>NC_091847.1:21058088-26213088 GCF_037783145.1 Equus przewalskii | reverse complement strand
TGTTTTTTATCATAATGAAGCATATGTAAGACTCGACGAAGCCTTAAATAACAATATGTCACTTAGGCAATACTTTAGTTTGTGGGTCTTCTTAAAAAATCTTTTTTTAACCATAGTGTATTCCAAACAAAATAAATGTAAAATTATTGTGCCATCAATAACTCTGGGAATATATTCAGTTGCATTGAAAATTAGAGGGTAAGCACTTGTGCTATTACACAAGACTGACAGATTGTGGATTTGTAAAAATAACAGAGAACTCCTCAAAAAAAGGAGGAGTAGGTACTTTTCCTGCAGTAAATCCCTTGTCACAAGGATCCAGCTAGGTGTTATAATCAAATTAACAAAGCATACAGACACCATACTCAAACACCTCATTTAAGACAAATTTTGTGTCATCTGCTAACCAGATTTAAAGGATTATTCGTGTAGTTATTTGTAAGTATTGAAGCACGAGACATGGCAGATATCCTGGAGCAAACCTTTGGGTTATAGTTTTAGCCTCTTGAAAGCTGAACAAGCAAGACTTTAGGGTCGCTGGAATATGATCATATAGATATATGAATCTTCATATCTTTAAAGTCAATTCTATTTATTAAAGCCACACTCAGTGCTTATTTTATATTATTTATGATTCTCATTTGGATTTCGCAGAATCCCATTTTTGTTACAAGTGTTATATTTCCTATCTTTTTTTAACCTGCAATAAAAGGAAAAAGTCTCCTTATTTGCTAAGGTTACAGTGTTAGTTTAATTTTCATAGAAGCGGTGGAATATTTTGAAGTGAGTAACATTTACCAAGTCATTAGTTTTATGCAAACTAGGAAGGAAGATGAAAGAAAAAAAATTATCAATTATTTATAGATTGTTAAAATGTATCTTAGTGCACTGCTACTGTATAGAAATGACAATTAGCCAAACTTACCTTCTTTAATTAATAATGCATACATTATGCTCTTTGGGCAACTAATCACCAGCTCTACAAATTTGTTTGACACTGTTGAAGATACCTATCACATGGGTTAAAAAAAGAACAATGCTCTGCCAGCTGCAGCCAACTTTCAGCCTTCTAGCAATGCTTGAAATGCAGTAGCAGTTCCAGGGAGCAAAATGGTGGTCCTTCAGCTGCTTGACACTATGAATATGGCACTGGAGCTGCAGAATGCTGCCTGCCATGCCTTTGCCACCAAAGAATGCACGCTTTACCTCAAATTGGTTACTTAGCAATGAAAACCCTCAATCTCTCTTATGTTAATTTCTATAAACTTGTAGTGAAAAATTCATGCAGGTAAATTTGTTCTGTTGCCTTAAAGCTGTATTTACCGTATTTTTTGAACTATAAAAGGAACATATGGCTAGATAAAAGGAGGGACTATTTGAAAACTGAACTATTATAGAGAATCTGGGAGGAATGTGCACCATGCTTACCACAGAAAATTCCAATCAAAACTGTGATTGCAGCATTTTGTTGCCATGACTCTCCCCAAATTTATTTTTAATAAGACATAAGCCTATATCTGTAATATATTTAGACCAAAAGGAAAAGTCAAAAAAATTAAAAAAAAATTTCCTGCCTCTTCATTTTTCCATACCTTAAGGATGGCGATAGGCCTTCTCATTTTACCTATAAATTTGAGGGCAATGGTAGGCAGTGGAAAGCTTGCAAAAGTTTCACACATGCTACTAAATTAACATAAAGGCCCAGGCATTTGATTTCTCAGAGGTCACTAAAGCATCATATTGAGTAATATACTCAGGTGGTCAACAGGACAACCGAGCTTGGGACCAGGTAGACACTTGGCTGTCATCAATTTCATCCCAGAGTCACACACACCACAACGAGGTAGCAGCTTGTAGCATTTGGAAGGAGAAATGAGACTGGTGCAGCTCCCTCACATATGGTGTTTAACAGCCTACACTTCCCATTTGCTCCTCCGAAAGGTGTGCATTTTCAAGGGATAACGCCAAGTGTTCTTTGTGCTATGGTGTCTTTGCATTGAAAGGTGATGTGTCTGACACATTTTGGCAGGCTACTGTGAAGAGCTTTAGAATTTTCCACTGCCTTTCACTAAGATTTAGAATAAGATTGTACTTGATCAAAGGTAATAATCTGACTTTTCGGACAGGGTCACAGTCCTGGAGTGAACTGAGAACATGGATTTTTATGGATGGTATTTCTCCCTACCCTGTAAAATTTCTGTTTTGTTGATTTTTATTTAAACACATACTGACTAGTGGAGCTGCCACTTAAGCAGGTTTATCATTTTAAGTAGATTCTGAATTAGAGGTTTGAAATGTGGGTATAGTAAAACTAGAATGTGTCTTTCTAGTGAAATCCTCTCCTCTTTTTCAGCTGCTTTAAATGAAATGCAGAATAAGAGTCAGAATAAATGCAAGAGACTTCTCTCGGAAGGCTGAGAGAAGAACTAGTTCTGTATGTAAACTGAAGGAAATCTTCATTTCTATCGTGAACATTGGGTATTTCCCCACCCACCATTTAGAAGGATTTCTGTTAGTCTTTTGTGAAAGATTGCTCTCATTTATTTAACTCATGCCACATGGCTTAGCTTCATAACCAGTATAGGGTTTCTAGAGATTAAAAAAAATCCATTTTGTATCTATGGAAATACGAAGCTGGAATTTAAGCTATAATTGCTGCAAGTTTTCCACATTACAGTATAAAATTGCTGTATTTATTAATGCTGGGCATACTTCAACTACTCCATGTTTTGCCCAAGTCAATGGTTACCTGTTAAAATGGAGAACAATTTTTAAAGAATATT
This sequence comes from Equus przewalskii, assembly GCF_037783145.1. NCBI lineage: Eukaryota > Metazoa > Chordata > Mammalia > Perissodactyla > Equidae > Equus > Equus przewalskii. The sequence continues at coordinate 26,210,305 of NC_091847.1, read as the reverse complement.
CTGTGCCGCAGAGAAAAACAACGTGTGGATTTTTTCCATGTTTTTGTTTGTTATAAGCAGACTATTTGCAATAATTTATGGAAAGTCTTGGAATTATAAATATTAAGGCATTGCCAAATGATTTAACTATCCCTCCATGGCAAATTGTCTTTAAACACAACCATTTTTTTTCTTTCTTTCTTTTTTTTATCATTTACTTGTGGACCAGAAACACTTGCAGGCTCTTGCCCCTGGCCTTCTGTGAGAATGTTAGTTAGCAATGCTCATAAAAACTCAATTCATCAATGTGAACATAATTTGCTATGAACAGAAAGCTCACAAAAGGGTGAATTTGTCAGATAGACAGGTGGCCTGAGATCTCTCCCTGATACTGAATGATATGAATAATAGATTCTGGTAAATGTATGCCAAGACTTGAGCTGTAAACACAGCTGCCTCCATTCCCTTCCAGAAAAACAGCTTCGAGGACGAAAGCACAGGAACCATGGTTCCACCTGAGGACCTAAGCTTGTACACACACACACACACACACACCCCCTCATTCAAGAAATAAACAACCTCCATAAAAAAGGACAGAGTTAGAGGAATCTTCATGTTTTCCCCTCTCTCTATGAGAAAGACATTGTAAAGCTATCTTGGGCAGAGGAGACTAGACAGAGAAGAGAATGGAAATAGATTTTCCTAATGGCTCTGGTTCCATATTATTCAAATGTCTTATTTTATAAAATCCACAAATCAACAGAGCTAATAAACTTTGCGATATTATAACTCCTGTTTTATAACAAGCAAAAATAAGAGAGCAGGTTGGCTCTATGCAGAAGCACTGTGCTTGAAATCATTCTAGTAATTCATGGCTATTTGTCTTATGGGTTATTAAGTATTTATTAAGGTTCAAATGTAATGTAGCCTTTTCTCCAATTTACTCTGAACTTTAAAATCTATTTTGCAAATTGTTTTCCAGGTAATGCACATGCCCACTTAAGAGTTGAATCTCAGGATTTAGAAGATTCTGATTGAGTGCAACATATATTTTTTCAGTCTTTATAGATACTAATGCATATAGGTTGACCTGTTCTGAAAAAATTTATGATTAACTGTAAACTGGCAAAGACATTGGAAAAGTCTTTCTTAATATAGTAAAGCAGTATCTCTTAAAGCAGAATATGCATATTATTGGTGGCACAAGAAACAAATTTAACGTTTATCTATTTATTTTAGAGTGTGTTAGGAAAGCATAAGTAACACTTGAAATATATGCTTTCCTGGATATTATTGCTTAAGATAAAGCTAAATATATTTAAGTATAAAAGTCATTTGATTTTAGGAAAAATATTTAACATTGATATCTCCAAAAATACTATCAATGAAATTACCATGTGGATCAATGAAGTTTTGGAGACCCAGCAATCTCTTTCCAATCACCAAAATCACATAAGAAATCTTATCAAAGGTAATTTGAATCATGGAGTCACAGAATATAGCATCATGACTTTTTATGGTTGGAGTAAACCTTGGAAAGCATTGTGTCCTATTCTCTAATTTTATGCATGTAAAGGCTGTGATCCAGAGGGATTTAGTGAATAACCAATCCACCTACCTAGTTGGGGGCAAAGATGCAATTAGAAATCAGGGCTCCTCACAGACTAGTGCTCTCTGTGTTCAGAAGAAAGGGACAAACTCAGTTGGAAGTTTTGGCATCACTTTCAGTTCACTCACACTTGATTTCTAGAAGGAATGCTGAATATTCTCCCCTACAAAAGATTTTCTTCTTGACTCTATTGACAAGAGAATCCATAAAACTACTTGCTAGTATTTATTTTGGCTTTCTCAACATGTGTACACTGAACACAAATTAAATTTGGTCCAATGGACAGCAAGGTTCTCAAATGGGAGAGTGAAAATAGAGGCAAACATATTCTTTCTCTTCTGGGTTTTCATAAGAATGCATCTCTTCCTCTCTTTTTTCACATGACTTTCCTCTTTTTATTGTGCATCAATTGCACACATTGTCTTTTCCCTGGCAGTATTCCCTGGTAGAACACTGCATGCAGAAACTATGTCTCTTTTATCCTTGATTTTTCTATTTCTTAGCTCAATGTCTTGCACATGGAAAGGACTCAATAACTGTTTGCTATATGAAGGCACAAATGCATTCAATTGCTCATATTCGTATTAATATTGCCTGACCTGTGACTCCATTATCTACAAAGATTATTCTATCTAGTCCAATCCAATCCAATCCATCATATACTTAAAACCTTTACCAAGCACTTGATCCAAACGAAAAAATGTTCTAAGTGCTATGAGTGATAGAGGTAATAAACAGTTTTTAGCCTTAAAAGTACACCAACTAGGAGGGATGATATGACATTGAAAAAATTAAAAGGCAAGGCACAGCGGGGCTGGCCTTGTGGCGTAGTGGTTGGATTTGGTGTGCTCCACTTTGGCAGCCTGGATTCACATGTTCAGATCCCAGGCATGGACCTACACCACTTGTCAGCCAGGTTGTGGTGGCCACCCATATACCAAATAGAGGACGACTGGCACAGGTGTTAACTCAGGGCTAATCTTCCTCAATCTGAAAAAGAGGAAGATTGGCAACAGACGCTAGCTCAGGGCAAATCTTCCTCAGCAAAAAAAGAAAAGCAAGGCACAGTAACGAAGTAAAACCTTTTACAGGGATTTGAAGAAGGGCAACACCATATCTATCTGGGAGAATCCGGAAAGGTTCCGTGAAAGTAAGGCTGAGGGTTCCAATAACCAAGAAGCTTTGCTTCATTACCTACTCCAAGGTCTAAAGTTAAATAGAGAAACATACATTCCCTGGTTTATCCACTGATTCTAGTATCCAAACTCATGATTTAGTTACCAAGTACACCAACCATGTGTTCCAAACTTGGTGTTCACAACACAGAAATCCTCAAGCAGGCTCATCAGGTCTAAATTTCCTATTTTATCTCTTTGCGTTAAGCCTCATTAACTGGTACTCTGGGTCTCCACCATTTTGAGAGGCTCTGAGTCAATATTAGAAGCATTGGAACTATAAGGATTAATGAAATAAAGAATGAAATCCTATTGGAACCATGTAGAGTCAAAACAGCATGACACAAACGGCAAATCTTCCTCAGCAAAAAAAGAAAAGGAATTCATGGTAATGAAGTACGAACTTTTATGGGGATTTGGAGAAGGGCAACATCATATATATCTGGGAGAATCCAGAAAGGTTGCATGAAAGTAGGGCTGATACTTACACCATAAATGTAGGGCTGATCATATACAATAAATGATCTTTCAATTATTTTCCTTTGTTTTAGTTGAAGTAAAATTGAGACAAAATTCATACAGTGAAATGCGCAAATCTTAACCATACAATTTGATTAGTTTTGACAAATGTATGCACTCATGTAACCAATACCCCAATTGAGCTGTAGAACATTTTTCACACTCCCAAAACTTCCCTCAGACAACTTTCCACTCAATATCTATCTCCCTCAAATGCAACTGTTGTTACGATTTCAGTCATAATAGATAAATTTTGCTTGTTCTTGAACTTCATGTAAATGGAAACATATAGGTATATACTCTTTTGTGTCTGGATTCTTTTGCTCAAGAAAATTTTTAAGGTTCATCATGTTGTGTCCATAGTTCATTCTTTTTTTAATGCTGAGTAATATTCCATTATGTGATATGTTGACCAGTTCTCCTTTTGATGAACATATGAGTCATCTTTAAGTGTTTGCCTGTGATGAATAAAGCTTGTGGATTCTTGTACAAGTCTTTTTGCTGATGAATGTTTTCATTGCTCCTGAGTGTATAACTAGGAGTACAATTTTGGGGTTATTGGTAGGAGTATATTCAATTTTTAAGAAACTGCCTAACACTTTTCAAAAATGATTGAACCATTTTAGACTCTAGCCAGCAATGTACAAGAGTTCCTGTTGCTCACTATTTTCACCAGTATCTGTGTTATTAGTTTTTTAAATTTTAGCTATTCTAATGGGTGTAAAGTTGTATCCCACTGTGGTTTTAATTTGCAATCCTCTGATGACTAAAAATGTCCAGACATTTTTTTAATGTGTTCATTGACCATTTGTGTATATTCTTTTGTGAAGGTCTGTTAGCAAGTCTTCTACCTATCTTTTATAAGGCTGTTTGTTGTCTTTTAATTGATTTGAAGAGGGTAAATGTTACATCTAACTGGGAGACTATATATACAGATACAACGTCTTTGTCAAATACATGTGTTATACACATTTTTTCCCAATCTATGGCTTGCCCTTTTGTTTTCTTAATGGTGACTTTTGCAAAGTCCAATACAAATTTTTCTTTTAAGGTTATTGCTTTCTATGTTTTCTCTAAAACATCTTTGCCTAGTTCCAAGTTCTTGAAGGTATTCTACAATATTTTCTTATAGAAGCTATGTAGACTTGGATGTTACCATATTACCTTTGAGTCTATAGTCCATCTCAAATTAACTTTTGTGTATGTTGTGAAATAGGAATTAGTATTTTTTCATTTCCTTATTCAATTGTTCTAGTGCTATTTGTTGAGAAGACTTTGTTGATTTTTTTTCTTTTCAAGATTGTTTTGAATATTCTATGTTGTTTTCATTTTCATATTAATTTTAGAATCAACCTATCAATGTCTACAAAAATGCTTGTTGGGAGTTTGATTGTGTTGAATTTATAGATCAATTTGGATAGAGTTGACATCTTACAAATATCAAATCTTCTAATCTATGAACATGGTATATTTCTCCATTTATTTAGGTCTTCTAAAATTTCTCTCATCAATATTTTGTAGTCTTCGATATATTAGTATTACATGACTTTTGATAAATTAATTGCTAAGTATTTGAAGCCTTTTTGGCTGTGATTGTAAATTTAATTTTTTTTCTTTTTTTGCTAAGGAAGATTCACCCTGAGCTAACATCTGTTGTCAATGCTACTGTTTTTGCTTGAGGATGATTTGCCCTGAGCTACATCTGTGCTAATCTTCCTCTATTTTGTATGTGAGTCACCACCACAACATGGTTTCTGATGAGTGGTGTAGGTCCATGCCCAGGAACCGAACCTGGGCTGCTGAAGCAGAGCACACCAAAGTTAACCGCTAAGCCACAGGGTTAGCTCCTAAATTTTTAAAGTTTGACTTTCTAATTGTTTGCTCTTTGTGTGCAGATATACAGTTGCTTTTTCTTTATTGATCTTGAGCCTACGACTTTTATAAATTTGCTTATTATTTCCAGCAATGTTTTTACAAATTCTTTTGAATTTTCTGTGTAAATAAGAATATTATCTGTGAGTTATTTTTCCAAACTTTTTTTCTTATTGCACTGGCTAGTAAATCCAGTGCAATTTTGAATAGAAGTGGAAAGGCTTTGAGGCAATTTTTTTTTCTCAGCACTTTAAGAATACTTTTCCTTTGTTTTTTGTGAGAAGTCAATCATCATTCATGCAGTTTCCATATATGGAATTTATCTTTTTTTCCCTGTAAACTTTTAAGATTTTTATTTTCACCTTTGGTTTTAAGTTTAAATACGATGTTTAGGGGTTTTTTTTAAGTGTATTTTCTGCTTGAGGTTTGTTGAGCTTCCTGGATTTATAACTTGAAGGTTTTTTAAAATCAAATTTGGGAAATTTGGGTCATTTTTTGCCTCCAATTACATGTATTTTTCTGTTTGTTTTCTCTCTAATTTTGAACTGTATGTCCAATTATCTGTATGTTACACTGTTTGATTTTATTCCATAGGTCACTGAAGTTCTGTTCTTTTTTTTCCTTTCTTTTCTTCTGGCTAGATAATATCTATTGTTCTGTCTTCGAGTTCACTAATGCTTTATATTACAAATTCCTATCTATTGCTAACCCCATTCAGTAAACGTTTTACTTCAGATATTCTACTTTTTAGATATAGAACTTCCATTAGTTTTTTCTTTCTTTCTTTCTTTTTTACATTTCTATGTTGAGATTTCCCATCTGTTTACTCAAAATGGCCATGTTTCCCTTTAAATCTTTGAACATAATTATAATAACTGTCATGAAGTCCTTGTCTGCTAACTTCATTATCCTGGTCAAATTAAGGTCTGTCTCTGTTGTGTGATTTTTTTCTTGATTATGGGCCATATGTTCTGCTTCTTTACATCTCTAGTAGTTATCATTGTATCATTGTGGATGATACATTGTAGGGAATCTGGATTATGTTGCCTTTATTTAAAGCATAGAAATTTCCATGGCAGGTAGTTAAGTTGCTGTCAGATCCTTTTGGTCTTGTGAGGTTTGGTTATTTCTCTATTAGGATAGGTCTATTTCATTTTTGAACTCAGTTCTAGGGTGTGGCCCTTATCCAAGTCTTGTTAGATAGGTGAAGCCTTTCTGAGGTCTCACCTAAATCTCAAAATTGCTCAGAGAGATTTCTTTACTTTGACTGAACTGAAACTCCAATATCTCTCAGAACCTCTGGTGCCTTGCTTCAGCTCTCAACCCTGAGCCAGGGTTTCTCTGCTAGGCCTCATAGAGGCCTATTTCACGTGTAGCTCAGCCCTCAGGCAAAGATATACAGCAAATCAGCCTGCAGACTTCTGGAAGCCCCCTTTGCAAACTCCTTTTTCTCTCATAACATCCTCCACAAATTCCAGACAGTTTAGCCGTCCTGAACTTTGGATTCTGCTTCTTCAACTCAATAACACTACTCTCCCTTCTGGTCTCCATTTCCCTACACTGCCACATCGAACTGTATCCAGATAGAAAGCTAGAGCAATCATGAGGCTCATTTCCTGTGATTCCCTACTTTTAGCTTTTCAGTATCTTAGTGCCTTTTATATTTTGTCAAATTGTATAGCTGTTTAGAGTAGGAGGGAAGGTACATTAGCAGCTATTCTACTATGGAGAGAAGCAAACACTGCCTTTCTGATATATGTTTTTTTAACTCAACTCTTCAGTAATTGTTGAAAGAACAGGAATGCAAAATTATTGTCTTAATAACTTCTTGGTCTGCTCATTTATTCAAGTTACAGTTTAAATGAACTCTAAATTATGTGTTTTACTATTGCCCTTGGACTTTTGTACTTTAAGCAAAGCAAAGAATGTAAATATTCATTTAACTTAACTCATTCTCAGTCTGAGCCACTAAAGGTACTAAGGCAAGTGAGAGAAAGCCCAATTTCATAGAGATATTATTTTGCATTCTTGACCCAGCATTTCCTTCTTTTACGTGAATTGATGGGGCTAACTCGAGGTTGTGTACCTTTAAAAGTAAATTGAGCCAGTTTAATGCAAGTGAATATTTTTGGCTAAATTTGAAATCAACCAATTCTAAATCTATCACGTAACATCTGTAGTGAGGTCCATTAATTAAGTTAAAAATAATTTGAGTCTTCTAACATATGTAAATGGGGGATTTGTTTCATATTTGTATTCTTTTTATCCATTAATTGTGATAGTTCCTCATATTTGAACAATAAGCCACTTTTGAGTTTTATTCGCCATATATACGCGTATTTCTGCTGCACTTTGATGTTTGATCTGAGAGTATTTCTCTATTAATTACTTACAGCTCTCCTGAAATGAAAATCTACTGATCTGTTCCAAGAAATGCTATTTATCTCCTTCTATTTAGGTAACATATTCTTTTTATTAGAGCAGGCATGGCATGGCCTTGGTTAAAATTACTGCTATAGTAATAAAAAATTATTAATAATGGGCTTTTCCTAGTGCCGAGTACACACTATTTGTCTATGGTATGAGTAAAACCTTATGTAAAGTTCCTATCATGGAGACATGAATAGATCTTTAATTATAATTCCCTTATCTTCAGCTCATAGTATAAGAGGAGAGCATCGGCCTGAATTCACATTAAAAAACTGTTATGAATCTAATGATATGGATATTCTACACTATATTTAAAGAAATACATAAAGAAAATCAAAGCATTCCAAATAAAGTATTAGAAGACTGTTGAATATGCTGCGTAACTAAGTCTTTAAAGATTATATAATTAAGTGGATAAACAACAGATGACCTAATTTTGTGTAACGACCCCCCACACAGCAAACTGAAGGCACAGCAATATGTCATTTTTCATCTTCACTGATAATGTCTGACCATAGATCATCACTGAAGTAAAGTGCATGACTTTTTATTTCCACCATTGTTTTAATTGGACACCTACAAATGTGCCATTTGTTTAATCACCCCAAAATTTTGCTAGGATCCCCTTAATGTAATCTCACTTAAGATACTCATAAAGATGAAGCTCTTTAGTCAAATCAATAATCCTTTACTTTTGTCATTAAAAGTAAAACTATCTCCTAAATCATGAATGATGCATTGTAACCAACTGATCTAATATGTCAAAAAGAGCCATTGCTAGTGACAGATTCCAAGGAGCTACTCTCTAAGGTGGCCACTCAAGTAGAAATACTCAGAGGAGCACACATGCATACCTAGAAGCAAATCTTCCACCAATAAAAAGAAACTGGTTAATAAAGCCTAACTTTTGACTGACCCAAAATAATAGTTTCACAAAAAGAGCCTTCAAAACAAAACTTAAAGCTGTTTCTTCATTGCATTATATTGCATGAACATTGTTCATAGTAATGTTCAATTATTGTTCAACCGATAACATAGACTATGTTCTTTAGCTTTCTGACACATCATTTTCTCAGTAGGCATGCCATTAGCACATTGTTCTCAGAGAACTTATAGTTGTAGAAAAGAGTTAGTGCAGCGAAAGCCAGAAGAATGGAGTATTCCTGAGAATTCTTTTTCAGTAATTTCCACCAGTGGTTTCCTTCAGCCTGGGCTTCATGTTTTACCCCAGTGAACTGACTCTTTAGTGAGTCACGTCAGTTTATCTGCTTATTAAATAGAGATAAGGTACTCATGTTTGGAAACCTGCAATATACAAAAGAATTACTTTTTTTAAAAAAAGTTTTATAGGTAAAATTTAGTTTTTCTGTAGATTTTGTTAATAGGTCGGGGTCAGTCCTGCTGCCTGAAGGGGACCTAATATTGGAATAAAAGACAACAGAGAGTTTGGTAGACGTAACTGTGGCACAAAAGGAAACATGGTTGTAGGGTGGACTTGAATGGTGATGTGGTCACCACCAGCCAAACAGTAAGTACAAAGACCAGGATGCCTGCAGATGGTTCTGGTCACCTGAAACCTGTTGGTTCCCTCACTCTGTGCAGGCTGTTGAAAACTTGGAATTTGGGGTACATCTCTGTGAGGAACTGACAGGGGCAGGCAGATGTACCCTCCTGCAGATCCTTGATTTTGTGTGTTCTTTGCACTGCCTTTTTGCTGGTCTGGTAGGTAGCATGACAAAGAGGAGGCAAAGTCAAACTGAGCCTGAGTCATCAGTCTTACCAATCTTCAAACCCAGATTTTGTCATCTGTCCTGGCTCAACTTCCAATAGAATGTATGATATGTGTTACCCAAACCATACGTTGACACCAAGAAGAAATACAAAAGCACTAGAAATACAGAGAAAGAGGTTTCTGTATTTTGAGAGAGGAACAAAGCAGATGATATAAATAAAGGAAACTGAAATGAAGTTAGGGGCAGATGTGCGGTTTGCTCTAAGATCTTTGAGAAGCAGCAAGAGCCTTTTAGGGGGAGTCTGGTTCCTGGAGTTTTCAAGTCTCTTCTGTCCATCCAGGGAACATTTAAGTGGCACCTGTGAGCTCAGTTCCTCCCTGCTGTCCAAGACCTGCCCTGACCTTAAGCAGTGGTGGCACTTAAGAAACTCTAGTCTACATATCCTGTGTGTGCAATCTAAACGGTACATCACTTTTGCTGCTATCTCAGCCTAAATTTAACCTCAGTGTGATAACTGGACTTCCACTTCGTCCATTTTTGGCTGAATCTTTGTGTTGGTGATGAAATCAGATATATTCTGAATCCTTCTAGTAACTGGAGCCCTGTGGTCCTCTTCTTGTCCTTCTGAAGTAGAAATACTTCAAGTACAAACACTTAGAGCACCATACATGTGTACCTAGAAGCAAAGTTCTACTTTCCGGATTTCAGGTCTGGAGGCTGTCCCATGTTCTCAGACTGCAGAGTTTGCTAAGACAGGTGCCTGTGTGGATTATTTACCTTTATGACTTCCTATGATACATGTCTCCTGATAGAGACTGAAGTCCAGGTGGACTATGAAACCTATTAACGCACAAGAGGTAAGTCTTTGGCTCATGGAACCAGAGAGATTTGGATTTAAGTTTGAGTCTGTAAATTACTGGTAGTCCGACCTTGGACAACACCTTGGACAAACCATGTAAACTCTCTAAGTCTTAGTTTCCGTATTTGTAAAATGAGGAGAGTGATAGGGGCCTCATCATGCTGTTTAAGTTACTTTGACTTTACAGAAAGCCTTTAGCACAGTTTGGGTATAAAACTAGTGCTCGACAAATTGTGACTGTTGCTGTCATTCTCTTTTTGAATTTCTGTATGGTTCCTACACTTGTGTTTGCCTTTCAAATGTTTAACCCATGACATGGTAGGTTTAGTACATTCATTCATTTATTCAACCTACTGTGTGGGTTCTAGGCACTGTTCTAGGTATTAGTTTTAAGTCTGGGCTCTAAGCTGGTGTAGGTAACAGAGTTATGTCCAACTGTGCTCTTAGATAGGAGGCGTTAGAGAGGCATTGTTTAGTAGTTAAGGAAGCTGGCTTTGGCACCACACTGCCTTGGTTTGAATGCCAGTCCTCTTACTGGATAACTGAGTAAACTAGGATAACTTTTCTGTACCTCAATTTTTCTTTTCTGTAAAATAGAGATAATAGTACCTATCTCCCTGTCTCCCTGTAAAGCTTAAATTGACACTTTTAATGTGCTTAGATTAGTACTTGGCACATAGTAAATGCTCAGTAAGTGTTAGTTATGATTAAAATTTTAAGGTCTAAACTCAGGGATCTGAGGTTTGATAGAAATTTAAACTTTCAATTTAGCTAACAATTCCAATATCCGAAAACAATTAAAATTCTGATTCTTTCATAAAGGAGAGAAGACAATATTTAAATTATATTTTATTCCCATATGAATTTAATTATTCTCACATCCCTTCTCCTTGGGAAATACTATGGGAACCAAGTTTTGTGTTGTGAACTTGAATGATTCTGTAGCCCTCTGGGGCCATTATCCTTGACTTTAAGGGATCGTCTATGTATTCAGCTTCAAATGGAAAGCTGGAACCGCTCATCAAAGGATTGGAATAAGGGTGACTTGAACCACAAGTACATCAGCACTCTAGGCTTCTCTATGACAAGAATAACTGACAGATCAACTGCAGAAAAAGGAATGGGGTGGCTTATTCAGAGTGAGATGGTCGTGTAGGCTGCACAAAAAGGAAGAGTCAGAGTCCAGACTTGTCAAACAGCAAATTGTGCCTGCAAACAAAGGGCATAGTTGAAGGGCATGGGGTTTTAGAAAGGAATGCTGGTGTCTCATTTGTCTTTTCAGCTGGGTCTGCATACACGGGTAATATCACCACAATCAACGATGTCATCTTTGAATAGGGAGGAATAGAGACTCACACAGAGCTTGCACCAGGGAGATCCTACACACAGTTGAACAATTCATTAGTCATTCACAACTCAAAGCTGTCGCCAAATTTTGCTCTGTATGCTAAAAACAATACGATGATTGAAAATAGAAAGAAAATAGAATCAAGACAGTGAGGAAAGCTTTCAGGAGGCTATGGGAGTGTTACATCAACATATTGTCAAGATTCACATGAATATCTCCGTAGTATTTTCCATCCTATGGGATTTGAAACTTGGATTGCATATAAGTTTAACAACAGTGTTAACATTCTCCATTCTAATGTTACTAAATCTACAAAACACTCCTCAAAGCCTTCTTTCCTTGCTTTTCAGTATACTTTTTTCCTGAGCCTTTATCATAATGTATACCAAAATTACATTTTCTTGAAGATGAAATCTACCTGCTTCTGTTGAGTACCTGTTTTCAAGGTAGTTATCATTGGTAATCTTAATTTCGTAATAAGAATACATACTTCTTAAGGGGGGGGTCTTTTTTTTTACACCCTTGTGTCCCTTCTCATCTCCTCCTACTTCTCTGTCTATTCATAGTTGACATTCATTAAACATTTGTTGTTTCACTAATTTGTTCAAGAACAATGCAGGGTTTCAAGTATTTACCATTTAAGCGATGTCATATTCTACTTAGCGTGTGGTAGGCAAAATAATAGACCCTCAAAGGTGCTAAATGTCCTAATCCCTGGAATCTATGAATATGTTATCTTCATAGCAGAAGGAACTCTGCAGATGTGATTAAATTAAAGACCTTGAGATGAGGAGACTATCCTGGGTTATCTGGATGGGCCCAATCTAATCACAAGCCTCCTTAAAAGCAGAGATTTTCTCACTGCGATCAGAGAGAGATGTGCGGACGGGGGAACATTCAGAGAGATATAACATTGCTGTTTAATGCTGATTCTGAAGATGGGGGAAGGGGACCATGGCTAGTGAATGTGGGAGAACTTTACAAGCTGGAAAAGGCAAGAAAATGAATGCTTCCCTGAGGCTTCAGAAGGGAACACAGTCCTGCCGACATCTTGATTTTAACCCAATGAGATCCGTATTGGAGTTCTAAGCTACAGAACTGGAAGATAATGTCATTAAGTTTGTGGTAATTTTCTATAGCAGCAACAGAAAACTAATGCAATGTGGTATGAGATAAAATTAGGATACACCCATGTGTGATTTGCTGGCCATCACAAACTCTCTTTGTTGCTACTACTCCAGATAAAAGGTCAGTGGTTAGGAGGTTACACACAAGGAAATATATATGGTAGATCCAATCTTTATCTTCCTGTGATGATTTAGCACCTTTACAATTTAGCATACTTGTACTCAAATAAAGATGACCCCTGTGAAGATACATCACATGTACCGTTCACTGGGATTTATTCAGGTCCATCTCTAAATGAGTAATTTCCTGATATCTTCCCTTTATTAGGGGAATTCATAAGCTGTACATTACAGGTTTGATTGCTGTTCTTATGGTTTTATATAAAAACTTTCTTTTTCTCACCCTACAGTCCTTGGCTATGTTAAACCACTAACTGCTTTAACCTCTCAGGGCACAGATCTATTCTGGTTCCCAAAAAGCTGCCCCAAAATACAGAACTTTAATATCTGGTTGAAACAATATCAGCAAAGTCTATTTTTTCATGAATGCAGTTGGTGTCCCCACTGGCTCTCTGGAATTTCTGGGATTACAGAGTGGCAAAGACAGTCAAAAGTTGAAGGATTAGGGGCTGGCCCAGAGGCATAGTGGTAAAGTTTGCGTGCTTCACTTTGGCAGCCAAGGATTTGCAGGTTTGGATCCCAGGCACAGACCTAGCACCACTAGTCAAGCCATGCTGTGGCGGTATCCCACATAAAATAGAGGAAGATTGGCACGGATGTTAGATCAGGGCCAGTCTTCCTCACAAACAGAAAAAAAAGAGTTGAAGAATTTTACTAAATGTGGAGGAGGAGGGAGAAATATACTCAGGTGTAATTTTTAAAAACAAAAGTGAGTATGTGTTAAGTAACAGGTTTTACAATGTGGAAATTCTGAATGTAGGAGTTAGCAAGGAGGGCATTGAGGACCCCAGCATTCCAGGCTGTGAAGTTTCCAATTATTCCTGTCACATAGCAGCTAACTATTTTATTAGACTCAGATCTGCATTTTGGAGAACAGAACATGTGCCTAGTCACACTATCACATTAGGAAAATCGGTTAGAAAAATTAGAAATTCTGGATATTGGTCTGCATTGGCTATTTCTAGTATCTTTTCAGAAGAAGAATATCTATTGCCTCAATTTATCTCGAGGAAAGTTCTAAGGTGAAGATAGTGTCTACTAAACAGAGTACCAGAGAAATGGGCAGAGCACAGAAGATTGTTGCTAAGAGACTAAGATTTCCAGAAATGACCACAAAAGATCTCTAAAATTATTGAAAGCTGATATAATTGACTATAAATAAATAAACCAAAAGTATTCTCAACTTTTAAAAGGAATTATATTACGAAGTAAATCCACGTCCAGCTAGAAGGACAAACAACTCCTTAACATTTCCCTGGGCATGAGAACATGGCTAAAGAATATCCTTCACCATACCTTTCTCAACTGTGACCATGGGAGACGATGAGTAAGTGAAAATTTTCCAGAAAGTGGAATCAGCACCTACCAGACTGGCTGAGCCAGAAAAATCACTCCACAGCCAGGGCATGGAGCTCACACTCTTCTCGCTCAGCAGAATATCATATCCTATGGACCAAGAACTATGATATGCTTTCCATTGTTCACTTCTACAAATAGAAATTTTAGTTGTAGTTATCTCTTCTTTCCCTACTCTTGAATAGTAAGTGCTTTGGTGGCAGACAGCTGTCTTGTAGTCAGAAAAGTCACATCATATCTGATCAGGAAAATTGAGCATAAACCGTGATTCTTGGAACCAGCTACAGTAGCTGTATGAGGCTTTGGGGAAGAGTAAGTGGTTCCAAGCAGATGTGAGGGCTTTGAAAGTAAATGTTGGAGCTGAAGGGTGCATATGAATGTTGGGTAGTCAACAAGTTGGACTGGGGATACCATAAGACTGCCTATCCTACATCTATCATCCTCTCCTCCTTCTAAACAGAGTTCTGGTGGTGTTCAGGGATCTTTCTATGACTCATCATTAGCAGACCCCAGTCCCTGTTCTAGGACTCAACCCTGCTTAATCCAAGTCAATGCACTTTTCCTGGCTATTTTAAGAAATAGGCATGTAATATAATTCAAATTAATTAAGTGAAAGGAGATGTTTGCTTGGGATTTCTGAGAAATGTGCTCCTCTATCTCTTACTAGATGTAACAGAGGAAAGACATGGCTTGTACTGCTACTGGTGGTCATCCTACACAATGAGGGCAATTAGCATCAAAATGAAGCCAGCCCTGTAGATGGCAGAGCAGTGATAGAACAGGCCTGGGTCCACCTTGTTTGAATCCTTGTGTCAATAAACCCTGTAATTCACCCTATCTCATGTGACCCTTTCTAGTTACATGAGCCAACAAACTTCCTCATTGCTTAAACCCTTTTGAGCTGGTTTTCTGTCAATTTCAGCCAAACACAGTCCAACTGATGGAGTATTTGGTAGTGACATAGGTATAGTTAAGTTACTCAGTAATTTACAGGAGAAAATAAAATGGGAAGGTTTAATTCTGGCTCCTCAGATGAGTATCTCAGACATAAAGTAATGCTTAAGAGTACAGGTTTCAAGGCAAACACATCTGAAACCTTGCTCTGTCCATTGCTGCCTATCCTTGTCTTCTCTGAACTCCAGTCTTCACAGTTGTACAATGAAGATAATGACCCTACCTTATAAGAGAGCTGTAGAGAGTAAATGAGATATTGCACATAACATTTCTGTCATGAAGTAGATGTTTAATAACTGCAACCACCATTTTAACGGCCAGAGAAAAAATTGTTTAAGATCCCTTGGTGAGAATTTCTATATAGGAAGATGGCTCAAGAGGAATAGAACACTCCAAAAAATGAAATTCTGAGAATACAATTGCAAATGATTCTGATGAAAAAGAAAAGGGGTAGTTAGCTAAAGCAATTGATGTGGCTGCACAGGGATATTTTCCATGAACTCAGATATTTCAAAAAACGATGTATATTGAAAGAGAGAAAAGAAAAGTCTTACAACCAAGAATAAAAATAAAAGAGAAGTGCCAAACTGAAACAACAAGATCAGGAGGGTTGGGGCACTGAAAGAATATAAACTTAAAAAACAAGACTCATAATTACGTCCAAAGCCACAATAATAAGAATGAACCAGCCACATGTAGAGACTCTATGATGTTAAGAGATGACAAAGAGAAAACAGGACTTTAGAAACTGAACTGAGCAAGAAGCAATATAATATGCATGACACAGATGGGATGACCAAACAGCAAAATAATAGTCTATCCATTTTCAAGGGACATGTTAGTTCTGAGAAGTTTTAAATTATGCTTTGAAACATTACAGGCCATGTTGACTTGATTGTTACTTAGTTATGAAAAACATAATAAAATAAAATATCAGAAAAATTAGATTCATATCAACCTGAATTAGTGATGAATTTCAGAGAGAAGTCTTGACAGTACAAAAGGATAACTGCTCTCTATCCTGGGGTACGTATGAGCAGTGCACTATTTTTCTATATAAGCATGTATTCACTGTTTGCATCAGTGCATGGAAATAGCTCTTAAAAATCTTTGATTAAATTCTAAAAGTATTTATTAGTGATTATAGTGATGGATAAAATACTCCCCCATATCGGCAGAGATTTGTATTTAGACTCTGAATTCAGACAGATGCCGCCTTGTATGTGTGCCTGGTTAAAAACATACCAATACACACACGTGCACACCAGAAAATATGTCCTAAGTTCTCCTTGTCTGTCAGAAATAAAAGTCCAAAGAGAGGCCTTCTTTATCAAGGTTAAATTCAGGTCTGACCTAATTAAAACTCCTAGAGAGGAAGAGAAGGACACTGACTCCCTAAGCCAGGAGAGAACACAGCTTTCTCACCAAGGAGGTCCTTGGAAATAACTCACTTTCAGGTGAACTGCTTTTAGAAAGCACTTTTCAGTTACCTGCCCCCAGAGTGAAGTTCAAAAGAAAAGGGAGTAGAATGTTCTCAATCAAGATCTCTGGGCTGTGGTGTTTTCTACCACTGGAGAGTTACTTGATTCCAAACATTATCACCTTCAGGAATAAGAAACAGTCATTTCTTTACCCAGACAGTCTTTTAATCTTGGAACAAGATGCCTAGAAAGCTATTCTCACAGAAGGCTTTCCTTGCTTTTAAAAACGCAATCAAATTGGTTCCAGTGGAGTGGGATATAAGGAAGTACACCTCCGCTACTTCTACACAAGTAATTGGACCAGCCTAATTAGATTGCCTAAGTCTTAGATACCATGGTGATGGGCACTTTATAAATACTGTTTGTAGCTAAACTGGGAGCATCCCTTGTGACAGTAATAGCCATACAGTTAGCTCTGATAGATTTGCAAGATACAAGCCAAAGGCTTTGCTACATTCCATAACGTTTATTGATAGTTATTTATGTTGACATTTTCAGCCATTTGTGGTGTCTTTTTACTCTAGACCTGTGGGTAGTGTGGTCAAAGAAGACTTCTGCAGACAAAGATATTATCTTGTATGCAAGGGAAGCATCATTGTGGATTTTACACAATAACCAAGAAAACTATTATAACTTATAAACAACTGCCATCCAGAAATCAAGCTGCACTTAATCAGTTCAGAATCAGAACAGGCTTAAACGAGAACTGCAGTGAGTGAAAAACCACACAATGCATAGAAGCTAATGGTCTTTGGTCCTAGAAGAAAACCGAATGATATTTTCTAGATGTTGAAATAAATCCAGAAAATACCCGGACTGAATGCAAAGTTGCTTTGCTTTCCTTCTCAAAGTTTTTTTTCTGCTTCACTTGTCAAGCTGGGGCAACCTCAGAGAGAACAATTGCAGAGGAAAAGGATGGAACTGCTGATTTGTGTAAGCAGGAAGAAACTGATTCATGTTTTCAGTCTATGTACTTAGTTCTTCCAAACTGGATGGCAATTTACAATTTTTTGAAAAGTCTGTAGTCTTTCATATCACCAGGCAGTTACCTAGTGTGATAGGGGAGTGATATGTAAAAGCTAAAACTCTTGCTCCTAAAATCAATTCTTTACTATGAGGAAGAAAGGGAAATTAACATTTCACAATGCAAAGCTTCATGCCAGAAACTACAAAGCTGATGTCATCAAGGTTAAAACAATGTTTACAATAATCCTATCATCTGGGTAGCATACCCATTTTAAAGGTGAGAGCATTGAGGTGCTGGGTGTTTGCTGGTTGCCACACAATGTCTCATAGTATGTGGCAGGGCCCAAATTTGAACCCAAGTTTGCCTAATTCCAAGGTCCATTCTTTTTCCATAATACTGTGTTTTATTTCCTCATTAAAAGTGCTACCCTGGGAAACAAGTTACTACCTTAACCATGAGTTTTTCAGACTTCTTACTCTAACTTTTGATTGTACTTTTGTCCTTTTAGTTAATTGAAGCATTAATGAGAGTATCATTGAATAGCATCACAATATACATGGAAGTAATATAGTAAGGAGGGAAGAAGCCAGATTTGGAATAAAAACACCTGGGTTCAAATCTTGAGGCTGACAGTGTTGACTTGTGACATCACTTAACTAGATTAGAAATATCACTTAACCTCTCTGAGTCTCGATTTATTTTTTCAGAAAAAAGAGGGTACTTATATTATCTATTCTCAGAGTGAGTGGCAAAAATATGAAAAATCTGAAAATGCTTTAAGGAAGTATGTCATGCATTTTAGAACTATTTCTATCAAAAAGATTGAAAATCAAAAGATTTCATACTTAAAGGGGTGTTTCACTTATTGGGGAATTCACTTATGTGAATCCCTTATACCCACTAGGCTGAATCAGTGCTATACTGATAATGCAACATTATTAAGGACCTTTAAGTATACTATGCTTTTTTCCACCTCCTTTTTAAGTAAGCTGTGGCAATCTCATTGAAAATGATTGCAGGAAAAACAATCAAAATGTTGATTTATATAGGTAACAAACTGTCTTTTAGAAATGTAAAGTTTTCTTCTACTCCATTATTTTAAAATTTACTTAATGGCACCATAATCCAACAAATTGCTCAAACTATAATTCTGAGAATCTGTTCTGCTTCCCCTTTTCTCTCATTCCCTACGTTTAATTTTCTCTAATTCTCTACTGAAAGTGGTCAAATTTTATTAGTTTTACTCCCAAAATATTCCTTAAGTAACCAATGGCTTCTTAACTGGCTCCTTATCCCCAGTCTTCCTTTGTCCACTACCTTCCATTCCCTAAATGTATATGGTGCCTGCAAATCTCAATATGTCATGCAGTGTTTAATATCCTCAGTGGATTTTTTTTTTCCTGAGGAAGATTAGCCTTGAACTAACATCTGTTGCCAATCTTCCTCTTTTTATATGTGGATCATTGCCATAGCATGGTGGATGAGTGGTGTAGGTCTGTGCCCAGGATCCAAACCCATGAACCAGGGCGCTGAAGTGGAGTGTACGGAACTTAACCATTAGCCATGGCGCTGGCCCTGGAATCCTCAGGGGATTTTGATTGCCCTCAGGATAAACCCAAAGTCCATAGTAAATCATAGAAGAACTTTCAGAATCTGGTAAATGACTATGTCAATTCATTTATAACATGTTAAAAGAATAATGTTTGAGTACCTACTATGCACCACATACTGTGCCCTGTTCTGGTGCTATGAAAGAAAATAAAACAAACAACTAATCCTCCCAAAATATATAAACAAAATTTTAGAAAGTGCTATGAATAAGGGAAAGTATTGGGAGTAAGGAATATTAACCCCAGCTGGGGGGAAAGTAGTACTCCCTGAGGAAGTCTTATTTCTCACCTCTTTTATTACATGTTTCTTAAGTTCTAATCAGTTTCCTAAATATTTTTATTCTACTCTTTGAGGTTTCCTTTGTCTCTTAGAAAGGTCTTGAAAAAACCATAGAAGACACTAATTACTAAAGTCAGAATGAGGAAGGTGACATCACTATAGATTCTATAGGCAGTAAAAGAAGAAGAAGGAAATATTATGGAAAAATTTATGCCAAAATACTCAATAAATGAGATAAAATGGAGAAATTCCTTGAAAGACAAAATCTACTAACACTCATTCAAGAAAAAATAAATAAAGGAAACCGGGAACAAAACAAAAAGACAACCCAACAACTGAGAGAAAATATTTGCAAATCATGTATCTGACAAAGGGTTAGTCTCCAAAGTATGAAGAACTCACATAACTCAACAACAAAAAAGACAAACAATCAGATCCAGTAATGGGCAGATGATGCGAACAAACATTTTTCCAAAGAAGATATAGAGATGGTCAATAGGCACACGAAAAGACATTCTTCATCACTAATCATCAGGGAAATGCAAAGCATAGCTACACTGAGACATGACCTTACACCCGTTAGAATGGCTATAATCACCAAGACAAAAAATAAGAAATGTTGGAGAGGATGTGGAGAAAAGGGAACCCTCATACACTGCTGGCGGGAATGCAAACTGGTGCAGCCACTATGGAAAACAGTATGGAATTTTCTCAAAAGATTAAAAATAGAAATACAATATGACCCAGCTATTCCAATACTGAGTACTTGTCCAAAGGACTTGCAATCAACAATGCAGAGAGACTTACACAGCCCTAGGTTCATTATAGCATTATTCACAACAGCTAAGATGTGCAAGTGACCCAAGTGTCTGTCAACTGATAAATGCATAAAGATGTGGTATATATATGCAATGGAATACTACTCAGCCATAAAAACAGACAGAATTGTCCCATTTGCAACAACATGGATGGAACTTGAGAGTATTAGTTAAGTGAGATAAGCCAGACAGAGAAAGACAAACACCATATGATTTAACTCATATGTGTAAGATAAACAAATTTGTGGACAAAGAGATCAGACTAGTGCTTACCAGAGAGGAAGGGGGGTGGGAGATGGGCATAAGGGGTAAAGGGGCACATACATATGGTGATGGACAAATAACAATATACAACTAAAATTTCACAATGTTATAAACTATTATGACCTCACCTAATAAAAAGAAGAAATAAATAAGCCCTGCATCTAGTAGAGAAGTTGAATTTTTAATTAAAACTTTCTCATAAAATTGAAGAGGAGGAACACTTCTCAATTCATTCTATTAGGGCCAGCATTGTCTATAGTGGATAAAAAAACCATACAAACACATTACAAGGGGGGAAAGCCATTAAAGACCAATATCCCTCATGAACATAGATGCAAAAATTCTAAACAAAAATTAAAGAAGTAGAAACCAACAATATATAAGAAAGATAATAGATCAGGACCAAGAGGAACTTGTTCTAGGAATTCAGGTTTGCTTTAGCATTTCAAAAAAATCTATAATGTAATTCATTGTATTAGCAAACTAAAAAAGAAAAACCAAATGACCACCGCACAGACTCAGAAAAACTTTTGACAAAATCCAACATGTACTCTGATAAAAACTCTCAGGAAACTAGGGATAGAAGAGAAGGAAAAACCTACAGCTAGCATCATACTTAATAGTGAAAGACTGAAGGCTTTCCATCTAAGGGAAACAGCAAGACAAAGATGTTCACTCTTATTATTTCTATTTAACATAATACTAGAGGTTTTAGCCAGTGCAATACAGCAAGAAAAAAAAAATAAAATGCATTCAAATAGGAAATAAAAAAGTAATATTATTTTAATTCAAAGATTACATAAAATCTCAGTGATATACCCCAAAACTACCAGAACAAGTAATTTAGTATCACAATGTTGCAGGATAAAAGGACAAAATACTATATCAATTGAAGCAGTGAACAATCAGAAATTGAAATCAGAAATACAATTTATAATAGCAATGAAAAATATTAAATACTCAAGGATAAATCTGACATAAGATGTGAAAGATATGTATAATGAAAATTATAAAACAGTGCTGAGAGAAATTAAAGAAGATCTAAATAAATGATCAAATTTAATTTGTTCATTGGTTGGAAGACTCTATGTCGTAAAAATGTCAGTTCTCCCCAAATTGATCTATAGGTTCAAATCAAATTCAATCAAAATCTCCAGAGGCCTGTTTTGGGGGTATAAATTGGCAAAATGATTCTAAAATTCAGGTAGAAATGCAGAAGATCTCTAATAGGAGTCAGTAAACTATGATTTGCATACACTTCCAGCATGCTACCTGTTTTTGTAAAGAGTTTTATTGTAACACAGCTATGTCCATTTGTTTAAATATTGCTCATGGCTGTTTTGACACTACAATGGCAGAGCTGAGTACATACAGGAGAGACTGTATGGCCTGCACACCTGAAACTATTTACTATCTGTCTTTCAGAGAAAAAAGTTTGCTGACCCCTCACTTAGAATAGCAAAAACAAGTTTGAAAAAGAATGAAATTGGAGGACTAAAACTACCAGAACTTAAAATTTATATAAAATCTAAAACATTAACTTCTGGAAAATAACTTGGGAGAAAACCTCTGTGACATGGGGTAAGGTGAAGATTTCTTAGATATGACACCAAAAGCATGACCCATAAAAAGAAATTCATAAATTGAACTATATCAAAGTTAAGAGATTCTATTTTTTATATATACTCTGCTAGAAAAATGAAAGGAGAAGGCACAAACTAGGAGAAAATATTTGCAAAGCATTATTTCCGAGAAAGGGCTCACATCCAGAATATACAAATAACTTTCAAAACTCTTATCAGAAAACAGAACCCCCCCCCCAAAAAAGAGCAAAAGATTTCAACAGACATCTCACCAAAGAAGACATAAAGATGGAAAATAAGCACATGAAAAGATGTCCAACACTATTGGCCATCAGGGAAATGCAAATAAAAACCACAATGAGACACTTCTACCAAACTATTAGAATGACTAAAATTAAAAAGACTGACCATTCCAAGTACTGATGAGGATATGGAGGAATTGCAACTCTCATATACTGCTGGTGAGAGTGAAACATGGTTCAGCTTCTCTGAAATACAGTTTGGCAGTTAATTATAAAGTTAAATATACATCTACCTTATGACCTAGCCATTCTACTCCTGAGTATTTACACAAGAGAAATGAAAGCATGTGTCCATGCAAAGGCTTATCCACAAATGTTTGTGGTAGCTTTATTTGTAACAACCAAAAACTTGACAATCTAAATGTCCATCAACAGGTCAACTGGTAAGCAAATCGTGATATACTCACACAATACACTACTACTGAGCAATAAAAAGGAATAAACCTTCAATACACACAACACTGAGAAATTTTAAAATAATTGTTCTGCATGAAGTGAATCAGACAAAAGAAGACTACATATTGTATAATTCTAATTATGTAGTACTCTAGAAAATGCAAACTAATTTATAGTGATGGAAAGCATATCATTTGTTAGGGAGGAGGCCACCAGTCACGGAGGGAGGGAATTACAAAAGGGCATGGGGAAGCTTTTGAGAGTGAAGGATGAGCTCATAATTTTGATTGTGGTGACAATTTCACAGTGCATATGTATGTCAAATTGTGTCAATATCAAATTGTATACTAAATTTGTGTATCAAATTATACGTTAATACAGCTGGGAAAAAATTCATATGAATGGCACCAATACTGAGCACTTTTACTTTTTACTACTATAGCTTTTATCGAAAACAAACACACAACAAATGTATCCTGGTCTTCACCATGGATAAGACCAGGAAACCTATATTGTACTGAATCTATTGCATTTTACTTTTCTGTTGATGACAAGGCATAAGTAATTGATGGTTTTATGTACTAAAATTCTACCTAGTGCATGGAGATACAGGATTTTCCTCCAAGAGTCCTCTTGACCACTATGGGAATGTATCATAGCAAAAATAGACAACATATGGGAATGTGCTGATTTGGGTGAAAATGAACCATGTGATGAAGGCTATGTGATTATACTCTGAAGTTAATTTTGAAGATGATATTTTATTTTAAGAGTTTTGGTAATGAAATAATAACTAATTATATTTCAAAACTTACCTGATAGAGAGGAACATTAAATGCCACCATATAGATATGACATATTAAGCCAAGTATGTAATTTTGTCCCCACTACTATAGAAATCCTGACCAATACCAAATGAATTGTTTTGGCCATCAGGATTTGCTATGTATAAGGATCTTTAATTTTACTTTGCTCAAAACAGGCAAAAGCACTTTTCTATATCCTTCATTCGGCTGTGCTCTTGACCTAGAGAATACTTATCGGGTGGAGTATACAAGACTAGGGGAAAATTAGACAAAAGACTTTCACCAAGGAACTACAAATATCTGAGGAAGGTTCTGTAAGATATAGTACCATAAAACCATAGAACTTTGAGCAGGGACAGATTGCTGGAGATTACTTACTTCAAGAACCTCAAACATGAAATCTGAGAGGACAAATGACTCGTTTGATATAGTGGAGCTAATTTGAGCCTAAACTAGAACTTAAATCACTCATGAACCTGCTCTTTTCTTGGTAAACCAGACTTACTCCTTGTCATCCATGGTGCCATTCAATGTAGGTGACAAAAAGGGCCCACTGAAATTTTTTCATATTATTTTGAAAAAACAAATTGTATGTAGACCAGCCTTGATCCCCAAGCCCATTAGGACCCACAGTTACAGAACGTTTTCAGAGTTGTTCCAGATATAAATTAATTTCTCATCATTTTTTTTGTTTTGCAAAGTGCTAATTGGATATTTAGGTTACTGAATGAATTTAAAAGAGGAAAAAAACTCCAACAACTTGAGACTGGAAGTTAAATAATAATTTACAATCTTTTGGAATATATCAATTATTTTTAGTAAAAAATAGTTTTGGCCAAATTGATTATTCTTCACTTACTCTGGCAATCCCTGAAGTATGATGTCCTTTATAGGAGAGGACATTTTACTGCTATGATTTGTGGTAGTATCCCAGTTCCTTCCATCTGTAAAATGGGTATAACTCTGAGATCTAGTGACCCAAAATGACCAATTCTTAGACTGCCCAATTCTTAGACTGTGTTTCAACAGGATTGGTATGCATGCAGAATTTTGTCATTTTCATTTCCTCGTATTAAAGGGCACACATTTATTCGATACCTTCCTTATTCAATGATCGTAGAAAACAGACTACATCTGCCGAGAGCAAACATTGTTTCTTCTCTCCAGATGTCTGTTTTTTCTCCCAGAAGTTGGAGAGCATTGGACAAGCAATAACAGATGATGAACACATGCATAACTACAAATGGGCAAGCTGATTGTTTTCAAAATTGGTATAAACATTTGCTCTTGGGTTGAGATTTAGCCCATAGCAAATCTTTACATTTGCGTTATAAACTCCCAACTAAAAAAAATGTTTATAATGGAAGTGCTGACAATGTGAAAATTCAGTTATGGTCAGGAAAGCAGTTTTGTTTAAAAATGCCATTTTGCGCTTCCATATTTACTTCCTAAACAGTGACTGAGATGTCAATTTCTCCAAAGTTTTCTTTTCCAGTCCAAAGGAGAATTTGACAACTGTTTTGAAATGAACAAGAGATCTGAATTTAAGCCTCTTGCTTCTTCAACAAATACCAATTACAGTGCAGAACCACATGCTGGTTACTTAACTGATTACATGGACGATGATGATGATGATAAATGAGACAGAAGAGAATTAAGCTTGTTGCTCAAGAGAGGTTTTATTTTTATACAATACTTGAAAAAGAAATAGCAGCAATTATTAGGAAATAATTTAACCTCTCTGATCTTGACTATGCTAAACACAGTGAGTACGTTGATTAGAGGTTATAAAGTAAGGTCAGAGGAATCCCTTGACTTGCGTATAAGTCACTTGGTATGTGACTAAATGTGTGGCGTTCACTGTGGGGTTGGTACTACAGTGACCCCAGTGTGCTGCGTCAGGTGTCCTTCGTATGTCTCGCTATACTCATACAAATATGACCCTCTTTCACATAGTTGAATTGCAAAGACTGCTGTACTATTTACTCTCATATGGGCAAAAAGAATAAAAATTAAAAGAAGAAATAAAGATGCAGAAATGTGCTAACAATGCATCTTCACAAGCAAGGGGTTTTCTTTGGAAAACCATGATTGGGTGGAACTCCTAGCAAGTTTCATATTCCACATGGTGGGAACCTCTGCTATAACTTTGATACACAGCAAGTATTCTCATTTGAAAATTTAAAGCTATTATTTTTGATGATCTAGATTCTTACCCAGATTCTCAGTTATTTGCAGAGGAATTGAAATATTTTTGTAATAAAAGAGGGGAAAAAAAGAAAGAAGAAAATATCCCAAAGACTCAGTTGAGATGATAAGGAAGGACTCCCTATGCCCAACTTCAACACATAGGTCAGAGCAGAATCCAGTCCTACTCTCTGAGGTTCAGACACAAGAAGAAGGACAATGGCTCTTATTCTTGACATAAAAATACCCAGCAAATTTCTCTTGAATATATTAGAGTCTCTTCAAGGCTGAAAAAATATATTAAAAGTCTGAGTTACTCTGTAGGCTACTAATGCTTAGAATTTGCCCAATACTGTACTTGAATAATTGGCGAATACATGTACATTTTTAACATCTCTATTTTCTTGCAATTAAGCACACAGTAGGACTCTCTGCTCACAATAACTCAAATTAATGTGTAAAAGAAGGCTAAAGTTCAAACATAGAAGCTGACTAGCAAGAAGCCATGAAGCATTAGGACAGAATGTGGATTTTGCCTTTGTACTTTGTTTTCAAGCCTCAAACCACGTAAATGTTCAACCTTTCCCAAGATTATGAAGACTCCCATTGAGCTTATTAGTGTACGTGGGGAACGATCTGGGTGGCGGAGTATCAATCCTGTGAGTGGATTGACATTCTGAGGATTAATACGCAGCCCTCTTGCACTGCTAGATTTCTGGAATTATTTTGAAAAGAACGTTATACAGCATCAGAATATAATAAAGAAAGCGTGTGTGTAGAAATATGGAATCCATTCTTATTAACCTATTTGGAAAACTGAGACACTGCCAAGTGAAAGTTATACCTTGAATAAAATGGTACGGTATAAATCTTAACTAGTTAATATTGCTTGTTATTTTGAATTTTTACTATAATTTAACATTACATAAAAATGATGTATATTTGTAAATTGAGTTAAAAGAGCTCTGATGGACAGAAGAAGAGCAGAATTAAAGATAATTTTTTTTTTCCCCAAATGAGATCTTCTTGGCTTGTCCTCTTACAATTATTACTTGGAAGACTGGAATGTGTTCTTTGTTTATAACTCAGTGATTCCCATAAAGGCAGCACTGTGGCACCACATAACTATAATAATTTGTCGTAATTGAAGAAAAATGTGTTTGTGCAGAAAACACCTAACAACCACGGCTTTGGTGAATTCTTTCCTTAATCCTTTGATCAGCACTCTAATGTGAGCAGATTTAAAATATACTTTCTAATAAGTGCCTTGCCTTTTTTTCTTAACTACTTGGTGATATCCTAATTAACCATGCTCAATTGATTGCTTTCAAAATAAGAACTAAGAGCTCTCATCTAGTCAAGTGGAAGCTAATTCAACTCTTTTACACTATGGCAATGATACATCTCACACACACACTCATACCCACACTGACACACCCACCACATGTAGTATATTAGCAATAGCATACCCTGGATCTTCTGGTTTGAGGTGGTGTAGCTTGATGGTCACATGTCTACCGATTTTTGTGCATCATTTTTCTCTTAATACTTCTGAGAGTAACTATGAACATTCATTTTTCATTCAGAGATTGAAATTGTTTTTGGAATTTCTTTTTGTGATCATTTGACAAACTCTTACATCTAGGAAATATGCTATTTCACTTGGAAAAAAGCAAAAGAGTAAATGGGAGAAAATGAACTCAAACCAGGCAGAAGGAAATTGTGAGCATTTCATGTCTTATCCCAATTGCCTCTCTCTTCTTTTCTTCTCAAGTCAAAATTAAACACATCTAATTTGGGTTGACAAAACACTAAATCATTTGATTATGAGATTATAGTAAGTAGCTAGAGCATCTACGTGCATGATGTTCTTCTGTAGTGAAATATAGGATTTTCAGATCCTCGTTACTGTGCATCACATGAACATCCTCTCTTCTCCAGTCACATGGATAAATGAGGGTAGATAGTACAAGACATAACTAGATGTCATGCACAGACCTAAAAAAACTGTTTTCAGCATATACAAATCTCAGTCTAGGCATTACACAACAGGAGTTTAAAATGTTACATGTAAATCATCCAGACTTAAGCTTCTTAGGAAACACAAACCATTCTCTAAGGACGTATGAGACCAGAACTTCAGAAGATGCTGTCTCACTGTGGGATGGCAGAAAACGGCGACTCGCGGACCACCCTGGTGTGTAGTAATCAACAATGCAGTGGTCCACTTTATAAAGGCGTCAGACAGTCTGTAAGCAAAAAGGCAGAGCCTCCAACTGAGACAGGCCTTGCTAATAAGTGGCTTCTAGTAAAAAAGAGAAAAAAAGCCAGCTTTAACATATGCAACAGATCTCTTATCACAGTATCTATACATCTTTTGTGTTCCACCTTCTTTCATATGGAGCAACTCCATCATGAGTGTCATCTTGAAACACCATGAGCAGTGGAAGCAAATACCTTCAAGCTCTCATAGCCTTTCATATGTTTAATATGGTGCTGCACTTGTAAATATCTCGTCGCCTGCCTGTTTCGCCTGCTGCACTGTGAATTTCATGAAAGCGGCACCATGTCCTGTTCATCTTAATGTCTCTAGCTTTCCACGTAGTGCATGCTCAAGAAGCCATTCAATACATATTTGGTGAAAAAGTTGTTCTATTTCAGTACTGCTCTTAGCTATCTGGGAAACTCTGGACAGGCTACTTCATGTGTTTTAGCTTCAGTTTCCTCATCTAACAAATGGAAATAACGCAGCTCTAAACATTTCACAAAAAGTGTGCAAAAGAGATTATATCTTTGAAAATATTTAAAAAGAATTTTTAAAAAAGCATGCATTTTCAAGGTACAGGTTTGGGCATTTCTTATAATATAAGCTGAATGCTCTGAATAGTATAATCATTATATGATATACAATAATGTAGTTGAATTTGCCCTACTCTGACAGATGAAAGTTCTTCGATCTTATGTTAAAAGTCATTTAAAAGAATCTTATTAATTTGTGTAAATTACATAACACAGTGGATGATGAAAAGTGAAAAGCAGCAACTTCAGGAAGTATTGAAAATATTTCACTCTCCTTATAATTCTGACTTTATATCAGCAAAAGTACCTCAGTGAGTGCATATACCTGCTGTGATAAGTAGAAAGACTAAACCATGTTTTGTCAATAGGGATAACTTGCACAAACTGGGTACACAAATAGAAAATAATAATGTTGAAGAAAGTATAATTAATTAATTCAGGCTTCCAGATAAGATCACTGGATCCTGCTGACCCTACATGTTAATCAGTTGATTGATTAATTGCTACAATCATAATAATTATATAGTACAAATCTGACTACACTTAATGATAGTGTAGACAGAGTTAAAAGTTCTTTTCAATCTGCATATCTTTTCTCTTTCTTGAATCAAAGAAGTTGGTTTCATTTACTTTAAAGATATCTTTTGGCTTGTAGAGCTGGAAAGCTTATGTCAAAATTAGCCACGGTTCAATTTTGCTGGTCCAATTAACCATTTTTGGTCACTTCTCAATGCTCTGATAAAAAATTTAAAACAATCTCACCAATGAAACAGGAATTCTGCATTATGCATATTCATCAAATCATATTACTCTTTTCACATGTGAGAATCCTAATTTTAGGCTTTAATTTGTTTCCCTACACACATACACACACGCACGCAAACATGCACGCAACAATATGTATCACGTTATCTTCAAGTTTGCCAAAACTTTCATTCTGATCACTCAACTTCTGATCAGCTATTCAATGTTCCAATAGCCATATTCAATTGGGTGATTCTGGAATAATTCTTGCAGAACAAAGGTACACTGAATAGTCTTGATCTTATGTCTACAAGAACAATGCCAGGAAGAAACATCAGTTCATTGATGAGTTGTGTTTGGTTCAGTCTTCTACTGTATATAAAGCAACTCATCATCACAGCTTCTCTATTTCTGCCAAATGTATTTCTGTCCTCTTGGTCATCTTAGTTTAAAATCTGACCATAATTTTTTATCCAGGTTGTCATTAAAACTTTACAACTTTTCTTTTCTTATAATCTTTTTTATATACACCTTCTTCTTTTCCTTTCTTTCTTTTGCAAAATAGTCAAAGATATTTAAGTTGATGTGCAGCTTAGAAGTCATCTGGCTACTAGATACTTCTTAAACTTTTGATTCATACGAATAAACTGGAGAGCTTGTAAAAACTGATTCCTTGGCTCCATCCCCAGAGATTGTCACTTGAAAAGTGTGAAATGGGGCCCCAGAAATGTTATGTCTAACAGGATCTCAGATGATCCTGATGCTACCCATCTGCAGACCACACTTTGAGGAGTACTTATTCTGTAACTTTTTTGGGGAAGTCACATACATTTCACTACTTTCCTCAAAAATGTTTAACGGCGTTTTCACTACTATAGACTAATATTTAAACCCTTCTGTAATATTGAATTCTCTGCAATTAATTAGTTAATTTATTCACCAAATATTTACTGAGTAGCTTTTCTGTGGAAGGCACTGTGATGGGCAGAGAATGGGGGATCAAATACGACAGTCGCACGCTGCAAATTTCATGGGCTTTATAATAGTGGCTTCACCGTATTGCCTCTCTCTTTTCTTCTGCTGCTATTTCCAAAACTTTTACTGCATGCTACTCAGATTCTTCACTCTCCCCAAAACAACACACTCATCTCAGGGCTGGAGCTGGTGCTCCTGTTCTTTTCCTGGCTGACTCTTCAAACTCCACATACACTGAAGGATTCCTTCATGAAATTGTCCCAACCACTGCACTTTTATCTCTCCTTTCCGTGGAACATTGATTGTCTTCATCACTTATTTTGTCACTGGATCACATGTAACTGCATATTCTTCTCTAGTTCCGGGAATTTACCTCTTACTTTTTTAGTACCTCCCTCAAGGAATGCACACCTTGGCTTTCAGTAAGACGCTGTGATATTAACAGCATGAGAAGGAAGAGTTGCTCTCCTCCTTTTTGGCTTTATCAAGAAGAAAGGACCAACATCAATGGTTCCCGAATCTGATCGTACATGAGAATCACCTGAGGATTTGCTCATTGTTTTTTAGCACAAATTTCTCAACTTCACCCTGAGCACCTTGAATCAAAATCAGAGTAGGTCCAGGAACCTATTTCTATGAAGGTGATTTGGGCCAAAATCACATTTGGGAGCCCTTTAGAGTAACTGATTCTGGGGCCAGCCCGGTGGCACAGCAGTTAAGTTCGCATGTTCTGCTTCTCGGCGGCCCGGGGTTCACTGGCCCAGATCCCGGGTGCAGACATGGCACTGCTTGGCACACCATGCTGTGGTAGGCGTCCCACATATAAAGTAGAGGAAGATGGGCATGGATGTTAGCTCAGGGCCAGGCTTCCTCAGCGAAAAGAGGAGGATTGGCAGTAGTTAGCTCAGGGCTAATCTTCCTCAAAAAAAAAAACAACAAAAAAAGAGTAACTGATTCTGAGATCTCCTACAACATTGTTAACTCGCCCTCATTTTATACGTTTTATTTTTAGTTTTTTTAATCATTACAAATCTAGTTATTCTTGGTATAGAAACTTGCAGAACATAGAAAAGCAAAAAAAAAAAAAATTAAAAAATCATAGTTTGTATAGTCATTCAGAGACAAACTTTGATAATAT
Source organism: Equus przewalskii (assembly GCF_037783145.1). NCBI lineage: Eukaryota > Metazoa > Chordata > Mammalia > Perissodactyla > Equidae > Equus > Equus przewalskii. Next base: position 26,178,814 of record NC_091847.1, on the reverse strand, counting down.
TTTGAAGTAAATATTTTCAGTCATAAATATTTATAGACATATTTTTAAAAAGGTTCATACTGTACATGCTTATGCTCTCTAATATTTATTGAAATTTTACATTGCGAAGTAATGTTTTCTAGAACACAATTTAACAACTGTATAATATTTCATTATGTAAATGCACCATAATTTAACCTTTCCTAAGTTTGGACATATATGTTACTTTTACATTTTTCACTATTATAAATAACATTTTCAGAAGCAAGTTTGTACATATTCATGTGCATATCTCTGGAAATTCCCTAACGTAAATGTTTAGATATGTAATAGCCAATACAAAGCTATGCACATCTTTAAGCCTTTTGATGTCTACAGCTAAAATGTCCTCAAGAATGTTGTAAGAGTTCCAATTCTAAGTACCCAACAATTCCTGCCTTATCATGAACTTTAGCTAGCATTTAATCTATAGCCGAGTGTTTATATCATCAGCAGTTCTTTGCAGGTATCACCAACTGATACCCATATAGCATATTTTACTACAGGGAAATTGTATCATTTGTTAAGATTATTAAATTTTTGGCTATCTTCCTTCTAGGTTGACACCAATGTTAGGGAAAAGAAAACTCTAAGATAATTAATCTCCTGAAGTAAACTTTGATGAGATGGAACATAAAAGCTAAAAACCTGAGGCAGGAGAATGCAATTTTCTTGTGCGATACCTTATTCTGACCATCTGTTTAACAAATATCTGGTTCCAAATAGTGTCAATTAAAACTGATGGCAAATCTTAATAACTTCTACTTGTGAATATCAGCGAGCCCCGCATTGCGCTCCTAGTGGAGTTATGGCAGTTGCAGTCCCTCCAGATTTTACGTGGACACACACAATGCTTTTCTCTCTCTCTTTCTCTTTTGGTCTTTTACCTCTCAGAGCTAGTGATCCAGAACACCCACTGCTAAGCAAGTATGCAAAATGCAGTGCTGCTTAGCATTGGGAAATCCCAAATCTAGAGCCAAGAGGTTCATAAATATAGTAATGAACGCTCTCGTGTCAAAAGTGAGCACTGTTTAACAGAGCAAGTAGGAACGGCCTCTGGGATACTTTGCAGCTGGAGTTGTTCCACTGTGAGAGAATGGAAACTTCATGATGGTAGTTGTAATGCTAGATCCTCGAAAGGCAATCTACTTCAATCTGCAAAGTAAACTAAAGGGAATGGCTGCTCACACATGGTCCTGATGCCACAGACATAAGAAACACAGCAACAGGAGCAGTGAAATAGGAATTTGGTGGCAGATGGAAAGGTCTGCGGGAAGTGTCCACCCAGCTTTGTTTGGCCCATATTATGAAACAACTAGAATAAACACTTAGTGTCGTAATTTATACGCATATCAGTACCAATAAATCAGAATCATGCAAACAGTCATGTTTATTATATTCTTGTTGCTTAATATTCATGACAGTAATTTATTTTTATAGTACAGTTTCACTGTTCTCTCCACCATTGCTCTGCATTTAAGTCTGGCAAGTTATATTAGTAGGAGTTCAGGTAACCCTTTGAAGACTGCGAAAGTTCACTAGCCCAATCAGAACACTTTATTTGCTCATTTAACTTTTCCCTTCCTGTCATAAACTCTTTAACCAACAAGAGGAAATCTCTGTAAATTAGATAGTAATATACTTTGACGTAGAAAATATGAAGACTAGAGTTGGCATATTTCTCTGAAGGTAGCTGTATAACAGAGTTTATAAGATGGATAACATTTGGGGTGATGTTAGCAGTTAACTCTTAAATTTTCTGTCAGGAAAATGGGTTAAATTAAGCATGGTTTTCACCTCTCTTATTCACCTACTCACTCCCCTACTTCAGCAGTCCATTGCTGCTCATTACTACGGATTGTTAGAGGAGGAATTATATGAAACAACCACCACAAAACACATTGTTTTTGTATTCACCTAGCGCTCGAGCTACAAAGATGAGTAAGACATAGCTCCTACCCCAGAGATGCTTAGGTCAGATTAAGGCATGGGAAACAATATTGTATTGTTCTGTACCTAGACACGAGACACCTTATATTCAGTTTTGTACTTAAAATTCAACAGAGATAATTTACACTTAATCATCAGAGAACAGGGGCACAAACATACAAGCCTGGAAACCCAGTTTTATTAAAAAAACCTTCCCAATTAAATAATACTCTCATGATCTGTGTACTTTCCTGTATGTTTGCTCTGTTTCAACAAAGATGTTAAACATGTTTTAAAAAGAGGGATATCATCAAGTGTGAGTTTTAACTATAGTTGGGCTTTTTCTATTATGAATATGATGGATTCAAATAATGAATTTATTTTATAGACTCCACGAAAATATGTTTCTAGCACATGACATGAGAGGCAAAGCATGCTTTGCTGTAGTCCCACCTTTCAATTAAATAACACATATGATGAAAGTTGTAAGAAATTTCACAATGTTATTTCTTAATTCACTTGCTGGAAAACGTAATAAGGACATAGTGTCTTGTTTCTACATATACTTTAAGCATTTCTTTCTCCATCTGCTAGGTGTGTTTGAATTTCATCAGTGCTTCATTTTATTTTTAAAAGTTTTCCTAGTGACCCAAGCACGAGAATGAGTACCTGTAATGTTGCCTTGGATACAGGAAGCAATCAAACATTTTATTGAATTCATTTTAAACTGAACAGTGAAGACAGAAGCCTTTTTAAAAATAACTAATGAGGTTTTGAGACCGTGTGTATGAGCAGAGAAACTGATTCATGTTCTAGTTTCCTCTCGTAGTTCTTGACGACATAGAGTCTTTGTCTGAACCACATCTAAATCTACTAATTGTCTCATTTCTAAGTAGATACTTGTTATCACTTTGCCCAAATTAGGCAAGAGTGATGGTTTCATGGTGAAAAGTAATAGCTTTGGAGTCTTCCAGTTCTGGGTGCAAATTTCAGATTTGCAACTTCCCAGCTGGCAGGCCTTAGGTAAGCTATTTAATTTCTATGAGCCTTAGTTTCCTAAATTGACATAATGGGAATAATAGCATCTACCACAAAGGGGTCTTACAAATATTAACTTAGATGGCAAAATGTACTTACAGCACTGGGCCTTATGCAAGTGAAAATATGGTAAGTATACCATAAATTGGAAGGGCGATTATATGGACAGTTCTAGAGTTTACTTATATCTTAACGTACTCTATTAGTCTAAAGTATTTATGAATCAAATTAACTAAAAAATTGTCCAAAAGTTGAAAGAATTCCACTTGGTAAATGTGGAATGCCCCTTTCTACAATTCTTACTGGCATAGTATATGAAGTTCTTCCCAAAATGTTGTAAATTGCTATCTCTAATTGTTGCATTGTTCCAAATGACCTTCTGGTCTGTGCTATGGTCTTGAAATGTATTTGAGGTCCTGGTTGTGGGCGTGGAAGACACATTGTTCAAATTGCAAATGTCATAATGCTGAGAGGAAGGTTGCATGATGAGACTGAAGCATTTATAGGTAAAAACTTGGGTTTTGGTTCCAGTTCCAGGTGTTATGTGACTCAGGTGAGATAAGTCTTGTGAATACAGAAAATTTAAAACTTAAAGCGAAACTCCTCTGCTGGTGTTATTGTCTTGACAGCTTGGGATACTAAGAAAGAGAACACACTTATATAGGGTTGAAGGCATATTTAGCATCTAGGTTTAAAAATGCACAAACTTCACATGAGAAAGAAATGGGTAAAAGTGACACCTGGGATTATAAATTCAATTTCAGACCTCAATAATATAATTAAATATTATTAATAAAAAGCTAATTAAATCTGGTGGTGAAATGATAGAAAGATATTGCCAGAATAAGGGAGGAAATTTTATCCTGCACTGATGAAGTCTTACACTTAAAACATTCCATTGAAGTACGATTTCTGTTATGGACTGAATGTTTTTGTACCCTCCAAATTCAAGCGTTGAAGCTTGAACCCCTCAGTGTGACGAAGGTATTTAGAGGTGGGGCCTTCGGATGATAACTAGGTTTAGATGAGGTCATGAGGGTGGGGCCCCATGACGGGATGAGTGTGTCCTTATAAGAAGAGGAAGAGATCAGAGCTTGCTCTCTCTCCACCATGAGAGGACAGAGTGAGAAGGTGGCCATGTGCAAGCCAGGAAGAGAGAGTTCTCACCAGAACCCAACCATGCTGGCGCCCTGATCTCAGACTTGTAGCCCCCAGAATGATTAAAAATAGATGTTTGTTATTTAAGCCAGTCAATGATGTTATGGCAGCCCAAGCTGAGTAAGACAATTTCCCAACTTTAGAGAGGCACACTGGAGGAGTGTGATCTTAGTGATGAAGAGTCTGGAAGCCTTGATTCATGAGAATTATTGAAAGAACAGAGAAAGAAAGGAGAACACGGAACAGGGGTTGGAGCTTACGTTTTTAGTATTTTCAAATAGTAAGAGACTGTTAGAGAAGATGCTATTTGGATTCTGACATTGACCAAAATGATTCTTCCAGTTATGTTCTAGCTGGTCTGTCTTGCCCTTTGTGGAGAGCTCTGGGTCTTCTGTTTAGCTAACACTGCTCCATATTCATTCAGGGGACCTGCTCACAGAAGCCCTGAGCATTACAGATCCCAGCAGCATAGACAGGGGGTTCTGAGGCATTTCTGTGTCTAATCTTTGCTCAGGATCATTTCCATATTTTTCCTAAAACATTTTGATAACAGAGCACAAAGGAATAGAAATTTCTGAAAAATATTTCAATGAGGTAACCTCCTTCTTAGGTGCCAATTAGCTATTCAGAGAATAATATACAAAAGAGGTATCAAAGAACATTCTTACCATTGTGTTTAGAGTTAGGGGCTTGGAGGAGGAGCTCAAAAGATCGTCGATTTTGTCTGTTGGTAAGAAAGCACTAACCTGCAACTAGCACGACAGATGGCACTAATTAGGTCTGCCCAGCCGTTACTTGGCAGAGGAATGGGCTTGAGATCTGAAAGAGACGACCTTTTACCTGCTGGATGGTCAAAGTGAGAAGAAAAAGAGAAAAGGGCCAAGAGCTGATTGGTTAGACAGTAATCATGGACTCAGGGCCTTAGGCACTTAACCGTTTAGAATTTTAATTTTCTGAAAAGTAAAGGTGTTGCATGAAATCAAAGGGGAGGGGGAACTGCACATTTAAATGAAAAACTATAAATAAGTCAATGAAAGGAGGACACTCATAATTATCCAATATAACTTTATTTTATGGTTTATGGACTTTTCAAAAATATACGTTTGCTTTCATTCTTCCGATCATATTACTTTTACTCTTAAAACCAGCCCTGCTACTTGTTTTCTGTAAAAGTGTATTCATTTTCCACGCTTCTGTTTCCCAAATGTAGGTAGAAAATGTATGAGTCAATCCTTAGGGAAAAATTCCATTCTCCAAACCACATGGCAGTTCTCAGCCAGGATATTCTACTGTTCCAACATGAGCAGAATTCCCCCAGGAAAAGTTTAGTACTCCAGCAGACATCACACCTAAAGTTTAACTCTCTGAAACAATAAGGAGTGAGCCAAATGAAGAAACGCCACAAGTCACGGAGCCCATGATAGTCCCAGAAACTATTTGAAGAAAATTCTTTTATCAACAGATAAGTGGAGAACTAGAGGAACGACAAGTGCTTGAGCAAATGAGAGCAGGTGACAGAGGATGAGCAAGAAAGAGAAAACAGGGTAAGGGATTAGTTATTCCATATCAGATTTCGAGAATAGCTCAAGAGAGGTTAATACGAAAGTTCTCTTGAGATAAGTGCAAAAAAATGAATAAGTCTACCTTCTTAAAGCTAGAATATCATAAGTTGTGAGAGCTGAAAAGAAAAATGAAACATTTCAGGTTTGGAGAATGAGTGTGTGCGTGTGTGTGCCCCTGTGTCTATGTGAGGAGGCATGACTTCTTGTTGAACACAGTTTAGTTGATAACTCTTTTAATGTTTTTATCTGTGGGAAAGATTTATAGTGTTACAAATATTTGCACAGGCTGGTGTATAGCCTCCCCTGCCACACCCTAAACTTCTCACCTACTGATGAGTCTGTGACCTTCGCAAGCTGAAACACAGGGTTCACAATCAACAAGGAACCGAATTTCCCAACTGGGAGAAGACAGTTAATTTTCCAACTGGGAGAAAGCGTTACCTTGAAGTTGTGTCTTCTGGTGCCACTGTGAATGTTATAGATTTACCAATATTTAATAGAAGCAAGGTAGGTAGTATCAAGTTGGAGAAAATGGTTAGCCTCTGCGTTATTATTAAGATGTATGCTCTATAATATAGTGATAGACTTTGGACTAATCAAGAGGGGTTGGGATTGGAATTGTCCGGCACAGCAAAGTAGAAATGTATCAGGTAAAGAAAGATTCTTTGTTCTATTTCTGTAAAGAACGTCACTGGGATTCTGATTGGGATTGCATTGAATCTGTAGATTGCTTTAGGTAGTATGGACATTGTAACTATGTTTATTCTTCCAATCCATGTGCATGGAATGTCTTTCCATCTCTTTATGTCATCATTGATTTCTGTCAGGAAAGTCTTGTAGTTTTCATTGTGTAGATCTTTCACTTCCTTGGTTAAATTTATTACAAGATATTTCAGTTTTTTTGTTGCGATTGTGAGTGGGATTGTGTTCTTGAGTTCTCTTTCTGTTAGTTAGTTATTAGAATATAGAAATGCTATTGATTTATGTAAGTTGATTTTATACCCTGAAACTTTGCTGCAGTTGTTGATTATTTCTAATAGTTTTCCAATGGATTTTTTGAGGTTTTCTATATATAGTATCATGTCATCTGCAAACAGCAAGAGTTTCACTTCTTCAATGCCTATTTGGATTCCTTTTATTTCTTTTTCCTGCCTGATTGCTCTCATCAGATAAAGAAAGTATGTGGGAGTCCCTGGATTGTGAAGTAAGAGAATATTCTGTAATGTTATCTTAAACATATTTGGTGCTGTTTGGAATCCTAGAAACAAATATTAAAGCAGAATAAAGATGGCCATATGTGTCACTTAAGACACCTTTACTGGAGGAATGCAAAAACTTGTGGGAATGGACAGAAAGGTCATCTGAGAGTGTGGTCTAAATTCTGGTTGTACTCCAATTTAAAATCCTAGCTAATATTTACTGAATACTATATCTCAGAAAATCTGTAAATAAGTGTCATGATTGGTATTTGTCATGATTAGTATTTCATTTAAATCCCCATGGGGAAGATACTCTTTTTACATCCATTTTATAGATGTTGAAATTGAAGTATACAGAGGTTAAGAACTTGCTCAAAGTCTTACAGGTAGTAAATAGTGGAGTCAGGATTTGAATGGAGGTGGTGGTGTGCTGTGCAGGTAGAAATTTTAGTTTAGCTAATGAGAGTAGACTTCACTGAGAAGTTAACATGTGAGTGGCAATCTGGGGATGTGCCACTGGTAGAGAGATTGGGCAGTCGAAGACCCTCAATGAACCTGGAGTATTCAAAGAGCCAGAAGACCAAGGGGTTTGAATGCAATAAGCAAGACAAGAGAACTTGTGGACCACCAGATCATTCAGTGCTTTGAAGACCTTGCAAAGAATTTGGCTTTTCCTCAAAACAAAATGGCAAACCAGTCTCATCATTTAGTCTACTCTATAACTAGAACCACACTGGATTGAGTGAGAGAGGAAAACTTACTGGGGATTTAGGAGAGGCCAGTCTCCTGGAGATGTGGCCAGAATCAGTGTTGGGAGAGGGTGGGCAGAAAATTTTTTGGAAGGCTCCTCAGTGGTGATCATAATGTGGTGCCAGGGTCAACCCAAGAATGTGAAATGAGGCAGTCTCAGTGTAAAATGCAAGGCCACAAACCCTCAGTTTCATTAGGATCTATTGATGCAGTGAACCTGATAATAGGCAATGAAAACCAGTCTCTTAAATCTACCATTAGAGGAATGGGTCAAGATAACTGTTTTCCACTGAGGTATGGAGGACAAATTCTGCATTTTGTTATATATTTTTAAAAAGCACGTCTATTCAGTGGGAGCAGGAATGTTCAGGAAGCTGACTCATGAAGGCTAACTGGCTGACTGATCAACTTGAAGAGTTTATTGCTTTGAAAAGTGACCTCTTAAGGATACGGAAGAAAAGAGTGCAAGTGAAAGAAAAGTTTTAAGGAAAAGGAAAAAGACAAGCTTCACATTTTCTAATGGAGCTGATGTCTTACCACTCAATTAATTCCAGAGTCAAGGCCCAATTTTAGTTCTGAATCACCTTCTAGTTTTACTTATAAAGGACTTTTCATTAAGCCAAATTAAGTACATGGAGGTCCAGTTGTTTATTATCTAGCACTAAACCATTCCTACAAAAAGACACCTGTGCAAGCCATTTGGCTCTAGTCAACTATTTTTTTTACAATTTAATTATGAATATAATTAGAATGAGTTAAGAGACAGGCTAGGCATCAGCCATAAAATTTCTAGTTTGCTAAAATACACACACACACACACACACACACATACACACACACACTGATTAAAAAGCAACGACAACAAAAAAACCCTGCCAGGTCTGTGAGACTTAGCTTGCAGTGGAAACTTTAGTAGAAGGGGAGTATTTGTAAAATCGACCTTTATTTTAATTTCAGATTTCCTCGAAATGGTGCTGCAGAGGATATTTTTATACTGCATTATTTTTAAATTTCTAGTTTCCTTCTGGTGACCCTTTAAACCCTGCTTTTTACTTTCTTTAGTTTTGAGGCAATTTGTCACTATCATGCTTTCATGTTTAGCAACCGTTTGTAGTCAAGTGCTTTGCAAGCTCTGTTTCTTTTCTCCCAAAGAGTGTCATCATGGAGTTGATGATGCATCAGAAATAGTTTGACCAAAGGGCAAGATAAAGTCAAGAGTAAAGAAAATATTTGCAAATATACTTGACTGGTTTTTTTTCCCAATTACTTATTGAAAGTATACTTTAAAGGTAAATGGCATGATGGCCACAGAAAAAACCATTAGGACATGCAATAGATACTTTTTGCCACAGGGCAATGTCTTTAATTTAAATCATTTTTATATGAGGATCGTATGACTGGCAGATATATAGGAGTATGAGTTGTATTTAAGGACTAGGCGTGGCGTATGCTCTACCTGTGGTGAATAGTAGCCTGTATTTTGATGGTACTCAATCTTATGGATATTATTTCTCACAATTTGTTTTACTGCTTAATTAATCAGTGTTTACAAAAACTGAGAATTAAAAGATATATTGTGTTCAAATGCACGTGTGATACAGCCTTTAAATTGAAGACTTGTATGCAACATCATTGCTGTCTCAGTTTGTCATTGGCTTACCTAATCTCTGTGTCATATACATACATACATATATATGTATATACACATATATAAAACCAACATGAGATATATAGCAAACACCATATATTCAATAAACATTATATACATATTATTTACTTAAGAGACACTGGAAAAGATGATAAAGGAAGTGATATTGGAACCATAGGTTGTTTTGATCAAGGAGTTAGCATTGATTGCATTCCATAATGGAAAATATATAGAACATTGCTCAGACATGGGAGGAAAAGTAATTATTTTTGTACACAAAAGGCAAGTTCAGAAACTTAAGATATAACGAATTAACGAACACAAACTCCCATGCTCTAATATGAGCACCAAAAAGCTGAAGTGAAGGAGGGGACCAAAATAAAACCACCAGATAGTCCTCGAATAAACAGTCTTCGGTCCAGGCTTGAGTTACAAATAATAGATAACACATCTTGTAGGTAAAGGCATGAGGTCATTTCTCTTTACCTCCCTCTCATCTACTAATCAATCTATAATTTTACTGTTGTCTCAACTCTGATGATTCTTTGGATTTGAGAAAAGGCAAATGAAAACTGATGGATTAAGAGCATTTGTGACATGGAGGTGGGGCAGGTGCTACCTGTAAAAACTTAGAGAGGGAAAAACATGCAGTAGGCAGAAAAACGGCTTTCCACAGATGTCCACACCTTAATTCCCAGAGCTTGTGAATATGTTACCTTACATGGCAAAAGAGATTTTGTAGATGTGATTAAGTTAAGGACTTTCAGATGGGGAAGTACTCTGGATTACCTGGGTGGGCCCGATGTAATCTCAAGGGCCCTCAAAAGTGGAAGATGGAGGCAGAAAAGAGTCCGAGGCAGGCATGACTATGGGAGAGGTCTGAGTGATGTGATGTCATATGATTGCTGCCTGTGAAGCTGGAAGAAAGACCCTCCAGCTAAGGCGTGCAGGCAGCCTCTGCAGAAACTGGATAAGGCAAGGAAGGAGATTCTCCTCCAGAGCCCGCAGAAAGGCATGCAGCCCTCCCGACACTGACTACAGCCCAGTGATACCATGTGTCAGAGTTTGGGCCCAGAGAACTGCAAGATAATAAATCACTGTTATTTTAGGCCGCTGAGTTTGAGGTAATTTGTTATGGGAGTAAGAGGAAATATACACGTCCTCCAGGAAACAGAGGCTTGAACTCAAAAGGCAGAAAGAAATCCCTGGCTGAGCATCCTGAAGCAGTCCTGGAAGCAACCATTCCAATATGAATTAGAAAGATAGAAGGCTCTAGAAAGGAAGCATCTTGAAAAAATGGGATTCTGTACAAAAGTGTCAGAAAAGAATAAGCACATTATAAAAGAAAAAAAGTAAGGAAAAAGAAAAGCAATTACAAATTCCAGGAAAAAATACATTAAAAATATACACAAGAATATCATGACCCAACTACAAAGGGAACCAAATGTGGCCAAGAGTTTAAGCAATTTTTGGGGTGCAATAAAACAGATTCTATTTGACCTGGTGAGGACTATTCTTTGAGAAGTGCAGAGATTGTGACAGTGAACTTGAAAGAAGGAATCTTTGTGAAACCACTTGGACAGGCAGTGAACAATACTTACAGACTCATAAGAATACAAATATAAATGCTATTTATTGGTTTTCTAATTGGACAAACAACTGAAGACTTAGAACAACCATTAAAATTTAAAGGAGTGAATGACCCATGATTACGAAAAATGAGAAGAGAGGATGGAGAGGAAAATAGATTCACCTTACAAAGGGAAGTTAGAAGACACTGTTGAATGTTTATGAAACAAGAAACAGGAGTTTGCGTGTATTAGTTAACATCCAGACATAACAATGTGAGTATCAAATATTGGAGGAAGTGGAGTAGAATAAATTAATATTTTATATTAGGCATTATAGGTAGTTGATAAATCAAGTACAGATACCATCCAGAGTTACAAAGTAACCACTAGAAGAGATGAAAATTGAAATAATTACACGAGGCTTCCTTTCATGAGTAGGCCTGGGGATGCGAAGTGATGCAGCCCAATCTATCATTTTCCCTCATAAACTCTTCTGTAAAATTTGGTTTGTTGCATGTTGTAATTTGATACAAGTGAAAAACTATAAAAAAGAATACCAATAACACTTAATCTTGAGATAGGTACTCCTATGAAATAGGAAAATAATGTTAGCTATATCTAAATGGGTTTCAAAAGGGGATGGATGAGCAATTGGTTATAATAATTATATAGTGGAGGTTTAAAATATCCTCATAGAGGACAACATTTAAAGCATTAATGCTTTTAATATCTAGTAGTAAATATTGAAACATGGCTCACTTTTAGAAAGTTCGACCTTATTTCTAACGTAAAACTCCAATACTAAATTTCTGATCATTGAATTTAATTCTAACCTTGGTTAAAAAAAGATAGAAGTGGTGGTGCTCTTATATAGGATAACATAGGATATGTATGTAGGTTGATGTTAACAGACATATATTTGGCAACAGCTTGTTAGTTATTCTTTGAGCAAGATTTCTTTTAGATAAACAGTCCCAGAAAGGCAATGAAGAATGATGGAAAGTATTTATGTTTTAGAGTCTGGAGTTGAATGCTAAGTCTAATCTTTTGAGCTATGTGAACTTGGGAGGTATTTTGCTCCTTGCCTTACTTCCTTGAAAAATTAATTTCTTTCAAATCATTTATTGAGCACCTAGTATAAAGAAAATGTTATATTAGTTAATTGTCATAATAACTTTATGAGCTAAAAATTATTTTCCTCATGATCTTTCCACTTCTCCAATGTCTCCTGCTTTGTTGTTTTGAGGATCAAATGAGATCACTGTAAAAAAATGTCGATGAGTTTTTCTCTTCTCTTTCCCTTTCCCAGGGATTTTGGAAAAATGCAGATATTAAAACTGAAAAGATACTGCTTGTTGTCTCTTTTCTTTGGATCTGTAGAGTTACCAGAATGAAAAAGATGGGAATAGAGATAAACTTAGTATATTTCCTAGGCTTTAGATATACAGGAAATGTCCAGATCCCCTGCAGGCCTTTAGCCACAAGATTGCATCACCTATCATAAAACTCTATACTGTGTTTTTGTACCGAGTTCACATTTACAGTACTAATAATGCCTTCAGCACAAGTCATTTCCAGGGAATTAAGTCCTCGTAGTCAGTGGGTTAAATCCCCATGAAATAACCTGCAGGTGACCCAGTTGCATTGACCTCAAGGGTAGAATTGCAGATCAATAGCTGCATTACTTGGATTCTGAAATATAAAACACTGGATTCTGAAGTATAAAACAATCTCTGGTGTTTCTGTTACCCCAATGAGTGTTATCAGATGGGAGATCACTATGGCAATTGCAAGTTCTTATCATATTAATGTTTGTGTTTGGTCCAAAAAGAAACTATTTTAAAAAGTAAATGCCTTCTGTTCTCTTTTCTTGGAATATGTAATGACGACTTTCAAACATATAATGAGAATTAACAGTAATTCAAATAGTACAAGTGGTCATTAATTGCTTGTACATGAAATAACATTTCCTCCTCAGAGGCAAAACATTCCAGTTGGATGTAAAATTCGTTTTGGTCTGTTCACCTTTTAATTCTGTCATGGGAGGGCACCAGATCTCTCAATCTGGGGCCAAATAAAAATGGTGAGCCTTACAAACTGGGTTGGGGGTAGTGAAAGAGAAAAGAGAAATAATATTACAGCTACAAGAACCGTGACATTGACTGACATGATGTTTTGCTGTGTCTAGCAAAGAACAGAAACCAGTTCAAGTATTTACACCAGCAGAGGGAATTATTTTGATGCAGGGAACTGATTACCCATCTGATGAAGAAGCTGAGAGCCAAATAAGAAAGCGTGAAGTAACCAGGAAACTAGCCACCGCAGGAAGATACTACCAGGTTGGAGGGGTAAAAGGTGGAAGGACCACATCACCAGATGGAAGCTGGAGCCAGTGAGTCTGTTCAGCCAAAGTTTAAGCCATGGAGGAGACGGATCCTCAGGTACCTTCTCTACCTGAGGCAGATGAGCTATCAGGGGAGAAGGGGTGGAGGATAAACAAATGAACTGGCTGGCCTGTTCCTTCAGCTTTCCTCTGCTACCTACTGCTAGTGGCTTCTACTGCAGGAAGCTAGCCTTCAAGAGCACCTGAGAAACGCAGCTGGCTAGAGTCAACCTTCTCATAGTACAGAGCACAGAAGTGAAGGGCGAAGATGGCCAAAGCCCAGAGCCAGCGTATACGGCCATCTCCCCTGTGAATTTACTTTACCTGGTTGTTTCCTGGTTTATTCCTTACATAAAAAGTCAAGAATTCATGGGCAAGTCCGTTGAACTTTTCACTGTGTAGATTTTGCAAGAGGCAGTGAGAGCTATGAGAGAGCTCAGCACCCCTCTGGGACTGGATATGAATGTCTTTATAGTTTTGAAAGACTTTTTTACTCAGTTGATACACAACGGGGTAAAAGTACCTCCTCTGGTGTGGTTTTACCATTGCCAAGGAACTAGGCGGCCTTCTTCCCATTTCTTAAGGATATTTAAATATGAACTACAACATTGAGCTGAGTTTAGAACACAAGAACTAACTTCAAGGTTATGCCAAAAATAGATAAGCTAGTAAACATACGTCTTTGTCCAGGATCATAGCATATTTCTCAGCCATATTACCCTGTTGGTTAGTCCCTCCGTTTTACATGTAAAAATGAGAAGTCCTATTCTAAGTTAGGCAAGGCAAGTTTGCTGAGATTGATTCTCTTTGCCTTGAACGATGAAGGAAAACTCTCCTGTCTCTTCACTTCTAGATTGTTTTCTCAAACCAAGCTCATCTGGAGAAACACTATTAGCACTTACACTGTATCTTACATTTTTAAAGGACTTTCTTAAGCACTGTCTTATTTATTGTCACCATAATCCATTTAATAGGTGTTGGCAAAAACTGTTGCAATAGCCATCAGACACAATAGCATGCTTCCCACTTCAACTCTGCCTTGTTCAGTCTGACCATGCCAGTGTTTCTGAAATTCTGTCCAGTTTGGACCTGCGTCCTACGGTAGTATATAGATGGTCCTATACATTATGGAAATTTAAAGGACACATCCTCACACGGGTTCTGAAGGCCTACTTCTCGAATCTCTTAAGCTAAGGGAATGGATTGCCTAATACCTTCAGAATCAGGTGAGCTAAGGGAAGCTTAAATGATGGGGATCCTATTCACAGCTCTTAAATCAGCACATGTACAAGTATGTTTCTAAGTAAGATAATCTTCACTCAAAAGTATGGAGACCACGATGTGAAATTTGTATGACTTCTTTAAATCTACATAATCAGAGATAGGTACCGAAATACAACTGTCCCCACTTTCCTTCCAGAGCACTATCCTAGCACTGTGAATGAACTTCCATGCTTGCACCTTCCAAGACAAAATATCAGACTAAGCTGTTATGGAAATACACGCTTGTGTATTTTGTTTTGATTCCTCCTTTTTTAAAACAAGTTAAGAGAGCCCAGGAGCTATAAAATCCTGTTGTTCTTGAGAAGCAGAGGGCTTATGAAATGGAAAGTCATGGCAGGGGATAAGAGCTCCAGTCTCACCAAAAAAATCCATAGTTAGAACAGTGTTAGTACACTGGACAACAGCAACAACAAAATCTGAAGTGGTGAGCAGGAACAAGAGAAAGACCTTGGGAAGATAAACTCTATTTCATTCCTCTTGATATCATTTTGCCACAGCTTTAAACAAGTATGATGACTTTTGTGGAATGAAAAACAGAATAAAAGGGCATATCGAGGGGCTGCCCTGCAACACGGGCTTCCCACATCCCCACTCCCACCGATAGGAACACTGCACACACAGCCAGCCAAGATCAGACCTCCTAAGTAGAACATTTTTTTTCTTGGAGATTTTTCTTGTTTGGACTTTAATTAAGCTCCTGCCAGGCTTGCAAGCTTTTTAATTTTACCTTTCTTTCTTCTTTCTTTCTTTTTCCTCCCTGAAACAGCTTGCTTGCCAGGACACTTTTTCCAAGCTGTCACTATGATAGTACGTATACTCTAAGAGATTAAATTTAGAGATGTACTAGTAGTTGCTTCTCTAAGAATCAATAGTAGAAGTTTTCTTGCACTTGGAAAGATTTACATTCATTCATTCATTTTTACTTAAGTGTGTTTGATGAATGAGAAAATAATAAAAAAGGAAGCTTTGTGGAGTGTACAATGACTATTGCCTAGCAAGTGATATAACTCAACCTTCCATAAAGTCACCAATTTAACAGAAGAAATTTGTCATTACTTAATTTAAGATTCACACTGCTCATAAGTAAATTGTAGCCAAATGTTTACCAGTGCTCTTGGGCGAAGGGTAAACTAGTCTAGAAAAGGCGATGCCTCAGTTGATGATTTAACATCTCTTTAATTCACTTAATTTTTTTTTCAAGATCCCTTTGTAGTCAGTTAAACTGCTTGCAATTCTGAAAATGTAATGGTAGGGAATGGGGGTGCCAAAGGTGACTCCTTTAAAGCAAATTCCATGAGATCCTATTTTCATTTGAGGAAGCTTAGTTGAACATTGGCCACCCTAAAAAGGAGCCTTATTTTTTTCCCTTAATTTTTAAAAAACTCAGATAATACTGCAGGAGCAGAAATAAAAATAAGCCATGAAAAACACAAAAACTAAAATGAAAGATGTGGAGCATTGAGGATATTATTACCTCCATGATTGCTCTTCTCGTCATTATTATTTACTTAGTAATTCCGCGCTGGCGGCTTAGTCCACCAATCGCTCCTGTCTGCGAGGTACTTACTGATGGCTTCCACAAACCGCTCAAAGAAGCTGTAAGGGAAGAGCGGCTCTGGCAGCTCCCGGAAAAACATCTTCAGTGCTCCGGTGACAACGTGGATGTCCTCCCACTGGCTGTCGTCCAAATTCAGCTTCTCTTCTGGGAAAACACGAGGAGAAATGGAACAACTGGTTTTAATGAAACAATTACAAGACACTAATTATTATGTTAATGTTTGCCTACTATCATCAGCAACCGTTAACAGCCTTCTGCACCTAGAGGTTTGGTGCTGTGCATGCTTTTTTTTTTTTTTTTCCCTTTTTCCGTAGGAAGGGAACATTTTCAATGGAATACCATCTGTAGGAATGCAGCTAACAAAAAAACAAGAGACACAAAGAGACAGTGCCATTGACACAGTGTGTCAGATACATTTATTCCCATAATGCATCAGTATGAAAATTAGCATCACAGCTCAACATGATTCAAAGCTATTTGGTTTTGAGGCCGAGGGGCTAAGAGTTGCCAACGATGGCCGGCTCAAGGGACCGGCCTAAAGGCCTTGCTGAGCCAACAGGAGACATATGCTAAACATGGCAATAGAAAATGAGTTATTGCTTTACAAGTGTTAGCCTTGCTATGTACAAGGGAATAATGGCTAACACTTTTTTCCCTTTTTTGCTGAATATATAGTCAGAAAGGAATAGAATACTGAGTGAGAAAGGATATTAATTCCTTCCTACTGCTTCAAAATTATCTTTTTTTTAAGTTTTCATCTCAGCGAGGAAAATGCGCCCAGCAACAATATTAGACAGACCCCTGTTGGCCTACGTAGGCTATGCAAAGCTGTCAAAAATGATAACACACAAAAGACAAACCACAAGTGCTTACCAAGTCCTATTAGAAACAACAGAAATGTTTGCTTGGGAAGCTTGAGGGAGTTGAGACATTTCAATATTAAGGAAAATAAATGCCAAAATGAAGTTTTTAGAAGACATAAAGAGACATGGGCAAGTATTTTCTTCCTTTTTACCCTCGATGTGAAAGTTTGGCTTCATTCTCACCCAAGAAGTGGATGTAATAGGGTCTGAAAGTGACATCTTTACATACAACCAAAGGAAGCAAGAGGCAAAAACATTGCTGCGGATTCATAGTATTTGTCTCTCTAAACATCCAATGCGGAAAAGATTTTGGATTCTGGGCTTATTAAAGCTAAAGCTAATCATTTTAGACAACCTGGGGGTTAACTGAAAAGACTACTATCCTGGCAAGAACTTAGCAAGTATTCGGTCAACTGGAATTTTGTTTCTTTACTGATGTACTGGGCTTACATTCACGTGCCCCCTTGGTGTCAGTTTTATGAATGCAGAGGAGAATTTGCACCAAAAATGTAAGAAAAGCTGAGAATTGTCACTGTAGGGAATCTTTGCATGGGCTGTTTTGCTAATAGTGTTCATGTCCTTTTAAAAATATTAGCTGAAATCTTTATCGGATCTTTTTTTCTAAATGGACTATTATTTCCAGGGCTAGTCAGTGACGTTCCTGCTCAATAGGATGTTTGCAAAGAGAAGGAACGAAGGTGGATCTGTTTATTTCAGATGGGCTATTTTCTCCTTCCCTTTCAGTCTTCATTCCTACCTCAATCATAACACAATAACGCGATCCACAACAAAATCAGCAGAGGAGACCTTCCTTCTGCCCTGCAATCATTTTTGATTGATTGTATTTCAACAATTAGTCTTTTATTTGGCTACACACTATTGAAATAGGCCGACAGCATCTTAGCAGGCCAGCTTTAAACAGTCAACTGTTAACAATAGCATCAAAAAGGGAGACCTGATGGGGTTTACTGTCACTTTAAAGAACAGGGTTTTCACATTGTTGAAATCTGTCAGATATTTTGAAATGTCCCTCTCACTATGGTGCCACACCCCCTGCGTGCCCTTATAATAAAATTGGTTTTACTCCTGATTAAATCATTTTCTCCCTACCCACTACCATACTTCTCATAATGGACCTGTGCGCTCTACAGCTGGTGTTCTTCCCATGGTACCAATTCTTACTTTATCTTTTAAGCACTTTGCTGCTAAGATCTCATGCAGAGTGCTTATGTTTTGTTAAGAGCTTCATTCTTAGAGAAATAGCTTAACACATGTTCTAAAAATGTTGTACAACTTATTGCTTAAAACACATTTAGAAAATGTATAAGTACTGTAGCTTTGGCACTGAACTTTAAGTGGAAACCTAAACACACACACACACACACACACACATGCTGGCACACACAGCTATCTCTACCAAAAATTTATCAGAAAAGTCCAATACAAAATGCCATTTTGGTGCATGGGTTTGAGATTGCCAAAAGAAAGTGTTCAGCAGGTAAAGAGAATAATTTTTATCTTGACCAAAACAACAAGAACAAATAATTGCTTAACCAAAGGAAAATGCCATTGATAATAATTGCCTCCCCATAAACATCATTAATTCAAGTGATTGTGAAAATGGAATTTTTCAATATACATAAAAAATAAAATTTACCCATCAATAATGCCATTTGATTATGTGCACTCAAAATGCCATATAATATCAATATCAACTTGTGTTACTTAAGCCAGTATTACCGATATAGATAGCTATATAGTCTTCATTTAAAGAAAAAAAACCAATTTATAGCCCTCCAACAAGTAGCTTAAATAATATGGCAAGTAGTGGGAAAGAGTGTTTTGGAATATAATATCTAATTTTTATATTAAGTTTTTTCATAAGCAACCAAGGTTAAGATCCCTTGAAAACCAGAGGACGTTAAGGTACCTTTTTCAAGGCCACTTTGATTTATCTAAACATCCAGTTATATCCCTATTTATATGCCTTCTCGTGAATCCAATCAGTTCTCAAGATGAACTGACTATAACCCTATCTCAGTATTAACAGGTATCATAAACACATTTTTATTATTTGACAGCATTTTCCAGCTAATCTATTGGCAGTGATGATATCTTTGCTTCTCCCTTTTCCAATAGGGCAGAGTTTCTTAACAGTGATGCACTATTGACATTTGGGGCTGGATAATTCTTTGTTGTGGGGGCTGTCCTGTGCATTCCAGGATGTTTAGTAACACCCTTGGACTCAATCCACTAGATGCCAGTAGCACTTCTCAGTGGTGATCATGAGAAATATCCCCAGATATTGCCGGATACCTCCCGGTAGTGCAAAGTTATCCGCAGTTGAGAACCACTACAATGGAGCCTGTAAGAGTCTACATAAGTTACTCCATAAATACTGAGTTATGAAGTTTACCTTAGGTAGGCAGAGAACTGGAAAACTAGAGACATACATACTGAGATTTGTTTAATATGAACTTAAAAGTTGGTAATTATTACTATTATTTTTCTTCTTCTTCTCCCCAAAGTGTCCCAGTACATAGTTGTATATTCTAGTTGTAGGTCCTTCTGGTTGTGCTATGTGGGATGCTGCCTCGGCATGGCCTGATGAGCAGTGTCACATCCATGCCCAGGATCCGAACTGGCGAAACCCTGAGCCACCAAAGCTGAGCGCCTGAACTTAACCATTCAGCCACGGGGCCAGCCCTGAGAGTTGGTAATTATTTTTGACAAAATCAAAACCTTTTACAAAACAAACCTCACATGACCACGATTTAGGATGCTTCACAACAAAAATGATAACCAAGAATTATTTAGTGCTTACACTATACTAGGGACTATGCTATGCACTTTACACTCATTATCTAATGTAATTTTTTCAATAAGACAATAAAGTCCATGCTATTGTTATCATCATCTCCACTGTACAGTGGAGCAGTGTCACTGTATAGGGATGGGGAAAATGAGGCATGAGTAGATTGAATAACTTTTCCATGCCTGAAAAGTGATGAATCCAGGATAAGGAGCCAGTAAACACCTCCCTCAAAACTATTATGTTGAAACTTAATCTTGGCTTCAGAAGCTGAAAGAGAAAAAGTAGACAAAGAGTAATTGCAAGTCGTATTATCTTGACCATTACTTAAAAGACAGTGACTTTAACATTTTATCCCTAAATGTCTTACTTGAGGCTATGGTTTCCCTTATAATCTGACTCTGATCTTTCATAATTACTCATTAACAGAGGGCACAGATTCTTATATAAACAGATATAAAGCAAATTGGAATAAAAAGAAACTGCATTAGAAAAGCGGCAGAAGATGGAGCAAATTGTTATGTCCTGATAGTGTGAGGAGGAAATATGATTTAGTGGGAAGGAGATTAAACAAAACACCAGGCCTGGATTTACCACTAATTCACTCATATCTATTTATTTGTGAAATGAAGATAGAAGGATAGTTGTTGGCATTAAATGAGAAAACATATGTGAAAAGCATTAGGAAAGCACAAGGAAACGAACACATGCAAGACGCAACTATGATGGGGAAGGTGAATAATGGCGCCAAAGGCAAAATAAATAAGGGATTATTAAGGCAATGGAAATACGGAGCAAACATCATCAACCATCCTGGTTGCTTCAGAGGATTTACCTCAGTGTGATGCTGTTTGTCATACAAGATCAATAAAAACTTTACATGCAAGAGTGTGACGCTGGGAAGAAGTCTGGATGAATCACGGTATCTCACAATCCTCACTCTGATCGTCTGTGCTGGCTTCTCCTGGCTCTCTAATTACACTACCTTAAATTCATTTTGGTCATGGCTTTTGGCTTAAAGCATTCAAACAGAATTGAAGATAGGTTGAGCTCCAGAATCCAAATATTACGTGACTTTTACGAGATCACAAAAAATATATCTAAATCTTGTATCCAAACAAGGCCATCTTGAAATGTCCTTTGTTGAAGGGTCTTTCATGTATTTTACTTATTTTTCTAAAGTAAAAACTTATCTGTGTCAAGCTAAGAACAATTATATTTGAAAAAAATCAACAATAGCCATTAGGAACAAACTTTCTTAAACAGGAGAAATGAAAGAAAGACCTTTGATGGCCACCAGAGGTCAATGGTAATTACCAAGGAAAAAGGCTTATTTAAATATCACTGGTAGTTTGATCACTGCTTTTCTCTAGTGTTCTTCATTGCTAAGTAGATTGGTGTAGCTAGAGGTTGCAATATCAAGTCTGATTTTAACTAAACTCAAACTGCATTAACCCAGCATTGGTTGAAATGTGGCTTGAACTATCCAGAATAGAGTAGAAACACAAGAGCAGAGACGAAATTCTTTGTGTGTTGAAAAACAAGATCATACCTTGTAATTTTTTCCATGGCACTTTTAAAGCCTCTTTCCAACTTTTATTTTACTGTTGTAATAAAAAAAAGAGGGAAAGACACCCCAACTTTCCCAGGACCTGGAAAGAATAGCTCTGATTTCATTAATATAGCGACAAGAACCTATTACATTGTGAAACGCTCATAACGGATGTGGTATCTGTTTCCAGCGCAGATCACCATTTGGAAATCTTATCTGAAAGGCCTGCTGGGTACATCAAAGTCACATTATGAATGAAAGAGATGCCAGAGGGACTATCGATCTAAAAAATAATAATACGTTTGGCCATAAAATCAAATTGGAAGATTAGATATTAAAGTGGATAAAACATACTGTTTATCTATAAGGCTATAGCTGATTTTTAGTTTAGCATTTAAAGGAGTGGATCAAAAGGAAGTTGGTTGAATCTTTCAACTAGCTCAACCTTTCCTGTCGTGCTGGCTCCTAAAAGTGACAGTTCAATCTAATTTCTGGTGGATTAGAGAGGTTTCAAATTCTCACACATGATGATGTAAACTCTATGCCAAAGGCAGCGTCTCTCTATGCTGCAGTTGCTAAAGCTTCTTCTTACAGTACCTCGGTTATAATATGAGACTTCAGTGAAGATCTTATCTTCGAAAACTAGACCAACTGGCCAATTAATTTGTTTGTTTACTTAGTTTTTCTTAAACAAACAGAGATTAAACGAAGACTACATACCAGGGACTGTACTATGTGCTTTTCAAAGTTACAGTTGTTACGGCTGCTTTATATTCCTCAAAGGAGATGGTTTCACCAGGTGCTCAGAAACATTACTCAAGTGAACATAGATTAAGTTCTAGACTTTTTATGTCATATTTCTGTCACCTAGAACAATATTCTATTGACTTTGAGGACATGTAGGGACAAACTCAAAGAATAAGTATATCACCCTAAAACTGTGCATTATGCTTATTGTGGGCTGAATTATGTAACAACGCCTCCCCCTCATTCATATGCTGAAGTCTTAACCCCTAGTACTTCAGAATGTGACTGCATTTGGAGATAGGGCTTTTAAATAAGTAATTAAGGTAAAATGAAAGGTGAATAATGGCACCAAAGGCAAAATAAATAAGGGATTAAGGCAATGGAAATACTGAGCAAACATCATCAACCATCCTGGCTGCTTTAGAGAATTTACCTCAGTGTGATGCTGTTTGTCATACGAGATCAATAAAAACTTTACATGCAAGAGTGTGACACTGGGAAGAAGTCTGGATGAATCACAGTATCTCACAATCCTCACTCTGATCGTCTGCGCTGGAATCACATGGGTGGACCCTAATCCAATTTGGTGATGTCCTTATAGAAGAGGAGATTAGGACACAGGCATACACAGAGGGAAGTTCATTTGAAGAGAGGAGAAAAAGATGGCCATTTATAAGCCAAGGAGAGAGACCTTAGAAGAAAGCAACTTTGAACACCTGGATCCCAGACTTCTGGTCTCCAGAACAGTGAGGAAATAAATTTCTGTTGTTTAAGCCTCCAGTCTGTTATACTTTGTTATGGCGGTCCTAGAAAACTAATACAATGCCCAAAGGTTTGAGGTAGAGAGAGATGTCATGTTCCTGGATCATATCTGAACATTTCCTCAACACATGGGCTATGCCACACTTATGAAAGCTGGCAGATAACGGAGATAGCAGTTTAGGCAATTCCAGTTGAATAAAAATAATTATCAAGATTCAGAGAAAGGATATAAGTTGGAATTCAATTAGTTGAATAATTGCTTGACTATTCAGGCTCAATCTATTTCAAATGATTTGCTCTATAAATAGGGAAGATACTTTCTAGTGTGGCCTCCAGACAGAGAGTAAAGTCATGATTGCCATTTTCTTACTTATTTTTTTTCCAGCTACTACTTCTAGAGTAGAAATATTTCGTTACTGCTGTAGCTCAAGACACAAAATACTAGGGAATATATAAAATGTTCTCAGGAGAAACTCAGTGCAAGTCAAATCAACTCTCTGTGGTCGTGGTATCTATCAAAGCGGGAAGAAGTGGTTTAAGTATGAAACTTTGTGTTCCCAAACCAAAGAGACTTGCTCCTTACAATTTATCACAATAACCTCCAGGAAATTGTTAGGAAGCTTACATTTAAAAATGGTTACTTCACTACAAGAGGATATGATTGGACCTATGTACAGAATGAGCAGTTCTGCCATCTGGTCTACAACTCCCAGTTTTGTGTGGCTTTCCTGAAGTAGGAAAGAGGGAGGAAGCAAAGAAACAACCAGAAACTCTTTAAGATACTAAAACTTAAAAAAAAAAAAAAAGCTTTCATTTCTTAATAGCCAATGGGATATTTTGGCAGGCCATGTTGGCTTGCTTTCTATCTTACTTCATGTTGTGTATATTTCTTTGGAAATCACTTAAGAATTCCAAGGCATGCAAATAATATGACAGACTAATATGAAATATCTTTAGTTACTCTCTTTGAAGGATGTGGAACAGCTTTCTACTATATCTAGTACAGGAACTGAGGCAGAAATGAGAACGTCTTATTTTTATTTTTCCTCAGATTTCATTTGAATGTAAATAATAACATAATAAATAGGTACAACTGAAACTTGTGAAGTGAGCACCACAGATGGAAAGTATAACAAATGTGTCATTGCTTTGTGCATTTTTAATTTGTAATGGCATAACATAAAACATCTTCCCATCATCATAACTCCGTGTATAATGCCACCTTATAAAACTGATCGTATTGACATCATGCTTCTCTCCAGGCTTCTAGATTTTTTTGTCTAGGCAGCTGAGAAGAGGTAGCCCTGTTCAGTCTAACAACACCACCAACAAAAATGAATTGACTTTATTTGTAAGGATCATAAATTTAGAAAAAGGATATATTTCATGGTACCAATATATATTTCTTTAATTCTTTTCATACTCAGAGCTTCCAACACTGCTCTTATTTCCATTCAGTCAAAGGCTTTTTGTACTCTGCAGACACTATACACAATGGTTCATTTTATTTGACTGTCTTCCCCAAATAGATTCTGAATTTGCTTGAATTCCATGGATGATTTCATATGTTACATACTCCAAAGGGTAGAGAATCCGTAGGATTAAATTTCAACAAAGTCATTTTTGAAAGTTTTCTTCGTATCTGTTCTAAATTTCAACACCATTACTATTTGTTCTCTCCAAGTTATATTACATTTGTAAATATCAAGCAGACGTTCAGGTCAAAATATATCTCATAATGATACTTAGGAAATAAACACAACTAAGTCTTGTAAATACTCACATACAGACAACATATCTATTGTAACTATATGCACATATATAGAGGTTGCTTAGTGTGCTGGTTTCCTCACTTAGCTAATGAGATCTGTTATCCCTTCCTCCTAATTTTGTGCAAGAATTATATGTAAAAGATCTAGTATAGGCTTGTTATAACATTTTCAGAAAATTTATTTGGACGTTATCTTTTTTGTCAGCCAGACTTTGGCAAATGTTTCCAGGATCTAGTTTAATTTCTGGCTTTTATTATTCCCTTTACTACATTGTCTGTGTACGTCGGGTTAGAAACGGTATCAGTTAGCAGGAGATGGACTGGGCTTTTTGCTAGTTTAGAAGTCTGTCTGGAAATATTCCAACAGGAAAATAGAAATAAAAGGTAAACAAAATTGTAGATTAAGATAATGCTACTCTCATTCGTTGAAACCATTTTATTCCTAGATAAGACATCTGTTAGTTGTCAATTAAAAATAACGAAAATGAAGGGAAGATTTCTAGCAATTATTGAAGATAACTTTTTTTTTTAACCTAAATTGCCCTGTTTAATTGATTCCTGGGAGTAGCTAAGTAAATTTTCTACTTCATACCATAACAATAGCCAGAGTTCTACCAAGGTATATGAAGCAAGAGTTGGGAGTCTTATAAATTTTGCAACTACTTGCATAAAGTTAGTGAGATGGTTAGATCTTTATGCATCAAGTTTCTTTGCGAAACCACAGAATAACACCATCCTCTTAACTCTGCATCTATACAATATACCAAGTCCAGAATAGTGATGTAGATTCTTTAATAGACCTATCTATTATCAATAACTGGTTATTTTGTTTTTTTGTGAATGAAAAGTTTTAGAGTTTTTTTTTTCCAACCTCAAAAGAGAATCTGCCTGTCTGATTCCAGGGGTCTCCAGCTTTCAAAGATAAGGAGCATAAAATCGCTCTCATGCCCCTTTCTACCATAAATTTGGAGAATCATAATTCACACAAATGATTCAAATAATGTGAGTTGTTTTTATTACAAAGGAGTCGTAAAAGCTAGTTGATAAAAACATTTGGTAATATGATACTTGAAAACCTATGGTTTTTAATATGAAGAGTGTGGTGCTTATTGTTATTTTTAGAATTTTATTATTTTATCTTACCTTATTTTGAAATAGATTATATATTCACAAAATTTAAAGTTAAAAATGCAGGAGAGTATACTTCAAAAGTCTCTTTCTAGTCTATTCCTAGCTAGCCAGTTCACATGCCCAGAAAAAACCCGTATTATCAATTTCCCATGTATCCTTTCAAAGACATTTTCTATACTCAAGCAATATTACCTTCCAACCCCAGCGTTTAAGCACACAGTCATATAATCTATGCACTGTTCTGCATCTTGATTCTTTCCACTTGCCAATATATCATAGGGATTATTCAAAATCAGGGCATAAAGAGCTTCCTCGTTCTTTTTTTACAGCTATATATTTAATTTTATGGATATACAATAATTTACTTAACCAGGCTTCAATTTCAAATATTTTGCATAGTGTTAATTTGAATGATCTTGTATTTTGATTATTTATGTTTAAGTATAAGCATAAACCCGTGTGAATAGGACAAATTCCTAGACCTAGAATTTCTAGGTCAAATGTTCTGTGCATATTTAAATATTGATAGACCTTCCAAAGTGCCCTCCTGGTTAGCTCACCAATTTATGTTACCATCACAATATCTGAGACATGAGGGTTCATTGGGAATATATATTCCTTACTGCCTGGGACTCTTCTCAGATGCCCATAGATGAATGTTACCTTTGATTGTATAGTTGAAAAAATACATAACAAAGAGTAAAATGAGGAGAGATCCAGAGACTTGGACTAAAAACATACATAAAATCTTTGTTAAACACAAGTGAGACTCTTATCAGGGATTTAACTTCTGATGAATTGAAAAGTTTGAATATTTAAATTACAACTGGTAAACAATTGATGTTTAATAAATATGCAACATAATAATTACAAATAATAAAATTAGCCCAAATAGCAATAACTATTTTATGATGAAATAAGAAACTAAATAGAAACAAAGTCAAATGAAAAAGAGAATGAGCATGCAGAAAATGAAATGACTGAATGGAATTCCACATTATGTGTCAATTTTGGCATTACAATTAATAGTATAAAGTCAAAAAAATAAAATTTCAATCGAATTAACCATATTTTTATTCATTAAAACAATTTATGAGACACCTACTAGGTATCAGACATCGTGCTAAATGCAGGTATGGGCGGGAAGATGCTGATAAGGACAGAATGCAGATTGAAAGATGTTTAAGAAAATGATGTAGAACCTCCTGAAGGCTGACAACTCTCAAGTTCTCTTTAATATCACTACCAGGATTGTGTTGTCTCTAGAGAAGGAATTACCCCTTTGAATTTTATATTTCCTTCATTAATACAAGGACATGCTCAATTAAAGTCTTAACAAATATCTTCTTTTTCTTTTTTTGGTGAGGAAGATTGGCCCTGAGCTAACATCTGTTGCCAATCTTCCTCTTTGTGCTTGAAGAAGATTGTCACTGAGCTAACATCTGTGCCAATCTCCCTCTATTTTGTATATGGGATGCCACCACAGCATGGCTTGATGAGCGGTGTGTGGTGTGTAGGTCCACACCTGGGATCTAAATCTGTGAACCTGGGCCACCCACACAGAGTATGTGAACTTAACCACTACACCACCAGGGTGGCCCAACAAGTGCTTTTTTAACAAAGATCATAGTGATGATGATGATAACCATGTAAACTCCCAAGTCTGAGGGTTAGCTAAGTTTCGCTTGTAGAAAGATAGGAGGACCTCATTTACTACGGTCTCAGGTGACCTGTTAGTACTAAGCCACATTTCTGAGCAGCCCAGGTGGGGTTGGCCCATATGAACCCTCACCTCTCTTGGCAGAGCAGAGATGTTCTTGGACTAACCTCACCCTACACATCCTCGTGTTAGAGTGCACATGAAAGTTGATGGAGGAAGCAGGAGTGATGTATATGGGGAGATACAAGCTCTGTGACCATGGATTCTTCTCTTTGCTTTTCTTCTCTTCCAGTCTAACACTAAACACAACACATCTGTGGCACTAACCCCTGGGCCTCTGCCTCTGCCTCCTGATGGCACTCAGATACCTATGATGCTAATCTTTACTCTGGCCTACATTCGGCTTCATTTCAGATCCTGCTTACTGTGTTTCTAATCCTAGCCTGATAATCCCATCACTCCTGGGGCCAACTCTAAATAATTTAACTAGACTGATTTAACCAAAGGGTTTCTCCTGCATCCTCCTCCAAAGAAGTTCATTCTCATTAATCTTTGTATCCCCAGTGCTTAGCCTAGTGCCTAGTGCTTGATGCACTCCCTTTCACTATTTATGGATATATTTGCATCACCTGTCAAATTTAACCCTCTTTGATAGTAAAGGCTATTTAATAGTAAAATAATAATGATGATAAAGACGTATGTACACACACACACACACATGGAGCATAATTTTTGTGTTCTCTTTGTTCATCTTTCTCTTTCAAAACACTTAACCAAGACTGAGGACATAAGTGGGTTGTTTAGTCACCCATTCATTCACTTGTCAAATATTTATTGAACTCAAATTTTGTGCTAAGCATGATGTAGCTGCTGGGGTGAAAAAATAGATTAAAAAAGACCTAGTTTCTAAGCTCAAAGATCCGGCAGTATATAGGAAATTCAGACAAGTAGAAAAAAATTGCATGGCATATGTTACTGTATGACTTGGTCTAGACGGTTATGGGAACATAGAAGATTAGTGTCTAGCTTTGTCTGGATGGTGGTCAAGGGAGGCTTCTCAGATGAGGTGTCACATAATGATCATCTTAATTTATGCACAGGCATGTGGACAATGGTGGGATGGGGGCTGGGGAAGAGAGAGAGAAGAGACATAAAGAACATTAGAAGTAACAGTCATGCCAAGGACTGGGCAACATGATGCATTTGTGGAACCATGAGTTGCTCGAGAGCACAGAAGTATAGGTTACATATCTCAGAGTGTTGAGGATGGAAAGGAAAGCGCAGGCCAGAGCATGAAGGATCTCAAAATTAAAATAGTCTGGAGTGCTATAGCAGGAGAGTGACATTCTAGAAATGTGCTCTGGCAGAAGTGAGTAGGATGGATCAGAGTGAGTCTGTGGAGAGAGGTGGTGTGTCCAAGAGGTACCATGAGCAAGGTGCTCATTTGAGAGGCTCTGTTGTGTTAAAATACTGCATATTTACAGTGGAAGAAAATATTTTAGAGGAAGTCAGGAAATAGAGAGGCACTCAGGTGTATTCATGAAACCATTACACAGCAGAGAAAGAAGTCTAGAAACTGATGGTTAGGCATGTACAAAGGATTAAAGTTCAGAGACCAATTATTGTGTATCACATTTATCATAAGTTCAGGGAAGTTGAAATATTCTATTTTCCTGAAGTTTATAAAGACCTGCTGGTAGCTGGAAAATGAGAATCCATTTGGATTATCTGACCAGAGATAAGACTTCAATGGTGTTTCCGTATCATGAACTACTTTACTGACTCTACAAAAGGGAATTACAATTAATTGGATTATGCTGGTCTCCACACGCTGATTGTAAGAAAAGAAAGTATAAAAGTGTAACTATTGCTAACAGGTCATATCTATCATCAACCATGGGATTTGCTTTTTTACTTACCAATAAGATTAATTTCTTCTTTACAATCTTTCAATTTGAAGTCGTTTTAATTATAGAGTTTAGAAAATTCAAAGGAAAAGGCAAACCTACTTTCAATGTATTATTAATAATTGACCTCATTTTTATTCATCTTTATGATGAGGGAAGAAGAAATGGATGGCTTGTTTATTGTTTAGAAGAGTTTTACTTACTTAAGATCAATCTTTTCTTAATTTCAATTTAATTAAAATTTTTTATGCTGGATTTCTGTAAAGTGCTGAGCCTGGGGCTATGTTTCTGGGGATTCACAAAGATGTGGTCTCTGCTTTCAGGGAACTTAACATCGAGAAAAGGAATTAGGTCTGCAAACCCTAAACACCTTTCCATGGCTAAGTGGAGTGTTAAATTAAAGGCATAAACTACTAGATAACATAATACAGTTGATCATTTCTCAGGCACAATTCTAAGTGCTTCATATTATTAATTCATTTTATCCTCACACCAACATTTCCTATAGGTACTATTGTTAGTTGAATTTTGCTGATGGGGAAATGGACGTCCAGAAATGAAGCAACTTGTCCAAGTTCACTCAAGCATTTAGCTAGAGTCCAGTCAATCTGGCTTCAAACCTGAAACTTTAATCCCTCTGCTAGCACAGAGTACAGAATGCTTCATTCTGACTGGGGCAACAGATGAAATTTCTCCAAGGCAATGGCAGTAAAGGATCATAGAGTTTTGATAAACTGAAATGAGTGAGGAAGGATGTTTTAGGCTACAGTTACACAAATCTGGTCTCTGGACCAGCCATATCGGCATCATATAGGACATTGGTAGAAATGCAAATTATCAAGTCATACCTCCGCCCTACTGAATCAGAATCTCCTGGTGCAGCTGGCCATTTGTGGTTTAACAAGCTTTCCAGGTGATTGTGATGCATGCTAAAATCTGAGAGCCACTCTTCTTGAACACACATACGAAAAGCATAAAAGTTTGACTATTGGCAAGCAGCCTCTTTATGGCTAGTGCAAAGGTAGGTTATGAAATATAGTAAGCACTTAGCTTGAAAGTCAGTGGAATGCCTTAAATGCCATGCTAAGAGATTAAATGTTCTCCTTTAGACAAGAGAAAACCATCAAAAACTTGAGTGGGAAAACAGTATTATTCAGACTGTATTTTATGGAGATAAGTCAACTGGGAATATAATGATGCATTTGAGAGGTGAGAAGGTAGGAATATGCAAATTAGTTAGGAAGCTGTTGCAATAGTCCAAGACATCATGAAGGTCAGAACTAAGTAGTATTTGTAGAAATACAAAGAAAAGAAGACTGAGTATATGAAGCCTTAAAATTTAATGAAAGCAGTGGTGGTAAAGGGAAAAGAGAACCAAGTAAAACTACTGGTTTTAGTGAGAAGGATGCTGATGTGTCGGTGCAGTTGTCTTATATCAGACACCGGAGAAAGAGTAGCTAGGATTTTCTGTTCATTCAATTTGTTCTTGGCAAGAAGACACCAGGGATAATGAGTTTGGTTTGGGTAGGCTATTGACATTTCCATGTGGCAATGCCAGTAGACATTTGGATATTTGAGCATGGAGTTTAGTAAAATAGATAAAGATTGGGTAGGTCAATTTGAGAAACATTAGGACAGAAGTAAAAGTTGAATAATAATGAAAACACCTACAGTAATGACAAAAGCCATTAACTTAGCACCTATCATGTGCCAGTCACTGTGATGGGCACTTTGCACACATGATCTTAGTTAAATTCCATAGCAATCAAGCAAGGTAGGTATGCCTGCATTTAACATATGAAGATCTAAGGACCAGACAAATTAAATATCTTACTCAAGTTCATGCAGAAAGTTAATGCTCCAGCTAAGTTTCTAATACTGTTGCCTCATTCACAAGCTATTTTGAAAGACTCCCTGAAATAATTAGGGAGGAAAATGGTCATATGGAAACAGATAGAGCAATCACTCCTGGAAATGAGAACATTATTTTTACATGAGGTTTATAAGAAAACAGCTCCAGACTATCATATGAAACAAACATCCAACCAACAACATGTATTCCTGTGTGAATACTTTATCTCCAACCATCAGCATCTACACAAATTAGCTCGTGTTTTGTTTTTGTTTTTGGTGAGGAAGATTGACCGTGAGCTAACGTCTGTGCCAGTCTTCCTCTACTTTGTGTATGGGATGCCTCCACAGCGTGGCTGAGGAGTAGAGTAGGTCTGCATCCAGGATCCAAACCCATGAACCTGGCCACCAAAGTAGAGCACACAGAACTTTAACCATTTGGCCACAGGGCTGGCCCCACAAATCAGCTTGTTTGACAAGGTCAATTCCACTGCAGTTTCGTCTCCAGAGGAGTAGCACTGATCTTAAGAACACGAAACAAGTCACACTTGGTGATTCAGGTCATCTGTGCTGAAGAGCCTCGATCACTGCAAAACCAATGTGCTTTCATATGTTACTGATTAATAACAATTACCATGGCGAAAATTTGATGGGGGCAAAATACATCTAAAGTTGAGAGGAGTGAAACTCACGGAGTAATAGGTATTTCCTAGGTTCGATGATTATGTCTATGCAAACAAAAAGTTGACAGCTTGCAATCAAATTGGAAACTTGGTTGGTAAAGCACACACAACCTGTCAGATTTATAACTTTTCACCTTAGTTCAAAATGTTTAGGAAGGTAGTACTAAAAGACGAATCTTGGTTAAAGGCATAAAATCATTTTAGGAACATTATATTTTAATTTTCTGAAAATCTAGGTTACATTTCCCTCAATGAGCAGAACTATTTTTCAATGGTAGAACAGCCATACATTAATTTGAATATGTGATAAGGCACTTGAATAAACCTCCACGGTACACATCATTTACAGACTGTATTTATATGCTGACCACACCTTTGTCATGTATTTTAAAGACTGAGATTTCTTTTTCCATCCATTCAAGACCTCTGCTATATGGTACGACCTGCCATTTAATCTTAACTTTCCACTTCACTCAGACCCTCATCATCTGCTTTGTTAAACTGATGTACTCACTATTCTCAAACAAGAACCATACGTTATAAACCTCCATACTTCGGTTCTTGCTCATTCTTGACTTAAGCTATCATATCCACTCCCTCCTCCTACCCCATCCTACCAATTCTTTAAAACCCAAAGGAAGCCTTCACATCTCAAGGAATCCTGCCTGGAGCAATCCACTTTTCCTTGATCTCACTTTGCTTTGAAAGCTGAGCATTTATTGCCTATGACACTAATTTGGGGATTAAGCATTAACAATCATGGTATTCTTGCATTGTCTCCTCCTATTGGCCCAATCTAGTTGGAAGGCTTTGGGCAAGGGGGCTTTGGTGACAGATTGCATACAGGTCAGATCTTGGGTACTGAACAGGGTAGTGGAGAGTGGAGAGCAGACGTGAGGTAGGGAGGTAAACAGAAAATTACAACCATATCAATCCAACAGTCTGTCTGTTGAAACCTAGACATCCAATTGCCCAGAAAAATATTTCATAATCTCAAAGCAGTGTAACTTGCTTTTGAATTTTGTAGAAACTTTCTGGGTGGGGATGGGAGGGACAAAAATCTTTTGTGTAAGGCCATCCCTAACATCCTTAATCCCATAAAGAAACACATGTACATGCATTTATTTCAATGTGTAATTATTGACATAAACACAGCTGCTCTCTATGTTAAAGGAACATTAAGCTCACAAAAGCATGGAAATTCCTACTTAGAGTGCCTACTCCATCCTTAACTTGCCTTGTTGTGCCCAGATGCTACGTGTATTTTTGCACCATTTAAAAGGTTGATGTACAAAATCAAAAAGGTACGAGAAAAATTAACTGGAGAGAAGATCGAGCCACATAGAGTTGTCTTATTCTTAAATTTTATTATGCTCTAATCTCCATAATGCCTAGGCACAACAAAGCAAATTAAGAATTAAAGAAGAGATAATTTGACTGAATTTTCAGATTTGAGGGCAGGCAAGCTACACGTGTAAAGATACGCAAGACATGAACAGCCAAAACAGAAGAATAATGAAATTGTGTAGTTTATGTTAAACTTAAAATAAATAGAGATTTACACTTCCCTTTAGATCCAGAAATACACGAAAAGTTGCAAGGCAGCCCACAACAAAGCAATTGACAAGAAAGATAGCATCTGCTTTTCTGTCTATTCAAGCTGAAGTTTTTCATTCTAAATGCAAGCAATGCTTCCCAAGTTAACATAATTAACTCATGACAATCCTGAAACATCATAATATAAGATACAGATGGAAATTCAAAGCTTTAAAAATGTCAGCTAACTGCATCAGGATTATCACTTTTTTTAAAGTGAACAAACCATAATGCTAATTAAAACAGGTGTTTTTATTTCAAACCCTTTTGCCTGTTATGAAATTACAACCAGGGTTATTTATTTATTAGTCTGCTGTGAAACATACATCTTAGAAAAAGGGGATCTGTGAAAACAACAAAGTAAAAAGATAAAAAGAATGACACCCAGTACTGCTTTCTGACACAATAGAGGACCAGTCGTTCAATTAGTTAGTAATTTCCGTGTGACTACTTGACAGAATCTACTAATTGTTAATCTTCCACTAACTATTGCTTTACATAATTAATTATATTCAAATAAAAACAACAAAGACATGTGGGCCAGTTGCCCTTTCGAGAATTTTTTCACAAACACGGTTCTGCTTACTGACAATATTTCCAGTATGAAAAGATATTAATCTCACAGGAGAAAACACATTAAAGTGTTCTCATACTCTCTTACCTTGCTTAGAGAGCACAACGCCCCAGCCCCGGCCCCCCGCCGCGCCCCCCCCCCCCCCCCCCGCCTCCTCCACCCCCACCAAGGACACAACAACAAAAAACCCTAAAGCTACTGACTGCCTTACACAAATTCATTCTCAAAGCAATTCATAACAGCCAAAGTCCTTTGAGTTGGGATCTTTCATATTAATTTAGCACTGCAGAAAATTCAGAGTAACCCATCCAGAGGTCAAGCATCATTCATCATTAGTTGAAGTGACATTTTCAACCCTTCATATTGCAGCTGCTAAGAAGTGGGGGGGAAAGGTATTCTTGGGGGAGAAAAAAACAAGACACAGAACACAATCCTTGTTCTATCCACGGAAGAGAAAACAAGTTGCCTTTTGTCAGCATGATAATATGCTTAAATTTGGTGACGTCATTCTTCCCTAACCCCAGAGTCACTAAGCACATGGCAGCTGCATTCCTCCACTTAGGAGTTCTAGCGGAGACCAGTATTAACCATTTTAGATGTAATTGAAGTCCTTTCGTGGCGTAGAGAACATAGCTTTGTGAGCTGAAATGATGATTTATATCCGAATCCTATCTTGTTTTTGAGAGATTGCAACTTGATAACAAGGCCGCCCTTGTTCTTGTGGCATCCTCCAGGCATAAAAAAATTCTGGGAAGCTGAGTATGATCACTTTTGAAACTGCAAAACAGCATTCCAAGGCTTTGCAGCAGACTCACTGGCCAATTTAGGACCTATGAAGCTTTGCAGTTCACCAATGAAAGATCGCTCTCTTTCTCTCTTTTGTGGGATGCCTTCCTTTCTCTGAAATATTAAGGTCAGGACAGGAAATGGGAGCAATTAAAATAAAAAAGCAATCAGAAAAAATAGATAACTGGTATTTAAAAGACTAGTAATTCACAGGGCTTTTGATAATGCATAAATGTTTGCAAAACTATGACATCTCTGGGTTCTAAAATATCAGGATACTTGCTCTAGGAAGCAAAGTTTCTCTGGCAAATAAGAAGTCCAAAGACAAGTATTATGAAAAATACCACGAAAGAAGTGAGATCTGGAGGTTTTTGCTAAGACGAGTAGTCTCTCTTTGAGTTGCTTTCTCAGACTCTGCCCCACCTAGTAGAACTTTGAAAACATAGTAGAATTTTAAGCATAGTAGAGTTTCGGTGCTAGTTTTCCTCCTAAGGTAGAGCAATGTGATTGAAAGGTGGCTGTGGTAATTGTTCACGATGTGTAAGAAAACCAAAATTTTTCAAATTTTGCAAAAATTAAAGCAACTGATATTTCATTGCGGAGAAGAAAGTAATTTCAAGAAATCCTCCACATTGATGGCTTACGTGGATTTGAATTACGTGTATGGTTATAATTCTGTTGTAGCATGTCAAAATTGATATCATTTAGTATTTTCATCTGTAATGACTTTCCTGTTACTACTTAACCTTCTTATCTGCTATGTTTGGCCAGGATCATACCTATCCAAAAGATGCCAGTAAAGTAAATAAAGGCATACGATAGAGGCAGGTGAGATCACAGTTCCTTTGGATTCGTATATATGTGTTCAGGGCCTGCAGTGGTCTAATTTTTAGAGTTGACCCTCAGGGAAATGTACACCTTTTACTTACATCAAAACCATATGGGATTTCTGGCATTGAAAACTTCTTTACAAAGTAGGCTTTAGGTTTAGAAATGGATGTCTCATATACAAGCTGACAAAAAATAGAGACCATCCATACACAGTGGTTCAAGGACGGTTGTAAATTCCAAATGTCTTTTTAATTTGACTGTTAATTACTCTGATATAGGCTGAGCACACAGAGACATCAAATTGGGGTGTTAAAGAGGTAATTATCTGGATAATTTAAGAAATTATTTTTACTAAGCCACTAAACTAATTGAAGCAAATATAATAATAGATTATATTGATATCAGGCATTACAGATAAAACGCTCTCACATTCAGTGTCTCATTTAATAATTTGGGAAAACGTTATTAGTCAGTATTCCCTGCATTTTAGAGGACAATAAACAGAAGATCGGTGAAACAACATACAAAGGTTGTAAATACAAGAGCAAGGATTTCAATCTGTCTTTGAGT
This sequence comes from Equus przewalskii, assembly GCF_037783145.1. Lineage (NCBI taxonomy): Eukaryota > Metazoa > Chordata > Mammalia > Perissodactyla > Equidae > Equus > Equus przewalskii. Next base: position 26,142,620 of record NC_091847.1, on the reverse strand, counting down.
CAAATACTCTTCTTATTGCACCCGTATAGCATCATTGCTGCTATTTAAATCAGCTTTCCATTTTAATTGTTAAAGCTATCTAGATTGAACTATGAAGAAAGCATCCAGTGATAAAAATAGCAAAACCATTTCAAACTCAAAACACAGGTAGTTTGAAAGATACAGATGAATGGGTTTAAAGGTGGTCGCAGTTAGCTCCTTGTGGTCCTCAGTTTCATCTCCTGATCCTAGAAGACAAAGGCGTGTTTATATTAAATGCCCTGAATCTGCTTCATAGCAGTGTACATTGGCATAACTGTTAGTTGTGGATAATTTGTTTTTCCTGGGACCTGTCTTGCGACCCCTGGGTTCCAAGCACCTTGACGTGAGATGCTATGTCTGACACTTCTTAGAATGCCTTGTTTCTGTCCAGTTAGGTAAGTTTTATGTTCTTGCCTCAGGACTGCTTCTTTACCTGGATATACAGTTTACAGTGCTAATGACGTGCCAGTCCCGGTGGAAGAGAATGCCAAATGGAAAATGGTTTTCATGTGAGAAGTCAGCTATGGAGACGGGACAGAGCAGGAAGGAGCTGAGTCACAACTCCTATTTCAAGTCTTGGCTCTGTCCCTTAATCTCTTAGCTTCAGTTGCTGGGTTATTGTGAGCACTTATTAAAGAAAATATATGTAGAAACAATCTATAAAACCGCACAATATTATGCTATATAAGGCATTATAATTACTCCAATTTTTTCTTCACCAGAAGAGAGACACTCAAGAGACTAGAATCTTTAGGAGAAAGCACAGAGCAGAGTTTTCAGGGTACGTGCCACGTATCTGAGAATTAAAGTTGTCTGAATGTCACTATTTAGTTGCAGGAAATTCTATTGTATAGCATTTGATTTTAGCAGGAGTATCTAACCTATCAGTATGGAATGAATCAAACCGTGGTTCTCAGGACCACGTACTGAAGCCTCATCCTAGAAGAATTTATTAGGGAACATCTCAGTAGCTACCTGGATATAATACTTTCTCTAAAAGGGGATTTTGTGCAAATAAATTCATACTGACAAATGCTAATGATTGAAAGTGTGAATTTGGTAACTGTATGATGTCTAACTGATATAGTAGAGGGCTTGATAAATATTGGAAAGCTGAGCAGAAAGAATCTTCTAAATGATAACTGTAATGACTCTTCTGCTTCAAATGCCTGAAGAATAACGTAGACGCACCGACAAAACCAGGTCTGTACGGACGACTCCATCCCAATTTTCTCGCAAGGATCAACGGTGGAGGCTCTTGCAAGATTCCAGCCCTACATTTGAATCTGAATTTCGAGTTAAAGGAACAAAAACAAGAAACAACGAGGCTCAAAAGGGTTGGTCCTTCCAACTGCTGGAATAAAACTGCATTTGAACCTGCTATCTGTGGTTATCTTCAGTCTAACCTTAAATGTTAAATCTTATAAGCAATGCAACCACTACTTTGAGAGATTATTTTGTAGTCTAATGGATCTCATTGTCAGGAAATGGTTTTTTGATATTCAGCCAAAATCAAGCTTTCCAGAAACAAGTTTTACTTGCGCATCTCCCTCCTTTAATATTTATGGCTAATGCAGATATTTCATATAAGGGCTTCTTTTATAAGGTTCAAATTGGTAGATGAGGAAAGGAAGAAGAGGAGTTTATTCTTTTTCTTAAAGAATTTTTTTTCTTCTCATCTGCAGTAAACTTAACTGCTAATATGGATGACTACTTTGCCGCCAAGAACACGAAAAAATCTTTACAAGGAGAAGCAGCACAGATAGGAGGGAATATGAACAGTACCTTGCTAGAGCTGCCGCTGGAAGTTCACCAAACAAACTAAATCTGTAAGAAGACTACTTCAACTTCAACAACTTTAAGATTCTTTGTATTGCCATCATTCATTGGTAACTGGGGAGATTTTACAGCCTTTCAAATCTTAGAGTCCTTTCAATCACTAGATGCCTTAAAGGGACAGAAGGCCTTAAAATGTGCTCACGATCTCCCTGGTTGAAAAAGATACATAGACCTAGGGGGAAAAGTCAAACAACAATACAAAAAGCATTAATGCAAAGAACAGTGGGGTCTCTCCCTAATTTGACTTTCTCTATAGGTGGCCTGCAGCTGTGTCCAAACAGGTTACTCCATCGCCTTCCCATGAGCACAACAACAAAGTGCTATCTGTATTCACAAGAATACATTTAGTGGCATAGACGGATTCAGGTCTAAAAATAAGAAAAAAGCATTTTTTTGTGCATTGCCTGAGGTTACTCTGCGCACCAGCAGAAGACAGTAGCACTCTTGTCTCCCTGGCTGTGCCTGAACATAAAGGAATCAGAAACCTACCTCACATGACTCAAGGAGGCCCAAGGCCAGCAAGGAGTTGATTCATTCTATTTACATCCCTGCGAGTCCCATTGACTACGTACAGCCGCTGAGCAGGCAAAATCAATAAGGAATATTCTCTTTTCAATTGACTTCAAGGCAAACTATACATATAGATCTCTGAGATTGATATACCTGTTTAAATAAGTCTACTATCATGCTGGTCAACATTATGCAGACATAAGCAAAATTAGAGCATGCCTAATTAGGGTTTGGCTTAAGAATAATTGATCAGACCACCTTTACTAATCACGTTTAAGAAAAGACATATACCCTGCTTGTGCAGTTACTTGGTGGCTAAATGAGAAAGAGAAGAAAAGCCAGAAAAATGTTTCTATTGGATGGATAATCCTCCTAAAATTGATTTATAATTCATGTGTTAATACTTAAATAACATCTTTTGAAATGAGTTTCCAATATCATTTCTTCTTGTGTATAGCACTTAGATGTGAGGCACTTCAGCTTGTTTCTGGAGAGTTTTTCTTCCTCCCTCCCTCCTTTTCTTCCTTCCACCCTTCTTCCCTTGTTTTCTCCCTTTCCGCTCTTATCTCTAAAGCATATATTCACAGTTTTTCTTCCATGGAACCTCTACTCTTCTGCAATTCAACAGGCTGATTTAGGAGCAAGTCAGGAAAGGTTTCTCTCCCCACTCACCTATGCCAAAACAACAAAAAAAAATCTGAGCCCCTATCTTCTCTGGAACACAGCTGTATTTCCATTCCCAGGGCCAAGAGGATCGTCTCTGAGATGTGTTTAATCCCGACTGATCCAGGAAGTGTGAATCTTCACTCTCCTTCTAAGTACAGGTCTTATGAATAACTTTATTTGTTCAATTGCTACACTCTTTTGAAACTTTTTGATAGCTCTACATTTTCCTGTCCAGTTAGAAAGCCACACGGTGTTATTTTTGTAACATGTACATGACAGCCATTAGCAAAACTTTTCTCTACTTTAGATATCCAGATGGTTCCAATTTCTTTTCTTATTTCTCTTTAAACCTCCACCTATATTGTTTTATGAAGATATATTATTTTAGAATACCTCATAATAACATACTTTTGCTGATGCATGCCAAAAAAAAAAAAAAAGACTAGCTGATTTGCCTTTTGAATTCAATAAAGAGGAAAGGAAGAATGGATTTAATAATGATTAATGAATTCCTTACTGTTTTATGTTATATGAAAAAAAAACCCTGAAAAATATACCTTGTAAAGGGGTAAGATAAGTGTCCAGTAGTCAATGTTCATTGTTAAGTGAAGGCACATAAATGAGCCTGGGGTAAGATTAACAAGTCATTCCCAAAGAAAGTCACAAACAATTGAGTGGATATAGAAACGAAAAAAATCCAAGCTAAGCTATATAATAGTTTTCTTATTTTAAGTGAGACACACTTAATAGAATGCAGTTTGAAATAAGGCTTTTAAGAATTAGAATGGAAAACTTTAAATCCTGCAACACAAAATTTTCAATGTCAGATGAAGTAAAAATGCTCAGTCATAGTCTTATGATTGAGATATGAAAGACAAATCATTACTAAGGGAAAATTGAAATTCTCCAACTCACTTTACCAGGACGATCACAGAGCTCAGGTCTAAATGGCCAAGCTCTGTGGTCAGCCAGTCTCCTCCCTCTTCTGTTTGAAACGAGCAACATTTGCTTAATTACTGGCAAATGCTAATTTTTAATATTTATGAGTACTAGCTGTATCAGAGAAAACAGCATTTAGTTTTTTAATTTATTCTATTGCCTTTTACTTCTTATCATGTCTACTCTTAACTTCCCCTAACAGGAAACATTCCAAGATTAAGAAACGTAAAGATTTTGAAGAGACACCAGTACGTGCTATCAGCAAAACATTATAAACTCACAAAATTGAAGCAATATAGAGACCACCACATATGTAAAATAAGTTTTAAAAGTACAAAGAGAAATTGAATCATGTTTGGAGAGTAAGTCAGATAAGTTGTTGAAGTTCCTTCAGACACAGCAATTCTATTATTAATTATAATTCTATTATTATTATAAGCCATGAGGACCAATCTAGGGACTTCTACAGCTATTAACGTTCTTCAGCCAAACTTTCAGAACTACAGCTTTAATAGAGGGATTGGCAAACTATGGCTCATGGGCCAAATTTAGCTCATGACATAGGTAACATTTTTTATATAGGTCATATTTTAAATATGACATGCTTCAAGGTATGTTATTCACACAGGTGACATTTTTAAAATGATATTTTTACATGCATTTCCTTAATTCCCAGAAAATTATTATACTGGGATAAAATTCAATGAAAAAATAAATGTACATTTGTGTAGATGAATCTTTTACCCAGGATCACTTATCAATTCACAGAAACCATCTAGAATACTACATTAGCTGGTACCATTTAATTTACTATAGACAAGGACTTTAAAGGTCAGTTTTTTTGGCAATTGATTTAATCCACTTTATGGGCCTCTAAGCTTCTTCAAGATGCTGGGAAATTTCACACAGTAGTTAAATGAGATGAGGTTTATAAAAGCAGTTTAAAGCAGTAAAAAACTGTGTAACGTGGTAATCGTGATTGTGATCCTTGTAGTAGAAGTAGGTGTTTAATAGATATTTGTTGGATGAATTAAATGTTGGCTCCATTCAGAACTATGATTTTTAGAGTTTTAACTGCTGACAAGACTATCATGTAGATAAAATATCTGTTTCGAATATGAAAGTCTACTGAGTTACATATAATATGAATACTCCTCTGGTTATGCAATGCTTGGAATTCCAAGTGGGAGTTTTACTCATGGAAGAAATACAGTATGTGGCCCTGTGACTAAAAGATAATAGGAACTATTGAAGATGGAGATTTTTCCACTTGGTCCTGGGCATGGAATCAAAATCTAAGTTTAACTCGGTGATATTTAAAAATGCATAACATGCAAAAGTCTGCAATCATTCTGTTTCTCAGCTAGTGAAAATAGAAGTCTACAGCATAGTATGTGTCAATTTTGAAAATATAGCCAAATCAGGCCGACAAGAAAAATCTTAAGTAAATAACTTCATCCATGTGTTTAGTACCATCCATGACTCTATGCCAAATTCACTTCAAGTTCCCTTCTTCAGCAACTTCTTTTATAACATGTGCCTGCAGCTATTAACTATCTGAAGTGTTGATGAGGATAGGAAAAAAATTACTTTCATGGTTATGTTTTAGGGGGACATTTGGAATTCAACAGTATGTGAAAGGACCAGCTTCAGCTTGAAATAATCTGCAAAGAAAAACACCTGAATTCTAAGCAAACAGTTCAGCCATTTAAAACTCATTGAGGCAGATACACATGATAAGAAATAGCAAAATTGAAAAAAAATGAGAGAAAAGTGATCCATGTCCACCAGTAGCAACAGAAAGTGGCAAAAATAAGTTAGACTGGAAATATATAATGAATTTAAACTGTATAAAAATATCTGATATTCAAGTTTGGATGGAAAGTATTTTCTGGTCTCCAAGCCATGTTTTTCCAGTTTTGGGAGTGAGGTCTTCATTTCTTTATCGTTTGTTTCTGATTGACAATTTTTTCATTGTATTTTTCTTACCACAAAAGTCATTTTTTTTCCTCCTAACTATGAAACATGCAAATGGCTTATGCTCAAATTTATTTTTGAAAGAACTGTGCTATTATAGGAGCTTAGAGGTGAACACAAGCTTCTCAAAGGAGGAAAATTACTTAGGCTATCATCTGTGGACAGCCACAACACTGTTGAAATGTCCATGTTTATTTAAATGATTTGTTGCTGTTCTTTTAAGCGGAAGCATCTAGATGTTTGACATTCTGTGCATAGACAAATAGTTTTCTCAACAGTTAACATTTCTTCCATAAAACATTGCTTGTGCTCCAGTTGCTGTTCATGTTTTGTTTTTAAGGAAGTACATAGACTTCCTGGTCTTTAAGACTCTCAAGTTCACTTCCCAACTCTAAGAAATATACCCCTACTCTCCTTTCCTCTATCCAATATGTCTCTCAGAGTATCTGTCTTCCACAGGCTGGTTGCACACTTTCTATTCTCAACAAAAATAAAATAAAATAAAGCTTTTTTTTAAGGGGCGAATGCTCATTGCTATGGAAAACATGCAGGATGTGATAAAAGAGACACACAACATGTGGCCAATCCCACTGGGTAGCTGATCCAACCCAGCTCCTAATCTCTGCCCCCGTAGTCACCTTGCAGCTAATGGTGGTCATGTAACAGGATACTGTGGCCTAGAAATTTTAACATGCGTATTTCACTTAATACAATCTAAAGTCTCCACATCCCTCCAGATTTGTTGAAGACCTTGGAAGTTTTTAACTTTGTTCATTCCCTTACCCACTTTATATACTATTTTTGACCAATATTTTATCTGTATCTAGACTTTTATTTTACACTCCACAAGTTTCTCCTTGTTTTACAGTTTCTTTTGATTTACCCCCAAGTTTATATGTTCTTTGCTAACCTTTTCTTTTTGCATTTTAGACAATCCTTCTGGGATAGTTTAACTTCTTTCTGAACTAAATCCTTTTAATATCTTTTCAAGTGTCTGTTGATATTAAACTCAGATTTGTTTGCTGGAGATTGTTTTTATTTTGCTATAGGTCTTAAAAAATAGACACACCTTATTATTAGTTTGAATGTTACATTCTCACGTAAGTGAATGCTATTTATTTATAAAATCTCTATTTTTCCACTTTTCTGTGCCATTTTTTAAGTTAGATATTTACCTTTGAGATTAAAGTCTCTCTCTCTCTCAAATTAGATTTGGGAATGGAACAATTGGCGGGAATTATTAGGTTGATTGAATGCACCTTCCTATCAAACTTGTGACTAACATTTTGAGGGACAGACTGAGTAATTCTCATGGTTGGCCTCTTGCTTTCTTCTAGAAAGGCCACATGAGAGCATTTACTTATAAACTAGATTAAAAGTAGAACTTCTACCTGTATCCGCATCGGTATTAAAATCTGTAGGCTTATATATATTATACATAATATAAGCCATAAGTTATAATTTTTCCACAGCTCTTACAAAAGAATATCAATTTTATATCTTTATATCTTTATTATCATGTTTTGTATTTAAGCAAATCAACTAACAGTAATAATAAGATAAAAGAAGTCCTAGATTATGCCATGGTTTCCTGAACTGTAAATTAATTCTTAAAAAATTCTTCTTTGTATCATTTATGTTTTCAATATACTTAGTAGAAATGTATTACTGTGGGAAGAAGGTGATGGTTGGAGGCAGGCGTAGGAAGAGGACAAGGAAAGTAGAGGTCTGTTTAAATTAGCGAGAAATAAAATTACAGTCAACTTGGAGATCATTTAAAATAGCATTCTTAAGTATTATTGAGGATCGTAAATGGTTCTTACTGGAATTCCTTAGAGGATCTGAGTTAATGATTACTTATGAAGGTTTTATACTTAAAATACCACTTTTGTGAAGACAAACAGATACTTTTAAAAATAATTAAGAATGCTTAAAAACATTCCTGGAATTTTGGAAGTATTTTCTTTGAAGACTTTTCTGCATAATAAACAGATAAACATTAACACAGTCTATCTCAAATATATATGAACCATTAATTACTACAACCTAAATTATTTGGAAGGATGATACAGAATATTCTGAAGAATTGGCTTAATGATTCTAAATAAAAATAAGGATAACAATTTTGGGTAAGGGTTAACACAAACGTTAGTTTATATGTAAGTAATTTATTTTCAGAAGTCATCATTTTACTTTAGGCAAATTGGGTAGATTCAGAAATGATGGCTTTTATTCAAATAATTGTTTTGCCTCTCTTCCAAATGATGTGATTCCATCAACCCCATTTCTCTGGGGTTGTTATGACGTGAACTGAAAGTTTTAGCATTCTTTGTATAGTGAAAAATAAAAGCTCTCGCTTGTTTTTAATTTCAGTAGAAAGTTTTGATTCTCACAGGAAATGACAATACGGGTTGAAAAGGCTCTGCTCAGATGTAGCAATCTAGATGATTCTCTTCATATTGACTCAGCCTAAAAATTTCATTTTAATGAGAATTAGACCATAGCATTTTTTCTTAGCAAAGCTGTATTTCCATTCTAGGGACTGCATTTTAATTCTTGGTATAATCTAGGTGTCACATAATCCTGGAGAGTAGGATACTGCCTCCTCCCTTGGCACAAGGCAGGAGTGGCTTGGGCAAAAATTGAGACTGTTACTCTATTAAAGGAAACCAAAATGTTACCCTCACCTTAAATATCCTTCTTTACATAAAAAGGATTGCCTAAAATCCTCAGATTAAGATTCGATCTTAGTTTAAGGGATGAATCTTGGTTAGAATATAAACTTCCCTGAAAAAGACAATATTTTTAAAGATTCTTTATACTTTATATCTTAATATTTGTGAGTTTCAGATACTTTTCTGAAAGCAAGTTTTAGAAGAAGAGAAAAAGAGAGAAGAGTATATGGGAAACAAGCTTCTTACAGGATTTAGGAGAAGGTATCCTGGAGAAAGGACTAGTGGGAAAAATGTTCAAGCAAATTTCTCCTTCATCACAAACTTATTGAGGGGTACTCCGATATTTATGCATCTGTGTGTTCATTCATTCATTTGACTAGGATTAATTTGGCACCTACTGTGTTCCAGGCAGTGCTAGGCACTGAGGGTGCAAAATTGAACACAATATATTTCCCGTTTTTAGGAATCCTATACTAGTGGAAGAGGTAGAAACCAACAATGAAAATGTATGGTGACAAACATGTAAAAGAAGACTGCAAGAGATTACACTGGAGGATTATGTAAAACAGAGGGACTCTATTCATCTATAAGCTATTTTTGGAGTTAGAATCTTTATTATAGAATATGAGAAGATACTTATTTAGTATAAAGTACACTGAATCCAGTCAACCATTGCTGGCCTGCCATTACCAGCTCCAGGAATGCCTCACTACATTCCTTCTGTGAAGATGTGGTGCCAGCAAAGCTTCAAATATTTTAATATCTGGTCAAGTCAGCTGCTCTGACAGCAATTGATTTGCTGAATGTCAAATCTGTTTACTCCGGAATTTAATGGGTTTTAATAAGGTTGGGGATAGGATAAATCTAAATAATGTTTGATTAAGTATTTACCAATTTAACTTTTTATATTTTGGTTGAATAGAAGGCATTTATATCTCTAAATACAGATTTACATCATAGGCATGAAGGCAGCACCACTATCCATTTTATGGATTATAATATATCTTGACACCATCCAGGGAATTGAAAGGTAGAGTTGACACTCCATCATTTGCCTGCACAGTTGTGTCTTTCCCTAAAACTGAACAACTTAAGCAGGCGGTGATTAGAGATGTTTAACTTTGACGCTGCTGACATTTGTCACCTTATGTCATAACCTTAACATTATTTAAGCATATTTGTGGAAGGGCTTCCCGATTGTTCAAAGCACAACCTAGAATTCTGAAATGTACGGGCTCCTGTAACATTTGCTCCATCAGCAATCAAGACATCAGCTTTTCCTTGAGAGGTAAATATGTGTCATGTTCCATAGGAGAAAACATTAAGAACTACGATGACATGGTCTTTGATAATTTTTTTTTCTATTTTCCCTTTGTTTTAGAGGTTACTTACATCAGAAATGAAATAGGCTGTGAATTTCTCTCTGTCCTTCATCAATCAAAGCTGATCAATTATAAGACCAGCAAAACTGGATCACAACTCCAAGCTACATGGTCATATTACACTCATATTATTACTAAAAGCCACATCTATATTCCAAACTGGGATACTATAACCCCTTTGTCATTTTCCAATAAAAAGACCATACCAAATAGGCCGAACACACCGTAATTAGCAGCTGGCAGAGAAAGCTGTAAATCTGTATGAGTTCTGAACGATTTGCTTACATTGTTGCTTTGTTGACAAATGATGCTGTACATGTTAATGTTCCTGAAATGTCCCCATTGCACCTGACGTGCCAATAAATGCCAGCCAGCTGCATGAATTATGGAAATAAGATTTTTGTTTATGAAGGTATCCCAGACATTTATTTTACAGCATTCCTCTCGACAGATTTAATGTCTGGAGTTACATTGAGAAGATATTTGCTACCTGACATAATGGATAATGGAAACTTTAAAGGCTCTTTTTTCCTCCTTTTAATGATGAGATTAATACATCCATACACGCACACACATGCACACACATATATATGTATTTTAGCATTTACCTTCTGACTTCATAATTTCCTCTTAATTTTTAAACATCACACATTCCTGCTCAAGAGATAAACAAGGTATTAATTTCCAATTAAGACTATTTGGGGCGAATATTTAGAATTATAGACTGGTAATTTTCATTTCCATTCCAATCATTCTTTTAGTGTATATGTGAGTAGCACAAAAATATTTTATGAATTATATTATCTTGCATTTGTGGATCTATTACTTTATTATGGTCTTAAAAGAGCTTTAACTGTGGGTATTTATGTTTCAGGAGTTAGTACTCAATAAATAGTTTTATCTCAATATACTTTAAAATAATATTTTCAATGGCAGGGGATCCCACAAATATTGCCTCATTTCCCATTGCACTATTTAAACCCTTTATTCTGATGAGAGATTTAATTAATACAGTATTATTAAAGAGCTCTCACATGAGATAAAAATTACCTGGTCTTACAATAATCATAGAATAACCACTGGTTCTGAATCCTATAAACATAGCAATAAAATAAATTAAACCATTCTAATGTAAAAGCCTTTCCTTCTAACATCAGAATGAAGTGTATAATTCCCAGATGTGAACGCCAATCTTCTCAAGTTTTAATCGTCAAAACATTTGTGTGATAGAAGTTCACTATTGTCTTTGATTTATTCTACTTTGCCACAGGTCAAAGGGGACTACAAATTATGATTTCTGGGCTTTAGTCCTATTTTTGTTGTCTACTTTAATGCTGCGGAGTGGATTGAATCATACTTAAAACAACTGATAGTATGTGGCCAATAAGATCCTGAATTTGATCATTGATCTCCAAATGATTTGCCATATAGTACGGCCTGTGATTTAGGAAAGAGTCACTGAGGAGAAGCTAATTGGCTCTCTCTGAGTGACTGGTTGCATGATTTTTCGCCTGGGTTAAATTGTTTAGCTGATGTTTACAGATATAAGCCAATGTGTTTTGTCTGCGCAAATGTCTGATATACCTTCTTCCCACATCCTCTTCAAGAACTCCAGCTACCCAAAGTCTCAGGCAGCAGTAGAAAAAAAATGCCTCTTTATGGAACTTTGAACAATGGCGCCTGAGGGATGATTAACATATAAATAGGGAGGGAAGTCAAATCACCTTTGTGACCAAAAGCAATTTCCCGCAAATGTTTCTTTCCCCACAAAAGAATCCAGATGGCAAAAATGATGCTTAAATAAATGCTGGCTACAGCTCAGTTTTTTTGGTTCACACTGGCTACAATAGACAGTCATATTTATATATTAACCATTTCACAGATTTTGTGCAAACAATAAACTATGTGTCCGTAGGTCCATTGTGTTCAAAGAGTTAAGTCTCCAATTCTTGGCATAGCTGCTCTAGTCTGTATTTGCTCAAAGGAGGATTAAGGGTAATGTGCAGCAAAGGAACAGCATAAGGAGACCTGGACTATATCTCTCTCCTCAATATACCTGCACAACGGGAAAGGCAGGGCTCCAGACTCCACTCTCCATGTTTCTTTCACGTGCATGGAATTCATTGAAACTAATGGGAAGGAAATTACAGTCGTCTCACAGGCCTCCTAACTACAGGTTTCTGTGTGGATAAATTTAACTTGTCAAGGTTTCTTACAAAATGACACAACGAAAGTCAAATAGTCAACTAAGAATAGCAGAAAAATCTAAAAGTATTCAGTTCCCCCATTTCAGTTAAATAAAACCAGATACATCATAGGCAAAGATCAGAGTTTGACTGGAGATTTTCCAAAATGATAATATAATTTCTTACTGAGTTGTGAAGTTAAATATTTATTACACAAAGTAATAAATATCTGGAAAAATAAAGATAGTTCACCTAATTATTTCAGGGTGTAATTTCAAAACGGAATTGTTTATAAACAAGTCTTTTCGTATACCAGGATATATCAGGATTGGCAATAGAAAAAATTAAAAGAGGGAATTATTGAGTGGTATTTGACTATCATTCAGAAAGAGAATATCATTCCAAGAATATTGACTACAATAAATAATATTTGAAACCAATTATTCTGCCTTATTTGGACAAAGTAAAGTGGTAGAAAGTTTCTCCAAACACAAATCCTTCTCAAAATAGAGTTATAAGATATTTTATCTCAGCACACTTGAAAAAGAATAATAAAAATAATAATAATAACCATTTATCTCATTTGCCTTTTACATCGGAACTTCATGGCATAGGAAGTATCATTAACTTTATGTTATGGTTGAGGAAGCCGAGTCCTGAGATATTTTAACCTATTTAAGGCTGTGCCACTTTTATACGGCAAGGTTGGAATTTACCCCAAGGCACTGTGATTCCAGAACTCACATTTTAAAGCACATATTATTTTGTGCCTAGAAATGAAATGTGCTGATTATCGCAATCTAATTTTGAGAGTTAATGGATCTGTTTTGGAAATCTTATTGAAAAATGGAAAGCAAATCCAAGCGGATTGGAGAAGATGATCCTCTGGATAGAACAGAAGTTGGTAAGAAATAAGTAATAGCAAAAATAATTAATAAACTAATTGTGAACAGTGAGGTGGATGTGGTGCACCAAATGGATACTTTCGGAAATTTACAAGAAGAATTTTTTCCAGTTGCTGAATACACACGATATCCCAAACTCACACAGGTTCATCCATAGGAGAGCAAAGCCCTGGACTGGATGTCTAATTTTTGTGAACAAATAGCTCCTGAGTAAAACATAAATTACAAAACGGGAATTTGTGTTCCCCAAATAAGATTATCACCTGCAATAGGTACTGAATCAAGGGAGAGAAAAGATATATGCACTAACTACGAAGAGTTGCCTATTTGAAATAGCAGCAATAATACTCAGAACTCATAAAAAATGCCTCGCCTCCCCACACTGAGCATTTGTGCCTCTGTTTTTCACTAACCCCAAAAGTTCTCTGGACAGGGGCCACATCTCATTTATTTTTATATTCTGTTGCCTTGTACCTTGGACATAATAGCCATTCAATGCATGTGTGTTGAAAGGAGAGTGATTGCAGACTTAAGAAACCTACCCTAGACCTAAAGAGAGGGAGACTTTAAGACAACAAAACACATAGTGACTAAGAGCACACTGATTTTAGGTTCAATAAATCCCAGGTTTGCATCTTGGCTCTGTTACATGCTGGCTGTATGTGCCTGCTCAAATTAGCCTCACTAAGCCTTGGTTTCCTTATCAGCACAACTGAGATAGTAATGCCTTCCTCCTTGTGTTCTGTGATTATTCAGTGACATAATATTTGTAAAGCATACCATGCCATGCTTGGTACATAATAAGTGTTCAAGAAATGCTATTAAAGCTGTAGTGGTTAGGAGAGTCAAAAAGCAAACTTTGGAAATGATACAAACTTGTCGTCTTAGGATAGTAAGACCAGTCAACTTTTGTAAGCTTTAGAGGGTACACAGAGGAAGTGGATTTCTTCAAACAGAGATTGTTTCTCTCTCATTCCAGTGACTAATGACCACTTAGGTGGAGATATATTTTCCAGCAATGAAAACTGCACTTCTAATGATATATTGAAAGGTGAGAATTAAGGGATAGAAATGTAGATTTGGGAATAATTTGATTGCACGTGACAGTCAAACTCTGAAAGTTGTCTGAGGTCTGAGTGGGTAGAGAAGAGTGCCCAAAGTGGAACTTTTTCAAGCCTCGTTCAAGAGGTGAAATAGAGATGAGGAACCAGCAAAAGGGACCTTTAAGGCCTTCTTAAAGTCTTGACTGAATTAGGGAGTAGGTAAAAGAACAGAAGATGACAGATGGTTGGGTAAGACAAACATGAATGTAAATTTATTAAAAGATCTTGGGAACTTGCCGAAGCCGGAAAGCAAATAAATTAAACTGGGCAGAAAAGAACAAGTTCAAGAATCATTTATTTCTCAACATTATACAGGTGGTGTTTCTTTGTGGGAGAATTTCTGATAGGCATGCCCAGGATGAGCACAATCTAATCTAGCTAATTAGAAATCTACACCTCTCTCTTTTGCTCGTAAAAGCAAACTGGGATGCAATGGAGTGTGACTTTTTTTTTTTAATGCAAACCTTTATTTTTCTTCAATTTACTTAGAAGAAGGTAAGTAAGTTGAAAATATAAATACTTAGAGAAATTGAGATGGCTGTTCTAGAATGTGATGAGGGGTAGAGAGCCAAATGGAGGGTCTGGCCAGCAGGTACTACTGATGCCCCAGAGCACTTGTCCAAAGAGACTCTAAAACATCACTTAAAATGTAATGAGCAGGAGGAATTCATATTCCTATTATATTGTATTATATTATTAGGACGAGAATTATATATGGTTCTTTGATAAGCTGTTTGAGAAAAAGGAGAACAGCTAAAATCCTAAGTGGTTATTCTTGAGTAAAAACACAATATTGTTATATTGTCTTCTAAGGAGATTGAGTCCAGTTAAGAGAAAGGTTTTTGATTTGTTGAATGGGGTCTGCAAGTTGACGTGTTGGCAACAGTAAACTTCTTTTCTGCTCTTCCATCATCTAATGCTTGAGTTTGTCTCTAAAAAAATTTTAATAAATATTTACTTCAGTTTAATGAAGGGACAAATTATTGGTTTGCTTTTGAAGGTCAAATGATAAGTTTTATCATAGTGCAAAATTATTAGCCCACCAAGGGTGTCCACGTGTCTCTATTCGGTTCCAACAGAGAGGCTGGCATTCCAGAAACTGTCATGAAGGAGGGAAGATGAAGGAAAGTAGGTCTTTATCCTTCATTTTGGGCAGGATAAAGTCAACTAAAGCAAAGAGGATTTGGGAAAGAGTAGTACATTTGATTTGTTTAAATTAATCCATTAGAAAGAAAAAGATTTTTTTTTCAGGAATATTTGAAGTAAGATCAAAATACAGTGATGCAAACTTCAGAAGTCAAGAGGAACTCGGATCTTAGATTATTTCCTTTAAAAAGCATCTGAACTGAGTGCCTTGAAAACACAGGAAAAGTGATAAAGACTGAAAAACAGGGAACCACAACAACACTAACAATAAAACCCTCAATTTTCAATAAAACAAAAATAGCCACAGTCGCCAACCATAAACAGTCATGTGTACTGTGAAATACTGTGGAATCTCTACTAAAATGAGGAGAGAATCTGAGAGCCAACACAAACTTCAGAAATGGAAGAGGAAAGAGGTTTCCTTAAAAGGGCCACAGGCTTGAGAGTGATATCTGATGATTTGTTTAGAGCATCAGGCCACAGGAATGAGTGCATCCTGTGAGCAGGGAAATATCCTAGAAGTTTTATGCCACAGAAAATCAAGGAAGGCAAAATAGTTTTATTGTTTATTCCTTAGCCACTTAGCTTAGGAAGAATTCCTAAGGGGAAGCTGCAAGAAGGAGGGAGACCAGACAGAAATTGCTACATTCCAACACACAGAGCTGTGTTGCTGAGAAGAGAGAGAGAGATATTAAATGGCCCTATTCTAGGATTAGCAGTAATTAGAAAAAGATAAGTAGGGGTTACAGAAGTACCACAAGATCAGTGATTAGATAAGAATAAAAAGGCAGAGGGATATAAATCACAAGAGGAGTTATTCAAGAAACCATGAGAGCACAGACAAATAGTTATTTGAAATTTGAAATAGTTATAAGAAATTATTTACATATAATTTATCAAAGAGAGATTTTAAAAAGAGTTATAAGTATGCAAAGAAAGGAAAAGCTAATTGATAGAACTCAGGAAATAAATGGAATTAAAAAACCCTGTAATGTCAAAGTAGAAGCAAAATAGGATATATATAATTGAAAACACAGAATGGTAAACAAACTAGAAGAAATTATACAAAATGAACAGGCAAAGATTAAAGAAACAAAATATGCCTATGAATAATTTTATATATATGTGGATAAAGGTGAATATACTACAGAAGACAAATAAAACTAGTGCTCTTGAAGATTAAAGATCAAATGGAACAGAAAGAAACAATTAAAGATGCAATAGAAGAAAAGTTTTTGGAAATAGAGAAGGACTTAAATTTGCTTACTGAAAGGATATATTTAGTCTCAGGAAGAATTTATATAGAATGATTAAACTAACATACCCTAGTGGAGCTACTGAAATTTAAGGATAAAGGAAAAGCCATATGGTTTTCCAGGCAACACAGATAAATCACATTAAAAAGAGGAATAAAAGGATGGTCTCAGAATACTTCACATCAACACTCAGTGCCAGATGAAAAGGTGTGCAAAATTCAGAGAAATTCATTCAGAAACTTGAGAGTAACCTACTCATGATCCTTTCTTGGAAATGGAACTGGATGATGAAACGTAATAGACAGAAAATTGAAATGAAGCACTTGAGAATGAATAAAACTTGGAAAATGACTAGATAGGAGCATCTTTTTCTTTTGCAGCACAGAACCAAGCCTAAACAACATTAGGGATAATGATTACAATGTGAATATTAACCTTGTCAATAATAAAATCCTAAATAAATTGGAAGACTATCTGGAAGAAAGAATACTTGCACTCATTTCCTCATAAACGAATAACAAAAGAGTTGGTCTAAAATGGAAATAATTTTTTTGACTTTGAATTCTTAACATTTTTCTTAAGGGGAAGTTGTATTTTAGGAGCTAATATTTCTTGGGCCAAATAAACATTTATTTGAAGTTTAGCTATTCTTTCAAGCTCATATAAATTTCTTTTTTTTTCTTCTTCGAATTCAAGTCAAACTAAATGTAAAATATTTTACTAAGGAAAAACCACTGTGGCAGAATCATATTTTTATCTGTCTGTTTATCCATCTCTGTCTGTCTAGATCAATATATAAAGGGTCATCTAGAATGTTGTTCACTAAACATTCACGTGTGTATTTAGGTATATGTTTATTTATGGAGTGACTAGGTGACAATGTTTTCTTTGAGATTTTTTTTTTTTTTTTATGAGGAAGATTTGCCCTGAGCTAAGATCTAGGCCAATCTTCCTCTTCTTTGTATGTGAGATGCCTCCACAGCATGGCCAATGAGTAGAGTAGGTCTGTGCCCGGGATCTGAACCCTTGATCCCAGGCCCCCAAAGCAGAGTGTGTGGAACTTTAACCACTTGGCCACTGGGCCGTCCCCTCTGTCTATTTTTTTATTGTTTGAATTTTGTAACAGTTACTTAACATTTTAATACAAGACATTTTAAAATATTCTTTTAACAAACAGCGACATAGCTGCATAAGTTCAGGTGTTTTTATCATTCTCTATTTAGTCAATATTCGATTATAAAGAAATAGCATGGGGTTAAGCAGTTTCGTGCATTCTTTTAGTTTTAGTCATCTATGAAACTGTGGACCTCCTGTAGGATTTATCTTCATTTGTCTAAATTTAGAAAGGACATTTTAAAAATCTCAGGATGATTCCTTAACACCCAGTATGTTTCTGATCCATCTCTCTGTGCCTTTATCAATATGCTTAGAAAAAGTAAAATTGTTTTCAGAGCAAAAAGTAAAATACAAATACAAAGATATTTGCAAGATATTTCAAAGCCAAATATATGTTATTTGAGACTATTTAGAATTACAGATTTTACCTGCCGGTGGTTCTGACGATATTTCATTTTCAAAATTATTCAGATATTTAGATTTAAATCTTTCAAGTAAGAATAGAGATGTATGCTAAATTACTTACATTCGTAAAGATAACTTTGATGAATTATAGCTTGACTTCAATTGGCTTCAGTAAATATGTGCTATGTGTCTATACTGTCAGATTTTTAACACTCCAATTTTCTAGATTATGTTGCAATAATGTTGGTGTTCTCTTCCAGAGTTTTAAGTTTACCAGGATGCTGCAAATGCATAGATTGTGAGCGTTCACATACTCTGTTATCTAGAAGACCTGGAATCTACTGTTGATTCTCCTGCCTGTCTTGTGTCTACCCTGTCGGAACAGCTTTATTTAAGTTCTTCTGGACATTTGCTCTGATTATACTCCTTTCCAAATATCTGACTTCAACAGAATGCACATTCTGCAGTTCAAAAAATGAAAAAAAGTCACTCATCGGTGACATTTTCTCATACTCCATTCAGTTAATGGAGAATACAAATTATAATGTTTCAGTTTTTAAAATTTCAAATTTATCTAGAAAAATCTCACATATATAAAAAGTAATGTTTAGTTGATATTGTGAGAAATGACGGGAAAACAGTTTTCTTAACCAATAAAATCTAAAAATTAGTAGTAGACATTTAAGCATACAAAATTAGTATTTTGTAGTAACCACTTCAAAAAAAACTTTGGAGAACTCTTTTTTTATTCAGAATTATTTCTAAATCTAGTTTATCTTTGCTCACAAGAGGTCTTCCAGTCGGAGCTTTAATTTGATCTCTGTGTTTAACAAACTCAGACAAAATCTTAGTCACAGTCCTAACAGAACCTAACTCCCTACATTAATTTTCTATTTGTCTAAGAATTCAGGAGCATTGGTTTAAACAGATTCCGTTAAGTAAATCCATGCCGTCCACCTTTCTGATCCATTTTTTTTTTTTACATGAATGCAAGCAACATCCATCACGAGTAACTTGACTTTCTATAAAAGTAACAGTTCATAAAAATCTGTGAAACTACTACTGGGAACAAACAAATTAAATAAATGACAATAATATAATAAAACTGCTGTTGTCCTCCTCTGGTGGAGGAATTGCTTCTTCTATGGGACTAATACATCTTGCAGAAACAATTTTAAATAATACGTAACATATGGATTCAGCTTTTATTATTCTTCTAAAAGAAGACAATTATGTTTATGTGATAAACTGTTCAGTGTTAGTAGCATGATGTTTATATTACTGGCCACTTAAATAATCTTTGACATGCTCCTATGTGAATCAGCAGCCCGCTTCTCTTGAAATCCCTCTTACAATTTAAGTCCTGTCTCTTCACAATGGCGCTCGTGTGCCCTTCTGGAACACCAGGAGTGTAGCAGAGCTCTACATGAGACCAGCAAAGAAATGATTTTCTTGCAATAGTTATGGCCACTGCACACTCATCTCTTCTCCCTTTCCACACATTTCCATCTGACTTCTCTCCTATCCCTGAAGAGAAAGTTTGGACTTGACCTCCATCAGTGTTTGGTGGAATGAACGGAAAACAGCTTTTGAAGTTTAGCTTTTGCTAAAGGACCTATCAAATTGGTGTTAACTGTGGAAAGTTCTCGAAGTATTGTCTCCGCCTTATCTGTTGGCAAAATACAAGATATATTTTATATTTCCTTTAAAGAAGGAGATTTGGGGGAAGAGAGAAGCCTGTAGACATTTGCTGAATTGCCTTCCGCAATTCATCTAAAAATAGTTAAGAAAAGCAGAGAGAAGTTTGTCTCCTCATCTTTCAGTTTGACTGTCCCTTCACCCACATAGACATTTCTGAAGGAGAGAAATGAATTTCCAAATTGTCACTTTGGCTCATTTATCGGTTGCTGCTGTATGTTTAGATAACGCTTGTTAAAAAGTGATTGCGTTTGCTCTGCTGCCTTGTGCTTCTCTAACAAATCTCTTACAGAACATCAGTTGGGGTAGTATTTATCAATGCCCCTCCTCATTGCCCCACTGAGTGAGTTGAATAATTTTCATATTCAAAGGCACAGAGTCTGCATCTAGTTTGGAAATGAAACCATGGGTAATTTTCAAATGTGGTGCCCTCGATTTTTGATGAATTGTCACAGAAACAGGAATTACCACAACTCAAAAATCCCATGCACTAACGGACAGCGATCTGCATCTGTGGATGATTTCTTCTAACCCACTACCCTTGAATTCCCTTCCCTGCCCCCCTAATAAAACACACCCCTTTGCCTCATGGTTCCAATTTAGTGCAATCATGCCTCTTACTGGCCATTGCCTTGCAGGACACCAGCTGCCAAACACTTAATGCAAGGTATGGGGGTTTGAAATATAAAGCCTTAAAATGTAAAAGACGTGCACATCTTATGTCACGTCTAATGTTAGACTCAAATGGGACTACTCAGCATGCAAAAGCAAGAACTCTACTGCATCATAAACACTTGAAATGAAGGAATGCTAAATGGCAGTTATCACTTTCCAGAGTCTTTAGATATGTAATCTAATCTAATCTAATCTAATGTCTTTCGGAGAAAAAAAACTGGCCCTATTCCCATTTCTTCAAATCCCCTCCCCTCTAAAGAAGCGATTATGAGAGAAGCTCCAATCCTTAGAAAATTTCAAGGAATTCTCTTTGAAGATGGAAGTCTTGCTCTTCCAAAGTTTCTGAGAGTTTGAAGTTGGTGGAGATACCTGGGTGCCCCAGAATGTGCCATTTCTGCAGTTGGAGCAGCTAATTTCACACATAAACTGCATTTTTTCTTTTTGCAATAACTCATGTAAAACCCACTTACTTACATCACTTCTGCACTAGTCCTTATGCCAAGAAGTAGAAACAAAGTTGAGATGCAGTACTTGCCTTTACAAAATTCAGGCTCTTCAAGTGAGAAGGTGGAGACAGACAAATAAATAAGTAAAGCACTATACAGTACTAAATGCTGTGGTAAAAGCCTGGATAAAATAGAGGAAGACCACAGGAGGAAGGGAGGGGTTACCTTTGTCTGAGAGATTTAAGGACAGTTTCAGAGAGGTAGTGACAGTTTAGTTTGATTCTGGATGATGAACAAGAGATTTGCAGGTGTTTGTGGGGCTGTGGGGTGGAAGTGTAATCCAGGGTGGGACAGTGTGTGCCATGGCGCATAGCTATGCTCTAGCAGACATAGCAAGTTGCTGGTTTGACACCGTGAACACAGCTCTTTGTAAAGTGAAGCTACAGAAAATTGCAGCTTGTCTACCCTTTATCGTACATTGGGATAGATATCACTTGGCTCCTGCATCTTTTGGCTTTTAATGGGGCTAATTCATCAATCAACTATGTTTGAAAACACAAACTCTGTTTAAGCATATCGGTGTTCGAATCTGCTTATTAACCAGATAATGTTGGTCAAACACTTAGCACGCACAGTACCTGGGATGCAGTAAGTATTCAATAAACATTAGTTATCATTATCATCATCATTATTAAGCATCCATTATGTCACAAGCACTTTTCTGGGCACTTTGAGGGTAAAACACATAGAATAAGATATGACCCTATCTGGGCCTGGTCCCATGGCCAAGTGGTTAAGTTCACGCACTCTGCTTCAGTGGCCCAGAGTTCTGCCGGTTCGGATCCTGGGTGCAGACCTAGCACCGCTCATCAGGCCATGCTGAGGCAGCGTCCCACATAACAGAGCCAGAAGGACCCACAACTAGAACATACAACTATATATTGGGGGGCTTTGGGGAGAAGAAGAAGAAGAAAAAAAGATTGGAAACAGATGTTAGCTGAGGAGGCAATCTTTAAGGAAAAAAAAAGAAAAAGTTATGGTCTTATCTTAGAGGATCTAGATGGTTTTGTTGGGGAGGCAAGGCATAAGTGCAAGAATTAGTGTAAAGAGAAAATTATATATATTAATTAGTACTATGTGCTGATGTATACATAGTGATACAAGAAACTAGAACAGTTTATTTTAGAGCATTAATACGAAATATGTTAAAATTTAAAAAATGTATAAAAGGAGGAAGAGTAAAGAAATAAGCTGAATTCATCAAAGGAAATTGGAACTTGAGTTGAGTTCTGAAAAATGGGCTAAGCAAGGGAATCTCAGGAAAACAAGACCCAGAACATAGAATCTGTTGGCACCAGCAAGACAAAGAGGTGAAAGTAAACACACCATTTTCTGCCTGTAATAGTTACATTTGCTTGCAGGAGCATAAGACTCATGTTGGGCGTGGGTTGAACATAATTGGATGTGGTCAGCTTCTGGAGAACATGATGAACTCTGAAAAAATTTATCTGGCTTTAGTACTAACAGATACAGGAAATCTTTAGTTAAATTTTGTCTTTCCACTTCCCCTTTTAATTGCAATGGCACAAATCTCTGAAAGAATTGACAAAATGAATACTCTGAATTGAGACAATTCCTTTTACCTATCTATCTTTCGTTCCCTAATTAAGTCACTGCTAAATAAATATGAAATAAAAATATTGCATGAGTTTCTCCTCCAATTTTAGAATATCCTATAAACCTATTTGTTGTTCTGTATTCAGATCATTGAAAAGTTAGGCAAGATTGGAAATAAGAAGCTTTTCCTCAGCTCCGAGTGTTCTTTCTTAATAAAAACAAACAAATGTGGTTTCAGTGCTGGTTGCGGAGGAGGAAGCTCTGTGGGGGACTGGGGAAAACTCAGAACCTTGGTTTTTTTTCTCGCTTAAAAGTGCACCCCTTGGGGGCCAGCCCTGTGGTGCAGCTAAGTTCGCACCTTCCGCTTCGGCGGCCCAGGGTTCGCCAGTCTGGATTCGGGGTGCAGACCTACACACGGTTTGTCAAGCCATGCTGTGGCAGGCGTCCTACACATAAAGTAGAGGAAGATGGTCACAAATGTTAGCTCAGGGCCAGTCTTCCTCAGCAAAAAGAGGAGGATTGGTGGAGGATTGGTGGCAGATGTTAGCTCAGGGCTAATCTTCCTCACAAAAAAACCAAAAAACAAACAACAAAAAAGTGCACCCCTCCAAAATATTTATTAATAAGAAATCAAGCTTCATCCTTCATCTTCTATTTTAAAAGTTGCCTTATAACACTTGCTTCTCTTGACAAAAAATCTAGCTGATTTACTCCATGTGTGACATATCTTTTGAGCAGTCTTTCTGGAAATAGGAATGGAACTGTATTAATCAATTTATTCTTTCTGGTCCAGTTTCTCTCAGGATCATGGGCACATATTTCTGAGAATGTTGATATGAATTAAGGGCACAATTTATATCCATAAATTACAAAGTATCATACTGACCCACACAGCAGCTAGAAGTAATGTGCCCTATCTCAACTAACTAAACCCTGATAGTGTTCTCTGAAAGAGAGAACATCGTGGTAGGTCAAATTCAAACAGATTCAGATTTGCCAAGACAGTTAATGCCTATGATTTGAATCAGCTACAAGTCTTCTAGCAAACTTTTGTTTGAATTAGTTTCCCATTCAGTAACAAATATTAATCGCAACTTTACACCCTCTGATTTAAGCATCCCTGAGAAGTCGATGGACTTAGATGCCTCCTATCACATTTTAAATGTTCTTTTAAATATTCAAATTATATAATTAGGCCTAATTATGCAATACATTGTATTTGAATACAAAATCATAATACAGTTTTGGCCTCATTGTCATCTTACAGCATTTGCCTTATTATGCTGTGGCATTTTGAGTATTTTTGATCGAACAGTATAAATGGAACAGGTTTTGCATACTGAGCATCTTAAAACCCACTTTAAAGAGATTTACTATCAATGCACATTTTCTGTTCAGCTGGAAAAATAAGAACTTTGTAGTGTGTATTATGAAATGTTAAATATTAATACTATTTAAAGTTAATGGTATGCCAAAGAAAAGGGCTAATAATACATTATACAATTAAATGCCTATCATATTAGCTCATCTATTAACAAAATAAAATAGATTCAAACAGAAGGGTTCTGATTTGTAGTTTTTTAGCAAGCGTTGCCCATGTGTAAAAGCTAAATTATTTATTCAATTTTTGAAGTGCTGGATACATCAGTTTGTAATTATTTGCATTATATCTGAATGCTTTGTCTTGTGTCCCTGATCCAACAAAAACAGTTTTCTCTTCCTGTATGAAGGCATTTTCTTCTGCACATATGTCACTAACAATGACCAAAAACATCAACCAAAAACCACCTTCCCCTGGGTCTAGAGAGTCATTAGGGATTTCTGGACTCCCTGGAGTCACCAAAGATCTTACCCCTACCCCGTCAGACCCTTTGCTGGACTGTATTTTTTATCACACTTTAAGCCGGTTGTGAGGTAGATAGTTCTACAGCATTATCCTGACCCTCCCACTAGTGTAAGGTTAAATCTGTCCTATTTCATACTTTGTGATAATTTTACATATCTTCGTCCATAGATGCTTGTATACCATCATACGCTTGGATATAAGGATAGCTTTTTCTTTTCTTTTCAGTGTTGGTAGCTTAAAATACCTTGAAAGCATGTGTTTTGCTCCTAACACATTTTAAAGCTCGTATATTAATGGAATGCTGAGGACATGTGAGGGCCTATGCTGTGCTGAGGAAGCTAACCAACTTAACTGGGATGCAATTACTCCTTCCTGGACCCATCATTTACACCAAAGTTTACGTACATCATCTCCCAAAGCAATTACTGCATGTTTAAAAAAATCCTCCAAATCCTGTGAAATTAATTTACCAAGAGAGTTATAAGCATATTCGAGGACTGCTTGGAAGCAAGAGCATTGCTTGAGTGAAGTCTGACATCTCTCCACTCTCCAGTCTCCACGGCACGACATCCATTGTCTTAACTGTAAAAGTTCATTTACTCACTGTAGAGAGCATTTTGCTTCTGAACACAGCAATAGTGTACCAGATTTACGCAGGGGAGCATCCTCTTCCTCCATCCCGTTCATGTGCCCTGGGTGGGACTCTCCTCTACTACCTTCCAGTATGGAGCATGAGACCCTCGCCTAAGCCAATCAGGCCGTCCTATTTCCTTAGCCACAGTGGTTGGCTCAGGGACATTGATTAATAACCAGTTTTGGTCATTGGTAACCTTCTTGGGGAAAGCAATTTCTAATGAACTAGAAACAGGGATCGTGTTGACCCGGAGACAATGCAGCCATTTTACCACCACGTGAAGCCTGAGAATGCGGCTAAGATGGAAGAGAGCAGGGATGGAAGATCAAGGGAAATTAGGTCAAAATGAAACTGTTTAAGCATCAGAACTTAGGTATGCTTGAATTTGGATTATTTCCTGAATTTTCCAGTTCCATGATGAAAAATTCTTTTGTTGTTTAAGACAATTTGGGTTGGTTTTTTGTCCCTTGAATCAAGAGTCCTAACTGATTCACTTGTACTTTTTATTTACTATTCTGTTTCCTTAATGGTGCTGAGTTTTTTAGAAGCTGCATTCTCATATATTGAAAGACCAAATATGTCAATATATGAAAAAGTCAACATTTCATTATAGTCCCCACTGAAGGGGATAATATTTTAGCTGATACAAGAAATGGATTGATAGCATGTTAAAAGTCAAGAGACAACTTAAATTGGATATTGAGATCTCATGCAGATGTTGGGCTTCATCTATTTTTTCAGGGTCTGTCTAAAAATGTGCTGTAGGGAAAAATAAGTCTCATCATCCTGAGCCCAAACTAAGTGAAAGTAAAGTAGGAAGACTGTGGTTAGACATATCACTTTAGTTTTTCTCTGTTTCAGGTGACTTGCTTTTATCTCCCAATTAGTTCTATCCACAGTTAGATGACAGCTTTATAGAGAGAAAGATGGTGAATATGGTCATCAGCTGTAGTCATTAACTGGGATGGCAGATTTCTTATAGGGAAGATTATTTTGGACTTCTTGCCATTCCAATGGGAATCAATTCAATACATGGTTTGCGCAATGAACAAAAGTCAATCAAAACAGTCGAATCATGCCTTACTTGACCAAGGGGGGAATTCACTTAGTGGGTAAAACAGGGCTAGTCTTGGTAAAGTTGTTAAGTAAAATGTGTTTTTTTCATCAAACTCATTGTTAGAGTCAAGGCTTTTTTTTGCTCTTCAGCTTCCTTGGACTTCTCCTGAGCTCTTTGTTCTTTATCATATACTCTTCCTTTCTTCTGACTCTTCCAAAATTTCGTTTTCTTTGCTGTATTCCCTTGAAAGTAGGCTATGCTATATGCTATCCTGCTGCATAAACAATTTTGTGCTCATATGATACTTGCTAATGTGTAAAGCTCATAGGATATTTGCATTACAATAGTCCAATTTTATTAATTCAATACCATAACCAAGAAAAAGAAAATATGTGGTGGGTGTTTAAAAAAATAATGCCTATGCCATACATCACTAACGAATCATAGAACTTGTTCTCTTATTTAGGACAATGCTTCAGTATCCTTCTTAACACGACCATCTAATCAACCACTATCAATTGTATTTTGTATGAGGTGAAGTTATTTGCATTAGCTAGATGATTTGATTTTCTAATTGTGCCATTTCAGGCACAGTGAAATAATGGTGAGAAATTATTTTGTATATAAAGAATTTCCTTCATTGGCACATAAGCATCCACCTACAGTGCCATCAAATCAAGTCAGTCCACGAGTATTTTAAACATAGCTAAATAAGAGATATAGATTTGGGTGTTACTGAACAGTGCTTTTTATACTGTCATTTGAATATGGATGTACTCAGTGACCTAAGTGAGTTTATATTCCACTTCCTCCAGTTGAAATTATTTATAAAATAATTCATGGCACCTCTTTGTCAAAATAACACATTCCATCCAAAGAAGGCTAAAACAAGTACTCCAGTCCCTGCTCCCTTTTCCTTCCCCCTGCCCCTCAGAATAAGACTATTCATGTGGAAAACAAAATACAGGCACTATTAGAACAGTATCATCCCTTATTTACTTCACAAAACAGAATACAATATGGGTTGCTGTGAAATACAAATGAACTGTAATCCTCATCAGGTTTGGAAATAATGGATTCAGGCTAACATATCCAGAAGAAATATGAAGGCAGTATTCTAAATTTCCTATTCTTTCCCAAATGAGTTTGCACAAAATGTGTCGCTAAGAAGAGTAATGTGCCCATCACATAGTGAAATTTCCCACTTGCAAAATGAAAATGAAAAGTCTGCATTTTAGGATGGCGTATTTAAACACATGCACCATGCTGTTTGTACAGTGGGGAAAAGAAAGCTCCCCCTACTGGAGCATAAAAAAGCCTCTCGCTTTCCTGCACCCCATGGCTCCGTCATATGCAGGAAGGCACAGAAACATACAGTCTTCCCATTATCCCACACAGAATCCTCGTTGTCTCATCAAAACATTACATTTTCCTCATTTCAGTTAATTAAAGGACAGCTGGACATTTCGTTACTGTACCAGTCTCAGCTCTGTCTAGTCAAAATGGAGCATGTAAAGGTCTTGGTCCCAAAGACACTTTTACCCGAGACAGTTTTAAAATCCGTGCCTCTCATGGAGAAATTTTAGAAAGAAAGAAAAATAATCTTTAAAGTGTGTATATATGTGTGCCTGTGTACGGTTTCAACAATATTCAAGTACATATACATATAAGGAGAGCAAAACTTAACATGGAAGAATTTTAATATATACATACATATATATGTATATGTATATATATAGAGAGAGATGACAAATATGTGTGTACACACACACACACATAAATATATAGAGAAAGAAAGAGACAACACCAGGCACACACATGTACATACTTTAAAGATTATTTTTATTTCTTTTTCCTATGTGTGTGTGTGTGTGTGTGTGTGAAGGAAGGGATGAAAAAAAGAGTCACGCGGTTGGTGAATTGTCACTAATGGTTGGATATCAGCATTTAGTGCCAAATCTCTAGACATATGAAACTCAATATATACATATTTATTTTACTCTGTCTTCATAAAAAGCTAATATAGATGTGAGAAGTTTAGACGTTTAGAGGCATAGCCAAACTAAAGATAAAAATATTTTTTTCCATGACAATATAGGAGGCTACATGTTTTATCAAGAGGGCAGAGGGATTCATACTGAAAAAGATTCTATTGAAAGTTTTCCTCTAAAGAATTTCTAAGCTTTCATAGTCGAAGCACTTGCTCTCTGCAGAATAAACATCTACAGTTAACCAAAGTTAAAAGATATTTCTACCAATTCTAGCAGGATGGGAGCACAGCCGAAGGGGACACTAAACATGTTCCCTGTATCTTTGCACAGTTTTAGTGTTACTTTGGGGACACTCCCCTCTCATTGTGATCAGGTGTGCAGCCTTTATCCGCAGAGAGATAACAGACAATTGGAACAATTCTTGCCTTTGAAATAGGTTCAATTATAGTTGACCATTTTCAAGATGAGACCCCTATTTTCATCCTTTTCTTTTTTGAAATAAAACCTGGGGATTGTGGCTCTTCAGAGTCAGCAAATTAATAATGCACTTGAACTCTCTCTCCCCACTGGACTAAGTAAAGGACCTGCTTCTAAAGCAGCCTGAGACTCTCGACAATAAAGTTCTCTGGGCTTTACTTTAGGCATTGGAAACTTGGTCTGCGAGGTTCCCACTTCCTGGAAATCTGAGCCATCACACTCACATTGTTTTGAAAACTACACTGATTGGATTTCTGACCAGATGACTGCAGACTCTAAAGTGTTTGTGAGGGTGAGGGGAGTATCTGTGCTCCTGCACATGTGTGGCTGTAGAGATCGTGCAGAGAAGATGTTTTTTGCCCCTTTTCTTGTCTCCTTTAATAGGTTCAGGTGGAAGAATTTTCAGAAAGATGTGTTCTGGTATGACCGTATAGCCTAGAAACTATCCTTGGTTAGAACTTCCACTGTTTATGCAGATTTTAAAGAAAATAATATAGACAGTCACAGGGCAAAAATAATCCAAATATTTTCTTTCTCCTCTCAATCCTGATTTTATTAGACATAAAATATAAGAGATATAACTTTTTCTAGAAGTGGACAAAATAGGATTATGATCTGCAGTGAAGGGGGGAAATATATAAATCAGATTTGCCACTATTTTCCAACAACTGGAACTGGGTTACCTTTATAAAGGAAGAGCGCACCTCTAAACCCACTATGCTAGGTATGTTGGAACCCATAAAATTTCCAATTACTGCTTCAGAATTTATTGTGCACATATGGAAAATAATACTTGTAAAACAGAAAGGGGTTTGTGCCTTGTGCTGTCAATACTGTGAAGGATGGGGTGATTATAAAGCAAATTAACAATACTTTTAAATGTGCATTCACTTATCTTTCCAATTAAATCCTTGTTAAACAACTGCACAGACAGTAATGGCGCTTCTGCAAAGCACTGATCAAGACAGTTTTATTGTAATTTTTACTCTGTAACAATTAATCAAGTAGGCATTTTCTTTATTATTAAATTATTTAGTTAATAAATATTCTCAATTGGCTAAGATATTTGGAGTTTACATGTTATTTTTGATTTTCCTACAGTGGAACATATTTGGGAGTATTTCCATTTTCAAGCAGAGGGACCATTAAGGGATGTGATTTTATAAATTTCTTTTCTCTAGAAGAATAACTGTGAACAACGGAAGTCCTTGAAACTTTAAACCATTCAAAAACCCTATTTCAACCATTTTATTTTGTAAGGGATGCAAACATATTGCTCTTAGCAGATAAGAAATGAGAGTTTTTGCTTTAAGGCATCTTTCTGTTGGGGTGAGCACTAAAATTAGCATTTTAAAAGTTCATTAATATCAGTTACAGACTTTTGAGTCATGAAGCTGCATTGTAGTTAGCATTTCCTATTCTCATCCTAGTGAAATGAAAGGTACCTAAATATTGTTTCTTCTATAAACATGCAAGGTGGTACAAATTAAGAAACAGAGAAATATCTAGAAGTATTTTTTCCATTTTTGTAATTTGGAAATTTGAATTTATCTAGCTAGTATACTTCGTTTTTTAAAGTGCTTCAAATGGTTCTGTATACAGCCTTTTGCATTTCAGTTGTATTTTGCACATCTTTTCAAAATGTTTAACTGGGAGGAATTCCTAGGAAACTAGATTAGGAGTGATGGCAGTAATCTCAAAAATTACACCTAGCTTTATGATTCAAGAGGGCTATATTAACTCAGAAGTAAGAATAGACATATGAAAGATACATTTTCTTGAGTCATAAAAAGAAAATTTCAGGCAACGCTAGCTTTATAGTTGTCTAAGTGGTGTGATTTGAGGTGAGTCAGCATTGCTTGTTGAAAATGCCTTATGTGGAAACTTGCTGTCCTCGCTATCAGCCAGATTACTGGAGACCCCTTACATTATGCTTCCCTGGAGAAGTAGAGAGCCTCAACTAGTCTACTCAGCTTAACAGACTGTCACTTTGGAAAGTCTGAGCATATTCATGGGAGATGGGGATGATAAAGTTCAGTAGAAGGTAAGGAGAAAGGGAGAGGGGGAGAAAGAATGGAGGAGATGGGTGCTTTAGGTATGAGTATGGAGAAAGTGGGTGCATTAAGACTCGACATCTTAGAGGTGTTAGGGGTGAGGGAAGGGTGACCTGAAGGATCCAAAGGCACACTTGGTCCCTCTCTGTTTTGATTGATGATTGACTCAGTTTAAGTCAGGTAGCTCTCTGGGGGTGGAAGTGTAATGCTCATGCCAAGGCACACACTTCTCCTGGCTGAGTATTTGGCAAGCAGGAATAAGAGGTTCTGGCAGGTATAACTTTATTGAGGGCCTCTAAGGTGCTTGGTACGTGATGGAATAGTGAAGAATCCAGGGGTAACGGGGACGTACATCTCATCTTTCAACATCTAATAGCTGGGAAGGAGAGAGAGATATGATGTGAAATAGACTAAAATCAGTGTTGAACCGCAGGTACAAAATGCTATGAGAGCACAGTGGAAGAAGAAGCTAAATTCTGTTGAAATTTATTCAAGATACCAGGAGATTTGTCTTAAGGAAGTTAATTTACCAGTCAGTAAAACAAATGATGCTGTGACTCTTGTTCAAAAAGACAGATGGGCTCTTCCTTCAGTTGGGACCAATCAAATAATACTATTCTTGCAATACATACTGCAGCCCCTATGGCTGATGGGACATTGAATTCCAACATCCTGAGGACAGAAAAGTAAGTGAACCTCTTATGGTTGTCAGAACATGAAAGGAATGGATTAACAAGAAGGGACAGCAGGGCATTCACTCAGAAAAAATGTAGCAGGGAGTGAGGAGACCACAAAAAAGACAAACGATCTGGAGAAATATAAGAGATGAGGAGGTGGAGAAACAGCAAGAAAGACTGCTATTTAAGTAAAATTATTCCAATGAGCCTTTTAGAATCTCGTGGACATTATGTTAAGCAGACTATTGGACAACTTGCTCTCTAGATGGAAACCAGGCATTAGAAGACAATCGCTGGGCTTTAAATTCAGGTTGTCTCTAGATTAAATAGACATAGCACCTTCTCGAAATATTACCTGAACGAAAAAAATGCAAGGTTTAGGAATTCATTTAAACTCACAGGGACTTTTGTTCATCTATAAAGTGGATAGCTTTCTTATAAAGATCTAGTGAGACAGCACCTAATACTGCTTTAGAGAACTCAAGTACTGACATTTTCTTGGCATATTCTAAGGAGTAATGCCATTCTCTTAAAAAGGATTTACCAATTCTAAAAAATAAAATATATCTTTCTTTTCTTATTTCAAAAGAAAAAATGTTAGTGACATCAACAACGTGGCAGAGGGGCTGGCCCCATCACCGAGTGGTTAAGTTCACGTGCTCTGCTTAGGCAGACCAGGGTTTTGCCAGTTCAGATCCTGGGCAGAGACCTAGCACCAGTCATCAAGTCATGCTGAGGCAACTTCCCACATAGCAGAGCCAGTAGGATCTACAACTAGAATATACAACTATGTACTGGGGGGCTTTGTGGAGAAGGAGAAAAAAAAGAAGATGGGCAATAGATGTTAGCTCAGGTGACAATCTTTAAAAGAAAAACATGGTAGAGTGAGCTGTTCCCTTTATCTCTCCCACTTTGAACCATAACTTACTGGACACTCATCGATGAATGGAGGATACCCACACAGCACAACAGGATGCCATGCCTCAGAAACCCAAGTAGGTACCCATCGGAAGGTGGATGGACTGGGCCTCTGGGAAGTAGTGGAGCCAGGTGAGCACTCCCTGACCCTTCCCTGGTAGCCCTCTGCATGCATGTGAATGCTTTCCTGGCAGGGAGCACCCATAGCACCACTGTGGTGCCACAAGTGGGAACACACCTGGGTGCAATGGTAAGAAGAGGTGGAAGCAGCCCCAAGCCCCCAAGCAAACAATTTCCTGGCTTGTGGGAGAGCTCACCTTGCCACTGTGGTCCAAATGAGTGGCCCAGTCTCAGACCCTGTGAAGAAGCCGCACCCTCCAAGCACAGCAGCTGGTGTGACCCTAAGAAGAGGCAGCAGCTGATCTGCACACATGCATGAATGCTTTCTTGGTTGGTGAGAATGCCCTTAGTACTGCTGCAGCCCCACAAGTGGGAACGTGCATTGGCACAACTATAAGAAGAAGTGGCAGCAGCTCTGAGCCCACCTGAAAATGCTTTCCTGGACAGTGAGACCAGCTACTGTATCCCCAGAACTTCTAGCAGACAGAGTGGGATTGGAAAAACAGCTCCTGTTTCCCCCTAGTGGTAGCAGATGAGATCTGTAACCTGATAATACCACAGAAGTGCCAGCAAAACACGTTTGTGTCTATCAAACATGAGAAACTGCAGCAACAATTCAGAGCAGAAGGAAAATGACAAGTCTTCAAAATCTAACCCTGAAGTCACAGAAATTTACAATCTAAATGGCAGAGAATTCAAAATAGCTGTCATAAGGAAATTCTATGAGTTACAAGAAAACTCAGAAAGACAGTTCAATGAGCTCAGGAATAAGATTAATGAGAAGAAGGAATACTTCTTTAAAGAGATTGAAACTATAAAAAACCCCAGAAATTCCAGAGATGAAGAACACACTTAATGAGATAAAAAATAATCTAGAGTCCTTAAAAAATAGAGCTGACATTATGGAGAAAAGAATTAGTGGTTTACAGAATAGAAATATAGAAATGCTTCATGCAGAGAAGTGAAAACTAAGAAGTTTTTGAAAAGGAGGAATTCTGTGAGAAATATTCAACTCAATTATGAAAAGCAATGCGAGGGATATAGGTATTCCAGAGGGAAAAGAGAGGAGGAAAGGAGCAGAGAGCTTGTTCAAAGCAATGATAGCTGAGAACTTCCCAAACCTGAGTAAGGAAGTAGATTTACAGGTATGTGAAGCCAATAGAAATCCTAATTACATCAATGCCAAAAGACCTTATCCAAGGCATATAATAGTAAAACTGGCAAAAGTCAATGACAAAGAAAAAATATTAAGAGTAGCAAGGCAGAAGAAAATAACCTACAAAGGCACCCCTATCAGGCTTTCAGAGGACTTCTTGGTAGAAACATTACAGGCTAGAAGAGAATAGCATGATATTTTCAAAATACTTAAAGACAAAAACTTTCAGTCAAGAATACTCTACCCAGCAAGGCCATCCTTCAGATACGATGGAGAAATAAAAGCTTTCCCAGTTAAACAAAACTTGAGAGAGTTCATTGCCACTAGACGTCTCCTACAAGAAATAATCAAGGTTGCCCTCATACCTGAAACAAAAATGCAAAGGTCTAGAAAGCTTTGAGCAAGGATAAAAATAGGCAGACAAAATAAGAGAACTGCAGCTCTCTTTGAGAACAGGATAGCAAAAAATTAATTATAACTTAAAAGATAAAGGGAAGGAAAGAATCAAAAGTAACTATAAACACTTCAACTTAGTCACAAACTCATAACACAAAACAGTATATTTTGTGACAACAATAAATCAGAAGGGGAATAGGAAAGGATGGAACCTGCTTAGGCTAAAGGAGATAAGATGCTATCAGAAAATGGACTGTCATCTATGAGATCTTTTATACAAACCTCACAGTAACCACTAAACAAAAAATCAGAGCAGAGCCACAATTCATAAAAATAGAGAAAACTGAGAAAACCACCAAAGTGAAATTGCAGTCAAAAATACAAAGGAAGCAATACAATGAAAATAGAAAAAAAAAAAACCAGAAAAGAAGAGACAAAATGGCAGTATTAAACCTTCATATATCAATAATCACTCTAAATGTAAAAAGATTGAATTCTCCAATCAAAAGGCACAAAGTAGCTGGATGGATTAAAAAACAAGACCCAACAATATGCTGCCTCCCGGAAACACATCTCAGCTCTAAAGACAAACACCAGCTCAGAGTGAAGAGATGGAAGACAATACTCCAAGCAAATGGCAAACAAAAGAAAGCAGTTGTTGCCATACTTATATCAGACAAAGAAGACTTCAAGATAAAAAATAATGAGAGACTAAGAGGGACAGTATATAATGATAAAAGGACTTTCCACCAACAGGACATAATACTTATGAATATATATGCACCTAACACAGGAGCACCAAAGTATATAAAGCAACTATTAACAAACCTAAAGGGAGAAATTAACAGCAACACAACAATAATAGGGGACCTTAACACCTCACTTACACCAATGGCTAGATCATCCAGACAGAAAGTCAACAAGGAAATAGTGGATTTAAATGAAACACTTGATCAGACAGACTTAATAGCTATATATAGAGCATTCCATCCCCAAATAACAGAATACACATTCTTCTCAAGTGCACATGAAACATTTTCAAGGATAGACCATATGTTGGGAAACAAAGCAAGACTCAATAAATTTAAGAAGATTGAAATCATATCAAACATCTTTTCCAACCACAATGCTATGAAACTAGCAATCAACTACAAGAAAAAAGCTGGGAAATTCACAAAAATGTGGAGACCAAACAACATGCTACTGAACAACCATTGGATTAATGAAGAAATCAAAGGAGAAATTAAAAAATACCTGGAGACAAATGGAAATGAAAATACAACATATCAACTCTTAAGGGATGCAGCAAAAGCGGTCCTAAGAGGGAAATTCATAGCAATACAGGCCCACCTCAACAAACAAGAAAAATCTCAAATAAGTAATCCTAAACTACACCCAACAGAACCAGAAAAGCCCAAAGTCAGCAGAAGGAGGGAAATAATAAAAATTAGAGCAGAAATAAATGAGATAGAGACTAAAAAAGAAAAAAAAACAGTAGAAAGGATCAATAAAACTAAGAGCTGGCTCTTTGAGAAGATAAGCAAAATTGAAAAACCCTTAGCCAGGTTTACTAAGAAAAAAGACAGAAGTCTCAAATAAATAAAATTAGAGATGAAAGAGGAGAAATTACAATGGATACTGCAGAAATACAAACGATTATAAGAGAATACTGTGAAAAACTATATGTCCATAAATTGGATAACCTACAAGAAATGGATAAATTCTTAGACTCATAGAACCTCCCAAAACTGAATCCAGAAGAAATAGAGAATCTGAACAGACCAATCACAAGGAAAGAGATCGAAACAGAATCAAAAAACCTCCCAAAAAACAAAAGTCCAGGACCAGATGGCTTCTCTAGAGAATTCTACCAAACATTCAGAAAAGATTTAATACCTATCCTTCTCAAACTATTCCAAAAAATTTAAGGAGATGGAACACTTCCTAACGCATTCTCCTAGGCCACATTACCCTGAGACCAAACCAGACAAGGACAGCACAAAGAAGGAAAATTACAGGTCAATATTGCTGATGAACATAGATGCAAAAATCCTCAACAAAGTATTGGCAGACCAAATACAGCAATACATTAAAAGGATCATACACCATGATCAAATGGAATTTATACCAGGGTTTCAGGGATGGTTTAACACATGCATATCAATCAATGTGATACACCACATTAACAAAATGAGGAATAACAATCACATGATCATCTCAATAGATGCAGAGAAAGAATTAGACAAGATCAAGCATCCATTTATGATAAAAACTGAATAAAATGAGTACAGAAGGAAAGTATCTCAACATAATAAAGGCCATATATGACAAATCCAAACCCAACATCATATTTAACAGTGAAAAACTGAAAGCCATCCCTCTGAGAACAGGAACAAGACAAGAGTGCCCACTCCCACCATGCCTATTCAACATAGTACTGGAGGTTTGGGCCAGAGCAATTAGGCAAGAAAAAGAAATTGGAAAGGAAGAAATGAAACTCTTGCTGTTTGCAGATGACATAATTCTACATATAGAAAATCTTAAAGAATCCATCAGAAAACTATTAGAAATAATCAACAACTACAGCAAAATTGCAGGGTACAAAATCATCTTATAAAAATCAGTTGCATTTCTATATACTAGTAGTGAACTAGTGGAAAGAGAAGTCAAGAATACAATTCCGCTTACAATTGCAACAAAAAAGGATAAAATATCTAGGAATAAACTTAACCAAAGAGCTGAAAGACTTATACACTGAAAACTATAAGACATTGTTGAAAGAATTGAAGAAGAGATAATGAAATGGAAAGATATCCCATGCTCATGGATTGGAAGAATAAACATAGTTAAAATGTCTACATTACCGAAAGCAATCTACAGATTCAATGCAATCCCAATCAGAATCCCAATGACATTCTCTATGGAAATAGAACAAAGAATTCTAAAATTTATATGGAACAACAAAAGACCTTGAACAGCCAAAGCAACCCTGAGAAAAAAGAACAAAGCTGGAGGCATCACAATCCCTGACTTTAAAATATACTACAAAGCTGTAGTAATCAAAACAGCACAGCATTGACACAAAAACAGACACACAGATCAATGGAACAGAATTGAAAGCCCAGAAATAAAGCCACTCATATATGAACAGTTAATCTTTGACAAAGGAGCCAAGAACATACAATGGAGAAAGGAAAGTCTCTTCAATAAATGGTGTTGGGAAAACTGGATAGCCACATGCAAAAGAATGAAAGTAGACTATTATCTTGCACTATACACCAAAATGAACTCAAAATGGATTAAATACTTGAAAGTAAGATCTGAAACCATAAAACTCCTAGAAGAAAATATAGGCAGTATACTCTTTGACATCAATCTTAGCAGTATCTCTCTGAACACTATGTCTCCTTGAGGGTATGATGTTAAGCGAAATAAGCCAGACAGAGAAAGATAAATACTGCGTGATTTCATTCATATGTGGAAGATAAACAAACACATGGATAAAGAGAACAGATTGGTAGTTACCAGAGTGAAAGGGGGCTGGAGGGTGGGCAAAAGGGCTAAAGGGGCACATATGTATGGTGATGGATAAAATTTAGACTACGGGTGGTGAGCCTGATGTAGTCTATACAGAAATTGATAAACAATAATACACACCTGAAATTACACAATGTTATAAACCATTACGATCTCAATAAAATAACTGGAAAAAAAAAGAATTGTAGGAAAATAGGAAATAGTTTAGAAAAAAGAAGACAATAAAAATCACCAGTACCTAGTCTTAACATTTTATGCATTTCTTACCATTGTTTCAGGAACAGAGTTCATCAATACACAGTGAAATAGTCCATTTCTAGACTGATCTCTAGCATGTGCAAAACATCTCCCTTTCTTTTTAAAAGAAATGTCCCAACTCTGGATCTAATCAATAAATTAATTAAAATGTGTACAGATTCTATCAGGTGCAAGAAATTCTTCAAGGTGCAGTAGGACAGACAGACTTACAAGATATGAGTTCTGCTTGTAAGAAGTGCTCAGTGTGTTGAGATGAGATGCACATAATTTTTGCTAATGATGTGACAACATACACAATATGAGATCATTATGTATTGAGTAGTTGAAACTGCAAGCACAAGATTTAAAATGAGCAGCAATTCCTGTGAGCTGGGGTGGGTCAGGGAAAATTTAAGTGACATTTAAGTAATTCAAAGAGGACACAAGATTAGCCCTTTATCAACTATTCTCTCCTTTGAAAAATCATATACCTCACTTTATTGCAATAGATGTCTCCGTTAGGATGATTGTGAGGGACACATTTTGATGTAACCTCCGTTTTCCTATGGTATAGCATTTTCCAGTGTAACAGGTTCATTATCTCATGTGATTGCCTCATCTCAAGGGAACAGACAATCTTGCTTTAAGGATAAGACAATTGCCTGGGAAGGCTAAATGTCTTGGCCAAGATGACATAGCTAGTAAAAGGTGATATGGAAATTGACTCAGGTTTTCTAACTCCTGGGCCAATTTTCTCATTGTACTTTATTCCCTAAAGGAAATGGTTTAAAAGGCACATGGAAAAAGAAAAATTGGAATATGGAGTTTCCCTCCCGTAGATCAGACAGCATTATTACACCTTGACTGAACTGCTGTAACCACCTCCTAATGGTTCTTCTGTTTTTACTCTTGCCCTCTACAAGTTATTCTGCTCATAGCAGCCAGTTTTAAAAAAAATAAAAATAAAAATATCAGATCATTCTTCGATTACCACCCCTCTCTACCCCAGTGACTTAGAATGAAAGACAAAACGTCTTATGATTTGCAGGGGCTTCCCTGTGGGCTGGCTTTGCCCATCTCTTTGACCTCTGTGTCCTGATGTCATATAAGCCCCCATTCTTTGGGACCAGTTTCCCTCTGCTCTGCTCTTTCACCCACATCTTTGCATGTTGCCCTCCTTCCTATCAGGTCGAGTCTCTACCCTGACGGTTCCCCCTGAAAGAGACAGTCCCAGACCATCCAATCTAAGGACTATCCCTCTCACCCCCATCAGTTATTCTCTATCACGTCACTATTTTGATTCTTGACATGACCTGTAAGCATCTTGTGTATTTTCTTCTTATCTATCTCTTGACTCCAAAATGAACATTCCACCAGAGCCTGATTCCCCAAGACTCTACCCCGTACCTAGAAGAGAGGCTGGCTTATAGAAGGTTTTCAACAAATATATTTGAATGAATAAATCCCCATTTGAAGTTGTCCTTAGGGAAATTAAAGCCTTCTTTTATTCCTTAAACTAATTTTCCTCCTTTTCCAATTCTTCTCTTACACTTTCCAGATTATATTACTTTATTTGGGGCATGGCAAGACCAGGACAGTCATTTGCAATTTGAGCCAGAGGAGTCCTTTGTCTGACTGATATGGGGATGGCAGAGCCTTGGCAATAAGCAGTGTCGCTGGATGGGATCACACTCTGGCAATTCACATAAGCAGGTGACAGTCTTGAATGTGGTCTTAGTACCACCTGGGTTTGGGAGTCATCCGTTGCTTAGGCAGTCTTTCTTGGCCTCATGGGCCAGGCTGTTAGGGCTGGTTCTGGTCTTCTAGTTTGACAGCTGCCTCCTCTTTTTGCCGAGTCTTTCCTATGTGGTCCACATTGGATAGTCAGATTGTGACCTCAGTTGGAGGTGAGAGGTGAGAGGTTAGAGGTAGGAAGAAGAATATGGTTCATTGGACTGGTTGGACAGATACTCTCAAATTCTAAAGATTTTCTTTCTTGAGACTGTATTTTTTCCTGGTACTAAAAGCTAAAAGTTACCTTTTGATCAGGGCCTAACCATCATTGGAGGGTGGGGTCCAACATTATTCATTAATTCACTTATTGAATTCATTCATATTCAAAAAATATTTATTTGAAGGCTATTATGTGCCAGTTGCCATAAGAACTGGGGATACTTTGGTGACCAAAACAAGCAAGGTTTTACTCGTGTAAGAGGCTACAGTGTAGAGGAGGAAGGCAGGCATCGAAGCAGCAAATAAAGAAGCAAGGCAGTTTCAGACAGAATGTGCTCTGAAGAAAAGAAAACAAGATATCGGCATGGAGAGTGACTGGGCGGGTAGAGTGGAGGAGTGTTTCAGATGTGTTAGTCGAGGGAGGCCTTACTGAGAAGGTGACTTGAATGTGGAGAAGAGTAAGTCTTGTGAGGGTCTGAAGGAAGCATGTTTCAGGTGGGCAGGTACAAAAGGCAAAGCCTTGGGAAGGAAATGGGCTTGATATGTCTGAGGAAGGAAGGAAGACAGGGTGGCTGGAAAATAATATGATGTGAAAATGGTACAAGGTGAGATCAGAGACACAGGAAGGAAGGAGAACCTGGGGGCCTGCAGATCCTAGTATTTTCTCACTAATTTGCAGTGAACAAATAACCAGTCTTAGATATTGGATTGGAATATCCATGGAAATATAGGCTGTATGTCAATGAGAATGTCATTTGCTGTATTTGCTGCTGTATTTCCAGCATCCTGTAGTTGCCTGCAACATACAGAGCTCTTTAAGTGTCTGTTAATTAACGAATGATGTAAAAACGAAAATGTTATTTTATCAAGTTCACCTCCCAGTTCCATATTGATCCTGATGTGCTAGGGCTCTCAGAGAGGAGGAAAGCTGATAGGGACACCTGCCACTCCTTCTCCAGTGGGTCCGTGAATGTAAGAGCGTGAAGGAGAATGGGTTCTGAAGTCTGAATGACTCTGAGTCATTCATATCTTCATTTGAGCATTGCTGAAGCACCTACATTTGTAAACTTGGACGCATATCTTCAGGGTGTGCATGGGGACCTGAAAAAACAGCTTCCTGACCCTGCACCTGTTACTTTTCCTTTTCAAAAGCAGCTTTGAGGTGATGAGAATACTTTTTTTCTCTATAGCACACTTTTTTAAGAAACACTTCTAAACTACATGGAGCACCTTGGAAAAGAGGTGCTATATAAATATATGTGAGTCACTGAAGCTGTAACTACCAGCAACAGAGACTTCCTGTGAACAAAAACAAAAGCGTATTTTCAAGATTCAAAATCCAGTGCATGGGATTAACAAGAGCAATATAGTTTTATTGCTATTTATCCAATTCTAATTTTCTCTTTACTTAGTCATTCCCAATGTTTTGGAGCACCAAGACGGTAAGCCGAGGTATAGCAGTCCTCCCAGTATCATTCCTGACTTGGCCATTTGCTAATAACACACTTTGTTGAGGAACAGTAAGTCATCTCTCCTCAAGCTTTGTCTTATTGAGGCAGGGAATGGGGATATGGGATTCTTGACTCTTCATTTCTGTCCCATGATTCTTTTATCTGATCTAAAATCAAGCACTAATTTATGAGTCTGGAAGAAAATATAATGTAAAATACAGCTTGAGTTTTCTTTACTGAGACATCCAAGAAATGGAACCTAACATGATGTACAGATAAGATCATTCGATATATAGTTGAGTTGTACTAGAAGTTCATCATTCTCTTATTTTATTTTGTAGGAACAAATCTTTATTTAGTCCATCCAGTATCAGGTACTTTGCTATGTTAAGGATATAACGATGAATCAAGCTTCTTACTCTTGATGAAGTCACAAGCAGTTAGGGCTTATTTAGTAAAAGGACATTTTAAAATTAGGTTTTCTCTTATAAAAGGGTCCCATAGGCTGGACACCAGCAAAGTATAGTTTCACAAAGAAAATAAGTGGTTTTTGATTCTTTGCAGTTGAAAAGAAGAAAACATCTCTCTACCTCCTCCCCTTTGGTAAACTGAATCCAGCAACCAGCATTACATTCTTTGGAGTAAGTTTTAAATGGATTCACTTTCTGGCTTCATAACATTAATTTCGTGGCCTTAGAAAAGTTACTTAACCTTTCTGAACAGCGGTTTTCTCGTGGATAATAAAATTGATCTACCTCACAAACTGTTATGAGGATTGGAGGTATCTCTAACTTTGTGTGCCTGCCACGTAGTGGACTCAGTGAAATGCTAGCTATCATCAGCATCAGCATGATTCCGTTACATTTTTCAATATCATTGACTCCTTTGTTGTTTTTTTTTTTTAGCAAATCCTTAGGTAAAATGTCTTTCCTTTTCATTTATTCCAGAAGCTACAACATTGGTTGCAGTTGCAAAAAACATGTTAGTAACTTTAATCATACTAATAACATACAGGTTACATCCCTGGCATTTTTTAGTTATACTCCAAATCATGACTCAGAGTTCATAAAAGTTAGTGAACATTATTACATCAATCAATAGTCGAAGACAAAACCTGCCATCACTAGAAAATTGGTTAACAAAGAAGTGCTCATAGTGTGTTTTTGCTTTTCTCACACTTAAACCTCCTATGTCATGCAGCTTCTAGGTCCTGTCTCCACTAGAGAACCCGAATAAAACTAGCTGGGTATTGTGCAGAGGTTTCCAGACCTACCTATGCATTAGACTCACCTGGGTAGTTTTTCTTTTAAAATACATACATACAGGTCAAACCCCAGACTTTTTACCTCAAAGTTTCAAT
This sequence comes from Equus przewalskii, assembly GCF_037783145.1. Taxonomy (NCBI): domain Eukaryota; kingdom Metazoa; phylum Chordata; class Mammalia; order Perissodactyla; family Equidae; genus Equus; species Equus przewalskii. The sequence continues at coordinate 26,100,194 of NC_091847.1, read as the reverse complement.
GACTGGGCTCCAAAATCTCTACTTTTGAAAAGGCTCCCCCACCTGATTCTTTAAAATGACCCTCCCTGTGTCATCCTCTCCCCCAAGGGATGGATAGCAGTGTGACTTGCTTCTAGCCATGAGAATGCAGCCGAAGTGATGGGATATACTTTCATGATTACTGTACACAGGATTATAACTTCTGCCTTACCTAGCAGTCTCTCTCTTTCAGCGCTTTGATGAAACAAGCTGCCATGTTGTGAGATGGCTATGGAAGGGTCCACTAGGCCTCTGTCCAACAGTAATGTTGAGGCCTGAAGCCCAACAACCCACAAGGAACGAAATCCTGCCATTAATCATGTGAGCTTGGAAGCAGACCTGTCCCCAGTCAAACCTCAAGATGAGGACCCACCGCTGGCTGACACCATGATTGCAGTCTTACAGAAGATTCGTTTAATCCATACCCAGACTTCTGACCCACAGAAACTGGGAAATAATAAATGCATGTTGCTTTAAGCAGCTAAGTTGTTAGTAATATTATTACACAGCAGTAGATAACCGAAATAATTCTGAAATATAGTCGGAATTGGGAACAAGTGCTATAGAACATAGTCAGAGTGGAAGTAAGCTTGGTGTGTTTTCCCACTAATTTTTATTTATTTATTTATTTATTTATTTTCATTAAGTACTTAATTAATTTATTTGTGTAAGGAGGATTGGCCCTGAGCTAACATCTGTTGCCAATCTTCCTCTTTTTGATGGAGGAAGATTGTTGCTGAACTAACATCTGTGCCAATCCTCCTTCATTTTATGTGGGACACCACCACAGTGTGGCTTGATGAACAGTGCTAGGTTTGTACCAGGGATCTGAACCCGTGAACCCTGGGCCATCTAAGCAGAGCATGTGAACTTAACCACTATGCCACTGGGCTGGCCTCCCCACTAACTTTTAATAACTACTCATTAATTCTGATGGTGATGATGGTTTATGATGATAACAAATTTTTGTAAATATTCTTGGAGGTTTTCTTGAGGATTCCCATTGTATAACTCTGAAAGATTTAATTTCTGGACTCAATGACCAAATCTATATGTAAAAGCCACAGCTGAACTAGGGCCTAAAATTTCAGTAGACTTCATTCACCCTTTCCAAGAAACATAAGGCTTTTCTTTTGTGATCTGGAATCTTCCAAAAGCCTATTGAAAACATAAAATTAAATTTCTCTTTTGTGTCTAGGAACCCAGAAGTCCTATGAATTTGGCTAGTAATGAGACGAATCATTGGATAGCAGAGAATCTCCAAAGCTTTCCTGTATTTGGGATTTTATCCTAGAAAATAAATCTTATTATCATCAAGGAAAATTCAATCACGTGGAAGCCAAAAACCATGTTTAATTATTAATATTTAGTATTATGTTCTTTTTTTTATTTTTAAGATTTTATTTTTTCCTTTTTCTCCCCAAAGCCCCCTGGTACATAGTTGTGTATTCTTCGTTGTGGGTCCTTCTAGTTGTGGCATGTGGGACGCTGCCTCAGCGTGGTTTGATGAGCAGTGCCATGTCTGCGCCCAGGATTCGAACTAACGAAACACTGGGCTGCCTGCAGCGGAGCGCGCGAACTTAACCACTCGGCCATGGGGCCAGCCCCTAGTATTATGTTATTTTTAAGAAAACTAATATTGATCTGATTTCATCTAACTACTTGTCATCTTAATTAAGGGGAAAACTAATTATTACTTGGCTGATTCAGAATTTAAAGTCCTCACATTTTCATTCTTATTCCCATTTTGGAAATGAAGAGTCTGTGATTCAAAGGGGTTAAAACAGTTTCTATTAGACTGACAAATAGCTCGGAATCAAGATAAGGTGGCAGTTCCATCAATTCTTATCCGGTACTCTCTTCCCACTAGACAGTCTCAGGCTTTAATTGTTTCACTGCAGCCTTAGGTCAGCTCCTTATTGCTTGGTATATAGTGAATTATAAAATACAATTCACAATAAGTGCATGGTATAATTTTTCTTTGAAATAAGTAGCCAGAATTTGTGTACTTTAGAGACTGAAAGTATTCATAAAGTTATTATTAGGACATTTTGTAAAAACTACATAAAATGTACACGACTGTGAAAAGCTTACTGTTTTTGCCTCCGTGTTCAGCATTCTTTACTAATGACAACACATTTTCTTAAGCAGCTAGAAAGCAATACAAGTTTTGCCATCAATAGTCTTTGAGCTCCCTGACTCAATGTAGCTGAAAAATGAGGTCTAAGAAAGTTTCCGAAGCCCAGAACGATGTTAGAGTCTGGCTCTTTTATGATCAAGTGATCCTTTCAGCTTTAATGGGAAAAATAAATCATTGTTAAAAGATAATCTTGTCACATGGAAGCCAGAAAGGTGCAATATCAATGATTTGACTTACCAAAAACCACCCTGCGGAATGGGATAACACAGTTTGCTTTGTTGTTGCTGTGGTTGGCGGTGGGAGTGAAGCAGGCTTAAGGAAATACCTCATTTTAAAAATAATAAGAGGGCAATATAAACTCACTTAATAGAAAAGTGAACGGACTTGATACAAGGGCTATTTTATAAGAACAGAACTAGAAGTTTTGAAATCCTTTTCCAGATCTTTTTCTGTTTCATCCAATTGCTTATTTCATGATGAAACTGCCAATTGTTCACGTTATTTCTCTTTCTTCTTCTTTTATTCAATTTTTGATGCTGCAAATAATATGAAAAGCACAGGGATAGCTACTAAAGTTAATGCTTTGCTTTGCTTTGTGGTACAAATCTATATAAAAGCAGTTTAGATATAGTTGGTAACACAAAACTGTTTCTCTAATAGTTTATTTTCAATGGAGCTTATTCTTAGCATGCTCACAATAATAAGCAAATTCATCTTTTTAAGCCAATATTTAATTTGGATTATTATGCCAATAAGATCTGGGCGAATAAAGATATGCAAAGTGCAAGACTGTAAATTAATGGAAAAAATCTTCTTCCATTTAAAACAACACACACACACAATCGTATGCACACGCACACGTACACACACCCACACACCCAATTAAGATTCTTGGCCATGTAGATTTATGTCATTTATATATTTGTTCCTCTGGGTGTGAAAAAGTGAAGGAGGGTGTCCCTAAGAATCTTCGTTTAAATTTTTTTTCTATATATGGAAAACATGTCTAAAATCCTTGTAAGAAATAACTTCCTCCAGTTCAGAGAAATGGTTGGAGGGAATATTTGTTACTGTGTACTAAGAAACACCAGTCTGGAAAATTCCCAGTCAGTTCTTCCACAGTGTTTCATAGTTCTCCCGTAGGTTCATAGCCTTGGGAAGCTCCATTGTTGATATTTTCCAAAAAGGATGCCAGTCTTTCTTCTCCCTTTTTTAAAGGGTGAAAGAGAATATCTAAGTAATACAAAAGAGAGTCTGAACTGAAGTTGGAGTTTTGGCAATAAGCCTAGGTGGGCAGCTCAAACCAGAGTGTTGATGTCAGGAGGAGGGGGAATTCAGCCTGGTGGGATTTCCAAGGCCCACTGTCAAAAGTTCTCAAGACAGTCATGCAGCATCCTCAATGCTGAAGTCTGTTCTTTGCAAAAGTACCCCCATGCAAGAAAACCATCAGGTCACAGATCATTCTGAAGAATCAACGTAGTGTCACAGGCTGATGGCAGGTTGACATCTAAGGTCATGGACTACTTTTCTTTGGGGGATGTCCTCATACAGTGTAAGAGATGCATCAACAAAATGTCACTGAAATCTGTCACCAAATAGAACAAACAAGGCAGCATGCTCGCTAATGCACTGACAGCCCGGTAAATCGAAAATCCTTGATGCCTTTCCCAAAGGCTGCAACAGAATAACGTGCTAAAGGAATTTCTTGGCCCAAAGGTAGATACAGAAACCCCTGCAGAGAAAGGCAGTCCCAGGCTTCTTCACAACTGCAATGTTTGGTGTTTTCTCAGGCATTTCTCTTTCTTAGCAGTTTTGGCCAAACTTTTGTGGCAGTACTTGTCACTTACCAATACTGGAAACCAGGGAATGAACAGAAAGTTACTAATAAGTGTGTGTAGCATAAAAAGACTGATCTCTACTTTTATAAGGAGGTAATCAACAGTAAATGGATGGGAAATGCCAAATCATGGCAGTGGTTTTCAGCACAGGCTCTGAGTCAGAGACCTGGGATCTAGCCCTACCTCCCTCACTTACATGCTGTATGACTTTAAGACATTATTTAACATTTCTGAGCCTCAGTTTCCTCATCTTTAAAATGGGAACAATTGGGGCCGGCTCTGTGGCCGAGTGGTTAAGTTCGCGTGCTCCACTGTGGCGGCCCAGGATTCGGATCCTGGGCACGGACATGGCACCGCTCGTCAGGCTACATTGAGGCGGCTTCCCACATCCCACAACTAGAAGGACCTGCAACTAAGATATACAACTGTGTATGGGGGGGAGGTTTGGGGAGATAAAGCAGGAAAAAAAAAAAGATTGGCATCAGTTGTTAGCCCAGGTGCCAACCCTTAAAAAAAAAAAAAAAAGATTGGCAACAGTTGTTAGCCCAGGTGCCAATCTTTAAAAAAAAAAAAAATGGGAACAATAATAATACCTAGTCTGTGGGATGGCAGAAATGATTAAATTAAATGATATCATAAGCAAAGCACTTAGTACAGTGCGTGCTACATAATAAATTGTGAAAATATTTTAGCTACTTCTATAGTAATAGTAATTATTGTCATCATTACTAGTTAGAATTAGGAAGTGCATTTCAAAAGTGATTGCTTTGAATTTGACTTGTATGCCATCTGACCTGGAAGTATAATAAGGGTACCCAGTTCCTACGGATTTAGTGAGTCAAACTGAAAACTGAAACAAACTGAATCATTCAACTGGTGTATTTAGAATTGCCGATGATTACAGCATTCAAGAAAGTTAGTGAAATAACATGAAGTGCAACGGAACTGTTCTTGAAAATCCTCCAAATCGGTTTTCATTTGTTTAGGCTAATGATGAGTGGGGTTTGTTCACTTTAAAAATGTATACTTAGGGGCTGGCCTGGTGGTTAAGTTTGCACACTCAGCTTCAGTGGCCCAGGGTTCATGGATTCGGATGCCTCGCATAGACCTACACACTGCTTGTCAGGTCGTGCTGTGGTGGCGTCCCACACACAAAACAGAGGAATATTGGCACAGATGTAGCTCAGGGCCAATCTTCCTCACCAAAAGAACAAAAAAAATAATGTATATTTAGAAACTTCTGAGAAGGAAACATTGTAGAATGTGAACACGAGGAAATAAAAGGTATTAATACAAAGATGTTATGCCAAAAATCATTTATGTTCCATCTTCGAATACAAAAAAGGATGCATTGTCTTCACATATCACTTCATGCTTTTCATGGAATTATCACTGCATTGTCACTTTATTTCATTGCTCATCCACATACACATTCAGAGGGGAGGCCACAATTTACTAATTCAGCCTCTTTGTATCCAGACTCTTTGCACTGATGTTCTTCTAAGTCAGCTCTGCTGTCAGAAACCAGTGTGTAGATGGAGAGGAAAGTATGGTCTTAGCACCAAGGTTATGGGTCCACTCCAGAAATTTCACTCAAAGGATAGTCTGATTAGCAAAATTTGAGAGAGGTTGATATATGCATTTCTTTTATCATCTAATTAAAAAAACTCCACAATACAACTTGGACAAAATCACCAGTATCAAAGGTCCTAATGTAGCATAATTTGTGTTGTGTGTGTTGCATTTTGACAGTGCTATAAACCAGGAAGACAGTTTACTGACAATTCTGTGCTACCAGATACCAACTCAGGCCTCTGTCCAGCTTTACATTGTCAACTCTCATGGCAACATGAGCAGCTACACAGCCTCAGAGGATGCTGAAGTTTGGATTGCAAAAGACGAGATGGACAGATTTCATATTTTCATTGCAGATTTTTTTTGCCTTTTCAAACTGCTGAGCATAATTTTTTTTTAAAGGCAGGAAATGCAACTAGTGTTTGTTTCTAGCATGGCTTCTGTTTTGAGATTTCTTCTTTGTAGAAGAAATGTGTTGCCCAGCTGTCTAGAATCCCAATCAGGAAATGGTTTCAGCATGAAATATATTGCAAGAATGATTTTAGCTGGTTATAAACAGGAATGAAAAGGAGGCTGGGGCTCTTTTACCCAATTTTTACCCACAGAGGCGGCACTCTGGTTCAGTCTAATGGGGCCAATGTGAATATGTGAGGCATAGTTTAGTTCTTTTTCTGCCCAGGAAGGAGAGTAATTGTGAAAGGCAAAGGTTTACATTAGTGAGCAAGCAAAGCTGTAGAGATTCTCAGTTATAGAGATTCTCAGAAAGAATAATTATGTGGCCACTGGCCAAAAGTACTGCAGTCAACGCTTAAAAGAGTGCTTCAACTCGAGTTGAACTGCTGGAGACTTTACTGCTTTTCAGTATTAATACTTCTCCTATCCATACACACACACGTACACACAATACTTAACAAATATAATTAAGAATTCCCTCTATGGGGACCCAGGGCTGGACTACTATTGGTTAATGGGGAAGATACAAGGATGATTCAAGTCCTACCCTTTCACATGTATAGATATTTGTGGAAGAGACAGATATTTCCAACAGTATCCTATTTTCTTACTCCAAGACTTTCAAACATTAATGTTTCTGAAATATAATCACTGAGTACGTTCATTAATCTTCTCTCCAAAAGATGGCATCAAATCTCTGTGTCTTGCAGTAGATGGAACTTTAGAAGTTAGGTGTATATGTACTACTGCAAATTCAACTGATGCTGAAAGCTACGCCACCATTATTTCAAATACCACCAGGGTCACCCTCAGGGGATAGGTTTCAGTGGAGCTTCCAGACTAAGACAGACTAGAAAAAAGGACATGGTCACCCACTTCTGAAAAAGTTGGCCATGAAAACCCTATGAATAGCAGCGGAGCACTGTCTGATGGAGCACTGGGAGGTGAAAAGATATTTCAAAAATACCTGGCAGGGTTCTGCTCCGCTGCACACAGGGTCACTAAGAGTTGAAATCAACTCCATGGCACTAACAACAAAAATTCAACTATCCGGTGAAATGGGAACATAGAAAAGGAATCTGACCGGAAGAAAGTCACAGCTTCCTGGAGGAGATTATTTATAACCTGGGCTTTGACGAATATGGAGAAATCTACCAGGCGGGAATTCTGCTTGTGTATGTGGGATGAGAAGGAAAAGATAGGAGGATTTTGAGAAGAGAAAGAAGAGAGTACGCAAAAACATCAAAAATACCACAGTAAGTAAACATGGGAGTACAGTTAGGAATGCAGTGTGAAGGAAATTCAGAGGATCTGAAGCTAGCTAGACGTCAGGTGGGAAGCCAGAGTAGGAAGACTTTGTGTAAATTCTCCTGAAGGCAGAGTCACCATTGACTGTTTTTAAGTGAAAGGAAAACTTACATGTATTGAACAGCTACCATGAGTCCGTTATGTTACTAAGAGAATGCCACAGGTTATCTCATTTAATTCTCTCAAATGTTTCCAAGGCATTTCTTGCCATCCTCTCCCGCGCACGTCATCTCAGATTTACCAAGAAACAGAGCACAGACAGATTAAATACGATGCCAAGGATACAAGCAGAGAGAGTGGGTTCTACCCTACTTCTCTGATTCTAAACCTATGAACGATCTATAACACACCTTGTGATGTTTTAGTCTCCTTGTTTTTCTTCAACATTTCCTAATTTATTTATTTATTTTTTAATTCATAGTTTTTTAAAGAGAAGTTTTAGGTTTACAGAAAAACTGAACAGAAAATAAAGAGAGTTCTCATATAGCCCCTCTATTACCTCCCCTATTCTTTCCCTTATTATTAACATCCTCCTTTAGTGCGGTACATTTGTTACAATTGATGAGCCAATACTGATATATTATTATTAACTAAAGTCCTTAGTCTAAGTTTCACTCCGTGTTGTACATTATATAGATTTTGACAAATGTATAATGTCAAGTATCCACCATCACAATATCAAACAGAATAGTTTCATGGCCCTAAAAATCCCCCGTGCTCAGCTATGCATGCCTCCCTCTCCTCAAATCCTCTGCTACACTGCTCTTTCCTGCCTCCGTGGTTTTGCCTTTTCCAGAATGTCATACAGTTGGGCTAATATAGTACATAGCTTTTTCAGACTGGCTTCTTTCATTTAGCAATATGTATTTAAAGCTCCTTCAAGTCTTTTTGTGGCTTGATAGCTCATTTCTTTCTGTCACTGTTTATCTATTCACCTATTGAAGGACATCTTGATTACTTTCAAGTTTTACCAATTACGAATAAAGCTGCTGCAAATATTTGTGTGCAGCATTTTGTGTGAACATAAATTTTGAACTCATTTGGGTAAATACCAAGGAATGCAATTACTGGGTAGAATGGTAAGAATATCCATGTTGCATAAAAACATAATAAATATGTTTATTTTCATAAGAAACTGCCAAACTGTCTTCCAAAGTAACTGTCTTATTTTGCATTTCCACCAGCAGTGAATGAGAGCTCCCAATGTTCCATGTTCTTGCCGGCATTTGGTATTGCTGATGTTTTAGATTTTAGCCATTCTAACAGGTGTGTAGTGGGATCTCATTATTGTTTTAACTTGTAAATCTTTAACAAAATACACATTTCCTAATGTTTAGTTCTTTTACTTACCTATTATGTATTTTTCTAACATCTGTGATTTTGACTCAAATTTTTCATCATTCATTTATTCATTCATTTATCAACATACGTTAAATTGTCTATTATATGACAGTAACACTTTTTAAAGCTGGGTCATTTTTCTTTCTTTTACTATGTTATTACTTTGTTCTCCATTTTTAGTTTGTTATATTCCATTCGTTATTTATTTCACATAAACTATTAGGTTGTCTTTCTCATTATTGTATTTATCTCCATGTAAACTGGATTTCTTTTGCCTCTCTGGTGATAACTGTTTGATTTCTTCAACTTTCTCATTCTCTTTTCACATCTTTTATCATTAAGTATTCATAATACACACATCATAGAATCTGAAATATTGGTAGAGATGAAAATACTGGAAAAATATCTGAAGTGAAGAAGTCACTTACCTTGGTTGACAATAAACCTTAACTTCTGTATTGTTGCCAGATTGCCACTAACTCGATATATTCCATCAACATCTAGACCTGAAAAGAAGAGAGCAGGTTATATATTCATTCATATGAAAACGGAGATGCTAAAAGAAAAAAAAAATTAACAAACATGGGAAGGAAGAAAGTAGTAAATCACCACTAAATATCTCTTCCTCACAGAGAAAACAAGTTTCTATGTCCTAAACCAAGCAATCTTCAATATTTTAATCCCAATAAACTAATCGTGAAATTCAGTGGCAGTTAAACTTCAACAAATTTGAGTCTGGTTGACCATAAAAAAGCAGTAGGTAGCATGGGATTTCACAGTATAATTATGATTCATTCTCAAGGAAATGACAAGAATTAAACTAGGGGTGGGGACAGGGAAGAAGAACTTTCACATATATATGTATCATTGACCTTTTTTGGAAAGATAAAATAACCCAAGGCATTTGTGAAGTCTCCCTTCCTTTCTGCCTCCCTTCCTTCCTCCCTTCCTCCCTTCCTCCCTTCCTCCCTGCCTTCTTTCCTTCTTCCAGGCCTTCCTTCCTTCTCCCCCTTCCTTCCTAGCTCTCTCCTTTCCTCCCTTCCTCTCCTTTCTCTTGTCACTCTCTCTCTCTCCTTTTCTTCCTTCCCTCCCATTCTTTTTCTATTCTTCTATTCTACTCTATTCCATTCCATTCCATACCATTGTCTTTTTTCCAGTAGTCACTACAACATAACACGTATTAGTCTGATATTCTAAACTACAGAATGAAAATTCTATTCCAGATGGATACCTAGTTTGATAATCTCTAGTGTATTACAGTCAATCAGGTTCTGCATTAGAAAGGAACAACAAAAAGGAATTCTTGACAAAACTGTGAAATTAGTTTTAGAGTATTTTAAAACTAGTCGTCTATAATTCAAAATAACTTATATTGGCAGTGGATTTGAATAATCAACCACTTGTTTTCCACATGTCTATTTATAGCATCTGGTTATTTCCATGACCAAGTTACCAAAAAAGGTGGAAAACTAGGAAAATGAAAAGAGGAACATCTATTCAAACACTATTATCATCCCTAAGAAATGTTAATGACATGATTTTAATGTCAGGAGTGTATGTTTCTTGATGTGTCTAAGCCCTCGGAGAGGCCTGGGTGAGATTACCAGCCAACGCTAAGGTCACTGTCTCTATCACTATCTGAGGAGGTGGTATAGCACCATGGTTAAACATTGTAATTCACAATCAGAAGTATTAAGTAAGTTGGTAGAGATTATTTTTATAGTGTAACAGAATAAAGGCATTGTGAAGTTCTTTACCGACGTGAAATGAGCTCCTTTATTGCTTTACCATCTCCGTTTTCACATACTTTATAGTAGGCACTTTTCTGAAATTTTGCAAAATATTTATTTGGCAGATTAAGGTAGAATAACATAATGTGTAACACTGATATTAATGGCATAATTCAAAACAATCATTCATTATTTTATAAGATTTTATTTTTTAGGGCAGTTTTAGGTTTGTAGCAAAACTGACAGAAGGTACAGAGATTTCCCATATACCCCCGGCCCCCACACACTCACAGCCTCCCACATTATCAGCATCCCCCACCAGAGTGGTACATTTGTTAGAACTGATGGACCTACATTGATACATCATAGTCACCCAAAGTCCATTGTTTACATTATGATTTGGTCTTGGTGTACATTCTATGGATTTGAACAAATGCATAATGACTTGTATCCATCATTATGGCATCATACAAAGTATTTCACTGCCATAAAAATCCTCTGTGTCCCACCTATTCATCCTCTCTATAATTTTTACTCTTTCATGTAATAAACTACAGAGTAACTTGGGATAACATCATTAAAATGGAATAGGTATTAGTGAATGTATAATTGGTGTGTTTTGTAGTTCTAGAATAATCTAATAATAAATTACTGAGTCTCTGTCCCTTCCTCAGAACTATGAATATATGAAGAATTGAGATGAGATTGGACACCTATTAGCATGTGGTGAAAGTGACTAAGACACATGCGTTTATAAAAATCAAATACATTCTTCCTTCTCGATGCACAAAATAGCTTCATTAATCAAAGGGTACTCCGATTCTTTTCTTTTTAAGTTCAAAATATCTTTGACAACTTAAATCTGACAATCATCCTAATTAAAAATGTTCTAATTTTTTTTTTGAGGAAGATTAGCCCTGAGCTAACATCTGCTGCCATTCCTCCTCTTTGCTTTTGCTGAGGAAGACTGGCCCTGAGCTAACATCCATGTCCATCTTCCTCTACTTTATATGTGGGGCACCTCCCCAGAATGGCTTGACAAGCAGTGCATAGGTCCACACTCAGGATCCGAACTGGCGTATCCTGGGCTGCCGAACCATAACATGTGAACCCAACCACTGTGCCACGGGGCTGGCCCCCAAAAATGTTCTAATATTTGATTGCTGGTTTTGGTATTGGATCATGCTGGTCTTCATTTTATGCACATATACTCAGAACTTTATAATTTATTAATCATTTTCTTTCTTGCTTTGTCATTAGCTAGTGTTCGGTACTTAGTGTTAACCTATAAACTTTAAATAATGTGATAGATTTTAAAATATTAAAACATACATTCAAGTAAGTGTGTTCCTTTCGAAGTTTTCCCTCTTGAAAGAATGCTTAATTTTTCTGAACATGCAGCCATTAAGGAAAATATTTTTGAATTCTTCCCTAAACTCACCTTTAGTGGCTCCATATTGTTTATAGAAAAATGTTTATGATGGCGAGTTTGGGACCTTTGATGACAATTTTGAATTTGGAGGTAACCAATGGTCATTCATAACCACAAATGGTGAATAATGTCATCTTGCTTACCACCACAAACAAAGTTTGACCAAGTGAAAGTGATCCTCATTTTTTCCATGACTTATCAGTTATTCTGAAGGAATTTGAGAAGCAGAATATTTTAAAAAATAGAAACATCAATGGAATATGTAGGACTACATTCCCCAAATGAGGAATCTTAACATGTTTTTTAAAGAATCAGTCAAATTAGCTCTATTTAAAATAATGATTAGAGATGAAATGTCAATTAATATCTACTACAATAAAAAATGAGAAAATTTACCATATATTTCTTTTTTAAATTGTTTTGTTTTGGTCATTGGTTGGATCTTTATCAGAGGTCATTAGTAAACAAAATTACTTGAATTCCAACATATTTTTATTGCAAATAAGGACCTTATTTAAGCCTCACTTTAATATACATATCTCTTTATATGAGGCATAAAATCAAGTGCATTTCTATTTTGAAGCTAGGACTCTTCCTTTTCTAATATTATTTCATACGTTATTGAAATGCATATGTTGTCTGGAGTTATACACTGAATTTCAACTACTGAAATTCCCCAGTATCCAAAATTTTTTTTCTCTTATAGAAATGCGAAGTTATAGCATATAAGTGCCCCCTTGGTCTTTCATAAATTTCAGTAGAAGTTTTTTTTTTTAAGTTCAGTAATCAAAAACATTTGAAAGAGTAGTATGGTTGGATATATTATGTATGAGCAACTGGAAAATGCTATACTGTTTAAACAAAGCGGCCTCATCCTAAATTAATAACCCAGTTTTCTTTTGGGATAGAAGGAGGGAAGGCTGAGGCTGCAGACAGGAGGGTAACTCAGACCAGTGCCACCACTATGCTTGTAAAACTAAGTCACAGCAGAGACACTGCTTTGTGGCTTAAGATAGAAACCAGAATGTAAGAGGGAGTAAAGAAAATATATTAGATGCAATTTGAATCTAACTTGACACAACTTCCAAGCCCTTTCGATTCAGAGATATCGACACCATCTATCTTGTGAAAGATAACAATCTCTGACATTAGCAGCTCCTGCTTGGAATGGCTCATGCTCCCCTGCTATCATACTTTTTAAATTACATAAATAGAGTGAAAATGACAAAGTGCATATTAAAAAGGAGAGTATTACATTTTGCAAAATAATCTGGAACATATCAGTGAACTTTTTAGCAGTTACAAATTATATAGGTGCAGTCTCGAAGTTGATTAGCTTTCCCCTGAATGGCTCACAGAATGGCAAACCCAAAGTCCTGAGAATGTTACTCAAATTACAATGATTCACGTGCCATCTTCTTTTTGCTCCAAGAACTTTGAAAGTTATGCCAAACCAAACCAATGTAAATTGGTGGATTTGGACATCCTTTTCAAGACCACATCATCCTTGCTGGATGGGAAACTACTTATTTTGGAAATATAATTAGACCTCTTATGATTTTTAAATGAGCAATGTCTTCAAGGTACCCATGTTGTGCTTTGGTGAAGTTTGGAGAAAAATCACTTTGAGAGGTACTTCTTTCAAGAAAATACCATGACTGTGAATGCTGAGAGAAATTTTGCCTGTTATGCAAAAATACTTTGGGAACACGATGAAACTAACTCATTTTACGTTTTTTTGTTTTTTTGTTTTTTTTTGGTATCAGACTGGCATTAACGGCAGTAATAAAAAATTCTCTGAAGAAATCCACATTCACCAAAATATTGTTTATTTGTTCATCATCAGCTGACCTTCTTAAGTTTCCCAATAGTGTTCACTGTTGATAGAAATCACTGGGTATTGCTGTAGGGGATTTTCAAGTCTTCCCCCTCCCTTTTCTTCTGAAGAAGCTTAGACTAGGATAGACACACAATTAGGAGTTATTAGACCAAATGGTGGTCTAAACCCAGTGGAAAGTATGCAGCTGTCATGAGTAATTCCCACCGTAAATCTTAGACACTTTCCAAAAAGAAATCTAAGAGACCAGCACTGTTTCCAGAGTTGACTGGCCTATCTGCCAAAATACGGGCAGTTTTTAACAATGCAGATGAGCCTGTTAAAAATAGTTGCTAACTGTGGATTAGGTAGCATTCTTGGTAGCTTGAATGATAGACAAACCACAAAGATGTGGTGTTTGAGCCTGGTTGAGAGGTGTGCCCAAAAAGCCTCCTTGTTTTTCTGGAACATAACAAAATGCATCTGAACCTCTGGAGTCTGAAATGTGGGCTGGGAATTTTGCACAGTCCCTCTCCTGAGATTTATGGCACTTCCTAATTCTTAGGAGGCCAGAGCTACCGCAAGAAGAGTCATTCTCACAATACTTTGGTCTTCTGGCTTCTCCCTCTGGCAAGAAGCATTGAGCACAGGAACACCCAGACTGTCCCAAAAGAGCGTTGCACATTTCTTTCTCAGTCCTTCTGAAGGTCCTGCTTATTTTCAGAGCTGAATATGAGGGGAGGTTTTGTGCCATTCTGAATGGCACCAATTTCCTCCTCTAAATCGAAGTGTTTCCAACTTTCTGTTGCTAACTTATCTGTTCACATACTTTAGATTCAATGACTGAGAGTACAGGATATAATTTGAAGCTCTTTATAAATTTAATTTCTACTTTTTCTCAATGGCTGGTATTTATGCTGTACCTATTGCTGGCTTTATTTAATTATTTCTAGTAATTTCTTTTGAGATATCCATCCTTCAAGAATGATTACCTTAGGAAATAGTTGACACAATTCTGATTTCCAAAGAAGAATGATTTTATTGTATATTATAACCTTATGACTTTATAATGACCATTTTAAATAGATTTTTTTTTTCACTATAGAGGCAAATATACTTACTTGGTAAGAACAAATACTAAACCACACAGAAGATTATACACAGATAATGAAGTACCTACCCCTTTCTGCTGTCCAAAGACAGTCATTGTTAATAGCTCTGTTTTAGTTCTTTTTCTTGTTACTTATTTTAAGTTAATGTGTCATATTTCTGTTTATTAATTTATTAACTTTGAATGGTATTATTGACTCCCTATCACAAGAGATAGAAAGTTTAGTGCATTCATTGTTTCTACCACTTTTCGGTGTACCCTCTTTCTCTTTGTTATTATTAGTTACATTTGTCTATTTCTACTTCCTAATATAGCAAATTACCCCCGTGCTTTAAAAAAATAAGGAACTTAGTGCATTTACTCTTCCTTCCCCTCCACCTCATCCTCATCACTTCCAATTTTATTCTTTGTTATTATTGCTTATATTCTTAAAGTTTAGAACATTTTATTTTATTCCTTATAAATACTTTTGGCTTATTTATAGGTTAATATTAATCAGTATTAAAAAAAAAGGACTGTGATTGAGTTCAACATTAAAATTTTGTTTCACAAAAGAGATGTCCCAAAAGTCAAAGCCTAGTGTAGCTTCTTCCTCTTTTCTAGGTTCTCTACTTCCTCAGGCACTGCCAAATAGAGATTTCTGTGATGGTGGAAATGTTCTATATATTAGCTTCTCAAACCAGTAGTCACTGGCCACATATGGCTGGCTACTGAGCACTTGAAATGTGGTTAATGCAACTGAGCAACTGAATTTTGATTTGATTTGATTTTAAATAACTTAACCACATGTGGCTTCCAACTGCCATGCTGGACAGTGCAGCTCTAGGTCAGAGTCAACCACTGCTCCTCTCTTGAATTCCACTGTTATTCTTTCTTGGATTTATTTTTAAGAGTTCTTTTTTCATAATAGTATGTGGTTGATAAATTTTCTTATTTTGTCCATCTCAGTGACTATTTTTTTTTGCTTCATAACTAATTGATGATTTGAGTGTTTGAGTTTCATAATCTTTTACTTTTCTATTTTTGAAAAATGATGTTGCATTATCTTTTAGCATCACTGCTGTTCAGTTTGATATCAAATTGATTCTTGATGCTTTGTAGGCAAATTGCTTTTTCTTCTAGGACTTTTAAGAAATATTTTCTCTTTAAACTTGTGGAAGTAAAATTTCACTCAGATATATCTACATCTAGGCCCTTTCAATCAGAAAAAATTTTCTTTCATTATTTGTTTGATCTATCTTTCCCTCTATTGTCTCTCTTCTCTCTACCTAGAATTTCTTTAAGGGGGACGTTGTTCAAATATCAGATTGCTCTTATGATGGAAAAACCAAATTAATTAGAATAAATAGTGGTATAGTTATTTCTGCATTTGAATATATCATTTTTATTTTGCCGACTGGCTTCAGTCTAAAGTGGGCAGGCTGAGTGAGGGGTTCCTGTAGGATGAATGGGTGATGAGTAGACAGTAAGCTAGAGGTTCTTTAGTTGCCAAAATAAGGAAGATTTTATTTTGGGTGAGGAATATTTTAATTATTTTGCTCCTGGCAAAGCTCTTTAGCTCTGTGTCTGTTGCAGAGGAACTAAGACACCTCATTCTCCACCGCCTTCCTACTCAGATGCCAGCATCCTCTCCGCTGTTCTTGTGGAGCTTATTCTCGGGCTCAAGCAGCTGCTGCTGCTGCTTCCTTGGTGCAGAATAAATGGGAGAGTCCCAGCTCTCCCAGATTAGATTAGATTATGTTAGGTTTGATATATAATGAATTACTTTATTTATTGCTCTCTTGACAATTTCTGCTGTTTTTATTTGTTAACTCCAAGTTTGGATATTCTCTAGGACATGCCTGGAGAGAACTGTGCCTGCTTATGGTGTCTGAGAATGGTGTTTCTTCTGCTCTAATTCCTCCACTTGTTTGATCCCATCTGCTTTCTGTCATCCTGGAATTTCTATTTCTGGTCTGCTGATGGCACCTTTTCTGTTTTCAGCACCATTATGATTTCTTTTTCTCTTTTTCAACATATCTTTTCTATGATTTCATTGGGATTGTGGGGGCAAGGAGAACCAGACATGTTTTCTCAGTCTGCCAGCTTGAGTCGGGGGCTTACACTGTTTTTCATAAAGATAGACTTTCTCATGCTGATAACAAAAGTTTCACTAGATTGTGAAGATACTGCTGTATAATAATTTTCTTTATTGACACATAGGATATAGATAACCTGGTATTAAATTATGAATATGTAAAATACTCATTATGCATCTCCAATTCTAAAGTTGGGAGAATATGTTAATGGGTCCAAGATCAGTCTGTCTCTCATGTCCTTTTATTTTTCTCACTCCTGTCCTTTTCTGTGTTTACAGAAGTTCTTATTGTCACTTAGGCTTTTTCCAGTATTCCCTGCATTATTGGTATTGTTTTATTTTTCTTTCCATTTGTTTCATGATCCCTTTCTTTTCAGTTATCATTTCATTTTAATATCTTGTCTTACCTTCTTTTTATCTCCCCTATAAATTCCTGTTTCATAGAGGCAATTGTTGCAACATTTTTCTTTTTCTCTTTAATATCACAATTAAATAACTATCTTCAATTATTCTTCACTATTTTTGTTTGTTTATTTGATTTGGGTAACATTCCATTTTCGATTGCTCATTTCTGAATGAAATGAGTTTTTCATCTGCCAGATATTTTATAATAAATTCATGCAGAAAAGAAGAATTTTGTCCTCTTAAAATATGGAAGAGAGAAGTATTTGTTGCTAATTTTTTTAAATATTAGAGTGAAAGAGGTCAGTAAGACAAGGGTGCTTTGTTTTTCCTGAGAAAAGTGTTTAGAATCTGTGACGTTAATAAACGAGTCATTATTTTATATTGTTTATATAGTCAGTGTTCTAGATGGCAGCAAATTCCAGATTTAAATTAGGTGTCTTAAAGTTGAAAGAGCACAAAGTAAAGGAAATAATGTATGAGACTAAGGACAAAATGGTATCAAGTACCGAGAATTTTGAATCAGAGAAGAGATGTTGGTTTTTCTTATACAACTTTTCATAGAACACTGGGGTAGTTAGAATCATTATCCAATCCTCCTTCCCCCCACCCTCATCTATTTAAGCTGTTATACTAGGAAACAAAAATTGTTACAGGTTCTGGCCAAAAACAATTATTTGTTTATGTATGTATGTATGCCACATGTGCTATTCTTCCAAGTCCTGACCTCTTAATCAGCCTTCTCCTGTTTGAGCACCTGAGAAGACAAACTTAAAATCGGGAGAGGAAAAGGACAAGAGATCCTGAATATTAAGCGCATTACTGGTTGTGTTTCTTAGTCGTTTTCTATTGTACCACTTATGCCTTGAAAAGATCTACAACAATAGTATTCGGGGATTGTATGCGGGAAGGGATAGGGCTGGTTATCTTACTTTTAACTATTGTTAAATATTCTTGTGTAAAATTACATTGTTGGAAAAAATTTTGGAAAACCATTTATTGCATTAGTTTTCTATCTCTCCAGTCCTTTTTCAGTAGGATATTGGACACTGTAATAAGTAGGGGAGAATCACGCTGAATTCTTTAAATGTTACCAGGAACACAAAACCATCCCTCCTCAGCGTGCATTCCTCTTCAATGCGTGCTATCATTCCTCACTATTGGAATTTCCCCCTTATATTTATCCTTAGTTTTTGCCATAATATTTCATGAATTGCCTCCTAATTGGAGATGTTCATCCGTACTATTAGACTCTAGAAATGTAGGTTGAAGTATAAAAAGTTCTATGAAAATTCACACCAGCCCTGGGGGCTAGATCCTAGTTTCTATTTGCTATGATTCTTTTCATGTATTAGGCTTGTTTTTGCATGTAACCTCCACACATTTAATTTAACTCACATTCCATTCAGACTTACTACTGGGCCAATTGCCTTCAAAATCATGCTTTTAACCTACGTATTACTAAATGATCATTATATAAGAAAAAACACATGAGGAAAAAAGTTCCACTGTGGCCAGTGTGATATAGATGGAAGTCATTTGCATGCTTTGCTTAACACCTGGATAACATGAAATGATAGTCTCAGGATGGTATACCATGTCTGGTTCCTCATTTCTCACACATTGATTCTTACATATCTTTCTAAACTCAGCTAAGAATCTGAGGCCTAACAATATGAAGCCTGCAGAATGGTAGACATAAATATGATTTATAGAATTATGTCAATCTTAGGATCATTCTGAAAATATTTCAAAGTAAGAAGAATTTCAGAGAGATGTTTAATTTGCCCGTGAAATTTCAATAGGGAACCTAATATCCTTGATTTGGTAAGACAAAAGATAACCAAGTGAAATGATTTCTGCAAAGTGGGAAATAAAGTACCCGGAAAAAGTCCTCAGTAAATTCTCTTAAATCTTTCTCTCTTTTTCTTTCTTTTACTTTCTTTCTCTCTCTTTCTCTCTTTCTCTCTGTCTTT
Organism: Equus przewalskii; assembly: GCF_037783145.1. Lineage (NCBI taxonomy): Eukaryota > Metazoa > Chordata > Mammalia > Perissodactyla > Equidae > Equus > Equus przewalskii. The sequence continues at coordinate 26,080,977 of NC_091847.1, read as the reverse complement.
CTTTCTTCTTTTTAAAATCTTAGTCTTGAAAACAAATATTGGCCAACAATACAGATTATCATTAAGTGAGAGCTCTTGTCTTGAAGGAAAACTACATGTGTCTGGAAGATATTGAAGTTGGAGGTTGTATTTGGTTCACCTCATATCATTCTCTGGGTTTCTTTTATGTCTGAGTTCCATTGTTATGCTATGCTGTAATCATGCTGATGTAAATAAATCATTCTTTTGGTATTGTGCCTTGCTCAGTGTTTCTTCAAAATAAATAGGAGTAACAAGAATAAACAGTCTAATTTGGTCAGCCATTATCATCTGGTAGTTTGCAAGCAAATATGCCAGCAGAAGCTGAGGTCCAGACAGCAGTGGATGGCCACAGCAGCAGGATGGACACAGCAGGTCTGATGAAAAAACCCAACTTCCTGAAGAGGCCATTCCTAAGGAAAGCTTGGCGCCTAGGGAGCAGTGATCTGTAGACTATGCCCACATACACTTCTTTCTTTGTAAAACTTGAGCAACAAACTCTTTCATAAGTTAAAAACAAGCAGTGAACGGCATACCAACACATATAAGAAGAAAACACTGAAAAATGGCTCCTTTTGTGATGAAGTCATAATAGTTACATAAAGTCTAGCCTTTGATCCCATCATATGTGAAATAGATACTGATTTAAAATTTATATGGTTGCTCTTATTCTTTTCAATCCCTCCACCTTTATTTTTTTTTTAAACATCTAAACAAAGTGACCTCATTATTTTCCATTGGACATTTTTTTAAACATTGGCTGGGATGATTGAGATTCAGGAATGTGGGAAAATGGATTCCCAAACCACGTCCCTCCCCTTTCATTCTGAACTGTAATTTTTGGCTTGGCTTGAATCACAGTCATCGCATTTCAGCCTGAATCTCTCTGTAAAGTGATCTTTCTTAAACATTTCTCTCACTCATCAAGGGATCAGAAACAAAGCTGTTCTAGTCTTTCAGCAAAACACTTACAAGCAGCTTTTACAGAGAAGTTGCAAGAGCTAAATTTCCTCTAAAATTGTTTGAAAAGCGAACAGTTTCAGTGCCTCGTTGTCCTTTTTTGTGAATCTTGTCATCTGTATGCCATGAGCTCCAGCAGCTATTTTAATCTGCTTTTGTTTGCAATCCATTTGGTGTCCACCCAAGGAAATGCAGGTGATTCTAATTAACTTACTGCTGAAGATGTAGGAAAAAATATCTCAACTGTGTTGTAGAGAATTATACACTTAAAATCTTTCTTCTGTTATTTATAACATATTATTAATGAAAATTATTATATGAATATATTTACCACCTAGTTCATTGCCGTTCATTTTTTTAAATCAATGAGGCTTATGACATAGGAAAAAGCCACACACATACACAAATACACAGACACAATACAGACCCCAAGAATGCTTGCCAACTTTAATTTAACAAGAGTAGCAACTTAAAAATAACATTATTTTTACTTTGTGCAACATAGTTTAATATCTGAAATAACCCTGTTCCAATAAAAACCTATTGAAATACTCTCAAACCTAACTCTGCCCTGAAGGTAAAAGTGATTAATTGAAAGATTTTGGCAGATCTCCGCTCACCACCAGGGCAGTTTAATTTAGAACACATTCAACCATTTCTCACTGTCTCTGTGTTGGTGGAGCTTAACTTTTGATCTTCTTTGGGGAGGTGCCTCTAATTCAGACCCTTTGGCTAGCCACTTCCTGGAGGTTTTGATGTCTTGCCTTGCTAAGCATTCAGGTGAGAGAGAGCTCTTTCTGGCTGCTGTTTCTAAAGTGGGATAGGAAAGCTGAATTCCAGCCTCAGAGTCAAAATATTCTACCAAGCATCAGCAAAGTCCTATTTCGATCACAGGCAAGATGGTGCTTTTCACTTCTTGATGCTCTCCCAAACTACTGAGAAATTCGACTGTCATTAGACACTTTCCTAGTGAAAGAAGATGTTCCTAACCATGACAGTGAATGAGACTGAAAAGATTGAGCCTCTTTTTCTCAGGAAACATAAACAAGATTATTGTTTTCTTTTTGAGAATACGGGAGAGACTATCATGTGGGGATTGTTAATACTTCTGCTAAACAGAAAGACGGGACTAGGATATAATCCTCTCTGTGTGGCAGATTGACCTCTGCTAAATTGTAACTAAATGGAAAGACAGAAAAATTCCAATATATTATGGATGGAAAGACCTTCAGTTGGTGAACTCCAACTCTCCATGCAACTTAACAAATACTGATTAAAACTTACTATGTTGCAAATGTGTGCTAGGCATTGGGGATATAGCAAAGAACAAAGAGAGACAGCCCAGTTATTATGGAGCCATAGCACTAGCATTGTTCTGAGGCACTTACAGTGAATCCTGCATGCAAACTCATGAATTAGTGACAATGGCACCTGCAATCTCTAATATTTTCACATATACAACACATCTGAGCAATACACTCAGGTTGGTATATGTGTTCTGTAGCCAGCTTTAGAAAGAAACACCCTTATGATATATATTCAATTTCATGTTATATCCCGAAATAGTTAAGCAATATATGTTATATATGTGTGTCTGTATATACATATATATACACACATGATATGCTCTGCAATATTAACAGTGATTATCTGTGTAAGGTGGGATTATAAAAGTGATTCTGGTTCTATTTGTTATTTTATGTATTTCCCAACTATTCTATAATATGTGTATCTATGAATATATACATATCCCTCTTATGAACAAATAACACAATAATTTATTTTATTACCAAAACATTATGCCATAGAGTACACTTCTTTGTTATGACATGGGTTTATGTTCCCACAGGCTCATTTGAAAAAGATTGAGATGTTATCCCAAATCAACTGAGTGTCCTTGAATGTTCTACTTTATATCTCTAAATTAGCAGAAAGATGCTTCAAGATCCATGATATCAGATTCCAAAGCTTTGTGAGACATGGTAGAAATCTCAAAATTTAAGTATTTTATGAACTGTTCCTTTATTGGACAAATCGTATCCAGGTTTAGAGATATGAGTATAAGGTCTCTGGAACAGAGCTGAAAAGACATAGTCATTTTCCCTAATAAGAAGCTCTACCTATCCCTGGACAACTTACGCCATTGTGATTCATGATTTTAGGACTGGTACAAAAAGACATACAGAGATAACAGCCCAGAGCTAGCACCAAGGTTGACTTTCTTAAGTTCTATTATCCACTATGAGTAGAAAGGTTAAGCGAAGTTTTCTTTTAGTGATGTAGGAGGGACCTGTCTTTTCAGCTTCATTCTTGACTATTTGAAAGCTGTTAACCATCTAACAAAGAATTGCACACACTCTAGTTACTCAAAACATTACTTGTTGACTTATAAAAAAAAGGCATTCCAATACCAATTGTTCCCTTATTTAAACGCATCTCGCACCAGTGTAACACAAACCAGATTTCCTGCTTCTGGATGATTTTGTCACATAGGTACACATAAAAATCTTATTGAAATATTTGTGTATGTGTGTATATATATATATTTTCATTTGTGTGTATATATGTATACAATAAACAATATATACATGCACACGTATTTAGCATCTATCATTAGATATTTAGCATCTATCATTTCTTTCTGATCCATTGTCATGGAAAAAAGGTATATTAAACTAGGATGTATGTATGTTGATGTTCATTAATATAATATTTATTTAGTGTCTACCCTGTATATGTGATCTTCTAAGTGGTAAGAAACCAAGTTGCAAAGACGTTTCATGTTTTCCATAGTATGAAATTTAAATGAGTGTTTTAATTTTCCCATTTCCCCAAAGGGCTGGCAGATTTTGGATTTTGAGAATAATATTAGAAAATCCATGGTCAGTCACTATAGCTGACTCTTGAAGTGCTATAGAAAATAGAAATGAAATATTATCAATTTGAAGACCTGGACCTTACGCCATCAGTTTCCAAGGTTAGTCTTAACATTAATTGCAGAAGCTATATTTATGGTATTTCTTCAGAGGTTTTGGCTTAATAATTCTGTTTTAAAATATTCCTTTTAAACAACTTTGCTTATGTCTAAAATTCTGCAGTTAGAATTTCATTCCTTTGTCTTTAAATCCCACGGAGGGATTTCGCATCAAATCTCACTACTCATGTGCACTTTCGTGTGGATTAATCTTTTAGATCTTGTCCTGAGAGCAGCTTTTAGCTAAAAAGAAAGCAAACACAACAAGACTTCACTTGTGTAGGACGTGGGGCAGGAAGAGATGGAGGATAAGAGGTCAAGTGTAATGCATAATGGGAGACGAACAGAAAGAGTAAGTGGGTGTACCATATCAGTTTCCAGCTAATCCCAAAGGGAAGTTACCATTATCCAGTGCTCACCCTGCGTGGATTTCCACTGTTTTCAGCTACACCAACATACAGGGAAACGGAGTGTTCTTACTGTTTTTAAAGACTTGGGGGAGGAGAGGCACATTTTTCAGTTTGACTAAACACAATTTATCCTTAAACATGATTTATTCGTATCATCATCATGATTTTCCATCATATGGAAAGTGTAATGAATTATCTATCTTTCTTCAAGGCCAACTTATAAAATGATTTTTCTTTCAGGTGAATGTAATGCTCTAAACTGAGGTTCAAAGCTGAGCTTATACAAACCCATATAGGGCTTTGCTCTACAGATGGAAATGGTGTAAAGAGACACATTGTTCTTTCTTGGAATGATGAGATCCCTGAAAACCAAGCTTGTGTTCTCTCTGGGTAGGGCCTGCAGAAAATAGTCTTGGAGACTTCTCCCACTGCGTCATTCTTCTGCACCTGCACCATGTGTGGAGCTGCCTGTGTATAGACCACTGGCTCCATCGACACCTCTCATCCCTCTAGAGGCCTTAAGTCTCCCTGGAACTCAGTAAGGCTCGGCAGCCTCAGCTGGAGACACATGGCCCTGAACGACAGCAGCCTCATGAGGTTGTATATTCCTAACCTGCTTTCAAGTTTTAAAAAAACCTTAACAGAGACTATTAGTCTGAAACAAATGCATTTTTGTTAATTCATTGGGCAGAATATCCAAAGAAAATAATGACCCTATTCTACACAAGTTTAGAGCAAAGTGAGCTACAAGCAAAAGTCCTAGAGAGGAGGAGGTACTAAGCTTGAAAGCATAGCTTGCTTTTAGAGGTGACGGTATGACTCCTTTTCCTTTCTTTGTCTTACCCAATAGAACAGAACAAAACCTTTTCTTCCCCGGTGCTTGAAAATACTCTACTAGGAGACCAAACCATTTGATGATAAATTATTGATACCTTTAAAACAATTATATTCAAGGTAATACTCAAAAGGGTGTCTAAACTTCAAGCTAAGCTACATAAATGATATAAATATATAAGAGAATATAGGTGGTACTCCTGTCAGCTTTGCCAGAAGGAGGGTATTGAAGGTCAGACATGGTGCTCAGGGGAACATTATGGAATACTGTAACCATCTAGCAAAGAAAAAGAAGGATGCAGGCAAATGAGGACCCAGAATCTGGCCCAGAGTTGTCCTTGTTCAGACCCCACATTGTGCCCCTATGAGAAGTTTCACTAACAAGTTTGTAATTGTCTTTTCATGATTTCAGGGTTTCAGACTCCTTCCAAATTTCACCCAACCTACCAGCATTAGTTATAAAATCTTGTCATAAATATGGAGCAAAAAATTCACTAATTGACAATGTTTAACAAGTGAGAAGCATTCCCCCACCTTCAATCTTGTCAACCAGGAAAATGACAATAAATTCAGGACTTTGAGTGTAAAGATCTGTTTTCATTCTTATATGCCATGTATGTTAGAAACAGCAGACAAGAGGACACTTCAAACACCTAAGTGGGGTTGTTGTTCATAAAATAGCATTTTTGTGTGATCTCCAACAATTTTAGTTAAACAGAAGCATTGTTAAGTGTTTTTTTTTTGTTTCGGTAATGGAAATTTGTGGGAATTAATTAAAAATAAGGAATTTTAAGAATTCCTTTTAACTCTTTCTCCTCTACACAAAATATTACCCACTGATCTATCCATGGAGTCAAATGCAATATCATTTCAAATAGTAAAGGTCGCTATATTTTAGTCTATAATGATAAGGGAAAATATTGCCACATTATATTATTTTGACCGGTGATCATTGTTTTAGAGTCTCTGGTTATTACCTTTTGCACATAGCACTCTAATTGTTTCTGTTGGCTCCTAGGAATCCATAGACTATCTCTAGAACTATTTTCAGTTAAGAAGAATTAATTTCTAGAATTAATTAAATTTCTATTCTAATAACTTTCCTCCTTATGTATCTTTTCCTGTAGTTTGCCCAGTTGAAAAAAAATTGTTTTATCTGCTCCTATTCATAAAAAGCTTGAGACAAGAAGTCTTTCCAGTGGGAAAAGAATTTGATTGGAAAACATGGACATACATATATCAGACCAAGGATTAAAAGATGAACATTATACGTGAGGAAACATTACAAGAAGCTTTCACTATGTTAGTTTTTCCAAGCCAGTCTTGGATTATGAGTGAAAAGTAAGAGCTCTGTACTGTAACAGGTGCTGGCAGGAAACTCCCATTAAAGCTTATGGAAGTTATGCCTGTAAAGTCCTGGCATCCGAGAAAATTCTCGCGTAAGAATGCATTATGCATCAGATTTTTCTCACTAGAAAAACAATACGAGGCTGTGACTACTTAACAATATTCCCAGTCACTATTTTGTTAACATCATCCCTCAGTGATGACATCTTTGATGAGCTTGTGTTATATGTAAAGTATATATCAGCCTTCATTTCAACACTGAGAACGTGCATTTCCTTCTGTATATAACAATAGAGATGTTGGTCTACCACCTGTCTGTGCTAATCAAAGCATAAACCTGAAAGGATTTTTTTCCCTATGTAATCAATAGACGTATTCATCTATACTCTGAAGATTGACTCTTCATATGCAACATGGCAAATATTTATAAGATTTTACTTGAGGTAGGAATACAGTCTATAGAGTATCAGGTAGTAATTAACAAAGCTTTGAAATCTGTCATATTGACTCATATTGGGAAGCACTAGCATTGTATGTGGCACATAGTGAGTGCTAATAAATGTCAACCTCTTTTTCCTTTCATAAATCACCCCATATCTGTATGACCACACCTTCAAAGACTAATGGCGTAATTTTTTTAACATAAACTTGCCTACTTTAAAAGTTAACAAATAAGATCTCTTTCTCTGATCAAGCTCAATTTTCTAGCCTATAAAGTCTAGAGGTTAAACTATTTTTTTTTACTGACATTTGCGTGTTGAATACAGCTAAAGAAAATTCTCTTATTCTATTCTATTAATCTACTATTTATAAGGAATTTGCTTTAAACCCAACAGATAGTTTGGATTTAAAGCATTTGTCAAGTTAAGAGCTGAGATAAAAATTTAGACAGTAGTGAACGTTAGAGAAAGCCCACTGAAAAGGCTTGTGAGCCCGGGTATATCCAGATGTACATATCTACATCTAGGTTTGTAGATTAAATGTTACTACCTTACATTTGTATATTTGTTTTTGTAGTTTTAAATATGCTTTTCATAGACCTAAAAATATATCTTTAGTAAGATGTCCTCAGTTAGGGTAATATAGCTACCTTCCAGAACACACACACACACACCAGCACCAACCAGGCAATCTGCCAAAGTGTGGTTGCTGTGAAAAAGGTTTTGCTTTAGGGCAATAGCAAACTGGCTCTCCACCCCGCTGCCCTGTCCACTCCTCACCACATGGTTCTTTGCTGTATCCTTAACTTCCCCTCCCACAGTGAGGGAACATTTCTTCGGACTGTTTTATTGCCAATACATTTTTACTTTGTATGATGAAATGAAACAAGGGACTGGTTTCATTAGAAGGAGAGGTAAACAGAGCATTAATTAAATTTGCTGATGATACTAAATTGGGAGGAACTGTGGACATCTGTGAAGACAAAAGAATCATACAAATGGACTTAAGGAGTTTAGAAATACGAGCAGGAAATAATAAAATGAGATTCAGCCTTAAATAACGCAAGCTAATACATTTGGGAAAAGATAATGAGAAACATGGCTATTCAGTGGATGGTAGATGCCTGGAAAGTGGTGATGGTGAAAGAGACCTAGGGGGTGATAATGGGAAAAATTATACACAAACTTACAGGGAAGTAGGCACAATGCCTGGAGGTTTATATATAAAAGAAGGTAATTTTTTGAACCAGAAAGATGATAGTCTCACTCTTATAACACTGGTAGATCTCAAAAATATTATATTTAGCTCTAGTTAGTTGAATCCCTCAGGTTTATGAAGCAATGTAACACTATTTGTTGAGAAGCTGGTTTCTCCCCGTTAAGGATGAGAAAGTCTGTTTTGTCTGAAACCTGTCCTGAACACCAGAGTCATTGCTCTGTCTCTGCCCTGTCTTATCCTATCATAGACTCTTGCTAAAATGGTATGTCATGTAGATATGGATGTGGATGTAGATATTGATATGGATATAGATACAGGTCATACCACACTGCAAAAAATGAACAAACAAACCTTTACTTTCATTTTTAAGGTAGTTTCTCTACCTTCTGGATAGTATGACTTATTATGTTTCAAGAGACACTTAATCACTATCCTCCTTGCGGTTCAATGACTCAGTATATAGGATTTGTTTCTCTAAGGATGGATGCATCGTTGGATGGATGAAAAGAAATCTTGGATAGTGCCCATCTAGTCATCCATTTAATCATCCATCATGAATTGAGCCCCTACCATATGCCAGTTTTGGTGTGCTAAGCACTGAGAAGACAAAGATGAACCATACTCAATCTCTAGACTCAAGTCCTCACGTTCTAGATGGGGAAACAGGTAATGAAACCAGCCACTATGGTTTCATGTAATAAGAGCTATATTAGGAGAAGCAAATCTGTCACTGAAACACTGTGTTCAAGAGATCATGGAGGGGCAGTTGAGGATATGAGTCAGAGAATATTTCCTTGGAGAAGGTGACTCTTGTGCTATGTATGGAAGGATGAATGTGAATTTGGCAGATGGATGGGTAGGGAGAGGGTCTTTAGGGAGAAGGAACAGCACGTGGAAAGAATACTGGCCTTTGGAAAACTTCATGTAGTTGGTATTCCTGGAGCATAGGAAGCAGCTTATGAGGATATGAAGCTGGATAGTAGACAGAGGCCATATGCATCTTCTTTTTAATGGGAACAATTAGTGTGGAATTTTGTTTATCCTGATGGAGAAGAACCATTGGACCGTTCTAAGAAGGGATAACACAATCCTATTTGTATATAAGAGGAATAATGTTGACAGCATTAAGAAGGGTGGCCTGGGCAGAAATGAGAACAAAAGCAATGATATCAGTTAGGAGGTTTATCTCAACAGAACTTATGGGGGCTCAATCAAGGCCACAAGAGGTGAAAGGAGGAATCAGATTCAAGAGCTAATAAGAAAGTAAAGACCATTAGACTTGGTGAATGATGCTGTCTGTAACGAGAGAGAAGAATCTAAGATGTCCAACATATTTCTTTTTAGGGCAATAGGGAAAATAGGTAATGATGCCGTTGACTGAATTAAGGAATAGAGGAGAAGGAATAGTTTTTTGGGTAAAGTGATAAATTTAGTTAGAAAACGTTGAGCTTGAAGGGCCAGAGGAAAATTCAAGAAGGGTTGTTCCTAGACCTTAAGCCTGAGTGTAAGAAATAGCTTGAGGGTTCATTCTCATATAGGAACTGTCGGAGTCACAAATTAAATCCAGAGGAAACGCATTTCTGATTCTGTTAAATTCTAGGCCAAACACATGGACTCCAATATTATGCTATGCAACTCAAATACATGCCAACTGCCTACCTTCAAGAAAAAAGAAAAGCTTACTACAGTGATTACAATACCATCTGTTAGAGATATTCCAGTGTTCTGTAGGGAGACTAAAGAGTTAAGTTAGCCTAAATTGTCAAAAATGCAAAATGTAACAAGAAGAGCATCGTTTTTAAAACAAGAAAAACAATAATCCTATTTTAGTGATACTGGTGTATTCAAAGTCTTTATAGAGCTTTCGATAGCATCAGCAGACTTTAGCTTTTTTCTGCTCTGCAGTAAATTTGGAGAAAATGAAATTAATATCCAATAGTAAAATCATGTCAGAATTTTGAGTATTGGTATCCTGTCTTCATTAGCTTCAAATTGATAGGTCTATATAACGACCACATATTTATTTCAAATTCTTTGACAGACTCTTTCAACTCAAAAAAGATATCATCAAATAAAAATTTCCTGAGATTTACATAGAAGATAAACACTGAATCAAGAAGGTGAGATGTTCAGAGAGAAGTGAACTAACACAGAGCAGTATCAACAGGGTATTACAAGTTGAATTAAAGGAAAAGATGTGGTGCTCAACTTTCTGTGTGGTTACTGGACCCAAGTCTACGCCTGACCATTCTCAGGCCTGTCATCTACTTACTAGTCATAGTTGCCATTCAATTACTTGATTAAAAACAGCAGGCTGTTGGTGTTGAAACCATGCCTAATGGGATAGGACTTCCTCTGATGAAAATGAGTAGAGAATTGATATTCTTTTAACTGCTACATGGTGAACTTAAACGGTGTATCCACAAATTGATGAGCACAAAATCTTTAAGGAAATGTAACTTCAATTGTTTAGCATAGCCGAGTATGGATGGAAAAGAATGATATCACATACAAAATGATATACTATCATCAGAACTGGTTTAAGTGTTTAAAAGGTAGGTTTGAAAACCATGTTATTCACTGCACATCATGCAGCTGACTCCAACCAATAACTGTTGGTCTTCGATCTGTTCAGTTTCAACCATGTGCAGGTATAGCAATGGTGTGCAACTTTCCAATGAAGATTTAAGCAATGTTGAATATAATTTGACCATTTGTTCTCATTTATTGAGAATCAATTATGTGCCAGGCACTGTGTGAGAAGTTAAAAACAGTTCCATGATTCCTATATGAAGGAGTACACACTGTACTGGAGGCAATATTTTAAATACTTTTCTTCTATAAGCTGTGCTTTCCTCAAGATAAATCTTGGGGCATTCTTATTTCCTTAAAAAGAGTGTGATTTTACATTTTGGGTCTTCAGTCTACTATAATCTGAGAACTCTTCCAGCAGTATCATTTCAGAGCTATTTTGGTTTTGCACAGTTAGTTTTTCTTCTAAAAGTGTCCTACCCTTGGTTTTTTTTTTTTTTGTTTGATTGTTTTTTCCTGAACTGAAAATAGGAAGTAGCTTGAAAAGTATAAAATTTGGCAAAAAGGATAAAACTAGCAAAGAAAAGATTATTTTGAACCCAAGAAAAACATTTCTAACTACACAGCCTGTTAGTCTCTAAGATAACCTCTCACAGAATTTAGAAAATCTCCAAGACATGAATCTTCTATGGAGATGAGTAAATTACTCTAAAATATCCTATAGAGGAAAATATGTCATATTCAATTATATAGACCTAGTTAGGTCTCCTGGAATCTGTATCTCTTTTATTATCTATGTAGATTAATGATTAATGCTTAAGTTGGACATACTTCATCTGAAAGTGTGAAAATTCCTTTGAAAAGACTATTTTTTCCACATATTTTAAAAGCGAATGTTATTCATTAGAAAACACACAAAAAGTATAATATTTTGCTCTCATTCATAGTTTCCTGAATTAATTTAACACTTCTTAATTGTCATAAATTTTTAAGCTCTAGGTAAATACCTATAAAATATAACAAAATATATAAAAATATAAATAACATATTGTACAGATTTTTGTTCAACCAGTGCACAACAGATTACTTCACAAAATGGAGTGACATTCTTGTGAAAGTTTTGATAATTTATTTTTTTTAACCAAGTGGTTCACATTATGCAGTAAGAATAAAAAAATTCTATTTTAAAACTACAAATCCATTTTTGAATCCCAGGGCAACAAATATCTGAAAATCTCTCACTGCCTTGTTATTATTATTATTTTGCTCTCGTTTTTTGAAAACCTGAAAGCTTTCCAAATGCATGTGATTTTTTTTTTTCAAATTTTGTAAACATTTGCTTCCAGGCTAAAACATCCTGCCAACTTTCAGCCAAGATTATTTTTATGGTTGAACTATCAACTTCTGAATATAGGGGCAATATAATGGAAGAACTCCCAGACCCAGAACTCCCATCATATAAATGACACTGCTATAGGATATATTAGAGTATTGCATCTCAACATGTTGAGGTGTTGCTTTATTTAAATCCTCCATCCACAATAAGTGGCTAATTTCCTAGGGTATTAATTTTGGCTCTGTTTCCTTCCAAGTGACTCCAAGGGAAAAGTATGTTAAGAACCTAAACTTTAGAATGGGGATGGGAGTGGGAGTGGAGGTTGGAAATTAGACTCAGGCTTTATCTGGGAAGAGATATTATTTATTCTTATGCATTCTGGACTGGAAAGTGTGGGAATATCCGCTGACTGATTTGACCAGAGCCACATTGCTGGATATGTTAGATAGCCTTTCTGGTTATTGAACTGCACATTTATTCCTACATTAACTTCTGTTATGTTTAAGCTCTCTTTTTGATAATGACTGTTGTTTATTGCTAGATGTAGATAAACTCTATTAAATGTCACTATTAAGAACAGTGAATTCGTTACTAACCAAGACTATTCACAGAACTTGTGCTCATTCAATGTAAGTTCGCTGTTCGTGGCAAGATTTAACTTACACATGTTTTCTTGAGCAACCGTAACTTTTTCCAGAACAGAGAAGCAGGTATCAGGTAACTATGGCAGATATGGTAACTGGGTTCATCAGCCTGCCTTCTCTTCATTACAGACCTCACAGCCGTGCCCTTTTATCCACATTTGTTTTCTTAATTGTAAAAACAGCTTTTTTTCCTCTCTCCACCTTGTCATCTCTGATTTCTTTGTGTTGTCCTTTCCCAGTTTCTCTTTTATACTCTTGCTGGCTGTTTCCTGTTTACTCGTTTTTGATTTTGTCTTTCCCTCCAGCCCTGAGTGTGGCTTTCTTACAGACACAGAGGCCCCAGCATGACTACCCCAAAGAGCCAATTCCAACTTGGACCCAGCACAACACTATGCTGTCAGGAAGGTGGCTGTCGTTGGGTTGCATTAAAACAAAACAAAACACCAAAACACTGAACTGGGCTTAATTTTAACTCAGAAGTAAAAACTAAGGAAAATCCACTACAAACTTTCATGGAGCTTCTTTGAGGATCATCTCTATTGTAAACGCATACAGATGCCTAACTTTAGGCAAGAAAAGCAAGCACTTAAAAAAAAAAAACAAGCAACACATAGGTCAGTGCCCTCAGAAACATTTTTGCTCTGTCCACAAATATTCTCTGGGGAAAAAGAAAAAGCGCTTATCTTAAACTCTTAACTTTTTTTGAGCATGTAATTTTTATCAGTTTGTTTTGTTTCTGTTACTTTTTTTTTTTCACTCACTGCTTATAAAACTAGCAAGCAGAAGTCTCTCTGGAACAAGATAGAATCATAAAAGTTTTCAAGAATCTCGTCACAAACTAAACAGTACAAATTGCACATTCTTCATGGAAGTATCAGGCTTTAGTGCGTGCCTGGATCCAACTATAATACATTATCCCAAAGTGGGAAAGAATGAACAGTACAAAATTAGCAGAACTGGGAGCAGAGATTGTCTAGTAAAGGCAATATGATCTGTACTTTAGGGGCCTGGTTCTCCGGCAATGGGAAAAGACTACGTAAAGTTTTATTTTTGCAAGCGAACACTTGGTGGGATGTCAAGAGGCAAACGAGTGCACTGAGTTGAGCATCAGGAAAACTATTAGCAAGGATAATGCGTGGTGTGTCTTATCACAACAGCTATACTACCATCATACCTTTTATTTATATAATAAATACATCCACGTGCAAGCCTTACCTATTATACAAATACAACATATCTAGTAAATATCCACATATTTATGCAAATTCCATGTTATGAATTTTTATGTGTCAGGTAAGTATATTCCTGAGTAGGTGTATAACCACGCCTCCTTATGATATTAAAAAATATGTCCAAGTAAACATTCACACAATTAGAGAAATAGATTTCATTTATAATGTCACAGGCTTGTTAATGTGACATTCCCTCAAACTTCAAGTAACAGCAGAAGGATTACCAAAAAGAAACAGTTAAGGTATAATAATAATTTTAGCCATTCTGTTTCCAAGTTGCTATAATCTACCCAAAGATAACTAATTGTTCAAAGTAAACATTCCATTCCAACCACAAAAGGAATCCATTACACAAACATATAATTCACAGTCATTTTTAGTGGGTTGTAAACAGTTTGGAATGAGCATAAAATGGGACAAAAATCAAAGTGAGCATTTTGAAATGAAAAAGTGTTTGCTACAAAAGGTCAGTCCCTTTGCTTGGCAAACTATGTAGAAAAGCCTGGGAAAATGCTGATCACACAAGCAATGAGGGAATTTTAAAGCCAACAGCCTCCTTGTTTCTTTAAACAGACATCGGAACCTATAACTGGATCCTGTCAAACAAGCGACAGCAAAAAAATATAACAGCTGCTAAGAAGTCAAGTTGAGAGATAAAGTTTTCGAGGCTAAGGACCTTCTCAGAAGTAGACTAAAGGTCTTTCTTAAATCTTTAAGGAAGGTTATGGATTCCAGGGTGGCTTTTAGGCACCGAGTCAAATATGTAACTTTGTGTATCATTCTTGTCATAGAATTCTGTGTTCCAGAAAAAAGAAAGAGAGGACAAACTTGTTGACTAGCATCTGCTGAGGCATTCTACAAAGTAGCTGATAGCTGGAATCATCAAATTTGGAAGACCTGGTATCATTTATTTTTAGTTGTGATTTCTGTAAAAACATATACAATTTACTATCTTAACCATTTTTAAGTGTACAGTTTAGAAGTGTTAGGGACATTTACACGGTTGTGCAACAGATCTCTAAGTATCCTTTTAATGCTGTTAAATAGTTTGGGGGCATATTAACAGAACTGGGACTCATGGAGGAAGAATGTGTCGTTAAACCATATTCTAAATGATGAACGCCAATCCAAATGAAAATAAATTTTTTTTAAACCAGTCCTGTTTTCTTATAAACAAAAGTATATTGGATGCATAAAAATATGTTTAGGGTAGAAATATGTTCATTCATTTAGTTAACTCCACTACTATATAAAAGAAGTCTTCTGCAGTGGTTGGTATTGTAGGGTAGAAAAAGGATTTGTTTACCATTTAAGGGATGTCTTTTTGGATATTTCACACCAAGTGACTCCTTATATTGTATTGTTACAATGTGTCGAGAAGATAACCTGGGAAATAAGGCCAAATTAAACTTATCCTAGTCTTAACAGGAGGCTAAAACCACGCAAGTAGGTGTTCATTATTGGGTGTTTATTACTTCATTTTAAAAAATGTTTACAGAAAAATTGTATTATTTAAGGAATAGAACATGATGATTTGATATGATTACTATAGTCAAGGTAATGAACATATCATCTCTTCACATAACTACCAACTTTTTTGTGCTGATGCGAGTGCCTGAAATCTATTCTCTTAGCATATTTCCAGTATTCAATATAGTATTTTAACTATAGTCATCAAGCCGGACATTAGATATTTAGACTCATTTATCCTATGTAATTGCAACTTTCTGCCCTTTCACCAACATCTCCCCATTTCCCCCATTCCATGCTGTGTCATTTTTAAGCAGACAAACTTCCCCTACTTTTAAAAAAATTATTATTGCAATGGGTATGCTCTTTTCCATTATCTGTTCTTTACTTTCATAGCACTTGTCACAGTTTGGGCTTTTTGTGTGCCTACTTTTGTCTAATGTATTATATTCCTTCTAGTCTCAGCGGGTAGTACGGAGAATGACACATAGTCGGCACTAAATAGTTACCTGTTGCACAAATGCAACAAACACTTAGTGTCTGTTACTTTGTTCAATCAAAATTTATTGTGTGCTTACAATGCGTCAGGTACTGTGTACAGCTCTTTCCAAATAATGGACGTTCACAAAGAGAAGTCACTCAGTTACGTGTTCTGATAAAAAGAACTATGGACTAAGGTCTGCATACGAATTACATCAGTTTAGGCTCTATGCTTTGTTTAGCTCAAATCTTCTAGGCCCTTGTCTCTAAGAAATACAAGTGGCCCTATTTTTAAGTAAGCAGTTTCTGCACACTTTTGAGGTCATCATAAACTACACAAAGTATTCTATAAAGCAGTGAAAAACGGACTTCTCACTGTTTAGATCTACATACCACCAGTATGTCACAGTGATTCCCGCTACATGCTTGTTCCCCGAGACCTCAAAACAAAGTGCCAGATGATCTCATGCTTTTGGTCACTTTACCACATGTATTGAGCTTAGCTGAACAATGATTCCATACTTTCGCAGATTGCTTTGGAAGAAGAAACATAAGTTGAGTTTCCATTGGCTACTTACAATAGCTCACATACATGGTCTGCAAGTATAAAGACAAGGGAGAACGAACCACTTGGAAGAGCTTTAAAGACTAATATGCTCCTTTGCAGTTTTCTCTCCAAGTTTTGTGTGTATTTTCTAGGCTGAGCAGACAATATCTGAAGCCACAGAAATAACTTTAATCTAGTTGTAACAGTTGGTAAGGAGAAGAATGTTCTGGTGGTTTAGAGGAATAAAGGAAACCAAATCAAGATAAGGAAACATATTAAACAGGTTATTCACTAAATTGGTTTACGTTAGGCACACTAACAGATTTTCTTCTAGGCATGTCCAAGAGATGCAAAATTTAAAATGTAACAAATACCACCTTACCAGGGATGAATGAAGAATGCATCTTGTGTGGGTGGAATTTCCCTGGGGAGACTACAAGAGCATGAGCAAATTAGTTCTGCCAGGGCAAATAACCGAATGAATGAATGAATGAATGGATGGATGGGTGGATGGATGAATAGATGAATGAATTAATAAATGGTGAGATTTGCCTTCCTGACATTGTTTCATTTGGAATCAAGCATGTAAGAAGCATTGTAAAAAATATAGCTATGGTTTATAAATGATTTTTTTAAGGCAGAGGGAAATAGTCTTAAGAAAATAAGAGAGAAAGGAAACAAATCTTTTTTATAACAGCCAATGTGCTGCTGTACTGAGTATTGAGGCCATTTCCCTAAGACTGCAAGAGTAAACACACAGTTTTCATTAAATGTGCCTTTCCCATAACTGATCCGTAAGCATTTCCCATGACTCTGCAGTTGAGCATCTTGGCTGGAAGAGGAGCTGGCCATTAGAACGAGGGCTCTAGATATGCCGAGTCCCAGCCGTGCTGAGAGACTTGGCACCTTTATAGGCTACTTCCCAACACCAACCCCAGCATAAAATGTCATCAGAAGCCTGCATAAACAGTGGATTTAGAATCACATAAATTATTTCTTTCCTAAGGTGCTTTATGCCAGAATTTAGTAAAAACAACACTTTGAGTAAATAGAATTGGCATATAAATGTAAGAATATTAATCCAACAAAATGATCATAGAAAAATATAATCAAAAGTACACACTCATAAATCTTGCGATGATGTGAAAGGTTTGCCTTGTGCCTCTGAATTTTTATTGAACATTTCCATAGAGTTCCTTTGAGCTGACACTGCCAAAGTGCTGTGAATTATCAGTTGCTTTGTGGAACTGTAGTCTTTGAGTTTCATTAAAATGCTTAGGAATTATTTTAATAATCATATATGTGATTAGCGCCTGTCTAGTGCTGGATTTACAGATTCATTTTGGGAGTAAACATTGGAAAAATAAAATATAATGCCAAATACGATTGCTCCTGTCAGCAAAAAATACTGCCTTATTTTATTAAAAATCACCAACAAAATGCAATGAACAAAAGATGCAGTTTCTATTTATAGATGTTTTCTCCTTTATAGTCTTAAGGTATCTGTACTCCACAAGGCTGTATCTAGCAGTTTTCATCTTGTCTGGGGTGTGTACAAAATAGAGAGCTACAGATCCGTGTTTCATATGTGCACACATCTTATTATGGACAGCTTCTCCCAAAGTCCTATTTGGATTTTAGCTCTAACATACAGTGCTCACACCATCAGAACTGAGTATTTCTAAGTGAAGGAAGATTTTCTGAAAATGACGATAATTTAGCTATTGGCAATAATAACATTGTAACGTTCTCAGTGATCCATTTTTGGCTTTAAGTACTTATTAAATAATACTTATTCCTAAAATATGTACTTATAAAACTAAATGAGATGACAACATGCAATAAAAACACATTTCTCTCTAAACTCCAGTTGACTTCTCTCCTTACAGATACCTCTCCTCATGTTCATTCTGTTTTTACTGTTTTCCCTTCTTTCTCCGAACTCTCAGCTCTTCTGTCTGCTGCGTTGATATGCTTTCCCCCAAAGCCACTATCTTCATCGACCTTCCCTACCCACTCGTCCCCTTCTTGTTATTCTCTCATTCCCTACCGATATGGGAATAACAGGATCCCAGGGCTGTCCTTACAGTATAATTAAAGTATGAATTTCCAGGAGTTGGAAATTGCAGACCATTTTTATTATGCTTCTATAATAAAGCCAGGTAACATTGAGAGAATTAAAATGGCTTTTTCCTAGCAGATAACTTGGTAAAGATTTTTTCCCCTTGGTTCTATTGTTTTAAGAAACTGGGAGCTGAAAATGGGAATAGACTCACCAATTCTTTTTCTGAAAACATCTCTATCTTTTACATGATATATATCCCCCTAGATCCTGGGAATATGTTGTAAACTTGTAACAGATGGTGATGAAGCTTCACATTTTTATACAATACATTTTTTGAGATTCTGCATCTACTATATGTACCTTCCAGGGAAAATGACCTTGAATGAATAAAGTCATAGTTTGAAGGAAAAACACCCCAAAGGTAGACTAGCATAGAAATGATGAGTCAATTGGGTTTTGTTTTGTTCCCTTCAGTAAAATGAAATAATTTTAGATGGAAAACAGAATGTTGAAATACAGGAATCAAAGGTCATCTTCACACCAGAGGTGTATCTGTTAATTGTCCCAGGAAAACCAGTTGGCTGGATTCTGTACTGAACAGAAACGTGGGGAAGATGGAATATCTCTGTTTGCAAGTAGGAATGCTATTTGCTTCACTTGGGTAATGTTGGGGGCTTACCAAAAACTGTTCTGGCACAACATCTCCCAGCATGAATGTTAGGAGGGTTCTAACACTGTGAGTGCTGATATTTTATGAATGTTTTATCACTGGCTTGAAAACAAGAAGTTTGCAATTGAATCAACAACATGGCAGACAGACAAAATATTAAAAAAAAAAAAAAAAGAACAGTAGTGGGAATTACCGATGTCCCTATTGTAAAAACAAACTGAAGTTAATAAGAAACTTGATCCTCTTAACCGATTAACAAAAGTCAAGTTTTAATTGCATGGCTTCCCAGACAACTCAAGTGACGCTGTTAACTTGAGCATTGGTTGTTTAGGGGGTGCAGTAATGGGGGAAATGGCTGCATATTCAGTTACCCACCTCTTTTTTCGACAGCTTCAATGCATTGCTTTACAAACCGTGGAACTGTGGAATTTTCACGTTCACACACTGTGTGCAGATGAGAGCCAAAAATTTGATCTGCAAAAGAAACAAAGATGAGCTTCATTAAAATCCAAGCTTGCGTTGTTCTTTAATTTGATTCTGTTTCCGTATCCACTGCATGCTGAAATCTGCATCTTGCATAGGAATCGATTTTTTGCTTTAATTCCAAAGTGTCTATTGCAGACACACAAAGACCATAGCTCCCGCCTTTATGGAACAGGACTCTGGCCCCAGAGAAAGAAAACTAACACTCCGCCATTGATTAGGTAGGGATGACTGAGTAAGTTATAGTCTCTCTGGGCTTAACTTTGCTGTCTATAAAAAAAAATGACAAGGAATTAAGAAAACTTCTATAAAATAAGTAATCTTAGCAAATTGGCGTCCTGAGTGTTTTAGAAGAAATTCATCAATAATCATCAAAATTATGATTTTATCAGTATATTTAGAAGATTCATTCTGTGGCTCAATGGTGTTTGAAGAGGCAAGTTCCAGGAGACTTACTCGGAAGTGAATTTCTTAACATTTCTTGTGCCTCAAATGCTGTTCCTCTTCTCTAATCTAAGTATCCCCTTTCCCTTAGGGCTCAGCTCAGACTGCACTTTCTCCACAAACTCTTTCCTCCCTGTCTCAGCTTTATGTCTCCTGTAACATAGGTTCTTTGGTATACCAGTTCCTCAGGTTGTTATTAGGCAATTAGGGGAAAGGGCCTGTGATCAAAATGGTTTAGCAATGCTGAGTTAAACAAAGTTCACCAGGTTTCTTTCCTGTGTATTTATTTTTAGGGCCCGTGACATGCCAACGTACACTGGGAATCTCCAGGAGGGGCTGGAGGATGCACTATTTTCCAAGCTTTTGAGACAAGATCCTCTCATTTCAAAGTGCATTTCTCCAGACTACTGTTTGTGAGACACACTCTGTGAAATCCTAGCCTAGCCCCCTTATTTGGAACATGATTTATGCTACCTTGCACTGTGTATTTACATTTATAATATATGGAATGTGTTTTCTTGAAGCAGATTCTGAGTGGCTGCATCACCTGTGTGTTCTTACGGTCACCAGTGCTTACAGCCCGTAGGATTCACCTGTGGATTTTCTTTTTATTGTGATAAAATATACATGAAATAAAATTTACCACTTTAACCATGTTGATGTGCACAGTTCAGTGGCATTAAGTACATGCACATTGTTGTGCAACCATCAGCACCATCCATTTCCAGAACTTTTTAAAGCAGCATAGATGTTTATTACTGATAATGAAACAAATATTTAGTAGGTTCAAGGGCTTCGCATCTTGCTCAGAATGAAATTATCCCTATCACAACTTCCAAGGCAGTACGCGATCTGACCTTCCACCAGTTCATTGATTTCGTTTGCCTCTCCCTCTTCTCTCCCCCTCATTACTTGCCTGCAGCCACTGTGTCAACATTGCTGATTCTTGTCCACACCAAGCACACTTCTGCCTCAGGGACTTTGCACTTATTATATCTTCTACACAGAACTCTGTTACCCTAGGTCTTTAATCAATGGTCACCTTCTGGTGGGTCACCTTCCCTACCCACCTTTAAAAAAAAAATGGCGACCACTGCCATTAGGAACTCCTCAGTCAGCTTGCCTGCCTTACTTTCCCTAGAGCACTTATCTCCACCTGACTCATTAGACTGAGGTGTTTACTGGTTTGTTCCTTCTTTTACTTAGAGTGCAAAACCCAGGAGAGTAAAAACTATATCTATTTCCTTTATGGTCGGGTCCCCAGTAACTGTACAATGTTTGACATATACAAGAAGTTCAATAAAAATTTATTGAATGATTGACTGTAAGACATCATCTTAATCATCAGTGGAGGTCGTCTATAAATTAAAACAAATATTTGTAACAGAATTGAGGAGAAAAACATAAAATGCAGCATAATAGAATGCCCAGTGATATATTATTATAAAGGGGTAGTCAAAATAGAGTGTGGTCAGACCTCAAGGAAGTCACAATTTTCAACCATTTCTTATAAAAGGTGATGGCTTGATTTGGGGACTATTCAGCGGGGGGTGGGGGGGGAAGTAATTAAGGCTAAAACACCAATAATAACGTACTCCAATATGGAAATGTGTACTTCGATCCAAGAGACAGAAAGAAAATAAGCTCAAAACACATCAAAATAGTGTAGAGAAGTGGGAAATAATCATGACTATTCTCTTTGATTACTTCATCAAGGTACAAAGATTTGTTCAAACAGTGAGTCACCACTATAAGAAAGAATAACATAAAATATTATTTAAGAAAAAGAACTCAGAACTTCAGGTCAAATAAGTTTAACTGACTAGAGATTATAGTCAGGAAGAATTGCCATAAAGTACAAACCTTTTAGTAGAAATTATAATTCAAATCAATTTCACAAATATTTATTATCTTCTATCTTTATAGCAATGAGGTAGGCATATTAGACTGTAAAAAAGAAGCCAAGAAGTTTATAATCTTGTAAGGGTTAACAGAAGTATTCAAATAATATGCAAAAAAGAACATAGCAGGTGTCCTAAAAGGTACTGAGTACTAAGAAAGATGTCCTATAGCATAGGTCTTTTTGTGACATTTAGTGCAGATGTGTTGCACGTGTGTGTGTGTGTTTGTGTGTGTGTGTGTGTGTGAGAGAGAGAGAGAAGTTTACAAGATGGAGGGCGTTTAAGAAAAATAGATTTATCCTGAACGAAGTGGATGTTCAAATCTGGAGAGAGCTTTTTTCTTTTGATAGGTAGATACAGGAAGATAGAGATAAAGGCATTCTAGGACATTTACTTTTTCATTCATTAAGTTATTTGTAAAAGAAAATCCTGAGTGTCTGCTCTGTAGCAGGAACTAGGAAAGGCACTGGTAATACATTAACCAAGACTCAGTCCCTACACTCTGAACAGTCCTCCTCCAGTGGGGGCAACATATAAGTAATCAGGTAAGAACCATTCATCGTGAAAAATGCTATAACTGGGGAAGCACCAATGCAATGGGAGCACCTGGTGGGACACCAGACCAAACTTGAGTGCCCAAGGAAGACTTCCCAGAGAAGAACTGAATCCCCGAGGATAAGTAAGACTTAAATTGATGAGGTAAGATGGGGGGACAAAAGGGTGTTTGGGTAAGATGGAGGAGAGGGAAGCAAACACAAGAATAAAATTGAAAAGCAGATGTTTGTGGTCAATATTTGAAGAGAAGGTGAGGAGTGGAGACAGCAAATAGACTCTTCTGTAAAAGTTTAGTGGTGGGGATTAATTAATTATAAGAGAAGATGAGAAGGATTTTGAGTTGGGGTAGATAGAGAGAATTTCAACTGCAGGGCATTTTCAATTGTCATAATGCTCTGGAGCGGGTGAGGGGCACTACTGGCTATTTTCAGTTGTTACAAGGCTAGAGGTGGGGGAGGTGCATTACTGCCACTTACTGGGTGGTCCAGGCAAGTGCAGGCAATCCCTCACAGGGAAAACCATCCCTCCCTGACTGCCAGGAGCACCCTGGTGAGAAAAGGGCCGAGATGTATTGAACTTCATTAGAAAGAAGGGGATGTTTGCTTCTGCTAGTTGCCAGAAAAGCCAAAAATTTTCTTCTCACTTCTACTTCTCTTTAAACTGGGTGTACTCACCCAAGAAGGCATGGCTGATAAGGTAAGGACCTAGCCCTCCACGTGAGCCTGATTATATCACAGGTGGTTATGTGGCCCAAGCTGGACCAGTACAAGTCTTCTTCCAAACAAATGTAGAATTGGGATACTAAAGATTGAGGTGGCTAGCTCCAGGGATCTGAATTAGACATTGAGGGCCAGGAGGCAGCTATTTGGGGAGATGGCCATGTGCAATGGGTGAGTTGGCACAGGAACTAATTTGCAGAGAGGTGAATGAAACAGATACACCTCAGCTCCTCACTCTCTGATGCCTGACTCCAGGCACCATATATCCTTGCCACGGGGTGCATTAGAAATTAGAACGAATTTCTGCCTAATGCAAACAAATAAACTCGACTAGAACATGGACATAACCTTGTCCAGAAGGTTTCAAGAAAAGGCTTAAAATCGCAGTAGAAAAGGCCAGACTTGGCAGAATAGCTCAATGAGATCCACTGTTACAGATGACACTGGTTAGGAAGAGTATGGTGGATGTCTATTGGTTTTGCTGGCCCTGTAACTATTCTCCTATCCTCTTGTATGAGTACCCTGATTTTCCTTTGGAAATGATACGATTCTCTTTTTGCTGCCATTTGTTTTGAGTAGAGCTGACTCCATCACCTCCAGCTTCAGGGATAAACACGCATTTCCTCTCCCTGACCACAGTAATTGGTTCAGCCAAGAACACGTAGCCTAAGTGGAACTAGTCAAGCAAATCCCGAGGCTTTTTCTAGTGCTGCTGGGCAAGAAGAACCCTCTTTCTATAGGAGTTGGTAAACTATGAGGATATGAGTCTGAGCTTCCAGAAGTTATGTTGCCACCTTCTGGAAAGATATACTGGAGAATTAAGCCAACAGAGTGGAAAACAGAGCTGAACAACAGAGGAGATAAAGATTTGATAGCATTTTGTGCCCCTAGATCCTGTCATGCTTGAAGCTATCCTTGTCCCTTGAACTTTTCAACTAAGTAGTCCAATAAATTCTATTCTTACTTTTGCAGTTGGGCAAGTTTTTATCAATTACAACTGAAAGAATCTTGACTACAATATTAACTTTCAACATAAAATGGTGAATTACATAACTTAGAGAGGATGAGGATGCACATGAAATGACTGCAAAGTAAAAAGTGATATTCAAAGAAAGTAAATCATAGAGATTTAGCTAAAATGTCATTGGCAAATTTTAGGGCTGTTGGAGGATTGCCACCCATCTGTAAATCTGATACAGTGCAGAATTTGGTACACCAAGGAGGACCATTCAATGATAGAGATGTGTTTGAACCCCAGAACCTTCTATCTTAAAGTAGTGTAAGGAAAAGGGGAAGGGGAGAGAAGGTATTCTGTTTTCTTGGCAAGCATTAATGAACTAGCTTTTGCCCCCTAAACTTCCACACCTGTTGTCCTGGCATAACAGTAAGGATTATTTCCGCTTTCCCCTTCCTTATGGTATTCCAAAAAGGGAGCAGTCCCAGAACCCTGAGCTCCCGACTCCCCACCTATATTCCCATCTGTGGGCTCACTAGTAATCCTTTCTTCCTCTCTTAACATCTTTTTGTATTTAGAAAACACCTCTTGCTAGGAATGCCAATATTTTTGGAATATTCTGCAAATGCCTATGGCCTTGGCTAGTGTGATCATTATATCTTCGTTCTACTGCTTCAGCACTCATACCAGGGGTGGCAGGCAACACATTGGTTGGAGAAAATCCATTTTCTGCAATTTTTCTTTGAAAGCATCTTTTGGTGAGAAAAACAAATAGACCTTCCACATGACTGCACTTATAAATCATGTTGTTTACATAATGAATTAGAGTTTAACTAGGGACTGGTGGTTTTTAATCTTTAAGCTCTCAAACTTTTGACCGATTTAGTTAGTTCATCAGCATAACCAGGTTAAGTCTCCCAGATTACAAATTAGCTTCATTCTCTCTCATCTCTGCTATATATTTTTTGACAAATTATAGAACGAACACCCAGTAATGGGATCTTTGTCAGTTAGATTCCAAATGAATCAAAACTACGAGGAAAACTACTCAATAGAGGCAGTTAAATGTTCAAATAATGTGACGGTGTTATCATCATTTACCCAGGGAGACAGTCTCCACATGCTTTTCAAAATGATGTTATTCTGCTTTCAGGACAGAGGACCATTGAAGCTACTCTAATAAATTTTAAAAAGGAAAAACAAATCACCTAGTGTAGTTCACTTACTGTAGCAAAGAATATAGACCAGTACAGAAAACAATAACCACAAAGTGACCTGCTCAGCCACGCACACACACAGACACATATCAGATAATTATTTTGGTCATAAGGTATATTGGTTAAGGTTTTTGGCTGCAATAGAAGAAAAACCCACTGTGGCTATCTTAAGCAAAGAAAAATTTATTTGAATGATAGTGAGGGATGGGAGTGGGAGAGAACTCAGAGAATTTACTGGGAACTCATAGTAATTTGTTAGTTACTCAAAGAAACTACTGGAGTCTGGGAGATGAGCCTTGGAGATATTTAAAAGCGAAGTTGCTTAGGAGATCCATGAAAAAAGAAGCAGGGAATACAACAAGTGTCTTGGAACTCTGAGAGCTGGGTCACGATGCTAATTTCATCGCCACCCCCACCACCAGCACTGTCATAATGACTCCTATTCATCAACTGCTCAAGATTTGAAGTTCCTGTCGAGGGCCTCATTGGCTGAGATTATGCTAAAAAAAATGAGTCAGGATTAGAAAAAAATATAGCCTTTGCAGCTGCCATTGTAGGTAGTATTCACTTGAAATTCTCCCTCCAGAATGCCACACATATGGGCAGATCATTTCCCAATAGGTTGCTTCAAGGGAGGGGCAGAGGACACTGGAGGACACAAGTAATATTCTCAATATGGGTAATTTCAGCAACTGAACTGAATTTATCTTTCCATCGTAAACTGTAAGCGACAGTTGGTTTTCCTTTTGAGAGTATATTTCCAGACCAAAACTTTTAGATTGCCTATCAAGGAGTCCTGTTTCTACTCTTTTATATTTTCTCCACTTCCATCCTCACCACCTTTTCTTCTTCTCCTTTAAAATATTCACCCTATGAGCCTCCATCATGTAACTTTCCCACAGCTTTACAGAGAATTTTTGGAGAGATGGGTGATTTAATTAAGTACTGTAGTTTACCAATGGCTTATGTCTTTGAATTACGATGCAGAAAAATACACCTAATGCTCAAAGGCTACTGAATTTCGTCTATCTTAAGTGCTTCAGAAGGTACTGCATTATCTTATGATGCCTCAGGGATTTGATGAAAAATATCAGCTACTGCTTGTTGGTATACAGATATCAAAAATTGGGCTGATTCTCTGCTGAATCGCTAACATATACTGGAAGTAAATCTTTCTTGTTGCCTTGTGTACTTGTGATTTTTTTTTTCCCCTAAGAGGCAAGTACAGGAAAAGCTTAATTATTTTAACTTTTAAGTAGTTTGGAATCTAAATAAATAGGAGTTCTAAATATATACACTTCTGTGTATAGTTTCCCCCCACATGTTTACTCATATTTTTGTATCTCATCTAACCTAACAGATTTTAAAGTCCCTGGGGGATAATGATAGTATCTACTCTGGAAAGACTGGCCTGGAGGAGATTTGCCTCCAGCCTGTGGAAAAGATCTCCCCAAACAAGGGTAGGCTGTGGTCTGCAGCTTCCGACTGAAGTTGGACAGTCTCTGGCAGCGGGAGCATCCTTTGACAAGAGCAGCCCAAAGATGAATTTCCAGAACAGGCCAGCTGCCATCCAGACAGAATGGTTGAGTTCTTCCCCAGCCCTTTCCATTTTTTTTCCTTCTTCCCTTTTCAAGCCTCCAGGGGTCTCCACTTTTCACAATTTCACCCTCAACCACAAACAATATTTCTATGAAGTACCCTTTGGTCCCTTCTTTTAGCTTGTAAACTCTCATGGAACTAGATCTCAACTCAGTTTTGGTCCATTTAATGCAATGGACAGTTTGGTGACTTTATCAGCCAGGAAGAAATTTCTGTCTTAAATGAAGAGTTTATTAACCCAAATGGAACAACGAGTATAAAATTTTTCTATACTTGTCGACTCTAGGCAGCAACTTTGTCATATATTTCTCCCTCTCTCTGCTTACCCAAAGCAGCACAACATACAAATAAAAACATATACACACACACTCCCCCACACACATATGTGCACAGAATCACAACAATATAGAGAATGGTTTGACCAAGTGAATATTTCATGCATTTTTATACATCCATTTAATCTATCTATCCCTGAGTATTTTCAATGCCTTCTGGGGATGGAATAATGAATACAAAACTCTCTGTCTTCACATAGCCTATGTAAATGGGGAAAGCAAACACATAGACACATTAATATATAATATAATGTCAGATGGTGATAGGTGCTGTGAGAAAATAAAGCAAGGCAAGGAGACGGAGCGCTAGTGGGAGGTGTTGTCAGGGAAGACATCTTGAGGCAATGGCGTTGAGCAGAGAAGTGAAAAGAAGCCAAAAGAAGTGAAGGCGTGAGCCATGCCAATGCATAGGGAGAGCATTCAATCAGAGGAGCAGCAAGTGCAGAAGGCTGTGGCATTCAGTGGGGTGTGTTAGAGGAGCATCAGGAGGCCTGTGTGGCTGGAGTGAAGTGACAAATAGCAAGTATGGTTGAGGATGAAACTGAAAAGGTAGGCTGGGGGCCAAAGCAGGTAGGAATCTATAGGTGGAAGGAGAGACATTAGATATTATTCTAAGTATGATTTTATTCTAAGTAATTGGAGATTATTGAGCAGAGGAGTGACATAATGTGATTTATGTTTTTAAATGAATCTTCTAGTTGCCATGTGGAAACTATATTTAAGAGGGTCAAGAAAAGAAGCAGAGGGGCCTGCCCTTGGCTG
The DNA here is from genome assembly GCF_037783145.1 of Equus przewalskii. NCBI lineage: Eukaryota > Metazoa > Chordata > Mammalia > Perissodactyla > Equidae > Equus > Equus przewalskii. Next base: position 26,052,829 of record NC_091847.1, on the reverse strand, counting down.
AGTGGCTGCACACTCTGCTTTGGCAGCCTGGGTTCAGGAGTTTGGATCCCAGGAGCCGACCTACTCCACTCATCAGCCGTGCTGTGGAGGTATCCCACATGCAAAATAGAGGAAGATTGGCACAGATGCTAGCTTAGGGTTAATCTTCCGCAAGCAAAAAAAGAGGAAGATTGGCAACAGATGTTAGCTCAGGGTGAATCTTCCTCACCAAAAAAAAAAAAAAAAAAAAGAAAGAAAGAAACAGAGAGGCCAGTTGGGGGCTGGTGACATATTTCAAGGAGGGATGATAGTGCTTAGATAAGGGAGGTAACAGTGGAAGGGACTAAAAGTGGTTGAATTTAGACAAGTGGTGTGGTTGCATGCCTGGGAACTGAACCCAGACAGCTGAAGTGGAGCGTGCCAAACTTTAACCACGAGGCCATCAGGGCTGGCTCTAGAATATATTTTTAAGGTGGAATTTGCTGATGAGAGCAGAAGAGACAGAGTAGAACAGAGGGTGACTCCAGTTGGGAAACGGCAGTGGTATTTCCTGAGGAAGAGAATGTGAGAGTGGGGAACCAAGGGTTGCTCTAGGTAAATGTAAGATGTCTGCCAAAAATCCAAGGAGATGTCAAATAGGCATTTGAATATGCAGGTCTGGAGCTTCCAGGGTCTGGAGTTTCCAGAGTCTGGAGTTTGAAGCTGAAGTTTTAAGTTTGGAAAGCCAACAGATGGAATTTGAAGCCATGAGACTGGACCATTTCGACCTTGGAATATTTGAATAGTGCCTAGTAGTCTGAGAAGCAGAATGAAAAGAGGAGAGAAGTCCAAGGACTTGACATAGGAGGAGCCCAACATTGTGAGGCTGGCAAGAGGAGTCGGCTCAAGCAAAGGAGCACCCAGTGACATGAGAGTTTCCACAAGAAGGAACAAAAAATTGTAAATCATTAGGGGTTCTAAAATCACTGAAGGACTTCATGTCCTGCTTTCCTTCCTACCCCTTTCCAGGCAACAACTTGCCTGGAAGTAGAGGTGAGTCAGATGGTCTCTAGTCTACCAGATACAGCTCACAGTCCAGTTGGAAGATATCAAAATAATCAAGTAATGAAATTATACTTTGGAGATAAGAGAAGAGAGGACTAATGAAGAAGACAGGGATGGCTTCATGGAGTTGGTAACTTTGAGCTGGAAGAGCAAAAATGAATAGAAGTTTACTAGGTGAAGGATGTGGAAAAGAATACTCAAGGTGAAGGAAACTACACAGTAGAACAAGACAAATGGAATTCCTTCCACTTACATTTCTATTGCATTCTATTACATTCCCTTCTGGTTGCCAAATGAATACATAAATGAATGAATGAAGGAATGAATGAATAAGAGAAAACAATTTATAAAAGAAAGTGATCTCTATCTAAAGATTGTGCCATGATCACTTGAGTATGCAGAAAATATATTTCAGTTTAGCGTACTTTAGTGCATTTTGGATGATTAAGAAGGCCAAATTTTGTTTAGCAAAGACTGATCATTTACATTTTGTGTTGACAATATTTTCTGCTTTTCATTTGTCTTCCTTTCATTGGAATTACAGAGGGGACTAGCAAAGGAAGAAGGGAATATAATTCAAAGACAGTAAATTTTGTTACCTTGTCCCATATGTGTACATTTTATATTCTTAAAAATAGGAAGTGTCCATGGAATTCAATTGCTCAATCACATAACTTACTGTCATTACTCTGAAGTCAAAACTATTATCGATTAGACAGTCTACTTACTTTACTCAGTAGGAACTATACTGGGGGTTAAAACTACTATGAAATCAGTACTTTTACCTCTGTTTGAGTGACAAGTCGAAGGAGAAGAATTGATACATAAAATTTATGCAGATGATTGAATTAATTCTAAATGATTTAATCTACCTTTTTAGCTCAACAAATAAGAATTAAAACTGGAAATGTCGTTCAGGAATTGATAAAAGTTGAAAGATTTTTTAAGATAGAGAAGGTGTGGAAATTTTGACTCACTCCGGATTTAAGCAAAATCTCGGAAAGAACACTGTACTGTTCCTAATATCAGCATAGATTTGTTAGAATCCCAGGTGGTAAGACTTCAATTTATTTGCATGAATGCATAGTTCAATAAGAAAAGATTCAAATTTAGTTGGAGTAAAACTGCTTAATGATTTCAAATATTACTTGTAATATATTAATATAACAGGTTTGAATATCTGTAATGGAGTCTCTTTCATTTGAGTCTTAAGGGTGTTCTCAGAGCCACTAATGCTGAGTGCTAGGTACACACTGAAGTACCTAAGAGGAAAGCACTTTAGGTTAAAAGCACTTTCTCTTCTCAGCCTCGGGTTAAAAGCTATTTCAGGATTCTGTTAAAGGCATTCTTTGGTCCTCAGCCTCAGCTTAAAAGTGGCTTTGATGAAAAGTGCTTTGAGGCAGGTAAAGGATTTTATAATAAACCATATTAAGAGCCTGGGAATCATGTGGTTCTGTGGCAGCATTGGCTCGCTCTGTGGAGGTGTGGTATAAGCTCTGCGCAGGTCTGCCAGCTCCCCCGGGGCTGTTCTGAACCATGTGGTCTGCTGGTTATTCTATGCAAAGAAATTGAAAAACATTTCCAGGAATGTAATTGGAGAGAAGGGGTTATGAGTCCAAATTAGTAGGCCATGATGCACACATTTCCGAAAACATTTTGTCTCTTTTGGGCTTCCAGTCAAATACAGTGTGCGTTTCTCTTTCCAGCCCTTACTCTAGAAAGTGACTATGCAATAACATTTCTAAAACACCTTGTCCTATTCTGAAGCTGCCCATGGAATTGAATAAATAGATATCTCACTGTGATACACACTTTGCCTCTTGCACATTTCCTGGGTTTACTATATACTCTTCATTTGTATTACTTTTCCAGCTAACAGGATTGGAGTATACAAGTCAGGTCTGCCTACTGAATTGCAGAATGATGTTTGCCACCCAGATGTCTAATTGCAAGTGTTGATATTAGTTGGTAAAAAGACAGTGATTAAGGAGGAATTTTGAGCTTGTGGAGGTCAATGGGAATTCTGAGAGATGGCAAAATGGTACATGTATCCCAGCTAAGTCCCAGGGGCTAGATCTGACTTCTGTTGAGGAAACAGCAGCAGACAGAGTGGAGAGAAGCTACTTTATCACTTTGTGAGATTCAAAGCCCTTAAGAGCTATTGATTCAGGCCCTCCCCCCCCCCCCCCAGAACAGGTGCAACATGGAGGCGGCTGGAGAGAAGAGAGGAGTCTTCCTCTTTGCCCTAAAGACAGAGAGGATCCAGAAATGCAGGGGAACTAGAGGGATTGGAGAATTGCTTGGCACCTGGAAGGTTTCACAGGTTTCGAAGCTCGTGGACAGTACCTAGGCAGTGCAGCAGCCATCTCTCTGAAGCTGTTGGCTGCATGGCCATGGTGAGGTGCCTCCCTTGGAGTAGTTTATAGGCAATGGGGTGTCAAAGAAGAAGAATCAATGGAGAAGAACATGAGGAGGGCAGTCCTCATCATATGCAATACACTCCAGGTGCTCCCAGAAATAAGCAGGGAGACCTTGGAGACAGAGAAAGCCTGAGCAGCTATGGTTATACACGTGAGAGTCATGACTTGTGATATTTGTGACTTAATGTCAGCGTTACTTCATTCACATCTGCAAGGCTGCTGGGCATGGCTCACTGAAGCTATACAGGAATTAAGTAAAACTAGATAAAAAACTGTTAATTCAATAACATAGCTTTCTAATATATCTTTCCTTTGGTCTTCTAAAGTAGAGCCAAGTTTGCAGGGTATGGACATGATTTTTTTGATGCAGAATATTTCTTGCTAAGCGGTGCTAGAGTGACTAATTTTTTTTTTTTGTTTTTGAGGAAGATGAGCTCTGAGCTAACATCTGCCACCAATCCTCCCCTTTTTGCTGAGGAAGATTGGCCCTGAGCTAACATCCTTGCCCATCTTCCTATACTTTATATGTAGGACACCCACCACAGCATGGCTCGACAGCAGTGCATGGGTCCACACCTGGGATCTGAACTGGCAAACTCTGGGCCACCGAAGCAGAACTTGCGAACTTAACCACTGTGCCACCGGGCTGCCCCCTAGAGTGACTAATTTTGAAGGAATAAATTACATCTTACACATCTTTGTGGGCCCAGTATCCAGCCCATTGCTTGCCACATGGTAGGTCCTCAATAAATGTTTGCCCAATAAATAAAAATAAATTGCCTATAAAATAAAGTACAAACTCCTTAGCCTGGCACTGTGCAAAATACCTCCCAGACACTTCTCATCAAACCCTCTACATTTCACCATGCCATGTTCCCCATGCTTTCCTACAGCTGTGCACCATGAATGGCTTACCGATTTCTGTACACGTCCAAATGCTCTAAGTCAAGACTCAGTTTAAAGACGATAGAATGAAGGAAACACTAACCTTTCCCACACTTTTTCCCTCTTGTAATTTCCCTAAATCTGTGACCTGAATGCCCCCTAAAGCATTTGACATTTGATATATTATGCCATATTTTTTGTACTTTTGTCTCCCCTACTCATTTCTTGGGAGACTCTGCTTTATGCAACTTTGCATCCTCTCAGAAGATAGTGATTTAAAGAATATATATGAGTGGGCAGTAGGAATAACAATCAAAGCATAAAGAAATACAAACACGGTTCTTCATCCTTGTTATTGGATGGTGCATGGAAAGATACAAGCACTGTGCGAGGCTCATAGAGCACTCAAAATCCTGGCTTTGTGAATGCAATGTCGCAAAAATCTCACTATAATTTATCTCTTTTGCAGTTTTCAAAATACCTATTCTGCATTCAGGAGAAGGAGCAAGTGCAGTATGCCATTCAAAAGGAAGAGTAGAATTAGGAGTATAAGAATTAGTAATTATTATTTGCTATTCTAATTGTTCTTTATATAGTATCAACAATCCTAAGAGGTATTGTCTGAAAAGTGTTAGGACAGAAAATTTCATTACCTTGCCCAAATTCACGAAGCAAGTAACTAGCACAGCCCAGACTAGATTTCAAATCTACTTTGATACTTTTGAAATTTGGTGATCTTTATGGCTTAATGACTGCACTACATTGTTTTCCTAAATAGCGCTTTCAAATAGCATGGGAAGAGTTTGTCACCACCGCCTTATCGCTTCACACTATATGTACATAGACCCAATGAGGAAAGCTGTCTTTCACATATTTAATTATTTCTAGCATTCTTTATATATTCAAACATCATGTAAAACTAAGCATAGTTTTGTGTTCAAGTATCTCTTTCCCAAGAATGACCTGCATTTCTTGTTGGATAGTCTTGGAGTCAGGGATTCTAGGCTGTGATAATGGGGGAACAGTCTGGAACCCTTCTCTGGCAGATGCTGCCTAGACCACTCAGCCTCCAGATGGAGTGCCAAATTGATTAACACAGACTCCTTCTAGCAGATCTCAGGCGAACGTCTATAATCCATCTCGGTATGTGAAACTGAAGCTCAACACACACATATCCACAGCAGTTTCTCAGACTCTTGACTGAGAGAATTGCATCTGGGAGACAGAAAGCTTCCTCTGGGCTTTTGGTGGTTTTCCTACTATAATGACTGATTGCAGGAATGGATAGCTTTGAGTTATCACAGGGAAGTACTTTCCACGAAAACTTTACCCAAAAGTATTTACTACCATCTCCAGAATTCCTCACCTTTCTCCAGTGGGCTATTTATTCTCCACCTTCTGGTCCTGAACTAAGGTTGCGGGTCCTCTTTTCCCACTATCCACTTCCTGCCCATCAGTCCCTTCTGAGGCTATGGCTGCCTGGCCAGGGCTTCTGCTTCCCATTCTGTCCTCCATGCTACAGCATGAGATGGGCATATCTAGCAACGTAGTGTTCTGGTACGTGGCACTGTACAGTCTCATGTGGAATACTTACATTCCTATATTGCAGAGCCACCCTTGGAACACTTTCTCCATATTATTGTAGCATCTTGAGTTGAGCATAACCTCACACACAGATGTGATTGTCTCTCCTCATGTGTGATTAATAGTATATTTCTAACAATGTTACTTTTCTTCAAGATTATTCGTTCATACTATAAATCTGTGATCTTTCTGATTAAAGGGGCATGCATGCAAGTGCGTACATGAATAAAGGAAAGTTATGGTAGAGAATATGAGATATCTGACATCATTGGGAACTCAGTTTTTGATGAAGAGAGTGCCTAACCTTGCCTTTTTCTCCCCTAAAATGTTTGACTTCTTTAACTGGTAATTATATAAACAGATTTATAACCAAAATGGGCTCTCACATCCTCTTGTGACATGTTAATTGTTTCTAAAAAACATTAAGTGAGGTCCTGTCAAATTCTTTACATAATATTGAAGTTCAGCTATGCTAATTAATTTTTTTAAGACAGAAAAATTGTAACATGCTCAAGGCCCCAGTGCATTTGAAATGTGGAATCACAAAAGATGTAAACACAATATTTTACTGTTCAGAGAATGAATGTATGAGATGGTGCAAATGATGATGGAGTCTTGGGAAGTAATGGCTTTTCTGAAATCTAGATTATTTGGAATCTCAAGATATTAAGATATCCTCAAGATATTATTTTCAGACCATCTGCTTTCTTATTTCTCAGCCTCTAGTTGTGTGATAGATTCCTTCATTGCGAGGTTAACACAGGCCAGTCTTCTTCCGCTTCCATCTTTTCTTTTCCTCTTATGAGTTTGAATTCCAAGTTCAAAAGGACAAGTTAGGAGTGATATATTTAAGTTAATGACCCTCACATATGTTTAACTTGGATAACATCTCCTCTAAAATCTCCCTCCTGTCTAATAGGGATAGATAAGAAAATCATTAAAAAAATTGGAGCTCAACAACTGTTGAAAGAGAATGAAAATTTCTCTCTTTTGCTCTTCTATTTCTAAAGATATTAGATCTTATGAAAATGCCTATCCTTGTATCGGTCTCTTAGATGGCTAGCTGCACAAGTTATTCACCACAATACAAAGCATGATTCAATGGCTGTATGCCTCTCAGGAAGGCATTAATTTAGGCAATTTTAAGATTTAGTCCAGGTACACAGCTTATAATTTGGGACAAAACTTGAGCAACAGATACGTAACAAATTTTCTTATAAATACTGACCAACTGTATATGACTTATTTGTTCAAAATGAGAGCATCTTTCATAATTTGATTGTCTTACATGTCTGAACATATGTTTCGGCATCTGCTGATGTTATTGTCAGATATATCTAAATCTTTTCCTTTTAAACATGATTACGTGAAATGGGTACATAAAATTTATTCAATAAACTCCAACTTAATTTTATTATTATAGATTGATGTTTTCTATCAGTTAGCTATACCAAGTGCTTCTAATATTTTTTAATGGAATATTAACGGTTAAATACCAGAGACTATTGAAAATAGAATGGATTTAGGTCACAGTATTGATAGTAAGGGCACTGAACTTTTGGAAAAGTATAAGTTGAAGAAGGCATGTATAAACAGATATTTCTTTCTATAAATGTCTTAAATTTCTCTGAATTCTTTTCTTTACCGGGCTTTTTTCCTAAGCTACTATTAAATTGTGAAAGGACATTTTCATAAAACCTTTTTTTATATAAGTGTCGCTGATTTGAGGAGGGGGAGAAAAGTTTTCTTATTTGTCTTTTGTGTTCTTTTCTTCCTGTATGCGAAGAAAGTGTTCAGATCATCTTTTTAAATAATGAAAACAATAACTGTTTCCAGAAGAATAGGAAAGCAAAGAAAGGCTTTGTTTGACTTATCTGTGATTCGGCACTTTGGAGCTTTGGTTTTTGTGAGATAAATAAAGAGATGTACACAACACTCCAACCCTTCTATTATGACAGTTTATGTTTCCTATACAGCTTATTTAACTCAAATGCCTGGGAAATAGACACAATTACCACCTTATGGAATGCTACTTAACTTTAAATGTTCCCTACTGAATAGAAACATACTTCATCAAAATTTATCTCAGTTTCTCAGGAATTGTTTCTTCTGTATGCTCCTGAATATTCCTGTGCAGTTTAAAAATTTAACCCAAGATTGCTTAGAAAGAACGATGATGTAGAATGAAAAAAAAAAAAGTCCCACACTAAGGGAGTTTGTTCATAAGAATTCCTAGGAAAGAGCTGTGTCCTATGCCCATGTACACTTTAATCATTCACTCTTTCAGCTGTTATCAATTTAAAACCAATGAAACTCCCACACTGAGTCCATTTGAGCAGTCAATTTTAATATCTCGAGGCATCTGTAGTTATTCTGAATTGGCTGCAAAAGCAGAACTAACAAGTTAAGCTCTAACCATAAGTCGACATCAGGCTGGTAAACCATACATCAAACACAGGCAGTTAGTCAATACTCCAGTATGAAAAACCAACTAGCATTTTTAAGAAGAGCAATATATTCATAATATGTTTGGCAGTCTGCTTTGCATCACTTTCTTGATGGCTGTACATTTAACTTTCTAGTCAACAGGGTGCTTCTCGTACTGGCAAAGCAACACGTTTGAGGGAAAACTGGTCGGTCTTCTGATTTGTGGGTAATATTTTTAAATGAGAATAAAAGAGATGGGGGAATGTGCCTTTTGCGAATAAGACCTAGAAAGTGTCTTAATAGATGCTTTTTATAAGAATACTCTTTCAACCATATGTTCTGGATCTTAGAGCACAGTCCTTACTTCAAATATTATGTCATTGTCAGGCCATGCCATGTGTCTCAATTTTGTGTTTGGAAAATATGACTGCTTGAAATACCTCTTTCCCTCCCAGGAATGACTCCATGACAGGGTTGTTGCCTCCCTAGAGAGAAGAAGACAATGAAGAAGGAGGAGTATTCCAACCAGATCAAGGCAGTCAACACTTCAATCAAATCATTTCCAAATTTCGGGGGCTGGGGGCCCCGGGCAAGGGGGAGTGAAGAGTGTTTATGACATATAGCTGCCTATTCCCAGAACTCTTTTACGTACTTTTATTTTATCTTCAAAAAGAAAGGACATATTAAAGGGAAATATCTAAGGAGGAACAATGCTACATCAAGTTTATGTTTTCAGATCTGTTGCCCCAGAAAATGCTTTGATAAACACACTTACAGCAATATAGTTAATTTCAAAGAAAAGCTGAAAGATATACTTCTCCTTATTGCTAATTGACTAACACTGACAGATCACCAATTCTGGTTACCCAAATTCTGATATGGCCTCTTGCTTCCTTCCCACAGAGAAAAATAGAAAATGCTGGAATAGCATTTTTGCAACATGGAATTATTTTTCTGATGACAAAATTTTACAGAGGCTGGTTAATTTTCATGTCACTAATCAGGTAGGGTAACAAGTTAAAGGTAAAAATGTTTTTATATTGAACGAAATTTGCCCCCCTCAAATAAAATGATACAGTTGTTTTTTTCTTTATCTTCAGAATTTGTGGAATATTGTTGATTTATAATGGACATGAATTTGAGGGGAAAGATTTGTAAGCCAAACTGTCAGTGATGCTAACGGAAATAAAAGAGCACTATCTTAATCTTAGGATATGTCAAAATGAATTGTTGATATTAATATTTCCTGTGCTTGTGGCAGTCCACATATCTACTGAATGCGGACTCTGATGAGATACTGGTTGTGAGAACTCTGATACGTACTATCTTTAGAGACACATTCAACGTACGCATACTGTGGACTCTCAAATCCCAATGACACCATGAGTGAGAAAGGAGTGGGATCACTTTTCTCCAGTACTATGAAAAATTCAACTCATCTCACTGCATACGAAGCATTTATTTATACATTTGTTCAAATTATGAATCTTTAGGTCAGAATGAAATTCTGTTTTCCTTTCCCTCGATTATCCATGTTACCACAAAATGAAATCACCAGCTAGTACTTTGTGTAAGCAGTAGAATTATAAAAATTACAAAGGAGAAAGAGAGCAGCCAGGCCAGGCTTTGGAAACCGTTCTTACAGTCTACAGAGGCCCTGAAAAGCTAACAAGAACCAAGTTGAAGACTCTTCCACTGCCTGTGGAGCAGGGTGTAAGAGTCACTGGGGAACTACGCAGTATGAGAACACCTGCTGGAGAACAGCAGGGTATCAATAATAAATGCTAACCTTTAAAAAAGAGGATTCTTGTGAACACTGATGAGAGTCTGCATCTTTTTCTTCTCTTCAGGTAGTTTCATGGAGGAAAGATTTAGGATGTGATTAGAGGATTGAAACGGTCATAGACCATCTCTCCAGAGGGCAGCAGCCTCTTGACACAAGAAGGAAATAGCACGTTAGCCTGACTTTTGGTCACGTGCAACTAGTTGAGGATACGCTTCAGAAAGCGTATAAACTTTGGCTGGTGCAATATCAGGGATGCAAGGGGAGGTTTTGTATCTTTTCTACAATCTACACACATATGCAATTTGAGCTAGAGCACAGGGTATGCTTAAAATATGGTATAAATTCACATTATGAAACAAAACCTGTCTCTCCCTGTTACTATTTCCTTATTAGTGTGCATACTCTATTTCTTCTTCTTGTAAGGAAACCTGTCAGGCTTCAGACTGGAAGACTTAAAGACAATATTTCAAACTGACACCAAGATTAGTCTGACCCTGTAGAATATGTCAAAACTCTGGGCAATATTTTAAGCATAGTCCATGGAGTGAATAAAACCAGCATCTACTGCCAGGGCAGGAATTTATATGGGTTTTAGAAGCCATTGGTTAAAAACAAAACGTCAATATGTTGGTTTTGAATCAATTAGGTCTTAATTCATCTTATATTCCCAGCATTTAGCATGGCTATTACTAGACATCCAGTCAGTTTTAGGGCTAAAGCCTGACATTATCTGGCATTTTCTCTTACTTAAAAAAGGAGAAAGATCTTGAGGACCTGACTGAAAGGGAAAGAAATGTAATTTAAAAGAAGGAAAAAGAAGAATTATTGTTGTTATTATTATTTGCAAACACACAAAATATAGTGGGTTATACCCGGAAATTACTGGTAAAGCCATTTTGCAGACACTAAAATTCGAGTACGTATTAGTCACCATATCAAATAATATTACATTCTAACTAATGCCTGTGTAAAAAGAAAGATCTCTGCCCATAAGAAAGAAAGTTCTTGAACCACAGGGAAACCAACTTATTATTCTGGCTCATTCTTTTTCCTCTTACCTAATTCACTTCCATTTCTGAACCTCATTTTTCTCTTGTTGCTCCAAAGTTACTCTGCTTTTAATATCTCATAAGACCTGGATCATTTCCTCCCTGGATAACACGCTTTTAAAAGACATGGGCTTAACCTGCTACCCAGGTGCACTTTTTTTCTCGACATTTGCCATCTCTCATGGTGACCTGTGTTTTATTATTGAACAAAAACTAGCTATGTGGTACTCTATTACCAACACATTTGCTCCCAAGAGCCTTTAAATAACAGAAACTGCCTGGGAACTATAAATGCAAAGGAACCAGGAAGCTTGTAGGCCAAGATAAAGAGGCTTAAGGTTGGCTATTAATTTTGGCTAATATTAAATCATGACATAGCTCACACGTAAGGATCACAGTTCAATTATGAACCATAAAGAAGTTTAAAGAAAAAAAGATTTACAAGATATTTTTAAGCACATTAGTGCATATTGTGGAAGTCATGAGAGTATTTCAGGCCCAAGCAATGATAGACCCATGCCCCAGTATATAAATTCAAATGCAATTATTCTAAGACTAACACTGATAAAGTGGCAAAGTTGGAGCATGTCTCTACTCAAAGGTATATTGCAATGTTGCCCATATATATTTTGCCTAAACTAACAATGTGACAGGTAGATTACTCTGTTATAATCAGTTCTGACAAATTATTTAAAAAATACTTTCCTCTTAACTCAATGATTTTGCTATTCATAAACATGACTGTTGAAAGTTTAGGCTGATAACTTGTATCTGCAATTTGAATGGTAAATTTTTCTTTACTTCTCAATATAATTGACATATTTTACAAAAGTGCTAAATTTCAAAGACATTATTTTCTCATATGATGGAAACCTTAAATAATTAGTTGTGTCTGTGTGGGTAGTTACTTAAGTGTTCCAGCATCAGATAACACTGTGTAAGTGGGTGTAGCGAGGAAAGAAATGAGCTCATGCCCATTTATGTATAAAGAGTACCATGATGAAAATTACCAAAAAGATAAATATGAGCCAACTACAAATTATCTATGTACTGTCCTTGAAGTAAGTGTGTTATTGCTGCCTTTCCTTGACACTTGCCTGGATTGATTTCTCAGACTCTAGAGGAATACCTGGGAGAACAGCTTCCTAGGGCCATCTTGGTCATAATTTGCCTCATAAACCTATGTAAGAAAAGAAAGAAGAGGGAGAGAAAAGAAGGAAAAGAAAGAAGGGAAGAAGGGAAGATGGAAAGGAGGAGGGGAGGAAGTAAGGGAGGAAGTTGCTGACTGGTTAAGAGAAGCTGGACACGGTGCGAGGTTCTTTCCATATAACACTTCATTTAAATTTTATGACATAAATTTCATAAATGAAAAAGTCAATAGCCAAATATTAAGTTATATGGCTGGTAAATGGCAGAATCTAGCCTTAAACCTAGCTTAGTCAAATTCTAAAGATACTTTCAGATAAACTGAACTTTCTTAATTGTAAAATGGAATTGAAAATTTTCTATCATCATAAGAAAGTTTATAAAGATTGATTCAGTTTATCAAGAGTATATAAGGCATTCTGTATCCATTGGAAATATTTGATGTTTGAGGCAGGCGTGGGAGTCTCTACAGATCACCCTGCAGTAAAACCATATCTTTGGCAAGCTCTACCCATGTCCACAGAGCTCTAGCTAGTCTTTGTGGAAGCTCATTCTATGATAAGAATGGACGACCATCGCCCACCAGACATTTGAGCCACATCCCTAATGTGATAGAAATAGAATGAGATAAACACATGAAAGAAAGGAACCTAGATGAAATTGATGATTCAAAGAACGGAAAAGAACATTTTAAAATAAAAAATAAAAACAAAAATCCAAAATGACAAAAATAAATTTTAATTTATATCCTTCGATAAGTTAGAAAAGATATAATTTATTTTCTATTTTCTCACAGTCAATTAGGAACATTTATTGAGTGCTAAGTGCCATTTTCACTATTAGGTGTGAGAGTAGAATGGTCAACAAAGTTTTTGTCCTGGTAGCATGTAAGAGAGTGAGATATGTAAAAAAGAACAGAGAATAAAAAAGACATCTAGAAAATTGAAAATAATTGCTAAAGTCAAAATAAATTAATACAAAGGCAGGGAAATAGAGAAAGCATTTGACAAGGTATGCCATACATTTATCATAAAAACTCTGAATAAAACGAGTACAGAAGGAAAGCACCTCAACATAATAAATGCCATATATGACGAAACCACAGCTAACATCATACTCAATGGTGAAAAACTGAAAGCTGGCCCTCTAAGCACAGGTAGAAGACAAGGATGCCCACTTTTACCTCTTTTATTTTATATGGTGTTAGTGGACCTAGCCAGAGCAAGAAAATGAAAGAAAAGGGATTCAAATTGGAAAGGAAGAAGTAAAACTGTCACTATGTGCAGATGACATAATTTTGTATATAGAAAACCCTAAAGAATCCACAAAAAAACTATCAGAAATAATAAACGAATGCAGTAAAGTTGCAGGGTACAAAGTCAACATACAAAAATAAATTACATTTCTATACCCTAACAACAAAATAGCAGAAAGAGAAATTAAGAATACAATCCCATTTACAATCACAGCAAAAAGAACAAAATACCTAGGAATAAATTTAAGCTGAGAGGTGAAAGACCTGTACACTGAAAACTATAAAATATTGTTGAAAGAAATTGAAGAAGACACAAAGAAATGGAAAGATATTCCATGCTCCTTGAATGGAGGAATTAGTCTAGTTAAAATGTCTGTACTTCCTAAAGCAAGCTACAGATTCAATGCAATCCATATCAAAGTCCTAACAACATTTTTTACAGAAATAAGACAAAGAATCCAAAAATTTATGTGGAACAAGAAAAGACCCTGAATAGCAAAAGCAATCCTGAGAAAAAAGAACAAACCTGGAGGTATCACAATCTCTGATTTCAAAATACACTACAAAGCTATAGTAATCAAAACAGCATGGAACTGGCAGAAGAAGACACACAGATCAATGGAACAGAATCAAGAGGCCAGAAATAAATCCACATATATGGTCAGCTAGTTTTCGACAAAATCACCGAGAACATACAATGGAGAAAGGAAAGTTTCTTCAATAAATGGTGGTGGGAAAACTGGACAGCCACATGCAAAAGAATGAAAGTAGACCATTATCTTACACAATACACAGAAATTAATTTCAAATTGATTAAAGACTTGAAATATAAGACCTGAAACAATAAAACTCCTAGAAGAAAACATAGGCAGTATGCTCTTTGACATCAGTCTTAGCATAATATTTTTGAATATCATGTCTCCTCAGGCAAAAAGAAAAAATAAACAAATGGGACTAAATAGAACTAAAAAGTTTTGGCACAGCAAAGGAAACCATCAACAAAATGAAAAGACAACCTAACAATTGTGAAAAGACATTTGCAAATCATATATCTGATAAGGGGTTAATATCCAAAATATATAAAGAACTCATACAACTCAACAATAAAAAAACAAACAAACCAATTAAAAACTGGGGAGAGGATCTGAACAGACATTTTTCCAAAGAAGATATGTAGATGGTCAACAGGCACATGAAAAGACGTTCAACACCACTAATTATTAGGGAAATGCAAATCAAAACTACAATGAGATATCATCTCATGTCTGTCAGAATGGTTATAATTAAAAAGACAAGAAATAAGTGTTGGAGAGGAGGCAGAGAAAAGAGAACCTTCAGATATTGCTGGAGGGCAGGTAAACTGGTGTAGAAAACAGTATGGGGATTCCTCAAAATATTAAGTGTAGAACTGTCATATGATCCAGCTATTATGCTTCTGGGTATTTATCAAAAGAACATGAAAACACTAATTTGAAAAGATATTTGCACCCTACGTTCATTGCAGCATTATGCACAATAGTCAATAATTGGAAACTACCTAAGTGGCCATCAATGAATGAATGCATAAAGAATGCATACCTACATACATACACAATGGAATACTACTCAGGATAAAGAAGATGCGTGTGTGTGTGTATACATACATATATCTATATATATGTGTATGTATACACACACAGACACACACATACACACACACAATGGAATACTACTCAAGCATAGAAAAGATGAAATCTTGCCATTTGTGACAGCACAGATGGACCTTGAGGGTATTATGCTAGGTGAAGTAAGTCAGATAGAGAAAGCCAAATACCGTATGATTTCACTCACGTGTGGAAGATAACAACAACAACAAACACATAGATACAGAGATTAGATTTGTGGTTACCGGAGGGGAAGTGGGGAGCGGGGAGGGTGAAAAGAGTAAAAGGCACAAGTGTCTGGTGATGGCTGGTAACTAGACTTTGGGTGGTGAACATGAGGTAGTCTACATAGGAATCAAAATATAATGATGTACACCTGAAATTCATATAGTGTTTACACCAATGTTACAGCAATTAAAAAAAAATGTCAGGGGATAAAATTGAGAATTCCTTTAAAATATGAGAAAAATAAATCCTAATGATCTAATACTCACATCATAAAGATCCCAAAGAAGGAAACAGAGAACACCGATGAGAAGAACTTATCAGCATAATAATGAAGAGAAAAAAATTCCTGAGAGAGAATCACAGTTCTTCAAGTTGAGTGCCAAGCAGAATAAATTTTAAAAATTCTGCCAACTACATACGTTATCTTGATTATAGAATCTCAAAATAAAGACAAAAAAATTCCAATGATTCTGAGAGAAAAAAATTCAAAGTACAAAGAGTAATAATGAAACCTGTAACTCTGTGTTGTACAGGCCATGGAATTTTACGTGCAACTAAACTGTTGGTCTGGAGTGTGGGCACACTGAAGACATTTTTAGATAGTCAGGATCTCATGACTAAATGAGTTACTGGAGGCTGTCACATAGTAATAGAAGGAATTACAGCAAGAAAGAAAAGGCATGGGATTCAGAAGATAGTGAATATGACTCAGAAGATCTGTGAAAGGAAATCATAGGGTAATAAAGGTAAAGCTTGGGGGCCAGCCCCAGGGCCAAGTGGTTAAGTTCGCATGCTCCTGCTTAGAGGGCCCAGGGTTTCAAGGGTTAGGATCCTGGGCCCGGCTCTAGCACCGCTCATCAAGCCATGCTGAGGCGATGTCCCACATAGCTCAACTAGAAGGACCTGCAACTGGAATACATAACTATGTACTCAGGGGTTTTGGAGAGAAACAAAAAAAAGGTGAAGCTGGCAAGTAACCAATCCAAATCAGAGTAAGATGATGGGCAGACTTTAGAAGTTATTCTGGGGAAAAAAGCAGGAAGTTGCAGACTAGAATACATAGACTGTTTAATCAAGAGGATTAAAGCCCTTTATGACTTAAAGACCCAGAAAGCAAGAAAAAGATGAAACTCTGGGGGAAAAAATTTGTCCAAGAAATTCACAATCAAAAAATGAATCAAACTAAAAGATAACATGATTATAAGCAAACGATGGAGCATAAATTTACAAACAAGAACATTATAATTTGTGTGGCCCTAAGGCGTAGCCTTGGACTCATGGATATGTTAATCTAATCTGCAAATGACTTGGCCAAAGATTCCATAATATTTGCATGATCAATTCAAAGTAAATGATTTTTTTCACATTTAGATCCAAAATATGGGAGAACAAATGGAGGACTCGCTTGTGGTTGTGAAACAAGATAAATGTACTCATGTAATTTTCAAATGTAAAGAACGAGAACCCTTTTCACTACGATCAACGGGCAGCACTCTTTGGGGGGGGTCACAAGGGTCATGATATTGTGAGAACAGAGAAGGAAGTCTAATACTTGGTGCTGTGGAAAACACCCTTACATAATCATAATTGTAGGAGTGCTGTGTTTTGGTTTTTAACTTTTAGAATTAACCTATAAATGTCATAATTACAGAAACCAGTGAAATAATACAAATTTTCTTCATGTAGAAGTAAAGATTACAATAGCAAAGGCAGGGGAGATGAGACGGGGAGAGGGCACTAAATTCCTCATCTTGTCAATGGAGGCAGTAAGTCCCAATTTTCCATGGTTAATAGAACAATGAATAGAGATTTAAAGATGTTGGAAGTTTCAGAGAAAGCCAGTGGAAACATTGATACTGGCTGTATTTGACCATAAGTAACTGGGGAGGAAAAGGGCCAGGTGGATGAGGTCTGGTTTAATAGAGTGGAATTCACGCCTAATGTAAAAAAAATCTTAGATAATGTCTAAGCTTGATAAATCAAGACATTATAACATTAAAGATAAGAAAGATATTGACCAAAACAACTAATCTATACCCCAAACAACAATAGCATAAGATATGGAGGTAACCGCCGAAGAACTACAAATAGAAACAGCTCTAGTTGGTACCTCCTAAGGAGCAAAACTAGGGTGTGGCAGGAAAGCACTGGTTTTCATCATAAATCCTAGAGGTGTACTACTTAATCTTTAAGCAGATTGTTTCCTTTAGAATATACTGATTGAAAAATAGAAGTAGTACAGCATTACTTTTAATTTCTAATAATACCATCCGGTATGGCTTCGTCCGTATTAAAACGAAAGAAACTACTTTCTAAACAAACAGTCCTCTCTAACTCTATCATTTTGATGTAAGGAAATACTAGTTGCTCCTACAAAAACAAACAATTGTTATCTTTTCTAAAAATTGCATTGCTAAGTGTTTCCTGTTCTTGGATGTCAATGCTGTTATTTGAAAGATTATGTAAGGTAGTTTGACTGACGCTAAGAGCTATTCAGTTCCAAAAGCAAGTAGAGGCCATGTACAAACACACCTACCACCCTAAAATGTACCCTCTTGCCTATAATTTACATATTAAACTGATTTGAGTTTTGTTTCCAATGAGATGTTCAATGCAATAAACTCATACATTTAAAAAGTGCTCGCCATCCCCCTGGCAAATGTGAATGCGCTTGGAGAAATTGAAGGCTTTTCAGAAGCTACCACTGCAATGGCACAATGATTGCTACACCCACCTGGGCTATTAAAATGTTTTTCCATTGAGTGATCATTCAGAATTATCTGCTGGCCCTTTTGTTGGCACTGCAATGTAACCTTCCCATTAGCTGTATTAAAGAAATGAGAAAAGGCCGCCCCGTCAAGTGACTGTTTCCAGATCTAGATTCTAGCCAAGGAAATCATATATTGGCCAGGTCTCCGTGAGTCCCAAAAGCAGATTTTGAAGAAAGGGTTTGTGACTGAGTTTAGACTGTGTGATTTTGGGACAATTCTCTTTTCACATAAAGCGCTTTGTGGATATTGTTCTGCTGGGCATTATAAAGTCAATAAAACACAGCCCTTCCTGCCCCACAGTGGGTGCTCAATAGAGGCTGGCTGAATTCAAAGCTCAGCCCTCTCAACCTCTTGCTAACATCACATGAAAGAGTAAAGAAACACTTGGAAATGTGGCTGTGCCTGGCAGAGCCCTTCCCAGGTATCAGAAACAAGACTTAGAAAACCCAATTACCACACACAGCTTTCCGGAACCTTGGTAATGGAGGCCTTTATTGCAGACCTAGAAAATCAGACAGTTTAAAGAACTTGATACATATTCTTTGGGCAAATGCACTGCAAAACAATTTTAAAGACCATTATCCCTCTTTCTAACTAATTCTTCTCCTTGAAAGAGTTAATTCATTTTACATGGAGAAATTAACTATTTCATCATTAATCATTAATATATTTAATATGATTTTGTGTAACCAATCAAAAATACTGATATCATTGCTTTTTCTAAATCTTTGCCTGAGATATGCTAAGAAAATGGACTACTAAATTTGACTGGGCCTGTATTTTTAAAAATGGTTTAATGTCTTTTCCTCAGTTAAAAAAATTCTTAGTAAAAGCCTTAAAAAAAAAAGTTCACAGTTAAAACTGAAACAAGCCCAAGAAGTGACTATATTTGCATAACTTGATCTGTATTTGGAAGAAAATTCCACTGAAGACAACAATGGAAGCTTATCAAATCAGAATTTCACATAGATTTTCCATAGCCCTACTAATGAATACTGACTCATTGGTCAGCTATGGTGAAAATTTAATGGAGCTCTAAGATAGGAAATGCACACATCAGAGTGTGTTCAGTGGTTCCATTACATCAGTATGAAAACTGCATTAGGCATCCAGTTCCTCTGCTGCTTTCTGAGACCAATTCTAGAGCACCGTCGTTATTAATTCTTTAGCATTTTGATGGGGACCAGACCCTGCCACTGAATTAAAATCCCTTTCATTTTATCACAGTCATGAAAAATATGGACTTTACGTCAAATTGGGATTGTTTGGGCTACTAATCTAGCTTTATATTTTTTCAAGATGTCAGGTAACTTGTAACTGAATCCTTTTTAAGAAAATGATAACCTATAGGATGAATTCTAAAAGTACTAGTATTATATGAAGTTGAATCTGTAGAGGATCAAATACTGTCTGTGACACTGAAAAGGACATCTTCAGAGAGTAAAAGTCTGAGGCAAGCCTGATTTAAAGCAGGTGTTGGTTCTACCCCCAAATGCTTTTTCTACTCTATTAGTGACATATGGATTCATGCTTCATAAAATTTCTCTTTCCGCCATTGATTCGGAGTGCCAGATGATTTTTGTGATATGTTCACTTGTTTTGAAATGCACTGAAATAGATAGGTCAAACAGTTATGATATGCTATTTAAATAATTCTCATACTAAGTATTGCTGAAAACTGTAGATCTGCTTTGCCCTGTTCCTGAGAAATAATTGTATATTAAATCACCTTTTCCCTTGTACAAGGATCAGTCTTTCAACTTTCCCTCAGAGTTTATTTTTGCCCATTTTCAAGTTCTTTCTCACACTTAATTTTCAAAATATATCCATCAGTTAGAAAATTTGAAAAACAGGGATAATAATGACCTCGATACATATGTTTTCATTTTAGGAAAATAATACATTTTGCCTGTGTGATCTATAAGGTGATTACCAGTTATGGAAATCTGCTATATCACTGGCTCTTTCCATCTACCCATCCTTTCATCTGTTTGGCACACCAACAGTAGTAACAACAGTAATGAACAATAATAGCATTAATAGCAGAGGACATTTATTGAATACTTACGTATCAGAAACTCTGCTAAATGCGTTACATGGATTGTCTTACTTATTCCTCTCAATGGCCCTCTCAATGGTGGGTGTGAGGACCCCCACTAAACAGATGAGAACTCTGAGGCTCAGAGAGATCATAATTTGTTCCACGTGGATACGAGTGGGTGGTAGAACCAAAGTCTGAATTCTAATCAGTCTAATACCACAGTCTCTGTTTTTCTATTCTATTGGATAGGTTGGAGTAGGATATTTCATTCCTTACTTTAGATATATTTGCAAAAGTACTTGCTTATTTCAGTTTAGACTGCACTCTCAGTCCTCCAGTTCACAAACCCATATGGTTTCATGACATTAGTTTGTCTCAGATTTTACTTATAGTTCTTTCTTCCTAGCACTTATTTCAGACTACAGTAAGGTGATCAGATAACTTGTTTTCTAAATCAGGACACCTCTGAGAGTGAAAAAGGCTGCTGTTATGAAGTCTGCTGGCTCAGTAGGTGTAAACTTGGATTGTCCAGGCACATGTGGACACGCGGGCATTCCGACAGGCGGCTAGACTATCTAATCCGCTCTCTGCTGCTAGCGCAGAGCCAGGTCCTCTGAGGGCAAAACGAGGTATCTTTTCCAAGCATCCTTTGATGCAAACTTTATTTTCTCAGGATTGGTTTTCTGGACAACTGTTTTTTATCTCTGTTATAGAGCAGAACATTTAGTAAGCAACCTAAAAAGAATCAAATATCCTGATATTCCTTTAGAGCTGAATAGCTATAGACACAGAGGTACATTCATTTATCACTGTTACAGTAAAAGTATAAAATGTCTTATACCTTTAATAAGTCCTTTTTCTTGCAGAGTTTTCAGGGAAGGTCTTCGGGTAATAAACTTCTTTAATCTGCTTTTAACTCGGTTTTTGTCGCTTGTATCGGAAGCACTGTGATGCAGTCTGAACACTGGAGATTAAAAAAGAAAGTCAGAGGCTTTCAGTAAATTTCTCCTTTATGATTATTACTTTATGCAAATGCGAATAGAAAACAGTAGTTATGGAACAACTACCTGAATTAATAGCTCAGG
This sequence comes from Equus przewalskii, assembly GCF_037783145.1. Lineage (NCBI taxonomy): Eukaryota > Metazoa > Chordata > Mammalia > Perissodactyla > Equidae > Equus > Equus przewalskii. The sequence goes on along the minus strand of NC_091847.1, from coordinate 26,031,486 downwards.
CCCTTCTGTTTATATAGAGCATATGTGTAAAATTTGCCCATATGAAAATATTAGCTCTGCTGCAACATGAATGTGCAATGAGAATGTGGTTAACTCCATATATTCACAATTTATTTTCATTTTCATTCCTTCCTATTTACCATGAGAACCTTTATCTGGATCATTCCACCTATTTGTATCTATACACAAAGTTACAGCCAGAATAAAGAAAAATTCATCTAAATTAGGGGAAAAACTTTTTAGAATTGTTAACTTTAATTTATGATGATTATATACTACCTCTAGGTAATCCAAGTCTTTTCCCAGGTTCTATTTATCCACATAATTTTGTCAATCATCTTTTTATGTTAACCCAAAGTGATATCTTTTTTTTGAAGCAGATATTTCTTATTCTCCTTATTGATGTAAAATTACCACCAATTCTAGCTGAAATTCTGAAACACAAATTTGCCTCAAACTTTTTCCCTGTCTTCATAAGTTCCCTGTCCTCAGCTTCCTATCCTCACCTTTATCTGCAAAGTTAGGGTGTGTCAAATTCATTCCTGAACAAATATTTGCTGACTGTCTACTGATCATCAGTTTCCATGCTAAAGTCAATAGTTAAATGATGACATAACACTCAAGGTCCAGACCTTCATTAAGTATAGCGTCTAAGTACATTTAAGATAACTTATTATTAATCACTGATAGCAAATTATATTCTCTGTAAGATAAGACATAGATCTTAACTGGGCCATCCACTGTCTTAACCCATTTATTTACATAAAGTGAGGATTTGAGATACTTTATTAGGCACGTAGAGGCTCTTTTCCTCTCGTACCATATCCTAGAATAAGCCAATCATTCATTTGGGTTAATAATAATTTATCTATAATGTATTAGACCTTACTATGTGCTTGATACACTCCTAAGCATCTAAAATGATTTAACTTAATTCTACTGCGATGTCAGCTCCACATGAGCAGGGATTTTTGCCTACATTTGTAAATGTTGTTCACTAATGTGTCCCTAATACTTCAAATATTGTTTAGCTTATAGTAAATATTCAGTCAACATTTGTTGAATGAATTCTCACAATGACCTTTGGAAGTATACAAAATAACTTTATCCATTTTAGAGATGAAGAACCTGAGGCAAAGAGGTTAAGTCTGTTGTCCAAGGCCAATTCTGGATATGGGACTGGATATGGATATAGGATTTTTATCTGGTGTTTTAATTTACTGGAATATTGGTGAAAGAATTGAAGGAGAAGGGAAATAAAAATATCGAGAACTCAGTTACTCACTTAAAGCAGAATGGTTTCAATCAACTAAGTTTTTTTAAGTAGTCATTGGGTGCAAAACATTTACTAAGTTATAGTTGTAGGGGAGCTAGACTTGAGTCATTCTGTCTCCTCCTGAGGAACTCGGAAGAAAAAAGAGAAAGAGAGACTTAGGAGGGAGCTGCAGCTGGAAGAAAATAAATTGCCTGAATGGGAAGATTTGAAGTCAAATGTTCCTAGTGGGGTCTCCAAGGAACCCAGAAAAGTGCCTAAGGGAGAATGTCTGCTTTGAAAAGTCTGCCTGGCCCAGAGTGTGAGAAGCCTTCTTATAAACAGTCAAATAAGGACACTTTTGCATCCTCCTTCCCCTAGCTTTGACCAGAAAGTAGCTGCAAACTTGTGTTAGCAAGATCGGGCTTTGGGAGGAAGTGTAAGGCTGAGGACAGAAAGACACAAACGTGCCGCCCTCTCCCTAGCCAGGTGAAGAACAGAGTTTTAACTTTAAAGTCAGTTCAAAGTTTTGATTATCACATGGGATTAGGCACTATTAACGATTGGGCTGAGGCGATACTTGCCACTTAAAAGGACCATAATATTTTATATTACCTTAAAGCAGGGTTCTCAACCTTGGCACTATTGACCTTCTAGGCCGGACAATTCATTTTGTAGGGGGTTGTCCTGGGCAGGATAAGCAGAATGTTGAGAAGCCTCCCTGGCCTCTACCCACAATACGCCAATAGCATCCCCTCCTCAGTTGTGAGAGTCAAAAATGTCCCCAAACATTGTCAAATGTCTCTTGAGGGGAGAGGAGGGAAAAATTGTTCCCTATTGAGAATCACTGCTTTGAATTGATGGGAAAAGTTATAGGATTTGCTTAAGTTCTCATTTATTGGTGGTGGAAGGTCTGCTCACACACTGAGAAAATGTAAAGAAACTGTGAAAAGCAAAAAAACAAGTATTATTTTAACAATATATCTCTCTATAAATAGCATATACTTATAAAACATACATATCTAATGTATCATCTGTCTATCTACCATCTACCTATTTATGAAATGAATTGGTGATAAAAGTACAATCACTCTCATGTGAGGAGCCTCAATGGGTCCATCACTTGAAAAGGTTAGGAACCACTGCTGTAAACCACAGCTTCCCAACTATTGTGTCCAGCAGAATGGTCATATGGGTGAGAGTTAATGATGTCCTCAGCACTCAGGGTAATTGAGGAGGACCCAGGCAGCCTGAGCCCCAGGGACAGTTGCCGTTGGCTAGCAGCAGTCTTATTCACTTACTCCAGTGGGCTAAACATACAAATACTATCATTTTTTACGTGTACTTGAACTCAAACTTTGAGAAGCACTGCTTTAGACCTGTGCTGTTCAATATGGTAGTCACTAGTCACTTGGGGCTACTGAGCACTTGAAATGCAGCTTGTGTCATAAGTTCAAATAGCAATAGTTTGTATTTTTTTGGTTAAATAAAATATACTATTAAAACTAATATGTTATTAAAACTTATTTCTTGTTCCTTTTTAAATACAGCTACCGGAAGACATTAGATTACACATTTGGCTCACATTATATTTCTGGACAGTGCTGTCAGATGATAAAAAAACCCACACAAATTGACCATCTACTACATACATTACATACATAGCCATGCTAGATTTAACTGGCATGGATAAAAATGCATATGGCCTATGTAATTCTAATATAGCATGGAAAGGAATATGAGATCCATGGTAAGGAGGATGAAGTACAAGAGACTGAGGGATCTTAGAGGAGAAATTGACCTCAGGTCATTTTGGAGAAATAGCAAGTGCCATTAGAACCACCGCAAGCAACGACTGCTTTTACAGGACCAGAAATATCAGGCATTCACCTATTCAGACTGTATGATTGGAAGAGTCATTCCGAGAATCTTAATATACTGTGCTTACATGATCTCTCATCAACTTTCATCATTGCAGTGACCACCAGTCGTACATGATTTGCTTCCACTGTAGCTGTATCGACGCCTATGAATCTGGGTTCTAGTATTGGAGGCTGAAGGAACACTTAACACCCTTCAGAAAAAATCTGCTTCAGGATAATTTTGGTCTCAAGTCTGCCTTTGAAATGATATGGAATAATCAAATTAAATTTTCACAGGTTACCAAAGGTAATATTTTCTATTTCTAGTCTCATTTCAAAATCTTGTCATTTTCCATGACAGAATGCCAAGAAATACAAGGCCAAAGGAGGTTTTTTATTCTGTCCTTTTGGAACAAGTAAAAATGATGTGATTAGAAAATACTTTGCAAATTAAAACATGTACACACAGTACAAATGTGAGATTGTGAAAATAATTATACAGTGAATTATATCTTTTTGGAACCCCTTAGGTACTCTGGTGATAGTATTCTTAATTAGAGAGAGATATATGTATATTATTTTGTTTCCATACCACCATCTGGCTCCACATGTGAGAAATGAGTGTAAGGTGTATTGATGTTTCAAAGAAAACTGAAATTTATTTTTAAAATATTTATCTTGTTTCTTTTCATACACATCGAGAAATTAGCAGAGGCTTGGATATTATTACACAGCTTTTAACATAGCCAAAGTCTCCAAAGTTGCCTCTAATGACGACTTTCCTGGAGACAGACTAGAACATCAACTTCCATTTCCTGATGCCATAAATAATCATACTTAGATGACAAGTCAAATTACAAGGACTTTGCCATCGTTCATTCCACTCATTTTGTTCTAAGAAGAGTTATGCAGAAGTTAAAGTCAATAGATGACTATAATATATGGTATACTTTTTATTAACCAAATAACTTGAGAGTGCTATAAATACAAACTAAAAATGTAAAAAGCACATGGTTATAAACCAAAGTCCATCACCAGGTCCCTGTAAACGGCAGTAAAAGTCTTCGAATATTGTGGTTTACAAATCTGATTTTAACAGCCAAACTTATAAAACAGTTTATGCTTTTCTGTTGTCAAGGGAGAAAAACTTGCCAAATTGTTCATTTTAAGTAAATACAACATAACCAATTAAGGAAAGCAAAATTTAAACACATGCCTATGATAATCAGGACATAGTTTGCTTCTGATTTCACTACTGATTTTAACAGAACAGTGTTCCTTCCATTTTCCCACAGCACCCAAGTGACCCCACACATACTTTTAGAAACTTGTAATCACACAGTGCAAATAAAAGGACACTTTACTGGAAAATACACAGTGTGGTACAATAATCCATCATTTATGAAAAATAGAATTCAGCCTTTTCTTTTTCCTCAGAGATTCAACTACTTTTTGAGGGTGAAACCTACTGCAATTTAAAGATTTATGTTAAGCCAATGAGCAGTTTTTTTCCATTCCCATTTAAACTTTTTATTCAAAAATGAAAAGAGACTAAAGAGATATAGGTTTAAATTCCAAATCATTTAATATGATTTACAGAGGAATCACTCTTAATTCCACATATTTTCACCTCCATAAAAAGTTAACCTGAATTGGGTTAGATTCTAGAATTTACTTTTTTTTTTTTTATGCTTTCTTCTCTTTTTTCCGTTGATGGATGCTCTTTTCTTTCAAGCCCAAGCAAATCGAATATTTTTCAAAGCCTGAGAATTTCAAATAACAATATGCAATTTAAGTCTCAACACACACAGGCCAAAGGCATTAGCTTTAAGCACCATTCTTAATCAGTTGAGAGATTTAATTGGTATTAAAGCTGCTCACACCAGAGAATAGTTAGGATTGTGGGCTTTTAAAGATGATCTTCAATAAATATCATTACATATGAGAATAGGCATTAGCCCAATGCAAATTTTATACCTGACACAGCCATTATAGTGTTAAAATCACCTCTAGAGGTAGGAACGCTTATTGGAATGAGTCCATTTGTATACTTATTTTCCAACTTTAGTAATGAGAAGGGGAAGCAACACAATTTGGATGATGAACATCCATGACCATTCTATTAAGGGATGGGAACCACACAAGAAAACCCTCAAATCTTCCAGAATCTAATGGTTTGGATAATGTGATCCAGAATTGTGCATCTGCCAGAATTTTTCTTGCTGGAGACTTTATTTTGAAATATCCCCTTCTTCTGCCAAACTTCTGTTCTCGCGGTATTCCCATGTTACAATTACATATTGTTATTATTATTATTTTTTTTTAAATTTGGAAACGCTGGGAGAGCTAACGTTTCAGAAACGTTGCTGAAGGAAAGTAGAGTCATTAACCTTCAGAAATGCTATTACAAACAACTTTCTGGGCTACTTGTTGTCACTTTTTTAGTGAAGTTTTACACGGGGATCAACATCAGGTGTAGGTAGATAAGTTTGTCAGCAGCGAAAAGCTCCCAACACTGCAGGTCTAGGAGGATGTTCAGGGCAAAGCTGGCGGCAGTTGCTTAGTGCAATCATTTTATCACACTGTAGCGTCCAGAGAGGGAGATCCAGAAAGAAATGACAAAATAAGGTTATATCAGGCTCTTAATCCCCAGAGATTCCAAAACACTCTTCAAACTATCACACAGATTACATAACAAAGTAGTGAATTGTCTCCACTCGTGTTTTCCAATATGACCTTCTTGTACTTGGAATTACCCCGCTGTATCGCTTTCTAAATTACTGAAATAAGAGCACCTTACCAAAATTGATTGAAAAGGGAAACAAAGTTTATTAAATCTTTTTCAGCATCTTGCCTGATTCCTTCCCAGGGCGTACACGTTGAGCTAATTCATGAGGCCATAATATATACTGCTTTGCCCTCTCCAGGATGCAGTTTTAGAGCCCAGAGAACTTTGCACATAACTCCCTGTGGCAGAGTGGGCAGAAAGGGTAAGTTTGGGCTTATTGTACTGTTAGTCATTTAATATCTCTTTTTTTCACATGCTCAATGTAAATAGAAGTCATAATTTCAACCCCCAACTTGAGGCCCGAGAAACTAAGTTATTGAAACTTTAAGTGACTTACTTGAAACACAAATCATGATTAAATCTCAAAATAATTGGAAGAGGGAATGCAGAGCATTTTAACAGCAGTTCTTTGTTTTAACTACTTAATTCCCACCTAGACATTGTAAAAATACAAAGTAAATGATCAGTTCGAAACAGAAAGGGATATAGATGTTATCTATCCAATGATTCATATTTATGCTATCTACCCATTAATGAGAATTGAGAATTCATACAATGAAAAATGTTTACTTTTAGACTAAATTATCTAGTTTAAATAGCCAACTCTAACCACACTTTTACATTTTCAGTGTCAATAAAGAACTGGCAGTTTATTATCATGTTCCTGTCATTCAGCCATATGGAAATTCCATGACTGCTTTTCCCAGTAACATATGTATCCATGTATTCTATCTCTAATGTATTCATCTGCCTATGATGTAAATTTTTCATTGTCTCTTCAGGTATAGGCTTAATATTTTTATTTTGCTGGTAATATATCTTAGGTGTGTCTATATTGATAATGTATTTCTACAGTGTCAGTCAGGATGTTTTGTTTAAACTCTTTTTATAGCATTTAGTATAGCTTTGAGTTACCTAATAAATTACTTTCATGATGGTTATGATGATGATGACAACTTCAATACTGTAGTGCAAATATTCAATAGTATCATCACAACATGTAATTTTCCTCCAACTGTAAGTCTACCTGGTTTCTTTTTTGTGATCCTGAGTTGAAAAGGATCGTTGCATCAAAGATTATGGAAATAAATACTCAGAACTACATATTTTCTGAGCTGCATATTCAGAAAAAAAAGGAAGGAAAGAGAAAATATACCTTCTAAATAGCAAAAACCTATGGTGTATGTAAAGACACACCATGACATTTTTTCCTGGAACAGAAGCAGATAGAGTATAAGATGTAAAGATTCAGCTCATCAAGACATCTTCTATTGACTAGATATTTTATCTTGGCTTCCTTTTTCTTCTTCTTCTCCCCAAGGCCCCAGTGCATGGTTGTGTATCCCAGTTGTAAGTCCTTCTAATTCTTCTACGTGAGCCACTGCCACAGTAGGCCAACTGACAGATAGGTGGCATGGTTCTGTGAACAGGAAATGAACCCAGGCCACTGCGAGCATGGAACTTTAACCACTAAACCATCAGGGCTGGTTCTATCTTGGCTTCTTATGACTTGATATAGTGTCATTAAAACTTTGTCACTTGAGAGTTGTTCAAAATGTTGAAATTTGCTAATAAAGTAAGTGGTTACTGAGATAAGTAGTAGCTGATTTTGAAAGCAAAATTACAGACAAAGGGCACTATGAAGTAGAAATATGTTTTCCGTGAGGAAGGATTATTTATTAAAGACAGGAATGGGTTCTCTCCTAGTGTTAGAAAACAGGCCACAGCCAAGTCAAATGAAAAGAGCCTTATACATGTATGTGAACATCAGTTCCCAAACAGAGAGCAAATAAAACACACTATGGCAAGATTCAAGGAAATTAACACTTACAGTTCTGTAAAAAAAAAATGTTCAAGCTGGAGATTGAAATAATATTCATATTTTAAAGTATTGGACAATTTCAATGCTGATTTCACATATTGACTCAGATTCTAGGCCATGCTTAGCAATATTTGAACTGGGTGGGTGGTATTTAAATCTTCTCTCCATGCAGACATAAATAGAGAGAGCTACTACTACATATTTTGGGGTTGTGTGTGTGTATTTGTTTGTAACTTTGTGACAATGTGTGTACAGATACTATATTCTTAGAAAATATAGAGGGAAGTAATGCATGACAACTTTGAAGCATTTTTGTTTAATCTCTAAACTCCTGGACTTACGTGGAATCAAGAATATACCACAATATATTCTGATTTTTCAAACATAAAATTTGATCCAGGACAGAAAAATATATTTTACAGGCATAAGTAGTTTGAGAAATGTCTTAAGCCAAATAATCAATATTTCAGAGGCAGTGGTGGAGTTAAGCGTTAATTTAGATTTCCTACAATCTAAATATGTATAGTATTGATTCATTTAAAGCAGTCTCAATTTTCACTTTGACCAGGCAGTCTGATCATCCTCACATCTCACGCATTATTAATAACGACTGATGTTGTCAGACTACTTGCCATGTGACAAGGAACTGTACTAAGAATGTTACATCTCATTTAATCCTTATAATCATTCAGTGTGGTAAATTCTTATTGCTGTCCATTCTACAGTTTAAGAATCCAAGGTTCAGAGAGGTTAAGCCCTGTATCAAATAAGTAACAGAGCCAGAAATCAAATGCGGGGCCATCTAATTTCGAGCCCGTGGGAACTCCTAACCGGCCCCACTGCCTGCCTCACCATCTGTGTGGCAATGCTGTCAAAGTTCTACGGACACAGAGAGATGGCAATAGCCTCTCACCATAGTTAAGTACTTCCAGCCTAAGGTCTTAAATCATCTGATTTACGTGAACTGTTGTCTGAAATAACTCTAGGTGGTGTGTATCACCACAGACCTAAAGGGAAAATGAGCTGCCTTAGGTGAAATTAGTGAATCACAGGACAGCAACAGAGCTGATGGTTGAATACTCTCCGGATTGCCAGTCAGAACAGCTGAAGATGGCATCTGGGTTGCACAGAGCCATAACCCCCATGAGCACAAATCGAGCTCTTTGGCTACTGGGCAGAAGGCAAATATGAGAATTACTCACCATGCTCCAGGTGGCTATATGTAGCAAGACAGGAATGAATATAGGAGTAGAAATGTGGAGTGGGGATTGGGGCTCCCTTTTAAGCAAAAAGGGTAGTAACCTAGTCAGATCTCTCCATTTCTTAGTACTTCTTCTTGACTCCTGTCATCGCACAATGTTTTTCAAAGACAGACAGATGAATGCTTAGCCCACAATAGTATAAGCACATACATTCGTGTCTATAAACTCCTTAGCTCTTCTCTCAGCCAAAAGAGGAAATCTCAGTCTTCTCTATGCCCAACCACAGAGACTGCCTGTTTTATTCCTGGTTGCTTCATAGGTGTAAGATTTCAGGATCAGGATTTAAGGGGAAGCCAGATAAGGACCACTAATATATGGCTTCCTTCCAACAGCTAATGCTGTTCCTTTCAAAAGTGTGCATTCCAGGGACAGCCCCGTGGCCAGGTGGTTAAGTTTGCACACTTTTGCAGCCCAGGGTTTTGCTGATTTGAATCCTGGGCATGGACCTAGCACCACTCTTCAAGCCATGCTGAGGTGGCGTCCCATGTAGCAGAACTAGAAGGACCTACAACTAGAATATACAATTATGTACTGGGAGGCTTTGGGGAGAAGAAAAAACAAAAAAAGATTGGCAACAGATCAAGGCCAATAGAAAAAAGAAATGTGTGTTCCTCTCTCTCACCATTCCTTCTCTCTATTTAGAATATTACAGGTTTTGGATTTTGATTGTTGGCTCTGTCACTTAACAGTGGTTGGATCTTATTCAAGCAATGTAAGTTCTTTGTGCCTCTATTTTCTCATCTGTTAAATGGGGCTGAGAATATCCACGCCAAGGATTGTTGTGTCAATTAAATGCTCCAATATACACAAAATACCAGCGCAATATCTAGTAGATAATAAGCATTCAAAAAAGCTAACAATTTTCATGAATTTTGACGTTATGATAGATGTCCCATGTAACAATCAGTAAGTAAACAGAACAGGTGGTATGAAAACTCCCCTCCTCACCTTCCATCCCAGTACCTCTCATTTCTTCAACATTTACTGGGCATTTACTATGTACCTGGTATTACTAGATTATGCCTTTAGTTCCTGCATAAATTATATATCTATTAATCTATGTAAAATTAAATATATATTAATATACAGAGAAATTTTAATTGCTATTTGGCTCTCAGTTAAAAAAAATACTTGTATACAACCCCAAGAGTTTATCTGTGATTAATTTCTGCCAGGTAGAGTGTATTTCAAGACTTTGAACATGTGTTGAAATCATTGGGTTTTGAAGAACTATCCATTAAAGACTTTCTGAACTGTGACAATGGATATTGACAGTGCTTGTCAGACTAAACCACTATCGATTGGCTCACATCATGTGTATAGCAAAACCAATTTCTTTCAAGTGCTTCTTCCTAACTGAAATACATTATTGCAGCCTTCCTCTCTGTTTATTACAACACCCAAGCTCATCCCATGTAACGCATCCAGAGAAAAGTTTCACAATGAACCAACGTAGCAGACTGCAACACAGAACGAAGTGACAGCACTTAGCAATCCAAGTGCTCTTGTACTGTAAGTTGCTATTCCTTTGGAAAACACTGAGCCCTTGCAGAGTCTTGTTTTCATTTGACAATCCCCTCGAATATGGAAAGATCATAGACTAACAGAGCTTTAGTTTTGTTTAATGGTCCTGTGACTCTCATGGTTTCTATCCTTGAATGAAACTATTTTAAGTATTGTGTGTATGTTTAAGTTGTGGGAAAGAAAGCGTTTATGTTGGGTCACTGCTCCCTGACCACAAATATACACAACCCTACACACACACACACACACAGACACACACACACACACACACCAGGGATGTGACTTTTCCCAAACCTTAGAATGTTTTCTCCAGTGAGTGACTGAAGCCAACTTTGACCATATGCTACATATTGTAGGGTTTTATTATTAATTTGAATTTGCATTGTGCCTTTCTTCCCAAGAGGGCACATTTCTTACTGAAACAATACTCTTACATAACAAAGAGCAGTTCTCATAATACCCCCATGAGTGGGAAGAATTCCAGATTTATTTTTTTATTGAAAAATATTATTACTAAACAAAACCTAAAAACACAACTTCCCCAAGTACTAACTGATCATATCTCAAGCTTCCTGCCTATACTAGGAGCATTCCAGGGCCCAAAGAATCTTTAGTCCTAGTTTTTACCCTTTAAGAACCTGGGGAAACCAGGGTATTCCTAAATTGTTAGGGTAATTCTCAGGGTATTCCTAAAATTGCGACCCATCTGAAAAAATCATCCTTATAGCTCACATGAGTCATTCTGATGATAAAGTAGGGAAGATTTTGGTTAACTCTATAAATGCTTTAATTAAATCTGATCTGGTGCTGCCAGCTTCTCTCCCATTCAAAGCATGCCTGGAAATTTAAAGAGAAAAATTTGCTTAGAAGGCTGGCAAAAGTTACACCAGCAAAATGTGTCATTCTTCAAAGCCCTGTCTTAAGTGACAAAGTTCCAAGTTTACGTGAATGTTCTAGACTAGGATTTCTCCCAAGATAAGGATTCCTTTGATTCTTGCCTCCTGTTCCATGCTGTGGCCCAGGAGAATGGCTGTCGTCAGCACCCTGGGCTGTGACCTTCCTCTGGCTTTGCCCCTTGGCCACGGCCTTCTCACCCCACATTCCCTAGCTCTGAGACAGGCTTTCTGGCTTGGAGCCCATTCTCTTGGCACTCTGCAGGGGTCACTCTGTCCTGAAGAATGTTGGTTGTCAGAGTGGCAGCCTCCCATGCTTTTTTCAGGACATCGGAGATGAGGAAATGTCAGGGCAGAGTCAGTTACTCTCTCACAAAATAACTTTATTGAGACAGAACCCTCTATTAGAGGCATCATTTTGACATAAGCTTCAAACTATTTGCTCCGAAATGTGCGTGTGAACCACTGAGACCCTCCCCCACAGGAAGTGTATTGAAAATGCAAAGGGTGCGCCCAGCATATCTGAGGACACAGTATGCAGTCTATGGTTAAGTGATCAGGGATAGTGGAGCGGTTTGTCCTCACAAATGCTGACAGACAGCTGCAGTTTGCAGCTGGCAGTGAGCTTATGCTCGCTAAACAAAGATCTAGCTGGAGCCTCGTGAATTCTTGGCTCCATAGCAATAGTCATAATTAATAACATACATTTCTAAAGAAGGCAAAAAGAGCAGGAAAAGCCCCCGAAAGACCTATATCATTCTGACGCTTGATGTGGTCAGGATATAGGCTGTTTTATTTGTTGTCCATTTTGAATCTATCTGGGGTCCTTTACTGAGACGGTGGTTGCCATGTCTGTGAGGAATGAAACTGCTTTCTGCTTTCCAGCCACACCTTCAGATTAACTCTTCCGTCTATAAAAAATAGTGATGGGAGATTTACTTTCTGCCCCAAACCAATTATTATCCCAAATATCTTATTTCTTTTCCTAAATGAGTTAATGTAATCAAATTGCCAAGCTTTTTCTCGTTTTTGACCATCAGATAACCCCATTCTTGGGCACAGTTCATGCTGGAATCACAGAAACATGAAATACTAAATCTGGAACCAACTTAAAGGAACATAGAGTAAACGCTCCTAACTTTTGAGATGAGGAAAAAGACACCCAAATTGTTTAAATCACTTGCCTAGGGCCACATGGTCAGAAGGAGGGTAAAGATTTGAACCAAATTTCTCAACCACCATTTCTAGGTTTTTCTCTGCACATCTTTATGTCTCTCTAATTTCAGGTTTAGTTTTATTAGAAAAAACATTCCTAAATCTAGAAGAATGTTCCAGAGAACCAATTCTGTTGCTCTAGGCTCCCACTACTGGTCCAATTCTTCTAGGGACGAGGAATTTTAGATTTGAATCTAAATGCAGTCTTTGCCATCAATTAATTCTGTTTTATTTTACATATTTAGAATTAGAGAGTTTTGAACAGAATATGGAAATATATTTAAATTTATATGCATAATCATGCATAATAATATGAAAAATACATGCCCCAAGGGGGGAAATTACAGTAGCCTTCCATTTGACATGTAGCAATACTAAGTGTTTTGCTATTATCCTTTTCTTTAACTTTTGGTAACCTGAAATCTGTAATAGATTATTATTATTTGGAATTTTGAACCTTCTCTTTCCCTGGGGGAGAGGATCCTGTTGCCAATTGCCAGGACACTCCTCCAGACACAGATGTCACTGAGGAGAGGGCTCTGCTGGATATCTTCCCCATGTGTTTCTGCCTAAGCTAGGAGGGAATAGAGAGGATTGAGCTACGGATGGGAAAACACATTTCGCCAAGTTCCAGCGCCTCTGAAATTCGAACTTTTGGACTATTGAACAGGCTGAGATCTTGGTTTTCTTCAAGTTGTTTACTCTTGACAAAATAGAACTTCTGGTCTTGGAAAAAAAATGTCTTTGGGTTTTAAAGTTCTCCGAAATCTTCTTGAGACATTAAGTACCTCTTACATAAAAGAACAGAGTGATGATTTAAGACTGGAGGAACTGGAAATCGTGGATTAAATGACCTTTAAAATACACATAGGTTTAAAATCGAAAGGAAAATGCACTTAGAAAAAAGCATTTGGGATTTATTTCTAAAATATGGTTGGAAACATTAAGCAAGCTCAAAATGAGGCGACGCGCACACATCCTTGTTTTGACTTAAAGTTCTACTTTGAATAACACAACAGATGTAGTCATCAGCATCTATTCCAACAGGGACACTGTGAATGGTGAGAAAGACACAGTAAGACTTGGATAATAGTAAGAATGGTCATCATTACCTTTAACCCTTCAAACTATTAATGCAGAACCAAGAGGAAAAGAGAGATATTCTACCGGGATCTGACTCCCTCCTGTTTTTGTCAAGCAGTTCAATTAGTGAATTTCCACCAGGAAATATTCCCTAAAATTCGCCACCAGAAAGCAGGCTTAGCTATTCTCATTCTATGGCACAAGAGAAAAAAAATGTTAAAAACACCTGTGGACTTTGGTCTGAAAACACTCCTGACAGTACAAACAGGTGCCAGTTTATGTAATGGCCAAAGAAAGCAGAGGGGGATAGAGCCCTGAATCATGAGCAGGGCTTTGCAAAGGAAAATTGAACTTAATTGCTCCATTGTGAGGGAATGGCCAACTGAGAATTATGTGCTCTGGGTCACATAACGGTTTGGCAAAAATATTTCTTTTGCCAGTTTTGTGGCCACATGAAATAAACTGCTGTCGGAATACACGCTGAAGTCAAGGATGAGGGTGGGGTGAGGCAGAGCTTCACGTTATAGTCTGGAATTTAGTGATGCTCCTTACACCCTCATCAAGGCGGACGTGTAGTCGGTGGTCAATAAAGAATGTTTAATAACTGCATAGTGTCTGAGGGAGATGCATGGTGGAAAGCACATAGGCTTTTGTGTTAAAAGATCAGATTTTGAGTCTCAGATGTATCATTTAGAAAGTGTGTGATTCAGCTTAGCTGAATCTCAATTTCCCCATCTGTATAATAGGGATGCAAAATCTCGGTTGCAACGTGGTAAAGATTAAATACTACAATGTAAAAGATGACAATGCTTTGTATGTATGCAAATAGATTGCTGTCTTTATTCTCTTCCTCCCTTTCTTTCTCATCCTTATCATCTTCACCATCACTGTCATAGATTATAGCTTGCACTAAACTCCATAAAGTGAGTTAAATAGAGATGGTCCTTGGGCTTTTGGAACTAACAATTAAAAATCACAATACTAATGTGTGTAAACAAAAAGTAGATATGGATAATTTAAGAAATTTAGAGTAAGTACATAAAAATTATGAAGTTTATATTAATCCTAGCTATCAGTAAAGAGTTATGTCCACACGCCATAGGAAGAGCCCCAGGAATTGCTTGTTGAGACAGAGTACATTTTCTCATACTTTTAACACATTGTATACCAAATTCTCTAACTGCGTGAATGTTTATTAATTGCACCTTTGATGGCAATAAATGTACTGGCAGTATAAATTCCCCCTGGTGAATATATGGTGTGGGTTGCTACTATCACTTTTGCTAATAATAATAATTTAAAAATAACAAATACAAAAATATTTTATCTCTTAATTTAAGATTGAAATCTTTTGTCTATCCAAATAGAAATGGCAGGAGGTCTGCTTTGATAAATATGGCAACATTACCTTATATACTCATAATTCTTATCACAATTATGTCAGCTGTACATCCATGCCATGCAGCCCGGGGGTATATAAATATGTACTTTGAAAATCACAGTTACAACATCTTTTACGTATTAAATTTTTTTTAAAAGACTCAACACTTGATTAACTGCAGATGGAATGTCAGTTCTGGGGAGAATCTAAAGATCTGAGTTGCTGAATTGTGAGTGTGTGTGGGGTGAAGGAATAGGTTAGTAGGCAGAAGACTCTTTGCTTCTGTGAATTGTAGGGTCATATTCATTACTTTTATGAAAGATTAGCTCTGATCAGTAAAAGAAAACTCCTCAGAATGAGTGTCTCCCTGGTAAGCCTCCATACCCCTAGTTGGAGATGATTGTTTATACTTATTGTCAGTCACTAATTCTATTTAGAGTCATTGGTCTTCTTGCTCTCTCTTGAGCACATCCTGCCTCAGGGCCTTTGCACATGCTGCTTTCTCTGACCCAAGCATTTTTTTTTTTTAATTTTTAAATTTTTTTTAAAGATTGGCACCTGAGCTAACATCTGTTGCCAATCTTCTTCTTTTTTTTTTCCTCCCTTCTTCTTCTCCCCAAAGCCCCCCAGTACACAGGTGTATATTCTAGTTGTAGGTCCTTCCAGTTGTGCTATGTGGAATGCTGCCTCAGCACGGCCTGATGAGTGGTGCTAGGTCTGAGGCCAGGATCTGAACTGGCCAAACCCTGGGCCACCAAAGCGGAGCATGGGAACCCAACCACTCGGCCATGGGCTGGCCCCCAAACATTATTTCTTTAGATATCCACATGGTTACTTTACTCAGTTCCTTCAGGGAGGGTTTTCCCCCAAATGTCATCTCTCATAGGTTCTCCTCTCTATTTAAAACTGCAAATCTTCCCCACTTAGGTACTCTCTTTTTTGGTTTATTTGTTTAAGTATTTAAACTTCTCACTAATATACATTTTAGTTCTTTTTTTAACATCTATTTTTTTCCTCCATTAGAATGTTAGCTCCATGAAAGCAGGATTTTTGCCTGTATTTTATTTAATTTATTCTTTAGAGTGATAAGTGCTTAGTATATATTTGTGGAATGAATAAAAGAATACTCTGAATTCCTTTTTTAGAAAAACAAAACTTTAATTCCTTTTTTAAAAACATTTTTAATGTTTATGGATAAAACTCTATGTTCTAAAAATGTAAACCTTCACTTAATGTTTTATGAAGAACAAAATGATTATTAGTTACCATTGAATGATAGTCTGAGTTTATATCCACAACAGGTGTGAGAAGAGAAATAGATCCTGGATCTCAAGTCTTTTTCTTCAAACCTTGAAAATCTAGAAATAGTTATGGTATCCTTTCCTAGGTACCTAGTCACAGATATGAGTGCAAAATCAGGTTATCTTTCTTATCTTATTTAAATAAGAAAAATATAATTCATATAAAAATATTAAATATCTTTTAAGGATACCTATACATCCAAAGTTACACTAAAATTATTCTAGGTGGTATTTGTTGGGAGGAAGGTAAATGAGAGATGAAGAAAAAAATTGTAAAGCTAGGAGACTTCCATGTCTAATGGTAATAAGAATGACAAGGATGCTGAGGAAGAGAAACTCAATCCTCTGTGTCAATCAAACAGAAAGAGAGAGAGACAGGGGCTGAAGTTCCTGGAGAGGCTGATTCTGGCCTAACATGTGGTTGATATCACAGAACCCTAGACCACCACTGTCCACATAAGTAATCATAAATATTCAATAGCCACATTGAAAAAGAGATAGCAGACATTAATTTTAATAATATATTTTATTTAACCCAATCTATCCAAAGTATTCTCACTTCTTCATGTAATCAATATAAAAATTATTAATGTGATATTTTATATTCATTTTTTTTGTACTAAATCTTTGAACCGATGTGTATGTTATACCTACAGCCAGCACATCTCACGTCACACTAGTCGCATTTCAAAAACTCAATTGTCACATGTGGCTAGTGGTGTGTGTATTGGAACATGCAGTTCTAAAGCAAGCCTCTGGGTGTCATGTCTGAACGTGGGCCTGTGTCAACACAGAGACATGCCCCTGGAGCCCACACATGGGGCATTGCTGCAGTTGGTATGGGGACCCGCCTCAGAAGTGGCCTAACCACAACCTCTGAAATGATTTGTATTTCCAGTTCTTTCTCCACCTGGCTTTATGTGAGTGTCTGAGTGGGACAATTTGTATGGGGGGCCAGAGTGGTTCATTTAAAAAGATTACAATTAGGAAAAAAGCAAGATGGTTTTAACTGCATCTCAAATGGGTAGACCAGGTCAAACAAGTTACACTCTATTCTTTTATCTGTAATAATTAGGCTTCTGAATTTTGGTATGCCTATTTTTAAGTGCTGCTCTGTTGCATGTGCTACCTGTGAAATTTCACAGGGTCTCATCATCCATCCATAGCTGTATTTATAGGCAAACCCTAAAACATAGCTGGGAGGAGTGAATGTGTTACTGTAGGTTCTCAGCGGTGCTGGGTGTCTTAAGCTTGTCTTCTGTCCTCCCTGTGCTCAGGACAGTTATAAAACTTCAAAGAGGCAGTGTTTATTTGGCCCTCTCACCCATTAAACATATTTATTCTTGAAAACTCATGGCAAAGTAAAATATTGAAATTCTCTCAAAGGATCAGTGTCAGATGATCTATTTTCATATAGGAAAGACTGGATAGGCACTGTCTGGTTTACAGTGCATTACCCAAGTCATGGTTTTGGTCTGGTGAGATGAGTGAGAGACACCCACACTCAGACATAGTGTATACTTGACTACAGAATAAATTGGTTTTGTTCAGTTTGAGGTTTGGGTTTACTCTCAGGTACCATATATTTAGCTAACTTGACTGTACAATGATTTGAATAGACTACTGATTTTACTTGTATGCCCTTTCCCTGTATGGGAATCAGTTCACACAGTCTCAGCCAAAAGGTATTCAAGCTCAGAAGTGTGTAAGTTTCCCAACTTTTATATCACACACACACACACACACACACACAAAGGAACCCGTAGCATTCTTTGGGCCAGGTGAACTATATTGTGCCATCATCCCTAGGATTTAATAATAAAACAAATAATCCATCATGACACTAAATACAAGCAAAGCAAATTCTGAGAAAGCTGTCTGATTAGTTGAATAATAATAACAACCAATATCCATGTGTAAAAGGTTTATGAAACCCTGTAACCAGTTCTCAAAACCAACGTCTTATCACCTTATGTTCACAAATGATTTTCAGCGGAAGCTTTCCTGTTCAGCTTTGTTGTTTCCACCAAATGATTTTGTTCTTATTGTAAATCATCATCAGAGATCATTTAAACGTGTTTGTCTTTTAAGTCCCTAAAGGAAAAAGTTGAATACAAACAGAATTCCACTTTAATTTTACGACTAAGAGCATGTCTTAAATATGATGACTATGATGGAAATGTTGCTACGGAAAAAAAACCAGAAACTGGAACCCATTTCCCTGGAAACTTTTAGTGTGTATACAAGTACTTAAAATATAAACTATATAGCAATTGACACTGTGAAGCAATCCACAACCAAACAAGACACTATGAGGCAGATTACAAACTTCCCTCCATCACGCTTCCCCGCTTTAAGGAAGCAAAGGTCTAATAAACATGAACTTGAACTACAATGAACATACTCAAATCATCCTTAAAAAATAGGTATTTACAACAACAAAGTAGTACTGTAATGGCAAAGATAGATGAACTAAGCTTAGATCTGTGTAATATAAAAAAGGAAACAATGATTATATAGTACAAATAATTTTACTGTAATATGACAGCCTAATGACTTAAGTGCCCAATATCGTCATTATGGTTCTGAACCCCATGTGCATTAGCAATAAAGACTCAATAAAACTACTGTATAATTCATATTTTTCCATGAAAATCTTGTTCTTCTTTTAAAATAGCTACATCTATAAGATCTGAAGCCTAAATGGAAAAAGTTAGTAACTTGAATTATGTATTATGTGTATGTGGTCATCTGAAGGTGATCTCAGGGAAGTTTCTGACTAATCCTTTTGATGAAGGGAAGCAATAGTTTTTGACACCTGAGTTTATTTTAAGGGTTTTTCAATCTATTAAGAAATGCTTATTTTGTTATGTTAACACATTGATTTATTAGGTATATAATTCCCTGAAGATTATATAATCCAAAGCCAACTACTGTTACTTATCTGATCAATGCATTTTAATTTTATGGGAAAGAACAAATAATGGAAAGTCTGACAAATATTTAAAGTGTTCATTTTGACTGAATATTTGCCATGCTATTAGTTTAACATTTTTTTCAGATAAGGTAAGTGAATGGTATAGAATAGTGATCAAACAAAAACTGAAAAAAATCACAGAATAATTAAAAATCATGACTAGGCATTATTTCAAGTTTTCAGATTCTCTTCCTTAGATCTCCAAGTCTTTATGCTTGCTAGACATCTTCTCTCTCTCATATTGTAATAGGAAGGACAGTAGTGCTTAAAAGTGCTGAGAGAGAGTAGGTATTTTCAGGCCAGTGAGCCATGTATCACAAAGCTATTTTTCTAAGAGCTGCTGAGACACATGAGAAATTAAAGATGTTATTATCTTTTATTTCTCCTTTTAATGTTTGTAAGGGAGCAGCTGTGCCCAATTCTTAGTGTAAAAAGAAAACTATATCAATTTTACTCATTTTTCTGTTTGGAACGAACATGTGATGAGAAGTACATTTTGCCATTACCGAGTAGGGAGATGTGACAATAATTGTAACGGGTGTTGTTTCCTCTACCTGCTAAACTGGTCCTCCTTGCTCAAAATATGGTGTTGTAGGGTGGCATCAACCATCTGGCATCACAGAATGAGAGTTTTACAAAGAAACTTCTTGGATGTCTAAAAATGATGTGAGGATAGACAGACCCCTCAAGGGTGTTTGCACAGATGCAAATCACTTACATTTGCAAATGTGTGCACAAAAGAGAGGATGGAATTACTGAGCGAATGGCTCCCCTCAATTACCTGCTTTGTGCCTGAATCTGCTTGATTTACGAGTTTAGGACTAGGAGTCAGGAACACAAAGAGCTAAACCAGAAGACAAAGCCCATCATGGAAAGTACTCTTTTCCGCTAATTCTCAAAAGACGATGCATGAATGTTTGGACAGATATATATGCTAGTTTTATACAACTGACTCTTTTTCCTCATAAGCTAAAATTGAAAAAAATTCAACCCAAGCTGTCTTTTCCATGAGTCTTGAGAAACTGCATTGTTTTGAGAAAAAAAATTGGCTTGATTTTCACAATTTTTAAAAAATGGATATGGAAAGAGTAAGATTGTGCCCATAGAAGCCAATTGTTTCCAAACCTCGCTGTATTGTTTGGCCCAAATAATTTATCCTCCTATATGGAGTAGGGAACCATGACAGACTGAAAATACAATAACCAGTCAAAAGTTCTATTCCGGAATAAGCTTATTATCCTGGGGAGATTTGCTAAGGACCTCCTCCCCAGCAGTGTGACAAAAGCAAACTACAGAGAGTGCAACAACAAGAACAAAAACTATTTTGGAATGAAGAACAATCAAGAAAGAATTCAGTTTCCGTATGAAGTCATCACCGTTCAAGGAACCTGTTTGTTGACTGGCAAACAAAGGATGTATGTTAAATAGAGCCTTAAGGAGACACACAGAGTATACAAGGCATGTGAGGGATTTTTCTATCTTCTTCGTGGAAGGAACTAGAGAGATGAGGTGAATTTGGGATAGCAAAAAATGTCATACCTAAGCACAACCGAGGTAGTGAAGCTAATTAAAAATGCCACTGTTGCTAATATAACAAAAGGTGGCCTTTGGTTAATTTTTATGTTCTGAGATGTCAAAAAGTAGTGATGAAAAGAAAAACATATTTATACTTTTTCTTACTTGATTGGTGTCTAAAAGATAATTATATTTTCAAACATTTCATGCTTTTTTATATTAATATATCAACATTTAGAGTTTTAACTGGAAAAAATCATAAAGCATTAGCTTTCTGCTAAACAATATTGTAAATGAAGATTTTAAAATACTGAGCCATTCATACCCTAAAAATGCAGATACTAACAAAATAAAGACCTTTGGTGACTAGATTTGCTATACTTTTAATAGCCCATATTCATAATATGTAAAGGCAAAGAGTATAGTAATAATCCACGATTCAAGGACTGTAGACATCTTATCACCAAGACCCTTGCTCTTCTCTGATTTGGTCACCTCAGTAAATACTGTAGAATTTTGCGTCAGCTCTGGAAATGGGAGCCGGCTGCATAAATTAGTTTAAACTGAGAGCAATGGCCACTGTTCCTCTTTCCCTCCTTCTCCTCCTGCTCCTGCTTCTTTTACTCCTGCCATTGTTCATCTTGGATCTTTTGGTTAGTGTGCATTAAAACTATTTAAGGGGGTCGGCCTGTTCGCGCGCTCCGCTGCAGACGGCCCAGTGTTTCGTTGGTTCGAGTCCTGGGCATGGACATGGCACTGCTCATCAAACCACGCTGAGGTGGCGTCCCACATGCCACAACTAGAGGGACCCTCAACAAAGAATATACAACTATGTACCGGAGGGCTTTGGGGAGAAAAAGGAAAAAAATAAAATCTTTAAAAAAAAAAAACTATTTAAAAATGCTAATGAGAACCCAGAGAGGAACAAAAATAGGAGGAGTTTAAGGAGGGGGAAATTTAAGGAAGAGGAAAAGAAAGTAGCAATAGGTTGAAAGGGAGGAACAGTAGGACCATTTTGAGGGGATGATGGGAGAAAGGCAATCCATCTCAACATTTTGAAATTAAAAACATGTCCATTAACCTCAGGAAGTATTTTAAAAGAAAAGTTTTTAAAAAATAACTCGTTATAATATAATAGACACTTGATTGTGAAAATGGCATCATTGCTTTCTAGGAGATGAAAAGGCTTTTCTTATAAAATAAAGGAAAATTTTTATTAAAAGGCTTTAAGTGGAGGTAGAAATTCAAAGGCGGTCAATAGGATTTTGCCATCATGATTACTTATGATAAAGGAAAAAAATGAAAAACTAAGAAACATTATGATGGCACAGCCTATAATAGAAATCTCTAGAAATGTTGTAGTCTTTCAACACAAACTTCTTGAGATGTTTTGACCATCAACAAGAAGCAAAACTAGCCTTGATTACCTCATTTCCACTCTAACAGAAGTTGTCTTAACTAGAAATTATAATAGAAATTTCTGTTATTTACATTTAGAAATATAAATAACTTGTTGGGAAAGACTAAGCATAACTTTCCAAATTTACATGTATATACAGAGTTATTTACTTATTTATTTTTGCTTCTTTATGTTTTTCACATTAACACAAATTCATTTTAGGTATGTTGTTGTATGTCCTCAATCACTAATAATTTGTCCTGTTTACTCAAGGTTAGACCACTATTTTCTATAAAATTATTATAATTTGAGTCTATGCTTTATTTCTATCAAATTATATCTAACTTACTAAGTTAGCATTAAAATAAATATAATTAAAGAAATTATCATTGACCTTGATTCTCCTAACATCAATTTAATAAATTAAAAAAGGTTAACTTAGGAGCTGGCCCAGTGGCGCAGAGGTTAAATTCACACATTCTGCTTTGGTGGCCCGGGGTTCGCCGGTTTGGATCCCAGGTGTGGACATGGCACCGCTTGGCAAGCCATGCTGTGGTAGGCATCCCACATATAAAGTAGAGGAAGATGGGCAAAGATGTTAGCTCAGGGCCAGTCTTCCTTAGCAAAAAGAGGAGGATTGGCAGTAGTTAGCTCAGGGCTAATCATCCTCAACAACAACAACAAAAAGGTTAACTTGTTTCTCATAGGAAAATAGCCTATATTTCTAAAACTGTAGAAGTTCTAGCTAGGCTGATCTCGACTGTCATCAGCCTTACCAAATCAAAGCTAAAAGGGTGGTCTGGATTAAAATATAATTAAACTTATAGACATTCCAACAATTATGTCACTTTATAATCTTGTTTTTTAGAAAGAGGGTGAGATGTGGTTGAAAGAAGAATTTTATTGAACGGAGATGTCTTCATGGAGAGGACAGTGAAATGTGTGAGTGTCTGCCAGGTCTACCTGTTACAGAATGAACTCAGGAGAAGAGGAGCTAATTCCAGCTTTGCCCAATTGCTTGACAGCTGTGTGACATTGGGCAAATAAGTGTGCCTTGATGGCTTTTCAATGTATCAACCTTGCATGGTTAAACTGCAGACCCCAGTTATTCCATCATTCAACAATCTAGGTGATGCACTGAGGATTTTGCAGAGGAAATTGAAGTCTCTAATCAGTTGACATTAAGTTAATCAGGTGATCTAATCAGGTGAGCTCCTTAAAAGAGGGTTTATGCCTTCCCGGAGGTCAGAGACTCCAAATAGCTCCTGCCTGGGAGTTTCAGTCTGTGCCTGATCTTCCCTGACTTCAGACTTGCTTGGCCAACCCCCACAGTTGTGTGTCACTTTCTTGTTATTTATCTATCCATCTCTCTCTCTCTCTCTCCAGCTGTCTGTCTGTCTGCACATCTGTCCATCTGTCTGTCCATGCTTCCCACTAGTAGAGGTTCTGCTTCTCTGATTGAACCCTAACTTCTATAGTGCCTGTTTGGTCTAACTTTTCTCTTTTGTAAAAGTAGAAGTTTGGTTTGGTGTAATCTGTTACTTTTCAACCCTCAGGGCACCAGACCATGATTTTAGGACAGCATTCTCTTAGATGTGGGCCACTTTTAGAGAATGTAAGCTAATCTCTTGTGTTCACAATTACATCTCTGGTACATGGAACAGCATCTAACATATTGAACAGACCCATGGAGTGTGTGGATGGGAGTCTGTTCTCTCTAAGTCTTGACTGGGAACGTGAAGTGTGTCCAGCGTTCAGTGAGGCTTTGTGTTTCTCTATCGTGTCTTTGTAAGAGATTTAATGATCAAGAACAATTTCTTCTTTGCAACCTTTTAGTTATTTTTGCAGAGTTAAAAATTTTGTGCTGCTATTTTTTTGTCAAGGCAAACTTCAACCAGAAAACAAAACAAAATAACAAAAATAAATCAAACAAAGAAAACAAATGTCCCTGCAGAGTGGAGATGATGAGTCAATTCCAGTTTACATTATACACTTTACCACAACCATCTTTACATTTCATGTGTCCTTGCTGAATAGTCCACCTTTAATGGTGAACTTCCAGTCCTGTGTTGAACTCCACTGGTGTAATGTACTATGCTGAAGAAGACACCCCAAAGACGAATTGTATTTACAGACAATTTCAGAAGCAGAATTAACTACCACCTTCAGTTTTATAAATACTGAATTTTTATTTACAGACAAAGGCACTGTAGGTCATGCTGAAGAAAATGGGCATGGATAAGTAATTTTTCTGTCAGTTTAAAATTCTTCCTGATGAATTTACTGATGTTCTTATATTAAAGATAGATCCATTACTTTAGTTTGCCTCCTTTTAATGATGGGGACAAAACAATTTTCTCCAGTGGTAGCAAAATTAAAGTCATCTAGCCTTTATGGTGTTCGTATAACATTTAGCCCAAATGAAAAAATGATACATATCTGTGCCCCCTGGGGTTACCTCTAAGTTCAGAGAAATGAAGATCCCACAGCATAAGTTCACTGCCCCACAGATGTGCCCAGAGTGAAGGAGTAGCCTTAGAATACAAGTCAAAACTGAAGAAAATGCTCATGGATTTTAACTGAAAAGTAGGCTTGAATCTTCTAGACTCACTAAGAATTTTGGAGTCTGAAGAAAAGGCTAAGGTCTTACTTCAAATTAAAGGAAAATTTTTCTGGCAGAAGGGACCTCCATCTTGGGGCTGATACCGTGTGTTTTATCTGTGTGCTGTGTGTCTGTTCCCTTCTGACAGGGGTGGCAGAAGTACCCCTGTGAGCTGGCAACTCTTCCACCCAACAGTATAGGGCCCTTTCCCTGAATCACGACAGTGCACAGAAAATCAGTTGAGGCCACCCTTGCTCTGTTCCTTTCCTAAGTTTCCACTAAAATGGCCGCATTTCAATTTTCTCTTCATTCTCTCATTTTATTCTTGTCAAAGAGGGGAGGAAGCACACATATATGTTAGTTAAAAAGGATCAAAATTTAGGTAAAATTGTCCTAGAAAACTGTATCACTTCTTGGATTGAATCCAACTGAAAGAAAAAAATGATAGTAAAGAGAATAATAACCCTAATGCAATTACTGTATCAAGCAATAAACCACAATTTGTGTTTCATATCTGAGGTCTGGTTAGTATAAAATAAAGATTCTAATTTAACATTATTCAAGTACTTTGTCTTCTAAACCTTTACATTCCAGCTCTTTGATGAGAAATTATATTTTCAGTCTCTGGATTTATATTTTTATATTAACATGTGTCATTTGTACCTTCATATATGCAGAGGATGAAGTTAAATCAATAAAACTAATAGTAAATATGTATATATAGGGGGGAGAAAATTAGTGTGAGCAGAACTGAGAGTTTCCAGTTTGAGCAGACAAAAGCCAAATACTCATAAGCTCCACAGAGCAGGCACTTTGTGAGGTATATTTCCTACAGGTAATGTTGTCCATCTTTTGCAATAGTGCGCTATATTTCTGATTTTTCCAAATTTGGAAATAAACATCTATTTTGATATATTTTTCTGTTATATTATGTATACATTCAGATATTTAATGAGCCCTTACTTTGAGCAGAGCCTCATCTCTGAAGAAGCAGACCAGGTCCCTGCTTTCACACTCCTTATTGAACAAGTTTTGTAGCCTGGTTTGTCTTCCCCCCACTTCACATTATGCCGTGCACATTCATTCTGCCATTGTTCTTTGAAAACATAAATTTTTATGGCTATGTAATATATCATCATATGGATGCACCATGACATTTAACAAATGCCCACTGTTGGCAGTTAGATTATTTCAAACTTTTTACTATGATCAAAAGCACTTTAATTCAAACTTTTAGTTTGTTATTATTTTCTCTGAACAGATTACTAGAACTGAAATTAAGTTTGGAGAGCAGTACAAATATTTTTAAGGCTCTCTGTGCTCATTTCCAAATTGCTTCACAGAAAGCTTACGTACACAATTGAGATAGAATATTTGTATATACACCTGCAGAGACACACATATGCTTATATATCTACATGTTTATGATACAAGGAAGTGCAGTAGTTGATAAGATTTATGAAAAGAGGTAATATGCTTCTTTCTTTTTAATTTTATGTATAAATGATAGGTCGGAACTACCATGACATTCCATCTTTATGATGCAAGATGTTACAGGGAATGATGGGGAACCAAGGCATGTAAAGCATTCTTTCATTCCCCATTTAACCAGATGTGTCATTTTGGCATTTTAATCATAAGCAGGTGCCTTGACCCTTTGACTTGAACTGGATGCTGGCAAAAGCAAATGTTTGCAACTTGGGTCTTTTTCTACAGTTTCTCAAATCATAGTACTTCTTTTACCCATTGTCGTTCTGAGATGGTATTCACTATGACCGTCTTGAAGTCTTCAAGTCTTAATCTGACAGCCTTTGTTAAGGCAGGAAACAGGCTATTAAAAACTGCCTCCGTCTTGGCTAACCCAGGCCACTAGCAATCTTTAAACTGTTATGTTAGCATATAAAAATACAAAACTATGACTCCAAGCATTGAAACCATGGTGCCAGGATGCTTTTTAGAGCATTAGTTCTGTGAGGCTAAAGAATAGCCAATTGCTTACATTAAAGAAAAAGAAGAAGAAAGTTAGTATGGTGAACCTAACAGCCCAAACTTAGGACCTCAGGTGGCCCTGACCATCGTGACTAGCTTATCATTATTTAAATACATTATCTCAAGCTGATCACAGACCAAGCATTGCAACCAGCATTCCAAAAACTTGTTCTGTTTTGCCATTTTTAGTTGTTGTGAGATGCCAAAGCAAGTGAGTCATGACTTCAAAGCAAAGAGTAATGGTTCATCCATAAAGGAGAGGAATACATTAGGAAGAAGTGGAAAAACTTCCTGTCTCTTAAACTATTCGTCAAACCGACAACTATCCTGATGACCTTAATTGACAAAATCCAAAGTTCTTAACTTCCTGATTTAAGGAGTCCATTAACTATTAAGGGGATAAAGAACTTTCAGACACTTCTATCCCATGACCTATGATAGGGATATCCTTCCCCTTTATTGCTTTCTGAGCACTCTGCTGGTAGTGCTTGAAGAGTCTGTGTGCGGGTCTCTGGAATAGTCTCCCTTGAGAAGCTTACTGGAAAACCAAGGTTGAAGCTCTGGTCATATTTAGTCTGCATTTCTGTGCAAACCACCCTTGCTGTTCATGGCAACTGTGACTTCAGTGGTGGTAGCATGCTCTCTACTGCTTTATTTTTTTTATTTCCTTGATTACTTGTGTATTTTAAGATTTTTCTCATTAACTATTTGTGTGCTTTGGAATCAAGTGGAAATTACCCGTTCTTTAGAAAATTGACATCACTTATCAGTAAATCTTTAGACCTGGAGGATTTTTAAGACATATTTTGAAGCGTGTATTTGGATATCCTTAGTTAACTTTTCCAAAATAATGTATTTCATTGGTTTCCCAATCTATCAGAATAAAATCTGATATATTATTGTCTAGAAATTTAACTTCTGTATCTGCTTCAAATTTTAAATTTTAATTAATTGTCTTTTGTGTTCTTCTAAATTAGATTTTTCAGTTATTTTTATTTTGTTCTTAATAAGATTGTTTATTTTCCAAAGAACTACCTCTTAGTTCAATAATTACTTTTTTTGTTTTCTAATTGATTGGTTTTTCTTAATTTCGCCATTTCTACCTTTAGAGTTTTAAAGTTATATTTAGTTATCTAAAATTATTTCTTAAATACAGAATATTTTACTTTCTTTTAATATTAAAAACATTTAATGCTATGCATTTGCCTCTGAATATTTCTTTGGTTGCATACTATTAAATTTGATATTTATTGTGCTCTTCCTTAAGACAAAAGCAATCAAAGGGAATGTCAATTTAATTAACAAGGGACTCAGGACATTTTGTTTAATATTTGTTGTCAATTTCAATCTTTATTATATTTTATCTTATTCAGATCACGTTTCTGTATAATTTCTGCATTTACAATTTTTTTTTGAAAATTTCTTTGTGGCTTTAGTATATGATTAATAGTAATAAAGATTATGTGGAATACTTTAAAATTATGTGTAATGTCTGTACTTAGCATACAAAGTCTAATACATGTTTATTAATCAACAATAAAAAATATGAGAAATATGGTTTTTACCTCCACTATAGTCTTATGGATATTTATCTAAGATTAAATTTTATCTTCTCATACTAAATATTTGTACATATGCAGAATTCTAAACAGGATCTGTTAAATTAAAGAAGTAACTTATTTGGGAACTTAAAGGTTAGAATTTTTTAATATAATTAGAAAACAAACTTTTGAACAAGTACATAAAATAATCTCACTAATTTTAAAGATTACATTTTAAGATTATGTTTTTACTTTTTAACTTACCATCTGTTAATCAATAAATGCTAGAGTTTAATTTTTTTATTATATATTAATTTATAAATCAAATTTCCTTGACATTTTTGCTTTTTCCATCTGTCAGTATGGCCCTTAAAATTTATTTTTATGTACTATATATACACACATACATTTATACCTGTATAAAGATCTTTTCATCTTTCAAAACACACATGCAAAAATTGTTTAACAATATAATTATTTATGCACATTAACAAGCAAAACTTAAGGAAAGGCGAGCGAAAATTTAAAAAAAACTGTAAAAAGCCTAAAAGATGCAGTACATGTTCGGAGTTAGACTACTTAACTTTTAATCTGGGCTCCAAAGCTAAAATATTCATGTTTCCTACTCTGTAAGTGAATATAAAATTATTCTTAAAGTATAGGGTGTTCTAAAGATGAGAAATGAGAAAATACATGCTATGCACTTGGAACAGCATATGGCACATGTGATGCTTATATTTTTTATTAATATTGATATTAATATGTGAAGATTGGTCAAAATCCTTTCTCTTGTGGGAGGAAAATGCTTTAACTTTTTGGAAATAAATTTAGCCATACCACTTTATATCTTTGTTTACTTCATATTATTACCTAATATATTTAATTTTAACACATAAGACAAGGGAAATTCAAAATTATTATTTCATTTATAATTTTTTCTACAACGTCCACTTAATTTACCACTCTGTGGTTTGTATTTTTACCATTTTGTTTTTAAAATTATGCAAGTTATATATAGAGTGTTAGGTTTATTTTGTGTAATAGAAGTCTCTAAGATGAATAACTAACATTTCAAAAGCACTTATTCTATTCCAGGCACTGTTCTAAGTACTTTCACGGACTAAGTGATCTAGCCCTCACTGCAACTCTATGAGGAAATATTATCCAAGTCACACAGATGGTGCTGGCAGGGCCGGGACTTCCGCCTGGCCCAGGCCATCTGGCTCTAGCATCAATGTTTTCATCACTGCACTGCAGCTGGAGGACCAAGTGAGCTGCCCTAAGCTGGACTTAAATGTAGCACTTGCTTCCTAATGGCTGAGTGATTTAGGTCATTTAGCACTGTTTCTATTACTGAGAAGTGACAGATCCTCATTCCTAGGACCAGCTAGGAAACAATTCCAGCCTCTAGAACCTTGGGAACAGAAACAGACACCAAGACTCAAGCGTGGAGCATTTTGATTTATTAATTTCTCCCCTGATAAACTCTTGGTGGATCATCTTCCATGGTACTACTTAATACTCTCTATATGGGAGTTTGTCCTCAACGTGAATGCAAAATTTATAGTAAATTCAATGTGAGGTACAAATACAAATTTGAGTAAAGTACTTTGCCAAAAGCATATTTATCAAGTCATTATGGTATTCATTTTGTTAGTAAAATCAAGCAGATATATGTTAACAGTTTCATGTATAAATTCATCTTTAAATTGAATCATCTTCATAGAGAATAGGAAATATCTACTTAAAAAGAGACCATGAACACTCTTTGTCAATGTAGAACTGAGAAATTTGGAACCTCTTTAACTTCACTTCTTCAAATAGAACATGCACAAAGCAACTTCTCAGTAAGTGTGAATGCGTGGACTGAGTGCTCGCTTCCACTGCTCTAGCTTTTTAGAGTTTATGTCATTTCTTTTAGACTCCAAAATATAGATTCTAGCTTTCTAGAGCTTATTTTGTCTTCCCTCAGTCCTCAGATATAGATCGTTCTGACTTGAGTTAATCTATTTATATTATGAACATGTTATAATGCAGAGGAATTATTAATCCCTCCGTATTATGAATGTAACAAAAACATTGGGAGAAGTATTGCTCTGTGTAACTTGTTTCTTCATTGATTTCAGGGTTGATTGGCTCATTATCTGGATGGACCTGGGTCCCATTCATTATCATTCCATCTAAGTCCTTTACCTCCTATGTGTTCAGTGGAAGGAACGTGGAGTTTAAGAGGAGATGGAGGGTGGCGGCCCCATGGCACAGTGGTTAAGTTCATGTGCTCTGCTTCAGTGGCCCAGGGTTTACCAGTTCGGATCCTGGGCATGGACTGGACCCACACACTGCTCATCAAGTCATGCTGTGGTGGTATCCCACAAAGAAGAACTAGAATGACTTACAACTAGGATGTACAACTATGTATGGGGGCTTTGGGGAGAAAAAATAAAAAAGAGGAAGATTGGCAACAGATGTTAGCTCAGGGCCAATCTTCCTCATCAAAGAAAAGCTTATCTAGAAAAGAGCAGATGGGGAACTTCACTCCACTGTTGGGGCCTCCAAAGAAACAAGGAAGCAAATAAATATAGAGTGGTTGCTGATCAGACTGTTTTTCCAGCCAAATAAAACACAGTTCTGTTTAAGTATCAGATTCTGACTTTATCCCACTAGTCTTCTTAACATATTGAAAGGGTAAAAGTATCTGCATATGATTCACCCCTGATTTACAATGAACTTGGCCCAATAGTGAAAGACAGTGGAAGACTGAGTAGAACAAAAAAAGCTACAACTAATTCCTAACTTTCTTGACAAGCCCTTTAAACTAGCAGTTGTCTTGAGTATTTGAGCCTGAAGTGTAGGTATCAATTACTAACAAATAAGAGGCCTCAGGGCCTCTCAATAACAGTGATTATAAAGGAAAGCTTCTGGAACATTCTTTCCACCCAACTTTGAAAGGATCAATTTGTTCCTTTTTTGTTTTTTGTTTGTTCCCCATCCAAATGCTGTTAAGTAATTTCTTTTCAGTTAAATTCCTGCAACTTCATTTTGAACTTTGTAATTCCGTATTCTGTTGCCAAAGTTTAACCCCCTCAATATGACCATCAAAGTCATATAATTATGCCAGTTAGCTGAGTTTTCTTTTGTCTTCTGAAGCAAGGCAAATGCACTGGAGCATGTGCTCTATCAGATCTGGCATGAGGAGTCTGTCTCTAGGAGGAAAACATTGACCTCTATCTTCATCATCTCTATGATTGGATAAATTTGTTTTTGCTAAGTAGGCTAATATGATATATTTATGTCAGTTGTGAATCAAGACTTTTATAATGAGGATGGATGCTTGACTCAGTTCAAGAAGTTTATAGTCTTCTGTAAGTCACTCAATATACTGTTTTTTCCCCATAAATCCAGAAGAATTTTTGAGAATATGCTCATCTCTAGAGATTTCAATCATTTTTCTCTAAGGTAACCTTTTCTTACCAAATTAGGAAGACTCTCAAATACCATGGGAGAAAATAAAATACTTGTACTAATGTTATTATTAACATTTATTGAGTGTTTATGTTGTGACAAACACTGCTATAAATGTCACAAATGTAACATAATTTATGCTTCCAACTCTGTGAGGTAGGTACTATTATTATTGATATTTTCAAGCTTATAAAACAGAAGCTAAGTGAGGTTAAGTGACTAACTCAACGTTTGTAGAGGTAGTAAGTAGCCAAAACCATCAGCCCCGCTCCAGAACCCAGAGGCCACACAGATCAACAGTTATGACTTCAGGCTGTGGAGTCAGAATGCTTGGTTTCCAAGTCTAACTCTGCCACTTCTTGGCTGTATAACCTTGGCCACAGCAGTGAACCTTTCAGTGCCTCAGTTACCCAATAGGTAAAATGGGGATGATAATAGTACTACTCTACCTCTTCCAGTTGTTGACAGGATTAAATGAGAGAGAACATATAAGCTGCTTAGAAGAGGGCCTATAGCCTGGTAAGTACTCCAAAACATTCATTAGCTATTCCTATACCACACTTCTGTAGTACAGGGGACACGAGAGCTTCATTCTTACAATAGTGTTCATAAATTTCGTGTAGTAAAGGTCCTTGAGTGAGAATCAAATGATTATCTTCATGCCAAACATTTTCACAATTGGAGTGTTTATTTCAAATTCTACCATATTGTTCCAATATTTTGTAGTAATAATCACTAATTATTTATTAAGATAAATTATAGGAAGAAATGATACAAGATTAGAAATACACAGAACCTTTGTGACAGGACTAATTGCATCTCTTTGATTTTCCCTCCCACCCTCCCATGATGAAATGAGCCCTCTCATTTTAGATTTCTAGAGCATTGAGAAAAAACATCTGTAGGGGCCACGGTTGGGGACTTTTCCTACAAGAGTGCACCTCAGCACGCAGAATGTTACACATGCACCTTTTACATACTTATCCTTAAACTGTTTATCTGGCACATCGACAGGCAGCTGGTGGAACAAATAGGAAATCCTGGGAAGCACATTCATTTTTAAAGTGTTAATGCGCCCAATCCAAGAGACAGTAATGTGCTCCCATCCGTTAAGATCCCCTTTAATGTTTTGGATTGGAGGGCCATAATTTAAATGAAATGCATTATCCAACCTGGAAGGTATTCCGCATCCTAAATATTTAATTGATTTCTCCATCAGGGGAAGATGAGCCTACACAATAAGCAGATCCTATCTATATCTAAGTGTCCGATTAATAGCGCCTCTAATTTAGGGTAATTTAGGAGTTTACAACTTATAAAATGGCTATTTCTTCCACATTCCTCCCAAAGTACCAAGAGGATTGTGTCTGGATTAATTGCAAACAGCAGACAATCCTCTGTGTATAATGAAAACTCAGAGTCAGCATCATCCAGCCATGCACCTATAATTTGAGATCTCATCTGAATATTTTTCTCAGGGGGCTTCACATCCAAAGTAAATTGAAATGGCAAAGGAGGAAAGTTGTAATTGTTGCATCTCTCTACTAAAAAAGTTTAACAAGTCAAGTTCATTCCTGCTGATTTTTACTTAGTTGGGTCTTAGCTAACCGAGTGAGGAAGATAAATCAAGCTACTTGCAGATTTTCCTAATGGTGCAAAGTTTGGCACCCCGAGGACTGTGGAAATGTCTATTACTACACTTGTAAAGGAGAGCAGTGGAACAAGACTGTGGGTGGCTGGATCCATATGACTAATTTATTACCCCTGAATCCACTTAGTCATTTCCGGAGGAGCACTTAAGTGCCAAAGTTTATGGTCATTTTCAGTTTAAGAAAAGAACAGGGCACATCTTAACATACAAACCAGATATATTATTTGGAGAAATCGGCATTTCTTTTCTGCGTTTACCAGTAAGTTCTAAAATTTGAGGTTATACTTGTAAAAGTATCATTGAACTTTACCTAAATATATTTACTTCCAATTTTATGAGGTCCTTTCAATTCCGCTTTTCTTTAGGAAAAAAATATGAGGGTTCTGTTAAACTTTATTTGAGGACTTGAGGTATGAAACTAAATAAATGAAAAATGTAATAGCAAATCAGGTATAAAATTTTGTAACGTTAAATTTGTCTTTTCTGTGACAGTTTTTCTCTGCATTCTTGAAGAGCCACTTTGTAGATAGCTTAATTTTCGTTCAAATACAAACTTGAATCAATTTTCTGGGGAAAAATACTCAGTGTAGCTCCTGTTCGCCACAACAAAGAAAATACATTTGTAGACATATTCTGGAAATTTAAATCCCTCACTGCTCTTTTGAGCAAGTCCAAGGAGATTTGAAGCCTGACATTCTGTACTTTGCTATTCCTGAGAGGCGGATGTATGATCATCTTTACAGAGGTTTGCTCCTGTCCCCGCTGAATTAATATGCATTTGCGTTAACTAATCTTGAAACAACAGGAATAAAGTTTATCCAGGTCTTTTATACCTCAGAGAACAAAACAAATACTACAAATCTTTAGAGAGAAAGGATATACAGAGGGGCTTGAGGTGACTATTTCAAAGCAAATACTCTTTAAATGATGTGCAAATTATTTCAGCTCTTGAGCATGATTTATGAAAGGGGATTAGCCCACTGAAATAAGAACCAAGTTTAAACTGTTGGGTTTCAAAGTCAAAGATGAGAAGTGGTTACAAGAAAAGGAAAGAGAAAGGCAACAATTTAGAGGAGGGATTTATTTTAGTTTTTCCCCTTAACTGACTCACCTTAAATTGTGTCACCAATTGTTCTTAAGTGCAGTATGAAATATTGCATTCCTCCTCTAATTTTCTATAAAGTTAAGAGCGTAATAATTAAGAAATGATACTGGAATTTATATTTCAGCAATAAGGTCTCTACTTGTCATGTAAAAAATATAATCACAAACTGTGTTAAACAATTAAAACTATTCAAGCTGGAAAGGATAACTTCTAAGAGTCTTGAGTTAGAGAACATTTTTTTCAATTCAAAAGTCACATCTATAATCCCACAACATAATACATTCTAATATTCCAATATGCTCTTCAAGTAATAGTTAAAAGCTTCTTCTAAGACTTATGAAAATGATTGCTTTTATGTAATTGTAAAGATTATTAAGTGAGCTCACTTCTTATGATTCTATAATGACCCGCTATTCTGGAAGGTAAAGGAAATTTTAATGATCCCGGAACTCACATGTGATTAATATCTAATGCTTCTTGACTAAAATTCTGGATTTTGTTCAATAAAAATGAGCTATGCAAAAATTCTGTGGGTTCTCAGCCAAACCCTTCTGTGGAGTCAGTTATGCCCAATTTGAAAATCAGGCATGGAACCTCAATAACAAACCCAGGTACTGACTAGGGGGAAAAAAAGATTAATTATTCTTGTATAAACTGTCCCAGAGTAATAAAGCTAAATAAGTGAAGTGAATCCAGAAACTATTAAAATTTTGAGGAAACTCTTTCAATCTGTCTCATTACTATCCAACAAATTTTTAAAAGACTGGAACTTCAGGGGCAAATTTGTGAGGAACATGCTTATTTAGAAAAGAATAATTATTTGCCTATTTCAGTTTCCATTTCCTAGAATAGATACAGGTGGATCAGAGAAAATGATGCTTTATTTCAGAAATAGTCATTGTCAGCTCTTCTCAGTGAGTGAAATCTTATACTACTAGAAGGATTAATCAGACTTTATTTTGAATCTATGCTTTACTTTTTGATTACTAAATTGTGAGCCTACTTTTGTTTTCTCCCCGATTTTCCCAAGCAACTCGACTAAAGTGCAGGCTGGTGGGCCTGGGTTGTTTTGGCGGGCACAATAGATAAGCTTACTCTATGAGTCAAACAGCTAAGCCATGGCTCGTTCAGAATTACGACATCTAACCTGAAAGACCAAAGGGAAATGAATTCAAGTACCCAAGAACAACATAAAAATGAAAGACTTTTAAGCGATGAGATACTATTATTCTTGCGTTGGGAGAAGGGAACTCACAAAAAGAAGACTACAGGTGAGATTTTATGTTCCCAGAAGAACTAAATGTAAAATGAAAGGAAAATAGCATTTCAGTTGGACTTCACACGTGAGTATATCCGGGAAATTTGTGGATTCCTTCCAGGGAATTGTGTGGAGCTTTGGTTTCTTGGCGTGTCTTTTGGTGAGGATAGTTTATTCTTGGTATCATTTTTCATTAGCGTTGTTGTTGTTCTTTTTGTTGACTAGAGCTGTTGACTTTTGACACGGATAGTTCAGAGTTCATGACGTGGGTGTCATGACTTGGGTGTGTCATAGGCAAAAATTATAAGGAAAGTCTTGGTTCAGTCTCAATCCGCAATCATGGCTTGGAAGGAATTGGCGAGATTAAATAAATATTCACCACCCAAAATCACGCATTGTCGTGGCACAGCCAATATGATAATAATCATAAGCAGGATTATTTTACACAAAGGCAGACTAGATAGCTCTTCTACATAGGTAGATCTTGTCCAAGTCTCAAAGGCCACTGTCTCTGGACTTCCGAAAACCTACTTAGAGAGATTATTTTTGTCATATGATAGTGTACTTCTCAAATTTTAACGTGCATTTGAATCACTTTTTAAAATGCAGATTCTGTTCAGTAGGTTTGGGATGGGGCTTGAGATTCTTTATTTCCTAATAACCTCCCAGGTAATATTGTTGCTGCTGGTCCGTGGACCAAACTTAGAGTAAGAAGAATCTATTAGGATTCTGAAAGAACGAGATATAGAATGCAAGTTCTGCTGAATGCCTAGGCATCCTGATGGTTTTTCCAAACCACAGGAGCAATAGGTGGTTTGGGAACTATCAAGAATCCTTCTAATACATGTTAAGAAAACCTATCAATACCCGCTCAGTAATCTCTGGAATCTCTCCCCTTCTCCATTCCCACTGCCCAGCTTCAGCCTGCATTATACTCTACTTGGCCTACTGTAATAGTTCCATATTTATCTCCTTAACTCCAATCTCGCTCTTTTTCGTGCTATCTGTCTCTTTGTCATTCTTCACATTTCCACTGAAATCACTACTCTAAATAACAGATCTGTTCATGTCTCCTGCCTGCAGGAAAGTCCTTCACTGGGCTCCATTACTTATAGCATAAATTCCACATTTCTTAACATTCCGTACAAGACCCTTTGCCAGTGTTCTCTGTTCATTTCAATCTGACGTCCAGTCATTACTCTAAAGTTTTGTGCACTCTAGGCTCACAAATCTATTGCTGTTCTCCAAACACATTAGGCTTTATGGATCTGTCTTTCCTATCCTAATAATATGTACCCATTTTTTTTCTCAGCCATTCCTGTCTTCTCAATCTGAAAAAATCTCAGAGTTTCATAACAGCGTTAAACTCCAGGTACTTTTTATTTCCCTTTGCTGTCTGCCTTCCCTTCCACGGTTCTATCCCCTATCTCCTACCTGTGTTTCCAGGGATCACTTTTGAGTTTCAGACTCTGTTCGGGTGATGGAGATGAGGAGGAGTAATCATCAGAAAGTCATGGTTTATACCCTCAGCTATTTGCAGTCTAATGGAACAGGGAGGTCCTGGATTCAGTCATTTGCTGAAGTTAGGTGAAGTTAGGTGGTGAGTTAGGGTTGCTTCTCCCAGATAGCCAAACCCTTTCATTCAGATAGAGCAG
This sequence comes from Equus przewalskii, assembly GCF_037783145.1. Lineage (NCBI taxonomy): Eukaryota > Metazoa > Chordata > Mammalia > Perissodactyla > Equidae > Equus > Equus przewalskii. The sequence continues at coordinate 25,993,949 of NC_091847.1, read as the reverse complement.
ACATGCTGGGCTCCACATATGCTTGCCAGCCTGTTAATAGAGTGTGCTTTGGTGAGAGCAGACTTTTTAGCATCTTTTGGTTTCTTCTTTATAAGTGGCTCTATATTCATGCGGTTTTGGTGTTTTTACTTTAGTCAAAAAAAGCCATCTTTTTATCACCAATGTGTTATGATAGACTTTATATATATACACACATATATGTGATAGACATAGATATAAAACATTAAAATTGAGCAAAATCTTTCCTTGCTTTTAAATGAAATTACATAACTGTCAAAATTCTACCATTGCATCATTTTAGTATTTTATACAAGAAGGGAAAAGGCAACTGACGTTTGGTGAAGTTTAATCTATAGAGATTGCCACAACATCAGGCTCATGCTTAGGAATGGCAAAACCAAGCATTTATTCCCCATAACACTCAGAAGTCCTCAAGGGAACTAAAGGTAAAAGTGCATATGATGCCCTGAGTCAATAGAATAGTGAAGATATTAAAAAATTAAGCCTTTGGGAGCCAGCCCGGTGGCACAGCGGTTAAGTCCGCATGCTCTGCTTTGGCGGCCTGGGGTTCACCAGTTCAGTTCCCCGGTGCAGATCTAGCACTGCTTATCAAGCCATGCTGTGGTAGGCGTCCCACATATAAAGTAGAGGAAGATGGGCATGGATGTTAGTTCAGGGCCAGTCTTCCTCAGCAAAAAGAGGAGGATTGGAGGCAGATGTCAGTTCAGGGCTAATCTTCCTCCAAAAAAAAAAAGTTAAGCCTTTGGTAAATTATTCATTTGTTTAATCTGATTTTGCCAACTGTTTGAATCAGTAGTAACAGTGCATTCTTGCTATATATTTAAAGAAACTGTTGGATTTACAGTAGACAAACAAAAGTCACGATTATTTTATTCAGAGTATACATATTTGGAAATCATTATATCTATTACTTATATTACAATATAAATCTACAAAGTTCTTGGATACATATTAGATCCAGTATATACATTGTTCTTAGATCTAATACATGTATTACCTCCTTATATCATATGACTATTTATATATTTATAGAAAAAGTATCCATCATTTGGATCAAAGACTTGAAGATATGTCCTGAAACTATAAAACTCCTGGAAGATAATATTGGTAGTACACTCTTTGACATAGAACTAAAAAGGATCTTTTCGAATACCATGTCTTCTCAGACAAGGGAAACAAAACAAAAAATAAACAAGTGGGACTTCATCAGACTAAAGAGCTTCTGCAAGGCAAAAGAAACTAGAATCAAAACAAAGAGAGAACCCACCAATTGGGAGAAAATATTTGCAAATCATATATCTGACAATGGGTTAATCTCCCTGATATATAAGGAACTCACACAACTCAACAACAAAAAAACAAACAACCCAATCAAAAAATGGGTAGAGGAGATGAACAGACATTTTTCTAAAGAAGATATACAGATGGCCGATACACACATGAAAAGATGTTCCACATCACTAATCATCAGGGAAATGCAAATCAAAACTACACTGAGATACCACCTTACACCTGTTAAAATGGCTATAGTCACTAAGACTAAAAATAACAAATGTTGGAGAGGGTGTGGTTAGAAAGGAACCCTCATACACTGCTGGTGGGAATGCAAACTGGTGCAGCCAATATGGAAAAGAGTATGGGGATTCCTCAGAAAACTAAAAATAGAACTACCCAAACAATTTGAAATCAACAATCCAAAGTAACACACACACCCCTATGTTCATTGCAGCACTATTCACAGTAGCCAAGACGTGGAAACAATCCAAGTGCCCATTGACTGATGATTGGATAAAGAAGATGTGGTATATATATATATATATACATACACACAATGGAATACTACCCAGCCAGAAAAAAAGACAAATTCATCCCATTTGCAATAACATGGAAGGACCTAGAGGGAATTATGCTGAGTGAAATAAGCCAGTCTGAGAAAGACAAACACCAGATGATTTCACTCATATATGGAATATAAACAAGTACATGGCCAAAGTAAACAGTCAGTGGTAACTAGGTGAAGGGGGTGGGGGTGGGCACAGGGGGTGAAGGGGACAATTATGTGGTGACAGTCAAGAAATAACGTAAAACTGAAATCTCACATTGATGTAAACTATTATGAACTCAATAAAAAAAAATTGGAAAAAAAAGTCTCCATTATATTTACTTAGAAAGTCAGTCTCAGGAAACTTATCCAAATCTTAGAGTTAGTATAATCTGGAGGTATGAATTATACTAAAATTTTCTGATGCTTAAACTCAAATTTTTTTACACAATCCTATACAACCTTTAGAAAAGGGTGCATACAACACTTTTGTAACTTTTGTGTTAAACTGAATTTTTATACCTAAGCTGACCTTAAAAAATTATTCTGATTCTTCTAAAAATTATTGAAATTATTTTTGTTCATTATAGAATATCTCCTTTTTTCTTGCCTCCAGTAGAGCCTTGAAAATTTTAATTCAGAGCCCATAAAAGAACCTCAAGAGTAAGTATGAACCAGAGCAATCCTCTCAAAAAAAATAGGAGGTTTGGGGCTGGCCCCCTTGGCCGAGTGGTTAAGTTAGTGTGCTCCGCTTCGGCAGCCCAGGGGTTTGCTGGTTCAGATCCTGGGCGTGGACATGGCACAGCTCATCAGGCGGCATCCCACATAGCACAACCAGAGGCACTCACAACTGAAATATACAACTATGTACTGGGGGGCTTTGGGAAGAAAAAAAAAAGAAGATTGGCAACAGTTGTTAGCTCGGGTGCCAATCTTTAAAAAAAATAGGAGGTTACAATGCACAATAGAAGTATTTCCCTAGGTCAAAAGATGTTGAGAGGACAATAACTTTAAGCAAAAGGACTAGGATTTTTCCCTTCCCCTCCCCCAAGATCTTAGTTATTTTTATCCTCATTGTGTAATAAAGTACCCATTTGTACATGATTTTGCTAGACACAATACACGTGACCTGCATATAATATACCATTGCTTTGAGACTTAGAGTTCTAAGAGAACAGTGAGAGAGACATTATCAGTTGTGATCTTCAAATACCAGGCTAGTACAAGTAGTCAGGAAGAAGAAACAATCTATTCTTACTCTTCAAACAAGTTTCAGGAATTCCGTCTTCATTTTTAGCACAGAATGAGAATTATGTTGTAATGGTCTCTTGAATATCCTCGTTCATTCATTTAAAAATTTATCACTGCCCATTTCTGAGTACTCTCAAATATTATGAAGCCACTCTGCTAGTTGTAGACATAAAAGTAAATTAGGCAGAGTCCTTTTCAGATTCTTACGGTCCAGCGATGGACAAAGAGACGTCCATAATTAGTTCGTTGTAACACACTTTAGCAATTGCAATGACAGAGATTTGCACTGAATGTTATAGGAAAAGTGAAGAGGATCACCTAACTGACCATGGACTTCCGGTAAAGTTTTCTGCAGGAGATGTGACCTACCTGAGTCTCAAAGGGTGGTAATTTAGTAAAACGAAGAGCTTGACTAAAGGTAAAAGTCAGCACGGAGTAGTGTGCTTCACTATTTCCCTGAATCACAAATGAAAGGCCAGCGAGTGGTGGGAAAAAAACTGGAGAAGAGGATGTAGGTCATAAAGAGTTTTCTGTTGAGGAACTTGGACCTGAGCCATTCCAATGCAGTAATTTCATTAGAAATCGTTCTTAACCTTTGACTTCAATTTTGGAGGACATGGTCTCTGATGGCACTTTCTCAGTTCTATGTTTTCTATTTGGCCATTGCATCTCCTATTTTGCCTCTATGTATTTTTAGTCCAATTAATTTTGTGTACAAAAAGGGTATATTTATTTACATTAGGGAAATTGGGTAACGGGAGTATTTGGCTTCAGGTTCTATTTAAATAATCAAAGAAAGATGAATTGGCAGCCTGATCTACCTTTTCCAAATCATTCATGAGCCATTACTTGAAGGAAGCTGAGTCCTAATGCTGTAGATCAGATTTTATTGAATTTGGATGGAAACAGCTGGTATTTTTGGATACATCTCATACTTTTGGGTGAAAGCAATACCTGATTGTCCTTACGTGGATGTGGGCTTTACTATGAGTAATAATAAATAACTTATTTTCCAGGAAAATCTCATAGATTATATATGTTTACAATTATTTCTTTTTCCTAAGCATACCATTAGGCTTATTTTGGACACCCAAATAAATGCATTGAAAAACAAATTACTCCCTTTTTGAATCTTAAAGAAAAGTAGCATCGTTTCTACACTCTAAAAACAAAAAGGAGTAGACCAAATAAATCCTGTGTACAGAAAGAGGTGATCACTTGCATCCAAAAGGATGCTTTTCTCTGCACAGGGATTCACTGTAAGGATGCCTTAAATATCATGTTTCGCTAAGGTACTTTGAATTTGATATGACAATAGTGAACAAATATTATATGCCTAATTTTATGAAGAAATGTTAATATATGCCCTTTTCAGAGTCATGGAATAAACAGAGGGAAACTTTCAGAGGAGATCAAAGAGCACGTTTTTCTATTGTTTACAATCACAGTAGTGTATTAATACTAAGGAAATATTGCCAGAGAGTTAGAGCAAAGAGCCCTCTGGATTTGGCCTATTATTGAAAGAAAGATGCCATTTGACCCAATGAAATCAGAAATTGATTAAATGCAGTTCATCTAAGGGCAAATATGGTCGCGGAGTTGCTGCCAGGGTCAGGAGGAGATGGGGTGATCTAGTGCTTGAGTGCTGATAGGGTTAGATAGATTTTCAGAGTAGCTGATGCTACAAGATACATGACAATGGACACCCACAGGTCAGAGGGCAAGATCAACCCCTTAGATGGGAAAGAAGAGATTAATCAGAGCATTCTTTGCTCAGCTTATAACTAAGTCCTCTTATCAAATGATTCACGGAGAACTGAATGTTTTAAAGAAACTGCAATCTATGGGTCTCAGGAAAATTGGGATTGCTGCTAACTCTCTTGGGAACTCATGTCAGAACTATCTCTGCAGTCACACAGTGCCTCAGTGAAGCCCTGGGACCTTTCTGAATAATATTGTTTTGACAAAGTAATTCAAATGCCTGATTATCAAGTGTGTGTCTAATCTTCCCTGTTTTTTTTCTCATAATGTTTAAATACTCCAGCTCTAACAACTTAAATTTTCATTTAGAACTTTTCATTTTTTCCACCAACTGGAATATTTTGAAATAAAGGACTCCCTTAACCTGAGGAAAACAATGAAGAAGAGAATTGACACTCACAGTTCCTTAGATATTGTCTGTCTTATAACTATAGTAAAACAAAATTATTTTTATTTTCACACTTTAGTTCAATCGTTTATTTTTCTCAGGTGGATATTGAATGAAACTGGTGCCAGGGTGGCAATATCGATTTTAGGGAAAAGAAAAAAAGAATTAGATGGTTGACCATCTTACCCAAAAACTTTTGTCCCTTTGACAGCAAAATAACCCATAATATTCTACACAAATATTATGACTTTTTTGTTATTTTCAGGTGAAAGCTTTTCCATTTCTTTAGAGCTCGATATTATTTATTTTTGCAATTTTAATATTGTTTTATTTTCTTGGCAGATGGCTTATTCATCTTATTATTTGCATGCATTGGCAAGATTATGCTGTTTTCTACAAACTTCTTAATAAGAAGAAACTTTAAAATAAGTATTTATATGACTCTCCAGAACAGCCTTCACAATATGTGTTTTAAACAATTGCCAATGACATGCATTTATCCAAGAAACTAGTATGACTTTTCCATTTTGGATAATAATAAACATCTTACAAATTTTCTTAATTATATGGTTACCAGAAAGGTCACAATGGTCACAAGAAAAAATATATATTGGCTTTTGGGGAAAAAACAGGAAAACAATAAGTTTTCAATGTTTTATAATTAAAGATGTCTTAATGTAACATATTCAGAAAATTTAGTCTTTCTTTAAAAGTTTTCAAGTTGCAATTGGAAAATATGTATATTATTTTATTGCATTATGGACATGAATAATGCCTAATCTTTTGTGTGTGTGTTCTCCGGTTTTTAATTGTGAAACTTTCCAAATGTACGATAAACAGCAGCATCATTGATCACTCATATAGACGTTACCTAGATTCAACATATGTTAACATTTGGGACAATGCCAGGCTTAATCTGTCATTACACACATTTCTTACAAAGAACATCTGCCCTTGCTGAGGACTCACTTGCCCGCCCATGCTGCAAAAACTTCCTCCCCAGTCTTCCATTCTCTCCTTTTCCCATTATTTCCTCTGGCTTGGAGGCTCCGCATTGCCTCCCTGCCACCACTGAGGATTTTCAGGGTCCAGGAGCCTCCTAGCCAAATCCATTCTGAGAATCCTAATTGCTTTGATGGTGTTGGTACAGGAGTGAGGGAAGACGAAAAGGGAAACCAGATGGAAAGCAATGCTACTGGGAAGTCATAGCTCCTAGGGCCAGAGGTGCAACCAACCCAGAATGAGCTGTTCCCTAGAGACAACATTCTAAATGATTGCATAAGGTTCAAGTGTGCTTTTGTGGCTGATTCATGGTTTCCTTATGAAAATGTGTTGAGGTCTAAGCAACCAGTTTACAATTGAATTTTGAGAACATAGTCTACTTACAGTTGTGGATGGCCAGTATTATAATTATTTAGATTAGTGCAAAAATTAACTGCCTTCTCTATCACATTTGTTTTCACTCGGCATGATCATGATTACTTTGCAGGCAAATTTTTAAACAAAGATATCATTAAAGGTTCACAGGCATGTTCATTTTTCACATTGTATAAATATCTCAATCCAGTTTTCCCATTCCTATCTTTATCCCTGTAGCCTTGTACCTACATCCTTTTTACACACATCACTAAAGGGCTATGGAAGGGGGAAATCCATATCTAAATACTTTTCGGATTTCACCTGGAACCCATTGTTTTTAATGGTAATTTAATGAAAAGACAGCTAAAAGGAAATTCATTTCCTTTTTGTTCTCTTACCTTTTGATTTTCTTTTTCTAACTCAAGTTTATTTTGGAGCACCTATTTATAATGTTAAAAGTGTTGATTTTATATAGAAGTTATCCAACTTCTCCATATATGGATTTGACAGCATGAGATAAATTATTCCTAAAAGATAACCTAAACAGAAAAATAATTTTAAAAAATTGGAAATGCAGATCAGTGGAGTCAAGAATGTTAGTTGTGCACCTTCAGATATATCTGTTAATGTAAAAGAATGAATGCATGAATGAATGGATAAACTAGAGCTATGTCTAAAGGAATAGTGAAATGGCTAGATGCTAAATCCTTTCCATCAACTGGAACTTCTTAATGACATGCTCTTCTGGGCATAAAAGAATCAAGAGTATCTCTTGGCTCCCTTCTACTGTTTCCTGGTGTGCTGCTCCCAAGAATGCCCTGGCTGCCATTTTCACCTGGGGACTCGCCAGGGGAAAGACCAGCTGCTCATATTTATATTTTTGCAGCTATGACTCCCATATCCAATTCTGGCTCCTTTCTCTTATTTTCTCTACACTCAGGGAGAGGATGTCAAGTATATATGCCCTGCTCCAGTCTTCCATCAGACACCACCCTTGGCTCATGCCCTATTTTGGTGCCATCTGCTTGGGGACACAGAGGATAATAATAAGAGCTCCTACTTATTGAGTGCCTGCTGTGAACTAAGTATTTACATATCTAATTTCAAATTCTCATGCAATCCTGCAAGGACAGCATTAGACCCATTTTTATAGAGCTAAAAAGTAAAGCTCAGAAAAGTTAGGAAACCTCTCCAAGGTTATTTGAAACAGGATTTATATTTGAGCCTTTCCTCTTTGCTGTCAGAGGAAGACACTTCTCTTTCCTTGGAAAAATATGTTCGCATTTTCTTTGATTGACTCTCCACTTTCCATAACAGCCCTCCCTGGAGAGCTGCTCTCCCACTCATCCCAGGCTGGTGTCCTGAAGTTCCCACAATGATTTGGCCCTTACATTGAATTTTCTGGCTTCTTGTCTGTTAGACTCAACTGATATCTTAAAATAATCTGATTAGTACTTAGTGTTGGCAGGTTAGAATCATATTTTAAAAAGGAAAGTATATTTAAGCACTTAACTTTCTGAATTCACTCATTGAGAGTACATATTTTTTTCCCATGTTATACAGAGAAACTGGACAATGAAATGACCACCTGTTAGCTGCTAATGATGTTCACATGCCTTTAAAAAAAAGTAATTCTGGCTTTATCTGTCTACAATCTTGGCGACAAAACTCGTGGGAACATCAAGGGCACAGGAAGCCAAAGGCAGCAAACTGACAATAAAGTTTGTGCTTCGACTACTAATAAGGAAGGAGATACGGTGAATCTCTAATTCCACATAACTATTTAATCTCAAGAGGGTGACATAAAACCAAATGCATGTTTTAAAAACCTGAGTTTGGGTGTTCAAATCCAGGACTGAGATCAGAGGGGTTTCACACAGGGTATGTTCTGCTTGAAAAAATGTTTTAAAAAGCATCAAATATAAATATACCAATCACTAATTCAAATGCATAGTCTAGTTTGATATTGTGTGGGTGAGTCAATGATTATGCCTTTCAAATAATAATGAATATACAAATATTGACTAACTTAATTCAAAGTAATAGATTGATATTAATCAAATCCTATGTTACAAAAGATATATTAGCCCTAAAAAAGGTTTACAACTAAAAATATCCACCAAAATACAGAAAAGAAGCATTTTCTAAAATTAGAGGTATCATTAAAGATTAAATGACCCTTTTATTTCATTAGTGAAATCGAAGTCCAAAGACAACATCTGGTTTTAATTCTTTTGCTAATATGTTTTTGAGTCCCTATTTAAGTTTGATGATTTCTATGGATCTCATTTTTAATGTAATGTTTCCAGCCAAGTCTAGGATTGATATAAATTAAATTTACCTTTTATTTGCTCACTTCACTATAGTGTAATGGTAAAAAGCACAGGCTCTGAAATCAGATTGCTGGGTTTGGAACTTGTCTCCATAACTTGTCTTTGTAGAAGTTGCCTTAATTCTCTGTGCCACAGTTTCTTCATCTATGAAATAGAGTTAATAAAAGTTCCTACCTCATTGGGTTAGCGGGAGGATTAAGTAAGTTACTATATGACAAGCACTTAGAACAATGCCTGGTGAACAGTAAGTGCTCAATATTTGCTAGCTCTCATTGTTTTTTAACTGCCAAGGAAAAGGTGACTATGAGGTCATTATACAGTTGGGTGCATTTGGGATTGGATAGATTAAATCACATGTCTTTCCCCTTGTCTTCAGGCAGGATTTCAATTAAGCCCAATATAGACCAATAATTGTCTTTCCCAGTTAAAAACAAATTCTAAAGAGGAGTAGCTGGTATTCTATCTGTAGGAATTCTTTCTCCCAGTATCATCCTAAGACATTTCAAGTGACGATTGCTGAACACAGAATCCATTTTGCCTCCATGTTTCTCAGACATACTTTTATAAATCTGTATTTTCTCCCACGCTTCAGGCTTTAGAAGCCTGTCAAGGTCTCCTCCAAATCAGCATTTATTTCTGAGATTCCAGATCTACTGCTCATCACCTCACACGTCCTTTCATATCTATTACAAAAAGTTTATAGAATTAACATTAACTATATACTCACAATTGAATCCTAATCTTAAAATCTTACCTTCTATCTGATCACATATGAAGTAAAGGAGGACAATGACCAGGAATTAAAGGGAAATGTTCAAACGCGATAACTCCAAACTGTCCTAAACTGTTTCCATATGGAAAAATCATTTCAAATGACATCACTAACTCTCCACAACTTAATTTGCAAATCACCATGCAGTTCAAGACATTAACACTGATCATTTTAAACTCCAACTTAACACAACTGGCTAACTAAATATATATCTAGTAGTTGTTGAGTTTATGGTATGGTTCTTTGAATAATGACAATTTTGCAAGGGTGCTTCTACTTGAAATTGTCATGATATTTCTAGATTTACAGTCTCTCAATAATTTAGCTTTGGAAGATATGTTATCATATATAAACAGCTTCCCTTTTCCTTGTCATATATGTGTGAGTGCGTATGTATGTTTATAAATACATATACATATACATATATATATATAGTCTCCCTAATGAACACAAATGTATGTATATACACATACAGTCATCCAGCATATGTACTTTATGTACATGTGTAGATATTCTATTAGCAGCCCTTCTCTCCTTACTGAGTTCTCCTAAATTCAAAAGACTAAGATGTAACAACACTGATTTTTGGTCAGATGGAAATGGCAGAAATAATGGTGATTCAGAAAATTGGGGATAGCTAGGTAGATGATCCAGGAAAGGTATTATAATTTCTGAGACTTTGGAAAATGGATTTTCTCTGATTCCAGAGATATCTACTTGTTCTTTCAGGAGACTGAGAATCAATCCAACTCTGTGAGATATGTGAGATACCTTTTAATAACGCCCTTTTATGAGGAAAAAGCATGTAGGGAAAGATTAAGAAATATACTCACCATCACTATTTAAGTGGTGAGATTGGTCCTTTTTATTCCAAATTCATTTCTTTTAGAATATTACAATTAGATGTGACCTTGGAGAACATCTAATTCACATTCGACATTTCTGAATCTTTCTGGTGGTCTGAAAGTGTGGAAAGTTGCATAGCCTTTTGGTTGAAGTTGGGCCCAATGTGGTGGGCACTCATACATCTTGTAATGTACGGAAATCATATAGTCAGCATACTAAGGTTTGGAGATGCTTGACATTTCCCACTCTTAAAATCAATCACCAATCTGAATGCCATGGCTATTACTCAGGGATGCAGAGGTTTGCTTAAGCAGAGACCATGACCTTGGAACAATTATTTTCTCAAAAGGCATTACCAACAATGACGTGAGCAAAGCGCCCAGACTGCCCTCCAGTGCATGAATCCCTGGCCAGGAAATGGCTATGGATCTTCCATGAGTAGTATGAGTTTGGCTTAAATCTCATTTCAATGCATTTATATTTCATAAGCACTGCATTTAGGCAAAGTTAAAATGAGCAAGTAAAAAATAATACTTACTTAAAGATTTTCTGTGTTCTGGTTTCTGTTCTTTTATATCACTATCGTAGTGACTTAGTAATTCAGTACTGGAGGATCTCTGGATTTTGAATAATTCCAGGTTTCTTGATGGACTGCTTGGATCCTTTGGCTGGAAATAACAAACAATTAGACTGAATAATTTTACAAGGAAAAAAGGATTCATCAAATAGTTTTGTGATCTATCTTAATGCTGGATTTAAAGGGAAGTTGAAATAAAATGATTATTTTGAGATAGGGCCTCTATGCTAAGCTCAATATTCAAATTTGATAATAGCTTTACATATATGGTACTTCCTAAATCCTCCGCATTACCCTAAACACTCCACACGCATTAACTCAATTAATCAACACAGTAATCCTAGGAGGTAGGTATTATTATTATAGTCCTTACTTTCCAGACAAGGAAACCGAAGCCAAAAGAGACAAGTAATTTGCCTAAGGCCACATAGCTAGTAACAGATAGAAGCAGGATTCAAACTCAGGCAATTTGAGTCCAGAGTCCACTCTTAATGACAACAACAAACTCTTTGTTTGTGTGCACGTGTGCATGTATGTGTGTGGGCATGAGCACTTGTGTGCCTGGATAGGGGACTATATTGATTATGGGGAAAGTCAATTTTTTATTTTATTTTTAAAAGTTTTAGTCCCAAAATGACGTAACGGAAGATTGTGATTAAATTGCAATACAATCAGAAAATGTTTTCCTGTTGTACACCTTATTAAAAGCTCTCAAGAATATTTTTCCTCAAGACTTTGCAAATATGAGTGTCCTAAAATTAGATGTTTAGCCTGAAATCAGTATAAAATGGGTAGTTTTAAATAATTTGACTCTTTTTAAAAACATTCTCTGAATGTCTGATTGAGGGTAATTTCACAAAGTTCTAAATATATAATTTTCATGAGAAGAACAATCTAGCTTAGCTTGCAGAACAATGAAAATCAGTACAAAGGATTATTATTTACTGGTATTATAACAGTGAGTATGGGCTTAAATACATTGATATTTATTTTCTACAATATGTATTACAGACTGCATAAACTGAAAATGTGAAAGTTCGGTAGTTATTAAGCGCTTGTGTGCTTTTTACAGCCTCCAGTAAATGAATGTCTGTGTTATTTCAGAAAAAAAAAAATGAATGCACTGCATTTCTGAAAGAGAGAAATCAAATGACATTTAGTTCCACAAATCATATCTACTGAAAAGGTTTTTAGTGGACTCTATTTAAACTTAAAAAGCTTAATATCTCTCAATCCATAGAATCCATTTAAATTCATGTGTGTTATATGCCTAAACAATAAGATTTAAATGACTACATTTTAATTAATAAAGGTAACAACCAAAACAAATACATACCAATCTGTCAATTGCATTTTTGATAGCGTGGAACCAATCCAATATGATGAAGTCAATATCTGACTGGAGAAGGAACTCATTTCCTGAGACTGTGGAGATCTGGAAAAAAAAATCGACAGGTAAGCAAACCGTATAAAACAGATCTCTTACATTTCAAAAAATGTATCCTTTTTAAAAAACACACTTTAATACACTGAAATATTTCTTGTATTCCAGTAATTGTCTTTCTGGGAACTGGGAAACTAGGATCATTTTGAACTGCTCTCTATAAACTGTTTTTTCATGCCATAACAAATACATTATTGTTTTAATAATAGAACGATTAACTCAGAGTAGGACGAAAGCTGAATTACTCCAACTCAAAAAGCAAGCCAGGAAGTTCAGAATAATGCAGACAGTATCCACTCAAGTCAGAACCTCAGAAAAATGCACCCGGGTGTGTCAGAATTCTTTCTGCACTTTTGGCTCTTTCCTGTTTGTCTTTTTCAAATCTAATAGTATCTCTATATTTGATTTCCTTTTATGGAGGGCTCTAAAACAGATTATTTACCAGAGAGACTAATGCAGACTTTTCCAAAAGGTCATTCAAATGAATAACATTTGGCTATTTCTGCTTTCCTATCATAAAGATCTATAGGAAAGTAATAAAGGACCAATTTCCCCACAAAGAGAGTCTATTAGAATAAAAGTTCATTTACATATTTGAACCTCTCATGGAGAGTATTTATCAAATGAACATCCTCTCTTCAGACTCTCAGGGCGGTTAAGTAGTTGGCAATATTTAGCATGTAACTATACCTTTTTCATTACAGTGAATCTTTTTCTCTCCAGAATTGTGAGAGAAGGATGTGACCCTATAGAAACAGAGCAGTGCATTTGATTTCACACGTAAAGGGCTGCTTAGAGAAGAATTTGATTCGAGTGGGTGTGGGCATGCTTTTTGTATTAGGCCATCAATCTGAACTGTGAAGATTTTCCCTTTATGTTATTGACTTTTTGTTTCAACAGGAAGATGAACATTTCCCGACTACTGTCACACATCAAGCAAGGCTTCGGAGGTTTAGAGGACTGACATTTCAAAATACTCAATCAGGAGCTAGTCACCTCTTCTCAGCCTTACTGGCTCTAAATAGAAGGTGATGCTGAAATGTGGCACAGGCTCAGAAAATCACAAATCATGCTTCAGGATGTCTCTATAATTCTATCATTAAACTGACAATTATTACCCCAAATAGCTCACTCTGAAGGTTTCAATGATTCTTGTGGCAACATTTAATGACAAGGATCCTGAAGTTTTAAAGTAATCTTCAATTACACACTGCATATATTCTTCTGGCATTTATTTGTAGAAAAACTATAGAGAAATGCCATATTACTCAGTCCTGCAATGCAGCCATTTTTGCCTGAGATGGATTCCAACTTTTCACAACTGTCAAGAGAGGAACTATCCAAAGTGTATACAGTTATGAGAAGCGAAAGATTAGAAAATAAAAGGAATTTAATTATCCACACTAGAATTTGACAGATTACCAGGGCCAGTCACTCTTTTTTTTAAAGTAAAATTGCATGTAAGATTTGAGATGGCTCAAAATAGCTTCCAAATAGTCCTCTGTTTTATGTATCTAGTAAAAGACAGTTAGGCTGATGTTTTCCTAATTATCTGCATGCCCTTGCAATGTTCTTTACTTACATAAAGTTCCAAATATTTACTTCATAAAGTGTTGCCACAGAAATAGTAATCTAAAAATATAAGGCCACTCCAACTAACCCAAGAAAACTAGTAACGTCCTTGACCTCTACCTTCATCCTAATCTGAATTTAAATATTTTGATTATGAATGTATTATATAACATCACAATTTGTTAACAATACACAAAGAAAATTAAATTAGCCCCAACACAATGTAGAATCTAAAATATTCCTCTCCCATTATAAACCATTATTAAAATTAGAAAAGAGAATGTTTTCAAAGTACAAGAAACAAACACAATTGAATTTACTGTATTCAGTAAATTGTAGTTCAGTTTTCAGTCTAGTAAATTCAAACAGTGATAAACTATAAAGACTTCAGCTTGTACTTTTGGTGCACGCTATGCAATGCAACGGGGATCTTTTACTGCTAACACAACCAAAAGCAAAATGTACTTTAAAAGTTTCTTTGTCCAAATATATTACCGTGTTAATCATACACGATCAGTAATTTATGAATTCATTTTGGGAAGCTGGATCAGAGAAGTATATGAATGCAATCCATTCAAAACACACTATCAGAGAGATAGATACAGTTCACATCCTCTCGTCTGTCTTCCCACTAATCTTTCGAGTTACTCGGCAGTCTGGAGAAGTCTGCTACTGCTCTCTACAGTTTAAATGCATCCACTTCTTAATTACAGTCCGTAATTGACTTTGTTCTGCTCCATTCCAGTCACTCGCAGGCAAGCAGTTTCAAAGTCTTTGACTGGTAAAGCCCATTTAATTCAGGTTTCTCAATTTGCTTTTTTACATTACCTCTTTAGGTTTTCTGATAAATGGTTTGCTGAATCATATTTGCACTTTGAAAAATTGAATTTTCAACACTCTTGGGAAAAAAAGACATCAGTAAAGAACGTTAGCTTTGACTAAATCTTTTGATTGAACAATTCCTGATGACAATCTAAAGTGAGTAAGAACTAACAACAGACATAAAAGATTTGATATTAAGCCATGCTAATGTATTCTTTCTATATCACATTTTGCCTAAGTGACAGATGCTAGGGTGAGGTGAATGAAGGAAGATCTTACAGAAAACAAGACAGGTTTAGGCAGGAACTGCTGGTCTCCATTTTCCTTGGAAGTCTACTTTAGACAAAGGTTTCTTGAAACCCCTCCTCTCCACCAAGTTGTGTTTTGAAGAGATATATCCTGGCACCAAAGCAGTCTTAATGAAATGTACCAGTGTTGTCAATAATAGATATCGTCAATTACCTGTCTGGGGAAATTTGCCACAGACTTTTTCATACTAAGTAAGGATCTGTCACAATTCTTACTGGTAACAAATGTATGCTTAGGAAATTATATCAGCATATTCACCAGGGCAACATGCAGAATAGACATATCCCCTAAGGGTCTTTGGTATCAATTCAACAATAGTTTCCCCTTGGGTTAGGAAGCTTGGTCTGTGTCCTGCCGTGGTTCTGCCGAAGATGGAGGCAGGTATATCCCAGCTCCAAACTCCACTGATAAGAGATGAGGAGAGAAGACATTTGTTTTTTAGGCTTTAATTCATAAATGGAGTATTGTTGTGCTAATTTAAAACATCCTAAAAGAGTTTTAACAAGTAGTGCTTCTGTTTATTTAAGTACTGCTTTTTTCAATATTGTCAATTAAGTATCACCCTTGTCAATATGCATTCTGGCATTTAGTCTTTCCCATGTTAAATTTTAATTTAAATGAGAAATTAATATGTAGAATGGCATTTATACTATTAAGAATTTCCAGACTTTGGTTTACCAGAACAGACACAAAATTTTTTAGAACTTTACATTTTTTTCTGATTGCTAGAATAATTGAATTTATTTCAGAGAATTGGGAAAAATTTTAAAAATGGAAAAGCAAACTAAAATATTCATAGCTCCACAGAGTAAACACTGTAGACATTTTAATTTATTTGTTTCCAGTCTTTTATAAATAATTATCAAATATATACAATAATGGTCAATGGACAACTTTACGCTATAAATAGATACCTCATCAGTAAAACATATTTGATGGTTACATATGGTCAGCTACTTCCATTCCATTTGACCTCAATATATGTTGGGAAACTATTGAAGGTGCAAGAGATGAGTGACATGTGTTCCCCTTTTTGATAGCAGTACCTTTCCTATTGCAGAATAAGTCCCACAGATAATTCCTGGTTTAGGAGACTGAGTGGATATGTTTCTGACCGAATATCCCCCTAATCATGAAGGACTAATTAAACTTCCATTAAGTGCAAGGCACATTGCTAGAAGCTAGGGGTACACAACTCCTACCCTCAAGAACTCATAATCCATTTGGATAAATAGATATATGCATTTAAAAATAAATAACAATAGAAAATGGCTTATACTAAATCCCAATGTGAGTGGCACAGACAAGGTTCATGTCAAGATTTCAGAGGGAGTAATTACTGAAGACACATTTACATCATGGAATTATGCAGAAACTGTTGGTCATGATACGTTATTCTTTAAAGGTTGATTGTATCAGAAATTTAGTATATTAAGGATGTGAATACTACCACTTGGTATGCAAAGTGATATCAGCTTTAATGATCTCAAAGCACATAATAAACATTCTTCAAATGCAGCTTCCCTCTGCTATCATAAAGTAATTTTGCAAATGAAGAAAATGAAGCAAATGAGGAAAATGAGAACGCCATTCTATCAAATTGGCATCATTTTAAATGATAGAAATAAGAGATTACAAAGATCTTGATTTCTAGTTCACTAGTCCTCAACAGCTATGTACAGTCAAGGACTCTGTGCATATGGGGAAAGGACCGTGACGATTTGGTTTCAGCTGTAAAATTTGGAATGTAGACCTTACCCAAAAGTAGCTTGTTTCTTTATTGTTTTGCTAAAGATAGCACAATTTTCAAAGATCACCCAACGTTCTTACTCAGATGTTTTCTGTTTTTTTCTTCTCAAAAACAACCACTATTGGGGCTGGCCCTGTGGCCTAGTGGTTAAGTCTGACACGCTCTGCTTCAGTGGCCCGGGTTCAGATCCTGGGCACAGACTTACACCACTTGTTGGTGGCCATGCTGTGGCGGCAACCCACATACAAGATAGAGGAAGACTGGCACAGATGTTAGCTCAGGATGAATCTTCCTCAAGCAAAAATAAGAGGGAGATTGGCAACAGATGTCAGCTCAGGGCAAATCTTCGTCAGCAAAAAAAACCAACAAAAAACCCCATTATCCTGCTATGAAAACATATATCTGAAATAGAATGAGGGTATCCAAAAAGCTCCTTCAGATCCCAGAAAGGACCAAAATAATTCTACATTTGAACTTAATATCTTTCACATTTTGCTAGGATCAGTCTTGACTATGAACCTAAGGAGGGTTTATTCCATCTCAATGAAGCCTAAATTGTATATAGGAAATGTGTAATAAAATATGCCAAATATCCAAAGAGATGTAAAAATGTTAAAGGATGTGGCTACAGTGATTCTATAAATAAGTGGATTAACAATTTAAGAGGAATGGAATTTAATTATAAGTATATTTTGAGACACTTTGTACTTCATGATGAAATCATTATATTTGAATAAAATTAAGTAGATATAAAAAGTTACACCAAAATATACTAAATTCATTTGAAATGAATATAAATTATTTTTTGATATCAATTTTGGCCATATGTTTATTGAATTCTAACAGCATAAAATATAGATACACATTTTAGCTACATCATAGTGAGATATCAAGACCTAAAATTGAAGCAATAGTGCTTTAAGAAAACCCTCAGATTCACATTTTTTTCATCTTGCATCACACTCCACATTTAATATAGTTGATCAAACGAAGGTTGTCATAGTTACACTAATAGTTACTTGATCTCAAAGGCGTTTATGGCCACCAAAGAAACTACATTATCAAGCAGCATGTCAGTCTCAAATTACAGTCTGGTCTGAGCAACACCTAACATTTTCCTCAACATGTCGAGCAAAGTTAACATAAAACCAAGGGTAAAATATCAGTTAGAAGTAAAAGGTCTTCAATTTGTCTTTCCAAAAATGTTACTTGTTAAAACATTTTGTGAGAAAGTATCTGCCTTGTGTTCCCAATGTTGCTAGATGTTAAGTAAATATATGCTGATTATTAAAAAAAAAAGTTGCTTTGGCAACTCTCTTATTAAAATGCGTTTGTAACCCCCATCTGTCATGAAAGTTTTGAAAAGTTTGTTTACTCTGGATAGCAGCCTTATCCAGGGTTACCCTAGCAAACAATGATAGCAGTCTTCAGAAGTTGTGTGAGGAACAAGCCACTAGGGATCCATTTTTGTTTTAATTGGCACACACAAACACTTTTCTGGTCTGTCAAGAAGATCAAGCTAATATGCATGGAGGGTGTTATATTCTCAGCTTTGGGGAGCAGTAAAGCTCCCTTTATTTAAGTAATTTAAATGATAGACTGCAAAAACTTTGCAAGTCAGAAAAATGTTTTATACTTTCTTAGGGAATATTTGTTTTAAGCAACGGAAAATGTTCTACATATCTAAAGATGTTGAACCTTATGTTATAATTACTCTGTTTCTTCTGACTCTGTGAAATGTTCTTAAATCCACATGCTGCTAAATAAGCCTGGCCGCCAATGGATCCTATATTTCCACAACTCCCCATGTGTTAACAAATGTGTGTTCATTAGTTTCCAGATGTTTATTGGATATGTTTTCAATGTGTTTGGGGTTGATTGATTTGCATGTACATTTATTGGAACTCTCAGTGGTGTCATCATATCAAAATAACTTGCCCATGTAAGCAATTTCTTATTTAATGGAAAGTAAACAAATGGGCTACATACACGACAGACCTCAAGTGCATTCCAAAATCTAAGGTTTAAGGCCAACCTTTCGAGAAATAGTGCTCTTTAATTGAAACTGAGCTATACCTTTGACATCCAAATAATTTGGTCCATGCATTCTTACAACACAGATTTGTTCTGCATAATAAAATTGGCCCAGTAGCAAACATTCACACCCCTTGTCACTTGCTTACTCTGCCTTTCTATTTATTAACCAAATACCCAAACCCCAAATTTATTTCAAACAAACAAAAACTCATGTTCATTCTTTTATCTGTAGCAAAATATTTCAAGTACTGAAAAACAGTCTTCTCAATATTCATAAAAGAATACTATCCAAGTAATTAGTAGGTAGTTTAGCAGTTTCCACAGTTTTGCAGTCAGCTACCCCAAAACTTTTGCCTGTGGTGCTCATGTGAAAAGTGACTGGAAAAGTGACTAATCGAAGCGGTTGGTGTATAAAGATATCGGCATAGAGTTTTATTGCTGTTAACGTTAATTTTTGAACTTGGTAGGGAGTAGTTGCCTCTAGATAAACTATTTATCTTAAGACTCATGTTCACTGGTACCCACCACTCAGTCGGTCACTGCCAACCACAGATCAGCTTCTAACCTGAGCTATGTTCACTGTGCAAAATTACTCATCTAGTCACATGACATTTGGGAATCTGCAGTTCCCACTATTTTCAAATTGGAATGATTTGTATTATTTCTGTCACTATTTAAGTAACGCACAGTTAAGAATTTTTAACAAACACAAAAGTATAACATATACACAAAATCTCCTTTCCTCAAGGTATACTAAATTGTTGTCCATCCTTCTATATGTTTCTTGACCCATGGGATAAACATTATATATGTGTTTATCTTTTTTTTTTTAAGATTTTAGTTTTTTCCTTTTTCTCCCCAAAGCCCCCCAGTACATAGTTGTATATTCTCGTTGTGGGTCCTTCTAGTTGTTGAATGTGGGACACCACCTCAGCATGGTTTGATGAGCAGTGCCACGTCCGTGCCCAGGATTCGAACCAACGAAACACTGGGCCGCCTGCAGCGGAGCACGAGAACTTAACCACTAGGCCATGGGGCCAGCCCCTAGATGTTTATCTTTTAATGAATATATGTTATGAAAAATTTTTATGCATTTAACTATCTATACTACCAACATCTCCCACACGGATTTAATAATAATATCTTTTGGTCTCCTCACCGTCTCGTCCATGCTTTCCCTTCTACTCCATACTCCGTATTGTAGCCATAGTGATCTCTGAAATTTGGATCTGATCATCCCATTCGTCTGCTGGATATCATTCTGAGAATCCCCACAGGTGTTACACTATGGTGCAAACTCTTTAATTCTGTCTGCTAGAGCTGCTGTGCTTTGCAGCCCCCTGCTCCACATTTCCCTCTGCATCTCTACAATCCAGCCATATCGAAAATTTTTCTGTTCTCCAGCTGTCCCACACTAAATTTCATTTCTTCTCTTAGGGCAGGTTATTTCCACTGCCCAGAACCCTCTGACTTCCTCTATCATATCATTCAAATCAGTTTAGCTGTCACCCTTTCAGAAAAGGGTTCTCTGAAATATCTTTCCCTCCTAAGGGCTCCCATGATATCCTGCTCCTACTTTATCATAGGATATGTTGGTCTACATTGCAATGCCTTGTTGGTTTCTCTCTGTCTCTCACTACATTATAATCACTCTGAAGGCCAGGGCAACTGCCTACCTAGTCTGGGGCTGCATAACCCACACCTAAGGGACACTAAGTAAATAATAAGTAGATAAACCTCATCTACCTTATACATTTCAGTGAATGCATTATATTCTATTGTTTGATATATCATAATATATTTAACTCCTCCTCCACTGTCACAAAATTTTGAAGATTCCAATACCACTGTATTCTTTCAGGCAACATAAGTAGTTAATTTTAACATCTACTGATAACACTTTTATCAGAGCAGGGTAGGCAATCTATTTTGAAGATTGGGAACAGCAGTCTGAGACTATATTTTTCTATCAGTCAACAAGTGCTAGACTTCAGACCACAGGATTAAACTTGGAGGAGTCAGGAAGCACCAAGAGTGGGTCGGTATTTCAATACATATCACTAGAATAGAATGTTCTTGGTTATATTCCAAAGCCAGCATGTGTTTTGCAGGGATAATCTATACTAGATCATCCAAGAATCTCACCCTATGTATGGGCCTTTCTAGTTGAGAGTTGACAATATGGGAAAGTGGACCCAAGTTTAAGATTTTCAAGAGTTAATCCTTAGGTTAATGGATCAAGTCTTTAAATAACCTCAATGATCCCAAGGTGCTCATTGCTGGTCCATCAAGAATGCAGCCATTAATTTTATTAAAGCACTATTAACATTAGTAAACAAGCAAACTGGGAGGACAGGTGGCGGTAGCTATGTTACAAATAATTTTATTTAGAAGTATTAGCTAATTTAAGATACAGTGACTGTAGAAACAGGTATTATTGCCACTAGTTTATTACTCACACATGTCTCCTATTAAGAAGTTCTGAGATGGCACAACAAGAATAAAACATGTCACAGTATGTATCTCTATACTATTGTAACATATTTGGCCATGATTATGAGTGTTTATAAAACATTCAAGAATTGTTCTATGTCTACTTACATTAATGAGAACACCTGTTAACTTTAGTGCTGTACAGACTTATTTGCATTAGATTCAGGTTTTTGCATACTGTACATCACTTTCTGAAACAATTAGATGCTTATAGAGAAATATAGCTGAGCGAAAAACAGCAGCTTGAATGCCTTCCGGCTCAAGACAATTCAGCTCCAGGTTTCAGTGAAAAACAGAAATCTGCTGAATTACAATACTGCCAGTTAGAAGTGAATGTAGGTGTATTTTATATTTTTTACATTCAGAGAACAGAAGATACATATAAAAATCTGTGCTTTAATCTTCAAGTAAAATTACAGCCAACTGAGACAGTTTCCAGACAAGGATGCCAACCAGCAAGAGATGGCAATGCCACCACAATATAGATTCTCCATAATCTTGGGGACCTCCTATCCAAAAGTGGTCTCTTTACCAGTCTCAGAAAGCAGGATGAGTCCCACACCTCTTTTGACTGAATGACGAAGTGTACAGCCTATTGCCCACCTTGTGTTGTTTACAACCAGTTGCCATAGAGCCCTTTCTATGATGATAGATCTGAAAGGAGCCAAGGAGCTGAGGTCTCTCTCTGAGTCAGTCACTTCCCGGCTGCTAGACACAGGCTACCCGAAACCTACATCTCAGAAAAAGTACTGTAATTCCTTTGCGGAAGCCAGTGAGTCTGCCTTATTCATCACTCAGAGAATATAGTTGCAACTTTGGTAGGTCCCACTCTATTGACACATCTGTCTGCCACTCCCCATAGGATGTTAAAGCTTCCGCGATTTAAATATTTTCAGTTATTGAAAAGGGAGCACTTGCGCAAATCTGTGGATTCACAGCCTCTATTATCATCATTATATTTAAGAGGTGCAATATTTACATCGAAATGACTCAGTTGGTGATATATTCTAAAGATAAATGTGTATTTATGATCTGAAGAAGTGTGATTTAGAACTACTTTGTCAGACATAAACAGAGCGCCTCTGTGCTGTTCTAGTAAACACAGATTAGCCAGGGCACAGACGAACTCGTCTCACAGGATTCTGCCACTTTGACCTGGGAAATGAGGAAGCTGAGAATTGCTGTTGGAGAATATGTGGATCTCAAGAAAGAATCTATTCCCTTCTTTGATGTCTCACCATATAGTCTGGGCAGGATAACAAGTATATGGTGAGGATTTGGCGATCAACTAGTGAATTTGTATTGTCTGGAATCCAAACTTCATAATTCAAGAAGTAAAGTTAATAATATAGAAAAACTTTACTTTTCGCTTCTGAAAATTTTGAAATTGTATTTAACCAAGAGCTTGACAATCTAGATTTTACCCTACATAAAAGAGCATCATCATTCATTAAGGATGATAGACTAAGCATATGTGTAATTAAGAAGTTCATGAACAGGGAGAAATTTCTCTTTTCCCGTAAATTATAGGTTTAAATAAATTGAAAATGTTGAATTCTTTTCCTGAAAACGTGCAAAAATGATAATTCCACATTTTGAGGAAAATCTCTGTTTATTCAAAGGGTTATCTTTAAACAAACATGAAAAAGTACCTGACACTTCTAAAACTATAACTTAGTGGCATATAATATATATAACACAATGGTACATATGTAATTTAACAGTACCTTTAAAAAAAAACCCACTTGTGACTATGTACTAGACAAGGATGTCTTTCAACTGAGAAACAGGCCATGTATCTAATAATGGAGACATCTACATCTGGAATGACACACACGTTGCTCTATGCTAAATGTGTGCAAAAAAATAATCTCAACATTCCTTCCTTCCCAAAACAAAATGACATTTGTGTTAGAAATAGTACCATTTAAAATGCCAGACTTTAAAAAATATATATTGGTTACATTATCAGTAGAGTGACTATATAATTTATTGCCTAAACTGTGACAATTTTGAAGGCAAAAGAGAAACTATTAATAATTACATCAGGATGGTAGGTCTACTTTGTGTATATTGGGACATATGGATCACTATTCATCCCACACAACAGCGGGGAGCCATTGAACAACCATTGATCTTTAAGTGCCTAGTGAATACCTAGTAAAGTCAAATTCTAGGAACTGTGAGGTATTCTAGAAAATGTTAGCAGTGACACTTGCTCTTAAAAAGCTTTGCGTGACATACAAGATCAACACAGGAAAATAGTTAGAGAACAATAATTAATCATGATCTAACATGGGACATATGTACTCATTTTTAAGGAACAAACCAAAGTTTCCCTGGAGTCCTCAGGGAAGAATGTTGGAGAAGGTTCTTACAAGGACAGATGGGATTTAGTGGAAGAAAAGGATGGGGAAGAGGCTAACACAGGTGACAGGAGTAGTTTGTACAATGACTCAGAGACAGGAAAGAACATGGCATCTCTAGAGGACATTAAGAAACTGTTCCTAAGTCCTCTCTGTGGGCCCTCCTTTCATTATCCTTTCAATGGGGCTGTCTGTCAGCGTTCTCTCAAAGCTGTGATTTTTCTCATGTGGTGACGTGCTCCTGAATGACATTACCCACTCAGTGTTTTAAAAAAATCAGAATTATAAATGGATAAATCCTTAACTTACATCTCTGTTTCAATCATCTTTCTGGGTATCTATTCCAATTCAAGCCACCACATTCCCGCTCTGATCTCCCTACTCCCAGTTTGTGTTGTCATAATCACAACAGTTTGTGTTCTCTACATCCACTTGTTAGTGAACTTCTAATTTGACTGATCAGAATCATCCTTGGAGATCTTTGTAGGTACAAATTTTCATGCTCACAGGAACCTAAAGAATCAGACCCTTGGAGCAGGGCCACAAAGCTCCACATGTGATTTGAAAGTTACTCTGTGTTGGGGCCTGCCCCTCTAGACTATAGACAGATAATCTATCCAAACCCATGTCTGCCACATGTCATTTATAAGTCCCTGACTGGATCCCTATTGTCCTCGAGATAAAACTTAGATTCTTTAATATGGATTACCAAGCGCTTCATGATTTCTCTCTGTCTCTAACATTTTCTCTTCAAGTTCTCTACTTACTAACTGCACAACTTTGAGCAAGTTATTTAGAATCTTTGTATTTTGATATTCTCACCTATAATCTCATTAAAATAATAATACCTACCTCATAGGACCGCTGTGCAGGTCATATGAAACATAATTCAGGAAAAGAATTTAGCATAGTACCTGGTGCATAGTAAGTACTTAAAAATATTGTGGTTATTATTATTTAATGAATTAAGTCTTCTGGATTTTTACAAACTCCTCCTCTTTACTCAGGAAACTACTCAGACATCTATTCAGGAAAGGCTTTTCTAACCTCTAAAATTCAAAAAATAATTATCCCTCTAGTAGTGTGTACTTACTTCATCATGAGGTTCATTTCACTATTGTACTTATCTAACTTCTTGTCCAACTCTTGCTACACTTTAAGCTCCCTGATGACAAAGGCCACGTGTCCCCAGCAATTTGCCAAGCACCTGGAATACACAGGCCCTCAATAAAGAGTTCTGGAAAGAATGAAAGCTCAGTTGACTTAGGTTAGTAGCATGGGCTGCAGTATTCAGGTAAAATTTAGAAAATGTTCCATTTGGTATGTGAGGCAAGAGGAAAACAGTTCCAGATCCCTGAGAAGATTATTAATAGAGCCAACCACGGTGTCAGAGGCGGAGACATCCTCGTAGAGCTGGATTTGTATCGCAACTTCCCTAACTGTCAACATGGAGCTGTCTTCTAAGCTTGTGCCAGTGCAGCTCCTCTGAGCTGGCACATCACTTCTCTCTGATGTAGAGTGCCTCTTCTAAGGTCTCCTGGGCTTTCTAAGGCTCTTTCTGGTTCTTGGTCTTTTTTAAAGATTTTATTTTTTCCTTTTTCTCCCCAAAGCCCCCCGGTGCATAGTTGTGTATTCTTCGTTGTGGGTTCTTCTAGTTGTGGCATGTGGGACGCTGCCTCAGCGTGGTCTGATGAGCAGTGCCATGTCCGCGCCCAGGATTCGAACTAACGAAACACTGGGCCGCCTGCAGCGGAGCGCGCGCACTTAACCACTCGGCCACGGGGCCAGCCCCTGGTTCTTGGTCTTTTTGCTTTCCTTTCCACACAGCTCAAGCAGCTTGCTTCTCTGCCTTTGATTTTAGATGCTAGACTTTGAGATGCTTGGTGTTTGGATTCAGAACTTTATTTCACCCCAAGGTGATTTGACATGATCTGGAGCCTTGATAGTTGAGAATACTCCCAGTTCTCAACATCCTGTCTTCACTGAAGCTTAGTTCTGTAAGTGTATCCTTATACTGTTTCTTGGCTTCTGCTTCCCTAGTATAGGGGCTTCCACAGTGCACCAGTCCCTTTCAGCTGGCAGGAGTCCTTTTTGCCAGTATCCCTTTCAGGAACTGGGGCTCTGCTGAGCATCTCCCTGATCCTCACTGCCTCGCTTCTTTAACTCTACCTTCCATCTGCTGCATCCACCTAAATTACTAAACATGTAACCAAACAATAATCCATACTTGCATTCAAGGCAGATGGTCATATGAGTATCCAAAAATGAGCCATTTCAGTGTATTCATTGATTATCAAATTGGCCTGTGAAATATTCTTATTATTTCAGGTTGGAACTCACACTCTAACTCTGAACAGCCTGGGCTGTATTCTGTCATCTTAGTTTTTGGTCCTGTATTCTGTCCAGCAGACACACGTCCAATATTATCAGCTTGACTTTTCCCTAGCACCTGTCCCAACTATAATTTTTTGCCTGCTTCATCAGGATAATTCTATTGCCCTTAACTGAGTTATTCCTGATCGCAAGAAATAATCCCATTCCCTGAACAAATTGTATTTAAAGATTATCAATACAGCGAGTTGCTCCCCCAATTTTTTTGGCTTATTATGATTTATTGTGCGGTTTATCATTCTCTGGGATCCTGAGGAGCTGGACATTAAAGAGAATATTTTCTCATCATTAGAACCAGTATCTGGCTTATAATTTGCTGTTCATGATGAATGACTCACGGTATTGCATCCACATCTACTCACTTTCATCCTCAAATTTTTCTGAAAATGTTTGAGATTAAAAGAGATTACATTTATATGTAGCCTATGAATTTACCTGAAAGCAGAGGAGGGAGGTATTAAGGGAAGAATTTATTCCAAAGTTAAAGAAGCCACTGCCCAAGAGCTATAGTCTGGTGATGGCTTTCAAGCATTTTTGACCACATTCCATGGGAGGAAATATATTTTTCATTGTCTGTTAGTACCTCTTGCCCAACTTTCTCTTTCTCAGACACACACACACACACACACACAAACACACAGACACACACATAATTCTATCCATCTATTATTCTCTACATAATAGTCAATATATATGCTAATTGACTATATATTATATATATAATATATGTATATGTATTCACTATATATATATTGTCTATATATACAAATATATATATTTGTATGTATATATGTGCCTATGAGTATGTGCGTGTATATATATATATGTGTGTGTGTGTATGTACTACATAATAGAAACAAAAGTTTCATGAAATAATACTTCCCTTCACCATATGTAGTCTGATATTTTTACTCCAATCTATTCTTTCTTTAATTGATTTGATTAAAAAATACTGACCCCCAACTCCCTAAATTGATTTTGTGACCCACTAAAGGGTTTTGAATGCAATTTGAAAAACACTGACCCAGGGAGTAATGAAGCATACAGTCTTTAAGCCCTGCTCCTTGGCTTTCTCTCTCTCTCTCCTGGTTTATAAGATACTTCAAAATGTCCCTATACATAATTTAATAGTTGAATATTTAACCCTACATAAAGACTCCAAACTATTTGGCACATTTTTGATAATTAGGCCTGGGTGATCAATAGCCCTGTGTGTGGGATTCTTCTATGATAAGTCATTTCCTGCTGTTTGAAAGTAGAATTAAGGTGTGGTTCTTTAGAATTTGGTTTAGACCGTGGCTCTTCTAAATATACCTTGAAGCAAAAGTTTCCTTATAAAAAAAGAAACAAAGACTGGGTGGTAATGTACTGTTTGAAATACATTTGAGATACCTCACCATGATCTGAAGGGGGAAAAACCCGAGAAGTTAAAAGCCTGGCAAACTATCAGAGGCAGAGATGGCAGCTATTTGTTTTTAAGTCCCTTGTATCGAAACAATAAGTGCAGCACACGTTGCACCCTGCAGCACCATCATACAAGGTCTGGGAGTAGTTATTAGCATGTGGCCGTGTGATGGGAGAGCGAAAGCTAAACGTTTTAATAGTGTTATGGCCTCTCCTTCTCAAGTTTCCATTAATGCAAATATAGCACATGTGGTTTAAGTCCCAAGAGCCTTGTAGGACACAAATCACAGATGTGGGGTAAACATTGTCAGAGAATACAACTCCATGGTCTTCTCCTTGACATCAACAGATGCCCTTATGCTCCCATGATGTCAGGTGATACCTGATATGCTATCTTGAGGAAAATCACAGAAAGTCAGGGTGCTCAAAGGGCCCACAATGGCAATATTTGAAAGTGGCTCCAAAGACTTCTTGGTAAATTACGGCAGAGGCTTGGAATCAAGGCTTTCAGAGAACACTAGCCACTATAATAACTAAATATTGTAAAAGTTACTCATCCTGTCTGCACCAAAAGTATCAGAGACTTATGCTGTACGTGGAGCAGAGTGTTCTTGTAATGTAACCCAGACAACATGGCAGAAGGCTGACAAAATGGAGCTTATATATTTCAAATATCCAATAAATTTTCCCCTGGCTATCTTGATTCTCCTATGCCATCTTTGACAAGACTATAATTCAGGGTGATTGCTGCTCTGAGACTACACTCTTCATTTTCTGTCTCCCATTCTTTCCCCGTGATGTTCTTTTCCAAAACTCTCAGGCTCACAAAGTGAGTAAAATTGAGTCTATTCTGCATAACTCGCTATCATGACAATATTCGGGATCTGCCACTACATTTGAGAAACTTGCGTAATCTCCTTATATATTGACGAACTGCGTTTCCCATAAGTGAGACTTCAGTACCCGTATGCTGACCTGACCTTAAAACTTACATTGGCAGTATTGTCAATTGCCATGTAGTGTGATTCTAGGAGCTTTAAGAAGCCTCCAGATGACAAACGAATTCCATAAACCTGCTGTCTCAGGACTGGAATTTCAATGATTGGCTTATTCCTCCAGATGATGCTTTTAAAACAGTCAAATGGAGGGATAATCTTTTCATATAATTATTTGTTCAGATATTGGTATAATATTACTTTTCCTGAGGAAATATATTAAAATAAATTATTAATGACTATAAATATGGTATATGAACACTTTAAAAATAAGAAAAATGAGAAATATGTAAAATGAAAATTAAAACCCACCTCTAATCATACTACTCAAAGGCAGCCCTCTTAATATTTAATGTATTTCCTTTTAGAATTTTTAATACATATGATATACACATTATATGTAATGTATATACATATATATGCCATTTATAGGTCAAATTAAATATACAATATTATATCTTGTTTTTATTTTTTTGATATTCTATTATGAGGGTTTTTCCATGACATTATTTTTTGAGAGCATCAGTTTGATGGTTCCATAGTCTTCTCTCATAGAGACATCATAATATATTTGTTTTCTGATTTTTCCATAATTGACTTGTTTCTATTTTTTGTCACAACAAATGATCTGCATAAATATGATTTTTTTGGTT
Source organism: Equus przewalskii (assembly GCF_037783145.1). Classification (NCBI taxonomy): domain Eukaryota; kingdom Metazoa; phylum Chordata; class Mammalia; order Perissodactyla; family Equidae; genus Equus; species Equus przewalskii. The sequence continues at coordinate 25,964,583 of NC_091847.1, read as the reverse complement.
AAAATTTCTGATTTGTTTTTCTTAGAAGAGATTATCAGAAAGAGAATTATTATGTCAAAAAATCTACTTTGGAAGGATGCTGAAATGTATCCCTAATTACTTTCTAAAAAGATTGTTCTAAGTTGTATTATCTTACCAAAATTTAGGAGTGGGACCATTCCAATTCATTATTGTATGCTTAGCAATTTTGTAGTAAATATTTTTGTTTTTGACTACTGCCAATCCTCCTCTTTTCACTGAGGAAGACTGGCCCTGAGCTAACATCCATGCCCATCTTCCTCTACTTTATATGTGGGATGCCTACCACAGCATGGCTTGCCAAGCGGTGTCCTGTCTGCACTCGGATCCGAACCAGTGAACCCCGGGCCGCCAAGAAGCAGAATGTGTGAATTTAATCACTGCACCATCAGGTCCGTCCCTGTAGCAAATATTTTTTGTTTGCATTTCTTTTATAATTAGTCATTTTTTTTCTTATAATTTGTTGCTAGTATTCTTTTATGTTTTTCAATTATAGCATTTTCTAGATTTATTGAAAGAGAACTGTAAAAAGTTTATTAAATCTTGGTCATAATTGCTACAGATATCCTCCCCAATTTGTATTGAATGGCATTTCTAAAGAAATTATTTCTATATAGAAGTGCTATTTTTAATTTTTGCATTGTAAAATTTAGATATTCTTCCTTTGTGATTTTCGCAATTAACATTTTAATTGTTAAAAATTTCTTACCCATCCAGTTATCAGATTTTGACTCACATCTTTTCCACTATTTGCTATGATTTTTAAAAATATTTGTAAACAATTCTCTTTAGATTTATTTTTTAATGGGTACGAGAATCTACGATTTTTAAAATTTTTCCAAATAACGTGTTATCTAGCACCCATTATTGATTGGTCTTTCCTCTCTCTTCTACTTTGTGATTCTCCTGCTATCTTATCGATGCCATGGTCTTTTTTAAGGACTCTACACAGTTGTGTGACTTCTCTGATTTATGCCAATTCACCTTTTCACAATGCTTATTTTAAATTTTTCCCTGTATTTCATAGGACATGTTTCCTTTCTGTTATTCTTTTTATGATTTTTTGGAACTATTCTTGACTCTAAACTTTCCAAATGAACTTTAATTTTTTTTCTCTTCTCCCAGAATATCCCATTCGGATTTTGATAGAATTGTACATTGATTTGGGAAAAATTAAGTATTTGCAAATAGTAAGTAAGGCTTCCTCGTCAGAGACAAAGTATGTCTCCCTATTTTAAGGTTTTATCATTTCTCCTAGTAGATTTTTACAGTTCTACTCATATAGACACACTTAGTCCTTGGTATTTGAAACAGAATTTTGTTAGAAGACAAGAGAGCAACTTGAGGGCAGTAGATATTTTACAGCAAAAGAAAAATTATGACTCTAAAGAAAGAAAAGGCTCAGAACAAGTAGACGGGCAGCTCTTTTTCCACTACAGAGTTTAGCACAAGGTGAGCCCAGAGGTCTCTGTGCTGATGCCCGCACGGAGCCCACTACCACTCCTGCCCCTGTTCTTACCATCCCGCCTCCGGTAAGCGTCCCTCACAAGACATAGTTCCTATAAATGGCTCTGAGCTAACAGGTCCTACTAGAGTAATATAATCCAAAGCCATGCATATTTTCTGATAATAAAAAACAGAATTATTAATACTCAAAATGTCCCATTTCTATTGGTCTAAGTTTCTCGTTCTTGATCAGAACAGATGAAATCGCTCCGCATCAGCAGCAGCAAAAACATTCATCTAAATTTTAGACCCAGGTTTTCACCTTTCTCCAAAAGTCTATTTCTCAAGTTATGGTAAATTCTTCTTACACAACCTTTTTAGTGGTCATCTAATATTTCATCTTTTGGATATATCCTATCCTATTTTCAAATTTTTGGAGTATGGCTTTAATTTCTTTTGTGTGTTGATAATGTCTAACAAAATAGGAGCCTATAACTTCAAGGACAAATGTAGAAGATAAAAGAGACAATACCGCTTGAGACAGCATAGCTCAAGTTTAAGCTCGTGGGCTCTACAGATAGCACTTTGGGGCCAGATCCGGGCCTGCCCACGTCCCTTCACCACACTGTACTTCAGTGTCACCTGTAAAATGGGCATAAAGGAGAAGCTGCCTCATAGGATTATGCTGATAATTAAGGTCATCCATGAAAATCCCGTGACAAAGTACCTGACGAAGAGTATTAAGTATTATTATAACCACCCATATTAAGTACAGACAAGTAAATAACGAGATATCTCTGTAACCATCACTTCTTCCTCCCCTCCCCTAAATGCTCCTTGCTTATTTTGTGAAAGAAGATAAATGCATTTCAAATAAATGGGGGGGAGCAAGGGGAAAGTTTGTGTATCCATTTACATATATGCACAAACATGTGTGGCATACCCCCACAATCCACATGTATGATCATTATGACTGATCAATTATAAAATGTGATTAGAGAATACGATAGAATTAATGATCATAACCCTGTGGGCTGCAGGAATTAATTCTTGTGTAGGAGAGTATAGAGAGACCTGACTTAAGACTCTGGAGTCCCAGGCTCTAGTCTTGCTGCTTATTCCAGCACTACACTCTTACCCTACCACTTACCCTGAATTTTCCAAGAAAGATATCACCACAACAGCAACTTCAAACAAGCCAATAGCAATGAAAGGACTATCTCAACCATGCAGATTTTTCTGAATCACAATTAGAGTGAAGATGCCTCCTGGGGTTCTTGAGAAGGGAATGAATGGTCCAGACCCCTGTCTGGAGAGGGCTTAGAGGTGAGAGGGCACGTGGCGGGAAAACCCTTGTCTGGTGCTAGGTTTCTAGTGAGTGGTGGGAGGAAGTGGCAGGCAGGGCAGCAGGGGCAGGGGCAGCGTTTGTGACTGGGCCTGAGAGCATCTCCTGCACCCTAGAGCCTGTACATAGCTTGGAGGGGCACCCTTGTGTACCTGTGCCCCTGAAGGCAGAGGCAGACATGCTGAAAGTTCCAATCTGTCAGGACAAGGAGGCTGAAGAAGGAAGGGATCTCAAAGTTCAAGCAAACAATAGGAATCACAAACTTTGGCAGTGGGCGTCTTGATGCCAGCCAGAAAACAAAACAAAACAAATAAACAAACAACAACAACAAAAACCAGGCAGGTTTAGGGGCCAGCCCGCTGGCGCAGCAGCTAAGTGCGCACCTTCCGCTTCAGCGGCTCAGGGTTCGCTGGTTCAGATCCCGGGTGTGGACATGGCACCGCTTGGCAAGCCATGCTGTGGTAGGCGTCCCACATATAAAGTAGAGGAAGATGGGCATGGAGGTTAGCTCAGGGCCAGTCTTCCTCAGCAAAAGGAGGAGGATTGGTAGCAGATGTTAGCTCAGGGCTAATCTTCCTCAAACAAAAAAAACCAAAAAAACCCGAGGCAGGTTTAATGGAATAACAAGAGGACAGAGAACAGCTGCATACAGAGCAGACCAACCACAATAGAGTGGAAACCAGCAACGACTATCCTAGAATATAAACCCCATGAGGGCAGGGTTTTTCCCTCTTTATTCAGGGCAGTGTCCCCGGGACCATGAATAAAGTTTGGCACATAGTAAATAATCAAGAAATGTTAATTGAATGAATATATGAAAGACAAGGAAACTAGAAACTATCCTCTTATTTACTATGAGGTTAAGTAAGTTTCTCATTTCATGAGATGCCATCTTGGGAAGGACACTGGGAGGGCAGACTCAAGAGGTTACATCTAACAAGATTGAGTTAACTAAAATTGGCAAGTGTAAGTACTCTTGTTTTTGTGTTTTTCTTTAAACCCCCAAAGAAACGGGATCCAGAGCAAAATGAATTAAGTTATTGAGTGTAATATTCTTTTTAAAAATATTTGCTTTATAGAAAGTGATTTTTGACCCCGTGACAATTATCTCCCTCATACCTGCTATCTCAGTAGCTGTCGGTAAGGTTACACTCTATCACAAATAATCTCTTTTCCTGGTTTTCTCCTAAGTCCTTAACTCCTTCTCAGTCTCTTTGCTGTTGCCCCAAACCACATTTATTTTAATTTAAAATTTTATTTTATTTCAGTCTAAATACTGCTATTTGAATTGCTCCCATTAATTCAGTCCATCCAAAAAAAAAAAAAATTATAAAGTTAAGTGCTTCCAGCAGTATAAGCACAGTTGGCATAGCCCATCTATAGGTCTTCCTCGAGAGCCTACAGAAAATTTAAATGTTCTTAAACTACAAACTGGATGTTATTCTCTGTGCCATGAGAGATTTTCAAAATCAGTTTGGTTTTTAAAAATCAAGCAAATGTTACTAATGGCAGGGAAGAACACTGAGCTGATTTCTAATAACTAGGTTGTGGTATCATTGAACGTAATTTATCCTGAACGATTACTGACATCAGGAAGACCTTGGGATAGGGGCACTTCATGAGTAACATCAGCACCGCTTGTGCAGGGACGATTGGGCATCCACAGAGCAGTAATGTACTAGACTTCCTCCGTTGCTTCATCCTTCATGGTGGTACTCAGACCAAGAGTGGAGAGGTAAATGCTTCCTTCTGGACCAAATTCTCTTTTCACTCTAACCACTTCCTAGGTGCCCTCAATCGCTGACATTTCTTTACGCAGTACCAACAGATAAATACGTAGTGATTCTCTCATTAGCACTTCATTCTTTCTAACCCTGCTTGGTTTTCCCAATACACCTTTCCCAATGTACCTTAATTCATTTACTACCTTTCTATGAATAGACATTTAATAAAATTATTCTGAATTACAAAAAAATCAATGCACACCAACACCAACACCTCTATTTATACAAGTGGAAGCATATGATAGATTCTTAAAAGTGGAAGAGCAGGGTCAAAGGGAACAGACAGTTAATTTTAATAAATTCTTCCAGATTCTACTCTAAAATTGCGATTACACTAATAATGAATGTGACTGCTTTTCCCAACATTCTTTCAAAACTGGACATTATCGACCTTCTTAATATTTCTCAACCTGATGAGTGAAAATGGTATCCCATTTAAGACTGCAATTCTCTGACTCTTAGTGAAGTTAAACATTTTTTTTTATAAGCTTCTTAGCAATTTTTAATTAATCTCTCTTTTACAGTTTCTTCCTCAGCTGTCTATTGGCATATTTCTCTTTTTGTTAAACATTTGGAAGCGTTCTTTCTGTATCTGCCCTTCTTGCAGAGATATTTTTTTTACCTACTGTTTTTCTTTTACTTTATTCATAGTATCTTTAGTCACAGAAAGGTTTTTATTTCATACTTTTATAGACATCGATCTTTTTTTGCTAAAGAAATTTCTTTCTATTACTAGCACACTATTTTTTTTAAGCAGGTATTGAATTTTATCAAAAGTTTTTTTTTTAAATATTGAATGAGATCATCATATGGTTTTTCTCCTTTAATGAGTTATAGTAAGAATGTACAAAAACAGATTTTTCTCATGTTGGAGATATTTACACTCTCGGGATAAGTATTTCACCAGGTTAGTAAAATTTGATTGCTAACGTTATACTGAAAATTTTGCCATCTTGTTCATCATTATGATTGGGCTGCATTTAGTTTCCTTTTTAGAGCTATTCCTGTTTGATTTTGTTTTCAGGTTATGCCAGTTTCATAAAATAAATTGTTCCTGGTGCTTTTCCAGATGTAAATATTTTATTACTTTTAAAAATTCTTCTATGATAATTTTTCTATTTAGTTTTTCAATTTCTTGAATTAATTTTTTAGATTTAAATTTTGCTAAAAATAATCCACTTTTTATCTAGGTTTTGAGTTATGAACCAAGTTTTATGCAAAATTTTTTGTGAGTCGTTCCTTATTTATAATTATTTTCTTATTTCCAGCATAATGTCTTTTCTCTCTTTTTTACTATAATTGCCATTTGTTTTTCAAATTTATTGCTTATTTTTAAGGGACCAGCTTTTAGTTTTATGGATAAAATCTTCTTCGTTTTTAGTTTACTCCATCATTACTTGCTGTTTTTATCATTATAAGTTCCTTAATTACCTTTTCTTAGGGGTTATTTTGATTTTTTACAACTTTAAACTTTTGTTAAATTATATACTTATATTTTGTATTTCCAAGTATATGCATTAAGATGATAAATATTCCTCTAAAAACTACTTTGTATTCTGCCATTATTAAAAAATGTTTAATTAAATAAAATAAATAAATTGCATTAAATAAAATGTTTCTGGCAATGACTGATTGGCTTCAGCTCAACCTCTGCCAGAGAAACACACACGCACTCCAATACACACATACCACTTCTCTTTGAAGAAACTGAAGAGCCAACAAGGCATGGAAAACTTATGAACCAAGATCTTGCAGAGAATGGAAGCCCTGAGAAATGAGCTCAGAATTTGGTCTTGCTTCTTCCCCTCAGACATTCTGCATTTAAAAGCTATGGGTGAGAGTCAGCCCTGACGGCATAGTGGTTAACATTTGGCATGTTCCACCTCAGTGGTCCAGGTTCATTCCCAGGCACAGAACCACACCACTTGCCCAGCAGTAGCCATGCTGTGGTGGTGGCTCACTAGAAGAACTAGAGGGACTTACAACTAGAATATACAACTATGTACAGGAGCTTTGGGGAGGGAAAAAAAAAAAAAAAGAAGAGGAAGATTGGCCACAGATGTTGCTCAGGGCGAATCTTTTCCAGCAAAAAAACCAAAACAAAACGGGACAAAACTATGGGTGATAGGATGAGAAGTTCATCAGAGCTAATGGTAGACTAAAATTGGAGTTTAGGTTCTACCAAGATGGAGAGGCCCCAAGGCTTTCAGTTGGGACCCTGAAGCATTGTGCTCTAAGCATAAAAATGACCCAGAAGTATACCAGATCTCACAAATGCAGACATCCAGTATTGAATTAGCTTAATCCCTCTCAGATTAAGGTGATCTGCTTCTAGCTTAAATTGCCTGCCATAAATAAAACATAAATTCACTCTGAAAGAAAATATTATTGTCTAGATTCTTAAATTATCTGTACAATTTTTCTTATACAATGTCTTGCACTTGATTAAAAAAGTAGGTTTGCATTAGATAAATGATTGACAATATGGTGGATCAGAAATGGCCACCCCAATTGTATCTCTGTGGTTTGATATTTTCAAGAACAAAAGACTCTGAAAGAAACTTTGACCTCCCCCCATAACTGCCTGAAAGAATTTAAGATACAAGGCCTGTCCCGGGGACAGGTCATCACCATAGATAACTCTGGGTATCAGTAGACTGAGAGGATCCTTGCTAAGACTGCTCTTATCAAAGATCTGTTTATCAAACATTTATTTTTCAATTTCCGTGTGAGTTGCCTTTCTCCTCTTTGAAGCCCCAAACTACTACCCCTAACATCCTCCTTTGTCTTTAGCTGAAGATGGCATTTAAGGTGGCAGCCTCAGCTATTCTGGTGAGTTGCTCAGTTTTCCTGACTTTCTCCCATGTATTCATTGTTATAAAGCTTTGCTTGATTTTCTTCTGTTATTCTATCTCATACCAATTTAATTCTTAGGCCAGCCAGAAGGACCTAGAGGGTAGAGGACTTGTCTGCCTCCCCTACAACAACAAACAGAAAAGGTGATGAAAATGGACTTACTGGAAATCTAGATAATCCAGTTGTAAAAGATCATATAATATATTCAAAAAATAAATGACAAGACTGAAAGTTTTGGCAGGGAATTGGAAATGATCAATATAATAAAATGAATTTTCGAACTGAAAAAATTATAATAACTGAAATTAAGTAGATTTCCAGTAGATTAAAAACAGGTAGAAAAAGGAACTGAAATTAGGTCAGAATAAAATATTCAGACTAAAGCACGGAAGACAAAAGGATGGAAAACACTGAAAAGACAGTAAGATAGAAGAAAAGTTGCCACAGATATATAACTGGAGTCCCAGAAAGAGAGGAGAGAGAGAATGAGAAAAAGCTGTATTTAAAGCTAATGACTGAGAATTTTCCAAAGCTGCTTAAATACATCAAGCCACAGATTTAAGAATCACTACAAACTCTGAGAAACAAAAATACAAAGAAAATCATCTTTATTATATCACAACCAAACAGCTGAAATCTAAAGAGAAAGCAAAAAATCTTAGAAGTATCCTGAAAAAGGAGTGATGTTAATTCAAAGGACCAATCATAAACTACCAGTTAATATTTCTAGGAAACATTAATTCCCATAAGAAACTTATGAAAAAATAGTATGCATCCTCATTAACCATTCCTTGAGGTTGATTCCAATTAATATTTTGCTCTAATATCTGAAATTTTTACTAAAAACTGCCAGCATCTCAGTAATAAAATTCAAAAATCATCATTTTTATATCAATACAATTAGTTGAAATCTTGTGGTTGAAAAGTCCAGCAAGATGTTTTCAAAGAATTTCTCTTTTTACTATCATATTTACTTCATTTCTATTTCATCTCCAATCATCTCTGTTTCTATCACCCAGACCAATAGAGGAACTACCTCTCATCTACATGACAAGAGCCTCCTAAGTGGCCTCCTTGCTTCCATTCTTAACCCTGTACACTCAGCTTCATTACATAGCTGACAGCCGTCATCAAAAAATGTTCATAGGACCCACATCACTTCTCTGTTCAAAACACCTTAATGATTGAAATTAAAATTCGCTATAACAATTTCCCAGATTTATATAATCGGAACATTGCCTATCGTATTGACCCCTCTCTTCCCACACTTCACCTCCTTACTGTAATTCAGCTGCATTAGCTTTCTAACTATTACTTTTAATTTAAATGTCAAGCCTTTGAACTTCTGGTTCCTTCTTCCAGGACTGCTCTTTGCTCAGATGGTTCCCTTCATTCACGGTTTTGCTTCAACATCACTGCCTCAGAGAGGTCTTCCTTGACCACCCTTTCCAAAAGACTACACCCTCCTACTACATCTTTCACCCTCTATTTCTTATTCCCTACTTTATTTTTCTCATAATATATTTTAATTGACATATTATGTACTTTTTAGGTATTTGATTATTGGCTATTTTCTACTAACATGTGAACTCCATGAGTCCAGGAATTTTTTTCTGTCTTAGTCACCACTGTATCTCCAGTTCTTAAAACAATATCTCAATAAATATTTGTTAAATAAATCAGTTAACTTATTCAACAGTTATAAGACACAAGTGCCATGCGTTACTCTGCTTTTGTGCAAAGCGTGATAAGATGAATATACAGAGTCCTCATATTTGATAAATCCATAGGATAATAGGAGAGAAACACAAAAACAGCTTGTAATTGATGTCATAACTATGACAGAGAGACAATGTCCATATACAGTGATGTGAAGTCTTGGGGTTTTTTTGTTTTTTGGTAGAAAATAAATTGACTAATTTATCATCTTCATATACCTAGTTAATGATTACACTTGATACTTGTATTTAGACAAGAATTTTCTGTTAAGTTTAATAAAAGTAGAATTAAAAGCTGTGCTTCTTAAAGTATGAATCATGCTATGGTCTTTAAAATATACAGTTTTAAAAGTTCTCTAATTAACATAGCTTTTCCTACTATTTTCTCATTTTCATTATCACTGTGATTGAAGCTATCTTGATCACATAAATCATTCTCATCAACAAAACCTAACTCTAATCTTAATTAACCCTTATTTCTTTATTTCTTTCAGATTTTACTCAAATGTCCTCTTTCTAAGGCCATCTCTATTTAAATTTCTAATCTCTGCTCTCTGCTTTAATTTTCTAGTTGCCATAGCAACATCAATATACAATATATTTTGCTTTATCTTATTGTTTTGCCTATTTCCAGCCTCATTAAATTAGAATGTAAACTCCATGAGAGTGGAAGTCTTTTCTGTTTGTCGACTGCTATATTCTAGTACCTATGCTAATGCTTGGCACATACATCTACCACTGCTTGGCACAAAGAAGATGTTCCATTAAATATTTGTTGCATGAGTGATCTCACATTTCACATGTTCTGTCCCTCCAGGATGGAATATTAGTATTCTATCCAGAATACTAGAAAATGCTGATATCCAAAAGAACAAATTATAACAGACAATCACCTAGACTGCTGTCGAACAAGGAATTCATTTTTACATTAGTCCTAAAGATGAAATTTTGACTATGTACACGTGTCCACATCAGCAGTTAATGAAATATCACATGTATCTTCAACTTTACCAAAACAAATAACTAAATAGAAGATTTTCATATTACAAAGAATATTCAATTTTATAAGAGAATTCACCATTACTTTTAATTTAAATGTCAAGTTTCTGTAATGCTTTTAAATTAAAATTGCATTAGTTTTCATATCCCTATTACTTTCTAAAATGATGTATGCCAATACTACTTTTAGAATGATTTTTGGTTGGATTTAACAGATCGATGTCTCAATTTTATTTATTTTTTAAATGCAAAAACTGTAAAAGTGAAATTAAGTGAATTTCTTGATCTAGAGTCTGAGAACAAAGGGTGCTCCTATAGTGTCCAAAGGGGAGATATATATTTAATAGGGGGTGTATAGGTGAATAATCATAATTGTTATCTTCAAGGAGCTTATATTATGATATAGGAATGATCTTTACTCATGTAACATTAACAGAAAACTCAGTAAGTTTTATTAAGTTAGTGGTTAAGCCCAGTGAAAGGACCATTGGAGATATTCCCTTGTGGAATTAACACTTCTAATATGACTGTGTCTCCACTTCTGCTTCTGACATAAATTAATAAGATTCTATTTGGTTAAAAAAAAGATTCTCTCATTAGTGTCCCATCAAAAATAGCACCATTTGCCTCATTAAATTTAATGAGGTTGTTGTTGTTGTTGTTGTTTTTCCATTGGTAGGTGTGGGTGTGTGATATATGTGTCAATGTGTTAGACTTGTATCTTCAAAGAATATGCTTCACATAGGCTAGCTGTTCTCTGAAGCTAAACTTGCTTTACAGTAAGCTATTTCTAGAAGGTGGTAGCACCTTAATGGATTTGGTAACCAGGTAATACATTTTTCAGTTTATTATCAAAAAACAAAATTGTCAGAGGTCAGTGCCTATTATATCAAACTTTCATAATAAAACAATGTCATTATCAGAAAATTTTTTGTTATATGTAATACATGTAAGATACATATCTCAAACTAAGATTTAAAAGAAAAGAACATGTCTTCTTCTTTTATCCATAACCTCAACTAAACAAAAATCTCAAAATAATGAAGGAATTGATTCAAGCCACTACTATTCCTCCCCAAAAATATGAAAATTTTTTTTGAAGGGCTTTAATATTATTTCATTATTTATATATTATTTATATTATTATTATAATTATCAAGTTTCTTGTTTTCAAACTTATAAAAATTACCATGACTATTTTATACTTATATATAAATTCTAATTAAATCTTTCAAATACCATCTGTATTTAAAGAGGGCACTTCTTTTTCTTCTTAGCAAGCTACATGATAGATATACTTAAACACATGCATGATATTGCTTTTAAAAAATGTATGTAATGTCTATGGAGTTTTTAATCCGCTGGAAATCCTTTTTGGCAAAAATGATTTGAGGACTATTAGCATTATTGAGGGGAAAAAGTTCTAAGAAATTAGGTGCTGAATAATCCTAAATCCAATTTCAACTTTTAGATGGGATTAAATAATTTCTAAGAGATAATAATATGCTCTTAAAAATAGCCACAGATTTGGATACATATAGCCTAAAACTGGAAGAGATTTTAACAGTCTTCCAGAGTTCTCAATAAGGAAGAAATAGAATCAAAAGTCCAGAAATAAGAAAGTATACAAATTCAGTGTGTAGACTGATAATGAGGAGAGAGAGAAAGATTAAGATTGTCAAAGAAGAAATTTGCAGCTTTCTTCAGATTCAATGCTTTGATTTTGAATGCAGCAATTTCTATACTTAGAAGATTAATAAGCAGAGAGCACGTCACATGGGACTAGTGCACAGACATTATAGCTCTGGCTCTCACTCCCTCAGAAATGAGTGCGGAAAAAAATTGAAAAATAAACATAAGTCATAATAAAAACCCACATCTGAAGAAAAATTATTGCAGAAAACAGGAGAAAATGTCACACATAATATTCTACACCCTCAGGGAAAAAATGTGGGAACTTGGACCTATTGAAACAAAGACACGAGAACGAGTATAGGCTGTCAAAGAAGAGATAATTTAGGAAAAATATAGAGTGAGAGTTTTCAGGGTTTAAAAGAAGAATTAAATATTATAATGAAAATTATTAGAGAAATTAAACCACACTAAAGTAGCAAGCAGTAGAACAGATAGAATATGCGGAGAGAGAACACACAAACTGAAAAAGAACAATGAGACCAAAGTTACGGGAGAGAATATCGGAGAGATTTAATAAAGGTGGTAGACAATACAACCATTAATTCTACTCTCCTGCCATATTCCCATCAAAGCAACAAAAACAAATATCTTTATGAAGAATATCCAAGGTTTTTTTTTTTTTTTGAGTTTTTTGTTTGTTTGTTTCCTTCTCTTTTCCAGTAGAGGAAGAGAAAGCATGCTGTCTTTTTTTGAAGAAGAAGGAGAAGAAGATTAGCCCTGAGCTAACTACTGCCAATCCTCTTTTTCTGAGGAAGACAGGCCCTGAGCTAACATCTATGATAAGATAAAACAAAATGAAGAAAAATACATAAAAACCTGTGGGTAAACTAAAGCAGAACATAAAATCACAGAACTATCAAACACTTTATTGATCTTAAAAAATATGAATGGGTTATATTTTCCCACTTATGAATGGAGGTTGTGAGGTTGAGTTAAATATATCTATATATCAATATACTATCCACAAGAGAAAAAGCTAAGAGGAAAATGAGGCTGAAAATAAGAATTCAAACTTATACCAATGAAATATTACTCAAAAACATGTGACACATGTGGCACTTTTTTTCTTTCTCTCTTTCTTTTTTTTAATGTGTACGCCTAGTCTTTTCTCCAGATGTCTTTTTTTCTCCCAGCTTTATTGAAAAATGATTACCACAATAAGGTTAGTTAATACATCCATCACCTCATATAGTTACCATTTTTTTGTGTCTGATGAAAACATTTAAGATCTACTCTCTCAGCAACTTTCGAGCATCTCATACAATATTGTTAAATATAGTCACCAAGCTGTACATTAGATCCCCAGAACTTAGTCATCTAATAACTGACAGGTTGTACCCTTGACCAACATCTCCCTATTTCCCTCAACCCTGAGCTCCTGGCAACTACCAATTTGCTCTCTGTGTATATGAGTATGACTTTTTTAGATTCCACATATAAGTAAGGTTACACAGTATTTGTCTTTCTCTGGCTTACTTTTTTCACTTAGCACAATGCCCTTAAGGTTTATACACATTGAAAATGTTCATACATGTCTTTTTCATGGTTGAATAAAATTCCATTTTGTGTGTGTGTGTGTATGTATATACATACACACACACATATATACATACTACATTTTCTTCATCTATTCATCCATTGATGGACACTTAGTTTGTTTCCACGACTTGCCTATTGTGAATAATGCTGCACTGGACATGGGAGTGCAGATATCTCTTCAAGAGAGTGATTTAATTTCCTTTATAAAGATAGTGGACTTAGGGGACCACACAGTAGTTCTATTTTTAAAATTTAAGGGCCATACCACTAAACCACAATATCTTATAAATAGAAATTAAAAGCAAATAGAATAGCTGAAAAGAATTTATTCCCTTGAAAGTAATTACATATAAAGAAACAGAAAACACTCTCCTGAAAATATCTGGGCTAAAAAGGATATTAAAACTAGAATCACAAATTTAAAAAACTAGAATCACAAATTTAAAAGTGAACATTAGATTACAAAACTTGTACGGGTGTGATCAAAACACTAAATAACAAGAAAATTTATTAGCTGAGGTGCATTCATTTATAGAAGACATGCACATAGATATGAAAAAACAACATAGGAGAAGCAATATACTCATTCTGGTGCACACGAAAAAAAAATTTAAATAAAATGAAATGGAAATATCCAAAGATGTGACGTGAAAATTTCGCTGAAATAGAGAGAAATCTGAATTTACAAGTAGATAAGATGAAAGGGTGCCAGGAAATTTTGCTATGGATTTTAAATACTAAGAGAGATGTCCTTGCAGAATTATCAGACATTACAGATAAAAAAGTCCTACGGACCTTCAGAAATGTGTAGTCACTTATTAGAGAAAAAAACAGGCTGGCTTCAGAATTCTCTATATTAACACTCATTTTCAGAAAATAGTGAAGAAAGCCTAAGGGTCTTGGTGAAAACGAAACTTTTCTGTGAGTACACTGTACCCATTCAAGTTTATGTTCACATGTAAAGGCACCAAAATACTTCCTTGAACAATATGAGTTTCACAATATATTTGGTTCCAAATAACCAAAAGAATTGGTCAAAACAGTTCAAGGAAAATATTTGCAAGTGAGAAAGTTGTATAAAATAAAGGATAATTCTTAATTAAGCCGAAACTCTCTGAAAACTAGAAGGACAAAACAAAATATAAATATTGTAAAGCTAACAACATATAAATATAACTAAAAAATCTAAAGGTGGTTCATGACAAACTGGGAGGAAGTATAAGGGCACACATTTCTCATTTTTCATAAAGGGAGTCAATTCTGCTTAAGTTAATGAGGCAAGTATTAAATTTATAAGGATAAATGCAAGAATAACTAATTCCCGTAAGGGCAGAAATCCAAAACACCAAATGATATACAAAATTTGATAAAGATCACAGTGCAAAACAAAGAAAAGCCAAAGAGAACTTGCACATAGGCACTCATGTATTTGTTTTGCCCTGGGGAAGTCTACCTTATACTATCAAACTGACTAAATCACTTCCTAAAATGCATTCTCCCATCACTCAGTAAATTAATATAAAATTCATTGAAAGGATTTGTTTGTATTTCAAATTATTTCACTAGAGATATTTCTGTTTTTCTAAAATCTACCTTGACTGCCCAGAAATCATCTTCATACTTTGGAGTCTTTGCAAAGAGAGAAAAATCTAACCTACAAATTACATTTGATAACATGAATTTCATCTCAGGTAACCTTTGAGAACCTTCATACTGTAGATCCCAACAGAATCTGTCTCTTGAGAACTTAGGAACTGAAAACTTGACATAAGACATAAAGCATAAGTTCTTACCACTACTTAAATAATAGTAATTGTCATTTATTTTAAGAACCTAACCGTGAATCCACTTCTTCACTTTTTTCTCATTTTATAAGCTCAGTTCAATTTACCCATTTTCATTGATGCTGTTGCACAAGGAGGTGCCCGTCTTATTTTGGTTGCTTTGTGCCAGAGCCTCTCAAGAACTATCCCTAGCTTGTGCCCATGGGGTAGGAACTTGTAAGTGTTTGCTCACTGATGAATAAATCAATCATGACTTCATAGTTTACATCTTATTTAAGCTGAACAAAGTATAAATGAAATATTAATAAACTAATAGAAATCTAATGGAAGCCACATATGCAGTATCAGACATTCATTTTAAAATTGCAAGTACACCATGCTTTAGGAGATAAATATATTCCTGAAAATAATATAAATTTTTCTATTAGATTAACTTAAGTGGCATCCACCAAAATTTTTAGTCCATAATTTGATTTCCATATCTTTCTGTCAACAGATTCATTCATATTCTATACATATCTTATGGCTCTATCAAATTTTTCTTCTTCAATAAAAATTTCTTCCTTAAAACATTTTACCTTTTAGATTTTTGTAATTCTACCAGTGGCACCATATTCCACTTCATCGATTCTCGTTTTATAACTCTATCACTTTTATTTTCTCCATATCCTTTGTCCCCAATATATGATCCTTTATAATGTTTCCTACGTCCTTGAATGTTTAGAATCACGAGTATATTCCACATCCTATTCACTAATGTCAAGGTTTGCTGCCATGTTGACCTGGACCCATCTCCCCTTTAATATCTCTTTAATATCATGGCTGCATCATGTTTCTCAACAACTCCAAAACCTTAAAAAAACTAACATTACAAGGATTGCTTACTTAACCTGGAGCAATTTCAATAGACTCTCTCCTGAATAAGCTTTGAGTAATAAGACTCCCCCATCTTTTTCTTTTTTAAAAAGCTTCATGCTCCAGTATCACTCTGAAGATCCTTGTCTTGCTGCTCCCAAGTGAGTATCTTGTATGGAGAGTTGTTCTATGTCTCTGGTGAAAAGTTTAAGTCTTATTTATATAGGCTTTATATGCTCAGAGTAGAAATGCAACAATAAAAGGGAATGAGTGATTTTATAGAACTTTTTTTCATAAAACGATAAAAATTGTTTTTGAAGTTTCTCTCTCTCTGTCTCTCTCTCTTCCCCTGATATCTCTTGAAAGCGAAGTTTTCCTTCTCTGGTCTGTTTTGGTATCTCATTCATACGTTTCTTCCATTTCTGAGCATAACTTCACCATTATTATGAATTACAAATTTTTAAAAACAATTTAAGTTGTTATATTTTATTTTGGGTGGTTTTCTTGTTTCTTATTTGCTCCCTAGTAACAACATTCATTTTTTGAAAGCAGTAACTATTACGTGCTTGTTTGTAATCCTCACTATACTTAGTCTATCTCTGGGATAATGATTAATAAGTTAAAATTGAGTTGACAGAGTTCGAAAATGAGAAGAAACATATTAAGTCCCATGAAAGTGAGGCATGTGAACTGGAAGTGGTCAACAGTAAATAATCCTCAGAGATTTAAGGAAGACTGACATTGGCAAGTGGAATCTTGAGAGAAAATAGTGTACCTAGGGCTCCAAATTGAAACAAGACCAGAAATCAAGCACTCATTGGTTTCAAGGCTAAGAAAGAAAAAATTGTATCATAATTTTGGTGAAAACGTGGTTTGAAAAGGGTATAAATCTATTTATTTACTTTAGAATATACCATAATTACTTTAGTTCTCAAAATCTCTTCATTTCAGCCAACTCAATTTCAACTTAATTTACGGCTTCATATTCTTTTGTTTCCACATAGCTATACTTGAATAGCTTGGCATCTTGCTAATGATTTTTTTAGATTTTTCTCAAGACTTTTTTATATCTTTGAGAAAATAACCTTAATATTTTTAATTATGTGAACAAAACTGGATAACTTTAGGATACATTCTTCTATGAAAAAAAAAATACCCATTGAAGCTGTTCTTCAGAAATGTCCACTAGCCAGGTAGATAGCTAAAAGGTAGATACAAACATTCTTTTCAGTGAGATCTCAAAGTGGCCTTCAATTAAGAAAAACAATCGACTGATGTTGGTCTATTTGATGCCAGGAAGCTCTGTGCAGTGTTTCTAGAGTTTTCCCTTCAATCAGCCTAACATGAGATTGTGCCACAAGCTGTGATTTTGTAAATCTTTTTTTATTATCTATTGGGGCATCCTGTGAATTGTGGTCTCTTCGTACCTGCATCATGGGGAAATGCACACAGACCAGAAAGGATTGGACAATTTCACATCTCAAAATATCCCAACCCACCCCCCTTCCAATATGGAAAATAAAATTAGCTGTGAGTTTTTATCCTGGGAAACCACATATTTTGGAAACATCAGAGTTTTCAAGTTCTCAGGAGGGGTAATTCTTTTGTTTTCCATGTCATTAATAAGCCATTTCCTTTTGTGAACTCAAAAAAGCTAAAATCCTCACTAGTACCTTAGCTGTTTTCTATTTTTCCAACTTGAGTTTGATCTGTAATAAAACAACAGAATATCTGCCTGCCTCTCTCTCAATCTCTCTCTCTCTCTTTATTCCTACATGGCCTGGCTAATAAGTCAGTCCTTTTGTTGGGGCCTATTAAATTTATCTTGTATTTTTTATATCATTGTAATAATATTATATGGCAGGCAAAAATATAATGATAAATGATAATTTGCCAAAAAGATTAAAAAAACACTGAGGTGTTACCTATCAAAAGTTCTCCTTCTGTCTGTGATGCAGCACAGATTGTGATCGTGACAGTAAATCTGGTGCTATTGTTAATGCCATGGCACTTGGGTTTTTGGCTTGCTTTAGTCCAATCTGTGACATGCTTGTGAATATCTTTCTTCTGTTCTGTCTGTATGGCATATGGATTTCTGGGATACAACGTCAGACCTATCCACATAACAAGTGTTCAGAGCACCTTATCATTTTAAAAAGCCAATTACTCAAAAAGACAAATGTGAAATGTTTCACATTTAATGATGAGCAAATCTGCAAAACAAATGCAATTTTGCTCCTTCTAAAAAGTTTAGTTTAACTGTAAATATTGCAATGGAGTCTTGCATGACACACACCACTGAGAGAGAAAAGCTCATTTCATACATATTGTATATCATCACTGTCAATTACATCTGCACAGTATTTAAAACGAGGGTGGTATAAGTAATTAGAAATAAAGCAAATAGAATATTCTAAACTACAAGGCTCTGAAATCACTGTAAAAATGTCACTGCTAACATTGAACACTCTAAAAAAATATTTTGAAAGTCTCACCCAAAAAACTGAAAACTGCATATGTCTACAGAGGTAAAGGTCATTCATGAAACACTCAACAACAAAAAATACCAATTCATTTTTTAGAAATATTTGTCAATATGTAAAGAATGTTTTGTACATAAGTTCTCAGTTACTGTTGAATCAGTGGCTGTATGTAATATTCCCACATGGAATGATGTCCTTTCGAATACTTTAAAATAAAGGTTTAGTGAAGGATTTTATGGGGACATCTTGAGTGCTGAGATTTTATGCATGGGAAGTGCAACTAACGAAATACAATAACATTGATTTTGCAACTGATTTATATATTTAAATGTTTATATCTATTTTTGATGAAGACAATAGCTAATTCAAAACTATACAACCCTACCTCCATCCACCCTACCCCACAAGCAAAACAAAGACAAGACTACAAAAAATCAATCCTACTTTTCAGCATCTCCTATGTAAGTTGTATAGATACAATTGTCACATTTAAATGTCTTTACTCTTTTCTTCTTCTTTTTCTTCTTTTTTCTGGTCTACACATTCTTTAAACCTTCTTTTAAACTGTGAACACTGGTAACAGAATATTATATGACATGAGAAATGGAATGCACCTGGCACTGGTAATTTTAGAAGAAACTAATCTCGATATTTATAACATCATTTAGCAAGCAGAACGGTTTTACCAGGCTTGGAATGTTGAGATATGAAAAATTTCACTCACTCCTTGGACTTTCATTCTACACTGGAGTTGAAATGTAGTGAAAAATCAGGAAGTCTCCAATCAGCTATTGCAAAGCACGCATAGAAAAGTCTCCTAGACTCCTCTCCTAATTATGGAGACTAGAAAGCATCCACACAATACACCTATATGTCTATTGTATTTCATGTTAACTATTTGTTATCCAAGATAGAACCTAAATAAGAAGAGCTGAACAGTCATATGTCAAAAATAGAAAGCATAGTCAATCATATTTTTAAAGGTATTCACTGAAAATAAGTGCTTCACTTAGTATTTTACTATTCTTTTTATCCATTGTGGGTTCATTTCAACTGCATGAATGCGTATCTTAGTTTGAAATGAATTGACAATAATGATGTGCATGGCGCTTGAATATTTTAATGTATCTAATATTTAATGTAACTAATATTCACTGGGTGATCTCGGGGTGTTTAATTAAAATTTTAAAAGTAATGCTGGGGCTGGCCCGGTGGCACAGCAGTTAAGCGCGCATATTCCGCTTTGGTGGCCCCAGGTTCGCCAGTTCGGATCCCAGGTGCGGACATGGCACAGCTTGGCATGCCATGCTGTGGTAGGTGTCCCATATGTAAAGTAGAGGAAGATGGGCACGGATGTTAGCTCAGGGCCAGTCTTCCTCGGCAAAAAGAGGAGGATTGGCAGCAGTTAGCTCAGGGCTAATCTTTCTCAAAAAAAAAAAAAGGTAATGCTATGGGCTGTCTAAAAACTTTGGCCGAAAGATACAGGATCTAGATAAACAAGTAAATAACTAATCATGCCTTTCTGCCTCTCTAAAGTAAATGGATTTTATTCCATTTACAAATAGAATAATGTGAGTTGCAAACTCCTTCTGGAGACCCACGACTGTACTTTCCCATGCTTCTCTTTCAACCAATTGACTGTTTTCTTTCCTTCTTCTGAGACTTAACTCCTTGAAATGTGATGACATATGTAACCCATTCAAATTTCCATAGTAATGTTTAATTTCTAACAGTTGGGACTTTGAAGATGTAACACTGCAATCCTTACACTCATCTCAACATTTATGTTAATGGCTTGTATACAGGTATTTACACGGAGGAAAATGATAATACTAATGGAGCTTTGTCAAAATGAAAGCAGCTAACAGAACCGCCAAGTGCTACAAACTAGATCTGAGGGTGTGCCGTAGGTGACCTTGAGAGTCTGAACAGGTCATACTCGCCTAGAGGCAAGTGCAACTGATATTTGTTATCTAATCTGTTGCTTATCTCTATCATTCTAATGGCTTATATTCAAATCTCAAAATCACATTTTGAAACTGGAAAGAGACAGAAAGATCATTTTTCCACCAGTGTCCTTCTTTGACAGAGGAAAAGATTTATACTCAGGAGGATTCAGGGGCTTTCCAGGGGGCACATTCCTAGAAAAGCCCCAGGCAGACCTGGAGTCAAATGGTCTGTGTTGGAGTCCTGGTTGCCCAACTTATTCTCTGAGTTACTTTAGGAAGTCTCTTAACATTTTTAAGAAGAAATTTTCCCAGCTGTAAAAATCTGGTGACACCTATTTCACAGAGATATTATAAATGAGATAATACATGGGAAAGCCTTGTAAACCATAATATACTCCACAAATACATTACAGGGCCTTTCTCCAACTCACCAGCAACTCAGTTCCCAGTTCCTTATTTATTTATTTATGTATCACCTTGCTTATCTTACAGGATACAAACCCTTAATCAGCAAAGGAAACACCAAGGGATAAAATTCCAGCTTTTATAGATAGAAGCAAAGCTGCCAAGAAAGGCATTTTCTTTTGCCTCAATGTTCTTTGAGACTATCTGAAATGGTTTCCTCACAGCTTGTACCCATGTTCTTCCCGAAACATTTTCTAAAAGGAAGAAAAAGTAACAGTGGTATAAGGAATAATTACGACAGCTGCAAGTCTCCATAGTCAGTCTCCACATAATATTATCATGTGAAATGCTATCTGGGCGGTACCTGAGTCCATAAAGTGTCAGGTGGCCATTTGGCAAGAGAAAAAGGAAGGAATCAGATCAACATTTTATAAGTGGTTTGCATTTTTTTTTTTTTGCACCTGTTATTCCACAATTTCTTTCAGTTATATTTCAAAACACTACAGTTGGGATCTCCTTGCCAACCTGAGATGGCATAAGCCTGGATAACAGAACAAAATGTGAGAAGGTCCTTCTGTCTTTAACGCCTGTTCACTAGTGAATCAGCCTCCAATTAATCTGTTTCTTCAGTAGGAGTTTAATAAAAGTCAAGCGCACACATGCTCAGACTTGTTTAGTATTGAAGCTGTGTTAACATTATCTGTCTAGCCAGGTCAAAAATCCTGTGTAATTAGATGCCAGAAACCATTTCAAAGAATTTAAGGATTTTTCCATTTATTGTAAGCAATTGATTATCTGAGATAGGGAAGTTTAAATCTAAAATGGAAGTGCAACGAGAGGGACGCTTCTCATTAAACATTGCAAAGGGAAAAAAGTTTGTCTCATGGCCAAACTGAACATAAAACTCAATATATTAGGTTTGTTATTTTCTATTTGTTTATGAACCAGAAAATTCAGGATCATTCAGCAACTCTTATTTCCATTCCACTGTGTGGGTGATGATCAGAGTTGGTCATTTACATTCAATCATACACAGCATTATGCTTGGAGAAAGCTCTTAACCCAGTCATCTGTGCCTATGAACTGAGTGTGCCTCTGTTTCCTGGAGGAAATCAACAACGCTGCAGATGGAAATACAGGTTGAATGCATTTACGACAAGCCGAGTTAGCAACCGCATAATCTCAGAACTGAAAGCTTCCCAAACCCCAGCTAGGCTGCTTCGTTTAAGCAATGAGACAATAAAATCCCAGGAAAGTCCAATTCTCTTAGAGTTTTTTTAATGAATGACATTGAACCCATAACTGAGGGGTACATTAACTTTGCACAAATCACAAAACAGCGTCACCCTAACCAGTGTCTTTTGAGTCCGGAGTAGAATCTAACTGCTCAGGCTGAGGACTATGGAATCTGATTCTTGCTCTGTCTGCAACGTGGAAGGATGAAATAAAGATGATTCATACATAAAGGACTTTCCACACAATTTGAAACTTTTTAAAGACATTAAGAAATCAGTGTTCAAGGTAGAAAGCAGACATTTCAAGACAGAAAAGAGCTGATGGTGATGGTCTACACAGCTTTTGGCTTTCATCTAGCTACTCGGAAAAATAATTTTTTTTGAGAATTTTTATAATCAATTCATTGAAGGTATGAATCTATCTGTATACATTCCAAATAATTACGGTAGAATAAGTATTCCAAATGAAGATGGAGAATTGTGAGATAGACTTACATGTTAGGGAAATTTCAACTTAGCCGAAATTTCTGACAATGCACCACCTTACCAGGTATAACGCACTGTAGAGTCTAGCTTTGCTTAAAGTGTTAGGATTTGTAGCATTCTTAATTTTGTCACAACTTACAATCTATGAAAAGGGGTTCTAGGGTCATATTGCATTTTTTCTTTATTTCCAGCTAATAATCAGTAAAATTATAAGATCCCTATATCTTTAAGATATTAATTACTTTCAGAGAAGTAGCTCTAATATATCAACTTTATCATCCATTGAGAATGTGTGGGCAATTTTTAATAAGCGGTTTAAAAGGTTATATTAAAAATGTTCCACCCAAGAAAAATGACCAGAAACCTAAGTACTGTTCCCAAACTCACCATACAAAACTAAAGTTGGAAATATATATTTATCATTCTTATTTATCATTATTGGCCACATAAATCAGTAACCTTCATGTCTACTTTACTTACTGAGATGGAATAATTGTCCATGCTATGTCTAGGGTTTTATGTCCTATGACCCTAGTTTATTCTCTGGCCAAGACTCTGTCTCTACTTTCCTCCATCTACAGGTTGTACTTGAGATGGAAAAAAGTAGTCTACTGGCTTCTTACTATTTACAACTCTGGAAAGTTAGAAAGTTACATGAAGGACAAGAACTCTATCTTCAAGGAAATGTCAAGGACATTGTAGTAATTCTCCAACCTCCTCCGTCTCTAACTTTGGGTGTGCCATAAAGTCTTACTACATCTCGTATCTCTATTGTTAAATGTGAGGAATCATGAAATAGTTCACATAAACATTCTTTACAAACTTCAAAGAGCTATAGGCACAAGAGAAACTACCATAATCACAACTGTTAACGCAATTCAGGGTGCTCTTGGGATGTTGTGATGCTTCAACTTCTTAACTAAACATGTGCAACCATTTGGGCTTTGATGCATATCTAGCAGAGCAACAAATACCCCAATAGATGGGTTGTGCTCTAGCATATTTTATCTCCTTAGGAAAAGCTCATGAGATTATTCAAGAAGCTGGAGACACCAGCTTTGATTAAAAAGAAAATAACTTCAGTCACTTTTTCCTTAGAATCTACATGGAGCTTATTCCAGAAAACAAGAGGCTCATTTTGATTGTATCAGAGCCTTTCCATGCTCTGTTACAGCGTCATTAAATTATGTTAGTTTAGTCGCCAGGGACCACTTAAGTGGGGGTCTCCCTGCTTCTGAAACCCTTTAACAGGTGGTGCTGTGGTCCTGAATCAAGCTGGCCATCGGTTAACATTCCTTGGTATGTTATTGAAAATGCAGTCATGGCCCAGAGAAGATCCTACAATTTGGTTCATGAACTCCTGGTGATATTCCTGATAACGTTTTTATTTTGTTAAAATGGAAGAATTTTGTGGAAACACAGTGGCAATAATAATGTAAATGTTTAGATTCTTTCTGTTGCCCTCAAACATAGCTGAGCAAAATAGACTCAGCAAATCAGAAAATAAATAATGCAGCATTACTTCACCTCTTTTTTGATGAGACCCTTAGCGAAGCATCTTTGACATGATAAAATTGTAGGAGAGTAAAATTTATTCAGAAGCTGACAGTGTCAATGGTGAAGTGATGAAGACCAATAGTTTTATGATATCAAGTAATACAATACAAAATAAGTGCTTGCGTCCCCTAGAATTTTTGTGTTCTGGTTCAGATTTTGATTAGCACTCATCCTCATCCTCACCCTGCTATGTGCCTTGTACTCAAGGACGAATTCACCTTGTCTCTGCTTGATAAAATCATCAACGGCATTTCATTGCTCTTAGATAAAAGTGAAATATGTTTAGCACAGCTGACAGGGACCTGCATTATCTGATTTCTGCTTACATCATGGCTTTATGCCTTATCATGCTCAATCTTCCTCATTCCATTCTTTCCAGACCTTTTGATTCTTCAAACATGTCACGTTCTCTCTTGCCATAGGGTCTTTAAATGAGATGCTCTTTGTGTGTATAATTCTCTTAGCCTCTCTCTTCACTCATGTATGCCCACTCATACTCCTGTTCCTAATTTAAAGATGTCTTCCCTGGGAAGTCTTCCTTGACCCTTCAGACTAGATATTGCTGAAGACAGTATTTATCACTAAGTGTATCCTTTGCTTTTTATATAGGAAGGAAATTTTCTGGAGAAAACCACTAGTGTGCTCCCATTGTACTTTTCTTGAACAGCATTTTGCAAATGTGTGAATATTTAATTATATGCTTAATACCTATCTTTGAGTTTAGAATATAAACATCATGAAGGCAGGGACTATGTTTTGTTCACCGATGAATTCTTAGTTCTCGGTCAATGTTGGAACATAAGGGGGCTCCATTATTATTGACAAACTGAGTGATCTCTAATTTTCTCTTGAAATCACTTTCACCTCCTTGCCTATTGAATGCCTACCCAGTTCTTCAAGGTCAAGCTGAAGTGCCATCTCTTTACGGCTTTCCCCTCTGTAGTCTGATTTAATCCCCCTTTACGTTCTTGTATAGTAATGACTGTTGTTCAATAAATTTTAAACTCCTTTAATCTCAATAACTATGTATTTTAAAAACTATTATGTCCACATTATGTATTCCAGGTACTTTGAGTTTATATTATTCATGTTTGGATTTGTTGCTAAACTATGATGGTAGGTGACCCAGATAGTGTCTTTCAAGCAAGACATAGCAACCTTTCTCTCATGCTCTCAATCCCTCCCTGCCTTCTTCCCTCTATCCTCCCTAAATAGTAACTTTTGACCTCTTTCACACCTTGTTTTTCCTTGAATGTATGCCATGGCATGGAGTCTTGGAATCTTATCTTCTCCTTGTCACAATGTGTAGCAAGGAAAAACGCCTGCTGATCAATAAGTTGACTCATTTGTCTCTGTTTGAAAAATACATTTTATCACATGATCTGGGACTTCATCAGTCTCCTTAGGTCTAAGCACAATAACGACCATTTCAATGTGTGAAACAAAATTTATTTTGAAGTGTATTGGATGATTCTTTGTACTTCAGAAGCTCATAAGTGGGATGAGAAAAGATGCCTATTCCAGAAATATGGCTGGCACTATCTGGAAATCTCCTTTCATATTTTTGTTTCTGCTGTTTTCAGTAGGAAGAAGACAGTACTGGTCATTAAAGACTGCCCTTTGGAATACAGGAGATTGAAAGACTTTCTCATTATCATTATCACTATTAAAAGTGTATCTGAAGTTGGTGACTCGCAGAGTGTATACAAGGCATCTATAATATTTAGTTGGAGGTCCTCGAGAACCAGACTTGCACTGTGAGCAGGTATGCTTGCCATGGTCTTCATCACTTTTCCATGTGTCCACGATTGTAGTGTAGGATGTGTTTTATAGCCTTATTTTTTTCCAACTTGCCAACAAGGGAAAGAGTCACTTGTGTTCTAGTCTTGGCTGTCACTACCTCTCAAGTCACCTTGGACATCTCCCATGCTTCATAGCAGTATATTTATGGCTACTTTCATCTCTAAGAGTCTATTAGTTTATACAGAATGGTAATGAGCTTATAGCTTAAAGTTGTAGGGGAGTTGTTAACTGTGTGTCACATTGGATGAGCAAAGAAGTCCATCTGAAAAGCTCCAATTAAGTTGTCATAGTTTGTACTGTGTGCTTATTTAGTGATCACCGTGTATATTCATCAACAATTAATAGCCTCATTTTAGAAAAGGTGGAGTTTTAGAACAACACTTGCTAATTTTTATTGTGTCCTAAACCATTGAAGCAGTTTGGACACGACCCCGGCAGGCCCCACCTTCTGGTACATAGGAATGCTAATGCCGACAAAGGTTACTGAAAAGTAATGTTTGCTCCACAGACATATTCAGTGGATTGCTCTTCCTGCAGTCAGACTGGCTTTACGGTTATAGCAATTTGAAGTGTTTCTTTCTGTTTCAATTACATTCCCACTGTGACAGACACCTCCCTTAATGGCCTTCCCCCAAATTTCACTTTGCATTTTTTAAGTGCCAATTAAATAATAACATAAGATTTCTTGTAAACTATCTGGAGAATTTTCTCAAAAGATAAATTATGGATAGATTGCATTCTTCTTAGTGTATTAATAATGGTGCTTGCCTAGTGGATAAATCACTATTGATGATATAAGTCCTAGCTCTTAGTGCATAGAATGCAATGTTGAAAATGTCAATACCTGCATTATAAAATTTATAATAATCTAGACAAAGCAGAAAGGAGGCTAACTTTGAGTGTCTAGATCTTTTGGGCTGTCTAGGTTCAACTTTTATTTTTTTAATTTCTCAAATCCAAAACTGAAAACAGGAACACAGACCTTTAGAATGAAATATATAATAAATAATCTCCTTGGAAGTAAGTATAGAAATGTTATAATTTATTTTGTAAAAGAGAGAAAAAAAGCTAAGATGTATCTAGAAAAAAAAAATCCATTTTTTATTATCATCTCCAATATGTATATATATAGAAAATTCTCTATATTTTTAAGTCTGACCATGAGCTTTTAAGAACATTTGTCTGTCAAGATTTCTATCTTGGGACATGCATCTACAATGAGTCAGCTTAAGAATACGTCATTTTCTCACTAATTGCTGATCAATTCTCAAGTGATAATGACTTTCGTTGAAAACTAGTCTGGTCACCCTGAGGTCAAAATCATATCGAGGAGCCATACATGCTGGACAGAATTTTTCCTATATCCCCCCAAAGCCAAAATAACCAAAAACTCTCAGCATGTCCATTAGTTTTCTATGTATGTTTCTTTAAAACCTCATCCATCTCTACTTCACTTGCTGATTTCACGGCGTTACCTCAAGCTGCTGAAACAACCACCATCATCCAAAGTGATCAAAAACAGAAATCTCATTTGTCTTCCATAAGTAGAATATATATGTAAATGTTACTGTGAATGAAAAGATCTCTATTGTGGGGATACACTCATTGCTTAAACTTGCATTTCTAAACGCATGTTCACATAATATAGGCCGGAGGTACCACTCAATAGAATGTATAATGTTTTAAATCTATCAATAATACGTTGGTTGACAAAATATATGATATCCACTAATTCTTCCAGAAGTTATCATTTCAACATATATAAAAAAGTTTGACGATGTGGACCATTGGCAAAAGACTTTCAGGATAATGTTTCTGTTTAAAAATTTTTATATTTATATTATATTATATAGTTATTTATATTTAAATTTTCTTTGGAATTATTGGAAAATGGCAGCTTCATGAAAATTCATACCATTCCAGAGAATAAAAGCAGTATTGGAAAAATATAATAGTGAATATGGGTACTTTCCCCACACTTTCTCCTAAGAGCTAGATAATGCATATAGTAGGAGTTACTTTGGAAACTGCCCACCCAGAGCCTGATAAGTTTCTGTGGGCCCCAGTTACCTAATTCATTCCTGTCACCTCTTTTCGAAGCCATTGGACCTCTATTTTTCCCCCAGGAATCTCTTGGATAGCCTGCATGTTAGTTTCTAATAATACGTTCTTGTTTGTGACCTGAAGTACCACAAGAATAACCTTTCCCAGGTTCCACTGACAACATGATAAATGTCTTGAATCTGTAGTAATTATTTTTGAAATGTGAATTAAGGCAATGTTTGCTCATGATTTCCCTTAAAAAAGAAAGAGAAGATATACAATTTCAGTTTACTGGTGTGCTGGAAAAACCCTTGGGCCTTCTTTGACTGTTCCAAATCTTCCTTCTCAGGCAAAGGAGTATCCTGTTCTGAAAGTGATGTGGGAAGGAAATTCTGTAACCTCTGACAGCCATGTGGTCAAGGGTGCTTCGGGGCCATGCGATTGAGCTCACAAGGTGGCCAAAGAGGGCACCAGTCGTAGTATAGCATTTTCTTATGTAACTTTATAATTAGGAGTCAATGGAGTTAAGTGCTTGCTTAATAATTGGCTTCCAGACAGAAGGCAGGCTCCCCAAAACCAAGAAAATAAAAACCTGCATTGTGCAGCATAGCATGTTTTAGAACAGGGCAGAAATCAGATCTCGCCTCACATAATGGCATAAATGTTTCTCTGTGGTGGCATCTAACAAAGGTATCACACGGGCATGAATCAACGAGAGTAACGTGTTTCACTACAGTTAATTATCTTGATTTATCCCAAGAAACTAGGTTTTATTCTGTAATCTGTGAGGAAATCTGCTGTTCTAGCCCTAAATCCTTTCCTCAGCCAGGTGATTATCAACTACATTTTTGTACAAGAGGGAATTAATGCCACATACTGCCTAAGCAGCTTTGAAGGCAAAAAGGCCTGGACCTGTAATAACTTTTGTGCAGGGTATTGATTCAGAGAGTATGAGGGAGCCCACAGTCCCTGAGGTTTCCAGGGGCTTTCTATGCCCTTCTTTACCTTTTGTATTCTACCACACTTCCACCTCCACTGTGAACCCTCACATTAATTCTCCACAGGAGACCCCAGGTAACTCTGTGCTGGTGTTACCACAGACTGAGTAAAACCGTGGGTAAAAAGCTGGCCCCACAATGAAATCTGATTTTCAAGCCAGCAACAATCAATACGGCTTTAAAATTTGATAACAAGGAACTTTGGCAGAAAATAATCAGGTTTGCTGTCAAAAGCTCAGGCAAATTTTCTCCCAACTCCATGGTGTGTTCTTTCACTGTAGCTTGATACTTTAGCTGGCATATTTAGCTGTGTTTGTGTGTGTGTGCCTGTGTGCCTGGGCCTGAGTGTGTATGTGTGTTTTCCAAGGGTGTACTTGCAAATAGCTAAGGGTGAATCTGAGGGCTTTTGTTGGAACATGTGAGCATGCCAGGCTCAGGGCTGGGGGTACAGAGGGAAGAAGTGGAGGGAGGGGGACGCAGAGAGAGGGGCACAGCATATCCCGCTCCATGAATTTATTCAAAAGCATTTCAATCTGCGTGCACATCTTCATCACTTCAGCGATAATTAAATCTCAGCATCACAGGTGATGTCCTCACACAGTCTCTTTGCCGGGTTCCCACTGGGCCAATGAAGCAGGCCTCCCTGTGAGGCCTGTTAGCCCAGATCAGGTGGTAATGTGGAGGGACAGATGAGCTTTAGCTGACAGATGGCAAGATGACCTGGAAAACCTGCCCCCTTTTCTAGGATCAGGCAGCAGCTGACAGGTATTATTTCATAAAATAACGTCTAAAAGGAATCGCCAGGGTCTTCGCATTAATCTGAGGCTGCAACCAGCCATGTAACGTTTATGTCAGAACAAATCTGTCTCTATGCAGGAGAGGGAAAGTGGTTTTTGATGAAGTTGTTCATAAATTTTAATATAATATGCCTGATGGTGTCAGATATAGTCTCATATCTCTTTTATATTTAAAGGCTCTAGTGAAACATAGAAATATTCAATCTTCAACAAGCTACTTTTAAATAACTAAAAAGTTAACCAAGGATACCTTACTGCCTCTTTTTTTTTTTTTTTTTTTTTTGGTATTTTCAATAAAGAACTGGTTCATCTGAGCTCCCTGTTTTTAAATGAAGATGATTTCAGTGCAATGAAAAGCTTTTTGCCTGGGGTACCAAACAAAAGGAGTGAGGCTGTTGCAAAGTTGCTTTTATGGAAAACTTGCTTTCTGGAAAGGAGGAAACTTGCCCAAACCCACAAGTAAACAACAACGGCAGGAAGCTCCTGTCTTCTACATACATAAATAATATTTCACAACTTCTGGTGAAAAAAATATCAACTACTGACTGGTTGGCAGAGAGAACCCTTTCATTAAATGAGCTCTCCAGGCACCTGATATTTGAAACTTTCAGCCCAAATGAATACGTGGGGAATTCAACCACCTGGATGAGGTTTGGCTTTGTTTGTCCGGCGTGTTATTCCCAAAAGAATGACGCAGCATGGTAGAACCTGTCACTCAACTTGCATCTACCTACTAAATAGCAAACTCGCTTTAGCCTTGCTCTATGTGTACAATCTAATATCTCAGCATCAAACTTCTAAACCTGCCAGGGAAAAATGCTGACATCTTTCTATTTATTTGATTGTTATAAAACAAGGAGAACTATTTATTGTGATTGTGTTAAAGAAGAGAACTTTTCCTCTTCTAGAGACCTTTTGTGGGGTAAGATTGCCTCTTTAAGTACCCTAAGGATAACTGTAAAGTGAATTCATGAACATAACAGACGCACAAGTAACCTGGAGAGTCATGTATTATAGAAATGGAACCATCTCCACACACCTCATAATCACATTTTCACCTGCCCATCTGGTGCAGACCTGGGCTTATTAGTAAACGCACCAGATACAGAATCATGCCATTTTTGTGTTTCAAAAACATACACTGAACGCGATTTGCAAAAATGAGTAATGCCTTAGTAAAAAGAAAAAAAAAGCAGAAAAATACAAATTTCAAGATGTTCCTTTTAAAAAACTGAATTAGTGAAGCATATGGGAGAATTTCTCAGTCTATTCAGATATTTTTAAAGGACTACCTAGCCTGAAGTCCTCCAAAACTATGACTTTACCAAATGTAAGAAAAAAAGTAAATTCTCCACTTGAAATGTCTTGAAATGAACTAAAGTCTTAAAAGTATTAATACAGATGTTTCTATTTCATTACAACATAATCAAATTAAACGTTTAAAAATTTTCTCCAAATGGCACTGACCTTTGTGAAAATTCTGATTGTTTTTACTCTACATTGAACACACAATTAAATTACAAATTAGCAGAGTAAGTCTACAATTTAGATCTAATCATCATAGAAAAATGCTTATCTTAAGCAATAAGGATCAATACTTAATGAGTAATTTAAAATGGTAAGTGAGGAATTATTATAGAATCATACACATAATACCTACCTAAACCTACTGATTAAATTTAAAACAAATACATATACACATATATTTGCCAACATTTTTATACAAGGTCAAGCCCTTCATTGTATGAAGGTCAAAATTTGGGGTTTCATACTGTGTCTCTTCCACAAACTACCTGTAATGCATCATGTGGAATTTCTATTTTTTGTTTCTTTGAAATAGAGTGTAAATTCAGCAATACACGCGAAGCAAGCTAAGTGCAGAATCCTTCTGGAGTTTTAAGCTTTTCTTTCAACTTTTTACAGTCATCTTGCCCAAACCTAGTTTGTAAGGATTTCATTTAGCAACTCACTTATCAACTCTTCCCAAAGCACTTGCCTTTGTTTTTTATACAAACAAAAGCTTCCTTTCTTTGAACTTTTTTTTGTCATCAGTTCATGTGATATTCGATTAAATTATGTATTTCTATACATAGAAATAATGTAAACAGTTTTGGAAAAAAATGAAAAAGTTTCTTCATACCTACTCAACTGTTAGGTACAAAATGATACAGGCATACCAGAAAGTGGAATATTAGCTGTGAACATTTAGACTACTATTGATATCAGTTAGTACACTTTAGAAAGAAAAGGGAAAGTATTAGCTAATCTTTGAGGCATTTAAATGAGGCTGTTTAAGAGCCCATCAGAGAGGTTGGCCAGGTGGCGCAGCAGTTTGCACGTTCTGATTCTCGGCAGCCCAGGGTTACCAGGTTCAGATCCTGGGTGCAGACATGGCACCGATTTGCAAAAAGCCATGCTGTGGTAGGCTTCCCACATGTAAAGTAGAGGAAGATGGGCATGGATGTCAGCTCAGGCAAAAAGAGGAGGATTGGTAGTAGTTAGCTCAGGGCTAATCTTCCTTAAAAAAAAAAAAAAGTCATTCTGAATATTTATTTAATATTGTGTGTGTATGTGTGTGTGTATTGTCACTCCCATGGTAAGTGTAAAGGCAAGGGAATGGAGTGGCAGTTAAGAACCTAACATTTCTCCCACTTTTTATGATAAGAATTAGTAGAGTGGCTTTTTTTTCTATATTGGAAAGATTCATTACTGCATTCTATTCTTCTTTTTTATTCCCATGGCCTAGCACAGTGCCTGATTCATACTTGGTAATTAGTAGTGTACTAGCTATATGAGCTTAGGCAAGTCTGTGTGTCAGTTTCTTCATCTGCGAAAAATCGATCATAATAAAATGTCAACTTATTTTATGAATTCCATGGGTTAATAAATGCAAAAAGCATAGAACAGAACCTGGCCCACAGTGGGTACTCAATAATCAGTATCTATGTTACCAATATTTATTGCCATCTAGTCTTCAAACTTTTTAGGTATTCACTCATTAAAGATAAGATCTAATGACAAATGTGGAGGAGATTCCTAAGTTGGGACTTTTGCATTCTGTTTAATTGTACAAAATCATTGCCACCTATTAGTGGGTGTTAAGAATATTTAAGTACAAATTACATTCATTCAGCATTCATTGATGTTCCTAAGTTCCCCTAGTGAAATCAGCAAAATTCTACTATACAAAAATGTGTAATTCCTATGTTACCCCCTTTTCATCTTGTTTTTTCCTATTGATAAACATTTTGTAACTATTTCTGATAAAAATATTGTAT
Organism: Equus przewalskii; assembly: GCF_037783145.1. Classification (NCBI taxonomy): domain Eukaryota; kingdom Metazoa; phylum Chordata; class Mammalia; order Perissodactyla; family Equidae; genus Equus; species Equus przewalskii. The sequence continues at coordinate 25,931,510 of NC_091847.1, read as the reverse complement.
GGTAAAGCAGTGAGGTTGTTATGCATGGACTTGTGCTCTGAAACAGAAACACTCTGTGCAAAATTATAATAACTTGGTCATTTTGAACGAAGATGAACACTGCACAAGATGTCTTTCCAGAATTTTTTTCTGATAGCATTTTTGGACTTATGGAAAAAAATATTACAAAGGCCCAAACCCAGTCTACTCCTTCTAAATATATTATTTTTGTTACTGGAAGACAAGTCTTAGTATTTATTTATAAAAGAACTTCTTGAACATGGGTCTTCAGTAGTCACTAATTTTTTTCCCTCCTTTTAATCTAAAGACAAGTTGTACTTTCCCTTTTCCTTTCAATAGGTTTTGCAAAAAGTTCATTCATTAACTGAAAAACAAGCTCTAAGTTTAAAAAAAAGAAATATTTTTGATGTATAGCTCACTTTTGGATCAGAATGAATACACATAGCACATTCAGCCATATCTATTTAGATATTTAACAATCCTCTTCCTTGGAAAAACCCATGGCCCCTTTTTGGTCTACTTAATAAAATCCCACATGACAATACTCAGATGATCTATCCACTCTGTGTTGGTGGCTGAGTGGTTTCAGGTTGTAACACACCTCAAGTGGAATTCATCTGCATTTCCTCTCTTCATCGATAGTATGAATTACATCATGTATGTTTTGAGGAAACCATTTATTTTTTATGCTTGGCCATAAACTAGATGACAACAATGATTAGAGTTGAATACGAACATTTAGAAGTCCCAAGAAACAACAGAGAGGAAGTATTTATTTACGTAGTTCAGAGCATTAACACCATGTTCCACTGTCAAAGACACCGCTGGGCCTGAGATGGTCCTTTACCCAGGGCTTATATTTCTGTTTCCTCTGGTATGTTAACGTTAATACAAGAATTAATTGTAAAAACTAAGACAGCTAGATCAGTTTGTACCTAAAGACTTCACATGTTCTAAACTAAAATTACTTTTGCTTCATTAGTCCATTTCGTCTGGTGCAAAGTAGTGGCTTTAGTTGAAGAGAACGATAGGCCACTTCTATCTATTCTATTCTACTGGTGTGGAGTCTGAGAGTTGAAAAGTTATCTTGCAGCCTAGATAATGCTTACACTGAGTGTCCCATGACTTGAGAAAAGGAACTATTACTGTAATTCCGCCTTCTTTAGTACAGAAAAAATCTGGAGACACATCTTGAATACATTCAGGTAATTTTAGTAATCAGTGTGCATTTTGGTGAAATCCTTGCTGGTAGGAGCGTCCAGAAAAAAGCCATTCCCATGTCTATAGAAAAACTCTCAAAACATATGCCTTCACTTATAAGTTTAGCTATTATTTTGATGAAATAAAGTGAATTTTAACTTCAGTGCTCTCAAAGTCGAGTGGCCCCAGCTCGGCCATGCTGAAAGTTACTGTCAGGTGACAGCAAATACTTCGGTTGACTCTTTTAGCTGAATCTTCTCTACCAATCTATTTATCTTGTCTTCACAGGTTGTGCATAAAACCTGATGTTCTCAATCATTGTAAATAACTGCACATGTCAACTTGAAGTAGTTCTGGATCCGGCAGACACTCCTCTGTTCTGTGTGGCTAGAAAACACATACTTGACCTCTGTGAGCTCTATTCTCTCACTGTGGTTTATATAAAACCTAAGATTGGGAGATTTCTGAAGCAGCCATCAATTTTACATGGTGAATTTATGAGAAGCTTCGCTCCAGGTAAAATAAAATGGTAGCCTAGGGCTTCTATCAAATGCTTTACACCATTGGCATTTGTAGAATGAAATAAAATCTCTTTTTCTACAAAGGCATGTCTTATTCAATTTTCCAAAGAACAGACATTAAGGGAAAAGTTTTCTTCTCTGAAGTGTTTTGAAGCTTTTTTTAAATAATGGGATAAAGTATATCTAGACAGGCTAGGTTTAACTCTGCTTGGAGGCAGAGGGAAGGAGTAGATGATTTTTCAAGGGGCCTGCAAGCCCTTGATTATGAGTTTACTTACAATAAATCCGATGATAGCACACAACAGAAACATGCTTCAAATGTGGGTGATTCCTGAATGACGCCAGGAAAAGAGACAGCTATTTTGGAATACCCAAATTCTTTTTCAAATTTTACTTATGCAGGTGGGTTACATTCCCCTACTATGTACTTAGCAGCATTTTTTTTTTTTTAACTCTAAAACACATAGGCCTTTTTGCCTGAGTTAAATTTGTTTCCTTAGCTGGTAAAGCTTTTCCTTTCCATATGGTCAGGATAGCTAATTTAGTTTGTTTCTGAGGTGGCCAACATTATAGTGTGGTATCATAGAATATAAAAATAAAAGAAGGTATGAAAACCTTATTCTAAAAATGAAATAAAAACAGATGGGACATACGTTTCTAACGTATTTAATTTGCATCGTCTTTTTCTCCTTTTAAAGTTCTTGTGGACCAATCTTGCAAAAAGGCAAAACAAACCCTAAACACTCCAGTTCTATGCCAGCAAGCTGCCAGGCTGATCTTTTTATCTCCATCAACTCCATGAAAAATCAACGAAAAGAAAAAAAATCAAAACCCATGTGTTTAAATGTCCTGAAATTTTTAAAATAAAATTCTAAAATAAAATTCTTAGAGTATTTTTCACTTGCATACTGTCAAACTGTTTCCAAGTAGAAGCATAGTCATCTGCGAGGTTGAATTACTCCAGGGAGCCTAATGATGACTTTTCTCTCGTTTCAGGGAAATGGCAAGGACTTTCCAGGATGGCCCCAGAAGAGCATACAGGTGGCTGTCAATTTTCGTTTCCTCCCCAATACCTGTCTCTTTCTTTAATGCTGCTGTAAAGATTTCATCTTTTACTCTGAGACACAGTCTCATAAGGCCTGCCCCCAGAATCCTGATTTCATCAGATCTTCCCAATGTAACCTGTTTAGTAACTCACTGTGTAATACCCTTTTGGCCTTGCACCAGCTACCATACATGAATATGATGAGGTCTGTGTGATGTCAAAGCAAATGAATTAGGAGGCAAAAAATTTAGACTCATAATTACTGGTTGTGTCTGAACAACTGGCTTAACTATTTTTTTTCCTCTACAGTTTCCTGAGTCAACTTTTCTCTTTTGTTTTTAATCAAATCAACACACTGGAGAATTGCTTGAGAATTGTAAGGATTTGGCTTAATACAGAATATGTGACAAATTATTTTGTATACTTTCCCTGTTTGGCATAATTACTTTTAAAAAGGCACTTGCAAGAGAGATGATTTGGGTCCATCATAGGGTTACAGCTGCGTTATTAGCAATAGAGGATCTGTAAATGTAATTCTTTTTTGCCACTAAAACATTTTAATTTTATTACTAACCTCAAGAATACTTTATTCATTGATAGCTATCCATAATTTTTATTAAAGATACATTCAGACAAATGCGCTGCCCCATTTAAATACTGTTATTTAAATGATCCAAGATATCTGCTTGAGTAAAATGTTTTCTTTTCTTCAGTTTTCCAGAATAAAATAAAAAAAGTTAACAGAGGGAACAATGACAATCATAAATTACTTGTCATCAGAAAAGAACTTTGAAGGCTTCTTAGGCAAGTACTCCATTAGTTCTGGCTTGAAATGGCTTTTTCTATTTTAAATGTGTTCTCTTTTTTTCTCTCCCTAGTATAATTCAAAGTTGTCTAAAATGATTTAATTGATTACTGGAACAAGGCATTACAATTGTGGGCTGGTAAGCTTCTTTGGTATTCTCTGCCACCTTGATACATAACTAAGTAATAAAATTTGGGAAGGAAAATAAAACCACGGCTAGTGTTACTGATACTTGATAATTTTCTTTCTCACAATGCTGGATAGCTTAAGCGTTTCTTTTCTCAAGTCAGGATGTTTACGAAAAAAATTTTGGATAGTACATGAAAGAGCTGATTTATAAAGGTTATTGTAACAACTGGAGGCTTAAGCAAATGCTTTTGGGTCAGTGTCTTGTGTCTGACTCTGCCTTTTCTATCGGAACTCTCAATCAAGTTTGCAAGTGAATGGTGCAGAGCAATCACAGTCAAGGCAGCAGCCATGAGCGGGCTTTCACCCTTGCAGGACCTCCCACTTGCTAAAAGCTGTCAAAGTTTCCTTTGGAAGCAAGTGTGGGGAGTATGCGGCTCTTAGTTGATGTTATGAGCTGAATTAGGCCCCCACAAATAAGATATGTTGAAATCCTAACCCCTACTACCTCAAAATGTGACCAATGTGACCTTATTGGGAAATAGGGTCTTTATAGAGGTAATTGAGTTAAAAGGAGGTCACTAGGATAGGTCCTGATCCAATATGACTGATGTCCTTATAAAAAGAGGAAATTTGCACACAGAGACGGAGATACAGAGCTTGAAAGATGATGTGAAGACACACAGGAAGAACGTCATGTGAAAACAGAGGCAGAGATTTGAATTATGCAGTTGCAAGTCAAGGAACGTCAAAGATTGTTAGCAATCCACCGGAAACTGGAAGAGGCAAAGAAGGATTCCTTCAGGTTTCAAAGGGACTACGGCCCTGGTGATGTCTTGATTTCAGACTTCTGGCCTCCAGAACTGTGAGGCTTTCAGTTGATGTTGTTTTAAGCCATCAGTTTGTGGTACTTTGCTACAGCAGCCTAGTAAACCAACAGGACTGGTGAAACTAGTGCCACCGAAGCTAGTATCTCAAAAAAAGAGAAGAGAAGAAAAGGAAAAAAAAAGCAAAGAAAAAGTCCTACAGAAGTAAGCTAGCCAAACGCAAATTGTCATGAGTATCTTTGAAAAAATGAGGAAAAGATACCAAGCAGTACCAAAAAAGATAGACTTGCCTGGTTTGCTAAGTTGAAAATCACCTGTAATTTGTACCTCCTCCTTTTTATGCTTTTTACCTAATAGTACAAACATTTCAAGATGCTGCACAATGAGGCAAGAATCGATTGCTGGGAAATACTGAGACAGAGAAACCTGCTGAGGGACTAGGTAATGGTGACGTCAGCCAGTTTCAGGGAAACTCATGGAAGAGAGAGGATGGTCAGAATCTGTCGTGAGAGGGTGCCTGTAAATCACTGTGTAAACACCCAGGAACTGCTCCCCCAAAGTCAAGAACCAGTCAAGCAGTACCAGCTGTAAAAATGGAAGTGTGCAGGAAGTGGAGGATTCCTCCAACATCTGTTGGGGCCATTAAAAATGAAAAGTAAATCCAAACTGGCAATATAAGAGATTTATTTTTCTACATTAACCCTGACAGCAACTGCCAATTTTTTTTTCAATCTTTTGCCACACAAGTACCTTTCAAGAGGCGTAAGAATCAGCGCCAACTGCAAAAGCAGCAATAGGTGGAAAAATTGAGATTAAGACAATTTGATATCGATGGCAAGCATCCAATAAGATGAGGGCAAAGAAGGGAATATGAGAAGTCAAAGCTGGCAGGAATGCATTAACTTTCTCAAGAAAATATAGTCATCTGGGGAGAATATAAATCTGAAATGCACCCTAAAATCACAGGAGAGCCAAACAATTCTTTGTAGGCAGTCATACTCAGCAAAATAAAGAGTCTGAACGAAGATCTCACTATATTGTGAACTAGAATTTAAGTAAATGCAAGTTACCTGAAGCAATAGTCAAGTATTTTCAAAATATGAGGACCAAAATGGCATATCATTTCAAGCTCTTAGCACAGAAAGATATGGAAAGATACAGCTCCCTTAACTTATGTCAAAGGCTATAAGTTTGCCGTGCACATTGCTAGAAGAGGCTGCCTTTTTAAATATTCAGAGCTACACTAATATTTGAATTAGGTGATGTGATAAATCTTCCATTCTGTCTCCCCTCTTTTCCCTGATTGTCTCTGAATTCTGTTTGCTAATCCTGGTGTAAAGTTTGCATCCCAGTACCATGAGCCCACATATTTGTCTCTTTATAGTTAGAATCTTAGAGTTTAGAGATGGAAGGAATCCTGGAGATCATTTACTTTAATGGCTTAATTTTATTTATATGCAAGGAAGCAGTGGAACTATTTAACCAGAGGGAACATATAGAGTTATGTGTATGGGTTTTGGCCATCAACAGCCTTGGATCAAATCTGCCTCCACTACTTGCTCAATTGTAACTATCAAATTTCTCATCACATGGAGACAATTTAATCTATCATCCAAATAGGGACACTCTTGAGGGTAAAAAGGGTAATAAATATGCTGAGACAATAGGGATAAAGCAAGTCTATCCCTGACAAACTAGACTTACAGTCACTTATATTGTCAGAATGATATTGACATCATGGGGTAGATGTGAGGATCGAATGGAACAATGTATGTAAAGCACCCAGGCAATCAAATCAATGGTAGCTATTATTCTTGTTATTAAGTGATTGGCCCATAGTTAGTCCAAATGTTTGTAACAGAGCCAGGAATGGAAAACACAAAGTAACATTCTTTCCACTGTACTACATTGTTACTTTAAACAGAGTAGATTAAGTAGGAGACTAATAAGAAGCAGAGTACTAACATATCATTATAATATATTAGTACTCCTTATTAATCTACTTAATCTGTTTTGCTTACACTATCACATGCATATTCAATTCTCCAATTAGATTAGGTCTGCTCAAAGGCTATAACCAGAGGTCTGATGTATTTATCTTCATTCCTTCCTTTGCCGTTTTCTGTGCAAAGTGCCTAGTATAACGTTGTGCATTAAGTAGGTACTGACAAAAATGGGCCATTTTGTTCTTCTGGCTCTATTCCACTGCGTATTTTGAGGATTGCAAATGAGCATCCTGCTCCTGACACAATAAATATCTGTTTAATGGATGTGGAATAAGAACCTCTTTAAGGTTGGAAGACAAAAACAATGCAGAGTCAAAGTAAGAAATTCAGATTGCTTTTCAGAAAACTAAAAAGAGAATTTTTTAGACTGTGCCACGGTGAAGCTGACTACTTATGCAGTGTCTGGAAACGGCCTTGTTAATGGTCAGTGTGGATCATTTCACTATGAGGTCAACTGTAGCAATAATTAGCACCAACAGGCAAAATGTGTGATTGGAGGATGACTCCCTCATGGGGTTGTGCACAGACTGAGTTCTCAACCCTCACTCCTGTTTGTACTTCAGTTATGAACATGGGAGACCTGTATGCACAGAAGATAATCAATCTTCTCTACTTTGAATCTATGTAGGTTTAGAAATTTAAATTTCCCAAACAAGCCATTGAGGGTGCTCTAACTTGGGAATTTTTGGAATCTCCATTCTGCTAAAAAACAAAAACAAAAAAACAACAACTTCATGGTTCCAAGGTTCATTAGTTGTACCACCCACGGTGTGCCTATTCTCTTCAATGTTTTAAATTCAATGTTTTAAATTCTTCAGCTTACAAACTGTAACATCATTTATGTACTTCTCCTGTACAGTCAACTTTCAATACTTCAGAGATTGATTATCCAGTTTGTGGATATAATTCAAGTCCTTGACTTCTTCATTTTCCTCAAACAACTTGACTCTAGGGCATTTCTTTTCTCTCTAGAATCTCTGCTAGTGGATGACAGTGGAGGGTGAAGAACATAAAACATATCAATCAATGTTTCTGCTTTTAGTAGAACTGGTAGAGGATGGTGTATAAGAAGATGTTGAAAAAACTTGCTAAAATGATACTTTTGAGTGATTTGAGATTTTCATTGATTTTGAATATATCCTTTCTCTAAGGCACTAAGGGTAACTATGGCTCTTTTATAAACGACCCCCATTATCAGAGAGAGAATTCAGAACAGGAAGGATGACGAGTTTGATACATTGTGTTATCATTTTGGATAGATAACTGGGAATTGACCTCAACATGCCAGGAGGTAACATGGATATACAACATTGGCCTTAATATGAGGCTAGATTTATAGAAAAGTATCTTTAGCTCTTAAAGTTTTAGAAATAGTTTAATATCTGTTTAATAAACTGCTTAATATCTCCAGACTTAAGAATAGCTTCGAACTTCCCACTACTCACAAGTTATTTCTAAAAGATCTTAGAAATTGTGCTTTATGATCTCGTTTTCACATGTGCTAATCATATTAGTCACAATTATCAGATCACCTGCTTTGCCGAATTGAAACATACCTTCCAAAGTCACACATGAAACCCATGGTTCAGGGGAACCTTCAATTCTGAAAAATTTCCATAAATATAATGTTTGTTTGTTTGCTTATCTTCCTTTCTGTATTCCTCTCCAAAGGCTACTTCTAAAACTAGAATCATCTACTCATTCAGTATTATTATATATTGAGTATATTGAATTAATTGCTAATGTTTAACTGGAGATAATATTTTGGTATGTTTGTTGTGAAGGGAAAGGGTACCAGAGAGATTTAAACTAGTATAAAAAAGGCTACTTATAAGCATCATTCAAGGAATTAGCCTTTGAGAAATGCACTGGGAAGATGGAAATGTAAATGCCCTCAAATTGTGAATGGACAAGCTCTGATGCAAAGGCATATATTTTATAATATGTTTTTTACTGTTAAGACTTTGCTTTTTCATTGCTTTAAAATTAATATAAAAACGTCAAATCTTTTTAACATTGTATATGTAATATTATCACTAATCTATGTACTCATTAAATTATTTTTCAAAAAATATTTATTGATTTGGAACTTTCACATTCTAAATTCAGTGGAAAAAATCAGGAAACAAAGTTATTGACAGAATCTTAATTTAAAAAGTAAAAATATGTATCTGAAGAAAAATAAAAGTGGAAAGGAAATGTATAACTCTATTATGTAATATATTTAATCATGGATACTTTAAAAGCTTTTAGTTGTTCTTTTTTCTCTTTTTTAACTTTCTAAAATAATCATGTGTTATGAAATAGTATTTTTCTTAGTCATGAAAAGAATAAAATTACTGAAAATGTGCTAGCAATTCTCTGTTCTTCAATTATCTAGAAAGAAGTTTCTTAAAAGCACGTTAATTGGAACAAGAAAGTAGAATAAATAATCACTAACATTTCTTCCTGCATTAAAATTCTATTGCACTGTATATAACTTCATTAGGTAAGTATTGGCTGTACATTCAAAAAGTATTCTTTATAGGGTTACAATTTTACCCAAATGTTTTGAAACACAGTTTATTAAAATTATTCTGTCTTTGAAAATTTTATTAGATATTTGGGAAAGTAGTCCATATATGCCATTTGTAAATGAAATCCAAAACCTGTACTTCCTCAACAAGGGAGCAAAGTCTCATTTTCATGCCAGGCAACCGGATTGATAGTCTTCAGTTTATTACTTACAGAGCAAAATATTTAAAAGGGATTACAGGAAAGTATTTACTGTTACCAACCATACAAAACACAGTATTAGAGTATGAAAATCTGACCTTTATGCATATATGTGTAATCTAAAAAGCAAAGAAGGAATGCTTTTGAAGAGAGGGAAAGTATCTTTTACCAAATTAAATATTCAACATTTCAAAATATTCAGTCAGGACTAAGATCAGGTTCATCTTTTCTTATTAGCTAAGAAAGAAATACAAAAATGAGAAAGTTGTAGCTAAAAGAAAATAATGAGTAATTAAAATACTAATTTTAGTTAAATTAAAGTATTAAAACATTATCATAGTATTAATGATAGATATCCTATGGAAATCTTTACAAGCAATCTAATCTAATTAAGATCAGATTTTCTAATGCTTAGTGTTAGCCTCCATAGTACATGTTAATTGCTTAATTTTATGGTCTGTGTTTTAAGTCTTACCACATATCTATACCTGAAATTAATGAAAATAAATGCCCTTAGCCCATTGCCTTGAAAGCCCTCACGGTCAGGATCATAATTTTAGAAGCTTTATTCCCACATGAACCTCACACATGCCAGAGGGTGGAGGCTTCAATGAGTGAATTCTCTCAAAGATGATTGCTAGACTTGAACATTGTTCAGGAAATATCATCTTTGACAGGATACAAACAATCCAGGTGAAGTGAGACCCAAGTTAATATGGCACAAACTTATATAGTGTGTTCTGGCAATGAGGAATTTTGGTTAATTGATTTGATATGCTCAGGACAAATGAAAAGCTGTTTAGTTTTCTGTCTCTGTAATTTAAATTTACCTTTGAAAGGTTTTAATTCATCTCTTTAATTTCAGCAATCTAACAACAGGTTTCATAATGGCATATGTCTATAACGTTAAGAATCTTATAGGGCCTAACAGTCATGATTTTAAACATCAGTTCTGATTGTACCCAATGGAAAATGTGGAGGTGGAAGATGTCAGAGATGAGAATAAATGCATATGCACTTTAGGTCATACTAGATATGTGTTTGTTTGTTTTTCTTTTTGTATAATAAGTTTTAAAATGTGAATTTGTTCTGTTGTCATTTGCCAACAGATTTTCTTTAAATCAGAGTTTGCTCTTTTTCAAAGCACTCCTGGCTCTAAGAAACCATTAACAAGAAAAATAAAATCTATTTAATGAATGTTTGGAGAAGTTGAGTCCTTAGTTGGCATTTCACTGCTCTTAGCTTCCGGAATGAACCCTTTAGAGCCATAGTGTTGATAGAAGTTTTCAGTAGGAACACTTAACCATGGCAGTGTGATCAGTGGATTTGCTGTCTTTACCTTAAACCCATACAATTGCCATTCTTTCCTAAAGAAACAGCATCTTTGACTTTCACAGTACAGTCTAAGATTTCATTTCTAAATCGCTGGAGCTCTCAGGGAGGTCATGTCTTCATGCATGTCACTATTGGACACCCTTGCACTGTTGTTCTAACACCTAGTGAGCTGCTCCGTTCTCCCTCCCCATCCCAACATTCCACATGTGCAAGGGAGTATATTTTTCTTAACTCATAAGTGCTTGGCAGAACTCTGATTCCCAGGGTATTTGGGCTATGTTGTTCTGAATTTTCATCACCAATCAGATAACTTACTTTCAGACCATAAAAAGTTACAAAAAAGAATTTGGGAAATTTATACGTAATAGGGCCCTAGGGAGGAATGGCAGGATGGGAGGTGAAGAGAGGAGGAGAGGGCAGTGACATGTCCAAAAACCAGTAGGTAGAGAGTTCTGATCTTAGCACGATGCTAGTAATACAATTATAAGTAGTAATGCACACATTTTAGTGTAACCGTGCTGAACGTTAGCCTTGAAGTTAAATAAGCATCTGGTTTTTAAAAAATAGAAATTATGTCATATATCAGTACCTGACTTGTCAGAAAATGACAGAATACTTTTTAAAGTCCATATCTCTGATGAACACATCCAGCCAAATTTCCTTTCTGTCTAACCTACCATTTGTTCATTGCTTTATTTTACAAATTTAGATCCTTCTAGTGATTCCTTCTTGTAGTGAAGCTGTGATGGCCTTCATCTATTTCTTTTTCTCTTCTTTTTATTGATCATTTCTTTTAGCACACATTTATTAACAGTGTTAAATTCTGAGGTTATGCAAACGGAAAAGGCAGTCTACTTGTCCTAGAGAAGTAGTCTGGTGGGGGCAAACAACTCTTTCAATAAGTAGCTGGTATGGCCACAGAGTGGATTTTCCAGTAGTGGTGTATAAAAGTTAACTGCTGCAGCCCAAAGAAGAATCAAAGAATGGATCACTTCTGTAGAGGATCAAGCAGGGTGGGGCGTGTGGAGAAGAAGGGGGGTGGGAAGTTGGCAAGAGTAGGCATCTACTAATGATGGCAAATGGTGGCAGTGTGTGAAGGTGGTACTTCCAGTAACAACACCCCATAATCCACCTACAATATTTTTATATCCCATTTTTAAAAAAATGAGCAATATGTTCCCTTTTAGGAAATATGTTCTTTCTTACCCACTGGCTTTTATTTCACCCATTATAATGGCTTTCAACAACTTAATTTGCAATGCCCTTTGCCAACTGTTCGAGGAGTAACAAAATTACAAATCCAGCTATCTGTGATTAACAGGATAATTTTACTCATAGATATACAACATTTGGGATTTATTGTTATGGACATATTTTTAAGAGCTAACCATTATTCTAATAACAGTTTAACCTCAGTACAATGGTTTTGCAGCTTTGCTAGGTCCAAAGAATGTTTGATCTATTTGGGATTTCTTTTTCATGAGGAACTCAATTATTATTATATTTCACTCTTTCATCAGGAGACATAAAACTTTCTTAATATTAAACTAAGCATGGTAAATCATATTTTTATTTAAACAGAAACACTCCAACCTACGTACTGTATATCTCTTCTAATCTTTCTTCAATGCCTAACTCAAATTTGATGTGATTCTCTGAGACCTTTTCTAGACTACCGACAAAATTAATTGCACTTTCATCTTGTCATTCCATGTCACTCTATACACTTCTATTATATTTTAATGAGAGACAGTAAATATAGTAGTTAAGTGCATAGATTCTTGAAACAATATCTGGTTTTGAATCCTGGCTCTGCCACTTAGTATTTGTGTTATCTTGGGCAATTTTCACTGTCTTTCTGTGTCTCAATCTCCTCATCTATAAAACGGGGATGATAGCAGTACCTAACTAATAAGATCTTGAGGATTAGATGAGTAAATATATTAAAAGAGTTATAAAATTGTCTGGCATATAGCAAGTACTGTATAAGCATGCACTATTTTTATCTATCTATCTACATATCTATCTATCTATCTATCTATCTACTACTTACCTAGCTAACCATCTTTTTTAACATAATTGTTTGCTCTAGTGTGTATCTTCCTCAGTAGAGTATTCTTTATTTAGTACTGAGAATATGTCATTTGTTTTGCACGCCAAACTTTTCAGAATCTCTCAAAAATTGCTTAACATACGGTAGGAATTTAATAAATGTTGACCGATATAACGTTGGAAACAAAGACTCTAGGAGGGTCCGTGACTGAACTTCAGGGATTCCACAATTTGAAATTGTTTATGTGCAGTTTTTTCTGAGGTTGGTATTCATATCATTCATCAAATTCTTAATGAAATTGTGTAACAAAAATAGTAAAGAAAGAATCTCCTAACTTTCACAACAATTAAAAAATTTCCAGGTCCATTTGGAATGCGTAATCTGAAGTTTACATAAGAATTTGCCAGAAAACCCAAAGCAATGTGTTGTCTTCATTATTTTTTCTGTTCATCTCAATTCATCTACAGGCAATTTTTGAAATTCCGGTTTATACACGTACACCCCTACATATACATACATGAGTTAACTAAAAGCTGTGCTGGTGTTAGTGAAACAGAATACTTGGCCTCTGTTCTTGAGAGACTAATGACATTTTTATGAAAGTCAAAGGAATAAAATTAACTGTTTGGGTTAAGGAATAAACCATTAAGTCACTTCTGAATACATTCATGGTAATGGGCTGCACAGACTGAAAGCTTTCATTCATGTCATCAGCCCTGGGAGTACACAGATAAATGATTGCTTAAGAGTAGAGCGTCAGAATTATAACCAAATAGTTGACAGAGTATAATATTGGTCGCAATGTTATGTTTACATCTAGGAGAAATTTCTCAAAACAGAGGTTTGAAGCCCTACCTCTTATAGATCTACTATTCAAGATTCCACATTAAAATTGAGCCTGCATAGCTCTTTGTACTGGTTTTAAGCTAGCCTTGAAAAAAAGAAAACAAAAAACAAAGAAAAATGTAATACGTGGCTCAGTACCTGAACTGCCACTAAACCAAACCAAATTGAATTTGAATGTATCTATTCTGAATGTATTAATATTTATTTTATTTGTGTATGTGTGTGTGTGTGTGTGTGTGTGTATGTAGAGAGAGAGAGAGAGAGAGAGAGACAGAGAGAGAGAGAATATGCCAGCTTGAAAACTCACACAGAAACTTTAGAGATCAAATATACAAATGCAATATACAAAACTCTTTCTTCAGTGTTGGAGAAGAGGTCCTCAGCAACTGATGTTTATTGTTATACATCTTTCAGAAATTTATCTAATCAATAACATTTGAATTACTTTCTACATTCAATAACACTCTTTGCCAAAAACAGACCTAAAATAGTTTTCTATAATACCAAAACACCACCACCACCAACAACAACAAGCAACAAAATAAATGAAAACAATTGCCCCAGCAACCTATTCTCCCGAATTAAGCAGGGGATATTATGCACATATCCTGATAGTCACTTTGGGGCGAGATATTCAAAGGAGAAAAAAGTAGTGACTAAAGAAACAAGACCTCTTGTCTTGCATAACCATTTGAAACCCCAAAAAACTAAACATTAAACTTTTCACATGGGTTTACAGGATGCCATAGAAGAGAAAAGAACAAAGGAAAGGAAATGCAGCGCTTACCTCAAATATCACAGAACATCACTGGGGAGAGGAACCTGAAGCTGTTGTGGGTACCCAAGAAGTGTGGACATAAGTAGAACAGATTCAAGCCCCAGTTAGTAGATGCTTGTCAGAGTTAAGAGTCCTAACTATTGTTAAATAAATATAATCAAATAATTTTAGAATTGACATATGAGATATTATCTTCTAATTATGTAATTTTTTAAATAAATGCTTGTATGCCACACTAGATTTCTTGAGCAGAGCATTTCATAAAACATCACAGCTAAATCAAATCATTTACAAAGCTTTAAGTTTATACAGTATAATCAGTATGGCTTTTGATACAACAGGTTTATTGAAGTAAGATGGAGAAACGAAGAAGCAAGGTATAAATATAAAAGAATCTTAAGCAATTAATTTATGAAACTCAATTTTTATTTTTACTTTTTATATTGAAGAAAAAACATAGGCTAAATATATCTGGGAGTAATTGATATCTTTGCACAAATTCTATCAGTTGTTCAATATTTGTGTTATTATTCCTATGGGTTCATATGGTTCTCTTTGTGGTGTATAAGGTAATTTAGTTCTTTTGCAGCAAATAAGAATCGTTTTGTTTAAGCCTTACTCCCTATTTGCCTATTACTATCCCCAAAATGCGAGTGCTAATGTCACAATATGGCAGTATAAGCCAGTGGAAATGAGCACGGGCTTTTGAAAAAGACCAATATGGATTCCAATCCAGGATGTATATTTACAAGCAGAGAATTACTGGGAAAACTACATAACCTCGCTGACATTCAATCTCAGGAAAATAAAGGAGTAGAATGTAACAACAACAACAGTAATAATAATGATAATAATAAAAATAAGCCTACTTTCTATGAAAGGTTGTTGAATTACACAAAATAGTCTTTGCAAAGTGCTTGGTAGAGTACTTTGCTCCTAATATGGTCTCAATATATCACAATCATCATTTTACTGATAATAAATTAACATAGTATGAATAAGTAGTATATTATATCTATGGAACGAATACAGGCATTACTTACTGCAAATTCAGCCAGCAATTATATTGAAAACTTTGCAAGTTTGGATGAGAAAGTTGATCAGACTAAAGTCTGTTTAAAATCTACAGCTCTACATTCTATGATTACCTTTCCAAATGAGTATTTTTTAAATTAATTAAGGGATTTAAAAAAATTTATGCGTGCAATTAAATGGTATTAAAATCCATTTTGAAGCTCAAAGGTTTGTCTGCTTTTGGCTCTTCCAAGAAAAAGCAGAACATAAATTTTACATAATTTGCCATTTTAAGGAAATTGGCATAATATTTACGATATTTACAATCTTTCCCTGATGTGGTCTATAGTTCACAGAACCACAATTTAGAATAAAGAAGAGATAAAATATGATCAGTGAATACTATTTGAAGAGCATAAGTATCACTGAATTAGATTATGGAAATGAGCTGAACAATATACTATGAATATAGTTATAAGATGCTTTCTAACATAGTATGCAAATGTGGAAATTGCATTTGATTTAGAACCAAATTCTGCCATTTTTAGAATTTACTACCATCAGTGTTCATTTTGCATAAATGTCTGTGTAATATTTTTTATTGTTTTTTTGGGCTCCCTTGCTGCCTCTTAGGAAGTCTGGATGTGTCACTATTCATTTATGCAATAAACAAAGTATTAATCCAATATTTAGCTATTTTTACTTTCCCCGTTGACTATACATTTAATTCAATCAACTGTTAATCATAATTCATTAACTACTATCATGAGGTAGTAGTGAACCAAGTAGTCAATGGAAACTGGAGAATCCATCTGGATGAAATTGGACTTAATGGACAGCCATTTCAAAGCTTTATTTTTCTAGCTTAAATTAAGTGGGTGGTCCTGAATTCTACTGGAAAATATCTCCCTTACTTTCTCCTGCACCTACGCCTGACCTTCCCAAGTTGTCTTGATTGAATCCTTTAAATGACTCATACATTTTCTGATTATTCCTTCAGTTTCTGCCTTAGTTTGGGCCCTGATTCGCTCTCATCAATATTATTATTTTACCACCCAAAGTGATCATAGTGCCTCCAGGCCTATAGTTTCTTCACCTGTACTAGTGTGGGCGTTCCAAAATCCAGTCTGATCACCCTACTTCTCTGCTTAAAATCTTCAATGACTCCCACTGAGCCACAGGAAATCCAAATTTCTTAGTAAAACATACATACATTTTTATTTCATTTTCTACCTCTCTTCCTCTTGAAGCTTACCTTTCAACTATAGCAGGGGAAATGTCCCTAAAGACTCCCTCATCTCCAGGTGGCAGTGTGTGTATGATTCTTCAATACTCGGCTGAAACGTCATTTATTCTAGGAAGTCTCCTAAGACACTCTTCATTCCTCTGCTTCCGTCACACGCTAAGTAGAATTCTATTTCATCTTACAATATTTATCACATTGCACTGCAATTTATTTGGTACATTTTTATTTGCTTCAATTTTCATACTTTTCAAGGGTTTTCCTAAAGAAGGTATATGTAGTTTTAAAGGTTACCTCATTATGTGCATAAAGGCATAGAAAAGTATGAAGATTAATTACATATATATTTTGCTTTCTTATCAAATTCCTCAAAAAGTCTAAAGATATCTCTCTTGAAATAAATGATAAGTTTTGCATTTTGTTTATTCACCTTTCAATAAACTCCCCTTTTCTGACCTCAGGTCCATAAATTAGAATATCTATAGTCCTTTTAATTTGCTAAATTAGCTTGTAATTATTTATTTAGTTAAACCCTATAATATGGCTGTAAGGAAGGCGGCTGACAAATTGCAGTACGGTGAGTCCAAACCTATTTTTAGACGATCGAAATTAATGCTGTTTGTGACAAACGTACAGTGGTTTATTTTATAAACCCTCCTAATAATACATGAAGCATGAATTACAGATATGAAGGCATATTAAAAAAGCAACAACAAAAATAATACACCAACACATAGGAGAAAAGTGAAGTGAAATGGAGGTTGCAAAAAGAAATATATAAAGAAAAGACACAGAGAGCAAATGGAAAGTCCTGAACGATAAATTAATGTATGCCCAAAGGCAATGAATGCCATTTTGTAATAAATATACTGGAAATAAAAATGGAGCCAATTAGTATGAACAAGAAAATGCAAAAATAATCAGGAATAAGGAAGAGCAATATGCAGGGTAAGTTGCATGAGATTCAAAACAGGATGTGGAAGATTATAAAATGAAGTGAAGAGAGTACAAAATGATAAGAAAGGAAAGATAGCAAATAAAAGGAAAATTGTGACAATGATAAAGATAAGTAAAATGACATTTTCAACAGTAGGAAGGGCAAGAGGTCAGACCCTCGAAGAGATAGAAGAGATAATTTATTGACAGCAAAGGTAGAGGAGCTGATAAAACAAAATTAATTTTTTTTTCTGCCTCAGTGTCCACAAACAGTGGAGAGGATAACGTGGCAGAAACAGGCATACATTTCCCAGGAGATAGGAAACAAATGTTGAAGGAAATTAAGATTGCTATGGAATGTCCAATCAATTGAAGCATTTTTTTCTTCCACATTTCTTTCTATTTGAAAACGAAAGGTAAAACTAAACAGTGTTACTACTACATCTTGTCTACCATAAGCATTTTCAGAACTGATTGCAAGAATCAGGAACCTGCTGATTATATGAAGAACATAAATGACACTTGAAAAAATATCTTTAAGGGAAATCCAGTGAACACTAAACCAGCAGAGTAGAGTTAAAAGAAGTTGCCAAAGACAGAAACATCTAGGTCACCGTTTATGTATTTTATTTTCAATTTCAGGAGGAATAAATAAATACGTAACTAGTATTTTTCAATGGATGTTTGTTTTAAAGATTTTTAATTTTGCTTTTAAGTTTATTTGAACTCAGTTTCCATAAGCCTATTTGAAGAATATTCAAATAATAAACTTAAATATAAGAATTTCATTTTTATACCATTATTTCAGAAGACACTAATCAAATACTCTAAAGAAAATTCATGAGGAAAAAAAGCAACATGATCTTGAAATACATAATTTTTGGTACTTTAAGTTTATTATCAACACTATAATTTTGACTGAAACGTAAAAGATTATTTTTCATATGAAGTCTTTATCAAACAGGCAAATTATTATTATTGATTTGTGATCTTCATTTCTATTACACAGGTGTAAAAGAAACTGAACTGAGATGTAATTTTATCTCATATATTCTTAAATAGTTATAAAAAGACAAAAGACTTTTAGGTAGTTGGAACAATATAAATTTGCTACCTAGAAACTAAGGAAGTTCATATCTTATTACGGTACTAGTTAACCATAGCAAAGTATATATTTTGTTAGGTAAAGGAAAATTGTGACATAATTTTATAGATTTTCCATGATCTAAATTATTTATTTAGTAGTTTTACATAAAAAAGAACTATTCATAAAAACTGATTCAACACGTATATACACAGGATCTCTTGCTTGAAAAAATAGCATATTAGATGCTGAGAGGATACAAAATTGAAATTGGAACCTATAAAATAAGGGAGAGATCATATATCTGTGCTGCTATAATCAAGGTAGAGTATGAAAACCACCATAACAGAGGTTCAAATAAAATGCCTAGGGAATTGGAAAGAGAGAGAGATTTGTGATAATAAGCCTTCTATTCAATTGTGCTTTCAGAATGCATTGAGTTTGTGCAGTGAAAGAAGGGTAAAAGTTAGATATATGGAAATGTAGAATACAGAACTTTCCTGAAGAAGCAATCAGGAAATCCAAAAGAAGGAGGTGGTAAGGGAGCTAGCATCTATTAAGTGCCTAGTGTGTACCTGGTGTTTTATACACCTTCTGTCATTGATCCTTAGAACATTTATCCATTAAAATGGAAAAATAGTTGTGATTGTGACAGAATAAGTTCCTCAAAAAGTGGGTATGATTATTTCCATTGTATACAAGGCAATTTAGAGTTCAAGATGTTTTAAAAAATTACCCAAGATCCTCAAAGTCCTAAATGAGGAGGTGACACTTAATTCCAGAAAGTTTTATCTTTATAATCCAGGTTATTTCTGTCAATTTCTTGCTGGTGAATTGACTGGCATATACGTAAAAGATAAGAGGTAGAGACTGGATGTGAACGTTGGTGCAGATCATGCCATAGCATACCTGAGTGCTTAAAATGCCCCCCAATTGTAGTGATCTCTAGATGGAGGTATCAGCATTTTCCATGCAGAAACTACTAACCAGAAAGTAAACAGCAGAAAGTCAAATCAAGAATCTAGAGATTTTAATCCTAAAAATTTAATCTATCAAGTTTCTCCAAGACCTAAAGTAACAGAACCTTGGGTCAAACATTTGGGAATCCCTTTCAAAAGCATTTGTTGAGCGCTTACTCTGTCCTAATAGATGCTCTGGTTGGCATCTTATTGACCTTATCCCTTAGGCTGGGGTGGAACAGAAACAAAAGATGGAAATTGAAGTAGTCACAAGGTAAGACAAAACATAGGAATAGGTGTCACAGGGTTTCAAAAAAATTGGATCAGTTGTCAGAGAACTTTAGAACACCATTTCTTTTCCTTATTCTGGCATGCCACATCCTCTGTGATAGAAGGCCCAAAGACTACCATCCCATCCTTAATTCCTACTCACTCCTTGCCTCCAGTGCCTTATCAGAATGAAACCACTTGTTTAAACTAGTGCATGTACCCAATGATAGTTCTTTTTTATACCTTGCTTAAATTGTTCTTTTTCCTTGAAATGTCTTCCCTCCCTCCATACCTCCCTTCCTCTCTTTCTTTCTTATTTTTCTTCTTCTGCTGCTGCTGCTGCAGGCACAACACAAAAATTTCTGTACCCTTCAAAGCCAAGTTTTCTTAATATTATAATACTTGAGGCCTACTGGTCCATCATTGGGGCATAATTTATCCATCTTCTGAAGTTTCTTAGCATTTATTTGGTGCTTATAATATCTTACATTTAATTGCCCTGCACATATTGCAAACATTATGCTCATGTTTTATATCTTTTATTAGACTCCAAGTTTCTTAGAAAGTGCTTAATAAATATTTCTTTTTTTAAAAAATCTCAGGACAGACTCCTTTTTTTTTTTTGAGCTTGGCACTAGAGCTAACATCTGTTGCCAACCCTTTTTTTTTTTTCTTCTTCTTCTTCCCAAAGCCCCCCAGTATGTAGTTGTATATTCTAGTTTTGAGTGCCTCTGGTTGTGCTATGTGGGACGCTGCCTCAGCATGGCCCGATGAGCAGTGCCACATCCGCACCCAGGATCCGAACCAGTGAAACCCTGGGCTGCTGAAGTGCATGATCTTAACCACTCAGCCACGGGACCGGCCCTAAATATTTCTTGAATAAATAAATTGTGAAACGTTGAGGTTTTGCCCCTCAAATGATCCCCAAATGATTTCTCTAAGAGAGCAAAATGATTTCCATGTAAAAGTTCAAGGAAGGAAAACAAAAATTTTCCATAAAAGCACGAGAAGATTTAGGTAGATCTGTGTCTAAAATAAACCAAGTAATCTTATCACAGGCTAATGTTAACTGGGAACTGCTCATTAGGATTTCTGAGATAGAGAGAGCATTATTCGAACGTCTGATAGTGTACGTAATAGACAGTTGAATGTTTTGTCATTTCTGCTATTATTTCCTCTCTGACTTCAGTTCTCTGGCTTCTTTCTCTGGGAAGAAATCATTGAAAGAGAAGATTTGGCTTCATCAGTGCTTCCAAGGACAGCATCAAATATTTTGTAAGGTCTTTCTCTACTCTAGCAATCTGTTTCTTCAGTGCTTTCTCGCTGATACCACCAATTACTCTAAAATTTGAGACAAAAGGCATGGTAACTTCTATTCTCAATCTATTAGTGGCAATCCTCAAATCCATGATGTTCTAAATTTCACTCATTCGAAATGGATTTTCTGTGCGCTCGTTACTTCATTTATATAAAATGTATCTAATGGATTTCTACTGTTTAGGGCCCAGTTCCAGGTGCTGGAGATACTCTCTGATGAAGTTAGTATTTTGGCGAGTTTGAAGAAGATATACAAAAAAGTTGATTAATAAATAAACAAACAGAAATATATAATAATAATAGGTGTTTTGCAGAATATTAAAATAGTGCAATGTGATAGCAAATGACTAATGGCTACTTTTGGAAATGGCAATTAGGGAAAGGCTTAGCAAGTAGGTGAAATTTGAAAGACAGAAAGAATAAAATGATACAAAGTTCAAGAGCAAGGATATTCTAGATAGAGGAAAGAGTAGGGGCACAATCTTTAAGGCAAAACTGAGTTAATATGTCCAAGAAAATGAGAGAAGGACAGTGTGGCTGGAGCAAAGTAAAAAAAGGGGGTGTGGGATGAAAAGGGACTAGAGCATTTGGAAGGGGTTGAATCATGCAGTGTGCATGGAGCCTGACAGATATTAAAAGTTTATTCTAAATAGAATGAAAATTATTGTAAAGCTTTGAACAGATAAATGGTATGATTTTATTGACATATTTAAGGATAGTTCTGGCTGCTGTTGAAGAATGGATGACAAGAGGGTCAGAACAGAAGTATAGTGACCAATTAGATTATTATAGTATTCACAGAATGATGATGGTGACTCGGACCAGGTTGGTTTAATGGAAATAGAAAAAGGCAGATGCATCCAGTTTGCTTCGATGTAGGACAGAGAGGTTAGACTGATGATTTGATTGGATTTGGTTTAGACAGGAGTCAAGAATGAATCCTAGATTTTTACCTTAAACAACTAAGTAGTTGGAGCATTTTGTTTATCATGATGGGAAGCACCAAGAGAGAAACAGATTTCAACTGGAGAGGAAAACAAGTATTCTTGTTTTGTCTTGTTAGTTTAAGATACGTATTAAACATCCAAATGGAGATATCAAGGAGACAGTTGGATGTACACATCTGGAGATCTATGGTCAAGGCTGAATGTAGAGATTTCAGTGTATGTGGCATGAAAATAATAATTTCAAGCCATGGTCCTGAATGAGATCACCTAGACAATTGTAGATATTAAGGAGATAAAGGGATCGAAGACTGAGCCCTGGGTAACTCCACAAGTATGAGATGGCAAGGAGGAGGCAGAAAATTAAGAGACAGAAGGAACATCCCTCACATCTAAAGGAAAGATAAGAAAGAGTTTGATAGGAGAAAAATTAGGAGGTGTGGCTACCCAGAAGAGCATTCCTGGTAAACAGAGTAGTTTGTGGAAAGCCAACAAAAGGAGAAGCACAAAGTCTGATAACTGTAGGTGTGCTTCCAGGGTGGATAGAACTTAGAAGCAGCATAGGATATTGAGGATAAAGAGATAAGCAGGGGCTGCATGTTGTAGAGCTTTGAAAGTTACCGTGAAGAGTTTGAACTTTTTTTCTGAAGACTATGGAGAGTCATGGAGGAATTATAAAAAATGGACAACTAGGAAAGCAATTTGCATTTTAGAATAATTCCTCTGGCAGCCAGCCCCAGGAGTATGGCTTAAAGTGAGTAAAGAAAACTGATATGAATATCTTTAGGGAACTTGTGACAAAAAAGAAATTATGAGTACCTGAACTAAAGAAAAGGAAGTAGAATTTTTTAAAATCTTACCTAAGTCCATCAAAGTCCATGTATCTCATAAGAGATCACAAATAGTAAAGATGGACACTATTTATGCTTAAGATGGAAGATAAGTTTGAGCCAGTAAATGGAGCCCCTTAATTTGGAATTTGGTCAGCAAAAACTGGTAAATAATTTCTGACAGATGGCAAAACAGAATCTTCCATGACCATTAACATCAAGATCTCTGCTTTATGCTTCATCCAAGAGATGCAACTTCTGACAACACAGTTATTTCCAATTCTGTAATAGATCACTTGCCATAAGAGTACTATTCCCTTTTAAGGAAATACAGAGGTCTCTCTTAATTAATAATGTTTGTGATAATGTTGATGGATAGTATAATCATTATTTGGAGGTTTTATATACCACATAAGAATTGGCATATGCCTCTCTGCAGCTTAATAGGTGACTAAAGATTCAGCTAGAGATCAGAAGCCATCTCCAAGGATTTCAATAAATTGGATTTATAAGTCAATCTGCAATGCATTTTTTGCTTATATAGCTCACTTGTACTACTCACTTTCTTTCTAGCATCTATGGATATAGCTTCTCTCTCTGCAATTCTGGGACCTCAGAGTTTCCGAAAATGTGGAACTCATGTATGGTACATGGCAACGGCACTTCTCGTGACATTGTCCTGAGACATGGGGCACATTACAAAATTTTGCTTGGAGGTCTATATTTGAAATGCTTCCCATTGTTAATGTCTCAATTTAATTTGGCCAAATGTGTTTCAAATTATGTATTAAAATTATGCAATGAAAACTTTTAAATATGAAACATTAGAAACTCGTATGAATGTTCATCCTGTTAACTGGCTTCAAGTATTGCCTGAGCCACTTACCTGGTAATTAATCATGTGTTGCCCAGAGACATCACCTGTACTGTCCTACTTATTGCTACTTAATTCTTTGTCATTTACCTCTTTAGTTTGTCTCTCCAGGTTCACACAGTCAGGGAATGTTTCATAGGTGATCAGTACACTATAAGTCATTAAGCAAATGTTATAATTGTAAGGATGAGGAAATTGAGGTCCAGAATTGTAAATACTTTGTGTATTTCTGTGGTCTGCAGGTGGCAGAGCTGGAATGCAAACCCAGGTCTCCTAAGTTCACGTCCAACGACTTTGTTGAAGACTCCTGAATGGAGAGACGGTCTTAGACGTCTTTGTATTGTCTTTAGCTCTTAGTACAATATCTCACATCTTTTGTTGATGCCCACAATGTTCTAGACTAATCTTTGAAATTAACATAAATATGACTTTATAGGAAACTTGAATTGTTAAAAGTTATCTTTAAAGTTTTGTTTCTTTTTGTTCTCATGTGAAAGCAGAAATCACATTAAATCAATCTCTTTCAGGCCTGTTTTGAAAGCCTATGAAACTATCCTTCCTTCAAAAGAAAATAGATAAATAAATGGAGGTAAATATCATAAGATATGTCTTCAAAAGTGATTAATTATTTTATGATGACATTTTTTACAGTAAAACTTTCTTGTTAAAATCATGAAAAATTTCTTTGATGTAAATATTATATATTGAAGTTTACTTTTCCAATGTAGACCAAGATAAAAGTACTACGCACATTATTATATGGATAAAAACTACATGTAATATTTATAAAATGTATTACTATGGAACATTTTTGCTGTTATATCTCCTTTTATGAATACTGAGCTGCAGATATTGTCTATCAAGGCATATTTCTTGAATTCTGAGGTGAGGCAGAGAGAGATGCTTTTACATTTTTCTTTGTTTATTTCTTTATGTCAATTTTTGAAGAAAACAGTATTACCAGGAAAGGATATATTGAGGAATGAAGGGCACTGACAAGAAATGGACACACAGGGGCCCGGCCTGGTGGCGCAGTGGTTAAGTGCACATGTTCCGCTTCTCGGCTGCCTGGGGTTCGCCAGCTTGGATCCCAGGTGTGGACATGGCACTGCTTGGCACACCATGCTGTGGTAGCCATCCCACATATAAAGTAGAAGAAGATGGCCACAGATGTTAGCTCAGGGCCAGGCTTCCTCAGCAAAAAGAGGAGGACTGGCAGTAGTTAGCTCAGGGCTAATCTTCCTCAAAAAAAAAAAAAAAAAGTAGAGAAATGGACACTGAAGGAGATTCATAAAGAGAAGAAATTAAGACATATCCTAAGTATAAATAAGGATGCTAAATACTTTCCCAAAAGGAGGCAATAAAAAGAAGAGGAGAAAAGAGGATAATGAAAGGAGTTGGTGATGGTCGCAAAGCACAGAGCTCACGTTAGTCATATATGTGAGTAGAGTACTGGTAGCATTTTATCAGCTTGGGAAATGTAGGTGGTACAATAGACTAATGAAGGCTGTAAGAAGTTTGCTCAAGTGAAAGTTAACTTCAATGCAAGTATGCATAAGAATGATGTGTAAGGAAGGAGTGTTGCCTGAGAGAATGAGGGCCATGAAAATTTAGTGGAGAAAACTAAGGAATTTGGTTATACTCATTAAGTAGAGTAAAACATGTTTTTAAAAAATATTTGTGGTATAGCACAAACCATAATCAGAACATTTTACTTGTTCTTGTATCACATTATTATGTAGATAGGACATGTTTAAGTCAATCCCACTTTAATGGAATACGTTGACATCTTATATATATTTGGTTTTATATGAATTACTCCATGGCTTCAATTTCCTAGATATGTATGCATTTTACCAGTTGTTTTATTTTTTTACATTAAACAGATGGCACTTACTATCCCTTTATTATAAATGATTAGAATTTGGCTACCCACTCAATATTTTTATTTTATCTTTCTGAGTTATAATGTCTGTGTTGATAATGAACCCCATTCACACATATAAAAACATACATATACATGCATAAGTATCCTATTATATATAGAAAAAATTAACTACAATCATTTAATATTCTAAAGAATAACTTATAGAGGAGCATATGTTAGGATAGATATAGATGTTGCATAGCTATGCATTTCCTTATAGAAGGAAAATATTTCATCCATGTAGCGTATTTATAGACATGTATGAAATATTTTCCTTCTATAAGGTCCAGGTTTGTAAAGAAAAAAAAGTCTTTTCCTATAAAAATAAATACTTCCTCTTTCCTGTTTTTTACTTTATATATTTCCTTTCAATCACAAAAATATAATTCATTTTAAATGTATTTTTAGCATAATGTCATATTTGATGTGGCTTTTCATTATTGGTTTTGATGATTTTTGAAGATTTTTGTATTTAGATGGCATACACATTTTCAATCATGTCTTAATTACTTTTAAAAATGCTGCACTGGCTTAGGGACAAGACAGATAACTTGTTAAGCATTTGAAATTTCTGAGCTGTTTTCTCAGTTCTGGCAGTCACTACCCAAGTCCAGATTGTAACCTCCTTTCTGCCTCCAAAGCCTGCCTTGGCTCCGTGTCCAGTGAGGGATTATGGATTTAGCAAGGAAGGTAAGTGTGACTACAAGCATTGGCTCACCATCTGCTCCCCAGCAGAGCATGGGCCAACCTGCATCGCCTGCAGCAAGACCAGGGCACTGTTCTCCAGCCAGCCCCTTTCCAACCTGGCTCAAGACACACATCACATTCAGTCAGATGATTAGGTCTAAGTAGTCCATATGTAACAGAATATTTTTCCTAAATACCAAAATGAAAACAAAATGAATGCCATTTTTTCATTCTCCTTACTCGATACATCAAGTTTTACACAAATAAATACTCTCTTAAGGTTTATGCAAATTATAGAAAAATAAAACTATGCATTATTTAGCAGCTCTCCTATTTCAAGATCTAACAGACTTTATTCACAGCATGTTTTTCCCTAGTTTATGCTGGCCTTCTTTTCTGATTCGACTTTTTAATTCATCTTTTTAAATTATTCCTTTTTAAATCATTATCCTATGTGTCTTCATAGATTTTCATGCATTAATCTATTATTAATTTTTACTATACGAACTTAATCTTAAATTGTTTAAAGCTCTTTTAAGAGTAAACACTTGCCTATGTTTTAAAGATAGCTGGTACTTGAACATTTTGCGTATTTGATCCAGTAGCCTCATTCAAACTTAACTGTCAAATAAATTATAATTTTATTATGGGCATTTTATGCATAGAATAATCAAGCATTGAACAGGAAAGTTAACCTTTGGGTTCAGGAATCAAGATTATTCTTCAATTCTCAAGAACTAAGAGATTTCTAGCCACCTAAATGAACACATTTTCTTTCTTTCTTGAATCTATCAATAATATGCTATCACACATTTTTGGATTTTGTTTCAGGTCAAGCGCTTTTTTTTTAAAAAAAAGATTTCCATAAATAGCAGAAAAACACGCAGTTGCAAGTAGCTTTCTGCTTCCTTTAGCCCTGTTGCTGATTTGAGCACACACAGTGAACATGAAAATAAGCTGAACAAACACCTCACGCTTCTTACTTAAACTGTTGTCTGCCTGACGGCTGCATGCACACAGAAAACAATCTAAAATTGTATAGCCCATAATACAGTATATTAAATTACAACATTGGTCAGTAATGGAAACTTATTCTCAGATATGAATTATTTACAGCCCATTTAAGTAATCCATATTCAGGTGTGGCAATGAAAAAAAGTGCAACATAAATCTTTAATGCTGACCGGTTGAGAGAGCAGAGCTGAGGATTACAGACATTTTAAAGAAAAAAACTAAACGAATTGATATAGCCTGTTCAGTGGCTTACTGCACCAGCGTGCTAATAAATTGACGGATGGCGTGTCAGGGGTAGGAGTTGAAATCCCAGCATTTCTAACTAAGGCGGGATCTAATATCAGACTACCAAAATAAGGAGATTTTGAACCTGGTTGTCACAGGAAGCAGCCTGGGCATCTTTTTGTACATGCCAGTGTTCAAAATATGATATTTTAACAGGAAAATCCATGAAGGATTTCTTTTTTTAGTTAACTCAGTAACTGCATTAGTAATTTCAGCAAGCCACATAGATTGTGTTATAAAACAGAAAGGGTCTATCAAAGGTAAGCTTTTCTTTTTCTTTTTCACGGAGCTGGGGCCAATGCCTTATTTTGGGAAATAAACTTATGAAAGAAATCCCTTTAATCTTACTTTACATTTCCATAGTATATAGAATAGAATTCATCCACCAACCTAAAGGGGGGAAAAGAAGCAAATGACTTCTGGAATGTTTCGCACTATTTTTTAGACAAATTGTGCAAGTTGTTAGCTACTTCAAACTGAAGTATAAGAGATCATGGGTGGAAGAAGGCAGTCACGTTGCAATTCCTTTTGTTTCCTGGAGCGGTACCTATATTAATTCATCTTACAAAGATCATTGCTCAAGAACTAAATTTTGCATATATTAGAAAGCAGAATTAGCATTGCACTGTGTACAACATTCCACGCTAACTTCTCTCCAAGCAACCATTAAAGGTCATGTTTTGACGACTGAATGGCATGTCGGCACCTTGGTCCCCTGGAGAGGCATTCCCCAGGTACATGCAAAAGGTTATTAAATTACCTTCTGAGCAACACTATCTCTTCGGATGAAAATAATTACAGGCTTTTAGAGGCATCAGAATGCTTTCTTTCTTTCTTTCTTTTTTTTTAAATAAGATGAAGATGCAGTACCTAATGACCATTTTTGTGTGTGAGTCATATAGCCTGTCAGCGGTGACAGGACAAATGAGCGTAATGGCATAGCTTAAAGGGGAAAGGTTCATTTTAAATAGTGACAAATAATATTTAAATGGCATTGTTGGAGACCCATCATGCTTGTAAAATGTAGTTTGTATCTCTTCTTCATCCTTTAATTTCATCACTGTCAAATGGCATTAGCTGTTAACATGCAACATCAGGTGCAGATATAATTTTTAACTGTTAAATGTGCCCATAACCAAACATAATGTATCTTGATTTTTCCTGGTTTTTTTTTTTTTTTTTTTTGTAGTATGGGTAACTCATTCCGTAATTCAAGAAGAAAAAAAAAATGCATCTAAGGGATTTGATTCTAAAAGACGACTTTACGAGATGGATAAAATCATAGCTTTAAAATATAATCCCTTGAATGTTATTTCTTGTTGTCAAGGTTCAAAAATGGAAATGACTTAATTTATAGGCTAAATGTATTTAGCAGATTGGGCGTATCATGGGCAAGATCACCAGATGTAGCAATTTAGTCAAAACAGTCGTGGGCACACTGGTATCACAACAGGTATATTGTATATACCTGGAGTAAGCTGGTGAGCATAAAATGGATTCTCTCCAAAGCAAATGTGTGTCTTCAAAACATGTGACAAGAGTGAAGCACATCACTGCCGAGTGAGATTTTTCTCTTCTTTGTCTAGTTCTGGAACTTGAACAAAGTTAACCAAAAGTCAATTTCATCTTTTAAATTTTCTTGAGATAATACTGTGCCATCATGAAAATACATGAAAATAAGTAATCGCTGAGATGTCCTGTGCACAGAACTGCAGTTCTCATTTCAA
This sequence comes from Equus przewalskii, assembly GCF_037783145.1. NCBI lineage: Eukaryota > Metazoa > Chordata > Mammalia > Perissodactyla > Equidae > Equus > Equus przewalskii. Next base: position 25,902,142 of record NC_091847.1, on the reverse strand, counting down.
ACTTTCATATACAGCCTTCTAATTCTTAAGTATTTTTCCACAGCTTCATCACATTTATTGCTACTTTATTTTCAGATCACTTAAGCCAAAACTGGAGACAGTTTAGGTACCTTTGAGTTGTTAAAAGTTATAGCCAATTTTCTGAAAAATTATACCAGCTAAAAACACAACATTAAATATTTACCCTGTTGGATGTTAAAAAACGCTTACAATGAAAAATGTTCACATATTGACTATTCAAAATGGCCTTCACTTTGAAATTGTGAAATGGAAGGGATTGCAGATGTACAAGAATAAATATAAAAACAAATGAGTTGACTTGAAGTGTTGCCGGCTTTCATAAACATGCTACTGCAATAACATGTGACATTAATATTTAATTACAAAAGCACTGCTGCAAAATCTTTGAAATTAATGTTTTGCAAAATTAACATTCAGTGCACAGAAGCAAAGTCGTTCCAGGCGCGACTGTGATTAACAATGCCATTCACTTTACATATTATATTAATATATTATTCAAGCTACGAATTAACACCTCCTAATTTAAATAAGGTGCTACATATCATGATGAGCTAAAATGCTTTTCTTAAAATGGCCCGTCTGATTTTAAGCAATCTGTGTTTATCATTTAATATTTTGTTATTGAATACTCTTCTCGGTAAAACTCCTTCTACTTTAATTTCAAGCAGAGGAGACCTCATTAAACGGGTGCCTTCCGTTTCTAGGATTGTGAAGCCATTTGAACCATATTTTGTTTGCTAGCTAAGCCAGCAGTGCTGAAATACTACTATATGTATGAGTGTGTTCTTAGGCAGCCATACTTTTATTTTAAGGTTCTAAGGGATATTTTCAAGCAATGTGTTTCTTTGCTTTCAATGAGACACTTGTTTGCACAAATAGTGCAGCTATCATTGTGTCACGGATTTCTACATTTTCACTCTGACCGAGGTAAGCACAGTTCTTGGGAAGGAGGAGCTGCAGTTTCAAAACTCTGCCCCCTATATTGAACCTCAGAGCTCACCAGTTTTCTATGGAAATATGAAGGCACTGGGAGATAAGAACTGCTTGTTTCAATCTATGAATATAGGGTAACTGTCATTCCTGTTAGGAATTCATTTATCAGGAAGTAGTGCAGAGGGCCATTTATGTTTTACTGAAGCCAGTGCAAATGAAAGGTTCTTACTTTAAGAAAAATAATGACAAAGCAGACAAAATCACACCATGGAGAGCATCATTTTAGAGCCTTGAATGCTTGCTCCATCACTACAAATTTGGGGTACCAGATTTCAACGATGATTTGGTTATTGACACTCTTGAACTGAAAAATGGTTACTGACACTCCAAGGAAATATTTAGCAATGAGAATCAATTACTAAGACACCTCAGAATAAGTTCAGTGTATTCTAAAACAGTTTCTAAGTTGTAGCTATTTTTCCTTAGTTTTCCAATCAGTTGACAAACACAAAGAAACAATAAAATCAGGCTGCATTCGTTTCATAAGTTTAGCTCTCTGGAATGGAAAGTAGCTTTTGATCATCGGTTTCAAGCTGAAGACTCATAGGCAGTATTTCTGGTTAGCTCTCCCATGTCACATAATTCCTGCTCAGGTTCTTCATTTATATAACCGAATAAGTAACAGGTTTGAGATTCTCAAAAAGTTGAAAGATCTTTAGAAATGCAAAACCACCTCTACACCCTAAATTTAGCCTTAATATAGTGTGTGAAGACCAGTAGGATGTATACCTATTAACTAATGATGTATTGATACACTCTTGCTCTTTCCCAGTTTGCTGAAAAATCAGTGAAATGCTCCATATCTCAAGTTTCTCTCAAAGGCCTTACCTTCATGTCAATCATTTCTTGCTTATATGTCTTCTAATTTTTTAAAATGCATTAACATAGCTATTCCTTTTTTGAAAAAAAATATTTCTTTAAATTATTTTATAAAGATTTGTTCTGGTTCAATGTTATGAGAAATTCTAAATTTGAAGGTTCAGAGTACTTATTAAAGTAAAATTGGAACATAATGGCTTTATTGTTAACAATGATGTAATGGAACTTTCAAAGATTGTTTGTCCACTCTTTAAGAAAGATTTATATCCAACTGGGTGACATATTTTAGATATTCAATTAGCAGATTCAGAGAATGCGGAAGAAATTAGAATTTTCAAGATGACTCAGATTATTTATGTGTAAGTAATCTGCCTATCCCTTTCATGAAAAACAATTCTTGAAACAATGTTTTTCAAAGAGAATTGGGTTGAACAGCAGTATATAATCCAAAGAGAAAAAGGGACTCCATAATTATATAAACTTTTAAACACTGAGTTGGGCAAAGAAATATTTTTATGCAGAACTTCTTACATTCTTTTTTAATGTTAATTTTCATTGTGACTTTCTATGAGGGTAATAGTGCACACGAATTTTCTCAAACTTATTTGGCCATGAAGAATTTTTCCATAGAGCATCACGGGGACCATGAACCACATTTTAGAAAATACCACTTTATAAAAAAATAAGGCTAATCATGGATGATTGGAATTAACCATCCAATACATGGGTGCATTGAAGAGAACAACATTTTAAAGATTGTTTTATTCCAATGACTCTAGAAGGTAGAAAAAGGCAAGTCTATTAAATGAATCTTAACAATATAATTTCCTAGTAGTAACTTCTTGGGGATATTTATTTATTTATTTAGATGTTGGTAGTACATAAAAAAGCTCTTTCTATAAATGTTTCACAAACTATAAATTTCTTTTAAAAAATATACCACAACAACCTGAAAATCACTAACATATTAAGATATTCTAGGTAATGGGGAAAAAAAGCATTTAAAATTCTGTAATACAGTAGGAATCAAAAACACAAAGAGTTGTAATGATGGTTGGAAGGCGGGCACAACCAGGGCTATTCAGGGTGAAGCTTTGTCTTAATTCTTGATGAATGATGTCAGTTTCTAACAATTTTGTCTAAAGTAATGAATTTTAAGAAATCTACATCTTGTGAATAATGTATGCTATAAATAATGAACTGGTCCTATAAACACTCCTCTGATGGTTCGTATGTCTGGCTACATTCTAGATAAAACTATTATAATAAGACTCTATATTACATCCAGAATAAATACCATTCTCTGTTATCTAAGATAGAAATATCATATTCCCAATTCCATGCCATATTACAGCAAAGCTCCAGGGTACCAGAGCAGTTCATTTTCTAAATGCCAATTAGCAATTAGTTCAATCTTATTGATGTAGACACAAGATTGAAAAATGGGGAATCTTCTGACATTAATCCTCCCACCACAAGTCTGCTGCTTAATCGCAAGCTAAAGTAATTACAAGTGCCCAAATTCGGGCCACTATCACAGTCATCTCATGTCCCCCCAGGTTAAAAAGCCATTCCTTTAGAAGAAATGAACCCAAGTAACTGGTGACTGACCACCTGGGGCAAGTTCTGTTCATCATGGCAAACATATTTTGTCCGTTTAAGCATTTTGCTTAATGAAAGGCAGAATTTGGTTAATAGTTTTATATCCAGAAATTGAGTAGTCTTGCTTTCTCCTTCTTCCTTTTTCCCCCTCTTTTTCTCCCCAATTCTAGGTGAAAATCAGATTTGAGGTACCAGTTATCTGCTGGACAATTCTCGGATGATATTAAAGCACCTGATAGAAGGATGTGCCTTGTCAGAAACGTGTATCACAATGATCCTTTAAAATTCTTTTCTTATTAGTTGATTGCTTATGGCCGTTTTAGACTTAAGCACCAGCACAAAACCGTAGGAACAGACCAACAGCCCTTACTCATGCTAAATAAAAAGTAGGAATTCATATTAATACACACACTTTTTACATTTTTTACTGGCAAAAGCAGCCTCTACATACTTTGTCCATTCTTAAACTACTAACCATAATGACTATGGCATGGTGACATGATGTCTCCAAATTTCGACTCACAGAGACTTTGATGACCTTCTGGGCACAATATAAGCCACATACTTTCAAACAGGCTTTAGACGTAACTGTCACATAATGGATATTTTAATAAAGCTCAGTTAGATACATAAAGAGAGCAGTGACAGTTGATTAAATGTTTTATATTTCCTATTTGCTCCTTGAGGCCCATCTAATAACAAAATAAATAATTTCATATCAGAAAAACAAATGATAAAATAAAATATTGAATGAATTAGCATCTCCTAAGTGATTCTAACTTGTCTTTGATATAAAACAAGTTATGGCTTATTTTTGAAGCTACCAGCTTTACTTTTAAAAGGTAAACATTTTTCTTGTATTCATTAAAGTGTGAAGTTCTACATGAAATGCTCTAACCATTACACATGTTGAAACTCTGGCAAGTGATAAAAGTCCCTGGTTGTTCCAGTGAGAATACATACAGGAGACACAAAATGCCATACAGTGAGTCAAAGCTATGTTTTATAAAAACATGCTGAAAATTAAGCTAATTATAAACATGAACAGACAGATTCATTTTAAGTGGGTTTTACTTAGGGGAAGATATTCCTACAATAAACAAATCTGCATTAGTTGTGTTGGTAAAACATATTTTTGTATACCTCCTCTCCATTTTGGGGCACAAGCAAACATTAAGCAAATAATAACCAAAAAACAACAAAACCAATGACAAGATCATTATGGGTATCATCACAAGAGGATATTCTATAATAAGTGTTTAGTGTATTTGCTCAAAAAGGCCTGTTACATTTTAATATAATAATACTAACTGCCACTGTTGCAATTTAACTCATATACTATTCTTCTACAGATCTTAATATTTTATCATCTGCAATAGATCTCCTTCCAAGAAACAAGAGAATAAGATGGCATAAATATATTAAATTAGAGATATTGAGACCTAGAAAGGTAATGCATTTGCTTAAACATACGCAGTAATTTGCTAAGACAAGGGTAGTACTCACTTCTTGATTCCAGATTTATTCAGTGCCTTACACTTGAACTCTGGGTTTTATTGTGCAACAAAGGAAAAGCAACAATCCCTGCACATATGGTAATCATGTCATCATACCAATACAAATGATATTTATTATGCATCTAGAGATTTGCATAAAAGCCTAATTCTTTAGGTAAATAGAAACATTAAAAAAAATAGGTAGAATGGACCAATTGGCCCCAGCAGAGATATTTTCATATTCAAAGTGACCATCACCCAATTAAACATAAGAAATGGAAATGTTATGGAAAATTACAAGCAAGGTGACTGCATCATTTACCATCTTTAAGAATGAAGGGAAATTAATATATGCCATGAACATGCATTCATTCTAGGGAACTGGTCAGAATTACCCCTACTGAAGAGAAGAGAGGAAATGAAGACTTCTTGAAGATACTGGTGGACTTCCATGCCTCTTAAATAGACTTTGATGAATTGATCTTGTTTCAACAATAGTTGATGCTTTCAGCACTTCCTTTTATCCTTTCACTCAAATCGATCTAAATTTCTGAAGAATTCAGAATGAACCTTTTTATTGGCTAGCTTTCCTAAGTGTTGACTAGATGAACAAATAAAAAGGTAATCCTCACGTTTCTTCTGAACCACTTCAAATAGTGTCAAGCAAATCAAAGTACGATGTCATAGTGGTTGAAGTTCTCACTCCCTGCTTTCGACTTCCCCCAAAAAAGACATACTGGACAGCTTGGAAGGTCTAAACAACTCAAAGATCCTCAGAATCCTTCAACATTTTATATTTGCATGTGTTGTTCAGAATATGTTGAGTACCTTTCTTTCCAGTACCCGAATTCTCTTACAGGCAAAGTTCTTTATAGTTTTACTACCTGAAGTCACATTTTAAGAGAAGTTATATTCTAAGTGTTCCAACTTAAGGGGAAGTTATAGATTTTTGTAAATATCCGTGTAAACATCACAGTCAGGAAGCAATTTATGTAGAAGAGAATATCCTCTGATTTAATTTACTTTCCCCTTTCCTTATTTGGAAGATGATAGTAAATCTCCATATAAAAAAAATCTGGAGTTTCTAGCATTTTCCAGAAGGTCAGAATTGAAATCACAAGTGGTAGAAGCATAGCAAAAACTGCCATCATTGAGATTTCATTATGATTATTAAAAATCACAGATAATTCAGATGATCCTTAGGTGTAAGATGTATTGGAAGAAGTTACATTTGTAAACACATCCCTCTAGTAACTTGTTCACACCTACAGACTCTGAAACAAACAGACATGGATGTCTTTACCAGTTTTAGAAATATGAATGATTTCATAAGCATTAATTGAGATGAAAATGACACTTCAAAAATCACTCTAACCTCTAATTATGATTAGAAGGAAGCACCGGTTTAACACTGTTTGTTTTTTTCTCCAGTAAAAATTCGAAATAAAGGTTTTTCTGATCTTGAAAATAGGCGAATACAATCTTTCAGTATTGAAAATTCCTGAAAGTGTTAAAGTGTCATAAAACATGACAAAGACACTTTCGAAAATATAATGTGGGTATCACAGCAGACAATATTTCAGAGAAATAGTGCACATTTGATGACTGTCAGAATTTACATAACTTACTCTGCATGAATTAACTATGAGGTATAAAATTCAACTTTGGCTTAAACACACACACAGAGACAGTAATTGTCATGTGACATTTTTAGACACTGCAACCATGACATCAAGGTAACACCTCAATCACCAACAGGAATATGAAAAAAATGACTGTGACATATGACTTTGGTGTCCCAAAATGTTATATGGGAAAGAAATGTAGTAGTGTCAGAAAAAGCTGGAACAAAATGGGTCTATATCCAACAGTTTGGTTAGGACTTTCCTGTTGAAATGTATGCTTGTTAATTTGGTGTCCATGATCACTGCTCTAAAGTATTAGGGTCACGGATTGGGCTCACACAAGAAAACTCATAGATATCAGAATTTCTGACATTATTAACTGATAGGAAAACCAAATCTTAATATTTAACATCTGTCCTACGGATTCTTACCATTTATCTTCTGATCAAAATTTCAAATGATGCCAAAACAAACAACAAAAAAAGGAAGTCAAAAGGACTTGGTGGGGGTATCTTTGTTTCTCTCCCAAAGCCTAAAAGTTATACTCAACTGCAGCACAAAGAGTAAAGAGGTTGTTATTCATATTAACTACATTTACATTCCTAACGTAACATCCAGAGAGCTAATAGCGGGGTTATTAACATAACAAACGTAAATGTTCTATATAAATAATACTGTTTCAGGCCAGCAACCGCTCATCTGACAGCATTTAGGCACAGGCTCAACATCTGTTTATGAACACTTTGCCTAATGATATCATCAGATATCATTAAGTGCGGCAGAATACAGCATAGAGGCAGGTGCAGCTGCCTTCACAACCCATCACAGAGAAAGAAAAGAGCTGCATTCCCCATCCGAAAACCCATCATTAGGACAATTTTCTTCGACAAACCAGCCCTGTGATTTCAATCTGTATATCACCTGTAATTGTAGTTTTTAGCAAGAAGCTGATTCTATACATTTAGCGACGAATCACGTTGATGGCCTGAATACTGGAAACACATTTGTGGTACCAGCTGCGGCAGCTTTTTTTAGAGCCTGTGTTAACAAAATACTGCTAACAAGGCAATGCTTGGAGTGCAGCTTTGTTTCTCTTTCTTGTTCATAGTGTTTAGATGTGCATAATTATGGAAATTAGCAATTGATTGCTTCTCAATAATAATTGATTACTGGTCACTGAACTCTTCTGTAGCACTTTACCGGAGGTGAGGACATGAGATAAGTGAATTCTTACCAGTTCCAACCATATATAAAGAAAGAGACTTAAAAGAACTCTGGATTTGTGCATCAGTTTCCATGATAAACAGACCAAAGGGATAATAGAATATCCCAGAATCTAGTTTGCCCTGAAGCAAATTGTAGAGATCATAGCAAGCCTGCAGAATTCTCCCTGTGGACCATGTAAGAAACATACATCATTTTTATATATGTCAGTTGGTCTTTGATTTGAAAATATTTCTACCCATTTAATTTATCTCTTTCAGTCGGTTTTCTTAAATTGTAGAATTTAAGGGTTATATCAAAAAAACGAATACCAATTTTTAACACCTCTCAAATTGAAACAAACTGACAAAATAATGTAAGTCTCTTTTGCAAAGAGGTACAAATTCAGAAGCCTATCGTCTCAGACAGATAGCAAGCACTTCAAAATGACTCTCTTCTTTTTGATCTGCTGTATATCCGTCAACATTTTGGTCTGTGCAGACTGACTTGTTTCAGGATAGCACAACATAGGGAATGCAACTTGATGCTGCAGCTAACATTTAAAGGAGAATGCACTTATTTTTGGCTTAATCACCACTGTCAATTGGGACGTAACATATCCAGTTCAAATTTACTGCAGTACATGGAAGCCTCACAGACAATAACGAATCCGTGGTGTTTGTTAAATGGGAAGCACCGTGACTCATGGTGTTTCAAAGATGGGAAGAGCAGTAGGGAAAAAAATTTAACTCTTTATTTTAGAAGAGTAATGCGCTTCCAAGTGTTAAATGGTGTCCTCCCTGGTGTGTTTGTGAGAGAGTATGTGTGTGTGTGTGTGTGTGTGTGTATGCTAATTTTTACAGGACATGGCTGTAATTGTGGCAGTCGACTTTACAACCCGATTCACAAAAAATGCAGCTTGGTTAAAGTTAGTATGCACAATTTCAATAATGTTTTTATCCCAAAATGGGTAGCAGATTGTACAATCATGACTCAAAAAAATATGCACGAGTTATAAGAATTAGGCAACAGTTTGAGAATAAAACTGAATTCCTCCTCTCTGCCCACAGAAGGCTTTCTCACATAATGAACAGGTGCAATTTCCAGAGATCTCTGTTCACTGAGATGGCAGAAGCCACTGTTTGTTGCTTTCCCCAGCAGCAACACAGGATAATATCATGATAAAACTGCGATCAGACACTAAAAAGCCGCATCACATGTATGTACAGTTCGACTCTCTTAGTATATCTTTCAAACACAAATTTATATTCTACCCTCCTAGCTCTTTCTTGAATTGACATTTATGCTCTGAATAATATCATTATGAATTTTTGCACTACTTTGTACGCAAAACCTGCAAAAAAATAAAAGAATTTAGGCAATGTGTGTGAGTCCATGTGCTTACGCCATTATGTTAGTGCCAAAAGGCGTTAAAAAAAAATGCAGACAGATTCCCTGTAATATATCTCTGGGTTTATTATCAGCATGACATTTTAATGTGTGTTATTAAAATTATATTTTAGGGGTTGGGGTGGGGTTCAGGTGGAAGAGTACTTTGGAATATTGCAAAAAGTTGCACATAAAAATGATTTTGGTAAACTAGCGATGTCCTTGACACACTTTGGCACTATAGAGTGTATCTGCTTAAAGAGACATATGGCTGGAATGGCAGAAGTCAGAATTTGAAGGGTATTAGTAAAACCATGTGGGAAAGCTTGAACTGATACTGGGTTAGGCTAATTGTAGCTCTTCTCTGATTTCACATGCTCCAAACCCGTAAGATAATTTTAACTATTGAAAGCATAATTTCCATTTTTTGAGGTAGCTTTAAATCTCATTAATAGGAAATCAGATTGAAAATAAATGTACTTGCTAATAAAGCCAGGTAACTTTCAAATGCTAACAGTATAAAGTGAGAAAATTGGTAAATGATCAACCCAAAACACTGAGCTGCTGTTATGATGTTGTTGTTGTGTTGTTAATTGACACGTTGTTGAAGTGAGAGAGGCCTTCTGAGAAAATCAGGAAGCACCTTAAAGTCTTGTCTTCTCAGCAAGGCTTTCTGGACCATTTAATAGCCTTGTAGGTTTATTAGTTTTATTTTCATCAAAGCCCTTATGACTAGTTGATATTTCTGTGCTTTACTTGTTTATTTGTTATCTCTCTCTTCTTTTCACTGAATTGAGGGCTCTGTTACGGAAGGAGTCTTGTTGATCTTCATTCCTATCTGCCTGACAGCCACAAGACACTCAGGAAAAAATGTGTAAGATGAATATATATCATGTATACAGTGTTCCTTACAAGCCATGGTCTGCCTGACACTCTCAACTTTTCTGTGGGATGGTCAGAATTTACTGGCCTATTATAAGTTTGTAAACACTTTATGTTAGCATTTCGTTATTGACAAATGAAAACTTTCACATGGTGCTAATGTTGGTTTGTATAATCAGCCAGAAAGTGATTTCAATTAAGGAAAATTGGCTTAGCACTTCCTTAATACTTAGTCTACTATATTGCTACCTAAACTTCTCCTTGAATAAATAATTTCAAAACTGAAGGCTTAGCTTAAAAGAATTTTTTAAATTAAGCCAATCCATAGAACCGAAAAAATTTTGACATTTAGATACAAATAGCAGTTGTGAGACCACCTATCATTTCCGTTCTTGATAAGCGTACTAACCATATTATCTATACCACACTATAGATAACCGAATTATCTATACCACGCTTGTACTCGTGGTTAAAGATGCTAACTGCTTTCAAACAACCATCTGAGAAAATGATTTTTCCTTTGAGATCCAATTCCCATAGTACTGGAGTAGGTGAGAGAATAAGAGGTGTGTTATTGAAAGGAATTTGGAATGAGTAATCCTTTCGAATGTGTGTACATCAGAGACTCCTCAAAGCCTGCTTGGCAATCTGTTTTTTTATGTAAGTTTGTTTTTATCTATGAAGGGGAGCGTTGATATTTAAATTTGCATTAACTACTTTCCATAATGAATAAGAAGTACACAGCTAAACTTGATTTGTAGCAAATCAATTTTGGCAGACAGCAAAAAGTCAAAAAGTTGTTTTTGTTTTTAAAGTAAAAAGCTTCTGTTTAAGACAGTTAAAGATTTTCAGAGAAAAGAGATCATTAATAGGAGTAACCAAGATTAGTGTAATGAAAGGAATAGTTACAGAACCAGGGAGAGGCTAAGGGAAACTTCCCCATTTTTAACGTTCTGAAAAGTTGGGTGCAATCTTGTCCTCTTCACTGGAACTGCTCTATCATTCAGAGTTATTTATTTTCTCAGTCTGTCAATATTTATTGTAAAGCTTGAAGAATCACCAAATTGTAAGGTCTAAAGTAACGTTGAGAAATCATTCATTAACTCAACAAATATTGAGTACCTATCCATCCACCAGGCTGCCAACAGACCACTCTTTCAAGGTCAAATCCCATCTTTTCCTGCAGAAAATCCTTTCAAGACTGTTCATTGTCTTAAGAATGAAATTCAAACTCCTAACCATGGTGTAAAATGTTCTTAACAGTCCAACCTCTCCCTGTCTCCCAATCCTCTTTCACCAACCATCTTCTCAGACCCTTTCTGACCACTCTTGTCCCTACTAAACTGCCCTCAATGCCTGTTGACTTTATTCTCTATCAGAATTGACAGCTCTTTGTCAACACACATTTCCGTGCTCCGAAGGTGGTGTTCTCGCTTCCTGAAAGCCTCTCTCCACACTTCCTTGTCTACAAGGTGAACTTGTAGTCGAACATCAAAACACAGACCAAATTTCATTTTTCTCTATATAAAGTTTGACCGATGCTGGCTTCCCATTTGTGCTTCTACATCACTGTAAAAGTCTATCATACTACCAATCATACTGTCTTCATTCACTCAGCAACTACTTATCAAGCTTCCATTGTATGCCAGGTACTGGGGAGATATCACTGAATAAAATAGATAAAATTTTCTAATCTCATGGTGATTGTCTTCAAGTTGCAAACACAGAAAATAAATAAACACATGATTTATATAATATAGATATTTATGTGACATATTATATGACATAATAACTTTTTTTGGTTAGGTAGTTTTAAGTTCTAAGAAGAAACATTAAAGCAAGGAAGATGTGTGGAATTTGAGGGGTCAATTAATATCGTAGATATTGTGGCCAGGGAAGGGCTCACCAAGGAGAGATTTTGAGTAAAATATCTAGTAATCATAAGTTCACAGTGCATCTTCCCTAATAGTCTTCAAGCTTGCTCTTCAGAGGCTTTGCCATTTTTTTGCCTCATCCAGAACACAGCATCGTTTCTAGCACAGCAATAAGTGAACAGATGGAGTCTGGAACTTAGAAGAAATGAACCCATGCAAACTTAAAAGTTGTTGGAGTCATGGCCTGACAATGCAGTGATTTATTTCTGCCTCTTGGCACTTTAGTGCTAGACATAGACCCTGTGAGGTTTACAGCCTTTAAAATGCAATTACTTATACAACAACACTGACGAGTCAGCCCGTGTCTGGAAGGATACCCTCTAAGAAGGCAAATTACTCTATGGCCATACAGGGGAGAATGATCATGTCATATTCACATTAAAAATCCCTTTATTAAGGCTTTATTAATAGTATGAAAAGTAAATCATCTTTCCACTTCCAGCTACCTCTTTTTCTTATGAAATATTATAATGCTAAATGGGTATTATTTCCTTCCAAAGACCATCCTGTCCTGCATTTCTAGACATGCCAACTTCCCTTTTGAGCACTTTTTTTTCCCCACAAAACACTAGCAATACCCATGATTTCCATGAAAAGCCAGAAAGTGTCTGTTGATACTTGGGATATAGCTTGCAATTTTCACAAATTTCCAAATCATCACAATTGTCTATGATGTCTTTATGTACAATGGGTAAAATTCTACTCTTAAATGAACATATAGCTCACAATGAGTTTTGTGGCGTTTGGAAACATAAATTCAGAGCTGTCTCCAATCCTGCCATAACACGTGCATTATGAAGGATTTTGTATAGGCTAAGTATGAAATAGGATTTATATTTATTTTAATGATTAAAACTATTTTTTAAAGGTTAAAACAATGTAGTTTTTCACGTCACCACATTGGAAACAATTTACATTTTAAGGCACTTAAAGAGTAGAATTGACAAGAGTTAAGGATAACCAAAATATTGTTAAATTCTAAATTTTGGGTAATTTTAGTACTTCTTGCTACTTTGGTCAAGGAAATTTGGATTCACTGAATGTACTACATAATCGGAAGGGAAAAACAATAATTAATATACTTTGGGTTGGAAATCATGGAGAGACATTCAATGCATTGTTATTTAGCATTAATGCAGAATATAAGCAAGAAATTTTAGAAGCTTGCATGAAAGGGAAAAATAGAATGGTTTTAGTGAGAAAGAATTTGATATAGAGAGATTCCTTCTTCCATTTCTTTCCAATGCAGTTGTTGCTTCAGACTAAGCACAGCCACAAGTAAGAAGGAAAAGAGGAGGACATGAGGGATCTGAGCGTGAAGCTGAACCAATTGATTATATATTATTTCAAAATAATTTCCAGAAAATACGTTAGTCAGTGTGTTTAAGGGAATTATTTATCCTAGAGAGAGCCTCACGTATTGGCTGCCTTTGCCAGAGACTTCTGAAGAGTCTGTTGGTTATATCTGTAAAATTGTCATGTAGATGAAATATTTTCTTCTATTTTCATGACAGTAGGGAACAATATAAGAGATCTCAACCCAAATGCAATAATGTCTTAAAGAGTAATTCTTCAGAGATTTAATGAGTAGTTACTGCGCAGAGGTTTTTCTAAGATAATAAAGATGAAAGAAAAATATGACGTAGGTCCTCTTCTCAGTGAACTCCAAGATAGAGAGGTAAATAAATGCAATAGTTAAAGGATAAAATGACAGAACCACAAAAGCAGGACTCCCAAGTATTCACAAAGAAGAGAGGATCTCCCTACATTTTATGGAAAACAAATTATCAGGGCACAAAATTAAGTCCAATGAAAGAACAGACTTCTCCCAAAGTGTAAAAATAAAAAGCTCCCCATCTTACATTAGAAAATTGATATAGTTTGAAAATTTCAGTATTCTGATTTCTTACTAGATCAGTTTCTACATTTTTTTCTATTTATAGTTTTTCTTTTAACTTTTCCTTAGCATTGCCAAGTCAAATTTCAGAAAAACAGGAAAAGAAAAATGTTTTTTCAATAATTTTCTTCTTCATTATGCTCTCCTACTGACCACTAGAACTACACTCTTATGGTCTGAACAGAGTAGCAATCTTTCCCACCCACATTTCTTCCTTCAGAATAATGAGAGTGCACATCCCAGCAACCTCTGCTCTTAATGCCACCATGAGTTCTCCAACTTAGAGGTCACCGGAGATGTGCTTTATAAGCAATGTGAGCAAAACTGATGCATGCTGCTCCATTTCGGCATACTGCTGCCCCCATAAAAAGTACTGATTTCTTTTAAAATTAAAAAAAATAGAAAAAGTCCACCAGTAAAACTTCAGGGGAAAACATTGTAATCTTCAATAGATGACAAACAGAATTTACATTTGGAAGACACAAAAAGCTTAAAAACCTCTTCCTGCCTCTATTCCAATCCTCACACAGTGAATACAGCTCAAAATCACTCTACTCTCTCCCTCCAAATCCCTCAAAACTCTCACTCAGAACTTAGCACTTTGCATATGTTTCTTTTAACCTCTCTCCTATTGCCTTGCCTGGTCTATCCTTGGTCACTCATCCTGAGTGGTTTCCCATCTGGCTTGGTTCTCTTTGCTTCTGCAGCTTAACCTTACTCCAATCAGCAAGATAAAAGTGTTGAAAGCCTAGCCTGGCAGTTGTCTGCCCCAACAAAAAAACGATCTTCCTTCTTTGGATGCAAGAAACAGAATACTCATATTTTTTGCCTTTTATATATGTACTGTTTCCGTATTTAAGAGCAGTGTGTTTTAAACATATTGATTGTAGTTTTCAAAGAGAAGGAAAGAATACTAACTTTGGGTTATGTGACTCAGACATTTAAAAATCAAGAAAGAAAAAATGATTCAACTGAAAGAAGATTGCAGCTGATTTATGGACCATACGAAAGTAGCGCATGAGAAGACCCAAAATACTCTATATGAGAGTTTCACATACATAGTAAGATTGCTTAAATAATCCGAATGCAAATTACAATGATGATGCTGAATACAATTGCTGGCTACATTTTAAAGTATATTACAATATTTTATGTGGACACACATAAAGGTGTAACTTGAGAATTTGAGCAACAGATCCTCAGTAGATAACACCATAGACACCAAAAAGAAGCAAGACACAATCGAGGATCATTTGAATGGAAAAGCTATAGGCCTGGGTTTCACATTTGATGACGTGAGAGAAATATTTCAGAACTGCCTTTCTTGGGTGGCCCTGTTGCCCGATGGAATAACTCCAGACTTCTTTCCAGGCATTCAAGATTCTCTGGAATATAATCCAGTCTATCTTCACAGCCAGAGCACCTCTGACACTTTATAGGTTTGCTTGATGGTACCGACAAGCAGCATCACCCACTCTCTGTAATTCATTTTTGCTATCCCATTACATCCCTTTGCTTAGTTCTTGTATCTGGCTATTAAAATTTTGTGAATTTGATCATAAATTCGTAACTAATATCTGATCTGGTGTGTCATCTAGTTCCTCCCTATGGAGATAAAGGGCCCAGGAACAGAGACTTGCTTAGGGGACCCACCTGGGAGGGCTGGGCCTGCACCTGAGGTCACTAAGCCTAGTTCAGTGATCTTTTTCACTACCTCACATTACACTCCTGCTCAACAACAACAATAACAATGACCCCTTCCCTACCCTTCATTTAAATATTGTAAATTAGCATGACATTTAAGAAGCATATCCAGTAGAATCTAGTCTGACATATAATGGGCATTCAATCAATATTTATGAAAAAATGGATAGCTATTCTTAACAGAGAGCACGTTACCTCATATTCATTGCTTGTTATGGTCTCTGTTCTTGTTTTCTATAATCTAGCATGAAATACAGAAACAACGTGGACCTTGAAGTCCTGTGAACCCAGAGTTTTTATCAACAATGCAGTGAGGGAAGTACTGTTATTCTCATTTCATAGATGAACAAATTGAAATTCCAAAAAGTTGAATAACTGTAGAAAGGGTCACTCAGCAAGTGAGTAACAGAAGGAGAATTTGAACCAGCAGCCTAACTTGGGGCGTTCGTGCACAGGTTTGTGTACTTTCTTTTCCTTGATAGAAACCTGAATCAAAAGTCATGACCTAAAGTGAGGTTTCCATTTGGTTTACTTGCCTCAGAGGGGCCAACTGGATTGGCAAGAAGGCATTTAAACGGAACATATAAAATCTTGACTCCAAAGCTCTCTCTACTCTATTAGTTAACAATTTGTTAATACAGATCTTCCTTGGCTTACCATGGGGTTACTTCCCAATAAACTCATCATAAATTGAAAATGCATTTAATACACCTAACTTACCAAACATCATAGCTTAGCCTAGCCTACCTTAAACATGCTCAGAACACTTACATTTGCCTACAGTTGGGCAAAATCATCTCACACAAAGCCTATTTCATAACAAATTGTTGCATAGCTCATGTAGTTTATAGAATACTGTCCTGAAAGTGAAAAGCAGAATAGTTTTCCAGGTACAGAATGGTTCTAAGTGTATCGGTTGTTTACCCTCGTGATGGCATCGCTGACTGGGAGCTGTGGTCGCTGCTGCTGCCCGGCACCATGAGAGAGGATCCTACTGCATATTGTTAGCCCGGGAAAAGATCGAAGTTCAAAATTCGAAGTATGGTTTCTACTGAATGCGTATCACTTTTGCACCATAGTAAAGTCAAAAAATCATAGATTGAACCAATGTAGGTCGAGGACCATTCATAAATTAATTCTACCAAGACTTCTTTTCACCTCCTACTTCTGATCAAGTAACCAAATATAGGGTCTGGATTCTCCTGGTTGGAGAGATTGTGGAGCCTTTCACTCATCGTATTTCAATGTCAAATAGGCTTGCATTAACAATTGCTAATCCCTGAGATCTATTGTTTTTCTTCTTGTCAATAATCTTCCTAATACAAAGGGCTATCGGATTCCATCCACATTAACTATGAGCTGACAGTACTAGTCCTTTTCTTGTTCTCTCCGCATGTTAGAAGCTTATTGAGTACCATGAAATATACAACTCTATGTTTATCTGTATTGATTTTCAAGGCAGGACACTATCATAATTAACCAACGGTCTCTCTGTTGGGTTTCCAGGGTTCAAAGCTCCACTCAGCCACTTACTGGCGAGGACAGTGGATAAATTATCTCTTCTAAAGCCTGTTTCCTGTCTGTAAATAAGGGTGAAAATACCCCTACTTCATGGAAGTAATTGTGAGGGTAAAGTGATACAGATCACGTAAAATGCTCAGATTTAGTGCTTGCCATATATTGAGCACTCAAGAAATGTTTATTATTCTTGTCAGACACAAAAAGGAATACTTGAAAAGTAGAAGTGAAGAAAAGTAATGCCTTCTAAAATTTACATTTTAAGATGACTTTAAGATGTCTAACAATATTATATCAAGAAGAAAACCCCTGGGATTTAAAAGTCAGAGAATTACTAAATAATTTCCAGCTGAGCAATTAATTTAATGCTGTGTTTTTCTCTTCAAGTTAATTATCATAGGTCAATGGCATTCTACCTTCCAGTGTTTTGGTAGAAATTTGTTGTTATATAAGCAACACACCTTCCATTCTTTTTTTTAAATGTTTGACATTTGGCCAGTCATTGCTGAATTTAGTGGACCTGCAGTTATTTTGAAAATAAATCCTGTGATCCTGGAAGTATGAAAATCTACAGGAGAACTCCAGAAGGGGTTACTTACATTAGGTTAAATTCCTAAAAATCCCTGAAGCTTAGATCATTGGCAGTCAGAATTACGGGTAGGAAAAAAACCCTGAATCCTCAATGTAATGCAAAATTTGATGTATTCTCCACATAGAGTCTGTAGAAACGACGTCACGTGTAGCCTCAAAAAACAATGTCTTGCTACATTGCCATGAATCGTTTAATGGCTTCTCATTGCTCTTCAGATAAACATTAAATCTTTAACTCAGGCCGCAAAACTCTGTGAAGTCTGATCTCCTTCTCTCACCTCCCCAGCTTCCTATCCTAACTCCCTCCCCTCCCCACCTCACCCCACAGCTAGACCAGTCTGTAGACAACTTCTCAAATGTGTCATGTTCCCTGTTGTCATAGCACTTCTGCGCCCACTCTTTGCCTGGCCTGGAGTTCACTTCCAGCCACTCCTTCCCCACCTAGCTCCACCTTCTGCCCATCTCACATGGACGGAAACTTCCTCAGGGAGTGTCCTCTGGCATCCCTCACAAGATCAGCCGCTTGCATAGAGCACGGTGTCCCGGAGGTCTCTCCC
The DNA here is from genome assembly GCF_037783145.1 of Equus przewalskii. NCBI lineage: Eukaryota > Metazoa > Chordata > Mammalia > Perissodactyla > Equidae > Equus > Equus przewalskii. The sequence goes on along the minus strand of NC_091847.1, from coordinate 25,883,911 downwards.
AGAACACTTGGCAGAGGGACAGCTTCATTCCTACTTAGGGGATGATTTATTTGTCTCCCTTCTGACCTGCAAGCTCCTTGGTCACAGGGATGTCTTCAATGTCCTCCACTGCTTTCCCAGTGTCTAGCGCATGGCCCAAGAAGTAGTATGTTCTTATTAAATATTGTGGAATGAAGAAAGAAAACCAAAATTTTAAAAGAATTGTAAAAAGAAACCAAAAAGCCTTTATTAAATACAAAATAAGCCAGTTAGCATGTTTGGCTACATAAGAGGTTTTTCAATATTTAGAAGAGTGATTTTCAAACTTTGCCTCACTGTATTCCATGGTTTGTTTCTAAATCTCAGGAGTCCACTTGGGTTTTTCCCTGGGGCCTTTCATCCCCTTATCCCACCAATCAGAGCCACCCTGTCTTGGTGTTTTTCCATGAGTTTTCTTTACTGCAGAATCCATGAGCAAGGGATTCAGAGGATAAAAATAATTTGACAATCAGTGATGTAGAATACAATCATATAATAATTTTTTTTAAAATGTCATAGCAAGGGCACGCTGCCCTGAGTAAACTATCTTAGCTGAAGTAACTGTTCAACCCCCAAACTTCATTCCTGTTCTACACTCATGCTCTTATACATTCACACACAACAGAAAACACAGGTATTGTGGTCTATTTCTGACTCTCTATTATCTCTCTCTCCCATCATATATGTAGATCTTTCAATGGTTCCTCCACGCCCAGAGAAAAACATCCAAGTTCATGTAATAACATTTAAAAACTTTATCATTATTTTCACTTACTATTCCAGCTTCCCTCCTCTTCCCTTGAGCTTTATATTTGAATCAGGAAACACATCATGATTTTCCTCTTGCCTGTGCCTGTATAGTTGCCATCTCGTCTTCTTGGAATGTACTTTCTTTGCTTGAACAACTCCTTCAATTCATTCATGAACCAGTTCAAATGTTACCATTTGTTTTTCCCAGCCTGGAAAATTTCTCCAAAGCTTTACCACATGCACCCATAGGACTCTATGGTTTCCACCTCACCATCGGCCTTAACACACTGAATGTTTACTTTTTTCTCTGTCTTCCCTGTCTGGGTATCTCCTTAAATACAGATTCTGCATTTTTCGTTCTGTGTCCCTACTTCCTAGGTTATTGCTTGGCGTAATAAAGGTATACTGAGTGAGTAGAAGAAAAGTTCAAAGCACTTTGAACAGTTTCTTGGCATTTAAACATTTAATATTTATGGTTTCAACTCATTGTGAGATTTCCCAAGGTGTGTGCCATATAGAAATTTGCTGAATTCCAAATAACATCATGTCTGTAGAGAGACTACACACCCTTTAGCTGGTTAGAGAGTTTAGTCAACCGCTCTAAGTCAGCATCTAACAGTTTTGTCGTTTTTATTTTAAATAGTATTTTATTATAACAACAAATTTCAAGTGGATTTTCAATTCTTGTGAAATATACTGTGGATTCTATGGGCTTTTTTAAATTTGGAAAGTTGAAGGACAAGGCAAGTGATTTTCTCACTGCACGGGGTTGGTGTTGATATAGGTCAAGATCACTATCTCCAAGTGTGTTCCAAGACTCACTAGTCCCTTGAGATTCTGAACAAAAATGTTCATGATGAGCTATGTTTGGGAACACTGCATTCCCGGCTTCTCATGGAGGTTTGTAGTGTACACTACCATCTTAAAGTCCCTGAGAAATGCTTCAGTAAAGAAATCTATTTATCTTTGTTTAGCTCAACGTTCCCAAACTCACGTGATCATGGAGCTCTATGAACATTATAAGAACTCATTGTGGAAAAAGCTAACCTTGATCATCAAATTCTCCACCCAATGCTTGCCTTTTTATTGCAGTGGTATGACCACATGCAAAGTAGAGATCTGAAGCAATTATTTGGAATATCATTTTTACCCCGAAAGGTCTACATAATTGAGCACAAATTATTTTAGATGCTTTTTTGCTGATTCTTTGGTATGAAATATATAAGTGCTTAATTTTTTCTTCTCCATGATAATTAGTCATAAAATAAATAAATAACTCCTTTGTAGTATGTTTAATAATGGAATAAATCACATTGGTTATTTCTAACATTGGAGTTGCTTTGCCACACTATTATTAAAGTTTGATAATCTTGCTTTACATCTTATCACTATGGCCACAACACAGAAGCAGTTTACAGTAGTTCTTTTAATGGCATGAATCGTAATTTAAATTTAGGACTGACCACTTAATGCTTTTCAGTCTTAAAGTTTATTTTTGTGCATGCACACACACACACTCACACACACACACAATCAAGAAGGCTAAACAGGGGCCGGCCCGGTAGCACAGAGGTTAAGTTCACACGTTCCACTTCAGTGGCCCAGGGTTGGCCCTTTTGGATGCTAGTGTGGACCTTCTCACCACCTGTCAAGCCATGCTGTGGCAGGCATCCCACATATAAAGTAGAGGAAGATGGGCATGGAGGTTAGCTCAGGGCCAGTCTTCCTTAGCAAAAAGAGGAGGATTGGCAGCAGAAGTTAGGTCAAGGCCAATCTTCCTCAAAAAAAAAAAAGAAAGAAAGACAAAAAAAAAAGAAGGCTAAACTATTAATAAATAGCTTATAAGAAAAATGCAAATTTTGGTTGAACAGACACATATATGTATGTGTCAGTTGGCCTCTAACAATTGCCACCTCTGTGAGTCATGTGACATTCACTCCAGAAAAGGAAAATATATGATAACTATCATCTTTGCAAAACTCTATGTTGAGAAAAAGTTATTTTCTGAAAGGATTGTTCTTTCTTATTTGTAATGCAAAACAAATTAGTACCAAACAAAAAAAGGAAAGTCTTATTTTTACCAGCTTAAGAAAAATTACAGAAATCTGTGGCTGTCAATTTACCAATAAGTGTAAGGACATTTTCTAGATGAATTCAGCTCATACTCCTTTGGTATGGTCTATACTGCAACCGTGCAATTGGAAGCTACAACTGGGTGACTGCTTGATAAGTAGCAAAAGATGGAAGTATCTGAACACTTAGGTTGTCACCTTAAAACAAACTGTCACACATTTTTCTTCACACATTTGAAAGCCAACTTATCAACCTTAACAAGTGTTGTTATCAAAAGAATTTTGGTGCCTTTGTTCTTTGCCTTTTGCAAGTAAATTACACTTTTAGGATTTATTAAGACAAGAAACAATTTTTGAATAGCAGGTCAAAACTCTCTACGGAAAAATTCTCATTACTTTCTAGCCCGAAGCAGTATTTACCACCCAATGTATCCATCTTTTTCCTGTTTCTTCTATATCTATATTCCCGAATCTTGTTTCTGTACCTAATGCTATAACATTGCAGCAGTCTGTTCAGAGCAACGCTCTTATTTTTGCTCTTAGCCGGTGCTGTACAAACCCTGATCAATTATTGAAGTGGAAGCCCTGAAGTAACACAGCCATTACGGCAGCAGGCGGATAAAAATGGAGCACTTTCAGCTCTAGTATATTTACTTTTGAGTTTCAGCAAACAAACCAACAAGTTAAACTACCCTGTCTTTCACTTTGCTCCATGTACTAATATTTCTTGCTTCCTTCGAAGTCTTTTTCTTTCTAAAGCAAATCTCTGAAAATTCCAGTTTCTTTTTGGAATTGTGAGAACCTTAACATTTATGCAAAAGAGCCCTGCAACAGGGACAAGACAGGCTTGGAGGAGCTGACATAGACATGGTATGCCAAGAGTCACGTGGCATTTCATAAAGTTCGCCAATGTGTCGTCTTCACATGGTAATCACACCGCAGAGTCCACGATGATATTTAAAACAACAAACAGCATCACCGAGGAAAGTAGTCATTAAAGCTTTTCAGAAAAGTCAAATTAAAGGTGGAGAAAATTTCTCATGAAGAGCAACTGCTAATCACATCTGGACTTTTTTTCTCTCCTCTCTTCTACTTACTCCATTATTCACAAAGGATTGCCCAAGATGTTGTAATTTTATTTTTGAAACTCCTCCCTTATTTAATTATACAGAATATATCTGATCAGGTTGCCAGTGAAGGTTACAAGTATTCATCTTCTGATAATGCTAACTTGCATCTGCTGACTCAATATAATGGTGTATGTTTTTTCTTTTTTCATTTTAAATGTCTATTCTGGGTTTTAAGGACTAAATGATAGTGAAGATAACTGGAAATGTTCCAAGGTTTTTATATGTACTGTGCAGTAGAAACCAAAATTAGTAGTTATACTCCAGAACTAATAATATTTGACATTTATTCTTATCATTGCCTGAAGTTTGGGGAGAGAGTTCCAGCAAGTTTGTGAAAAGTAGCTGAGGACAATGTAAGAAATTGTTTTTAAGTGGTATGTATCTGTAACCCTCTCTCAGCTCTTCTTTTCTAGCCAAGCAAATAAAATCAATCTGTATAACCTCTCAGCACCAAAGGTGAGCACATTATGAAAAACACTTTCATGAATTCATAAGTATGTCATCAAAGCCACTTGAACACTTTGATATTTGAATAGAAAAAGCCATGAATAAAAAGGCCATATGCATTTGGAAGCTTTCATAATTTCGGATAGTTTATCTCCATGTCTTGTTATGAAGTGATGCTCATCTTTTCCCTCATATACTCTTCATTTGTGAATAGGCCTGTTAGATACAATACAAAGCATAAAATACCTCAACTGAAATATATGTCCGACAAGGATCTTATCAAACATTTTTTAAATATGAGGACATTTGTACCTCCAGCATTATGAAAGCTGGATATATCTCACTATCAAGACAACCAAAGGAAGACTTTTTTATTTATTCCAAGCTGCTCTTAGTAAGTAGGCAGCAATGTCACATTATTATTAGTGCCCTGTCCCTTTCTTCATTTCAAAGAGACGAAATAATGTATTTGTATATCCAGTTCCTAGAACATCCTTTTCTTTGTTTGAATGGATATTGAGATCTAAGCATGGTATAAATAGTGTTGGGGGGGGGGTACCATTTTATTTATGCACTAGATAGACTGAAAGAGAGATAGGCCATTTATTGCATTTTTATTTTTAGGGCTTTGTGGCAGATAGCTCATGAAAGGTAGCATGTACGACAACATAATTTGAAAAAAGTGCAGAAAGGACTCTGTAGAAATGTATGCTTTGTGAAACTGTTCTTTATTTAACACGGCTCCGGATACTGGAAACAGGCTGACTGAATTTATGAGGTGTGAAGCTTATGTCTTATAATGATTAACATTAGAATCACAATTTAAACATGAGGTCAGATTTAAGAAATGATATTAACTCTCTCGCTACTGTCAAAATATCCAGTCATCTCCCTTTTTATTCCGAAAGACTCTTAGCCTTTGTAAAGTGGCTACACATTTCAAACTCTGCTCTCATGTACTCCTTAAGGGTATTTGTTGTTGTTTTAGTATCAACAACATTCCTCTCGGGAAGTTTAGCTTGATGACTAAGGGGAGACATGTCTGTATAATCCTTGCTTAGATCTGACTGCTAAGAATTTCACCATTAACTCCTTCACTCAAATATTCCTTTATTAAATAAAAAATCAAAACCATATTATTGAGTGATTACTATGCATTACGTACTCTGCTGGATTTTGACAAAACAAATAACGCACAAGACACCGCTCCTGCTCTGAGGAGTTGAGTAGAAGAGTCTAGTAGAGGAGATAGACAGACAAACAGATAGGTACAGTTAAATACCAGCATAGAGATAAATGGGTCCATAGTACCCAAATGGCCTAAAGAAGGTATTGTTTTTACAAAAGAGGAAGTGGGGGGGGGGGGGGGAGACGATTTCACCAAGAGATCTTAAAGGCAATCCGTGAACAATGGTCATAAAAATAGAACATAATGAAAAATATAATGCTAAAATGTAGTTCCCTGGGGGAAAAATATATATTTAGTTGTTATGTCCTACAACCACCTAAAAAGCAGGCAACTCCATACACATCTGATCCTCCTGCCAACCTCTCCTGCAGGTATAATTTCTCTCCTTGTGGAGGTGAAGTAAATGAATATATGATCAACTCAAAGATCCATATCTAATTAAGGGCAGAATGAGGACATCAACTGACAACTCCCACCAAAGAAATGAGATTCTTTAGAGAGAAAGTGACATCGTTTTAGCAATAGTTACTTGAACATCCTCATAAGGAAGACTAAAAACAGTATGTATGCAATGCAGGCTACTTATATTTAATGCGCAAATAAATACTTTCCCTATGGACCTCCAAATTGATCTGGGGACATTGACAGTTACCAAAAATATTACTTTAGAAATGGAAAATTACAACTCATCCTGTGTATATTTATTGCCTAGAGGAGTTTTCCAATATATCACTGATGGAGAAATGAAACTTGAGGACAAATTGAATTAGAAAAAAATCATAATTCTATTTGGGTAATATGTTGAAATTGCATAAACAGTGTAGCAATATTGTGCATATGTTACTTGAAAACGCCAAAGGCATGATTCACTAGGTTTCTTTGCCCTTATGCAATGTACCCAAGGACCTGAAAAAGAGACTTTATTCAACTATAAAGTGACAGGGACTCAGGAAACACACTTGGCTACTTATGAAATACTTATAAATTTAACACACATATGACTCTGAATATGTCATCTATTTGTCTCATACAGTGCTACTTGAGAATTTTATTTCTATCAGGCAGATTTATTTTATATATTGAAATTTGATGGGAAAATGGTAGTATAGTAGAGAGATATATCTGTAAAAGTCTTTTAGGCATGTTATTGAAATATTAACATTATAGTATATTACTTATACTTTACAGATCTTGTAGGCTAATTTTTACTTAAACTTTTCTCTTATTTTCAACAAATAGATACAAAACTTTTAAGTTTGTCAATTTTTTCCCCTGAAAGTATTTTTTTTTTTTTTTTTTTTTTGAGGAAGATTAGCCCTGAGCTAACATCCACTACCAATCCTCCTCTTTTTGCTGAGGAAGACTGGCCCTGAGCTAACATCTGTGCCCATCTTCCTCTATTTTATATGTGGGACGCCTACCACAGCATGGCTTGATAAGTGGTGTGTAGGTCTGCACCCGAGGATCCAAACTGGTGAACCCCAGGAAGCCAAAGTAGAGTGTGTGAACTTAATCACTACACCATGGGGCCAGCCTCCTGAAAAATTGTTCTTAATCACCAAGCAGTTTACTTTAAAATATGTCCTCTCACAACTCATAGAATGGTTCCACAACTTTGGTGAAAATTTTGTAATTAAAACTCTAAACGAGAGATGATACTGCTAAATTAGCATGTGTTATGTGTACATAAATAATCAGTATAAGATATATATACATATATACAACTTCCATATAAATTGACAAGTTTTATATTATATTAGACATAAGTTATGAATTAGGATTAGTACATGTATTAGTTTTAGTAAAATTGTATTAGTTTTCTACAACAGTGTAACAAATTGCCACCAACTAAGCAACTCAAAACAACATACATTTCTTATTTCACTGTTTGCGCGGGTCAGGAGTGCAGGCACAGACTAGCTGAGCCCTCTAGTTAGGATTGTACAGCTTGTAATCATGGCGTCACATGGGTTTGCTCCCTCTTCTGAGGCTCAGGGCTTCTCTTTCAAGCTCTTGTGGTTGTTGGCAGAATTCATTTCCTTATGGCTGTAGGACCAAGGCCCCTAGCCCTTACAGACTGCTCCTCTCCAGACACAATTCACAGCATGGCTGTGTGCTTCTCCAAGGCTAGTAGGAGATCATCCCTCACATCTAGACCCCCCTTTTAAAGGGCTCACCTGATTAAATGATGTCTACCCAGGATAATCTCCTTTATGATTAATTTGAAGTTAACTGCTTTGAGACCTTAATTATATCTGCACAATCTGTTCACCATTGCAGTAAAACATAACCAAATTGAGGGAATGACATCATCATCTTTGCTATATATCGTAACCTAGTCACGGATGTAAGACCGGAGGAGGAGATCATGGGGCCCCCTTAGATTTAGCCTACCATATCTTACCTGAGCATACTCAAGTTATTGCTTAAACACTGCTAAAGGCACACTTGCATCATTCAGAAATCAAGGGCAACCTTAGAGCAAATAAGTGTACAAAACACATTGATAAGTTGCTTTCATTTAAATACCATAGGGGAGAGAAGTCAGGAATGCCTACACTCATGAATAATATTGGAAAATAATCTGTGATTAAATGTCAACATAAGTGACATATACAATAACTCAGAAAATTGTTCATTTGAAATGAGCTCCAATTGTTGGAGAAAGCCCAATTAAAGAAGAGATTTAGGCCAGAACTTAAGAGATACAAAAGGTTGCCTGAACAGACAGAGACTGGGGCTTCAGCTTATAAAGCCATTTAACACTTTTTCTCAGTAGTGCAGTGTAGAGCCAGGCAGACAAGCATTTGAATTCCAGCTCTGTCAATACATAGCTGTGTGACTTTGGGTAAGTTATTTGAACTCTCTGAACCTCCAATTCCCTCACTTACAAAAAAGGAGTAAAAACACTTATTTCATAGGTATTTATCAGAGAATAAGAAATCAAATTTCTGCATTGCTTACTCACAGGATCACAAAAAGAATATATTAAAAAAACAAATTAAAGGAGAAAAGGACTTTGAAAACTGTAAAGTGCCATAAAAATGTCAGTCACTCATGTCATGAGTTACCCAGTGATGTTCTCTCTTTGGTTAAATATCTCTAATTTATTGCCTTACTGTTTTTGATATAATAAATGTGTAAGCAACTTTAAGACCATTCTGAACAAGGAAATTTAGAAATAAACAGATAAATAAACAATAAAATTAGCTTTTCAACTGAGAATTTTCACAATTTAATACCCACCCCCCCAAACAAAAAAGGAAATTTAAGGGAACATGAAGGCCAGTGTAGGTGATATTTAGGGAAAGGATTTGCTTTGTTTTCTTTTTTGTTTGTCATCATTCTTGTTAGTGATTGTTTTTGGCCTTTAAAAAATAGTAGATGTGATAAACTTTTATTGAATAGGTGCATTATTTGTGGAAACCAGTGATTTAAATCTTAAAAGTGCACTCAGTATAAAAGCATTACGTTATAGCTATGCCTCGCAGTGAATTAGAAGCACGAAATAATCTTTTCCTTATGTAAGTATACATAGCTCAAGGCCCCAAATAAAGGATTTAAAATCTATAAGTGATTAACTTGGTTTGTAAGCGTCTAAAGTTTTAATTCGTATTTTATACATTTGGCAAGGAAGAACAACCAAAATAAAAATTAGATTTCATACGTATCTTGCACTTGATAATCGTTGTTAGTAAGGTGACAGGGGAGGACTCTGGGAATATTTACTGAATTGCGAAAGAAGAAATCTGACAAACAATGTACTTAATCATTTTCCATTTATCATCATCACCCTGTGACAGGATATAAAAACAATTGTACTAAAATGAGGTGTTTTGTTGAGGATGAGCCTCTAGAGTATTAAAAAAAGATTTATATTTGAGTAAATAAAATTCTGCTGGAACCAGAAATTGAAGAGTATTTGAAGAAAATGCTCTGAACTATAGTAACTGATTATTCTTCATTTATAATGTCTGTTTCAAGCTGTCTTCTGGAACATACGGTCCAAGAAATTTTGAGTCGAGACAATATACAGCTAGGGAGATAGACTGACTTGAACTTAACTGCATGTGAAATGAATTTTCAAAGTTGTCTAGGTAAACTGAAACTGGTATATATTTAGCTGGCTTTCCTTTTTGATAGTTATATCCCTGAAGCATGTGAAAAGACGAGATTCAGAAGAAATAATAAAACCTCGAGATTGACTAGTAAGTGTTCTTCTGCAGCCACGACTTCTGACCTATTGTGCACATACTGCAGAATGAATCTAATTTTGAATATTCATTATAATCAGGTTTTTTTAACAAATACATTTTAATGTCACATAGAAACAAAAGCTGTTCACGGGCCACAGCCTAGTCACTTAGGTTTACCACAGAGTGATGAAAATTCATCAAAATGTCAAGAGATCTGTATTTACCAAGTTTGATGAAGAAAATCTGACAAATACTATTTAAGATAAGTGGCATTTTTTCTCTAATTGTTTTCATATGGATGAATGAAAATCAAGTGCCCTGTTACTTTGATGAAATGCTAAATTGCTTAAAAATTCATATTTACACAATGGCCCAACATACAAAATGTCTGTAAGATGACAGCTTCAAAACTAATGTATAGATTTTTCCCAGCTAAGCTTGACAATACAGAAAAGAAAGTACCAGAAAGGTTTAAACCTGAATTCACGAATTCAGTTTTACTCTCCCTACATTTCCTCACTAAAAGGCAACACAAATAAGTATGAAGTTACAAAGTAATAAGTATTTCTGCCATGGAGAATATCTCAGACTTTCTATGTTGGTGGCGGTCCCTCAAAGACAAACATAAATCATTTTAGCAGGTAATTCACCTCAGGAATTAAGTAGGTAAACACTGAAAGAAAGCCACGGACTATTTTCCCAGTCCACACAGATTGCGTTATAATTGCAAAAAAGAAGAAAATATGTTAGGAAAACAAAATACAAGACAGACGAATATTAACCTAAGTGGATGTGATAACTAAAGAAAGAAATGATTTGGGCCAGCCTGGTGGTGCACCAGTTAAGTTCACACGTTCCGCTTCTTAACGGCCCGGGGTTCGCCAGTTCGGATCCTGGGTGCGGACATGGCAGCACTCGGCAAAAGCCATGCTGTGGCAGGCGTCCCACAGATAAAGTAGAGGAAGATGGGCATGGATGTTAGCTCAGGGCCAGTCTTCCTCAGCAAAAAGAGGAGGATTGGCAGTAGTTAGCTCAGGGCAAATCTTTCTCAAAAAAAAAAAAAAAAGGAAAGAAATGGTCACATGCTAATCTGTGTTTTCCCTCTAGTTTTACGTTTGGGTACGTTTCTATGTATGCGTGGTGCATTCATAATGCAATTCAAAGGCAAAGACCAAACTAATAAGTGGTAATGCCAAGAGTTGAACCCCAGGTCTGTGAGATGGCATAGCACACGGCCTTGGCCTCTCCTCCATGCTTAAATCTCTTCACATAATTCTTCCAAAGGAAATTATAAAGCATCTTAAGGAAATCTTAAGATTTGAAATTTACTGATATAGAGCCCATTGCCTGCCTATCTAGAATTTGTTTTTAATTAGAAAATACAATAAAACAGAATGAAACAGTGGATCATTTCTGAGATAAGATTGATTTCCAATATTGAAATAAATTTCCTCACACTCGTGGACGTTTTGTTCCTTTCTAAGATGTCCGCAGTTTTCTGTGCTGAGTAAGAGCAATCACCAAGTACAAGGCAGTTCTTACGTTCATTGACTATTCCTCTGTCAGCTCAGGGGGATGCACATATCTAACTTCATCGCATGTTAAAGAGTTCTGAAGAAAGCTATTTTTATGACTCTATTCATTACCCAATTCCACTGTTTTTGGTGAGCAGTCCATAATTCCAAAACAAAAATTCTCATCTGTATCATAAACTTAGCTTAAGTACATTCTCTGAACTAAATCACTTTATGAGTGCAAGAAGACACAGTTAAAATTACCCTGGAGAAAGAGGCTTCAACCAAGAGAGCCCCAGGCAAGCTAAGAGATGAGGTCAGGGGAAGTCCAGATGGGCACAGTCCTTTACCTTTACGGCAGCAAATACTATTTTCACTAGTCTAAGATAGACAACAAGTTGGCTAACAACTAAAGGTATAAACATCAAAACATAAGAAATTAAATTCATATCATTGCAAGTGGAAATGTGTTGCTTACTTATAATCACAAAAAATCTTCACCTCAGTAATCCTTCTGGGTATGAAAACAAACATCTCACAAATGAATTTTTCCTCCTCTGTTCCATCAGGCATCAGGCAGCACAGGCAGGAAGCAAAGAAACAATTCAATGACAGCAGTAGTTGGCCTAGGTCTTGGGTCATTCTGTCCATAGCAATGTTGACCTTTTGTTTTTCCATGAGGCAACTTTATAGTTTAAAATGGAAGTTGCAAAATTGATTTCATCTTCAAAAATCTAAGTGAAAGTTTAATTTTGTGATTATTTATTAGGAATAATATTCCTATTATACTATTGTATTATTGTGTTGTATTCCTCCATTTAGTAGGAAGTCTATAACTGCATTTTTAGATCAAATAGTCACAGTTCTACTATTTTTATGCCATTCATTTTACAAGCTACCTAAAGTGGGCTCTAGAGAGTTGCAGAGCAGATAATCTAGTCTTTGATTGGTTAAATTTTTAGTTAGGAATAAAAAGAATATCTGAGGTAGTAAATTTATTAGCTTCTATCTGCTGATAAAGCAGGTCCTCCTCACTTAAGCAATGGATTTTCTGCGCTGAAGCAACACAGCCTCTCCTAAGTGCCTCAGTCAGTCTGACAGAAACAAAGTGCATAGAAGCCCAGCCACAGAGAGATGTCAAAAGGAGGGTGGGCATGGTGCAGAGGAGTTGAGCGGCCTGATTAGAACTAGACCAATAACATAGTAGGAATAAAGAACCATGCACACGTGCAGGAGAGAGAGAAATTTTAGAAGGCATAGAATTTGGGGAAAATGAAAAGGAGTTTATAAACATTAGCAAGAAATGAAGCAATGTCTTAGAGTGATTATAATTAAGCTTTTATCTACTTTTAGAACTTATGGTAAATTCTCTGCAACTCTGTTAAGAGGGCAACTGTAATGGATGTCTCTCTATGTCCAGTCTGCACGTCTTCCTTTGGAGAAAATTGCCCTTCCCCCTCTCAGTCCATGGGGTCCGAGCCTTTCTCCATATATGGGCACCAACTCCAGTAGTGGAGAAAATTTCAACTCTCTGCCCATAGTTATTGGTTCAGGGAAAGACACGTGACCACAGCCAGGCCAATGAGAAGCCCCCTCAGGATCTTTTTGCCTGAAGTTATGGGAAATAGGAAATCTGTTGTATGCTAAGTGCCTGATCACCGAGGTGCATGTCAGTGTAAACCCTCTAGGAGAGAAAATCTGTTTAGAAATAAAACCAATGGGCAACACAGGAGGAGGGGAACCAATTAGTTCATTCCTGTTTTTGCTTACACAACTTTATGTTGAGCTTTTGTCAGTTACAACTTTCAGGGCCCTGTACATCCCATGAATTAATGTTGGACTGAAGCACTTAAACCGAACACGTGTTTAGACATTAAGCATCCTCCTTCAGGTTCTCCAAGACCTTTTTCCTCTTATCTAAGTACTCAAGATCTTCCTTCTGAGACTTGGCCCTTCTCCAGAGAGAACACACAGGGACACAGTGAGCCCTGAGAGCCTGGAGAGGCATCCAGGGACAGCCTCTCCATTGCTATCCAGGGCTGTGGCTGTGGCTTCCTTCCAGGGAGTGGAGGCTATTAGGCCCTTTGCAAAGGCCTTGTGCTGTGAGGTGGTGCTGCTCCTATGTACAGCAACTGCATCTCACTGGGCAACTCTCTTGTTACTTGTCAGGAGCCTTGCTTCCTCTGCAGTATTGTGACCCTAAAAAATCCCTCAGCCTCTTCACCTTAGGGCCTTTAATGCCCAACTCCCCTAGCCTCCATGAGAGGCTGCAACTATTCAATACAAAGAATGAACAGCTCTCCCTTTTCCACTCAGAGAATTTCCCCAGGCTTCCCTGCCTACTCTCACCTTTAACTCTTATCTCTCAGAATAGCATCATGTTGATTCGTCCCTGAATTCCCCGTTTCTGCTCAGCCTGGTCAGATTCTAGGGTCTGCCTTACTTCTTGTTACTCCCTCTCAGTGATTACCCTTTAAGCTTGTAGCCAAGTGACTTCTAGCATATGCCTGCCCAGACTTCCAGGCGCTGGCCCAGTGCTACGCCAGCAAATGTTTACCATAGGCTCTCTGGGAGGAAAAGTCCTGATTTGTAGCATTCACTGATTCTCAAAGTGTGAATACTTCCACTGCAGCCCATTTCAAGCTAACTACATCACGTTATGGACTGTGGGGCTGGGAAGAGATGTACGTGATGAACTTGGCGGCCAGCTCCAGCCCACCACCTTCCTGGCCCCTCTTTTGTCTAGTAGGAGGTAGGGTATGGGAAGAATTGCTACAGTTAAAGAATGCTAACCAGGTTATGTATTTTATATTAGAAACTTCTAAGTTTTGGTTATCACCCACACAGTTTTAATTATCCTTCCTTGGGTCCATCTGTCTCTCTGCCTACCGTGAAGGGGGTTAAGATGAGACAGAACAGAGGTTTCATGTTTGGTGCTATAAAAAACACAGTTATAATAATGTTTATTAGAGTACATTTCTGAAAAAAATTTAGTAGATAAGTAAAAATGTTTACTTTTTATTGACTAATAAATAGCAGGTTTTAGTCTATTAAAAGTGACAGCTGAAGACCATTTACTTTTCTACCGGCCTCCAAGTAATCTATGTGGAGTGTTTCTGACATAGCCTTTTCCTCCTCTTTGGAATGCTTGATTCCCAGTGAGTTATATATTTAGCTACCCACCTGTTATTTATTATTTTTGTTTACAGAAAACCATAAGTGCACAGAACACATAAAAGGCCCTATAAAGATGAGTTTTCTAATCTAATTAGGAATACAATACCTTGAGCAATAGACAAAATGTGCAAAGAGATGGAAATATTTTTATAGAGCAGATTGGAAAAGAGTTTCATGAAAGAAGTAGAAAAGAAGTATATATAGAAGAGAGGAAGTAGTTTAGGGTGCATGGCATATGGGAATAGGAATATGGGAATAAAATATATTTTAGAAATATAAATTAACAGCATTAGATAAAATAAAAGTGGGACTCGGTAAAGAAAAACTTTTGGGATACACAGGAAAGGAGTAAAAGGGAGAAGAAAAGGAAACAGAGCAATCAGTCTAAGAGCATCAAAAAATATATGGTAGCAAATGACAAATTGTGGATTAGGAAATGAGACACATTATTAGGGTGAATTTTGTGCGGATAACTGAACGAATATATAGAAAGAGAAATTTGTGGATTAGAAGGACTAAGAAAACATTTCAAGTTTACAAAAGATGGAGGCTTTTGGAAGCTAATCACTTGGAAGTTCGTTGGTCAATGTTTTAAAAGTTCAATGCTTTGTCAGTGCAACTTCAGCAACTTTCATTTATTTGATAAGCAATTATTGAGCAGTAACTTTGTAAAGATACTATATGAGGTGCTGGTGGGGAAGAGAGGATAGCAAATATTTATTAAGTTCCCACTCTGGCATGGAGATTGAGTCTGAACTTATATTTTGTCATTTAATCCTCATCACAATCTTGCCAGGTCAATTTTAATATTCTCATTTTTGGTTAAGAAAAATGTTGTTCAGAAAAAGGAAACAATGAAGAATAAAAGATTTGTGCCTATGAAGGGTTTCCCATTTAGTAAACAAATAAAAGGCATTTTGAAATACAGGAAAAAATTTTTCTCTTGTGTTGACTATTTGAAAAAAAGGAGCTTTATCTGGAAGTGAGGTTATGACCTTTTCTGAGAAGATGAGAATAAACTCCTGTTTTTAGATTTCAAATTGCCAGAACTGTTGCATTAAAATGGAGCCTGATGATTGAGTCTTAAATCACCAGAAAAATGATAATATCCTCATCTTTGGAAGAATTGTTTTCTACACAGCTTGTATTCCTACCCTCGTAGTTCTGATTGTGGGAAAGTTTTGTGGATATTTTTATCGTCATAATAGTGATGAAGAAGATGATGATGATGATGATGACAACAATTACTCATACAGTTCTTCTCTGTGCTATGTGCTCTTTTAACATTTAATATATTATTATCTCGTTTAGTATGTTATATTCCCAGTTCCAATCCTTAACATACGCTGCTTTCCATGTACGATTTGGAATCTCCTAGCCAACTGTCTCTCTGCACAGCCTCTTCCCAATCCAGTTCATCTTGCACACTGCCTTGCATGAGTCCTCCTAAATCATCATTCTGAACACATGACCATTATCTCAAAAAAATCATCTATGGCATGAATTCCTTAGATTACGAGGTACAGCCACCATAAGCTTGTCACTGGTTATCTTTCTAACTAACTGGGTTTCACCGTTACTTTCACAATTTATGAATAATGTTCCATATATTTTAACTCTAAAACTTGACATTTATGCTTCTGAAAATGCCATTACCATATTACCTAGTTATCAAAATGGTCTTCTTTCATCCACTTCCTGCCACTGAGCTCACCTTTTAACTCCTGAAGAATTTATTTTGTGGACTATATGCCTCTCTATTTATTACTTAACCGCATTGTATGTCTCTAGAAGGCATATACTATATTTTATATGCCATTCTATAGAATCTACCACAGTGGCATATATTGGGTACTTTAGAGGTATTCCTGATGATGATATAGCCACACACACCATGAACATCCTAGAGCACTAATTTCATTCAACATTCACTTAAGAATTGTTTCTTCCTCCTCTGTTATTTATGTGGCACTCTTCTAGGCACTGGAGGACAAGAAAGATAAAGTCCCTGCCTTCTGGGTTATATTTCAGAGTAAAGACAGACAATAACCTACTTAATAATGTAATACAATGTGCTTAAAGAGAGTGATAAGGACCATAAAGAGAAATGCAGAAGGATGTAGAGGGGGAGAGAGAGAGAGGTAGATGGGAAGGGGTCTAGTTTAAACGAAGATGTCAGGAAAAAATTTATTTGAGGCATTGCCATTTGAGCAGACACCTGAAGTACATACACTGCAATTATGGAAGATGAATTTGGGAGGGAAGCAATAAGCCTAAGCCTGAATTTAACAACTTATTGGAAAATAAACTACAATAGGAGAAAATGCGGAAGCAGGGACCCAATTAGGAAGCTATTTACTGTAATATAGGCTGAAAATAATGGTGGGATTCTAGCTATATATTGAAGATTGATGAGGTTGATGGATTGGATTATATTATCCGTACAGTGAGCATACATATTTGGAAACAGAACTGATCAGAGAATCTCACATTATGAATCAGAGTCAGTAACCAGAACTGGAACTTTGACTGAAATGCAAATTCAAATGAAAGTCTTCAAAATTGTTAGATTTTCTTTGTCTTTTTCTTTTTTTTCCGGTTACAACTAGAAAGATTTTGCTGGGCAAAATTAAATCCTGGCAAATTTGTGTTGCTCTGTGTACTTTAGTACCTAGCTTGGGATTGGGCGAGCTAGAACAGAAACCGACGTTCGTTAAGGATACCGATCTACAGTAGCTCAAAGGCGGTTTCATAGTACATAATTTATTATCAATAAAATTCATTCCATTACAATAAGCATTCATTTTCCCACAATTAAAATTAAGTATAAACCATAGGTAGTAAACTTCTGCACATACATATAGCTCTGAATTTCCTCACTTTTTGGTGCAAAGACAATATTCAAGTTTGATTACTTTTTCTCTAATGTGTGGATTATATACACAATAGACAAGACAGGTTTATAGAGCATGTAGAGACTAAAATGCCTGCATTTCAAAAGTGGAGAAGCCATGAACCTGTGCATCCCAGAGAACTCTGTCTTTCTTTTTTTAAAACATTTTATTTCACTGGGAAGTTCTTACGGCTAGTTTACAGTTAAAAGTTAACAATCTAATTATACAAGAAGTTCTCAAACTTTATTGTGCATTCAAATTGTCTGAGAACCTGGTCAGAATGCAGACTCAGATTCAGTAGTTCTGGGGGGCCCTGGAATTCTGCATTCCTAACAAATGCCAGGAGATGCAGATGCTGCCTGTCTGAGGACTACATTCATGTAGCAAGGTTCCACGTGGTTGTTCGACTGATTGATTGATTGACTACCTAAACCAGGGGGAAAATCTGATGGTTAGAATTTTCCTTAAATAATACCCGATTTGCATCAATTTGAGTGTAAATTATTTGATGCCACCAATAAATATTTAATATATTTTTATTTCTTCGGAGGTTAAAATGATTCAGGTATAAATAATGACTCTAGTCATTTTCTCAGTTAAAAGTGTTGGAGACAGTAGATTTTAGTAGTGTTTATATTGGTGTTATTATTTCTATAACGTTTGTTAATATTATTCTGTAACTATTTTATTTGGCTAGTAGAAACCACAAGATGATAATGTTGTTGTCATTATTTTTCTATCCCGTACAGAAACACATGAGAAGCTTTTATAATATACGGACAGCTGCATCCCATCCCTTAGCAATACAGGGAGTGTTCTGATGTGTATTTTTATAAAAATTACCCCGGAAGCTTTTATGTTTAGCTGTGTTTAGGAGCCACAGGTATATTTAAGTAAGGAAGACAAAGAATGAGTCATGATGAGTAGCTACTGAGGCGCTTAAAGTCTATCTGACTCCTTTTCCCTCATCCTTGTTGTCAGTAATCAGGAATTCTCCACCTATACTCTTTTCGCCCCTCCTCACATTGCTTAGTCCCAACTCAAAAGTCTCTCCCTCAGAGTTTTCCCTGCCTATGCTATCTAAAGTGGTCACCTCGGTGAGTTTTGTGTTGACATGCAGTTTCTTACCTTTACAACAATATTCAAATAAAGCAATTATCTTGTTTACTATGTTCATTTATCAAATTATTGTTTGTACCTCCTCCATTGGAAAGTAAACTCCATGTGGCCAGCCACTATTAATCGTCCATCATTATCTCCTCATATTTAACTCAGTGCCTGATATTCAATAAAAGCTTGCTAAACGAAGTCATTCAAGTCTTCAGATTTTTCTCAACTAGATCTCCTATGTTTGTGTTTGTAGTATGTGTTCTTTTTCTCCTCACTTTCATTGCCACACAATTATCTGTCAGAGTTCACATGCTGGCATGCATCCATCCATCCATTTATCCACTCATCCAACCATTTAACATT
This sequence comes from Equus przewalskii, assembly GCF_037783145.1. Taxonomy (NCBI): domain Eukaryota; kingdom Metazoa; phylum Chordata; class Mammalia; order Perissodactyla; family Equidae; genus Equus; species Equus przewalskii. The sequence goes on along the minus strand of NC_091847.1, from coordinate 25,865,051 downwards.
GAGTTATTAAACTTTCACTATGTACCCATTACTGTGATAAAAGTCAGAAAACTGATGATAAGACAGATATGGTCTTTGGAAAAGGAATGCTACAATCTAGTCATGGCTTATAATTATATAGGCCATTATAATGTAGTTTCCAACTATATTTTAAGATAAAAAAATGAAACTTATTAAAGTAACAACACATCTAAAGATACTTGCTGATAAAATATATTTCATAGAAATATAAAGAAGCTTTTTAAAGCTAAAAAAATTCAAGTTATAACCTTTGTAATTTATTAAATTGTAAACTCCTTGAAAGCAGAGGCAACGTCAATGAATAATTTGTAAACAATAGGAAAATTGAGTTTTCAAAATATATTTGACATCATGAAATGTTAGACATGAATACTTCTAGTGACAAATGAACATTCCTGTAGATTACTAAGGCAAAGCAATTTGTTCATTGGGTATTTTATGCCCAGATTAGTTTTGAGTTCTTATATAAACAGTTCATTTGACTCTATCGTAATCTAAGTGCACTTTCTGTTTTTTGACGATGGCTGCAGCTAAACCTGAACTCTGCATATCCAGCTGCTTGAATGTTGATTATCAGTATCATGTGGTGAGAAAAGGATGGGTTTTGTAATTACAGAGTTCCAGGTTGAGATTTTAGCTTGGCCACTGCACTGAGTCTAGAGAAGTTACTAACCTCTTTGGATTCCAGTCACTTAGTCTGTGAAATGGAATAATAAATTTAGGATTAGCAGTAATTTCTGGAGTGTATTTGGTGTTAATTAGATGCTCAATAAACAGTAAGCTATCACTATTATATTAATATAATGATTCTAAGATAGATGACATTAATAGAATTGATTTAGGATGAATTACATTAAGAGAATCAAATTTTTTTAAATGAAAGTTACTTAATTCTTTCCAAAATATGCTCTATAAATAATATAGTAAATATAGCACCTTGTGTTTTATATGTATAGGCAACTATTTTAAAGTATGTGTAAGGATATAAATGGTGACTATCAATTAATGGTATCTGCTAGTTATATAAATGAAACCTTTCCCCTTTAAATATCTGATATGTTGAACATTTACTTGCTTAGAAAGGTGATTAAGTGAAATATAATTGTTGCTACAATAACTCTTTAATCTGTTATAATCTGCAATCCTCTCTGAAGGATTAAAAAAGGCTCCCTAAAATATTTGTGTATGTACATGTATGTATGTGTGTACACACACATATATACATGCGTATAAATAAAGATATATAAATATATATTAGTTGATAGCAACATGACATAATTTTTTCATACATTACACATAAGGAATATATTGAAGTAGGACAGATTGGAGATATTAGTTTTTCTTATTAATTAACTGATTTGTCAAAGTGTTTTAACTGAGGACAGATGAGTGGAACTGCATTGTAATGACATTCATCATCTTGAACAATTTTCTTAAGAATTTTACTTTGACTATAAATCCCAAACACAGTTTTTCAAGGTCATTATCCTTCAAATGTTAAATCTTGAATATTTTTCTTTATAATCTAGATCTAATTCATTCAAGTTGTTTTAGAAGTAGTAAATGTACGTCTAAAACTGTTTTCTGGGAAAGTCAAGAGATTTATAAAGAAGCTTTCTATCGTCTTCTTTTCCTCTCTTAAAGACTAGGAAATTTAGTTTGCTCTTGAGGCATCTTATTAACTGAAAATAAAAGTTGATTCCATTCCAATCCTGTACCAGTAACTCTCTTCCAAACTTTGAGCCCTAAGCAAATCCCCGTAGGGTAACGTGCTTCTGAACTTCACCAAGAACTTGAGTGGTGATGGGGGCATTTCAACTTCGCAGCTACGTCATAGCCATTTGCTTGTACTCCATGCAGTGAAATAACTGTTCAGTTCTGATAAGAGTTAATTGTAAAGGTGAGTTATTTGGAAACTCTTTTCTAGCTTTAAATGTCATCTAGCATTTTTGGATGAGAAATGCAATTTTTTAATTAAAAATAAAATAAAATTCACGTATGTTAAAGTATTATAAAAGATTGGTTTCCTCCTTAGCAGAATGTAGGCTCTGGCAGAAATACGGTTTCAGGTGTGGGTGTAGGAGGGGAACCAAACTTGGATGAAACAGGATTTTATCTTCCTGGGGTGGGCTGCCAGTTAAATTTCTGCAAATAGCAATGTCAGAAAGCATGGTTTTAGAGAAAGACCATGTGCTTTATAGAGTAGCAATTGGGAGAAAAACAACAAAATTACAAGGAGACTAAAATGTAAAAAACAAGCTTTCTCTTCATCCACCTGAAGTCTTGCAAAATAAAAATGCATTTTAAAAATACATTTTGTACAATAACTTTTCCAAATCAGAGTACAACAGCATGAATCTTAAAAGTTCCGAGAGTGCCTGCTTGGTAAACTCTACTAACTGGGTATTAAGACATAAAGGTTAATTAAAGAAATAAATTCTCTGATTCCTCAACATGGCCAAGGAAGACACATGAGCAAAGCCACATTCAAAGCTGAACAACAATTAGAGAGAATCAGAAAACAGACACACAAAATGGAACCTTTGGCAAACGTAAAGATAGACTCTACCTCAGCATCTGTCGTTACGTTACAAACACCGAAAAACCTTACGTTTCTGATTTTTGCTTCATGTTCCACCAACCTACCCTCCCACACATACATACTCTTTGCCTCCACATTCCCCTGTACATGGCTTTCATGGGGAAATTGAAGTGAAAAAGAGTTACAGTGAAAGGAAATCGTCTGAGGTAAAGGAGGGGAAATGACCCTGTTGGAATTAACGAAGAACGATATGAGGAGATAAAGAAAATCAGGGTTTAGCGGAAAACAGAAGTAGTTTGTCCATAAAGAGGTTGAGATATAAAGGGCAGGGGGTGGGTGTGGGACTTGATTTTATATCCATAAATTTCCTGGCATCATTACCTTTTTTTTTTTTTAACAAGCAAGTCAATAGTCCTTTTGGTGCTTCATGTGAGTCAGTCATAATTCATGCTCCATAGTTCAGTGAACTTCCTGTTTATTTATTGTCTCTCTTCCATATGATGCTACCCAGGCTAAGTTTTTCTTCTTTTCTCGTTCCTCTTGTCAGTATTTTTTTTTAAATTCTCCTGAGTCATTTCTAACATACAGTTAGGAATTTTTCCAGCCACTTGAAAATTCTATACTCTTTTCCTGCCATTTAAAATACAGTATTACAGTAAATCATTGCTACTGGGAAGAACATCCTGACTTGATCAGTGCAACCATGGTGTAAAGTGTGATAGACAGAATTCAAACACTAAGAGGACAGTCTTTAGTTTTCATATACCATTCTTTAGTTAAAGATAAGTACTACATTAACTGTATTTAAATTAAGACATCAGAAATATATTTGTATATATTTGGTCTTACTAATTTGTTAACTATGACAATTTCACACAGAAACCCTTTTGTTGGAAACTGAATTTCTCATGTAATAATTAGCTGTGGAATATTACCCCAAACAGGTGTCTGTAGCCTGTCAAAGTCAGAACAGGTGATTTAGAATTAGCGTATTAAAAGAACTGTGAATTAGCGAAGCAAAAACGTGTTAATTTCTTGTTCCATCTGTTAATATGAATTCACTGCCAAATATTTTACTTTGTAGAACTGTGCTGGGATTGGCAAGAACATACACTATAAAAAAAGTTTAAAGGCCTGAATGTTTAAAAATCATGACATACGTTACTGCAAAAATAACTTCTACATTTTGAGCATGCTTTTTTTCTTTTTTATCTTTGAAAAAAATAACTGCAGAGATTGCCATATAATATAGAAAGTTAACTAAAGAAAACATACGATCAAATGTTAGACCTTTAAAACAAAAATTGGAAGAAAATGTTATTCAAGAATGTTTGATTATAAATGAAGACTAATTCTTCAGTGCTACTTCTCAGATGTAGCCGAGAACTACTCTGAATTGCTGAAAGATACAGAGAAAAATATCTGCTGCTACCATGGAGCTCATATCCAATAATATCCTCTTATACAGAGATGCCATTATAGAAAGAGAGATCATTTTTTTTCCTACCCAAATACTGTAATCCTTTAAAAGATTATGGTGCAATTTAGGTCACTAAACCACAATCTCTGTATAATACCTAAATCTATTGTTCCATTAGCTCAGTTTTGTTTCTTCCCCCCAATTTTCCTTGCATGGATAAAATCAAAATACATGATACCCTTAACTCCATATGGATGTGTGTAATTGTGTATGCCGGTGGTAGCACGGAAGGGTAAAGAGTAGAAAAAGAAGAAAGGCCCATAATAAAATGAAAACGATTCTTTATGCATATCGCCATTCCAACACGTAAGGAACTTGGCCTGTAACTGGATGCATTTTTTTTTCTGAAAACCTTGAGAGAATCTAGGGCTCATGAACTACTGAACCAGTTTGCCATCTTTGTATCTCTTTTCTTTGCAGGCAGATCCATAGGAAAAGAAAGGAATCTGAAGTGAATTGAAATGTGTGAGCTTAGACATATGCTAAGAGTACAGTTAACTTGAGTTACTTTTTCCATGCTACTGAATTGGGTCCTGAATGAGGCAGTTTTGTGACTTAAACAGATTTCACTAATTTTCCTTTCTTGCACATTTAAAAAACAAACCACACTCTCCCATATTGCTGTTTGGGTTTTAACAGAGCTAAGGCATGCACACCCAATTACTATAAGCACTTTAAGTAAAGCTTAAAGATATGCAGCATGTTCTTAACTGCAAATGATATGATAGGTAGTGTCTCTCCTCTCTAGTTTTATGTCACATCCAAGAGATTAATCCTCTCATGAATCATCCATAATGACTAGAATAATTTGAGGAACTGAATGAAATTTTTCAAATTATTTATATCATAAACTCACAAGAATATGAATGGTGGGTTACGCAAATACAAACCATGCTTACAAAAGCTAAATACAAAAAAAGGAGGGGGAGAGGGTTAAGTTTCTATTTCTAAAAACTGGACTTCTTTGAATTGACACACTGTGGCCTTATTACCTCACTGGTGGGTGATCCCTGTTACAGCTTATGAAACACATAAGGGGAACTTGTACTGTTTTCAACATTTGAATGGAAAAATAATGATCTTTTGTATAGTTTAGAGCAAAGGTACCAAATTCTCTAAGGATATGAGATGTCTGTATTATATGAGATTCATAAAAATATTAAAAGGATATAACAGTCCTTAAAAATAGCCAGAGATTTTTTTTCCTGTTTGAAACAAATAGACCGAGCATAAGTTTGATAATTCTTTCTAAACATGATCTCAGACAAATACAATACTCTATTCCCCATCATATTTAAGAAATATGGTGTTATTGTATAGGAATCGTTGATGAAATAGTTCCAAAGTTCTATATCATTGGCCTAACAATTCATGTAAAGCTATATAATACATAAAACATTTTATGGAGTTTTAAATTATACAGTACATTAAAGTTTTAGTTGACTTATCTGAAAAGACATTTTTGGTATGTAAATAAAAATGCGAGGAGAAGAACCTGTCAGAAAGTAAAGTATGTAAATTAAATAAAAGGTAAGGCAGCTACACTTTTTATATAAATAACTGTGTTAACAGAACTTTATGCATATTACAATATATTCAGATGCATAGCTTTTGCAAAAATAAATTCATTGCTCCTCTCCAAAGAATGGATTAAAACAATTTATTTTATAAAATTTGGATAGATAGGATAAGAAATGTAATAGCCATCCACGGAAAATAAATATAAAAATTATTCAAGCTCCATCTACTTTATGTTAGTAATGAGATGCACTTCATTCAAATTCCTTTCAATTGAAACAGTGCTGAGGAAGCAAAAACATGATTCTGTAGGAAATGATTTCTAATCTTCATGATAACATACCGATATAATACAATTATTTACAATTGACTAAGAGTTAATTTCAATAGTATAACATCTTTCTTGCAAAAATGTCAGCTTTTATTGATGAAACAAACTAAGAATAAAACATTTTTACTTGTAGTATTACAGTGCTGTTTTTCATTCTGTTAACCAAAACAACACAGTAATACTGTAAACAAAAAAATAACATCAGACTGCTTATGTTTGCATGATTTTATCAAGAATCATAAGCAATGGAATGAAGTACATTAGCTGTAATTTTGAAAAACACTTGATTCTAGTCATACTATATTCAAAATAAGAAGTGACCATTGGGCTAATTGTGTTAATTATCTACTATGACATGAGAGAACATAAAATTAATAATTGCAAATTATTGATCTCATGTATTCAAGGTACAATAAAAGTAAGTAATAGGCAACAGACAAAACTCTCTGTCCATGTAGCTATTTACCTACCTATCTACACACACACATACACACACACACATACACCAGTTCATATATACTAGTGTTTCTCAAACGGGGCCTAATGCCTCTAGATAGTCTTGTTGTCACAATTTGGGGGGCAGTTGCTACTGGTATCTAGTAGGTAGAAGCCAGGATGTTGCTAACATCCTACAGGACACTCCCACAACAAAGAGTTATCTGGTCCAAAATGTCAATTGTGCCTGGGTTGAGAAACCCTGATATATACCTGTAATTTTCGCTGTTACCACCTGCCCTCTTTTCATTGAGAAATGGCAAGTATTCACATCAACTAAGCCTCTTAGCTGCCAGACTGGTTGAATCAGATCACCATCTTCGTGGAGGAATAGGATTAATTCTTAACATCTATTTATGGAGTGCATATTGTGTGCCAGACTTTGTTGTGGGCATGGTTCTAGAACAAGTTGGCACTTGTCTAGTTCAATTTCTTCACTTAAAGGTTGGTAAATAATTGTCTCGGCAAGTGAAATGATTTGCCTACACTCACCTTGGCATAGCTGGGTTTGAATTGCATTTTCTTGACTCTAAGATTCCAGGCAAGTCTTTCACACAGTGAAACCTCTGCTCTAAGCTGAGTCAACAATTGGGAATGGTATCTGTATAATGTCGATTTGCATTATGTGTGTATTTTCCCATATATTGGCTAAAATTCTAACTTGCTTTGACTGCTTTGAATAGGATCTTTGCTGTTAAATTTCATGAAAGAGAGGTAGAGCTTAAAGGAAAGAGGTTGATTCCACAGGAATATTTTTATTAGATCTCATTAGCTGGGCAAATCTTCCTTGAGTCACATTTTAATATTATACTTTCGTTTCTTTAGTAAGAGTCCTTAAAAGAAACAACAAAAATGAAAATTCCTTTGGCAATGCTCTGAGACATATAAAGAAGAGCATGAGATAATATTTTCGGAATTAAAGTCCAGAAAAAGTCTTCACTTCTTAAATCGTACTGTTTTCTTCCTTTTTGCCCTGGCTGCCAGCCAGAGCCAAATATGAGTTTCACTAGCAGCAAAAATACTAGTTCTTATGTTTAATACATCTGTTTCTTTATCCTTTTCATTACCCTGATTTACTATCTTTTTTTTAAAGATGTGGGGAAGTATGAATAACTTATTTAATTAAGTAGACACTGTCTCTGTTTTCCTAGAAAGTTTGCTTGACAGTGTCATAGAATCAAGATATTATAAATGGTTTTAAACCCGAATAATTACCACACACCTTCTTCTCCCATGATTTGCTCAATGATTTTGCAGCTATTGAATTACCTAGGGTTTCATCATGGGTTACCAGGGATGCTTTTTCTAGCAGATTCTTTCTTAAAACAATGTATGTCAACGGCACTATAAAGACTTGTAATTGTAATAGTTACCATAGCTTTTCTCCATGCTGGGCACTGTGTGGTGCGTTCTTGTGTGTGTGTTCTTTTTCTTATCATTAACTCAGTCCTGAAAACTGGATACAATTATCCTTGTTTTATAGACAAACTGGCAGCTTGGAGAGGATCAGTAACTTGCCTAATACTATCCAATAAACTAGTGGCGTACCCAGAATCCCATCATAGATCTGTCTGACTGCAAAGCGCTTACTTGTTTTCATTTGTGGTGTAAGACCACTTAATGAAAAAAATGAAAATTTTTAATAGAGTATGAAATCTAATTCTAAGATAGATGTTTAGGTATGATTTAATTCAGTTTCTGGCGTGGCTATTTTTATTGAATCCATTGAATAATAATTCATTTCATCCCTATTCTGGTTCTTTCTCTACTCTCCTCCATCCCACAGCTAGATCAGAGACCTAACAGCGTAGCATCATCTGAAGGGTTCAAAATAAAAAAAATTGTTGCTCACAGTTCAAAGTTTACATAATGTCTTTTCTTAAATGTGATTAGGTGCATCTGTTTGAGGAAAAGGGTTGTAACTTGTGCTGTTTTCATCAAGAAAGGTATAAAACTGTATTTCTAGTTTCATGTTCCTGAAAGACTAAAACTGATTAAGGTTTTCCGATAAATATAAGAATCTATAAATAAATGCAGTCATGCCTCATTTAATTGGAACTAATTATACTGTAAGAGTTATATTATGGAAAACAGGAAAATATTCATAATTATGTGACATAGATCTGCCTGTTTTATCAGCTGCCTCCTCAAAACCCCACTGTGCTTGCTCTTTGTGCCCCGTCATCAGAAGGTAAACCAGGGAGACTCGAAACACACTGCAATAGCTGTTTGGAATCTGTCTTTGTTCCCATGAATGGAAAAGTTTTTCTTTCTCTCTCTCCTCACCACTGACAATATGCCCCAGCTCCTGTTAGGCTGACCTCTCTCCCTCTTCAGTTTGTAATAAGAAACAGGAGATTCTGATTGGAATGTATTGACCGACTATACTTAAATTGCATCTTGATCATATTACTTTGCTATATATACTGAGCCTTAACATTTAAATCTTACCCATAATTGCTAAATGAAAGGTCCTTTATTTAGTTGGAATAGTGTAGAGATTTGGCAGGAAGAATTCTAACATGGTCCCCCAAATTCCAGCCCCGAGGTATATTTGAATGCCTAGTATAATTCCCTCTCTTGAGTTTGAGTAGGACCTGTAAATGTGATGGGATATCACTCCTGTGGTTAGGTTTTGTTATATGGCAAAGATGAAGGAATTCTGCAGATGTAACTAAGGTCACAAATCCACTGACCTTGAATTAACCAAAAAGTTGATTATCCTAGGTGGGCCTGACCTAATTAAGTGGACCTTTTAAAAGATAATCCGCCCAACCCTGAAAGGAAACACAGGAAGCAGGAAAGAATCTCACCTGCTGGCCTTGAAGAAGCAAAGAGCCATGTCATGAATCACCTGTGAACTCAAGGTTTCAGTCTACAACCACAAGGAACCAAATCCTGCCCAAGCCAGTGAGCCTCAGATGCGATTACAGCCTCACTATAACCACAATAGGACAGCTCAATAGCAGCCTTGTGAGACCCTAAGCAGAGGCTGTGCGCAGAACCCTGTGTCCAGAACACTGAACCACGGAAACTGTGAGGTGATAAACGTGTGTTGTTGTAAGTTGCCAAGTTTGTGGTAATTTTCTACACAGCAACAGACAACTAACACAAGAGACCAGCAGGTTTCTGGGATACTGGTGAAAGAGGTGAGGCGAGTGAGAGGAAAAAAACCATCCAAGAACTCCTACTCAGGACAATAAACTCCTGCTCTTCCTGAAGAGGCAGTTGAATCAAATGGAGGCCTGGGAACTGTTTTATCCAAGCACACTTCTGATTGTCTCCAGACCAGTCACACCTGTCCTAAATATCCTCTCCTAAATAACACTAATAAGACTAATATTTTTTGATGTTTCCTAGGTGCAGGTTAATTTACACATTTTATATATTTTGATCCCCATAACCATGCTGAGATATATGATTATGTGTTATTATCAGCTCTATCTATCAGATGATATTGATGATACATATGGATTAAATAATGAGCCCACCATCCAACAGCTGGTGAATTGTAAGGTCAAGATTCAAACACAGGTCTAATCAACTCTAAACCCCCTGATCTGAACACTTTGCCATGTTTCCTCTTTTCTATCCTGATAGTCGTCCCTCTCTGTCTCTACTAATCTGGGCACTGTGGTAATCTCTATTCTCTTCGATCTCTGCCCATAAGTCTTAGAAAGATTTTGTATACCTTTGTCACATTTTTGGTCAGTATATTAAGGTATTTTCTTACCTTTATGTAGCATTTTCATTTGAATACAAGTGGCACATCCTTATATAAGAAATTCACAGTATACCCAGCAATATTACTGACATTGTTCAAATAGTTTTTAATGTAGAGATGGGGAACAGGTGTTTGCAAAAAATATTTTTTCAACATTAAAAAAACTGAGTTAAAAATTCAATCTAAGTATATCCTTTAAACTGTTTTTATAAGGAAATAAATTATTTATAAGATACACAATACATTTATTTAGAAAATATCTTAAAGAATAGAGTATCAACTGATTTATTTGATTGGCATAGTTTTGGCACTAACTTATATTTATATATTTTAAATTACCCTTAATTTGTTTATAGCAGTTGCTCAAATTCCATTTGTATAGAAGGACCATTTTTCCTTAAAGCACTGATATTCTACTGCTTCCTTCACATTAAAGATTTGCTTTCTCCCAAGAGTCCTTTGACAACTAAAACATTGTAAAAAGAAGACTGATTTTGTCTCAAGTTTGATATGTCTAAACTACTTGGGTTTTATAATTTCATCACTGTTATATTTAATTTTGACTTCAGAAATACCATGTTTTTTAAAGGTGTAGAAGGGTCAAGATTTGACCATCTTTGACCTACAAGAATAGCAACTTCATATGGTTTGAATAAGAGAAAAATAATGATTCTGAAGTATCCATAAAACTCAACGAGAATTGCTTTAAGACTGACCATACTTTTAGCCCAATCTGCTTTAAAAAGTTAAATGGACAAGCTAGAAATAAGAAAGTGGTTCTAGCATCCTGTGAATGTGCTATTTACTTTATAATTTTATAATTATTTACAAAGGAACAGTGTTATTATATTTATTCTCAAGGATATAAGCCATTATGTTTATTCTCACCAACTACGAAGTAAGGGTTAGATTATAAAACCACAAGAGTTTATTTGTGGTCAAGCTCATGATTTATTCAGGTGAGTACTCTCTCGCTGATAAAAGGGTCATTTTTGTGAAAGGGCAGGACTACTCCTCCTGAGTTCAAATAGAAGGATAGATGTGCATAGATAGTAGATTAGTTCAGCTATCAACTGGGAAAGGGCTGGTATTTCACTACCTGGGAGAATTTAGAGTCGTCTGCAAACTGGAGAATGCCTGATCTCCTTCTTCTTCCAAGAAGTTTTTGTCATAAAATCATAAAATAGAATTCCTTCCCACCTTCCATATTATCTGTGCCACTAAGTTAAATAAGTATTTTCACCAGAAATGCAGATTTTCAGCCCAGAATTTCACACCACATTGGACTGAAATTTTCAAAAAGAATATAAAGTGTCAGAATTATTTTTAGTCAAAGCAAGAAGCATTATTTATACCTTGCTATAGTTTTTTTTTTTTTATGTGAAAGTTTAACAAGAAATTTAACTTGGGGGGAAAAAAGTAAAATCTGAATGTCAGTTGCATTCAAGGTCCTCTTTAGCAATGTCTTATGGGGGCAAGAGTGTGGTACTGATCATGGTGGCGGTGATATTTGAAATGTAGCATCACACAGAAGGAATGAGGAAGAGACTAAATGATATGGAAGACCAAGAATGCACTCTTTAGGCACTTGACATTCATTATCTCAGGTGATCATTTCAACATGCCTATGGAGGAGAGGTTATCAGGTCTACTTGGCAGGTGAAGAAACCGAGATGAGAGAGATTAAAATCCATTGAAGGTCAAGCTTGTAGTAAACAACAGAATCTAGAACTAAACACAATCTTACTTTAGAAACTCAAGTTCTTAACTTTTCATATATAATCATTAGTCAACATTTGATTGGATTAACCAAGTGGGATCGTATTCACCATTTAAAACCTTTACAGAACATTTTATCATCTATGGATGTATGTGTGTAAGTATGTGTGTATCTATCATCTACCTACCTACCTACCTAATCTCCATTTGTATATGTATTTGTGTTTGTATGTGTGTATACATAACTCACAAATTCAATGTAACACTGTAACTCTTTGCGACCAACAAGTAGTGGTGAGTTAGAATTTTCATTTTGAAACAATTTGCCTTTAAAAATATTGCATAAACTCTAAGAATGAAGATATTTTAAAGAGATAATGGTGGTAATATGCATATTTTATCCATCTGTCAAATGATCATAGTTACCTGTGGAGACAATTTTTAGAAACATAGCTAAAGTTTATAAGATGTTGACTGTAGCTCTCTTTATTAGTGCTTTTGTCGCCTTTAAGAAAGTGATAAATTGACGAAGCTGATAAAAGGGCTCTGTCTATTACCTTATCTTCAGAATCTATTATTGTAGAGACATTTAACGGCTCTCCTTTCATGATCTAAGGTCTAAGAAATAAATTGTGAAAAGGAAAGCACATATTAAATTTCTGCCCATAGATATATATTTTTGGTGTTTAGCAATTAGATATGGCACTTCAGGGACACCTCATCAGTGTGTAATTTACCTCTTAATCAAATTCACCAATTTAGAATTTAGCCAAAAAGTACTCCCTGGGGGAAAAAAAATGACAGTAAAAATCCAAAGGCATTGTCTTAGAATTCACGTTGAGGGCTTGACTCATTGACACAATAGTAGTCAGACTTGAGTATACATTATAAGGTGTTTCTCAACGTAGCTACTCTATCAATACAGTGATGCAGTTGCCACACTTGTTGATGTGGTAATCCTCTGTTAGATATAGGTCCCATAATAATTTATTATATAACCCAGCTGAGAGTACTGCGTTCTCTTTGTCTAACTTGTACACACCTGGACTCCGTTTCCCAGCCTCCTTGTAGTTGGAGTGATCATGTGTGGGTTCTAGTCATTATACAATAAGAGGACGAGATGTGTCCTGTTTCAAGGACAAGGCTTTTAAGCAGCCGTTGTGCCCTCTCTGCACTCTCTCCTTGTGGACAACGATGAAGCTCAGGAGCAAGGAGAGCCACGAGATGCAAGGGACCAGAGGCCCTGAATCACTACCTATCCAAGGTGAGGTGAAGGAGAGCTGCCTATCCAGCAACCCTCATCTCAGAATGCTTGTAAGTGTGTTCTAGTTCAAGACCAAATTGTCTGCATCAGTTGAGCCATTTTACATTTTGCGTCCATTTGTTATACCAGTTAGGGAGACACCAACTCGTATCTTGAGGATATTATACAGATAACAAAATTAATACTTAGAGATAACTTGAACCACACATAAAATGAAGTATATATAATTTACTAAGTGACTATGTATGAAAAATTTATGATTGTATAGCATAGAGTGTTACCTATTAATTCCACTTCACTAAAGCCACACCTGATTCTGTTCTACTTCATTTTAATCTTCCAATGCGCTAAATCTATTGATCAAACTGAATGGTGGTCTTCCATGTGCCACACTGGTACAAGCAGCCCTGGCCTCTTCCATGTAGGAATAGGGCTAACAACACTCCTGTAGAAAGTTCCCAGATTTTTTGCTACAAAGTGCTCAATATCTATCCCTTTAAAAATAAGTTTTTGGTTTGTCTACACAGACTTCAATCATTTTCCTTTTATAATCCCAGATATTTCACTTATCAACTACTATTAAATAAAACTGTGAAAGATAGGAAATACTTTGCAGCTTCACTTAGAAGGGTTTTATAGACTTTTATTGCACAGGAGGGAGAAAAAAAAGACTTTCTAGGTTGATTTCTGCCCGAAACATAACAATCCTTCCTCTTTTCCCACTATTATAATGTTCTTTCTAAAATAGTTGTTTCCAAATCTTCCATAAATATTCCCCAGGCAAATACACCACTTGACCTGTCTTAACTCACTGTAAAATAACTTTCCCATTTTTTTTTTAATTTCACCATCTGAGTCACTGGTTCATCGAAAGCACTTGCATTTTGCCTACATATCTCTTCAGGTCCTCATTCAAGGCCTATAAATCTTTATTTTAGACACAATTCTAAGAAAATATGTTTCTCAACTTATAGCAAAATAGAAAAAGGAAAGGAAATGTCACAGAATGAAACCAACAGAAGAAAGAAGTGGCAGATAACGATGAGACTAAGGGGTGAAAATCTAAGAAAATCTAGGAAAAATTCAATGTAGGACTCAATAATCTCCCACATTTCAATGAACATCAAGGGTCACTCTGCAATAACATATAACAAATAACATATGTTTATAAGGCGAGATCATCAAGAAAGCATTATGCTAAATTATGTACATACAAGGCATGGGAAAGCGTGATAAATATTTGTAGGATTTCCATCCAAAATGTTGGATACTACCTCTTAATGTTTAAAGAGGAAAATCTCAGTCTCTGGGAAAATATAACTACACAAACAAATTTTGGAGTTGAGATCTTAGTCTCTCTTTGTAGATTTGCATAAAGCATTTTGCATATTGATTTTAATTATTGCAACATAAATCTTTTCAAATATTTTGTATAGTAGGTAAGTAGAGGAAATAAAATTTAAACATTCCTAAATTATTATCTTTTAGATCTTGAAATAGAACTTAAGAAAATTCAGTACTTATTTCTCATTATATCAGATTCATCCTCAGCCTATCTGTGGGAATTAGCACAGCAGTGTGGCAGGGTTAAAAGAATAAGGATTTTAGGATCTATGAGAAGTGTATCACAAAGGTTCTTGCCACACATTAATTGTGTGACTCTGAGCAAGTTACTTAATATCTTTGACATCCAATTACTACATCTGTAAAATGGGGACAAAAATTCTCATAAGGAGGTTGTGCTTGTGAAATGAGATAATGAATGTAAAACACCTAGAACAGTGTCTAGTATACTATTTACTTTTTGGATTATTTTGATAATTTAATTTACTCTGTAATTATTTCGATACTTACTTTCCAAGTATTGAGATCCATATACACTGTTGCCATGTATGTGATGAGGTTAAGGTCATGCATGTGGATTTTACTAATATAGTTTCTGATTCAATCTTTATCTAAAGTGATAAGAGACTGACTTAATAAGGAGCACTCGGTGTGGATTTGTGAAAGTGAAATTCAAATTGGTTTAATGAGTTTAACTTTGAAAAGTACCAGTATGTCTTGGAAAATAATTATTAGGAATTTTCTTTATGGCACTAATTTTCCATTCACATGAATGAGGCTTAGTGAAGCTGTCATAATCATCTTGTAATGAAACAAGATGAAATTCTCGGAGATGATGCTGTAATGATAAGGGAAAGCAAAGTGCTGTCAATACCATGGTGTGCTAAGAGGATAATCAAGAGTTTCAGTATTTTAAGATGCTAACTAGGGATTACATCCGTTTGAGGTGGAATCCTAACATTACCTTTTTACTAATTCTTCCACAACTATGAATCTCATAGTTGAGATTGAAGCACCAATCTCTGTATAGTAATACACATATGGATGAGGTTTCTGACGATGAGATGGAGTAGAGAACAAATAAACTCTAGTTATCTATTTTTTAAGAGATTAATAACTAGATACATGCCAGGGAATATAGGAGACTCCCACTGGAGAGAATGATACCTGTGAAGCCAGAGCTGTACAACTCAATAATTAAAATGGTAAATCTACAAAGCAATAAAAGAACATAGAGAAATGGCCAGAGCAAAAGTAGAAACAAGACGTACCATATATGAGACAATGCAAAGAGAAATCTATCTAAAATGCAGGGCTTCTGCAGGGAAGAATAAAAATTCTTGTGTCATTATTAGCTGGGTGACTTTGGATAATTTCTTAACTTCTCTATGCCTCAATTTTCTCATCTGCAAAGGGGAGATCACAATTGTGCGTGGTAAATTTGTCACTAGAATTAAATGAGATACTGTATACAAAACATATGGCCTAGTAAGTGGCACTAATTAGTCCTCAATAATTGAGAATCCATGCTGGATATTTGGCCTAGCCTGGGATGTATAACTTCATTTCAATAAATGTAATTTTTCTTAGTTGCCATGGTTTAGGAGACATGCAAATAGTTACAAAAAGAATTTTCTCTTTCTCTTTCCTATGTGCTTGTAAGTAAGACTGATGATGGCTTTTCTCACCACGCTTCTTGCATTCATCATAATGAGCCTGAAATAGAAGGATGTGCTGGTAAGAGAGATAGTCAACGATGTTGCCTGAAAATGCTCGAAGTTGCTGCTAAAGATTAAAATGCTTTTCTGCATATAGAGGGTAAAGGAGAACAAGGAAGAAATCATGATCAGGCAACTGGAGAAAGATCAGGATGACAGTGTCATGAAAGCCACAAAGCAAAGTTACCATGAAGGTGTCCATGTCGTGGGCTGCTAGAGGAAGGTGAAGAATTAGGAAGAATCAACCATGTTCACCTACTGAATACTGTAGTCTCAATATGACTGCTCAAGTTCAATGCACTATCAGTGGCGTGCAAACTTGTGATCTCTAGCACAGTATAATCAATCACTTCCCAGTCTTTAATCTGTCCACTTAGTGTGAAAACTACCTCAGTTATCAATATAACTAACTTTACGTGGGTTTAAGTCCCCTAATCTGCTATTGCTTACCTATCAGACTTGTTGTTATTGTTAGAATAATAATAATAATTTGAATTCAGGCAAGTTTGTCTGCTCATTCTTAGGAAAGGCTCCCCAAGAAGAAACAAGGGTATGTTTTTCTTTCTTTTTCCCTTTGGACACTAGCTTTCCTATCTATAATTATCCAAATAGAAGAAACCCAAGGAAGCATATAGGCTAGAAACAAAAGGCCTATTCTACTAAAATCAGAGCCTGTGAGATCCCTATGTCATAGACTAAGAGGTTCTGAGGTTTAGCTTGGGTTTTAGCAGAAGCCTAACTCCTGATCCAGAGACATCTAGGCAAATACCTGCCCAGATTGCTGCTACTTAGGAAGATACTCTGAGGGTACAAGTGCACAGAAGCAGTTTAGAGTCTATTGTGCTATTGCATTCAAGAGCTACTTCTAAATAATCATTCACCTTCTGCATCCTCCAGCAATATGCTTATGAAAGCTGTTTTCTTTCTTGTAACTACAGGTGTCAGATGCATCAAAAAAGCAGAAGTGCCCTTTCAGCTCTTCTCGGTGCGATTCCTTGTCAATTTCATGCTGCCTACAGCAACAACATAATACTAAAAACAGCAATGATGTCACTAGAAGTGCTCTGTGATTGACAGAGAAGAACAGAAATAGTCAGAGGTGGCTCCTCAGAGAACTCAGAACTCACTCAGTGTCCTCCAGGGGCTCATCCCTTGATTTGAAGGAGGGATAGTGTTCTCTGCATGAGAAAGCAGAGATGAGAAGGGATATAGGTACCTAAGGATGGTCAGTTACTCTAAAGGTACTTAGAAGCAGGACAGGCTGAACACTGAGTCTTGGTTAGGTTCTCTGTAGCAGCACTGGGGGCTCAGAGATGTAAGGCAGTGAAGCACCTTCCTTGACTCTCACACTTGTTGAAATGAGTAAAAGGTGGCATTTGTTTGGAAATCCCTCCGCAGTCTTTGTTCCCAGGACCCATATTCATTTTCCTGTGCCTACATACGTAGCTCCTTAGATAAACACTACTACTGCAACAAATTACAGAGTGCCAGGCCTTACCAGATGGTTACATTGAATCAAAAATATATGCAAAAATAAGTTCTAAAGTAAAAATGGATAAAGATGTAACTCTCACTAATTCCCAAAATTGCCTTCTATTACAGCCATGCTGCTACAAATACTGTCTTTATCCACCGGATCTTTGTTCCCACCATCCTTCTCTTTTGAAATCCCCTGTACTTCCTTTCTATTGATGAAGTCTTGCTCGTTTATTAAGGACCAGCTAAAGTCTCCATCCTTCATGAACTCTTTCTTGGTAATTCACATGTAGAATTCCCGGAAATCCTACCTTTATTTTTCCTTCAATCACGACTGTCCTTTTCTATCATTTTAGAATCTCTTTTCTGCTCAACAGAATCTAAGTTCCTTGGATTTAGAGGGCATTTTAAAAATTCTGCCCTCTGCTCAGCCCAGATGACATGGACAAGGCAGAAAATATCCTGTTGGGAAAAGAACAGGCTGGGAGCGAATTGCACAAAATTATAAACTCTATAACCTAAGCCAAGTCTAATTAGAGGAAGTTTCTTTCAGGAAGAAACTGTTCCTCCCAATTTTCCCCTTTCTTTTCAAATGATATTTTTCCAACTTTTATGGGAGATAAGATAGTCTAATGGAATTAGACTGCATAGATTTGAATCCAGATTCCAACTGATGTTTACCATATGGTTTTGGAGAATTTACCCATGTCCCTGTGCCTCAGTTTCCCCAACTGTAAAATAAGTGGGCTTAATAAGAATTGCCTTTAGCATTATCTTGAGTATTAAATAAACTAACACATATAAACTGCTTAGAACAATGCCAGAAACATAGTGAGTGCCCAATAAATGGAGGTTATTATTCTGTTATGATTAAATTTCTTCTCATTAGCACAGTATTCAATTAAATTTCCCTCTGGTTTCTCTCCAAGTAGAGGTCACTTGTTTGAATGCAGAGTCTCACTGGCTGGAAATCAGTGATCTGGTACCCAGAGCTTTCGGCTGGATATTAGGAGAGCTGACTCCTCAGTCACCAGTCCATGTGCCAGCCCAGGATTCTCTGGAATAATCACTGATATTTCTGGATTGCCTTTGGCAGATGGAGATGACCACACCAAGTACGTGTGGTCTCCCCTCTGCAGTACACACATATTACTGGGAAGTCGCTGTTTCCCAGAGACTACAGTTCCCAGCCTTCTCCCCTTGCTTTTAAGTGATGAGTCACCTTCTTGACAATGAAACATAAACAGAAGTGATGCGTGTCACTTGCAGTCCAGATATGACCCCCTTCGTCATTCCCCTTTCACTGGCTTGATGCAGATGCACAGAGTAAGCTTAGAAGCTACATATTAAAGACACTGGGTCCATTTGATGGGAAACCTCTAGGAGTCCCTGATTTACTGCCCGCAGGAAAGCAGCCTGCAATCAGCAATGCCCATGATGGACTTTACAAGAGTGCAAAACAAAATCCTATTCTGTTTGATTCTTTGTCTAGTTTTGGGTTTATTTGTTATAGCAGCTAGTGTTATTCTAACTAATATGTTGCCCCTTAGTAAGTTGGAGAGAAGTTTACCCATCTTACCAGAAGTTAATTGTTAATCCATAAAAACGTCAAAGTTTCAGAAGTACCAAGTAAATATGTGTGGTAATATTTCCTGCTTGCTTAGTTCTTATGTTCTAAGAAGATTGTGTTAAACTTGTATAACAGCTCACCAGTGCTTCTTAACTCATCCGTAAACTCAAATGTTCTGGGTTCCAAAATAAGTGATATTTACAGCAAAGACTCTCTAAGGATCTTTGAAGGTTCTTATCAAGATTCAGGTATAGGGGGAAGGGAAGGCTTGGGGAAGATGATCATTTATCATCGTGAGAAACATCAAAGAAGTTTTAAGTAAAGAAGCTGAGGGGCCGCCCCCGTGGCCAAGTGGTTTAGTTCACGTACTCCGCTTGGCGGCCAGGGGTTTCGCTGGTTTGTATCCTGGGTGCGGACATGGCACTGCTCATTAGGACATGCTGAGGCGGCGTCCCCCGTTCCACAACTACAAGGATCCACAACTAGAATATACAACTATGTACTGGCAGGATTTGGGGAAAAAAAGCAGGAAAAAAAAAAGATTGGTAACAGTTGTTAGCTCAGGTGCCAATCTTTAAAAAGACAAAAAAGAAGATTAGCATGACTAGTTTACTACTGAGTTATGTTCCCAGAGCTTTAACGAATTTTCATCAAATGCGCTTAAATGTTTTCATATAGTAATCCGGATAAATCTCTTTGATTTTGTTGTTGTCTCTGCTTTTAAGTATACAATTTTAAAACTGAATAGGCAAACAAAGATTTTCCTTCAGGTTTTTTGTGTTAAGTATGTGTCACAAATCATACCTAAACTCAGATTTGAATATGAATGGCCCATCATCACATTATCCTTTTAACACTTAATATTTGCAACACATTTATTACTTTTAGTTCCCTCCTAGAACATCCAGCCTTAACACTCATATCTGAGACATTTTCAGTCCTTGCCTTTCATGCTTATAGTGCTAGGTGCTTGCAGAATTATGCATCATTAACAAAGTCTGACATAGTTAATGCACTAAGGTCGTTTAAAACTCTGAAATCAATGTTAATCTAATCTCTGCCAAAATTAATACAAATCATACTCTTGTTGGTGCAAAATGGATTTGTCCAAGAGTAGCCTTCATCAAGCACATCCGTCTCCCACAACCTATGGGTCTCAAGACAAGCATATAAATGGAGATAGATGGGGCTAGCCCTGTGGCCAAGTGGTTAAGTTCACACACTCCACTGCAGCAGCGGCCCAGGGTTTCGCCGGTTCGGATCCTGGGCGCAGACATGGCACTGCTCATCAGGCCATGTTGAGGCAGTGTCCCACATGCCACAACTAAAAGGACCCACAGCTAAAAAAAAATATATACAACTATGTACTGGGGGGGTTGGGGGAGAAAAAGCAGAAAAAAAAGAAGAAGATTGGCAACAGTTGTTGGCTCAGGTGCTAATCTTTAAAAAAAAAAATAATAGAGATATACATGTCATACATCTAAATTTCTTAACAGTTATAAATCTAGTTAATAAACTTCACAAAATCATTTTTAAAACCCTTTCATTTGTTGTGAGGACTAAATATGTTAATCCATGTTAAGAGTTTGGAGTCATACCCAGCACGGAATGTGGACCCAATAAATGTTAGTTGTTACTCTTGTTGCTGATAGTACTGCTCATCAAGGGCATTACTTGAGGAATAAATGACTCAGTGATAGATTATTGGCCCGTAAGGCTTCTCTGGAGCCTGGGGTGCCCTCTTGATCAATGAAACTGTCCGAGAGGGTGACATCAGTATCACGAGACCCAAAATCAGACCAAAGTGACTGTAACAAACAAAAGACTTTAGGTGCTGGAGCTTCCACAGTCATTAATTTTGTAATAACTTTAAAAATGAGAATTCTAAGATAATTCGTTTAAATTTTACATTTATATGTATGTATGATAAGTGAAGTGAAATCTAAATGCTAAAGGAAGAGTTTGAACAAAAACACTGATGAAAATCAGTAATTCTGGTACCGTTGGATTAATACTTTGGCTTAGTAATGTTATCACTTAAAACTAATGGGGTCAATATCTATTTCTAGAAACAATCAACAATAGCTTCTAAATTATAGTTGTGCTTCCTAGCACTGCTAAAATTAATGGTCTTGTAAAATTCCTATAATAAGAATATACATTTCAAATACTGAAAGCTCTGCCATAAATTATTTTACATAAATAATTATTTTTAAAAATCAATAAGACTATTTTAAAGTTTTGGAACTAAAAAAAGAGTTTTTGAAAAGTTGCTTTGGGAGTAATTTATGAAAAAAATTACCCTTCTTTCTACTATAATAATTTTTAAAAGGACTGTCTTTTCTATTAAATTTTTTAATTCAATTTTACAGGCTGTTACTCTATAAATAGAACGATCCATTTTAAATGGACAAGGTGAAGTGTATAAACGACATTATTAGTGTTGCTACTAACAAGTTTTGAACTATGCATATTTACACATAAATAAGATCAAACCAAAGAGGATACCAATCTCAGAGTAAATGAAAAGTAAATAGCGGCATATCTATTATTTCCTAAGGTTAGGGTGTAAATGGATCAAAATAATTGAGCAATATTGGCATCTTCCTGCATTGTATGTTGAAGAATATATCGATAAATAATTAATTTAACTTTTAGAAAAAGCAACAATGCTTATATAGGAACTATTAGATTTACCTTAACTTTCCTCTTTTACAATATTCTAAGTTAAGGCCTGGAAGCTAATTTGACCCCAGATGCCTGATGAAATTGGTAAATCATCACAAAACCTGAGCAACTATATTTCACAATAAGAATAGGATGTGCTTATAGGACAAAAAACCCAAATGTTATTTACACTCATTGTTATTATTAATTTGGGGCCAGTTGGCAACAGCTGTCAATTAACACCACTGAGAAATGGACATTTCTTTGGGAAGCAGTTGCAGCTTTCCAAAGGTGTCTTGAAATTTTCCATTTTCTAAAATATTTTTATTCTAAAATTTTAATGTAAGCTGTGTCTATCTACCTAAATGAATTTCTAGTTAATTTTGTCCAGTATCCAAGTATAACTATTGAAAATACTGGAGTCCTTTACCAAGAACTTACTTTTCAGTACAGTCTCAGCTGCAGCCTTGATGGAAAGAAGAGAGGTGGGTTTGGCGCCCCAGCCAAGCAGGGCAATGATAAAATGGGTAGATGTGGGGGCAAAGGTTCAAACAGAATCGATCTGAATTCCAATCA
Source organism: Equus przewalskii (assembly GCF_037783145.1). NCBI lineage: Eukaryota > Metazoa > Chordata > Mammalia > Perissodactyla > Equidae > Equus > Equus przewalskii. Next base: position 25,842,606 of record NC_091847.1, on the reverse strand, counting down.
ATTCGTCTAATTAAAACTTTTAAGTCCCTGCACATTTGCTGAGTGCTCACCTGAGCTAGGTTTTAACAAAATAATTAAGACAGGAAGAAGAATGGGTCCTATCCAGGTAGTCTGACATCCTCCAGAGCACTCTGTCTGGCTTGCTATTGAGATTCTCTGAAGACAACTCATCAGATAATAATGCACTGCAGTTCTTTAAAACAAGGGAAAACACTACTACATGGTGTCATGGTTAATTTTATGAGTCAACCTGACTGGCCACGATGTGCCCTGATTACACATTGCTGGTTGTGTCTGTGAGGGTGTTTCCAGGTAAGATTATCATTGGAAATGGTGAACTCTGTAGATTGTCCTCCCCAGTGTGAGTGGGCATCATTTAATCTGTTGAGGGCATGGATAGAACAAAAGATGGAGGAAGGAGGAATTTGCCTCCTTTTTCCTGCCTCCCTGATTGAGCTAGAACTTCTCATTTCATCTTCTCCTGCCCTGGGACTGAGATTCGAATCATCGGCTCCCCAGTTCTCAGGCCTGAGTTACGCCACTGGCTTTTCTGGGTCTCACGGTTGCTGATGGCAAATCACGGGACTTCTCAGCCTCCATAATCACATGAGCCAATTCCTCATAATAAATAATATATATATTTATAATCCTACTGGCTCTCTGGAGAACTCTGAGATGTATATATATATATATATATATATATATATATATGCATGTATATATTGGAAAAAAGCATTCAAACAATCTTTTGAAAATACTCATTTGCTTTCGAACTACCATACAAAAATGCGTTGCCTTTCTGTCATAGCACTTAACTTTAACAAAACAAAACAAAACACATAGGAGTGAGTGTTGGGGGCGGCGGTATCTGCTATTTTCCATTCAGATTTAAACACCTTGAGGACAGGCAGAGTGTCTTATATATCTTCATATTCACTGCCCCTGCACACTGCCCCCAAATATTTAATCCAATACTTTACAAACTATAAGTCTTCGGTATATTTTTATGAATGAATTGAACTCAGTTAACCAATTGATATATTTTTGATAGAAATTATCAGACCAAGTCAAAATTACTTAGGCTTTCTCTGTTGCTCTTGTTAATAATTCTGTACATTCTTTGCCCAGACTTTGGGCTTTCTGTTTTTCTGTTGTGATCTGCTCAATGCCATTGTCAGGCCACAGAACAGTATTGCTTTCCCCTCACTGATAATCTCATTGGCAACTTTACAACACCTTCTGTACTTCTTTCTTTCTGTCATTCAAGGCCTCTCAGACAAATCTTTCACATTCCTTGCTGATATCAACATCTAGATGACACTGTTCTTCCCCACCACGTGACCTGCTACCATTCCAGCTACTTTAATTACCTCTCTAATAATCTCTGTTTCCCTGACTTCCAAATCCCTTTTACTTTTTCAGTCCTACCCACTCCAGCCATTTACTGCTAAAACTATTTGAATCTTATAATTACCAAAATAGTTCACCCTCCACATTCTCAAATCCAAAGCCGTTCTACAACGTGTATCCATAATTCAAGCTGACTCTTTATAACAATAAAGAGGTCACAAACTGAAAGTATATGGGGCTAAAACACAAATCTCAGGTGTGTTTTATTTGATCCACATAATGTATGAAATTTTTTAAATTATTTGCTAATATTTAAAATCAAGAGAGTTCATGTAAAAATCCAGATTTTTGGCTCCTCCTGAAAAAGCAGAAGATTCGGCAATTTTGCTCCATTTTCTTGCATGCATCCATGATCTCTAGCTGAGAAGCAGCAGCTTTTTTTTTTTTTTTTTCAGATGGGACAAGCAAACTCCAGCTTGCAATTGCCCTATTTTCCTCAACAGTTAAACCATGTCATTTTATTTCTTTACATTACCGGGCATAAGCATTTCAGTCTGTGGTTCCTACCTGAATGTTTTCTAAACCTACATCTTATCATTTAGCTCTCATTTCTCAATGCTTAGCTCTTACATTTGACTAAACCTCAACCAAAACTCACTTTCACCAACCTCTTCCTCCCCAGCATAAATAGTTGACAGGAAAAGTCATGGAGCTCTGCTGCCTGAGTCCATTAGATAGTCTGCTACCTGCTTTGAGCTTGACTGTCACTTGGTACTTACCACATTGCACCGTGACAATTTCGTGAATTATTCAAATTGGTTGTAAACTCCTTCAAAATAAGGACCCAAATTGTTCATGCCTCTAGCTCCAGTAGCTAAGGTCCTCTGAGTACTGAATCGAGTCCATTCCTTTAGGTATTCATTCAAAGCTTATTAAGGGGGACTATTTTAAAGAATCAGACTGTCTAATTATTTGGTGTCATGTGGTATACAAAGACTGGCCAAATTTAGCAGCTGTGAAATAATTCTTCTTCCTCCTCTTCTTTTTATTTTCCTTTTGACCTCACACGGAGAGGGGGTGGGTGTGAAAGCCACTACGTATGAACAGAAAAGACAAATAACAAGAACAATGCATCACATTTTGTTAAGAGGACCCCAGACTTAAGGTGTCTGTACTTGTCCTTTCTATAACCATCTCAGAACAAACGAGAACCTACATGTTGTCATTCGTGCGCACCTCTGGGTAGGATGAGAGGGAAGAGGCTTTGAGTCTCTGCAGCCCACGTCCTTCTTCCCAGTCTGGGTTTCCAGCCCTGTAAACTGCTGTAGTGTGTACTGCCTTCCACAAAGATTTAAAATTCATCAAACAGACAAAGTGTATATTTAATACTCACATGAGGGAATACAGAATGCCTTTCAATACATCAAACTCCTAAACCTTTTACATCCTTCATTTTTAAGCTACATGGATTTTGATTTGTACAATTTTAAAAATATTCTGAAGCCTAGTCAATCTAACAGTAAAAAGCACTGTTGCACAGTAAGAAATCAAGAAATACAATTCAGCAAACCTGGTATAGTTGGTCCCCAGGGAAGCTTTTTTCCAATTCAGTTTGTCATAGCCCAGATCCATCATGTCATGCTAGCCTAACTTACTACTACTGTCTTTCATTTTTTTCCTCCTTTTTGGCACACTCCAACTATTTTCTGTTAAACTAGTGCTGTCACAAGAAAACACATAAAAATGCTCTTTTGCAAACACTGTGGTTCTCTCCTGAACTCTCCGGAGCTAAGGATTTCTCTCACCGTCTTCATCAGGGGTGAATGTTGACAGATCAGTGAACCTTACTGGTTGTAGTGACAGGCTTGATGCTGTTTTGTGCAAGGTGGAGAAAAAAAACAAAATAATAATAATAATAATAACAAAAGATTTCTGTGCCTTGCACCTAGAAGGTCCCTGATTCAACAACAAAGGCTTATGTTCAAAGATGATTAGCTTAAAGGCATTTCAGAGAATTTCTGATGGTAGCAGCGGTTGGGTGTCTTGCTCCTGGGTGAAATATGTGTTCCCCTGAGAACAAAGGCAGCAGCAATCCTCCTCTGCTGAGATGGCACCTTTAATAATTCCACGTATTTATCAGTATTTGTGGCAAGATCTTAGGGATTTTGCCCTTCAGGTGAGGCTAAGAGTAGCTGCAGTGGATAGAGTCTTAAACAGTCCTCTAAGGGATCCCAAGGTATCTAGGAGAATGAGAAGAATATATTCTTGTGGATGAAAATGTACACAGCACAGAAAAGGACCTCCAGTGTTTCTAAAGGGGAGAGTGAATAGCGTTTAGGTTATTCATAAAGCCCAAGAAAAGCTATTACTTAAAAAATTGCACAGCACTACTTTTGTTTCAGTTTGAATCAAGGACATCCAAAAAGAGGATATCTTTTTAAAAAGTTAAAATTGAAAAATAGGTAAACTTATTTTTCCAAATAAAATCAACAAGCTCTGTATGTGCTGTTGCCATGGATTTTTCCTGTGTAACCATTCTGCACATTGTGTACGTGACTCCGAAGGAAAAAGGATGGGTCTGCACTGAGGAGGTGCAGGATGCGCAGAAGACTTAACTGAATGTGCACACAGATGAGCGGTGCTTTCTCCATGGCCTGCGACCCAGCATGTCACTTCCCGTCACCACGAGACACAGATTCATGTACTATTGAATCATATGGCACTTTTTCCCACGTGGGCCTGGACTGGGCTTGGTTCTTTGTGCTTCTCATCAATGCAAAAAGCATTCACACAGTGTGTGCAAGGGTGTATGACTTCTAGAACCATTCAGGGAATGCCGAGGACTTGAGTTGATAATCTTTCAGATAATGATTTTGATACAGTCTCTTAAAGTTTGAAAGATCAGAAGGTCAATTTGCTGAAATGGGACACTAAGATCCTTCCCTTGGCACAAAAGGTGGCCTCTGAGGGGTCAGCTAAATCTAGGGGTCAGCCTACCCTGGAGAGACACACAGAGCAAAACTCTCAGATGGTTCCTTAAACTGGGTCAGAAGCCCATGGGAGCCCATCCGATTTCCATCTTTGTTTTGGAAGTGAACTTTCAGTGACACATGTGAGATATCAGTTCTTTTCAGGATGACAAGCTGATGTCCTAAAGTGTGATTTCAAGTCCTCAGTGAAATCAAGCAGAAGACAAGGTGGATTTTGAGAAAGGAAGAAAGTGCTTGTCATAAGTAACTACAAGGCCAGATAATTAGACTAATACTGATCTCTTTGGGCACATTTTCCATTAAAGTCAAAAGCAGACTTCCCTCCTAATGACTAATACCATTTATATTGTTACTAGACAAGTTTTATATCGACATTAGATAAAAATAAACTATATAAAATACATGGCCAGGCAATTACAGGAATAGGTTTATACCAGATTAGGAACAGAATTCTACATTTGCTCAGTTTAGTATTCCATTCTCAAAAACTCTGGCCAAGCCATTCCACTTCTAGAACTTAAGACTCTTAAGAATTATGCATTTACAGTCCAGAATGGGATCCCACAACTATGTATTAAAAAGAACAACAACAACAAACTCGTGTCTTCCTGCCTATTTCCATATTACTAGAACCTTTGATTCCTACCTAGTTGTTGAGATTCCCTCTTTTCCCCCTATTCTCTTGGAACCATAGCAATTTTTCTGTTGGAGAAAATAAAAGGAAGCAGTAAATTTACTTCTACAGGAATTTACTACATGTATACATATGTATGTGTGTACTCACATACACACACACATACAAACATGAACATGATTTCACATTCCAGTTAAGCTATGCTCAGACAAATGCTGGGAATTTAACAAAGGTCAAATTAAAAAGAGAAACTCAAAAATTTAAAATTGTCACATTTACATTGTTCTTAATATTATATGTGTGTAAAATAGATGGAGGAAAATAGATCTGATCAGATGTTGGCAGGGAAGTCCATGGCCTATTAGAGAGAAATTTCTGGGTTGGGATTCAGAAAACTGGGGTTTCAGGCTTTAGTTCTGCCTTTTTTTCTTAGATATGTGATGATGAATTTGGTCATTCACCTCTATGAGACACTTACCTTATCATTAACAGTATAATAACACCACTTTTCACAAAGGCCACTATGCTGGCTAAATGTTGTATTGCATGTGAAAATACTCTGTAAACTCAAATACATTCTGCAAATGTAAATGAGAAAGATTAAATCACAACACTGAGATTTTGTTCAAAAAAGTTATGGGATATTTGCAGAAGACATTTTTTTCTTTCATAATTTTGTGCATCATGAATTTTCATTTCAAATTTCAGGGGATTTTTTAAGTTTTTGCTAAAGTCAACATTTAAAAATATTGTATGGATGTGAAATTATTTTATCTACACTTAAAGGATATATAATGGTTTGATGTTTGAGTTTTTATGTATAACTTAAGTCTTGTTCAAACACACTAAAGATAGAGTTTTATTAGGACTGGCAAGAATGATACCAACATATATTCATGGACTGATTCCATCTGTATGGAATATGTAAATCTCATGCTAAATATAGTCTGTCAGTGTTCTGGAATACTTGTGCTTTGGAAATCTGAAGTACAATAAACTGATACTATATTAACTTGAAAATTTAGTTTCTCAACTTGAAAAAACTATGCATTTTCTCACAAAATATTAGATGTTTCTGATTGAGAAAGTGACTGCATACAGGTCAATAACTCTGAAAAAATTCAAAAGCCCCTATGCCATAGTATTTCAAGCAATGTATTTTCCATTTTCTTCCTTAAGATATTTCTAATCAAACCAATTTGCCACCTGATCTAGGTAAAGAAGTAATTTGAAGACAAAAGACTATTTCTAAAGCACACACACACAAAATACAAGTTTGGTATTATTTATTCAGGCTCTCAGCTAATTTATAGTTAACATGGATTGTGTACCGGTAGTTTGAATGTTTAACTATATAATCGTAATCAAGTTTTTGTATGCTTATACTTTTCATTGCCTTTATGTTTATCAAACACCCTTTACATTATATTGAAAAAATATTGAATTAATTAAGTTTCCACAGTTCTTTAATTTTCTCAATCAGTATTGAGTTTACAAGTAAAAGCACCAAGTGTAGAGGTATTGAATCAAATTTTTAATTTTGACAAATTTCTATGTGCTTAATATCGTGTGCATATGTCTTTTTGATGTCTTAAGAGATCCTGTCACAAGATTGCTTTACGTCATCAGTACAGTATATATCTTTGAATCAATCTCCAAGTCTAATTTGAGAAGCCCATAATATTTATTTCTAAAAGTTTATTACAATAACTTTGTTATGTTAAACCCAAATGTACATTATTTCTAATAAATCAAAAGGACAAAGTAAGAATCAGAGACATGTGGACTACATATTCACTAAAATCTACCAGTCTTAGGCTGGAAATTTGTTTTCATGCCTCGGAGAACCTTGAAGAAAGGAAATCTAGTCTGCAGCCTATTTTTGAAAATTCAGGATCACCTTTTATAGTTCCTGGTTACTTGTATCATTTGCTCAGTGATTTAGAACGTGTGATTTTTAATTTCAGGTTTATGGGGTTTAGCTCAATGTCAGTTCTCTCACTGATTAAATTAGTTTAGCCCATTTTTCTAGAACACTATGCTAAGTGGCCCGAGGTCTTGGGATGGCTAGAGTGGCTCCCCTCTGTTGCATTGGCTTTGTTATTTCTATCATCATTATTCCAACCAGGAGTACCTATCTACCAGTTACCTTCCACTTATTTATATTTTTTTCAGTTGCCTTTTAGCTCAGTGCCTATATAATGGTCACAAATTGGCAGCCTTTGGGATAGACATGCTCATATACTAACTTCCTGTGGCTTCCACAGGGTTAAATTTTCTTTAACAGTTGACAGTATTTAAACATATTTGATAGATTTCAATATAAAATCAAGATTTATGTTTTCCTTTGAAAAAAGGATCTGGAAAAATTGGGCCTGCTCTCCTATATGATGACCATCAGGTGGCACTGAGTAACAAGGGGCAAAAGCTCCCAGTTCATCCAGTGGCACGAGGCCCATTATAATCCTATAAGTTACCTCCTGGTTCTGGTACATAGCATTGGACTTGTTGCCATTCTTGTGTCCTGGTCTGAGGTTTCAAGTATGGGTTATTGGAAACGTGTTTCTATTCTTGAAAATAAAGAAGAAATCAGAAGAAGATAGTCTTGGGGTGAAATGGAGAATTCAGCATATTTATTTGAAAGAAGGGGTAAATCAGAAAGTAGAAATGTCCAGTAAACAATTGGAAATAAATGACTAGTGCTTACATGAGAGAGAAGGAGTGGCGATGGAGATTTGGAATCATTCAAGAAAAGGCAGAGCTGAAGCCATGAAAGTGGGTGAGCTTTCTGAAGGAGAAATTAGACAGCAAGGAGAATGAAAGAACAATTGCTGAACGTGGGAAAACATTCACAATTAGGACGCAGGCAGAGAAAAAGGACCTAGAGAGGAAGACAGAAAGTTTGAAGAGAAAGACTGATAAAATCTATCTTACTATTGGCTCAAATTTATTGGCATTTTTTAATGTGCCAAAAAAAAGAGATATAGATGCATAAAATTAACAATGAACAATTAAAGGTTTAATATTATTAGAGGTAGCAACAAAATGTCGTGGTGCCTTGGCATAACAACAGTGCAAAACCCCTTTGGGCACTTAAATCCTCATTTGCAACAAAGGCCAAAAGTGCTGGACATAATAGGCAGAAAATGAAAAATATTTTTAAGTATATGAATATATACAATAGCGTATTATAAAAGTGCAAACCGGCATTTGGACTTTTTTTGGTAAAATTAATTTTTAAAATACCCAAATTGAACTCTTTGCCTTTTTAAAATTTTTTGCCTACAGATTGATCATCTTTATTTTAAACATAGCACTTATATTTATAAAAGATGGGGAGGGAGCTCCTTTCTTGGCCCTTACATTTTTACTTTCTCATCTTGGCAGTTTCAAACTAAATAGTGTACATTGAGGAAAGCGATGAGAAGAGAACAGTGTGAAATTATTGATCTTTTGCTTTGTGAAGTTTCACAAGTCCTTGCAAAAATTTACCAGTTTGCTGCAGGGCAAAATTTGATCATTTTAGACAGGGTTTGAATATTTTGCCTTGAAAAATGTTAGCAACAAATCTCTTGGGGGTGAAATCACAAATTGTCAAATCATTTGGGCATAGAAAGTCATCAACTTTATGTGGTGAGTGGCAATTTATACTCTATGCTTAGCTTTCATGGAAAACAATGACAAATTTAGAATCAATACTCCTAAATGATCTGCTCCCAACAAGAACTGATTGTTTTCACAGGATTGTATTGAAGGGCTGGCTCCAGTGTAATACCGGGGGAGATCAGCAGGAGGCAGCACTGAATGACATGTAAAGTACAACGAGGTGGAACTGGGAAAAGGCCAAACTTCTGAGCACTGTGCCAGCACAGAATGTGCATAGTCTTTGAAAACAGACAGACCTGGGTCCTAATATTGGCTCTGCCATTTATTAGCTATATGAAATCTAGCAAGTTATTTAACCTCTCTGAATCCCAATTTTCTCATATTTAAAATGAGAAAATTAATATTTACCTGATAATTGATGTTGAATAATGACAAGCAGATTCATACTTTATAAATAGTATTTCTATTATTATTTCTCATTAGTAAAATCATTCTTATTAAAGCAATAGAGAATCTTGTATAGGAGGACAGATTGAGAGTCTATAGACTTTTCTTTGGAAAATCAAAACTTACATATATCATACATAATATGAATTCATATATTTATTCACAAGTATAAGAGCATTAGAAATACAAGTTTTAAGAGATAATGCTAAGGAAAGTTATTATAACTAAGAACTACCAGAAGAAAGAACTATTTTATGGAGTAGGTGGTAACCTTTTTGGATTCCATCTATTGCAATTGCATTTAGTCTGAAAGTGAACGAGTTACATACGCTTATGAATTCTGGATTCATAGACGACTTTAAAAATATTTTTGGCTAGGTAACATTTTCACATACTTCAGCAATCAAAAAGCACTTAAAAGGAATAACGTAAGAAGTTTTTCTCTTTTCTTCATCTCAATAGTAGGGTTTTAAAAATGGAAACTAGAATATTTCAAGTGCATGACCAACTGCTGGTGAAAATTGTGGTGCTTGAAGCATGGGTACATGTTAATGAAGTACATTAGCCCATGGGCGACCACTGGCCATTTTGTCATCATAATGAAGCACCGCCATTAATAATTGGCCAACGTGAAGAGAATCTGCAGCTTCACGTTAGTGTTGAAGAACTTCCCACAGGCCCGCGTTATCCATAGAAGAGTCATAACTTGTAGGGCTCTCTCCTCTTTTAGTTTCACTTCCATTTAACTGTTGCTTCCTCCATAAACTGTCTCAGAGCCTCATGAAACACGTCTCTATTTTTAAGCAAATATTCTTAATTGCAACGAAATTCTAACAAGTTCAATATTGTCCTACTGATATGTTATATTACGTTCTTGATCTTGACACGCTGGTTAGGACTCTCTATATGAGACTTTATCTGAGCTCTAGGTCTTATACTAACACAGCCTAATGACATCTTATGATTATTAGTCTTCCTATGTGTATATTTTATGTACTTTGCATATCTAGAATTAGCATTTACTATTTCCACATTTTAAATTTTCTTCATTGTACGTGTAGCACAGTGGTCAACACCAAGAACTCTAGCTGAAGTGCCCTAGTTCTAAGCCTGACCTTTAGCACTTACTAATTACATGTGTATGACCTTGGGCAAGTCATCTAAACTCTCTGAGCCTTACTTTTCTTAATCTGTAAATTGGGTACAATAATTGTATCAGGAATTTTCTAAGGATTAAAACAGTAAAGTTCTTAGTGTCTGCTGTATAGTAAGCACAATATGAATTACCTCTACTACGTTTTTATTGCAAATATATCAACTAATGTTCTTTCTAGCAAAATGTGAAGGTGCTCTTTTTACACTTGCTGTCTCTTTGTATCAAAGACTAAAGTATGCATACCTTCTTGTAAATTGTCCAATATTCATCTTTTGATTGAGCAAGACCTAGTTATTAAGGATATGCTTGATTTTCAAAACCATGATTCTTCCTTCTCAAAACTACTCAGCAAATTCTTGATTAAATCCTTAAATTTAGCTTTTTCGGTTAGTCTTGGTATCCCTCTTGGCTGTGAATGCTTCAAAAGAAGACTCTAAGACACACAATGCTTTTGGGATGAATGAAGTTGGCGTTACTAGGGCTAGTCATGTTAACATTGTAGGGAAAGAAATATTTCTGCCTTCTACCATGCCAGCTCATCTCCATTCACTCTCATTTCTATCTTATACCAATAGTGGGGGGGGTTTATGACCAGAAAATTCAGCATCTAACACACGACTTAGGTCAATGGATGGCATCACCAAGTCTTAAAAGCACTCTTGCCTCTCTTGTATCTTTTTCTCCTGTTCCCTCTAGTGTTTCTCCATGTGATAAGTGGCCTACACATGACCTGACTCTTGAGTTTCTTTTCCACTCTATGCTTCTGGCAAGGTAAAGCAGCATGGCCTTTTCCCCTACTGACAGGCTACTCCTCACATCCTCTCATGCTTTTTCTCCTACTGAGCTGCTGGTTCGTAAAGACTGGCTGCCTAAGCAAGTTTGGTATTAGTTGCTGAGTAAAATCTGATACCCATTTCTCTCATTTTCCTTCAGAACTAGGAGTATGAGGAAAATAAGAAATATTGGTTTTTTTTTAAGAGCCCATAAATATGAAAACCAGATTCAGATAAAATTCTACAGGTACCCTTTTGCTTTGAAGGAAGTCTTTTGACTTGTGAAGAACTGTAGGTTGAATCTATTTCTAGGAAGAGTGAGTGATTCAAGGTTGCCAAAAGCTAATCTAAAGTTTGGAGAAAGCCACCGTTGAAGTCCTCAGCAGCAGCCACTTCTCAAGCTCTGTAGTAGACCCAATGATTCATTTGCTTTGCAACCTGCTGTGGAGAAACCGGCCAGGCTCCTCTGTAATGAGCTTCGGCGCCCCCGGACAGAATGCAAATATGTTAACAGCAAGCTACAGTTACAGTCATTAAAACACACAAGGACTTGCTAACTGAATTTCTAAACTAGACACCATCAATGTCAGAGTTAACAAACGTGCTCAATGTCCAACAAAGCAACTTAAAGGTCAAGCATAGCTAACCTCTGTAAAATGGAATAGAGGTGAAAAAAAGTGGAGAAATTTTAAGTGTTTAACTAAAACTGAGAATTCTAGAAGAAAATGAGAGATACGGCTCTGTGACCTAAATAGGAAAACTTATTGCTTAAAAAAGATATTTAAATGTAAACTATTTCACAAGGTTTATATGAGAATGAATAAAGATTATGCTCTCAATTTGTCTTCCTTCTATGTCCAAATGATCTGACTTGGCCCATTTCTATCGTAAATGGGTGGAAGAGATTTCTGTCCTCCTCTACAAAGCTGAGTAACCTCTGAACAATTCAGTGTATTCAAAATAGGACTCAGTTTGAACTCAGATGCCCTGTGTTTGAGAATCAGCTCTAAACTGAAGAATGAAGGCTCCTATGGCCATATATTCTCCTAGGGAAGAAAGATCTGTGAGAACTGCTATCATTAGCAAGTGCGTCATGGAAGAACCCAGGATTGAGTGCGACCTCATAAAACCTAGGTCAGTCTTCAATACAGTCATGGCCTGTTTTTACAAATGTAACCAGATTCCAGCACATACGCCAATTTGTAAGGCAATGCTCTGAAATATTCAGAGAAACTCAGGAATCACAGGCAGTTCCCATCATCCAAGGCAGTACTTGAAAATCTTTTCTTTAAGTGCAACTACTTGAGAATGAGAAGGGTCTCACACGATGAATTAAAATCCACCAAATTGGCACTTCAGCTGAATGAATAACAGGAAAAAATTCTAGAAGTATGGACTGTCCATAAAAGAGACACTGCTTCATTCTTCCCTAGAAATAATAACATCTTTTACATATGCCACTTCTCTCTGAGGAGCTTTAAATACTTTATCTAATTAATCCTCCCAGCTTCCCAGAGAGGTAGTCGGGGGCAGGTATTATTATCTGAATTTAGCAGTTGAAGAAATTAAAGTGTCCTGATTAAGCGACTTAGGTAGGAGGCAGCATTTGCACTTAAATAAGTGGGCTCTAAATTCTCTCCTATTTGTATAAAAAGAGCACCTACAATGTATATTAAATCTGCCTTCTTTTAATCCATCCTACATGTAGTCTGGCCAAAAAAGTCTTCAGCATTGCTAGGTACAAAGAACAAAATATCCCAAAATGTGATTGTGAATTTAGCAGTGGTTTTTGAGCCAAGAGGCTAGAGGTTATTTTATTAAACTATAAATAAGAAGATTTCTTATATTTTCAAATTGCTGTAGTAGTCAACTGACTATTATTTAAACAGTTAAATGTGCCTTGTAATATCAGAATGGAAATATCCGAGAGATTCTGGAACTCCTACATTCAGGAAGGGAAGAAAATCTGCATTTGGACCTGGTAATTATACACTCGGTGTAGAAAATGTGAAGGGCAATGGATGATGCCCAAGGACAGAGTCTAAATGAGGGGACTAATTTAGCAGGCACTCCCTCAGTTACCTATTCAAACATCATTTTCTTCCTGTCTTTGTTAGTAGAAGCCCAGTTTTGGGGGTGTCAGTCCTCCTTCCTTGTGAGTCATAGTGCGCCTATTTCTCTGCCATGTTATAGTGCAGGGGTGGGCACCTGACAAGTCCTGTCCAGTGAGACATCACGGTGGCTGCAGCAGACTAGCTGAGAGAGGCTTCTTTGATCTTCAAGAGGTACATGAAAGTGTCCCCTATCTGCTTAACGTTGTCAGGTCTTCATGGAATATTTGGACCAGCCCTAACAAACACGTGGTCATGAGTAGGACAAGCAGACACAGCGGATGCAGCACAGCAAGAAAGAACGACTGTGTTCTCGATAACGTGGTTGAGCTATTGAATTAACAAACCCTGGAACGGTTTTAGCTTGGCACTTTCTTTCTACATGAGATAAAATTTATATATTATTTAGTATAGAAATGTGGGGTTTTCTATAAAATAAGTAGTCACTAATATAACCTGGAAGGCATTGTATTCAGAATCATGTGTATGTCATTACTTCTAATGGGGTCTCAGACCTGCTACTACCCACCAGTGTAAAAATATTGAGATAATGAGCACAAGGTTTGTGAGATGCCAGAGATGCACAGGCTACACACATACATTTCCCCACAGAGCAGAAAAATGTTCTGTGTACTTTTCCCTGAATAAACCATATGGGACAAACTGGGCAGGAAAAGCCCCTACGGATGCTGGTGAAAATGGAATAGACAGACTAAGATGCAGAGGCAGAGAGTTTGAAGAAATTGTGGCCTGTTTTACACTGGACCTAGGGAATCATCCAAAGTGATCTAGTTGATGAAAATGAGCACTGGGTTCACAATGCATTGTGTGAGTCTATAGGGCCAATTTCAAGGTTTACCTAGGAACAGATGATTTGATAAACAAAGCAGGTCAGTACTCTCTATGGATTTACCCTATTGTCTTGCTGCTTGAAAGTTCTCTGAGAGGGGTGCCCAAAGATGCCTAATAGCTTAAGATTTAAAAGTTCCACCTGTCCAAACACCCAGGCAGAGAGTCCATCCATGTAGCAAGAGCATCTATAATTCTAAGGTGTGGGAGGCACATTCTGAATCCCGGTGTGAGTTCCTGAATCTACCAACCTCATATTCATTTTTCAAAAAGTAAACAAACCATGTCTGCCAGTTAAACTAAACAAATAAGCAACAAATAATACATTATTATAACTGCTCATATTATAACTGCTCACTTTTTCTTATTGAGGAGAGCACAGCAAATGAAAAACAAACTGCTTCATTTCTTATTATTTGAAAGGTGAATGGCTAAGAATGGATTCATTTCCACCCTTAGGTGCCCTGGGAATACCAGAGGGGAAAAGTAAAGGAAGTTCAGAAGGGTCTAAGGCAGGATTTCACTAAACCCCAGGATCAAAGCACAAACCACAATAACAACAAGAACAAAACAAACAAAAAAACTATAAACGCTAAGAAATATGCGAACTATGAGGCAGCTGAGCAAGTAGAAGAATGATTAGATGGCATGGCTGAGTCTCCAGAGATGGAATCTCTAACCACTCTACAATTTTTGTTTCATTTTATAGGGTGCCTGATGCTGAGCTGAGGTTTTAGTAAGACACAAAATTATACCAAATAATAAATAAACACAATTTTTAGCATCACTATACAAGACACTATGTCAGGCACTGAAAGAAATTTTAAAACAATAAAAACAAAAAACAAAGAAGTGGTAGCAGCTGTGGCCCCTGTTTTCCAGAGGTGTAAGATGCAATTAGAGAGATAACACATACGCATTTGAAAATATGCACGGATATGCCAAGTAGTAAGCAACAAGTGTCTAACAAACAGGATTAATAATACTCATAGGCACAAGGACAGCAAAGCTGTCATTCCGAGGCAGGATTAAATAAGTGCTAGTGGTGTAGGCACAAGAGGCATCTGCCAGTTGGTTTAAACCTCAATTTTACCTTATGAGCTGCACAAGGTAGGGTGTTAACTAACCCTTCTGTAAATTCTTTTTCTCATTTTTAACCAGAAAACAGACCAAACTATAGAATTGGTGGGTTGGCTGTGAGCAGTAGAAATGGCACATGTGAATTATCCAACAGAGGACTGAGCCCTCACTGGAGCACATGGTAAAAGGTAACAATAAGATTAGTAATGGCAGGCTGAATAAATGGTCTTCATAAGTATAGCTAATGCTTTTAGAGTGCTTTTGGTGTGGGAGTCATTCTGCCTAAGTTATGTCGTTTAACTTTCACATCAATCCCTATAAGGTCATATGTACCACAAAAGTTTAGAGAAGGGGAATAGTCCACTCTAGCTATAAGACGCAGAGAAGCATTCATGGAAGAACTTAGTATAAAGGATGTATAGGAGCTGAATTGAAAGAGCAGCGATGTGATGGTGTGCCAGGAAAGAAAATGGTTCCGATTTGGGACATGAACAAATCAACAAGCAGTGGTGTCAAAGAGCTTATCAATCGTTTTAAAAAAGCCATGCATTATCACCAAAAGAGAATGGGTGTAGCAAATTGGTATACTGGGGGACTGCTGAGTCCAAGGAACTGAGGACTTGTCATGGAAGGGCAGGCCTGGAAGGTGATTTACACAAGTGACTCGGGGAACTGACGTGATCTTCTCTCAGGTCACTAAACTGTAAAGCTGGAAGCTTAGGGACAATTTGCTCACTGGATCTTCTGAAGTAAGTAGGTAAGTATACTAATAAATAGATGTGCCTGTTTTCACATACACAAACTTAATCAAGTGGAGAAATGAATTCCACTCATTAGATAATTACTGTGTTAATGTGTCCGTTTGAACAGTTTCTAAATTACTGTTTTCACATTAATTGTCTAACTGCATCTCATCATCAACAAGATCAACAATACGTGATGTAGACGTCAACATAACATGTTATTTCATTCCCTTGTCAATTGTATCATCAAAAGTGTAGTGTGGTGACGGTGGCTTCAGCCTGGGGGGCCCCTGGGATCTCCTGCCCTGTCTCTAGCAGTTGAAGTTAGTGGCTACTCTCTGCCTAAGGGTTGACAGTAGCTGCCTGCAGAACTTTGATATTTCTGCTAAGTATGCCCACCCCCCTGCCCCCCCAGGAGATTCAGCCTTTTACTGTGTGGGTGGTTTCTGCTTTTGTTTGTGGGTGGTTGTTTCATTGTGCAGAAGGGTTTCCTCTATGTTTCTTTCTTGATTCAGGAATTTTACTAAGAGTGGTGGCCTTCTTCACTGTGACATTTTTCAGTTATACATTATTAGGTTCCCAAAGCCAGTTAGGCAAGTTGTCCTGGGGAAATCAAAATTTATTATTGTTATTAAGAAATTCTGAAATTAAGACCACCTTGCAAAATAACTGAATTATAAATGTGATATGTCGTCTTGTTACCCAATCAATTGGCCAGTAACACGAGACAGTTATTAGACTGTGCTATGCGAAGTATAGCTTCCTCTTCCTAATGTGATGGAATTAATTCCTACGACCTGATAACAAGGCTATTACAATGCGAACAGTGGTTTAAAAGTGGCTTGTGTGGAACAGCCAGGCACCATTGAACATTTCAGATCAAAGGTCTATTGAACAGAAAGAACAAACAGAATCAATTTCTTGAACTGTTTCTGCATTTCCGAAACTTGCAACATTATACCACAGACTGTGACTTAATGAAGGACAGATGAGAAGACCAGAGAAAAGCTAGTTCTGATGCGACAATGAAAATTAATGTAGTACTTTGGATTTTTTTTCCTCTACGGAAACAAACCAGTTATTAAAGACAGCTTTGGTCACCTAAAATTCTGGACTTTGAAGCCAGTCTGCACTTAGATAACTCAGTTAGGTAGTTATAAGTGAGAGATATATTTGCCACTTTTCATCTAGACTGTAACATTGTGCGTTACAGAATTTGTTTATTTTTAAACAGTAGAGTACTCAATGAGGTAGTGTTCATCTAACTGACATAAGTAGCAAAAGATGCACAGAACATTTTACTTAAAATCTGAGATTAAAGGTTAAATAGTGACCATAATAAAATGGATAGTGACTGAAATGAAAACATTTTACTTTTCTGGAAAGCTCATTTGTATTAAAGGTTGTTTCTCAGTAATGATGTAATATAAGAGTTGTTGGAGTTCTAGAAAAAAGCACAAAATGTATTTATTCACTGAAAATGTTTGAACTCCTACAATGAGCCAGACTGTGCTAGGTTCTTCGGAATTACCAGGAAATAAATTAGCAATAAATAGAAAGAAATTACTAACCTGATGAAATTTTATAGGAATAAAATACGGAAATGAAATGTTTGGAAATGATTAGCATTTAAAATAAATTAAAAACTAATTTTAAAAGTAACTAAGACCAGAAGATGAGATTTAAAACTAAAAAAATTATACAAATAAAATATTAACCTACATTTTGAAATGTTTAACTTTTTGAAAAATGTCATGTAATATGCTGCTTAGAGATACGCATCATGATTTTTTCATTTATAATCTATTTCATCTAATTAGTAAGTGGCTGTTTTACATATTTATTATTAAGAACTAGAGTTATGGCAAACATTTTATACTATAAAATAAAGCAGTTATTAGTAATTACTACCAAATACCATCATCAAATTATTCAGAAATACGTATTAGATTCTATTAGAGCTTGTTGCCTTATTTTCATCTACTTTCTCATTTATTTTACTGAACAAAGTATCCCAACCTAATTACTTTCATTTCTGGATGTAAACAACTTAAAGACAAAGAGATCAGTGCAGCAATATTTTAAGTAGGAATATTTTAAAATAACACAGGATCTACAAATAGAAATAGAGTGATTATGTCTCAAGCAGCATAAATAATTTCTTTAATGTAATCTTTAACTTGAAAAATCCACTGAAAAGATACGCAAAAGCAATGAAATGATACACAGCTAAAAATCTAGACAAAGTACTGGATCACATGAAATAAAAACAATCTACAATGACATCCTTATCTTTCCATTGTCAAACTTCAAAATCACAATGCCAAAAAGAAGAAAAAATTCCATTTGATATGGATAAATTTAAATTGAAAAAACACAGCTTATTAAAAGCAAGAATATGAACTGACCAGGTAGCTAAGTAGATATTTGGTTAATACTTTTCTACTGAAACACCCATGAAAATACAGACTAGATCAAGGCCTAGTCGAGTTGGAAATTGAGGATACAAATCAGTGATCTCTCAGAGATTGGTGATAATTATCCCTAAACATTTTACACATCATCTGAATTGAGATTAGCAGTGAATGCATTGCTACATCTTTTAAGCAGAATGATACAGAAAGAAAAAGCAGGGATATTAAGAAAATCCCTGCTAACTTCTCTTCTTTTCTTTCCTAATATCATTTGGCCTGCATTACTCATCGCAGTCTTGTGATCATTGTCCTTGGGACAACCAAAAGGGAGCTGTTTTCTGTGGCCACTAGCGCCATTTGCATCCTTTTCCAACCCCATGGCCTCCTCCTGCCACCATCAGTTTCTAAGGAGGCAATCAGTCTAACATGGGAAGAGGAGAGATTTTACTTGATGAGTAGAATCAACAATGACTGTAGATTTAAAAGAACTCAAGGAATAGTTCATTCTTCTAGAGAATTATGGATACATGTTCATGTTCAAGTAAAAGAACTAAAAACTGTTTTCGAAATTCTCATAAATAAGTCCATCTCCTTATAATTAGTAGAACATATAGTAGAAAAGAATATTTGACACATTGATTTTCCCTCAACTTCAAGGTAGGAGAGAATGAAAACAAGGCCAGAAAACTCTATGCTTGATACCAGAATTAAAATCTTTATTAAAGGCAGAAAATATCAGAATTTATAGTGCTAAAAATTGTATCAATGATGGAGAGGGAAACTGCAATTTCTAATACAGAGGAAAGAGACAAAGAGAGGGAAATTTTGAGATAAAAATGATACCACATATTAAAAAATAAATGGGGGAGTAATTTACGGAAAGTTAGATGTACCAAAGATGAAAAAATAGAGCATGAAGTGATCATCAATGACGTGAAAGTAATAAAAAGAACCATTTTGAACTCAAACTGTTAGACCACGCATTAAAAATATTTCGATGTGACTAGCAAATTAGTGGAAAAATAAATAATATTTTCAACTTTTCTAAAATAAAGATATAAACAGGGAGGTAAAACAGGCTACTTACAAAGAACAAAATCAGATTGTTTTCATATTACACCAACAGCCTGAAGATAATAGAGGAATATTAAGATAATTTTGAAAAAGAAAAGCTGACCAGGAGATTCGATCTTTCAGTGATTATAATAAATTGTATGGTTACAATAGTGAAAACAGTAATATTGGATACGTCGAAAAAATTGAATTGATATCTGAAACATACTTTTTAAAAAGAGAAGAAAATATCCAATAAAAAAAGTAAGCATCATAAAATCACAGAGAATGATGCATTATTCACAAAATCGTATTGAATGTT
Organism: Equus przewalskii; assembly: GCF_037783145.1. Lineage (NCBI taxonomy): Eukaryota > Metazoa > Chordata > Mammalia > Perissodactyla > Equidae > Equus > Equus przewalskii. The sequence goes on along the minus strand of NC_091847.1, from coordinate 25,823,078 downwards.
CAATTATTTGGGTCACTTCACATTACAAACCAAAATAAATTATGAGCAAATTAAATATCACCAATGGATCATATAGCTAAATGTTAAAAAATATTGAAATCCTTTAAAAAATAGGCAATGCAGGTGAAAAGTTACTGATCTCAAGGTGGGTAAAGATTTTATTTTAAAGCATAAATGAAAAGGAAATCATACCCAAAGCAAAGCAGAAATGTCTACACAAGGTTGAAAATTTCCAAGTAGTAACACCTTGAGCAAAGTGAAAATCAAATAAAGTTTTATAGTTGGTAAAAATATGTGACAGATAGAGATTAATATTTTATTAGAGAAGTGTTTATAAATTATTAACAAAATATTTGCACCTCATTGTGGAAAAACAATTTTGAAAAAGGTATTGATACTTGCACACAACGGGACTTGTACACATGTCAGTATAACAGGCAGATCTGCAGGATTACTAGCAGTCACTCTCAACACGCTCACAGTCACTATATCATTTGCTGAGAATAATTTTGTTTTGAATAATTTTCTTCTTGGTTTTCTCAGTGTGATCAATGAAGTAGTAAAAATGATTAATATATTTAAAATTGCTTTACTGTTTAAAAATCTTTTAACCAAATTTATAATTTCTAGGAAGTGACTTGGAACGCCTTTTTCAACTGGAAGTTGTATGTTTAACCAAGTCAGAGTTGTTGATTTCCTGGTTATTTTGCCATTTATTTTCAAGAAAAATGGTCAAAATCTGATTGGATGAGTGGGAATTTACTTTTCACCTTATTAATAAAGAAGGACTCATTGAGCAGACATTAATACAAAGCTCAAGAGTTTCAACCATCAACTACAAAGGAACAGTCTTAAAAATTGGAACAAAATCACCGTGATGGTGAAATTTAAGAATTGGATGAGCCAGCCCTCATGGCCTAATGGTTAAAGTTCAGCGCTCTCACTCCTTCTGTGGTCCAGGTTTGTTTCCCAGTCTTGGAACCACACCACCTGTCTGTCAGTTGCCATGCTATGGCAGTGGCTCATATAGAAAAACTAGAAGGATTTACAACCAGGATATACAACCATGCACTGGGGCTTTGGTGGGGCGGGGGATGTGGGGGAATAAAAAAAAATTGAATGACCACGTTGATTGTAAAGATCATGACTTATGTCAGATTCACTTCTCTGTTATATGGGATGAGAATTACAGCTTTAATTGCACAAGTTCAACCTCACATGGTAAAGTCCATCTAAATTTGAAAGATCCCTAAATCTATACCTTTATCTCTGACCCCTCCCTGTCTATCAGACATTTTTATTCTCTCTTTAGAGATTTATTAATGGAAAAGTTTGAGAAACATTACTTTAATTAACTTACAATTTCTTTTTTAAAATAATGATACTATGTTTATTAACTGTATGGGATTTTACACACTACTAAGTACTGATCCTTTCAAAGCAGTCGTGATTCATTCACTCATTCTTTTCTTGTTGGCATACAAAAAACTGTAGGTATTTAATATATACAATTTGATGTGTTTGGAGATTAAGTATATAACTGTGAAACCATCATCTCACAATCAAAGTCATAAACTTATCCATCACCTCCTATAATTTCTATATAAATTAGAGCATGTGAACATAATGAACACATATTTAGGAATGCTCACGCAGGAATATTTGGCATCAGAAACAATGTAAACCACAGCATTTTCTCTTTGTTAAAGGATTCTACCAAACACATAGCCTTCTAAACAAGAAAGTTTATTTCATTTCTTTGAGAATCTAAGATGTTCTGATTTTTTTCACAACTTTCTGAAATATATTTACATAGGAAGGGCAGCATATGGCAGGTGCCTCTCTTTTCATTGCACGGGATAATTTTCTTTCAGTCAATATTATCAGTTGAGCCTAATTTAATCTGTTAAATGCCAATTTCTTCTATTTTATTCTTAATCCAAACACTTGTTCTCTTCTTAGTATCTTCTACATTATCTGGTGGTAACATACCCATATTTTACATTAACCAACTTGGTTGTCAAAGGTATATCCATCTATACATTTAACAACCATCTTATTTATCCAAAAATATTAATACCAAGTGTACCATTCTATTGGTATTTTAGAGGTCATTTAATTAATCACACTTTTTCAGCTCTAGAATGTGTCATTTTTTACAAATCAGTACTAAGAATTTTTACCTGACATATTACACTTGTTTTAAAGAAAAAAATACCTATTTATACAAGGAGCAAAAAATCTTTTGCTTTTTCTGTTCCAATTCACAGCCATATACACAACTATTTGCCATTCTTGTCTAACATAGGACTCATTTGTTTTTTTACATTCTTGGGAATACCAATCAGTTTAATTGCTTGACAGAATTTTCCTGCCTTTCCTCAGAAGGTGTAAATTTTTCAAATGCCAGCAACATATACTAGAATATTTCCCAGGAGTGGCAGCTAATTGCAACTTGGTTTACTAGGACTGTTGTTTGAGAGCCTTTTTGTTTGTTTGTTTTATACCAATATGCTCTACATGAGAAAAATAGGACTTAAAACCAATGCCTTCAGAGTGAAAAAACTACACTCTGTAAAATTACTTTGCCATGATAGCTACATACATACAGTTGAATTGCAATCATTTTTCACTGACATTAGTTGGTGCTTTTGCTAAAATTAAAGTAGTTTTTACTTGTTGCAACACACCTAGAGCATTAAAAATGAGGTTTATGCCTCATTCCAAAAATATAGATGGCATTTTTCCCAAGCAAAATGTGTTCATTTTCCTACTGAACAATTTACATTAACGGCCTTCATTTCTTCTTCCATCTCGTCTAATATTACCCCTTTACACCCCAAAAGAATATAATTCAAAAAGCCTGATAGAAAAAAATCATAATTTCCTACACCAAATATTTGTACTCGAGAAAATAGTTGTTGCTTCAACAGCAAAAGTGCTTTACAGTATATTTTCTCAGCAGAACATTTCCTGACAGTCCAACAAAATGAAGTACAATATGTATGCACTTTTTTATCTTTCAAGATGGTGTTTAAATATCTATGACAAGAATACAAACTTATTTGACGATGTAAGACACATATTCACTTACCATTGAAAAAAGGAATAAACCTATAAACATGGATCAATTACTAAATGTGAACACTTTCCAACCCTTACCTCATTTTTATCACCATCAGAAAGTATTTCACCCTGAATTCTTTGACCTCTAGATCCTATAAGTTATGCATCTGTCTTGGGCTTAAATAATTATTGATGCAAATTTTCTATATTCTCAACACTTTTGAAGTAATTTTAAAACATATACGAATCTGTATGCAGGTTGACTTATGTTGTTGAATCGATTGAACTCTAATTTCTCACTCAACAGTGTTTATCAAAGGAGCTGATGATTCTTTTAAATGAGTCATTATGTTACCATCAATTACAAGCACACAATAAATTATGTTAAATGTGCTTTTATCTCTGGAATGGCTTGATGAATTTTACTCTGTTTAAAGAACAACTCTTTATTTAGATTGAGCAGGTTATGTCAGGTGATTCGAATATTTAGTTGTGTAGGGATTGTGGTAGGCTCTGTTACTGGCTACCACTTATACTGGTGCCTCTCCCTGCAGGAGCCCTGCATATGGGAGGGTTATACATCTGTGGTCTGTTTCTCTGACTTCCTTAGTCCCATGAAATGAAGACAGACCTGACATATTCCACTTCTGGGTAGGAGCTTTAAAGGCCAGCATGTAGTTTGTCATATCTGTTCCAGATAGAGGCCATTCCATCAACCTGTGACCTCAAGTGAAGAAACCATGGAACTGAACAAAAGAAATTTGTTCCTAAAGCATAACTTAGCATATCTTGCCTGATAGAGAGGCCATAAACGGAACTATGGCAAATTAGAATCCTGATGATATCTGGTCCTTTGTATTATTCTGTTAATATTTCTTTCATTAAATTATTTTACCTCTTTTATTTATTTGGAAACACGAATGAATACTAAGAAAAGTTTATGGAAAAAAAAAATCAAGTATAAGGATTTTGTCCATACAATGGAAACCCCAGGCACAGTAATTTAAGAAGTGGCCCCTCGAACCTCTGTCTGTCTCTGAGTCAGATCGGATCCAAGAAAGTAGAAAATTATTACTTTCTCAGAAATATTTCACCTCGTTTTCTTTTAATATTTAATCTCTAATAAGTTAATTTAACTATTCCATGTCCTAAGTGAACAAAATAAATAATAAACATGAATTAGTAATCATAGATGTATATTACCGCCAAATCACGCCTCTTGTAAAAGCAATCTAATTACTTACAATATAATTACTTATGTACCTCTTATCACTAAAGGGCTGGCTGGTCATCAGAGAGCCTTCACTCTCTGGAGTGGCTCTGGAGACACTGGGTCCCCAGGACAGTGCCCAGACCCAAGAGGGGTGCCAAGGGCTCAACTAGTGGGCACAGTGTTAGAGACAGCATCCACCCAGATGGCCCTGCTTGCTGGGCATCCCCACAGTGCTGAGCAGGTCCCCAGGGCTTGAAGGGAGAATGCCATAAGGTATGTGGCCTAGCTGGTGACAGGGGAATCGCAGCTGCCCACAGGCTGTTCTTTCCTCTGAAAGAAGCTGGCAGCTGTGGATCTGGGAGTTTCTGTGTGGTGTGCCCCACATGCTAACAATGGCACGGTCTAGACCCAAAACCGTGATGGGGGAATTCTGTCTGTTTTAAAGGTTTCCTATGTTCTCTATGTTCCCCTATAGAAATGGGTAGCAGTGTTTTCTTGCAACTACTGACCACCTTTAGTTTGCCCTGTTTTGGGTTCCAGAAAATTAATAGTATTCACCAACAGCAAGCAAGTACTCTGCATAATCCAAGTATTAGGTACTCTCTTTGATGTTGCATTTGAAGAATGCCTCAGCCACTTTCTCCAATCATGAAAATTTCATGATGATTTAATTTGTGTTACACTGGAAAAAATAATTTCGTTTGACTTTAGGAGATAAAGTGATGTGTTATCAAAATAGCATTGTATATGGCGTGGGAAAATTGATTTAAAAAGAAACTGTGAAACAAGGGACATAATGCAAATAAATGGGAAATAGTTGAGTGCTATTCAATTTCTTAAACATAAATTAGACATTTTTGAAAACTGTCATTTTCCAAGATTCTAGAGTTCTACTCAACAGTGTGAAAAAGTAGCACCGAACACACAATTTCTAAAATAACTATGAAAAAATATCATTTAAAACCTATACTTCGGTGTAACTGAATAATTTTATCCCATTTTTCATCAGTTTCTGTTCCAGAAGTTAACCTAACACACATTTAGAAATAGTAAACTTCACTGAAAATTTTAAAATCAAGTAAGGAATTCCATAATTTCTCATCCAAGACAGAATAACCACATTATCACACAGCTTTAACATGAATATCCCAGGCTTATCTTTAGGTTTAATCATATAAAAAAAAAAAACAGAAAGAAATCAACAAATTAAACCTTCTTAGTTACATATTTGAAGACGACAAAAAGACTAAAAATTATATTGATGAAGGCAGGTCTGGGAATTGCATGTTTATCTTACACAAATAAATATCTTCTCATCTAGAATATCTCGTGAAAATTCTCAAGAATAACAACAGAAATTTGTGTGCATTTTCCAAAATTAAAGAAATTGCTAGAATATTTAGTTCCAAAGTCCAAAGCAACATTAGACTTCATGTTTTTTCTTAACTAATGGTTTTTTAACATGGGAGGTCATTTTCAACTTTTAGGAACAAATTTAAAAAATGCCATTTGCAATGAAAATATGACAAATATAATTTTCTTAGGTCATTTGCGAGCTTTTCCATCAGCAGCACAGAAATCAAATTTCTTTTCTTTCTCCCAGAAACTCTTGAAGTGCCAAAACTTTTCAGCTATATTTAGATTTTCCAACTGTAGCTCTATCTGCTTTTATGTCTTACAGCTCAATTTTTGGGTTAGAAGCTCTATAGTTGCTGGCCTAACAATGACCTGTGACAACCCTGGATCCTGTTGGTCCAGACTGTTCTAAAAAATAGCATAGATATACAATATACTTTGATTTTTAAGAGGCCAAGAAAGATACTATCTTGAAGACTCTGAACATACTGTTCCATGAGCATTTGCTGTCACTTTTTCCCTTCTAACTTTTTGAGCCAAATTATGTTGCCTCCACCTAATGTTGCAAAAACTTTGGGTGAAAGCCCAAAGTGATTCTAAGTCTCTGGTATGGTTCTGTGTAACCTGGCATCTTTCCTGGAAGTTAACTTTGTTAGGCAGCTATTTCTATAAACAAACTGAGTAATAAAAAAGACGCATGACCAGATGAAATGCCACTACCTGCATTTTCTACAACCCTGTAAAGAGCTAGTTCTTGGCAATTAATTAGTGGAAGCTGACACTGTGAACCATAATTCCACAACCTTTTAAAAGGCCTTTTATACTGGTTGAACTTTACTTTCAAATATGTCATCACTTCTCATAAAAATCAAGCCACTGAATTATATTTATAAACATACTACTTGTATCAATTAGCTATTGCTCTGTAACAAACTAGCCCCAAATTTATGGATTAAAACAACAATTGTTTACTTGCTCACAATCCAAAATTGCACTTAGATATTCTCATATCTGGGTTGCACTTAGACAGTCTCACATAGCAATACAACCACAAGTCCTGGATCTCCATTACCAGGTGAATCAGAACATTGGGCAGTAGGAATATTTCTGGATGCTATTCATATACCAGAGTGGCAATCCATAACTTATCAATGCATGAAGCAATCCCAAGCTGTGGTGCAAGGTCCTTGACTCTTGGGCTGTATGACCCAGGAAATTCAATGAGGACCTAGAGTATAATGTTGTTGTGGAGTTTGTGGCAGGTTACAATCAGAGTCTCACAACAAAGGTCCCTAGCATTCTGCAGGAAGGCTTTGCCTCTTGCAGTAAAGAAATTCTCACCAACTGAAAAGTAACTCCTTTCCTATTACTGGGTCAGAAAAGAGAATGAGCACCTGATCATAGGACATCAAGTGACTACGTGACTTCAGCTTCCCATGATGAGCTGCGTATTGCCAAATCCACTGAATCATAATTTTGGGCAACAATCCATGAATGCAAATGCTATATTCAGAATTTGGCCCAAGCAAGTCCAGCAGGCCTAAGTAAGTTACATGAACATATGGCTCAAACTCCCATTTTATCTATCAATGTTACACCAGTGCTTCTCCCTTAGCTTGCAGCTTTCGCCTCATGGGAGCTCTTGAAAACCAGCTGATGAAGGATGCAAACACTCAAGCCTGACTCATGGATGGGTCAACTCAATGTGTCGGTGAGCTCCAAAAAAATGGACTGCAAACGCATCCTGGGATGACTCTGTAGTACAGTGGTGAGGAGAAATCTTTCCATGGGGAGAGATACAAGCAGTAAACATGATTTGTTCACTTTGCAAAGAATAGCATAAGCAGAGGTAAAGATATCAACTGATTTCTAGAAAGTGGAGAATGGCTTTGTTTATTGGTCAGAGGACTGGAGAAAGACAGTCTGGAAAGTTGGAGACAAAGAAGTCTTGGTACATGTCAGCAGACTCATGGGAGCAGGCACAGAGCATGCAGATCCTTGTGTCTCATCTAAACGTATTAATGTCTACTAGATAGTAAGCGGGTGCACCAGAAGACTTAATAGGTTGAATTCTCCTAGCTTCTGTCTTTAGCCACTCAGAACATGCAGCATAGGCCCCGTGAGTGGAGTAGTCATAGTGGCAAGCATCGTGGCTACATGCAGACCCAACACCAAGGCTCCCTCTCACCAAGGCTGATGTAACTCCTACCATTGCTAATTGCTCAGTCTTCCAGCAGCAGAGGCAGACACTGAGCTCTTTAAGGAGACTAGCCAGGCCCCTGATGGCAAATCGACTATGTTAGACCATCCTCCATGCTTGGAGGAACAGTGATTCTCCCTGGAATTAACATGAACTCTGGATATAGGTTTGCCTTCTCTGTCTATGGTGCCTCTGTCTGCTCCACCCTTCCATAGTTTCAAGAATGACCAATATAGCAACACGAGGTCATTCAAAACATTGCCTCAAACCAAGGAACTGAAGGCAGCACAACAGTGGATAGACAGATCCACTGTTCTTACTAAATAATGCATTATTTGGAAGCAATCAACCTAACAGAATAATGGAAGGACTTCTTAAAATCTCAGTTGAGATAGTAGCTGGGGGACAAGACCCGGTCTGGTTGGGGTGCTATATTCCAATACCAATATCTGATACGTGTCACAGTGTCCCTAATAGCTAGAATATACGGATCTAAGCACCAAGATGTAAGAGTTGTCCCTGTAGTAACCGATTTACAGCATTTATGCTCCTGAGTTTTGAAACTTTAGCTCTGCTGGATTCTAATTCTTATTCTTGGGAAAGGAGAGAAATTTGCTTCTAGCAGGAATTAATAATGATATTATTGTACTTAAAGCCATGACCACTGCTTGGTAACCATGGATACTCAAGATGTTGACCAGCAGGCAAATAAAGTAGCTACTATATTCAGGGGTAATTGGCCCTAATTATAATAAGAAGGTAAGGCTGCTTCTGTACAATGGGGACAAGAGGAATAATTTAGGAACTCAGAGGATTCAATGAGTTGTCTCTTGGTGCTTCTATGTCCGGAGAGAGCAGTGAATTGTCAACTGAAGCAAACAGAGCATGGCAATGTCCCAAAATTAGGGCTCAGATCCATCGGGTATGAAGGTCTGATTCATCTCATGAGGCAAACACAACAGACTAATAAGCATCAACTAGTTTAACTGAGGGTGAGGAAAATCTAGAATGAGTGAGAGAGGAAGTAAATGATGAACTTCAAATATGGCCTCAGACACAGTTGCAGCAGAGGAGTGTAGCTTTTTCCACTAAAACTTTTTTATTAGCTCTTTTGTATAGATTGAGGCCAGCCACTATCTTGAAGACTCAGACTTAACCTGAGGTACAAGTCACTTCGAGTACTGCAAGGGGTGGACTGCATCGTGTACTTCTTGGGTGCTGCCTCACAGCCTCTTGTCTTTACGTGTGACTCCAGCTGCAGCTGCTGTAAACAGTCCTGTGTGGGCTTCAGATCCCTTTGGACTGAGTGCATCTTGCTTCAAGCATGCACCCCATATCTTTCGCTTTCTGCCATACATATTCTCTGAGTCTATGGAGTAGGACACCTGAAAGAACTTTTTGGCACACCCACAGATGTGCAGCCAGAAAGTCAAGAAGATTTAAAGACATTATCCCATCCCAGAGGCAACCATAAACCAAAAGGGTGAAAAGCTGATGGACAAATGCTTCATCCTGTCAGTGCTTGGGTGGAAAATTCTGAGAAGCGTCTCAGCCACTCTGTGACCAACTCAGTAATGGCCCTTGTAGTGCCTTTTCTTCCTTCTCTGTTTCACTCTTGCTAGTTCTAAATTCCTGCTCTCTGGGATCACTGCCCAAATAAACTAGTTGCAACATAATTCCTAGTTTCAAACTTTGCTTTGAGGGGGAACTCAGTTGAAGCCAGAGGGCATATATGGCAAAACCATTTGGTTAAAGAGAATTCAAAACTAGCTTCCTATGAAAGGAAAAGATCACGCCTCCACTGAGATACAGCTGTCACTGTCATAAAATCTAGCGTAAACAAATACACCATCAAATGCCCTGCTATAAAATGTAACATTCAGCAATTACATACTACAGGATTTAAGGTGACATCATTCATTACAGTATATGAATGATCTTCCTGACTAAATGGGAATTTAGTGTTAAGTAGCTATAAAAGCTGCCAAAAAGCAAATGTTATTGAAACAAACATTAGCAACTTACGACTACAACCTGGGGCATCCTGACCATAGCCACTATCTCTATTATGGAGCCATTAGAAACCACCATAGGGTGGTATCCAAGTCTATTAGGAGAATAATTTACTTGAAATTTTGTACTTATAGATGAAAGAGACAAGGGCACAATCATTACAGATTTTACTTTCTTTGTAAGGTTTCATTGTTGTTGTTGTTTTTCACATTCTCTTTCTAAACAGAGACGGGGCAGGAGGTGGGGCGGGAATTGAGTGATCTTCCCAGAGAAGATGAGCAATGTTTTTCCATGAGTCAAATTAAATGCTTTGAGGAAGTAAACATTTTAAGTGGCAAAAGTAGCTAGTAACAAGAGTAATACTAACTATGCATTCATAGAGTGAAAATTGTAACCAAAATTTTTTAAATAAAACCCACCATCTTACTTTAAAAATAGGCATTTATAAGTTTTCTTGCAAAGGATAATATTCGTTCAGTATTACAAGTCTCCAATTTTAGTGCAATGGTTCTTTGTTATCTGACTTTTACTGAATCATAGGATGGCTTAATAAGATCGGCAAATATCCACTAGAAACTGAATATTGACTAATAAATATCATCCCTGAGAATTCAGGATTAAGCTTCAACTTTCCTCCTTGGATAATTTTAACTCATTATCTCCTATAATCTTCAAAGATTTGTGATCTATACAAATACCCAGTTTAAGGATAAATATTTTCATTACATACAATGAGACATTCTACAATATTAAAAACTTAAAACATATACTAAAATTGCGATGATACCCTTATTGCTTCTGATTAAGAACGTGTTGATGTACTGATGCTTGAGAACCATCAAAATTTCTTAAATTACATGTTAACTATTTTATTTTTGATAAAAATGCAATGTGAACTTAGTAATATTTATCATTTAACTTGTAAATCCACAGAGAAAGATGGCTTCACATGAGTCATTAACAATTAATCAGATTTCTTTATCATAAAAATTGAATGACTAGGAAGAAATCTTGAGTTTTATGAAGCCCTATACATTTCTCTCTTTTAACACTGTAAATTATGTTATTTCCAAAATCAAACTCAGTGAGTGGTAACTTAAAAAAAATTCTTGCTTGGATCCAAATGAGGGATTACAGCATCTTGCGTATATTCTTATTTTAGCAATACAGTGTATCTTTAGATTCAATAGATCTTCCTAATATTTGACTACATATTTATTTGCTAACAGAAATGAGTGTCGATAAAATTCATCAGTCAATAACAGCCAAGAATAACTTCCTTAGATAAGTCATGGAAAATATAATGTTCAGGACAAAAGATATGAGTGTGTCATTGCCTCTCCTGAATCTTCCATTCTATGACAGAACAGAGAGAAAGGGCTGCCATCAGGTGAATGACATCCAGGGCCAGGGGATTTCTCCTTTATGTTTTACCGCATAAACACAAGACCTCCTTTGAATACCTCGCCAAAGCGCCCAGCCAAATCAAATCAGCAAAGTCAGTGCTGAAACGCCAGCTAGCCACCAGATGGCAGCAATGCTTTTATGAATAATGCAGCATTTTGTGCAGCCCATCTACGATTTCCTGTGTTAATAATAGAACAATCCTTACTTTAGTAAAAGGACAGATTTGTTCGTAATGAAGCCAGCCATTTCTTTCATGTCACTAGTTATGTTTTGTGGGGTCTATTTGCTTTCTAGTATTTGGGCGCCCCAAAATATTTTGTTTGCTTACACATTAAACATTAAACTGCTGTTGAATTTCATTTTGATATTGTGATAGAAAATGCCTGTGGATTGAAACAAATATTTTCCTTTCTGATGGACAAATAACATCTGCGGTTGTAAATGTTCCAGTGTAACTGTCAAAGAGAAGGTTTTCACATAATTTCCTGCCACCCTCATCAGTACATTCTACACATCAAAAAAGTGTGTTCATAACCTCCTTTTCCACGAATTGATATCAAATCTACCACAGATCTCGAATATCAGAAGCTTGTCTTCTATTTGATCATGGGTGGGTGTGAGAATTTTGAAAAATGAAGCATTGCTTAAATTCAAATTAAAAAAAACTATCAAGGTCTAAGTTACTTGGGAAGGGAATCTTTGATATCAGTGTTTCTTTCCTTTTTGGAGCTGTTTGCAGCAATTTGTTAATTTTGTATTTAAAAACTTTTTGGTTAGGACTTGTTCACCAAGGAAGTCGGACAATTAGAACTTCTTCTAGTCCTGGAAATGAAACATCAGCAAACTGGTGGGACTAAGGCCAAGAATGTACCAGGTCTCTACTAAAAAGAAATTCATCCAAGAGAATGTCCCTTCCTTGGTCAAGTCATCTCAAACTGATTTGTTGTCTGAAAACAGTTCAAACAGCTTCCTTCCTGCTTTCTCCCCGACATCAGGCATTTCATTTCATTGGTTCACCTGGGTCATCTCTCAACATCCTGTTTTGTTCAGATAAAAGGGCAACCTCCTCTTCTCGTCAAATACCGAGAATCCTTAACTGTCCCGCGGAGTATTATAGACTTGCTTTTGAATACTTTTTTTCTACTAAATTTTTAGTAACATGTTTAACTCATACATTGAGGGACTCTATGCACAGATTCTACAAGTGGCCCCTCCAGTTTTGTATGAGTGCTGGAATTTTCCTTTCATCTTAAACTTTTAGGTTTTTTTTCTCGTGTTCATTTCAAGCCTCTGTTTATGGATGCTTGCTTTGTTATTTTCTTACACAGCTTTGAACATTGCTTTGAGGTTTGAGGGTTTTGCTCACCACTGCCCAGATTTTCTCCTGCTCAGTGGCTTGTGGCATATAAACACTGTGAATATATATATTTTTTCTTTTGCCTTAGGATCCAGCCTCATTACCTTATGTTTCTGAAAACTGAATGGCATCGGCTATTTATCTGCCAGTGATCCTACGCTATCCAAAAGCACTCAATTTTATTTCACCCTGTGTCATCCTTATGGACAAGCTGTAAAATGTGATACCATTTACTGGCCCCATCTATTATGTACCAGCTTTAGGGATTAAACCGTTCCTTTTTCTGGAAGAGGACTGTTTGCTATTAAAAAAAAAAAAATCATACTCAGCATGGAATAAACATGGCTACTCTCTTTTAAAAATACAAAAAAAGAATTTTGAAACAGATATGAAAAAGGGATCCATTGGTTTGAATGTTGCCTTGCTAGCACCAATGTAATGTCTTCTGTACTTTGCAAGATGAAAATCACAAATGGGAAAACCATAACACTTGATGATTCTACCTCGATCCCATGAAATCCCTCATTGGCAGTGGTTGCTTTTGCTCAGGGGGGTATGAATGGCCTGACATCCCACATTTGATCCCATGTAGCTCAGTTAGCCTCACTCTGATTCTGTGAACATGGAGAATTAGCCCAGGCGTGGCACAGTGACCATCACACTGGTTCCACTCAAACATCAAGAAACAGAGTATGTTCCATAAAAACAGGGATTTACGTCATGATGTCAATAAACGATGAACAGCATGTTGCATTTAACCCATTGTCAAACTAAAATCTAGAATTTATTCCAAATGCACAACTCTTATCTTTGAGCAGGTAGAGCCAGGTATTCCAGAAGGCAATGAGAAATGAGCTAACCAGTGATCTAGGCTCATTAGGTCACATGCATCTATGCTTCGAAAACGTTAGAAGCATAAGAAGACAAGTTGACATTTCCTTTTTTTCTTTGAACTTTTAATTTTGATTTATTTTATTTTATTTTGGAATCTTAAATTTTTCATTCCTTTGGCTAATTTGGGACTAAAATTTACTAATATGACTATTTGTCAATCTTTACTGTCATCCAGTTGCATTCTGCTTTGATGACAGTTAAAAAAAAATGAATACAACAAGATAATGCTATGCCCTTTAGTAGTTAGTGGAATAAAGTAGCTATCCAATTGAGTACACATCCTCATAGACCACTAAGCTTCGTGGAATCACCAGACAACGTACACTTGCTATTGTTTTCCCTATTAGTTTACTCAACTTATTAGTATCTTAATTCTAGAGTTGAGATTATAGCTTTTTTCTAAAAAAAAAAAAAGAGCTTTACTATTTCTCAAAAATTGAACCTACAAAGAGACGACAGTGGTTCCCAAGTCCCATCGTTTGAACAAATAGGCATGTTCTTCACGTGAGGGTGTGTTTTCCATCCATCAACTTGTTTCTGTGTCTCCTTTCATCAATCAGGCTAGCATGCTCTTTAGGTCTCATCTTAATCTCACCTGAGATTCTTACAATCAGTTTTACTTCCTGCCCCCAGGCTCTATCTTTTGCAGTAAATCTTATACACCCCTGACATTAATATTCCCAAATCAAAGCCGTGATTATAAAATTATATCACTCCATACATCAAAATCCTTCTGTGCAATCCCACTGGCAAAAATGAAGCCAAAATCATAAAAATAATCATCTCTTCCCCTCCAGTTAGAAAAAAAAAGTATTGTCCTGATATCTCAGTAAGAGAATGAAAAGAGTTACCATTCCCTCTCTTTCATTTTTGGGCATAGTTCCTGCATGTATCTCTAGGTTCCCTTTTGTAAGTTGCTACCAATAACCTGGTAGAAGCTTTCAGGATGAAATGCTTTTCTTAAAGTACTAACTGGGACATGACAGTAATTAGTTAACTTATATCGATTAGATATTACATTTATTACAATATGCATAAGAATAGAATATTAAAAATAATTTCAGTAAGGTTTGAGGACACATATTCTTAGTTACACAATGAGAGAAAAGACATCCACACGGGGTGTTAAATCTTAGTCTATTGGTTAAGTTGACAAGGCAGTACAGAGAATAGAAGTGGAGCAGAAATCCTGAATTATATTTCATAGATATCTATCTCTCCTATCCAGATTCTTCCAAAATCCACATCTGGAATTTCTCAAAAACTTCCCGAGAGTGAGATGATGTGATTAGTAGATGAATAATAATACCTGGTTGTAGTTATATTAAAATCAGTCTTTTGGAGTTGCTTTCAAATACAGGATTGCTTCATTTTAACATTAACACAGATGAGAGGCGGGTGCGATAAGGACTGTTATCTCTTATTTCCTTGGTGTGAAAAACTCTAAGTTGGAGGCGGGATCCTGCCCTGGGTTCTACATAAAGTTACAACTGACACAGCCAAAACTGGAACACATGTCCCCAGACTCTTGTGTTCTCTCCACTGCACCTTCTGCATGATGGATGAATATCTAATAGGTAGAGAAAATGATTGGGGACAAGCTAGAAAGCAAAAACAACTGTATTAGACATTAATGCTGCTCTTACTCTGGTTTATTTTTAATGCCATGCCTTTTAAGATACTGTGAGTAATTCTCTAAAGTGAAACCAGCTTTACTTGAAATCTAATGCATATATGAATGTGAAGAATCATCCTTTTGCATTTAGTCTAACTGCAAGCATTGAAAAATGAAAGAGAAAATTGGTAAAAGCTCAGATTTATTTTAAACCATCCCTTTTAACAGAAGGAAATGGATAAAAGCAAAATACCAGTAGTTTTCCTTTTGGCTTAAAATGACATTTTCCAAGATGTTATTAAATTATCTTCGCATTAATAAACTTAAGTAGTACTTAAACATTTTAAGCTAAGACATATTCAGATCAGGAAGAGCAATCAAATTATGTTTAAATGTAAAGCATATCCATGGAAAATATTGCATGAATATGTTTAATACACATTATAGCCAGAAGACTCCATCCAAAGTCAAAAAAGTAATACAAGTAATGATACATCTATTCTGAGATTTACTTTACTTTTAGGAACAGACCGGTGCCCGTAAGATATTTTTATGTATTAAAAAAGAACACCAATCCAGGAAATTTGGTGATGATTTTTGTTTTAAGGTTATAAATTAGTGGTGGGGGAGGAAAACAGACTCATCTTCTTGGGTTATTTAATTTTTTCTGCTTTCTAACAGGTAACTGATATAGTTCTAATCAGCCATAATTCATGAATAGTAGAATTATCTTATTTAACACACATAATCTTAGATGAGCCTTCTGCATATTCATTGGTGAAATTTTTAAAAAAATTTTATTTTAAAGGAAACAGAAAAACTGAGGCCTAGTCACTGTCTGGCTCTGAGAAAAGGTAAACCTTTAGAGTAGAAATGACTTATTTTAAATGAGTAATCATGTACTTTAAATCAGTAGTGAAAAGGACTGGCAAAACAGTATTTTTCTTATTGTTTTCCCCCATTTGCAAAAGAGAATAGAATCGACACTCCAGAAATCATCATGGAACACAGAGCCCATATTTCGGACACGGTTTCCTAAAATTTTTTATGACCGTGAATTTTTTTTTTGGCTGAAAGAATGCAACTCGAGCCTTAGCAGTAACCATCGAATCAGTTAAAAGGTGTCCAGTCCTCTGGTTTAATGAGCATAAAGCACAGGATATTCTTTCTTTGGGGAGATTAAACTAATTTACATGACAGGAGCAAAGAATATTTAAGTGCTAAATTAAACGGCCTGTAATTAATCACAGTGCTTGGGATCACCATATATTTAATAAGGAAGGGTAGCTCCTTCGAGGTCGGAAATGTTCTGGAGATGTGTCGTCTATCTATTCGATAGCTGTGTCATGAACTCCCTTTCCCCACACTTTCAAAAATATTTAACTCAGAGAGCCTTGTGTTTGAAGGAAGGAAGGAAACCTAAGTGAAAATTTTCCTTCAACTTTGAAACAATAAGATACTAAAGCTAAAAACTTGCTGATTGTTTTAAATTATTTTGCAGCCATTTTTGCAGTTGAACTTCCTATTGAAAAGCTTTGTAAATGCCTGATGTCTCCACAAGGAAAGAGAAGAAGGTGACAGAAGCACCGCTTGTGGTATAGATGCTGCCTGACAATCCTGCCATCCTTTAACATGGTTTTATTTAGTTATTACAACTATCTCTTCGTAAATGACATTTAGGATTATTTAAGATTATGTTGTAATCCTTTTAATCCTTAGTGCTTTAAATTTCAAGCTAAACACCAAAAAGCAAACTAGCACTTAGCAGGAATGTTTAAAATATGTGATTTGAACATAAATCTTTTTATTCACTCTTTCCCCAATGAAAACCTAGTGGTGCTTTTAAATTAACTAAGAAAACTCGTACCCCAGTTCATTACAAATCACTGGGCTGCTAAATGCTTTCGCAAGCTGCATCACACTTGTGAAGGTTCTGGACAATTATGCTAAATGCAGAATTAAACAAAAGTTAGCAGTAATGAACATTTACTAGTTTAACTTAGAATTTGTATGACCTTTTATAAGTACAAAGTGTCTTTCTGTGTTTGTATGTATGTGTGTGGAAATGATCACTATTTCCTAAGGTTAAACTATCAGATGTGCCTGTATACATAGACACACACACAATATAAATGCGTACATGGATATGGATTTATAATTTTTAAATACATATGATGACTTGTCTATATATACTTTATTATAGAAGTTGGTAACAATTTTTAGCAATCTCAGCATCATTCTGATATACTGAGAGCTGTTGAATACCGATCCTTAATACTTAATTCATGTTGTCACTGTTATGTTACCATGTTCCAATCAAATAACATTGAACCTACATCAAGAGTTTAATAAGACTTTGACTATGAAGGAAATTCGGCTTTTAATACAAAAAGAAAATGAACAACTCAAATGTCCAAATGGCATATACAAATGAATGAAACAAATGAAATCCTTCCATTTATCGTGTCACAAATGCGTGCTGCTGAGTCTTTCAAGCATATTTCAAGCACATAATTTCTTGTTTGTTTTCCTATTCATTTTAAGTTTGACTTCTCCACAGACATTGTAATTATGTGGCATATAATTGCTAATCCATCAACTTTTTAACGACAGATCTCAAATTTTAAATTATTTCTAATTTTGCTCTTCTTTGATTTTTCTTGAGCCAAAAATCTCAATAGTCATTTGCTATTTGTAATCTATAATTCATAGACTGAGATTGAACACCAAGCCTAATTCAAACTTGGAATCCTAAAGCTATTTCTGCTGTAGCACATCAGCCGAAGCTACGATGGTCTTTTTCAGTCGGGAAGAAACACTTCATTATTCTGTAGGTAATGAAACCCTTGCACACACACACTCAAACATCCAACAATGCCTTAATACCATGTTTTTGAGATATAATCATGTTTATTTTGATCATTTGAGAGTTAGACCAGCTAATGTATCTAATCAAATATTGATGCAAGTCATCTAGATTTAGCTCTCTGGCAAATCCTTCCCAATGCTTTTTCGTTAACAGAACTATAAAAGCTATTTCTATTGTTCCTCTCAAAAGGCTTACTCCGGTGGTCTGTATCTGTGGATACGTATTAGTAAATTTTACCTAGGCTCATGTGTTTAGGTGATGAAAAGATTTCAGCATGATAAGAAAATCACACGATTCACCCCAAAAGGAAGAAGACAGAAATGAAATTTGAATCTTTCTTCAGCTTTGCTAATCACGACATCCTTATGATCCCCTTTTGTTTCTCTAAACTAAAGAGTACGAGACAAAAAAAAGATAAACTGGATGTAACAATACTGAGGTCCCAGGAACTGCCCAGTTACCTTACAAACAAAACTAGCTGGGTGGAGTTTCACCTCCAAAAAGCTACCAAAAGTGAGAAGAGTTTTCAATATCTTTGGAAATACTTATATTCAGAAATATGAAAAACAAGTAAAACACTATAACAGGAGGTGGTTCGTCATGTTCAGAAAAGGTTAGGATGACACATACAGGTGTTTCAATGTCTATCTATGTATATTATTTTCATACCTATGTAAAATGGTACATAAATTTTTTTTTCTATTTGCAGCCCTATATCCATCACACATACTTGACTATCATCCTCATTTGTGATCTAACTTAACTCTTCAAAACATTAAATGAAAGAACTGAAAAAGACTGCTGTAGCCTAATTCCCAGGGTTTCTATTGTCTAAGAATTATGTTGATGTCAAATTTTAACGTCTTTATTTTATGACATTGGTGATTAGAATGCTAAACTCACAGTACATAATAAAACTAAACCACTTAGCTCACCTAATCCAGTTCAGAACTAGTCATACTGATCATCTAGGCTGTCAGAGAGGCTAGGATTATAACCTCTAAGTTTTGCTGCTTATGACAGAATAACAAAGAGTAAGAAATCGGGAGACAGGATGTATCACTGATCTACAATTCCTCACTGTAAAACAAAATTTATTTTACCTTGATTCTTTAAATTCACATTCTAATCACTTTGGCTTTAGTCCTTTGATCTGTAGGCAAGTATGTTTAGTTTTCTTTTCTTTCTCTTTTTTCTTTCTCCTTCCTTCCTTCTTTCCTCCCTTCCTTCCTTCCTTCGTTCTTCCTTCCTTCTTTCCTTCCTTCTTTCATTTCTTTTTCACTTTTGGTAAGAAAACCTTTATCACATTAACAATGAATACCTAAACAGAGTAAAACTACAACCAGAAAAATTATTCTAGAATATGTTGAAAATGATTATTATTATTATTTTGAAATTAACGTGGGTTCAAATGATCTGGAAAGACCTGAATTAGATTCTGGAAAATGCAGAACAAACTGGCAACCAGATTTTTCTCCCCAGTGAGAGTTCAGATAGGAAATGTCACCTACCTAAACTTCTAGAAGACCCACTATATTAATTTTAGTGATGTACTTAAGAACAGAACTGATTTTTCTTCAAGGGCCAACGTGGCCTCAGAAGACATTTAATGTAATAATTATAATAATCTAGTTCCTTGGCTACTAAATGATGTAAATTCTAAAATATATCTATAGGTTATTAGTTACTTTGGAAATATAAGTTAAATTAAATCTCGTTAAAATATATTAAAAAAATCAACCTCCATAACCTAAAGTTATTAATTGCCAGAGGGATTTTGGCAACATCATATGTGAAATATTAAGTTTTCCCATTTCCTTTCAAGGATTTCATCTTGTTAGTTCTATTCAATGGAACATGAATGAAACTATTAATTGCAGTTATTTTTCAAAAAAATTAAATTACACAATAGAAAAGATCCAATATAGATATTTAGCTCTCTCGATCCACCTAAGTTACACTAGAAAATGTAATTTATAGCTGGGAGGCAGGGATGACGATGAATGCACATAGTTTATCATAATTAGTGAGTCTTACTTTGTGTGTGTCTGAAAGTTCTACATTAAATCTATTTGTCAAGCATTCTAGGTTTGAACTCCAAATGGCTATCAAATATACTGCAAAATTCAGTGACTTTTGGGTGCAAGATTAATCAACACATAACATGTATTTTGTGTTTAGATAGTAGCAAGTCACCAAACAAAAACAATAAACCAAAATTCAACAAGGAAGAAAGTCAGTTTTTCACAATGACCTTCACACAACTAGTTCACATACTTGAAAATACATGACAAGGTAGTCTTATTTTGATTACTCAAGAGAGCTCAGATTGAGAAGGAATAGAAATAAATTGAATATATGTAACAGTCTTACCTGAAAGACGTTCTTTCTGCTTGATTTTTCCTTGGCCCATTCAATATGTGCTCCACACAAATCCACACTTTCTGGTTTGTTCCCAGTTTTCTGTAAACAAAGATGAAATAAGAATAAAAAGCGTACAAAACTGGTGATGAATGTTAGAAAAAATAAAAAAGTTTATTGAGTTAGCAGCTATACATATTTATGGCATAAAGTCTTTTTTTTTTCAGTTTCAAAGAGATATCTACATGCTCATGTTTTTTGCAGCATTATTCACAATAGCCAACACATGGAAACAACCTAAGTGCTCGTCGACAGATGAATGGATAAAGAGAATGTAGTATATATATATATAATGGAAAAATTAGTCAGCCATAAAAAAGAAAGAAATCTTGCCATATATAACAATATGAATGAACTTTATTTCAGTTATAAGGTGAATAAGTTCTGGTAATCAAATGCACAGCATGGTGACTATACAATATACAGTATACATACATATATAGTTAACACTGTACTGTATACTTGAAAGTTGCTAAGAAAGTAGATCTTACGTATTTGCACCACCCACACACACTCAAAACGGTAATTTTGTGAGGTGGGATGTGTTAACTAACCTTAATATGGTAATCAGTTCACAATATATATGTACATCAACACATCACATTATATACCTTAAATTTAAACCATGTTACTTGTCAATTATATCTCAATAAAGCTGAGAAAAAGAAAAGACAAACATTTAATAAATATTAAGTGCCAACACTGTCTTTTAGAAGTTAACTTTTCAGACTTTTAAAACTATACACATAAGGATATGTATTTAACAAATTTAATTTAGACCAAATAGATTATAGCATGTGCTTTCTTGTACACAATACGATGTAGATATTACTTAGAAGCTATTTTTACTTCAGTAATTCATAATAATCAATTAGTGGAAATATCATCTACATTTTCATCTTTATAGTTTCCTTTGGTTCAAGTGAATGATACTTATGTAACTGTAAATTTGCATAACTCCAAATATTAAACAAATGCTTACCTGTTTGGGAAGTTCACTATTCTTTAAGAAAGTGATGCCACATTTCAAAGACTCCAAAGATTTTCCTAAGTTCTAAGTTACTCTAGGTTTCTCTGTAAATTCAGTACTTTTCTCAAATCATTTTCCATAGACTACTTTAAAATTTCAGTATACAAGGGTTATAATATTTTTAGACAATGTTTTTAACATTATGAAACTTTAGGTTAAAATGTGAAATTATGAACAAATGGTAAAAATGTTATAAGAAATCTTTCAACAATTGTTGCCCTATAGCCACTATGATCAATTCTATCAGTTTAATAGAAATAGACTATTTTTCAGAAGAAACCAGAAATCTGAGGGTTCTCATATTAAATTGTGAGATTTTCTATTTTTGGCAACTCAATAAAAAATTGATATAAGCCAAACATAACTTTCCTTTAGGATACATTCAGCTGGCAGGAGAGCAATTGGTAGCATATCTTTCCTTTGTTAGAGGAGCATGCTTCGTACAGATGGTTCAGTCAGAGAATTTTTACTGGTCCACCCATGCTCTGCCACCTAGGTGATCACTATTGTGGAAAATCGCAAAGCATAATAATAATGTTCATTTTCAAGTGATTTATGATGTAGAAAAATTAAAAACAACCTGCTTCTTCTACAGTTAATTAAATTACGGGATACTCAGAACCAACAAAATAATCATTAAGTGTATGTAACGGAAGAAATTATCTTTCCCATATAACGCAGTCAGGGGAAAAAAGATGGAATTATTTTATATAAGAAGCACTTTTTATGTGCCATGCACTTCTCTGAGTGTTTTACAACTATCAATTCGTTTAATTCTTGAAACAATGGTATGCAGTAGGTACTTTTATCACCATCATGTTACAGGTAACAAAATATGCAAGGAGGGGTAGGTAAACCTTCCCAAGGTAACACAGGTAGAAAAGGAGGAGCTAGGATTTGCATGTGAGCAGTGTCACTCCAGAGTCTGTTCCTAACCACTATGCAGTCCTTGAAAATTAAATATACATTATGATCATACTCATGTTAAAACCTAACATTTGGGGAACAGATACCCCTTTCTTACTAGACTCTAGTATAGACATATTGATTTTGTTTCTGTCCTTCTCTGTTAAACTTGATCTTCCCATTGGGCCTTTACACCACCTGTTTACCTGGAATGACTCCCAATCTTCACATGGCTGACTCCTTCTTATCCATCAGGTCCCAGCTAAATGTCACCTTGTCAGAGGTCTTCTCTGACTGTCTCATATGAAAGAGCTGTGTTCCAACACTCCTAATTACTCTCTATCTCACCACTTGTTTTTATTTCCCTGCAGCCTTCCTCCTAACTGAAATCACCATATATATTTTTATATACTGACTATATGTTTTTTTCCCACTAGAATTAAGCACCTTGAGCTGGGGCTTTGTTTGTCTTCTCCTCCACTATTTTTCCCAATATATGGAAATGTATGGAACAGTGCCTGGCACATAGTTGTTGTTCAATGAATATTTGCTGAATTCATGAATGAAGGAAAAATATCAAAATTCAGCTAGCTTTTGTGCTTTGGAAGGAAGGTTGGGCATCAAAGAATTCCCAATTTTATAACAATTAAGATTTGTATCTGGTTTAACAGTTAAGCAGTCTTTGCTTTGTGATTTGGAAAAGTGATAAGCAGTTTAAGGGATTCATACGTGGATCGAACCTAGGATTTCGCAGAATCATTCAATAAGCATTTATTGCATACCTATTATGCATCAATGTGTTAGCCACTGTGCTGGGCACTGGGACTCCAGAGATAAAGAAAATACGGACTCTTGCTTGAAGAATCCCATACGAACCTCTGACCCTATATAATTGTCTATAGATTCTCTCTCTCTGTAGAGCTAGAGGGGACCTATGGGTCAAAAGGAAGCTAAGCTTTCCCAGCGTTCTCACCATCCAGCTTTGCCAACCTCTAACTGTTGTCATCAGCATCATGCACTAAATCCCATGGCTTTGGCACTTGGCTTGGGTTTATCCAAATTGGAACTCTGTCCATCACTTTCATTCACCTCCTGGTGCTCATTCATGTGACCTTGACCTTGCCCCATCTATTGCATTCTTCATGAGCTCACTGCTTGGCTTCCTCTTCGCTTTAGTAATCTCCATTCTGCTTTTCATCTAACATAACCCACTTTCTGAATTTTTCTTACTCCTACTCTGTTATGTTTGTTTTGGATGTTAGTGAAATCAGCAGACCTCTGTTCATTGTCCCAGTCTCTCAAGCCCTTCCTGGTTTCGCTTCCTTTCATGTCCAGACCTATGTCCCTGATTTCACAGTCACTTCGGCCTCTCTCATTCTCTCTCCCCATTCAATGATCCACTCTACTCTCTTTTCTTCTTCTACAGTCTTCCTCATAGCCCCTTATTCTTGAGAAATAACTTTTGACTACTCAGTGGAGTAAAATGGCTTACTCTTAATTCACAGAGATAAAGCCCTTGTGCTAGAATATTCACAATTCTTCTCACTTTAATAGTTAGTCTGTATGATCGAAGTAAACAAATTAAAAAATATAAACTTTAATAAATTCCTGTATGTCTTGCCTTCTAAAAGCTGTATATCAATTTCTCATTTGTTCCTGACAACAATCTCGTGAAGTTATTACCATTGCCTTCAACTTACATGTGAAGAAGCTCAAGCAGTGAGTGCTTAAGTGTCTTACATAAACTCACACACTTAATAAGTGCCTGAGCTGAGATATGAATTCACTTTTATCTGACTCCAAGTCCCAAGTTCTTGATCACAACACAATATGTGGCCTCTCCCCTATACCTAAACTGTCATCCTTCTAGGTCCCATAATGCCCTATTTAGGTCCCCAAATAAGAATGAACATTTTCTATTTCTTCCTTGTAAATGTCGTTATTTCCAATTTTTTCATCTGGCTCCCAGAATTCTGGATCTGGGTCTGTGACTCTGGTCCACCTGTCTAATGAACTCCCCTTCCTGGGCACAGTGGCATCCATGAGCATCAAACTACCTGGCCTGTCAGGGCCATGCAGTACATAAACAACTCACAGGGCATGTCTTGTTTGGCCTCAGAGGAAGAGATGCTCCTTCTTAGGCCCAAGGCTTTTCTTCTCTTGTTCCTAATTCCATCTAATCTCGTTCCTCATTTTCTGAGTTGCCCCTTTTCTCCTACATTCTCAATCTCCTACTCTCAAATAGATTATATCCCTTAGCCTATAACCACGCTCAAGTCACTCATGCTTGAAAAAAATATAGAAGAAAGCAAGCCTCAATCCCATAACTTCACTTTTTCTCAATCTCACCTATTTTCTTTTCATTATTGATAGGATTCTTCAGAGTTTTCTGCAGCCACATTCTCTGCTCATGTTCCATTCTCTTCTCAATCCATTGCAATCTTTTACTCCTTTTCTTGAATAATCTAAAATGCCTTAACCATTAAGGTCAACAAAAACAATCTGATGCCTTCTCTCCCATCAACATTCTACTTAAACTCTGTACAATTAGATTCTGCTGGTCCTTCTCCTTAAAACCCTCTGTCCCTCAGCTATGGAGACATTTTCTCTCTAAATTCTTCTTTCATATTTTATACTTCTCCTTCTCTGTTTCTTTCACTGACTTCTCTGCCTCTTCCCACTTCGTAAATGTTGGTAATCCTTGGTTTACAGCCTTCATTATTTTTTGTAGTTTTCGTGCTTCCTGTGGGTTTTGGTCTTGCCTCTGGTCTGATTCATCACTTATAATATGTTGTTTCCTCAATGGTTCCTCTGGCCCCTACCTCTCTCTTCTGTGCCAGAACTGTATTTTCTAACTACCATTAAGATTTAGCACAGACACCTCATTAAAACCATTGTCTTATTCTCAAACATGCCCCCTTTTCATTATTACTTGTCTTGGTTAATCATCCCTCTATGTACTTCGCTTTCTTAATTCTCTCCTTTCCCTCACTACCCACAACCAAAAGGTACAAAGCTCAAATTCCAGAACCAGCTCCAGCTTCTTCATCCCATGACCACAACCTCATTTGAGCTCTTATCATCTCTCATCTGAATTCTTCTCTTTGTTGTTTCCTCTGTGACCAGTCAAACCATTTCAATATTTCTCCACAATTTGACTTTTTGTAAAAAACGAAAAATCTCACCATATTTCTTCTGGAAAACTTGTTATCTACAGGATAATATACAAATCCCTTAGTAGGGCATACAGGCTCCTTTCTTTCATTCCCCAAGCATCCTTCTCAATTCCATTCATTCTCTTGTTCTTATACACATCTGCGACGCTAAATTCATAGCATGCCTAAATGCAACATGCTTTCACAGGACTATACATTAGGAATATGAGTATGCATGAGCCCTTTTCATCAGTAACTCATTTTCTCTCTCTTCAACCCACTCTCCTTGCCCGCCATTTGCCCCAGTTCTGCTCATTTTCATGTTGTAACTCCAAAATAATCTCCATGAGGCTCTCCTTTACCTCTGCAGGCACAGTCATTCACTCCTTCCTACCATTTTCCCTACTCTGAAGCACACTTTATTACAATTCTTTTTGTTGTCTACACATGGTAACTACTTTCTGTTGTATCTCTTTCCTCAAGCCATCCAATCAGAGACCAAGCTGGGTTTGTCTTATATGTCTTTATTTTTCCAAAATCTAGCAAAGTAGCCAAAATAAGCACTCAACAGATATTTGTTACCTGTTGAATGAATTTATAAACTGGATGGAGAATTACAACGGAAAATTTCCAGATTAATTCCAATGCATTCATAAATAAAAATAAATAATATATCTCAGAATAATAGCTTACAAAGTGAGAAATACATAAGAAGTAAAAGCACAGAAGCACAATGTATATTCCAATATACACTGACCTTTATTAGGAAGTGATCTTATGGCACAATCAAAGCAAATAATAGAGATTTGGGGTGAATTCAGAAATATGCCAGAAAAAGCTAAAGTTATTTGAGTAAAATTCAAGCAAATAGATATATTAGCTTCAAAAAAGAGCAAACTAAGATAAGCAGACAGAAGACATTTTTAAGTGATCCTAATCAATTGTTCATTTTTACAAAGCTAAAACAGAAACATCTAGGCTTAAATAACAACTTTAGGGACCAGGCTTTATTAGAAGTGAAAATGTTCAGTATTTAAGCGTCGTTAAACATTGGAATAAGTTGTTCAGAAAAGTTGTAGAATTTATTTGGAAGACAATCAAGATCTTATTCAAGAAGCCTGAAATTAAAGACTCCTTTAATAGAAAACATATTTTTGATTCCACAGCTACAAAACACAAGAAAAAGTCTGCTAATGAACTACATGATGCCAATGGATCATATTGTACATCATTATAAAAATGTACTTTTTAAAAATTGACTAAATATGGATTTAAATCTAAGAGTGAATATATCATATCTCTTCCGGGGTAAACCTAAAATATAAATGACTGATTTTTAAATATTTAAATAGAATTATTTAAAAGTTACTGCTTCTGGACAATAAAACATAAAAGCCTCTGTTGGAGCAATGTGAAGTCATTAAAAATTGATCCTAGGTCTTGTCCACTTCTGATTTTTATTATTCTCTTAGTACATCTTAACCATTTCCCAATAATAGCTGAAAGGGTATTCTTTCTATAATATATTTTTCTCTGACTTAGATTAAACCTTTGGGATTAAGTTTCCCATTTTTCTTTGTGGGATGTTTGGGGCCTTGTAATGTATCTTAAGAAAATATCAAAGGCCGGGTGCTCTTGTGCTTGGTGGTATTTTCCATGACAAAGATGGGGCATGTACGGAGGCAACAAACCACCGGGCCATTCATCCTCACGCTCTTACTACGAGATGTGGTTAAAAAAAAAAAGACAAGGTTCAGATTTTATGAAATGGGGTATTAGCTACCATTTTTTATTTTGGATTAATTGCTATTTCAGCATATAGACTCGGATTATCCTTATCAGTTTGAAACAGGAAAGACAAAATCTGTTTAGAGGAATTAAGTTTTATCATATAACTGGTTTTGATTCTGGAAAATCATTCATGGAGGAGGATAAAACTCACTTATAAATTCTCATTTGGGCAAAATGATTTAGGAAAGAGTGCTGAATGGATACCTGATCTTATTAACGTCTAAA
Source organism: Equus przewalskii (assembly GCF_037783145.1). Taxonomy (NCBI): domain Eukaryota; kingdom Metazoa; phylum Chordata; class Mammalia; order Perissodactyla; family Equidae; genus Equus; species Equus przewalskii. Next base: position 25,795,560 of record NC_091847.1, on the reverse strand, counting down.
GTATGGCCGCTGTCAACACAGAAGAGGATACTTTGATTGTAAGATGTGGGTTTTATGTATATGAATATAAATGATGTTAATAATAACTGAAATTGTTTCTACAGTGAAATTTCTCAGAACATTACAAGACCAAGTCAAACCAGATTTTCAGAAAAGCAAACTTTTGTTAGTGATTTGGGGCACTAGAATGTTACGTGTTTGTGGGGGTTTTTTTGAGGAGAAAGTATTCTCTCATTTTCGAGAATGAACACCTATTACATTTATTCCTGAATCAAAATCTTGCTAGAATAAACAAAATAGCTTCTATTTAGTCTAATTTCGTTGTATGCTAATATTGTCCTACATTCACATTACATAAAACACTATTTAACTCTGCAAGGTGAGTAGCTTGGGCAAATTTTTGGTGCCTCAGTGCCCCCTCAGAGTCCTTCCTTAGGCCCTCATCCACTCAGTCCACCTCAGCTGACCCTGTAGGTAACCAGTCCTGCTTGGGCCCAAATGGTCCCACTTCCTGAGGATAATCAGTCACCTTCTTGGAAAGCAAGGCCCTCCTTCCTGGCTGCCAGAGCACAGACAGGCTTTCGGCTGCCCGAACACTTCCAGATTTGGAGGAAATGCCACTTTACCGGGTGTAGGATCTGGCTTCTGAGGAGCTGCCCAAGGGTGTGCCCAGGGTTTCTATCATGTCAGCAGTGAAGACCCTGGGTGGTGAACTTTAACCAGAAGGAAGCAAGAAATGGAAAGAAACATGGCAGATAAATTCCTTCTCCTTCTTCCATCCCTCCCTGCCACAGACTGCTTCCTGATTTCTCCAGACAGTCTATCTGCAGCTTCTCTCCAAGTCAAGTAGTGCACCTGCCTGGGGATCTTCTGTGTCTCTTTGAGCCTCACTGTAGAGTGGTAGCCAGTATGGTAACACATCTCCTCCACTACTTCTCATCATTTCCTGCCCCACTCCCTTTATTCTTCACTCTCTGTGTCCTGGATTCATGCCTCCCAAGTAAAGTGCAGATGCTTAATTTGGGCTTTGTCCTCTAAGAAGTCAGGGTCAGACAATTGATGTTACTCTCCTTGTGGCAAAGATGGATAGCTCTCCACCAAAATGTGTGCTGGGCTCCCGCTTCGGGAGTCTAGAGTTGCCACTGGGAATTAGCTGGCTCACCGGAGACTCCATTTCTCCCCCAGCTTCCTTTGCATCAACATGTGGCCACATTACTCATTCTCATCTCTGCAACGTGAGCAAGAACCATGTGAGACACTTCTGGGCTTATGGCTGTTAAAAGAGCTTGCAGACTTTCCTATGCTCTCTTTAACTTTCCCTTATCTGCCACCAGGGGATGGCAGAACCAAAAGATGGGAGAAGCACTGTGGAACAGAAAGCTGGCCAGGAATATCTGTTTTACACTGTGGTACGAGTAAGAAATGAAATTCTGCAGAAATTTTGTATTGTATTTGAACAGCAGGGAGTGTTCTCCTACCTGACAAATCTTTATATTACTGTTAAGAAAACTAAGACAGGGGTTTTACGTATACTGCCGGTAAGTGGCCATTTGGGCATTTGAATTCATTCTATTTGGTTCCAAAGCCTGTTCTCTTAATCACTATACTCTATTGCTTTATGTAGTAATAATAAACATAATTAAGATTTATTATTTTTGCTATGTGCCAGGTGTGTTACATCAATTTTCTCACATAATTCTCACAATAGCTCTGTGAAGTAGGTTCTCTCATTAACCCCATACTTTAGTCAAGAAGCCAAGGATTATAGCAACAAACAAAATGTGATCCTGGGATTCCTAACCCAGGTGGTCTGACTTGGGAGCCCCTATTTCTACCTAATATGGTACACTGTTTCCCAGAGCATTTCAATTTAGTAGTGAATTTTTGAGAAAGACTAAATACATATATTCAGCAAATTAAAAAGTGCGCTGTGGAGTAAAAGTCCGTTTTATCTCAGAGAAAATGCAAGCTCTAAATCAGATGCATTACATTGACCAAAATGATAAACCACAGAGAGTCAAACTTCATAATTAAAATAGTTTTCTGAGAGAGCCTAAGGTGAGGTTTATTGGACAGTAAGCTATTATCCATTTATAAAGCATCCTATCAATTTCATAGATTTTTGTGGTTATTAAAAATTATGTAAGATACAGAATTTATTGTGGTTAATGGCCAAATCTTGAGAAAATTATAACCAGAGAACATGGCTTCATTTATAGTAATATCGATCACTTGATTTCATTTTTTTCCTTACAAAGTTTACGTTAATAAAATACTAGAATTCAGTTTCCCTTTCTTTCTTTCTTTCTTTCTTTCCATCTTCACCTACCATCCTCCAGATTTGGGGATCTTTTTTAATAATAATTTTTAAATATACAATGAGGCCACATGAGAATATAATCTATGGCTATACTCATAAACTGCCTTAGTGATCACCATGCTGACTTTGCCAGAGCTCTATCATTATGAAATGAAAATATGAAACAGAGATTTCAAATGCCTTCATTAGGCTGAGGTTGGTGCATCTATCATTTGTCCCTCCATTTCTTATGATCTTTTTGAGCAGGGATCTGAATAAGGGCTCAATACTCACGTTACGAAGATAAAATCATTCCATATTCATTTTGCACAGAATACTCAATAATTCATGAATAGCTTTCTGATTGAAACTATTTTCATCTTTTTGCTAAATCCCATCATTTTACTCCCATAAACAAGTGCATTTTGTTATTAAAGTCGTACTACAGTGACTGAGCATCAGATGTATTGCATTATTTAATTAATGCTTGTGTTCATTATTTGCACTGGAAGTAAACAATATTAAAAAAGTAAACAAATTATTTTAATGAGACCTTTTACTCTTTTTCTTGCTTTCAAGGTTACGGTTGAATGGGTGGTTTGAAAAAGTTAATAGTCTATTGAATGCCTGGGAAAAGTTTTCTGTCATTACAAGTAAAATTTGCCAGTGTTTACCTCTACTAAAAGTATGAGTACTATAATGTAATGTGAAAAACATGAAAGTAGCAGAAAAAAGAAGTTACATACGTAATCAGTATGTAGGCTTCATAAAGAATATACTGGCTTTAGAACTATATGATTTTAGGGGAGAAATAGTCCTTGAAATGTTTAGAAAGCTTCTGAATTTATGTCAAAAGTGACGCTAAGTTTTCTGAGCACACTGTGATAAATATAACAGAAACAGCTGATAGATGAGAATAAGGCCCATTTGGTCTGAATTTTGGTGGATATGAAGACAAGAGAAATTTCTTAAACCAGAAATAGATTTTTCACAGTGTTAGTAGGGGGCTACACTGAACATAGGTTCTGGAGTCCCATGAAAACACTTCCAGGTTTGCTACTGCGGGCTCACTCGTGCTGATACACCCACTTTCTTGGGAGAGCACATTTTTAGTTCTCCTTAGATGAATTGGCCTGCTTTCTTTCTTTGCACTCAGACTACTTTAGAAATGATCATTCTGTTAAAAGGTCAAAGACGTGAGAATACTAAAATATTTTCTGAGTGAAATGATACCCTGTGATTTACTACAGGCATTGGCCATAATAATGACAACGTTAGCTGTTTTGCTATTTTCTTTGTCAATAAGAGCACAAGGCTTCTATTGCTCCTGTATTTCCATAGATTTTTAGAATACATTTCTCAGGTAATATCACAAGTCCTATCTTCTTTTTATTAAAAGTAGAAATAAATATGTTAATTCCCCAAACCTGTCTCTGAAAATTCTGAATCTCTCTTAATTTGAGGATATTTAGTATATACAAAGGGCTCCATAGTGCCTACAGAATGAGTCATCTCTTCTCACAGTTCTATTCAAGGTCTTTCAGAGCTGGTTCCACACTGACTTTCTAACCAAATTAGAGTGCTTCCTGTTCTGCACTGCTATCCTCAACTTATTTTGAGGCAATCTTTCACTGGCAGTGCATCCAGGCAACTTGCAGAAGAAACACAAAATAGTCTAGACTGGGGCATATCCACCTTAGGGCACAGGGAACCTCTAAAAGCATTTCAAGGGCAACAATTAGCACACAGAGCAAGGGGCAAGGAAAGAGATCAATACATATCTATAAAATAAATTAATTAATTAAAGAATTATTTCTCATATTTGATCATTGCTTATTCCCTTATTTCTTCATAAAATATCTTTTTCCCCCCAATTCTGCATTGAAATCCTACTCATCCTTCAAAAGCATGCTCAGATATCACTTTCTGTATGGATATATTTAGACTCCTTTCCAGCTGGAAGCAATCTTTCTCTCCTCTGAGTTACGGTAAAACTAACCCATGTTTCTGTTCAGGCCATTTTGGAGCAACTATCAATGTTCATTTTTTACTATAATTACTTGACTTATGAGCATGATTTCTATTTGTTTCTAGACCCTCAGGGAAAGATCTGAGTCTGACTAATTTTTATATCTTTCATAACACCTAGCATAGTGGCTTAAACATCGAGGACACTCAGTGATATTTGCAGAATAAACAAATGGGGAGATACACAGGCTGAGCATTTCCTGGAACAACAGTTTCCCTGGAAAAGGACTACCAGTACCCGTAGCTAGATCTACTGTTCCCCAGCATGTTTTCTTATATTTTTTGACACTTTCGTCATGTTTTACTGTAATAAATCTGCATATGGTTCTGTCTCGTCTACCAGACTATAAGCACCTTGAGAGCAGGGATCATATATGATACATATGGATATCTCTAGGGTTTAAAAACACATTGTTAGGCGTTGCTAATCATTTGTAGAATAAATAAATGAAGGGGTGCTCCAAATTACAGAGCTTCTTCCCCATGAGGGAATCCATCAATAGCTTTTGTTAACCAGGAATGCAAACTTGCCACATCTCTTGGCTAGAGTCAGGTGTTTACTCTAAACCAAGCATAAGCTGTAAAATCACAAAGCACAGCAGGTATCTAGGAGGCAAGTTGCAATTGAAATGCTGGAGCCAACTGAAATGCCTCACTGATACAAAAATAGGCAAGTGTACTTAAAAAATGAAAAGACTGTGAGTCACCTCAGTGGATAAATGAAACTGACAACTCTTGTTTCTTTATAATTTCTCTAGCACTAGATGAAACAAATAATAATGCAGTGGCTTGTGAGGCAAAAGTGTTTGCCCTTGGACTAAGTGAGATGAGGCCATGATCCAAGAAGAATCAGCTTCCTCTCTTACCCTTTCCCCATGATAAGCCTGGTCCTTTTAAGACAAGTAGCACCAGAGTCACACTGCTGCTCAGTATGTATTTGTTAAAAGAATGCACATGATAGATTATCTAGGGTGAAGATGTCTGGAGAATACTGACACACCTTATTAAAGATTTGCTTCTGGTTGCAAATATCAACCCATGGCATGCTTCTCATTTCTTTTATTTTATCTTGTCTTCCAACCAAACTAAAATATTCACTTCTCTTTTTAGCACACAGACCTTACCCCTTCTCAGTTTCATGCCATTGTTCATATTTTTTACTCCACTGGAATTCCCTGCCCACAATTCTCCACATATTGAAATTATAACCATCCTTCAAGGCTCAATTCAAATCTTTCACAGATGTGAGCTCTCCCTCCTTTAAATCTCAAAAAAAAAAAAAATCATCTAAGTTTTTTATTTCATCTCACCCAATTTTTTGGCAGAGATGCTATAAAGCAAAGACTATATCTTGATTATATCTCTATGCCTTATATGTAGCCCTAACGAGCAAGCTGTTCATTGTAGGATTTCAATACATATTCTTATGAAGTCTTTTCCCACCAAGGCTTATATAAATAGCACAAACTTGATTAACCAAATGCATATTTAAATGAAACTGAGGTAGACTGTAATGAGAAGCTATGCTATTTGGATCAACTTTCCCACTGAAAACAATGAAAAGTGCTGGATAAGATATTTCTTTTTAAAATTACCTTAAAAGAATTGAAAGGCTCAAAAGAAAGTGGGAGCTGCCAGGGTAAATATTGTTTGGAGGTGGGAATCTGAACCCAGAGAGGAAAGCTGAATATCAAATCAACATAATTGTACTTTGCCTGAGGGCATTTGTTTATACGACACATTTAAACTTTGGTCAATCTACCTCACAGAATAATGGAAAAGGTGCTGCCTGAGGTCTTATGAAAGGATAAAGGAGAACACATATTAAACTTGTTGCCTTTCTCCAATCCCAAGGGATTATAAAGAAGACTGCCTTTGTAGATGAGCAATGTAAGAGAGAACAACAAGGAAGAGTGAAGAATAATTCTGTCCCTGATTAGTTGTAGCATAGCTATAGACATCCTTCTATGTACACATAATCTGAGAATTCCAGTTGTTAATTTAGATTAAGCTAATTAGTCCCTGGGAGTGTCCCAAACCCTTTGAGAAAAGTGCAAAACACTCTGGAGTAGGACACATTTATCTTAGACTTCAGAGAATCTCCCATGATAATATTTCAATAGCAATGATTAGCACGCAGTCAAAGATAACCAGACACACAAGGAAACAAAGCAAAGCAACATGAGTGAGAACCAGCAGAAACAGACTGACACAGACTTCAAATGTTAAAATCACAAGACACAAAATATAAAACAACTATGCCTTCTAATTTTAACAAAATAAAAGAGAGTCTTGAAAATATCTTCAAGAAACAACTATAACAAATGACATAGTAAATTTTAAAAAAGAAACAAACCTCTAGAGTTGAAAATTACAATAATGGAAATAAAAACAATGTTTTTATTTAAACAAAGGAGTATTGAATTAAAGAATTAGAATAAGAATCAAGAGAAATTATTTGGAATGCAGTTTGGAAAGATAAAATGATAGAAAAGAGAAGAGTGTAAAACATATGGAAGGTAGAGTAAGAAAAGTTAATATAGATTTAACTGGAAGCTTAGAAGAAAATAAGAGAGAATATGAAAGAAGCTACATTTGAAAAGAAAATACCTTGGAATTTTCTAAAATATATTCATGACAGTTATAAACAATTTCAAGATGCTCAACAATTCAGGAAGGAAAAAGTAAAAGAAATTGATATCTGGATGCATCATGGAGAAACTGTGGGGAAACAAATGTCATGAGAAAAATAAAATGAGCATTCAGAGAACAGCAGTTAGACTAACGGGTAACTTCTTGATCGCAATAATGGATGACAGAGAACAGTGGAATAATATCTTTGATGTACTGAAAGAAAATAACTGCCAACTCAAAATTCTATATCCAGAGAGAATATGTATTTCCAGAATGAGGGAGAAATAGATACATTTTGAAACAAGCAGACACTGAGACAGATTGTCACCACAAGACTCTTACTACAGGAATTTCTCAGAATATACTTCAAACAGAAGGAAAATGACCCTAGAAGGAAGGTCTAAGATGCAGGAAGAAATAAATAGTAAAGAACAGGGCAAATATTTGGCAAATGTAAATCAACATTGACTCTATAAAAGAGGATAAATAATGTCTGGTTGTGTTACAGAAAAATGAAAAGAAAGAATTAAAATACCAGACAACAATAGCATATACATTGGGAAGAGGATAAATGGATTAAAAATATCCTAAGGTAATATTTTGGAAGAGGGTAAAGGATTTGATTAGCTTTAGTCTTTGATGAGTATCAATGTAATCCTAGGGAAGCCACTAACAGAACAGAAAGTATATCACTCCCAAACCAGCAGAGAAAATATGAAATGATAAAAAAAAAGAAAAGGAGGAAAAAACAAGAAATATTTAGAGAAAGAAACATTCCATTTCTATAAATGCAAAACCAGACAAAGTAAACTATATTTTTTAAGGATTATAGCTATAGGTGGAAAAATAATAAAAGGCAATAAAATAATGACTAAAATGCAATTTAACTCTGTGGCAAGAGAAAAGGCTGTGATGACATAGGGACAGATGGCAGGGGGTGGGGCTTTTGGAGGGCTGGCAGGGTCTCCCTTGACCTGGGTGGTAACTATGGAGGAGTTTGATCAGTAACTGTTAAAATATACATATGTTTTGTAAATTTTACTTAAAAATGGTTTGTGCACTATTTTCCAATGACAACATTTAAAAATTTTAAAGTGAGTTACAAATCAGAATACATAAAAAATCTATGAGAATATGAACACTATCCTTTCCCTTATCATCCGGGAAATTCAGATCTAGAACACCAGTGGTTTTAAAAGGCTCCTCCTCACAGGAGGGCCAGCCAGTCTGGACCAAACTTTCTCTGGTTTGAGGTGGAGGGAACAAAACAGAGACGATGTTTGTGGACATAGAAGGAAGACAGTTTCCTGTTTTGATAAAGACTGGCTTGCATTCTGAAGTTTTATCTCACCCAGATTTGGGGTATTTTACAACTTCCTTTCCGTTAGGAAGTGACAGTGGTAGTAGGTGGTAGGTTACTTTTTAATGTCCCCATTAAAAAGAAAAACAGAATATGTTGGTCCTCTTTTTCTTTTAAGGAGGTCAACGATGACCCAGAGCCCATGAGTCTCTAATTTACATTCTGTGTCTACTCTCAGAGGGAGGCTGCTTTTGATAACAATGTGAGTTGGTTATGAACCGAAAGAACTTCAGTGAGAAGGAAAGATAGCCCAGCCTAGAATGTGGGACCAGGCACAACATCTTGTGACATGCTGTATTAAACGTGAAAGCCCTAAGAGTACGAGCCAATGGAGGAAGATGAGGGCCCCCGGAAAATAGACGTGGACACGCAGGAGGTTGCATCTAGAGCCCCAAGTAGATGATGGCTTCATTTTCAGAATTATTCAGCGTTCAGACACGAGATTTATGCTACCTATGGATACATATTTCTCTTTTTTGGAGGCCATAGGTGCTGTTGCTATTCCTTGAATTCATATGTTTTCTCTTCTATACATATCTGAATCAATTCAAGTGCAAAACTAATATAGTGTAATAATATATTATACTCCATATTATGCACTATAGAATATAATATATTTATATATTTTAGTAGAGTATATAGAATATAATAATTATTTTACAACTGCTATATACCTTTTTTTAATTAACTAATTTCATCCCTTACTAATTTTATTGATGCATATCACTATCCTCCCATTTCACAGATAAAGATTTTGAAGCTCAAAGAAGTTAAGTAACTTTGTCAGCTCCTAAGTGGCAAAACTAGAATGAAGTCCCCTGTGGTTGAACTTCAACGTCAAGCTCTTAGCTACGCTGCTGCTTTGTCTCACCACTGCATTAACATTCAAAGATCATTCCCATAAAGATTAAAATGCCATTTACTCTTTTAAAGCACATTCTGCACTCACTCAGGCAGTTTTTACTGACCCCTTGGAGGAAGGCACAGACTTTTTCCCAGAAGCACAATGAACAATACCAGGACATGTTTAAGGGGGTACAAGGGGAATTCAGAAAGTCGAGCATAAATCTCTTTCAAAATAAAACCACAGCATCTTTAATCAAGGCCTGGCAATCATCGTATCGTTTCCCTAAGACTGGAATTGGTAAATGTGGGCTATCCCACTAGGCCTTTAATACTTGGTTGGAAATGTATCCAAGAAGTTGACTAGCAAGACAATTCATGCAGTACAAACATGAATCTGTAATTCTCTTCCCCATTACCACAAAACACAGCTAGTTCCTGCCCTGAATTCACTTTGAAGACAATGAGTGCCTGGGAGAAACCATAAGAGCATTGAAAATAAGGCCAGAAGTAATAAATAGGGACTGCCAAAAAAATGGTAATGAATTTCTTCTAAAAGTAAAATCTATTGTCAATTTCCAATTCTGAAGATTGAATGGGAGGCATGGGTTAGTGAGCTGACTTGCAGGGTTTGCCTGCAATCTAAAGGGAGTTTTCTTTCACCTGTACAAAATTAAGCAGCCGATAAATATATCTCCTAGTAAGAGGAGATTAAAATAATAAAAATAAAAATAAACCAAATGCTTCAATTTGGGATCTAATTTCTCCCATTATCCCAGCACATTCACATAAACTCTGCTCCAATGGAATTCTTCTCACCCAGCAGGATGAAGATCATCTTCTCAGCAGCCAAACTCAGCAAGGCAGGCGACTTTCCTCCCTTCCTGACTTCCCCTCTTAGAACTCATTCAAAGGGAAGACAAAGAACCAGTGAGTGGAGGGGAGTTTTTTCATGCCTGGCCCTTAGGGGTACTTTATTTTTCTTAAAAAGATTATCTCAATCTTCCTGTAGCCAAACAATAAAAACAAAACAAAACCCTAAAACGAATTTCAGAGGCAGTTTAAATTAAAAATACAAAGGACTGAGATATATTTTTAATTCATTCATAATTAGTTTACAGATTGGACCGCACAGAGACTCCAAAATCAGAAAGCCACTTGGGGATAAAGGCTATTGCAATTATCAGGAGCAAGCCAAATGCTACCTTTTGTTCTTACTAAAATCTTCTCCTTTAAAAAACATCTCCTAGCAAATGATTTTCTATTTCCTATTTAAAGAGGATTACATAGCAAACGCGACTAGTGGCTGGAAAGCAAAGAACTTTCCATCGTTTTATTACCTGCCAAATACAAATTAGTTCATTGCGGTTAACTCCTGCCAGGCGACCCCCTTCTCTGCTGCCCATCAGGCCAATGGGGTATGGCAGGTTGGTTCCTGCCCGAGTCCTTCCTAATCAGGAGGCTGTCAGATATGCTGCCTGCCCACTGTCTCCTATATCATGCGGCAGCTCTGGTGTTTGGGCAGCAAGGTTTTGAGCTTGAATTGCCCCAGTAACTAGCTCCAAATTGCTCCTACTTACTATCAATGTCAAATCTCTGTGGGCATATGTGAGGCCCTCCTCCAGGTACCATAAAGAAACCCTACAAATTTCACTTTGTAATAACCATAAGATACAGAAATTGTATTAGCTCCATTAGATGGAGTCATAGAAATATTTGGAAAGGTTAGCTGGATATAGTGAATGTCACAGTTAGACTAAGATAAAAAATCACTTTGTTAACTTAGAGTGTTTCCTCATTGGTAACATCCTATATTAAGGTGCCATTTATAAACTGTTTATTATTATTTATTAATGTGTGAAGCACTTTATCGCCGGCTAGATAACAACTTAAATTCATGTATTAAAGATGCACATACATGGTTTAATACGATTTACGTCTCATAATATTCTTTAAAACAGCTTCCCATAGTCTCATCTGTTAAGCATTTATTACTAATGCATTTTATAGCATACGTTATAATACATTATTTGAGCAAGTAGCTGCATTTAGTGATCATTTCATAAATAAGAATAAAGCACTTAGAAATGGCACCTTAATTTAAAGCGTTACCTTCGCATTACTAGATAGCCGCTCGCCATTCATCTCGTTTTGTGATCATTCTCCAAATGCACCACTTAATAAAACAGGCACTAAGTTCTCTTTTCCCTTCATCTGCTTAAAAGTTTATTGAGTCCTTTCCTCCATCTGCTTTCAGATGTTCGTGGCTTGGAGGCTGCAGTGTGATTTCTGACAAAACCAAACTTTTAATTCCATAATATTTCTTCAAAGGTGATAACAGTAGAAACAAAGAACTACCCACCATATTAGACAGAGCCTGTTGCTTGGATTCTTTGTAAAATTCAATTTTTCGACTAGAAAGAACAATCCAGGAAGTAGACCAGTTTTTCCTTAGGGGAGAAAAAAGAGGAAAACAGCATTATCACTTGATTAAGTCATTTATGGATATCACATGAGCAACATTTGGAATGAGTAGAGACCATATTTTGAACTAGAATTCCTAAAAGTCTTTTCTTTATTGAAACCTATAGGTGGTGTGGAATTTGGGTAATAATAAAGACATTCTGTAATTTTTAAAGATCATGGCATTTATAGTAAAATGTTCTCAATTTGTACATCCTCCCAAAGTCTTTTTCATCTACTAAAAATCCAATTTTTGTGTATCCATGGCCCCATTCCATAAAAAGTCTATGTTTCTACAGCAAGCCAAAAATAGCAGAGTGTAAATAGGCATCAAAACCCCTTCCTTCATTGTTACTGCTCTTCATTGGTTTAGTAGATTTCAGAGTCTGAAAAATTAACCAGCTAATGTGTCACTGCCTAGTTGAAAATATTTTTTAATGTTGAATCTCACTAGAAATCAAAGAAATGCAAATAAAAAGAGTGAAACGCTTTTCCCCTTTTTGCCAACCAAATTGGCAAGAATTAAAAGGACTAATACAACCAAGGGCTATTGAGGGTGTGGAGAAATGGATTCTCTCACACAATTTTGGTGGGAGTGTAAACTAACACATGTTGTCTGGAGTGAATTTGATAATATGTTTTTTAAAAATCTTTAAAAATGTGTATATCTTTTGACTAAACAAGCCCATTTCATAAATTTAAATTTCTCTTAAATTATCTCGTAAGTTGTTAAAGTTGTGTGCACAAGTATGAAATGCACCATTATTTCTTAATTATGCACCTAAAATATCAAAAAATAAGAGATTGATTATGTAAATTGCACAGAATAGATTCATATAATGGAATAATGAACCCTATGCTGCAGAAAAATACTGATATAGGAAGATTTTAATGCAGACTATGATACAATACGTAGTTCATAACACCAGGCTATGTTATTTACTTAAGGCTGTCCTCACCCATCCCAGCCCCTTCTAATTATTAATTCTCATTCATCGGAAGTTCAAATATTACATCCTCAACTGTGCCTTCCATGACTTCCTTGCATAGCATTTATGATAAATTAGAAAATAATTTTTGTAAATTTCACCTCTATCTCCCCGATTTAAAAAATAACCCAAAATGATAGAAAATATTTCATATTTGGAGATATCCCCAAGCGCCTAGGACAGTGCCCTGGAAGAGTAGGTAGTAAATATATATTTATTGAATCAATGATTGAACTTAGGTATGGAAAAGAAAAGCCGGGTATAACAATGAAATCAAGTGGTGAAATCACAGCTTTCAATTTTCCTTTGTATTTCTTGATGTTTATCAAATTTCCTGCATTTTGGGGCCAGCAGGCTGGCGCGGAGGTTAAGTGCGCACGTTCTACTTCGGCGGCCCAGGGTTCTCCAGTTCGGATCCCAGGTGGGGACATGGCACCGCTTGGCACGCCACACTGTGGTAGGCATTCCACATATAAAGTAGAGGAAGATGGGCATGGATGTTAGCTCAGGGCCAGTCTTCCTTATCAAAAAAAGAGGAGGATTGGAAGCAGTAAGCTCAGGGCTAATCTTCCCCAAAAAAAAAAAAAAATTTCCTGCATGAAACATGTATCACTTCGGTAATTATATGTGTGTATTCATGTCATGAAGGATGTCCTTTTTTAGATGGTGAAACATTAAGGAGATTAATATACATAAGTTTCTATCCATTATGTCACATTGCTGCAGTTTGCTTTAGTTTAACACTCATTTCAAAACAGCTAAGCTCATTTAACTAAAGTAGTAAAAAAAAAGTTTACAGAAAGACTGTATTCAGGTCAGTAGAAAACTAAACAAAAATATGTTTCAAATGACCATTCGTGATCTTTGTGTCATTTACTGCCCCTTGCCTCTTAGAATGTAGGGCCTTGATTGAAAGGACAGCTTTGACGAAGTGAAGTTAACCTTTACGACACGATTAGGTTGCTCTTGCACACCTGAAGTTTTCTTAAGTCTTCACCGTTGTGTTAAAAAAAAAAAACAACACAACAAACAGAAACAAAACAAACACGGTTTGCATTTTTCAACATGCGAACATGAATACTGTGCTCTTGGACCCACTAATCTTCAAATGAAGAGTCACTTTTTCAATCAAATGATGAAAAAGATGAGGGGGAAAAAAAACAGAAAGAAAACCACAGAGCTTTTCCCCGTTCGCCCTAGTGCCCTTTTCTCCTTTTAGGTACCAGCAGCAGCAAGGTGAATTGGAGCAGCCATAGCTTTCTCTTTATGTGGATCATCATATTAGATGGCCCCAGACAGACAAAAGGGAAACACTGGAAGGACTGACTGCTGGTCTAGACTGGGCATCTTTTATCGCCACCGCTTATTTGACAGTATATGATTAGGAAGTATGGAGCGTCCTCAGACATGACAGAACTCGTATTTAACATGCCTATTCCATTTCCCACTATGGTTTTCTCTCCTGGCAGGGAGATACTATTCCTTTTTTGCTTCCTCTCTATATCAAGCTCTCGATAAATGGTTCTGATTTGAATCTGTTTCAGATGTTGATCGTTTATAGAACGTGTTGGTATTACTATCCTCTTCCTTAAACTTGGAACTGGAACTGGTTAGAACTGAAGTTGCATGAAATTCAATTATCTCGTGGTTCTTTCTCAGAACTTTGAACTGCTGTGAAATGTTCCCTGTTAGGTGAATTTGATGAAGAAGCCAAAGAGGGTAAGAACTGTAGGTCTTGGAGCCTCAGTGATATAAATTGCTCTGACACTTACTTACAGTGCTATTGCATTTTGAATTTTTAAACTACAAGCAATGTCTTTATGGCATTAGAATAAAAGTGAAGATTTTTCCAATTTGTTTAAAATGATTTCATTTCAAAAGGAAGAATAAAATGCTGTTACCAACCTTTTAGATCCTCCAATTTCATTTTTTTCCATGATTTCTTTTAAAATAATAATTAGCATAAATTATTTTGAGTACCTAGTATACGCTTGATTATGTAGTGGAGATTTAGCTTCACAAAAAAATGATGAAGGTACGAATATGTCCATTTACTAATATGGAAAAGAAGGTTCAGAGAGTTTAGGTAACTTACTTAAGCCCACATACTTAGACTTAGAGTCAAACTCAGTTTCTCTGACTCCCAAGCCTATAACCGGTCACTAATTTATGTTGGTTTTTTGTAAGGATTAAGCAGTACTTTCTTGGTTAAGGAGACTGTCAATGTCAGATTTTGCCATAGCTTTTGGTCAAAACTCTCAAATTATAAAAGCTAGTGCGTACAGACTGTGGCAAAGTACAAGCCATCTGGGCTCTCTTTTCAACTATGTTACCTGTTGCTGCTTAGGATTGGGTGAAGGCCCACCACTCCTAAGCTCTCTTCTTCCCTTTGAAGTTGCACTGATTTAAAGGAGTCACATGATACAACATTCAACTCCTCATAAGCAGCCAGGAGCAGTGGTGTGCTCCTGATGATGGCACTTCCGTCTTTTTCCTGCTAGGGGATGATTCTGGTCTGTGATGAGCAGATTTATCTGCACTCAGTAGGGAGCATAAAACCAGAAAGTCAAAAAAAAGCCTCCAGCCTAGGAGTGGCTGAGAATTCACCTAACAGGAACAACTTTTAACCTTTGGAATCTTCCTCCTTAAACAAAGTACTCTAGAGACTTGACCATTTTCCTTACGATATCTGTCCAGTCCATTCCCCATCTGATGGGTTCAGTGTTGCCTGCGGTTCTCAGGGGATCCATGTAAGAGCTTTCTTGCCCGGTTACTCTAACACAGTGAGCCTTTTGGATGGCATTGTCACCTCTGGACAGAGTGTGAAAAGGCTCCACTGGCAAGATTTTGCCCTGACTTGAACCTTTAATGCTTTCTGTAGGCAACCAAATCGTTACAGGTGACTGTTGTTCAGTACATTGAGAGACAGCTCAGGAAGGGAGTAACTCATGTGAGCACAGAGGGCTTAGCTGGGGCGAGTGAGTCTAGCAGTTTCTGTTGAAACTTTTCAAACTGACCTTTCAAGGATGAAGCAGTTTTCAGAATGGAAAGAAAGTCCCTCTACTTCTGTAGCTCCCTCAAAGAGATGGACGCCATCCTTAACCTCTTAGAGCTTTCCTAGTTCTGGGCACAATATCTGCCATTTAGTAGGTGCTTATTAAAAGTTTTTGAGGAAAAGAACATACGGCCTCTCCAATTTCGGGATTTTCCTGGTCTGTGTTTGCTGTTATTCACTAACAAGGACTACAAAAGGCCCCACTTCCTGCATTTCTCTTCCTTGTTTCTCAGTTGCCTAGTGTTTTGATATGTCATTCCTGGCATTTTTAAAAAACTATCTAATTCCTCTGGTTAAGTATATTTTTCTCTAATTTATAAGTCTAGTGGCAATAGCTGAGCTTTCTCTAGAGGTCTTCCTGACTTCTCAGATGTGTATCAGTAATACAGGCTATTACGCATGCATTGGTCCCCACTCTGTGCTGGGTGTGGCACCTGGTATTTTGTGTGTATCAAGTCATTTAATCACTAGGCCAGTCGCAAGTACCTAGTGAGCATCTACCACATGCAGACAATTCCAAGGACTGAATATATAAAGGCAAATAAGAGAGATCTTGAGGAGTTTACCTCTAACTCAGGGGAGACGGGCAGTAAACATGGGAACAAATAAATCCTCCAAACAACACTGGGACGTGGGTGATACCCTCATATTCAGATGAGAAAACTGAAGCTTAGTCAGGCTGCCTCCTACCCACAGACATAAAAATCATAAAGATGGGATTCAGGTCATGTCTCCTGGACTTGAAGGCCATGCTTATTCTGCTGTATCAATTGTCTCTAGAGCAGGGGGCGTGCAGCTCTCCCTTAGTCTTAGTGAGCATGTCTGTGGAGGGCTCCATGATAGGCTCTGAGAGAGGAAGACACACAACTGTTGTCAAAGAAGTGTTTGAATGTCTTTCTCCTTGGAGGAGGGCACTTCTTAGCTTGACTTGGGCTGTTCTGCCATGCTCAATTGTAAGCCCTTTCATCCCTACCTTCCCTCAATGGTCAGCAGGTAAATTCATCCATCAATGGGAGCCAATTAATCCTCAGTATTTCACCATCTTAACTTTGAGGGCATTCTTTTCTAGTTTTCCACACAGAGAGATAAAAACCAAGCTGTTGGATAGACTTGAGGGTTAAGTAAGACATATAGGTCAGGAAATATCCAACTTTATTAAGTCATAGTTTCCAGGAATAGGTGAAACAGTCTCCACACAAATTTACAGGTAACAATCGGTGAGCAATTGATATTGATGCTAGTGATTCAGTGCAGGGAACAGACCCTGGCGCAAGAAATGCAGGTATTTACTTCAATTTTTGTTTGCCACAGAACAAATCACATCTAAGGGGGAAAAAGAGTCTTAATACAATTAGGAAAGAGGAAGGACTGAATTCTTTTTTTTTTTTTTTGAGGAAGATTAGCTCTGAGCTAACATCTGCCACCAATCTTCCTCTACTTTATATGGGGGACGCCTGCCACAGCATGGCTTGACAAGCAGTGCATAGGTCTGCACCCGGGATCAGAACTGCTGAACCCCGGACCGCCAAAGAGGAATGGGTGAACTTCATCACTGCGACACCAGGCCAGCCCCCAGGACTGAATTCTAATAAAGACAATTATTTACAATTTATGAAATTGGTGGGACATTTTCTCCAAGTGAGACACTTCACAGAACTTTCCTAAAACAAATCCTGAATTGTAGAGGAGGAAATGCAAAAAAATCTCCAAAAAACAAAAAAACTCGAACACAGGCATCAGCTTGGCCAAAAACTCTTTGCATTCTGCAAAATGGACACTGGATGGCAGCACATAATAACAGCAACTTTGTAACTGCTTACCTGAAGGATGCTTGATGGAAAATGGCTATTCATTACCATTATAAGAATCTGTTAACTTGAGCTCAGATTTAACACATTCATTTGCTCTGACATCAAACCCTTATATCCTATCCTCACCTCTCCTATGCCTACTTTAGGTAATGACAGGGAGGCAAACCAAAAAGAAGAAAATATATGTGAGATTACTTTGTAAATTTCAGACTCTCTTTGGGGCACCTGCCTTTGTTGTCTGACTTGGTCACACTGGATTTGACTTGATTCTGCACCAGTGGCGGGAGTGAAAGTGATGGACTTCAGTGTCCCTGACTGATGTAACGCAAAATCCTGCGGACACTGTTGTATGTGCTGACTCATTCTCAAAATGGTAAGTTAGGAACTTATTTCTTTTCTCTCATATTCTAAGCTTCTTATAATTTGCCACTCCCAAAGGAAGATCATAGAGACACTGAGGTATAAATGCACACATCCTTGTCGCTATTGCTAAAAATGTAAAAGCTTTATATATTCAGAGTTTTCAGATGTTGGAAATTACGATAGAGCATTATGATAGAAATCACAAAACGAAAGCAACCTTTTACAATTTAAATTCTGTATTCTGTACTCCAAACTTTCCCTCCAGTCCTCAGTCCTGAACATAAAAAGAGAGAAAGACAGATTCAGCCTGGAAGAATTTATTCGGATCCTGAGCAGAAAGTGCTAAAGAAAAAATAAGTTCACATTAGGAAGGTACTTTGGTATCATGTTCTAAAGGAAGTCTATTCTGAGTAACAATTGCTAAAAGAAGAAATAAGGAAATAAATAAAACAGAGGTCTAAGAGCTGTAGGCTCTAGGATGAAAACGGGCACCCGTAGACATAACCACTGCACCATCTTTATTCCATTTCTTTCCACACCCTTCTTCTGTCCATCTTTCCCCCACAAGCATTTCTTCCCATGCCCGTGGCAAGAGCAGAGTAGAGTGGGAAGCGACACGTGATAAAATGTACAGAGCCACAGATAAGATGACAAAGGGGTAGGCTGAAAGTGAGCGATGTAGAGGGAGAGATAAGTGTTCTGAAATAGCGTATATGCTGTCAGGTGCCATTTGTAAACTAAGACATTGAAAATAACTTTTCACTAGGGCCTCATAGAGCTACAGAGGGGACTTGGCAACTTCACTTTTGGGGATGGAAGTCCCAAAATGAAGGAATTTCTAAACTTCATCAGAGAAGCTAAAGCATATATTAAAGTTGAATGCTGAATGTATTCGGCTTTCAATCCTGTCTGTGTATCACTGGAGACATTTGTAGAACTTCATTTCAAAATAAGGCTAAATTTACGGCCCTTTATGAATGTAAGATATAACCAATGAGTTTTCATTCCTTTCGCCTGCTCTTGTTCATATTCAGAGATAGGTCAAGCTTTCTGTAGAGAGACAGAGAAAAGATATGTAATGGGAAGCTAAAGAAAAAGGAAAAAAAGGAGGGAGGGGAAACAAAATAAGGACACCAAATATGATATGGAAGACCTGTCATGGATTTATGAGTAGAAACCTTTATAGAGATTAATAAAAAATATTTGTTAGGTGACAATTGAAACCCCTGGTACTGTTGATGGTACAAAATTAAAGGACAGTTTTTGCTCCCTGGTCTCAAATGGCTTCTAGCGAGAGAAAAACTATAAGACATTATTGAAAGAAATCAAAGAAGGCATAAAGAAATGGAAAGATATTCCATGCTCATGGATTGGAAGAATAAACATATTTAAAATGTCCATATTACCTAACAATCTACAGATTAAATGCAATTCCAATCAGAATCCCAATGATATTCTTCATGGAAATAGAACAAAGAATCCTAAAATTTATAGGGAATAACAAAGACCCAGAATAGCTAAAGCAATCCTGAGAAAAAAGAACAAAGCTGGAGGCATCACAATCTCTGACTTCAAAATGTACTACAAAGCTATACTAAGCAAAACAGCATGGTACCGGCACAAAACCAGACACACAGATCAATGGAACAGAATTGAAAGCCCAGGAATAAAACCACACATGTATAGACAGCTAATCTTTGACAAAGGAACCAAGAACATACAATGGAGAAAGGAAAGGCCCTTTAATAAACAGTGTTGGGAAAAGCGGACAAACACATGAGAAAGAAAGAAAGTAGACCACCATCTTACACCATACACAAAAATTAACTCAAAATGGATTAAAGACTTGAATGTATGACCTGAAACCATAAAACTGCTAGAAGAAGATATAGGCCATAGACTCTTTGGCATCTCTTTTAGTAGCATCTTTTCGAACACCCTGTCTACTCAAGCACCGGCAACAAAAGAAAAAATAAACAAATGGGGCTGCATCAGACTAAAGAGATTCTGCAAGGCAAGAGAAACCAGGGACAAAATGAAAAGATCACCCACCAACTGCGAGAAATTTCTTGCAAAGCGTATATCTGACAAGGGGTTAATTTCCAAAATACGTAGAGAACTCATACAACTCAACAGCAAAAAAACAAACATCTTGATCAAAAAATGGGCAGAGGATATGAAGACACATTTTTCCAAATAAGATAAACAGATGGCCAACAGACACATGAAAAGATGTTCAACATCACTAATTATTAGGGAAATGCAAACCAAAACTACAACAAGATATCACCTTACACCCGTTAAAATGCCTATAATTGCCAAGACAAAAATAACAAATGTTGGAGAGGATGTGGAGATAAGAGAACTCTCATATACTCAGGTAGGAATGCAAACTGGTGCAGCCACTAGGGAAAACAGTATGGAGATTCCTCAAAAAAATTAGAAATAGAAATACTGTATGGTCCAGCTATCCCGTCACTGGGTATTTAACCAAAGAACCTGAAATCGATAATTCAAAGAGATTTATGCATCCCTATATTCATTGCAACATTATTCACAGTAGCCAAGACATGGAAACCACCCAAGTGCCCATCAATTGATGAATGAATACAGAAGATATAGTATATATATACAATGGAATACTACTCAGCCATTAAAAACGACCAAAATCATCCCATTTGCAACAATATGGATGAAGCTTGAGGGTATTACGTTAAGTGAAATAAGCCAGACAAAGACACACAACGTGATTTTACTCATATGTGGAAGATAAACAAACACATGGATAAAGAGAACAGATTAGTCGTTACCAGAGAGGAAGCAGGCTGGGGAGTGTGCGAAAGGGGTAAAGAGACACATATATATGGTGACGGATAAAAACTAGACTATTGGTAGTGAGCATATGCAGTCTGCACAGAAATTGATAAATAATAATGCACACTTGAAATTACGCAATGTTATAAACCATTACGGCCTCAATAAAATAATTGAAAAAAAAAGAGAGAAAAAAATAACTAACCTACTTCAAACAGGGGACCAGGCTAAAAATCTGATAGTAACTATACATACAATAAGATTTGAGAGAAAGGAGAAAATGAAATGAGTGACCAAGTTTCTCCATTTGTAAAACTGAAAGTAAGAATACTGCCTATCTTAGACTATTATTTCAGTATTACTGGTAAAGCATTTAGCCAAATGGTTGACAGAGTGAGCATCTATTAATATTGCTTATTAACTCATTAAAATTTATAAAAAGATGTAAAGTACTTTGATAAATGGGGAAAATGCTGTCAGAAGAAATTTTACAGAAGAAATACAAATTATGGTAACTATTGTACACCATTTCATAGTTATTAAATTATCAATGGGATGAAAACTAGACAACTTTTCAAAGTTATGATTAACCTGACTATTTTGTTGCTAATTACAAAACATACAAACTCCTTGAACGGGTGAGCTACATGGCGACCCATAACAATCATCAAAATTGGTCATGTGATTTAATCAAGTAATCCAGGCTTAGAATTTATCTTAAGAAAATATAAAAGAAAAATTGACAAGCAATAGGAGATTTACTGTAATTGTAACTATTTTAGTATAAAACTGGAATCAATTTGAAAACAAAATAAAAGAGGAGCGTAGAAAAGGTTTGGCATATTCCAGTTCCATCAACGGGGTGGGATATTATATATCTATATCTACTATGTTCAATTTTTAAAGTGTTTATAATAAAAGCAAACCCCACAAACAGTAAAAACTAAAATTATGGGTGCCGGATCGGTGACACAGCGGTTAAACTCGCACGTTCTGCTTCGGAGGCCTGGGGTTCTCCAGTTTGGATCCCGGGTGCGGACATGGCACTGCTTGGCAAGCCATGCTGTGGCAGGCATCCCACATTTAAAGAAGAGGAAGATGGGCACAGATGTTAGTTCAGGGCCAGCCTTTCTCAGCAAAAAGAGGAGGATTGGCAGCAGATGTTAGCTCAGGGCTAATCTTCCTCAAATAAATAAATAAATAAATAAAATTATGGAACAATATGGATCAAATTTAAAGACTTCTGGTCATTGAGGGCTTTCATCAGCAAGGCAATTAGACAGTGGGAGATACGAAATCTCCAAAGCCTAAAGCTGACAAGGTATTACTACCTAGAGTATATTAGGACTTCTCTCAAAAAAAAAAGGAAGAACTCAATAGAAAATAGTTAAAATTTATGCATAGGCAATTCACAGAATGCAGAACCTAACTGACTCTAAATAGATAAAATAATGCTCAACTGAAATCCCAAACAGAGGAATAAAAATAAATGCAACACTGAAGTAATGTTCTATAGCCATCAACCTGCAAAACTGAGGGTTATATAATAGTATGTGCTGCTGAGATTCTCGTTATGGCAAGACAGGATCCCTTCTGCATTGCAGAGGGAGTGTGAACTGGTGCACTCACTCAGGAGAAAGTCTGCAGCAGCACTCAGTGGATTTATAAATGTGTGTACCTTACCACCACGGAGTCCTTCACCTCTGGGAATATCCTCCAGAGGGAATTTCTAACAGCTTCATAAGGAGACATACCTGTGTGGTTTATTGCAATGTTGTTTGAGATGGAAGAGTTAGGGACAATTTAAGTGTCCAATCCTGGGAGACTGAGTAAAGTAAAATTTGGTGTATGTGCACAATGGCAAAATGAGTAGCTGCTGAAAGAAATGAACTCATTTTAAATACAGACATAGATATCCAAACACTAAGACTGAACGAAAGTAGTAGGAAACAGAAGGAGGTTTACAACGCAAAAAGTCTTATGCAATTTAGGATACATTCCCATACACACGACTACACACTATTTTCTAGAATGTCACACATATAGCCAAATAAATATGTGGAGAGTGGATCTGTTGAACACACATTCTACAGGGGATTGAAGTGAGGATTAGAGACTGAGAATAATACAAAACCAGCTAGGGATCATGCCTAAAAGGATGATAATACAAGGCCACACACTGAAGAGTACAAACAACTCAATTCTGTACATCTGAGGTTAAACAAAAAAAGCAAAACTAAAACTTATATAACTGTAAATGAAAAAAAGCTGAAAGAATGCATAGTGGTATGCAAACTGATTCAAATAACAATAAAATAGAGTACAAACTAATGTTTATATGAATTTAAACTAGAACACAGAAATGGTATGCCAACTGATTAAAGTAACAACAAACAAAACAAATAGAAAATGGTATACACACTGAAACTATGTAAAAATATATTCATAGGAGTTGGTTAGGAAAAGGGACGATTCTACTCCTTTGATTTTCTTGACCCACCTTCTAGGACAAAAATTTATAAGGATGGTTTATGGATGACTCATCGGCAAGGACACTTTGCGAAACTACTGTGCTGGGGCATCATCTTGTTTTCTTGAAATTCCTTTTAGGATCCCCTCCTCTTCCTTGCATGAAGCTGGAAGGTAAGAGTGACTACAGCTGTCACTTCCTGTTTCCTATGACGCCCCAGTGAAGGCCTGAAGTGATAACATAGACAAGACCTTGGGACCTTTCTCTGTCCATTTTGTCCACATGGCTGGTAAGGTAAGAAAGGGTCTTGACTTATTCATCTGGGGAAGAGTCATCGCTGTCCCGTCCACACTGCTTCCATGAGCTGATATTGCTGGGAGTGAGGTCTAGGTGAAAAGAGGACACTAGGCGGGGCTAGTCAAAGTTAAAGAATCCCTCCTGTTGCCCTTTCAGAACCCAACTTAGGAAGCCAGGTTCTCCTTTGGGGGGAAGAAGAATAGCCCAGTCTCTTCAAACAGCTTTGTATTTGATGTTGTCTCCTGGACCCTTCAAGGGAGGGTGGCTGCAGGGTTACTGCAGAGGAACAGTCTAGCAGAGGGTTCGAGGCCCTGCCAGCTATCCCCGAATAAGACACGATACGGACAGAAAATAGAGCTTGTTCTTTAAAATTGAGATAGCTACCTTAGGTAGTGGAATTATAAATGAGTTTCCTTCAATTTTACCTCTTTTAAATAAATGTATACGTACTGCATTATAGCCAGCAAACAAAAGCATACTTCATTCTCTAGTGTTGGCTGGAGTGCTATTCTAGTAATGAATTGTGTTATACAATTAACAAGTGTCCCATTGTGTAGCTAATTAGTACATTTATCCTTTATGGTTTTAACTGTTAGTAATACAGTCTTGAGTAAATGCCTTTTCTCCCAATTTGAGCACTTTCTACATACCTTTCTAGAAAGGTACATATCACCTAGCACAAATCTAAGTATATAATAGGACCTATATGAGAAATAGCAAAAGTTCTGAACTGGAGATGGTTATTTCTAAATATCCTATAAGTAAAAAATGTCTAGCATCTTTCTCTACCCTCCTATCAACTTTATTTTTCCCTTCAAAGTTTTTGTTGTTATTACCTGAGGAAATCTTAATACCTTTTCTAATTTTTCTCACCTCCTCTGCAGTTGTCTTCAACTCCAATCACAGCAACTTCCAACTTTTTATCTAACAGATGATATTATTTGCCTTTTATTTTTCTCAAATGATTTTTATTTGAGCAACAAATGTATTTCAAATCCTCCATCCTTCAAAAAATTACATTCCTCATGTATTTCAGGGAGATTATTATATACTGCAAAATAAATCCATTCATCCCTTAATCTGTTAATCCCAGAAATCAACACCCATTATTTTATTTCTTTGTATTTTTAAGATTTCAAGTTCCAGAAGGAGAAGAAACACTTCATTTATATATTCTATGCAGCAATATAGAAAGCAGTACTTTATTGGAAAACTATAATTATACTAAAAACAACGTTGATCACAGTGATAGCAGAGGGGAATATTCTAGTCTTGTACCTCAGTCGCTTCCTTTCCAAACAATAACAGTGACATAAATTGAGAAGATGGGGAACTAGTATAGTTATATAACAGTGAATTAAAGAACTTTCATTACCTTAGTTTCTTTCCTCCATCTGCAATTTTAGCTTTTTGAAGATAACCTTCTTTTTCAACCATCTGCAAGAAGAATGTATACGTTAAAACGGTGACAAACTCCTATGCATTATTAGTTTGAATGAACCTATGCTTTCTAACAGTCATTGCAGTGATGGAAGTTTCCAGTCATAGAACTTCATTAATAATGAATATATAGCTTATGGGAAGTGCCTGCACGACCTTTAAATATCCAAAAGAAAGATTACAAAGAGGACTGTGAATGATTTGTTAGCTGGTGATACACCTTTACTCTCTTTCCTTTCTGGGCATTGAAGTCTCTTGCTTAGAAAATTGATTAACAATGCTAGGACAAAGACAAATTTAATGCCTTCCTTAATTATACCAATCATCTTTGTAAAAGTTCTTTCTTTTTCCTCCTCATCCCCACTTGCACATGTGCCTGCTGAGGCCAGGGAGTGAGAAGAATTCAGTGGAACCAGGTAACTACCCAGTTGAAACATGGTAGTGAGATGGTTTAAAAAGTGACAGTTCTTGCATTTCATTCAGTTACCAAGAGATGCTATAATAGCATTATATCATTGTCTTCTTCCAGTATGTGGGCTTACTTCCTATTTGTATTTATAGGCTTTCATTGCTAATACAGTTGCATGTTTCTTAAAGGAGATTCAACAACTTCTTCTAACTCCACAGAGGTTTTTGTGGAATTCTAGGCTAAATAAATGCACAAGCCATATTGCGATGTGTTGAGTCCCAGCAAAGTCTATAATAGGTGATTTCATCCTGTAGCTCTCTATTTCTACCTTCCCCTGTTTGTCCCACACCCCCATCCCGAGTCCTTACCCTTTTCACCTTGATGAATTGCTGACATCCTTCTCCCCCATGCTATATGCTAAAAGCTTTAAGTCATTTGCCTTATACGGAAGGACTGTACTCTCTCAGTGCCACCACATATGCTTTCCCATGACTGTGATGCTCCACCTCCACCGTGTCTCCATCTCAGAAACTCCTAAACAAATTAAATCTACTTTACAATGCAATTTGTCTATTATTAGAGAGTCCTTCCATGATTTCTCTGCAGTCTCTTTTAGGCGCCCCTGTCCCATATCTCCATTTCCATTCTGTCATTATCATTATCATAGCACTTATCAGATCTTATTGTAATTCTCCGCTTATTTAGTTGTGTCTGCACCTGTGCTGTGACTCCACCTTTCACACCTGGATTCCCAGCACCTTGAGTACTTGCTAGCACCAACAGTCACAAGAATAAACAGTTTGAACAAATGAGTGGATGAATAAATGAATGTTTAAATGTTTACTTAAATCTTCATAGGAAACTGGACAAGGCAAAAAACAATTCCATGTGTATTATGACAGGTGGAAGGAGGAGATATTTGGGTATAAATGAGTTGTCCCAAACCACTATAATTTCATCAGTTAAAGAATTGGCTATTTACAAGACTCACTCTGATGTAAGCAAGATCTTTTCTGATGTGTTCATTATTATATTCCTAACACATAGCCCAGTGCTTAGCTTTCAAAATACATTTGCTCAATATACTTTTGAGTAAATAATGATAAGGATAATAAAAGTGATTTATGATAATCATAGCAAAGTATTTTTCACACGTCTACATTTCCAGAAAATTTCTTTTACTTTAGCATGTTCTCCACAAGTGTGAAAGAATCTAAGAAAACTTTCTTGGATAATTTTTAGAATCATGGTGTTCAGTAGTGCCTTTTTTGAATCTGAGTACATCTAATTGTTTGCTTTTCCCACCTTTTATTCTACGCATACTGTCACTTTTTCTTGGTGCCAGGAAATCTCATTTGTCTACCCCCTAAAACCCATAAAGCAAGTTCAGTGTTTAACTCTGGGCATCACTGGTTTCTACAAATGTTTGGAAGAAACATGTTTTCAGTAGGAATTAACATCACAGAGGAGGTCCTTTCCTTTAGGAATGTATATTGAGAAATTTTGTTGTGTAACCATAGACAAAATTTATGGTTTTAGTTGATCTTTCTTCTGATGAAAATAAAATAATTACCAAAAGTCTGAATTTATCTACCATAAAGCTATAAAATCTCTCAATCCTTATAAATCCTTTGTAAAAATTGGTGCATACATTCTCAGCTAATATTACTGCTTCCCCCCCCCCAAAATTTCCTAGACGAGCCCTGGGTGGACACTTAGGACCCACAGATGAGTTATTGATGACCATTTCTATAAAAGGAGAAGGGAAATGTGAAAGTAAAAAGCTCATACTCTTACAGGGAGAAATCAACATAAGCAGGCTTGAGATATATACCTTAAAATTCTCTCCCCTTGAATATATAAGTAGTTTCCTCCAGACACGGCTGGCCCTCTCTAGGATACCAGAGATTGAGGCCACAGGCTGGATTTCTCATGCCCGGACTCTATAGATGTGACCTCATTGCCATCAAATATGCTGAGCCAGTTCCCATGGTCTTGAGTCAATGCAATAGAGTTGCCAGGCATGACCATGCAGAGGTCCCAGGAAAAGGAAGGAGGGAGAGGTGAAGAGCAAGTCAGTTATCTTCTCCCATATCATCTTCCAGAGTCCAAACCGCCTTCCAGCTCATTAGAAGAGGCTGATAATCCTTCTATCATGTACTTTGACCTACTATGCTCACTACTACCATGCATATTTTTACGCATTTACATGTATCTGCATGCACATTTCTACATTTATCTATATTCATCGTCTACATCCAACATATTCCCACTTCTAAGATCAGGTGTTCATTTCTCTCCATTGTTTCTTCCATACTTGATGGACACTTATTCATTCTTTCAACAAATTTTCAATTAGTAACATCCCCTTCCCCTACATGCCAGCTGCTCTGCTAACAATGGGACTGCAAAGGCTAATAGGACAGTCTTAATCTTACTGAGGCAGACCAGCTTGTGAGTTCACATTCAAGATACTCCTGTTCCTCATTTTTTGGGGACTGTCTGCCATACTCTCCTGTAGTCATCTCAGAGATTCAGGTCAACTATTGCTCTGGAACAGAAAACTCCAGCTAGACTTCCTACACTGAAAGCACCGTGTTATTTTAAGTCCCATGCTGGAAAGCAAAGGTTCCATGAGATAGATGTATTATTCCTTATTTTATTCCTTATCATCATACTTTGAAATACCTCACCATGTTCCAGGCACTAGGTATCAGTTATTCTGGGGCTCTTAGGAGCTAAAAGAAGGATTATTAGAGCAACCAGAAGATTGCTATGTATTTTGCATGTAGGTTTGTATATGGCACCTTATCAATTATTTTAATTAATGATTTCTACTTTATGTAAATCCTATGGTCTGAAGGGACAATGATCTATAAGTTACATTGGAGTTTGTTGGTCATCTGGGACTCAGAGGGTCTTGTCTCTAGTAATTTACAAAATTACGTATAGATTTAGGTCTAGGTTTAGGATACTACATGCCCAGGTCTAGGCTAATTTGCATTCTTTAAAATAGTAGTACTTTCTAAACTACGCACACTTAAGAAATGTCAACCAATCTTTAGATGCTGCATCTGGCTTCTTGAGCTATTTGCCCAATGTCCTTAGAAGCCTCATTTAATGGTAAGTGGTAGGAAAGATCAGCAATTTGTCCATATTGGATGCCAGCCAGCCTACTAGCACTGAGGAAGTACTCAGCAGGCACAACTGTGCTGAGATACAGATGAAAAGACTGAATGGCAGCAGGATCTCCAGATAGCGCCTGTTTATCAACCTAAGTTTGAGGTGATAGACAAGGTAGGAGAGTAGAAGACAACCTTTGATTAATGGTAATAATCATGGCAGAAAGACTAGTCTGAAACTGTAAGTACAGACACTGCAATTTTTTATGTGAAGGCTTTATGTTGTTCTTGGATAAAAGAAATAGAATTGAAAACAATAGGTTTTCATCTACACCAGTCTACCAAAAGAGTTCTGTCAAAATACATGTTTATAAGTGGAAATGAATTGAATCTAAGACTTCCACAAGTTTTGATGAGAAGGGATTGGCTTTTAACACCAGAGCCCCACAGCCCTCCTGCCTTATTATATTTGTTCTACTGACATCTTCAGGTTGTTGTTCTTTTCCCCTTTGTCCTAATTCTGTATTCATTGAGAACCCTCTGACTCCTAAGGCAACTTCCTAGGTCCTCAGATGTAGAATGTGGGTGACTTAAATAGTTAGCATCAGTATATCCCCCGTTATAAATTTATAAATCAGAATTACGCTTCATACATCAGACTCTTACAAATTTGGTTACTGTGAAATAGTCCCAAGGGATCATCATCCTCATAAGCACTGATAATATTGATAAATATATTTTTTCTAGATCCACTGAGATAGGCCCCAGCCCTGCAGAGGAGTGAGCCTTCCTTAGTAGTGTCACTCTGTGAAACTTTCTGTAGGAGTGACTGACCTGCCCCTAGGAGAACACTGCATCATTTCTCTATATTTACAATCTTGGGCTATTATCATTTTCAAATCTATTTAGCATTTATTTATCTTCCTATTTAATAATGAGGCATCTGCTATATTTTTTCTGAAATTTTAGTAGACCACAGGACTTGCTGATAATCTTGTTTGTTCAGATGATTTCTATTAAAAAGCACAGAACAAGGACACATCTAGTTACATCATTTTATCCCCAAACGATGCTTCTCTTTCTTTCTTAAATCTCTTCTTTACTT
This sequence comes from Equus przewalskii, assembly GCF_037783145.1. NCBI lineage: Eukaryota > Metazoa > Chordata > Mammalia > Perissodactyla > Equidae > Equus > Equus przewalskii. The sequence goes on along the minus strand of NC_091847.1, from coordinate 25,766,058 downwards.
CTCCACCAGCCACATAAAAAGACATTTGTCTTCTTTCCATTGGCTTTCTTTTTCTTTAATTTCTTTTTTACTTTTCCATTTTTAAAATTAAAAATTGTATTTATTGAGGTATGCAACATGGTGTTTTTGATATTCAGACACATAGTGAAATGATTACTACAGTCAAGCTAATTAACACATCCATCTCCTCATGTAGTTACCTTTTTAAATCTTTTTTTGTAGTGAGAGCACCTGTGATCTACTCTCTTAGCAAATTTCCAGTATACAATACAGTATCGTTAGCTATAATCACCATGTTGTATACTAGGTCTTTAGAATTTATTCATCCTACCCATTTCCATTGGCTTTCCTTCTTGTGACATTGTCTTCAGTTTGCACCCCTTTCCTCTTTAGGACTCACTGCCTATATTTTTCTTCTCAGTCTCCACTTATTTCTATACTGGCTCTAGCTTTCTTGCTATATCAGACCTGCTGCCCAAGTGTATGAACTTGCAGTGGACATAATCCATAAGAACAGAAACAAAAGCAAGGGAAAAAAATCTCCTTAAAAATCCAATTTATCTGTACATCATATAAAGTACTAATTTAAAAAATTTTAAATGCTTAAATTTAGAACCGTCTCACAGATAGCTCAAGAATGAAATGTGATGTTTTCAGGGACATGAAATCTGATGTTTTTGCCTAAGGTAAATACATAATTTACTGTGCGCATACTCTTAAAAAGTGGTAAACCAAAATTCTCAAGTTGGATACAAAAATTACATGAAAAGGAGAGAGGAAGAAAAACAAAGAAAAATGATGTTGTGCCATACATGAGCAGTGCCTGGAAAGGAGCAATTAAGAATTTTCAAAAAAGTTCTGGATTTCAGGTCTTGATTTCGAGTCTCAGAGTCAGGCATGGTTTGCTCATTGCAATTTATTTACACCTTTTAGAATACAGGTTGCTCACTGCTTTCACGGATATTCTCTCTTTCTTGCTTTCTCTCTCTCTCAGGATGAGAGAACATGTGGAGCTTTGGGGTTCCGCTGAATGTCTTGAACTGTTTTTCAAACGTTGGGTTTGGCAAAGCACATATTATGTTCGCCAAGTACTTTTTCCCATCATTTTAAACCCCTGTGTATTTCAAAGGAAATTTTACCCATATGTCTCTGATTTATTTACCCCTAACTCTTCAAAATGTCATCTTGAAAAAGCTACTATTTCATGTTTAAAGCCCCCTATAGCCTTTTTCCTGAGCCTTTCATCTTGTAACCAGTGTGTTTCATCTGGTCACCACCAAAAAAATCCAAGTTCTGTTTGGGGAACAGTCTGACAGGGGCACCTCTTTGAGTCTCAGGAAATTTCTTCAGCCTTTTGGAGGCTTTTCCTATATCTCACCTCTCCTTCCTCCTCTTCAGTTTCTCTCTTCCTCCCTGAATTCTCTTTTTTGTGTCCTTGATTTAAATTTCTTGCTCTTTCTTGGCCTGTCATGGAGTTCAGTGAGAATGGCCTTCCCAGTTACTGTCTGGGCAATTTATTAGGGTAATTCAATTGTTTTGTTATAACCTAATTTTGGTCTAGGCAGTAGGGAAGAAAGAATTGCTCAATCTTAATAGCTGTTTTTGTTATTGTTGTGTGTATTCTTTTCCTCTACTGGAGAGTTAAACGAATTTCAAATGTGGGCCTGGATGGGAAAAGTTATTGTAACCTCTTTCTGCGTTTGTTTGTTTGTTTTTGAGGAAGATTAGCCCAGAGCTAACTACTGCCAATCCTCTTTTTGCTGAGGAAGACCGGCCCTGAGCTGACATCCTCTACTTTATATGTGGGACGCCTACCATAGCATGGCTTGCCAAGCAGTGCCATGTCCACACCCGGGATCCGAACCAGCAAACCCCGGGCCGCCGAAGCAGAACATGCACACTTAACTGCTGCGCCACGGTGCCGGCCCGTTTGTTTGTTTTTTGAAGGCTGGCATCTGAGCTAACATCTGTTGCCCGTCTTGCTTTCCTCTTCCTCTTCTTCCCTAAGACCCCAAGTACATAGTTGTAGATTCTAGTTGTGAGTGCCTCTGGTAATGCTATGTGGGACACTGCCTCAGCATGACCTGATGAGCGGTGCCATGTCCACGCCCAGGATCTGAACCCACGAAAACCCGGGCCGTCAAATGGAGCCTGTGAACTTAACCCTTCAGCCACCGGCTGGGCCCTGTTTCTGAGTTTTAATGGCTTCTAAACTTCTAATGGGCACCTCAAGGCCCTTCGTGATCTAAGCGCTGCCTCCCTCTCCCCACACTCCCTGACTTATTTCCCTATTTTAGCCAGGGTGGCATTCTTTCAGTTTTTCAAATGTGATGGCTTTGTTCTGACCTCTGGAACTTTGACTTTCTGTTCCTACTGTTTGCATCATTCTTCCAGTTCTTTCCTTGAAAAACAATATCCACCCTGCAAATCTCAATTTAAATTCACCTTTCAAAGAGTGCTTTTGTGACTACTTAATCCAAGGCAGTCTCTCCCTCTCTCATAGATCCTTGTTTTTCCACTGTCATAGCATGCTTTGTAACTTGCATTTATAGAACGATGTCTTCCTTTACTTGTTTAACACTCATCTTCATCCCTAGACTGCAAGGCCCCTGAGAAAAGGACATGGCTATTTAGCATATCACTGCATACCCTAAACCTAGCACATGGCCTCAACAAATACCAGAATTAATAAACACACTCCTGTTTGAGAAAAGGAAGGACACGTGAAACAATAAAATCTTGGAGATGGTTTCCATTAGAGTTATTAAATTATACAATTTATTATTAACATTCTACTAGCTTGACGATCTGGGAGAATGTTATTTCAGAAAATCTAATTTTATCTTACCAAAGTAGAATTTTGAAAGACTAAAGAGCTTTTGGAAATTCTTTACAATTTAAAGAAAGCACAGCCTGATCAATAGAATTATTCCTCCAAAGTGGCTGTCCTTTGTTTCCAAAGAAGAAAACACTGCATGCTCACAATATCTTTCATCCTCAAAGCCCTCACAAGTATTAATTAATCCACAAAATGATATCTGGCTCCAATAGGTAGAATCTGTGACTTAAGGTTTATCTGCAAAAGCCTGCTTTGCCCCCAAGCCATGGCAACTTCCTGAGCTCCGGCCTCCAAATCCTTCTAGCTCAGGAGGTAGCAGATGATTCTTTAAAACCTGCCACAGGCTTTTGACTCCTGCAGGGTTATCCATAGACATGTCTATACTCTTTTGATAAAAATAAAGACGATAAAGATTTAACATGTTACAAACAGTGTTATTTTTCTCGAACATTTCTTTAGGGGAAAAAAGGAAAGTGCTCTGAAAATAATTAGCTCTCATGAAGAGTTCTAATATAAAATGTATAAGATCAAGAAACAAATGCATATTCGTATAGTTGATGTTTCATGTTTAAAATCTTTTCTGCATTACAGCACTTATTAAGTAACCATACAGATTCTCAGAAAATAATTAAGTTCTCTTGCATTGATAGCTTTGGATTTGCATACCATGTGGCATAAATGACATCACCTGTCAGTGAACTGGGTGGTTTCCACCATGAGATTTTAGACTCCAATTAGGAATGTATTTTTGCCAATACTCAAAAGAAATGCATTATGCTTCTGTTTAACCACGTTGATCACAATCTACTTTATTAAATGGAACATTGAGAGGTAAAGACTTGCTACCAAATGTTGATAGCATCTACGGGAGCTCCCACCATGACACATTCCACTTTTGTAAAGTGAATCATTTTCTTCCAAAGGAGGCAGATCTAATGGGGTACTTTTGCCAGTAATGCTTAAAGCCAAGGCCTCTCATGATTCCTGGAAAATGTTCAGGGAAGTTCTAAATATGAGAGATAAAGGAAGTGAGATTTATATAGCACAAAATGTTGGCCATAAATAAACTCAAAGATCCATATGGTTAAAATAATGAGCAATAACATCAACTTAAAAGATTTTATTATTTTCTCAAGTGTTTTAATGCATATTATTTCATAGATGGTGTCTCATCCTGGTAGTCACTGCCAAGGGAAACTACTGAAAGACACTGTGGATAATTCTGGAAGCAACGCTGAGGTATGAGGAAGGAAGGAGAGTTGCAGAGATGGAACTAAGGAACATGCCAGATTTCTGGGAAGAATATGTGAACATAGGTAAAAACAACATAAAGTTAAATTAGTCAGATGTAAAAAAACTTTATAGACTCTGGAAAATAATTCAAGTCTTGGTATAAACAGTAATGGACAGTTAAAAATTAATTAGAATTTATTGCTTGGGGGAGTTGGTGGTTATTTTGGCCTTGCCCATCACAATGCAGTGAGTCATAAATAAGAGTAGTGGGGAAAAGATAAGTGCTTCTTTCATTAAAATAATATTAAATAAGCAACTTATTTCAAATAGAGATTGATGGATAAAAGTTGAATATAACCTGTGTTTGTGAAGACAGATAAACAAGTACTCAAAGAGAGGATTCGGGGAAATGCAAGTCAAGAATAGGAAGTAAATTGGTTAGAAGTTCTAAACTAGTTTACAGAGCTAGAGTTTGTGTGTGCATGTGTGTGAGAGATTTAAAGAGATTGCAAGCTAACGAGCTTAACAAATTATTGTTTTTGCCTTCTATTTAGCAGTACTTCCCGATGCCACTTTTGCAAGGTTATCTGAGCTAGGATAGAGTATTGAGCACATAGATGCATTATCTATTAATATACCATCCATAATTTGGGATATTCAAAATGAGTTTCATTCATTAAGAATTGAGACTGCATCAAGACAGCCAACTAAAGGCCAGCAAACCAACAAATAACATTAATGTTAGGAAGGTACGTTGAGAAAATTTCTAAATACTCTAATTGTTTCTTTAATATTAGCCTATGCTTAATATATAAGCATAGCACAGATACATCAATGGTGATTGATTAAATTTGTATAATAACCTTAATTGGAATTTTTAAAATTCATAATTAATATACATATTTTATGTAAAAATTTGAGACACCTTAAGGCATTGTTCAAATATAATTGCATATATATTTGCATATATATAATTGCCTATATATATTTATGTTACATACACACACAGAGCTCCATTTTCAGTCTAACTTTTGCCATGTTTCATCAAATACTTCAGAGAAAACATTTGCATGTGCTATATTTAAAATATACAGTTCTTTATAATTATTTTTATGCACTTCATTAGTTCTGTAATCCAAATTTATGGAAAAGAAACACAATTACTTTCCTATTTATTGGACAGCTACCCTGTGCCGGGCCTTATATGAAGTCCTAATAATAAATCAGTGAGTGAGGCATAGCTCTCCCCTCAAACAGCTTATAGGTCAATAAGAGAGACAGGAGAGGAAACAGGCAATTTTAGTGTGAGTAGGGATAGAGGCAACTTATAGATAGAGGTGAGGGCAAGCTGCTACAGGGAGGCAGAACAAAATGGGGCTATCTTACTCAAATTTGAAGGATCAGAGAAATATTTCCCAGGGAAAATGATCTTTGAGTTGAGACTTAAGTAATTCATTTTGAAAACAAGATATTACTATATGTAATTAAATTGAAAAATTGACTTTCACTATGAATAGCAGGCATATATTTATTAATATCTGCAATCAACAATAATTTTATTAAACTTTTAATATCTTATTTATTAAATCAATTGACAAACGTATCTTTTCTAAACAAATACTAGTGCCAAAAGCAAAGAAAGAGCAAGTGTGATATAATAAAGAAAATACAAGTCATGGCCTCTAACTTCAAAGCATTTACAGTCTAGAAATGGAACAAGTCTATTACCCTTGAAATAAGAGCACAAAAGAGCGCTGAGATGAGAGAACTGTAATTGTTACAGAAAATCCAAGCTCCTTCAAGGTAAAGGCCATCTTAATCAAGTTACTGTTCCTGGCTTGAGGGCATGTATTTGGGAGTAGATAATAAATAAAGGCAATCAGGGACTATGAGAGAGGTCCATAAACTTGATGCTATAGAAAATAGGAAGCTGGTGAAAGTTTTGACAAGGAGAATGAAATAATGAAGATACTGTTTAAAGAAGGTTGGTGTGGAATTCCCACACAGGATGAGTGAGAGAGGCATGGGGGAGTATGGGGGTGGAGCGGGAAGTGAGATCAGAAGCATTTGAAGGCCTGGGAAAGGGTGTGCTTGTGCACATGGAGAAAAACGTGGGCCCCACATCCACTGTGGAGTAACCACTTAGGAAAATGGTAACTTGTGTGAAGGGTCATAGAGAAAATAAAGGATGCAAAGAAAATGTTTTCTAAGCCTAGACACATATTTGCTCCAAATAGAGATGGACTCAATGGAAAGGGGAGTCAGTTGGAGAAGAAGGTGACGATTTGGGAGATTTCACTTCTGACACCAAGACATACGAAAAGAAATGACTAATTAATGCTTCAAGATATAGGATGAGATAATGAAGGGAAAGTATATAAGTATAGATCTGTGCATTATGAGCCTGGAATTAAAAACAAAAACCATTAACTGTTTCATTCATGCATTCATTTAACACATGTTTACTGAGTTCTTACCATGTTCTAGCAACCGTTATAATCATGGCAATAGAGTTATAAACAAAGAGACAGTACTGCTGCCTTCAGAGAATATTCTAATGAGATGACAAACAAATATTAAAAAATGTATAGTATGCCACATGGTGGTAAGTTCTACAGAGAAAATCAAATTAGAGTAAGAGAAGTGTGGAGGGAAATGGTGGCATTGTTTGTTTTTAAAGTAGATTACGAAGACTTATCTAAAAAGGTGACATTTGAATACAGCGGTGAAGCAAATGAAGGAATGAACCTTACAAATTTCTGGGCACCAAATGAATTATTTTGTAGCAGGCAGAGGAAAGAGCAAGTGGAATGGCCCTGTGGGAGAAGTAAGGAGATTGGCAAGGCTGGAGCAGAATGAGCCAGGAAAAGAGAGGCAGAGGTGAGGCCAGAGAGGTAGCTGGGACCTGTAGAATCTGGCGAACCACCAAACATTCCTCAGCTTTTACCATGGGACAGACTGGAAGCCTTGTTTCTTTGAGAGAAACAAAGGAGTCAAAGAAGACATTAAGAGTTTTGACTGAAGCACCTGGAAGAACAAGTTTAGCATCTCGTGAAATAGAGAAGACTGGTAGAAACAGGCTTGGGAAAAAATAAGGATCAGTTTAGGATATATTAAGTTTGAGATGTATGTTAGACATATAAATGAAAACATCACCATATACAGTACTGGAGTTTAGGGCAGTGGTCCATGCTGGAGGGAGAAAGTTAGAAGTAGTTAGTGTAGCACAGTATATAAAAACGTAACACTGAATGAAATGCCTTAGGGAATAAGTGTAGAGAGAAAGAAGAAAATAATTGAGCTCCCAAATGAATAGGAACCAGCAAAGGAGATGGAAAATAGCTGGCCATTTAATTAATTGGAGATCCATGAGAAAGTGGTTTACTGGTAGCCATGTGAGGAAATGTTTCAAAAAGAAGAAATCTTTAAATTCTTGGATAGATCAACTAAGGAGAGAACTGAGACTTTACCAATGGATTCAGCAATATAGAAATAATTGATGACTTTGATAGGAGGTGAGTAGTTGGCATAAAACCCTAATTGGAGTTGGTTTAAGAGATAAAGAGAGGGAAGAAATTAGAGACAGTAAAGGTAAATAATCTTTTTAAGGAGTAAAGCAGAATAATGAAGGAATAGCTGGCATGAAGATAAGGGATTTAGAACACACAAAACAAAACAAAACAAAACAAAATAAGAGAACTGAATCAAAACAAAAGATATATTTTTAGTATTGAGAATGAGAAAGCCCAAAGATACAGGAAAGGAATAGCAGGAGATGGATAGGAATAAAGTCACCATAGTGCAATATCCTGTGAGTCAATGAAACTGGAATCATGTTGACCAATGTGAAACAGAGCAGGAAGGAAAAAGCATGGAGAAAAAGGGCATTACAGTTATCAAAGAAGTCATTAACAGAAAGAAGTACCAGAATATATTAGAAAGGTTGGGCTTGTGTGTTTTTCATATACCTCTAATATTTCACTCATTCACATTATTTACAATGTTTCAGGAACTCTTCTAGTCTTTAGGATACAAAAATAAACAAAAATGAAAAAAAAATCCCTGCTCTCATGGATTTACAATCTACCAGTAAGGGATTAATTTTTCCTTAAAAAAAAAAAGGACTGTCAAAATTTGCATGAGTCTCCCAATAATCTGTGCTTCCTTATACTCATGCCCTTGTGTAATCCCTTTTCCTTGAGTGTAGACAGGACTTAGTTAGTGACTTGCTTCTGACCAACAGAATGTGGCAAAGTTGATCGGCTACCACTTCCATGATTACATTACAAGAGATTTTGACTTCCATATTGCTAGCAGACTCTCTCACCTTCTCAGCTTGTGTGCTTTGAAGAAACAAGTTGCCATGCTGGAGAAACCCAAGTGGCAAGGAGCAAGAGCAGCCTCTGGCCAACAGCCTTGGAGGAACTGAGCCCTGCCAACAATGACGTACATGAGCTAGAAAGCAGATCCTTCCCCAGTCAAGCCTTCAGATGTGACCCTTATTCTGGCTTAAACCTTGATTGCAACCTTTTGAGAGTCTCTGAACTAGAGGACCCTGCTAGGCCATGCCCAGACTCCTGACCCACAGAAATATGAGATAATAATGTGTGTTGTTCTAAGATACTGAGTTTTGGGGCAATTTACTTTGTAGCAGTAGATAAATAATACAGTCTTGGAGTGAAGCAATCACTTACCAACTGCTCCAATGGAGGAATGACATCTTTCAAGACATGCTGTGAATGATTCCTTCTGTGCCGGGATATCTGCAAAAACATTGATATTTGATAGGATTTTATTATTTTCTTTTTTAAAAAAGTTTTAAGCGATTTAAAAGAGCATAATTTAGTAAGAGTGCACATGAAAATAATCATATTCAGATTCATTCAGGAAGGTGAATAAAATAGATATAAAATGAGAAGTGCATGTTTTGGACAGCAGAAGTGACACCATATGACTTCAAATATTAAAGTCTTAAAATGTCGTGCACTCCCGCCTTGTTCTCTCTGAGCCCTCACATTTGGAAAATAGTTGCCATGTTGTGAGGAAGCCCAAATCACTCCACACAGAGAGATGACAGAGAGAGGTCTCAGGTTTTCTGGCTGACAGATTAGTTGAGGTTCCTGCAAACAGCCTGTATCAACCACTAATCACGTGAGGATAAAGATGTCCTGATGATTGCTTCTCTCAGCCATCATCACTCCCAACCTTCAAGTTTTCTCAGCAGAGAACTCAAACACAGTGTAGCAGAGACACGCTGTTCCTGCTGTGCCTTATCTGAATTTTTTTTTTTTAAGATTGGCACCTGGGCTAACAACTATTGCCAATCTTTTTTTTTTCTGCTTTATCTCCCCAAAACCCCCTGTACATAGTTGTATATCTTAGTTGCAGGTCCTTCTAGTTGTGAGATGTGGGATGCCACCTCAACGTGGCCTGACGAGCAGTGCCATGTCCGCCCCCAGAATCCGAACACTGGGCCACTGCAGCGGAGCACGTGAACTTAACCACTCGGCCACGGAGCTGGCCTCCTTATCTGAATTTTTAACTAGATTCTGTAAGCATAAAAAAATCATTGTTTTACACCTCTATATTTCAGGTGGTTTGCAATGCTGTAATAATAACTGTAACAAACTATTTAATATTGAAAACTTTTGTGTTCATGACACGATATGAGCTCAGCTTTTTCAAATTCCATGTCCTATTAATTTTCATGTCTTCTACTACGACCCAGATGTATTCAAATACACGATAATCACGCAATAAGTGCTTGGGAAAAAATTTTTAAAATGCCTTATTGTTCCTTCTCCTAAAGAAGCATCATAGACAGAGTCCATAATAAAGCAAAAAGAGAAGGAGAAGAATTTATAATTAAATATTGTACTGTTTGATAACTTAAACACAAGCTCTCATTAATAGTACTGTTTCACTAAACAGAAATTTTCCAATATTTTGCATGAAGGAGAAAGGGAGGAGGGGAGGGAAGAATGAGAGAGAAAGAGAGAGAGAAACAGGAGTGAGACAGAGAGAAAGACAGAGAGACATGAGTGTGAGAAGTTACAGAAATAAAGCAGGCCTGGTTACTATGTCTAGAAAAGAACGTTGGATGTCTTTGGCTCTGGTTACTGGCATGTCTAAGTGACCAAAGGGATTAGATCAATACCTACTAAGATTTTGCTGGAATTATCAAAAGAAACCAGAAAGCCAGGCCTAAAAAACCCATGACTCTATACAACCCTTGAATCCACAAAAACTGGATTATGAAGGCAGAACAACCTTCAAGAAGGCCATTCTCTCCAATGCTCACTTCAGATGTGGCCCATGAAGGATAATACAGAAGAAAAAGCCTCTGGAATGCAGAGCCAGAAACCCTGGAAAACAATGGACATGGGGAATTCTACCAGAACGGAGGGCCAGGAGAGCCAGGAGTGGTCTTTACTGCCAGGGCAAGGGTCTTGCAGCACCTGCCCAGCAGGATGTAATCATGATTTTGGTCCAGTGATTTGGCCATTTATCATTCTTTCCCTTGCAAATGAGAAAGGTTTTTGTTTTTGTTTTTGTTTTTTTCTCTCCAGTTACTAAGTTCTTGCTCCATCACTGTCTATTGCATGTGATGGGGAAAGTAGGACAGAGAGCATATTTTTCAAGTTCTGAATCCTTAACCCCCTGGAGAGAAATTGGGTCTGATGAAGAAGGCTATTTATCACCAGAGATTCTGGAATTGGAGCTTGATGGAGTAACTGATGAGACTGTTGGTTGTCTCCTTTGAGGAGGCAGATGGATGTATTTGAGTGCTGGAAGACAGGTGCACATTAATACATGGGAGGGGGAACTGTGGTAGAGCCTGATGGTCGCTCAGGAGATTCTGCCCTCTCTTTCCTAGGCGCATATCTAGACTGCATTTCCTAGCCTGCCGTGCAGTTAGGAGTGGCCAGGTGACTAGTTCAGACCAAGGGAAAGTCAACAGAAACAATGAGAACCACTTCCTCCTCAAGGCTATTAACCAGTGAGAGCTTCCCCGCCATGTTCTTTCCTTCCTCATATATTGACTGGGAGTAAATGTTGGACAAAGTGCTATGGGAGGATGAAGATGCAAGATGGAAGAATTTGGGGCCATGAATTGCTATTTGGAGAAAAGCCAAACACAGGCCGGAAAAGCTCAATTTGCTTTATTGAATAAACTTTTTTATTTTGGAATAATTTTATGCTTAGAGAAAAGTCACAGAGAATACAAAAATTTCCTGTGGAAAACTTCCTTCTAACTGTCACATAGTGAGAAATAAACTTTCTCAGAGCCATCATGTGCTTTAGAAGATTTTACAGCTGCTAGCGTTGCCCTAAATAAAATGACCATAGTTGATGCCCAATTACTGTTAACATGAAAGGTCTTTTGCATAAGGAAACTGGGAGCAGAATAGTTAGTTAATGGGAGTGATCCTAGAAACCAAAATCACACACCTGTTATTGAAGTATATATATTTGACATTTAAATCTCTTAAGGAACTAGGAATTTATTTTATATTGCTATACATTTAGAACTTACTACTCTTAACTATTACTGATCATACTAAGATTTATAATTTCAGTGAAAATTTGATATATATGTCTTATATTCAACTTACAAGAGTGGCAGAGTTCTGGGAGAGGGGAAGTTCTTGTTCCACTTTCTTGAAACCTTGCTGGATTTCTAGTGTTGGGGTAGAAGTCATTCCCTTGGCATGTAAAATACCTCAAGCTTTAAATGTTAGAGAAAGTAGTGACAAGTAAATGTCTTCACAATATTGGTGAATAGGCACAAGAGCATTCACCTATGTCAGTCTTACTGTTTCTTCTATGGCCAAGTCCATGCCATCTTTTGTCCTGCCACTACTAGATTTTGATGGGCTTGGTGGCCCACCAACTTCTAAATATTCCCTTCCTGTAACCTATAGAAAGCTTTCCTATAAGGCAATGTTTCAAAATGTGTTGTGTACATATTGCCAGGGGCCCAGGAGATAATTTTAGCAGATGAATATTTTAATTTTAATTATAATTTACCTAATCTTAAGGTTTAGTAGAAAAATTTATCACATCAGAGCCATTTATTCAGTGATATGACTATATTTTCCATTAAAATAAAGAATTATTTAAGTATGTGAAATACGGAAAACCCCCACAAACATGGTAAGTGAATGACTGAAGTTTGGGAAGCAGATTTTAATAAGAAATTGAAACGGAAATTACCAGTTATTGAGCACATGCTTATTTCACCCTTGAAGGAAACCATTAGTTCCATGTTATAAACAAGAATTCAAATCAAGAAATGATACAAGGACAATACCGTCTGCTAACATTCATTGAGTGCTTTTTATTTGCCAGGCGCTGTTTTAAGTATTCTTGCATATATTAACATATTTCATTCTTATCCAAACCATAAGAGGTTGATAATATTACTCTCTTTTCATAAATGTGGAAACACAGACACCAAACATTTAAGTAACTTTGAAAATCTACAGCTAGTGAAACGCATGGGTGGTATTTTAACCCGGATCTAAGCCCTCAACTATTGCACTTCATTGTTTCTCCCGCAGTGTAAATGTATATGTATAAGAACAGTCACTAAATTCTTGGGTAACTACAAAGTTGAGATCCTCTGTGTGCATAAGTGGATATTTCTAAGGTAGAAATTTGAAGAGAGTCAAACATAAATTTGTGCATGTTTACACAGGAAGCTGGAAATCAGGTTTCAAATCTGTTATGAATCATCTTCATATTCCTTCAGGGGAAGTAATATTGCTGATCATTCCTAAATCAATAAGCTAGCCAATCTATCATGTTCAACCAAGTTATGAAGATGTGGGAAAAAAAAGAGAACTTTCATTACCTGTTTTTTGCCTTAATGCTCTTCTCAGTTAAGCATCAGGTACGGAACTATGTTATCAACCCAAATCGGATTATACTGACTGAGACTTATGATTTAGGAAATTCTGGATCCAAAATTGCTCAATTGTCCAGCATGGATATCAGGAAAAGTTAGGATGTTTTGAGAGAGCTGTCTTTGCATGATATACTTAATTGAAATAATAATTATAAAGAAAACTGAGGTCAATCAAAATCTCATTAGGTAAAGTTGAAGGGAAAAAGAAAGGGCTCTCCTAAACCATATATAAATAACAGAAAATCTTAAAGTATTTATATAATTATTTATCAATAGCTTATTATTAGTATCTGATAATTTTAAAGATTATTATGGGACACCCTCTTGAGAAACATTCTCACTTAAAACATTAGATGTCCTTATGACTATTCATTTGAGCCAGTGAATATGCCAGTAATTTCTAATAGTAGATACTCAAAATATACTTGTTTGTTGATATTATAAAATATCTCTATTTATCTATTTATTTATCTATCTATTTATCTACTTAGCCATCTATTTAAAATATCTCTCTTAGCAAAGAGAGTACTTCGTTTTGGATAGTCCTAACATTTTCTCCAGAATTTCAAAACTTTTATATGAATCTGATACCAAAACTCTACATTTTGTTTTGGAAACTGCTTCTGGATAAGATTTACCATGGAGGCAACTGGGCTCTGTTGTTTGATCTTAGGTCCTTTTCACTTTTGCAGGAATCATTCATTAATCAATGGATTTGGAAAATTTGAATAGCAGTAATAATATTAGCAGTAGATTGATACAACTTTATTTCAATACATTATTTTCTCTGTTAATTACAGAAGCATTTCTTCTGAAGAAGCCTGAAAATATGGTTTTTATGTGTGTCTGTTTTCTTTTTTGTTTCCAAATATTCTGAAATAGTATACAGATCCTTCTTCTAAACATGATGGATGTGTATGTCCATCTACCACATATTTAAGTGTTCACAGACTTATTTTTTTTGCTAGTTCTTATACTCTTAAGTTATGAAATCTTGGTTTTAATATCATTTTACAACTCCCATTTGGGAATTTTAAGAATTGCTACTTCTCAATTTACTTCCAGTATTTTAGCAAAAAGAGGCCTTAAAAATTCCAAGTTTCTCTGGCCTGTTTATTAAGAATGTTACTTAATGATTGTTTTGAGGTGACACAGTTATGCCTTAAACTGTTTTTCTATCACAGTATTCTGCATCTTAAGCCACTGAGCTTTCATAATAAATACTTCAATTGATGCAACCTTTCCTTTGAGGAGAAAAAGTCAGACCTCATCTTCTTTTTCAGTGATGCTATCTTCCTATTGATTTATTATGTCGAGTAAATAGAAATGATTTGTAGCTACCACTGAAAAAAATTGAAATACAAATGTCTTCTGACTTGGATTTTTTTGAACCCAATATCAGATTAATATATCACTGCAACACTTTCAGATCAAATCTAAGAGTTTTGGCTTCATTATCACCACTCACCACTCTCTCTGCTTCCACTCCTTCTCTGATCCTCCCCAGGTACTTTAGCTCTCTAACTGTGCAAAGCAAAGCGGAAAAATTAAGTATTCAGGATGTGCAATGAATATTCTCCTTTAAATTCCTTTTTGTCCTTATTAGAATGTGCATGATGATTAGTTTTTCAGATACCTTTTCCTCCAAAAAGAGAATTAAAAAGTCACTTTTTTCAAAGTGTCTTCATTTATCTTCCATTTCTTGATCATTTTTATCTATTTAAAGAATATGAAACTGATGGGTGGGACTAGTACTTGATATATTACAAACTGTAAAAATAACAGAATTGGGGCATATTATTTTTCCTGTGTAGGAGAGTCTACTATGAAAGTTATACATAAACATGAAACGTTCCACATAGCTCTGATTTTAAATAGATTACCATTTTTGATGAAAGTTTATATCTTGTGGCTTAGAATTGAAATAAAATCACTTGAATAAAAGCGTTAGTTTGTTCCAACATTTTCACAGACATGTTCATTTTCTGAGGCATACCTCCCATTAGCAACCTCCCTGGATACTTGGATGAAAAATAGAAATAAATCTGTGGTTAAGTTTAGTTTTTATCTTCACAGTTTCTCAAAAAGTTTTTTTTTTTTTGGTGTATCCTAATTCTTATGTTCAAATCTCCATTTGTTTTGCCAAATTCTTTTTCTTAAAGCTATTACAATCAGAAATTAAGGAAAGTTAGTGAAGCCTTTCTTTTTTTTAATGTGGAGACATGGCCAATATTTCTTGTATTCACAACAATTTAGTTGTTTAGAAATAATAAACATCAATGTAAGTGATGGCTATATATTTTTTTAATCATGTGTATGTGGTAGGTAACTGCTTTTGAGGAAAGAAAATGGAAAAGATATGAAGACATTACCTTATCCTGCATTTAATCTTCTAATTTTACCTATTTGTGACTTGTAAAATTCATCCATGTCTCAAAATTATTCTACCACTAACTAAATATTTCTTTCATAGTCCTAATGGGAGGTAATGACATAAACCATAACCAAAATCTTCTGCTTTGTTCCTTATTAACGTGCCACAAGTACATTGTTTAACATGCACGTTCTCCTCCTCTGTCTACCCACAATATCCTTCAGTCACCATAGTGGGCATCCGTAAGCTGGATGGACAGCTTCTGGAGGACATATTCAAGTTTACAAGCTTTTTTTTTTTTTTTTTAGTTTGTTGAATATTCTTTGGTCAGCATCTAGGTCACCTGAGGCACTCATCAGCCTTTCAGTCCTGGGGTAAGCCCAATTGAGTTAAATTCAGCTTCAACCACATTTTCCTATCTCCCAGATAGCCAAAGGGAAGTACTTGCTGGAATGATTCTAACTCCTTAATATTTTCCCCTTGCTTCATTTAGTTCCAGACACTCATGTTACTTCAAGAAGAAAATCAAACTGCCTCACTCCTTCCTATTTAAATAAAAATTAATCTACAGTGTACACTTCCTTGTTGATTGCTAAATACTATTTCTTTTAGATCTCTCATTTCTTTTTGCATGCTTTCAGGATAATGTTTCTCTCCAAGAATTTTCTCAGACTGAGAGGTGTCATCCATATGGAACTTGGAGACACCACAATTTTAGCCTTCAAAATTGTTCTTAAGATAAAAACTACAGAACCAAGAAACACAGAGATACCTGGGGAATACAATTTCCTACAAGTTTTTTCATGCAAAGTGTATTTATGTATTAATTTTTAGTTTACTTTTTTTCTCTATAGGTTCATTTGTATTTATCCTTAAATTTATAAATTGATAAGTGAGAAACTGAAGGCCAAAATAGACACATAAACATTTTATCTACATATAATATCATTATATTATCAGTATTAGATCTAAAGCATCATATAATTTCTTAGAGCTATAGCTAAAGTTACGACCATTAGCAGTTAAAATAGATTATTCATCTCTTTTACTCTACTTAACAGAGATGTTTACTCTGTTGATATAAACAAAAGGAAATAGCTTAGAGAGTAGGTTAAGAAAATCTAGATGCTTATCTAGAAAACTTGGCCCAAACTGACATTTTCTCCCTTACTGCAAGTCAAATCTAACATTTTAATTAAAAGATTTAAGACAACAGAAAACAGTATCAAGAAAATTATCTTGCAGACATCTCAAAACAAAACAAAACACAAAACAAATAAACAATTATTGAGGGTCTAAATTATTAAAATGGTCTACCCATCTTTAGCCAAATGAAACAAATCGTTGTCAAATCACCATTTGGCTATGTCGGACACAAACAACCTATATCTAATTTCATGATGTTTAACTGTCTGGAAATTCTCAACAAATTAGAATCAGGCTTTATTTTCAGGCTCAAATATAAAGTTTCTTTCATTTCCCAGAAGGGCTTAAGTTGAAATGTCAAGTTTACTTCTTACTTTTTCAGGTGTATGTTCAACCACGGAAGAAGAAATTCTTTTGTTTGGAAAGGTGTAATCCATGGTATATCAAGTTTGAGCCATGATATGTAAAGTTTGACAAAGATACATACCCACAGTCAGATTGCTATAGTCTTTTGACACCTTTCCTCATACATCATTATTTCTTAATGCAAAGGAAAAGTATTGTCTAACTCACTGAAAATTCTCTGCCGGTGTTGAAAGGTCACTTCTAAAAGCATTGTGGGAAGCAAAGCTTTTAATAACTATGACATTCTTTCAAGAATTAACAGACTTTTGGTCAAATATTTAAAATATGCACATGCATGCTCTCAGCATCTTTAGTGAATATTTAATAATTGTATCTTTCCGGTTTCCTTTCTTCAGATATTCTTTGAGGTTTTCATAGACCCCAAACTCACCTTCTGCTGCCGAAAAAACAGATTTAGTTCTGAAGGTTAATCCAACTCAGCAGGATTGAAGGATGGCACTTTTCCTTGGTCGTAAGTATGTTGGCTCAGGCCAGACAGCTGTTAGGACATTCTCCTCTGGGAATCGTGCCCTCAACACCCACCGTTGATGCACATACATGGTCTACTGGCTGCCGACTTCCATGCCCATCTGCTCAGATGGCATGGTGCCCACTCACAAGTTGGCTGGATCCTTGCCCTTAGTTTGTAGGTGCCAGGCAATGATGGGTTTAGATGGGCAGCCTGCATAATACTACAAGTGACAATTTTTTTCTTTCTCTCTCTCTACAATATCTGTCCTCTGTACCTTCTGTGAAAGAGAAATTTGTGTCTATACACCTTTGATTAAACCTCTGGACACATGTGCTCTTGTACAGGTAGACGTACAAATGTACCCAAGCTGCTACCAATGGTAAGATGAAAGAGAAGAATCCACAGAGCCCCCAGATGACAAGTTCTAACCCCGAGATGGGTTGGATTGTGAAAATCCCGACCACCTGGAGTCTGTCAGAAGAAATTTAGTGTGGCTGTAAGTACAGCAGACCTCTCACAGATAGCAATGGCACCAGGAAATAGTTTAAGTTACAGCACTTTTTGTCTGTCACAGCTCCAGCACAAATCACTTGCCTTACATTGAAAAGGCACCTACAACAGCAAACGAAATAAATCAGGCAAAAAGAACAAGCTTAACGGGAACACAATTTATATGCTCAATGGGGGCAAGGGTGCAAGCTATGCTATTCAGACCTTAGAAATAACCCTGACTAGAGGTCCTAATAGAAAAGAAAAGAAACAGAAATAGCATCTCTTTTTCCAATCTACAGCAAACCCGTGGAGAGGAATGGATTGGCGTAGGAGGTTGTGACTTTAATGATCCAAAGCATATGAATGCTTGTTAGCAGACAGCAGACAGACATAAGTAAGAACAACAGTAATGGCTACATCTGCAGCCTGGCCTATAGCACTCAAAGCAATCAGGCAGCACTGGAGAACAGTGCCGGAAGGTATGTTAAAGCTGTGCTTTCCTTGTGTGTTTATTTAAGGGTGATTGAATTCAGGGTGTTGTCAGTCTGCCTTGGAGAATGGTTATCCAATGTGTAGGCATGATCTTTCTCCCTGAATATGCTCTGTTGAGTCAGTTAGTTATGTGTGACTACTTGCTCTGTCCTAGTCTTTACACAGTGCCAAAATCCTCCAGTCCCAGTTCCAAAGGAACAGGGCCTAAAAACTTTTGGCTCCAGAATCAAATTAGGCTTCTCTGCTTCCCTAGCCAGAAATGCATAAATACCCAATGGCCAAAACCAAAGAATTTGACATTGTGGAATGAATAGAGCTGTCATATACCACTAAAGTGTGGAAATATCTACCGTTTGAAGTCCGGACTAGTTCAACATCTTCAGTAATCAGAACAGACTTCTTTGGACACCTTCATGGGGTTAGTCTGGCTTTTGATTGGGAATGTTTCTGGCAAGCTACGGATTCCAGATATCAGAAATGCAAGAACATACGGTTTATAAGAGAAAATCTGCCATCTTTTTCTATCAAAAAAAATTCTCAAAGGCAGCCCATTTTCATAAAAGGCAGATCCCTCGTCCTGTTTTCCTGATTGACCTTCAAGTTAGCACCACTTGCTTAGAGGTATACTTAAAAGAGAACTAATCAAAGAAGAGGTAAGTTTGTATAGTCCGAAAAAATATTTATGTAAAGCTGAATTTGAATTTGTCTGGGGAGTTTCTTGTGAAAATAGACACAGAATGGATATAATCATTCCAAACTCCTCAATCTGATTACTATGCTATAACTGTCAGAGTTCCCCAAGAAAATCATTTTCCTCATGACTTACCACACCTTGAGGATATAACAATAATAATCACATACAACTAATTTATTGAAAATGAAGAAAAGCAGATGTCCTGTCTAGGGACTCTTGAAGGTAAGGGCCACATTTTACTCATCTTAAAAAACATAGAATTTAGCACAGTGCAAAACCCATATTATGGGATTCATCATTTCAAACTTTATATTGCATCTCTTTATACATGTGAACTATTATTTCACTGAATTCACCAAAACCTTCAATAGCCTATAAATGTCTTGCTCTAAGATATCTTGTTAGAAATGTATTCATAATTTTTTTCAAAATGTGAAACTAGTTAGTAGTCTTTTCCAGATGAACTTTTATAATTTCTCATAGATTTGCCATCTATCCTTACTGAAATAAGGTTAAATTTTCAAAATGATCCCTCCCCATTAATCTACAATTGAAAGAACTGATACTAGTTGGATAATAGTTCTCTGGTCTATGTAGTATATATGATGCTTGGGGCTTAGGCTCCTCTTCTAGAGGGAAAAGCTGAGAAGATATAGATAGAGATAGATATGGATATAGATATAGGTAGACATATTTTTGCTTTTAAATAGCATTACACAATTATGTAGATTATTATTTTGAACAGGTCTGTGTTTTATTATCACTTACCTTTTGGGCAACTGCTTAACCTCTTGGTGCCTCTATTTCCTACACTATAAAATATGGCACAATATAGCACTTTTTGCTCATAGGGCAGCTTTAGAAATAAGAAAATTAATATATATACAGCTTCGACCACACGGTAAGTCCTCATTATTATAGTCTCCCCTATACCAATCTTCCAGAAGTCCTTCTAGTAAGTGAGTAAATACATTCTAGTAAATGGGTAATTACATTAAGCCATTGTACTTAGAAAATCTTTGATGCTTCTAGAAACTCCTTCAAAAAGATTTTTTACTTTATTTTAAGAAAGTCCAAGCATTTCCTTCTAGGAGACTTTGAAAACATTTTATTAGAAAAACCTTTAAACATTCAATGAGATTAGATTATACTAGGCATGCAGACAAGGAGGTGAGAATCTTGAGGTCGTCTTAGAATTCTGTCTGCCACAGTCTCTCTGGCCCTCAGTGAATCATGTCCCCCCCCATAAGCAAAAAGTCACCCCCTCTCATGATTCCAAAGAGTCTCATCTTATAGCATCCACTCAAAGTCCAAAGTCTCATCATTTCAATCTAAATCCCATTATGTCACCAGCTCAAAGACCAAAATCTAGTCACCTAAATCCAGTTTTGAAAGAAGTGCTTGAGATCAACTGAGATAAATTATTATGCAGCAGAGGCAGGATTCAAACACAGGTAATTTGGTTCTAGAGCCAGTGGGTTTAATAAGTACTATGTGGTATCCAGGCTATGAAGTAGTTATAATCATTGCCCTCATTACATACACGATAAATCTAAGGCAAGTCAGAAAAGATATAAAGTTAGTAAGGGTCAGAGGCTGTTGGTTAACTCAGATTCAATTGATTCAAAACCCCATGCATTCTGACTCCAGAGATTTTGAATGTGGAAGCTACTGACTCTTACAGTGGGTGTTCAACAGATGCTTGTTGCTTGACCATCATATTGCACTATTGGCAGAGCAAAATATGAAATAATGTTTATGACACTTCCACTCAATTGTTTTTGCACCTAATTGCCTATTTTCTATTTCCATCATTTTCAGATAAGGAATCTTTATAACCTTATCTAAGATGAAACATTATCGAAGATGAAATAACGATAGCAATGTTTTGGAAATCAGAAAGATGAATAGACTAAAGGTAGGTATACTTTACTACTATATCCACTCAAAAATAGTGCTACCGATTTTTATTTGGTGGGTCCTGGATCTGGACAATGTTTCTCTGTTCTGGATATCACACCAGCTAAGGGAAAGATGATGCCAGGATGGATTTCTAGTTGAAAGTTGTGGATTGACCACACATCTTAATCTCCCCTACCTACTAAAATCAGAGTAAAGTAATAAAAATGTATTTATAGAGAACAAGAATGTGAGCAAAAGTGGGTGATGTATCTCAAAAAAAATTTGGAAGATAGAAAGCGTATGAAAGCATTGTAATTACTTCATAAAATGAATGAAGCTAAACTTGAGTATTTGCAGCAGTGGAAAACAGTGGTGTTAATGACACAGAACCTCCCAGAGGTTCATCCCTTGGTGGCACCAGGTACCATGAAAGCCCAGGTCCAGACTGCCTACAACAGCCATCATTCAGAAAAGCTGAACTCCCGGGCTCACTCATCATTGCATATAGCCAGGTGACTGCTCTCAGCCCTGGATGAGATGGACATTGAACCAGGCAGCTCCTAGAGTCTTGACTCAGGGCCATCTGGCATTGCAGAGGGAGAAAAGAGGTATGGGACTGCAAACTAGGAGATTAAAGTCTGTCTACTAAGTAATGAGCCCCGTAGCCCCCATTCTCAACCCTTCTCCCAGAAATACCAGAGGCGACAGATGTTAGCTCAAGGTGAATCTTCCTCATAAAAAGAAAAAAAGTGGGGCTTGCCCAGTGGCGCAGCAGTTGAGTTTGCATGTTCCGCTTCAGCAGCTCAGGGTTCACTGGTTCAGATCCCAGCTGCGGACCTACCGCTTGTTGAGCCATGCTGTGCCTGGCGTCCCACATAAAGTGGAGGAAGATGGGCATGGATGTTACCTCAGGGCCAGTTTTCCTCAGCAAAAAGAGGAGGATTGGAAGCAGACATTAGTTCAGTGCTAATCTTCCTCAAAATAAATAAATAAATAAAATAAAATAAATAAAAAAAATTTCTTCAGATATTGAAATTTGGACATCTTCAATGAAAAGCCTGCTTCATCATGTTCTACAAGTTCTACAGAGAATGTTGTCAGTCAACAAGCCCAGTACCCCAACTCTAAACACAGAGGGTTTTAGTGCCTCTTTGAAAAATATGAACCTGCAGGCATGGGTTATCAGAAATTAATTATTATTATTTGATATATAATATACATAATATCTAATAATTATATATTATATTTATAGATAATTATCTAATATATAATACTACATAATTATATTGTATATAATAAATTATGATTACTAAATTATATATGTTTATTGAGCATCAAATATGTACAGTGCACTATTCTAAGTGATGAATAAAATAACCTCTGCTTTAATAAAGTTAAAAGTCTTTGGGGAAAATCACAGAATGGAAGAGGAATATTAAAACCAGCAAACATAAAAAGGCATCCAAAATAAGCAGAAATAATTCAAAACACAGATGAGAACTTAAAAAAATACTATTGGTACTATTCCAAAGAGATAAGAAAATATATCAGATTCATATAAAAGGAATAATAATGATAAAGAGAGGCATTTGAAAATTAAAAATATAAACAAATATATTTGCTAAAATAACATAAGTTTTAGAGAATAAGAATGATAAATATGTCAGGAAATATTTTTAAAAAAAGAATGAGATGAATCATAGGAAAGAAGAAATAAGAAAATAATTTAGTAAATTCACTATTTGCCTTACAGGAAAACCTAAAAAGAAAAAAAAAAATTTTAATGCATGGGAAGATATTTTAAAATAAACTATAAGAAACTATCCCAGAATTTTATGACATGAACCTTCTGCTAGAACGTTCCTACCAAGGGTCCAGTGTAATAAGTAGGCATACAATTATGAAACATCGGAAATAGAGAGAAAGGGAGACAGAGAGATCACGTACAAAAGGAGGGGGATTCGAATGGTGTTGGGCTTTTCTAAAACTGGAGGCTAGAAGAATGCTTTCAAAATTTAAGGAGAAAAGATTGTCAACCTAGAATTATGTAGACTTTTAAACTATCAATCAAAAGACAGAATTAAATAAGTACATCTCCAGGTATAGAAGGACTCAAAGCATTCATTTCCCTACATTCTTGTTTGGAAACAACTGAGGAAAGTACATTAGCAAAATGAACGATTTGACCAAGGAAAAGAAGGCAGCAGACATAAGGCCTAGAGACACAGGAACATGGCAAAGAGAAGTTACATGCTCACAGATATGTGTCAGGCCAATAGAGTCTTGAGTCCAAACTGAAATAAGAAGATGGAAAGCAATGGGAAGATGATGAAAAAAAAACAGGCAATATATTATTTGAGTTTCAGTTTGAGAAAAACATTGATAGGAATTTGACAGATTGCTGGCATCTTTGGGGAAATTAGCTATAGGTATGACAAAATGTTAGTAAATTAGACTAAGACAGTCGTTAACTGCACGAAGGAAAGATGAACACAAAAGGAATTATGATTATATAACAATTCTCAGCTCAACTGGAAATATTTAGAAAATCACAATAATGTCAACTAGCAATTGAAAGAAAAATTGTGATAGAACTATAATGAAAAAATTAAGGGAAGAGAAGAAGATGTGGAGTATAAGAGAGCTAATATTAAACAATCATAACAGAAAGTTAATACATAATGCCTGAAATAGATAAATCAGAATAAATCAGCGTACGCATACTGTTGAAAAATATAAAAAAGAAACAACCACCACAAAATAACTGAAGATGTTGAAGATGGTTGCCTCTAGGAAGTGAGAGTGATAGGTAGACAGATGCAGAAGCCAGAGAAATGTGATGTTTAATCAAAAACGTTTTAGACAAACGTGTTAACTTCACGTATCACTTTGATAACAAAATAAGCACTGATTACACATTAAGTGTAACATATCATTAAAAAAATAAAATTTTCTTCAAATAGTCTTGAGAGAGAATGAATGAGAGCAGACAGCTCTCACACCTAATTGGATAAATACCCAAACAGGACCCTCCACAATCAATCTACATCATGAAAAGTCCGGCTTGCCTATTGGATCCTTGAATACAAGCTGAACACAAAAAGAATCATAAGTCTGATTCAGCAGAGAATAATTGTTACACAATCACAATGGTAATGACTAGAGGATTTAAGCCCTGAATTCACCATTAATCTGTGTGATTTAGGGCAAGTTATTTAACCTCTCTGTGTCTGTTTCCTCATTTACAAAATAGAGAATATAATAGCTTATACTTCATAGAGTTATGGGATGATTAAATGGATTAATACTTCTAAAATTCTTACAAGAGCACCTGGTACATAATAAGCGCTTAATAAATGTTAGCTATTATTATTATCAAAAGAACTCCTGGAGTGTTGGCCCCATGGCCGAGTGGTTAAGTTCATACACTATGCTTCCATGGCCTGGGGCTCCCTTGTTTGGGTCCTGGGCACGGACCTACACACTGCTCATCAAGCCATGCTGTGGTGGCATCCCCCATAGAAGAACTAGAATGACCTATAACTAGGATATACAACTATGTACTGGGGCTTTGGGAAGAAAAAAAAAAAAGAGGAACATTAGCAACAGATGTTAGATCAGGGCCAATCTTCCTCACCAAAAAAAGAGGAACTTCTGAATTCTGAACCCTAATAGAAGCCATCCTAAAGTAGCTCAGAGTCAGCCCTTTGATCTTCCTAGGGTTACTGATTGACGACTCAGTTCCTAATGCACCTACTACAGCTGGTGAAAAGAGTCAGAGTTAAAGGAGAAGGCAAGGGGAAATGGAGACCCTCGCCCCTCTCTTATTCCCTCTGCCCTCGCTATCTCTTGTCCAGTGAAAGCATTTCACACAGACAGATAAACCTTCCCAAATAAATAGCCAAGAAATGAAATGCTTAGGTTTGTATTTAGCACCGAATTGGGAAAAAGCATTTGTGCTATTATTTAACCAGATGTTTATCTTTCTGGACATTAAGTGGAATAGGCTGGGAAATAAGCTCTTGGTTGTTATTGGTGAGTGAGGTGCCATTAGTTCCCTGATTCTGTGATGTCCATGGAAAGCTTTCATGTTTCCGCTTTTTACGGAAATCTACAAAGAAAAAGAGAAAGCCCCTTCACTAGTCACATACTTAAACACTTTCCATTTCCAAATCAAGGGAAGCTGCCAAAATTGTATTAATTTTTTAAAAATAACTCTCTCACTAATGCTCCCCTTGGATGAATAAAGAGGGAGTCGAATTCTGAGCCCATTTTTTATCTTCCTTTGTGCACACACCACAATGCACGAGTTAGCTCATTAGTGCTCTCGGCAAGGGCCATCATTTTTAAATGATCAAAGTGTTTGTTTGGGGAGAAATCTGTCACGTAGAGTAATGGTTCCCAAACTGTGATCCTGAGCATTTAGAGAAGAATCCTCTGTGGTTCATTTAGGAGATATTTTAAGGGAAATGTGAAGGCTGATAAAATATAGGACCAAGTGGGAATGTTTTGAAGATAAAGGGACATAGAATGGTCATTATATTGGTTTGAGGAGAGGGATTTGAAATCAGTGGGAGTTCAAAAATGAGGAATAAGAACCTTAACTCATAGCGCATAAAACAGGTACAGAACAAACCTAGGAACAAATTACTTAGGTCACATGCTAAAAGCAAATTTTTATAATATAAACAAATTTTGTCATATAAACTCTTAAAATGAAAACAATATATAGCTAAACCGTAAAACAGAAAACTTTACCTTAATAATCTTTCAAAATAAAATTTATCATAGTACAAAAGATGAATTCTTGCTCTTTGTAAGTAGAGATGATTTAGAGATTGCTAAATTTTAACCATAAACAAAGAAAATATGTTTTTGTTCCTATTTCATACGCTCAGATTTCCCCAGTAATTTGTGGCTTCGCCACTGATTTGCTTTTCCTCATCTAACCACAGTGAAAGACACTCCCAAATCAGCAGCAATAAAAAAGAAAGAGTTGAAAATTACTTTTGAAATTCTGGCCACAAACTCAACAGAAGTTTATTGGCAAAGTTCCTGTAGGAATGTAAAGAATATTTACTGAATATGCTTTAGAGGAATTTGGTGAAGTATTTCTCGGAGAACAGGACATGTTGCAGGAAGCTAAGAAGAGGAAGATGGAAGTTGAAGGATATTCGTGAAGCTAATGAATTTGGGGTTGGAAAATTTTTTGAATATATGTTTCATACCTTTCCTGAAAACTTAGGATAAAATACTTTTCCTTTTCATGTTATGAAACATCATTTAAAGCTTCTGCTTAGGAGAAACTGCTTTCACTTGATTTATGAAGCCTTTCTGATGATACTGACAAAAGATAAATAGATTTCCTGCAATAGCAATAATAATGGGGATCCACAGTGTGTGTGGCGAAAAAGGCAAAATTCATCTTAACCATAAAACAAGGATATTTCTAGAAAAGATCTCAATGCTTTTGGACCTCCAAACCTACCTGAAGCATACCTGTAAGCAACAATTGTTACTAAGGCAGTGGCTATAGCCAGTGGGTAGCACTCTTAAGAGATACTACACAGTCTTAGAGGGGACTGCAGTTGGAAAAAATTACATGTAACTATGACCTGCTCCCACCCTGATCCTAGATTAAAATCAATGAGGGAACCAAAAGTTTAAAGCAAGGAAAATACAGAAAATTTTCAAAGTATATGAGCTTCAATCTGTGTTAAAAGCGACGGGGCAAAGAAAGTTTCAATAGGCATAAAGTAAATTGAAAAGAGAAGAAATTTATTTTTATTTTAAGGTGGAGACGATATACATTTCACCCTAATAATCCCCCAAATCAGCAGAGTACTTGATATATGGCAGGCATGGAATAAATGTCAAGTTGAATATTAAAGTATCAATAAAAATATTTCACTTTATTTCTCAAAACGATTTCATATATATTATGAAATTTTATTTTATAAATGCAACAGCATTGTACAACACACAGGAAATTATTACGTCTATTTGGAAGATAAGGAAATTGAGCTACAGTTTAAAAGAGTATTTCTTGGGTGATTTCTATGAGCAAAACATTGTGTTGAGTCTTGCCTAGGCTAGGTAGGATTACTATTATAATAAACAATATATCTTTTAAGTTTATATCCAAAGTGTCATTTGATCTACAAAATAAGCCTCTTAAGTAGGTATCGTTGATTTCTAAACAGAAACTCAAAGACATTAAGTTCCTAGATATTCAATAGCTGGTCACCTGATCCTATGCCAATACACAATGTTTCCTTGAGGCCACATAGAGTAGAACCTGCTGCTCTCTTTCCATTGGACCATTCAATCCCCAAACATCCAGGTAGTGTATGGGTGGGAATATGGATAAAGAAAATAGTCCTGCTGTACTCTAGTCAAAGCCATCAGAGAGAATCCTTAAGTAAGCAGCACAGCTAAATAAGTTTGTCTGGTTTGCTCTCTCTCTATTGGCTAGGCAGTGCTGTCCAATTTTTTGAGGTCACATTTACACAGATAGACTTTCAGTTGGTGCTAAAGGCACTTGTCTTTCAGACTTTTGCCTCACCGAGAATCTTGCCTTCTCTTTAGTGTACGCACCCCTTCACCCTGTCGAATGCTATTCTTTGCAATTCAGCTCACATGATAGACTTCAAAATATAAGCTAGTGGAGCAACAAACTGCATCAGGGGCTGTGTCATTTCAGGTTACATGTTTCTGTCCTTTCTTCATGAGACTTGGGCCGCTGGAATGCTGACCTCCCTAGTTGCAGTTGACTGCCATGGGCTACTAGTCAAAGAGAAAGAAAGAGGTCTGAAGAGCAAGGGCAATCACAGCAGAGAAACTTCTGGTTTGCTTAATCTTACATTCCTGTCTTTCGCACCGCCATGCTAAGTTGATGATTTATAAGTCTTTTTACGAGATCTACCTTTTTATGTGGTTCCAACTTTAAACTTAAATTTAAGGACAGTGTCTTTTTCTTTTGGTCAATTTTTATTCCAATAAGCAAACTTATAACATGATAGCATTTTATCTTTAGCTTTAAAAAAGAAAAAAGATAATCGAAAGCAGAGAAATCTACAGTGTTTTAAATGGTGTCCTATTTTCACACTCATATTGGAACTGTGTGAGTCTTTCAGTTGCTGTACACTTTTATTTCCCCTTCATGTGCTCCTGTATCTTATCTGATCCTTTTTAGATACTTTAATATACTTGAGTATTTTTTCAAAGATATGTTTATATCAGGACAAAGAGAAACAATAGTCTTTGATGGTGCCCACTGAAGTCATTCTCATCTTCCTCATTGATCATTGTTCACTTTACACAGGGGAAACATGGCTTAAATCCAAAAGAGAACTTAAATCCCTATAGTTTCAATAACATGGCCCCTTTAAGCTAATAATAATTAATCATTGGCTATGAATAAATAATTCATTTGGTTATGAATAAAGTACAATATCTGACAATATTCAACAGCCCTGCTGACTTTCTCCTACCTTTACGTATCTTAGATTCTGAAGACTAGCTCTTCTAATGGTCTTACTTAGCTCCAGAGCCAGTCCTAACAGGAGCAAGACTATGTCGGCCTTCTCTGTCCCTATCTTGAGGTGACGAATATTCAGGGAACCTCTCAAGACTCAGAGTTGCGGAGCAACCCACTCTGAATCTATGCTGCTGGTCAGGCTTAAATGTTAGATCCAAATTGAGAACCCTTATTGCTCTTCCCAATCTTGTTTACCTGCCTCTAATATTGACTTAATCTATAAGATTGATCTCCCATCCTTGACAACTAGCCTTTGGTACCCTGATCCTCTCCTACGATGGAGA
Source organism: Equus przewalskii (assembly GCF_037783145.1). Lineage (NCBI taxonomy): Eukaryota > Metazoa > Chordata > Mammalia > Perissodactyla > Equidae > Equus > Equus przewalskii. The sequence continues at coordinate 25,737,274 of NC_091847.1, read as the reverse complement.
GTGCCTGCCCTGACCCACACTTGGTTGCTAAAGGGCTGCCTCCTCTGAAATCCTGCTCATTCTCTTTCTTGGGACTAGATTATGTTCTTAGTATCTCCACTACCTAGTAGGAGCCCTGCTACATACAGACTGATCTCTTATTACAGAACACCGTCTCACCTCAATCCTTTGTGACCTTGCTCCTGCCAGGTGCTTGAATCAGCTGGTAAACATGATTGCCTAAAATATCTCTAAGTTTCTTTCATCCTCAAAGATTTGTCTTACCAGAGCAAGTCCCTGCAAATGTATTAATTCTCACTCCAGTAGATACTGACTTTTTCTGGTGCATGGTAGCAAGAGAGAGGAGAAGCCCCTACAAGGTTTGTGAAGCCGCATGGACGATGTTATGTTGGTTCTGCAATAACTCAATATTCTCTTTCTCTCTATCTCTCACACTCTCTCTTTCTCTCTCTCTCACACACACACAAACACAAACACGCCTTGGGGAAATGTTTGAAGAGAAAGTATAAAAAAGTGTAGCTTTTCTAAGACTTTGATGAGTTATGTCTAGATTTCTAAGACACAGAAAGGGTTGGAGGCTTACAAGCAGAATATAAGGTAGACATCTCTAGCTCCTTACTAAGAGTTGACTTTACATGGTGTAATGCTATTGGTTTCATAGGCTGAGTTTCAAAGGCTGGCCAATAGAGGGGACGCTTCTTAGTTCTTTTGTTTGTTTTTTTAACTTTGAGGCCCAAAAGATTTGGTACCCAGTGAATAGTAGAAGCCAGATTCTGATTTGTAAGGTCTAGGCTGGGTTCAGGAATCTGTATTTTTAAAAAAACCCTCAAGTGATTCCTATGATCAGCCAAATTTTGTAACCACTACACTAAAAAATGGTGAGAATTTCCCCAGGTACCCTACATAACTGCATGCACCCTAGCATGGTAGCAGAAGAGCAGTTCCCATTCCAAGTGAGCCTAAGACTCTACCTTTAGGATTTTGTTCTCGGTTTCTGGAGACTCCAAATCATTGCCAAAGAGAATAAATTGGTGATCTCAGACTGGGAATGAAAAGCAGTGCTGAATAATACCACAGGTGGAAAGCATTTTCCAGAACGAAAGAACAAAAGCCAGAAAAAAGGAGCTATCCTTCTTCTAGGTCCTGACTGTCTATCTGGACTTATAAAAGAAGGTAAAGATGGAAAGGTATGAAGATAATCCATCAAGAAAGGCAACTAGTAGTGCCAACAAAATAAAGAACAGTACTTGAGATTAAACTAAAGCTGATGAATCCACTGCACCTACCTAGTTGACTATAAACAAGGATAAACCTCAAATAGCTTAAAGGGCAGAAAAGACTCCTGAATGACAGTGTCATTCACACCCCAGGATTTGCATCCTTACTCAGGGCCACATCGTTGTTCTGTAACCTTATGTTGGTGACCATATTACTAAAATCTATCTCACAGGTACAAAGATTAAATGAGACTATATATAAAGCACCACTGCTTCACACAACTCATGTTATCTTTTTCTCTTTGTCCCTATTCCTCAAAGTAATCCCTCCTAGGCCAATAGAGACAATCATAGTGGCAATGCCTAGTGCTCAGCGTCAGCAGGTCCATGCCCTAAGACAATACAGGATACTAAGAACACACCTGTTGAATTAAACAGGCCTGAGGTTGAGTCTGTGCTCCACCATTTGCTTGATATGTGATTTGGGGCAAGTTGGGTTTCCTGATTTATATGAAGTGATAGGATGAGCACACCTCATAGAGTACTTTTGGTGATTGAATCTGTTAATGCATGCAAAGTGCTTAGCACAGTCTCAGACACAAAATAAATATTTGATAAATATTAGCCACTTTAAATTTGAAATCACTATTTTGTCTTTCCTAGAATGGGATGATTTTGGAAAGAAAGTCCAACAATGAAAATTAATATGAAATGCCCATCCATATGGGACTCACCATCATCTGGCCAAAGGGAAATAAAAATACTTTTCACTTTTTATATTAAAAAAAGAGGAAGTCCTCCCAGTCAATTGCAGCTTTGGGAATCAGCGGCTTCTCATGCAGGTAAAGATGTGCATTTACTGAGCCTTCATTTCTCCTTATGTATCTGCCTTTTAGAGAGATTGCTAAGGAATCCAAAATGACAATTATTACTAAACTGAATGAGTCTGGCCAATTATGACTTTGTGGTGTCCTGTGGACATGTGGCTCTTTTGGGGGATGGATGCCTCTGCTCAACTTAGATCATCCAGCCTCAGTGCGTTTCCAGCTAGTTTAACGTTGTCCAATCTACTTTGCCCAGGATCCAAGCCCATTTAAATATAACCGTACAAAATTTGGAGCAGAATGCAAGGTATCATCTAGGCCAAATCCCCAATTTTAAACCTGTGAAAAATGATACCCAGAGTTTGCATAGGAATGATACCAGAAGTTAGAAGTTCTGAACACCAGCCCAAGAGTCTTTCCAAGATATAAATCACATTATTATTATCAGTATTAAATTCTCTCAATCCAAGAAGCTCTCAAGTAATTATTTTCTGTGACCATAAACCATGGCAAGAACAGAGCACTGGCTTGCAAATAAGCGAAAGTAACAGTTATTGGAGCTTGACATGTGACAATTGCTTTGTGGTTTATGTATATTAGGTCATTTAATTCTCAAAAAAACCCTTTGGGGGAAATTACTGTTATTATTTCATTTTTTAGTGAAAGAGGTTATGGAACATGCAAAATGTTTCCTGATTAGTAAGTGGCTAAACCAGGATCTGAAGCTAGTTCATCTGCCCACATTCTTAATCCACCAAATCATTGACCTGGGGAATTTCTTGGCCCTTTCTTGACCAGTTGAGTATAATTTTGGCTAGTTAGCCATGCAACGTCTTGCCCTATCTGTGAGATGAGGTGACTGAAGCCAATGATCTCTAAGGACGTAAGCAGTTCTAAATCGTGTTTTTATGTTACAATCAGCCTCTCATCTCAGAAAATAAAGCTCAAGATTCATGAAGGATGTATAGCATATCCCCAATAGCAGCAAAACACAATACAACAATTCTAAATTACTAAAATGCACTTGACATAATATTATTTTTCTGGGTGTAATGAATTCTACAATCCAGACTCATGAACACTTATTAGCCACTTTAAACCATATTTAGACAATATCAGTTTATGATAAACCTAAAATTTTAATGAGCACTTTCAAAAAAATTGATAATTTTTCAATTTAATTTTTTTTGGCCACCTTAGAAATAAATTAGTGTGTAAGAGAGATTTCATCCCTCAAAGGGATTCATGATTGCATAAAACTGAACACTTCTCTGTAGATCTTTTTTGTAAAATCAATAGCTGTCACTTTTTAACATGTTTTTTCCTGAAAACAAACACAGTCCTTACCCTCTAGGAACTTAGAGTCTTATGGAGGAGACTGACAATTAGACAAGCAAATACAGTGCAGCATGATAAACCTGGGAATCCTCCTAGAAGTAGGTTAGCATCTCTACTATGCTCTGGAGTGGAGACTTTGTCTGTTTTTTCAGATGCCGCATTCTTGACTTAGAGGTTCTCAAACATTTTTCAGAGGACTTTACACTCAAAAAAATTTTGAGTTTCTTAAAGACCTGAAAGGCTTTGTCAATGTGGGTTATATCTAACAACATTTGCCATGCTAGGAACTAAAATTGAGTAATTTAAAAAATATTTAGCCATTAATTTGTTTATACACAATAATAAACCCATTGCTTATTAACATAAATAACATATATTTATGAAACTATTTTCCAAAACAAAGAAAAATGTAGAGAGAAGAGAGTCTTTGGTTTATATTTTTGCAACTGCCTTTAATGTCTAGCTTCATAGAAGACAGAAGAATCTCATACCTGCTTCTTCACTTAACCTACTGTGGTATCCCATGTCACTTAGCCTCTGGAAGACTTCACTGCATATCTGTATAAGAATAAGAGTTAAAGAGGCAAGAAATATCTAGAATTATTATGAAAATGGATTGAACTCTGGGACCTCCTGAAAGGATGAGGTACCCCAAAGGACCCCTAGATGACTCTTTGAGAATCACTGATGTAGAACATTGTCTGTCAGATCTACATGCACAAACACATGAATGAATGAACAGATGAATAAACAATAGAAAGTAAAAGGCAGAAAAATGCAAAAGCTCCTTTCTGTTATCAAATCTTATAGTGGATACTCTTTATGTTGTATATCCAGAATCCATTCTCTCTTTGGTGAGAGTAGGGACGGGATAGCCTTTCCTAATCCAATGAAATAGTCTTGGTGGGTACTGTCCAAATCATAACCTTGCCTCTTAAGTCCTTAGCCCCCATCCAACATCCAACTTGACTAGCTATTTGTCTAAGAATTCCTTCATGACCAAAACAAAGCCAATTAGAGTCTTTTCCTGGAATTTTTCTGCCTTAAACTGATGGAAAATAACTCCTTTTTCTCCTACAGTAGAGACCAATCTGAGCGTGTGAACCGCCAGCACTCATCTTACCTACTTTATAGAGAAACTGTATGTAGCAGGAGAAAAAGAGCCAGTATTTAGAGAGGGGCAAGGGGCAGAGACAGAGGCTAGGGCATTTCTAAATTTTGATCATGTGGCAGACATTGTTTTCCAAAGTGTCCAGAAGATCTCCCATTCCACATGTTCTTCTCACAACATGATGCTGACACTCCTCCCATTAAGAATCTATATTCCCTTCTCTTAAATTTAGTAGGCCTGTAACTACCACAAAAATCACACTGTATATATGACTTCCAAAACCAGTGCATAAAAGTTCAGACAACTTCCATCTAGTCCTCTTGAGCCGCTAGATCTTAGAACCTGGTCATTAAACCATGAAGAACCTGAAGCATGCCATGGAAAGCCCATATGGAAGGCAATAGTCCTCACCTGCCCTCCTCCCTCAGCACCAGTTGGGCTTCCAGGAGACAGTAGCATTGACTTTCCAGCCACGTGAGTAAGTCATCCTGGAAGTAAATCCTCCAGGCCTGAATTGAGCTGCCCCAGCCAATGGATGAGAGTTCCCTCCTGAGTCCTAGCCAAATTGAAGATTTGTGAGTTAAGTTAACATTTGGGAGTGATTTATTACGCAATAATAGGTAACTCAAACATGTCTATAACCAATACATTTTTTACTTTCCAGTTGCACTAGTTCAAATTGGGTTTCTACATTTGCAACCAAAAGAGACCGGACTAGTACAAGATAATTTTAATACAGATGTTCCTATTTATTAACTGTTTTTCACTATTTCATTCTAAGAGAGAGGGAAGAGAGGAAAAAGTAGATTTACTCTGCTATAATCTAATAATTTTAACCAGCTGCCCAAGGCCCAGACTACTTTTGGATATATAATGATTAACTTATTAATAGCCAGTCTTCTGCATATAGATTTCAATTCCACTTTATTTTTGAATAATGTGAAGCAGATAACCTAAATTAACAAAATAATAGATGTATTTTCTTACTGAGTAATTTCCTTAACTGTTTTTGAAAATTTTAACTAAAACTTTGAGGAAAAATGTTTTATTGTATAAGTTAATGACAGAAAAGTTTCCTGTTTTATTGACCAATTTTTATTTCCTATTTATATTGTTTTCCATCAATATAAAATAATTCTTAGGAATCTTTATAACTGTGGGACAAAAGCATCCTGAAGTATTTTACTTAAGGGAGTAAAGTCATCTCTCTTTGTCACATGATCAATTGGCAATATGGAAGAAGTTTTCAAGATATAAGCACTCGATTGTGTGCATGCCGGACACTGTAGTGATTCCCTTGAAATTTGCCAACATTAAAAAAGATGTTCTCTCTAGACAATAGTGTGTATTTTATTTGTAATGTATCATAAAAGATTAATTTCTTTCAGGTATTGTATACATTACATTATTCAATTATATTATTATTATCATATTAGTCAAATAGATTTCTGATTCTATATTGGACTTTTTCTTTTTTCCTTTGAAACTGCATCTGCTCTCAGGTTGGGGTTTCAAGATGATCATCATTCATAGCCCTGGAGATACTGGTGGTTTGCTGTAGTTAGAAATGCCACCCTAAAAATATTGCACTGATTTCTAAGTTCAAGGAAGAAGCCTTAAGAGTAAAAGAGTTATAATGCCTTCTGAAGATGACTTTTAGAGAGCATTATTCACCCCAAGATCTGTGGTTGAGAATAAAAGTGGTGGGGATAATTTTTCTTCTCTCTGTCTATGCACAGGCCTGCTCCACATCCATGGAGACATCAGAGCTTCCATTTTTCAGGGATTTGTCTCCTAAGGGAAGAAACACCAATTAAAGCAGATCATTGTCACAGGGATCCCTGCCAACCATAGGCCTTAAAAGGCTATCAGGTCTTTTTCCATCCCAGCCCTCTCTCCTCCAGTCTTTCCTCCCTGAATATCTGTCAATTACTTCCGTCAATTGTTTCTTGTCCCCAAACTTAGCTTTTGATCTGTGATGGGCCTTAACTTACTGTGTGGTTAATATATTTTCAAATTAGTCTTCTGTGAGTATTTTAATAGCTTTGAGCACGGGCAATACTTGTGCTCTTCCTTGTTTCTGCCACTCAGGTCAGACTAGGGGCTTCCCAAGGCTCTCAGTTCACTGGTTTTGGAGCCCTTGAGATGCATTAAAGAGCTAATGACCCATACAATTTCAGCCTTGATGTTTTTTAACCCTCTCTAGTTTTCTTTCTATGTATGTGTAAGTCCACCACTACAGAGTGTCCATTTTCAAATTATGCATCTGCAGGTTCCTAGGGAACATTAATAGTCTACAATATGAAGTCGATTTAAAACTTGGATATGAAAAGTCTCCATAGTGTTGTTACTTTTTTAGCAGTGGAGCAAATAACGTTAATATGTCTAATTAATACCTAAATAGATTTTTTTTCCCCATTTGATCAATTACAAAAATATCGTTAATATTTTTTCAGGATACATTGTGTTTGTATAAGGGCTTCATTATAGAGTAATTATTCTACTTTTTCCAGGAGGAGACGTGAATATGAAAGAACCGTCAAGTAGTTTCTTTGTCCCTCCAGATATGGGGGAGACTACACTGATTAATCTGTACCAATTCTTTTAACAAATAAATCAAATAGGCACTCTAAAGCACTTCCTAATTTCTATCATTTTAACTGAATTTATAACACCTCAGTTCTTACAGAAAGAAAATGAAAAAATTGTTAAAAATCAGAGTATTAAAAATAACCCACAGGCAAACAGTCTTTGTATGATCTGGAAAACAAACTCAGTGTGTAGGGCTAAAATTTCTTGTTCAAAACAAACAAAAAAGGCAATAATTTTTGTAAAAAAATCAAGTTTCTTTAAAGCGTTTTGTTTGTTTCTTTCTTTTTCTTTTAAATTAAAAGCTCTGTTAGTGCTTGCCAATTATGGTTGGGAAAGATGTTGGAATACAGCCCTCTCAAAGGTGATGATCAAAGTCTTTTCATTCAGCTTTTTGTGGCTATTAAGCTGCTCATTTGGTGGAGGCGATCATTAGTGTCTTAATGTGAAACAAAAGCTCCAGGACGAACTTCTGGTTGAAGATCAATATGAGAGATATCGTTTCCGTTACAGCCTTAATAATTGTAACCATAGGGAGTCTGGCAGAGCTGGTTTTATGAATTAATATAATATAGAATCCACCAGGTACAAATGGAGAGTACAACTAAAGGAGAACGGCTAGTAGCAACTACACTGGGAATATTTGGGTAAGAGGGAATTGTTTGATAAATGTGAGTTGACTCAAAGTGAGCCCTAGCACAGTCACCACAAACACATCTTCCAACAAGAGAATGCATATCTGAGGGCCAAATTGGGAAAGGAATTCAACCAAAGAGAATAGCACTGGAAAAGACCCCTAGAAAAACGATTAATTTTACACATTCCATTATCTTATAATGTTCCTTGCGGGATTTTTTTCTTTAAGTGGGTAAAATCAAACATAACAGTTGACATTTTCGTGTGATTTGCTGCTGAGGTGCTGTAGCACGCTGGGACAGAAGTTACAAACAACTTGGGCCAGAGACTGTTATCAATCTGCCCAAGAAATAATTTGCCATTAACCTTTTCTGATTGATAGAGCTGATCATTTTATCTGGGGGCAAACTGTAAATGAAAAATAAAGTTCAAAAATATCCGCTCAATTTACTCAAGATAAAATTAGAGTATTTTTTTTAAGTTTTGTGGATTATCTTTATTATCTGTGTGTACTTTATTTCTTTATCTTTACCTTGATGTTTGCCCTTTGATTCTATCTTTGAACACTTATTTTGCATGTTGAAGCCAGTTATCATTTTCCAGACATTTTGATTTTTTCCTATTCCTTGTGATGTTGCAATAAGAGATTGCTTCTCGTGAACCAGAATATGATACCTTTTATGGGAAAGTTAAAAGCGCAAAATAAATTTTGAGTTTTCCTCTACTTGGAGAGAAAAAATACCACTTAAAACATATAAAGATATCTAATATTATTTATATTTTATCAGAGCATTCATTCAAATGTATATGCATAAATATATATCCATGCATATATGACTAAAAATGATATCTGAAATATTTATCCATGAAAAAAACAATATCGGTTTTTATTTTATCTTTAGGTCATATTTACCAACATTTAGATCCACTAGTTTAGCCTCATTTCCCATTCTAATGAAGTATTTTGCCTATAAAGAAACTGAATTTACAGGCACTTAAGTGAAATATATATATTTTTTGATCTGAGTGTTCTTAGGCATCCTTCTTTCTTAAAATTCATGGGGGGGGCCCTGGCCCAGTGGTACAGCAGTTAAGTGCACATGTTCTGCTTCGGCAGCCCAGAGTTCGGGAGTTCGGATCCCAGGTGTGGACATGGCACCGCTTGGCAAGCAATGCTGTGGTAGGCGTCCCACATAGAAACTAGAGGAAGATGGGCACAGATGTTACCTCAGGGCCAGTCTTCTTCAGCAAAAAGAGGAGGATTGGCAGCAGTTAGCTCAGGACTAATCTTCCTCAAAAAAAAAAAAAAAGAAATTCATGGACATCTCCTGGTTCATGTCCCCAGTTCTAGTCACTCCTTCAACTTCTTCGCAGGCTTACTGTGTAAGTTTGAGTCCACTTTTATGCCCTCATTTTGTCCAAGTGGGATCTTGGCTATTTCTGTAGCATTAAATATCATCTGTTGGTTGTTGACATCAAAATCGTGTCTTAAGGGAATATCTATTCCCTGAGCTCCAAACCCATGTAATTGATTGTGCCCTTGACACTTTGACTTTGATGTGTCACTGAAATCTCAAACTTCCCACAGTGAAATCTGACCACTTGACATCTCACTTTGTCAAATCCATGTCATTCTTGATTCCTCCCATTTCAGTGATTAGCTCTATCATCAACCCAATTTCTTCCTCTAGAAACCTGGAAGCCTTCCCACTTTCTTTCTACCTACATTCAATCCATCTGCAAGTCTTTTCCATTCTATGCTTAAAATATTCTTTAATTTATTTGCCTCCATTTGTCTTCACTCAATCAATCTAGCACAAGCTACCGTGATTTATTGGGTCAAGAATAGTTCACACTCCTTAATAGTATTCCCATTTTCTCTCTTCCACTATAACCTATTCTCTACCAAACAGAGAGATTCATCTGCTTAAAACCTTTCAGTGGTCTCTGATTGCGCGTTAAATAATAAAATCTAAACTCTTTATAGTAGACTATAAAGCCCTGTAGGATATAAGAAATGTTCCCACTCCCACCTCACTCTTAATCCTCTCTTTTATTTAACTCTGATCTTTTATTAGTCCTTATCTCTATTTGATAGTATTTTGTGTGCAGCAGCAAAGTATCCTGAGTAAAAATCACATTTCTCAGTCTTCCTTGAAGCTACTTGTTAATGTGTGATACAGTTTTGAACAATGAGATGCAGGTAGCGATCACTGAATGGGCCTTCCATGGAAGCTATTTAAAAGAGGGTAAGTTCAGCTTGCATAGGCCTTCTGTCCTTTGCTTGTCTTCTTTCCTGCTTGGAATGCAGTTGAAATGCTAAAGGTAAAGCAGCCATCTGCTGGCCATGAGAAGATTAGCAACAGGAAATAAACCACATTCTACAGATGATGAGTATAAAGTGTCTTTGATACTTTGTTTAGCCAAGCACTGCAACTGTGGGGGAGTTACTACCTCTGGATTACCGTTACACAAAAAAATTAAGCCCATTCCTTATTTAAGCCAATATGTCCACTTTTCTGTTACATGGAGCTAAATTCAGTCTGCAACTGTTACTAAAGGCCTTGTGACCATTTCTGGACTGAATTCATTGTCCAGATGGGTGGTTGAATTCCCTTGTTAGAGTTAGGTAAAGCTTGAGAGCAGGTTGATAAGCACCATTCTCCATCAAATTCTTAGTCACGAGACTACCTAGTATAGTTTTGCTAGATACAGATGGCATCATCTCCAGCTTTCCCTGCCTTGTTCTCTGATGCAATGGACTAATTACATATTTGGATAAAATTAAATCCCCAGCCTGTCTTTCTCCTGGTGCTCATGGCAACTCCAGCTCCATCTTTAGCAATATACTTGTGGTGACTATAATTCCCAGGATGCCTTATCTCACTGCCAGTCGTCTGCTATCCCTTTCATGTTGTTTTCTTGGAATTTCAGTCTCTGAGTGAATATAAAAAGATGGGGGAAGGATGAAGAGCAACAGAATTATGGCTGTTTCAGAAAACAACACCTGTGCAGTAGAGGGATTCTTGCCTAGTTTTTGGTTGGCAGACATGCCATCATTTCTGAATTACAAAGCAGAAAGTCAAGGAGCTGAGCTACCCATTTCATCCTTGGTGGAAGTTATAATGACTTCACTGTTCATGAGGTGAAGCACAGGTGCATTGTTGGGGTTTTTTCCCCCTCAATTCAGCTCCTTTATCCTTATAGTTATGAACTATCCCTAGATTCTAAATTTTTCTTACTCTTATGTTTTTGCCTCCTCTGTGTTTTCGGAGGTGTCTTGTTCAGACACTAGAAGCGATGTCTTTAGATGCTACTGGCCACATAAAATCTTAAACTTCCTAAACTACTCTAAATTAAAAAATATATTAAATGCTTATTTTCAGCCAGGTTCTGTTGAAGTTAGGAATGATGTCTGACTTTAAGGAGTTTTCACTTTAGCAGGAGATATATGACATGAAAAGATAAAAAGCTGAACAGCAATAATGAAAGATAATAAGTTTTCAAAGTAAAACAGAAAGAAATACACTAAAGCTATGCATAATAAATTACATAATTAGTCAAATGAATAATTGCTAAAGAAATTCAGAGGAGGGAAAGGCCAGTCAGAGAAAATGTTGGGTAGAAGATTGAGTTTTCATTGGTTCTTTAAAGTTGAATAGAATTTTAATTGGCATAAAAAAGAATACATATTTGATTCTCACTGTCCTCTGAGCTAGGTCAAACATATCAGAATGTCACCACAGGGACCTAGGATAGGGTTTCAGGGCTCAAGATTTATAATACAGACTGTGGTTCAGAATGAGCAAAACTTGGGCTTTGGTATCAGACTTCCTTGGAGTCACATCTTAGTTGCATCATTTATTTGTTGGCACTGGGGTTTAATCAAGTCTTTTCTGTTATAGCACTTAGCAGAGTGCCAAGAACATAGTAGATGCCCTCAAATGGTAAATATTTGTGTTGTTTTGGTGTAAGAGCTAACTGTGGGTCATAGCTGAGGAAGGAAGCCAGGAGGTATTATTGTAGGAATATATCAGAGGTCAGAGAAGATTTGTCTAAAAATTAAAAGCTTAAATAAACCAAGAATAGATTGAGTAAGAGTTCAAGGTGACTTGAATCCAAATAATTCCGAATACAGGTGGGTATGGGGAGCCAGGTTAATGAAAGGTGTTGGTCAAATGGCAGCATAGCACACAGGGCAACTCAAAGCTTCAGAGCCAGGCCTGCCAAAAGAACTTTATCTATATGAGTTGCATAATTAAAATAATAATTTTCTATAATTTTGAATACTTCTTCTGTGCCCAGATATCATACTTAGTGCTTTCCATACATTCTCTCTTTTAATCTTCACTAGTCTATAGGTAACTGGTATTTTTATGTTCATTTAAAAATTTGGATAAGAAAGCCCAAAACCATCAAAACATTTTCCCAACATAACACAGTAAGTAAGAGGCAGAACCAGGATTTTTTTCCCAGATCTTCCCAACACTAGATCATTTTCATAAGCCCCAGATTCCTATTTGCTCCTATGCAGCGGCAAAGAACTTTGAAGGTAACATCGTGTAGGCATACTTAAGGAAATGATTTATGCCTGGCTTACATTGCCTAAAAATAATTCTAATCCTGGCTAGAGTCAGATGTTACTGGCGAAAACACTGAAGATGTATCAAACTCATAACAAACAAACAAGGGCATTACAACCTCTCTATGACACTTGCCGCTGACAGTTCTGATTGGACCTGGAGGGGCCTCTTCAGGGACAGAGGCTTGCCACATCTCCCCATGACTGAATCTTTGATTTGTCATTGGAGATTTGTACACCACAGGGGCACTAATTAGTGTCTGTGGGAATCAGCAAAGGATAAAGTTTCCGAAGTTTCGTTTATGCCAATAACCACCTGAATACATGAAGGAACTATTTCTTTCTATTTCAAAACCTTACTCCCACCTAGTAGAGGCAACTTGGAAAAGTTATCCTCAAAGGAGACATGAATTTTGTGGTTACCTGAATGGCAACTCAGCTTCTTTTTGTCCTTTGTGGGCATGTAAGGAAGGCTGGAATATATATGCCAAAGCTGGCATGGCAACACAAACGCCAGGTAGGTAACATGACCCAAGGAAAACGACCTGGTTTTACTAGAGGGCTCTTGCCCCATCTAGACATGGCAACACCTACTCACCGTCAACTGGTTGTTTCCTGCTCTTTGGAGAACCAGCCCTGGGATACCATAATTCCTGATTCTTTTGAGAGATGTCACATATACAAATTTTCATGTGAAAGTTCACAATGTTAAACCGTCAGCTCAATTAAAAAGAGAGGAGGAAAAAGCACTCTCTGGGGCAAATAAAATACATCTTTAGATCGAATTCGACATGTAAGATGCAAATTGAGAGATCTCTGAAAGCCCTTTGATCTTTGTTTTAAAGGAGTTTTTTCTTCCTCACATGAAACTATCCTCTCCCCATAAAGGCACACAGCTTCTGATTTGGCAAAGCAGGTTCTCCAGAAAAAGAAATTTTAGCTCTAAAAAGCTGAGTCAAGGTTATTTATGAAGTTTATTGTTTTTGTGTTTCATTTCTTATGGGATGTTACAGGTCAATTGAAAAAGAAACAAAAATTCTAACAGAGTTTAAAAGTCTTCAAATTAAATTTAATTAGAATGTAAAGGAAATGATAATTAATAAGATGACTAAGCAAATCTAAGTTGATTTAAATTTTGTATAATATTAACTGTTAGATAGCATCATTTCTCATTTTTCAGGGCCTGGCATGATTTTTTTAAAATAAGATTTAGAAGTACATTGCTTCACTTAAATACAAAGTAGCTTCTCAGCAAGTTTTCGGAACTATTTGACAAAACCCACAATAGTTAAATCATAGATAACCCAGAATAAACAGAATATTTATAACTTGGTGACAGGAGAACACCATTTCCACAGATAATCACAGCTATTTTTCAGTGTTGTCTAAAAGGCAGCAAGATGTTTGTTAATTTATAAGAATGTAAGAGTCTAAAATTGAAATTAAACCCAAATGAGAAAATCTGAATAAGAAAATTCATATTTAGCTATATAACAGAATGTTTTTACACTGTCAGTGAAATGTGATAGAGATTACATTTCCAAATGTATGACTAACAATTGTCATCTTCTGAACTTCCAAATTTATAACCAACAATTGTCATCTTCTGACTTGCTACATTATGCTCTCACCTCTGAATAGCCAGCCAGTGAAATAATTCTAAGATTACAAACTGAAATATCTTCCGGGTCAAGCAAGTAGCATAAATTGATGAAGACACCAGAACTTGAACTAAAGGCTTTCAAATTCAAGATTTTAAAAACACCATCCTAGGGTCCAGCTGATGGCATAGCAGTTACATTTGTGAGCTCTGATTCGGCGGCTGGTGTTCACCAGTTCAGATCCCGGGTGCAGACCTATGCACAGCTTATCAAGCCATGCTGTGGCAAGTGTCCCACGAACAAAGTAGAGGAAGATGGGCACAGATGGTAGTTCAAGGTCAATCTTCTCCAGCAAAAAGAGGAGGATTGGCAGCAGATGTTAGCTCAGGGCTAATCTTCCTCAAAAAAATAAATAAATAAAAAATAAAAATACCATCCTATCCAAACAAAAAATACCCGGGTAAAGTTGGGTCAGCCACTTGTTTGTAAGCCCTGCTTTAGACCCATTAGCCTCACTGTAGAATGTAAGTAGCACATATGAAGGCAATATTGTCCTGAAATAGCTCCTTGAAGCATAGGTGAAAGGAAACTATCAGAGTTCTAGGCACATGGTGGAAACCTTGGAAAGCATGGATCTTCCAAGACTGGTTTCAGCGAAGCAGTCAGGCAGGAGATGAGGGACTCAGAATTCAGAATTAAAAAGGGCAGCAGGAGTGGAGAGAAGCTCAGATTCAAGTCAAAAGACGCAAAACAGTTCTCTATAATGCATGCGGAATCTTATTGGGGTTTCCTTGCCCATCTTCATAGCAAGACTGCTGTCCAGTTATGCACACATGAGAGAAATAAGAAATTGTGAGGTCTCTATAGAGCCTATTTTGTGCATGGTCAAGTAATCAGAAAGGTCTAAGACTCTCCTTGCCTTAGGCAGAGCTAAATCTTTAAACTCGTTAACTGATGAGTTCATTTCAATACCTGGATGTCACTGTATTTTGGCCCTCATTTGTCTATGCAATTAAAATAAATTAACTCTCCAAAAAGGTTTCTTTCTTCTTTCTTTTTTTTTGTCCTGAATGAAATAAGCCCCAAAATAGCTCATACTGCCAACTATTCTCTGCACTTTGCTTCACAGTTAGTGTAATCACCTCCATTTTGGTGCAGGTGCATATCAGTATCACCGCTGGCAACGTGTTTTAGGGGTATGGTGGCATGCTCCTCTAAAACAGACAAGGCTAACACTCATGACAGGGACTGCTTAGGTAGGTTTGTAAATTACATCATCCCTTCCAAGGTCAACCCTACAAAATTCCACAAATCGTGGCACTTAGATGACAATGTTCAGCTAGACCCCAAGAGCACAATACAATATTTTAAAAGTCAAGAACTTGGTGAAAATTTTAAATGCTCCGTAAAAGTCTGAATTGGGTCTGTGTTCAATTTTCATATTGAAAGCGTAAACAGTCATAGATGTCAAGTAAACATACTAACATTTTAATTTTTATTCATAAAAATTATTTCAACTCTAGTTAAAAGTTTATCATAAGTTCATTAAGACTAATGATGATTTTTGTTATATAAAATAGACAATAACTAGGGTAAAAAAAAAAATAATTACAGTGTTCCCTTACATATAGAGCTTTATTATCCAAAATGTGTTGTAGATGAGAATTATAAGGATGTCACATTAACAATCTGTGTGAAAGTAAAAACTAATTCATTAGTATTTTCAAGATGAGGAAAAAAAGTATTCTTTCTTTCTTTCTTTCTTTCCTTTTTCTTTTTTTTAAACTATATTAAAAGTGTGGAGGTTAAGGATCGCACATCCAGGAATGTAAACTTCCTTCCTGTCTATTTGATCATGTGTTATTGGCATTAACACTGTCAATAATTCATGGTAAAAGAGGAAGTTGCCATGAAAGGTTACCCATTGTCAGGCTGTGATCAATAGGTAAGACCACAGTGGGTGATGTATTATGAAGTATCAGCGAGATTCACTCTCACATGGATTTTAACAGTCGTAGTTACATTCAGTTTGTCTAACCTGAGATAAGCTTATTTGTTCATTATCCTTTCACTGCTGATTCTAGACTACTCCTTAAACGCACTTTATGTAAGTACAGAATATCAGCTCTTGCTATTTCATTCCTGCGATCTGGCAGTGGGCCTCCAGAATTTGCCCCCATGTTCTGATGTTGGCATTTGTATTTGAGCAAACAAAACTGTCACTGTGTTTTCCTGTCTTCCTATATTGGGTCACTTTGTGCTACATGATGTGATCTAAGACAATTCAATGCAAGGAGACACATGTCCCTTCTCATTGGAAATATGAAGACTGCAGCTTCCTTTTACCCTGTGGGAAAGAAAGCATGTCAGGTGTCCAAAAGTAGTGAAGGAAAGTTAGTGTCATCACTATTTTCTTTCTCCACAGAAATAATATAAGATCATGAAGCAAGAACAGCACTGGTTTCTTCATGAAGGGATAAAAAGAAAACAGGACCTTGGTTGTTTATATTATGGTATTGTGGAAGGGCATGCACATAAAAATCGGCCTACCAATCTGAACACTTTCAGACACATTCTTAATCTAACATCATCTTGGAATCTCAAGAAAAAAAATGAATGAAATCACCTCCTAAGGGAGAAATAAAAATGATACATTAGTAGTCATTTGGTTTCTTTGTTTGATGTAGGAAGTAAAATCACCTGACATTTCCTTTTGGTTTTGAGAGTCAGACTTCTAAAATATTTTGATACTGAAATACTCAAATTTGGTTTTGTTTCATTTTATGTTATTTTTTTATTTCACCCAAATGTTGATATATAAAATTAATTTGGACATAAACGAATGAGAAGTCTGTGTCAGCCAGTGTAATTCTTGTTACCAAAGGCATTTGCATGTGGAAAATGCACCATTTAATTGTGAGTGTATTGACCACTAGAAACAATACTCTGGTACTTCTCAAGACAAAAAAAAAAAAGAATATAGTATAATAACAATAATAATGTGGAAGAGGAAGAAGAGAAAGACTAAAGTAGCTGAATTTCCTCTGGATTTTTTCACCTTCTCCCAAAGATTCTTTCTATCCTTGTTTTTTGAGTATGTGATCTTTCTTTTACTTGACATACAACAACCATACATCCTGATACAACTCAAATCCCATGTTTCTTCCTCAATAAACTTATTGTCAGTGCATTGAAAATGAAGCGGAGTCATAAAAATCCATCACCTCAAAGGACAAGCATAGAGACTGCATGTATAGAGGATCGTATGATCTCTGGGAGAGAGTGCCACATTGTTGTACATTTCCTAATTACTTGCAACACATATTAATGTGAAAAATAATGCCTTTTCCTTACACGGCATTGTTTGGAGATGATCCTGCTTTTCAGTTTTTAATATGCTCTTTGAAAACTGACATGTGCTTTACCCACATCTCTTTAGGAACACAGGGATTCAAAGGCTGGGTAAAATACTTTCATGCTTCCCAACACAAACCTGAGAGGGTAATTAAACAGATGGTAACAATAAACTGAATCCGAACACATCAGGGACTGGAGTCCCTTATTAAAAGCCTTACACATTGAAGGGAGGGTGGAAAAAACCAACTCGGGGGAAGTTTTTTAGCAGCCAACACCTTTATGTCTGCCTTGACCTCAGAAGCAGAAGCTAATCAACCATTTAGGGATGGGTTTCCTACCACCTAGGAGAGGGCATGCAAGAGGTCATCTGCACACTCGGAGAAGCAGGAGTGCAAAGCACGTTGCAGAACTCTAAAGGAATGCTATTGCTCCTTAGGAGTGCCTCCAAAGACGTCAGCTTTAGACACAGCAATTTTGTAACTGTAAATCCAGCACCGGCCCACCCCTCCTACACACACCCCCTCACATGCAATCCTTCTAAGGTAGAGGCTTCATGCTGGAAGTGCAAAGATACTTTCTCCAACATGAGGCCAAAAACTAGGTATTACAGATTTCTGTGATGACCCAGGGATTCTAACATTTTCAACCTCTTTCTTGGCAAGAGATTGATCTCCTGTTTATTCCATCCTTGAAACATATTGGGATCTACTCATTTCTCAGATCTTAACATAGGCAGTTTGTCCTGAGTTAAATGTACAAAAGAGGAATATTGAAGCAATCTTGACATTTCATCTTTCAAATGTACGTATGTGGTTATTTTTCCTAGAATATAAAAATAAGTTCAAACATATGAATATTATATACATCTCTGTCTATATATATCTTTATCTACCTAGAGAGATGTATATATAGCATATATGTATATATGTATAATAGATGTGTATAAATGTGTGTGTGTTCACACACACAGAAAAAATCCATTACATGCAAGAAAAGGTCTTTTTACTATGGAGGTTTGCAATGTTATCCTGCCATCACACATGGAAAGATGCTTTTCACCATGACATAAGGCACTTACAACCTAGGGAATAATTGAGCCAGTGTTTGTTCTTCTCTTTCTCAACCTGCTCCATTCTCTGCTTCACTTGGCCAGTTTTTTTTGTTTTGTTTTGTTTTGTTTTTGCTGAGAAAGATTCACCCTGATCTGACATCTGTGTCAATCTTCCTCTTTTTCCTTGAGGAAGATTCGTCCTGAGCTAACATCTGTGCCAATCTTCCTCTATTTTGTATGTGGGTCACTGCCACAGCATTGCTGCCAATGAATTGCGTTCATCCATGCCAGGGAACCAAACCCAGGCCACCAAAGCGGAGCACACCAAACTTAATCACTAGGCCATGGGGCCAGCCCCTTGGCAAGTTCTTTGAGTGCCATTTATGAGAAATATTCTGCATCAGTACAACAATGATTTAGCTTAATTAAGTGCCAGCAAGCAAAGGACAACATTCAACATACTGTGTTTTAGATTAGTTAAGGTTATAATGATGATCTATTGAAAAACATTTTTGAAAACTGAGGGAAGTAATAAAATGGAACAATGTAAAAGATATGGACAAATGTAAATCAAATGACAAACATCATTTTCCAGCCTGCATTTTCCCTCTTTGTGGGTGTGCATCACAATGTGACACTGTCCAATTTTAATTTGGGGGTTTTGATTCTTAATAAGTATAAAAAGACTGTTCCCATCTTCTAATATAATTGTCCTAAAATGACACATATCACCTTAGGAATTAGCCATAAAACTCTCTTAATATTATTGACTATGGTTCCAAAGTTATTTTAAGGGTGAAGAGTATTATATGAATTAAAGAAGAGATGCTGGAAATAATTTAGTGGAAAAGCATGGTTGCTGCCACACAGAGTATTAGGTAACCTTTTTTAATTAGAATGTACACTTTTAGATTACTGATTATGAACATCAGGGGACCTGAGATTTTGATTCATCAGTAATTCTCCTTTATGTCTACACTAAGATGTAAAAATGAGACCTCTGGCTCTCACTTGGTATTTGAGAGCTTTGCACGCTGGTGCAGAATCTGTTTTACCTGTAATCTCTAGTACAGCTCTGCCCCCTTGTGCTGCTACAGTGAACTCAACAGACTAACAGTTTGCCTTAATCTTTGTACGTGAACTACAGAAAAACCCCACTGTCACTTCTCACTTTTCTGGCAAGTTCAAGGTCAGTGTCTAGCTATTCTCAGCTCATCTCTTCTTGATCCATGCAGAGAAATGACAAGGTAACGTGATTCGGGGTCAGCTGTATTACAGGAACTGTTACATAAAGGGAGAAAGTGAAAATCAATCCTAGCTGACAGTGACTTGGGGATAATCAACGCTCGCTGGAAGCTTCTGTCAGCTCGCCTGCATCAAACACCGTGTGACTTCTGTCAGATCTTTTTAATAAAACTATATTCTCACTTTCAGCAGCCTAAATAAATGCTTCACTTCAGCCGAATTTTTTAGACTAGGTTAGCCTTCTAGATTTGTAAACTATGCCAATAATTCCTTGACAAATTTGGTGGGTGATACCCATTATCCCGTGGTTTGTTATTGACCTAAGATGGAAGGTACTGCTGTAAAACATGCTCTTACTTTTTGGGTGATCTATGGGAGCTTTTCTACAGACTGTTGCACTTTCTGTGTTGAACTCTACACTGCTACCCAAATCATCCTCAGTCCTAACTCCTCTCTCTTCCTTTTTGGGAACAGAACTCCTTAATCAATCATTTCTTGTTGAGAGATTAGGTTTCTTTCTCTTTTTTAGACATTCATCCTTGCTTTCTTTTTTATCTCTGTATTTTCTACTAGGACGTTTGCCCCTAATGCAGAATTGGAAGCACAGTGCTTAACAAGATGTTCCACGTTCCTGGTATTCCCACTGACAGTACCTGATATGTCACGTTAGGGAAGGAGCTATTTCATCCCTCCCACCTTGTGCTCTCTTCAAACTGTGAGGCAGGCAGTACCCCATTGAAGTACAATTTACCATAATATTAGTTGTCAGTAAATTCAAAGACGGAACTCCTAAAGCTATAAAATGGATTAGAAGCAATTTAAAAAAGAATTAACAAACTAGAGTAAGAGTATACTGTCAACAAACAAATGCTCCATCATAGGACTGTAATTTGGAATTTTAATTACCCCTCTGCTTCTGTAACAAAACAATGTCTGAACTGGCAGCGATTTGAATCTCTCACAGGTCATTGAGCATTCTAGTTAATTACTCTATGAATAGCCTGTTTTTCTCCCCTCTGGAAACACGTTTCTAATGGCAGTCAAGGTCTGACAAATGTGTCATCTACATAATTAGCTAGGAAGCAACACAAAACATTAAACATGCTTTGTGCCGACAACTATCAAAACATTTCATTTGTTGTCAATTATTCATTACTTTGTAGGTTCTGAAGGGGTTGTTATTATGGAAATAAGTCCAGATGCTAACAAGGTTAGAGTTTTGGATTCAAATTAGTAATCAGAGGACTAACTTTTAAAAAAATGTATCTCATGTACATTCAGCACCATGTTCAATCAGTAGGAGATTATAAACAAATTTAGCTATGCTCAAGTTAAAATGGAAACGACGCAGCCACATATGTGAATTCAAGAGCTCCAGCTCATTCTTTGAAGCATGGCCTCTACACTGTCATTGTAAACTTTCTGAACCTTTTGGCAAGTCCAATTTGTGCTTGGTAAACAGAGTTAAAGATTTTCACAGCATGAGATGACATGAGATGGCAAGTTCAAGGAAAAAATCTCTGGTGGTCTGATTCTTCTTCCAACAACAGCCTCCCACTCCCCTCACCCCCCCGCCCAGGGCATGTTATGCAAAAGTCAAAATTCTAGCTAAGAACTTTTTCCTCCGTGCTACAGTAGACCAGTTACCTTAGGTAACCCTTGAATTTCACGATTTTTTATCCTTATTTCTGAAATCTTGTTTCTTTTATTATGTTTTAATATCGTATATAAAGCCAAGTCTTGTCTTGAAAGCAGCACTCCTAATGTATATAGAGGATATAAAAAGATTTCTCAACAAAATTGACCTCTCAGTGGCAAAGAAAATTGCAGTGGAAGACAGATTATTGCGTAGTCGTATCTGAGGTTTGGATCTATGGAAGAGGCTCCCTCCACTGTCCTCCAGCTTTTCCTTATAAACCAAAATGGCTTACAAATGTCATCCACAATAGTCCAATAAAGATTAGGAACAAAACACTGTCCTTACATTGATGAGATAAGAAAGATTTAACTGCAGAATGCAATGTATAAGAACAGTTCATAAGGCTTGTCGTGGAATCAGAAAAATAGAATTCAAATTATATTTGTATGTGTCTAGAATTTAATTGAGATGATCAGTTTACTTTCTACTTCATGTTTGATCAGACGCCTGTTCTACACATCTAGATAAAAAGAAAAGAAGGTAAACAAATTCTATCGGAAAAATCAGGAAGACCTGTTATCTACAGGGTGTGCAAAATATGTCAGGAAATAATTCTACCCTGAGCACCGAGAATGCCTAGTTAATAAAAAAAGATCAGGCTCTCTCTAAGAGAAAATAATTGTCTGTATCTATATTTTTCAAAGCAAAAAGGCAGTCACATCTTGCACTAAATAGGACACATTAAAATAAGCTTTAATAATCTTTATGCAGAAGGAAACTAATCCATTTTCAGATCATATGATCCACAGCAATAAAAGGAAATCATCAAACTAAAAACAATTTTAGAAATGGCTGCAGACTCTCATTTAATTAACATGCAACAGATCATATATTTATGAGGAAGTCAAAATATTTAGGAAGCCTATAATCCTGTAAGCCTTAATGTGGTATAAAAACAACAAATAAATGCAAAGTGTTACTGTTATACATGCCTGCCTGATCAATGGTTTTCACATATTGATCTATAAATGGAGTTGACAGTCTGTGTTGGCTGCACATTTTCCAAGCAGCGCTATTTTTGCACAAAACCAATACGGGCAATTACCTTTGTTTGAGATGCCAAGTCTTATCAATTCAATGTGATTTAGTGTCATTTTAATTAAATATCAGGATCCACTTCAGGACAATTTATACAAACAAAGCCTCAAACCTAACTATAAGCTGGATTTGAAGTAAACATGGACAAGTCCTCCAGTCTCATAATATTTCTCAAAAACACTGCTAAACAGAAGGCTTATATTTTTAGTAGCAATTTTTATGTCTGCCTTTTTGGCTAGCCACAACTTTGGCAAGTATCCTATAATCACAGAAGTAAGAAACAAAAGAAAATTGTTTCCTCTTTTCCCTTATAATATATTAAAAAGACAAATGAATGAGCACAGTTAACGGAAGCAAAAAGAGTCTGGTGTGCTATTGTGTAGAAATGGCTTGACCTAAGTCTTTATCTGAACAGTAATAAGATAGTTTTCTGTCTGGGATGGCCATGAATGAGGTATTGCACTTCTGTGGGGTTTACAAGGTGGAAATGGTGAATATTCATACGTGTTGCTGTTTAAGACACCAGCATTAAATGCCAAAACTACTCCTGCCTGCAAATCTTAGGTCTGCAGTTTTCCTGATTTGGGCTATTTAAACTCTTCATTAATATCTATTCTAAACTGTCTAATAGGCTGGAACGTCCCTCTTATAAACAACATCAAAGCCACATCAAACCTTTTGCGTTAGCGATTTGCTGGATTGCACATTAGCCTTTTCATCACTTAAAGAGGCACACTTCATTTGCCCCCATTTTCGCTTGCTAAGCCGGGGGCTTCTGTGTTTAGCACATCCAGGTAAATAAGCAGCCCACCTTTAGGAGGTCTCACTCCGGTGCTCAGGACAAGACCACAAATCACTGAGACCAAAGAGCTGTTTCTTCCCCACCAGGCAGAGATCTGAAATCTCTCTCATGGATAAGCAATTTTCTTGCAAACTGTTTCCTCTCATGTCCAAACTTCCCACCTCTCCAATGTTTCCCAGGTGGCAAAGTGGGAAAATGAATTTTGAATTTGGAAAAGGCATTGATCTTATTAACCACATAAAAATGATTATTTGAGGTTTAAAGAAAATAATGCACACCACCAATGAAATACTAATGGAGTATCGATACCTGTTTTACTGAAATGCTCTTAGGTAAGAAAAACTTTTAATTTAACAAGGAAATTCATCTGCATGTGCATAGACTAGGGTCGAACAAATGTTCAAAATACTCCTCGATTTAAGATACCAAGAATATACGCTCATGTGACGTAGATAGGAGAATTTTGTATTGTGTTCTGAGTTCACGTCATAGTAAATATATTCTTCATTGAACAAAATAATAAATGAGGAATTTATGAATTAATGACAAAACTATATAATTGATTTGACCTTAGAAGTTTTTATCATTTTTTCTAAGTTACATCATTACGAATGCAATGTCCGATTCTTGTGTTATTATATCCTACACTCAGTCCATTTTAGATTTGCATAATTGTTGTCAGTGAACAAGCAGTATATATATATGCCATATATACTTAATAGGATGCATAACATATATGTATATATAGTCTCTAAGTACTCTTAGTTTTTTTCTGTACAGATAAATGTATGTGTCTCTGTTACAACAAACCATGCTACACGTGACCATGTGCACATATTTTTAGAATACACGTCCTCCCACTTCTTCTAAGTTCAAAATCTCCCCCCTTGACCTCACCCCACCCTCCAACTTCTGAAAAATCAAGTTCTTAGTTTAGCTTGAGCAGATATCTTTAACAGGCTTGTTTGAATAAATATGCCAAAATACTTTACATTCTGTCAGTATCTAGTCAGAAAATTGTGCATGGAAAAAAGAGATGAAAAGAACTGAGACAGAAAGAAAATTAGTGCCATGGCAAGCTTTCAATACAGTATCTCTGAGCCAAGTTTTCTCTGTGAAATGACATATCCTCACTAAAATACCCCTTTTATATAATTATGCACTGAGCACACATAACCAAAAGTAACTTTTATTTTTGTTCCTTATCGAGGAATACATATTGCCCAGACTAAGAATGCGGAAACAAAAGTTGGGATAATTATAGCTAATTTAACTTTGGAAAACTCTTATTCTCTAGCAGTCCAGCATATAACCCCCCAAACTCAAGTTATGTAACAAGGTAATATCAACAATGAGAAACTGCATGATAAAATCCTGCCCAAAAGTGAAAAATGCTAATTTTGTCTCATTTAGCAGCTGGATACAGAAATGCTCATTAGTTTTAAGAGGGTTAATCCTTTTAACTTTTGCATATTGATATGCCAATTATGCCTAATTGTACAAGAGGCATCAGTCAAGGTAATAGTGCATAAACACATGAAAGTTATTAAGTACATCCCAACATGTAATAAAGTAGGTGTTAATTGGTAGCTGAGTTCTGCGGGCTATTGAGGTGGATAATTCATTGAGAGATGGATCACTTGTAATTTCTCTCCATAATTCCTTTTGCAGTCTCATGCTGTGATGTTTTCATGCTTGTCAAAAACAACTGCGGCATAGTGCCTTTTGTTAAACACAGCCAATAAAATATGTTAGGCATCATTAAATATACTTAACTTTTAAACTTTTTCAAAGGTACAGTTCTTACTGATAATACATTATAGAGATTCCAATAATTTACTCTAACCACTGTCTCAAGTTCATAGTTGAGGAACATTTTAGCTGGTTTAAAAGCAAAGTCAGGCTGGCAGTGTTGTGCCTCCCAGCAGACAATACTTTTTAATGAGAACGTAAATAAAGAAAAACGCATCTCTTGGTAGCTTATCTATAGATGTATTTCTCACTCCCAAAATATAATCACTGGCTTCCTCATGCTAAATTTGTTTATCATACCTGAAGAAAGCATCATGAAACTCATATATTTCTCAGGCTCCTGAGATTGTTCTGGGTTAATTTTCCACTTGAAATTCGAGGGAAATACAAGGAATAAATATAATCAGTAACATGCTACTCAGCAAGTTTATCTCATTTAATAACTCAGTTAGGGAGCTGAATATTTCATAGGCCCCCACGATATTCACAGAACGCTCAATTAATAGCTCACATGTTTCTGCAGGGTGACTCACAGCCTGTCCCCAGCTAACCTATTTCTCGCTCTTGCTCTCACTGTGAGAAACAAAATAGATCTAGGGTCCAAAAGAGTGGCTAACATTGCATAAATAATTTTGTAACATCCTATGGCCTCAGCTGCAAGTTACCACCATTATGGAAGAAAATTAACCAGAGGAGACTCATCGCAATCAGTGTGTTTAGTGGCTCAGGATGCGTGCAGGGGCAGGGACACAATTGGCAGTAGAGTTCATCTCTAACTATTTTATTTCAAATCTTCCTAATGACACATTATCGAGACAAAATGGCTTCCTCTCCAAACCTCAAATCGCCACACCATTCAATCGTTTAAGCTCATTCCGAATCAAATCGTAATTTCCATTATCATATATTGTTGGAAGATTTTAAGGAAGAGATTTTCACATTTTTTTTAGAGTTTTTTTTTTTCTTCTCAATTCATTCTTAGCTAATTTTAGCCTCTGGCTTTTCAAAGTGATGTACTGTATTTGGAAGTACAAACACCACATGCTAGCATAACCTCATTATTTTTATGACACTGAAGCATGATAGTAGAGGCCCTTAAAATGAGTCAAAGGTGCTCTTCAGTCCAGCTCCAAATCCACTTTATCACCCTGGATTAAGCCCAGCTCTTCTCTCGCAACTGGGAATATTATGATGACTATAAGTAGGCAAGATAAAATGCATTACAAAAACAGTTTTCTCATGCACTTTCAGAAAACAAATAAAACAAGGCCAATTAGCTTTTTTTTTTTTTTTTTTTTAACAAATTCTGTATGAGGGAACTTGAGGTATTTGAGATCGTTGACTTACCGGTGCAGCGACCTTCCCGACATCGGTAAGGATCATGGATTTACTTTGGCTCAGCCTGTCATGGTGGCTGTTGGCATTTTTTATTCTCATTTGCACAGCTCCGGTGCCTTGGCGGGGGGAATTCAGTGTTTCCATAGAGGTATCAGAATCTGTAGATTTCTGCATATTACAGTGTTATCCTGATAAAATATAAAAGCATGATGTTATTCTAAATATATACTTTTCCAAGAAAACCTCTTGGTGGAGTGCACATCCGTATTAATCATTAAGGTACAAAGATGAACTAGAATCTCCACCTCTCTGAATAGCGAAGAAGAAGGTAATTACTTTGTAGTTGTTTTTATCTATATCTGCCTGAGGACTTCGAAGTTCATAGGCAGCACACTCATACTCTGTGTGCTTCCTATTTCCACTAAGGAACTCTTAATGGCAATAGGATACAGTCTTTCTTATACAGAAATGATGTTGCCAACTAAGCATTTTTAAGATATATGCTGTTTACATTCACAACATCACTGATCTATTAGCCACCCCATCCCACCCCATCTCCATGCACTACCACCAGCACCCGTTTTTAGTGAACAAAAACCTATGAATAAGGTCAAATTTAACTGAGTAGAATTGGTGACAGAGCAAACCAAGCCAGTCCCATTGCCTGTCAAACATGCTGGCTTGGCCTTATTAGCAGGGTGCTCAGTTCTAGCCTCCACATCTACTCACACTATCCACAGGGGGAAATTAAAATTTCTTTGTCCACCACTGTCTGCCAACTGAAGTAGATGCAGTAGCTTAGTTGGACATAATATTTATGAAGAATCGGAAGAAAGAGAAAATCAACACTGTTTATTTGTTTATTTGTATTTATTTTAAGGAAAGGAATCTGATTTCAGCTGGAAAAGTCAGTGTGGGAATGTTTTAGAAGAGTGGCAGTGAGGAAACAATAATTTGGAAAAAGAAATTTTGAAAAAAGAAAAACAATCGTTGGGAAAAAGAGAAATAAACTGTGGCAGCATCAGAGGGTGGGCCGAGAGGGCTTTAGTTGCTTCCCCAAATCTATAGTCCTTTTCAATTTCCCCTCCCCGCAAGCTCCTCAAATGAACACATTATCTCATTTAAAATAGAATATTTGCAATGTAAACACAGCTTCTCAGCTTCTAGAAGTAGATCCCCTTCTAGCCTGATTATTGTCTTCATATCTCATCTATATAGACATTCCATCGCTAGTCTGGGTACGTGTACACAGCATTTGAAAAAATTGTCCCAGTCAGTTATAGAAGCCGGTGTAATTCAAAAGAAGGATTATATTTTAAGAAGCCAACTGTATTCGTACCCCTATGTTAGTTGGACAGACAAGGAGGCTAGAATCTGGTAATGTTCAATTTAAGTGGACACTAAAATGATTAGGAAAAAAGGAAAGCATTTTAATAGGAGAAAAAGTGTTACCTCACAATTGATACCAGTGAGTCAATTGAGTGATAACTTAGAAAAAAAGCTAACATTTCTTGAGTATTTACTATGTGCCAGGCAGTGTGCTCAGAGGTTCAGACTCCTGTGAGAAATACATTAAACTCATTTTTATAGAGGACAAAAATGAGGATCAGAGAGACTAATAATTTTTCCAAGGACATCGGGCAGAAAAAAGTGAAGGAGTATGCATTTTATTCGAAAAGCAAATGACCCAGGTGTCCATCAACAGGTGAATAGATAGACAAATTCTAGTTTATCTACACAAGGAAATATCCTCAACAATAAAAAGGAATGGACTATTGATGCATGCAGCCACATGGATGAACCACAAATTCATTGTGCTGAGTGAAAAAGGCCAGCCTCCCCCCAAGGAGTACTTACTGAGTACTGATGATTTCACTTAAACAATATTCGAGAAAATGCAGACTAATATACAGTGACAGAAAGCTGTCACTTTCTATGATTGGTTTAACAATTATATACATATATTAAAAATGATCAAATTGTATACTTTAAACACTTGCATTTTATTCTACTTCAGTTATATCTCACAAAGTTGTTTATAAGAAAATTGTTTTAAGAATTTGTTAGCCAATTTATTATGCTCATGTTTTCATTTTTATATTTCTATATGAATGATGTATTATAAAAATTATCTAATTGAAGGGCTGGCCCAGTGGTGCAGTGATTAAGTTCATGCACTCCACTTTGGCAGCCTGGGGCTCACAGGTTCAGGTCACGGGCATGGAACTACGTACTGCTCATTAAGCCATACTGTGGCAGCATCCCACATACAAAGTAGAGGAAGACTGGCAACAGATGTTAGCTCAGGGCCAATCTTCCTCACACACACAAATTATCTAATTGAGAATAAAAGAGCTCTTTCAATAAGATTTGAAATAAAAATTTAAAGTAATAAAAGAAAAAATATTGTCCCCACCGTTCCATAGAAATTTAATGATGGCTACTGTTATGAGAAGGATTTTAATATGCATCAAATCTGGCCACTAATATAGGCATAAGAGATTCTACCTCTTCTTCTAACTAGAATAAGATACAAAGTATTATATATTTAAAAAAAATAAATATAATCACATGCAGATGATATAAATAGTTATTTCTCCATATACCCCAGTACAGGATATTATGTCTTCATTTTCATTCTGTGTATCATTTATCACTGAGGACATTAATTTTTCTTAACCAAGTAGAAACTACTTCAAACTAACAAAGTGAACCTATGACATTTATGAAGATGCTACTCCTAAAAGCATGAGTTCTTTTAGAGTATATTTCAGTGAATGAAGTAAAGATGAATGAAGGAATGAAAATCTGGGGATTGTCATTGTACAGAAGTCTTTGGATTCATGGTAATTAGACTGGTTGTACAAAAAGATCCCATGATGATTTCTAGTGGCAGCATTGTCTCTAACGGTCACCTCTGTGATCTTATACAAGTCAATGGACCTCTGTACAAGTCAATGAAAAAAATTGGTAGTGAGGGGGCAGGGGCAGCCAAGAGGATTGCTGTGGTCTGTAGGGTCCTTTTCACTTCTGACACTGATGTGCTAAAAGTCTGGGAGCTCAAATATTACTGCAGATTTACAGAGCTCAGTAGTTTTAGGCAGATAAGCAACAATTTAAATGCTTTGGCATGAACTGATGCACAAGGGATTTGGGTGGGGGTTGGGGGAAATCTATAACTAAACATGTAAGTCTTTTCTAGAAAAATCTGGGTTCTCCTTTGAGTGCTTTCAAACTTGATTTTGAATATTACTCATTAGATTCAACCTCTAAAGATGGTGTTTGTAACATTGGTGAGGGAAGTCACTTGGGCTAAAGCTGCTATCTTCTGACTAAGAGCATGAAGCCACTGTATTTACATAGCCCTGCCACCTGCCATTTATAGGACCTGTTGCTTCCTCAGAGTCGGCACAAATTTCAGTGTCAAAGCAAATTTGCATTCTGGTATTGATTTCACAATCAACCCCATAATTTGCCCAGTGATGTGTTACTGTCAAAAGGCTGGATTATGTAAAAAGCCTCTTATCTGCCTTCCCCACCCCTCTTCTTGGGGATGGGCTGCAGGAAAAAAAATTCAAAATCTTCCTTCTTGAGATCTTTCCGTTAGGGTGATCTTTCCCACTACCACAGTGTAAATATTAGTTCTTTCCTCATCTTTCTCTCCTCTAAGCATCACTTCCTTTCCAATCTGACCCCACCCTCACATTTGGTTGATACCCCACTGCACTCTATTTGTTCTCTTTATTCAGCTTCCCTTTCTACAATGGCATTCCCTTGATAGTATTTCATAATTGTTTTCATATTTGCAAATATTTGATGGTCTCTAACTTTGCAGAGCACTATATTGCTCTGAAAACAATACAGAAAATGTCATAAAACCTCTCCTTAAAGAGTCCTACCAGCAGAAAATAAATTGTCCATTCAACATTTATCGAGATTTTCTTAAGTGGCAAATAGTCTTTTTTTTTTTTTATCCAGTGCTTACAGTTTAGTGAGGGTAATAAACAAATCAATAATCACAGGAGAATAGAGCAATGACCAGGTAGGGAGAGAAGAAACAGCATCAAACTCAGGTGGAACTGAGAGGTGAAGAGCAATTTGCAAAATATCAGCTAATGCTGAAGCTAAATCAGGGCAGGTTGGGCATTTCAAGCAAAAGGCTCAGCAATGCAAAGGTATGCAAAAAACTGTGAGCTTGTAAGGTAGATATGGAAATGTGTCATGAAGGAAACATATAGGACCAAGGAAGTTCAAGGAGAAGAGAAATGGTGGATTTCACGAAGAAAATGGTGTTTAACCTTGGTGTGGGTGAGTCTGATCATCTTGCTAGCCTCTCATGGGCTTGAAGGGTTTAATGAGAGCCCCATCCCTTCCACAGTGCTGTAAGGGATTGGGATTCTCGACTCTCTGAGGGAAAGAATGTGGGAAGAAGGCTTTCCTTGGCATAATACACAAATGTCTTGTATGGACGACTTGAACACCAGACAGAAGGAAGTAGCCCCCCCTGCCCCGTCCCCCGCTGCCCGCAGGACTGAGGGAGGTGCAGGAGGAATGAGGGAGGCCAGGGGAGGAAGGAGATTTGATGGACTGAAATGACAGCTGTACTCGTGGCTGTGGAACTTGTAACAGCTGGACTTGTGGGTGCAGAGATGATTTATTTTCATTCATCCAGTTAGGAACCTCTCTTAGCAAATGGCTAAGGCTGTTTCTAGGCCAAATTTTGCCAGTTGTATTTGGATCTCAGCCCGTTCTCTTTACCCTATTTCAACATCATTTTCCCCTCACCTACATCCTAATATTCCTTTTTTTTTTCTTCTACCAGGCACCCTACGACCCTTTTTGTATTTCGGATGCCAAAGCCCCCTAACTGCAGCACCCACTCAGGCCACATCTCATCTGCAGTGTCAACATTTCTGAAATTCCATCATCCGTTCTTCCTTATCTACATCTTTTAAGCATACCCATTCTCTCAGTGAGTCACTTAGATGTACATGAGAGGGGAATGATTAAACTAATTATCACTAGATCATAAACGATTAGTCAGATTTCCCCTTAATTCTCAGGGAAGCATTTACGTGAATCCCAAACTGGAAACTCTTCTGGCTATGAGGAAGAAATATCTTGGAAGAGAAGAGTGTTGATCACTCTACTCCATGTGTAACTTTAAGTAAATTCAGGAGGTGGAAGCATTTGTGATTAGGGATAGGATAGTAGCATTGCATTCCAGCAAATGGTGCCTCCTGGAGTGTGCAGTGTGATAGCCCTGCCATCATGGTCTTGTTTTTGAGTCTTTATTAAAGAAGTTTCTATGGGAACAAAGACCATTACAAAGCCTGCCCAACCTCGAGTTAAAAGAAACCTCTATACCCCAGGGTCCATCATGACTTGCTTTCCAGCATCTGGAAGTGGATGTGTTTCCATGGCAATATGTATCAATTTCAGGACATACTCTGAAAGACAATGAAGAGCTACAATTTGTGAGTCTTTCCGTGTTATTATTCCAGGTATATTCATAGGGATTTGAAATCATATTCTGTGGTTCCATCCATATTTTCATTTCTCATTGACTCTCAACTTTCTAGATTTGCTAGAGTAGACTGTAAAGTCAATAATATTGGTCTATGCTTATTTCTATGCCACTTGGGAACATCAAGCATTTTGTTAACTATAAGTCATACTAACTTTAAGTTTCGTATGATCTATATGCCTATTCAGTGTTCCCCTCATTCTTCCTATAACATAGCATGTACTCATCATCATCATTATTAAATTTTATTAGGGAAAATATTGATGCTTTATTCATTTAT
Organism: Equus przewalskii; assembly: GCF_037783145.1. Classification (NCBI taxonomy): domain Eukaryota; kingdom Metazoa; phylum Chordata; class Mammalia; order Perissodactyla; family Equidae; genus Equus; species Equus przewalskii. The sequence goes on along the minus strand of NC_091847.1, from coordinate 25,705,287 downwards.
TTTCTTATAGGAGGTACACAGAGCCTTGGTGATTGACTAATGAAAATATTGAAAAATTGGTTCATTTTGCATGAATCTAAAATATACATTGATTTGACAAAATTCTCCAAATACATATCCCTGAGTTAGAAATTTAAATGTAATTCAGTTAAGACTGGCTTCACAATTTCTGTAGACTTCCTGATTTTATATGTACCAAGAGAAGAGCAAGAATAGTTTGCAATATTGCGCTAGTTCCACTTTCAATACTGTTTTAAAAACAGGAAGCAGTGATGAGAATGCACTTCGTAAGAGCCAAACAAACTTTGGCTCTGCTCAACAGACTTGGTTCAGTGATATTCTTGGCCTGATTTTCCCACTCACACTGCAAACACCAAAATATGAATGAATGTGATATTTCGTCTAATCATAAATTTCATAGCTGCTCTGTCAATTATTTGTTGCACTCTGTTAATTACACTAAGGCTCACTAGCTTGCCCTTTTGCGTTAGAAAGTGTATTTTTGACATCTCTTTCCCATCAGCAGCATTAAAAGTAAAAGCATATTAAGAATTTTTTTGAGCTAGGAGAAATTGAATAGGAACTATGATATAATCTCCATGCTTCAGAGCAGAGAAAATCGAAGCCCAGGGGTGCCAAGCATCTTCCACATGGTACCACAGCCTGTTCAAAGTAGTCCCAGGACGGAACTCAAGGCCTCCCTTCCCAGCCATCTTTGCCTTAGTCATAGACCCCACAGTCAAGTGGAAACTGTGGATGGGAAAATAATGTCACAAGAATTCCAAAGGAAATCTGACAGAGATTAAGGAGATAAAATGATCATAGTGCAGACATATTAGGTATAGATCATGTAATTCTTCCTATTTAATTGTTTATAAATGTTCCCGTGCTTCCCGACAAAAAAAGAGACTCAATAAATCTTTGAATATATAAATGGAAAACAAATATGGAAACTAGGTAATGTCAGTGTACATAGCCTAGCAGAGCATGATCAACAGGAAAATGTCTTTGACCAAGTTTATTTCTTATCGAAAAAAACATGTATAACTTACCCTGGTCAGTGTTTCTGAGGGTCAACGAACTACAGATATTTCATGATACGTTAGATGCGGGAAAAAAAGCAATGCTTTTCATACCTTCTGAGGTTAGCATTCAAGTACACTTGGAGATTCACATGAATTATTAATAATATGAAGAATACCATATTTCCATTTCAGAACAACCCTTTTGTTTCTGTCTCATAAAAATGACATTTATCATCATCATAGAATTTAGCAGGGTTATTTGTTCTGACAATAGAGAAAGTCTCCCTCGAATTTCAAATTTCTTTAGGTGTTTGATGTTCTTTCTCCAAAAGAAGGATTCTCTTGCCTGACATGGGTTGCTACTGAGGATTTTGTGAGGAAAACCATCTCAGAGGCAACACTGAGCGTACCCCAGAGCATGCCCATTCCATGGGTGTTAGCCTGGGTTTTCACTGTGTGGCAAATGAGCTCTCTAGTCGCCCCAACCACCAACAGCTACGGTTCCCTCTGACTAAATATCAGGCACCGTCTGTGGTGATATGACCCCCATCCTTTCCCAGGATGTGTGGGAAGAGCTGTTTCTCTGGGTCTGCTAAGAGCTCATGGCAACTCTACAAATATTACTTCTCTGAGAAACTCATTTCTATCCTCTGGAAAGATCTTATGTTGATCTGTGGTAGAGCACGGTCTGTTTGCTCCCCTGTGGAAATGACCTGTGGCCGTGGTAGCTCCAGTAATGTGTGGCACAACCTTCACAGTACACTTTCCTGACAGGTCAGTAATTAACTTGCATTGTAATTTTTTGCCGTCTCCACCACAACAGCCATTTACCAAAATAACATTTTAATTTCAGTTTCCTTCCAGTTTGCTTTCCTTTACTTTTTTCCCTGTGGCTTCTACATCTCTATTAAGTCTAATTTCCCCAGACCACTTCCATAAGCGGAGAGAGTGCAATAAAACTCAGTTTCAAAAATGTCAAATATAATGAGAAAGGAAGATCACAGTAAAGGAATCTGACCATAGCCACCCCATTGGGTAAAATTGTCTTTGACTGGGCAGGTGTTTTATACAGGAAATGTGATAATAAGGCTTTGCATTTATTTAACTTATATCGGGGAATCTGGGCAATATGCTGCGCTTACTGACAAAGTCTGGCAAGTCAGCTGCATGAATAAATTGGAATACAGTTATTGTCATTGTGTATGGGTATCCTAAATGGTGAAAAATGACGAGTAAAATGTATTTATAAAGTAGAATAAGTCCCAAGCAAAATTGTGTGGTAGGCCACCTTAATCTTTTTTTAGATCTTGGTATCCTGTTGCCATCTCTCATCCCCTGGGCACCTTGGCCTCCATCCTATCGGAAGCAAACCAACCGATTTTACATTTCAAATACTTATTGAGCCTCTACCCTGAGAAACAGACTTGCTAGGCTCCACAGTTTCTACAAAAATTATTAAGAACCCTGGGATAGAGCTAGACATAAGTCGGCCTGCCTACCATGGAGTCTGAGAAGAGAGCAATGGAGGATGGGACTGAGGACAATTTCAAGGTGAAGGTGACATATGACCTCAATGTTGCATAATAAATAGAACCTCAAAAGGCCAAGAAGGGATGTCAAGAGCCATGCAGGCTAAGATCACAAGATTAAGGAAAAGAGGAGGGAACATCCACATCAAATGATCCAGTGTGCAAGGCTAAGAGGGAAAGCTAGGGAGGGAGAGTTGATTAGACCTGGATTAGGAGAACCTCACAGTTCCTACTAAAAAATTTGGGTTTTGTCTGATAGATTTGGTGAAATTTTGATGACTTTGTTTGAGGCATAATCCCCTCCCAAAAGACTTAGTGAAAAGAGACCCAGAAGAATGGATCCCCAGCCACTGAGGCTGCATGATGAACGATAGCATTCTAGTGGGATGCTTCTTAATTAACTTTAAATCAGAATAAATATCACAGCTAATCTTATGATAAGAGCACCTAGTAATCTGGGGGAAAAAATACTCCAAAACTTTAGGAACCTCACTTTAAACTTCTAGGTACATGTTTAATGCTTCTGGTGGCCAATCAAATGAAGGGAAAGGTAAAGACTTCACAGAAGGACAAAAAGAAGCATTTAAGGAAGAGAAGTCCAAGGGTACAATTAAATCTTATGAAGGACATAGTAGAAAAATGAGGTTAAGATTAGTAGAACTGCTTCTGAATTTCCCTCTGGTGATCAGGTAAGTGGGAAAGAATTGAAAAGCAAATAGGAACAAAATGCCCGGGCCATTATAATTATGTTTAGGCAGCATAAGAAATTTTATGAAATGGCAATCTCCTTAGGTACACAGGAGAACCATAAGGGGCATAAGTAATGCAATCTTCTCTCTGTTTCCTCTGTCAGTTTTGACCTAATCTAGCAAGAAATGCTGAGCCATTTTCCGCCTCTTGTGTACAAGTATCAATTAAGGGAAAATAGGTGACTATCTCAGGGCACTGAATGATGAAATATCACTTAAGGAGAAGACATCGGCTGTATAACAAGTTGCTCAGCAGCCACAGTGTTAGAAAACTAGCCAAACAAGCAGAGTCTCAGACACTCTGGGACAGGACTGATTCTCTGATATATTTTGAAAGAGAATCAAATGCAAAAAGTATATTTCAACCTGTGATTGCTTGTTTGCTGGGATTTCATATTCTACAGTATTTTTTTACTAAAGGATGTGACTCAGTTGCAAAACCCTTTAATCAAGCAGATTAAATCTAATCACATACTGGTTGCAGTACACCAGGCTCCCGCTATCTCTAGCTTGGCCTGCCCAGGTTCAAATATGGGGAAGCTGCATATTGCATAATTAGTGTTTGACCGTAATTAGCAGGAGTCAGTAATTGACAGTAGTCAAATATGGCTGACATTTGGTTTATTTAGCAAATTTGTATTTGTATCCGATTAGTCTTTCCCTGATGCTCATGTCTTCAAACTCTAAATTGATTGGATTGTATTTCAGTGCCAAAGTGACATGTCTGAGTATGGGGTAGTAATGTCATAGTCCATTGTTGTGACAATGAAAGCACCATTCAAATAAAATATTTCAGAATATCTCCCTTAATGCATTTAAAAATCAGTTTCTCTCCCACTCAATTATGTATGCATAAAAAACATTTAAAATAATTCGTGCGTGTTCATGTGTGTTTGTGTGCGTGTGTATCCCTGCGTTTGCGTAAAAGTTAAATTAATTGCCACAAACTGAACATACTTCTGTAACCACAATCAGACCAAGAAACTCAACATTATCAGCATTCCACAAGCCACCTGAAGCTCCTTCCAGTAAGCATCCACGCCATCCCACCAAGCATAATCATTATTCGGTCTTCTTAGTTTCGCCTATTTTTGAACTTTATGTAAATGGAAACCTAGAGTATGTACTTTTTCTTGCTGGGCTTATTTCATTCAAACTTTTATTCATGTTGCTGATTGCTGTGCAATATTCTTTTGTGAAGTGCCTATGCAAAACTTTTGTTAGTTCTTCAATTAGGCTGTTTGTCCTTTTCTTACTGATTTTTAGGAGTTACGTATTCTGGATATAAGTCATTTTTAATATATATATGTTGCAATAATGACCTTTTCCCACTTGTGAGTTGCTTTTAATATTATCCAATTTATCATGTATCATTTATTTCATTTTATTATTTCCTTTTATTATTACTGCTTTTTTTGTCTTCTTAAGAAATCCTTGCCTAATCCAAGGACACAAGACTATTTCTAAGTTTTCCTCTAAAAAGATTTGTTGTTTCAACTTTTACATTTAGAACTGTGATTCTTCTGGAAATAATTTCTGTTTGGTGTGAGGTAGAGATAACTTTCTATACGGATAACTGGTTTTTTTTGTTTGTTTTTTAATTTAGAAGGACTTGTCATCTCTCGTGATTTATCATGGTGAGAAAGGATCAGGATCTGGCTCTCCATCTGAAGTGAACAGATGCTGGAGAGCTCTCATCTACAAATGTTGACGAGAGGCACAGTTGTGTCCAATAATTCCACAAATCTCTGGTCACAGTCTCAGTAAACATTAGCAACCGGGGATCCAGGTTGAAGAGGAAGATTTAACCAACAGGTGGGAAGAAACAACTGTCAGTAATCTGAGAGGCGCAATACTCAGAAGTTCACATGTGCAGATTGTTGTCAACTAGGAGGTTTGTTACTAAATGTCAGAGTTCTGATTATGGGGTTTTTGTTCAGAGCTAGCTCAATTACCCACAAGGGAGACTGGCAGTACAGAGGAGGACTTCAGTCCTAGCAAGGGAATAAGGCAATACATGACCAGGTTACCAGTAGAGGAAGTTGTGGTCAGGGACAAAGCAAATACCTAATGAGGAAGATGTGACTTCCTGAGGTTCTAGGACTTGTAAATAAGGGGGGAACACACTTGATGTGTGTGCCACAAGAGCAAACCAAAACCCATGATATCCTGTTATAATTTGTGATCGAACTCACAGAGCTCCTCTCCCCTAGAATTAGTTAGACACTACCTACATTAAGCTAAGATTTATCCTAGGAGATAGGGTCAGAAATAACTCAACTTCAGCTGCAAATGAACAAATGGCTCTAGCAGTGAGGAGAAAGAAAGCTGTAGGGTGGTGATTCTCTAGAATCAGTGTGAGCACCTTCAGAAACATACAGATTTCGCTGTACCTTCCGCAGGTATTCCGGTTCAGCAAGACTAAGGAAGGACCTAAGAAACTATCTGTTTGGCCGTGACCCCTGGTAATTCAGATTCATGCTGAGCTTTGATGAGAAACAAGTCTATACAATTGTATAAAGTTATTTTTTATTTTATATCTTCTGCATTGTTCTAAAATTGTTACAAATTACTACAGTATCTTCTTATTTTTAAAACCCATTGCTACTAGGTTCATATTTGTTAATATTGTTGCTCTAAGTTTTCTGGGATAAATTTCATTTGGGAACATGCTGGTGGTTGGGGGGAGTGGTATGAATCGTAGTTGGGAATAGTGAGAAGAGAAGTGAGTAGGTAGCTAAGTAGGTAGGCGTATAGATCGATGTAGAGACACATAGATAGATTAGAGTAATACTATGAATATCCTATTTGAGATTAATTAAAATATGATGTTTAGCTCTCTGGAACACACATCCAGCCCTAACCATTGTTGCAAAATGCATTCTTTTACGTAAAAGAAAAACCCAAAAGGATCATATCACAAGCAATCTGGGTCTATTGTATAGCTTTCAGTGAGTGTGTGTGTGTTTTTTAATGTTTATATCTTGAACCTGTTAAGTGTGAGTAAAACAACATCAATTCAAACCCCTGGAAAACAGTTCTCTTGCTTGTTAAATATCAAAGTATGTTGGGTGTAACAACAAAACAAATACCACAAAATATTGTTGTTTTCTCTCAAATTTAATCTGAAATTTGGGGGCAGTGAGGTTTCCTTCTGTGAAGCCGAGAATATCAAAATAGCAAAAAATATTTACCAGTCCACACTATTTAAACTGAAAGTTTTTGACTGAGTTTTTCAATCTTTGTCTTTGAAGATCCTTCAATGTGCTACGCATATTGTATATCTTAAAATGAATCCTTTTCTTTCTAGACTGATTAATGAAAAGCTCTTTTGAAGCCTTCCTCTCTTGAAGAGCTCAGCTGCATTATCAAGATCCTCAACCCAGGAGTTATCTGGGGACTAGAGCACCCACTTAAACAAGTTGGGTTTTGTTTCTTTTTCCTCAAAGTAGAGTTCAGAGAGGAGGCGGGGGTAGAGCAGGTGGTTACATGTGTTGTCTGTCTAACTAGGTCCCAGTTAATTGTTACCGTAATTTGACGCAGTGAGCCAAATTTCCGTTTTACTTTAGGCTCCTCAAAAATCAAAATATGGAATTTTGGCTTGGGCACATTGAAGCAAAAGAGAATGCATAAATTATTTAGCATTTTAAAATGGCTATCAGAATTATCTATGTAATTTAAAAATTATTGAACAGTAATCTTTTTCTCTCTGTCCTCCTTTTATTTGCCTATATCTTTTGTCATGACTGCTTCTGAGATTTAGAGATTCTGATCTATGAATAGATAAAAATCTGTAATGAAATGGCTTATACAACCATATCCGGGCTTGTGCACAGTGAATTTCATGTGTATGTGTGTGTGTGTGTGTGCACAGAAGTGTTTAAATTCTTGTTACTATTATTCTCACCACCCAAGGTATACAAACCTCTCTTTTATCTCCCCTACAAGAATGTACTTTTTATCTCAATACAAGTGTAGATGTTCTGGTCTATAACCTATATCATGTCACTTTGAAAATACCAGGCAAACTAACGATTACTACATTTGCTATTATTTAGAAAAGTTAACCTTTTGGAGACATCTTTTAATGGTTAAAAAAAATGCTTTGAAGAGAGTTGGCCACTGAAGACAGTTTGTTCTTCTAAGTTAGGAAAATGAATCCAGTCATAAAAGTTAGACAAACAAAATAAAGATGTAAATGAAAAAGCTACACATAAATGGATGCTTTTTCATAGAATACAGTAACGTGCTGGTCCATCTCTCAACATTGATTAGGATTTATTGTAAACACAGAAGTTCTCTGGAGGACTAGTTCTGTCTAATCACTGCATTCTGGTTCTGTTTTCTTAGGAGCAGCTATAAATTCAAGAAGAGGTAGAAAACTGGCAGACCGCCAACACTATTCAACCCACAGACATATTTTTGGGCCTAAACAAAGTTTTGAATCAGTTTCTAATGGAAAAATGAAGATTTTTACTTTTTAAAAAAGGTATACATCTGTATGTCTTCTCTAGGAGAGTCAGAAGATGTGGAAAACTCGTTGAGATGTGCACGGTGTCCGTCAGCTGGGGACAGACAGCTTCTATATCCTGTACACAGGACAAGTCCTCCCTGATGCACAGGTTCTCTCCCTTCCCACTTGATTTGCATAGATATCCTGTGTGGTATGGGAGCATTTGTGACTGTGACCCCTCATGTCAATCACCTCTAGGAGCATTGCTCCTCTGATGTGTGGGTTGAGCAGAGTTTCTGCTGTATATTAATCAATATCATTTTCTATGTTTTATTATTTTCAAATCCAAGCTGGTAGGATTGGAAATGGACAACAAAACCAACAGCCTGTGTTTGTACCACTGCTTTAGAAGAGATTCACCGGAGACTAAAATTATTTCATTTATTTGTATAATTTGTTCAATATGATCCCAAATTACCAAGAGTAGGAAATCGTGTTGTGCTCCTTGCTCTTGCTAAGCAACTTCTCCTTTTCCCCCTTCTCTGCTCTGACCTCCTTTACTGTTCCTATCACATTTTGGCCGATAATCGTATCCTGACTTCTATTGTTTTCTGTGTTCTATTTGACTTGTGTGTCTTTTCTGCCCAAATTGACTGTAGGCTCCTAAAGTCAGACACTCTATTTGTCAATATTGTTGCTCTGTATTGTATCAGGACACTGCTGGCACTTGGTGCCTGTCTGAAATCCCCTATCTTTAATCCCTCCAGTTTTATGAGCATTTCCAACATGTTCAGGTTTGTCACCATGTTGGATTCCCAGTCCCAAGTGTCACTGGATTCTCGTGTTTCTTTCCTACTTCTCCAATCAAAAGCTGCCACATGGATGTGGATACAGTGCATCACGGTCAGAGGGAGTCAGAACAACCACTGCATCTGCCTTCCCCCATCCCTGCCTCAAGTCATACTCTCTACCCATCTGCCGTACTATCTAAGGTCTAGTTTTCCATTCACGCTGATTTTCTACCCTCTACAGCCAGGCTTCTAACCTAATGCCCTCTGGCCTACAACATAGAGCTAGTTATCCAAGTTCAACACCACAGCTACTTATCTCCTGAGCATTTTTTTTTTTTTTTTGAGGAAGATTAGCCCTGAGCTAACATCCACTGCCAATCCTCCTCTTTTTACTGAGGAAGACTGGCCCTGAGCTAATATCCATGACCATCTTCATCTACTTTATGTGGGACGCCTGCCACAGCATGGCTTCACAAGCCATGTGTATGTCCACACCCAGGATCCGAACCGGTGAACGCCAGGCCTCCAAATTGGAATATGTGAACTTAACCGCTACGCCACCGGGCCAGCCCCTCTCTCCTGAGCATTTTGTCAATCACTTCCCAACGCTGGACCTGCTCTCATTAATCAGATGCCCTAATACCAACTGCTTTCAGAGTTAGGACTGAGGTTGACGTATTCACCCAACGTCCGTACATGGAATGCCAAGCAGGTTTCCCCAGGAGGAAAATAAAATGAAACAAAATGACTTCTCTAACTGGATCAGCAACCTAGACCCTGTGTCTCCCAACTTCCTTTCTTATTTTTCCCTCTCAGAATCATTTTTCCAGGACGCCAGCATATCTGCCTCCTGAGCCATCTATGTTACCACCTTACCACCCTAGGCAAAAATTAGATATAAAATAAAAGTGAGGGAAGAGAATTCTACTTTTTTCCTCTCTCCTGTCTCTGTAGCGTTTTTTTTTTTTTTTTTTTGAGGAAGATTAGCCCTGAGCTAACTACTGCCAGTCCTCTTTTTGCTGAGGAAGCTGGGCCCTGTGCTAACATCGTGCCCATCTTCCTCTACTTTATATGTGGGACCCACCACAGCATGGCGTGCCAAGTGGTGCCATGTCCGCACCTGGGATCCAAACTGATGAACCCCAGGCTGCACCACTGGGCTGGCTCCTGTAGTTTTTCTTTGGTTCATTTTAATTTCACCTCCAAGACTCAATGGCTGCCAACCACTTTACGAATTGCTCTATGTGATGAACATTAATTCTTCAAACTTAAAGGGTATTTTTGGTGAGTTCACATGTTGAGCTGCTTGAAGGAAAATCTCCATATCAACCAAAAATTGGTAAACAAACAAGAAAAGAGTGAGCCTTCCTCCTTCTCTCCCACACAGCTATACTACACTCCCACACACAGCTGTACTGAGGAAATGAAACTAATAGCAAGAAATTGCTTTTGATGAGTTTCATAATCTTATCTTAATACTTAGAATTGAAATAAACCGAAATTATCCTGGCATGATTTTTATATCATAACGAAGGAAAAAAATGGTCACATTCGATTCAAGAGAACCTCATAAAACAATTTCTACTATGGCTACTAGCCACACTACATTTAACTTTTTTAAAGGAATTATTATGTGCCACAAACTAGGCTAAGTTCTGTGCATACATAATTTTCTTTTTTATCATGTGAGGAATCTCCTCATTTTTATAGATGGGGAAACTCAGGCTCAGAGACATTAAGTGACTTGCACAAAATAACATACATATTATCTAGCAAATGGCGGAGCCCAGGGTTGAACTGACTTCCAAAGCTGCGCTCTTACTATTTTTACTATCTCTGTAAGGAATAAAAAAGTTCTGGACTAGAATTTGAGAGAAATATGTTCTCAACATGTCCTCAAACAATTCAGTTTCTTCATGCTTCATTGTCTTCTTTTAAATCTGTTAAAAGATGCTGCTTTTCTCACTAGCTTGCTGGAATGATCATGTAAAACAGTGTAAGCAAAATCACGTTTGAAACTCTAAATAGAATATAAATAGATAGTACACATTCTTACTTGTATTAATTAATGTGAACCCAATCATCATCCTGAAGACATAAAATAAATCTGAAATAGACAAAATAAAGAGATAAGAAAAATAGGAGTATGAAAGCAAGTAAGACTCCTTGGCCATAGTCTACCTAATGGATGACCAAATTAGTAACTATGATAATAGGTAAAAATGGAGAGAAGGGAATGAATGCCCCTAAAACACGTTGATTGATTGAATGTATGAAATAAGTGATCCACAGGCATCCACAGACACTCCAAGATTACCTGTTTAGGTGATTTGCGGAATAGAGGTGTCTCAGCTGAAATTAGAAGAATGACAAGGATTCTGTGGGGAGGTCGATTACGGGTTTAACTTGGGACGTATTCAGTTTGAACTGCTGATGGGACATCGTGGAAGAGGTATCAAGTGACAATCAGAAATGAGGAATAATATTGGGAGGGAGGCCAAGGTCAAAGATAGAAATTTAAGGACCATGCTTGAGGGATTGAATTTAAATCATAAGAGTGGATGAAAAGGTCAAAGGGGTTTGTGAGAAGAGAGGATGGTCTTGAGCTGTGCCACCCACTAGAAATATAAGGTGAGTCATCCACGTAATTTAAAATTTTCTGAGAGCCATGTTAGATGAGCAAAGTGAAATAGGTGAAATTAATTTTAATAATAACCCAAGATGTCAAAATTTTATAATTTCAGCATATGATCAATGTAAAAATATTAATGAGATATTTTACATTTTCTTTATTTGTATTAAATCTTCAAAATCTCATATTTATTTGGCACTCAAAATTGGGCTAGCCACATTTCAAGTGCTGAATAGCCATTTGTGGCTAGTTGCTCTCATTAAGGACAGCATGGTCTAAGAAGGAATTTTGGGATTTAAGGGCTGAGGGGAGACATAGGGTCCAGAGGAGATAGAAAAAGAGAAATAGAAAAGGTACTTGCAGTATGACAGAAACTAAGGCACAAAGTGTTTTTTTCTCACGTATTTTATAACACCTCTACATAAGGCAATGTATATAGGGAGCAAGCAACAGGTTTTTCACAGATGGCATTGTTTTAGACATCAAACAAAGCAGGATCCTTTCAGACTCTGGGGCCTCATGAATGAAGTCCAACAATGCTTAATTGCTAACACTTAACAGGCTTAGAAATTGTAGCATGGCATAGTGAAAATCACATGGATTTCCCATTACCCAGATCTCCCTACAAATCATGCCATAGCCTACCAAATAGCTCTGTAAATTTGGGCACTTAACTACTTAACCTTAACTTGCTTATCTTTAAAATAGGGATACTAATGCCCTTTCATGATTTTTGTGGAAATCAAATGCTATTAGGGATGAAAAACACCTGATACATAATATGCATTATATATAATAGCATAATATAGTTATGATGATGATTATTAACAATCCCACCCTAATAATTTATATTGATGAATGTCTCGTGATCCTGTAAGCATCTTAAGAATAAGGGAATATTGTCTATTTTTTATAATACCATAATACCTACTACAGTGTTGGAGATACCACTGGAGTAATCAACTTTCCTTTTCCCTCCTTAATTCTACTTCTTTAGGAGATCCATCAAGTTACCAATAGGTGATATTATACAGAGGCTCAGATTCAGTGCACTTAGCAGAAAAATGAATATGGGCTTCACTGCTCAGTTTCTATACCTTAAAACTCTAATATGAAGTTAGTTAAAGCAGAAGGATAAATTAACAGAAACAAAAATTTCCCTTGACTCAGCACCCAGTTTCCCAAGCATTCTACCTTTCACGGTTCGTTTAAAAATATATCTCATTTTGACTCTAAGCTTGGTGTTACATCAGTAGAGACTAGAGCAAGAAGTTCTCTAAGTTTTTAGGAAATGAATCTAAAGCAAACATAAAATTATTCAATTTTCACACAATGGTTTTAGCAAAATAGCTTAAAATTTAAATGCTTAGAGGTGGTTGGTGCTTATCTTTAGTTTATGGCAATTTGTTTTCAGATGGTGGGTTATTTGTTCTGAGTTTCGGAAAGTCATCATAGTATATAATGGATCCAGGATTCTAATCCAACTTTTCACCACTGCCAGGTTACTCAACATGTACCCATTAAGTGTCATTTGTTTAGAATATGTTTCTAGCTTCTCTTCCCCTAAATTTATCCTATTTTTGGACCCAGAAGAAGTCACAAGTCTCTGTAAAGCCCTCCTTGATTCTATAGCCCACAGTCAACTCTTATTTAGTTATTCTTTCACTAATCAACTATTCATTGAGTGTTTATTATATGCCTACCACTGTTCTAGGTTCTAGGTATTCAGTAGTAAGAAGACAGACAAGGTCAATACCCTCATGGACCATTCAGTCCAACGTGAAGATAGCCACTAAACCATTTGACAATAAAAGGACAGAATCCCCCATATCCAAAGGCTATTTAAGAAAATGAAAGCAGAGTAATGAGATAAAGAGGGCCTTGCAAATCATGAAAGGAGATTGAATTAATTTGAAGTTTAGGAGAAAGTCATTTGGAATGTTTTACTAGGAGAGTTGTATGATTGAAGTCTTAAGAAGGTCACTCTGGCTGCTTCTTGGAGAATGACTATCGCATGAAAAGCAGAAGCAGGGAAACAAATCAGGAGAATTCTACAGTAACAGCAGTAGAGGGGGTAAGAAGTGAGGGAATTTGGGACATTTTGATATACACCTCCCCCTTGCTTAGTGTCTAATTCATTCCTGCTAAGAGAAAATCTATTAAATGAAAGCCCAAGATACCCAATTGACATTTATAAATATTAAAAATATATGAATAGATTTAAAAAATGTGTTCATATAAGTAACAGCAACAATCTGAAAAAGAATTGTACATAAAATGTAATACAAAGAAGTTTCTTTTATTTACTAAATTTCCTCTTTTTCTTCCATCTTGTTCTTCACAACACTTTCAGTGATTGTGAGACTTACAGATTTCTTTCCCTCAGAGTGTATTTAATAAATTACAGCTCAGAAAAACACGTTTAGGGCCAAAAACCCTGATTGGAAAGTTGTAGAAGTTGCTACCTCCTCAAACTTCTTGAGTTCATTCAAAATGTGCAAACCAACATTGCTCCATATCTTTTGTATAATTTTTCTCTATCTTGAAATTAGAAAATGAAATGCTAAGTGTAGTGGTACATAAAATTGTGATGTCATCAAAATGTCACATATATCATTTAGCAAGTTCTTTGGGGAAAAGTCATTATACCAACAAACCAAAATAAATAAATAAAGAGCCATTAGTCTGAAAAGAAAAAGATAACACTTTTCAAAAGCCAACAGGATAATGTGAGGTAAGTTAATATTTTTCAGGCTCTGCTTATTGCTGATGAATTGGATGTGTTTTGGGGTAGGGAGTGTGAGGGAAAGAGTAGAATTGAGGGTAATTCTTAGTTTATTGTCCTGAACAGATAGATGAATGAATGGTGTTGCCAAGAACTGAGATGGATGAAAATAGGGAAAAAGTAAGTCGGGTGAGGAGGGGTGGGCAGTAAGGACAGGCTCAGGTTTTTTTTTTGGTTTTTTTTTTTTTTTTTTAAAGATTGGCACCTAAACTAACAGCTGTTGCCAATCTTTTTTTTTTCCTGCTTTATCTCCCCAAACCCCCCGTACATAGTTGGATATCTTAGTTGCAGATCCTTCTAGTTGTGGCATGTGGGACACAGCCTCAAAGTGGCCTGACGAACGGTGCCCTGTCCGCGCCCAGGATGGGAACCGGAGTAACCCTGCGCCGCCCCAGCAGTGTGCACGAACTTAACCACTTGGCCACGGGGCCAGCCTCAGGCTCAGTTTTGAGCATACTAATTTTGATGTCTCTCTGAGACATTCAAGTGGAGATGCTGGGTAAACAATTGCATCTGTAGTTTTAATGCTAAGAGAAAAGATTTGATTTGAGACCTAATTAGAAAATAGATAGCATTTAAACTCCTGGTACTAAATAAGATCACCTAGGAATAAACTTAGAAGACAAGAAATGAGACTGGAAAGGTAGAAATCTGAAAACTGAGTGCAGGGCATTTAGAGGGTTGGATGATGAAGAAGAGTTAGCAAAGGGGACAGAGAAGCAGCATCCAGTCAATTTGGAGAAAAACTGGGAGAATGAAATATCCCAGAAGTCAAATGAAGAGAGAGTTTCAATTGTATCAAATGTAGCTCAGATGATGGATAATATGAAGACACATAAATGGCCATTGCATTTGGTAAAATGAAACCATTGGAACTCTGACAATAGCATGCTCTGTAATATTTCTACAGCCATTAATTTATACATATAAATGTACATTTAAATTCTTATGTTAGTGCACTAAGCTACCTAAAGTTTTCACTAGCTAGACAGTACACTGATTCTTTGTGTCCCAGTAATTCCTGGTACAACACAGTGTACTTATTTGGAGCTCAAAATTATTTAAGGAATTGGATTGAATTGGGCTGATGTCTTCCAAAAGGGAAAAATCCACTTTAAAATCCACAATTGCTTTGTGTGTTATTGACAAGGTCAATTTTTAAAATAAGATATTCTTCCCATTCTGTGGCAGCCCATAAATACTCCCTCTCACCAGGTGAGCTTTCCTACCGTTTCAGAGAAGATATAAATCTGGAAGCAAGTATTCCCTCAACTTCCTCTCCTCACTTCATCTTATCCATTTCCAATTCATCTACATATACACTCATTAAAGTACTCTTCCTTCTGTTTCAGGTTAATCTATCTACTTGAGCTGGTGATCAGCCCCATCTGTCTTAGTATCCTCTGAGACCTTTTTGCTTTCCGGATATATTTTGTTTTCTTTAATTTCATTCCTTTTCTCCTCTCCTTCACTTCAACATTCATATTTCATTCCTGTTCTTGCTATTGACTATTTCAAGCTTTACGAAAAGAGTATTTTACATATGCTAGCCCAAATTCCTTGCTTACTTTAACATCTCATTCTAAGATTTGAACTTCTAATGCTTTTGGTCCTTTATGATACAGTTTTCTTTTTAAGAAAAACAAAGAGACCTTTAATCTTTTGAAGACAAACTCAACTTCCAACCATAATAACAGAAATACCAAATAAAATCATATTGAGATACAATTTTCTATAGATTAGCAAATCTGAAAATTTGGTAACACAATCTGTTGGAATAGCTATGGAGCTTCCACCAGCATTCTCATTAAGTGCTGGTGGAAATTCAAAAAGTTACAACTAACATGATGGATAGTTTGGCAATAACTATCAAAACTATTTTATCTCTTGGCTTTTAAATAAATAGTACTTCTGGGAATTCATTCCATAGACATATTTTCAAATTTACACCATCACATTAAAACATTCATTATTTTAGCAAAACATTGAAAATACCCATGACTCTTTTAATAAGAAACTGGTTAAATTAAGTACAATACAACATACAGTGGAATACTGTACAGCTATGAAAAAAAGAGAATTAGAGAATTTCTTATTTTTATTATGGAAATATCTCCAAGATCTTACTAAAATAAAAAAGCAAAATGGAGAGATATGTACTGTATGCTTCTTTTAATATAATAAGGGAGAATATATACATACACATATACATGTGCATATATGCTTTTTGCATAAGTAAAGTGTGGAGGATTTAAAAAAATAACTATGAAAAGTGGTTGCCTGTTCTGTTAAGGTTGGGGTAAATGGGGGTTTACAAAAACAGGAATGTGAGAAAGATTTTCTTTAAAAATTTTATATTTAGGCTTTATTTTGATTTTGAGCCATCTTGCTCTATCACTCACTCTCAAATTAAAAACAAACAAAAAAGACTTTCATAAAATGAAAATAAAAAGATTATTATAAACCCAGCCTACATAAGAACCCCAAAGCATCTGGGGAGGTAAGCTGGTGCCTGGCCTCAGAGAAGTATCTCCCTTCACTGACTGCCAGAACTTCTGCAAAACACTCCGAAGAGTATGTCATCAACAGTGAGGTATATGGAAGAAGCAAATAAATCCTGATGCTAGATAGCCCGTCCAGATGCAAAATGTGCACATCCGATGACGTATTTCCCCTCCTCAACAAAGCTATTGTTGCTTATAATGCTTAGTCATAATCGGCTCAGCAGGTCCCTGTATTAGGATCTCAAACTATCTTTCTGGCCTTTTCTCCTACCACTATACTTCGAGTTAACAAAACTAGACAACTCACTTTTCCATGTTTTGGTGCTTTGACATATCCCCTTCCTATTCTTAAGAATATATATCTCCCCAGTCCTAGCTTTCTCTGAAAACTGCTGCAAATACTTCCTCCAAAACTGTCCTGATGTCTCTGATAGGATATGATCAAATGATGCAACACCTGAAAAACTCTCTAGATTATTGCCTGGCGCATAACAGGAATACAAAAATATTTGATAAATTTCTGCGCCTTAATAAAACATTCCTTATATCTGTTTATGGTACTTGACAAAGTACCATATATTCATAATTGTAATGTAAACTTTTTTGCATTATAATTATTAATATAATACTCATACTAGATTTTAGTACCACATAGTAGTTCTAAACTACAAGTAGCACATACTATAAGCTTTTAAAGATAAATATTGTGGGGAGAGTTCATACATAAAATAGCTGTTGAAAAATATTTTTAAATTCAGTTTAAGTGAAACATTTGTTTCATTCAGACCTACCCTTAAACTGTCACTATTTCTTTCCTATTATAGAGTTTGGAGAATTTGAATGAGTAATGCTTTTAAACGTGACTGTATGTGGCTGTGTAGTAGAGTTCTGTGGCTTTTCCCCATGAGAAGTGAAGCCACCTTTCTTCCGGGGAAGCGTTTTAGTTTCTACATGTGGAAACCCCTCTTTTCAGCTGAGATTCCGTGTGTTGTGGATGCAGGCAGCTCTTCAATGCTAGTGGGCCTGCAACTGAGGCCTGGTCACTCAGGGTGTCTGTGCCTCAGTCAATGATCAGCCCAGATATGGTCATGTGAGCCAGTTCAGTCCAATCTGAGCCCTTGGCTGTGGGATAGAGGAAAGGTGTTCTTTTGCAACAAAGTTTGCTGAAAGAGTCAGATGTAAACCTGAAGCTTTCTTGTTAACTCCATGTGAGCTTGTCAGAGACTTCTTGTAGCACAGTGAAAAAAAGAGAGAAGGAATGAAGAAAATGAGACCTAATTCTGACAATCCTGTGTAAGCTCCTAGATCCAGCCATGCCTGACTTAGTCCTTCGGATTTTTCACTTACACAGATCAATGCTTATCTCTATTGCCTAGGCTAATTTTGACTTATTTTCCATCATTTGCAAACCAAGGAGCATTGTCTACTAAAAGCTGAAATTTAGAATACTTAAAAGTACATTTTAAAGTCTAGCGACATAGCATTTATTTTCAGTGCTAAAATTCGTTTCTGGTACCCAAAGAGTTAATTCAGGACATTAAATGATTTTTAAAATACATACATAAGACAATTGATTATTAAATTATTAAATATTTTCTAAGTGTGTGGGAATACCAAAATAGTCTGAAGATGTAGTGCAATTAATTTTCATCTACTACTAGAAAGTGTAGCAGATGAAAATTACTACACTTATAAGATAGACAAGAAAGGTATATATTTCCTCAGGAATATCTTAGAGAAATGGATACATCTCTGTGATGGACCCTTCATATAAAACATTCTCAGAAATTATGTGTTTAAATACCACAGACAAGACCAATGGTTCACAGACACTCTTTCTGCCCCAAAATATGTCCCCTAACTATTTGCCACAGTATCAGTCCCCTCGCTTGAGACGGAAGTCCTTAACATTTAGCTGTTCTTTCGGATCCTGTCTGCTGAGAGACCATATTAAAACTCGCCTGGGGGGAGTGGGGAGGCCCAGCTAAGATGTTAAAAGAAACAAAGCTCTGTAGCCTTCTCTTGTGAGCATAGGTTGTTTTTATCAGATGCCCTAAGTGCTGAGAAACAGGATGAGTAAACTCTAGGGACAATGGGAATGGGATGGAAGGAGGGGTAGGGTCTGTCCCTCCAGGTACCAAGGCTGGAGGACCCTACGTTAGGGACAGAGCAGGCCACACCAGAACAAGTCATTAAAAAAGAACGACAGGAGGAATATCAAGGAAAAAAAATGTCTCCTTTCTGAATTTTGCTGACTGCTGGCCCCAAGTGGAAAAACATGATATTCTTTTAATCCATCAGCTTTGAAATGACTCTCCAAATGAGATTTTCTGCATTGTTTTCATTTCACCAAAATTTGTTTCTTATTTATTCACTTAAAATTTACAAAAGTATAATCATTTGTAATTGACTCTCTTAAAATTTGGGGTATACGTTCCAGAGATAATGCTTTACCTGTTTTTACAAAAAATTCTGAGAATATCTTAGTTTACATGTCTATCATCTCTACTTGTTGCTCTTTACAAATCCATACTAAGCTAGTCTAATTAATTCTTAATTTTATCCAGATTCCGTAAAATATCTATATTTTAATTTAATAGTGTCTGCAAGAAACAATCGTTTTACAAAGAATTTGGCTTTTAAAATATTAAATGGTTTAAAAAACCATAGCGTACTTTTATTCAGTGCCAAACGCTTATGTAGCTATTCATTCTTGTTAATGTGTAAGTACTACATGTGTTTATTCATGTGATGTTCTTTTGTAATAAAATGAAATCAAGTAATAACATATCAACCAAAACTATCTGAATTATTCAGATTCTATAGATGCAGAGGTTCAGAACCACAATATTGAAGACAGACTTAAATAATGCTTTCCATTGTGAGGAAATGCAACAAATTGAAAAGCTAATCAGAACATCAAAGCAAATATATGTTACCCAGGTCTTCCTACACTCTAACAATAAAAAATGTATTGAACAGCAAGTCTTAATCTCCATTTATTCATGATCATTTTAATAGTCAACAAGTAGCTAGCTTCAGGGTTGACAGTTGAAGAGGTCTTAAAATGGAGTGTATCAGTATGCCTAATAATTTCCTACTAAATTGACCACATCAAAAAGCATTTATATGTGTCTCTCAATAGAAGACAATAAAAGAAAAGAAAATTGTTGCCACTTATCAACTCTGTAACCATTTTTTAATAACACAAAAAAATAGGTGTTGTGGGGGCCATCACTTCCCCCATCCAACAGAACAATAAAAATAATATTAGGGAAGAGTGGATCATATCTGGAGCTTTTATTAAAATTCTTTCAAAAATGTACAGTTAGATTTATTTTAGGTATTTGTCTCCAAGATTAGCAATACTTTTATATTTTCTGTACATATGTTACAGCATACAAAGACATTCTGTAAAAGCAAGAAGTTAATATAAAAGTTCTTGTCAGTTTGTGATTGACAAGTCCTTTTCATTTCTAAGGTTATTATTTTGGGAAATCTCAAAGAAGGAAAACTATGTAATTACATAAATAACAAAAATGTATCTCTAATTTGCCTCTTTTCCCAGAAGTAACCTACGGTGAATTGATCTGTGACTTCTCTTTTAAACATAGAGTTTTGTTTATGAAACAGAAACTTGTTCTCTTTTCACATGATATCTTAAAGAAAATTTAGGGAAAAAATATTCAAATGTCATAATATAGAGCTTTCTTTTGCATTTTAAAACTTTCCTGCTTTTTAATAGCAATTTAATAAATTACGCCTTTTTGAGGGTTTCTAATGCTAACTTTAATACAACACTTTACATTGGGTATCTTTCACACTGCAATTCAGATGTTATTCTCATTGGTGCAATGTGCCTTTTTCTTTTTCATTATCTGGATCTTGAATAGTAGATATTTTTATAAAACAATCAGTTAAAGATGCAAAGGCCCACATTTTCTCTAGCAGTTATTTTTAAAAGCACTTTCAAACTAAAACTATACCTTATCTGTCTTTAATATTTTCGTATAAAATCTTAGCAAATGATCCTAGTATAATATCTTTTAAAGGACTTTAGATATCGACAGTTGCAAATATGAAAAGAATATTCTTTTCTGTACCAAAGGAAATAAAGCGCTGTTTCAATCACAGGTGCCAACACTTAGAAATGTTTCTATCTTCACACCAAAGCGTAAGATACTCTAGAAAAAAACATTTTTGAGTTTAAATTTCACATTCAATATGAAGTTAAAACTCACCTTTTCTCGGTGACGACTTGTTGTTGAAACTGCCATCAACTTCTAACTGTTAATGACTCTTTCAACAAAAACGGAAAACAGTAAAGTAGTCACATGTCGTAAGAGTAGGGCTGTGTTGGATGCTGCTTAATTTCAGTACTAGAGAAAAAAAAAAGGCAGGGGGTGGGGGTGAGCACAAAAACTTTTAAATAAAACCACTTCCTGCGCAGATACGGTTAACCACACACATCACATCATTACTTGATTTGAAGAAATTGCCTTGTATAGTCAACAATATCAGTATTTTTCAATATGATTTCCAATTTTCAAAAACACTTATATAGATTTCATCAATTCTGATTTAATGGGGAAAATGTGCGGTTAAGAATTTAGCAGGGGGAGGAGCAGGCTGTTAAGCCCCGAGGAAACTTCCTCTTTCTTTGCCTTCTAGCAAGGGCTTAAAAACCTAAGTCTCTACTGTCCTGTGGTTGGCTTGAGCATGTTCACATGCCATGAGGAGGCTCTGCTTACTAACTTGGGAAACCAAGAAGCCACCTCCAATTCACAGAGCTGGTGCTTCTGTCTCACTCGGGGGTGGACCCACAAAGAGATGCCCCAGCTACGAAGTTCATGCGGCCTTGGACAGGTTGCATTAGAACTTCAGAGAACACAGCCCAGGTCCCCGAAGCCACCTGGGAGAAAGGAGGGTGCTCATCTAGCATATGCTGTGACGTTCGCTCTGGCAGTGGCTCTCACACTGGTGTGCCCACTCGGGCAGTTTCCTAACAGTCCTGAAATCCACTGAAAAGCCTTTGCGCTAGCTGAACGTTTCTTTATGAAGAAAAATACAAGAAAGGATCCAAAGGGTATCATTTTTGACATGCTGCTGTGTGCCTATTTGTGTCAAACTTCAACCAATCCAAGACACATTTTGGGGGGAGGCCTAACAATAACTGTAAGATGGGCATCTTTATTGAACCACAGAGTTCGAGAGAGAAGCTCCTGGATGTCCAGGCTTGGATGGTTTTGTGAGATTTGCAGGATATTCACAAAAGGAAAAGCTTCCCTTTCAAATATGTGAGAAAGTTAAGTCATAATCTCATGTCATACAAACCAATTAGACTAGAAATCTGTGTCATAGCTTTCAGTGGTATGCAATGTTTGGCACACATTAAGACAATCTTTAAAGACTGGCACCTGAGCTAACTGTTGCCAATCTTTTTTTTTTTTTTTTTTAATTTATTTGGTATAGGGGCCAGCCGGTGGCGCAGCAGTTAAGTTCCCACATTCCGCTTCGGTGGCCTGGGATTCGCCGGGTCCCATCCCGGGTACGGACATGGCACCGCTTGGCAAGCCATGCTGTGGTAGGCGTCCCACATATAAAGTAGAGGAAGATGGGCATGGAGGTTAGCTCAGGGCCAGTCTTCCTCAGCAAAAAGAGGAGGATTGGCAGCAGTTAGCTCAGGGCTAATTTTCCTCAAAAAAAAAATTATTCGGTATGTATGGCCCAAGTTAAGGATGACATGTCCCTGCAAGTTAATCTCCAGAACCCTCCTTTTTAAAATCATATTTCAGATCGACCCCTAGAACTCACCGTTAATTGTCATTCCAGGATGCACCTTTTTGAGTGTTCAGAGCCCTGAAGGTTTGTCCTCAATGTTCCTCCTTAATACTGAGGAGAAAATGGAAAAATTGTGATACCGAAAGTGAAGAAATCAGAATGCAGGCCTCTATTCTGACACTGTTATTTATTCAACCTTGGCCAAGTCACTTAAGCTCTCTGAGATTCAGATTATTTATCCATATAATAGAACATATAAATAAAAAAGACCTTCCTTTGGAATAAAATTGTTGGTTAGCAATCTTGGGAGCTTCTTGGACGAAATCTGAAACTGGCCCCCCATGCACAGAGGGCGTGGAGAAACGGAAGAAAGAGGGAGGCCCCTCCAGCTTGGTAGGCGGCAAGTCTAATAAACAAGGGAACTTACATCTGAGGCTTGTCTTGAGCCCTGGCAAGATGGAAAGATCTCCGCCCCGCCTGTCAGAATCTTAAAAGTTTACGTAGGGGCCTTCACGGGGTTCAGCCACATCTACCGCCCAGATGGTCTCAACAACACATTGCTCTCTCAAGGCTGCGGCCTTGAAAATGGCTCCCACTGTGGGAACGGTGGGTAGAATGTACATTTCAAGGACAGGGGAGGGGGTTATGGAGCCTCTGATTGCCCCGGTCGAGCTCGTGGGTCAACCGGCAGTCTCGTCCTCTTCATGACCTCCTCCAATACTCCACACTTCCTCGTGACTGGCACTTACAATTTTGTGTGACCCCTCTTTTGTAATCTGCCCTGAGAGGCCAGCAAGGGGTTTATTAGCCCTGAGGTGGTTCACTTGGCAGCTGTCTGGCTGCACTGGAGGCAGATACCATAGCGACAATATAGCCACATGCAACAGAAAACATGGATTAAGATAAGGTTCCAAATAAGTTACAATTTTTTTTACCAAGAGCCCCATGATATGAAACCTTGATTTATTAAGTCTGCTAGGCTGGGGTTGGATCATTCGGGGTGTTCACTTGTGTTTTTATGTGATTTAATAAAGATGATACATTAAGGGCCGGCCCCGTGGCCGAGTGGTTAAGTTTGCGCGCTCCGCTTCAGCGAAAAAAAAAAGAAAAAGCTTGGCAACAGTTGTTAGCTCAGGGCCAATCTTGAAAGGAAGAAAAAAAGAATACTGGTTCTAGCTTGTTCTTCCTTAAAATACTGTTTTAGGGTAGTTTAATTACCTCTCTGGAGTGGTGATACACACCATGGCAGTCCTGATGAGCTAAAGAGGGGCAGCTGCCCTTATACCCAACAGTTGGATTGATTCCTTTGTCAGGCCCACTGAAGGAAGGCATTTCTATCAGGTGCCCATCATGTGACCAGATGTTATAGGAGCAGCAGAAGTTTAAGTTCAAAAAGACACAGATATTCAGTAGGAACTTGTATGAGAAAGTCATCCTCTTCTATGAGAATTACACTTGTGGCCTTAGGTGATAATGTGGCCGCAGCTTTAGGAATGTAACCTGGTTGTGCATGCCATACACGTTGGTCCGGGGGAGCAGCACTGTCAGTTGTGAGGAGGTGAACTGGGGTGGGATATGAGAAGGTGGTGCAGGTTTCCTTCTAGGTATAATGCGTCTTCATTGTTCTGGCTTGCAGCAGGACAGTGGGATCCCATGGAGACCAAGTAGTTCCCCCATTGAATAGTAGGGGTGTGAAGTGACTCACTCATCCCCATGAATTCCATGAATTGTAAATTCCAGTAGATAAGGCCTTTTCCAGGTATGATGGGACTTGGTGTTCTCAGCAGCATAGCACATTGATCCATGGTGTGAATCAGGGCAATGACTCTCTCTAGAGGCTCCATAATTTTATGGTGTTGGGTGTCTTGGCAGGGGTCCCTAGTCTGGGATGCGGGGCAACAGGCCCTACTGGTTGGTTGTTTAAATGCATTAAAGCCTGGAACAGTACTTCAGTCCACCGGACCAAGGAGGTTTTAAATGTTAGTAATTTAATATTTTGCTTTAATATTATATTTTTCCTTTCTACCAACCCTGCTGCTTACAGGTTATAGGAGAAACGGAACCTCCACTCAATGTCATGGTCTGTTACCCAGGCTTGCATATCATGATCCTTAAAATGTGACCCCCAGTCACTGTTTTTTCTATGAGGGGATCCACACTTGGTACTCAGCTTCTCTAATTCCCTAATGGTGGTAGCCTGGTTTGAACAGCAACAGGGAAAAGCTTGGGTTAGGCTAGACTTGGTGTCCATATAAACCAAGGCATATTTAGAACCCTCCTTGGAGGGAGGGGGCCAACATAATCAATTTGCCAGTCCCTTACCAGCTGGGAACTCTGGTGGGTGGCCCCAGACTTCTTTGGTATTTGACTTGGGCATTGTTTAGAACACACAGGACCCGCTGTTACTGCATTAACCAACCAAGCCACCATATTTCAATGGCAATATGGCATCCTTGGCAATATACCATCTTACCCAGGTACTGCAGGGCCTCTGTGTACCCAATCTGCTGTATCTACTGAAGGGTCGGTTGCTAGGGCTCATCCCCAAGCTAGGGCATCAGCTTCCTGATTGCCAGGTGTGTCAGTGCCTTATGAGCCGGGATGTGGAAGACAGTTGGGACTGCCTCAGGCTCTTGCAGGTGAACCCAAATGTCTTTCCACATATCCTGACCCCACAAGGCTTGTTCATGATCGTCCATCCCTCAGCTTTCCATTGTCCAAGTCATAGGGTTAATCTCTTTAGCACAGCTCAGCTGTCACTGCAAAGGGTTAATGGCCAGAGCTGGTGAGTGCTCACCAGCCTAACCATTTTGGATTCAGCCCACTGGCAGTTCATTCCTGTTTCCATCCAGATGGTGTCGGTGTTGGGCTGAATAGCGACAGTAATACATGTGAGTGGATTGCCCGGAATAGATCCATCTGGATCCCAGGCATCAGTAGAAATATTTTCCGTTCTCTCTCTACAGGCTACAGAGGCCACCAGAAATAGGGGTGGGGCATTTGGAGGATCTACATATTTTACAGGGCCTGGTAGCTCTCGCAGTGTTAGAGACAATGGGCTAGTGGACAGAGTGCTCTTCTGCTGCAAATAGACATGGCACTTACTCAAAGTGAGAGTCTGAGCCATGGCAGAGGTGGACCAATGAAACATCTTTTCAGCACACCCCTTGATAGGAAGGAAAGTTCTAACCATGGTATGCTGTTCCTTCATGAGAGACTCTACCTGGAGGAGCACTAAGTACATTGTTGGAGTATATCGGGTTTCACACCCTTCCACAGCTGGGACCAAAACCCCGGGGATGCTCTCTCCTATTGTCTCTGCCTCAGTGCCCACCCATACCTTCCAGAGTCACAGGCACCTTTAGCTCAAATGTTAGCCCTGCTTTGGAGATGCCCAGAGGTTTAATCGGCTTCACTATTATTTTCACCTTCTCAAAGGCAGCTTGCTGTTCTGATCCTGTCATGCGTCGTTCTTTACCAGGCAGTATAAGGGACGAAAGGCTCTGTGCTAGGCAGGGAATAAAAATCCTTCAAAAATTTCAAAATCCCTACAAAGGCTTGTGTCTCTTTTATGTTCTTAGGGGTTGGATAGTCTTGCACCTCGTCAGTCACAGCTTCTGGAACAATGCACATCTTACCAGATCAAATGAATCCCCAAAACTCTACAGTGGTGCCTGGGCCTTGATTTCCTGTGGATTTACTGCCTATTGTCTCCTTCGAAGATGTTCCAACAAAGCCTGCAGGGTGGCCTGTGGCAGAGGCAAGTCTTCACATTTTAACATTATCTTATCAATGTAATGGGCCCATTTTACTGATGTAGGGAAGGAGAAAAGGGACAGGTCTCAGGCTACCGACCCCTGACATACTGTGGGGCTATGTAGGTAACCTTAGGGAAGTACTCGAAAGGTCCACTGCTACCCCTCCCACATGGAGGCAAACTGATCATGTGACTCAGCAGCCAGGGTATACTGAAAAAAGCATTTGCTAAGTCCAGTACAACACAGTATGTTCCTAGGATCACGGCCAAGGTATACAAGATGGTGGCAATGTTGGACACAGCTACATGGATGGGAGGCAAAACTTTGTTCAGTTCTCAAGAGTCATCTCCACGAGCCATCTGACTTTCTTACCGCCCATATGTGGCTGTCGAAAGCACTATGTGCAGAGTGTACAATACCCATTCAGTGCAGTTCTTGGATAGCTTCTCTCATTTTCTTATGCCCCCAGGCAATGTATATTGTTACTACCCTTTATGGAGGTGGTAGATCTGCTGGTTCCCACTTGGCATTTTCTCTCAGCACTGGTTTGATTAACCCGGAGGCAGAATTCGCTGATGGAGGTTTGCAGAATTTGGCCTTGTAGGAAATCAATGCCCAATATGTTCTCTGGCATTGAAGAGATAAAAACCTCATGTTCTTGTCGGGGAGAACACCCGATTTGTAGTGTTGGAGAGACCTTCCTGACTATAACCGTTCCCGTCTGTAACCATTGATAGTGCTGAGGGGTTCAGAAAACTTCTGAGGGTTACCATATATTAGAGTACATTTGGCTCCAGTGGCAACTGGAGCCATCACCTTTTGTTTATTTCTGGGGGACCAGTGAATAGTGAGCTCAACATGGGGACTTCAATAACCCACAATGGCCCTCACCTGGAGGCAATCTTGGCTTGCATTCTATACCTGTGGTGTTGGAGGTACCCATCTTGAATAGGACTGTATCCCTGAAGCCTCTGCTGTAGCAGGCAGGGCATCAAAGATAGTAGAGGCAGGTCGGGCAGGTGTAAATTATTGTTTAGGTTTTAAAGTTTCCCACAGACAAAATTACATAGCACTGGGTTGTCAGTCTTTCTTTTCAGATAGGGTCCCAGCACCAAAGAGGTCAAATCATATTTGTTTCCAGATTATTTTTATTGGGCTCTTTATAGGCCAAATAAAATTTTTATAAAAAGTTTTATAAAATAAAAAATAAAAAAATAAAAAGTAAATAAATTTTTTTATAAAAATTTATAAAAATCTTTATGAAATTGGGATAGCTTTTCGCATTCCCTCTCTGTCTCAAGCCTTTCCCATAGCCCGTACACATTCTCAGGATTTGTCAGTTTCCTCAGATCAGCAATGGGTTGCCCCAAATCATAAATGTTTTGTCTTACAGCTAGGCTCAGTGTGGATATCAGCATCCCATACAAGGTGCTGGGGCAGACTGGAGTAGCTTGGACTTCATTCCTGAGGTGAACGACCACCAAGACACGGTGTAGATTTCCTGTCTCATTTCCAACTCCCTAAGAATTTACTGTACCCCCTTTATGCATTTCCAGGTTCCCATGGGCCCAGGGAGATCCCCCTCCTTGGGCCAAGCCTCCCTGCAAGCTAGAATAATCCAATCTATAAGGGACAGGGTGGACATGAATTCCTTGAGCACCAGGCAGGAGATGTCAGAGGGCAGGGTATGTGGTGATGTTGCTCATTTTCTCTACCTCTTGCCAAGTCAGAGAAATGCCATGGCTCTCCATATCCCATAGCTGCACTAACCATGTCTGGATACTTTCCCTGGCCTTTGCTGGAACTTAGCAGCTATATCAATAAGCTCAGTGGAAGTATATTCTCTTATCATGAATGTTTCCTGAACTGGGGAGCTGTCCTGCTGGCTGCAGTTGTTATTGCTGTGCTTTTGTTTTCCTTGGTATTAGGGGTCAGAGGGCACAGGGCCTTCCATCTGTTTCACTGTCAATCTCCACAACATCCTCCTCTTAGTTCTCCTCACTTCCCAGGGATTCCACCTCTCAGCATCCCAATCAGGCTTTGTGACAAATGCTCAGACTTTGATCTGCTGCAGCTTGTGCCCTCCCAGCTTTGCACCACCGCACTCTAAGGTCTCCAACCTATTATCTTGCCTTCCCATCTCATCTGCAGCCCCGAAGTTAGCAGAGTAGTGGTAACCTCACCTCTTTCTCTAACCTTAACTCTTCTTCGAACTTTGTAGCTTGAGCTGCCGCCTCTAGTTGGTGATCACTGACCAGTCAAGCTGCCCACAGATGAGGCCAGCCCACTGCAGCAGCCATTTGTTTCCCTTCTTCGCCACAGTGCACTCGGCACAGTTCCTCAAACAAGCACGCTAGACCAGCTGGTGTTTTCGGGGCACACAGTGGTCCACAAGCATCTAACATCCAGGCCACCCTTCCTCACATAGAGGTCGATAGCCAACTCAGGATTTCGTCTACTGATGTCTCTTTCTCAAGGCCCATTTCTTCAGTTTCCTGGCTGGTTTGCCAATTGTTGGTTCATAATCTCAGGAGCTTCCTGGGTGACAAATGGGAAGCTGGCCCCATACACAAAGGGCAAGAAGAGACCAAAGATAGAGGCAGGCCTCTGCAGATTGGTTAAGTGGCAGGTTTAATAAGCAAGGGAACTTACATACAAGGCTTGTCTTGGGTGGCAGCAAGATGAGTAGATCTCTACACCTACCTGCAAGAATATTAAAAGTTTATACAGAGATTAAGTGGGTTTAGTCACATATACCATCTAGACGGCCTCAACAACATTGAAGAAATTAGAAGAATGTCAGGATAAATGGAAATATACTATGTTTGTAGATAAGAAAACTAACAGTGGAGGAGTCAGCCTGGTGGTATAGCAGTTACGTTCACATGCTCCACTTCAGTGGCCAGGGTTGGCAGGCTCAGATCCCAGGTGTGGACATTCACACTTCTTATCAAGCCATGCTGTGGCTGGAGTCTCACATATAAAATAGAGGAAGGTGGGCACAGATGTTAGCTC
Organism: Equus przewalskii; assembly: GCF_037783145.1. Classification (NCBI taxonomy): domain Eukaryota; kingdom Metazoa; phylum Chordata; class Mammalia; order Perissodactyla; family Equidae; genus Equus; species Equus przewalskii. The sequence goes on along the minus strand of NC_091847.1, from coordinate 25,676,265 downwards.
AGGGACAATCTTCCTCAGCAAAAAGAGGAGAATTGGTGATGAATGTTAGCTCAGGGCTAATCTTCCTCAAAAAAAAAAAAAGGAAAGATAAAGAAAACTAAATAGTGGAAATGAGTCAATCTGTCCAAATCAACATACAAACAGATTCAATAAAATCCCAGTTATAATTGCAGCTGAATTTTGTTTCTGTTTTTGTTTTTGTTTTAAGGGGGATTAGCCCAGAGCTAATTGCTGCCAATCCTCCTCTTTTTGCTAAGGAAGACTGGCCCTGAGCTAACATCCATGCCCATCTTCCTCTACTTTCTATGTGGGACGCCTACCACCACATGGCTTGCCAAGTGGTGCCATGTCTGCACCCAGGATCTGAACTGGCAAACCCTGGGCTGCCGAAGCGGAATGTGTGAACTTAACTGCTGCACCACAGGGCCGGCCCTGCAGCTGAATTTTTAAGGAATGCAGCAAGCTCTTTTCAGAATATCCAAAGAAGAACAAATGTCAAAAAACCCTTATGGGGGCCAGCTCCGTGGCCGAGTGGTTAAGTTCATGCGCTCCACTGCGGCGGCCCAGGGTTCAGATCCTGGGCACAGACATGGCACCACTCGTCAGGCCACGTTGAGGTGGCATCCCACATCCCACAACTAGAAGGACCTGCAACTATGATATACAACTATGTACCGGGGTAGGGGGGAGGTTGGGAAATAAAGCAGAAATAAAAAAAACAGATTGGCAACAGTTGTTAACCTGGGTGCCAATCTTTAAAAAAAAAAACACTTGTTAGGGGCTGGCCTAGTGGTGTAGTAGTTAAGTTCGTGTGTTCACTTCGGCAGTCTGGGGTTCATGCATTCAGATCCCTGCAGTGGACCTACACACCATTCAGCAAGCCATGCTGTGGCAGCATCTCACATACAAAATAGAAGAAGATTGACACAAATATTAGCTCAGGAAAAATCTTCCTCAAGCAAAAGAGGAAGATTGGCAACAGATGTTAGCTCAGGTCCAATCTTCCTCACCAAAAAAACAAAACCCGAAAAACAGAAAACCTGTTTATTTTGAAACAGAAGAGCAAGAATTGATGACTTGCAATATCAGATACTGACATAATCAAAATCACATTATTAAAACATTTCAGTGCTGGCCCAAGAGTAGCTCAGAAAAAGACTGTATTTGTTTGAGTACTTGATACATGACAAAGATTGCATCATAAGATAAACAGAAAGGAATAGATTGTTTAGTAGATGGTGTTGGCAAGACACACTCAGTAAATCAAGAAAAATAGAGCAGGGCCCTGAATTAGACCACATGCAAAGCTGGACCCCAGATAGACTAAAATCTACATTTGAAAGGTAAAACCAAGAAGTTGATACAATAAGATTAAGGAAAACATTTTGCACACTGAAACTTTCTTAAAAGGTATCCTTAAATCAAAAGGAAAAGAGCAAAAATATATGGATTTGACTATACAATAATTAAAGAGTTCTGTTAATCATAACACACTACAAATTATAGAAAAATAACAGACTAGTAAAAAGTACATAGACTCACAAAGGAATCGTGCACATCAATAGGAAAACAATGGGCAAGCCAACTGGAAAATAAGGAAATAATTTGAGTAAACAAATCATGAAAAGGAATGCATTAATATCTGACCATTATGTAAAGAAATGTACAAACTCCCTAGAAATCACAGTTAAAACAAGTTAAATTAGCTCCTATTGAAATGGCAAAATTCTGGATGAGAATTTATAGAGAGAGGAACTCTCATACATTACTGGTACAACTGTAAACTGAAGCCATTCTAAACAGGTAATCTGGAAAAAATTAACAGAGGACAATATATGCATGCACTATGTTCCAGCAACCCAACTTTGGTGTAAATATATGGTCCAGGTAAATTCCTTACAAAGATTTGTTTTCTTTCTTTTGTCAGAGCAAGCTAACTGATTTTGTGGCTCTGGAGTCTTGTGGCTCAGGTAATATTTTCTTGTATTGTGTCTGTGTCTTTGTGTATGATTGGGGGAAGACCAGAAGTTTCTAGGCCCTTTGAACAGATGTTGTGAGTTCAACACTAAAGGAGAGTAGAAAAAGCAAGAAAGGCTTGACTTAGACCAAGAAAGAGATTCCCGGTGACTAGGATGAGAGAGAGAGATGGTTTCCCTCATAGGAGGAGAGCTGTGCTCCACGTCCAAGCAGCTTCCCAGCACTGGTGAATGCTGCAATCTGCAGGCACTATCTGCTCATTTATTGAACACTTACTATATACAGGCAATAGAGTAAGCTTTAAATATACTATATATTAGTTAGAAAAAAAAGCATTAAAATATATCACATTTTAGACAGTAATCATTGAAAAGGAGAAAAAAATAAAAACAGTGAAATGGCGCATGAAATGTTGACATATAAAAATTTTGTCAGATGAGAAGAGAGGTCTCACCAAGGAAAGTAAAGAACTAAAGAAAGTGAGGGAGCCAGTCATGTGGATTTAGGGGTGGAAGCAGGTATTCCAGGCAAAAGGAATAGCAAGTGCAAAAACTCTGGATGAGGATTGTGTCTAGAATAGTTGAAAAACTGCATGGAGATCAGTGTCACTGTAGTGAATTGAGGGCGAGAGGAGTATAAGGGACAATTTCAGAGAAATACAGAAGCCTAGACCATAGGGATCCCTCCCTACCTTTCTGAAAATCTGAGTTAGAAGGGGAAACACTAAGATGATTTGACTCGCGGTTTTACAAGACCAGTTTGTTGTATAGAGAATTGACTGGAGGAGGTAGGAATAGAACCAGGCAGACCAATTAGTAAGCTGTTGCAGTGATCTATGGCAGAGATGATTGGGCCTTGGACCAAGGTAGTGGCAGCAGGTATAATGGAGAAATGGTCAAATTCTGGATGTGTTTTGAAAGTGGATTCAACAGAATTTCCTCTTGAGCAGCTGAGGATAAATCAAGTGTAGAGCCTGAACAACTGAGGAATGGAGTTGCTATTAACTGAGATGGGAAAGACTTTAAAAGAACTGCTTTTGGTGCATTGGGGCACACTGAGTTGTAGTACATGTTAACTTTGAGATTCTTATTTGTCATCTCAGCAGAGTTGACCAATATGCAGTTAGATATGAAGATCTGGAAGTCAAGAGAGGAGTCCAGGTTAGATATAAATTTGGAAGTCATCAGCATAAAAATGGCATTTAATACCATGAGACTGGATATGACGGGCTGTAGAGTAAGTGTCTATAGAAAAGAGGAAGTTTCAAGGACTGAGCCCAGTGCTCAATCTAAAGATTGGGAGAGAGAAAAAGTTAGCAAAAGAGACTTAAAACGGGCAACCAGGAAGGACAGAGGAAAAACAGGTGAATTTGATGTCCTGAAAACATTTTTCAAAAATGGGAGATTTGTAAGTTGTCATATGCTGCTGATAACTCAAGTAAAATGAAAGTGGCAAAATTACCTTTAGATATAGGAATATAAAGGTCATTTTAACCTTGACAAAAGATATTTTAGAGGGATATGGATAAGAAAGTCTTATTTTAATAGATTGAAGACAGAAGCACACGTATCTTTCAAGAGTTTTACTCTATAGGAAAGAGTAGACGTAGAAGAAATAGTGTGGCTTCTTGAGGGAGAGATGCAATCAGAGAGTTTTGGCTTTGTTCTTTGTTTGTTTTTAGATGGGAGAATAGAGGCATGTGCGTATGCCATTAGGGGATAATCCTACAGAAGTAAAAACTGATGTTGCCAGATAAAAAGGAAAGTGTTGTAGGACACTGTCCTCAAGCAGAAGAGCAAGAATAGGATCTCAGGCACAGGTAGCTTTATTGGTCTTAGTCTTGGCTGGAAGCGTGGGCAGCTCATTCTTTGTAACAGGAATGAAACCAGAGCACATGGCAAGGTGCAAAGATGCAGGCAGGTGTGGTATTTGGACTTGGTGGAAAGTCTCTTCTGACTGCCACAATTTTGTCAGTTAAAGTAGGAAGATAGGAATGAGAATTCGAATGAGGGAAAATGGGGCAAAGAATTAGAGCTTTTAGGGGAGAGAAGAAAATGTGAAACAGTCCAACACCATGAGGCTTCTGGGGTGGAGGGTAGACACATCTCCATACGCCACATTTTTCCAGGAGCATCAGAACCATCTGTTTCAAATTATGCCCCTGTACTTGGACAAGGAACATTGCAGAGACATTCATAATGGTCTGAGGAGATTCCCTGAGGTCATGGAAGCAACTGGAAAGCCTGTATAGTTTCAAGGGCTGAAGGCTGGATGTAGAATTGGGGAGCAAAGTGTGATGGAAATATAATTTCTCACTAAGGAAAGTGGTTGAGGACAAGACCAGATTTAGATTATTTATAACAAGAGAAATAAAAGAAATGTGACATTTCTTGCAACCAAGTGTTATACTGTTACAGAAAAAAACCGTGTGCACTCAGTCATTTGGTTATTCATTCATTCAACACATGTATAAGGGGAATTTACTATATTCTACACTCAGCACAAGCTCCAAGGGTACAATTTTTTGGAGATTTTTAATGTCATTTGGTGGAATGTGACAGATAGCAAACAAATATAATATAAAATACATTAATAAATAATATGTCCAAGAGTAGTAAGAACCATGGAGAATGTAAAGCAAGATCAGCAAACAGTAAGTATACACAACTCTTCCAAGAAATCATAATCTAAGAGGAAGTTAGATATGTGTTAGATATGCAGGGCCTTGAAGAAGAAGAGGTGACAAGAGGTTTTGTTTTTCAGATGGGAGAATAATAGCTTGAATCTATACTAATTGGAATGATGCAGTATGGAGGGAAAATTTGTCAATGTAACACATAAAAGGGATGCTCACTGAAGAAATGACCCTGAGTAGGTGAAAAGAGAGGTATTGGTCTGAGCACCAAGTCATAGATAATTCATAGAAACAGGAGAAAAAGGAGATCATCCAGATGAAGGTGGATAGGTAAGGGGGTTTTTAGTAGCGACATTTCTGACAAGATGACTTTTGATGCAAGACATGAAAAAAGTCAGAGGGAGCCTGGTGTGTATCTGGAGAGCCATAGTCCAGACGAAAAGAAACAATAAATGCAAAGTTAGAGCATGCTTGGCAATTTGAATAATAATAGACGTGTGTCTCTAGAAAGCAAGCAATGAGGGCGAGATTCTACAGGGCACTGGATGCCCAGTAAGAATAATAGTTTTCATGCACATCATGCAAGTCACTGTGCTAGGTAGTGAGAATTTAAAGACAAAGACTTCACCTCTTTTCTATCCCCTTCACCTCTATCAAGACTTTGTCATCACACCTTGGCTTATTCTTTTCATCTTACACATTTGGATATTGTAACATATATAAGGGCAGTCTTTCTTTCATGGCCACAAGGAGTAGCTTGACTTAAACGGCCACAAGGAGAAGTATCAAGGAATGTATTTCTGGAGCCATGAGGTTCTGGGTATCTGTACCTAGCCAGGTCCCAGCAACATAGGCCTTACTTCCTGGTTTCCACCTCTACTTTGGGAGTCTCTGCGTATCACTCCAATGAAAGGAAGAGGAAAGGAAACAAGCTACGTACAAAACATTGCACTTCATACTATAGGAGTATGTGCAAGCTGTAATGGAAAGACTTCTTGTTCTAGCAAAACTGCCTACGGAGCTGATACGGATCTGCCATATCACTGCAAACACTTAGAAATGCAAGAAAAACTATGAATTAAACATATTTAATACATAGCTAAGCCTCCCAGAAAAGAAAGTCAAGTCACTGAAAGACAGGATTGAAAAGGAAATCTGAGGCTAAAGGAATAAAACTGTAGGCTGCTGCTATGGCAGACCAAGAAACCATGTAGTTCCTGGGGTCAGAAGTTTTCATGCTCATTGAGGAAATGAAGAGATGGCACTGGACTTGCCCAAAGCCAGGGGTTAGAACTGAGTCCTGCTTAAAGATAAGACCTGAGAATGGCTATGACTGCAACAAAAGAGGAACTAAAGTAGATAAAAATAAGAAAGCTTGTCAACACTATGGTCCTCAGTGGAAAAAAAAAGTTGTTTGTGAGAAGTTGAAAACGGATTCATGTTGAGAATTCAGACTCAAAATATCTTTTCTAATAGTGCAAACTCCAAGTCCACAAGTTCATGAAACCCTGCTTTTAGACCACTGAAACCAGGTGGCATTTGGAAGAAGAAAATGCAAAATTACTATGTAGCAAATACTTCCTCAACCAAGAGCACATGGAAATCCAGCTCCATCCACATACTTCCACTCCCTGCATAAGATGCTTTCACAATGAAAGCTTTCGCAATGAAAAAAAGGACATATATTCCTCAGAATTTGTGATTATAGGAAGTCTACAAAGTAAGGATATTTAAGATGAATACAACAATCAGAAATAAGATAGATTCCACTAGGAAAATCAGAGCTCTACAAAAATAAAGACTGGCATATTTATATAAGAACTAAATACAAATTTTTAGAAATCAATATTAAGGACTTATATCATACTATCTTCTTGATTATCAGAGACTTTTCTAGCAGTAGATACATGACCCTCTTCCACTTGTACCAAAGAGAGTATACCTATATTGGATCATGAATTAGAATGGAAGTCCTGTATTATGATGCCTTCTAACTGAAATATTCTACCATTGTATGATTTTCCTTGATAAATAAGTAGCAGATCATTATAATTCAAAAGTTCACATAATTCTTTTCCATATGTAACTCTCAGAGATTAGGTTTGACCCAGCAATGGATATTCTTGAGTTCTTAATGAAACAATATAACCTAAAAAATAACTTCAAATAAATCTGTCACTCTTGAAATATGACAGAAGTATCATTTGCATCATCATAGATGGAACATACTTCATTCTTCTAGCTAAAAAATAAGCAATACTATGAATTAGTAAAATCATAATTTTTATTGTTCTTCTTTCTATTTGCTTTCTGTAGAAATGAAATGGAAAGTAAAGATGACTTCTGTGTAAAAACTGCTCACGGGAAAAAAACACTTCTTACGTTTATCAGCCTCCTGAATTTCACATCTTTAGAATTGAAGTAGCCTTAAAATGTATATGTACTTTCTAATGAGTAGATGACAAGCACTGAAATTTAAATAGCATTGTAGGTAGTAATCTTTTTCTTTTAATTTCTAAAAGTAATGCAGATGTAAAATATCTAAAGATTCCACTTTATCACTTTATGTCAATTGTGTTGTAATAAACACCAATTATCCTAAACTCTTGGCCAAAAATTGCAGTTTTCCACTGTCTTTTTCTCAAGTAAAATTTGATACTAAGACAAAAAAATACTTAGTAAGATTAAAAATTCAAAAGATATATTAAAATCAAAACAGATGAAGGAAGAATTAGCAAATTTGAAGATAGACATGAAGAAAACTAGAATGTGGCAAAGTGCTGAAAAGGTGTAAAATATGAAAGAGTAGATAAGAGACATGAAGGATAGAATGCATCTCAAAGGAGTTCCAGAGGAAGGGAACAGAGAAAATGGGGGAGAGCAAAATATAAAGAGATGACAGCTGAGAACTTCATTGACTTGATAAAAAGACTTGAAGATGTTATGGGAAGACATGGATTAGAAGATGGTGGATTATGATGAGAAGTAGGTTCAGGTGTGACTTCTGTGTGCCGAGATTTTTCTGAGCCGAGTTTTGAAGAAACAAGCTGGTGAGTTATCAGAAGGTGTATGTGTGCACATGGAGGAAGGCATTGACTGATGCAGGAGTGCCTTCTATTCTGGTAAATACGGTAACTTAGAAATCTCACATTCACCACTAGAAGAGGACTGTAATTATTCTCTCTGTGATCACCCGGCTGTCATTATACCTGGGTAAAAATTTTATTTTACCAAAGACAAATCAAATAGTGGCCTTCCTATTTTCCAATGAGCTATATTATGAATGGAAAGTATAAGTCATTGAGGAAGATATCTGATGGTGTGCTGGAGCAGCCTCAAACCAACTTGCAAGAGCCAAGTGTGCACGTGTCTTCTCAACCCTGTGCTCAGTGACATCATGTTGGTAGCCTGAAAGTGGCCATTATGAGGGTATTTACACCACGAAAATTGGCAAATTCTACAACTTGGGGCTTTAGCTTTCAGAGAGTCAGTTATTAAATAATTTATCACACATAGTTAAAGCTATCATCTATTGGTGGAATGAAGCAACACACCAAACCTCAAAGCAACAATAAAAGGTTAAATCTACAATATTTTCCTAACTAAAAACAATAACAAAAAAACTTTTAAAAAAGTTGCATAACTTATCAGAAATAGAGTTTGGATTATTATTTCAAGATTTTAGATTACAACTAATCACTACTGTGATTCATGCTGGAACACAATAGAAGCATTTCTATCTTGTTAGGTTCAAATGTACTGTTAGGTCCTCTGTGAAAGAACAGTAATGAGGTTAAAGAGCCTTGTTTTTGTTCACTACCAGAAATGAGAATGATTAGGACATGGAGAAAATTATAAATAGTGGATTAAAGTTGCTAGACTTGGCAAACACCACAATGATATATTTTCCTCTACAACAGTGACAATAATTAGAATAAATAAAAATAATTAACTAGAATCCTTTACAATCACTTTTAAAACATGTATGGTGAAAATACCTAAAAATTTTCTCCCGAAACTATGTCTTTATAAGTTTACGTGGGTCTTATACAACTGTACGTCTTATAAACTGGCCAAGATATCTTTGTTTGGGAATGTCTCAGCTAGGCAGAGTTTTAAAAATATCATGTGGAAGAATGATTTGTGCCAATGATATTTTGGTCTAATAAAAAGGCCTATTTAGATATAAAGTGGCACAAGATTGCAGGAATGCTAGTTGAAACTGCTGTCTACATCATCTTGGGAGACAATTTTCCATGGCTCTCTTGCATTTCTGGTCATCTATGAGCCAGAGGCATTAATGGCTTTGTTCTGGAGTAGATTTTCAAGGATTTTGTACAGCAAACAGCCTTGGAAGATCTAGTGTCTTCTCTGGAGCAGAGGGGAGTTTTGTTCATTGCTCAGGATGGTGGAGATTATGTCTCCCTTTGGGGCAAAGGTTAGTTGAGCAGGTTTGCCCTGATATATGACTGGGTGCTCCTAATTTCAAGGTCCCTCAGCTGTAACACAAACTCACTGTGTGTACTTTATCCACCTTAGCCCATCTCCACATGTCTCCACAGGGCCTTCAAAGCAAGGGAAAGTGATGTGGACATGAAGTGCGTGGGGCCTGCTATACTGGGAGTAAAAGCCCTTTGTCTCTGACCCAGGAATCTCTTGTCTTCTGCTACCATCTATGAAACTGCAGCAGACTAATTTGTTAGCTTGTAAGGAGTGCAAAATCTCAGACCCTTCCTAGTTCTCAACACATCTGACACTTCCAATTTTGACTTTTCTTCCTTACATTGTGCATCATTTCAATCACTGGTCATTTCATCCTTTCCTCCCTATTTCTACTCTATATCACCTTATTTCTCACTATTTTTAATTTACTCAACCTGACTTCATCCTCTGTATCAGGGCACAGCACCTACTACAGAACTTGACAAATAGCATACATTCACTGAATGAACCAATGCGTTTAAAAGGTTCTGTCTCTAAAGAGCATTTCTCCCTTGGTTTATCATTGACAACCTGAATTAGATGTGCATAATGTGAGTTAATTCAGTTTTGAATTTCAGTTGTTAATTTCCTTTTAAATTGTAAGATAGTGGACTGATTGTAGCAATTTCATGAACTATATTTTTCAAGAGTTTGCTGCACCATTTTCTTCTTTCTAGGGGATTTTTTTCTCTCTCTTTTCCTTTTGATGTGCAGGGCCGCTTAAGTCCTCCATGCGTTTCTGGAAAACTAAAACCCCAAATCTAAGCCTGTTGAACCTCTTGTCACACAAGTATTTGAAAGAATGATACTTAGGGGAAATAGAAAATGACACTTTTTCCCTCATCTTTTGAAGACGAAATGATCCACCCCCCTTCAATTCTGCTAAAAGAGATTCCCAGCTCATTTTCCTTAGCACAGCTTTAAAGTGTAAAAAACTCATCAAACATCTTTTCCTCTGAGACAATGTCATCTGAGTTCAAAGGATGTACACAGCTCTGCAAAACTGCTGTCTTGTTTCAGTGATAAGGCCTTGGCTTTCATTTTATGTTTGATTCCAAGAAAATCAAATCTGTTTTTATGTACACTATGACTATAACTAAATCAGGAAATTAGGAGAAATAATCTATTTCTGCAGACAGCTGGAGGCAAAAGTTTCCAGTTTTGAAGAAAAATCCTAAAATGACTCTTCAGCTAGGTTACATTTTCACTCTCAAGATATGCTCAGTTATTAAATTTGAAAACATATATTTATTCTTCCAGACAATGAACAAAACCTGTCCCGTTGCCCTTCTCATGATTAACTCTGTGGAAACCTTTACTGGCTACTTAGAAGACTGAGGGCAATGCTTGTTTGTTTGCTTATTTTTTCCCAAATCTGTTCGAAACTCCTGCACCGTAATGATTAGGAGGTCATTTTTTTTAAATAAAAAGTTCAACAGCCATCCAATGATGTACTGAATCAGTGTTTCTCGGCATGCATCACAGAAAATCTTTACTTTTAAAAGACATCCTAGAACGTGCAATTTTATCTTATATCTTCTGTTTCATTCAACGTAGTAATACTCATTATAATGCTTGAGCTACAACATATAAATTTTCTGACACGTTCAAAAGTAGCCTGCAGATATTATGAAATAAACTCCATCTCAACAATACTCAGAAGATGAAGAATAAACATCTTCCTCATTCAAACTCCGTTATAAACACTCAGCTATAGAAATTAGCAAATTAGTTTACTTCTTCCAAAGTGAAGATGGAGTTGTAAATATTTTTTCTCTTCAAGTTCATGTATATCTTGAGTAAACTAAAAATATTAGGATAATTTAAAACCTGCAAGTAAAAATATTCACCAAAATGACATCAGGAGTAACTTTGCTTTAAATGAATTTATTCATTTTCAAACTCAAATATCATATTATACAAATATTTAGAAAAATTTACACTGTATATGTCCTGATCAACTATATGCATATACTTTTGGAATGAAGGGGGTTGACACCTTGACTTTTCAGGAAAGTTCCTCCTCCCTTTTCAACAAACTTTACTAAAACTCTTTTAGTATCTGATGGGGCATCATCATGCATAAAGAAGATTGTTGAAAATTAACTTGAATATCTCTGTTATTCTAACACCTTTCAACCTCATTTATAGATTCTGATAAGTTTTGTGAACACTCTAATAAATGAATTTACAGTACTCAAAAGGTCAGTTGAACTCTGAATAATATTATAATATTATCAGTGTTATGAAAGAGGTCTTTTATTGTTATCTAGTTATTATATTTCAGCTCATAATCAGGAGAGTATTATCTGTAAACTGTTAAGTTACAGATTAAAGTTTAAAAATCGAGCTATTTTAACCTGTGACTTTTTAGATTTTAGTTGTTTTAATTGTCATTGATTAATTATACTGATGGAATTATTTCACTAGTTATTTCAACTATATCAATAGTTATAACATTTGTTTATTCAGCAAATATTTCTTGGGCATTTAGAACATGTTAGCACACCTCCCTTATGAGTTACTCTCTCCTCGCTCATCTTTCAGTTCCTTGAATGTGCCAAGTTCTTCCCTTCTGGAAGCCCTTATCCTGACTCTCTGCTCTGACTCAGAGGCTCTGCAGCCCCTTCCCATGCCCCCCTCCCCACTGTTTCCGTAGCTAGTTCCCACAGACCTCAGCTTAAGATGTCATTTCTCTGTTCACCTTGTCTATGAAGCCCACTATCCAGTTCGACATTTTCTGTCTTGGCCTCCTATTTCTTTTTTATCATACTGAATTATTTCATTTATTTTTCTATTTATTCATTTCACTTCTTCTTCAAGAATGTGAGCTCTATTAGTTTAAGTAAGTTTTTGTATTGCTTATAATAAGCATCCCCAGCACCTGATTCAGTGCCTGGCATATAGTAAATGCCTAATAAATAATGAATAAATTACTTGCATTTTTGCAATGTTCAAATGAGATAATGTTTGTGAACTCAGTTTATAAATAGTAAAAAGCTACAGAAAACATCAGTTCAATTCATTTCAATAAACACATATTGAGTACGAACTTTTGTTGAGTTTTGGAGTATCTATAAGTTTAAGATGGGTATATAAAAATGATTACTATTTAGTCTCTATATTAAGTAGGATTAGATTCAGTTATATATAAAAGAAAACTTCAAATGGTAGTGGCTTGAACACATAAGAGTTAATTTTTCTCACATAATAAATTAAGTAGGAAGTTTCTGGCGCTGATTCAATGTCTTAGGATGGTGACTCTTTTATCTTTGTCCTTATAGTCTCAATATGGCTGCCTTAGCTACTGCCTTCATGTCCTACGTAGCACAACAGAGAGATGAGAAAAAAGCACTCTCCCAAATGTTCCACCTAACAGTTTTGTTTAATCTTATTGGCCAATACTGACCAGAAAAAAATATTTGTAAATGCGATCTCTCAGTTGGGTACACCGACACTCAAAAAGAAAATTGGGGTTCTGTTACTTAGGAAGAAAGGAAAAATGTTCATTAGATAAATCATTGTTTTTAGTCTTTAAAATCAGAGTTTAGCTAAAAAGCATTTTAAATGGTTAATATGATTGCTTTTATTTTTACTGTACAGATAAAAAATCTAGCAAAATACAAAATCTAACAAGATACCTTATCTTCAGCTATGAATAAATAAGTAAATTCTACGTAATTAATGAAAAAATAGTTCTGTGTACCTAGAGTTTATATATATGTATATATAAATATATATATGTGTGTCTCCGTGGGTGTACACACACACACACACACACACACACAGACACACACACACAGACACACACAGAGACACATATCAAGGAGTCAAAGGAAGGCTAAGTCCTGGGATTAGGCCAGGGTCAAGTTTGAGAGCATTTTATCCTAGATGCTCATTCTTTATTCTTAAATCAAAGGGGAGCCATCAAAGATTTGTTATACAATCTTTGTTAAATATCATTCTGGTGGATGGATTGTGGCTACCTTTTTGTTGTGTGTGTGTGTGGTGTGGAAGATCAGCCCTGAGCTAATATCTGTTGACAATCTTCCTCTCTTTGCTTGAGGAAGATTGTCTCTGAGCTAACATCCATGCCAATCTTCCTCTATTTTGTATATGGGATACCATCACAGCATGGCTTGATGAGCAGTGTTTAGGTCTGCACCTGGGATCAACATGCAAACTGCAGGCCACGGAAGTAGAACGTACAAACTTAACCCCTATGCCACCAGGCTAGCCCCTGTAGCTCCTTTTATTATTCCGCTTGACTCAGGAAGTTACCTCTTGAGATACTGGCTGATCCACGGCAGTGTCACACAGTAAGAAAACGCTGCCAGTATGGGAAGATGTAAGTGAGTCCTTCCCTTTGTAGAGTCACATATAGGCATCCTTCACAGGTGGTGAACATTCTGCTATCCAAACTCAAACTTGCTATATCTCTTTCACCTCTTATTATGAAAAACTTTACTATTTGGCTTTACTAATTGACTGGCGTCTTCATCTCCTCTCCTTGCTCTATCTATTTGTAGAGTAAAATCCCTCTAAGTCAAGATAAATGGGATCCAGACAATAATAGATCATGCAAAACCTAGGATTGTATTATTATGAGGTTAATGAAATGGCAGGAGCTCTCCCGTCAACCAGCCAGCTGCAAGTTCTGAGAGGTGCATTTACCTACAGAATCCCAATAGCTGTCGGTTTCATCTGTGATTTGGTGCCACCTCGTGGCACTTGTTTACTTCGGTTTAAATATAGACGGGGACCATTCTGGTTTTGTGGCTGCCTGGGACTTCCTCTACAAAAGGAGCAAATTCAGAAATCTCACTGTTACATAACTTTATAGTTAGTTGGAGGCAGGGCTAGTTCCATTAACCAAATCCAGTGAGATTTGGGCAGAAAATTACTGGAAATGTGGAACACACCTTGTCTCCTGAGTAAGGGCTGCCTGTGCTTGCCATCTGCCCACTGTCCCCAAAAGGTGAAAGAAAGCTCACTTCCTAAAGGAAGGCCAAATAGTGGAGGATGAGTACCATTCTTTTTACATATGATTCTAATTTGTTGCAAGATTTTACTATATTTAAAATATACTTCTCACTTTCTGGTGTACGGCTAATTTGACATTATGTTTTAGGTAACTTCCTTCTTTCATTTGTCCTAAAGACAATGAGCAGATCCAACAAGCAAGGATAATATTCAAAATATTCAAATAGTGGTAAGCTATAGAAATTAACCAGATGACTATTGACGTGAACAGATATTGCCTATAAATAGCAAATATGGCCTTGTGCCCATACTGGCTGGGTACCAGTCATGCCCAAAGGCAATGCTCCAGGGTCAAACTGTTCAGAACAATATAGGGCCAACACCTTACCCTCTTAGAAGGCTGTTAGCAACTATCGCCAAGATGAAAAGTTACCACTGAGAGATTTCACATTTTATAAAAAATTACAGAAAACTAAAATACTTCTCAGTTTATTTTCCTTTGTTTTATATTTTTATATGTAATTTAATAAACCAGCATTGCAAGATTAGTGTCCTCTCTCATTTTCTTTTCAATAGTATTTCAGCTACCTATATTGTGAACTTAGCAGGCTTTTGCTGACCTGACAACAGAATTCCAAGTTTCAAACAACTACCTTACAAATGGATCTTAAAAACGCAAAGCTGGTGACCTCTTTTATTTCAGAAGTAGGGGGTAATTTCAACCCTATTGAAGGATTAGTATCACTGACCACTCACATGTTAATACGAATGGCCTTAGTTCTTCTACTCTGACATGCAGCTGAGACCAGAGGAGCGCCTGCCTTGAGATGAGACCCATGTTTTAGGGGGCCTTGCCCTCGTTCTCTTGTAGCAGTGCTCCACCTCATGAGTGAGGCGTCCATGGGGCCAGGAAAATGTGCCCAGCTGGAGTTGTGTCTCTGGCCCCCTAGACATCTACCGATACTGAAAATTTGGGAATTTCCTGCCCAATGAGCCAAATTCTGCTTCTAGATCTTACTAAAGCCGCTTCCTTGCTTCCATCTTTCTGAGGGTTGGCCACACTGGCAGATGTGTGCACCACTAGGCCTCAGGCTTGGCTAAGGAAGAGCTGTTTTGGAGAGAGGAGTTGGATGAAACAGATGTCCATGCCAGGGAGGTCCCGCCTACTGTGGGATGGAGCCCAGGGTGGGAAGAGAGAAGGGGGCTCAAACTGAAGAGCAAGGGCAAGGGGTTGGCTCCCCTCCCCCTCATTTCAGGGTGGACTCCAAGGAGCACAAGAATTCTAACTTTGAATCTGGTTTTCTGGGTCTTTATAAAGGAATACATGTCCAGGTAGGAAGATAGAACTAGGTATTATTTAATAGTTTGTTAATTTGTTTTATAACTTTTAAATACTGAGTATTATAATATCTGAGTCTCTATTTGTCCTCCTGCCGGGGCCCTGCAAATGTTAGGGGCGGATCTAGGAGGGAGTGGGGAAAAGGAGTATTATTTTGGTGCTGAAGCACTGAAGTCAAGGAGGTAGTTCCGTGGAGGGTTTTGGAAAAATAAAGGCTTATGCACCACAGTTGAAAGACAGGAGAAGGTGTCCAGAACCTAAAGGTTGGGTTCAGAAAGTCAGATGTGAATATTTTATGGGGATAGTTTTCTTTGTAACATTTTTCTAGATCTGATACCAGATATCATCTTGTGCGTTTGGGCACAGAGAGGCAAATGAGCTTGGTATATTTCCATATAGTGCTACTTCATCTTCCTTCTTGCCATCTCTAGATCTCATCAATTGCTGCCAACATCTACTCCTAAGTGCCTGATCTTTTTTTTTTCCTTTTTTTTAAAGAAAGAAGCTCAAGAGAGAGAAGTTGGCAAATGGAGATTTGAGTCACAATAAATGGAGACATGTGATTAGAATTTATTGATAAATTTGATGAAGTTTGACCAAATTCAATTCAAAGACAAAATGTACCAAACAAAGTTCTCCTTAACTCAGGCAGGAAACCAAAACTATTGAAGAGAGACAGGACAGGAAAGGACGAAATGAAATATAAAAATATTTTCTGAAAATAAGTAGCGGTCAATTAAGTTTATATGTATATAGGTTTTGCCAAGGTAGGTTATAAAATATATTTTTTCCTAAATTGTAGTCTCCTCTTCAAGATCCAAAAGACCTTGGTGATCTCTTCAATAGTCTGCAACGTTAGAAGTTGACTGGGTGCCTAGATTGAGCACTCAATCTCATTTCTCCCCTAGAGCCCAAATGACAGAGGACCTTGAGTAGTTAAACAGTATTAATATGTAAACAAATCAGATTTTAGAGTTTGAACAGATTCCACTAGCTTAGAAAACACCTATGTATTTAGAGAAGTATCAGACGTGTTGCCTGACTCTGAGGTACTTCATTCATAGTGTGCTATGATCCTTTACAGAAGAAATACCTAATGACGTTCTCCCTATTAGACTAAAAACTGATATTGCCTGGGTTTTCTAACTTCACCAAATTTAGTGCTAGTACAAAATATAATTTTTATAACATATATATATGTTTTATTCCATATAATTTCATTCTTAAAGAAAGGTATTGACTTATTAGGAATATCATCTTGCTTTGATAAGTTGCTAAAGAAAATCCCCATTAAAAAGGGGTCTTTCTGTAATTTTAAATGGGAACCATTTTCATGCTCATATTACTCATTGTAATCCTTTATAAATTTTCCCTCTTATGTAGTAGTTTTAGGTGCTCTGAATTATGCTAAATATGTGTTTCATGTTTTCAGTTATTCTGTTTACCTTGCATCTCATGCCACTGCATATTGAGGTGTTGAAAAACATTTGATGCCACATTGGTAGAACTATAGTGTCTTAATCAAGAGACGAAAGTGTTGTACGTATAAATCAGTCACTGCAAAGATACATTAGCCATATTTAATGAAATTTTAAATGCAGGATCTGTTTTTTACTTTTAGCCTTTGCATATTGATTCATTACTTAAAACTGAATACAAAGACAAAAAGAACTTTGAAATACATACCTCAGAGTATTAACAACTACTCAGCTCTTGATGTAAATGTCAGAGAAAAAAGGAAAAGATTTGGTGAACTCTCTATCGGTGAAATACCGAATTGTTGCTGAATAGCATTATAAATGCCACTGAGATCATGCTTCATCTTAAAGCAAAATAAGCGTAGTGTCATTTATATGCTATGTGAATGTTGGCGCAATAGTTGAAAAATCTTGCTCCAGAAGCAATTTAAGAAGGTGGGACCACTATGTGACTGTCCAGTTCACTCTTATGTCATAATGTCTTAGGTTAGAAATTGTCCAGGAAATAATATGTTTTAACTGTTGGAGTCTTTTCTCCCCCCAGCAAATTACAGGACCATAAGTTTTCATTTTCCCCAATGTCTTTTCTGCTATAATAATGGCTTGAGGATTTAAATCCTGTGCTGTTATTGTGACTTCAAAGCTTTAAAACTGCAATTGAATGAGGCAGTTCATCTGTCATTATTCAAATATGAAGCAATTATGATGAAATAAAGATAAAATTCCGCTGAGAAATACTCCAATCAATTTTCACTTATATTTAACTAGAAACATGAAATGATGCTTAGAAGGGTAAGTTTAGGTAATAAAATTGAAGAATAAAAAAGCATGAATTACTGATGTATAACTGAGTCGTTTGTGGAGGTTTCAAGGTGTGTAAATAAAATATGTCACCAATATTGAGTGAAAGTTTGGTGCATGATAAAAAAAAAAAAGCCAAAAAACAAACATAACACTAAGAACAAAAACCCACCCATTACTTAAGTGGTCAGAACAGTAGTTAAATTTATGTTCCCCACAGGAAACCTGGTAGAATATTTACATTTTTAACACTTGTACCCCACCCAACCAACATAAAATTCAAAGATCCGATGTGACCCTGTGTTTTTTTTAGAAAAGATGTTAAAGGCAGTGAAAGACACATGCCACAATTACCAATAAATAAAGCTTTTATTTCTTTATTCTGACTGAACGTTTTACATTCCCTCGCTTGTACCAACTTCATTTTTTTATAATTGTTTCTCTATCTTTAACTTTAATATTTTCTTTTTTAAAATCTAAATTTTAGTACCCCATTTGTTTAATCAAATTGTTCAAAGGGCCATCCAATAAAATGCTCAGCTGTGTTGTAAGAAGAGCTAGAAATAGAAGAAAAGTAGAATATGCAGCATTACGTCAAATAAGAATTTTATAAATATGTTTTTTATTAACTATTCTTCCAATAATTCAGCACACTTTTATTTAAAACATTTCTACAGGGGCCAGCTTGGTGGCATGGCAGTTAAGTTCATGTGCTCTGCTTCAGCGACCTGGGGTTTGCAGGTTCAGATCCCTTGTGTAGATCTATGCACTGCTTGTTAAGCCATGCTGTGGCAGGGGTCCCACGTATAAAATAGAGGAAGATGGGCCCAGATGTTAGCTCAGGGCTAATCTTCCTCATCAAAAACCAACCAACCAACCAACCAACCATCCATACAAACAAAAAACATTTCTACATTGGGGCCAGCCCAGTGGCGTAGTGGTTAAGTTCATGCACTCTGCTTCAGTGGCCCAGGATTCACAGGTTCAAATCCCAGACACGGACCTATGCACCACTCATCAAGCCATGCTGTGGTGGTGTCCCATATACAAAAGAGAGGAAGATTGACATAGATGTTAGCTCAACGACAATCTTCCTCAAGGAAAAAGAGGAAGATGGGCAACAAATGTTAGCTCAGGGCCAGTCTTCCTCAAAAAAAAAACAAAAAACAAAACATTTTTACATTAATCTTACATTCTCATGATGTTCAAACTCATATAAGCATAATATTCTACTGTTAGTAGCCTGATTTATTATTTTCTCATTTTTTGCTTTAGATATATAATTTCTAATATAAGAAGGACCTATTAAAAATCTGTCTCAGTTATTGAAGTTTCCTCTACTACACTAATAATAAATATGATGAGTAAGTTTAGTATTTCAAGTAAATAAGCCTTCTATGAATGCCTACTGTGTTCCAGATCTCTATCCAATATTTAGAATTTGAAGACTAATATAATGAATGGGGATGAAGACAGAGAAGTAGAAAGTTGCAATGGAAACACAAATAAAGGAGTACTTAATTTTGCTATGAGAATATTTAGATAGCTCATTTGGTGTCCCATATTTTTGCCACAAAAGATAAAATAACTGGTTGCCAGTTTGGTTCATTTCTTCATTGATGCAGTTCTCCCATTCGTATATTATATAAATCTCAGTTCCACATTTCCCATAGAACTTTGGAACATCTATCAGTAGACATGTGACAATATGTCAGGAACAAATAACAGTGTAGAAGGCTTTTCACAACTCAATACAAAACTCAGTTACAAATACGCATCCTAGTACTTGGAAACTGACAGCTCTCTTAATGAACGAAGAAATTTTAGCAAAGAAGAAAAAGTGCAATGCATTCCAAAGGAGACGAATCAGCAAGCACAGAAAAATAAATAAATAAATAATGTGTAATACCATGAATTAAAGACTTAAAAGACAACTGCTTAGGTACAACCCACAAAATGAAATCAGTTGTTTGCACAGCATTGACATGAATCCACACACATTTTATTTATTTTGTATTTATTTATTTTTATGAGGAAGATTGGCTCTGAGCTAACATCTGTTGCCAATCTTCCTCTATTTTATGTGGGATGCCGCACACTGGGCGCTAGGTCCCCATCGGGATCCAAACCTGCGAACCCCATGTCACCAAAGCAGACCACGCCAATTTAACCACTGCACCACCAGGCCAGCCCCACACACATTTTAAATGTGTTCAAATATTTTGTATTTCTCAACAAAGTCTTTAATTCTGTTATGCATTTTTCATGTTTCATTATGTTTTTTTTAATGTCCTTCTTTCATTTTTTTTATTTTATGTTTTATGGCAAAGTTGCCCTACAATCAATTAGTTATGCAGTGAAAAGCTGCTTACGGGAAAAGTACTGAGAAGCAGCTCTTGGAACTCTGCTGTGGGAGATAAGGAAGATACACATCAGCAAGTTTAGTTAGCAAGTTAAGGCTTAGCTGAGACCTGAAAGAAGGGTGGAATGCAACTAGGGAACCAGGCATGAGAAACGTCTTCTAAGCAGAGAATGGCAATTGCCACAAAGCAAGAGAAAACATGGTTAATTCTGGCTGAAGAGTAGTTTGGAGGAACTGGTGAATAATGAGACATGAGGTTTGAAAGGGTATCAGAACCAGATAGGTATTCTGTCCCCAAATTCCTGGACCTATTTTAAGATTTAAAAAAGGGATAGTTTAAAAAAGGGTTCCAACTGGTACACATTTGCTTGTTAGAAAATATGTTCGGCTGTAGTGTGGAGAACTCCAAGGGTGGGATATGACACAAGACAGAAATATATAAGAGGCCCATTTCATTAATGCAAGGCAAAAAAAGAGTGGCTGAACTATAATCCTGACCATGGAAATTGACAAAAATGAACAAATTCTCGGGGTGGTAGGAAGTAGCATCAATAGAATTTGGTGAGTAATTAGGGAAGTTGAGGGAAGGGGCAGTCAATAAATGCCTCTCTGGCTTGGGCAAATGAATAGATGGGAAGGTTCTTAAATGACATAGAGGATGAAAGAGGAAGAGCAGGAACAAGGTTTATTTGGGACAGTTGGGAAGACAGTGAGTTTAATTTCAACCACGTTGAGAATGAGATGTCAGTGAAGTCCCACTGTAGACTTGATTAAGAGGGATGAGAAATGCATCACAGTAAAGTTTTGAGGACCCTCTGGAAGATAAAAAGCCCTTAGTGGCTTGCAGGGTAAAGGATGCGTAAAAAGTGAGGTGAGAGGTTATCAAGATCAATTTGGCATATTTTACATTTTCTCAAATGACTGGCCCGGTATGAGGATATTGCATTTAAATCAATTTAGCGGAGGCAAACAAGAACTTTGCTAAAAGAGTTCTACTAAGAAGGCTCAGCATTTGGGTAGGAAATAATTTCAACAATTAGCAGCTTTCATTATTCAGTTTATGATCAAAAGAAAGACTCTTTCCTTTATTACTCAAACCAGACACACCAGCCTCCAACGTCTGGTCCTGACACTTACTTGATTTTTATCCTTTGACAAGTTCCTTAACTTCTTTAGTGTCTCCACACAATAATAGATAGATACAACTATCTTGGCACATTATTGAAAGGCCTGAATGAAATAATGTGTAAATGCCTAGCATGTTACAGAACTAACGCTTAGTGTACAGCAGAACTAAAAACAAAAAAATACAGTTTTAAAGGGTTCATTTTCTTCCCACTCAGAATATCTCTTTTGCTTTAAGTACTAAATAACATGAATCTGTGTTCCGTTTTTATAACTGTTTGTCGCATTCATTCAACAACTGCTTTCGTAGCACCTACCACATGTATGGAGTGATGTTTCTTGTCACCAAGGAACTCCAAACAATGTAAAACATATTCCCTGCCTTGGAAGAGCTTATACACTCAGTAATATAAGCCCTGCAAGGGTGAGACAGTAAAACGGCAATAAAACATCATCTGTGGAAGTGAAAGAAATAGTGGACCACTTCCACACAGATCTGGATGGTCCAGTTTACACTGATCATCCCTCTCCTGGTTGCCTAGAGTGCTTAGGTAAACTTTTTTGAGGCCAGTGCTCATATAGAACAGAGGTTAGAAGAGCTGTCTTGATAGTCCATCAGATCTGGCTTTAAATTCTGGTTCCACTGTATTAACAACATAACTATGGGCATAACTTAATGATAGGTTATAACTAAGTAATATCTTAGGGTCTCAAAGCCTGGTTCTGAAGTAGAGATTGCTATGAGGTTGCTATTATCTGTCACCTAGCATTGTTTAGACACTTAAATGGGTAATATAAAACCTCCATTGTGATATCTGACATACAGTGAAAACTCAATAAATGTTAGTTAGTAGTTGTGGTAAAAAAACAGCAACAGGAACATTTTAAGTTTAGGAATACACACAGACACACACACACGGATATAACCTCAACAGAGAAAGCTTGAAATTGTCCAGCGTAGAATTTGCAACAATTTGGAAATGAAATTTGATACAGGCACAGAGCTAAATTTTCTGGGAAAAAAATTTCAAATAGGAATATTTTACTAATATTTGTATTTAATTTAATATATATCTTTTGTATTTGTATTTGATTTAATATATGTCTCTAGAGAGAGGGAGAGATATACATGCACACACACACACATATATAAAAGAGTGGTAAGATATCTTTTTTAAACTATATGCACAAAGGAAAAAAAAAGATGTCTGGTGAAAGATCATTGAACTCTTGACTATCATTCAACTGAGTGGGATGAAAACTGGTTTCCCAGAAGAGGTCTTAATACCATTAAAAGTTTATCTGAAAATTGCTTAAGCAGTTTATCAGGAATGCTAATTTCTTCCCAGAAGGAGGTTGTGAATTAAAAAGTCTGTGCTAGACCAGGTTAGGGACAATATTTCCTTTATAAATCTTTTAAATTATTAAATTTATTAAATTTTGTGAATTTATACATAAAACAATAAATTTGTGAGCTGACTCTAGCAGTTATAAAATAGCTGTGTTTCATTATCCTTTTTTTTAACAAAAGCAGCTTCAGATTAGACTTTTAGTCACCCCAAAACCACCTGCAAAGATATGCCTTGCCCCAAAAAACCACATAAATTTATCAAGCAAGATTAGCTTTTTCAACAGACTTCTGAATATGTATGTGTTTCTCTGTGTATTTGTGTGTGTGTGTGTGTATACACCATGGTTCATTTATATTTTATAACATTTCTACTTTAAACGTGAACTTCTGATGGCTCGTTATAAACTATACACCTTTACTCGTGTACCTGGGCTCATTAAATTAAAGATGAAAGATCAGAAACCATTCAGGGAAAGGGGCCATCAACATAGCAGGTAGCAGGAATGAGATCCTGATGGCAAAGCCTGACATCTCACGTAGACCTGTACACACAAACAACAGCAAATAGAAGTGTTTGGATAGGAGATGCTAGGCTAGCCCACCTCCATTTGACCTCAAATCTTTGATCTTGTTTTCCTGACTCCAGTCTTTTGTCTTTGTTCACTGACTTCAATGCCCATTTTCTTACTCTTTAGCTGTAAAGCACTCACTCCTCAAAATACTTATTGCTGAGAATGTTGAGGACTGAAATCTCTCAGTGAATTTCTGTGCCTAAGCTGAGGTTATGCTCCCCTCCTCCTCATGCCCCAGCTTTCTGCATCTATGGAGAGGACATTGGAGCCCCATACAAAGGACCTCAATTGGAAGGCTATTTTGAAGGACCATCTTGGCCAAGACTCCCTGTGAGATTGGCTGAGAAATTTGTTGTAACTGTTAAAGTTCATCTTTTCCCATCAGCACAGTCCTGCTTCCTTGGCCCCCCCACTCCTGCACACAGACACATGTTGAAAGCATTTCCCAATAAATCTCCTGTGTACATATCTCCATCTGAGTCTACTTCCTGCAACTGTGGACCTCAAAGAAAACATGGAGGAGTGATCTGGAAGGCTACCTTCCAAGGAAAAATCTGCCTTTGGTTACTGACAGTAGTAAAAGATGGAGGCAAAGTGTTTCAGGGTAAAAGGGGATCAAGGATTCTACAAGGCAGCAAAGGAATAGTAAGGGAGAAAGGGGAATGGTCATAAACCAACCATGATAGGTAATCTAATGACCTCCAAAGATGCCCGTGCCCTAATCCCTGAAAACTTCAAATACATTACCTTACATGACAAAAGGGAATTTGCAGTTGGGACTAAGATTAAGAACCTTGAATTGGGGAAAGCATCCTGAATTATCCAGGTGTGCCCAATCACACGGCTCCTTAAAAGCTGAGAACCTACTGGCTCTGGTGAGAGACTCTGCAGCAATGATCAGAGAGATGCAATGTTTCTGGCTTTGAAGACAGAAAGAGGTGCCATGAGCCATGGAATGCAGGCAACCTCTAGAAACTAGAAGAGGCAGGAAATGGATTCTCCAGAAACGAATATGCCCAGCAACACGTTGATATTAATCCAGTGAGACCTATGTTGGCTTTCTAACCTATAGAACTGTAAGATAATAAATGAATTGTTTTAAACCACTAAATCTAAAGTAATTTGTTACAGCAGCAATAGAAAACTAATACACCAATCTGGGAAAGAACTTGAAGGAAACAAAGGCTCATTGAGGAGGTGCTAAATTGCAGTAACAGAAACCAATGGCAACGTGGAGGAAGGAACAACAACTTGGGGAAGGAACATAAGTCAGTTCTCATGTAAGTGACCTCCCAGAGGTGGGAAACTAACAGTGATTGCTATTAGATAATCGTTTTTCCTCCTTAGTTGCTGCTTATGAAAGATCTGAGAAGACCGTTCCCCATTTCTGATGCTGGCAGATTATTAAAATAAGTGAAAGTACCTACTCCAGTTAGTAGAAAGGGTTATGTCTGGACACAAAAGGCATCATGTAACCCAAATGTGCTGCTTAACGTGCACAAACAAAACGACTCCTTAGAACTCAGTGAAGCCAGCCTAGTCTTATTCTTGACAGATGACTAAGTATTTAAGGGCCAGGAAACTGATGACTGTTTTTTAAACATTATTTTTAATTCTGTTGCTCATGAAATCTAAAAAGTATGTAGCTATTGAGGTGGAAGTAATAGTCCAGTTAAGCAGACAAATCGCTCCGTGAGAATGTCAGGTAGCAGTTGGTTCCAAGAGAAGACATTTTTTGTGTTTTTAATATTAATTGAATTAATTAATAATCTATTATTACAGATTCGATGAAAGTTCGTAGGTGGAGTAAGATTACTCTATTTTCCATAATTTCCTGCTTACATGTTTGTTTCAAAACTTCCAGGGCTAGCAAAAAATACAACAACTAAAACAAAACTGTCCAATGTGTCCCTAAGGGCCTAGGGACTTTTGACTTTGATAACTAAGCATCTAGGAGGTACTCGTGCTCAGAGAGTATCTCCCCTTCTCTGTAGGTTGCAGGGAGTGGGAGTAGGTTATCAAGTCCCTTGGATAGCAGAATACTTGAATTATTGTTTCCTTCTCTTCAAAGCGTGAGAGCAGTGGAAATAGGTGGAGGAGAGAACAAAGCAATGCTCTTACAGGTGGGACCACCCCTTCCTAGCTGGGATGGAGGGTAGTGTATGGAAAGGGTTGCTCCTGTAATTCCTACAAATCAATGCATATATCCTGCTTTCAATGCTAAATCTCCCCTATTTGAAATGTGTGTAGTAATTGAAGCAAGAGAATCCTCTGAGTTGCTGTTCTGTTTTCTGACAGGAGAGAAGCAGGTTTATGAGGACGCTTAAGCAGCTAATAGAGTCATCAGAAATCTCCATTTGTTATTCTCAGTGAGGAGTTGTGTAGCAATTGAGAATTCTGGAATCCACACAGAAACACAGTGTAGAAGAGAGAAGGAAAAGTAACATGCAGAGAGTGAGAACTTAAGGGTTCTAGAGCTCAGCTGTGTTGGTCCTGAGTTTCTACATCAGTAAAATGTGTGGTTGTAGAGTGTAAGGGCCCCAGTGACCCTTAAACAAGCCACAAATCCAGACAGGAGGCAACAATGTTGGAGACACATATTCTTTAAATAAAAGTCCAATGTGAATAGTTTTTCCTCCATTATTGGAAAACAGGATGCTGTGGTTGATTTGCAGATAAAGTGACTAGCTTGTGTTTTGGAAAAAAATGTTATTAAAAAATAGACTTCATCTTTCAGCACTAGAATCCTGTTCAGTGTGGGACTTGCTTGTGTCCCGAGAGGCATCTGGGAGGTGAGGAGGCATTTGTGTCAACTTTTTGTCACATTCTACCTGGGTCCTCAGCTTGTTCTGTGGAATGTGGGCTGAATTAGTCACCCACACAGTTCAGGCTGTTCCTTATTTTTAATCTTTTTGGATTAAGAACCTTTCATTGAATTTTTGAAAGTGAAACCTGCTCTATGCAGCCGTACCACCACACTTAGATGACAGTCTTCTCCTTGAATCATGTCCTCCTTCCCTTAAAGAAAATCCAGGAAGTTGGGACTTGTGAGGATTTCCAGCAACTAGAAAAGAGAAATTTTCACTTATCCCTTTAGTTAGGAGTAAAACTCTCCTCCTGTCTCTTCACTCTCATAAAACTTGGTAAACGCACTTCTGTTTAGTTCATTCTCACTTAGATTTAATGATATTGATGTATATTTCTGGTTCTTGATTTTTTGGGATGGGAATCATGTTTTCTCTATTTCAATATCTATTTAAAGTGTTGGGTATAGTGCACTTAAAAATATTTGAAAATTCTAAAACAGAATTTTTTCTTTTCTAAAGATTGGCACCTGAGCTAACAACTGTTGCCAATCTTCTTTTTTTTTCAGCTTTTTCTCCCGAAATCCCCCCAGTATATAGTTGCATTTTTTTAGTTATGGGTCCTTCTAGTTGTGGCATGTGGGACACTGCCTCAGCATGGCCTGAAGAGCGGTGCCATGTCCTCGCCCAAGATCCAAACCAGCAAAACCCTGGGCCACCAAAGCACAGTGTGCGAACTTAACTGCTCGGCCACGGGGCCAGCGCCTGAAACAGAATTTTTAATGATAGCCTAATAAACTAGTTCTTAACAGTTGTGCATTTAAGTTGATTCCAGTTGTAAATAACAATCTATAAAACTATAGATTTATTATATACATCTATAAATAATAATAAACCTATATTTATAAATCTAAATCCACATCTACATAAATAAATCTATATCTATAAACTCTATATGATAAATATATAGATTTATTTTATTATTATTATTATCGATTATTATAAATCTAGTCTATAAGTAATATTTGAATAAGTTTGCCTGAATATAAGTTCATGTGAATACATTTGCATTTGCTTGTTATTCCCATTTTTCAGATGGGAAATTAAGGTACAGAAAGACTAAGTAACTTGCCCATTGTCATACACTGACTCTGAAATTATATGTTTACCTGCTACATAATGTAGGCTCTCAACCCTTTATTTGAAACTTTTGGGTCCACTTGTGATTTAGAATTTTGAATCTTTCTGAGTTTATACAGTAATATGAAACATATACACTATGTAATACTCCCAGTGGGGTGTAGGACAGCACTACTTACATGCATTAATCTACCTGTAGCAAATATACGAGTATTCACACTAAGTTTAATAAATAAAAGCAATAGATAGCCTTATGTAAATTAACATCAAATGAGTTTGGGCCAGATCAGGTTTTGACATCCAATGAGTTAAGAATACCTTTCCTTAATTAGTAAGCTTAGTCCCCTCACTACCCTATTCCCAGTTGCTTCGTAGGGCTTCCAAGCTTCGGGAGTAGAAGGATAAGGATGCGGTATTTTGTGCTTACTTGAGTAGTAATATTTAAATTCTTACTCTTTTAACTTTATTACCAAGTTATACGGAGCATTGCAATTTAAGCTTCTGATATCTTCTCCATGCAATCTACAACACTGGAGACAGTCCCAATTGTTCTGATTACCTCTTCCTGTTCAACAAGTCACCTAGAATTTAGAAGTTAAAATCAATACACCTCATGAACTTTGGGTCCAGAATTTGAGAAAGATTGGCTTACTTATTCTTCTACTGTATGTGACATCAACTGAGGGCACTCAGTGGTATTCAGCTGGCAAATGGGCTGGTCTAGAAAGGCCAAGATTTCTTTACTCACATATCCGGCACTTTAGTGGGGATCACCAGATGGTGGGTTCAACTAAGCCTGTTGATGGGAGGCTGAAACGCTTTCTCCAGGATGATGCTCTGAAGGTAGTGGAGCTTCGTCCATGGTGGTCAGCTTGCCCTCCAGAGAGTGATCCAAGGGATGAGTATAAACAACAAGGCTTCTATGACAACCACAAAAGGTTCACATCTTAATGGTCAAATAAGTCACTAAAGTCAACTCAGATTCAAGAGGATAATTTGATTCCACTTATCAGTGGGAATAGTAACCAAGAACTCTCGGCCACCTTTAATCTAATAAGTCACATAAGAAAAGGAAAAACAGATGAACATTTTCTAGCAATTAGTTTTCCAACTTCAATGTTTCCATTTTTGCTTCATTTTTTATTACTGAGATTGAATATTATATTAAGTACTTTTTGACCATTGGAATTGTGTATGTATGTGTGTGTTATCTGTTTATATTCTTTCTCCTTTATCGGGGTTTATTTTTCCCTTATTGATTTATACGGGTTCATTATAGTTTTTACATCTTTAGGAATCTTTTTTGTTTATATGTGTGTACAGATACAAAGGCACTAAAATGAACTCAGACTAAATAATTTTTGTAGAGATTTAGAATTATGGAATCGATTTTATCTTATTTAATCTCTGATTCCTTGGGAAAATACTCCAAGCTTAGTGACATAGACGCAAATAAAAGGCCTGTGAGATACACACAAGGCACACACTCACACACATACAACACACACATGAAGTTATAAGATTTTGTGTGATTAAACAGTTAGAAATTTTAGAAAACTTCTACTTCTTAAAGACCATATGCTACATCTGTTTTATGTGTTATATTCACTCATTTATTCAAAATAATTTAAAAATAAAAGAAATAGGAGATGGTGGGAGGGAAGTGCTAACATTTATGGGTTGTCCATTGAGCCGGCTGCTTTGACAAGTGGCTTATGAAAAGGCGTTAGGATTTTTAATTCTCAGAATGACCCTTCAGAGTCGAAACTAGATGATTACTCGTTCCACCCACAATATTATAAATTTGAAGGTGAAGGAACAATTTTCACCATGTTATGAATGATAAAGTTAAGGAAATTGCCCCTTATCATAAGTAGGAAGTCAAACTCCATATTCTGTCCTCTTCCCTATAATGCTTCCCTGAATTCTCCCTATAAAACCACCCTGCCGCTAGTGGTCTCTATTTGGAAACTTCATTCAGATCATTATGCAGCACATTTAAAAGACACTTGTTAGTACTACGTCAATATCTATTCCTACTCACAGACATAATATAAAAATGTAGCAGCAGATATCTAAAAAATGAGGAGAAGTTTTAAAAATCTGCTTTGTAGGTATCATAAAGAGCATTTCAATAATAAGAAAGCAAAAAAAAGTACAGCAAGCATTATAACGAGTTGAAATTTTCCAGTGAAAATGCTGTTTGTAATTTTTCAGTGACACACACTTACTAAATAATATGTAAAATACTGACACCTAATGTTAACTTTTTGTATTATAACTTCAGAAAATTTTTCAATCTCCAAAAACAGAATTTAGGAAGCTACTAAAGAATTGTTAAATTAAAAAATTATGTGGTTTTTTAAAAATAAAGTTATTTGACTGTCTGATGTATTAATGGTATAATATTCCTAAAAATTAAAGGTAGAAAAGGCAGCTCATCTGCATTTAAGGCTTCCAATAAAGCCATGGGCACACAACTGAATTGAAAATTAGTGGCATGAATGTGTTATTGATAACACCTTAACAAACTAATGTTTTAACGCAGAGGTCAGTAAAGCTTTTCTGTAAAGGACCAGAGAGTAAATGTTTTAGGCCTCGTGGATGATAAAGTCTCTGTCACAACTGTACAACACTGACCTTAACAGACCTTAACTGACCTCACAGAGTAAGAGAAACCATAGATAATATATGAACAAATGAGCATGGCACAGTTCCAAGGAAAAGGTGGCAATGAAATTTGAATTTCATGTGCCATGAAATATTATTCATTTTTTCCCTCTTTTCACCACTTCAAAACATAAAAAACCATTGTGAGCTTAACAGGCTGATCAAAAAGAGGTGGTGGGCTGGATTTGGCCAACAGGCCATAGTTTGCTGACCCTGTGGTAATGACTTTTAGTTGAATGGTCAATGTAGGACAAAATGGAGAAACATTTTTCTCCCTTTGGGATGAGAACAGATTAAACAAAAGGAAAATTCAAAGGTCGAATAGATGTTTTGGTTCATATGATTTCCACTCACCTCAGCTGCTGGTGCCCACTAACCTGTTTAAATTAACTGAATTGGCTACAGAAACACTGAAACTAAGTTTTAAAACTACATTCACACATTGGTGTTTTTCTATTATTTCATTTAACTATATAATGGTCAAACTGGAAAGGATCCTAGAGAACTTAGAAAAAGTTTTTGAACTTTTAAATAGAAAATCTTGCCTGTTAAATATGTTTCTCAAAAAACTGCAGCTTATTTTCACGTGAAGCTCTTTTGCAATGCACGGAATTTGTTCAGGATGCTCTTTCCCCAACCCTCTGTTCCCTGTTTCTCGTCCTCCAGGCCTCATTTAATGTCACCTCCTGAGTGGGGCCTTCCCTGAACAAATTGTTGGTAAAAGTTCCTCCTTGTCCATCTCCCTTTCTGCACTCTGTTTTTTTCTTTACAACTCTTACCCAAACTCGGACTGCTGTAACATCTGCAGTGTGTTCATATTATGGCCATCTCCCGCAGGAATCTGGGCTCCCTGGGACTGAGATGCGGTGCCCTTTTTCATCAGTCTGTTCCCTGAGCCTAGCATGGGGCAGTGTCTGTAGCCAGGGCTCAGTTAATATTTTTGAAGGACGAGCGTGTAAATCAGATGAAATCAGATCGTCTTTGGTTGAAGTGCAGCGGTGAGGGTCCTGGGCCTCCTCCTGCTCCGATTCTTGCCCTTCTCTCAGCGCTTTTAAGGAAACTGCAGAAGTTCATTTTAACATGAGGAGACTGAAGTCCAATAAATTAATATCTACTGTGTGGTTACTTAAATATCCTTAGCAAAATTATGTTTTCTTTTCCTTTTAGGGAGGCAGAATCCGGAAAACTTAGTATAATTAAGGCTACAATAAGTAACATAAAGATGACAGTTGAAACAATATAAGACAGGGAAGCAACAAGATGACTTTAAGAGAGAAAAGAAACCAGTGGATATCACTGACCTGTGGCAAAAGACCTGAGAATGGAACTCCAGAGTTCACCAAATGCTTCCTTGTTTATTTTTCTGAGAAGTGAATGGAGTAAGGAGTCATTTTATCTTATTTTACATTTGAGGAAATGGATGTGCAAAGTTAGTACTTTATGAGTTTACCATGCATGTTGTAAAAGATGAGGAAGCTATGAATAATTAAAAGAAACCACATTTTCAGTGTGCTCCGAGAGAGGAAATACTGCGCGTTGGTGAGGTATGTGAGCCTTAGAGAGAGACTGCCAGGTTTGGATTCCAACTCTACCACTTTCTGCCGTTTTGGTCTTGGACATATTACTTAACCTTTCCTGCTTTATTTATCATATGAACACGATGATATTTATCTCATAGGGTTGTAATAGGGATTAAATACAAAGTGTTTGGGTAAAGGTCTGGCACACATTAAGCAAACAGTTAACTCTAGCCATTATTGAGCTTTATTATTTATCATACCTAATAGATACTCATTAGATGAAGCAATGATATCTATTAGAGAAACATGAGGTTTTTAACTTCTAAGAACTCAACTGAAATGAATAGGAAAGCAACAGAAGTAGTTCTTGGTTAAACAAGAATATATTTTCTCTCGTGGAATTCTAATTGTTTCAAATATTCTCCATTTCTCAGAGTTTGGTCATCAGTCCTAAAGTGATTCGCCCATCCATCCATCCATCCATCCATTCATTCATTCATTCATTCAATGTGTTAAACACTGAATTAAGCTTTGGGGATATGAAGATGGGTCAGCCATGATTCAATAGTTAAGTGAATCAAAATTACAATAGAGTATAATACAAGCATTAATAAAGATATCCCCAAGTGAATGAACATAGTGTGGAAGATACTCAACATGGCCTAGAAGAGTCAGAGCATCTTCCAGGCAAAGTGAAGTTTCTATTGATTCATGAAAGTTAATTGAAATTAACTAAAGAGACAAAGGTGGAAGAGCATGTCAAGCAGAAGGAACAACACGGAGATAGTAGACTGATGGAAGAATAGTTTTAGATACATGTCTAGTGGTAAAAACGGGCTAAGAGGAAGTTAATATGCACAGGTACAAAAGATCATATCTAGAAGAACTTTGAATTTCATGTCAAGAAAATGGATATTTTCTAAAGGTTGTAGAGTTATTAAAGGAATTTTAAAGTAAAAATTCATGTACAGGTTTGTGTTTTAGAAATACTTTCAGTTACCTCTTTCTGAGTAACATACCATCTTAAACTTAGTGGCTTCAAACAATAAGACTTTATTACTTCCATGACTCCATGGGCTGACAACTGTCCTTCTCCTTTACATCATGGTGGCTTAGGTGCTAGACGGCTAGAAGGTTCATCTTGGCCTCATTCATGTTTGGCAGGTGTGTGCTGACTTTTGGCTAGGAGCTCACTGTGGCTATTACTATGGCTTTAGTTACCTTAGGCTGTTCCACATGCCCGATTAGGCTTCCTCAGAATGTAGTATCTTGATTTAAAAAGGATTCCAAGTGGCAAGAGCAGAGCTGCAGCTCTTTTAAGGCTCAGACTTGAAAATTTCAGAATGGCATTTCTGCTGCATTTTATACATTAAAGGAGTCTAGTGATAGTACCAATTCCAGGTGGAAATGGACCACACAAAGGCATGAATATCAGGATATATAATGTGACTAGGTATTAGAGTCAATTCTCTGGCCCCTAATAACTCAGGGCCTTTCCAAATACAAAATATGCTCACTTCTAAGACTCTCAAACTCTCACTCCATTACGGCATCAGGCTAAAATCCAGGGTCTCATTATCTAAATCATGTTCTGGTAGGATCGAGGCTCCTCAAGTGTGGCTTCTATTAATCTAAAAGCCTGTGTATTAAAGAGACACATATCTAAGCCAACACACCCAACATAATATGGTGAGGCAGGAACAGAGAAACTACAATAGACATGCTCGTTCCCAAAGGGAGAGAATATGGAAGGCACGTAGCAATCACTAGTCCACAACACTTCTGAAATTCAACTGGCACGTGTCACCAGTTTCTGGATTAGGGCTCAGGTCTACTCCCTTGGAGCAGTTCTCTGTAGTTCTTGGCGTCACCTTCTGTTCTCTTGATTCCACATTCTGAATCTTTATTCCTTTTCCATGAGAAATAGACCATGTCTGAACCTGAGTAGCCATCTCAACCAGCTTTCTGCTTACATTAGTTATCTATTACGTTAGTTACCTATGACTATGGTAGAAATTACCTGAAAACTTAGTGGCTTGAAACAATAAACATTTATCATCCTATAGTTTCTGTGGCTCAAAAATTCAGCAACAGTTTAACTAGGTCCTCTGAATCAGGGTTGCTCAGACTATGTCAATCAATGTGTTTGCTGAGGCTGTAGTCATCTCAAGTCTCAAACAGCAGAGGATCCACTTCCAGCTTCACTCAAGTGGTTGTTGGCAAGATTCAGTTCCTCATGAGCCCTGGGACTGAAGGTTTTCATTCCTCATTGGCTGTTTGTCAGAGGCCTCTTAATTCCTTGCCACATGGTTCTCTCCATAGGGCAGGAAAGAATATAGCATCTGATTTCCGTCAAACTGAGAAAAAGAGAGAGCCAGAGAGGGCAAGCAAAACAGAAGCCAAAGTCCTTTTGTAATCTAATCTTTGCAGGGACATCTTACTTTTGCCATAATCTAGTTATTAAAAGAAAGCCACTAAGGGGGCTGGCCCCATGGCCGAGTGGTTGGGTTCGCGCGCTCCGCCGCAGGCAGCCCAGTGTTTCGTTGGTTCGAATCCTGGGCGCGGACATGGCACTGCTCATCAGGCCACGCTGAGGCAGCGTCCCACATGCCACAACTAGAAGGACCCACAACAAAGAATATACAACTATGTACTGGGGGGCTTTGGGGAGAAAAAGGAAAAAAATAAAATCTTTAAAAGAAAAGAAAGCCACTAAGTTCAGACAACACCCAAGGGGAGGAAATTGCATGGGGAATAAATAACAAGATGTAGGGATCATTGGGAAACATCCTGGAAGCTTCCTACACACTACCTATAAAATTTGGGGAACCCATGGACCTATTTTCATTTTGAACGGTCTTTGTCTTTCTAAGTATGACTGATACAATTCTTTAGAAACTGTGTAGACTTTCTGCATATCAAATTAGAATCCACTCCATTGAATAAAAGCAACATCCATACGTAGCATTCCCTATTGAGCTAAGAGTCATAGTGCTGAGAAAAAACACTATCAAGGGCCTCAGAAGTGATCTTGTCTAGTTGAGAGGTCTATAAAATCTCAACAAAAGATCTGACAGCCACACCTTCCATCTGATCTTGAGCCTGAGGTCATGTTTAATGGAAGAATTTGATCTCTACCCTCAGCTTTTATTTTAATTTGGGAATCTTTTTTTCAGAATGAGGAAGTCCATAATTGAGAAGCAGTTTTATTTCCCAACCCTGGAATTCCTGGGTTAAAAGTGCTCCCTTTTTATTCTGATTGAATCTGAACAGTAGTTCTTTCTTTACTTCTCCTCTCTAACTCCAGTTCTTATCATGTGGGTATGATAAGACATGGATACAATATGAGCAAACAAAAAAATCGAAACAAAGCTGTTGGCATTTTTAACATTCTGTCTGGAAATCTTAGCTAAATACACAAATTAGTTAGATATATTTTCTCTCTTTCATGTTACCTCATGGAAACCAGATTCCCACCATTTTACACCTAACTGACAGGGTTCAACATTTTTCAAGCTTCCAAAGTCAATGCATTCACTATCCTTCCAATTTCCATTAAGAATCTTTTAAAAACTTTTCTAGCTCCACGTGCTTCCTGGTCCTAAAGCCAGTGCCAGCTGTTTTAGGTTTTTGTTACATCAGCACCTCACTTCTAAGTAGCAACTTTTTGTTTCAGGCGTCTATAACCACGTAACTACCTCAGAATTTAGTAGCTTAAAACAGCAATGGTTTACTATTTCTCACAACTCTATGAGTTGACTAGGTCTTTCTTCTGCTTAATATGATATGCGCTGAAGTGCTAGAACAACTTAAAAGTCCAAAATGGTCTTACTTATACAGCTGGTGATTAGTGCTGGCTAGATGCTGGAACTCAGTTTGAGCTGTTAGCCGGCGCCTCAGTTCTCCCCCATGTAGTACTCTCCGTGCAGTTGCCTGGGTTTCCACGTAACACAGTAACTGGCTTCAAGGAGGAACATTCAAAGTGGCAAAGCGGAAGCTGAGGATCTCTTAAAATGAAACTTTAGAAGTTACATAATGTCACTTCTGCTATATTCTATTCATTAAAGCAAGTTACAGAACCAGGTTGGACTCTATGTGGGAAGGGACTACATGAGAGCCTAAACACCAGGTGGCACGTTCATTAGGGGACATCTTTGGAATCTAGCCCCCACAGAAATGTATTGGCAGGGGTGTGAAGCATAGATTATGGGGGGAGGAGACGGAAAGCAGTGAGAATAGGATTCTGTTAGCCTAACCCGGGCAGGAGATGTTTACAGCCCCAACTAAGGTGTTTATAAGTGGGTGGAGAGACACAGAAGGCATTATGAGGGCCGCCAGTAGACTGAGAGGCTAGAGGGAGTGGGAGAATTCTAGGATGACTTACAAGTTTTACTAGTGTAGTTTTAATTACAGTGGCCTCATTTAACAACTAGGATGAGAAATAGTTTAATTGGATGCTTAAACCAACCTAGAGTTCTTCCCTCTTGAAGTTCTGAATGCTCTTACTCAGTTATTCACAGGCCTCCTCTTCTCTGAATCATTGTGTCCCACCAGCGCTAATGAGACAGGGCAGTGATAAGCATATTGAGCTCCTACAATCTAGCTCAATGATATTCTCCTTTGCAGTGTGCCTCCATTCCCATCAAGGCCTAAACCGGAATCTGCTATTCCCAACACTATAGCCATTGTGTCGTTATTCAATTCCACAGAGTTCTCAAAAATCTACAATTCACCTTTACTCCTAAATAAAGAATTCAAAATGTCTTTCTATCATTTCCAAAGCAGCTTTAACTGAGAAGACAGAGAAACTTGCTTTAACAGAACTCCCTCACAAAACACCTTTTACACATATTCCTGTCTTCCTGGACCCCAGAGGAGAGAAACCCCAGTCTCAACACTGAGGAAGCCTAAAAAAGACAAATAGGTGGTTACTTGCTCCAAATGTAAGTCAGAGCATACTTAGAGCTCCCCAGAGGTAGGCCAAGAATTCTCTTTCCTGACAGAGTAATAACCAGATAACTTTTGGCTAGTACCTGAGCGGAGATTTATAACCAGAAGAACTGGATATATAATCCAACCAAATAGAGCCGTCATCAGACCTACCAGATAATTTTAGGTAGTTCCTAATGCCATTTAAACACGTGGAGACTACAACAGATTATTGGTGATACTTGGATGGGCAATTGCATGTGCAGACTCCTATCCAAAACACAGAGTTTACCTAATTCACATGAGTTGCCTATAGTTCTATACATGACTCAGTCTATTCCCTTCTTGCTATGTTTTGAATTCCCAGCCTGGTCTATAGCTGCAGAAGTTTAAATTCTGACAGTGAGATCAGGATTCTCAGTTTCATTACTCACCTGTCCACTTGCGGGTTCTTCCAGAACCGGGACTACATGTCCATTCTAAGCAATGGTCTGCTGGTAAATGTTTAATGGTTAAGTGGTAATGTTTAAGCAGTGTAATTCCAGTATGAATGTTGGTTGACTATTTATTAACAATAACGTGTAAGCTGAAAGTGAAACAACAAAGATATAATTAACTGGTTCCTCAGTGATGTGTGACGTTTGCTCAAACAGATCAGTTTTGAATATTGAAAAAATATTTCCTCATTATTTTGTTATGTGTAGTGTAGAAGCTACAGACACGATACAGTTGTAAGTTTTATCTGCATTATTGTTATTTTCTCCTTAAGTCTAGAAAATCAATAAAACAATAAAATTAAACCGTGATTTGTAGGGTTTACCAATTTCCATGGTATAAGTACTGCCATCATAGCTGATTTCGACCTACCAATGTAATGTTGAGGCATGCAGAACTAGAAAGAGATATGCAGGCCATTATGGAATGTTGATACTATTCAGATATGATAGACGTAAACTCAAAACTATAGATAATAGTAAAATAAGTAGGAAGTAATGTCTTGAATATTTATTATCATCTTTCTAAAAAACTTTTTATTTTGAAACAATTATAAATGCCAAACTATAAGTTGCCAAGATATATACAAGGAGTTCTGGCATACCCTTCATCTACCTCCTCCAATGTTGACATTTTCATAACTATAGTACAGTAATAAACTAGGAAATTGACATTGATACAATCTATAGGCTTATTCATATTTCATCAGTTATATACATACTCTCGTGTGTGTATGTGTGTAGTTCAATGCAGTTTTATCACACACATGGCATCATATAACTATCACAACAATCAAGACATAGAACTCTTTTATCCTACAAGGCTACCTCATGCTACCCCTTTATAATAAGCCACTTCTGTCTTGATTTTCAATCCTTAACCCCTGGCAACCACTAATCTGTTCTCTATGTCTATAAATTTATTATCTAAAGAATGTTAAAAATATTATATAAATTGAACCATACATTATGTAACCTTTTGAGATAGACTTTTTTCACCCAATATAATTCCCTTGAGGTCCACCTAAGTTCCTGCAACTATCAATAGTTTGGATTTTTTTATATGTAAGAGTAATGTTCCATGGTATGGATGTACCACAGTTTGTTTAGCCATTTAGCTATCAAAAGACATTTGAGTTGTTTTTCAGTTTTTATCTATTATGAATAAAGTTGTTAAAACATTTGCATACATATTTTTGCATTAACATAGGTTTTCATTTCTCTGGTGTAAATTCCTCAAAGTACCCTTGCTGAATTGTATTGTAAGCACCTTTTTGATTTTAGAAGAAAACCAGAGTGAGTATACCATTTTACATTCTAACCAGCAATGTACAGGTGATTCAGTTTCTCTGCATCCTCATCAGCATTTTGTATTATCACTATTTTTTATTTCAGCCATCTGTACATGTTTTTGCATTAACATAGATTACACAGCTTAAGCACTCAATATATATCAAATATTTTAAAAATTCATACTATACGCAGGATTCTATATTAGGAACTGATTCTCTACTAAATCTCTAAAAATTGCAAATAAAATGAATGAATTTTCTTTATGATAAGTGTTCCAAAAGGAAAATCTATGTAAAAAAATCTATGAAGGGCTGGCCCTGTGGCCGAGCGTTTAAGTTTGTGCGCTCCCCTTCAGCAGCCTGGGGTTTTGCCGATTTGGATCCTGGGTGCGGACATGGCACCACTCATGAGGCCACGCTGAGGTGGCGTCCCACAGAGCACAGCCAGAGGCACTCACAACTAGAATATACAACTATGTAAAAAAAAAAAAAAACTATGAATATAATTTTTAAATATTTCCTAAACTGTAGATAACTAAATACAATATGAGTTGCATGAACAAAGGACTATGAAGATTATTTTTTCTTTGTCATATACTTTCTGTGTACTCAAAGTTTCCTTACTAAAAATGTCTTTAAATGTTGTCATATATCTGGTAGCAGTGACTGGATTAAGCTTTGTCCTTTGGATAACCTCTCCTTCAGTCATTGCACATGCATATATATACAAACTCACTGGCTTTATTTTTTTCATGACGTGTATGTTATTCTAAATTTCCAGGATGTACCTAGAGTTACAGAGATAAATATGTCTCATTGTGATTCTTCCTTGAGTTTCTGATAGTTGGGATAAAAACGCTTCTACGTCTGTACTA
Organism: Equus przewalskii; assembly: GCF_037783145.1. Lineage (NCBI taxonomy): Eukaryota > Metazoa > Chordata > Mammalia > Perissodactyla > Equidae > Equus > Equus przewalskii. The sequence continues at coordinate 25,637,436 of NC_091847.1, read as the reverse complement.
GGTGTATGATGCTGGACATTGTCATCTGATGGCTCTCCTCTTTTTCAGATTATGTACGTTAAATACACAAAGGGAAGAGCAGGTTTCTATTTACATGACACCATTCCTCCTCAATTTGCTCAAGCCTGGATGACAGTATGTTGTCTAGCTTTTTCCAGAAATCTTCTTTTTTCATCTACAATAATAAAAATTCAATTTTTTGTCCACATGTTTAAAATGTTTTAAAGCTGCCATTCACTAACAGCCTTAGTTTAGTTACACACAAACTGTTTGAATGCCATCAGAAGTTCATAAATTACAGCTTTCTCTCTAATTATGAGCCATACATTATTGTCTAGATCATCTGTCGAACAAACAGCTTTTGTGCTTGCCAAAGAAAATATGGAGGTGTTCTTATTTACATTGTATGTCAAAAATATAAACAAGAACACAAACATGGTTTACTGCTTGTTACAATTAACAAAACCACCACAATCAAAACATTACCTGTTTTCCCCCCACTGAACAGTATCTTTTTAAACACAGTTGATTTTTGCAAAAAATTTGTGTCCTTAACCCACATTGAAGAGAAAAAAATCAATATCAATCTTGCTGAAATTTTAGATTAACTATACATGAAAGAGAAGGTACATGTGCTAAAATATGTTGAGAATCTAGAATTTTCTTAATATTAAATTGAAATGTAGAGGGCATACCTGCTATGATGTGAGCATATCTAAAATAGATATAGGATTAAGGTTCAGCAGAACTGAAGAAATATTAGCATAAGTATTAATTAGCCTTCTGAAAAACATTAATTATTAGTTTGTAATCAATTTTACTGTCTTCATTCTTTTCAGTGAATAAGATTCTGATTTTCTAGAAGTCTATTTTTTGTTGTTGTTGTTGTTGAGCAAGATTGGCCCTGAGCTAACATCTGTTGCCAATCTTCCTCTTTTTGCTTGAGGAAGATGGTCACTGAGCTAACATCTGTGCCAATCTTCTTCTATTTTGTATATGGGACACTGTCACAGTAAGGCTTGACGAGCGGTGATAGGTCAGCACCCAGGATCCAAATCTGTGAACCTTGGGCCATGAACAGAGGACGTGAACCCAACTACTGCACCACTGGGCCAGCCCATAGAAGCCAGGCAATATGTTCATATACTGTTAGTTAAAATGGATACAAATTAATCTTTCGTGATTAGTGAAATGCTCTTGTTTACATAGTAGACAATAAGAAACGTACTTTTATAGTTTAAGATGGCTTTATTTCATTATTGACTATTTACCAATTTTTAATTTCTAAATATAATGATTCTTCTTATTTCTTGACTACCTTCTTTGTATCACATAATGTGTGATACTTTCTTTTCAATTTTATTAAAGTAATTCATGTAAATAGTTAACAGTTAAATTGTACTGCCTGTACTCTTAATGGGTGCCACATATTATTTAAATGATTTCATGTATTAACCTACTTAATCTGTAAGAGAACCCTTTGAATTAGTACTATTCTTGTCTAATTTCACAAACAAGGAAACGAAGGCATTGAGCATTTAAGTTGCAAGATCATATGACTGGAAGGTAGTAGAGTCAATATTTGAACGCTGCATTTTGATTTCAGTCTTTGAAATTAACCCTTTAGTGTACCTCTTTGCATGTTTCAACTCTCATGCCCAAAACAGTAGTCCTCTGACCCATTCACACCTACTTTAATTTCTGTTAACCAAGAGGCCACAGCTCTCAATGATTTTAGCTGTTTCTACCTATATTAATTCCATATTTTTAAATAATATGAATTTATTGTTATTTCTTTGTCTTCAAATTTGCAACATTTTTTTTCTGACTGTGGAAATCGAGGATTTAGTTATTATAGCTCTTCCTCTCCCCACAGCCCGTAAACACATACACACAAATACACTCTTTCTTCCCTCTTCCTCCAAATATAGTGAAATCATGATTTAGATTACATCGATATTCATTGTCTTCATGTTTATAACTACATAAATATTATTTACAGCTGGTGTTGTGTGTATATGAAGGAATAGGAACATATGTTAAAATATATTGAGAACATAGCTTTTTTGTAACATTAAATTGAGAAATAGCATCACTTCTATACCACATGGCTTACTTTGATAATGTTTCTCTTATTGTACATTCCTACTTTTTAGAGTTAATAATTGCTTTCTTTTACAATTGCCCAATATTGTGATCTCTGTACTAATTTGGATCCTCAAATTAGTTCTGACAGAACTTAAAACTCTCCTCAAAATGGTGAAATATATCAGACATTAGGTATTTATTCAGTTTGTGAGCATGTATGTGTGTGTGTGAAAGAGAGACAGAGACAGAGAGACAGCGACAGAGACAGAGACAGAGAGGTAGGTATCCATCCCTGGAGCCCTCTGAGCATTTGCTCCAATCTAGCGTGGTTCCTCTCTAGGGCTGATGGATTGCTGTTGAGATGGGACTTTTCCTCATGCTCGTTTTGGGAATCTTAATGCCTTATTTATTTATTTTTTGCCACTCAGTCTTTTCTGGTAGTTTCTGAGAGATAGTACATGGGAAGAAAACATTCTAAGACATCGCTCACCTAAAAATATCTTTCTTCTGTCTTCACATTTAATTGATAGTTTGGCTTGCCATAGAATTCTCAATTAAATAATTTTCCATCTAAATTTCAAAAGCATTCTCCATTATTCTCTATCAGATTTGGTGGCAAGAATCTCTATATCACTGTGATTGTGGATATTTTTAATGTAACAATTTTCTCTGTAAAATTTTTAGAATCTTCTTTTTATCCCCAGTGACTTTCATTTTTCCTGTGATGTGATTTACATTTTTTAAAACAAATTTATTATGTTTAGTACTCATTGAGCCTTTTCTTCTGAAAGCACAATCTTGTTGTGGGAAGAGTTTCATTTCTTGATAATTTCTCCCTTTTGTTTTATCTGCTCTCTCATTTTGTAACTACTGTTAGACAGATGTTTACCTCTTGCTTTAATCTTCTAATTATCTAATATTTTTTTTGTTCTACTTTTAAAATAGTTTCTCAATTTGATATTCCAGAATTTCTTTTACATTTTTTATTTCTGATACCATATTTCTTAATTTTCAGGAGATTTTTCTTGTTCTCTATGAACTTTTAATGTAGTTTCTTGTTCCATGGTTTTCCTTTTCCCTAGGAAGATATTAATTATAGCTTCTTTCCTTTTTCTCTTTTTTCTTCCATTGTATTATATGTTTCCTGTTTGTTCTTTTGGATTCTAGCCTGCATTTGAAATGTTATTGTCGAATGTCTGGTGATACATTGTGTCCATTCCTTTCTAAAACTGGAACTCTAAAAACCAGGTGCAAACATTTTGTGAAGGGGCAGAACTGTTTCATTGGTGCACAGCACTAAACCACAAAGAGACCCATGTAAGGATTGTAGCTTTTATCAATTGGACTGGATTGTTTTCCCAGAGAGAAACTTATAATCATATTCCTGAGGCAGGCTGGAGGGGAGGTGGATGTGAGCCTCAGTGCACACAAAATTTCTTGGGAGCCAAGTGGGAGAAGGGAGTTAGGGCTTTCACCATTTAGAATGCAAAATTTTGCTAAATCAATCTATTTTCAGTCAAATTGCTCATCTATCTCTTATGTTATCCTCGTGTCCCTAAGCCTAGAACTACACTAGTTTATCCTCTCCAGAAAGTAAACTCTTGCCTTTGTGTGAATGGGGAAGATGCAATATTCCATTTGCACAGCTGGAAGAAGGGATTTGGGGTCCAATTATTAATTTTACAGACTTTCAACGACCTGTTGCCCATCCCACCATGCATGCTGGCCTTCAGAAATAACTGGTACCTCCAATTCCTAAATATTTCAAAGAGTCTTTGACCTGAATCAGATTACTACTGTTTGGTATCCTCCCCTCTCACGCAGGCAATTATATTTCAGCTTTCTTTATCCTGCTCAGTGAGTTTCCTTTACTTTCTAGCTTTGAAAGTGTGTTGACATCTTTCGTACACTCTTGCCCTTCTCATTTCGGGGGATATTTCTATGTTTATGCCACTTTTATGCATTTACTATCATTTTTTGTGAGATAGATGACTAGTATCACCTGGAAATACAGATTAGAATACTGTAATTTTGCTCCCCTAAAATGATTGTAAGTTATACAACTTTCCCAGAAAAAGTACTGTAAAACATTGTTTTCTTATTCTGTGTTTACTTTCTCTGACTCAAGAATAGATTTAAATCTTTGAAGAAGATGAAATTTTCTAATGGGTAGGTAAAGACACAGGTACCGGATGCTGAACTGCACAGAAGTGCATGGATCCATCATAATGCACATACCAGCTTTGACTCGACTGAAAGCCATTCAACGGAAGTATTCACTAACCTTTAACGTGTTTTTCTTCAATTCTCTTAAGTATTGTTGAGAGAATAAACATAAGAAAGGAAAAGATAACAAATATAACATATAAAAATATATGTAATAAGTTTGCTATAAGTTCATATGGCCATCAATACAATCAAGTAACAGTTATAAAAAGGCAATATTATTTAGAATTCAGTGAAAAATGTGACATTTGGAGTCAGTTACCCGTTTCAAACAGTCTGGTTCTGTTGTTGCCTTCTAAAAAAAGACTGTCTGTGATTCTCTCTTTCTGTTCTTTTTTTTCCTCTTAATTGCCATTTTTTCCCAGACCAGCTGTAGCATCTATGTCCTGACTTTGATCCAACTACTTACTTTAACCCATAGAGAAAATGTCTCCCACAGACTCGGCATATATCATTGCAATGTCTCCATTCTTGACAAGCTTGCTGTTTTAACACAATAGAATGCATGGAGAGCTGCATGAAGTGAAGCTCCTACATACTTGGAAAGAGAAAATTAAGACCTCTGTTTAGTAAATATTGGCACAAAAATGAAGTTCTTTTCACCTAAAATAATATTGCGAGTATATGCAATCGAAATTTCAACTGGGGCCCAGGAATCCAATGCTAGTTAGCTTGTCATTCATGAGAAGCCATACTTTAAAGCATTATTCTCATCTGACTTAGGACAGTTAAGTCAGTCTCAACTTTGGTCCTAGGTAGGGCCCTGGGAGAGGGTCTTTGATGTCCTTTTAAGGAAAAGAAGCTGCAATGAGATGGTAAACACATAACCAGTATGTTAGATGACCTTGATTCTGAGAAATTTAGAACTACCTCCAAATTGGATGAAAGGATAAAAATTGAGTTTCTACCTATGGAAAACGGGTATCTATCTAAGCTGGGTACTCTAAAAAAATTTTTTTTGAGGAAGATTGGCCCTGAGCTAACATCTGTGCCCGTCTTCCTCTATTTTATATGTGGGACGCCTGCCGCAGCATAGCTTAATAAGTGGTGCATAGGTCTGCTCCTGGGATCTGAATTGGTGAACCCTGGGCCACCAAAGCAGATGGTGTGAACTTAACCGCTATGCCAAGGGGCCAGCCCTGTTCTAAATATTTTATATGTTTCTGACATATTCTAATGAGCTCAGGTCTGAACAAATTCAACAGTAAAGGATCCTTTATCAGCTGCTCTTTGGAGACAAAGGTCACAGGAGTGGCCTCAAGATAAATGTGAACAACATGCATGATGTGTTAGAATTGCACATTTCTCATTAACTATCTGCTTATAATGGGCTAACTATATATTCAGCACAGAGGTAAGAACTGAGGGGCATACAAAGAAAAACAAAATATTAACCACGTCACTAAGCAAGTTACATTAAGGTAGGGAAAAAAGATACATACACAAATATAATATTCCTTTCAAAATCCATCATAAGGAAATTATAAACACAATTTTTAGACATGTAGAGGCAGAAGGGATGTTTCCTTCATGAGGATATGTGGTGGGAAAGATCGCACACATGATGTGATTGAAATTATGGCTTTTGAGGCAAGTATCCTGGATTCTTGTCTAAGATATCATTTATTGTTTTTTTCTTAATTTTCAAGCATTAACAAAAGTACAGAGAATCCCAAATATTATCACTTGGTTTTAAAGCTTATCAAGATTTTGTCATACTTTTTTCTTCTTCCTTCCTTCTTTTCTTCTTTCCTATCTTCCTTCTTTCCTTCCTTCCACTCATCCTTTCTTCCGATGGTAGGAAGAATAATAGGCTCCAAAGATGTCCACATCCTAAGCTTCAGACACCTGAGTATTTTACAGTATACGGGAGAGGGGAATTATGATAGCAGATGGAATAAGGTCGCTAATCTATTGGCTGTAAGAGAGGGAGATACTCCAGGATTACCTAATTGATTCCAATGTAATCACAAAGGCCCTTAAAAGAGGAGAGGGAGTCATAAGAGTAGAGTCAGAGGAATCTGTCACTATGAGAGAATGACCAGAGAGCTGCAACATTGCAAGCTTTGAAGAAGGAGGAAGGGGACCAGAGCCAGAGAATATGGGCAGCCTCTAGAAGCTGCAAAAGGCAAGGAAATGGATTTTCTTCTAGAACCTTCAGAAAGGAATGTACCCTGCCACAACCTTGAGTTTGGTCTAATGAGATACATGTTGAATTTCTAACCTACAGAATTGTGAGTTAATAAATGTCTGTTGTTTTAAGCCACGGTTTGTGGTAACTTGTCTGTCATCATGTTTTTTTTTTTTTTTGGCAGATGAATTTTAAAGCAAATTCCAGACTTCATATCGTTTCATTCCTATGTACTTGGTATATATATCTAGAAGTAAAAATATCTGCTTATATCTATAGTACAGTTATCACAGCTAAAAAACTGAATAAAAATCCTTGTCATTCAAATGTTTTCAATGTATATATTTTTATATTTGGTCTTTGAATCAAGATCCAAACTAAGTCCATATGTTACATTTGCTTGTTATGTCTCTTCAGTCTCATAAAAATTCAGGATGGTCCCTTCTCCCTCACGTGTTCCCTATTTTATTCACACCATTGACTTGTTGAAGAAACTCGATGAGCTACCACGTAGAATGCCCTGTATTTGCTTCTTTTGAGGGTCATTTAACTTATTTCTCTATTCCTCATGGTTTTATAGACTGGAAAATAGCCTAAAAGCTTGATTGAATTCAGATTTATTATTTCCTGATTATTCCACATAAGAAATGTTGTCTACCTCATATTTCATCACATCAGGGATGTAGACAGGTTGTTCCAGCTTTAGTGGAACTAGTGCTGATCAGAGTTTAGAGGGCAACAATCAGATGCTCTCACTATGTAGCTTCTCATCAACCTTTCTTTGAAGTTTGATCTTTTCCTGAATCAATTATTCAGTTGAGTTGAAAACAACTATTTTCTAGTTATTATTCTTTCCTTAAGGATTAACTGTAATTTTCTATAAAGAAATGTTTTTCTATAGTGGAAGAAAGTATTTATAATATGCTATTCTATTTCTTATATCTAAGAAAGGAGAGAAATGTGTGTGTGTGTATATATACATACACACACACACCACACACATATATATATTTACCTATATTTTATATTTTATATATAGACATTTCTTCTATTACTTTATATATATATATTAACAGAAAAATAAACCAAAACATGAAAAATATATGCATAGATAGTGGGAGGGATGATGGTGAAGAGGTAGGAGCAGAATCTAGACTTTTCGAGTATATCTTGCTTTGAAGATTTGAAGTTGAAATTATCTGTCTTACACAATTCTGAAATGAATTTTAAAATTTAAAAAGATATTTGTAAATATTGAAAAATATTTCCAAAGTGCCAAACCTAAGCATGTATGTAATTTGGTGGTGTAACCATACAGAGAAAAGTTACTACAAGTGGCTTTAAAGCACAGTAATTTGACTTTCTATTCCTGGTGAGATGTATTCTAAGGACTAGGAAAAAAAATCTTCAAAATAATCTTAAGCTGTTCTAATCAGATTGTTCATAATAGCTTTCATATTATTAATTCTAAAACTATATATATATACATATGATAATGGTAGTATATATCATATCTGATAAAACCAGTAATTAATACTACTAGAACCAAAATTTTCAGCATGAGATATAAATATAAAATCAATTAAGTTCAATTAAAACATCCTGTTATCCTAAATTAAATTTAAAATATGAATATGAAGTAAAGACATAATTTTTCTTTAAAAACCTGTATTTCCTAACTCTGTTAACTGAAAGTGCTGGAAACGATGATCAACCCAATTATAATGAGCACTCTTACTGTTAAGATTATGGTTTCTAAATACCGTTTTCTTCGAAAAGGAACTGAATATTCTCAGAGAAATCACTGACGTCAAATTTGATGTATATTACAAGGTAAGCCTACATCTCGTCAAAACTAAAGCAATTAAGCTATCAAAAAACAGTTGAGGTAATGTCAAAAAGACTCAGGAGCCACCTTAAAGAGTAAAAAATTGGAAAACTAGAGTGTTCACAAAAATACTAATTGCAATAAAACAAAGATGCGTCAGAAATGTTTAAATCCATTAGGTCATAATGATCCTCTTTATTATTTCGTTCTTTGAGACTACATCTTGCTGAGATTAAAAATAATATTACTAGGGGCTGGCCCAGTGGCACAGCAGTTAAATTCATGCATTCTGCTTTGGCAGCCTGGGGTTTGCTGGGTGAGATCCTGGGTGTGGACTATATAGCACTGCTTGGTAAGCCATGCTGTGGCAGACATCCCACATATAAAGTAGAGGAAGATGGGCATGGATGTTAGCTAAGGGCCAGTCTTCCTCAGCAAAAAGAGGAGGATTGGCGGCAGATGTTAGCTCAGGGCTAATCTTCCTCAAAATAATAATAATAATAATATTACTAGAGGGCAGGGAACATATCAGGTATCTTTCCCAAAAACATAATGTAGATGCTAATGGCCCACACAAGCATCAACTCCATCATCTGAGTAACAGGGTGCCCTAATCTACTGATTTCCATGTATGCTTTATGATGTGATGCTTCCAGGGTGTTTGCCAGTTTCTTTCCTAAGGTCATGCAAAAATCCGTTTACTTAAAAATCAATATTCTAGCAACTTCAGTTTATGAAACAAAGACATAACACAATTTAAATGTAAACCCATATAGTTTCGCACTCAAGAGTAAGTAGTAAGTTATTGAGTAGAAAATAGCTGTAGAAAAATTCATTTCTTTAATTTGCAATTAAGTTATTGACTCACACCCAGGCTTTTCTCTGTTCAGTTTTGTATAGTAAGTATAACTTAGTGTTAAACAAACAGCCCTATGTATTACAATAGCTCCCAAGGGCATCACTGGAAAAGAACTGTTATTTATATGAATGTACATGAGTTATTGAGAAAGCATATTTCATTTTTCACATATTCTACTTACGAAACCTGTAACTACACAATATTTTTTGTTTTCAGTCATAAAACATTTCCTGGCAGTTTAGCATGTTGTGGGGGATTAGATACCAGAAAACAATTAAAAACAACAACAACAAAAAGCCTTTTAAAATGACATGGCCCAAAAGTAAGAAATTCTCAGAACTCCAAAATAAAAGCAGGAACCTGGGAAGGAAGCAAGGATCAAAGTACACTTGGGATCAAAGCACGACTTTCATTCTAAGATTTTCTGCCAAATCCTGGCCATTGAACTTCAGTGTTGATAACTGAATGGGACATGGATCAAGCCTAGGACTGGCCAAGATAAATAAGCTGACAGGAGAGCCCTACATAATGCTGACAACCAAAGAATACAGACAGGGTCAACAAGAAAAATTAAAGTCTTCTGAAAATTGGTAACTATAAATTGGCCCTCGCATAGATTCACATTATCAGTTTCATGCTCTTCATGTGAAAACGTGAACTCATCTGAAATACAAAATATTCATCTGAAAACAATAATTTTAAATGTTCTTGTCAGAAGAGACCCTGGCCAACTGGCAAAAGCAAACAAGAATGTCTTTGGAAAAACACACTTTAACTCAGTTGTCAAAGGATTCCAAAAGGGTCAAGATAAATGAGCAGTTCAAGTTAACAATTAAACATACACAAGGAAACAAGACATTGTATGTGAAAACCAACAGAAGCAGAGCTGTAAATTCATCAGGTATTAGATATAGAACACAAAATACTTATGATTATTAAGACTAGATAAAGGAAATACTCTCTTAGATTGAGTCCCATAGAAACAGAGCTTAAGACAGAGATTTGGATAATGATGTTTTATTGAAGGAATGCTCACCAGGAAAAACCTGTGAAGGAGGGAATAAAGGAGACCATGGAAACGGAAAATGCTGGGCAAGCATATAAGAGGCAGATAAAATTCTAATCTTGGCTTAACCCACAGATTAAGGTTGGTTTCAGAAGCATAATCTGCAGTGTGTGTGTGTGTGTGTGCGCGCGCGCGTGTGCATGTGTGTGTCCTCATTCTGGTTTTTTTCCTTTTACTTGTGTGGAGGCTTTACACTTATTCTCTGTTATTTTAATAATCCCTCTGGTTATTTTAACACACATACATGACAGAGACAATCAGTAGTTACTATTGGCAAGGATTTGGAGCCAGGGAATTCTCATTTCCTACTGGATGGAGTGGAAACTGGTACAACCACTTTTGAAAAGAGTTTGATATTACATAGTAACGTTGAACACGTGTGTGTGCCCCCTGACCCAGCATTTTTACAGTTCTATGTCCTAGACTAACTTTGGAACTTGTGTACTAAGATTATCAATAGCAGCATTGTTGCAGTATTAAAAATATTTGGAAGAACTTAAATGTTCACTAGCAGAGTGAATAACTCCAATTATATAATAGAACACTAAGCAGCAATGAAAATAAATGAAAAGCTATATGCAACAAATGGATGATTCTCAAAAAATACGATGCTGAGCAAAAGAAGCAGAAAAATATATACTGCATTATCACATTTATATAAAGTTCACATACAGGCATAATTAGCTAATACGCTCTTATGGGTACATACACAGGTGTAGAACTTTAAAGAAATAAGGGAATGATTAGCACAAAATATGCTTTGGTGATTATCTCTAGATTTGGGGAGACAGGGGCATGCAAGCTGGGAGAAAGGGAGCTTCTAATGCTCTGTTTCTTAACCTGGGTGACAAGGTCACAGTGCTGATCATGCTTTGAATGGTTTGTATATATAATTTGATGTAATTTTAATGTGATTAGCATGAAATATTTTATAATTTAAACTTATAAGAATCTTCATACACCTTCCCTAACTCTACCATCTAATTATGACTCCTGAGATTTTTCTTTCATAGGATAATCTGTTTGTCTTTCATAGAAGTCATTGTTTCTAATTATATATTTACTTGGGTGTTTCTACGTTAAGTATCTGTTTCTTGCCCTAAACTGCATGTTCCATGAGAGCTGAAACCACGTCTGTTTTGTTTACCATTGTGAGGTTCAAAAATGCTTCCTGCTGGGGCTGGCCTGGTGGCGTAGTGGTTGAGGTCACGTAGTCCACCTTGGTGGCCTGGAGTTTTGGGTTGGGATCCTGGGTGCAGACCTAGCACTGCTTGTCAAGCCACACTGTGGCAGCATCCCACATAAAACAATACAGGAAGGTTGGCAACAGATGTTAGGTCAGGGCCAATCCTCCTCATCAAAAGGGGAAAAAAAATTCGATTCCTTCTACATGTAGTCCTGTATAGTCAAGTGTTAAGGTTTTGAGAACTTTTCCATCTATGAAGATGAGTTTTGTCAAAAGTTGGAGTGGGAAGTTTTGCTATAGCAATTATGCAAACACTCAGTTAAGTGAGCTAACATATAAATAGAGTAGCACAATACATGGTCATGGCAAGTACTTGATAAATATCAGTAGTTACTGGTGTTGGTGTTGAAGTTCTGCATCTTTTTATTTAACTCCACCATCCAAAGTGGTTGTCGAAGTTTACTTCATTCAAATTGGTTTCATCAGAGGCAATAATTATGACGTAGTCACTCTTCCTTGCTGCTTATGTACAAAAACAGAATATTTTGCAAATTCATGAATAGTGATTTTGACATCAACAGCTGAAACTAAGGAAGTTCAACACGCTGAGCCTAACTGTAGGCTTCTTAGCAGATAAGAAAGGTCATAGATTTGGGACAGAGGTTGAGAGATGAAGTACTAATTTCCTAATTTTAATCTTCAATTGCAAGTATCTTGGGGTGATTTATTTCACTATTTTAAAGTCTTATCAGTGAAAACTCCCATTAAAAAAACCAAGAGATTATGATAACATTAAATAAAAGGTATTCTTGAAAAATGGATTAGGACCCAAGAGTGAGTGGAAAAATCAATTTAACGAGTTTCAACCAAGATTTGTTGTAGTGAGATAAAATAGAATAATAAATATCAGAGCACAGGCAAATACTTTATGAAACTTTTGTTTTAGCTACATACACCTTTTTTTTAAAAATTGGATCTAAGATGCTATCTATTTACTGTGAGCACCATGCTAATGTCAGAGATAGTAACGTGAAAAAATGGCCAATGGCAATGGTAAGGAGCTGTTGATTGAAAATTGAAAGATATTTCTTCTTTCACAGATGCTAAAATATGATAAAAAATTGTGTATTAGAATTGATGAAATAAATACTGGTCACCGATATTAAATATATTTCTTAGTGTGGATTGTGGCCAAAAATATTTGAAAGCCACTTCCCTAGAAAATGTATTCCTGTTCCTTAGATTGGAATTGGATGAACATGGTAAAATCATACATATACCAAACTGTTCAACTATAGTGCTGATAAGAAACTTCAGTAAATTAAAGCTAAAGTAATATTCCCCAAATCAATACAAAATTTCCACATATTATGAAGTTATCAGTCAAATTATAAGTTAAACCAACAACAACATTTCACTGAGTGTGAAACGTGACAGCTACCAAGACTGTGTACATAATACTGGGACCAAAGAAGACTTTAATCCACTAAACAGCGAGAAATTGGGCAGCTATGTGGACTCCTCAGGGCCACAGATGCTTAAAAAATTATAATAGATTTTTCTGTAAAATATACAATTCATTGCCAGTTATGTGAAGTCATTTTGAATGCTTTCAATAATTAAAATTTGAATAATAATAAAATAGCCACAGCAACTTTCAGTATTATTTACTTAAGCTGTTCTAGAAAACACAGCTACTCTTTCGTTTCTGCAGAGTCAAGTACAGAAATGAGCAGATTGATAAATTTGTAGACATCATGGAAGGAATTGTAGAGAGGAACTGGAGCTACTCGGATGCCATCTGGTTCCCGCTTGTCACACTGTGGGGGCAAAAAATGAAGCCACGATAATGTTAGCATTATTCACATAATAAAAATTTACATTCAAGATAAACTTACATAAAGCTGTCATGGGATTTTTCTAAAACTTAATAGATAAGCAAATTTGTATCACTTTGAGTAAAACATAATGTTTCTATATTATTTGAAACTCTCTTCTTAAGAGTAAGTTAAATATTAATGGATTGTTACATGAATATCCAATGTCCTTTCCTGAAGTCCACTCAGCAGTCATCTCCTTTAAACATTCAGTAGATCACATACACATCTATTTGTGGGGAGACCCTGGAGAGACTGGAATCTCGGACATATTTAAGTGAATGAGAACCTCACAGTGATCTGGAGAGTTTTAGTCAATTATCCTTATATTTAGTTCTCTAATCCCTAATCTTGCAGGTAAGGAGTCGTCTACACCCCTGGCAATGCCAAAATGTCATGAAATAGAAAACAGGCCAGATAATTTGGCCTAGCCTGAAGATGCCCGTGACTATCTTTAAGAAATACCCACTGTAGGTTCAGCAACATAGCAAATAGTTTACATACGCTGGTCCATTTAACTCCCATAACAACTTTTTGAGCTCAATAGTTTTGCACCCAAAATACAGCTGAGAAATCTCAAGCCAATAGCTGTCCACCAATTTTCCCAGGAGCACACAGCTTGGAAACAGTAGATCTTAATTTGAAATGCTGACATTCTGATTTGTGTCTCTGGAATCTGGGGTGACTACTCCTACAGTTTTGGAGGACTGCACGAATGAAGCAGTTCCTAAATTACATAATCACTGGAAATAGAGACATTGTTACCATTTTTTCCTGAAATTATTCCATTGGCACTTATTAGTTCTCTTCAAGAGACTAAGAAGACTACTTAGGGCTAGCAGCTAAAGAAATTTATTCCATACAATGTTAACGTTCCTGAGATATGTCTGCAGATCTTTTTTGACTTAGTTCAATCAAACAACTAAATAAAACTGCCTTCTTTTTCCCCCTCCACTATATTGATTTTACCTACTCAATAAATATATATTGGGGCTTTCACTAGTAAAAACTAGTGAAAACATGTCCTAATTGATTATGATGAAACCATTCTTTCTGTTCAAACTGTAAAGAAAAGAACGAATAAATCACATAACACTGTATCTTATATCCAAAATTTGTGTTTTCTTGTGTTTTATCACAAATGACACATCTCTAGGTCCTTAAATTAGCATAGTACTGAGTACTCAGGTGGCAGTTAATTTACCCTCCCTGACTGATCGATGTGAAATAACATGCAGCAGTGAATAAACCACAGAACCCAAAGTTTACGCCAACTATGCAAGCCACCGACAAACCTGGTAGCGAAGCAAGAGGGATACTTACAACCACTCCTCTCTTTTCTAGGTTTTGGAATACATATGTCATTGGAGCAGAAAATGTTAGTGTTAGCTGGCAGCCGCGCTCCTCTATACGGGATGGAGTAATGATGCTCACGATAGGTTTCCTGGTGTCTGCTTTGTCTTTGCTATAGTAGTGCTTGATCATATATTCCAGATAACCAGTTAGCAAAATAGATTTTCTCCTCAATGCTTTCATAGTTGCTTGCCTAAAGATCTTCAGAATGAGAAACAATCAGATCAACAGTGTCTTGCTGATTTACAAAGAAGCAAAAATTAACTGTAAGTCACACATAAAAGAGGAAATGCCTACTTTTGACCTTTGCAACGAACAACCCATTTTAGATCATCTTTTTGTAAAAACATGTCCTCTTTTAAATGCTTTGCCATGAAAAACTGAATGCAGAGTTTCCATGACAGAAAAACTATACAAATGTCAATAAACAATACTTGCAAAAGAAGAAAAAAGTAAGTTAATATAGTGTTTCTTTAGCCAGCCCTGGTGGTCTAGTGGTTGAGATTAGGTGCTATCATCGCCACAGCCCAGGTTCATCTCCTGTTCAGGAATCACACCACCCATCTGTTGATTGTCACACTGCGGTGACTGTGTGTTGCTGTGATGCTGAAAGCTATGCCACTGGGATTTCAAATACCAGCAGGGTCACCCATGGTGGACAGGTTTCAGTGGAGCTTCCTGACTAAGACAGACTAGGAAGAAGGACCTGGCACCCACTTCCAAAAACACTGGCCATGAAAACCTTATAAATAGCACTGGAGCATTGTCTGATACAGCGCCAGAAGGTAAGAGGATGGCGCAAAAAGACCGGGCAGGGTTCCACTCTGCTATATACAGGTTTACTAGGAGTTGGAATTCACTTGATGGCACTGACAGCAACAAAAACGTTCCTTCAGAGTTATTTTAAATTAGTTTAGCATAATTAGTATAGATAAAACATACTTTAATAAATGTACTTAAATATCATAAAATTCAAACATTTCCTCAAAACTATCATATACCATCCATAATCAAGAAGGCTTTCTTCTATTCCAATGTAAAGTTTGTTTGATCCACAAAACAGTAGAAAAAAGCTAAACATGCTGCATATGTGGAAGGCAGTGTTACTAATACTATTTATAATTGCCTTGCCAATTCATCTCTTCTAGTTTAATAGTAACAAAACAAACAGTTAAAAAATATTGCTAAGTTTTATAGGATAAGGAAGCAAAAAATGTTAGGTAATACATTTATTAGTACTGAAGCATTGGGCTTTCTTTCTTCTTTCATCATTTTTTTTCCCTGTTAAACTCCAACACTGGTGCTATTTGCTGCCTGAGGTGTCTTATAGTAAGATGAGTGACAAGGGCACACAATAACTGGTGCTGGAACATTAGAGGTCAGAACAGATATGTTTGCTAGCTTATCTCTTAAGGTCAAGTAGAGTTTAAAAATATATCCTACGTATAAGAATTGAATGAACTGCAAACAGAACATGATGCACTGACATGCCTCTAAATGTCCCTTTTCTGTGTCGTGTTATGCCACAAAGCAAAGATGGGGTCATTTAGTGATAGCTAGACTTTGTGAAGTCTACGAAAATAGTTATTTCTGTATCTGCCTGTGGCATGTGTGGGTAGGCATACTAATGGGGCTCACACCATTCGGTCATAGATTTTCTTGACCTGCATTTGCATGGAGGCTGTGGATTTGGCTAAAGGAGAGGATGGGCATTGCATTGAAGGTAATAGCTTCTAAAGAAGAGAGGAGAAACAGAGGACAGAAGAGCATCTGTCTTTCTCCCCAAGCAGACCTCACAGACTATGTCTGCAGCCTGGAAGGAGGCTCAGCAGCAGGTTGAAGCTGATGTCTCTGTTTCAGACAGCGTCTGAGATCGGCAGTGCCCACAGTACTGCTGGAGGCCTCAGGAAACCCCCGTATCCTGGAGTTGGGTAGAAGCCATTTTTTCCTTTCCTGGTGTAAAACAAAATGTAAGTGGATCTGACACAATGATGACTCAAGAGAGCCCAGTCCAAGAGCCCACATTCTCACCCAGGGCAGGAGCAGGACAGGCAAGATGCAGCCCACCAGCGAGGGGTTTGACTGTCAGGTTCGGAATAGAAGAATAGGAGAGGAAAGCTTTTCAGGCTTCTCTTTAGGGATCAATAATAATTCAAGGAAAATTTCATTAGTAAATAATTCTGGGAAATGTTCTGATTTTGTTAAGGGCCCCAGAAGATGCAGATAGGAGCAATGTGTGAAGTAGTACTTTTAACGATATTTCATTTGTATTCATACGTTGGTAAGACTTTGGGGAATATTACTTAAGTTTATAATTTTGTTTTAAAGAAGGTTTTGCTCTTGCGGATTTCTTTTCATAACTAGAAACCAATTTTTTTTTAATGCCAATATCTCAATTGTAACATACTGTTACTCTTTGTTAATAATAAAATAACTTTTAAATATAAAGCTATTTTCCACATTATAACCACAGTAAGGGCAGCTGAATTCTGAGATACTCTTACATTCTTCTCACAGAGTGTGAAGTCTCTTCTGAAGCCTCACATAAAAATATTGAGGGGCCAGCCTGGTGGTGTAGTGGTTAAGTTCATGCATTCTACTTCGGGGGTGCAGAGTTTGCAGGTGTAGATCCTGGGCACAGACCTAGCATCACTCATCAAGCCACGCTGTGGCGGTATCCCACATAAAATAGAGGAAGATTGGCACAGAAGCTAGCTCAGGGACAATCTTCCTCACCAAAAAAAAAATTGAGGAGCTAATAGGAGTTGACAGGGAACTAGAATAAGTATCCTCTTTTTTGTTTCTTATTATTCCTATGCATTCTGTACTGAAAAAGGACAATTTCTCAAAATTAGAAATATGAAAAGTATAGTTTGAAAATATTCAGTTTACAACAGAACTTTTGGCAAAGATTCAATGACCTGTTTTTTTTCTTACTGAGTAAAACGAGAGCAAAGCATTGTCTCCCTAATAACTTCCTAAGGAAACACTTTGTACATTTCTTCTGACTTGCTGTGTACTTTAATTGAATGCTCTAATTTTGTATTTTGAAGATGATTATTCTTGTACTGAATGGGTCTAAAAATTGTCTACTGATTGCCACCTACAAATAGGACTTTCAAAACACAGTGTAAGTATTGTTTAATTTCAAGTTAGTACTTGGAAAATTGAGAGGACCTCTGAAGTAATCTGGTCCCAATATCTTCATTTAAAAATTGAGGCAAGTAAATTCAAGAGTAGTTGTCACTCATTTAAGGTCACACTCAGTGTCCCCATGAGGGATGGAGTATTTGCCTCCTGGTTCCTACCCTAGTGTTCTTTCCCTTGATCCACAATATTTTAAAAATTATTGTGTAAGTGATTAAAGGCAACAGTATAAAGAAAAGACAGTTTGAAACTGATTATAAGGTGTTATTCTGAATGGCATCAATCCAATGCACATGTAATTGTAAACAAACCATATTAATCTTTTTAAAAAACTCGTATTGCAAATCTGAGTTCATAACCATGTACATTGATTCGTAAGTATAGAATCTTTCCTCCAGTTGGTATTTGACTATATAGAAAATTTTTCAAAAGGGAAGTAGAGACGACAGAGAAAGGTAGTTTGATTCATGTATTTCTTTCTTTCAATTATTCAAACTTCAATGACCTATCTCTTATATGCAATAACTTTTAAACAAAGAGGGTAAGTACCAACATGTTTAACTCACTGATGTTTGTTCACATGGCAAACTCAGAAACATCTAGAAAGTAGAAGATTTTAACAGTGAGAGAATGGGAAACAATGAAATGAATTATTTTGCAATTTCAGAATTTTGAAAATTATAATGTGGAGGAAG
Organism: Equus przewalskii; assembly: GCF_037783145.1. Lineage (NCBI taxonomy): Eukaryota > Metazoa > Chordata > Mammalia > Perissodactyla > Equidae > Equus > Equus przewalskii. The sequence continues at coordinate 25,618,980 of NC_091847.1, read as the reverse complement.
AATTTTGGAAAACACTTTCTTCAATATAAGATTTGATTAACCTAAAGTTACTTAGAACACAGCCTCAACAGTGAATGACATAAGTAAGGTATTTCCAAGGGACTCTAGAGAAATACACAAGTGATAAGAAGCTCCAGACAAGTGTATACCCCTCTTCTCGTGGCTTTCAGGGTCCTTTGCTAGGTTTAAGTTTAGATATCAAACGAAAAGATAAATCAGACTTCAGATTCCAGCTGAGAATAAAAACCTTGTCTAGGTGACTATAATACAGTGTGGTACGAACCTCGTGGGAGGGAAAATAAGAATCTGACTCTTCCCATGGCAGCAGGGCTGAACGCTGGAAGAACAGGCAGCCCTCTGTAGGGCACACTGCAAGGTGAGAGAGTCTGAGAGAAAATCTCTGATATGGCTGAGAAGTCATTTGCAAAGATAAGGAACCACAGAGGAAATAACTTTCAGTACTAGTTCTTTCGGAGGTATGCCTTGGTGCCTTTCTTTCATGTTGAAACTCACCTTCTCCCTGGTTTAAACTTGCAGAGTAAGCAAAACTTTCTTTTGTTTTAATGTTTAACAGAAGTGTGTCTCTGAATGGATATTACAAAAACAATTCAAATATCATTATCTGAATTGCTAAGCAGATTCTTCCCCCACCCCCAGCAAAAAGAAAAACTTTCAAAGAAATGTATCACTGCCTGAAAAATCTTATCACTGGGTCTGTTTCAACTTTAAAAAAACCAAAAAAAACAAAAAAAAAAAAAGAGAGATCCGCCAAAAGTGAAAACAGCACAAGCTCCATCTAGTGGTCAAACTGAGTAGGTGTTCTTTAAATTGGAATGGAATGAAGTGAGTTGATTGCCATTGGTGGCGAATTTGTATACAAACAGTGAACTTGACGCTGCCGTCCAGTGGCCAAAATGAGAAACTGCTACAAGTGTTCACAGAATCCTAGAATATTAGGTTTAGAAGAGATTTTGGAAGTTTTTATTCAGTCACTCATAATGGAATACTCCACAACAGAATTTCCTAAAATATTATAAACTAGATTATTCGAAGAGGCTTTAAAAAAAAAGCAAACTTTTATTTGAATAGCTATATATTTAAAATCGCTATTAGAGCTATATATGTATATTTACTTAAAATATATTTCATTTAAATGTAGGTATATAAAATATATTTTATTAATATTATTAAATTGTATATAGTTATTAACTATATATTTAAATAAATTTAGTCTCAACCTGAAATTACTATCCAAATACTTAGTTAGATAGATAGATATAGATAAGTACCTAGATATATAGAAATAAACAGATAGATAGATATACATATCTAGAAAAATAAATTGATTACTTGGATCTTATTATTTAGGGTGAGATTAACTTTAAGTAAAAATATGAATGAACTATGAAGAAAAATATTGAGCCAGTAACAGTAGAGATTATACACGGATATAAAGGCGTAGTAACTCTAGTTAAAAAAAACCCATCCTACCTCATGAGAAAATGTTGCTCAATCTTTGGTTTACTCTGACTATTCATAGTTTGTTTTTTTCCCCCTTAAAGTAAGGTTTGCTATAGTTTTGTCACATGGCATTTTGTTAGTTCATTGACTCACAGAACTAACTAGAAGCAACAGAGTTCCGAGTAATCACAAGGTCTGGCACATAGTACTTTCTTAATAAACAAATGCTGAATGAGTGAATTAATCAAGAATTAAATATTGTATCCTTCTTTTTGTATATAGAGAGACCAACAGAAGATTAAATAACTTCTTCAAGTTCACACAAATTCTAAGTGGAACTAAAAATACATCTCCCCAGGCCACTTCCATTCAACATTTCTTAAGGGCCCACAATGTGCCATGCACTGTGGTAGGGGCTGGAGAAATAAATTAAAAAGTGACAGTTTGCCCAGGGTCACTGACCTAAAGGAGAACACTGCCCTTTGCCCACTGGTCATGCACGTGCACACTTATAATCTTGCTGTATAGCAGAGAAAGATAGTACTACAACATGTCACAATCAGGTAAAGAAAAAGGTAAAGGTATGGGAAAGTTGGAGCATAGATCTCTTACCTCTAAACTAGCGTGTAAGGAACAGACCAGCAAAATGGGAGGATTGGAAATTCGGAATCCATTGACCCCAGGGATTAACTGCAGTTCTGAAAAATTAATATCATGTCATTCTTATAGAAAATACCTTAAAAAGTGTCCTTCATAGATTTTTTTTTTAATGACAGTAAAGTAGTAGGAAGAAAAAATAAGACTTAAAAATGTTTATTCCTAAAATTTCTGAGATATTTAAGAGAAACTTTTTGGACCTAAAATCCTGGCACCTTTCCCCTTTGCCTGCAGTTTCTGTCTCCCCTGCTCCCACCTCCTTTGCAGCCTACCAAACACCACAGCTCTTAGAAACGAGGTAAAAACGCCTCTTCTTGAAGCTTTTCTGGGCCCCATCTACGCCCTCCCGATGCCAAGGCAGCAATCCTTATTCTGCCCCATCTTTGCTTTTCTATTATGAGACCATGCCAATGAGAGGAAAACAATATTTGAATGGCTTATAATTGTAATGTCACCAAAGGCAGAAACATGAATGAAATGACCTATGAAGATGACTTTTAGCACTAGGATTATTAGGTCAAGTGACCTCTCTTAGGAGGGGAAAAAGGCCTTTTAAAAACTGATCTGCCTAAGTATGATGTATTAAAAAGGTAAATTAATAGAGGTTATTACTCTAATTAGAATTAATTAGATTAAATAGCAGCAATTTAAATCCAATAGCGTTAAGATTGCTAGTTAGAGATCAAACTAAAACTAAGACTGACTAAAAGAATGCTAGAATACTCTGAGTCTTTAGAGAGTCACCTAATCCAGAGTTAGGCAAACTGTGTAAACAAAGTTTGATTAGAACATAGTCACACTCCTCCACGTATGTGTGTCTGTCACTGCTCTGCCACTACAATGGCCGAGTCGAGCATTTGCCTCAGAGACAGTATAGCTCTCATAGTTTAATATATCTCCTGTCTGGCCCTTCACAAGAAAAACCTTCCCAACCTGATCTATCCCAGTTCCCTCCTTTACAGATAATAAGACCCATCAGAAGGAACTGAAGTAACTGGCATAAGAGCAGAGCTGATTATTTCAGCCGCCAAGATAAAAAACAGGTTTCATTATTTGACCGGAAGAAGCCATCTTGATCCTTGGCATCTTGGTTGCTGCAAATGGGAATATATTTAAAATAATATCTCAGATTCGGAGCAATCTAAAGGATCACACTGAAGTTGAACTGTCAAAACGTTTAGGAAGCTTTCTGAATCCCATGTGACTGAAGAATATAGTCACTCAGGAGAAAGAAGTAGGGCAGTTTGGGATCCCCCTATGCTCCCTGTACTTTCATTTCTAACCACTGGGGTGTAACTGTTACGGTTTGATACATGGCAAAAGTCACAAAAGGAGGAAAATTTGGGTAAAGAGAGAGACAAAAAGGAAATTTATAAAATAGCACTCCTACGTGCTACTTGATTTACAGCTTTGAACTTGTCTTATCCTCAAACAAAATCCTGACATAGATATTATTATTTATATTATATATATAAGAAGGAAAAAGTCCCAAGATGATATAATGTGAGCAGCATCACAAAATTATTAAGCAGCAAAGTGGGATTGACATCTAAGTCTCCCTGGGTCTGACTCCAAGCCAAAACTTTCTTCCTATCCTCACTGCCTGACGCGTTGGGTGCTCCATATTGATGAGATCTGAACCTTGCATATTAGCTCTCACTTTCTCGTATCTCCCTACAAAGGGGTAGATTCAAAATCATGCTAAAATCTACAAACACTTAGTCTTACACTCTGGAAATGTCATTTCTTATTTTAAGAATTCTCAGTGGCATTTTCAAAGTGCACTCTCCATGAGGCATGTATATTACGTATCATACAAAGACAGATGAAAATTGAAATAAAGTTAAAATAAAATGACTTGTGAAGTAAAATTGAATGCACTTACTGTTATCCATCTTAAATCTGGTGCTGAGTTCGTGGCCAAACCATCCCACTAACCTGAAATATAAATAACAACATTAGATATTTTGGTCTACAAAAATAGCCACAATTAACGTAGGACTCTGGGGTCTGCATATTAAAACAATTTGTGATATGATTTATCAAATGTGTAAAGTATAAATGCTACAAGATATCATAAGGTTATTAAAATTTATAACCTTATCAAGAATGAGGATAAAATCAATGTATTCATATTACTAGATATATTATTTTTATGAAGTTAAATCATCCAAAGAGCTCCATATAACCACATTTTATTTAAAATAAAATGAACGAAAATATTGTTTTTCTTAGATTTTAAAACAATGATAAAAGCTCAAAAAGGAAAAGCAATTAATACAATAATATGTTTTTTGCAATCAATCTCCTAAAGAGAAATGGTACAAAAGCGACCTATATAATTGTTGCAAATTTTTGAATAATTCCCTAAAGAAATTGGTTACTTTCATATTTTAATAAGAATGTTAATTGGCCACACATAAAATACAAAAATATAGGAAAAATCATACATGATGTGTGTGTGCATATTACATGAAAAAAATTACAAAGTAGTTCAACAAAAATATAAAATTTGAGAAAAAGTGACACAATATTTCTGATAATCAATTCTCCCTAAAAAATCTTTTAGTTTTAATGTTGCCAAAATAAAAAATTCCAAGGCACTTTTTTTGGAACTTGGTAAAATGTTTTTAAGTTTATATACAATATATGATTTAGAATAATAAATTTTGATATAGAAGATTATACAGGTGAGTATGCTATATATTATATAGCATATTATAAAGTTCATTAAATGAATGACCAGAGTACTAGTAAAAGAAGTAGACAGAATGACAGAAAATATAATAACAGCCCTAGATTATATGAGAATTTAATAAGTAATTGTGACATTTCAAAAAATGCAAAGATGAAGACAATATATTCAGATACTTAGTTGGTTTTCAAAAGAGAAATTTCTTTCTAATTATATAAACAAAAGAAAATATTCAGGAACATATCAATAGATTCATAAACATTTAAAATTCTGTATTAAAAAGACAGACAAGGGACCGGCCTGGTGACATCATGGTTAAGTTCATGCACTCCAATTTGGTGGCCCGGGGTTCACAGGTTTGGATTTCAGGTGTAGACCTGCACACTACCCATCAAACCATGCTGTGGTGGCATCCCACATACAAAACAGAGGAAGACTGTCACAGAGGTTAACCCAGTGACAATCATCCTTAAGTAAAAAGAGGAAGATTGGTAAAAAATGTTTCCAATTTATCCAAAGGACCATTTGGATTACACTATTTAGAGTACTCTAAGATGTATGTGCTAAGACAATTAGCACAATACTATTCACAGTGTCAAAGCAACCTAAATATCTTGTAAAAGAGAATTAATAAAATAAATTATACTGCTTTCATATGACAGAATACTCTGTAGCCATTATAAAAAATCCTATTTAAAATAATATATATTCAAAAGAATAAAGTGGAGACAACAATATTTAGAGTATTATTCCAATTTTAGAAAAATAAATATAATGTATACATTTATATGTAACTCTGACCAAGATGCTAAAATTTTTAATTTCTGTTTTATTCACATCTACATTTTCCAGGATTTTCTAAAAAGCTTTTATTTTTCTAGTTTGTGTATATGTGTGTGTGCGTGTGAGGAGGATCAGACCTAAGCTAACATCTGTTGCCAATCTTTCTCTATTTTATGTGGGATGATGCCCAACATGGCTTGATGAGTGGTGCTGGCTCTGCGCCCGGGGTCTGAACCTTTGAATCCCTGGCCACTGAAGGAGAGCACGAGAGCTTAACCACGACGCCACCAGGCCGGCCCCTGAGCGTGTGTTGTTCTTGCATCAGAGAAAAGTTCTAATTATAACTATAACCCATATTCGTTAGTTCAGATTTTTCTTAACTTAAAAGTTAGTTTAAAATAAAAGAAAGGAAAAAGAACTAGCTTATTTTGTACATTTTTCATATGTATATTTTTACGTAGAAGTAGTCAGCAGAATCTGGTTAATTATGTAAAATGATTAATCTTTTTACCCTACCACTTAAAAATATTCTATGGCTTCCCTTTTTTAAAGGGAAAAGTGTATAGCATATCAGCCATTTCAAAAAACTCATAGCATATATACCTTTCAAACCTTGTTTCTAACATTTCTTCTCTCATTTCAAATCATTCTTTCTCAAAATCTATCAAACAGCTCTCCCTTCACTCCTGTTTTCTGCCTGAGATGCTAACATAGGCTGAAGCTGCATACGAGGAAGTAGAGAAAAGAATCAGGGCAGAGTGGTGAAAGCCCATGAGGTATAATATCTAAGGAAATTCCGGTAAAAATATACTTTCTGAAGTGAAGGCAAGGTTTTCCAATTTGAATTTCAAAAGCGATACCCTTGATACAACCACAGGTAAAGAACAGGGGTGAGCAGGATCATTTTCAGAATGGCTGCTGTATTAGACCTTACGAAGAAAAGGAGGAGGCAGAACCATAAGAAGAATCGAGAGGAGCCCTAAGAGTGAGAAGCATGAGAAACCTGAAAGGCCACCCAGTCCTCTCCCCTAAGCTCCATGCAGGTATTGCTGACCTAGAAAAATTCAGCTCGTTCAGTGATGAACAATGAAAGAAGAATGGGGTATTGCACTGCCACAAAGATTCTACGTGAACAATGTAAAAATAGCAAAAGAAACAAGCACCGGAAAAGGTTTCCAGAAATCTGATGAAAATGAAAATAAGTGAATAAATAAATAAATAGAAACTTAATGAAACAATAGTCCATATGATGAAAAAATACCAAGTAGAAATACCGAAATGGGACTGATACAGCTTGACAGTAGGAGGATGAAAATGAGCTCGTAGAAATCAAGAAAGAATTAGAAAATAGAAATAAAACACATGAAAGAAATAAAGAAGAATTGGAAGGAATGCCAGGAAGTCGGGAAACTACAGAAAGACAGCAAGGGGCGGAGCGTGGCTGTGAGGAAAAAATAAACAGAAAGAAAGAGAAAACAGAAAGATTTAAAATAATGTAGAGAGAAAATGATAAATATAATAAGCATACAAAGAAGTTCTATCATAACCAAAGTGAGTTACCAAAGAAGAAAAGCAAAAAAGGAAGAATTTTTAAAAAGTTATAATTCAAGACAACTTTGATTAAATAAAAATTGATTTGAATCTACATATTGAAAAAATGCAACATTATCTGAGCAAGTTGGGGGAATTAACCCAGAGTGGCAAATTTCATTTATAATTTATTAAAATTATTGGACTTTAAGGATGAAGAAAAAAATTGTGGCACAAAGGTGAAGACAGGATAAACGAAAAAACATAAGATTGGTTTCAAATTTATTATATGCAACTGTTCAGTGGCAGAACATATAAAAATACTTATGTAATACTCGAAGAAAAAGAAAGAAAACATAACGCACGAATATTACGTTTAGGTAAACCAAACTATAAAGGTTATTGGTGCAAGTAAGAATTTGGCTAATATTTTTCCCATGAATTCTTCATGAAAATCTTCCTGAGGGTAAACTTAAAGTTAGCATGAAATGACTGAGGAAATTATGACAAAAAAATATGTGGTGGATATTGAATGTATTTAATTATAGGACAAAGATTAAACAAATATGGGTATTAAAGTGACAGAATAAAATGAAAGAAAATGTTATGACAGTGTAAAAATGAACAACCTGCAAAAGGGGAAGTAAACTAATTTTACTGATCATCTGTAATTTAAACCTGATGAATTAAGTAATAGAAGTATAATCAGATCTAAGAATGCAAAGTAAACACCAAGAAAGTGAAAACTCACTAAATCACCGGGTGATGGGAGGTTAGGCAGAAAAGGAGGAGAAAATCTGCTACATCTACGATTGCTCATGGAAGGGAACCAATAAAAGAAAGAAGAAAAAATTTTAAATTAAAATCTTCTTAAATATTAGAATAACTATTAACCGAAAAAAAATGGCCAAAAAAGCAAAACAAATCTCATGTCGAAAGACTTTAAAAGCTCTAGGAACAGAAAATAGAGCATTAAATGACACTGAATTAAGACCAGCCATAGCTGTCAGAGCAACAAAAGTCAATGGGTTAATTCATGTATTGAAAGACTAAATTATCAGGTTATACCACAAATCAAAGAGAATCAGTTAAAATGAGTGATTCAGAAAGAAACAGAATAAAAGGATGAACACAGGTAAAAATGGAAAATGCAAAAATAAAGCAAGTGTGGATGTAATCTTTATATCAGCAGACCGAAAAGAATTAAATGATTTGAAGAAGTATGATTTATAATGCCAATGAATTAAAATAATTTACAGTAAAGATAAAATTTCTAGACATCACGTAACAGAGCAGTAACATTCATAAAGCAGACATTACAGAAGCTACAAGGAGAGAGAGAAATATCCTGTGGTTGAAACATTTTACTAACCTCTGAGTTTATGACAGATCAAGTGGACAAAAATATCAATTAAGAAGGTAAATTTAATTGATAAATGTTTAATGCTTTGCCCTGAAATGCAGATTATAGCTTCTTTATAAGTGCTCATAAAATATTGACCAGAACTAACTACACAAAAACCTTAATATTTTTAAAGTGGATATATTGCTGACTATATTTTCTGATTGCAGTCCAATAAAACTAGCAATTAATAAGAAACACACAAACGAAGAGACTCAATTACCTGGTAAATTAAAATAAAGTTTATCTCAAATTACTTTTATGATCAAACTAAATTGGTAGACTTTCCTTAACAGAATGATAATGAAAACATTATAGATGTTGCTAGAATAGTGCATAGAGAAAATTTCATAGCTTTAAATTTCAGATGAACAAAAAAGTTAAAATGTTAAAGAAAATAAATCCATAATGTTACAAAGAATAAGAAAATAAACTGAAATAAAGCAGTCATATGCAGTTAATAAAGACAAAAGTTGGAATTAATTGTTAGAAAACATAAAATAAGTTACATTGATGCTTAAGTTAAAAATCAGTTTGGGAGAGGAAGAGGATATCAATCAATTGAGAACGCACAAGACAGTGTAGCCATGAAAAATAAAACATTATGGGAAGGGGTAATCACAAAATACAGAAAAGGAAAAGCATCATGAGAGATAGATTGCTAAAATCAGTTTTAAAACCTATATAAAAAGGGATAGTGTTCTAAGTGAATGTTATTTATCCAAACTAATACCAAAAGAGAACTAATATCTAAACCAATGGATTTTAACAGACGAAATAAATATCTCAAACATCTAAAAGTCATAAAAGAAGGTGGTCTCACAGGGAAATTCTACCAACACTTTCCAGAGTCGGTAATTCCAATGCTATTTAAACTATTCCAGAGCATTAAAAACAAAAACAAAACAAAAAAGCATTTTGGGAGGGATTTCCTTTTTTTTTTGAAACAAATATATTAATATCAAACCAGTTAGAATTGCACACACAAATTACAAGCAAATATGACTTAAGAATATTAATACAAAAATCTTAAAAAGAGATTCAAACAGGACATTCAAATAATAATGTGTTAGGAACAGTAGGGTTTATTTAAGAAATGCAAGAATGGCTCTACATCAGCAAATTTATTAATATGCAGTTCATTATATTAATAAAGCTAAAAAGAAATCATAGGATTATCTCCATAGACCCTGTAAAGACATTTTCAATGTTCTGCAACTATTCTTAATTAAAGAAAATCTAAACTAAAAAAAATAGTAATAGGAAGATACTTATCGCAATGAAATAAATCTGTCAGCCTAAAAGTTAAACTTGGGCTTTAAGGAGAAACACCAAAGGTACTTTCATTAATACTAAGATTTTGCAGTTATAAAAATTGGAAAAGAGGAAGTAAATTATCATTGCTTTCAAATTATATAATTTTATACCTTATATGAACAAAAATATAATTTATTAGTCTGGTATGAAATCAATATGAGAAATAAATATCTGAAATTTGATATTTCAACAGACAAATATATTACCAACAATTGTTCCATACCTAGACAAAGAAAATTTTACAACACTCCTGAATCTAAACACCACCACCAAAAAACCTGTGTGGTATTCAACATCAAGAACAAAGTCAATTCTCCTCAAATTGACATATAAATTTAATGATACCAGTAAAAAAGAGAAAGGATTTTATTTCTTTTATACAGTACTGGAGAAGCTGATTCTAAGGCCATATGGAACAACAAATCACACTAAGCTCCCTAAAAAATAAAAGCAAATGAAGTTGAATATTTCTACAAAATATTACTATATTATAAAACCTCAGAATGCAAACAATGTGGTACTGTGTTAACAAATCAATTAATATACAATTCATTATATTAATAAAGTCATAAGATCATTTCCATAGACTAATGAATTATAAAAGCAAGTTCTATCAGGCAACAATCTATTTAAAAAATTTATTTGCAATCCGTGTCACAAGAGGTTAATCTTCCTGGTATAAAAATATCTAGAGATCAATGATACAAAAATAATGACTGAAGAAAAATGACCAAAAGATGTGAATAGACCATATAGAAAAGGAAAATGGCTCTTAAAAGTTAAAAAGAAAAAAAAAGAGCTCTCTGCTTACTAATGATAAGAAAAATGCAAATTAAAACTACATTGAAATACCATTGTTCACCTCTAAGATCAGCAAATATTCAGAGGTTTGAGTATGCACGCTGTTGATATAAACATGAGTAAAGAGTAACTCTCACATATTGTGGGAGTATAAGTTGATGCACTCCTCTGGAGAACAAATGAATAAAAGCTCTAAAAGTTACAAATACATGTATCCTTTGACCTACCAAATTCACTTCTGGGAATTTCCTCATCATAACTTGTACAAGTACGAAATAAATTATGTATAAGTATAGTCATTACATTCCTTTTAGTAATAGCCCAAGATTGAAAAAAACCTAAAATTCCTTCAATAGGAGGCTGTTTTTATAAATAACGGTAAATCTATATAATAAAATACCATATAATTGTTAAATTAAAAGTGAATGAGGAAGAGTTCTATGCCCCGAAAGGGAATAATCACAATAGACAGGAAACCAAGAAATCAAGATGTAAAATAGAAGTTACAGTATTTTTTATGCATACTAAATAATTACTTGCTTATTTTTGTTTTTCTCCCCTAACAAGAGCGTAAGCTCATGAGATCAGACACATGCCTCTCGCAGTTTATAGGAGAGTGTTTGTGATGTAGGTGCTGTGACGTGTAGTAGATAGTTGGAAGGTGAAGCATTAGTTAGGGTAACTGAACCAGCATGGGATGGTCAGGGGATGCTCTGGCGAAGAATCTGAGCAGAAGGATGAGTATATTTTAGTAAAAGAAGAAGAAAAGAGTGTTCCGGATAGTCAAAGCAACCTGTACAAAGTCCTAGAGCTAAGAAAGGATAAGGCTCTCTAGGAGTTAAGTGACTTTCTCAAGGCAGACTACTCCATGTTGCGTAATTGACAATTATGTCAACCATTTGAGATGTAGCCAGTCTGTATTGAAGAGGCGTCATCTGAAATTTATTCAACATTTTTTAAAACTTGTTTTTCTTTTAACTTTTTAAATCTCTCATTTAAACTGGAACCAAACTGTAAAAGCACAATTACCAAAAGTTAAAAATATTTTTTGGTTAGAATACAAGTCAGAACTTTCTCAAGTCTAATATAAATGAGCTCATGTAACTGAACTCCATCAATGGGGTAAACTGAGAGAAAAAATATTTATGACAATTGTTTATATGACATGCTGAAGTTTATCATAATGGATATTTACATTGAAAAACATTGAGAGCTGATGTATAGGACAATTATAACAAGGTACCTGAGACTTTTCTGGTAATGATTTATAAAATCCACGTGCACTTGGAGAATCCTCAACTTATATTGTGTAGAAGAAAGGAAAACTTTAATAATACTAGTAGAAACAACCAGATCTTTTTCTACATTACATATTCACCCATTGAAAGATGTATCTATGAAAACACAGAATTTAAATTACGACTGCATATGAAGTTTTGCTGCAAATGTGAAGAAGAGATCATCTCATTCCAACTGAAATAATCAGCAACTGTGAAATTTTACATGACAATAATCAACTTAATGCTTCTGAATAGCTGTCCACTTTCACTTTTAAAAGCCTCAGGGCCAACTTTATTTTTAAAATTAACTTGCCAAAATATTTCAACAGAGTAAATTTTGAGAGCAAGCTATATTCTAGAACTTGTTGATGTTTAGACTGACAGCTAAACGATAGATGTTGAATAGTCTGTAGAAAAGTAAAGATAGGATATACTTCATAACAGAGAAAATAGAAAAGGCAATTCCTCAGTTCAGGCAAAAACATTTATTTGGCATTACTCTAAATTCAGCAAAAGCCACTGAGTTTAATTCAAAGAGCCCATCAATCAATATCTCATTGTTTGAAGCTGGCATTCTGTCTAAACTACACTATTTGTTTCTAGTAAAATCTGAGTTTCCACTTCTAGATGACTTATTTCTGTCTATACCAAAATAGAAAAGTTTTGCTTTGAGGGGAAGTGTGGATGATCTCATTCCAATGCTCAAAAATCTACGATTATATTTCAGCAATCTTACCTACGGCCAATCCTTATCTCCATAAACAAGACAAAATAAAAAGGAACAAAATATAGGGGAAAAAAATCTTACCATGGAAATAAGAAGGAATACACTTTACATAAGTAAATGAACAAATATCTAAGCTTACATTTAGCACGTCTTTGTGCCTCCGGGAACATAAGGAAGTTTAAGGGTGTTAAGAGGTTGCTGTTTGTTCTTTATCCATCACCAGTCATGAAATATTTATCATTTGAAAGCTGACCAGATTTTCAGTTGTATGCAATGACTCTGTTAATAATCGTCATAGGTCCACTCTGTTTGGCTCACTGAGCATTTTGCATGATGTCTCTGATCTGTCCTCCACCTCCAACACACATACAGACTATGTGGGTCAATTTGCCTCCACCTCCCTTTTCCACTCTTATTTTTGTTTTTGTGTTATACTGGCTGACCTTAAATGAATTCTGCTGATTTTTTTTTTTTTTTTTTTTTTACTGTTTACTAAATTTCTAGGTGTGTACTTAATATTCAACTTCAGAATTGATGTCAAATGATTTTTCCAAAACAAAGTACTAAATCTGATGACAAAACCGATGGTCCAGTTTGGATTCTGTTCCTTCTACCTATGATATTTTTAGTCACACATTAATTGCCAATTTCCCCTGATTTGAAAAATCTCCAGATTCAGGGACAACTACTGATGTAACATTGTTGGAAAAAAATGTTTGGGGGCAGTAAAAACTTTGAGGATATTAATTAAGAATTTTTCTCATCATTTACAAATAGTTTCCTACAATTTTCTTCTTCTCCACAGTAAATCAATACATTTTATTGCCTTAGGATCATTTCTTACGTGGAGAACATCGAAGGACGTATATAGTAACGAAGCTTTTTAGCTTTGAGTTCCAAAATAAGTTTTTGAAACGTAGAGCAGAGATAGTAGTCTTTAACAGCCAAGGTTTCAGATTCGCAATAGACATTTTAGAATTCTCATCAACACATTTCTTGTATAGCCTAGCACAAAGTTTATGCAGTAAATGGCAAAGAGAAAAGAGAAAAGAAGATACAAGGACCCTAACCCGCAAATAAAATAAAATTGGTTCACGCTAAGGAAGGAGAAGCTGCAGAAAGTCAAGAGAAATATTGGATTCAAGTTCACAATACTGAGCCAGGCTGCATTGTCTGCCTCCAGTTCAGTTCTATGGAACGGAAGTTGGCATGGTTGAGAAGTCAGTGGGAACTCCAGACATGCTTGGACATATCTGATGAAAGCAATTGCCTGAGCCATGTTTCCTTAGACCTAGGAGGCAATCCAGAGGGCTTGCGTAGAATCCGTCCAGGCCAGCTTGGTCTCCTAGTCTTCATGTAAAAATGTTAGCAGAATGGAGCTGTGATAGCACCTTCTTTTACAACCTAGGAGAGTATCCAGAAATTCCTATGACCCCAGAGAAGGGAGTAGAAGTGACCCAGAGACTCAGCAACCCCAATGGAACCAGAGGGTTGGGGTAAAGAGCATGTGGTTGTGGTAGCTCCACAGACATCTTGGAAGATGCAGTAGTAAGGGGAACAGATGACCGAGGGTGTGCCAGGTACATTTTAACAGATTCCGGGAGACGGCTGTGGGCCAGATGCCTCTCCCTTACCTAGGTCTGAGTGCTCTGTATTTCACCTACCCCTGCAACCTCAGATGCCATCCTAAGAAGAAAAGGACAAGAAAAGAATTCTGAACTGTCAGAGCTTAAAAATTTTGAATTTACTGAGAAAAATCACAAAAGTTACTAAGCTTACCTAGAAGTTACAAGCCTGAATTTCCTGCCTCAAATAAGTTAATAGATAAAAATAAAGAAAACAAAATTATTTGCTCACCTAAATTTATGACCAAATGACATTTACATATATAACTTAAAAAATATATATCAAATCTATTGTTAGAATCAATAATAAAATATATTTATCAAAATTCTGAAATGTTATTATATTAAATATCAGAATCAGAACCTATCTTAATTTGAACACACAACGGATATAGCAAAGAGTTAAATTGAGTGGGAAAACAAAACCACCATACAAAGTAAGTGTTTATTTGAGGCACTTATGTTTATCATGATGTGTATTTATGAAAAGCCCGTTCTTTCAGCAGGCATGGAACGAGCTGGGTACTGAGGGGACTCAGTCTCCGTCCTTCTACTGAGGGTAAGATTATGTTTGCATAAAAAGGAGGAATTAAGGAAGGAGTTCCAGCCTAAATGAATTAGACCCACTCACCATCATTTAAAGCAGGGGCATTGACTATTACTGTTATTATTATTTTTTACTTTTTATCTTTTGAAAGAGAAGAAAAATACTGCAGTTTGTAAAAGAGAATGATTTCTTCTGTAGTTACATATCAAAAAATAATATATGAATCCTTTTGCACATAATGCTTTCTGTGGAAATGGATTCAAAATTTTCCTCCTGGCATTTTCTTTGTTAAATATCTGAGGCAAATACAGTGGCTGTGAGACAGGGTACTGAAAAAGAAATGGCAATATGGTTTTTTCCCTATTTCTTTTTAATAGAATCAAAATAAAAACTTAGACAAATATTTCAATACTTATTTCTTATTTAGCAACTTTTCTTTCATTTTTGTGTATTCGCTAAAGGACTAGGCATTTGTCATTTCTGTTTGCGGAGTGATATTAAAAATTCAAGATTATGAGTTATGATGATTGCTGGGTGTATCTGACAGAAACATCAAAGACCTGGTGTGCGAACATGGTGTCACAGGAGGAAATAATAGCTTGCGCTTGAAAGTACTGATGACATGTTCATAACCCAAATATGAAAGAAACAGGTGACTACAAGCAGGGAAAAATGTGTTCTTTAGAAAAAAAAATCAGAACTGATTCTCTAACTGAGGTTAAGGAATCATTTTTTACACTTTATTGACTGAATCTATAAAATTAATTTAATTTTATATCTGAAAAAGTAAAAATATTATATTATGATTGTTTCCAAGTTGTCTATCTCATTATTTGATGATGATATGCCCCTTTTGCATTTATTCACTTAAAAAGATTTGGTTATTTAACACTTGGTGTGAAAGACTCTGGACCATCCGCACTGGAGATTCTAATGGTTTACCAACCATCACCCTCTGCCATGACATCCATATTGCCACTAGATGGAAGTTATATAATCCCATAGAACATTCAAGAGTGGTCTAGCTAATTAAATTATTGGTTCTCTTGTCAACAGGAAACCCTATTCAAAAGGCATGATTGAGCAAAGCTTTTGCACAGTGAACTGCTAAGGAGAAAAGGATGGAAACTAAGACATGTTTGCTCGGAAATGGGCACAACAGTTTCATATCATCTCACTTATCTTTGCAACAACACTCTGAAGTAGGTATTTTTTCCACCGCTTAGATTTGAGAAAAGTAAGGCTTACAGAGATTGAGTGATCATCCAAAGGAATATAGCTAGTTAAGCCCACATCCTGCAGGGACACTGACCCATCCTTGGAAGCTGAGTAGAAGCGTACAAGTTAGAAGTAGACCTGGATAAAGTAAAATAGTTTAATGGAACTTAGAGTAGAGTTGATACTTGCTATTAGTGACTCCATTTCTATCATTTGTGTTTCTAATTAAGCTATCTTTTTTTTTGAGGCTTATTAGAGTTTTTCTATATTTCATTCATTAATTCTTCAAAAATAGTTAATGAGCCAATTTGCTAGAAACTGGAGATAGAGAAAGTACAGTGAGCTAAAACACAAACGGTCTCTGCTCACAAAGAGTGTAAAGCCTACTGGGTGTGAGTATGCCTGGGGGTAGGAACTAACTAAATAAATATTAATTCAACAATAGGGTCAGTGGGTGACCCACCTTCACTACCTCCTGGCATTCATGCCTCTGTGTGGACCTCTTCCCTCTTAACTATGGGTGGGACCTGTGACTCTTCATCAAGAAGCAAGAATCCAGGAGACATAGTGAGGTGGAAAGAATTGAGAGAAAGAAAATGGACTCTAACTTAAATGTTTGATATTAAGGAATAGCTAAGGAAGACAGAATTGCTGACATGTGACATTAGGAGTGAGACATTGAGTGGACTAAAACCCTGAGAGAAATGAAACTGGGGGCTAAGGAAGATGCAAAGTTTCAGTTTCATCAACATAAATATTGAAGTTATTAAAAGAAGGAAAGTAGACTGAGAGAAACAGAAGAAAGAAAATCACATCTCTTTATAGATGCTATTTATACCGTAATTCCCTATCTATTAGTAGGAAATGGGGTCTGAGTACTCCAGAGCAGGAAGGTAATATAATTTTCTATCTAACATGGCACTAAAATATAACATCTAGAGTTGACACTAATGTCACTGAATTCAGTGATCAAAGTAATTACTTGAAGAAAATATTGATCAAAGCTACTTAATATGCCATAAATACAAAAACAGTCTTCTGCCATGTAGCCAGAAAAAAGGCAGGAGGATATATTCCATCTTGTATGTGCTTTGAAGTCCTGGGCCAGTAGTAGAATTGTTTCAACTGTCGCTGATTATTCATGTGATGTGTTTCGTCCTTTGCACATCTATTCTGATACAAAGTATTAATCATTACCATGTTCTTTTAATCATTGGAAGTATCCATCTTCAATCGTAATGAAATTCTAAATGTTATTTCTTCTGGAAATAATTGCAACTTTCTAAAATTAACTGTTCTATACTTTTACTTGATAAAAAGAAATTTAATTATTTAAATGGGATATTGTAAAAAGAGAATGACATTTTTTAGTTTATTAACATTTATTTTTACCCAAAACCCCTTGTGAAGTAAAACAAGTCAGGATCTCTTCTTTAATGTCTGATACTTGTAGGTTACTCTGGATATTTTAGTGGAAAACAGCATCAATGATATATCTTTTAATATAAGACCCCATACTAACATAATTCCTACCGTAACTAGATTAAACTTTTGAAAAACATTGTTAATTTAAATAAAAAATAAAAGTAAAAAAAATTCTATTTACTACAATAATCTGTTAGAGAGATGAACTTTTTTCCCCATATTATCTTTCAATTGATAGAAAGTGAACAATGTGAACCCAAGTGATTGACTCCTCAAAGATCTTGGAAAAATAGTCGAGCAAGTTTAACTTAAGGATGCATGGTTTTTCTCTGATTTAGGTTCTTGGAGCTCTTTTAATAATTTAGGGAGCAACAAAAATAAATGTTAACTGAGCCTTCATTATGAGCCAGACATTGTTGTCAGTAAATGCTTAATCTTCAAAATAATCCTATGAAGTAGACGCTGTTATTATGCTCATTGTACAGATGAGAAAATTGAAGTTCCAACACAATTGATAAATAGTCTAAGATAAAACAATTATTAGTTGTTGAAGCCCAAAAGTAGATATCAACCATTATGACCAAGGATATTCACAAACAAGTGCGAAATCATCTGGTGCAGATTTTTAAAAAATGAATCAGAGATTCTATAAAGCAATAGTCCCCAGATTACTTAAATACTGCACCTAGGGTCCTGAGCGGGCAGAATGCCAGGCTAGATGACAGCCACATTCTTTTCATACACAATGCTATTTCTTCCCCCTGAAAAACTGTTCTTTTGACTTTGTTCTTTTATATCTCTGTGGTTAATTCCTCTTCTTCAAAATCCATCTAATTTAGTGAATGTGGGTAAACATATCACTCATAAATTACACCTGGAAGTCATCACAAATGGAGTGGGGCTGTTTAAAGTCAAATAAAGAAATTATTATTTCAAAAAAGTATTCATTCAAATCAAAATACATCACAAAGAACTTAAGGGAAAGTTAAATTCATTTTAAGACCCTTCTACTTGAAATGTAAGAAAGGTAAAATCAACACACAAAAGAAATATAATCTAAATGAAATCTTGGTATGAATTCTTAAAGACAAATATTCTAAAGCTACTAAAGCAAAATTAAAAATCATTAAATTATTTCATTAGTAGCTATTATCACAACAAGTTCATAAATCCTATTTACAAGCTAAATATGAGCAACAATAATTAAGCTGCAATTTCATTGTACTTGGATTAGGAATTTGAATTTTTTGCCATCAAAAATTAAAAATCAAGCAGGGAGTTAATTTACTTAGAATGAAGATATTAACAGAATTTTGAGAGAAAGTGTTGGCAGAGATCCAATAAATAATAAAAAGTAAAGATTTTAATATGCTTTGGTGTTCTTTGAACATCATAAATTTCCTAAAAGGAGTTTCAAATAAGTATTATCAAATGGAAAGTATCACTTATTATAAGCCATCTTTGAAGCATGATATTCAAATTCAGGAAGAGAAAGTCACCAGGGATCCACTGAATATGATTTTGGATGCAAAGAGTTATGAAATGAAATATCCAAACTCTCCTTGATCTCCTTAACGAGACTTTAATGGCAGAATCTCCAGTATGAATCCCTAAATATTTCATGAACGGAATTAATTTAACTGATTATGCAAACCCCTTACCTCTCCTCGTCCCATACCACACCAAAACTAAACACAACAACTATCCCCGTTTTCTTAACCTATGCTAAATACGCAGTTCATCATTGGAGCAAAATCTAACAGATAGAGAAATTAGATCACAATCTTTTTAAAGAAAGTACATTTGTGTGGAAGACTGCTTTCATAGTATCCTTTAATTTGACAATTTATCACCATATGTTTAATAATTTAAGTGTGTGTTTAGGAATATGAACCTGACTAGGAATAAGTTTCTTTTTGTTCCTTTTCCTTTTCCTCTTCTTTTTCCTCTTCCCCTCCCCCTCCTTCCCTCCCCTCCTTCCCCTCTCCTCCCCTCTGTCTCTCTCAAGGACACAACTTAGAACTAAATACAATTGTCGTACTGCTTTCATGTCTTCAAAAAATGTGCTGAATGGGACAAACTGTTACAGCATTGCAAAAAACACAGAACATTTGGGGTACAGCATAATTGTTTATTCTTAAACAAAATCTGCAATAGCAATTGGGGATAAGTTGGAATGTTTGTCATCTTACATCCTAATGTCCTCTGTAACCTAATCTCAAGTCAAAGCACGTTACTTAAAATCCTCATCGAATAATCATGTTTCACAGAATCAAAAGTTCCACAAAGTTTTTTTATCCAGGAAGTAATGAGAAATTTATTCATTCAAATAGTTTTTACATTGTTTTAATTCTCATAAGAAAAATTTGGACAGCTGAATTTTAAGAAATGTATAAATAGCACTGTTTCATACTTGAGAAAATGAAAAAGACGAGAAAGCTATAGTAAAGTCTGAACTTACTGTGCCTTATTGCATCCACCTGTTACAAAAAGGTGGAGGGGAAGAGGGTCACCAAGGTCAATGACAGTCAATGACACATAAATTTCCATCCAGTTGGTTTTAATTTCTGAGCTATCCCTACCAGCAGTTCACCTTATTCTGATGTTTCATTTCAATCCCTTCAGAATCAGAGTTTTAAAGCCGGAAGGGAACTTCAGAAATCCCTCAGACCTAACTATTTTTCCCATGAGAAAACCAAGACCTGGAGAGGTGGAGAGACCTGAATTTGCAATTTTGTTCCACATAAGCAGTCAGTGGCTCCCTTTACTTTATGATAAGAATCAAAATTCCTTACTTGGAATGCAAGGACCTCAATATTCTGGTCCCTGACTGTGAAGACGCTCATAAAATCCCCTGCATGGAACACCCCACCACTGCCTGGTCCCCTTCAGTCCAACTAAGAGGAAGATTTCTCCAGTCAGCTCAAATATCACCTCCTCCGACTTCTCTCTAACCTCTCTTTTTTCTTTTGCTGCTCACACTGAATGGTAAAAATGGTAAGTTCCAGGACAATGAGGACTCATTCATGTCTGTATCCCCAGTGCTTTGCATGCTGCTTTGCCCATAGTAGATGCTCAATAAATACTATTCTATTGATAAATGAAGTAACTGTATGACATCTGATTAACAGTGTACCAGCCCTTTACCCAAACGTCAAGTTAGTCATTGATTTGCTCTTCATTCTTCTCTCTCTATCCAAACGTTTTGCTGTGTCTTCTTGATTCAATTTCCTAATAACTCTTAACTCGGTCCTGCTTTCTTCGCCCCATTTGCCGTGACCATATTTTAGATAGTGAGTGGCTCACTCTCATTAATTGTAAACCTCCCTTAACTGACACCCATGTTTCTGTTCTTGGCTTCCTTCTGAGTGCTGCCACCTGTCTTTTATAAAAGATCCAGAATCCTACAGCTTCTCATCACCTCCTCTGCTACTCCCCTGCTTTGAATTGCTGTTACTCTTGCCTGCTTCCTACAATAGTACCCCAGCAGGTTCTCCAAAGTCCACCTTTACCCTCTTACAGACCATTCCCACAAAACCCACCTGAGTAATCATTTTAAAAGTTGTATGTCATGTCACTTTTCTGGCAAAATGAGTGTGGTTTCTAGGTCTTTATATTGCCATATAAGGGCCTGCATTTTCTGGACTGCTTTATCTCTCTAATTTCATTTACTAATCTCTGTCTTGCACCATCTATTCCAGCCATGCTGCCCTCGTTGCTGTTCCTCAGACACTTAAGACACTGTTGTGTTAGAGCCTGTGATAAACTACTCCCTCTGCCTGGCCCTCTCTTCACCAGATAACTGCGTGGCCCACTCTTCAACTCCTTGATCTCTTTATCCACATCTAAATTTCCCAACAGGGGCTTTCCTGAATGCCTTTTTAATAATGCACATCGCCAAGGATCCCACATAGAGTCTTCCTATCCCTCCTTTTTCTGTCCTGCTTTTCCTATTTCCATAGGACTTATCAACCTCAAACATATTATATAATTTGCTGTTTGTTATATTTATCGTCTGTCTTCCTTGCTGGAATGTAAGCTCTACGGGGGCAGGGACTCTTGCTTTTTGTGTCCATACATCTTAAACACTTTAAAAATTGCCTGGAATATAGTATAACTCAATAAAAATTTCTTTAATGAGTTCATGGGTAGTCTAGGGGCATTATGTAGCTGTGCCTTCAAGGATTATGAGCCAAAATTCTTCCACAATGTTCAGTGAAAATACTAATTTCATTTCATGAATAATTATAGACTTTTTTGCACTACCATTTTGTTTGTTCCAAGCTCTACTCATCTCTCATGAGCCAAAGTGTTTCTTCCAGCCTCTACTGACAGTCTTTTCTAGCCAACCAACCAAATTTGGATGACCAAGTGCAAACAAGGATGGGTTTGAGCATAGTAAAACTCTGCCGTCAGGGAACTAAATTCCGTTTGGTAGGATTTGAGCCTAGTTTCATGGATACACAATCCCCCAGTTCAGTTCTTAGGCCATCCCTCACAGCAGGGCATTAATGTTGCTAAACTACCATGTGGAGTGAGAAGAAAGGCTTGAGAAACAGAAACACCATTGCTACAGTTCCAGCTATATCGGAATCCAGAAGTAACAGTAGTTTTGGTAAATATAGGGAAGGTGGAACTAGTGCATAGGAATAAGGATCAGAGAAGGCAGTAGCTATAAACTACAACAAGAGGCCAACAAAAAAAACAACTAAAAATCAGAGAGAGTAAGGAGAGCTTAAATCCAGGCAGTTGATGACCAGCATATTTGTAGGAAAAGTAAAAGCACAGCTAAGTGACAGAACCAGATTCAAACATACTAATGACAAATAAGAATCTTGAAAACTGACAGCATAGGTTGCATGAGTCTGTAAATTATACATTCATCCATAATGCCAGCAACCAGTCCACGAGCATGACTATTATAAGGCTTGATATATCCACGACATTAGACAGTTAGAAGTTATCAATTCACTCTTAGTTGGTAAAGAAGATCTCTATTAATTCCTGTTTCCTTTTTCTTTTTTTTTTTGCAGAAGGTTAGTCCTCAGCTAACATCTGCCAATCCTCCTCTTTTTGCTAAGGAAGAGTGGCCCTGAGCTAACATCCGTGCCCATCTGCCTCCACTTTATATGTGGGATGCCTACCACAGCATGGCATGCCAAGTGGTGCCATGTCCGCACCCTGGGTCCAAACCGGTGAACCCTGGGCCACCGAAGAGGAACGTGTGCAGTTAACCGTTGCGCCACCGGGCAGGCCCAATTCCTGTTTTCTAAAAAATATTCATCTATCCACAATTGCTCTGCTCTGCTCTAAGTCAACAAATTTAACACTCCTCTGGAAAGTAGTTTGAGGAGCTATCACAAAGTTCAATTCCTTTTCCTCCTTTCTTTTGCCCACTCTTCTGTAAATATCGTTAGGATAGAGTGCTTCACTAGCTCCTGTCACATAGTCAATTATATCTTCCAATCCTATTCAACAGGAGGCTTGCTCCCATATGTCCAGTGAGCTAACAGTATAAGCACAGTTATAATGAAGCACTTCCTGATATCGTTAGTTTTAGTTAATGAAAATTGTTTACTGAAGTTTCAGAATAATATATTGTCCTTAGAAGAGCTAAGTCAATATTTTCTTGACATGAAAGTTTTATTAACAAATAAAGCCTTTGAAAATCCTCCTCATATACTTTCTTGAAATATATTATGATTTTGAAATACTAATTTATTATCCTTTGAGATAATATTGATGTTAAAAGCACAAAAACAGAGATGATGTCTGACTTTAGGACTTTAGAAAGAACTATTTGCAATGTTGATTAAAATACTTGTGAAGGATTTCTTAAGTTGTCTGTAGCTAGCTTTCATGGATATATTTGGTTTTTGTAGAAACATATGGAAATGCATATTTAATTTGACAGTATTTTGCAAATCATACCCCCTTCAGAATAACTTGCGAAGTAGAAATGCTTCCATATGCTAGAAGATGGTTTGTCTCTTATACTGAGAGTAAAGAAAGAGCCATATATTCAACGACAAAATTTTAAAAAATATTTTCTTAGGCATTGTGGATTGTGAAAGTAAAGAAAGATCAAAAGGATAATGTCCCTGTACTCAAAGAAATTTATAACCAGTTTTTCAAGCAATCACATTGGACATGCCAAGATGAATTGTCAGAAGGATCACATGCCCCTTAAAAGAAAGAGCCAAATGGCCATTTTCTGCCTAAGTTGCAATGGCTTGTGCCAATTCTCCTGAGACCTTGACCAAAGCTGACTAGAGTAGGGATTATATGGGAACCAAGGCAAGCTCTCTATACATGAACTGGTCGTGATGGAGACAGATCTCAATTCTAGAGAAAAGGATAATTCCCACTCAATCAAATTCTCTCCTCTGGAGTCAAAACAGGTGAACAAAGAGAAAATGGGTCACGTGAGTTCAGACCTTTGCTCTTAGCCACGTATCAGAAGTGTTCTCGTGGTCTGTGACATTAGCCTGCCCCAGTCTTGCAAGCGCCAGGACCCAGTGGGTTCCGGTGTGATGAGCGTTCCCCATGCTGCTCTGCTCGGCATGTATCACTGCACTGTGGCTGTTTTGGCAATCATAAAGAGCCAGAGAGAAACACATATTTTCTCAACAAGAACAAATAAAAGTTTAGCAATAGCTCTTCATAGTTAATATTTTAAAAACCCCTGAAGATTCCAAAGGTCGCTTTAGGGACAAAACCTGAAGTAATTAAAACAAGAGCTGAAGCTCTTTGACAAGTTTTACTTTTTATGTTTGAAAGGTTCATTGACCTCATATATCTTCAGAGACACTAGACTGCAATTTTAGAAGGGAAAATAAATTTTGAGGTTTCAAAGGACTTCAATTTTCCCAAATTAATGATTATGTCATCATTATCTGAGAGTAGTGATTTGTGAGCAAGAATGGCTTTATGTAACTTTTTAAACTGATAGTTACTATTTTGGCTTTCTTTTAAGAGCCAGGATTACTTTATCTCTTGAGCTGAAAAATCAGATTATTTACTGAACTTATTTTTAACTGTGATCACACCTCAGTGCCTAAAGGTTATTTCTATGATCACAGTTTAAATTCACCTGACACAAAAACTATCTGGATGATTTTGCATAGTAAAAAATTGTCAAGTCAAGAAGATGAGAGATCCTTTTAAAGTTCTTGATCTAAAATAGTTTCTGAATGAAGACACATGTAGGTTATATGTCATGATTCCATAGATGAACTTCCTTCTATCAATTTGTCTTCTTTTGGATCCCTAACAGTGAAGATTTGGGGATTAGGGCTTACAGCAGCCATAACCCACTCCATGTTCATGGCTCTGGAACTAAGAGACAGCATAAAGTAAACTTGATTTTGCCACTGTTTATAATTTCTAAGATATCGTAGAATAGATAAAGAGCAATTTTATCATAATAGGCAGACTTTTAAATGTTAAGTCAATAACTCAGATTCCATAAAAATTCTAGTGGAGAGTATAAAAAGGAAAAGATCACTTGACATATCCCTTTAAGAAATGTCATTTAAGTAATTCTTTCCTCTTCTTTATACTTCCTTAAATTTATGAAACTAATCAAGTGAAATCTCTCTCATAGGCAACAACAATTTCATCTTTCAAAGTAACAGAGAGTAAATTTCTTCACTTAGTTACTATAGCATTCCATTTTGCAGAGGATTCATCTCTGGAAGTTTTCCCGCTGCCTTGCTTGAGCTTTTCTGAACAGCTCTGAGTTCGTCCTCCATCCCTCTATTGCTTCTATGGCTGTCTGAGAATTCACCTAGCAGTTATGTGTTAAGAAGTTGCCTTATGGCACATATTCCAAACTCGTGTTACCTGTCATTTAAATCATTTATTTGGCTATTGAATGGTGCCTCTCCAAGTGGATTGTAAGATTTTAAAATCAGAGGCAATATCTTATATTTATTTCCATCTATGAAAGTTTCTTGTACAAAAATAGTTGTTGGTTATGTCTCCTTAGTTGACTCAGGATCGTTCTGTTTACATGAGAAAGCAATGAGCACCTTAGAAAGGATACTTGTGTTGGAGTAAAATAAAATGGAAGTTTCACCAAGTTTAATTCTTGAGATTAGAAAGATATATAGATATGTTGGAAACTCTCATTATTTGATGATAACAAACGGAATCCTGGGAAAAGGTCATTTAAAATAAATTAATTTTAAACCAGTAACCAAACTTTTATAGTAATTAGTGGAGAAAAAAATAGAAGATTTGATTGAGATACTCTTGAAATATAAAGTTTAAAATTATATAAAAATTTTAACTAATACTTTAGATTAAAATTATAACATGCTAATTATTAAAAAGAATATATAATAAGTCAAGTATTGATTTTTGGTGTATTTTGACAAATATGATGATAGCAAAATATAATCTCTTTCAAATTACATTTAACTTTTTCAAATTGACCATAAAGATGATCATTTCTACAAGAATTTTTGAAGCTTTCATCATTTCCTTTAAATCTTTGGTATCCAAGTAATTTGCTTCTGAAGTACCGTGTCTAATTTCCTCTCCTTCATCTGCTAATGGTTGTAACTCTGACAGAGTCTCGTTGTCTGTGATTGTGTGATTCAGCCGTTCTTCAGCATCACTCGCATCATGAAATAGTGAATCTCTTTAAAAATTTTACTTCACAACCATTTTCATTATCTGTTATTTAAAACATTCTATAATCAGCAAGCGATCAAGATTTTTTATAATAATTCATAGAGATAGATGCTGATACTAATTGGGAAAGGGTGTTCAGTAAGGGCTAGTTTTGTAAGTGGGTAGTTCATTAATGACTATTTCCTATTATGATAATCTTTGCTTTCCTACATTAACACATATCTTTGGGAACTGGGATAATACTTTGATAACCAGGCGATCTTGCAATTTGCAATAAGGTGAAAATAAGAGCTAAAAAGTAAGCAAGGAGTAAAGATGAAAATACAAATTGGTGTCCTTTGCAAATGTCTATTGTTGAAATCATGACTGTAAATGAGACACTCCTGGCAAGAGGACCAAAGGTTGAGGCATGGAGAGAATCAATGAAAAAGCGAAAGTGCAAACCTTGTAAAATATAGAAGAGTGATCACATACATTGTAGCAGAAGCAAGAGAAAATGGTACACTGGAAGCTTATGAGGTAAACATTCATGGCAAAGGGGATGGCCAAGTATATCTAACACGGCTGAGAGGTCAAGAAGTTGTGGCTGAAAAGCCACGCACGTTAATACTGATCACCTAACTCCAGAAACAGGCTAACTAGGTAGAACAGGTGCCCTGGGAGGCCTTGGTCATATTTCAAATAGAGATTCTGTGAAAACTCTCATTGAGAAATCTATTGCTATTGGCTCATCCTATTTGAAAGCATCTGGAGTCTTGTGAATTGACACACCTTGCTACTACCACCTACACTCCTTGTTCTCTCAGCCTCTAACAAGGAGACCTAATGCAGGTACTAGACAAAGACGTGATAAATAGTAAGTCTGAAGGAATCACTAAGAAATCAAAATGAAGATTAAGTTACAGATAAGTTTTGAGCTGTGGCATTCTCCAGCATTGCCTGGAGAGGAATGTAGAATCGAAAATATCAAGTCAGCATTCTCCAGAGCAGCTGTGCATTAGATGACCTCCCCATATAACATTAACTGTACAGTTGGGCCAAGCATTGCATAAGCTTATAATTTTTTCAATTCTTTTGCTAAATTTTCTTGATGCTTATTTTTATCCTTTGCTAGGTTTTCCTGAATATTGTTTGATGTGTCTTCTTTTTTTTAAGTTGCCAAATAATAATACAAATTTCTGAGTTCTAAAATTTGCCTTAACCATGCACTGAAGTCAGCCTGGCTCTTCAGTTGGTTCTTCCTAATCTGCAAATCACTTATTACAGTAAAGGAGATGACTCAAACCCTTAATAAAGCCTTTAAAATGTCATCTCTATTTAAAGACTTCAATCAAACACCTCTAGCTGATTATGGAAATGTGTTAGCAGGATTTGAAATTCTAGCATTTTCATCAAAATTATCAGCAGAACCCATTCTTGGGCACTCAGAAAACTTCAAAAAAAAAAAAAAAATCCCAGGGGAAATGAGTATTTCAAGAGATGGACTACATGAAAGCATTTGGAAGTTTGTTACACCAGCATGGAAAGTGAGGAACAGCAGTTTTCTAGTATGTGTGATTTCTCTGGACACAGAAAAAAGTAAGTGATAGAAGAAATCTTAATAGCTCAAATTATCCTTCCTGTTTTCATACTAGAGTCTCTCTAAAAAAGGGGAGGATTTAGAATTGCAGTCTATGGGCTCTTACAGAAGAATCTTTTTATGGGCTTCAGATATCTTTGAATCCCCTAAAATCAAAAGGTTAAGTATTGACCTAAAGTGTACCTGAAAAGAAAACATTTATAGAGTAAAAAAAAAGAATTCAAGAAAGTACATTTTTTAGTGATACATTTCTGATTGTCAAATTCTTACAATTAAAAGTATTTCCCTTCATAACTCAGCGTAATAATCGTTAACGTTATAGACTGAATTCAAGTCAGCTCCAAGGAAAAAAACCAAGATGGCATTTATTCAGAACCAGCCCTAATTTAGTACAATTCTTAGCTGCAGAAAAGGTTTAGAATATGACACTGGAATGAGAAAAGGTGATGATAAACTAGGAAAAGGTCAACTTCTAGTTGACAATAACAGCTTGAGTTATGACGCTTAATGCAGTGGATTGACTCTGGTCTCATTCTCTTTATTGGCAAAGGGTTCTGGGAAAAAGTCTTAGGTCATCAGTTGTGAACAATGGCCAAAATTGTCTATTTAAACAAAAAAAGAAAGTGAAATTTCTTGGTACAGATGTAATTTACCAGTTGCTAATGGAAATATCATATAAAAGATATTTCAAAATTATACACTGAATATTAAACTTTTACAATGCAGGGTTACATATCCTGGGATCCACCCTCTACATTAGGTGGGCCAACCATTCCCATAATGCTCTTCTTCCTCAGACTTCGCATTCTGTTCAACCATGCACCTAGAATACCCCTCACCTAGCTTCCACCTTCATCCTATTCTACCTCTTTATCAAAGGATTTGACTACACCACTGTACTGTAAATATATAGTCAAAAGATATAAAAGGAAAAATAATTTAAATATGTATACTTTAAAAATACTTGATAGGAATGAACGACTGGATCAGGAAATGTTATTTGGATACTATTTGTTTGAAATAACATGTTTGGCCACCAGATGTCGCCCGTTTGTAAGCAACAAAGTTAACTTCACAAAGTTTGCAATATCAATAGCAATTTACATTCCACTACAGGGTAGAAGTGGCAACACTGGAATTAGTCACTCTGACATCATATCAGGAGAAATCTTGAGTCAAGCCTGATTTGAGTCGTCTCAGTCTCCAAAGCCAGATAGTTAAAATGCATCGACAATTAATAACATACAATTTTCAAAAAGTTAATAGCATGGCTCTCATACAAACATAAAATGAACACACTTAAAGATCTCACTCAACTCATTAACTAGTGAGGGAACTGGGAAGATGGTAAAGCCAGTACAAGAAAGAATTCAAGGAATGGAGACTTACACAGACTGTCTGTCAAAGGTCTGATGAAATGAGCTTGGTGAAAGATACGAATCTGTTTAATGTCCTAAAGGTCACAAACCGTAACCTTTGGGGTTATGTTTCCTGTTGAGAATAATGATTTCTACCTGGCAAAAGTCTACGAGTTTACATGCAGCTTCACTGTGAGGCAAGAAAGTACTTGGCCTCCTTGTGTGTACCACTTACACAGCAATGCTTAAGGGGCTGTGCTTAGAGCTTTCCATGCAACATCCCATTTTATTCTCACAATAATTGCCTGTGAGGTAGATGCTGATGTTATCTTTATTTAGATACTAGAACACTGAGAGGTCAAGGAACATTCTTCAGGTTATGGACCAGCAGGGATCTAGCTGGAGTGGGAATCTGGTCTGTCTAGATGGTCTTCTCCTGGGAGCACAGACTTAATAATTAGAGTGTCTAGAGGATGTTGCACTTCTGTGAGATGGGGCACATGTGAGCACACTACAACCCCTTGGCCTTCTTCTGTTCCTCATCCCCGAAGGGCAGTTAATGGTGAAAGAAATCTCAAATGTAATAGACTTGTGCTGTAAGGTCAGAGTTAAACTGCTAACATTTGTGCTCTCAAGAATTTGTGTAGATTACTACCACCCCCCTGAGACTCCACCTGCTTGCCCTTTGGGTTGATATAATACATCAGATCTTCAATTACAATGAAAATAAGTGGAGAGTGGAAAATGGTCAGAGTGGTAAGTCTTCATACAAAAGCGAGCAATATCTTATATACTGTCTATTTGGAACACAATTACACTACACAAAATGCCATCAATAGAGTTTGCTAAAAATGAAAAAGAGAACTTGTAAAACATGGATGGTATTGTTATAATATATGCTTTATATTCTTTTCAGAGAATTTGGGACATGGGGAGAAATCTGATGAAGCGACAATATATTCGAGGAAGATGTCTGCCTGACAAAATACCTGTGTAAAGAAAATGCTCTATTTAATTTTAAAACTTTAAAAACTGAAGAAATTTTAGACACGATTAAATGAACTATAGAAAACCATCTTAAATTTCTAGGAGTTATATGCATAGAACCTCAGAAATGTGAGGGGCTCCAAGCTTTATTACCAATTCAGCTTCCATTCCTGTAAAGATTATACTTCTCAACCAGTGGCTGAGAAGATTCAGAAAACTAATCAAATATCATTATATTATTAGGAATCTAGACAGCCTCCTCACCACACATACTCTGATACAACTATGAAAAGCTTTTTTTCCAGAATATAATTTCTTTATCTCCATACCATAAAAATGAAAGGAACACTTATGAGTCCCCAAGTCAAATAAAAATGTGTGAATTTGTTGGTTTATCACATTTGCAATTATCCTTGCTCTAAAAAATGGAGAAAGTTATATAAAATAGAAAAGTACTGCTTTTTATGCAGTCAGTCTGTTGTTCAGCGTTCAGCTTCCTCAGTTTTCATGGATTATAAAATCTTTTAGGACAGGAGGTATTCCTTACAAGACCATCATATAATGTTTCCAGCTTTAAAGGTAGATGTAATTTTAATAATAACACACCACATTTAAGGCTCTATTAGGCACAGCTCTGGTTCCCTTTGATTTATTCATCAATGTGAGGAATCTGAAATTTTCTAAAGTCTAATTTTTGAAAAAAAACTAGGTAGTCTCTTTGCATTTAACCATCTGCTTTACATGATTACAGTGACTCATTTTTTAGCACTGAAGCTTCCCTTTTTGTGATTAAATTTCTTTTTCAACCCATTGAACTCTTCGGAAAGCATTTATTTCTGATAAAGCATATCATTGTTAAAAGAGTAGTAAAATAATTATAATCAATCCAGATTCTTATTGGATAGCATCTTAAAGAACTAATGTAAATTTAGCATTTTATTGATGCAGATTAATGTATTCATCACCAAAGAAGAATCTGAAGATGGTACTCACGCAGGTTTAACTGTATAGGCATGCTTTTCATGGATAAAGGCACCAGCAAGACCTCCTGCTCCTGCATTTAGATACTGGACGGAAAATAAATTACATTTATGGGTTTACCTGAATATATGACAAAAATAAACAATGTAATCATTTGACTTTTGTGTTATGAAACCAACTTTTGACCAGTTTCAATATGTGTGACTATTTGAGCTTTAATAATAAAACAGAATTTTGGGTCACCTTGTTCACAGAAAAACAAATGAGACAACATTATTAATTAAGAATAAATAGTTAACACTTTTTAGGCAAATTTTGCAGCAACTCATTGACAACAGTTCTCCTGAAGTCTATCCGATTTCAAAGCTCATTCATGTCAATTATTTTGTCACAAAAATTTTTAAATAATAATAAGAGGATTGTGTTTTAAAAACACCTAAGTTAAAATAAAATTGGTTTCATGTCTATGTTACCTGCCAATTAAATAGTCTTCAAATGTCAATACCAACTTGATTCCATAAGAATTATCTATACAAATGTAGAAATTTCACAACATATCAACAAAAAAATTAAGAACCTAATCAATTTGAATTAAGTTTTAAGTGTGGAACTTTTTCTGTAGAACCTCCTGACTTTTTCATAGTAGCCAGGGAATTGAAGGAATAAGTACTCTATAATAGATGGAAATACCAGGATTTAATTTTTTATCATACTATTCTATCATATGACTCTACAATTAACTGA
Organism: Equus przewalskii; assembly: GCF_037783145.1. Taxonomy (NCBI): domain Eukaryota; kingdom Metazoa; phylum Chordata; class Mammalia; order Perissodactyla; family Equidae; genus Equus; species Equus przewalskii. Next base: position 25,587,223 of record NC_091847.1, on the reverse strand, counting down.
AATCCGAAAACACGGCAATGAAAGAAATGGAGGAAAGTAATTCAAATAGTTTAAATTGGCCACCAATCCAGTTTTTCATTTAGATTTATGTCAGTGTGGAATAAAAAGATGTAAATATATTAACTAGTTTGTACCTTGTAGGAGCACCAGCAGGCAAAGTCAACTCCCCAGTCATGTAAGTGAAGTTCAACATTTCCAACTGCATGTGCTAGATCAAAGCCAACAAAACAACCCTGGGCAAGAACATAGAAAACAGTTCTGAATTTGCTTGATGATTAGGAATAGTAAGTACAAATGTCCTTAAGAAAATCTTTGACAAACAGTGGTACCATAAATACTGTTTATCCTGCGGTGCAGTGGTTCACAAAGAATGAACCGCACAACCCTAGGCATTCTCAAGACCCTGTCAGGTCAAAACAATTTTCATAATAAGAAGACATTCTTTGCCTTCTTCACTGTGTTGACATTTGCACTGATAACGCAAAAGCAGGAATGGGTAAAACTGATGGCACCTTAGCATAAATCAAGACATGGCATCAAAGTGTGATAGCAGTCATTGTATGTCAAAGCCATTCTGTTGCAGGGGGGAAGAAAAGAGAATTTCACTTAAAAATCTCCATGATAAAGCTGTAAAAATGATAAATTTGTATTAAATCTTAACACTTGAATTCTCATATTTTTAAGGCTTAATGTAGAACATATGCTTAAAACATTTGACCACATTCTGAAGTAAGATGGTGGTCACATGGTAATACACTTCTGCAATTATTTGACTTGCCAATCGAAGTAGCCACTTTTACTTCATGAAGAACCATTTTTGCATGAAACAGAAACCGATAGACAAACAATAGTAATTCGTGTTTAGGTATTTGACAGACACTCTTTTGAAAATAAAGGAAGTGACTCGGTCAATTCAAGGAAAACGACTCGTAGCATTTGTTGCCAGGGAAAAAACTAGTTTCCAAGGGAAATTAGACTTTTGGAAAACTTGTATCCACTTCTATGAGTATGACTACTTTCCAGTATTCGAAGATACTTCTGATGAGTTTAAGAAGTATTTATAATTTTTAAAATAATACATAATGAAATACATAAACATTTGGAAAATACGCCTAACTCAGTGATGCAAATTTTCCAAATGACCAATAACTTGATGTCATGCATGAATAAAATATCTATTCAAAATGCAAACCAATGGATTTCAATGTAACAAAGCACAGGACGTTCAGTGATTTGGTTTCATATTCCACCCCACAGCTCTCAAGAAGTTCTCACTTGTCAAATTCTGGTACTGTAGCAAAGAATGTTCACAATTAGTTGAAAAGGCTATTAAGCTACTTCTGCTTTTCCCGACTATATCTGTATGAAGACCAATTTTCTTCATGAAGCAAAGAAATTACGATATTGAGTGTAGAAGCAGATATAACAAACCAGCTGTCTTCTATTGAGCCAAACAGTAAAGAGGTCTGACAAATATAAAATGTTCCTGGTTTGTTTTAGAAAATATAGTTTTGTTTCCTAACAGTAGATTATTTATGTTACTATGTAATGAGTTTATCGTTATTCTAAAATGGGTTTCTTACTGTTATTCTAAAATAAATAAATAAATGCATTTAAAAATTCTCTTTTAATTGCAAATACAGTAAATACAGACAGACACAAACACAATATCACAATCCCTTTGAGGTCCTCAATGATTTTTTTAAGCCTGTAAAAGGTTTGCCTTACTAAAAAGTTTGAGGACCACTGCTTTCGTGTATCCTACTAACCTGAAGCATTTAACAGAAGTTTTCAGTTGATCACTTAACCCCACATCAACTTCATATTTAATTTAACCAATTCAAGTATATATACACTGCGGTAAATTGCCTTAATGGTTCCAATTCTTTGTCCCTTGTGTATCCACATTCTTTGCCACGTAACTTTCCAGTTCTTCCCACTGTGGGCAGGGTCCAATTCTCTGCCATGAGGATCAGACAAGGTGACTTATTTTGACCAATGGAATATTAGCACATGTAATCCAAGCAGAGTCTCGAAAGCACTTGACTGATTACGCTTGCTCTCTCTTGCCCTCTGTCATCTCTGTGAGAAAGACTTGCTTGGGCCAACCTGCTGGCCCACATGGAAGATGAAAAAAATGGTGGATCAGAGTCATCCTCATCTGGGCTCAGTCTGGATCAGCCACTCTCCCCACCTTCCCTGCGTTGGTCAGAGATGCATGAGTAAGCTCAGCTGAGATTAGCAGGATCCCTGTGACCAAGTACTGCCTAGATCAGCTGAGAAAAAGTGACCCATAAAAATGATGTTGTTTTTGACTCTACACTGTGTTCCCCTATACGTTGACTCGAGACCCCAACAGCCTCTTACCATCTGACTCTGTCTTAGTTATTTACTTATATGGTTTTATGGTTTCAAGTGTTTTGTATGTCTGCCTAATAGAATTCAGTGTTTTAGAAACTAAACCTGTTTCCACTAAGTTTCCAGAAGGACAACCTGGAGCAGTGAATTTATATTATCTAAATTGTACCCAAATAGTAACTTTCTAATTTGATGGCTTACTATCAAAACCATTTAGCTTTCTGCATATCAAAATATGAAAAGTTTCACTTAGAGAATCTAATGATTCATTCCACATTAAGACAACTTTGTACATGAACATGAATTAGAAAAGAAAAAAAAGTGATCATTAAATGAGGGTGATAGTTCACTTTGCAAAAATGTTTCACCTCTGAGTTCTTTTGTTAGCTTACTAAGTGCACATATTATAATTACATTCTCAAAACTTTAGATCTCTTGCAACTTTGAAGAAACACATCTATTAATTGAAGTTTTTGAAGTAAATAATTGTGGAGGGACCAATTTTAGATTGTTCTAAGTCCTCTTAAGAATAAATAACCCCAAACTCTATTACAGGTACTTTTCCTAGAACAAAGGGATGCAAACTATAACCTCTTTTTCATAAAAATATATATATATATATTTGAACACAAGCAGTCTCATTTGTTTAAATATTGTGTGTGGCTGCTTTTGCAAGCGGAATAGAGTAGTTGCGACAGAGACCATATGCCTGACAAAGTCTACAATATTTACTATCTCATCTGTTACGGAAAAGATTTGCTGATCCCTAACCCTACAGCATTAGTTTCCATAAAGAAAACTCAATATATTGAAGAGTCAATTAATTAGAACCTGACTCATTATAATGAGGCCAGAACTAGCATCTCATAAAAGACAAAGTTCTTACCAGCACCTAGTAACTGATTTTTTTGTCTTTTGAGGCTGGGGTTGGGAGTTCTTTGTTTCTCACACACAAAAAATGAGCAATAGGTATCATAAAAATATGACAGATGACCCATGGTAATATAAGTCTTAGGAGTGACAGGAAAGAAATACAATTAATCTTCATCAAAATTTAGAGGTTATCTAAACCTGATTTTCAGACTAATGTTTAGGTTGAATAGATACACACACACACACATTTGTTTGTATTTTAAGATACATTTTTAATACTGAAATTCCATTTGGAAAAAAAAGTTCTAAATTTGAAATCTTTTTTCTTGCCAACATTTCTAATTAAAGCAGCATTTTTTATGAAGCAATTTTTACAACTCAACTTTTCATATATATATTTGTACAATTCAACTTTTCCTGGAAAACTCAAGGACTAGAAAAGGCAGCCCTTCTATTTTATTATCAATTATTTATAAAGAATGGCACAATGAGGAACCCATGAAGCTTTACCTACCACAGCCCATTATTAAAAGCCCCGTGGTCACATCTGTGGTACCACATAAAAAAATCACTTGAGGCTCCTACAGGATGTTTTAATGCATATACAGTTCTTTCCCCATGGATAGCAGAAAACATAAATTATTAAAATGTAACTGTTTTGAGTAAAGGACCTGAAGATACAAACTTGAGTGAGAACACCACAAAGTGATTTTACCAAAGTTTCACTAGATGGCAGCATTTTAAAAATAAAGTGCTACTAGTTCTCCGAAACCTCTCCACAGCCGTCCAATCAATATTTTCATTATTTTACCGCTAAGAGTAGGTAAAATGATGTAACTAGGTGGAAACAAACTCCATACTTGAGTTCCTACTTTATTCATTTTTTAAAATAAATGTCAAATATTTTTCAACAGATTTTTATTAAAATTATCCATAAAAGGTCACACTCATAGTGATAAAACCACATGCAAGCACAGCAGTGTTCAGCCACCATGTCACCTTGCTTTATAGTCAATCCCCAAACTGCTGCAGTAGACTTCTAATCATTCTGAGTACTTCCAGTCTGCCTTCCTCCAATGAGCTTTCTTTCTTTTTTTTTTGGGTGAGGGAGATTGGCTCTGAGCCAACATCAGCTGCCAATCTTCCTCTTTTTGCTTGAGGAAGATTGTCACTGAGCTAACATCTGTGCCAATCTTCCTCTATTTCACGTGGGATACTGCCACAGAGTGTCTTGACGAGCAGTGCCAGGTCTGCACCCAAGATCCGAACCTGTGAACCAGGGGCCCCCTGAAGTGGAGTCTGTGACCTTAACCACTATGACACTGGGCTGGCCCCCAGTGAACTTTGTAAATCACACATTTGATTATAAGACTCCTTGCATCCCTTCAAAGAATCCCCCATTAACGTCAAGATGCAACTCATTTTCCTTGGTATGACTTTAAGACCCTTATGATCTGATCCTTTCCAGCTTTCCTGTCTCAGGGGCCCATACCTACCTCTCTCTATTTGGATAAACCTTTCTCTGTCTCTGGGGTATTCTTTCCTTCCTTGTTTGCCTGGGCAGCTCAGACTTTGATCTCACGATAACTTCTATGGGAAGATTCCTTTGCCAAACCCTCTCTTCTCTCTCATCTTACAGCCTTGTTTGCATAGATTTCTTGTAGCAATTTTCCAATCTTATTATCTTCTACTTTTACACAATATGAACTCAAATAATTGCTGAATAAATAGGTAAACGAATGGATGAATAATAAAGTCATACAATTGTCAATATATATTCTCTAAGCTGAAGTTAAATTTTTAAAAACCATTATTTGAGGTCCTTTAATTCTGTTTCAATTTTATTGTATAAGCTATTTATTCAGACTGGGCATTTTCTAAAATGAAATTTTTTGGACAATTAATAGTAGTTAAAATATGTTCAAAATCCCCCTTAGTAAAACCAGGAATAGCATGTGTTTTTGTCCTTGCCATCTTCATTAGCACAATACTAAAAATTTGTATAAGCAGTGGAATAATATTCTACACAGAGCCTGTGTGGAGCTAGCTGTGTAGAGCCAGGCTAAGAGCTAGCTCACTGTTTCTCAAATTTGATTTATTATTTGTCTATTTACTAAAATGAAATATGGAATAGCACTGCTTAATTTTTTTTCCTAATAGCGTTAAAGTCCTGTTAACTTTATTGATTCATTCTGTAACAGACTGACTCTGGATTGATATTATTAGTTTGTTCCTTCTTCAGCAAAAACATCCTATAAATTATGAAGACCATCAATAAGTAGCAGATTTGGTGTAAAAAAGGGTAATTATCCAAGATAAGATATTTGTGGCTATATACAGAACTGAAGTCAACGGGTATGCATCAGTATGCTCATTTAATTGTTAAAATAATAAAACACTTAAGGTAGGTAAATAGCCTTTGTCCTGAGCGACTTGAGTAATCGCCATGGGTGAAGGCCCTGTGATCCCTAGGAGGTGCCTGCAAGGGGTGTTTGCCAGCTAAACTGTAGCAATTTATACATGCCCTCCCCTGCATGCTCCCTGCTCAGTGCAGGTCCAGACTCCAGTGGATGTCCTTGGCAGTGGGACTAGAACCATGGTGGGTAAATTTCAGGTACCTATAAGTCCTTTCAAGGCTAGTAATGGGTACTAGTAACGAGAGTGTGACCTTCTTGTGCCTGTTTATGGGAACTACAGCTTCCACACTATACCAATCAGGTCATTAAGTATTCTGAATTATCACTCCTGATTTGATATAAAAGTCATAGAAAACAATCAAACAACTACAGTGCTATAAATTTGGACAATATTACCTTAGAAAGAAAAACTGATGGGAAAATTTGAGAAAAGTGAACAAAAAAGAAAGTTATAGGAGTGTGTGTGTGTCACCTCTACATAGATGGTATGAACACATGGTGGATTAACAATAACAGATTGGCTAGTTAGCTCTGATCTCGGGATTTCTCAGAGAAGTTCATAATTAGAGAGCTGCTGAATAGTACTGGGGGAGGGTGAGAACGACGTGAAGGAAGGTGAAAGTTGGTAGCTTTCTTGCCATGGTCTTGAATCACTTAAATTTCCAAAATTCATTCAAGTGCTATGATTCAAAAGCATACATAAATGCCAAGTTTAAAATAATCACACCCAGTAAAGATCTTGGGGCTGGCCCCATGGCCTAGTGGTTAAGTTCAGCACACTCTACTTTGGTGGCCCAGATTTGGTTCCCAAGCATGGACCTACACCACTCGTCAGTGGCCATAACCCATATACAAAATAGGGAAAGACTGGTAGAGATGTTAGCTCAGGGCGAATCTTCCTCAGCAAAAAAGAAGAAGAAAAGAAAAATCATAATACCCAGTAAAGATCTCCATAAGAGGGGTCTCTACCATCTCTGTAAATATCTCATTCCAGAGTAAATTTGTATTCTGAAAGTCTTTCCTTTCATCCAGCCTAAATTTATCATAGTCTTCAAATATTCTTCTCAGTTTTTTTTTCTTTTCATCTAACTCTGTGGTTATAAGTGAGAACTAAGCATTATTTCTTATATATGTTCACTCTGTACATAGAGTCATTAAGTTACTTCTAGCACAATTTCCTTCCAAAAATTATTTAATACAGCCATCAACTATTTTTTGAAGTAGTGTGTTAAGCCCTCACTTATTTATACAATAGTTTGATAAGAATAGCATTTCCTCACTATTAAAACATAAACACAAAATGAGAATAAACACAAAAGTAAAAAGGGACAAGATACACTCTTCCAAGTGGGGCTGCAGGGAATCTTTTTAGAAGTCAAGAAGCATAGCAACCAGAATCAAAGCTTCAAACTTTCGATAGAACAGAGCTAAATGCTACTCAAAGTCATCTTAGTCCTGAAGCTCTTATAGATAATATATGTGACCAGAAAAAATGAGTAATCAGCATACATACTGAAAAAAAAAAACAAAAAAGGAAATACACGCAATATTCCATCCAGGAAGCTAGCCACCTAACAATCAATTCCAAATGCTCATACTGAAGTTCACCTGCAAATAGGAACAGAAACAAGGAAAACTGGGAGGGTAGGCAAGATTTTACCCTGGACCAAATGATGAATTATTCTAAGATTAAGATCTAATAATTTCAAATGTATCTTTTATCAAGATATTATTTTAAAATGCCAAGTGTCCAGAGGACAATATCACAAATAATTCTTATCCTACACGATAAATTGATTAAGAAAACCTCCCATTGTTCTAGAGCCATTGATTGACGGTATTTATGCTAATATGTGTGTACAGAGAAGACAAGCAGCCCAGATAAAGTGAACATTTTTTTTAAAGATTTTATTTTTCCTTTTTCTCCCCAAAGAACCCCGGTACATAGTTGTATATTCTTCGTTGTGGGTCCTTCTAGTTGTGGCATGTGCCTCAGCGTGGTTTGATGAGCAGTGCCATGTCCGCGCCCAGGATTCGAACCAACGAAACACTGGGCCACCTGCAGTGGAGTGCACGAATTTAACCACTCGGCCATGGGGCCGGCCCCTAAAGTGAACATTGTTCTGTGCCTCTTGTGTGGGCTGATGCTAGGGATTTTGTGAGCTATAACTATATTTCAGAGTTTAAAGAGAGCTTAATTTTTAAAAAAGATAAATCCAATAAGGGAGAATTTTGAATCAAGAATGAGTCTTTCCTGAGAAAGGGTATGCACAGAAATCAAGGAATTAATTAAATTAAAAATGAGTACTTTTAACACAAAATGAGAATAAAGGTTTTCACTTGGTGATTGTAAAATGCTGGTCTGGATTCAAGGGTAGGCTAAAAAGTGAAAATGGAATTTACTCTGAAATATTCCTTTATTTGTCAATCCACACAAATTAGAGTAAGACAGTATTAAAATTTATTACTCACTTACATCAAGCCATACCTTCATATTTTCAAAAAGTGTGGCAGCTTATAGTTATAGTTACCCCATAGGAAAATATGAAGCAAGTGTCCTGTTGGAAAAGTAAAGTGACAATAGAATGAGATGTTGGGAAGCAGGGGAGGGGCACAAGCAAGCTGAGGAGCTTGTCTTTGGATGGAAACCCTGGATTCCTGAAGAGGGCGGTAAAACCCTAATTGGATGTTGAATATGGCCAACCTATTGCATTTTTGGAGGCCTTCCTGGGCTCTATTTATGTCACAGGAAAGGGAGCCTTTCTGTTTTTTGAAATTAATATGTAACCCAAGTTACTCTTTGTTAAAGTTCGAGAACTGTTCTAGCACTGCAATCTACGCTTGGTAGCCTGTGAGGAACACTAGTGACACGCATCTGGGATGATAGATATGTTCCCTAGTTATGTGACTAGAGACCTGGAGGAAATGATGGCTTCTGAACTTGAGTGGGAATGTATCCCCTACACTAGCTGACTGTTCCCCTGGAGTCAATTTACAATATGTGGTTTTAGCCCAATCTTAAGGCAAAATGAATTGAAGCACGCAGAATTACTTGTTGTGATGTTAGATTGGATTGTTTTTTCTAAGACACTTGAGTAGGATTTACTCTTATCTTTGTCAAGTACTTAACACAGTCTAGAGCAATTTTCTATTTATATGTTTCTGTGCCCCATCTGACTTTGAGCTATTTAAAGACAGGGACAATGGAGTTTTTCTTAATCTCTATTTTCGCTGTCATTCTTTTAAATCCCAGTGTCTGACATAAAGTATGGTGTCAATATACCTATGAAACGATGAAATTTCTTGAGTACTCTGCAATTCAGCTACCATTAGAGGGTTCAGTGGATTTCCTGCTGAAATTCTCCCCAGTGTCATATAGATTAGTTTCCCACTCATATAGGGGTTTATAAGCTCTTTTAAGGAGACGAGAGCTCCTGTAAATATCTTTAAAGTCTCTGAAGAGCTGCTAACAGGAGTGACAATGGGGCCATCATTGGTGGGAGCTATTGCCAATGGAGCAGCTGCCTGAGAGACCCACCAGAAGGAGCTATGGAGGGGGTCAGGGTCTGGGGTCTCTCTTAATGAGAGCAGTTGGGAGAAGAGGGTTTGAGGTTCTAAGGTGGGGCACTGTTGAACTCCAGCACTGTACGAAACCTTATTTGGCAATAAATCTAATTCCTATCCTTAGATCTAAGGGCCAATTAAAAATTATGGGTTTTCAATAGCCTCTGAACTGAAGAGACAACCACATCAACTATAATGACAAAGACCTCTGGTTCCCAAGGAAAGAGATGACCAAGAAAGGAGGACTGTATATATTTTCTTTGACTTTTCTAAATGTTGATACCTCTTTGCCATTACTTGATTAGTTTACATTTATAAAAGGAGACAATATAGTGGAAAGAGAGGTGTGGTATCAGCCAGCGCTAGACTCCAATCCTAGCCTTCACTGGCTGGCTAAGTTATCTTGGGCAAGTGCTTAACCACTCTCAGACTCAGTTTCTTTAACTGAGCCACGGTAAAAGTTTACTGTTAAGCTTCCTAGGAGGATTGGAGATACTTTATGTCCAGCGCCTGAAGCACAGTACCATCGCATCACGTCACAGTGCCGTCGACAGTACCTATTTATTATTCACTTTGTACAGAGCACTATTGCAGACTTGAGAGTCATCTTTTTAGCCCAGCTTTCTTAAAGCACATACTGATGAGATGAGCAGATCTAGAGATGAGAAATAGGAGGTGGGGAGCATGGGAGCATTTTGCTAATGCAATTTAAGGGGAATGTGTCAGTTAAGAAGGTGTGAGACAGAGCTAACAGCTACACAGAGAGAAAGAGTAAAGGATTTGGGAGAAAGGAACCAAAAAATCTTGAGACTCTAAAGCGCTGTGTAAATTGCAGGTGAAAACATCTTACTATCTAACAAAGAGTGTGCTTTAAAGAGCAAATTTCAGCTATTTCTTTTACTGGAACAAACAGAGATTGTCTTCCCTATTTATTGTCAGAAGTAAGTATGAAACTAAAGGGGAAAAATAAAACAAACTGATCAGCACTGGAGTTTTTCTCCAGCTGGGTAGGACCTCACACAAAATACGGTTTGTTTGATTTATTTCAGATACCCAAGATGGGAAAAACAGCTCCAGGTAATTTTTCAAGCTTAATTTAGTCAATTTAGTATCTAATGACTTAATGGAACAGTCTGCATGTCCTAAGTGTGTCAAAGAATAGAAACGGAATTTGAAAAAGAACTCAAAATTTACAAAAAGTATTTTGATTTTTAGAGTAATTATCCATTATAAGTAATTCTTCAGAATTTTCTGCTTCTATTTAAATAGGAGTACAGTTGTTCTTTTTACGCAAGACATATGTGATCCATAATAGCCTGATCCAAAATAGCCTGAACCTCTCTAGCTGGTGGACACACACTTTCCATTCACTGGCCAGACAGTGTTTAAAGAGCAGTGACAATGTGCAAAGCACTAGTGTGAGTCTGGGAAGTTTGTAGGGTCCATCCTCAGTCCATCAGTGAACACTCTACTGACATAAACTTCCTAAATTTGAGAGTTAAGATAGGCATAGAAATAATTACAGCATAGCGTGATAGTGTGAAATGTGGTCAATAATACATTTTCCATCATACCATGGCAACACAACAGGAAGATAGGTTTAGCCCGGCACAGCGGAGCAAGAAGATTTGATGCAGGCCAAGGATTGCACACTCATGCTTCTACAGGAGTTAGTCAAGAAATATATGAGTTGGGCCCGTAGGAAACACTTCACTTTACCCTTTATTGTAAGAATACTGCAATGTAAGCATAAACATATATGCCAGCTGTCACTCTGCTTCAGTGTCGGGGTCAACAGGTAGAGGTAGGAGTTGTGTTGAAGGGCTCAAGACCCATTTCAGAGCTGTTACTCAGGCTTGCCAATCCTTATTCTACAGAAAGGATGTCTCCCCAGTGTTGCGAAATTTCCAACTTTTCAGAAGACATTTGAAACTAAGAGGTTTTATATAAAATCTCTTGATCTTTCTTTGTTGGCAGCTGATTCAAAAGATTTTAAATATGCCATGTTTCCATATACAAAGAGAGCAAAACAAAGCAAATCTCTAGGACAGGTTGTAACCTGTGAAGCAGGTAGTGGTTGAGCTGAGATGGAGAAACAGAATCTTCACATGCGGAAATTCTAGGAGGAAGGAAAGCTAAGAATAAAGTCACGGAGGCAGAAAGTATGACATCTGGACAGGGAACATATGAAACATTTGGTATCACCGAAACGTAAGTTATGTGAAGGAGAGCAGAGGAAAACATGATACTGGTAATGTAGGTATACGCAAAATCATAAAAGGCTCAAGTGATTTGGACTCTATTCCACAAATGGTAGAAGAGTGATGGTCATCATCTGGAAGAAACATGAGGCAGGAGATCAAACAGGAAATACACGGGCCTAATCATAACCTTCCCAACAGTGAGCAGTTGACTTTTCAGATATCTGGTGACTTTTAACCTTTCTTATCTAATTTTTTTTAAAGGCATTTCTTTTTAAAGATTTTATTTTTTTTCCTTTTTCTCCCCAAAGTCCCCCAGTACGTAGTTGTACATTCCTCGTTGTGGGTCCTTCTAGTTGTGGCATGTGGGATGCTGCCTCAGCATGGTTTGATGAGCAGTGCCATGTCCGCGCAACAAAACACTGGGCTGCCTGCAGCGGAGCGCGCGAACTTAACCATTCAGCCACGGGGCCAGCCCCTCTTATCTAGTTTTATCTACCTGTCCTGTTATAAATTGGATTTAAAGCAACTATTTAATTTTTCCATCACACGGTAATGATACTGGTCATGATACTTACACTTTAGATGTGAAATGAAAGTACACTCTTCTATAAGAATTTTTCTAGTGATTGCTATGTCAATCTACATGGTCAATTTCTCAACCAACTTTGCTTATATTTTTAAATTTACTTACATACTGAACTTGATAATATGGCAAAGAAGTCTATAAGATAGACTTGAAGACATCACTCAAATTTCTTCCCTTGAAGCTAGTTTTTATAGATGATGTGATAGTATCTTCTTTGCTCACGACCTTAAGATAGATTATTTGCTAGAAAAATGAACATTTTCTCTTCAACTGAACTAAACTTTGATATCCTTAATCTTTTTTACATAAACTAGCTGATTAAAGAAGGACGTTATGAGAAATCTCTTATATTTTAGTGGCGATTTTTTTTTCTGCTCAAGGATCTTTTGAAATTCCACTTTGCCATGAGACACAGCCTTCCCTTTCCATTCTTATAGTGGTCAGTAAATAAATTAGAACTCATGTGTACATTTCATGTTGGAACTCTTTTTCAACTTAACAAAGACTTACTTCAGCCTTTCTTTTGTTAGTCAAGCGTCATGAAAAACGGAATATTGGAGAAAATAGCCTAGGTATTAGACAACGTAAGTATTTTATAAAATGAATATCATCTACCAAAAACAAAAACAGAAAAACCTAAAAGAGTAATATTTCACTGAGGGGGCTCTGGGTTTGGATGAGGCTGGATGAGGAGAAGTATTTATCTACCACGGCTTTGATGAGAGGGGTTGCAGAAGCGATGATCCTGATTGACAACTGAGAGGCTAGTTTTTCCCAGATCTGTAATCCTAAAACATCTTGAAACCAAATTTCTCTTTTATAGAGAATTAATCAGTCCTTCTCACATGGTCCATTTAATGAAAAGTTTAAATTAAATAAAACATCTGATGAAAACTTCTCAGAAACATCTCAATATTTTTAGATTCTTGGGCAATGATCATCACTAACATATTTTGACTTATTGACTCCAGGCTCCTACCTGGCTGAATTTAAGACTACAATTGGTTTACTTTATATTTCTGAATACAACAATCTTCCATTGTTCCCAAAGACTATATTTCATGTAGTCTGAAATGGATCTGTTCTCTGGTAGCCCCATCTTTTGAACGGTATTGTGAGAGAGAGTTTTTAAATTCTTGCATAGAGACTGTGATTGCCTCCTTGCTTTCGCCCATTCTTATTCTACTGCTACTCATTCCTTTTGGCAGGAAATGTCTTTTTAAAATTAAAACAAAATCTAGTTCCTTTACTATCCAAAAGCTTTCAATGGCTCTCCATAGGTCTTCAAGGAGAAGCTCCAGATGTATAATGTGGCATCGTGGGCTCTTCTCTACCTGGCCTTTGTCTGCATTATAGACTCATTTCTTGTCATAGATTTTCTAACTATCAAATTACATCATCTTTTCTACAATCAAATTATACTGAAATATTTGCTTCCTTGCAATCCTATCATTTCTTTTTTAACTGTCTAGAATGGCCCCACCACACTGTCAGTGCCCTGCAAGGGGTTTTACCTGGTTAACTCCTACTTATAATTCTAGAATTGTCTCAGATCTCATCTTCTCTAAGAAGGTCAGTGCCGCTCCTGGTTAAATTAGGTGTTCCTATTTGGAGCTCCATCATTATAATTTACTACTCAAATATTTACTGATAGGAAGAAAAATGAAACATCCAAATGCGTGTCACTTTACTATAGAAAATACAGAGACAAGATTCTTCTTATGCACGAATGATAAGCTCCGAGTGGGTGAAGTGGCAGAGACTTTAACAGAAGAATATACTCATTATAATTTCTAGTAAAGATTACTTCATATTGAACATTCCAATATTAACCCTTTTTGGAAAAGGTTAATTTTTTATGCATAATATTTTCGCATAACATGGTAATTTATATTATAGCTATATACAAATGCATTTGGTACCAATTTTTCCTAGCTGATTCATTGCTCAAAACCTGACACTGAAGCAAGTATTACTGATCTTATTCTATCATAATAGTCTGTGAGAGTTGGCTCCCCTTCTCCAGCACTAGAAGCATCTTGGCCCGGCTTTCTGTAGAGTTTTGAGGCTCTCCCAATCATTTATTTATCTACTACAAGAGTCTCAAAATTGTGTTTAACAAGAACTTAGGCCTTCCCTGAAGATAAGTGAATGGTTTAGTGTGGTGACAATTTACCCGTGAGTGTTGTTTAGATACCTTGGATTTTACTAAATGATGTTAAAAGTACAAATATCTTTCTTTTTTTATAAGAACATCTTTACTCATATTTCTGCTTTTGTGTTATGTTACTCTGGATCCAAAATTAATTCATTTTTTTCTTCAAATTGTTTGAGCTATGATTGTGATTATTATTAATTAATAATTTAAGCAGCTTATGGTTGGGTCTAAGAGATGTTCGTACTCATATCAGTAGAGAGTGCCACATGGCAAGATAGACGCTAATAAAACAAAGCGCAACTTTGCAAAATTTAGTCTTCTTTTTAGCCATCCTTTGCATTTCAGTTTTCAGTAAGTTAAAAGAAAGGTAACATTCCAGCATCCATATAGGTAGAGTAAAACAGTGTAAAAGATGTGATAAATAAAGGAATCAGTCATTCATTCAACAAACATTTATTTGGTTCCCACTGTCTGCCAGGCACTATGAGTCCCAGTGTGCCATAGGCTGTTTGATGTGGCATTGGAGAGAGGAGGTGGAGTATAAATAGTTGGCACTGAATTTTTTAGGGATAAGATTATTAAAATTTTTATTAGTCCATTACCCAACCTTTTAAAATTTCAGTCTAGTCTCTTGAGTCTTAACCACACTGCTTAGATTACTATTTTATTTGCTAGTCTAGTGTGGACGCACCCAGTGAGAGTCTTTAGTTTAGAATTCTGAATATTTCGCTTTCTGTCTAAGGATGCATTATTTCTTTCTCTGGTAGGTTGGACATTCCAATGTGTCTTTTTTTCTATACTAATAATTATTAATATCTACTGAATACTTACCATGCACTAAGTATTTTAGGAATACTATCTTCTTTAACTCTCTTTTGAACAAACCTATGAAGTAGGCACCATTACCTTCCCCACTTGTTAAGTGGAGAAATTAAGTTACATTGGTAAGTGAATTAAGCCAATCATACTATGCTAGAAACTAATGGAGAGACATGGGTTCAAGACCAGGTCTGACTCTGTCTCCACTATCTAACCATTTTATTAACGCAAATGCTACCCTGCATCCCAGAATAAGTATCCTACTCCATCAGCAACACAAAATACCTGAGTTGCAGGTGTGGCAAAACTAAGAGCTGTTCTTCTTGAGCATACAACTATATTTCATTCCCCAGAAATGGCTTGGTGTTAGTCAATGGAATATAAGTGGAAATAAATTTTGCCATTGCTAAGCTAATGCTTTTAAGAAGTTAGCATGCCCTTTCACATCCCTTTATCTCGTTCTTTAGGCTGAATCCAGACAGAGGCTCTAGGATATGAAAACCATAGGACACAACCTTGAATCACTAGAATCCTGAATCACTGCCTGGGAGCAAGCTGATCACCAGGTGCTGCATGAGCAAGACATAAACATCTATCCCAGTGTAGGCGTTTATAGTTCTATTTATTTGTTACCAAGACCTAGTCTACCTAACATATCAAGAGTTTCTATTGAAAATAATTCTATTTGTTACCTATTTCTTATCATAATCCAAGTTGAGAAATTATAATTTGTGGGCAGTTTATCTATTTTTCCAGATGATCCAGAGAGATTAGCTTTATTTCTCTCTCTTTATATTTCATTATGTTGCTTAATTAATTTCCCATATATTGTTTTCAAACGCTTTTGTGAAATGAGGTGAAAAAGAAAGTAAAAAGTAAGAAAGTGGGGCCAGCCTGGTGGCACAGTGGTTAAGTGCACACGTGCTGCTTTGGTGGCCCGGGGTTTGCCGGTTGGGATCCCAGAAGCGGACATGGCACCACTTGGCAAGCCATGCTGTGGTAGATGTCCCATGTATAAAGTAGAGGAAGATGGGCACGGATGTTAGCTCAGGGCCAGTCTTCCTCAGCACAAAAAGGAGGATTGGCAGCAGATACTGTTTCAGGGCTAATCTTCCAAAAAAAAAAGTAAGAAAGAAAGAAAGGAAGGAAGAAACAAAAGGAAAAAATTAAGGAAGAATGGAAGAGAGAAGAGGGAAACAGGTTAGAAACAATGATGCTCCGTGGGGATGTCATTGGGAGATGTAAGAACTACGGGTTAGTTAAACCCAATCCCTTCCCATCCCCTTCTTCTCAGCTTCTCTCTACTACAGGGCCGTAAAGACTAAAAATTTCTTTGCTCATGCTCTTTTGAAGTTGCCACTTCAGAAGGCGATGAATCATAAGCAGGAATCTGCTAGGCTTTTCTGGGAGAGATTTTACACTTTGGATAAAGGGACAGATGAAGTTGCACTGCTGCTTCTCCCGTCTTCCTTCTCTCTGCCTTAAATAGAACTGTGATTAGCTGGATTTGGGACAACTGTCTTCTGACTTGTGACCATGATGTGAGAAGCCTGAGAAAAATCTGAGAGCGCTCTGGAAATGCCAATCAGACATTACTCTGCTGTTGGGTGCATCCCAGCAGCCTCCTGCCTCAAGTCTTCCATGGCGAGAAAAAGAAATCCCTAATTTTTCACTGGCATCTTGTAGCTGAAAATCTTCATAATTGGTTCAGGAATATTAAAGGAAAGACTAACCCTGACAGGGTGGAATGAAGAAGTAATTAGTTGAAAAGAGAAAGAACAGGAAAGTGTCATAGTTGAGTCTAAAGGTCTAGAAGGATGGTGGCATGAAACAATAGGGTCATTTTTGGGGGAAAGAAATCTGGAGTGTACCGATCTCAAGATGCACATAGGACTTCCAGGTGTAACAGGCAGATGGGCATAAATAATGATTTTCGAGTGTGCGAGCAGCCTATTGCTTTCACTTGGCAGCGAGAGCTAAATCATGGCAGTGGTTAAAATCTCTAGGGATAGTAACTCAAAGGACAGTGGAGAACATTCAGTGGGTGTAGAAAAGAAGAAATGATTAGTAGAAATGAGTAACAAAACATGAAAAGTATAGAAATACGGAAGTAACACAGAGCTCCAAAATGAGGGGTTGGCCAATAATATAAAATAAAGTAGATGGCTTCAGTGAGAAAAATGAAAATCTATCTCCAACCTGATGTCTCTTTCATATGCTGGCATTCCCCTATAAATGGGTCCTCCAACCTGACCCCATGTTTAATTTTCCTCAGCCCCCCCCTACTTGTCACCATCTCAAGTCTTCTCCTCAATAAGGAAAAGCCTTAGCATCTTAAATTCATTATGTGAATCAAAGCCATGCTATCAATTGTTCTTTTATTAATTAATTTATTTTTCCTCTTAGATGATCACTAAAAATTTTTATTTTCTCTCTCCTTCAAAATCAATTTCTATACCATCTACATCAAATAACAAGACAGAAAACCAAAGGGAAAATTGGGCAAGACACTTGCACAAGCATTTCATAAAAGAAGATACTCAGAGGCTAAAATACATTTGAAAGATCCTTAACTTCATCCACAGTCAGGGAAGTGCAAATTAAAACCACAGTGCCTGACCATTTCAAACTAATCAGATAGGCTATTGGTGAAGACAGACGTAGAGCAACAGAAATGCTCAAACATGCTGGTGGCAGTAGATGCCAAATAGATACAAATCTTTGGAAAGTTGACATTATTGTTTAAAATTGAACATACATTAACTTATGTTCCAAGAATTCCAGTTCCAGGTATATATTAATAAAAATGGGTATGAATGACTACGAGAAGAAATTTCTAAGAATGTTCAGAGTAGCATTTATTGTAATCGCCCTCATATGGAAATAAAACCCAATATCTATCCTGATTAGAATGGAGAAAAATAAATTATCTATTTCATACATTGTAATAATATATTGAAATGAAAAGAAAAACAAACAAAACTATTGCTAAATCCAACATGATTGAATCTCACAAACACGGCAGTGAACAAATAAGACAGACACAAAGGAATATATATTAACCCACTTATATAAAGTTCAAAGATGGACACAGCTAATATATGTGATTAGAAGTCAGAAGAGTGGAACTTTTAGACGGGAGGTAACAGGCAGTATTTGGGAGAAGACACTACTGAGGATGCTGAGTGTTATATACATTCTAGAAGTTTCTTGATGTGGATGATGGTTATAAGGCTTCAAAATAACTCAAGCCACTTACTTATAATTTATGCTCTTTACATATAAATATATACATTTCTTTAATTAGTGTATTTTTCAAAATTCATGTCCCCACTTCCCTTTCACATGATTTTGAAGTTTTTACTTCAAAATCTACTCTTGTTAACTTTCATTGCTCCATCTCAACATCATTTTTGATTCCTACCATACATCATTTCTGGGAACCTTCCTCTTTTTTATCTCACTTAGCCATTCCGAACAGTAGCTCTTTTACGCCTTTTTTCCCTCTAGGTTTTCCTGACTCTTTCTTGATTGGCATCTTTAATTTTCTCTCAGTCTCTCTGTTCAGCTTTATCTTCACAGACTCCTCAAGAGAGCTATGTACCTCTATGTTTTAAAGAACTTCTCAACCTCCACTGAGAATGGGGGGAATTGTCTAGCAAGAGTATAAATGTTTGTTAGAATAATTTTGAGAATGGATAAATTGAACTCTGCTATATCACCATTGCACTCCCATAGTATCCATCACTTCTGTGCAGTTACATTTAGATGAAACTGCTCATTCCTACCTTCCTTTATTTGACTGAAAGCTCAATGAGAGTTTCACTTGGTAGGCACTTTTTCTAAGTGAATCAAAGCCTGCAAAATACTGAGAATGGTTTTAGCAACCAAAGTAGTTACGAATGAGAATTATACATAACACCTAAGTAAACACATTTATTTTGTTTTTTAAGGGGAAACAAAAAGAAAATATATATCTGAGCCACCTTCCAAAAGTTCGGATTTGTTGAAGACACTGGAAACATCACTTAATAGCAGCAGGTGTGCAAACTCTTCATTCTCAATGCTGAATTTAGGAAGTGGGTCCTGTTATTCCAAATTAACACTTCTGAAAACAGACACTCAGAAAAGTCAAGTAACTTGCCCAAGGCCATACATCAATTAAACGACCTAACCAAGATTGGAACCTGGGACTGTGTGCCTCCAAAACTTAAATTCTTTCTTCTCTGTGTTCCTGCCTCATTCCTATGAAGGTTAATGAGACGTGCATGTATACCAAGGGGACCAGGGACTGCTGATTACATTCATAACGTTTTAAAATACGATTATTTATTGGCTTCCCTTTATTTTGGTGCTTAACATTTAATACCTAAATTAAGAAGACATTATCTTTATATCTTTTGTAATGCACCACTTTCACAGTTATCCATCAAACCAGTTGGAAGTTGAGACTGGAAATTCCTAGAGACTGCTGATAACGGTACTAAATTTCTTTTCATTAGTTCCATTCATTAGCTTCAATAACTGAATATATTAACTAGACCTCACACATATATTAATTCCATAACTTATTAATGTTCAGAATAAAATTCGATTGTCACCTTTTTAAATGCATGACTTGATTGCTGAATCAAATATAACTGTTATTTAAGAATTTTAAACACAAATTGTAACTGTTGAATGTTCTTCATTTGATTTCTTTTTTCAGGCAAACAAATACTAAAAACACTTTTTTACAAACACAAATATAAAGACATGATTTCAAAATAGTAAACAATTTAAGTGTGATTTAGTACTATGTGGGGAAAAACTCTCGTAGAGGCAGTATAATAATTTCACAAGATTCTTAGAGACAAGTTGGCTTCCTCAAAGTAAACTGTAAAACCTGACCTACTGATAAACTTTTATTCTGTGATCTCTCCTTCTTCTTAGGGTATTTAGGGTTAAGTGAGAACTGGATTATATTTAGAATGCGTTACAGTATGACAAACCACCAGAGCTGAGTTTCTAACGGTCCTAGCATGCAGTTACTATCCTAAGTATGCTGTCTGCTTCCTGCCGACTGAGCAGCTCGGTACCAATGACATCACCTGCAGGAAGCTCATCAGTCCCGCTGACTAGAGGCAAACACTGGGAGAGCAGATGCTAGTAAGGAGGTGAGACCACAGAAGTGACAAAGAGGTTTAAATAGAGATGCCTAAAGCAAAAAAGAGTATAGATATCCTTTTATGTAAAACTGACTTTTTTTGTAGCTCTTTAAATACTTTTACATAGACACAAACAAAGGTATTTCACCAGAAGTGCAGTTACAGTAGTCCTCAGTAGGGTGAGGTTTGGGGTGAGGCGGGAAGGAGAAAATGATGAGCATACCTTTGCTTGTCCAGCTTTGGTGATGGCAGGTATATTAAAGAGCTGTCCAGTATAAAAATGCAGCCCGCTGAACAGAATTACTGCAATCGAGTCTCCTTCCTTGTCAATTACTTCAAGGATATCCTCTATTCTCAAGGTTTCTTCCCCCTAAAGTCAAGTTGGGCACAAGTTACATCATATCCACAGTAATAAATTTGTCACTTCTTACTTCCCAGTCTAAAATTCACCATGAACTCCTTCCTACCACAGGAAAAATCAAAGATAAATTCCTTTTCGAGATTAATGATCTTCAAAAATCTGGCAAAAGAGCAGCATTTGAGCTGCTTTTTGTTATTATTAAGATGATAATAAAATAGTAAGAAGAGGATTATAAAGTGTATACCCTTGCAAAACCCTACTTCCTTGATTTATTCTTCAGTTTTTCAATTAATCTGTACTATTTGCATGTCTATAAATTGTTTCCTCCCCATTCCCATCCAATAAAATACCAGAAAGTACAAGAAGTCCATGAAATATTAAATGGCAAGAGAAATTTATTAGAAATCATTATTTCACTTATCAATCTAATATCATGTTATCTTTTGCAGAAAAAAACACTTATATATCTTTCATCTGAGTATAACCTAACCAATATCTTCTATTAACTTCAGTAAAATCTCCTCCACACCAATCCAAGGTTAAGACTCAAACATGAAGAAAAATATTAATAAAACTCAATTATTAAGGTTGCTTTTCTCTACATCTGCCCACCTAAGACTAATGATTTTACTTAGTGAAAATTGTGAATAAATCTAGATTTGGTCTTGCAAATAATTTGAGTAAAAAGAAATCGGCTAAAGATGAAGTATCTATTTGTATCCTAACAATTCTTACTTATGAAATCTTCATGAATTTCCTCCAGTGCTAAATCTGACATGATTTTGAGGTCAAAGCATCATTAACTCCATTAATATCTGGGGGAAGCTCATTGAGGTATTTATAAATTTTCCTTCAGTTATTTTTAAGTTTTGGTAATTCTTACTATTTGCCAATTACTGTGCCCCATCTTAGATATATATTGTATATAACACAAATATAATACATACTCTAGTTTCTACTAGAAGCCTGGAACTTGTTTACAAATGAGAATCTATAAAAACAGTATTGATATTGAAATCTCGGAATTATTAAGTGACACGAACTTTGTATATTAAGAGGATTTCAGTAATTCTAAGAAAATTTCTAAGTAAAATTAATGACATGATAATCCAAAACTCTTTTTTCTTAGAAGAATCTAATATGGTTTATTCACCATAATTTCCAAAAACGAGTAAGGAAAGTACACATATACTAATGCTTAATTTTTTTCTTTAAAGAATCAGTACTGTGCGAATAAGAAATCTATTCCTTAATGATAGGTTATGGTCCTCTCTCATGTTGACTTGCTCTAATCTAGTAATGCTAAAGAGTGCTCCCAAGATTATGACTCACTCATGAGGCTCCACAATACCTGTCACTTTTAACATTAAAACTTGTGTTATATTAGGCTATATTCATTTTTGCTGGAAATTAGCAATTTATATTATATTATATTATATCATATTAGCAATTATGACCTATGAAACCAGATATCCTCTCACAGGTGTGAAAACTTTCTATTCCATTAATTTATTACATGTTGGCAAACAGAAGTGAATGGAGTAGATTTTAATTTCTCAAAGTATTGAGAAATAATACTTTGTTCAAACATTGGTTTAATAGCCCGGGAACATCATTTGTGAAACCTAAAATTTATTCTGTGTGGATCTCTTGGTGCCCAATTACACAAGCTGCAGGGTTTATATGTCAAAGTCTGTACAACTTATCTTTATATCTTTATTAATGTAAAGCGCACAGTATTTTAGATCTGGAACATAAGGTCAAGCTTGATTAGGTGTTTCCTTTGTTAGCTGTTTAAATATGAAGGAATCTCAGAGAGATAAAGTATCTTTCCCGAATCCTTTACCCAGTAAGTTGGTGATTCTGAGATTTCTCTGGGATATACTAGCCAGGCTGTAAAGCCCAAGCTTTTCCCGCTACACCACATCCCTTTCTACACCCTAGTCCATAAAAAAAGGAAACATTTGATGCTTAAATTAAAAGGAGACATAAAAGATAGGCATCATTCAATTTCAACAAATATCACTAGTCTTTAACATCATTTAATGGTATCCAAAGGTAACGGCATTTGAATATGAAAGTAATATATGCAATTTGTCATCCCTCTCATCCCATTGAAGAATATGGCAGATTCCAGTGGCATTAATAGAAAAATAGTTTGCTTGTAATGTGACTACCCTTTGAAAAACTAAAATAAATACACTTCTGAGTTAATTCTCCCTTTCAAGCAAAATGACCTAACAGTAACAGAAGAATAGGTCTTTTATACTTCCTTGAAATTTCCATTAAAGTAATGAAGACAATAAACTTTTGAGGAAAACGAAGAAAAAATCAATACTAAACAGAAGCATGATGAATATTTCTTTCTCTTTCTCATATACCTCTCTTGGCTTTATAATCCGCATACTTTCCTCAATGGGAAGTCCATGCAGTTGAAGCTGTGATTCAATAGCATACTGGAAAAGAAGGATGATTTATTAAAGCAAGTCCA
The DNA here is from genome assembly GCF_037783145.1 of Equus przewalskii. Lineage (NCBI taxonomy): Eukaryota > Metazoa > Chordata > Mammalia > Perissodactyla > Equidae > Equus > Equus przewalskii. The sequence goes on along the minus strand of NC_091847.1, from coordinate 25,564,245 downwards.
GTGCACAGAAGTGCATTGAAATAACTTGGAAAGGAAGTGATAAAATAACAATAAGAGCATATAATTATAACAAATCCAAGGTCAAAGTTAAAAGGGACTAAACAGAATACATCAGAGAAGAGCTGTTTAATATAATTTACTTGCAGGAATCAGAACATCCCATCAAACACTAAATACTGAGCTGAATGGAAACACAGGGGTCAACCACACTTTAGGGAATTACAAGAGATTTTTGAATAAGATATTAAATCACCCGATCTAAGTCAAAACCAGAGTTTACAAAATAACCAAAGTGAGCAGTGTGGATGTGATATGCTTGAAAATAGGATAAAGAAGTGGCTTACCTTAGAAAGAGTAAGCTAGTAAAAGGAAAGAACATCAAAAAGCTCCCTTTATTTAGAGTACAAGATATGGATGGGGACAAGCAATTACAGGGACGTTGAATTTTTTAAAGATATTAGGATTTTGATCCTTTTTAGTAAGATAATGGCTATTAATTAGTAAGATAATGGCTATTAATTTGTACATAATTAAATGACTTAAAATTACAAGATGCAGGCTAGAATAGTTAATGGTGATAACACAAAGGCACAAATCAAGTTTCTTTAGCCCTAAAACGGAAATAGCAATATACTTTTATTTGTGTAGGTGTCTGGAACAATCAGATTTCTTATCAACTAAATTGCTGATAAAGTAGCAAGATTTTTTTAGTGAACGACAAGAATTATTTTTAATCTTTAATAAATATTTATTCTATAATAATGCACCAATAATTATGCTAGCATGCAATGGAAACAAATGCACAAATAAAAGTTTATATTCCTATTCCATGTAGCTAAAGGGTTAAGCACTGAGTTATGTATCGATTTGATTTTAGAAAATAAAACAGCAACAAGAATTAATAAAACATTTATAACTGCACTTGATTTAGACCAGTGGTTTGCTCAATGTCTTTAAAAAGACTAATAAATCAATGTTCCTATTCAATCCTTTCCTCCCTTAACACATGTTTTACTTGAACAAAAGAAATAAAGCTACAATCTATTAAAAATGCCTAAATCAAAAGCATTTGTCAGATCTTTTTATTATAAGGTTACTTGGAAAAGACTAGTGAGTAAACATTCAAGTCAGGCAAATGATATGCTCCTCTAGAAGAGTACAAAGAATATAAATACAATTTGAAAAATCCTTACGTGATCTGAAGGGAAGGCTTTGGCTTCTAGAAGAATTTTATACCGTTTTGGCGTAGGCTTAAAAAACGATAACTGCAATGAAATTGATTTATTGAGAAAAGTGTTAATACACAATTTATACATTTGTTCATTTTACACCACACTTTCATTTTACAATCTCCAGCATTTTAAAGGCATTAATTAATTAAACATTTAGACGTCTTTCAAGGGTAACTTTTCCAATTAGCCTTGCTTCCAATGCACTATAAAGAGGAAGAGGATATTGGCTCTTTTGTCAATACAAATTACATTTGTCAATGGAAATGCAAACTTGGGGGAAAATGTGAATATGATAAAATCAAATTCTCAAACTTAAATTTTAATTGACAAGTTATCTTCCAAATGCATTTAATAGTAATTCTTGTATTGTGAGACTGAACTATCATGTTGTATGTATGTCTTAGTCACTGCTGACTTGGTTTTGAGTATATAATATTTCCACTGTTTTATTACTTTATGAAATATTATTTTAGGTCCAATGAAAAGTACCTATCCCTCATGAAACATTTGACATTTCTAGAGGCACCAGGAAGAAGTAGCTTGTTAGTTCCGGGAGGCCCTTTCATTGCTCCTCAGAGTTCCTGGAGAATAAATACTGACTGACGATAATAACAATGGAAATGATCGCTACTGTTAATTGGGTGTTGATCATTGGTCAGGGTGCTAAAGCAATATTCACATGGTACCACATTTTATACTTGTGCATACCTATGAGGTAGGTATTATTGTCTGCATTTTTACAGAGAAGAAAATCAAGATTTAGAAATGCCAAAACCTGCGTTCCAAAGTCAAACAGCCATTAAGTAGCTTAGCTGGGAGTCAAACGTAGGGATGTCTGAACTTAAAACCATGCTGTTTACCATCTTACTTAACATACTCCACAAGCATGCTCTTTCAGGCATATTTAATAATCATTTCTCCATTTTATTAAAATAAAATATTAACATCTTCTCGTGCATCTTGGTCATGTAGGCATGTTTTCAATAACTCACTTAAAAAATGAAATAATTTTTCCTAGCATCAAGCAATTACGAAAGGCATATTATTCCAAATCAAGAATATAGTTGAGAATTTAAGGTTTACATATTTATTACATACTTAGGACATAAGAAGCACTTTAAACACAGTAATTATTTAAGATACTAGATCTCTTTTCTCCAATTTAGTTTTATTTTCTAATTTTTTTAACCTACTCCTTAAAAATTAATCTACAAAAAATACTGATCAATAATCTCACCCTACTAAATTCTGGCATATTGAAAAACTATTTCTCTGAAAAACTCAGTGTTTGCTAGCATTTGTACATGATGGTTTTGTGGCCTTGAAAGCACTTTTGCTTTTCACCCACTGTGACTCTTATTCCTTAGGTTCTGAGATAAGAGCTATTCATTTTTCTAAAGCTCTTTCCAAGCGTCGACTCTTCCATAATTATGAAGAAGCCATTCCATTATGGTCCGGCATTTCCTGGTAAAAAATAAATAACCTCACAACTTATTTTTAAATAAGCAAACCACCAGATGCTCATGAATTAAAGATAGAAAAATGTCAGATTCTGTAAATGAGTGTATACTAAACATTGATGGGAAAGGAAACTTACCAGTAGAAGATGTAAATTAACAGTCAAACCATTCATTAGGCCTATTTCCTTCTCGTTGGCTCCTGCAAAATAAATATATCATAATTTAGATTTTTCTATCAGTTCTAAAGACACATGGAAAAACGAAGTCAGGAGGTTTCACTTCATCCTTAATGTTTTTAGAGATAAGGGCATATTTGATGTGTCATCTCAAAGAAATGGAAGTTTTCCCACTTGACTCATTTTATCAAACAATATCTGGACTCACATGCACATAGCTAGCTAAAAATTGTATTTCCTTTTTGATATAGTAAATAATAACAACAAAATAATGAAGCATTTCCTTTTTCCTGTAAACTAAAAATGATTTATCCCATTATCAGCTGGTTTGTCAAATTCCCACAGAGCACATTTTCGAGGTAAGTGTATCTCTAAAAGGAATCTAAAAAGAAATGAAGGCCAATCACATTTTTAAAGCTGGTTGTTTCTAATGTCAAATTCAAATGCAGCTTTCATAAAAGAGGGCTTTTTTGCCAAACATAATTCACTGTTATTACAGTGAGATATACAAGAGTTTATAAGACAAAAGAGCCAGGAAGCAAAATACAAAGAGCTAAAGAGCTCTGGGCTTTATTCATACACACTGATACAAGATAATTAATATAGATATGCATTGTCTGATGGAGAACACAGGCAAAATTAAGATATCCACTACACAATCGTAATCAGATCTAATTCCTATAACAAGGGTTTTGGCGCTTAAAATAGATCCAGAGACAATACTAACACTTTCCTTATTTTTAGTTCTTATCATGTCTCTCTTTTTTTTTTTTTTTTGAGGAAGATTAGCCCTGAACTAACGTCCGCTGCCAAGCCTCCTCTTTTTGCTGAGGAAGACTGGCTCTGAGCTAACATCCATGCCCATCTTCCTCTATTTTATATGTGGGACGCCTACCACAGCATGGTTTGCCAAGCGGTGCCGTGTCCGCACCCGGGGTCTGAACTGGTGAACCCTGGGCCCCTGAAGTGGAACGAGCGCACTTAACTGCTGCGCCATGGGGCAGCCCCCTCTTATGATGTCTCTTAAAGGCAATTAGATCTGTGTCATAGGAAGGATGTCTCTTTACCATCAATGAGAAAAACGAGTTATGAGCTTTAATGTTTGTAAGACTGGACTAGGATTAGAGAAAATGTATAATACAAGTCCTACATTTTGTATCCAAAGAGATACTTCTGATAGAGTCCTCTTTTAAGAGAATGGCCAGTAAGAGGAATAACTAATCTAATTAAAAGATAGATTCCAGCATAAATTCAGTTGAAAGGAGGCCACTGGGATTAAGTGCGTAACTTAGGAATTTATATTTCAACATAGTCATTTAGGACTATGTCATTTAGGAAGGACCTGTGTCTTCATCTAGTCAAGAAAAACTTCTTGCTGCATTTAGCAGAGGATTTCCCCATTTGATATGCATGGTTGGTAAATAAGTGGTGAGTATTAAAAATGTATCCTGGTCACTCTAAATTGATTGTATCTGAAGTCCAGGGGCAATAGGAACAATCTCACTTCACATTCCTATTACTAAATAAAGTTTCTCTTAAACATACTAGATAGATATGAATGTGATAAACTTACGTCATATACAGTGGCAGATGCCCTCTCCTACAGTATGAAAATGTTTTTGACATACAATAAAGGAAGTGCAGCCAGCTTTATTATATTTGTGCCTTTGTATTATGGCATGAATTTTTCTGTTGTTTTTAAAACAAAACATTATCTAAGATACCTAATCTGATATTATCCTTACCTTCCTGTTAGCTGTTTACATGCACCTTTTCTGAAAACCATTTATTTCAATAAAAAATATTTTGTCAGGGAGAGTGGAAAGGGGGGAGTAATAATATAAAGAGAGAGCAGAATTAGCAGAAAGGGAAGCACTTGAAGGACTTTAATGAGAAGGAAACAAAAGAAGAAAAAAATTCAAAAATTAGTTATCACAAATGAAAGCAAAGAAATGGAAGAGTCAGGAAGATAGGGAGAGTTTCCATAGAATGTCAGGCATTCTGTTTTTGCTTAATGATTGCATCTTGATTAAAATGACTAGATTCCTCGGAAATTTTAGTCCTGCAAACAATACAGTGTTCATTTTGGATCACCTCACATTTTTCTTGCCTGGAATGTGATGAACAGATGTGCTGGGCTGAATTAATCTAGACAGACACTTGGCATTGTGTCCCCTCACTTTTAATGGCATACTAACACTTGGATCAATTCTTTGTAACTAACCCCTCACTGACTTGAATAATTTGTCTGCTCGCACGCACAAAGATTCTCTCACCTGAAACACTTTAAATTGAACCATGAGCTTCACAAAATGCTCTCCTCACCTGCTACTGAACTTTGTCAAGGCCGGTCAGGCCATTTAACATGTGTGCGTGCCCACACACGTATGTGAGGATGGTACAAATATTAAAGTTTCAGAACATTAACAGAAATGTTTATTCCAAATATAGCCTAAGGGCAGGAAAGAATCAAGTGTTCTTAACATCAAAGGGCAACAGATCAGACTGATTTTTAGTGTATTTTCATAGGAAAATTTACCCAATTGACCTCTCTCTTTTGGTTCAAATTGTACGTCTGAAATCAACATATGTTCTTCTAAGATAGTCCAGTACCATCTGCATTCCATAAGAAAATAAATCTTTTTTTTACAGAAATTCTTTAAAATTGCTTTTCTTTGTTCTTTTTCTTTTTCCTAAGAGCTCGTTTTGAATTAATGTTGAAACATCAAGAACTACAAGTATTGGGGAGCAAATTGTTTTGAAAACTTCCTGAAAGCTTCTCAGGTTTGGAAGAGTCTCTACTGAAGGAGACCATCCACAATTCACCGCAATAAATGTCAACATTTGAATCACTTCATCTGAGATGAATATGACGCAGGGTTCTCGTTTGAAGGGTGCTTTCCTGCTTGTTTATTTATTGAACATAATATTTTGCCTTACCAGAAGGTGAACCTTAGTTAAATGCAAGCACTGCCTTCTGATCTCAATGCCTGGCACACTAATCTGTATTGAGCCCTTGCAATGTGTCAAGGCTTCTAAATATGTGACTTGTATTGTCTCCTATAGTCTTCACAGTAATCCGATAAAGTATCTACTTGATTTTCCATTTTTATCAACGAGGAAACTGACATCCAAAGAGATGAATTAACTTGCCTGAAGTCTCACAGGTAGGAAGCAGGAAATAGAATCTTATCCTCTCTTAAAAAAAAAAATAATTAAAATCTTTGTTCAAGATTAGATTTGGAAGCATTGTTTACATTCAGTCCCTATAAGTCAAATAATGGAAGTCCCTGTTCATTATCAACATCCTTCTGCATCTTTCTAATCCTAATTTAATTTCAAATATTTTGCAAAGTGAAGATAACAGGGCCCCAAGTTCCTTAGTGTTTGATAAGAGGGTTCCCAATGGATCTCATAACTGCCATACCATGCTCTGTATATTTTATTAAGCAGATGCAAATGTTGTGGTGGATTTAGTTGTAAGGATTGTAGTTAGGCTATGTCCGAGAACTTTCCACTCTGTTTTTCAAGCAGCAAATTTCGGTGGCCTCTAGAGGAAGCCAGTGCATGGTTGAGGATTCGTAACTGTTTGGAGAGAGTTTCCAGGGATTATTGCTTCTCTGCGGGTCAACCAGAAGTTTCATAAAGCAAATTTATGTTCACATTACCACATTTTTATAAGCTGAAATTCATGTATGTAGTCCTTTGTGATTTTTATGTACCCAGGGAAAAGTAGGCTTAATAATAATACTAATAATATTCTTCAGCAGTTCTATTTCTAGTATCTTGATAATATGACATTAATTATAAGGGAAAGTTAGTCCATGTTTTGCAGAATTGTTGGCACTATATAAAATGTTTTATTAATAGTTTTTCTTCTCATCTGAAATTGAAATGCTTTTCTATGTCTAAGAATAAATATGATTGCTCATTGTCTCTTCCTCCTCTCTATCCATTCCATCAATTTGTACACATAATAATTTTTATTATCTTCCTGTTACTCCTTTTTGAGAAATTTTATGGTGAAATAAAGGCTGTGGTTTTAAGGACATGGAAGATTCAATCATAGGCCCAAATATACAACTTGTCTGTCTGTTTGCTCATGACACATTTAGACAGCCTAGTAAGTAGCAAAAATAAATTTGACTTCTGCTGCTCCTTCCTGTAGTTACCATATGATTATTTTAATTATTTTCTAATCTATACAGCATCACTTCCAAAGAGGATTTGAAGTTTCTTATATTACAATGTGAGGAAGGATGACAAAAAGTAGAAATAGAGTACAATATATGCAGATGAGAAACAAATTAGAAGCTGTTAAATGCTTTGCTACTTCAAATTTTCTCAGAACTTCCTAGTAACTGAAGCAAAAAGGGAATCTGCCTGGGATTTATAACAAACAAGATAAACACAAACACACATACAAACACCTTCTAAAAAAATCTGCTCCTACTAAAGCAAACAGAGCAAACTCATTAATTTTTCAACTCAACTTAAGAACAATTTCTCTGATATACACAAATATAAAAGCATAGAAATTTGGGGGATAATAGTTACTGAAATTAAAAAAGAAATCAAGCTTTTAAAATATTGCTCATAATACACTTTGCAGACGCTGTCAATTTGTATTCTTTTGGTTAAGAAAAAAGTGGTAGAAATATTTCTCCTAATAAAACATGAATTACAGAGAACAAAAGAGACATTTAATAAAATAATCAGGGGCCGGCCCTGTGGCAAATGGTTTAGTTTGTGTGCTCCACTTCAGTGGCCTGGGGTTCGCTGATTTGGATCTTGAGTCCATACCTACGGACCACTCATCAAGCCATGCTGTGGCAGCATCCCACATGGAGGAACTAGAATGACTTACAACTAGGATGTACAACTATGTACTGGGGCTTTGGGGAGAGGAGAAAAAAAAAGAAGAGGAAGATTGGCAACAGATGTTAGCTCAGGGCCAATCTTCCTCACCAAAAAAAGAAAGAAAAATTAAACAAAACAATTCACATCATCACAACTTAAAATAAATAAATTAATCAAATAATCATTAAACTAAATATCACCTTCATTCACTGACAATATTTCAAATGAACTATGACAATGCATTTGTCATGTAAGGCTTGATACTTTGGGAAGATACATATATATAATAAACAATATATATTTATTGAATTTCCTGTCTACAAAAGTGAGTACGCCTATTTCAAGGGATAATTTTTATCTTTTACATCCCTTATTATTAGAACCAAATGTGTGTAATTTAGTTAATACAACATTCAAGGACAAAAACACAGAAGAAGAAATGAAGTTTATCCCGTATGTGTTATAACTTTGTATGGTATTTCAAAGACACACAAAAATCTTTAAAGCTAGAGTTGATAAATATTCTTTAAAAAAATTTAATAAGTATAGTCCTTTTACTTTTCTAAATTGATTTGACATTTAGTCTTTTTTTTTTTCATTTTCCTTAGTAATGATAACGAGAGGTAGCTGGTTTGAAATTTCAGTGATCATTGCGACACAGAGGTATTTGCTGAGCAACAAAACACTTGCACGTTTAATAAGTTGCAATAGAGCTATAAACTTTTAAAGGGTCAAAGGAAATCTTTTTGCAGGATTTATTGGCTTCCTAAATAAATCTCACTCACTAACATCACCTTACCACTTCCCTGGCTTGTATATAAACATCCCAACTCTGTTAGAAGATGATAAATATTAAGAACAAAATAAGAGGATGAAAACACAATTTATGTTTTGAAAGCAAAACTAGTAAAGAAAAAAACAATCCACAGCTAAGGATAACATGTATGCTCAGGTCAAATTAATTCAGGATGTTTTTCAAGTTTTTTCTTTGACGTTTGAATAAATATAATTTGTTTCTAAAAAATGAACACCAATAAAAGCATTATTAAACAACGATTTAATACACCTTTAAACGTAACCCAGGATTGTTCTGGTGATTTCCTCCGTCAGGATATACACTCATCCAGATAAGGCTGATGGCCTGATCGCATGCTCTGTGTTCCCAAGAACCTGCCTGGTATAGAAGGACACGCTCGGTTTTCATCTTTACCTGCTCAGGTTGATAAAGATTCTGGCCTTGGGTCCCAGCCCCAGGAATTGACAGCTGTGCAGTTTCACCCTGGGGCTTCCTGTGAGTGGCCTGGACTCAGGCCCTACACCCTCAGCCTGGCTCCATGTGCTGCCCTGAAAATACTGTGCTTCCCAGCTTCCAACTGCTCCTTTCTTCAGCAATGGCTATATTTCTGGTCTATAGAGATTTCTGTTTAATTTTTTTTAGTATTGCTACATGTTTCTTAATCTAATTTTTTTCTATCATTTTTCTGTGTTTTGAATAGAAAGGAGCATTTTCAGTTTGTATTTAATCTGTTATCTTATAAAATGCAGAAGTCAATATTCTGATCCTATAATATAACAACATAGAACGGATAGAAGTATATGTAGTGTAATGATTACTCAATAATAACTAGTAGGAAATAGAGCTTGTTCTTTTGCTTGCAGTCCTTTTATGGAATGGGGTTGTTTTTTCAACTTTTTGAATAGGTATCACATTCATATGGTCCATAAACTAAAAATAGATTTTCCTTAGAAGTCTGGTAATTTGGGCTGTATTAAACATAAGAGCGTTCCCTGCTGTGCATGCGGTGGTGTTTGTTGTAAGGTGACCCTACTGGGACACTGTACTGGGAAAACTCATGTCAAAATCTTCAGGTTGTGGAAGTATCACAGAAAAGACTTTTCCAGTCTTCTGCATGGAAACTAGGAGCTAAGTTAGAGTAGAAGTGGATAAACGTTTATTTAACTCCTGTTTTCATCATGGAATATGTTATGGATTGAACTGCGTCCTCCCAAAATTCATATGTTAAAACCGTAACCCTCAATGTGACTAGATTTGGAGATAGGGCCTATAAAGAGGTGATATAGGTTAAATGAAGTCATAAGGGTGAGGCCTTAATCCAACAGGACTGGTGTCCTTACAAGAAGAGGAGGAGGCATCAGAGATCTCTCTGAGTGTGAAGAGAGGAAAGGCCAAGTGAGGACATAGAAGGTGGCCATCTCCAAGCAGGAAGGGAGGCTACACCAGAAACCAACCCTTGTCTTGGACTCCTAGTCTCTGTTCAGGACTATAATCAATTCGTGTTGTTTAAGCCGCCCAGTCTGTGGTGTTTTGTTATGGCAGCCGTGCTGGCTAATACACTGCACATACCCTCCCCTGAGACCCTCCCCTCTCCCTTCTCCAGAGACTCACCCAGGCTCTTCTGGAGGAGGGGTTGGGGACTCGCCCAGCAGCATGGAGTGGGCATGGGGATCTGGGATTCTAACTGCATTTTAAACAGCCTTTCAACAAATATCCCTGTTTTTATTCCTATCTTCACTCCCACTCCTCGAGTTGCATCTTGTGAGTAATTCTCAATCCTTTGAAGAATCAGCAGTGTAAAGCAGGTGACTTTCCATTTTGTCACCAATGGGAGATTAGGTTTACTTTTGTTTTTTACAAAGACAGTTACCACATGTGCAGCTGCCATATAACTACCAAAAAATATTATTACTATCATCTCTTTTGCCATTCTACTTGTCCTTTAGGGTTCACACTTTTTAAATTTTTTCTAACTTCATTAAGAGTTGTTTAGTGAGATTTCAGCAAAAAAGAGGACTTAAATGTGTGTGTTCAGTCCTCCATCATTACCTGGAAATTGCCTCTTTTTTGAAGCGCTTATCCCATTGATTAATTCTATATTTCTTTGCATTGTGTGACTATGTTTATATATTAATTTTATATTTCTTCCTTTACAGGGAGTCCCATGGGGATAAGGGTGGTGAGGATTCCTACCCATCATTTTATCCTCAGTGTCCACCACAAATCCTGACACACAGCAGAGATTCAATAATTATTTTTTGAATAAACAAGATATTCCCCAGATTTTCATCACTTGCTAATTGCCATAATTCTTCCCGGATGTAAGTCTTACTTTCCCCACTGTAATTCCATTTTCCTCCCAGCTCAAGTTGATTTTGTCTTCTGATTATTGGCCAAGATACAATTGGAACGAAGCGATAAAGACATTTTTAATGCTTGCCTCTGAGGAAGTGAAGTTTGAAAAAGCATTTCAACAGCAGAGGTTCCCTAAGTCCTCCAAATATTTCCAAGTAACACCGCTCCAAGTGCCTAAATATCGTTAATTTTTTTGTTCAACATCCTAAATTTTATATGAGATTTTGGGCAATGCTGAATATTCAGCCCAATTAAATAAATAACTTTTCTCAAAATGTTAACACATTTACCATCTAAAACTATCTAGAATACCACCAAGAGTACAGAGAACTCACTTTAGGAAACATGCTATAGAACATAAAACAGCATCCACTATATTATTTTCAACAATATCCAGCCTAAGCTTAAATAGATCACCATGGATAAAGCTGAAATGAGCCAAAAAATGATTGATGTTTTAGACCTTTAGCATGTGAAAGTTAGGGTTTATTTTACCATATAATAAAATCTTAGAAAATTCATTTAAGTTGATTTTTATAAAATTTGTCTGATTATAAATTAATATGATGCATGTGTTTTTCACTGGGGAGTAAACATTAGTGTCAAAATATACAAAAAATAATAACTTTTCTTTTATTTTTGTACCAAGTAACCCAGTTACGTTCATTATAGCAATCAAATGTCAGTTAAAGGTACACTTACTCTGTTCTATTACGGATTAAATAGAAAATCAGGACGGCCTTCAATAAGATTTTTACTTTATAAGCAATGTTTATAACTAAATGATAATATCTTTACAATTTGGGGGCAAAAACTCACTTTGTACTTACCTACAATGTCATTCATAAGGCCTACAATGGTCTCGTCTCCTGTAATCCAAGGACGTTTCCCTACCTCGTGACCATAGCCTCCCCTGGAATTGGAAAGGGACACAAAGAATCTTAGCTTCTGGGTGTGTGGGTATGTGCGCAAGATTTTTCAAATATCAGCATTAGCAACGGGACATTTCTAAATGAGTCTTTGTAACATTTTAGCAATTACTTGAAAGCATACTTTTTTAAAAACCAAAAGTAACACTTGAGAACTCTGTTTTTTAACTTGTCATTTTTAAATTTCTTTGATGTCTTTTTTGTTAGGGTTAGAGAAGATTACCCATATAATATTTCATTATTTTTCTCTATTTTAGAGTCTAAGATGTTCTTTTTTCTTTTGAAATTTTTGAGTCTACTTGAACACTCTACTTATATAACTATAGCACATACTAGTATCTATACTAAAACATACTATTTTTTGAGGCTGGAGATTAAATTATTATAAATTAAAATTTAAAATATAGCTACAATCTATAAATTAAATAGAAGTGTATAAATGTTACTATACTCATGATGACATTTTAAGTAGATAATGAAACTTGGCAATAATCAAAGCCAACACTACAGCTTGACTTATTTTCTAGCAATTTCCTCTATCATATTCCAGCTCAATTTTATCACTCTAGTACGTATCCCAGTAGGCATAAAGGAAAAACACAAAACATACGAGAACTTCAACTCTCAAGAAATTTCCATCAAATGAGGAAGGCAAATATATTTGAAAAATGTAAAAGAAATTAAAACAAAGGATCTGCGGAAGTGACTTTGTGCACTATCACAAACTTGTATCTTAGGGAGCTCTGAATTAGATTGTTCTTCATTCTTTTGGAATCCAAAAATTATGTAAACTCTGAAGAAAGGAGTGTGTGCTTTTTGTATAGTGCAAACAGTGTTTGAATCCACACTCTGGAATTCAGTGGACTGGCAGTGGCGAGCTGGGAAATCTGCTCTCAGAGGCGGAGAGCAGCGGAATATTCCACCCCCAAATATGCCACTGTGATGTACTCATTATCTTGAGCTGAAGGCACGTGAAAAACAGCAAATGCAGGGAGAGGCTTGCTCTGAACTCCCCTATCTGCCTATAGATGGATTCTTCAAAGGGAACTCAATTGTTATAAAACTCCTCCCCAGGAATTTTATCAACCAGGGAAAATGGACTCCTACCACAGAAGAGGCTAGAAGTGGAGACCACGCCCACACAGACTTTGTCACAAACCTCATATCTGCCGTGTATTCTTCAAGGGCCCATTCATCTCTCCTAAAAATTATTTAATATCCTGGAAGCGGCCTTCATCCGCTTCCCCTTTCCCTGTTAAGATGGTATTTAAGCCTGAATTCTAAACCACCTAGGGGAATTATTTTTCCCTGGCTATCTCCCTTTTATACAGGAGGTATTCATGTTAATAAACTTCTGTTAGTTTTTCTCTGGTTCACCTGTCTTTTGTTACAGGGGTCTGAGCTAAGAACTCAGAAGGATAGAGAGTGAAAAGTATTTTTCCTCCCTTATAGGGCAGGGGAACTGGAGCAGAGGAGCTCTGTTTTTTAGCCTTTGCTGATTTTGTCACCCAGAAAAGTTCCTAAAAACGTTTTCCACTTCTAATGCTTTGTTTTTAAGTTGCGCTTGCTTATAGGAACCAAGGCAGAACACTGCCAGATGGCCAAACTGCAGAACCAGTCCAAACCAGAAAGGTCCCAGACAGCCACCAGAAGCCATGCACAAAAGGAGGTGCCGTGTGCAAGAAGGCGAGCTCTGAGAATGCCCCAAATGCCCCTGCTCCCGAGTGATGATAGGGAGACCTCTCCCCCTTCACGTCCCATAAAACCCTTGTTCACCTTCCATTTGAGAAGGGGTTTTAGAACACAAGCACTGCCTCCTCCACTCATTAATCATAGAATAAACGTTTCTGCTCTGCTATTCTGAACCCAGTCTCCTTCTATTGGCGTGGGTGGCTCCGGGAAAAAAGACTCACTTGCTGTCACCCATCACTTGGGTCTCAGTAACAATTTTCCTGGCATGAGTATCCCCATTGCGCTCAATTTCGTGATATCAACAAAAATCCTGGGGGCCGGCCATTGGCGCAGAGGTTAAGCACGCACGTTCCGCTTCTGGGCCACACAGGATTCGCTGGTCAGATCCCGGGTGCGGACATGGCACGGCTTGGCAAAAGCCATACTGTGGTAGGTGTCCCAGGTATAAAACAGAGGAAGATGGGCATGGGTGTTAGCTCAGGGCCAGTCTTCCTCGGCAAAAAAGAGGAGGATAGGCAACAGTTAGCTCAGGGCTAATCTTCCTAAAAAAAAAAAAAAAAAATCCTGAATATTTAGCAATTGTCTTACATCACCTGGTAATGAGCCAGTTCCAGGTCACTGCTGGTTACGAAAATACACTTATTAGAAGCTTATAGGGCCTAATAATTTTCTCCTTTTGTAAAAATAAACGGATGACAATAGGTACCTTAAAGAATTGCTGTGAAAAATAAATAACATGTAAAAGAGATTGGTACATAATACCGCTTTTCTGAGTCTTCTTTCCTAATGTAAATTTAATGCTAAAACTCTTTTCATTATCATGTGATGTACAACATAATTTTTAAACTAATATTTAGATTATGATATAAACTTAGATGAAGGAAGAGAACTTTCTTTGGGAATAGACAGACTATGAGAGCTAAGGAGGAAGAGAAAGGCAATTGTTAGCTATTATTATTCATATTATTATTAGATCGCCTGCAGCTTGCCTCTTTCTTGACTTCCAGTATAAATGCTAAAGACAAAAATCATTATCATTAAGTGGTAGTTAAAGGCAGATACTTGGATCCTTTTTTATTTTAATCACATACAGCTCCACGGCCTTGCTGATAGCACAATACATCTTATTACATTTAGGTAGTAAAATTCTATGTTCTGCCTCAGAGAATTTATATCTCAGAATATTATGCCACCTACTTCTCACTCTGGTAGACACGGTAGTAATAATCTTTAAGGATGCGTTTCTTCCCGCAACGCTTTTGGCATCTCCCTCTCTTTAAAATATCACACACATAGTCTGCTCCTTCATTTTGCCAGTCTACTAGCCTGGGGTAGTGAAATGTATTTAGGAAGTGTTATCCAAATAAACTCAAAGTAAAGTGGCCTGTCATTAGAAAGACGATGTAGATTGCAGTGCAGTTATAAACATATGTATTAGAGTTAAGAAAAAGATTATATTGCTCTCCTTCAAAACTGCTTAATATAGTGGCAAGCTTCTTTTACAAATGCTGGAAAGGAAAGGAGTGCATGGGAGAGAGTTAACTCACTACCATGGCATAAATCATTGCCATGAGTGGGGTGTTCTCTGAGACGTCTACGGAGCAGTATTTGCTCACAAAATTAGATGTCAGGATGTAAAACCTAATTAGGAAGTTAATAAAAACGTGGATTCTCTTTGAAATAGGACTAGGCTTTAACCACCCTACAAAATGAAAAGTGGTCCTGCTTTTAAAAGCTCCCGCAGTAAGTAAATAAATGACTTCGGGCTTCCTTAATGATATCGCAACTTTTTTTTCTGTGACCCAATGGATGATTAGCCAACACAGACGTCAGGAAAATCTTTGTAACATGTCATACCATGTATTTTCCTAGTCATATTGAAGGGTAGCAGAATAAGCCACACTAACATTTGCCTCTTTAGCTTAAGGTTTATTTTGAGCTGAAAGCATTTGAAAAACAACAAATGAAGGGAGAGGCTGTCTCTGAACTCCCCTTACCAGCCTGAAGACAGATCTTTAAAAGGAACTCAGTTGTCACACATCCCCACCCCAGGAATTTCATCACCAGGGACGACTGACTCTCCCACAGGAGAGGAGAGAAGAAGTCAACACCACACCCAGACAAAGTTCGTCACAAACGGTCACACCTCCCATCTATTTGAAGGGCCCATTCATTCTTTCTAAAAATCATTTACGCTCCCCTAAGTAGCCTACGTCTTCCCATATTAGATGACATATAAGCTCTCAAATCTCACCGCTTTTCTGGGTATTCACTTCTTTTTGCCCTGTGATGCCCTCATGCACATAATATTAAAAATTAATAAATTTTTATGCCTTTTCCTATGTTAATCTACCTGTTCTCAGTTTATTTCACAGACCCAGCTATTGGACCCAGGAGGATAGAGAGAAAGTCTTTCCTCCCCTAAAATACACTTTTTTTTAAAGAAAGGAACACTCAACTGGAAGGGGACTACAGTGTCTGCTTCGCCACGGTCCCTCTGCACACCTTTCGCCATGTAAAGTAAGTCACTGTCTGCAAACGAGATGGTTTGTTCCTAATATGTGATTCAGTGGCCCATTTTCCTCTTTAAATAATCCTACCTAAAATGTCACAGTTCTTAGAAGAATCCCTAAGAAGACATAACTGTGGCAAGTTTTTGCTCCTATGAAAAATAAAGAAAACCATTTATCTAGCAGATAGGTAGACTTAAAATATTGTGATTATATCTTAGGGACATAACATACATTTCTCACTTAAAATGTACTCTTTAAGACTATTTTTCCTTTCAATTTTATCACTATGACTATTAATCTACGTTATTCTCCTTTAAATAATCTGGGCCATTAGTAAATATCTACTATAAAACGTTCTCAAATAATTCTTTAAGCTTATTGCCTACCCATTCTAGCATACCCACAGGGTCCAAGCATATTGATATTGTTGCTTCCTATTATTATAGCATCATTTTGCTGATAATTATTATGAATCAGAGGGGTCAAATCACCCTAAAAGCTTTCTATTTGAGATTATTAATATTATCTAAGTACTATCTTTTCACAAAACAAATATACTCTCCAAAGCAAAGTGCTATCAATCTACTTTAGAAATTACGTACAGTTGAAAATAATAAGCATTTTTTTAAAAAACAGAGGTAAGTGCTTTATTTTCAGCTTTTTCTTGAGCAACTTGAAGTTTTAGAAGAAACGTTTTGGGTCCTAAAATATTTCCAAGTGTGCCTCTATTCTTGACTTTCCTTTAGGATAAGTAATCAAAGATGGTAGCCATATGAATTATAAGATTGGGCTCCATCATGACCAGTGATGGTTTATTTTGTAGATAGGTAGGGAATATGTCTGCAATTGGCCATTGGCCATAAAAGATGACAACCATGAGCTAAATGTCATTTCCTACCTTATAGGTCGTGGATGGCCAGTCAGAAGCTTGCTACAATATCCCAGAACAATATCTCACTTAGTCCAAGCACTCTAATTTTTTATGTACTGTTAAAATTATACATTTTTAATATGATTTCTTTTCCTGTTAAGCAACTAATTTCAATGTGTATTAGAGTATTTAGCGACTGCATAGCTCTCTTTGAGTAGTCTCTCCTGAAATCTTCCTCTGGTGAAGAAGAGAGGAAGGCACTGAGCTGGCTTGGATATCAGCTGAGAAGAAGGGCAGAGATGGGGTTGGAGGAGGTGACAAGGAACAGATGATCAGATAAAACTCAGCACAGTAATGGGAGAACCCAGATCTAGAGGAAAACCAAACTTATGCGGGGGAGATTTAGTATAAAACAAAAGCAACGATCAGAAAAAGAAGTGAAAGGATCTATAGCCCACCAGAGTGCCATGCAGATTACTTTAAACTGAAAGCACGGAACCAAACGGCAACCAAAGAAAGAAATATTATCTAAACTTAAGCAGAGCCTCCTGACAATACAGCTGCCGTTGACCCACCCTCAGAATGTATGGCCCTTAGCACCAGGTGGTGTGAATTGAGTTGCTATCAATCTCCTTCCCAGGTGGCTTCTAGCAAGCAAGCATATATACTGTCCGTTTTCATGAGGATGAAAAAGCACAATAGAACTTTCCGTACTTTCCCCCCGCTTTTGTTGGCCGATCTGTCACCCTTACCCCTGGCTGTTCCGTGAATCACTCCTTGTGGAGTGCTGCTCTGTGCCTGTAAAATAAACTTGTCTCCTGATAATCTGCTCGTCCTCAAATAATTTGCAGGCCCTCAATCACTAGGACATAAATTGGTAGAGGAAAAAGTTTTCCTCCCAAAAGAACCTTAGCTGGGAAACGCCAGAGTGGAATTTTAAGCTAAATGTTTAGGAGCAAAGAAATAATGAACATTTTTGAGATCAAAGATGGGGCATGGGACAGGAGGGAACGGGCTTGTGATCTTGCACCTGGAACACCAGCGACATGGACAGGCAGGCAGGGCCATGATGTGGACTGGGCCACCACAACTTAAAGCAAGAAGACTAAATAAAACAAAATAAACTAGCTGCCTAATCTTTTTCTCAGGAGAAGCCTTTTTTTAAAATTTAATTGACATTATTTGAAGCATTGAAATCATTAAAATGCACCTCCTTCCTGAATCATCTAATGAGAAATAGGTAGAAGGGTTTACTATTATGTAATTTTCTATTGTCAAAAGGTAAAATATGAAATTGAAGGGCATTAACAATAGAAGGGTGTTATAACAGGAGGCACTTTCCTGGAATATAACTTTAAAGTCATGAAAATAATCAACCTGTCCCTTAATAAATTAGGATAATCATAAGGATTTGATTCCTTACACAGGGCAGCATCTTTCTTAAATGCCTAAAGGAGGAAAATGCACAGCCTTGCTGAACGAATGTCCAAGAGGCAAGGACACTCTCTAAAGTTCAAATTCAACCTAATTCTCTGCTCTCTTTCACATTAAGGCCAAAAATGAATATTAACCATTTTTATTAACTATGGCCCTCATTTTTTAAGCACTAAAACCTGTTAGTCCAAAATGCTTCTCAATGTGGTCATATTTATTTTTCAATTTATGCATAAAAGTTATGCAGATAAAGTTATAACAGACTCAGTAAATTATATAAATCCTCTATCGTTCTTGCATTGAATTGTGAACTTATATCTTTAAACATTAAAATTCAGAACTTTGCAGTGCCATCTAATAACCACGGTAGCAATCATTAGCACAGTCAGTGTATACAGAACTTTGGAGAGGTACTGTTCCCAATAGGAAAGGCTGGTGGCGAGAAGAATGAAGAGAGATGGAGAAGGCATTCTGAGTTTCTATGAAAGCCAAATGTCTTGCTTAGAATTCTTTTCTGGTTTGGTTTCATCTTTCTGATTTTTTTTTTTTCTGCCCTTCAGCTGTGGCTCCTCCTTTGTATCCAGTTTTCAGATTCTAATAATCAGAAAATATTTTAAACATATTTCTACTTATTTTAACTATCTTAAATATTTAACAATTTTAAAATAATATGAAAAGTTTTAAATAGTTAAACTATTTTAAAAATATTTCTAGTTCAGCTTTGTCAGTAATTACTAGGGAAGGACAAGAAGCACATAAGCGGAGGTTATTTTCCTTAAGGGATTTATAATATGGCTAAGAATATGAAACTAATGAAAATACCACTCCTGTAAATGGCCTATCTTAGAGCAGTGATTATTAATGCAATGGACATTCTGGAAGTGATGATCAGCGTGGTTGAGAAGGTTGAGGTTAAGCGGGGTAAGCACTCAGGTGAGCAGAAAGGGAAGGGTTTCATAAGCAGAAGAGTAGCTGTAGAACAGAAGAAATGGAGAACAAAATACATCCTGATTCAAGATTCCTTCATGGTTGGAGTGAACCTGCTTGGCTAAGTCCAAATGGAGCATCTTCTCAATAACCACGTTCAGCTTGGGAAGGAAGTACCTTCTGCTCCACTCAACTTCTTGTCTCCCCTCAACAATTTTTATTTCTTTACTTATAAAAATTAGTATGATAGAGTTTAGCCAAGAGCTAATCATGAAAATGCTAAATTGAATCCTAAATATTAACTCCCTTGTTAGTCACTAAAGAAATAAAATAAAATGATTGCATATGATTTAGATGTGTCAACTCAGAAGAAGGACTTAACTTTTTTTTAATGTTTATTTATTTTTATTTTATTTTATTTTTTTGGTAAGGGAGATTGGCCCTGAGCTAACATCTGTGCCAGTCTTCCTCTCTTTTGTATGTGGGTTGCCTCCACAGCGTGGCTTGATGAGTGATGTGTAGGTCTGTGCCTGGGATCTGAACCCATGAACCCTGGGCCGCCAAAGCAGAGAGCACAAACTTAACCACTACACCACCGGGCTGGCCCCAAGGGATTGAAATTTTTAAATATTTTACGTTTTCCTCTTGACTCTGTCAGTAATTTACCATATGATCATACTGATTCTTAGCTATTTCAGCAATAAGGGGAGAGTATTGAATGACATGATCCCTAAGGTTCCTCTCTGCCCTAAACTTCTAAGATTTTATTACACATCTTTTCAAATATTAGACAACCAAGTGTGATTTTTTAAATTCTTGTAAGAGGTGTTGAATGATAGCTTTTGCAATAATACTTACATTTTGGCCCACTTATCTAATTCTTCTTCCAGATATGTTTTAACCATTTTTGGTTGAAGGCCAAGAGAATTTCCCATGAAATAGATTGCGTTTTCATCCTTATTCACTAAAGATAAATCAACTGAAAGAGAAGAAAATGTAAAAAATGCTTATTCAACTAATTAACACTTCTATTTGGCATTGTTAATCCACTACCAACAATTAATATAATTAACTCCAAGAACAATAATAAATAACTTACAATGCTTCCCAAGGATAGCATCAGGCTTTCTGAAAAATAATAAATCTTTTATATTTATATTTAAAAAAATAATTTAAACCTGTAGAAGCTTTTGCTGAGATCTTTCATATTTATTGTGCTCCATGAGGAAATCTAAATTAGCAACTACTCCCAATCATAAATAGCCAAAGGCAACAGAAAAGAGTTAAAAACAGAATTTTGACAGGAAGTATATCAGCCTATTTAGTCATAGTAGAAAGTTACGAGAATTTAGGCAAGTACTAACCTTCTGCATTTATTGGTGGTGTAGATATGGCAAATAATATCTAAATAATTACATATCTGAAGTAGATATATTGGATTTTTATATTTTTTCATTCTATACCTTTGTACCTCTATATTAATAGATATATAGGCAACGATTGTTCTCTATACCTACTTTTTATTCAAATAAATCAGAACTTAAGTGATTTGTCTATCTTACAACTCTCCCCTGCAATGAATGCAGTTCCACTAGCAAACCAATCCACATGCTTAAAATATAGTCCAGAAATGCACAAGTTTATCATTGCATTCTACTAAGTTTTCTCTTAATTCTATGGGAAAAAGATCCCTTCTTGCTGATATTTCATTGGTATCATTTGGTAATATACTTGTCTTTACTTTAGATTGCTTAATTAAACCTCTACAGACTTTTTAAAGGCATACCGTCTATTTCAACCTGATCCCTTATAGATACTGTGCCTCTTTTTCATTGGGTTCCCTTAAATCTGACCCAATAAGAGATGTAAAAATTATTCACACCTTTAAATTGGATTTATTGACAGTTCTTTGTTGACCTAGAGAACAAATATTGAAGGATTTTATTTAGAATTCAGAGCTTTTTAATTGGTGTACCATGGCCCAAATTTCAAGTAAGCATTCAAATAAGTACAGTTCGAAGACTAAACATATTCTGTGCCTTTCAGCCCCATCAGTGACGCAGGGGGATGAGGCAACCATCTAGATCTCTGCTTCTGTTGCATTGTCTTGTTCTTTTATTGCTGATGCTTTTACAGACAAATAGGTAGCAGGCTGCTTTTATTTAGAAAATCATTTTAAAATTGTATTCAACGTGAAAGAAAAGCAGAATTGTAAACTAAATTATCTTGTCCCATGCCAGCCCACAGTATGGTTCCCCTTCTACTTTCACTACATTCTTTTCACTTGGTTGAGCGTTTTTTTTTTTTTTTAAAGTCTCAAAGTACATCAAATGGCATTATGTGAACCATCAACTGGCACTAGGTAATATGGTAGGTTAGAATATTAAGAAAGTGCATTTGGTAAAGACCCACCAGAATGAAGAGATAACCCACCACTCTCCAGCCCAGTTCCATCAGATCTATACAACATGAAAGACAAGCAGGACCCTAAACCTTGGGGCCCTAGCTTTCTCTTCTGTCTGAAGAATCATAAGCAAGTTTGTTATAAAAAGCTGATGCTTTTGGCAGTCATGGGGTTCAGGACACGCCACCCCAAAACATGGCAGCTTGGCATACTGAATATTTTAAGCTGAAGCAATTTGAGACATGATATGTGCAGAAAAGTCTTTCTGCTTTTCCTCTAAGCATGTCATAAAACACTCATGCAAGAGGTGCCCTCCCTATATGTCCTTATCTCCAAGACACTGGGAGGAAGTGGAACAAATAGGCCTTGTTGTTTCCCCCACTTTACTACACTCAGCTCATACCCTTTATCTTATCACATTTTTGCATGACTTTCCCCTCTTCATCAAACTTAGCACAAAAACATTCAGGTTTAACTGCTTCTTTGGGTCTTCATTTCCTTATGAGGTCTTCCATGTCACGTAAAACTTGTAATAAAAAATTTTCTATGCTTTTCTACCATTAATCAGTCTTTTGTCTCAAGGCCTTAGCTGAGAACTTAGAAAGGTAGAGGGAAAAGTTATTTTTCCTTCCCTACAGCAGCTTAGGGTTCTAAGGAAGAACAGGGAAGAGGGCACCAAGGGCTGAAGAAAAAGTTCATGGACCAACTTGATGTAGGTGCTTTTCAGAAGACTGAGAGAATGAAGTGTTTCCTCTGCAAGTACCTCCACTGAAGATTCCAGGGCTTTCCATGGATATGTTTGGGGACTGGATAATAGACTGATGGGGAGAAGAAGCTGCTGCCAGTGAAGCCACTTGCCATCAAATGGCCATAGAAGTTGGGGCAAGGAGAAGCAAGAGTATTCCTCCTGGCCTCACAGACTTCTTTCTAGGACACCAAGAGGCCTCCAAAAGTTTGTGGAGCCCTAGGAAGAGCGGAGAGAAATCCTAAAATAAAGGAACTAAAATTTTCCAAGAAATCTAGTAGGTGTCCAATTTGACTCCATTTAAAAAAATCAAAATCTATATCATTTTTATACCTTCAGGGTGAGATTGCAAATTATACCCATTATTGTATATTTTAATTGGCATACCGTGGCTCAAATTTCAACTGAGCATTCAAATAAATACAGTAACCAGACCATTATGAGGACATTAATAAGAATAAGTTTTTAATTGCACCAAATAAAAGATCCTCTTTCCCATAATGATCTCTCATTCCTTTTAATCTTAATAAACACATAGAACTGGTTTATTTTACAGTTGGGTTCTGTAGAATAAATTATGAATGAGTGTTTTTCTCACACCACTGCCCTTCAAACAAGGTTTACTTAAGACCCATTCATCCTCCACCTGTATATTTCCTGCAAGTCCCATACTTGTAGGCATTACAGATTCTTTTTCTTTTCTCTCTCTCTTTCATAGTACTGCCAGAATGTCTTGTTTTCTTGGAGAAATGAGAGAACGAAGTCAGCAATGTGAAAAGGACAGTTGGGATCTGAGGTTGAGTAGAACCCCTCGCCTTCATACATACCTATTACACTACCCCCTCACAACTCCTCTGCCAGGAACCAACTATGAGAAATGATAGCTTGGTTGGGGGGAGGGTGTTGCGAGGAGGAGATAGAGAATTCAAGTGACAGCAGCAAAGAGTCCTTGAGGATGCTGAGAGGGCCCGCAGACAGCTGCTGTGCAAAGAGTATATCACACACACAGATGGTTATAATTATATGGATCAAAGTTGTTCTCCTTTATCCCCTTCTCTCCTTTCTACTCCTTACTGTTTGTTGCAGCCCAGCAACTCTTTCCGCATCCCATATATGAAGGGGGAGGGAAATAAGTTGAACAAGGCATTCTCAAATCGTGATCAGCTTCTAGATCTTCTTCAATTACAAGATTCTTTACACGGTCCCTGAGTGTCTGGGAGTTGTTCTGCATTTGTGCCAAGAGGAGCTCCTTGGTTAGGATACTCATTATTTGATGAACTTCAGGATCAGCCACAACTCACAGCTTCCCATCCTCAAGGTTGTCATGTCATTTGTTATTGATTGTCAGATCAATCATTACTAATAATCATCTGCTGCTTCTTTATAGCTAGACCCCAAGTCTAGAGACTTCTGGAATACATCCAGGAGAATGGGTGAGCTCTAGATGAGAACACACTTCCTAGTCTTTCAGTGCTGGTGAAAGACTGCCTAGTCTTTCAGGCCGTTACACAACTCAACGTTTTGTGGGTTCTGTTGGATGGCTTGTTTATAACTTCAGCTTCATGACCTGGGATGAGTGTCTTTTCTGAAAACATTCACTGCATTTATTCTTTCTTCCAAAGTCAAATTAGTATTGACATAAACTGGGCATTCTTGTTCCTCAGGATATTTTCTGTCTGCTAACAATTTTTTAATATATTGAGGATTGGTGTTCTGCCAAAATACATAATTTAGAAATGATGGCATTCATATTTATTTTCTTTGAAGTAGGAGTTGCCAATTTGGGCATAAGCTTTTGTAATTTTTCAATAGTCCTCTTGGTTTTCGCCCTCACTTCAATGACGTTCTCACAAAGGACATCGAGCTTACTGTAATCTCTCTCTTTTCAAAATAAACTTCTGTTTGATTAACACATCATTTTGGTGAGTCCCAAAACCTTGGTTAAGTCACAATGCCTTTAGAATGTGATTAGGGGCTGGCCGGGTGGCACAGCGGTTAAGTGGGCGTGTTCCACTTCAGTGGCCCGGGTTTCACCAGTTCAGATCCCCAGTGCGGACATGGCACCCCTTGGCACGCCATGCTGTGGTAGGCATCCCACATATAAAGTAGAGGAAGATGGGCACGGATGTTAGCTCAGGGCCAGTCTTCCTCAGAAAAAAGAGGAGGATTGGCAGATGTTAGCTCAGGGCTAATCTTCCTCGGAAAAAAAGCCCAAAAAACCCCACAAAAGAATGTGATTAACTCTTCTTTTCCAACTCTTCTTCTTATAGTGCCTTTGCTTCTTTTTCTCAGGAACATCTTCTTCCCTTAGATTTGGTTCCATCTGTTTTGGGGTTGAGGCAAACGAAGTGTCTCAAATTCTTCCTCTTAATCCGTACTGTCCAGGTCTACTCTGAGAAAACACTGAGAGGTGTTCTGCTCTAAAGATCCTGTGATTTTTGTGTCCAGATCAGACCATTTACTGCACTCTCTCTATTAGTCCCTGGTAGGCAGGCTTCCCAACCAGTGATCTTGCTCTAGGCAGGGCAAGGCAAGCCTTTTCTGTAAAAAGCCAGAAAGTAAATATTTTAGGCTATGTGGGCCATACAATCTCTGCTGTAATGTCTCATTTCTGTCACTGTAGCATAAAAACAGCCATAGGACAATATGTAAATAAATAAATGTGGCTGGGTTCTTGTAAAACTGTATTACAAAAAATGTTTGGTAACCCTGGTTATAGGGTCACTCTCCAAATTCTAGCACAGATTAGGTAGGCTGAGAGTTCATGAATTTCCTCTATCAGTCAAATCTCCATCTTCTGTGAATCCTCCTTGAGCTGGGAATACTTGCTTCCCGTCATAAATCCTCTGTCTTAGTTTGCTGGGGCTTCTGTAACAAAGTCCCACAAATTGGGCTTTACAATAAACAATAGAGATTTATGATGTCACAGTTCTGTGGGTAAAAGTCTAAAATTGAGGGGTTGGTAGGGTTTGTTCCTCTGAGACCTGGGAGGGAAGGATCTGTTCCGGGCTTCTCTGCTTGACTTGTACGTGGCCATCTTCATGTTCACAGGTGTTCTCCCTGCATGGCTCCGTGCCGGTCTCCAAATTTCCCCTTTTTAAATGTCACGTTGGATTAGCACCCACCCTAAGACCTCGTGGTGACCTGATCACATCCATAAAGACTCCATCTCCCAATAAGGTCACATTCTGTGGTACTAGGGATTAGCACTTCAACATGTCAACTTTTAGGGAACGCAATTCAACACACAACACCCTCCTTAAGGGTTCACTTGGCTTCAAATGGCCTAAGAACTTGAGTTTCAGCTTTCTGCAAATAGGCATCACCTCAATTAAGCCTAAGTCAACAGTTTTAAAGCCATTTGTCTGCAAGTCTCATCTCTTGACAAAGTTTGCGATGTGATTTCTATAGAGCTCATGATTCTAGAGATTCCCTTGATTGCTTCTGAGTAACATTTTTCTTTAAATTTTTTTTTATATTTTCCTTTTTCTCCCCAAAGCCCCCCGGTACATAGTCGTATATTTTTTATTGTGGGTCCTTCTAGTTGTGGCATGTGGGACGCTGCCTCAGCGAGGTTTGATGAGCAGTGCCATGTCTGCGCCCAGGATTCGAACCAACGAAACACTGGGCCGCCTGCAGCGGAGCGCGCGAAATTAACCACTCAGCCACGGGGCCAGCCCCGCTTCTGAGTAACATTTTAATGCACAGGAATGTCCATCATTCTAGACCTTATTAGCTTACGTTTTTAGTTTATTTATATGTTCCAAGTCTAACTGAGGAACCAGTTTCTTTTTTGCTTCTTAAATATAAATCAAAATTTTAACGTGACTTCAGATTCAAAGCTTCTCTCCATCTCCAGCTAGGGGCTAGTTTACTTCAGAAAATTGTAGTCTGGAACAAAAGAACCTGTCTATTGTAGTTTGTTTTGCCTGTTTCTCACTGCTGCAGCCTTTAATTCCTCCAATGGAGTGAGAAAATAAAGGTAAGCAAACTTTAATGTGGCTTTGATGCCTTTATATTAGTAGCTCTTTCCCTTATGACGTGCTTTTTTGTGGGTTCTTTAGAAATCCCTCTTCACTGGAGACCTCCAACCTCCAGTTGCCTGAAGTAGTCAATGCACACTTCAGCTGAGTCTTTTGATCCTGCCCACTACCACCACCTCCCACTTCTTACAGTATATTTCCAGACTCTTTCTGCTGATGTTAGCATAATTCAACAAGCAGCCTTCTCAGGTAGCATCCTTTTGGAGTGATTTAAATTCTTCCACTTTTCACGGGGGTCACTTGACTCAAAGGATCATTTTCTGAAGCTCTCTCTTTGCAATAGGCCTAACACTTTCCTGCTCCCAGAGGCCCACCTTCGTTTTCCTCTGGCTAGAAAACTAACACTTTAATTTACCGATTTTGTTATGCACTTCCCATGATTATGATCTCTTCTGGTGCCCAGAAGCAAGAGGACAGAGTGCCAACAAAAGCAACCAGAGTTATCCTATATTCTTAAAACGATCCTTCCTCTGATTAGAGAAGGGTTTCCTTTCTCAGTGATTAATGTACCTGTTCAGCTGCTGCTGTTATAACTGCCCCCACTGTCATAGGATTGACTGGTGGCTACCATGGAAGAGAACGGGAAAAAACGTGTCAGTTCAACAAGAAGATGTAACAATCCCAAATGTGAATGGAAGAAGAAGGACAAAAAGAAGGGAAAATCGCAAATGTGAATCCCAAATGTGGATGCATGTATCAACAGATGTATGTCAAAGATTTTATATGTCAAAGCAAGGATGGATAGAACTGAAGGGAGAAATGGATAAATCCACAATTAATGTTGAAGACTTCAACAGTCCTCTCTCATTAGTTGATATAATAAGTAAATTGAAAATCAGATGGGATATGGAACTGAAAAACACCCTCCAAGCAAAAGAATGTAACTGACATTTATAGAACACTCCGGCAAACAGCAGAGTAAACATTCTTTTAAATGCACAAGCCGGGACGGCCCCGTGGCGGAGTGGTTAGGTTCGCGGGCTCCACTTTCGCGGCCCAGGGTTTCGCTGGTTCGGATTCTGGGCACAGACATGGCATCGCTCATCAGGCCACACTAAGGCGGCGTCCCACATGTCACAACTAGAAGGATCCACAATTAAAATATACAACTAGGTACTGGGGGGATTTGGGGCGGAAAAAAATAAAATAACTGCACAAGCAAATAACAGTGGAATAAACATTCTTTTAAATCCACGTGGAGAGTTAACCAAGATAGACTGTTATCCTGGGTCGAAAACAAACTGAACAAATGTAAAAGAACTGAAACGATACAATGAATGTTTTGTGACCACAACAGAATTAAACTAGAGATCAGTAATAAAAAGAAAACTGAAAAATATCCAAATACTTGGAAATTAAACAACACACTTCTGAATAAACATGGGATGAAGACGTCTTTGGGACCTATGGTTAGGTGAGGAGTTCTTTGATATGGCACCAAATGAACAATCCATAAAAGAAAAATATCAATATATTAGGCAACCTTGACATGAAAAACCATTATTCTGCGAATGAGAATTAAAAGATCAGCTACAAAAAAAAAAGATAAGCTACAAACGTTGAGAAAATATTTTCATATTACTTATTTAACAAATGACTTGTATACTGAACATATAAAGAACTCAAAACACAACAATAAGAAAAACAACTCAATTTTAAAAATGGTCAAAAGATTTGAGAGCTTTTTTTAAAGGTGATACATACATGAGCACATGAAACAATTAATACTCAAGTCCGTTAGCCCTTAGGGAAATGTATATGAATACCAAAATAAGATATTACTACACACATTGGCTAAAAAACAAAAGAAAAATAACAAAAATCTGACAATATCAACTGCTGGTAATGATGGCGGAAAAATAGATACTCCTGTACATTGCTAGTAGGAATGCACAATGCAAAATGGGACAGCCACTCTGGAAAAGAGTTTGGCGGTTCCTCATAAAGTTAAAAGCACATTTTCAGGATGACCCCCCAATCAACTTGTAGTATGCTAGAGCAGGGGTTGATATGTGCCAACTCCAGCCCATGGCCTTTTTCGTATGGCCTGCAAGCTCAGAATGTTTTCACATTTTTAAATGGAAGAAGAAGGACAAAAAGAAGAGAAAATGAAGGTATGTGGCCTGCGAAGAGTAAAATTTCTACTGTCTGACGTTTCGCAACACCAAATCAGTTTGATAAACAATCTGTGTTCGCACAAGATCCTGACATGAATGTTTACCGCAGCTATTCATAATCACCAAAACTGGACACAACTCAAAGGTCCTTTCTGGAGGAATCGATAAACAACTGTGGTGCATCCCTACAATAGAATACTATAAAGTAATAATAAAAAGGGATATTATTGATACAAGTTTGGTGAATCTCAAAGACACCAGTCCCTAAAGACTGCATATAGTATATAATTCATTTTGTTTTTCCCAAAGATTGGCACCTGAGCTAACAACTGTTGCCAATCTTTTTTTTTCTGCTTTATCTCCCCAAATCCCCCTGGTACATAGTTGTATATCTTAGTTGCAGGTCCTCCTAGCTGTGGCATGTGGGACGCTGCCTCAACATGGCCTGATGAGTGGTGCCATGTCCGTGCCCAGGATGCGAACCAGCGAAAGCCCGGGCCGCCGCAGCGGAGCGCGCGAACTTAACCACTCGGCCACAAGGCCGGCCGCAGTATATAGTTCATTTTATATTACATTCTGGAAAAGGCAAACTATATCAATAGAAAAATAGATCAGTGGTTGCCAGAGGTTAGTGGTGTAGAAGAGGGATTGATTACAAAAGGCGAGTATGAAGTTTTTTTGGGGAGGTGATGAAACTGTTCTATATACTGATAGGAGATGTGTTTATATGATTCTACATAGGAGTTAAAATTGGTAGACTGTATACCAAAAAAAAACCAGTTTTACAGAATGTAAATTTAAATGGTAATATTAATAATAAACTCTCCTAATGAACAAGTAATTTACTTTGTACTTCTGTCATTAGGTAAGAAAGGATTCCACCATTCTTTCCTAAGTTGGGGACAGGTTCTTAGATGGGTGGATGAGAGCAGATCGTAGGATGAAGTGGAAAAAAATATTCAAGAAACATTGTGGTCCAGTAGCCTTCTGATAAAGAGAAGGTTGAGCAGGAATAGGAGAATTAAAGAGGACAAGGGCCAATTTAACTGTGTCTGGCTTAAAGAACTGGACTATAGTATTAGTTAAAAAAAACATCATGGCAGAGTAGAAAAACATGTACGAGCTGTCTCCTTCAGACGGGTTAGCCCAGATCCCTATGTTTGAGTCCTTGAACAAGTAACAGCTTGGAGTGGATTTTAGATGAAACTTGAAAGTAGATATTCAAATACTGGCTATAGAAATAGTGGTCCACCCCAAGGGGAATAGCACCCGAACGGGATACAAGGCAGTTTTCCAGGTGCTGAGAATGTTGTTTCTTGATCGAAGATCTTGTTACACAGACATGCTCATATTGTAAAATTCAGAGCTGTGTGATTTGTGCATTTTGCTAAAGAAAAAGTCTGTTTTTCTCGTTACAGTTATTTAGAATGTAATGAGTGAAGACTTTTTTGTGTTGCTGTGTGCCTTATAAGATTAAGTTTCCTAGTGTTATTCTGAGGGAATATTGGTGTCATTTTTCTTTATAGGAATACAAGGCTGCGGTCCCAAAAATCTCCTTGGACTTTGAATATAATTCTGAGAAGAAGCTGGAGAAAAATATATGATCACTACAGTCATTTGCATACCCTCCTTATATATTCTTGTCCAATTGTGAACCTAATAGTCCTTTCTGGGATCTGGAATGGTGAGTGGGATAGCATGTGATGGAAGGACCCTCTGTATTTTGAGAATTTACAAAGGAATACTCCACACACTTGAGGACCAAATTCCCTACGGAAAAGAGCTCACAAGGCCAGGTAAGATCAGACTTTGCCCCACGAAAGGTTAAAGTCTAAACTCTCCTAATAAAAATCTTTCTTTTTTTTTTGAGGAAGATTTGCCCTGAACTAACATCTGCTGCCAAACCTCTCTTTTTGCTGAAGAAGACTGGCCCCGAGCTAACATCCATGCCTATCTTCCTCTAACTTTATATGTGGGGCGCCTGCCACAGCATGGCTTGCCAATTGGTGCCATGTCCGCACCTAGGATCCGAACCAGTGAACCCTGGGCCGCCAAAGTGGAATGTGTGTACTTAACTGCTGCGCCACCAGGCCAGCCCCTAAAAATCTTTCTTTTCCCAGTCCTTTGACCTCAGGCTGTGGCGGGTGTGGTAAGACATTGCCAGAAAGATGGGATGGTTGGGTGAAGACCAGATTTCTTCATGAAATCTCAATCTGAATCATATTGACCTTGAACACTGGGGCCAATAAATCTTTTAAGATTAAGCAAAGAATGTCTTTAGCAACTTACATTATTTTAGGGCCTTGGGTTCCCTGAGGTGAAAAAGGTGGGGGCAGACAATAGATCCAGTATAGATGCTGGCTGGCCCTACATCACATTCACTTCTCTCTCTGTCTCACTCTCTCACGACTTCTTTTTCTTAATGTAAAAGCATAGGCAACCCCTGTCTTCCTTAGACAAAGACATTCCTTTGTTCTAGTATTTCACTCCTTCAATTACTTCCAGAAAAATAGTTTTCCTCCTTGTCATTTCAATAAAGTTGTTAAAGTTAAACTATTAATAAGGCTCTTCCTTTTTTTTTTTCTGAGGAAGATTGGCCCTGAGTTAACATCCATGTACATCTTCCTCTACTTTGTATGTGGGATGCCTGCCACAGCATGGCTTGTCAAGCAGTGTGTAGGTCCACACCGGGGATCTGAACCAGCAAACCCCAGGCCACTGAAGCGGATCATGTGAACTTAACCACTGCACTACCAGGTGTACCCCAATAATGCTCTTTTAACTGCTAAAAGGAAAGGCCTATTGTAAACTCTCTGTGATGTGTGATGCTGACAAGTACTCCCATTTCCTTGAACCTATCTATTCACTTGGTTTGAGAACACCACATTTTCCTCGTTCCCTCTGTCTCTCTAGAGTTCTTCTTCCTTTGTCAGTGCTTTAAATTTTGTTTTTACCAGCCTCTTTTAACTCTAGGTGAGATGCCTGGGTAATATCACCCCCACCCACAGCTTCAACTATTACCTAAATGCTGATGACTCAGCTTTTTATCTGCAAACTGAACTCAACTGCTAGCTGTGCCCTAAATTCATTCTAGTCGTCTTCTATACTAAGAGAGTTGATAGCTTTGCATGTGGCTTCCAATCACAAAAATGATGTTTTATATTCAGTCTTCTTTGCAGAGAGGTGAGGCCATGACCAGACAACTGGCCCATGGCAGGTAGGTAGATACACAATGAGGCTACTTCTGGGAACATTTTTCAAGTGAGAGCACACATGCACTCTTTGTCTTTTCTTCTTTGACCCTACCTGCTTTCTACTGCTTGAAACATAATGGCCAACTTCCTGGACTCTGAGTTAAGACCTCAAATGGCAGAGCAGCAAGAGAGAAAAAAACCTGAGTTCTCTTCAAATAAACAGTTCCCAAACAAGCTATTCATATCAGTAAATGTCACCACTATGTACCTAAGTCAAAAAGTTTGACTCCTACTATGTTTCTTCTACTTAACAGCTTATTCAATACAGAATGCATTCAGGTTTATTCCATGAGTCTTTCAAATATTTCTTGAATCTCTTCTTTTTTTCACCTTCAATGCATTTACTTGGATTTTCACAATTCCTTTTGGATCTTTGAAAAATATTTTAAATCGTTTCCTTAATTCTATTTTTGCTCCCTTCAAAATGATTCTACACTGTTGATGAAATGATATTTGTAATGTAAATACACAATTTTGTTGTTCCAAGCTTAAATATTTTCCACAGCTGTGTCTAAACTCTGCATACATTTCAAACATTATAGAGTAGTTAATAAAAACCTCTCTAATTCTTCAGCCTTATTGCCAGTTGCCCACACCCACCTATTTTCTATTTATCCTATTATATCAATTATCTTCCTTTCCTATTTACCCTATTATATACCCTACTATTTATTACTTACCCACACCCACTTATCTATGTGATATCTTTTGATCATGTAAAACTATTCCTAGAGGTCAAAGCAACTATGCTTTCTCTTCCTTGTGTCTTTGCAAATGCTGTTCCCCCTGAGGGATAAGACCTCATTGGTTGCCTCCACCCTACCTTATGCCTAGATGACTCCACTCATATGCAGAGAAATAAGACAGACTCTACTCTCAGGGAGCAGATAGTCTACTACAAAAGAAAAGATTACAAATAAGTCGACTAAATTGCAGAATACAAGCGCCACGAGAAGTTCAAAATGTCTGAAAAATTAAACTTTTACTAAGAAATCATCTTAATTGTTTTTCTTATGGAAATTAGATATTTAAGTCATTATTAAAATCACATAGTCATAAATATAAGTCTTTTTAGAACTGGTTAAAGCCTTTATTTAACATAGTATTAGCTGTTTATTTAGTTAGTTGTTTTAGTTAGTTTAGTTAGTTAGTTAGTTGATGTTGAAAAGCGCACTTTCTCAGGCTGCATTCACTGACACCTCATACTTGTCACTGTCAGCCTCACGCTGGTTGAGTGAAGAGGCTCTGTGATGTTACACGGGAGCCCCGGAGATAAAGTCAAGCATGACAGTTTCCTATGCCCATTTTATCTGAGAGTATATCACAAATTCAGAGTAATAGTAGCTCTTGTTTGGACAGGATTAACTTTAACTTGCTAAAGTTGGTTGGCGATTGATTCATTTTTCCTGAATATGTGATAAAATTAAAGGAGGGAAATATTTGAGTGTGAAAGGAACAGTGATAGGAACACTGTTGAAATAACTTTTAGGCCCAAGACGGGGCTGCTCCTGCCTAGGGTGCCACAACAGCAAACCCAAACTTGAATAACGTTCAGGTCCTTCTGAATGTTCCACTGGACCAGGAATGCAGTATATTCAGTTAGCGAATCCCCAAATGCCAAGCCAACTCTACACTCTCTCTATATTTATTTCCTTGTTCCTTCTCACCCCAAACAAGTTTGACTACGCGGCCCCACCTATTCAGATGTTTTCTATTTTCTCTTCCTTGTTCTTTATTCTTTATCCTATAAAAGTTTCCTGCCTTCCACCCCGTTTTGTAGTTCTCTGGACCCTTGGAAATGGAGATTGGCCCCTTTATGAAGTGTTAAATAAAGTTTGTATCACCTAAATTGTCTTCTTTAATCATTTCTAAACTATTTGCTTAAAAATATTATCCAAATACAACATACTGCTAAGGACATTCCTTGAGTTAATAATCTTATATACAGAGCAAAATAATAGCAATTTAGTAGATTACTAGCCATCTAGGGCTGGGGGTGGGAAAGGGGAGTGAAGAATGTTCTAAAATTGGATTGTGATGATGGTTTTGCAACTATATACACTTATTGAAAATTATTGAACTGTGCACTTAAAATATTAAGTGAAATAAGTTAGACAGAGAAAGACAAATGCTGTATGCTACCACTTATATGTGGAATCTAAAAAAACCTGAACTCCTAGATACAAAGAACAGATTGATGGTTGCCAGAGGTGGGGACGGGCAGTAGGCAAAACTGGTGAAGGTGGTCAAAAGGTACAAACTTCCAGTTATAAGATGAATAAGTCCTGTGGATGCATTGTAGAACATGAAAAAAAAAGGTAGGTTTTATGGTGTGTGAATTATAATTCAATAGAGTAATTTTTATAATGTAATAGTTTTGAGTCAAAAGAACTGGGCCAGGAGTCACGAAATTTACAATCCATTTCTAGTCCTCTTGGCCATCTACATGGACTAGACAAATCCACTTAAAATCCCTTAGATATTTAATAGAAAGAGTTGATAAACCTGAGACTTGCAAAAAGATAAATCAATTAAAAAATAAAGTCGATAGATATAAACTTCTTACATGAAGAGGAAATTAAGACAAAAAGCAAAGCAAATGTCCAAGGAGTTTATTAAAAAAAAAAATGTCCAACGCTGACCCAAGAAATGCAAGTTCAAACAAGGAAGGAACAGTTTTTGATTATCAAATGAACAAAGATTTTTAAAATTGTTAATACCCAGAGTTAGTAAAGCAACTGCCTTTATTTCTGGGGGACATGTAAAAGTAAATATAAATCTGGAAGGCAATTTGATACTTTGATACAAAGACCTTAAGAAGTTTGTCTTGAGTCTCTGCAACAGCAATATATCTTTTGGGACGACCCAATATGCTCTCAGAGATTTAGGTACAAGGATGTTGCAAACAGGAATATTTATAATTTCAAAAAATTTAGACAGATCCTTTCCCATATTTATGCCTTACATCCTTTCCTTCCTTTCTTCCTTCTTTTCTTCCTTTTTTCTTTCTTTTTCCGTGTGTGTGTGTGTATGTGTGTGTGTATGTGTGTATATGTGTGCGTACATGTGTGCGTGTGTTTTGTTTTTTTTGGCTATGGGCCTCCAGAACAATGTTGAACATAAAAGCCACACCAGCGTAGTAAAAATAATTTTGACCCTTTTTTCTAACAGTATTTCAGAAAGCATCTAGGAATAGAAGGGAACTTACTTATTCTGATAAAACTTTCTATTAGAAACCCAAAGAAAACATCATATTTGATGGCAAAATATCCAAAAATCTCAGGCTGTTTTATAGCCTTTCCTTAGGTTTTTTTTTGGTCTATATTCGGAGTCATAATCTTCATTTTTCCAAAACTTGTTTCTTTGTTTTTCATTATTTAGCATTGCTAAAGAACATTTGTTCTAGTCCTTTACAATAATTTGAGGTGCAATGTTGTTTTTAGATGCTCTTGGAAGGTCTTTTTTTAATTCTTTTTTTTTTTTTTGAGGAAGATTAGCCCTGATCTAACATCCACTGCCAATCCTCCTCTTTTATGCTGAGGAAGATTAGCCCTGAGCTAACATCCTCTGTGCCCACCTTCCTCTACTTTATATGTGGGATGCCTGCCACAGCATGGCTTGATAAGCTGTGTGTAGGTCCACACCCAAGATCTGAACCAGGGAACCCCAGGTCTCTGAAGCAGAGTGCATGAACTTAATTGCTATGCTACCAGGCTAGCCCCTCTCGGAAGATTTTAATAAGAAAGGAAGTACTGGATTTGTGAGGAATTCTTGTCTTGTCAAAAAAAAGAAGGAAATTTCAACACCATCTGCCCCTGAGCCTGGTGCTCTAGCAAAGTGCAAACTTAAACAGCCACTGATCTCATCGTCACCTCTATATCCATGAGGTTCACTCCCTTACTTCATTCTCATCTCTGCTCAGACGTCATCTCATCAGTGTTTCCCTCCCAGACTGCCTTGGGTAAAACAGCACGATTCCCACTCTCCCAGCCGTCACAACACTTAGAGCAGTACCTGAGAGTAGAGCATCTATTAAGTTGCTTGTAAATGTGTTTATTCTCTCCTTCCTCATACTAGTGTACGTAACAACCTTGCTCTTCAGTTCACTGATAAACTATTTTGAGAATAGTGTCTTGAACAGAGTAAATGCTTAAGGAATATTTGTTGAAAGGATGAACTGTCAGAGAGTAAGAAGCACCTCGAGTGAGAATAGTGGGAATAGTAGTTAATTGATCCAACTGTCTATGACACCATCCTAAAGAGATCTAGAACAGATGACCGGCTCCCCGCAAAATCTCCAATTTAGTACTTCTGAGGTGGGACTCAAGAACTTGTAAGTTCTAGTAAATTCACTGGTGATCCTCCTACAGCTGGTCAGGAGACCACACACTTTGACAATAACTAATTCAGAAGAACTCTTGGGGTTAATGAAGTAAATTTCAAAAAAAAAAAAACAAAACAAACCATTCAAAACTGTATTTTTTGAAAAAATGAAATTGTTAAATTCTTTATTCAATCAATTCATCCTCTTTCCCTTTACATTTCTTTAAGAATCAGCAATAACTTATTCAAGGTTGTTATTTTCTTTATATGTTTTCTATTGGATATCTAATTAGAACAAATTGTTACACCTATAATCAGGACACTTGAGTCAACTTTTAAGTATAATGAAGTGATTATATGTACAATGATATCTTTACCTGGCTACTGAATAAATTATCTCAATACTTAGAATATTCCTGTGTTGACCTGGTATTCAAAATTCCTATTAAAGTTAAAAGTCTGTAATAAAAGAACAAAGAAATTAACATTCTGGCCCTATTCTAGGTTCACTTAACATAATATTATTTTTGTCCTCAGAAAGACTCTAAACATTTTGAAGCAGTATTTGTCTTTTCCAGATGAGGAACTGTGGCTCTGAGAGGCCACTTGCTTCTCAAAATTCACACAACTAGAGAGTTAGAGGCAGGAATTCACAGCAATCTCAGGCCACAGTGCCTCCCAGGACAGACGCTATGAGTTTTGTCAGTTGTTTATGCCGCAGGACCATTGAGCTGGGACTGGGAGAGATGGATTGGAAAGCAAGTTTCAAAGCATGAGGGGGAAGGTGCAAAAGTAACTAACAAATACTTATTGAATGAAAGTGACTCAACATGAGGATGAAAGATATGTTAGTTAATGATTCTTAGGTTCAATAATGGAAAAAGTAATAAATTCAAAATAGGATTTCAACTTTCTGTATACATGTTCATTTCAACAGTCTTTTGCTCCTGGAAATTCAGGGTTAGACCCTACCTCAATATCCCTAATTCTATTGTATCGAAGAAAGGCGTCATAAGAAAAGAAGGAGACAAAGAAAAAACTCCTTAATGCATCACGCCCAGTGTCCAGGAGGTAGTCATTGCTCATAAATGTGTGTCTAGATGTGTCCATTATTTAGCATCATTTCCCAAGACATCTCAGCCCAAGCTGCAGCCACAATTGTCCACTAGCCATTTTCTCTCCTCAGTGTTTCTGCCATGTTCTCTCTGTAATACTATCATCCAACCTCATTGAAAGATTTTGTTTGTATTTTTGTTTGTTTATTTTGTTATGTCTGTTTCTCTTGTTACTCAGGAAAAGGAATAAAATAACATTTTTTAAATTCTAAGGAAATTATACCTTTAATAAGTGTCATAAAGTTCTAAAGCCCTGATTCCCGATTTATGCTTGTTGCGTGCTGAGAAGGCAGCTTTAAGCTCTGTGACTATCCAGGGTTCTGCTGTCATCTCTGAACTAAGAGTTGATCAAACTTCCCAGGCAGCCAGCCGGTAGGCTAGAGAGCACATTGGGGCAGAGCTGACTTGTCTCAAGTGGATTACAGGCATTTCAGAGGACTTCCGCGCTGTGTGCTGCCTGTCACTGGGCACCTTCCCTCCCATCGCGGCAAGAATAGCCCTAGACTTAACTTCATCATTTTTCATACATTAATGGTTCTTCTTTCCCTTTAGACACAAATCAAAATGTGCTTTCATTCTAGATTCTAGAAAGACCTAGATTTTTCCTGTAATCTCAGATCACTTCACTATAGCCCCGTTTTATTTGATCTCATATAGCTGCCATTTTTATCGGTCTCCCTCAATTGATATTAAATAACTTTAAATTGGATGTAGGGCTTTCTCTTATTTCATCCTTCCATAATTCTACAGGGTGCTATCTTGTGTTACATAATAACATATAAGCCAATAAGACGGCTATGTGACCCACTCTCAACCTAAAATTATATTAGCTGATGCTCTTGGGTTATAAAAGTATCAAAAATTATAACTACCTCATTTAATCTGAAGAAAAATGGAAATTAGGCTCTATTATAAAATATGTGAAACCCATTGTGGTGGATCAATTCCATTCAACCTGGTAAGCTTTTTCATTGATGTAAAATGGAGCAAAGCCAAATATGAAAAATTGTTTTCTATTTTTATACTTCTGCTACCTATGTTTTGTTTTTCCTAAACAGGACATCCTCAAAACCAAGAAAAGAGTCAGCTTACTGTATTATTTTTTAAAAAAGTGCAGTATGCATTTCTTAATCCTTGATTCTTTCTCTTTTTTTTCTTTGGTAAGCCTTATATGTGTCATCTTTACTCACAGCACACAAAGATGGCTATTCACATAAAATTGCTCTTAGTATACCCAAGTCCCAAAATAATATTCCCTCTAACACAAATATCATGCTATTATAACTAGGTGCTACGAAATAAGGGATATTCTAATACTGTATTGAAAAGGAAGTGTTTTGAGCTCTAAGTGCTTAGAGAACA
The DNA here is from genome assembly GCF_037783145.1 of Equus przewalskii. Taxonomy (NCBI): domain Eukaryota; kingdom Metazoa; phylum Chordata; class Mammalia; order Perissodactyla; family Equidae; genus Equus; species Equus przewalskii. The sequence goes on along the minus strand of NC_091847.1, from coordinate 25,525,637 downwards.
AGTAAATGCATCTACCTATAATTTTCAATCAGTCACTCTATTGTTCAGAGAAGTAGATGACAGTGTAAGAACCCTGTAAGTGTTTTATTCAGAAAAGGAGAGGAAACATAAAGAAGCTGAAGCTAAGGTAGGCTGACAGGTTGATTTAGTAGTAGCAGGAACCTGCTGTTTTTCAGACACAACTGTAATGGCTCTATTATGTAACAGAACAATGACTTTCAAAGATTTATGATAAACACGTGCAGTAGCAAAAAGAAATTAATAAATTGATAAAAAAAATAAAATCCTTTTCAGTATTCTTACTCGGAGGCAGATCCTGCATTTTGGGGATATAAAAATGCTCCCTGAAGTGCCTCAGCTCATCTTCCTCATCGAGGCGGAGGGCAACCCTCTCATCTGCTGGGTGACATCGAAGTTCAGATGCAATGCGTTGCACTGTGTCAGCTGGTAGCTCAAAGGGTGAGGGCTCCATCACAAGCTGTTCTCTAAAAGTGAAAAAAGATAATCTTGCCACCATCATGGTTTTCTGCAGAAAATTGGCCTTTTAGATAAAACGGCTTTTGTTTCAACTAAGATTCCCACCATCCCAACCTCAGGAATAATATAATTAACCAAACAGCATTAATCCCATGCCTGAGTTTTCCTCATGGGCAAAATAAAGAAAATAATAGTAACTTAGGGATATTGAAAGGACTAAATTAGGTAATGGTGGTCAGGACAGGGTAAATATTCAATATATGTTAGCTCTTTCTATTTTTTATTTTCTGGAAAATGGACCAAATTATCTACTTTCAAACATATATAACTTCATCAATTTTTTCTCTAGATGTCTTACTAGGAAGTAACAGTAAAGATGGTTTTGTGAAAAGGGTCGGAAAACAGTGCCCCACCTAGCTTGTTTTATTCCCTATCCCATCTCTACTATCCCACTGCCAATGTTTCTTGGATTATAGTTTTCAAAGTATGGACATAGACGGTAGAACCTTAAGAAATTCTTTATTGTGAATGAAAATATTGATGAAAAAGGTAACTTTACGTTAAATTATATTAATAATTTTTACCACATGAAGACCAAAGAGATCTACCTGCTGCTGATAATGAGAAACTTCTCTTTCACAAACACATATACCATTTTAAAACCAAGCTGAACCCTGTGGTGTTTCTTGAAACCACTCTCTGCTCCCTTTAATCATCATTTAACATTTCCCACCTTTTTGGAAAGACAACTTAATTTTCTGAAGGAGGTAAATTACAATGAAGCTTTAAATATCTGTTTATAGACTTCACTCAAGTTTTACATTTGTTTATTTATATTTCCCAATGTTTTAGTTTTTTGAAATTGAGCAAGAGTAGCATTAAAAAAAAAACTTCTTAGGCTAACTTTATTTACATATTTATACTTTTGCTGGCTCCACTCATACATTCTTCTTCTTATTTATTCTTTCAACAAATATTTATTGAGTACCTACCACATAGCTCCAAGCACTGGTGGAACAGTAGTGTATAAGATAACGTACAAGTAGCGTCTTTTGTAGAGTTTACTCTTTAGTGGAAGAATGGAAAAATAATAATGCAATTTCAGATAGTTTGAAGAGCTGTGAGTAAACAGGGCAGAGGAATCAGATAAAGAGTCACTGGAATATGGTATAGCTCCCCTGGGTGGGAGGAGCCAAGTGCAACTCTCTGAGGCAGGGATATATGAGCATTTCTGAATCACGTTATGGAGTCAAGAACCTGAAGACCTGGACTTGGAGGAAGATGACAGCAAGTGCTAAGGTCCTGAGGTAGAGATAGGCTTGGCCTGTTCAGCTAATGCACTAGGAGAGGTAGGGATGAAACTGAGAACAAAGAAGTTGAAAATTCTTCCCTAGAGGAAAAAACTTTGAGATAAGCTTTGCTAACTGCAGCTGTGCATACTCAGCACAATCAACGGTTGTTCAAAATTAACCAGGTCTTTCTGTCCCTCCTTAGTATATCAGTGAGCTGTCTTTCCCAGGAAGTCAAGATCCAGCCTCACAGGCCAAATGCAGGCTAAACATGAAAACTAACCAGACAAATCCAGACAATCAAAGGGAAAGAAATTTAGTCTTCAAGGCCAAATGCAGGCTAGTGGGAAGGTGGCAGCCAGCAAGGCCACATGCTCCCTCTCCCCTATATAAAACCCCAGGAGAAAACCCCTACCTTTTTCCCTTCAAGGAGGTGGATATGAGTTTTAACTCCCATCTCCTCGTCTCTCTGCCTTTCAATAAAAAAACCCCTTCCTTGCCACAAGCCTGGCATCCTATTTTCTTTTGGCCCCCCTGGTGTGGCAGGTAAATGAACCTGTGTTTGTGCTCGGTAACAGGGAGAGGGGAGGACTATGGGGTAAGAAAGGAAGAGACGGAAATTAATCACAAGGAACTTTAAAGACCAGAAAGGAGTTCAGATATTTTTCTAAGTTTTATGGAAAATCATTGGAGAGTCTTGAGTAGGAAAGTGATATGATATGATTTTATATTAAATAAAAATCACTTTATATGCTCACTGATGAGTTACAAGAGTTTAAAAAAAGAGGCAAATTAAGGCTATTTTAGCAGTTCAGAGAAAAATGATGGTGGATTAAATGTGGTGAGGGTAAAAGTAGAGAAGCGTGTGGATTTATGATATATTTTGGAGAAAAAGTAGATTGATTGTCATCTCTGGTGAAGACAGGAAAGAAAGCAACTTTTAGGGCTGATATTTGAGCAAATAGGTTAAAGGCAGTGAAATAAAAAATACCTGGGGAAAAATCCAGGTAGAAATACCAAGCTGGCAACTGGATGCTTGTAATTCAGGGGAAAACTGGATCACAAGATATAAGTTTGATATTTTTCAACTCATAGACTGTACTTAAAGCCTAGGACTCCTGGGGACCAACCAAAACTAACAGAGATGAGGTTCTAAAGTCTCAAGTCAATCATCTTTCTTCTACTGCTCACTCTCCTTCCTCCCAACCCCAACCGATACACACAGTGTTAGGCAATAAAGAGTTGCATGTCTGAGTGTTGTATAATGCCAGGAAACACACATACTTCCTGCCCTCTAAACTTAAATTTTTCTGCTTATTTATTTGGTCTCTTGCTTTCTCAGTTGCCAATGGACTCCCCTGATGAGCCATCCTTTATATTCCCAGATAGGGACACTGGGCATGTTTTTTAGCTTTGATACCAATAATGGCTTCCAATTGCTACAATCCGTGCTTTTGTACAAAAGTCAATGATTTCAACGTTGATGCTGATGGTTCTCTCAATATCTGACCATACTCAATTATTATTTGTTCTCTTCATGAAATTTTCTCTGTCTGTGATTTTTCTCAAGGCATTCCCTTTCCCTAAAATGTTCTACTTTCCCTTCTAATATTCAGATCCTAGTCACCCTTCAAAGCCCTAGCTCAAATGTCACCTTTTCTTAATAAGACCTGTCATGATGTCTCAGCTAAAAGTAGTCTTTCCACCTCTGAACACCTGTAACACTTATGAGCATACCTCTTATGATAAGCAACACATTCGGCTAGGTACTATATTTATTTAGATCCATATGTGGATGGAAAAGACCATCTTGCTTGTCTTGCTTACAGCTTGATTCTACATGGGTCCACACCTATAGCTTTCTGATGAAGAAATCTGCTTTTTGAATAAGATGACTGTGTCTTTACCACTTGACATTATCAATTGCCTGGTCAAAGTGGATTAGTCCTCTTCTGGACACTTGACCCACTAAGGGCAGTCACTGATCTGTGAGTGACCTCCTGTGAAAGCTTTAGCCAAACAGTCATGATGGTGTTTAGCTGAGCATATAATCAAATTCTTTCAGGAATCTGAGCTGTGAGATAGAGTTAGTCATTCGGTTAGATACAAGAACAAAAATCTAAAAGAATCATAGAGAGAAGTGATAAAACGGTAGAGTCTAGGAGTATTGTCATGAGTGACTCATTTTTCAGAGTCAGACAGAATCACTGACTGCTAAGGCATGAAGCGATTCCAGCAGCAAGTAAGAATCACTTAGTTATGCAATGGCTGGGGGTGGAACAGCTATGGCTCCTGAAAGGGTGACAGGACAAGCCAGTCTGGAGAGTCACGAAATCCTTTCATGGAACAAACTATGTGCAAGGCCTGGGAGGCTGCCTGCTTGACTGTTAAAGAATCCCAACAGCTGTTTTTCTGCCTATCAAATATGTCTTTACTATAAACCTATTACTTATGATAGCTTGAGTGATTTGCTGGTCTCCCCTACCGAACTGTAGTCTACCTGGGGGCCTGATCTTGTTTATCTTTGTAGACACCCCATTCCTGAGCAGTGCCTTCTAGACAGAGTATTCCACCTGAATGGTAACTGAGTAAGAATATACAAAATAGCTTTGTGAATTATTTGACATGATTAACGATGTGTTACTAGAGGGATACCCTCCTCATTCCAACCATGTGGGAAAGAATTAGAGGAACATTTTCAGTGAGACTTAGAAACAAGAGAGCTTGCCTTATATTTGGGACTTTCTTTGGAGAATCAGTGCTTGGAGAGTTCATTGGGCAGACTCTAAACTCTCAATGGGTTACGTAAATAAATATACAGATTAGTTTGCTGCCATCATAGTCCCAGTAAAATCCAACTTTCTTTCTTTAAAAAAAAAGTTACATTAACTCAACCTCTTTATATTTGTTTCCTATTTAATCCTTGTAGAAATCCTTATTAAAATGAGAGTCATTTTCCCCCATTTCAAGACCAAACTTGAATCGACAGAGTAGAAACACAAATGGGATAGAAGGATCACTATGTTCACTATTTGGGACAGCACCCTGCCTGAGGAACTGAGTCAACTGTGCTACTCTTTGACAGGGCCTGTGGGTGGAATGTGCAGAGCAGAATTCCTGGCCTGAGTCTTCAACCTCTTACGTTATTTTCCTTTCTTCTTGCTTCCTGATTTTTCTAAATGTATTTTTTTGGCTTATCGCTTCTTTCCCCTTCATTTCTTTCTTCATTCTGTACTCAGCCTGCAAAGCACCACAACATATGAATCCATCTGCTCTTTTTGATCAATCATTCCAGTCCAGACCCAGCCAGGCAAAGGTTGAAGTGGCAGGTTCCACGTTGGGCCTGTCACAGTCCAGGTGTTACAACCTCTCCTACATTGATAGTGAGATGTTTCGAGAACAGCACACCTGGTCTCACACTGCCAACATGCATAGCCCTCAACAGAGTAAACACAATCCTCAAGGCCCATGACAACACAATGCCCTCATCCCAAGGAAGCAATTTATTAACTCATAATATTCACTCCACTAGCTAGGGCAATTAGTGCTGCGAAAGCCATAATTTCATGCTTTGTTTAGGTTTATCATTTGCAAGTAAGTTGACATGCTCTTATTTTGAAATAAATAAATTCAATGCAACTTGAAACACTCCAAATTTTATGTGTCACATATTTAGTGATAATTTTATTAAGAAGTTGGGCATATACACATACAGTTTTAGGCAAGTCACCTAAACTTTCTGTGTGACGTTACATAAAGCTAACAAATTCTACTTTCTTCAGAGGATCATGGTAGGATCAAATGAAACTACTTAAGTAAATTCCTTTATAAAGAGATAAAAGATATGTTCATAATATCTTTTACTATTAGTACCTTGTGATGGAAATTGCCATTTTACCCTCAATTTAGCTTTTGAAATTTTGTAAATTGTGTTTCCACAATTTTATTTAGACAGCTTAAACTTTAAAGCTAAATCCTTTATAATCATAAAAACTGATTGTTTTTATGGAATCGCAGCATTCAGGATCTCCTAGTCACCCTTGGGTCTAAAGTTAAATAGTTAAATGAATGATTATGAGTGCTTAATGGTTGGCTAATCTTTACACAATTTCAGGTTTCCCATCTGAAACGTGCAAAATAACACATGTGAGTTCAAAGTTTAGAACCTAATATGTTAATTATAAAGAAAACGTGCAGCTTTTCATTGAGAAAGAAAGAAATGTTATTTAATCTATGGGCACAGCAACGTTCTTTAAATGTATGATTGTTTGAGAAATGGTGACATCACTGTCACAACTGCACATTTCATATTTAGGATTATATGAATTACATGTTCAGCTTCACATTAATAAGATCAATGCATTTGCTCCAAACTTACGACCTAAATAACACCCCACCCTCCTCAAAATAAAAGCAGACAAGACAAAAAAAAAAAACCTGTTTTAGCTATATAAAAAAAAGTGTATCAACGTTCCATTCTTAGGCAAATATTTCAGAAAATGAAAGGGGAAGAAACCTTGCTCAAGAAATAGACATTTTCACTTCTCTAAACAAATATCTAAGATGACTAATAGCACCATTTGACAATTAGACTTACCAGAAAACAAAGGACTTAACGCTTATATTAAGGATCTGAATTTTGATCTAATCTTACCATTCAAACTCAAGTAACTACAGGATTAACTTTAATTATTGAAATGTAACCATAGGTTAGTAGATAGATTGCAGTGTACTATTGACATCGATTCTATTTCACTATATTGGTAAAGCTCTCTTCATTTAACCCCAAATTTTATAGGTGGGAGCCATTAGGGGGTTGTGCCATTTTGGTGAAGATAATTTGGAGAAGAAGAAAAGAAGAAACCGGCAGAAGAAACCCCTAAAGCACTGTGACAAGCATACCAGCAGAGAATTTTCCTTTGGACAAATAACTGAGTGTCTATTTGTGTGCAGAGTGTGTATCAGTGTCCCAAGGCTTACCGGCTAGGATCCTGATGAGGTCCACAGCTCTCAGTCCTGTTTTAAAAAAAACCTCTCAAGAGTTTTTTGTATAATTATAGGCCAGACCTCAGGGTGAGAAATTCAAGGCACTCGTTTTCAGCCTCCATCCTGTGGGGAATTTGTGAACTAACTTTAGTTCCTCCCACCCTGACTGATCCGATTACACATCTCCAGTCACTGACAAACAGCTAAGTAAACAAAATGCTGCTCTTGCTCTCTGTTCCAAACACTAGAGGCTCTGCCTGGGCACTCTCACCTAAGCAGCCTGCCCTTTAGACTCAGGTAAACCCTTCCCTGCCCTCCCTCTAGTTAGATGCTACAATCATCCTTATAGAGTAAGTAGTATATCCTTATTTCTCTGTGAGCTCAACCAACGAGTTTTCTCAGGGGGTAAATTCCAAAATTTGCATTTCTTCCTAGCTTTGGGCTCTGGAATACACTAAGCACTGGAGAAAAATTCTTTCCCAACTCGGGCGGTAAGGGAAACTTGGATTTTGAGGCAGTACCCTGCTGTCAAAGGAGTTGTGAGTTTCCACTCTGAAGGCAGAGTTTGACATTTAATGGATGAACATTTTTGTCAAAAATTTAACATAGGCTCTCCATTCTAGAATATAACTTATTGCTCAAGAGTTGAGTTTGAAAAAGTCCTAGATCATGAATCTAGATGGGTAACAAGACAATCCAGGAAGAAAGAGTGAGAGTTCCAAGATAAAGTGGAAAGCAGCCTGGGAAACTTCATAAATGCAAATTGTTCCTTTAAGCCTGTGGGCTGTCTATTGTTTGACCTCCATTATCTCTTTATGTTTATTCTGGAGTGAGATCTTTTGGTGAATATCCTTTTAGGTACAAAAACCAAGAGCAAAAAGTTTTAGAGGAAAAGCCAAAAATAGAGACTGAGCTGGAATAACTGAATCACTTTTGTTCACCTCTGCCACGTTGAGCCCCCACGACACAGCAGGAAAGCATTATTTGACTTGGTCCTGTCTGCCATGCATTTGCTATATAACCCTAGGCAATTCAGCTAACCTGTGCGGAGGCTCCATTTCCCTTCCATCAAATACACACAAAAGTACCTTCCTCACAAGATAACAGAGATATAAACCAATGTGTGTAGAACACCAGTGTATGGAAATACATAAGACAATAAGTGATACATTTTTTTTTTTTAATTAACCGGACCAACAGTACTGCCCTCCATTCTCCAAAAGAGGGGAACAAAACACATGAAATTACGTTAATACAAATAACTGAACATTGGAAAGAAAATATGTTTCATCTCATCAATCCTATCCTTACAATAATCCCATAGTGTAGGTAGAGTATCCTCATTTTATGAAGTTGAAGAATAAAATTTTGAATCTAGTCAGGGTGTCTCAAAATTTGTACCTTTCTTTTTTCCGTTTTGCTTATTCCTCATGCTGTAAGAACTTTACACCATTTGCTGGGTTCTTTTACTTTTTTTTTTTTGAGGAAAATTAGCCCTGAGCTAACTGCTGCCAATCCTCCTCTTTTTGCTGAGGAAGACTGGCCCCGAGCTAACATCTGTGCCCATCTTCCTCTACTTTATATGTGGGATGCCTGCCATTGCATGGCTTGCCAAGAGGTGCCACGTCCGCACTCGGGATCCGAACTGGCAAACCCCAGGCCGCCAAAGCAGAAAGTGGAACTTAACCACTGTGCCACCAGGCCGGCCACCCATTTGCTAGGTTCTAATATTCAGGAAGGGAGCCTGAGGGTGGAGTCTGTGTCATTTTTGATTGGAGAATCACACACAGTCCTTGAACTAGTGACTATGGATATAGAGGCAGAGATGGACAGACACATCAGGGGCTTGCTTTCATGATGCTTCTTCCAAAATCTTTTGAATAATAGTGTAAAAGCCATTCCATCAAAATATTATCTTAGAAATTGTTGGTTAACACAGCCACTTTTAAAGAACCTGCTTGGAGGTCTAAGCTCCACTCCTATTTCTTATATTTTGCAAATCTCTCTCTTTTTAAATTTGTTACTCTCATTCATTTTAAAAAAAATATTAAGCATATTCTTTGCACCAGGCATAAAGCTAAATGCTAGTGATATAATGGTGAGCAAAATCTTTATAATATTAACATAAACCCCTAAAAATATAAAGGGATTGTGAGAGAGCAAATCATGGGCGGAGTGATGAAAGCAAGATCCACTTCAGGGCCAGAGTGGAGGGAAAAGAGAGAAACGGGTGAGCTTGCGTTCCTTCTGATAACTAAATGATAAGCCATAGGATATACTGGAGTATATGAGGAAGCCATTTGGGTTAAAACTAATTTGGCCTGACCTTGTTTTTCCAAAAGGGCCTGAAGTGGACTGTTGAGCATGCACTGTACATCTCCTTTAAATATTACCATGTCCCAAAGACAAGAAAGATGCCCTTAAAGATAGGGATGTAACTTCCCCCCCCCCATCGGATTTCTTTAAGGGTGAGCATCTCTTCCTAGGAACTAAGGATTAATAAGTGACCTGCTGTGCTCACCTTGTAACCGCCAACCTGCCGACCACCAATCTGTTGTGCCAGAGCAATCTCGTGACTATTGTAAAGGGACCTTCCTGCCATATGTAACGTATGCTCTTTATTCCAAAACAGTGTATAACCACTCTGTCCACCCCATTTCTTTGGTGCCCTTCCTTCCTTGGGGAATGAAGGCCCCAGGCTAGTGCTCAGATATGACTTATAATAAACTCACCCCAATATTGATTTATAGATTGAATATGGATTATTTGCATCGACACATCTTGATGTAGTCATGGCAGAATTTCAGAGAAACCCACCAAAGCCCACCTGTAATCTACACTGAACCAGTGTTCGGTACCAATAGGAGCCCACTGAGCCCCCCTGGATCACTGTATTCTTCAGGTAACCCTGGTTAGTTCTCCTGAAACCCAGACCTCGTTACTTTGATGATCCAGAGTTTATATGAGCTATTTCAAACCTTAAGACCAGGTGTCTTGGGGGGACCGGTACATACCCTAGGTAGGGGGGGAACTCCTAGGAAAGAGAAATCTAGGGGGAATTTCCTGGGCCTGGGGAGCCTAGGGGGAACTTTGGAGTGAATGGGGCAGGCTGACCTGTTTGATTTGGCCTTAAATTGGAAAGAATCGTGCTTATAAAGTCTGAACAAACTGCTTGATACAGAAATGAAAGTCTGCACTTGTTCAGCTCTGAAGAGAAGGGATACCAGCTCCTTACACTGTCCCTAGAAATTTTTCAGACTTTAAAGTAAAAGGGAACTAAAAGAGAAGTGGGAAATCAAACTTCTAAAGGCCAACCAGTTCTAGCTTCTGCTAGGAACACCAGCTGGCTTCATGCGGAAACTTGCAAGTGCTTAATGAAATAAGGATAGCTGTAAATGGCTGGCAAGATAACCTGGGATAATTCCAAATTACAGTGGCCACTTGGGCCTCCTTTTTTTTTTTTTTGTGAGGAAGATTCACCCTGAATTAACATCTGTTGCCAATCCTCCTCTTGTTTTGCTTGAGGGAGATTATCCCTGAGCTAACATCTGTGCCAATCTTCCCCTCCTTCGTGTGTAGGATGCTTCCATAGCATGGCTGATGAGAGGTGTAGGTCCGAACCTGCGACCCGAACCCGCGAACCCAAGGTCACTGAAGATGAACACGTGGCACTTTAACCGCTTGGCCACAGGGCCATCTCCTGTGGGGCTCCTTTTAAGAGCTAGACAGAGAAATTTTTAAAGAGTCAAGCTCACCAACTTCTGGTACAATTGCTCAAACTAAAGGTTCTGGAAGCTGTAAATATTTACAAAGAACAGCAAAAAAAACCATCTTACCAAACTTTTTTCATGTCCTGAGGACTTTGGCTTAATAATAGTCAGGCTGGAGGTCCCAAAATATGGTCTGACACAATGCAGTTGCACCCCATTTTGTGGTCAGGCAGAAACGTAGGTTGCACTCCAATTGTGGCTAGGGGTCATACCAAATTGCCACCAGCCTCAGGGGAGTTAGGTTGGCCATCAGAAGGAGTGTGCTGATTAGATAAAATCATTTAAGAAGGTCACTTAAAATCAAAAGCTTTAACATTCTAAAATAACCTTTTTGAAAGTTTTGTTGCAAAAAAGTTAATAGAAAATTAAGTTATAAAAGGTCCTAAAGGAAAATATATTAGGCCATGACTTTACAGACACCCCCGTAATCTACTTGCCAAGTTAATGAGACTCTGAGACATTTTCTCAGAAACTGCTGTGTTAACGATTACCGGAATTGCTCAATACCACCAGGTACTTACTGTTTGTCCTGGCTGAAACCTGACAAGGTATTTGAAAAGATTTAACAACTGACCATCAGAAATTTGGCCACACTGGAAGCTGATATTCAAAGCCTGATAGTAATTTTTTAGGCCTTCTTCCCTAAATTAAAATGAAATTAAGCACCAGAAGGCAAAAAGAAAATTAGGGTGATGTCGTTGGAGGGGGAGAACAATTGTCCATATCTTACAAACCCTTGAAAAACTAAAAAGCAGGTCTAGAGGCAGTTCAGATTCCACCCATTTCCTTTATCTAGAAAAGGATTATCACTGGGGCTGGCCCAGTGGCAATAGTGGTTAAGTTCAAGCATCGGCTTCAGCAGCCCAGGGTTCACGGGTTCAGATCCCAGGCGCAGACCTACAGACTGCTGTCAAGCTATGCTGTGGTGGTGTCCCACATACAAGATACAGGAAGACTGAAACTGGCAGACAGCCATTGATGATTAAGTATCTAGGTACTAAAGTTTTTTCCTTTTTGCAATTACTGATTACAGCTTTTAGCTGTTTATCCCACCCATTGTTTACTGTGCTGCTTAGGGAATATCCTCTCTGATTCCCACTAGGTTCCTATAGATAACATCTCCCTGGAGCCTGGGTCACCATGGTAATGGGTGTGTGAGCTGTTTTTCAGGAATTAGAACTACTTGTCCACTTCAGGCTGGTTGAGACCACTAACTCATCAACTGGGCCTGTGCAGATGTCCAATAGTTGACCTTTTGACATTAAGAGGCTAAAAACTTCACCCTCAGATGGTGCTAATGCCACTATTTTGTGAACATGGGTCATATGAGGAGGCATGGAGTCTGACTATGCTTGTACAGATCATCAATTCCCTCATGCCTTCTCATCTCCAATCACCTACGTCCACATTTCAGACCGCCTTGTCCACTATCCTATAAATATCCCTGAGTCCCTATTTTCAGGGAAGAGAAGTTGAGGTTCATGCTCTCGCTTCCTCATGTGGCTGCCTTGTGAGTAAACTCTCTCTCTGCTGCAATCTCTTCATCTCGGTGTTTGGCCTTCTGGGCGGCAGGCAAAAATGAACCTGGTTCAGTACCAAATGGCGAGCCAGCCAGGAGCTGAGTCCAGATGGAACTTTCTGCCCAAGATTCGTCAGCCCCTTGCCACGGTGGAGGACCTGTTGACGAGCCCAGCAGATGCCAGGAGCATTTCTCCTGGGAGTGGTCCAGGATTCTTTCCTGGCTTGGCGCTGCTGACTCCTTGGTGCATATTTTCACTTTGCAGTAGAGAGGTGGTTTCTTGGTTTGGAAGATGTCTTTTCCATGAGTAACTTTGGTACAAGTGACTGCATTCTTATTTCTTCTTCCTTTAAGTCTGAATTCCAAAAGGAAGCCTTCGTCTGGTCTTCATTGTGATGGTCTTGGTTTTGAGGACGCTTGAAAATAAGGAAGAATTAGGGGATCCACTCACAGAAGTGCTCTTAGCTTGGCTTGGTTTGGTTTTGTGATCTAGTTCTAGCTGCAGCACAAGTATGTGCTTTGACTGGATGTGTCTAAATTCTGAAACAATGGGTAACACTAATTTCATTCTTGCCTGCAGACCCCTAGGCTGCATTCTTCAAAATTGGACCACTTTCAGTTACGAGTCCATGAAAAAGAAACAGATGGTATTTTTCTGTAACACCACGTGGCCACAATCAGAGAGCTCTTACAATGACTAGTCTTAAGAACTTAATCAAATTTGGAATCTCAGCCTCCAGTCGTCGTCTTACAGATGCTAATGAAAGCTCCACACCCCACTCCCACCCCCGGGAGCTCTCCTCTGCCTGGTTTTGGAGAGTCGTGGGAGTCCGTGTTCCACCCCCAGAGCTCTCCTCTGGTTTTTGGGCACCTGGAGTGATTCCAGGTTGGCCCTTGGTCAATCCTTTGACCGACAATCTGGAACCCTGTTTTGTCTCCTGTCAAGAGTTTTTTGAGTATTTTAGGTGCCCACTAAGTCAGTTCTGGGGACAGGAGACTGGCAATTTAATCTGTAAACTGTCTTGCCTGAGAACTGTTGTTTGTGTGACCTTTATCTGATAACTCTTGGGAAGAGGCTAGGAGAGCTAGGCCTGATCACCTCTTTCCCTTCTTTGTCTGTGTCGTTCACCACCTCTTCTGTTGTCACCAAGTCAGGGTTCAGTTCAGGCTGGACCTGAGAAGAACCTAGACCTTCTGTAAAGTCAAAACTTGAAAACTTTCTACTAGGGACTTAACTCTGAACCCTGGCATTGGGAGCCCACCCTGGCCAGTTCCAGGCTTTTGCCTCTTGCCTCCCTGGCTTGCTTTGTCCTGGCTCAGGGACAAAGTGCCTGGGCTGAATGGTACTTGACTAAATCTTATAACTACGTTGACACATGCAGTCGTGCTCTGCACCCTTCTCCAGCCCACTGTCTGTCAGACACTGATAGTGCTTAACCACCATGGGGAATGCCCCAAGATCCCCAGAGACTCACCTGTTGGGTACATTTTAATTAATTGGAAATGCTTTCAACTTTGGATGGTTTATGCCCCAGAAACTCCATCTTGGAGAAAACTTGAGTGGTTTCTCTGTGCCTTTATGATGTAGTGGGACAGGTAGATCAACCCATAATGTCATTTGAGCTACAACCCAATTTCTGAGAAATCAACAGCAACTGTTCTTGGAAAATCCTTGTAAGACTGGAAATGCAGCTTTAGAGGCAGTTCCATCCATTTCCTTTATCTCAAAGAGCTTGCAAATCTTCTGGGGACTATGGAACCCATCACTAATTCCTAAGACTGAAGAAAAAAAGGAAAAAGGCCAAAAAACTGCCAGAAGAACACCCTCACCAAAAATTTGGCATCTCAAGTGTCTTCTCCACAAATATTAGTAAAAAGGCTCAAAATAAAATTTGGGTTCATAACTAGGGAGCCTCGTACATGATTCATGGCAGTAATTTTAAAACAATAGCTGTGCAGTCTCTGTGTATGTTTGTCTATATGTTTGTTATATGTGTGTGATGTTTTTACCTTGGGATGGTATGGCCAAAAATTAAGAGCTCTATTTAATTGGCTTGAAGTAAGAACTTACTTAAATTATTTCTAAATGGAAAAGAAATTAACCCAAGTGTCTTTTAAGTTAACATGATATAAAATTAATCTTTGGTAAATGAAAGCTTATTTAAATTTGTTGGTTTGATTAAAATGGACATGTCCTCCAGAGTTAGCACTGGATATGATGCAGAATTCAGCCTTTTTTCTACATTTATTGGCCAAATAAGCTGATGTTATCTCTATTACAAGACTGTTTAGCAAAAATAATAACTTAAAATGATGACTAATTTTGTCTAATATTTCATGAAGTTTTATAGGCAATCTAAATAATTATTGGGAATGAGTAAACATAAAAGTATTAGGTGAACTTTTTAAAATAATTATGTCTTTTGACATGTATATTTGAAATAACTTCCAAAATCTTTTTGATAACTTGAAACTTTGAAGTGTTGCTAGGTAAAATTGAATGATAAAAATTCACTGAATATCTGGGTCATTTTTCAAGTAAGATAAAATACTGAAACGTTACCATTAGACATGTCTAGATTTATCTACTTTTGGCTTCTTATTACAAAGAAACTAAAAGCTGTTTGGGTCTATTAGTAAACAGTTTTGTATTTTATTAATATTGTAACATGAAGTAGCATGTTTCTGGAAATTATAAAACGTGTTTATAAATTTGCCAAGCCACAGGATGCTAATGTAAAAGACAGTTCATAATTGCTTAGATTTTACCAGGGTCTGTAAGTGATAAAAATTCTGATTAACATATATAATTAAAGCTACCAAAAATTAATAAGGCAAACATCTCTGTATACAAGGAAATTAAAATGTATGTTTTCAGTAAAGAAGGTATAAAGAATGGAAGTATTTTTGTTTGTTGCATTAAGAAAGATAAATTTGCCGTCAAGTACTAGAGGGAAGAAAGGAAGCACGGGATGAATACTGAATGTACAAAGAAAGTTATAGGTTTGTGAAACAGAAATTCTAAAAACAGTTTTATGCCTGGTCAAGTTGACTGAGATTAAACTATATCCAATTAAGTAAATGAGCTGGTGCAAAAATTAAGATTTAGTTTTCTCTCTCAAAAGGATAATTTTCTTGAACTTTTGGTCTGCTGTTGATAAAGTGGTTATAAAAGTTTTTTTTCCTTTATTTTTGAGAGGGTCTACCCAAAAGACAGAAAATTTATGTTTTGTTAAAATAATTTCCTATGTTCAGAAAGACTAAGATCTCGCTCTTAAGATTTTTTTTGACTGTTTTAACTGTTTGCCCTTGACTGTTTCTGTTGTCACTCTGATTGAATAGAGTGAACATTGTTTCCTATTTGACTATTGAATGGAGTGAACATTGTTTCCTATTTGACCAAATGTTTTCAAACCTTTAGATATTTTTGACCAGATCTCCCCACCACCAAAATATTCAAATCCTGAATAAAGTCTTCTTTTATCTTGGAATGAGGAAGAGAATTTCTCTGAGGATTTTCAGAGGGCCCCTAAGACTTCTTAAAGAGATTTACTCTCCCTTCCTATAAGGAGGAAGACACTAAGCTAATTAAACTTATTTGATGTGTTAAATTACATGAGAAACATTGTCAAATAAATGATGATATACTATCTAGGGTGGTATTATGTGAGTAAATGTTACTGTTATAAATGTTCTAAAATTATATAATATTCCTAAAATTCTGATCAGTCCTGGTTGTCAGCCATAATTCTGGTTATTATTTTAAAATATTGGATGTCACAAAATTAACCAAATTTCTTTATCAGTTGCCATTTTTGGATCTTGTTGTTTACAGACAGTGTTTTACTCTGATGCTTTTGCAAAATGTTTCTTTTTCAGAGAAATTCATGGAAAGGACTCTGGCACTCTAGAACATAGGTTTCTGATAAACTTTCAGATCATAAAACGGAACCGGGTAAGAAACTACAGAACTCTAACAGAGAAATTGATGACATCATAAAACTGCTGACAGAAGATTAAGATCAAGAATTGATTACACAGGACTGAATGAACTGATGAGGATGACTATGATTTGTATGACTTTTCATTTGAGATATTGCTGATTTTTTCGATGCTCTGTTTTGTTTCCAGGTTTAAGGAAGTCTTTTTCTCTTTTTCCTTCATGCTAACTATGACTTATATCAATTTGATAAATTACACCTTTGTAAGCAGATTTGAAACATTTATTTTTCTCCCTACTTGATCCCTCCGAGATTTGGAAACTCTTAATGAGTGAATATTGTTTTCATGGCAATGTAATTATTTGCATAAGTTCAATAAGAAACTGTTTTCCTTATAACAGGACACAATTGGAAACATTGGTTGTCTTACCAAAGCTTTGACTGGAGCCTCATATTTGAGAGAAGCAGGCATAGACTCAGATATGACCAGACAGTTTTTGAGAGACAAGGATTGGACTTTGTGGAATAAAGCCACTTGGAAATATCGGCCTGGTACCTTGTTTACAAGGATTTCAGTGCCCTGGGTAAGTAAGGAAGGTCGCTTATCTGGCAGATTCCTGGAGCCTTGAAATATTTTGGGGGACCTCAAGAAGAGGGGAATCCACCCAAATCTGTAGACACTGCAGGAAAAATCTGATTACAAGTCTTTGGCTTGGATTTACTGGCTTCAAGAGTCCTTTATAGTTCAATCTGAGATTCTTCAGAAAGAGTTTCAGCAAAGCAGATTTGAAAGAACCTATATAATCAATTGCTATTCTTGCTGTACTTATGTAAATAATTAGGCCAAGTTTATTGAAACTAAACTTATTTTGAAAACTAATTAGTCTTAATTTGGCTATCTTTGGTAAAAATGAGGGTGATTTTAGAGAGAAAAATTGTTTCAATACAAACTATAATATACATTCATGGATATTAATTGTCTTTGAGGTTTTTATTTTATATTTGTTAACTGGACTGGATCCTGAATTCTTCTAGTCTCTTGAAATATCTGGCTGCAAATCTCCAAATTAACATTTTCAATCTTTTCCCACCATTGTCATTTGGAATCATTGAGAACTGAACCTGCTCTTTTTCCTGAAGCCTTGCAAACTGAAGCTGGACAACTTGATATAAACTTAAGAGAGATTCATGTTTGTTACTGTGTAAGACACTCAGTAAGATACTTGAACACCTGATGACATCATCAGAGACATTTCAAACTGCAAAAGATGCTTCTACTCTGACACCTAAAAATCTTTTGACTGGCTGCCACCTGGGCTCAGAAAGTTATATAATTTGCTGGTTTATGATTTGCTCCCGTCATTAACTTTGTTTTTCTTTTTGTCTCTCTAGAAATACTTCTTGTTAAAAACCTGGTTACTTGCTTACACAATATAGGCTGAACTTTGGGAGCCCTCCTGTGTCACCATGTTACTAAGAGACTGGTTCAATGAGATGGAAAAATCTATGCCCCTCAGCAACAGGATATCCCTCAAGATTGAAGATGAACAACAAAAAGGTGAATTGATACTGGCTCAACACAATGCTGACATAAAGAAAGCCAAATTGTATAAAAGAAACCATATTGTAACTTTGAATGATCTCTGATTAACTAACCCAGACATGCTCTGTAGATTTTATGGACCATCTCAGCTGTTATAAGTTGAGAACTTTGTTCTTTTGAGTTCCTTAGGAATATGATGACCCCCAGGCAGAGAGTCTGTGCTGATGGCCACCATCAATGACAACTTAAAGATCAAGGTATAGGGCATTGCTCTGGTCTCTGATCATATCCAGTAAAATAAAAGACTATCAGGAACTGAGACAAGATGTCTGCCACCACCTGGAGATCAGATGGAGGCCCCACTGGGATTAGGTCTATTTTTCAGGGACTGTTAAAATTTGCCTGTCTGTACTTCTTACCCTTCTGGTAAGCTGGGAACAAGAGAACATTTCCAAATAAGTGCTAAACAGTTTCATTCCTTTAACCCAGATCTATGCCTCAATTCAGCAGGAAGTAGCTAGATCAGTCATAACCCCAAATCCCTCAAGAACGAAGAATGACCAAATAATAGGGGGGATTGAAAATGGCAAACAGCCATTGATGATTAAGTATCTAGGTACTAAAGTTTTTTCCTTTTTGCAATTACTGACTATAATTATAATTTTTAGCTGTTTAACCCACCCATTGTTAACTGTGCTGCTTAGGCAACATGCTATCTGATTCCTACTAGGCTCCTATAGATAGCGTCTCCTTGGAGCCTGCATTGCCATGGCAATGGGTCTGTGAGCTATTTTTCAGGAATTAGAACTCCTCGTCCACTTCAGACCAGTTGAGAGCACCAACTCAACTGGGCCACACAGATGTCCAATAGGCGACGTTTGACATCAAGAGTCTAAAAACTCCACGCTCATATCATGCTAATGCCACCATTTTGTGAACATGTGTCCTATGAAGTGGTATGAAGTCTGACTACGCTTGCGCAGATCATCAATTCCCTCATGTCTTCTCATCTCCAATCACCTACCTCCACATTTCAGACCACCTTGCCCCCATCCCATAAATATCTCTGAGTCCCTATTTTTGAGGAAGTGAATTTGAGGCTCATGCTCTTGCTTCCTCACATGGCTGCCTTGTAAGTAAATGCTCTCTCTGCTGCAATCTCGTCATCTTGGTGTTTGGCTTTCTGGGCAGCGGGCAAAAACGAACCTGGTTTGGTAACAAGATGGGCACAGATATTAGCTCAGGGACAATCTTCCTCAAGCAAAAAGAGGGAGATTGGCAACAGATGTAAACACTCAGTGCCAATCTTCCTCAACAGCAACAACAAAAAGGATTATCCTCTTGCCTCTCCGGGAACTGTTACCCAGCTCATCACCAATTCCTAAAACCGAAGAAAAAAAGGCCAGAAAAATGGCCATAAGAGCAGCTTCACCAAAAATCCACCATTTTGAGTGTCTTCTCCTCAAATATTAGTAAAAAAAAATCTTAAAACGAAATTTGGATTCATAACTAGTGAGCCTCCTATTACTCTACCTGACTCATGACAGTCATTTTAAAACAATAGCTGTAGAGTCTCTGTGTATGTGGCTCTACATGTATGTTATATGTGTGATATTTTATCTCTGGATGGTATAGTTTCTAAAGAGCTCTGTTTAACTGGCTTAAAGTAAGTGCTTATATAAATTATTTCTAAATGCAAATAACCCATATATCTTTCAAGTTAAGGTGATATGAAATAATCTTCAGTAAATGAAAGCTCATTTAAAGTTGTTGGTTTGATTGAAATAAACATGTTTTTGGAGTTGTCAGTATTTGGGTATGATGCAGAAATGCAGCCTTTATTCTACATTTATTAGTCAAACAAGCTGATGTTACCTCTATTACAAAACTGGTTAGCAAAAATAATAACCTAAAATGATGGTTCATTTTGCCTAATATCTCATAAAGTTTCCTAGGCAATCTAAATAATTATTGAGAATGAGTAAACTAAGCAGATGGGAAAAAAGTGTCACATGAACTTTTTAAAATAATTGTGTGTTAGGGCTTGGCTCCATGGCCGAGTGGTTAAGTTCGCGCACTCCGCTGCAGGCAGCCCAGTGTTTCGTTGGTTCGAGTCCTGGGTGCGGACACGGCACTGCTCGTCAAACCACGCTGAGGCAGCGTCCCACATGCCACAACTAGAAGGACCCACAACAAAGAATACACACCTATGTACTGGGGGGCTTTAGGGAGAAAAAGGAAAAAAATAAAATCTTAAAAAAAAGAATTAAAAAAATAATTGTGTGTTACAGCATGCATATTTAAGATAATTTCCCAAATCTCTCTGAAACTTTGAAGTTTTGCTAGGTGAAATTAAATGATAAAAATTCACTGAATATCTAGGTCATTTTCAAATAAAATAAAATGCTAAAACATTATCACTAAATGTATAAATTTGTCTACTTTTGGCTTCTTATTGCAGAGAAATGAAAAGATGTTTGGGTCTAGTAAAACAAATCCTGTATTTTATTGAAAGATTGTACTATGAAGTAGTATGTTTCTAGAAATTATAAAAGGTATTTATAAATTTGCCAAGCCACAGAATGCTAATGTAAAAGATAGTTTATAATTATTTACTTCTTAGGTTTTCTTTTGTTGTTGAGGAAGATTATCCCAGAGCTAACTACCGCCAATCCTTCTCTTTTTGCTGAGGAAGACTAGCCCTGAGCTAACATCCATGCCCATATTCTTCTATTTTATACATGGGATGCCTACCACAGCATGGCTTTTGCCAAGCGGTGCCATGTCCACATCTGGGATCTGAACCGGTGAACCCCGGGCCACCGAGAAGCAGAACGGGCTAACTTAACTGCTGCACCACTGGGCTGGCCCTACTTCTTAGTTTTCACTAAGAATTACGGTCTATAAGGGTTAAAAATTCTAATTAATACGTGTGATTGATTAAAACTCTAAAAATTAATAAGGAAAACATCTTTGTATTCAAGGAAAGATGTATGTTTTCAGTAAAGAATATATAAAGAATGGAAGCATTTTTGTTTGTTTTGTTAAGAAAGATAAATTTGTCCCAAAGTAGTAGGAGGAAAAAAAAAAGGCATGGGACAAATTCTGAATGTAAAAAGAAAATTATAGAAGGTTTCTTGAAGAGGAACTCTGAGGAAAGTGTTTTATGTATGGTCAAGTTGGCTAAGATGAAAATAAATTTAATTAAATGAACAAGTTTTAATATCAGAAGTAAGCTGGACAAGAATTAGAATTTGACTCTTTTTCTAAAGATTGACACCTGAGCTAACATCTATTACAATCTTCCTTTTATTCCCTTCTTCTCCTCCCCAAGCCTCCCAGTGCAAGCTTGTATACTCTAGTTGTGAGTGCCTCTGGTTATGTTATGTGGGATGTCACCTCAGCATGGCTTGATGAGTAGTGCCATGTCCACACCCAGGATCCAAACTGGCAAAACCCTGGGCTACCAAAGAGAATCATTGTGAACTTAACCACTCAGCCATGGGGCTGACTTTCTCTCTGAAAAAGTATACTTTTCTTAAACTCTTAGTCTGCTCTTGGTAAGGAGGTTGTAAAAGGTTTTTCTTTATTTTTGAGTAAGTTTATCTAAAAGACAGAAAATCTGTGTTTTGTTAAAATAATTTCCTATGTTCAAAAAGACTGAGGTCCCTCTATTGTTTTTTTTTTTTTTTGACTGTTTTAACTCTCTGATTGTCCTTGACTGTTCTGTTGTCATTTTGGTTAAATGGATAACTAGGAGTTCTTTCACAGCGACCCTTGTTTCACAGTGACAAGATCAGCAACACTTTGATCTGGTTTGAGTGTTTTAAAACCTCTTGATATTTTTGACAAGCTCCCCAAAATCCATATCCTAAATGAAATGTTTCTTTTCACTTTCTTCTTTGAGAATTTTCGGAGGGCCCCTGGGACTTCTCAAAGAAATTTCTTCTCTCTTCCGATAAAGAGAGAGATACTAATTAGTCTTGTTTGATATGCTAAATTGCATGAAAAGCATTGCCAAGGAAATGATGATAAACCTTCTTAGGTTATATTTGCATAGGTAAATATTATTCACTATCTTAACCCTGTTACCTTGTTTCCAACATCAGAAGAGGAAAAGACCATGACTGCATTCTGTTATTTAATTTGGTTTACAGATGGGTCTTACTTAAATGATAAGCAAGGATGTTATCAAGCTGTATTTACTGTCCAGCCTCAAGAATGCCTGCTACTTTCCATTAACTCTGCTAATCCGGGAAAAGATTTCCTTCTATAGGCTCATGAAGTTGCCATGGAAGACATGAAACAAAGGTGACAACAAAAGGGGGAAAACAATACTTTTAGATACTTTTTATCCCACAATGACTCAGAAACCCTATACTCATTGTGCTATATAACCAAAATATAATCTAGGGACACTATTACATGAATCACAAGGCCACTTTCCCCTTTCTAAGGGACCTTTTGACATATGGCAATTGGACTTTGTTCAAATGCCACTATCTGAAGGGTAAATATATCTTGTAATGATCTGTATGTTCTCACATTGGGGTGAGCCCTTTCCTTACAGAAGAGTGATGGCTTTAGATAAATTATTATTGGAAAGAATAATTCCTGTTTGAGGAATTCCTGCTGAGATACAGAGTGGCCCTGGAAGTCATCTCATCAGAAAAATAATTAAATCTACTTGTGACATTTGGTCAATAATACAACATTTTAACTAATGGCACAATCAAAATTCAAGTGGCAAAGCTTTCAGGAGCATTTAATCTCTCATGGCCAAAAGCTCTTCCGCTAGTGTTCCTCAATCTTAGATCTACACCCTTTGGTAAACATCTGCTATACCCTTTCAAGATAATAAGTGGGCGACCTATGCAATTAGATGAAGGAATGTATGAACTAACTTTGCTTAAAGGAGATGTCTTAATTATTCTCAAGGTCTCATTGAGACACTTAAAAGAAATGAGAGCTTGATAGCTGATTCTTTTTACAGAGAGCTCCCCAGAGATGAAGACCTTAAGGATCATGGACTATGACCCGGAGAATTTGTTTAACAGAAGAGGCATCAGGTAAGAGACTCTGCAGCCCCAAAGGAAAGAACCATGGAAAGTACTATTAACCAATCCATGCACTGCAAAATTAAAGGACATAAACTCATGGATTCACATTTTTTCATTTAAAAAAAGGCTTCTCCACCTGAGTGGGTTTCAGTTCCTATTTCTGATACCGACTTCAATTCACCAATGCAAGTATCTCCAAACCAGGATGAGAAGAAGATGGCATTTGTTTTAGACAGCTGTCCCAAGACTCCAGGCCAGGCTTGTATTCCCAACCTTATATATCATCATTTAAATCTTTGTAATGCTTAAACTGTATACTTATTTTATAATTGTTCCATTTAAAGTTTTCAGAATACTATCATACTTAAAGAAACTGATTGATTTGGAACAGGCAGATCTCAAAGTTCAGGCATTTATTGGGTAGCTCCTAATGGAATTCACTGGTTATATGGAACAAATCTCTGGCCTTGGCTACTGACTAGATGGCTAAAACACTGCACCTTGAGCTTCCTTTGGATGCAGGGAAGGATTCATACTGACTAACACTGGATGTCAATCTTCTTCTCTTTAAGGCCAGATGGGCTCATTCAGTGTTCCACTGGCATGGCCACCTAGTTGCTATATCTGTTCCTTCTTTGGGGCCAGAGGACATCATATCACATACAGAAGCACTGTCTAAATTTAATCAACAAGCCCTTAAAGTTAGTCAAACATGAATAGCCTTATTAATTACTAAAATATCTTTAATGAGAAAGGCTATCCTTCAAAATAGAATGGATCTAGATATTTTAACTGCATCCCAAGGTGGTATATATACACTCATTCAAACTGGAGGCTGTGCTTTTATGCGTGATAAATCTTCCAATGTGTCATCTCTGCTAAAGCACATGAAAAAGCAGGTGAATGTCTTAAATGAATCTTTTATAATTTTAAACAATATGAACATAAGGAGTCAGGTAAAAGCACATGTACAATCTTTGTGCAGCAACCTAAAATTAATTGAAAAATTATACAACTTACAAAAAGCTTCCTCTGTTAACATATACCTCTTGCTTGTCTGACTACTTCCCCCCAATGTGGATAACTGGGCAAATAAATGAGATAAAAACCTAGCACTGAGGGACACGATGGACCCAGGCCAGGCAGCAACCACCCTGGCACTGAGGGACAACATTTTGATCATCCATGCTTTCTATTGAAAGATTATATATCAAAAGTGGAAAAATGATAAATAAATGACAAGCAATAGGATATATTGGAGTATATGAGGAAGTCATTTGGGTTAAAACTGATTTGGCCTGACCTTGTTTTTCCAAAAGAGCCTGATGCGGCCTGTGGAGCATGCATTGCACATCTGCTTTAAATATTTACTATGTCCCAAAGACAAGAATGATGCCCCTAAAGATAGGGATGTAATTTCCTCCCATATTGGCATTTCTTTAAAGATAAGTATCTCTTTCTGGGAACTAAGGGTTAATTACCAACCTGCTGTTCTCACCTCATGACCACCGACTTGTTGTGCCAGCAAAGCAATCTCGTGAGTAAAAGGGATATTCCTTTCATATGTGATGTTTGCTCTTTGCTCCAAGATGGTATATAACCACTCTGTATACCCTACTTCTTCGGTGCCCTTTCAGGGGAGGAAGGCCCCAGGCTAGTCCTCAGGTCTGGCTCATAACAAACTCACCCCAATCTTGATTTATAGATTGACTATGGACTATGGATTATTTGCATCAACATTTCTGTTTTGGAAACAGGAAGAAGAAACATATTGCCAGGATAAATCATTGCACCAGTTCAGACTTGTCTATTAACTTCCATGTATGTCATCTCACCTACAACATGATATGTCTCTGGGAGGCACTGACTTTGATTGTATCTTCCTCAGAGCCTTGCCCATGAGTGAAGCTGAATATCTGTTGAATTAATTTGGTTTTATAAAAAGAAAATTCAGTTCCTTCCATCAAAATTGATTATTGGGGACATAAGGAGGTCTTTTTCTCCCAAATGGTAATTTTTAAACTGTGAGTTTTATCTTTATTCTTCAGGGCTTATTCACCATGGCTAGGCTAGTGCCTGTGTATAATAGGCTTGAATGGGTGCTTGCTGTATTATTAACCAAATTAAATTCAGTGTAGCAAACTGTTTTTGTAAGAATCTAAGGCTACAGATTCAACTATGACATTCTAATGCTGAATGTTTGATAAATAAAGATGGGTGATAAGATTGAAGACAAAGATACTGCTTGGTGGCTAATTTAAGTTCTGCTATAAAAAGTGTTCTGTAGAAGTGAAAGGGAACCCCGGCCTTGGGGCCAGTTGGGAAAGGACTGACAAAAATCTACAAGCTCAAACATGGGTGTTGAAGAGTAGGAGATATGCCATCCCAAAATACAGCTCTAGAAGTTCAGGACATGCCACTACAAAATATGCTGCTGTGGTATACTGATCATTTTGAACTGTAGGCACTTGAAAAAGAGCAAATGCAGGGAGAGGCTTTCTGTGAACTCCCCTTATCTGCCTAAAGACAGATCCTTCAAAAGGAATTCAGTTGTCATAAATCCCCTCCTTGGGAGTTTCATCAACCAGGTAAGACTGACTCTTCCCTGGCTAGAAGTCATCAATCACCACGCCTTTGTCACCAACTCTCATATCTCTCATCTATTTCTCTAAGGACCCATTCATCTTTCCTAAAAATCATTTACTTTCCCTGAAGTAGGCTACCTTCCCCCTTCCCTATTAAGATAGTATTTAAGCCTGAATTCTAAGTCACTTAAAATTTGGCAATTCTAACTCTCAAATGAGGGAGTTACTTATTTTTCCTGGTTTTCTCCCATCTATACATAACATGTACTTGTTAATAAACTTCTGTTTGTTTTTCTTTTATTAATCTGTCTTTTATTATTGGGGTCCCTGCTAAGAACTCAGAAGGATAGAGGTAAAATTATTTTTCCTCCTCTACAGTATATAGAAAATTTCACATTAATCTATTTTTTTAATTACATAAAAACTTTTTAGGAGTTTACGTCTCACTTCTGTAGAGGGAAGTTTAATCTGAGTCACTATTGGGACTCTCCTTTCTCTTTCCAAGATGGTAATGGAAATTCCCCAGATGTTTTCTGCACAGCAAAATACCCTGGGGCCCAGCCAATTAGCTTTCTTCTCTCTTCCCTTCTGCCTCTCCCTTCCCCACCCTTACCCTGCACACCCAAGCACTCTTTCTCTTTCCTCTTGGGGTTGACCAATATAACATCACATAAGCTTTCTCAACAGTCCGGTCAGGAGGTTCTGGTCAAGTAGTTTCTATTCTGAAATCAAGGAATGCAAAATCTTGTCTATGTGAGTAGGAAAAAAATCTACAGAACAGATCCCCACGCACAATTGTCTCTCTTCTGCCCTTTCTCCTCCCCCTTCCCTTTCTCCCTCCTCCCCATCCCTTCCCTCTCCACTTCCTCTTGCCTCTTTTTCTTCCCCTTTCCCTCCTTCTTCCCTCCTCTCCCCTTCTCCTCCTTTGTTCTGTCCCTAACCCTCTCCCCTTGCCTTCCCTCCCTCTTTTCTTCCCTTCCCTTTTATTCTTTCTTCTTTCCTATTCCTTCCTCTCCTCTTCCCTCCGTGACTCTGCCTTCTCCTCCACTCTCCAATTCTCTCTTTTCCCTCTCCCTCACTTCTGTAATAGGGAAAGCAAAGCAAATTAATGTACCAATAAATCACTAGGCTATATTTCAATGATCTCTTCTCTCCTTCCTCTGAGGTATATATTCTGGCTATTAGAAAAATTTCCCAGTAATGGGCAGGGACTTTCCTACCCTCTATATGTAGTATTTTCTGAGAAAAATACAAGGACTCATTATAAGCAAATGAAGTTTTGTGAGTTGGTGATGAAACGTCATTTAGAAACTAAGATTTCTGTAACAAATTCTCTTCTTCCCAGATGAAAGTTTCTCCCTCATTGTTAAATTCACATAGGCATTTAAAGCAATCTGCATGTTGTACTCTAGTAGGGAACTTTAATATTTCTCTCACAGATGTCTGTGTGTTGACTTGGCCAAATGTCTGATTGTTTACATGAAGAGCTGGAATTAACAAAACAATCTATAGTTTCCTCTGTATTCAAGTAGTAAGCAAATAAAAGAATCAGAGCTGAGCTACAAAGAGTTTTCAAAATAATCTTAAATAAGCAAATACTTCTAAAATTGCTGGCGCTATTTCAGTAAGTCATCACATCTGAATACAGGGAATTTTGATTAATTAGTAAATGACTATTAAGCATTGTAAACTCTCACTGTAGAGCAGAGATTTACCTTCAAATAAACCATTTTGTAGTAGTAGTTATTGCTTTCACTGTTTGTTTATTTAATGCCACAGATTTTCTCAAAGTAATGTTGTTACTACTATCATCACCCTCTTGATAACTAGAGATTCCCTGAGGTGGTTGTTTCCTGTAAAACGTAGAAAACACACAGTAATGAGTCATATTGACATCATTGACTTCCTGACATTATTGACATTGTGATGACTCTTCACAAAATGAGAACAGACAATACAAATTTTCCATTTGGAGGAAGCTTTTATATATTAGGATTTTTCCACATTACACACTACAATACAAATGCTCTTCTTTTACCATAACAACTCATATATTATTAAAAGATTTTTTTCAAATATTAAAAATGACCATCAAGTGAGGATGTGAAGGGTGGATGTTTGGAGGTGTCTCTTCAAGATCCTCTTCTGGCATTTGACATTTCTTCCTGCAATTGTTTGGCAACGTGGTTTTTAGCAACCCTAATAAATGCTCTGGAAGTTCCCATTGCGCATGCGTCCAGTATCCGGACACCAATTTTGCCTGTTCATATTCATTAGTGACTTCCTACAGCTTATAATACACATCTACCAAAATACAGCAAATTCTTAAATCTTCTCAATCCCACACTGCAGACGGGGCAAAGATTTTATTAGACTAAAATCCAAAGAATGTTACCATAAGTCCTCAAGAGCCAAAGGGAAATGTTTCTAAGATCTCTTTAGATCAGGAAGGTGCATTGTATATTAGAACAGAGTTAAGAGCTAGTAAGAAGTGGAAAAGGACATGCATAAACTTGAAATTTTAACTTGCATTTATACAAATATAAATATTTATAAATATAAATACAAACATATTTCTATAAAATATTTTTGTAATTAGGAGGGAGAGCCATCATTTTTTAGCAAGATACACATTTTCAAATTTGACTGAATTAGAGAAACACTTGAAAAGCACAATTTCTTTAGAAGAGATTGAAAATGTGTTTAAAGAATTAGCATATAGAGGCAACATCAAGTCTGAATAGTTTTGTGTAACTATTGTTGAGCTCTAGTTCAACTTTAAATAGGAGATTCCCATGTTATATCAACTATTCCATGCCAAAAAAATGAGGTTTCTTGTATATTTGCTGAGTTATAGTAAACTCAAGTCCAAAATTTGATAAGGGTAGGACTCTAAGCTGTAAAAGTTGTTTCCACTAAAAAAAAAGAAAGTTGATAAGGAATCTTGACACTTGACTATTTTCATCAGAATTATTTATTTTATTCAGGATATATTAATTCCGTTTAAAATGAATTATAGGCATTTGCTACTGCAAATTATTTTAGCATCATTTGTCCTGTTTCACATCGCTTAGAATGTTTTTTTCCTTTTTCAACTCATCTATTCCTTATCTTTTATTTTCTTATATAGACTGTACGTGTCAGAGCAGTTTGACACTCACAGCAAAAGTGAGCAGAAAGTGCAGTGTTCCCATATACTCCTTCCCCCTACGTATTTTTTAATAGTAATTTTTCCAATCAAATTTCTTGTCTTTACTTTTCATTTTTGTCCAATCTGTTATGTTTTCTTAGTATTATTTATTATTCTACTAGTGATTATTTTATAATGTTAACTCTTTGACTCCTTTTCTTTCTTTCTCTAGTTTATTTCATAACACCTTTATGCTCTCAATTTTTATTTTATTGATTTTAGTTTTCATAATTTTAAATTGTTTTCTTTTGCACTGTTTAACCTTCATTATTTCTTGTATAATGCTATTTATTATTATTTATTTTGATTCAACCTCTTAGTTTCTTGTATTGTTTCATGTTATCTCATTGGACTTATTTCATAATTCTTTAATTCTTTCCCAGTTATTTTAAACATTCATTATTAATAAATTGTAATTGTTTTTAATTTTATAAATTGTCTTTTTATGGTCTATGGAAAACAATTTAATATGAGTGGCCTAAAAAAGAAGAATCTGTGCTACTAAAATGTGGCCTTGCATCTTATCAAACTCCCCATTAAGATTAGTTTCGAATCTCGTCTTTGCCGCAACACACAGAAGAAAGAAGGTCCATCAACTCTTGGTAGCTCTCAACTGGGATGGAATATAGTGCATTTCATAACTTCTAGAAGGACACTGAAAATTAACATCTTCATTACCTATTTCACAGAGTTCTTTTCTTTTGTTTTTATTCCCCATGTTTTCCCTGTTTGGGTTACTGTTCATTCTATTTTTTTTAAAGAGTTTATTTTTCCTTTTTCTCCCCAAAACACCCCTAGTACAAAGTTGTATATTTTTAGTTGTGAGTCTCCTCTAGTTGTTGCATGTGGGATGCCACCTCAGCACGGCTTGATGAGCAGTACCATGTCTGCACCTAGAATCCAAGCCGGCGAATCCCTGGGCCACCGAAGCAGAGAGCACAAACTTAACTGCTCGGCCACGGGCTGGCCCCACACTATTCATTCTTGTTTAATTGGATGTTCTAATATAGTTTTGCATTCCACTAATAACTAATTCATTTCTGTGCTCATATATTTAGATGCATGTGGATCTGCCATTATTTGAAAGCAAAATATTGATATTTTTACCCACAAGCCTCACCGTTTTCCCCCATCAAGACTCTGCTTCCTGTCTATGACCTTCCCCAACCCTGAAAAGATAAGACATAGAAGATTTTTGCTCTCCTTCTCTCCACTCCCTGGAGAGAACTTTGTGAGTCTTTTACTTCCCTCTTCTTCCTTGAGCACCCAAGTTCTAGGTTTGCTGAGATAATTCAGTACTCATTAGAATTTACATTAGAGTTCTTCTGTTTGAAGAGACATTATTTAGTATGTATATTATATTTTCCAAGGCCATCATTCTCCAATAAGATATGTACAGCCAGATAGAGATATTAATATTGGACAATGTTAGCTAGGTATAGGATGTTGGGGCAACTCATATCTCTCATTAATCTATAGATACTCTTCTTTTTTTCTGGGTCCATGTTACAATGAGAAATCAGACATTAACTTGTTCCTTTTGTCTATGGTATATAACTTTTTAAATCAATCTTTATAATTCAGGAATTTTCCTAGAGTATACCTACATGCATATCTTTTCATTATTAATCCAGTTTGGAAATAAGTAAGTATTTTCAACCTAATGACTTGGTCTTCTCTGCAAATCTGTTAAACATAAATTATATCCTTGTAAACAGAAATCACACACACAATACATATATACAGACTTGCTAATGGGCCATTCAAATCCCCTATGTAGCTAATTAGTTAAGTCTGCTTGATTTGTTCATATATAATGGCACATGAAATATGTTAAATTTTAAAACTTTGAAGATTTATCAATTTATCATATTTTTATTGATTTAATATTTAAAATTTTTATTTTGAAATAATTTCATTCCTATAGAAAAGGTCAAAGAATACTACAAAGAATTTTGTATATTCTTCAAGATTCACTAATTTTAACATTTTGACACATTTTCTTTTTTCTCTCAGACTCTCTCTTAAACACACCCACAGCACCCCTCCATACAAATATGTGTGTGTCTTTTCTTGAACCGTTTAAGACTCAGTTGAGATCTCATATCCCTGTATCTCTAAAACTTTATTATGATTTTCTAACAAAAATATTCACTTACATAACTTCAGTATAATTATCAATATCAGGAAATTCAACATTGATATGATACCACTATCTAATAAACAGACTTTATTCAGATTTTTCTAATTGGCATAATAATGTCCTTTATTACTTTGTGTGTGGAGGATTAAATCCAAGATTAAACATTGAATTTAATTGTCTTGTGTCCTTTAATCTGGAATAGTTCCTCAACTTGTCTTTGTCTCTTTTTCTCTTTTGTGGTAAAAAACATGTAACATAAAATTTACCATCAACTGCCGGGGTCCAGCCTCGGCAGAGTCCAGGTTCCCGCGGGAGAGACGTCGTTGGCGAAAAACTGAGGGAGGGGAAAATAAAGAGGACGTGAGACTTGGGTTGGTGTTAGCAAGTCCAACTTTCAGTGCACAAGTGTCGTTTATATATTTTTCAGGATTAGTACAGAAATGGTTCTACAAATATTCTCAGAGAGATAAGGAAGTAAAAAAATGAGCACAAGAATATTTATTAGCATTCTATTCTATAGAGCATAAGGTTAATGGTAGTCTTCTCTGCAATTAACTAGTGTTTGTTGTCTCTAAACTAAAGGAGATAGGTACCTAGGCATCTGTTGTAATTCATGGTAAAGTTAAATCAAAGAGAGAAGGTCCAGGCCTCCGGACAGGACAGCAGTCCATCTGGTTACATCCTGGTGGAGCCACCCCTGCCTCCCTCAATCATTTACGCCATTAGTGTAGATGGTTAATGGGAACAAAAGGCGACTCCAGCGTGTCTTATCCCCAGGGCTATCTGCATTCTCAGTGGGCAGTTAAACACTTTTACTTTTTCACGCCCTTTAGGAGGTGGAAGCATTCCTTTGTCTTTTAGATTGTGGAGCTAACAGTCCCTTAAGCACACTGCCGGAGAAAGTATCACTTTGTTAGTAAAGTAAAGGGCTGAAAAGCTAAGCTAAACTATATATCTTCAAGAATAAAAACAGAAATAAGTATAGACATAACCTTGCTAGAAAGCATGCATATAATTCAGAAAATATCAGGGGTGTCGGCCGGCCATTCTTCACCGAGGGGCATCCCTGCACCCCTCGGCCCTTCTACTCATCGTTTATCATTTATTGCTTTTAGGAGAAAACCTCTATAACATTTTAACAGAAAGCAGAAGGTCAAGAATAATATATAGATACTTCTTGATCATCCAATTAACCAGCAAACTTAGAAGGATGATGCATATATATATTTAGACAAAGAACTGGAGGGAGAAGGAAACATTAACCAGATGGAGGCCATAAACCTAATTCGACATCTTATCTGGGCAGGATTCCTTTCTGATTGTCTCAAATGGGATTGTGTGCTCCTCCATTAATTAACTGAAAAATATCTTGAAAGTTACCTGCAGGTGGTCACCTTCTCTTACTATATCTAATTTTACCGGGAGGTAGTTCCTCCCAGGCAGCCACCCAAAGGAGTGAAAACTGGAGGTTAAGAAAGGAAAAGGAATGAAGGGCAATTAGAAGCAGCACAGGTTTCAGAACTATGTGAGGGGCTGGCCGGTTATTCTTCACCAAGGGGCGACCCTGCACCCCATGGCGTTAATCGGCTGGACCCTGTCAAACAGCCGATCAAATGATGTAGCCACGGCTCCCGGCAATCAACCATTTTTAGGTGTACAGTTCAATAATGTTAAGTATATGCACATTGTTGTGTAACCAATTTCCAGAACATTTTCATCTTTAAATTTCAAACTCTTTACTAATTGAACAACTCCCCTTTTTGCCCTCTTCCAACTTTTGACAACCACCATTCTACTTTCTGTTTCTTTGAATTTGACTCTGGGAGATACCTCATAAAAGTGTAATCATATGGAATTTTTTGTTTTTGTCTGGTGTATTTCACTTAGCATAATGTCCTCAAGGTTCATTCATGTTCTAGCATGTGACAAAACTTTCTTCTTTTTTATGGCCAAATAATGTTCTATTGTGTGTATTTACCTCATTTTGTTTATTCATTCATCTATTGATGGACATTGGGTTACTTCTACCTCTTAGCTATTATGAATAGTATTAACATGAACATGAGTATGCAAATATCTCTTCCACACCCTGCTTTCAGTTCTTTTGGATGCATACCTAGAAATGGGATTGCAGAATCATATAGTAGTTCTATTTTTAATTTTTTGAGGAAGACTTATACTGTTTACCATACCAGTTGCATCATTTTACATTCCCACCAATAGCTCACAGCTTCCAGTTTTTCCACATCCTTGTCAACTCTTGTTATTGTCTGATTCACTGACAGTATCCATCTTCTTTTTTTTTCCATTTTTTTCTTTTTTGAGGGAGTTCAGCCCTGAGCTAACATATGCCACCAATCCTTCTCTTTTTGATGAGGAAGACTGGCTCTGAGTTAACATCCATGCCCATCTTCCTCTACTTTATATGTGGGATGCATGCCACAACATAGCTTGACAAGCGGTGTGTAGGTCTGCACCCAGGATCTGAACTGGAAAACCCTGGGTCACCGAAGTGGAACATGCCAACTTAACCACTACACCACCAGGCCATCCACTGTGTTATTTTTTTTGAAGCTATCTCTCTCTCTTTTTTGCTACGAAGGATTTACCCCGAGCTAATATCTGTTGCCAATCTTCCTCTCTCTTTTTTTTCCCCTGCCCAAAGCCCCAGTACATAGTTGTCTGTTCTAGTTGTAAGTCCTTCTAGCTCTTCTATGTGAGCCACTGCCACAGCATGGCTATTTACAGATGAGTGATGTGGTTCCGTGACTGGAAACTGGGCCACCAAAGTGGAGAGTGCTGAACTTTAACAGCTAAGCTGTCAGGGCTGGCTCAACAGTAGCTATTTCAATGGGGATGAGATGATATCTTATTGTGGTTTTGATCTGCATTTCCCTGATAATGATGTTGAGCATCTTTTCATATGCATATTGATTGTCTTTGTCATTTATAATACTAATATTTTCAAAGTGAACAGGATAATAATGCTGTAGAATATTTCTCAATTTGAGTTTATTTGATGTTTCTACTTGAGTCAATTTAGGTCAACAATTTTTTGCAAAAAGTTTCATTAGTGATATTTTAATCTTCTTGTCTCTCATTAGGAAGCACAGAAGGTCAGTTTGTCTCATTATTGGGGATGATAATTTTGATGCTCAAATTGTCTTGCATTAATCAGGGAGTCTCCTTCAAGTTAGCTCCTATGTTCTTTTGACATATCATCATTTTGTTTTTGAGCACTTGCTTACATTCTGACACAAGATGTTCCAAGCTAATTTTGGGCTTTTCCAATCTCAGCCCTGAAATCAGCCATTTCTCCAAGGAGCTTTGGTTCTTTTGGGGGGACTATGTAAGAATCAAATCTGAGCTCTAGATACACTTATTGCTACCAGTTCTCAGGGACCCTAGGCGCATAGGATTGTAAAAGTTACTTAGATTAGTTCTAGCTGTTCCCCGTTCGGTGTGGTTTTATTACATATGTAAGCTATATTTAGGTTTATTTGTTTTGGTTTGTATTAAATTTTAGGATTTTCCCCTTTCTTATTGATTTAATTTTAAATTTTTTTAATATTTAACATACTGTCTTGGTCCCATAAGTTGAAGTTGTAAGTTTTATCCCTAGGAATTTCGTATCCTCCCCTTTCTCTTCCAAACTCTTTCCATTCATGGGTCTTTAGGCAAAAAATATGGTTAAATTCTACTCAGTGCTTACCTTAATTTTCTCTAAAACTCGGGTGAAGAGAAAGGATTCCTTGCCATTATTCAAAAGGCAGTATCAGAAAATTTGATAAATTTACTTTGTAAAAATAATTTTTTGAAATCCCTTTACACAGCACAGCTAGAAGGACCTACAACTAGAATATACAACTATGTACTGGAGGGCTTCGGGGAGAAGAAGGAAATAAAAAAAGATTGGCAAAAAATAAAAATAAGGAAAATAAAATCCCTTTACATTGCGAAAAACAAGCAAAAATCCCTCACAATAACTGAAGACAAAAGATAAACTGGGAAAAAATAATTTGACATGTGAGTTAATATATATGGATTAATATCTTTAATATACTAATGATTATTAATATTCATATTTACATTACTCAAAAATATTCCTTTTATCATGTAATACTTTTTACCATTAATTTCATTTTTATATTAATATAGGTAAAACTACTTTTTTATTGACATTTTTATTTCCTCATTTCAACCTTTTGGAGTCATTTTATTTTGTTCATGTGTTCAAAGACATATAGCTAAATAACTATCTACGTACCACTCTATATTTATCTGTCTATCTATATTGCAAGGTCAGAGATATCTGTTTTTTAAGAGGACACTAACGATCTCAGATTTAGTCAAATGCTGAAGTATATGGAAGAGAAATTTATGAATCAGCATTTCTTGTGGTGGCTGTGTGGAAGTGCTGATGGGATGAAGTCTCACGTGGGCTGGATGGACTATCACAGAGATGCAGAAGTCTTAAAAGCTCTGATGTATACAGTGGCCAGGATGATTAATGGGTGCCATCCTCTGGATCCTGAAAGGACATCCTGAAAGCATGTGTAGCAGCTATGCTGAGTAGGCCGTATCTGGGGACCTCAGTCACAGTTTCCTATTATAGCTGCTTTTTGGTTTTGGTGCAAGGTTGGTCTGCATCGCACATTCTCCGCTGCTTCTATACGTAGCCATTCCCATCCGCAGATTGACTGCTGAATGAGAGGACAGTTTTGGCTCCTGTTTGCCACCATATGAAGCCAAAGCCCAAGCATCTTTCCCTTAATAGCTCTCTCTCCATATGTATACATGTTTGTGTGTATATATATATGCACATGAATATGTATGTATATAAATACATAGATTTATGTATATAAACACACACACAAACTTTCAAACACAAGAGAATGATTACACCTTATTCCTTGAATATGGAGTTATATACTTATATATATCTATATATATATATATATATTTTTTTTTTTTTCTGAGAAAGATTAACCCTGAGCTAACTTCTGTGCCGGTCTTCCTCTATTTTGTATATGGGTTACCACTACAGCATGGCTGATGAGTGATGTAGTCTGTGCCCAGGATCCCAGCCCATGAACCTAGGCCACCAAAATGCACTGAATTTAACCACTATCCCACAGGGCTAGCCCTTACCTTTATATTTTTAATGGCAGATTCCCTAAGTGTTTTGACTAGATCCTACTATTCTCTGGGTGAAGCAGGAAACTGTATTTAGTGAGTGAAAAATGATGTAATATCTTCAAGAGATTAAGGCAAATTTCTGCCCTCTCAATCCCTTGAGCATAGAAGAAACAGTTCAAACCAATACCTTGAATTTGCTGTCAAGCAACTCATTCTGTAAAGTGCGTATAGCGAAGTTGAGCTGGGACAGACAGAAAGCAAAATTTGTCAGCCATTTTAAAGTGGAAGCAATGTTAAGATTCCTGCAGGTGGAAAGTGATGGGCAAGGAGATAAAAAGAGAGAGAGACAAAGAACTTGGTAATTGTTCATGCTACTGGCTTGCAATGTAAACCTTTTTCTACCTAAAATTCCAGCAAAAAGTCATGTGTCATGTTACACTTGGTGGGAATAAAAGTATAGAGTTGATGTTTAACAGAGTATGATTGGATCGAGTAACGAGGCAGTCTCTAGAGGGATGAGATAATCTATGAAGGTGATGATAAGCATCTTCTCCCCCCACCACATATATCCTTGGAGCATAAATCCTTGGGGCATGGGAAAGCTCTCTCAGGATGAACACTCTGAAGTAGCAATGTCGTTTAAAGGAACATGATGAAATCAGTTGATATCTGGGTGACTTTTCAGGATCTTTAGATTTTTACCTCAGGCTGGGCATTTGAACCCCACTGCTTTTGGCTCTTAATGAATTTGGTTCTTATAGAACTCCAATTGGACTTTCTCCTTCAGTGCGTATGGAGAAGAGTAAAAGAAGAAGCATGAATTTCACTTTATATATTCTACCTCAAAACATGATTCTGCTTTGAGAAACCATGGGAGAAACATTTAGATCTTAGTTTTGGAAAAGTAATGAGGAATTGTGTTCCTATTTGCTTTGACTCCTACGGAGGTTCAAATCAACTTTTTGTTCTCCCTTTAGCATCCTTGTGGGATCTTTCGTTTACATGGCTGAGTTCTAACTTCGTCTTGTATTTACTGTACATAATCTTTCCATTGCATCAATCTCTTTATTTATTTATTTTTCAATCTATGTGTGACCTGTTGCATTTTAATTCCTAATTTAAATTCCCCAACTGTGATTAAATGGTCACAGACAAATGAAAAAGAAATAAGAAAAGAAGAAAGGAAGGAAGGAAGAAGAAAGAAAGAAACAAACAAACAAGAAAAGAAAAATTATTGCTCCATACAAATTTGCCCTCTGTCACTTCGGCCCCTAATTGCTGCTCAGTAATCCATTTACTCTTCACCTGTTGACTCAATATTACGTTCTCTAAAGAACCTGTTTGTTTTACCCTCATGATGCTTCATCTGAGGAAGGTTTTAAAAAGCAGGGTCATATCTCCGTAGCCCTCCCTGTTTAGTCAGAGCATCCCCAGGCCATTCTACATGACATGGGGGCTTTATGGTCTGGCTGTTTGTTGTGATATCCAAGCCGGGGAGTAGCTGTAGAGTGGTCAGTAACTAGCTACCTCTCCCATGCAGTTTACATAAGACCGACTTCCGATAGGGCAGTTTATATGTCTTCTAACTTCTAAATTTCAATTAGCTTTGCTATTTGCTGGAATGTAATTCTTCCTAAGACATTCCTTGTAATGATTCCCTTCACATGAAACCCCTGTATCATTATTATGCTTGCAAAAATGGACTTTTGGACTCACTGCCCTCACCCAGGGTGGACGCAATAGTAGGTTAATGTTTTACTAACACCAATGAGTAACTAAGCAGGACATTCTAGAACTGAAATTTATAGAAGGACACTGATACAAAACAAAAATATCAGCAGGGAGACATATGCAGGAGGAATCATTTCCTAATTTCCTTTTATCCATGACTCTTTTCAAAGGTCGTGTTTTTGAATCATCCTCCGTTTCTACCATCACTGCCTGCCCCAGTCTAACCTGTCATCACCTATGACTTTCCTTGCACAGTCTCCTAACTTGTTTCCCTCTCTTGATACTGTTCTTGTAATCTAAACTCCATGTGATCCACAGGTTAATCTTTCAAATGATATCGTAAAATGCTACTTAAAGGCTTTTTAAAAATAATGTCCAGAAAGGATGAAGTTCGTGACATGACATCCAGGGCTCTTATGCTTTGGCCTGTGCCTACCTCTGGGGTCTCATTTGGGGCCCCTCTTCCCCGTGGGTGCTATAATCCAGCCATGCTAAACTCACTACGAGAATGTGGCTCCCTGGAACTCTCTCACCCGCCTCTGTATTTTCCCTTATTCAGTGGTCTCCTTATGGCTGAAATATCCTTTTCTCTCTTGAGTGCCCTCTTCCAAAAATCAACTTAAGTTTTCGTCTTAACTCTGAGACCTTCCTTTCTACTCCAGTCAGAGTTTATTGTCTGTTTAATAGTTCTTCTCACGATATTTTATTTAACTGACTGATTATGTTCTGAGAGAGTTAAAGTCCTCTATAACTCAGAAGCACGACTGAGGTATCCAAGAGGTATGAGGGGATTTATCTACCCAGTATGGTCCAATCCTACTTTGTTGCTGTTGAAGCAATAAATCAACCTGCCTTAGAGTTTAAGTCCAGGTGACATAGGTTCTTGTGTGGTGAGATGACTTAGCTAACTCGTATCAACGTGTGTAAAGCGAATTGCCTCTGCTCTTTCTTCCACTACTATATTGACTGCAATTTCTTATGATAATGGCTGATCTATGTACTTTGTCCTCCAGTCTTATGTCTCTTTCCTCTACTCAGAGTGAAATGGAGTTTAGAGATTGCTTCCCAGGCCATCTAATTTCCCAGAATTACTGCTCTGGATATGATATTCTTCATTGCGTCCCGTACGACTATGCCACCTGCCTTGAGAGAACTCCACGGCTCACATGAGATATGAGTGTACTTTTCGTACCCAGACACAGGTCTGAAACTTTATTGTATTCAACAGATATTTTTCATAATTTGTGGTTTGGAATTACATCTATTACCTTTTTTATTAAAGAGAGAATTTTCTTCTCTGTTTTCTAAGAAGTTTTCGTCTTAGTTTTCTCTTGGCTTCACAGAGAAGAGTAGAGTAGAAATGCTTTTAATATGCCTCCTTAACAGCAAGCTCCCCTTAAATCTTGCTTCCACTTCTACTGTATTCCTGAACCTCCTCTCTCGAAAATCTCTAATGATTTATTTTGTTTTTCCTTTTTTTTGAGGAAGATTAGCCCTGAACTAACATCTGCCGCCAATCCTCCTCTTTTTGCTGAGGAAGACTGGCCCTGAGCTCATATCTGTGCCCATCTTCCTCTACTTTATATGTGAGATGCCTTCCTCAGCATGGCTTGACAAGCAGTGCATAGGTCCACACCCAGGATCTGAACTGGTGAACCGCAGGCTGCTGAAGCAGAGTGTGCGAACTTAACCACTGTGCCACTGGGCTGGCCTCTCTAATGATTTCTTTTCTCTTCTTTTTTTTTTTTTTGAGAAGGATTAGCCCTGAGCTAACATCTGCTGCCAATCCTCCTCTTTTTGCTGAGGAAGACTGGCCCTGAACTCACATCCGTGCCCATCTTCCTCTACTTTATATGTGGGACGCCTACCACAGCATGGCTTGCCAAGTGGTGCCATATTCGCACCCAGGATCCAAACTGGGGAATCCCGGGCCACCGAACTGGAACTTGCACACTTACCTGCTGAGCCACCAGGCCAGCCCCTCTAATGATTTCTTAATTGGCAAATCCAAACTGCCTTCTGTGCTGGCAGCCTCTACTTCCAAAGCTCCTGTTCCTGTCACTGGTTTTACAGTGCAAATCTCAGTTTAACCTCCTCTCTCATTCTCCTTTGCCTCTTCTCTTCCAGTTTCAGTCTGCAGCCTTTCCCCTGGTTACTAACAAAAATATATCCCTTCATTTTTGTACTCACAACACTTTTTATACTAATCTTAATAGCCTTAGCACAGGCTGAGTTCATAATTTATCTGTGTGCATGATTACCTTCTTTCTAGAATATTTGTTACTTGAACATGAGATTTTATCTTTCTTTGCTGCCTTTTCCATAATAGGTAATCAAATGTTATTAATTAATTTGATTAATTAGATTGCCTCTTCATTGTTTCTATTCACTAGGATCTATTATTAACTTATTAAATTCATAAATTAAATATATTAAAATGTCACTAATTGTAATGAAAAGTAAAAAAAAAAAAGCATTAGGTAATGGGATAGAAAATTTAAAGAAACAAAACAAAAAGCTCTGAACCATAAGCCTAGGAATTTGTTTAATGTCTCGGCCCAACATTATTGGAAATGAATATGGGATCTTAGGATAAGTAGGCACAAATGAAGTAGAGAAAGGAGAAAGTTATTCCACATGCATAATATATGTTTATTTTTAACCTGTTAAATTTTAAGGTCCTAAAATATTCAAGGATTTATTTTTGTTCTTCAACTTGTAAAGTACGTTGAAATACTACCGCTTTTTTAGTCGTTGGTTTAAAAATACTATTTTAGTCTATATTTTCACTATCACAAGATTTTACAAGTGAAATATTGCAGAGGCATGATAAAATTAAGGTAAAATAAAACCCACCAATAAAACAGATATATTCTTTAGGAAGCCATCAGATTAATAAAAATATCCACTGTGTATTAAACTCTAGCTATAGAAGAACTAGGAAGAGAAATATGTTTTATCAGAGCTTCTTTCTTCATTATCACACCATCACAGCCAACTCTTTCAACAATGAAGTTACCTCTATTATGCGAAATCATAAGGATGGTTGGGGAAGCACACACATACATACCCACACAAAGTCAGAAGTAATCCTTTCCACTGTATGCCTACAAAAATGGTAGTGCTTATATTTTCAGCTAAAGAGATTTTATGACAAGCTTATTCTTTGCATCTCTGCCTCTTAACCTAAGAGTTGACCCAAGGTCTTTGCTTATTAAATAAGTCCCACTCATGATTTATGAGATATAATTAGTGTGTGTATTACTATTGCTTCTTGTGCTCTATATCTGGATTACAGTACAATTATAGCACAACGCAATAAAAGAAACACTTCCCATTATGTTTGTGGTACTCAAGCTTATTGACATATGGTTTACAGAATAGTGTGCTAGCTAATCAGACCTTTACAATCCAAACGCCATAAGAACATACCTACATTGCTCATTGAATTACATGAGAGGGTTAGCTCAGTTAGGAAAGTCCTCGAATATGCACAATCTCTAATCCATAATACCTAGTAATCCACTGATTAATTAATTGAATTTATTGATTAATATAATAAGGTTCGTAGCTGGTCTGAAAGCTTACCAGAAAAGTAGTTATTTTATGTTTATATTTGATCTATTAGATCTCCAGAGAGCATGATTAGAATAAAATTATCCAAAGTATTCTGAAAGTACATTCCCATGGAATTGGGAAAAAGTGATAATGATTCTGCTTGGGAAAGTCAGAGAGTGTTCCAGAGAAAAGTCTATAAACACATGAAACTACTTCCTTCTCCCTTGTTTGTGGCAGTCACTGCTAATGGAGCTCACATGCTACCTTTCCTCTTGCCTAGGTGTGGTCTTTTATCTTCCTAACAGAGTATTCCAGGAACTAATTCTAAGGGATAAAATGTTTTTAGCAATCTAAGTTGAGCATACACAACCTGGGACAATGTGCATCTTAGTCTAACCTGATATAGATAAATGAATATAATATGCTCCCCAGAAATTCTTGCTGCTAAAGAATATGACCAAGAACAGATGTATTGATTGAAAGAGCCAAGACAGGACATTGGAGTGGGAATTTATCAAACACTAGCAATTTATCTTTTCTTTTTCTTTTCTTTTTTTATTGAGCAAGAGTAGCCCTGAGCTAACTACTGCCAATCCTTCTGTTTTTGCTGAGGAAGACTGGCTCT
This sequence comes from Equus przewalskii, assembly GCF_037783145.1. Lineage (NCBI taxonomy): Eukaryota > Metazoa > Chordata > Mammalia > Perissodactyla > Equidae > Equus > Equus przewalskii. Next base: position 25,484,081 of record NC_091847.1, on the reverse strand, counting down.
GAACTAACATCCATGCCTATCCTCCTCTGCTTTATACGTGGGATGCCTACCACAGCATGGCTTTTGCCAAGTGGTGCCATGTCCGCACCCGGGATGCGAACCGGCGAAATCTGGGCCGCCGAGAAGCAGAACATGTGAACTTAACTACTGCACCACTGGGCCAGCCCCCACACTAGCAATTTATCTTAATGATCATTCTTGGGAACTTCGGAAGTATTTTCAGTGTTTCAAGAATTTGTTTAGTAACTTAGAGGAAAAATTTCTACTGAGAAAACTGCATGCACTTGTAAGAACATTCCAACTGTCCCATTGTTTTTCATATCTATCTCTATTTACCAATATCTATAACATAAATTTTAGACAGCATATTTTGCCTCATGCATTTATGGATGATTGTATTTCCTATCATGACATTAACAGTGTACTTTTTTTCTTTCCTTTCCAGATTTGTTCTTCTTTGGTAAAGAAATCAGACACAACTTAGACTTTGCATTTCGTGATACATTCTTCAAAATGTTTTGACATATTGGGTGATAAATTATGCACTAGGGGCAAGAGCAATGGTGACGAAAGTGTTGCAGTTTTGAAAATATAGATATATATGGATTCAATGGATACAACTGTGCCCAAATGGAAAGAGTATGGGTCTCTCCATCATCAGCAGGTCAGATGCTCGCTGCAGAAAGGCAGGTCAACTTTAAGGACAGGGTCTGCTTCCCACACAGGCAGGAGTGCCAGGCTAATGGGAGTTCAAGGGCAGACTAATGGCTTCTGATTTCCCAGCCGCATGCTCCTCCATCTATCACTGTAGTCTACATTCTAAACTTCCTGTGACTAGCCTGAGACTGTGCTCTGGGATTAAACGTAGTACAAGACAAATCACTCAATTTAAATCTAGACTAAAATTAAACCTAAGTTTATATGTATGACTAGGTCCAACAAAAGTATCAGTTCAATTTAAAAGAGGCTTAGTAAATAACTAGTATACATTGAATCCTCACTAAGTGTCAAAGATTGTACTAGTGTTTTATCTATATTGTCTCATTTAATTCCCATGGGGGAGAAAAGAGCTATACGTACTATTATGTTTCTACTTTACAAAGGAGAAAACTGAAGTGGAGATATAATAGATCCAGCTAACAGAAAAGTGGCAAATTAGGAAAAGATTAATATTAAGAATATTTAAGGAGCTCTTCAGGAAAAAAGAAAGCACAATAAAAAATGGGTAAAAGAATTAAAATATGCAGTTCATAAAGGGAAAACCTGAATAGCCAATACATTTTTGAAAAGACACACTAACACTTGAAGAATCAGAGAAGTGCACATTAAGGGCACGCTGAGATACCTATATATATTAATTTACTCAGTTGAATTTTGTTTCCAACAGTTTTGGTGGCAAGACCAAAGGAGACTTTTGATCACTTTGAGGGAAATGAGAAAGACAGGTATAGTACACCATGAACCTTTTGAGTTCAAGGAAATGGTCTTTGTCACCATTTCCAAGGGCCATAGGTAAATTCCTCTTGGTTCTGTGCTCTGATCTCTTTGTGTTGCACTCCTGATCTAACTGGCTTTTCAGTCCAGGGCTGAGCAGGTCAGCTTGAGCTGACAGACAGTTCCCTCCAGACCCTGAGTCCCTAGTTCTTGGTTCAGCCCACAATTCTCCAGTCATTTAGAATCCCTTGCCCAAGTTCCAATCCACAGTCCCCATTTGCTGTGGTTTGCTGCTTTAATCCTTTTCCCAGTTCCAGTCCACAGTTCCCATTTATGGAAGTCTGCTGGTTTAGTCCAAGCTGGGAATTGCTGGTAGTACAAACAGCCTTCTACTGGCCAGTTCACAGTAACACTTCTTTGGTTACTGCTGGCTTGTTAATGTGCACATGTTTGTGCTTTCTTTTGTGTAGATAAAGGCTAGCTGCTAATGGGAAACAGAAATCAAAAAAGCCACAAATGTTGGTGGACACAGGTTGGACATTTAAAGATTGTTAGAGAGCTTGCCACTGCAGGAAGACTCCCATATTGGGATAAATTGGTCATAGAATGGGTTAGATTGACACTAGTTATCCTGTTAACCACAAGAAAATTTCCATGCAATGAGGTACACTGTAAAACAACACATAATCCCCAACCCTGCAGCATATTCCTCTTGGGTATTAGTCTGGCTCTGAGAAACTCAAAGGCCCAGATAAAAAAAAAAAATGGGATCTTTAAATTCCAAGTGTGCTACCTCTGGCATACCTGCTTATTTCATGTCTAAGAACTGTAGTCCTGGAAGCTGTAGAAATCGAGCAAAATGGCAGATTCTTACTAAAGACAAGTTAGAATTTTGTGTCCTGAGAACTTGGCTTGGTAATCATCAGGTTGGGGGTCCCAAATATGGCCAGGCAGAGGTATGGGTTGCATCCCATTTGCAGCTAGATATGGCTGGACAGAAATGGAAGTTAAACTCCATTTGTGGCCAGTGTGCTACCAAACTGCTGCCAGCTCTCAGGGAAATGCAAATCAGAACTACAATGAAATACCACCTCACACCAGTCAGAATGGCTTACTTAACAAGGCAAGAAATAACGAGTGTTGGAGAGAATGTGGAGAAAAAGGAATCTTGTACACCACTGGTGGGAATGTAAATTCGTACAGTCACTATGGAAAACAGTATAGAGATTTCTCAAAAAATTAAAAGTAGAAATACTAATGATCCACATATTCCACTAGTGGGTGTTATTCAAAGAACATGAAATCAATAATTCAAAGATTTATGCAATGCAATGTTCATGGCAGCATTATTCACAATAGCATAGACGTGGAAGCAAACCAAGAGCACATGAACTGATGAATGGATAAAGAAGTGTGGTATATATATACAATACAATACTATGCAGCCATAAAAAAAGACAAAATTGTGCCTTCTGTGAAGACATGTATGGACCTCGAGGGTATTATGCTAAGTGAAATGTTAGACAGAGAAAGACAAATACTAGGTGATTTCACTCACATATAGAAGATAAGCAAACAAACATATAGATAAGAAGAACAGAATAGTGGTTACTATGCAGAATACGGTAAAGGGATAGGAAGAAGGTGAAAGGGGTAAAGGGGCACATATTTATGGATAAAAACTAGACGATTGATGTGAACACGATGTAGTTTATACAGAAACTGATATACAGTAATGTACATCTGAATTTTACACAATTCATAAGCCAACATGACCTCAATAAAATAATGTTAAAAAAAGGTCATACCATTACACTGGATAAGAATTTCCACAACCAACGGAAAAACTGGATTCAAGCCAAAGAAGTAATAATGACATGGGACTAACTGGACTGATGACAATTATTATAGTTTTATAAGTTTTTTTGATATCCAGATGTAAAGAAACCTTTTCTCTGAAGCTATATAGGATTTATAGAAATTTGGTAAAACATACCTCTGTAAACAGGAATGAAACATTTATATATATATACATTTTTTTGCTGAGGAAGATTCTCCTTGAGCTAATATCTATGCCAATTCTCCTCCATTTTACATGTGCAATGACAAGTCATATAGGTCTGCACCTGGGAACCAAACCTGGGCCACTAAAGTGGAGCATGCTGAACTTAACCAATAGGTCATGGGGCTGGACCCTGAAACATTAACTTTTTCTCTCTACCTGATCTCTCCAAAATTCAGAAACTCTTGAGTATTCTTTTCAAGGCAATACAGTTAGCTATCTGCATAAGTTCAATGAGCATCCATTCTCCTTGTAATAGGACACCATGTTTGCTACTAATATTTTACTAAGGTGTTGACTGGACTTGTCATATTTGGGAGTGATGTACATAGACTCAGACATTCTCAAACAGCTTTAAGGAACTGCTTAGAAAAATCAGCCTGGTAACTTGCTTACAAGGTTCCAGCAGAGCAACCTTAAAACGAGCTTATATGATCAATCACCATTCTTGCTGCACTTATGTAAATAATGAGGCCAAATTTAATGTAATTAAGTTAGTTTTACCGTGGTTATCTTTGCAAAAGAATGGAGATATTTGTAGAGAGAAAAAATTATTTTTGCACTTTTGTAGCTATTAAATTGCAGTCCTGTTAATTGTCTGAGACTTTGTCAAATACCTGTAAACTCAACTGGATCTTGAATTCTTCCTCAAATGTCTGATTACAAGTCTCCAAATTAACATTTCCAACTTTTTCCCATCCTTCTGATTTGGAAGCACTGAGAACAATGACTGCCCTTGAATCTCCTTACAAGGGACTATATCAGGTCCTCCTCGCTATCCAGATGGCAGACAAAGTACAGGGACTTGAGCCTAGGGTACACACCTTACAGCTGAAAAAGGCTCCACCTGACATCTGATCCTGTAGAAACACTGGAGACCTCCAAATCAAATTGACTTGGAAGAGAAGTGGCTAACGTTGAGGCAGACTGCTTCCTCCCAAGTCACCAGATCAAGACTTCTTACTTTAATTAAACCTGAAAACCTTTCTTCTTCTCTTCTTTTCCTTTACTCTGGCATTGGTCTGGAAATACAACACCATCATCCATATCTTCCAGGCCATTGCTAAGGGGGTACATTTTTCCTTTCAGACTGTTGGATTAGTCGTCAAGAACTTCTATCAGTTCATTAACAGTGCCCCCGAGCGGGAATGGTTTGTGCCCTGACAGGATTCATCTTTGTCTATGATGGTTGTCATTCTCCTTGGGCCTATGGATTTCTAGATGGCTGGCACTTAGCTGGGCAATGCCTCTTAGGTTATCTAACTCTGCCCCTAACTTTCCATAAACAAATTAAGATACCTCATTGGTTGACTGGACTTACTGAATTCATCAGGTTAGAAAGGAATTGTCAGGAGGCATTCATGACACAGGATTTGCTGCCTTTGGCAGAGCCATACTTCTCTGTTAGGAGTGAACACAAATGGGACCATGATCAGGAACCTCTCCTTAACTCCTGTAAGTGACAGAATCTGTTGCTGGAGCAGTAGCTACCCCAAAAAACTCCTAAGACTTTCTGGCTAGAGCTATTCTTGATAAGAGGGTAGCCCTTGATTGCCTTCTAGCTGAGCAAAAAGGCATCTGTGCTGTGGCTAACACCACCTGCTGCACCCAGATGAACACTTTTGGTGAAATTGAAACTCAGTCACGTAAGGCCACTGAGCAAGCTACTTGGCTTCGAAAGGTAACTCCTTCAGTGGGGTCCTTATTTGATTTTGATTGGTTTAGGTCTTGGAGACCCTGGCTCCACAGTGCACTCCTGATTTTGGGAGTGATCCTGTTTAGAATAGTCATAGTAATCTCCCTGGCACATTGTAGTCTCTCAAAAGATTTAAATGCATGTTTGTAGCCCCTAACCACCAAGCAAATAATCTCCCTAAGACTGAAACATCAGAAAAGGATTGAAGAGAATGACTAACTTAAAAATTCTGAGCCTGAATTCATGACTTTTGATGATCACATAGATTAAGCAAACAACACCGACCTGTGAATGCCACACAAAGGATCAAGAAAAGGTGTAAAACTACTCAGTTGAAGCAAATGGAAATTTAATACTTAACCTAATTTCAGTTTCAGCTTCCCAGGAATGTAACCTTTAATCAATCCATATTGAAGTGCATGGTCAACATTAGTGAACTGGGCTCAAGCTTTCAGGTGGAGAAACTTCAGCTTGAGTTACTGCTTTTCTTCAACTACTTCTGAGTTTTCTTATTTCAGAACTGCTCATCTGTGGGAACGGTGCATTTTGTTTGGCTCACCCATGTGGTAAGCTTATCGGGACAGGGTCTGCCTTGAAAAGGATGAAGACCTCCATTTATTATTGGGCAAATAGATTTGATGCATTGCAGAGTAGAAACCCACGGCCACCACACTTCAAACCAGCTTTGGACAGTAATAGAGCTCTTCCGAACTTAGAAATTAGATAGTAGTGGACTTAATGATTCCCCCATTGCCTCAGTACCCAGCAGAGCCTGAGACCTCAACAATCTCTTCAATAACGCTTCATCCAGGAGCAGCAGTTGAGGATATGATTGGAATTGAGAGGGTAGGATGGTAGCAAGATGTTTTTAGGCATGACTTTTCTAGACTCTCTTTTGAATGATTACTTTTTTACTTGATGTTTGTGAAGTTCCAGTTCTTTTTCCAAACAGTACCAATACACAATCTGTCCACGTTTCATGGAGGTGTCACACTGATGAATCCAACTTCTTCCTTTGTTCATCATTGCATAGAGATTGTTCTGGTGTGTACATTTCAGATCTATCCGTCTTTCTTCTCCCAAGACACTTTATGTTCATTACAAAGGATCTATTGAAAATATAACCAATGAAAAAGTGCCACTATCATGCCTCATTTATCTTCTTCAGAAATGACTTCAGAAAACAAGCACACTATTTTACAGCACATCCCTGTAATTATAGACACTCGCTGTGGTCCCAATTCATGCTTTAACTTCAAACTGAGAGGGAAATCAACTTGTTCTTATACCATTGGTCTTATTCTTTATTACCAAGTTGTTCATGTAACTGCTCATGTAAATGCTTCTGAGCTGTAGTTATATCGGCCATTAATTTCAAAGGAGCCCTCTTCAGTGTTTTCTATATATAATATCCACACCATTGTTAATGATGATAATTGTAGGCAGTGCTATAGAAAAGTCTTGATTACTAGGTCACAACCTGAAATTGTTCAGATGTGTGTTCTATGTAGTGAAGTCTTTCAGGAGAATTTTACCTTACATCTAAAATTCATTATTTAAGAACTCTTTGTCTTGATAACTCATGCTGACTTCTTTATTCAATTTCAAATTTTGATTTCTTTTGCCTACTATTCAAAACATGCTTAATTGCATCTATAGATAAAATCATAATAAAACTGCATAAAATTTTACAAAGAAAGAAATTGCATTTAGATACGAAAATTCCCAGCTATAGTTTATATAAATCGGCTTCCTTAAAAGCCAGACTTGTTACAAACATTGTGGAATATTTCATGGAACTCTTATTAAAGATAGAAAATGAGTTTTACAGCTCAGGAAAAGAAAACAGAAACATATAATTCCTTTGCATCAATATTCAGCGTAATAATTTCTCTTAAAGGAAAACAATTTGCATTTAAAATACATAAACATTGGATATACACACAGAGACATAACTGCACCTGCTTTGTACCCTGAAGAAATGTACTGTACTTCTAATCTGTATTACAATCTATTGTCTAGCTCCTGTATGAAAATGGTTTTAGCCATGTTGTTTTAAAAATTAAACTAGTATAATGTAGCTCAAGCAAACAATAGATCCTAAAGTCAATATTCAGAGTACGGCTCTCTACCAGTGATAGATATTGATCATCTAAACCTCCAAAGTCAGAATATACTCGGGAGAGAAAAGTCTCAATGTGACTTTTCAAGTGACACACTTTATTCTGGCCAGAAAATAATTCTCTAGCATTATTTGGACATCTCTTACGTGCAGAATGTCAGCAGGCCAACCGTAAGAAAGATGATTTTCAATCTGTTTTAATTGCTGAACTTTTCTTCTAACCCCTTTTGCTCTTTGTCCCTTGAATTGTGGCCCCTTTGTCTATGCTGAGTGAATCATGACATTGCGAGAGCTGAACAGAGGTATTCTGTTACTTCACGCTCTGTCTTAGGGAACGCTTCTCTTAAATGAAATCTCCTTACTATTTCCAGAATATGCCACCCTTGGTCTTCATCTTCTTTGCTTCAGCGCTTCCCACTTCTGAAAATACCTTACATTTTTTGTTTCTGAAAATTCCCCATCTCAAATCCTACTATAAAGACCCACCAAAAAAAAATCTTTCTCTAAACCTTTCAGTCCTAATGATTCCAACATTAATATTTAAGTCTTTTTAATATCACCTTTCTCTCTTAAAAGTTTAATTTTGGAATATTGGAATAAATCTTTGGAAATATTGGAAAAAGTTTGGATCGCCAAATCAGATCTTCTAAGTTACAGTACATCTGCTATGTTATCGCCTCCTTTGATACCTGGCACAGACCCTAGTAGGAGCACCACATATCAATGTTGATTGGCATATTTTTGGGCCAGCTCCAATGGCCTAGTGGTTAAGTTTGGCACATTCTACTTCACTGGGCCAGGTTTGGTTCCCAGGCATGGACCTACACCACTTGTCTTTCAGTGGCCATGCTGTGGTGGTGGCTCACATCCAAAAAGGAGAGGAGGATTGGCAGTGGATGTTAGCTCAGGGTGAATCTTCCTCAGCAAAAATAAAACAAAATAAAGTGGTATATTTTGGATTGGCATGGTCTGCCACCCTATAGTGATTAAGTACTATGCCCTGACCATCTGTTTACAAGACAAAGTTTAAAGTATCCAGGTTTCTGAGGTGAGGATAATTCAAAGATCAGAAATCAACATGTCTGAGTGCCACGTAGGCTTTTTTCTTTTTCGATTGATTCTATTCACAAAATCCTCCAAGAGGAGGCTAAAAAATCCTCTCTCTCTCATTTTGGAAGACTACTATGCAAAGAACAAGGCCACAAACACAATGCACTCAAATTGGAAAAGTGAAACTAAAACTTCAAAAACTATCGAAGGAATTAGCAAGAAAATGTTGACAACTATCTGATGAGCATTAAGTATCTTGAAGCGAGAGTGAAATACACAGGCAACAAATCCAATCAGATCATTGGAAAAACTCAGACCAATGGTTCCCATTAGTTCCTTCATGGGAAGCGCTACTGTGTGGCTGTTATAATTCATTGTGCATAAATATTTAAGCTAACATGGACTTCATTGTTATAACAGCTATGAGTTCAAATATTTTTTACATACTTTTTATCTCTGTTTATATAATTCTTTCAAAAACCCTCCAAGATTTTGCTATGTATACCAGTCTGGCTGGACACTGACTTTCTATTAGGTTCCTATTGTAGTATACAGAAGAGGAAAAAACAAGAAAGCCACAGCCTATCCAGAATGCTTGCTTAAAGATAATTAATTCTTTTTCCTCACTGTGCTACAGGTGCCTCTGTGTTGAGATGTCAAATGTGATATGAAAATAAACCCAAATCATGAAATTCAATAACTTCAGTAAATTCCACAGTTTTAAAGTCATCTCCTATTAGTTAACAATTGAACTATATATCTCAATCAGACTAACATTTTAACTGTGCAAAATACCCCTCCTCTTTTTAACTCCACCACTTGCAACCCCCTCCCAACAGAGACACAGATACCATGGTGACATGCTCTTCCTGTACTATCTGTCCCTGCTCTCCTTGGATGGCTTCTTCTTTCCTCTCAGCCCATCTGTATCCTGACCATCCTTTGGAAGTCATGGATCAGGTGACACCCACTTGACAATACTGATGCTTCTTTCTCTAATCCCCTTTTATTGTTGTCAGTCAATTACATCAAACACAGTCAAGCAGATGAACATAAGACACACTCAGTCAACTTTATGATGATTTATTTCTCTGCAGATGGCATCATAAAAGCAGAGGCCATGCATATGAATCAAAAGTATGGTATTTGCTACGTTGAGTCAGTTGGGTGTTACCCCTATCAGAATCCTGTCACTTAGTAGGCCACCAAAAAATTGCTATGGGGAGACATAGTTGTACTTAATGTTGACCTCAAACGTCAAAAAAAGCTGCTAAAGCACCAGTGTTTTCCTTGAAAACCTGTATGGAACTGCCATCATTTCATCTTTTAAAGACATTTATGATGCTATTTATGTTTCTAGCTCATATGATCACTTGATTTATGAGCAAGGTCAAATATAGGGGAAATTGTGAGATGGAGAGGCCTTTTTATAGATGTCTCCTTCATTCTCCTCTGTCTCCCCCTTCAATTTATCCAGCACTCCCATACTTTTTGCCTCTACAATTATGCAGAAAACAAATAGGTTACACCAGTTTCAGTGCTCCACTTGTTCCAGAAATATTTGCATCTCGAAGCACAAGAAGAAAATGCCTAACATGAAATAATGAATTAGGACTGGTGGAATTTGAAGTTATTGGGGACAGGCCACTGGAGAATATATGGAGAATTTAAACATTTTTTTAATTAAAAAATTATATATATTACTGCTTACTCTAATGGACACAAGACTGACCCTTATTGGATTTTATCTTTCTTTTTCCTTTTTCTTTTCTTCCTTTTTTTTTTTTTTTTAACAAGGACTGATTCTGTATAATCAGGCCGCTAAGTTCTTAGAGACCAGAATAATAGGGCTTAGTAGTTCATTGTGCTCTACTGACATTTCCAGCTGTGCTGAGATCTGCTTTAGGGGCTGCATGATGTGGAGGAGAGAACGTGGACTTTAAAGTCAGAACATGCAGAACTCGTATTGAGAATCTGCCCCTTACTAGAATGTAACCTTTGCCAAAAGACAACCTCTTTGAATCTCAGTTTCCTCACCTGTCTTCTTCCCTCACAGGACTGCTGTGAGAATTACATGGGATAATATACATGTAGGAATATTCCCATTGCAAATTCACTAGATGAGTCCATGGTCATAGGAGTAGTGTAGGCATAATAACATGCTCAGGGAGTATTTGTTTCTCCCATATCCCATCCAGCTCTTAGTGAGATGTTTTGAGGATGTAAAAGATGAAACACCAGGTCTAGCTGGAGAAGAGTTTTATTTGAAAAGAGCTCACCTTCAGAGTGTTAGTAATTTTTGACAATAGGCTCTTTTGAGCCAAAAGGAGCATGCTATTTTCCTTTTAGTAGCGTGAAGGATGCCTTGAGACAAGACACTGCTGTGTTAATGGTGTAGTATTTTATATAACTGATCTCTGGTTGATGAATCTAAAGTTATTGGGTTTTTCGTTTGTATTTCCAGTGGGAGGAGGAGGGGATTGGAGAAGATTAAGATGGAGAAGATAAAATACGTTAAATCAGTGTGCTGTTAGAATGTGCCAGCACGAAAAAAAAAATGGTAGTCAAATTAGTTTAAGTTTGGCATAGTCTAAAATTTCTTTGGATTCAACCAATAACAGCAGAATAGCGAGAAGTGAGTTTTTGTAAGAAGGCCTCTATAGATTAATGACTTCTGGTATTTACCTATTTTTTGCAATCCACTCCTCTGTCCCTCACTCCACCAAACATGTGCAACACACACACACACACACACTCAACTCATAACCAAGAAGAAAAAGTTGTGATGTGCCCAAGTTACTTTGTATCTCTAGAGATATGTACACTTTGTGGGGGAAGGCAAATACCAACATCTTTGCTGAAATGGGTAAACAGTGTTACTACCCCAACACTAGTCTATATTTATAGATCAATAGCAAAATGAGGGAAAGAAATAGAAACAAAAGATATCTATAAAATTTTTCATTATTTTTCTCAGTGTTTGGTGAAAATGGCTTTCATGTGATCATACAAGGAAAATAAATTCCCCCAAATACACTGATCACTTAAGGCACACACACACACATTAACTTATAAATGTGAATACTGATATGTGACATGTAAATCATGAGTGTTTCTAAGAACCATATGCATCTCTGGGTGGTTTATAAATTTTTGAAAATAAACTTAGGATTTCTACCAAAAGCAACCATACATATTGCAAAATATTTTAAATTTAATCCAGTGAAGAAAAGCATTTGTAACAGATACGAGCATTTTTGATTATTGACTTGCGTAATAAGGGAATTCTCTTAATGGGCAGTGGGGCAGACCTTTACTACATAAAGATTTCTTTTTTCTAATTTAAGAAAGGTAAAAATGGATGGATCTTTATTTAAAAGTTCTGATAAAGTTTAATAGAAATATTGGTGTGATTTTACAGAAGAAAAATGGGCAACCAGGCCGAATTAAAGTTCACTGCTAAGTAGACTGAAAATATTAAAGATATGAATGAGTATAAATGGAAAGAATAGTATAGCAAATGCTGTAGAATTCATCCAGTGGAAGAAACAGAGTCTAGTCAAAACCAAACAGCAATAAATATGTAAGAACATAGTAAAAATGCACTTACAACAGGAAATAAAAGGGACAATAGCTAAACTCATAAGTAACTAAATTAATATTGATTAATAGTCATGGAATTTTAGTCATCCAGACAACCAAAACATGGCAGAAAAACAATCTATAGTATTGTTTCTATCTTTCATTTTAATTTTTGTTGTGTGTATATTCTGGCCAAAGTTACCTATAACACACGGGTGATTGTCATGAAACTTGCCAGGAAGATCAAATGCAACGCCAACAGTAAATCCAGATTAAATACCCTAAAATTTATTTGGATGCTAGTCATCATCTTGTAGACTTAGAGTTGATCCTTCACTTAAAGAGGTGACTATAAAGACATTAAAAATACGTTACATTTAATTGTGTTTGAATCACAAATTTTATTACTTTTTTTCTGATTCTGCCACTGGAAACTGAAGGACCCCAATTCCAGCCCTCAGTATAATTAATGATGGCAGTTTTCCGATCTTTACTTGTTAATGTTGCCTACTGCCTATGATGTCTTACTAAGATAAATCTCTTAGCCAATTGCAGATAAAAATGTTTTCCATCAGAAGTAAGCTGTGACATTACAATGGAGAACAAGCTCAACCTGACTTTATGAATGATAAACATTTCCTTGCCAGAATGTGCAATGGTAAATGATATTGCTAACATTGATTTCTATCCGTACAAGGGTAACAATGTCAACAAGATCAATTCTTTTATTCACATCTGTTGTTGTAAGATAAAAAATATCTACTAACTGCCAAAACTGAATTTAATACAACATTGTGGTTTAGATTTTAAATTTACTTTAACCCGCCAGGTTTTAGTTTTTTAGGAGGAGTAAGAAGTGAAATATTGATGATTTTTTTCATTGCAATCAGCCAGGGTTAATGGTGAATGTGCAATTTCACTGAAAAGCACCGAAGTAAACCAAGATTTAGGGTTACTTCTACAGAAAGCAATATGCTTGGCCTGGAGTAACTGTCATTAATTTTTTTCCCACATCCAGGAGAATTTAGGTTAGTTCTAAAGAAGTGGACAGAGGTTGGTGTCAAGATGGTGGTGTAGGCAGACTCTGAACTCACCTCCTCCCACAGACACAACAAATTTACAACTACTCTAGGAGCAATTACCCCTGAGAGAGAACAGAAATCTAGGTAAAAAGAACCCATGCAACAAGAGACAATCCTTACTGAGGTAGAAGATGCAGAAATTCCTTTCTGGAGAGAAAAAAAGCCACCTTCACAAGCTGTGACACTTCATGGCTGGCCAGGAGCAATCATAAGGAAAGTAACCTTCCCTGGAGTTGTGGGAGACATGAGCGGGGAAGCGTCTTACTGCTATAACCATCTTTTGGACTCAGCACAACTGAGACTAGTGTTATAATATCTAGCTTTGCTGGCCACTAACCACAGTGAGGAATACGTCCAGAAAAGCTATCAGACATAAGGGAGAAAAAGGTCACTCTGAAAGGGTCCATGGACAAATTCATCCATTTCAGAAAGCAACCTAACATCATCATCAAAGGAACACAGTCCTTTGGTGAAAAGACTCATCTGATAAGCTCTGGCTGCATCTTGGTGAGAAGTGAGACCTCTCCAGGGACTGAGACATTGGTGGCAGCCGTTATTGTGACCTACTACAGATGTACTGACACGGACGCTGGTAGACACCATTGGAGTTCTTCCCCTGGCCAGTTAGTCCAAGGTCTGCCCCATTGACTAGAGCACTGATTTAATCAGGGTCAGCCAGGGCAGAAAATCTGCTCCACGACCTGGCCCACCCAACAGCAAGCCCTCAGGCAACTTGTGGGCTAGCATAAGCTGGGTGCCTGGATCCTTTGCAGCCAGGCGGATAGGTCCACCTCTGAGGAGTAGGGCATGTGCGAGGAATGGGTGGAGTCTGTGAGGCATAGGTGGATTGTGTGGGCCCTCTGCAGTGAGATGTCTGGGCCCACCAGGGGGTCAGGGATGGTACACAGGTCAGGACAGTGTTGACAGTGTTTGTGGCCCTGTGGGCAGTGGGCTTGTCAGCTGCAGAAACCTTGAGCTTTTCAAACACCCACATAGGGGATCAGTCCCACCTTCCAAAGCCTAAAACAATTCAGTGCTCCTGTGCCTGGTCTCAACCCCACTCAGCTGCAATCCTGAGACAGCTGACAACAGCCTTGCAGGCCAGAGGTCTACAGCAATTGTAACTCTCTCAGCCTAGCAATCAGCCACACTGGGGGCCTACTCACTTAACAGAAAAATTGTGACAGGAATGTGTTATTAGATCTTGCAGACAACTGTGCTTGGGCTCCCCAAACCTGATAAAGTGACTGAAGGGACCATAAAAACCACACATAGTTGAACATTACAACCAGCTGGCCAGGGTGACAGCCTAGCCTCCCTGGGCACCTGCAGCAACAGCAACCCTGCCACAAAAGAAGGACACACATAGCCCACACAGGGGACATCCCTGGAACATTTGGAACTGGTGACAACAGTGAAGCACACTCATAAGACTCATGGACCTCATAAGGCATCTCTGACATAGGCTTCCTCTCCTAGATTAGGATATGTAGCTGATCTACCTAAAACATGAGTATAAGCACAGAGAAAGAGGCAAAATGAGGAGACAAAGGAATACATTCCAAGCCCGTTTCATTTCATTTCTAAATTAAACAGAAATAAAGAAGCTACCTGACAAAGAGTTCAAACAAAAAGTCATAAAGATGCTCACTGATCTTGGGAGAAGAATGTATGAACTCAGTGAGAACATCAACAAAGAATCAGAAAATATAAGAAGAACCAATCAGAAACAAAGAATACAATACTTGAAGTATAAAATTCACTAGAGGGATTCAATAGCAGAGTAGATGATAAAGAAGAATGGATCAGCGAGCTGGACAAAAGACTAGAGGAAATCAATCAAGCTGATCAGATAGAAGACAAAAGAATTAAAAAGAAGAAGAAGAATCTAAGAGACCTCTGGGACAACATCAACTACAGTAACATTCATATTATAGGTTTTTGGGAAGGAGAAGAGAGAGTCAAAGGAGCAGAGAATGTATTTGAAGAAATAATAGCTGAAGACTTTCCTAACGTAAGGAAGGAAACAGACACCCAAGTACAGGAAGTACAGAGAGCACCAAACAAGATAAACCCAAAGAGGTCCACACCAAGACACATTATAATTAAAATATCAAGAATTAAATATAAAGAGAGAATCCTAAAAACCACAAGAGTAAGACAACAAGTGACATACAAAAGAAACCCTATAAGACTATCAGCTGACTTCTAAGCAGAAACCTTACAGGCTAGAAGGAACTGGCACAATAATATATTTAAAGTGCTGAAAGGAAAAAACCGACAGCTAAGAATAGTCTACCTAGCAAGGTTATCATTCAGAATGGAAGGAGAGATAAAGAGTTTCCCAGACAAGCAAAATTTAAAGGAGTTTATCTACTAAGAAACCAGCCATACAAGAAATGCTATAGGGACTTATTTAAGTGGGAAAGAGAAGCCCACAATTAGGAATAAGAAAATTATCCAAAAAAAACACCAATAAAATCACTGGTAAAGACAAAAATACAGTGAAGGTAGCAGATCAACCACCTATGAAGAAAATAGGAAGCTCAAAAGAGAAAAGTACTAAAATTACATATTACTGTGATAAGGGGGTAACGGAAACACACACACACAAAAGGAGGTTAGATATGATATCAACAACATAAAATGTGGGAGGAGGTGAATGAAAGGATAGAACTTTTAGAAAGAGGTTAAACTAAAGAGACCATCAACTTAATATAGATTGCTATATATGTAGATTGTTATATATGAACCTCACAGTAATCACAAACCAGAAACATATAATAAATACACAAAAATCAAGAGAAAGGAGTCCCAACATAATACTAGACCACAAGGGAAGAGAGCAAGAGAAGAAAGGAACAGAGAGTAACTAGTAAAACACTCAGAGAAAAAGTAACAAAATGACAATAAGTACATACTTATCAATAGCTACTTTAAACGTCAATGGACTAAATGCTCCAATCAAAAGGCATAGGTGGCTGATTGATAACAAAAACAAGACCCATATACATGCTGCGTATAAGAGACATTCTTCAGACCTAACTACACTTAGAAACTGAAAGTAAAAGGGATGAAAAAGATTCTCCATGCAAATGACAATGAAAAGAAAGCTGGGATAGCAATACTTATATCAGACAAAACAGACTTTTAAAACAAAAACTGTAACAAGAAACCAAGAAGGGCACTGCTTAATGATAAGCAGCACAACCCAAGAGGATATAACACTTGTAAATATCTATGCATCCAACATAGCACAGAAATATATAAAGCAATTGTTAACAGATGTAAAAGGAGAAATAGTAACACAATAATAGTAGGGGACTTTAATATTCCACTTACACCAATGGATAGATCATCCAAACAGAAGATCAATAAGGAAACATTGGGCTTAAATGACACATTAGAGCAGATGGACTTAGTAGATATACAGAGAGCATTCCATTCAAAACCCACAGAATACACATTCTTTTCAAATACACATGAAACATACCCCTGGATAGATCACATATTTGGCCACAGAACAAGTCTCAATATATTTAAGAAGACTGAAATTATACGAAGCATCTTTTCTGACAAAAATGGTATGAAATTAGAAATCAACTACAGGAAGAAAATAAGAAAAGCCTTAAATATGTGGAGATTAAACAAAATGCTACTGAATAACGATTAGGTCAATGAAGAATCAAAAAATGCCTGGAGAGGGGCCGGTCCGGTAGTGCAGCAGTTAAGTTCGCACATTCTGCTTTGGAGGCTGGGAGTTCACTGGTTCGGCTCTCAGGTATGGATATGGCACTGCTTGGCAAACCATGCAGAGGCAGGCATCCCACACATAAAGTAGAGGAAGATAGGCACAGATGTTAGCTCAGGGCCAGTCTTCCTCAGCAAAAAGAGGAGAATTGGCAGCAGGTGTTAGCTCAGGGCTAATCCTCCTCCTCCTCAAGAAAAATAACTGGAGACAAATGAAAGTGAAAATACTACATGCCAAAGTTTACAGCTAAAGCAGTTCTAAGAGGGATGTATATAGCAATACAGGCCTACCTCAACAAACAAGAAAAATCTCAAATAAACAATATAACAGTGCACCTAAAGGAACTGAAAAAGAAGAACAAACAAAGCCCAAAGTCAGTAGAAGGAAGGAAATAATAAAATCAGAGCAGAAATAAATGAAATAGAGACTAAAAGAAAACAATAGAAAAAAATCAACAAAACCAAGGACTGTTTCTTTGAAAAGATAAACAAAATTGAAAAACTTTTAGCCACATTCACCAAGAAAAAAAGAGAACGCTCAAATACATAAAATCAGAAATGAAAGAGGAGAAATTACAATGGACACCTCAGGAATATAAAAGATTATAAAAGATTATTATGAAATCTCTAGACCAACAAGTTGGATAATCTAGAAGAAATGGATAAATTCTTAGAATCACAGAAACTTCCAAACCTGAATCAAGAAGAAATAGAGAATTTGACCAAACCAATCACCAGTAAAGAGACTGAAATAGTAATCAAAAATTTCCCCAAAAATAAAAGTCCACACCAGATGGCTTCCCTGGTGAATTCTGCGAAACATTCAAGTAAGTCTTAATACCTATTCTTCTCAAACTCTTCCAAAATGTTGAAGAGGATGAGAAGCTGCCTAACTCATTGTGCTAAAAGTCCAGGACGAGATGGCTTCCCTGGGGAATTCTACCAAACATTCAAAGAAGACTTAACACCTATCCTTCTCAAACTCTTCCAAAAAAATTTAAGAGGAGGGGAAGCTTCCTAACTCGTTCTACAAAGCCAAATTACCCTGATACCAAAACCAGAGGAGGACAACACAAAAAAAGAAATTTACAGCTCAATAACAGTGATCAACTCTTAAGTCTTCATTGCATTTAGAACTTTCTGAAAAGATACAGTTTATTTGTTTACATGTGTTTTCAAGCGGTCAGTAATACTGTCTTTCTTTTTCAGAGTTGTACACCTGACATATAGTAGATGCTTAATAAGTATCTGATGAATTGATGGATGAATATGTAGACCTTCATATCAGAATACTTTAAAAATCCCTACATTTGCTTATACAAATTATTCCCTCAGTTTTTCACATTATTTTCTTATATTTTAATAAAAGATCTAAGTAGTCAACGTTACTTATACATAGTTATTGTATCATCCTTCTACAGGTGAAAGGAAGGATAGTAAAGATTAAATGGGGCTACTTACCTTAAGAGAGTTTTAAAAAACACAAATGAAAGATAGTTTTAGAATTCATCCAATGTTACTCACTTTGAAATGATCAGATTTTTTATCATTTTATTTGCCCAGTTACTTACATATTCCTTGGGTTAACAAATATTTATCGAGCCCCTGCTATGAGTCAGGTAGTAATCATGGTGCTTGACATCCGTCAGACAAGAAGACCCTGATCTTGTGGAACTCACAGTTTAGTGGGATAAATACGCAATAAGCTTGGTAAAAAAGAAACATATACAGAATTGTTGGAAGGGGGTTAAAACTCTGGAAAAACAGAGCAGATAGGGATGAGGGGGGCGAGCGGGCTGCTCTTGATGGTTATTGACTATGGCATAGGCACAGTTTCATTTGCATGGTGTATGCTTTGCTACCTGCTCCTTGAAATCAATACTATTTTCAAAAAGTTCACCCCCTCACACATACGCCAAATTTCTTTACATATTTAATTACTTTTATTGCAACCACCTTTAGTTTTCACTAGAGTGAAATGTGGTTTTTTTACCTGTATTTTCAACACTTACCCAGCTTCTATACTTTTTAGACATAGTGGAGACAATGATATTCGCAAAAAACAGGATCATATCCAAACAACACACTATGCTGGACAAACCACGCAGTGACTGAAAGGATGCCATACCATCGCTACTGCCATCTGTTTGTTGTTCTGCACAGCTCTCTTTGTCTTTCACAAAACTTGTGGCAAACCATAATAATATTCTGGTTTTTATTATTTCTCTAACAGTAGATTTTTAGCTTCAGAAGACAGGCTCACATTTTCTTTTTAATTTTGCTCAGCTGTTTTTATTTACCAGTGCCAAGTGCATCTCAAGGAATTAAAACAATTTTTGTAATAAATAAATGAGTGTAGCTGTAAATGTTCATGATGTCCCATAATGTACCCGACCATCGTTCTAAGGCAAAAGCTGAAGTGTCCACTAACCTAAATGCAAATGATTTAGTTGGAGAAGCTAAATATTCATCTTTGCAGTATAAAATTGTGTACTTTTGGTTGAGGCAGAGCTTTCTATCTCTGTTGACTTTGTGGCTGTTTTTTGCCTAGATGAGAAGGCAAGAGGAGACAGATGGGGAAATGTTTCTTTTCTTTAGAAGACTTAGAATGGATTAAACTACATTAATCTGCATTGTTACATTGTGAAGACGGGAGTTTTTGTTGAAAATGGACGGAAAAGCAGATTCTTGGACAAGAAATGAGAAATTGAGAGACATGCCTTTGTTTGCGGTAATGAGAGAATTTTTCTCTCCCAGCCTCATAATAATTAAACCTAGAACAGAATGCTTCACTGCTGTTTTGATGATGAGAACTAAGCTGACTTTGCTACTTGTAGGCAAGTTGTCAGCTAGAGTGCTAGGCTGTTAGGGAATCTGTGAGGGTAATCCTAGGCCAGTGGGCTGTGAAATGAGCCATGTGAATTAGCACTTGTAAATAGCTGCTGGTTGTATAGCCATTTATTAATCATGAGCTTTCAGTTAAAATCTTTTTAAAAGTTGCAATTCAATTGCAATCCTGCAGAGGGAGTTTTAGTGGAGAACGTATTTTATCTTGTGTCAAAATGTTACAGTGGAGGGCTGTGCCCTCCCCACCTTCATCTGGCATTCCCGCCTGCCTTTAGGTTCACAGATACAATGGTCCAAAGGATTTGGGGGTCTGGGGAGAGAGCAAGAGCACGAGGCAGTCATGCAGGCTGACGTTCAATACGGATAATTACGGCGGCAGCAGTCACAGCAAGAACCAAAAGAATAAAACAATTAATGTTTATTGAATGCTTAATCTTTTCTAAGAGCTGTAATGTATCAATTCATCTAATTCTCCCAGTACTATGAAGTAGTACTATTGTTCATATGTGAGTTATGACAACATTGAATGGAGAGGGAAAAACCATCAAACGAGAGGCTGCCGCTCTGACTGTGGCTCAGAGTCATCATAACGTTGATATAAATAGATAGGCATCTAAGTTGATTCTCATTAGCTGATGAAGACCATCATACTTGCTTTAGAAGTCCTATTTGTTGAGGGTCCTTTGGGACAGCTTATGTGTAAGGTTAGATTAGAACAGAAAACCATGGAATAAGCTTCTACCAAAATCTAAGAGTTGTGAATTATCTACTTGGATTGGAACATTAGCTTTCCAAAGGGTTCAGAAATCCAAAGGACTTTGTCTTGGTTATTGAATACTCTATATCTCCCATTCTCCCGGGAGCTTCTTTGTGAACTACTCAGAAGAATAAAGACTAACAACGTCAAGGCTTTAACTTATGAAAGGATTTGTACCAGCATAAATTGTTACCTGTTCGCTCACAGGGCCTTCCTGGGGAGCATGCTGATCAATTCACTGTGAGTATAAGAAAAGATAGCTGGGAGCTGCATGCCCTGGTTACTCCATTTTCAGTCATTACCACATATCAAAACCAAGAAGTTGCTGAGGAGACTTGAGCCTCAGGTCTCCCTTCCTATCCTGCCTCTCATCTTGCTGGGACTAGCAGAGAGAGAAAGGCTGTACCATTTTTATATTGAAACTCTGGTGTCAAAAGTGGGCTAACATAAATCTATTTTCTAGAAAATGTTTGTAGATAAAAGAGAAAGAATGAAAGAGAGAGAGTGACAGAGAGAGTTCAGTGTCTGGAACCATGACTGCCTGGCTTAGACAACTGAGCTAGGATGCAATATAGTTGGAGGGATGATCCCGACTGTTTTTACTATTGAAATCAATTGCTATTGTTGAATTGCTTTGGCAGTAACTTCTCCTGATTATTAAGGTGGCTTTGTAAGCAGAATCCACTAAGCTTTAGTGATGTTTTGGTTATACATCCATAAATCCACCTATTTACTTTCATTTTCTGTATGTGGTGAACTAGTTTAACCCCTTCATAAGTAATTTCAAAATAAAAGCATTCATTGCTAAAAGACATAACTAGCAACAAACAGGCACTAAAATAGGTAGTCTCAAGGGGCTTTCTAAGGTTAGGGGGGTGAAAACTTAATGGAGCAGAGAATTCATAAACATTCTAGGATAAAACATGAAACACACTGCTCAAGTTGACATATCTTTGCGAAACATTTTGTTTTGAACTTCATTCTTCAAACAAGCATAAAAATATTATAGAGATTTCTTAAGGTCCTATGATATATACACATTAAGAAAACTACCAGCTAGTATCATCTAATTATATAGGTTTAAACCTCTATAAAATTTTTTCATTACCTTGTTAACTGCTCTGCTTTTTCTTGCGTGTGTCTTGGCCCAGGGCACCAAAAGTCACACCTATTCAAGAGCATGATCTGTATATTCCTGTGAAATTGCCCAGTGTCACTCTGCAGGCACAATATATAGTGTGCTTAAATATATTTAATTCTTTTTCCCTTTGCTTCCTTTGTTAATATATGTTGTGCTTATAATGGAACTATGTAGTTAAGGAAAATAGCTATACAGAAAATAGATAACCTAAATATCTGGGAAGTACCAAAGACTGTAGGATACAGAACTGAATACTTATATCAATAACCTCCGCCAAGAACATAAGCCTCTTGCCTGGAACTGGAATTAAAAAAAACGAAGTAAAAAATAAAAATAAAAAAAGAAAGGAAAATGCACATTATGTGGAAAAGAGTCAAAAATATTGTTTTATTGTTTCTAGCTAAATATATTCTTGAAAAGGATTCCACCTAAATTAATTGTCATAGCGCTCATGAAATCTACTTGCTTCTATGGGAATAGTTCATCAAAGCTCTCGCATCAGGTTTCCTGAGGACTGGAGGGGAGAATCTCTGCCATGCTGATGTTTTCCCTGCCCACTGTTATATATCTTAGGGAAAAGACCTAAGAAAAAAGAAAGGGAAAAGCTTTCTTTAGGGGAACCTATGAGATTCCAGACCTTACAAACTTCCTTCCCCTCAGAATTTTTAGTTTTCTCCCAGCGGTTGAATATGCATCATGTTTCTCTGGTTTTATTGCAAACCCTTTGAAGCAAGAGACTCATTACATCTTGTACTTGTTTGTATACACCATAGAAACAATTGAGCTTTCTATAAGTAGCCAATAAACATATATTAATTGTTGATTCAAGCTGACTGAACACTCGTGTCTCATAAAATTGTAAAGGGGAATTTTTTTATCTGTGTAATTTTATTTGTACAACTTGGACAAAGAGCTCACATTTTAAATGCCTTCGAATATGTTGTCAATCAAGCTATAAATATTTACTGAAAGGTTTCTGTGTACTTGGTAAGGCACTGGATCAATCATAACAGGGTTGAGCAAATCCTTGAAATCTAGTTTTATCCCAGTTCTATAGAACACGTTTCTCTCCCTATATTTATGCCAATCCCTAGGTGGCTCTCAGTTTTGCATCATATGTGATATTTTTTCTCATGTGGTTTGAGGTAATCATTTAACATCATACCATTTTTAAGAATAAATAAAGTTAAATATTCAATAACCTTTGAAAACAAGGATAATGAATGGTACTTTGTCCAGGAATATATTAAAATATATACGTAAAGTTGAGATATTATATGCCACATTTAATTATTTAATTTGGTTACTAAATAAATATTAAGAAAAGTTTAATGACTAATACAATATGTAATTTAATCTTATTTAACAAATAGTCGTTATGAAGTACTATTATAAAGGTTAATGGATAAATCAATTAAGCAAAGCAAAATGCCTAGATTCAGGAGTATGTGTGTATGTGCTGAATACATATATATTCATATATTCATTATATGTGAATTGAGCATTTCATGAAATTGATATCTTAAAGCTATGGAGAAAAAATTATTTTACAATATATAGTGATGATTGGTTGACATTTAGGAAATAACTTAGATTGTTATTTTACCATTTAAATCAAAATAAATTCTAGATGTATTTAATAAATATTAACAATGAAATTTCAGGATGACTTAAAAATTGAATGCATCTTAGGGTAGGAAGCGCCTTCTAAGGACGACACATCAAGAAGAGCCATAAAGAAAAAGCCATAGATTTAACCAGACAAAATTCAAACTTTTAATATGGCAAAAATGTCAGAATAAAATTAAAAGTCAAGAAATTTTAAAATGTGTACAACATATGTGATAAAGATCTACTAATCTTTCTGCAGAATGAATATGTAAAATACTTTGGAGACAGTTTATAGTTGAGAACAAAAGACTCCATTAATTGTAGAAAAGATTTGAGAACAAAAGACATTACTAAATGGTAATTTTCTTCACTTGCAAAGAAGAAGATGAGGACACACAAAGCAAATCTCGTCTAAGTATTGATAAAAATAAAATAGGGGCTGGCCCCATGGACCAGTGGTTAAGTTCGCATGCTCCACTACAGGCAGCCCAATGTTTCATTGGTTCAAATCCTGGGTGGGGACATGACAGTGCTCATCAGGCCATGCTGAGGAAGCATCCCACATGCCACAACTAGAAGGACCCACAACTAAAAATATGCAGCTATGTACCAGGGGGTTTGGGGAGAAAAAGGAAAAAAATAAAATCTTTTAAAAAAAAAATAAATAAATTTTATGTTTGTTAATTGTTCATTTCAGACTGTCAATCAAAACTTGCAATAATATATAAAAATAATTTTAATTTAGTAAATGTACGCATAAATAGGAAAGTTGTTGAAGGTACACAAAAAGAGAGTTCATAAATGTTGAAATGCAATTAATAAATATAGGAAAAGATTTTAAATTTCTCTTAGAATCAAAATGAGGTTGTCATTTTCCCGCCAAACTGTCAAAAATGTTGAAAAACAACAATATCCTGCATTGGAAAGGATATGGCAAAACACTTACATTTCTTGCATGATGCTCTTTATTTGTAAGTTGGTATTTTCAGTCTTGGAGTATTTAGACAATAAAAATATTTAGCCTTAAAAATGTAAATAATCTTTAAATTACAAGTTTTACTTTCTGGGAGTCAATTCTTTGAAAATAATCGAAGAAATGCACAAAATCCCTCTCTCAGGTGCTTAAGAAAACTTTAGCCATGGTGGCCAAATCTTGGAATCAACTTGAAATGTCCTGACATGTGGGAACATTAAGTGCAGCCACAAAACATGACGGTATCACTGCGTATTTCTTAATTTGGAAACTGATTTGCAATGTATTGCTAAGTGAAAAACAACACAAAACTTGGTAAAGAATGGTCTCAAGTCCTAATTAATGCTCATTTGGATGACTGATTACAGGGCAAAAGCAAATCTCCTTAGTCTTTCACACAGAACACTGTAGAATGTAGCCAAGATCCACTCCTCTCTTTGCCTTAGTCATCCTCCTCCCTTGGACTTGAATTTTATTACTAGTCTCTTCCTTTTAAGTGTCTTTGCAGATGTTGTAATTGAATTCTCCCCTTCTCTGTGCAGTTAAATCCCCTTTATTTTTCCTTAACTTTCCCCAATTTTTTGTATATGATTTTGCTCCCTGATTTATTATATTGTGATGCACACTGAAAGGGAAAAACAGAAAACAGTGTGCAGAAATAATGAAGAAAAAGGGAGTACAAAGTGACGTAATGTGATCAAAGAGGACCTCTCTGAGAAAGCTGCATTTAGGTCAATCTTGGGGATAGGAAGATATCAACCAATAGAAGAGATGGAGAACAGTATTTCAGGCAAAGGTGAGAGGGTAGCAAACATAAAGCCCTCAAGACAGAAAGCAGCTTGATATGTTTTAAGAGCTGCAAGGAGGGACATGTGGCTAGATAACTGTGGAAGCAATGTGACAGTGGCTATAGGTGAACTAGGGGAGATAGGTGAGGATCAGATTACGCAGCCCTTGTAGGTTGAGGCTAGGCATCTGAACTTGTTCAAATGTAGTTGGGAGCCACTAAAGGATTTTTTTTTTTTAAAGATTTTATTTTTTTCCTTTTTCTCCCCAAAGCTGCCCGGTACATAGTTGTCTATTCTTCGTTGTGGGTCCTTCTAGTTGTGGCATGTGGGACGCTGCCTCAGCGTGGTTTGATGAGCAGTGCCATGTCCGCGCCCAGGATTCGAACTCACGAAACACTGGGCCGCCTGCAGCAGAGTGCGCGAACTTAACCACTCGGCCACGGGGCCAGCCCCGCCACTAAAGGATTTTAAGGTTAGGGGGTGAGTTGGTATAATTTCTATTTTTAAAGATTGCTCTGGTAACCTTGGTTTTAGCTGTGACGTCTCTAGAAAATAAATATGGAAAATTATGCAAAGCAACTGTTGGGAAGCACTTGAGAACAACTGAGACAGACTAGATGTAGGGCTCTTTTCCCTAAGAGAAAGCAAGCAAAGATGATGTTACTTAAGTAATTTGGCTGTTTTCTCTGAAGATATTTTCCAGTTTTCAGTTCGTGGGAGAAAACGAAAAAAAGAAAACGGCCGATTTTACAGGATGAGAAAATGGATGGGACTTGAGGGAGAAAAATCCTGGAGAGAGGGAACTTCAGAAAAATGAGTACAAAAATCTGCATGCAAATTTCTCTCAAGAACGTGGCTTGGTCTTGAGCCATGGCTGTGTAGAGCAAGATTCCAAGAAACCCAGCAGAAAACTGTAGCTAAAAGCCAAACAGGTGAGCAGAGATTTCAGGTACGCAGAGCTAGGGAGGCAGACATTGATATTCAGACTCTGCCAAGAAGGAGGGTCCTGTAAACTCCAAGTGCTGCCAGCTGGGACCCCCGGGGGGTCATGCCTAGCAGTAAGACTCTGTTTTAGGAGAGTAGCCATAAGGACTATGATCTGGAAGTAGGAACAAACTAAAATAGCTACTTAGAAATAAATTTCCTGGAGGATAGTGACTCAGAACCTTCAAGAAGTAAGAAGTTGGGTAGAATAAATTGATATTATTGGCGGAATGAAACCTCAAACAAACGTCCTAGTAGTAGGAATATTCAAGGTTCACAAAGAAAAACGAACAATATTTTTGACTATCTCTTAAGTGTACACTCTGAATCTTAGCTTGGAATGAAATCTATTGACTTGGAAGGATTTCCTTGAAGAACCAACAGATTGTTTCCAATGGATTTACTCTATATTATTTTTTGGATTTGAGATATGTATTAGTCAGTGTTCACCAGAGAAATAGAACCAAGAGAATCTGTATATACATATATAAAAGATTTATTGTAAGGAATTGGCTTACACAATTAGGGAGGCTGGCAAGTCCAAAATTTACAGTGTAGGCTGCAGGCTGGAAACCCAGGAGAGCTGAGGGTGCAGATGAAGTCCAGAGGAAAGTCAGCTGGAGAATTCCCTCTTGCTTGGGGAGCTGAGTCTTTTTGTTCTATTCAGGCCTTGAATGGGGCCAACTCACATTACAGAGGGCAATCTGTTTTACTCAAAGTTCACCAATTTAGACATTAATCTTATCCAAAAATACCCTCCAAGTTGAGACATAAAATTAAAAATCACAAGGTATAATTTTAATAAAATGCAAAGGTGTTAAGTGTTTAATGAAATAATTTTCACCAAGTATATGCTCTCATGTAATCACACTACAATTGAAAACGTTTCCATCACCTCAGAATATTTCCTCATGCATCTTTGCATTCAGTCTCTCTCTATGCCAAGCAACCATTGTTCTGATTTCTATGACCAGTTTTTATGTTCTATAGTTGTATGTAAATAGACTTATAAATACCTGGCTTTTTTTCTCAATATGATTCCTGTGAGATTCATCCATGCTGTTGTGTGCCTCAATTGTTCTTTTATTTATATTTCTGACCAGTATTCTCTTATATAATATCCACGATTTGCTTACTCATTCATATTTTAGTTTCCAATTTTTTGCATTATAAATATAATTGTAATAAGCATTCTTGTAAAAGTATCTTTGGGAGCATAGGTTTTCAGTTCTCTTGGGAAAATATCGAGGAGTGAATTTTCTGGATCATGGGGTAGGTCTATTTTAACTTTATAGTGAACTGCCAAATAGTTTTCCAAGTGATGGTACCTGTTTCTCTTTCACTAGCAATATATGAGAGTTCCAGTGGCTTGCTAACACTTGGTATTGTCATTCTTTTCTATTTTAGCCATTCTAGTAAAGTGATTTCTTGATGTGGTTTTTACTTACATTTCCATGATAAGTAATAATATTGAACAGCTTTCATGTGTTTATTGGCCAGTCGAGACTTCTGTTAAGTCTCTTACCCATTTTTGGGGGCCTTGTCTTTTTATTATTGAGTTTGAGGGATGTTTTAAAAATATATTCTAGACAAGTTCTTTATCATATATATGTATTGCAAATATTAATATCCAAGTCTATGGTTTATTTTTCATTTTCTTAATGATTCCTTTTGATGAGCACACATTATTTTGTTGTTGTCAAGTTCTTATTTTTTTCTCTTATTGTTAGAGCTCTTTGTGTTCTGTCAAAATCTTTGTTTATCCTAACGTCACAAAAATATTCTTCTCTTTTATTCTACAAGTTTTATACTCTTAGCGTTTATGTTTTTTTCTGTCATTCACCTTGAATTATTTTCTTCACAGTTTTATTAGGGTATAATTGGCATATGTTAAACTGTACATATTGTGCAAGAAGCCACGTATGGCAATAAGCCAGGTATGGCATCTCAAGGGAGTCTAAGGTCTCAGTCTAATGGAAATTATGTTATTTCACTTTATCACAGTCCTAAGCACACATTTCCAACATATAACATACATTTATATATAGCATAAAATTGATCATTTTAACCATTTTTAGCTGTACAGTTTATTGGTATAAGTACATTCACATTGTTGTGCAGCCATCACTGCTATCCATCTGGAGGACTTCTTCATCAACCCAAAGTGAAACTCCGTATGCATAAACAATAATTCCCCATTCCTCTCTCCCCCAGAGCCCCTGATAACCACCATTCTACTTTCTGTCTCTATCACTTTGCCTTTTGAACTATTTTTTATGTATCGTGTGAGATAGAGGGGGAGGCTCATTTTTTTTTTTTAATGTTAATACTTAGTTATTCTAGCACATTCCAACTTGCCAATTTTTTTTTTAAAGAAATTGCCTGCTAGGACTTTGGTTGAGATGGCATTGAATCTACAGATCAATTTGAAAGGAATTGAGAGCTTAAAAATAGTGGGACTTCTACTCTATAAACAAGGTTAATCTCTTCATTTATCTAGGTCTTCTCTAATTTTTCTCTGCAGATTTTAACAGTTTTTTATGCAGATATAACGTACGTCTCTCATTGAATACATTCTTAATTTTTGTTCTCTGACAGTCTTGTGAATGAGATTTTTTTAAACTTTACTTTCAGTTGCTTGTTTCTAACCAACTTTAAATCTTCAAATAAGACTTCTTGAAGCACAAGATAAATCATAGCTCCAGATGTTGGGAAACCACACCACATATACATGCCTGGCACTTGAAAATCATTTCCTGGCCTAGTTGGGGTATCCATAATACATCTCTTTAAAAAGTGTGGAAAGATGATGGAGAGGTTAGATAGTGTTTCTAGAGTATTGTGTTAAGCCAGCAACAGAGCCAAAAAAGAATCCAGAGTTGCTAAACCCCATCCCAGGGTTCTCATTGGAGGGCAGTTACGAAAATATCACTTTAAGCAATACTAACAAAGCTACCAATAGACATGTGGTGTTTATTGGCAGGTAGAAAGGACTGAAGTCATTACAATTATACTTACAAAGGGGTATAACATTTCCTGTTGTAAATATTCCTGATATTTAAAGGTTATTCTGACACAAAGTTCTGGGTTAAATACAGAAATGCATTCACAGGTCCGTTATCACCAGGAGCTCCATTATCAATGGCTTGGTGTTCAAGAGAATATTTTGATACCTTTCTTACAGGGATTGTAAAAAAAGAAACACATAGATAAGGAGAATAGATTAGTGGTTACCAGAGAAGAAGGGGGTGGGAGGAGGGCGAAAGGGGTAAGGGGGCACTTATGTATGGTGATGGATGAAAACTGGACTGTTGCTGGTGAACATGATGCAGTCTATGTAGAAACTGAAATATAAGAGTGTACACTTGAAATTTGCACAATGTTGTAAGCCAATACGACCTCAATAGAATAATTTTAAAAAAATAGAAAAAAATTGAGATTAATTCTGTACTACTTGACCTTACTCATGTTACTATTTCTGAAGTTCTTTGTCAAAAAGTAAGTAATTTAACTCTCTTGAATGATTTATCAGCAATCTCTTATTTATTAAATAAATCAAAAAAGTTTACGTGTCGCAATTAATAACATATAATCATAAAGAAATTTTATCTTCCACTGACCCCATAGATTAAATAGGGGCTAGATCTTCAGTCCCAGAGTTTGGCCAGTTTCAATCTGTTTCTGTACAATCTGAATAGCTTTTTGGACACTTTGAATTAAAAAACACCATCTCAACTTGGAAAATAGCCCAATTCTATTCAATAATCAAAACTTTGAGTTTAATTTGACATAAGCTCTTTCCCCACCATCCCTGGCTGAGATTTGCTTCAGCCAGTGGCTGGCTTTCCCATCTGGCCCTTTCACATCCTCCTTCCCTGATTTGCCTAAAAATGGTTTCTGATGCTGGCGGTAGGACCCGAAGGGGAGGAAGATGTGTGTGGACAGAATGGAGAAGAGAAAAAGAAAGTAGGAAAGTTCTTATCTACTTGACAGTTTTATAAAATGAACCTCACTTTCTGGAACTTGCAGACATCTGACGCTGCCTTTCTCTTCTGAATGCTTTTGTGTCTTTTTCTGAGAACGCTGGATGTCATTCAATCTCACTTGATATGAGTGACTGCACCTCCATGCAGATTAATATGAAGACCTTAAGCATCTGTCCTTTAGTTTCCCTCTGCTCTAGCCTATCACATTCTAGGCAGCCCTGTTCTGTACGGTCTAAGTCAATCTCACAATAGCTTTTGCTTATGTGCATGGCCCACAACTGGTTCCCGGAAAATATTCATGCATCCTTGCCCAAAAGACTCTGATTAGGTATACCACTCAGGCTAATGTACTCACCTTGCCTTCAACCTAAGTTGAAACAGGTAGCTCGCACTTTAGATTTGCTGGCAAGAAAGGACACCGGTCCCTTCTAACCTTCAAATTATCGGGGAGACACAAACTCCCTAAGAGATCTCCTTATAGTTCTTCTCTATTGACTTTAAATAAAGAGAAAAGTACCAATGTGAAGGTAGAAATTACAGCAAAATCATGACTTACTCCATAAATCATTTTCACAATCTCTATCTTCTACTGACCCTTTTATACAAGTGAGAGGTTTAAGATTTTTCTATCACTTTTTTATCATTGATTTTAAACTATACAAGCATCTTAATTCAGAATATATATTGTCCTCACTCACCAGTTTAAATTGAGACAAAATCCATTTTTAAGAGCTTTATTGAGATATAGTTGACATACAATAAGCTGCATGTATTTATAGTGTGTAATTTGATTAATGTTGACATATGTATACACATGCGAAACCATCACCACCACCAAGCAATGAACATATTCATCACTCCTAAAAGTTTCCTCACATATGTGTAATTCCTCCCTCCTGCCCCCTCCACCTTGCCCTTCACCAGTTTTGTTTTCAGTTTGCATTATAGAAACGAAATCGTACAATAAGACTACATTTTGTTTGGCTTCTTCCATAACACATAATTCTTTTGAGTTTTGTCCATATTGGTTTGTGTATCAGTAGTTCATTCCTTTTCTTACTGAGTACCATCTCATTGTATGGATGTAACTGAATGTGTTTATGCATTTATCTCTGATGGACATTTGGATTTTTTCCAGCATTTGGCTATTACAAAACAGCTACAAGGAAATTCATGTGCAAGTCTTTGTATGGAAATATGTTTTCACTTCTCCTGGATAAATATCTAAGACCAGAATGACTGATTCATATGGCATATATATGTTTAACTTTTTAAGAAACTGTCAAACTGTTTTCAAAGGGATTGTACCGTTTTACATTCCCACTAACAGTGTATAAAAGGTCCAATTCTCTCAAACTCTTATGTCCATTTTTAAAATGTTAGCCATCCTGATAGATGTGTAGTGGTATCTCATTGGAGTTTTAATGTGCTTTTTCTAAATACTAATGATGTTGAGCATGTTTCTTGTGCTTATACGTGATTGGTATACTTTCTTTGGTGAATTCTCCCTTCAAAATCCTCTCTCATTTCTTCAAACTAGAGTTTTCATTTCTTATTATTGTGTTTTGACAGTTCAGTTTATATACTTTATCTAAAATATACTTTACAAATATTTTTCCCAGTCTGTGGCTTATTTTTTTTTTTCATGTTTTAAACGGAGTCTTTCAAAGAGCAGATTTTTAATTTTCAGGAAGTCTGATTTATCAATTTGTTCCTTTTAAAATTAAAAAAATTTTGTTCAGCTTTATTGAGGTGTAATTGACAAGTAAAATTATAATATATTTAAAACGTACAATGTGTTGATTTGGTATACATATACACTGTGAAAGGATTCCTCCCATTGAATCAATTAACATATCCATCATATCCATCACCTCCCG
The DNA here is from genome assembly GCF_037783145.1 of Equus przewalskii. Classification (NCBI taxonomy): domain Eukaryota; kingdom Metazoa; phylum Chordata; class Mammalia; order Perissodactyla; family Equidae; genus Equus; species Equus przewalskii. The sequence continues at coordinate 25,452,336 of NC_091847.1, read as the reverse complement.
AATGTACCTTTTTGGGGGGAGGGGGTAAGAACATTTAAGTTCTACTCTCATAGCAAATTTCAATTGTACAGTACGGTGTTATTATGTTATAAACTAGATCCTCAGATCTTATGTTTTTTAAACTGAGAGTTTGTACCAACCTCTCTTATTTCCCCCACCCACCAGTCCCTGGCAACCGCTTTTCTACTCTGTGGAATAACTTGAAGAGATGGATAGTCAAGATGCTGAGATGGGGGGCTGGCTCCGTGGCCGAGTGGTTAAGTTCGCGCGCTCCGCTGCAGGCGGCCCAGTGTTTCGTTGGTTCGAATCCTGGGCGCGGACATGGCACTGCTCGTCAGACCACGCTGAGGCAGCGTCCCACATACCACAACTAGAAGAACACACAACGAAGAATATACAACTATGTACCGGGGGGCTTTGGGGAGAAAAAGGAAATAATAAAATCTTTTAAAAAAAACAAACAAAAAAAGAAAGATTGGCAACAGTTGTTAGCTCAGGTGCCAATCTTTAAAAAAAAAAAAAAAAAAAAGATGCTGAGATGACAAACACAACTGAGCCAATGGATCACTCAATTTAATTAGAAGCTAATAAAGGCAGACTATTTATTGAGAATATGTAATATTTGTTGGCTGGGCCACATAACTTGATTAGTCTTTAAAAATTTTGTACGTATATATATATAGAAAAATTAGTTTTGCACCTTTGTCAAAAATCAGTTAGGTATATTTGTGTGGGTCTATTTCTGCGTTTTCTGTTCTATTCCACGATCTATGTGCCTATCCATCGGCAATACTACACAGTCTTGATTACTCCAGCTATCTAATAATTGAAATTGGGCAGACTGATTCTTCCCACTTTGCTCTTTTTCAAAACGTTTTAAAGCTATTCTAATTCCTGTGCTTTTCTGTATAAACTTTAGAATAATTTTGTCTATTTCCACAAGTAATTCTTCTTGGATTTTGATTATTTGGGAAGAATTTATGTGTTTTCTACATTGAGCCTTCCAATCCATGAACATAGTATTGCTTTCCAGTTATTTAGATGTTTGTTGACTTCTTTCATAAGCATTGTATAGTTTTTAGTATACAAATTGTGTACAAGTTTTATTGGATTTACTCCCCAAGAACTTCAGTTTCTTTGAGCACATTTCTTAGGTTTGAGGTCTCTAGCCATTCTGCCTTCTCTCTACTTTTCAGAATCTTTTTCTATTTGTCCTATATAACGTATAGTGTGCTTGTATTTATTAGAGGAATAAGGAAGATCACATTTATTCTATCTTTCTGGATGTGGAAGTTGCAATTATTTTTAAAGAGATTTAAATATTAAGAAAAAAATCATATATTTACTCAGTTATAATTTTTAGTGCCTCCCATCTTCCCCTTGCTTTGTGCAGATTCAGTGTGCCATTTTGTATTATTTTTCTTCTGCTTGACGATGTTCTTTAACATTTCTCATAGTACAGTCTGCTAGTGATGAATTACTTTAGCTTTGAAGATCTGAAAACATCTTTATTTCACCTTTGTTTATGAAATATGTTTTTGCTCAAAATAGAATTCTAGGTTGATTTTTTTATTGCTATTCAGTATTTTAAAGATATCCATGCATTGTTTTCTCACCTTGCCTTGTGTCTGAAGAGAAATCTGCTATCATCATTATGTTTGTTCCTCTGTTGTCTCTGGCTGCTTTTAAGAGTTTGCCTTGCTGGTATTGATTTATTTGATTATATTCTGTATAGGTATAGCTTTCTTCAAGTTTCTTGTATTTACAATACTTTATGCTTGTTAGAATTGCAGGTTTATAATTTTAATCAAATATGGAAATTTTTCTTCGAATATTTTCCCTGTCTCCTCACTCTTTCCTCTCATTAAGAAACCTCAGTTACATGCATAGTAGATTATTTGAATCGTTCCACAGCTCTCTTATGTTCTTTTCATTTTCTTAATCCATTTTTCTTTGTTTGGTTCACTTTGGATTATTCTATTAGATAAAAGAATTTGAATAATTCTATTACTGCCCTTCGAGTTCACTAATATTTTATTTTGAAATTTTTAATCTGCCATTAAACTCATTTTGTATATTTTTCATCATATGTGTTGTAGTTCTTTTTTTTTTATGAGGAAGACTGGCCCTGAGCTAACATCTGTTGCCAATCCTCTTCCTTTTGCTTGAGGAAGATTGTTGCTGAGCTAACATCTGTGTCAGTCTTCCTCTATTTTATGTGGGGTGCCACCACAGCATGGCCTGACCCGCAGCACTAGGTTTGCACCTGGGACCTGAACCTGTGAACCCAAGGCTGCCAAAGTGTAGTGCATGAATTTAACCACCGTGCCACCAGGGCGGCCCCTACACTGTAGTTTTGAACATACAGAGTACGGTTATAATAGTGGTTTTAAAATCCTTCTCTGATAATTCTAATACCTGTGTAAATTTTTGGCTGGTTTTAATTGATTGATTATTCTCCTCATTGCAGGTTTTATTTTCCTGCTTCTTTGCATGCCAGGCAATCTTCAGATGCCATTAACTTTAAAATTTATCTTGTTGTGTGTATATTTTGCCATTTATATAAATATTGAGCTTTGGTGACTCAGATAAGTTACCTGGAAAAAGCTTAATTCTTTCAGGTATTGCTTTTTTGTTTTTTTAATCTGTGTCTGGAGTGTTCTCCATCTATGAATAATTATTCCCACTACTCAGATAAACATTTTCTGAATACTCTGCCACATGCATTGTGCATTTATGCAGGCTGTCTGGAGGAGTCAGACACTATTCCCACCCATGTGTGTGTTCTAAGCCCTAATTCTCGTGGTCGGCATTTCCCCAGCCTTAGGTAATTTCCTCAGTAGCAGAGCTCTAGAGCTCCAGGTCCCTGCAGCCGCTCTTTCTTTTCAGGAGCTCTGTTCTGTGAAATCTTGCTGCCATGTTCTCCTCAGACTCAGCGTTCTCTCCTCAGCTCAGTGCATTTTCCACGTTACGCCTCAATTCCCCCTCACTGTGGGCCGTGGCCTGAAAGTTCTCCCAAGCAGCAAACTAGAAAAATTGTAGGACTAATTTTATTTGTTTCCTGCCTCTCAAGGATGACTAGCCTTTATTGCTTGATAGCCAGTGTTTTGAAACTGTTTTTCATGTATTTTTTCTGTTCTTTCTTTGTTTTTTCAGTTTGTTGGTTTGCTTGTTTTTGGTTATTTCAGGTATGATGGTAAATCTTGGCCAGAGGTAAAGGTATGAGAAGTTTTATTTAACAACCATAATGTATTTGTTTTCTACTGCTTCTGTAACAAATTATTATAAACTTAGTGGCTTAAAACAACATGACTTTATTCTCATCATTGTGGAGGTCTAAAATCAAGGTTTTGGCAAGGCTGTTCCTTCTGGAGGCTTCAGAGGAGAATCCGTTTTCTTTCCTTTTCCTTTCTGGAGGCTCCCTGCATTGCCTGACTCATGGCCCCTGCCTCTATCTTCAGCCCACATCGCTCCAACCTCTTCTCCCATCATCAGACCTCTTTTTCCTGACTTTGATCTTCCTGCTTCCCTCTTCTAGAGGCTTGTGATTACTTTCGGCCCACCCACATAGCCCAGTATAATCTCCCCGTCTCAGGATCCTTAACTTAATCACAGCTGCAAAGTTCCTTTCATCATGTAAGGTAACATATTCACAGGTTCTGGGGATTAAGACAAGAACATCTTCTTTTTTTAATTTATTTTTTACTTATTTATTTTTTTAAAGAAGATTAGCCCTGAGCTAACATCTGCCGCCAATCCTCCTCTTTTTGCTGAGGAAGATTGGCCCTGAGCTAACATCCGTGCCCATCTTCCTCTACTTTATTTGTGGGACACCTGCCACAGCATGGCTTGACAGGCAGTGTGTAGATCCACAACCAGGATCCGAACTAGCGAACCCTGGGACACCAAAGAAGAATGGTGAACTTAACCACTGCACCACCAAGCCAGCCCCAAGACAAGGGGCATCTCTGAGGGGTGTATTCAGTTTATCGCACATGTCAAATTCATTTTAAGAATCCATTGCAGAACTAAAAAGTAGATATTTTATAGGCATATATATCCTATCTCAAATTTTTTTGAATAATTATTTTCTGACATGTTATTACTGCTGTTCATTTATTAAAAATATGTACTTAATATTTATTACATGGCAAATGTTCTGATCTATAGGTAAGTGTATGAATGTGTTCTGCAGCTTACTTTGAATGAACTTGCTTTCAAATATGTTTAGATAGTGTGACAAATTGTAAGGCAAATGAATAATAATTATAAAAACAACCCATATGGATGAAAGGAATCACCTATGCTAAAAATTTTGAGCCGAATTATGATGTATTAAAGATACAATGTGTTATTTTACTTAGAATAGCAAAGGAAGATATACTGGAGGTCTCCTTATTCAACTTAAATATCTGCTTATCATAGTAGCTGGTATACCTCAGTATTTTCTCAAATATGGATTAGTCTAAGTCCTCTCAAGTCAGATGTTTAAGACACAGGATAGTTAGGAATAACTCTAGCAATGGTTTTAATCAGCCACATTCCATTGTAATAAAATTTTCTATATAAGTAACAAAGTTGTATCTTATAAAATAACTACTTATTACATGGTATTTCTTTATAGTGCCATGGTCAAGATCTGGGATCCAGAGTTGGAAAAACCTCTATTTAAAGCTCTCTAATCTAAGGTGAGTGTCTTTACCCCCTGTGACATATATTGGTTTCTGCTCCCAGTTCCTGGCACAGAGCTCCTAAAAACCTTCTAGTTTCCTAAGTGGTAAAAGCACTGGGAACTCCCTTGTTCTATTGAGGCGAGTCTGGGTGGGCTCCTGGATGCTCCTGGATGCTCCTGGATGGGAGCTGGTCACCAGAAAGACCAAACCATAATTAGAAGCTTGGAATTTTCAGCCTCACCCCACTGCCCCCTCATCCAGAGAGGGGAGACCGGCTGGAAATGGAGTTAATAATTGATCATGCCTACATGAGGAAGCCCCATAAACTCCCAGGAGTAGGAGGTTTGGAGAGTTTCCAGGTTGGTGAACACATCCATGTTCCAGGAGGGCGGTGCACCTCAACCCAGCACTGAGACAGATGCTGCTGCACTCAGGACCTTCCCAGACCTTGCCCTGTGTGTCTCTTCATCTGGCTGTTCACTGTATCCTTTATCATATCCTTTAATAAACTGGGAAATGTAGGTAAGTGTTTCCCTGAGTTCTGTGAACTACTTTAAGAAATTAATCTAACACAGCAGGGGGTGGTAGGATTTGTCCCTCAGTTGGACAGAATTTGTGGCTAACTTGGGCATCTACTACTTGTGATTGGCATCTGAAGTGTGATGGGCGCAGTCTTGTGGGACTGAGCCCTTAATCTTTGAGGTCTGACTATCTCCAGGTGGATAGTGTTGGAACTGAGTTAAATTATACACCACCCAGCTGGTGGCATGGAGAATTGCTTGCTGTGAGGGAAAGACTCACACATATTTGGCAATCAATCAGAAGTGTGAGAAGTATTCTATGTGAAAATAAAGGAGACACGCAGGAGAACTGTGGGTTTTTCCAATACACCTCTCCATATTGCTTTTCCTAGACTCTAAAATATTACCTACCTCATAGGGTTGTTTTGAGATTAAATGAGGTAATAATATGTGTAGAGTACTCAGTGCTTCAGTTGTACTACTTGCCCTCGGGCTTAGTGACAAGTAGTTAGGAAATAAAAATGTTAGATGTAGTCAGTACTGTTATTGTGGCCTGAATAAGTTTAGACTTTTAGAGAGAGACAGGAAAGAGAGAATTCAACTTTTGTTAAATTGTTGTAGAAGAAGCTTAGTGTATTAACGTTCCTCCCAGTGGAAGTAATCTTAGACCTTGAAATGAGGTTAAATTTTGAAGATTCCAGAGGTGAACTGACAGGCCTTATTTAATGTCTCCTCTGCAGTAGATTGCATAATCAGGAGAGAAACATATGAAAAAGCATTGACAACTTAAAAATTTAATCAATTTTGTAGCTATAACTGTGATTAGATACATATCCAGAAGTAAAATATACTTACCCAGTATTTATTGCAGAAAAACAAAAAACTTCAAAGACTAAGTTTCTCTACATGTCCACAGATGCATGCTATTTATTCACTAATTGCTTTTTACAAAATTGTTTAGCTTAAGGTCAAATGTGTACTACAAACACAAAGGCATTTAAAATTATAAACAATTATTTCATATGAATGATACAAACATCTAAATCTAAAGAAAAAAGTGAAATAGCAACTTGTTCAAATTAAATTATTCAGAAAATAGATTAGTAATTTTCACTCATAACTGAAACATATATTCCAAATTAAAGCAAGAGGCAGAAATGCAAAGCATTAAAAAACTCTCTTTCTGAGAGTTTATAATAGAAATGCATAACCATAGCAATTCAAAAGAAAACAGAGTAATTTAAGTTTCAGTAAGTATGATATAAAAATTACTCTCAAAATTCTTAAAACCATCACCAAATTGTTCCATGTCATAGAATATATGACATTAAAATTTCTCTTAAACTCTGTCAAGATGTGATGGAAAACAAGAGAAGCCAGAGAATAAAAGAAAGATCAAGTTTGATTTTCTTAACCCTTGCCTTATCCTTTGGATTGAAAGCACCTCTCTCCTTGGACATCACAGATAAGTGGACTTGTCCCCAAATAAATACATATACTATATAAATGTGTCTTTGAAAACATAGGGTAAAGTTCATGCCACTCTTTGTCTTATTCTCAACCACATATTGCATGTATATAGTACTTGGAATTTTTGCTCAAGGATATTTCCAAACACCTAATTTATTCATTCATTCCACAAATTTTTATCGAAAATTCCCTATATCTCAGATATTTCCTAGGCGACAAAGGTATAGCAGTAAAGAAGCCTGACAAGTCTTTTGTTCTCATAGAGATTATGCTCTTGAGAGAGAGAAGGACCATAAAAAATAAAGAAATCATATAAAATGCTTATATAATACATGCTAAGACCACAATAAGGCAGAAACAGGTGACAGAAACTGACTAGGATGCTAATTATATGTGGTAGAAACAACATGACACAGTTTCTATTTAACTATAATGATTTTATTTTTCTATCATCAAAGAAACAAATGGACACATTTTATTTGATTTTGTAGATTTTCCAAAAGGATCATATTTTCTCTGGTCCCTAAAGAGATAACTTCACTGACTTAAGAGTTGATGCTATATTTGGGCTTTGATAAATACTTAATTTGAAAGTTACTATTTTGCACTGCATTGCCATATCTTTGTTAAAAAGATTATTATAGCGTTATGTGCCATGTGGATTGTTGTTTTGTGTATACGAAGTTACCTCCCCCCCGCAAAAAAATCTGCAAAAGTGTTTGGAAGATTAAGTAAATCTGCACAATTACCTCTTTCAGACAATTTATTTCTTAACCAAGTGTTTCCATTTTTGCATTAACTACCAGTAAAATAAAGCAAAATTTCATTGCCACCTTATATGTCGCAGCAAGTTAGTGTCACAGCTAGACTCTTGATTATCCTTTAATGTATGTTCTGTAATATCACAGTTTCTAAAGCTAAGTTGATCTTACTTCTGATAAAAAGCCATTGCTTGAAAGCATATACTGTATTTCATTGACTTTAAGGTACCATTGACTCTAAGATGCACTCTTACCTCTAAAAAAGATGCTGCCAATTAAACTAGAATTCAAGGCTTGTCACATATTTTATACTTTTAGACTGAAAGAGCTTTTTTAGACTTAAGCAGACATAGTTTTACCTTTTATCAATCTTATGCATTCATATAAGGAAAGTATAATCAAAGTAAATTGGTTGAGTTGTTTCTGAAAATTTTATACAGCCTACAAGTTTTCTGGGAATTTTTTAATTCAGTCATTAATATCACCCTCAAGAACATTGATGATACAGCATTTCTTAAAATCTTAGACAGAAGAATTAAAACTCATTAGCAATGGGCTCTTAAGACAAATTTGCAATTATCAAGATCTAGCTTACTTTTAAGCGCCATATCAAGAATTTTGCTAAGCACCGTCTCAGTCGATGTCTTTATTGGTGGTGTCTAAGAGTTTAAAACAATGTTCCAGTATTATCTCTGGTCTTTCCTACAAGCCACTGCCATTTTTCTGCAAGTTTTTATCTGGCATTTTCATGGTTGCCCATGCACAGGCAATGGCAACTATGCCACAATTGCAACTAGGCTGTTTTGAGACATTATTGATTTCAATACATATTCGTTGCAATGATGTTAAAATGCAAAACACCAGTGTCTTGTGATTGACGAAACAGAGTAATACAGTAAGCATATTCAAGTACCACTAAGAAGTCAGGTGATAGCTTTATGGGATTTCCTTTGTATGTCACTTGTTCCCTTTCTCTTGCAGCTTCTCTTTTTATCTTTAATTTTGGACATTCAAATTATAATGTGTCTTGGTGTGGGCCTCTTTGGGTTTATCTTCTTTGGTGCTCTCTGTGCTTCCTGTACTTGGATGTCTGTTTCCTTCCTTATGTTAGGAATGTTTTCAGCTATTATTTCTTCAAACTGATTCTCTGCCCCTTTGTCTCTCTCTCCTCCTTCTAGGACACCTATAATACAAATTTTAATGTGCTTGATATTGTCTCAGAGTTCCCTTAGACTGTTTTCATTCATTTTTCTCTTATCTGTTCAGCTTGGGTGATCTCCTCTAGTCTTTTGTCCAGCTCGCTGATCTATTCTTCCGTATCATCTACTCTGCTAATGAGTCCCTTCAGTGAATTTTTCATTTCCAGTATTGTATTCTTCATTTCTGATTGATTCTTTTTTATATTTTCCAGTTCTTTGTTGATGTTCTCACTGTGTTCATCAAGTCTTCTCCCAAGGTCGGTGAGCATCATTATGACTTTTTGGTTGAACTCTTGTCAGCTAGATTGCTTATTTCTGTTTCACTTAGTTTTTTTTCTGAGATTTTTTCCTGTTCCCTTGCTTGGAATGTATTCCTTTGCCTCTTCATTTTGTCTCTTTCTCTGTGCTTATATCTATGTATTAGGTGGGTCAGCTTTGTCTCCTGATCTTAGAGAAGCGACCTTATTTAAGAGATGCCTTTTGAGGCCCAGCAATGTGCTTCCCTCTCGCCACTAGTCTTAATGTTCCAGGAATGACCTCTGTGTGGGCTATGTGTGTCCTTTTGCTGCCACAGGGTTGCTCATACTGCAGATGCTCAGGGGCTCTAGACTTTCCCCCAGACTGGCTGTTTGTAAATGGGGTTTGGGGAGTCCCAGAGCAGTTTGTGGCAAAGTCTAATAGTGCACTACTGTTGCAGTTTTCTGTTAAGTGAGCAGGAGCCCAGTGTGGCTGGTTGTTAGGCTCAGGGGTTTACAATTGCTATAGGCCTCAGGCCTACAAGGCTGTTGTCAACTTTCTCAGGATTACAGCTGAATGGGGACTTCCCCAGACATAGGAGAACCCAGTTGTTTCAGGCTTTGGAAGGCAGGCCTGGTTCCCTATAAGGCTGTTTGAGAAGTTCATGTCTTCTGCCACTGATAAACCCACCTCCCACCTGTTCACACACACCATCAACACAGTCCTGGCTGGTGCACATGTCACAGTCCCCTGGATTGTAACCAGTTGCCCCACTGCAGAGGTCCAAAAACTCTCCAGCAACACTCTCCACACTCCACCTGCTCCTCACACAGGCTCTGCTGCATAGAGGCAGACAAACTCACCTACCCGCACAAGGTCAAGGCACTCAGTCTATGAAAGCTGACAAGAAGCCTGAGGACTTGCTGTTGGGTGGGGCCAGTCCCTAGGGTGTGCTACCTGCCCTGGCTGAGCTGGATTAAATCAGTGCTCTAGTGCATGTGGCAGATCCCTGGGCTAACAGGCCAGGGGAAGAACTCCAATGGAGTCTGCCAGTGTCTGTGTCAGCAGACTTGTACCAGGTCACAACAATGGCTTCCACCAATGTTTCAGTCCCTGGAGAGGTCTCACGTGTCACCAAAATGCACCCAGCGGCTAACAGGTGAGTCTCTTTTCATCAAAGTACTGTGTTCCTTTCTTTCTGGTGATTTTAGCTTGCTTTCTGAGATGGGTGAATTTGTGCATGGGCTCTTTAAGAGGTAGGTTTTTCTTCTTGTGTCCAATAGCTTTTCTGGGGATGTTCCCTGTTGCAGTTAATAGCTTGTGAAGGCAAATATTTTGACATTCATCTCAGTTGTGTTGAGTCTGAAGTATGCTTACAGCAGTAATGCTCCCCCATTAAGGTACCCTGATTGTTCAGGGAAAGGTGTGTACCTTAAGTTTGCTCCCTGCCAGCTGGTAGTGAAACTCTGCAGCTCACAAAGGTGGTTTTTCCTCTCCAGGAGGAATTTCTGCCTCTTCTGCTTCAGTCAGGGCTATCCCTAGTTGTGGTGATTATTTTTGTACAGTTTTCAGTTCTCTCTCAGGGGTAATTTTTCCAAGAATACTTGTAACTTGGTTGCGTTCATGAGAGGAGCTGAGTTCAGAATCTACCTATGCCACCATCTTGACAAGATCCTGGCAGCTCTCCTTTTTCTGTCTTCACACTCTTGTTTCTATTTCAATTTTCAGTTTTTCAAGCATCTTCTAATTCTCACTCTTTTCTTTACGCACCTTGATGCCATCATTAAGATAACATCCAGGTCTTGTTTTAGTTTTCTCCCTGCTTCACCATAGGAACATTCTTCTATGTTGTCTTCAACATGAAATTTGTTTCAAAAACATATTTTATTTGCATCTATTATTCCCAGAAAAAAATGTATTTTTTTTCTTACTTCCTATGATTTCTTTTAACAGCTGTTAGTTGAGAAAGAAGACAGAGAAGCAAAGGAAGTGAACTGCAGGGAAAAGGTTTGAACAGAAAGCAAGTAAGTTATTTCATGCCTTATAAGTATTTAACAGAGGTGAAAAGATCAGTTCTTTCTACCCTTAGAAGGTTTCCATTTCTATTGTTATAAAGTGAATCCTGTCTCTCCCATTTCTGTTTCATTCACATATTAACTACCTGGGAACTGTATGTGTTACTTCTGCTCTGCCCTGGGTCACTTAAATCAGTTTTTGTAAAGCAAAAGAAATGTTCTCAGATTGTAATCTCTTGAAGGACAAAGGGCATATCTTGTAGTTTTCTTTGTTCAGTTCCTGCAACAGTATTCTGCTGGTGAGGATTTTCTTTGATTCCTACTTCTTCAGAGTAAATAGTGGTTATTGAGTCACCAGAATTTTCTCCTCTCCTTCTATTGTGATGTACCCAAATACCAAGGCCTCTATTCATACTGTTACTGGAAAACATTCTGAACAAATAATACTTTTAAGTCTCCTTGCTGCCTCTATGAATTTAATACTAACATTCATGTAAGGATGACAGGCAAAAGACTTTATGAATGTCAAATAGTTTTATCCAAATTTATGAACTATATTGTGTTGGGATTTCCATGGAGCTATTTATCCATCAAACTGCTCTAAAAACTATATTTATACTATTCTCAAATCCAAAACTTATATAGAAAAAATTCAAATATTCTGCTTTTTATGAGGAGCCATATAAATAAAATTTTTCTATGTCTTTGGAATTGATCCCTCTGAAAAAAGTTAAAAAGCACACATTTTTTGTGTGTGTTCCAGCATATGACTTGCTTAAATACCAAAAGTAAATTCCTATTGATGCGGGCTCAGTGAGCCAAGGAGTGGAAAGAAAGATTTCTTGGACTCTCAAGGTCTGACAGTAGTGCTCTTTTATTTAGAGAATAATGTGGAATAGCGTGGGGACAGGACCCATGGGCAGTAAGAGCTGCTGCAAAACATGGGTTGAGGGTAGGGCTAAATTTAAGTCATAGGTATGTGAGCTATGTCTTTACAAGATAAAGGAAAGGAGATGTTAAAAAGCCATTAAAATGGTATCAGTGCAGGTGGGGTCTGGTTATTGGGTGGTCTTATAACTTTGGATAAGAATCAGACTGGATTAAATCAAGACGTCCTATGATCCCCAGAGGATGTTTGTGGTGGGGGGAGTCAGCTACATGAGGTTACCAGACAAGCACAATAAACAAGACTAAAGTCCTTGCTGTCCCCATTAAGAGTTTCTAGAGATAAGGTCATCCCCTCTTCCTCCTGGTGCAAAGAGGGAGACACCCCACGATGGAAATGTCTCTCATCAAAGGGCAAGCAAATTCCACTCCTCAGAGCCTCCTTCTCATGTGCAGTTTTTAAAAGTAACCAGCCCAAAATAATCCTCATCACTATGTTTAATGAAAGTAATTTCTATCAATAAAAATAGCCCAATTCTTAGATGGTAGGAAACCTATGCATAATCAATTTGCAAAATGGAATAATAGATGAGAAGGATCTCAGGAAATTAATAGGAGGTTAACCATTTCTTCTCTGTTCCATATTTCCTTTTTCCTTTAAAGAAATTTCTTTTTTAACACACATTTCCCCCTCCACCCAACAGATCATAAAAATGAACAAGTTATTTTAGGTAAACAAGCAATCTACCTGGAGATAATCTCATCAGTACTGGAAATACAACCTAGAACAGTGGTTCTCAAAGTTTAGCATGCATCAGGGTTACCAGAAAGGCTTGAAAAGACACGGATTTCTGATCACCACCCAGAGGTTCTAATTCAGTGAGGTCTGAGGCTGGGTCTGAGAATTTCCATTTTTACCACATTCTCAGGTGATGCTGCTGTTACCAGTCCAGGAACCACATTAAGAATCACTGACTGAGAGCAGTTCTGAGCTTAGGCAAGGTCAGTAAGATTCCCTTTACTAAGAATTTGGAATTGGGGAATGTCATCAGTTATCTGTGCATAAAATCTATGAATTTGGGGCGAAAGTGGCCATGTTGGGTCATGTTCAACTAGAGAAAGTCATTTTTGCAGATAGAGGAATAAATCAGATATTCACCAAGCAAAGCACAAAGCAGAGACGATATAGCTTCAGAAAAAAGAGAAATGGAGAAAGCCTCTCTTTGAATAATTTTCTAATTTCTAGTTCCAATCACTAGGTATGTCTGGGTGTTTTTCTTATTGTTGGGTTCTGAAAGATGTCCTTTTTAACTTTCTAATAAATGCCAAATTTTCTTTTTTACCCTCAACTGTTCTGTAAGGCACACAAACTCATTTAATAAAATTATTGCTGAATGAAACTAAGAATTTTTTTTTCTGGAATAAAGTTATAAACATAATAATTGAGTTGTATATATATTTTAACAATAGCACTGACATAACCTTTGCCAGTGTTTATAACTCTAGCAGAAGACCAAAATTTTTCACTGATCACCCTGCCTAAAACAGCATATAGCAGTATATTATAGATTTATTTGTATTTTGGAGACTGTCTTCACCTTTAGAATAAGAATAGGGAACTTCATTTGATTTGCTGCTGTATCCCCCATACTTGAAACAATGATAAATAAATGAGTAACTAAATGAATAAAAGATAACAATATCTTTTTTGAGAAATATTATTCCTTTAAAGTGTTGGCTGAACCCATTAGTTGCTTTTGTGTTATGCAAGTCCTGAAAAATTAATCACGTTTTCATTTTCTCAGGACTTTAAGTGAAATCACCAGATGTTATGCAGCACGTCACAACAGGTCAGAATGGTCAGGTCAGAGTTACACAGATAAAGATCACAGAGATTATCTATGTCAGCAATTATTTAGGGAGAAGTCAACAAGGAGGAAAAGCTAAAACATGGTAGAAATCTGTGGCATTAGGAGCTTTGTCTCCCTAACGACCAATTGCAGAATCTCAATGGCAAATGACAGCTTTTATTCTCATGATAATAAGCCTGTGAGTTGACAACTTCATGCTACAGGTGCACATGTGTGTTGGGATGGTCCCAATCCACGCATGTTCACTCTGAGTTCCCAGACTAGAGGGGTAGAAACCAATTGGGGCATGATTTTCTTCTGGTAGCATTCAGGAGCTCCCCTTGGGGCTGGTAGGTATGTGATTTTCCATAAGGCCTGGGCTCATTACTTTAATGCTGTAACTTACATCACATCCTATGGATCAAAAGGAAGCACATGTCTATGCCTAACTTCTACGGACCACAGAAATATACTTCCTATGCAGAGGTCATAGGGGAATGAATTTTTGTTGAATAACATACTAATCTACTTCAAGTGCCACTGGGGAACAAATGAATTGCTAAAACTCCTAGTAAATCCAAGGCAAATATTTTCCTCTGATAATTAAACCGGAGCTGGAACCCAAATGCTTCTGGGAAGTATTGTTCAGTCCCTAATTACATTGAAGGATGTAACACGTAAAGGATTGTATTAATCGGGGTTCAGTTAGGGATGCAAATAACCCCAGTAATCCAGAGGAAATTTAATGTGGAGACTTGGGTATACATGTATTGGAAGGATGTGAAGGGCAAAAGGAAGGAAGGGTAGTGTCATAGAAGTAAGAAGAGTATATTATAATACTCAAAGATCAAAAGCTGCAAAAGTCCTTGTACTCAAGTCCTGCTGCTATTCTGTTGCAAACTCTTGTAGTTTTATCCACCAAAGAAGTATAAGCTCTTTGAGGACGGATCCTGAACAGGTAGCTGCTTTTAGCAGATTGCTGAGGTCCAATATCACAGAACTTCTCTGAATCTCTAGCAGTTTTCAACAGCTAGCAGATTGAAGGAGCCAGAGGTAGGAAGCTTCTCCTTTCCTCTCACTTTCTGATCTTCTGTTTGACCTCCTAATGGTAAGAACTCATCAAAAAGCCAACTGTCAAAGGGACCTGGGAAATATGATGTGCTGACCCCAAGACTTCTGAAATATAGAGCAGAGCCAGGAAGGGTGGAGTTTGGAGGCCCACAGCAAACAGGCAAATGGTCCACACAGAGGACTGTTATCTTGTGGCTAGAGGAAGACACAGGGTTTCTTCAGGAATACTTAAGGAGAGGAAAGAAAAATGACAGAATATAAAAATGATGAGACAGTATCTGTTGCCCTGGCAGACAGTTGAACAAGGTTTGATCGCTGATTTAAAAAAATAAAAAAGGCAGACTCAAGTGAGAAGTTGAAAGAATTCAGAAAATGAACTGCACTATGAGACCCCAGGAATGAACCTCGGTGTTTCAGGGTCAACACGATACTGTGGATGAAATACAGCACTTGCAGAGACTTCAAGGACTGGCAATGAGTTCAGGCGCAATGCAGCTCAATGCCAGAGAAGAACGCCAGAGTAGAAAAAATTATACCAGAAAAGTCATGACACACGCGAGATACTATTAACCTTTCTATTCTCTACAATAACGGATGGGGAGAGCAGGGATTTCAGAAGGGATGAATTTCTTGCTTAAACTGATGAAAGTTTAAAGCCAATAGAGATTAATGCTTAATATGATATAGTGTTGTTATAACCTAGTGAAATCTGAGACAGTTTACAAAATGGTAGACCTTAAGAGATGGAATGAAACTAGTCTATCCAATCTAAACTTTATTTCCTATGACTTACAAAAGGAGATATATTTGTGGTGGAGTACGTGCACAAATACACACAAACACGACTTTGAAAAAAAGTTTTTATGAGAAAACATTTATCCTTACCATGTGATGCACTTTAAGATTTCTATTTTATCTATTCTATATTATTTTGTTTTGTAAAACAGTGCTTGTTGTGACCCATTCAATTGACTTCAGGACCACTAAAAGAGGTGTACCAGTTCCCTTTAAGCTTGAAAAACACTGCTCACATCTAATTCTCACCTTATAGTTTAGAAAACTGAGACTCAGTTTGAGCAGTAACTCTCTACCAATTTCTTAATGTTCCTTATGCACACGGTTGCATCATATTGTTTATAGTCAGAAAGTCCTTGGGAAACAAGGTAATAGTTAGTTAAATTGTATTCAACAGCACAAGATTTTTCCTCTATATTCTTAGCAAAATATTTCACAATGACCGCAATTATGTATTTGAACCACACCGCTTCATGGGTTTCTATTACCTCCCCAATGCAATTGTTAGAGGACACAGCCGTCTGCAAGACTTCTCTTTGTCTCCTACAGTAATAACGTGATTCTAAGCAAAGAATTCTAGGGCTCAATAAAGGTATATTTAATTGAGTAATAGGAAAAGAATTACAGAGACTAAATTTTTAAATTCATACGCTTTTCAGTGATAGCCGATAGGCTGGTGTTGCCCTTCCAAAAATAAAATATAAATCACAGGGTTTTCTCGATAACGTGGAGACCAAACTTTTCATTTCCCTACTCAGTATAAACTGATGTCACAGTGAGTCAAAATATTCTGGAGGTGGAGTCCATTACTATTAACAAAAAGCTTTTCCAGATTTATAAGAACAGAATTTGGAATAGGCGAGGCTTCTGACAATATGACCAGCTCACATTTTCTCCGATCAGTAGAGAGCTGGTGTACCTTAACAGCTTAATACTTATTCAAGATCCATGTTCTGTTAAAGTGTTTGGATTTCAGGAAGAAAACAAACAGGTAGGCTGATTTTATATGAAAAGGGAAGAAAACAATCTCCACAGAGACTGTCACTTCTGCTTTTCTATCAAATAGAATTTTTATAGCTCTGGCATAAACCCTTGAAAAGCTGGGATTTTAATAGAAATGCCAATGTAGTTTTAAATATAGCACCCCTGGGCTATGCTTCTATTACAGGGAAATTCAATGGCTCTCATGGCAACTGAATATTGGAAATACCTATGGTGGTGTTCCAGTCAGTGTTTAGCTATTTGATAATCTTTCTTTTGATAGGAAATGTATTTGTCACAGTTTACATTTGTCAAGTACTGAATAATTTTAAAAGTTGCTAGAATCATTTTAAGTCTATGTACTTAAAACTACTACTTATGCAAATGTAAGTTTTAAAGAAATAAATATGGTGAAATGTATTTATTACACATGAACTATAATTCTTCATATGTGGTCAGCACGATGTAGTACGAAGAATACTGCACTCTGAGAAAGAAAACATGATTGCTAGAATGAAATTTGACATACACTGTATGTGAGATAGTGGCAGATCACTTCAGCAATTCAGATCTCAGTGTTCCGTCAGCAGAATGGGAACAATAATGGCATTCTTAAATGGTTATTGTGCAAGTCAAATGAAACATAAGTGAGGAGTGATTTTTAAGTATAGAAAGTGGCTTAACAATGGAGGGACATATTTTTTACACATATTCTTATTTTAAAATATATAATCATTGTACATATTACAATACATTGTAAAATAGAAAATATAAAAAAGTTATAGACATCACTAATCATATACATGAAAAACATCAGTTTAGTATTTATAAATATTGCTATTTCTTTCTTTATGTAATTATTCTTTTATTATATGTTTAAATTACATCTAATTGTTTTTTCTTTTTTTTTGGTCAGGAGGGTTAGCCCTGAGCTAACGTTTATTGCCTATCTTCTTTTTGGTGCTTGAGGAAGACAGTCCCTGAGCTGTCATCTGTGGCACCCTTCCTCTATTTTGTATGTGAGATGCCGCCATAGCATGGCTTGATGGTTGGTGTGTAGGGCTGTGCCTGGGATCTGAACCTGCGAACCCTGGGCCACCAAAGCAGAGTGCGTGAACTTAACCACTGCACCACGGGGGTGGACCCTACATCTAACTTTTGATTGTTTTTGTCTTTACCATAAAAACTTTTGTAAATGAGTATATGTGTATACACATACGTATGCGTGTGTATACACATATAATTATTTCTTTAAGAAAATACTTGAAGCAGATTTATTAAGTTATCTTAGTGAAAATATTTACAGTTAATTGCCATCTATAACTTTCTGCTAATTTTTGATCCCACAAGTTCTGGAATTTATCACTTTAAAAAAAATCTTTGATAATTTGATAGTTAAAAAGTAATATTGATCTTTCAATAAGTATGTATTTCCTTACTAGGAAATTAAATATTTAAAAGTAATTATTAGGCATACCCTTAATGTTCTTTCTTCATTTTTCTGTCAGGAAGTTAGTCTCTTTTTTTATTAATTTAAGTTTTTCATTATTTGCTGAGCCTCAGTTTTCTTATCTGGAACATGGGAAGAATAATAATTCATGGAATTTTTAATTATGATAATTAAATGAGATAATATAACCTAGAGTGTAGGGGAAATTATTAGTAGAATGTCAAAGGCAGCATAAACATATAAGAGGTATATCAAATAAGTAGTAGAGGTGGGAGCTTAAATATTAAATTCCACAGCCCATGCTCTTTTCAAAATAGAGCTTTATAAATACAGAATTATGGCAGTGGTCACAATATGCCACTTCACAACATGAATTAATATAATTTTCCTATTTTTCTTTTCTGGAAAGCTATTCAACCAATAAATATTTATTAATCACTTAATGGATCTAGTCATCTTGCTAGGAGCTGAGGCTTTTAAGGGAACACATGTATCTCCATAATTTTAAAATATGTACACATAACTTATATGTCATTCTAATATCAAAAGTGAATTGTTAAATATTCTTCTTTGGGTGAAAGCGTAACCAAGTTCTGATACATTCGTACAAGAGAATACTACTCAGCAATAAAAAAGAACAAACTATTGGGACATGCAACAACTTGGATGGCTCTCAAGGGCATTGTACGGCGTGAAAAAAGCCAATTTCTAAAGATTACTTGCTATGCAATTCCACCTCTATAACATTCTGGAAATCATAAAATTATGGTGATAAGGAACAGATCAGTGGTGGTCAAGGGTTAGGGTTGCGGGAAAGGTGTGACTACATGAGTATAGCAAAAGGAATTTTGTTTGGAGTGAGGGAATATTACTATATCCTGATCGTGGTGGTAGTTATGGATCTATCTATATATGTGATAAAATTGTATGGAACTATACACACACAAAAATCTAGTAAAATCTGAATAAGATCCCTAGATCAGTTAATAGTGTCATGCCAAGGATGGGTGAAGCATGCATGAGAAACTCCGCATTATATTTGCAACTTCTATGTAAATAATCTTTTTAAAAGTCAACTGAATAATTCATAACCATTGTTCAATGCACTTGTCCAGCCTCAAGAGTATCATAATTGATGATGACTGATATGTAGTTAATTACAACAAAACAGGGACCATGAATAATTTTTCACCACTCTATCTCCAATACTTAGCACATTTTCTGGAATGCAGAAGGCACTCGATAAATGCTTGCTAAATGAATAAATAAATGTAAAAAATTTTAATCAGTAAGGTATATCTGAAATAAGAAAGCTAATTGCATATATTAGAATTCTAGATTGTTTCTAACATCTGCCAGTATAAATGTGGTCATCACAAAGAGCATCTTCATTTATACATTTGATCTCCCATCCCATATGGTTTTTATATATTTTCCTTAAGAATCAATTCTCAAAAATGCAATGACTGGGTTAATAATATGTAACTTTATTTGGAGCTTAAAACTAATGAATTGCTTTCTAAAATTCATCAATTTACTTTCCTTAAATATCATAATTTACTGTAACCATTTTATTGAAACTCACCTCTCACTTACCCTTAAATCATATTCTATATCTGAGCCTTACTTTATATCTTCTACTCAGGTATTCCCTCAAATCCTTATCCAAACCTGAATCTCACTGTAGCAGTAGACTTCATGATCAAAGATATGAGGAGAAGCTCCGTCAAGATTACATTGCTCTGTGTGTGTGCTCATGCATATCACACATGGGGCAGTAATTAGAGAACTGTGAAATTCCTTTCTGAAGTCAACTTTAGGAGCGTTTCAACTGAACTACATGTTAAACAATTTACTTGGTGTATCCAATCAGTGTTCTCAACACTGACAAATTCAAATTAAAAATCTTGAGTAAGTTTTGAGGATGAATGCTGTTAATATCATTAATTGAAATGTAGAAACGTCTCATTTTTTAGGTAATTCACTAACCAAGGGTCATCAAGATTAGGATAACATTGTACTTTTCAATATTTGATCATTTGTCTGCACTAACTTCTGAAATTAGATTTTTATACCATTTAATGTAACCCCTTTGCCAAAAAAGCTGCTGTATAAATAAATGCATTAACGTTTTTAGCAATTTAGAAAGAAACTGGTGTACATTAGAAAATTTTAATTTTAAAACCAGCTCATAATTGTTAAAAAACAAATATACCAATTTTTACTTTATATTAAACCATTCTTAACTGAATATGATTTTTACTTAAATCACAGAAACCTTTAGTTATGGAGACCTTATAATTTCAGGAGAAAAATTACTGGAAATAGTATTTAACATTTCTGAGTCATGAACCTGCAGTATCTAAGGCGACTTTTTGTAGCCAGGAGATTTCCATTAGTAGCTTAAAGTGATAGATGAGCACACCAAAATGAATTTCCTAGTAATATATATTAATCTAGGAAGCATTTAAAAGTTAATATTGATACATTTTCCAGTAAGATTGTGTAAGAATTTACCTTTACAAAAACTCATCATTACTCCATTTAATGAGATTTTATAACAAGTAAATTAAACATGTATTTAGTTTATTTTTTCTTTTTTGAGGAAGATTAGCCCTGAGCTAACATCTGCTGCCAATCCCCCTCTTTTTGCTGAGGAAGACTGGCCCTGAGCTAACATCCATGCTCATCTTCCTCTACTTTGTATGTGGGATGTGGTGCATAGGTCTGCACCCAGGACCCGAACTGGTGAACCCGGGCCGCAGAAATGGAAGGTGCGAACTTAAATGCTGCGCCACTGGGCCAGCCCCTGTATTTAGTTTCTCGAATAGTCTATGGAAGGTACACCATTTCTCATTTGTGTTAAAAATATATTTAAAGCACACTTGACTGTTTGGACAGCAATCATGCAACGGTTGAAAGTTAAACTCATTAACTTAAAGCACCAGATTTTGTGGCTGTCTGTGTACACAGGATATACCCACTCAATAATGATAATATGCCTAGCATGAGTTTACTAGTGGTAATCTCAATGATGCACAAAGTTTAATATTACAAAATGAGAATAAAGCTCACAGAAGCTTACTATGGGGAGTCATGCTAACTATCTGCTCAGACTGAGCAAAGCAGTGATTGTCAGTCTGTTATTAAGCGGATTGTCTCAATCGGTTAACATAGATCCCTTCTTGCCACAGACTGTGTTTCTAACTCTGACAACTGGCCTCTCAAAATATGCATTATTAGCCAAAGAAATACTGAGGGTTAGAATGGTTGATAAACTTAAATGAATCAATAATAAAGAAATCGTTCACTATTATTAATATCGTAAGTAAAATAATATTTCAAAACTTTGTTCTATTTGATGACATCATATTACTTGTCATTTTTCTGTATGCAAAATGACATATTAATTTTCTCAACAGGATGATGATATTATTTGAAAATAGTGTAATTGGAATACATAAATTCAAGTTAGCACACAAGAAAGATTTTATTAAATTGGGCATTGGATAATTTCTTCTTTACCAGCTTTTCTCACTTAAAAAAAGAGCCTAAGGACTTAAAGGCATTTGGTTGCTTGATGAATTGAACTTTAAAGAAACTCAGGACCAACAGGTCTCACTGCCAAGTTGTATTTAATCTTTTCAGGCTGAATAGTTTTATCTTTTTTAGATAAAAGGGATTATAAGAATTTTAAATTGCTCCTGCCTATGTAAAATATGAATAATACTACTTATAACCTGACTGCTGTAGAGAGACGTTATGGGGAGGATTGCTGAGGCACTTGTAAGGAGCTCCAAGCTTCTTGGGACAAAAGCTTCACGTACATACTTTTTGCTAATATAAAAATAGTTGAGCACCAATTGTGGCGTAAAAGATGATATGTTGTCAAAATGCTATAATATTAAACTCTACTTCTGATCAGATTTGAGGATTTTGTCTCCTTTTTTCCCATACAAATTCCATATCACTTAACAGACGTTTCCCATTACTACACTCTGATGAATTACTATCTAGTCTCCATTTTATAGGCAAATTTATGCTACCATGTTTTATTGTTATTGTTGTTGGAAGTAACAATAAATAACCATGGCAAAATTGACTTCAATAGTAAAAGGAATTTTCTGACTTATGTAACTAGAAGACTTGATGTAGCATCGTCTTTAGATAACGCTTGATTTTGAGACTCAGTGAGGTTCCCAAGGATGAGCTTCTTTTTGACCTTCCACTTGGTTTTTAATGCTGTTGGCATCATCCTAAGACTCTTGCTTTGTGATATGAAGATGGCTTCCAGAAGCTCACAAGACTGCATGCTTCTTTTTTATATCTTAGCCTCCGAAATCCTTGAAAAACTCAAGGGATGCAATTTGATTGGATCATCTTGGGGCACATGCTTATCCTCAAACCAATCACTGTAGTGATTAGAATGTACTGATTGGCTTAGCACAGGTCACCTGTTCTACCACGGCATCAAATGTTGTTTGGGACCACATAGATCCCTCAACAGAAATCAAGGCCTGTTATGGAAGGTTGAGTTCAACTTATGAAGTGGAAAAGGATTAAATATATATCAGGTTCAACAGTTAATGCCTATTCAGAATGTTATTTTATTTTATTAAAAGATGTAAGTCTAAACGGTATAGTCAGGGCTTGCCCACCTATGAGTATCAGATTAGTTCATATTTTCCCTCAAAATTGCATTTCAAAAATGGCAAACCTTATTTTATTTCTAAAAATATATTTTCCAATGAATTTCCCTTCTAAAGAATTTCTGAAAATTGCTGGAGTATACTTACATATTCCTGAGAGCAATCCTAGTTTTCATTTTCCATTTTACCCTCATTTCTGGTTCTGGTCTGTTGATCCATGCTCTTCCCACTCATTGGACATTTCTGCTCTACTTTTCCTCAAGGCCATGGAATTTGATGTTCCTCTGCCCAAATGCTTTTTACCCAGCTCCTCGCATGACTGTCTTCTCAACATTTCTTTTTAATCGTCCTTGACCAGTCTATCTAAATGATGTCTCCATCATGCATTATATTAACTTATTTTGTTATTCTGATAACACTAATATGTGAAATTCTTTATATTGTTTGTTTATTTTTAAATTACTGATCCTATATTTTGTTATTCTCTTCACATTGGAACGTTAGCTTTATGATGGACATTGTCTCATTCATCAACTGTTTTGCTCATCAATCTATTCCCTGCATCCAGATTAGTGTCTGGCATATCTCAGGTCTGACAAACGTTTGCAGAATGAACAAATAAGGATGTTGTCAGGCCGGCCTGGTGGTGCAGCGGTTAAGTGCACACGTTCTGCTTCTCGGAGGCCTGGGGTTCGCCGGTTCGGATCCTGGGTGCAGACATGGCACCACTTGGCATGCCATGCTGTGGTAGGCATCCCACATATAAAGTAGAGGAAGATGGGCACAGATGTTAGCTCAGGGTCAGTCTTCCTCAGCAAAAAAAGAGAAGGACTGGCAGTAGTTAGTTCAGGGCTAATCTTCCTCAAAAAAAAAAAAAAAAAGATGTTGTCTCTGCATATGGATTTTTCTTTCTTGTTCTTTATCTCAAGCACAGCTATGAACTCTCCCTTAATCTCCTACTAAGTACGTTGAAAATTAAGATATAATAGAAGAGAAGTAACACCATGGTTGTAATTTATAATCGGTACTAGAAATATTAGCTCAAAGTACCACCTAAACTGGACTTACTGTTAGGAAGTTCCTAACAGCATGGCTCCTGTTTAGCTTCCAGCTTGTATCTATGTGCTAACGGCCAATTTCCCTCCCTCCTAATCCCTCTGTTCCCCTCACACTTAAGGGAGTGTTCTTGAGCATGACAATCCTACTACTCAGAGTAGAGCAGA
Source organism: Equus przewalskii (assembly GCF_037783145.1). Lineage (NCBI taxonomy): Eukaryota > Metazoa > Chordata > Mammalia > Perissodactyla > Equidae > Equus > Equus przewalskii. Next base: position 25,428,556 of record NC_091847.1, on the reverse strand, counting down.
CTATGTCTTTCTTTTCTTCTAATCTAAGACTTACCAAGTTCATCTTCTGTCCCCTGTTTGACCTCTTCCTATCATGGTTGTCGAGAGCATTTCTAGTTCCTTAAAGAAGGTTCTACCTCCAATCACAGAGGAGTAGTCTGGCCCAATACCATCAAAACAACAATTTTCTTGGAATATAATAGTCCTGCATCAGCCTCTTTCCTGACGAACAAAGTATTTGTCTTGAATAATAATAGTGTGGGACATCAGCAGTTCAATGCAATAGTCCGATGTTTAGCCAAGCCCAATTTATTTTCAAAGTACAATTTCTCTACAAGCTCAAGTTAATTGGGCTTTCCCATCTTTCTTTAAGTCCTTTGAGGTTTTTATTGCTCATGTCCTGTGGCCATTGTTTTCACAAGACTGTCCCCCAAGGGCTTGCTATAATTTTCAGAGACAGCGCATTCTAAATCCCTACTTTGAAAAAATTCCTCCGAGGGAAGCACAATGTGCAGATATGCAACTCTACTTGCAACACAGCCAACCTCTTGATATTATCTCGCGAGCAATTGCGTCCCTTGGAGTCACATCTCTGCTTTACATCTTCAAAATTAAAAGGCACATTTTCAGTGCTTGGTTTTCCTGGAACAATAAAACAGCCTCTCTGAAAGTACAGTATCAGTCTCTAACAATGGGAAAGCAGGAAATAACCTGACTGCTTTAAAAGGACAGGTTTGTTTAGTTTAGTTTTGTTTGCTCCGACACCCTCCCAACTTTGCTTATGTCTATCTTAGATTTCAAAGATATTAACGTGAAGCTTGCATCTAAGCTTGGATCAAAGTATCTGGTATGCCCATCCTCCACAGACAGCTCTGACAGTAGATCTATTTAAGCCCTTAATAAGCCTTCCCAGGGATCACTGCCTTTTCAATTTCCCAACCTGTTCTCATGTAATCAGCTAGTTATACTGCCTGCGGTGAGGGGGGGACAGCGTGGGAAGACCACTATGAGATTATCACGCCAAAGTGAGATTCTCAGGTGGAATACAGGTCCAAGCAGAATTGCTTAATAAAAGTTTTCACAAAAACCCAGTGTCTGTCTTATTATTCTTCAACAGGAGAAACTGCATCACAATTTTAATACTACTTACCTTCTTCCAAATTTGTAGGTTCATGACATTTGGAAGAGGGACAGAGGGATTGTGGTTTTCTCAGATTAGGAAAAAGGAGTATTTCATGCAAATCAAAAAGATTTTGGAAACTGGTTGGTCTATGGTGAAAAATTTGTGCAAATAATCAAGAGTTGTTGCTTGTATTCCCTGATAAACTTCACTTTCTCTAAAGGAAATCCAAATGGTTCTCCACATGTAGATTGCGAAGGCAGATTTCCTCTGGGCAATACAGGGTTGTTAATACTGGACCTGAAATAATTTGGAGGTTAACCATGTAGGCAGATTTAAGAATAGCTTTTCCTTAGGCTTTTAATGGCAAAGGCCAAACACTTGAACTTCAAGTGGACTAACCTTTAAGGTCAAAGGTTTTGAGACATAAGAGCCCATATTAATGGCTTAATGGAGAGTAGTGGAGACATCTGACAAAGGGGATTCATTTTAGCAGCACTTTAATGAAGTGAGAATTTAGTAGAAGGAACTGAGAGGCCGAGAAGTCAAAGGTTGAAGTGGTAATGGACTGGATGTCTCTTGAATTATTGGGACTTGAGTTTGGATGATTTAGTAAAAGATATACTTAAGGCCATTATGGGTAAAGCTCTCAAAAAGTGTCATTATCTCAATCCTTTCAATTCTACTGATTCAATACTTCATGAAATTGTTATTTCCTCTCACTTACTGCCTTTGCCCCAGCTGCTTGCATAGACTATTATTATATTAGTGTCTGAATTAGCATCCCACATATCACTGTTTCTTGCCATGATCCATTGTCCAAATTTCACAAAGAAGTATTTTTCTAAAACACAAATGCTTAAAATCATATATGAAAAGAATGTAATTTGCTTCTACTTTAATGGACAATGTGGTAATATCAACTGAAATTAAAAATTCACATATAACATAAACTGAACAATCTCACTTTTAAGAATTTGTCTTGTAGCTCTATTCACCCACGCTAAATGATGAATGCATGAGAATATGCATGGCAGTGCAGTAGAGATAGAAAAGATTTGGGAAAAGATAAATATCTATCAGGAAAGGATGAGTTAAATAAATTGTGGTTCATTAATACAATGGAATTTATTTAGCCATTAAAATGAATGAAACAGACTTGTATGTATAAAAATGCACTGTCTGTTAGATTGATTTATTTATTTTGAAAATAAAGAAAGTATAGAATAGTGTGTGGGAGAAAGTATATTAAAAGGTGGAAGGATAAACCAGAAAGTGTTCATAGCAATTACCTCCCAGGAAGGATCTATGAGGAAAAAGTAGGAGGGAGATTTACTTGTCATTGTAAACACTGTTCTTATTTATAAATTTAACTTTGTGCTATAATGCTCATTAAAACATAATTGATTTTTAAAAATCATACAATGGCTTTCAATAATCTCTTGGATGGTCTTCAAAATCATTAGTATTATATATATGTATATGTGCTATATCTAATATAATACAATTAGTATTATTATACATAGTGTATTATAATGCCATATATAGCTATAATGTCATATCCATCATAATGTCCTATAACGATATTATAAATATATATATATATAATTTATGTCTTATATCTTTATTTCTGTCTATCTATCCAGTCATAGTGATGTGTAGGGACATTTATGTTACTAGTTATCACTGAAAAAAGTACTTCCAAATTTCCACCAGTAGAGTTTTCTTAGTTTACTATTGGTCATGTAGTTAGGGAGTTTGGTGATCTTTGTTATAAATTAGTTCTATGTGAATCTGACGATTAGCTCCAGGTGAAACATTTTTAGCAAAACATTTTCTACATGGAGCTAGGAACCAAATATGTAATGTAGCTTTAAAAACAATTTATTGTGTATAATACACACACATAAAATTGCCCAAACCATAAATACACAGCTAAATGAATACCGCAATGCTACCCATTTCATTTAACCAACAAAAACAAATAAATAAATAAATAAAAATAGAACATAGCCAGAACAAAGACGGCCACCTTCTGCCACTTTGTCACTACAGTGTTGAAACTACCTACCCTGACTTCTAATAGATTAGTTTTAAAACTTTATGCAACTAGAATTATACACTATCTTTTTTTGTTTGGTGTATTTCATTCAACATATATTTGTAAGATTTATCCATGTAGTCACATATAGCGTGGTTCATTAATTTTCATTAATGCTTAATATTCCATTACAGGAATATAGTACAATACATTTATTTATTTTTCTACTAACAGACAATTAAGTAGTTTCAGGTTTGGAGCTATTATGAGTAGCACTGTCATGAGCATTTCAGTACATGTCCTTTGATGCACATATGTAAGCATTTCTATTGGATATATACATATCTGTTATATATGAGACATATATATGAGATATATGTGGTCTCATTCTGTTGTTGACAGAGAGGTGTGATAAATTTTTCCACTATGCTTTTGGACTTGTTATTTCCCCTTTGTGGCTCTCTGATTACATACACAATAGTTTATAACTGTTGTATCTTCCTGCAACTTGTTCTCATTATGGCATGTCCATTTTTCTCTAATAATGCTTTTTGACTTTAAATGTACTTTGTATGATATGAATATAACTATTGCTTTGCTTTTGACTAATACTTTTGTGTTCTATTAGTTTGCACCCTTTTATATTCAATGCTTTTGTATCTTCAATTCATCTCTTGTAAGCAGCATAGAATTAGATTTGTGTGCTTGTTTTTATTCAGATTGACACTTGGTTTTTAATTGGAGTGTTTGGACCTCTTACATTCAATGAAATTCTGATAAATTTGGGTTTAAATGCATAGACTTAATATGTGTTTTCTATTTGCCCGAGTGTTTTCTTTTCTCTTTTTCCCCCACCTTACTTTTATTTGGATCAGTCATCCTTGCTGATTTAAGGCTTAACCTTTATCTTTGGTCAGCAGTTTGAATACATTATGCCTAGATATGATTTTTCTTTCTTTTTATCCTGCTTGTGGCTTGTTAAGCTTCTGTGGGTTTATGTTTTTCATTGTATTTGGGATGTTATCAGGCATTATTTATAAATTTGCTTTTATATACTACATGAGCTGCAAAATAAGTAACCATTCTATCATTCCATAATATTTATTCTAATATTTAACTGAATTTTAAAGGAATACCACTTGTAATTTAATATCCATTAGTTAGCAAAACATAATTATAAAAAGCAAAGCCATTCCCATTTATTCTACATATATTTATTGAGTATTTACTATTTACAATACTGTGCTAAGACCCAACTAAAAAATAAACAGAAGATTTAAAGGGATATTTTCTCCAAAGAACATACACAAACGGACAATAAGCAAATGAAAGATGCTCAACATCATTAGTCATTAAGGCAATAAAAATCAAAACCATAACAAGACACTTTTTCATAACCACTAGGATGACTAGAATAAGAAAGACAGAAAAGTGTTGGTAAGAATGTGGAGAAATTGGAATTGTCATACATTACTGGTGGGATTTTAAAACATTGCAGCTAATTTGGAAAACAGTTTAACAACTCATTGAAATATTAGACATAGAGTTACTATATGACTCAGTAATTCCACTCCCAGGTATACACCCCAAAGAATTAAAGACTGGTGTTCAAAAAAAATTACACACAATGTCCATATTAGCATTATTCATAATAAGGAAATAGTAAAAGCAACCTGAATGCCCATCAGCTGATGAATTTGATTTTAAAAATGTGGTATATCAACACAAAGGAGTATTATTCAGCTATTAAAAGGAATGAAGCACTAGTACATGTTACAATTTGGATGAACTTTGAAAACATTAGTTTTTGTTTATATTGTTCTATACAGTGGGATATTTCAATTAAAGTATAATTGAATGGAGAAGTCTACAGAGACATAAGGTAGGGCTCGTATGCATGTGTGTGTGGTGGGGGCTGGTGAGAGAAGTCGTTGAATGGGAAGTTACTACTAATGGGTACAGGTTTCCTTTTTGGGTAAAGAAAATATTCCAAAATTGAGTTGTGCTAAAGGTTACACAACTGTGAATGTACTAAAAACTACTTTATTTATACACTTTCAATGAGTCAATGTTTTTAGTATATAAATTATCTCAGTAAAGCTGTTAAAAAATAAAAACAAATAGATATAAAGACAAAAGTTACATTTTATTAATAATAGGAATTTGTTAAAGACATTCCAAAAAGTAATTGATCTCTTAAAATATTTTTATTCGTTCTCTGAATTTGGAATCACATCTCTGTTTGATATAATTAATTGCCTATTAATTCAGTGAAACAGATGGCTAGGAGGTGCTTCTTGCTCTAAACAAATCAAGGAAAACTGACCATTATTTTTCAAAGATTAAAAAGGTCACTCAAATTGCACAGTTTGAAGAAAAAATGTAGTATGATTTGGTACAAATTTGAGAAAACTTCGAAATAAAGCAAATTAGTATATATTATTTTTGAGGTTTTTGATTATTAGTTGTGAGGAGTAATAAAAGAGAGGTCATATTTATTGAGGGGCTATATAAATATTCTTCCTATGATAACTAGTAAAGACCTTACATATTTGTGAAGTACAATATGCTGGTGAATCCATGAAGAAGACATAAGCATAATTAGATTGCATTTTTAATTTTTCTATCACATAATTTCACCTCCCACGTGAATGGCAGTCTAAAAAGTTTGGGTGACATCATTGGGATGACCATGAGAAATGTATATTTCTCTCAAAATTACATACTATGAATCTGACTTTTTTCTAGATTCCACATATAAATGATACCATGAAGTATTTGTCTTTGTCTGGCTTATTTCACTTGGCATAATGCCCTCAAGGTCCATCCACATTGTTGCAAACTGCAGAATTTCCTCCTTTATCATGATGGAATAATATTCCATTGTGTGTAGTATAATTGAAATTTGCTAAGACAGCAGAACTTAAATGTTCTCATATACATTTATATTTGGTGATGGATGTGTTTATAACTAGATGAAAGGAATTCTTTAACAATGTATATGTTTATGAAATCATCACAATGTAAACTTTAAATATCTTACAATTTTATTGGTCAATTACATCTCAATAAAGCTGAAAGACAATTACATATTAATCCCTTAGTCTTATATCTCTAGAGGTTACTTATCTGGTATGATGATTTCTCAATAAAGCCATTGATTTTTCTGCCCTTCTAGTATTTCTTTGTACCATCTCCTGGGCTTCCATGACCACCGCATCTCTTACCAATGCCACCAAGTGACAGGTACACAAAAATGTTTTGTCTTTTATTTTGCTGAGGAAGATTCACCCTGAGCCAACATCTGTTGCCAATCTTCCTGCATTTTTTTGTGGGTTGCCACCACAGCATGGCTGACGAGTGGTGTAGGTCTGTGCCTGGGATGTGAATCTGCAAACCTGGGCCCCCAAAGCATAGTGTGCCAAACTTAACCACTAGGCCATGCAGCCAGCCCCGATCTCCCTCTTTTTTATGCAAATTGCTCCTACAGCATGGCCACTAACAAACAAATGGTGTAGTTCCATGCCTGGGATCTGAACTCAGGCCGCCAAAGTGGAGTGCACCACACTTTAACCAGTAGGCCACTGGGACTGGACCCACAAAACTGCTTCTGCGTGTTTCAATTTCATGTTTCTTCTCCACTCTCCCAACCCTTAGAATACAAACACATACACATATAATACAAATACAGAAACAGGATAAATAATTTATGAACTACTAAAAACAGGTGAAGCAAGATGAAAAAGTTCAAAATGTAGCACAGAATAAAAAAGAATGAAAAAATAACAAAAGAAATCATGTGAATATAATGTGTTTTTAAGAGATTATTATGGGATAAATTGAACTATTTCAAACATTTGGTTTTCTGCTAGAATCAACAAAGGGAAAGCGATTATGATACTTTCATAATGATTCCTACTTAAATAAAAATTAAATTAGTGGGCGATGAAAAGAAGAGGAAAATACTAAGGGCATTAGAGAGGACGAAAAATTTCTGACTGATTAAATAAAGGATATGAGATTGTTTAAGGTTTTTGAAGTTATGTCATATTTCAAGTCTAGTTGTCTCCTTTAATTGTAATATGCACAGAGTATATTAGTTTTTGACAAATATGACATGATCAGAAATCACTTTCACAAGAATATGCAAAAAAATATAAAAACTGCAAGTTGTTATCAAAAGATTTGATGTTAATACAAAAGGCACACCCACTTATAAAGCTCTCTGATCTACCGACAACTCTTTCAGAAATTGTCAGAAATCGATTTCATTTTTAGTGTCATCAGATTCTCTAGTAACCTAATTTCTTTGTGTGTATGTGTGAGGAAGGTTTGCCCTGAGCTAACATCTGTTGCCAATCTTTCTCTTTTTGCTTGAGAAAGATTGTTGCTGAACTAACACCTGTACCAAGCTTCCTCTATTTTATGTGGGATGCTGCCACAGTGTGGCTTGATGAGTGATGCTAGGTCTGCACCCGGGATCCAAACTTGCAAACCCTGGGCAGTCGAAGTGGAGTGCACAAACTTAAACTGCTATACCACCGGGCTGGCCTGGTAATAACCTAATTTCTTACCACAAAGTATTTCACATTCTCATCTACAACTATTTTAAAAGATGTCATATTGTTTTAAAATATTGATGGTTATAACATACCAAAAGAAATTATCTGTGTATTACTCACAAGTTAACAATTGGTTAAAAAACATTTGTATGATTTGTTTAAAAAAAATATTTAAAGCTGTTAGGGGCTGGCCCCGTGGCCGAGTGGTTGTTTGTGTGCTCCGCTGCAGGCGGCCCAGTGTTTCACTGGTTCGAATCCTGGGCACAGACATGGCACGGCTCATCAAACCATGCTGAGGCAGTGTCCCACATGCCACAACTAGAAGGACCCATAATGAAGAATATACAACTATGTACTGGGGGGCTTTGGGGAAAAAAAGGAAAAAAATAAAATCTTAAAAAAAATATTTAAAGTGGTTAAATCTAAGACATTTTGTAATTGCATGAAAATTTTTGAAATGACAATAAATAATCAAGTAAACTAAAATCTATTTGAATTATTAGGTCTAACAAAATAAAGCTAACATCATTCAACAAACTCTATGTAAAAGTCTTATAACAAATCTTTGTTAAATCTACAATATTTTAATAGCTTATTTCCTGACATCGTAGGTGTATTTTTCACAATTAATATTTTTCAGTGTTAAAGTACAAAAGGAACTTGAGCGAGAAGCATAATGTAGAATATTGGTAAATTTGTTTAAATTTAACCTCAGACATTTATAGGAAAACATGTAAATGTAGTCTGATTAGCTGCGGTAGCATACATTACAGTTGGTCTTAGTTAACAGACCTTCCTAATCCACTTGTCCTCCTCTACTATGATTTTTGGAAAGCAAAAAAATAAATTTTCCATCCACCCTTGTATTTAGGGGCAACCAATCAATGCCTAAAAGTGCATAATTCACCAGCACAAGGAGGAGTGCCATAAAGGCAAGGATGAGTGAGGAAGAAGGATAGAAACAGTCGTCATCCCTTCTGGCATATCGAGCTGCTTCATTAGCTCTAGGTTGCCTTCCTTCAAAACTTCAAATGATGTGAAACGAACTCTAATTTTTCAAGCTGCCATTTGTCAGGTTTTTGGTTACTTGAAGCCAAATGCACTACCAAATGACAAAACTACTATGTGTTTTAAACTAATGTATATTGATTTAAATATTTTAAAATGCACACCATTTTGTGTACTCATCACTGATATAGGAATGCAAATTTGATGAAATGTCCAAAACAGAGATGACATATCAACAAAATCAAGAATTCCTTTTTTGGAGGCCAGCCTTGCAGCCTAGTGGTTAAGTTCAGTGTGCTCCTCTTCGGTGTCCTGGGGTCACTGGTTCGGGTTCCGGGTGTGGACCTACACCACTCGCCAGCCATGCTGTGGCAAGGACCCACATATAAAATGAAGGAAGATTGGCATAGGTGTTAGCTTAGGGCTAATCTTCCTCAAAAAACAAAAAAACAGAAAACAAATTCCATCTTTTTAACTTCATATGCATAATTTATTTTCTTTTTCTATGGAGTCTTTTAGTCATATGATGAAAATATATATACTTATGAAGAACTACCAAATATTTAGTACCTACAATGTGCCAAATACCATTCTAGGTATTTTACATGCATCTGTCTTTTCTTTTTCAGTCTTCACGACAACCCTATAATGGAGGTAAATATACATTTATTTTACAAATGACAAAGTGGGATCAAAGTAGTTAAGTAATCTGCCCAAATTCACATGGCCAGAAAGTGACTGAGGCCAGACTTTTACCCACACCCAGTCAAGGACAACAGTGTATGTTCTTTCCACTATGCATCCTACTTCCTGTGAATCTTGTTGATCCAGAACAGGTTTGAAAATTGCTGTGTTTTCTCCTTTCCCAACTAGCCAAATTACTATTTTAAATACATTTATTCAGCTGTCCTTTCACGTGTTACACTCCCATTTTGAAAAGAGAAAATAAAAACAAAACCCTTTTTCCATTTCATTGTAATGAGTTAACTTTCCACACTAACCTGTCCTATAAAGATGATGGTGTGATGAACTTGGCAGTGGAGGGAAATGCATTTATACCATGATATAAGTTCAAAGAGAAATCTCTGTTGAGTGTCATTTCTTTTTTGTATATATATTTCCATCTTGACACATGTTATTAAATAGTCACTCATACACTACATATTTGGTGACCACTTCTAGTGTGTTATATGCTGTGCTGCTTCCTGGTGATACAGGTAAAACAGAGATTCTTCCCTCAAGATGCTTATAGTTTACTCGGGACTTGTCTTTATATGGTGCAAATGAAAAGTGCTGTGAAGGGGTCAGGCCATCTAGATAGGATTTTGCATATTGTGCCCTTGCAAGGGATTCCAGCTGAGCAGTTTGTGGTGGTTAAAATTCACACCAATTCTTCTCTCCCAACCCTGTGCCTCCGTGGAAGTCATCAGAGGAAGACGTGTCTGCTTCTCATTGCATAAGGTGCTATCAGCTTGCCAAGCCATGTCCCTGTCTGCATCCTGCCGGAAGGAAAGAGTGCCTTTCCTTGATTCATAAAAAGACCAAGAAAGCAGTAGGATCAGCTGGTATTTTAGCACATAAAAGGAGACCCCTATCTCCTTCTGGATGGTCAAAGAGCTTATCTCAAGTAACAGCTAAGAATCTCATCTTTGCAGACAGTTTAGAGTTCTTTGGTCAAAAGTATAAGGAGCTTTACAGAGGAAGATGCATACCTATGTGGAAAGTCAATGAAATGTGCACAATCAAGTTGAATTCAGGACACTTTGAGTGTAGTAAATAGGTTGGTGAAAAAGCTAAAAGTATAGGCAAGGATTCAGATCTTGAAGGTCTTATATCCCATAGCAAGAATGTTATATGTGTACATTTTATACTAAAATAGTCTCTATCCATAAAAGGATAGATAACCAGACCATAAGTTAGAGATTTATTCATAGGAGACGACCTTACATATTTTAACTTACTGAGTCAGAATATCACCTCAAGGACCAAGAAAACAATAGTTATGGAGAGAAAGAAACAATCTCCATTCTCAAGACAAAACTGGTATATTGTAAAATGAAATGGGTTATAATTTCAAAAGAACTGTAGAACTCAGAGAATCAGTGTTTTTCAAATTTACAATGCATGATACATATTTATGCATAAAGAATATCCATAATTATCTGAAAAGGTTATTCAAATAGTCCTCTCATTTCCAATGATGCAGCTGTGTGAGGCTTTATTTTCTAGCGATACATTAATCAATATAATATTTAGCAATAGATTGAAAGTGAAAGCTTAAGAAAATCCAGTTGTCTTCTATTGTGAGAAGTAAAAAGGGATTTGCAAAAATGTAAAATAGTATCCCTATTTTCACAAACTTTTTTATCTTTATGGAGATATTACTAGTATACAATAATCTGCAGTTATTTACAGAGGTACAATTTGATAAATTTGACATCGAATATATCTGTGAATTCATGAGCATAATCAAGATAACAAATATATCATCACCATAAAAAATTCCCTGACGCCCCTTTGTAATCCTTTTGTCTCTTCCCACATCTGCTTTCTCTCCCTCTGGGTTAGTTCTGTTCTGTTTTCTACTGTGCATTGTACTAGCTCTAACGTCTTAAACAAATCTTTGACATTAACGAGTCTTAGAATGAAGATAATAATTTCAGTTGTCTGCATCAGAGATACTGTAAACATCGGATGGGGCAATATTATTTCTATTTTAATCTTTTGATAACTGGGAACCAAATTAGGTTCACCAATTACGGTTGTCAAATATTGAGATGGTGCATGCACGGATGGAGTGTAGGTTGGGGAAGCACAGAAACTGATGCATAGGCAAGGTCAGTCAACTCTGGACTGTAGAGATTATCTTGTCCATTCTTCCTTATTTTGATTCTATAGATAAAACTAAACCATTTTACAATTCTAAGATTCAATGATTTTAACATTTTAAATCCCTGTTATAAAAAACAATAAGAAAATTAAATCAATATTATGAAATTTAAAGGAACAAATACCAATATCTGCCTTTACTAGTTGGGATAAAACAATCAATTGTGTAGGTGAAGTCTGGAAAAACCTGATATGATAGCACATTTGAATAGAAAATTCTAGTGTTTTGTTGATTATGACACGCTCAGCATGAGTCAACACTCTGATCATGCCACTGAAAATATTATCATGGCATGGTATTAGATTGCATTAATCAAAGTCTCATGTCTGGATAAAGAAAGTTATTCACCTCATGTATTAAGCAATTTATACTTGGAATAATTTCTCTATTACTGTACACGACAATGTGAGAAAGACATTGGAAAATTAGTGTGTGTTCAGAACAGTGTGGTGTCTGAAAACTCCAACACGTGAGGGAAGATGAAAAGAACTGGGGGATTTTAATTTGGAGATAAAAAGACTTAGAAGACCAACAGCAGATGCTTTTAAATATTTGAGTAGCTATTCTACTGAAGAAAGAATAGATTCCATGTATTCCATATATCTTTCAGACATCATTGGTATGTATTATTAAAGTTTTAATGAAGCAGTTGCTACTTCTTACAAGGAAGATTCTTGGAATAATGAATGATCAGCAATGATAGAATAGGCAGACAGATTACATACATAGTGAAATCACCTTTATTCGAAACATTTGAGCAGCAGCTAATTCATTATCTGTATGAATGTCTGGTTAGCACGTGGGTTTAACAGTGGAGTATCCATAATTTTGAGAGGAAATTTAGAAAAAAATCAAAATGAAATTGATAAAATTAGCCCTCTGCTGAAATTGTGATAGCAACCGTCCATTAATATGTATGAAGAAGTATGGGGACATGCAATCTCAATCAAAGTAGGATTGGAATGTGATTCTCACTGAAGAGCCTAAGCAAATCTGAGACCTCTGCTGAATACAGGCTCCATATAGGATGCCACTTAATTCACTTGATTGCAAAATTTGGAGAGCTTTGACCATAAAGACATAAATAACTTTAGATTCAGTGTTAGCAATGAATGAATCATTTGAGGAAGATGCAGATATAGGAAGAGGGAGATAAATCTCACATGGAAAGGAGGTAATAAGAAAAGCTGAATTATAAGAATCGCTAAGGAAATAGGAGTGCAGACATCTACGTATAAGAGTATAAAAAAGACTAGGTCACCAGGTCTTCTATTGGATCATCATAGTAGATGTCAGACATGATATCCTAAATAATGATTTAAAATTTCAATTTTACAGAAGTAGCTGTGCAGCCGTTAAAATAGTTTTCTTTGTTCTTTTCCCTCCTGAGTAACTTGATACTAAATCCTGCGGTGACCTGAGGCTGTTTCTATCACTTGCAATCTAAGGAATCTCAGTTAGTATACAGTACCTTTATGTACAAATGTTTAATTTGAGATAGGTAGAATGTGATCAGCGCGGGGTCTAAGAAAAGGAGAGGGAAGAGCCAGGCTTTAATGGATGCATGAAATTAATGCTTTCTGAATATTATTAACCCCATCACTCACCACCCAACATAGGACTGACTTCTTTCTCAACAAGCAGTTTTGTTATAATTTGGCCTTCTGTGGAAATTTCTCCTTAATAGTATACTTACAAATGCGGCCCATGGACTACTTATATTAGAATCACCAAAGATATTTGTTAAAAATACATTGTTAGGCCTAATACCACAGAATCAGAGTCTACTCAACCAGAATCTCTGGAGGTGAGTCCAAGGAGTCTGCATTTTAAGCAGTTGCCCATATAACTTTTATGCACATGAAATTTGAGGACCCACTGATACTGCGAGGCCGGAGCAAAATGGCGGGGTGAGCTGACCCGGGATTCTCTCCCCTCCAAAATACAACAAAAGATTGGAAGAACTGAATTTCAGAGAATAAACATAATGCCAGCTCGTTAGAGACCTACAACACCAAGAAGGCGGAGATCATAAACCGTGCTTTACACCTTCAGAGGTGCTGGAATGGTAGGAGAGAACATCGCTCCCTCCCCTAGAGTCTGCGGCACAGGTCAGGAAGGAGCAGGGGAGGGGCTGCGCGACTGGGGGATCATCCAGGACTCCTGCCGCTGATTCAGTGGAGACCCGCTGACGGGGGGAAAGCTTCCGTCTGCGGGGACCCTATAAATCAAGGGCTTTGGGAGACCAGAGAACAGAACTGATCTGAACCCAGACCAGCGTGTGTGAGTAACAGCCCCTCCCCCCAGCAAAGCCAGTGGTCGCAGCCATCTTGCCCCAAGGCGGAGAGCTAACACGCCGCTCTCAACCCCCATCTAGTGGCGACAGGCTGTAACTGCAACTGAATTCTACCCCCATGAGAAAAAAACCGCTCCTGTACCATCCAGCAATTTATAAAAGCCCCAGACCAGAAGGAAAACAATAAAAACACAGAATTAAGTCCTGAGGACTTGGAATTAGGTAAACTAAGTGATAATGAATTCAGAGCAGCTATAATCAAAAAACTCAATGAGGTAGAGAGAAAGATAGAGAAACAAGCCGAGTTCTGGAGTTACTTCACAAAAGAGATTGAAATCATAAAGAAGAATCAAACAGAATTACTTGAGATGAAAAACACAATGGACCAGATAAAACAGAATACGGATTCCCTGAATGCCCGTGTAGACAACATAGAGGAGAAAATCAGCATAATCGAGGACAGACAGGCTGAATGGCGCCAGACAGAGGCAGAAAGAGAACTGAGAATTAAAAAAAATGAGGAAAATCTCCGAGAGATAATAGATTCAATGAGGAGTAAGAACATAAGGATCATAGGAATTCCCGAGAATATGGAAAAGGAAAATGGAGCAGAAAGTGTGCTTAACGAAATTATTGAAGAGAACTTCCCAAATCTAGGGATCAACGGAGAAATGTGTCTAGAGGAGGGTTTTAGATCTCCTAGATTTGTCAATGTAAAAAGACCCACCGCAAGGCACCTAGTAGTAAAGTTGGCAAGTAGGAATGATAAGGAGACAATACTCAGGGAAGTAAGGAAAAAAAAGAGAATAACCTATAAAGGAGCCCCTATCAGACTGTCAGTGGATTTCTCTACAGAAACCCTACAAGCTAGGAGAGAATGGAGTGATATATTCAAAGCTTTAAAGGATAAAAACCTTCAGCCAAGAATACTCTATCCAGCAAGAATTTCCTTCAGATATGAGGGAGAAATTAAATCTTTTCCAGACAAACAAAAGTTAAGGGAATTTGTAACTAAAAGCCCTCCATTACAAGAAATCCTCCAGAAGGCTCTCATGCTTGCAAAAAGAAAAAAGGGAGAAAGGGGACACAATCCACAGACTAGGGAGACCGATGGATAGAACCAGAACAGGATAGCAAATATTCAATTATAGCATTAGTGTAAAAATAAGGAAACTACCAAAACAAGGACGATCTTAGCACTCTAACTACAAATTAATAAGACGAGTTGGAATAAAAAATGAAAATAATTATTTAGGAGGGGAGGAGCAAAGGGTCTAAATCAGTATTGGTCAAGCAGGTAAGAGACCACCAGAGAATAGACTATATTATGCACGAGATTCTAAATACAAACTTCAAGTAGAAGTGCAACACCTGCCTGTTTTTCCTTGCTATTTGCTTGAAGTATTGTCCTCCACCCCATTCACATTGAGAGTGATTATTGATGCATGTGGACTTTATGCTATCAATCTGTCTCTCATTATCTTGTTTTCCTGTGTTTCTTTTCCTGTGTGCTTTAGACTACCCATTTAATACTGCAATTTCTTATGCTGGGTTTCTTAGATTTTTCCTTATCTATGATTTGTGACTCTGTTCTGTACTTTATTTTAGTGTCTACTTGAAAAAGGCAGGTGTTGCACTTCTCATATCAGACCAAGTTTACATTGTAGGGCACACGTCATTTCTTTGATCTCTAAATACTGGAGTGCTCCAGGGCTGAGTCCTTAACCCTCTCTCTTCTCTGTCTATACTTACTCCTTTATCAGCTTTTCTCACTTCTCGTGTCTTTAAATATCATGTCATCACTACGCTGACTGCTCTCAAATTAAATCTCTAGCTCAGAAGTCTTCTCTGTTCTCCATGCTCGCATAGCCAACTGTCTAACTGACATTTACAGTTAGATGTATAATAGGCACTTAAACTTAATGCATCCAAAATTGAGCTTCTGATATCTCTCATCTCGCAAACCACCTCTTCCTCTAGTAGTCCCTATTTGATTAAATAATAACTTCTTCTTTCTAATTTCTCAGGCCAAAAACCTTGAGTTACTTTTGATTTCTTCTTCTCTCTTAAGCCCACATCCAAAGACTTTTGTCTCCTCAAAATGTATTCACAGTTTAATCTATTCTCACCACCTTTCTTCTCTGAGATTTATTTTACCTTTTAAAAAGCCTTTCCCTAAGATCAATCCATCGATGTATCTATCTATTCCTCTATCTTTCTATGTATCTATGTATCTATCTAATCTATCTATCTGTGTAATCAGGGCCAACATCCTGCATGTGCGACCTCTGCAGTCTCAAAGGGTCTCAGGTTCAGGAGGACCTATGTTTTGTTTAATGTTCTGCTGTCATTGTCTTGAAATTATTCATAATTTTATCTTTGAACTTGTGTTTTGCAAGTGAAGTCCAATGAGAGAATGGAACATGAATCTTAGTAGAGAATATAGATGACATATGTAAGTTCACTACCATTGCTTGCTACCCCATTCACATGCAGCTTTTGTGATGCCCTGTGAGCACAGAATTTGTCTGTATGTAATGAACTTAGATATGTTTTCTTGTGCTCCTAAGAAATAAGTTCTAAGTGTATATCCCAAAGAAATTCTAACATAGAACACAAAGGTGACATGTTGAAAATAATACCTATAGGGGAAGTGGATAAAAGAAGTATGATTGTGGACACTATGAAATATTATGAATTACTTAGAAGCAACAAAACAAGTTATACAAATACTATTCAATGCTGTTCGGACCTTTTGACAGCTGGAATGGCCTTAGCTAAGGATCCTGTTATGAAAAAAACCCATGGACTCCCAAAGAAGAAGCCTTTCCATGAGAAAAGAGAGTGGAGGTGGTCTGGTGGTCTGGTGGAGCTGTGCCTAAATTTTATAGACTCATTGGACATGGAGCAAGGGCTAATTTTGACAAATCTTGTGATTGAATCCTATCCTTGTTTTGAAAAAAATGGACAAATATTTGAGTGTAATAAAAAAACCCGAAAGCTCTACTGGGAACACAAGCATGGAGCAACCTTGAAGGAATGCTACCCTGAAGTGAGTGTATACCAAATTCTACTTGACTCAGCAATAAGATTTGAGAGTTGGAGAGGAAGAATCATCCTAGTTACATTATGTTTACTGAACCCACCTTGACTAGCTACCAGGTAGGCCTGGGTATTTATCCTGGAGAAAGAGGCCAATGTATTTGTAATGCTAAACTGAACTTGAGAGTCAAGCAACCCTGCTGTGAAACATGTACCAAAGAGCCCACATGGGGAAAGAGAAGTTGTCTTCCTATCATTTTTCAGTAGAGCATCTCAGAGAGGCCTGAATAGGGTGGTCATTGGTGATGGCATCAATGGTCAGGGTAACAATTTTCAAAAATCAAGGAAAGAATGCCCCAGGGAAGCACAGCGAAAATTGTAGCTGCTTGACTATAGCTACTGCCACCAGTTATGGTGAAGCAATATGTAGGAGATCTGGGTTGTATTCTGGGCAGGTCTATAAGGCTGTGACCCAGATGCTAGCAATGGTAGCACTGTAGGCACTGGCCCAGTAGCTTGTAGGTGATATCAGCCCACAGAGAGGAATATAGGTGTGAGCTAGATTGATTTATGAGTATTGCGTTGTCAAGAACCATGAAGGGTCTGAAATTTTACACTGTTTGTCAGTAAATAGATTAGGTTACCACAGTTACATGAGTGCTAGCAGAAGACATGAGATTCCTGGGTCAGAAACAAAGGACTTTATTATTCGTGGCACAGCAGTCATCATGACCTTCATGATCACATCCATTCCCCTTGCCTCCCAAATCCCTCAGGGTGAAGCAGGTGGTCCAGGTGATAAGGTTCTAGCAGTGGGTTTGCATCACAGCATTACTCCTGGCTTAGGAACCCTCATCTTTTCAAGGTGGCTCCTAGCCAGCCTGACCAACTTTTTCTCTGGAAGGAAACATTTTTATTATCCTGATCAGAAAACAAATCTTTCCACTGCCCTGGAGGGAGACACTATCTTTATCCCCCAAGACCCTTTACTGTACTAACATCCTTGCTAATATATTCAGGAGCATAAATATCAATATTTTTTTGTTCAGGAGACAAGCAGAAATGTTAAAGAACATGGAGAATTTTCTCTCAACATGCGTGACACCCCTGGGGTCTGGCTGAGTTATGAGTGAGAGGAGCTGGGGATATTAGTGTGATCTCATTTGTATCCATTAGCTTGAGAGTTCTGTGTAATATTTATTTACTTTTTTTTTTAAATGATCCAGATCTCAGCAATATTGTGGGGTTTTTTGGTTTTTGGTTTTTGAGGAAGATTGACCCTGAGCTAACATCTGTTGGAAATCTTCCTCTTTTATTTTTCCTCCCCAAAGTCCCCGAGTACATGGTTGTAAATCCTGGTTGTATGTCCTTCTGGTTCTTGTATGTGGGATGCCGCCTCAGCATGGCTTGATGGACGGTGCTAGGTCTGTGCCCAGGATCCCAACCAGCAAATCCTTGGCCACTGAAGCAGAGCGCGCAAACTTAACCACTACACCACCAGGCCAGCCCCTACTGCGTAACATTTATAAAGGCAGCTGTGCAAAGCAGGTTTTAAAATTTTTGTCTTCTTGGATTAACACTGATTTTTCTTCTTTTAATATAAAATCAGTTGTGAATATAAAATATTGTGTAAATAGTAATCTATGGAGGAAAGTGAGTAAATGAATTGATAAATTAATACAGTATGGTTCTTTTGTACTTTGAACAATTGATATGCCTAATGATTGAACAGAGGTTGGGCAACCAAAAATGACAGTTTGAAAAGAAATTTTAATTAGAAGGTGAATTTTCTGGTACTTAATCCTTTCCTTTTTCTAGGAACTGCGAGGCAGGGAAGGAAAGCACTGGCACTTGGTAGCAGAGCTCTTGTTAAAAACTACATCTGTTACTGGGGAGACTGGTAAACAAGATTCTAAATGTAAAGCTTTCACAGGCCTTTGATGCCAAAGGTGGAAAGCAAATACCTCTTTGAGAGAGAGTTCTTTTATTTGTGATATAAGAAAATGGGAAGGAAAAAAACACTTCAATAAGTCTTTGATTATGATCAGGAAAAAGTTAAGATTTTGTTCAAATCAATGAGTGGCAAAAATGTCTGCTAGTTATTTTTTTAGTGAATTGATTCATTCAGTATTAAAAGATTTGAGGGTTATTTTAGAAAGTTTAGGAAGACAGGAGTGTAGAGATCCTGCAAATGGGAAACAAGATTAAGAGGAGCTAGAACTTCTGGTTTGAGAACGAGTCAGGAAGCAAGGGCTATGCAGCAAGAAGATGTCGAATAAAATCCTTTGAAGATGTTTTCAACGGATATCAGGAATAATATTGCACAGTATCCATTTTTTAAAAAGTGAAGTTTATTGAGGTATAATTTACATGTAGTAAAATTCCCCTTTCTAGATCTATACCTCTGTGAATTTTGAGAAATACTTACGGTCAGGTAAACACCATCACAACCGAAGTGTCTGACACATCTTCACTCCTTAAAATTTCTTCATGCCCCTTTGTAGTCTATTCCTTTCCCCTGCTCCTAGTGACCAGTGATCTGTTTCTGTCCCTATAGTGTTTTCTATGGAGCTGTATAAATTGGATCATACAATTTGAGCCTGGTTTCTTTTTCTCAACATAACGCACTTGAGGTTCATCTCTGTGATTGTATGTTTTCATAGTTCATTACTTTTTTGGTAGCATCTACTTTTTGGTTGTTTTCTCTTTCATGCTGTGATTGCCCTCACCAAGTTCCCACTCAGTCCTGTAAATCTTAAAAGAACTTTTATTCACTTATAAATTTGGTTTTAGCCTTGTCATTGCTCCGCCTTGGAGAACTAGGCATACTTTTGTTTGTGTTTTGTGATTACAGAAACCTAGAGTAAGCTGATACCGTGTTGAAGGAAATGATCTAAGAGTTGTTGGGAAGAGAAGTTTGCACCGAGAGGTGTAAGAAAATGATTGTCCACATTCCATCCCCTGGCCTGTCTTCATGAATTTTCAAAGCAGGGCTCTAATTTTTGCTACCAGATAGGATCCAGCTTGAATCATTTTATTTAGACACTAAGGAAAAGAGTAATGTCAGTAGCTAGAGAACTTGGGACTTCTATGGTTATAGATGCAATTGAAGGTTTCTTAAAATTGAAAACTAACCTAAATCAAATTCAAAGCATGACCTTAATCTCTGTCCTATGAAAAGAGATACAGGGAGAGTGATGTTGTCTAAATTTTATTTCTGCTTTTGTTCAGCTGCAACATTAAAACGTGGCCTTTATGTTTCTAAGCAAATGCGGTAGTAAATAATAGTTCTTAAAGATAAAATTTATTTTAGAATTGGCTTCAGGATTTCTTATAGAAAATCCTTTCTGCTTAAATATGAAAATTTAACACAAGGGAAGAGGGCAAATCTTAAGATTTCCAGTAGGGAAATTGAAAAATAATGAGGAGAAACTTATCCAAGTAATTTCATGAATTATCTCTTATGCTTCTCACAAGTTTGACATCATTTTATATTAGGTAAAAGAAAAAAAAAGTACTAAAAGTCTTGGAAAGGACTAAGAAGCAGTGAAATTTGAGGAAATATTTTACTGATTTTTATAACACAATGTTATTTAACAAAAGTAGTGTTTGCCTAGGACATCAATGAGTGAATGTGACTCATCAATTCATATTCCACCACTAGCCGAAGATTTGAGAATGGCTGAGAGTCATTAATTAGTCTGACAAATATTATGTAATAAAATGGAAACTCTAATTCTGAAGTTTTAATTTTTAAAATGAGTTCTAAAAAATTTAGGCCCTTATTATAGAGTTGATACTTTGTACGTTGTTTGAAATGGACAGGAGTTTTCTCCAATGACAAATGTTTCTATCATTTTAGAATATTTCATAAAATAATATCATATTGTTGATAAAAAACTACCAGAAAACAAAGAGTTAATTTTTTAATCGAAATCTGCCTCCTCAAAATAAAATCACAGCAATCACTCATGGCAACATCGATCACTTAAAATAAAGTTGTAAAGGATCTTTGTTTTTATATTTACATTTGATTAAAAAATAAAACTTTACTCCCCAGATGCCACTCTTTTTCTTTTAAACCAGAATGATATATTGATTTGAGTGCTTAATTTTTAAAACATTTTCTTCCTGAGAAATTAGTCTTCTGTCAACTCCGCCACTGTACGCAGTTGGAATTCATAGCATTGTGCTAAGAGGCTTAGCTTTCATCTTTTATTCTACAGTCTTTAGCTGTGAGAAAAGCTGCAGCTTGTTCTTCTTTGCAATCATTTCCCTTCAAATAATCCCTTTTCCTTATCTCTTTCATACTGAGTAAGCATTATATTTCTACTATATTTTCTCAGACTATTCAATGTTTTGCTACATTGGTTTTCTTTAAAGGCTGCATAACACACTCATTAACTATGTGCTGTTGTTTGCTCCACACCGTACCCTTGACTCAGGTTAGACAGGATGGACTTTGAGATCTTCTTTTCAAAACAGGGCTGCATTTTCTTTGATCCTGCTACCCTCTTTCACTCAGGTCCCAGATGACTTTGATGAATCATTTTCTGTTTTTTTTTGTTCAGGGTTCAAAGTGTAGATAGAAGGGGAGGTAAATTTCCAGTGGGAGGTCTTAAGACTATGACCTTATCAGCATTATCTTCCATCAATGTTTTACAACAAATACTGTTTGTCAGGCATTCATTAAAAAGTTGATTGCTTTCTAAGAGATACTTTTCCAAGAAGATACTATTGGACTATAAGATACTATATGGACTATTTTATATGGATCATTGATTTAATCTCTAAGCACCCCAACGATTATCCCCAATTTACAGATAAACATACTGAACGTTAGAGAGGTTAAATATCATCCCCAAGGTTATACAGTTAAGAAGTAGCAGATTCTGGATTCATCCATGTCAGTTGACTTTGAGCCTATATTCTTAAACACGAGGCAACACTGATTTCTTACAAAAAGTAAATATAAATAGTGGAAATGCATCACTTTTCTATAAGATTTATCATTTAAAAAATGATAAAGACCAATAACAGATACTAATATTTTAACAAAAATAAATGATTCTATTGCATAAATCTCTCTCTCCCTTTTTTTTACCTCTGGTTATTACCTAAGTTTTTAAGTCTCCTTGTGATATCAGTAAGAGTCTTGCTTTGTTTTTTTTCCCAAAGGTTGGCACCTGAGCTAACGTCTGTTGCCAATCTTTTTCTTTTTCTTCTTTTCCTTGAAGCCCCCCAGTACATAGTTGTATGTTCTAGTTGTAGGTCTTTCTGGCTCTACTATGTGGGACGCTGTCCTAGTATGGCTTGCTGAGCTGTGCTAGGTCCACGCCCAGGATCAAAATCAGTGAAACCCTGGGCCACTGAAGCAGAGCGTGAAAACTTAACCACTTGGCCACAGGGCAGGCCCCTCTTGCTTTGAAAGAATTTTTCCACTCTTATAATAAAAGAAAAAGCGTAGGACAATAGTTTCTTAACTGTGAAATGAACTGGTCCATGCTGGCCAATATTGGAGGGAGAAGGTGGTAGAGAAATTACTCTGTTCTTTCCAACCCAGACCCTTTGCTCAGTCCAGCTTAGATGGTGCCTAGAAAAGTCAGATCAGGTGCATATCTTAATCTAGTCATATTTGGCTAAATTATTTTATCCAAGTTATTAAATTTGCTAAGCCTCTATTATATTATTTGTAAAATGAGGCTAAAATTTCTTGTCACACATGTTTGTGAGAGGATTAAATGAGATGATATAGGAAAAGCTCTGTGAAGGTATAGAAACCCAATAATTGCTATCTTGTGTCCCCTACACTGTACTTACTGCCTCCTGTACCTCAAATGAGCCAGATGCCTTCAGTATAATGTATCACATGATTGTCAGCCCATAGCTGTAAGCCATGAACCAGCTTTCCCTCCCCCAACTTCTCAACCTCCTGTACCTCTCACTCTGATTTCATTTGGCTTGGCTTTGAACTTCTGACCTTGGTGTTTTGACGTTTTCTGTGTGACTATTTTTTATTTATTGACTTTTTGTAATTGATTTTACTGTGAGACCATGTCGCCCCGTGTGATCTTTGTTAGGAACCTCTTGCTTCTTGCATCTTTAATTTGGCCCCGTGGATCTAAGATCTAACCCTCAACCCACGGTCCTCTCCCTAGTTGGGTATCTCAGTCCCTGCCTCCGTTGCTTATGAGGGTAGCATTAAGATACCTCTCCCTCTATGCCACCTGATTGGTGTATTTTAACACTTAAAAAAGGGAAAAGACTCATCTTCATTTATTTCTAGTGTTTTTAGTATAAAGCTGTGTATAGTTTTTTGGTGGTCGCTTGAGATATCACAGTAGACGTATGTAACTTCTTACAGCCTACTGGCAATGTTTTACCACGTCAAGTGAAGTGCATAAATTTTGCTTCCATTTGGATTTCCTTACCCTTCCTACTTTTACAATATAATAGACTTGAGTATTTCTTCTGCGTACATTGAGCACCACATCAGATGGTGTTAAAATTTTCCTTCAATCATAAAATATGTTTTAAGACTCATGAAAAGAAGGATAGTCTACTGCATTTACCCTTATTTTCACCCATTCTAAAGTTCTTTCTTTTCTGAAGTTCCAAATCTTCTTCTGTGATCATTTCCTTACTGTTATTGAACTTCCTTTAGCCATTCTTTAATGATAGATTTGCTTGTGACAGATTCCCTTAGTTTTCCTTCATCTGAAAATGTCCTTTTCTTGAAGGATATTTTCAACAGATGTAGAATTTGTGGTTATTTTTCTTCAGCACTTGAAAAATGTTGTGCCACATTTTTCTGGCCTTTATGGTTTTGGATGAGAAGTCCTCTGTCATTTGAATTGGTGTTCTCAAATAAGCAATGTACTATGTCTCTCTCCTGTTTTCCAGATTTTTTTCTTGTCTTTAGTTTTCAGAAGTTACATTAAGATATGTGTTGTCATGGATTTCATTGGGTTTACCCTATTTGGAATTTGCCCAACACACCTACACACAGAGAAACAAACACATACACACACACACATGCACTCACAGATCTCCTTAAAAAGGAAGGGTACAGCTCAAGGATACTGAGTTTAAAGACTTTGTAGGTTTAATTTTCAATCTTTGTAAGTCATGCTATTGAACACAGCCTGGTAAATTAATGGTCTATAAATTTAAAAATACTCCATGCTGAAAATAATAATTTCATCTGTACTACTCAGAAATTACAAGTGACTCTTTAAACATATGGTTAAACTCCAATATCAATTTTACAAATAAGTTGAGAAAATTAATCTGTAAATGAGTACTTGATTTGAGACTAATGTTCAATTCTGAGATTTAAAAAAATAATCTAGTGAATTCCTTCAAAAATGACATCTTTTGGAATGAGTCAAAATTTATTTTTTGAAATTACTTTCAGAAGAAAATTGAAAAATAATGTCTTTATATGTAGTTGGTTGAATTTGAAATGCCATAAATTCAAGTATACAAGGTGAAAAATGTCTTTAAGTATCTAATAGAATTTTACTTGGGTTTTGTACAGCATTTACATTATGGATAGAAAAATCATCTACTGTTACAAAGAAAACTCATGGCTTCTAATGTTTTCTTGGTAAATATTTAATCAGTTCAGTAATTTCTACATCCATTTTTCCTTCAATTTTTGCCAGAGGGTGGTCTAAAGTCAAGATGAGGTGATAAATGGCACATTCAAAGTGATAAAGGAAGAGAGTATAAAGAGAAGATTATTTACAGCGTTATGGATAAGGATAAAGGATATCAATAAGGGATGGTGAACCATTCAGGGATTCAAAAGAGGGGGCACTTGTTACTAACTTTATACCTAAAGAGGCAACAAGAGTGGCGATATCTGGAATGCAGTGAAAATGAAAAGTCATAGATCACGGAGAAGAAGGCAGCCACTGCCAAAATGTGTCTTGGCAGGAACTGATGGAGGGGGTGAGGTATGGAGGGAGTAAGTGGGAAATATAAGTAAATACCTTGACCTGTTTCTTCTCTCTCTTATCTCTTGCCATGCTTCTTATTGTCCAAACCCAACCATGATCCAGATGGCAACAGAGCCTGCCTGAGTGAGGCAGTCCATACAAGTAAGCTTCTAGGCCCAAAAGCAAGGCAAATCTGGAGGGATAAATGAGCAGTATCATTTAAGGGTTTGCATATTATTCTCACATAGAGGAAAGATGTCTCATCTTGCATTGAAAAGCATCTTCTTGGCTTCTACTGTGGTATATAATTTCCACTGATTTTTAATCATGGGCTCCTATTTTCATTGCTCAAGTTTTGACTTCTGAGCCCTCGATCACTATGAACATATAGGCTTTCTGCTCCCTCCTCACCCCAACTTCAGAGTAGCCCTTAGCTATCTCCATGCTCCTATTTGGATAGAGATGGAGAAACATTAAAATTTTTGTGATTCTCTGAGTGCAAGATGTTTTGGGGGGCAGTAGGGGTATCGTTTTACCAATTAATACCCTGACATTCATTTTTGGAACTTTCTCCTACAGACTCCAATGTAAGACAGTCAGTCATCAGTCCTACAATTAGGTTCCCCTCAAACTACTGGTCTTTTGTCATCCACTCCTAACCTTAGTAGGCATCTTGGGGAATGAAGACCAGTGGGAAAGGGTCAGGTCATCCTTTGTGGCCTTCAAAGTTATCTAATTTTCCTTCAAAAGTCTCCTCTTATTTCAAACCATATATCTTTATCTAGTTTGGAACAAGAAATTCCTCTTATACCATCATCTATTTTTTCACCGTATCATTTACGATATAAACTATGTGCTTTGACTTCTGAAGAAAAAACAAAAATAGAATACTTCATAAAACATCAAAACTTCTTTCAAACAGGCAAGGTATTCACATTCAAAAATGCCTTCGTTGAGACTACAGCATGAGCTATGAGCTTTTAACACAATCTTTTCAGAAACTTGGCTGGTTGCTTTGCTTTCCCTTGTATCCCCCAACACCCACCTGTCGAAGCAATGGATGCCACTAAGTTAATGGGTAGGAGATTAAGGCGGCAAGAAAGAAATCATGCAAAGAAAATCAAATCTGTTATAATTTCCCAATATTACTGTGCCGTATATACCGAAGCAAATAGATTTACTTTGGGAAGTCTTACCCTTGGAAATACAGCACGGTATATAAATTGGAATCTACAGTGCCAGAAGTGCTTAATTTTATGTGCCTATTTTGCTAGAAGACAATTCTGTAATAATGGAAGCAATTTGAGTACACAACCACTTTACTTGTAAATCAGTATTGTACATTTCAAAATGAATTCATAATGGTATCTGCATACATCTTCTGTATAAACATTGCAAAAATGTACCTATACCACACAAATCTTATCAAAATTTATCAAAAATAACGTTTTTGGTTTCACCTGTTTTGAGACCAACTTTACATTCTACTTTACTGTAAAGTGATTATCCAGAGAAATAAGTCAGAAATTATAGACTTTGACTATAATCATAGAAATATAAGTTGCAACTGTCTTTGTGAAAACTGTTTTTTGGAGAATTTAAGTGTTCTATTGAAATTACCTTTCTCAACAAGGTAAAGAAAAGAAGGTCGAAACATGTTTACATTCTGGTGCTCACAGGAGCACAATGAAAGCAGTGTATTGCGTTCAACAGAGACAGATAGGGCAAAGTTTCTCATTTTCTGTTCCTCGTTACCTTGACTACAGGTCTTTTTCCTATAATTATTAACAGTTAATGAAAAGTAAAAAGAATCTCAAAAAATTTAACAGATTGATTACCAGTCTTTCAAATGTAATACTTTAACTACTTAAGCCCCCAAAATGTGTTTGCAATGGTTTGACTACTACAAATATAAAATGTTACAAATACAGTAGTTTAATTGTTAAGTATTTAAATTATGTGAATTATGAAGTATTCTATTAGTTCATTTAAATCATATATATCAAAGAATTTACAGCTTTGTGTCAATTATTCAACAATATTTATACAACAGGATAGAAAATATTTTGACTCTTTACTATAGTTTCAGAAAATAATACAGTCTCCTCTTTCGGATTTGATAGGTCCTATTTAAACACAATTTAATGATTGGCTCTTTGGACAGTAACCAAGAACTTCTTGAGGCTCACACACCAAACTATATTTAAGTCAAACTCCAATCTCCTTCTCTCAAAACCAACCAACAGACCCACCATCCAATGACAACCAGAACAAAATAAAGGCAAAAATATCCACTGCATATGCAGCCATCTGGAATAATAAATAAGTAAATATATAAGCAGTCACATAATAATATTCTCCAAATTTATTAGGAAAGGCAATGCCATTCTTAACCTAAGTTATTTGGAGAGATTTGTTTTTTAAAAATAGGTTCTATATAGATGATAGATAGATAGAGAGATAGAGAGATAGATAGATAGAAGTAGAGAGATAGAAACTATTTTTTTCTCTGTCTTCCTATATGTATATGTGTGTATCCAACCTCAAATAATTATACTTAATGATTTCATTTATGTAAAGCCTTGAAGTGACATTGTAAAGATATATCAGTGAGTGCCAGAGGTTAGAGGTGGAAGAAGGGTATGACTATTAAGGAGTAATATGGTAATATGAAGGAGATTTTACGTGGGTGCCGTACTTGAACAGTAGTCTGTGTCCTGATTGCAGTGTTATTCAAGTCTATTCACGAGACAGACTTTCATAAAACCATATGCCCTATTCAGCACACACGCACACACAAGAGTACATGCAAAACTTGGGAAATTCCAATAAAATGAGTTAATAATATTGTCCTAATGTCCACTTCATAATTTTGACCATGTACTATGGTTCTGTAAGATATTATCATTGGGGAATGTTAGGGGAAGTGTACATGAGAAATGTGTGTCCTACTTTTGCAACTCCTTGTGAGTCTTAAACTCTTTAAAAATAAAAAGTTGGGCCAGTCCCAGTGGCCTAGTGGTTAAGTTCAGTGAACTCCACTTTGGAAGCCCGGGTTCAGTTCCCAGACATGGACCCACACCACTCTGTTAGCAGCCATGCTGAGCTGGTAGCCCATATACTAAAAAATAGAGGAAAATTGGCATGGATGTTAGCTCAGGGCAAATCTTCCTCAGCAAAATAAAAATACTAAATAAATAAATAAAAATAAATAAAAAGTTAATTTTGAAAATGGGCCCAGAACTGACATAGATGTTAAAATTAGCAGCAAAGGTCATTAAAAATTATTACAACTATATTTTATATGTTTAAAAATTTACACAGAAACCTAGTAGATGTAAAAATGACCCAAATCAAACTTCTAGAGAAATGTTTGAGATGCTGTCTAAAATGACTGGGATGAAAAAGGCACTGAATTTTATAATTGCACTACAATTGTGGAAGACAGTATCTTTATTTTAAGAAATCACTAGTTTGAAATTATTTAAAAATATTTTGAAAAGAGAAAGACAATGGGGCTTAGAGTTAGTAGGTGACTTCTCCATGGTCTCATAGATATTGAATGTCAGAGACTACTTACCCAGCGTTCTTGCCAGAACAATACACTGTCTCAAGTGACTCTTTCCTTTCTTTTTTCCTTTTAAAATTTGATTAGATTCTTTTTCTTACATTAGATGACTTTCTTTATCTCAGACTATGTTCTCCTTATATATTTACTGAGAGAATTTGGGTGCACACACAAATTGGAGTTTTTCAAGTTGTCAGCTCCCTCTTATGCAAGATAAGAATAGTAGAAATCTGCTGGCTTCATGTATCTTCTATGATTTATTCAGATGAACGGTCTAACAATTTACAGTAAATTATTGTAGTGCTCATCTCATGGCAAGTTCATCCATTACTATAAAATCTGAAAATTTGTTTCTGAACTCTGAGTAGAAATCTGGTATTGATGGCAAGGAATTGCCTGATTCAAGACAACACTTTAATAGAAATGTTAACAAATGTGACCCACATGATGGGATTTTTCAACAGAAACCTTATGGCTTGTTGGTCTTTGACTTGATTTGTTTAAGAACAACTAAATTCAAGATGCGGTTTTATTTTATGCTTAGTCTGAATAAAAGATGTTATTTGGAAGATTTTTTTTCTTATGCCCATTAAAGGGTTAGATTTTGACGTGTAAATAAAACTATTTTAATAATCACTTCTTGTATTTCAGGCACCATTCTACACATTTTATATTTATCATCTTATTTAATTGAAGGAATTCTCATAACAGTGATAGTCTCATAGCCATTGTGAAGGTGAAGAAACTGAGGTTGGAAACACTAGGTAATTTGGTCCAAATCACAACAGCTGGTACATGGAAAAGCTGGAATTTAATCCACAGTCTGTCTGACAAAATACTCTAGCATTCCTCTAGTTCATCTGTGCCTCTATACTCTGCCTAAATCAACAGCTGCATTCGGATGTCTCACAGGCAACTCAGACTCAGTAGTGACAAACGGCTGCTTGAAGGAACTTTACATCCATTCCCTTTCCTGCGCCATGCGCACTCACACACGTACATTAATTCACATGGACACGTGATATTTTCTTCATATATTTCTTCATATGAACAAGCGATCTTTTCCCAACCTCATGCAAAATGCTATAAAAATACAGCTTTAGCAACTCTACCTACCCTGATTGCCAACCATAAGGCTATACTACTTAAAAGTCTGGAAATGCTGCTGAATTCTAAATTTTTCAAAATTGCATTTGTCATGTCTTTTCACTGAATAGTAACCTTTCCTATATTCTGTAATGTGGATTATGTCACTATCAACGTTCTAATTACCCTAGTGGAAAGGGGCAGATCTTTAATTTCTCTTTTCCTGTACCCTATATCTAATCAGTTGCTATCATCTGAGGATTCTGCTTCATTCGTTGTTCTTTGTGGTTTCTTTATTTTCCAACATTTCATCCGCTATCATTCTGTGATTTCTGTTTACCTTGCTTTTCCATTCCTCCTGGTGCCCGTATTTCCTGTTCTTTTCAGACTGATTAAGTCTTATTTATATTCCCACTTCCTTTCCCCCAAACATACATTCACACGCTCATAGTCTGGAAACAGCATAATCTATGTCTATTTTTCAGTGATTACTCTTAAAAACTAATATGCTTACTTGGACTTACAAAACTCTGAAACGGTACAAGAGCCTTAGAAAGATTCATTTTCAGTTGCCTCTCTTCTTGTACATGTTATTGATGTCTTGCGTTATTTCCTTACTTATAATTTTGCCATTTTAATTGCACTCCATATTAGTCATCAAACTCTTATTGTTATTTTATACTGTCAATACTTATTTAGATTTGCTCCTATTTGCAATTCTTTTGCTTAGCATTCCTTTTAAATATTTGTCTTTTCTTCCAGAGTGTCTTCTGAAAAACATCCATGTGATCGCTTCAAGGATGATCTGTGCTAACTTTCTATTTTTGTTTTCTGTTGTTTTGTCTCATTCGTAATGAAAGTTTCATGGAGTGTCTATGTGGTAGACAGTTTCTAGATGGCCACCAATGATCTCTGCCTCCTGATATTTACATATTTGTATAATCTCATCCCTTTGAATGTGGGTTGTACTTAATGTTTCTCTTCTAACAAACAGCATATAGTAACAATGATAGGTCATCACTTTTAAGATTAGACTTACCAAAAGTCTATGGCTTCCATCTTGTTGATCATTTCTTCATCTGTCCATTGCTCATTCTAATGGAAGTCAGGTGCCGTGTTTTGAGTTGCTACAGGCAGAAGGTCACATAACAAGGACCTGAGGGAGGTATGCAGGTGATGGTCATTGAGGAATTGAGACCCTCAGTCCAACAGCCTGCAAAAAACCAAATCTTGCCAACACCAAGTGAGTGAGCAAGTAATAATGTCTGCAAGAATTTCATTGATAATCTACCTGGAATATCTTTGAACTCTCAAACCTCTTTATACGTTTCTTTTTTATGGAATTCTCATTTTCAATCACGCATTAGATTTGTATAATGCACGTCATAGATGACTTGGTAAATTCTAAGTTCCTGTAGGGTCAAGATTTATTTATTAATTTGTACAAAAGCATTTATAGAATACATATAAAAATATATAAAATATAGAATATGTAACATATTCTTATACTGCTTGAACAAACTTTAAAAACAAACAGAGAAGAAAATTAAGAAAAAAAAGTAGAGTGTAAAGCAAATAATCTGAGGTAATTGTACATAATGGGGGGATGCGTCTCCAGTTCTTAGGTTAATTGGATGGTGGCAGCCACAATCTATATGGATGAATTAACCTGTATGAAAGATACAGGATATTGGAGGGGATTAAATTTTCTATTAAAAATACTTTTACTAAGCATTTACTCTTTATCAGACATTGTATTAATCATGTGATGTTTAGAATACCCCTTATTGCAGAATCTACTATTTAATGGAGAAGGCAGAAAAAAGAAAAAAGAAAAGAAGGTAGAAAAAAGTGAAGAAATAATTATATTGCAGTGTGAATTATAATTATAGATTTGTTGGACTCAAAGGAGGCACCTAATGCATAATAAGGTTTTAAGAGTTGGGATTAGAGAAGGCTGCCAAAACTAACTTATTTAGGTGAAGAAGGAAAATAAGGAAAAGAGATAAATTATACAGTAAGCAGAAGAAATAGTAAATATGAGAGCAAGAAACCATATGAGACTAAATTCATATAGCTCTTGTAATGTAACATGGCCATATAAGAATACAGAGTATGCTAAGTTTATGATGGGCAATGAGAATTAAGGGACAAAATTGAGTGTCATCAAGGATAGTGTATCACATATATGCTAATGAGTTTGGATTTCATTTTGAAGGTTATTGAAGCTACTTAAAAAAATTATACTAATGACCCCTAAAAATTTGCTATTTAGAGTGTGGTCCACAGAGTAGCAACAACAGCATCACGTGGGAGATTGTCAGAAAGGCAGAACTTTGGGCCCCACCCTAAATCTGCTGAATCAGAATCTAAAGTTTACAAAGCGCTGGCATACACTACAATGGCTTGTGATTCCTGGATTTTGCAGACACTATTTGTGCCTACCTAACTATAATTTCTGCCCCATCACCCTGGCCATCAAGACCCCAATTTCATTCAGGATGAGTCAAAATTTGTCTGAATCTCTTGATGTTCTCATTCCCCTTGCTAGTAAGCAATTTAAGGTGAGCGTATAACCTAGCTCAGCCAGTGAGATGTGAAGAAGGTGTTGGGTATATATATGAAAGTGTCTTGGATTGTAAAGAAGAAGCACTTTTTCTACTTTTAGATGATGAGGTGATGTCTGCAACTGCTTTACCTGTGAGATGAGTGAGCCAAAGAATGAAGGTGACATTCTGAAGTTGGATGGGCAGAAAGGTGTACAGAACTTCCCTATGTTCTTGATGACGTTGCTGATCCTTAAACAAACCTAACCCTGGACTCCTGTTGTGAGACAACAGATGTCTTCATTGTTTAAGCCACATTGATTGTGTCTTTTACCACTTTCAGCCAGATAGTCCTAACTGATACAAATACTAACTAATGTAAGTTCAAGTTTCTGTCTCAATAACATGTACTAGAACCGCCTCCTTTTCCTTGTGTCTATAGAAATTCTCAAAAATGGACGGAGGTGACTTAAACATGATCCAGAGTGACTAGCTACGACTTTTGGTCTCACTTTTATTTACCTCTGGATCCCAAGACATTACTGTCTGTGCCCATGGCCCTATGCATCTGTCTTTGGCTGAATCTATGAGTGTTTTGTGACCCATATCTGGCTTCAGAATATCAAGGATCTCTGTATTCTCTCCATTTCCATCATCAGATTTCCTTCCCATCTTTTCTACTCATATCAACCCTCTACTTCCTTTAACCTGGTAAAGAAAGGGTAAGCCTTTGAGTTCTTAACTAAGAAAAGAAGATGCCCAGTTATAGAGGTCCTAAGCTTCATACTGACATAGTTATGTAGAGTTTTATTACATAGCACTCATCCTTGCCGAGTGCATAGATGCTTTGACGGTGAGGCGCATGGCCAAATTTAGTGGACTCGAACTTGGCTTCACTATGCATTTCAGGAAACAGCTAATAGTTGTCAAGAAACTCTTGCCCTTGCTGTTGGATGTAGTCCACCTTAATAAATTCATTCTTTTCTTGAAGATTTTTCTCTCAGGACCAGAGTTGGTAATTCTTAAAATCAGGTCACTACATGGTCTACCTTTCCATCAGACATGTCTGCATAGATCTGGACTCCTACTGTGGACCGTGTTCAAGTTCTACCTCATGAAAGTTCTAAGTCTCAGGAGCTCAGGGCATGATGCTTGACTCCTGTTTGTGTGCTCAGGTATTACTTGCCCAAGAGACATTTAACAGCACTGACAGAGGTGCTGGCTTTGTGGATGTTCAAAGAGTTAGCCAGGCAAACAAAAGATTTAAACAAGACAGAAAAAATATCAAATCTGTGCTTTAGACACATCTCTGTGGTATCTGTGTAGATGACAGAACAAATACACAGACAGACTGGAGGCAGAGGGATCAGCTGGATTACTGCCAAAATTCAGGTGAGAAATAACGACAGCCTGAATTAAAGCTGAGGTAGTAGGAGATGCAGCAAATAGAGCCAACCTGAGAGAAATTTTTATTGTCAAATTAAATATGAAGCATGAGAAAAACGGAAAAATCTGGAATACTCCCAATTTCAGTTTGATTCATGTAAATTTGCTCTGTTTCCCTCTTGTCACCTGAGAATTATGTTTTATTAAGAGACAGTACAGGTTTAGGGCACTACATAGAGATCAAGTTGACCTCATTAACCCAAGGTACGCTGTGTAAGAGCAAAAGAAATTATAGCTACACTAGGGGGATCAGCTTGGGGCCCTAAATAAAATGATGCAATGAAACTAAATAAGTGTAATGCATTTTGCTTGTCCTTTCTACTCTGTTTGGTTCTTCAAGGGAATATTTATTTGTGAGGGAAAGCTAACACATATTAAGCTGCAAGCATTTACTGCCACCCATGCTTATGTCCTCTTAACCTATAATGCAATGGGAGAAGACAAAAAGGTTGTGGAAGCAATGAAAATATACAGAATTTGTATGCAAAGCTCATGTGAATTTTGCAAGTCAAATAGATTTTCTATAGATATGAGAGTCTTCCAAAACGATTTCAGAACAGGATAGTTTGGGCTTTCACAAATAAGTCAGTATAAGTTTGGACAAGTCAAGAGTCTCATGTCTTTCTTACAGCTGTGCTCTGAAATAAACAATTATGTCAGTTAGAAAATACAAAGGGCATAGAAGTCTCAGATCTTCCAGCTGCTCATGAAATTGGCTGTATTTGTATGCTTACCTCCAGGTGCCCGTCTCGATGGTAGTGTAGCTAGTGCTCAGCCCCATTTCTCAAAGAAAAAAAAAATCTACTAATCTAAGTGCTGATGATATCTGTTGTTTATAATTCCCATAGCATAACCTAACCTCTTTTTTTTTGGTGAGGAAGATTGGCCCTGAGCTAACATCTGTTGCCAATGTTCCTCTTTTTGCTTAAGGAAGATCGTCCCTGAGCCTCTGTGCCAACCTTCCTCTATTTTGTATGGCATGCCACCACAGCGTGGCTTGATGAGCAGTGTGTAGGTCTGCACCAGTGATCTGAACCTGCGAACCCTGGGCCACAAAAGCAGAGCGCAGGAACTGAATCACTACGACACCAGGCTGGCCCCATAACCTAATCTTTAAAAAACAAGTCCATGTGCTTTCTCACATCAGAATGTGAGAAATACTTTTGCCCAGTGAATGGAAATTAACAGCTGGTTGAAGTTTGATAATTACTCCTTCACTCTCAACTTGTGCTTTATGTTAGCTTTATGGTAGACTCCATAAAGTATTAAAGATTTTTAGTTTCAAAGAAGATCATCCCATGGCCCATTCTTTTCTCAGCTACGAAGTTTACCAGGGAGCTGTTTTTCCTTTTTGGGTCATGACATTTTGATTTAGTCATCCCTAAAATACACTTGTCATGAGGTGAATGTGAAAGAGCTTTTGTAAAATGCCCCTGAATGTGACCGTTTGGACTAGGAGGTTATTTTGCCATTCTTGTTATTCAGAAACTGATCAAGGTCATTGAAAGCAGCAATGTGTTCACTAACGTACCCATTGTATTTGTGAGATTCATTAAAATCCTGGCACAGAATGCCTTTGAACTGGGCTATTTCCAAAGTGTTACTGCTTTATATTCAATCAGTTCTGTTATTTTTACCTTATATAATGTTATTATTTATATACAGTTTCCATTTTCAGAAATGTGCTATTCTTTTCTTCCCATATTGCTCAACAGGATTTTAGAAGACACTCAAGAATCTACTTGGACTTACTCTGGCAATGAGAAGGACACTTGCTTCCCTAAAGGGAGATTGGAAGCTGCAGTCTCCTTGGGGTAAATCCCTGCGGAGTAGGGAATGGTGGTTGGCAGCAGCAGGTCAGGACACTTGCCTTCTTTCAGCCCTGTTTCCTGAACACATAAATTCCTTAGCTGAAGGCAAAATGCCATTTCATAAAGGCCAAAGGTGCCACTTGTGCTGGGAATTGGCCTGACTCGTAGAGAATGCAAAGAAAGCATATTGTGTGTCTACGATTTGTGAAACGCACCTTCTGAATTCTCTCTGAGTTGCTAGATTTGTGCCTCTGGACTTTTTCCTAGTAGCTGCCCTATTGACCTTTATAGTGTCCCAAGTGAGAAAGAAAAGAAACTTGAAGTTTTTCTCTCTCTTATTAGCACATTAGGTAAGTGCAGTGTTCTGCTGCTGGGCTTTATAGAAGTTATGCTGTGGACAACAGTCATATCAGCCTTCAGTGACTAGAGTAATGAAAGGAACCCCAGGATGGCTGTCAGTATCACCACCTTCCTCTGCTATTCATAATGCTCTGGGAAGTGGCTAGCCAAAAACCATGATCCCACGAGAAGGTTCTTCCTTGGCACTATCAGAAGGAGTAGTGTTATTTTCATCACTATTTAAATCACCATTCAGACAACAGTGTTGGGCCAATAACTCTATCTTCACTACACGAGTGCATGCATTCACCTTTGGTGGTGGTTCTAACTCCTGTGCACACAAATAAGTGTTGTGCTCTTGGCTCAGAGAGTAACCAAATCTTAAAGGTAAGAGATAAATTAAGATGTGTCATGAAGTATTGGATTTTTTCTGAAATCTAAATGAGATCATAAATAACAGATGAAATGTAACGGCTTAGAACTTAAGGATAAATGACTGCAATGAGATCTGAATTTCCAATTAGATTCAGATAAGCATGTCAAAATTTGGTCCTTCAGTGTATTCAAAACTGTGGTCAGCCTGGCTTGGAGTCAATTCTGTCACTTCAGTAACTCCATGTTCTGTGCGTGTGGGTGTGGATGTGTATTTTCTGGCTATTGTTGGCAGAAAGGATGAGTCTGTTACTGATCAATCTGACAGCCCATAATTTAAAATACAACCCCCCTATTATGTTAATTTTACATGGGCAATTGTGAGCTTCCTCCACTTATGTTCAATTAAAATGTTGAAAATAGAGATAAGAGCTTCTCTTCTAGGAATTAACTGAAAAACAACATATAACTAATCAAATGGTGGTATGCAAAGCTTCCTCAAAAGTTAGAATGATATCCACAACATAAAACAGATTAAAGAAGCCATTTAAATATAGAATGACTAATCAAAATATTTCATGGTAGCCTTGCTTGTTGGTCAAGACCTCCACTATAGAAGCAAATGCAAATAACTACACAAATGCTGCATGTGGTACGTAGAATAGTGACCTTCCTCCAAAAAAGATGTCCAAGCTCTGATCCCTGGAACCTGTGAATACATTATCTTCCATGGTAAACATGACTTTAAGATATGATCATGAGTAAAGGCCTTGAGATTATCCTGAGATGGAGAGATTATCCTACGTTATCCCGTTGGCCCCATCTTACCACATGAGTCCTTAAAAGTGGAGAACCTATCCTGGCCGGGTTAGAAAGATGAAGAGGAAAGGAGAACAGATTCAAAGCACAAAAAGGACTGGACAACTCCTGATAGCTTTGAAGATGGAGGAAAGGGGCTATCAGACAAGGAATTCAGGTGGCATCTAGAAGCTGGGAATGGCTCACAGATGACAGCTAGCAAGGAAATTGGGATCTCAGCCTACAACTGCAAGAAACTGAACTGTGCCAAGAACCAAAACGATTAAGGAAAGTAATTCAAAATCCTAGAGCCTCTGGAAAGAAATGGAGTCCCGCTGCCACCTTGATTTTAGCCCAGTGGGTTCTGTATTAGGCTTGCAGCCTACAGAAGTGTAAAATAATAAATCTGTATTGTTTAAGCACTAAGTTTGTTGCAGCAGCAAAAGGAAATTCTTACACTGCACTACAGACCAGACATCTACTTATCTCATCTTTCTATCTAAATATATGTATCTATCATCCATCTTTGCAGTGGCTTTTAAACCTCACAGTAGAGCACCACAAATGTACCTTAGGAATTTCTCTGCAGCATGGGCCGGAGGAAGATAGGGAGCAAGCAAGTGGACCTCACAGCACTCGCTGCACTTCAAACACGGCAGTTCTCTGACGTGTCATTTGAGTAATGGACCGTTCTGCTCATGAAAAACTTAAAACCACTGCTTCATTGCATCTTTTCTTGTTTATTTTATTAAATGAATAAAAAATAGAAAAAGAAAGTGCTGGTTCTAATGATGAGAAATACAGATCTCATAACCTTGATACACTTGAAGTAAAAATTGAAACTCATTAGGGGAGTTGAAAGTGGAGACTATTTTGACTCAAATGGATGCTCATTAAACCTAAGCCTGTCAACTCTGCATTCAGTTGTGATGGGAACGAACAAAGCAGGGAATGTATGAAATGCTTGAAATATATCAGCAAAGATCACATCTAAAATGTGATCTGCATTTAGAGATTTTATAATAATTTAAGCGCCAGGTAAGGGCATCACTTTCCTTAAAACATGCAAGCCGTATGAGTTCGAAAATTAAGTCAAATGCATTTTCAGCATGATAATATGTACGAGAGATATCTAAAGAGAGGAGGTTTCAATTGCCAGAGACGTTTTCAGGCAAGGCCTGAAAAGAGAGAGTCAGGGAAGCAGACGTTGGCACGGTGCCTAAGGCTCAGGGGAGAGAGAATGTGCTCTGGGCCACAAGTAATCATGCAGTCTTTGCAGCAGGTCTGTCTTACTGGGGAGAGAAATAAATCAGATCCTTACAACTCAGTGGTACTATTACTTTAATCTCCAGGAACAATCTTTCTGATAATAATTGGTCTTCAGATATATGTCTACCTTCAGGCATTGAAAATGCTGATCAGTGTCTGGTGAACTCAATAGTCATATTTCTCATTATAAGTAACCTCTTTCTTTCTCTAGAAAGAAAAAAGAAAAAGAAAGAAAATGATATATAGACGGATGGATGGATAGAGATATACAAATGTATAAGTATATAGATATAAATGTATAAATAACTACATATATAGACATAGATATAAAATATATAAATATCGATACATTCGTAAATAAACATATATATAAATCTCTAGGTCTTTTTCAACTGGAATATCAGGAGAGAAGTCAGTCTGATTGCCCTAAGTCATCCATTGAAGTTTATGAATTATCTTTTCACCTATGCATTTAAATGATACTCACTGAGACAGTTAATAGTCACTGAAAACATTTTCTCTGTTCTGTGGTTGAGATGTGGAAGCCAAGTTGAGAAACCTTAATTATTTTATTGATTAGCATAAGTTAACTTGTTGCCCAAGTACCTCAAACCTGTAGCCCATCTCTCCTTGTGGAGGTGACTGAGATCTTAATATAGCTTATTAAACACGTTACTTGATATAAAACTCTCAATACAGACTTAAATACGACCTCTTCCAAGAACTCCTCTTTTATCAGGGAAGCGAGACGTGATCTCTCACTTTCCTATATTGCCTTTGCTCCGTATTTCATATTTTTTCAATCTTATTATATTGTATTCATACACTGGCTTTTTCTTCCAGATTTTAATTACTGTTAGAGAAGTCAACCTCTGTGTCTCACTCTGACCCTGATGAGAGTGTCTGGAACTGATGGGCACACAATGCACATCAGCAGAAAGAGAAAATTCATTACTGAGCATTCGTCAGGATCTCGAAAGACAGCTCACCAAAGTAGGACACTAGTATGTGAATTCATGTGTCTGGTCCCCATGTGGTCACATGCTTATATGTAACTACTGGTTTCAAAATCCTTTCAAACTGTTTCTCATCAGAAAAAAATAATAATAAAGTTACAATAATGACCGGAAAGTATGTGGATAGGCTAGCATTACCTCACTCTGCCTAGAAAAAGCAATAATGAACCTAAAAAATTGTGGAGACTGGAGTGTCATCTTTACATACAAAAATAGCAATTTATAAGCTTACTACAACTATTTTTTACTCACGATACTCATAGTTGTGTTGCTTTTCTCATCCATTAATTTTACTAGTGTTTGTATCACACTGCATGTACACAAAAACATATATATCTTAAAACCTTTCAGAGATGGAAAGGTACAAACAAATGAATGGATTCAAATAAAAACTGATTTTATAAAGTCTCAAATAAAAAAAAGGCATTTGTGTTTAAAATTTTCATATTCGAATTTAGCATAACACCATCTGATCAACAAATTTTGTGAGGAAAACAGGATTAAAAATCTTGACAAATTTATAATATAAAAACAT
Source organism: Equus przewalskii (assembly GCF_037783145.1). Classification (NCBI taxonomy): domain Eukaryota; kingdom Metazoa; phylum Chordata; class Mammalia; order Perissodactyla; family Equidae; genus Equus; species Equus przewalskii. The sequence continues at coordinate 25,388,889 of NC_091847.1, read as the reverse complement.
TTCCTGATTTGTTTATCCAAATACCAGGAGTGACCAAACGTGTATTTGAAAGTCATTGATTCTCAAAGAAAGTAAAAGTTGTAATTTTATGGGATTAGATCGCAAAGAGCCATGTTCTGTTTTCCAAACAAGTCAAGCCACCTTAGTAACCTAATGATCAGCTCAATTAGCCATGCTTTCCTTACGCTGTGGTCACAATTAACCTGCTGAGCAGGCAAGAAACAATTCAAAGACATAAAGCATTTTTGTTTAATTTATTTTGTTTCTGTAACTAAAGAATATTGTGAACAAAATAATACCTGTATGTTCATAAATACAATGCAAGATGGCAAGATGAATATTACATAACAGGTATTGCAGCCTCTGAAACAGAACTTAGGGTGTTGCCAAGAGTGACTAAGGAAACAAAGCTAGAAGTAATGGGAGGTGATTGATTAGAACACCATTAGGTTTGGATACCAAGACACTAATGGGAAGAATTAGAAATCTTTTTTCTTTCACATTTAAAATGAGAAAAAAGTACTTATGCATTCTGTGCAAGACAATTCGTTTCTGGAAGAGAAAGGAACATATTATATGGACCAGAAGTCTGAAGTTTCATGCAATTAATTTGTATTACTGTTTCACATTATGGTATTTATTGCACAAAAGGTATGTTCTAGAAAGTTTGCTTTTTAAATATCATATGGTATTTTACTTCTAATATAAAGCCTTTCTCTTCTTTAGCTATATTTTTACATTGAGAAAATGATTGAAAAATTAGTGCCATATGAAATTTTCTTTTAATTCAGGCCTTATTTAAACTGCTTATTTAAACAGTGTAAGTGCATTTTTTTTCTTACAGTCAAATTGTTTTGGGGAAAAAAATCTTGAAAAAAAATTCCTGCCAGTTCATGTTGCTTACCTTTGTGAACTATTACTGTAAACACTAACAGGTAGCCATGTTGCCTACAACATTCTTTGCAGAACATTATCACATATCCTTTTGAATGATTTTAACCTGATTTTAGGTACAGTTTTATGTAACAACATATAAGCAAGAGCCTATGTAACATTGTTTGAGGGAGCAAACCCCAGGGGCCCAAGTCCTGGACCCCCAGGATCAGGAACCTTCTCTGACAGCTAGAACCCCACTGCCACCTTTGTAGTGGGAACTTCCGCCGATCAACAGGACACATCTGAGAGGAAATTCAATCATTCAGGAGACTCACTAAGTTGGAAAGATGGAAGTTAATATTGGGTGATTGCTAAGGGTAGAAATCCTAGTGTGACGTTCCTTGTTCTGGGAAGGAACATGGGGACACTGCCTTCAGGAGGTGGGGTAAGGACTAGACTCTGGCAGCCCATCTGGGTAACACAAACAGTTCTTAAGGTTTGATCTCGACTGGCTCGTAGGAGCTTCTGCCTGGCAGAAGAAAACTACATAGAGTGACATCTTAGGACTCAAATTATTTCTGAAAATAATCGTTCAAAGAAACAATCGAAGATAATAAAGCAAATAACAGAATGAAATATACAAGCTAGAATCAGTGGAACAGCATTTAACTGAAGTTGATCAAGAGGAAGTCTGTTTATGGAAATTATAGATCTAGATTGTAATAAAATTATGCTTACTATGTTCAGGGGAATAGAAATGAGCTTAAATTTCAGAGAAAGGAGCTGGAAACTATAAAAAATGATACTGTATATATGAATGAGAATCAACTAGAAATTATGGAATTTAAAAATATACCAACTCAAACCAAGAGGACAATATATGATTTTAATAGCAAGTTAGACACAGCTGAGCAACAAAGAAGCAAGGAGAGACAAAATATAGAAATAAAGTGGAGGGGTAAGGGAGGATATGGTAAGAAGATCTAACGCCCTTTAAACTGAAATTTTAGGAAAAAAGAAGAGCAAAAATGGGCCTTAGAGAAGTTTTTCATGAGATAATGGCTGAGAAGTCCCATAGCTAATGAGGGAAAGAAAGCATAAAAATATTAAAAGTAGCCAGAGATTGCCCTCCAAGGAATGACTGAGTGACTACTGAACGACATTAGAGGCCACAGGACAGTGCATCATCTTCAAGATGCTAAAGGACACAATTGCAAAGCCTAATTTCTCCACCGTTGATAGTATTTTTAAGAAGGTAACAAAGGCATTTGCATACAATGAGTAAAGAATTCTCTACCGACAGACCAGTCCAAAAGGAAACTATAAGAAGTGTTCTTCAAGCAGAAAAGAAAATAATTCCAGATAGACTGTCAAAGGTGAAGCAAGAAAAAAAGGCAAAGAATTTGAATCTGGGAATAAATGAACACAGATAGTATAGAGCAATCATAACAATATTGTGGGATTTAAAGTACATAATGTCAAGATACATAAAATATTATTTAAGAAGCCCATTAAAGGAGACAAAGTGTGCTAATGTGCATGTAGAAGAGGAGGGTAAGTGTGTGCAGAAAAGTACAAGCTCGGTGCTTAAAAACGGAGATTAAATAATAAATAATAAATAAATAAATAATAATAAAGTGTATATTTAAGAAATCGTTTAAGTGGAGGTCCACCAATTAAATCCTTTAGCCTGAGCACAAAACAATATGAATTTGATGATAAATACAAGGCAGGGCTCTGCAGATAAGGGTAGTTTTTACTAAGTAAATGTGTCTGTAAATCAACAATTACTTGAATGTTAGTTTTCATTAAAAAAAAAAATTAACGAGTCCATGTAAAAACCCCAATAAAAATCTTTCTTTCCATTAAAATAGAACCTCCCTTTTTACTATCACCACAGGAGGTGTAATGCCAACTAGGTGCAGAGATTACCACAGAAAGAGAATGCAATTACCATTTACTCATATCTCCGTCATGTTGTGTAGATTAAGAATTGTGGAAAGGAGGAAAAATGAATCTGAAACCAACAGCTATTATCTCATAAAGACAGATCTTTGACCTGATTATTCATACCTCAGGAAAACCATGATGAAACTTGAAAACTATCCACAAGAGTACTGTTGTCTCATGTCAGAAGACTAAGATTCTGTAAACGAAGGAACAAGAAGCCTAACAGAGTAAGTCCATGAGGAGAGCTAACGATTCTAAAACACTCAGAAAAGTAGAAGGAAGCACTATGAATAGTGAAAGGGGTTAAGACTGATTTCAAATTAGTGTATTTTTATGTATTTTTCTTATTAATTTGCAAGAAGGAAACTTAAGCATTTGCATTAGGATAAGGTTGGGGATCATAGCAACTCTGAAGTACTGACTATTTTATTTTTGCAAATGTGTAAAACACTTAAAACATCAGAACCAAATGCTGCATATTTTAACAAGTAAAAGGAAAGCTGACTATCAATAATTTATGATATGACACCACATAATAAGAAATGTATGTTTTCATGTTCTTTAAATAACATTTTCTAAAACATGAAGGAGAATGGCTCTTATCTCTGCACTAATAAATTTTGAATTCATTTGAATATTATTTGATTTGAATTTTAGTAAAATAAAATCAGAAAGGATGATAAAAATGCTTATAAGACTATTTGGTCCAAGACTAGACACTTTTCAACAGTTAGACACGTTAGTTAAAAGACTCTAACTAAAGGGATAAAATAGTTTGCATTTATTTGCTGTTTATCCCAAGGGCCTAACTGGAGCTTAGAGAATGCACCTAGTTTATGTTCCTAGCATATATAAACTGGTTGAATAAATGAAACTGATTTAGAGTAAAAAATATATGATTTAAAAAAATCTCATTTATCAATAGTCCTTAACTTTATTTTTTGAAATTTGATACAAATCTATGGATTTGTTCCCTGGCAAAATGTAAATATGCGATCTGTATTTGAAAATCTATACATTTTGGACACAATTTTAAGAGAATAGCTCATAATGAAGTACCTCTAGTCTTCATGAAACACATCTAATGCCAAAAATCTTAATGAAGCCACAAAAATACTTAAATTTCAAAAATATTGGGACAAAATTTTAATGTATTTTTAAAATTTAAATCTTATGCTAGTCTTGCTTTTTTACATTTCCAATGTATTAAACTTTAGCTCTTGTTTGTTGATATTTTTCTTTTCTTTCTTTCTTTCTTTTTTTTTTTTTGGTGAAGAAGATTAGCCCTGACCTAACATCTGTTGCTAATCTTCCTCTTTTTGCTTGAGGAGGATTGTTCCCAAGCTAACATCTGTGCCAATTTCCATCTATTTTATGTGGGATGCTGCTACAGCATGTCTTGGCAAGCGTTGTATAGGTCCATACCCAGGATCTGAACCCACAAACCCCGGGCCACCGAAGCAGAGTGTGTGAGCTTAACCACTATGCCACTGGGCTGGCCCTAGATATTTTTCTTTTAGACTCCACACATATGCTGGTAAAAAATTGTGTATATGTGGATGCCTACTGTGTGTTGTGCTATAAATGTATTATGTGAGCACGTGCACAAATTTTGTACGTGACCATTTGTGCAAAATGATGGTGTCCCAGCTTACGTAAGGATTGGTTTCTGAAGACAGTGAATAAGATAAAGAATCGCATATGGTCAAATGAACCGCCCTTAAATCTCTAGGACTTTTGTCCTTGGAAATTCAAAGTCAAGAAATTCCTTACTCAACAAAGACATTTGACAGTCACTTGGTGTCAGGTACCGTTCAAGATGCTGGAAATACAAAATGGCAAAAATCCCTAACCTCACGAAGCTTACGTTTTAAAGTGTGAGACAGGCAATAAACATGGTAAATAAATTTTCTGTGTTTTATATGACGATGTGGCAAAGAGAAAAAACAAAGGCCTTTGCTTATCTTTGCTTTCCAGCTTTCCCTGTAACAGGAAAGCACAGCAGGGTACACAGGGAAACTGTTGCTTTCCTTCCTTCCCTCTGTCTAACCCCTACTGCTAAGCCCAGGTCCTTTCAACTCTGGAATTATACCAGTGTCAGATACAATGGATCTTTTACATTCTAGATTTTGAAAAAATTCAAACTACCTGAACACCCTTGGAAACGGTTATACCCAGTCTGCAAAATATTCGGGGCACACACTGAAATAGGTGATACATTTTGTGACTAGTGTGAAGGAAAACTCCTTTAGCTCAATGAGTGAGCCTAACTGATCATATGCACACCTCAGTGTAGATTTATTTTATTTTATTTCCCTTTATTTTATTTTCCCCGGTGAGCTCCTTTTTGGATTTTATCCTCTCTTTCCTCCTGCTATCATTTCATAGAGCTCTTGCCTTTTTCTCTTTAACGATCTTCCATTCCTTGAAGTCCAAATCACTGTAAAGTTTTTGATCCAGCATTATTTATTAATACTTTGCTGTCTGGCCTTTTCACTTCTCTGAACAGCAAACCGTCTTTCTCCAATGTTCCATACTTGACCTGCTCCTATTTTTTATATAATGTGTTTTCAGGCGATCTCAAGATTCAATCCTTGCTTCTCTGTCAGTGAGTATTACATCCGAATCGTCAATGATTCTCGCTTGAGATCCAGCACGATAATTCAACTATCTTCTGGAAACCTCTATCTGCAGGTATTCTGTGTACTTTAAATCCAAAGTATTTAATGATGAACATTTCACTTTTCTTCCCACAGTTACCATTTTTCCTATGTTCCTTTATTTTATTAAAATTAAAACTATCTCTCTGAATTAAAATTTTAGAACCATCCTTAATATCTCTAGTTCTATACAGTCAATCATTAATTACTGTAGTTTGAAGTCAATACAATATCTTCTCTTTTTTTATTATTAATGTCAGGGCCATCATGTATGATCACTCATGCTGTGCACTGCACAACTCTAGGGTTTCTATTCATGTATTCTATGATGGAAATGGCATCCTTCAGAGTTGTGTAGAGTCATCTTCCTGAAGCATTCCTCTGACCTGTTCTTTTCCTCTAATCAATGAACTGCAATACGGGAGAGTGGAAAGTGCATTTAGTACAGGATATGATAATGCATGAAAAGTACCTCTCTAGGGTGAGCTCTGGCAGGATATTTAACATCTCTGGGACTCATATTTTATCTTCTGTAAGAATAATTGTGAAGTAGTCAATTTTTGAAAAGTACAGCTCTACCTCAAGAGGAAATGCTACTTGGGTGTTATGATGGGGAGTTCTGGGTACCAGCAAGCAGAACGAAGGTCTCAGTCACTCGATAAAGAATGAACCACAGAAAATAAAGTGACATAAGAAAGTGAAAGGACATCAAATGCCAATCTTTCCCACACCAAAACTTGCCCAGCATCAGACTGGATAATTCACTGAGATTGCTAAATAAATGTAAATATGGAAGATTAAAATATACCATCATTCTTCATCCTTGCTCATCTTGTAGTAAAAGCTCAGAAGACACTGGAAAGAATAAATGATACATTTAGTTCTTTGGGTTATTCTTAACGCTTCTCTCATCACACATACTGAATTGGACCTCTGTTAAGGTAGGCGGAATAGTGGAATTAATAGAGACAAGGGAATTTGGTTCTAAAGAATGGTGTTCATAAGCTATCCATTCATCTAACATTGTCACTGAAATTAGATAATTAATTTGCATGGCCAACAGTTAATTCAGTCAAAGTTTATAAAGGTTACAATGAAGAGATTATCTTAAGATCATGATCTGTCTCTAATTAATTGAGCTAGTGCTAAATTTTTTTTGTGATAATTAAAATTTTTGCTTTTAAGATAAACTTGCTCTTCGAAATCTCCCGCATTCTCTCCTTCAGCTTTATACTACCAAAAATGGTTTTGTAGTGAAGCAAAACAATGCAATGAAGTCAGTTGTTGAAGAAAGAGATGGAATAGAAGGTAGCATATTACTTTAAAGATTATGTCAGCTTTCCAAAGATTTTGTTTTGATTGTAGTGGATTTTCGTTTGGAAAAATAACATCTTGAAAGATTCAAAAAGCATCGACTCACTTTCTTTTTAGAATAAAACAAATTAAAATGTACTATTAAATCATGTATATTCCTGGAGAAAAAATATTAAGGCCTTAAAATATATTTTAGTATTAAAACAATAAAAAGGTTGAAATTAGCATTTAATTTTAAAAAATATTTGCTCACTATTCTTCTTTCCCTGTCAACAATGAAATGTATTTTAGCTAAATGTTGTTTTTGGTTTGGGGAGAAAATTGAAGAATGCTTTAATTTCTCATTAACTGCAGCATTAATCAGTGGTTAATTGCAATTATTTAGCCTGTAGAAAAAGTGAATGTAGAATTAGAATCTGACTGCAAGTCAAATAAACTTTGTCTTTCTTATTGATTTAAGCATTTTTAGGACAGATATTCAATAAGGTTTGCTTAGCAAAATTTTGGTAGTGCTTGGTCAATGCATTGAATAGTAATTGAAGTCAGTTACTATGTCCAACTCTGTATCTCTATGTTAACTTGTAAATATTAATATTCTTCAATAACACAGGACAACATTAGTATTGCTTTTCCAATATCAGTGCATAATTGCAGTTAAGGGTTTTGAGAAGTTATAGAATATACTACCTTGCTTTGTGGATTTCACGTTTGGTATTGATATCAATTATTTATCTATCTTGAATATGTTCCCTTGTATTTTATTTAGAAGCAATTTAAAATGATATAAATTCTCTACAGATTTCGCAGTACTATGGATGTCTCTAGCTAATTTTTAAGTCGTTAAAGAGGCAAATCCTGAATCTTATCAGTTTCAACTGGTATTTTCATTTAAGAGCATTGTTTTGTTAGTAATACAGGGGGAAAATTGAAGACCTGTCTCAGCACAATGTCAGGAAATAAGTAAAAATCCTATGTGAAAATGTTAATAAGATGCCATGTCTAGTTTCTCAGTTTGGGAAAATGTGGTGGTTCTAGGGTCTCATCCTTTTCCTAATAACTATACTCAGAGCCTCTTTATAGTCTTTTCTTAGCAGAAATTGCTCATTGAAGAAGCAACACCTCAATTTGGCATTCTCTAGCTTCCTTTCATCAATGTCTAAATTATCCACACATTTTCTAAATCCTATGCTAACAGCCCTCTGCAGTCAAATGCTAAATGTTATTAACCTCCAACAAATTGGATTCCTGATGAATCCATGTTCTTTTTTGAAGTGGTGTCAGTAAGTCATCACAGTGCCCAACTGGGGCTCCTCGGGTGGCTCTGGGAAAGAGGCCAGGCTACTTGGTCTTTGCATTTGAAAATTTTGACGCCATCTTTTGGTGGTTTATGAAGTAATTACAAACACTAATATGCAATTTTTCTTTCTAGTCAATGAATATTTATTTGGTATGAGTTATGAGGCTGGCGATGTGCTTGGATCTGTTGGTTCGAAAAAGACAGTTGAGGGGCTGGCCTGGTGGCGCATCGGTTAAGTTCACAGGTTCCACTTCGGAAGCCCGGGGTTGGCCGGTTCTGATCCCGGGTGCGGACATGGCACCGCTTGGCAAGCCATGCTGTGGCAGGCGTCCCACATATAAAGTAGAGGAAGATGGGCACGGATGTTAGCTCAGGGCCAGACTTCCTTAGCAAAAGGAGGAGGATTGGCAGCAGATGTTAGCTCAGGGCTAATCTTCCTAAGAAATAAATAAAATAAAATAAAGCAAAAAAAAAAAAAAAAAAAAGAAAGGCTGGTGAGTCCACAGTATTACTTCACTCATTCAGTACCTTTGGGTAGGAGTAGTTTTACAGATGTAAATTTCAGATTTCTATCTCTTCCTCAAACTGAGGGCACTCATAATTTAACCTTTCTATAGTTTGAGTTAATAATGAAAGAGGGAATTTCAATATAATATATTAATTTGTATTTTATTCTAAGATATTTTTCCCACCTTAATGCCAAAAGATATATATGTATGTGTGTCCTTCTTCCATGGGGTCATAAATAGCTTTTAGAGTGCAAGGCTAAAATGCTGCCATTTCCAAGCACACAGAGAAGATCTCCACTCAGCCTTTTGTTTTCCGTAGCTTAGGTGTATATTGGAAGTAAATTGTCTAAGAAAATGTGGCAGCTCCAAGCTTTGGACTAGTAAGTATAAGACTGACTTCTGTAGTTTCTTACAAAGTATCAAAGGTAGCCCTAAACAGCCACAAATGCTGGGCTCATCTCTGTGATTTTTGCTTCCCTTGATTTTCAGATCTCTAATTCTTCACCACCTTATTAGCTCTTTAACGTTTGTCTCATCAGCTTTATATTTTATCCTACGTTTTTAGAGTTCCTAAGCGGGAGGATTGATCTGGATAGCTAATTCACCATTAGCAGAGCTGAAGTCTGCTCCTGCCATTAGTGAGCCCTCCTCTAAGTGACTCCTCACACTTTTCAGGCTCTCTGAGCTTTGTATTTGAAGAGCAAGAGAGCTAGCCATGCTGGGCTAGTGGTTAAAGTTTGGTGCGCTCTGCATCAGCGGCCTGAGTTCATTTCCCAGGTGTGGAACCACCGCTCATCTGTCAGTGGCCATGCTGTGGTGGCGGCTCCCAGAGAAGAGCTAGAAGAACTTACAACTATATGCAACTATCTACTGTGGCTTTAGGGAGTGAGAGGAGAGAAGAAAAAAAAAAGGAGGAATATTGGCAACAGATGTTAGCTCAGGGCACGTCTTCCCCTGGGGGAAAAAAAAAAGAAAGTGAAGCCTTATTGGTGTTTATAATAATAATTAAAAAAAAAAGAGCAACAAGACCCCTAATCCTTCCATCCTGTCATTTTTATTTGTCATAGCAATGTTGATAGTAAAGAGTACAGTCCTCTTCAAAACTGTGATTTTTAGCAGTTTTTATCAGAACTTCCCAGTTTGCAATCATTTCTCCTTTTCCTGTCTCTTTCGTTATTCTCTGCTTCCTTCATCAGTGGTACTTCACCCTTTCAGGTGTGGAACAGCACAGTATTACTGGTTACAAGGTAATAGAATTATTTTGACTACAAAGTAAGTTGCAGGAGGAAAGAAAGGGAATAAGAAAGATGAATTTGAAAAGGAAGCTATCCCAGGGAAGAATCACAGAGCATATAAATTTTTTAAAGATTTTCCAGATAGGAACACCCAGGAGGGAATGGACTGAGGATCCATGGGGAGAAATAGAAGGAATCTCGACCTTGGGCATTAGGAATAAGTGGGATTAGGCATTGGATTCAGGAATTGTGGCTATTATGAAGAGGATCTGGAATGTCTAGCTTGCAAGAAATTTGCAAGTCAGGGTTTAAATGAGTGTTGAGGGCCAAACTATACATGTCACCAATGAAATCATTCCACAAAGTCATTTATACAGGGCATGAACAAAAATGTGAGAATAAATTCAGTTTAGTAATGAAATTCTGTGTTAAGTATAATCGCTTATTTAAACTATTTTCTGGGTTTTATATTAGTTTTACTAGGGATGACATATAAATTACTACAAACTAGGTGGCTTACAAAAAACAGGAATCTATTCTCTCATACTTCTGGAGGCTGTCAGTCCAAAACCAAGGCATAGGCAGGGCTATGCTCCCTCTGAAACTTCTAGAGAAGAATTTTTCATTTCCTCTTCCTAGCTTCTGTTGGCTCCCCACAGTGCCTGGCTTTTCTTGGCTTATGGCTGTATTAATCCAATCTCTGCCCCCATCTCCAAATGACCTTCTTCTCTCTGTGTCTCTGTGTCTCCTATACTATTACAAGGATGCTAAATGTTAGATTTAGGGCCTGTCGTAATCGAGTATGAGCTCATTTTAATTAATCACATCTGCAAAGATCGTATTTCCAAATATGGCCACAGTCTGAGGTTACAGGTGTGCATAGATTTTTGGGGGGCACTATTCAATGTATACAGGTGTAATCATCACCATTTATATCACTAGCTAAATATGCATATTATTACATGTGCCATACTGTGTTTGCCATTTTAGTTTATTATAATCCTCTGTCCTATATTAGTATACCTGGTCTTAGTTTATCTCTTTTTTCAGTTATGTATTGGATTGAATGATCCATTCAACAAGCATTTATTTTGTGTCTGAAAGGTGCTATGCACTTTGCCAGACACTTAGGATATAATAATGAATAAAATATAATAAATGAAAAACACAGAAGATAATTGGAGAAACAAATCTTTAGATATTCAGCCATAATAAGTTGAGATTTTTAATGGCTATATTACAAGTTACATATTCCAAGTAGAGGAAATAGCATGATAGAAAATAGCTTTGCAAGAGCATCGTGAGGTTTGAGAACTACAAAGAGTTCTACATGGCAAGTGAATACAAGGAAAGTTTGGTGAAAGTGAAGCTAGGGAGGAATCCAAGAGCCAAATCATGCCATATCTTCTTTAACCTCCTAGACAAGCTGACCATAATTGTCTTGCAGTTAAAGAGTCATTGAAGAGTTTTAAGCTAGATGAGGAAGATATGAGAAAATGATTTGATTAGTGTTTCAAATTTTGTCACTTGCTCTAAATTTTTATAAATTAAAGTTACTGTTGTCTACTAACCTTCAGGTTTGCACATTCTAATCTTGTGTGGTATTTTATGTTGATTCTGAATTTGGAGAAAATATTTCTAAAATGGATAATGAGTTTGCTGACCACTACCCTCACCCCTCAGCGGACCACCCACTGGGGGAAATTTTGAAGATTTGATTATTACATGGGGCTTTATAATTTGAACTACTTAATCGAAATTGTGCTTGTGATATCGTGTCATATGGACACTCTTAGATAATAGAAGAAATCATGGGATTGTTCTGATTCTTTATTCAAGGGTGTGGGAAGTGTAACCGTCCCGCTCCCCACCCCCAGTATTATTGCTATTGGATCAATTTTAAAGTGTAAACAGGAGATAATTTCTTTTTCTGATCCTGTAATATGATACTGGCTTGTTCAAAGTATCCATTGCGCGCACACACACACACTCTCTATTCTTTGATCACTGTCTTTTAATTGCCTTGCTCTGGTGAACCTCTTTGACAGATCTGACCATAAGGAACGGAAGGATATTTCCTGTTGGTTCTAGGTGATAAGCGCACTAAAGGTCAATCATCCAGGGGATGCTGTCAAGAGATACCAAACAGAGGGAATGAAGAGCTGTAAGGCATCAACCAGCAATTTATGTGAAGATACTCAGGAAAAGAAACACACAAAAGAAGAAAGGCACAGAACATGAGTTTTGTGATGTGACTATAAGCCTACTGGTTGCTGATACTGGGAAACATGACCTCAGAGAGTCATGCAGTAGGGAGATTACTATATACACAGAATTTACAACCATCTAAGAGCATGTAGATTTCTAAGAAAACAATCCCACTGGCCAGGAAGCCAGAGATGTACCTTCTTTTCTCTTTCAACTGGCTCCAAAGTAATATATAACGTTAAGACCTTTCTGAGGCCAATAAGAAATTATAACAAGCAATAATAATAATTTTAACACTGAAAAATACATTCAAATAGCACTAAGGAGAAAAGCACTTTGCTTGTAGACGATAGAAGTTTTCTAAGAAACAATAGTCTTTGGCTAAGAGTCTATAATCGTATGCTCCTGAAAGAAAGTGACTTTAGACTGAGGGATTGCAGGTAGGGTTAATAGTCACACGAGCCTGAATCATTTGTAGGAATCAGCACATGAGTGGATGGAAAAACACAACCCCAGACTGGGTTCTAGAGAATAATAAAGACCAAGCTCACACTCTTCACAGAAATGGTCTTGGTACAGTAAGTTTCTCTTTTTCTGTCTTATTTCTGCTGGGTTACAATAAGCATTTACACACTGGGATCCAGAACTGAAACTTTTTTTTATCAAGATTGATGCAATAAAATGGGTGATTTGCTACTTAACCATGATAATCCATGATTTTTGGATCTGTTATAGAATAGAATGTTTTCTAAAAAATGAGTGCTTTGAATTATAGGAAAACTTAAAGATGAATAAGGAAGAATATTTTTTTCTACTGGTTTAGACAATTGACCTCTCATTTACCATCTCTACATTAACTACTGAAATGTGGACATGTGAGCTAAAAAAAATCCAGTCAATACGGATCTTAGTATTTGAGTTGGAATGTCACCCTCACTGCTTAACTATGTAAAGACATTTCTTAGGTAAACTATTTTTGTGTAACAATCAATGGCATATGTAAGCTCAAAATCTCAGAATTTTTTGGTAGAATAAATAAAAGTAAAAAATTATACATCATAGAACAGAATTTGAGCTCAGTTCCTAGAAATTTTCTTGGTCTGATCTTGGACAAAGAATGTGATACATGTGGTCGGCCTCAGTTGTTTTTGCACATAGTCATTCACCATTCTCTGATCATTGCTCCCAGATTGTACTCAGAAATCCACTTCTAGAGCATCTTGTAATATCATAAAATACTTACAAAAAATCCCACAATGTTGGAATTATGTCAAAGGGACACAGGAGCCAACTAAAAGAGCTCCCAGTGGCCACAGCTGGAACAATTTAAGCAACAAAATAAATAATGTACTATTGGATTATAGCCTAAAGTATAAAATAAATATTCATGAGTCTATACTGGTATGAATAAGTGACTGAATAAATCAATAAACGAGAGAGAGTAGAACAGACCCCATACAGAAGAACCCATACAGCAGAATACCCAATAATTCATGTAAATACTCTGCCCTCAAAGAGGTGGAGCATAACTTCTTTAGTCTGGACTGAGCCTAGTGACTTCTTTCAAGAGCACAGTATGGAAGTGGAGGAAAAAAGAAAACTCTAAAAGGGATAATGAGTTTGCTGACCACTACCCTCACCCCTCAGCTGACTACCCACTGGAGTAAATTTTGAAGATTTGATTATTACATGGGGCTTTATAATTTGAATTACTTAATTGAAATTGTGCTTGTGATATCATGTCAGCTGTGACTTTTGTTCTCTTCCATTTATGTGAGCCAATATGGTTCCCTTTTGCCTAAGCCAGTTCAAGTTGTGACCCTTGCAACCAATCACTGTAATTTTCATTGATATAATGGATTTGAGATACAGCAGAGAATTGTCAGGGAAGAAGAGTCTCTAACAGGGTTCTCTTTGGGAGACACTCTTTATGTAGCTTGAACTAAGGACCCAGTGACAGAAAGTGAGTGTGTATATTGAAGAAAGTTGTCGGACTTATTCCTCAACATTTGTATGCTGTTCCATTTATTGAACAGGTTATGTATTTCTGCATAATGAGGGTTGATTAAGACAATACAGTCATATATTCATTCATTATCGTTAATTTTTAATGACTGTTTGAGTGCCTATATGTGGGGAGTCAGCAAAGCGAACAAAACAGACAACATCTCTGGCTTCATTTTAGTAGGAGAAGATGGACACTACACAAAAACCAACATACAAAGAAACAAAAGACAAGTAACTACATTATCTGTGAAATAGTGATAAGTACCATGAAGTGAATAATGGGGACAGAGGAAACGAGAAGAGGAGGGAGGGAGGGTGTTGTGCAGATGACTGGGGAAGAAGTATTACCGTTAAAGCGAATGGTGCAAAGGCCTTGAGTGGGATATGACCGATGTGGTAGTTAATTGTATGTGCCAATTTGGCGAGGTCACGGTGCCCAGATATCTGATGAAATGTTATTTTAGATGTATCTGTGAGGATGTCTTCTAGACGAGATTAACATTTTAATCAGCAGACTTTGAATAAAACAAATTACCCTCCATAATATGGGTGGGCCTGACCCATTCAGTTGAAAGCCTTAATAGTCAAAGATTGACTCCCCAGCAAGGAGTTCTGTCAACATACTGACTTTGGACTTAAACTGAAACTGTTCCCTGAGTCTCCAGCCTACTGGTCTACCCTGAAGATTTTTGGACTTGCATCTCTACAACTGTGTGAGCCAGTTCCTTAAAATCTCTCTCTTTTTCTCCCTCTTTCCTTTTCTCATTCTCTCTCTTTCTCTCCATATATATACATATATATATATATATACATATACTTTGTTGGTGGTGGTGGTGGTGGTTTGTTTTCCTGGAGAGCCCTGACTAGTGCTTTAGGATTTTTGGTGAATTCAAGAAATAGCAATGAGGCCAGAATGGCTAGGGAAGAGGAAGTAAAGGGAGAGAGTGACGGAATATGAGGTCAGCATTACTCACTTTGGCTCAGCCAGGAGATTTTTATTCATAAGATGGGGGTAAGTCATTCAGCAAATTGACAATCATTAAATCCACTTACAGTTTCCATCTTCCTGAGTTCCATGTTGTTTCTTCCTTTAGAATAGTCTTCATGTGTTTATATCTTTATACAATAAAGTGCACGTATCATTTTTACATTTTTAAATTATCGAATAAAATTTGCCTCTGGCAATGATAAAACCATAGACTAATATGTCAAATAAAATAAAATAAAGCAAAATAAAGGTGATTGATTGCTTAGTGTTGTGCAATAAACAAAACAAACAAAACCCTGGCGCCCCTCTACCCCATGGCACACACAATTATTTCAATAAATTTCCATTTTCCCTGTTACTTTTCTAGCCATGGGAAAATATATCCTAAGAAATTAAAATACAAAGTATTTCTTTTTTTTTTTGAGGAAGATTAGCCCTGAGCTAACTGCTGCCAATCCTCCTCTTTTTGCTGAGGAAGACTGGCCCTGAGCTAACTTCCATGCCCATCTTCCTCTACTTTATATGTGGGATGCCTACCACAGCTTGGCGTGCCAAGCAGTGCTGTGTCCTCACCCGGCATCCGAACTGGTGAACCCCGGGCTGCCGAAGTGGAACGTGCACACTTAGCTGCTGTGCCACCGGACCGGCCCTCAAAAGTATTTCTGAATTAGCCAGTTCCTAACAATTGACTATTAAAGTTTCCAAAATTTTGATTCTTTGGGATTGACACCAAAAGTTCCAGTATTTTTTATCTCATACGAATTGTTATATACAATACTGTTTTTAAAAAGAAAGCTCTGTGTGGGATATTAACCATACACACACACACCCATGACTGCTAAGTAATTCTAGTCTGCCTATACTTCTATATATTTTTCACAAATTCTGACTCTGATTTCTAATAACTGTACTTTATCATTTTCCTTTTTCATTTTACCTACAAAGTTAATGACAATTTATTAGCTTGAAAAAGAAGAATCCTTTATTGTGTCTAATGTAGCAGGTCTCACTTTTGTCATCTGATTTCAAAGCTCCCTTCCTGTTCCAGAGGAAGTTGAACAACAAAAACAAAATCTTTGATATGATTAGCAGACAGATCTAGGCCATGATATAAGGTAGGAGACAAGAGAAATGAGATAGCTTTTAAGAAGCATGCGTCTACTTATACATTCAAATTAGTGTTTTCTTCTAAGTGGTCACCTTTGGAAGGGTCATTCACTTATTCTAATGACGCTATTATTATTCAAAATATTTTTAAAACTTATTTTAGTTTCCTGTTTTTTGATTTGGCTTTAGAACATATTTATGAGTCAACCTAAGAAAATTATTTGTCTCTGTGTATAGTATTTATTTAAGAAACACTTATATATGCTAAATATGATGCAAGCATTGTCCGAAGACAATGTCCTTTCTAAATGCTCGCTTACTTTATCCTTGTAACAACCTCTTGGGGTAAGTAATACGATAGTCCTAATTTTGTCCATAATGAAACTGAAGCATTGCCCAATATTACACATCTAAGAGCTTAGAGACTTAGTCTGAACTCAGAAAGTCTGGTTCTCATAGTACCTGCTTAATCACTTCATTATGTTACCTCTCACATCTAACTTTTATTCAAAATTATTAACCATATTTTTCACAAGGTATAAAATGCTTCTGAATATTATTTTTGTCTTTAATATAAAGTAGGTTCTTCAATGACTCTTCATAGATAAATTAAGAAACTTGAAGCAAAACAAGAACCTGAATCATGGAAGATTCAATAATCTATGTACTCACTAAGGAAGGAAAATGAAAAAATTCTTACTAGAAAAAGATTTCTGCTGAGCCTTTTATTAATCAGAAGAACCAATATGGACACAGCCTTCCTTCTTTCAACTTCTGGTGAATTGAGGTTTTACTGAGGCAAATGTAACATTAATTCTCTTAGCCACCAATTCAAAGCTATCCCTTTTAAGTTGAAGGTGTGCTCTGTCAGCACTATGTTGACTTTCACTAACTCAGTCGGTCCATTACTCAGTTGATCTTGATGAATTTCTCTTAGTGAGATGATTCTGATGAGCTATAAATCAGCCTCGTGTCTTTTTTCTCCCTCAAGTCTGTCTTGGTAGACTATAGAAACAAGTTAGCTGAGATATTTTGTCCAATTCTAGATTCAAAGAGTGCAGAGAAAGAATAAATTGTCCATATATATTTATACATATTCTGCATTATCATCTCTCTTATTCTTTAATTCTTCTGCATATTAGAAATCAAAGATCTAATCCGAAGGAGAGAATTAAATGACTCCAAATTTCCTATGGTTTTATGAGTTGTTCATAGGCCTAAATTAAAAATGTAATTGCTTTTCATAGGAAAACTTATTTCTCACAGGGATATCATTTAAGTAAAATTCTTGTAAAATGGATTGCTTCACCATTAGATATAACCTCCATGGGGTAATGATTATGTCTATTTCATTCCCCATTGTACAAAGCAACTAACATAATGCCTGTTACATAAAGGTAGGTGTTCGATAAATATTTATTGAATAAATAAAGATTGCATTCTTCCTGTTATAATTAGATCCTTTTCTGGGCTGGCAGGGGCAATTGGTATCCAGAGAATGCTCTCATAGTATTTCAGGAATAGACACAAGTGGCCTCAACATTAGAGAACTAAGTTATTTGGAATGCCAAGATTAATCCCAATACCTTGTATTTTTATAAAATTTTAACCCATTCTGGTTGTATAATGTGCATTCTTGTTATTTGTTGAAACATCCATAAGAAGAGTAAAATAGGTTTTGTTGCTTCTGCTATTACAGATGATACCATAGACTCAGGCAGTTTAAGACACTGGCTCAAGGGTCGCATACTGAGGTCAAAAACCTAAGCAAGGAATTGAGTTCTTCCCAAAAGGTTCTGAAGGGTGTAAATCTACCCCAGCGACAAAAATTATTTAATAGTTTAGGTTCATCTTTTTGCATGCAAAATGAGGCTACTGTGTTTGCATCCTGTGACTGCAGAGACGAGAGAAAACTCATGGCAGCTGGCAAGAAGGGCAAGCAAATTAATCAGCTTATGAAATGTTTATAAACTTACAAAAATTCCACGAGTGCCCTGTCTTTGGTTCTGTTCCTAGTAATTCTATATTTGGTTTCTTGCAGAGCCTAGATCTTATGGTCAGTGCAAATTTATTCCGTTTATTTATGTGGTTTTGATATTTTGAGTTGTGAAACATATTGAGTTTCTTAAAGAAACTGGTTATCAGAATCAATGGTATTTGTGAAATATGTTATAAAAAGACTAATTATAATTTATTATGAAGCCTCCCTACATCTATTGTGCATAATGTGCTCTTCACAGCAGGACCTACTTTCATTAATCTTTTCATAGAAGCAGTGATCTCCTTCAGAAATCTTTCTGAGTTATGTGTTCATACACACGCTGACTCTTTCATACCCGGGGGGAAAGGACCAATGTTCACTTGTGGATTGGTTTTTCAGGTTTAAACTGTTAAGGGAGGTGGGGAAAGATGAAGAAGGAAAAGGGGAATAATTTAACTAATAAAGCTAATGATGCTCCTTTTCAAAGCATTATTTTCTACTTTCTCTTTCTTATTGTTCACTCCATTCCAAAGAAAATGATATTGTAAAAAAAAAAAAAAAAGAAATCACAGTAAATGAAACAGTGACACACAATGATACAGTAATCAAGATAAAGAATAATGTGCATTTATTGGAGAAATAAAAAAGCCCCAAGGATCTCTGTCTCTTTCTCTGTCTCTCTCTCCTTCAGTTCCTTTCTCCAGCTAGTCAATCCCTTGATAACAACAGTGAAAATGCCAAATCTTCTATCATTATTCCACCTCAGGTATAAATCTTTCCTCTATTCAACATTCTGTCTTGTTGGAAAAGCTAAAAAATTCCTAATTCCTTTGTATTTTTTCTAAAAAAGTAAAACACATCAACAAACTAAGGGTATATTCTTTTTGCACACTTTCCCATCAAAAATTGTAGACAGTCACTAATGTCTTATAATCTCTTTATCCTCTGTTTTAAATGCCCTTAGGTTTCCATAATCCTCCTGGAGGCCGTGAATGACGAGTCTGTCAGGCCTTCAGCTCCTGCAGCCCTCTGACTCTTGACACGGGAGTCGCTTAAGTTTCTTATGTAAATTTAGTTCTTCCACAGACACTGAAACCCTTGGCAGATTAAAAAAAAAAAAAAATCTCTGGGCTGTTTTTTATTTCCTTTAGGATCAAGTCAGCCAGGTTTCTGGTCTTATTTGACATCACCACCAGGCCTAGCAGCAGAGCTTTTCATTGATTATAACCAGCAACTTGTTTTTTACTAAATTTATAATTGTTGCAACTCTTTTGTATCAGCATACAGTTGGGTTGTTCCTCAGTTCTTTAGGTAATATTCACATTCTGCTAGCCAAAATCCTTCATTCTCCTGTCCTCCATCCTTCCAGGGATATATTTCCTTTCTTGTCCTCTTCTCCATGTTGAAGTCTTCACTATTGACTTTCAGACCCCTCTGAGACAAATTACCTAGCAAACTCCTGAAACACTATTCTCTTGGAAGATGAGGGCTTATTGTCCATGGTCTTTCATGGACGTTCTAACCCATCTGGTTCCCAGGTCTTGGTCATTATTGACAGGACCATTTTCTTTTCAACCAAGTTCTAGTTAAAATAATGCACATCATATAGGCAATGCATTTGCACAAATATTTTAATCATACACTAAAGATGAATAATTCTATATCTGATGCAAGTATCAGTAATAAGCAGTTTGAAATTGATTGAAAATAAGTCCCATTTGTTCGAATAAGCACACACTTAATTTCAGCAATACATGTCTTCATATTCTTTGATAAAGCTTTTTAAAAACCATTACAAAAGATATTACAGTGAAATCTGAATTCTGTCGCTTAACCACAAAAGTGCCCTGGCTTAATAAATCATGAAGAGAATCAATGAGGCTTGCATTGAATGCCTGAAAGAAAGCTGCAATCATTTAAAAGGAGCAACTTTGATGATTACTAAGTTCTCTAAAGTAGTTGAGACTGCAGAAAACCATAAATGCTTTGTCCAACAATTATCACTGTCCCATATACCAATGGAGCCATTTTGAAAGTATTTCCAATAAATCCACAATGCCTTGACTGGAACTGATGTGGACTATTTTTGCAGAACTCTATTGTAACTCTCAGTTATAAAGTTTGCTGTCTGAATAGAATAATAATGTTCTTTTGTCAGGATGATAAATATTTGGTTGTAATTGTAGACCTTTTGATCAAACACTTCTACTCAAGGAAAAACAACAAAAGGAATGTCGTTATGATGTAAAATAATGTAATGCACACAGAAATATGACAGAATCCCAAAACTGATTGTGTATAGACTGATTAAGGGGCAGACATTTAGAGACTTAATTGAGTTAATTTCTCTTTATGGTTAAGGAAATACATTTCTTGAATATTTTGTTCTATGTGCCAAACGCTGTGCTAGATCCTGGAGGAAAATAAAGATGAACAGAGTTGGTCTCTATCCTCAAATTACTTTAAATATGGAGAGAGCTCATAATGGATAAGAAAGAGCACAATAACATCGTTATGGCAGGAAAGAAGGTGTTTCCAGATATAGCCATTCACATGGTCAGTTTATGCTTTTGACCATGAGCATAGGGATTGTTCCTGACTTTCTAAACAAACTACTGAGATATTAAATATACAGCTATTGCTATCGCTGAAGAGGACTTTCCAGTTCATTTGAAGGGAAAATTATACAGACTCAAAACATGTAATCCCTATTCAAGGGGGTGGAAGTTGTTTAAGTGACAAGACCACATCTCAGCCTAAGCACAGCCAGAAGACATAGAAAGTCTTCACTAACTTGTGGTGACTGAATGAACCTAAAATAATTGTTTAAGTACCATATGAAAAATTATTACTCATGTTGTATGGGCTGTGTTTATAAGCCTTGAATATATGAAAATTAATGACTTGTTTAGAAAAGAAAAATGTAATAAAGAGTTAGCAGAAAGAAGCTATTAGACGTGAATCAAGGCCAATGTGTTGACTGTAATTAAATCATGGACATATAGGCCAGTAATAATTTTAACGATTGATAGATTTACAAGGGCAAACTTGATTTGCAGTATGTCTTCTGTCAAATCAAATGGATGATATGTGAAAACGTATTTACTAGAGTACATTGAGAGTCAGTTTGTGCTTCTAATATATTCCTAAAAATAACTTATTTTGCAATGTGTTTCAATACATGAGAATGTTTGGCCTTAGTTCCCTGGAATCCAGAGTGTAGAAGAGTGAAGGCATCTGTATCTACTCCCAATGGCAACACTACTTCATTTACATAGTTCTCTGAATCATTTTCATGTCTTTCTTCACACATCATGGGTAAGAATCCAAGTGCTGAGTATTCTCTGAAGTCAATGGGAATTTGTTAGCTTAGCTTGATATGGGTGTTGCAAAAAAATTAGAATTTTTTCCTTATGACTAACGACCAAGGAAAACAGATGGTTGGGTGAGGAATGCGGAGGTTGTCAGATAAAGCTCTTGCCAACAAGATTCGGTGTTAACATAATATATTCAGTCAATTGGAGCATCTTGATGACACCAAATATAGAAAAGAAAGATGCTTCTGGTTGTCTTTGTAACTTATGTGATGATTGAAAGAAAACTGACTTAACTTGAGCTGAGTGATATTTGCTCATTACGGAAGAGAAGTCCACATTTTTAAAACAACACAATAAAATGTTTCCCTGCTCATTTATCTGAATTTTATAAGTAACTAATATTTTTTTACTTTTAGGCCAAAAACAATTGTCAATAATTAAAAAATTGTTTTGATTCTATGATTAAATTAAACTAACATATTTTAGAGAAAAAGGGATAGATGGATGATAAATAGATAGATAGGTAGATAGATGTACAGCTCAAGTACAAAAACAACTTGAATTGTTACATGATAGAAATAATAACCAATTTAAGTCTGGAAGAAAATTTCGTATCTAATCGGAGAATGTAACACAATGTACACCAAAGCAATTATCTTTGCATGTAATCCTCATTGCATTCCAGTACAGATTGGGCAATCTATGGTGCCATTAACGGCACTAGAACAAACTTTTAATGGCACTCGCCTGTTATATGCCCTTCTTTAATTTATCTTCTTCCCCTTTCCTACATTTTAAGCTTGTCTTTTTCTTAGGTAGTCCGTTTACATCCTCTTCATATCTCTGTTCTTCTCAGGATTGTGTTCTGCGATTGTTTTCCCTTTCTTTACTCTTCAAATTAATTTTCCTTACATCTTTTTAAAATTATTTATTTATTCATTTTATTCAGGTAACATTGGTTTATAACATTATATTCAATTTCCATGTCGACTACATTATGTTCACCATCCAAAGACTAATTAAAGACACATTCAGAGACATTTTTCATGATTAATACTCTATGTTTGGGACTAAAGGGTTTAGTGTCTCAACATTAGGGACTGTAGATGTTGTCCTCGAATAAGAATTACTCATCCTATTATACTTTCTGATGGGCAATTAGAAAAAGAGTAGAAACCAGGGAGCTTTGTCCAGGGCCGAATATGATTGAGGATGTCTTCAGGAATAGGAAGGCACGGAACATAAGGAGCCAGAGAAGCAAGTTATCTTTTCTACCCTAGGTTTTATGTAGTAAAGAGAAGAGGATCAATCTGTATACTGGCTATGGAGATACCATAGTATCTTGAAAAACATTTTGAGTAAGGTAAACCTGGATTTAAAGTAAGACAGGCCTGAAATAAAACTCTCATTGCTTTTCCGTACTGACTGCTTTGTATGAGGCAAGTCACAGCTACTGTGAAGCTGTTTCTCCCTCTCCAAAATGAAAATAATGGTACCATTGTTTAAGGATGTTGAGGAGCTGGAAATACTGCTTATAAAGAATGCATCGTAGGATTGAAATTGTTTTTCTATTTATTTTTACAATTTTTCATGCATAATTATTGATTGGAACAGGTGAGGTAATGTGTGTGACATCTCTGGTGAAGGTCAGATGCTTATTTTTATGCTTATACTTATTTTTCATTTTTTTGATGTATACTTGATACACTAATATAATAACAATAGAAAAGTTAATGCTGGGTTTTAACTTTAACTTTGGCAAATTTGGTAAATTTTTTTCATTTTAAACTTTTTGTGTCTAAGATTCTGAATATTTGAGTTCCTATCATGAAAAGCAGTTTCCGAAAAATTGTTCTGTTAAACTTCTATGTACCTCTGAAGCTTCATTTCTGCAATTACACTAAAAAAATGACAATACCCTCATACTTGCATAGTGATTCGAAACATTTTTACAGAGATATAATGTAATCAGAAGATAGTTTATCTGCAGTTTTCAGGGCAAAAAAGTTGGAGAAAAAGGAGAATTATTCAGGGTCACATGATTTTTTGAGTTGAGAATTCAAGACACAAATTCTATACTTCATGAGCTCTTTTTCTATCCTGCACGACTTCCTTATTCCTCGGACTTCTGTCATCTCTGATTTTGTTTTCTGGAGAAGTAACTTCTCCTGGGTTAGTAGATTGGGAGAATGAAACTTACATGTTCATTTCTAGAATTTGACCAAATATTCTTAGATTTAAGAACATTCCCTTACAAATAAGTTAAAAGAAAATGAGGGTTCATTTGTGCTAAACAACTTCAGGTATGCTTTATTCCACATGAAAGGGAAATTATTTGAAAATCAATAGAATGCTAATTTTATACTACCCATAGCTTGCCTTGGCATTTTGATTAAGAAACAGTCTTTACAGCACTTTTCTGAAACTGGAATTATTTTTCATGGGAGAGAAAGAACTTGCCTTATTTTAAAAGATGACCAAAAAAATTGTTTCTTTATTAGTCATTTTTTAAAATTTCTTAAAGTATGCTGCCATTTGAGAATAGTAAAATTTAGTATGGATATCAACTTTATAAATTGTTCCTAACCTTTGAGTAATTGAGTTCTTAACTCAATTATTTTCATTCAGTTTCTGAAATTATTTTCTGCTTTCATGAGGCAACTAACATTTTCACTGATGTTTTCCATGTGTAAAATATTCGTAGAAATTGTCTTTCACTTCTGTTAACACAAAAACTCCAAAGCTGGCCACTTAAGCAAAAAGATATTTAGGATAACTTTATTTTGTCATTATTTTTCCTGCAGTGTTAATAGAAATTTCTAAATAAGAGAAAGGATATTTGATGTATTACAAAGTGTACAAAGAAAATATGTTACATATTTTCAAATATGAGTATATTGTGTGGGTTATTGGTAATTTACTGGACTGATCTTCTCATTCTTTTTGAAGTTAACTTGTATAATATGTTTCATGGGGGTAGGTGAATACTCTTAAACCAGTTCACTCATTATGGGAAAGGCTCTTAGGGGTTTTATAAATCCCATAAAATATAGGAATGTCCATAATCTCATTAACAATACTCATTTAACTCTTGCTTAAAGATGTCTGTGGTTCTCATTACTTCAAAGAAAGCCACTCCATTCCTTTTTGTATATGAAAAACACCCTATTTCCATAATCATTAGGGAATTTTTTTCTTATATTGATCCGAAGTATATCTCCCTGTAATTCCAATTTATTAATCCCCACTCTTACATATGGAATTATACAGATTGTTTCATTCTATTTCTACATGACATTCCCTCAAGTACCAAATATTAAATATCCAAATTTCAGAATTCTTCCTAAAATATAACAACCAGAACTGAGCACAGTGCCGTATACTACCTAACAAGTGCAATGCGTAGTGGAGTTATTCTCTCTTCTATGGACCATGAATATGTATTAGTGCCACTAATCTCTTGCTGCAATGTATTATGTTACAGCACTTTTCTTGTCTTCCTATGCAGTAATCCTACCAAACATGAGGTTAACTTGATTTGTTCTGTGAGAGCTACATTCTTTTCTAAGTGCTTACTAACTCTCTGTTTAACAAATAAATTCATCTATAATTTTTCTGGGGAGTATAATAAAAAACAAAATCTATTTTAGTAGCTTTAGTGTATCACTTTCCAATTCTGAAAGTTATGAAAACATTTAACCATTCAAAATCTTCTGTTGTTAATAATTGAAATAATATTGGTAACATTTTATGTACAACGTTATGATACTTTGATGTTAAAAACCAGTTGTCACATTAATCTGGTAAGAAAAATTCATTCTTTTCTGATTATTTTAGAGAGAAAACAAATTAAACATCTGTTTATATAATCAGTCTATCTGACAACAGGCTTGCCCTATCAATATCTTCTCTGACAACGACTTACTATCTCCTTTAGTCATTCTACAAGCAATTCTCAAAGCCACCCTTATAACATGGATCTTATTTATCCCCACTTCTCTTCCCTTCATGCACTGACAATCCTACACTTAAAACAAAAGGCCCAGATAAAGTTTAGTCTTCAACATGAGACTTTTTTCACTATTACCACCTATATTAATCACTGTTTTCTTATTTCTTGTAGTCCTAATAATTCATATCATACCACCTAGCACTTGACTTTGAACTGGCTGATGTTGTTCTCTGGATATATCAGATGTGTCACACTCTAACAAGAGTGAAAGCTCATTTAAAAGGAAGAAACTATTGTCTTCTTTCCCTGCACTCCTTCCATGTTTATTTCTCTATGGGAACAAGATTCCTCATCTTACATACTAGCCCTCTAGTTCAATAGACTACTTAGTCATGAATTTTTCCTGAAGAAACTACAAACCTATCCCTGTTGTATAAGTTCAACATCTGAAAACTGACTTGCATCAATATACTTTTTGATAGGAGTAATTCTAGAAACTATTTCTTTTTCTTCTTTGTTTTCTTCATGACCTTGGAGTGCTGGTGTTTTGGATAGATTGTGAAAAAACGTTTTTTGTTGTTTGATTTTAGAGAGTGTAATAGAAAGCTTTTAGATTGTCTCCCAAGCTCCCAGTGGGGGTCCTGGCAGCTGTGATTGCTCTGGGTGACTTCATTTTCCTGGATGTAGCTATTTGCAATTGGTTTAGACACTTGGATAGATCAGGAATTTTGAAATAGGTATTCAGAGATAGTAGTCAATTATGGCTCTTTTCTGAACAGAAACTTGCCAACTGCAAAGCAATTGAGCAACATGTTCCCCATATATAAGAGGAGCGGGCAATGGCTTCAAGCAAGGAGACTGGAATGTAAGATCCACAGAGTGAATCAGATTTGAAAGGCTCTGTGGCCCAAAAGAGTGAGCGAGGGGGGAGAAGGGGAGGGGGATAAAATGAATGAGCGTAACCAGAGGGACGACAGAGGAGCTGCCTCCATTCCTGATGGCTTTTTAGATCTTTCCCCCCAAAGGCTGACACTGCTATCTTCCCCTGAGGTCCATGAGCTATAGCTTTAGTTTTATCATACATTTTCTATTTTTTTTTTAAAGCTAACTTGAACAGGTTCCTGTTACTTGCAAACCAAAGAACCTTCACCCAGACACACAGTCATGGATGTAGAATGGGAAAAAAAGTAAATTTCAAAGTTAAAGGAAGGTAATTTAATACAGTTACATTTACATTAATATGGTGATAACTTCTGTTTGATTTGGAAAACTTTTTAGTCTGAATCACAAAGCAAGAGGCTAAAGAGCATTTCCTCT
The DNA here is from genome assembly GCF_037783145.1 of Equus przewalskii. Taxonomy (NCBI): domain Eukaryota; kingdom Metazoa; phylum Chordata; class Mammalia; order Perissodactyla; family Equidae; genus Equus; species Equus przewalskii. The sequence continues at coordinate 25,362,171 of NC_091847.1, read as the reverse complement.
TCTGTAGATGAAAGTGGAACATAGAAGTAATTCGGCACTTGCCCGCAGAGACACGGTTGGGAGAGACATACCCGAGGACCACAGCAACGCACAGGAGACAATTCCAAAGTTTTAAAGAGAGTTAACATTACGCAGGGAGAAAAGAAAGCAAAGGACTTTATTACATCTATTTGGGGTTATAATGGCATTTAGAATCTGAATTCTGAGCAACGGCAAATGCAGAGTCTGGAAATTGTTTTCAATTAGTGTAATGCACTGATATAACGTACCACCTACCATTCCAACAGAGAACCCACTGGCTCTAGAAGAACAAGAGATGTTGAGCTAATCAAAGAGAAAGTCCAGACTGAGCCATTAGAGAAAATTTCTTTAGTCTGGTTAAGAATTTCACTTATTCCTTAATGAGACATAATTACAAGTCAGTTCCAGTGTCACACTGTACAGAATTAGCAAATTTTCGTGAGTTTGACTCAAGTTAACTGCATGGTTGCTATTATATCGTAGGAATATAATCTTTCTCACAGAATTATATTGTGTTTTTATATGTGAGTTTTGTTTTTTCAAGTCCATCCAAGACAAAAGAGAGTTGGTTGGGTAGATTCAACACATAATTTCCCTTTAGACTGTTGATCCTAGAAAGGCAGGCATAACAATAAATACTTTTACAGCGTACCCTTTGTTAGAGCTTATTCCTTTCTGTTGGTGAACCTTTCCTGCCTTCGATATTAAGAAACCAGGGAGAGTACTAAAATCAAATAGCTCAAGCTGATGTCTTGCTAGCCCTGGAGGAGAATTTTGCCCATAGACCTGATTAACTATTTCTTATTCAGGAAAATTCCTCATACAAACTGGGTTCCTAGTGAACATATTGTGGGTTTTTTTGTGAGGAAGATTCGCCCTGAGCTAACATCCATTGAAAATCCTCCTCTTTTTTTTTTGCTTCAGAAAGATTCACCCTGAGCTAACAGCTGTGCCAGTCTTCCTCTATTTTGTATGTGGGTTGCATCCACAGCATGACTGATGAGTGGAGTGGGTCTGCACCTGGGATCTGAGCCTGTGAACCCAGGCAGCTGAAGCGGAAAGCATGGAACTTTAACCATTTGATCACGGGACTGGCGGCCCTAGTGAACTTTTAAATGTGGTTTTTGTACTGTAAAAATAATATGTGTTTGTTGTAGAAGTGTTTTTTGTAAAGTAAACAATGAAGGAAAGCAAAAGAAAAATCACTCATAATCTCACTCAACCCATAGATATTAACACATACGTACATTGACTTTAGAACTTGCACAACTGGGAGGACTACCACAGCAATATTTAAAGCAGCAAAACACTTATAACACCGAAAAAGTTCAATCGTGTTTGCTAAATGATTAAATCTGATATAGTCAAACAACAAAATACAAGGCAATCATAAAAGAGACATTTTAAAAGCATATTCAATACTTCAATACTATGGAAAGATTCACAAAATAAATGCGTATTATACTTCCAGTTTCATAGATTTATAGCTATATTTACATTTCTACCTATATCTATCTATACATTATTTATCATCTATCTAGCTATTTACATCTGGATAATCAACATAGGAAAAAAAACTTAAGGGAAGTGAAAGAGCATACTTGCAGCAAAAAAGTGCAAAGAATGAATAAAAAAGAAGGATTATCAGTGTTGCTATTTGAATTAGTGACCTAGGCAATCCTGTAGAAGAATATCTCAAAACACAGAGCAAAGATATAAAGAGACGAAAATAATGAAGGAGAAGAAAAGACGCGAAGACAGCAAATACAGAAGACGTAAGGTGAATGTAGAGGTTTCAGAAGGAGAAAAAGGAACAGATGGAGGAGAGACGGCAATTAAACAAAGAAAGAAGAAAATTTCCCTAGTGTGAAGACATGCTTGAGTCTGCAAATTAAAATTATTCACTGAATTCCAGGCAGGATAGGTGGAACACAGACCTAGGTATATTCTGGCAAAATTCCTGCATTCCAAGGTTAAAGAAAAATCTTATAGTCTGCCATACAGAAGCCTGAAGTTATAGACAAAAGAATCATTTCTCATCAGTGACCCTAGATATTACAAGAAAATATACTGTAGATTCTTGAGAGAAATGGACTTCAACCTGAGAATCTTCTAGCCAGGTAGAATAGCTTTCACGTGGCAAGAAAATATTGGAGAATATATAAGCCTTCATAAGATATAGTATCTTCCTATTTAATCTTCAAGCAAAACTTTTAGCAAATAGTAAGTGAATCAGATTGGTGATCTCAAAGGGAGGAAGAGGAGAAAATAATGCAGTGGTGAGTGGTGGGTATGGATATGTAACTAACAATAATCAGTCCTAGTTATGATTTCTTAAAGTAGAAGATAAAACTACAATAAGGAACTAAAAGTACTAAATAATCACAGCAAACCCTGTGGAATGGGGATGGAGGACACGAAGAAATAAAATACTTTCTAAAGTTTCATCTCTTGGTGGACTTGTAAGAAAGTAAAAGAATTTTCTATGTCTCATTTTCTTACTGGGAGGGAAAGAGCATAAGAACAAAGACAGTTGGTGTAGATAAATAGTTGGCTTTTATATCATGGCTGAGGATGTATATTTGGTCAGGAGTGTTAGTGAAAGAAACACAATCACTAGTGGAAAGCAATCAAGCCCTCTTAGTTGTTACAGCAAGTTTGAATGGGTAATGTCTGTATTGAATGGAAAGTCCTACCTGGCTTTTTGTATTGTCTGCATTTCTGTTAAAAATGTGAGGAAAAAGTAAAATAAAATGTAAATTCTGATTAAAACTTACTCAGAGAAATTTGGGTAGTTACTCTTGGTTACGTTCTAAAGAAAGAATATTTGTTAAGACATTTCATAGAGCTTTCTGTTCCTTACTTGTCTTAAAAATTCTGTTAAAACCAAATTACTTCTTTACCATTCCAGATATACTATCTAAATAAAAAGCAGAAAACACAAGAACAAAAAAATCTAACTTTCCTTTGAAAAATGAAATCCTACGCAAGGATCTCACTCTTCGTATTGAAAAGGATTACCAATGTCCCTTCCCAAGTAGAAAAGACAGGATGTTCACGTTTCATCACTTTCACAATAAAGATAATGAAAAAAACATTTCTAAAAACAAAATTGCGTCTAATTCCTTTGAACAAAGTATAAATATTTCTATAGATTATATTTAATTGAATAACTTTTGATTCCATAAACTTTTATTGAATGCCGTGTATGTGTGTAGCACTGTGATTGGTACAGGAGAAACGGGGATGAAGGATGTAATCCTGCTTCTTAAGGCTTCCTTAAGGAATTCACAGAGATACACACACACTATAATTGTACAAAATAGGTGCTAGAAACAGTGGTGGCTAAAGGCAAGCTTTTGATAACTAGGTTAGGGAAGTTTTCAGAGAGGAAGAACCACTTGGAGAGGGCTTTGAAGTGTGAGGATGAATATTCCGTGGAGTCTACAATGGGAAGAGCATCTGTGAAACCACAGAAGTATGGAATAGGTTGGGGATACAGGCCATGATTGTTCTGTGTATGGCGGTGATATAGAGTACAACAGGGAAGCCGCAGATGAGATGCTATAGGGTACTTGGGGACCTAGCTCCAGCCTCCTTGTAGCTCATGCTGAGAGTTTGTTCTTTCTCCTGCAAGCAATGGAGAGCCATTGATAAGCATTAGTGAGACATCTTTATCTAGACCTGTGATTTATCCCAGATTCCAGATTGTTGATAAGCTGTTGTGTTGTGGTGTTTTCAAGTCTGAATCCTAAGATAACACTTTTTGAGAAGACATTATAGTAGTTAATATTCATTTTAACCAAAGTAAAGTAATGAATTAAATAAGTTAAAAATCTAGCGAGTTTGATATTTGTTCTAATAAAAACTTTTCCAAAAAATTAATATATATTCTAGTAATAGAGGACTCTTAATTTGTATAAGCCTCTCTCATTTCTGAAAATAATGCCAAGAGGAAGGAAAACATATATAACATAGTTTATTTTATCAGTCGAGGGCCCACTTATTTATACATTTTTTTATTGAGGTAACATTGGTTTATAACATTATATAAATTTCAGGTGTGCCTCATTATATTTCAGTTTTTGTGTAGACTGCATCATGCTCATCACTTAAAGTTTAATTGCCATCCACCACCATACTGTCGATGCAAATAATCCATAATCAATCTGTACATCAAAATTGGGGTGAGTTTATCATAAGCCAGGCTTGAGAGTTATAGCCCAGGGTCTTCCTTCCCAAGGAGGGAGGGGCACCAAAGAAGTGGGGTATACAGAGTGGTTATACACCATCTTGGAACAAAGAGTATACATCATCTATGACAGGACTATCTCTTTTACTACTGTCACGAGATGCTCAGCTGGCACAGATCAGTGGTCACAAAGTGAACACAGCAGGTCGGTAATTAATCCTCAGTTTCCAGGAAGAGATGCCTATCCTTAAAGAAAGGCCAATGTGGGAGGAAGCTACATCCCTATCTTTAAGGGCATCTTTCTTGTATTTGGGATGTAGTAAATGTTTAAAGCAGATGTACAATGCATGCTCAACAGGCCATGTCAGGTCCTTTTGGAAAAACAAGGTCAGGCCGAATTAGTTTTAAAGCAAGTGTCTTCCTCTTATACTTCAATATATCCTATTCTTTTTCATTTACTTATCAGTACACATGTGCCCTTTTACTGCTTTTGCCCTCCTCCCCCGCTACTTGCCCTCTGGTAACTACCAATGTAATCTCTGTATCTATGTGTTTGCTTCTTATTGTTTTATCTTCCACATAAGAGTAAAATCATACAGTATTTGGCTTTGTCTATCTGACATTTCGCTTAGCATAACGCCCTCAAGGTCCATTCATGTTGTCACAAATGGCAAAATTTCATCTTTTTTATAGCTAAGTAACATTCTTGTGTGTGTATGTTTGTGTGTGTGTGTGTGTCTACCAAATCTTTATCCATTCATCCATTGATGGGCACATAGATTGTTTACAAGGCTTGGCTATTGTGAATAATGCTGCAATAAACAAAAGGGTGCAAATATCTTTTTGAATTAGGGTTTTCATGTTCTTTGGCTAAATACCCAAAAGTGGAATAGATGGATCACATGGGGGTTCTATTCTTAGTTTTTTGAGGAACCTCCATACTGTTTTCCACAGTGGTTGCACCAGTTTACATTCCTACTAGCAGTGTGTGAGGGTTCCCTTCTCTCCACATCCCCTCCAACGTGTTTGCATGTTTTAGCATCTCTAAAATCAGGATGTGTCATAATCAATGTCAGTTTACAACTTTAATCCCAGTTTTGTTTTTTATTGTTGCAAGTATTCATAAAAAAAACAATTCATCATCTCAGATTAAGTGGACTTGCTGTGTTTGGTGAGTAGTCTTGATGTGTTAAGCCTCTACAATTAGGAGCAAAGTTTTCACTCAAGTGCAGTCTCTGAAGTTTGGTTGGAAAGAGTAGAGCTGACTGTTAACACACTACAGTGTGATTTCTTATATTTTTGCAAATGGAATAATTGTATATTCTTCAAATGTGCTAGCTAAAACTTCAGAAAGACTTGCTTTTTTATATTATATAATTTAGGAGAAAAACATAAAATTGAATCAAGACATATAATTCTTAAAATTGAGCATGGAAATAAGACTACATGAGAGAAAAATGCGTAAGTAAATATGGTATTTTTAATCCAAAATCTAGAAATTCTGGTTTTAGCCTGGTAAGTTCTATAATATATGACAAATCCAAAATGTTCAAAGCACTGTTACCTGCTGGATACAAGAAATATAATAAATAATTGCAGAATTGCAAGTTATTAATATCCTTTAGTTGAAAATTTCACTGAATATTCATATCTCGTGAATTGATAATGATTCGTCAACTTGCAAATGTCTCACTTTTTGTGTAAAGTCTATTTGTCAGAAGGGTTGGAAAATAAGAAGTGATATGATAAAACTAGTTTCAATATTTCAGTAGAATTAAAATAAGCCCAAAGTTAACATTTATGTTTGCATGCATGAAAATCATTGTTGTTTGAGGATTTTTACAACTTTTTCTTCTGTTGAAAACACATATTGGCTGACATATCAAGATCTATATTTTATAAAATATCTGATTATTCTGTTTGATGTCCTGAAAGCCTTAAAGCTTGCCTTTTTTCTTTAACTTACATCTCTTTTAAAGAAAATAACTGTGCTCCTCCTATCTCTTTAGGGAAAGTGTCAAAGAAGTGCGAATCTGAAATTCTGAAAATGTTTTTTACCCTAAAAAACTTTATCACAGGTTACTCTTTCCCAGGAGTTCAAAAAAGGTGACAGAAACCACTAAAGGGATTATAGATTACTAAAATATTGCTTGTTGTCTGTATATATGATCAACATTAAATCGTTCCATACCAAGACTAGCAATGTTGTTTCATTCCATAATAAATCAATGATGAAGCCATTAATCTCTTCAAAGAAGAAGGCTTGGGTCCTAAGAATCAAATAATTTTGGACCTAAGGGTCTACGTCAGTGTAAGACTGCCCTCCTACTCATGTACACTGACGATGTCTAACTGGTTTAAGAAGAAATGCAAGATAATTAGCGTATGCCATATAGCCAGGCATATAACCGGTGCTCAATAATTATTGGTAGAATTAGATCATTTATTAACTCACTTCTGTTCGACATATCTCTAGCACATTTCAGCTTACCATAATCATCACAAGGAAAAGAACCATGTCTCTTTATGATTATTTTCACTACAAGTCTTTTAAAGCAAATACAATATAATTAACCACAATGTAGTATCAACTTTCAATTTGTCTATTATCTGACCATTATCTATAACTCTTCTGGGATTTCTCAAGGCGTGATACAATGTAATCATGTTATGTTAAGGGAAAAGAGTGAGAAAGAGAGAAACTTTCAAAGCTAAAAAGGAGAGGGTGGATATGGCAGAAACACTGTTGGTTTCCTATCCGATATCTGCTCCTTCCGTTTCTTCTTTCCTACTAAAAGAGTTCTAGCTTTATAACACCTGGTTCCAATAAATACCTAATTCAGGTATTTATTTCACTACTGTGTGTTTCATATTAGGGATGATTACTGCGTTAAACTAAGTTTTCAAACTTTAGTAGGCATTGTATTCACCTGGGGGAATGGCTAAACTACAAATTGCTGGGTCCCACCCTCAGTGTTTTCTAATTCATTGGTCTGAGACGGGACCTGAGAACTTCCATTTTTAACCAATTTCCAAATAGTTCTGATGCTGCTGGTTCAGAGAACACAATTTAAGAACCACTAGTCTAAGCCAATGATAGTAATTTCTGGTGTTGTACGAGATAGACAGAAAGTAGACACCTGAATGTTCATACGTACTGGTTGATGACAGTTGTCCATTCCAATTAGTAATGTTCTATTCTGATAGGCGAGTGTACTACACTACTTGTTAAATATTTAAATATCACCCCAAATAATTCACTTTCTTTTCCTTTATTGGCTTAGAAGTGTACATGAGATCCAATTCTGGCCAATAAGTAATGAGACGAGGTCTACTAGGGACTTCCGGAAAATATTTTTCTTATTTTTTAAAAAGATACACGGAAAGAAAGACTCTTTTTCTGGATCTAGGTATTGTCTGCTATCTACTTGTGACACCTGGAAATATGATAGCTACTTTCGGATCAAAAGGGCAGTAATCTTAAGAGGATAAGTCAATTACTGCAAAAGGCTGAGCAGAGACATGGAGGGAACCTGGGACCTTGATGCTATTGTTGAGAGGTCCCTTTTGGGGAACCGCCAAGCCTTCATATTTTTTGTTATGCAAGATTATATGTGTTATTTTTTAAGCCCCTTTTCATAGAGTTTTCTTTCCCTTGCAGCCAAAATCATCCTAACTGATACAATGAATAGTCCATATAGCATAGTAAGTTAAAAAGTACTACATCTCTTGATTGGCGGGTAAAATATGAAAGAAGAAAACAGGAAGGTAATTATTAATAAAGGTCTTTATTTTAAAATAATTGTACATGCATTCATTAGGGAAAAAATTCCAGCTAATAATTTAATGACTGCAAATGCTATGTGATTTATTTTCATTTCTTTGGATTAAAAAGAAAATCTAACACTAACAGATGTGATCATTGTCCTTTTGACAGAAACCAGGTGGAGCTTGAAAATAACAGTTTTTTATTTAAGCCAGAGATTTTCATTTATCAAAAAATATTCCCTACTGCTGATTACTTTGCAGCAAGATCAATTTAGGGAAAGAAATATCGCATTTTGAAGATCAAATTAATTACTGATTTTTCATAATTTGAACAAAAATTATCTCCATTGCCAACATTTTCTTATATTACTCATAGATTTCTCTATATTAGAAACCCACCTCTTTTTCTTTTTTCCTATTATCACTTACATATGGTTTTGATATTTCTAGGCAGGAGAAATCAGGTTTTGCACTGACTACTGTCTGTCATTAAAAAGTGATCCTAACAATGTTAAAGAATAGATGTAGGACTGACCTGCAAACAATGAGATTTTTGAGGTACAAGGGAACTAGTAAGCCCGGTTGGTTGATATATAGTACCAAAACCTCCATATTTCACCCTGAATAGAAATAACACCCCACTCTGGCCTTTCTGAGTTCACAACTAATTGAAACATAGACATGCATCAAACATTTGGAGATCAGACTTACACTTATATTTACTGCTAATAAAGTTGGTTGAAGAACACGGTTTGGGATCAACGGGAAAAGTGGGCTAACTCCCCTAAAGTCAGCAGATTTATCTACCCAGTTATTGACCCAGCTGGACAACCACATTCTGCCCGAAAGGAACAGGCAAAATACAGCATCTTCTCAGGGAGGAAAATGTAGAAAGAGATGAGATAGAAAGAAACTAAGTTTCTTCTGCCACAACCATTGATCAGATAAGGCATTCCTCCCAGGGGGAGAATGAGTGCAGGCACAATGCAGATGGAAATGTTTCTTCCATTGTTTTTCCACTTGGGAAGTGGAGTAAAATTTTGCTTTCCTCTATACATAGAGGAGCAGTAATGAATGTGTCCTCCCTGCATACCCATACCTATTCCTGTCTCTTGTTAGGCTAAGTAATTAGATTTGTAGTCAGTCAAGAACATGGCTGGTCCCAGCAGGGAGAGATCAGCAGTTCAGCAGGCCTCTCTATGGTACCTAGTACTGCTCATCCTTGGGGTATTTTTCTGGAGACGCTAGTATTCAGTCTACCTTTTATCATGAGAAAGTTCTAAAATAGGTTACGAAATGGCATTAATACAATTAACTCCAATAGTAAAACTGTATTCTTTATTTTAATTCTCATCTCAAATTGTGTCCTGGTACCTTGTGCAACAGAGCACATCAGAGGTCATGCAATACAATGTCAACCACATGGAGATGCCTATGATTTGAATTAAATTCTGAGGAAGAAATTAAGAACCCAAAAGGTAATCTTCTTTCCTTAGTAAGTGAAAGTAAAGAATATGATCAAAATCCAAAGTGAATAATTACACATTCAGAAAAAATTCCTCAATAGCTTAGTTTGCTTTTACTCAGCCAGGCTCGATTTTTTTTTTCTTTTTTGAAGATTTGGGGTTCTTTCAGCAGCAAAAGACTGGGCTGTCTTTAGAGAGACTAGGTATGGCTTCTTCAGTACTTTCAAAGTTGAAATTAAACCAACCCAATTTCACAAATGTTCTTCAATTTTTTGAAGAAATTAACAGCATTAATTCTTGTAATTGGATACACAAGGTGCACAATCCAAACCCTCATCATAAATTTTAGAAATGCAAGTGACTCCCTAGTTACTAGAGTCTTGTCCTGGGCCGAAATGATGTTCTGAGAACTCAATACTTTGTGTAAACCAGACAATTGATGAGCCTCGGTGATATCTGTGGAAAGCATCAAACCACAACAGCTTTCTAGGGTTCAGCCTCACTGCTCAGCCTATCAAAGTTGTCCAGACATCACGGCTTATGAACTTAAGAGTCAGTAAGGAAGACATGTCTCATCAAGGGACTATTTATGATACTTCATCTGCCTTATTTAATGTTTCCTTGGGGGACAAATTACCTTTGTACATTGAATCTACCTTCTGAGTGTGCCACTTAGACACTCCTACTTTCTTCCAAAGTTGAGAAATTTATAATTTGGCAACTACAGTTACCAGAACTTATTGATATGCTTTCCTTCCTACCCAACATATTCAAAGTCTCTTCATGTCTATTTCCTCATTGGATCTGTGTATCTAGTACCCTGGGCTGGACTCAGTCCTTTCAGTGTCCTCTTTGAGATCTTGTCTTTTTTTTTCTGTTTTATAACATTCATCCCCATTCTTTTTTTCAAACATAATAACTAAAATAGCTTCCCTTTCTCTTATCACATTTTTATCAGCAGTTAGACACAGGCACATCTTTGATATTCCTTACCTCACTTCTGGCTTGTTCTGTAAGATTATAACCTTTCTTTTAAGAAAACCTCTCTCTTAACCTTTTCTTCCTTCATATTTCTATCATCTTCACATTGCTCCTATTCTGAGAGTTGTATTGAAATACATTTTTAAATCCAATCCAGTTACCATTTGAATTCCTGAGCAAATCTGTTTGGTAGAGACTGAGATTTCCAAACACAAGCCTGTGTAATTGGTTTTTTCACATTTGAATGTGCAATAACTTTTTTAAGCTATTTCCTTCTTCAGTCAAAGAAGATTGAGTGTTCTCCATGTCAAAGATCTTTATAAAGGGATATGTGAACCCCTGGAGCTACATAGGAATCTTTCAAGGGGAATAGTTTCTGCGTCAACTTTCATGTACTCTCTTTCCTAGTGAGTTCACAGTAGTCTTCACACTTTACAAGAGGGAGAGTGTTTTCTATCTCAGATCTTGCTGTTATACCTGACTTTGGAAGTACAAATGAGAGATCCTAATCATGGGACAATTAAAACAATACATTTTGGAGAAAATCTTATTTAATGACGATTTAAATTTCCTTACATCTACATTAGTGCTTTTAAATTCAATATCTTTTACATAATTCATTGCCTAGAAATGGGATATTTTGACCTTTGTTTAGATATTTCAAAGTTGGGTGTTTTACATATTGTGAATGCTAAAATTGATGACAGTTTTCATTAAAGACTTCGTAATTTCTATGGTCCATATATATCTTACTCTTGATGGAGTGTCTAGTAAGATTAAAGCAAAGACAGCATTCATAAAACAATATTAATGTAAAAATACTTTTTAATGTTTTTAAACTTAAAAGTTTCTTTCACTTATTTTAGTGCTTAGTCATAGGACCCGCTACTCATTAGAATCTCCTAACAGAGGAAACAGTTCAGCTTATGATATTGATTATTTTAAGTAAAATTGGAACATTTCCAAGGACCATCAAATATTCCAGGTTTCATTTGAGAAAACTCATAGATAGATATTTTGCATGATTTCAACTGCATTCAGTAAATGTGTTTTAATCAGATATGTAAAATCTAATCAAATTATATCATGAATTATTTATTCTATTTATAATCAAATTATCATTTCATTCCATCATATAAAATGCTTAACCTTTTTTGAACTCATTTTAACAAAAACTCTGTATATCTTTTTAAAAATAGTATAAATCTTTCTTTTTCATTAAGTATATAGGAACAATTATTTGGTCATGTCTTAATTGAGTCTTTTCTGAATTGGTTTTTTTTTAACATAGTTCTTATTTAATTATTAAAGTTGAATCAATGCAGTTGTGCACCAACATTTACCCAATGAACATAGTGAGATTCTATTCACTTCAGAAAAACGTATATAGTATAATCTCTGCATTATATTTTAGTACTACAAATCAAATGATAAGAAACAGAATGTTAGCTTATTTCTGTTTTTTTTAATGTATTATGAAAACAATCTAAATTAACCATATTAGACAATTTTTATTTTAGTCTTGATTTAACTAATTTTAGAAATCTAAGTCACAAGGTGGATTCCATAATCTATATATCAAATGATTTTTATATTCCTCTAAATCATATTAACACGTTTACTTGAATAAGAAAATTATATCAGATTCTTTCTATAACCAAAAAGTAATTCTGATTGGTTGGTTAATTTGATGATAATAATACTTAGCTTTGCTAATTAAGTTATGTGGGGCTCATGTTCAATAAATGAAATGAGCCAAATGTGTGGCTTTAATATTTTGATAAAAAACACTTTGAGAAATAATGAAACTATTTATCATGCACATTGTACTGGAAAATGTACTGAAATTAAATTTAAACCACTTCTATGACTTTGAAGTACGATCAATTAACAAGATTCCCTAAGCCAAAGAGAAGGAAAGAAGGAAAGAAAAAGAAAGAAAGAGAAAAAGAAAGAGAAAATAAGTAGAATCAACCAACCAGAATAATTGTTATTCAATAAATTATCTTAGCTCATCATTGATATCTTTTCCAGTGCTTTAGAAGATATCTTTCAAAACAGGTTACCAAGTCATTGTTGCAAGTAATGGCATTTCTAACTCTTCTATTTCAGTAAAATTAAAGGAGGAAGTCATCAATTTGTCAGATGATATATCATTAATAATAACAAATAATCATAGATGACTATGAATTTTGGCACACACCTCAGAAGAAGAGAATTGAATGTTACCACTAAGAAAAAAATACAGAACAAAACTCCTTCTCTTCCTATGTATTTATATGACCATGTTTGCTCAGTGTGTACATCAATACAAATGGATTATAGAAATGAAAGGTATGCTAAATCTTGTTTTATTCTAGTTACAAATAACAGATATACATATATAAGAGCCATTTAAAAATACGAGTTACAATTATCCCGATAAGAAATATAATAATTTTCAATAAGGGTTAAAGAGTATCTGTCAAATTCTATAATATATTTTTTTGTTTTGATCAATTGAAATTAACAATAATTATAGTGACATTTAATCTTAAAAAATTTTAACTTAGAGTCCTATGGCAAATAAAAATTTCTAAATTTTAAATTATATGTATATTTCTTGACACTAGGCTATGTGATGAGTGATCACCAAAAGTCTTCCAAGCATGAAAATATGTTATATTGAATAAAATTATGTAAGCAAAATAGAATGGAAATAAAAGTTCAAGGAAAAACAGAAATAATGCATAATTTTTCATTGTTAAAATCAAGCTTATTTAGGACCTACAACTAGAATATACAGCTATATACTGGAGAGGCTCTGGGGAGAAGAGAAGGAGAAGAAGGAGAAGAAAAGAAGAAGAAGGAAAAGAAGGAGAAGAAGGAAAATTGGCAACAGATGTTAGCTCAGGTGCCAATCTAAAAAAAATCAAGCTTATTTATTTTATTTTTTAAAGACGACAGTTATTAAGTCACTATGATACTATGATACTTAGAGTTCATTGGTCCTATTTAAGAAAAGTTATTTGATTTAAAAATATCAATATCTACAATATAAACTATAGTTTTCATAATTATTTTAGTCTGTGAATAAAATTTTAAATGTCAATCTAATATTTTATGAGAGAGTGCATAGTTTCCAACATTCTTTTAGACATACGTGAGCAAAAGACAAAAAATTGAAGACTAACACTTTATGTTGTATTATGTTAATATGTTAGCTACTAAATTTGTTCTGTGATCTCTGGATGAAGCCATAGACTAGGTCCCTGAAATCTCAAGTCGTTGTCAATCCTTATATACTTTATAAAGATGAAGTCAACGAGTAGAGTATGACTCATAAGCCTGTGGATGAAATACATGATTCTAAGAGTTAGTTTCTCCGTAATTCTTTCTACTGACCCTGAATGCAGCTCCAAACAGCCTTAGATGAACCGACTTTAGACAGCTGATCTAGTGCTGGTTGACCAAGCCTGACATGGAGCACCACATTGCTCTGTAATCATGTGGCTTTTGCAAGTTATGGTCAAGGCCTTTAGGCCTGACTGAGAGATTTAATGACTGTAGCCAAAACTTATTCCATTCACTAATGCCTAAAAGGCTTTTATATAAGAAGTTTTTACTAGGACTTCAAGGCTCTTCATTTTGTGCAAGTGAATGTTGGCCTCAGGGGTATTTATTTTGAGATGTGTAAGAATCAAGTGAATTCAGTTGAAGATATCGTCATCTTCTACCCTTACTAGTACCTTCCCTACTAAGGCCAGTTCCTATTAATTGACAAATGGCCCTGAGTCTGCAATGATAGTCACTCACTAGTGGACAAAGTACCCATAAACTGCAAGGACCCAGTAAGGACAATCCCATGTCAGTTGCACTAATTTAGGTGAAAATCTAAAGTAATCTACATGATTTCCCCATAAACTTTGATGTCCACTTGTCAATTTGCCAGTCTTTGTTTATTTCTCAAGGTCCTAGAAAAAGACCAAGCTGCTATGGTTTTAGAACACTAATAAATCCACCTTTTTTCTATTCTGAATTTAGAATCATTTCAGTAGCAATTTCTAGAAGGCAAATGGAATTCAAATGTCAGCTGTAATACTGATAAAGGTGATTGGAGAGCATGTCTTTCTATCTGTGATAAAAAGAACTTGCTAACACCGTGCATCTCTCCTCTCTGTGGTCTAGTCCTAGAACAGCCCACCCACAGCACTAGCCACGAATTGTCAAAAATCTGAATATCTGAGATGGAAAAAAGAGAGAAAGAATGAGCTTTAGCATTTTCAGATTTTTAATACATTAAGTCCATCAATGAGATGCATGGACAGACCGATGCCATCTACAATCAGATTCTTACTTAATTTCTGTGAGGTGTAAATACTGGGGAGAGAGTATAGATGTGCTACCCTAGCAGACATCCCTCTACCTGAAAACATTAGCTCTAACATGATGAATACAGAGAGTAAATCTAAGCTAGTGTGGTGGTTAAGTTTATGTGTCAACCTGGCTAGGCCATGATTCCCAAATTTTGGTCAAACATCATCCTAGATGTTGCTGCAAAGGTGCTTTTTAGACGTGCTTAACATTTAAATCACTAGAGCTTCAGTAAGCATATTACCCTCTATAATGTGGGTGAACCTCATCCAATCAGTTGAAGGTCTTAAGAGAAAAGACTGAAGTCTCCTGAGGAAGAGGAATTCTGGCTCCAGACTGCCTTTGGACTAATGCTGCAGTATCAGCTCGTCCCAAAATCTCCATTCTGCCAGCTTGTCCTGCAAATTTCGGACTTGTCAGCCCCTACAATTGTGTGATCCAGTTTCTTAAAATAATCTTTCTTGCTCTCTCTTTCTCTCTACACACACACACACACACACACATGCACAAACATGCACATGCTATTGTTTCTGTTTCTGTAGAGAATTCTGACTATTACACCTAGTACAACCATCTTGTGAGTGTTTACTGGACTTCAGAAGAATTTCCCTTCCCTATTGGAAAATAGTGTGATTTGTACTTGAAAGTTCTGAGTCCTTGTAATGGTTACTATAATCTTTAAGATATGGCATATTATAAAATGTCATATTAGTGACCACACTTTGAAATACACGGGGAAAAAAACTCTGGGTCCTCCAAGATCACTTGTATTTTCTTCTGCTTTATTATATATCAAATAGAATTACTCTTATTTCTGTATTTGTTTTTTCCCCTTTGGTTATGATCTCCTTAAGGTCAGAACTTGTTCCTTCTCTCTATATCCCTGAAGTGAGAGACACTCAATGATACAATAGGTACTCAATATAGTTTATCATATAAATGAATGAAAAGGAAAATGTCTAGAATAGTAAAATCAATCCAACTATGTAATTTATTTCTTTTACTGGGAAATGCATAAAATTCAAAACTCTTGCCTGCCTAGTGATAGTGTATGCAGTATTCCTTTTGTGAATAATAATAATTCTTCATCAGGAATAAAGGCTCTTGAAGTAAACAAAGGTTGGGAATACTAATGATGAACAAGAATAGCCCTCTGAAAAGACTTCTTAAAAGTGGAAGCTAACTGGTGCTGCTATAGAATATTAGATTATGTCAAAGCAAACATATTTTAGATGAAATATATATTGCTGTGATTGGCATTTTGATAAAGTATGTATGAATTAGGCTTCTCAACTCCTTCCTCCTTCCCCTCCTCCTTTCTTTCTTTCCTCCCTTCCTTCTCCTCTTCCCCTTGTCCCTTCATGTCTCTTAAATATTTCTTTCACCTGTAATTTAAAATTGCTTGTGTCAAAGTTATCCCTGGTTGCAACACTTTCCTATTTAGACAGATCTTCATTAATTGATCTGTCTGTGTAGTTCAATGGCTTCACCAATATTACCAGAATCATAGTTTCTAAATTAAAATCTTAGTAGACATCACAGTCACATCAATTACAGTATCATCTTTAAGCAGACTGGGCTATTTGAACGTTACTACACATACATAAGTATATTTTTCAGGCTTTAGAATAGTACATTATTCAGTTGAAAACAGTTTTCTACCACTTGGAGACATTTCCTGAACTTCTGTAATCATTATGAGATGGTTGTAGTTGTCCCTACAATGACCTTTTAGATGTCACTGCTTTGGGAACATGCAATTTCACTGGAAAGGCATCTTTGAATACCAGACCTTAAAAGTCAATACTGTTCTTCTTGTGACCTACTTTCCAGACAGCAGTGTGACACGTGGGGAACATACATTGATAAATGAGAATCTCTGTTGAACATTAGAACAAAAAGAACTAAATTGGGTCTCCTGGTATTAATTATTCTCAAAGACAAAGTCCATCTCAGTGATCTTCAAATTGAGAGACAATTTTACACTTTAACATGATTGAGCATGAAAACGTTTTAGACCTGGAGTGCAGTAAGCAATATTACAAATAGGTTGAGAAGAAGGAGGGGAAAAAAAAAGACTTATGAACACATTTATAAATTAAATTGAGAATGGTAATATTCCCAGCCCTGAGACATTTATGCTAAGCAAAGCAATCTAATTCAAAAGCTGAAAAGAAAGGATAATTTACCCTCTTCTGCTCAGTCTATTAATACACCAGGGGCAACTTGCTTTGTAAAATAGAGCAAAGCACTTTTATAAACAGATGTCACTTGATCAAAGTCGACATAAATGATTTGGATTAATGCTCACCACAGGTAAAATAACAAACAAATGCGTCCTTTGCTTTTTTATTTTTGCATAATGTTAGCTTATTTTAATCTTATGTGTAAAAAGTATACATAATCAATTTATCTTGCCAAATGGATACTATTTATGTTGATTATTGTAGATCCAGGCTTATCATGAGAACAGATTAAATAATGTATATGAAAATGGTTTTGTAAAATATAAAGCATTATACAAATGAAAATGATTATTATGATTATAATCATCTTAAATAGTGATAGTAACTGCTATGAACATGTTAAAATATGCTTCCAACTAGGATAATCAGTCAGTCTGTCAGTCAGTTGCATTTATTTTATGCGTATACACACAGAATTCTGTATTATGCCAACTGATGAGATAGAAAGGAAGGAGAATTATGATTTGTGTCTTTTGGAAGACTTCATGATCGAAAGGGAGCACGTGATAATCTTAAATGAATATGTGAAAGATAGAATATGCATGTTATGTACCAAATCCCAAGCACATAAGTTATGACAAAATTAATACAGAGCATCTACTCTTGAGGAACAGTAAGAAAAACAAATGTAGCCAATTAACTAGAATAAAGTGGTTTAGGGGAATCATACAAGTTTGCATTTGCACAAAGCAACATAGGTTGGACAGTTTAGCATAGTGGTGACATTTTGTACACCATAATTCCAAATCTGATGGAAAGATGTGTTTGACTTGGCCAATACAGTGTCACATTTTCCCTCCCTCCCTTTATTTCTTTCTTTGGATGGAAAATATGTAAGCCCTTTATACAGAAAATTATAAATCTGTATTGGGGCTTACAAGAAAAATCTTCAATAAATAAAATGTACAGTGTTGTCTCTGAAATTTTATTTTACCCTACGTGAAAGCTGACAAATTAGCCTGTTAGTATTTCATAGATTCTGGCAGAAGACACAGGACTCCTGAGTTAGAAACAAAGAAACTTTATTACTCATGGCTAGGGGAACGGCATGAGTATTGCCATATTTTCTTTAGTCTTCATGATCCCCAACCCTAAGACCACAGGGTGACATGATTAACAAAGGTAGATGCCTATACACACAGTGGGCTGGGCTATGGGAGAGGAACACTGAGATTGGGGTATCCACTGCTTTCATAGCAATCAGTAAGCAAGCTTGTTTTTGTTTTTCAGGTTGAAAACCAAAGCCTCATCTCTCAAAGTTACCAGCTACATAAACAACACTGAGAACTGAACTGTTTCAGTCCACGAGAGAGCAGTCACACCCAACAGGATGTGTCGAAGGAATACAAGAGGCCCAAGGAGAACCATCTCTCCCAATATGTACCGTATTCATAAATGGTATACCCAAAGGATACATAAATCACCGAAAACATGTTGACTCTCTCCAAATTAATTTATCAGTTTATTGCAAATCCAATCAAAATTCCAACAAGTTCATCTGAGGATATGGAAAAACATACATTGATGAACTGAGTGTATATTGACACAATCGTTATGGATTCTTATTTGGCATTATCTAGTAAAATTGATAATGGTCATGCTGTATGATTCTTTGAATTCTTATGAATTTCTTTCTGAAATGTATCTGCCTCCATCAAACTCTCCTATACGTAGATAAGAGTCCTTGTGGTGTGATCTTCTTTGTTTATCTTGGGAAAACTTCCAAATGCTTACCAACATGGGAATGGATAAATAAATCTTAAAACAGTAATTAAAACAAATTAGCTAGATCCGATAGGTTAACTGGTATAACACTCAAAAACCTCATGCTCAATAAAATAAGTTACAAAAGGATACATGCCATTTATGCAAATAAAAATGCAGAATAATATTGTTTATTATTTATGAATACAAAATACTAGAAATTTGACACCAAATACTGGAAGAATATACCAAAAATTGAGGATAGTTGTGACCTTTGGACAGAAAGGAAAAGGGGGATATATAATACGGTGGAAAGTTTTAGCTGTTTATGAAATGTTTTATTTCTCTTTTTCTTTTTTCTGTTTTTTTGTGAGGAATATTTGCCCTGAGCTAACATCTGTTGCCAATCTTCCTCCTTTTTTTTTCCTCCCCCAAACCTCCCAGTACACAGTTGTATATCCTGGTAGTAGGTCCTTCTAGTTCTTCTTTGTGGGACGCTGCCTCAGCATGGCTTGATGAGCTGTGCTAGGTATGTGCCCAGGATCCAAATCGCCAGACCCCAGGGCGCTGAAGCAGAGCGCACAAATTTAACCACTCAGCCACAGAGCCAGCCTCTATTTATGAAATGTTTTATTTCTTTAAAATAAATATTTGAAGCAACTATGGCAAAACGTTAACAGTAGTTAAATCTGGATGGAAGGAATATGGATATCTGTCACAATATTCTTTTTGTTGATATGCTTAAGACATTTCAATATTAAAATTAAAAATAAATTCAAAAATGTAAACGCTTTGCCTGCTGTGTGTCTGAATAAATGAGAGCACACAAAAGTATTAGGAATGTTTCTCAGTAGGTACACTTACTAGATATTAGTTTGATAAGTTTTGAGCCTGAGCTATCTTCTCATGTTCAAGCTTACAATTTAATCACAATCACTGTGAAAAATAGAAGAATATATAATAGTTGAAAGATAATATTTTCCTAGAAGCAAAAGAATGAGAATAAGCAAGTCAAGCAGGACAGTAATCTTCCACTTGGAAGGTTATATGAAATAGGGATTAAATATTTTGACCCAAAACAATGACAGTCTTAATACTGAAAGTTCTGCAATGAGGGGCAAAATAATTTCTGAGAGTTGTTCAAACTGTGAATTTATGTTTTAACATCAGTTTTGAGGGTGTGTATGCTTTTACTGTTTCTGATTCACTATCTTGTTCATTTCTAATGTATTTAAAAACGCAACTGTTGGCAAATTAACATATCCGTTTGAGATCCTTGTACATTTAGAAGTTTCAAAATTTTCTGTTTATGTAATGCTACATATTCATGCCCATTTCATTTTATTTTATGATTTGAAAAGCAATAAGTGCTTATTGTATAACAAAAATTAAACTCCAAAATAAGGAAAAAAACAACAACCATATCCCACAACACAAAGAAACCAACGGTTATAACATTTGGCTTCCATTAGTACTTTTATATGCACACCTTTATTTTTAATGTAATTGTAGTCATAGCATATATAAACCGTTTTCACAGCTTCTGTAGTTTATTTTGAGATTTATTCCCAGAAGACCGAATCTACCATTTAAATTTAGTTTTAAGAGGGTTTTATTTTCCAAGATTTGCACTATGGTGGTGAAGACTACAGAAAAGTTTGAAGTAGAAAACTACATGATTATTTATATATGCTTAAATATTCAGAAAAAAATATTTTCCCACTAAGGATGTACTGCAGCTGGAGTCCTCCTCCGAAATTAAGGCTGGATGGCGCGAGCAGCGTGGGCCTCGGCCATGGATGGGAAGGCTTCTAAAGGCGCTCAGCTCTGCCCTTTCAGTCCTCCAGGAAGGGGTGCTCAGAAATAAGAGAGTGGATGAACACATAGAAGAAAATATCAGAGAAATTATATTTTAAGACTAATTTTGGATTTGAGTTGGAGGAAAGTTGTCTATTTCTGAGGATAGGCGTTTTTCCTCACCACATAACTTTGTAAGTGATCAAAGTCTCTGTTTTGCACAAGCTGCCAAAAAGAATGAAATTTTATATTCTGTGAGTAATTGTGGAATACGATGACAAGCACAGGATCCCCAGTCCTGATTTGATCTGGGTTATTCCTAAGTTTGATTGATTTATTTGTAATTTCAGCTGCTGTGTACATTTGCTTTGTAAGAAAACTCAGAATTTTGTGGAATAAAGCTGAGTAAATCAGCCAAAGAACAAGCCTCAATACACTGAGAAAAACAACTTAACACTCAATTTCCCACTATGCTAAATCTCTGAGATATTTTAAGTTGTTGTGATGTTAAGTAACTAGTTGTGTTGCTGGAAATTTGGGAAAAAAATATATATTTAGATTATATGGGCTAAGATTACATGGTCGATGGATCAGTCTGCATGCATTTGTTTTTGCTCTTGCAAGAAAAAACCTGTTCATCTCACTTGCTTAAAAACTGTAAAATTACTTCTTCTAAATGATACCTAATCAAGAAGAGAAAGAGAATTGATTTATATATATTAGAATAAACAAACAAACAAACAAGCATAAGTCAATCAAAAGGATTCAATTAGAATTTTACATTCCTCAAGCATTTTGGTTAATGAAGATTTAACTTCAACAGGAGTGAACTTGTGTGTGTGTGTGTGTGTGTGTGTGTGTGTGTGTGTGTGTCTGGTTTTGACATAGTATTCTATTAAACGTCTACACCTGCACTGTTATCAAATGCAGTGTCCACTAGACACAAGTGGCAACTGAACATTTGAAACATGGCTAGTGTAAATTGATATAAATGTAAAATACATACCAGCCTTTGGAAGCGTTTACATGAAAAAATAAATAAAAAATATCTCATCAATGTTTTATATTGATTACACGTTAAATGATAATATTTTGGATATATTCAATTAAATACATTATTAAATTTAATTTTCATCTTTTTTCTACTTTTTTAAATGTGACTACTAGAAAGTTTAAATTATATGAATTTAAACTTTAAATACATATTTGTGACTAACTCTATATTTCTATTGGTATAGAACACAATTAACAATGACAAGGATTCATATAACATGCTACAGTATTTTCTTGTTTTTTGAATATAGAACTCTAAAAATATATTTTTTTAAATTAATAACTATCATTCATATATTACTCCTAATATTACTCTTAAATATGTTATTACACAATCCTCACAACTCTTTGATTTCAGTAGTTACTTTATTTCCATCTAGAACATAAGAGAACTGAGTCTCTGAGAGTTTGAACAACTTGGTCAACATTAACCAGCCAGGAAATGGAAGATACTTTGACCATACTTTGCTGTTGTGTATTCCATTTTCTTTGAAATTAAACACAATCTCTCAAAAATTCTACAACCAATTTAGTCTAAGTTTTGTGAATGAAATGTATCAGGATGGTGATTACAATTACTAAAAGAAAATGAAGAAAAACAGACCTTTTCCCTCCTGTGGTTCTGAGTTACAGCTGTAAAGAAAGGCTCCAAAATTTTTTTGAATGTTTTGTATTTCTAGAATTGGTGCAAAATTTACGAAAACAATTACTTTGAAAAAGACACTATTCATTTTAATACTTGAATCTAATAAATTTTTCTTGAAAAAATTTAAAATCTTACATTTTTATAATGACTTATAATCAAACTTTATATTTTCATTTATTTATTTATTTTTTTAAAGATCGGCACCTGAGCTAACATCTGTCGCCAATCTGTTTTTTCCCCCTTCTTCTCCCAAAGCCCCTCAGTAGGTAGTTGTAGATTCTAGTTGTGAGTGCCTCTGATTGTGCTATGTGAGACGCCGCCTCAGCATGGCCTGATGAGCGATGTCATGTCTGTGCCCAGAGCCCGAACCAGCGAAACCCCCGGTCACCAAAGCGGAGTGTGCAAACTTAACCACAGAGCCAGCCCATATATTTTTACTTTTTTGCAACGTAGTTCTGCATATGGGTCATTATCACGGCTATGATTTCATAGATGAAATTGAGTACTCGTAGAACAAAGCAAAATGCTTTACAATAAATTAATTTTTATTTAAGGATGACTGTTTAGACAATTTGAAGTTGAAAGAATCTCCGGCTTCTCTCCTGATCTATGGATGCTTTGGAAGATTGTTAGAAAATTACCTTATAATCATTGAAATTTAATCCAAAATTTTCCATTCTGTTTTTTCCTAAAAGCATAGTTGAAGAAGCTATATTTAAAATATATGATTGTTTTTGTTTGTTTCGATTGTTTTCTGTTTGTTAAGCTATTTTACTTGCTATGTTGCAGAGATGTCTGATTTCAACAGCAGTGATATTTTATGTGTTCTTATAATTTAAAAAAATGCTGCATATTATTTGTGCAGTCTGTTGGAACTTATGTTATAGTTCTTAGGCAATCCTTTATTGATTTCAATGGAATTTTTGCTTGATTAAGAACTATGGAACCACTCCTGTTAATATCACTATACAATTAGGTCAGAGATCAGTACAATTTTTACTTTTTTTTACATGAGTAAGAAGGCTCACATTTCCAACACCTTTGTTCTCCTCGAGAACCTATCTGGCACTTGTTTCTTTTCATTCATACCATTATTGATGTATAATTTAATGATGGAAGATTCCTAATGCATTTGTTGATAAATAGGAGACCAGCTTTGCTCTCTATAGGACTACTGTGTTTTATCTTTTCTTCATTAAATTGTCAAGGCTGCTATCCTCAATCACAAGTACATCCTGCACATTAATGTACAACAATGATTGGTGATAGAAAAGTGCACTGGAGAGCATTTCAATTTTTGAGCTTCCTGGTTTTAGGTTTTAGTTAATTATACTACAATTGATGTGCATGTAGGGATGTCATTGATCTCCAACTCCCAGATGCCTCATTTACTGTCTGATATTAGACAAGGCATTCAGGGTGGTATGTTAACTCTCTCAGGCAAAAGGAACACTATTAAGTGAATTATAATAGAGCTGTTATTATATTTGGGTTTTCTTTATTCAGGTCATTTATGACTAGCTTTGAAGATGATTCAGTGACCCTGTACTTTTGACCAATTATTCTCTTAATGTATGTCCCAGTCAAATTCATGATATCATAGAGTTACAAAGCAGAATGAGAGTTTCCACTCAAATAGCCTAATTTTAGGGAGGCATAAATTGTGGTCCAGAAAGATTAAAGATTTTGTGACATCATATAGGTGTTGACATATCTGGGGATGAGAAGAAAAGTGACCTGACCTTCAGTGCGTAGTTCTGGGAGAATCCGTGGTTCTTCCACTTACTGGCTGTGTGATATTTGGCAAATTATGTAATTTATCTGTTGCAATTTCTTCATTTGCTCATGTTGGTAATGACTACGTCATAGATTTGTGTGGAAAAAAGTGGCAAATATACAGTAATTGTTGAATTCCTTCTTTTATTTTTATTGTTTCAGAGAAACTCACCATCAGAATGTGAAAATTATTCCTTAATTATGGTCTATTGGAAATATTATGTTTATGATTGTAGGTTAGCAATTTTATTTGAAATCATCCTTTTTAGTCAGAGAGTTAAAATATTCAAAAAATTTCATCGCCTTTGGTGGTTGAGTAGAGGGAGGAGCAGAAAGGCATTGAGAAAGTCTGAGTTTCAACCTCACCACATTAGAAATAAACTGAAGCTAGAAATATCTCAGCTTTTGTATTTCCTTGAGTGGAGGATTCTTTAGAAATTTTTCCTTCTTTCCGTTGTATGTCCACGAACAAGAGTGAAAATGAGTGCTGATTCACCTGTCATCTATGTAACTTCCTTTGCCGCTTCTCTTTTTAGTCTTGCAAACGTAGCCTCCTGGAATCCTATTACTGCAGTTATTTACTTTTTTCCCATTGAGAAAACACTTCATCCTGTATATACTACAGGTAAAGTATTTCAAAGATGTAAAACTTTAATCGTTTGTTAACTTGAATTGCCGTTAAAATTTAGGAAATAGAATGTAATTGTTGAAATCATTTGTTTGAAATAGAACTTTACATCATTTGGGTATTCCAAATTAAAATATTCCATGTATCAAACCATCTTCATTTCTATTATTGTCTAATTCTAGAGAAATTTCCGAAGTGATCAAGGCTTAGTTTGTATGGTTGGTAAACAACTTTTAGCGGTAAATATTGCCATAACAGAGCATGGATCTAATGCTCTTTCTGGTACCTGTGAGATCCTGGGTCACATATTTGTTTGGGCACAAATATTAAAATCTTTTCTCTGTTTTCATGCCTCACTGGGTTACCCCTAGGCTTTCTGGATGTCCTCTCATTACTTGCTACTCAAAATGTCATCCACTGACCAGCAACATTGGCACATCTTTGTCAAATTCTTGTTAAAAAATGCAGAATCTTGGGGCTGGCCCAGTGGTGTAGCAGTTAATTTCTTGTGCTCCACTTCAGATCCCAGATGCAGACCTGCACACTGCTCATCAAGCCATGCTGTGGCAGTATCCCACATACAAAATAGAGGAAGATTGGCACAGAAGTTAGCTCAGGGACAATCTTCCTCAAGCAAAAATAAAAAGATTGGCAATAAATGTTAGCTCAAGGCCAATCTTCCTCGCATAAAAAAGAAAAATAGAGCAGAATCTTAAGACCTCCAGACTTACTGAGTCAGAACAATGTCCCCAGATGGTTCCCATTCACATTAAAGTTTGAGAACTACTGTTCTTCACTGTTCATAATCTCAAAGATAGACATACGTTTGTTACATCTCCTCGGAGCCATTCCTCTAAGTCTTCCTTGTCCTGAGTTAACGATCTGTTGGTTATTGAAGAATTTAGAGTGGGTTGGAGAGAGAGTTGATATTTTAGAGCATGGATTGTGCTTTTAGGCCTCCTGTTATTGACTCCCACTTTACAGCTTAGAAAATTGAGGGTCAGAGGAATAAAATAAAATGATATATTCACAATCATAGGGCTAGCTAGTTGTAAAGTTAGTACTAAGTTTTCTGTGTTAAAAAGTTAGAGACTCGAGTAGACACTAAGTGCCCTCATGTTCCAACAATATGGTCCCTCTTGATGTTCCACATAATTCCTGCAGAGGGGGATAGAAAGTCCTTGAAAGCCTTGCTTTTCAGAGTGAAGGCTTTGTGCCAACACAGCCTCCCATTCATTCACTCCTTGCATTTCTCTGGGCACCAGAGAATTTTACCCAATATATTTTTTTGGGGTGCTGAATGCTATGCAGCTAAAACCTATGAATTTAAAAATAATTGATTATGAATTTTATATAGGAGGAATTGAAAATGTTGAGCAATTAGAAAATACCTTGTGCTTTTTAGGCAATTTCATCACAATCCTACAGATAAACATTTTAAGATTTGGTAAATGTCAAATTCTAAAAAGTAAAGCCTCTTCAGTTTTTTAATAAGAGTTTCATCAGCTTTCCCCACCTAAATGCAAATTATTTAATCTAGATAGCCTAAGTCTGAAAGGCATTTGTTAAAATAAATTAAAAAGTAACCTATTTCATTGAAAGGAAAAAACAATGGACTGTATTGTAAGGCTCAACTAAAATGAAATTGACTCCATGTTTGCAATTTTCTCTTTATTCAAAGAAAATTCTGAACCTTAGCTAAAATAAAATTTCTTATGATAAAAAGAAATCTAAGTGAATTTGCTCAATTTGATAATCAGCTTTTTGAACGAGAGTGGCATGTATGAAAGATTCACCAAATCAGAAAACAGTGCAGTGCAGAGGTCAGCGGAATTTCAAAGTGAGGAGTAACTGAGCTCTATAATCCTGACAGAATAACACACAATAGCCAGCAGAAGAGCGTCTTGCTCTCAAATATATTCAGATTCCTCCTTTCTACTTCAAAAAATAAATCCTATCTTCTGTCTCCATACCTTTAAAAAATATGCTCTAAGCTTCTTCCTGTCTCACTCATATCTCTTTTCTGAACTCTCTGTGTTCCCATTAAGTGCCATCTCAAATGCCACGTGTGCCACAATTGATGTGTTCCTCCCCCCGCCCCCGAGTGTATTCCAAACAATTTCCAGTAGCATAGCTACTACTGTGCTATAAAAATGAAAACACGTTTATGGCCAACACCAAACTACATTTTGTGGCATACAGATATGTTCCAAAGAATTTCCTGGCTAATCCTTAAAGTTCCCCGATTATCCAACATATTTCTTAGCAATTATATGTTTTTGATAACGTTTTTTGTGTTGAATTCACACTAAAATATGTAGGGCTATTCATATGTTTTAATATGAGGTTATTATGCTCAGGAAATAATAAATTTGAGAGAGTAGAACGAGACCACCTGAGAAATGAAGCAGAAAAATGAACAGAGATGGATGTCATGAGGAGTGGAAGTAATTTCCCAGTTGCTAATTTATAAAAGAGGCAATTAGCTGGTCTGCTTCTAAAGTCGTCTCTACTGCGTATACGTAAATGGTTGGTATTGCCCATTATAAAACAATTTATGATATTATCATGTTTCCCAGTCCTGAAAATGACTATAAATAATTGAACTGTGTCAACCCCATTTTTGCAACTTTTAAACCTATTGAAATTACATCTTCTTCTCTGCAAGATTCTAGGCTTTCCTTGATCAGAATTGTGAGACAGTTTTTATTTCCAAAGCACAGAGACGAAATTGTTTACTGCCAATCTATATATATTATTACACAAATTCCTTAGTGATTAAATGTGTCTTCTAAAATCTCTTTCTTTTTGATCTCATCATCAAACCAGATAATTTCAAACATCATTTTTTATTTTTTATTGCATGTGCTATAAAACATCAGTGGTGCTACGTATCCTAAAGCAATTTCTTCTCTGACCTCACCATTTCTGAGATTTTCTTATTAGAAGAATTTCAATTCTACACTTTGAAAGAAAGAAAAAATAAGCATTATATTTTCTAGTGAAGAATCTGTTATCTCTGTTTGTTTGTTTTTTAATGCTGAACAGAGGAGAATTTATGACTGTTTAAAAAAGAAAGTGAAAGGGGGCTGGCCCGGTGGCCCAGTGGTTAAGTTCGCACGTTCCGCTTGGCAGCCCGGGGTTCGCCAGTTTGGATCATGAGTGCATACCTACACATGGCTTGTCAGGCCATGCTGTGGCAGGTGTCCCACACATAAAGTAGAGGAAGATGGGCACCGATGTTAGCTCAAGGCCAGTCTTCCTCAGAAAAAAAGAGGAGGAATAGTGGCAGATGTTAGCTCAGGGCTAATCTTCCTCAAAAACAAAAAAAAAGTAAAAAAAAAAAAAAAGAGAAAGTGAAGGATAAATAGAATACATATTCTGCCAACTTTAGTGATATCAACATGGGTGGTTTTTACAACTAAATTATTTTACCATATCGTGGACATATTCTGACGGAGCATAAATGGCTCTTTTTTTCATAGATCCATAGGGTTATTCTCTTAAAATTAAAAGATAATAATCCCACAAAATTTCTGTGAAAACAATTAGCTTTACTTATCTTCATTACATATTTCATCTGTGAATGTGTTGTATCATTTCATTAACAATGAAGTCTTCTTTTTATATTTTATTATTAGAGATATCCTCTTACTACATATTTTCTTTCTTCATAACGAAAAGTCTGCCTTTCAGATTTGCTTTTTAAAACCATTTTTATGAATATTTTAAATTTCTTTTTTATGTTTTATTCACTCTTCTTTCTTCACATATATAAAGACTTTGATTTCTTCTGTCATTAGAATTTGATCTGAAAATAGTATTGATACGTATTGCAATTACGAATTTCACTTGTATTTTATAACCTTTTGTTCTTGTACTTAACTCTATTGACTTACTTTTTTCTCACTTTTTTTGTCTGACCTTGAATAATTATTTCTTCTTTATTAAATCTCTTGACTCACAATTTTACACTTTGTAATCCTTAAGAGCCTCAAGGTCAAAAGGTATTCCAAATTGTACATTTCTGAAAGCCTCTTAGAGTTGTGAATATAAGTACAAAATCAGGAAATAAAACTCAGACTTAAAAAATTTTTACATGGCTCTCATTTTCACAACAAAACTCACAACTCATTAAAGAAAATCTCATTTCCTTATTAAATGGGGGCTGTGAATTTTTCCCAAGTTGCACACTATGAATCTTTCCCTTTGAATTCTTATTGTATTTCTATGTATATACTTTTTTTATTGTCTTCTAATTGTTTTACAAGTATTAATATAAACTTGTATAAGATTGTACAATCCTTGAAGATATAGTTAAGGCTGTTTTTCTGTATTTTTCAACATTTGAAAATGCCAATCATCTTGTGATTTTATATTGCAGGTATTCAGCACATGAAATAATCAGATAATTTCAGTAAAATATGTCATTACTTTGACTTCTATGGACCATGTTTGAGGCATCATGAGCAAAAGTAATTTACAGCCTCTTAATATCAGTTGTTTTGATTCAATTTATATGTTAAAAACGGTGTTTAAGATTGACAACAAAGCTGTGTGCATTATTTCATTTTAATATCCATTTAGCTACGTCTAACAACCCACCAGCAAATTTTCAGTCATCCACTAATTAAAACATTACATAGACTATCTGCCTCAGTGCAAAAGGGACCTTTTCTCCCCTTGCTTTCTAATCAAAGGCGCTCTCCTTCTGTTAAGTACTTACTCCAGAGGTTACAACTCACAGGATGTACAAAGATTTCCCTGACATCTGCTTCTTCCTCGATATAACATTTCTGCTGGAACAAAATCACAAATCACAAAATTTTACTGAAGCAAGCAAGGAGTTGTGAACTCATTGAATCCTGCCCATGTAAGAAAAGAGTTGTTTTTAATTACACTAGAGAAGAATCTCAGTTGGTCTCTGTAACCAGGCTCTCAACCGTAGTATTTTAGGTTCCCACCTCCGTGATTGCTTAAAGTTATGTGGTTTTAAACTAATAACATTCACAAAGCCTCCACTAGGTTTCAGACATTGTGTTAGTATCACACCGAATCATCCTATATGATGGGAGCTCCCCACCCTCACCCCTAGTAAGTTTTATTATTTTGTTTTAGACAACAAAAATTAGAATAACTTGGGTTAGATCACTCCACTAACAAGTTCTATAATGAGAATTTAAACATAAATTTGTCTTTCTTTAAACTCACATTCTTTCCCTTTTTGTTGAGCAAGATTAGCCCTGAGCTAACATCTGTCACCAATCCTCCTCTTTTTTTGCTGAGGAACACTGGCCCTGAGCCAACATCCATGCCTATCTCCCTCTACTTTATATGTGTGACACCTGCCACAGCATGGCTTAACAAGCAGTGCATAGGTCTGCACCCGGGATCCAAACTGGTGAACTCCGGGCTGCTGAAGCAGAACACACAAACTTAAGCACTGTGCCACTGGCCTGGTCCCATCAAACTCACATTCTTGACTAAATTGCGTTACCTCTACAAATCCTCTCAAAACTAAAGTGTGAACTAATGACAGATTTTTAAAAAGTTTTCAGCATTTAATCTTTGCATTTGTCCTATTTTGACAACTGGAAAGATTAGGTAACTTCCATTCTGGAATATTATTTTTGGAATCTAGAGGCAGTTAGCCAAAAGATTCAGATACATCTTTTGTGAATGTGTTTTCCTTGGTTTCCCCGATCAAGGGTTGACATCAATTTTACCAGTATAGGGCTGGCCCCGTGGCCGAGTGATTAAGTTCACACGCTCCACTTCAGCGGCCCAGGGTTTTGCTGGCTCGGATCCTGGGCACGCACATGGCACTGCTCATCAGGCCACGCTGAGGTGGCGTCCCACATACCACAACTAGAAGGACCCTCAACTAGGATATACAGCTATGTCCTGGGGGGATTTGGGGAGAAAAAGCAGAAGAAAAAAAAAGAAGATTGGCAACAGTTGTTAGCTCAGGTGCCAATCTTTAAGAAAAAAAAAAATTTTACCTATATAGATATCACTAAATCTTTGGGAAAAATATAAAATATTTTTTTGATCGCCCTTTTAGCTTTCACTGTATTTTTAATTTGAGGCATATCATTTATAACCTGACATTTTGATTATATCATTAAACAACTACAATATAATATCATTCATTCAACATAAACAGCATAATCAGATAAACAGTAATTCTCTGGTCATCAAATTTTATTAATGCTGATAATCAACTCAAAAACTTTCTAGGAAGTTATCCTCTCTTAACTCCACAGAAATACTGTTGCTGTTTTTTTACCATGTGTTTTTGGACAGCACCTAAATGTTCTTGATTCATTCATGCATCCATCCATTCACTGATTGATTCATTTACTGCTTATATTGCTTACAGGACAGTGCTTCTCAAACATTGTTGACTGCACAACTCATCTGGGGAGTTTACAACCAGCCCTGTCTCAGAGATTCTGAGTCAGCAACTCAAACAAAATCTGGTAAGTGGAGAAGGTTAACACAAGGAGCACTCTGTTACAGGGACTACAGCTCACTAACATCAGTCACGTAGCAAATAATATTTATTTAGTGAAAAATGTTGTATTAGTTTCAATAGCATATATTCCTGTGCTTGAGTGTTTTTCAACTTGTTTAGGGAGATAAAATATACACACAGGTTTTTAAGACATTGGTGGAACAATCACCAAATAGTAATTGTTCAGTAATTTCTGACAAGCATAATTGTCAAATACATATATTCTTTACTACCTTTATTTGAGCATTATTTTCCCCGTCCATTCTCATTCAGGGTGAATACCAAATATAGATAATTTTACATCTTTCCCTACATATAGCATAAAAATTATCAGCTGGTTGCAAAGTATACAGTTCATAAAAATAAATTTATTATTATTAGACAATTAAATACCTTATAACCCAATTTGATTTGTAGGTCTTTTTTATTTTTTGTCTTTTAAAAATAATTCTATCTCTTGCTATATTTAATCAGCATAAACCCCAGAAAATATATGGTTTACTCATTTCTGTTTATCCTTTGTTCTAATTCTGGGAGTTAGTCATCAAAAATGTGACAATATATTAAAGTGGATTTTATAATCATATGAATTTAGTTTTGATATATGCATACCATCTGGATTTATTTGCCATGCAATATGAAAAATTAAATAATTTTTACCAAACTACAAGGTATAGAAGTATTTATGAAGGTTGACATCTTCCATCACTAACAAAATGAGTGCAAATATCAAGGAAAATATCTGAAGGACTCGCTATGAGAAAAATAAACATATGAATAGCTAATCATGGGAGAAATAAGCAGGATTAGCAGCTATAGACATGTGGAAGATCTTTTGTATTAATTGTAGCCAAGTTTTGATGTGTCTCATTAAATCTCAGTCACAGATTTTATTCAGAGGAGCTAATTGAAATAGGCCTTGTGTTGAGCATTGTCATAATGTTTAAAATCTGGACGATGGACTGAATCAAAGAGTGACAGTAAACAATGTCATGTTCTCTGGGTGCCATAGGGATGAATGTCAGCCTGGTCTTATTTGAAACCTCATTAATGATCTCTGAGACAGAGTAAATAGCGTGCTAATGAAATTCTGAGATGAGCTCAGATTGGCAGGTAGTGAAAAGACCACTAAAAAAGAGGTCATTTTTTGAAACTACCTTAAATGAGTAGAATCCTGGCAAGAGAGTAGAACACATTTAATTTTTTAAATGGGATATAGCTGAAGAAATTAATGGAAACTATAGATAGAGTATGAGCTCAATCTTTAAAAGGCAGTTTGGAGATGAGTAAATATTAAATTAGAATATTTTATTCTAATTTCACAACAAAATAATTCCATAGATATTGCAGCATTACATTCAAATTTTTTACAAGTTCATAGTTCATCTTATATGCACAGATATCCACATATCTACGTTAAAATCTACATGTACTTGTCCATATTTAATTCTCTAGAGTTATCTTCATTACAGCCCCTCAGAGACTGAGCTTTCAATCTTGTTATTGATGTCGGTTGACTCATTCCAAGAAATCTGTAGATGAAGTGGCAGGAGAGAAAGAGGCATAAAAAGCAATTAAGAGGTGGAAAAGTAATAAGAACTAGAAAAGAATAGCATTGGTATGACACCTTTGGGAAAAGAGAGAAGAATGTCTTACTGGAATCATTAATATGGAGCAGAAGAAGGGAAAATAAACAGTAAAATGTGAAACTTAGAATAAGTATCATGAAAAGAGTGGTAAAATAATGGAAATCGTAGCATTTACAAATGAAATCAGTTTGAAAATAACTCTCACTACAAAGATTACCTTTTCAGAGCAAACAAACTTCGGTGTCTAAGTTATGCTATGAGAGCTTAAAACATAACTTGCTCTGTTTACTACGATCCTAAAATCTATTTTGCTTTGCCAATTTATGTGTTGCAGTGATATAAATCTTGGATAATTCCCAAATACTACGCATTCATTAATTTTTTTAAAAAGTATATTTAGAACCTATCAGTTTGTCAATTCCTGTGCATTTTTTGCCTCAGGCAACTTTTAAAATTTATTTGGTGTTCTAGAGTCTGGTTGAGTTTTAAAAGGACTATAAACTAAAAATGTATTTGTTTAGGTCCTGGGGAAGAGCTCTATTTTTGGTGTCATAGCAAATGTTTTTGAAAGAGTGCTGAATTACAAGTCTGGGGAGACAGATTCCATTAGTTAAGTCACTAACCAGAATGACCGTGGGTAAATTCCTTACATTCTCATGTTTGATGGTAAAATTGGAGGGGTGGAATTAGATAATCCTATGGATCCAGGATTCTGTGAGTGGGAGGGAAGTCTCTTCCCTCTTCTCCTCTAAGATCTAGCAAATATGAACAATATTTCTAAGAATACTGAGAAGAGAGGCACAGTATAACTAAGAAAAACATGTTCTACGGCACAAATTTAGTGGAAACGAAATAATTACTCATCAGTCATTTAAACACTGTAGCAAGACATATAATTAATGTATTAAAAGCAATCCAGAGTCCTGAAGATTAATGACATCAAGTGAAGTATTTGATGACACTTAGAGATTTCCAATAAACTAAATTATAATATGAAGACAGAGCATAAGGAGACAAAAGGAAAACAATCATAGTGTTCCTTTGGGGCCTATTGTAATTAAAGCTTAACTTTTAGATCTTGTATTTAAATTTTTCATATGGAATTTTGACAAATGCCACTTGGAGGCACTCTTATCCTGTTGTACTGTACAGTTTATGCTATCAGGACGTCATTTAATGTAACTTTCCATTTTTATTTCCTTTTTTTAATTCTAATAATCACTTGGGGATGGGTAATTAACACTGGTTGTGGTATTTAAACTTTGACATTATTCATATTTATAACCTTGTAATTTTTACCATTGTAAATAATCTCCTGTTCATCTAATAGAATAGAGATCATTAATTCTGTAAGGAAGGAAAGAAAAGTTTTAGGACAAAACTTACGAATTAACTTGAGAATGAATTTTGGTTTACAATCTAATGTCTGTTTTTCAAATTAGGAACTTTTACTATTTTTAAAAAATAAGATTTATTTAAATTTGTTTTTATCCAAAGCAGAACAATCAATGAGACCTCAGAGACACTTGATGAGAACTAATCTCATCAATAATCTTGAAAACTTTCACGGAAAATATAAACAATTAACATGATTATATTAAAATATGTAATGGAATACAACAGCATGTACAGGGGTACACATTAAAATTGATTTGTACAGGAAAACTAAAGTTCATAGCTACCAACTTCTGTTAAGGAACAGAGTTATATTATTTGAGATTTTCTCATTCTCGTTCATTCTTACAACGTTTATTTTAAAATAAATATAAAAATTCTTTATACGCATATAAAGAATATGGATTATTAGTTCATACTTTTCTTTATTTCAAATGTGTTTGAAAGATGCTGAATATTACAGAATATTACAGGAGTAAGTAGACATATTTTACCTTATTTCTGCTTTAATCTGAAGCTGGGGAATCTGCAAAACAATGCATTAAAAGTAATCATTCTTTACTATTACTTTTGCATAAGATATTTTAATATTTTTATTATGAGAGATGTAATCATTATAACATTCAAATTACAAAAGTAAAATGTTGGTTTTTATCATTTCAATCACTTGATAATAAATATTAGTGATTAAAATAGTATATTTGTGCGTGAAATGAGTAAACAGTAACACTTAGAGTTCATGTATATCTTAACAAGCTACATGTTTGAAAAGGTTAACGAGATTTTAATTCCTTAAATTCTTGTTAGTCCTGTGAGAAGGACATGTCATTTGGATAATTTCAGGCAGGAAGAGGGCTCTTCACTAACATGACTTGTCAATTATCTTCCCAACCACAGTTCTAGGCACTGGTTCACTATTCACTTTTTTGGGTTCATTCCTTTGGCATGGTTATTAATCTCCAGGGTCTTAATGGCTGAGACATTTATTTTTCTCAGCACTACAGAGTTTGTTTTGTCCTATGCATAATGAAACACTTTAAGTAATCCAGAAATCGGATTTATATATATATATATATGCACTTTTTATTGCTTGAAGTTAATACGTCACAGATTAAAAACTAACAATAAAGGGCAAGATCTATTTATTTAAATTCGTACTATGAATTTAATGAACTACGTTCCACAAAGTCATCAAAAATGTACTTTTTCCAGGAAGTTAATGGAAAGTTATATGTAGAGCCGAGAAAGCCGAAAATACTGATCAATTGACTGAATTTTCCTTTTTTCAAGTCAATGGGTAACCATTGTATAAAGAAAGCATAATAATGAGATGTCCATGTGTTCTAGTTGTTTGTTTTTGCATAGCAAATCACTCCAAAACGGTGGCTTAAATCACTGGCAATCATTTATTTTGCTCACAAACCTGGGCCTTGACAGCACTCAGCCAGGCCAGTTGTTTTTCAGGATAGGACTGGGGCATACAGAGGCTTCTTTCCCTCAAGCATCTGGGGCTGGATTCTGTGGACATCCCTCTCTCTCCCTGCATGGTCTCTATCTTCATGTGGCAACTCAGGGTAGTAGGACTTCATACCTGATGTCTTAATGCACCCAAGTGGGTGTCCCAAGAGAAACAACAGAACATGAATGGCCTTTTCTCAACTATCCTTGGAAGTCACACAGTGTTACCTTCACCACATTCTTTTTGTCAAGGCAGTAACAAAGGCCCACTCAGTTTCAGGGGGAGAAGACACAAATTTCATCTCTTGATTGAGAAATGTCAAAAAATCACACATTTCTTAGTGCAGTTCTTTTATCAAGTTTTCCATTCAAAAGTAGACTTCAATTTCACCAAACAGCAAATAGCAACATAAAATATGAGGGCAGATTTTAATTATAAATCCGTTCAATTTGGTATTTTGTGTGCTTTGAGATTTCTAATTCAACCAGGTATATATGTTCTTTCAAATGGATGGTGCTTTTTCTCCCAAATTTAAAATAAAATCTGTTTCATTTATATTAGTAAAGAAATATTTCCTAAATCTGTAATGTTCTATGACACTCTGATTTTTTTATTCTATAAATCTTAGGATAGATTAATTGGAAGTTATCTAGTCAAATCCTCTGTCTAAAGTTTGAACTCCCTAACAACATCCCTGATGGGTGAGAATTCAGCTTATATCTGGATATACACAGGAATAATTGACTATCCCAGGGAAGTCCATTTGAGTTATACTCAGAAATAATAGTGAGAAAATTTCTTCCTTAATTTAAATCACATCCCAGTGCCTCCTTAGACTCTTGGACTATGTGAGAAAGTGAATTCCTAGTGAGATCATCTATATCAAATAAATAATTCCTACAAAGTAGATCAAGTTTGTACCAAAAAGCCACTTCCTATTGAGCACAAAGATCCATTTAAACATACTTGTCTCTGCTCCACCCATACCCCCCCAAATCAGTAACAAGTTTAACTGACTAGAAAAACATGCTGCTTAGACGGAACAACAAATGTAAGAGACTGACATACAAACTTGACACCAATAATGTGGGTAGTGAATAAAAAGAGTGCTTGGCTTAGCGAGAGAAAGATAATCTGTGTATGACTCCACTCATATGAGGAATTTAAAACTATGGACCAAGAACAGTTTAGTGGATACCAGGGGAAAGGTGAGGTGGGGGGTGGGCACAAAGGGTGAAGTGGTGCACCTACAACATGACTGACAAACATTAATGTACAATTGAAATTTCACAAGATTGTAACCTATCAGTAACTCAATAAAAAAAATGCATAAAGAAAAAATAAAATAAAATAAAAAAAGAGTGCTTGGCTTATTCCTCTGGCCCAGAGGATAATCCAAGACTTGGAGAGCTAAAGAAGAGCCAAGACTCTCTTACATTAAAAGACTTCAGGTGTGCCCTTTGTCCTTATATCCTTAAATTGAAAATTCTCTTAGAACACTGAATCTGTTCATCTTGGTGTGTTCGAAGTGATGGGGAAGAAATAGCAAATTTTCCTTTACCTTTATGCTAGCTCCATCTGCCCCCTCTTTTTTGACTGCAAATTGAAAGAGAACAGTAAACATGCTTTCAATAATACACAGTGCCTACAGTATCTGGCATTCAAAAACTCAATAAATATCTATGCAATAAATACATATTTACTGAATGAATAAATTAAATATTTGAAGTCTCTTTGCTGTCAGAAACATCTCTGACCTCCAGCAAAGAGACAGATAAGAATTACCACAAGAGAGTCTTTTCTGGAGTAGAAATGGGGCTGAAAAATCACAGAAGAAAGTAGGCTGCTCCTTCCTCTTTTAATCCCGGAATATGCTCCATTTTAGAATATTTTGGTATATTTACAAGAGCTATAACCATTCTCCCAAACTCCTAATTTCCAAAAAACATATTTACCTAGCATGAAGACAGCAATGCCTTCTGACTTTTCCTGATCAAAGAAGAAAAATGCAGAAGCCAGTTCTAGGGGAAATATTTAACAATAATCCTCATGCACTGTACCCTTATTTAACAAAGCAGATCAACTGGTCAGCTTACTGCTCATATGGGTGGATGAAATCACTGCCCGATATGAAAGTGAATAGTATGTCAAGAAAAGAGGAAAAGAAGAGAAGTAGGACCTGCAATTTTTCACGATGATGTTTTTATTTGCATTAAATGCACAGCATTTGGAATCAGATAGATGTGAGGTCAAATCTCCCCTATAACATGGACTTTGAAAAGTTACCCCTCTGAGCCGGTTAATTTGTTTGTTAATATGGTTGTTGTGGCTATCAAGTAACATAATGTAAGCATCACGCCTAGAACAGTGTCTCTCTCATTCTTCTGTTTCTCTTCTTTTTGTCGTCAGTGGTTTGTCCAGGATAATCATCATATCTGAAGATTCATAACAGTGATGTGGATGTTAATCAGTACTGAATGTCAGATATCTCTCAAAAGATATTGAAATTGGACCTGATGACATCAGCATACATATAAATATGAATATAGCCTGGTGCCTCCTTTGGCCTTTGGAGTATATAAGACCTGATCAGATCACCTGCATCAAATAAGTAATCCAAACAATGTAAATCAAGCATATACCAAAAAGCCATGTTGCTTGACTTTAAGGAGTTCTCTGTCTAGTGGGTGAGATGAACACAATATAAAGTTATTTTCAAAATATAGGAAAAAGGGAGCAATATATGAGCATAGTGCTTGGAGTCAGAAGACAGAGAGCCAGCTGTGTGCTTAAGTTCAAGAGTAGTGGTAGTCATTTAAACCCTGCAGGTCTCCTTGATTTTTTCACCTACAGAAAGTTGATATGAGTCATATAATCGTAAGCTATATTGAGGGTCTAAAAGTCATGATTTACTGAACCTACATATCAAATGTATGCTTTTGAAATAAGAAATTTTATTCTTAAATTTTTGTTCTATAAATGGACTGTAAATGAAAGGAGGAAGAAAGTGAGGTCTATAAAGACAAGTGGATCAACACGTATTTAATATCTGGTCTGTTAACATTTCTTGAGTCTCCAAATCTAAAACTCAGATTATTTCCTAGTGTAGAAAATTATAAAATCAATAAAGAAAAGGGGTTTCAGTTTACCAAGTAATAACTGATTACATCTGAGTTACAATCTCCTGTTGTCTATTTACACTTTTTTCTGGAATGTTAGGAGAATATTGTTATTGTTGTTGTTGTTACTATGAAGCATGAATATTTTCATACTCTCACTGTGGAAGCAACAGTTGCATTTGCCAAACATTCCATCTATACCACCATGTTCTTGGTCCCCTTGACCATGTGATGAGTTCTGGCCTATGGACTGTGGGCAGAAGCGATGTGTGTCACTTCCAGCCAATGCTTGGAAAAGCCAGCACACAGCTCTCTAGCTTTCTCTGCCCCCAGGCAACAGCAGACAAGGACCTAGGCTGATGTGGTAGAGCCATAAAATCAGTGCAGTCTCAATTGCTGGGGCCCTGGTGGTCCTGAACATTAGCCCTGATCCGTAGGAGATCATGTAAAAGGGAGAGAGAAACTTTTATTTGATTAAAACACAGAGACCTTGAGGTTGTTTGTTACCACAGCATAACCTACTCTGTATTGACTAATTCTTCTCTGAGATGTCAGCATGATGGCCTCCTTACTATATCACTTGACTCAGTTTGCACATGTAGCCATTCATCAAATATAACGACACACACTTGGAGAACTAAAACAAGTTGCAAAATTATCAAGATATATGTGTATATGAATAAGCTGCTGAAAGGGGACTAGGGCTTTTGGAAGACCACTAGTCTTCAACGATTATCTTATCACTAAGTAATTATGCTGGAGGAAACTTACAAGGATATGAGCAGAAAAGCTGGGAAGTTGTATAAAGCATATATCCTTGGACTCTGAATCCAACAGATCCACCAGCACACAGGTAACCAGGGACATTCTCAGAGGAGTCTAAACCTATTCATTGCCTTTACTTTCTTTCCAATTTATACAAAAGAGTACTGGTAACTTACTAGTAAATTTTTGCTTAGTCCATAGGACAGGGTTGAAAGTTCAAGCGCTTCTTCTTTTTTAGCAAAATTGTTATATGTTAAAACTGTGGAAGCAGCAGTTGTCGAAAGTTTAAAAGCGTTCTTTTCTTGTTAAAGGCCTTTGAAATGAACTACACTGAAACTGAATGGATAAATTACACGAGCTTTCAAATTTTTCTAAGATAAGATAAGTGAATTCCTACCTACGTTTCTGATTTGAAGTTTTTTACTAGAATTATTTGAATGCAAAGGTTTTTGACGGCTGATGGGAGAGGATTTTTAGGTAACAACAGTGACGTTCTAAATATGATGTTTGACACTATTAAACTCAATGAACTATGAATATGTAAGTTGAAAATGTCATTTCTCCAGTCATTTCAATTGATTTAAATGTGACGTTGAGGCAGTACATATCTTCCTTCAGAATGTGTTGAAGACTTAATTCCAGAGGGCTTTGATTACTTTGGCTATTTGTGATTTGTTTGGGATATTTGGATGACTAGTTCCAAGATAGATCTCTACCATATAATAATTGTCACTGGCCAGAAATTTAAACCAAGGAAGAAATTTTTTTTCCTGCAGCTCTCTAACTCTGAATTCATGATCTTCTCTACTAGGAAGCTCTTTTGCAGATATGGTTTTGCTTGCTCAGGAGTCACTAGATGGATTTATGTTTGTGGTTTACACAGTAACTGGTGCTTGATGCTAATTCAACTAGCCAACTGGTAGAACACTTAAAACACTTTCTTGGTAAGATGACTCAGCAGAGGTAGAATTATGCACCAGAGCCTTAATCAAAAGACCATCTGTTCTAACAAGAAATTTTGTAGTTTCTTAGTTGTTTCCCAAAAGTTTAGTGAGACTTGTAGATTGCAAATTTCACCATTTGCATAATATTGACACATTATAGATTAGTCTAAAGTGTTTATATTTTAAAGAGTGTACAATAATATGCTCATATGAAGATAATTTTAGCTCTTCTAAAATGATATCCAAATTTAAAGTTAATTAATTCAACACTATTCACCCTCCTACATTTTAAAATATAGTGTCTAACTGTATACTTACCAAAGTTTGATGGGAATATATGATTTCAGATTTAATACCTAAAAAAAGTATATATATATCCTTTCAGAATGTGCCCTGTGGCAGCCTCACCAGTGGTTATCTGGGAGAACAATTCCTCTCCCTGAGAGCAGGAGTTCAACATTTCTTTGAAAAAAATCCAAGATTCTGGAGGTAAAGTGAAGGCAAGAAATAAATATACCTGGGTCCTAAATGTAGGATGTATCAGTTACAACAACAAACCCCAAACACATAGATACAGAGATTAGATTGGTGGTTACCTCATCCTGTCAGCTTATTTCTTCAGACTTGACTGATCCCTTTTGGTGTTACAGTAACTGAATAGCTCTCAGCACCCCATCCTCACACAACCATCTAAATGCCAAAGGAGGCAAAGAGGACGTGGACCTCTCGAAGAGGGATGAAATCTTTTCCAGAAGCCCCTGATTTCTTCAGCATTGTCCTTGTCTGGAATTGGGTAATAAAACCCTTCCTAAATCACTCACAGTTGAGATGAGTAGAATTTCTATGATTTTTATTAATCAAAATCCACTCTCTAGCAAGGTCCAAACAGGAGCCCATCTTTCTAAAGCAAGTGGCCACCTGATGTCTGAGTAAATCTGTGGTTAGAGGAAAAAAGAAAAATTGAGGAAGGATGGCTATTGGGTAGGGGACCAATATTGCCTGCCATAGAGCATGATTGCATTATTTCAAAGGAGCCATAAACAAATACTAAGAGCAATGTGATTAGAGACAGAATGGGATATTTTGGTACTATTTCCCATTTACAGAAGTATCATCATTATTTCTTACTTGCTAATGATCAGTATTACTGTATAATTAATTATGTTATGGATAGTTAAGACTGAGCATTTGAAAGAATACATCATTTTAATCATGAAAGACTGGGAAATATATATGGAGAAGCAAAATAATGCTTTTTAGCATTTTTCAACAGCAAGGTATATACTTGAGTACCCTTGACTCAGATAAAGAGAATAAGAAGATTTGGGACAATAAATAATTTCTGTTACAATGCAAAAGAAAGTTCATTTTTAGGCTATACTCAAATGCTTTTCTTAAAATCTATCAATGTGTATTAAATTTCCTAGTTCAAAATTAGCTCTTAATACTAAGAAGTTCACAACTAGCATATATCCCTAAATTGTTATTAAGCACACTTAATTGTGTTAATTTGAAGGGCAACTTTTAGATCTGGAAGTTTTAGCATACAAGATCATGAACAGCCTTTAAAAAAAGAGGTTGATACTTTGG
Source organism: Equus przewalskii (assembly GCF_037783145.1). Classification (NCBI taxonomy): domain Eukaryota; kingdom Metazoa; phylum Chordata; class Mammalia; order Perissodactyla; family Equidae; genus Equus; species Equus przewalskii. Next base: position 25,320,162 of record NC_091847.1, on the reverse strand, counting down.
CTAATAATTTTTGTTTCTAATTATAACAGTAATACTTTGGGATTTAAAAATGAGCAGAGAATTCAGTAAGAGGAAAGTGCTCCCTCCGCGATGCTAGTTAGATACTGACACATTCAATATTAATGTGGTAGAAATTTAGCTTAACTCCCAATCAGAGCTGCAGCTCTGTTACCTCCTGAAGTCACCCAGAGGGCATTCTTCAGGCCACTAGACATAGCTCTGGGGACATAACTGAGGTGCCTTTGTGTGAGCAACAGATGACTGAAGTTGGCTCATTTAGAAATCCCTGACAGCCAACAACTGTAGTAAATTTTTCATCACATTTTATTTTCTACCTCCTCAACTTTAATACGTTTGCCCTTAATACGAGTGGATGGAAGGTAAGGCTTTCAGTTTATTTAATGTTTGTGGGACATTTTGCACATTTGGTTTGGAGGAGTCGTTAACTAGCCAGCTATTGTTTTAAGATGGATAATGTGTCGGTAGTAGTGAAGTTGTCTTCACGTTTGGAGAATCTTCTTTTTATCCCCTGGAGTGCTGAGCGCATTTTCTCCTCTGATCTTCAAATAGGTCCCGAAATTCCACCTTTTCCCAGAAGCCTTAATAATAGGAGGAAAATGAAAAATACAGCTGTGATCTTACCTAGTAAAACATTAAACCCTAATTAGCTGTCATTGTTCACTGTCTCAAAAAATTAAATAGAAACTTTTTTTTAGATTGTATATTCTTCTATTCTTATTTTTACTTCCCAATCTCATCTTTTTATGAAATAATAATTAACATGATTATACATGTCAGATTTTTTTGGGCAGTTTAGATATCCAGTTCTGTCCCACTGTCCCCATAAATATGCACTTGGTGGTCAGATTTATACATCACATATGTTTACCAAGTCACTGCCTTGTACAAGGGGAGAATATGACCTCATGACTCATGCAGAGGATTCTTCTTACACTAACAAAATTTGGGTAAAATTACAGTCCTCCCATGTCTATATGTGAAGTTAGTGGGACTTTAAAAATGCTGTTTCATGCTTATTGACATCTGGTCAAATAGAAAAATGAAGAAGGGTGCAGGAGCGCTGATTTTCCCCACGAAGTATGAATGCCAGGGGAATAGAACAAATTTAAGTACTACTTCCGAATTCTGCAGAAATATTACCTTCACTGGGATTCAGGCATGTCTGGGCATTCTTGGAGTTCTGATAGGACATTCCTAAGAGAATTCCCTTTGTGTGGCTTCTGAAGAGATCCTTAGGAAAGAACTCTACTTGGGAACAGAATTGTCTGGAGCATGTCTTGGAACAATAGTGTAACAGGCTAACTTGACACTAACAGAGAGAGACAATTCATCTCCAAAGAAGTAGATGTGCATGAGAGCTGACTGTCTTAACCAGAGTTGTCACTGTATAGAAGGAGAGTTATGATTCTGATAACACCACAGTGAGTACTTCCAGCCAATCCCATAGATTCCAGGGAGGAAAAGGACTATACAAGAAAAACTGTACAGAAAAACCGTGTAAAAAAAATTGGGGCACACGCTGTTCTGCTTTAGGAGCTCTCTGGCAGAACCCTGTATAACAGGGAGTGGCCTTTTGCTCGTCTTTGTCAAAAATTATTGTGTAGCTTGGGCATGATGACAGGCTAAGTCATTGACAGTGGGGCCTATATTAGTCAGGGTTCTTCATAGAAAGCCTGGATAGATAGATAGATAGATAGATAGATAGATAGATAGATACACAGATTATTTTAAGGACTAGCTCACATGGTTACTGAGGCAGGGAAGTCCAAAATCTGCAATGTTGGCAGGCAGGCTGGAGACCAAGGAGAGCTAACGGTGCAGAGAAAGTCCAAAGGCAATCTACTAGGGAATTTTCTCTTGTTTGGGGAGGCCCAACTCTTTGTTCTACTTGGGCCTTCAGATAGATGAGGCCCACCCACATTATGGAGGGAATTCTGCTTTACCCCAAATTCACCAATTTAAATGTTACTCTCATCCAAAAACTCCAAGTCAACACATAAAATTAAACATCACAACTGGCAACAAATAATGAGAAAAGACATGCTTAATGGGCATATCTGACACCCTTGGGAATCCCCGAAACTAGTGGTGAGGGAAAAGAGAACTCTGTAGGTTATTAGACAATTATAAGAGCAGTGGAGATATGTCAGTGGAATTTAAATCATTGCAGTTATTAATGTTATACCATCATGTAAAACAAGCTATTAAGGCCAATACAAACTTCATTTACATGTGGTTTTTTCATTTGCACTGTGGATATCTTGGGCTAGAAACTGTTAAAAGTTTAGACAGTATCTGATTTAGAATGTTCAGCAAAATATCTTGTTTTAAATGATATTTAATGATTATTTTTGTGGAGGGTGGCATTATATTTTAGTATTTAAGAGCATGATGGAATCAGTTCACTTGGGTTTAAATCCTGGCTCTAATTGCTAATTCTGTGGCTTTCTATAAATTACTTGATTTTTCTATGCTTCAGTTTCCTTATGTGAAAAATAGAAATACTTATATAACCTTCTTCACACAGTTGTTGAGAAAAACAAATGAAAATTAAAATTGGACATTTGGTACAAATTTTAGTACATAGTCAATACATGTTAACTATTGTTCCTATTATAATTTTAATAGCATGATCAAGCTATCCAAGTGTTCAACTAATTATGAATCCATCTATTTGTATGCATATATTATGCAGCCAAAGGTTTACCAAAAGTTAATGTTTAACAGTAGTAAAAGGACTGTTTAACATCAGCATAAATGTGGAGCAATGACAAGTGAAGAAAATGGTTAATGATTAATGATGTTTATAGTTAATATTCAGCTGATCTATCATAAGAACAAATAAAATTTTGTGTGAACTTGTTTTGCAATCTATATGGTATGGATTATGTTCAGTGGACACCAGTATACAAGAAAAGTTTCTTTCTTCTTTTTTTTGTTAGACTTTATTTTGTAGAGTAGTTTTAGGTTCACAGAAAAATTGTGCAGAAGGTACAGAGATTTTCCATATATCCCCTGCTCCCAGAGATGCATAGCCTTCTTCATTATCAACACCCCCACCTGAGTGGTACATATGTTACAATAGATGAATCTACATTGACATGCCATTATCACTCAGAGTCCATAGTTTACATTAAGGTTTACTCTTGGTGTTGTATATTCTATGGGTTTGGATAAATTTATAATGACGTTTCCACTGTTACAGTATCATAAAGAGTAGTTTACTGCTCTAAAAATCCTCTGTGCTCTGTCTATTCATTTCCTCCTCTCCTCTAATTGCTGACAACCACTGATCGTTTTACTGTCTCCATAGTTTTGCCTTTTCCAGAATGTCATATAGTTGGAATCTTGCAGTGTATAGCCTTTTCAGATTGGCTGTCACTTAGTAATATGCATTTAAGTGTCCTCCATGTCTTTTCATTACTTGATAGCTTCATAGCTTTTTAGTGCTGAATAATATACCATTGTCTGGATGTACCACAGTGTGCTTATCCATTCACGCACTGAAGGATATCTTGGTTGCTTCCAAGTTTGGGTAATTATGTATTGAGCTGCTATAAACATTTGCATGCAGGTTTTAGTGTGCACATTAATTTTCAACTCCTTTAGGTAAATACCAAAGCATGTGATTGCTAGATTGTATGGTAAGAGTATGTTTAGTTTTGCAAGAAACTGTCAAACTGTTCCAAAGTTGCTGTACCATTTTGCATTCCCATCAGCAATGAATGAGAGTTCCCTTTGCTCCGTGTTCTCATCAGCATTTGGTGCTGTTTGTATTCTGGATTTTGGCCATTCTAACAGGAGTGTAGTGGTGTCTCATTATTTTTTTCATGAATAATGTCTTTGGTGTCATGTCTAAAAAGTCATCACCAAACCTGAGGTCGTCTAGACTTTCTCCTATGTTATTCTCTAGGAGTTGCATAGTTTCGCATTTTATACATTCAGGTCTGTGATCCATTTTGAGTTAATTTTTGTGAAGGATATAAGGTCTGTATCTAGAATCACTTTTTTGCATGTAGATGTCCAATTGTTCCAGCACAATTTGTTGCCTTTTTTCTTTATGTTTGAATAAGTTTTTCTTAACCCAAACATCATTTGTTTATTCATTCTTTTATTCATCAGTAACCAATTTCTGAATGACTCATACATACAAGACACTGTGCTAGACACTGAGATTTCAAAATGAAAAGTAAAATATATTCCTTGCCCACAAGGAGTTTTGTTATCAGAAGGGATACAGAGAAGTAAATCAATAATTAAAATAAAATTACACAGTTGTATATTCCTGTAAGGCAAACGATTACTCTTGCATATTGGTAAATATAAACCACAATGCACGCATACATTATAACCTGACATTATAGATAGCTTGAGTACAGAAGGCTTTAGTGAGAATAATCATCAACAAGATTGTAACATATATTGCCTCTCTTTAAAAAATCTCTTAATTTACTCATTCAACAAATACTTATTAGACTACTACTATATGGAAATCCCTGGGGCACTTGATATGGAGTATAGAGTAAAATCAAATGTAAATCCTGACTTCAGGGAGCTTGAGAATATGGCAGAGACAGAAGCATAATTGGTCATGATTCAAGGGTGAGTAAAGTACATGCACAAAACGAAGTACTTTGAAAGGGCTATGGGAGTACAGAAAAGGAAGAAACGATGGTTAAAAGGCAACAGTGGGCAAAACTTTCTGGTCCCTTAACAGGAATCAAGGTGTATACTAGAAGTCGCTGTATTTTTAACTGCTAAATTTTGCAGTAACACAATGACAATTCCACTTATAAATGTCCTTAGTACAGATGTAAAAAATATTAATTTTATTAAATCTCAAACTCTGACTACACATTTTTAATATCCTATGGGACAAAATGGGAGATATGCATAAAGCACTTCTGCAGCATGCTAAAGTATGACGGTCGCCTAAAGGAAAAGCCCTGTGTGACTAAGTTGTGCAGGGAATGAAAATCTTTCTTCATGGAATATCATTTGTCCTTAAAAGTATGATAAACTCATAAACTATGGATATTTTGACTTGGGTATTTGTCAGATATGTTCTCCAAAACAAGAAATGGATGAAAGCGATTGCAGTATATGTGGCCAAGGATAAAATTTTAATTTTCAAGGGAAAATTACAATTTTGGAAAACTTTTATCTGCCACTGTGAGCCTGTTTGCTTCACAATATTTAAATACTTTTTTGATGAGATCAACGATACTATTAATGAATGTGATTGTTTTTGACATTGTTTAATGAAACATGTCAACATTTGAGAGATCTGTAGAAATCAATGAACCAATATTTTCCAAATGACCAATACATTGTTATAAAATCATGTGTTGGTACCATCCATTCGGAATGCAAGACTGATCAATGAATATTAGTGTAATAGAGCGTGAAAGGTTTATTGATTTCAGATTTCACAGTGCAACCAATCTGTAAGAAACTACTTGTCGACTTTTGGTGTTGTATCAAATAAGACTACCCACAATCATATCAAAAGTTTATTAAGATGTTTCTTCATTTTCCAGCTACTTGAACTTATGAGCGTAAATTTGATTTTTTTTCAACATACAGCTACCAAGACAATATATTACAACAGATTGAATGCAGAAGAAGATATAACAATTCAATTGTCTGCTCTTAATGTAGACATCAAAGAAATTCTCAACATGTGAAATAATAGCACTGCTCACTACAGTCATGCATCCCTCAACTACAGGGATATGTTTGAGAAATGTGCCATTAGGCAATTTCGTCATTGTATGAACATCATAGAGTGTACATACATAAACCTAGATGGTATAGCCTGTTATACGTGTAGGCTATGGTACTAATATGGTACTATACGCTACTAATCTTATGGGACTGCCATTGTATATGTGGTTCATTGTTGACCCAGATGACATTATGCGGTACACAACTGTATTTTTAAAATATAGTATTGTTCATGAAAACATGTGCATATGTGAATATTTAACAAATTTATTGTTTAAATAAATTAATAAAAATATTTTTCAAAATTCTATAGTTTTAGTTTATAATAGATTTAACTCACATAAACAAAAGTTTCTTCGGGTCCTTGTGGCAGTTATCAATTTATTGCTTCTCAGCTCTGAATTCATTCTTTTTGTCCACTCTGCGATAATGGAGCTACACTTCGTAACTATTTCTTCTTTGCCAGTCATCAGGAAGTTAAGCTCAGTCTGTAAGGGTACTGCAGAGGCACTAGAGGTGAAGGAGGTTTTCCTTTCTGCTTCTGGTGTTGCTTCCTTGCCAGAATCCTGAAGAATATGCATTCTGTAGCTTTCAATGTAGGCAGCGGTAGTGTGGCCAACACCCCCAGACACTGTGGAATCTGAAGCCCAGGCAAGATTAATGTTCCCTGCATCCTCTCTTCAGCCCTGTGCATACATGCATATGCCAGAGCCCCATACGGTTGCCATCTAGTGAGCAGACCATCCAACTTTTATCCCACACAGCCCAGGCCATGCACAGAGCATACTAGGTTCATACAGAAGGAAGCTTGTCCAGCTCCTGGTTTTAGCAGTCCCTGCAGTGGTACTTTGACCCTCTCTGGGAGCCTGGCCACTGGATTTAGCTCACCTGCATCTCAGAGGGTTCTTCCACTGGCCCAGTGACTCTGGACTAGCTCTGTCCAGACAAGTCAGCAAAGTTGTCTACCAACCAGTGGATTGTACGAGAACTTCTTCAACACATTCTGAGCCCCAGCGTTGGGACCAGATTTCCTCTCTCAGGTTTGTCCTTCTTTGGGAACTCTCCCTCTGCCCCAGGGAACTCTTCAGTTTGTCTTTTTGTCTTTATAGTTACTTACTATAATAGCTTGATAATCATTATTTTCATTAAACTTCCCCTGTTTAAATTACTCTGTGGTTTCTGACTCCTGGTTAGAATCCTGAGTCCTCTAAGATGGTAAAAGTGTCCTGAGACTAAAAAGGTTGAGAATGATAGCTATGGAGTGCAGTAAATGAAGCTGGTGGCCACTGTCTAGAGGGACTAGGAAACAATGTCGTTGAAGGACTTGCCCCTCTAGCAATAAGTCAATCTCAGTCCAGTAAAGGCTTGAAGGTTGAAATGTCTTCTAAAATGAGAGAGAGAAATCCTCTTGTGGTTATAAGAATTTTAGAACTCTCTTTTTACTCTTACTGTCTTAGTTAATAAAACTGGCATTGACTCTGGGACATTTGAAAAATACATACTGATCTTTTTTCAAAACTCATTTCTCCTTCAGTCTTTTGCGTTTCAGTTAATGGCCCAGAATCTGGTCGCTTCTCACCACATTTGTCACTATTACTCCTAAACCAAGTCACCGTTATTTCTGGCCTATATAATGACTATGAACTCCTAACCTAATTCCAGGCTTCTTTCCTTCCAGGCTAATATCTACATAGCAAACTGATGGCTACACAGCAGCCAGAGGGATATTACTAAAATACAAGTAAAACAATGGCATTCTTCTACCCAAACTTTCCAGGGGTCAGAGGAAAAACCAAACTGTTTATAATGGCCAAAGAGTTTTTATGATCTTGCCTTCATTACCTCTCTGCCCTCACCATCTGATACTTTTCCTGCCATTCATGTTCCAGGCATGCTTGCCTCCTTAAAAACAAGAGCTACAGTACCCCTCAGTGCCATGACACATATGAACATCTTGATGGATGGATAGTTTTTCCACTTTGTTTATTTCTATAAACTCAGCATTCAGAATGATACCTGAAAAACATTAGCTATTCTATAAATCTTTTTTGAATAAAGGAATAAACCATAGTCTGAACTGAACAGCTAGAGAAATTGAGATTGAAGCTAAAACTATAGTTTTCTCTGAAGTGAATATTAATTCCCATATTTATCTCTGGTTATGAGTATTTTCTTATAGTTTATATCCCAGGAGATATTGCGGTTTCATTCCAGTTTAAAACTATATTCCCAAGTTGGTGTCAGAATTAAACCATAAGTTAGAACTGAGGCATTTAATTAAATCATTCAAAAAACACTAATTGAGAACCTACCACATTTTACATATTATTTTAGCTACTATGTAATCCAAAATGATGAAATTATGATACCTGTCAATTATGTGTAAGGCAACATAAAGTATACAGTGGACAATTCCACTATCAAAATAGTAGACGGAGCACACGTTGAAATCACTGCTTGCCTCCACGAATCTACAAAAGTACAGGAAAAGAATTATAAGATCTGATTAATGAGCATATAACCATGACCAAAACAAAGGGGAATTCTCAGAGGCACTGAATTTGTGCAATATGTTTGGGGGAAAAAAAAAGACATCCAACTGAAATTTACCACAACAGCAATAAGCTAAGGAACCCAATAGAATGTCAGCCCACAAAGCAAATCAGACAGCTTAGAATGCAAATGGAAAAGTTCTGTCCTAAAACTAAAGCACACACTCATGATCGGCAAACATCTGAGGAAGACCAATACCATGAACAAGAAAAAGAAAAAAAAATCAAATGTAGAAAAGCAGCTAAGGAAATAGAATTAATTTATCAATCCAGAAACGGATTTTAAGTAACACAAATGAAATAGGAATGTGTGTCTCATTCTCATTTAGCTAACAGAGTATATGGTTAGAAAGCACACACACCCAGGAGACTGAGGAATTCAAAGAGAAAAAGATTCATGAGGTGGTGGGTCAGGACAATCTTTTGGAAAAAGTTAAGTATTTAACCATTTGTTGTAGCAAACACAAGGTTTGAATTGATGGAGAAGGAGGACAAATTCCATTCCATTGGAAATGGAAAGGTCACGAGGAATCAGACATTATGACAGCATACAAGGAGGACTGAAATTTTTGGAATAGAGGATTGGCGTAGGAAGAAGAGGAAGATAAGAATCAAAATTCAAGTAAGAGACAAAGGAAGTTCGGATTTGAGTTAACAGATGTAGGAAATGTTGTAGGATTCTTAGTAGAGAAGAAACATACGTCACTGGACAGTAGAGAACCAGTTTTAAAGACAACAGCTCTTTTGTACTGAAAAGAGTGGTAGTAAGTCATAGAAGGAAGAATCCTTAATATAGGAAGTGTTAGTGAATACTTCTATCTGTCTAAATACTTCTGCAAAAAATTCCCAGGCTGTTATACTCTTAGATAGCTTCACGCATTTTCTCTCATTAATTTTACACATTTTCGAAATGATAATGAGCTGATGAATATCATCTGTGGAAGTTTTAATAAATGGCTCCAAATTTGTTGGCTCTTTTCCTACTGAGCAGTAGGGTCTATGCACGCTCCCCTTTGAAACTAGGTGGGCTTGGGGCCTATTTTGAACATAAGGGTAGAGTAAAAGTGAATGTATGAACATAGTACAATGGTTGTTGTATGCCCTTGGTTTGAAAATGGTTTCCAGGCAGCAATAGTAATTGGAATGGAATTTGGTACCTTGAGGTGAGGTGAAGTCATTAAGCAAAAATGAATTAAAAAATAGACAAAACACAATAATCTAAAACATAAAGTGAAAATCTACTGGGTCATGTGTAGATACTTGAATGGGCCTTGTGGAGATGGTTGGGAAGGTTTAACGGAAACTAAGGGATCTAATATTAGAAGCTTGAGGATAATTGATTCCTAGTTATATAGCGATGGAGAATTAAGCACAATTGGCACCTGCAATAACATGGAAAATAGACTACATACTTAATGAACTGAGAGATCTGGCTAAAGAGATTTCTAGGCAACATGTTCAATGTGTCAATTACTTTTTCATAGTTGTGCATTATAAGGGAAAATAGAGAGAGATAAACTAAAGAACTTATTTAGTTTTTCGGGCAGAGCTTAAAGAAATATAAATGTCAGGACGTCTTGGTTTCAAAATACATCAACTAATCCCCAGTACATTTGATCAGGTCTTCCCAGAAGCAGACGTCAAGACAGGATTCGATTGTAATAGGTCTATAGGGAGAAATACCTGTGAGGTAAAAAGAGGAGAGATCCTGGGGAGGGAGAGAGAGCTGGTAGACCACGATATAGGTGTGACACTTGTGAAGGAGAGAAGGAGGGAAGGAGGATTGGATAAGTAGAGTCTTAGAAGATAGTACAGCTCTGAGAAATTTTAGCCAAGCCAAACTTGCTGGGAATCAAGACCATGGTACAAAAATGGTGGTAACTTCAGAATGTGGCAGTTAGGGCCATCTGCCAATTAGGCTCCATGCAGAGGAAATTTGGGCCATGAATTTTATTAGCCACCTCAATTCACTCCTTGCACTGCACAGATATACTTCTACACATGTTCAAAGAGCAGCTCCTTCATGGTTCCTGTGGATCTCTTTTCCTGAGGGTAAACCTGGAACGGGGAGGTTACTGGGATAAACTATAGCCTCCAGCACTGTAGCTTATCTTGCAGCCATAAGCAGTACTGATCCTTTCCCTCCTTGACTATCCATTCTAAGTTCCCCTCACTCTCAGTTATTTTCTTGGTTGATCGTAGTGGCCTACTAAGGTGATCAAATCTTCATTCTTGAGAAGCTGAACGTTGGCAATCATAAAATCTGGGGTGCTACGTGTGCCCATTCATAGTCACAATGGAACAAGAGAATGCCAGGAGGTACCCAAGTCTATTACCTGCATTCCACACATACCTCTCTGTGTCCTCATTAAGTAAGAGCAGCTCTGCCTTCTTCTACTGATTAGGGTCAATTATGCTTGGAAATATGGTGATCTCTTTTCACCTACTGCTTATAAGAAGTCCCAAGTGCTCCCGAATGCCCCATGGAACACCCCAACTTTTCAAAGTGTTTCCTCCAAGTTGACACTTCCACCATGTTTTTAGAAGGCTGTTTCAGTGCATTCTACCAATATATCTCTTTCTGGAGAGTGTGATAAAACCAGCGAATCCCATGGTCATAAGCCACTCCAGCTCCTCCACTGCTATGATGTGGGTCTCCAGGCCAGATGCTATCTTTGTCCTGAATCAGGCATTCCATAAGTATTTAGATAATGTTGTTGGTTCAGGGTTTTCTGGAAGAAAAGATAAATCCATATTCATAGTAGGTCTATATACCTATGAGGATGAACCACTAGCCCTTTCATGATGAAAGTGGTCCGATGTAATTGATTTGCTCCCAAGTGCCTGGTTTATCTCCTTGAGGAAGAGTGCCATATTGGCAACTAGGCATGGATCTCTATTGCTGACAAGTTGGACATTCAAAGGCAACAGTAGCTATATTGCCTTGGTAAGTATGAGTTTGTGCTTTTGAACCCATATACAGCTTTCATATTTGCCACCATCGCCACTCCAATCATGAGCCCATCATCATAGTTTTGGGTGCCTAGTAAAGAAGGTTGGCTATTGTCAACTGGCTAAGCCATTTTGTGTCTTTGGTTTTTCATTGACATTTCCATGTTAGATGCTTTCTGGTAAGCACTTAAGTGCAGTACAAAAGTCCCCAAACCCTGTACCCGCTCCTGTATACTTATCTACATGCTTCCACTCCAGACATCTTGTCTTTGTTCTTCCAGTCATTTTCTTTTGAAGCTTCTGACCAGACAGAAAGCCAGGCCGTTGACCGGTGCCCAAGAATACGAACGTGTTCTTGCCCCAGATCATCGCTTCTCCTTCCTTAAAAGTGGATATACAGGACCATATTCCAGAATTCCAGGTGTCTGCATTTTGATTCTCCCACTGGGGCTTACTATGAGCTCTATCCTGCATCTTTTCATTCCGCTGACATCTCCAACACCATGGGGTCTGCCAGATTTTATGACCCAACTAGGGTAACCAACCACCTTGGTTTGTCTAGGGCTTTCCTGGTTTGAACATTAAAAGTCTCATGTCACGGGAAATTCCTTGGTCCCAGACAAATGGAGATAGCTGGTCACACTACAAGTGGCAGGGATGCTTGTAGGCCCCATTAAAAGCTGAAAGTCTTCAATGTTATTCTGTAGACAGGGTGGTGGAGTATTCCTAAGTATGAGATGTGTTGTCTACAGAACCCGAAGGGGCTTATTACTGTACTCTGTGCTTCTTTATGGTAGAGAATACAAGATTCAGCAATGTGTCTTTTATTATGGAGGGGATATTCTGGCATGCCTCTGAAGTGTGGACCCCTAAAAATTTCACTGAATTGGAAGATCTCAGAACTTCTGTAGCATTTATCTCTCAGCTTCGAAGACTCACATATCTTTACCAAGGCCTCCAGGAAACTAACCACCTTCTACTCATTTTGTCCATTAGTAGGATATAATCAATGTAATGATCTGTGTAATGTTTTTGGGATGTCCAGGTGATACTGATCACTTCAGACTATATTACAACAGAGAGTAAGGACGTTAACACAGACTGGAGGCAAAACTATAAACAAATATTGTTGTCTAACTCACATAAATGCAAACTGCTTAAAATCCCTTTCTAATTGGAATAAGAAATAAAACATTTGCCAAATCAGTGGTCACATATAGTGTACCTGAAGTCTTGCTAATTTGTTCTTGCAATGATACCACATCTGACACAGCAGCTATAATCGGGATACTACTTGGTTAAGCCTTCAGTAGTCTACAGCCATTATTCAGGATCCATCACATTTTTCAGGGGTCAGACAGGTGAATTAAATGGAGGCATGATAAGACCATTACCCATACATCCTTTAGGTCATTAAAGAAGGCTCTCAACTCTGTCCAGGATGTGATAATGTTTTTCATTTACTCTCATGGCAGGGGATAGTGGGCAGTTTCAGAGGTTTCTGCTTGGCCTTCTGCACTGTGATTGTTCTTACTCCCAATGTCATTTGTGTTAGTCAGTTACTCTAAGAAACAGACAGCAAGAGGGGACTAACTATGCAAGAGATTTATTGGAGTAAATGCTCTGAGGGAAGAGTGGGGAAGAAAGAGGAAGTAGGAAAAAAAACATCAGATCATGATCCTGGTCAGTCCACTGTGAAGGAGAGAGGGAAGCAAAGCATATTATCAGACTGCAGTTCAGTTCTAAGAAATTTATGTTAGGCAGATGAGGAGTCCTTGAGCCAGTCTCCCATCACAGGAGTCCTGTCTCTCACAGGAATGTGCTGGACTTAGCATCCTTACCACAGTTGTCACTGAGAGTAGCCCATAGGAAGCATAGGCTTAGCATGTACCTGGTGAATTCAGAGAGCAGCAGCTGGAATGATCTGTCATTAAACTTCACCCAGCAGGAGATCAGATCAGAGCGGGATGTTTTTATTCCTACCATACCTGCTATCTCCAGCAGAATATTTTCAAGCAGCAAAATGCCTCAAGGCAAATTCAGGATGTGTCAGGAAAATATGGGTGCAGGGTAAAAAGGAAGCAAAGTAATAATTTGTAAAACTTCTGAAAGATTTAGGTGTGCCTTATAAACCCTTTCAGTATATACAGTCTCTCTCAGGCCTACTCTCTTAAACAGTAAGGGTCCTAAGACTCATAAGATCTTATTTCACAGTAGCTTTATAGGGAGCCCAAGAGAGAGAGAAATTTGTAGGTGTAGCTTTTGTCTAATGGATTGGATGATAAATCAACTCAGGAGAAACACGTAAAGTTTTAAGGTTATTAGAGCACCTTGGACTTAAAGAGACAGAGACAGTACAAAATGAAAAAAACACTTGAACCTCTTACTTTTTCTAAGCAGGATTCAGGTAAACTACTCAACTGCAAGCATGGGCTATCTTTTACAGAAAAGGAACAATGACACAGAGGCATCCAGAGGATCGAGCTAACAGCCACAGAAAATTCCATGGCTAGGAGCCAGGAAATAGGATTGGTCTCTAATCTAGAAACTGGCAATTCATATTGGCTGGATTTCAGAAATGCCATGGGCCAGTGGCTGCTGTGACTTCCTGTCCTTCTCCTTCTCTCTGTCCTACACCCATTTTTAAGCAGGAGGGCCACTGTAGTTATCCTACGCCTGTCCCATCATTGTACTTTGGGTGTGTGGGGCTAGATTACATGTTTCTTTAGTTCACTAGTCTTAACATCAAGAGAAATTATATCAAGGACAATACCAGAGGGATCACATTGAGGGGCTTCATCCACATCGGGACCATGTTTAGATGACAAAATCTTGAATCTTGAATTTAAACCTAATTCTATAAAGAGTTTAGAGATTTGAGAAGTCTTGGGAGAACCTGATTCTATTTTGTGGATGTGATCAATATAAATAATTTGTGGCCAGATGAAACTTTGGTGGCTTTTAAAAATAATGACAAATTGTTTGCCCCTCCTTACATAAGAGGTAGTTCTATGCTCCCTTGCTGTGAATATGGGTGAGGTTTCCATTTGCTTTAAGTAATAGAGCCCAACAGAAGTGATTCTATGTGACTGGGGCTAGTTTAAAATAGCCCATGGAGCTTTTTCCTCACTCTCATGCTCACTCTCACGATATTCTCTCTTGGAATGCAGTCATTATATTGTGAGAATTTCACGCCATATTGAAGGCCTCATGTACGTGCTTCAGTTCACAGATCCAGCTATGCCTGTTCTTGGAGTCAGCCCATCTTTGGTACAAGAAAGGCACGAGAAGAAAACTCTAGTGGATTCCAGTTGTCTGCTGTTCAAGTCTTCCCAGGTGAGCCTCAGACACTGTGAAGCAGAGAGACTGTCACCATTGTGCTCTGTCCTAATTCTTGGCATACAGAATCTTTAAGCATAATAAAATGGAGTTGTTTTCCAGTCCAAGTTTTGGGTGGTTTGTTTTATAATACTAGTAACTAGAGCATCATCCACTATTCCTTATTAGAAAAGCTGAAAATGAAAAAAGTTAAATTCAAAATAAATCTCTAACTTAAAGCCTTTCCTCTGTATTGCAAGTAACATATTTGCTTATTTCTTCCCAAATATTTCAAACTACAGCAGCTATTATGGCTTTCAAGTTCCTAAATCACATCCTTCTTCTATACTCTAATCTTGGCTATGGAATTTGAAAAAGACACCTAAAATGATGTTAAGATTATAATCTTAAAATAGCATATTTTTGATGAAAAATAATATTTAATATATATTTAATAATCTTTAATTTTGAGATCTTGAGTCATTACTAAATAATTATTGATGACAATATTTTATCCTTAGGAAAAAGGGAAAAAAGAATGCTTATGTTGCTAGAATACATTTAGAAATGTAAATTTCCACTGAATATTTTAAAAGTCTAATAAACCAAAAAACAAAGCTGAGTATATGAAACACATGTACCTAATCATAGCAGTGAAGGTGTTATACATGGAGAAAGAGAGTGAAGTGGGGGAGAGGGCTGAGAAAAAAAGCATGAAGTATGGAAACACTCAGGGTAATTTTGCATGTTCCTATGGACCATTTTTTTCCTAAAATTACAGAATATGAGGCTAAAAATCCATGTGATTTCTCATTCATCAATTAAAATTTAGTCAGTTTCACTCTACTACATTTTTTCTTTTGAATAGCAATATTTCCAGAGCTTAAATTGCCATTTAGTTTCTCAGAAGGGCCTTTGAACAGCCTGTGGTGATAGAACAGACCTTCATTCAGTGAAATCTTGCTGACAGCTAAGAGCAGAACATTGCGTTTTGTACCCTTAAGATAATATAATTGCAGGGATGCAATTGCTGTTTCGTCGTATGGTGGTAATCAATCAGTGATTGACAAGTCTAATTAGAAGCCTTAGTACGTGCAACATGTTAGCACTTTCTAACAGCATTGTAGCCTAAAACATCTTTTTGGCAATCCTATAAGAAAAACATAATATTTTATAGATAACTCAATTTACGTTGCTGCCGTTATTGTTTGCAAATATGGAAAGGTTTTATTGGGTTAGAAGAATACCACCTTTGGAAGTATAAATATACTGCTCTAATAGTTTTACTGTGTCTCCCAAGGCCTCAGTATTTCTGCTGTAAAGGTTTGATGATTTTTCAAATTGGCAAAGATAGATTATTGTATGTGTATAATTTTTTATTGTCTTCAGAACAGTGTATTTCAGGTGCATAGATTTATGTTTTGATAAAAAGATTCCCTCCCCTTCCCAACAGAGGTAATTCATAATGGGATACACTAATCAGAAGAGAAATGGCATTTGTTAAAAAATATGGTGGTTGGTTACAAAGTCAAGATAAAATACCATATTTTGTTAGGCACTGAAAATATCTAGAAAAATCAGTGCTCATTTCTTTCTATAATATGACATGTGTTAAGAAGTCACTGAACAGATTTTTTCACATTGAAATATCTTCAAAAATGTTAAACTTCAAACTGGATAATTACACTGTATATTTGTCTTTTAGCATTTCAATTAGGATCTGGTAATCTTGAACTTGTGCAACTTACTTTGTATGCAGAAGGAGAAGGTGGAGTTACAGGAAGTATTAAACTGTTCTTTTGCTCTGATAAAATAATGTACAAAGTGCTTTCCTTCACTTTTCTGATATTTCTTTTAGAAAATGAGGCTTTCCATCATACAGAAAGTGATAAATTACTGAGAAGGCACACTATTCTTTCTTGCAGTATGTGGATTGTATTAGAGACATGGATTTCCCTGAGATGCCAAAAGAAAAGACAGTATAAAAAATACAATTATAGTTTTACCCTGAATGCCCCAATGCAGTAGTTTGAATTTAAATTCCTCCTTAGACATTCTGTAGATTAGTGAACACATATTTTCAAAACTAAATTTAAAGCTGAAAGGTAAGCACAATATCTAGAAAAGCACAGAAAAGTAGTCTTTAGCAATGTGTGAATGAAAAGGTGACTGGGGGATCCATTTGAGGGATCAGCCTCAAATGAGCAAGATGTAAAGCCCAACAGAACAGATACAACAAGGTGGTTTTCTTGGATGTTTTGTGAAGCATTTATCATTTTTGATATTTTATAACACCACAGGTGTTCTCCTTGTGACTGTCACTCCACACACCATTGCAATGCCTCTAGCACTCAGTAGAAATAGCCTGCTTTTGACGACTTCTTCTCAACTCCCGTCAACTACATGGTAACTTTTAAACTCAAATTAAAAATACTACCTGAATATGATATTTGATCTTACAATCCAAAAATCATGTTAAAAGAAAGCAAGAGGAAGGCGTATATTTTGCTTAAGAAAAATGTTTAGAGAATATTCTTGAAAATTGTTCTCTTCACTGACAAGACAATCACAACTAAGATGTATCACCTCATAAAATCACTCCAACATATTTCTGCAGACAAATGTCTAGAATTTGTACTCCCTTGACTTTCTCCTTCATGATATTCTGTGGTTTGTGTCTTTTTCTGTTTAGTACCTTCGCTTTTACATATATGTCAAAATTCTATTTCCAAATGTGCAATTGACTTCCACAAACTCTTCAGTTTTCATTTCTGTCACTGAAGAGAGCCTATGCATCTTTATTTATATATAAAATAAAGCTCCACATCACCACTCTGTTTACAACCATCACGTAGCGTGCATGAAACGATAAGGCCATGGAGAAACAACGTCATCTTGCAGATTATTTAGTTTGGATCCTGGGTGCTGTAGCCTAAAGTAGTTGCTGGTGGGATATACCCATGACAAAAGATTTGTGAATAATGGAGGACAGTGTTGTGGACAGCATTCATTCCAAAAGGTATTTGTCTGCCAGGCTAAGCCAGGGAGGTTTATAACAAGTCTCTCCCTGGTGCAATTCACAGGCAAAGAAATTTGTCCAGTATGTTCTCACTTGAAAGCATCAGTCACTTGCATCTCTTCGAATCCTGCTTTTGCAGAGATTGGTATAATGATAACTAAGAAGAGATTAAGTCGTTGAGTAATAGCAAAAGTGTGTTGAACTAGGCTAAGATAGTACAGAAAGACTTTATACTTAAAATATTGACTTTTGAGTAATTGCAGACTTTACACTTAAAATATTGACTTTTGAGTAATTGCAGTCAGAAACTGAAAATATTGTTGCTATAGTTACTGATGTCAAACAAGAATCAGAAGTAATTGATTCACACTTGGGGGAGAGGGTAGAATGACAAGAGGAGGAAAAATTTCAGACTGTGAGACACAGACAATCTAGTCACTCTTTGCTTTATAAATATTATTAAAAGACTAAGAAGAATTAACTTGAGATCCACAGTATCACTACAGCTACATATTGTTTGGAATTTGACACTGAACATAATTTTTTTCGTAAGTTCTTTATTTGCTAATGTGACTTTTCATCTTTTCAATCATATTTCACTCGGTTTTATAAGGTCCTGAGCTTAAAGGAAAAATAAAACTTCAGGAATTTTAGGGAGTGCTTGTAGAGTTCGAAGAACCTCCCCAATATTCCCATTACCCTGTTAAGTATTCTAACCCTTACGTGAACTTCAACTATATCTCACATCATCATTATTGTCGTCATTATTGACATGCTATAATTAGGCCTCATTGACTGACTTCCCAAAGAGACTAGGCATAGGAAAGATTATTCAGAAATATCATGCTGCAATTTTAATTGAGAAGATAATTATTTAAGGGAGATATTCTTGAATGTTATATCCATCCAGTCCCTCCCAACTACTCAATTTCTTTCTTCTCTACTCTATAATTCAACTTTCTGAATCTGTAGAGTAATAGGCTTATTTTTTTTTTTTTTTTTTTTTTTAAGATTTTATTTTTCTCCTTTTTCTCCCCAAAGCCCCCTGGTACATAGTTGTATATTTCGTTGTGGGTCCTTCTAGTTGTGGCATGTGGGACGCTGCCTCAGCGTGGTCTGATGAGCAGTGCCATGTCCGCGCCCAGGATTCGAACCAACGAAACACTGGGCCGCCTGCAGCGGAGCGCGTGAACTTAACCACTCGGCCACGGGGCCAACCCCAGTAATAGGCTTATTTTAAAAATGTTTTTGGATCTAATAACTCAGGTGAACCATATGAAAACCTGAATTAAATAAATTTTCTGTGTATTTGACCACAGAGGAAATCATGTGAGTTATCTCATGCAGTTAGTTCCACTACAGATTGAAGATAGTTTCTTGATTCTTAGTTCATGTCTTTTCATTGAAATATATATACATAACATAGATCTTGCTATCTATTTTCTTCTGAGTTTAATTCTTGCAAGTGAGCACTGCTTACCTTGTAGCACAAGTAAAGCAAGAAAAAGAGGCAAATGTCCAGATACTATGAAATCTACTACCATTTACTAACTTATCTTGACCTCCAGAACTTCACAATTTTAGTTCAAAGTCTAAAACTTAAGAAAAAATATGCTATGAATGCAGTAACTGATTAAGTCAAAAGCAAAGTGGAAAAAAACCCAACAAAATTGAACATGGATTTATTGCCTAAACTGTCTTTTCAAAAAGTGGAGAAAACAAAGCATAATATGAATGTCCAATTTTATTTTAGCAGGTATATAGAGAAAAAATATTTAATCTAATAAAGAATAACATGTAAGAGGTGTCCTAGGGGGCTTTCAACACATCAAATTAAGGTTCTTCTAGGACAGAAACATCTTTGTTTAGGAGAATGAATACAAAGTACATTTTCAAGAAGACTTTTTCCATATGTGCTTGTAATAGAGGGTGCTCTTATTAGTTTGACATCTTTTTAAATTAACTCACATCATAATTCACTATGTTTGTGTACCGTGAGATTTCATCACTTTAGCAAAAAACTCAAAGATCGTCTATACCATGAATAAAATACACTGAAGCAGATTGGAAAGGAATATGTCAAATATCCATCCTCCTTTCCTGAGTTCATTGGTGTAACTCTCTTATATCTGAGTATAAAGTGTAAGCATTTTGATGCTCAATGAAAAGCTTGGACATCTCAATTCTTCACATGTACTGTGGGTCTTCCCAGCAATATTCTCTTCCCAGATAACTACAAAGAACATCCGTTACACTAAACCCATCAACAAAAATATTCCAAAGAGTCCATGGTGTCTGAGTGAAAAGGTAACTAAATTTGATTTTAAAATTAGTTGAACACTGAAAGATGTTAGTTGTTTTAAGGGCAAACTGAGAAGAACCACTATTAATAATACTCTTTAATTGTATAAAATTAAATAAGTGACATTTTCCGTTGAAAGTGTATTCCTTTATAGCATCCACCTAGTACAGACAATCTTCTTACACTAAATTTTTACTGATGACCATGAAATACCGTCAGGACATGAACAGCTGCTTTCAACTTTTCATATGTAAGTTGAAACTATTGACTTAATGGACAAATATGTTGAAGCATAGAGTGTGAACCTTTCTGGGGAACTGTCAGAGAAGTAAAGTTTCAAAATGAAACAAAACTAAAAGTAGGGGCTCCAAGTGCTTAATTTTGATCTATTTAATTTAAAATGAGACAAGCTTTTATTAAATACTTACTTAGTAAATAGATACTATAGGAAAACAAAAATGAATGACATAATCCTTGATCTTCAGAAGTTATGATCCAGTGGAATGTTAGAAACATAAACGACTACACAAGTATCTCTGATATAGGAAAGAATAATAGTGTGATGAGAAAGGTAAAAATGCAGTCCTCTGAGAATTTAAAAGAGGGATAAATGATGTCTATCTACTGAAGTTCTGTAATACTGCATGGAGGAGCTGACATGTAATGTTTAAATGGCCATGTAGAGCGATAAAAATTTTAAGAGGCAAGAAATGGGAAGGGAAATTATTCCAGGGAAAAAGAACTGAATGAGTAAATTAATAAAGTATAGAGTTAATTTAGAGAACCAATGAGTGATATATAAAGGAGACTAGTGAGGTATTCAATGTTCAACTACAGGTTTTTAAAAAATATTTATTCATTAATTCAGTAGGCAATGGGAGATCCCACGAAGATAAATGGTATTATTTGAGCTATACTTTAAGAGAATGAATCTTCTGGCAATTGAGACAATTTACTTGATATTCCACTTCAGAGACCATTGAAACCTTCTAGGCAAGGATATAGTGCCATTTCTTAGCAGAGAGATAACATCAAGAGTAGAAAGCAAGTGATGTTACAGCAGATATAGAAAAATAGAAACTGTCTTACCTTGATGGGAAAAGAGATACAAGAAAGAAAGGAGACAAAAATGAGTAAAAAAGAAAAATTACTTCCAGACTGTAAGCTCATTGGTATGATGGCATATAGATATTTTAAGAAATAAGTTAATACGGTTGTGAAGCAGGTTGGAGCCAGAGGAGATGATGAATAGCAAATTCTTTAATAAAAGGGTAGCTGAGTACCTAGGATGACTCTCAGGGGTGACTGAACAATGGAGTTGGTATTAATAAGACATGAATAAAACTTATACACCCCTCCTTCCTTGTTATGCAAGGATGAGCTTTGTTCTCATCTTTATACTGGTCAGCACAAATATCATTGTATCTCAGGAAATTAAATGTCTTATTTCAAATTAATACATTGACACTTTAGAATGTCAGAGATTTTTTATATATTTGATTAGCATGAATGAAGTTTTATGCCAAAGAGGGTCTGGTCTGATAATTTTTTGAGTGAGCTGCAACACTGAGCTCTTGAACTTATTCAAATGTGGACTGGATTCCTGCTTGAATAGTAAGGACGGATGGATGTAGAAGCTGTACTCACATCTTATCAATTTTCCATTTCAAATCCTAAGTAAATTGTTTTGTTTAATAAAAGATTGATAAAAATTTATCTATTCTAAGGTGTATAATGATTTTCAGAAAACAAAGATGTAGGAAGAAAAACTGTAAATCTCTATATACTTCAGTTTTCTAATCTGTGGGGGGGGTAATAATAACAATACTTACCTTCTTGTACAGGTATGAATAGTAAATTAGAGAACGTGTGAAAGCACTGAGAACAGTGTCTGGCACGTAAGTAGCACAATTAGAGTTTGCTGTGATGATTGCGATTAAGATGAAAGAAAGCTCCAAAAGAAGGAAAGCTAGAAGAACAATGAAAAGAAGATTTAGTTTTCAACAGGTCTAGGTGCTACAGATAGAAAATAAAAAATTAGCTATTTGATGTAAAAGTCAACATTTCCCCTTACTTTCTATTCTGGAAAATGATTTATCCTACAGAATCTTATTTCACTATAAAGTGATTATTATGTGCTGCTTACTTGTTTGTTTCCCACAGAATAACATCCATTGGAATGTAAAAAAATTTATACCTTGGAAATAACAAAGTATACTCAAAACAAAATTTTAATAACATAAATAGGAACAAAGTAGAACTTTATTGTGATGTTGACATTTAATATGATTGAAAACAAAAGAAATTTTACTGATTTCATTTTATTTATGTTATTTATAATCTGTGTAATATTGGGTTAGGAACGATACATTTGAAAAATAACTCTGAACTGCATTTAAGTATTTTTATTACCTTGGCCAATTATACATGTAAAACATTTTATAATAAAGCTATTTTATAACAGCTTTCAAAGAAGAACTAGACTTAAAAATAAGCCACCAAGTTTCCAGAGAAGATAGCAATCCATGAGTGAAATGTTTTGCTTTTTTCCTTAATCTAAATGGCTGTGCAACAACCTGGTATTAAAAGTCAGCTCTAAGTTTGGTCTAAGTACCAACTTTTTCAATTTTATGGTTATCTATAAACCTGGATTTAGTATGTGACTCTTTCCCAAAAGCTATAATTTTGAACTTACTATAATTAAATTTAGTTCTTATCTACCAGAAAGGATGGTAAAATATCTTCCCAATACGCATAGGGTCAGATCTACAGAAGGTTATGGGCAAGGGTGGTGAAGGAATCTATGATAAGAGCTCACATTTTCTCTCACCTCACGAGTAATGCTTACAAGGACAATAAATATTCACATTTAGTTCACTGAAGGGAAACATTAACTGTTGGTGTATTCAAGTAACTAGCAAAAGAGAATTTTAAATCAAATTAAATTGATGTCTTGTGGCATATTGACATTTGGGGCCATGATTGTAAAGTTCCCGAGGCTTAACTGTTCTATGCTCTCAACCTATTGTGCAATGTCATCAATCAGTAGGGAATTAATAAGTACTAATTGAACTGAACAGGTAAAAAAAGTGAAGACAAAGAATCACAGTGTAAAATATCGAACTTTGGGATAGTTAGTTAATATAGATCTAGATAACTTAAGCTTAAATCCTTTTTTGTTCTGAGATAAAATGTAATCTCTAGGTCTTCAAATAGCAATATACAAAGATCCTTCTAGATTTTTTTTGGTGGGCAATGTAAGGAGAAACACTGTAAAGGCAAACTGATTAAAAATGAAATAGGATGCAAATATATATACAAAGAGATGAAATAAAAATAAAATAATGGATTCAAAGTGAAATGAAGCCAAGGAATAAATCTGTGAGATCATTTGGACAGAATAAATCTGTATCAAAAGATCAGTAGATTCTCAACAAGATATTAAAAAAACATTTTTCTGTTAAAGACTGAAGAAATAAGGGATGACACAATATCTGGTGCTGATACACGTGGCATGTGGTACACTTCACTGAACTACTCTGAACATTTTTTTGTAGCCTATGATCATGAGGAGGGAATCCTGTTTTGGGGAGAAAGAGAAATAAGACTGAGACTCTCGAGGTCTTTCCCGGTGTCAGACATTCGTGATTGTGCAAAATAAGTTAAAAATAGCTTGATAGTAGATGAACCTAAGAGACAAGGAAAGGACAAAAAGATATAAATAAATAACAAAGAAGCAAAAACATTTTCATCTCCAGACGGCCTTAATTTCTCTGTCAGGTGAAGATGGAAGGTGTCTATATTGAGATCCTTCTTCCACTTAGGAGGTGAGATTCTCGTAGCTTCTGAATGCCCTTTTAATCAGCCCTAGATGTCTGAGCATCAACTTTAAGTAAATTTACTTGTTATAAACTGTAAAAATATGATACCTGATCTGTCTTCCTTGATCAACTTCAATGATTTATATACAAACTCAGCAGGAATTTAAAAGAGTTTGGAACCATGCTGATTGAGATGCATGCCCTTTGCAAATTTGCATAGTTGGGTATAGGGAGGGAAAAAAGGTACAGTAGGAAATCATGAGGTCAGGAAGACGTACACAACTTCACATGCCAGAGATTCAAGGGCATGAGAAATTAAATTAGCAGTTCTCTTCCATTCATTATATGTCAGTTTCCCTCTTGTAACTTTCCTATTTTCTGAAACTCAAAGTCTCTAGATTTAATCCCTCATTTATGTAATTTAAGTTAATTACCCGATTAATCAAAGATTTTCATTTCATTTTCTGGAGTGACAACAACTAGGTCTTCAATTGTTAGAGTTTAAGATCCTGAGGTCAAAGACCATCTTTTTCTCATCTGCCAAATACAGTAGTAATAATTCATGTAAGATAATTAGGGATTATTTTCTCTACTATATTGCAAATAGAACAGGTTGCAGACTGATAATTCCTCCTGATTGCAACTTGTATATTAAAAGACTCAGAAATTTAATGGAATAATAGTAATAAGCTATACATTATGTAACAACCAATTAATCATACTTCGTTTCTTTTAGATAATAATTAGAAAAATGCATTTACATCTTCAGTTAGAAGTCTATTTTTAACTGAAAAGGTAAAGAAATTAGGAGTCTCTACCTTCGAAAAGAATCACCTTCGGGATTGGATTTGATTCCACTTATTTTTAGATTAGATTATCTGGACCTCATTAAAAAAAAAATGAGAAAAAAAAATGCCCTTAAGGAAAATGTATGATATCTACATTTCCAAAGTCACTTAAAAAATGAAAGTACATTTTTTTAATTAAAAATTATATGGATTAAGTTAAACATTTATTCTTGACTTTTCAACTTTGGATCAAATGTGCGACTGCCTATCAGCAAAAAAAAAAAACAAAAAAAAATACACGTCTATACAAATGCATTACGATTATAACTGGAATACTTAATACTCTAAAAAATCATAGAAGGATAAAACTCTGGGAGTTGTGCCCAGTCATCAGCATTCTGATTTGTTTTGTTTTCTTTACAATGCTCCAGTGACTGTAGTGTGCAGTGAAAGTTGAGAGTCACTGAATAAAATTATTTGGCCAAAGTCACTATGTCAAAACCTGTGATAAAGTGCAGCTTCTACACTGAGAACAATAATTACCCTGGTCACTATACCACGATTGTCTACTTTGTTTTTGGATCACAATATGATACCTTTGAT
The DNA here is from genome assembly GCF_037783145.1 of Equus przewalskii. Taxonomy (NCBI): domain Eukaryota; kingdom Metazoa; phylum Chordata; class Mammalia; order Perissodactyla; family Equidae; genus Equus; species Equus przewalskii. Next base: position 25,295,059 of record NC_091847.1, on the reverse strand, counting down.
AGAGGTAATTTATTATGTAATCAAGAGTGAAAAATTAATAGTAACTTGATGTCCGGATATGTGTAGACTCGCCTGTTTTCTATATTTACACTGTGGTTGTCAATGACTTTATCTGCTGGGCCCAAGTAATACTGGAAATAGCTTCTTCGGGTCAGTAATATCAGCCAAAATAATGAAATAGTAGCTGTGTCAGGAAACAACCTCACCTGACTTCTCTATTAGTCGGAAGAGAATATAAAGCGACCTGTCCTCTCTAACACGATCTTAGACCAATTATTATAGTGCATCGCTCTCAAAAGGTCAAGCTATCTTAAACCAATGCCCATCCATAAAAGCTTTTCCCATAAACTCTAGCTATTAATTAAATCAAATGTAGCTTTTAAATTGATGAGACTGCAAAGATAAGTTGTTCCTTAAGCTTAGTATATTTATCAATAAAATAACGTAAAACAAGAAGATAAGTAAGAGTACTAAAACCCTAAAGAAACGAAACATGCAGTCCACATTCAATTGTCACTGTGTGTTCCTTTAATTGAAGGAATAGTTACTAAGGAAAATTTAAAAAACAATCAAAATAAAACAAACTTCTAACACTTGGCTAACATCCAGAGCATAAAATGTGGTTGCATGTCAAGTCTATTTTGGTTTTTCCTCGATTGAATGATCCTAAAGTCAACTTAAGGAAAATGAAGGCTTAATTAAGCTAATATCAAAGATTCCAGATAAAAGATCTAATATTGTTTAGAAGGGTGAGATTTATATATTGATGTATTTAAAACATACAGATTTTCAGCATCAAATTAGACACCGAAGAAATTGTGGAACCTGCTGAGAAGACAAAACATGTGTTTCTGTTTCTCCCCAAAACAAATACATACCCAGTTTTATATGCTAATTTCATAAAACTAATAGATATAAAAATAGACAAAATAGCTTATTTTACCTGTTTTAGCTCTGAGACATCCTTCAATGCAAAGTGTAGTTAGGATTCCTGATACTTATCTGTACTAATTCTGAAGATTCCTTAGGAAATTTTGATGTCTACCAATATTTATTTAACAACAAAGAAACATTTAACAATATTTCTGAAGCTTTACGCCATTCAAAAGTTGCCTTCAGTTTCCAGAAAGACATAATATAAATGGAGTTATATTTATGAAACCGTTGAGCAGCCCTTTTAATTGCATGAAAGTAAGAGGTTAGGGAAAAGTATAGGTTAGATCAAGGTAAAATTCCTCTAGTTAAGGACTCCGATTTCAAAATATATCTTGATACCCATAATGGTAGAATTTCGATAACATAATTTGTCTTCAGAAATGATAAATTTTTGTAAAAAATTTTGACATTCCTTCTCAAAAACCAAAGGACATGTTCTAATTAGTGAATAAAACCTGAAAATTAACCTTTATCAATCAATCAAATTCTCTCTCTCGTGCATCAATAAAAGCTCTAGAATCTCACCAAATATTGGACTCAGTTACTGACTCTTATGTAGAAACACAAAATAGGTTTTAGAAGTATAAAGCAGGTATAGAGTTATCTCTTGGTTCTACCTTTTACAAGATGGACAGCCATGCGTAAGCTCGTATTAAATGGTAGTCAAATTTTTATTGACTCATTTTACTCATTCACAGTCTGCTTGTTGATCCAAGGCTCTTGTTGGGTATCTAGTTGTGAATAGAACAAGACAGTCTCTGCTTCCAGGGAACTTATAGTCTAGCAAATGCTTCTTCTAATTTTTGTTTCCTATGTTTTATTGATGTAAATCTTTGGAAATTCCTTTAGTTTCTAGGATCATACGTCTTCTATCCAAATTATATTTCATTTTCAGTTATTAGTCTCAGCAATAGTCACCCAGATTTGGAGTAACAAATAATAGGTAAAGACTTGTTTGGCTTATAGAATTTTAAGGAGATTTCTTTTTTAACTTTGTGCTTCCTGAGGCATCATAGGAATAGTTGAGATACCACTTTTATTTCAACTCAAAAAGATTATAGAAAGGCGCTTTTTATTTTCCCGTTGTTCTTAACTCCTGGACCTAGTTCCCAAGAACATCAATAATTATTTGAAAATAAAGATATAATATTTACATTCTTTCTTTCTAGTTTTCATTTAGATGTCCCTTTGTCATTTTTTTGAGTATCTAGGCTCAAATCAGCAGAACAATATTAGCAATTTTATTAAGTTGTTATAATTAATGTAATCATAAGTTAATATTAAGATATGCATTAATAGTTGCTGCATTCTCCCTACCTGCCAGACATCATGTTAAGGAATTTATACATATCTTCTTACTTAGTTTTGACAACCACCGGATGAGACAAGTATCATTTTTGTTCCTATTTTACAACTGAGGTGCTGAGGCTAAGAAAAGTTAAGAAAATTACTAAAGTCCACAAGTTGGTAGAACGATTGAGACTTGAACCCAGAGCATCTCTCGTTTTTATTACTCTCCATTCTTGCTTTCTAACTTGACTATGTTCTGCTCTTGATTATTCTTTCTCCCTTTGCAATCACTCTAGAAGGCCAGTCAGCTTTCTAAATTTATATTTATTTCTTAAATCTGTCACTTCTTGGGTGCCATCACAGTCACCATCTTTACACAGGTTTCCATCAGCTCAACATTTACTTGATTTTACTTCTCTAGGTTATGAATCTCTGTCTAACTTATTTATCCTTCAAATTTGCTGCTAAATTAATCATACTAACCCCCACATTGTATAGGTCTTTCCTGTCTGACAGTCATAATTCCATAACCGGCTTTCAATGACCCTTCTAGCTTTACCCCTGCCTATACGGTCTGGTTTATCTCCAAGATGGGAATTCTTTACTTAATTTGTCATGCTAATTTCACCCTGAATATGGAATTCTACCCCTGAAAATTTTCTTACACATTTCTTCCTTCGTGAAATGCCTTCTCCTATTCTGTTTATTCAAATCAAAAAATTCTCCAGCTTCCAAGTCAAGCATAACTTCTAAACATTGTCCCTTAAAAAAGTCAGCGTTAATTCACCATCACTTTCTTCTCAAAATTTAGGTATTATTAAATTTCCCTTGTGGCACTTTATACACATACTACTATATAATTAGCATAATTGTTTCCTATTCACTTATGTAATAAATATTTTATAAACACTAATAGCAGCAGACCCTATATGCAGTTCTGTGAAATACTGTAGGATAATCACATAATTCACATAATCCTCAAATAATTTTTTGTCCAGTAAGGAAGTGTAAACTTGGTTATGCCTAATTATAAAAAATATATTAAAACATACCATATTTCCCCACAGCTAAGAAGCCAACTATTGTAGGTACATCATTGATTTGTGTCAGATTTGGGTTAAGCCGAGTAACAAGCTTATTACCTCATCGTCAGAAATATCTTCATTTCAGAATAGACACTGGAATATAATGGCTAAGGACATAGTTTCTGGAGCCAAACCTTTTGGGCACGCTACTCTCCAGGGACAAGACCTTGGAAAGGACATTGAACTTTTCTAAACTTTCCTCATCTGCAAAATGTGTTTAATAATAGAGTTTACCATAAGGTTGTTGTGAGAATGGAACGAATTAATATATGTAATCACTTAGAAAATATCTGGCATATAATAAAGACTATATACTAGGTATTATCTTTTTAACTATGATTGATCTTATATGACGCATATGAAAAATATTCACATCTTAGAATTGGTGATATTTTGTTCAAGAATAATTCTGTGGGAAGAAAACGTAGTGCAAGAGTCTACATCTAGTTGGGTGAATCAGTGCAGGAAATGAGTTAGTGGCATTTCAAATATACCTGATGGGCAGGTAGACTATTAACTTGTATCTAGGCCCAGAGCTGTAACAGTATAGAGTATGTAGAAGTAATTTGACATTCACATCTTTTTCCCCTAGGGAGTGTGTAATCTCTTCAAGAGCAAAGTCCTTACTCCAGACTTCTTTTTCAGATTCAAAGTATCACTCAAATATGAAGGCCGTAGTAGGCCCTCAATAAAGTTTTAATGAATTGAATTAGACATGCTGAAAATTACTGGAAATGTGCACCTTAGTAATGATCTTTATAAAAATCGTCAGATTTTCAACTGCAAGGCAATTAGCATTGGTAATAATTATTTGTGCAATGTACCAATTTTATGATATGGAAAAAAAATTGCATTCTACACAAGCACAGGACTTTTCTCTCTCAAAATGGTAGTCTTTCAATATGGGAATTTGAATAAACTAGAAAATTAACAGTGAAGGTTCAGGGCCAAAGGCAAGGACATTTTATTTGCCAAAATATATTATACAAGAAGTGGACTTAGAAATTCCATTGTCCTTTCACTAGAGGTAGTTTAAATACAATTTACCAGAAATTGAAGCAATGAAAGCAAATGTGAATACCCACATACTGTTCCATAGAACATTTTAATTTTATTTCCCGCTTTCTACTCATTAAAAATTGCCCATCATTATTAGGGATGAATGAATCATTTAAATTAGTCAGAATCAGAACCTTTGCTAAAATTTTGACCTGGCATATTTTTCCTGGAGAGCCAAATTAAAGATTAAGTATTGGCATATATTTTCTTTTATTTAAATTTCTGAATATTAGCTGTAGCTCAAGACAAAATTAATAACTAGAAATGCTTTCTGCTTTCCTACATCTTTTCAGCAAAAATCTCTAAGTGTATCTTGTTCATTAAAAACCTAAAATAGTTCCCTTACTTTCAATTTCCTTGTAGAAATATCACTGCAGTTACTACCCTAGGAGTTAGCATCTTAGGCATGCTGAGTTCTCAGAAAATGTAAGTGATAATCACAGATAAAAATGAATTAAAGCTCATGCACCACTTCCTGTGATTATCCCCAGTATGCGAGGTAAAGTAAATGAGAACTCAGTGGTGTAGTTTCCTTACATGTTGGTGCCGGTCATATAAGTCTTAGAACATGGGATAATTTTTAAAAAATTGCTTTATGATAATAAATGTTATTGTGTGCACAAATGGGCATGTAAGATAGGATTTTTAAAATTATTGTGATGGCTCATTTTTACCTAACACATTTGAAATTTCTCTCCCAGAATTGACAATATTTTAGAGGTCCAACAACTCTTCATTGTTTATTTCCCTGTACTATGTAATATGCAGGACATTGCCTAAGAAGATGGAGCACTAGATTGCAAGCCTCATATGTATTAGGATATGTCTACCAGGGTGACAAGTTGACCCTGATTATCCAAAGTTTATCCAATATATTTGCATCATGATAACCTGTAGTCCCATTTTAGCTTGGAAAACTAAATGTTTGATATGGATTATTTTTAAGTTCATATAGAAAATGACCCATAATAATTCTTCTCGATGGTTGAAAATGAAGACTGAATGTTGTCCCTCTCTGAACAAATAGAATTTAAATGGGATATTAGGAGTCCCCCAACAAGAGTCTGAAGTTGCTCTTTTAGATTTGTAGTATGTTGCTTTTGTCAATGGATTTTGATTCTTAAGTCACAGATCAAGCATAAATATTCTTCCAACTTTCCAACCTTTCTTTGCTAGATCAACATTGCATCCTAAGTGGTACTTTATACACAAACAGAGAAAATAATCTCAATTAGAAAAATTCTCTATTTTAATTTTCAGCAATTACATTCAGATTTACAGTGGATATTCTGGCACTTTTAAATTTGCACAATTTCCTTCTCCTGCAATAAATTTTAATCAGATACTTTGCACTCAGTTGTACTCTTGTCTGAAACCTTCCAAAGGGCTGCTGTTGCCAAGGAAACCATTTCCTTGTTATCTGTGCATTCAGCACTGTCTCTCTGTCTGGCTCATTTTTCTCCTCTCTCTTTCACTCTTTCCATGACTCAACTGGAAACTTTATGTCATGCATTAGTTAAAATAAAACAGATTGTCTTCCTCCTCAGAGTACAATGCTCATTTAAAAGATGCAGAACACAAGCTTCAACAATGGCTTCCTAGCCATACTGTTATTTTTTGTGTCTATGAAAAAACAGAAAGAAACGAAAAAGAGCAAAACACTACTTTGGTTTCATGTTTTACTCCACGTTTGATAAGCTGAAAAGTGTATGAAGTCTTTCTTTTGATCTCCTAGCTGTTTATGAGTGCCGTGAAAGTCTGAAACAAGCGCTCTTTGAATAATTTTCATCCTTGATTCTTTGCATATAGTAGAAAAAGGAAAAGGTGGGAAAGGAGACATGAACATAAAAAAGAGCTTTAAAACGGTAAACTAGTTTAGGGTCAAATGTTTTATAAATACTTCTTGCCCCCTCACCTTCTCACATTCTTTTCCGCTCTCCAGAGTTTTCCATAAACAGGCTACTTCATTTGCAGCTCCTTTGCAAAGTACACTTGTGTACATTTTAACTAAGGAAAAAATTTTCAGTAATCTTTTGGTGACAGGATTGACTTTTCTTTTCCAATAAGTTATATATGCTTAATGAATTGAACAGCACCACCAGCAGAATTCTGCAAACACGGATAGCCCACCAAGGATGTGATTGCTGCCTATTGAAGATAAAGACAGAATCAGCACTTGATTGGTGATAGAAATTAAATCAGATGAAATCCAGAAAAATTTAATATGTATAGACTCCTGATATATACACATAATATATGCATCTTATATATCTAATTATATTTTCCACATATTATACAAGCACACAGAATTGTTATAAATAATGACATGTTCTTGTGAAAAGTGATTTGTAAATTATGAAGCACACTCAAATTGGGTTTGTTTTTCTTCAAATGCATACACACATGCAAAGAGGTAAAAATTTGATCATCTGCAACACAGAGGTATGATTCCTCCTGGGAAGCCAAGTTTACCAGATTGCTAATGGTTATTCTTCCTTTTAAAAAATGTAGCTTCAACTTTATAGAATTTAATCTTTTGTTAATGTAACTGTTTTAACAATGATGTATTAACTCAATTCAGACTTACTGTAGCATTAAAGAGACAGAGAAATGGTGGGCAAAATATTAGTTTTGTTTGTTTGTTTGCTTAATGATTTCAACTATCTCTTGGAACCAGGGCAAATGAAAATGGGAGTTCAAGATCTTCCAACCCCGAGCTGCCCCAGTAAATACCTCAGACTTACAGTTCAGACTTATGATTTTCTACGTTTTTACAACCTAGGAGTAGAGGATCAAGATAGGGCAGCCATCACAAAGATAGAGACCCAAGTTTGAATCAACACACTCCATGATCCAAAAGCAAAAATAGCTGACCTCCGGGAGAAGGTAACAGTACTTAGAGTCTCAAACTATCTATGCATTAAAAATATTACTGACAATGTCTAGCATTCAATAAGAAAAATAACTGCAAAAAGCAAGAACTGAAAGAACATTAAGAAGAAAAATAATAATATAAGCAGATCTTTGCTTTATCAGACAGATTTTGCAAACACTGAGAAATTTGTTTAAATAATTAAATTAACAGGAAAATTTCAGGAAAGAAGTAGAAGTTAACATAAAAATATAATCACGTGGATAATTTAGAACTAAAATCTATAACATATAAAATTAAATACTGAAGGAAGGATGGATTTTAAAGCAGATAAAATCCAGTTGAAGAGATAATGAATAAATCATAAAATAGATCAGAAGATATTGTCCCAAGTGAAGCAAAGAAAGAAAAAAAGAATGGAAATATCAAAAACAATATGTCATATAAGAAAGAAAATTTCTATGATATACATAATTGGAGAACCACAAGGAAAATATAGAGAGAATTAGACAGAGGTATTACACAAAGAGACAACGGCCCAGAATTTTCCCCAAATAATGAAATATATTAGGTCAAAGATTCAAAAATTGCTACAGACTCTAAATAAGAAAAATAAAAAGAAAATCATACCTAGACACAAACTAAAACTGCTAAAAAGCAAAGAAATGAGAAAACCTTAAAAACAGGTGGGATGGGAAATGATACACATGTACACAAATGCACACAATCTACTGTCCTTGAAGCTGTAATAAAACTGACAACTGTTTTCAAAAGAAACAAGAGAAGCTAGAGGAAAACTGAATTATATATTTTAAGTGCTAGAAGAAAATAATCGCCAAGCTAGAATTCTAAATCCAGCAAAATTCTCCCTCAAAAATTATGACAAAGCAACAACATTTTTAAAAATAAATATTTTTCAGCCGCAGGCTTGAACTAAAGAAATTTTCCAAAGAGAAAGATAATAAACCCAGAAAGGAACAAACATTCACGGATAAATAATTAAAAATGGACAAATAAGCCATTTGCCTTTATTTTTAAAATATTGACAAACAACACAATAATAATATCAACTTTTGAAGATTAAAATACCAAGATAAAAAGAAAGGAACATAGAAGAACTACTAAAACACCTAGAAAAAAAAGAAAATTGACAAAATGGCAATAAATACATATTTACCATTAGCTACTTTAAATGTCAATGGATTAAATGCTCCAATCAAATGTCGTAGGGTGGCCAATTGGAGAAAAAAACAAGATCCATGTATATGCTGCATACAAGAGACATGCTTCAGACCTACAGACACTCACAAACTAAAAGTGAAAGGATGGAAAAAGATATTCCATGCAAATGGCAAAGAAAAGAAAGCGGGGGTAGCAATACTTGTATCAGACAAAATAGACTTTAAAACAAAAACTGTAATAAGAGACAAAGACGGGCACTACATAATGATAAAGGGAACAATCCAACAAGAAAATATAACACTTGTAAATATCTATGCACCCAAGAAAGGAGCACCTAAATATATAAAGCAATTATTTTTTTTTATTTTTTTTTTTATTTTTTTTTTTATTTTTTTTTTTATTAATGTTATGATAGATTACAACCTTGTGAGATTTCAGTTGTACATTTTTGTTAGTCATGTTGTGGGTACACCACTTCCCCCTCCGTACCCTCCCCCCACCCCCCCTTTTCCCTGGTAACCACCAATCAGATCTCCTTCTCAATATACTAATTTCCACCTATGAGTGGAGTCATATAGAGTTCGTCTTTCTCTGACTGACTTATTTCGCTTAACATAATACCCTCGAGGTCCATCCACATTGTTGTGAATGGGCCAATTTCGTCTTTTTTTATGGCTGAGTAGTATTCCATTGTGTATATATACCACATCTTCTTTATCCAATCATTAGTTTCTGGGCATGTAGGCTGGTTCCACGTCTTGGCTATTGTAAATAATGCTGCAATGAACATAGGGGTGCAACGGACTCTTGAGATATCTGATATCAGGTTCTTAGGATAGATACCCAGTAATGGGATGGCTGGGTCATAGGGTATTTCTATTTTTAACTTTTTGAGAAATCTCCATACTGTTTTCCATAGTGGCTGTACCAGTTTGCATTCCCACCAACAGTGTATGAGGGTTCCTCTTTCTCCACAACCTCTCCAACATTTGTCGTTCTTGGTTTTGGATGTTTTTGCCAATCTAACGGGTGTAAGGTGATATCTTAGTGTAGTTTTGATTTGCATTTCCCTGATGATTAGCGATGATGAACATCTTTTCATGTGTCTATTGGCCATATTCATATCTTCTTTTGAGAAATGTCTGTTCATGTCCTCTGCCCATTTTTTGATCGGGTTGTTTGTTTTTTTGTTGTTAAGTAGTGTGAGTTCTTTGTATATTATGGAGATTAACCCTTTGTCAGATAAGTGGCTTGTAAATATTTTTTCCCAATTAGTGAGCTGTTTTTTTGTTTCAATCCTGTTTTCCCTTGCCTTGAAGAAGCTCTTTAGTCTGATGAAGTCCCATTTGTTTATTCTTTCTATTGTTTCCCTCAACTGAGGAGTTACAGTGTCCGAAAAGATTCTTTTGAAACTGATGTCAAAGAGTGTACTGCCTATATTCTCTTCCAAAAGACTTATTGTCTCAGGCCTAATCTTTAGGTCTTTGACCCATTTTGAGTTTATTTTGGTGTGTGGTGAAAAAGAATGGTCAATTTTCAATCTTTTGCATGTGGCTGTCCAGTTTTCCCAGCACCATTTGTTGAAGAGACTTTCTTTTCTCCATTGTAGGCCCTCTGCTCCTTTGTCGAAGATTAGCTGTCCATAGATGTGTGGTTTTATCTCTGGGCTTTCAATTCTGTTCCATTGATCTGTGGACCTGTTTTTGTACCAGTACCATGCTGTTTTGATCACTGTAGCTTTGTAGTATGTTTTGAAATCGAGGATTGTGATTCCGCCAGCTTTGTTTTTCTTGCTCAGGATTGCTTTAGCAATTCGCGGTCTTTTGTTGCCCCATATGAATTTTAGGATTGTTTGTTCAATTTCTGTGAAGAATGTTCTTGGGATTCTGATTGGGATAGCATTGAATCTGTATATTGCTTTAGGTAGTATGGACATTTTAACTATGTTTATTCTTCCAATCCATGTGCAAGGGATGTCTTTCCATCTCTTTATGTCATCGCCTATTTCTTTCAAGAGAGTCTTGTAGTTTTCATTGTATAGATCCTTCACTTCCTTGGTTAAGTTTATCCCAAGGTATTTTATTCTTTTCGTTGCGATTGTGAATGGGATAGAGTGCTTGAGTTCTTTTTCTGTTAGTTTATTGTTAGTGTATAGAAATGCTACTGATTTATGCACGTTAATTTTATACCCTGCTACTTTGCTGTAGTTGTTGATTATTTCTAATAGTTTTTCTGTGGATTCTTTGGGGTTTTCTATGTATAAGATCATGTCGTCTGCAAACAACGAGAGTTTTACTTCTTCGTTACCTATTTGGATTCCTTTTATTTCTTTTTCCTGCCGAATTGCTCTGGCCAGCACCTCCAGAACTATGTTGAATAGGAGTGGTGAAAGTGGGCACCCTTGTCTTGTTCCTGTCCTCAGAGGGATGGCTTTCAGCTTTTGTCCATTGAGTATGATGTTGGCTGTGGGTCTATCATATATGGCCTTTATTATGTTGAGGTACTTTCCATCTATACCCATTTTACTGAGGGTTTTTATCATAAATGGGTGTTGGATCTTGTCGAATGCTTTCTCTGCATCTATTGAGATGATCATGTGGTTTTTGGTTTTCATTTTGTTAATGTAGTGTATCACGTTGATTGACTTGCGGATGTTGAACCATCCCTGTGTCCCTGGTATAAATCCCACTTGATCATGGTGTATAATCTTTTTGATGTATTGCTGTAATCGGTTTGCCAAAATTTTGTTGAGGATTTTTGCATCTATGTTCATCAGTGATATCGGCCTGTAGTTCTCCTTCTTTGTGTTGTCCTTGTCAGGTTTGGGGATCAGAGTGATGTTGGCTTCATAGAATGTGTTAGGGAGTTCTCCATCTTTCTCAATTTTCTGGAACAGTTTGAGGAGAATAGGTATTAAGTCTTCTTTGAATGTTTGGTAGAATTCTCCAGAGAAGCCGTCTGGTCCTGGACTCTTGTTTTTGGGGAGGTTTTTGATTACCGTTTCTATTTCCTTACTTGTGATTGGTCTATTCAGATTCTCCATTTCTTCCTGATTCAGTTTGGGGAGATTGTAGGAGTCTAGGAATTTGTCCATTTCTTCCAGGTTGTTCAATTTGTTGGCATATAGTTTTTCATAGTATTCTCTTATGATCTCTTGTATTTCATTGGTATCTGTTGTGATTTCTCCTCTGTCATTCCTGATTTTATTAATTTGCGATTTCTCTCTTCTTTTCTTGGTGAGTCTGGCTAGGGGTTTGTCAATTTTGTTAATTCTTTCGAAGAACCAACTCTTTGTTTCATTGATCCTTTCTATTGTCTTTTTTGTTTCAATATCGTTTATTTCTGCTCTTATTTTTATTATTTCCCTCCTTCTACTGACTCTGGGCCTTGTTTGTTCTTCTTTTTCTAGTTCTGTTAGGTGTCGTTTGAGGTTGCTTACGTGAGCTTTTTCTTGTTTAGTGAGGTGAGCCTGTATTGCGATGAATTTCCCTCTTAGGACTGCTTTTGCTGCATCCCAAATGATTTGGTATGTCGTGTTCTCATTTTCATTTGTCTCCAGATAATATTTGATTTCTTCTTTAATTTCTTCAATGATCCATTGTTTGTTGAGAAGCGTGTTGTTTAGTCTCCACATTTTTGCACCTTTCTCTGCTTTTTTCTTGTAGTTGATTTCTAGTTTAATAGCGTTATGATCAGAAAAGATGCTTGATATTATTTCAACTCTCTTGTATTTATTGATGTTTGCTTTGGTTCCCAAAATATGGTCAATCCTTGAGAATGTTCCATGTGCACTTGAGAAGAATGTGTAACCTGCTGTTTTTGGATGAAGTGTTCTATATATATCTATTAAGTCCATCTGGTCTAATTTTTCATTTAATTCTATTATTTCCTTGTTGATTTTCTGTCTGGATGTTCTGTCCATTGGTGTTAATGGTGTGTTGAGGTCCCCTGCTATTATTGTATTGTTGTTGATGTCTTCTTTTAGTTCTATTAAGAGTTGCTTTACAAATTTTGGTGCTCCTGTGTTGGGTGCGTATATATTTATAAGTGTTATGTCTTCTTGGTGGAGAGTCCCTTTTATCATTATATACTGTCCCTCTTTGTCTTTCTTTATCTGTTTTGCTTTGAAATCTACCTTGTCTGATATTAGTATAGCGACACCTGCTTTCTTTTGTTCATTATTAGCTTGGAGTATTGTTCTCCAGCCCTTCACTCTGAGTCTGTGTTTGTCTTTGGGGCTGAGGTGTGTTTCCTGGAGGCAGCATATTGTTGGATCTTGTTCTTTGATCCATCCTGCCACTCTGTGTCTTTTGATTGGGGAGTTCAATCCGTTTACATTTAGAGTGATTATTGAGACGTGGGGGCCTACCACTACCATTTTGTGTCTTGTTTTCCGGTTTTCTTCAGTTTCCTTTGTTTCTCGTCCCATGGTTTAATCTGTTCTGATGTAGAGCTGCTACTCTCTGTTGTTGTCCTTCTACTTATCTCCTCTGCTCTTGGTTTTGTAGTCCCTTTCCTTTTTTGGATTTTTCAGGAATGAGGGTTTTCCTGAGGATTTCCTGAAGAGGAGGTTTTGTGGCAATGAACTCCCTTAATTTTTGTTTATCTGGGAAAGTTTTTATTTCTCCATCGTATTTGAAGGATATTTTCGCTGGGTAGAGAATTCTCGGCTGTAGGTTTTTGTCCTTCAGATTTTTGAATATATCATTCCACTCTCTTCTAGCCTGTAAAGTTTCTGCTGAGAAATCTGCTGATAGCCTGATGGGGGTTCCCTTGTAGGTTAGTTTCTTTTGCCTGGCTGTCCTTAATATTTTCTCCTTGTCGTTGACTTTTGCTAGCTTCACTACTATATGACGTGGAGTTGGTCTTCTTGCATTGATAAAGTTTGGAGATCTATTGGCTTCTGTCACCTGAAGATCCATCTCCCTCACCAGATTTGGGAAGTTCTCAGCCATTATTTCTTTGAATAGGTTTTCTGCCCCTTTCTCCTTCTCTTCTCCCTCTGGTATACCTATAATCCTTACGTTGCATCTCCTAATTGTGTCTGATAATTCTCGGAGAGTTTCTTCATTTCTTTTAAGTCTTGCTTCTCTCTCCTCCTCTGCCTGCAACAATTCTATATTGCCATCTTCCAAATTGCTAATTCTTTCCTCCATATTATCGGCCCTACTGTTCAGAGCATCTAGATTTTTCTTAATCTCCTCTATTGTGTTCTTCATTTCCAGTATTTCTGTTTGGTTCTTCTTTATCGTATCAAACTCTTTTGTGACATAGCTCCTGAACTCGTTGAGTTGTCGGTCAGAATTCTCTCTTAACTCAGTGAGTATTTTAATGATGGCTGTTTTGAAGTCATCATCATTTAGGTTATATATCTCATTTTCTTTGGGATTGTTTTCTGTGTATTTGTTACTTTCTTTCTGTTCTGGAGATTTAATGTATTTTTTCATATTGCTTGATGATGTTGATTTGTGCCTCCGCATGGAGATAGAGTTTAGTTGCTCCTTTCACTTGTTTCAGCTGCTGCGGTGGGGGGAGCAGCTGTTTATACTTCACCAACCAGGAACCCTGTCCGTAGTTGCTAACTGGGCCTGGGCCCCTCTTCGTAGCCACAGTGGCCCTTTGGATTCCCTCCTCTGCCGTGGGGGCCGTCACGGGGGGCTTCAGGCTGCAGGTGCCTACTGTTGTTGCCCACCTAGATGCGCTCTCTCCTTGGGGTCTGCAACGGTGTTATGGGCTTTTCCAGCGGCCAGGGGTGGGATCACTTTTATTTGTCGCTCGGTTGCTGTCGGCACCCACCAAATCTCACTTGTCCTCTATGGGTCGCAGGAGAGCTATTGGCATCTTCTACAGTCTGTGGTTAGTACACCTAGTTATGCTGCTTTTGCCCTGGGGTCTTCCAGCCTTGTGGCTGGCGGCTGGGTGCCTTCTACTGGTGCTGTGCAGAGGCTTTCCCTAAGGCTTCTGTGAGCCTGTAGGGTTTCCCCCTAGGCTACTAAGCTGGGTCTCTGGAACTCTCTCCAGCCCCAGTCCTCTCCGAGATCTCCGGCAATCCCTAGCCTCACCGGGTGGGCAACGGCAGCTGGGGGTCGCCCCGCCCTCTGGGCTTCTGTCCGGGCCTCTGCCGGGAGCCCTGAGTGCTCAGCGTGGCCCCTCTGCTACCGGCAGACAGAGAGTTTTGTCTGCTGCCTGGCGGAGCTCCGGCGCTTCCCCTCCGGGTCGCCGATCCGGCCTTTGAAAGTTCCCCCGCCCCGGTCCTCTCCGAGATCTCCGGCAATCCCTAGTCCCCCGGGGCGGGCAACGGCAGCTGGGGGTCGCCCCGCCCTCTGGGCTTCTCTCCGGGCCTCTGCCGGGAGCCCTGAGTGCTCAGCGTGGCCCCTCTGCTACCGGCAGACAGAGAGTTTTGTCTGCTGCCTGGCGGAGCTCCGGCGCTTCCCCACCGGGTCGCCGGACCCGCCTTTGAAAGTTCCCCCGCCCCGGTCCTCTCCGAGATCTCCGGCAATCCCTAGTCCCACGGGGCGGGCAACGGCAGCTGGGAGACCTCCGTGCCCTCTGTGTCTCTCTCTGGGACCCTCCGGGCGCCCCGAGCACCAGGCCGGGTCTCCCCGCCAATGGCGGGGAGAGACTCTCCCCGCGGGCTCAGGTGTGCAACTCCAAAGTTTCCCTCTGCGTTTAGGAGTAATTGCGGGGGGTTTAAGTAGGGTTCTGGTCACCTGTTTCCACCGTCGCTCCTCTGTTGTGTTCTCGCTCCTGCCCTAGATGTGTGTGGATCCTCTGGGGGCGTCCGTTGGAAGAAAGCCGCTTGCGGGTACTAGGCTGCCCGTCGGGGTCGGAGAGTTTTCACCTATTTCCACATCCTCCCGGAGGAAAGTCCGTCCGCCTTCCGATGTATAGTCGCGTGGGTGTCTCAGACGTCCTGAGATGCTGTCTGGATATCCTTTGTCAAGCGATAAGTGTCCAAATAATTGTAGACTCGAAGGGCGAGAGACAAAGAGGACTACTCACGGCGCCATCTTGGAGTAAATTATATAAAGCAATTATTAACAGACATAAAAGGAGAAATAGATATTAACACAATAATAGTAGGGGGCTTTAACACACCACTTACACCAATGGATAGATCACCCAAACAGAAGATCAATAAGGAAACACTGGCCTTAAAGGACACATCAGAACAGATGCACTTAGTAGATATATACAGAACATTCCATCCAAAAACCACAGAATACACATTCTTTTCAAATGCCCATGGAACAGTCTCCAGGATTGATAACATATTAGGTCACAAAACAGGTCTCAATAAATTTAAGAAGATCAAAATAATACCATGCATCATTTCTGACTGCAAAGGTATGAAACTGGAAATCAACTACAGGAAGAAAACCAGAAAAGCCACAAAAATGTGGAGATTGAACAAAATGCTACTAAGCAATGATTGGGTCAATGAAGAAATCAAAGATGAAATCAAAAAATTGCTGGAGACAAATGAAAATGAAAACACGAGATGCCAAAATCTGTGGGATACAGCAAAAGCTGTTCTACGAGGGGAGTTTATAGCAATTCAGGCCTACCTCAACAAAGAAGAAAAATCCCAAACAGACAATCTAAAAGTGCCTAAACGTACTAGAAAAAGAACAACAAACAAAGCCCAAAATCAGCAGAAGAAAGGGAATAATAAAAATCAGACCAGAAATAAACGAAATAGAGACTAAAATAAAATAGAAAAAAATTAGTGCAACCAAAGAGCTGGTACTTCGAAAAGATAAACAAAATTGACAAACCCTTAGCTAGACACACCAAGAAAAAACGAGAGAGGGCTCAAATAAATAAAATCAGAAATGAAAGAGGAGAGATTACAATGGACACCTCAGAAATACAAAAGATAATAAGAGAATGCTATGAAAAGCTATACACCAACAAATTGGATAATCTAGAAGAAATGGATAAATTCTTAGAAACATACAACCTTCCAAAACTGAACCAAGAAGATGTAGAAAATTTGAATAGACCAATCACCAGTAAGGAGATCGAAACAGCAATCAAAAACCTCCCAAAAAATAAAAGTCCAGGACCAGATGGCTTCCCTGGTGAATCCTACCAAACATTCAAAGAAGACTTAATACCTATCCTTCTCAAACTCTTCCAAAAAATTCAAGAGGAGGGGAGGCTTCCTAACTCCTTCTACAAAGCCAACATTATCCTGATAGCAAAACCAGAAAAGGACAACACAAAAAAAGAAAATTACAGGTCAATATCACTGATGAACATTGATGCACTATCAATGTGATACACCACAATAACAAAATGAAGAACAAAATTCACATGATCATCTCAATAGATGCAGAGAAAGCATTTGACAGGATACAGCATCAATTTATGATAAAAACACTAAATAAAATGGGTATAGAAGGAAAATACCTCAACATAATAAACGCCATATATGACAAACCCACAGCAAATATCATTCTCAATGGAGAAAAACTGAAAACTATCCCTCTAAGAACAGGAACCAGACAAGGATGCCCACTGTCACCACTCTTATTTAACATAGTATTGGAAGTCCTAGCCAGAGCAATCAGGCAAGAAAGAGAAATAAAAGGGATCCACATTGGAAAAGAAGAAGTGAAACTGTCACTCTTTGCAGACAACATGATTTTATATCTAGAAAACCCTAAAGAGTCCGCCAAAAAGCTTTTAGAAACAGTAAAGGAATGCAGTCAAGTCGCAGGATACAAAATCAACATACAAAAATCGGTTGCATTTCTATACACTAACAATGAAGTAACAGAAAGAGAAATTAAGAATACAATCCCATTTACAATTGCAACAAAAAGAATAAAATACCTAGGAATAAATTTAACCAAAGAGGTGAAAGATCTGTACACCGAAAACTATAAAACATTGAAAGAAATCGAAGAAGACACAAAGAAATGGAAAGATATTCTGTGCTCTTGGATTGGAAGAATTAACATCATTAAAATGTCCATACCTCCTAAAGCAATCTATAGATTCAACGCAATCCTTATCAAAGTTCCAACAACATTTTTTACACAAATAGAACAAAGAATCCTAAAATTTATATGGAACAACAAAAGACCCCGAATAGCCAAAGGATTCCTGAGAAAAAAGAACAAAGCTGGAGGTATCACACTCCCTTACTTCAAAATATACTACAAAGCCATAGTAACCAAAACAGCATGGTACTAGCACAAAAACAGACACACAGATCAATGGAACAAAATTGAGAGCCCAGAAGTAAACCCACACGTTTATGGACAGCTCATATTCGACAAGGGAGCCAAGAGCATACGATGGAGAAAGGAGAGTCTCTTCAAGAAATGGTGTTGGGAAAACTGGATAGCCACATGCAAAAGAATGAAAGTAGACCATTCCCTTACACCATGCACAAAAATCAACTCAAAATGGATTAAAGACTCGAATGTAAGACCCGAAACCATGAGACTTCTAGAAGAAAACATAGGCAGTATGCTCTTTGACATCGGTCTGAGCAGCATATTTTCAAGTCCCATGTCTGACTGGGCAAGGGAAACAAAAGAAAAAATGAACAAATGGGACTACATCAAACTGAAAAGCTTCTGCACAGCAAAGGAAACCATCAACAAAATTAAAAGACAGCCTAACAATTGGGAGAAGATATTTGCAAACCATATATCAGATAATGGGTTAATATCCAAAATATACAGAGAACTAATACAGCTCAACAACAAAAAAACCAACAATCCAATTAGAAAATGGGCAAAAGTTCTGAACAGAGATTTCTCCATAGAAGATATATGGATGGCCAACAGGCATATGAAAAGATGCTCAACATCATTAGCTATCAAGGAAATGCAAATCAAAACTACAATGAGGTATCACCTCACTCGGGTCAGAATGGCTGTAGTTAACAAGACAGGAAACAACAAATGTTGGAGAGGCTGTGGAGAGAAGGGAACCCTTGTTCACTGTTTGTGGCAGGGCAAACTGGCGCAACCACTATGGAAAGTGGGATGAAATATCCTCAGAAAATTTAGGATAGATCTACCATATGATCCAGCTATCCCACTGCTGGGTATTTATCCAAAGAACTTGAAAACACAAAGGCATAAAGATACTTGCACCCCTATGTTCATTGAAGCATTATACACATTAGCCAAAACATGGAAGCAACCTAGGTGCCCATCAAGGGACAAATGGATAAAGAAGATGTGGTATTTATACACGATGGACTACTACTCAGCCATAAGAAATGATGAAATCCGGCCATTTGTGACAACATGGATGGACCTTGACAGCATTATGCTGAGTGAAATAAGTCAGAAGGAGAAAGTCAAATACCATATGATCTTAATCATAAGTAGAAGATAAAAACAATGACAAAAAAACACATAGCATTGGAAATTGGATTGGTGGTTACCATAGGGTAAGGAGGCAGGGGGGATGGCAAAAGGGGTGCTTAGGGTCACATGTGACGGGATGAACTATAATTAGTTCTTGGGTGGTAAACATGTTGTAATCTACACAGAATTCGAAAGATGATGTACATCCGAAAATAAATAAATTAATTAAAATAAATAAATAAATACAATACCAAGGTAATTACAATACATAATAGCAATAGCACTGAAAATAGAAGGGAGTTTAATGAAACTGGAGTATCACTGGAGATAATGCAAGATGATTGCATTATCCTGGAAACGGTAAATGTATTAATTTATATTAGACATTAATAAATTAGGAGTGCATGTTTTAATCTGTAGGGTAACTACTAAAAACAATAATAGAATGTGAAGTATGCTAACGGAAAAGAACATAAGGTAATAAAAATGTATATAATTAATCAAAAGAAACCAAAAAGTCGTAAGAAGATAGAAAAAGTATGACAAATAGAAAACATGCAGTGAGATAGTTGATTTAAGCCCTAATAGTCCAGTAATTGCACTAGAGGTAAGAGGATAAGGAGTCCACATAAATGACAAAGTACTGTAACAGATACAACAGAAGAAAGCAAAACTTCTTACACGAGACACACCTGAAATAAAAATGTTGAAAGCAAAAAGTTGGAAAAAGATATTCATGTAAGCCAAAACAAGATAAAAATTAGTATTCTTATATAAAATTAAACAAAGGAAGATTGTAGGGCAAAAAGCATGATGAGTTAAAGAAAGAAGATATACCAATTCTTAATTTGCATGAATATAATAAAATGTCTTTAATATTTAAACAGAAAAAAGAATGGATAGAACTAAAAGACAAAGTCACAGTCACAGTAGGGGGTTTTAACACGTGGCTTTCAGTACAGAGAAGAAGAAGACAAAATAATCAGTGAAGCTACAGATCTTACATGCATCAAATTTATTTCTGTTTTCTAAGTTAAGGTTCTATTATGAGCAATTATCAAACACCCACTGTGTTCTAGGCAGTATTTTAAGCTCTATATCTAGTAACACAATGATCAATAACATAGACCTACCTTGATTACATTAGATTTATGTTCTACTTGGGAAAGGTGAGAAATAAACAATTAATTGAATGAGATAATTTCAGATGATAAGTACTATGAAGAAATTAAAATCAAGTGACATGATAGTAAATGGGTATATGATGCTGGCCTACCTAAGATCTTAAGATGTGAAATTCAAGAAAGAATCCTCTGAGGAGGTAACATCTGAGCACAGACCTTGTGAATGAGGAGAAGGAACTAGACATCTTAAACAGAACACACCAAGTATAGATGAGTAAGCATTTGAAGTCTCCAATGAACACATTTTATGAATATGATTATGATATAGTGAAGATGTTACTCTAATGCAGCTGTCACACCCATCTTAGCTATGACCTCTTCTCTGCCATCGCCCACAAACCTAGGACCAACAACTGTTTCATTATTGTTCTTTTTCTGCCTGGACAGAGGAGGCCGCACAGATTCTGTAGTGCTATTAGAGTGCAATTGTCTTTTTCGTTTTCTTCACACATGTGACTGAGAAGTTTGATGTCTCCAGAGCTATAAAGACTTCGCTTTTGAGGTACAGTTGACATTAGCTTCTGCCTCTTCTACGTGATTAGGTTGAGCACAGCTGCAGGCAACACGGAAAGTGGGATGGGTAACATATTCCTTCTGAATCAATGTGTCTTCATTGCTTTTGCTTCTCTTATTCTTCACTGCTGAATAAAGCTGCAAACCTTCCTTGCCTCTACCTGTAGCTCCTCTTTAGTTGTTTTCTGTGTTGTGTGGGGGTTGACGGAGGTTATAGAAATTACTGGCCTGTGCACCTCCTTCCTTTTCAGGAAGTCTCTACCTGAGACAAAGTCAACTCATACTTAAGGAGCTCAATGTTTTGGGAAAGAAATATCCAGAACATACCAAGGAACAAGTCAAAAACATCAATTCATGTTTTCAACAGTGGCTGTCTTCAGGTGGTAGCACATTGTATCTGTTTTCTTTTTTGCTTTTTATCAGTATTTTGTACATTTTTATAAGGAATGCACAATACTTTCATGATGGAAAAAGCAAACACAAATGGATTCTGTTGGTGACAGTCGTAGACAATTCCTATCACCAGTGGTGGTGAGTTTGACTGGTTTGCCTGGGCCCTCGAAGTGAACACACTTTCTGATGTAAAGGAAAGAAGCCATGTTATTCTTCAGACCCTGTTGTTTTGTTCTATGTTCTGTTTGCCCTCGACAGTCAGCTCTTGGTTGAGAAGTCTGACCTTTCATAAGCTTCAACAACGAATCTACACACTTTGATTCTTTTGCACAGTGACCTGAACAACAGCTGTCCATCAAGTCTAGTTATAAGCTCTTTAATGCTTGGCAGTATTGTGCGTTCCAGGGTACTCAAGTGCCGTTTGTCTGCCAACGACCTTGTTTTGTTTCTTCCAGCTCATTCCAGGCTCTGACCTGATCCTGAAGCCTGAAATTTCTGAAGGCTGACGTCTGAAAAGGCATGCTTTTCAGCTTATACATAAACACACAGATGTGCATCCTTAGGCAAACATCGAATCCTAGAAGAGGGACAGGAAGAGGAGGAAGGAGAAAATAAAGAGTTGGAGTAGGAGAAAAATGTCAGATGGACAAAATGAAACATGAGCATATCTAAAATCAAACCATACATTTGAAGTAGGATTTAGATTATGATGTTCATGAATAAATCAAAAAGATAAAGTACATTAGGAAGAAAAGTCTAATAAAGCTTTCTGCCTCTGTTTGGCTTTCAAAGCTTTCCTTTTAGTCTTCTCTGTAAGGACAAAATATATATAATACTCTCCCCTTGCCATTATTAGTATCATTTCCTACCAATATGGGATAATAGTGTTTTTTCTCTAGAGAATAAATGAATCCCTTTAGACTCTTATAAATGTTGACTCTCTTTTTCCCTGGGTATTATCCTTTCCCTATAGAAATTTTCAAATAAGAGTGTAAACCTGAAGAAATAAAACAAACAAACAAAAATATAGACCACAGAGTAACGGAAACTCTCTATTGTGACTTTGCCAATTTGGAACTTCATTGCTGTTATCACCAAGAATCCTGCTCGTTCAGTTAATCTTGTCCTATTAACTTTCTCTGGATGAATAAGTTCTTGTGAGTAGAACAACTAAAACCCACTTTACAAAAGTTTTAAAAGGCACTTTAGCCTATAAAAGCACACGATGCCTTTAGAGTAAGGCATTGAAAAGCTAGGGAAAAGGCAATCTGCAGAGACAGGCATAATTATAAGTAAATAAATTGTAAGGCTTAATCGGGAACATTCTTTTACCTGTGCTCAAGGGGATAAAGCTATTCTCACAGTAAGTGTATTTCAGCTCTGGAGTGGAACTTTGAGAGTGGCCAGACAGATATCTGTGCTGCTGGAGCCATTTTTAATGCAAGTGGATCAGAATGGGATTTATTTCCTAGCATTTATTATTTAAGGTAATGACACAAGCTGAGTTTCAGAAGTATTCATTGATGCAGCTCTCTGGCAGAAAAAATGAATACTTCAGGCATGTGAATTGGCACCGTCAGCCTGTTTACATTAAATAACAAAAAGGAAGAAGGGAAAAGTAGATGAAAGAAGAAATAGGAATGCATTTATTTGTAAACTCTTATTTTTATATTCAGAATTTAAAATTAATTCTCAATTTCATTTGTCAATTATGCCGTAAAAAATCTTGGACAAAAGTCTCGACTGTGCTTTCTGGAGTTGAACCGAGAACTATTTCATCAACATGCAGATTATGTGCTGTTAGGAATGAGGGGATGGAGGAACACTCGCTAACAAAGGAACAAGAGCAAGAAATGGGAGAGAAGAAGGTTGAAGTGGAAAGAGCTGTAACTTTGAAGTAACCAGACTTTAGATATAAGGCTCAACATCCAAATATCACTCCCCAGCTAGTCTCATTACTAATCTAAGTCATCTCAAACACTAAACAAGATTTTGAATTTCATTTTTCACAAAGCACTTAATATAGCTGACATCCAGTAGACACCAAACGGTGGCAAATATTGTTATCCATATATTCTGGTCTCAGTGTTCAGGTGTTGCTTTACACACACAGAGCACCAATTAACCAGAATGAATGGAAACATCATTTCAGAGTCATTCACATATCAGATTCCTGCTTAGTGAAACTACAGGTGATCTACTTGCTTCCTCCTCTGGAAATATAGTGGCCTTTCCCCTTTGGTCAATCCTTTAACAGCTTATTTCTACAGACACATTTTCCTTTTACTTTTCTTTTCTTTCCTTCTTTTTTTTGTTACCATCTTAGAAAGCTAACCTCTTTTGTCTTAGCGAACAGAAGGACTCAGATGAAAGCAGCCATTTGTTAAAAGCCATTTTCAATTTATCATTGAAAACATCACTTAGATCCTCAGATGACTCCTTCATGATGCTTGTCTAGGGCAGCAGAGCAGAAATGATTTAATTTGAAAGCAAGGGAACTGTTCCCTGAGCTATAAGTAAACAAATTAATGGAACGTTTCTCCTTCCTTTACTTTGTGGCAATCTGTCCACTGCTTTGGACCCCTTGAGGACCTTGCTTTCTTCAGATATTTGGATTGCAGCCTCTTTCACACCTTAATCTCTTGACCCTTCTTCTACTATTTGAAAATTAGAACATATCTGTCAAAATTGCATAGTTGTATTCTAATGGCACCTAGGCGACAGTGGGTCTGGACTTTAGAAATTAAATACTAGAACTTGAATAGTGATGTTAGAGAAGGTGGCCAGTGGCCAAGCAAAAATTCGTTTCAAGAGAAGGGAAAAATTCTAAAGGAGACAATTCAGAGCGTATTTGTCAGTATTGATCTTGACATTGAAAGTTATTTTTTGACCTCTCTCTTGACAAAGCCTTGCTTTTCAAGAGGGAAAACAGGTCTAACTGGTATGAACATCATAATTACACCTTTACTTAAGCTCTCAAATACCATTGAGAGGTTTTGCAAAATTTCCTATCAGAGAGTATCAACATTCATTATAAGGCTTGTCATTAGAATAGGTATGTTATAAAAAGGAAGGGTCATTATGGACACCTGGCCTAAGGAAGCAGGATTGGCTTAAGCGTTACCTCTGCTAAAAATATAATTAAAGGATTGTTTTGCTATAAAGATGGATTTAGCTTAGCTGGTCATATGACATGGTTTGTAGAGAACCCTCATGAAATCTATGCTAAGGGTATTCTCTTTTCTACAGCTACTCACATTACTATGTGACCATTTATCCACAACCAAAGGGAGGCCAGGTGTTCATACTGGCATGAAGTCTTACAGATTCCTCTGTGTGATCTTTTCTAGCTTTTGGCTTAATATAATTTTGTTTTCATTGGGTAGGAGAGAGGCAGGGCTTGAGCATGTGGCTGGGTGGAAACATGACTCACTGGGTATCTCTGTATAGGAAGCTTCTAGATGGCCCAGATAATTAAGACTAGGTCAAGGCAAATGTCTCCAGTGGGGTCACTTTTGGTCAACTCTGCAGCCCTTCACTAGCATAATATTAAAACCATAGAAGGCTGACAAGTAATATCCTTTGTCTCTTAATAACTACCCAATTTCACCTCTGCTTTCACCGGTCCAATTCCCTCTGATTAGCTGTTTCAGTGGCAAATGAAATAAAAATCCATGGTATTAACCTGTCATATTAAGAAACCCTTTTTGCTCTGATGCATACATTTGGCACAGCTGTGCGTTTTGCATTTAAATATACCTCCACCAGTGGGCTGCTCGAAACTATTGCTTTTCTATGGGAAATTAAACAGGGAGCTGCTTAATGCTCCTTGTTAGTTTTTTAATAAAAATGAAAGTGAGAAGCCAGCAGTCCCAGGAAGAAATGTCTGCAGGACCCCATGGCCGTGCTAAAAGCAAAGAGGAGGAACCAAAATGCTTATTACTCTAAACGGCCCTGCATCGGTGGCTTTGCAATACCCGCTCCACTGCGGCCCTACAAAACTGCCTCTCAAATGTTGTTTAGAGGTGATGTTAAATTGGGAGAGTCTTCTCCTGGGATCATTAGGCAGCTCTCAATTTGGTTTTCTAATAAAATATTGAAAGTTACAATGTAGAGGCAAAGCTCCAGCTATTGAATTTGTGTGGCTTCTGCGGATTGGAGAATCAAGAAGAGGAAGACAATAAATAGGGAAATGGAGAGAAAGAGAGAGTAAGCAAAGAAATTGGGAGAAGCAGATGCAGAAAAAGAAAAACACGGAAAGAAGAAAAGAGACTGGAACAGAAACTGAAAGGTAGAGAACGTCAGAGAGAATGAGAATAAGGCAGAGAGAGTAGGAGACGAAAGAGAGAGAACCAAGAAGACGAGAGAAAGGGAGGAGAAAAAAAGAAAATGGCCAGCATTCTGAGCATGAGTGTGTGGTGCGGCATCAACAGAAACAATTTGTCTAGGTTTAGCCCTTGGTCTCTTCAAACTCGTTTCTAGGGCCAAATACCACTTTCAGGGAAAACAATCCCTAATAGATCTAACTGCAGCATCCTTATTTCAATGCAGACCATGTTCTGGTGGAGTGTTGTAGAGATCTGTCATTGTAAACATGAAGTTAGTCATTAGCAGTAGTGTCCCAAAGCAATAAAGGTCTTACTCCTTTTCCTTCCTTACCTTTGCTTTTCTACGCTAATATGCTCACAGTCACATTTTTTGAGATGACAAAACTTAATTCTCCAATTTTAAAAATACTGATATGAACTAACTTTAAATTATTTACCATGCAACAGAGATCGACAAACTTTTTGTAAAAGGCCAGAGAGTAAGTATTTTAGGCTTTGCAGGCCATGTGGTCTCCATTGCAACTACTCAACTCTGCATCAAAGAGTGAAAACAACCATGGGTAATAGTAAAAAGTGGATGTGGCTGTGTTGCAATAAAATTTTACAAAAAGAGGCATCAGGGTGAATTTGGTTACAAGGATCAGGTCACTGCTATATAGCAACTCTTTTTGAGTAATCCAGGAACCATCTATGCTAAGCTTTTGGGAGGAAACAAATGTCCAGCAAGGAAACTTTTCCTTATAATTCTAACTCTTTTGCATCAGAGAACAAGTGCCTGTAAAATTTCTGATACTGCAAAAACTCTTACTCACTTAGCACTCTCAGATCACTTATAGCTGCATTTAACACTATTTGAAAGTAAACTTTATCCACTCCCTCAAAAGTCAACGTCCATGCTCCATTCTAATTGGAAGAGTGATAATTTTCACAGTCTACTCATCATTTTAATTTCTACCAATTTTATTGCTTTTCTAAGCTTCATTGATTTTTTTGTGTTTTGCTCTTCTGTATTATTTTCAAGCTCACACTTCAGTTTTTCAATCTGTGTTTTTAATTTGCTTTTCCAGTAATGCCCTGACATAGGAAAATCAAATAAATGGTTTTTTAAAAATTTCACAAAATAGTATACATGAGATGTGTATAATTGGAGCATATATGACTATAGCACTTCATAATTAGGGGTTATAGTTAATGTCCAAATCACCAAGGTCATCTAGATATGCAGACATTTCTGTGTGAAATATTTTGTTTTGATATCAAATATTTGAGGAAGAAATTAAACTATGTCAAGTTGCCTTAGAGGATCCTTCCCTAAGATTAAAGTTTTCTCAACTTTGTTTCCTTAAAGAACAACATAAAGAGAGACTTTGGTTGATACCGAGAGTTGATATTCATTAGAGACATTCAGGGTGTTCTTAGGGTAAAACGTGTAAAATTGGAACAAAATTTTATGTAAATTCACTTGACAACTGCACTTTGGAAGTTAGATGGAGAAACTTAACATTACTAATCAAAACTTGAAGTTTTAGACAATAAACACAATCCAAACAAGATGACGGTGGCTTCTGGTCCAGGATGGAGACATAGGTGTCTTCAGGACTCACTTCCTGCCACAGACACACTAAATCTACAGCTACACACTGAGACATTTCCTCTGAAATAAATCCAGAAGCTAGCTGAGCTACTCCTACACATTGAGCAAATGTGAAAATACTCACATCGCTTTTATTTAGATGGGTAGAAAAGGCTGAGACACACTCTCACCATAAACCCGACCCTTGGCACAGTGTCATACAATAGAAGGGAACTCCCAACTCCCAGCTTCACTCTGAGGAGTGAAGGGTTTGGACTCCACATCCAACGCCCCAACTTTTAAAACTCCTACCAAGAATGGGCTCCCAAAACACCTAGCTTTGAAAGCCAACAAGTCTTGCATCCAAAAGACCCACAAGTCTGTAGAAAACAAGAAACAGTTCTTAAGGGGCTCACAGAGGACTCACCATGGCTAAACCTCCCCCCTCAACCCCTCCACTCTACTCCAGGGTTTCACAAAGAGGGATCAGGCAAAAAGCCCATTCCCTAGTCTTTCCCTGAAAGAGACTTTTTTTACATACTTTAAAAACTGCTGCTGGAGGGTTATGCTTCTAATTTAACACATATCCAGGGGCTGACTGTGATCCTCCCTGGAGAGGAGGGAAGCCAACAGACACTATTTCTGCCTTCTCACTCAAGCTCTCTCCAAATAGCCAATCTCTCCCTGGAAGGAGCTTGGACACACATCTAGCACCCCAACTTCTGTGACTGCAGCCCAAGGGACAGGCTTATAGATCACCTGGCTCTGATAGCCAATGCAGCTTGCATTCACAAGTCCCACAGGACTGTAAAAAACAAAAAAGAGGTTATTAGTGGATTCAAGAGCAGCCCCTTGTAACTGTACACCAAGGCCAAGTGCAGAGGGTTCAAGCAAAGAAAACCTATCTCCAAGTTTCTTCCTAGAAGGGACCAAACTATGTTTCCCCAGCTGCTGCTTGAAAGTCTAGCTTCCAATCAGCCGGGATCAAGGTGCTGCCTGTGATCCTTTTCTTTGGGATACTGACAGATGTTGGCACACCCACAACACTTGGAGCCAGTGAGAAAAATGAAGGTGGCTTGGATAACACAAAAGTTTGAGAAACAACCAAAAGCTCAGGCTTGGCTGATGAAAAAGTTTTATCTTCTTCATGAGATCACTCTGTCAAGACTGAAAGAGGTGACTGTATTATCTAATGTGCAGAAAACAACACAGAGAATCCAGGAAAATAAAGAAACAAAGGAATATGTTCCAAACAAAAGAACAAGATAAATCTCCAGGAACAGATTTTAGTGAAATGGAGATAAGTGATTCACCTGATCGTGACTTAAAAATAATGGCCATAAAGATGCTCACAAAGGTCAGGAGGACACAAATAACAAAGTGAGAATTTCAACAAAGACATGGAAAATATAAGGCAGTATCAAACAGAAATTGCAGAGGTGAAGAATACAATAACTGAACTGAAAAATACAATAGAAGGATTTGACAGGCAATTAGATCAAACAGAAGAAAAGATCAGGGAACTCAAAGTCAAGGCAATGGAATTCATCCAATCGGAGGAGCAAAAAGAAAAAGAATGAAAAAGAGTAAAGATAGCTTGAGGGACTTTTATAGGACAACATTGGTGTACCAATATATGCATTATAGGGGTCCCAGAAAAAGAAGAGAGAGAAAGGGCAGAAAGCTCATTCAAAGAAATAGTGGTTGAAAAGTTTCCTAACCTCGGGAAAGAAACAGACCTCCAGATCTAAGAAGCCCAGAGAGTTTAAAACAAGAGGAATGCAAAGAGACCCACAGGAAGACACATTATAAATAAACTGTCAAAAGACAAGGAAATAATCTTAAAAGCAACAAGAGAAAAACAACTTGTTGGATACAAAGAAACCCCTATACAACTATCAGCAGATTTTCCAGTAGAAACTTTGCATCCAGGAGTTAGCGTCATGATGTAGTGAAAATGATGAAAGACAAAAACTGCCAAGAATATTCTATCCAGCAAAGCTGTCTTTCAGAATTAAAGGAGAGATAAAAAGTTTTCCAGACAAGCAAAAGCTGAAGGAGTTCATCACCAATAGACCATCTTACAAAAATTATTAAAGCAGCTTCTTCAAGTTGCAATGAAAGGATGCTAATTAGTAAGGGAAAAACATATGAAAGTATAAATCTCACTGTTAAAGGTAAATATATAGTTAAATTAAAAATACTCTAATGTTGTGATGGGGGTGGGTAAATCACTTCTAAATCTAGTATGAAAGTTAAAAGACAAAGGTATTAACAATAGCTATAATAATTTAACAGCTGCACGAGGTAAAAAGATACAAATTTTGGCAACAAAAACATAAAATAGGAGAGAGAGTAAAAATGTAGAGCCTTAGTATGCATTCAAAGTTAAGTTATTATCAACTTAAAATACGCTGTTATACATATGAGATGTTTTATGCAAGCCTCATGGTAACCGCAAAGCAAAAACCTACAGCAGATGCACAAAAGATAAAGATAAAGGAATCTAAGCACGCCACTGCAAAACATCACCAAATCACAAAAGAATAGAGCAATGAAAAGAAGGAACAAAGGAACTGCAAAACAGCCAGAAAAAGAATTGAGAAAATGGCAAAAGTAATTCCATACCTATCGATAATTAGTTTAAATATAAATGAACTAGATTCCCAATTAAAACACATGGAGTGGCTAAATTGATAAAAAACAAGGCTAAATATATGCTGCCTACAAGAGACTCACTTCAACTTTAAAGACACACACAGACTGAAAGTGAAGGAATGGAAAAAGATATTCCATGCAAATGGAAACCAAAAGAAAGAAAAGGTAGCTAACTTATAGCAGAAAAAACAGACTTTAATCCAAAGAGTGTAATAAGAGGCAAAAAACTTCATTATATAATGATAAAGGGGTCAATATAACAAGAGGATATAACATTTGTAAACATTTATACATTGAACATACGAGCACCTAAATTTATAAAGCAAATATTAACAGACCCAAAGAGAGAAATACATAGCAATACAATAATAGTAAGGACTTTGATACCCAGCTTTTGACAATGGTTAGATCTTCCACACAGAAAATCACTAAGAAAACATTGGTTTAAAACTACATTAGGCCAGATGAGTTTAACAGATGTTATAGAACATTTCATCCAAGTGCTGCAGAATACACTTTCTCCTCAACACATATGAAATATTCTCCAGGATATATCATATGTTAAGCCACAAAACAAGTCTTAACAAACTTAAAAAGATCAAAATCATATTAAACATCATTTCCAATCACAGCGGTATGAAACTAGAAATTAATTAGAAGAAGAAACCTAGAAAATTCACAAATATGTGGAGATTAAGTAACAGGCTACTGAACAACTCATAGGTCAAAGATATCAAGAGAGAAACCAGAAAATAACCCGACACAAATAAAAATGGAAATACAAGATACTGAAACTTATAGGATGCAGCAAAAGCAGTTCTAAGAGAGAAGTTTATATGATGAACACCAACATTAAGAAAAAAATAAAGAGCTTAAATAAATAAATAACTTTACACCTCAAGGATATAGGAAAAAAGAACAAACTAAGACCCAATTTAGTAGAAGGATGGAAATAACAAAGATCAGTGTGGAAGTAAATGAAATAGAGACTAAAAAGACCACAGAAAAGGTCGATGAAACTACTAGTTATTTTTTTGAAAAGATAAGCAAAATTGACAAACCTTTAGCTAAGCTTACCAAGAAAAAAAGAGAAGACTCAAATAAATAAAATCATAAATGAAAGAGGAGACAGTATAACTGACACCACACAAATCAGAGGATCATAAGAGATTGCTATGAACGATTATATGGTAACAAATTGAACAACCCAGAAGAAATAGATAAATTCCTAGAAACATACACTTATCAAGACTGGGTCATGAAGAAACAGAAAATCTGAACAGACCAATTACCAGAAAGGAGATTGAACCAGTAATCAAAAATCTTCCAGTAAACAAAAGCGAAGACAAGATGGCTTCACTGGTGAATTCTACCAAACATTCAAAGAAGAATTAACACCAATCATTCTCAAACTCTTTAAAAATAGAAGAGGAAAGAATACTTCCAAACTCATTTATGAGGCCAGCATTAACTTGATACTAAAACCAGACAAGGACACTACAAGAAAATAAAATTATAGACTAATATCTCTGATTAACACAGATGCAAATGTCCTCAACAAAATATTGGCAAACCAAATTCAACAGTTCATTAATAGTATCATACACCATGATTAACTGGGATTTATTCCAGAGATGCAGGGATGTTTCAACACCCTGAAATCAATAAATGTGACACACCACATTAACAAAATGAAAGACAAAAATCATTTGATACTTTCAATAGATGCAGAAAAAGAATTTGACAAATTTCAATATCCTTTTATGATAAAAACTCTCAACAAATTAGGTATAGAAGGAATGAACCTTAACATAATTAAGGCCATTTATCACAAGCCTACAGCTAACATCATACTCAATGGTGAAAGGATGAGTTTTTTTTCTAAGATCAGAAACACGAAAAGGATGCCCACTCTCGCCACTTTTAATCAACGTAGTATTGGACATCCTAGCCAGAGCAATTAGGCAAGAAATAAAATAAAATTCATCCAAATTAGAAAGGAAGAAGTAAAACTGTATCTATTTACAGATGACATGATATTATATATAGAAAACTCTAAAGACTCTACCAAAAACAGAACTAATAAATGAATTCAGTAAAGTTGCAGGATACAAAATCAACACACAAAAATCTGTTGTGCTTCTATACGCTAAGAACAAACTATCGTAAAGAGAAATTAAGAAACAATTCCATTTGCAATTGCATCAAAAACAATAAAATACTTACAAATAAATTTAACCAAGGAGGTGAAATATCTGTACACTGAAAACCATAAGACACTGATGAAAGAAATTGAGGAAGACACAAATTTAATGGAAATATATTCCATGTTTACTGGTTGGAAGACTTAACGTTGTTTAAATGTCCATACTACCCCAAACAATCTACAGATTCAGTGCAATCCCTATCAAAATTCCAATGGCATTTTTCACAGAAATAGAACAAACAATCCTAAAATTTGTATGGGACCACCAAAGACCACAAATAGCCAAAGCAATCTTGAAAAAGAAGAACAAAGCTGAAGACGTCACACTTCCTGTTTTCGAACCATATTTCAACAACATAGTAATCAAAACAGTATGGTATTGGCATACAAACTGAAACACAGATCAACAGAACAGAATTGAGAGCCCAGAAATAAACCCACATATATATCGTCAATCAATTTATGACAAAAGTGCCAAGAATATACAAAGGGGAAAAGATTATCTCTTCAATAAATGGTGTCAGGAAAACTGAACAACCACATGCAAAAGAAAGAAACTGGCCCTTGTCTTACATCATACAGAAAAATAACTCAACATAGACTAAAGACTTAAATTTAAGACCTGAAACCATAAAACTTCTAGGAAAAAAACAGGAGATAAACTCCTTGACATGGGTGTTGGCAATGATTTTTTGGATTTGAACCAAAAGCAAAGGCAGCAAAAGCAAAAATAAACAAGTGGAATTACACGAAACTAAAAAGCTTCTTCAGAGCAAAGGAAACCATCAACAAAATGAAAAGGCAACCTATGGAATGGGAGAAAATATTTGCAAATCATATACCCAAGAAGCAATTAATATCAAAAATACATAAAGAATTCACACACCTCAATAGCAAACAAGCAAACAATCCAATGGAAAAAATGAGTAGAAGAACTGGACAGATATTTCTCCAAAGAAGACATACAAATTGTCAACAGGTACATGAAAAGATACTTAACATCACTAATCATCAGGGAACTGCAATTCAAAATCACAGTGAGCTATTACCTCACACCTGTTAGAATGGCTGTCATCAAGAAGATAAGAGTTAACAAGAGTTAGCAAGGATGTGGACAAAAGGAAACCCTTATGTACAAATTGGAGCAGTCACTATGGAAAATAGTATGGAGTTTCCTCAAAATGTTAAAAATAGAACTACCGTATGAGCCAGCAACCTCAATTCTGGGTATATATCCAAAGGAAATGAAAACAGGATATTGAAGAGATATCTGCATTCCCATATTCATTGTTGCATTATAATAGCCGATAGAGCCAATAGCCAAAATATGGAAACAACCTAAGTATGCATCAACAGATGAATGGTTAAAGAAGATGTAGTATATATATGTATATATGTATATGTATATATGTGTGTATATATACATTAGGTACATATATAATGTGTATATGTACACATGTACATGTATATATACATATAATGTATATATTGTGTATATACATAATGGAATATTACTCAACCATGAGAAAAATGGAAATCATATTGTTTGTGACAATGTGGATGGACTTTGAGGGCATCATGCTAAATAAATAAGCCAGACAAGAAAGACAAATGGTATCACTTACATGTGGAATCCAAATAAAAAGTCAAACTCATAGAAACAGAGTAGCAAAGTAGTTGGCAGGCAGAAATAGGAAGAGTTTGTTAAAAGAGTATAAATGTTGAGTTATAAGATGAACAAGGTCTGAGGATCTAATGAATAACATGGTGACTATAGTTGATAGTCAACACTGCATTATATAATTGAAAGTTGCTAAGAGAGTAAATCTGAAATGTCATCAGACACAAAAAGATAAGTATGTGAGATGACGGATGTGTTAATTAACTAGATGGGAGGAATCCGTTCACAATGTATATGTATATCAAATCACCATGATGTATAGTTTAAATATCTTACAATTTTACTTGTCAATTATACTTCAATAAAAAAACCTTACGTCCACCCAAAAACTTGTACATGAATGTTCACAGCAGCATTATTCATAATAACCAAAGATACAAACCACCTAAATGCCCATCATGGGATGAATGGATAAGCAAAGTGGTATGCCTACACAATGGAGTATCATCTGGCCATAAAAAGGAATAAAGTACCGATACATCCTCCAGCATGGATGGACATTGAAAATTTTAAGCTGAGTGAAAAAAGCTAGAAAGAAAAGTCCACATATTTATGATTCCATTCATATGAAAATGTCCAAAACAGGCAAATCCATTGAGACAGAAAGCAGATTACTGGTTGTCAGAGGCTGGGGGTCAAGTGGGAGTGACTGCTAATGGGTACGGCATTTTTTGGAGGGTGATGGAAATGTTCTGGAATTAGAGAGTGATGACGGTTGCACAACATTGTCAAATGTACCAATGGCCACTGAATCATGCACTTTAAAATGGTTAATTTTATGTTATGTAAATTTTATCTCAATTTTAAAAAAGAAAAAGAGTGAAAGACTGATGCACACTGCAATATAGTGTTGAGAACATTAAGGTGAGTGAAAGGAGTGGTAGCCAAAGAAATTAAATGTTCGGAATAGACAAATATGGTCAGAAAGAAGATTAGTGGTTGCCTAGAGGTAGGGGGGAGGTGGGGAGGGTTGGAATGTGACAGCTAAAGAGTATTGACTTTCTTTTTGAGTTGATGAAAACGTTCTAAGATCGATTGTGGTGATGGTCATACAATTGGTTGTAAAAGTATATTCTGTGAATATACTAAAAATAAGAGAGTTGTCTACTTTAAATGTGTCAATTTTATGGTAAATTGTACCACAATAAAACTCTTAGAAAAGAAAAATTGGGATACGAAACCCATGGCCAAGTGGTTAAAGTCCTGTGTGCTCCACTTTGGCAGCCCAGGTTTGCGGGTTCCAATCATGGGTGCAGATCTACTCCACTCATCAGCTATGCTGTGGAGACATCCCACATATAAAGTGGAGGAAGACTAGCATAGATGTTAGCTTGGGGCTAATCTTCCTCAAGCAAAAAAACCCAGAAGGTTAGCAACGGATGTTAGCTCAGGGCAAATCTTCCTTACCAAAAAAACAAGAAAGAAAACTTGGGGTCATCTCTTTTAAACTCTTGCTTCAGCAAGATAATGTTTATTTTATACTTAAAGACATGAAAATATTCTCAATTTAACAATGATGTCCAGCATTTAATCAAAAAAAAGTATGAATTTTAGGACTCTCCAAAGATAGATATTTGGCGAGAGAGAGAGGGAGAGAGAAGAATGCTGTTACGAATTATTTCTATTGAAAAATCTCTGCATCCTTCACTCCCTGCTTGTCTACCTCTCTAGCTTGGTTAGTGCTTTGGGTCCAAGGGGGTAATGAAAAACAAGTTTTCAAGTGGCTTTTACAAAGTTTTGAATTTAACTTAAAAAATGAGTGAGAAATCTCATAACAAGCTTTTCTACGTATGTTAGCCTGGATCATGAACAAAAACTGCATAGGACGAAAAAGATTTCAACTGAAACCCAGAATTTAGAGTAGAGTAGCCCACTCAGAGGGTCCAAAATCCCAAAGCCAGGGTCCTACCTTTACATTTCCCTTAGAAAAGACACTTCCGATGTAAACATGAAAAAGAAGAAAGACAGGAAGAGAATATTGGAAGGGGGAGGTCAAGAACAAGAAATCAAAGAAGATGATTTTGAATAGCTCATATGGATTTTGTTCTTCTTTCATCCTGAATGGAAATTAAAATCTGATTGTGAGACAGAAAATCGGAGACATGATGCAACCCATACACTTGACTACCAGAGGACTCAAAAGAATCAAAAGCTTTCGGGCGATTAAATGCTTCAGACAACTCTTCAATGTACTTTTAACAATATCTCTGCCTCTGTTTTCCACATTTTCTGGTTGTGTGATGAAGAGACTTATCTAATTTCAGTATTCCTTCGCCTAACCTTTTTATATTGCCAGTGCATTTTAACATTTCAACAGTTAGCCCAATGTGCCAATTTTACTCAAGGAACATAATTTCTAACCTCTATTATTTCTCTACGTTTGCCTTCCTCTCCCTCCTCCCCACCTACCCACGGACTAGCAAACTTCCATATCTTTTATTTGATCTCCCTGCTAGAAGTGAGGAATATCTTAGGATTTGCCAGGTTGTGATGCGGTATTCGGTTGTCTAACTTAATATAAGAGTAAGATATGCACTAAGAGAATTTTGCAAATGAAATGGTTTTTTAAATACAAGATGATGACACATCACAATTTCTATTTCCTAGTCACAAGCACTACATTGTATCAGGTGGAAATTGTCAATGTCTCAGGAAGACACAGTAACTCAAAACTGCTATAGCACAGTAAGGTGCTACAGTTGGAGGAAAAAAGAATAAAACTGCCAAAAGCACATCAGGGAAGTTGGGAAAGTGATAAAGTCTGGAAACGCATTTACGAAATGACAAGTTTATGAGTTTTTATCAACTCTCTTAAAGAGAAATTGAAAAAATGCTGTTTTTTTCCTCCTATTCTCTTTATTATTATTATTATATTGAGTGATTCCAGAAGCAGAACTTTTCTTTAAAAAGAAGTTCCTAATTTCATTAGGAATTACCTGATTTCATGTCAGTCAGTTATATTCCTCTCACACCAGCGCACGAGAGCAGTTGATGTCTCGTGGTTAACCTCCTGGCAGCTTCATTTGATGATTAATTATTCATTGAGCAACTCCAATGCCCAGGGAAAGCCTTGCACTCTTGCTAGCAACTTGCTGCTTAATAGGCAAACGCCAACCAAATGAGGCAAACAAAATTCTGACAAATTTATCCTTCTTCTGTGCTTTCTGGATCCTTTAAAGGGGAGTATATTTCCAAGATGGGATTAAGGTCTGCATTATTTTAGAAGTTTAGCAAAATCATTTGAAAATGATTAGTGTGACAGCGTAACAACATTACAAATCAGGGACAATTCCATGACATAGACTTTCTTTAGTGGATTTAAATTCTGAACTATAGATGTAATTACATTATACACATAATTCAGAGATTAATATATGTGTGTGTGTATATCTATCTGTAAAACTCTGTCCATACATAAATATGAGGTCCACATGATGGGGGGGGGGGACAAAAAAAATTCACAATGTAAAACGTTTTCAACCTTTGGTTATGACGAATGAGGGGAAATTGGCATGGTGTTTATGTGTCGCTTTGAACACAATACCCAAGCATTAATACCATTTATAAACAAAGGTTCACACTAAAAACAGGGCAGCAGATGATATAATTGTAAAAATGGCAAACTGAAGGATAGAAATCTGAGGCCTTTGCTAGAGGGGACACAGTTAACTAACCCACACGGCTGGGGCTTCAGTGAAGTTTAGTTCCAGTTCAGCACCTCATCCTCCAGACCAGGGGTGGAATGCTTTGTTAATCTCTGAGGCATGAAATCTGTTCTCTATATAGATTGTTGCAACAAACTACCTTAGTTTCCTTTCTCTCTGATACATGTGATTGCAAATGTTTCAGAGAAACCCATAAATCCCATGAAATGCCCAGAGCTTTGACATTCTTTCTATACTGCATACCAGTTTACCAGTGAGAAAATGGAGGTGGGGAGTGGGGTGTTGCTCTTAACTATAGAAAATAAGTATATGTTCATAAGCATGAAACTGGATAGCCCTTATCACTTAATTTCTAGCTGGGAAGACTTTCTGAGCCCTATTCTTAATAACTGTCTAAAGCTACTAGGTTCATTGAGTTTATTGAAAATTTGCCCTTTTTGTTCATTTTCTCATCTGTCAACATTATAAAATGTAAATGACACAGCTATACACAGGAAATCAGGAGTCCTATCTAGTTTCGAAATCCTAGAAGTCCTTCAAAACAAAGCTTACACATACATTAAAACACTGATTGAAATGAAGTCTGCAGTCAAAACCAAATACAGATCAGTCCACTGCCTCTCAGTAATAAAGGTTGAAAAACCCAGGAAATGAAGTGGATGTGATCTGTGGGTCTTTGTATCTTCAGCAAGTAAGGCAGCATCATTTATAGAAAGCACTTCATTTACCTCCACAGAGCTGGAAAGAGAGTAGCCACCTCGCTCTTATTTCAGGGAACTGTCAACTCTTTCACGCCTAATGTGCTTGGGCACTGAAAAATGTTAACCCATGGACTAATAACTAAATAATTAATGATTTATTTTCATATATCCATTCTTCTTCCTGAAAAGTTATTGAACCATCATCTTATTTTTTACATTCCCAAAATGTCCTCTAGTTGATACATTTTCTGGTCGGATTGACAAATAAAATATATAATCCCCAAATGATTTGAATTTCAGATAAACAACAAATAATTTTTTTAAATATAGTATACACCATGAAATATTTGGGGCATACTTCAAAGAAAAAAATCTCTCATTGTTTATGTGAAACTCAAATTTAGCTGGCATCTTGTAGTTTTATTTGCTAAATCTGGCAACCTTAAATATGGTAATCCTTAGAAAAATTACATACACTTTCAAGGGATGTGTTTCTCTTAACCAAACCTATAAATCCCTTGTTAGCTCTCCTAATTGGTTATTAAAAACAGGGAGGTCAGTTTTACATAATTGATGAAAACAATATTTATATTTCTTTTTCGGCCTAGAG
The DNA here is from genome assembly GCF_037783145.1 of Equus przewalskii. Lineage (NCBI taxonomy): Eukaryota > Metazoa > Chordata > Mammalia > Perissodactyla > Equidae > Equus > Equus przewalskii. Next base: position 25,256,786 of record NC_091847.1, on the reverse strand, counting down.
TCCCCGAAGAACCAAGTATTTTTTCTTCCTCGGGTGAGATCTCTGTGGCAGAGCTATTTGATATGGAAGCCACTGCCTTCTGTGTGCAAAGTGCAGAGCCAGGAGTTCATTTGACCTCTTCCCTAACCACAGCCATCAATGTATTTCCACTTCATTTATTTTCATTCCCTGAAGTAATGGCACAAACAGAAAAAGTTCAGTAGAGTAATTATGTGACAGTGGGTGCAAAGGAAGGGGCCCAAAGTGACACGCTTTGGAGCATTAAAAATGTTGTAATCAATGAGACTTCTCACCCAATGAGGTGATTCATTTGTTTTTAAATATCTTGTGGCCACATATGGTCTTAGACTGAAGGCAGAATCACATAACCAGCTTGTGAGGAGACTTCATAGAGGCTTGTGATCTTTACCTCTTGGAAGAATTCTTTCAAACAGTAATTGCTGATTTCTACCTATGTAAATTTCTGATGATAAAGTCTCTTGCATTTGCAAAAAAGAAAAAAAGATACTTCTTTTCCTAGTAGTTTAGACATCTTTGTCTAAGAAGGTCCTTTTCCTTGATGTTATTTGCCTGGATCTGTCTCCTTAATGCTTTTATCTATTTTTAACACAGAATGATCTTAGGCTCCAGTTTTCTCATTTGTAAAATGAAGTTAACAGTAGTTACTTCCTTTGCTTGTCAGGAGGATTACATGAGATGAATGTCAAAATTCTTAGTGTGGTTCTGAACCACAGTAGTTTCTTGTTTGACGCTGACTAACTGCCTCTCGATGTGCTGCTCATACTGTTTGGCATTTTACTAACTTATTAACATGCTTTTGTATATAATGATAAGTGTGCAACTAACCTGCTTTCTGCTTCCACATGGAAGGTTGAATTCTGCCATTTTCTTGGCATAATTTGAAGGCGTAATTGTTATAATTTCAGTTATGCATTTGTCCTAAAAGACTACATGTCCTGTGTTCTTTTAATTTGTTTATACGTTAAACTTCTTTACCAAGTTGAGCATAATATATAAACATTCTAGTACCAAATTTAATACATATTTAGATTTCCTTAACTGATGGAAACTTTAAACGGAATCAATAGAAACCTTGCCCAATTGTTACCCTTTATTATTCGCAAAAATTTGACACTTTTTAAGGAACATCTCCACAAAGTATTGAAAAATATCGTATGTCTACACTGAAAGCATAAACCGAGGAAGGCGATTGGTTGAGAGTGACAGCCATATTTGTTATAAATAGTAAATCACTAATACAGAAGATTAACCAAAGATACCCCTACTCTCATTAAAACATTGGCAGCCTGAAGAATGAGGTTTGTTCAGAAAAAATGATAGCAAACCCATCAAGGTAGGTAACGTTTTCAGTAACACAAGATTCTTATAACCTCTACAGCTAGAAAAATGAATAAATACCCCAAAATTAGATATAATATTGAATTTTGTATTGTATAACTTGTGAATTATATAACATTGAGTTATTATGATGGTGAAAGAAGGAAAAAAGGGACAAAAGGAACAGACAGCTTTAAAAAAAATCCTAGCTATTTTCCTATGAGCCCATTTATGTTTTAAGTAACAGCAGTTTTTGTTTTTGAAATTTAACTATCTCCTACAGTAGCCTGGTTTTATGACCTCATTGCAATTACCTAAAACTTGTGAGACAACCTTTGAAAGGCATCAAAACTCAAATTTAAAACATATTTTTAAAAGATAAATACAGAGTCCCTAAATATGGATGACATACCTACCTCCTAGGACCTCAGTTGATCCCCCAAAAATGAAAGTAAAAACAACGACAAACACATAGCAACAGAGATTGGATTGGTGGTACCACAGGGGAAGGGGAGAGGAGGGGGGCAAAAGGGGGGATTAGGGACACATATGTGCTGATGGATTATAATTAGTGTTTGGGTGGTGAACATGATGTAATCTTCACAGAATTTGAAATATATTACAATGTACATCTGAAAGCTATATAATGTTATAATTCAATGTTGTAGCAATAAAAACAATTTAAATAAGGCAAAAAGCAATGAATCTCAAATGGTAGGAAAAAAAATCTCTAAAATAGAGCAGAGTATTATAAAATGCAACTTCAGTCAAGACTTTTGCTCTTGGCCCAACTGCCCTGGGTGTCAAGGTCTCTGATCATAATGTATTTAGATATTCAGGTGCATAGACAATTTACTAAACCTAGTCAAACAAAAGGAATGAGTGATTACTTCACACTCAGCCTTTACTTAAAACAGTTATTTCTTGAAGAATAACTCATTTTTTAAAAAGTTGCATTTGTCCTTCTCAAAGGAGGGCTATATTTTCTCTTTCCACAGAATCAATATTGAAAGCTAAAAAAAAAAAAAAAACAACAAACCTCTGTGTGTATCACAAATACAGCTAGTCAATGTAACAGACACTGCTTTTATGAATATGGCGTATAAGAGTATGGGCCAGGTATTGCCCAAACTTGTCAGAGATATTGTCCAACTCATCACTACTATGTGTGGAATCAGGAGGCAGTGCATTACGATGAATACATTTGAAATTTAAGAGAAAAAACAATGATGACTCATTTGGATGATTTATCAAATAAAGGAGGACTCAAGGAGAATATTTTGACGTAAATCTTAAAGCCAAGGAATTGAAGAGCCAGGGAGAATGTGGGTAAGAGAAAGCAGGTGGTATAAATAGATAAGTGGAGGGCAGTCTTGCATTGTACTTACAGGAGCAAGTGTTCCTACAGGTAACATAATGGTTAAGAACATAAACTGTGGGCTTAAAAACATCTGTTTAAAACTTGACTCTTCTCTATATTGACTGTAGGACTTGTCACAAGTTCTGGAAGTCTCAGGAACTTTGTCTCTCTAATGCAGATGATTATGAGAATACACGTCTCATAGGTTTTTACACTGTGAAGCCAGAGGATGCACGCAGAGGACATAGCACTCATTACATGTAATGAATCTTAGCTCTGTCTATTCCATGGGTGGGCAGATCCATTTAAAAAGACCTGGAACAAGCAGATTATTTGTCACTATATATTACGCAAGGAGAAAATAAAACTGTGCAGTCAGGGGTGGATAATAATGCTCATTTAAAAACAGAATTCAACATGGAAAAAATGTAAAGGCAAAAAACAATGAAACTAACAAATATTCAGTATGAAAAATATCCAAACTGTAATATTTAGAATTATGCATTATAGAAAACTAAAAATCACGTTCATAATCCAAATGTTTAGATATAATCACTTTGAACATGCAGTTTTCTCTCATCTCAGAATTTAAAAAATATATTCACATGAACACATCCTCATTCACATTTTTGGCAAAACTACAACTATACTAAGAATAAGTGTCTTGCCTGTTTGGATATGGATATCTTTCCATGTCAATATATACGTTGATATTTGCATATAATATGCTACATATTACATCATTGAATAAAATTTCATACTTTAATCAATCACTAATGATGACTATTTAAAGTATTTTCAAGATTGTGTCTTTATAAATGATATTAAAATAAAACTTCCATGAGTCCATACTGATGTGAATATATTATTGAAAAAATAAATAAATGGAAGAGAATAGACAAATCTCCTATGCAGAAGGATTCCAAAAACTTTATGTAAATGCTCTGCCTGCCCTTGAGTGGGTGAGCTGCACACAGTGACTTCCTTCCAAAGAGTACAGTGTGGAAAGAAGAGTCATTGACAGTAAAGAGTCTTTGCAGTAGAGAAAGCTCACAAACACCTCCTCATGTAGGCGATCACGTTTAACATTGATAGTGATAAATTATGCTGATAGGATGTGCCCTTGTAACGAAAATAGCCCTCTACCTCTGTGGTCTTTCTCTCAAAAGCACAAAACTCCAGTCTAATCAAGAAAAAAAATCAGACAAATCTTAATTGAGGGACATTCTACAAAATACCTTAACAGTACTCCTCAAAACTGTCAAGGTATCAAAAATAAGAAAAGTCTGAGACACTCACAGCCAAGAGACACAGCCTAAGGAGACATGATGACTAAATGAAACGTGGTAACCTGGAATGGATTTTGGAACAGAAAAGAGATAATGGTTAAAACTAAAGATATCTGAATAAAGTATGGACTTTAGTTAACCTCAATGCACTGGTATTGGTTCAATAATTGTAACAAATATACCAAACAAGGAAGATGTTAATTGCAGGACTGAGTACGAAGAACATGGGAACTGTACCTTTGTATCTTTTCAAAAAAAAAATCTAAAACTGTTCTTTAATAAAAGTTTGTTTAAAAAAAGTCCTTTTGTTTTTTTTTAGGAAGGTTAGCCCTGAGCTAATATCTGCCGCCAATCCTCCTCTTTTTGCTGAGGAAGATTGGCCCTGAGCTAACATCTGAGCCCATCTTCCTCTGCTTTATATGGGCAAAGCCTACCACATATAAAGGCTTGATGAGTGGTACATAGGTCTGCACCTGGGATCCCAAGTGGCGAAACCTCGGGCCACAGAAGCGGAACATGCAAACTTAATTGCTGCACTGCTGGGCTGGCCCCCGACAAAATAAATCTTATACAAATTTTTTCCTACTAACAAAAATACTCAATATGAATTTCTAAGAGTAAAAATATTTTGGGTCAAAACATATTCATATTTGAAATGCTTTGAATATATATTTTCAGGTTGCCCTCTAGCAGGTTGTACTACGTACATGAACTGAGTTTGTAAGTACATATTTACCAACACCATTCTCTATTCAGAATATGATAATCCTTTTAAGTATTTTCAATATATTAAATTAAAATTATATCACTTTTTAAGTTTGTATACACATTTTTAGTAATTTAGTTCACTGTCTTTTCATCTGTTAATTGGCCTTTTGTACTGATTTATTAGGGATTATCTATATGTATATATGTGAATTAACAAGAATATTTTAATATTCAATATTTTCCCACAGTTTGAGATTGTTTTCCTTCTTGCTTATACCCTTGTTTAAAACCGAAGCTTTTTTTCTGGTGCCTAGCAGCATATTCGGGATATGACAAAAATCTCCTGAATGGAGTCAGTGAGTATTCACATACACTGTTATTTTTCGTATCATCTCTACCTCTGGGAAAGACATTTGAAGCTGCCTTCCAGCTATACTTCTGCTATAAAAGATAAAGGAAGATTGTGTAACCAACTGATGATTACAGCAGATTTATATGCCATTTAAATTTAGAGCATGGGAATCATTAAGTATTTTTCAATATATCTCTATTTTTGGTTTGCAGTGGATAATTCTGTGCAAGAGCAAACTAAATATGATAACTAATTCAAAATATACCCAAGAAATCAAGATAATTGTGAAGAGCAAGTAATTTGCAGAGCTACCAGATAAAAAGATGCCAAATAGCTATCATTTTTTATTACAATTCAATTGTTACATAAATTGCTTCTTATTCTGGTTATCTCTAGACTTTGTAATAGTTTTTCCAGAAACATATTGACGTGAACTAGAAAATTCTTCAACTGTAATAATCCTCATCAAAATGAATATCCTCTTTAAAAACCAAGTTTAAAATAAATATGTTCTTTATAGAAACCAATTAAGCAGTTTTTACTGTAAGTTGACACCCAAAGCACGGCTAGAAGTAAAAACATCAGCATAGACTTTTAGCATTTATACCAAAGATGAATTACTGACCGATATTTTGCCATTTTTCTCTTTAGAAGTGCTTGAAGATCTGGGATAATGTCTTTTTCCTGTATTACCTTTAGAGTTTATGAAAACTGCATCATTACTGAGAAAAAATAAACAGTTTTGTAAATCAGTTTTTGGACAGATTCCAAAGTTCTACTACAGACCTCTTTGCATGGACCATCTCTCAAAAACGGACCATTTGCACCCAATATTGCCCTGTATAATCCCTCAGATTTTCCGATACATGAAAAATCTGATTGAGAAATTTGTTAATATTTATTGAGCATGTATTATGTGCTGTTCTAAGGACTATAAAAGAGCAGTTTTGTTTAATCCTCACATAATTTCATAAATCAATATTATTAATCCACATTTTTACAGATGAGGGAACTAAAACACAGAGCAATTAAGTATCTTGCAAAATATCTCAAAGCTAGGAAAGTAGATAAGTCATTTGACCCATGCAAACTTCTTTACCTACCGTATGCTTAACCTTATGTTGTGTTCTTTCAAAGATCGTAAAAGATATTGAGGCAACATTGGAAGAAAGATGTGATTAAAGTAAAATTATGGTGTGGAAAAGTGGGACAACACGGGTAACATGGAGTAACTGTAGTGATGCAATTCAGCTTGATGATATGCAAAATAAATTGTCTTTTCGCTAGACATTTAAAAACATTTCTTGAGTGTTTAATATGTGTGTTTCAGGCACTGGATTATCATTCAGGTGAATACAAATAGACATGAATGATACTCTGCGGAGTTCATTATCTAACTGGGGGTGCATAAGTATAATTATAAGTTATAATAATTGTGATAAAGAGGACATAATTGTGAGTTATGAGAGGTGGTAGTGGGTCTATTTCTAAGCTGTGCAGTTGTCGATGCTCACCTCAGGGAGAGATGATGGAGCAGAGATGATGAATGAGAAGGAAGTAACTTGCTTAAGGTGGTATTGTTCCAGATTGCAGCTGGTGCAACAGCGTGAGTAGGAAGATCAAAGTGGAAATTTTAGATTTGAAGAAGCTAATATAGATGAAATACAGAAAGAGAGGTGAAGAATGGTAAAAAATTTCCTAGAGAGATTGTCAGGGGTTGAATGTTGAATTCATATTTACTTCAAGAACAATGGGCCATGTCTGGAAAAATTTTAGCACGAAATTACATAAACATTGTTCTATTTAAAATATATCACCCTGACCCCAGTGTGAGAACAGATTCAAGGTGCTCAAGATGGAAAAGGAAGATGAGAGGGAATCTATGTAGTAGTCCAGATGAGATTAGGCCTTAGCCAGAGGAGCGGTGTTAGGGATGGAGCACATATTTAGAAAATATAAATGCAGAACATGAAAATTTATCTGGTATGGGGAGCAAAGAAGAAGGAAGAATTGAAACCTCTGAATTTCTAATTTACTTAACTTGATGGATGGTGGTGCGGTTCATTAAAAGAGAGAATGCTAGAGGAGGTCATAATATTTAAGGAAAAAACTGAGTTCAACTTTGGATATGATGAAATAGTTGCCTATGAAATGTTCAAATGCAGTTGCCATGTAGAAAGAGGGTGATAAGAGTCTAGAACTCAGAGGCGAGCTTTGGGATAAAGAAATGAAGTTAGTAAAACCATAAGTGTGAATGTGATAACCAAGGGAGAAAAGATATCATGAAAAGATGAGAAATAGTACCAAACCTTGGGGACTTCTAATACCTACAATCTGAAAAAAGGAAGAAGAAGTAGTAAAGATTAACACAGATGGGCCAGAAAGGTAGGGGGTATTGTAGATCAGACGAGTATTTTGTTCATGAAAGCCAAGGGAAAAGAGAATTTCAAGAGAAGGAGAATGATTAACACTATCTAATGCTACTGTAAGTTCAAATAAGATAAAGACTTAAAAACATTTATTGACAACATCAACCTAAAGATAACAGGCAATCTTCTTTCTGGATAAGCTACTGGAATAACTTCATTATTCCTTTATTTCCTCACTGTCTCTCGTTTTCACAAATTGTGTCTTTTGTTTAAGAGAGGTGAAGTGGAGGTACGTTGGAAAAGGATATGGTCAAAGGTGTGGACTACTTCTAGCTTGCAAAAGGCAATATCTATTCAATGCTGTAAGTTCTCTGTATACGGACTCTTCACATTTAAAGTTTCCCTGCTTTAGAGAAATGTGCTTATTCTCAAATAAATTGGCTATAAATAGCCTACAGACAAGGCATTTAAAATGCGATTTTCTCAGTGTGTAAAAATTAACTACACTTACTGTTCCAAAGAAAATCAGACTGTCCTGGTTGGTGATTGAATGACCATCATCCTTCTTTGCCACCCAGCATGCTGCTCATGGTCAAAAATTTGGTGAGGATTTAATATGAAAACTTGGAGACCTACTGTGCCCAGGAGGGTGTTGATTTAGCCAAGAGAGCACACTGAGATAAACTAAATTTTTGTTTTGTTAACCAAAATAGAATTGTTATGGAGGGGAGTGCGGCTTTTTGTGATGGTTGTAGAGACAGTGATGGTGTGCCTTTAAGCTCTACTCTCCTTCTAGGCTTCTAGGATTGAGTTTCCTTTCACTTCCTTATCCCCTCTAAACTTGATCTTACATGTTCTTCCTATCAGATATGATCATTACTGCATATAGATGAATCATCCTAATTTATAAATGGATTAGTTATTCTAATTTCTGCCTTGCTGGAATATGTAATAATTACATTAAATGACCTCCACAAAATAGGCTAATGTTAAGAAATGAGATATTCTCATAAACCAATAAATAGAGAGCTTGGGATTAGAATTCAGAGCACTAGCTCAACAGTCCTTTTCTCATCACTTAGCTACAAAACTGTTACAGCTGTTCACGGCCATTTAAAATAGCAGAGAACATATTGCCGGAGGAGGGTGTGGGTGTGTGTCAGGCACTGTTTTCTGGCCAAATTTCAAGTCGGATAATTCTCTACCAACTTCCTGAACCTTTCTGTTATTTTACTGGGGCAAAATCCAGTCCTTTCCTCCCTGATTAGTCAGTGTTGTTTGCTGTTAAATATTGGCCGTGGTATATTTCAAAGCTGATTCATTGATACTCTAAAATGAAAAGTCCTAGTCACTCTTTCGAAAAGCGATTTAGCAATACAAGGTACGTAAATCGAGTATCTCCTTTGAATAAGTCATTTTGAATCAATTAGAAAATGTGCAAGTTTGTTATTTCAAACAGAATTTCATATTTAGCCAAGGGAGGTTTTCAACAGTGCTTTAACTGCAGACCAAATGTTGACATCCATTACTATGAACTAGGAACCTACTGGCTGGGGTATCTGTTTTGAAAGGCACTAACAATATTTAAAGTCATATTTCCAACTTAAACTTTTCTGCTTTTTTGCTTTACTGCCCTGCTTATCTCCTTTCTTCTACTTTTAACAGAAGCACTCAGAGCTACTTGAACGGAAAAGCCATCTTGACTTCACATAAAGACCAACATCTTAAGTGGTTTCCAAGTTGTTTTGATGGATATTGTTTATCAAGTCATTTCTATCTCTCTATTTAAAATACACAAAACCAAATGTACTCCGAGAGACAGTAAGATAAATCAAATAACATATATTCAGTCTTTTCTCAAATGCCTGAAAGAAACAAGAGCAGCACTTACAAAAAAAAATGACAAGTGCTCTGCTGGCTTTCTCTCTTTCTTTCTTTATCAGGTTTGAAATCATTGCTGAAAGGAAAAAAGGGTACTGTGGACATTTCTATTTTCAACAAGATAGCTAGCTATTCTGCGCTAAGTAGCATCAGCAAGGTAAATACAGAAAATAACTTTAAATGGACACTTTTAACTGTAAGCACTTGAATGCAATTGATATATTTCTAAGAGGCAGACTTGAAGAAGAAAAAAAGAAAAATTATAATTACTCCACTTTTCCCAGGAGGAAATGGAATATAAGGGGAAAGAAAGCACTGGCTTCTTTATATTAAAAATATTAAAAACATTTCACTGACTAATTGACAAATAATAAGTTAAAAATATTTATTTTAAGAATTATCTAATAATTTTATCTTTACCACTATTTGGCAATTATACAAAAATATTATGTATTTAGTTATTAGAATAAAAGCAGTAAAATGCAGCACAAAACTAAAATGTTACCTAAACATCACCATGCAACCAGGATATTGATGCTGTTCAAGCACTGTGTTAGTTCACTTCCCCTTTTGAAATATCTAACCGTGAATTTCTAAGACCAGTCAATAGAAATTGACACAAATATTCAAATAGCCAAAACATGCTCGTCTGTAGGCCTCTAGCCAGCTGCTAATGTCTAGTTCCTTCATTATTCTATGGTCTTCAGCCAACTTTCCCTTGCTCACCTTCAAAATTTGTTCATTTCACTCTCTCTGCTTAGAACGTAACTTTACACACACTCTTCTTTCTCCTCTTCCTCGTCATGCCTCTTCTCTTTGTTGTCTCCTCCTCTTCCTCCTTCTCCTTCACACGTTCCAACCCACATACACTAATAATACTCTCTTTACTTCAATCAGTCAAATATTTTCTATTTCTCTTCAGAAACTTTGAAATCTTTCTCTGACAGGGGAAACTAAAGCAAAGATTTACCATGACTCCTCTGTGCCTGCAGTTATAATTAATGAGAATCTTGGTTTTTAATTGTGCAATCGCTTGATGGTCCACACCCTTTGTGGACCTGTCAGTTTTCGTGTGCTGATCATACCTGCTTTAGGCTGTCTTCCCTGTGTGCTGACAATATTTCCTGACGTAACCATTTGAGAGTAGTTCTTCCTTGCTCTTTTTCTCAATCCATATTAAATTTTAGATAACTGTTCTGGCAGATTTCAAAAGTTAAAACTTTCAGCAGCTGGGAAGGCTCTTAGATTTGCTGTCTTCAAGTGATGATGAATAAATGAGGAAAGACAAGGAGCCAGCTTGGTGGTGCTGCAGTTAGGTTCTCATGTTCCGCCTCAGAGACCCAGGGTTCACCGGTTCGGATCCCTGGTGCGGATATGGCACCAGTCAGTAAGCCATGCTGTGGCAGGCGTCCCACATATAAAGTAGAGGAAGATGGGCACAGGTGTTAGCTGAGGGCCAATCTTCCTCAGCAAAAAGAGGAGGATTGGCAGCAGATGTTAGCTCAGGGCTGATCTTCCTCCAAAACAAAATGAGGAAAGATGAAATCAGAGTGTGGACAAAGAAAGCACATCAGAGAAGTTAAGAAACCATGGAGTGTGCCTGCTCAGCCCACTATTTGGAAAGGATTCTTGTTACTTGGAACAGAGATGCTGCAGAACTGAGTGATAAGTTTCATTCCTTCTTTCATTCTTTTTTGGTCATAGATCTGATAGGAACAAATAGAACAAAAAAATGTTCAAATGGTAGATTGAAAAAAAGAACTGGGGCACTTCACAAGCTTGTGTTCACAAGCTCCAATCCCATTTCCAATAGACCTATTTGATCAGCTACCATTGTTTAGGAGTAGCTATTGTTGACAAGTCTGTAGAAACAAAGCAAGTGGCTGACATTGGTGTCAAGTGGTTCATAAGAGAGAACATACCCTACATCAATCTACTCAACTAAGGACTCATGGTTCTATGTAGTCCCAGTTTAAGTATCACTGAGGAGACTGTTTGATTTGACACTATCTATACACAGAAATATGAGATTTTTATTTATGTATGTATGGAATAGTATGTATCTACAAATGCTCAAAGACAAAAATCCGTATCTATTATTACAGCTAAATGTTTAAGCTTTACACAGTCACAATCTTACTTAATACAATACCATTTCTTTAGTTTTATTCATTTGGCTGACTACCAGCACTATTTCAGTCTTCTTCTTTAATATCTAGTTTCAACATACTTAGCCTTTGAATTCCATCCTCCAGGTCAAGATCCAAAATAACAACAGATCTTCATGCATTGGGTCTTATTGTTAGGCAGGAAGAAGGAAATGGAAGGGAGTGGTGGCAAAAAGGTGGATATTAGCTCTTTATCCCACTCTTAAGGAGTTTTCTCAGAAGTACCATCTGTCAACTCCTAGTTGTGTCTAATTGAGCACCATAGCTGCAAGGGAGCCTGAGAAACGTAGTCATTTAGTTGGGCGCATAGCCACATACAATAAAACAGCAATCCATTCTGAAAGAAAAACAGAATAGATTTGAGGTAAGAAACTAGTATTCTCTGATTAAAGTGTTTTCCTCCCTTAGCAGGAAAAAAAATGTAGTTTTGCAATGAGTACTCCAGTTTTCTCTGAATTTTTATGCTAATTCTTTAAATTTGTAATTACCAAAGCATTACATATCAAGATGTTTCTACTCTAGTTTCTGTATCTTTCACAAAATAGGAGATGTACTTTGAAGAACTCAGTGGTTTAAGAAAGAAAAATGATAGCTTCCTTCCTACTAGGAAGTTTGTTAATAAGTGTGATTGATTGCATTATGACTCCAAATCGTTTGCTCCTTTTGTATTAGAGGTTTCCGTACCTTGGCACACTGCCACATGACTTGCTTTAGCTCCCTGGAGGTGAAATATTCTTCCTTTCTCCAATGTTAAGTGTGGCCATGTGACTTACTTCAGCTGATAAAATGAAAAGAAGTGGTACAAGCCCATGCTGAGAGGAAGCTTTATGTGCTGTTGTCTGTTTCCATCAATTATCTTACTCTTTTCCTGTTGCTGTAACAATAGTATGTCCCACATGGAGCTCTTCCTTCAGTCTTTGTTCTGGAAGGTGATGCTGTACAAAGTAGAGACAAAGCGCATGACAGCCACGGACATATAACACAAGCAAGAGTTAAACTGATGTTATTATTTGCTACTAAGACGTAAGGGTTACTTATTATCTTTGCATAAGTTAGTGAAAGTTGACTAATACTCAAGTGTATAAGTGATTTATTCTAATACACAAGTATGCAAATGAAAATTCTACTTTTTTTAAATCTGATGCTTAACATTTCTTGATAAGCAAACATGATCTGAGGTCACCTGCACCTGAGGAGGATCTTTCTTCTTTTTCGTGCAGGTATGTTTTAACCACTACTAAAGACTGTACTTGGTGAGTTTATCTCACAGAGTGCCCATCATTATTCCCCATACAGGTAAAGTAAGGTGAGGGAAAACAAAATGTCCAGAATTGCTCTTTTCATTTTCTTTCTTCCTTTTTCAAATAGGAATCCTCATCCTTTCTCCAAATTCTACTGTTAATGAAGGAACAAGAAATGAAGCACCATGGAAATCAAGCAGAGGGCATTCAAGTGGGACTTTCATTCTTTCAGAAATAGTTGAGCTAAATCAAAGTTGCCTGAGGAAGAATAAAAATGTGATGTTCTGTCATTGAACCCCACTACATTGTCTGAACATGCCTCTAAATATCTAATAAACAATTTTGCTGCTACCAATTAAAAAATGAGAAAAAAATTAGTGGATTTTTTGCTTTGGGGAGTACCAAATGAAATTGATTTAAAAAATCTCTATATGAGTTGGCAGGCTACATTTCATCAGAATTCAAAACAACTGCATTTAACATAAAGGAAAGAGATGATTTTAAGAAAAATAATTTATGAGTACTAGATTTAACTCTTGGACTTGAAATATCCACATATACATACATATTTTTTTCTTCTTTTTCCCCCACGCTGATTCAACTTTGGTAATTCAGTCCTCATGTAATTCAAATAGCTATGTTCCTGTTAGAAATAAGATTAGTCACAACAAAGGTAGAAAAAGAGATCTATGACTGGGTGATTTAATAGACATTCTTTAAAAATAGCAGTCATATGTTCTTGAAAAGGAAAACACTTTAGGGAGAATGTAGAAAGGGAAGACAGCACCAGAACCATCACTGGAGCCGTTTTAATTTTCATAATATGACTCTGTTTTAATTAGTACTAATTACTTTAAGAAACTAAACTTCTTTGGGTAGAATTCACTAAAGAAATATTTCATACAAAATCTCCTGATATAGCAAGTTTTAGTGGAAACAATGTCACTTGCTTACTACGGTAGGCAGAATAATGGCTCTCCAAGATATCTGTACCCTAATCCCCTGGACCTGTGAATATGTTACTTTATGTGGCAAAAGGAGCCATATAAACATGATTAGGTTAAAAACTTTGAGATGAAGGGATTATCCTGGATTATCCAAGCGGGCAAGTATAATCACATGAGTCTTTATATTCTTTCCCAGCTGTGGACAGAAAGGGATATGATTAGCTACTAGGAAAGAATCATCAGAAAAATACAAAGTTGCTGCCTTTGAAGATGGAGGAATTGCTTATGAGCTAAGGAATATGATGGTCTCTAGAAGCTGGAAAAGGTAAATTAAAAGATTTTCCCGTAGAACCTCTAGAAAGAAATGTGGCTTTGCCAGCAGCTTGACTTTAGCTCATTGATACCCATTTCGGACTTCTGATCTTCAGAACTGTGAAATAATAAATCTATCTTATTTAAGCATTAAGTTTGTGGTAATTTGTTACAGTAGATTTTGTTTGTTAATACACTTACCAAACACCTTTGCTTTTTTCCCACTCGATATACAGTTGGACAATATTTCCCAGCTTCTCTGGAATTTAAGTGAAACTTCAGGCCATCTTCATGGGCATGTGGACCGTACAGTAGTTTATGGTCCACACTTAGAAAGGCCCTGTGTTTGGTTTAATGCTCTATTGCCACAGTCATGAAATTCTTAATAATGTTTGAACAAGAGGCTCCAAATTTTCATTTTTCACTGGGCCCCAAAATTGTGTAGAAGGTCCTAAGGAGACTATAGAACTGAAATCTGCCAAGTGACATTGACAGAGATGATGTATGCCATTTTGAGAGATGGACTCAAATTAAATTAAATTGAATTAAATCAAATCAAAAACAAAACTTCCCAATTCTCTACCATGTCTCTCCTTCTTCATTTGTCAGCAGGAACTTGAGTATTCAGCAAGGATGCAGAGGTCCCAAGAAATGCTGGGACCCCTCGACTGGGAAAGCTAATGGGAATTCGGTGCTCACTGGGCACTTGAACACTAGGTGAATGGAATGGAGCTGCAGGGAAAGGAGACAGATGCACATATGCTACATCAAGCCTCTTTTCATACACATGCTCCACTGTCTCTGCAACTTAACTTACAAAACACAAGGTCAAAGATAAAATTTTTAAGAATTTCAAGATTCCCATAGCAGAACCAAGCACCGTGCCCTTCTGAGTGAGGAGACTTCTGCAACTACACAGGTCAGAAGCCCACAAAACCAGCCAGAGAATAGTTCCTGTTGTTTTTTTTTTTAATAAGTAAAGGGGAAAAGCTCTTGCTCCTGCAAAATCATGGCTCCTTTGGGATCAGGAACATTGAAAATACAGCCTAGACAAGAAAAATTTTATTTAGAATCACAGGTATTTTGTTACAGAGCTAGAATTTTGGCCAGCCTGATTATCAGATAGAAATAATAAGCAAATAAACCCTTTTAACAAGGATGTCAGTGATCAAAACATCTACTTCCCCTAGACTACTTTCAAAGATCTGTTTGTAGGAAAAAAGAAAATTAAAGCAAGAACTGAAAACGAATCCCCCAAATGAAACTATAGAGCAAAGCCCCTTGATTTGGCCTGTGATATTAACTAGAAGTAAATTTTCATTATATTAAGCCCCTGATAATTTAGGATTGTTTGCTACAGTAATTGGCCTCTCTGAGAAAAATGCAGTTTATACTAAAACAAGGAGCTCTATGCTAATTATTACCTAAGCAAGAAATAACATTTCTAGACATAACAAAGGCAGTGATATTGAGAATAACAAGTGCTTATTCAGTTGTTCTAATTGATAATTAAGAATAATCTTTTTATAATTCTATTTTTAATTTTTTTATATATAAAAACATAGCACATATTTAATGTTCACAATTTGAGTTGGGATATATGCCTACACCAGTAATACCATAACCACAGTCAAGGGAATAAATATATCCATTGTGTCCAAAAGTTTCCTTGTATCCCTTTTTTTAAATTCAGGTAGCATTGGTTTATAACATTATTTCAATTTCAGACGTACATCATTATATTTCAACTTCTATACAAACTACATTGTGTTCATCACCAAAAGTCTAGTTGCCATCCATCACCATACAAATGTGCCATTTACCCCTTTCCCCCTCCCCGTGACTCTCCTTCCCCTCTGGTAACTACCAATCTCTGTATCTGTTTGTTTGTTGTTGTTGTTTTTCTCTTCCTCATGTCAGTGAAATCATATGGTATTTGTCTTTCTCTGTTTTATTTCACTTAGCATTAATACCCTCAAGCTCCATCCATGTTGTGCAAATGGCAAGATTTCATCTTTTTTATGGCTGAGTAGTATTCCATTATATATATGTGCCACATCTTCTTTATCTCTTTGTCTACTGATGGGCAGTTAGGTTGTTTCTGAGTCTTGGCTACCGTAAACAATGCTGCAATGAACCTAGGGATGCATACATCTTTTATGAGCAGTAAGCTCTTTAACGTTAATTTTAGTAATATCTTTTTTGGAAACGTCTTTTCAGGGAAGAGAAACAAAAGAAAAATAAACAAATGAGACTATATCAAGCAAAAACCCTTCTGCACAGCAAAGGAAGCCATCGAAAAAAAACAAAAAAAAACCCTACCTGTTGGGAGAAGATATTTGCAAATCACATATCTAATATGGGGTTAATATACAAAATATGTAAAGAACTCATACAACTCAACAACAACAACAAAACAATCCAATTAAAAAAATAGGAAGATGACTTGAATAGACATTTTTCCAAAGAATACATACAGATGGCCAACGGACACATGAAAAGATGTTCAACGTCACTAATCTTCAGGGAAGGCAAATCAAAACCATGATGAGATACCACCTCACACCTGTTAGAATGACTATTATCAAAAAGACAGCAAATAAGTGCTGGCGAGGATGTGAAGAAAAGGAGACCCTCATACCCTGTAAATGGGAATGCAAATTGGTGCAGCCACTATGGAAAACAGTACGGAGATTTCTCAAAAAATTAAAAACAGAACTACCATTTGATCCAGCTATTTAACCTCTGCGTATTTATCCAAAGAACAAGAATAACCTTGAAAAATAATTGAACATCCTAGACTCTTTCTCTACCTTTCCCTGCCTCCTCCAACCTGTAAGGACTACAGGCAAAATAAATACAAATTAATTTAGGATTTTATTTTTCTGGAGTTCACACCATAGGGGGGCTAGCCCTTCCCTGGTTTAAGCCTTAATTTGAGAAAGTTAAACCTTCACAATGATTTTATAACTAAAAGATTACATTAACTTCCTGCTTCCACTTAGGTTTTTTTGTTGAGAGGCCTTATCCCTTTTTTTGCAGCTATGTAGAGAAACAAGAAAAAATTACCATGTCGATGTTTGGTTATTCAAAGTCAAGTTGCCTTAACACAAAGTTTTCTGCGTCCTCTTCCTTCACTGCTAATTAAATCTTAGTAGTAGCCCCCATATCATAAATGATGTTGTACTTTAACATAAACCTTGACAGAAAGTGATTAAATTAAGAGTGTTCATAATTGCTTTTCCTCGTGTGTTTTAAGCGTTTCCTTGGTTATTATTTTCATCATTGCCTTTGTTTCCGTCTTCTAATTAGGAACACAGAGTTACACAGAATGACCTCACTGAGAAACACGATGTCAGGCGGAAAAAAAATAGATGTATAATTGAAGTTTTGTAGCTCTTAAGAGATTGAGCGGCTCAAAAGATATTTTGCTATTACTGGCATGGTTAAGATGACTTGGATGTTTTGGTTGTTAAACTACAAGAAATAAATATACAATGTGTCAGTAGTTCCAAACAATGATTCTGATTTTACTTTTCTGCTCCACTGAGATGAATGACTTTACTGTCAGTGAAACATGACAAGGTTGGAAGGGAGATTGATTTTGGGGTGGGAGGGAAGATGTTAGAAAACCAACTGAGATTCACAGAACACAAAAGTGCACATCAGTGCACATTCAAATTACACTTGTGGTCATCTATAAACAAGTATTAATTGATTGAATCCTGTGTGCCTAGCATTGAACAAATAATATGAGAAAACACTTTTCTATAGATAAACAGAATTATTTCTAGTAAGGATTTGAAAATACTTTGGAAGAAATTGAACTTATTTTTAATCATGAATGGCTAGTAGCTAAAATCACATGAAACATGAGTTGTAAGGTGAAAGAAGTCCGTGATTCAATTACTTATTAGCTTGGCAAATAGAATTATGGCTTTAGTTTTCAATTATATTCTGGGGGAAAAGAAATATTTATTGAGTTTTTAAATTACCACTGGTAAAATGTACTACAGTTATATTTTTACCTCCCAAATATTTTAATGGTGACATGTTTGAAAATTGCAGACAACACAAATACATATTTCCTTTTTCTCTTGGCACATCATTAAAATAATAGCAAAACAATAAATAATATAAACCACAACAATAAACAATACCAAATGGAGGCCATGAAAAAATGAGAAATGTTAGTAAATTTCTAGAAGGCAGAAAACAGTAGACACAGTGTTGACTGATAACATGAGAAAGCCAGTCTAGTTGACAAGCAAAAGGAGTTGTAACTAATGAGCTAGCTAAACTGCCTGCCAAGCTACAGAAGGCAGGAGTGAGAGGTAGCTTGATTGCAAGGTCATAGGAGTGATATCCATGACTAGCCACACTTACACCCTACAAATAGAAGAATCTAAAATCAAGTTTCATTGCCTTAAAGAAAACAAAATGTTAGGGATGACTTGGGCAGAAATAGTAGGTATTAGTACCCTCATTCCCATCCTTGCACTTAGGGTTTCCCTAGCAAAATGACCATGTGCCAGATCGTCACCCACAAGATACTCCTCCAGGTGACAAGTATATACAGTTGCAAGTCAACCATCCTTTGGCTCATTTAAATGTGAGTAATTAATCATTGGCCACCACACAAGATTCTAACATGAAAGACAAAGACCAAGATCAACAAAAGAAAAACAACTCTGAAGGAGACAGAAGTTAAGAATCAGAAAAAATAAACAAAAGTAAATAACACAGAATGGAAATTCCAATGAAAATCTTCAGAGAAAGAGAGAGAGAAAGAAACATTGCATCCCTTGAAAAAGATACAGTGGAAAAGAAATCATCTCAAAATAAGAGGAGTTTCCTGAACACAAAAACAAAATTTTTAAAAATCTCCCTGAATATAAAATATGAAAATACAGGGAGATAAAAGTATAACAGAAAAGAAAAGAGATGAAAGAGCCTCAACTATGGGAAAGTCCAGCTAAAGTTATCAATAATAACAACAATATAAATACAAGAAAATTTCTCTGAGTTAAATGCTTTCACATTGGAAAGGCCTGAATCATAGACATAGTGAATGAAAAATTATCGAAACTTAGATACACTGAGGAAATCTTAAGTTTCCAGATAAAAAAAATCTCTATTGTAGGTGAGCTCATCACCATTGTTCTTGTAAGACAATGAGTGGAGTTATGTCTTCAGGGTACTAAGTGAACAGTGATTTTCAACCCAGAATATTTTTCACTGTAAGCCTTCTGGACTAATTGACTTTTATTTTCTGATCTTAATTAAATCTTTTATTAAGGTAATTGCAGGTTTGCCTGCAATTACGAGAAAGAATACAGGGAGACCCCTTGAACACTTTTCCCAGTTTCTCCCAATGGTAGGATTTTGCAAACTGTAGTATGACATCACAATGAGGTTATGGACACCAACACAATCCAATAATCTTACTCATGGTTCCTCAGTTATTTTACTTACTCTCATTTGCATGTGTGTGTGCACACATTAACTCCTGTTAACGATTTTGTCAATTTATAGGTTCAAGTATCTACCACCACAGTCAAGACACTAAAGAATTACAACACCTCATGTTGCCCTTTTATAACTAAACCCACTATTCTCCTATTCCACCCATGCCCATCTCTAACCCCTGTCAATCACTAATCTCTCCTCCACTTCTAAGTGTTGTCATTTTCAAAATGTTACACAAATAAACTCATATGGTATGTAACCTTTTGGGATTTTCTTTTGACTCAGCATAAGTCCCCAAATATTCTTCCAAATTTTTGTGTGTAGCAACAGTTTATTACTGAGTTGCAGTCTGTCATAGATGTACCACAGTCTGCTTAACCGTTCACCTACTGAAGGTTATCTGGGCTGATTTCAAATTTTTGGCTATTGAAAATAAAGCTGCTGTAAACAACTGTGTACAAGTCTTTGAGTGAACATTAGTTTTTATTTCTATAGCATAAAGACCCAGGAGTTCAATTTCTGAGATGTATGGTAGCTGCTTATTTAGTTATCTAAAAAACTGCCAAATGGTTATCCAGAGTTGTTATAACACCTTACATTCCCATCAACAATGTATGAATGATCCAATTTCCCTACATCCTTGTCAGCACTTGGTGTTGCCACTGTATATTTTTTTTTTAATTTTTGCCATTCACGTAAGTATTTAGTGACATATCATTAGAGTTTTCTTTATTTCTTTTCCTTTTTCCTTTTTTTTGGGGGGGGGGGGAGGAAGATTGGCCCTGAGCCAACATCTATTGCCAATCTTCCTCTTTTTGCTTGAGAAAGATTGTCCCTGAGCTAACATCTAAGCCAATATTCCTCTATTTTGTATGTAGGATGCTGCCACAGCATGGCTTGATGAGCAGTGTGTAGGTTTGCACCTGGGATCTGAACCCATGAACCCTGGGCTGCCAAAGTGGAACGCTCGAACTTAACCACTATACCACCAGGCCAGCCCCTTAATTTGCATTTTCTTAGTGATGAATGATGTTGAATATCTTTTCATGTGGTTATTTGCCATCTATATATTCTCTTCAGTGAAATATCTGTTCACATCTTATGCCAATTTTCAAATAGGATTTTTTTTTGCGTTAAGTTTTGAGATTTCCTTATACTTTCAGACATTTGTCCTTTGACAGGTATACGGTTGGCAAATACTTTCTCCCAGACTGTACATAGTCTTTTCATTTTCTTTATATGAGATTTTGTAGTGTAAAAGTTTTTAACTTGATGAGGTCCAATTTATCAATGTTTTTCTTTTATGGATTACTGTTTTAGTCACAAGTTTAAGAACTCTTTTTCTATCTCTGAATTCTGAAGATTTTCTTCTATGTTTTACTTTTTCTAAAAGCTTTATTGTTTTATACTTTACATTTAAGCCTATGATCCATTTTAAGTGAATTTTTGCATAAGGCATGAGGCTTTGGTCACGGTTCTTTTTTTTACTTTCTAATTTTTATCTTTTTCCTAAGAATGTTCCATTGCTCTATCAACAGTTGTTGAAAAGGCTATCCTTCCTCTAATGAACAGGTTTTGCACCTTTGACAAATATTTGTGTGGACCTACTTCTGGTGCTCTATTTATTTCATTGATCTGTATATTCCTCTCCTCATCAAAACATCAAGTAATTACTGTAGGTAAATAGCCTTAATATTTTTATTTGTCTTCATTAAGACTATTTTAACTATTCTAGGTACTTTGCCATTCCATATAAATTTTAGAATGTTTGTCCATATCTACAATTAACTTTGCTGGGATATTTGTAGGAATTGCATTAAACCTGTAGATCAATTTGAGGAGAATTGACCTCTTTACTATGCTGAATCTTACAATCAATAAAAACAGTATGTCTCTCCATTTATTTAGGTCTTCTTTGATTTCTTTCATCAGCATCTTCTAGTTTTCAGTATATGTGTCTTCTTTTCTAATATTTATGCCTTCTGTTTCCTTTTCTTGCCCATATCAGGGGCTAGAACTCCCAGTACTATGTTAAATAAGAGTGGTGAGAGTAGATATCCTTGCTTTTTTCCAGGTATTAGAAGGAAAGCATTCATTTATTCACCATCAGTATAGTCTTAGCTATAGAATTTGTTTGTATTAGAAGGAAAGCATTCATTTATTCACCATCAGTATAGTCTTAGCTATAGAATTTGTTTGTTTTCTGTAAAGGGTCTTTATCAATTTGAGATAATCCCTCTCTATTCCTAAATATCCGAAGGTTTTTATCATAAACAGTTTTGTCGATTGTTGTGATTATATGATTTTCCTTCTTTAGCTTGTTGAGATGATAAATTACATGTTTGATTTTCAAAGGTTAACGTAAACCTGCGTGACTGGAATAAATCATTTGTGGCCATGGTGTACAGTTCTTTTTAAATTTCATTGAATTTCATTTGTTACTGCTTTGTTGAATCATCAGGGGTATTAGTTTATGGCTTTCTTTTATTGTACCGTCTTTGTCAGCTATTTGTATTAGGGCACCGGCCTCATGCAAAAATTTGGTAAATGTTCACATTTCTGTCTTCTAAAAGATAATGTGTAAAATTGGTGTTAATTTTTCTTTAAATGTTTGATAAAATTCTCCAGTGAAATCATCTAGGCCTGAAAATTCTTTTTCAGGAGATTTTAAAGTACATGTCCAATTTCTTTGATCGTTGTAGGACTATGTGGGACTGCCTATTTCATCTTGGTTGAGTTTTGGTAGTTTGCAGTGTTTGAAGAATTGTTTTATTTATTCTAAGTTGTAGTATTTATCAGCGTAAAGTTGTCTGTATTACTCCCTTAATACCTTTTTAATCACTACAGGATCTGTACTGCTATTTCATGTTTCATTCCTCATAGTGACAATATGCGTTTTCTCTTTTTTCAGTTTTCACCATTTCTCAGGGATTATCAATTTTATTAATTTTTAATTAACCAGTATTTGTTTTATTGATTTTCTCTATCATTTTCTTATTTTAAATTTTATTGATTTCTGCTTTATCTTCATTATTTCTTCCCTTTTGCTTGCTTGGGTTTATTTTACTCTCTTCTTTTTATAATTTCTTTTTTATTGATGTTTAATTGGCACACAATATCCTATTAGTTTTAGGTGTACATCACTGTGATTCAATATTTATATACAATCACGCATTGCTTAACAACAATGTTCCGAGAAAATCATTGTTCGGCAATTTTGTCCTGCACACATCACACAGTGTGCTTACACAAACCTAGGCGGTATAGCCTACTCCATACCTGGGCTGTATGGTACTAATCTCATGGGACCACATCATATATGCAGGCTGTTGTTGACTGAAACATTGGTAAGTGGTGCACAACTGTACACTACAAAATGATCACCACCATAAGTCTAGTTACTATCTGTGACCATACAAAGTCATTACAATATTATTCAATGTATTCCCTATGCTGTACATTACATCCCCATGACTTATTTTTTTATAATTGGAATTTTGTACCTCATGATCTCCTTTACCAATTTCTCCCACCCCAACCCCTCCCCACTCAGATAACCACCAGTTTGTCTCCTATATCTGTAAGTCTGTTTCTGCTTTATTTTGTTTTCTTATTTGTTTGTTTTGTTTTTAGATTCCACATATTAGTGAAATCATGTGGTATTTGTATTTCTCTTCCTGATCTATTTCATTTAGCATAACACCTTCTAGGTCCATTTGTTGCAAATGCAAGATTTTTTTATGGCTGAGTAATATTCCATTGTAACTGCATCTTCTTTATCAATTCATCCATTGATGAATGCTTAGGTTGCTTCCTTATCTTGGCTATTGTAAATAATGCTCCAATAAACATAGGGGTGCAAATATCTCTTCAAATATTATTTTCATTTTCTTTGGATAAATACCCAGAAGTGGAATTGCTGGATCATATGGTAGCTCTATTTTTAATTTTTTGAGGAAACTTCATACTGTTTTCCATAGTGGCTGCACCAATTTACATTCCCATCAAAGGTGTATGACGGTTTCCTTTTCTTCACATCCTTGTCAGCACTTATTGTTTGCTGTCTTTTTGATAATAGCCATTAGGACAGATGTGAGACAGTATTTTGCTGTGGTTTTGTTCACACATCCCTGATGAATAATGATGTTAAGCATCTTTTCGTTCACCTGTTGGCCATTTGGAAAAACATCTATTCAAGTCCTCTTAAAATTTTTTAATTGGCTTACTTGTTTGTTTGACATTATGTTGTGCAAGTTCCTTATATATTTGGATATTTGCCCCTTCTCAGATGTATGATTTGTAAATATCTTCTGTCATTCAGTAGGTTGCTGACAAGATGAGGAACAAGACAGGGATGCTCACTCTCACCACTTTTACTGAACATAGTATTGGAAGTCCCAGCCACAGCAAGTAAGCAAGAAAAAGAAATAAAAGCCATCCATATTGGAAAGTAAGAAGTAAAACTGTCACTATTTTCAGAAGACATGATGCTATATAGAGAAAACCCTAAAGACTCTGCCAAAAAACTATTAGAACTAATAAATGAATTCAATAAATGTGCAGGGTAAAAAATTAACATGGAGAAATTGATTGTGTTTCTATACATAAATAACAAACTATCAGACAGAGAAACTAAGAAAATAATCCCATTTACAATTGTATCAAAAAAAGAACAAAACATCTAGGAACAAATTTAACCAAGTTGGTGAATGACTTGTACTTTAAAATCTATAAGACATTGATGAAAGACATTGAAGATGACACAAATAAATGGAAAGCTGTACTGTATTCATGGATTGGAAGAATTAGTATTGTTAAAATATCCATACTACCTAAGGCAATCTACAGATTCAGTGCAGTCCCCATCAAAATGCCAATGGTATTTTTCACAGAACTAGAACAAAGAAGTCAAAAATTTGTATGGAACCACAAAAGACCCTGGATAGCCAAAAAAATCTTGAGAAAGAAGAACAAAGCTGGAGGTATCTTGCTCCCTGACTTCAAAACATACTACAAACCTATAGAAATCAAAACAGTATGGTACTTGAACAAAAACAAACATATAGATCAATGGAATACTATAGAGAGCCCAGAAATAATCCCAATACAATACGGTCAATTAATCTATGACAAGAGGCAAGAATATCCAATGGGGGAAAAGATAGCCTCTGCAATAAGTGGTGCTGGGAAAATTGGACTGCTACATGCAAAAGAAGGTAAATGGACCACTATTTTACCCTATATGAAAAAATAAACTTAGAGTGGATTAAAGACTTAAATGTAAGACCTGAAACCATGAAACACTTAGAAGAAAGCATAGGCAGTATGCTCTTGGTATCGGTTTTAGCAATAATTTTTTGGATTAATCTGCTCAGGCAAGGGCAACAAGGTGCAAAAGTAAGCAAATGGGATTATATCAAACTAAAAAGCTTTTACACAGAGAAAACACCATCAACCAAACAAAAGGTGACCTACTGAATTGGAGAAGATACTCTTTTCCTAGTTTCAGATATAAAATCTTAAGCTATTGAATTGAGATGTTTTCCAGTTTTCTTTTTTTTATTGTGGTAACATTAGTTCAAAACATTACATGCGTTTCAGGGGTACATCATTTTATTTCAGTTTCTGTGTAGATTACATCATGTTCATCATCCAAAGACTAATTATAATCCATCACCACACACATATGCCTAATCACCCCTTTCACTCCCCCCATCCCACATTCCACTCTGGTAACCACCAATCCAATCTCTCTTTCTATGTGTGTGTTTGTTGTTTTTATCTTCTGCTTATGAGTGAGATCATATGGTATTTGACTTTCTCCCTCTGACTTATTTCACTTAGCATAATACCCTCAAGGTCCATCTATCTTGTCAAAAATGGCTGGATTTCATGTTTCTTATGGCTAAGTAGTATTCCATTGTGTATATATATGGCATCTTCTTTATCAATTCATCCTCTGATGGGCTCCTGGGTGGCTTCCAAGTCTTGGCTGTTGTGAACAATGCTGCAATGAACATAGGGGTACATGTATTTTTATGCATTTGTGTTTTCATGTTCTTTGGATAAATACCCAGCCGTGGAATAGCTGGCTCATATGGGAATTACATTCTTAGTTTTTTGAGGAATCTCCATACTTTTTTCCATAATGGCTGCACCAGTTTGCACTCCTACCAGCAGCACATGAGAGTTCCCTTCTCTCCACATCTTCTCCAACACTTGTTATTTTCTGTCTTGCTAATTACAGTCATTCTGATGGGGGTGAGATGATATCTAATTGTAGTTTTGATTTGAATTTCCCTGATAGTTAATGATGTTGAACATCCTTTCACATGCATGTTGGTCATCTGTATGTCTTCTTTGGAGAAATGTCTGTTCAGATCTTTGACCCAGTTTTTAATTGGGTTCTTTGTTTTTTTGTTGTTGAGATATATGAGTTCTTTGCATATTTTGGATGTTAACTCCTTATCTGATATATGCGTTGCAAATATATCCTCCCAATTATTAGGTTGTCTTTTCGTTTTGTTGATGGTTTCCTTTGCTGTGCAGAGACTTTTTAGTTTGATGTAGTCCCATTTGTTTATTTCGTCTATTGTTTCCCCTGTCTGGTCACACATTGTACTTAAAAATATGCTGCTAAAACCAATGTTGAAGACTGTACTGCCTATGTTTTCTTCTGGAAGTTTCATGATTTTGGGTCTGACATTCAAGTCTTTAATCCATTTTGAGTTAATTTTTGTGTATGGTGTAAGATAATGGTCTACTTTCATTCTTTTGCATGTGGCTGTCCAGTTTTACCAACACCATTTTTTGAAGAGATTTTCCTTTCTCCATTGTATATTCTTGGTTCCATTGTCAAAAATTAGCTGTCCATAGACGTGTGGGTTTATTTCTAGGCTCTTGATTCTATTCCATTGATCTGTGTGTCTGTTTTTGTGCCAGTACCATGCTGTTTTGGTTACTATGGCTTTGTAGTTTATTTTAAAATCAAGGAGTGTGATACCTCCAGCTTTGTTCTTTTTTCTCAAGATGCCTTTGGCTATTCAAGATCTTTTGTTGTTCTATGTAAATTTTAGGATTTTTTGTTCTATTTCTGTGAAAAATGTTGTTGGAACATTGATAGGGATTGCATTCCATGTGTAGATTGCTTTAGGAAGTATGGACATTTTAACTATGTTAATTCTTTCAATACAGAAAGCACAGAATGTCTTTTCATTTCTTTGTGTCTTCTTCAATTTCTTTCAACAATGCTTATAGTTTTCAGTGTACAGATCATTCACCTCTAGTTAAGTTTATTTCTATGTATTTTATTCTTTTTGTTACAATTGTAAATGGAATTGTATTCTTAATTTCTCTTCCTGCTACATTGTTGTTAGTGTATAGAAATGCAACTGATTTTTGTTGTTGATTTTGTATCCTGAGACTTGACTGTATTCATTTATTATTTCTAAAAGTTTTTTAGTGGATTTTTTAGGGTTTTCTATATATAAAACCATGTCATCTGCAAATAGTGACAGTTTCATTTCTTTCTTTCCAATTTGGATGCCTTTTATTTCTTTTTCTTGCCTGATTCCTCTGGCTGGGACTTCCAATACTATGTTAAATAAGAGTGTTGACAGTGGGCATCCTTGTCTGGTTCCTGTTCTTAGAGGGATAGCTTTCAGTTTTTCTCCATTGAGAATGATATTTGCTGTGGGTTTGTCATATACAGCCTTTATTATGTTGAGATATTTTCCTTCTATACCCATTTTATTCAGAATTTTTGCGATAGATTGATGCTGTATCTTGCCAAATACTTTGTCTGCATTTATTGAGATGATCATGTGATTTTTATTCCTCATTTTGTTAACGTGGTGTATCACGTTGATTGATTTGTGGATGTTGAACCATTCCTGCATCCCTGGAAAAAATCCCACTTGGTCATGGTGATGATCTTTTTAAATGTATGTTGTATTCGGTTTGCTAGTATTTTGTTGCGGAGTTTTGCATCGATGTTCATCAGTGACATTGGCCTGTAATTTTCTTTTTTTGTTGTCCTTGTCTGGTTTTGGTATCAGGGTAATGTTGGCTTCCTAGAATGAGGTAGGGAGCTTCTGCTCTTCTTCAATTTTTTAGAAGAGTTTGAGAAGAATAGGTGTAAAGTCTCCTTTGAATATTTGGTAGAATTCACCAGGTAAGCCATCTGGTCCTGAACTTCTATTTGGGGGGAGGTTTCTGAGTACTATTTCAATCTCCTTACTGGTGATTGGTGTATTCAAATTCTCTATTTGTTCTTGATTCAGTTTTGGAAGGTTCTATGATTCTAAGAATCTATCCATTTCCTCTACATTACCCAATTTGTTGGCATATAGCTTTTTGTAGTATTCTCTTATAATCATTTGTATTTCTGAGGTATCATTTGTAGTTTCTCCTCTTTCACTTCATATTTGTTTGAGCCTTCTCTCTTTTTTTTTTTGGTAAATCTGGCTAAAGGTTTTCAGTTTTGTTTATCTTTTCAAAGAACCAGCTCTTGGTTTCATTGATTTTTTTAAATTGTTTTTTTAGTTTCTATTTCATTTATATCTATTTCATTTATTTCATTTTTTTAATTCTCTATGTCATTTATTTTCATTCTGGTTTTTGTCATATCCTTTCTTCTACTGATTTGGGGCGTTGTTTGCTATTCTTTTTCCAGTTCCTTTAGGAGCACTGTCAGATTGTTTACTTGCAATTTTTCTTGTTTGTTGAGGTAGGCCTATATTGCCATAAACTTCCCTTTTAGTGCCTTTTTTGCTGTATCCCATAAATTTTGTCATGTTGTGTTTTCATTTTCATTTGGAGAGGTCTCACCTCTCATCAAGATGCACCCAGAGCCTATCAGGTGAGTCTCTTTTCAAGAGAGGACTGTGAACTTTCTTTTAGCTTGCTTTCCATAACAGGTGAATTTGCGTGTGGGCCCTTTGGTAGCCAGTTTTTTTCCAGTTAAGTTTAATGGCTTTTCTAGGGGTATAAACTGCTGTAGTTAATAGCCAGCAAAGGCAGCTATTATGAGACTCATCTCAGTTGTGCTGTGGCTGAAGGATGCTTATAGCAGTAATGTGCCCCTGCTCATGTCCCCTGCTCCTTCAAGGAAGGCTGCGTACCTTAGGATTGCTCCTTGGTGGCCATGAAGCTCCACAGCTCACAAAGGTAGCTTTTTTTCTCTCTGGAAAGGAATTTCTGCCTCGTCCACCTCAGTCAGAATTGTCCTTTGTTGAGGGGTTTTTAAAATCCAGTTTTAAGTTCTCTCTCAGGGGTAATTGTTCCAAGAATAGTTGTAAATTGGTAGTGTCTGTGGGAGGAGGTGAGTTCAGAGACCACCTACACTGCCATTTTGTCACCAACTCCTCTGTTTTCCAGTTTCTAGTGTGAGTATTTAGAGTTATAATTTTCCTCTCAATCCCACGAATTTGATACATTGTATGGTCTTTTTAAAAAGTTCAGTTCTAGGCCAACCCAGATGGCCTACTTGTTAAGTTCCACACACTCTGCTTCAGTGGCCTGGGTTCAATTCCCAGGTGCAGATCTATACCACCCACCTGTCAGTGGCCATGCTGTCATGGCAGCTCACAAACAGAGGAAGATTGGCAGTGAGTGTTAGCTCGGGGTGAAACCTCCTCAGCAAAAACAAAAATTAAAAAAATTCAGTAGACTATTTAGAAGTCTATTTTTCAGTTTCCATGTAATTTTCCTATTGCATTTTTGTTGTTGACTTCTGTTTTGATTCCATATGGTCAGAGAACATATTCTGTATAATTTTATTTTTTAAAAATTTTCTGAGGTAGTGTTTTATGGCCCAAGATGTGGTTTATCTTGGTGAATATTCCATAGGTGCTTAGAAAATATGCATTCTGCTGTTGTTAGGTGGAGCATTCTGTATATGTTAATTAGATCCTGTGGGTTGATTGCCTCATCCAGAACTTCATATCTTTCACAGTTTTCTGTCTGGTGGTTACGTTAGTTACTGTGAAGGAGATGTTAAATCTGTGAACTGTAACTGTAGATTTATCTATTTTCAACTCTATCAGGTTTGATTTCATGTATATGAGTTTTTTGGTGTGTCTATGTTTAGGATTATGTGTCTTCTTGGCATATTGATTCTTTTATCAATATGTAATATTCCTCTTTGTTTCTAATATTTTTCTTTGTTCTGAAATCTACTTTATGTTAATATATTTATTATATTTGTATTTATGTGTTAATATAGCAATTCCTGTTATTCTTGCTTAACATTTGCCTGAGATATATATATATATATACATATATATATATTTAATATATTTTTACTTTCAAATTACTTATGTTGTTGAATTTGAAGTCACTTCTCACAAGCAGCATATGTCGGGGATTCTCAACATCATCCCCATACTTGACGATTTGCTAGAAGGATTCATAAGATTCCTGACACAAGATATAGTCAGAGTCACAGCTACAATATACTACAGTGAAGGATTTATTCAGTAAAGGGAAAGTCACGTGGAGTAAAATCCAGAGGAAACCAGGTGCAGCGCTTGAAAAGTCTTCTCCTAGTGGAGTCACACAGTAAGTGTTCAATTCCTCAAGCAAGGTGTTGTGTAAACACATGTGAAATATTTTCTACTGGGGAAGTTCGTCGGAGACTCAGTGTCCAGAGTTTTTTACTTGGAAATTGTCACATAGGCATCTTCTTCAGGGTATACACCAAATCCCAGATTCCCAAAAGGAAAGCAGGTGGTCAGTATAGACCATACTGTTTGTGCAGACAATTTAGGCAAAGTGAGATATCCTTATCAGACAATGGTGAGAACCCTGGGGAAAACCAAGGTCACAGACAGCAGACAAGGGCCAATCTGACAAGCTGGTCTTTTTAAGAATAACAACTTCAGGCTTTGCTGCTAACAGCATATAGTTCAGGTCATTTTTTTAATCCACTTTGCCAGTCTTTGTCCTTTGATTGTATTTAGAGCATTTACATTTAAGGAATTATTAAGTTAGAGTTTAAATTTGTTATTTTATTTGTTTTCTATTTGTTTCTTCTGACTCTTATATCTGAGTTTCTCTTTTCCTGCTTCGCTATAAATTAGTAGGAACATTTTTTTGGATTCCACCTTGATTTATTTAAAATGTTTTTGAGAGCATCTCTTAGAATAGTTTTCATAGTGCTTGCAGTAAGTATTAAAATATACCTGTGTGCTGGGGCTGGACTCATGGCCGAGTGGTTAAGTTCACATGCTCCAATTCTGTGGCCCAGGGTTTTGCTGGTTCGGATCCTGGCCATGGACATGGCACCACTCATCAGCCATGCTGAGGTGGTGTCCCACACAGCGTAACCAGAGGCACTCACAGCTAGAATATACAACTATGTACTGGGGGGCTTTGGGGAGAAGAAGAAAAAAGAGAGAAAGAAGATTGGCAACAGATGTTAGCTCAGGTGCCAATCTTAAAAAATAAATAAATAAATAAAATATACGTGTGTGACTTATAATAGGCTATTGGTGTTAACATAGCAGTTTGAGTGAAGCGTGGACATCTCACTTCCATTTAGGTCCTGCTTTTAAATGTCGTCGTCTCATGTATCAGATGTTGTTATAATTTTTTGTTTCATTCATCATATATGACTTATAAAACTCAAGAAAAAAGAATAGGCTATTGTATGTACCCGATTTCTTCTCTTTCCCTTGTTACTTCTTCCTTCCTGATGTTCCAGGATTCCTTCTTTTATGATTTTCTTTGTGTTTGAAGCATTTCCTTATAGCCAGTCTTTAAGGTAAGTCTGCTAGTGACAAATTAGTTTTGGTTTGTTTGAGAATGTTTTTACTTCCTCTTTTTAATCTTGAAAGATAGTTTTACCAGATTTTATAGAATTAGTAACCACAGCTCTCTTCTTTCAGCGCTCGGAAAACACTGTGCCACTTCCCTCTGCTCTCCACAGTTTCAGATGAGAAAACCACTATAATCCAATGTGCTGTTCCCCATAGGGAATGTACCATTAATCTTGGCTGCTTTCAATATTTTTTTCTTTTTATTTAGTTTTCAAAAGTTTAATTATGATGTGTCTTGACATGGATTTCTTAGGGGTTTGCCTGTATAGGGGTGGTCAGCTTCTTATATGTAGGTTTTCCAAATTTGGAAAGTTTTCAGCCATTATTTTTCCAAATACTCATTCAGTCCCAGTTTCTTTCTCCTCTCCTTCTGGGACTTCAATGATAAAAATATTGGATCATTTGTTATGTCCAACAGGTCCTTGAGTCTCTGTTCATTTATTTACTTGTTTCTGCCTATTTTCTCTCTATTCTTCAGATTGCATTCATTATATCGTTCACGGATTCTACTTCTATCATCTCCATTCCGTACGCGAGCCCAACCAAGAGTTTTATCTCGTTATTGTATTTTTCACTTTTATAACTTCAATTTGGTTCATTTTTATAACTTCTATTTCTTTACTGAGATTTTCTATTTTTTAATTTGTTTCAAGAGATTTTGTAATTGCCTGTTGAAATATTTTTATGACAGCTGCTTTAAAAGTCTTGTCAGCTAATTCCAACATATGATTCATTTTGCTGTTGGCATCAGTTGATTGTTTTCTTATTCAAGTTATGTTTTCTTGGTTCTTGTTGCAATGAATGATTTTTTTTATCGTATTCTGGACATTTCGTCTCTTATGTTAGGAGGACCTGGATCCTATTTAACTTTTTTTCATTTTTAATTTTAACAGGTAGTCACCATGTTTAGATTTAGCTCATGTGGCTTGCCTACATTTGTGGGCTGTGTTTCCAGTGTCAGTTTCATTATCAGAGCCTGTATCATTTTGATCTGCCTGGTTTATCTGGTGCCACAGTGACTCGAACTTTTCCCTGCCGGTGCTGACTCAGGATGTGAAGGGGTTTTCCTAGGCTTGGCTGCCAGGTATCTCTCAGTGGGGGAGCATGTAGTGGGATTCCCCTTCCAGTGCCTCTCCTCCATGTTGTTTTGCCTGCAGGCACATAGGTTCTCTTCAGACTGAGACCCTTGCTGCAGCTGGATCCTTCACCCACTTGCCCAATCCAGTTTCCCTTGGCAGAGAGTGAGAATCTGGTCCCACTGAGACAAAAAGTCTTCCTGGTCCAGGCCGCTAGCTGTGGCTGCACCCATTTTCCCAGTTCCATCTGCCCACTCCCATTTGCTGGTAAGGGGAGATAGTCTGGGTACAACAGTGGCAAGAAGATTTACCAGAACAGGTTACTTGCTGTGACTTTGTCCCTTTTATGAGTTCTGCCTGCTTACTCCAGTGACTCTGGGCAGGATAGGAGAGACTTACTCACATGGAGACTAACAGGCTTCCTGAACCAGGCAACTTGCTGTATTTTGTCTCTTCTGCCAGCTCTGCCTGCCCATCTTGGTATCTCTTGGTGGATAAGGGAGTTTCAGGCCCATTGTGGAAAGAGAGTGCTTCCTCCTCCGGCTGCTTATTTCTGGCAGGGCTCCCAATTGATCCCCCTTTCAATGGTACCAGGCTCTCCTGTTGTCAGAAGGACTTCTGTTTGGAAAGGAATGACCTGCCTTCTGTTGTTAAGTTAGGGTTTCCAAAATGCCAGGTCTGGGTGGCCTTCCTCTGTTGGGTGGGGGGACACAAGATGCCCTGCTGCCACTGTTTTTGTTCCTCCAGTCCCAGCATCCTAAATCAGCTCATTTTCTTCTTATAATTCATATTTCTTTGGTTGTGTCTTGTACTATTTCCAGGGTATATAGTTGTCCTTAGAGGAGAGATGCAGGGAAAATGATTCTATACCATCTTGTCCAGATCAAAACTCCCTTAATTGACTTTTTATTATTTATTGAAATTATATACCTCATAAAAGTCATTTTGTAAAAGAGATGTTGACTTTTTTTTTTTTGAGGAAGATTTGCCCTGAACTAACATCTGTGCCAATCTTCCTCTATTTTGTATGTGGGTTGCTGCCACAGCATGGCTGCTGTATAGGTTGACACCCAGGGAAACAAACCTTGGCTGCTAAAATGGAGCATGCCAAACTTAAGCACTAGGTCATGGGGTCAACTCATTGAATTATTTTTTTAGAAGTAAAATAGAATCCATTTTAGCTTTTACCCATCTCAAAACCTAAACACTTATTGTTTTTTTTTAAAGTCCACATAGTTCTCCAGCTTTTTCTAGTGCTTTCTTGGATTATACTGTGGTCTGACCACTCCTGATATTAAAATAACAAAAACAGCTATCATCTTTACAAAACCCACGCAAAGTAAACAATGTTTTGCCCTTTGAAAGAGGAAAAAATTGAGCCCTAGAAAGAGTCACTGAATTTCGAGGAGTGTGAGGCTGGATAGTGTTGTGAGGGACTGAGACTCAAATGTAGATCTACACAGCTTAAGAAATCCTTTCTTTCCTTCCATCCCAATTTCATGGTTTTAAACTCAGCCTTCTAAAAACTCATATAGATTTATAAGAAAATATTCACCTGGAAATCTTCAATATGCATGAGTTGGTTTGTTTTGTTTTGTTTTGAACTAGGTCTATTCAGTTAGAATATGACTTGTAAAATGGGCTTTGAAGTAAGACGTTTTTCCCTCACATTCAAGTTTCTCCACTTATTATCAATAAAACCTTGAATAAATCACTTAATATTTCTGATTCCCAATTTTCTTTATATAAATTGGATTTAATATTTTCCTCATTGTGTCATTGTAGTGATTAACCAGAAAAACATTGCAGAGACACCTCAAATGAACCATGACACATAAAAGGCACTCAATAATGACACTCAATAATGTATATTATTATTTTTATTATTGATATTGACATAATGGTGATGACAATGAGGATGAAGAGAAAGAATAGGAGGAAGAGAGGAAAGATTCTCCAAAAATATTGTCATAGAAAGGAAATATTGCATCCTAACAAATCAACTAGAGTTAATTATGTTAGTGTAGTTGGGAGATATTAGAAAATTGATATATACAATGTGAAAAAGTATAGGTTAAAAATGAATGAAGCAAGAAAAAATAAAAATAATTTTATAGAGTCAAATAAATTTTTTTCATCGGCATTCACTTTCCATGTAAAGGCAGAAAAAGAAAGATCACATTGGGAATTCAAGGGGAAGAAAAAGTATGAATGGAATATGTTTAAAATATTCACAAATTCTTATCAGCAACTAGTCAGAGGCTATGAACGGATCACTAGCTCAGCTTTACCATTGTGGAAATTTTATGCATATCCTGCTAGGTTCTCCAAAAGCAAAAGCCACCACCATCTTGAAAGAGCTGAAACATCTGAACCATATTTCCATTAAATAAGGAGCTGAAATTTAAATGCTGATGGCAAATGTAAATGAGGAAAATAACAGTAAAAATCTGTGGCTGCTGCCAGAGATCTTATACAAATGTCCAGCACATGACACATATCAGGAATTAAATGGAACAGTAGAAATCATCTGATCTGATAGCATTATATTACTGGTAAAGAAATTGAGGCTAAAAAAGTGTAAGATGAAAAATGTGGCATTTTCCATTGATGCAAATTGATGAGGAAAAAAGAAATAAAGCAGAGCATCTTATTTCTGGAATCAGATCCACTGATAATATGGATTACAAAGTAACATTATAGAAGTGGTAATATAGATGTACCAATCACGTTGATACAGGTGTCCTGGAATTAGTCTGTAAATAAATTCTTTTCTAAAATATAATGAAATTTTCCCCATGATATGGCAACGTGAAAACAAAAAAGTAAACAGATGAAAACCACTGTGCAGTTAATCTCTTCATAAAGTATGTCATTATTTCATAATGTGACAAACAAATTCTAAATGATCTCTTTTAAAATTTTAATTTTCATATTTATTCACTAAACAAACATGTGCCTGGTATATGCAATACATTTTGGATATGGAATACATATAATGGTTTATGGTCTTACTACATAAGAAAGTAACTTAACTAGTGGAACAGATTCATCATTAACTATAATATTTAACCCTTAGAGCATTTTCATTCCATTTTCGTGAGACAATGAAACAAATGCTATGATTATGCTGGGGACATATGACTAGAAAAAGGCTTTCCAGAGGAGTTGATTTCCAAGTATGGCCTAAAGGACAAGTACAGATTTGGCAGTTGAGATGGAAGAAAAGAAAGATGTTTCAGACATGAGCAGAAGTACAGAAGTATAGAAGTAATTGTAAAACAACCTAAAAATTGGGCAGGGGGTTTGGGAGCTCAAGGTTCACGGGAGTAGAAGGGCATTGATATCTGAGATAATGCTAAACTTCTAGGTTGGAGACAGTATTTAAAGGTGTTTGGTGCCATTTTTATAGAATTAAGATTTATCCTAGGCACAAAGAGAAGCCACAGATCGTTCGTGAGGAAGAAATGACCATCTGATGTTTGGTTTTGGAGAACAGCTGACAGCTATGTAAAGGATTGATGTAAGAGGATACAAACTGAAGACAAGAGGCCATTTGGAATGTACACAACACTTCAGAAATGATCCAGAAGTAATAAGGACCTGAATTCAAATAGTTACTGTAGGAATAAAAAGAAGTGGATGGTAAATGATACCATCAAGAAAGTAAAAAGATAACCTACAAAATGAGAGGAAATATTTGCAAATCATACATCTGATAAGGGACTTATATTAAGAATATATGAAGAACATTTAAAATGCAATAATTTTATTATTAATTAATATTATTAATTATTAATAATAATTTTATTATTGTATTTTAAAATATAAATAACTCAATTAAAATATCAGAAAAATTATTTGGATAGACATTTCATGGTGCTTTTGATTTGCATTTCTGCATTGACTAATGATGTTGAGTATCTTTTCATGTGTTCACTGGTTATTTGTATATCTTCTTTGGAGAAATATCACTTCACACCTACTAGGATAGTGATAATCAAAAAGACAGATAATGACAAATGTTGGTGAAGATGTGAAGAAACTGGAATCTTTATACATTGCTAGCAGGCATGTAAAATGGTGCAGTCACTTTGGAGAAACACTTGGTAGTTCTGCAAACATTAAACATAGACTTACCATATGATCCAGCAATTTCAATCCTCAGTATATACCCAAGAGAAATGAAAACATGCGTCCACACAAACACTTGTACATGAATGTTCATAAAAGTATCATTCATAATAGCCAAAAACTATAATAAATAACCAAAATGTCCAACAACTGATGAATGGATAAGCAAAATGTGCTATATCTATAGAAGTGAATATTATTTGAAAAGAAAAAATGAGAAAGTGCTGGTATGAGCGAGAATATTATCTGAAAAGAAAAACTGAGAAAATGCTGGTATGAGCGACAACGTGCATAAACATTATGCTACACGAAAGAAGAGAGTCAAAATAAAGAAAAAGTACATGTTGTATGATTTCATTTATGTAACTATACAGAAGAGACAAATCTATAGAAACGGAAGTAGATTAGTGTTTGCCCAAGAAAGGGAGGGTTGAGAGGAGAGTGTGGAATGATTGCTAATGGACATTGTTTTTCTGGTGGAGTGATGAAATGTTCCAAAATTGTGATGATGGTTGCACAACTCTGTAAAAATACTAAAACCCATTGAATCTTACACTTTCAATAGGTGAATTGTATGATACATGAATTGAGTTATATCTCAATAAAATTGTTTTAAAAAGAGTGGATTTGAATGATATTTCAGAGAAAAACGTTGCAAAGTAGTAATTCATTAACTTAGAGTGCTAATGAATACGGTTGTCAATAAAATGCCATCCTCTGATTGATCTCTGTGACTGTGGATGTGGCATTGCCACTATCTATAATAAAAGAAAATCAGTTGGAAGAACATGTTTAGGGAGAAAAATTAAATTTCATTTCAGGTACGTTAAACTGAGGTGCTGATTTCTTCAGGTTTTTTTGGTCATTCATGACATTGACAGTTTTGCACAGGATAATCCAGTAGTCTTGTAGAATGGGACTCAATTCTATTATGTATGTTTTGCAGGAGTACCACAGATGAGATGTTTTGCTCTTGGTGCATCACATGAAGATGCACACAACGTGGATTTGTCCTATTACCAGTAATGTTAACTTTAATCAATCACTTGGTTAAGACAATGTCAGTCAGATTACTCTGCTGGAAAGTTTTTATTTTTCCCTTTGTAATTAATAAGTATACAGTATAGTGGAAAGATGTCTGCATTGAATTGGTATAATTTCTTCCTAAAATGTTTGTTTGAGTTCACCAGTGATGCCATTTGGCATAGAGCTATTGTTATTGTTTTGGGGGAGAGAGGAAGGAAAGATTTTTAATGATAAGGGCAATTTATTTATTTAGTAGACAAAGGCAATTCAGGTTATATATTTCTTCTTATGTGATCTTTGCTAATTTGTGACTTTCAAAAAATTTCTGTATTTCATGTAACTTATCACATTTATTGACACAAAGTTTTTCATAATATTTCCTTGTTACCTTTTAAATGTCTAGATAATTTGTAGTGACATTCTTCCATTTTTTCCTGACATTTATAATATTAGTATGCTTTCATTTTTTTCCTGATCAATCAAGCCAGAGGCTTATCAATTTTATTCATTTTTACAAATAACCAGTCTTTTGTTTCCTGATTTTTCTCTTTTGGTTTCTCATTTTTAATCTCATTGCTTTTTGTCCCTATTTTTACTGTTTTATTCCCTCTGCTTGCTTTGGGTTTAATTTGCCCTTCTTTTTCTAGTTTCCTAGTGCAGAATATAAGATTACTGATTTGAGACCTTTTTCTTTTCTAATATAAGCATTTAGTGCTATAAATTTCTCTCAAAGCACTACTTTAGCTGAGTCCGTAAAATATTGATATGTTGTGTTTTCACTGTCTTTTGAATTATTTTCTAATTTTCCTAGTGATTTCTTCTACTAGGATCTTCTTTGACCCATGCATTATTTAGAAGTGTTTTTTAGCTATTTATTTTTATTTTAGTCCCATTGGTTAGTTGTATTATTTATATCATTTTGAATTTGTTTTTTTTTAAGACCTCGAATTCTGCTTATCATGATGAATGTTCCACGTGCATTTGAAAGGAATGTGCACTCAGTTCTTGATGGAAAATTTTCTATAAATATCAATTAGATCATATTAGTTGATAGTACTACTTAGCTTGTCTATATTTTTACAGAGTTTTCATACACTTTATTGGTTACTAAGACTGAGGTATTGATTTGGTCAACTATAATTGTTGATTTGTTTAGTTCTCATTTTGTCCTATCATTTTGGCTTCCCATATTTTTAAACTCTCTTTTTAGGTGGATACACATTTAGGATCATGTGTCTTCTTTAGGAATTAAACTCTGTATTGTCATGTAATGCCCCTCTTTCTACCTGGTAATATTCCTTGTTGTAAGTCTACTTTGTCTATTATTTTTATGACCATACCACTTTGTTTTTTATTAATGCTTGCACGGAACATATTTTCCCATTATTTTATTTTTAATTAATTTGTGTATTTATATTGCTTCATATAGCATATATTTAAATTTTGCTCTTTTATCCATCTGAAAATCTTTGCCTTTTAATTGAGGGTGTATAGAACATTCACTTTTAATGTAAATTAAGTTACATCTTAATATAGTTTAATGCAATTCCAGTTGGACTTAAAACTACCATTTTGCCTGTTGTTTTCTATTTGTCCTATCTGTTCTCTTTTCCTGACTTTTTTGGATTAACTGGGTATAATTTTTCATATTTCATTTTATCTCCACTATTGGTTTATTAGATATGGCAATTAAAAATTTTTTTGATAATAATTCTTGAACAGAGTTTTTCACCCTCAGCACTCAACATTTTTGAGTCAGACAATTCTCACTTTGTTGTAGGGACCTGTCCTCTGCATTGTAAGATGTATAACACATCCCCGGACTCTACCCACTAGACTCAGTAGCACACCTCAATTGTGATGACCACAAATGTCCAGACATTGCCGAATGTCCTGTGTGCCTGTGGAGAGGGGATTGGAGGAATAATCATACCAAGCTGAGAAGCACTGTTCTGTGGTTATCACAGTGTAATTTTAAATAATATCATACCATTTCCACATAGTGTAAGAATCTTAGAGCCACCATTTTTGATACTGTTGTTGCCAAGTGTTTTATTTTTATGTATGTATAAATCCATAATATATATTTATAATATTTGTGTAGTCTACCAATTATTTATATTATAATTAAAATAATTTATTGATTATAATTACT
The DNA here is from genome assembly GCF_037783145.1 of Equus przewalskii. Classification (NCBI taxonomy): domain Eukaryota; kingdom Metazoa; phylum Chordata; class Mammalia; order Perissodactyla; family Equidae; genus Equus; species Equus przewalskii. The sequence continues at coordinate 25,217,142 of NC_091847.1, read as the reverse complement.
TTTGTATTTTGCCTTTTCTAGCTCTGTTAATTTCTTTGCCTACATTTATTTAGCTTTCTTGATAACATTTCTGTCTGAAGAACTTCTCTTAATAATTCTTTTTTTTTGAGTTTTTTAATCTTTATTATTTTTAGAGCATTTATAGGTTTGTAGCAAAATTGAGGGGAAGGTACAGCAATTTCTCATACGCCCCCTGCCCCGACACATGCATAGTTTCCTCCATTATCAACATCCCTTATCAGAGTGTTAAATTTGTTACAACTGATGAACTTACACTGATACATCATCACTCAAAGTCAATAGTTACATTACTGTTCACCCTTGGTGTTGTACATGACATGGATTTGGACAAATTTATGACTATGTGTGTCTATCATTGTGATATCATACAGAGTATTTTCATTGCCCTAGAAATGCTCGTGCTTTGCCTATTCGTCCCTCCTGCCCCCCATCCTTGTCTCAACCCCAGGATCTTTCTACTGTCTCCCTAGTTTTGTCTTTTCTAGAATGTCATGTAATTGGAATCATATAGTATATAGGCTTTTCAGATTGACATTGTTCTCTTAGTAATATTCATTTAAAGTTCCTGCATGTCTTTTCATGATTTGATAGCTCATGTATTTTTAGCACTGAATAATAGTCCATTGTCTGGATGTACCAGTTTATTTATCCATTCACCTACTGAAGGATGTCTTGGTTGCTTCCAAGTTTTGGCAATTATAAATAAAGCTGCTATAAACATCTGTGTACAGAGGAGATCTTTTCTACTCTTTTGGTTCAGCCTCAGTCTTAGAAAAGTTTTGTGTTCATGAGCCTTGGAATTTGGGTTTTGTCTGTCTGCATCCCTGAACCTTTCCTTCAATGGCAATCAAACTCTGCCTCGTGTCTGTTTTGAGTATTGAGCAAGAGACAATTTCTTCTCCACCTCCAGCAGTAATAAACCTCTAATATTTCCTGAAGCTGAGAAGTAGAAGCCTTATTTAGACAGGACCTGAGTTATTCAACTTATCACAATCCCATCCATTTACTCAATGCATACTTAGGCACTCAACACTGGCCATGTTCTCTCACTTACCTTACCTGTTCCAACCTGCATTTCAGTATGGAACCCCAGATATAAGTTAATCCATAGTACTATGTAATTCCATTATGTCAGAGCTGCCATATTTAATACATTTCCATTATTAAAGAAATTTATGTTGAGAGAGAAAGTCTGGCATAAGTACTACTAATTGTCTAAGATTTAAAAAAAAATTATAAAGTCTAGCTACATCTAAGTTTCTATTAGTCGTTGAACAATCACTTAACTTTTTGGGACACAGTTTCCTCATTCTCAATTCAATTAAATTAAAACATTAAGTACACTTGGGTAAGTCAATGTATTGATATAGAGATGAAGAAAATGCAGTATTCATCCCGAAGGAGTTTACATTCCAAACTATGTATTATTTGATTAATATCTAATGTCCCTCTAATGCCAAAAAGTTATATGACTCCAGACTCTTATATATAAGGGAAAAAAACCTCTGATAAAAAAACAAATAAAATCATTTAACCACACTAGATAATGTTTGAAGTTAATAATACAATATTACTTAATTCAGCCTGACAGAATCCTATTGATTTTAGTTTATATGAGGAATTTAATTTATACTTCTTTTGTCTCTTTTAAGAGAATATCTCAGCTTATACAAAGATTTAGTCATCCAAAATCCTTCTATGTGTTCCATTTCAAATAAATTAAAAATTTTGTTACAATGAAGCTTGATGTAATAAAGGAATCTCTAAAAGTTAGTTTGGAACACAGTAACTTCAGGATTTAGATAATAAATGTTTTTAGTATTATTAGTTATATTTCACAGAAATCATCATCTCAAGTCTCATTTTAGTTGGAAGGAAAATAAACAGAGTTATATACAGTTACAACTTGCTACTTTTTGCTACATACGCCTGTGGTGAGATTATGTTTTCTTAATATAGTTTGTCCTAAGTTGTTACATTCACAAGATACTAAAATGACTACTCATGATATCTTGAAATGTAATGATTGACATTAGCTAAATTAATTATGTATATCAATAAAATGGCATCCTATTCTATTAAAGAAAATATTTTCAATAACTATACGTTGATAATGAAAAGATCTGTATACTGTTGTTATAGGCTTTTAATTAGTACCGCCCTGATATCAGTTCCCCTGCACTGAACCTAGCACATAGGGGATTAAAACCAAAAGCACTCACCCCCATTCCCTGCATTATTTACATTCATATGTAAACATCTGTCTCTCAAACCTTTGACTCCCTCAGCTTTACAACCAAAAAGAAGTTACAAATTGTTAAAGACCAGGTGGCCTCACACTGGGCTCACACTAAAGTTTTGGCTAATCACAGGTCCTTGAAGTTTATTACAGGGAAACTGATGTCCAGAGAATATCAAGAAACTGGAACTTCCCAGGCTCCAACTCCTCAGCTTCCTGGCACCAGAATCCACTATCCACCACAGAGGCAGACAACCAAGGACACCCATCTGCAGCTTCCCTTATCTCTCTATCCCCATCTTTGCAAGCAGCCTCACAAGACCAAATGCAGTCTGGTAGGAAAGTGCTGAGCAGCAAGGTCACAAGCTCCCCCTCCCTACAAGCAGCAAACCTTTAAAACACTTTACCAGCTTCTTAACTGGAAGCCAGCCATTCCTAATGCATTAGCCAGCTGGTATTCCCTTTACCTGGTGAAGAAAATAATAAAACTGTTTTTTTCCTTTTCACCCAAACCTCTGTTCTCCTTATTTGGATTGGCACCAAGTTCAGAGACCAAACTTTCAGTAACACTATGATTTTAATGTATTATAAAACTGTTTGCCTGCTTGTGTGAATGTGTGTGTTTGATGAAAAAGTAAATATCTGTGTGTATCTATATATCTATCTATGTATCTTAATTGCATATCTAGGGTGTGAGAGAGGTTGTGAGTATTTTAATTTTCCTATTTTCTGACTCTCAGAGTTGTTTTTCCCTCCTGACACCAACACCAATCCTGACACTACTTGAGTGTCCTACAATTCAATTCAGTTCTGATACTAACTACCCAAAGTTAGTGTCAGACTTCTCAAGTTTAATGACTCAGTCCCACAAGACTGCCTCCATCTCAGATGCCAATCACGAGTCCTAGGCCACCGTACTTCTGACAGACCAGCTTTAATTTGTAAGTTCCCACAACTATCTCCTCAGGTGTGATGATTTGCTAAAATAACTCACAGAACTCACTCAGGAAGGTACTTTGTTTATGTTTACTGGTTTATTATAAAAGATACAAATGAGCAACCAAATGAAGAAGTATATAGGGCTAAGTCTTGAAAGGTCCCAATCACAGGAGCTTCTATTTCTACAGTGTTGGGGTGCATTACCATCCTGACACGTGGATGTGTTTGACAACTCAAAAACTCACTGAATCCCATCATTACATGTTTTTATTAGCTTTTCATTACAGAAGCCTGATTGATTAAATCGTTGGCCATTGATGAGTAACTCAATCTCCAGCTTCTCTCTGCTTCCTGGAGGTTGGGGAGTGAGGCTAAAAGTTCTAAGCTTCTAATTCAAACTTGGTCTTTCTGGAGACCAGCCACCACCCTGAAGCTATCTAGGGGCTAATCAAGAGTGCCTCGTTAGAACAAAAGATGATCCTATTACCCTCATCACTCAGGAAATTCCAAAGCTTTTAGGAGATCTATGCCAGGAACCAGGGACAAAGACTAAGTATCTTTCTATGACATCACATTCTTTACATTGCTTTTTAAAAATTATAGTATACATATATTGATTTTGTAAAAATAAAAATAATATAGCATATAAAATATGCTATTTAGCAAAATATAGCCTTTATATAAAATACCTGTACAGTAAATATAAAGTTTACAAATATTTTATTCATGAAATGAATATCTCTGAACTAAATTATTTCTTAATAAATGTGTAAAATATATCAGAAGGCCTTTAAGGTAAGTTGAACCAGGTTTACATGGTCACCTATGTGGTATGATTCGAGGGCCACAAAATGATCATCTCCTACTGTCACCAGTGTCCTTGCCACAGAGATTGAATTACTACATAAAATGTATGTGTTTGTAAGTCTGTTTCCTGCATACAACAATATGCAAAAGAAACATCAATACTGAAAATAAACCCCAAGAACTTATTCATCTTCTAGTTGCAAGTTTGTATCCTCTAACAACATCTCCTCAATTCGTCCCATCCCTCCAGCTCCTGATAACCACCATTCTACTATCTATTGTTGAGTTCAACTTTTTTAGATTCACATATTAGTGATACTATATAGTGTTAGTCTTTCTCTGCATGACTTATCTCACTCAGCAAAATGCCCTCAAAGTCCGTGTCCATGTTGCCCCAGAATGTCTTTTGGCTGAGTCTTTAACCAGAAAAGTGCAGATTCATAAAATTTGTGAGTTAGAAGTAAGCTGATAGATCACCTAATCTACTTTCTGATGAGTGTTTGGTTCCCTCTAGATGGTGGGTTGGCAAACTATTGTCTTTGGATCAAATCTACCCCACCTCCTGTTTTTATAAATAAAATTTTATTTGAACACAAATAGAAAAGAAAAGAAGCCTTGAAAAGCAATGTGACTTTTGACTTAAATCTCACAAATGCCAGATAAGGATTCTAGTCTGGCTTTTTTCTTTTTGAATCTTCCAAACTGCACATAAAATCTCTCTAAAACTCAGAATTTGCTGATTTTTGTCTAGTAAACGCCTACTCCAGATCCTGTAATTAACTTTTACCTGTCTACTGACTCTCAGATCTTGCCAGGGAAAATCGATCTATCCCATTTCAAATCTTTTCAGTTATGGCTGTACTCAATCTGGTCAACCCAATCAACAAAGTAAAATTCTGGACCCCAAGCAACAAATATTTTTTTCTCTAAGAAGTCAGGGAAGGGGTGAAGTTTGTGACTATTGATAATTCTTTCATTTTGTAAATTTCTTTTTAATTGTTATTTTAATACCAAAGTTTGGTTCAGGATAGCACAAGTCCCAGTGAAGCTCAAATGTCTATTTCAGATTAGAATTTACATTTGACAGGCAACTAATTGCTTAATTTTCATGACAGAAAGATGAATAAGACATAATTTTGCCCTAAAGGAACTGACAATCTAGTAAATGACTAAATAGCACAAATGTAACGTTAAAATAGGGAATAAACACTGTAAACTGATGTCATGCATCAATTTCATTGTTTATGGGGTGTGTTTATAAGATTACCTGGCATTGTACTAAATAGACCACTTACAGGATAAAACAAAAGACAACTTAATTTTGCTTTTTGGGAGAGGTTGGGAAAAGATTCAGAGCACAAGATGTACTCTGAGAGGACAAAAGTGAGAAACTGGAAAGAGAAGGAGTGCACCAGACTCTTCTGTGTGAGTGGAAGCTCAGTGAAGGAAAGGGGTAGAGAAAGAGATGTCAGTGAGACTGGCCCAAGATAAGTGCGAAAACAGAACTGACTTTGTATTCTAGAGTGATGTGCCAAAGACAGAGATCAATTTATGCATGCCCTTGGTTACTGTCCAGGCCAGCTGGAGATAGCTGAGGACTGGAATAGACTTATTTTAAAACACTCATGTTTGGCTTTACTTGGTCACTGGAAATATCAGCCCATTTAGCTTCGTATCTCCTGAACTTTTTTTTTAAACATTTTTATCAAAGTATAACTGATATACAGAAAACTGCACATATCTAATGTATACAGTTCGATGAGTTTGGGCATATGAATACACTTGTGAAATCATCACCTCAATCAAGGGAAGAAATATATCCATCACCTCCCAAATTTTCCTCATGCTCTTTTGTTTGTGTGTGTTTGTATGTGCGTGCGGTAAGAACACTTACTATGAGGTCTACACTTTTAACAAATTTTTCAAGTGCACAAGAGAGTACTGTTAACTATAGACACTATGTGATACAACAGATCCCTAAAACTTGTTAATTTTCCTAACTGAAACTTTATGCCCCTTGAAAAACAGCTCCCCATTGCTCCTTGCTCCAGCCCCTAGCAACCACCATTTTACTCACTGCCTCTATGAGTTCGACTGTTTTAGAAATGTGATATAAGTGGAATCGTGCAGTATTTATCCTTCCGTGACTGGCTTATGTCACTTAGCATAAGGTCCTCCAGATTCATCCATGTCATTGCATATTGCAGCATTTCCTTCTTCTTTGAGGCTGAATAATATTGCATTGTATGTATCTACTACGTTTTCTTTATCCATTGATCTATCAATGGACATTTGGATGGTGTGACATTGTGGCTATTGTGAATAATGCTGTAATGAACAGGGCAGTGCAGATATCTCTTTGAGATTCTGATTTCAATTCTTTTGGAAACATATCCAGAAATGGGATTCCTGGATCATATGGTAGTTATTTTTAATTTTTTTCCATAGTGGCTGCATCATCTTACGTTTCCACCAACAGTGTAGAAGGGTTCCAATTTCTCCACATTCTAGCCAACACTTGTTATCTTTTGATTTTGATAATTGCCATCCTAACAGATGTGAGGTGATATCTCATTGTGGTTTTGATTTGTGTTGCCCTGATGTTTAACAATGTTGAGCACCTTTTCATATACTCTGAGCCTTCTTTAAGAAGCTAGTACATTGTTTTAGATATTTCCAATAATGTGAAAATCACAGCCACCCCCACACACACAAAAAAAACAAGCAAAACAAAAAGCAAAAAACCAAAACATATTTGCATGTGATTTTCACAAAAAGTAATGCTTTTCAACTATAGATTAAGAGAATGTTCACCCGAAATCTGGGGCAAAATCACCAACACTCTGAGAAGAAAATTCTGACTCCAAAATCTGGAACAGCCGGCACAGCTGTGAAGCCAAGTTTATGGGGCTTAGTAGGGCAGCAGCTGGGCATGGACTGAACAAAGAGGATAATTCCAGTGCTTTAGAGGAAAGACTGTGATGAAAAGCTCAGCTTAATCTTCTCTTGGTGAAGCAAGAAAATCATATTTAAAAAAAAAAATCACTAAGTGATCAGCACTTTAAATAACAATGTCATTTTTAAGGCACTTTGAAAAGTTCATGTTCTTCATCTCCCCCACACTCATTACTGTCATTCACAGATCATTGCCAACTCTAATTTTCGGTTCCCTTTGATTTTTAAACTGGGCATTAGAGTAACTTAATGTTTCAATACGTTGAGAAAATTTGATTTTAAATAGGAAAAACAAATAAGGTCCAAGTTTACAACATAACCTTTAGGAAAGAGGAATTAGGGAATTTGGCATTTCCTATATGCCCCTAACATTGAACTTTATGGCAAAATGCTGAAAACAGACTCTGAGAGGAGGGAGCAGAAAGTCTGTGATAAAGATGTATTCAAGTTTACCTATGCTGGAATCTCTCTTTAAATCTTCTATATACTCTGGTTTGCCTTCAGATCGTATAAATCTTTTACCTTTTAAATGTTCTGTTGCAAGATATTACAGCCTTAGGCTGATTTTCAGAGTGGTCTTGAAAAAAAAATTTTAAAGTATTGCTGTGTGATGTTAAAAATAAATCAGGTCATGAATGAATAAAACTAGGGTGTGTACAGCTTAAGAGCGGGAGTAGTCTATTAAGCCCTGTATAACAAGTAAAGCTTTGTCATTGCCTCACAAGTCCCATTTCTGAATCCTGACTCTATTTCTCCTTTAATACTCCCTCCCCACCTGCTCTCTAATTGTCAGGACCCTTAAGCTTACTCGAAATAATTAATAATCAACAGAAAAATCTGAATTTAATTCTTTCCAAGAAGTAATAAAATTCAAAACAGATTTCTATGTGTGGAAATGGCTTCATCCATTTCATTGAGGTGTATGAGCAGCCTTGTTATTTTTATGAGAATCTGCTGTTTGTGTATATGTGGAATGATTGTATGTTGCATCCGGGTATGACAAAGCTTCTGAATATTAGCTGAGAGCCAAAGACAGAAATCTATATCCCATCCAGGAAAGCAGAAGAGGAGATTCACCCAGGACCCAGGAGGATCTCCTGCCCTGAGTGGCATGTATATAGATGCTACTAGAAGTGGCATTATCAATAAAAGACATTTTTCCTACTTAAATAAATATATGTATTTTATTGTGGACATCCAGTGATGATATAAGTAGTGAAGTACCATGTTTAAATGTTTATTTTATTAAGATGACTAAGGCATTGGTTTGCACGATCAGTGTTAATATGCATGATAGTAGCCGTAGAAATGTGTTAAGAAGTCTCTTGTACTATAACAGTCCAGATAAAAGATTATGAAGCCCTAACATAAGGCAACAAAGTTAGAGAAGAAGAAGAAATTATACCCATGAGAGATATTAAGATTCTAAAATTATCAAAACTTGATTGTAGAGGGCTGGTCCCATTGCCAAGTGGTTAAGTTCGTACACTCCACTTTGGAGGCCTAGGGTCTTTCCAATTTGGATCCTGGGCATGGACCTAGCACTGCTCATCAAGCCATGCTGAGGCAGCAACCCACATAGCAGGGCTAGAAGGACCTACATCTAGAATCTACAACTATGTACTGAGGGGCTTTGGGGAGAAGAAAAGAAGAGGAAGATGGGCAACAGATGTAAGCTCAGAGCCAATCTTTAACAAAACAAAAAACAAACAAAAAAACTTGATTACAGAATAGTAGAGCAAGTGAAGGGAACACAGAAGTCAAAGATACATCCAGATTTCTGGAATGTAAATTGGAGAAGGCTAATAGGAAAACTTAAATACCTTATGCGTTCTTAATGATCTGCTTCTACCCTTCTTTTTACAGCATAAGTAATACAACTAAGAGAATTTTAAAAAATATATACCAAAATACATCCCTAATCTACTTAAATCCCTTCAATAAGTCCCATTTCTTTTAAGACAAAGTCCAAAATCTCCTTTTGGTCTAAGATTGCTGTGACCAAGTTCCTGTGCTCGTTTCCAGATTATTTTATGGCACATCTCTCCTCAATTCCATGCTGAAACCACACAGCTCTCTTTCCATTTCTAAAACACAGCAAGCACTTTCCCAACTCAGATTTTTCCACCTGCTTCCCTCTGCCTGGAAGCTACTTTTCACATGGCTGCCCAATTTTTCTTGATCTGGCCTCATCTTAAATATCATACTCTCAAAAAGGACTTCCCTGGCCACCCAATGTAATACAGATTTCCATTTATTTTTTAAATTATATAATTGTGTTTGTTTTTCTGGAGAGCATATCCTACAACATGTTAAAATACATTTATTTAATTGTTTATTATACACCACTTCTAAAAATTTTCAACTGTGCGAAAGTAAGGACTGTGTCACTTTGCTTTAACAGCTGTGTGCCCATCACTTATCATGGCATCAAGCATGTAGTAGGCAGATAATACACATATCTCTATGAAAGAATAAATCTCTGGTAGGAAATACAGAGATCTGTGGCTTAAAAAACATCTAAAGTGGAAATGTGGATTTGTAACCATTTCTACACACAAGGGAGTTAAACCTTTGGAGTGATTGTGATGACTAGAAGAGAACAAATGAAAGGAGATATGGACTAGCATTAAATCCTGGGGCACACAAATATTTTTTTCAAAACGTTTTTAAATTTAGAAAAGTGATACGTAAATAAATAGAGGTTCTGCTACGCACTCGCTCACCTAGTCCTATAGGTAGCCAATGCTAACCATTTGGTAAATATCTTTGAGTACATAATTTAAGAATATGCAAATATATAGGTTAAATAAGAAATAGAGAAAAGGATATTCAACAGAATTGCTCCCAAGTTGATCATGCTATTCGGTCTGGAAAAAATCTTTCACTAGACAACTTAAGGTAGAATTACCTTAGTTCTGTTTTACAGGGTAGAACCCCTAAGGACAGGAAGAACTGAAGCATGTTCAAAATAAGGACAAAATTTTAACAAAGAAGAGGAATCATTTGTCTTTACCTCTGAGGAGATAAGAAATATTAAAAAATGAGGTGGAGACAAGGAAGACAGCTGGAACTTTTGGGACTCTGGACTTGCATTTCTCCTCTACCTCCCCCTAAATTTTAGAAAAGTTCCAAAAGAAAAAGAATTTCAGGGGGTGTGCATGTGTGAATATATGCTCCAGATCCATCTTCATGCTTGGCAGAGATAGAGGAGAAAGCATCAGAAATAGAAAATATAGAGAGGATATTTACTGCCCCGGACAATGGAAATGGTCAATGGCTGAATTTTAGAAAATTTCTTAGTAATATCTGGATAATTTATGTGTACTTTTTAAAATTCTCATGGAAGCATACTCTAAAAATTGTTCTGCAACTTTCTTTCACCATTTTGTCAAAATTAATTCCATGTTAGTACTTGTAGATTTTTTAATCTTTTTTTAGGGGTACAAGAGCTTTATTGGGGGTTAATGCTGTGAAAAATAAAGGGAAAGGAAGCAGACTGGGCAGGGAGAGCCTTCAGGTCATGAGATAGGTCTGACCAAGTCTTGGTCACCCAGTGGGCTCTGGAGTAAAGATCACCTATTAGAGGAACCCCATGTTGGACAGAAATGGCCAGGCCCTGGTACCCCCGCCATGCTCAGTCATTGGCTGGGGGCTGCCTGGGAAGAAGGTGGCCTTGGCTCGGACAGCGAGGCAGATTCTAAAGGTTCTCTTAGTTGAAGGAAATTCTTTCTTTTCTTTTTGTTATTGCGGTAACTTTGGTTTATAACAAGTTTCAGGTGTACGTCATTACATTTCAATTTCTCTGTAGAGTACATCATGTTCACCACCCAAAGACTAATTATAATCCATCACCATACACATGTGCCTAATTAATCTTTTTTTAAAAAAGCTGAATCAAATCCCATTGTATTTCATTGTGCCATAATTTATTTCTTAGCCCATATTTAAGGACTTTGAAATTTGAATTGTTCCCATATTTTGTTGACTGCACAGAGAAGCAATAAACAAATTGAACAATATTGCTATGTCTTTATAAATATTTCATTCCTACATTGCTTGAAGTGGAATCTGGTTCAGTACATTTTGACTTTGATGAAAATTTACTTCCCAAAGGCATGTTAATTTTTACTTTCACTGGCAACACGTAGGAGTTCCTTTCATCACATCCTCTATCCCCTAGTACTGCCTCTTTTCAATCCTGTCAAAAAAAAAAAAAAAAAGACCACCTATCTGGCAGATGAAATATAGCTTGTCATTGTTTTTTAATGACAGTACTTTATGAATTAAGTTGATCATCTTTTTGGATGTTACGTTTATTTTTATTTGATTGCTGTGTTGGATCCCTTCTGTTTGCTTCCCAATCTCTTCCCTTTATTCCGTTGTCCCCATTCTAGTGTGGATGGATTATATCATTTAGCTCCAGCTTCCATTTGGTTTCAGCTGAGGCTGAGTCTCAGTATGACACCATCTCCTGATAGTGTATGTGGCTGGTGGGACCAGCCTGCTAGCTGAAGGAAAGTTAATTGTATTGGAACCCCATCTGTCATGAAAGATACCACACTTCATCCTCATAAGACAAGATATATTCAGTATATGGATTTGCCTCTGTTCTCAAAAATCTTCTGCTAATAATGAGAGGAGACAAGAGTATCTGCAAGATTTTTGACCAAAGCAAGTAGAATAACAAAATTCCTGAAATTACTGAAATGAAGAGAACTATAGAAGCTATAAGTTTGGGGATAGGGTGTGGTTTTATGTTCATTAAGAGATCTTTCTAGGTTTTATAATTTTCCTCTTTATTGAACATTCATTTAAGTTTGAGATGTCAATTAGACTTCAAGTGAAGATTTCCAACAGGTAGTTATATATACAAATCTGAAACTGAGAACTGTTGCCCACAGATGTAGATTGGGAAGTCTTCAGCACATAGATCATATGCTGTGATATGAGCTGTGATGAGATGATCTAGGAGGTGAGGCTTCACAGAAGTCTAAGGTCTGAGCTTTGGGACACAGCAAAGGTGAGAAATCCTAGATCTGAAGACAAATCAGAGAAGAGAATAAAGAGGGTCATGTGGGAAGAGGAGAATCTACAGAAAGTGGAATCCTAGGAGCAAAGTGAGGAAAGTTTTTAAAGAAAGAAGTGTGAACAACTATGTCAAATGCTATCTATAAGGCATGAAAAATGAGGGCTTAAAATCCACCATTAGATTTAACAACATAAATGTCATTGATGACCTTGATGAGAGCTGCCTGGTGAAATGCTATGGGCTAAACCCTGATTAAAGGGGGCTCAAGAGAAATGAAAGGAAAAGAATTCCAGACTGCAAAATAGACAGCTACACATTTACTTTAAAGAGAGGTAGAGAAATGGCATGAGAGCAGCATGGGGACTGTGAGATCATGCAAGGGATTTTTTTCTTTTGACATGACAGATGTTACAGCATTTTGTGTGGTTGATGAAAAAGACATATTAATAAAATTAGTCCTCTGTCATCAATTCTGCAAATGCTATTCTCAGTAGTTGTCTTCTGACATTGTTGGTGGGAGCACTAACATTTAACGAGGGTAAGAAGAGGAATTAGACAAAATCTGAGAATTCACCATCTGTCGTATAGAGTAAGACAGAGGAGACTGCCAAAGTCAAGCATCAAGAGCATAGGAGAGCTTGAGAAGTCAGGTCATGGCAGGGCCAGGGGAAGCTACTAGAGATTTACATTAATTCCAGAGAGATTTTGTGACACTGAATATTTGATAGAATTCTTGTCTAAATCTCTTTTCCCAGGTTGATTGGATCTCCAGGGTAGGGGTGTGTGTGTGTGTGTGTGTGTAAGCAAACTGCAGAGAAAACTACAAAAAGCAGAAAAGAGAACCAGTGTGGCTTTTGCTTCTCAGATTACAATGGTCTTCCATGTTCCCAAATAAATGCTATGAAACTCACAGCCTTTGATACTGTTCCAGGGGTCTTGGGTGTTAGAAACTGGCAATGTTTTTTTTCTTGCAAATTATTTCTTATTAAGCTTTCATTTTTCTTTTATTGAGTTAACATTGGTTTATAACATCATATAAATTTCAGGTGTGCATCCTTATATTTTGATTTCTGTGTAGACTACATCACGTTCACCACCCAGAGACTAATTACCATCCATCACTGGGAAACTGGAAACGTTTAATCACTCCCTATACAAGAGATCTTTGATGTTCTTGGATCACTTGAGAAAGAGAAGTCACCAGCATCTTCATCTCTTTTAATTTAAGACAGGCATGGTATATATTTCGAATATCTGACATATGAAAGTAGTCTTTAAAATTATTTTGTCACTGTAGAGTCGACATACATATTTCTAAAAATAAAACAAAACCCAGATTATATAACTCTTTGGCCAGAAGTTTGAAGAAATTTGCATGTGGGTTTTAACAAAAAACTTTAGTCACTTAAATTTGTACTGTATCCATTGTAACTCAGAGTCCTGTTAAACTACGTAATTTCAACAACTCTTCTTTTGCCATCTGCCATGAAGACAGTATTCAACTGAAAAAGAACCAGATGTGGTAAACAAATTAACACGTGCACTATTGTCAAATGCTGCTGTTTCAAAGCATATAAGTGACATGGCAATTAATGCCTGTGAACAGCTGGCTTTAAAGAGTATGCAAAGTGATTGCTTTGCCCCATAAATGGTCAAATCCACAGATGTTTCAGGTTGTGCTCAGTTGTTGGCATTTGTAAGATATATTTTGGAAAACAGTGTGAATGAAAGCATGCTGTTTCGTAAAACTTTGCTGGGTGGCATAACAGAAGAAGAAAACTTTCTGAAGTATTTCAAGAGGCGGTACAGATTTTAGGGTGAGTGAGATGCAGTGTGCAGTTATTAATATGGACTCAAGCAAATCAAAGATTGAGGGAAAAAAGAGCTTTCCTGGCCTAATGTGTTCTGAATATATTGTGCTATCCACCAGAATCATCTAAATGATCGTGCCTTTAGAGAGATGTGAAAAAATGGCATCACTTGTCGAAACTCTACTTGCAGCTCTTCAATGGCAGTGATGGATGAGAAATGGGCTAATTAAAATGTGCTCAAATGTTACCTTTCTTTCTTGACTAAAAATTAAACTTGGCAGACTACTTAATAATCCACTAAGATTTACAAGGTCAGCTTCTGGAATATCTTGTTTTTCTCAACTTTTGGATGATATAAACATTTTGAGACAAAGAGAAATGCATTCTTAACATTGCTGACAAAATTGAAGCTGCCATAGAAGTCAGTTATTGCAATTAGAAGGCAATATTAGGCTTATTTTCTCCTGAAAAAAAAAAATCACCACCTACCAGATTTATCATTCAATAATCATTTACAAAACAAACTGGAAAATATTGTTTAAGAAAATAGAGTTGACTATCTCAAAATAATGGTATTTTTTCTTTCCAGGATCACTTTATAGAGATGAGAGTTATTTTCCTGTATTTATCTTTAAATGAGAATTCTTTATTGTTTGTCAAAATAGAATCTAAGCATTAGTATTACCCAATGTTACACAGATTCATTTGATTATTGACTCTATTTCAAATGCATAAGAAAATATATTCAGATTACATATAGTGCTAATCTGAGAGAAAATAATTTCAATCAACTGCTTCACATGTCAAGGAATTATTATAATGGTGACAGTTCAGCAGCATAAATTCACACCCATAAATTTGAATTAAAGAAAGAAGTTTCCAGTGTTAAAATCAAAGAGGAATGTGTGTTGTTTTCCAATACACCAAAAACAACTAGAATTCACCAAGATAAAATAAGTTACTTTCAACCAAAGATTCTGAAGTAATGCAGATGGAGAGAGCGAAGCATGAAGAAGGACATCTAAAACAAACCAGGGTCTTATTTGTCTACTCTTCTCTCCCATTAACAACACCTGCACACATCTACCCGCTCTGCAACTTTAGCTGCTTTCCCCTAGGATTCCAGCGGGGGAAAAATCATAATGGATCCTTTTCTGTGTGTCTGAAGTAAGAAATAGACATCAATTAATTGAGAGAAAATGTAAACAAAAATTGATTAGTGTCAAGATACATCTAAATTCTTTCTTGGCATTAGTATGAAGGGAAGAACTAAAATTTCTCTCTCTATATATCTAATACTTTCTCTTATGGACATAATAGGATAACAGCAACCAGATTTACTCTTTCACATTAAACAATTGAAAAATAAAATCTATGGAATTATGGACTTTGGACCACAGGCATAGCGGGAAGATAATCTTTGAGAGAAGAAAAACAAAAGGAAGCAAGCTCTTTGATGGCTCCAGATTACTAGTAGAGAGCATTTCCAGAAGCATGAGTTAAGAGACTCAGTTCAGGTTTCAAAGAGGCCAAGGTAGGTAGAATTTACAAGGCAGAGTGTCTAGAGGAGAGAGCTGAAGAGACAGAGAGAAAGAGAGAGAGATCTGGAGATAGGTAGAGGTTTCCCTTTGGGAAACTTGAGTTTGATCAGTACATGCACAAGCTGGGGAAAGAACCACTGTGGAGCTCACAGATCAATCCTCAGGGTTCACACAGGGATAGGAATAGTTTGTTCTCCCTAGACAAAGTATAGAAAGGCCTTCAAATGCATGTGATACTGAATAGAGTCTCAGAAAGATATTGTCTCAGTAATGAGGTCATGTTAAAACTATAGGGTTCTGGATCCACCTGGTATAGCAAACCTCAAAAGAATAAAATTGCTTCCAAGTAACCTATCTGCATGCAGAATAATATTTAAAAATAATTAAAGGCACACGACAACTGTAGCACTCAATCACAAAATTCAAAATGGCTGACATAAAAAAAATTACCATGCATGTAAAGAGATCAGACAAATAATATCTATAAAGGGAAGAAAAATTAACCAATAGAAACAGAACAACAACAAATACACATGAATAATAGGATAGGAGACAAGGAAATTAAAACCACAATTATAAATATACTCTATATATGCAAGAAGATAGATGAAAGTATGAATATAAAAAAGAGAGTCATGTCCAATATAAAAATAGTCAAGATGAACTTCTAGACAAAAAAGAAAGTCTTAAATGAAAAATGCATTGGATGGGATTAATAGTAGACTATATATTGCAAAGAAAAAGTTAATGAAATTGAAGACATACCAATAGAAACTATGCAAGGTGAAACACAAACAGAAAATATAGCTTATAAACGCACCATGCTAATGTAAGATGTTACTAACAGGGAAAACTGGATGTGGGGTATATGAGGACTCCCTATACTACCTTTACAACTTTTTCGCACATTTAAAACTATTCTAAATTGTTTAGAACCCTTTAAAGTTTATTTTTTAAAAATTGAATGGAGAATCAGTGAGCTGAGGGACATCAGGCAGCCTATATTCATGTAATCAGAATTCCCAGGAAAGAGAAGTGGTGAAGGCAGGAAAAAATATTTGAAGAAATAATGCTCAAATTTGCTGAAGCTACAAATGTACATATTCAAAAAGTTCATCAAAGCCCAGGGAAGAAACACGAAGAAGACCTCTCCACAGTGCGGAATAACCAAATTGCTTAAGCAGTCTACGGTCCAATGGACAAGAAGAATGTCATTTAATCTTTCTCATTTTCTGCACATCCATTCATAAACTGACCTCTGACTTCCCCTCCAGACATATTTCTCCACAACATCACACACTGCTGTCTAGCTAGTCTATATGACTGAATTTCCCAGAAAACGTTATGGTCTCACACACTTATTTCTGTATTAAATGGTTTTCCTGTTCTTATGCAGTCCAGGACCATCTATTTGTTTTAAAACATTCTGTTCTAATGTCACTTTTTCCTCCCTGTCTCCTTCTTCCGTGAGCAACTTCTATGTTCTCTGTAGGTGCTAAGAAAATGCTTGTTAAATAAATAAATGATAGAATGAAAAAGTGGGTAAATAGAGTTCCTTAAGCCTTAAAATAAGGCTAAAAGAAACAGTAATTGAGAAAAAGTTAGATTATAAATCTAAGCCAGTCCATTGGTACAAACTCTTTCTCCTTGAGTCTCCTGGAGGAACGGGGAGCCTTTGGACTGGTGGGTGACTATCTATTCCAGTGCATGGTATCACAAGAAAATATGCATTCTTATGGGGAATGCTTTCTCAAGCTTTTCCCACACAGAGTTTCCTCTTTCAAATGGATAATAGGGTGAGAATGGAGACATTTTCTTGCCATCCCTTCAGTTTCTGCAGAGGAATCCACACACAAACACATACTCACCTGCACATAGGTTTCAGCAGCCATGGAGACCATGATAGCAGAATGTAGCCAGGTCTCATTGATATTATGGTTTTGACAATCTAGACTTCATGTAATAATAGCAGTAGTAACAATCACTATTTATTTTGTAACCCACCTTATTCTAGGGACCAGGGCCAGGACTAGAGTGACACAAATGAAGATACTTGCCTCAGCACAAAATTTAATGAGACACTCGAAATCTCAGTATTAAAGATAGATATGCTTTAATGCAATATTTTTTTAACTTTTTATTAAAATTATGACAGTTTACAACCTTGCGAAATTTCAGTTTTACATTATTGTTTGTCAGTCGTGTTGTAGGTGCACGACTTCACACTTCGTGCCCGCCCCCCGTCTCCCTTTTCCCCTGGTAGCCACTAATCTGTTCTCTTTGTCTATGTGTTTAACTTGCACATGTGAGTGGAGTCATACAGAGATTGTCTTTCTCTATCTGGCCTATTTCACTTAACGTAAGACCCTCAAGTCCATCCATGCTGTTGTGAATGGGGTGATTTTATCCTTTTTATGGCTGAGTAGTATTCCATTGTATATATATACCACATCTTCTTTATCCAGTCATTAGTTGGTGGGCACTTAGGCTGCTTCCACATCATGGCTATTGTAAATAATGCTGCAATGAACATAGAGATGCATGGAACTTTTGGAACTGCTGGTTTCAAGTTCTTTGGATAAATACCTAGTAGTGAGATGGCTGGATCATATGGTATTTCTATTTTTAATTTTTTGAGAAATCTCCATACTGTTTTCCATACTGGCTGCACCAGTTTGTTAATGCAATATTTTGTTAAATAATAAAAACTAATGCCAAAATCTCTGATGAATCAAATATTAAAATTTTAAATAAAAACGGAACTAATATTACTGATTTTTTTCTTTTCCCTCAGTCTTCATTATATCTCAGAATGATGCTTTTACTGGTTCTGTTTAAGAGCTATGATTTGACAAAAAAATGAAGCCAAACTGTGCCAACAGGCATTAGCTGAAAGCCCATTTTAAATGAATACTTATTGTTCTGGGGAGGAATTACCACATCTTTTGACACACCCTCATCTGTAGCATCAAGGTGGAAAGAAATTTCACATCAGAGTCAATATCAACAGTAAGATCATAGTTGTAAGGTCCATACAAAGACCAGAATGGATATAGACTCCTGTCTGGCTCCGGGTTTCCTTATGGAAATCAATTCTTTCTCTGGATCTTAATTTTCTAATCTTTGAAATAATCAAAAATCGTACTCTGCAAAAAAACAAATCACAAACAAAAACTTCACTGAATTTACTTCAGAGGGTTACTGTATTGTAAAAGAAAAAGAAAAAAAAATTACTAACATCAAATGTAAGTGTTCTTAATTTCAAAGTTAAAATGGATTTGCCAGAAAAAAGTTCTGACATTAGCCAGCTCACTGATCCTGAGGCAAATACTTGCAGAAATATAACTTCGCTTGGCTGAGTGTGTACAAAAATGTCTGACAGTCAGTTACGCAACCTCAGTGCACTGAGCTAAAAGGAATACTGTAGATCGAGACTTTCACACACCTTTGAGCCAAACTGCACATCTGTGGAGTGTGATATATGTCAGACCAGCAGAAGGGGCAATTGAATCAGAATTGAATTGACTTTGTGTGTATGTATGTAAGATTCACCTTGAATTAATATCCTTTGTCAATATTCCCCTTTTTTTGCTCCAGGAAGATTAGCACTGAGCCAACATCTGTGCCAGTCTTTCTCTACTTTGTACGTGAGAAGCCTCCACAGCACAGCTTGGTGTGTGGAGTAGGTCTGTACCCAGGATCTGAACCCTCGAACCCAGGTCACCAAATCAGAGCAGGTGGAACTTTCACCAATTGGCCATGGGGCAGGCCCTGAATTTATTGATTTTGAACAAACACACCAGGAACTTTATAATGGAGTCAAATAGTACAGGTTGAGCCCAGTTTGATCATGTTATTAACAGATAGCTAACTTTTCTATACCACTTGATAGTCTACAAAATGTCTTCACAAACAATTCCTTTGAGCCTACTGGCTCAAATATAAGAACTGATACAAAGAATATAAGCATTGATGTCACATGCTACAAGAAGAAAACTGTGACCTGAAGTAGACTTGCTCCATTTCACATAGTGAGTAAGAACTGGAGGTAGTTTCTGAGTCTATCTGGTCCAAAATTCAGTAATGTTTCTATTGTATAGTCTTCTTTCCACTACACTGTTATATGCAGAGTGGAAAGAACATCAAATTACTCTTTTCTTTTCTCAGTTACATCAGTATGGGTTGGAAATTCCTTGCCTGTATTTTTTTTAACTTTTATTCTTTATTATTTTAAAATAATCTCAAAGTTATTAAAATATTGCAAGTATAGCGCAGCACAAGTAAATTGTTTTTTCTTTACCATTTAAAAGAGTTGTTTATATTATGCCCCATAAACCCCCAAATACTTCAATGTGTTTTCCAAACAGGAATATTTTTTCTACAGAGCACAATACAACCATCAAAACTGAGAAGTTAACATTGACATATTAGCATGATTTACTCAACAAAGTTGAGTTGAAGCTGCCATCTAAGTTTTACCATGTGATTCAGAAATGTTCTTAATGGCAAAAGGATCCAATCCAGAATCCTGTGGTACATTGAATCTTTTAGTCTTCTTCATTTTGAAACCATTTCTCAGTCTTTCCTTAGCTTTTGTAACATGGCATCCTCATAGATACAGGCCAGCTATTTCATAGAATGCCCTTCCATTTGAGTTTGTCTGATGTTTAGTCACAATTAGATTCAGGTCGTGAATTTTAGGAATATTACAGAAATAATTATGATCTTCTCATTGCACCTTGTTAGGTTGTCCAGGATTTCAAGTTGTCCTATTACTGGTAATGTTAACTTTGATCACTTAATTAGTAATGTCTACCATGCTGCTTCACCATATAAACTTTCAATTTACTCATTTATTTTTGATTATCACTCTGAATCATGATGTCCTATTTTATTAAATGGGTTGTAACCCATTAACATTATTGTTTAATTTGATGTTCAATTCTCCCAGATTTGACCAGTGGAACCCCTTCAAGTAGCCTGCTATGTTCTTTTGGCATGTCCCCCCATCATCTGAACCTTTACTGTTTTCTGGTACAATATGATGTTCTAGGCTCATGTTGTCCTTTCCTCCCCTACCTCTGGAATCAGACTTGTCTCCAAGGGGTCCCAGCTTTTCTAGGGGAGAATAGAATTTAGGAACCAAGATATTATTATTGGCATAGTAGTAATAAGTATTAAGCCTGTTTCCATGCTTCCTCAATGGAAAAAGTTAGAAAACACGTACATTATCAACACACACACACATTTATGTCTCTATTTCTATATATTTTTTTATATTGACAACCACGAGTTCACACCGACATCTTCAATTTCATAGCATTCACTAGTTTTCTCCCTTTCTGTATAGTCATGCATCACTCAATGATGGAGATATGTTCTAAGAAATGTGTCCTTAGGCAATTTTGTCATTGTATAAACATCATAGAATATACTTACACAAGTCTGGATGGTATAGCCTACTACACACCTAGGTTATATGGAACTAATCTTATGGGACCACCATTGTGTATGTGGTTTGTTGTTGATCCAGACGTTGTTGTGGTGAATGACTGTATTTATAATTTCCTTCTCTGATGGTGAGAAACCCAGTTCCTGTGATCCCTACCTAATTTATTTTCATGATCAATGCCCTTCTATGTAACTGGTCTCTCAATACTGCTGACATCCTCTTCATGTACCAATGCCTTTCTCACCCTTCTTGGGCTCCAATACTTTGCACCAGGCTTCACTCCTCTCCACCACATGGGAATGCCCTCCTCTCCCCATCTTTGCTCCAATTCCCTCAGTGGGATTGCCTCACAATGGAAATCCTCCTCTCTCCACCCTGCTCATCCCACCAAGGGTCCAATAAGTCCTGATGAAATGGTCTCCCAGGTGGAGATACTGTCTCCTGGCTAGGATTATGATATCCCTACTGGAGAGCCATCCTTGTAGATATCCTCCTCAACCCACTTGGGCTTGCACTCCCAGTGAAGAGATACCCCTTCTGGAGACATCTTCCACACACTGTTCATGATCTGATTCTTCAGGTTAAGTTTCTCTCTGCTACATACACAAACATTGACTTGCTGCATTGGGTTAACCCTTCTTCCTCCCACGTGGGTTCCAACCAAGGTGGGTGCCAGACCACCTTGTATTCTTCTCCCTTGTACATGCCTTCCTCACCTCACTTCAGCCCCAACACTCCAAGCTGACTCCCAACCCCCAATGGATACTCTCCTCATCCCTTTTGGGACCCAAAATTCCACAGAGGGCCACTCTTTACCCACTACATGAACAACCTTCTCACCCTGCTTATATAAGAAATCCTGTAACTATCTATACTCCCATGTGGACACCTCCTTACCATGCTTTGGTTGTGACATCACACGTCAAGCTGCCACCTCAATGGACGTTCCCCAGCAGGGTTGCATTCTGATTCCTTTCACTGGGCCACTTTCCCTTGGAATACCCTCCTTACCCACATTGATTCCAACACCACACTCTGAGCTCTGTGGCCCTGCCCCTGGTATGAACACTTACTGTCCTCAGCCCTACCTCATGGCTGGAGGACTGAATTTTTCATGAAGAGAACAGGAAATGGAAGAGGAAAAGTAAAACATTGTCTCTAAGTATAGACAGAATGACTTTTTCTTATCATCGCCCTCTTTATTTTTCAATGGACGTTTTCAATGGGCATTTTTATTCACAAAACTGACTTGCATGTTCTTTCATCCTGATCAGATACGATAGTCTCAGGTTTTTTACTAAGTTGCATCCAAGAAATGACGTAAATAAACTAAGTGCAGGAAACGCATTCTATAATACGTCAACAACATGTGCACATGCAGAGAAATATATTTTAAAAGATACCTTTGAAAGAATACTTTTTATGATACTAAATGATTGAAAAGCATTTTCCAGGATTTTAACTCATTTGATAGAATAATTTCCCATTTCAGTAATTAATTAGAAGAGTTTTGTTTTAATTGGACATGATTGTCTTCATAAATGAACAAAACCAATTGGCTTTTTCCTCTATTAGAAAAAAATATTTCTCATCACAAGAATAATAATTTGTAACTATGCATGATAACTAGACTTGTTGTGATCATTTTGCAAAATACAAATATTGAACCATTATGTTGTATACCTAAAACTAATATAATGTTATACATCAATTATATCTCAATAAAAAAAGAAAAATTTAAAGAAAAAAGAATACTGACAAGAAAAAATGGGAAAAGTAGAAAAAAAGATGTGAAGTTGTAACATCAATAGGGAATTATTTTGACAGCATATTTTATAAGGAAAAGTGTGTCTGAAATATGTTTGCCTAGTTGTTCTTTGCTCAGTACCTTATGTCATTTTTATTTTTAGACTCTTTCCTTATTGAGTATGCTCCTGGCCTTTGTTATATTGGAAATTTATTATAGTGTGTATATATGTGCAAGTGTATGCATGTACTTTAAAGAAACTGGATATTTTCAGAGACACAGATCTAAGAGTGAAGATCTAAAGTTTTGTAGATCACCAAGTCAGATGTATCTTTATGGTTCATGGGGCGGGATCACCTAGGATCATTTTTAAGATCATCCATAGCAACTAATTAGTGTAGATCATGTTCTTAGGTTTTTTGTATACCTGCCACTTGTACTCCAACTATATATGACTTAATTTGTTGTCACCCAAGAAATATTTCTTATTTTTTATTTATTTATTTTATTTTTTGAGGAAGATTAGCCCGGAGCTAACTGCTGCCAATCCTCCTCTTTTTGCTGAGGAAGACTGGCCCTGAGCTAACATCCATGTCCATTTTTCTCTACTTTCTATGTGAGACACCCACCACAGTATGGCCTGCCAAGTGGTGCCATACCCACACCCTGGGCCGCTGAAGCAGAATGTGCGCACTTAACTACTGTGCCACCAGGCTGGTCCCAAGAAATACTTTTTATATATGAACATCCAGATTTGCTCAAAATAAATTTGAGCTTTTATTAATTTTTAAAATTGCTATATATATGGTTTTCTTAAGTAGTAAACTTCCTTTTGACATTTCATAGGAATCAGCTTACTCTGATCCAAACTTTGCCAATAGTTATCTCCCACTATCTTTGACAGCCGTCTGGCCAGACTTCTTTAGGTCTCAGACAATCCTCTTGATTTGATCCCCTTAAAAAGATCTGTCATGGGGCTGGCCCCGTGGCCCAGTGGTTAAGTTCGCGCGCTCCGCTGCAGGTGGCCCAGTGTTTCGTTGGTTCGAATCCTGGGCGTGGACATGGCACTGCTCATCAAACCACGCTGGGGTGGCGTCCCACATGCCGCAACTAGAAGGACCCACAGTGAAGAATATACAACTTTGTACCGGGGGGCTTTGGGGAGAAAAAGGAAAAAAATAAAATCTTTAAAAAAAAAAAAATGATCTGTCAGCTCTAGCACGTCAGACCCTTCCGGCCCTCGCCTATTGAGTCTTCCCTATGAAGCTTCCTTTGAAGGACAAAGGAGTAGAAATTCTTAGTGCTGGTTGTACTTCCTATTAATGTCAAGTGAGATTGAGTAGAATTTTTCCTGTTTTCTCAAAAGTGTGGCCCAAGCAGAGGAGACAGTATAATGAAGAACTGGGAGATGAGAAGAGCCCTTGAAGCCCTGGAAGAAAAATATTCCCCTTTCCCAAAACAAAGGAACTGATTCTTAAGAATGGCTGCCCAAAAGAAAGGGAGAGAGAATTTTGTTCTCCAATGGCATTCTACTTAGCCAGTGCACTTGCCATCGTGCTCTTGTACTACACAGGCAGTCAGAGAGAATCAGAAAGAAATGACAGATCTAAGAAAAAGGGAGCTGCTTGCCTTCCACCATTTGGCAATGTCTGCTGAATAGACAGAAGGGACTTCATCATAAGAGGCTCTAGGACAGGTTGATGCAGGTGGGAAATTAGTGGTGTGGAATAGGTCTAGCCAGAGCCTTATCCCTGACATTAGGGAACTAACTGTGCTATTGAACACCCCTTTGGAAGGGATTCTTACTACCCAAAATGTATGCCTCCCAAGAAAGCCAGCATTTAGGTAACTGCGACCTAGAAAGCAACAGTAGCCAGTTTCAGTTATCCAAAGGACAAACAGTAATCGGTCTGACCAGGATTGTCATCTGTGATATTGTGACTTAAAAGAAATATATATTTGGTCACTTAGATGGCTAAATGTCTATTTCTCATATATATTTGGTCTTCATCCAGTTCCTGGCTCAAAGTTTACAAAACCCTTGGAATGCCCTCAGTGTTGAGAGTGATCAAAGTGTCCTTTGTTACGTTACTGAGGTGACTTTTGGAAAACACCTAAGGATGGAGGCTTCTTGCCAGTGGAGGCAACCATGCGATTAGAGAGTTGGAACGTTTCAGTTCCACCCTTGACCTCTGGCGAGGGGGAGGGGCTGGAGATGGAGTTCAATCACCAGCCATCAACAATTTAGTCAATCACACCTATGTACTGAAGCCTCTATAAAAACCCAAAAGTATGGCGTTTGGAGAGGTTCTGGGTTGGTGAACACTTGGAGATGTGGGCAAAGTAGCCTGCCTAGAGAAGGCCTGGAAGCTCCACACCCTTTCCTCCTACCTTGTCCTATGCAATCCTTTCATCTGGCTGTTCCTGAGTTCATTCCTTTTATAATAAACCATTGTAATCTAGTAAGTAATATGTTTCTCTGAATTATGTGAGCTACTCTAGCAAATTAATCGAACTAGGGGAGGAAGGAAGTCATGAGAACCCTGACTTATAGCCAGTCGGTCAGAAGTTCAGATAATGACCTGGACTTGCCTTTGGCATCCTGAATTGGAGGGGGTCATTGGAACCTCCAATCTACAGCCAGTTGGTCAGAAGCACAGGTAACAGCCTGGGCTCGCAACTGGCACCTGAAGTCAGGGAGAGGGCAGTCCTGTAGGAGCGGACCCTTAATCTATGGAATCTGATGCTATCTCCGAGTAGATAGTGTCAGAATTGAGTTGAACTCTCGGACACCCTGCTGGTGGTCGGAGAATTACTTGGTGCTGTGTGGAACACTGACCCCCAACACTGGAAACTCCGTCCAGGATCCTAATTTACCACCTCTCCCAGTAAGTCAAGGAACCCTCTCACTTCCCTCTCCATTCCTTCTAGAAAAGGAAGAAGGGGAGTGTTTAAATAGTGATTCTCTTAGATCTTTCTCTCCCTGCTCCTCCTTCAAAATGCTAAAGGCACAAGTGATTTTACCTGGGATGATGGGAGGGAGAAAAAAATTTGAACCTAACTTAACATGAAAGTTTTTTTACATAATGGGATAGTATATCAAATACTGAAATGAAGCTCTTCTAATTACTGAGAAATAACTATAAATTTATTGAAAATTCCAAGATATTAAGAAATTCACTGTATAGCAGTATTTGCACAGATAAGATTGTTACATGTTCATATCATCAAAAGTTGAATTTCATAATGAACTGTCTAGACTAGTTAAATGATCCTGGACCTTCATTTACACTTTTTAAATTTCAGAGTTGAGAGCATGACTTTAAATTTAGACAGGTACTGTTATAAGAAATGGAAATCCAGGAAGGATAGCAAAGAGCTGACAGAGTGGAAATTTTTTTTTGTTCTGCCTTCAGTCAGCAGAGAAGAAAAAGGGCTCCACTGCCCTGATTTGAAGGTCAATGCTGTATGGTAAAAAGCCTTAGCTGAACTCAGGACAGAAGGAGAACATTGAAGGAAGACCTATCTCAGGCTTTAGAGGTAGGAAATGACATTAAATGGCCAGAGTTGGATAAGACAGGTCACAACAGGGAAGAGAGGAATATGACAAACTTAAAGCCAAATGTCAGAGCAGAACAAGTTTCAGAATCAAGAAAATCTGAAGCACAGGCTTTAGAAGTCCACAAGGCAATTACAGTGAAATAGTGTGGAGATGTGTTTTCATTTCACTGAACAAATATCAATGAGTGTCAAACCTACTAATTAACGGGGCTACAAAAGTGAACATTGTGCAGTCAAATCCTGCCCCCAAATTGCTTATACTTTGGAGAAACAGAAAGATTCTGATGTTCCCACCTCCCATTTCCTGCCAATTAAAATGTTTTATGAACTTTTACATTACTAAAGCATTTTTGATTCTCTCAATGTTGTTTATTTTAAACAATATCATTCCAAATTGAGTTTTTAATGTTTCTAACAGTTAAATTCTACCAAAGTCCTTGTCACTGTGGTGATGGGTGTTACACATAACCAATCTAAGCTGAGCCAAGGCTCAGACTCACTCAGAAAGTTGTAGCCATATGTGACGGCTGCCTGATTTTGTCTGTTCTGGTCCACAGTTACTGACTGCCACATTCAGGCAGAGCTGGCCTAGCCAAGGTTGCTAAATACACATATTCTACAGGCATTGATTAACTTGATCATGGTTCAGTATGGACTATATGTGAATAATTACATCTGTCCAAACTCTACGGGTAGAGAGAACTGTAACCATTTCCCTTTGGATATATCCTTCAGTGAGGTCCTGATTTCTGTTTCACAAAGTGTATATTTAGATCTCTAGTTGGGGAAGAAATCTAAAGGTTGCACTTCTGCACAGCTTTCGTTGGGCTACCTTTTTTATATGAAATGCTCTAGTTCTACTATTTCTCTTCTAATTTCCATACTGTTCCATGCTATTATAGAGGAACCTTATTACTACTTGCAGACAACTTTTGGCTTTTAGGCTTGCATTTGTCCAAAATAGCATTCTTAAATACAGAGGTTTTGCTTTGTACCACAAACTTCAAAATCCTAGTTTTCTTTCATTATTATTAGGAAAGGCTGAAGGTGCTGTTCTCTGTCTAGTTTAGTTAAACATCTTGTCTGTACTCTATTTGCTACATACTTTCACCCTGCCACAGTCACCATAAGATACTCTCTGGTGAAGGGCTCTTTGACCCACAGTCATGTGCAACTTAGTCACTTGCAACTTAGAGTTCCTTGTTGAAAACCAATTCCCCAATGAATATGTGTATTTCCATTGACCGACCTTCTTCACACACTCAGCAATGGCAATGTATCTTGCTGCATGCCTCTCAGATCCCTCCTTCAGGATGGAGACAATCATTCTTCCAGTAGTTCTGAGTATCACCTGTAGACGGCTCCTAATTGGTTCACTTTGAAGATTACTCTCAGCCAATGGAAGCTGCCTATCCCCAAATTATGTTCATTCCTGGGGTCAGCTCACCTTCAGTGACTGGTACACTCAAGTCTCTGAAAGCTTGGCCTTATTGCTTTAATTTAAGACACTTCTGACAGGCAAACCTATTCCACAGATGCCCATGGGGCTGGCTGAGGCCTCTGTTGCATATTCATCATAGCTCTACTTCTCCCTTTGTCCAGACCTGTTCCCTTCACTTCCTTACTGGTGTTACTTCAATATATCTTCCCTAGTACAGCTTGCGCGTGCACATTCCTGTCTTGAATACTGTTTCTGAGGACCCTGACCTAAGTCAGTTGGTGCCAAGAATGATCCTAAAGAGGGAACTGTAAAATGGGATATTAGAGTTAAGATCGCCCACTGCCTGGCAGGCATTGCGAATACTGTTACTAGCAGTAGGGGCAGTACTGGTAAGCTCTGGCATTCTAGTGCAGTGAAATTACTGAACTTTTACCAGTAACGAATAAGTGGAAAGAAACACACTGGGTAGTAAAATATCTCAGGATTTAAGAAGTAAAAGGGAAGTAGCTATATAACGTATGGAATTAGGTGACTCTTGATGAGTACTATCATTGCATTAGAAAAAGACAAAGAAGGGAGAGTGTGATTGATCATTGTTTTAGGGCAATTTATGAAAATCACGATGCCTCATTGGAAATTTCTAAAGAGACTCATTTTCTGTTGCTAGAGAGCAGAAAAAGGTTGAAGATCAGGCTCAGGATTAAATTAGAATGGTAGAGGAGCCCCCAAACAAGTCAATATTATGCTATGAGCTGGACTTTGCTGTAGAAAGAGTGGATTCCTGAGATTAAGGATGTTGATATCTGGGTCAATGGTCTCTAGAACCTTGACACCTGAGACCACCTTAAACTCTCTGGGCTTTCAGGAGTGTCCCACTCCTCTCTGCTCAAAGACTACCATTTTACCCATGCTCAGTGAGGACGCAGACATCTCTGCTTGCAAGATCACACATGCTGTTCTCAGGCTATACCCCCATTTCTGCTGCTTGTGGATGACTCTTAACTAGGGTCAAATTACAGGATAAGTTGGCTGGGAAAGTGCTGGACCTGCTAAAAGAAAAAAAAATAACTAAGTGCCCAAGAAACAGCAGGACCTAGCCAAGATTACAGAAAAGGACCCTGGAAAGTGTATATGGGATTGGAGCTGAGGGTACTGGCTCAAGCAGGACAGAGTATCAAGTTATTATAAGGGAGAGTTTCTTCATATGGGAACACTCCCTTGTAACATAGAATTTAACGCTTTGACAAGGACCTAGGAGATGCTGCTAATATACTACTCGGGGCTTATGCAAGTTTGGGAAAAGTGATTATGCTCACTAAATAAAGAGAAATGCAGGGATACCCTGGCAAACAGTGGGGAAAAATGTAAAATGCTCATCAACATGGGCAATTAAAGTGCGTATAGTACATAAATCTGTGAAATCCTTTGGGAACCCCTGAGTAAAATTCATTTAGCAAAGTGGTAAGGAATGTGTTAGTGAGGAGTGCATGAGCATTGTAAATATCTGTGATGGCTATCCTCTGTAGGCTGGGAATGATTTTAAAAGATGATGTTATCTGATTGAAAGGAAAGTGATGAAATGCCAAATTAATAGAGGCCAGGTGGCAGGGCTTAATTGTCAGGAGAAAGATGAGTGAAGTTATTGAAATATGTGTCAAAGTCAGAGTGGTGGCCAGGGACCAGACAAGCCATTACTATGATGACTGTTAATAGAACACAATGCTCCTGGTAATGAACTATATGGGCAGCCAATAATGATGTTGCTTGATTTATAAAACAAAATAAAATAAGCCAAACAGAATCCATGGTGGTTTATCAGGAAGTAAAGAGAAGCAGCCCCAATAAAAAGTCCTAATACCTGGCCCAGTTTCCCTGCTCAAGTCAGTTTACAGACCAAAAACTCACAGACTGGGTGGGAGGCTGAGTCTCCAGCACCTGGTAACATCACAGGAAATATGTAAAGCAGTGATTTCTCCAGTTCTTCCCCAGAAGAAGCTATGAATATTTACTCAGCAAATATGCCCTGGAAGTATATGATGGTGAGATAATAAATGGATAATAAATGAATCTGACCCAGGGTCATTTCACTCTGGTGCCACTTGTTCCACAGACATGCCCGTTATTAATTTCCCAAGTCCTCAGACATGTAATTGAAACACACATCTTACTTGTTAGTTGGTAAAATCCTCTGTTCTGGTGATTATTGCATGTAACAACTTATCCAAAAGTTTCATGACTTAAAATAAATATTTTATTTTTCTCATGTTTTGTGGGTCAGGAATTCAGCAAGAGCTCAGTTAGGCAGTTCTTAGAATTTCTCATGTTGGTGTGGTCAGGTGTTGGCTGAGGCTGCAATCATCTGAAGACTTAGCTGGATTAGACATCCAAGATGGTTTACTCATCTGGAAAGCAGTTGACATTGGCTGTTGGCTAAGAGCTCAGCTGAAGTTGTCATCTACAGTAGTGCACGCCAACTCTCTAGCATGATATTCTTAAGGTATTTTGGACTTCTTACTTGGTAGCCAGTTTCTCCCAAAGCAAGCATGCCACGGGGAGCAGGTAGAAAGTGCATGGCCTTTTCTGACCTAGCCCTGAAAAGCATATAGCATCACTTACACCGTATTTGTGAAATCAGTCACAAACTACCAAAATTTAAAGGAGAGAAAATGAGAGGAGTGTGAAAGAATTTTGAAGCTATGTTTTAAAATTGCCATACCCTCCTCTTGATTCTTGTAAGGTAAGAATTACAATGGGAAAAGCCAAAGAAATTTCCTGGAACTGTCTCTTCAACAATTTGGTCAAAGTAATAAATCAAAACCTAGAGTCACATCCTGGGGGAATGGGAGAGATTAGTGTCACCATTGGAGTCTTAAAGGATACAAGATTGATATTATCTGCCATGTTCCTATTTAATTTACTAGTGTAGCCTCATCTGGATCCTAAAGTTTGACAATGGCCTATCAGAAGTTTAACTAAGGAGAACCCCAATTGCTGTTTTTGTAGTGGAAGTGGTTAGAGCACATTAGCGTAACTTTACGTATATGATATATTGTCATTATCTGAAGAAAACATTTTTTTTCAATCCCTATCAGGAAGATGAATCAGAGGCAATTGACATTCACAAGGAATGGAAGGGTATATATTTATGATCTTGCCCTAGGGTATGTTAACTCTCATTCTGTCTATCATACTATAACCCAAAGAGACCAGGATCCTATGGATATTCTGTAGAATATTACAGTATGGTTGGCATTGTGTTAGTTGGACGTGATGGATGAGAAGTAGCATGCTGGCAACTTTGGTAAAAATCATGTAGTAAAGAAGGTAGGTGTTTAAAACCTATGAAGATTTGGTAGCCACTCATATTATTGAAGTGTTTATGGGTCCAGTGGACTGGAATGTCCCAAAATATACCACATATAATAAAGGACAAATTATTGCAAGTAGTATCTCCCATCACCAAGGAGGAAGCACAGCCCTTCTTTGGCTTCTTGAGGTTATGGAGACAGCATATTCCACACTTGAGAATACTGCTCTTGCTCATTTAGTTGGTGACACAGAAGCTAGCTTTGGATAAAGGGCCATGCAAAAAAGGACTTTGCAGCATGTCCAAGCTATAGTACAAACTACAGGGGAAGAAGACTTGCTGCTTGGGCCCTATAACTCGTCAGACTCAAACCATAGCCCTCAGGCCAAATCTTGCCAGCTCTCAGTTGCTGTAAATAAAGTTTTATTGAACACAGGACTGCCCATATGTTCACATCTCATCTACAGCTGCTTTCACACTACAATGGCAGGACTGAGTACAGACAGGAAGCCCTTGCTTTGCATGGTTCTGTTGTGTACAAATTTCAGTTACCACAGTTTAGTTAGATAACACCAATCTCCCAAGAACGCACTTCAAGTTTCAGTTACCAGGGTATATTACCTGTAATTATATAAAGCACAAACTTTGCTGCTAGCTCTTCAGTTCCGAAATCACTATGTGTTACAGATGCATATCACAATTAGTGACCAATCAAGCAAATGATCCCTGACCGTCAACCAATCAATTTACACGCAGATGGAAACGTATGTTGTTATGTTGCCTTCTTGTTTCCTAGTGACAAACTCAGGTGATATTTTAAAAAATGGATAATTGAAAGAGAAACTTGGCTAAAAACGATGAAGGTGCATCCAAGAAACAGGAAGTATAATACAAATAGAGCTAGAGAAGCAATAGCTGCCGATGAGAATTTTAACACTGCTGCTATAGAAACACTCTAGATATGCAGCCAGAGAAATTTGATGAAGGAGAACTTATTGACAAAGAAAGTAAAGTGGTTGTGATAAAAAAGATGAAGATGTCTCAGAGGAAGTGACGCTGGCAAAATCTTCACAATAAGGGAATTCTTGGAAATACTTCATGACATTGAAAGAGCGAAGGAAAAAATGTTGGAAGCTGATGCAAACTTAGAAAGAAGCGTGGCAATTTACCAAGGCACAGAATAGATACCCACTCCATGTATTTAGTTATATAACAAGGAGAAGAAAGCAAGCATTGTTCAAACTACTCCTAAGTGGTTTTAATCAATCTTTTTTTATTTTCAGATAATTGTAAATTCACACACAGTGCTAAGAAATAATGCAGAAAGATGTCATGTGCCCTTTATCCAATGGTGATATCTTCCAAAACTGTAGTACACTATCACAACCAGGATGATTTTTTTACAAAGAAATAAACATTTTAATTCTCAATATTTTCAGTGTTCAAAGTCACAGTGTATTAAATAAATACTAGTTTTACCATTTTTTCTATTTCCTATACACTTACAATTGACTGTGACTATTTAATGTTTTGACAAAATTTGCAAAGACTACAAAAATCATACTTTTACTCATTAATTATTAAGCTTGCTTTGCATATTTCAGCCTGTGTAGTCATTTTTCTCTTCCTTTTCTACTTACCATGCAATTCAAGGGACTTCTTGATGTTGTGACAGAGAATGTATGACCCATGAAGCCTAAACAATTTGTTATCAGGCTCTTTACAGAAAAATTGTATCAACCTCTGTTCTCTGGTATTAGTAGACCCTTTATATACTCTGAAATATTCACATTTACTAGGGTATATCATCTCACAAAACCCTATTTTTTTTATAGAAAAGCTTTAGGAACTGCCAAAAAGTCACATCTTGAATATAAATAAGCAGCTACTTGAAGTTAAAAAGATTTGAAGCTATAAAATTTCTAGTATTAGAGAACATTGCAGTGTTCATTAAAACAAGATGGATTCTATTGATTGGTTGAATGAATTGTGTCTCTCCTTGCTCCACACACCTCAAGCAGAATATGTCTGGAATTATTTTGTTTTTCCTTTCCTGTCATGTCCTTACAAAAAAAAAAAAAAAAAAAAAGAATGTGGTAAGATGAGAATTGCATGGTTCTGAGATTTCAAGACAGTTCTCTTAACCTTACCTTTTTGTTATTCTGTCTAGTTTAATAAAAGCAATTACATTTTACTATACAAACGTTCTGAGATGGGAAAGCTTTATGTTTTCCATACTTTGCCTATACAACATCTTTAACAAAAAAGTTCATTTTATGCACTTATATTAAGACACCATGAGTAATTTTAAAGGTAGAACAAAATTCACTTTGCAGAGCAGATTTTTTTATTAACTCTTGTTTTTGAGTATTTAGGGATGGCTAATACGTGAATTTATATTATTATCTTGGAATTTTAAAAAACTTCACAAGTGGTGGTATTAAATACTTTTAATAATTTTATAAATGGAAATTGAAGTTGTAGAAGGACAGGAGAGTTTTTCTGTCTGTGTCACCATCTGTGTGTTCCTCTCTGTGATGACTTATTGTCACCAGTATAATCTCAGTGCTGAGGAAAACACAGATAAAAGGCAATTGCCATAAGAAAGTGTTATTCAGGCAACCCTTCCTGAACAATATGAATATTGAGTTGGGTCTTCAAGAAAATGATGAAGACGAAGGGGAGAGCATCTACCAATATACTTTTCATACTCCTAAAAAACCTACTGAGATTTTTACTTCCATTTATTTTCACCATGCTGTGTGACTTTGGGCAATGTTCTTAACACCTTTAATCAGCAATTTTCTCATCTGTAAAATAGAGGTAATAATAGTATTTACCTCAAATGTAATCTTGAGAATTAAAAGAAATATTGCTTGTGAAGTGCTTAATACAAGCCTTGGCTAAATGTGCTCTGATAGTTGTTATGGCCCATGAATGAACTCTGAGTTCAGCCAGCAGTCACTTAAAAAAAAGAAGCTAAATATAATATGATGTGATAAGTATTACAGAAGCCATTTGAGGTAGTAAGCAGTCAGAAGCCACTTTACCTATTGGCCATGATCTGCTTTCTGAGGCAGCCAGGTGAAAAACCTCTCATCTTGTGCTTTTTATCAAATTGGTGCCCACATATCCTAATCATGCAAAATTATCAGGAGCAGAATAACAGAGGAAAATTGTAGATGGAAAAGTGCAAACACAGAAAAAAACCAAGAGAGTAGTGTGTTCTCTGTATGGTGGCTTTTCAAGCACAGTATCTTGCAAAGGAAGAGTTGAAAGAATAAATTCTCCTTTCCATGATCAGATCATCAGTCATGGAAATAGGAGCTCCTTCCTCATTCTGGCAGAATCCTCGTTAGACCAGAAGAACTTCATTTGCATTTGCTTCCCTCAATGTGTCTTTCAACTTAAAGTCTAAAATGCAGAAGGTTGAAATGAACCAATAAAAATTAGCCACCTGGGCTTTGAGAAGCACTGATCAGCCCAAAATGAAGGAAAAAGTACATGACATTGAAAAAGATTCTGCTAAATTATTTTGGCTCAAGATGGAAAAGAAAAGCATAATTTTGAACAATATTTTGTTATAGAAAACATAAAAATTAGGAATTGCCTGTTTTTTCTTTTCAATATATTGAATTATCTATTTTATTAAATAAGAGATGAAAGATGATATGATGACATAATTGAATGTAGAGTGAAATATGGCTAAGGGAAAGTGAGCTGGATGCAACAAAGTTATCTAAAGAAAACAAAAGAAAGGAGAACAACTATTATCTGCATTATAAGTAGGAAGGTAGAAATCAAAATTCTAAATAATTAGATAAGTAATGTGGACAACAAATTTGACATCCTCTCCTATAAAGATAAATAATAGGGAGATCTCGTCAAGATGGCACTGTGAGCAGATGTTGAACTCGCCTCCTCCCATGAACACAACCAGGTTACAACAATTTTGGGAAGAATCATCCTGGATTGAAAACTGAAAACTGGATGAAAAGAACCCCCACAACAAGGGACAGTCCTGACGAAGGCAGAAGAGGCAGTAACTCCAGCCGGAGAGGAAAATAGCCACCTTTGGGAGCAGTGGAGCTTCTCAGCTGCCCAGGCAGGAGCCACCCTAAGGTACAAGCCCTCCCTGGAGGAGTGAGGTCCGGAGCGGGGGCAATACTGCTATAACCATCCTTCGGACTCAGCCCAACTGAGATGGGGGTCTTACTGTCTGGCTTTGCTGGCTATTGACTGCAGCGGGGACACCCCCAGAAAAGCTATCAGCCAAAAGCCGAAAAGATCCGGGACTTAAAGGGCCCATGCACAAACTCACTCATTGCAGCAACCTGAAATCACCAGAGAGAAGGCTGACTGTCCTTTGGTGAAATGAGACTCACCTGGTGAGCTCTGGGGGTATCTTGGTGAGAGGAGGGTACTCTCCGGAGACTGAGACATTGGTGGGGGCCATTGTTCTGAGCTGGTCCAGGCGTCGGTGGGGGCCATTGAGGTGCATCCCTTGGGCTGTTAGCCCAGGGGTCTGCCACACCCACTAGATAACAGATTCAATCCAGTTCAGCCAGGACAGGCAACCCACCCTAGGGACTGGCCCCACCTAACAGCAAGCCCTCAGGCTACTTTTCAGCCTGCATTGACTGAGTGCCTTGATCCTCTACAGGCAGGCAAGGGTGTCTGCCTCTGTGGGGCAGGACCTGTGTGAGGACCAGGTGAACTGTGGGGGGAACTGGGGGAGAGGTGGGGATCTCTGTAGTGTGGCATTGGAGTACACTCCAGGGAATTAAGAAGTGTGCATGGACCAGGACTGTGTCGACAGTGTATGTGGTCCAGTGGGGGGTGAGGCTTATCAGTGGCAGAAGACTAGTGCTTCACAAATAACCATAAAAAGGATCAGCCCCACCTTCCAAAGCCTGAAACAATTGAGTGCCCCCATGCCAAGGGCTAGCCCCACTCAGCCACACTCCTAAGAGAACTGATAACAGCCTTGTTGGCCTCAGGCCTATCACAACTGTACCCCCTGAGCCTAGCAACCAGCTACACTGGGTACCAACCCAATTAAGAGGACAATTGCAATAAGAGTGTGCTGATAGACTTTGTAGCCAACAGTGCTGAGGCCCCCCCAAACAGGATTTACAAACAGCTGGCCAGGGAAGGAAAGATCAGACTCCCTGGGTACCTGCAGTGGGAGCAACCCTGCCACAGCAGAAGAACACAAGTAGCGCACAAAGGGGTCACTCCAGGTTCTTATGTACTGGTGACAAGAGGGAAGCACACTGCTGGGCCTCATAAGGCATCTCATACATAAGGCCACTTCTCCAAGATCAGGAGACATAGCCAACTCACCTAGTACAAAGAAAATTGCACAGAGAAAGAGGCATAATGAGGAGGCAAAGGAATATTTTCCAAGCAAGGGAACACTACAAAACACCAGAAAAAGAACTAAGTGAACAGAAACTAGCTACCTACTCGACAAAGAATTCAAACAAAATATAATGAACATGCTCACAGATATGCAGAGAAGAATGGATGAACACAGTGAGCACATCAGCAAAGAATTCGAAGATATTAAAAAAATCCAATCAGAAATGAAGAATACAATACTCAAAATGAGAAATTCACTAGAGGGACTCAATAGCAGAGTAGAGGAAGCAGAAGAATGGGTCAGCGAGCTAGACAAAAGACTAGAGGAAATCACCCAGGCAGAACAGAAAAGAGAAAAAAGAATTAGACAGAATGAGAACAGTGTAAGGGAACCCTGGGACAATATCAAGCATGCTAACATTTGGATTATAGGGGTCCCAGAAGGAGAAAAGAGAGACAAAGGGGCAGAAAATTTGTTTGTCGAAATAATAGAGGAAAATTTTCCTAACCTGAGGAAGCAAACAGACATCCAAGTTCAGGAAGCACAGAGAGCTCCAAACAAGAGAAGCCCAAAGAGGCCCAAACCAAGAAATATTATAATCAAAATGTCTAAAATTAAAGACAAAGAGAGAATACTAAAAGCAGCAAGAGAAAGGCCACAAGTGACATATAAAGAAAAGCCCATCAGGCTATCAGCAGACTTCTCAGTCAAGACCCTACAGGCGAGAAGAGAATGCAACGACATATTTAAAGTGCTAAAAGGAAAAAAAAATTCTACAATGAAGAATACTCTATCCATCAAGGTTGTCATTCAGAAGGGAAGGAGAGATAAAGAGCTTCCCAGACAAGCAAAAATTAAAGGAGTTTATCACCAAGAAACCAGTTCTGCAAGAAATGCTAAAGGGACTTATTTAAGTGGGAAAGCAATGGCCACAGATAGAGATAAAAAAAAATTATCAAAAAACCCAAAACAACAACGATAACAAAAAACTAGCAATAAAATCACTTGTAAAGGTAAAAATATAGTAAAGGCAGCAGATCAACTACCTGTGAACATAATATGAAGGTTAAAAGACAAATGTACTAAAATCACCTATTTCAATGATAATAGGGTAATGGATAGACACACACTAAACAAAAGACTATATATGATGTGAAAAACATATAATGTGGGAGGAGGGGAGTGAAAAAGTAGAGCTTTTAGAAAGAGGCCAAGCTAAAGAGTGTATCTACTCAATATAGTCTGTTATATGCATAGAATATTAAATAGGATCCTCATGGTAACCACAAACCAGAAACCTATAACATGCAGGAAAAAAAGTAAGACAAAAGAAATCAAACATATTATTAAGATAGCCATCAAACCACAAGGGAAGAAAGCAAGAGAAAAAGAAAGGAACAGAGAAGAACTACTAAAACACCCCAAAAAAGAAAAAGTGACAAAATGGCAATAAATACATATTTATCAATAGCTACCTTAAATGTCAATGGACTAAATGCTCCAATAAAATGCCATAGGGTGGCCAATTGGAGAAAAAAACAAGATCCATGTATATGCTGCACACAAGAGACACGCTTCAGACCTACAGACACTCACAAACTGAAAGTGAAAGGATGGAAAAAGATATTCCATGCAAATGGCAAAGAAAAGAAAGCGGGGGTGGCAATACTTGTATCAGACAAAATAGACTTTAAATCAAAAACTGTAATAAGAGACAAAGGCGGGCACTACATAATGATACAGGGAACAATCCAACAAGAAAATATATCACTTGTAAATGCCTACGCACCCAACATAGGAGCACCTAAATATATAAAGCAATTATTAACAGACATAAGAGGAGAAATAGACAGTAACGCAATAATAGTAGGGGACTTTAACACTACACTTAAACCAATGGCTAGATCATCCAAACAGAAGATCAGTAAGGAAACACTCGCCTTAAAGGACACATTAGACCAGATGGACTTAGTAGATATATACAGAACATTCCATCCAAAAACCACAGAATACACATTCTTTTCAAATGCCTATGGAACATTCTCCAGGATTGATCACATATTAGGCCACAAAACAAGTCTCAATAAGTTTAAGAAGATCGAAATAATACCATGTATCTTTTGTGACCACAAAGGTATGAAACTGGAAATCAACTGCAGAAAGAAAACGAGAAAAGCCACAAAAATGTGGAGATTGAACAAAATGCTACTGAGCAATGATTGCATCAATGAAGAAATCAAAGAAGAAATAAAAAAATTCCTGGAGACAAATGAAAATGAAAAACGACATGCCAAAATCTGTGGGATACAGCAAAAGCGATTCTATGAGGGAAGTTTATAGCAATTCAGGCCTACCTCAACAAAGAAGAAAAATCCCAAATAGACAATCTAAAAGCGCATCTAAAGGTACTGGAAGAAGAAAAACAAACAAAGCCCCAAATCAGCAGAAGGAAGGAAATAATAAAAATCAGAGCAGAAATAAACGAAATAGAGACTAAAAAAATAATAGAAAAAATTAATGAAACCAAGATCTGGTTCTTCGAAAAGATAAACAAAATTGACAAACCCTTAGCTAGACTCACCAAGAAAAAAAAGAGAGAAGGCTCAAATAAATAAAATCAGAAATGAAAGAGGAGAGATTGCAATGGACACCTCAGAAATACAAAAGAT
This sequence comes from Equus przewalskii, assembly GCF_037783145.1. Taxonomy (NCBI): domain Eukaryota; kingdom Metazoa; phylum Chordata; class Mammalia; order Perissodactyla; family Equidae; genus Equus; species Equus przewalskii. The sequence continues at coordinate 25,178,255 of NC_091847.1, read as the reverse complement.
AATAAGAGAATACTATGAAAAGCTATATGCCAACAAATTGCATAATCTAGAAGAAATGGATAAATTCTTAGAAACATACAACCTTCCAAAACTGGACCAAGAAGATGCAGAAAATTTGAATAGACCGATCACTGGCAAGAAGATCTAAACAGCAATCAAAAACCTCCCAAAAAATAAAAGTCCAGGACCAGATGGCTTCCCTGGTGAATTCTACAAAACATTCAAAGAAGACTTAATACCTATCCTTCTCAAACTCTTCCAAAAGATTGAAGAGGAGGGGAGGCTTCCTAACTCCTTCCACGAAGCCAACATCATCCTGATACCAAAACCAGAGAAGGACAACACAAAAAAAGAAAATTACAGGCCAATATCACTGATGAACATCGATGCAAAAATCCTCAACAAAATACTAGCAAATCAAATACAACAATACATTAAAAAGATCATACATCATGATCAAGTGGGTTTCATTCCGGGGATGCAGGAATGGTTCAACGTCTGCAAATCTATCAATGTGATACACAACATTAACAAAATGAGGAATAAAAATCACATGATCATCTCAATAGATGCAGAGAAAGCATTTGACAAGATACAGCATCAATTTATGATAAAAACTCTAAATAAAATGGGTATAGAAGGAAAATACCTCAACATAATAATGGCCATATATGACAAACCCACAGCAGATATCATTCTCATTGGAGAAACCTGAAAGGTATCCCTCTAAGAACAGGAACCAGACAAGGATGCCCACTGTCACCACTCTTATTTAACATAGTATTGGAAGTCCTAGCCAGAGCAATCAGGCAAGAAAGAGAAATAAAAGGGATCCACATTGGAAAAGAAGAAGTGAAACTGTCACTCTTTGCAGACGACATGATTTTATATGTAGAAAACCCTAAAGAGTCCACTAAAAATCTTTTAGAAATAGTAAAGGAATACAGTCAAGTTGCAGGATACAAAATCAACGTACAAAAATCGGTTGCGTTTCTATACACTAACAACGAAGTAGCAGAAAGAGAAATTAAGAATACAATCCCATTTACAATTGCAACAAAAAGAATAAAATACCTAGGAATAAACTTAACCAAAGAGGTGAAAGATCTGTACACTGAAAACTATAAAACATTGTTGAAAGAAATCAAAGAAGACACAAAGAAACGGAAAGATATTCCGTGCTCTTGGATTGGAAGAACTAACATCGTTAAAATGTCCATACTTCCTAAAGCAATCTATAGATTCAACGCAATCCTTATCAAAGTTCCAACAACATTTTTTACAGAAATAGAACAAAGAATCCTAAAAGTTATATGGAACAACAAAAGACCCCAAATAGCCAAAGGATTCCTGAGAAAAAAGAACAAAGCTGGAGGTATCACACTCTCTGATTTCAAATTATACTACAAAGCCATAGTAACCAAAACAGCATGGTACTGGCACAAAAACAGACACACAGATCAATGGAACAAAATTGAGAGCCCAGAAGTAAACCCACACGTTTATGGACAGCTAATATTCGACAAGGGAGCCAAGAGCATACGATGGAGAAAGGAGAGTCTCTTCAATAAACGGTGTTGGGAAAACAGGACAGCCACAGGCAAAAGAATGAAAGGAGACCATTCCCTTACACTATGCACAAAAATCAACTCAAAATGGATTAAAGACTTGAATGTAAGACCCGAAACCATGAGACTTCTAGAGGAAAACATAGGCAGTACGCTCTATGACGTTGGTCGGAGCAGCTTATTTTCAAGTCCCATGTCTGACCGGGCAAGAGAAACAAAAGAAAAAATGAACAAATGGGACTACATCAAACTAAAAAGTTTCTGCACAGCAAAGGAAACCATCAACAAAACGAAAAGACAACCTAACAATTGGGAGAAGATATTTGCAAACCATATATCAGATAAGGGGTTAATATCCAAAATATACAAAGAACTCATACAGCTCAACAACAAAAAAACCAACAATCCAATTAGAAAATGGGCAAAAGATCTGAACAGAGATTTCTCCAAAGAAATACAGATGGCCAACAGGTACATGTAAAGATGCTCAACATCATTAGCTATCAGGGAAATGCAAATCAAAACTACAATGAGGTATCACCTCACTCGGGTCAGAATGGCTATAATTAACAAGACAGGAAACAACAAATGTTGGAGAGGATGTGGAGAGGAGGGAACACTTGTTTACTGCTGGTGGCAGTGCAAACTGGTGCAGTCACTATGGAAAGCAGTATGGAGTATCCTCAGAAAATTAAAGATAGATCTACCATATGATCCAGCTATTCCACTGCTGGCTATTTATCCAAAGAACTAGAAAATGCAAAGGCATAAAGATACTTGCACCCCTGTGTTCATTGCAGCATTATAGACAACAGCCAAGACATAGAATCAACCTTGGTGCTCATCAAGGGATGAATGGATAAAGAAGATGTGGTATTTATACATGATGGACTACTACTCAGCCATAAGAAATGATGAAATCTGGCCATTTGTGACAACATGGATGGACCTTGAGGGTATCATACTGAGTGAAATAAGTCAGAGGGAGAAAGTCAAGTACCATATGATCTCACTCATAAGTAGAAGATAAAAATGACAAAAAAAAAACCACATAGCAATGGAGATTGGACTGGTGGTTACCATTGGGGAAGGGGGGAGGGAAAAAGGGGTGACTAGGGTCACATGTGAGGGGATGCGCTATAATTAGTTTTCGGGTGGTGAACATGACGTAATGTACACAGAACTCGAAATATGATGTACATCCAAAAAAAATAAAAATTAAAAAAAAAAGATAACTAATAGGATAAAGACACTTCAAGGATCAGAGAGAGAATGGAGGACTTCTACAAATCAAGGATAAAAATACAAAGATCCCAAAATTAAAGTGGGCAAAATAATTGAACAGTCACTTTATAAAAAAGATACCCAGATGGTCAATAAGCATATGAAAAGGTGCTCACTCTCATTGTTTATCAAGAAAATGTAGATTAAAACCACAAAGTGATCAAAGAGATACCACTACCTACCTATTAGAATGACTAAAATTTAAAAAGATTGACCATACTAAATATTGGCAAGGGTGTGAAGCAAATGTAATTCTCATACCTTGCTGGTGAAAGTACAAAAAGGTACCATTTTGTAAAATTATTTGGCATTTTCTAATAAATATATAGATGCATATGACATATGCAGGTCTGTGACATAGCAATTCCACTGCTAGGTATATTAAGATACACACTTTTACATGTCCACAAAAAGATGTATACAAGAATGTCATAGTGGCTTTCTTCATAAGAACCAAAGATGAAACCATCCCAAAAGTTTGTCAGTAGAAAAATGGATACCTAAACTGTATTCATACAATGAAATAGTGCTTAGTAATTTAAAAAGTAATAAACTATACATACAACATGAATGAATCTTCCAAATAAGTCAAATAAAACAAGGCAGACACAAAAGAATAAATAATGCATGATTTCTTATGTATGTAGGTCATAAAAACTAATCCACAGTGATAGAAGTCAAAATGATGCTTCCTTCTGTGGCTATGGTTGGGATTCACTGCCCGGGGCCACAAGGGAACTTTCAAGTATGATGGAAATCTTCTATATTGTGATTTGGGTGGTTTCTACTTAATGAGTACAATGCAATACAATAAAACTACCAATTTAAAATGAACAATTTGGTAAGTTTTGACAAATGTATTAGGTCATGTAACCACCACCACAATCACAATATAGATTCCCTATGTTCCATAAGGTAGCCAATAGCCACCTGTGGCTAGTGAGCCCTTGATATTAAGATGTGCTGTAAGCGTAGAATACACTCTGGGTCTTACAGATTTAGTATGAAAAAAAGGATTTAAAATAATAACTTTTACATTGGTTACATGTCGAAATGATAATATTTTGTATATGTTGGATTACATAAAATATATTATTAAAGTGAGTTTCACCTTTCTTCTTTTTTTAAAACAGCTACTACAAAATTTAAAATTACATGTGGCTTGCATGATAGTTCTAACGAGTAGCATTAATAAGAACATTTAATGAATTTTGGATATGGTTTGCTTTAGTCCACAACTATTTTTCTCTTCCCATCCTATGCATTGTTGATCTCACTTATTTTACTTCTACATGTGTTATAAACACTATAATACATTGCTATTATTTTTGCTATAAACGTGTAGCTATAGTTTAAGGAGAATTTAAAAAATAAAAATGTCTTTTGTAGTTAACCATATAATTACCATTTTCGGTGCTCCAGATTTTTCTTCTGCCAGAATAACCTTTTAAACAAATCTTTCTGTGCAGGTCTGCTGATGGTGGATTCTCTCACCTTTTATTTGTCTGAATAGTCTTTATTTTGCTTTTTTTTTTCTTTTTTTGAGTAAGATTAGCCTTGAGCTAATTGCTGCCAATCCTCCTCTTTTTGCTGAGGAAGACTGGCCCTGAGGTAACATCCATGCCCATCTTCCTCTACTTTATATGTGGGATGCCTACCACAGTGTGGCATGCCAAGCGGTGCCGTGTCCACACCTGGGATCCGAACCGGTGAACCCCGGACTGCTGAAGCGGATTGTGCACACTTAACTGCTGCACCACCTGGCCGGCCCCCTATTTTGCTTTCTTTCTTTTTGTAAAAAATATTTTTGTGGTATACAGAATCCAGGGTTGACCGTTATTTCAGTACTATAAAGGTGTCACTTTAACCTTTGTGCTTATCTTTTTTTCTCTAATTTTAGATTTTCTGTTCACACTGGTTTTTAGCAATTTCATTTTAATGTGCTGTGGTACGGTTTTCTTTGGTTTTTCTGCTTTGGGTTCTTAGAATTTCTAGGATCTCTAAGTTTATGGTTTTCATCAAATTTTGAAAAGATTCAATCATGTATTTTTCTTCAAATACTTTTTTTCCTCTGCTTCCAATTCCTCTCCTGGGAATCAAGTTATTAATATTCTAAACACTTGGTTTTGTTCCCCACGTCACTGATCCTCTAGTGGTTGTTGGTGGTTTTTCTGTTTCGTTTTTTCAATCTTTCCTCTCTCCATGCTTCATTTAGGACTGTTTCTAATGTTAAGTGTTTAAGTCTATTGATTTCTTCTGGAATATCTAATTACAGTTAATGTCATCCATTTTTTCACTTCTAGTAGTGAATTTCATTTCCCTAGAATTTCTATTTGTGTATTTTTTTATATTACTCATTTCTCTTATCAGGTTTTTATTTCCCCTCACTTTTCTGAACATACATACACACTTTTTTGGGGAGGTCTCTGTTTTAACAATAAAATTTTAACTAAAACTTACAATACCTTGAGAGTATTATGTTAAGCAAAATAGTGAGACTGAGAAAGTCAAAGATCTTTTTATTTGACTCATAAGTGGAAGATAAAAACAACAGCAACAACAACAACAAACAAACACATAGATATAGAGACCAGATTGGTGGCTACCAGAGGGGAAGCGGGGAGGGAGGAGGGAGACAGGGGTGACTGAGCACATGTGTACAGCGATGGACGCAATAGTCTTTGGGTGGAGAACATGATGTAGTCTACGCAGAAATTGAAATATGATGACGTACGCCTGAAATTTATATAATGTTGTTATAAACCACTCTTACCTCAATAAATCTTTTTTAAATCTTCAAAAAAAGACAAATTAAAAGTTACTGCATCTATGTAATTTTATGGATTGAATTTTATTCTGTTTATGGGTCATATTGTTTTCCTTATCATTTCCGGTAATTTGGACGCTAGACTGTATGAATCTTACATTTTTGGGTTTTTGCATTCGTTTAAATAGTGTTGGACTTTTTCTGGTATATAATTAAGTTACCTGAAATTTGTTTAACCCTTTTGAGGTGTATTTTGAAGCTTTGTTAGGTCAGCACACAGCAGTCTTTAGAGCTAATTCAGCTCTATGACTAAGGTGGTATTTTCTTAGAACTCTACCTCATGCCTTATTTATTGAGATTTTTCCATATTAGTTGGGTGATAATATGAACTTTTCCCAGCCATGTGCGAGCTTTTCTGCCTCCTGTTTTCTGCTGGGTCTTTCCCCAGCCTTGTGTCGCTTCCTTTGACACATGCATCCATTAGTACTCGGCTGGAGAGTTGAGGGGTTCTCGCCTGCAGATGTCTTCACCCTTCTCTCTGTGCAAGAACCTCTCTCCGTAACCGTGGTCTCCACAAACGTTGATCTCTGTCTCCTCATATGAGAGACCACCACGTTCTCAGTAGCCTTTCTCTCCGGGCACTACCACCTGGAAACTGCCTCTAGACAGGAAACTGAGGCAATCAGAGGACTCACCTCACCTCTTTCTCTTCACTCAGGCATCGCCATCCTGTGCTGCCTGTTGCCCCACATCTGAAAATGTTGTTCCTAATATTTTATCCAGTTTTCCTGCTGTTTGAGGGAGGGACATAAATCTTTTTATTTTTATTTCATAAAGACCTTCAGTCAACATTGTTTTCTTTTGATTGATATGTTTTCATATTCAGCAGACTGTAGATTCAGATACTGTTTTTAAGAGGCCGAGAAATTCTTATTAATTGATGCAGAGAATGTAGAAAAAAAAATGTGCCCCAGAAAACTTTGTAAACATTGAGTAGAGAACCGTGAAAAGAAATAAGAGTTAAAAAATAGGCTGGTAAATATTTAAATATTTGCATGGATTATTTATCAGCTTGTCATTCGGCAAAATTTTGGATTCCATGTTAAGGAGTGTTTTTTAAGAGTAGAAATTGCTAAGAAATAATGTAGGTTACTAAGGTAAGTGGTTCTAATGTTATTTTTCTCCTAGAAATCATTATATTGAGGAGGAAACTTTTTCTTCCATAAGCACTTTACTCTGCAAGCATAAGGCTGAACAGGATAACTGAATTTTTCCAAGTTCTCTATATTGTAACGTGCTTCTGTCTCCCTCATCTAAGGATTCTTAGCCCTCACTGTGCCTCGCTCACTAAATAATCCAGACACTATCTACACTTTGAGAATGAAAACTAATGACACACGTTCTACCTACCCTTCTTCTTTTCCAGGATCTCCTGTTCATTATGATCTTCTTAACAAAAAAATAACTTATCAGGTATAACATGATGTAAAATTTCAGTGAAAATGAATATTCTACGTGATTAAAACTGACCTTCCTATTTACCCACGTTCTAAAGTGTTAAGCAGCTATATTTTGCATCTTTTCTCACCTTCTTAAACAGAATACTGTTTGATATTTGTGATATCAGAGTAACCCATTTGTGAACACCAAAAGCTGTATAATATTCTCATCTGTAGTACATGGGGTTCTTGACTCCTTTCCAAATGGTTAAGATTGCAGAAATTTGATTTCTGGATGAATGTCAAATTACTCTCTAGGTGAATGCCTGTGAAACTACATGCAATCTTTTTTATCAGGGGAACTAAAGACGGTATTACAAGTCTTATTCATTAATTCATGTGTTCGATAAATATTTATTGAGTACTTACCATGCTTCAGAGACTGTACATCTGAGTACATAATGATAAATATAAATGCCAGTTATAAATATTGAGGCTTGCTTAACATTTATGCCCTTGTTGCTTGCATTTAATTTTCCATAATGGGTCAGCTGTATTATATTTAATATGTGGTAGTAAAATTGAATTTTTAGTCAAGAAGTCTTTTCCACTCTGATTTACCCTATTTAACTCTCTTAATTCCAAGTATAAATTATTAAAGTTCTTGAAGTATAGTCTTGGATAGTTTTAAAAAATAAATTTAGGGGTCAGCCCGGTGGCGCAGTGGTTAAGTTCGCACGTTCTGCTTCTCGGCGGCCTGGGGTTCGCCGGTTCGGATCCCGGGTGTGGACATGGCACCGCTTGGCACACCATGCTGTGGTAGGTGTCCCACATATAAAGTAGAGGAAGATGGGCACGGATGTTAGCTCAGGGCCAGCCTTCCTCAGCAAAAGGAGGAGGATTGGCAGCAGATGTTAGCTCAGGGCTAATCTTCCTCAAAAAAAAAAAAAAAAAAAAAAGACAAAGAAATTTGAATCTTGATAGACTAGAATTTTCCCAGTATCATTTAAAAAAATAAGCAAGATTAATCTGATTGCTTCAGAGATGAAGCCCGACTTGCATTTTCGTAGAGCCCTAACTTTACACTGGCACTTTTGATAGTGGGTTTAAGTCCTAGCATCACTGCTAGAGTAATATTAATGAATGAAAGTGGTTTTTACACCTATAGTAATAGGGAAGAATCAGGGAGGAGCTTCCTTCAGCGTACCCTCTCCTACAGATGTCATCTGGTTCACGGTGGCTACTTGGCACTGCACATTTTTTACTGTCAAGTCCCGAAGAAACATCTCGATAGAGCATTTCTGTAAGTAGTTTCAGAGGATTATTTATGGCTCTGCAAGGATGCCAGATTGCCTCATTTTGAGACAATTAAAACAGGAATTTAGGCAGCCGTTATTTGCATTTTTAGGAGAAAAGCCCATCAGCACAAGGCCAGGGGATCATTGGGGCCTGGAGAAGCTGCTTGAATAATAATCCTGGACCCCAGTAAACTCGAGCAAGTAGAGCCAGGGACGCCTGTTAGAGCAGTCTGCATGTGATGGGCACAGAAACAGAAGCCGAGAGTCTTTTAGGATGATAGCTAATATGTTTTTTGTGAGGCCGACTGAAATGGGACTCCAGAGAAAGTGACAGAAAAGACTGATCAGAGAGAGTAAAATTGTTGACAAGAAGATTGGAAAGTAGAATTCATTGTAGAACGTATAAATCACGGGGAAGCCTGCGCATGGAGGCAGACGAAACTCCAGAAATCCGCATTTTGCTAGAGGTCAGCTTAATGAATTATCAATGTGAGTACTTAAATTCTTTAATATTTTACCACATACGGGAGAAGGCCAGTTGTTGACTAGAAAGAAAAATGTCATCTCTGTCTCAGGAGGTTCAACATCATATTAGGAAACGTCTGCACACAGATTTGGAAGAAAGAAGACAGGAAGAATTCTTTCAAATATGCATTTTTTTAAATTAGCTTTTCTTGGTCTCTGTGTTAGCAATTAGCATACAAATTGACCCACTGCCAAGGATGATACTGACACCAATGTTCCTACTTGTTGAAATAAAGATTTAACTTATGATAGTTGAAATACGATCAATGTATTTTAAGAGGCAAGGGCTGGGTGTTCTAGTGGGAATAGATGTGGTGAGGGGGAAAGGGGAAGTGAAGAGACCATTTTTCTTCTTTTTAAAAAATTTCTCCTTTTCTTGGCCTAGCCACCTCTTCTCATATAAAGTTCCACAAGTAAATTATTGTAAATCCCTTATGTTCAGGTATTATACCAGGTACTAGAAATACAAAGATATTAAAAATTTGGTCTTTTTCCTCAAAGAGCTCATACATGAGGAAACAAGCAAACGGTGGGGATTTTGTTTGATAAGTACAATGTATGTCTTAGGTTTCTCTGCCATCAGTGGAGAGGTGAAATATGAGATTACAGCATCTCGTTTCCTTTTCCTTGAGTTAGAATACTTGCCCGAAGAATCAGAATGCCAGAAAAGTTCACCAGTTCAAGCCACCTAGCCTGAATATAAACGCAGTAAAATTAAGCCTGAAAGTCTAATGTTGTTTATTTCTAACAACATTTGGAGAGAATGTGACAATTTACTAAGCTGTTTATTCTAAAGACTACAAAAACTTTTAATTAGGAATATTTACCTAAATCTCACCTACTTTAACAGGTTCATTTCATGTTTTTCAACCTTTATTGTATTTTATTTTATTTGTTTTTTCTCCCCAAATCCCCCCAGTACATAGTTGTATATTTTAGTTGTAGGTCCTTCTAGTTGTGGCACGTGGGATGCCTCCTCCACATGGCTTAATGAGCAGAGCCATGTCTGTGCCCAAGATCCGAACCAGCGAAACCCTGGGTGGGCGAAGTGGAGTGTGCAAACTTAACCACTCAGCCACGAGCCGATGCCCTTATTTTTTTTTGAAAAAGGCAAAATCAATCAACCAACAACAGACCACTTGATTGGAGTTGTAACTTTAACTCGAATAGGATTTTATAAACAGTTTTTATGGTGTTTTTATGGACCTTGAAGATTTTAATAAGTATGTCGGTAGAGACAGAATATATATAATGTTACTTTTTGTATTTTGAAACAATGTAATATAAGCTACCTATGTATATACGTATATGTGTATATGCACAATATATACTCCTATGTAAGTATATATGCATACTATGCATACACACACCCATATTCAGGAAATAGAAAGCTGACTTAGAAAACTAATGAAGTTATTGCTTAATTTCTATCCTGTCAATTCATTAAAAATTCTTGCTTTTATACACTTTACATTGCTCCTAGGAAACTCCAAAGAACAGTCTTGTGAAATCTTACATATGTAGCTTTATTCATAGAATTTATAAATCTGAAGTGTCCTACTATAACTGTGGAATGGTCAATTACTCCATAATTTTTTCATCAATTTTTGCTTCATATATTTTGAAGCTATGTTAATAAATGTATGAAGATTGTTATACTTTATTTTAGAAACTGAATAGATGCTATTGAATCCTGTTTTTGTTTGCTGAGGACAGAGAGTGTCTATACTTCTTGGCATCGCTTGAAGTTTCTAATTCTTGCAGTGTAGTGGAGATGAGACAACTGTCTATGGCCAAGAGAATGAGGCCTAAAATGATGTACACCTCTCCAGATCTGGATCCACAAAACAAACATGATCATTTTTGCTCTTTCACTTTATTGATCAGAATATAGAAGAGGAAGTTGGCTCTTAAGTGACGTTGTAGAAAATAGAAGGAGCAAAAATGGAAGGATCTGGGATACTCACTCATAATGTGGAAGCCTGTCATTAAATATCAACTGGACTGTGACTTGAGTGAAAAGCAAATGTTTATTTCATTATACATTGCCTGACAAATACAATCTTCTCATAACTTTATCATTATAAATGGTTTTCCCTAATGTTTTGCACCAATAATTATGTTAAGGCTCATATTAAGATTCCCGTGCTGAATTTATCTTTGTTATCATTTTTCTAGTACCTATATATTTCTATTATTTTATTGACAGTAGTTCTGCATCTTTTTACTTTACTTCTTGTAAACAGACAACTCAATCTATGAGTCTCTGTCTTTTAAATGTGAATTTAGTCCCTTTTTCATTAATAAAATATTTGCAATTATTGCTGCCATATATGTTGTTTTCTAATTTTCCATGTTTTCTCATCATTCTCTCCTTTTCTGTCTTTGTTTGGATTTTTCAATTTTCTTGGTTTCATTCTTGGTCTTATAATGGTTTGTAAGATAGATATAGCTATGCAGATAAATAGCATAACTATTACCCTTAGATTTTTTTAACATATATAGTAAAAATAAAATATAAAAAAGCACTAATCTTTTCTTCCCACTGTTCCCTCCTGCCCCTCACACCATCATCTTCTATTTAATAATTCTGGAATTATAGTTATAGGCTTATGTGTATTTTTAGAACACACCACACATTCATATTTAATGTAAGTTTTATTGATGTCTTGGTGCTGAATTGTTTCTTTGTGTTTTCTCTTTCCTATATGTTCTCTTATAATTCTTACAGATTGGGTACACTTTTTAAAATAAAATATGAGTTCTTATGTCCTCTCGCTTAAATGATAATTTGATTTGCTTAGGATTTTATGTTCAAGATCAGTTGCTCCTCAGAATTCTAAAAATATATTTCTACAATCATCTTGCAGCAAATATTGCCAATAAGAAATCTGTTCTCAATGCCATTTAATTCCTGTAATATGTCTTACATCTTAAAGTGATTTTTTTTTTTTTTTAATTTTGAGGGTTCCAAAATGTTACCATAATGATATGCCTTGGGATGTATGTATGTATGCGTGTGTGTCTGTGTGTTTGTGTGTTTAAAATTCCTGCCTCTCAATACTTGGCAAGCATTTTTATTTTGGTAAGCCCATTATTCTTCAATTCTGGGTGATTTTATTCCATTTTTAAAGAACATTTCGCCCTTTATGTCTTCAAATCGTCTGTAACATACTTAAAAAATATATCTTAGGACAACTGAGTCTCTCCTTTATGTTTTATCTCTTTGTTTTTGTGTTATCCTGTGGAAATATTACTCTATCCAAAAATTTGTCTCATTACTGTAGTCAATTATGATATTAAATGTAGATTTTGAAAGTTTTGTGTTTTCATGATGTAATTTTAAATTTGTACAATCACTGCTGCTGATATATCACTGTAATTGCTTCCTTCGAATTGGTGTAATTGCTCCCCTTCTTTCCTGGTAAGGGAAAAACATCATTACTTCTAGTTTTTGTATTATTATATGCTAACAAATGCATATTAAATTACTTTCGTATGTTGTTTTGAGTTCCATTCCTCATATGTCAGATAATTCTTTGAATGTTCAATTTTTGAAAACATCTATACTCTTTAAATTGTGACTTAAAATTCAGTAATATTAGTGAAATTATATTCCTAAAAATGACTTTGACCTACATTCATCTAAAGTATATGCAGTCTAAAACAAAAAATGCAGCTATTTTGCTTTCTTTTTTTTCCTACATTTTTATCAATAAGCCCATCTTCTTTAGAAATAGATTTCCGTCTTTCATTTATGCTCAGATAAACATCATATCATTTCTAATAATTTAGAATAAATACAAAGCTTCAAATATGAGAACAACCATTATGACCTTAAAGTCACTGTTCAGGGATTATTTTATACAAAGAACAGACACATATTCACACAAAAAGATCTCTTTAGTATTGGTTTAACCAGTAGCCAAAGGAACATATTTCACTAAGCCTCAGTTTACATATAGGCACTACAATAACATCCCTGCCTATCATGTATCTTCTCAAATAAATAGTTACAAAACAAAGTTTAGAATGCATTATACAACCTAAAATGGAAACTATATACAAACAGACTGGCTGTTAATACACTAAGTATCTTTTTTGTTTCAGGAACACATTTATTAAGCAAACAAACAAAATACCTGTTCGCGGCTGGGGATACAAAATTTAAAAGGAAGAGTCCCTGTCCTTCACATGTTAGTGATATGATAAATGTTGTGATTGATATGAAGATATCGTGGATACATTTAGATGGAACAGCAATCAAACCTAGGTAGGTCAGAGGGCCAGCCCTGTGGTGTAGTGGTGATGTTTGGCACACTCTACTTTGTCAGCCCAGGTTTGTGGGTTCAGATCCTGGGCACAGACTTACACCACTCATCAGCCATGCTGTGGTGGTAACCCATATATAAAGTGGAGGAAGATTGGCACAGACATTAGCTCAGGGCTAATCTTCCTCAAGCAAAAGAAAAAATATTAATAAGAGGAAGATTGGAAATAGATGTTAGCACAGGGCTAATGTTTCTGAGGAAAAAAAAAAAAAGTGGAAAAAATACCCTGAGGAGGTCAGAGAAAGCTTTGGAGGAAAATAAACTTGAATTGCTTCTTAAAATATGATCACAGGCTCTATATAAAATGAGATGTAGGAGAGGCTGTTTTCTTTTAATCCCTAATGAGTCACTTAACCCATGTTCCCCAATTCTCCATGTCCTACTCACTCTTCAATTCCTAACCTCAATTCTCTTAAAACACTCTTATGCCTTCTTGATGTCAACCATCAAATCAAACAACCCATTGAATTCTGTTTGGCTTCTAGATAAAGTACATTTTAATATTTGGGAGTGGTAGTATCGATTTAAATATTTTGCCTTTGACACCAAGGTTGAGAAGATCTTATCAAGAGGACTACTGATGGACTGATCTCTGACCAACACTAGCCAGGATATATCGGAATATGAACAGCAATGCGGAAGGGCACAACAGGAGCACTAACAGCTGGACCCAGATCCCAGGGGGAATTAACAGTCTCAGGCAAGCAATACCCAGAATCAAAGGACAAAGTAATGGATCAAATATTAATCAGCTCTCATCACAGAGAAAGGGAACTTTTCCTTCAGACTTGTTTTATAGTCGTACTGTGTCTGTGTGGTGGGGCCTTTGTGCCTGTGGCTCAAGAGAACTCTAAGAAAAGTTCTATAGGTGCTGTTGATGTAACATAAAATAGAACACGCACATGTATTAGAATCAGGGTTCTAATACCCATCTTACCTCTTACTAGCTGTATAAATTTAGAAGACAGTTAGTCAAAACCAGCTTTCTTTTTCTAAAATAGGAAAAATATAACTAACTATAATCTCATCAGATTGTTATGACAACCAAGTGAAATATTGAAAGTAAAATACATAATCAGGGTTTAACGCATTCTTTCCCTTCCATTCTTCTGATAAATAACACATAAACAAGGAGTGGGTTTTTCAGGAACCTCCTATAACCACTAGCAGCTGATTTATAGACATGCTTAGCAACATTTAAAATGTGTTTGAGAAGTAGACAATGCAATAGGTACATAGAATCTGGTTACAAAGAAACGCATCTGGGATGGATTGCTACATCATCCAGTAAAGTAATTCCTTCTTGTTTGATCTCCAACTTTTGTGGGTTTCATGCTTGTGATTAAGGGGCAAGAAAGTGCTCTAGAAACAAGGAGAGCCACTCAGCACAGGTAAAGAATACCTGCCTCACCTCCTCACCCTTCAACTTGCTTGCACAACTCATGATGTCTCTGCAGTTTTGGACTCTATTTATTTAATAAGTCTCAGCCCCTCATTCTTCCCTGTTGCAGGCAGGAGAAAGATAAATTTTTGTTTAAATATCATCTTAGGTAAATTAGTGTGTATAGGCATGATTTGTATAATGACAGTAGTTAGTAATTAGTATAAATAGAGATCATGTCACAACTAGCAAACATAATTAAAGCATATAACAAGTCTAGAAAAAACTATATTTTTCTACAAGAAAAAGATGCATTAGATGAATTCCCAAATCAATGTCAATAACAGACTTGACATCAAACCTATTACACTTCATATCTAGGTAAAAATCATTATTGAACAAGAATGTTTCTTAGGAATACTTTTCTTTGTGTATCCTTTTTTAAATCAAGGAAAATAAAATTTCAGAAGCACAAGCTTTTTCTCTTCTTTTCCTCTTGTTTCCATATGAAGGAATTCTGTATTATCTACATCATCACTTTGAAGGAAGTTTTGTTTATGGCTTCATTCTTCTTAGTGCTCTAATAGAAATTGCTTTGTTTGTCTATCATTATATTTCTATTGTCTAAAAAAAGTATGAATGCCAAATTTCTCCACTTAAACTGCAATCTCTTTGGAGTAAAGAAGCCTTACACTTTTTACATTCCTCGTGCTCACAGCTACAAGTGTGATGACTTCCAAACATCTAGCAATTGTTGAGTCAATTTTTTAAAGTCGAGCAAAATGTTTACACAAGTAGAAATTATTTGTTTAATTTGTCTCAATAGATAAAATTGATATAATCAAAGGATAACAATTAATTGTTCAGCATTTTAGAGTTTAGAAAATATTTTCTTTCACGTTAGCTCTTTGTGTCTTACTACAGCCTCATGAGGAAATTGTTTATATACAGATGAGCACAGAGCCTCAAGGAAGTTAGAGACAACTTAAAGTTCTAGCACATCATTTGGAATGCGACTGGGAGAGGTACAAATTAAATCTAGGAGCGCTAGCTGTTAAAACCTAAAAACCTGAATCCATTTAATTGTAGATTAACTGTATTTTCTGAAAACATACAATTGCATTTATAACAAAAGTAAGTTTATCTTTATGAATAATAGACATGTCTTTGAACTAACACATTCAAGAAAAATATATATATTTGATTCCTATTATTCACTAGTTTTTTTCTATAAAGTTGCCACAAACATTGAATTAACAAATTCTGAATCATTGCTCCTAGAAGAAATACAGGATTAGAATTCTACAAGCCTTACCACAATATTTTTGCATGAATAAATTTGTTTTATATGTATTTCATTTAAAGACACCTTATTTAATACATATTGATGATTTGTTAACATTGAACTCACAGTCAACAGAACTATAACTCATGCCAGAACAAAGCTTACCCTAACACTGTATTTTCTCAGTAAGACACATCACAGCCTTTTGTAATTAGGATCAGTAGACAGCACTTCAGCGCTCTGCTTAGGGGCCATTTTAAACATCGACAGCACCAACAAAAAGCATAAAAATGTGCAAAATATGGCATTAAATAGCCCACAAAAAGTAAACTTGTTTATAGTATGAGAGCTGTGAAACAAGAAGGCCAACTCTCTTTGTTTGATCTTAGCGGGGAAAGTACTTGCTGGGTGACTCAGATTTCTCCCCTCTCTGTACATATGCATGTCTTCGAATTACTGTGAAAGTATCGTGAGTATTGATTTGGGGGTTACAAACAAATTTTAGTCAGTAGGCAAATTGGCAAGTCAGATTTCCTGAATAATGAGGATCTGTGGTATTGAAAACTCCCAAACAAGAAATATTGTGCTATGCATTAAAGGTATGAAGATGAAGGAAATATTATTGCTGATTTTGAAAGGTTCAAAGTCTGTCTGGGGAGACGAAATACCAACAGACAATGGCAGTTCAATGTGATTGTGTTCTTATTGCTAGAGAATCAGAAAGGAAAAAACAACCAGATCCTTAGTTTGCATGTGACTGTCTTTCATTCCTATCTTTAAATATGATTCATTTGGAACAATATGGTCAATTCCTACCACAATTCTTACCACTTTCAATTTATGAACTAATTCTTCTTTGTTGATATGAAAGAAATCCCCCAAAGCACTATCTCGTTCTGTAACTTTTTAGTGCTCAGCAAGGCAAATTAAGGCTTCACGCAAATTTGAATTTAGAAAAGTGAAACACTCCCTACATCTCTGTATTCCATACCATCCTCTCTCTCCATGGAAGGCAGTAGTACGTGACCACAATACTATTACTTCTCTTTTCTTCTTTGAGTCTCACCCAAATAAGGTCTATTTCCATAGAGCCTAAAATTCCTCATCTACCTCAACTTCCCACTTGATTATATTTCTTTGGGTAACATAGTGCTTTTTTAAAAAAGTTATATTATTTTGTTTCTGATCCTAGATGTAAACCTATAAGTATCAATACATTTTTACTTGTATACCTGGAAATCTATAATCTGAATTTTGTTTTCTGATTTTCTCACCTGAAGCTGCACACTGAAGAGTAAAGTGCAATTATTTTGCTATGCTACTTTTTTCCTATGACATCTGTTTTCCTCCAGGGTCTGTTTCATTTTTTCTTGCTTTTTTCCTTTAATTTTCTCTGAGAATTGCTTTTCTCTTTAACTCATCTTACATATTCTCTACCCCGTCTACAACAAAACAACACCGACAGCCCTCATAACTACTTAAAACTCTACTGTTCATTTAAATAAGACCTCTTCTGGACAATTTTCTGCAGCAGAAGTGTCTTTTGTTGAGAATCTCTCATTCATTTAACTCTGCCCTTAACACCAGTGCATTAGAAGGTAAAACACGTTTGAATTCATTTGAATGTAATGAGCAGTTAACTTTCAAGTTCCTAAATGTTGGTTTGTTGTTTCAAAGTGTCATTGCTTGCTATTAATTGTTTAAATTTCACAAAGAACATGGACCCCTTTTTGTCTGTCCCAATTTTAAATTGCCTCTCATATTATTACTGTAGAAATAACATATAGAGTTCTTTTTCTTACAAAAATATATACATTTTTCTGTCTTTTCGTTGAAATTAGTTCTTTATTTCCACTGTTCTAACATAAAGCCTCTGAATTTGCGTTCTCTGAATTTGGAATTAACTTCCAGCTATTAGTCGAAAAAGTATTTATTTTGGTGAACTTGAAATATGTATTTACTTTCTGTTCTAGAACACTGAACCTCCAAAAGAACCTGCCAACTTACCCCCAGGACTGTCTATGACCTAAGCTTTGAATGCTAGCCACTTCAGCTCCTTAACAGTGCTGTCATTTGATTCCATTTACTTGTGGAAATGGGATTCATTTTCGTCAGAACTGAAGTCCTTTTAATTGATATTTACATAAATTTTCAATTCAATTTGATCTCCTATGATCACCTCTGCGGCACAGAAAGAGACTATGCACTTCAGTGAACTTTGTTCTGTGGACCCTCACAGCTTATTTACCAGTTCTCCCTCCATTAGAAAATTGCAAATTGTTCTGGGATGTGTGGGCAGCAAAAAATATAATTAATATTTCATAGTTTTGTGTTACTACAGGAAATAGAGGCTTTTGAAATATCATCTTGTTAATCAGTTGATCTTTCTCCTCAATAATTAGATCTTTCAATTTACTTCTAAAATTACTGAAAATGGTATTTATTTAATTCATTTAATGAAAAAAATGACATTTGAAAATAATAGATATTTTTATATTGAATTGAATTCTCCCAACACTCTTAGTGGCTAATTCATTGCTACTATCACTTAAAACTTTGATCTTCTAATTTTTAATGGGTTAGAATTGAGATAATTAGAAAGTACATGATAGTGACTAATTAGAATATGAACAGCACTATGGGTGAACCACAAATAAAGAGTGGGAAATGTGTTGAATTTTTTTAATGTTTGAAATTATATTGGTATGTGAGAAAGGCAATTATCATTTTCAATAGCAATTTTGTTAATACAAAGAAGTTTTAAAACAGAATTGCAGCTTGAGACCTCCAAATTTGTTCAAATATGTTAAAATTTCACTTATGTCCTTTTAATTTTGATATATATAAACTGAATTTGAAGCTGAGATTTTTGTCTATTTATAAAAAGGTACATTTGGGGTTACGTTTAAATATGTATCTCATCTCATTTT
Source organism: Equus przewalskii (assembly GCF_037783145.1). Classification (NCBI taxonomy): domain Eukaryota; kingdom Metazoa; phylum Chordata; class Mammalia; order Perissodactyla; family Equidae; genus Equus; species Equus przewalskii. Next base: position 25,159,447 of record NC_091847.1, on the reverse strand, counting down.
TGAAATGTATTAGACAGCAGACTAATTTATTATGGGCCAGTTGGTTGGCATTGTTGGGGCTACTTAATGAATATTCTGAAAGATATTTAACTAAATTAAAGTTCTGGTTACTTACCCTCTCACCAAATGACTTTGGGCTAAGGTTGTGTTTATAGCAGCCATGTTATTTACTTAGGTAGAGAGATGTTTTGTTTGTAAAATTGTAATACTTAGAAATATGGAAAGATTTTTGGATGAATTATTGGTTATTAATGAAGATGGTCCGTGTATTGCAGATGGGTTATGATAATTGTTTTGCCACTGATTCTATTTTAAAGTTTTTTAATTAGGCAGATTTCTATTAGATCTAGTGACCAAGAGCAAACTCATTGGAAGAACTCACTAGAAATTGTTCAAGCATCTGTTATTTCTTATTTAGGATTGGTCAACTTTCTAATTTCTCATATGGTATCTTTATCTTTCTAACTTCAATCAAGGTCATAAATTACAACTGAAATTATCTGTCCTAGGAAAAAAAGTAAGACTCAAAACTCCAAATAATTTGATGTGCATAGAAAAAAAAGACTATTTATAAAATTTCTATAGCATATTGCAATAATCCATGAGAACATTTACTATAACCTGCGTAAAAAACAAATGTGTGTGAACACAATTTGCAAACAAGCTTTAATTACACAGAATGGAGTAACTTTAGTTTTTCCAAACGTGAATCTCAAAATTAAGAAGAGTATTTTCTGAATTTGCAGGTAACATTGGGTTTTATATTCCATTTCTCTTTGAAAATTTGCCACATTCCCTAAGTTGTGCAAACATGAAGAATTTTCATCAACCTGAAAACAATGAAACACAGAATATGTACTAAAGGGTAAACTGGTAAGAAATGAAGTCATCACCATATTCTTCAATTTCTTGCTAAGTGCTCTCTGAAAGAAGAAAAAGATGCCAAATCAAGGAGATTTTCTATGCTATAACCACAGTCAAGAGCTATAACAAGGCTCGTTGAAGAGTACTACATTTTCTTAGAAATCTAAACATTTGGATTTCTATGTACATTGCCTTCTGAGTTATCAGAAATTTAACGTATGCATACTTAGTGTGAAATTTTGAAGACATGGCCTGTCAGAGATAACCTATATTTAACATGCTGTCTATCCAGCCTCATTCTTGGAATGAACAGAGGAAATCAGGTAGACAACCTAGGCAGACAGGCTTATCTCACAACCCAACACCAAGCCCTGGAAATTATAGAGCTAAAAAGCAGCAATATGTCAGAACGGCGCTGGAAAACAAGGAGGAAATAGAAATATCAACAAGATCCCTGAATAAAATTAATGATATCTACTAGAAAATAACAATCTAAATTGATTCAAGAATCAAGAAAAAAATCTGGATGACATAATAACCATAGAAAAAAATTGAAACTGTAGTTCAAGTTTTGTACCAAAATACACATTAGTCCCAAAGGTTATGTGACTGAGTTTTACAAAACTTTGAAGGAATAAAATAATTCCTGTGTTATATAATTTCTTCCAGAGAAACAGGGTTGCAGCTTTATTGTAGGGCATGTGTAACTTCAGCTTTATGAGTCAAAACCAAATTATTATTTCTCCACATATACTTCCACCATCAACAAATAAGAATTCCCATTTCATACTTACACACCAACACTTGGTGTTATCATACTTACTTTTATAAAAAGGATGAAAATATTATATTCTATTGTTTCAATCTATATTTTCCTAATTACCACTCAGATTGAGCACCTGTTCATTGGTTTAGTGGTGATTACTTTTGTAAACATAGATATAGCCTGAATACAACAGTACCTAAAATATAGTTCATGGATACGTACATTGCATTTGTTGAGTAGGTGTGAAAACATATATGGCAATGATATTCACCAAATTTTGCATCAGAACTGTCTCCTGGGAGGGCTCCAGCTAGGACCTAAAGGAGCTTTAATTATAACTGTGTTGATTAGATTTTTTTTCACAAATATTCACTCCCTTCTCCCTCTGACATCCAGAAAAAGATTCACCTCAGCCACCCTATGGTTGTCGGACTGGGCCATGTGATTTGTTTTGAGCAGTAGAATTAAGATGGAAGTGAAAGTATATCAACCCTTAAGAGAAATCCCGTATTTTCACCACCTCTCTGGTAGCTCCCATTGCCTCCATGAAAAGTAAGTGTTCTGAGCAACTCCTGTCATTCAGCCAAAGCCCAAAATTTGTACAGGTGGAATAGACCTGAGCTCAACAGCAGCCTTTAAGAGAGCTGACCAAGCCATCCCTTTGACACATGAGCAACAAATTCATACTATATAAAATAATCCTACAAATCAATAGGAAAAAATGACAAGGGATAGGATCAGATATATCACAGAAAAAATATAAATGAGCACCATAAGAAAGAGCTCAACTTTGTTAAGAAAATGTAGAAAAAAATCAGAGAAATTATAATTAAAATGCCAAGCAAAGCAGTATTTTTGGCTCTTACCAGCTTGGTAAAGTTCGTAGCTTGATCTTATATCATGTTAGTATATTATGTATTCCATTAATGAGGACATGGGGAATTGAGCATCCCATACCTTTGCTGAAAATGTCAATTATTACAGCCCTTTTGGAACATAATTTGACAGTGTCTGTTAACTTAAAAAATGTACAAACCTAGAGCCCCAGAATTTCCACTTCTAGGGATCTATCTTAGAAAAATAGATCACAAATCTTAGAAAATGGTACACATACATGAAGAGTCATGCAAAACGTTATTTATTGTAGCAGTATTGGTGAGAATTTAGACATATCTTCCTGTCTTATTGTTAAACAATATCAAGAACAGGCAAAATAACTTGAGTACTTGCTCTAGGAAGATAAGGCTAAGAATCAACTATAATAGCTTACTTATCAAGAATAACGGATTTCTCAAAATTTGCTTCCAGACCGTCATTACTCCATGCCCATCAGTTTAAAAGTGTTATATTATAAGTTCTGCCCAATCCCACTCAGTTCCTCACCATATAAGACTTTCTTAAAATATCACCCCACCCAGGCCTTAAAACTGTGATCCCCTTTTTCGGGACATTCCCGACTCTGTTTACTTGATATTTTCTCTTATCATAGTCAATCTAATCAATTTACCACTACTTCGTTACATATTTTCTCGGTGGTCTTTGAGAGACAAAGATCAACATTTGAAATAGCAGTATGAAAATATATAAAATAGCAGGGAAGAGCAAAATTCTGGAGTCAGACTTTCTGGGGTTGAATCCTAAAATCACATCTTCCTACCAGTGTGACCTTGAGGAAATTATTTCATCTTTCTGGTCCTGGCCTATGAAATAGAGACAATAATAGAATTTATTCTTTGAATTCTTACGAAAAGTAAATTAATTTATTTAGACCACTTAAGACAAGGGCACAGAGTAAAACCTCAAAAAGTGTTAGATGTAAACAAGAAGAAGTAAGTAAAGGACCTAAAACTCTATCAACGGAAGAATGACTAAAGAACTTGCTATACATTTATAGCACATGCAATTAAAAGAAAAGATAGATTGATAAAGAAAAGCAAATTACAACACAAAACATATTATGTATTTAAGTAAAAATATAATGTAGGCATATTTTAAATTCAGTCAATATATGAAAATGTTCTTAATGGATCTCATCAAACCAAAAACAGTGTTCATTTCCAGGCGAAAAGAGTAAGACTGCAAATTATTGAAAGGGATTATATCCTTTTTTCCCCCAAAGATCATATATATTATATATTATTATTTTATATTATATATATTATTATTATATATAATATAATATAACTAATATACAACAAATGTACTTATATATTAATTGAATATTTTTCTTACCAAGGACATGTTTTCATTGATGACTTTTTAACATTGTGGTGATGAGAAACTGTACACATAGTATACGGAATTTTTAAAATGTATATAAAATGCCAACCCTTTCTCCATGCTCTCCACTTCGGGGGCCCAGGGGTCGTGGGTTTGGCCCCAGTTTGGACCCGGTCCGCTCATCAGTCATGCTGTGGAGGCATCCCAAATGCAAAGTGCAGGAATATTGGCTCAGATATTAGTTCAGGGCTAATCTTCCTCACACGCACAAAAAGATGCCTACCATTTTCATCCAAAACTTCCAGATCATTTACAAATGACATACAAAATACTCTCGAATAGTGCTTTATTTACAATTTTCAAATATTCACTTCAGGAAGGAGACTCAACAGCTGTTTTTACTGAAGCACTAAAAAACTTTAAGTCATGAAGTGAGGAATAATTCCTTAAGCAATGAAAATGTCAAGAGGAGTTTAGGTAGGCAAAATATCATTCTTCCCGGGTGGTTAGATTGCTTGTTGCTTCATTTAATTTTTGGCAAATTGATCCATTTTGCTTTAGTGAATACATTTTTAGAAATCATAGGATATTTTACATTAGCTCAGAAGGAACTATTTTCCCCAATAAAACCAAGTGGCATATTTTATCTAGTCTTTACTCAGAACAAGGAGAAAGAAATTTTAAACCTTAAGCTTTGAGGATTGAAACAGAACTGTCTCCGATACCACTTTTATAAGTATAGCCAAATATAGTCTAACACCGTGTTATGGATAACAGCAAGCCTCAAAGGATTTCTGTGCAATTTTGTTTTTAAAAATGATAATTCATTACTTTAGAGTTTACAAATCTCATTCAGAACTTTGATTTTTTACTACAGATAATGCCAGTGAAACACATTTACAAAGACAGACGGGTTTAAGAAAAAGAATACTGATCAAAGAACATTACTATATTAAATTCTGGTAATTACTAGCTCTGATATGTGATGGATATTTTTTCCAGTTTTATTGATATATAGTTGACACATAAGAATATACTAATTTAAGGAGTACAACATAATGATTCGATATATGTATATATTGTGAAATGATTAGCACAATAAGTTTAGTTAACATTCGTCATATTATTAGTTACATTTTTTTTCTTGTGATGAGAACTTTTAAGATATGCTCTCTTAGCAACTTTCAAATATACAATACAATATTATTAACCAAAGTCACCGTGCTGTACATTATATCCCCAAGAATTATTCGTCTTATAACTGGAAGTTTGTACCTTTTGACCATCTTCACCCATTTCCTACATACCCCATCCCCCAACTCTGACAAACTCGCATCTGTTTTCTGTTCCTATGAGTTTAGATTCTACACATTTGTGATCATACAATATTTGTCTTTCTCTATGTGACTTATTTCCCTTAGCATAATGCCCTGGATATTCATTTATGTTGTCACAAATGGCAGGATTTCATTCTTTTTATGGCTGAATAATATTCCATTGAACATCCAATAATATTCCATTTTTATGGTTGAATATTATTCCAATAATATTCCAATTTCCAAATATTCTATATATGTCAAATACATATTTTTGTCACTTTCTCTTTAGTCATTCATCCATCAATGGACACTTAGGTCATTTCCCTGTCTTGGGTGTTGTAAATAATGCCATAAGGAACATGGGGGCGCAGGTACCTCTTCAAGGTAGTGATTTTGTTTCCTTCAGACACATACCCAGAAGTGGAATTGCTGGATCATATGGTAGTTATATTTTTAATTTTTTGAGGAAACTTCATACTGTTTTCCACAGTGGCTGCACCAGTTTACATTCCCAACAGCACTGCACGAGTTTTTCCTTTTCTCCACATCCTCGCCAACACTTCTCTCTTGTCTTTTTGATAATTGCCATTCTAATAGAAGTGAGCTGATATCTCATTGTGGTTTTGATTTGTATTCCACTGCTGATGAGTGACATTGAGCACTTTTTCATGTACTTGTTGCAAAAAGATGACTTGTTTGTATGTCCTCCTTGGAAAAATGTCTATTCAGATCCTCTGCCCATTTTTGAATTCGATAGTTTGATTTTTGCTGTTGAGTTGTGTAAGCTTTTAATATATTTTGGATGTTAACTCCTTATCAAACATATGATTGGCAAATATTTTCTCCTATTCTGTAGATTGCCTTTTAGTTTGGTTGATGGTTTTCTTTGCTGTACAGAAGCTTTTTAGTTTGATGTAGTCCCACTGTTTATTTTTGCTTTTTATGCTATTGCTTTTGGTGTCAAATCCAAAAAGTCGTTGACAAGACCAATGTCAAGAATCTTACCTCCTGTGTTTTTCTAAGAGGTTTATAGTTTAGGTCTTACATTCAAGTCTTTGATCTATTTTGAGTTGACTTTTGTGTATGGTGTAAGATAGCAGTCTGGTTTTATTCTTTTGCATGTGGCTGTCCAGTTTTCTCAGCAGCATTTGTTGAAGAGACAATCCTATTCTTGTTGTATATTCTTGCCTCTTTTGTTGTATATTAAGTGACCATATACGCATGGGTTTATTTCTGGGCTCTCAATTCTGTTCTATTGATCCATGTGTCTGTTTTTATGCCAATACCATACTATCTTGATTATTAAGGCACTATAATATAGTTTGAAATCAGAAAGTGTGATACCTCCAGTTTTGTTCTTTCTCAAGATTATTTGGGCTATATGGGATCTTTTGTGGTTACATGAAAATTTTTGAATTATTTTTTACTATTTCTGTGAAAAATGCCATTGGAATTTTGATAGGGATTGCATTGAGCTGTGGATTGCTTTGGGGAGTAAGGACATTTTAACAATATTAATTATTTCAGTTCATGAACATGGAATACCTTTCCATTTATTTGTGTTTTTTTCAATTTTTTTCATCAATGCCTTATAGTTTTTAGTGTACAGATCTTTCACTTTGGTTAAATTTATTCCTGCATATTTTATTCTTTTGATGCAATTATATATGGCATTGCTTTCTTAATTTCTCTTTCTAATAGTTTGTTATCAGTGGCTGGAAACACAACAGATTTTTATATATTGATTTTGTAGCCTGCAACTTTATTGAATTCATTTATTAGTTCTAACAGTTTTGGGTGTGTTTTTAGGGTTTTCTAATATCATGTCATCTGCCAATAAAGATGGTTTTTCTTCTTTCTTTCCAATTTAGATGTATTTTATTTCTTTTTCTTGCCTAATTGCTCAGGCTAAGATTTCCATTATTATGTTGAATAAAAGTGGCAAGAGTGGGCATCCTCTTCTTGTTCATGATCTTAAAGGGAAGTTTTCTACTTTTCACCATTGAGTATGATGGTAATTGTGGGCTTGTCATATATATCTTTTATTATGTTGAGTTAAGTTCCCTCTCTACCAAGTTTGTTGAGAGGTTTTCTCACAAATATATGTTGAATTTTGTCAAATACTTTGCTTCTATTGAGCTGATCATATGATTTGTGTCCTTCATTTTGTTAATGTGGTATATCACATTGATTTGTGGATGCTGAACCTTCCTTCCAGCCCTAAAATAAATCTCACTTGTTCTGGTGTAAGATTTCTTAATGTATTGTTGAATTCAATTTGCTAATATTTTGTTTAGGATTTTTCCATCTATGTTCATCAGGGATATCAGCCTGCAATTTTCTTTTCTTTTAGTGTCTTTGTCTGATTTTGGTATCAGGATAATGCTGACCTCGTAAAATGAGCTTGATAGTATTCTATTCTTTTCTATTTTTTGAAAGAGTTTGAGAATAATTGGTATTAATTCTTGTTTAAATGTTTGGTAGAATTCACCAGTGAAGGCTTCTGGTCCTGATCATTTCTTGGGAGGTTTTTGATTACTGATTCAATCCGCTTAGTAATAATTGGTCTGCTCAGAATTTCTATTTCTTCATGATTCCGTAGTAGGATGCATTTTTCTAGGAATTTATTTCTTCTTGATTGTCCAATATATTGGCCTATAATTATTTATAGTAGTCTTTTATAATCCTTTTATTTGTGTGGTAGCAGTTGTAATGTCTCCTCTTTCATTCCTAATTTTATTTATTTGAGTCTTCTCTCCTTTTTTCTTGGCAAGTCTAGCTAAATGTTTGTCAATTTTGTTTTTGTTTTCAGAAAACTAGCTTTCAGTTTTATTTATCTTTTGTTTTTTTAGTCTCTATTTATTTCAACTCTCATCTTTGTTATTTCCTTCCTTATACAAACTTTGAGCATCATTTTTCTTCCTTTTCTATTTTCTTGAGGTGTAACATTAGATGATTTATTTGAGCTCTTTATTTTTCATTAATGTAGGCATTTATCAATATAAATTTCTCCTTTAAAACTGGTTTTGCTGTATCTCATAAGTTTTGGTATGTTGTGTTTCTGTTTTCTTTGTCTCAAGATTTTTTTATTTCTCTTTTGAGGTTTTTCTTTGACTCATTTGTTGTTCAGGATCGGGTTGTTTAATCTCCATATTTTTGTGAATTTTCTAGTTTTCTTCTTACAATTGATCTCTAGTTTCATAACATTGTGGTTGGAAAAGATGCTTGATGTTACTTCAATCTTAAAATTATTAACACAAGTTTTGTGGTCTAACATATGATCTATCCTGGAAAATGTACTATGGACACTGGGGGAGAATATATATTCTGCTAATGTTGGATATAATGTTCTGTAAATATCTGTAAAATCTATCTGGTATAATGCATAGTCCATGTTTTTTCACTGATTTTTTTGTCTAGAGGATCTAACCATTGTTGAAAGTGGGGTATTGAAGTCCCCTACTATTATTATATTGATTTCTGTTTCTCTCTTTAGGTCTGTTAATATTTACTTTACATATGTAGGTGTTCCTATTTTAGGTGCATAAATATCTACAAATGTATATCTTCTTCTTAGATTGACTCCTTTATCATTATATAATGACTTTTTTTTTACTCTTTTTACATTCTTTGGGTTAAAGTCCATTTTTTCTGATATAAACGTAGCTATCCCTGTTTTCTTTTGGTTTCTATTTGCATAGACTATCATATTTCATCCTTTTATGTTCATTCTGTTGTTTCCTTAAAGCTGAAGCAGGTTTTTTGTAGGCAGCATATAGTTGGGTCTTGTCTTTTTTAATCCATTCAGCTGCTCTATGTCTTTTTTTGTTTTCACTCTGTGTCTTTTGATTGGAGAACTTAGTCTTCTCGCATTTAAAGTAATTACTGATAGGTACAGACTTACTATTGCCATTTTGTTAATTGTTTTCTGGCTGTTTTTCAATTCTTTTCTTCTTTTCTTCTTCTCTTGCTCTCTTCCTTTGTGATTTGATGATTTTTCTGCAGTGGTATGCTTAGATTCTTTTCTCTTTATCTTTTGTGTGTTGACTATACAATTTTGCTTTTTGGTTACCATGAGCTTACATAACACAGTTTATATTATAATAGTCCATTTTAAGTTGATAACTTAACTTCAAATGCACACTAAATCTCTACATTTTTACTCCCCCCACCCAACATTTTACGTTTTTGATGTCACAATTTACATCTTTTGACCTTGTATATCTGTTAACAAATTCTTGTAGTTATAGCTATTTTTAAAACTTTTGTCTTTTAACCTTTATACTACATTTATGAGTGATTTATCTACTGCCATTACAACATTAAAGTATTCTGAATTTAATTATATATATATATATCTTTATCAGTGAGATTTATACTTTCATATGTTTTCCTGTTACTAATTAGAGTCCTTTTGCTTTAGCGTGAAGAAGTCCCTTTAACATTTCTTATAATGCCAATCTAGTGGTGATGAACTCCTTCAGCTTTTGCTTGTCTGAAAATCTTTTTATCTCTCCTTTTTTTTTTTTTTTTTTTTTTTTTTTTTGCTGAGGAAGATTCACCTCGAGCTAACATCTGTTGCCAATCTTCTTCTTTTTGCTTGAGGAAGATTAGCTTTGAGCTAACATCTATGCCAATCATCCTCTATTTTGTATGTGGGTTGCTGCCCAGCATGGCCACCAATGAGTGGGTAGGTATACACCTGGAAACGGAACCCAGGCCACCAAAGTGGAGCATGCCATACTTAACTACTAGGCCACAGGGCTGACCCCTCTTCTTCAATTCTGAATGACAACTTTGCTGGGTAAAATACTCTTGGTTGGCAGTGTTTTTCTTTTAACTCTTTGAATATGTCATGCCATTCCCTTTGGGCCTGCAAAGTTTCTGCTGAAAAATCTGCTGATAGTCTTATGGGGGTTCCTATTTGTGTAACAAGTTTTTCGTGCTGTTTTCAAGATTCTCTCCTTGTCTTCAACTTTTGACAATTTAATTATAATGTGTCATGAGGTGGGTCTCTTTGAGTTCCTCTTATTTCGAATTCTATCGTGTTCTTAGATCTGTATGTCTGTTTCTTTCCCCAGGTTAGAGAAGTTTTCAGCTATTATTAATTCAAATATGCTTTCTACACTTTTCTGTCTCTTGTCTGCTTCTGAGACCCCTATAATGCAAATTTTGGTACATTCAATCTTGTCCCATAAGCCCCTTGAGCTATTCACCCTTTTCAGTCTTATTTTCCTCCTCTGATTATACAAATTCCACTTCCCTGTCTTCAAATCACTGATCCTTTCTTCCACTTATCTAGGCTGCTGTTGAATCCTTGTATTGTATTTTTTTAGTTAAGGTATTGTAGTCTTCATCTTTGCAATTTCTGTTTGGTACTTTCATGTATTTGCTCTCTCTTAGTTGAAATTCTCACTTTGTTCATGCATTGTTCTCCTGACCTAAGTGAATGTCTTTATGAACATTATCTTGAATTCTTGATTAGGTAAATAACTTATCTCTGTTTCTGGAATTTTATCTTATTCTTTTGTCTGGAATATATTCCTTTGTTGTCCTTTACTCTCTGTGTTGGTTTCTATGCATTTGACAAAATAGCTACCTCTCTCAGTCTTGATGGAATTGTCTTGTGTAAGAGATGAACCTTGTTGTTCAGCTGTGCCTTACCTCCCTGTTCTCTCTCAAACCCCTTGTGGTTATCTAAATCACCTTCTTTGTTTTTAGTGGCTCCCTATAGTTAAGGGTTAACCAGGACTTGTTTCAACGTGGTATTTTCTCACTCACCTAATTGAAAGTGGTTGCTCAGTTTCTGGACATCTTCCAGAGGGAACTGCTCTGCATGCAGCTGTAGAGTTGGTGTGTCTGCAGGAGAAGATGAGTTCAGGAGCCTCCTGTGTCACCATCTTGTACCAGAACTCTTTGTGATTAGTAACTTTGTTTCTGTGCATTTCAGTTTCCTTATCTTGATATGAACTTTATTTCTTTTTTTCCTTTTCCCTTGTAATGAAGTTTATGATATATTAGATTCTAGGTGCTAGGTTCTAGGAATGCAAAAATATAAGACTAGTTCTCTGCTTTGTTCTTAGCTCTGAGACAGAAATTTTAATTGATCTTGATAAAACACCCCAAATGATGATTTTCAAAAAAGTATAATCAAAATACTGTGGTGGCCAGAAAAGGAAAAGGTCTGGCACAGTCAGAGAAGTTCTCACCAGGACTGTGAAATTTACCTAGATATGAAGAATGGGTAGTGTGCCAGGCATAATAATGTAAAAGACAATAATGCTCCAGACATAGGAAATTGTGTGCACAAAAGCAACAGTTAAGAAAAGTGATGACGCAGGGGTTTGCTGAGACCAAAATATAGACTGAATGAAGATTGAGACAGTGGCTGAAGATGAGACTGCAGAGGTAGATTAGAGCTAGAGTATGAAGGATCTTATGCACTATGAAAGTAATTTGAACTTACTTTGGGGACAATTGAGTTACCAGAAAAACTATGGGAAAGCCATGTGATGATTTTTTTTCCTCTTAAGGAATATAGCAGACAACAGTATGGATGAATGCAAATGAGACCAAATATAGACAGATTGCAAGGAAACTAAGAGGTATAAAAAGGGTCCATAGAACACAGAGTTAATGATATGCCTCAAATCTGAATACAAAAGCAACATATATGTGGATTTCACACACTTTGGAAAATACAGGAAAACACAAGAAAGAAAATAAACATATACTTTATCTCACAACATATGTATTGGTGATTAACATTTCAGTATATTTATTTCTAGATTGTTTTCTCTACATACATGTACATTTTAAAACAAAAATCATTCAGCATAATACCCTCAAGGTCCATCCGTGTTGTCACAAATGGCCAGATTTCATCATTTCTTATGGCTGAGTAGTAGTCTATCGTGTAGATATACCACATCTTCTTTATCCATTCGTCCCTTGATGGGCACCTAGGTTGCTTCCAAGTCTTGGCTATTGTGTATAATGCTGCAATGAACAAAGGGATGCAAGTATCTTTATGCCATTGTGTTTTCAAGTTCTTTGGATAAATACCCAGCGGTAGAATAGCTGGATCATATAGTAGATCTATCTTTAATTTTCTGAGGATACTCCGTACTGCTTTCCATAGTGGTTGCACCAGTTTGTACTCCCACCAGCAATGAACAAGGGTTCCCTTCTCTCCACACCCTCTCCAACATTTGTTGTTTCCTGTCTTGTTAATTATAGCCATTCTGACCCGAGTGAGGTGATACCTCATTGTAGTTTTGATTTGCATTTCCCTGATAGCTAATGATGCTGAGTGAAATAAGTCAGAGGGAGAAAGTCAAATACCATATGATCTCACTTATAAGTAGAAGATAAAAACAATGACAAACACATAGCATTGGAGTTTGGGTTGGTGGTTAACTTGGGGTGGGGGGCAAAAGGGGTGATTAGGCTCACATGTGAGGGGATGGACTATAATTAGTTTTGGGGTGGTGAACATGATGTAATCTACACAGAATTCGAAATATATTATGATGTACATCAGAAAATAAATAAATGAAAAAATAAATAAATAAATAAATAAAAATAAATAAAACAAAACTCATGACATCAATGTGCAATATTCTGTAGATTAACAGTTTTTTAAGCCATCAAACATTAGACAGACATTATTTATGTGATGTATCATCAGTTACTCCCATTATTAGAAACGTATAGATTTTTACCATCTATAAAACATTGTGGTAATGTGCTTGTGTCTATATATTGGTACCCTTGTCTGATTACTTAGAAAAAGCTACTGGATGTAGAATTTCTGGGTAAAAGATAATATACATTTAAAAATTTTTAAAAATATCTATTCAAAATTTCCTTTCAAGAAGCAAATTATATTTCTACCAGCAGTGTCTTTTTCTTGCAACTTTTAAAACAGTGAATGTTTTTATTTTTTCCTGACAATAGACAAATATGACATCTCACTGTTTAATTTGCATTTCTTTGATTTCTTATAAGGTTACATCCTTTCATGTTTATTGTAACTTGCCTGACCTGTCAATTTTTCTACTGAGTGTTGATGGTTCTATGTTTGATTTTAAAAGACTCCAGGACTTTTCTGTTTAGGCAAAATACAAGATAACAATTGGAATTCGTTATTCAGCCATAGCAAAGCTGCACAAGCAGCTCAAAAATTCAAAACGTGTTGAAAACAGGAACATAGTAAGGCTTCAGGTAGGGAGAAATGTGTGCAAATATTTGATGGAAAAGTCATAGGTATGTAAACATATAAAAGGCATGTCATAATGAAGTTAAGGCAAGAACAGCTGGTTGTTTTCAAGGTTCCTGATGAATGAAGCAATGGAATCGAGAGCCTTTGCTCATGGGAATGCAAAGAAATCCCCTTGGGTTTGAGAGGAGATAGCTACGCTCAAGTGTGGATGGCAGTAGGTTACCAAGGTCAGTTTTCTCTTAAAATCTACATGAAAGTAAACAACAAAATGCCCAATTTCTATAACCTTGACAACCAGTAATAGGTATCAGCAAACTACTAAACTTCAAGAGATATAGAAAAGCTAGTCAGGGAAAAATTGCACAAGATTAACTCATATACCCCTGAATATCAGTCTCTTAAAATGCAGGCATCTTGCTTCACAGAAAGTGAGCAGCCTCCTCTGAAATTTGCATGAACAATTTTCTGATATAGTTATGAAAATACCATATCTGTACTTACTTGAGTAAACACCATCATAGTCAAGATTTAGACAATTTTCATCACAGTATAATCTCCCTCATTTCTCTTTGTTATCTGTCACTATGGGTTAAATTACATTTTTCTAAAATTTTATATAAATGGAATCATAAATGATATGCTCTTTCATATCTAGCTATTTTTGCTCAGTATAGCGTTTTTCATGCATGTTGCTGCATATATCAGTATACACAGCAGTAGTATTGTTTTTTATTGCCATATGGTATTCCATGAGAAATTTTATTTTACGTGGAATGTTATTCCATGTGGATATACCACATATTGTTTATTCATTAATCTGTTGATGAGCATTTATGTTGTTTGCAGTTTGGGGATATTGTGAACGAAGCTGCTATGGACAAGCTGCTATCTACAAATATTTGTGTCAACAAATGTTTTTGTTTCTCTTGGGTATTTACCTAGGAGTAGAATGGCTGGGTCCTATGTTAGGTGTAAGTTTCACTTTAAGAAAAATGCCAGTTTTTCAAAGTGACTGGACCATTTTCCATTCCCATCAGAAGTGTATGAAAGTTTTAGTTATTCTACATCCTTGCCAACACTCTGTATGGCTAATCTTTTGAATTACAGCCATTCCAATGAATGTATAGTAGTATTTCATTGTGGTTTGATTTTATATTTCCTTGATGATTAATGGTGTTGAAAATCTTTGCATATGTGAATTGGCCATTCCTATATCTTCTTTATTAAATCTTTCATAAACTCTTTGTACACTTCTTCATTTTTTATTTGTTTTGTTTTCTTATTATTCAGCTGTAAGAGTTCTTGTTTTGTGTGTGTGTGTGTGTGTGAGGAGGATTGGCCCTGAGCTCACATCTCTTGACAATTTACCTCTCTTTGCTTAAGGAAGATTGTCCCTGAGATAACATCTGTGCCAATCTTCCTCTATGTTATATGTGGGATGCTGCCACAGCATGGCTTGATGAGTGGCATGTAGATCTGCAACTGGGATCTGAACCTGCACACCCTGGGCCACTGAGGCGGAGTGCACAAACTTAACCACTATGCCACTGGGCTGGCCCCCTGTAAGAGTTCTTTACAGAATCTGGAAGCAAACAAAGGCAAGTATGTTTTCCCAGTCCATGGCTTGTTTCTTCCATTTTTTAATCATGTCTCTCAGGTAGGAGAACTTAGTTTTGATAACATCTGCTTTATCAACATTTTTCTTTTTTCTTTTGTGTTTTTGTATCCAATCTAAGAAAACTTCATCTACCACAAGCTCAAAAATTTTTTCATCTGTGTGGAGGTCTTATAGTTTTAGATTTTACTTGTAGATCTGTAATCTATTTTGAGTTAATTTTGTCATATGGTGTTAGGTAAAGACCAAAGCTTATTTGTTTGTTTGTCTGTTTGTTTTTGAATATCCAGGTCTTTGAGCACAATTTGTTGAAAAGACTATCATTTTCCCGTTGAATTAGCTTGGCACCTTTTACAAAATTAAATTGATCACATATGTGTAAGTCTATTTCTGAAATCTCTATTCCATTTCACTGATATATATTCCTATGCCAATACTACACTTTGTAATGATCCTAAAGTTAGATAGCATAAATCTTTCAACTTTGTTCTTTCATTTTAAACTTTTGGACTATTTTAGGTTCTTTGTAATTCTATGTAAATTTTTGAATCTTCTTGTAAGTTTCTTTGGGGAAGAAAAGTGCCTTTTGGGTGTTGATTGGGATCTCTTTGAGTTTATGCATAAATTGATGAATAATCTTAGCAATTTAAGTTTTAAATTCATAACTTTAGAGCATCACTCCATTTATTTTGTTGTCTTTAATTACCATAAGCAATATTTTGTTGTTTTATGCACAGTTTTTGAGCAGATTTTAAGTTCATCTCTAAATATTTTAGCAAATTTTCTTTTCCAATTGTTGTTGATAATATATAGAAATAAAATTGGATCCTTCTTGGGGCCGGCCCGGTGGTGCAGCAGTTAAGTTCACACGTTCCGCTTCTCTGCGGCCCGGGGTTCACTGGTTCGGATCCCAGGTGGACATGGCACCAATTGTGAAAAGCCATGCTGTGGTAGGCATCCCACATATAAAATAGAGGAAGATGGCTGGATGTTAGCTCAGGACCAGTCTTCCTCATCAAAAGGAGGAAGATTGGCAGCAGTTAACTCAGGGCTAATCTTTCTTAAAAAAAAAAAAAAAAAAATTGGATCCTTCTTTTTAAACTACACTACTGTCTGAAAAGTGCCTATAGGAAGGCAGCACAGGTTATCATTGGACTCATCTCTTTTGTATTCCTTTTCTCAGGGATAACAACATTGGGCTGACTATTGACCAATGTCTAAAGACAGCTGTTTCATATCTTCTTTCAGTATTCTAGTTGTTTATTGTGAGATAGCAAGTTTAGTCCCAGTTACTGCATCATAGCCAGAAGTAGAATTCTTTAAATCTTAGTTTTTAATATGACGTATTTTTAGAGAAGTAAATAGACACGTGTGTTCATGTTTTCCTGGAACATGAAGGCTATCGCAGGAATAAGCAGACACCAGCAGATCCATAAGAGTAGTGTAGCTTGAAAAGGATGTGTTTTTTCATAATTTTTTTGCTGACAAGATAAGAACTACAAAATTCTGCAAAATACTAAGGAATAACTTGTCTTCCATATAGTCTGATAAGTACAGAACTAACACAGGAGCTCCATTTTTTAATAACTGCAAGACCCTGAGACTTTACTAAGGCTTTTACTCTTCAACCTGAACTTCAGAATAAGATCTAAAAGGCTGTGAGTAAAGGGAGGCAAAGGAAATATACCAAAGTAACTGGCTTTGCTAGAATTTTCTATATTTAGTGATTAAAAAACAAAACCAAATGTCTTAGGGTCCCATGAATAAAGATAGATAAATAAAATAAAAAGAGAGCAGTAATATTGCATAACAGACACTGTTGAGCACACTTTTATTTGAGAAAACACAAAATAGTTTTAGAAAGCATTTGAACTTTTAAAATAAAATTTAAGAAATCTTGCACTGCAAAACACAATGAAATATGACAAAAATAGACAATATTTTTAATAAATGGATAAGATAGAGAAAATAAATTAAAACATAAATTTAAAGAAATCAGAATCTTTACAAGAAATAAAGTCAATAGCGTAGAAGAAAGATATGAGTAGTTTGCCTAACATTCAGGATAAAGAGGTTAAGATTTTAAGACAAAGAAAAGATAAACAGGGGCTGGCCCTGTGGCCGAATGGTTAAGTTCACCAGCTCCGCTTCGCTGGCTCGGGGTTTCCCGGTTCTGATCCCGGGTGCGAACATGGCACCACTCCTTAGGCCATGCTGAGGCAGCGTCCCACATGCCACAACTAGAAGGACCCAGAACTAAGATGCACAGCTATGTACCAAGGGGCTCCAGGGAAATAAAGCAGAAAAAACAACAAAAAAAGAAAAGATAAACATCATGGAAAATAATCACATACTTAATTTATAAGTAGTGTGCCTAAAGAAAAAAATATATATAATATGTATGACAACATGATAGAAGTAGTATATATATGACAAGTGAATAGAGGTGACAGTTGAGGATATGGAATAGGACAACTTACATGACCTGAAGAACAATTTGAAACTGTGAGTTTATTAATTAAAATATACCAATATCTAGATATCCTGGAGAAATGTTTTTTTTTTTTTTAAGATTTTATTTTTCCTTTTTCTCCCCAAAGCCCCCTGGTACATAGTTGTGTATTTTAGTTGTGGGTCCTTCTAGTTGCGGGATGTGG
Organism: Equus przewalskii; assembly: GCF_037783145.1. Taxonomy (NCBI): domain Eukaryota; kingdom Metazoa; phylum Chordata; class Mammalia; order Perissodactyla; family Equidae; genus Equus; species Equus przewalskii. The sequence continues at coordinate 25,141,782 of NC_091847.1, read as the reverse complement.
GATGCTGCCTCAGCATGGCTTGATGAGCGGTGCCATGTCTGCACCCAGGATCCGAACCGGCGAAATCCTGGACCCCTGCAGTGGAGCGCACAAACTTAACCACTCGGCCGTGGGGCCGGCCCCTGGAGAAATTTTTGAAACGTATAGATTAAGAGAATTCCTAAGGACATTCAGGCAGAAAAAATAAAATTTATGTACAAAAGAAAAATATCAGGCTGACCTCAGACTCTTTCTATATCACTAGCTCCAGAAGACATTGAAATATCAAAAGAATTCTGAGGGGAAATATTACCACTAAGAACTCTATAACTGTTATGTTTGAAGGAAAAAGAAGAAAATTCTCAGATACATATGACACAAAAGTTTAATTTTCACACTCTTACAAGGGAGAAAAAAACCCTCGCAGACATATTCCTATTTGAAATACGCAGCTGTTTGAAAGCTGCATAAAAATTAAGAATATGGTAGTGATGATAGGGAAAGTCTGAGGGTCAGCGTGAAGTGAGATAAACATCAAGTTAATATGATTAATGGTTAAAAAAACTGAACACAGATGCCACATTACTGGAAAAAGAGATATTTAATTTAAAAATAAAGTAAATCTGAAGCTAAAAATATAAAATTATATTAAAATTGGAAAATGATTATTGGGAGAAAAGGAAAATGAATGTGTGCTAACTTTTTCTTCTTTGGGAATCAATATACATATAACATTAATTTAACTGTGATAATAAGAGAAATATAAGTTCAAGTTTGTTATTTAAAAATGATAATGTAATCTTTAGTAGAATTACAAAGAGTTCTTATAGATATCAAATAAGTAAAGACAGTTAACAGAAAAAATTATATTCTACATTCTCAAAAGAGAAAAGAAACACTGAAAATAATAAAATAAGATTATAAATTTAGGTGTATAAATTTGGTAATGCAAATATACTCAATTCCCTTAATTAAAAAACAAAGATTCTCATTTTTGTCAACAAATAAAATTCAAGTACATTCTGATGCCAACTCCTGGGATTTGAGCTTATTTGCATTTACCAAAAGCTTAAGAATTTCGCTAGAGGATTGCTACAGACACAAAGTAAATCATTCAGCAAGAAGCTCACAACTCAGTGTTCAAATATCTTTTGTCATCTGCTAGCTGTTTATAGTAGGCACATTAAAACACTTCTCTATGTTGTGGTTTCTTTATCTGTAAAATGAAAATAATAATAGTACCTACCTCACAAGATGTTCTAAGGAATAGCTGAGTTAAAAGAGAAAAAGTGGGGCTGGCTCCTTGGCCAAGTTTGTGCTCTGCTTAGGCAGCCCTGGGTTCACAGATTGGGATCCTGGGTGTGGACCCACACACCGCTCCTCAAGCCATGCTGTGGCAGCATCCTGCATAGAAGATTGACAACAGATGTTAGCTCAGGGCCAGTCTTCCTTGCCAAAAATCATACCTTAAAAAAGGAAAAAGATAAGTGCTCAGAATGTTGCCAGTTTTTAGGAAGCACTTCCTTAATATTGTTATATGAAAAATATCCAGGAGGAGAAAACCTTGAAAGAGGGAAGTACTCACAGGTGTAAAGCTGTCAAAACCATGCTTGATCTGGGGTGGCTGGTTGTGCAGTTTTCAACGGCAGATGCAGATGCTTACTACTAGGGGTTACAGCTCCAGATGTCCTTGGGAGGTATCTAAGGCTCTAAGATTTTCCCAAGACTATTGGACGTACACCTGAAATAGTGCCAAAGTTCAAAGGACAAGAAAGGGAAGATTTGGAGTTGGAAGGCTGCGCTTAGCATCCTTAAATCTTATTTATACCCAGTACTGTCACCATTAGTCTGAATGACTTTTAGCATAGAAGCAGTTAACTTTCAAGGACAAAAAATAGCTGCTCAATGGATGAGAAATCTCATTTTTTCCCAAAGGAAAACATAGAGTGGCTATTTATTATGTTTGAACAAGCAAATGATTATGTTCTCTTTAAAAAGATACAAAGAAATACTAAACGATGTCTTGGATGCTTAAAATGTTCTATTTGCCAGTGTGACAGGGATCCCCCATCTCAATGGGTTCGTGGGGAGAGAAATCAAAGTGACAAAGAGAGTGAGAGCAAGTGGCCCATTTAGCTTCCACTCTGATTATGGATTGAAAGCATGCTTTCAGGAAACGTATCCCACATTTGAAAGCAGTGTAGTGCAAAGATGAAAAGAGAAAGCAATAAGCAGGTTATATTCATGATATTGGTCTTTGTGTTGACATTTCTCTGACTAATTGAGAAAAAGAGGGAAGAATATTTAAAACATAAAAAATCATGCCAGAGAATTTTGATGAGTCAACAGCAGAAATGTAAAGTCAGAAATTTGATACATAAAACATATGATTTATTAAAGTTGAAGATAGAGCAGTAAAAATACTTGTCATACATGTTGATAGGAAGGAGAAACCAAATATATTTGGAAAAGAAAAGCATGCTGAGCTTTTCAAAGTGATGGGTTATCTGCGGCTCACACACAGACAGTTATTAATTGTCTTGAATAATAGTTATGGGTCACGAGTATCAACCCCATGAAGAATGCTGCAGACTCTCCCTTCTGGAACAGCAGGATAAATTCAAGAAAGTTGCAGCTTATGTGCCTGACACCGAAGCTATAGGGTTATGTACCTGATTCTGAAGGTGCAGGGTCACGTGCCTGATTCTGAAGGTGAAGGGTTATGTGCCTGACGCTGATAGTACAGGGTTATGTACCTGACGCTGAAGGTGCAGGGTCATGTGCCTGACACTGAAGGTGCAGAGTTAGGCAGACTCAATACAGATTTGTGTTGCAGTTGAGTCACTTTCCTGTTTCAGCATTGAAAAGGAAGATGGTAATGGCTAAAGGGTAAGTTTCTAATCCTTCCTATTCACATTGAGCCCCTGGTGAAGGGAGCACTTCTCGGAAAAGAAAGTTTAGAATGCAAAGAAGCACAGGTTATGAAAAGGGTCTTATGAAAATGAGAAAGTGGAAGATGAAAGGAGGAAGGAAGATGACACAATTTGGGCATTGATAGTGACTAGGAAGGAATAATGTGAGGAACTTTAAAACTATCTAAGAGGAAGAAGGAAATCAAAGTAAGACCAGGAGATGGTTTATGGCTTTTGAAAATCTTCCTAAGTCAGGGTTTAAATAAAACATATATGCTTGAGAGAAAGGTTGGAGACAGTGGGCAGAAGAAGCGATAGAGCAATTCAACCTCGGAATGCGGTAGAGGACAAAACTTTGGACCTAGTTACTTTAATAGGAAGAAGAACAAATCAATTGCATTTACAAGGAAAAAATATTTAAGAGGAAAAGAAGGATATGCTAATTATGATTTGAGAATATATTCTCTGAGTGGTCTATAGATGCAATAAAATGCCTAGAGATGGCTGTTCTAGAAATAAATTAACAAATAAAACAGAACAATAGAATTAAAAAAGGTAAGGCGAAACAAACTTTTGGCATACAGTTATTCAAGTTCAAGTAATTGATATTCAATTTCTGTAGAAACTTTGTTGGACTGGCTCATGGGAGTTGGATTGTAAATATGTATAATATGTAAATAACTTTTAATATACTTGAAGGATTTAAAAAGAGGAATAATAGACATGAAAGTGCTCTACAGTGAATATCATTACAGACACTGAAAATGTTGAAAGGAATGGCCAAAGAATATTTCCAGTTCTTGTCTCCTATCTGCTTATATGTAATTTAATTTCCTGCATAGGGTCGCTTATAAAATATAAGCCCTTCCTTATTGAATTTATTTTCTTTCAGCTTATCTTCTTTCAGGGTATTCCCTTTTGGGGTTTCTATATAGTGGAGAGTCATTTGTTTGCTTTCTGTGTTTATGTTTATTGTTTTTGTCATCCATTTTAGGCCCAAAAATTCTAAAAGGCAGGAAACATAGCCTTTTACATTGCCTGGTCTGGAAAAAGTAAATATTATATGATAATGATTGTCAGAGATTAATTCACTAGGAAATATTTAAACAATTCCATTTTTGGAAAATACATTCGATTTCAATTTCTTATGTACAGGTTATATCTTCTAATAAAATTCATGGTAAAATTGGGTATGTCTATTAGTACATAGTCAACTCTCAATTACTAGGCAAATCTTGTTTGTAAATACTGAATGTTCTTCCAAAAATGTCATTTTCATCATATTTCAGGAACCTTCAATGGTTCCCAGACACATGCTAAATATGAATCCAGCACTTATGGCTTTAAAAACTCCCACCCCATATCAAGATAGTGTAACCATCTAAACTCTTTTTGGTTTTGCTCGGATTAAATTTAGCCAGAACTATTTATCACAAATTTTATTCAGTCAGCCTGATGTACTGCCTCATTTTTACCTGATAATGTTTGATATCATGTCTTTACTTTGCACAGAACCTGCTTCCTGGAGTAGTGCTGTAGTGCAATGTTTGTTTTTTGTTTTCTTTTTTTTCTCGAGGAAGATTAGCCCTGAGCTAACATCTGCCAATCCTCCTCTTTTTTTCTGAGGGTGCAATGTTTCTTTGTGTCAGTGATAATCCAAATTTTAAGAAGCATCAACTAAGAATATTTATATTTTGAAATAATTTTAATAATAATAATAAATAGCAAGGTGATCTTAAATGTGTATCTGTAACTAAGGTCCAGATGAATGAGGAGAGAACAGGGAATATTATTCTGAAATGGAAACTGAGAATAATAAAGCAATCACCAAGGTTTGTCCATGAAACATCCTGACTCTCTCTTTTTTCCCTGTTTCTCTAGATACCCACTCCCACTGTATCAGATCAGAGCGTCACCCTCTCTTGCCTGGACTTATAAGGCAAGACTTATAAGGCAAGGATTTAGAGGAATTCCTTACTATCTAATTTTCCAGTTTTACTGCTGTCTTTTCTGCAACCCATTTTGCATGTTTTTTCAAGAAAAGCAATATTTCTAAAGTGGAGTCTAACCATGCTACCCCCTACTTTAAGAATTCTTCAATGCCTCCTGATTATCTTCAAGACAAGTTTTGATTTCCCATGAGTGCACCCAAAGTCCTTTACAATCTGGTTCCCAGTCACCACTCCATTTCTTCTGTGAACTCTCTGCCCCAATCTCTTGAATCTTTTGGCAGGTGCGTGAGTGAACCCTGTTTTCTATCATCTCCAGATCTGTTTTATTTGAGAGGGATGTTAATTAGGACAAAAACTGTTCCGTGATTCTGCGAAGCTTCAGTTTGTATTTTACTTCTTCTGTAATTTCAAAATAGCTTTGAAAAGGCATGGTAGTAAATTGGTGGCATATGAAATATCATTTTGAAATGAAATTAATTAATTAATTAATTAGTGTGATGTTACTCCATCCAGTTGTTTGCATAGGCAGAATTTTTACTTGAAACCTGAACACTTCCCAGTGTCATTAGGCTTACTCTCCATATTCTCTTTTTTTAAAATTGTCCTAAGAACACAATATGAGATTTACCCTTTTAACAGTTTTTTTAATATTTTTCTTTTTTCCCCAGTTTTATTGAGATATAATTGACATACATCACTGTATGAGTTTCAGGTGTATAGTATAAAGGTTGGTAATGGTATATAGTATATAAAGGTTGGTATATGGAAAGCCTACTTATATCCTGAAATGATTACCACAATAAGTTTAGTTAAAATCCATCGTCTTGTGTAGATACACTAAAAAGAAATGGAAAAAGCTTTTTTTTCTCCTTGTAGTGAGAACTCTTAGGATTTACTCTCTTAACAATTTTCATATATATCTTACAGCTTTGGTAACTACAGTCACTGCGTTGTACATTATATCCCTAGTACTATACATTTATTTAACAAATTTTAAATGAAAAATACGGTATTGTTAACTACAGGCACAGTGTAGTACAGCAGACTTCTAGAGCTTATTCATCTTGTATAACTGAAATTATACCAACTGAATATCATCTTTCCATTTCCTCCTGTTCCCAGACCTTGGCAACCACCATTCTACTCTCTGTTTCTATGAGTTTGACTATTTTAAATAACTCATATGAATCATACATTATTTGCTCTTCTGTGACTGGCTTAATTTGACTTAGCATAATGTCCTCAAGTTTCACCCACAGTATCACATATGGCAGGATGTCACTTTTTTTTAAGACTGAATAATATTCGATCATATGTGTATATCACATTTTCTTTCTTCATTCATGGATGGACTTTTAGGTTGTTTCCAGATCTTGGCTATTGTGAAAAATTCTGTGATGAACGTTGAAGTGCAGATATGTCTTTGAGATCCTGATTTCAAGTAGTTTGGGTAAATACCCAGAAATAGGATTACTAGATCATATGGTAGTTCAATTTTTAATTTTTTGAGGAACCTCTGTATTTTCTTCTAAAGCAGCTGCAGCATTTTAAATTCCCACCAACAGAGTACAAATGTTCCAATTTCTCCACACCCTCACCAACACTTTTTGCTTTTTTAGTAACAGGTATCCTAACAGATATGAGGTGATATCTCATTATGATTTTGATTTGCCTTTCTCTGATGATTAATGATGTCGATCATCTTTTCATGTACCTTTTGACCATTTGTATGTCTTCTTTGGACAAATTTCAATTCAAATGCTTTGCTCATTTTTTAATGGTTATTTGTTTTGTTTTTGATTTCTTTTTTGTGCTATTCAGTTGTAGAAGGTCCTTATATATTTTGTATATTGAAATCTTATCAGAGGTAAGGATTTCAAATACTTTCTCCCATTCTGTAGGCTGCCTTTTCACCCTGTGGATTGTTTCTTTTGCTGTGCAGAAGCTTTTCAATTTGATGTAGATCCACCTGCTTATTTTTGCAAATAAACGCAAAATTACCTGTGCTTTTTGTGTCATATACAAGAAATCACTACCAAGACCTATGTCATGAAGTTTTGGCCATATGTTTTCTTCTAGGAGTTTTACAATTTCACTTCTTATGTTTAAATTTTTAATCCGTTTTGAGTCGATATTTTTGTATGGTGTAAAATATGGGTCCAATTTCATTCTTTTGCATGTGGATATCCAATTTTCCCAACACCGTTTGTTGAATTCCATTCCTTTGGTCCATATTTCTGTCACTATACCAGCATCAAACTTAGGCAGATTATTTATTCTTTATCTCTTTATGTACCACTAGACTTGTATGATTCCTTAAGATTTAGAATTAATATTTTGCTTTATCCATAGTCTGCACCAAACTAGCTCTTTCAATAATGGAATCATAGAGTAGAAGAGTTCCGTGATACTAGATTAATGCTACTCAGTTCGTTGGTGATAAAGCAGGAATAAGAGCTCTGGTCACTTGAGATCTTTCCCACTGCTCTGATACCACATGACCGACCACTCTTTCGTATGATGAAGAAAAACTTACTGTAGTTGTAGCATATTCAAAATTTTCCATTTTCCTGGATCTAATTTCATAATTAGAGAGTACAAATAAAAATACCAGATGGGAGAGAGAACGGAGACAGCCTACTTCAGCGGCATTCCTCGGACAGCCGGATGAGCAGATTGTGGGAACTGGAAAACAGTGACCAAATTGCCAACGATGAATTCACCAATCAGTCATAATCAATTGACTGTCAAATCTCAATCTTGTTCAGATTTCTCATGGACCTCAGTCCCTGTCATATTTTTGTGAGTGAAATAAACAAAAGGCATAATTTTGAGTAAAACACTGCAAGTCAAAGATTTAGAAATTTCCCTTTACCTCAATATTTCCCTGTGTCTTCTGTCTTTTGTCTGTACAATTCGTATCATTCTTGCCTAATATAAAAAGTCAAATATTTCAAATATTTATAGTTTAAAGAAAACTGAGCTCTTTATTTAGTGTATAGCTTATATAGTACAAATAAATTCTAAGTATCCTATTTGTAATTTGTGATTCACACATTACTGGGATAAAGGAGAAAATTAAGTTTTTTTAGCTAAAGAAGGCTACTACAAATTGGCAGAATGTATAAAAGAGTAAAAGGTAAAAAGACACACCCAATTGCCTAACCCAGAACTTATTTCTTATTCCTTTTTTTACTATACTTAATAAATATGTTCAATCATTCATTTAACAAATATTTATCAAATGCTTATTGAGCGCATTAGGCAAAGTACTCTTCTAGATTCATAACCCAAACCAAAAACAGAAGCAAAAAACCCCGAAAGATCCAAAGTAATTTAGAATAGTTTTAGATGAATTGCTAGATTCAAATCAGATTTCTATTGTAAATTAAGTGTGACCAGATGGCCATGGAGATGTAAGAACATGGCAACTTGTCGAGGAAAGTCGTTGATGAAAATGAAAGGAATGGCAAGTCTGAGAAGAAGAGGGGTGCTAGCCTGAGGAGTGTGGGAGTGAGGAGACACCGAATCAACAGATGTGCACATAGTGTGGTAAAGAAAGTTTATTGACAAGATAGGCATTGTCAAAGGACCAGGGACAATGGAATAAACTCACTCCTTACATAGATATTAAGAATGGTAGTAATAGTAATAATTAAAACATCAGCTACTATATATTCTTTACTTAGTTTATTTAAACTTCACAATAACTTGATGAGTTCATGTTATTTCCCAATTTTACAGATGAATAAATGTATATTTTTTCCGGTCAAGCCACATGTCCAAAATCGTAGAGTGAATCAATCACAGCACTCAGACTTATCTCAAAGTCTCTTCATTTAATCTATAGTACTTCCTCCTTGTAGATGCAGGGTCACATTTTTGAGACTGCTGAGAAGCAGACTAAGTCCGTGGTGGGTGAATAGAGGTGGAACACATAGATACTGGAGCAGGTTAATAAACGTTAGAAGGGAGAAAGGTGGAGGGTGGGAACCAGAAAGGAAGACTTAAGTAGTCTTATTTGTGAATTTCTATTTTTTTTACAGTTGAATAGAAGATTGATTGTCTTCTCAAAAATATATAAAATAAATCCTTGCTTTCTTGTACGATAAGGTTATCTTTAATGTGTTAGCAACGCTACTGGCTTTCTTTTTCAATGAACTACCATCTCTGAACTGTTCTTTTGCCTCTCCTCTTGGCAACAATCTTCTTTATTAGCATTCTCTGTAACGCAAAGACCATGAGACATAATTCACATAGAGTGTACCATATTAAACACAAGCAACTCTATTCTTATTCAGAATACTAAAAATTACCTAGAATTCTATTTGCTTATAGAGAGTCATCTAGATAATACCCAACACAATAAAAGCTTTCCCTTGGATAATTAAATGTTTTTATTCAATTATCTGATTTTGTTGTCTAACCACTTTGGAAAGAAATCTTTCTGCAATGCACACAGAATAGATGCCCCAACAGTGGCTAATGAATAAATCAATGATTGAATAAATGTGTTTTAAAAAGGAAACACTTACTTTGTTATCCTCTCAGAGCACACTCAAGATAATGTGTACTTTCCTTCATTAAAGTCTTCATATCGAAAACAATTATTGTTCATTTTAAATACTATGTCTTATTTTACTGCAAGACAAGTATCAGCCAATAAGAAATTATAGATGCCAAAAAAAAAAGCTATTGCAATCCTAGGATGAATTAATAGAAGTATAATGTAACCTAGCAGAGGAGGAGATAATTCCACTTCTTCTCCACCAATCAGACAATAGGTAGAGGGGTACAAATCCATCACCAAATTTATTTTAAGCATTAGTAGTTCAATAATCACTGGATGAATAGACTGAAGAATGTATTTAGAATAAATGAATTCTAAGTGAATTCTGAATATCTTAAGAATCATTATCTACCTGTAAAGGGTAGGAACTGTCGACGAAAATAATCCATAACCAATCTATAAATGAAAATTTGGATGAGTTTATTCTGAGCTGAAATCTGAGGACCATGGCCCGGGGCCTTTCTTCCCAAAGGAAGAAAGGGTACCGAAGAAGTGGGGTGCACAGAGTGGTTATATACCCCCATACAGGACGTTTCACATATGATTGAAATGTCCCTCCCACAATAGTCACAAGATTGCCCTGTCTGCACAGCGCTTGATGGACACAGCAGGTAGTGGGTCTGCTCTCTAGGAGGGCGTAGCAGGAGGCAAGTCTATTGTCTTGAGCTGGGTGGTCACAGGAGAGCACAGCAATCAGTTCCTAGCCTAAGGAAAGATGCTTAATCCTTAAAGAAATGCCAACCTTGGGAGGGGGAGGGAAGTTGCACCTTTATCTCAAGGGCCTTTGTTCTTGACATAGTGAATATCTAAAGCAGATATACAATGCATGCTCAATCGCCAAGGTCAGGCCCTTTGGGAAAGACAAGGTCAGAATTAGGTTTATACCAAATGGCTTCCTCATATTCTCCAATATATGCTATTGCTTGCCATTTTTATTTGTCAAAACTTTAGTTTGTAAACAAATTTTTGCTGAACTAGAAAATTTTTTAAGGCTAGGTCTCAACTACGTCTTGATGGGTAAACAATTGTGGTCATTTAATTCTAGATAGAATTATAACTTTGGCTATAATTCTTTTGCAGGGTAGCCGAGTTGTTTAGTTTTGTTTTGTTTCAGAAGACAATAATCTGTTGCTGAAATTTATGTAGAGAATTAGTTATAAAACTTTATGAAGTTGGAAGTAACTTACAATATGTGAAAAAGATGTCACCAGAGTTTTCATAACTGTTGAGTCTTATTCATTTATTTACTCAGTCAGCAAAGTTCTTATGAGCGTCCCATAAGCTGGGCACTATTCATACAAGATACACTAAAAAAACCTCTTAGTTCATCTAGGAACTCACATTTAATTTTAAAGCATTTATGTAACTAAATAATTAAAGGAAATTGATAGAATAAAATTTGGGATAGAGGTATTAAAACCTATGGAGGACACACCAAAGTTTGCTAGGACAGGTCAGCAAGGACTCCTCAGAGAAGACAACAGCTAAACTAAGTCCTTATGCACGAGAAGCTGGGTTGACCAGATGGACGACTGGAGGAGGAAAAGTCCAGCCAGGAGTTGGGGTGAGGAATATTTGCTGTCTCATTGTAATGGAAATAGCATGGCTCCTGGCAACAGATAAGAAATTTGTTTTTTCTGAAACACTAGGCAAATGGAGGAGAGGCGAATAAGAGCATGCAAATGTAGATAGGAGCTAATGAACAGATTGTGGAAATCTTTGGATGTCCTGCTCAGGAGTTTTGCTTTATGCTGTTATAATAAAAAGGCAATGAATGATTTTTTCTTTTTCTTTTTTTTTTTTTTAGATTGGCACCTGGGCTAACAACTGTTGCCAATCTTTTTTTTTTTTTTTTCTGCTTTATCTCCCCAAACCCCCGCTGTACACAGTTGTATATCTTAGTTACAGGTCCTTCTAGTTGTGGGATGTGGGATGCCGTCTCAACGTGGCCTGACGAGCAGTGCCATGTCCACGCCCAGGATCCCAACCCTGGGCCGCCGCAGCGGAGCGCACGAACTTAACCACTCGGCCACGGAGCCGGTCCCCGATGAATGATTTTATTCACAGTCAGATCCCTGTTTCAGAAAGATCACACAGCGCAAGGGCAGTGGACAGCTCATCTGGAGCAGGACTGAGGGCAGAGAGTCTGTTAGAAAGCTCCTACAGCAATCCAGATGAGGAACGGTGAGGGCTGAATCAAGGCAGGGTAGACATTAATTTCAACTGTTGATGTTCTCAATAGAAAGAGAAGTTAGTGGTAATATGAAAACTTTTGTACTGTGACGCTTCTAAATAGGGAAACTGTGGCATTCACCCTGAAGACTAATTAAAATACAATCTTTCATTTTAATTGTGACCACGTGGAAGCCAGATTCTTCTACCATATCTGGTAGCTAAACATGTGATATTGGGTTCCAAATATATCTCTATTTTACGCAAGATTGAGTAGCATCAGCAGTTCAGCTTTTCTAAAGGTTATGTGCTCAATGCTCTTATTGTGGGGGAGGGGGCCTAATTGCATCAATCAAAACAGATACAGTTTCTCTCCTCAGAGATCAGTCAGTACACCCTGACAACGTAACAACATCTCTTTGTTCCTTAGCACCTTTTTTCTCACTGGGTTGGGTTCCATTATTTCTGCCAATTCCAGGTGCTCATTCTATGTAGCTCAGTATGGCTCCTTTTTCTCAAAGTGCGTCCAACGTTTCTGAACATCCTTCTTTAAAGTTTTTGTAACTCTTGGGTGGGCCTCTCCATCTACCTGCTAAATACTCTAATGTTTATAATTATCAGTGATTCACACTGTTTTATCCTTTGCACAGATCTGATTTTACAAAGCAGTTCTTACCTAAGTATATGTTTTGTTGGCTCAACTAGTATTTGTGCTGCCCCTATTTCTGGTAAAATACCATTTTTGATATTTAGCATTTATAGCCTGCCCATAAAACTTATCAGAGAGAAGAGAGTCTGAATTTATCACCTATTCTTACTTTAATATTGCTAGCAATGAAATTAAGTCCTAACCACTAGATTCAGTGCTACGTAAGTACCTATTTCTTCATTTTATAACTTTACTTCATGTAATTTTATTAATGGAGATTCAAGATATTCTAATTATAATAGGACATGTAGAAATGCTGACTATTATATCAAGTGAGCTGAGAAGAATAAAATATAACAATATATATTAGTTAACACGCTGCTTATTGTGAAATACTCAGTACATTCTAACGAATGCCCATGGTGGATAATGGGCATTTATAGATTCTTTTTAAGCTTCTATGGATCTGGTCCACAAATTCATCCAAAATTTACATTTTCTAAGAATTCTTTCTTGACTAAATGTTTACTTCTCTAATCACACTTACTCTATAGCCCCTCAGCATGGGAATGTGGTTTCAAATATATGATGTAATTTTTTTATTACTTTCTCATTATTTAATATAAATATGGTGATGGATCAGCTACATGGAAAGTAGTTCAAGAAATGAGAACATGTCATTTACTCTTGAAAGACCTTGAAATAACAAAGAAATAAAATGGTATACTGCAATGAATTGCACAATCAAAATGGGAAATGACAGTACAAAAAGAAAAAGAAGTGTGCCAGTGGAAAAGAGAGCAGGCCTAGAAGAATTATCAGATAATGTCTGTTCTCTGAGACTCTTGCACTGGGATTTTACTAGTACTTTATAACCTAGTTCCATCATTATAGGAAAGCTTTTCTGGAACACTTTATTTCTTCTTTAGAAAAGCATTTGAAAATATTTAAATAGGTATTTCATTTGTTAGAGTCAGAAAATATCATAAATCCAAAGGAAATATTTTTACTTAATTGCTGCACCTATAAATACTTTATTTCTAACAGCTTTAGTAACCCAAATATCTACTATCTGTGTATTAATAATCAAATTAAGAATTATCATTTTATTTATTTTCCTATTTAAATATAGTAAGTAACTTCAGTTAGTGGCATATAGTTTCTTTATTTTTGTGGATGCCTCCATTATTAAAAATTTTATTTTCATATAAACTAGATCTTTTCCAAAATACCTACTTTTGTTCCATTTTTTTTTTCAATCTTTGCACTATTTCCATATTGTTTACATATTGTATGAGTTGAATATCTAGAAGGACAAGCCACTTTTCATTAAGTATTCTTTCAAAATATTCTTGTTATTGTCAATGTTTATTCTCCAAGTTGAACATAAGTATTTTATAAAATTTATTCAACTAACTCCCCACCACTTAAATACTGTTGGGATTTGAATTGGCCTACAATTTCTATGTGATATATAATGTCACAATTTCAAAAACCATGTGAAAAAATTATGGTATAAAATGAGTTTTAAACGTATCTTCCTATAGAAAGTAACTGAAAGTTCTTCCACTCCTTTTTATCTTTTGCAGCACCAGTGTTGCAATGAGCTTACTTCAAGAGTATGAACAAGAATAACTATTTGTGCATTTTCTTAACCCTAATTTCTTACATTATATAAGTGATTTCAAAACATATAAGCATATTTTTCCAATTTTCCAATCAATTATAATTGATAATTATCCATTATAATTCTGGCATCTAATTATATATCTTATGAGGTAAACTTTTTCTATTCTGAATCAGTGAATATGCAAGAATGTCTCTCAAGTGGTAACTCCCCAGATTTGGAATCTTTATGAGTTTGCACAACTTCTAAACTAAGCTGGGACCTTTTTTTTTTTTGCATTGCTTTGGTACTTTCCAATATGTGGCATAACGCATATTTTCACAGCATTCTTGAGGTGTCCTGAATCAATCTTAGACATGTTTCTTAGCAACAGACTCTGTTCTTTTCTGAAAGAACACTTTTGAGGGTAGATAGGAGGGGAGTTGTTTTTGGATGGCAATCAAATCCAGAATGGGCTTTTTTGCTGTGATTTTTAAAAATGTGTGGATATCTACTTATTAAAAAAAAAGCCTCAGATTGGGGGTCTGTGTACTTGCTCGTTTGTTTTTGAAGAAAGGTTTGAAGGATAGTAGATGTTCTTCAAAGTGAAGGCATGATTCACCACAAAATAATGTCAAGACCTTCTCTACATTTCCGCTTAAAGTAAGTTATCAGTAAATTAGTCTTTGTATTTGGAAGTTCGTTAGAAACATCGGTCATACCACCCACCGGAGATTTAAACATGAGACCCCTTCACTGTACACACACAAATGCTTGTTATTTAATAACAAGTCGGTAAACTCAATTGAGATAAGTTCAGCACAGGGAAGACCACAGATTTCACCACACATGCCTGCTTTTCAGTTGTGATTCTGCCACTTATGTGCCTGTTAGCTTTGAATCACTTACCCCAAGTCCATAATTCTTAATTGTCTTATCTTTAAAATGTGGATAACAACAACATGTACTGTATTCAGTCAGTGGAGTGATAAATGACGCAGTTTATGTAAAGCACTTTGAATAATGCCTGATACAGTGTAAAAGCTCAAAAACTAGTAGTTAAAAATGAGATAAAGTTGGATATTTTTTCTCATAAAGTTAAAACTTCAACACAAAAAACATAAATTTGAGTGTTAAGTATTCTTTATTAAAATTCAATTAAGTAAAAGATAGTTTAGGTAGAAAATGTCCATAGAATGCCACCTCATTAACCAAAAGTAATGTTTTTTACAAGAACAAACAAACAAGAAAAACACATCAGAAGTTAGAATAAAATACCGATTTTCCAACTTAAATGTTAATAACCATTTTAAAGGCAGATACTATTTGTTCATCCAATTGAAGGAAAAGATGATTATTTCCTCTATTCTTAATTTCTGAGAGTGGTTGTTCCTGTGCTTTGGGGAGTTGAAGGAGCTTTGAAAGTTAAAGATACAAGCCCAAATATTTAAGACAAAGAAAAAATTTCCAGATAATTGCAGTGTCTATTAAAACCTTAATTAAAGGGCACTGGGAAAGAGAATTAGCACATCTGAGATTTTAATCAAACTGCTATTTCAACCAATTTATTAATTGACTCTGGGATTAGGCTGTAATGTGCACTGTTAAGATGTATGTTCATGATCTGAAAAACCTATGACTATATCTTACCATTCCTATCTCGGGAACAACCAAATTGAAATGTGCATTTAAAAGTGATCCAATTTTACAGAGATAATTGTAGATCTTGTAATGAGCATGGATCATTTTATGCCTACAATAGCTAAACCTAAAAAAATAATATAATTTGAAATTCAGCCAACACTTGTTGAGTGGCTGAATGCTTATAGGTGTTCTGATTCATCTAAGGAAAAAAGCCACATTCTTGATTTGAAGTATAGTTCAGACAAGAGTTACAGCAAATGGTCTGTTGTACAACATAGTGCCTGTAGTTAACGATATGGTATTTTGTTCTTCAATATTTAGTAAGAGGAAAGATTTCATACTAAGTTTTCTTACTGGGGGAAGAAAAAGCAAAGGAACACATGGAAACTTCTGGAAGTGATGGATATGTTTATTACCTTGATTGTGGTTATGGTATCACAAGTATGTTCATATGTATAAACTCATCAAATTGTATACGTTAAATATGTGCAGTTTTTTTTTGCGTATCAATCATACCTCAATAAAGCTGTAAAAACATAGATTCCTACATTCTTAGCAGGAATGCAAAAAAACCAAAATTTTTACATAGTTAGAAACAAATCAAATTGATTTTAAAAAATCTTAAAGATAATTCGGTAAAACCAAAAGGTATTTTCAAAATATATAGAACAGTCCCGTAAATTCCAATCTGAACATGGGGTGCAGGGTCTTGTCTTAGTCTGTTTGGGCTGCTATAACAAAACATCATAGATTGGGTAGTTTATAAACAATGCACATCTATTTCTCACAGTTCTGTAGACAGGAAAGTCCAAGATTAAGGCACCAGTAGATTCAGTATCTCATAAGGGCTCCTTCCTATATGTCCTTCTTTTTATTGTAACTCACATGGCCGAGGGATGAAATATTTTGCTGGGACCTCTTTATAAAGATGCTAATCCCATTCATGAGGACTCTGCCCTCATGATCTAATCCCCTTCCAAAAGCACCACCTCCAAGGACCACCACACTGGCAATGAGGTTACATGTTGATGTAAATTTTGTGGGGATATAAAGATTCAATCTACAGCAGGCCTATCTTATCCTGAAGTCTTCAATCAATAGATTACCCTTCTGTATTTTTGAATGTGCAATATCAAAGGTGGAGAAAGACAACCTCGCATAGCTTTCTATATAGAAATGTATATAGTTATTACCTGCCGCAGAGTGAAGTGAATTTCTCTCTTTTATAAATAGGTTATGTGTTACTTTGCTTGAAGGCAAAGGGGCAAATGGATTTGCTTTCTAAACTTCCTGTCTCCCAGATGATTTTAAACACCAGGTTATGTTCTTATCCCACTAGATAAACAAGAAAAGAAATACTCTACCTTTTTTTAAATTCATGACGTGTTTTAAAGTCTTTGGAAAACAGAAGCAAAAGACAATTACAAATTTTCTAGTGTCTAGGCTCTCTCAGCTTTAGCAATGAGTAGCACCAGCCCAGAAGCCTCTCCATTTTTAGTGAGATGAACCAATGGAGACCTGTTGTGAGAACCGATTGAATTTTCTTCTTTTTTTCTTTTTGAGGTGAATAAACATAAAGTTTTGATATTGATAAGTGTATTCATCACTCATTTTTATTTTTTGGATTTCTGAAGCTTTCCTATCTGGGGCCCTGCCGACTCTAGAGAGACTGCCTCTCCCAGGGCTGACCAGTTCCTGAAGATAAGGACTCACCTGCAAGCACACCTTTCATAGGCAAACTAACTGATCAGAGTGCTTCTCAAACCACCTCCTTTAACAGACAGGGCTCTTACACCCCAGGCCGCTGTTTCCCTGCCCCTTAATCAGCCAGGGTCTGGTACTAGTCAACTGGAGAGAGCTGCTGCATTCATGAGTTCACTGAAATTATTTCAACTAGCCAATCCTAAACCTGCTCATCCTGCCTTGTCCATTCTTTTCCTTGGAAACCACAATAAAGACTCTTGCCCATGCTTGCCTCCTGCCCCCTACTCCTTCTGTCTCCTTGGTGATCCCCTTGTGGCCCCTACATGAGGTGGTATGCAACCTCCTCTTGAAAACTGTGAGTAAAAAACCATCTTTTCAGTGGCAATCGTCTTGTGATCTTTTGTTCTCACCATGCCTGAATAATAATAAAATCTAAATTTTAAAACAATAAGTACTTGTACTACTAAGAAAACATATCTTCCCATTTCTAGGTGTGGTGGATTTTCTAGCCATATTTAATACTAAAGTAAAAAATTTTGCCTTAAATAAATGTTTTTAATAGTTTCATGCTTTCTACTGATCCATCAAACAACTAGAACTCTTGATGCCAATACAGTTAGTTCATGTACGCAGCAACAACGCATGTTGCACCTGGATAGAAAGAGGATGAAGAAGATACTACCTCAACATTCCTCAATATGCAACTTTTTTCAAGGTTTTACCTTAAGAATTAAAGATTCTTTCATTTTCACCCATAAGGAAAAATGGTTGAGGTACACAGGACCAGTGAGTACTTGTTTACATACAACATGTGCCACATAACAATGTTTCAGTCCATGCCATACCACACATATGACAGTGGGCCCCTAAGATTAGCACCATATAGTTTAGGTGTATAATAGGCTTCACCATCTAGATTTGTGTAAGTAGACTCTGTGAATGCTCACACAACGACAAAATCGCCTAATACATTTCTCAGAATGTATCACTGTCATTAAGCATCACGTGACTGTATAAGGATCCTTTAATTCAACATTGTTACTGTAAAAATAAAGTATATGAAAAGAACTCATAGACTTCCTATCTGTCACAATTCTTTGCCATTAAAGTAAACCTGCTATGTTTCAATTTCACTTTACTATCCTAAAAATCACCCTCTTTTCCTATCCAAGTCTATAATATTTCTCTTTTTAAAGCTGTACTTGATTTAACTCTATTCAGCTGCAGATTTCCAATAGAATTCAGGAGCAAAAATGGTTTTCTCCCCTCTTAATGTGCCTGCACACAGACCCACATGACAAAATAGATCATAAAACTTAATATAGTAGACATGATGGGTTATACTATTTTATTTATTGTCTTTTCAATAGGTTTAAGTTCAAGACCTGATTGACACTGGACAGTAGTTGGCATTGATGGATCTGGAAACCACCTATGGATAATTTTAAGTACTTTTATAGCCACCATTTCTCTTCATCACTATTAGCTACTCTGCATGGCCATCTGGTTCTACATAGTCAGTTAAATAAAGAAAACTGCATCTGTGGTTGAGGAGATCAATGTTATTGACTTATCAAATAAGATTGCTATGTCCATAACGAGTTCAGAAACATTTTAAGACTAATATATTATGAAAATAATTGTCTATCGTTAGTACTTTAGCTAAATAGAACAATACGAATCAACAACCACCTATTGTTATGATTTGAAAATTGCTCCTTCTCTTTGATCATCTTCATCTTAATAATTAGTCGATTTTTTAACTGTCTTAATTCAATTTCCTCAGTTTCTCTTGTTCTAATCCTCCCTTTTCTTTAATAAGGAGGTCGGTCAGAGAAATAGGCTAACATTTAGTGAGGGGCAAGTTTTCCCCATGCTCAATATTCTTTAGTGATTGCTATTACTTAAAGGGTATCACAGCACCTTTCTAACATGGTATAAACGGCCCTTCAAAATCTGCGGCTTGCACACAGTTTATACAAATGGTCCAACAATACTAGGCTGTCGCAGGTTCGTAAATATGGCATTCTCACTTACATCTCTTGTACATATCATTTTTTCCTCTTCAAATGCCTTTTTGCTTACTTATTATTGAGTCATTAATCCTCCCATGACATTTTTCATAACTTCTCTAGGCACTTGTAGGCATATTCTATAATTCCATTGCTACCTGTGCAAACTAAATTCTAAGTATCATTGTCATTTTTTCTTATAATTTTGTGCATGTTTTCCTCTTAGTAGCTTACAATCTCTTTGAGTATGGGAAATATAAATTTTTCTATATATATGTCTTAGATACAGCCCCACACATATAACGTGCTCTTGGTGTACACAGTCATCTATTTTAAATAGTTGAATGAATGAATGAATATGGAGTCCCTGAGAATTGTAGTAGGTGGACGATATTGATCAAAATTTTTCATCACTTTAAGTCTGATAAACTGTTATCAGATAAATGTTAAGATATCACATTTTCTTAATTTCTGAGTTCATTAAAGGCAGAAACAATGTGTTAACAGTTGACTCTCCCAAACACCACCAGAATCACTAATTATTTGCGTAAAGCTGTGTTCATCAGACTTATGTGGTAAGGGAGAACACCACCTTGACTGAGTCTTATAGTATCTCAGAAGGGGAGGTCAAGAGAGGATGCTCATAGTGTTTTAGGTCCTAGGCTTTCAGTGTGTCTTGCAAGATATGGAAGTGATTGGAATTGGGCAAAGTTTACAGCATAATAGTTTCAGATTGGTAGGCACACAGAAATGAGTCTTGAAGCTCTTCTTGATGAAGAAGCTGTTTTTATAAGTCATTTGTTTAGTTGCTTTACAGTCTTATCTTCCAGAAGCGAGTATTTTATGGAGAAAGTACTGGGTTATTTATTTAGTCACAGTGTTACTTGGCATACATACAGGAGTGTATGTCCAGCCTCAACATTGTTTAAAGTAAGGACAAAAATAAGATTCGTTGTGATTCTCAATTACTTCCTAGAATTTGCATCCCTGAGGTCTATTACAGTACCTGGCACATGGAAAGATTTAAATATTTTACCGCTTTAACTTGTTCTAAGTTGAAGAGTGGAAGTCATGGGAATTTTCCTTGAATCACAAAGTTCTTTTTATGAAGGCAGGATTGTCATAACACAAGGGTTTGAAATAAAAGGATATTGTCTATAAAACCCACCAATTTCCCTGTTTAGCACTCCTCTATACCTCTTACATTCCCCTCTAGAATATTTGCTATTTATCTTTCTCCCAACTATGTACCACAACCCCAACCTCACCTGTCACTTGTGTTTGCATTCTACTCCTCTTATAATGAGCTCAGTCTACACTTCAGTTGCATATTTTTTATAGACATTTAAAATGATATACTTTCATTGTAAAAATTCCATGAATTTAGGGGCTAGCCTGGTGGTGCAGTGGTTAAGTTCGCATATTCTGCTTCGGCGGCCTGGGGTTTGCTGGTTCGGATCCTGGGTGTGGACACAGAACTGCATGGCAAGCCATGCTGTAGCAGGCATCCCACATAAAAAGTGGAGCATGATGAGCACGGATGTTAGCTCAGGGCCAATCTTCCTCAGAAAAAAAGAGGAGAATTGGCAGATGTTAGCTCAGGGCTAATCTTCCTCAAAAAGAAAAAAAAAATTGATGAATTTAGAAAAGTATAATATAAAGTTGCTGGAAACTTACTTTTCACTGTTTACCTATTAATGTATACCTCACCATCTAGCAGAGAAGACATCTATTTGTATAAGAAAAAGAAATGTTAAAGAGGATGAAATAGATACTAAATTGTTGTATAAGATACATGTTGTAAAAGCTTAGAGGAGAAAAAGTGTACTTTTGAGTGAGGTAGATTTCAGAATATAATTTTTAACACCCTTCATAATTTCAACCTCACTTTTCCTTCATGTTTACATCTCTTTTTACCAATTGCCCTGCATCTATATACATGCACATAGAAGATATTTTCCTTTCTGAATGTACTTCAAAATCTTATACTCTACCTCTTGCCTTTGCCAAGTGACCATAACTAGAAAAATGTTTCTGAATTTCAGTTTTAAAAAACACTTGAGGAGAGGTCTCAGAAGGTACAGAACTGCCATTCTTACTCAATGACCGGCATGTAATTTTTTCTTATGGCTCTTCCCTAGCCAGCCAGATAACTTTGATGAGTCTAACCTACCAGGACTTGCACTTGGTCATTCTAACTGAATTTGACCAGTTTGTCATTCTTTTTGCTGCCACGGTACCAATTCCAACTTTCTTCCCATTATGTGAAGATCAGCCAAATATCTAACTTGATTCCTGCCTCCCCAAACATTTACTGACAACTGCAACCATTATGACACATACAACAAATAGCCAACTGGGTTTGGGGCTCAGTTTGTGTTTATGTTGGGGGAGAGGTTTCAATGGCAACCACTTAGTTTGAATGAGATGTACCGAAGATATTGATGACTTGCCCGGGTTAAGACGAGTCAGGCAAAAGGCATTTGCATTCTGATTATTAGAATCTAAGTCTCTGGTTGCTTTTTCTTCTACATGTAGTCAGAAGCGAAATTAAATACCTTTGATGGCTATATAATAAATTTTAATTGAAGTATAATTGACACATAATATTCTATTAGTTTCAGGTGTACATCATAGTGATTCAATACTTGTATACATTATGAAATGGTCACCATAAGTCTAGTTACCATCTGTCACCATACAAAGTTATTATATTATTGACAACATGCCCTATGCTGTACATTACATCTCCATGACTTATTAATTTTATAACTTGAAGTTTGTACCTCTTAATTCCCTTCGTCTATTTTGCCTGCCTCCCAATCATTCCACCCTCTAGTAACCAGCAGAACATTAATTTTTAAAAATGTATTTGAAGATGTCTGTAGGCAGAACCTACAGACAAAACTAAATTATCTTCCCGTTCTGCATATGGCATTCATATTTCCAGTGTCAAATTTTCTCTTGTTTAGTGACAGTAGATAGGGGTGGCTAATTTTTCATAACCAAAGGGGGTTCAATTTCTGCCTCAAATATTTACCATTTGAATAACCTTATAAAAACTCATTTAACTTTTTCATGTCTTATTTTTATGGTCTATTAAAAGGATGTTTTACCCTCCTCATGGTGTTATTATAAAGATTAAAGAAGTAGTATATTGTGTATAGTAAATGCTTATTGTGTCTTATCAATATCATGGTGAGAACTGAAGAGATTGTGATTTGGTAATCAAAAAGTCATTGGTGACTTTTAGAGAGGAATTCAATGGGATGATATTGACAAGAGGCAGGTTGTTGGAGGTTTTAGAAGAGTCTGTAGTGACAACATGGAGACTCCAACTGTAAACTAATTTTTCAGGAAATTTAATCTTCAAAGGGAATGTATAAGATACAATTAGTGGAAAGTCAGATAGAGAAAAATTGGTTAAAACTGCTTAAAAATTTTTTAAATGGTATTAACAAAAATGATCACAAAATTTTTGAGACATCCTCCCATTAGGAGATACAATTTATGCCCCTATCCTTGAATCTGGTTGTGACTGCTACGACCAATAGAAGATGGTGGAAGTGACAGCCTGTGACTCCTAAAGCTAGGTGTTAAATGTCATGAAGCCCCTACCTGGGTCTCTTGGACTATCATTCTCTAGATACTCATTCTCAGATCTCAGCCACTTTATGAGAAGCCCAAGTCCATGTGGATATGACAAGTATAGGTGTTACAGTCAAAAGTTGCAGCTGAGCCCAGGCTTTGAGTTACGGCAGGTACCAATCATGGGATCCAAAAAGCCTCCCAAAGGATTCTAGCCCCAAGCGTTCTGAGTTACCCTCAGCTATCAGGATGTCCTTGCTGTGGTCCCAGACACAGAGAAAAGTCATGCCTGCTGTGCTCTGTCTGAGTTCCTGACTCCTGAAGTCCAAGAGCAAAATAAAATGGTTGCTATTCAGGCCACTAATTTGGGAGTGGTATTGTTTAATAAACAGCAATAGATAACTAGAAGAAAAAGCTTACTAAATCATGAAAGAAATTCAAGTTTGTCTGTAAGCCAAGGAGAAAAACAAATACAGTTGTAAGGAAAGAATTAATAATAGACCAGTAAAGAAACATAACAAGGTTCTAGAGTCTACCAGAATGGTGGGGAAAAATGGGAAGAAAAAGAAGTTGGCAGTCAGGTCTCTCGGGTTCTACAGATGGCCATCAGAAGAAATTCAGGACAACTATGTGACCAGCAAGACATAGAGACTACAAACACACACACAAATACATGCTTGCATTTCAATTTTTGTCACTCATCTTAATATTCTTTATGGTGATGTTCTAACACTCTCTTGAAAATCCTTTGCATGTCTGGAAAATCTTTTCAAAAAGAAAGCTTTTCTAATATCTTACAATTGACATTCAAGACATTGTTGCATTTGATTTTTTTTAAACTACACTTAGTGCCTTATTCATTATCCACTCATTGCCTTTTCCTCATAGACAGAATTAAATCCGACTGCTGGTGGTTTACAAAGAATATTTGAGGAATGAGGCAAAGTTTTGCAGTCAACCATCTGTTTCAAAGGAGCTGTTTTTTTTTTCAAAGAAAACATAAAGCTCATCAACAATTGAGACTTTTGATTTCTTACCAGATGACACTGAGAAGTGTCCAGAAATCTATGTCACTCATTCTTCTAATGCATTCTCGAAGTCAGTAAATGAAGCATGGTTGAGGGGACACTTTAAAATATCTTCTAAACATTAACTCAAACTCATTTTCCATATTTTCTTATCTGTGTTTCGATAAAGCCATGACTGTGGACTTGTTTGTCTATCTAACAATACAAATGAACCATTAAATCTTCTAAGTCTTTATTTCCACCTTGTCTTCTTGTAATGGATGGTAACTTCACAGCTGTAATAAACATCTTCAGGTGTTAGGATGAAAAAGCAAATATGCTGAGCACAATATTCAATCCAATAAGTACATTTAACAACATTGCAGAGTTTTGAAAACATAAAATGAAAAAATATGTATGCTACATAAAAAAAATGCAAGGTAATTTATACTCTTCCTCTTTCATTATCTTCTCAGTCTACCACTGTGTCTTCTGTTGTATGATATTTAAATTCTTCTCTTTGATGGACACTACAGCTATCCTTGTCCCCTACCATTCCTTTCTCTTTGAGGAATGTTCTCATATTTTTCTAATTTCTGGCAACCTCACTATGTTGAAAGACCACTGTTTTCTTTTACTTGACTTTTTAAGTATAAAAATTATGTAAAGATCTTTTCTTAGACTTCACTTCTCTCTTTAAAATTATTATTTTGAAAATCTCTATCCTTTCCCACAATTTTGATCCTTATCTTTCTACTAATACTGAAAGGGTCAATATAGTGTTCCCAAAGTTATGTCCAGCAGCCTGTATATCAATGTGGCTTAGAGTCATGTTTTGTTTATTTCCCAGTTACTTAATTTTACTGAGTTAGTTTCCTTATCAACAATTTAAAAAAGGAAACCTTCAAAATTTCTGGCTTGTCTTAGAAAAGCAGGATCCTCAATTTCAAGGGTACCCATCAGTTGGAGCTGAATGGCAGCTACCACCTCCCTTAGGAATGTGCATTTTTTTCAATGTGCTGCATTCTCCATGACTTTATTGTTTTTAACATAGCCTGTTACCTCAGTATTCCCTGTAAGGATTGACTTTGCAAGCCCTCTTTTAATTCATATCTTGAGAGCAAAAGATCTAAGCCTGTATTTCCAGCTGGCAGTTGAACAGCTTCATTCTGAACATCTTGCATTGATCCTTATATATAAAACTTTCCTGGCTTGGCTCTGGTAAAAATTCGCTCAGATACCAAGGCTGAAATCTATGTACTTTTTTCTCTCCCATTGGCACTGATTAATAGTGAGGATAAGTCTTATGGATTCAGCTTCTGTAATATATTCCCTCTGCCAGCCCCTCATTACCTGTTATCTAGGAACATTAGAGACTCTAAGTGACCTTCCCACATGAAGTAATCCTATGTATCCCCATTAGATTAATCTTCCAAATGTTTAACTTTAATCATAGTACTACTTTGCTCAGAAAACTTTCAGTGGTTTTGAGTTGCCCACAAATTAGAAAGAAATTCCTCAACTTAGCCTTCTAGGCTATTCAAAACAGGAACCAACATATTCTTTTTATTTCAGAGCATTTTCGAACAGGCATGACCTTAATGATTATCTAGTTCAATTCCCTCTATGTGTAGCTGAGAAAACTAGGTCTCAGAGGCTTAAGTGACTCATCCATAATTCAATAGATAGTTGGCTAAGCAAAGATCAAAACTTAGCTCTTCAGAATAAGTTCCCGGGGCTGCTTCCACACTCATCAACCAAAGTACTTGTTCTAGCCAAAAGACTGGGTCCTGGTCTCTATCCCATGCATCGCTACCAACATCTGAACCAGTGCTGCTGAAACTATCTCATAGGCAACTCCCTTCTTAAAGATTTTCCTCATCTCTTCCCCTTGCTCATAAAGGGAGGTATCTTCATATTTTTAGAGTACAGTATAAACTTTAATTTTGTTCAAGCATTCACCATGTTCTCTGTTATACTTTTGCAGCCTAATACAATAGTTCTGATGTATTTGTTTCTTTCACATTTGCCAACACTAGGGCAATGCTATACTTTTGTTTTTGTTTTTCTTTAGCATAGAACTGATTTCAATACAACTTTCCTCTCTTTGGCCTTTAAAAATGTAGATCAGGAACATTAGCTATTTGTGTTTTCAGTAAGTTAGTGATTTGCAGAGATTTATAAAAGGTCATAGCATGTCTGAAGGGCTATAGCCAATATAAATTGAGATCAAGAGTTGTTCAGCTACACAGCCCCAAATCTTTGCAAGTCTATCAGTGTGTTTGTGGAAAATCTCTACTATTCCTCTGGCACCTGCTATTACACCCTAAGAAATAAGCAATTTAATAGTTACTTAGCTTAATATCTATTACCAAGTAATTTTAATTTCATCAAACTGTTCATTCCAGTTATAGCTCCACGCTGTGTTGTGAAACTTAATCAAATATTAATTTGAATTCAGGTCATAACACTTCTAGTTATCTCTTCATAATTAAACTCTCACTTCAAAAAGAACTGAAAAAAAAGTACTTATGTCTAGAATTGCCTGTCTGCTACTTCTTTATTTTGCTGAAAAATAAAATAACTAATGATAAATGCAATAATGATCTGTCATATTTTTAGATATACACTTCAGGGTATTTTATATTTTTACTTAAGATTACTGAGGTTGGTACAAATTAATCTTCTTTTAACTTTAACCTATGCTATTGTCTTGATGTATGCGTATACAAAGCTTTATTTGCTCATTATATTTAAAATTAAAATTGTCACAACTACCCATTCATTTAATGCTTAAAAATACTTAACTGTGGCACATTTCAAAAACCAAGGTAAACATTATAAAATATTTAAATGATTGCTTATTTTCTTTATGGTTTCTGTATCATTTTTGCATTGCCTGCCAATGTCAGGCCTTTTTAAAAATACTTTCTTGTCTTTGAGAAGCCTGATTTCACTCCCTATCAGCTCTCTTACAAGAACCTTAAAGACAGGGACTAAGTTCTACCAGCAATGAGCACAATGCCTTGAACCTAACAGGTGCTCAAGTAATATTTGTTCAATTGTTACTGAACTCCAAGACTACTTTTCCTTTATTTCAATTTTATCTTCCTCTGCAATTTTCTATTACTACCTACTACTTAGAGATATGCCCCTTTTCAGACACATATACAGTTGAATTTTTTAATCAAGAATAAATGTACAATTTTATTTCTTAGGAATATTGCAATTGCTATATATAGGCTAAATTAATAAAATGTATTAGATCACAAACCTTCAGTATTCTACATGACCTTAATTCAATAGACACCTATAGTGTGCTTACATGGCAGCAGTAAATGTAGGACTAAGGGATCCAAAGATGAGTAGGACATGGTCCTAATCTCAAGGAGCTCATGATCTACTGAATAAAACAAACATATATGTGTCAAAAAAGTGATGTGTACAGCCTGCCATGACAACACAGTGGAGGGCTTGACTACATAGGCCTAAGGAGGTAAGTAAATATCTCATTGAGAAGATAATGTTCGAAATAGGTTCAGAAAGCTTCAGTAGTCATTCACTTGGAGGGCAAAAAAAAAGTAGAGAAAAGATTTTTAGCAGAGAGTATATTAGGAACAAAATAAAAGAGCTATAAAGAGCAAAAGAATGAGAAGTTTGGCATGATCATGATAGAAGTTTGAATAGAATTAAAGGTTGGGGTCATGACAAGTCATGAGAGCATGAAGTATTTGGAAACAAAGCTTTTAAATTTTAACATCACATAGGCAATGAAGATCTAGTGAAAATTTTGAACATGGATAATCATAAGGTACAATCTACGTGCTCCAGAGTCAACATAGGACTTACATTGGAGGGGAAGACAGATGATACTTAAAAGAACGTTACAGTAGTCTATGTGGAAGATGAGAACTTGAACCAGGGAAGATTTGTAATGTTTGATCTATTTGTTTTAGACCAGGAACAACAACAAAAATAAACATGTATGAAAACATTTGAAAACCACTCAAATTATCCTGTTTATATCCAAAGACTTCTCTGTTAACCTATGTATAAAAACTTTTTTATATAATCTCTAATATTTTGTATAGGTAATACACATCCGATAACCATATGCCTATAAGTGAATAGAGAGTCAGAGTGACAAGTAAATGAGTTAAGTGTTACTAAAGGGAATACATTTACACCTACCTCCATATGGAGGTATTTGCTTTGATACTTTCCAATTGTGTTAATAAGCACAGTGAAGTTCAGTCCGTCTAATCCTACTGTCTGCCAAATAGTCAGGATGTACCATCCAAGGTCCCCCTTTCTCTTTATGATTACAGTAAAACTTGATAACGTGGCTTCTTAATTCTACAACGCTTATTCTCTAAAAAGATCCACTGTTCATGTTCTGTATAATGTAACTAAGCAAGAGCAGTTTGAATTCACTTTTGATATGAAGCCATTACATTGTCCACTTAACGTAGGTACTCAAAATAGCATATTCTCTTCAGTATCTACATGGAACTTCTGTTTAACACCATTTTCCATCCCCAGCCAATAGTAACTCCAGATAGGAAATAAAACAATCTTTGATTTGGCAGACAACATGACATCAAATAACAAGTGTAAATACATTTTAACAATATGCACGAGGACTTCAGTAGTTTTAAAAGTCAACATTAGTTTCTTATTGTTCATTGTGTCATTGAAAAGGAATATATCAAGGTTTTAATTTTCAATATTTGTCTAGCCAATCAACAATAATACTTACAAAGACAGTGGTAAGAGATAGAAGGCATGTTTTCTTTCTTGAACTTACTTAAAATGTAGTCTGGAAACAGTTAAAGATATTTATTCAACATTAATTGCTAATTATATATTTTAAAAGTTTGTTATTAAATAATAAGTAATTTGATATTAATTAAGAATGAAATATATTGATACACACACACGCACAGTCATTCCTAGCTCTCTGGAAATCACCCTTGGGTAGAGAGATCTGCCTTGCCCAAGGCACTCTCCCTTCAGGGTCAGCCTAAGTCTGATGACTGCTTGTTACAGGACTCAAACTCCTCTATGTAACATGCTAGAAGTCTGAAGGATTATCCAGTCTTTAAGGCTCTCTGTTGGTTTGGCTAAAACCTATGTTGAGATTGCATTGCCACCAACTCCTTCCTCTCCCCAGTACTGCTTCCTTTCTTTCTCTCCCACAAGTGTTGATCCTAATGACTTACAGTTGATAGATTATCTTAATGAAGATGCAGATGACTCATCTTCAGCTCATGAAAAAGCATAAAGTTGGGGATGAGCTGAGTCTAGTGTGGTGAACAAACCATAGTAGAGTGGGAGCCTTGGTTTCACATGCATTATTTTAAAGAACTGGAGCCAATTTTAGGGTTAACCATATATATTTTAAATATGATGATATGAGGATATAGAGTAGATACTTTATTCATTCATTAAAAACTCACTCAATATCTATCATGTTCCAGCATGTCTGCTAGGTGCTGAGATTAAAAGAACAAATAACAAATGACCCGTTTCTTGATAGAATATGCCATCTGCAAGACCCAGCTGATTTAGAGGAAACTTTAAATAATGAGCTGAATATCCATATAATTTAGAGCAGTTATTCTCCAAGCCTGGTTCCCAGACCAGCACTATGAGCATCACCTGTTGATTTTGTTGCCAATGCAAATTCTAAGGTCCCACCCCAGACCAGCTGTATCAGAATCTCTAGGGTGGAGCCCAGCAATCTATGTTTGACCAAGATGTCAAGTGATTCTGAAGTTCACTAATGTTTGAGAACCACTCTTTTAAAGAGTAATAACAAAGGAAGTTTGGAGAGTAGTAATTAAGCTTCGATTTTTCTTTTGAAGGCAAAAACTAATTTGGACTAAATCCACCCTATACCACTGTAATATATAACTAGGTTCTTAAAGGAAATTTCACAAAAAAATAAAGTTGAATCACTTAATAAAGATACCTGATCCTTTAAAAATATGTTACAAAATTCCTAGTCAATTACAAATACAAAAAGCAAATCAAATGAAAACAGCAAGAAAAAGAACTCTCCTTCCTTTGCTGATATCATCCTAACTCAGTTTTTTATTGTAAGAATCTCCCCACTTCTGTAATATACCTAGGCATAAAAAACTCCACACTACCCTGGGAAGGATCCTTTTAAATCTTATCTCTATTGAGCTAACCAATATTGACTGACTTTGTAAGCATGGGTTCCTCCACTTCAGTTACAGTGTCTGGACTTCACCTTGGTCTAACTCTATCACTATTAGGAAGTAATAACTCTTGCTGTATGGATGACCAAAGATTAAGCTGAGACAATAGCCTTCCAAATGCATTTTGTGACTTTTCTTTAGTAAGTCTTGACTCAAACAATTGAGGAAAATCTACAAATCCTACTATATTAATGATTTATTAGAGATGACTCATTTTATTAAATACAGTGTGGCATTTTCAGCTGTGAGGAATCCAATATGGCACAGATTATAGAGTGCTCCAAATATCCTGTATGCTTTCGTATCTGTTGTAGTGAAACTGGGGCTGTGGATTAGTTCTAGATAATGGCCTGTGAGAAGAAGTGAAGTGTATCACTTCTGGCCTTAGGTACTTGAGAATAATGAGTCTTCCACATTCTTTGTTCCCTTGCCCCAACATCTCTTTAATGCCCTAAAATGGTGCAATCAAAACATGGAAGGCATTTGAATTATTGAATTACCAGATGGATATTTAATCGGGACTGTTACCTAAGATTTAGAGAGAGAAATACATCTTTGCTATGTTAAGCCACTGTGATTTAGGATCTCTTTATTTCTGCAGCATAGCCTAATATACTAATTATTCTGAGTATCTTTTGTTGTCATTTTCTCAGTAATAACTAATAGGAAATAAAGCTTGCTGTTGCTTACAATCCTTCTATGGAGGTTTTTTTTTTTTTAAACTTTTTGAATAGAGAATGCATTCATATGGTTTATAAACTAAAAACGTATTTTCCTTAAAATTCTGATAATTTAAGTTGTATTAAACGTGAGTGTGTTATCCTCTGTGCATGTGGTGGGGTTTGTTGTAAGGTGACCCTATTGGCTCTTGTACTGGGAAAATCCCTCATGTCAGAATCTTTAGGTTACCCAAATATCAAAGAGAAGACATTTCTAGTCTCCTGCATGGATACTGGGAGCTAATTTAGGGCAGAAGTGGATAAACGTTTATCTTTTATTTTCATCATGGAATATATTACGGATTGAGTTGTATCCTCCTAAAATCCGTATGTTGAAGCCTTAACTCTCAATCTGACTAGATTTGGAGATAGGGCCCATAAAGAGATAATAAGGGTTAAATGAAGTCATAAAGGTGAGGCCTTAATCCAATAAGACTGTCCTTAAAAGAAGAGAGACACCAGAGGGTGTTGAGGGCAAATGGTAGACAAAGCATAAGATTTCAGCACTAAATTATGTTATGCAATGATATAATTTAATGTGAATTCTTATTCTTAGAAAAATTCCATAAACTGGCTTAGGATCCAAATTATAAAGGCATGGCTCTAACATACCTATGTGAGTATTTGTGGAATTCTGATCCCTGGTTAGAGGAGGAATCTTCTATTTTTTCGTGCATGTCTTTATAGTAAGTGTTATGGTAATTGATTCCTCAAAGACATGACATGCCTTGTTGATAAACACAGCTCCAACACTCCATGAAAATATATCAATGTTATGAAATAAAAGTATATCCTGGCCCAGCCCCAAAGCCTAGTGGTTAAATTTAGCGTGCTCCACTTTGACAGCCCAGGTTTGGTTCCCAGGCGTGAACTTACACCACTTGTCAACAACCATACTGTCGTGGCAAACCACATACGAAATAGAGGATCTTTATTATATAAAAGTAATGTAACCACTGAGATGATAAACCAGGAAGAGCTTTTTAGTGCTTTTAAGTCTGATACTATGGAATATCCTTTTCCAGAAGGCACCATAATGGATCAGTTGTGGTTGCCATTTGTGGGATCAAAATATGACAAGTAATGGATATTTCAGAAAGATTTAGTAAGTTAACTTTTGCATTAAAGTAGACACATTAGAGACTATAAATGTCTCCATTTTGCTTACAGTTATCTTAGCAGCAATGTTGGAATGTCCAATTTAACATTTCTGTGTGTGTACATGTGTACATGCTCATACATTTGTTCTCAGTATTGAATCAACTCTTTATCTCCGGCTCAATTTATACAGTTTTGAATCTGTCAATAAGACATCAGAACAGAACAAATAGTGACATTCCAATGTACTTCTAAGGGAAGAGCCAATAACATGCCATTTAGAACTATAAATGTGCTTTTTGTAGATTCTTCTTTGTAGAGAAAGATACATGGAAAGGAGGAAGGGAGAGAGAGAGAAGAAAAAGAGTAAGGAATGAGGGAAGGAAGAAGAAGAGAGAAACAGAGAAAACTCTCAAAGAAAGAGAGTATCTAAACAAACAAAGGCCTCTTGATCCAATTATGTATTTCAGGTGGGCTGTACCTTTGTTGACTTTTAAGATCCTCATGGTAATGGGACACTCTATGAGAGCTACAAACTGTAGACTACTAGAGTTTTACAGCCCTGCAATGTATTGTATTTGGCCATTTCGTGATGTCTGCACGGAGTTTTAAAATCTATAAGATAAGGTGTGTACTCAGTTTGCCATGACACAGGCAACTTAGCAAATGCATACACATACAGCACACTGAAGATTCAGCACTTAAACAGGGTCCATAACCAGTGGCTAGCAGACATACATTGATTTTAAAATTAGAGCAGTTGCAAATTTCTAGAATCCTAAAAACCAGTATCTTTTTAAAGAATTACACAAGTGAGAAAAAGACTGTCCCCAGACTAAACAGGAAATATTAACTCAGCAGAAATGGAGTTTGTGCTCAAACTTAAGCCATGCTAATTTAGGAGAATAGGGTTAAAAGAGAAAAGAAGAACAGGACATTTGTAAATGTTTGCTTGAAAACTATTACTAAATGATTTATCACAAAAGTGAAATGATTGCAAAAGTATTTCCAAATTGCCTTCAGATTAATTGAAAAAATAGGAACAACTCATGCAAAATGAATGAGATGAGATTCTTTTAGCTTCACTCAGAGTTACACTCTCAGTACGAAGTACTGCAAAAGACAGCTAAATATATTCGGGTTAGAGAAAAAAATCAGCAGCTAGGATTATTTCTTTGTAGGGAGTAGGTGATGGAGATAGAATGGCCATCTGGGAGCCAAATCTCTATAAAGGGATATTTATCAGTGGAACAGAAGGACTTGAGTTCGGCAATCTGGTAGCTATGTTTGTAGAAAAAGCACCATTTAAAAACTTAGACAGCTTTTCTATTTCATGGGTCTTTTTTACATAAGAAAAGTAACTCTGGTTAATATGTTGCTCTAAAAAATTGTGCATCCTATGTATCTTGTGTTCAACTACACTATGAACTTGCTTGGTTAGACGTCAATAGATTAAACTTGGAAGAAAGAAGATGTCAGGGGAGTAAAATATTTTACCACAGTACTATTCCTCTTCTTGTCCATATTGCACACACTAAATTACACCTACTTCTTTTTCTCACAATGCCCCACAATGGTTACTTTCCTTGTCTTCCCTTCCCCCCACCACATGGTCCTACTATTGCTTGCAAATGTTTTCAATATGTTCCTGCTCATCTTCTGAAGCAAAGGATGATTTGCCTTGGTTCAGCCTTGCTCAATACATCTTGGGAACACAGGCTAACCTTAACTAATTTTCTCATAAGTAAACAGGCATGGAAAAATTAAATGAGCAAAGATTGTGTGGAAAAGCTTCAATAGGTTAAACTTTTAGGGTTTTAATCTGAGGGGAAGTTAGGCTTCAAAGTGTATTTTGTACTCTAAATCTACAGTAATCAAGGCAGTGTTATATTGGCGAAAGTGTAGACTCACACATCAATGGAACAGAAGCCAGAAACAGAACCACATATACGTCAACTGATTTTTTTTTATTTTTTATTTTTTTACAGAGATCAAAAGCAATTCAGTGGAAAAAGGAACAGTCTATCCAACAAATGATGCAGCAATGATGGGATGTCCATGTGCAAAATAAATAATCAAACAAATCTAGGTCTCCTAGGTCATCTACATTATTCCCTTCACATATGAGTCTTTGCATACATAGGAACACACTGACACAGATCTGGGAATCCTTGATTATATATTTCTAGATATATTCTATGTTGATCTGTAAATTTCTTTCCATGTTATCTAGCTTTAGAGGTCTTTAACAATGTTTTTCAGCTCAGACAGAGACCAGGGCTTAAAGTCAAACATAGTAGACTTGTTCTATTTTGAATTGGCATTATCTTTAAGAGACAATTTACCTTTGTGAGTTTCTGGCCAGCCAAACTAAAGGGAGGTGAATCAGAAAGAACTGTGGTCAGAGTGTATAGAGGGGCATATGATGGGGGAAGAGCAAGAGTGGTGTAAAGGTTGTTAGTTTCAAGGAACGATATAGAAGAATCTAAGAGAGAGAGCAAGTTTTCAATTTTCACAGATTAAACTTGTTTTGTTTGAGGGAAATTTTAAAGATGCAATGTTGTTATCTAAAATAATTTTAGAAGCTTCCTCATACCAATAAAAAAATGGAGATGACTGGATGTTTAGAATTTTGATCCCTTTTTGTTCTAAGATACCTCTCAAATGAACAATTTTATTTATGTTGAAAGTTGCCCAAAGTAGCTATTGTAATTTTAAATTATCTTTGGTAAAATTTTGCCACTTAGAAAAATAGTAATTAAAGTTCAAATGTAAATGTATTTTTTAGAAAGCTGGAATCTGACCTGGAGGAGACACTGACTTAAAGTGAGAAAAAAATCATGAAAGGAGGGCAGTGGTTGATCAAATACGTTGCTCATTCACCTCATGGCTCAGGCTCTCACTCTGATGATTGGCTGCCTGCAATTGCAGACCCAACAAATCCAGTGAATGGAAGTTTTGGAGACAGGCTCCATCTCTGAATCACAGTCTTATAGATCAAACCAAAAAACCCAGAGGAAAACTATCATACATTTCAGATAGAAGGCCTAAGCCAAGGTTTCTCCTACAAGGACTGCGCACTGCAGCAAAGGAGAACGTTAGGTTGAAAGAGTATTAGTAGTGTCTCAGGCTGGGGCAGTCAATGGATAATATTTACAGGGTTCTGGGGTCTGGGTTGGAATGGTTTAAGATGGATCTTTCTAGGCATGGTGTTAACTCAGTTGGGAAAATCTGTGATATAACTATTAGTATTGGAGTACATAGAATCAAGAATCTTAAAGTGAGCCCTAATGAGTAAATTGGTGTTTGAAAAGTGTGTTGTTTGACCTCATGAGCAATATATTTTCCTGACAGGAGAGATTTTTGCTCAGAAGTAAACTATTTGTCCAGATAAATTGGTTTACAGTAATTTCGTGAAGCAAACAGTTAAGTCATGTAATCTAGACAGCCTCAATTCTCAGTACTAATAGTTAAGCTATGTCAACAAGGGGATCTCAATACTAATATTTATGGGTGAAAAAAAAGAAAAACCACATACTACTTAGAAGCCCCAGTTCACATTCCAGTTTTTCTGCATATCTAATCATCAACAGGTTCATTAATATTCTGAGCCATACATAGAATGCATATTATACCTTGCATTTTTATCAATATTAACTTAATAATGTGTGTAAAGAATCTAAACCTGTACCTGTTATGTAGAAGTTGCACAGTAGAAGCAAGTTCCTTCCTCCTTGAGAGAATTAAAACAATAAGGTCAATAGTGAAAATAATATTTGAAGTCCCTTGAAAGTAGGGGATAGCAATACATTTCGTTTTATGTTCACAAGGCAAACTTCTTTACATATACATTTGTGGTATGCATTAAATTGTGTTGATTGATTGTTGCCATGTAAGAAATTTTGCCAGTTATAAAAATCTAGAATGTTTGAAGAACACATTTATGACAGTTGTATTGAATTAGATCTTATTTTTTAGTTACATATCATAAAAGTTACAGTGTAAATTTATAGTTTAATGAGTTTCAGAACATTTATGCAGTTGTTCAATCATTATGGTGAGTTTACAATACTTTAATGATCCCAAAAATGTCTTTCTTGTCTTTTTCCTATCAATTCCCACTGCCACTCTTGGAAACAGGCAACCATTCATATGTTTTACTGTAGTTATGAGTTTTGTCTTTTTTAGGAATTTCCTATAAGTGACATCATACAGTACAGTTTGTAGTAATTTATGCCTGCCTTCTTCTACTTAACATGATATTCTGTAAATCATCCATGCTGTTGCATGAGTCAGAAATTTGCTCTTTTTACTGCTTGCTGGTATTCCTTTGTATGGATATACCACATTGCATTTATCCCTCACATGTTGATTGACATTTCAGTTGTTGTTAGATTTTGGCTATTAAGAATAATGCTTCTATAAACATTCATATAAAGCCTTTCTGTGGATGTATGTTTCCTGTTTCTTGGGTGTATACCTAGAAATTAAATTGCTCTATCACATGATAAGGGTAAGTTCATCATTTTCGAAGCTACCCAATTGTTTTCCAGTGGTTGTACAATTTTATATTCCAACCAGCAAAGTATGAGGGTTCCAGTTCCTCTACATTCTTAACAATACTTGGTATTGTCATTATTTCTAATTTTACATACTTAGTTTTGTAGTGGTAGCTTACTGTGGTTTTAATTTTTATTCTCCCAATAACCAACTGAATGTCTTTTCAAAAACTTATTGGCCACTTTCATAACCTCTTTTGTGAAATGTTTAATTCCTTTGCTCATCTTTTAATTTGATTGTTTTTCTTCTCCTTACTCAG
This sequence comes from Equus przewalskii, assembly GCF_037783145.1. Classification (NCBI taxonomy): domain Eukaryota; kingdom Metazoa; phylum Chordata; class Mammalia; order Perissodactyla; family Equidae; genus Equus; species Equus przewalskii. The sequence goes on along the minus strand of NC_091847.1, from coordinate 25,105,124 downwards.
TTGTGTAAGTGACTTAATATAATCTGGATATAAATCTTTGTTCCACTTTGTTACGCAATTAATTTTACCTAATCTGTGGTTTGTCTATTCGTATTCTTAAATGATTCTTTCAAAGAACAAAAGTTGTAAATTTAACATTGTGCAATTTATTTTTCCTATGGTTCAAGTTTTTTGAGTTCTATCAAGAAAATTTTGTATAACATATATAAATGTACATATATTTTCTCCAGTTCCTCTAGAAGTTTTATGGTTTAACTTTTATATTTGTCTGTGATCCATTTAATTTCTTTCATCATTTTGTAGGTTTTATTGCATACATATTGAACATCTATCATAAATATTTAGAATAAATTTTTATAATTTCATTTTATATTGTTCATTGCTAGAGTATAGAAATACAATTGATTTTTGTATGTTGATCTTGTATCCTCAGACCTTGCTAAATTCACTTATTTTTTCGAGCAACTTTTTGGTAGATTCCTAGGATTTTCTACATTTATGATTATATCATCTTTGAATAAGATAATTTTATTTTGTTTCCGATCTATATGCGTTTTCTTTTTCTTTTTTGGGTGGGTGGGTATTATTGTGTTGGTTAGTACTTTCAGAGCAATGTTGTATTCCTGACCTTAGGCAGAAAGACTTGAATCTTTCACTGTTACGTATAATGTTAGAAGGAGGCTTTTTGTAGAAGTTCTTTATTGAGTTGAAGAAGTTCCCCTGTATTCCTATTGTTGAGAGCTTTTGTCATTAATAAGTTTTAGATTTTGTCAAATGCTTTTTCATCACATTAAGATGATAATATGGCTTTTCTAATTGGTTTAATTAATTTCGTGTATTACATTAATGGATTTTCAGATGTGAAACCAACCTTGATTTCCTATGATAAATCCCACTTAGTCATGAGGTATAATCCTTTTTTATATTTTACTACATTAATACATTTTTGCATTCAAGTTAATGAAAGATATTTATCTTTGTATGTGTGTGTGTGATATCTTTGTCTGGCTTTAGTATCGGGATAATAATGGCCTCAGAATAAGTTGGGAAGTGTTCTCATCTCTCTATTGTCTAAAAATATTTGTGAAAGACTGCTAACATTTCTTCATTAAATGGTTGACAGAATTTTGTAGTGCTTGGGCATTTCTTTGTGGGGGGATTTTTTTTTTTAAGACTGCCACCTGAGCTAACCTCTATTGCCGATCTTCTTTTTTTCTTCTTCTTCTTCTCCCCAAAGCCTCCCAGTATATAGTTGTATATTCTAGTTGTAGGTCCTTCTTGCTCTGCTTTATGGACACCACCTCAGCATGGCTTCGTGAGCAGTGCTTGGTCCATGCCCAGGATATGAACAGGTGAAACCCTAGGCCACTGACGTGGAGCATGTGCACATAACCACTCAGTCAGGGGACTGGCCCCATGGGGAAATTTTTAACTACTAATTCAATTTATTTACTTGTTACAGATTTATTCTGATTTTTCATTTCTTCTTAAGTTTTATTAATTTGTGAATTTTTAGGAATTTTTCCACTTCACCTAAGTTATCTGATGGCGTAAATTTGCCATCATCAATTTGATGGCATAAATTTGTTTAGAACACTTCCTTTAGAATTCTTTTAATTCTTGAAAGATTATAGAAATTTCCCCTCTTTTATTCCTGAGTTTGGAATTTGTGTCTTCCTTTTTTTCTTGATTAGTCTAGCTAAAACTTTGTCTGTTTAGTTGATCTTTTTGAAGAGTGACTATTATTTTCATTGATTTTCTTTATTGTTTTTTCATTTTCTATTTCATTTAATTCCTCTCTAATCTTTATTGTTTTCTTTCTTGTATCTACTTTGTGTTTGACTTTCTTTTTCTAGCTACATATGGTGGAATCTTAGATGATTTATTTTAGAATTTTCTTCTGTTCTAATATAGTTACTTAAAGCTATAAGTTTTCCCTTAAAAACTTATTTAACTTCATTCCATTACTTAGGCATGTTGTGTTTTCACTTTCATTGTTTCTATTTTCTATTTTCATTCATCATTTTTTCTTTAATACGTAGTTTGCTTAGAAGTGTTCTCTTTTAAATTTCCACATATTTGGTTATCCCCAAGATTTCATTATGTTTTATTTTCTAATTTAATTCTGTTCCACTCAAAGAATGTTATTCAATCTCTTTAAATTTATTGCTATTTATTTTGGAGCCAACATATTGTCTGGTATGATGGGTTTTCCATTTATTCTTGAAAAGAATGTGAATTTTTCTGTTATTGAGTAAAATGTTCTATATATTTCCATTAGGTCATGTTATTCAAGTCTTTTATATCCTTACAGATTTTCTTTCTGTTCTATTTCAATTACTGAGAGAGGAATATTAAGATGTCCAACAATGATTGTTGAATTTTCTATTTCTGTCTTAAAGACTGTCAGATTTTGTTTCATAAATTTTGGGTCTCTATTGTAAGATGCAGGTACTGTTATAATTGTTATATGTATTTTCATTACTGGCCCTTTTCTCTATATGAAATATCCTTCTGTACTAAATCCTTTCTTTTAAGTTCTAATTTGCCTGATATTAGTATAACCAGTTCAACTTTCTCAAGCTTACTGCTTGAATGATGTAAATTTTTTCATCCTTCTACTTTCAACTCTTTGTGTATTTTAATTTAAAGTACATTTCTTTAGACATCAGGTAGATGAATCTTGCCTTTTTTATCCAGTTTGACAATCTCTGCCTTTTGATTGGAATGTTTTCCATTCACATTTAATGTATTAATTGATGTGATCTGATTTACTTTTGCCATTTTATTTGTTTTCCTTTTAGTCATCTCCTTTTTGCTCCACTCTTTCTCCTTCACTGCTCTTCTTCATGTTAATACAAGAATTTTTTAATCCTTTTTAAATTTACTCTATTCACATTTTGGCTATTCTTCTCTGCATATGTTTAGTACTTGTTAGAGAAACCATTATATGTATATTTTATCTATTTCAATTTACTTCTTGTTAGGACTGAGTTAGTTATATTTTAAAATATACCAACTTTGCACTAGTATAACTCCATTCTCTCCCTGTTTATTGGGAATTATTTTCAAAGGTATAACATCCACATGCATTATAAATTTAACAGTATACTCTTGTAATTTTACTATAAACAGTTATATTTTTTAAGAACATAAAAAGAAGAAAGGATAAAATGCATATGTATATACAATATTTTATGTTTATCCACATATTTAGCATTTTCAGTGCTTTTTTATTCTTTTTTTTAGATCTGAACAAATATAATTAATTTATTTTGAGGTAAAGGATTTCCTTTAGTGATTCTTATAGTGCAAGTTGACTAGCAATGAATTCTTTAAGATTTCATTTTTCTAGAAATGTCTTTCACATTCATTTTTTAAGGATAGCTTTATTACATGTAGATTTATTGGTTGATAGAACTTTATGTAATTCTAATGCCTCTGGCTTCCCTTACTTCTCTTGAGAGGCCACAATAATTATCCTTTGCAAGTAATATGTCATGTTTCTCTCTGTGCTTCCAAGATTTTTTATTTTGATGTCACTCAATAGTTTAAAAGTGTCTAGGTGTGGTTCTTTTTATGTTTACCCCCCTGGAGTTTATTGAGCTTTTTGAATCTGTAATTCTTTTAACCAAATTTGGGGAGTTTTCACACATTATTTCTTCAAAAACTCTTATATGTTTATCTCTTGTCTCTCACTGGAACCTCAAAACACAGATATGTTAGAATGTTTAATATTGTCCAAATAATCTGTGAATCTCTGTTCATTTGTCTTGAATTATCTTTCTCATTGGTCTCTTGTTTGAATACTTTATATTGGTCTGTCATCATGTTCATCAATACCTTTTGTGCCAAACTGCTATTGAGCCAATCTAATGAATTTCTCATTCCAATTTTTCTTCTTTTAGCTCTAAAATTTCCATCAGTTCTTTTTTGTTATTTTTCTTTCTCTATTTATGTTGTCTATTTGTTAACTTATTTGCATGTTTTTCTGTAATTCTTTAAATATATATATTTTTTAATTCTTTTAACAGGTCTATTATTATAGCTGCTTTGAAATCTTTGTTTGCTAAATACAATATCTAAGCTCACTAGAAATTATATTTTATTTACTACCCTTTTTTCACTCTCCTGAATAGTGATCAGACTTTTCTCTTTTTTTATACATGTAGTAATTTGGGGTTGAAAACGTGTCATTCAGATAATGTATTTTAGTGACTCCAGATTGTGTTTTATTTTTCTTATAATTGGATTTATTGTTTAGAAATTTACCCGAATTCACACTGAAATCTATCTTCCCAAAGTGTATAGGCAATGATATCTGTTCTGTTCTCAGTGTGTTCTGTTTGTGTGTATGTGTCTGTTCATGAGTTATTGGTGGGCTTTGCTTTTTAGCTTGATGCTTTAGGCATCTCGCCTCTGCTTGCATATTTTAATAATCAACCAATGATTTTTGAGAGAAAGTATGTTCAAATATCTTGAGCTTATAAGGCTTCCCCTCTTCCCTATGACCTGTCTATGAATAGAGGAATGAATTAAAAGATGCAGCATTATCTCAAAATTCTACGGCTCTCTCTCTTCTAAGATCTTACAGTTAAATTCTAATTGATCTGCCATCTGACTTGAACTGTGACTACAACTTTCTGTCAATAAATTGCAGGTGTTTACCACCCACTCCAAACTGAGTACACCATCTCAGCTTGTAAATCTGTTGGATTTTGTTGCAACCTCAAATCATGTGTGCCACTCCAATAATGTTACAAGCTGAAGATGGAAAGTATATGAGAGCACATTCAAACCAAAAGACTACATTCTCATTATTTTTACCCACTTAAGTAACAGTTTTTCTTGAGTAAATACTATTGGAAGAAAATCTCATTGGTTTCTAGCATTTCTGCACATCTTGAGATCAGAGACACTGACATTGTTTTCTTCAGACTAACTTTCCAAGAATGTTTCTATAGCTGTCTTGGTAGACAGAGATAGTGCCTCCCTCTGAAGCAGAGGGCAGATTTATTTGCAGTCCAGGCTAGCAAAGACAATATCTGTCCTAGGCAAAAGGTAGGTAGGTTTCATTGCATTTTGGTATAAGATTGGAGTTTCTTAAACTCAGTATCTCTTAGCTGTGAGGCAAACCTATTGGGTGTACAGCATCCATCTGGGCCTGCCAATTCATTGTTCCTGTGAGACTTACGGTCAAAGGGAATCACAGTAAAAGAGGAGCTTACACTTCCTGTTTTGCTCTTATTAGTAAAATTCTTTTTCTCACTTCCATGAGTCTCATGTCTTCTTCCACTGTCCATAAAACTGTGATAGGCTGACTTATTAGCTTGGAAGAAATGTCAAATCTCAGACCCTTCACAATTCTTGAGAAACACTCCTCATGTTTTGTTTGCCTTTGGTCATTTTCTAGTACTCTTAAATTGTTATTTTTGAAATTTTGGACAATTTTATACACGCTATCTGCAGAAGGAAATTGTCTTCCCTCCTTGAACTCCATTACCAGAATCACACGTAAAGAATACTTTCTAAAGCCAATAATTCCCTTCTCAGCAATATAACTAAATTTATTGAATTAAGCATATTTTATCTTCTATCTAGAATTAAAATTCTAGATAGAGCTATGATTTATTGTGATGTTTCTGTAGTAGCTACAAACACTTAGGTGGTAAAACAAACATATGGAACAAGTCTCAACATCATTTAAAATAGTGTCATACAGTAAAATTACATGTTGTTATAGTTATCCCAGTTAGGTTACCCATTTATGTTATTTCCTTGGCCTGCTCTAATAAATTACTGAGAACTGGGTGGCTGAAAACTATAGAAATTCATTATTTCACAGTTCTGGAGATCAGAAGTCTGAAATCAAGATGTTGACAGGGTTGTGCTCCTCTCAGGGGAACTACAAGAGATTCCATTTTTTGACTCTTCCAGCTATGGTTGGCATTTCTTGTGGTTGCATTGCTCCCATCTCTGCCTCCATCCTCACATAACCTTTTTGTTCTGTTCGTCTGTTCCAAAATTCTCTCTGCTTGTCTGTTATAAGTATACAAGTGATTGCATTTAGTGCCCACTCAAATAATCCACGATAATGTCATTCTCTCAGGATCCTTAACGTCATCAAATATTTTGCCATATAAGGTAACATTCACAGGTTACTGAGAGTAGGAGGTTGTGTGTGAATAAAACATGTCTCAAACAATTCTTATTTGTTTACAATAGGACAATACTACCATACTATGCAATGTATGTGTTAAAGAAGCACACAACTTAAAAAAAAAATCAGTCCTTAACCTTCTAAAAATAATCAGGCCAGGAGATTTGAATAATAGGAAATGAAAAACCATTTATATTATATCCAATAAGTATTGAAATCTCTACCTCTCCAGAAAAATGTTACAATTATAAAATACAAATGTATGTGCACTGAGAGCTTTGGATATTTCTACATGCAGTAAAGCTACTGATAAATTTCATACTTTGGAGTTACAATGCAATAAATCTTGATTTGCTCAATTATCAACAAGCAATAATCCTCATAGAAAGTATCATAATATACCAAAATCAAAATGTATAAATATTTGGAAATATTTTAATTATTTAGAGTATATTCCTCATTAAATGCAGTTTGCCCTGAAAAGTATATAAAAAATATGCTCTATAATTTCAATATTGACTCCCTAGGTGTTTTGACTAGCAGGTTCTTATTTACTAAGAAAAACACAATTTTGGAAACATTTACAGGGGAAAACAGAAAATTGCAGATGAAAGAATGCTTTCTGAATTAACAGTCAATATATAATTAAAATATATCCTTTAAGTAGATTAATATTTTGCAATTTAAAAAATTCCAATCTAAATGCTGATGTCATTTTCATAAAATTTATGTTTACCTTTAAAAATATATTGCAGTCTATTGAAATGGAACCAAGAGAATCTTATAAATCTTTATTATATCCAATATATAATATCTCCAATTTTAGATTGTTCTTCATTGACAGTTATCATTATAAATAACTATGATTTCAATGCAGTGAATATCAAAACAAACACAATCCAAAGTTTTGAAAGGTTTCAATACACATTTATATTTGAATTTTCTCATTTTTTAGTTTAGGAAATCTTCAAATTTACAGAAAAACTTTGAAAGAATATTAGACTAGATACTCATATCACTTACATAAACCTAGTAAACCTTAATTTTTTTCAATATTTTCCCACCCATTTTCTGTCAATTTGGACCATCTGAAATTAAACTGAAGATATTATGGCAATACACATTGAATATTACGGAAATATCTCCTAAGGGAAAGGACAGCCTTCTGCAAAATTTCAATATTACCACATCCAAAAAATTTAACACTCACAAAATTACATGGTTGATATAGAGCTTATACTCACATTCAGTAGTTGTTTCAATGATTCCTTCATAGACCGCAACTCCCTTTCTCCTGATACCATCTCCCAGCAGAAACCAAACTAGGATTATGCATTGTGTTTATTTACTTTCCTTTGATCAACAACAGTCCCACAACTGGTTCTGCCTTTCATATTTTCAGCATCTTTGAAAGTCCAAGTCAACTGTGTTTAGTGTCTCACACAATCTGGATGTTGTGATTACTTCCCTGTGATTAAAAGCAGGTTGCACATTTTTGGCAAGGTATTGCATAGGTGATGAGATACTCTTCCCACATCATCACATACAGAGGCAAGTAATATCAGTGTCTTTTCATTATTAGTGACACTAAATGTGATTATTTGGTTAAGGTGTATATATCTCATGTCTCTATATGAAAAGTAGTTTTTTCCCCTTGTAATAAATAATACATGAGCAGATACTTTGAAATCTTGTGGATAAACTGTTCCACAGCTATCTTTGTAATGATTTAGTATTCATTGATGATCTTTGCCTGAATCAGTTATTATGTTAACGTCTTCAAATGAGTGATTTTCTAGTCATGTCAGTCTTTTTTCTATCCTTCCTGCCTTCCTTCTTTCCTGCCTTGCTCTTCCCTCCCTCCCTTCTTGCTTTCTTTATTTTGAAATATTATTATGTATCCATGGATTTTTCATTTTTCTTTATGAATTTACCTAGCAGGAAGCCCTTTTGTGCAATTTTTCTTGATGTGTTTTGCTTCTAGTCCCTTTTAATGAACAGAGATATAAAGTATGTATATATACACATGCATTTGAGTGTGTGCGTAGATACATGATATCAAATATTTTGTAGTATATATTGCTACAAGTGAAATATGTTATATATGTACGTATATGAATACATTGCTTTGTTGAGTATAGCCTAATTCCTTGCATAATATGTATGCCATTTTGAATTCCATCAAAAAGGGTAAAATATAAAACTTCCTCAAAGACTTTCCAACTGAATTCTGATTTTTTCCCACATCTGATAGGCAAGAAATAATATTTAAGATAGGTTTGATTTTTATTACTCATTACACATGAATTTGAGTATTTTTCATATGTTTAAGAGCCATTTGTGCAAGTATATTTTTTTCAAAATATCATTCTTGTCTTTTTCCCATTTTCCTATCAAACATTTGGTCTTTTATTCTGCAATTTTAGAGTTTTATAACTTAAGGAGATTATTCTTTCATCGTTTATATGTTTTTGTTTCTAACTTGTCATTTGTCTTTTGGTTTTCTATGCCTATGTTGGCATTGTATATATAATGAAATAAATGGGTTTTTTTTCTTTTATTCCAACTCTATTTTAAGTCACACTTAGAGAGGTTTTTCCCTTGGTTCTTCTAGTTCTTGGATGGTTTTCTTTTTTTATACTTAGATCTCTGATCCCTTTGGGGCTTTTATAGTTAAGTGGTTTGAAGTATGGGTCCCTGTTGAAGTTTTTCCAAACTGCTATCCAGCTGTCCCAACACTTCTTAGTGTTTTCCCCCCTCATTTATGTGAGATGTGACCTTCTTCATATTACTAAAATTTTATTATATACTGGAATCTACTTTTGAACTTTGTTGTATTTTTCACTGGTCTGACTAATTACTTGTTAGTTTCATACTACTTTGATTTTTGAGGATTTAAACCATGTTTTATTATCTGGTAGGCTTAATTTCTCCTCCTTGATTTTCTTTTTAAGGCCTTCCTAGTTTTTCTTAAATTTTGCTCCATATATTTTAGTATCATTTATCTAGCTCCAAAAGTCATTGTTTTTATAAGATTTTTATATTAACTTGGCAATAATTGACTTTTTTATAATTTTTCCTCATCATAGCTAAGAACATGAGATATTATCTAAACGCACTTTTGTTTCAATTGTTTTCAAAGATTTTCTCTTGTAGGTTTCTCTAATATCTTATTAAATTTATTTATAAGTATTTAATTTTTATTTTATATTATGATGGAGTTTTCTTTTCCATTACATCTTCTAACTGGACATTATTTGTACATATGAAAGCTATTGATTTGTATATGTTAATTTTAGATCCTCTAACTACTTAGATTATTTAATGATTGTGTTAGTTTTAGGATAAACTGTCAAATTGTCTGAAAATGAAAGTAATTTTCTTTGCAGGTTGTTATGCCTCTAACTGTTCTCTCTTTTCTGGTTCCATTGAATAATAGATCCAATATAATGTTAAATTATAATGCAGGTAGCGGGCATTCTTGTATTGACTACAGGAATGGCCTTTATTTAGTAAAATATTCCTTTATTTAGTAAAATGTGGACTTTAGGATTGAGGGGTGTGTGTGTGTATGTGAATTCTTATTTTATTATTTTTTTAAATCAAGAATGAGTGTTGATTTTATATCAAAACTCTTTGCAGCATAAGCACTTATAGAGACATTTTCCCCATATATCTCTTTTTTCATTATAACTTTTAGATTTAGAAGTATTTTAAGATTCACAAAAAGCTGCAAAAGACTACAGAAAGTTTCTGTGTACACTTCACCCAGATAATATCTTACATAATGATAGTACATTGTTAAGACTAGGGAATTGAAATTGATACAATACTAGTAATTCAAATAGAGACGGTATTCATACTTCACCAGCTTATACATGCACTCTTTTTTTGGTAGGGAATTTTATATTCTATGAAATTTTATTGCATGTATAGATCTGAGTAACCATCCCCAAATTTGGCATACAGAATCATTCCATCATCACATAGACACTTACTTGTGTTATCGCTTGATAGTTACACCTTTCCTCCCAGCTCAACCTGTGCGACAATTGATCTGTTCTCATTACTATAATCTTGTTCCTTGAATGGAATCATATAACATATAACTCTTTGAGACTGGCTTTTATTTTTTTTCATGGGGCATGTCCTTTGGTATGTATCCAAGTGTTTTGCATGCACCAATAGTCTGTTGCTTTTTATTGCTGAATACTATTCATGATGTGAATATACCACAATCTGTTTAATCACTAAGCTGTTGAAGGACATTTGGTATGTTTGTAGTTTGAGGCTATTACAAATAAAGCTACTATGCACTTTCATGTATAGATTTCAGAGTGAAAATAGTTTGTATTTCTTTAGGCTAAATTTCCAGGAGTATGTTTGCTGGATCATGCAGCAAGTGTATATTTAACTCTATATGAAACTTCCAAACAGTTTCCCAGAGTGGCCATAACATTTTACATCTCAACAAATATAGGAGTTATATAGCTGCTCCCAATCCTCAGTAGTACTTTGTATTATCAGGTTTTATTTTTTTTTTTAATTTTAGCCATTCAAATAGCTGTGCAATTATATCTCACCTTAAATTTTACTTGCATTTCTCTAATAGCTAATGATTTTGAATATCTTTTTCAAGTCTATGTTTACTATCTACATATCTTCTTTGGCGTAGTGTCTTTCTTACTATTGAGGTTTTTGTTTTTTTTTTTTTTAAGATTTTATTTTTCCTTTTTCTCCCCAAAGCCACTCATTACATAGTTGTATATTTTTAGCTCTGGGTCCTTGTAGTTGTGGCATGTGGGATGCCGCTTCAGCATGGTTTGATGAGTGGTGCCATGTCCGCGCCCAGGATCTGAACCAGTGAAACCCTGGGCCGCCGAAGCGGAGCACACGAACTTAACCACTTGGCCATGGGGCCGGTCCCCTCTTTCTATTGAATTTAAAGAGTTCTTTTGATGTTCTGGATACAAGTCTTTTGTCTGGAAAATATGTGATTTACAATTATTTTCTCCCAGTCTGTGGCTTACATTTTCATTCTCTTAACGGGTTCTTTGCAGAGCAAAAATTGTAATATTAGTAATGTCCAATATAACGTTATTTGTTTCTTTTACTGGTCATGCCTTTTTGAGTCATATCTAAGAACCCCTGGCCTACCCTAGGTCATGAAGGTTGTCACATGTTTTCTAAGTTTTCTAGTTTTACATTTTAAATTTCAATCTGTGATTTACTTTGAGTTAATTTTTATGTAAAGTGTGAAGTTTCGGTCAAGTTTTATTCTTTTTCATTTGAATACCCAGTTTCCCCAAAACAATTTGTTGAAAAGATGATCCTTCCAGTGTATATTGGCTAAGGATAAGGATATTCTAGTACTATTATCAAAATCAGGGAATATAACACCGATGCAATGCTATTATCCAATCTAACACCTTATTCCAGTTATGCCATTTACTTAAATAACGTCTTTGTAATAAAAGAAGGTGAAGAGCAAAAAGGTAAAAATAAAGAAGACGGTAAAGAAAGAGAAGGAGAAGGAAGATTGTAAGGGAAAAGGAAGAGAAATAGGAAAAGAAGTGAAGAGGAAGAAGAAATTTAAATTTTTTTCTGGTACAAGATCAGACATTGTAGTTAATTGACATGCTTCTTTAGTTTCTTTTCCTGAGCCTTTCTTTGTTTTTCTTGATATAGACATATTTGAAGAGTATCAGCCAATGTTTGTATGCTTCCCTCAATTAGGCTGCTCAATGCTTCCTCATAATTAGATTCCTGCATTTGAGCAGAAATACCACAGATGTGATATTTTTCCTTCTCAATTATTCTTATAAGAAGGCACATGATGTTGATTTGGCTGATTACTAGTAATGCTAACACTATTCATTTGTTTAATGTAGTATCTTCCAATTTTCTCTACTTTACAGACAGTATTTTTCTCTCCTACTAACTAAAAAAAAATATTTGAGGAAACATATTGTGACTATATATGTTTATGCCTCATCAAATTTTCACCCACTAATTTAGCATTCACAAATTTTTAATATGTGAACTAAGCACATTTATGTTTTTTATTTAATTGGTATTTTTATTCACAATTCTGTCTTATCTTTTGAATTTTTGCTGTGTATTATGTTATTATTTCTCTGTGAGATTTTCTTTGCTTTTTTAGATTTAAAAATTATTTTGGTATTCTCAAATGTTTGCATTTATGTTTAGGTATTTGCCATTATAATACTATTTTTTATAATTACATTAATACATTTAGGTATCTATCACTGACTACATAACTTTAAATGATATCCTTTGATGTCAATCTATTATGTATACTTTTAAAAATGAGCTTATTCTACATAATTTTCCATGATTTTTGAACCAACTTACTAGGTTTTATTATTCTTTTGTCAATCATGTAAGGTTTACATCTTAATCTGCTATTCGTATTGCATCTTTGATACCATCTTATTGATGATCTCTTAACTCATTAGGCTGAATTTTCCCCACCATCCTTGTTTGGATGTTGCATTTTTTCTAGTAGAAGACCTAAGTTCGGGGTATGAGTTACAGTGCTCCCCGAATTCTTTCATTTTTACATTATTTTACTATAAACTGTATCCTTAAATGACAGTTGAGATGGATATATAGAGGCTTTACTTAAGACAAATTTTTGTTGCATTTGAAAATGGGACAGACACATTAATAATTCAATTTTTTATTAGATAGGACAATTAATTTTAAAGACTTAGATCTCTACATGTATGCCTCTGATACTTGGAGCATTCTAGATTACAAAGTTAGGGAGAAATTGTATTTAGAAAGGGAAAAAGATACCCATTTTAAAAAGAGACTTTGATGTAAAATGTAAATGTACTTGGGAACCAGATATTATTATCATCTATTAGGGAAAAAGAAAGTGGTTTTTAAGTCAATTTTCAATGTTTTTATTTCCAAATAAAGTATAATGGTAGAAAAGTTGCAAGTTAACATTTCACCTCTTGGATGCAGATGGGATTTAAGCTCAGCTGAAGCAGAGCATTTTATATTGATGAGAAATGTGAAGATGGTCTGGCTGATCCCCTGAGACCCGTCATAGCCTCTAATCACTCAGTAATCTAGTTTAGACTTTTCTCCAGCAAGCTGGCTGCACTCCCAGAGATAGAAGCGGAAGCTGCCAATCTTCTTAAAGCTTGAGCTCCATAGTCCCAGAATAGCATTTCTGCTGCTTTCTTTTTATCAAAACCAGGCAAGATTCAAGGGGAAGAGAAATAGAATCCACCTCTTGATGTGAGGAATGGCAAGGCCTTACAGGAGTGAAGTGGCAACCATTCTTGGAGACTATTTTACAGACATTTTCGTCTTTCCTGAGAAATTGACTATAAGTTTCTTGAGGGATGACACCTTGCTTTATAGTTCTTTTGTATTCCCCACAGTGCCTCACATAGCATTAATAAATAATATTTGATTGTTGCTTGGTTTCTAAAAGTGTCTAGTTAAATTTTTTGTCTGAATATTGTAGTGAATTCTGGCAGTAATGACAGTAGTCCAATAGATGGCACATAATTGACTGACATGTCTAACCACTGTATTTTAATATGGATTCTGTGGTTTCTGCATGGAGAGATATACGTCATTAGAAAGACAATGCCAAGAGCATTAGATTTATTCAATGGCTATTAAAATAAGAGATGCTAGTTAAGGTGAAGGTACTGAAATTTCTCTTTTTGCACTATGTCCAGATCATTTTTTACATAAAAAGTTTAAAAGAAAAGAAGGAGTTAATAAAGAGAATCAAGATGGTTAGACAACATATTATTTGCTCTAATATCTATTTAAATTCAATCATTAGAGAAAGATATAATCAGAAAAAGTTATACCCACAGTTGAAGACAAGGTCACCTACTTCCATTTAAAAATAATGTCTAATAATAATGTTCTGTGATAATAATTTTTGTATACCAAAGTGTCTTCCTAAGAAATTTTACTTCTACTGATGAGTTCATGCCATCCCATAATAATGCAACTAATAATAGTTAAGATTTGTTGAATCATGCAAACAATATTTAATTTAGCACAACTGAATGCTTCAAGTTAAAGTTATTATTTTTTTCATTCCCTTGCATTCTGCCCCAACAAATACCACAGCTGTTAGATATAAAGGATATTCAATAAAATTCAATAATATTTATTAAATTGCTTCCTTAAAAACAGTTTTAATAAACCAAAGCCAAATTAAAAAAATAAATATTTTAAATCCTAGTTAGATGAACGAATTCTTCTTAATATTTTGTGAAATGCATACTTAATCTTGTTCCTCCCTTTTTAGGAGGGAGGGGCCAAAAATGGCATTTCATTTGTTGCATTTTCTTAAAAGGAAATTTATTTACAAAACCAAGATATTCTACAAATATCTGCGACATCAACAGCCTAGGAAGCTGAATTACATAATAAGAAGTTTATTTAATTATAAGAAATTAGAAGTTCTAATCGTGATTCTTGATTCTGCATTTTACAGTTAAAAGACAGTAGATAATTTATCTTTTCTGAATCTTAGTTTTCTCATTCTTCCAAAGAGCACAATGTGTTGTAGGAAGGATAAAATATGCAGAAATAATATAAATTTATATTTTTATTTTAGCTTCTCTGCAGGTTGCTGATATTTGTTCATCTTTATAACCATAGGGCTGTAATATGACCTTGTAAACAGCAGGTAATCCATAAGGGTTTGGCAATTGAGTAAAAGAATGCAAACTAAAGAAAACATTGTTTTTTAGTTTTGGAGTGACGGTGCTCAACTGCGTACAGATTTCAGCATGACAACATGTGTAGAACTTTTACAAGACTGTTTTCATGAGGATTTTTAATATACTCACATTCCTCTTCTCCCAGCGTGGAAGTACCTTGGTGCTATCTCTAACAAGTTGTGTTTTGGCAAGTCCCATATACTCTCTTACATTCATTTTCTTTATTTGTTTAATTGTTTTATTAATACTTCACCTATCTAACTGTTGTCTGGGGGAAAATAAATCCAAATGAAAATCTATTGTGAAACGTGAATTGAAATTACCCAAGGAATTGATGTCAAGAGAGTGAAAGCTTTAGTCTAACTTCCTTTAGTGAAGAAAAGGTTTTCATGCAACAATTGAGATGAGAGAAGTTACCTAAGATTCAAATTTCCCTCTTTTTTATAACAATTAATCTTTTTTTTTTAAACTATCATCTATTTAGCTAAAAAGCAGATTTCAAGTACCATGTTCTCCTCATGAGATAGAAAGATTCCTTCCTAACTATGGTAATTTGACAGAATATGCTTGGAATCTGGTTAGAAATGCTGTCTTGCTTTGCTGCGGTAGCATATATCTCTTAAAAGACTACTGAGATTTCACCTGCCTTTGTCATATTTAGTCTGTCTACTTCACTTCATCTTCTGTTGGCCAAATGTAATATTATACACTTCCTGTAAAAGCCAGGAAAAAAGCATCTAGGTCATCCTTTCTTATAGAAAGTTTAAAAAAATATCTTACTTCAAAGTTCCTCTGATTCTGGCTATGCAATGACATATTATTCTGCCAAGTTGCCTCAGTGGATAGGAGGAATGTGCAGCCTTATAGAGTGTAACTGAGAGATGTCCTCAGGTAGTTTTAATAGCATACATAGGTGATTGTTTGATTGATGTATTATATGTTTTTATTACCTTCAGAGCCAGTCATTGACAATAGTAGACACTTATGGCTGGAATGCATAAGCAGATGTGAGTAGCACATGTATCAATTTAGTAGAAAATATAGTGCAACCCCACACAGTGTGTAAGGCAAAACACTGCATAAAGGTATTATTTTTCAAACACAGCGGCACTTTGTTATTGTATGCACGCTATACTTTTTGCAAAATTGCATTTCCCAAAGCTATATCATACAGCAGATGGCCATAAAATCAATTGTATTTCCTCAGAAACAATGCTGAATGTAGATGGAATGCTCTTTATCAAAAATTTGTTCTCATAGTAGCTATAAACTAACAATATGTCATAAAATTAAAACACTATAACCTTGGAAATATATAATTATTTAAATAGAAGGCATATGATCCTATAAGCACAGTATTTCAAAGCTCCAGATATCCTAAAGTTCAGTGTCCTATCTCCTAATTTTAACTTTTAATTTTAACGGGGAAATTTGAACCCAGTTTAATTATTTGCCCAATAGTAACTATTTACTTGGTGGTAGATACAAGACTAGATTCTAAATCTCTACACTCCTAGACTATATTCCAATTACTTTAGACCAACCTCCATTACAAAATTCAAAAAGTTGAAGTTACTTACAAGATAGTCGGAAGAGAGGTCACATCTGCCGGCTATTCTATTAGGTCTTGCACCTGCACAGCCAGATACTTTAGAGAAATTTTACCTACAACTAGAGGATGAGCTTCATTTTGTAGAAAAATAGGTATTAGTTGCCAGATAAAAACAAGATGCCTCAAAGAATGGAAAGTTATCACTTTTATTCCAGATTCTGCCAGAAAAAGAGGGAACTAATGGTTGCATGTCTATTTCTCACTAGAGTGGATGTGATTAGCAATTTGCAAAACTGCTTTTTTATTATTTTTTAATTGAGTCTTTTATTCAACAAATATTTATAGAGCACACATATGGAGGGACTTCTTTTAATCTTATGGATAAATAATTTAAAAAAATTGTGACTACTTATTGAATGTTACGATGCTTCCAGAAAAAAATCATTTGAAGAAAGTATAGTGAGTCCACGAGTTAGCTGCTTTTCAGTCTTTAGAGGGGAAAGTTTCTAATTACTGTGGCATTATATCTGCAGCTTTCTATATAGTCCTATAACATTCAAAGAGAGAGATGCAAAGGAAAATTGTGCTTTTCATAATATTAGCAAATAGTTTTCATAGTTTTTCAAAGACTGGTCTTCCCAAATTGGATCGCTCTACCAAAGACCCTGAAGAGATATGAAGTTATACATATATTCTTTGGAGGTACTTCTTTCCATCCAGCCCCTGGAATGGAAACTTCTCAGGGTGGGTTGGTTGGTTGCTTGGTTGAAGTGGGATTTAGCTGTCATCCTGTAAGGTTAAAATATTAGGGTTAATACTCTGAACACCGTCATGATTGCCTTCTCATGGTTAGGGACGTCATGGACTCAAAGTTTGAATTTTAAGAGTACTAGAGGAGACAGAGTGCTGCACTAGAATGCAGAAGTCTCAACTCTAGACTCACCATTTAGAAAATCTTTAAAAAAAATCTTGATCCAGGTCATTGGATAGACTGTCGTAACAATCTGCAAATGTACATAACATTATTATTTTGACTTTTGATAGGAGATACTATAAGTAACCCAGTAGTCATTGCCAGATTTATGCTATTGAATTAAATTCACAGACTCTCCTAATTTGGTAAGATTTGAATTTATGGTGGTAGCAGGTTGTGACTGCAAACTCAGATTATCCAGTGGAAGATATACTAGGTAAGAGTATCTCTTCAAGCAAAAGAGAGCATGTGAGTTGGCTTCTAGAGACAGATGTGTTGAGAGTGATATATTTCAAGAATGAAGGTATGGAAAGTATAACTTACGGTTAAATATTTTTAGGTATATATTCAAACTCAATTTCCTCAAGTGAAAAATAGGGATAATGAGTGTTTTCATGGAGTCGTGAAGGACACAAACATAAGGCTCATGTTTCTAAAAACATACCAAAATTTCTACAACAATTAGCACTTAATATGTGGTGACTATTTTCTTTCCTTTCCCGCTAAAAAGCTCGTATGTGATTACGTGGCTGTATGTATAAACTAACCACGGAGGCGTTTACATTTTGTAGGCATTTGGTGATTGCTACACCATGAACCCAAGTACATGTGGTTTGGACCCACACACCATGCAGCAGAAGGTGATGGTAAACCATTGCTGTGTTTTCCTTCTTTTGTTTTCCCCCTCTTTCTTTTAAGCTCTTTGTACCTTGAAAACTCTATAATGGGACAATCCGAAATGAAGTATGAGATAGTGCTGGAAGATGAGACCCCCAGATAGGAAGCCACTCAAATCGTTACCGGGGAAGAGCAAAGTACAAGCACTAACAGCACTGTGGCTAGTGGTGCAGCTAGACTAAAGATGGAAGGACGTCTCATAGCTGAAGCACACAAAGGTGGAAGACAAGTCTGATGTCATACCACACACACAATTGGAACACGGAATATGAAAAGCACGAACTAGGATAAACTGGAAATTGTAAAGTAAGAAAGGGAACATTTAAATATCGCAGTGATTGACGTTAGCAAACTAAAATGGGCTGAAATGGGACACTTTCAATCAGACAACTACAAAATATTCTACTCTGGAAACGACAAACACAGACTATGGAGTGGCCCTAATACTGAAGTAAGATGTAGTACAAGAAGTTAGGGGCTGTAATGCAAGTTCTTACCGAATAATGTCAATCAGACATCTGGAAAAACCTGTTAATATAACGATCATCCAAGTCTATACTCCAACCACAGGTGCTGAAGAAGATGAAATTGAACAACCTTATGCAAGTGTCCAAGAAGAAATTGATCATACACCAAAACAAGACATGCTGGTAATTATAGGTGACTGAAACACAAAAATAGGAAAAAAGTAGAATCAAATATCATCAGAAAATTTAGACCAGGGGTCCAAAATAAACCAGGAGACTGGTTAGCACATTTGTGTGAAGCCAAAAATCTGTCCATCACAAATACATGCTTCAAGGAACTGAGAGGAACACTGTATATGTAAGCATCACCAGATGGCCAATACAAAACTCAAATAGGTTATGTAACTGGAAACAGGAGATGAAGAAGCTGTATTCTCTCTGTCAAAACAAGACCAGGAGCAGATTGTGGTACTGACCACAAACTGTTAATGTCAAATATCAGAGTACAGCTGAAGAAGAGGTCTGAAAGAATTGTAGTGCCAAAATATAATGTAAACAACATTCCTGATGAATTTAAAGTCCATATAAAAACAGATTTGTATTGTTAACCTTAATTGACAGAGAACCAGAACTATAGACTGAAACCAGAAATATTAGCAAGGAAGAATGCAAAAGGACAATGCCTGGAGTGGAAAGAAAAGAAAAATTGAGATGGATGACAGAAGAAACACTAAAAATTGTTAAGGACAAGTGACAAGCAAAAGTAAAAGGTGACAAAAGTAAGGTTAGAATCCTGAATGCAATTTTCCAGTGACTGTCACAGAGATATAAAGAGAAGCCCTATAGGGTCAACTTAGAGATAGAAGAGAACAGCAAAAAAGGAAGAACAACAGGTCTCTTCCAGAAGATTCAAGAAATCAAAAGGAAATTCAAACCTAGATTAAGAATACTGAAGGACCAACAGGGAAGCACACCATCTGATCAGGAGAAAATAAAGGGAAGGTGGAAATTGTACACCAAAGATCTACACGGAAGAGACAAAAGGATGATGGATTCTTAAAGAAGATTCCCATGTGAAAGAACCTGTAATTTTAGAAAATAAAGTGAAAGCTGCCCTGAAAGTCCTAGGAAGAAATAAGTCACCAGGGGTAAACAGGATATCAAGCGAATTGTTTCGAACCACACAGACTGAGTCTGTCAAAATTCTAACAAGAATAAGCCAACAAATATGGAAAACAAAGCAATGGTTTACAGACTGGAAACACACAATATATATCCCAATCCCCAAGAAAGGAGATGCCAAAGAGTCCAGTAACTAAAGGATTGTTGTTCTCATTTCCCATGCAAGTAAAGTGATGCTCAAGGTGCTGCAAGGAAGGCTTTCACCTCACATGGAGCAAGAAATGTCTGATGTCCAAGCTGGATTTTGAAAAGGGAAAGGCACACGAGGTCTAATTGTAATTATTGGTTGAATACTGGAGTACTCCAAAGAATTTCAGAAGAAGGTTAATCTATGCTTTATAGACTATGGTAAAGACTTTGACTGTGTGAATCATGAAAAGCCGGGCGCTGCTCTGAAAGAAATGGGTGTGCCTCCAGCACTTGATTGTCCTGGTGCGTAACCTGTATTGTGGACAAGATGCCACAGTCAAAGCAGAACATGGAGAGGCAGAATGGTTTCCTAAAGGCAAAAGTGTCAGACAAGGCTGCATTTTATCTTCCTACCTGTTTAATCTGCATGCAGAACATATCATACGAAAAACTTGGCTAGACTCAGATGAGGGAGGAGTGAAAATTGGTGGGAGAATTGTCATCAATCTAAGATATGCAGGTGACACCAATGACACCATCTTACTGGCAGAAAGCAACAATGACTTGAAATGACTTCTGATGAAAGTGAAAGAAGAAAGTATCAAAGCAGGACTGCATTTGTACATGAAGAAGACAAAAATCATGACTGCAGAACAATCAAACAACTTTAATGTAAACGATGAAGACATTGAAATTGTTAAAGATTTTGTTTACCTCGATTCAGTCATCAATTTAAATAGAGACTTCAGCCAAGAAAGCAAGAGAAGACTGGGACTTGGAAGGGCAGCAATGAGAGAATTAAGAAAGATCCTCAAGTGTAAGGAAGTGTCATTAGAAAGTAAGGTTAAGATTATCCACACCCTCCTATTTCCAATTACTAAGCATGAAAGCGAAAGCTGGACATTGAAGGAAAGCTGACAGGAAAAAAATTGACTTATTTGAAATATGATGTTGGAGGAGAGCTCTACAGATACCCTGGGTTTTCAGAAAGATGAACATGTGGGTCCTAGAGCAAATTAAGCCTGAACTACTGCTGGAGGCAAAAGTGATAAAACTGAAGCTGTCTTACTTTGGGCACATCATGAGAAGGCAGGGGTCTTCAAAAAAACAATAATGCCGGGAAAAGTGGAAGGCAGCAGGAAGACCAAATGTGAGATGCCTTGACTCCACACAGGAAGCTATAGGCATGAGTCTACAGAAGCAGGCTAGGGCTGTTGAGGACAGGACACTGTGGACATCACTCATTCACAGGGTCGCCAGGAGTCAGAGGTGACTTGACAGCATGTAACAACAACATGTATAAACTGAAATCCATTGTTTGTCATCTTCTTTCAGAAGGCATTTGGGAAGTACAAGAATTTTTTTTTAATCAAGTGGGTTTACATAAAGGACCTTATTCCCAAGCTTTAAAGTGGTTATGCGTTCACATGAGGAATTTTCAATAATCAAAACAGTCAGGTAAGAAAAACTTTACATGGATCAAGAGATTTCCCTGGTGGCCAGAAAATATCTGATTGCTTTGAGACTCGACATCTCTAGAGGTGAAGAGAAATTCGTATTTCTGATTCGGATTCTAAGAAAGGCCTTCCACGGTGGAAGTCACAAAACTAATCCAGGTAGTGAAGAATAAATCTCTGACAGCGAGTACCTTGGCTCTTAAAAAGAGAAGGCTATCCCAGGGCTAGCCCAGTCGTGTAGTGATTAAGTTCACGCACTGCTTCGGTGGCCCAGGGTTCATGGGTTCGTATCCCAGATATGGACCTACACACATCAAGCTGTGCTGTGGCAGCATCCCACATACAAAATAGTGGAAGATTGGCACAGATTGTCACTGAGCTGACATCTGTGCCAATGTTTCTCAATAAAAAAGAGGAAGATTGGCATCAGATATTAGCTCAGGGCCAATCTTCCCCACCAACAACAACAACAAAAAAGGGCATTCCCTGAGTGTTCGTCAAAGAAAGATAAATGGGTCAATTTAATATCCAGAAAATAAAAAAGATAATTTGGGAAAGCTCTACCCTCAATCTTTTTATTAGTTAACAGTCTTTGTGACAAACTGTTGTGTCTAAGGCACGGTAAGCGGGGCCAGAAATCTGAGAACCATTTCTCACCTCCAACACCTTGTTCCAGTATTATCTTCTTTTTCCTATGTTTCCCATCTAAAAAACAAAGATAAGAAGATTATCTACTCTTTGGAACAATTTTAAGGGTTACGTGTGCTGATACATATAAAATTCTTAGAACAACACTTCAATACAGACTAACCATTTTTATTTTATGATTTTGTTTTATTATTATTATGCAACTCTTTTTGGATCTCTGATATTTTGGGAATAACCAAAGTCTAGAAGAGGTGATCGTATTACTCTTGAAAGTAGTGCAGTTTGGGGTTATAGTCACACAAAACTACCTACATTTTAGCAAACTAAGATTACGAGGATTATAAACTTGTTTTAGCAAGTAATAACTTTTTAAAAGAAAATCAGAATCTGTCATAATGGAGAGTCACCAAAAGAATTTCATTAATTGAAAAGCAGGAATGTCTGCCCGTCACCACTGTAATACTTCACTACAAATAATAGTGAAAATTAAAAAAATAAGAAATAGCATTTAGACAAGAAAAATAAATGAATAAATATTAAAAAATATAAGACAATGGACTGTTATTATTTGAAGATCATACAATCATAAAATTTTCTTCAAGAAAATCCAAAAGAATCAGATAAAATACAATGAAAGTCATTGAAGAGTCAATGAAAAAGTTAGATATAAAACTAAAATGTCCATTTATATACATATCAGCCAGTGTCAGTAAAAGAATATAATAGAGAAAAGTATTCCACTTAAAATGTAAGAAAATTTGTAACAGATTTAGCAATCTTCTAAATAAGAAATGTACAAGCCTCCAGTGGAGAATGTACTGCAAAGTTTTATCAAAAACGTGAAAGAAGCCACATATAAACCAAACGCCAGAGTAAAGGTAAACGTACCAACTAATTTATCAACTTAATACAATCTTTATTTTAAAAATTCAATAGTATTGTTATAGCACTTGAAAATTTATCCTCATGTCAACCTAAAAGTACAATTCCATAACAATATCCAAGAAAATCATGAAAATTTAATGACAAAAATTAGATAATTATTTTATATAACAGGAATACATTCTATAAAGAGGTAGAAATCAAACTTTTAATTCGGGAATAGAAATAGTCAATAGACCAGTGAAAAACAAGAAATGGTCAAGAAAAAAATTTGTGAAAAAGTGACTTTTCAAGTATGTGTGGAAATTAAAAATTACATGGATGTACGTTAATTGATTATCCTTTAAGGGGAAGCTTTAGTTGTCCAATTTATATTATACACAAAAAAACAAAAATTAACTCATAAGGTTTAGAGAGCTAAAGATTAAAGAAATTATTTGTAAATAACCAAATATGGAAGAATAGTTTTATAATATTTTGGAGAAGAAAATTTCCAAGCAACATCACAAATCAGCTAAAAAGTGAAAGACTGACAGACTTGACCACATAAAAATTAAGATTTCTGTTTTACACCTGAAACCAATATAAAATATATCAATTATATCTCTATAAAAAAATTAAAATTTCTGAAAAATTTTCATGGAAAGAAATAAGAATAAACAGAAAAAAACAAACAACAGACTGGGAATAAATATGTATAATATATAACAGATAATATATGTGACATCAAAACACAAATTCTATAAAAACTAGGAAAAACATATAAGCAGACAATATACTGAACAAAAACATCAGAAGGGGCCAAATAAAAGATGTTCAACCTCTACATAAAAAATACGAAAAAAACTCTCTCAATTGTAATGCAAATTAAAAGCAAAAAGTGTAGCATAATATTTTACCCTTCAGTTTGGGAATAATTTTAAATCTCATTTTGGCAAGATTTAAAAATAGAGGGAGTATAAATTGGTTTAGCATTTTTAAAGGGTAATTTGGCAATATCTATCGATATTTGAAATTTACATAGTCTTTGTTTCAGCAGTTCCACTACTGAAGACATAATCACACATATGTAAAAAGACAGTAATTGCTACATTTTTATAACTTTTGAAAATTGAATATGATTTTGAATAAATTGTGCATAAATACTACAGCAGACACACTATATGACACAAAGTAGGTTATATGTGAGCATTTACTATAATTATTATAATAATTACCATTATTAAGATCAGTGTTGAAATTTTTCACTCTTCCAGATCCACTCTGCATCCATCTCCAGCCTGCTCTGGACCTAGGAGGCTAAAAACTATGGACTACAACCACAGACGTCCTCCTGGACTTTTGCTTCTGTTTAGGTCCCACCAGTAAGTAATCAGAAGATAAATTAAAACAAGATTGGGATGTTTATAACACTGACTCCCTCCATGCCAAGTCACTGGAGGTTAGGTGCTTCTCTCTAATCAAAGCCAGTTTCAGTCAGACACCGTATTTAGTTTCTAGTAACCATTCCTATTGCTCGCTTCTTCAGATCTAGAGACTGTAACAGCTCCCTGCTACTTTGAGCTGCTGGGTTCTGCACTATGCTTTGTTGCTTTCTTAAGCACCATTCACACCTTTTGTAAGTAGTCTCTAGAGCTAACTCTCTTCAAAGTACCCAGGTTGAGTGAACCATTGATTATTGCTGGTACCCTTTCTGATAGTATCCATTATTTCATTTTTCTTCATTGCTGGTAGATGTCTCTTTTTTTTTTTTTTAAGCCTCCACTTTCTTCCCTACATGTTTTTGCTCAGAGAAGGTAACCTCTGTCCTCAACAGGCTGATCAATCCTGATTACTCTGAGTTAAATATGGTATTTCTATTCACTGTGGCAGCAATTGGTTTAGGAGTGGTTACTGGGAAATTAAGAGAGGTCTAATGAGGGGCTTCTAAGAAAAGCTCTCATGAACTTAAAAACAAAGAAAGAAGGTGTCATTTTCTAGTGGGCATTGTCAAGTTTGGGTGTGACATTTGGAGCTGACTGGGGTGTCACACCATTGTGCTAACATGGCCCAGTGGACGGATGAAAAGAATCTGAGCCTTTAAGGACGTGACTGAGTTGGCAAACCTACCAATCTTAGGATTGCCTTCCCTTGTGTATCCTCTTCTGTGACATCATAAATTTTCTTACTGTTATTTCTCCATTTTGAGTTGGTTTTCTCTTCGCAGATGAAGTCATGTCCACTACGTAAGTACTGTTGAATGCTGGAAAATACTAAAAAAGACAAGGTAAATTGGCTTTTATTGAGCTGCACATATTTCCAAGAATAATTATAACTGTTCACAAAAAACCCTAAAGATTAGATATATCTCTGTCTATATATTTCTAATATATATAAGATTATATATATTATAATATATATTAAATATAGATTATATATATTATAATATATATTAAATATATTTTCAATTTGATATATATCATTGAATGATATCTTTAGATATTACTATGTATGTACTATGCATACCATATATACTATCTAATGTATCTAATATATATATTATCTATGATATTCTGCCCCAAACACCCAAAGTAAATGTGTATTATGTATGTAACCAGTTTATTGAATGTGCTGGAACTGATAAAATGTAAAAAGAAAATAACTTAATTCTACTTCACCCCACCTCTCTAAAGCCACTCATCCTCTTTCTTCCCTCTTCTGGATGTAAATCTGCTAGTTCCCATAACTCTTCTGAGCAACTCCAGAGAGTCATGTATGATCTGTATCTGTTTTACTAAATATCTAGTCTAACCTGATGGCAGAGCTCCTATCTTTCCTTAAATTTAAATCTTTTTCTCAACCCAATTTGAGCTTGCTTTAAGTTTATAGACCTACAACAGGGAAGGTAAACTTTTAGGTCGTCTTCACTTTTTCACGACCTTGTTTTTCTACTGCCCTTACTCATGCTGCCCATGGTTCCTCTAGAAATGGAAAAGGGAGAGGAGGTAAGGGAGAGGAAAAGTCTAAACTTATTGGAAGAGTATAGGCTGGCCTTGAGGCCTTTTGTGTATTATATCAACAAACGCTGGCTTCTTTTCTCAAGGGGTGTATTTATATGTTTGGGGGATTTGCTCTAGTGAGGAACTCAGGCTGAAGGTCTCTGGGAGCAATGCTTCCTCTGCTTATCCATTTATCCATTTCCTCAGCCACTCATTCCTGAGTGCCATCCCTCAATAGGGGCCATCTTGCCCTGTATGTTTAAGATTCTGTATGCCCTCCTTCCTTGAGCAGGATATACATCTGGCAAGTACACATCTTTGTCTCATCCTCCTTCGTAGTAAACCTATATCTTTCTGTAGTCTCTCTCCCTCAAACAATTCCAACTAGGGTTTGCATCTTGACAAACTTCTAATCAATCCATATTTTCAAACTCCAGAAGACAAAGCCCAAGTTGTGCAGGCGCTTGTCTCAAGTTCTACTAGTATTCCCTATCATTTCCCTTTGTACTTAGAATGCTAAGAATCTGTTAGGATGCTAAAGAGATTGGAGAATAAGAATTTCTTTAAAGGGAGATTTGCTGTGCTGTGGCATGCTTCTGTTCTCTTCTCTTGAGGAAAGGAGAAGAGACATAACCTGCCATCTAACTGAAGACAAGTCAATCGGTTAATATAGCCACCCACTTTGCAAATGGCCTAGTAGTTAAACTTCTGCTTTGAAACAAATGAGTCTGAATCTTGAGTTAAAATTTTAAGACCTACAATATTCCATTTTAACACCTTATCCCTGGTAATAGATACGTAAATGCATAACAAGAAGACTGGGAGAATACACCAGAACGTTAATAGAGGGTGCTTTTGCAGAAGGGAAGGATATGGGATGGGGAGTAGGTGAAAGTAGGAGGGAACATTTAGTGTTCACAGTATATACTTCTCTTTTGTCCAGATTTTTAAAATCGGTATTTATGTATCATTTATGTACTTGTAAACAATAACAAACTTAAAAAAAAAAAGGGAGAGATGAGAGTAACTAGATCCTAGAAACCAAAACTATTGGAAAATTCATTAGATCATAAAATGCTCAACAATGGAAATTATGTATTTTTGCATCACTGACACCCTGGAGTTAAGACATTGATCTTGCTGCATGGGAAGTTTAATAAATTGGTGCGGAACGTAGAAACAAAAGTGAAAATGGAACTCCTAATCAAGGAGTTAGGGTGAATCATGTCTTAGACACTTTGAAAGCAACTGTAACAAGATGAACACCTGACTTTGTGCCCTTTGGTCATACTTAATATAATTTTGTGGAAGCCTACATATGTAATAAAACAGTTTCTCAGACTTGTCATTCTTAAAGTAAAAGGAAAAAATCTCCTAAATCTCAGGGCCTGTGCAGGTGGATTAGACTATAGCAGTATTGGCAGAGACTTTTCTAGCTGTGTTTGAAATAAACAGAAACTATACTAAAAACATTAATTATACAAGGAGCTCACATTTATGAAAATGTTAGTAAATATAAAAATACAGCCCTGTAATAAATTTAAACTATATAAAACTAACCTACTAATCACTAAAAACGTTAAACACAATATTGACTCCATTTTTGTTTTGCCTCGTGATTTAGAGGGACTTTAAGGGATAGTTCCAAAATCTATTATTAAAAATAAGACCAGAAAAGATTGCATTATTATACAGCAAGCTGAGATACTCAAAATTATTCTTCTGAAAGTTATTTGAATAACGATCATTGTAGTAATCTAAATGTTTACAGGCAGTGCTAAAGATTATAATTGCGATGGATTTGAGAAAGCGGTCATCTATTACCACATGTGTCTCTTGACCAATCTTTCTCTCCCTTCTCTACTCCCCTGTTCCTGAGATTAACGGCAGAATGGAAAGGGAATGAATAGTGGTCTGGGTGTCCTGAAAGACCACAGGCATGACCAGGACTGTTGCATAACGGCGGAAGGGAGCAGCCTTCATTCTTTGCTGTGGTGGAAGGTTGAGGAAGGATGGATCGTGAGCTAATTGGCCTCAGGTTTTTCACACCAGCTGTTGGAGCCTTTCTCTTGATCATTGTTACAGGGTCGCTGGTTACGTGGGGCTGTGCTATAGAAACCAATATACAGTAAGAAAAAGCCTGAAAAGTGAAGAGGAGCTATTAATTAGACAGTAGTGAATGAGCTGAGCAGTGAAAACGTGGGACTGCCATACCTTGAGGAGAAATTTGACCGATGTAGTAACTTGCACATTAGGGACAGCAAAGGATGTCTGCAGAGGACTGTTTTCCAAAGGTTGAGACTTTATTCGTGCCTCAAAATCCCTTACTTAGCAAAGAGGCTTATCATTCACCTATCACTGTCTCAAAAATAATAAGAGCTTTGAGACTTTCTACTGAACTTTACAGATGTTTGCAAAGTATTCATGTGGCTCTTAGAGGTAAATGTGTTCCACCAGACTTACATAAACACTATTAGGCTGAATACCCCTTCTCAGCCATTTTTCTCTTTTCAGTGTCTTTGAGTTTGCAAATATTATCTCTAAAATGTAAATGAAATTTCCTTGTTCTCTTACTATGACACTCTCAACTCTAATACTGAAACAAAAATAGAATTATCATGCTCTGTGGCTAAGGACCCTTATTTGAGATCATATCATAAAGAATTCTTTGTGTGCTAACGATGTGACATAGAAGCCTGAGAGAGATAAGGAACAATGCAAACTCATTTAATGTATACAGTCCCAAGGCACTTTTAATAGGATATTTTTAGGCATAGCGTCTTACATAACTGCACAAAAACAGTAGTGTTTCAGTTCTAGTCTTTTGTCGTCAGCCGGAAACAAGAAAATAGTGCCTCCTATGCTAAAGAAAAAATTGTTGGTGATCACACTTTTTATAGCTGAACTCCTCATTGATGATTTTTCCCACTTGCAAAGAAAGTGGTAGTAACCATCTCATTTTAACATAAGTAGCAGGAAATAGATCCATTTGCCTCACATTGCATTGTATTGGATCCAGAAAGAGATTCCTTAATCTTCTGAGATTTTGTTTGCACAGATAGTTTCTATATACTTGGCAATAACTTCAGTGGCTCCATAGTTTATAAGCTTTCAAAAAATATGAGATTGATAATGTTCCAGACGTACAATGATACAACAGCTCTAGAGAAAAACGTTCCCTTCTCCCTACTCCTAATTTAAATGGATGACCAATGGATATTTTTAAGTGGATGAAGCTCTAATTATATTATAAAATTTAATGCTAAGAGGAATACAGTTTTGCTAATGAAGTTTGGGTGGCCACAAGAGCAATGTATTGCTTTCTTGGAAAATTCAGACATCCTGGAATTTCTAAGCATCTTGCAGAAAATAGAGACCGAGAGTCTATAAAACCTAATTTAGTTCTGCGACTTCAGAATGTAGAAAAATTAGGTTATATGAAAATCCTGTCTTCAACTGTAATCTAGCTTAAGGTTGGAGTTAAGATTGATATTAGAAATATTAAGGGGCTGGCCCAGTGGTGTAGTGGTTAGGTTCACGTGATCTGCTTTAGCAGCCTGGGGTTCGCAGGTTCAGATCTCTGGCGAGGACCACTCATCAAGCCATGCTATGGCAGTGTCCCACATACAAAATAGAGGATGATTGCCACAGATGAAGCTCAGGGGCAATCTTCCTCACCAAAAAAAAAGAAAAGAAAAGAAATATTGAATTCCTTTGATTAATGAAGGGCATTTTTAACAGAAATGCACATGTAAATTATTTTAATGAGGATGCAAAGTTTTATAGTATTGCGAGTAACAGCAAATTGACCGCTATTATAAAATATTGAGGGTTTATTATAATCTAGATACTGTAAGGGATATTTTACATACATCTTATTTATACCCAGGCCAATTTTATGAAATAAATACTTCATGGCAGCAAAGTTCCAAGGGTGAGTGTCTCAGAAATATAGAGCCTGAGGGAAGCTTTACTGTTTTTTCTAAACTAGCCTTCAAACTCGTGCAGCATCACTTCTGCAGCATTTTATACGTTGGAAGTCACTCAATAAGGCCAGCATATTTTCAAATGAAAAAGAAATATGCTCCATTTCTTAATAGGATCAGCATCAAAGAATTTATGAACATCTTTTTATTAATATTTATTTTTTTCAATTGTAGTAAAACACATATAATATAAGATTTGCCATCTGAGCTATTTTTAGCTATTTTTAAGTATACAATTTAGTAGCGTGTAACTGCATTCACAATTTTGTGCAAACAACAATTTGTGCATCCATCTCCAGAACTCTTTTCATCTTGCAAAGC
Organism: Equus przewalskii; assembly: GCF_037783145.1. Taxonomy (NCBI): domain Eukaryota; kingdom Metazoa; phylum Chordata; class Mammalia; order Perissodactyla; family Equidae; genus Equus; species Equus przewalskii. The sequence continues at coordinate 25,074,979 of NC_091847.1, read as the reverse complement.
AGAAATTCTGTGCTTATTAAAAATAACTCTCCTTATCCTGTTCTCCCTAGCTCCTGGAAACTTCCATTCTACTTTCTGTCTCTATGAATCTGATTACAGTAGGTTCCTCACATAAGTAGAGTCATACAGTATTTGTTCTTTTGTGAATGGCTTATTTCAGTTAGTATAATATTTTCAAGGTTCATCCAAGTTTTAGCATATGTCAGAATGTCCTTCCTTTTCAAGACTGAATAATATTCCATTGTATGTATGTACCACATTTTATTTATTCATTCATCTGTTAATAGACACTTGAGTTGCTTCTACTTTTTGGCTATTGTGAACAATGTCATTATGAACATTGATGTACAAGTATCTCTTCGAGGAGAGCAATTGCTAAATCATATGGTAATTCTATTTTTAATTTTTTGAGAACCTGCCATACTGTTTTCTAAAGTGTTTGCACCATTTTACATTTGCACCAATAGTGCACGAGTGTTCTAATTTCTCCTCAACACTTGTTATTTTCTGTTTTTTTTTAGCCATGCTAATGGATATGAGGTAGCATCTCATTGCAGTTTTGATTTGCATTTCCCTAACAATTAGTGATGTTGAGCATCTTTTCATGTGCTTATTGGCCACTTATGTATCTTCTTTGGAGGAATATCTAGTCAAATACTTTGCTCATTTTTTAATCAGATTGTTTATTTTGTGTTGTTGCATTATAGGAATTCTTTATATATTCTGAATATTAATCCCCTATCAGATACATGATTTCAAATATTTCCTCTCATTCCATTTCATTCTTTTAATTGCGTGTTTTGGTTCACAGAAGTTTTAAAGTTTGGTGTAGTCTAATTTGTCTATTTTGTCTTTTCTTGCCTGTGCTTTTAGAGTCATATCCAAGAAATCATTGCCAAATACAATATCATAAATATTTCCCCTGTTTTCTTCTGGTAGTTTTATAGTTTTAGCTCTTATGTAAGGTTTTCGACCCAATTGGAATAAATTTTTGCATATTATGTAAGTAAAGGGTCCAGTTTCATTCTTTTGCTTGTGAATATACAGTTTTCCCAACACCACTTGTTGAAGAGACTGTCCTTTCCCCAGGGAGTGGTCTTAGCATTCTGTCAAAGTTCATTTGACCATAAATGCAAGGATTTATTTCTGGGCTTTGTATTCTGTTCTGTTGGTCTATATGTCTGTCTTTATGTCAGTACCACACTGTTTTGATTACTATAGCTTTGTAGTAAGTTTTGAAATCAAGTGTGAGTTCTCCAGCTTTGTTCTTCTTTGCTAAATTGCTTTGGCTATTTGGGGTTTCCTGAAATTCTATATGAATATTAGAATGTTTTTTTTTTTCAATTTCTGTAAGAAATCTCATTGGGATTTTGATAAAGATTACATTGAATCTGTAGATTCAATTAGGATTTTGTTTTGTTTTGTTTTTGCAGTGTAAATGGGATGGTTATCTTAACCTCCTTTTCAGATTGTTCATTTTTTGGTGTATAGAACACAACTGATTTTTGTGTGTTGATTTTGTATCTGCAACTTTGCTAAATTCATTTATTAGTTTTAACAGATTTTTGGTGGAATCTTTAGGATTTTCTACATATGAGATCATGTTGTGTGTAAAAGAACAATTTTACTTCATCCTTTCCAGTTTGGATACCTTTTATTTCATTTTCTTGCCTAATTGTTCTGGCTAGGACTTCTAGTGCTATGCTGAATAGAAGTGGTGAAAGTTAACATCCTGCCTTATTCTCAGTCTTAGAGGAAAGCTTTCAGTCTTTCACCATTGAGTATGATGTTAGCTATTGTGAACATCTTTTAAATTACCATAGCAATTTTTAATATTTTGTTTAATCAATATGTCATTTTCACAATGAAAATTTTATTTATATTTGAGTCACAGGGCATCACCAACTATAACTTTTGTCCAGTTATGCAAGAATGAAAATATAAAGAAAGAAATAGTCAAGGCAATCCAGAGCTAATGACAAAAGTGCTAGCCAATTTATCCAGAAAGGAAATATGAAACTGAAGTTAACTTTATTATATTCAAGACATGTTGGTGTATTTGGAATTATTTTTAATCCTCCAAAGGTTAAAGCTACTCCCTTTCTAAAATGAAGGCAATTAGCAGTTTAAGGTGATCATTTAAAATATAATTTAAGTATGTCAACGGTAACATTTCAAATAAGTGAAGAAAGGATTTATTATTTAATAGTGTTGAGAAAATTAGATACTGATTTAAAAACAAATTGACTTCAAACTTTAACTGACACTGTCCCCAAATGCATTCCAGAAGGACTAAGGAATTAAGCAGGAACAATGAATCCATCGAAACATGAGAAGAATATAAGACAGTTTTTATAATATTGGGGTGCAGAGGACCTTTCAAAGAATGACATAATGGCAAAGATTGACATACATGACAAAATAAAAGTTAAAACTTCTGAATGAAAATGACAAAGTTGAAAGGCAAAAATGTGGAAAATTGTCACATGTATATGACAAAGAGTTATTCAAAAGTGCATAAAGAAACTCTACCAAGAATTTATTTTAGAAAACCCAAAATTCACAATATAAGCAGGCAATTCAGAAAAAAAGAAAAACAAGAAATAACCACTGAACATTTAAAATTGTTTGACCCAACTACAAATGAAAGAAAAACAGTATTTATTTTCCTGCTGGAGTGGCAAATATTAAAAGGCTTGGTGGTATCTAGTATCTGAAGTGTGCTGGTTATTTGCTTATTTTCTCTTAAGCCCATCCCTTGCTCTTTCTCTGCTTAGTTCTTCATTGTAAGAGGAATGACTCCTACAGCCTGCATTACCCAGATACCGTTGTCAGCTGTCTTACAGCTGAATTTGCCAAACGAATGAACTGATAGGAGACTTACAGTTGGACAGAAGAAACCAGTCAGTTTATTTCTGTCTCCTCTCTCTCCTTAGGGCAGTGCCTTTGGCTGAGTGACACTGCCTCCTTGGTTCTAGTTCTAGCTGATAACTCCAGCTTCCTGATTCTGGTAGTATACCTCTTTCTCCCATTATCCCTCGACCATGTTATACCCAGTGGGAAAAGCAGTGGGAACAGTCTGATTGACTACAGGCAATAAGGGGGTACGTTGTGTGAAGAGAATTTAAAAACCATATTGAAACCAACTAAAAGTAAACCTGTTTTTTTATAAAACCATGTGCCAGCAATTTTGAATAATGTCAGTGACATTAAAGGTACACTCTGTCCACCAAGGCCACCACTCCCAGTGTATCCCCCTCCCCCATGTCATATGCTGTCAATCCAATCTGAGCAGTGACAGCAGCAGCTTCCTTCCATTATTAACCTCGGGGTTGTCTCACTATCCTCTGTTTGGTTTCTCAAATTTTCCACTATCTGTGGTTCTAATTTCCTGTTTTAGATTTAGAGGTTCCAGTTTTTCTGTTTGAACCCTAACTGATAGTCAGTATATGTGGACCCTGGCGCTCTTATTCTTGGTGGGTATTAGTGAAACAGGTGTAAACTGTTTAGATGGAATATGATTATATTTATCCAATTTTAAATGTGCATTTACTTCTTGTGGAGGTGAGGGTGTGAGGCAGAGAGGCTTATGTTTTCTAGCTTAAATTCTTTTGTATTAGTTACTTGAATTACTTTTATAAGGAAAATAAAGCATTTCCAATTTGAAAAGAAAAAATGTCCCATATTTTAAGCATATACTGCATGTTGTCAGCATGAAGGAGTAAATTTGCACCTCAGATTGTCAGGGAGTGTCTAGAGAGCAGAAATTTTTAAAGCAAATAAAAATAATCTTAGTTAGAGCCAAGTATGACTGGAATAAATCATGGAGAAGCAGAGGGAGGGAAATAGTCAATTATGAGGGGTGGACCTGCTCCTAGGATGCAATTAATTTCCAAGTAAAAGACTTAATGAACTGGAGCATTACAATATATGCTATGAAACCTGCTGGGAAGAAACAGAAAACGTGTAAGCATGCTACCTCAGAAGGGGCATAGTCCGGTTTCCTCAAAAGTTGAAGAGGTAAGCAGGCTTTCAGGGATTGTTTTTACTGGGCTGTAAGAAGCCAGTGAAGTGAGCATCATGTGTGTTATTGTAGAGCTGTAATGGATAATTTAGAGTCAGATAAAGCATGCAGTGTGAAGTGGTGGAAAACACCAGTTTTCAGACTATGTGACCCAGGCACCTGGGGAATGTGGCGATTGCAAGGGTCTTGCGCAGGCAACGCATTTTGGCTGTAGACTTATTAAGTAATACATCTGACACATTACTATGATACACAAAATACTAATGCATTCGCAGTCAGGCAGACCTGGTTTGCATCCATTCCCTCGCTAACTGTGAGCCCTGCACACATCACTCAAGCTCTCCTAGTTTCTATTTTTTCATCTACAAAATGCAGATAACAATCCTTACATCATGTACTTATTGTGTGAGGTGAGTAAGCACTTAGAATTGCTCAATCCTCTTCTATTATCTCAAAACTCATATTTTTGATGAATAAAATGATCATTTATATGTTTCTGTATTCAACAATGTTTTGTTGCTATTATGAAATCTTCTCAATTGCTGTCGAAATTGTGACTACTGTGATGTCGGGTTCTGCAAAATGTGCTTTATAGCTCAGATTGGAGCCAACAAAATATAAATATTATAAATATATAAAATGGTGACACTAAAGTTTATTCAAGACAGCCTCATATTACAATAAATAAAAGTAGTCATTTTAAACGAAATCAGTATGAGTGAAGAAAAATCCTCACAAAATACCAAGTTTGAAGATATTAAAATGTCACCAATCTGACTGAAAGATAAGGTGTGGGATTCTTAGCCGAGTTCTGTGATATGGAGACAATTAGCAGTTTCATATGATAATTATTATATTTTTAATCATATCACACAAAGCTCTTGCTATGTACCAGGTACATAGCATCTAAGCATTCTAAGCATCTCGCATAAATTAACTCATTTCATCCTACAAAAATCCTATAAGTATTATTATTATTATTATACCTATGTTACAGTTGAGGAAAAGGAGGCAAAGCATAGTTATCTGAAGTCAAGAATACTTAGAGGTGGTATTTGTTAGTTGACTTGTTAGCTTAAGAGTAGACCAACATAGTACAGTACACAAGCAAAGCTATGAGACGTGGTGAGTGTATTTCAAGTGTTCTGTCTGTATCATCAGCATTTGAATTTGAAATGAGGTTACTATAGCAACTCTCTGATGAAATTTCCGTGTTTGTGTAAGTTTTTTTTAATTCCTTTTATTAGAATGAGGAAATTATTATTACTACTTTTCTGAGACATACATTAATAAATTTTTTCAAAAGGTTTTACTGCATCTATGAAATTAGTTATAAGGCTTTTATCTTTTTTATTCAATTATTATGATAAATTAGATTGATTGATTTTCAAATTGGTTTGATATTTGTATTTATGGGATAAATTCTACTTGGTCACTGTGTATTACCTTTTTTTAATACAGGTACATTGCTGTGTTTGATTTGCTACTATGTTATTATGGATACATATGTACGTTTAAGAAGGATATTGGTGGTCTGTAGATTTATTTACTTGTGAGGTCTTTGGTTTTGGTAATGTTACTCTTATAAAATTCATTGGAAAATATGTCTCTGCCTTTCCAATTTCAGGAAGAGCTTGTGTAGAATTAGTATTATTTCTTAATTAAATATTGAGTAGAATTTGTAAGCTTGGACTTACTTTACTCTTCTTTTCCTGGCCTTGAGGTAGAATATAACATTGTTGATTTTAGACTTTTCTCGAAGAATAAAACAACAAATTTAAAGCTAAAATATTCCTTTTAAACACTATTTTATCTGTGTCTTACAAACTTCATGTTTTTATAATCATTCATTGTGACATATTTTCTACTTTTCTGTGCGATATCTTCTTTGCCCAATAGATTATTTAGAATTGTATGATTTAATTTCCAAATATTTGAGTGTTTCCTAAACATTTTATTATTTATTTTTAATGTAATATTATTGTGATCTGAGAACATACTTTGTATGATTTCAATCATTTTAAATTAATCGGAGCTTATTCTATGCTACTACTTCCAAGATTTTTGCAAAATTTTTCACTTTATCTTACTTTTCAGTGTTTGACTTTTATGAGCCTAGGTGTGAAGTTCTTCAAATTTATTTTGTTTGGGATTCAATTAACTTCTTAAGCCTGTAGATTTACGTATTTCATCAGATTTTTATAGTGTCCTGCCACTGTTTCCTCAAATATCTTGTCTTCCTTATTCTCTCTCTCGTCTCCTTTTGAGAGAGAAGACCTTTGATATTAACCTACAGGTCCTTGAGGCTTTGTACAACTTTCAGTCTCTCTTCCTTTGATTGGATGATTTTTGTATGTCTGCCTTCAATTTCATTTTTTCTTCTATTATATCCCTTCCATTATTAAATGCAGCTAGTGAATTTTTTGTTTTAGATGTATTTTTCAGTTCTAAAATTTACTTTAGGTATTGCATTTGGTCCTTTTTATATTTTCTACTTCTTTTCAAATGTTTCCTAGCTTTCTTTTTTTCATTATAATCGTATTTTACTTTACCTGACCTCTAAGCATAGTTATATCAGCTTCTCTGATAATTCCACATCCAGGTCATCTCAAGATTGGCATCTGTTTATTGCCTGTTCTTGAGACTGAATCATGTGTTTTTGCTTCCCGTATTTTAAGGATGTCAGTTTTATCCCAAACATTTTATATACTATGTTACATAGATTATGAATTCCCCAACATTGCCCCCAAAAGTATGTATGTTTTTGTTTTATGGGCAACTAACTGGCTTAGACTCAAACTTAAAAATGTCATTCAGTGACATAGGGCAGTTCAGATCTTTCAAGTGCTTTCAGCCTTAGCTGAAAGTTGCTTTCTGTTTCCCCCACACAGGATCAGGGGTCAGCTATAAACTTGGCCTGAGCCTATGCATTGACTTTGTCCTCTTCCTTGACTCTTCTCTTTCTCGTGTTTTCCTCTCAATCTCCAGTGGACTTTTATTGCCCTGTCTTCCTTCCCTTGATTTCTCAAGCATGATAGATCATAGGCTCTTTTATCAGCATTTTGCAGCTCCCACACCGCAATCGCAGTCACAACTATGGCCCCAGCTCAGGGAAACAAAAGCAAAACTGGGGAATTCACTTCATGCATTTTGCTCCCTCCAAGTTTTGACTTACTTTCAATATTTGGCTACCCTTCCCTTTTAATTTAATTTCCCAGAGCCCTTAGGTAGTTGTTTTATGTATTTTGCTCAGAATTTGTAACTCTTACTTGCATGAGGATTGGTCCAGTGTTTATAGCTGACATTTGTGGGAAGATTTGATATTCACTCTGTCACACTGAAAGCAGAATTCTCTTTTCTACCTATTTTAACTAAGATTTGTAGTGAGGGAAAGTAGAAATAGTAAAAGACCATGTAGCATGTACCTATCCAGCCCGATCCTACCATTCCAAAATAGGGGCTGAAATATCACGATCAACGATGCATGTATAAGCAATCTATTATCAGTCTACTAAGAAAAGGATCAGTTGATTCACATCTTAAAGTATAATTTCGTTTCTTGCACTCTTAGTTTTCATCACTTTATTTTTCTAAGCATTTCTCATCCCTATGGTATAAGAATATATTAACTAACCAAACCATTTAACTAATTTTCTGATTTTAAAATGATTGCTGATTTCATATGCTTATTTTAGCAGTTTCAGAACTGTATTACAATGTAAATATAAAGTCTGGATAATTTTCTATTCTTTCTTAAAACCAATTGCATATAGTAAGATCCATTTTTAAAATTTCAAACATGGCCCCAGAGCATCGTAAAGTTGGCAATATTTCTTGTATTAACACAGTTTAGCAAAAGAAAATCTCTCCATTGTACTTCAGTGCATCTAAGACAGCATCAACTGTAAGATGCATCATTATTTTAAGTAACACCAAGAAAGAAGAAATACAGCTAATTCATGCATAACACATTGTTTTTTTAAAAATCACTTGAAACTTGTTTTCTACACTTATTACAAATGAACTTTTCTTCTATCTTGCCATGGATTTCTTTTTCAATCATATATTAATCTGCTGTGTTGCCATATTTTTCTGCTCACACGCATTTTTGTTTGCATGCTGAATTACAGTGTCATCTTTTTAAGGATATTTTAAGCAGCAATTAAGCACAACACATTCAGTACAAATAATGCACATAGCTCAACTGATATGAGGACAATATGAACTACTATGATTAATTTCAGGCTTGCTGAAGCAATAACAACTACATTATGACTGTTGTCTGGCCAGCCATCATGGATTTTAAGAATGTTCTTGAATTCAGAAATCTCAAAATGTAAGTATAAGTGTTTCTTAGTGTAAGTAAAATATTGCCAAATATTTTATTAAGTTTTTTTTTCTAACCAGGAGAGTAAACCCATCAATTACTTGAAGGAGCCATTCCTCTAGACAAATATCTATGTAGGCGGCACTTTTGGTTATTCACTACCTAATACAACATTTTGGTCTGTTTGTTTTCATGTTAAAATAATTTAATCATTGGAAATTATTGTCACAGACCATTTTAAAAATATGAAATCTAAGATCAGAGTTTTGGCTAACTTTCCAGCTGAAGACTAAATTAATTTGAGCTTTATGTTGCCATATGCCCCCTCCTTGTACTCCTATGTATTGTATATTTTAATCTATAGAGAGTTTTTGATGTCTGCTGAAACAACTACATAGAAAAAATCTGAACCTTACCTTTTTATGTGCCAAAGCTTGTGTGTCTCATAAAATGAATAGAAAAATTGAGACAAAGTTCACCTTAGGGTGATCTTTAATAATAGAACAATATGATGATATTTCCTGAGTCCTCTTAGTCCCAAATATGCAATCTTGATGAGGGCACACATAGGGAGCAAACACTCACAGGCCTAAATATTTCAAAGGATTTTCATTACATATGTATATCGCAATTTTTCAAATAATTTTTAGGCATCTGATCTGCCCCCTGGTAACCTCATCTCCCGTTCTTCTTTGTTTCAAACCTTTTCACTCACCAACTCCTTGCATTTCTGCACCATTATGCTGTTTTTCACCTCTGTGTCTTCTTCATGTGACCTTGGTTCATGAAATGACTTTTCTTTTCACTTTTGATTAACTAAACTCTTTTTCATCTTTTGAAGCTCAGTTAGGGCATCACCTATTCTAGGAAAGTTCTCCTGATCTGAGCATGTTTGATTTTGATCCAAATTCTACTTGCGGATTTGGGTGGGTTTTTTCCCCTTAACTTTTTATTTTTAGTAAGCTAGTCAACAATATAGTGATGTAGTTTTCTGGTTCTATATTAGTCAGCTCAGGCTGTCATAACAAAATTCCAGAGACTATGTGGCTTAAACTATAGGAAGTTGTTTTCTCACGCTTCTGGAGGCTGGGAAGTCTAGGATCAAGGCACTGGCTGATGTGGTTTCTGATAAGAACTCTCTTTCTGACTTGCAGGTGGCCATCTTCTCACTGTGTTCACATGGTAGAGAGAGAAGAGGCAAGGGGGAGAGAGAGAGAGACAGGCAAGGAGGAGAGAGAGAGAGGGAGAGAGAGAGAGCTCTGATATCTCTTGTTAAAAGGATATTAATGCAATGGAATGAGGGCCCTACGCTGTGACCTCATTTAACTTTCATTACTTCCATAAAGGCCTTATCTCCAAATATAGTCACATTGGAGTTAGGGCTTCAACATATGAATTTCAGGAGGATGCAAACATTCAGTCCATACAGGTTATTTAAGTAATCCCTTTAGAATTAGAGAGCCAAAAAGGCAAACTACTAATTATTTAACTAAAATCACTTGCCATATTTGCTTAATATTGTCCAAAGAAGTATTCTGCTCAGGGCGACAAAAGAAGAGGCTTGCAGAGAGAAGCAAACAGTAGAGGCTCTATAAGATGGAAGTTATGGGAAAAGCTGTTCCAGCTACTCTTTGGGGTATGTACGTTACAAAGGAAAAATTAAAGAACTATCCTGTATATTCTAAAAAATACAAATACATCACTGTTCTATTATCTGTACATAAAACAATTCACAGTCATGAGCAGTATCACCTCCTCACTCCCGAACTAGAAGTGGAGTCATTACAAAGTGTCATGGATAGTAGAAGGGACCATCACACAAGAAAGGAATGAGAGTGTTCCCTTCCATTTCCATATCCTCCTCAGTCTCCACCCACCATTCCTCTGTGATTCCAAGGTTCCCTGGGTATTCTCCTATTTTACTTACTAACTAATTTTCTGACATCCTGGATATTTCGTTTTGCCCCTCCTGATCCACTTTATTCTGCCCATCCATGTATAGGGTGTTAGATGCTTTCTGCTTTGGGTACCACCTGCCTCTTCTCTCTCCTGTTCATTTCCTTTTAAACAGTCCTTTCAGTAAACTTTAATCATTTACCCCTTTGACTGTGGCATTCATTTCCGGTAGGATCTTAATCAATACTTTGGTTTACGTGTCTTTGACCTAAAAAGCTTAGTTTCTTGAGGATGACAATTAAATTTATACTTCATAGGCTAGCACAGTGCCTGACACAGCAAATGACTGGGTCAATAATTATACTTTCCCATATATTAAATTTTAAGTCCTCAGCATTTATTTTTGTTGTTCTTACAGATTCAGTCCACAATGACTAGAAACATTGAAGTGTCTGGCATTTAGAGTGTCCAGAATTTTCTCTTGAAATGTAAGAGAGAGGAGAATAGGTTTTTCCTTTGTGCAACAGAGATATATTATGTAGTCAGAACAATAAATCAAACTTTCAGACAATCAGAATGCCCTTTGTTTGTGGTGGCTATCTCACATAAAGTTTCCTGAAGACCACTTGGGGTTAAATAAAGAGTTGATAGAGTTTGTTGAGGAGTGAGGAGCTGTGTTTTATCTTATACAGCTAGAACGTCAGATTTGCCATCATATTAAGGTAGAGCAGAGGAAACCAAGAGGGAGCAACTGAGTCTTACAGAGAGAAGGAGAGGAGAAAAACTGAATGACAGCACAACAGAGAGTAATGGGAGGGTTAAAAATCTGACATGGGACTTATTGGCCCATGGATCTTTTAAATTTGAAACATATTATTTCATTCATTCTTCCTAGTTCTCATTCACCTGTAGCCTGGATAGCTGAGCTTATACTTATAAGTATATACTTATGCAGTATACTCATGTAAATGCTTTAGCTTGATGACTCTTGCTGGATATGCCTTCTTTCAGAGAGGTAGCAATTAGAGAAAAAATATATATATAACAATGAATATCTCTCTAAAAGATTATAGTGACCCTTTGAAATGCAGACATTGATGGGAAAATATGCTTCTCACTGTTCCTTCAGTATTCTTGAAAAGATATCCTTTTTTTTTTTCCTTTTCTGTCAGTGATAAGCATAGGTAACTTATTAGGTGGATAGCACCATTGGATTTAAATGGCAGATCCAACTACAGCTCACCTAGAAATGTCCTCTAGAAAGTGATAAAGGTGATCAGTATAATGGAGCTTAATTTGAAGGTAGAGACTCATTTAGCATTATCAAAAAAATCGCTCTTTGTGTTTGTTCTGAGGAAGACCAAAGAGGATAAGCATAGTCTTTTTACCTAGTCCTAGTATAGTAGGGGCAGGGGTGGAAGGATGGGTGGTAGATCAGGGCTCAGGCCCTAAAGGGCCACTACCTTGAAAACACAGAGCCGATGGCATAGGAAGTCCTTCTGCTTCTCTCATTCATAACAGAGTCTGGAAAATTTTGCATACAAATTGAAGAAAGGGTTAGTTAATCTCTAGGCCCAGAGACTTGTTTTCATGGTATATGGAAATTTATGAATAGCAATTAGAAAACAGCTTGGAGTTGAACCATGTAATCTTTTTTATTTTTTCTTTTTTTTTCCCCTAGCTTTTGATTGTTGTTTAAGAAATACTGTAATATTCCATATGGTGCTCAGCTTTCAGGAACTGGAGAAACATTTCCTTTAGCTAATTTAACACCTGTACATTCTTCCAGATTATAGCCAGTTCTGGTAGCCTCATGGATTTTGTTTGCCTTTCCTGGAAAAGGCAGGACTCTCAGTTTGTGTTGAGGGATCTGTTCATTACAAGATCTCACCACCACACTGTAGCTTGTTTCTAAATAGAAAAATTGCTTATCTCAAATATTCAGTATTCCTTTTGTTCCCTATGAAATAAAGAATATCCAGTTCCAATATTCTGCAAAGTTAAATTAGCAATGTAACAGCTCAGCTGCTTAAAGTGTAATATGTAATGAAATGGCTGTGTTAAAATATAGATCTAATGATACCTTCATTAACTCGACCGCTGAAATGGCAAACCCATTTCCAACATAACAGTTTCTATAGATACCAAATGCTTATGATCAAAATTGCTTTTCTAAATGTGTTTTTCTCCCCCACTTGATTGTATTTTACATCTTCTTTCTGGCTGTAAGTTACAATTAAACATAAGGAAAAATAGTGTAAGACAAAATATACTCTACATCTGTTACACTGCTCAAATAAATACACAATCTGTACAAAACAGATTTTCCTAGTGGGCAAATTGCAAATGACTGCTTAGATAGGTTCTAGATTTTTTTTATGCCGCTAGGGACCTACCAAGTGCTGCTGAAGAAATTTTCCATATACGTTAGCTACCTACCAAACAGCATAAATGCTCTGTCAAAATATCTATCTTGAGCTGTTGTAAGAATTGGTGCCATAAAAGATGGATTCCGTTAATAAGAGATTTTTATAAATATAGATATAAAGATATTTCCCTATTACATGTTTGAAAACATACAAATATCTTTGGGAAAAGAGTCTTTGAGGGAAACTTTTTAAAAACCAGTGGAAATGGTTGATTCATCATTTTTTTCTCTATAAGATTGAGATAATAAATCAGAACACCAATGAGAAATCCAACAAAATTTTATGCTATTTTTCCATGAGATCAGTTTTATGTTCAAAAATATATATTAATGTATTTTATTTTAGGTCATTTCTACCTGAACTATGGAGAAAACTATGGCAAAGAACTAGTACCTTAAGCAGTCATATTGGAGCCTAAGGAAAAGAAAAATTCAATTATACAATTCAATTATACTAATTCTATCTTGATTTAAAATTTTGACTTTTTTTCAGCATAGATTCTCGAATTAACTTTTATTTTTTAAAATATTGCATTAAAATATGATTCCTCTTGATTACTGAGTTTTTGACATCCCCTTAAATTTTGCACCTGAGGCAGGTGTGTCATTCACTTCACTTTTGCTGTAGTCCTAGCCTGCAAAGAATGATATAATTACTAAAATTATTGAATTATATTCTACATATTATATTAAATTTTATTCTAATTATTAATTACAGTGAAAGTGTTATGAAACTTCATGACTCTTGTTCGGTTTGTCTCAGGCATTAGGACACTGTTAGGCATCTTAGCCCAGATCTCTAAATAATTAGGCTTGCGATTTCAGCAGAGGTTATGTTATGATGGTGACATTTTATGTAGTTTAATAAACTATTTTATAATTTATATGAAATGCAATATTACCACTTTAATTAATATACTTCAGTTCTGAATATTTGCCACATTGACCTATATTTCATTTAAATATGTTTTAGAACTGTGACCCAAGGCACATTTAAATCCCTAATGATATCAAAAGTTCTTACAAAAGCATTTTCCATGGTCAAATGATATTTTGAAAAGCTGCATAGGACATATTCCCGTGGGAGTTCACAATCCACATTTGTATGTTAAATACTGTAAATAAAGTTATGGAATATAAACACTGGTTAGCTTTTGTTAATTCAGTTTTTCCCAAATTAACTCTGAAATTATTTAGTGCATTTTTGGTACACAAAACCTGCTAAACTCTATGAGTGCATATACTGATTTCTCAGAATACAATTTAGGAAATACAGTTTTGAAGGCTATAAATACATATTTGTTATATACAACAGGATATATAGTGCTTTCTCAGCTTCGATATCATCAGAATGCAAATGTCTATATATGGGGTAATATTTGACATGTATACGAACTTATAGCTTTGAAAACTAACAAAGATAAGGCAAAAAGAGATCAAAGATAAAATTAAATGCTTTTCTATCCCTAAATTATATATTAATTCAACAGAAAAAAAGATCTTTTGAAAAGCCCAAGACCTATATCCTTTCAAATATGAATCCTTGATTGAAATATTTATAATGTCCAATATACTTTGAATTTACTTTCTTTAGCTACTTTCCAATATCTTCAAATATCTAGACTTTCTAATATCTATCCTGTATTTTATCAGGTGCTTTGATAAATCTTCCATGCCTTCCAAACCAGTTTCAAACTTTTCTTGTCTTAGTGCATGTGAATATTCCTCAAAGAAGTGTCTTAGGGATTATCTGAACTGTTCTCTGGATGTTTCACATTATAAAATTCCTCTTCTATTAAATAGTGAGTCCATTGAAGATAATGGTTGTGTTTTCTTCTTTCAATAAAATACAGTAGATGGCATATTTCTGAGTAAACAGAAATGCATTATAAAAATTTATGAATTAATTAAAATAGTCAAATTACTGATAATTGCTAAAGTTTTATTTCATGAATAACTAGGATGGAATTTTACATCACTTTTATTTTTAAAACTGTTTATTGAGAAATTACCAAGTCATAAATGGGAATAAAGTCAGGCATAGTTGAAAGTGTCTAGACTTTAGGGGAAGACTTTGTACTACAGTTCAAATTCCAAGCTCTTTTATTTACAATTTGTAGGAAATAGAGAAGTTATCTTAATTGTATACAACTATAAAATGGAGATTTTGCAGGGCTTCTAAGAGGATTAAATGGCATAATATATTTGAAAGAGCCTAATAGCTCCTGTCAGTTCAATTTTCAAGAATTTCCCAAGTACTTATTAAGAGCAATTCATCATGTTTGGAATCAACTTTCATCAAGGTACATACTTAACATAATCCTAACATTGCACCTGCAAAACTCTGCAGAGAATAAGTAGAAAGTATTTTATTTTTCCACCCATTTCTTTGCCCCAGGGTAAGGCTTCACTCTGGTTCCATCACTTTTCAAATCACTTCTACATAATAATAGACTTTTGCTCATCTTTAATTTCACAAGTTGTTCAATAGGTAAAATATCCAATCTAAATTAATAATCTACTCTTCAAACTTTAAATTTAAGACCCTACCCCTCTTCCCTCCCAATACTGCCTCAGGACAAATAGTAGTGGTGGGAGAAGTGAACCCTTTCTGCTCCTCCTCTCTACTAACTTGCTCACCATGGCTCTGACTTCTTCAGTGTTTGAAAATGTATTGAAAAAAGAAGACAATGTAGGAAGCAAGAAATGTTCTACTTGATGTACTGCTGTCATCTTGCATTGGTTTCCTCTAAAATTGGATTTTCTAAGCTGACTCTTTCTCTCATGGAAATAAATTCTGCTTCTCCAGGATTTCCTTGCTGAGAATATCCCCCCTGCCTCGACCTGTCACAAATAGGATTAATTTCATCCTTCAACCCCTGGGTACTTCTCTGTCTACCTCATTTGTTGGGCTACAGTGCCCTCTCAGTTATGGTTCACTGACCACATTGACCAAGTCTACTCTTTTCCATGGGGCCCATATTGGTCCTTCAAAAGTAACCACATATCATTCTTTCACATTTGAAGCAGAAATTTAGCCAATTCCCAGTTGTATTTGTTTGCTAGGGCGTCCGTAATAAGGTACCACAAACTGCATGGATTAAAAAACAGAAATTTACTTCCTCACAGTTCTAGAGGCTGGAAGTCCAAGATCAAGGTGTTGCCAATGTCGAGACCTCTCTCCTTGGCTTATAAATGACCATATTCTTTTAGTGTCCTCATATAGTGTTACCTCTCTGTGTCTTTGTCTTAATCTCCTCTTCTTTTTTTTTTTTTTTTTCTAATCTCCTCTGCTTATAAGAACATCAGTCATATGAATTGGGGCCCATCTTAAAAACTTCATTCAGTTTAATTACCTCTTTAAAGATCCTATCTCGAAATATAGTCATATTCTGAGGAATTAGGGGTTAGAATTCCAACATATAAATTTTGAGGGGCAAACAATTCAGCCCATATCACCAGGTAGGTCAGTTTCTCTCTTCTTTCCTTCTCTCTCGCTCTCATTCTCCAATATTATCTCCATTGTTAGCCACAGTCTATGCACTGAACATTTAAGCTTCTCAGGACACTGTAGAAACCAGAATTCTGTGTCCTGCAAACACCAGGACACTTGTATCAAGCTTTCTGAGTCACCCCATTGTAGTTTCTCCCACTCCACTTGGGGGCAAAGAGGGAGAAAATTCCACAACACTTCAACAAATTTATCCAAAGAAATGTGGTTTTTTGGTCTTCTTTTTCGATTGCCACCCTTTTTATACCCTTGAGGTGAATATTAGGCAAAGATTTGAAAACCTTTTTTTCCAGTCCTCTATAGATTGTCTAACACTCATATTGAAATATCCCATTCACTATTTCGTTCTCAGACTTTCAGATACTCAGCTATATTAAAGAAAAAACTTAGATTTTAGTAAGTAAAATTTCTCACTTTTTAGGTATTGAAGAAATACTTTACAGACTTTCCAAAGAATTTTGTTTTTCCAAATGATTTAAACAGAAGGAAAGGGAGATAAAGGGACTCGCAAAGGCTGTTATGTTCACAGAGGCCCCAAGATGCCTTGATAAACTTTTATTCTCCACTGCCTGAGTTTTATTATTGGTTCTTAACATTCTGAGGGTCCCAAAGTTCACTAAAATTTTCGCATTTTCTTCATCTCTTTTTCTAAACATTACGGGAGACAGAAAATCAGTTCTTTAAGATGATTTTGCATTGCTGCTCAACATCCTCTGCACAAGCCAGAGAGGGTACAGCAGAGCTGAATGAGAGCAAAGTCGACCATCTACAACACACATACACAAAAACAACACTTTGTCAGTGTACAGATGATGCTTAATATTTTTTAGAGACTTGGAAGGGAAAAACAAGGTCAATGAAAGCAACAAATGGTTAGTAATATTTTGGTATCTCTGTGTATATGTATCTCTGTATATATGGTGTATAAAAACTGTCTCAATGGTAAACATAATTCTTTGATTTGGGACACAGTGGTTAGAGGACCCATATATAATAATATTTTTTTAAATTATGTGTATCTTCAGAGCACTTTCCATCATCATAAATACAACCCTGCTTTCATAATAGCATATTAGCTAATTTGTTTTGTCTTTTGGCTTCCTTAAATCTAGGAAATTAATATTTCCTAGCTCCCCAATATGAAGTACATTACATTTGAAAACACACCCCCAAGAAGCAGTAAACTAAATTATGCTCTTAAACATGCTCCCATACACAAAACTGCAAAATGGAACCTAAACTCCATTTCCCTCATACAATATCATTTAATTTTCCCTCACTCAGGTGAAAGATATAATGATTTCACTATCAATATATATTTGGCCCTCAAAACTTGAACTTTTTGTAGTTTGAGGTCGATATTCGCTAATCAACAGACCATTTATAAAGTTCCTTTATTTTTGTCATCATTTTTCCATTCATGTCCTATTTAAAATTACTTAAATTATTAATTTTGTGCAAATGTCCCATCATATATCAATCTTTCTAAAGATTATTTCAAATAAATCACCTTTTCCAGTAAGCAACCACATCACAAAGGTCACTTGAATCACTTCCACTTCTGTTATTCTGTCATATACAATTTGAAAGAAAATAGCAGTTTTACAACATATATTGTGTTAAAGTGAACACAAGAATGTGGTAAACTCACTTGAACCTATAGAGAAGGAATAAACAGTTTTATTATGGTGAGGACATAGGGATTAATATATTTACTTCAAAATTATATTTAGTATCTATATGATACTAATGACTCAATTGCCCCCTTTCCAAAAGCAGGGATCAAGATACAACAAAACTGATAGAATTATTCCGCAGTAACGCCAAGTGTAATTCTATCAATTAAGTTACAGAAACAGTACCCACCTAGCATCTGGGCTGTTCAGTGGATGCCTCCTAGCAATGTGTTGAATAGATCTGCCTCCTACAATTCAAAGATGCAAACGTAGATCTCCATATGCTTGCCTGAATAAAAGAAATATATTCACCCATAAGTGAAGTGAATTTCAGAAAGTCACCGACCCTTGCCTTATCACTCATTTTCTTCTTTTCTTCTCTGACTTCTCATCACAATGGGAAACATGACTGAGAAGTCTTGAATGAGGATAAGGATCAAAGATAGGATAAATTTAAAATAGTTTGCTTTTTTCAAGTGGTGCCACCCTGCCTTCTATTTCTATCATATTCCTCTGTAGTGCACAGAAACGTAAAAAATGTAGAGCCCTATTCCCCTTTCCTCGCCTCCTAAAAATAATTGTGTAGTAGTTTGTATTGTAAATTGCCACATCCAAAATAAGGTAATAACACATTAGTTTGCAAAGTCGTTTATAGAAACTAGGGGCCAGGGACAGCTCTGCATGCTAGGCCCTTATTCGGACTTTCACATTGTCCAAACTTTAGTCTTTAGGATGGATGATAATCATATCCCTGTGTCCCAGGACTCACCAATCTTTGTTTTTAACTTCATTGAACAATAATTGACAACTATAATGTTATATATTTAAAGCGTAAAACATAATAATTTAATATACATACCCAATGTAGAATAACTAACAAGATCAAAATAATTAATACATCCATCACCTCACGTAGTTAACACAGGTATCACTTTTTTGTGTGAGGTGAGAATACTTAAGATCTACTTTCAATAACTTTCAAGCATACAAGACCGTATTATTAACTATAGTCAGCATGCTGTACATTAGACCCTCAGAATTTACTCTTCTTATAATTGGAAATTTGTGCCCTTTAACCTGTATCTCCCTGTTTCCCCCTCCCCTAGCCCCTGGCAACTACTATTCTCTTCTCTGTTTCTATAAAATTTACTTTTCGTTTTTTAGATCTCACATGTAAGTGGTAACATCAATATTTGACATTCTCCTTTTGTCTTATTTCACTTAGCACAATGCCTTCTGGATTCATCTATGTTAAGGCTCACCAATCTTGACCATAAAATGAGGTCAGTTTGATTGTAAATGAATAAATTATGGGAACATAAATTGATACAAGCCTGATTTTAGGAGATTAGAACCTGTCCATATATCCCCATACTGTTACTGGGTGTCCTCAAAGATTGCTGCCTATGAGCCTCAAAGTTTTAACAGCTTGTCAGAGACAGATGGGAAAAACAACCAACGCTATGCTAAAAAGTGGCAAACATTTTCAAGGGTGATTTTTAACAGATTGTTCAAAGTTGTAAACTCCCTTCTATTGCAAATATCATCTCTCCTCCATAACTCCTCTCTGGCAGAAGTGGGTACCCCAGCCCTGGGCCAGCCCTTTGGCAGCAGATGCAGATAGATACAGCAGGAAACCCAAGATCAAGGACAGTAATCCCACTAGGCCAAGGGCATATCTCTCTTTATTTTCTCCCTTCTCCTCTCAACCACTCCTCTCCCCATACTTTTAGTACAGTTGATTTGGAGCCACAGTTTAGAAGCTGCTATTAGGTGGTGATATCTCTTGTTGAAGTCAGTTATCAAATATTGTTTGCCCTTTTCTTCATTCTGCGCTCCGTCTTTTCCTTGTGTAAGCTACTGGTGAAGGCTCACTGCTGACTCTGCTTGCCATGAAAAGCCCAGTATCCAGGCTGGCTATGAAAGCCTCCAATGTACTGGATGGGTTCCCGGAAGAGAAGCTGAAAAGGCTCTGGTTCCCAGCTTTTAGCCACACTTTGTCATCTGGACCTTGAAGGTACTCTGCTTGTGTCTAGAATCTTGCCAAGTCTTCATGAAAAAGTTTCCACCAGTCTCTGGCTCTTTCACTTCCAGCCATAATAATCTAACTTGTGGACAGGACTGTTAAAATAGATGAAATACCAGCTACTTTTGGCCCTCTCCCCTAGGGGTGTCATTATTCCTTCTTACCCAGTTAAAATGCTGGATTTTTCTTCATATCTATAGCTGTAACCTATATTAAGGAAAAAGGCTGAGTATTAAATGAAAAGGATATCATCACTAAAAATACCTATTTGCTGAATAATTTCCATTTTTCAGATTTATGCTCCATCCCTTCTTCATTTTATTCCGTGACCCTGAGGCTAACCTTTCTGGATTGTATCAACAGATTCGCTTTCAGACTTGGATTTGGTCCATGAGAGGCAAGGAGGAGAAAGAGATCAGATTATTCATCCTACTGGCTACCTCCTGGACAGATCACAGCAGTTGACAGTGTCATTCTACAAATGGCCACAGCTTCTATCTCCTGCCATGTGGCCATCTCCTATAGCTGTTTTCTCTGATTTCCAAGTAATTACTCCTTTTTCTTGGCTTCAAGTTTAAACATTGCAATAGTTTCCTACTGTTACCAACCCTAGGATTTTTCCAACCCTAGAATTTTTGCCAACGCTTGTTGGTTTTCCTTGTAAACTCTCCTCAATGTGCTTTTCTGGATGTGGAATCTATTTTTTAGCAAGGGCACTGATCCAATGTGCTCTCCTTCATGGTGAGCCAGATGCGTCCTGTGATAGCACTTTAGAAAGGAAAGAAACAAGACAATCTAGATCAAAATGTTGCAGTATCCCTCCGCCATCACTGCTAGAGTTCAGCCTGGGTCTTCTGTAAATATGGTTTCTCACTTTCTTCTATTCACATAGCTCTTTTCCTATCCTGAAACTTTCTGACTTAGCTGACAAAGGAACTATTAACTAGCTTAATTTAGTGAGTCTTTTGTTTATTTGTGAGTCATTAAATATTATGAAATAATTCATTTGAAATATCAGATCAGAGAAATTTTTTTCGATATGGTAAGAGCTTCACGTTCAAAATCCTAAAGGACAGTTTTTGAGACAGTATGGCAGATGGAAAACAGTCAACCCAGCTCTTTCTCACAGTATGGAGAGGACTTTGTCACTGAATATTCCCACCAAGAGTATTCTTCAGAGATAGTTACTCTTTGCTAAGTGAGGACCAAGAGACAGTCACAAATTTTGATATACTTGACATTTCGAAAAAGACATGAGACAATGAAATAAAAGGCCACTATGAGCCATCGCTTCCCTCTGTAGACAATCCCCTTGGTAAGTACAATTCCCAAGGCATCCTATAGGATTTAAAGCAATATTTCAGAAATTTAGTTACTTAATGTATGTTAAAATAAATCATCATCACTCACTGCTCCGCTACTCCTAAGCTTAGCTCTTTAAAGGTTTCTTTACATGAAAATCCAGTTTTCTGACAATTTTACAGTATTTTGGAAATTAAGTTATTGGAAAGCTTTAATAATAAAAGTAAATGTGGTGGTTTTCAAAAGTCATTCATAATTCCTTCATCACAAATATAAACTCTTAAAATATTATATTTGAGGTCATACTCTTCGTTCAATTTTAGTTTCCTAAATTTTTGTGAATATTAGTTATAAGCATTTGGTCATGTTATTAGAAGTTTTGAAAACATATTTCTTCATACTATATAATATTCTATTATGCATAATTATATCATATAATTATATGGTATGTACTATAAAGTGCTGAATGATTCCTTGTTGGATATTTAGAAGGCTTTCAGTTTCTAATTATATCTTGCATTATTTTATGATCAGCTTCTTGGAAGCATGATTTCTGGGTGTCAGGGTATGGACATTATTTTAGACTTGATATTTATTGCTAAATTTCATTCCAAAATCATTATTTACACTCTCACCAAGAATTAGAAGAGAGATCCATTTCTTCACACTCTGCCCTATTTCTTTTCTTTTTTTTCTTCAAGATTGGCACCTGAGCTAACATCTGTTGCCAATCTTTTTGTTTTCTTCTTCTCCCCAAAGCCCTCCAGTACATAATTGTATGTCTTTCTAGTTGTGCTATGTGGGACACCACCTCAGCATGGCCTGATGAGTGGTGCCATGTCCGCACCCGGGATCTGAACCAGTAAAACCCTGGGCTGCCAGAGCGGAGCACATAGGCAGCCCCTGCTCTATTCCTTAGTCTTGAAGAGTTTACAAAGTAAGTATCCAGTGAAGAGATAGCATGTACATTTGATATTAGATCAATTTCATAGCATTTGTATCATGAGGCTGAAAAAATCTTGTCTTTTATATTTTATTTTAAGATTCTTTCTATACCATTTACATTTTGAAACTATTAAATCTGACCTATTTTGTATGTTGATCTTGAATATGTATCATCTACTCTGAATCTTATAATTCTCTACCACCAACATAAATTAATAATACTTCAATTGTCTTGAAAAAACAGTTAACTTCTTGGGAAATACTAAGTTTTATCTTCTTCTTTATCACTAATTCTAAGAAAAAGAAACTTTGAAAATCATTTCATTTAAAATACTATAAAATATGTTTGTCAGTTTTAAGATTTTCTGAGGAATCCTTAAAATCTACCAATGCAAAGAGTAAATCAAATTTTAACTGCTGTCTCTACTTTCATTTCCATTATATTTTCACTTCTAAAGGTTGAAATATACAAAAAAAAATACTGATAGCATTTACCTTTGTAACCTTAAGACGTTCACTCAAACTATTCTGCAAACCAATTTTCAGTTTCTGACCTTCTGGTTGGTCTTCTCATATCCAGGACATCCAAGCATGTTGCAAAATGTTACGGCAAGCTGCTTCCTGAAAATGTGATGCATGATGCCTGTCTGTTCACCCTAGTGGCAAGTGAAGGTCCAGGCCACCACTTTCCTCGGAAAGGAGAGAATAAGAGGAAAATTGAGTAGCTGTGTCCCTCACAGCAGAATCATTTCTGATGTCATAATATACATCTGCCTGGGTTTCCTATTCAGACTGATTCTCTGACATATTAACTCCAAGTTGGGACTCTCTTGATGAGCAAAAATTGTTTCTCTGCCTGTGTGTGAGAATAATAAATTGTAGAAGAATGTGAATTGCCTTTGCCTGGGACAGAAATACGGTCCCAGGAAGTTCCTGTTTAACTTCCCTGTTCAATATTTTGTGGCACACTGGGAAATCAAAGCCAGAAATTCAAGAAGCCAGCTGGCAATGTAGAGAACTATTTGGCCTTGGAATTTGATCCCTTGTGAGGATGAAGTGAGACAAGTGTGAAAGTTCCTTAAAAAAGATAAAAATGTTATACACAAATGGAAGGTATTATTAGTGGGGTCAAATCAATTGTGGGGGTAAAGAAGCCTCTTTGCCTTGCATTCTCAGAGCAGTGCTGGGAGCACAGTGGAGCTGCAACATGGACCTTTCAGAGGCTTTAAGGTAATTTATGGATAAAAACAAACTCAGTGGCTTTTTTATGCCTTTTGAGGACGTACGAGAGACATAAAGACATAAAATGAATGATGGCCTTCAAAACAGCACCTATATAGGATTGAGCAAACAAAGTCTGAAACTCATAGGTCAAAGATAGATTTACCTAGTGTGCTTTAGACAGAAGTTTACTTTTTAGAAGTATAGATGTAGAGACAGCTTTATGAGGGAACCTACTGTATGAGTGTCATTCTTTAATGTATCCCCAGGAGTTAAAAAAGGGCCTGGCACAACAAATATTCTTTTGAGTTAATAAGTGTAAATTTGGCACATGTTTTGTCCCAAATTCCTCTAATTACCAGACCTCTTTAACAGATTACACTTGAGATTATTCTACCCCATTATTGTCTTAAAGCAGAACCACAGAATACATGAATAAGTGAGCTGATAGTCTGGATAACCAGAATATACCCCTGCAACTGACCTCAAAATGATGTTCTGATTAATCTAAAGAGATTTCTTCTCTCTGCCACTTGTGAGCACATGTAGCTAAGTTCAAGTCCATCTCTCTTGTCATGATACCTCAAAGGATCAATACTTTTCAGGTTCGTACAATACTTCTCCTGCTAATTTGAGTTTCTGGGTAGCTATTCATACACATATTGCTTCCTATACATATTCTCTTAACTACTGTCTCTTTGACTATCCTTGGTTTTTGCTCTAGAAGGAATGAAGCAGCTCGGTGAAGTGGTGTATTACATGGTCATTGCAGACAGGACATTTTGGGCTTACACTTCTACTGAAACACCCATACATTGATGATAGAGAAGCAAGAAAGCAAAGTTTAAAATGTGGAAGAAGTACATGCCCCCTCAGGAATTCCTCATGGAGGCCACTTGGTGGAAGCCAGAGTTCCCACACATTTGACACCTGTGCAGTAAACTGACCAATGAGGACTCTGATTCAACCTGGCTCCTGGGTGCAAGAATGACGCAATTTTCTTCACACTTTTGCCCATGGCTCCTGGCCACGGTCTCAACACCAAATCACTTTTCTGGCTTACTGACTGTATTACTTTCTTAAAGCTGCTGTAATAAATTCCCACGCATTTGCTGGCTTAAGATGACAGAAATTTATTGACTTATAGCTATGGAGGACAGAAATCCAAAATCAAAGTGTTAGCAGGGCCACACTCCCTCTGAAGTTTCTAAGAGAAAATTCTCTCCTGTGTCTTCCAGCTTCTGGTGCCTCCAGGTGTTCCTTGGCTTGTGGCTTCATCACTCCAATCTTTGCCTCCATCTTCACACGACCTTTTCCTGTGTGTCTTCACCTCTTCCTATAAGGATACTTGTCACTGGATTTGGGGATCACCTTAATCCAGGATGACCCATCTCAAGATCCTTAATTACATCTTCAAAGACCCTTGTTTGAAAAAAGGTTGTAGTCACAGGTTCTGGAGTACGGACATATCTTTTTGGGGGTAACAATTCATCCCACAACACTGATGGATTAGGGAGGACCAATATTCAGGGTCCTCACTATCCTCTTCTTTTATAGCTGCTGTGTCTTCCAACTTTTTCCCAACTTATCAAAATCTCTATTTGTGTTATTTTCTCATAATAGTCTTTATGTAAAAGTCTCAATGGAGTATTTATTTGGAGTCCAAATGACAAGCAATTAAAAATGAGACCCTGGAGAAATGGAAACCTAGAGACTCTTAGAATAAACTACCCTAATTCTCTTCCTTTGAGAGGAAGGCATTGAAGTTTCCATTCAGTCAAGGGCTGAGGAACTCCTCTTGCAAAAAGAAAAAAGTCAAAATAAGCCAAAGCTGGTGATGTTTAACAAGTTCATATATTTTTTAGACGTTAAAAGATTACAGCCTGCTAAGTGTGCAGACATAAAACTAAGTATGAACTCCCTATATTTAGGTATTTTATTTAACTATGTTATCAGAATGAATTTACAAATTGAATATAACAAAACAGCTAAATAGAAATAATTCAAACTTTGTCATTAATTGAAAGTGACAGATGATTACTTTCTGAAACTAAGTCACTACTGGTGAGACAAATGTGAATGTAGTTTCTTCAGGGTATATGCTATTGTGAGCTGTATGTTAGGGGATTATCCCACCATTTTCTCGATCCAAATGATTACCCAACCATTTTCATGTGCTGGGCAGAATTGGCATTTGATCTTCTCTTCATGCAAACTCTCTTCCTTTCTCCTTATTAGAACAAATAATGGGGTGCTATCAGGTGCTAATATAATTTAAAAGATGCAATTATAGATATGGAAAAGAATACAAGGCTGTAAACTATTGAGCAAATCATACAATTAATCTCCAAGACCAACCCATACACACTAACTGCAGGTTTGGGATGCAGGGGTGGGGATCCTGCTTCTTTGGGTTCAAATGAGGATGTTAGAGTCTGGAAAGGTGGAGAATGGATAGTATGATTGCATCTTACATAATTTAACTCCATACCAAGGTTTCTAGGGAGGTACTTTTTGCATTAAAAAAAGGTTTTGTTTTGGTCTGAGGATTACAGACTGAAATAATTTTCTCTCTGTTTGAATTTCAAGCAAACCAGGTGCTATGCGTTGGTTATTACAGTGAGAAAAGTGACATCAATAAGTCGTATTATTCAGTTTTTCCAACCAGCTCCAAGACTGATCCTGAAGGGATAAGGTGCATTTTTACTACCTCTCAACAACTGTTTATAGATTAAAGATAATCTGATTTTAATATATTGCCCTTTACTACATCATTAGTATTCAAATATAACAAACGTTGTATATGGAAATTAATACAAGAGAAAGAATTTAGTTTTGTGCTTAGTCTACACTTATGAAGTATACAAGAATATTGTAGTTTTGCAGTATCTACAACAGTCAAGTAAAGAACATTTGGGCCTCAAATTTTTAACCTGTCACAGTGTTATCAACTGAATTGTGTCCCCCCAAAATTCATATTTTGAAGCTCCAATCCCCAACACGAGTGTATTTGGAGATAGGGCCTTTATGGAAGTATTTAAGGTTAAATGAGATCCTATGAGAGGGACCCTAGTCAGATAGAACTGGTGTCCTTATAAAAAGAGAAAGCAACACCAGAGTTCTGTCTCTCTCTCCACTTGAGCACAGAGGAAAAGCCATGAGACGACAGAGCAAGAAGGCAGCCGTCGACAAGTCAGGAAAAGAGTTCTCATCAGAAACTGAATTTGCTGGCACTTTGATCATAAACTTCTAGCTTCCAGAACTGCGAGAAAATTAATATCTGTTGTTTCAAGCACCCAGTCTGTGGTATTTCATTATGGTAGCCTCAGCAGTCTAACACACGTAGCAAAGTTTGATTGGTCTGCCTTATCCTAGATAATTACTCCACTTTGCACTTCACTGTTCACCTCTAGTTATAAATATAATGTCAAAGTCTGATGGAATGATTTCATCTGTGACTTTGCTGAGACATAGTCAAAGCATTTCATTTTGCAGAGTGTGGGAAATGATTTTGAGTTTAATCCAGTTCTTAAAAGACAAAAGTTGGCATCACAAAAACTCCCGTCTTCACTGGCACTAATTAGTCTCCTTCCTGACAGCTGAACTAGGTATGACTAGGACTGAATATTAAACCAAGATCGAAAAAACTTCTCTCTTCCTTAGAGTTTATCTTTCTTTCCCACGGTTGAGATATATTTCCCCAGAAGCCAAGAGAAGCTTGTTCTTTGCCATCCTGGTTTTCTGACCAAATAGAGTATTTTATTCTTCTGTCATTGTGACATATTCTACCGTATGATAATATCACAGCAGAGTAATAAAAAAAATCCTTATGATTGCTATATAAAAGTGATGCACAAATGTAGTATATCTTGAAAACAAAACACCTGAGAAATATGAAACATTTTTTCACATTAGAAATGATACACATAATGTGCATTCCTTAAGTTTTCACAATGTTTTAAAAAAATACCAAAATACCTTTACTTTATTGCAAAGAGTAGAAGAAAGTATTCATGAAATCCATAACCAATGAAAATTCAGTTTGATGTAGTCCTATTTGTTCATTTTTTCTTTTGTTTCCCTTGCCTGATCAGACATGGTACTTGAAAATATGCTGCTCAGACCAATGTCATAGAGCGCACTCCCTATGTTTTCTTCTAGAAGTCTCATGGTTTCAGGTCTTACATTAAAGTCTTTAATCCATTTTGAGTTGATTTGTGTGCATGGTGTAAGGGAATGGTCTACTTTCATTCTTTTGCATGTGGCTGTCCAGTTTTCCCAACACCATTTACTGAAGAGACTCTCCTTTCTCCATCGTATGCTTTTGGCTCCCGTATCGAATATTAGCTGTCCATAAACGTGTGGGTTTATTTCTGGGCTCTTCATTCTGTTCCATTGATCTGTGTGTCTGATTTTGTGCCAGTACCATGCTGTTTTGGTTACTATGGCTTTGTGGTATATTTTGAAAGCAGAGAGCGTGACACCTCCAGCTTTGTTCTTTTTTCTCAGGAATCCTTTGGCTATTTGGGGTCTTTTGTTGTTCCATATAAATTTTGGGATTCTTTGTTCTATTTTTGTGAAAAATGTTGTTGGAAATTTGATAGGGATTGCATTGAATCTAGAGATTGCTTTAGGAAGTATGGACATTTTAACGATGTTAATTCTTCCAATCCAAGAGCATGGAATATCTTTCCATTTCTTTGTGTCTTCTTTGATTTCTTTCAACAATGTTTTATAGTTTTCGGCGTAAAACCTTTCACCTCTTTGGTTAAGTTTATTCCTAGGTATTTTATTCTTTTTGTTGCAATTGTAAATGGGATTATATTCTTAATTTCTCTTTCTGCTACTGCATTGTTAGTGTAAAGAAACCCAACCGATTTTTGTATGTTGATTTTGTATCCCGCAACTTGACTGTATTCCTTTATTTTTTCTAAAAGTTTTTTAGTGGATTCTTTAGGGTTTTCTAGATATAAAATCATGTCATCTGCAAAGAGTGACAGTTTCACTCTTCTTTTCCAATATGGATCCCTTTTACTTCTACATCAAACTAAAAATCTTCTGCACAGCAAAGGAAACCATCAACAAAATGACAAGACAACCTAACAATTGCAGAAGATATTTGCAAACTATATTCAGATAAGGGGTTAATCTCCAAAATATACAAGGAACTCATACAGCTCAACAACAACCCAATTAAAAAATGGGCAAAAGATCTGAACAGAGATTTCTCCAAAGAAGATATATGGATGGCCAACAAGCATATGAAAAGATGCTCAACATCATTAGCTATCAGGGAAATGCAAATCAAAACTACAATGAGGTATCACCTCACTCGGGTCAAAATGGCTATAATTAACAAGACAGGAAACAACAAATGTTGGAGAGGATGTGGGGAGAAGGGAACCCTTGTTCACTACTGGTGGGAGTGCAAACTGGTGCAGCCACTATGGAAAGCAGTATGGAGTATCCTCAGAAAATTAAGAATAGATCTACCATATGATCCAGCTATCCCACTGCTAGGTATTTACCCAAAGAACTTGAAAACACAAAAGCATAAAGATACTTGCACCCCTATGTTCATCGCAGCACTATTCACAATAGCCAAGACTTGGAAACAATCTAGGTGCCCATCAAGGGATGAATGGATAAAGAAGATGTGGTATATACACACGATGGAATACTGCTCAGCCATAAGAAATGATGAAATCCGGCCATTTGTGACAACATGGATGGACCTCGAGGGTATTACGCTGAGTGAAATAAGTCAGAGGGAGAAAGTCAAATACCGTATGATCTCACTCATAAGTAGAAGATAAAATCAACAACAAACAAACACCTAGCAATGGAGATTGGATTGGTGGTTACCATAGGGGAATGAGGGGAGGGCAAAAGGGGTGATTAGGCTCACATACGAGGGGATGGATTATAATTAGTTTTTTGGTGGTGAACATGATGTAATCTACACAGAATTCAAAATATATTATGATGTACATCTGAAAGCTATATATTGTTGTAATCCAATGTCACTGCAATTAAAAATTAATAATAAAAAGTCTTAAAAAAAAGAATATTCAAATCATTGGGCCATCAGGTGGGTCTTTTCTTTCTATTTAGCTTACTTAGCACTTCTACTTTGTACTTTGAATTTGCAAAGTGCTTATCAACCTTATTAGTTAACCCTTGTAATGTGTCCATGAAGTAGATGGATGGCAGGCATTAGTGTGACATACATTAGTGTACTCCTCTGAGAGACGCTAGCAATGAAGCACATGGAGGTTAAATGATTGCAACACAATTGCCCATCAAGCTTGAAGAAAAAAGTCTTCTTAGTCTCAATTTCCTACTTTCTAACCCTTAGTGATATCAAGGATAAAACTAAATATAAGATCATTCACAAGAATCTAATGTGTAGTCTCCTTTAAAAATGAGAGCTCTCAAATGCATTTTCTTAGGGTACTGAAAATCTATCCATTGAACAAGTATATTAGATATATATTTCTTTGTCACTTCCCCATTTAAGATGGGATCATCTTAAAAGGCTATGACATAAATTGTTGTGGGAAAGATCGATTAGTTTAAAAGCTTTTTCCTTTTAACAGATCAGATAGTCATTATATTTCACCCTTTTGTGTGTGATTTTCATTGAGCCATTTTAATCATTTACTCATTTGAAAAAATTTCACCAAAACCAAAAGGTTCTACAAATCTATTTATCACCTCTGGCTTTCCTTGCTAATCACTGGGTTTGAACTTCTGGGAACTGGGGACAACTGCCTGATTCTGGAATCCATTTCTTTAGAAGCAGATTTTTTTTAAGTACGCTTCAATTCTCTTCATGGGTCCAGCTCACTACCCCATTTATAATCCTTTCTCTCATCTGAGAACCTCACTGGGGAATGTTTATGAGGAAGAAAAGAAGGGTATGTTTTGAAACTTAGGGTAAAGAAAAAGATATTATGGTTAGTTCAATGGGAAGAAAACTAAATGATTCATTTTTTAGATGAACCAATCTTTTAATCTCACATCTTTTCTCAATATTTTACCTCTTTTGTTATTTTTCACCTGCATGTCACCTTTATTTGGAAATGGATACAGCAGGAAAAAAAGTGCTCAGGGTAAAAGTCTTAGTATTTCATTACCTCTTGTTTAACATAAATGGTGGTAAAAAAGTTAAAAGGAGTTTGATATAATGAAATTGACAGGTATGAGTTCTTCACCTCTCTTGATCTCAAACATGGGAAATCTGGCATGTTGAAATAATTGGAGAGTATCATAAAATAATGGTTGATATTTGTCTAAGTTTTTGTATTTTACAAAGTACTCCTACATTCAACATTTAATTTGACCCTTACATTTGAGAAGCTGATGTTGCATAGTATCATTTCTAGTTAACTGGTGAAGAAAACAAAGCTCAAAGAATCTGAGTCTTATCCAAGTCACATGGATGATAACTTCTAAGTCTTATAGACAGGACATGAACCTTTTTACACCAAGTCCAAAGAAATTCTTCTTATTTTCTCTCACTATTTTATAATGTGGACCTATGGAGAATATTCACAAATAAATCTTGCAGTATGCGCCATATTTGTTTTGCCTAAAACAATAAATAGGAAAGTCATGACTGAGAAAATACCAATAAAAATCTTGATAAACATTTCTCATATTAACCCCCAAGGATAGAAACCAAAACATCTAACATTTTCAATAAGTTGCTGAGGATTTTCACTCTCTTATCTGCAGTTAACCAAATGAGTGGTTTCCAAATGAAAATTGATCCGGAAATGTTTCATGTGATTATCGTACAGAGTTGAAAGTAGTTTAAAAAGCTCCAAAGAATAACTTATTCTAAAAACACTTGAGTGTAAATTCAGGACCTGTCCCTGTGTCCAGAAATCTTGTCATACAGCCTAAACATTTTTCGGTACTTTGCCTATCTCTCTCATGGACCATTAACAAGAATTTTTGTGCTTCCAAAAGGACAATGACAAACAAATTCTGTCTACTAGTGGAATCATGGCTTGTGGAACCAAATCTTCAATGGCAACCTGTTGCCCCAGAATCGAGTCTAATCCTCTCACCCTGACATTTAAGACTCCAAAACAGATCCTCGTTTTCTTCTCCAGCCTTTGCCCTCACTACTCATATCATAAATAACTACAGTTATTGCTAAACACATCTCCTGCCCCTTCTTCAGATTTATTTTGTGCTCTTTTAAATGGGCACCTACAATATCTTAATGCTTTTCTTGTCTCTCTGAATCCTGTTCATTTGTTACTATCCAACTTAAGACAGGGTCCCTCCAAAACATTCTGCCTCTTTATTTTGAACTACAACTTTTAGTACATGTAATGTTAATTTGCTATTTAAAATTCACTGCCTTCCTTGCATGATATTAGCCATTTTTAAATCTCTGGCATCATTTTACTTTCACATTTCTATTATTTAAGTGAATCAATATAATCAAACATAATATTTGCTATTAGTCATTAAATATTAGAGCCAGACACTAGATAAGCACTTTAAATACATTCCCTCACTTAGAACAACCACCCAGAAGTTGCTACTATTATTATTATTATTTCATAAATGAGCACATTGAGGCCTAGAAAAGTGAAGTTACATGGTCAATGTTATAGTAGTAGGATAATTGGCAAAATTAGAATTTGAAAATAGGCATTTCAGACTCCAGAACCAAATTTTATCTTACCACACAACCTCTTTCAAGGATTATAATTGGGAGTGGATTAAAATTATTTATATCTTAAATACAGTGTTGTATTCTGGATTGAATCCTGAAACTGGAAAAGGACATTAGTGGAAAACTATTGAAATCCACATAGTCTGTGGTTTAGTTAAAAGTAATGTACCAACGTTACTTTCTTAGTTTTGACAAACGTACTATTGTTATAAAAGATGTTGACATTAGAGGAAGTTGAGCATACAGAAAGTCTCTCTAAATTATGGCAACTTTTCTGTAAATCTAAATTGATTTAAAAATTTTAAAAAGTTTTAAAAAGTCTATGACAGGAGGATTGGCAGCAGATGTTAGCTCAGGGCTAATCTTCCTCAAAAAAATAAATAAATAAAAATAAAAAGTATGTGAATAATTTCTATTTGCTCATAATTGATGTGCTAGTTGTATTTCCTCAGCTATGTAACTTTCTGTTCTTCCATAGCCTCACGATATTTTATTTACCTCTTTAATGGAATTTGTCTTGTTCCTTATATTTGTATGTGTTTATGTGTGTGTGAATACTTATTTTTGCTCCCTACAACTTTGTCAGCTTTATGATAACAGATGCAGTGTTTTATAAATTACTCAATTCCTCCATAAATTTTGGTAGAGTCTCTTATACATAATGAGAGTGTAAATAAAATATGTTGGATTAATTCCAGTTTGAGACTGATGACTTGGAGGTGATTTTTTGGAGTCGTGATAGATTTTCAGATAGCCAATCATCCTCTTTTCTTCCACTTTCTTTTTTCACCAATGATATATAGAAAGATGGCCAGCAAGTTTTATAGCTGTAGTTTGTGGTTATTAAATAAAATTGCTAAGTGAATCCTCTGATCCCAAAACTATGGCATATGACACTGTTGTAAAAATCCACCCCCCCAAACGGTGAAGTTAGACATTGTGGGAAATGAAATCCACTATTATGCAATATCTATCACCCAAGAAACTTATATTTTGAATTCAGAAAAGAACAATGAGATATTTCTTCCCAAATACAAAACTATACACTGATGTTTTTGCCTTTTCTTTTTTATTTCAAAATGCACTGGATCACAGTTTACAGGCTTTTTAAAAGTCATTTCATTTTTCTTGGCCTGAATAAAGGGCAAATTTGTAAAAAATAATTTTAAAAACTCCACTCCCTTCTTTTGGTTGTCAAAGTTTCCCTGATAACCAAATAATCATATTACATAAGACACTGAGACATAAGATATGCGACTTCATAAAGGCAAAAGTCTTCCCCAGTCCCAGACTTTTCTCTCCGCTCTAAACAGCAGCATGCTTGTCAGCACAAGCTTTGGTTGCAGTGGGTAAAGAAAGTGGCCAAAGGACGCTGACAAATCCATCCCGCCTACTGTAGGAGCTCATCTCCTGCTGAGCTTGAAGGTAGCTCTTAAAATTAACCCCCCAGCGTTAGTGTGCCTTGCCTCTTCGTTGGATGTAACAAATCAGTGGCAGTTGAATTAGAATTCTTTGCCCTTGACACCTCAAAGTGCTGCTCAGCCCAGTGAGTTAATGGGATATTGCAATGGCATATTACAGCATGCTGATTTCCGAATACTTTCATACTTAAGAACAGAGTGACAGGACACTTTGAGTCATCAACCAGGAAAAATTTCTCCACTCGTGCCTTGAAAATGGGAATAAATGTGCAAATCTATACAATTGTGCTTCCCTTGCCATCTATCTTGTCAAAATGAAAATCGACATGGGAATCAAGTCAAATGCGCTTCAGCAGATTAGGGAGAAATAATGTATATTTTTTCTCTTGAGTCACACAGAGCAGCTATCTCTTCCTGCTGGGCCAATTTGTCTTGGGCTAGTGGTCCTGAAGGTGAAACTTTGAAGGTCCTGTGAATGAGAAGCCAGTACTATACAGAGTGAAATAAATACAGGAAGAGCAGCGTGTGGATAAAACAAGGTACCACAGAATAAACTGTAGATTGCGTTTTATTTTTTAATTTCAAGAGAACATCGTGTTCTCTTGAATACTGTGAGAAATAAAAGAGAAGCTGTAAAATATTTTTCTAATAAAAATCAAGAAAGCTGCTTAGTTATTTTTGAGTCTTTCATTTTATATTCTTTTATTTGACCTCAAGTCATCCTATAGCTCCATTGTGTATGGGGGTGTGCGTGTGCTGCCAGAGATTGCACAGGAGGGGTGGGGAGGCCTATGAGAAGAAAAGGAAGAGGAAACTGATGAATAAAACTTGATCTATTTGAAGAATGAATGTTGGTCAGTGTCAAAAGCCAAATGCGATTCACTGTATAAACCACTCATTCATCTCTCTGCCTACAGGTTTGCTTTCTCCACTAACACTATTATATTTCCTTTAGGACACTCCTACCACCATGATAATTTACTCACTCCTGTCCAGATCCTCGTTCTTTTTCAAGGAAATGATGTGCTGATCTCATTTCTAAGCCTAGATGTAATTTTTTAAAGAAGACATTGGCATATTCAAAGCAAAGGGCAGATAATTCTTAATTATGTTTTGTTTTTGTGGGATCACTTTTTGAAATCCATCAGGGAAACCTACATTGACGACCCTAGATATTATAATCCTCCTACTCCCGCCCTTGGGACTTGCCAGCAAGTCAAGTTGTCCAGGAAAATTTCATTACAGCAGGACTCACTGTCCAAGCAACTATTAGCAGAGGGACAGCAGGGAGAAAAGTAACACAGTAGCTGTCTCCACATTGACGCAGATTAACTGCTCTTGGTCTGGAATCCTGGTGGAATACTGAGGAGCTGCAGAAAGTCATTTTCAGGTACAAAATTGAGAACAGAGCTGAAAGATGATACACAGTCATCTGTGAATTGCAACAAGTGCCGCACAACTGGAAGAACCAAGAGTAGAATTAATTTGGTCTAAAACGATATCCCTAGGAACAGTTTAAAACAAGCTTCCACATGTTCCTGCAGCTGACAATTTATTTAATTGGGAAGGCTATTAAAATATTTGATTGCTATGGGCAAAATTCTATGAGACTGTGGAGCCATATATATAACCACAGGTTTATCTTTTCTCCATGTATTCAACTGGGGACACTAATTGAATTCATCCACAAAGCACTGGATTTTATTGTGGATGGAGTTGGTTTCTTTCCAGGAATCAATTCCCATTTTAAAAGTAAGCCTAAACTGTCTGGGCATCAGCCAGATGTTTTTGAGACGAGGATGATTAAAATGGTTGCAAATTCCATGGTGTATATTTTCCTTACCATTCTCACATTCCATCTTGAAGAGTCAAGACAAACCACACTCTGGATTACAGATTTCTGGGAAGGTTAGTCTAATTCATATTAGTCTAAAATAAATTTTAATGTGTTTAAAAAGAATTTAGAGAGAACGTAAGTATGATATGGGCATACATACAATATTGAGGATAATAAAATGATATTTATCTATGAAAAGATAAGGGTGTATAGTCTGGAATTATGGCCATTTCAGTTAAATTAAAAAAGTTTTTTTTAACTTGTAACCACTAAGAATCACTTTGGAATTTTTCTTGCAGTTAAATTTATTGCTCAGTCTTTACTTCCGATGATATTTCAAAGTATAAGTTTGTGATAACAACTTAGAATATCTGCATTTTTGAAGGAGCAGCACAAGTGAAATGACAATGTTCCCTGTGGGAGCCCAACTCTGACGATTAAGAAACACGCATAACAACACCAAAACCACAAATGCTCAAACTTATGGATGATAGAAGAACTTTTTTATTAGTCTATATTTTGACCAAAAGTTTGCTTACCTGGTCACTTGCAATTTCTGCAGCTGTATAATACCTACAAAGAGCCCTAATCTTTCCATTAGTGACTACCTAACATCCACACATAAAATACAGGCATCTACTACAATTCCTTCTGACATTTGTATTTCTATTACATTAGCTACCTAAATTTCAGTCTTTAAATCCTATTGTATGAATCTATCCATGCAAGACAGGTGACTCAGTAGGTGTGATTAACCTTTGTAACTCCTTTCCATAGAAAGCACTAAAGCAATTTCACTGTCTATGATGCATACTGTTGCGGAAGAGGTCTAGAAATCAAATTGGCCTCAAGAGGGAGAAATTTAAATATCAAGACCAACCTACAAGAAAAATATTTTTTCCATATTCCAGATGAAGAAATTGAGGATGAGAGAAATTATCATACTCAGTGAAACCTAACCAATAAAGGAAACAAAGCAGAAAGGTTGTGTTGTAATCAGAGGACCTCACTGAGTCCTTGGAAGAAGTGCTAGAGTTGACGGGGTTGGGTTGATTGAGCACAGTTTTAGCGTCTCTCTTCATTTAGAGCAAAGCAGCTTCATATGCATTTGCTGAAGCCTAAAGATTTACCAGATGGGAAAGAGTGCACACTGATGGCTCTGATTTATGTGGAACATGGCCCTGGTCCACAGCTTTATGTGATTCAGCTTTGCGAGAATAAGTACACCTCACTCTGGCCTTGACTTAGTGCAAAAAACATACAACCGTGTACTGACCCGTCTGAATTTTCCTGTGCTCATCCGTTTTAAAAACATACATAAATATCCGCATGTAGATATTAAAAATATACTTTTACCTTTTTTATTTCACTAAAGCAAGGGCTGTCAAACATTTTTTGCCATGATCCACAGTAAGAAATAAATTTTACAATGCCACTCAGTACATAGATCATATACAACTGCTACAAAAGTTTCATAGAGCATTTTTATGTTTGTTACTAGCCTTCAGAACAGTACATGCAGGGGCTTCAGGTGCTACTGAAGTTCAACATCACAGGCTTCCATTCCTTCAATCTGCCCCTCACACTCAATATTCATCCTGGGGCCTAAGGCTGTGGTTCTCAAACTACAGTGAACATACATCACCCATGGAGCATGTTAAACTTGGCAATATCATGGTACATCACAGAGACCTTTATTCTGGACTCGATTAAGGGCCAGGACCTAGAAACCTAATGTTAACAAGTAATGTGGACACAGGTGATTCTCCGGCCATGCTGAGGAACACTGCCTTCAGGGCTGTAGTTCAGAGTTATCCCACAACTTCTATGCTGCCATTGATTTATTTTCCTGCTATTTTCTTATTCATCCAACTGGTATGTGCCAAAAATTGTGAGACAGGAGGGGTACAGGCCTCATGTTGCTAGAGCATGGTTGAAATAAATGCAAAAATTGGAATATAATATCATCATTTTTATTAGCAAAGTTTATGTGAGAGTTCAGTGCCAGATTTGATTTTTTTTCCCTGAACATTAGGTAACCTTTAGAGAAATGTGTGCAAAAAAGTGACAGCAGGTTTTGCTGATTATAAAGATCATTTTGGTATGATGGAGGGCAAGATAAGGGGTGAGGCAAACTTTAGGAGGTTGTTGTAACGACCCATGTAAGAGGTGGTTAGTTAATGCACTAAATAGTAGGACTGGAGATGGTCGTAGGTGCTCAGGATGCAACAAGGAACAAGAAGCATAATTTCTCATTGTTTAATAGGCGAGGTAGACAAACAGATGGTCATCCCAGTGCAGTACAACATGTTCTGTGCTAATGGTATTTATAAGTTACAATGATTGCAAAAGGCAGCGACCCACTCAGAAACACTCTGGTATGCAATGCAACTCTGTCTCAGAGAAAGAATTAGAGGGACTGTGGATGAGCATTTGACCCCCATATCAAGGTGGCTGGAAAACAAGATGAGCTCAGAATCTCAAATTGCCTTCTAATAAATGTAAGGATATAGTACCATTTAACATTGCAGTAGATTAGGGATAAAGAAAGTGAACCTCTTTGTTATGTCCTCAATAGTAAAAACCATAGGACCCGTATCTAGATTTACAAAAGGCAGGGGTGTTACCATATTTTTTCCCAATTTTATAGAATCTTATTACACAGCCTCTATGTACAGAATCATTTGTCGAAAATCCCCTAGACAATCTGGAGATTGATGACTCTCCTCCCCCTGACATTCCGTTCAATTAGGTAGAGGTCAGGAAGACATCTGCTTCATATTTCACCAGAGAGTATTAAGGACTTCAATAGAAATGGAGTTCCCTAATTTTAGGCCTTGGCACACACACAGCAAATTCACTTTTCACTTATTAAGAAAAGATGACAATTAGTTGACTTTCTCCACCAATTATTTTCATTGCAGATTTGTAAAAATTTCTCACTTATTATTGGTCACCTTATTTTGTTAGTTTTCGCTTCCCTCTCCAACCTTCCTGTTTCCCCTCTTTATATACAGCTTGACTCTGGATCACATGCAATGGACACTCATTAAATGCTGAGCAGTCAGTTTTGACAAACTCTACTTTCACACAAGTTACACAAGAGAAATACATAATATAATTTTTATGGTTGACTGCCTTGAGAAAATTTAACACACCAGAAGCATAATTCATTCAAGGGAAAAAAAAATCTCTTTAGCTGAGTTATTACCTGAGTGCAGCTCTGCAGCTGAAAATAAAGTTTGAAGGCTTCTGTGTACATAAGGAGTACAAATGGATTTGGGTCATCAATAACATGCTGAGTTCAGAATCAGAGCGTTAAGGGACTTCCCACTAACAAGTAATAATCGTATTCAGTGTGCTTATACCTCTGGTGTGACAGAGTCCCAGTCCTACACTTTACATATGTTACCTCATTATAATAGTAACAGCCCTATCATATAAACATTATAATCCCCATTTACAGATGAGAAAGCTGAGGATCAGAAAAGTGAACTAACGCCCGGAGGGTGACATCTCTGGTAAATGTTGAATCCAAGTCTGTTAAATTCCATAGCCAAGGCTTTTCCTAGAGCTTCCATGAAATTTTTGCTTTTCATCCTAACTAGAGGATGTGTTCATCACTGAGTCCCTGTAAACCATATATTTGATGTTCTGCACATTGTTTCCAGTGAAAGCAAGAGTCAGTACTCAAAGTACAGCAAGAAGTAATCTGATCTGAAAAAAAGCAGTCAAAAGGTCTTAAACTCAGAAACTCCATGCAATGAACACACTAATAGAGCAGTAGATGAAGAGGACGAGAGCCAGAGCTGATTCTGATGTTAATACTCAACACGTGAGAATGTGTATCCCTCGCCAAATTGTTTGTTTGCTGTTGTTTGCAAAGTCTAATTGTATCACACTGCGGTGTGAAATGCTAAGTAAAATGTTTCTTTGCCATATCTATCTATATAGAGAGACAGCTTTGATTTCCTTAGTCCAATATTTACGTATATCCAATATAGTTATAAAGACAGAACCACACTGCAATGGCCTTTTAAGAAAGAGTCATTTAGAAGGTAAATGAGAAATAAATATGAGACCTTTAGCTTGGAACATATTATGCCTCTTTGCGGATCCCTGAGCTACTCCCTTTCATATATGTTAGGACTCTCTGTTGCAAGAAGTAAACTTGTTACTCTTCTTCAGAAAACAAACAACAAGGAAGAAATGTGGTTAAATATTAGAAGAAGAATGAAACCTGAGAAGGCAAAGACGTCAGGCACTTGGAGAGGTACTAATCTCTCATCTCCACTGCTATGATTCTGGCTCACTCTTTATCTATGAACTTTCTTGCACATTCAATCCACCTGGCAGGAAGAAGATGATCATGCAACAGTTCCAGGTTTATAGGTCTCTAAAGTGACAACACGAAGGGATTGATATTCTCAGTACTAAGTTCATTTTCTAGAAAAGGAACACCAGTTTCCTCATTCTATTCAAATCTCTACTCTTGATTTAATCTATCTGATCACATGCTCATGAAATACACATATGGCTTTGGGTTCCCCAGTTTGGACTCTGACATCAATTGAGAATCACCCTGAGCAGATCGAATGTTCCAAAAATAATCCACTGGACCTTCTTTTGCGGATTCATTCAAGTTATGGCCTGTATGCCCAAAATACCTTCTTGCTTTCAAAGTTATCTCAAAGTATCTTCGTAATAAACCTTATTTGATTTTATTTCTCTATACACAGGAGGAGTTTTGACATAGTTAATGGGATCACTTTGGCTTTCTCATTCATCTGAACAATGTGGATCAAAGCATGACCACTTAGGCCGTGGCAACTGATGTCAGTTAGAAAAGATTAAGTTAGTCATGCAAACTTCTTGCTGGGATTAGAGAAATTCTGCTTTTGTCATTTATCATCTGGCTTACATCCTATTTCCAGTCTATACAATCCCTCCATAAGAGCCCTACTATTCATCATTTAGTTCATAATAGTTTTCTCATATTTTTTGTGTAATTATCTTTTTTGCTGTTGACTATAGAAATTAATGTTGTCTGTTTTTATACTGTAACCCTCTTGAGAATAGGGACAGCCTTCAAATAGGTTTGCCTAAATACTTGAAATTTCCAAATGGAAACTTTTAATAATAATCATTTAACGGCAATGATCATGATGATGATAGGGAATAAAATGAAACAATATATTAATCAGTAAAATGATACAATCAGTAACTAAGAATAATCATAAGCATTCATATTCCAGTAATATTATGCCTAGAGACAAAGCAACTGTTTCCTATGGCTTAAAGTTCTTAAATCACCTCAAATAAAATTGAAATATTTACTGAATTATCATGACAAAGCAATAGTTCCATAGTATAGTAGAGACAGTAAAGTAAGCTAATACTCAGCACTTATTCTTTTCATAGTAAGAAAAACCTGTTTTATGCTAGGTCTCAAGTTAACAAAGTACACAAATCTTCCACTAGAAAGGTTTTTTACAAAAACCTGATCTCAAATAAATGACCTGTGTACAAATGTGGTAAGAAATTCATTGACTAACAAATCACACATGAATAGGCTGAAGATATTTTTCCTAAAAAGAATATAAATCCAGGTGTCATAATAAATTACTTGAAAAAAATCTAGTGGAGGACTTTTATCATGTAACATATAATATTTTAGATGATATAGATACATATCATTCTATTGAAAGACAAATTTAGGTAAAGAAATAGAGATAGACCTATGTGTGTATACCTCTAAGCCTATTGATAAACCTGATTTTTATTTGCACATAGTAAGTGTTAACTAGAGTAGTGAGAATGTTGGGCCACATAGCGTTTGAACAATACTTTGGTCAAACTCGAGGCACCACAGAGGTGCTGTTCATGGTCACACATAAGACAGAAGGAATAAATCAAGCCTGGAAACATAAATGGAAGTGTGAAGCTGTACCAGGAATAACTCCAGGAGGGTAGTTTTTGCATAGGAAGAATCAGTTAGCATTGGGGGTCTTTCTCACTTGCCTTCAGTATCCCAAGTCTGTGAGGCTAATCTTAACCTCTGTGTAATCATTTATATCCTCACCCTACCAGAAGGACTCAATATCTTCAGGAAAGGTATTTCCTCTGGACCAAACAGATGCTCATTGGGGGGCCTTGAAACAGTACTGATATGAGCAGAGTCTATTTTCCCTTGATCATATTCACTAGATTATTTTTGCCCTAGGTATCAGCTGCCTTTCTGCCACCAACAATTTAGGATCAGAGTATAGAATTTGATAACCAACCCCTGAAGCATATGTGTCACCTCTTCCGTGAAAAAGCCATAACAAAGTTTAAATCTTGAAATTCACTTTGTCTCTGCTGTAGACCACCCACCAAAAAAGTTATTTCCTTTTTCTATTTAGCCTTCAAGTTGTGGATTGTTTCCTTCTGCAATGACTGCAACTAGAGATTTACATGTAAACTAGAGAGGAGTAAGTAAACACTCCTGAAGGAAGGAAAAAGGCAGGGAAGCTATGGACAGAGTTCCTACTGAAACTCTGATCAAGAGCCCGGTCTTGAAGTGTCTTCTCTTGTGTAGCAAAAGAGAAAACACAAATTAGCTTGAACTTTACTCTTTGTTCTCTTTATATTGTATCGTCTCCTAAAATTAGCTTACACTTGCAGTAAATAATTCCACATAAGTATCGCAATCTACTATGCTGCTCTAATAATCACCGTAGGGTACAAAGGATAGATTTCTGCCAGTCTTATTTCATATGGGGCTGTGAAAGAGACCCCAGGGTGGCAGGTTTGGGTGGAGGTAACAGAGCTTTTCCAGGGCCTTACGGCAGCTGTGGAGAGACTGTCAAACCTGGAGGAGCTATAGAAGACATTTGCCAGGAGCACATTTAGACCAAACTTTGTGAATGCTCTATAAATTAAGCCCAACTTTGGAACGGGAAAAAGAAGGAGTCCAGAGACAACAGCTTTTATTTTGTGGATTGGTGTACACCTGAAGATGAATTAACATCAATAGCAAAAAGAAAAGTTCTATATTTAAGTATAAAGATTCAAGACACTTACACAGAAATCCAAAAAACAAGATAGTGTACCATCATATTCAAAAATCAGGTCAGTGAGAGTAACTGGCTGCTCTGAGAAAAGCATTACTGCTAAAGAAAACAGAGGGCTGAGGCCCCTCTCTTTCCAACATCTGACTCCAAACTGTGGCTGTAAATCAAGCAACTGTGGAAGGAAGTAGAAAGAGAGAGGGTTTCAGCTTCCATAAGGAAACAAGATCTAACAGGATGATTTTAACCAGAAACATGAGCTCATGCTGAGGGGCTGAGATCACTATAGTAATGACTTGATAAGTGAAGATCAAATGGCTAACAGGGAGATCTCAGAACATGGGGATATGTATGTTCCCATATCTGTTTAATTAATTCTCCAGTTCCAACCTGGGTCACAGGTCAGAGCCATACTCACAAATATGCTTCCAGTGTGAAAACAGTTATGTATATTCTGGCAAATACTCCTGGAAACCTAAAACTTCAGGTTGTGCAGAAAAGTTGGAGAAGAACAAAGGATCTCCTGGGTAGACTGCCATGAGGGGACAATCTGACATGAGAAGTTCTCCCCACTGAACGTCTGGAAATTAAAGCTGTGAAATTAGAAAAGGACCAGAGGGCTGAGCTCTTTTGACTTAAAGAGAATTAAAGCTCTCCACTCCCTAAGGAAGAGACCAAGTCTGTGTAGGGTTAAAACAGACATGGCCTGTGCTCTTCTCAGGGATAATGCACATTCCCTGTATGAGTGGTTAGAACATCTCTGATGATAGAAGTGTGGCGGAGGAGTAGACTGAACAATCTATCTCCTGGATTACCTTTAAATTCTAATACTGCCGTTGATGATCTATGACAGCCCCTGAGAAACCTACCAGCATCTCTGTGCCTCTTTCCCTGTGTTTCTGTAAGGATGATATGTGTGATTCTTGCTGGCTGGGTTTCCATGATATGAGAACTGTTGATCTGAGGTGAAGACAAGAAAATTTCTTTTTACCTTAGGCATCAAGATGAGCCAGAAAGTCAAACCATAAAAGAGCTTTCAGAGAATAATCATGCTGAACCCTTAAGTAAGAATAAAAAAGAGTAAGTGTTCATCCACGAGTCCAAAGATAGCTGTATGCAACTATTAATACACTTTGTCTACCAACAGGAGAAATAAATAATTTCCAACGAGATAAAAATATTTTTGCAGGGCAAGGCAAAATAAAAACATTATATTTACTAGAATTTGGTGGTACTAACAAAATAACATGGTAGTTGGCATAAAGATTGGATGTACACTGCCATAGAACTGCTTTTGGCTGCGGGTGTCATTTGTCAGGAGTAAAGAAGGAATAAAGCTTTAGGGGATGAAATGTGGGCAGTGTGTAGTTTCAGGGCTCTTTTGACACTCGGAATCATCAGAAAAGTTAAATTCAGAAAATGCATGGCTTGACTTCTTTTTTTTTAATTGTATCTGTTAGTAGCAAAAAACTTATACTACATCTTGTGGAACAGAATTTAAGCAATAGTTATGGACCAAAAGGTAGGAAGAAGAGGCAACAGAGGAAGGTTGGAGTTGTACAGAAATGATAGTCAAGATCCGGATTTAACAAGCCGTGATATTTGGGGTTTAAGCCAAGTTTGTAGCCCTGTACTATTGAGTAAGAGAGATTCCAAATGAAATGTAGTTTATATATAACTCGCCTTTATATTTTAAGCATTCTCTTGATTGGTACTAAGACCTTCCAAGCTCCAAAATGCTATTTTAACATAGCTAATGTTCATGATTCTGTGGACTATCTAGTTCTCCAAGCTTCTGGATGTGATTCTCAATCTTAACCACAACATTAGAATTAGCTAGGAAGTTTTTGAAAATATTCATGCCTTAGACTCTCCTCAGAATGAGTCATCACCTTCAGCCGGTACCTGGACAATTAGATTTTTTTC
The DNA here is from genome assembly GCF_037783145.1 of Equus przewalskii. Lineage (NCBI taxonomy): Eukaryota > Metazoa > Chordata > Mammalia > Perissodactyla > Equidae > Equus > Equus przewalskii. The sequence continues at coordinate 25,030,689 of NC_091847.1, read as the reverse complement.
ACTAAGCTTTCTATGTGATTATCAAGCCCAAACAGAGTTGAGAACCCTGACCTAGAAACATTGATATTTCCAATCAGCAGTTACAGCCTTAACCTTCAACCTGGATGAATTAAGGCAGCATTTTTGTAGTTTCTGGAATTTTTTTTTTCTTGTATACTCATTCACTCACTATTATATCAGTTCAACTAATAGTGATTGCATTTCTTTTACATAGCAGGACTGTGTTAGATACTGAAAATACAATGATGAACAACAATCTTACCACTAGACTCAGTGGAGTTTACAGTGTTATGGAGTAAAATATAGGTCAAATAATCACCTAAATAAAGATATAATTACAAATTGAAATATATTATGGGGGCCTGGAATTGGCCACCTCAAGATGTGGCTCTTTGGCATGAGAATTATTTTGGGCTGATTACTTTCAAAAACTGCAGACAGGAAAGAAACTCTGAAAAGTAGAATTTACTTACCCTTTGTTAAGAGACATTTACATTGTAAAGGAAATCTCTATCTGTAAAGGTATCTCCCTCTCTGTACTAGGAAGAAGAGGGGATGACCTTATCTCTAGAAACTCTTAATCAATGTGGAAGGCAAGGACTTATATCTGCATAATAATCTTACTCTTGTTTATTGTACTTGTCTGGTAACCTCCCATAACTGACACCCCCACCCCCAATATCCTCCTTTGTCTTTAGCTGAAGATGGTATTTAAGGTGGTGGCTTCAGCCATTTTGGCAAGCTGCTCAGGTTGCCTGAGCTTCTCCCATGTATACGTGTTATAAAGCTTTGTTTAATTTTCTCCTGTTATTCTGTCTCATGTGAATTTAATTCATTCTCTGGCCAGAAGGACCCAGAGCAGGTAGAGTAAATGTCTCCCTCCCATACAATATGTTATAAAGAAAAGGTGAAATTTTGATAAGAATATAATAAGGGTCCCTGATTTAGATTGGTGAGGGAGTGGGTATAATTCCTGTGGGATTATTTAAGCAGAGCCCCAAAGAGATGAGACATGATTTATTTAAAAAAGGGTGGGAGGTAAGAGGATTCGGGGCAGAAGAACCTTCTTGTACAAAACCCTGAGATAAGAAAGAGCAGCCATATATTTGAGGAAATGAAAGAAAACCACCATGCTGGAAGCAGAGAAGACAATGAAAGAGTTGTAAGGTATAAGCCTGGAGAAGTAGCAAATGCCAACTAATATAGGGCTTGGAAATCTTGCTGAGTATTTAGATTTAAATTGATGCTGTTTTTCTTTTAAATTTTATATTCAGCTGGACACCATTAAAAGGTTTTAAATAGCAGAGGCCATGATCTAATTTGCAAATTTAAAGATTATTGCGATGTTCTGGCTACTGTCTGGAGAATGATCTCAAGAGGGACAAGATGAGAAGTAAGATCAGTTCATAGACAATTGCACTAGTTCAAGTGTAAGATGATAATAATGTGAATCAGAGAGAAAGTTGCAGAAAAATGGGTGAAATTGTGTTAACAGTATGAGAAAAAGGTTGTGTTAGGGAGGAGGAAATGTTATGGAATCCTGGCCCTTCCACTTATTTTCTGTGAAACTTGAAGAAGTTACTTAACCTCTCTATGCCCTAATATATTTATCTATCGAATGAGGATAATGCTATTTATTTCTTAATGTCTATACAAATATATAGTCAACTGTTGATCTCCAAAAGACGATCAGAAAAACATTATGATCAAGCAAAACTCAGTTTTGCAGACTTACTGCAGAAAGGGAGAACATCACCTTGACAGAGTATTTTCTCATAAGTGGCATGACAAAGGAAGATATTTATATTATTTTAGGACATGAATTGAGTGATTTTAAGGTAGGTCTTGCAAATGGAGAAACTGGTTGGGATTGGGCAGAGTTTATGACATAACTGCTTTATGGATGGGTGGAGCAAAGTGAAGGAGCTTTAAAGAGCAAGCAGTTACTCTTGAGGGGTGAACAATGAGCCTCTTCACACTCTTATCTTCCAGGCACAAGTAGCTAGTTCTTTCGTTGTTATTTTCTCAGTATTGTTTAGCACATGTATGGGAAACTATGCTTATTCCAGAATTGTTTAACATGGGAACAGGTATTATTTCCAAATCCTTATAAGATATTAATATTCAGGATTTGGAAATGAGAAATTAGAATTCCCTGGGATTCTTGGGAATCCTTGAAAACGGAAGTTATTCTTTGTTTTTCCTAACAATTTATTTGTGTTTTAAAAAAATTATGAATTACCATAATAATAAACTATAGATTGTATTTCTGTGATAAATCTATATTAAAATTTTCAGAGATTTTTAAGAAATAATGATGAATGTGTGGCTTATTACTAAAACAGACCAATACATTGTGACGAGGTTATATATTTCAATAAAGTTCAAATTGATCTCTATCTGAAATAGACATTTCATAAAAGAAGGCAATATTAAAACAAGATAAATGCCAAATAATAATTTCAAAAGTTAAAAGCGATAAACAAATATTTAATATTTAAGTGTTGTTATTCTTAAAATGAATTTTAGAGCACACAAGCATTATTATTAAGTTCATGTTGGGTGTTGGGGTACATGTTACTTCATGCAAACTCACTTTATTTATTAACTGAACATATTTTGTCTGCTTGACCAAAAATTGGTTTGCTATTAAAATCCATATTAATTGATTTTATTAATCCAGATTTTAAATGTTTTGATTTCATGTCAGAGTACCGTCCAGTAATATTCACATCTGCTTCTCTTTGAAGCTTTTCTGTTAAGGTGTTTACAGATAACTGTAGGCTAAAGCAAATATTCAAACACAGGACATCACCGGTAAACATTATTTTGTAGTATTAAAAGAACTTAACAATCAATTCTCCTAACAAGGGTAATAGCACAACACAGAACCACATTGCAAAATTACTAATTTAAGGACTTATTTTGCTTCTTAAAACTTATTTCTGGGAGTACTACTGATGGAATTTGTATAAAATGCGCAATGCCTGTAGACTTATTAATATTTATTTTATTTATAAGAATGAGTCACCGTTAGCAGCAGACAGGACCGTGAAAACACATTTATAACACGGCAGTGGCTGTAAGACTGAGTGATTAGATCGTGGCCAGCCCATCTTCCCAGAAACGTCAGCTGTATCCTTCAACTCTGAGTGTCAGTGCATTCAGTTCTCATTGGTTCTGTGACATCAGTGAGTTACCTTGAACTACTTTATGTTTCTCGTTAAGTTTTATTTCTTATAGGAGGATGATAATACTGTAAAAATTCTCCTAATTTCTTCACTGGTTTTCCTCAGGATTTAAGATTTGGAAAAATATTTTAATTTCCAGAAAAATGCCAGAAATCATTCGCACATGGAAACACTAGGCACAGAAAAGTATTTTGTCTCTTATTGTTATCAAAACCAAAGTGGGTTCCCTCTGGAGAGTTAAATCAGACACTCCACCAGAGGTAGTTGTCTCACAAAGTAAAGTATATGTGCAGCAAATAGGAGAACATGAGGAATCATTTCCAGAGTCATGACATCCCGAATAAAGGGAAGCAGGGACCTTTATTTCCGATAGGGAATGAATATTCAAAAGGGAGAGGTAGGCATTCTCTTGCACAGGCTCAGTTGGAAAACATACTTCCACATACACTATAGATTATGATAAATAAGGCCTAAGCTGCTCCTGGAGAGATTTTAGCATTAAAAATAAGGCAAAAGTCATATATGCACCTCTGGTCATGAGGCTTGGTCTGGTTCAGTGTGGTTGGTGATTGTATCTCCTTCACAAAACAAAAAGGAAAAGTGCAATTTGGAAAAACAGTTAAAATATCCAAATCCACCCTTGAGTTCCTCGCAGTAAGTAGTCGGTGACACTACTGCTATTTAAAACAGGTCATAGCGGGGCTGGCCCCGTGGCCGAGTGGTTAAGTTCGCACTCTCCGCTGCAGGCGGCCCAGTGTTTCGTCAGTTCGAATCCTGGGCGCGGACATGGCACTGCTCATCAGACCACGCTGAGGCAGCGTCCCACATGCCACAACTAGAAGAACCCACAACGAAGAATACACAACTATGTACCGGGGGGCTTTGGGGAGAAAAAGGAAAAAATAAAAAAAAAAAACAAAAATAAAAATAAAACAGGTCATAGGATTGTGTTTTTTTCAGTTCTAAAAGTTGATAAATATCAAGCACTTAAAAATAGCAACTCACACTTGTTGAACGCTCAATAATTTTAGCTGTAATTATTATTACTGGAGCAGCAATTTGGATGAAGTGGTCACTTACTCAGAGAAGGATCTGATTGAGAAAAAAAGAGGGGAGGTAAGGGGTCTAGTTTGGGGTGTTAGGTTTAATATGCCCGTGCGATTCTCAAGAGCAGATATCAAGCAGATAGTTGGGCCAAGTCTCGAGCTAGTAAAGGTCAAGGGTGGAGATATAAATATTATTGGTAAGTAGATAGCATTTAAATCCATGAATGGAGATAAGTTCACATACACAGATAGTTCAGTGTGAGAAGAGGGCCAGGCTCAGCTACTGGGACATCTGGTCACCTGTGTGACCCAAGAACTGCATTTTCACATCCACACTGTTTTATCTTCTTAATACAAATGGGCTGCTTCTTAGTTTTCCTAATGGCAGCTACCTGGGATGGAAAAATTGCTCAACTTAGGTCCAACTATTCTGCCTAACGCTTGCCATTCTCTCTCCTTGAGCCTAAATCACCTGTCCTCAATCCTTTGATTGGGTCCTGCTCCAATCTGATTGAGGTTGACCTTGAGCACTGTCCTTTTGTCACCTACAGTGGCTCATTCAAGGACTAGGTAGTCTTGACCATTAGTAACAAACTGAACCAAGCCCTTGATGGCCACGTGCTTGTGAAGTCCTACATAGTCCTGACTTGTCCTACTTTCCATTGTATATTTCCCAGAATGCTTCATGGTCATCTACCTTGTAATGTCACTAATGTGATGACAATCTTTGCACGACAATTATTTTTTGAAAGATGGCATTGAACCAACAAGGAAAATACAAATGTATTTTCTACTTTAAATATTTTCTATGCTTTAACCTTATTGGTCATGTAGAAACATCACAGGATGGAACCAAAAGACTTGTGTTGTTATTTAACTAATACAAGTTATCAATGCACAGGATAACTTTAGATAAATTACAATATCTCTACCTTTTTCACCTGAAAACTAAATGCAATAATATTGTCCCCTGGGTGCCTCCAATGTATTGGTAGAAAAAACAAAACGAAACAAAAAGTGAATGCACTTTACAAATTAAAATTGTTAAATGAATTAAATATTTTATTGGCTTGAGCAATGAATATATTCTCAGAAGCAAAATACTTAATTTTTTCTTCTATATTTATAGTTTTCATGTTTAATTGGATTCATAATTACCTTTATTCTCCAAAATGGAATACAATTTTCAAGAACTCTGAGTGTTATGGACTGAATGTGTTCCGCCAAAATTCATACATTAAAGCCCTAACCTCCAATGTGACTTTATTTGGAGATAAGGCCCATAAGGAAGGAATTAAGGTTAAATGAGGCCATAAGGGTAGAGACCTAATCCAATAGGATTGATTTTCTTATAAGAAGAGACATAAGAGAGCCCTTTCTACTTCCATACACACACAAAGAAGAGGTCACATAAGCACACAGACAGCAGGCAGATATCTGCGAGTTAAGAAGAGAGCTCTTGCCAGAAAGCAAACTCTGCTGGACCTTGATCTGGGACTTCCAGGCTCCACATTTGAAAGACACAAATTTCTATTGTTTAAACCACTGCCCAGGCTGCAGTATCTTGTGATGGCAGTTCAAGCTGATTAACACACCAATTAATTATGTCTTAGATGATCCTTCTCTGTGCTCCCCAAATTGCTTTTATTATTATTACATTTACACTATATTAAAACAGGACTTATGTTATATTTCTCATCACTTGAATATAATATCTGAACACTGGAGCTGTGCTGTATTCAAGTTTGCATCTCCATTATAAAGCACATTGTTTAGCACAGTAGGTGCTTAGTAAGTGCTGGTTACATGAGTAATGTGCTATATGAACTCTAGGTCTATTGTCATGGAAGAGTCATGGAAGAGTTTTTTTTTTTTTTTTTTTTTTTTGCATAATGATAGCTCTGAGACCATTTTTAAGAGAGAGTTTGCTTGTTTGGTGGGTTTTTGCTGATTTGATTACATAATTTTGCTGACAGTGCTTTAAAATGACCCATACTTCATGGTGGGTAGGATTTGTTGCTATAAAAAATTATATTTCAATCCTTATTCTTCAATAACCTCTTGTCCCATAAATAAACTACGTAATATAAAAGCACTGACTTCTGAATGGATAACTACACCATTCTAGATACAAAGTCAAGAATCTAATTTGATGGAAGAGAATGAAGCGCCGGTACTCAGGCATGCATGACTAAACCACAAAGGACCAGAATCCTGCAAAACTATTCTACACACAGGGGTGACAAGAGAAGAATAAGAGACTGACACTGCACGGATACAACAGTCAACATGAGAACACATTAGAATATAAAAGAGGTCATTCTTACTTTTTTTAATAGATTGGTTTCAGAAATAGTGTTTTTACTGATATTGGAAAATTGAAGTTTTTCGGGCAGAGTTATACGATGAGCATCAGAAAAGATGCCATTGTGTTTCCTCTAAGGCAGAAAAAGAAAAAAAAAGGAAGGAAGAAAGGAAAAATGAAAGCGTGTGTGCACATGTGTGCTGTGTTGTGTTTTGTTTGGGAATGCATAAGAAAACTAGAAGATAATAGGGCCAGTTCCACTGTCAGTTCTCTGCGGTTTAAGGGAAGGTAGCCTTCATGTCTGCTGGGTTATTAACATGGAGAACCAAAGGCAAGGCAGCTTAGATCCTGTGACCCATTACCTAGTGGTAACAGTTAGAAGAGGGAATTTTTAGTTAAAATGGTATTTCCTAATCTAGTGTTCAAGTGATCCTGACTCTTCTGCTGGATGTTGGTAGGTTTAAGGTGGAAAAAAACAAAAAAGTATTTTGAAGTCAAATAACTTTGGATGTCAACAAAAGATAACAAGGGCAAACAAATTTATTTAGTATGTTAAAGTGTTGGCAAAATTCTTCAATAACGTACATTGTGAATCTCTGAGGTGGAATACATTATTAGAAAATGAAACCCCTTACCAGAAGCATAGCACTGAATTAGAAGTGCTAGATTAAAATCTCTTGACACTCCAGAATTTTTGTCAAAACTTCTAGATCTTTTAGGAATGATTTTCAACCAGCATAATTTACATCAAAACTGTATCATGAAACTTTTGACCCAATAGCAATAAACATACCTAGTACCTGGATATTGGTTTCTTTGAAGAACTGGTTGATTCCACGTCTGGGGCAGGAAAAGATAGAAGAAAAGCCAGGATGATCTTGCAGTGTCAGAAAGTAAGAAAATGGAAAAAATGAATTAATAAAATAATAAAGACATATCAAAAGCGCACAGGGACCAAGAGAAAGAACTCCAAATGGCCAAAGTTGGAACCACTAGGTCAACAAAATAAATAATGATAGTACTAACTATACCCCAAAGAATAAAATTAATATTCATAATAAATTAGTAAAATGAATAAAGAGAGGAGAGAAGGAAAGAAAGGAAGAGAAGGAAATAGAAAGAAAGAAAAGAAGGAAAAAAGGAAGACACGAAGGAAGGTATGAAAGAAAACAACAGCTCTTCTTTACTGAAGAAATCCAATTAATACATGTAGAAGAAATTAGCAAAATAGAAAATCACCATTAGAACACCATAGTGATATTTATAGCAGATAAATTCTACCAATGGATATTAAAATTAATAGAATGAAAACTTAAGCGGAATAGGATATCTGCATAGTCTCAAAGTGTCTCTCCCAAAGAATTTAGTAATTAGAAAGGAATAAATAGTAATTTTATAGTAGGATTCTGGCAGACACCCCCTTAGGCAAATGACCAAGACTAACATCATCAGTATTACATATGGACATTATGTGACACTCAACGTGATGTCCTGAGTAGGGCACATGCCCTCTGGTATCCTCCCACATAATCTAAATTTAATGCAGAATCTAAATTTAAGCATGAGAAAACATTAGAAACCCCAAATTGAGGGACATTCTACAAAGCAATTAACAAATACTCTTGAGAAGTGTCAAGATCATGAAAGGAGAAACTAGTAATTGTCAGAGGGTGAAGAGACAGGGGAAATAATGGAATGTGGGATTCTGAATTGAATCTTAGATCTGGAATAAAAAATGACATTATTAGAAAAACAAAAACTAGGTGAAATCTGAGTAAATTCTGGACTTTAGTTTATAATACTGAGCCAAGATTAATTTCTTAATTTTAACATATATTCTTTGATTTTTTTTTTTTTTTTTGAGGAAGATTAGCCCTGAGCTAACATCTGCTACCAATCCTCCTGTTTTTGCTGAGGAAGACTGGCCCTGAGATAACATCCATGCCCATCTTCATCTATGTTATATGTGGGATTCCTGTTACAGCATGGCTTGACAAGTGGTGCCTAGGTCTGCACCTGGGATCAGAACCAGTGAACCCCAGGCTGCTGAAGCAGAACGTGTGAACTTAACCAAGCTGGCCCTTTCTTTGATTTTTTAAGATGTAAAAACAGAGAAACTGGGTGAAGGATATATGAAAATTCTCTTTGTATTATTTTTGCCACTCCCTTGTAAGTTTAAAGTTTTCTCAAAAGCTTATGTCAAAATACAATACAATTTTACAATAAAAATAGGAACATAATAAGTAAATAAGTAGAGACTTCAATATGACAGTATATAAATATGCCTAATATTAGCTGGATTCTGGGCCAACGTCATGGTGTAGCAGTTATGTTCATGTGCTCTGCTTTGGCTGCCCAGGGTTCATTGGTTCAGCTCCTGGGCATGGCATGCACACTGCTTATCAAGCCATGCTGTGGCAGGCATCCCACATATAAAGTAGAGGAAGATAGGCACAGATGTTGGCTCAGCACCAATCTTCCTCAGCAGAAAAAAAAGAAAAAAAATTTTGCTGGATTCTAACGTGACCACTCCTAAAACTGAGTTTGACACCTGCATTAAATTTTATATCATCGTTATTGTAATTACTTAACAGGATGGTTTCTATTTTGCTTATGACTGATACAAAATAATTGTTTTTTTCTTTTAACCATTCTGACTTCCATTTCTTTGCCTTTCAAAAGTACATTGTTCATCTTAGAGCAACTGTTAAAATAGATCTCCCTAAACTCCTTATTCTCCTAATTCAAACAAGATGAGAATGAAAATTCCATAGGATATTATATATGCCTCTGCTTGGTCGCAATTTGCCAAGTTAAGAGTTAATATATCAAGGTAATAAAATGTTACAGCTTTTAATTCAAGCAAAAACTATAAAAAAAATAGAAGATATCAGAGCACACATTATCACACTATGCATGAAATTGCCTATTTAGAAAGAGAAATAGTAAAGTGATAGTTGTTATGATGTTAAAATCTCTGAATAGAAATTGCCACATTGTCGGCAAAGCCAAAATTTCCAGTGTTTTATCAATAAGATTGTCATTTCCTTTGGGCCTGCACTGTACTTCATTCTGCCTTCTGAGTGTTTCATCTCTTCTATCAACGAGGAAGCTGAATTTCTTTAGGAGGATTCAGTGGCTAGACGATTAGTCTAATGCTTATGCCCACATTTTGTTTGAGTGAATAGAATTTAAAATGATCATCAAAGGCAGTGAGGGAGAAGAGAGGAAATGGAGGGAAGCTGACAGCTCTGCCTGAGAGCTGATGGAGAATTCTCTCTTCTCAGGGGATCAGCCTATCTTGTAGGGCACTCGCACTTGGGATCCGAGGGAGCTTCAGACACATCCCATGCACACATTTGAATCTTGAGTATCTTCAGCTCCTGCTGGCTGTGTCTACAATCCATTGACTGAAATCTAGAAAGTGGGGCTTCAACTACATCTCTGAACCCAGAGTATAATCCCTGAGTCATGATAACCTGGAACAGCCTTGGGAGGGATGTTTAGATATCCGTTGAGAGGTGGAACACTTGAGGACAAAAAGAGCTTTTTAGATATATCTGGGCTTTCTCTGAAGCCCTGTCACTAATTCAGTTTACCTTGCACCTTCACGGAACTCTACCCTGGAGCACAGATCATTTGACCTGAAAATGAATAAAGAATTTCGGTTTCCCTTCTTTCTACATACAAGTAATCTCTTAGATATGTAGTAGAAGTGATGCAGCAGTGGACCTTTCAGGCCTGACCACACGATTTTCTCTTTTCTAGAATCACCTGAAACCAGAGATATTGTTATTTATTTATTTTGTTTTGAGGAAGATTAGCCATGAGCTAACATCTGCCACCAATCCTCCTCTTTTTGCTGAGGAAGGCTGGCCCTGAACTAACATCCGTGCCCATCTTCCTCTACTTTATATGTGGGATGCCTGCCACAGCATGGCTTGTCAAGTGGTGCCATGTCTGCACCTGGGATCAGAACCAGCGAACCCCAGGCCACCGAAGCCGAACGTGCACACTTAACCGCTGTGCCGCCGGGCTGGCCCCGAGAGATATTATTTATAACTTTGCTAATTTATAATGGTAATCCTAGTTGTTTTGTGGTTGAGACACAATGATGATGCACTTAATATGATAAGCCAGTTAATCAGTATTCCCATCTAAACATGAGAATGTTACTTTTATTTATTCTCCTGAATGCATATAACAAGGAGAATTGAGGAGAAGGTAAATAAATTCTGTAGAGATAACTAAAACTTGCAAATAATTTAAAAAATTCTCCAAATCATCCAAATAAATTTATTGGAATTATTTTACTTGATTGGGAAGAATTCACCTACTGAATGCATGGATCTTTGCTCTACAATGCTTAAATGGGTCCTCAGTGTTCAAACTAGTATTTTTCCACGTTCTCCTCAGGAACGTGAGAAGGAAACGTGTATAATCACCTAAGGGTAGCTGAAAAAAAATCAGCTTCTCCTTCCTATTCTCAAATGCCTGTCTCAATTTTCCACTCCTATGATTATCATGGGAATTTCAGCACGAGATGTATAATCGCTTACTTAAGGTGAAAAGGACGTCAGCTGGAGCCCGATGTCACACTCTTCCTGCCTTTTTATTGGAGTCAGGCTTGTCCTAGTACATGTTTTGTGTTTTAACAGTATTTGGCCTAGTGCCTGCTCTGTACTCAAGCTGCAGTGATCCTTAATCTTCCCCTTGGTAATTGTGTGTGGGAGGCCTCCGCAGATCTCCAGTCCTCTGCTTCATTGCCTCTTGCTCCAGTGTCTGTCCATCAGGCTTTTCCTAGCCTTGCCATATTGCACGCATACTTTGAACAATTGCCTTGGCTTTTTTGCTTTGATTAATCTACATCTCAGTTTCTGTTGGTTGGCCTATAAATTTAAATTCTCATGTTCCTCTCCCTTCAGTTAATAAAGGGAAATCAATTTAACTGTCACACAGCCTAACATTTTCTATCCTTCATGCTGTAAAAGTTCTCTTCTTCTAGGGACCAAAAGATATCTGTTTGACTAGTGGTCATCCTGGTAATATCTGGAGCGTATTTCCACTGGAGGAGATTTGGTATTCAAATACCAAATCTTAGACATTGCTTTCAGTCAATAGCTAATAAGAAAATTATATCTATATTTTTAATGAATGTTGATATTCATTGATAACTAGGAATCTTAAGAATCATGTTTCAAGTAGCAGAAAATTGTTTAAGAATCACCTATTCAAAAAATAATAATTTATTGGCTGGATATTGAGTGAACACAGGACACATAAGGAGAGGAAATGCAACAGGAGTTAGATGCCATTAGGAACATAAGCCATCTCTGACATTCATTCTCTCCTCCTAACCCTCCTCGTATCCCACACCACTCCACAGCCTATGCTCAGTTATCTGTGTATTTACTTTATTCATTTTTTTCTTTCTCTAAAAGCATTTCCTTTTCTGCTTTTGAGTTCAGATGGCCACCTCAGCCTCAACTTTTATGGCCTCTTAATTCTTCTACAAACACAAATTGACTGTCTGAGTACCATTTCCAAAGTGTCTGCAGAAAGAATCTAACTGAGTCTTCAGCTTAGGTGTTCACTCCTGGTCCAGTGAGCAGCGGCTCTGTGTCAGCCAGCTGCCTCCTCAGCAAGCGTGTGTAAAGAGACTCTCAGAGAAGAGGACCAGATGCCCAGGGATTATTACAGATACTACTGCTTGGTCTGTTACATTTAGAGAGAGAATCCAGGTTTTCACTGCACTGAAAGAAGTAATTTGCATGTTCTTTAGGTTGGTTTTGCATGTAGCTGTCTCCCTCCTACAAAAAGGATACAAAGTATTTGAATGTGATTTGTACAACTAAGTCCTTGCTGATGAGATTTCTTCTCCTGCTACAGGAACTCATTTCTAAGCAGTTTTCTCATTCTCTTTCTCTAAGCATTTACCGTCATCCTGTCATTAGGCTAGGATCATTTTCAAGATTACATTCACTAGAGGTAATAGTACCAGACTAATTTTCCAGTAGAATTCATGGTCATTTATGTTACATGTTATGTTACATTTATGTTACATGTTACTCCCCAATTTAATGGTTTTCAAACTTCAGCAGGCATGAGAATCACCTGGAGGGCTTGGTATAACACGGATTGCTGGATTGCTGACCCCCACTCCCAGAGTTTCTGACTCAGCAGGTCCAGGTGGAACCTGACAATTTGTATTTCTAACACGTTCCCAGGTGATTCTGATGCTGCTGGTTCTGAAATCCAACCTTAAGAACCACTCACTTAGTTCATTGTTATTCTCATTATAAGAGAAACAAAGCTAAGAAAAGGTCTTATCTTTTCCCATCAGGGATCCAGGTGTGGGGATTGTGTTCTGTTGTTCCCCAACCTATGTTACATCCCTACTGAAACCGCCTTGGGCTATTAAAATGCAAGAGACTTTTGACATTGTCACATCCTGCCTTTCCTGGACATGCTCAAACTACATTAATGAGTTTAACCACTCCTATGTCCCATCTCCATTATTATGTCCTTAATATCTCTATTTTATTTACAAAGAAACATTTATGTCACTCTTATAGATGAAAAAGAAACATCTATTGCCTCAAATTGAAGATAACTATGACAATAAATTTTAAATGTTTAATTTTAAAAAGTAGTAAGTATAAGTGATACAAAATTAAATAGTTTAAAAAATACATATGCAAAAATAGATTACTCAGTGAGAATAAAAAATGCTTATGATTCATTCTTAATAATGGGGTTATCATCTCAGTGTCACTTTGCTTAAGATAGAAAAGAGATTTGACATCAGGTTAATTCCGTTTTTTGGTTGTGATATTTGCTTCCGTTGAGAATCTCAATGCATATGAGTTTGTGGTCAGAAAGAGCAGAAGAGGTCGTAGAATTTTCTTTGAAACGATTGGATATTAATATTTATTCCTAATGCTGTGATGCAAGTTATTTTGTTCAACCAACAGAGTTTAAAGATCTCTGAAGCCATCTCCAGAAGTTGTTCTTCTTGTGACTTTGTGACTGTGCAATATAGATGAAAAACTAGTTTTCTTCTCACCACACTGCTTTGTTCTTTCAGGAAAAACTTATGGAAGTCACTATATTATTATATTTTTTCAAAATATTCAAACAAACATTCAGTGAGTTAGCTGGTAAATTTATAATCAGGTTCTTTTGAAAAGAATACTTTGTATACTAACTGAACAAGTGAGTAAAGTTTAGGGACCCACTCTCAAGTCACTATATGTGCCACATCAATCATAGTAAAAAGAACAGACACCATGCATTGAGTGGTCTATATAAATTTTTTTTAAATCTACCAACTTTATGAGGTTCACATTATTATCTCCATTTTCCAATTGATAAGAAAAAAAAAGGATTCAGAGTAGTTGAAGTGACTTACCCAAGTACAAATAGCTAGCAATGACTGAGCCAAGACTCTAGAAAACTCTAGAATATTCTTTCAACACTGAGTTGACTGTCTCAGGGAATTGAATCGGAAGAGGAAGCTAAAGTTATCATTCTGTTTCCTTGTGAATCTTCTGTTCTCTTCACCTGCTTTGGCCATGCATCCAGCTGTCCTCAGACAATGCCTAAAAGTCTCATTTACTGGAATCCCTAACCCTGCTGGTCTAAAAAAAGATCAAGATGGTCCCCTGGCCTGCTGGTACTGTCCATTGAGGGTAGGTGTGAGTGAGTGTGCCTGGGAGGCACTGTCAGAGGTTCAGACCTAGAAATACAAACCATCGGTAACTTTGCCCTACCTCACTTCCTTCCCCTCCCATCCCTGCCTCCACTCTGTCAGTCAATAGAAATTCTGTTCTTTGGGAAACATTGGTTTAAATCACCTCTATTATTTTATTTTATTTATTTACTTTTTGCAGGGAAAGATTCACCCTGAGCTGACATCTGTTGCCAATCTTCCTCTTTTCTTTTTCTCTCCTCAAAGCCCTGGTGCATAGCTGTATATCCTAGTGGTAAGTTCTTCTTATTCCTCTATGTGAGCCACCACCACAGCACGGCAACTGATAGACGAATGGTATGGTTCCACCAATGGGAAACGAACCTGGGCTGCCGAAGCAGTGAGAGCCCCAAAGTTTAAACACTAGGCCATCAAGGCTGGCTCTCAACTCTGTTATTTTATAAATGAAGAAGATATTTTTCTTCTAACTGAAGCAACTGATATTATAAAAAAAAAACACATGATCTCTAAATATCATTAAAATGTAGAATAATTAGCATTAAATTTACAAAATTAGCACACCCCAAATTTGTACTAATTCATGTAAAAATTCATATGACACAATGTTTTTTGAAGATTGTAGCATTATTTGAAGGGAGCTTAAAGGCCCTCTATGTCCAAAACTTTACCTCAAACCTCTTATAATGCTTGCATAATGGCAATAAAAATCATTGGAATCATGTTAACAGGAGCCACACGGTCTAGAGTCATGTGCTTGAGGTATCATTTGCTAGCTGTCTGATATATGGTAAGTTATTTGACCTCTCTGTGCCTCAATTTCTCTCCTGTAAAATCATCCTAATTCTAGCATATGGTTCTATTATGCAGGTGCACAGCGTGCCGTTCTGCTGCATGAGATTTCGTGAGAGCATCTTAGGAGCAGAGGTGTGATAGGAATTTCTCTAACTCACAGGTTGTTGGTCTAAGGTCCTCCAGGGCCACAGAGCTGGGTGGGCAGTGAGGAACTCGCTTGTGGAGGGAATCCCACCCTGCATTAGTTACTTATGTGTAAGTTGGTTGGACTAAAAGTGGGTAAAGTACGCCTAGTGCTCTATGCAACAAAGGGCTTTTCTGGCCTAAGATTCTTGAGATGCCTCAGGGCTCAGCAAAGGAGTTGGAAAACTAATGATACTGCATCAGTTTGAGACCTTGTTCCCCTTCCCTGACGTAGTTTAGCCCAACTGACCCAGCTCCCTGCCAAGCCACTGGAAGAAGGCAAGGAAACGAGATCCACAGATCTTTCTTTCCATAACCTCATAGGAATTTCATGAGGAATAAATCATAACGCAGGCAAAGGGCTTAGAATAGCATCAACACACACAACGGCTCAGTGTTGATTATTCATTTTATTGTCTATGTGTATAAAGCACTTTACGAAGCATCTTACTTGTTTGCTTTTGTTTGTTTTCCTTAATTCTGTCAATACTATGAAGTAAGTGCTGTTCTTACTCCCTTTTTAGGATATAAAATAATAAAAATAATTGAAGCTCAGAGAGGTTAAATTTTCATGCCCATATTCACACCACTCAGCGGCAAACCAAGCTGTCAGAAGTCAAGGCAGTTTCATCCCCTAAAATATGGAATGTTATGGATCCTTCTCAAAATTCGCTGAAGAGCCTGTTAGAAACAGACTGTGGAGTAGCCGCATACTGTAGTCCATTCGGTAGAACTGAGGAAGGCCTGCAAACTAGTAATTTAAAAAGACATTTTGCAAGTGACACTGACAGGAAGATAATTTGAGAATTACTGAGAAACATTGCCTATAGGTGGGGGAGGGGTCATCATAAAAGTTATCATCCAGAACAAATGCCTTTTGGGAAAGTAGAAATAATAGGAAAATAGACCAGAAACCCAAGACACCTGTAACAATTTATCTACAGTTAATGCGAGCTAGGAGGCTAACAGATGATCAGATTTTGCACAGATTGATGATTCATTGGGTCAGAATTTAAGACACTTCTCGTAGTCTCAGAGGGAGGATAGAGACAAAATTTCAGGATTGGAAGTGCTTCCAGGGCATGTAGGATCAGGGAAGCACCACAGCACAGGTGGTGAGTGTCGTGAGCAAAAGCAGGAGGGTAGAAAGAGCCATAAGTGCTGAGGACATTAGTCTTCTCACTTCTTCAACATGACAGGCCTATATTCAATATAATTGCATTCAAGCTAACTCAGCTGATAAAGTTTGCAATCAACTGTCGAAACCCACCCTCCTGGCGTCAAATCTAGGACTCTTGCTATTTGGTCACAGCTGCAGAAAAACAAAGCAGGCAAAGAAAGGGAAAGTAAGAGAGCAAATGAAGACAAACTTCACCTCCTTTGAAATGTTCCCTAGGACGGCCCTCTCTGCACAGCTCATCCTAAGAATCAGGAGAGAACAAATACGTAGGTGAGTAAGTTTTGCCTCTAATTTCTTTCATCATCTATTTTTTCTTATTCCAACACACAGTAACTGTCCTCTAATAAAAAAGCAATTTTCATAAAGGAGGATATTGTGACAGCCTATGAAAAGGATGGTGATATTTTTGCCCTTTTGTGAAATTGGTAACATTTTTCTTTCAAAATTGTTTTTACAACTTGATACTGTATTTACTCTGGGTGAGATTTTATAAATAATAATCATCTGTGATGGCTTAGTACCTTCTCCATTACACAAATCACTTAAATTTTAATCTAGCTCAATGATTTGAGATACAGTGGGACTCTGTAAACAACCTCTAAAGCTTTCTCAATTTTGTGGATGCTTCTGAGGTAAATATTCAACAAAAACCATCATTACGGAGAGAATTATGGTAGAAGGAAAGGCCCAGCTGATACCCCACCAATGGACTGGTTTATTTTAGAGACTGAGGGATTACTATACTCAACTGCCTCTCTTTGAGTGAGACGGTGTTGCCATGGTTTCTTGTATCCCTAGTTACACATCTGCATGAAAAGAAAAAAATTTCACAGAAAGCATATCCCAGGAAACTATGATAAAAGAATGGATACTCATGAAATCGGAAATCCCCTTGAATATACTTCATTTTCCTTCCACTACCCCTCCCTCTGCCAAAATCTCCAAATCACGCAAACATTTTGAACACTCCACAGCACTGTTAATGGATTTTAAGTCCAAATTGAGTAATCTGAAATTAAAAGACCACCTAGCTTAAACAAGATATATTTCATATGTTCTGTTACTCAAGAGAAATAGAAAACAAATAAGCTTGCCAAAGAAATTTGTTTTAAAGGAAGCTAATTGAAAAATAACCTGTAATGGAGGCAATACTGGCTGACTCATTGGCCTGTCTCCACCTCTGGCATTCCTATGATGCTTATGTTCACTGCAGTGTTAGAAATAATGACCTTGAATTACAATTCAAAGTGTTCTCGGAAATCACCAAAGAAATATTTTATTATTCTCACTAAAATTTTAGTTTGAAATTTTCTCATTTTGTAGGAAATTATTTCCTATAACTTGAGAGCACTAAAGCCCAGACATTTAGGAGCGTAGTTCTCAAGTAGAGCTACTTGCCTTCAAGTCTCAACTCTGCCAATTACTACCTCTAATGCCAGTTTTCTCATCATAAAATGGGATAATTGTAATAACAAGCTCATGGAGTTTTAGTATGTTTGTCCGACATGAACTATTGAATAATTACTATTTCCTACTACTAATAGAATTCTCATCTTTTAAGGTAATATTCAGTAATTTTCAACCAGACGTCCATTGGGAATATTACTACAGAATGTTTAATATACAATATACAGTTTATTTGAACTAAATTCAAATCTCATTCCTGTTACATATTTGCTTGGAAAACTCAGGCAAGTTAAATTCCTTGAGTCCTGGTTAACTCACCTATAAAGTGGAGATAGTAATAAATACCTGTTTCATAAGCTAGTTGTAAAAATAAATAATATAGCTGAAGAGCCTAGTATAGTTCCCAGCACATAGTAAACTCCTTTTCTGCAACCATTTAGAATAATCAGTTTGTACCAAAATTACATTATAGTGATAATCCATTAAAAATAAGTTCTCTGAGGCCGACCCAGTGGTGTAGTGGTTAAGTTTGCATACTCCACTTTAGCAGCCTGGGGTTTGTGGGTTTGGATCCCAGACACAGACCTACACACCACTCATCAAGCCATGCTGTAGTGGAGGAAGATTGGCACAGATGTTAGCTCAGCAACAATCTTCCTCTGGCAAGAAGAGGAATATTGGCAACAATAGATGATAGTTCGGGGCCAATCTTCCTCACCAATAAAGAAATAAATACATAAGTTCTCTGCACTAAATCATATTTTTATAGCCAAATTTTGGTGAGGACCGTTCTTGAAATAAACAAAATGTTCTCCAGTTTTTAGAGACTAAAACATACCCACACTATTTAGTCACATTTATGTCACTGCTATACTAAAGAAGGAACAAGTTTACAATGTTTATACTTCAAGTTTAGAGTAAAGGATTCATCAAAGGTAGATGTTTAGAACATGAGTTATTGCAGCAAGTTATAATAGTGATGCCCTCCAGATTTCCAAAATAATGCCAGACTGCAATGATTTTTGGAATTCTGAATCCTTTGCTTTGCCTCCATTGTGCTGGAGATCTAAGAAAGCTTCACAGACATGGGGACAAAGATTTATTGAGTGAATCAGAAATGAAGGCAAAGAAATCTCATGAAAATCTTTTTTGAAACAACTATTGAGAAACCAGCTAGCCGTGGAATTAGCAAATGATACTTCAAAAAGATAAGTTGGGGGGGCTAAAGTTTTTTTCTTGCATTTTTTTTTCTGCTAGGAATAGGATATTTTAGATAAACTATTTTGTTATTAGTTTTGTTAATTATTTTAAATAAACTATGCCTTTCTAGTTAAAAGCTGAAGTCCTGGTTCTATGTTTAAAACATTTTTAAAGTGCGTTTTCTTATTCTCTTACCTAGAAAATAATGGCCTTTGAAGTTTCAGTGACCTCTTAGGAATTACAGAAGCAAACAGAAATGTTCCTTTGCTAAAACCTAAGAAGTGACTAGTAATGCTTGGGGGAAGCCATGATAGGCTGTAGAAGCTTTCAGAACACTCGAATTGAAACGTGACTTTGCTTCATTGATTTTAAAAGAGAAGGAAAAGCAATTCAGATGAGCTTGCCTGGAAGTTGTTTTATTGTCGGTTCTAATCGACTTGTATAATGCCCTTATAAAATGTGCAATCATGCATAATTAGTTCTTTGACTTAATGCTAGAAATATATTCCTTAAGGTGAGGACATACTTAAGTAAGAAAATTACAGTCTTCCTTGAATCACCAGCCTTTTTTTCTTTGTTGCTAGTTGAAAGGCATTCTTCTGAGAATCACCACGCCCGAAGAGACTGGTAACATCCACCACAGTAGAACAGTGGACTGGACTAGCAATCAAGAAGCCTGATTTTATTTCTAGTTTGGACGCTAACTAGCTTTGTGACCCTAAGCACGTCATTTCATCTCTCAGTTTTAGTTTTTTCATCTATGAAGTGAGAAAAATGGACTAGGTGGTCTCCCAGGATTCATAAAATGATAGAGATGAAATAGACTGTAGTCTACACATCTGAATTTGTTTTACAGATGAAAGCAAAGAGCTCCAGAGGGGTATAGTGTCTTGTCCAATGCTCAGTTGAGTTAATTGAAAAGTGAAAATAAAACTCAAGTATTCTGATTTCTATGCTTGCTCACTTCTACACATTGAAACTTAACATACTTGTTTATTAGCCAAAGAACTATGAATTGAACATTTTTTCTCATTTATAGATTAAATACATAAGGGAAATATAAGTAAATATTCATTATATTTTTTAAATTTATATATATTTATAAATATTTAAGTATACTCATTATATATTTGTTATATTAATATAAAATATATAGTTATCATATGTTGAAATTTGTATGTGTATATTATATTAATCTCTCTCTTTTTCAGTCATCAATAGCATATGAAGATGACTTTTGCACATTGTTGTATTTTGTTTGAATTTACAGGAAGTTTGAAATTTAAAAAAAGTATCAATACAGTGTAAATGTCAATATTTGTTCATGATTACTAGACAACAAATTTGTAATCATTGATTTTAGTTTAGATACTGCTTTAAGACAGACTACTGTAGAAAGTTTTTTCCCATTATACAAAGTCATCACGCATAAATTTCCTATACAAATAAAGAATTAAACCTGTATAATATCACAGAGAGATGTTTCCTGGGATGACACGGTGGTGAACTAACTTCTGAGGTCCCCTTGGGGTCTTATTCACTTGGTGAATTTACCCCAACTCTGGAAAACTGATTTGTCAAATCCTTGTAATTTTCATCTTTCTAAGAAACACTCAGGACTTGATCAAATTAACTAAGCTCGTAGAACAAGATATATAAAACCAGACAACTAATTTATTAATTTAAAATTAAAATTTAACTTCCAAGAGGACTAAAGAGTTCTGTCTTTTGGCTAGTTCATTCTTCTTGTAAGTAAAACACTAAGGTAGTCAACTAATAATCAGAAGTTTCATTCCATGAGTTTGAAATCAGATCAAGGACAGTTACTTACTTATTGTGAATACTCAGTGATGTCAACTGAGGTAGTCAGACATTTCCTCAGTGACCACATCCTCTGCTCAGAGAATATGCCACTTGTTCATAGACTGATTTAATCTCTGACACTCTTGTTCTTCCCAAAAATCATATATATCATAAATTAAGGTGACAAAATATTCTTCAGTAAATATTTACACCAGCAGGTATAATATACAATATTTTTAGCAATAGTATGGGAACCAGAATGGTTAGTTCCTGAAGTCCTGGAGAAGTAAGTACTTTAGCCTCCAATTCTGCCAGCCATCCTTCCTATAGTTGCTGAATTGTGGGGCACTCTGGCATCACCTGTGGGTGGGGGTTCAGGGCAGCAGCTACATAACCAATATGGAACTGGTTCAACATTTTTAGCAACTGGCTCAGCTGTCCCAGTGCATTCTGATTGAATCTCTCCCCTGAATGTTGGAAATCTCTCTAAACATATTCCACTTTTTGTCCTGCTCACTTCAATAAATTATAAGTTATACTTCCTTTAGTGTTTAAGGTAGATGTTTAGAACATGAGTTATTGCAGCAAGTTATAATAGTGATGCCCTCCAGATTTCCAAAATAATGCCAGACTGCAATGATTTTTGGAATTCTTATATATGCTTTTGAAAATCTTTTTTTCTGTCTCTTCCTATCATGGCTATCACTTCTCATTTTTATCCTCGCACTTTCCGCTAGCAGCAACCCTCAAATTTCTCAGAAACTGAATCTAATTTAAATCTACTCTGAGCAGAAAAACCTGGCCAATTTCTTAGATATATGTATAAAATAATGATGAATAAATTACAAGTCATGGCTTGAGGAGCTATTTAATGAGTAAAAGGACATACATTGTAGTTTTGTACCTTGCGACATATATTCTGAACATCTTTCGGTTACTTCATGGTCCTTTCATATAGTAAAAATATTCTAGTTGCACTCACACTAACCACCACGTAAGTGATCAATTGTGCTTCACATTATTGCAGAAGTTGAAAATCAGTGGTCTACTAACCAAGCCTAACCAGCAGTTGGCCAAGAAAATATTGGTGTATCACAATGTTTTTTAAAGTTTTGGTAGTCATCTTTTAAAATCAGAATATTTCACATGTAAAGCTGAATCTCTGAGTTCTCTTGAAAAACAGAAAGTCTGGCGACACTGGATCCAAATATTAACATGAAAACAATATATGAGAGCTAAAGGGCAACTGCTTTCTTTAGATGATATTATGGGTTGGATTGTATCACCCCAAAAAAGACTTGCTGAAGTCCTAACCCTGAGTACCTCAGAATGTGACCTTATTTGGAAATAGGGTCATTGTAGATGTAATTAGTTAAGATGACGGCATACTGGAGTAAGGTGGGCACCTAATCCGTTGTGACTGATATCCCAATAAAAGAATGCATGTGAAAGATGGAGAAACACAGGGAGAAGAAGGCCACGTGAAGATGGAGACAGAGAATGGAGTTAAGCAGCCACAAGCCAGGGACTTCATGGAGCCCCCAGAAGCTGGAAGAGTCAAGGAAGCATCCTCCCTTAGAAGCACTGGAGGAAGTACGGCCCTGCTGACACATCGGTTTTGGACTTCTATGCACCAGAGCTGTGACAGAAGATATTCCTGATGCTTTATGCCACCCAATTTTGATACTTTAGAATGGCAGCCCTAGGAAACTAATACAGATGGAATTTCCAGACAGCTGTTTCTGACAATATGGTTGATTAGATGATCAAAATTTCTCCACAAAATCAATTTAATGTTGTGTAGAGTACTAAAAAACTCTTATCTACACACAGATGAAAGACAAGGTCTTGGGGCTGGCCCCTTGGCCAAGTGGTTAAGTTCACGAGCTCTGCTTCAGTGGCCTTGGGTTTGCCAGTTCTGATCCCAGGTGCAGACCTACTCACCTCTCATCAGACCATGCTATCATGGCATCCCACAAAGAGGAACTAGAATGACTTGCCGCTAGGATGTAGAACTATGTCCTGGAGCTTTGGGGAGAAAAAGAAGAAAAGAAAAGAGGAAGACTGGCAACAGTTGTCAGCTCAGGGCCAATCTTCCTCACCAAAAAGTGAAAAAAAAAAAATGCGAGACCTTGAACATGCAAGAGGCAAGAAATGAAAAGTAACCTTTACCAAAAGGAGATCCTGGATCATCAGTCAAAGAGTGATGATCTCCACTGGCGAAGGAGATTACAGAGACAGAGATGCTTGTCTGTTTCTGTCTAAGATTTCAGGGGGTGAAACAACTGACTTGAGAATTTCAAGCCAGAGGTTTATAACTTCCCTGGGTCTGGGCTTGTAATTTAAATTCCAGTACTTACCTAGCAAGCTAATAAATTAGCATAACAAGTCATCACAGGCTGGTGACACTTTTCGATCAACAGCAAAACCCCTCTGAAGATATCCTCAACTGAGGCCTTGAAAAATTCCTATAGAGAAAACACCTTAGCCCCAGTGAATATAGAGCTTTTCAGATTTAATTATAATAAAAAAAATCAACAGCAACAACTAGACCACAAAAACTCCCACAATACATAGTTACAATCCGCCAAATATATTTCAGCTTAAAACACAAATAACAGCATTAGACCTTCAAAATGCCACATAATAGATTTATCACATTAGATTATAAATTGTGTTTAAAAGGATTAATGAAGAAAGCAAAAGGGGGAACCTTCATTCAACAACACGTATTTGTTTCACATAACTAACATTTATTGAAGACCAATTCTGTCAGGCATTTTTCTACTTCATGAGAATACAAAAATTAACCACCATCACCACCACAACCACCCCCATCACTGCCTTTATGGAAATTATATTCTAATTGTGAGAGACAGATATAAAGCAAAATAAGTAAAATACGTTTCTTGGTGAAATGTGCTATGAATGAAAGTGAAACAGGGAAAGTGGATCAGGACCACTGGGTAAGGCTATGAGTTCAATTTTACGTTGACGATCAGGGAAAGTTTCACTGAGAAAAGACTACTTGAACCTGAAGGAGATAAGGGAGTAAGTCAGATGGATATCTGGAGGAAGAATGTTCCAGGGAATCAAAAATGCAAAGGCTGAAGCTGTAACTGTGAAACAGGAAGTCTACATGGCTAAGATTGAGTGAGAGAAACAGTAGTGGGGTAGAAGAAGATGAAGTTCAAGAGGAATGATAGGCTAGAAAAGTAAGAAGAACTATGGTATCAAAAAGTACCAGAAAGGTATGAAAAAGAACCAAATTAGAATTTCTGACAAAAAAATAATTGTTAAAATAGGAAAATTGAATAAATTGCAGATAAGACAAAGCTGAAGGAAGAATTAGGGAAATGAAAGGAAGCACTGAAGAAATAAACAAGGAAGCATCACTCAGAAAGAAAGACATGAAAAATATAAAAGCTAGATTAAAAAATTTTCAAAACTTATAGGATAAAATAAAGAAATCTCATATACATCTAATAGGCATTCCAGAAATAGAGAATAAGATTGGAGAAAGGCCATATTTGAAATAATACTAAATTAGAATTTTCCAGATATTTTGAATGACATGATTCTTAAAATACAGTAAGTACAATGAATCCTAAGCAGAATAAATGGAATTAAATACATATCTATACATAAATAGTAAGTTCCACTGGTCATTAGTCCTCTATTTTACCTGCTTCATTCATTTAGTTTACCTGCAAGTTTCTTTAAAAGCATTTCAATTTGTGACACTTGCAGGACTAAGTTAGAATTTTATAGTCATAATTAAGGTGTATTAATTCTTCTCATTAAAGGGTATTTTTATCATGAAATACTTGCTAAAAGAACTGAAAACAAACGTTGACATTTCTTTTTCATTATCTTGGTGGTTTCTTTCTCTTTTTGACTTTAAGAATTTAAGCTCTCTCTTGAGACTTGGAGATGGATGGCTGCTCTTCTAAGAGTTTCCAGACTTCAGCATTTTTTTTAGTTGACTATAGTTGACTACAGAAATTCATGATTGCCCTTGATTGTGTGATCTTGGAAAGGCATATCTGAAGATTTTATTTACTCAAGTCCATATGGCTGAGATATAAAAACCAGAAGGTATGACTATCAATTCCAAATTTCAGCATCTGCCTAAGGCAGGATTTCTATCTCCCATGATACGTCAAACCACCCCTCTTTTCTTCTCTGTGTATTTGGTTAATTCTTACTTATTACAGCAGATGATTTTTTGAACTTAGATCTTTTTCCAACATATGCTTATCATTTTTACTAACCCGCTCTTTTTCTTAACCTGAGGTGATTTCAATAAATGAAATTTTACATCTTTACTTCTAACTAATACACAAGATGTCTGACTTACAAAATTATAAATCACACAGTAATCTATTCTAACAAATAATGTTTTCAAAGCACTCTTTTCTGGAGGCAGAGACACTACAAAATATTGTGACTAGTATTATAGGAGGCCTCTGGCAAGCGAGAATTTTCACAATCTTCTCACCCTGATGCATTTAATTTAGGAAATTAAAGCACACATTCACTTGGTAGAGAAAATAAAGCCAAAAAATAATTAGGGTTTTTTTCTCAAGTTAAAAGGAAGTTTAAATTTTTAAAACAAATGATGAATGTCCATGGTTAGTATTGCTCTAAAATGAATTCTTTAGCTGAATTTTCCTTTTCACTGACCTGATTCTGGCTATACTGCTTATATTATAAAGTTTAATGTGCTGTGTCAGTTAGAGTTCAACCGGAAAAACCGAAGCAGTAGGAGCTATATATTAAGAGATGTATATGACGTGATTGGGAAGCTGGCAAGGCAAGTCTGAAATCTGTAGGACAGGCCATCAGGAAGGACGGGCTAGGAACTCTGGAGCACAGGATAAGACTGATGTCCACAGGCAAAATTTCTTCTTCAGGAAAGCCTTGGCTCTCCTCTTAAGGGCTTAACTAATGTAAATCTCTGGGCAGGGGCTGGGGAACAGGTAGGCAAGAGTTTCTCCCAGGGAAGTGTGGAGACACTGGGGTCCAGGACCACATGTGAACTGAGGCTCCAAGAGCCCTGGCATATGCTCCATGCCCAACTTTACTTCACTTATAAAACTCAAATTCAAAGATGAAATTTTTAAGAATTACAAGACAATAAGCACAAAACATTAAACCCCAAGCACAGGCCCTGTTCTGAGCATGGGGCCCTGGGTAGACTGAACTGGTCGCATGCCCATGAAGCCAGCCCTGGGCTTGAGCCTGTGACAACACATGCCTCCCAGAGGGCAAGGCCTTCTAAGGAATAAGGAGAAACTTTTGCTTACAAGGGGAAATACCTTCTAACCAAACCCTGTACCATCGTGGTGGAATAGCTCTGAGGAAGGAAGGGGCACTAATGACCATTATGACTGGAGTCCGGAGGCAAGGGCAGGTAGGAGATGAATATGAGACTTGCTCTTCCTTCTTCTCATTCACTTACTCATGTTTATTTATTCAGCCAACAAATATGTACTTGTTACAATTCTACGATCTACTAATCTCTGGTCGTTTATAGGGACACAGCTAGAAACAATATATGGTTTCTTTATGTTTGAGTGATGCACTTAAGCGATTCACTCTTAAACATAATATTATTATATTCCCTATGGTTCTTCACATATTTCGCCAAACAATCCAATACTTATTTAACATAAAATAAACATTGAACTTGATTGAGCGAATGTGAAAATGTGAAAGCAGAACTATTAGTATGTAAATGAACCTTAACCTTAAAATAAGTGCTATCTTTTTGAATTTATTTCAGCACTCCTGAAACTTACTGATTCAAAGTGTCCAGTATTTTTTCCTATGCAGAAGCCTTAAATTCACATTGGTGTGATCACCTTGTAAGAAGTCTTAGTAATGAAGGAGAGATATCATATATTTGAGGTTATCAAGTCTTTCTATATGTTTTTCCAAGGAAATATTCAAGATGTGGTTGAAAAAGTCAGCTGTTCTTAAAAGTTCACTTCAAATAGCCATAAACAACAACCTCAATATTAAAAAAAAAAAAAAAAAAAGTCACATGCCTGGTCTTACATGTGATGTTAGTTAGGAATATACTCAATTATGAGTAATAGAAAACCCAAATTAGTGGCTTAAACAAATTTAGGTTTCTATTTCTCACATAAGAAGAATTCCAGAGATAGAATGATGCTGTCACTGATTCCATGGCAGAACAATTTTAGGGAGCTCTCTCTGAGGTTCTAGTGGCCCCTCCAGTATGTGTTGCTTCATTCTGATGTAGCTGCAAACATTTTATTACCAAGGCAGTGAGAACTCGGTCAACATGAATCTCCATCCTTATGCTAAACAATTCTGAAAATAAATATGCTTTCTTTTTTTTGTGCTACTCAATTCTAAGATGAAGCATATATTCCTACTTCTGTGCTAAATACTGGAACTGGGCAAAAATAAGTTAACTATTTGTTTCAGGACATAGTTTTTCCTTGATAAGCTTACTTAAGGACAGTGACTCTCGCTTATCAAGGTTACTTGAAGACTCATGGTGTTCATCATCAAAACTATCATGTCATATACTCTGCCTTTTCAGGCTCTAAAACCCTAAAAATATCTTCTTCTAACTTCCCCCTTCTGGGACAGTACTAAGAATCTCTCAAAGTGATATTCTCCTCCCTGGGGGGTGATCAACAGGTTTTTCTGGAACTCACTTTGTTGATTAGATACACTGGAGCAGGAAGAAGGGCATCAACTATGTATTGCCCATATATCAAGAAATCAAGTGTTCCCAGATATCATTACAGTAGACAGTAATTTAGATCTCACTGGCTAGAACTGCTTTTACCAAAAGAAAGGGTGAGGAAATGGGAAATCAATCAAGATTTATCACCTGAAGATTTCCTCGTGGTCATTCTCAAGGAAACAAGTGTTCTTTTAGCAAGAGAGCAGGTGAGGAGAAAAGGAGTACTGGATAGGCAACTAAACCATGGATGTCTTTTCCAGAATAATCAAAAGAGCTTCATTCAAAAGAACATAGGCTACAATTTTTAGAAAAAATGTCCAAAATTTCGGACTTTATTGGAGAAAATGAAATATGATGTTGCATATTCTTGTAAATGGAAGCAAAGATCTCACTTCTCCCTATCTCAGATATAAATAGCCTAATTAGAAAAGAGAGGACCAAAGAGAAGAATTACTCTGTGTATGTTCTGCATAAAAATAACTTCTCTGTGAAAGATCAGTGCCTAGCAAACTAAGAGTCAGAAAATATTTGTTCCTCTTTCACAGTTGAGACCGCAACATTTTTGAGAATTAGCGTTCTTCTTTAGAAGAGTGTGTGTCACCACACACACATTTTGTTCCAGAGTTCTGCACTGAATAACTGATAAAAGCAAATGTCACTGACTTTCCTACAATTCAGAAGGATGGAGAGATCGGAACAGTCTCTATCTGGGTGACTAGGGATATTAACAGAAATGACTGAATATCATGCTAAAGCTCTCCCCTCTTTCTTCCCATAGTTCTCTACCCAACCATTTATTCTGCCTTCCCCAACTCACACATAAATACATACTGGTAAATTATTTCATACTAAAAATTCAAATCTATAATGTGGATATGTGCTCTGAATTGTTGAAGGGTGGATGGAAATTCTCATGGTGGAGACTGGAAGAGAAACTAAGGAATCCAATGGCAAGGTAGCCAGGGACACCCATAAGGGGACCTCCTTACAGATAGCTGAATGTCTAAGTTAAGTCTCAGTAGATAAAGAAAAAGTCGTACTTATGGCTTATCTTTATTGAACTTTTGGAGAAATTACAGGGAATTATATCACAGGAGATGAAATATCTAAAGAAATTCAAATATGCCTGTAAAATTTTGGGAAATAGTACTGTGGAACAAATGTGCAGATCAATAAAGGAAAAGGGTGATCCACTCCACATGCCCCACTGAGAAGGCACAGGGCCTGTGTAGATGGTTGTGTCCAGCTATTCCAGGAAAGTGAGTAGGATACATGGCATAGCTGGACGAGATGGAGAAGAACACTTGATGATAAAAAAAAATAGTCCAAGATCAAAATGTCTGCTTTCTGTCATATGCCTGAAGAGGGTTGGAGTTGATAAAAGGAAGGCTAGGTAGAAATGGATGCTTGGTTACATTCCATCACAGTCATATGCTGCAGAAGTCCAAGCATTTCTCAAAAACACATTTGTTGTAAATGATTAACCTGATTCTATTCATAAATGGTAAAATACACAGCCTACAATTGCTCCCATCAATGAGGTTTGATGATTCTTGTTTCTTCTTCTTTGAAAATCCACACCATATTAAGCTTCTCCCTTTCTGAATCCTCCTCTTATTCATGTGTTTTTTGTACAGCGTGCTGGTTTTATGGACTTTTCCAACAGTTAGTGTTACCCTTTTAAGAGCAAAAACTGTTCATGTACTTTCTCTGAATTCCCTCTAGAAGCAACACATCGTTGAAGAATGTTTTTGCTCAATGAATACTTATTGAATTAAATAAATAATAATTCCAAAGATATACTGAATGTATTTAAACTGAATGTATTTAGAATGCCTACAACATAGTTCAGACTTTTTCCAGTAAGGAAAATGTTGGCAGGAGGGGTGATTTATGGTGAAAATGGATAACATGATTATATATAAATGTGCATTAATTATTTCTTTAAGTTCTCTTTTACAGCCATTGAATCTGAAAACAACAGACCTGCGTGGGAAAATGTGGGAAACTTGCTAAACAAAAAAAAATGTTTCAATTTCTTCAAATTCCCACATATTAAAAAATATTCAGTTAATTTACTAGGAGAAACTTTACTAAGCCGAGACCATTATCGTCATTTCAGTATAGGGCTTATCTAGGAAAGGAATAGGCAGCTTTAATGATGCATTTGCAGAAGGTTTATTGGTTAAGAACTATGGCACCTTCATCTCAAATAGCATGTATAAAGTCTAATTTGTTGTACCCAATAATTATCTTTCCTCGCCTTCTTAAGATGGCCTTAGATGTTGTTTTTCAGAATGTTGAGTAATATAATTTCCTTAAAAATTCATTATGAAGACAATATTAACCTTTTGAGGAAAACTCCACTCCTGTATTACTACAAATAGAGGTCATTTAAAGAGTTCTAAGCTTGCCCAATGTTAAAATCCTAATGTACTTACTTGGCCTATTGTTCCTTCTACTGGTTCATTGTCTCATTTTTAATACTAAAGGGCCACACGCTTTTTTCCCCCCAGCATAATTTTCCTCATTGGCAAGTTGTCAACTCAAGTAGTTTGGAAGCTCTGAAGATGTGACAAGAGTAGGTTTAGAAATGTGAACTGTATTTAATTAAATTCTGTTCAGAGCCAGGACATAGCAGGGTGATTAATTGCTGTTCACACACCTTTCAACTCTTTTTGTCAGGAGGCTCTACCAGGGAGCGGCTGGCTGCTAACTTGATAATCACCAGGCTTATTCATGTTTCCAGACAAAACCTGAGCTGGAGTTCACCACCTTTAAACCTACATCACCATGATCCCCTCCTGATACACCAATTGTTACAGTAAAAGTTTTGAAAAGGAGCATACTTTGCATTGGCGATAATAGTAACAATTTCTGCATCATAAATGACCATGTATATCACAATATCTAAATAGATGTATCTGCATCCAGTTTTTCTCCTTATATAAAAAAGTGTATATTACCAGACAATCCCACACTATTTTTTAGTTCTCATACATAAGAAATACAAAAAAGGAAAGTAATAAGAAAAGTATGCATTTGCTTCCTATTGAGAAGATTAAAAAAACAGAATGTGCTTATAACTAAGTTCGTTTTCTGCTGTTAAACATTTATCATGCACACACAATCAGTGCAGTTATCTATCAGGAAACCTTATTAAACCAGAAGATGAATACTGAAAAATATCATAATTAAACACCATTTTAATTTACTTGTGAAAAAAATGGAATGGAAGACGGTGGTACTTATGTTACAGTACCAATTGTATCTCCCATTACAATGCTGTAATCAGCTTTCAACAACGTGCATGAATAACCCAGCTCTAGATTTGAATTGTGATTAATAATTTAAAATATGTAAAGAAGAAGATTCCACCAAATGCAAGTTGGGTAGCATGAGCACTAGATTTAAAAAGGTCAGAAATAAGCAGTATACAGTGGTTAATAATGTATCCTTTCCAATTGGAATGAATGTCATAGTTTCTATACACATATAGATAAATTTACAATATTATTTTCTGAAAATCCCATGTTAGGAAATTTGGCGGCAACTTATACATAACTTGGGGGAATGGTATTTTATTTTTCTTGCTTTTCTTATTAATAATATCTAAGTCAAACAGACCAGTGTTCAATAAGTTGGGTATGTAAGTGGACTATTATTAAAGATGCAACCAATAGGTTTGGGAGGAATATTTTGCATGTTACCCTGTCTGTTTCTTGCATAAAGCCCTGGTTGGAGCTGGAATTATTGGTTCTTTTTCCGTTTCTTACTTTCTCTAATACTGTCTCGGAAGACTTTATATGCACAGATGTATCTCAAACAATATGAGATCAAGTGCATTTTACATTCTTTGACCAAGGAAAGCAAACTTTTGTGGGTTTAGTTTTTGACGGGTAAATTTTCGACATCCTATTGTTGCGAAGGTGTCTATAAAGTAACATCATCAAGACTGTCAGTTTCCCTGACAAGATAACTGGAAAGCAGAATTGTGTGAACTAGAGGAGGCTTGAGTTCACCCAGACTCAATGAATTGCACAAATAGCAGTTTAATCTGCAGGATGTCCAAGCCAACAGCAAGGCAAAGCTGAGTCAGAGTTTGGGTGATGGAGACCTTAGTTTTTTCTTTTTTTATTGTTGATTAGTTTTGAAGTTTTCAAGCTGCCACTTAAGATTCCAATTTTCAAACCTTTAAACATCCTGGCTTTTCTTGGGCATAATTAGGATTATATTGTCAGATCAAAGTTTTAGGGGATATTTGCTATTCATGTCTTACATAAAATCAAAGCAGGTTTCATTTTAAAAAAGAGGATTAATATTTCAAAATAACACCAACTTATGCACATTTCTCACCAAAGCCCGTTATCCTCCCTGAAAATTCTTAATGTATTAACATTAAAGCTGCTGTAATTATAACTATACAGATATATTTCTAAATTTTACCCAATAAATATAGCTGAACAGTGTTCAGCCAGGGGCAGAGGCTCTGTAATCAAACAAACATGATATAAATTTTGTATTCTGCAACTTATTAAATGTATGACTAATTTGTTTACATTCTCTGATGTGTAATATCCTCACTTTTAAAATGAAATGATGACACTTTTTTGATAATGTAATTAGGAGGATTTAAAGAATTAGGACATTTATAATGGGAAAATAAAATTTGCTCTTTTCTAAAAAAGAAATAATGCTGCGGATATGTTCTAAGGTAGTATGAGGACACCATTGAAAATGAGTTTTTGTGTTTTGTTTTGAGGGGGAATGCACCATAATGGCTGTTTATGATAAGGATCTAGATTATGAACACAGGTAATATTTTACCTTAGTGTGGTGTAGTATTTGGAATCTGAAAGACAAGGCAACTGGAGTGAAGAATTCTGGAAGTAACAAAAAGGAAATTTTGAGAGAACGGTCTGGGTAAAAAGGGGTCAGAAGATTAAGTTAAAGACTAAGTTCCAACAATTCACGTGGGCCAAAATGAGCTATTTCCAGTAAGAAATTCCAATAGCAGAGATGACTGAAGGGCATTAAGCCCAATGGATGTCAGATTGAATATTAAGCTATTTTCTGCCCTGAGTTTTTACAATCATGCCTGGTTACCTTCAGTCCTTCGGTAAAATTTCCTGTCTACTCAAATGCCTTATAAGGCATTCTCCAAGGACTACAAGACAAGGGCAAACAAGTAGGAGGAAAGGTGACAAAATGGTAAACTAAATCAATAATTCAGCTGGAGGAAGAATTTCAAAAGAGATAACCAGGGAAAGCAGAGAATATAAGATTGATGTGTTCACCCACGCTCCCATTCTTCCATCCTGGAAGCCTTGGAAATATTGGAAGGGTTGCTTCTCTTCCCACAGCACAGATAACTTTTGGTAAATGTTTGGAGATATTAAAGAAAAGTGTGATTCTAGAAGCCTGGAAATGTGTGGATCCTTAGGCTATACATATAAAATAGATATCTCCCCTATAGGGGAAGCCTGAGAAACTCCATAAGGGGAATTTTCATGTTATTTTTCTCCACTCTATCTCCTTCCAAACATACACGCTGTTGGACAATTACTCCTTAAATGAATCTCCATGTTTGCACATAGCAGGCCTTAAAAAATATTAGTTCCTCTTTTACTTTGTGATATTGATGGTTTACCGATTTGTCCAAAAAGACTTATCTCACTTTAAATCTTATTTTTCATGGATTTATATGATAACATTGGAGACAAATGAAAGAAAATAGAAAATTTCCAAATGATTAAATTTCAAAAATTTTTCAAGGAAAGGACTTTGGTAGAGTTCTTCATATTAGTCATAATCGTGTTCCAGCAAACTAGTCCTATTGAGGACAGTGTGGAATTTGTACTGCCTGTTGATAAAAGAAGACAGAAAAACATTTGAGGCATGAGATGTCATTGCTGGCTCTCATATTATTTTTGTTTTTTAAGATTCTCTTTGATTTGACAAGGATATGAATTAGACTGTGCTTTAAATGTTTTTGTCAGTAAAAGTTTGAAAAAAATATAAGCTAACTTATAAAAAACAGGTAACTTTAAAGCATTCTACAAGAAGACAGCAGATTTTTAAGTAGCAATAAATAGTGACATTCTAATACAGAATTAATATTAATAAATTTCATTTTAGAAAAATGATAGTATTTGACATACATCTATCATATACATTTCTTTTAAATAATTATCCAAGATTCATAAAATGTTTTTTCTTTTTGGTTGTATCCATTGGGATTTTCCTTCCCCATTCACTCCTCTTCCCCTGAAGCCCCTGCGAGGGATCATTGACATCATTTCTACTTTCTCCACCTCTTTATCTCTCTTCCAAAGGCTCCTTAGAATTAATTACCTCAAAGTTTAAATTCTGTATCTTGAACTCAAATGTCTTGAATTGTCTTCCTTTGTGAAGAAAGAAAGCAACTGAGGATTACTCTGGTATGTTTATAATTCAAATTGAATTTTAATTTGGTGGTTCGTGTATCTTAAAGCTTATCATATATACTTACATATTTTATATTTTTCGTAAAGGATGGTAAGAAAATAAAGATGAAGGGCATAGGAATGTTTCTTTTTGGGAAAATAGAACAGAAATCAAATGCCCTTAGAAATGATGACACTTTTAGGAACTGAGATAGTGTTTAGTGTTTAGTGTCTAGTTTTCATTACGCTAAATTTGAGCTGGGAGATGGGAGCAATCTACTGGTGCAGGCACTAAAGGGGTGCATTATCTGTAAAGAAGTTAAAAACAATAATAAAAGCGATGTAGCACATGCATGATAATAGCAAAAAACACGGTGGACCATTCTTACCCAAATACCACCTCACCCTTTTTATCCCATTGATTCTAGGAAAATATCTGATTAGAATTTTAAATAGCCTGGAACCAAGACATGACTTTGAATCCTTCTAGAAGGAAGTGGTCCTAGGTCTTTATAGCTCCATGCCTCTTCCCTCTTAGAGCATCTGCCCCTAGCCATAAGATCCTTCACTAGATGTGTGCAACTGGAGAAATCTCTGTGCTTACTGTTGGAAAGAGAAGAAAAGAGAGAATTCTGGACACAGTTTACAAAGCACAAGAAGGTAAATATTTTTCAAATGGTGCTCTGAATAAACTTTCCCTTTTAAAAACTAGGATTCACAGTGATGATATTTTACTAGTATCATGCTTCCGTTTGCTTCATTGTGGATTAAACATTTTGGTTTCACGGGGTGGAACAAGGTGACTGCTCTAGTGAGCACATTGTTTCCATGGTGAAAAAGGTTATCTGAGTCCCAAATACACGACTTACAAAAGAATCTTTGGAACACAACGTTTTTATACATTAGAGACTTCTTATAACAAGAGAAACTTTAATAACTTTTATTGACTACATATCTGGTTCTTTCAAGTTTGTCGTAGACATTAAATAACACTGAAGATGAATTTTTTTATAAAGCCAGTGAGTTGAGGTATTACCTTCTTTTATTCCAGAACATCATTAGATTTTTTTCTATGAAATCAGAGTTCAAATCAGAAATGGAAATGGAATCTATCGCTCTTGTGTATTAGCTCTATGCTGTGTTTACAGACTCTCTTAATGCTTTATCAGCGCCACCTGCGTCAATTGGCATCTCTGGACCGTCTCCTATGGCTCTATTGAAGAGAATATAGGTTTGAGAGTATTGTTGGCTTTCTTTGGCCACTGCTGATTCTTTGTAGAGTCATGATAAAGTGATTCAGCATGGCTAATTTAATAGAGGAAAAGAAGTACTTGGCAAAGAGTTATGGGGTGGCGTAGTTAACTAGCACAACCTAGCACATAAGCTGTGTTATGAGCTAAATTGTGTCCCTCTCAAAATATATATATTGAAGTCATGATCCCCAGTGCCTCAGAATGTGACTGTATTTGGAGATAAGATCTTTAAAGAGGTAATTAAGTTAAAATGAGACTATAAGTGTGGGCCCTAATTCAATCTGACCGTTATCCTTATCAGAAGAGTAGATTAGAACATATATATCGAGGAAAGACCATGTGAAGACACAAGGAGAAGATGACCATATGCAATTCAAGGAAAAATGCCTCGGAAGAAACCAACCATGCCAATATCTTGGTCTCAGACTCCTAGCCTCCAGAAATGTAAAAAAATAAATTTCTGTTGTGTAAGCCACCCAGTCTCTGGCACTTTGTTATGGCAGTCCTGGCAAACTGATGCAGTATCTAATAAATGTGCGTTCATCTATTTTTTTCATTCACTCATTTCACACATACTAATTAAGAAACTAACATGTGCCAGTCACCATGCCAGACTCTGGGATCCAAGAATGGACAAGAATGTACCTTGTTGAGCAACAAGGAGAAAGCCAATGAAATACAAAGTGGAAGGGAATGAGATCAATGAAACAGCCAGGGCCTTGCTGAACACTTGCGGGTGGTGGACATAAAAAGAGGCTCTGTGCAGAAATCAAAGAATAAGGAGCCCACAGTAATCAGAGACAACAGTAGGCAAATGAATAAGTGTATGAATTCAAGTCATTCAAAAGCATTTACGATCTTTTCTGTACATATAGTTAAGAGGGCAAAAGGCTAATTGTTCTAATAGTCAGATTATAGTACAAGTACTTCTTTTTCTCTGTAATATATTTATTTCTGATAAAGTTGTATGTAATTTAATGTATCATTTAAATCATATTGTGTATGCCCACAGAATTTTCCTCTAAAGGAATCAATGACAAAACTACCCTCCTTTCCTTCCAGTTTTGGTTCTCAGACACATGGTTAATTTAACAGAATCCTGGAGAATATTCCATGCCATGTGTGATCAGAGAGAGATGCTTGAAACATGATTTGTAATTTTCAAAAATACAAAAAATTTTCAAATCTGTTTCTATCATTTCCACTGAATACCAAATTTTTGTAACTGACTAGGTTAGCTATTGTTAGGACATGGGGTTAAGAAAATATTTCCAGAAGACAAAAGATGGCTGTCATCTTGGTTCTTGTTTTCTTGAAGATCTCGAATCCCTATCGTTTCCTGGTCTTTTCGTTTTTTTATGATCTTTCACATTCATTCCTCTTGGATATCTTAGTGATCAAACCTCAAAAGGCCTACATTTAGAACTATTAACAGAGGGGTATAATAAATGAATTCAAGGTCAAGAGACATTTTGATTAACAAAGAGATTCTTACTCTGTTGTAAAAAGAAAGGAACAAATATCTGCTCATTCAAAACCTCCTTCCTTACATGAGACCAAATGGGTCAGGAAAATGTTGATTAAGTTCTTAAGTTTCCTGCTGTTATTACAACTCAGCTTGATTTTGAGTCTTCTATCAGGTGAAAAGAGACCAGCTTCTTAATTTATGTGCAAAGCGACCCATTGCAATGAGATAAACTGTGTTTGCTGCTTGGAGGAAGGGCCGCACGCTGACTCAGGGTTAACAGGGCATGGCTTCCTAGCTCCACAGCTGTGTGATCCTGCATCATTCACTTGAGTTTTCTGAGACCACCTCCCTGAACAGTATAAAGAAGAGTTTGAATCGAATTATTCATAGGACTCCTACCACTTCTAACATTCTATGTTTTCAACTGGGGTTTTATAACAGGACAGTTAAACATCCTGCATGAAAATATTTATTCCCAACCTTGAACATTTCAATTAAGCATCAAATTCCAGAACATTGTAATTTTTGTGGTTATAAAAAAAGGCCCCTAATAGAACAGAGAAAAATGAGCCATAAAACAAGAAAACATTTATTTGTGAAAATATGTGTATCTGAATCCATTTAGTTGCAAGTAGTTGAAAATCTGACCCCAACTGGTTTAAGCAAAACAAAAAAAAGGTGGGGGTGGTAGTATTTAATTGGCTCATCTATCTCACAGCCCAGGAGTAGATTTAGTCTCATGTTAATCTTTATCTAACAACTGATATATCCAAGACCTAGTATCACTTTCTTCAGTTTTTGAAGTTTTTAGCATCCTCAAAAATTTGTCTTTGAGTTCCATGTTGTCTGTCAGAAACTTGTAGAGCTTCCTGCTGTGGTCTGAATATTTGTATTCCCCCAAATTCACATGTTGAAATACTAACCCCCAAAGGTGATTATGTTAGCACCTTTGGCCTTTGGGAGGGATTAGGTCATGAGGGTGGAACCTTCATGAATGAGATTAGTGCTCTTGTAAAAGAGACGCCACAGAGCTCCCTAGCTCCTTCTACTATGTGAAGACACAATGGTCAGCAACCCAGAAGAGAGCCATCACACAACCATGAACTCAGACTTCCAACCTCCAGAACTATGAAAAATAAATTTCTGTTGTTTATAGACTACTCAGTCTGGTATTTTGTTATAGCAGTCTTAATTCACTCTCCCATCCTAAAGGGAAGATATTCACAGTCCTTATACTGCAATCACACACACACACAATCACAAATGCATCCACACACAGAGTTAAGTTCCATTGATTCTACTTGGCAGGACTTACCTAATGTATCCACTTCTGAAAGGATCATGGTGGCCAGGAGGATTGGAAATGTGGATGACTCTTAGGAAGAAGCAGCAGAAATGGATGCTAGGGAGACAATCACATGTCCCACTACAGCATCTATAGATTTTTTTCCTTTTATTTTCCAAGTTAAGTTCGCAGATGATGGAATCAGCAGAATCACAGCAAAGAATGTAAATGAAGTCAGGATAAGTTGGAAAGAGGTGCAAAGGTAATTTATGCTGCCGTTTGTGTACTTTTCCACTAAGGAATTCTGAGGGCCAAATGCAGTTTAACAGTTAAGTGTCATCAGTGTTTTCTACAGAATATAGAGTTATATTCAGCTTTTATTAAAATAGCTGATGACAGGAAATTGCAAATAATTTATAGTCATTTTGAGACTATTTAGTGTGTTTTTTAAAAACTAATTGCTTGACTTGAAAATTAACCAGGAAATTAGCGTCATATTATAAAACATTTGATTATGATCCTGTGGTTCCTCTTCCCTTTATGAAAGAAATTTTGATGGGTTTTTTGTTTTTTGAACAACTTAGTTTCTGATTCATGAAAATATACCTCTATTCTGCTAGCCAATAAATTATTCCAACCACTTTCCTTCTACTTTTTAAGCTCAATATTTTACCTCATCATTTGATTTACAATTCATATGACCCTTTACTATAATGTTGAAAAGAATGACATCCAAATTCTGTCATAGAAAGTTCTGATTGGTGTCCACTATTTAAAAGATTTTTTCTTACATCATAATAAGAATAATTTCAGTATTCTTATTTAAATTCCCTAGGAAAAGTAGTAAGGATATATCACTTATGATGATGGAAGTTATAGCAAAAACAAAATAAATCAAATTTGCTGGACTTGTAATTATTTGATCATAGGATAATTTGATTTACATAGATGTAATCTGAACAGTATAGGAGGCAAATTATAATGTTAGAATGGCAAGATTCTGCATTGGTGTCATAACTCTTAGAGTGAAATCAACTCATAAATAAAGATTTTTACATTTAGAAATTCATTTTACCCTTGATCTGATTTAATCTCTCCTAATTATTTTGAGGATTATATTGTACCTACTTGGAAAATGGAAAATGAATCTGACCTGACCTGATAATCATCATATTATTAATCCAGTGGCAACATATAGAGCAATTAAGATAATTTAATAGTTTCTTATTTGCTACCCACCTGCTTTGTAAGTCTTTAACATGAGTCCAATATTTACTACCTAATTAGGTCACAATGTAGCTTGAATTTTAAGATACATCTAGGTCACATTCAAGTGCTCATTAAAATGATAGACCTGTTAAAATTTAAAACTAATGTTCTGAGTTTAGCACGAAAAGCAATACATTAATTTTTTTCAATAGTAACATTTCTGTCAGTACTCACTTCCCATTCTTCTGATATTAGAACCTAGATTTTCTTTGAGGGATTTTCCTATCCTTACTTATTTTTCTCTATTTATTGTCATTGATTCTATTGGCATTTCCACAGATAGACAAAACAGAGCAGATCCAATGAGATAGATGCAAATTAGTATTTCCTGGGGCTTTTACAAAACCAAAACTTCTCTTTTATTTTTCCTTTTCTTCCAGATGGAGTGGTATAAAAACATAAGATCTCAAGCTAATGTGTTCATTTTGATACAAAAAAAAAGGGAAGCTGATATTGCCAGTGGTCCACTCCAAGAAACCCGAGAACAAAGCTAACACCAGAAAATGCTGTGGAAAGACACAGAAACCAGGTTCTTTGCAACATTGTTTTCACTGCTGTATCAAACCTTCCCTAACCTAAATTCTACTGAAAAGATTTTCAATCTAATGAGCCAATAAAATCCTTTTTTTGAAAACCTACAAACTAGAGTTCAATATCTGTTTCCAGTTATACTTTCTCCCTTGAGA
Source organism: Equus przewalskii (assembly GCF_037783145.1). NCBI lineage: Eukaryota > Metazoa > Chordata > Mammalia > Perissodactyla > Equidae > Equus > Equus przewalskii. The sequence continues at coordinate 24,990,758 of NC_091847.1, read as the reverse complement.
GAAATTTACAGAAGTATATTGCATAAATATCGTGTACTATTCCATTAAGTTTTAATATCTACATTTTCCCATGTAATACATCCCATCAAGATATAACATTCTTACAGAGGTAATATCATGCTGCTTTCTAGACAATCCCCCAGGAAGCCAACTACTTTAGAGGTTTTGCACAGTAAAGACTAGTTTTATTAGAAATAAAATTTCCTATAAATAAAACCACACCATATGAGCAATTTTGTGTCTTTCTGCTGTCAAAAGTGTTTTAGAGATTCGTCCGTGTTGTTGCATGTATTAGCAGTTTGTTCCTTTCTACTGCTGAGTAGTATTCTGTTTCATGAATATACTATTTGTTTTCCATTCTCTTGTTGATGAACATTTTGGTTGTTTCCAGTTTTTAACTATTATGAAGAAAACTGCTATGAGCCTTCATACACAGTTCTTTGAGTGTGAGTATATGTTTTGCAGATGTTTTCTATTTGTTGCCATTGTTCTTTGTTTCTTTTCTTTTTGTTTTCTATTCTTTTTCTGCCTCCTCTGGTTTCAAAATAACATTTGTATAATTCCATTTTCTCTCCTCTCTTAGAATATCAATTATACTTCTTTTTAAAAATTTTTAGTGGCCATCATAGAATTTGTAACATGCATTTACAACTAATCTAAGTCCCCTTTTAAATAACCTTGTACTGCTTCAAGGGTAGTGTTGCTATTTCACAACAGAGTATTCCCAATTCCTTTCTCCCATCCCTTATAATATTGCTGTCATTCATCTCACTTACCCATAAGCTATACCTCATAAGTTGTTGCTATTACTATTTTGAATAAACTGTTATCTGTTAGATCAATTAAGAATGAGAAAAACAAAAAATTTATTTTACTTCACTCATTTCTTTTCAAATGCTCTTCCTTTCTTTATGTAGATCTGATTTTCTGACCTATTTCATTTTCCTCCTCTCTGAAGAACATTTTTTCACATTTCTTGCAAGCCAGGTCTACTGGAAACAAATTCCCTCAATTTTTGTTCATCTGAGAGTCTTTATTTCTCCATTACTTTCGAAGGATAATTTTGCTGGATACAAATTTCTTGGTTGGTGGGTTTCTTCTTTCAATACTTTAAAGACAACACTCTACTCTTTTCTTGCTTGTCTGGTTTCTGAGGAGAAGTCAGACATAACTCTTATTTTTGTTCCTCTATAGATAAGGTGTGTTTTTCTCTGTGGTTTCCTTCAGGATTTTTCTTATCTGATTTTCTGTAGCTTAAAGATCATATGCCTAGTTGAATTATTTTTTTTGGCATTTAACCTGCCTAGATTTTTCCGAACTTCCTGAATCTATGGTTAATTTGAGGGAATTAACATTAATTTATATTAACAACTAATTACCATTAATTTATATTAACATTAATTTAGGGAAATTCTCAGTCATCATTGTTTCAAATATTTCCTCAGTTCCTTTCTCTCTCTCTTCTCCTACTGTTATTCCCATTACACCTATGTTACACCTTTTGTAGTTATCCTATTGTCTTTTGATATTCTGTTCTGGTTTTTTTTGTTTTTGTTCTCTTTGCTTTTAGATTATTGAGGATTCTATTGATATATTTTCTAGTTCAGAGATTCTCTCCTCAGCCGTGTCCAGTCTACTAATAAGCCCATCAAGGGCATTCTTCATTTCAGTTACAGTGTTTTTTTATCTCTAGCATTTCTTTTTGGTTCTTTCTTAGGATTCCCATCTCTCTGAATACATTTCCCATCTGTTCATGCATGCTGTCTCCTTTACCCATGAGAGCCCTTTAACATATTAATCATAGCTGTTTTAAATTCCTGGTCTGGTAGTTCCAACGGCCCTGCTATGTCTTGTCCTTATATTTGCTCTGTTTCTTCAAATTTTGTTTTTTGCTTTTTGGTGTGCCTTGCAATTTTTTCTTGATAGCTGGACATGACATACTGGGAAAAAGGAACTGCTGTAAATAGGCCTTTATTATGTACGCATATATTATCATACATTATATGTAATGTGATGGTGAGGTAGGGGGAGAGGAAGAATTCTATCATCCTAGGATTTAAGGTCACAGTCTTCTAGTGAGCCCGTGCCTCTGGACTATGAACTTCACAAGTGTTATTCAGTTTTTTTCTCCCTATTTAGATGGGACAAGATGGCTAGAGTGAGCTGGAACTGGGTATTTCTCTTCTCCCATATGGAAAGCTAGAGTCAGATGGAGGTAAGTATTTCTCTTCTCCAGATCAGTTAGGCTCTCATAATACCCCCAGCAGATTATGCTCTGATTAACTAGCTCCCTTGATGGGATCCCCTGCCAAGAAGACCAGAGTGTTCTTGCATGTTTCAAAGTGGTTCCTTTTCCCCATCCTTTGCTGGAAGCTCAAGGAGATTTTCTCCAATATTTACCATGGGAACCTGGTGGAGCTCCTGGAGGTAAATCTCACAATATTGTGGGGTCCCTCTATGATTGAGTGCCCCTGGAGTTTTTAACTCTCAGACTTGTCCACACTGAGCCTCTAGCAATTCATTAATTACAATTCAGGCTTCCCCATCTGGGCACTGCTTCCCACAGCCATTTCCGCTCCTGAGTCTGCTCAGGGAAGCCGCAACCCCCTGTATTTGTCTTTCTCTTCATTCTTGAGAGCTGAGTTTTCCCTGTGACCTCCCCTCTGTTACGGATCCAAGAAGATTTGTTGATTTTTCAGTCTGTTCAGCCTTTTGCTTATTGTTAGGACAAGTGTCAATATTCAGGCTCCTTACATGCAGACCTGGAAACCCGAAGTCTAAATAATCCCTTCATTAAACTTTTTAAAATTAACCCTTTGAGTGTGCTATCTCAAGAGGTACCAAGATCCTAACTGAAACAAACATAATATAAAAATATTAATTTGATTTCTTATTCAGAAGTAATTTTATTTTAAAGCTAATACAACTAGTTTAATCTTTGATTAAAATCACTTAAGAGATGTAATTATAAAGCAACTCTATTTTTGTTTTCCATCATTCTTTGAAATGTACTCTGAACAGACAGTTCTCCTCTTGCTTCAGATGCAAACTTGGGTGGGTTCCATGACTTTTATGGACACTCTAAGATTTAAAAATAAAATCCTATCTGAAGGTACAAAACAGTCTTGATTCCACAATTAAAATGGGAAGCTCTGTTACTTCAAATCTTCAGATTTAATTTAACATCGAAGATATGTCAGTCCTTCCCATTTATTCTTGCTGCACATGGGAAATCTAGAGTCTTAGTTTCCTATCTCCTCCTTCTCCATAGAAGTTTACTCCTCTCTATCTTTCACATTCAATATCTGACCCTTCCATCCTTGGAGGACAAAGAGGCAAAGGAAGAAATAGCCATCCGAAGCTTAAAATTGTTCTGATACTCTCATAAGCTAAGTTATCCTTTCTCTGGAAAAATCAGATATTCAAAATTTCATCCCACTTTGATGAGTTGTTTTAAGTTTTCTTCTGAGACTTCCACCTGTATTTCAGGGGACCTCTTACCTGTGGTTCCCTTGGTGAGGGTGATACTTTCTCTTTTGGCTCATATTTTCCACCTCTTTCTGCAATCTCTGGACCTCCAGCAATAGCCCAAGCATTTTTCTGCTGTCTATTAATCAACCTATTTAAGTGGCCCTGTTTTGATGGCATCAAAGATAAACCTATAATATATCTCTCTGGTTTGTGACTAAAATCTGGGCCACAGAAATCACTCATACACTGTTTCAACTTACTATTTTTGAGTTTAATACTTTCAAAAATGCGGTCCTCCTCTCTGCAGCCATATATCTCTTCATTCAATCTCTTGTCCTTTAGCTTTTGATGTAAATCAAATACCAGTCCACTGGATCCCCCCAAACTCCGAGAATACATATTAAGGGCTCAGAGAATTGTGTTTGTTTATTTGCTTGTTTTCAGAATTCTCTTTCCTGAGCTAATGGTGAAAGTCAAGAATCTCCCATTCTTTACTTTGGAGGAGGATGAGATTCACAGAATAGCTCTTTCCAATAAACTTATTTTAAAAATCCATCCCTGACCCAATTTCCTACTCCTGCTCCTTTTGCATTACTGATTCTGGTGAAAGGTTTAGCAGCTCAGGAATAATTTGCTTAAAATTTTGCATCACAGTATGACATGTCACTTTGGAATATAGTATCTATTTTTCTCTTGGCCCCTCAATGGAAACTTCCATTCAACATGGCTATTACAGTTCCATTTTCTTTCTTGTCATTGCCACATTCTGCATCTCTCCTTACCTTTCTTCTTTTTGTGGAATAAATCAGTTAATTTCTTTTTGTATTTTTGTAAAGAAAATGGGGTATATTTTTGTTATGGCTTTTTTTCACTTTCCTCATATTGGAACTATCTTGCAATACACTGGGACATTTGCACACATTTTCTTCAAACCACATTTCCCAGCTGATTTGGGGTAGAATTCAGGTCTTCTTTTTACCTCTTTTCAAGTATCAGTCCAAACATAATGGCATACGAGAAAGAAGGGCAGAGAGAGAATGGAGGTGTTTTCCTTTTCTTTGTCTTCCAATTAGAAAATGATTCTAGACTTCTCCAGCATTTTTCATCATAAGAGTTTTTAATATTAAAACAACTAAATTATATGTTAGTGCTTTCTGTTTTTCTCTTCTATGTGATTAACAGAATTCCTTCATCTGGCTTATCCCTCTACTTGTGGCACAATTACCAACCTAGGGGAATTTTAGAAGTCTGTCTTGCTTGACAGAGAAGAAAAATCTTCCCTTGGTGTTCTCCCAAACTGGAAAGAGCACTTAGAAAGAAGCAAAGAGCAGACAGCTAAGAGCCCTATTCCAGGATCAACATCTGATGTTTATCTGACTCAGTATTGTTTAAGTCTGCCCTCTTGTACTTGATTCTGATACAGTAGTCTGGTTTTATTGTCTGGATAAATTTCTACCATTGTTCTCTTGGACTCTGATTGGAATCCTGGATTATAAAGGTTTGTAAGGCTGCAATTTAATAATTCAATTTAAAAAAAATTATATCTCACTATATATTCATTTTGTAATTAAGGCAATGGATCCTGGAAAGGTCAAGGCTTCTTCAAGCCTGGGCTAGAAAAAATCAGTTATCCTTACTCCCAGGAAAATATTCTTTTCAATACACATTTTGATTGCTTCTTATATATTTACACCTACTTCTCTTTATACCCACCCTCCTGACTGATCTAGATATTTTTTTATTTCACACTTACCTATGTTCTCAGACCACAGTTTTTGTGACCTGGCTTTCCTGACCCAGATCTCAGGCCATGTCCTTAACTATCATACTTTTTCTTTATTGCTCATTGAAGATAGTTCTGAAACCACCCTCACTACACTTAGCCCCAGAATTCATGTTAGTGACTCGATATGCACAATCTCTCTCTCTCTCTCCATCAATCAATGTATAGCTCTGATCACAAGATTTTGATTGGATGACTTACCCTCTCCCACTGCTCCATCTAGACACTGGTCTCCTGGACACTAGTTCTTGATCTATTTGACTTCATCTGTCACTTGGTCATTCACATGTTGTTGATTGAGTAGTAGACAACTCATGAGAGATTTTGCCAAGTGATAGACTGTGTTAATGAATTATGCACAAGGATAAGGTTGCCAGATGAAATATAGAATGCTCAGTTAAATTTGCTTTTCAGATAAACATAGTAAAAATAATTCATTGCTTATCTGAAAGTCAAATTTGACTGGGCATCCTGTATTTTTATCTACTAAATCTGGGAAACCTAAAAAGAAAGCACTCTTTATCAAGAATTTTTATCTCAAGGTAATTATATTACATAATTTTCCTTCATTCTTCCCTAAATTTTATTGTATCCCATTGTGTGTACTTTTATTAGATTGAATTCCTATGAATTTTCCCCAATCTGTGTTTACCAATGCATAAATAACTCTAAGGGTTAAGGCTCTGGAAAAAACTAACCTATTGATCTGATACAATTTCTTTGACTAAGCACCCTCTCATTTGTTTATTGCCTAGTATAGAGTTAATTACTTAAACCCTTGATATCTTATTACCCTGTGTTTCATCAGTGTATCACTTAGAGTCCCAGCAGAAAACAGACAGAGCAACCAAACCATTAAATGAAGATAATTTTAATAAAAAGACTTGTTACAGAGATGCAGACAGGGTTAAGAGATGCAAGAATTTCAAAGTCCCCAGGGACTAGCAATAACTAATATTTGTTAACACTTCTATTTCTGAAGAGGATGGAGTGGCCAGAATCCAGTGAAATTTACAGCCCTGAACGAGAAGCCACCCAAAAGGAGCAGTGCTGATAGTTCAGGAAAGTATCTATTGCTCAAACTGCTACCTGGCACAAAGAAAGTCGAGGGAACCATTACCCTGATCTCCCTCTCCGGCTCTCAGGACAATGTCTACCATTGTCCAATCCTGTCTGGAAGCCAGAGGCCAAGTGATGAAATTCATAGAGATCAATGGGAAGAGTGTAGGAAATGAATTTGAGGAATAACTCGTTCAAAACAATCAAAGAAAGATTTTTGAAAATTTAAATCTATCCATAAAAAGCATAGGAAAATATTTTTGAATATTAAATGTAGAATTCCAGATGTGAAATGAATAATGGTACATTTCATTGAATAGTGAGCTCTTTAGACATTTAAGATCTTTTCTACAAGTATACATTTTTTTTCATAAATGTAGAATTAATGGTTGGGGAACTTGCCATCTTATAAAAGATGTTTGAATGAAAATAATCAATGTTCTCTGAGAGAAGTACAGAAATTAACAACTTCAGGTATTGTTGGTCGAAGTATAACTTTGTATCATCTTTGTGAAGAACAGTTTGGCACATTGTATCAAAAATTTTCATGTGTCTAGACCTATACTCTGAAAGTTAATGGGTAGGAATTTATTCTACAAAAATTACCAGACAAGTGTATATGGTGCTTATAGATATAAACATGAATATATGAGAATATTTATTCATAGTTTCAAAACTTGGAAGCAACTTAAATATGTTAGTAGATTATTTAAATAAATAAATTATGATACATCTCTAAAATACTATGCTGTCAAAGTGCTTTTGATTTTACCATGGATATGCACTATACATTTTTAATTTAAAAAGTTATAGAGTATGATCTCACTCACATTTTGTCTTTTCCTGAATGTCACGTAAATGGAATCACAGAGTATGCAGCTTTTTGCATGTGGTTTCTTTCACTTAGCATAATGCATTTGAGATTCATTTATATTTTTGCATGTGTAAGTAGTTTATTCCATTTTATTGCTGAATAATATTCCACTGTATGGCTGTAACACAACGTGTTTATTCTGTCAATAATGGATAGACTTCGGGGTTGTTTCTAGTTTGAAGGTATCATAAATAAAGCTGCTCTGAACTGTCATATACAGATTTTTGTGTAGGCAAATGTTTCATTTCTTTTGGATAAATACCTAGGAGTAGAATGTCTGGATCATATGGTGAGAATATATTTAATTTTATTTAAAAAATTGTGGGGAGCCAGCCCGGTGGTGTAGTGGTTAAGTTCACACACTCCACATTAGCAGCCTGGGGCTCATCGGTTTGGATCCCAGGTGCAGACCTACACACCGTTCATCAAGCCATGCTGTGGTTGTGTCCCACACACAGAACAGACGAAGATTGGGACAAATGTTAACTCAGGGCTAATCTTCCTCAAGGAAAAAGAGAGAGATTGGCAACAGATGTTAGCTCAGGGCCAATCTTCCTCACCAAAAAAATATATATGTATTGCAAAACTTTTTTCAAAGTGGCTGTGCCATTTTGCATTCCTATCAACAATACATGAGAGTTATGGTTTATTTCTGAATGTTTTTCAGAGCATTGATTATTTTAGTCAGCATTGGATAATACAATAAAACTATTTCTATTTAGGTGATACAATATTTTTATGAGAGAATAAAACTTTGAGGACTCACATTGAGAGTAAATATATAAAAGCCATTAGCAATATGTGTTATCTTAATATGCTAAAATAAAATAATTGATAGATCAACAAATAAAGACAATATCAGGGCAATTTTTACATCTTAAATTAATAACAATGATTGTATTAGTGATTTCTGTTCACCAAAATTTAACAGTTTTTGTCTGATACTCAATCCACTACTATATCAAGGAGACAGAAACGTATCTTATTGTAGATAACAAACATTGTAAAAAGCTTTTTCCACTGGGTCTGATTCTTCACCCAGGGTTTAAAGCGCTTCTGACTATAGGACTCCTCTGTTGCTGATTCCTGTCTCCCTATTTCTCTTTCTTTCAGTACCAGAGAGCACATCTAAAACTCAGGAATATTTTTCTCATATCTTTTCTACTTCTTTCCTAAACTTTTATTTTAAAAATCTCCACCACTTTATTGCCATCTGCTTTATTTCCATTTTCTATTTCAAGTTCTATTTTTTCTTTTGTTAATCAGTCTCCACAGAAGTGACTCAAAATTCTCATACGCTGAAAATGGAATTTGTATACTTGGATGCTATGTGTTGAAATTTGCAGTTAAATATTATTCTACTTTCCCTTGCTTACTAGGGTACGTTTCAATTTCAAAGAGGAAAGAAGGATGTAAATTGTGCAGGACTGATTTGTTTTATTCTGACTACCTTATTCATTCAAGAATTTTGTTTTCCTCTATGTACTATTGTCACTAAATAGTTGTTTTATTTATCTCATATTTCAAGAAAAGATATGCACAGTATTAAAAAAAGAGAGAGAGACTATGTCCCAATTATTTCAACTTGAAATGATTTTAACATTCAGGTCTGTGGATTACTCTACATTTACCAGATGTTGCTTTGAAATTTATCATAGTCCTCTCAAAGGGACTTTGAAAGGTCGCTCTGCCCATTCCTTTGCCTCCGAGCAGAGTGTCACTCCTAATTATTGGGGGCAATGTGGCAAGAATCATTTGTTAGGGACAGATAAAGTCATCACGTGTAACCCATAACTTGCCCTCTAATCATCCACTGTACTCTAGTCGTATAAATTACTTTTACTGAGTTCAGTATACGTTTATTAGTCTGTTCTCCTATTGCATCGAATGCATATTGCTAACCTATTAAGTAAAATCGCTTATAGATGTAAATTTTTTATGACTTTTTAAATGTTAATGTATGGCTTGTTAAATGTTAAAGTGGTAAATAGGTTCTAGGAGCTCATATGTACTAGATTTCATTTTGTAGCCCTCAGCATTTAAAGAAAGAATTCATAAGATATTTGTCAAGCTAGGATTTTTATAAACTTGCTCCTTTTAATGTATGATTGTACAAAAGAAATTAGTGTAATTAGAAGATAATGTCAATGCCACATTAAATGTCACTGTCACAGAATAACAAGCATCCTCTTGCTAGTAGATTAAGGAAGAAAAATATTACGAAATGTAAGAATTATGAATTTTAGCTACTGCTGCAAATTGAAAATATAGCTTTCTAGCTCATTGTATCAGATCTATGCTCTTCTGTATAGGGCTGCTAACAATTTCTGTTTCCTTAAATATTTATCGTAGTTAAGTGCAGTGAGGATCTTTTTCTGAGCTATTCTAGCTCTTGCCACTGCCTAAATCACTCATGACACAGTAGCATAATCATAGAGTGAATGAAATCAGAGCTCAGAGCAATTTTTTGTATTGAATTCCATGGTCGTCATTGAAGGATTGGCATTAGACTCAACTCCAGATCCTTTTAAAAATATGAAGGTCTAGGTTCCAAATATTGACATATTCTTGAGAGCGGAGGTCCAGACATGAGTATTTTCTAAAAGTGACCCAGGTTATCTTGACATACCCCTTACATTAAGAATCTTTTTGTCCTCCTAATTTATAATTTATAAGTAGGAAAACCAATACCCAGAATTTTAAAGGATTTACTCAATGTTAAAGAGCTAGCGAGAACTAGAACTAAAATTAAAAGTATGTTGACTCTCTATTTGACCCACGAGGTAAAGGACAGGTAGAGCAATCTCCAATTAAGCTAGCAGCAGATGAGCATCAACCTTTTCCCAATCTTTGCATCCTTCCAGGCAGTGGTGTTACTGGAGGAAGCGGGCACAATAACACTCATGTGTAAGTACATCTATTAGTTTGCCAGGCTGCAATAACAAAATGCCATGAACTGGAAGGCTGAGATAGCATAAATTTAACGACTCACAGTTCTGAAGCCTAGAAATCCAAGATCAAGGTGTCAGCATGGTAGCCTCCTTCTAATGACTACGAGGGAGAATTTGTTCCATGCCTTTCTTGTAGCTTGTGGTAGTTTGCTTACAATCTTTGGTGCTCCTGGGCTTTAGATGCATTGTGCTGATCTCTGCCTTCATGTTCCCATGGCATTCTCCCTGTGTGCATGTCTCTCTCTGTGTCCAAATTTCTCTTTTTTTTAAGGATACCATTCATATTGGATTAAGGCCTACTTTAATAGCCTTGTTTAGCTTACCTAAAGACCTTAATTCAAAATAAGGTCACCTTCTGAGTTACTGGAGTAAGGACTTCAACATATCTTTTTAGGGGGCACAATTCAATGTGGAACAATTGTCGACACAGAGATCACAGGAGAAGTAGCAGCTTAGCAGACTCAGAAACTCTCTCCTAAACACAGGTTCACCCTTTACAGTAAGTTCATATTCTTTATCTTCCTGACATCATCCTTTCTCTGAGGCACACAACCTTTTAAAACTTTACCTTAGTTCTTTCCCCAAACAGAGACTATTTAGAGTCCTGTAACCCCTCTTCTAATTACTGTTTATTTAATTTGCACTTAAAAAAATAATACCATTAGCATAAAGTGGAAGTCTAATTACCTGGGTAACGAGTAGTCCAACTTGAAAGAGACTTTCAAACCTCATTTATGAGAGAACTAATGTGGGGTTTCCTCCCCTTATTTGTGTGGTTGTTTTCTAGTTAATTCTCTTTCTCCATGACGTCCAGCAGATCTCTACAGTTCTATACAAAATTCACTAATTTAATCCATTATATTTCCACAGGTTAACACTCATGACTTTCCCTCATACTACACAATAATCTTGTTTTCTGAATTCATCATTTCTTCCTACTCAACACACCTTACTGCTTTCACCTTGTATAGAGTATAAGTTTTTTATCTTCTTTATCTAGAAACACCATCTCTTTTCCTGGAATTGCTTTTTTCCCAGCACTGCATATTTGATTTCCCTAAAGAATGCCATGTTCTCACTTGATTCCACTCAAGAAGAAAACCACAAAAGATCGGCACAGGATTTTTCATCTATATTAATTGAAGCCCTACCCCAGGACTCTTGGACTTGAGATTAAATATTCTGTCATTTAGTCTTTCTCCAGTAACAAAAGTTACATCCTAAACTCTGTCAATGTTTTTCCCAACATCATTTAGGAAGTCTGTAGTTGATAGCAGAAAATTCAATTCAAAGGATTTAAATAACAAAGAAATCCATTATTGTACATAGCAGAAATTCAAAACAGTGCAGCTCTGAGGTATCTTAATTCAGTAACTCAATGTTTTCACCATAGTTCCTTCTATTATTTCAATCTGTCACTCTTGGACTGGCTTCATCTTTGGGCTTAGAGTAAAGTGGCTGTACCAGTTCAGTGCCTCTTATCTAGAAACTCTGCTATTCAAAAACAGAAATAAATCACTTCCCCCACTGCGCATAATTTTAAAGTCAAGAAAAACAATTTTAGAACCATTCAATTTTTCATCACATTGGCCAGAATTATATCCTAATCCCATGCCAAAACTAACCACTGTCAAGGGAATTAATACCTACATAGTGGGCTTAAAGCCAATCAGAATTAACTCCTTAGGGCTGAGAATACAGTAGCTTCTCTTGACATTCATGGCCATGCAAAAGAGAACATAAACATCCTCAAAACCAGGATCTGTTAACAGGGAAGAAAGAGAATAAGTGTTGGGTTGATTATTACAATTCTGCACTAATCCTTCCTTATAAAGAAAGCTTATATGTATTGAAACAGAATGCAGCCACTACAGATCGAGAATGACCTGGCAGTTTTAAGGACCCCAGTTCCAAGACATCCTGAAGTCCAGTTACATTTCCTTTCATTCCACAATATTTTTGATGTTGATGTTTATACTTTATTGGATTCCATGAGCATACAAATGTGGGGTTTTTTTTGCCTATGCTTGTTAAAATAGGGTTTCTGTCACCGGTAGCAAAACCAATATACTTCCCCATATTGTAAATTTATTGAAGTGATATTTGTATTTGTCATTTTTTTATGGTTGGAATTTTTCTTCCTTTCTTTTACAGGAAGTAAGTCTTCATGCCTTCTACAAATTTGCTTACACCCAAAGAATTCCAGAAAGATATTTGAATTTGCTGACCATTCATCAGACTATCTTGGGAACATTTTTCTATTTCTACTACAAAACTAACTGAAATTTTTATCATTTACAAATGTGATCAGTGTGTCAATCCTAATTTTCTTTTTTGATTTTTTATAAGGTTAGAAAAGCTGTTAGTCATGTGAGAATGATCCATCTTTGATCCAAAGAAGAGCCTGATCCAAATAACCACACCCTCTACTTAATATTTGCATTTCATTCTTAGCTCGTACTATGCGATTCACACTTTTACATTTTTAATGTTATAAGTCATTTTCAAAATAACAGCTACTATATTCCTCTTATAAAAGGAATGAATTTGAACATATAAACTTTAAGTGTTAAGCTGTTAATGGTCTCCCATTGGTTTCATGTCTTACTTGTGAATCTTCAGTGATTTCCTAGGGGTTTAGGTGAAGCAAATTTTGCAAATTATGCTTATAAGCATGAAAACTATCCTATGATCCTCCAAGTCTACTCCAGATTTTTGTTCTATGAGGCAAGGCAACTTCTCAGATGAACGATAGTTTGACCCTTCTCTGCCCTGTGGCTTTCATTTGATTCTTTTTTCTTTTTTTTTGATGAATTCACCTTACATTGTGTGTTATAAAGAAAACGATGGCAAAGACAAAGCTTATTTTCAGTGTCTGGGACATATGCCTGCCCCTTCCCTTCCCCCTTTTAGCATCCAAATCATTTACCACATTTCTTTAACCATAGTGCTCTGGGGACATTCTGCCCTCCCTTCCATCAGGGCTGCTAGGTATTTTTATATTGAAACCTTCTGAAATGCATATTGCAACCTGTTTAAAATAAAAAGCTTATTTTTGACTTTTTAATTGGAGACTTCTATTCAAGTGACTGCACATTTAAGGAAAAGAAGACATAGATGCAGACATAGTGATATTTGATAGTGCAAGGATTTTGGATGGGAAGAGTTCTTGTTGGTTGAATTATGATGTTAAAAATTTGTTATAGGTGGCCAGCTCCGTGGCCGAGTGGTTAAGTTCGCGCACTCCACTGCAGCAGCCCAGGGTTCAGATCCTGGGCGCGGACATGGCACTGCTCATCAGGCCACGTTGAGGTGGCGTCCCACAACCCACAACTAGAAGGACCTGACACTAAGATATATAACTGTGTACAGGCAGGGGGCGGGGCGGTGGTTTGGGGAGATAAAGCGAGAAAAAAAAAAAAGATTGGCAACAGTTGTTAGCCCAGGTGCCAATCCTTAAAAAAAAAAAAAGGAAGATTGACAACAGTTGTTAGCCCAGGTGCCAATCTTTAAAACAAAATGCTTTAAAAAAAATTTGTTATATAAGCTTAAACAATTAAAATAGGGCTTAATGGATGAATGAACAATGCCTATTTCTTGTAAATACATAAACAAGCCTCCTTGACTTATGAGAAAAAAAAATCAAAGAAATAAACTAACAATCATCACAGGAACTTTAATTAAATTGTAATGTTCAGATAGAGAGGAAATTTCTAACTTCAAGATGTATGTCATGTCAGCAGCTTCTCCTTTAGGCCACAGGTCTGCAACCTATAGCCCACTTGTCAAATCTGATCCAATACCTATTGTATTTATTGAAATACAGTCACACCTATTCATTTATATATTGTCTATGACTACTCTCTTGCTAGTACAATGACAGAATTAAGTTGTTACTGAGACCATATGGCCCACAAATTCTAAAATATTTACTATCCTACCCTTTACTGAAAATGCTTAATGATCCCTGTCTTAGGTAAATCCCTATTAGACTCAGAATACTGTGGGACTATTGAGTTTATATAAAGGCATAATCTGAATGAGCATATGTTATAGGACAAATTGAGAAGCATTCTTAAAGGGACACAACCAGAAACAGCTTGGTTTGTCAGCAAGGGGATGCTACACACTACATCATGTTGTCTTTGACATAAATTAAATTAAATAAGCCATACAGCCCTCCCTGGAAATAGCCTTATTTCCTTTATCATGCTAGGTCAAGTAGTGCACAGGCTGACCTGGTAAGCATAGAAACTCTCTCTCTCTCTCCATTTATGGAAGATGCCACAAAAGTCACAACTTTCTGAAGTTGCAGTATTAAAATCCTTGAGGGAAGAGGCTTGCTATCTCAATGACTATAGTCTGTACAGACAAAGTAACAATGATATCAGGATTTAAAAACTAGCAGATAAAAATGGATGAGAGCATATGGTGTACAAATCTGAGTTTGTACAACTTGAGATGAGAAATACAACTTTCCTGAACCTATATATTCACAGGTAAAAGGACAGGGCAATAGTTGCAGGTCACAGCTGAGGGAATTGTTGTACCAAAGAATGAAAGCAAAAGAAAACAACTGCCACTGTGAGCCCTCAGACTGACGGCAAAGAAAAACACTAAACAACAGAGCACACAAAGATACAACTATGTAATTAGAGAGAGATAACATTTGCCTAGGAAATTCTAAGAATTTGCCACATAAAGAGTATGTATCTTATCTATGCCATGCCTCTCTTTCAGAAGAGAAATAATTAGCACCACTTTTAAAAACTGAAATAATTCGATCTTGTATTTAGATTATACATCTGGATGATGGTTATTTCATATGTAGGTTTCCATTGAGATTAAATTTAATTGATTTAAAATATTTAGTAATTTTTTAATGAAAATA
The DNA here is from genome assembly GCF_037783145.1 of Equus przewalskii. Lineage (NCBI taxonomy): Eukaryota > Metazoa > Chordata > Mammalia > Perissodactyla > Equidae > Equus > Equus przewalskii. The sequence continues at coordinate 24,975,729 of NC_091847.1, read as the reverse complement.
TTACATTTAAACCAAAACATTTTTCCCTATAGAGAGGAAATACTTGAATGATCCTAATTGTGCAACTATCAAGGGTTTTTTTGTTGTTTTTTTAAAGGTTGGCACCTGAGCTAACATCTGTTGCCAGTCTTCTTCTTCTTTGTTTTTCCTTCTCCCCAAAGCCCCCCAGCACATAGTTGTATATTCTAGTTGTAGGTCCTTCTGGCTCTGCTATGTGGGATGCCAATGTCTCTGCGTGGCTTGATGAGTGGTGCCGTGTGCATGCCCAGGATCAGAACTAGCGAAACCCTGGGCCCCTGAAGCAGAGTGCATGAACTTAACCACAGCCCCATGGTTTCCATTAGATAGCATCAACAGTCATACATTCTTTTAAAGAGAAAGTAGTCTCAATTTGTATTTCCAACTTGCTACTACAAAACTCAATATACGTCATGTGACTATTTTATAAAACAGGGTATACTCTCACTTTACTGATTATTTTTATGTTTTTCCTGTGTTAAACAGTTGTTTTTCTTGCAAGGATTTTTAATTTGAGGATCAGTAGTGTAGCAGTTGGGAAATTTGTTCAGCTGCTTGTAATTGGTACTTAGCAATAGTTTAGACAAGCATTTCTTTTACCTATGTTAATGTAGAGAGTTCTTGATGTTGCTTCTGCAACTCAAGAATTTCAGGAAAAAAGCATCTTTGCACTGCTCTTGGTGTTTCCTTCTGAGGCTCCATCACACAGAGCATGCATAGAACTACATGGGTAAAGGAACTTGACAGTGAAGGTGAGCTGAATTTTGATGTTAGTCAGTAGTCCCAGAGAGACCAAAGATAGTGTTTTCCAGGAGACAATTGGAAACACGTGCTAAAATCAGAAGAAAAATTGTTACTAATTTTCATTGAGGTAATGGTCAAAGATTACCATTTCAAGAAGTTTGGTGGTAAATGAGAGAAGAAAATTTGGAGGGAACTAGGCCAATGGAAAATCATTATTGGAATAAGGGAGACTAGAGAATGTTTCCTGTAGAGAAAGTTTTGTGTGCTAAGAAAGAGAATCACTGAAACAACTGGCCAAGAAGGCAAAGCTGCCTAGGAAGATACAGCAATCATAAGAATAAAAAGGAGAGAGGGAAGAGGTTTGAATAGCATGTTCAAATATCAAGAAACAGTGACATAGACCTACTTTGCTATTTCTAAGAAAAACCTTAATGAAAAGATGGCTACGCTGTGGGAGAGTTGACACTCCATTTCATAGAATTCTATAACCACTTATCCTCCTGGTATTATTTTAAAGGCTACAGAATCTATAGATTGAATGTGTTAAGACAAGCTTTTCTTCGGTACCAACCTACAAGAAGGTCAAAAGGTAACTTGATAACTTCATTTTTAATCTTATACAGAAGGATTATCAACTTCTTGTATAAAAAAAACCAAGCACATATCCCAATTAGAAGAAGTTAAATGTACAAGACCTCCAAACTCGATCTTGAAGAGACTTTGCGCATTTTCTAAGCTCCAGTGGGTCACATTTTTCACCTACAAGAAAAAAATTGATCTGGAATTAATGCTTTGTGATTTGAGTCTCATTTCTTCAGGAATTTCCAGACAATAGCGACTGCCACCTACTGCTTTGTGCAACAGTAAACGGGTTGATTTAGATATAGTCATTATATCAGCACATGTAAAGAGAAAATATGTGCATGTAAACAAGATTGGACTATAGCTACACACATTTTTCCTCTGAAAATGAAACCAGTTGGCAGCTTTACCAATAAACAGTGCTCAATGCTATCTTAGTCCTCTGTTTGAGTTTTGGAATGCTGAGTCTTATGGTAATTGCATATTACATCTACATATTTCAAATGAGTTTATAATGGCTATTATCATCAAAAGGAATAGGAAAATAATTAACCATGATTAGCCTTTTTATGTGAAGAGTTACCTCTTATTTTGGCATTCAGTTTGCAATCATCTTGAAATTAGCTATGAGTTTGAATAATTTTATTTATTTTTGTATTTCAATGGTGTAAGAACAAATGAGTTCCTTAACCTTATGCATTTCTATAAAAAGTAGAAAATCTTAGCAGTGTTTATTAAACTATAAAACCCATTTCCCTAGCTAGTTTTTTTAAAAAGGCAGACAAAGAGACCAAAAGAAACCTTTGTGATGTTTTTTCTAGTTTAATTTGAAACTGATCCAACTTGAAATAACTACGATTAAATTCATTATTGCACTTTATAGTCTCCCCCAAATGATTAGTTATTACTGCTACAGGTCACTTTCAAAGGTAAATGTTCTCTGGCAAGAGAACAAAGACATGACTTGGTAAGCACACATTACTGATATGGTTGAAACTTTAAAATATTACCTTCTTGCAATATTGAGGCATTGTACATACATGCTTTATATGCCACACATAGTAAGAGTGTGTATTTTATCCAAGAGATTCCCAAATCCTATGGGGGGGAAATAAAAAGGAAGATTTAAAATAGTTACTCTCCATAAACCATGGCCAGATTCCCTTCGTTTGTGCTGGATACTGGGACATTGACTGCCTTGCCTGTGGGATGTATTTAAGTCTTATAAGTGATGACTGGGAGTGAAATCTCAGGGGACTGCATGGGCACCATGTGAACTTTCCAGAAAATAATTGTGCAGCCAATTCGCTCAGTTCTAAGAGTTTTCAGGTCCTTGGAGATCTAGCCTTCTGCTCTGTGCTAGCCTATATGGCTTGGAGAACTGCCAGTGGCTGTGACTGGAGTAACCTCTTAGAAGATGGATGCAGTTTTGGAGTTCTTTGGATGGTTGTAAATTACAAAGGGCTAAATAAATCCTCTGGGGATTTGTGTTTTGTTGAAAGGATGGTAGCAGCTTCCCCCCACCCTAAGGAAAAGAAAGAAAATGTAGCATGGAAGTTTTTTTTTTTTTTTTTAAGGATTGGCACCTGGGCTAACAACTGTTGCCAATCTTTTTTTTTTTCCCCTGCTTTATTCCCCCCCCCCCGCCCCCGCCCCCGCCCCCGCCCCCGCCCCCGGTACATAGTTGTATAGCTTAGTTGCAGGTCCTTCTAGTTGTGGGATGTTGGACGCCTCCTCAACGTGGCCTGAGGAGCGGTGCCATGTCCGCACCCAGGATCCGAACCCTGTGCCGCCGCAGCGGAGCGTGTGAACTTAACCACTCAGCCACGGAGCCGGCCCGGAAGTTGATTTTAAAGAGTTAATTTAGGCTACAGAAAAGTAAATTGGGATTTCTGGTACATGGTGCTAAAGACAGTGAACTACGTGTGAATAAAAGCGTTTCCTTATGTTACATTCCCTTGTTTGGTCCTATCACTACATCCTCAGTATCCCATTTGCCCACTCGTGGTCATTCTATATTGAAGAATTTCAGAAGCAAATTCCTTAAAATACTTGAAAGAAATTTCAACATAAATATTCAAAGATTAAATGTCATCATCATTATTTTCTGGAAGTGGAAATCTTTGGCATAACGTATTCTCAAGCAACCTTTCTTGCTTGTTCAATGATTTACTTTTCAGAGCCAGGGCAAGAGCTTATTCCTTTATTATAGTTCAATAAAAAAATCTTCCTCTCAACATTTATAAACAACTAAATATATAGATTTATGAAAAGCAATTGGCCTTATTTTGCATTTGTTATGAGAACTATAACTTAAGATGTACTTGACTTCTAATCTATTTGGTTTCTTTCAAATCTTTCACAAATAACTTTCTTATAGGGAGAGCTGATCTAAATAAGCCTTCTTAAAGGTAAGATCTATTGTTTAATCCTTTAAAACAAACTTCTGCTCTCTTTAGTATGTACCTCTATTTCTTACCAGGTTGATTGAGGTAAAATTTTCAAATCATAAAATATACCAATTGTACGTATACAATTAAATCATTTTAGTAAATTAGTAGAATTATGCAACCATCGCTATAATCTAGTTTTAGAACATTTTCATAACCCGAAAAGAGTTTCCTCGTACCCATTTGTGGTTCGTATGCCCTGGCAGCAAATTCCCCCCCACTCCAAGGAAAGGAAAGAAAATGTAGTGTAGAAGTTGATTTTAAAGAATCACCTTAGGTCACAGAAAAGCAAATCGGGATTTGTAAATCCCATAAAAATAAATTGGGATCTTTCATTGTTAGGAAACCTGATCTGCTTTCTGCTTCTTCCATGTGCCTTCACTGGTTGTTTCATAGAAATGGAATAATATGATGAGTAGTCTTCTGGGTATGGCTTCTTTCACTGAGCTTGATACTTTTAACGTTCATCCATGTTGTAGCACAGTGGTAGGCAGAATAATTGTCTCCCAAAGATATTCATATTGTAATCCCCAGAACCTGTGAGTATTTTATGTTACATGGAAAAGGAGAATTAAAGTCGCAGATGGAATTAAATTTACTAATCAATTGCCCTTAAAATAGAGAGATTATCCCGAGTTATCCAGTATTTCCACTATATTTGCAAGGGTTCTTTTTTTTTTTCTTTTTTGTGAGGAAGATTAGCCCTGAGCTAACATCTGCCAATCTTCTTCTTTTTGCTGAGGAAGACTGGTCCTGAGCTAACATCCATGCCCATCTTCCTCTAATTTATACGTGGGATGCCTGCCACATCCTGGCTTTTGCCAAGCGGTGCCATGTCTGCACCAGATCCGAACCGGAAAACCCCTGGCCACCGAGAAGAGGAACCTTGGAACTTAACCACTGCGCCACTGGGCCAGCCCCCGCAAGGGCTCTTAAACATAATAGAGGGAGGCAGAAAAGTCAGAGTGATGAAATGTGAAAAAGATTTCACTGGCCATAGCTAGCTTTCAAAGCAGAAGGGAATCGCAAGGCAAGGGCGGTGGACAGTCTCTAGAAGCTTGAAAAGGCAAGAAAACAGATTCTCCTGTAGAGACTTCAGAAAGGAATGTCAATAGCCCTGTGAATTTTAGCCCAGTGAGACCCATTTCTGATTTCTGAGCTCCATAAACTGTAAGCTGGTAAATTTCTCACTTGAAGTCACTAAATTTGCAGTAATGTGTCACAGTGTCAATAGATAAGTAACATAAGCATGTATCAGTTTTTGTCCCTTTTTTAAATTTTATTTTTATTTTAGTGTGGTGAGAACACTTAACATGACATCCACCTTCTTAATAGATTTTTAATTGCGTAGTACAGTGTTATTAACTACAGGTAAAATGTTATCCAGCACATTTTTAGAAGTTATTCTTCTTGCATAACTGAAACATTATTCCCACCGATTAGCCACACCTCCATCTGCCCCTCACTCCAGTCCCTGGCAATGGCCATTATACTCTGTTTCTATAAGTCTGATTATTTTAGATACCTCATATAAGTGGACTCCTGTGGTATTTGTCCTTCTGTGACTGGCTTATTTCACCTACCATAGTGTCTTCAAGATTCAGCCATGTTGTTGCATATTGCAGGATTCCTTCTTTTTTAAGACTGAAAAATATTCCATTCTATGTAGGCATCACATTTTCTTTATCCATTCATCCATCAATGAACATTTAAGTTGTTTCTACATCTGAGCTATTGTGAATAGCACTGCAAAGGGAGTGCTAGTATCTCTTTAAGATCCTAATTTCAATACTTTCAGATGAATATTCACAAGTGTAATTGTTGAGCCATATCATCCTAAGTTCTACTTTTAATTTTTTTGAGGAAACTTCATACTATTTTCTATAGCAGTTGCATCATTTTGCATTGCTACCAACAGTGTACAAGAATTGCAGTTTCTCCATATCCTTTGCAACTCTGGTTGTCTTCTATTTTTTTGATAATAGCTATCCTAACAGGAGTGAAATAATATCTCATTGTAGTTTTGGTTTACATTTCCCTGATGATTAGTGATATTGAGCATATTTTCATATACCTGGTGGTTATTTGTATGCCCTCTTTGGAGAAATGCTCCTATTTAATTTCCAAATAGTAGTCCATTGTTTGTGTAGACTGTATTTTGTTATGTTTACCGGTGATGGCTATTTGAATTGTTCCCAGTTTTAGGCTACTGTTAATAATGCTTCTATGAATATTTGTGTACATGTCTTTACTTGGACATATGTTTTTATTTCTCTTGATTTGATGCCTAGGAGTGAAATTTGGGGTCATAGTGTAAAATTATGTTTAACTTTTTAAGAAATTTTTCCACAGGATTGATGCCATTTAATATTCCCATCAGTAATGCGTGAGGATTATAGTGTCTCCACATCCTCACTAACACTTGATATTTTCTCTCTTTTTTGATTATTGTCATTCTAGTGGGTGTGTAGTGGAAAGTCATTGTCATTTTTTTTATTGTGGTAAAATACACATAACACCACATTTACCACCGTAACCACTCTGAAGTGTACAGTTCAGTGGTATTGACTAGATTCACATTGTTGTGCAACATCATCACCATCCAGCCCTGTAACTCTTTATCTTGGAAAACTGAAACTCTATACCCATTTAACAATAATCCCCATTCTCGCCTACCTCCATCCTCTGGAAACCGCCATTATACTTTCTGTCTTTATGATTTAGACTACTCTAAGTACCTCATATAAGTAGAATCATACAATATTTGCTTTTTGTGACTGGCTATTTCACTTGGCATAATATCCTCAAGGTTCATCCATGTTGTAGCATACTGCAGAATTTCCTTCCTTTTAAAGGCTGAAGAATTTTCCGTTATAAGTATATACCACATTTTGCTTATTCATTCCTCTGTCAGATTTCTTGGCTTGCTTTCACATTCTAGATATTCTGAATAGTGCTGCTATGAACACGGGTGTATAAATATCTCTTTGAGACCCTGCTGTTAATTCTTTGGGGTATATACCCAGAAGTGCAATGGCTATATAATATTGTAATTGTATTTTTAATTTTTTTAGGAACTGCCATACTGTTTTCCACAGCTACTGTACCATTTTACATTCCCATCAACAGTGCACAAGGGTTCTAATTTCTCCACATCCTCACTGACACTTAGTGTTTTCTTTTTTTTTTTTCCACAACGACCATCTTAATGTGTGTAAGATGATATCTTCTTGTAGTTTTCATTTGCATTTCCCTAATGATTAGTGATGTTGAGTATTTCTCATGTGCTTGTTGGCCATTCCTATATCTTGTTTGGAGAAAAGTCTATTTAAGTTCTTTGCCCATTTTTAAATTGAGTTGTTTTCTGTTGTTGAGTTTTAGGTGTTCCTTGTATATGCTGGATATTAATCTCTTATCAGATATATGATTTGCAAATATTTTCTCCCATTCTGTGGCTTGCCTTTTTATTCTGTTGGTTGTATCTTTTTTTTTTTTAAGATTTTATTTTTTCCTTTTTCTCCCCAAAGCCCGCCAGTACCTAGTTGTATATTCTTCATTGTGGGTCCTTCTAGTTGCGGCATGTGGGACGCTGCCTCACTGTGGTTTGATGAGCAGTGCCATGTCCGCGCCCAAGATTCGAACCAACGAAACACTGGGCCGCCTGCAGCGGAGTGCACGAACTTAACCACTAGGCCACGGGGCCAGCCCCTGTTGGTCGGATCTTTTGATGCACAAATTTTTAAAATTTTCTTGAAGACCAATTTGTCTATTTTTTTCTTCTTTTGCCTGAATTTTTGGTGTCATATCCAAGAAATCATCATTAATTCCAAAGTTGTGAAGTTTTCTTCTAAGATTTTTACTGTTTTAACTATTGCATTTAGGTCTTCAGTCCACCTTGAGTTAATTTTAGTTTATAGTGTTAAATGAGGGTCCAAATTTATTCTTTTGCATGTGGATATTCAGTTTTCCCAGCACCATTTGTTGAAAAGACTGCCCTTTCCCCATTGAACAATCTTAGTATCCTTGTCAACAGTCATTTAACCATATATATGAAGGTTTATTTCTGAGATCTCTATTATATTCCATTGTTCTCTATATGTGTGCTTGATGCCAGTACCACACTGTTTTGATTACTATAGCTTTGTTGTAAACTTTGAAATCAGGAAGTATTAATCCTCCAGTTTTATCCTTTGTTTTCAAGATGCTTTTGGCTATTTGTGGACCTTCAAGATTCCACATGAATTTTAGGATGTTTTATATTTCTGGAAAAAAAGTCATTGGGATTTTGAAAGACATTGCATTGAATCTGTAGATCACATATTGTTGAATCATATGTTTTTATCTTTTCTGCCAGTCTCTGACTTGTTATTGGAGAGTTTAATCCATTTACATTTAAAATAATTATTGATAAGGAAGAATTTACTTCTGTCATTGTACTATTTGTTTTCTATAGACCTTACAGATTTTTAATCCCCCATTTCTTGAATTACTGTCTTCTTTTGTGTTTAGTTGATTTTCTTTTGTAGCGAAATATTTAGATTCCTTTCTCATCTCCTTTTGTATATATCCTATAGTTATTTTCTTTGTGGTTACTATCGGGATTACATTTAACATCCTAAAGTTGTAACACTCTAATTTGAATTTGTACCATTTTAACTTCAATAACATACAAAAATATCTGCTCTTTTACAGTTCCATCCCCACCCCTTTCAATTGTTGATGTGACAAAATTAAATCCTCATACATTGTGTGTCCCAAAACATAAACTAATAATTTTTAAAATGCACTTGTTTCCAAAATTATACAGAAGACAAGATTTGGAGTTGCAAACCATAGTTACACCAATATTAGCTTTTACACTAATAATTGTTTTCTTTTCTTTAAATGTATTAGTCTCTTAAATCATGTAGAAAACAAAAGTACAGTCACAAACTGTTACAATAATGCTAAATTTTATAATTGCCTGTTTGTTTACCTTTATTGAGATCTTTATTTCTCTGAGTTACTAGAGTTACTGCCTAGTGTTCTGTCATTTCAACTCATAAGACTCTCTTGAACATTTCTCGCATGGCAGGTCTATTGGTCATGAATGCCCTCAGCTTTTGTTTTGAAATGCCTAAATTTCTCCCTCACGTTTGAGGGACAATTTTTCTGGATAGTAGATTCTTGGTTGACAGTAGTTTTCTTTTAGCCCTTGATGATATCAGCCCATTGTCTTCTGGCCTCCAAAGTTTCTTTTCTTTTTTTTCATGTATCATTTTTTTCCAGTTTGATTGAGATAGAATTGACATATGACATTGGATAAGTTTTAGGCTTACAACATAATGATTTGATGTATGTATTATTGTTAAATGATTCCTACAATAAGTTTAGTTGACATCCATCACTTCATACAGTGACAAATTTCTTCTTTTCTTGTGATGAGAGCCCAAAGTTCTTGATTAGAAATCTGCTGATAATCTTATTGAAGATCCCTTGTATATACTGATTTGCTTCTCTCTTGCTGCTTTCAAGATTCTCTGTCTCTGCCTTTTGAAAGTTCGATTATAATGTATCTCAGTCTGAATCTCTTTCAGTTCATCTTAATTAGAGTTCATTGAACTTCTTGCATGTCTTTCATCAAATTTGGGAAGTTTTTGGTCATTATTTTTTCAAATATTCTCTCTGCTTTTTTCTCTCTCTCTTCTCCTTCTGGGGCTCCCAAGATGTATACATTGGTATGATTGATGATTTCCCACAGATGCCTTATGCTCTGTTTGTTTTTCTCTATCCTGTTTTCTTTCTATTCCTCAGCATTGATAATTTCCATTGTCCTACCTTCAAGTTCACTGATTCTTTCTTCTGGCTACTCAAGTCTGCCTTTGAATCCTTCTAGTGAATTTTTCATTTCAGTTATGAAATTCCAGCTCCAGAGTTTTGTTTTGATTTCTTTTTAGGTTTTCTATCTCTTTATTGATATTTTCATTTTGTCCATTCATTGTTTTCTTGACTTTCTCCATTTCTTCCTTATGTCTTTGAGCATCTTTAAAACAATTGTCTTAAAGTCTTTGTCTAAATATATGCTATTAGGTCTTTTTCAGAGAAATTTCTGTTGATTTGTTTTTTTTCCTGTGAATGGATCATACTTTCCTGTTTCTTTATATACCTTGTGATTTTTTTGTTGTTGTTGAAAATGGGGCATTTGAATCTAATATGGGGTAACTCTAAAAATCATATTCTCTACTTCCTCAGGGTTTGCTGGTTTTTGTTATTACTTTTGTGTTGATTGTTGTAGGATGTCTCTGTGGTGAAGATCAACCTGAGATGTAAGCTTAAGGTCTCACATCTTTTCTGAACCTTTCCCTGGGGATCCATGGTCACTTATTAATTTTCCCCATATAGGCAGTTGAATGTCTGCGTTCTGAAATGTCTGGCTCCCAAAAGGGGAAAAGTGAAAAATGAAGGAAGTAATAAAGGGTGCCCGCTCTTTAAATCCCCTGGAAGTCACTGTAGTTAGAGGAGGAGAGGCTTGCACTAGTGGGAGGAGGTGCAGTAACAATGGCTGCCTGCCTCTTTGCACCTCTGTGATCAGAAGCGTCAATCAGCAATCAGAGAACAGATGTCCAATATTTAGAGGACAAATTTCTTTTTTCCCACCCTGCCTGGCTCCTGCAAGCTGCATGCAAGCTGCCCTAGGAACATGTGCACAGCTGCCTGCCACATGGCTGTGGTGGGGAATGGGTACCTGCTACTGTGCTAAGAGCTGAAATTAATTGCAATTTACTTTCCAAGACTTCCCCTGGAATTTTCAGGCCTTCAACAGATTCTAGAGTTCCCAAGTAGTTACATCAGACAGATTCTGCCAGTGTAATTATTGTCTAGGTGAAGAGACAGATTGCTGCTGCTTCCTACTCTGCCAACATCCCAGAATCTTCTCTCATTGTGATTTTAATTTGCGTTTCCCTAGAGACTAATGGTACAGACAAAATTTTCATGCGTTTATTAACCATTCATGTAACTTCTTTGCTGAAATGTCTATTCAAATATTTTGCCCATTTTTTAATTAGGATATTTTTCTTATTATTAAGCTCCAAGAGTTTTTTAAAAATATTCTAGCAGCAAGTCTTTTTTGGATATATTATTTGCAATTATTTTCCCCAATGTGTGGCTTATCTTTTCATTTTCTTATTGGAGTCTTTTCAAGTACAAACATTTTAGATTTTGATGAACTCCAATTTATCATCATTTTTTCTTTTATGTATCATTCTTGCTGCTCTCTCTCTGCCAAAGATATAGTCCAGAAGATTTTCTCCCTTGTAATCTCCTTTATAATCTTCATAGTTTTTACATTTATGTGTATAATCTATTTTTAGTTAATATTTGTTCATGTTGTATGAGGTTAGGGTTAGATTTCTTTTTGTGTGTGTGCTGTTCATTCATTTATTTATTTATTTATTTATTTTTCACGAGGATATCCAATTGTCTCAACATCATTTGTTGAAAAGACTACACTTTTTCCAGTAAATTGCCTTGGAACCTTTCTGAAAAATCAATTGAATAAAACTGTAAACATTTATTTCTTTTGTTCTATTGATCTGTATAACTATCCTTTCAGCAATTTAACATATTCTCATTACTGTGGGTTTATATTAATTTTTTAAATCAGTAATGTAAGTCTTCAAAATCTATTCTTCCTTTTCAAAATTCCTTTTGCTCTTCTAGTCCTTTACATTTCCAAATAATATTTAGGATCAGACTGTTGATTTCTAAAAAAGAAACAAAAAGCTGCTGGTATTTTGATGGGATTACGTTAGTTATTTACAGATCAATATGTGGACATTTGTACTGCTGAATAATATTGAATCTTCCATACTATTATTGAAAAAAATATGTCTATGTTTTTTAGATATTCTTTAATTTATCTCAGCAATATTTTGTAGTTTTCAGTGCACAAGGAGTTCCATTGTTAGATATATTTTATTCTTTTTCATGCAATTATAAATTGAATTATTTTCTAATTTCATTTTTGGACTGACATTGCTAATATACAGAACTATAATTTATTTTTGTATGTTTATCGTGTATCTGGTTATGTTGCTGGAAATTTGTATTGGTCCTAGTAATTTGGGTTTTGTTTTGTTTTTGTTGACTACTTGGAATTTTCATGTCATTAGGCAATCAAGACAGTTTTATTTATTCCTCTCTAGTCTGGATGTTTATAATTTTGTGTTTGTGTCGAGGAGGGGGGTGCTTATTGAACTAGATAGAAGCTCAAATAAAATGTTCAACAGAATTAACAAAAGCATACATCTTGCTTGTTCCTGATTTTAGAGAGAGAGCACTCAGCTTTTCAACATTAAGTATGATGAGCTGTGGGCTTTTGTAGATGCCCTTTGCAAGGTTGGGAAGTTTCCTTCTTTTCTTTTCACAGTTTTGTGAGAGTTTTTGTCACAAATTAGTATTGGATTGTGTTTAATGTTTTTGTCTGTATCTATTTAGATTATCATGCGTTTTTATCCTTTATTCTATTAATATAGTTTATTATATTAATTGATTTCTGCATATTAAACTGAGCTTCAATTCCAAGAATAAACATCTCTTGGTCATAGTATATAATCCTTTCTATATACTGCTGGATTCAGTTTAACAAAACCTCAGTAAGAATTTCTACATCTATGTTTCTGAGGGATATTGATCTGTAGTTTTCTTGTGATATTTTTGTCTGACTTTAATATCAGTATAATATTGGCCTCATAGAATAAGTTGGGAAGATTTCCCTCACTCTCCATTTTCTAAAGGAATTTGTGAAGTATTAGTATTATTTCTTCTTTAAATATTTGACAAAATTCACTACAGATGCTGTCTAAGCCTGGATTTATTTTGTGAGAAGATTTCTAATTACTAATTCAATTTCTTTACTTAGTATAAATATATTCAGATTTCGTCCTGAGTCAGTTTTAGTGAATTGTATCTTTCTAGGAATTTTTCAATTTCTTCTAAGTTGTCTAATTAGTTGGCATAAAGGTGTCATAATATTTTCTTAGTTCTTGAAAGATTATTAATGGTATCTCCTCCGTCATCATTGATTTTGATAATTTGTGTCTTTTGTTTTTCTTGTCATCAGTCTATCTAAATGTTTATCTGTTTTTTTGATCTTCTCAAAGAATCAGCTTTTGGTTTCAATAATTCACTCTCTTGCTTACTGTTTTTCTGTTTCGGTGATTTCTGCTCTAATCTTTACCATTTCCTTCCTTCTGCTTGCTATAGGTTTAATCAGTTATCTTTTTCCACTTTCTTAAGGTGAAAGCTTAGATGATTGATTTGAGACTTTTATGCTCCCTAATATGGATGTTTGAATGTGCAAATTTCCTTCTAAGCACTTCTTTAGCTGCTTCTCATACATTTTGATATGTTCTGTTTTCATTTTAATACAGTGAAAAATACTTTCAAAATTATTTTATGATTTTTTTTCTTTGACCAATGTGTTATTTACTTGCCAAATATTTGGTGATTTCCGAGACTTATTTGTTTTTGGTCTGTAAGTTGATTTTATTGTGGGTAGAGAATTTGTGGTACATTATTTTAGTCACATTAAATGTATAGGGACTAGTTTTGTGGCCTAGCATATGGTCAATACTGAAGAATGTTCCATACGTGCTTCAAGAAGGATTCTGGAGTCGTTGCATGAGTTAGTTAGCTTGAGTTTCTTGATTGTGCTGTTTAAGTCTTCAAAATCCCTGCCGACTTTTCTCTAGTTGTTTTATTCAGTAACTGAGAATGGATATTAAACTCTCCAGCTGTTGTTGTTGAATTGTCTATGCTTCCTTTCAAGACTGTCGGTTTTTCTTTTCATATTTCAAGCCTACGTTTTTAGGTATGCAGATCTTTGTAATTGTAACATATTCCTCACTTATTTCCTTTTTGTCACTAATAATATTTCTTGTCTTAAAGTCTATATTGCCTAATATTAACATATTCACTCCAGCTCTAATTATCATTATCATGGTATATCATTTTTCATTCTTTTTCTTTCAGCTTATTATGTCCTTGAAAACAAGAAGTGTTTCTTGTAGACAGCATAAAGATAATATAGTTGGATTTTGCTTTGTATTTAGTCTGATGATCTGTGCTTTTTGATTGGGATGTTTAGAACATTCACATAAGGCAATTATTAATATTGTTGAGTTTACATCTGCCATTGTCTTATATTTCTTCTCTCATTTTTTACTCTACTGTTTCTCTATGACTATCTTCTTTTGTGTTAAATAAATATAGTTAGTGTATAATTTTAATTCTTCTGCTGAATTTTTTTACTTTACTTTTGATGTTTTTAATAGTTTCTCTAGAGATTACAATATGTATTTTCATTTATCATAATCTATTTCAGATTCATACTGTTAATTCTGATAATATATATATAAGATTTTCCTCCAATATAACTCCATTCTCTCCCACTTCTCTGTGCTATTATTATTTTATATGTTACATATTAAATATGTTTTAAAACTCCAACAGTGCAGTGCTATACGTATTGCATTATATAATCATATTTCTTTTTAAAAAGTTAAGAGAAGAAATGAGAAAAATTATACTTATAGAGTTGTTAATATTAACGCACATATCAAAATTTCCAAGGTTATTCATTTCTTCTTGTGCATTTGAATTAGTGTCTGGTTTCATTTCCTTTCAGTGTGAAGGACTTCCTGTACTATTTCCTGTAAGGTAAATCTGCTAGTCACAAATTCATTCTTTGTTATCAGAGAAGATCTTTATTTTGAAGAATGCTTATGCTGGATACAGGATTCTTAGGTGACGTTATGTTGTACTTTCTGTCTGATAAATGTTATTCTACTGCCTTTGTTTGTCTATTGTTTCTAATAAAAAGTCAGCTAGTAATCATTGATGCTTCACCATATCTTAACAAGTTGTTGCTCTCTACCTGTGTTCAAGATCTCTTGTTTGTTTTGGCTTTCAACAGTTTGGCCATATGTCAAGGTGTTGATCTATTTGTATTTATTCTACTTAAGCTTGTTGAGCTTCCTAGATCTGTATTAATGTTTTTATCAAATTTGAGAAGTTTTAACCATTTCTTCAATAGTTGTGCTTTTTCTTCCCCATTCTCTTTCTGAGACTCCCATCATACTAGTTAGTACACTTGATGTTGTCTCAACGGTTTCTGAGGCTCTGCTCATGTTTCTTCCATTTATTTTCTCTCTGTTCTTCAGCTGGATAACTTATATTGAGTTTTTTTTAAAATCCACTGATTATTTTACCATCTTGAATATGCATTGAGACTTAGTACTATATTTTTTCTTGATTTTAAGTCCAGAATTTCCTTTTTAAAAATATACTTATATTCTTATTGAGTATCTTTATTGTCACATATTGTTCTCATAGTTTTGTTTAGTTCTTCAAATATGATTTCCTTTTAGTGCTTTGAACACACTTATTAGTTGCTTTGTGACTTCAATCTTCTAAATATGACATCTGAAACACTCAGTTTCTTTTGACTGCTTTTTTATTTCCCTGAGGCTAGGCTGCACTTTCATGTTTCTTTGCATTTTTTTATATTTTTTTGCTAAAAGCTGAACTTTGCAGATAACATGTTATAGGAACTCTGGATTATGTACTTTCCCCTAAAATAGATGTTTTGCTGTTTTTGTTCATTTGTTCAGTAACTTGTCTGGACTAAATCTGTTTACCCTGGGTGTGGGGCCCAATAGGAAATAACTAGTCCAGCTTCTGTTTTATATTCTCATGAGACAATGTTTGAGAGAATGTCAATAGTACATAATTTGACTTCTTTTTGCTCAGAAAGTTTCAATTAAATATTGTATATGATACCAACTCTGTTTCTAGTGTGGTTTAATGTCATAGATATTTGAAACAGAACAGATTTTAAAAACTCAACCTCTTTTAATGTTCACAGAGGGTCTTTCGTCCTTTTTATCTTTTTGAGGAAGATTAGCCCTGAGCTAAGATCTGCCACCGATCTTCCTCTTTTTGCTGAGGAAGACTGGCCCTGAGCTAACATTCATGCCCATCTTCCTTTACTTTATGTGTGGGACACTTGCCACAGCATGGCTTGCCAAGCAGTGTGTAGCTCTGCTCTCGGGATTCGAATCTCCAAATCCCAGCCTGCCAAAGCAGAAGGAGCAAACTCAACTGCCGTGCCATCAGGCTGGCTCCTGGGTCTTTTGTCCTTTTTGTTTAAAAATCACAGTGAATATCACCACATCTATGAAAAGTTACATTTTCTCAAATTAAAAAAGTGTGCAAATGCACACGCACATTCACACATACAAAACTGTTGGATAACTTTATCTTATAAATATAAAAACCCAATATATATAGGAAAACCAGTATATTGCTAACATAACAGAGATGTTCAGCAGATTTCACGTACTCTTAGCTTTTTAAACATCTATTCTTTCATACATTAATCAAATAGAGAAGAAGGTAGAGATTGTGGCATTTTGTTCCCTGTAATAACATAGTTTTAAGAATTTTCACATCACTAACATAGTTAAACTTGACAGTCCATAATGGGAAAATATGCTGGTTTAATCTATGTTTACCATCAGATTCCCTCCTACCCTTCCCTATTATTGTTCTGTATTAAAAGTGGGCTGAATCCTAAAGATTGCATTTCCCCAGCTCCTGTAATAACTGGCGTCTGGCTGAGTATGGTTATGGGAGGCTTTGGCATGAGTTTAGATGGTGGGAAGAAGAAAGAAGCCAAGGGACACAAGGGTAGTGTGTACTCCACAGCTTCAGTTCACACAGACAGGCTTGCTTGGATCTCAACTCTTGCTGAGCTACTCTTACTTTCAAGCGCTGGTAATACTGCCTAATCTTGCTTTCCCTCCAGCCTTGTAGTGGCCATGTCTTCTAGCTATTGTCAGTTAATGGCTTTTTCATTGCCACTTATTTGGTGTCTAAGTTCAGTATAACCAATTCTTTACCTTACATTTACTTGTTGCAAATTCTTGAAGTTGTTGTTCTGGTTAGATGCCATCTGATAGAGTTTTTAAAAATCATTACTTTATATCCTACTTGGTATTTAATTATGTGTCTCTATTTACCCCAATTAGAAAAAATATTCTAGTTTTGATCCAAGTGGTGATGAAATTTTTTTATCTATGTTTATTTTGGACCAAATCTTTTGGGTTGGATTTAGCCTTTATCCTGTCATTAGTTATCACAAGAAATAATTTTATTTGTTTAGTATTTGTTTTCTCTTCATTTAATTTAAATGCATATTAATATAACAGTAAAACTAAAGTCCCCTAACTTCTCCTTTTTCTCTCTACTTGTTCTTGCTTAACTACTTCACAAGAGTGTTGAGGACATTCATGACTTAACCCTGGCCAATAAGCTATAACTTTTACAATATGAATAGCACAAAATTACCAACTGTGTCTCAAAGAAACTATTTTTTTAAAAAAAGGAAATGCTAAAGAACTTCTCAAAGAGATTTCCCTTCATCCACCAGTTTGAAATTGTTTTCTTTCCTCATGGTTAAATATTTAATGTGTTGCTGCTGCATAAAAATCATCTTTGTGTTAATTATTCTAATTAAGGACTATCTTTCATTCTTTTCCAGCACTAAATGCTACTTTATTTGACCAATTAAAAACTTGGATTACTCAGCAGTAGACTATTTATGAGGCTGATTGTTCAATTGTACCATTGTCTCAGTTTACAAATCAACTTTTTAATTTGAGGCTATCAGATATTATAACTGAAAATGTGAACATATGAATAGTCTAATCAGTTTTCATTATGCCATTAGGTGTTCAAAAGAAATCAGGAAATAATGTAGTTTAGTCAGGAGTCTTATATTTTTGTCACAAGTTCTGTTTAATGGCTTTTGTGAAGTATTGCTTCAATTCTGTTTCCAAAAAGCAATAAAGCAGAAGTTGTTTTTACAAAGCAGATAGAAAATTGATTCACTGGTGCTGGGCATTTTCCAAGTGTAGTGCAGTATTTCCAAACTGTTACATATGTAATAATGGCTCTGGTGTTTAAGTAAGCATTTCATTAAATGGGTTGATTTTATTTCTAAAGCTAGGGCTAGCATCACTAAATAATGCAGTGGTGAGGAAGAATTAGTCATGTAATTTTGTGTTAAAAAATCACCATTCATGTGTATGTAAACCTATCAGTTAAAGGCATAGGCTGATGTGTTATGTATCATCTATTTTTATTTCACAAATGCAGGGTTTATTTAAGAACTTTTTCTTTAAAAACCGTAATAATAGTAATGATGAGTTGTACATATCATTTTCAATTATCTATGAGCAGAAAACTCACGGATAAACTATGGGGGTTTTTTCTCACATTTTCAAACTCAACCATATTTACTTTTATTAAAATCTTACCCTTTTTCAGATTTGCGCTTAGCATTTATTGATGTATTTCTAAATCAAATAGCACAATGCAAAATATTTCTCACTACACTAATTTCTATTTTTTGCCAATTCTCTAAAATAAGTATAATCCACACTTTTTCCATCAATGATGATAAGAAATCACCAATTATAATCAGTGCTTAAATTCCATTATTTTAAAATTTCCATCAACTATCTTCATAGTAAAAGGTATGGCAGTTGTCTTTAAACAACTGATAGTCTTGGATTGGCCTTTCAGAAATCAAGAGGTTATTAGCTTGGAATTTTGACATTAAACTTTTTAAATGTAGAAAACAAACAAATAT
The DNA here is from genome assembly GCF_037783145.1 of Equus przewalskii. Classification (NCBI taxonomy): domain Eukaryota; kingdom Metazoa; phylum Chordata; class Mammalia; order Perissodactyla; family Equidae; genus Equus; species Equus przewalskii. Next base: position 24,957,237 of record NC_091847.1, on the reverse strand, counting down.
GAAATGAAAGAGAGGAGGTTTAGATTACAAAAAAGTGTATATTATAAATATTTACTTATGATTGTTATGGGCTGTAAAGACACGTTTCTTTCCCCCTAAATCACATAGCTCAATAATAAGTCACTTAAACTATAACAGCAACAAGTTTAGCACTGGCACTCAGTTCAAATTCTGTTCTGACTTTACATATTATGGTTCAGCCTAAAATACAATCAAATCCAGAAATGTGTTGCTATTAAGGTTGTCCTGTGTTGTACAAGTATGAACACCAGGCATTCTTTAAGAAATCTGAAGGAGTACCTTCTCCCCAACAGGAGTGACTTTGTTCCCTCTTTAATGGGGACTGCAAGCGCCATTCACTGAGGTTTGCCATCTTTTGAGTATATTGCAACTTGCCAAGCCAAGAAAAGAAAGAGGTTCACTTAAGAAGTTCCGTCTGGTTCATTTTTTTTTTTACTATATATCTGGCTTATTTTATTCTTTATTCTTGCTACTACTCCTTACTCTAACCTGTTCAACCACAAGGGTCAGGAAAAATTATTCCAGGGGAATAGACATTGTAAAAGTCAACATTAAAAGAGAGCAGTGCACATTGCTTATGAAGTCTTACTTCATGCTAGGCTCAATTAAGAGAAATCAAATTAAGGTGCAGCTAACGAATAAGTATCTTATCTCAAGCATAACCTCTTCAATCTGAGCAATAATCCCAGAGAGGTGGCATCCTTAGGGCCCCAAAAAATTATGGCAACCATTTTTAAAGTTCTAATGCCTATTTTGTTATTTGATTTCAACAAATATAAGCCACCCTTCCTATTACAATGCCACTTCTACACAAATTTTGGACATATGTTAATTCATATGTTAATTCATATGTTAAAATTTGGACATATAATTCATAAGTTAACTGATATTGCATGTGTTTCTGAAATGAGAGTAAATAAAATGTAATTTAGAAGATTTCTTAGCCTATTTTCCACATATAATCTGGATTTTGCTTCCAAAGCTGAGCCTGGAAGATTGCCAGTACTGAGGTCAATTACCAGCACAGGCCGAGCTTCCCTTTGGATTCAATGGCAGGAGCACCAGACTATAGAATTGTATGTGCCCATACACTTAAGTAGACACCCTGACACAAAGGCCTCAAATGGAGCACATTTTGGTTGACTCCAGGCATAGATTCTCCTTCTTTCTGGCAGTGATAACATCTACTTCTGAATAAACTGAGAAATTTTAGCACAATTATCTACCTTTGCCTTAGATTTTTAAAACCTTCTTAGTGCAGCTCTTTATTTTTTCTTTTTGTATAATTTATCTTCATCTTTCTTTTTTCCATGGAAAATTTATTTACTAATCTGCATGTGTGCATTGAAAAAATAGTCCAAATGATGGAGCATGAGAGTTGAATTCAAAGAATCCTGCAGAAAATTGAAGGACTATATAAGCTATTCAGATAAAGCAGATCAAGTAGACTGGCCAAGTTAATTATTCTAAACAACATATTATTTTTCTACAAAAAATCCTTTGGTCAGAGTCAGAGGTGTTTATTTTAAGATCATGATTTTAGAATGTGAAGAATTGGTCACACAGTAAATGATAAACATCTTTTCATCATTCCATTAAATTCACATCAATAACCTTTGGTCTGGCATCATGACAGATGCTGGTATTATGCAGAGAAATTAGGTAAGGCCACGACTATGAAGAAAGCAACAGTTTTGCTGAGTGACAATATGTAAATAAATATATTATAACCAATTCTTTAGAGGACATGTTATAAAACAGGTTATTCACTAATTTTACAGCTATGATTGGTCCAATAAAAGTAGAAATGAGTTTAAAATAAGTACAAAAGAGAAGAACATTCTGGGAGGATGCATTTCTTGGAAGCACCAGAAATCTGTCTCCCCATCTAGAGAACAATTCCATTGTCAGAATCTATCTGATGTAAGTATTTTGGAACTCTGGAGTCTATTGAAGGCTTGCAACTTCCAAAGGAAGGCTTGAATAGTAAATTGTGGTTGATTTTGATCAATTTCAGGTCTCAGCACAATAGCAGTTGCTCCAACACTACTGAGAGTCCTGTGGCAGACAGCCATGTAAAGATTCTAGGAGAAGTTTGTGTGAAGCATGCAAGAGCCATGGTAGGCAAAAAGGATCCTGTCCTCCAAACACTGAGGATCTCTGCTCGGATTGCTGAGTGCTGTTTCTCCTAATGGAGATGCAGGAAAGATGTGGCAGTCATTCTTGTTACATCTCATTCAATTATTGCAAGCCCTGCCTCCTTTGGCTGAACTGACTTATAGGGGATTTAAGGTCCAGAACACTTCCCTTAATCTTTGTTTTTCCTAGTTTATTTATGGAAGCTACACATTAAAGACTAAGACATCCAAAAACGATTGTATGTACATGAGAAATTAGAAAGCCACCTGAGAAGACCTTAAGTTTATACCTCAGCCTACTCCTCAGTACGTAGACAGCCTAGAACAATCAAAAAAAAAATAATAATAGAAACAAAAATACAACAAACCTGGTAGAGGAGGAAAATCTGATTTCTAGAGTTGCCACATTATTATATTCAAATGTCAACAAAAAAAATCACAAAGCACACACAGAACTAGAGAAGTATGGCCCATTCAAAGGAAAAAAATAGAACCACAGAGACTGCCTCTGAAAAAGACTTGACGGCATACCTATTAAATAAAGATTTAAAACAACTATTTTAAATGTTCAAAGGAATAAATGATGATATGGAAAAAGTCAAGAAAACAACATATGAACAAAATAAATATATCAACAAAGAGATAAAAAACCTAAAAAGAAAACAAGAGGAAATTTTTTAGTTGAAAAGTAAAATAACTGCAATGAAAAATACTCTAGAGGAATTCAAAGACAGATCTGAGCTGGTAGAAGAAAGAATCAGTGAGCTTAAAGATAAAGCAATGGAAATTATTGAGTCTGAGGAACCAAAAGAAAAGCAGAAATGAATGAAAATGAAAACAGAGTAAAACTTATGGGACACAGCAAAAGCAGTACTGAGGGGGAAATTTATAATTATAAACGGTTACATTAAAAAACAAGAAAGATCACAAATCAACAAGTTAACTTTACATTTTAAGAAACTAGAAAAGGAGGAATAAACTAAATCTAAAGCAAGGAGAAGGAAAGAAATAATAAAGATTAGAGCGGTGATAAACAAAATAGAGAATAGAAAAACAGTAGAGAAAATCAATGAAATCGTTTGTTGATCTTTGAACAGATCAAGAAAATTGACAAACTTTTAGCTAGATAGACTCAAGACAAGAGAGAAAACCCAAATTTTCTAAAATCATAAATGAAAATGGGGACATTACTACCAATTCTACAGAAATGAAAAGTATTATAAGAGAGTATTGTGAATTATTGCACACCAATAAGGTGTATAACCTAGATGATATGAGCAAATTCCTAGAAATACAAAACTTACCAAGACTAAATGACAAAGAAATAGAAAAATCTGAATATACCTATAACTGGTAAGGAGATCAAATCACTAATCAAAAGATCTCCCAACAAAGAAAAGCACTGGACCTGATGGCTTTACTGGTGAATTCAACCAAACATTTAAAGAACTAATATGAATCCTTCTCAATCTTTTCCAAAAAGTTGAAGAGGAGAGAGGACTAACTAAATCATTATTTGAGCCTAGTAATACCCTGATACAAAAGCGAGAGAAAGATACTACAAGAAAATAAAACTGCAGACAAATATCCCTTATGAACATTGATGTAAAAATTTTCAACAAAATACTAGAAAACTAAATTCAGCAGCATTTTAAAAGGATTATAAACCATGACCAAGTGGAATTTATCCCTGAAATGCAAGAACGTTTCAACATATGAAAATCAATCAATGTGATATGCCAAATCAACAGTGAACAATCTGAGAAAGAAATTAAGAAAACAATCCCATTTAAAATTGCATTAAAAATAACAAAATACTTAGGAATTAACTTAACCAAGAAAGTGAAAGATTTGTACAATGAAAAGAACAAAACATTTCTGAAAGAAATTAAAGACATAAATAAGTAGAAATACATATCATGTTCATAGAGTGGAAGACAGTCTTCAGATGTCTTTAGCAGTCAAAGAGATTTACAGATTCAATGCAATGCATTTTAAAATCCCAATGACTATTTTTCAGAAATATAAAATCTCATCCTATAATTCATATTGAATCTCAAGGGACCCTGAATAGCCAAAACAATCTTGAAAAGGAAGAACAAAGATGGAGGACTAGTATTTCTTGATTTTGAAACTACTACAAAATACTGCAATTAAAACGCTGTGGTCCTGGCATAAAAACAGACATATAGAGCAATGGCATAGAGTAGAGAGCCCAGGAATAAACCCTTGTATACATAGTCAAAAGATTTTTTCACAAGGGTTCCAAGACCATTCAATGGAGAAAGGTCAATATCTTGGTACTGGGAAATCTGTATATCTACATGTAAATGAATGAATTTAGACCCTTACATAACACCATATACAAAAATTAACTCAAAATGGATCAAAACTCTAAATGAAAGATTTAAAACTATAAATGTCTTAGGAGAAAACAGGGCAAAAGTTACATGACATTGAATCTAGCAATAATTACTTGAATATGACACCAAAAGTACAAGGAAGAAAAGAAAAATTAGACAAATTGGACTTCATAGAAATATAAAATTTTGTGTATCACAAGACTAGTAACAGCAAAAAAGCAACCCACAGAATGACAGAAAATATTCAGAGATTATATATCTGATAAGGGATTAATATCCAGAATGTATAGAGAACTTCTAAAACTCAACAACTGAAAACAACCTGATCTAAATGAGCAAAAGATTTGAATAGGCATTTCTCCAAAGAATATATACAAATGGCCCAATAAGCACATGAAAAGAGGCTCAACATCACTAATCATGAAGGAAATGCAAATCAAAACTACAGTGAGATACCACCTCCCGTACACAAGGATGGCTACTATCAAAAAATACCAGAAAATAAGTGTTGGCAAGGATTTGGAGAAATTTGGACACAGGCACTTTTGGTGGGTTTGCAAAATGGTACAGTCTCTGTGAAAACAGTATGGTGGTTCTTCAAAAAATAAAAAATACCATATAATCCAGCAATTTCACTTCTGGGTATATACCCAAAACTTTTGAAATGAGAGTCTCAAAGAGATATTTGTACACTCATGTTTACACTAGTACTATTCACAATAGCTAAAGCATGGAAGCAACCTAGGTGTCCATTAACACATGAATGGATAAGCAATATGTAGTATATACATACAATGGAATATTATTCATCCTTAAAAAGGATGGAAAGGGGCCAGCCCAGTGGCATAGTGGTTAAGTTTGTGCACTTCACTTTGGTAGGGTTCACAGGTTCAGATCCAGGGCACAGACCTACACACTGCTCATCAAGGAATGCTGTGGCAGCATTCCACAAACAAAATGGAGGGAGACTGGCACAGATGTTAGCTCAGAGACAATCTTCCTCAAGCAAAAAGAGGAAGATTGGCAATAGATAGTAGCTCATTGCCAATCTTCCTCACCAAAATAAATAAATAAATAAATAAATAAGTAAGTAAGTAAAAAAGGAAGGAAGCTCTGATATATGCTACAACATAATGAACCCTAAAATCATTACATTAAGTGAAATAAACCAGTTACAAAAAGCAATGTATGATAGTAGCACAGCATTATGAATGAGTTTATTATCACTGAGCTACAAACTGAAAAATGGTTAAGATGGTAAATTTTATAGTGTTTATTTTACCACAATAAAAAATTGGGGGAAAAAAGTACAACAGATGAGGATTTCCAATAATGTGAGTGTCAGAAAATACCACTATATAACTTGGAAAAATTTTCAAAAACAAACATTTCAGGGCTCAAGAAATCAAGTGAATTCAAAAAACTAATTAAAGTGTCCTTATTCAGGAAAAAGTGTTGAACTCTGGGTAATTCCAGTGAGAATCTGTGGCTTTCTTGCTTGCAGCTGCTCTCCCTCCCCAGTTCATTCAGCAAGGTTGCTCTGGCCCTGTGAGGCAGGCCATGACAACCACCAGCTTTGCGGCTGTAGAGAGTCACTTGCTTGGAGTGAAAGGCAAAAACAAACAGGCAAACACAAAAACCCATGCTGAGCATATTTGTGAGTAAAATGTGAGGGGCCTTAGTGGTAAGCAAATAAGGAAGTCCATGGCTCCATTTGCCTGAGGTCTGTGCTTACAGTTGAAATAGACTAATGGAATAGCCAGAAATGTAACATGAAGATCCTGGAAGTAAAACAGGGACTTGATAAGATGGCCACAAATCCCTTGCTATCATCTATGCATGTGAATAGAGAAGAACGATAAAGGCCTAAGCAGTCTGTCCATGCCTGGCTTACCAGAAGCTGCCAATGTGCTCGTGCATAGGAGCATTAAAGTAAAAGCTGGAGAAGACTTGAAACTGCCTGAGCTTTGAATGTGCTCAAGAACCCACACTCAGATCCATCCAAAAACAGTGGAAGCCTCACTTGCTCCAGGTGTTTAGCACAGCTTCAGATTAATCACTGGCACTTCACTATCTATACAGCACAGAAGCAACCTAAGAATTCAGGCTTTAAAAAAATAATAATAATTTTAACAAAGGAGAAATACAAGCCATCACACACCATAGTGACCACAGAGGATACAGGTGTCACAACTTTAGTCCAGATACACAAGTGAATTTAAAAAAAGAAGAAAGAAAGAAAAAAAACAGGCAGGGAGGAGGAACGCGGTGGTGGGGGGAAGTAAAAAAGAAAGAAAAAGAAGCAAACAAACAGGAAAAAGACAAAAATCCCTCTGAGGAGAAAAGAGTCATGCTCCAGTGTTGCTGTAATACAATATTTAAAAGGTCATGTTTCCCACAAAATTTACGAGATGAGTAAAGAAAATAGAAACTATAATCCAAAGACAGAAAAAAAGGTCATCAATAGAAACTATCTTAGAGGCAATCCTCAGGTTGAATTTAGCATAAAAAGATGACAAATCTGCTATTATAAATATGTTCAAAAACCTCGAGATAACTATGTCTAAAGAATTAAAAGAAAGTACAATGGCAATGATTTAAAAAATAAAGCATATGAATCAATCAACATAGAAAGAGGCATATGTAAAATCTACAGTTGAAAAGTTTAATAAATGAAATAAAATATTTAGTATAAAATGTAAACAGCAGATTTGAGATCTGTGAACTTAAAAATAGATTAGTAAAAATTATCTGAACTGAAGAAAAGAGAGGGGAAAAAAAGATAGAAGACAAATGAAACCTGTAAGAAAACAATATATTTTGTAACAGCCCTAAACTAGAAAAATTTCTGTCCATTACCTTGTGAATGAATGAACACAATATTGCATATACTTACAAAGGAATACCATTCAGCAATAAAAGGAATGGAGCATTGATACATGCTTCAAACCGAATGAACCTAATAATCATGTGATAGAAACCAAATTCCATTTACATGAAATGTGCAGCAATGATAAGCCTATAGGAGAAAAAAAAAAAAAAAAGATCAGTGATTGCATAGGGTTGGGGTTGTGAGAGAAGACTGACTGCAAATGTGAATAATGAACATTTCAGAGTAATGGAAATTTTGTAAAACTGGATGCTTTGTAGAGTTGCACAACTCTATAAATTTACACTACAATTTCATGATATGTAAATTATACCTTGATGAAACTTCAGAAAAAATAAAAGTACAACCACATAGGAAAATCCATGGTCCTGATTCATAAAAGATCTACAAATTTGTAATTATTTCTTGGTTCAGGAATAGGTGGAATAGGATAGTGTTAGTTGGTGGAGTTATTTTCTGGTTAATTTCAATAATGAATAGAGCTCTGGCATCTAAATAGTCTACATAGTGGATCTTATCTCTTCAGTTAAAACTCTTCAATGAATCCTCATTGAACATGTATTGAATTACAAAACCTTAGCCAGTCTTCAAGAGCCTGAATGATCTGGCACACGCATGCCTATATTCCAGTCTCATCTCAAAATATGCTGAGTGCTTACTCTCCAGTCACACTGAGCTTTTTAATTTCAGGTGAGATGTCAAATGCTTTCCCAGCTCAGTAGTGATGTGATTATTATTTTACTATTTGTTTTGCTAACTCCAGTTATAAAGTACATCCTTTCTGTTATTGCGTCTATCATGCATGTCCTCTCTGTTTCTAATATGCTGCAGTTTTCCTTCATATTCATTATCACAATTAATTATTGCATATTTCTTTGTGCATATGTTTTATTTCCCCTGCTGTCTCAAGACTCTAAGCTTCATAAATGTGGGGACCATACTTCTTTAGATGAGTAGTTTTCAAATTGTGACTTTTGGATCCTAGGAATCACCAAGACCTTTTCATGGGATATAAAATGTCAGTACTATTATGCTAATAATTTAGATGACATCTGCCTTTTCATTGTGTTGACACTTACTTTAATGGGGCAAAGCAATCGTGTTTAAAGCTGCTGGTTTCTTAGTATGAGTCAAGGGAAACTCTAGTACTAATCATGACATTCTTCACCACTTCACATAGGCAGGGGAAAATCACCAATTCCACTTAATAATGTCCTTGATATAGCAAGAAAATTATTAAATTCCATCTATTTAATATTCTGTTGTCAAAATATGAAGTGCATAGGAAGCACTTTTGCTAGCCACTAAAATATGGTGATTTTCTCAGGGAAAAATACAGTATGATTGAGTTTCTGGCTACTCTTGCCACTTTCTCCTTGAAACACCATTTCTGCCTGAAAGAATAGCCATCAAACAGATTATAGTTAATCAGATTTGGATATTTGGGAGACATTTTCTAGAAAAATGAATGAAGTAAGCCTATGACTTCAAAGAAAACACATGAGAGCTTTTCTTGCCAGTGATACTATTTGAGCTTTCAAGTAAAAATTAGAATTTTAAAATCTTCTACCTATCACTGGTAGCTTGATAGCTTTTCAATTATTAAAGGTACTATAACATGATTATTAGTAATATTAATGAATGTAATATTGATAGTATATAAAGAAATGTGTTAGTATGTGGATCTGCATAACTCAGTAAAACAATGTTTTACAAATGACCAATGCAAAATTATACAAAATTATGCATGGAAAAAATAACCATTCAGAATGCTAGATCAATGAATTTTAATGTAACAGTAAAAACAGTTCATTTACCTGGTATCAGATTTCACATTGTGACTACCATTAAAAACCTACTAGTTGTCAAGTTTGGGAGTAGTATCATAGCTAACCAGTGCTGAGAGAGAAACTTGAAGTACTAATTCCTTGCATTATAAAAGATGAAAAATCTCACATCAGTAATCTAATTTCCCACTTCAAGATCCTAGACAAAAAAGAACAATGTAAACCCAAAGAAAGTAGAAAGAATAATAAAAGGAAAAATCAGTGAAATTGAAAATAGACAAACAATATAAAAAATCAGTGAAACAAATAGCTGGTTATTCAATAAAAAACTCAATAAAACTGACAAACGTCTAGCAAGATTGACAAGGCAGAATAGAAAAGATACAAATTAGCAGCATCAGCCATAAAACAAAGGATATAACTACAAACCTTGCAGACATCATAAGGATAAGAGAGTACTACCAAAAAAACCACTCTACACACATAAATTAGAAAACTAAGGTGAAATTGACCAATTCCTCAAAAAACACAAAATACTACAACTCACCCAATATAAAATAAATAATTTTTGGGGCTGGCCCCGTGGCCGAGCGGTTAAGTTCGCGCACTCCGCAGCAGGCGGCCCAGTGTTTCGTTGGTTCGAATCCTGGGCGCGGACATGGCACTGCTCATCAGACCACGCTGAGGCAGCGTCCCACATACCACAACTAGAAGGACCCACAACGAAGAATACACAACTATGTACCGGGGGGCTTTGGGGAGAAAAAGAAAATAATAAAAATATTTTAAAAAATAAATAAATAATTTTTGATTGACCTTTAATGACTAGGGAAATTGAGTTAATAATTAAAAATTTCCAAAAGAGAAATTTTCAAGCTCAGATGGTTTGCCTGGAGAAATCTACAAAACATTTAAAGAGGAATCAACATTTATTCTACACAATCTTTTGCTAAAAACAGAAGAGGAAGAACATTTCTAAATTTATTTTATGAAGCCACTATTAGTCTAATACCAAAATCAGACAAATGGAGTACAAAAGCAAAAAAAGCAAACTAGTGACCAATATCACTTAAAAATATAGATAAAAAATTCTTGACACAACTAGAAGCACCTGCAACTAAGATATACAACAATATACCAGGGGGGATTTGGGGAGATAAAGCAGAAAAAAAAAAAGATTGGCCACAGTTGTTAGCTCAGGTGCCAATCTTTAAAAAAAAAAAAGGGCTGGCCCCGTGGCCGAGTGGTTAAGTTCATGCGCTCCGGGGCAAGCGGCCCAGTATTTCATTGGTTCGAATCCTGGGCGTGGACATGGCACTGCTCATCAAACCACGCTGAGGCAGCGTCCCACATGCCACAACTAGAAGGACCCACAACGAAGAATATACATCTATGTGCCCGGGGGCTTTGGGGAGAAAAAGGAAAAAAAATAAAATCTTTAAAAAAGAAAAAAAGAAAAAGAAATCTGGTCTTCAGTGTGTTACTTGGGGAAAAAAAATTCATAACTAAATATTTGCAAATATAATTCAGCAATATACAAAAAAGAATTATACACCATGACCAAGGGGAATATATTCCAAGGATGCAAAGATGGTTCAATATTAGAAAATCAATCAATGTAATACAGCATATAGTAGGTTAAACATTAAGTAAGAAAGATCACATCAATATCATATCATATCATATCATATCATATCATTTCAATTGACCCTCTCAGAAAACATAGAATAAAGTGTGATAAACAAAAAAGAGCACTCCAAAAAAACCCTACAGCTAACATTATACTTAATGGTGAAAGACTGAATGTTTTCCTTCCATAATCAGGAGTAAGGCAATGAGGTCCTCTGTCACCACACTTATTCAACACAGTGCTGGAAGGTTGAGCTAGTACAATAAGGCAAGAAAGGGAAAGAAAATGTATACAGGTAAAAAAAAGGAAGAAATAAACTGACTCTATGACATAATTGTTGATATAGAAATCCCAAGGAATTTAGAAAAGAACTTGAAGAATTAATAAGTGAGATCATCAAGGTCATAAGATACAAGATAAACATACAAAAGTTGGTTGTATTTCTATATCTTAATAACAAACACAGGGGAATCAATATTTAAAAAATACATAATACCTATTATAATCACTCAAAAGAGTGAAAAACTTAGGTGTAAATCTAACAAAACATCCATAGGACTTGCATGTTAAAAATTATAAAGCACGTATGAAAGAAATCACAGAAGATCTAAATAAGTGGAGAGACATACTGCATCCATGGATTGGAAGACAACATAGTAACAATGTCAATTCTACTCAAAAGGATATACAGGCTTAACACAATTCCTATCAAAATCCAAGCAAGTTTGTTTTGTAAACATAGACAAGATTATTTGAAAATTTATATGGAAAGTCTAAGGAACTAAAATAGCTAAAACAATTTTGAAAAATAATAAAATGAGACATATTGGTGGAGGGATGTAAGACTGTGTTTTATTGGTAGAGGGACAGACACACAAATCAGTGGAACAGAATAGAGGACCCAGGAAGAGAGCCACACAAATATCGGACTAATTTTTTACAAAGTTGCAAAAGCGATTCAGTGGAGGAAAGGTAGCCTTTCCAACAAACGATCCTGGAGCAGCTAGATGACTAGAGATCAAAACATGAACATCAGCCTAAATCTCCCCTCTCATGCAAAAAATACCTCAAATGGGTCCTGGGTTTAAATGTGAAACATAAAATTGCACAACAATTAGTAAAAGACCTAGGAGAAAATCTCAGGGCCCGATAGGGAGGTTAAAAAAAAAGCCAAAAGCACAACTGATAGAAGAAAAAAATGATAAATTCAACCTCATCAAAATTAACAACTTTTGCTCTGCAAATGACCTCATTAATAGGAAGACCAGACAAGCTACTGACTGGGAGAAAACATTTCAAACTGCATGTCTGACGGAGAGTTGTATCTATAACATATGAAGAGCTCAACCCTCAACAGTAATAAATACAAATAATCTGATTAGAAAATGGAAAAAAGACATATTTCACTGAAGATGAGATTCAGATGGCAAATAAACACGTAAAAACATATTCACATCATCAGCCAGTAGAAAATGAGAATTAAAAACACGAGATATCACTACTCACCTATCAGAACGACTAAAATAGAAAATAACGGCAATTTCAAATGTGAGAGAAGGTGCAGAGAAACTGGATCACTCACACATGCTAGTGGGAACGTAAAATTGTTCAGCCATTCTGGAAAACAGTGTAGCAGTTTCTTAAAAAATTAAAAAGCTAAATATGCAATTACCATATGACCCAGCAATTGCACTCCTGGGCATTTATTTCAGAGAAGTGAAAACTTATGTTCACACGAAAATCTATATATAAATGTCTGTAGCAGCTTTATTCACAATAGACCAATACTGGAACAAACGCAGATGTTTTCCAGTGGGTGAATGGTTAAATAAACTGTGGCACATCCGTATAAACTGAGCAATAAAACAAATAAATAACAAGAAAGAGCTCTTGATACATACCACAAGCCGAATGAATCTTCAGAGAATTATGCTGAATAAAAAAAGCCAATCCCCAAAGATTGCATGCTGCAAATTCCATTTATATAACATTCTTGAAATGTCAAATTTACAGAAATAGAGAACAGATTAGCGATTTCCAGGTATTAAGGTGGATGTGGGAGTGGGTGGGAAGTGGGTGTGGCCATAAAAGGGCCACATGAGTGATCCTTGTGCTGATAGAAATGTTCTGTATCTTGACTGTACTAACGTCCAAATTCTGGGTGTAATATTGTGTTACAGTTTTCCAAGTTGTTACTGTTAAAGAAAACTAGGGAAAGGGTACACAGATCCTTCTGTATTGCGCCTTACAACTGCATGTGAAACTACAATTATCTCAAAATGAAATATTAATTAATGTTCTGTTTTAATTTTGACTGCAGTATGTATTTGTGGCAACAACTCACATCTAAAGCTCTTTGGGATGTTCAATTATTTCTAAGAATGGAAAGGGTCTCGAGAACAAAATGCTTGAAAACTACTTTTTTAGATCATTCAGCACTATAGAGCAGCTCCCATTACAAAGACTAGTACACAATGCATAATAAATATATGTTGAATGAATGTATAATTCAAAAATGACTATATGTATAATATTCTAACATTGGAAAACATTAACTGACTAGGATAATAATTAACCAGGAGAACCTGATGTGTGGCTGCTCAGATTTCTGTAACTTACTGGAATTTTAACTAATTTCAGAGTCTAGTTCTTAGCATGGAAGTTCAGAAAGCTGATTTTATCAGTTCACCTAATGGAAAGACGAACAATGCGATGGTAGGACAAGACAAATTTTGGCAACTTTTATGAACATCTTTCCAATATCAAAATGTATCAGTCAGAATAGGCTCAGGTATGCCATGGTAAAAGGTACCCTAAAATTTCAGTGACTTAACCAATAAAATTGTATTTGTCATCTATATTCAGAGAAACAGACCTGCAGAGCCAGCACTATTGCAAAGTTGCTAGTCGATGGCAGAAGGAAGGGACATGGTAATTGACTTATCATTTCTTGAAGTTCTGGTCCAGAAGTGACACATAACTTCTGCTCACATATCATTTGCCAGGACAAGTCATATGGCCAGACCTAACTTCAAGAAGGAAGGAAAATACATTCCCACCATGTGACCTGTAGAAGAAGATCAGAGGTTTGATAAACTGAACCAAGACTTACTGCATAGCATTCCAGATAAACTGAACTGACAGACATCAGACTATTGTTAAATGAGAATCAGCCTAGAATAATTTGAACTAGCATCAGGGATTTTTCATTAGACAGTGATAGGGCAAAAGGATCCTTTTTGTTTCACAGATTTAACACTGGAACACAATGGTCAATAAATATTGAAACCTATATTCTCCAAACTTCCCTTGTCTAAATGCTATTTGACGTACCATTTACATTATAACAGTTAAGGTTTGGAATCTCCACTGGTGATAAATGAAATGGAGATAAGCGATAAAAGCAAACGGTATTTCTCCTTCACCTTAAGTTGATTAGTTTAGCTTTTATTTCACAGAGCGATGTTTTGTGGACTATCTTGCGCAGGTAACATGTATGCAGGATAGAAGGTTCACACAGGACCTTTTCTAGAGTGTGTTTCTCCAAATAAGGGGTCCAAATTCTGCAATCTGCTCAGATATATTTGGAAAATGATGCCTACCTTATGCCCCACTTCATCACAATGCACATTAGCCTATTAAAAATCTCAGAAAATTTCTACATTAAAGAACCTGGTTAGGGGCCGGCCTGGTGGTGCAGCAGTTAAGTTCTATGTTCCGCTTCAACAGCCCTGGGTTCACCAGTTTGGATCCCGGGTGTGGACATGGCACCACTTGGCAAGCCATGCTGTGGTAGGCGTACCACCTATAAAGCGGAGGAAGATGGGCACGGATGTTAGCTCAGGGCTAGTCTTCCTCAGCAAAAAGAGGAAGATTGGCAGCAGATGTTAGCTCAGGGCTAATCTTCCTCAAAAAAAAAAAAAAAAGAACATGTTTAATACATAAAATATGAGAAAGTCTAGGTGCTGAGTTTACATTAACTCACTTTAACATCTAAAAGTTCATGAGGTAGGTGACTAATTACTTTCATTTTATAAAACCTATTACATTCTATAAATTCCTGCTGAGGAATTCATATTTTTCTTTGAAGGCAGTTCTTTAAACCTAAGAGAGATTCAGGGTTGTCTGAAATAAGATGGAGATAAAATAGGCTGAATAAATGCGAGCTTTTGTGCTGATAGAACTCGAAATGGACGAGGCTATCCTGAGAGACTTACCAAGCATTATCTGATGGCTTAAAATAAAATTCTTTTCCTATCCCTTCTAGTCTGAATTACCCACCAATTAATCACTACATTGGATTATTTCCTGGCGGAAAATTATTCTTTTAAGACACTGGGAAGCGAGCCAGACCTACAAAAGATCTTCTAGTTTAGGAGTTTAGAGGATTAGGTAATTGTTGATTTGAGGAAACCATGAGGCTGAATGTCAGGGATGAGATACGATGACTAAATATCAATTGCACAGGAGGCCAAGTAACAGCACTCTGGAAAGCAGTGAGTGATCAGGGACCTTAGGGGGATCCCTGGATATCAGGGATGGTAAACAAAAAAGAGTAAAGACCCGAGAGTCTAAGCAACGAGTCTCAAACTCTGGCGTGCTTCAGAGCCCCCTAGTTGAATATATTGAAGCTTGCTGCCTCTCCCTCCCCTCCTTCCCAACACCCTATCGATTTCATTTCTACATGTTTGGGGGAGAGCCCAGACTTCAGGAATTTTAGTGAGCTGTCTGCCTGCTAAATCTTTTGAAATCATTGTTTTGTAACTGCCAAAATATTGTCATGAAAGAAGAGTCATAGCATAAAGACTACAGAAGACAAATTTTATAATATTGCTCTGTATTTGACAATGGGCAAGGTGAAGTGCCTCTCTGTCCTTTAGCTCTAGAAACTGTGCTTCTAGTTTAAGAGTGCTTTCCAGGTGAATTTTCTCAGGCTCTTCTAGCAGCCTGAAGCAATTTTGAATTCAGATTCTCCTTTTAAATGTCTTGCTTTTATTCACTTTTTGATGAAACAGTATCTATCCACATATAGTACTTTGTCCACTATCAATAGGAGCTTTATAGCAATAATATATAACTAACAGATTTTGATTGACAGTGCATGGCAAGTTATATTTCCTATTCCACAAATATCAATGAATATTCAGTAAGCAAGGGAAACTGTAATGTTCTTGAGTAAAAAATGTATAAAAAAATAAAAGAAACCGTAATCCTTCAATATCACTTTAAGTTTTGAATGAAAGGTATATGCAGCTACTGAAATCTACTGTTTAACTCATTATATCATGACTTCCCATTTAATACAAATTTTAGGAAGTGTTTACAATTTATTGAATATTTATATGTAGTTTCATGTGGACAGAAAATCTTAAACTCTTCAAATATATACTCATTTGGAATATTATTTGAGGGTGCATAATAGAAATATTTGTATAGTTTAAAGTTACAAACATGCACAACATATACATGAAAAAATATAAACAAAGTTGATTTAATATTGATAAGAATTAGTTTCCAAATTTAAATTAAATGACTAGGATTTCAGAGCATATATACACTTGAAAGTGTAAATAATGACAAATGTGTAAAAAAACTAAATCTAAGACTAGACATTTTGCTTATATAGGAGACAGATATTTCATTTTTAACACAAGTATTGATCTTTAATACTCAGAAAGAATTTTATTCTCATTCATGTTTACTCCAAGCCCTAGATTTTGTGAATTTGGCTTTCTTGCTTTATAGTGCCATTCTCCTGAGATCCTACAAGAGAGGAACCAAATCATGAGTCGATATTTAGACTTAGGTATTCTTCTGATTAATGGAAGGGCCAGGATTAGGTTTCCTAAAACACCTTGTGCAGTTTCACAGGTTACCAGTAGCCGGATCATCAAAATCTTCATCAGTAATTGTAACTCTGATTTTTGGCAGCCTTCAATACATTTTCCTGTCAACTCTGATAGTCACAGAAGTGTCTCAGTGCCATTAGGTTCTTTAGTCCATTTTAACAAGTCTTTCATAATTTTTTTCTAACATGAGGTAAGATATTGTAGATGGTAGCAAGGAAAAGCTGTGTATTTTGCGTTGTTAGTCCTTATTTTAGAAAAATAAAATAATATAATTACAGTTTAGACTGCAGTGGCTAAGCACCATTTTAATGAGTGGAAGGCATATGCAGCTGATGCTGCAATAGAAATAGATTATGACTTACTACAGACTTGGAACCTTTGTTTTCCCGGGATAAACAATGATATGATTCATCAATTGGAGAGAAGCCAAGAGAGAAAAAATATTCTGACAAAAGTTAGGACTATGGTGGCATAGTACACTTAAGAAGATTCAATATGTTACCTCTTAACCTAAATCTATTTAGAGAGCCACCACTGCAAGGTTAACATAATTACAGAGTGTTTTATGACATCACTACTTAGGATAACTAATATAACATTCCACCATGCCCTTCTAAACTTTATAGTCACTAAAAAATCCTCTTCTAGACTGAGTTGTGCTGGTTGTTGAAAATGTAAACAGCTATATAACAAATCTTCCATGACAAAATCAAGTCAGTCTTTCTCCTGCTCTGACCTTGTTCTCCAGTATTGATAGTGATCACTGTTTTATAAATCTGTAAATGAGTCCTTTTGGGCATTCTCTACTCACTTGTATTGCTACTGTAATACTATATTTTTGCCTATGGGATTGGTCCTTGGTTATTTGCACTCAGATCTCTCTTGTTTCACTATTTTTGTTTTCAAAAACATTTAGTGGTGTGCTTTATACGTGCATAAGATTACTCATATACAGTCTATCCCCCTGGATCATATTCTTCTGAGGCTCTGTCCAACCTGACTGTCTTGACCTTCCTATTTGCTTTCTGTGGTACTATACTGCTGCCAAAAGTCTTACACATTCTGGTAAGATTCTCTTGCCTTCAGTTTTTGGATCATTCTTAATTCCACCATAGATGGTGTTACAGGGTGAATTGTGTCCCCCAAAATTCATATATTGAAGTCCTAGACTCCAGTCCCTCAGAATATGATTATATTTGGAGATAGGATTTTTTAAAGAGGTAATTAAAGTAAAATGAGGTCACTAGGGTTGGCCCTAATCCTACATTAGTGGTTATAAGAAGAGGAGATTAGGCCACAGACACACACAGAGGGAAGACCATGTGTAGACACAGGGAGGAGAATCAGCCATCGACAAGACAAAGAGAGCTGCCTTAAAAGAAACCAATCCTGATGACACCTTGAACTTGGACTTCTAGCATCCAGAACTGTAAAAAAATACCTTTTTGTATTTATGCCATCTGGTCTATGATATTTTGTTATGGCAGCCCTAGCAAACTAATAAGGATGGATTCGCCTAGATATACATGGTGGATCGAGAACACACACAAATCTCTGTTCCACGCCCTCCATCCTCCACTAAACTCCCTCTCAAACATCAGATTAGAGGGAGAAATGATGTACATTCACAGACAAGGAGAATAGAAAAGATGATAACAGATAATGAAAGACAATGACAAATGTTGCAAAGCAAACGAAAGAGTAGTAACCAATTTAGCAGTTCATAAAAAGTTGAAACTTTCTATGTTGCACAGCAAGAAGTTCATGGGAAGCAAGACACTTTGGGCTGAAGAACCCAAGGACGTTCAGAAATTATGTGTAGAACAAGGCAGGGGTATGGAATGTGGATAAGAAAAGGATTGGTTGAAAATCTTCAAATGTGTAGTAAAAGTTGACCAGATCCCCTCTTCCACCTTAGCACAGTCAGGCCCGATATGAGAGGATTACTGTATGAAGATAGTGTCCAGAAGATGCCCAAGAATTAGAGACATCAGGTACAAGGGAAGTTAGGAAAGAGGGCCAAAAAGAGGGCTATCAAGTGAAAAATCTATATTCCCATGTAGTAAGATTCTTAGCACTTTTTATCATCTTGACTCCTAGATAATTAAAGTTTGACATATTCCATTCTGGCCCACTGGCAGAATTTTGGAGATTTTAGATACCAAGGTTTGAATTTTCTCCAAACAAAGGCCAATCAAGCCATAGGGCAGAACACTAACATGAACTCCACCAATGGATGGGATTTCCAAACTAATTTTTGAGTGTCTCACTGTCAAATATGAACAAACAGCCAATGATCATCAGACAGTGGAGAAAAACCTTTAATGGGAAAAACACTCCTCAGAACTAATCAACAAAAACAAAATACATTTTTTATGAAACAGAGAAAATGAAGAGAATAGAAAAAAGTCAAAGAATTTATCCATAGAGAAAGAAAAATAATGTGAATCCATTAAAAATGAAAAAGAAGAATATTCAAAGGACAAGAAAGTACATTGAAATTTAAAAAAAAAAAAGAACATGAGAACAAGCTTTCAAAGCTTGGAAGGTGGAAAGGTAAGTTTGAAGAAATATTCTAAAAATTAGAACAAAAGACAAGGAGATAGAAAATAGAAAAGAAAATTAGATCATTGATCTTTCAGTCTTAATATTGAATAAATAGTCTTTCCAAGAATAAAAATAAATGTAAGGGAAAAATGACAAATAAAATTGAATAATTAAATTTCCCAGAACTGAAAGTCATGAAGGAAAACATAATCCAGACCAAGGAGCACAATATTTAGTTTAAAGAACTACAATTGAGATGAGTTTAACAGCTAAAAGGATGAGAATTGTAAAGAAAGATAAAGAAAGAAATAGCCATCATACTGACCTAGGAATGTGGCAAGGGCCTAATTGCAAGATTGGAAGTTAGATAAAAGGAAAGAAAACAATTGCTTCAAATTTCTCAAGAATTATTAATTCTTAAGGATATACTAAAGGATATTAATAATTCTCAAGGATTATTATTTCAAATCCAGTAATTCTATACCTAGCCAAACTGTTTTATAGCAAATCATTACTGAAATTTCATCCAATATGTAAGATATGATGCTTATCAAAGCTTGGTGTTTGACCAAACTTCAGAATTTACCAAAGAAATAGCAAAAACTAACTCTACAGCTGGGGTATCCCTCAGCCAGTTCAAGTGCAAGCTGAAAGAGGAGATACTGTGAGTTGGTTATTTTTGGAGAACTCTCTGTTGTAATCTCCATCAACTCCTCTCTCCAGGGAGAAAGATGTGCAGTACCTGCTTCTGCTCAATTCTAGTAAGTGGGGTATTCAATTTAATCACTGCAGAGATTAATACAGGCCCTGTGTAGTATGGGAGCATGGGAGCGCGGAGTCTGGCTCCTTCCCAGGAGGTAACATATACACAAAGAACTCATCTGAAGGTTCACTCAAGTCATAATAGATTTTCTAAAGCTAACTAGAAATTCCTGGATTTGTGATTCTTACAAATCATGTTGTTTTGAGAAATAAGCTGTCTTCCATAATCAACAGAGGTAGTTACAGATATCCCTCAGATAAGAAGTTTCCTAGGCTATTCTCTTTCTCCCAGTGTATTGGCTAATTCCTAAAGTGTGGACAAACCCTCCTTTGATCAAAACATAATCTGAATGCAAAATTAATTAACAGAAAGTCTTTGCTAACTTTCCATCTACATCCAAATACATGGAATTCATTTATTTTCACTGGAGAATGAAAGATTTGGCCATCTGGATTACCTTTCTAGGATTTGGTTGTGTGCATGGAGGATCATTTATATCACATCTTCAGCCATGTGCTTGGCTCCTTAGGTTATTCTGAAACTTCAGTTATGTGCTAGTGAGAAGTATCCTTACCCCTTAATCTCAGTCAAAGACTTTCTCTTATGTGAATTCATTGTTCATGTCTGTTTTCCTATTTTTATCTTTACTATCTGTTTCAGTGTTTTCCCTTTGCTTGCCAGAGTGCCAGTTTTGTCTTCCTCTGAAGCCTCTCTATGCAATCCTTCCTCCAATCTTCTCATGCTATCGTACCTTTCTATATTACAGGTGTATGAAACATGAGAACTCCTCTATGACTTCTAAAAAGGAATTATCTAAATCTGCATGATACCATTCTAATCAATGAAATATTCTCTAACAGATAGTTAATAAAGGATTAAACTTAGTAAATCAATACTATTTTCTCCTGTCTAATAATTCCTTGGGTACCTGGGTAGACGTCATATGTGCCTGTTGTCATGGGTTTGGTATTTTTGGATGCTCAGATGACTATAATTATATACTCCTTCCTCAGCATTATGAAAGCCAGTCTCTGAAGCCGACTTCCTGATGTACAGCATACTGATTATCCTGTCACCCTAGACTACATTTTCTCCCTTCTAGTATTCTCATTGCCATTTCATCCTAAAACATTAATTGATACGGTGAGAAAATACGGATCTTCTGAATGCTTTTCTCTATCAGCGAATTCTTTGCTTCTATTTTAGAGTCCTAACCAGTGACTGGCAACTTTTTTAATCAGCTAATCATGCATATAGATGACAAACACTCTTCTATCCTGTGTATGTGTGTTTTATTGACTTATTTGTAATGCACTCTCATTTAGCACTGTTGCTGTCAAGGATTAGGGGAAAATGAGTTGAAAACTGAAAGGAAGACCTGGGTAGGAAAGCAAGATAGAATGCTTGTTTTCAAATATTTCAAGACTGTAAAAAGAAAGGAAGATTTATTATAAATATTTTCCAAGTAGGAAAAAAAGTGAGCAGCATGTTCCTTGAAACTGAACAGTAAAAGCTTTTCATATGAGTATATAATATGTATATATTTAAGTTCATGTGTAGCAGAGGGAATGTATACCTGCCTTTTATCCTTGCACATTTGCTGGCAGAAAAAATTTCAGAAACATCGATATGGTAGTTTCTAGGATTAACTTTATTAATAAATTTTAACAAATTAAGCAGCATTTAATTGATTTCTCTGGTATTTAAATACATTTATATCAATACACGTATCTGCTTTGTTCTCATCTTAAAATTACTCAAAAATGAAGAGTCTACACTACTGTATTTCTAATTTTCTCTTATATACTCTGGTGATGTTCAAATAATTGTACTGCAAAATAGAAAATTATGTCAATATCATTTTTTTGGTTTTGGCATTAAGCCTTTCCACTGAGTCATACTCTGACACAAATTCTGAATTTTCCACTTCTTTGTGAATCTTTTCCATTTCCTTTTCATACCTTCTTTCCATTCTAGGAAGATTCCTCTATGTTTTTAAGCTGCCCAGATACCTCTATTTAACAGTACATAGAAAAATTCAAATAACTATTGAGAAATTCATAAGGAAAACTGAGAAGATAATTAAGATGGTTCTCAAAACAATGTATAAGATTTTTTAAATGAAAAGGGCTGTGTTATTAAACAATACATTTTGATCTACAAAAGGCATGAGATGTATTTATAAATTCTATACAGAGTTCCATAGTCACTAAATAGTTCATGTTTATTAATTCAATCTACATGATCTTTTTTTATTCGATCAAGTAGAAGAAAAAGGAATTTGAAGACAGCTTCTTCTTGAAATGTTTATAGTATTCTATTATCTCTCATATACCTTTTTGATTTCTTTTTTTTCAAATTATTTATTTATTTTTTTGTTTGTTTGTATTTGAGGAAGATTAGCCCTGAGCTAACATCTGCCAATCCTCTCTTTTTGCTGAGGAAGACTGGCCCTGAGCTAACATCCATGCCCATCTTCCTCTACTTTATACGTGGACACCTACCACAGCACGGCTTGCCAAGCAGTGCCATATCCGCACCCGGGATCCGAACAAGCAAACCCCGGGCCGCCGAAGCAGAACGTGCAAACTTAACCGCTGCACCACCAGGCCGGCCCCTTTCTGATTTCTTATCATCAAAACTGTAAGTATTCATTCATTTATTTATTTATCTTATAGATATGTTAATCGGTTACTATGTATTAAGCCCTGGCTATATAATTAAGAACAAGTCATAGGTTTTGTCATCATGGAACTTAATGCCCATAGAGGTATACAGACAAACAAGCAGATGTTTACAATGTAGGTGACAAGAGAGAGTAAAGAGTGATATGAGAACACATAAGAAGTGTACTTAACAGTCTTGGTAGTTTGAGGAAAGCTTATGAAAGAGATACATAACCTAAAACTAAAAGGAAGAATAGGATGTGATCATTTAGGGAGAGGAGATGGTTCAGGGGAAAAGAAGAGGGAATATTCCAAGCAGAATAAATGGGTTATGCAAAGACACTGACACAAAGCAGTCAGGGAAGTGGAACCTAAAAGTCTACTGGTGGTGGTAAAACCCTTGTTCTGAGGGGATGAATATAAGGGCAGAAAGTAGAATAAAGATAAGGGAATGAGGTTGAGAGATAAGCAAGGCTAAGTTAGAATGGTCCCAATAAGACATACGTAGAAGTTGAAGGAGAATGGCACAGGCTAATGTGCTTTTGAGAAAGATTATTCTGTCTATGGTATGGAGAACGGATTAAAGAGGTAGAAAATCGTCACCAGAGAGACGAGCTGGTGGGCAATTACAATAATCCAGGGGAAAAATTATTGTTTGAATTAGAGTTTTGGCAGTGCAAATGGACTAAAGTGGATAGAGTTGAGATATGTTTAAGAGCTGGAGGACAGAGCTCAGTGATTGATTGGGGAGAATGATAGTGATAGATGAAAAAGAGGAAAAACTTGAAGATGATACCCAGATTTCTGGCTTGATGAGCTGTATAGATCTAGCAGATGTATTGGGAATTGGGTGACTGTGGGCAATTCAAGTGAAGATGCCTAATATCTGTTATAATAGGTCCAGGGTTAAGGACAGAGTCAGGGCTGTAGGTGCAGAACTGACCTAAAGATGATTTTTAAATTGTATTAGAATATGAACTGGGGACTTTTTTGCTGTCTCTGAATTAAAAACTAGATCTCAGGCTACATTACTAGGAAGAGACTCCCAAAAGAGTTGCCAGCTAGAACTGGAAGTAGCAACTAGAAAGAGATATTAGCATCTCATCTTGGTCTAGATTCTGGCTGAGCTGAAGAAACCCAAAGATCCTCTCTACAGTCACCGTTGAACTACATGGAGAGGGAGTTCTTGGAAGTACTTGGCATGCTGATTATTTTTTGACTGAGTGTTTCTCAAAGTAGTGGTCTTGCTGGAGCAGGCCTTGTGAAGAAGGGAAGAGGTTTAGAGTGGGAGGTAAGAAGATTCCCACTGCTCAGTTCCCTGTGGCTCCTGCAGGCCATGAAAGAGAAAACTATTGATTCTCCTGGGGTTAGAAAATGGGGCAGGAGCTGAGGCAGCTGCTAGCAAATCCAGATGACTCACAACATTGAGAAAGGGTTGGGGTCATGTGATGGTAAACATAATCCAACAAGGCATGGTTTATATCAGCATTGCTGTATATCTTTGAGCTCATATATTCAATACATGGTACCGGAAGCAGTGTAATACGAGATAATCAGTGATGTCCAGGTCCTAAGGGAACATCTTAACACAGAAAGCTAAGGGTTTCCATATCCCTGCGTAGAGAATTGAAAGATGAATAGACGGTAGTCAAGGGCATTGCAAAAAGAAAGAAACAGCACAGTTATAGACATATAGAAGTAAGAACACATACAGAAGTAATTTTAAAAAAACTTTTGGAGAGTGGTAAGAAATCTAGGATGTCTGGAGAGGAGGTAGAATAAACAAGCAGGGATAAGATCAGGAAGCATAACTCCTCTTCCCAGTCGAGTCAGTATTTTATCTTCAAAGATAATCCACTAACTAATTCCAAGCATGGATTTATATAATGTTTACAGTTGGCAAAAGTATCACTGGCAATTTTAAAAAGTGAAAACTGAGGAGGGAGATATTGAATGCTGAGAAACCTCTGTAGAGAGATAAAGGAGTGAGGGAGATTATTGCAATAGTCAAGGTAGAGAAAATAAATAGTTGGCCTTGGGTAGCAGTGGAGAACAAGAAGAGAAGACAGGAAAAAGGGTCATGCTACAACTGCAGAGTAGAGTCGGTGCAGCCCTATGGGCTGCAAAGGCTACAATATTTACTATCTACATTTTAAGACAAAGTTTGTTGATCCCTGGTTTAGGCTACTTTTTGTGGAAGCAGGAGTGGTAAATTGTAGAGAGAAGCCTAACCTAGGAACAATTTTATGTTTTAGGATGGAGCATGACCACATTTATGAATGGAGGAGAAGAGATTTGAAGATATTGGGAGGAAGAGATAACTATGGAAGGAAGATCTCAGAGAGGATAGAAGGTGGAGGACTGACTTTGACAGAAGAAGGGATCTTTTTTCCACAGATAGAGATGAGAAAGATTAAAGCTGGATTTGGAAGGAAATATATTTGTCTTAGAAGAAGGGGAAAGATCAAAGCACTCATGTCCAGTGACTTTTTTTATTTATGAAGTAGAAAGCCAAGCCATTTGCTGAGACTAAGGGTGTAATGCAAAGGAGCCTGCAGAGAAAGGCAGGGTCTTTGGAAAACCACTTTGAGGGATTGGCAGAAAGGCAAAAGTAGGTTAATAACCTCACCTTTCTTGTCTGTCCCTGGGGCCAAAGGAGTGTATAGACCACAGGTTTGTACTGTCACGTGCAAGTTCAGTTGTATGACAGCTGTTATTTCTCTTTCCACATACCTAGAAGAATGGTCATGAGAGAATCCTTTTTTAAATGCGTCGAAACAAGCATTACCTCCTAACTTTTAGACAAATAGATTTCAATTGGTAATGGAATTTAAGGTATTGTACCGCACTCTTTTGACAATATAAAGATGTGGTTATGTCTTTCACAGAGTTCACAATCGATAAGTAACAGCATTATACACATGAGTAAGGAAGGTCAGAAAAGCCTGAAAGTGTCATACAGTCAAGGTTAAACAAAGCCTTTATAAAAGAAACAGAAGAAACATATAATTCTTCACAGACATAGAGGTAAGCTTCTCAACTGAGGAAAAAGGGATATTTGTACCTGAATAATGTGAAGTAACTTTGCTGTGGTCTTTGGTAAAGGAGGTTTTTGCTTTGTTTTGGTTTTTAGCTAAATACATTGTACCCAATGGAAAGAACCAAAGTATATGATCCTGTTTTAAGCTAAAGACAGGAAAATAGAACCTGCACTTAATTATCATCTCTTATATATAGGTCTAAATAAAAGTTTGCTGTTAATGGTTCTAATAAGGTTATCGCTAAAAGCATAAAAAGTACATGGCTGAAGCATTTACCTGTACCTCACAGATGACCTTATTTTTTGTACATGCAAGTAGAAGTTATTGTCTCACATATATGAATCTAATCAAGGATTTAATGACAAACTGTAAGTCCATATCTAATCAACATGAGACTTTTGCATAAAACTTTAACCTTTCAAATATTATAAATGTACACCTCCATATATTTCTGATATCCTTAAAATTTTAGCGGACATCCAAATCTTTTAATGTTTAAATTCTAGATTATGAACTCTTAGATATCAATGACTCTTTTACATCTTTCTCAGTCCAAATACTAACTTACATTGTAGAGTTTCAAAAATAATAGTTGATTTCATGATGTCTTTATTGTCATTCTGATCTTTAGTTTTTTTCAATTGTAGAAGAAAATACATAGTGATATATATAAAGAGCTCTAATCTAAGTGCCCAACATGAGCCACCCAGTTGCATAAGCACAACCAACATCTAAATATAGAATAACATGATCACTCCAGGGATTGTCCCATGCCCCTTGTCAATCAATGTCCCTTCCAGATGTAAGCACGATTTTGATTTCTATCATAATGCCTTTAAAAGTTCACTTTGATAGAAAATATTTTCTTTACCACTAATTTGGTAAAATCAAGTACTTAATAGCTAGTCACAAAGATAACAGAGGTTGTTTCACTGTAAATTTCTCAGTCTGACTTTCTACAATGACTAAGTTCACTAGATAATTACCACCAGCATCAGCTTGTTTTTTGTTGTGCTGTGTGGACCAGAAATAAAAAGCCTCATTTAATGGCAACCCTTCAAAAGCATTACTCAAGAGTCATGATCATGTTCTAATTATTATGGGGTGTGTAATGAATCTCAAATAAAGTCAAAGTCTTTGAAGGCAAAGAAAGCCTACATTTTATGTCCTAAGTTAATGAAGACAAAAATTCAAGGTTTGTATATTGATAGCAACTGCAAAAGCTTTGTTAAGATAATAGCCTTACTCTTCTTTTCATATAACAGTGATTCTTCTGTTAAAGAACTTCACAGAAACTTGGCAAATTGAACAAAATTGATGAATAATGGCTTTCAATCAGTGGTATAAAATAGCAATGCCATTTACTTCATTCTGGTGTAGCTTGTCATATTTTCCAGACTTTTTTAAACCAGAAAACAAAGTCTTCATGTGTACTGTATGAAAAAGCATTACATCCTTACAGCACATGCTCATCGGTGATGCTTTGTATATAAAGGATGCAGCTCCTGATATTCTTAATAACAAATGGCAGATTTTCCATGGCATCCACTTCTACCTTGGGAAAATTCAAAGAGAGAAGTAGAATGAACTTGGTTGAACCAATGAACTTGGCTGAAGTAGAATCAGTGCATTATACGTAAGTCGTAGGCAAAGGGTTAAGATGTTTGTACTAGTGGAGTTGAATGGGAGATTCCTTCATTCAGGAAATGTTTGTACAGCCCCTACTAAGAAGGATTGTGCTATATATATTATCTAAGTGAAACAAAGAGAATGAGAATTCCTGCCTCAATAATTATTCAGTCAAGCAGGGAAGGCAAGACACAAAAATAACTGTGAACATAGAGGTTTTACTATACACGAAAGGTCAGATGTTAAAATCACTATAAGAAACTTGAAAGTAGGAGATTGAAATAGCAAAGAATGTTCTGGTAGCACAGAAATATTCTTACTTTAGAATTCTCATGAACTTTTATTGTAACCATCAATACCACCACTACCATCCCCTCAACCATGCCTAATATCACAACACTTTCAAATACATTTGTCACTATTATCCAACTAGACCTATCTCCTCTTTGAATGTCCTATATACTCCAGCTTTCCCTAGAATGCTGTTTCCCTCCTTAGAAAGCACATATTCTTTTCCTTAAAGATTTAGTTCCAAAGTTATCTTCTCCAACTTCCCTGATTATGAGCACCACATAGATAGATACTCTTCTTCTATCAACATTTCCTTAATGTTCAGGTGTAAATTTTGTCTTACATTGCTGTGACCAGTTTAACATTGCTTTCGTCCCTACAAGAAAGTGTCACAGGAAGGACAATGTATTGGGATTAGCATTCATTAGTGCCTAATACATAAGAAGCAAAGTGCCTGCTGGATCAGTAAATAGTTGAATAGATGGATAAATGTTGCTTCTGTGTAGAGGAAGCTTGACATGGTAGAAGACTGGAGTCAGAATCTGAAGTTTTCGATGTGAGCCTCAGAACTTTCACTGAGAAAGTGCAATCCTGAGGAAATCATAGCTGAAGGTACAGAGATAGAAGGTACAGGTAAAGAATAGTGATCTGAGGAAAACGATGGAGTTTAACTGGCTACCAAGTGATTCTGCTCAATAGATAAGGAATTATAATACGCTGCATCGTTGCTTAATGAAGGATAACAAGGCACAACAATGTTTCCTATTACCATGAAACAAAGTAAATGACATCAAAAGAAGGAGTTGTGAAAAGCAATTGGAAGGTGGTCAGCAAGCCAAAGGAAGATCAAAATTGTTGGATTTGGCTATGAGAAGGATATGGTGACTTTAGAATGAGTAATTTCCATGGCTCAGGTTATAATCTGTTGACCGGTGCTTAAAAGTTAAGGAAAGAGAGGACCTTGAATATAGTTTATGCTTTCAAGAAGGTTCGAGCAATAAAGACAGAAAAAGATTAACAGTTTCAAAGTGAAGGTTTAAAGGCATGTTTAGTCCAAGTTTTTGCTTTGTTTTGTTTTTTGGGGGTTTTATTTTGGATAGGACAGATAATATAATCTCACAAAAGACTAAAATATTTTAAGAATCATATTGACATCCCTATTTTGCTTGTCCTAAATTTCAAAATAGCACAAATATGATTTTTCTATGCAATGCTTATCACATGCAATCTTCTATTCATGCCATACTCAAGAAATAAAAGCAGTTTACACTGTCATTTTTAGTAAGTTGTTTGCAAATAACTGCATTCTTTGAGTGACTTTGAACTTTGTTTAGAAAAATTTTTGTCACATAGTGTGTTATGGCAATAGTTTGATTGCTTTTGCTTCCTGTGCATATTAAAATGTGGCTTCCATTTCACTAGAAAGAAGTCAAAATCTTCAAATCTGTGCTCAGAAGAATCCAAAGAAGACTGTACTATTACTCAAATTTCCCCTCACGGTGTCCAAAAAACAAATACAATTTTGACTGCCTTGCTAATTGATTACAACAGGAGCCAATAAACTATAACCTGCATGCCAAATTGGGTCTGCAAACTCTTTTTATGAATAAAGTTGTATTAAAACATAGCCATATATATTTACTTATGTATCATCCATGGTTGCTTTCACACTATAACCACAAAGTTGAATTAGTTGTGACAGAGGCTGTGTGGCTTAAAAAACCTAAAATATTTATTATTCTTTACAGAAAAAGTTTGCTAACCCCTATATTGCAGTTTCATGTATGTATGGTAAAGATGTCTTAATTTCTAAAACAAATGCTAAATATATGGTTTCCCAGATTGTATTTGTTTATATTGTCAACACAAATAGTGTATAAACAATCCATAAATCAAATTGGAGTAAGTTTATTATATTGACTAGTCGGAGGACCATATAACCCAGGAGAATGCCTTCATGAAGGAAAGAAGCTCTCCAAAGAAGTGAAAAAGTGTACAGCGTGGTTATATGCCATCTTGGAACAGGAGCATACATTAAATAGGACAGGAATATCTCTTTTTACTACAATCACAAGATGTTTTGCTATCATAGCAGGTCAGTGGTCACAAGATGAGCATAGTAGGTCAGTTTGACCCTTAGTTTCTGGGAAGAAATTCTTCTTGTTAAGGAAATGCTGATATGGGGGAGGTATACATCCCCATCGTCCTTTTCTTTGGAATATTGTAAATGTTTAAAGCAGATGTACAATGCATGCTGGACAGGCCATGTCAGACCCTTCTGGAAAAACAAGGTTGGGCTAAATTAGTTTTAAACCAACTGGCTTCCTCATATACCACAATATATTACCTTTCCTTATTGCTTTTCATTTATTCATTGCTATTGAGACTATTAACTGAACAAATACTTATTGAGCACCTTGTATGAAGCAAACTCTTCACTAGGTGCTGGAAATAGAGCAGTCAACAAATCAAACAAAATTCCTGGTCCTCATAGGCCTTACATTCTAGTTGTAATCAACTAGACAATCAACAACCAACAAAATAATCAAAATTGACAAAATGATCAACAAACCAACAAAATGATTGGGAAAATATTAAAATAGTGTGCCAGATGATCATAAGTGCTACAGATAAGACAAAGTAGAAAGGGAATAGGAGGTATCAGGAATTGGAGGAATTAATAAAGATATATTTACTACTATATATCTTTTTTTTTTTGCAAGGGAAGATTTGTCGTAAGCTAACATCTGTTGCCAGTCTTCCTCCCTTTTTTTTTTCTCTTCCTTTTCTCCCCACAAAGCCCCAGTACATATTTGTGTATAGCTGTGAGTTCTTCTATGTGAGTTGCCACAGCACGGCTACTGAGAGACGAGTGGTGCAGTTCTGTACCCAGGAACCAAACCTGGGCTGCCAAAGTGGAGCATGCCAAACTTTAACTGCTAAGCCATCAGGGCTGGCTCCACTGTACATCACTTACAGTGTCCTAAGACTGTCCTTAAATAAAATGAAGTTATCTACCAGTACATCTAGTAAAAGAACAACCCCCTAACTCAAATGCCTGTGTCCTAAGTTTATTATACTCAGTCCAGATACTCATGAAAATACTCCACTGGTCTTCTTTTAATTTGGACATGTTGCTGTTCCCACAATTCACAAAATGGAGAAAGACCAAAATGAATCATTTTATGCAAAGTTAATCCCAACTAAACTGTCCCTCACATTAAACTAGTGCCTATAATTCTGCATAAACTCAGTGTTTAAATCCAACATATAATTCATCTATGATATTGTGTGAGAAAGGTAAATTTACTATAAAAATGTTCATGCCAGTCTAGCAAATAACAGTAGCTCAATAGTATCTCAACATATTTAGAAAGCAGGAAGGAAAAAAGTCTAATAATGCTTCAAATTTTTCTCCCAAAATATATAGAATGTAGTCATAATCATTAGTTTAGCTCATGAAATATTGTTATAAACAATATAAAATGGTAAGCTATAAACAAAACTGTAATCCAAGGCAATTTTATTTTATTTATTATATTGATAGAGCAAAAGGCAATTTATATTTTTTGCTAGAACTTTTTTGAATGAACTACGTAGATGATGTACAACTGATTTAATTTTCCTTTATGTGAGCCAAACAATGTAAAAATAAAATGGGAATGGTGAAGAAGGGGTGGAAAAATTTTCTCTTCTTCCCTTCTAGGTTTTCTGGCTGGCCTAATATTTAAATTGACATAAAACAAATTAACAGGAGAAAAACAAATTCATTTTACATATATAGAAGTCCCATAAAACTATGAGACCCAAAAGGGAGTCAGGTAATTGAGGTTTACGTGACATCCTGAGCTGAAGAAAGGGGTGGAGGTTTGGAGATAGAAGGAGAAGGAAGGCCAGTCACAGGAAGAGGAGAGAAGTTTGGAAAACAAGATTGCCCTATTATGTAGATAAGTTTCCTAGGTAAAAAGGAATCTCTGGTAATAGCTGTTTTCCTGGTAGAGGTCCCATTTCCATTGTAAATGTAAGCATTTGAGGGGGAAATAAAAAGCTTTTCCCAAATCTGCTGAGCTTTGATTTCCTTTAGCTCAAAATAATCTTTATACCAAAGTGGGATATTTTGGGGTGGCATATTCTGCTCCTCTCCAGTCATTTATACTGGGGCATCTTGGATTTTCAAGACTTGCTGTAGCTTGTCAGTATAACAACTTTATTCTTCTGGGTTCTGATCAGCTGTCTTATTCCTTGAATTAGATCTTAGTTTCTTGATTTTCCTATTTTAGGAGAAAATTACTATTGAAATGTTTAAGACAGCTTTAGAGTTAAATACTAGGATGGAAAAAAAATATTTTTAAAACAAAGTGATCTTAATTTCTCTGAGATGCGTATTTTTTCTTTTTCATTTTTGCAGTCATCTTTCATGGAAGGGAACGTAATTACTCTCATAAAATATTAATTAAATGGCAACCTTGGTTGAAATACCTTACAATACTAATGTTTTCTGAACTCATATTCTAGCAACCAATAAATAAGACCTGACCTAAAAAAGGTTCCTCAATGAAAATGAAATTTTAATTAAATTATAAACTAACATTTGGTATATTTCAGTTTTAAAAATATACCTACCTTTACTGTAAGCCTTTTGCATTCTTACAATTTCTTCAAAAGTGTTGCTAGAAAATGGTTCTAGTAGGGGGAAATTTTTTTTAAAAAAACACCATTTTAAGTTATACATTTTTTCCACTTGTAACAAACGTAACTCTTGATCATTTGCTTATTATTTCCTGAGTTGTATACTAACATCTTTTTTAAAAAGTT
This sequence comes from Equus przewalskii, assembly GCF_037783145.1. Lineage (NCBI taxonomy): Eukaryota > Metazoa > Chordata > Mammalia > Perissodactyla > Equidae > Equus > Equus przewalskii. The sequence goes on along the minus strand of NC_091847.1, from coordinate 24,924,807 downwards.
AACTCTTTCCAGGCCCGTAAGGGTACCATTCATAAGTAAGTGAAAAGGAAGTCAGCTCTCTTTTAAAGTTGCAAATATGAAAATCACTCCCTATGATTGGTATAATTTGCATTGCTCAGATGAATAGTAATACTTACCACGACTCAACAATATAGAACTTTTTCCAAATATCTAAGTGCCCATTCTCTAGTCAAAGCAATAAAAAAATGAGTAAGCCCCTGGACTTAATAGTACAACATGAAGATATTCAATAAAAAGAAAGAAGACATTGCTTCAAGATGAATTACTGGAAGTGTCCCAGAATTTCAAAGTGGCTATTGTGATTATCAGTTAGACATCTGTTTACAATAATCCCAAAGATACCTAACAAAATCCAAACATATGAGCAGGAGGGCAAGTAACAAGGAACAAAAGTCCAAGGCATAAGAAAAAAATTCCTCCCATTAAGAACGCTTTATGTACTACTGATATTGATCATATTTGTTTCCCACAGCTTGACCCACATATAAAAATAAGTTAAAAGACAATGAATTGTAAGGAAAAATAAGAAATTTGTTTTTACTTATACTGCCAATAGCCTTTCTTGGGTGAAGTATGGCATTTATGCTTAAGATTGAAACATATTTAACACAAACAAGTTGTCATAAAATACATATGCTCAGGAAATAATGTTTTGAAGAGCTAAATTTCTGAAATTACCCCTATCAAATGCCATAACAGTCAGAGTCTAGACTCGTAAGCAGAAATCACTCTTGGAATTCAAGCACAATCGTTATGCCAAACAGGCAGACTTTGAGTGGCATATTCTGCTACCATTCGGTAGCAATGAGAGTCCATGAATGACTTCAACATACTAAGAATAAGCTAGTGTGGTATTTCTTAAAGAATGGTTAATATATTTGTCATTGTGCAGAAAGGGTACTATCTGCTTGCTGCAAGACAAAAACCAATCCATCAAGAAGCAAGACGGAGGTAGAGAAAGGACTTTTATTAGACAATGAGCCAGCTGATTGGAAGATGGCTGACTAGCATTCTAAGGAACCATCTTAAGAGGGGCACAGAATCTGGAGGCAGTTATATAGGCCAGGGGGTTATCAAGGAGGGGGTTAGGAGTGTTGACCATCTGGTGCTACAGACTGAGAGTTGCCACCCTAGATCTCTCAGTTGTCATTGATGATGAATATCAGCATAGAATCTCCATCCAGGGGTCATTACATTCCCAGAGAACTTAAAAAATTATCGTCTTATTGCAGCTGGGAAGTAAACACACAAGGAGGGGCCATAAATCTATAAAGCAAGCATGTTCCCTAAAGGGTGGCTACTAATTACATAGACTTCAAGAAACCTGAGCATTTCCCCCTGGGCTAGTTCCCCAGAAGTCATTCACAGTCACAATACGGCTTCTTTTCTACAACATGGCTTCCCTTATGTCAATCTTGTGTTGAGCAGTTAAAGATCGATAAACTAAGGTGTTTGTTAAAAATTCAACTTTCTGGGCCATCCCTCAGTCTTACTAAGTCCAGATATCGTAGCAGAAATTTTTATTAAGCTCCATGGGTGAGACTCATACACAACATAACTTAAGGGCTATTAGTATAATGAAACCACATAAATATAAAAATAAGGATGAACAAATTTACCAAAATAGTAATTATGCTTCTTTTAAATTAGATTTATAGTAATTTTGTATAGTAACCTAGTTCATTTCATTTTTACCTTGCATTTTATTGAACACATATATGGTCAAATTGTCTATATGCTAAGGATGAAGAGATGAGTAAAACGCAGATCCTTTGTTCAAACAGCTTATAGAATTGTATGGATAAACTGACAAGTAAACCGGCAATTATAAACAATGTTGTTAGGACTTTAGCAAACATATGCCCCAGGTGATATGGGAGTACAGAGGATGGGCTCATAACTAGCTCTGCTGGTCAATTCAATGTGCTTTTGGGTAATAATAGAAAGGTAAGAAAATAAGTTTCAAAACTGTGGCTTTTTTTAGTAAATCAAACAATCTTTCACTGACAGGAATTATTTTTTTGTGAGGACGATTAGCCCTGAGCTAACGTCTGCTGCCAATCCTTCTCTTTTTGCTGAGGAAGACTTGCCCTCAGCTAACATCTGTGCCCATCTTCCTCTGCTTTATATGTGGGACGCCTACCACAGCATGGCTTGCCAAGCGGTGCCATGTCCGAAGCCCGGATCCGAAACAGCAAACCCCAGGCAGCTGAAACAGAACGTGCGAACTTAACCACTGCGCCACTGGGCCGGCCCCTGATGGGAATTTTTAATTAAAAGAAGCGAGAAGAATTCTTGGTGTTAAAACATTTTTTGATATTCAATTGACTATATGACGATTGTTAAGTTCTTATTAAGATCTAATATGCACTAATTCCATGATTTTACATTTGTCCTTGTAGAAGCACAAAATCCTATTTTTCCACAAGTAATTGGTTTGATGTTTGGTCGATTGGTTAGGGGTTGTTTGGTTTATGGCTGAGTAATCCTGGGTAGGATCTCTCAACTAATTCTACCTTACCTAAATTTATCTTAGATAAGAAAAAAGCTCCATTACAGCTACTTTAGGTAAAACTGCCAGAGCTTTTTATGTAGTGTTAGACCCTTCTAATTGCAGACTTTTCCTATAAACTGACAGTTTTTGAGTTACCTTAAACAGAGGCAAAGACAGACACACAGTAGAATTCAGTGACATTTTTAACTGTGTCACTGGACTGATCATTTTATATTATTTAGTAGACAGCTTTCAGAAATATTTCCTTGTGTTTATATCTGGCATACACAAAACCATAATTTAGGAAGTTGTTTTCATCTTTATTGATTGACTTTTTGGCATGCAAAAATGAAGCTTTTCAGGGAACTTTGAATAGAGAACCGGCCATCTAATGAGGTAGATTTAGGAAATATATATATATATACACACACACACACATATATATATATATATATATGAGTGTGTGTGTGTGTGTGTGTGTGTTATAAGTAAAGCACTATGCTTGACACTGGGGATAGAGCAAAACAAGATCATATCCTATGCAGCTTATGGTCTTTTTGGAGGAAAGAGACAATTATAATATGGTTTAATTGATGCTAATATAGAGACAGTACAAGTTTTATTAAAGCAATAAGAGGGATGCCAACCATATGAAAAAATCCAGAGATCGTAAACATTACCAACCTAATTTTATCGTAGCGGGTAGGAGAGCCATATATCTTTCTACCACCTCTCTTGGGCTGGAGTGTAGAGCCGTTGCCTGGCCTGTTCTGACCCCTTACATTCTGTGAGCCTGAGGCACAACAGGGCTGAGCAGATTCAGCACGATAAACAAAGGAAATGACTAGTCATTACTGTGTCCTCTAACTGCTGAGAGCCCCTGCTGGTCTCCTGAATTCCTGCCAGTTTGAAAGGGATAATACTAGAGTAGTCTCCTGACAGATTCTTGAAAGTCTATAATTTTAGAGCTCAAAAGGGCATTAAAGATCATCAACCACTCCCCTCTCATTATAGATGAGGAAACTGAGGTGCTTAAAAGCCAAGCAAGCTTGCATACACTCAAGGGTTGACTACTTGCAGCACCCGCACTAACACTGAAGCATCCAGAGTCCTTGACCAGGCCTTCCTTTAAACCCTGAGGCCTCAATCTAGGAACAGCATTCTCTAGCTCTTTCTAGGACGGTCTGGATGGTAGAGACCAACTTCCAGCTAATAATCCCCTCTTGCCTAGCCTCAGAACTCTGAGTCTGATCAAAGCAAGCAATGTTGTCAGATCTTACAGCAAGTGAAGGAATGACAGACTCTGGTAATTAAAAAAGATACTCAGAGGCCTTAGATACCTCTTTCTCCTCCAAACACCGGGGACGTGTTACCTCAGATACAATGAGGTTATATATAAATAAACAAGCAAACTGGTTATATAACAACCATATAAACACAAACTGGCCTTATATCATATATATAAATATACATATATATTTTAAAGAGGAAATAATCATTTATTGTTTATGGTTCCTGAAAATTATGACCTGTGGTCTCTCAGCACTGCTATATTTTGTAGAGCCTGCTTCAAGGTTCTATCTGAGGTCTGGACCTAGTCTATGGCTTAAAACAGCTTGTTACCTCCATCTGGAAAGCATTTTAAAAATTTGAGGGAAAATTTTTTGTTGATACAATGATTAGGTGGCTTTTAGTGGAGGGGCCAGGATCACTCTATGATCTGTCATGTAGAAAACAGTCTCTCCCAATGAAAACATATTCTGTGTTTTACACAGCCCTTCATTATAGAGCTGAACATTCAAGTAGATGAAACATTTGTTTATAATCTCTGAGTCTAGAACACAAACACTGATTTTTTTTTACAGTCCTGAGATACGCTGAATTTTCTACGAATAAAACTACTTGGGGGACTGGCCCCATGGCCTAGTGGTTGGGTTCGTGCGCTCCACTGCAGACGGCCCAGTGTTTCGTTCGTTTGAATCCTGGGCATGGACATGGCACTGCTTGTCAGGCCACGCTGGGGCGGTGTCCCACGTGCCACAAATAGAGGGACCCACAACGGAGAATATACAGCTGTGTGCTGGGGAGCTTTGGGGAGAAAAAGGAAAAAAATAAAATCTTTAAAAAAAAAAAAAAAGAATAAAACTACCATGCAATCAAGGGAAGATTCGTTTTTTGTTCAGAGGTTGTTAAAGTGTTTGCTATCATTTTAGAAAACTTCACTAGCTGTGGCAAGGGTGCTTATCTTATATGAGTGGTCAGTACAGCATACTCGTTTCAGTGGCCTTTTAGCTATTGCATTTGTCATAATTTTACATAGTCATGCCAGCACATAATTACTTCTAATCCTATACAAATACCCTTGAAGATTTACATATTAAAATATGTATTATTTTGTTATAAATTACCTTCCTTTTTTGTTTTATTATAAGTGAAACATTATATTGATCTTTTAAAATTACATGTCTAAACATGTATTATCCGCGATTTTATTTCTGCCTAGAAAAAGAGGTATAACAAAATATTCATTTTAAGAAAGAAACATTGGATCAGACGATGGTGAGAACAATTGTTCAGTGAGTCAATCTCACTGGCATGGGTTAAATTTGTATACCTGAGCATTTGAGTAAAGTGTAATTTGCATACCTATGTCAGAGGACTCTGAAATTTTAGTTTGACCATGTTTCCCCACACATGATAAAATAAACTTAGCTCTGAAAATACTAAGTTTTCTTGTTTAAATTTGAAGACTTTGGCAAATTTCATGGGACAATTTTAAGGTTTGTGAAAAAGAAAAATTGTCTGTGAGACCTGCTGTGCTTCAGTCCGCTGCTGTGGCCCCGTAACCTGGACTACTACTTTAAGTTGCTTGAAAAGCAAATTTACGTTTCTAGATGCCAGGATCACTTCAGAATTTCAACCCAGATCAAGTCCAGTGGGGACCACACACTGATCAGTACTTTATTTTTCCGAGATTCTCAGAAACCAAGGAGGACTGGTTGAGTTGGTGGAACTCCTATGGGAAGGGTATTGGTATCCCACTTACTCATAAGCAGTTCGTTGAATACTAGGGCTGGGAATCTTACACCATTGTGTGGAATTACTCTATTAATATACACAGCTATGTATTTTTTACTCTTATTTTGTAAGTGAGGAAGAAATTTCCCTCTACTCTTCTAGGTTCTTCTGGATGGTCTGAGAATCAAATTGACATGAGACAAAATAACAGGAGAATATCAAAATGTTTAGTAATATGAATACATTGGAGAAACCCAGGAAGACTGAGTAACTCACCAAAATGGCTAAACCACCACCTTAAATACCATCTTGAGCTAAAGACAAAAGAGGATACTGGAGGTAGTGTTTTGGGACTTCAAAGGGGAGGAAGGCAATTCACATGGAGATGAAAAAGAAAATGTTTGGTAAAGAAATGTTTGCCATGCCTTGCAAAGACAATGGGACATGGAGAGGGCTTTGATCAAGTGGGCCTTGCTAGGTTCCTCCCTGTCCACCACACCTAGCTCATGTTGCACCACAATTATCTATGGTGATAGCTCTTTCCTGGAATAGATCTTCTTTCTAAAATTCTTTTAAGTAGTTAGGTAGGGGAAAGGTCAAAGTTTCTTCCTGAGTCTTCTTCTGAAAAATAGTCAAGCCAAAGAGATAAATTTTGGGGTGGCAAATTCTGTTCCCCTTCAATTTGAAATCCTTCTTCCCAAAATATTGCTTTTTTTGAAGCCATCTGCAAGTTTCACTGATATAGATTTTCACAATAAGGGGTAAATAAATGATTTCTTTTATTAGTTCTCATTGTCCCTGTGCTAAAAGGGATTAGTATAAGCATGTGGGAAGATAACTGAAATATTTTTAATAAAACTTTTATACATTGCTATCTTTATGTGGGCTAAATTCATGATATATTCAAGTTAAATATTAGGATTACTCCCTGTACAAGTTATGTAATAGTCACTAGTGCTCATGTGCATTACAAAGTATTGGATGAAATTAAATAGGTCCTTGATTCTATTTTTTATATATTTTCAAGTAGAACCCTGAACAATAGGCTTAGTATTAAAGTATTTGGAACACTTACATATACCCTTAAATTTATTTAAGTTAGTTGAATAAAATGTGGATATTTCTTACAGCTCGATATATGAAGATTAATGATGTAACTACTCTCCTTATTCCCCTCCACCACCCATCACCCAAAGAAAGTTTTCCAAAAAGAAAAACTAATTTGAACTGAAATGTATATAAGGTCTGGAGCAATAAAAGTAGACGATGATATGATGTGTTTCAAGCTAATAAGAATTTTATGCCCAGAAAATAGAAGTGATGCACCATAGGAAAGATATGGTATCATGTTTTTCGTAGATTAATAACCAAAAAAATAATATTTTAATATCTCCTTGATCTGCACAAATACCACAGATCTAACTGCAAAAAAGATAAGCTCTCATTTTGTCTGCAATAGGACAGAATTTCTCCATCTTGAACACATTCCACATCGATTATTTGGGAAGCAGTGTCAGCCTATCAATTTAACTGGGTAATGTGACGATGTGAAATATTTTCATTTCTCAGGAACACCATTTGTATTTTTGCTTCCATGGCCTAATTTTGTGGAGTCAGGAGAGACATGTTGTCATTCACATAATTTTCCCATCAGATGGCTACCAATTATTGATAACTGTTACAGAAATAAAATTTTATAGGCAATCATTGTTAGCCTATCCAATCAAAGAGAGGTGGGCTCAGCTGAATTTTGTTTTGTGTCTGAGTTTAAAATGGTAGCAGTCGATATCAGAATTATAATAATAATTACTAGCCTGGAGATATTTAAAGAAGTTTGATGTGACAAATTATAACTAATCTGGCTAGTTCTAATTTTGGCTTTTGTAACACTTATGACACTGGAAATTTAACCCTTTAATTCTTTGTCATTAATTTCCTCACATGTATGTTCTTTCCAACTATGACATTGATAGTTATATATAGACAGGTCCATCTGAACAGTTTGCTCAGAAAAATAGCTGTGTAGGAAAATGATCTTAAAAAATCTAAAGTTTTCCATGAAACAACTTTACTTTCTGATAACAGTTCTCTCTTTGAAAATTTGTCTTAACTTTTAGAAATTTATAGCCCATATATACTTTTTTTTAGGAAAAAGAATGATATTAATTTAGTGGTGACATTTTTCTCTCATTATCACTTAAGTAATCAAGCATCACTTTATTAGTATTAAGCACTTTCCTTTGTGTCTGTAATTTATAGTGCTAACAAGCCAATATATGACTAACACAACCTGGCATACTCTAACACGTATTGTTTTCTTCGCTCTGGCCCACCATGTTAACGAGAGGTCATTATTTCTATCTCCTTTGTCAATTACAGATTTATCATAGGATGTTCTGATCCCATTCCCCTCATGACCGAGGACAACTTCATCTCAACCATCTTTTTCTGGATTCCAAACTGCACATTTTATGTCAATGTCTTTTCATACAATTTTGGTAATACATTTTGCCAATTATAGACACAGAAGGTTAACCTGACAATTTAGTCATGTTATAGCTGGCCTTACCTGTAATATGATTGATTGAATGCTTGAGTTGATTCAATCAGACACTGAAATTGTGAAAAGGAGAAGACCATTCACTTTCCATAAAATTGCACTGGTTTTAAGCCTTTAAAATTGACACACCTTGAAAAGTGGCCTCAATTATAGATTTTTCTTTTGTACAGGTGCCAATGGTAACTTTGTACCCTTAATTCTTAGGGAGAAAGTAGAGTAGGTGGAAAAGGATAGCATGCATTTGGCAATCATGTTGAGTGATTTTTCAGTTCATTAAGCCTCAGAATTTAAGCTGTTCTAAATAAGACAAATGTGTTCCCTTTCTTCCAATATATAAAGCATAATTATTTCAAATTACTTACTTGGCTATTTCATATATATTTTAAGATTATGAAAGGTGAATGAGTTAACATTTTTGAATTTCAATTGTTAACTGTAATATTCCATCATTTTTGTGGTATAGGAGTGTGTGTGTGTGTGTGTGTGTGTTGAATTGGGATATGAGTGCGTGTGTGCCCCAGCATATAAGGGAAATCTTTCCTGCCCATAACCTCTCAAAATATAACTAATAAAATTAGGAAAATACTGTTCATGGAGTTGCTTTTCTAATGTAAAAATTCTACTAAAAACCTTTCAAAAATAATATTTCTTCAATAAAATAATTTTCAACTGCAGAGGATTATCTTCATACATATAAATTAGTTACAGAGGCAGCTTTAATACAAATACCTGTGATCTATTCTGGGAAATCAAAAACAAAATTTTCATTTTAAAATTAACTGGCATCTGTATATATACAGTGACCCTATCTTTTCCTCCTCATCAGCTCAACATTTGAGGCCACAATGGCCAACTCACTTTAATTAAGTTAAAAAAAATCTTAATCTAGTCCTTGCTGGTCCTGTGCCTGAAAATACTCTTCCTCAGATAAGCACATGGCTTGCTCCCTCATCTCCTTCAGTTTTTTGCTCCCTAAAGCCTTTTCTATCAAGCCCATTTAGATAACAACTTTTCACTGCTGAACCCTTCTCTGCTTCATTTTTCTCCACATCTGTTACTAATACCTACATACTATATTAATTTTCTCACTTATGTGCTTATGGTCTATCTCTCCCCATTACAACATAGACTCCTGGAAGTCAGGAAATATTGTCTTATTTGTTTCTCCCTGTATCTCCATGGCCTGGATCAGTGTCGGGAATTTAGTTCATGCTCAAAAGATATTTACTGAAAGAATGGGAAAAATTTATTTTATTTTTTATGTCTTATAAATAACTCAATATTTATTGATTGGTTATCTTTCTTGACCACATATCACATAATTAATTTTTTCCTTTCATTTATTTGAATGGTGTTGAAAAGAAAACATGTTTGCCCATAATTCGGTACAACTCACGTGTCTGCAAGTGTAATTCGTACACACTGAAAGATTAAGGACTCTACAAACGTATTTATCTTCCAGATTCCTATTATCTTCTGGATTCCAGTAATAAGTATCGTTCAGAGTGCAGTACATTTTTGGCATAATCATCATGACAGGATTTTCTTAAATTAATATGAAACACAGAGCAGTATTTTTTCTAATCAGAGTCTAATCAGAAAGTTACCTCCATTAATTGGTCATAAGTGTTGTACTTCTTATTCCTTTGGGGTATTTTTAAATTGTATCCTTGATCTTCTCTAAGGCATGTTTCAGAGTTTTTCACCAACTTTTAGATTTGGAGATGTATCTTAAGCCTCTATACACATCTGTGTAAGATGTGTAAGAGCAATAAAACAAAAAATAAATGAACACTGAAGCTTATTCATATCTTTTGTGTGGAAAGTCACAGAAAATGATGAACAAATGTATGGCTGTACACTGATCTGGTACTTAAAATTAAAAGTCACAATGCATTTAATTCTTCTGGTCGCTAAGGGACCTCTGGACCCAAAGTGCAAATTTTTGAAGCACAAAGCCTGCTATATGTTCTTTTTATTGACCAATTCTCAATTTGCAATCATATAGAAGCTCCTGGGGGGATTTTAAAAAAACTTGTCTTTATGAAGAACAAATCAGATCAGACTAATCTAATTTCCTATGTGGCAGAGTGACAGACCCTGTGGTTAAGAGGAAAGCAATAGATATAAGATCTTTATTTCAGTCAGGTTTTTAATTCAGTCTTATACAACATTAATTAGGGAGCAGCAAAGCAGAGTTGAGACCATGCTATTAGAGCATGGGTGTGCAACTGCTTGGAAGGTCACACTCAAAGAGTAGTTATTAATCGGTACACGCTTCCCTGAGGGATGGGAGTGGATATTGAGTGATGCTTCAGGATCTGTCCTAGGTCCATTACTTTATCTTTATCAGTGACTGGGATGATTAAGTGGAGCTCTTAGTCCTTAAGTTCATGGATAACATCAAGATGGGAGGGGTAACTGTCCTGGGAGAATAAACTTGAAAATTTAAATGACCTTCTTAAGATGAGGAAGTAGCTTGTGAAAACACAAGAAAGGTAAAACAATTACTTCCTAGGAACAAATAGAAGGAGAGCAATCGAACTAAAAGATCTCTACAAGCTGAAAATGCAAAGTTTTAGAACTATGTTTAAACATCCACAATGGGAGAGGGCAATTAAAGTAGGGTAATATTAACATTACAAACAGGGTAATATTAAAATATTTACAGTTCTCTAAAATTACTGCACTGCAAATAAGAAAGTGGAAAAGATCCTGCTTTGGAGTAGAGTTTGACACTCTCCAATTCTGTCAATCAATTTAACTACTGATCACTGACTCAATTTTACAAAACCATTTTTATTTGCTATCCTAGGCTGGCCATAGCCTTGGATTCATTTCTGCTTCACTAGAAGGCATAGAAAAGGCTTCCTGGAAGATGAAGAAGACTCCTCCCCTTATTGACATCCCTGGTTTACTTGTTTGCTAAATGGAGTGCATATTTGTTTTCCTTTTTGCCAAACTGCTTATCTAGTTTTCTGTTATCTTGCCCTCCCAAATGTTTGCCCGAACGTTCTAACCATTGTTTTGCTTTGCCATTCTAGGTCCTATGGTTCATAATCAGTAGGTGAGTTGCCTCACCTTAATTTATGGGGTATGAGTACTCTGGCTCCTTACTAAATTTGACCTAGGCGTTGCATTGGCATTTAATAACACTATTCTTTCAGACTCCTGGATATCCTCACATTTTGACCTCTAATCTCATCTCAGACAATGACTTGTCAGTTTTGACTGCTTGCCAAGATTTGACCCAACACCTAACCTTGATTTGTGGTGTTTATTTGTTCTCTGTCTCCAAACTGATTTCCTGACTGCAGACCTCTGACATCCTATAGGCCACCATCCTGTTTTTTTTCCTTCCTTCTTCTCCCCAAAGCCCCCCAGTACATAGTTGCATATTCTAGTTGTAGGTCCTTCTGGCTCTGCTATGTGGGATGCTGCCTCAACCTGGCTTGATGAGCAGTGCTAGGTCCACACCCAGGATCGGAACCGGTGAAACCCTGGGCTGCTGCAGCAGAGTGTATGAACCCAACCACTCGGCCACAGTGCTGGTCCCTGAGCCACCATCTTTAGCCTACATACACAGAGCTTGTTTCCAGCCCCATGGCTGCCCTCATGTGAATATTTTAAATGATATTTATTGGGTTATTTTATTTTATTATTTTATTCCAAAAGTATTGTAAAACAAAAGCATAGTAAAATTGAAACTGTACAAAAAACATTACAGATGTAGTGACAACCCCTTACAATTCCTCTGCCCATCATCTTGCACTAAGATGATTTTTGATAATAGTTTGGTATTCAACCTTCCAGATGTATATAGCTATAAAATTTTATACATGATAAATGTTTTTAACTAAACTATATTATAATGTTCTACAATTTGCTTTTTCATTTTATATTTAACCAGTTCCTTTTTAATGAATAATAGAATATTTCTAGGTTTTTCCTGTTATAAAAAATGTTATATGTATATCCTCATAGATTTATCTCAGGTGCTTGTATATACATACTTCTAGAATAAATATATTGAAATTTAATTGAAAGAAACATAGAGATATCTTAATTACATAGTAGTTTGATTGCATTGTCTATCCTAAAGCTTTATGCTCATGGCTATAAAGTAAAATGTGAACCACTCAAGTTTTTTAACAAAAAAATTCTTTGAAAAAGTTAAACATAAAAATATTTAACAATCATAGTAATATATGTGTAATTTATTTTTGGAAAAAGTGTTCAGTGATATCTGAAAACTTTCTTTATAAAGTTGAATTATGATCATGATTAACCTTGTATTCCAAAGAGAACAGTTTTTCATACTACTGTTATTTTTAGAGAAACATAACTCTTCCCCAAAATAACCCAACATTCATTTTCTTAATTTTTTTCCAAAGTTTGGTGTGCATTTAAATTTATTATTTTTGGTTTCCCTCAAATATGTTCTTTTTATAGACTCCCTCAATTAAAGATACATACCCTAATCATAGAACATAACTTTTAAAACACTTTGAAATAAATTATGAACAAAAGAGTTTTAGAGAATAAATATAATTTCTCTTAATTACTGGAGAGCAAACCTTTAGCAATGCCCTTGGGGTCCTGGCGTTATCTACTAGAATGTGGCATTTCAGATTCACAGACCTAAATTTTCTGCTTTAACCTATTTCTATTTTGAAATTCAGTTTCCAAATACCAGAAATTTTCCTTAAAGGTTAAGATGTTAGGAACAACTTTCTTGTGGAAAGTAGTGCCTCTGTTATAAAGCTTTGGCTTTTCTGGTTAAATAGAGATGTTTACCTGAAGTAAACATGAAATAAGTCTGAAAGCTTGGAATGGACTTAGAATTTTATTAGGTTTCCCTGAAAAGAACCATTTTGAGTAAGGTGGCTGATATAATCAGTATTTTTTGGGGGGAAAAAAAGGAATAAAAGGTAACGTGCTGAAGAATTTTACTTGTACTTCACAACAGTGACAGAAAAAAAGAGTGAAATTGATTAGAGATTAAAATCACAGATATCCCAGCAGTCAGAAGAGGAATTGAAAAGAAACAGGTCATCATAGGAAAAGAAATTTAAAAAGCACTTTTCAAAATTATAACATTATTATCCAGCATTCTAGAACTCTCCGTGTTTGGGAAGATGTATGTGAACATTGTTCTTCATCATTCTTCAGTGACACAGTAAGATACGACATCAAGACAAGTCATGTTATATAAACAGAAAAACCAAGGGAAGAAATAAAGATGACTTTGTTTCTTTGAACAACAGTCAGTCAGTAGTTGAACAGATACGAAACAAGAACCTTTAGAGGATTAAAACAGTTTGGGATCAATTTATTCTTATATCCTCCTGAATTTTGAATTTTTATTATTGAATTTGAACAATTCTTTGTGAGCCTATGTTAGAAATTACAGCCTATGTTCCATTTAAAGAGTATGGTACCTCTTTTACCTATCATGTTGTCAGGGGGATAACACACTCTACAATGCATCCAAGAGAGGTAAACATCCCTGGAAAGCAGTCTTCCGCGTTGTGTCAACAGTATGTAAAAATCTTGGATACATTTTTAAGGTAGAAGTTGACGATATTCTTGTAGTTAAAAGAGGAATCTTCAGTTCATCAAGAAAAATCTCTGAGGTCAACAAGTTCAAGAGTCTTTGCCTTTAGAAAGATTTTCTTGGTCCATTCCAAATTCCTCTGACTAGTAGCAATCCTTTTCTTTTCTGAACCCCTAAGGTAGCCTATAAATCAATCTTGCTGGGTACATGCAACACCTTATTGCATTTGGTTTTTTATATATCTAACTCCTTAGATCCAGGGCAGGCAGCTTATCTCATTTGACTATCCATAGTACATATCACAGAACTTAAGATTTCATAAGCACTAAATAAATACTGTTGATTATTGCTTCAACCTTAAAACATTCTCTGAATTAACTCAAACCTGTCATTGTAATTATCGTCACGAAATCATGTGTCCAAAAAAAGCAACTATTTATTAAGTGCCCATAATGTGTAACATATGTAAAGCAACAATGGAGTGCTTATAGGGTATGCGGGGGAATATTAGCTGTCATACAAAGCAAATAAAACAGTGGATTTTTTTCCCCAGTAATTTGTATTTTGAATCACAAAATTAACATTGTAGACATATATAAGCACATGATATACATATATATGCATGTATTATATATACATATGCATACATACATATATACATATATATCCATCTAATGCATTAAAATATGCATATAAAATGCAGAAGCCTATATAACAAACTATGCAAAGTTTGGCCCGTGGACTAGCTGCCAGTTCTCAAACTGTTGGTTACTGGTCTGAAATGAGATAAAGAACTTGAGCCAAAAAGTAAATCAGATATAGAACTAAGCACAATATTTAGTTGAGCTGTCTTGTTTTTATAGCAAGACATTCTTGATGAAGAAAGCAGTGACTTGATTTACACGCTGGCTCAAGCTGCTGATCTTGTTGTGGACTGGTTTCACGTAGGGCTGAACTGTAAAACTAATGCGTTTAACCTGCATGCTGAGGGATCTACACAATATCAGAACTTTTTTTACACCTGAACGGTGTTGACCTTGCAGCTAATTGCAAGGGAAGATGATTCACTGCACTCGCAATACTCCATTAGTGCACCTACCGTGGGAGAATATCTCAACTTTGTGATAATATAAAAATACTATTATAAGATCAATAATAGAAAAATGGGCAAAAGAAACCATTAGAGTTTTTATATAAGTGCCCATAAACATGACAATGAGTTCAACTTCTTAATAATCAGATAAATGTGAATAAAAACTACAGTAGTTGCCATTTTCTACCTGTTGAATTTCCCCCAAGTTTAAAAATTGGATACTATCAAGTGTTCACAAGGATTCAGAGCACCAAGGAGACTCATCCACTGCTAGCGTTGGCAAGGGTAAATATGTACAACGTGTTGCTTCTATTTGTCATTTTCCAATACTCCTCTGCTCCATCATAGTCTTATTGTTTGAATTCCTTTCACATCCATTATATTTAGTCTCCTCTATTATTGTCTATTTAGTGCCGACTCACTTTGAACCATGCTCTAGGCTGCCTTGTATTGTTTTTCTTTTAATTTCATTCTGTGCTTATTCTCTCTCATTTTCCCAAATAGGTTGTAAAGTCCTTGAAAGCAGGAAGTATGTTTTGAATACGTATTTTATACTTCGCTGTCTTTAATCCCTCTTAGAATACTGCACAATGCTTTTTATATAGTATGTATGTTAAATTCATAGTTGCAAATAAGATTGAAAGCTAATGATGCCTTATGCCAGATGGAGTGAAGGAAACTTTTTAAGAGTAAAAGAAGGTTTTCACTATCTTTGTGTCGAAAGGTTTATATTTTTCTGAGAAAGAGGACCAGTGGTCTATTCATAAATGTAGTTTATTCCTAGAATAGGAAGGAATGGGAATGAAAACTTTCTTGTATAAGCATTGGGAGGAGGGAAGGGTAAGACACAGAGTCAGATCACATAATTAAAGGATATTAAAGTGAAAAGAGTTTAGAAGTAAAATCAAGGATCAATCATGTTATCAATGAGAAATCTAAGGCCCAGGGAAGTAAGTGCAAGGTTGCCTAGCTAGTTATTCACAAATCCCTGTCCATAACCACTTTACAGGGCAAATGGGATATTTTTTAAGAACAATTAAATAAATAAATAGAATTTTTTAATATTTTGGCATAGTTAAGATGTTAGCCTTAGAAGCATAAGAGAAAACATTGCAGTTTAAAGGGGATGTTTGCCAAGATGAGAAACAAGAATCTAGATGTTTAAAAATTTTAAGTAAGTGATACTGCTGGAAACAGCTGAACCACACCTTTCCTCCACCAGTAGGAGCTAGTTTTATTCTAGAATAGCCAGCCACGTTAGGCAATGTGCCCATTGTGTCACTGACGTGGCCTTGTGATAAATCGGTGACTAAGTGCAGTTATTGGTGATACATCCCCACTGACATCATGATTCTGAAATGTTCCTTGCTGTCACTTTCACTCTTTGGATGGTTGTATTCTGCTGAGTGGCCAAAATGAGATTAAATTGGTGGCAAAAGGCTACCAATATATTTGACTTCTCTAGAAACTTGCTCAGCTGGCAAAGTCAAATGGAATAAATCGGCAGTCCTCTTCTATTGTACTATTACACCTTCTTTTGTATTGTTTGGTAGCAATAAAGATTGGATCAGTTGGAAAGCTCTTAAAGCTTGTGTCTTTAAGAGAGACTTGACTTCCATTATGTTATAATTTTTCCAAAGATAGTCTTAGGTGGAGTTTTGAATTAACAGTAACTTGGATTTCTAATAGGATGATTTTGCTAAATATTCATAGTGCTTATGTATACTTTACACTTTTTAAAAAATAATGTACAAACATATAGATCAAATGAGTGAAAAGGAAAAATGGAAACTATTTAGGTAACAGCTATTCCTTAACCTTTTTCCTTATATAAAACTATGTGGTCGCAGTTTGAGAGGCAGGTAAAAGGGCTGATTGCATGCTAACCTGTGGACTCAGTGTTACTATACAATAAAGCAAAATTGTCATCTGGATTAAGAAATAACCCGTATTTTGATTTAAACTTCTTTGGAAAATTTAGACTCAGAACTATTTTCTATAGCACATTTTCTGTGCATGCATGTGGCAGGGTTACTTGCAAATGTGGACAGGTGGTGCGCAGACCAGCTAACTGTAATGCATGCCTTGGATCTCCCACATTCTTGTTGTATGATTACAAGGAAATAACTTAACTTTTCTGTGTGTTTTATTGTTCAAACGGTAAAATACTTGTAATCAAAGCATTTGTGAGGCTAAGTTAGATAAGAGAGCAAATATTTTCAGATCTTCAGATGATAAATGCCATACAAATACAAGATGCAGACATCAATATGCACTTAATAGAGTATTGCTGTGACATCTGTAAATACAGAAACTTATATTTGGCTACTTAACTTGGTCATTGGTTGAAACATTTATTTCAGAAACGACCTATACTCCTGAGATATTATCATCTCCCCAGTGTGACAAACTTGACCTTCACAAGGCAACTTTCTGATTATTCCTGTGCAGCATGAATTGTGTGTGCTCTATTTCTGGATTTGTGTGAAAAAATAAGCTTCTTATTTGCAAGATGTTATCTAACCTCATTTGCTGAGGGGAAAACAGACACTCAGTCCCATATTTATTCCATTTGAGAATCCCATAATATTGATTCAGACTCTGAGTCAGGGATGAGTTTGTTATAGTCTTCCTTCCTTTTTTTTTTTTAAATAAAAATCATTTGTGTTTCATCTCCAGATCACATATTGCGTTGGATCTAACTGAAGCTGTTTCATACACTCAATGGCATCTTCACTAATGGCTCTTCTGTGGGAGTGACTATTACTACTTTAACGAATGAAGCCTTTTAAAAACCTTTTTTAAAAATAAAATTATGCAAGAGTCTTACAAATTTTGATGGGCTTTCAAACCTTCTGAGAATCATTTCAAATTGTATGCTTTATGTAAAACATGAGACACATTGACACCGTAGTTACAGATACCTCTAAAACAAATATTATTGAGGTCTGAAAATGTAAGTTTGTATATAGGCTTTCTTATCCTTTTCAAAGTCCACATTTTATGGGAGCATGTGGGAGGACAAATCTACAATAAAATTATGGAATAAAAGAACATAAGTGAATTGGCCAAGCTAATTATCAGTAAAACTCTATTTTCTAATAACACAATTCTTTGAATACAACAGATGCTATTAAATTGTCTTATTGGTGTTTCTTTACTTCACGTATTTTAAAAATTCTTATTTAGATAGCCACAAGAGAGAAATTATAGTATAAATAAAGATCTTTTTTAGATAATTAGGTTTAATCTTGCATTTTGTATCCTACTCTGAAGGAAATGAATTGTTTTCAAGTGTTTATAGTTTATAATTGAATCTTTAGTATCCTAAGAAACCTAAAATATGCAATAATCTTGCAGCCTTTTAAAATCAACTATATAGACAAAGTCTTAGTATCAATGGTTTACACTCTCTGTAAGATGGTAAGATTGATACGTAAGATTCTTGAGCTGTCATTTTTGGCACTAGTGACAAGTCAGAACGTGTTGCTGAGTACAGAAACGAGAAATATTATGTCCCGGGGGGTCAAAGTGGAATCTAAAGTTGGTTTTGCTTAAATAGCATCATAAAGTAGCCCCCAACATTTCTGGAGGTTCCAGCATATTCCAGCATTAAAATGGGCAGCAGATCTTTATCTCAAGAGAACATTGAGCTACTAGCGGAATTAAACAGCAATCAAAATACCTCCGACGATGGAAAACCTCCCTTAGCTCCGCAGTTGAGCCTAGGTACACCAGTCAGAGCTGCTGCCTCGCTCCACCGGGAAGAGGGCTTGCGAGGCGTTCAGTTAAACAGACAGAATAAGGCTGAGAGAGCGGGGGCCCTTGGGCACATAGAATTCAATCACTGAGTACAGTAAGACTTCAGACCATCTTGAACTGAGGATCTGGACTGTTATAGTTTAGTAACTTCTCTTTCTAAAGAGGTTGATTGATTATGGCCTTTGAGTCTTTATATTATAGTTATATCTTTTCCTTAAAGATTCATAAATGCAATTTTTATCAAGTAGAGCAGACTTTTTTCATTTCAGAAAAATTTCCTCATAATTAAAAAACTGGGAGATGCTCTACTAAGCGCCTATATTTTCTTTATAGAAGGGAAGAAAAGTATTCCAGGCACTGGTGCCAAACTGTTCAAGTTGAAATGCAGGCCTACCATGTATTGTAGATTTAATTTTGGCGCAGAAGTGCTTCAGTCTCACCTTCTTTAAAATGAGAATGACTATAGTACTTATTTAAAGGGTTATTGTGAAGATTAAATGAGATAATGCATGTAAAGAACTTGGAACTGTGCTGGGCATTTAATAAGTGCGCAATAAATTCTAGCAGTAATTTTTATTACTATTATTGCGGACAAAACCCCAGTTATTTGCCCATTATTCAGATACTTCATTTTTATCATAGAGATAATTATAATAAACATCTGCTATATTTGATTTCACACCCCATAGCGGATTAGAAAGTTCAAACAATATAATTAGATATATATTCAAGGGAGTTGGAGAAAAAAAAGAAAGATGTGATGGAGGCATAGTTCCAAAGAAGGAATAAGTGACAAGTGGCTGTCAGATAATAGAGAAAAAGTGTTCAAGAATTACAAAGTGTCAGATGTCTGGGTCATCTGAGACCATTTAATGTAAAGATCATGGGACTATTTCAATATTTCCTATGGGAATGAAAATATTAAAATAAAGTAAATAATATTATTTTATGATGAAGTGTCTTGGATCACTAAAAAAGGCTTAAATTACTTTCAGTGCAGTATGTTAAAGAATACCAGTATGTCTCTAAAATATTTCAGTGAGAGCTTTATTTGAAAAGCAGATTTAGTTTATTGAAGAAAATTGCCTATTCAGACATACAGTTCCATTATAAAATCACATATTGCATTTCACACTTAAATAACCCATATCTTCCTTGGACTTACATTGTCTGCCTATTCAGGTCCCAAACCCAGCTGCAAGTTCCCTTGCAGTTATGTCTGGATGTGGCATCTCTAGGAGCTGTCTACTGAGCCTACATATATGTCCAATCTAGTGTCATGGGCTGTCTGTGTTCCTATCTGCTCCAGAGCCACTCAGGAATGTCCATGCTAGGGTCTTTCCTATCTATGCAGCTACAAGAAAGCACTTCACCAATCTCCCGGGACCCGCCATTGGCCAATTTACCCAGGGCATGCACATCACTTCCTCCTCCTTGATCACCTGTGTTGGCCTAATGTGTCAGAGGCACTGCCCCCTGGAGGCTGCAATGAACTGAAGCCACACTGAGTCCCATGTTCCTCCATGCTTCTCTCAGTATATTTTTCAAAATGTTATACATAATTTACTGAGAACTTATTATGTACTATCCATATTGCAGGCACAGAGGATATGACAATTAAATAGACCTGATTCTTGGCTCACTGAAGCTTAAAGAGTCTAGTGGAAGATGAATGCAAGCAAATTAGCTATTATGTATAACGGCACACTTAGGCTGCTAAAGCTGGGGCTCACATATTATTATCTTTAACCCTTCCAAGGTTACTCCGCCTGCTTCTTCCTTAGTATCAGGTTACTAAAATTTAATTACTTGATTGGCAGTTTAATTTTGATACTCAGAGAGGTGGCTACACAATGAATAGATTCAGGAGCACAAGAATCTGGGAGAAATTGCTGCATTGAAATCTACATACATTTTCAATTGTATTAAATGATATCAAACAGTTTTTCCAAGTTGATTTTACCAAATTATAGTCTCATTAGCAGTGTGAGGCAATGCACCTGTTTTAATACTTCATCAGCATTTGATATTATTCATTTTCTTTCTTAATTTCTGAAAGTCTGTGAAAGACATATGCTTTGAAAAATTATGCATATTAATTTAAATTATGCACCTTAATTAATCAAAATACCTGCATATCTACTTATAATATAAATTCATCTATCTATTTACAATAAAAATGTAATTTAGTAAATTATATTGTTATGACCTATGGGCTAGCCTACATAAAATCTTAGATGGATAGATAATAGAGAGATATATATATGTATATCTGCCTAAGATTTTATGTAGGATATTTCATAGGACATAACTGTATAATATACCCAATTATTATAAGGCAAACACCATGTAGTAATTAATATCTGAGTCGAGATGTAGAACATTTCCAGCGTCTCACAGCTTCCTTCATGCTCTTGTGCAATGAAAACCTGCTCTCTCTCGATCATCACATGATACCGTCTCTCAAGTAGAAAGAATCAGAATATTGACTCATTCTTTTTCCCGTGGGCTTCTTCTCCATCCCCAACTTTGAACTCATCAAATGATTTTAAGTCATAAAATGACAACCAGTCTTCCCATTTCTCCCAGGTTCATGATTAAGGAGTTAACTTGGGTTTTGTTTTTTTGTTGGTTGTTTTTGTTTCTTTCATTTGTTAACTGAGTTATTGTTCCCCAAGTTTTTCTTTATCTTTAAACTTTCTTTCACTCAAATACTTACCTAGAGTGCTGACAAACCAAATTCTGCTTTCTAAAGACAGTCAAGGTGAATACTATTTATTCCAATGCACTTCTGGTCATATTTAAACACCTCCACATCCATGAACCCTAGAAGGATGCTAAGCACTTAGAAGGGTCTTTTCATTTTCACAGCAGTATTTGGCATACACGGGCAGGTCAGGCATTATATGAAGATAATAAAAATAAAGCAGCTTACCGCGAGGAAAGAACCTATTATTAATTGTTTGAGAGAGGCTCTCCTTGTAGTGAAAGAAATATGCTCCTTCCTGCAGGATTTCATAGAATCGTATTGCTAGGAGGGACCTAAGAAATCATCTAATCCAATCCCTCAAGGTTTAGGGAGGTGAATTGATCTACTGTTGATCTCTGCATTTATTTGTGACTTTTCCTTGTTGGGAAAAATAAAATAACAAAAAATGAAGGGTAGAAATTATACACAGATGTTGAGATGTATGTAAGTAGGTTTTCATTTAAAATTTATTTTTTAATTTGAAAAAATATAGGCATAAAAAAGTGGAGAAAACTAAGAATGCAGACTTTATAATAAACTCTCCTATAGCCAACACCTTGATTTGACAATATTCATTTGTCCTTTTTGCATTAATGTTTAATAAATAAATAAAAAGTTAAAATTTCTTCCGTTCTCTACAGTTTGTTGCCTTTTCTTTCTCTGAAGCAAACACTAATACAGAATCAATGTATACTCATCCAGTCCATTTAAAAATGTTGTGGAACACATTTTTGTTTTTTCCCTTATTTTTCAGTGTTTCATATATGTGTGAATGTAGCCCTTTTGTACATACTCTCTAAAATTTATGGTTTCCCCACCTCACACCTGTTAAGATGACTATTATCAAAAAGACAAGAGATAACAAATTTTGGCAAGGATGTAGAGAAAAGAGAATCCTTGTACACTGTTAGTGGCAATGTGAACTCATATAACCACTTACGGAAAACAGTATGGAGATCCTGCAGAAATTAAAAATAGAGCTGCCATATGATCCGGCAATCTCACTTCTGGGTATATATTCAACGAAACATAACCATTATCTCAAAGAAATATCTGTACTCCCATACTCATTGCAGCATTATTCACAACAGCCAAAGTATGAAACCTAAGAGTCCATAGATGGATGAATGGATCAAAAAAATATAGCATATATATACAATGGAATATTATTGAGTCTTATGAAAGAAGGAAATCCTGTTATTTGCAACAACGTGGATGAACTTGGAGGGCATTATGCTAAATGAAACAAGCCAGAAGGAGAAGGACAAATATTGCAAAGTATCACTTATATGTGAAATCTGAAAAACAAAAAGTTGAACTCTTAGAAACAGCAAGTAGCAGAGTGATTGCCAGGAGCTGGGGAATAGAGAAAGTAGACAGTGGTTGGTAAAAGGGTACAAATTTTTAGTTATAAGATGAATAAGGTCTGAGGATCTAATGCACAAGGTGACCATAGTTGTTAACACTATTGTACAACTGAAATCTGGCAAGAGGATAGAACTTACACGTTCTCACCAAAAAAAGTGGGGGTGGTAAACATGTCAGGTGACAGCTGTATTAATTAATTCAATGGGGAGAATACTTTCACAATATGTACATTTATCAAATCATCACATTGTACACTTTAAATATCTTACAATTTTTGTCAATTATACCTCAATAAAACTGAAAAAAAAGATTTACAAGATTTCTATATATTCTGGATAAGAATCTTTCTTTTATAGATATTGCAAATACAGCTTCTCTTCTGAAGATTTTAAACATATGCTAACAGGTGGAGGTAACTAATTTTATTTCATTGAGTTCAAAGAATCACACTTTATTAAGAAATGCTTTATGTCCTATTCAGTTTTTGTAAATTATCCATTATCTATGCTTTTTTAAAGGCTTTATTTTATATAACTGGATACGAGGTTTTATTAAGCTCATTAAATCAAGCTTATTTTTAGTATTATTCATATATTTTATGTTCTTGATCATTTTTCACTTATTTGGTCCATCAGTATCTCAGAGGGTATATTTGGATATGTTGATTTTTATGTTTCTGTTATATTTACTTTAAATATTATGAGGTTATGTTGTAAGTTATATGCAATTATAACATTGCTTTACATTCTTAAGGGATTATTCCCTTTATCCTCAGATAATGTCCTTTTGTTTTTCCTGTTAATGCTTTTGGCTTAGGTTCTATTTGTCTGATATTAATATCATTACTCCAGATGTTTTCTAATTAGCATTTTCCAGCATAACTTTTACCCCTTCGTTTTATTTTTGGTGTTTCTCTAAATTGTATGTGATAAAAATGTTATGCAATCTCTAGCCCTATATTAAGTGAGTATAATACATTAGCACTTAGAGTTATTATTCATCATTTGAATTCATTTCTACAATTTTACTCTGTGGTTGCTTTTAACCTAGGTTTTACTTTACTTCTTTTCTCTCCTCTTTTCATGCTTTCTGTAAGAGTTTCATTATTTTTCTTCTTTTATTGCTTTGAAAGTCAACCGTTACATTTCTATTATTGTCATGATTATCCTTAACATTTAACAGGCATACACAATTTTACATTTTTCATTTTATTTTTCCCAACGTTCTTATGGGTCTCAGGTGCAAAGAATTTGATTGATCATAATCCTTGGTTTGCATACACTTTGAACACGATCCTTATCTATCTATCTGTCTATCTACCAATTTGCTGTAGTGTAATAAGGACTTACAAATCCACCATCCCACACAAAGCCTGGGCCATGAAAATCACTTACACCTACCTATATGGTGCCCCATAGTTCCATCCCCTTGCTGTACCTTGGAGGAACCACACTGTGAATCCCAAGTTCATTATCCCTCTGCTTTCCCTTCCTATAGCTTCATCTGTGCTTTAAGCATTTCTAAATTGACTTCAGTTATTTTTTAACATTTTATAAAGGTATTTGTGCTTTGTATAATATTTATGAAATTATATTTTTTACTTAATATTTATATTCATTCATATTTTCGTACACTGCTCTAGTTCACTAATTTTTATGTATATTGGAATGCTTGATGGCATTCACAGGTTACTTAGGCTCTGTTCATTTTTCTTTCTGTCTTCTTTGTTGTTGTTCTCTTCCTCAGATTAGATAATCTCCATTGACCTAAGAGACCTGTGAACACCATCAAGCATTCCAATATACACAAAATGGAAGTACTAAGAGATGAAGAGAGAAAGGAATAGTGAGACTGTTTGAAGAAATAATAGCCAAAAAATTCTCAAATATGATAAACAACCTTAATCTATACATTCAAAAGGTTTATTTGTGTCCAATGAGGATTAAATCAAATAAATACACACCCAGTCACATCATAATCAAACTCTCAAAAAACAAAGAGAATTTTAAATCAGCAAGGGATATCCAACCCATCACATATAAGGGATCCTGAATAAAATTGACAACTGATTTTTCTATTCAACATTGTTCTGTGGGTTCCAGCCAGAGTAATAAGACAAGGAAAAATAAAGAAACAAGGAATCCAGATTGGAAAGTAACGCTACTCCTTTTTTACAGATGACAAGATCTTGTATAGGGAAAATCCTAATCAATTCACCAAAAAAAATCTACTAGGACTAATGAACTGGTTCAGAAAGTGTGCAGGCTACAAGAACAACAGACAAAAATCAATTGTATTTCTATATACTAGCAATGAACAATAGCAAACAAAAGAATATAATAAAATATTTAGGAGTAAATTTAATAAAAGAAGCACAAGATTTGTATACTGAAAACTACCAAGTATTGTTGAATGAAATTAAAGCATAGCTAAATAAGTGGAATGACATTCTGTGTTCATGGGTCAGAAGATTTAGTGTTTTTAAGGTGGCAATATTCCCCTTAAAAATATACAGATTCAGGGGCCGGCCTCTTGGCCGAGTGGTTAAGTTCTCGTGCTCTGCATCAGCGGGCTTGGGTTTCGCCGGTTCAGATCCTGGGCGTGGACATGACACCTCTCGTCAGGCCACGCTGAGGCAGTGTCCCACACAGCACAACCAGAGGCACTCCCAACTGGAATATACAACTACGTACTGGGGGGCTTTGGGGAGAAGAAGAAGAAGGAAGGAAAAAAAACTGGTTGTCAACAGGTACCGATCTTTAAAGAAAAAAATACAGATTCAGTGGAATCTCTATAAAAAATCCAGCTGCTTTTCTTTGCATAAATGGACAACCTGATCCTAAAATTCGTATAGAAATACAAGGAACATAGAGTAGCCAAAACAATCTTAAAAAATAATATAGTTGGAAGGCTCATACTGATCAAATTTTACTGCTAACTTTAGTAATAAAGACAATTTGGTACTGGCATATGGATATACATAAGTAACGAAGGAATAGACTATCAGAAATTAAGTCTTACATTTATCCTCAATTTATTTTGACAAGGCTGCCAAAGTAATTCAACAGGGTAAAAACAGTGTATTTAACAGGTAGTACTGGGACCATAGGGTTGCCACATGAAAAGAATGAAATTGGACTTCTTCACTGATTATCAACATACTTGTGAGAACTAAAATCTACAAAACTCTTAGAAGGAAATATAGGACTAAATCTCTTTGACCTTGGATTAGGTGATGATTTCTTAGATTTGACAGACAAACAAAAATCTACTACAAGGAAAAAAAAGATAAATTGGATTTTATAGAAATTATCACCTTTTGTGCTTCAAAGGACACCATCAAGAAAGTGAAAAGACAACCCACAAAGTGGGGGCATGTATTTGCTCATCCTATAAATGATAAGGGTTTTGTATCTAAAATATTTTTTTAAATCTTACAATTCTACAAGAAAAAGACAACACAAGTAAAAATGTGAAAATTATTTGAATGAAACATGTACAGGAAAATATACAAATAAATGGCCAATATGTATATGGAAATATGCTCAACATTATTAGCCATTAGGGAAAGGGAAATCAAAAGTACAATGAGATATCACTTCACATCCACTGGGACGGCTAAAATCAAAAAGATAGGACAAAAAAGGGTTGATGAGTACTTAAAAAGGTTGGGATCCTCATACACTGCTGATGAGATTGTAAAATGGTTCAGCCACTTTGGAAAACAGTTTGGCAGTTCTTCAAAAAGCTAAACACAGGGGTCGGCCCCTTGGCTGAGTGGTTAAGTTTGTGTGCTCTGCTTCAGCGGCCCAGGGTTTCGCTGGTTGCAATCCTGGGCGCGGACGTGGCACCACTCATCAGGTCATGCTGAGGCGGCATCCCACATGCCACAACTAGAAAGACCCATAACTGAAAAAAATGCAACTATGTACTGGGGGTATTGGGGGAAAAAAGCAGGAAAAAAAAAAAGTAAACACAGAGTTACCATGTGACTCAGCAATTCCACTTCTACATATGTTCCCAAGAGAGTTAAAAGCATATGTTCATACAAAGCCTGCTAAGGAATGTTCATAGCAGCATTATACTTAATAGCCAAAAAGTGGAAACAACCCAAATGTCCATCAACTGATGAATGGGTAAACAAACTGTAGTATGTAGTATGTATACTACATACAGTGTAATGTTATTCAGCAATAAGAAGGAATGGAGTACAGAACATGGATGGACCTTGACAACATTATGCTAAGTTAAAGATCCAGTCACAAAAGACTACATATTGTATAATTTCATTTATATGAAATGTCCAGAATAGTCGAATCAATATGAATAGAAAGTAAATTAGTGGTTGCCAGGGCCTGGTGGTGGAAAAAATGGAGAGTAAATGCTAATGATTATGAGGTTTCTGCTTGAGATGATGAAAGGTTCTGAAATTACATAATGGAGATAGTTGCAAAAAACTGTAAAGGTACGATTCACTTCAAAAACACTGAATTATATACTTAAAAAAAATAAATTTGGGGGCTGGTCCCATGGAGCAGTGGTTAAGTTTGGCATGCTCTGCCTTTGTAGCCTGGGTTGATGGGTTCGGATCTTGGGTGTGGACCTACACCACTCGTCAGCCATGTTGTGGTCTCGAACCACATATAAAGTGGAGGGAGATTGGCACAGATATTAGCTCAGGCTAATCTTCCTCAGAAAATATAAATAAATAAATTTTATGGTATGTTAGTTATGTCAATAAAATTTCTATTTGAAGAAAAGTATTTGAAAAAGCATGTAAATAGGATAGAATAAAATGCAGAACGCAGAAAATAAAGATGTTCACATATTGTTTTCAGCCTTGACTTTGTTTACCTATCACTTTTTTTTTCGGTGAGGAAGATTGGCCCTGAGCTAACATCTGTGCCAATCTTCCTCTATTTTCTGTATGTGGGATGCCACCACAGCATAGCCTGATGAGTGGTGTGCAGGTCTGCACCCAGGACCTGCTGAAGTGGAGTGTGTGAACTCAACCACTACACTACCGGGCTGGCCCCACCTAACACTTTTTTGAAATCCATATTAGGAAACTAAAACAGTTAACTGATCTTTTGGTTTCCTTTGGATTAGGGTTAATAATTTGTTTGTGAATGCAATGAGTAGTAGGACACGGTGATGCAAATTTTCTTCAAAGGAAAATTTATGACTTGGTAATTTTAGTATCTGCCCAGCTGGCTTACCCAAAGCCTGAGGTCAGGGTTCCATTATCAATCAACGTGGTGTTCCAAAGATTTCCACATCTCAGTATCCACATTGTTCCTGCTGCATACAGTACTTCATCAAATCCTCTTTTCTGACAAATATATTCTGGGTTTGTACACAGGCAATTCAATCCAAAGGTGCATGTGAGTAATTGGAATAGTTTGGGGAGATTTATCACTTGTAAGTATCTGAAGATACCTTGATGGAAGAAACTTTTAGCAAATGATACACTACTCAAATTGGCAGATATCAAATCCACGGATTTGTGTTACATAAAAGTTATCATACCACTTTTTCAACCCAATTGTTTTACTTTAGTTTGCTAGAAAATGCATTTTCAAAATGAGTCAATTGACAATGAAATCAAACATTTTTCAAACAATAACTTTGATTTATTTATGAAAATTAGAAAATTAAACTATTACTATTTCAGGGACTTCAATACTCCCATAACTTTGAAGTCCCCTTGAATTCCACCTCCTTTTTGAAGTACAGTGAAGAGTTTTAATCTCTGAATGAAGAATATATAAAAACAGAGAGACACTAGAACAAAACAATAGATTACATTACACTAAAGAAGATTTAGAGCAATTTTCTTTGTCTCTATGAAAAAGATGCAAGAATTGATACCTCTAAGAAAATGTTTCTTTTGTAAATGCCACTTTTCTTTGGAAATCTTTTAAAATATGTTTATCACCTGTTATAATCCAACTATCAGGCAGACATTTACATTTTTAAAGTATTTATTTCAAAAACTATATTTTAAGAGTATCAGAATTAACAAAAGAGAAGAGCAGCCAGCCAGAACATATTCCCTGAATATCGTTATTCCATGTTCCTCTTCATTTATTATCTAAATATCCAATACAGTCTCAATGGTTATATTTTATCATTGGCATAACTATTTTGCACTTTTCACTTACTATATCATAAGCGTGTATTCATGGTGCTAAGGAAGTTTTACAATAGTTAAAAGTGACTGTTATTTAATAAAATTAATGTACCATATTTATTTAACCACCTATTTCCTGCATTTTCATTTTTAAAATATCAGTTTTATATTCTGCTAAAATATGTATCTTCCTGCATATAGAATTAAAAATTATTTTCTTAAATTCCCTCTAAAAGCTGTCCATTATTTTCCCCAAAATAACCAAACACTAATATTTGGGAATGGAGAAAGGGAGAGAGAGAAGCAGTTAAGTCACAGTAGTTAAGAGTTTGAAATGGTTTGAATCCCTGCTCCATCATTCACTAACTGCGTATCCACATGCAATATTCCTGACCTTATTTTTCTTTCTGTTTTTATTTTTAAAATGGACATACGTCTATTACCTACATTAAAGGGCTATCTATACAAATGCATGCAAAGTACTTAGCCCAGAGTCAGGCATTACTAAGTATTCAATAAACAGTATCTATGATGATAACAATGATGACGATGAAGGTGATGATGATGATGATGATGACAATGGTGAGAAGGAGAAGGAATTTCAACATCTTTTCTTACCTTTGTCATCTTTGAGTCTAGATTTCCACTTTGAGTCTATAATGACAAAGAATATATTCTAGTAGCTTTGGCTTAAAGTAATACAGTAAGAAGTGCATGTGTTTGGGGAGGAGAGTAGGTTTCAGCGTAAAGAAACATCCAAGGAGGAAGACAGACTCAGTGAGAGCTTCAAGTGAATTATTTATTGTACCTGCATTTTTCCTGAACCTATTCCCTACAGGTGGTGGATTTCGTTTGTTTGTTTGTAAATACAATGAAGGTTGATTTCAATATGTTGATTATCCCTCGTTTATAAAATACAATAAACTCTGAACATAATCTGTTGTCAAAAAACCTTGTTTCTTGTAGCCTTCGGAACATAGGGAGAAAATGCATCTTACTTCAAACCAGCCAGTAGCAGGGTGATGCATTCCTAGATCCTCTTCCCGCCTGCCTCAGGGGTGCTCTACTCGTTAGGCAGAGGTCTTTGTCCAGTGTTGATTTTTACTCAGTACCTTGAGTAAAAGATAAGTGCAACATTCTGGCATCCATTGAGCAAAAGCTAAACATAGCAAGAAGACAAAAGTTGATAGATTAAGATGGAGCTATCAGCTTAGTGTGATTATTTCAAAGAATTTTCTTCACATATATTGTTCAATAATCAATTCTCGTAATGTTTTATCATAGGGTATTGAGAATAACCTCTTCAATGCATCTTTAATAGCATGATACAATGTATATGACACCATTTAAAGGTCTGTTGGTACACTGAATGAACATTGGACGAAAGCCAGGAAATTACCAGTGTATTTCTGTTTCAGCATTAAATCATCCAGTGAACTTGGGCAAACAAAGGCTATTTTACGCTTCCCTTATCTATAGATTGATGGGGTAAATGAGATGATCCTTATGCTTTTTTCTAGCTCTAGAGGTCAAGGAATCTATTTATCAATACTTTCAGTAGATATTATTATTCTCACTTGCTGATGAGTAAAGTGAGGTCAAGAGGATGTAAGTGACTTCTTTAGGTCACACAGTGAGTAAATAATGAAAGTGAGATTTGAGCCTGGGCATCTCACTCAGTTTGTCTCATAGAATGAAAGATGATGCGAGCAGTAACGTAGTAGACCAATTTAAAAGAACTATCCTGGAAAACAAAATAGGTGAGAGGTTATTTGGGGATCTAGGTGAGCAATGCTGAGTACCTGAAATAAGGTAGTTGCCGTGGGTGTGAAGTGTAAAGGATGCGTACAAATTATATTTATGACAGAGAATTAACATATCTTGACTACCTATGTGATCCATTGAATGTGAGGTTTACGATAGAGAAAAATCTAAAATGGCTTCTAGATCTCTGACTTGGGAACTGCATAAATGGCATTTTCTGTGATAAGGAATGTGGTAAATACAGGATAGGAAGCTAAAATGATTAGTTTAGGAAAAATCTCTCTCCTAAGGATGTTGATAGGGATATATATTTTGTAGATAATAGAGTGTGACAGAGAGAAATTATTAGGCCATATTTAAACTATATAAAAATCATCAGAAATATGCAAGTCCATAAATGTGGAAATGATAAATTAGGGAGCATAATTAAAGTAAAAAGAAAAAGAAAAGAAAAAAGTAATCTGACTATGGCCTTCTGGGAGCACTAGAACATAAAAGGTGGAAGAGGGAAGAGAATCTAGGAAGGAAAAAGCCTGTATTGAAGTAAGAAAATAATGAAGAAAGAGTTGTATAGAAGTCAAAGAAGGAAAGAATTTCAAGGAAGAAAAGAAAAACTGTTATGGAGAGATTGAATATAACATAACGTTTGGATTCGAAAGCCAAAAGGATATCAGCGACTTCAGTGAAAGCAATTTCAGTGGATTGGTAGGGATATAAGGTTGAAAAGAGTTGAGAATTGAATACAAGGTTGTAAAATCAGGGGAAGTTTTAGAAAATATGATACATCCATTAGACTGACGCTGCTGGGACAAATGTTCTTATACTGACATCAGAATTATATACCAACTATAATCACACTGGTGTCATTGCCACCATCTTCCCTTGAAGCTATATTGACCATTCCCAATATTTTTTAAGCCTTTCTTTGGTCAGAAAATTATACAGGGCAGAGTGTAGATCAGATAAGACTGATCTACTCTGTTGGTCTAGAGATTGACCCATGAGGCCTAACCAAATTGGGATTTCACTAAAAAATCTATAGATTTGGTAAAATAGATATTTTACCCGCATAACCATGCTAAGAACAGAACAAGTTATATCAGATTTTGGTGTAAACATACAGTTTTATTAGTGTTACTAAAGACTCCTAGAATTGCTTCTTTTTTAGAATAAAGAATGCCTCATTAGCCACTGACACATCATAATTGCCATATACTCTATTTAAATCTAATTCTTGTTATGGATGTCTCAGTGCTGTAATAACCCTGTCAGTCGATCTGCTACACATTCTTATATGTAGGATCTTCTCTTGAAAACTTCAAGCTACTATTGAATACTGGTGTTTGGACATTGCCTTCACTAACAGGTTCTAATGCTTAATAAGTAAGAAAGGACATTCTACTTGAACAACTTCCTTTCATTGTCTCTGATATGCATTTGCCAGTGAGGAAGTAATGCGGCATAACAGGAATGTGGTGTTGGACTGGGATATTGGCACTACGTATAGAATCTAGTGTCAGTTCTGTTACTAACTAGCTGCATAAACTTGGAAAATTCCTGTAAGTCTTGGGTATTTATATTTCATCTTGGTAAAATGAGAAGCCCCAAGAGAAAGTCTCCTTAGAACTCTTCCAGTTCTAAAATGATTTGTATCTGTAAATGCTTTTGCATCTTGTCTCCTCTAAGGTGGAGACATGGATATTAGACTTCCCAGAAACACCTTCGGTACTACCCAGTCTGTTAGCCCTGACATAATACTTGCTTTAATGTCATTCCCTTCGACTGGACTTGTGCAAGAGATAAATGGTAGCTGAACAACTTCCTTACTAGATTTTATCTGTGAAACTGAAGAGGCTCAACTGTGAACAAAAAGTGGAAAACAGAACATGTCAAGGGAATACTGAAGTCTAACTTCAAATAAGGTGAGTGTGCTGGCAAAAAGCGGCAGCAAACACTGTACATCAATAGATAGGGAAAAAAAACCCAGGTTTTTAAACAAAATTCAGGCTTACTAGGATTTCTAAAGGCAGAGGCACCTGAACTTCAGGCTCTGTTAGACAGTAGCAACTTTCTCAAGCCAGAGAAGAATCTCCACAAGAGCACAGTGAGGTGAAGACTGCTCATTATCGGTCTCTGGTGCTGGTTCACAGAACCAGACATTGTGGTCAAGGGCATATTCCTCAAACTCTTATGGATTGAACTGGTGAGAGTCATCTAGACTGTGCTACCAGGCTTCAATTATTCTGGAGAATTAATGTAGGATCTGCTGAATAAAATGTTTTGCATGTGTCCAAATTCCCTTGAACACATGATGGTCTAATTTTAATCTGGCAGATATAAGTTTATGTTGAATCTCTTTTTGTGCTGTTACTTGAGGCAGTAAGTTTCATGAGGTAGTTCAATTTGTAAGGTAATATTTGCTGTCAGTTATGTTCTCCTCCTCCTCTTCCCTCCCCCTTCCACTAATGTAATTTTTATTTAAAGAGAAATACTTGCAGTTGCATTCTGAATTCTTCATATCATCCAAAATTCATCATAATTCTGTCAGCTTTCTACATCTTTTCCAACTGAATATTTTTCCTCCCTGCCTTCTTTTTCATTACATTTGGCTTGTATCTTCCTACTTTATTCAGTGTTCTCTACCAAGGTACACATTAGAATCATCCAGACAACTCCTTATCCTGGAACAGTGGTTTTAGAAACTCTGGGAGCACTAACATCTGTAGATTTTTAAAGATTGGCCCCGAGTTAACATCTGTTGCCAATCTTCCTCTTTTTGCTTGAAGAAGATTGTCCCTGAGCTAATATCCGTGGCAATCTTCTTCTATTTTGTATGTGGGTTGCTGCCACAGCATGGCTTGATCAATGGTGTGTAGGTCCATGGTCAGGATCCAAACCTGTGAACGCCAGGCCACCAAAACAGAGTGCACGAACTTAACCACTACACCACTGGGCAAGCCCCAGTAGCTTTTGTTTCTATTGTGTGACAGAGAGAGCTATAATCTATTTCTTTACAGATTTTTATGAGATCCAATGATCTTTTTATATTTGTGACTAATGAGACGCTCTTATTTTGGTGTTTTGAGTTAAAGGGGTACAATGGTTTGATGTGTCTAGTGACTTTAGATTCAAGAAATATCTCTGGCCCAGAATTCAACCATGTGCCAAGCACTATACTATGTGCACTCATTTTCATCATCTCATGCCAATAACTCAATCAAATAGATATTATTCTCAGATCAAAGATAAGAATACGAAAGGTCAAAATTTTAAATTATTTGTCTAAAGTCAAACTAATGGATCTATAATTAAAACCACATTTCTTGGTTCCAACTACAGTGCTCTCTTTCACGGTGCTGTTTCCCAGGTAAATTTCAGGGTCAAGACTGAAAGATCAGAGGCCATTATTCTATAAATAGTGCTTTGTTTCTTGTATTCAATGACTATGCTCTTTGCATAATAAAATAGATCTATGATTTGCTGTTTACTCACACAGTTCTAAAGACCATGTCCGATGGTTTATTTTCACTGTGAGCATTCAACTACGTGAAAACTCTTCATATCATCTGAAAACTTGATTCTGAAAGCCTTCGTCATCCAGATATTGATATTGTTTATCAAATGTGTCCTTTTACCATTGCTGTTCCATTTCTAGTGGAAGATAGGCCTCTTAAAGCCTTGCCATGACATTTTAGTTGCCTCTAAATCAAAATATTTTAAAGGCCTGTTGAAGGAAAAGTTGAAAGAGGAATTACATTAAGTTCCCTATTTCATGTGTGTTTATTCTTCCAAATACTGAAATCCTTTAATGGGTAGCTCTTCCTCATATGCAAACCTACTTGCTTTGCCTCCCATTATTTACTGATTCTATTCAGTAAATTCCAACACTGAAAATAAAATTTATCATTTCAGTAGTTTCTAAGTTCTGGGATATTTTGAGTTGACAAAATGCCTGCAGCCAGGCAATCTTTGGATCCAGAAGCTAATTGAAAATACAGGTTGCATGTTTAGCCAACAGTTGGAATATTCCTAAGTTCTTCCTTATAATGACTTAGGCAAAAGACATTAATTTAGTCTTGCTACTAACTTCTTTATACCCCTTAATGCAGTTTTTGGAGAGTGGCCACATATGATCCCAATAGATTGTACAATTTGCTTTCTGCCTTTAATATATTTAAGAAACTCCTCAACCAGCTTTGAAATCTCTTTGAAAAACACTCTACAAAGTCTTTTCTATTCTGGTTGGTTTTGTAGCTGACATCGTGGCCTTTACTGATTTTTGGAGGGGCTGGGGGCATAGGAATTTTTTTTAATCATTTTCCTAATATGTGGGCATTTAAAGTAGAGAATTTGTTGATGTTTACATGAAAAATACCATCAATAATTAGCAAATTGTTCGAGTATATTTTGTATACTGCATTGAAGCTACCTGTATGCCATACTATACTCTTCATTTAAAGCAGCTTCTGAAATTTCTGTTCTGTTTAATTGGTCATTCTGTTTATTTATACATCATTTGGGGCCGGCCTAGTGGTGCAGCGGTTAAGTGCACACGTCTGCTTTAGCAGCTCGGGGTTGGCCAGTTCGGATCCCGGGTGGGGACATGGCACTGCTTGGCAAGCCATGCTGTGGTAGGCGTCCCACATAGAAAGTAGAGGAAGATGGGCACAGATGTTAGCTCAGGGTCCGTCTTCCTCAGCAAAAAGAGGAGGATTGGCAGCAGATGTTAGCTCAGGGCTAATCTTAAAATAAATAAATTAATAATATATATACATCGTTAGTATATCTCTTTTCTCTTTTTAATTTGTATAGCTTTGCATTTTCCTGTGTTATTTTCGAGTGCAAATACCATCCCCCTCCACTGTATTCTTATTAGTAAACATTGTCTTGTCTATTCTCATGTATTTATTTTTCCAACTTATTATTAAAATCATTTGGTCAAGATCCAAATGAAGAAATAACTTGAAATTTAATTTGAAAATATATTATATTTTTAGGGTAATTTGGGGAGAAATGACATTTTTATTTCCAGACACGTAGTCTGAGTTTTCATTCACCAAAATCAAAATGATTTGTTCCACATTTCACAAATTTGAGCAAATTAGTGTGCCCTTAGTTATATTTCAAACAAAGCCATCAAGTCTTTGTTTGAAGCATCTTAATATCTCTTATTTTGATTATTGTTTTACATGTTCTTGCATTGTAAACTATATTTAAAGATATGTATGGAGTAATGATTAATTTTACCTAACTTTTATCAATATATTATATCCTCTTTTTATTCATTTGTAGTCTTTCCTTAGAATTCGATCAGTTTTGATAACAGTATTGTTCCCTTGATTTATTTAGGTTTATATTTGCCTCTTATTTTTTATCATTGGATATTTGTTTTTGTTTAAAGGAATAAAGGGGCTGGCCTGGTGGTGCAGCAGTTAAGTTCACACATTCTTCTTTGGCAGCTCGGGGTTCACTGGTTTGGATCCCGGGTGCAGACATGGCACCCCTTGTCAAGCCACACTGTGGCAGGTGTCCCACATATAAAGTAGAGGAAGATGGGCACAGATGTTAGCTCAGGGCCAGTCTTCCTCAGCAAAAAAGAGGAGGATTGGCAGCAGATGTTAGCTCAGGGCTAATCTTTCCCAGAAAAATAATAAAGGAATAAAAACTATAAATATCTTGTTAGCCATTACATCCTCAGGTCCTTGCACACTATTTGCTACATAGAAGATGTTCAATAAACATTTTTGAACAAAAATATCTAAAGGAAACAAGATATAGATGGATTTAAACATTTAATCTGAGAATCAATGTGTTTTAATTGGGCTGTTTAACACATTCGCATTTATTGTGGCAATAGGTACATTTGTTCTTATTTTAATCATCTTCCTTTCTTAAATATATTTCTTTGCCATCTACTCTTTGTTTCTTTTACTTGTTCTTAGTAACTAAGTTTTCTTTATTTCTGTTTTCTTACAAATTTGGAAATTTTATAGATAGATTAGATATAGATAGATAGGTATTTGTCAGTGTGATTTAAAAAATGTTGACACTTTTAAAAGACCAAAAATAAGAGCATCTATCAGCTGCTTACTTTTGTGTAGAGTAGGAAATTTCACAAACTTTTTTTTTCTTTCTAAAATTCCAAACCATCTTTTTGTTAAAAATTCCTGATATGCAGTAATGAGACGATTTTTATTATCCTGAAATAATAGATCCAGAATGATGTTTTTATATATTTATGTTACATTTTCCAAACAGAAAGTATCTTCAATCTCTCTATTGTTATAAATACGAGGTATATTTTGAGATTTAATTGAAATTCTAACTCTGACACTTTCTTTAAAACAGTAGTTTTTTTCTAAAATCCACTGTACTTATCTTTTTACTTTGTCATTTCTAATTTTGTCATTCTCACATGCTGCCTTTCTTCCCTGGTTATCTGTTTTTAATACATCTGTATCTTGTCTCTCCAACTAGATCCATCTGCTCCTTTGACAGCAACAGGGAGTCTTGTAGAACATGCTTAAAGGACAGTGGATCTGGCTAGATCACATGGCATCATTACATAGATTAGCCATTAAATAGATCCAATGAGTGGAATACAAGTGAAGGGCCTGGCAAAGTGACAGCAGATGTCAGCATGATGCAGTAATTGGTACAGCTGGAGATCCTGGTGTTATAATCTCTAGTCTTCTGAGGTGGACATTATGGTTTGAAGAATTTAAGTAATTGGCCCAAATCATTCAGTTTGTAAGTGGCAGAATTTAGAAATGGATCTATAAATTGGCATAAGCAGCCAGGGAGACATGGTATGGGATCATCGGATTAACTGGTCTAGAATTCTTTAAATTATTCTTTAATACATAAAGCTTTACTTTTACAACCTGGGATAAGAATCTGGAATTTAAGCTGCTTCTGCTGTGGGGAATGGTGAAATGAGAGCTATGATACCAGCAGGTATATGTAGAAATGTGAACGTAATAGGCTCTCAGGCAACACAATTACATATTGGATGGATTTGTGTTTTCCTGGATAGTTATTGATGTGTTCAAATAATATGTTTACCTTGCTTTCAGACTAAAGTGAAAATTCTTTAATATGCCTTATAAAATGCTACATTATCTGACAACTTCCAATCTTTCTCGATTCTAGATAATCATCCCTCACTTTATTACCTAGCAATATGTACCTTAACACATGGTCGTCCCTCGCTTTTCTTCCTAGCAACATATTCAAGAGTCATCTAAGAGTCTCCTGCTTGGTGAAATATTTTTTTGCTCCACAAGGACTGAAATATGTTTATCAAAGCCTCCACTCTGCATTATGCATACCCTCCTTTAGAGCACTTAGCAGGATACTTTTTAATAGTCTCTTCAGACTCATTTTCTTATCAGACATATAGCTCTGGAAAGCAGGGGCCCTGACTTTCCACTGGAGCAATCCCAGCACCGAGCAAGGACACAATAAATATATGAGAGTGGAAAGGTGAGAGGCAAGAAAGGAAATTGAGACCTCCTTTTCATTGCCTAGTTACATCATTGCTTCCTCACCACTGGCTACATCTGCTTCTCATTCAGAAACAAACTACTCAAAGCAAAAAGTTTTAGCCAGGGGTTCTGTGTGTGCATGTGTGTATGCGTATCTTGTTTCAAGACCAAGGACATTAATAACATTTTTTGGATCCAAGTACTTTACACAGAACATAAACTTGGTAGTCTGTTTTTAAAAGGATCTAATTAACAGTCCTATCACTTCAGTGGGCCACCCTGGATATAACAGTCTCAGTCTTGGTAAGTATTGTATATATCTTTTTAACTAGATAAAAGCAGAATGAATATGACATAGTTGGCTGTGGTTAGAATATATGTCCCTTCTTCCTATCCATACCTTCAACCACAGGCTCCAGTACAAATAAGAAAAAGCTTATAAAACCCACGAAATCCCAGGCACCACACCCCTGATATCAAACTGATAGGAATATGTAAGTATAAGCTTCCTTTCTTCCTATTACAGTATTATTCATAGATGTGAAGTTGGAATTTCAGGAGTTCATTGACTCTATTCCCAGCCAGATCAACAATTGGACTTCTTTTCACACAAGGATATTCTATTTTTATTTTCTAAAACTTACAGCTAGTTAAGGTCTTTTTATGTTTTAAGCAAAATACCTGTATCCAATAAACAGAAAAAATTTAGATGTATATTTTTAAATAAAATAATTGGTATTATAAATGCACACATACAATAGAAAAATAGGCAAATCAGAATGTTAAAGTAGGGGAAATTTTAAGCAAAAGCAGAGAAACAACTAAGTGATTAAAATGACAGTTTGCTTTGGCTTTTTAGATAGGGAGATACGTAAAAGGGAAAATATGTTATGGACTGCTTATTTGGAAGACACATATCCCCTTTATCATTGTACTTTTATTTTAGATAAAATTCTATGAAGCAACAATTTTTAAAAGCTTACGTAGCTACATGAACAAAAATATAAAAAGTGTCCTATAGGG
The DNA here is from genome assembly GCF_037783145.1 of Equus przewalskii. Lineage (NCBI taxonomy): Eukaryota > Metazoa > Chordata > Mammalia > Perissodactyla > Equidae > Equus > Equus przewalskii. The sequence continues at coordinate 24,885,778 of NC_091847.1, read as the reverse complement.
GGCACTCGAGTACTATGAACCGAAGCATCAGCTTTTTCTAGTCAGATTTTGTTTAGATGGAAAGGGGTAAACCCTTGGGCACATTTTCATATTACCTTTTATATAATGAACAAAACTGAGTCAAATAAACGAAAATACTCTTTGTCGTGCTTCTACTATTCCCCAGCGAAAGACAAAGGGATATTAAAAGGTGCCATTAAATGACATTCTGAGCTCTATTATTCCAAAATCATAAAGGTATGATAGTGTAGACAGCTGTGTTGGTCTGCATTTTCAAAATTCCAAACAAGTTTCTTCTATATTATAGTTCAATGCCAGAGATAATTATCATCCTCTTCTAGAGACATTTAGTTGGATAAAACAGTAAAAAGCAGAGTCATGTGCCTCATTCTCTCTGGGTCTTAAAGCACCATAATATGAGAAACTAAAATCCTTTTGAAATAGTATTCCTAAAGAAGAGTTAGTCTACCACTTGCACAGGAAAGTTGTAACAAATGATGGTGATTTTTTAAGGGGGTGGGGGGAGGGGTAGGATGAAGGCAAAATTAAGATCCGCCCAACCTGTGTTCCAGATTTCAAGTGAACACGTTTTGGCAGCTAAGACTTTATTTTAACCTAAACCTAAACGAAAACTTGTGATGGCACCTAACTGAAAACAAAACGTGTTTTCTTTAAAGTGATGGAGAAACTGTTTCATTTAGGCTTTGAAACTGCACATAAAAAGAAGTTGCTTTTTATTTTAACATGGTCAATATCATGGTAGCTTAAAAATTAACCTCTAGATGCCCTCAGGATAGTGATATGAATCCAATTAAGCACATTAAATACTAATCTCCCCATTGAATTTCCCACTGAAGCGCTTCACAGCGCACAGCACTAAGAGCACGTGCTTTGCTTCTGTCATTTTCACACAGGGCAGCTTAATGCCTGCTCTGATTTTAAGACAGGCTTGTATGAGTGCTAAGCACCTCCTCTCATTAGCTTGTGCACCACTATCACAGCTGCAAATAATGAAATCACTTCTAGTACCATTTAAGTCGGTAACTTGAGACACCTGTAGCAGGTATGATCTCGCACTACAGCCTGTTTGGGTTATGAAGCAAGAGCGTACCCCTCCCTGCAATATTTTTAGTGCCACCTAAATATTTGCTGTCATAAAATTGGGTTATATGTCAGTAGTCCCTAACAATGATTTGACAAGAATCTCAAGTTCTTGATCTACTTTGAAAGCATGAAACTTGAAATAAGAGAAGACAGACAATTTATAACTAAGATTTCTTGGATTTAATATAGTTATTATAGCCAACAAGATAGGATTTTCTGGGACATTCTTGAGTAAAAGTAATTATTACCCAGTAATGATATTTATCAGGCCATATGTTCTAATTTTGGCTTGGAAACTGACTAAATGTAAAGTGTGTGGAGCAGTAGTGGGCAGAGGGAACCAGCTCCGGAGCTGCAAAACCAGCCTGGCAGTCACCGGCATAACATCCTTGGAGCTATCATTTGTTTTCACTTGCAATCTACAGCTTGGAGCATGGTTGGTTCTAGAAACTCTCCAGCCAAATTTACACCTGGTATTTGTCCTTTAATATTTTTTATTTCATGAGAACAACAGAGTGTGTTAGGATTTCCAAGCTATTTTTCTCTGTGGTTGGACGTACCTTTGTGGAAAAGTCCAAATTGATTAATCTCCTTAGTTTTGGATAAAAAGTGAAGACTAATATAAACAATCCTTTGGCTAATCTTGTATTTCTCTGAATGTAGGTCAATTTGTGGTTGTATACAATATATATTTTTTCTTGTTCAAATAATTATATTATAGTTTTCAGGCAAAGCCTAGTAAGGAGCATAAAAACCATCTCTTGTCATTTTCATTCACTTACTTTTGGCAAGAAAACCCAAGAAGTTAAATTGGAATAAATTAGGATTGCTATCCACCTAAAAGTACAAAATTGATACTTCTTTTAGAAATAAATGCATTCAGTTGCAAAGAAAGACTGAATAACCAAAAATATTCTTGGTCATCCCAACTACGTTTTCTATAGTGTGCTTGTGAATAATGTTGTCTTAACACTCTTTTCTGTTGCAGTTGTTATGTAGTAAGGCTTGCAGAACAATGTGAATGATACCCTTGGTAAAGTCTATTTACAACACAGAATGTAGCAATGGAAAGTCATAAAAGCATTTAATGGTCTTTCAGCTACAATTTAACTTTGCCAGTATTCATACATAAAATCACACATTTTCACAAATCTTGATAAACATATCTAGGTCCAAATGTCACCATTTTTCTTCCCACAAAGAGAAGCTTGACATAAAATCAGGGCATTCTGCTCTGAACTAGACAGATCCTTTTTGCATTTGAGTTTTTACTGTGATTAAAAGTATAATTTTCATAATAGAAAAACACTTTTAGAGGGCAGGAGACATTTCCTATGCGAGAGAAATGAACTTTCCTACTTAGCAAAAATAAATAATGTTTTGAAAAAGTTAGTTCTGTAACTTTTCTTTAAAGCAAACTTTAAAAAAAAATGTAAAAACTCGACACTAAGTGCATTCCACTTACCACAACTATTTAGTACTTACTCAGTGACAGTCACCGTGACCAAACAGAGCTGTTGACAGCCTCTGAAGAGCTGTTCTCAGTGGGGATTAAGCAGGTACACTTTGAAGAAAGGTTTGTTTTTGTCTTCTTTCTTTTTTTAATTTTTTGCTTCTTTTTACTGTTTTTTTTTTCTAATTTACTTTATGAGGACCATTTCTGATAAAGGAATGGAAAAAAATAGATTACCCTTCTTACAAAATCCAGCAAGACAAAGCAAAACAATCTCCTCCACTAAAGCACAAAACAAAAAAAACCCTAAACTTGGCTAAAGATACTGTAGCTCCAAAGTACTTTTTACATTTTAGCAGCAACTAATTTTATTAAAGCACATATAAAATGAAATTAATATAATTCTGGTATCCCCTCTTCTCAGCTCTCTGTCTATTGCTTGTACCTGTCCTCTATCTCAATATTATCCTGTTTATTTCAGATATAGAGATGTGTTCTATGCAGAAGGACCAGGGAAGAGCAGATGCAGGAATGATTATACAAGTTCAAGGGAAGAAGTGAAAATCCATTAAGCAGCAGTAAGACAAATTGTCTCTGGGTACCTATCTGAGGAAAGGCTATGCAAAAAGATCGTATAGGGGGCGGGGTTAAAAATTGTGAAACGCTAAAGACAGTATAAAAAGTAAACAAGAAAAATATCTTTTGGATATAAAGTAGGAAACTATTAAATACGAAGTGGATAAAACACTTGAAAGGGTCCCCAATAATAGCTATAATAAAATAAATAAGTGAATAAAAGTTGAACCAGACTTTCTCAAGTTCTCTTTTTGTCCTCTGATGCTATGTGAATCCACAACACAACAGAATCCATAGGCTCTGATTAATCTGTAAGTTACCAGTGAAAACATTTCTGAATGTTTTGAATTCTGAACATTTCTGCACTCGCTATTAAGTTCAAGACCAAAGGAGGTATGAGGTGCTAATCAACTAAACGCTGACCCTGACACTCAAAATATTTGTTTGTTTGTTTTTTGAAGGAAGATTAGCCCTGAGCTAACATCTGCCGCCAATCCTCCTCTTTTTGCTGAGGAAGACTCGTCCTGAGCTAACATCTGTGCCCATCTTCCTCTACTTTATATGTGGGATGCCTGCCACAGCATGGCGCGACAAGCACTGTGTATACTGCGCCTGGGATCTGAACCAGAGAATCCTAGGCTGCTGAAGTGGAATGTGCGAACCTAAGCACTACATCACTGGGCCAGTCCCAAAATATTTGTATATATATTTTGTGATTTCTTGTTCAGAGTCTAATTCTAACAGAAGGCTCAGTTGTCTCTATAAAGGTTTATCTGTAAAGATATTTTCCAAGAAAGATGTAGCCCTGATTTTAATGGGTGGTCTCAGCAGTGGCCTTTTTGTATCATACCTGTGGTTCACCACAGCATGGTTCCCACAAGATCCAGGAAATTCAGCCCATTAGCACAGAAATGACATTTGGTTTAGATTGTAAGCTCTGATAGCACAAGGGGCGTGTCTATTTTCTTCATTGTTATTTGTACGGTTCTGAGTGAAGTGGCTGTTGCATAATATATAACTATTAAGAGAATGAACAAATTCAGATCCCCTGGGCTACCACTCCTCTGAGCTAGGAAGAACTTCAATGATGTTCACTACATAATAAAGGAAGAAATCAGGAAACTTTATTCAAGGTCTGTTTCTGACATTAATAAAATGTGTGACCTCTTCAACTTTTTTCATCTGTAAAGTGTAGTGAATTGGAAGAGATGATTTGAATGTTCCTTTAGGTGTAACAACCCAGAAAGAAGCAGAAAGATGATGACCAAAATGACAGAGATCAATATTATCGGATAGCAAAAGGCCTCAAGGGCTTACTTCAACAAAGTGCATCCTGACAGTGGAAACTGACAACCATCTCCCAGCGTGAAACACTAACTCTATTGTAGCAGCTGGAGATGGAGATGTGGAGGTCATCATGACCACAAGTATGTCAGGGTCAAAAAGCACCAACAGCAACAAGTCTTAAAGAGCAACCGACTTGAAAGTCAAGGATCATTTCCACGCAAGTACAGAGACAATGATTTGATGAGTTTTTAGCATTTCTGTATTCCCCCCCACACATGGATTGTATTGTTCCCAATTGTGCGTTCTGGAGACATATCCAAAAATCCAGATAGGATTTGTCTCTTGAATGTCTATTTATTTATGGAAGTCAATTGTTGCCTGATGAGGTTGTCTAAATCAGTAAAGAGTCGTTTCCTTCCTACGGTCAAAAGTTTAACTAGGGGCCAGCCCCATGGCCGAGTGGTTGAGTTCGCGTGCTCCACTTTGGTGGTCCAGGGTTTCACCGGTTCAGTTCCTGGGCATGGATGTGGCACTGCTCGTGAGGCTATGTTGAAGAGGCATCCCACATGCCACAACTAGAAGGACCCACAACTAAAATATACAACTATGTACTGGGGGGATTTGGGGAGAAAAAGAAAAAAAAAAAGAAGAAGATTGGCAACAGTTGTTAGCTCAGGTGCCAATCTTTTAAAAAAAGAAAAGTTTACTAAACAAGAGTCAGAGAAAATGTAAAACAATCAAATTAGTTTTAAGAGCTTTTATTATTTATTCTTTGAAAGTTATAATTGACTACCAATTGTGGTTTTCACCGTAATATGTATATCTTAAAGCATTTACAGATAATGACAGTAAAGATAGGCTGAGATTTGTATAAAGAGAAAAACTTAACATACCTCTAAACACTTTTACTTCCCAGACTTAATTGGATAATCACGTCACTCATGATTTTTTTTTTCCAGGTGTATATACCTCCAAATAATTTGCAAATAGTGGAAATTAAAATTGCAGCAAAATCTTACATTCTAAACTAAGTGCCCATGTCCTGGTTGAAACAGCATGCCATCAAACATTTATGGCAAACTTTTGAAGGAAAGCAGTTAAAAATATGCATTGAAACGCTGCAGTTTGAGAAGTAATATGAATTTAAAGTTTTTTCTTAGTGGCTTTTCCAGAGTAACTTTGTTTCAATTTTAAACTACTGATAATGTTTCTTTAACAATTCTCAACCCCACCCCTTACCCCTCATTCTCCCCACCCCTGTCTTGGCCCCTCTTTCTTTTTCTTCTCATCCTGTGTCTGCTGCTGCCTGGCAACTTTTCTGTGTGGAAAGTCCGGGTAAGAACTCTAGCAGCCCTTGGAATGATAGCTGCAGAAATCCCTAGCAACCTGACTTTCAGGCCAACTACCCTTCACACACATCACTTCCATGAGACCAACTGTCAGTCTTGGTTTGTTTAGACACACACCCTCCTCCTAACATGACTTCCAGGTGTGTAGTAAATGAATCGTTACTATCTATGGTAAAAATCCCAACAGCCCAAAGAAAATCAAGTTAGCAGAAAGGAAATCTGATGTTTGATCACATGTATGAAAAGTGTGGCTCTAACTGGCAAGTATAACATTACTACCAACTGATAATTAATATTCCTGTGTTGTTTTAGACCAGAAAGTAAGAATGATTGGTTCTACTTTGTTTAATTTATCTCAATGAGAGATTTCATAACATTCTATAGTTTGATGAACTAATTTATTTAACTTGTCAGTGTTAATAACTCTGATTAGAATGAAGAAATTATAATGGACCATAAGAACAAACAGAATTTGAACAGTAACTCTGGCTATGCCTTCTTCACCAATAATACACTTAATTAATTTCCCTTTTCATTAAGCATATATGATGAAAACTAAAAGTATTTCATAGGAAATTATTCTTTCTCTTTTATTTATAATCCAGTATAACTGAATGGTCATTCAAAACTGAGAAATAAGTGATTTAATTTTAAAATTCAAAGTTGGCTTATACCTTTATCCATCTCATTGATGTTCATAAAAACTATCTCTTTTGATGAATTGGTCATTTTCAATGGGTATTTGGAAGAAGAACCACCATATGTAAGTAACTTGATTCATCCAGTTCCATTTTGACACTGGCCTTATTTCAGTTTTGGAGCAAATACATACCTATTAAGTTTAATATTTAATCTGTTTCTTATGTATCATTATGGCTTTGTGTTATAAACCAATGCCCTTATGATAATTTTTGTTTTCAAATATCTGCTTGACATGCATTTAAATCCACTTGATTTGTGTCCACTTGACCACTGATACATGCCATAGCATCCATTCTTCCACCAAATTGCTATGGAGAGTTTTTATATCATTTAGGTCTTTGTTAATAACATCTATTTGCATTCTCAAAATAAGTCCCAAATTTTATTTTATAGATAAAGCTGAGAATCATTCACAGTTGATATTAAATATATCATCACATTTCATTGATCTGCTACCCTATACCTTAGTAATTAAACTTCCACAATTGCTACCACTATTTTATACCACTATTTTGAGTCATATGTCCTTCACATATGGAAATTTGATTACTGAAAGGGAATTCTAGTTTGCTTTATTATTCCAGTCACAATGTGTGGACAATACTTCCTCGATTTTCTTCCACTCAAGGCAGTTGAAAAGTCAACCAGATGATCTAAGAGACCATATGGTTTTTACTCTTCCTAATTCACTTAAAAGGTTTAATATTAGGAGGCACTACATATTTAGAATGTAGCATATTTAGGCTATACCTTAGAATACAAAATCTGCTGCATATTTACTTCTCTGATTATCTTTTGTAACTTTTGCCTTTTAAAAGCTGACAATGGAGTTGAGGGCTGCTGCATATACCGCAGACATGAGCGAGTCACTGATTTTCAATCATAGCACTTTGGTACGTGGTAAGAGTCTTTGGTTAGTTGTACTCTTTCTGGCAGGCTTCCTCTACCTTGCAATTTTTGAGATGAGGGGTTATTGGTGGTAAAAGTATAGAAGAGGAAGAATCTGGATGTCTTTAGCATGGTTTGTAAGCATTTCTCATTTTATTGCCAACTTAAGTGGATATGCTTTTCCTAATAGCTGACTTCCTAGTTGACTGAATGGGATCATGTCAGAAAGACACCTACTTACTTTGTCCCATTGAAAGGATAAGTACTTCACAGAATGCAGAGGTCTGTGGACGCTTGAGAAAGAAATATTTATTACTTTGAAAATCCTTCAAAATGTACCCTTCCTTTCCCACCCCCCTCATACTCTTTGCACTCTGCCACACATTCCAAAGTTTGTGAATTTTTAGTATGAACTAAAATAGGAAAAACATCTCTTTATGTTTCCTATATGGTACATTTTATTAGGAAACAATAAAAATGACTAGGCGACATTATGCCTGTAATGACTTCAGAAGAAAAAGAATACAGTTTTAAATGTGGAAGGAGTCATCATTTAGATACTAAATGATTTGATTTACAAGGGAAAATAAACTTTAAAATCTAAAATATGACAAAATTGACATAAAGGACATATTTTATAATCACAGAGTAAGTCTGAAAAGGTGAATTGTATAAATTCTTGGCAATGTCCCTCAGAGTCACCTCTGTGTTCTTTGATCCAGTCTAATTTTAATGGCTTCTAAGGAGCATCCAAAGATGTTTCTGGATAATTTTACTCTCATAAATAGCTAGCACATAGTGCTGGCATTTCATCTATAATAAGTTTCAACCAGTAAACTGCATAAAGTGTTTAAAGGATCTTTCCTTCTCTTTTCAATCATCCTCTTGCTTAGTTTGGGTGTTTTCCTTATCATTTTGCCTTACCCCAATCTCAGGTTTTAAAGTATTAAATACAAACATTTTTCAACCTTTGTTCTTAGGCAAGAATTATTGATGTTACAAGGAAAAAAGTAAGCTTTCAACTACCAAGATTTCCAAGGTTTAACTCAGTCATTTTTGAACGGCTGACTAAAATTTTAGGTATTGAATGATCATATTTAAAAACTTAAGTAGTCATACAAACAACTTTTTTTTTAATCCCACTGATTCATTAGGATGCCTCAGATGGTTTGGGAAAGCTTTTAAACTACCACTGTACTATATGGAAAAAGAAAAAACATAAAACAAAAAATCCTCAAAACATGTTTAAAATGGTTCCAAGTACTCTTTTAAAGAGAGAAATCCATTGCAAAAGAGACTGCCAATTCCTTGCTTTCTGGTTCCCTGCTTAGGGACCTCTTTCCATTCACCTATTCTTCTTATGCAACGGATAATGACTTGGGGTTGTTTTGGTTTTCGTTTCTGCTGAGTCACTAAATTTTGCGTCTTTGTCCCCAGGTGCTACTCAGCAGAAAAGTTAAAAGTGCAATTCAGAAAGTGTTGCATTTGTGTGTCTAGCAGAGGGAACCATTTCCCTAACAGAAGCTCAGTGACTTGGCTTATCCTTCCTTCCTGGGAAGGAAGCTTCGAGGGACCGAAGGGATCAAATCTGCTTTGCCAAAAGAAGCATCCCAGCGCGGTAGCTGCTAATTCCGAGCTGGCTGTTAAATGCGGAGCTTCTGAGGCGCTTGGCTGGCTCAGCCGAGTGCAGAAGTCTCCCCCTTGTTAAAGACCCAGATCCCTACAGAGCCAGCTTGGAGTTACTTTCTCTTCAAGGAGACCGAAATAATTGTGATTTGCGGCGCTCTCAGTCCGCGCTGGTATTTTCCTGTTGTGTTAAATGCCTCTTACTAAGTAATAGACGTGATTTATGTGGACGACGAAGGGGTGTGTGGTGGATTCGGTGATTAATCAGTGCATTCCCATCCACCGGCATCTCTCACTGCCCCTCTTGCGTGATGTAAGATCAGACGTACCCTGCATTGAAAAGTCAAGACACACGAGCGGCTCGCTCGCTCTCACACTCTCGCTCTCTCTCTCACACGCGCGCATCCGTACACCTTCCACATCCTGCTCCAGGCAGGAGCAGGCGGACTGGCTGGGCTCATTGAGCTGAAGAATTTCCAGTGACATTTGTAAATGACGCTGCTTGATTCGGGGCTCCGAGCCGCCGCCGCCACCGCCGCCTGGCCGAGGGTGCCGCGGAGCGGTCTCCAGCGCAGGCTGCCTTACCGGGCGACCAGAATGTCCGAGATTCTCCTCGCCTTACTCACTCTCTCGGGATTACTGCCTATCGCCAAGGTGCTGACCGTGGGAGCCAACCGAGGTAGGAACAACCCCCGCCCCCTTCTTCCCCTTTCTTCCTAGGCTTTCCTGCTGGGTGATGCTTGCAGATAAGCGAGCGTGAAACTTAAGTCCTTGCGGCCCCTCTCGCCGGGACCGGGTTGCCTCCGTGCGCTGGCCTCCTGAGGGGGAGAGGTGCGGTGGGGGATTTCTGAACCAGGAGCCAGAGTCCTCCGCTCCCCCACAGCTTTTTCATTTGGCTATTGACCGGTCCTGATTTTGTACCCCCCGGGAGCGTTTAGACTTGAGTGCGCGCTTCTGCCCGAGCATCCCAAGCGCTGCAGATGTTGGGATCAGAATTCGCTTTTCCAAGACTTCCTTTCTGCGCTGACTCTCATAGCTTGGAGCTTTTGCAGCTCCGGATCCTCCGCGTTAAGTGTGTGCCCCCTCAACTTAACTCCTGGGTTAACTTCCTTACCTGATGCCCCCGGGAGCTGTGGCAAGGAGAAAGCGCCCATTCAAGCACCTTCGGTCTCTGTAGCCTATTTCCGGGGCCGACTTGGGCGAGATTCGTATTGTTAGTAGAGAGACTAAGGCTTCTGGGCGCAGGCACCTGCTTGAACTTGACTTTTTGATTCCAAGGGTCTGTGACATAGCTCATGGTACCTGGAGACGCTAACCCACCACTGGCGTTTCGCTCTTGCTTTTTCTCCAAATAGCTAATGAATGGTAGAAGTTTAAACGGGAATGGGTATGGGGAGCAAAGGAGAGAGGAGGTGGGAATTATAATAACCCTAGATTCTGTAAACTTTTGGTCTGGAAACCCAGAAATCCCTGTGCAAGTCTGTTCATCTTTGACAACAGTTGCATCAGTGAAAAGGGGAAAAAATAGGAGATCAATATTTGGGCTGCTGGCACTGGAAGGGTTAACTGCTTAAAGTAATATCAGAAGTATCATAGATCTAGTTTTTTGTTTGTTTGTTTGTTTTTAGCATAACATGAGTTCATATTGACTGATATATTCCTTTTTTTTTTTTTTGGTTTAATTACAAGAAAGAGGAGTAAGAAAAATAGAAGAGATACCCGGAGCCTGATGTCAAGTAAATAGGCAAAATGTGGCATTGGGAGATTTACTGAGTGTGTTTATATGAAGCAAATTATGAATTGGCTAAAAATTATTTCTTCATTATAGGAGAGAACAGGGGAATGAATTGCAGTGTTTTTATCCAACCTGCTATTGGCAAGCAGATTATAGTCTTTACAACGTCCCACACATGTCATTTCCTTCACCAGTAGTGAGATTAATATGAGTTCCTTTAGAAAGTCTGACATTTACTGAGTGATAATCTTTTAAACGTATCATTGCCACCTAACCATATAGCTTCTGAACTTGGCTTAACTTGCCTTGAATTTGGTGTGGAATAGTTAAAAACTATACTGATAAAATGGAAGCACATAGCTCTAACTTGAGATGATGATGTCTTTGATCTGGAACAATCAGCTCTCAACCTTTTTTTAGGAAGAATGTTTGAAGTTGGACCAGAGCAGATGAACAAAATGAAGCTTTTCAGCCCTGTGTGCTTGCAAAATATAATGGCACTGGCAGAGCACTGCTATTGGGCTCTTTCTGATTGCATCTCCAATCTCCAGAAATTTGACCTCATCTCAAGCTGAGTCCTTAGTGCCTTTATATATGTTTATGAGGGACAGGGCTATTGCTACAGTGATTGGAATGAATACCTGAAGAAAATTTTAAATGTAATAAAAAGTTAAACATGTAGACCCCCAACTTGCTTTTGAAATAGGAAACTAACTAAAATGAATACAATTTGGTGTCTAGTTCCTTGAAGGAGAGGGACATCTAAGATATAAACAGGACATATGGAAAAGGATTATTACTGTTTCCTCAAACTGAAATAGTGTCACATTGTATCACCATGTTAGCATAAAAAGTACTATATCAGACAGTACAAGTAAAAATAGTTGTAGACCAGCACTTTACCGCTATTATATATATTTTACACAACTTTCAAAACTGTTAGAAAAGAGCTAAAATTCACAGCTAGCTATCAAAAGTGAAAAGGGTGGGTCCCATTCAGAAAAAGGAAAAAAAAAAAAAAAGGAGAGAAATCTTGTTGAAAGTTAAAAAAGAAAGTGCTGCTGCATTATGACAACTTCCCTTACTGAAATGCTGAAACAGAAGATGTGGGGATATAAACTCAAGAAACAGGTTAATGAGATGTAGCTTTCCGCACAGGCTTATGTCAGCTGTCCTTGAAGAAGAGAGCAGGCATGTGAATTACACAGGTGTGTTTCATGGTGCAAGAGCTACTTCATGCCATAAAATGAGAAATCACGTTCAGCTTCTCCAAATATGCATTGGCATTGGGTAGCTTCTTAAACTGTATGGACTAGATAGAAATGGTTGTGTTACCCCACCTGTGTTGTTCTTCCTTTTGTAAGTTTATAAGTATAAACTCAAATTTTTTTAAACAGAAAAATACCTGAAACTAACTTGTATGCTTATGTTTAATCAATACACATCCACTTGTCCTTTAATTCTATATTGTTTATCTTCTTAGTTTACACTGCTTTTGATACAGAGTTAAGCTAATGTACGTGCCAGTTGTTATTAGATTTCATCACATCTGAAAAAGGAAACATCTTTGTAACTCTTAACAGCAAAACATGGAGGATAATTCCTGCTCACTTAGAAGTATCCAATGTGTCATATAACAATGTCATATCATATCAAAGTATTGCTTGACAAGGATGAAGACTTAAATGGAAGTATATTTTAAATTGTCAGATTTTCTGAAAAGAAAAGGGATTGAGAGACTAAAGCTAGTCTGTTTTAAATTCTTGAGTCTGATAAGATGTGGAAACATATTTCCAAATAATTAAAGTTCATGCTGTTGTAATCATTTAAATGTGTATGTCCATAAAACCATCTGAAACTGACAATCAGGTGTGTGTGAAAAGTTCAATCTTCCTTACCTCAAAGGAGAACGAACTGCAATCCATGTCTCTTTGTGTTCCAAAAATATCACTAAAGTTTTGTTTTGAAGAGATCTCTGTAATCTTTGAGTTTTCTTCTCTCTCCCTCTCTTTCTCAAGCTCAAAGTGAAACTGAAGGAAAGGAGATAATGGAAAAATTTTTTAAAAGTTCAGTATGTTAAAAACATGAAAAAAGGAAGAGGCTGAATCCAACTTAATGTTTCTTAAAGAAGAGAATGAAGTATCTTTAGACAAAATAATATTTTTAAATAAATATTTTCCTCTGCTTTCATAATAAATATCATGTGAAAATGCTTGCAGTATAAAAATAATTTAAAGAAGCTTCCATCAATGTGAAGCTGTATATAATTAAACCTCTAAGAATGGAGGCGCATAAGAATATTGCAGAAAACTTAAATGTTAACTTTGCTGGAATTGTTAAGATGGAGGTGATTTTTTTTTAAGTAAATGTGAAAGAAATCGTAGAAAGAGTGGGGGATGAGTGATATAGTTAACATATTTTAAGAATGAGATGACACTTTCTAAATGCTACTTATCATTCATGGTAGAGACATGCACAGGTTTTTAGTTTGCAAGTGTATTGGATCCAGGACGTTCATTTCCTGCTTCTTGCCTTGTCAAGTTCTTTTCAGAGCCTAGGGGATACCATAAAGATAGGCTCCATTTAGAGACACCTGGACTGAACATGACTTGGTCCAAGGATTACAATGGTGAGGGATCTCTATATCTTCCCTCCATCCTATATATTACCATGATTCAGGGTTTTTTTCATGATTCTGCTATCAATTTTTATATCTTACGTGAAATGTACACTCCCCTTTCTTCAGTTCCTTCCCGGTTATAGGGATTCTGTGTAGTAAAAAGTACCAACCAGATGTATTGATAGATTTCTCTATTTTCTGTGGCTGTCTGTCAAAACAATTCTTGTACAAAGGAAACACTTGTCTTCATTCTAGGTAGATGCATTCAAAGAAAGTAGAATTAATGCTAAAGTTAAAGATGAGTATACCAACATGATGTCCTTTGTTAAACTCATTTAACAGTAAGTGGAACTCACCTATTGTGTGTGTGTGTGTGTGTGTGTGTGTGTGTGTGCGTATCTTTTTAAAATAAAGATATCCTCTTTAAAATGGCTGCCTTGGCACACAAACACCTCTAAAAACAGCACTCTGGCCTGAAAATTGGAGATAAATTGTTTTTTAACAAAACTTTTATTCTTTAAAAATTCCGGACAATATATATCTTTTTTGTGATGATTGCTTCCTTGACAAACAAAAATATGAAGTGAAAAAACTTTGTGTTACTTTTCAACACCCAACATGCAATCTTCTAATGAATGTATTTCCGTATAACAAATATTTTGTTATAACAGAATCTGACAGTGGAGGAAATGTCAATATGTATTTGCCTTTGAAATGCCTGTAATTATGATGTACCCAATGCTTATGATTTGGAACAATGTTTTTAGTAGCTTGAATGCTAAAGAAGAGTAAAGTAAGAGGTTGACTATTCTTATAATGAGTTAACCAGAGTATATACTCGACCAAACTTCTATCAGGAAATATTATGTTTACTCTAGGTAGTTCAAAAACTTTTCCTTTGTTCTTTGAAAAAATCTGGCTTCCCATGTTTAATCTAAGAATAATGGCAAAAACTACCTTGATACATAGAGAGCGCAAATAACAAGGTTTTTGTTTGGTGAGAAAAGGAGGGCAAAAGTAATCTAAGCAACCAAACAGAAAAATGTCAAGTGATACATTTTAATCTCTTCTGTGGAGTTGCTTTACGTTTTCAGAGGGATTGTTATTCTCCAAATTTAACCTTTATAACAATCCATTGTGACTAGAGGCCTAGGAATGAAATTGCGAGATAGCATCACATATCGAACAGTCTACAGGCCTTGGGAACATTCTCCACTTGTTTTATTTTGGAAGGAGATATTTGTAGCCTGTTAGTTCCTTGAAAAGACATTTCTATTATTTAGACATCAAATATGAAAATATCTCTAAAAATTAATTTGAGTTTTTAAAAAGTTACTTTTTGGACTAATTCACATGTGTGCCAGTGAGTATATTTACCTTGCTTGCTTTTCAAAATTATTGTGGCTGCAATAATAGTTAATCACTGTTTTCACTATTTTGTGCTGTTTGGTCTGAATAAAATGTTAATCTCTCCAAGTACATATGAACTCTCCATATTTTAAAAAAGGGAATGAAGGCTTCAGAAGATTTTGCAACACATAAGAACAAGTAAGCTTAGACCTTCAAAATTTATGGCTTTTTTCTATTGGAAGTTTTTCTGCTATAAGTTGCCTTCACAATTTTAGATCTATATTTTCCCCTCATAAATGATTTGGTGGCCTCCATTTTCCCCCCTGGCATAACTACAAGACCAAGTTAGAAAATATGTATTATTTATTGCTCTGTTCTGAATTCAGTGATACTGAAACATAGTTTCTCTCTCTCTCCATCCTATTGATTTAGGCTATCTCTATACAAACCCAATTATTCTGACTGAGCTTCCTGTAAACGAATTGAGGAAACTGAGTAGTAACTAACTGCGAATCAAGCTATTAGATAGTAGCCAGTTAGATCTGCTAAAATAGTAAAACTATTCTTGCATAAAAAGCCTGAAGTTGAATTTTATGGAAAAGCAACAATAACATATTTTCCTGAAAGACTTATGCATAATACTTTCTATCTACACTTTGTAGAGTAAATCATATGTGCATTTGCCATTGTGCCTATAATATCAAACAAATTAAATGTTTGGTAGTAATTATATACTTATCTTGGGATAGCGTAAGAATTTTAAGCGCTGTTAAAGTATGAATAAATACATGCTCTGAATTCTTTTGTGCTCGGACGAATGTTACTTTATTAAAAGTAGGCAGAAATTTATAATTTTTATTTATTGGCTTTATTTATTAACTGAATTTATTTTTCTCATTTTGTAAAATATTTTTAAAAATTAAAATATATTCCAAAATGTTATTTCAAAGTCAAGACTTTCTCTCAATACAGGATGTGTAGTGGAAATCATTGCAGTAATAAAATGGACAACAGGATTAAGTATGCTTTTAAATATGGCTATAATAACTTTCTCATGCAATCACATTAACTTAGTTTTAGTCTGCAATTAGATGTCCAATTAAGGTTAAAAAAATGCAATGGCTTGATTAAATAAATGGGCCCACTCATTTGTTGCTGATTTCCCAGTAGGTCAGATTCTTGTAAGTATCCTCAGTGCAAAAGGCTAATGCCTAAGTTGGTAATGATTGTGTTACTTACATTGTTCAACAACTATGCCAGTCATATTTGTTGAATAATAGATTACCTACCATTCCACAATGGGATTTCTCAAATGTTCCACAATGTTGTAAATGTACAACACTTGTCAAAGGAGTCTTTACCTATAGAAACAATGAAAAGTAATTTCAATGAATACGTTCTTATTGTAGAATCATCTGTTTAATCTTATTTTTCTCAGATAGATGCTTGAATATAGTCATCTATATATGAAAGTTTTCCTTTGCAGGTGAATGATATTATAAGTTTATGTTCTTTATAGAAGACAAGTTGAGAAAGTACCTTTTCATATGATTCCTTCTAGCTTTGTTAAGAGAAAAAAGAAAAAAAAAATTCCTGAATTAGATAGAGCGTGTTGCCTTTCTAAGATACCAGCGTTACATTTTATCTCACAATGCATTCTTATTAACAGTCAGACATCTCTTCCGGAGTTGCATGCACCTCATTGTCCTGACTGGCTTAGCCTTCAGACCAAAGACAGGTGTTATTGAAACACGATCTCATTTGAGTCGAAAGAATACGTTTCTTCTTTAGGTAAGATCAAGGTACCACAGATCGTCTCTTGTTTTATTCTTTCAATCAATAGGACATTCCTTCCTAACTTCCACATTGCATTGACATCCTTCAATACTTGTGAGACAGCTTTAACTTTAGAAATACGAATACATAATTCCTTAAGAATTTTTCTACCACTGAGTTTTTCTTTAATGACAATTTGTCGTCTTAGGCCTTTCTTCTTAAAACAAGAAAAGAGAACTAAAAGTGGGGAGAGGGGAGAAGAAGAGAAGTGAAACTTGGTTGTGGTTCCTTGCCTTGAGTGTTCGTAGGGTATTTTAAGATATTTGCGAAAAAGAAAAACTGTAGGTATAAGGCTGATAACAGAAAGGGGTTTAGGATGATCTGTTTTCTGTAGAAATTAGGATGTGTAAAGAGAGGAAGGACAAAGATATTAAAAGAGAGAGAATATTGACAGTAAGAATTTATTGAAGCTTCAATCCACACAGACTAAGTACCTGAAGCAATTAGGAACCTCAAAGTTTTGCTAAAATATAAATTCTAGAGGTTTAAAAAAGATTTGGTTTTCAGATTATCCAAGACCTTGTGTGCATTTTCTAAAGCTTTTAATGGTATATTTTATTGATATGGACATGTTAAAATAGCAAGTATGCTTTATTAAAATATTCCACTTTATATTCAACTCTATTAATTTTTAAGGCATTTTCTCATAATTGAGCCCTTGAAAGTACAGTAATAATGATGCCAGCTCATGGGTGAGATTTTTGCCTCGTCAGGTGAAAGTATTACAGATGGTGCCTACTGGGCATTCATATTTCTGAAATTTTCATTTAAAAAAATAACTAAGATTTATAGATAAAATTACTAACTCAGAATTCGGGCCCTATTGCTGAGCCCTTGTATTGTTGTCATTCTAACAAAAAGGCTGGCAGTTCACCAGCACCATACTGATGGCCTATAATACTAGTAGCATACAAATCTTATCTGGGGGAAAATTAGTCATTTAGATGACTTAGTCCAACATTGACCAACATTAAAAACAGGTACAATTTAGAACTTAAAAATACTGTATCTGTCCATCTTCAGATGTAATAGTTCTTTCCCTTGTTAGGATGGTTTTTTTCTTTTTTCTATTTTTACTTGCTAATGATATGGTTAAATATTTTGACATTAATCCTGATAGGCTATGAACCAAAATCTTAGCACTTTTTCCACTCCCCTTGCTGCTCTCATTGCTGGGAGAACATAAAATTATAAAGGGCATGAAGGTTTTATCTTGTGTGCATTTTAATCTGCGTGCCTGTGAAAATGCCACCTGAGTTTTACAGAAAACTGCTCCAACCAACTCAAAAGAGAGTTGCAGAGTGTCCCTAACACCTTCCATGAGTGAGAGGAAGATAATGGATGTGAAAACACATTGCATCTTGTATTACGTTTCGTAAATATCCATGATTTTATTAATTATACCATTAACTTAATATAAACTACTAATAGCAACAGAAATCCCTTACTTTTTCAGGACACTTTAATTTTTTTCAGTTGTTTCCTACTGAAATCATATAATCCCCAAAGCAATCCCTGTGGTTGGCAGTCATTCGTGTATTTGTCCACTCATTCCACAAAGTGGAGCAAATATGTGCTGGGTACTGTTCTAGGTGTTGGAAATGAAGCCAGTGAGCAAGTTAGACAGTGGAAGTGGGCTGATGGGGCTTACATTTTAGTGCGGAGGAGAAAGACAATAAGCAAATAAATAAGTAAACAAATAATATTTTGTGCTAAGAAGAAAGAAAAATAACGTAACGTAATTGAGAGCAGTGCTCTGGAGATTGCTGGTTGTCATCACAGGAGGCCTTTTTGAGAAGGATGACATATTTGCTGACTCAAAAGTGATGAGAGGGAACAAGCTAATGAGTAACTCTGAGAGGGGAGCTTTCCAGGCAAACCCTTGAGAGGAAGTCATGGATTTGACATTTTAGAGAAAGAAAGAGGGTGTGTGTCTGTCTGAAGTGAACTGTGTGTGTTTGGGAGAGAGGGGTGGGGAAAGGCCTATCTATGATGACGTCAGGGTAGAGCAGGTAGGACCATGCAGATCAAGGTGAGGCATTTGGATTTTGTTTTGATTATAATAAGCAGCAATAGGGTGTTTCATCAGAGGTGACACGACACAACTTAATTATTTAAGAGATCATGCTTGCTGCTGGATGGAGGAGGACAAGAAGAGATACAGTGATCCAGTTAAGGGGTTATCGTAATTGTCCTGGAGAGAGATGTTGGTGACGTCAATGAGGAGGTAACAGTGCAGATGAGGGCAAGGCAGAGGAGCGACTCACATCTTCGCTTTGGGAAGATTTCCTGTAGCAGTGAATGCAGCACCACTCAATATATTAGGAGGATAAGGCATGAAGTAAAGCCTCAAATTATCATCTTTGGAGGTAAAAGTTAACATTCTAGGTTATTTAAAAGTGAACGCGTTTCGTTTTGTAGCACCTCTTATTGGTTTGTATGAAACATGTTTCACAACGTAAGGCATGTGATGGCCATGTGTGGACCCTGCAATAATGTTTGCCTTCTTATTACCTTTTCTTTTATATTTCAGAATTATTAATACCATCTTCCCTATTCTCCCATGTTTACCCATATCGTGTCAGCAGAAGGGAATTAGTAGAATCTGACTCACAGTATTCTTTACTCTTTGTATCAAATAAGACATTTAGCAACATTCTAAGCATTGGTAAATATAACAGCACTTCCTTTTCTGTTCTTTCTAACAGTCTAAACCAGTATAACGGCAGAAGGCATAGGCAATGGGGCATGTTGAACACTCATATGGGTTTGTTTTCTTGAAGAAATCCTCTATGTTTTCAAGGAAGAAGTCCTTTCTCATTATCCCCAAATCCTTGACGTTACTGAGAAGAATTTGTGCTGGTAGTCAAGTTCCCACTTATAAATATTGAATTAAAGCAAGAAATTGTAAGACAGCTGCTATTGGCTGTACTCATTACCTTTCCTGGAAATTCTGGAAAACTGTAGAAAGGAAAAGGGATGCTGACAGCAAGTAGGGGAGACCCTACTGGATAGAGTTTATGCCCTAATGGGTATTCCTCTTGGTCAATCAGGCTCTTGGATTATTTTCTGTATTTATCCACACATTCATTAAATATATATTATAGCAACTACTATGTACCAAAGTGATGTATAGACTGGAGGAAGAAACAACCAAATGACAAAAACCAGAACAGGCAATAAAAACACTAGTTTAGCCATTGTACAACTTTGGATTTTCAGGGAAAGATTTTTTATGGCTACAAAAGAAACCCATGTGGGTCTATTGAGTTCTTGCTGGAGCTAAAAAGGAAAGAGAGAATAAGAATAGGAGAAAGAGAAAAGAGAGAGGTTTTATAAAACTGACAGAAAAGGAAAAATATCAGAGCCCAGAGGATCTGTGAGAAAGAAGAAAGGAATACAGTATTTGAATTAATTAATTCTTTTAATATTAAGCCCATTGAGTTACTCTAGGTCCTAAGTTATTTGAAGATTGTTTTAGGATTTGGTCCCATTGAGTTTTCCCATTGCTCTTTTCTTTTTTGGCTCTTTCTTGTTATCTACCTTCAGAAAAAGTCAAAGTTTAATTTTAAACCTTGATATTCAAATCTTCATTCCAAAGTACAAGCTTAGCCCCCAAAATATTCTCACTCAGTTACTTTTTAAGTTGTACTGGACATGTAGTGCCAAAAAAGTAACTTGGAGTTATCAATCCTTTTGACGCTATTTATATTGCAAACAGCAACATTACAGAGGAAGTACTTTACCTCTTCCATACTTTGGAAATGCTATATGGTCATTACCAGTAATGTTTAAAAAGGGAACTTATTTTCTTAATTTTAAAACATGGGATGTCTTTAGATTTAAGAAGGGAAAATACATACTAAACAGACATTAGGTTAAAATAAAAAGAGAGCCAGGGCTGGCCCCATGGCATAGTGGTTAAGTTCACTTGCTCTGCTTCAGAGGCTCAGGGTTTGCTGGTTTGGATCCTGGACTCAGACCTAAGCACTGCTCATCAGGCCATGCTGTGGCAGCATCCCACATAGAAGAACTAGCAGGGCTTACAACTAGGAAATACAACTATGTACTGGTGCTTTGGAGAGAAAAAATTAAAAAGAGGAGGACTGGCAACAGATATTAGCTCAGGGTCAATCTTCCACACCTGGAAAACAGAAAAAGCAAAAAAGAAAAAGAAAGGTTTGGCAAGATGGAAGATAATTCATTAAAAAAAAGAGAAAGCCAAAGATCAGGCATTATAATTTTAGAAATGCTAAAATAAGATATTGAAGCAAAAGATCACAGCCAATTTATTTGTTGTGTAAAGAGCTTACCTGCAGATTTAGTAGACATTTGCTCGATGCATGTGCAGAAGTCTAATTTGTGTATGACTTTAAGTTCAGTCCATTTTTTATTCACCTTGTCAAAAGCCCCTTTAATAATTTGGCTCCAAAATTTCAGGACTAAAATCAACATCATGCCTAGAAATAAGTTAAATATAAAATAAACACCAAAATTTTATTAACTTTGAGAGTGACTGAGCCAAATAAAGTTTGAGGCTGGACAATTTGGCGTTACTTTTTAATTTGGAACTCACTATAAATTTGTTTGCAGTGTACTTTAGCAGAGGGGTGCCAAAAAGTTTGGAAATAAATTAATCCGAGTAATTGAAAACAGCAGGAAGGGGAAGGGTTACTTGAATATTTGTGAGTAAGAGGCATGATTTATGCTCCCCGACTAGAACCCTGCTCGCATCACACTGAGGTCTGCTGAAGGGCTTGTTTTCTTTCATAAGGAAAGTACTATGGGAAAAGGTTCAAAATGAGTAGAAGGAGGTTATTTATATTTTAGGTAAAGCAAAACAATAATTACTAACTGCACGCTCAGAATAAAAGACATTGGGGCAGGAAATGTTATGACCCTTTGAAACAGACTTAGACCTGCTATAAAGAGCCAAGGAAAATAAACAAAGCTTATTCAGATAACAGTTAAGCCGGCGAGACACCTGAAAATCTAGCAATAGCAAGAAAATCACTTAAGTCCAAAATAAACTTTCAGAGATTGAAGCTACTTGAGTTCACCAAGATTTAGAGATGAATGCCAAAGAGGATTAGTAAAACTCTCTTCCACGTGAAACACAGCAGTAATGGCTCTATCGCCACGTCTCAAACCCATGCTTGACAGTCACTACGTAAGTGAGAGTTGAGCTCAGTATACAATAAGAATAGCATTTGCTTAAAAAGCAGGAAATCATGTAAAGGAACCAGAAGCAACAATCTTGCCTGTCTCCCTCCCGTCTGCAGGCCAGAGAAAATGGTAGGCAGCATTTCTTGTATGGTTACACAGAGGGAAATAGGTTGGCTATGGCTTCTCAGATCCCTAGACTCCAAGAAAAGGCTGCTTAGATTTCTTTGCTCATCACGTTAAGTAAAGGCATTCAGACATATTTGACTGACCTTTATGAGTTAAAGGGCAAGATATAGGGCAAGTTTTGCAAACACAAACACATGCAGCACCGAGGCTGGTCAGAAGGTGCCCTGGGTGACGTGAAATTAGAGAATACCCGTGTTGTCCAAAGTGGCAGCTGATATTCAACTGGAGCAGACTGTGGCCTTGAGTGAATGTGGGCTAAAGGTGGCCAGACCTTTAGATAATTCAGGAGAGGCCCAGACTCTGGATTTTTATGCACAATGCCCCAAGTTTTGAATCTTGCACATCAAGATAAAAACAACACAAAAATCCAAAGAAATAATATTGTGGAGGTCGAAAACACAAGCTGATGGATTTAACACCCAGGCTGACAGCTTGTGACCTGCTATGGAGCCCCTCAGTTGCAGACATCAACAGGGGGTTGGACTGGGTCCTAATGAAGACATTTTACTTGGTGTATTGCAGACAAAAGGCGGTCCTAGAGAGCCGAGCATAATGCCCTGAAATTTGTACTGCGTTATTGTTGCAGGTCATGGCCTTGGCAGGAAGGATAGCAAAGATGAATTTCAACAATGTCTTGTATCTCCACCTCCACAACTTCCTCTCCCCTGCGAGACATAAGGGCAGAATTGGGGTAGAGAAAGTGAGTGCGGAGAAAATTCTCAATGACTCAGCAGAGAGTTAATGATATTAGATGCAGTAGTGACGTGGGGCAGAAACATGTCGCCGAAAATCATCTAAGAAACAAAACAATAATGGTGGGGAAATGCTATGTGGATGATTTCAGTCAGCCTCAGTACTCCAAGGACCTCATGAAAAATACTCATGATAAGTAACAGCCACATGGCGAAAACCATGATGCTGTGTCACGCACAGATCATTATTGAAATGTGCAAGGAAAAAAAGAAAAGACCAAAAGGGAGAAGACAAATATGGTGAAGTTAAGATGGCAAAGAGAGAATCCTGATGAGCAGACAAATTCTCATGCTGAGACACAAACGAGATCACATGTAGGCTTGTGGTTCATCTTCCCTTTCCTTGGGAAAGCTGTGACTTAACAAGAGCCAACTGTGCTCCATTACCACACACTGCCTTTAGATTTCACACCGGTGTTCACAGAGGAATTAGTATATCCAAACTGATTATTCAAACCAGTCCTTTTTTCCAAAGCATTTTTTAAAACTTTTTATTTTGAAATAAATTTAGACTTGCAGAAAAATGTATACAATTAGTACAGAGAGTTCCCCTACACCCTTCACTCGGCTTCCCTTGGTGTTAACATATTGTGTAACTATAATACAATTATCAAAAAAAGTTAACATTGGTGCAAAATATGTTATTAACTGAACTACAGACTTTGCCTACATTTTACCAGTTTGTCCACTAATGACCCGCTTCTATCCTAGCATTCAATCTGGGATTCAACGTCGCATTGAGTGGCCATATCTCCTTAGATCTCCAATCTGTGACAATCTCTGGTTTCAGTTTACTTTCATGACCTGAACTCATTTAAAGAATCTTGATCAGTTATTTCATAGTGTGTCCCACAATTTGGGTTGTCTTGTATTTTCTTATGATCATATATTTTTGACAAGAACATCACCCAAGAAATGTGCCCTCTTCAGTGTATTGAAGCAAGAGATATGTGCCAATAGATATTATTATTGGTGATGTTAACCTTTATCATTTGGGTGAGGTGGTGCCTTTCTTATTCTTTCTGCATTTATTAATTGAACTTCTTCTGTAAGGAAGAGCTATCCTTATTTATTTACTTATTTATTTATATCAGTGTAGATTCACAGATATTTATTTTATCGTTTGTGTTATAATCCAATACTATCATTGTTTATTTTCTTGCTCAAATTGTTCCACTTTTGGCTATGGGAGCACTTTCTGATTGGCTACTCTGCCCTTTTGACATCCCCATCCTTTTCTGAGCACTTTCTTACTTTCTAGCACTGCCAGATGATTCAAGCTCATCTTGTGTTTGCCATTTCCGCTCTGGAATCAACCACTTCTCTAAGGAATTTCATAGGATATTGAAACTTCAGAAACTTAACTGGAGGCACTCTCTTAAGTGTCACAGGATTATCTTAAGCGTGACAAACAATTGCAAGAACAATTTCTCTATTAATATATTTTAGTGTTCCCAAAGAAATCACTTTGCTCAGTACTTTCAGTTCAGTAGAGTACTCACTGCAGTGACTGACTATCTGCTGACTACAATTCTGAACTAGAGTGAGGACAGTGGTGCTGCTTATCCAGGCATTCAAAATTTCACTCCCCCCAAAGTTTCTAAAGAAAAATATAGATAAATTTTATAAAATCAATCCATATTTATTGATCTTTTCTCAGGAAAACCGTGTTAGAGACTGCAAATAAAAGGCATCTCTACCCTTAAGGAGTTGATGGTCTAATTCAAACAAGAAATATTATAGAAGCATACATGAGTCATATAAGAAATAATTGCGAAGGATTTGATCAGCCCTGGCAGGTGAGGCTGTGGGCCTGTAGTGATTCCGTACCTTGTCTTTCGGATGGTGATTGAACAGAAAATCACGTGCCAGAGATAGTGAATGGGGTGGATCTTTTGGATGAATCCTAACTGATTGGTATTTGTGAGGACTGCTATATTGAAGGAGGATCTGCAGCTGAGGTTGTGTTCTTTGCTAAAGGTCACAGTGATCAGTTGGTGGTATTTCTAATGATCAAAATCAGAAGACATATGGGAATGTTAGCATCTGGCCTACTTACTTACCATTTCAGGTTTAGTTGCACAGTAAGAGTCTCCACTAATTGCCTTAAAAAGGATAATTCCTGCCCTTGATTCACAGTGAACCAATGGGTAAAAATCCCGGCTAATGAAACAAGCATAGCTTTGTATAAAAGTAAGTGTCTAGAATCTTCTCGAAGGGCCTAAAATATCCACTTTCTCAATGTACACAACTTTTTTTATTTCCTTGCTTTTTTAGTGCCCACCATATTGCTGAGTTTTTTTTGAACTCTTACTGGTAGTTGATGAAGTCTTGTTCTTCATGATCATTTCCAGTTCCTCCTAACTTTGAAACTGCAATTTCTTTCTCACTGTGGAGTCCTCCCCCACCTGCTAAAAGAGCCAAGCACAAACCCACTCTGCAGAGACTCTGATTCATCTTAGGTGTTTGGATATATCCAGTTTTAGTGGCATATTGTCTAAAAATTATAGATATGAGATTACTAATCTGACCATCAATTTAACTTCTGATAATAGCTCTAGTAGGATACTGAGAAACAGAGCTAGTTGGAAAGCAATGCAACACCCATATTGAATTTTTAACAACTTAATACATTTTAGGAAATGATCCATCTGAAAGGCATTATGGCTTACTGAGAAAAGCTGTACACTGGGAACCAGGAGAAGTGGGCTCAATTCCCAGCTCTGCATCTGACTCACTCTTTGTCCTTGGGCAAATCACTTAGCCTCTCTCTGTGTCTACTTCCTGCCTGGTAAAATGAGGAGAATAATGCATAAAGACTCCCACCTCACCAAGATGTGGTGAGGCTGCATTCTGTAACCACTGAAGGGATCTTTTTTCCCCCTGCTGGCTAATGACAAACTTATTTTTATTAGCATCTAGTTCTATTAAATTTTGCAATGAGAGCATGGAGCCAGAGCTAGCTTCAAAGAATCCTTTAATCCTTTAATTCACACTGGAGTTTTATTGCAGTACATATTGCTTCGTGTTAAAGCACTCATTGCTAGGAGGAGGACTTTTGGATTCGGTGTGTACAAAAATATCCATTGCCTCAACCTACTTGAGTGCCAACTCTGGAGTCTTGTACTGAGCACTGCAGAATCCGTTAGAAAAGTAGGAAATGGAATGCTGGGGAGAAGAGGCTTACACATAAGAAACTAGCAATATTTATTCAAAACTGTTGTTGTTAAAGTTAGAGTTTAGACAAGGGGGAAATCAACATAGTCTGGAAAATCACAGAGTAATGTCATGGAATAGATTGAACAAATGCCTCTTATTCTATGACATCTGCTCTGATTCGTTCAGCAAAAATGATCTTCTCCTTCATTTCCTTCTCTTTTGTTTGATCTTGCTGGCTCATTTTACCTTTCTTCAGTTTTCCCTAAATGTCTTTTATAGCTTTCTAAATCTTTCTTTTTCTTTTCAGTTAGTAGGTAATCATGGATCATGCATTATTTTTGGCTGTTATGTCTCTTAATTCTCCTTTCATATTCAGCAGTACCCGTTCATATTTTTTCAAGACCTTGACCTTTTGAAATTATTCGTCAATTGTAGAATATCCTGTGTTCTGAATTAGTCTTATTTCTTCATTATTTCATCAATCTTGGTCCTCCATCTCCAGTATTTTTTATAAACTTGGTATTAGATCTACAGACTAGACAGGATTCAAATTGAACATTACTGGACAGAATACTTCTTAGGTGATATTAAGTATCTCTATACTGAGTAACTGATTTTAGGTCTCTGTGTACAAAACAGAATAAATAATGCAGCTACTAGGAGAGACAAAAAGGTCACTGATGTGTAGTGCTCTACAGTCTCTGCCTTGCTGCAACATTCAAGAGCAACATGGTGTATCATTGTGAAAGACAAGACTGCATTCTTTAGCTGTATCACAGTTGATCAATTACGTTATCTCTGCAGGTCTC
Source organism: Equus przewalskii (assembly GCF_037783145.1). Classification (NCBI taxonomy): domain Eukaryota; kingdom Metazoa; phylum Chordata; class Mammalia; order Perissodactyla; family Equidae; genus Equus; species Equus przewalskii. The sequence goes on along the minus strand of NC_091847.1, from coordinate 24,859,180 downwards.
AGTTTCCTTACCTATGACATGAGGATGGTGATAACTATCAAAATCTCTTAAGGTTTTGAAAAAATACCTAAGTTCCACTTCATAGTAGGCACTCAAATAAGGGAAGTTTATTAGTACCAGTATTGTAATAATGGTTGTATTTTTAGTTATATTCTATCATAGTCCCATATGATGAAAATATTTAAGAATGACACTCATTCTATGAATGGAAAGCAATATTGTACATCCCCAAATCCCTATTACAACAGATGGCCTTTTCCTGTTTGTTTGTTTGGTTGTTTGTGTTAGTATGGCCTCATGTGATGTGATATAAATAGAAGACATCATTCTTAAATCCTTTCCAGGATGAAGTAGGTTATAAATAACTCAGTAAACAAAGTTAAAACATTATCCCTGGACAAAAGGCTCTCTCTCTAAAGATTCTGAGAATTCTTTGTGCCAAGATCATCTAGTGCTTTCTACCACTCTAATGCCACGAGGGAAAAGTACAAAGAACCAGGAACCTACACTTGAGCTGTTCCCAGGAGTTTACAAAACACCGTTATGCTTGAGATTAAGAAATTATGTTTTGAAGTCAGTCCACTTGGATTCCAATCTAAGCTTTATCACTTGTTAGCTGTGTAACATTGGCCATAATGAATAATATCTCTGAAACTCTATATACTTATTTGCAAAAAAAGCTCAAAGGGATGTCATAAGTATAGAATAGAAATATATAAACTCCCAACTCAAAATCACTGCTTAATACATGCTGGGAATTATTATAATTTTATTACTGTGTACATACATTTACAGCTCGCAGTGGGCAGCTATTAACACTTAATAACCAGTGAAGTACTAGTAGGAGAAACCAGGGCTCTTACAGAGTCTGCAAAGGAACAAGGCAGAGGAACGGTAGGGAGGAGTGATATCCAGATCTCAGTCTCCTTACCAAGCTTTGTGCCCTCTATGGGGTTACATTTGCCCAGAGAGGGTTCTTTTTTCTAATTAGCACTAAGGTGCCATGTAAGTTATTGCTGCCCCAAATGGGAACCTTCTAAGCAGAGGGAATTTCAGATGCAAAGTTAGTGAGGAGCAAGAGAACTGACTTACAGTAAGAGTTTCTGTAGTTCAGTATGGTTAATACAAGATGAACTCTTGAACAGTGAGACATGCAGAAGATGTTGTTCTTTATCATTCAGTGAATCCAAGGTGGGCTTTTTAAAATTATCTTTAAGAGAAACCATACAAAAATCTCCAAATATAATTTATGAACTACTTTATAATAGGAGAAAAGATACTTGTTGAGGAATACATTTCAATATAGATTCTCAAATTCTCTCCAGAGGTTAGTCACTTGAAATATAATTTATTTTTTCTTCAAATAGTTTAAAATGACATTTTGACTACATTAGAACAAAGAGTTTCTCCTACCACTTACTAACTTATTGGTGGTTCTTTAAGTCATGACTTTGCCTGCATGCTGAGTGTCCTGTGGGCATATACTGCTATGTCGAATCGGAAAGTAGAAAGAGTAAGTTATTGGCAATCTACAATACTTTTCCGATCTTGGTGGTTTTACTAAAGATGGCATTTTTTGGCTTTTGTGAGTTATCAACAAGGATTTTCAAGTTTTTATTACTTATTTTTACCCATACAAAGCTTTTGCGTTTGCCTTAAAAGTAAACAGGTGGAAGGAATAGGAGCATCTGTTATTCCTTTTATGCTTCACGGGTATTACTATACTTCTTGAAAAATACTAATTTTTTTTCCAGGAAGAATGATGTGATTGTATAATACCAAGTAAACGTTCAATGATTCTAAGTGAGAAGTTTACATAAAGGATAGTTTGCTTTCTCATCAGAGTCTGTATGCTAAAGATTTTCTGTCAGAAAATCAGAATAAAGTCTAAAATCAAGGCTTGGTTTTGTGTCTGTTAATACTAGACATATCATTCTATACAGTTTTTGAAAACAGTGGAACAAGATATAACTTTTGAATGCTGACACTGCACTTTGCTGATGCTATTATTTTCTCTTCAGGTAGGGGCACTATGAGGAATGCCTGATGGACATAACATTTTCCTTCTCAGTAGGAAGAGCTACTCTTTACATAAAATAATTTTAAAATTTAGAAATATATTGTTTCATTATTTTTGTCTTTTTAAAACCAAAAACGTTATACTTTGCTTTCCTGCAAAATAATAAAAGCAAGTAGTTCTAGGCAAAATATGTACAATATTAATCTTGGGCTTCCTTTACTAAAGGGATATAATTTATTAGAGTAAGCCAATGGTTGCAAATTCTTTACATCTGATAAGTTTATAGATATTCCTAAAATTACTTTTTTTGAAAATGGAAGAAGATTGCCTCTTAAAATAAGCATTACTTATAGTAGCAACACAGAACCACTATAGGGACTCTCCAAGTTATACTATTTTAATATTGCTATTATATTTTCTACATGGTGAATTCAGGTCTAGTTCCAATATTGTAGAAATAGGAGAAAAAGACATTAAAACTTTTCTAGGGTGTTCAAGTGAGTTAAAATCATAACCACCAACTGTCAGCAGGCTTTGGGGAGCCAGCAGGGAGCCATGTTTATCCCACGTAATGGATGTGTGATCACGGATCTCATTAAGCAATAACAATCTTTGGGAAACGGTTGTTCCCTTCCAAAGTCCACTCTAAATGTACTCTTTCCTAGTCCACTGAGGTTCATGCTGCTGCTAAGGTCATCATGCTCTTTTTTTTGAGTCTTTTTAAGCTGATTCGCTCATGTAACAGAAGAATCCTGTCACATAGCAATTGAGATATTTGTCTCTCACATTGAAAAGAAGGCCACTGCTTTAGACTCACTAGGAAAGTTCTTGGGTGAGCATAGTTTCTGTGACAAATTGTCCTGAAATAGTGAGACACCCACCACTCAAAATACTCAAATTGGCTTCACCTGGAGTGAGATGGGGGAAATATACAAATGATCTGACTCCAGTGACCTTGGTGAATAAATTCTATAAGTCAATTTTAGCCAAAGACTAGAACCGAAAATACAGTCACTAGATCTCAAGTGTATGAAGCAATGTGGACATCCATAGGGTATTCTTGTGCCTTGACAAAAGAATTCATCCTGTTACTGTCTCTCTATAGAAAATCACGAGAAGTGATTGGAAGCTGATGTAAAATGCACTAATGATAAGTTAAAGGGGATATTTGAAAAAGAAAAAAATTGTCCCCATCCACTTGGTAGTCATTATAAAAGCGTTGAATGTCCAAGTGTCCTCATTTGGCTTTGTCACTTTTCAGTCCTTTAATCCTTTAGTCCTTCAGATTCTCATAAAGCCTATGTTTCAAATGAAAGCAATTATAGGAAATTAGAACAATGGTGCTATGAAATAATCATTAAAATGGCAAGGACTCTGAAAATGTGAATTGTATTTTCATTCATTGATGGATTTTTTTTTCCATAATAGGGGCATGGTAGTCAATGGCATTGGCAATCCATGCTTTAGTGAGTTTCTTATATTTCATTTTAATTATTGAAAATCTACTAATAAATCATTGAAAATTATGCTTTTAGCAGAGAATATGAAAAGACTGACCATATTGCCTCTTTTTTCCAGCTATCCTTAAGTCTAAGGTTGCTCATTCACATGGAATTGAAGATGAAGAGTAGCTTGTTTAAGAAAAATAATTTAGGATAATGATAGAAGCTCTAAAGTCATAGGAAAAATTCGCTTCAGAGAACGTGTCCGCTTTATTCTTTTTGGAGTGTTCCCTATAAGTTAATTTTTATGTTGGAGCCTTCTCACATCTCATATTTTTTTACGAAAAGAATTGATATTTGATTTTCAGTAAAACTGTGTTAGAAACCTCTTTGAAGCCATTAAGATATGTTTGTAGTTTTTAGTCCTTAAAGGGTACGACTTGTCTAAAAATTATAATTGTAGAATGAAGCAAATTATTTAAGAACATAATCTAATATAAATTTTTATAAAAAATATATATCTTTATTTAATAATTATGTATGCATCTTGTACCAACTTTTTGAGCAGTATAATTTTATTTTAGGCCAGAAGATGTTATAAAATAAAAAGTGAATTTGTATGAATGTATAAAAATTTTTCTTTCTCCTTTTTTCTTTCTTTCTTGTCTTTGCGCAGAATTAAACAACTATGCAGAGTTTATTCAGAAAGAGACACTTATTTACATTTTATGGCATATGACTATTTTAATTGAGGCAAAAATATATATAACGGTTTGGATATAAAGTTTTATGTTAGTTTTATAATATACTTCTTTATGGTCACATGTATTTGTTCCATTAATTCTTTGTTTTAGCTAAATGAGAGCTAATGTATAAATGTGATCAATTTTTAGAGAAGCAGAATGCAATAAGAGCTGCTTAGTAATTAATAGATATTGGACATAATGTAATTTTAGGCTTTTTAAAATCTTTTATTGCTCCAAATTTTTCAAGGGCATCATTATTACCACTGATTATTATGTTCTAGAATTTGTCTTAGCATAATATAAAATGATCCAGTATTTGAGAGTAAGAGTCACAGAGATGAAAGGATGATTGCACTGGGCAATGGCATATTCCAAGGACAAAAAAATGGAATGTTTTAAAGTCTGGTTTTGTTTTTTTGAGGAAGATTAGCCATGAGCTACCATCTGCCACCAATCCTCCTCTTTTTGCTGAGGAAGACTGGCCCTGAGCTAACATCAGTGCCCATCTTCCTCTACTTTAGATGTGAGATGCCTGTCACAGCATGGCTTGACAAGTGGTGCATAGGTCTGCACCTGGGATCCAAACCACTGAACCCAGGGCCACCCAAGTGGAGCACGTGAACTTAACCACTAGGCCACCGGGCCGACCCCTAAAATCTGGTATATTTTATGTCTCAACGGTATAAAAGTTACAATGGATTGTGGATTAGCCCTGAAACCAAACATTTAGGTTTGTAGCCGAGCTCCAAATTCTGCTACTTCTTAGCAGAGTAACCGTGAACAAGTCGCTTAACTTCTCTGAAACCCGGCTTTTGTATCTGCAAAATGTAACTAATAACGACTTATTACATGGGGTTGTCTTAAAACTGAATAAGATGCTTTATACTTTCTACAAATTCTACACTACTTTACAGAATTAAAAATTATTCCACAACAGTAATAATGGAAGTCAGTTTATTTTTGTTTTGAAAATTAACAATTTTGGAATCTTTATTTCTTTTATTTTATTCTCATTTCCTTAATTTACTTCTGTGGATGGCAGGAAAATGCAGTTTAGTAACAATTTATTATTTCAAAAATGTTTATTGTGGATATGCTAAACAGAATTGCACTTGGTAAAAAACTGAGTGACAGACTAATGAAAAACCATAATTTGTGTGTTAGGAAGAAAAAAAGTCAGGCTGAAATATCCAACCTGTGTGGCAAACAGGGTTTTGGAGGGATGGTAAATATATATGCAAATAACACAGCAGCTCATTTTTGTAAGTGCCTTTGATGGTAAGTGCCTTAACAGAAGTGGAAATGAAATACTATGGAAGTTCAGCTTTCATCTTTCATAAAGTTATGTACATGTACTTTTAGAAAATAAGGTTAAATGATATTTTGTCTAATTTAACCTTAGATTACTAGGGCAGTATATAACCCAAGGCACGCATAAAATAAGACAGTATTATTTTAAATAAGTGCCATGAAAAGAAATACTCATATTAATAATTGAAGTATAAACATAAAATAATATAAAATATGAATCATTGACAGGCAGTAGATTCAATCTAGATTCTAGACATGGAAAAAGTTTTAGTTTACAACAAAACGCATCTTCAGTGTTATGAATTGTTTCCAGAAATCTATAAGCTTGTACCAATTATATCATTTGCGTTGATCAGCTTTCAAATCAAATGTTTAACAACTTAAGATTTGTCTCTTATACTGAAGTAACTACCAAATCACCCCTTATATAGAGAAAATTCCATAGAAAATAGTATTTCAATTCTTTACTGATTTTTCTCAAAATTCTACATTTTGGAGCCGGCCTGGTGGCACAGTGGTTAAGTGTGCACATTCTGCTTTGGTGGCCTGGGGTTTGCCGGTTCAGGTCCCGGGTGCGGACATGGCATCGCTTGGCAAGCCATGCTGTGGTAGGTGTCCCACATAGAAAGTAGAGGAAGATGGGTACGGGTGTTAGCTCAAGGCCGGTCTTCCTCAGCAAAAAGAGGAGGATTGGCAGCAGTTGTTAGCTCAGGGCTAATCTTCCTCAAAAACAAAACTCTACATTTTGCAAACTATACAGCAAGAGTTAGTAATGAAAAGTATGATCTTCGCCATGCTAGCTCTGTTTAATGGAATGTATCAAAGAAGGAATAACATATCTTCATTGTTGTCAAAGCTAGAAGTAGACACTGATGTAATTTTGTTAATTGGGGAGAACTAGGAACTTCAAGCCGTTTACCATTCTGCTGCTAGAATGATCTTTTGAAAAACTCAAACAGACCTTCTGTCTAAACTGCTTTGGTGCTTGGTTTCCAGTTGCCTTTAGAATAAAATGTCACCTCCCTGGTAAGGCAATGAGGACAGAGACGCCCTACAGTTTACCCTCCTCTCTGGGTTCATCTCCAGTCAGGTGGGCTTGGTTAGTGCCTTTTCCCGCTTTTACAAATCCTCCTGTGAATATTTTCCTCACAGCACATGCCGAGAACTGTTGTGGTGGTTATCCAGTGTTAATATCCTTTCTTTTAGAGTGTGAACTCCCTGAGGATAGGGAAGATATTTTTTATTTCTGTCTCCAATCTGTAGTGTCTGGAACGTGGTAGGAAGTTTAAGACAGATAAATAAAACCAATTATCTCCCCTATTAGTCTTGAAAAAGCTCTATTTGACAGCTTCTTATAAGTGTAGGCACTAACTCTATGAAGCTCTCCAGATGTTTAAGTAATGAAGACATAAGTTGTTCATTGCTTGCTTTTTTAAAGATTGGTTGAGGATAAGGCTGAGAAGATGATTGAGAAAGTATGTGGCCACTATTTCCTGGGATGAGACCCAAGTAAAGTAGTCCTGGTGAGCTGAGAAGTGGTGAGAGATCTTAATGCGTCGCAGCCTAACGTAGGCTCTAGTGTGGATACAGTACTGATGGTTTAAGTGCAAAGCAGAATGTTTTTAAAAACCTTTATGACTCTGTGTTGTATCAAACTCGTATGTGCCCCATATAGACATCCACAGGACTCAATCCAGTATTTGGAAAATGCCCAGCTTAAAGAAACTATTTGGAGGATTGGTATCAGGCCAGACTTTGCTAAACTCGAGGAGTGCCAGTTTCCTTCATGCCAAACAGTACAATAAACCCCTCTGCAAAAGGAATAAAGACTGCTGAGAAATAACTGATGAGGCTTTTAATGTCAATAAATGTCATTTTGTGCATCAGTATTGTGAGAGTTTCCTTTTCACAAATGAAAGAGGGATTTTATAAACTCTCATGCAAAACGATGGGGATTTAGAGTTGGCATTAGTGGACCCTGTAATAAAGCAAATCCCTCCTTCAAGTTCCCCTTGAAGTGAAGAATGGCACTTGAACTTTCCGTTTGGTAAGATGTGGATTATGGATATCCCTCCTCTGTGCTACTGAGGTGTGTGTCATCTCCTTTGCTATCTTTGTAAATATCCTACTGGGAGAAAAAGGAAGTGGAAAAGCATTGAGAAATTGCCTTTTGGCTTCATTAGACATTGCTTGATTGAAGATTTGGAAGGTGCTGTGAAAATACATTTAGTTTCCTGACAATCTTGTAAATGAAGCTCAACAAGTATGCACCAGAGCAATGATCAGATACTCGGGAGGAAGCTTTTACACAGCTGACAAGTCCTGCTAATGAATTCTGGATTGGCACAATATTTAATTTGGCTTTTCCTTATATACAGCAGGTGAGAATCAGCCAATAGCATGAGGTCAGAGATGCCATTTATTTGGCATATTGTGTCCATTAGAGTTTGTGACATAATCTAGCTGAAAATATTGTGCTATTCGATGTATGTTTATTTATAAAAAAATCATTGGGCCATCTCTTTCAGGGTTAGAATGTTAAATGGTATTTGTGAAAGAAAAAAAAATTTCTTGTATCATTTCATTAATTGTTTGGCAAAGGCTTCTTTGTTTTTTTTAAACTATAAAATTTGTACACTGCAAATGACTCTAGTTAGCTTGCTAGGTGGCTGCCAAAAACAAATAATCACATTAAACTCAAAATGCATTCTTTTATATTTTCAAAGAACATAATGAACACAAAGAGCATAGAGTTGGGTTTCTTTATTAGTGAAAACATGACTATAAGAATGCCCACAAAGAAACCAGGTTTATAACTGATAGGAAAGAATGATAAATAATAACTTTTGTGTTTAAGGAACAGTTTATATATTTGTGTCTACATTGATTTAACAATTTGGTCTTCTGGGTTTCCAGGGACTAAAGCTATACGTAACAACAAAACAATTTTATGCAAATAATTTGCCCAATTGATGTATATAATTTAAATTGAATAATTTGTATACTTATTCTCATCTAGATAAAAATTAAGACATAATAAATACAACTTGGATAATTTGCCAGCAAAATCACTCAAATCTTAAAACATATGGTGTTTAAAATATCAAATAAATTAATTAACCCTCAACTCTCTACAGATCTTTTCTGTGAGAGATTGCAGGAAAACTGCTCGCTTAAGTAGAGGATCCACTGTGCACAGGGTACCCGAGGATCGCATGTGTCCCTTCTCCACAACTGAGAAAGAAAAAATGATATTGGCACATTTATACCTAGAAGACACAAGCCCCAAAATTCAAGTAATTAAAATAATGATTAACTAAACACCAAATTACTCTTAGTTTTTTGTTCCATGTTAATTACATTTTAAATGTGAGTGTTTCAGCTTTTAAAACTTTTACATTTCAATTTTTGCTAACATTTTCATTTTGGTATGATTATCAGGTTTTGCATTATATCAGATTAAAAATACATAAAATAAATTTGGAGAGTCTTCTTTTCCATATATATAGAATATCTTATTCTATTTCCTGTATCTTCCATGGTCTAATTTTGTGGCATAAGTTTCATAATAAAAGATTTGCTTTTTAAATTTTATTATCTGTAGCCAATTTATGAACCTTCATTTCCTGTAATTGTACAGATGCAATCAATATGATTAATTTTGGATGCTTTCAAAATATTTATATCAGCATTTCCATTCTTTCCACCCTGGAGGCCATGGTATCGTAGACCTGATTTTTGACTCCATAGGAATGGCTACTAGATCTTGTTAAGTGAATTTGTGTGGAGGAAACTCGAGTTTAATGAGAATGAAGTACTGTAGAGTACCCTGCATGTTTTTCTTCTAATTCCGTTGTTAGGCATTTAAGGGGAAGTTAGAGGGTATTTTGATTGGGATGCAGAATGCTTTCCAAAGCTTGTGGCTGTAAGCGTGCACATGGCTTGAGACACTGCTTTAGTCTTTAAAATGTAGTTTTACATACTTTAAATCATTATAAACAGCAATCATGTAAAAAAATTACCTCTTATTTTCACAGGAGGGGATTTAGACCCACACAAAGTCCAACAACAACTAAGTGTCAAAGCTCCACAAAGACTAGAACTCAGACCTTTCAATCTCTAAGCCCTTTGTTTCTTTATAATTAGTGTAACGTAGCTTCCCACAGAAACTATATATTAACATTTAAAACAGTATAGTGTTATGACAATAAAGCGTTATCAGAGTTTTGTTTTTTAACAAGTATCTCAGAAGTAAAAGAATCATGTAAGTGTTTTTCTCTCTTCTTACCAGCTAGAAGTCCATGGGAGGCTAAAAACTTGTTCTAATCATGGCTTATGCACTTAAAACAGTTTTGGAATTTTTATTTTGGAATTGCCTTAAAAGCCTATGGCATTTTCTTTTAAACTCAGTGCTTTCAAATCTTGATTTCTAAAGTGTAAATTTGATTTTTTTGACATAATCAGAAACCATATAGAAGTAGGACCTGTGAATGAAGTGGTAGATTAGACTTGCCATTTTGGTTTTGACTTTCAAATTTTGTTCCTGATTTTAGGTGGTAGGTTGTGTCTAAAGGTAACTCTAAGGGAAATCTTTAAAAATAGGTTTCTTAATAACATAAATAGAACATTATGTATAGTATCTTTATCTTTCCTAAAGGACAGATAGCTTCATTTGCATTCTTTAGGGCTAGAAGAGTCATCCAGAATTCTATTTTATCAGGATATATATAACATGTTTTATATCTGAATATGTATAACATATGCAGACTGTGTCTAACATATGCCTTATATCAAAATATGTATAACATATGCAGAGAGATAGACACACTAACATGTCTTGTATTCCAATTTTATGAAATGTAAGTGTGGCCAATTTCAATCCAAATCATACAAATTACCTAAAAACTTAGATGTTACCTAGACTTCTCCAAAGGAATGACTTACATTACTTAGTGAGTGATTATGAAGCGGCATCTGAGACAGTCCAACCGCCAAGCTGTGCTGCTGAGGAGGTGCAGCCTGACTGTGGTTCAGAACACCAGAGCAATCACCACATTTTGAGAATGAATCAGGCCAAATTGATCCTTTATTTCCTTAAATACAAATTCTGCAGCCCATTAGCATGCCTATCCCTACTTCCTCCCTCAAGTTCGCAAGCCAAATGCCCCCCAGAAGCAATTTAACGATAGTTCAATTAGGAGAAGAATAAGTTAAAAATAACTTTGCCTGTGGAATTTACTTTTATTAGTCATTTCCTTCCTCCTTCCTTCCCTCCCTTTCTCTATCTCTTCTTTGTTCCCTTCCTTCCTTCCTCTCTCCCTTTATCCTTGGATCTCACTGCACTCAAAGAAAAGTTGGGCAGAAATATGTAGGTGATGGGGCAGTGAGTTCTTGTAAGAGGAATGTAATTGGAAATAGCTTACAACGAATCAAAATCAATCTCAAACTCTCAGTTTAATTTTATTATCAACTTGAAGAATCATTAAAGCAGCTTGGTTATTATCATCTCTGGTTTGAAAGGTGAAAGGTTAATGACTCATTTACTGAGGTATGCAGTTTTCTTTCATTTTTCACTTACAATTATCTTCACTTGTTTCAAATCGCAGTGCAGCCTCCAAAATGTATTGTAGTCATTTATTATTTCTGTCAATTAAAGTTTCTAAATCATAGATTGAAAATGAGTCACAAATAAGCATTAATTGATTTCAATCATTGAATGCCCACTTCCTGGAAGAAATGAATGGGGCAGATTTACTTTTGAAAATCTGCTTTCCGTGGCAGCTGGAGTTCTGGGACTCAGCAGATGTTAGTTTCTAAAAAGCTGGTATTCGCTTCGGAAACTGACTCTGGATGTTGGTGTTGTCTTTCTCCATGGAATGGGATGTTTGTTGACAGAGCAGTGTCGATGCTAATGGAGTTTTGACTGAAGTACAGTCATGGTCACTTCATCGAGCATTTGTGTCCTCCAGCCACTTCAGTGTGACGCTTACGTCACCTGATATCTCAAGAGGAAGTCATCATTTATAAACAACAGACCCTACACTTCCGTCAAGGTTTTCATAGGTAGATCCAGTTTTAGACAGACAATACAAAACCAAGTGTCCTTAAATTTAGTCTTAAAAAAAGAAATGTTTTCCCCAAGGAAGAGTAATATTTTCAAATGTAGAAAATCTCAGTTATAATCATTGTGGTAACATTGTACACATTTGCATTGTTTATGAAATGAAATTCAACCACTTCTTTCATATATAGACTGCACATTAATTCTCTCATGAGCCAGGCTCCATTATAGTTGACATCTCTCTAACATTTAGAGTCCAGCTTACTATCCCAGGAGTGGTGTTATAACGAGGTTGTTGCCATAGAAACTTTACAATCATTGATGTACATTTTACTATTGGAAACTTAAATGCTATGGCAAACTCAGAATTTTAAAATTATTTAGAAACAGAACAAATTCTGTGGGGTAGTATATTATTCTTTTATGTACAATAAGCCACTTGAGGAACTAATTATTTTCAAAGTTGAGGGAAGGGGCTGATGAGTAGTACCATTTGAGAGCTAAGGCTAAGAGAAGAGTTTGGTCTGGCAAATGCGATTTACCAATAGAAATTCAGTGTCAGAAAATCTTAATGAATATTTATTTGATTTGGGATTGTTAATACTTGACATAACATGGAAAAGGTTTTATGTACGGTGGAATACATAAGCTTGCTAAGGAAATATAGGAAAGATAGCCTTCATATCTTTCAACTATCAGTTACCTATGAAATTTCTGTTTGAGATTTAAGCAGAAAATATTTTATCTTCCAAATCATGTTAATACTATAATTATATTATCCACCTATAATGTTAAATATAGGCTTTAGAATAAAATGGGTTTGTAGCTTTATGGAACTATATTGCCTAATGGCCATCATTCTAAGCAACTGTTGCCAATTAGATTATATACTCTTTGAAGGTAAAGTCCACTGGGATGGTGGCCACCAAAAGGAAAATAAGATTAAAATATCTCAATAAGATCAAGGAAGCATGTTTAATTTGGTTTTGCGCATGCATTACTGTTGAATAATGAATTTTCCACCGTTATGGATGTGGCATAGGACAGAAGATTAGACTGAGTATATATTACGTACTGGATATCAACTTGTTTTATTCTCATTTTTATTCTATATAAATAATGCTTCCAGGCAGAAATGCACTAAGTTATTGTCTGAGAGCTAGTTGCCTGTTCATTTTTTAAAGAATCATCCATGGTAGCAAGAGTCAACACTGTATGTTTAGAGGAGAAAAGTGAGTTCTAATTAAAGAAGACCTACTTGTATTACAGAAGTGAATTCCAATTTGTGGAATTTTGTGTCTTTGGAAAATTATCAATAGTGCTGCTTAGAATACACTTCTGCTTTGCGTCCCTATTTAACTCTGATTTAGTCCATATAGATTGCTCAGAATAATATGAGACCCCAAGTAAATGAAAGTTGACTTAACTTTAAGGTTGACTGTATAATTTCTCTGAATATGTTATTCCTCTATTTCTTCTAATTCTACTTCTCTGTGTGATGATAATGTAGAGAGCAATTTTATTTGTTTTACTAACTTTGTCCCTGTGAAAGACAATTTAGACTACTAAGTGTAGAATTCAGATTTTGTTTATTCTATATTTAGTCTTGCAGTGGGGTCTTAAAAATTTAAAGTGAATACACATTTGGGTATTTTTATGATAATAGTAAAATATTTTCTCTAAGCTGAAAAGAAATTAAAGAGCCATTTTAAGAATCCCCAGATTGGACCGTTTCCTATAATATCCACTTCTAAATAATTCTTTAATCTATGGCACAGTCTTAGTAAATGCATCGATACACTTTAAACTGTTATAAACATTTTCTTGAATATTTACAAATGCAATTGTTCCATTACAAAGCATCAAAAAAGATTTAAGATTCAATAACATCTAAATATATGTGGCATTCTTGATGATCTCCTTGAAACTACTGGAAATGTTTGCTTAAAGCATATTTTCTAGGTCTGACCTCAAGCAAATTTCCTTCTTTCTTTACCTTTTGACAGGTTGGAGTTAATGTGGTAGAGTGGAGGAACATTGGCAGGAGGAGAATAACTATACACTTGATTTGGTGATGTTGTTAGAGGACTGTGAAAAAGAGGAAGATTTTCTCTAGCTTATCCTTGTTCTCCCAAAACATTAAAAAGTAGAGAATTTAGACAGGAAAGGATATTAGACTTTGATGCTTCATTTTCAGAGGAGACTTGTAAGAAGAAAAAGTGACACCATGTGATTTAGTCTCATGACAAGGTTATAAAGAAAACAAGAGATACAAAAACTCAATCTGTTGTAGTTACATTATTTACATTGGTACATGCTATCTTCTTTATTCTGAATGCATGCTTGAGTGCTTCAAAATGGGAATATAGAATCTTCATAAAGATTTACTAAGTGAACTTCAAAGAAGTAACTTCTTAATTTAATGGTAATTATATGGCTTAAAATGTACTTTCTTTTTTTTGAAGTATGTTTGCTCAATACATTGCTCTGTGTATGCGAACATTAAGTCATTTTGCCGTCCTTCAAAATACATAAGAGCTTACTTAAGTTTGGAAACGTTGACATCTATTTAGCTCTAGATTTAGTGCCTTTAATATTGAAAAGCACCAGATATGATTTTCCAAATAATTTTTCAAATTAGTAATCTATCTTTAAAATGTCAATTTATAATCCAAACAGTATGTAAAATTAAACTACTGCTTCCCTTTTTTGCACATTATGGTACATTGTAAAAGAAAACGTGATACTTTCTTTATAAATACAAATTAACTCAATTAATTGCCTTTCTTGTGTTTGAAATCTGTCAAAAACATTTGCCTGAAGCATCATGGACCTACATCATTTTAAAGGGAAGAAAGAAAGAACTTTAAAAGGAAATTGTTTTCTTTGATGATTTTTTTCAAGCAGATGTGCTTGAAGGACTAAAAAAGGCCCTGTTTGATACTATAAAGAAGAGATAATCCCTTCTCCCAAAGTGTCTCTGTTTTATTGGAGGAATTGCTAGCATTAGAAATTCTAGCTTTGTATTAGGCAAAATAGATACAGAAAAATTCTTGGACAAATAGATTTTTGCAATGTTAATCAAAGCAAAATGTGGACTGGCATAGTCTAATAATCTGCCTAAACATTGACATAAGAATTTATAAGAATCAATAATTGTATAGTCACTCCATCAGATTTTTTTAAAAAAGAAGTTTACTTCTGCTGTCCTATACAACTTCCTAAGGCCTCTGTGGAATAGGTTCTTAAGAGTGAATGAAATAATATCACCATTTGGTTTCATAACCAGAAATTTGGTATTGAATTTTGCGGTCAAGGACTTTTTTCCTCCATCACAGTATGAGATTTGTGGTTCATTTATTGGAACACATAGATTATACCATAAAGGTAAATGGTCACAGGCGAAATTAATACCACCTTGGAATTGGTACAAAGGACTTTGTAGAGTTCACATTATTTGGGGGTCACATGATTGCCTTGCTTCCCAGATTAATGTAGAATGTAGTCAAGACATTCTACTTTTCCTATACCTTACTTGAATCTCCCTTCTTGTTTTCACCTGTAAAAATGAAGAGACTATTTTCTGAGTAAACACTCTCTGGTATCTAGTCCTAGTATAACACAGAATAAGGTTGGGTTCTTGATTAGTGCATCGATAACCCATAAAATTGGTAAATTTCTCTCTTACTATCTTCTGTGTAAAATATAGCTGACAGTTGTCCTCTGATTCAGGAGAATCTGACTAGAACTAAATAAAATAGGTCTGTAGAATTCTGTGAACATCCCTGAAAGAAGATGTGAGTATAATACAAATGTTATTATTTGGATGTAGCAGGAATAAGTCTGGCACAGAAAAGATAGTTAAGTGGACTAAGATCTGGCACCTACAGTGAATTCCAGTTAATGTCGCCTTGGTTTTCACAATTGCTGATTTATAAGACTATTTGCCAGGAATTGAAGGGAACTGCAAACTAATTTCACTTTGGATCCTGAGTAATCTTGACATAGTAATATCTTTCTGTTTCTTGGGGTTGGATTTTAATCCAGAGGTGTTACATGCAGCAATTTAGCAACAAACCTTTGAGTTTGCTAATCTACTTATAAAAATGGTCAAGTTATACAAGGTTGAAGATGGAGCACTGTGTATATTAAATATTAAGTGTTAGCATTAGCTAAGCTCCTTTCCGGTTCAAAAAAATACATGTTGAAAGAGATATTTTCTGATTTCAAAAGGGGCAAATTTGGAAACTGAATAAACTTAAAAGCCACTGAAGTACAGTTTAATGCCTGGAGATAGTAATTACGCATGACCTGTAATACCCCTAGGAGTACTCCCAGAATATTTAAGTCATTGGTTACATCTGGCTCTTCTGTGTGGTCATCTTAGTTGTTGCTTTCTTCTTAAATATAATGAAACAAAAAATTTAATTAAAGTGTGTACACATACACGCATACACATGCTGCAGCTAAGTGGTTGTTTATATAAACTGTACTAGATGTTTTAAGTACTTAATGAATATTAGGGAACTATAAACTATGGAGTTTACTGAACTACTTACTCTCTTGAAATCAGTTTGCCCCGAGGTAATGGCCTATCACAGGTTCTTATGAAGGGACTTTGTAAAGTAGGAGGTGCTGAAGAGTATACTGTAGCATAATACACTTTTGGTAACTTATGCTCCTGTGCATTGCTTCACATCTTGCTAAAACATACACATTTCCTATTGCAGGTAGGTTCTAAAATATAGGGGTCCATCTGCTGATTTTGCAAAAGGCTTTTTATATATGCACGTGGCATCTATTTTTGTTGTTGTTGTTCTCTCTGAAGAGAAGACTAATTTTTACATTTCAGTCAACATTTTGCCATTTGAGCTTAACACATTGCTTACCTAATCACAGTACCTAAAGTCTGGCTAATGACAGAAATACTACAAACATTCCTTGCACTTTGGCAGCATTTGGGTACGTCTAAGTTGGAAGAAACATGACATCCAATGGAATCTTTATTAATTTTTCTTTCTGAACTATTTTCTCCGGTTTCCAATTATCTTTTCACTTATGAAATCACAAAATCTTAGGCTTGGAAGGAAATTTATTTATTAAAAAGTATATTACTACAAAATAATTGCATATATTAGTTACATTTATATTGTTATTAATATTTGTCAAAAATTGACCACATTTAAAGATGAAGAGCCTAAAACCTAGAGAAGTAAATTGATTATTTTCTAGAAAACAAGGTGTCAAAATCAAGACAAAAACTCATTTATTTTAAATTTTAGTGTAGTTTTTTAGTTAATTTAAACTAATACTTAATATAATCTTAACTAGTAACGTTGTAGCCTAAAACAAGATATTGAATGAGATATTTTAAATCTACTTTCTACACCCACTGGACTGATTCTTTTTGCAAACATTTCTGTCACTTATGTACAAATTAGTAACAAGGACCCCACAATTTAACTATTTAAGTATTTTACAACAGCACAAGGTCCAATGGTCCCTCCTATTGTTGATCTTGCATAATCTTTGACCATCTTAAACTCTAGTTTATCTTTGTGGGTCCCAAATAAAGCTGGGCTGAATGTTGAAGCCAACTTCAAACATGAAGTTGTAATTGGAGAAAACAGCCCAACTGCTGAAAATTATTGAAAGGAATTTAAATCATTACCCATGTCTCCTAAAAAATTATAAAAGAAGAGTTACATTGCGTGCACTGTGTCTTCTTGAGAGCCAGTTTGAAATTCTTCCTGCTCCCTATGTAGAAATCGATCGCTTGCATGCCACCTGTTCTGTAGCCCTCTCTCCTTTGTTGTGCTGAATTCTCCAAACATTTTCTATCTTTAATCCAGACAACACACAGATTTAGTCTTGTCCACACACCCCTGTACCACCAGCACACATCACATGCGTACAGCTGCCTGGATATCTGCTTTACCCCCTCTGGTAGCTCTTTTCTGTGTTCACTGTCTTGCCGTTCTGGCTTTTCTAGTTCTATGGTTCACACATTCAATGGATATGTGGTGTGCACAGTGGGAAGAGAGGCAAATTTTCAACACTGTATTTTGATTTGCATATTACATTTATTCCTTTAGCTTTTTTGAGAACTTGATTTCAAAAAGGGAATGACCTACACTAACTATCCATTCGTTGTGCTTGATTTGTTATATCAAAGTGGGATGAAGGATGATTTTATGTGATAGCCTATGTAAGGTATTATTTCATACATTTTGGGGTCAATAAAAGTGATCCTCCCCTCAAGGAACTTAAGAACCAACTGACTACGGATTGAGGAAGAAAGAGGGGGAGAAATTGACCTTTTTTTCTTGAAATTCATGGTCTGCTAGGAAAGATAAGTTTTGTAAAATAATTAATAATAATATGAGTTTTAATTACTATAGGAGAAATGTAGACATGGTGACCAAATGAAGAGAGCAGTCCAAGCAATTCTGATTTGGATGAGGAAAAAATTTGAGTTATGCCTTATAGAATACGAAAATGTAAGACAGGGTTTGGAGATGATGAGAAAAATGGAGCACTGATTTGTAGAGGAGAAAGCTCACTTGGTCTATGTAAATGACATTTGCTCTTTTATGTGATTTTAGTATGATTAGAGTATAGCTAGTTTACTTCACAACTGTGTTGTCTTGTACATATTTTCAAAATAAATGTAGAAAATTTGGTATGATGACTTTATTAGGAAATGATTTATGTCTAGAAATCCACAAGAAAAACTTGAACATATAGTATTCAAATTAGAAATTGCTATTAATATTTGCTTTAGTGGAAAACTTAATCATATTTGTCATTTCATCTCTACAGAGCTGTACATTATGGAGGTTTTTTTCACTGAACTGTGATGTTTAACCTTTTAAACCTATAGAATATGTAAAAGTCCCATGCAGAAAAGATATAGGCCTGTATATAAATTTATCTCAACTCTCAAAGGGGTCAGGTTGCATTTTTTTTAATTCACTTCATGATTGTTCATGCTTCTGTGCCTAAAGGTCATTGGATGCTCCTTCTTGTATTTGTGTCCCCCATATCTATTATTTTGTAAAAGTAATTTTCTTATGAGATATTTTCTCACAGAGATGTGGACCTTAAGGACAATGTTGAGAAAAGATCCTAAGGATATATCATGAAATATCAGTGTAAGAAAATAGATGCTATGCATAATTTATATGAGAACACTAAAATGTCAAAAAAAATCAACAGACTAAAACTACAAAAATTAGCAATTTTTCCACTATTCCTGCTTCGTTACCAGCCAGAAAGTTTTTTTTAAAAGTAAACAATCACTAAGAATTTATTAAGTAACAACCCATATACTGGGAACTTTCTCACAAGATAAGGGATCCAAAGATCAGCTGCATGTAACAGAAAATCTTATTTGCAATGCCATATGCAAAGGATATTCAGTTATCACATAAAATAAGACACCTGGAGGAAATTAGACTGGTGATGGCCCTGGGCTCAATGATAACCCATATTCTTTTTATTCAGTTCCTCTACCATTCTCAAAATTGTTATTCATCCCCTTGCTTTTTCACCTGCTGAAAGCAGGATGGTTGTCATAGCTCTAGATATCCTCTCTACTCAAAGCAAGAAGGGAAGAAGAAAAGATGGCAGAGGTGAATTTCTGAGAGTGGCTCTCACTTTTTACCACTGAAGTAAAAAAATTTCTAGAATCTTTCCAATAGTCTTCTGCTGGCATTTCATTGGTCAAAATTAGGTCACATGCTCATTTCTGGCTGCAAGAGAGGCTGGGAAGAGACTTTCTGGAAAGGAGGAGTGTGCTAGACAGGACTTGCTTAGACCAGTTACAGTGTTTACTTTTGAGCTTAATGCATTCTCCTCTTGAACAAAGACAGAATACTAATTTGGTGGAAAAAGTTTCTAAGGTGGACATTGGCGGCATGGGGTAGGAGCAGTGAGTTGGCTAATGGTTAGTGTGTTTCATATAGAGATGGAAATGTAGTCATGTTCTCATAAATAAATTGAAGAACTGGGTCCTGAATCCACAACTTTAGATTCAAGTGCAAATACTGTTTCCATAATGCCTGAGAGGTTTTGAAGGAGAGCTTGGCAATTTTTTCTTCATAGCATTATCTTGAGAGGACATTTCTATACTTTTAAGAGGTGTCGTTTTTGTCTCTGTTAACTTCCAAAGTCCAAAACAAATAAAACAAACCTTATTCTGTATTGCATGAGATATATAAAGAGAGAACAGGATCCTAATGGATCACTAATAGCACCTATCATATCACAAAGTGGTGACAGTGTGTGTCCCTGCTTCACAGTGTTCTTTAAACACTTTATTTAGCATGTAAATACTTTTGCCAAAGTCTAAAAAATGAGCTTGCCTCTGAAAATAGAAGTGTTAGAGAAATGTAAAACGACATTCATACTTCATTTTCAAAACGAACAGTCTTCTTATTCAGTTCTTTGGTTAAAGAGCAGGTAATTACAGAAGATACTCCAGATAATTAAGGCAGATTTTATCTACTTAGTCTCTAATCAAAAAATAAAATAAAACCAGTAAGAAAAAAATATGGAATTTTTGGCTTTATCTATGAAGTTATTGTAATGCTATATTTTCTTTAAGGGAGGCCTATTTTAATTAATTCATACGAGCTACAATTTAGCATATCCTGATATTTCTCTAGCTTCTAATATTAGTGCATTTTGCACATGAATGAACTGTAGTGATAGCCTAGAAACCATACATCCACTTGAATTCTTGAAACGTGAAATTTTATGTGATGAAATTCCCCTCCAGGCTAAGAATAAGTTAAGAACAAGAATACTGAGTGGATAGTATTTTGTATTGCTTGTTCATTTTTTATTAAGGCAGCTTGCGTATTCCGGTTTCACACTTCCATATGACTCATATAAATAATTCACACACTTGGTTCAAATGCGGAAATAATTGGTGGGAGATTATTTGGAGTACTTTTGTTTCCAATGTTGAATACGTCTTCTGTAAAAGAAAGTCTTGAATATCCTTTAAAACCTTAGGTTCTCATTATCTTTCTTACGTATAATTATTTTCATCTCTGTATTCCCAAGGTTCGTATGATTTACAATTGGGGGATCAGCATGATAGAAGGAAGAGAATATGGGGATTGAGATGGAAAGGCTTTGTTCTTTGACACATATCTGAGCCTGTTTTTTCAACTGTATAATAGTCATGATAATAGTTCAATTACAAGGCTGTTATGAGGATTACATATAACACAGGTAAAGAGCATGCATCTGACCCTACAACAACTTGAAACTGAGCTACTGTCACTACTATTTACAACTGAGAAAACCGAGGCTCGGAACTATGTGTATAAAAGTTGTAAGTAAATTATAACTTGGTTTAAGGCATTTATAAGTAAGATTTTCAACTTTGCCTCCTTTCTGACAAAGATTAATTTTTTATTAAGTGATTAATGAAACCATGGTTTAATTGCTTTTGGTGTAAGACGAGAAGAGAAATTGTTCATATTTACATATTTTCTCATTATGTATGTAGATGGAAAATACACCTAGCACCTTGGTTTTTTGTGACAGTAACTCACAAATAAAGATTTTGGACATCTGATGAAGCCAGTCACGTGATATGCAATGAAAAGCATGCCTGACTATGAGAGATATGAGAAAAAATGAACAAAACCAGAAAGGCAAAAACCAAACACCACACCAAAAACCAAATCCCAAAGTAAATCCTGTTTTCTAAAAATCGAAGTGTTAGATAAGTATCAACCTTAAGGTATAATACTGATAATTCATTTGATAAGTAAGCTGACTTTTGAAAACTATATTCTCAAATACGTTGTAAGTGCTTGAGCAGGCTTAAACTTTGCTCTTTTTATTATGCCAGTTAAATTTAAATTTGTTTCCTTAATCAGGTTAACATGTCACACTCCTTCTCAAAGGTTGTCATTGGTTCCCTACTGTCTATAGAGTGACAACTAAACTCCCATTGTTTCATTTAAGATACGTGATATCTCCCCTCATCCCGCCTCTCCTCCCCTATCTTGGTCTGTAATTGTCCATGAACTGTATGCTCCTGTCATACGGTTCCCTCCTTCTTTTCTCCAAAGTGTTTGAAATGTAAGGCCTGGCCTGTTTGTACTCATCCTGTTCCTGAAGCATCAAAGCTAGAATGACCCTTCTTTGTATACCAGTCCTTCAAAATGCATTGAAATACCAGATATGTTTCATGAAGCCTTTTCCAATCCTTTAAAATTTTTGTAGTCTTTTGTTTGTCTTCAGTTGCGAGACATTTTGAATCTATGTATTTCATTCTTCCTTACGTTTTAATAGTTATGTTTGTCTTATGCATGTATTTATAAACACCTTGAGGACGGGCCATGTTTTATAATTTTCTATATGTTTCACAGTATCTGTCAGACAACATTGTAGGTTCTCAATAAATAACTGCAGAAAGAGCTAAAAATTAATGTAATATTGGTCATATAACTAATGCCTATATCTTCCTGGCAGTTTTTCCCTTTAAAAGAATGTATGCTCTGTGCTTTTAGGATTTTTGTCTGTTGTGTTCACTAATGTATTCCCAGTGCCTAAAGAAGTGTCTGGAACATAGAAGGTGCTCAGTATTTCTTGACTATAATAATGCGTTTATGTATTTAAGTCAAATAACCATTGGACAAACACACTATTAAGACTATTTCACTAAAAATTGACATTTTCATAATACTAGTAAAATATTATTATTGAGAGGCTGTTTGACCCAACCATTGGACAAACACACTATTAAGACTATTTCACTAAAAATTGACATTTTTATAATACTAGTAAAATATTATTATTGAGAGGCTGTTTGACCCTCTATGACTAACATTTTTTATGCGGGTGGGGGAGTCTTGATTTGAAAGACTATTAAAAGAACTGATGGCTGAAGTACTATCCAAATCTAAGCGGCAGTGAATGTTGTTGGATTATAATTCACTAAATCTCAACAGTAGGGTTTTCGCTCAAATTTGTGGCTTATATTAGCCATTTTATTCTAATTCCTCATATATGGTATACAATGTAAAACCCATCACAAGTTAGACAATGTACTGAAACCAATTAATAGTGTATCTAGACTACGTGCATTTGGGAAGGTTTATTCAGGACCAATTGTTGAGACAGAAATAGATATTTAATCTAATTGTGTTTTTTGTGAGTCACAGCCAATGTAGGGTCCTATTCTTACCTTTTAAATATCAAGCAGTATTAACTGGTATCCTTAATGCAAAATTTGAAAGTGGGCATGGATGAATTTTGTTCTATGGATTATTTTTCAGTGGTGATTATATATATATAATGTCATAAATTAGAATTTTAATGCATTCTAAGTGTCAGAACTAGAAGGAAACCTGTAGTAAATCTTTTGGTGAATTAGTTTTGATATAGGAATAATTGCTAATTTGCATGTTCTGTACAATTTGATTTTTGTGTGCATCAACATATTTTATACACATAAATTCTTTCGATAGGATGAGAGAAAAATAAATTAATATCTGAGTACTTAATTTTGAAACTACTGTAGTTTGTAAAAGGTCATTTCAGGCAGGAAGAGATAGTGTTCCTATAAAGTACAGCTTGCTATCTGTGTGCTAATTGAGCTTATCTCTTCCCTGAAACAGAATTATCTGTTCTTAGGCTTAAGAAAAGCTGCTACAGTCACTACAGTGGTATTTACAAAAGATCTAACTTCCTAGACACTTTATCTTTCTCTGTGGTTCCTTGTCTTTGTTAGGCAGAAAAGAATTACGTGGTATTATTCTTAATTTGCTGAGAAGGTGTGATATTTTACTAATGAAATAAAAATGATTACTGGAATATGTTTACATGCTAATGAGTGATAGAGACTCAGAGGGAAAAAAACACCCTCTGAGATTTGTTTTTATAATTCCTCTTGGAGATCTATACTGAAAAACTTGTCCTTTTCTTGTAATTCATGTAAATGATCCTAAATATTGCATTTACATTCCCTGTAAAAATTACTGCCAAAGGAAGACGTTTCAAGCCTACAGAATTCTAGGTGTATATGAAGCTCAGATGAAATAAAGTGTGGTTTACTGAAAGCAAAATAAACAGGAAGATTATTTAAATGGCCTTCACCCTGGTAGCCTGCCATTTCTTTTTCCCCACTGCAAATCCATGAGAAGATGGTATCTGAGATAATGGGCCAATTATTATAAACTCTTATAATTGCCAGGCAATAAACATTCTAAACAGTAGAAACCTAAAGTATAAAGCTACAATGCTCTATATTACTCTCTAGTTCTTCACCATCCTTATTAGAATGAGCTAATTGTTGTTACTCAAAAAGAAAACTGGGGGGCTGGCCCGGTGGCGCAGCAGTTAAGTTTGCACGTTCCGCTTCTCGGCAGCCCAGGATTTGCCAGTTTGGATCCCGGGTGCAGACATGGCACTACTTGGCACGCCATGCTCTGGTAGCCGTCCCACTTATAAAGTAGAGGAAGATGGGCACAATGTTAGCTCAGAGCCAGGCTTCCTCAGCTAAAAAGAGGAGGACTGGCAGTAGTTAGCTCAGGGCTAATCTTCCTCAAAAAAACAAAAAGAAAGAAAAAAAAAGAGAAAACTGGCCTTGATGACCAAACTAATGAGAGGTCAACACTCTCCTGAAAGTGGAAAATCACAGAAGAGTAATTAATCAGATTGGGCAAAAAAGGAAGAGAAAAGATGGGAAAAAATATTTCACAAAGGCAAAAAAAGACAATGTATGGTGGAGTGAAAGCAAGTTCTTGATGACACTGAGATTTTTAACTTTGTTACGTGAATATGATATTGTACTCAATCTTGTCTACACCACCTAGAATGTAGGGTTTACAGATAAAATATAGGACACTCAGTTAAATTCAAATTTTAGATAAAATATTTGTTTATTTGAAGTTCAAATTTACCTGAGAGTTTTGCATTTTTATTTACTAAGTCTAGCAACTGTATCTGGAAACACATTGCTTTTTAAGAGATTAGCTCTGCTGGAAATGTTCTCCTCCTCAAATTTTCTGTATAATACCAAAGCCAAGGGAAAAGTGCCACTGGTGGATCCAAGTCTAAGGACCCAAAGTGGCTGTCGTTCTAAGGGCAAACATCTCTTTTTAAGATATGTTATGTGAAGATGTTGAATAATAGCATTAAACTTTCACCCTGGAAAATGACACCTTCTGGCTCTTGCTGAGGCAGCACTTCTGGGCACACTAAGTACCTTATTAGTTATATAAGGGATCCTACTTTCAGGCAACTTTTTATTTGCTTAGCATTCAGATGACCTGTAGTAGGTGAAAAGGTAACTAATAGTACAGCCACTGAGTGGGGGCTGGCAGGATACACTCAATCAACCAGTGGCTTCTGGATACACATGCCCAAAGGTTCAGAGAAGGGTGATATAGTCCACTGGCTTAAACCCTCTCCTGGATAACTCTTAGATTACAATTTTTCCTTAATGTATGTGTAGTACTATATTTACATAATCAAACCATATTCAAAAACAATTTGAGGGACTGAATGCGTGAGGTAAATCAGTAACAAAAGTCTAATTAAATTGGGCATTGAGATAGCCCCACTTAAAGCCCCAATGCGTATGATCAAGCAGTCACAAACATACAGAGATGGACATTCTGCTGTGTACCTTTATCAATTAGAACATGTGTAAGTAATAAAATGTACTATGAGATATAAATATATAAATACATAGCATAGGACAGAGAAAATGATTTTTACTTAATATGTGCCTTAAGTTTGTATGTAATAATTTTATGTGTGGAGGGGGAAAAAATACTTGGTTAACATTTTTCTTTAGTACCTAGCTCAGTTCCTGGCCCTTTATAGGTACTCAATAAATTATTTATTGAATGAATAGATACATCTCCTACCTTCAATGAGTTCACAGTCCAGTGGAGTAGACAGATATAGAAAGGTAAAAAATAGTACATTATTACTGGTGCCATGATAGAGATTTTCACATGCTAATATGGGAGAAGTGAGGAGACACATATAATCCACTCCTGTGTGGAGCCAGAAAGGCATCCTGAGAAAGTTGACATTTAAACTAAATGCAATTATCTAAGGAAAAGTAGGTTAAAAGATGGAGAGGATGTAGAGAGAGAGATTATGAGCACAGGGTTGGATGTGAGAAGCCCTGTAAATGTGAACTTCCCTGCAGTAAGTACTTCTGAGGTATACATCTTAATGCAAAGAGGACAGAGAATTGCAGCTGAAAACTTGGAGGGCCTCATTTTATGTCAGACTAAAGAGCTTGGATTTTATTCTCGGAACCACTGGGAACCATTGACAGATTTTAAGCAGGGCCTAAAAAAGGTCAGATATGCAATTTAGGTGGAGCATTTTACCAACAATGTGGAGAATGGATCCTAAAGGGACAAAATTGCGGGCAAGAGGACCAAGAGGTAACTATGAGAGTAATGCAACAATACAGTGATAAGGGTGGTAAGGTAAGAGTTGTTGGATGGGGTAGTGGCAGGGCTCAGGTTGAAGAAATATTACAGAGGTAAAATTAGAAGGGCTTGGTGATTGGTTAAATACCTGAACAGGGAATGGAGAAATGTCTAACACCAAAATGGAGATATGAGTGTGACAATGTGGGGAGAGGTCTGAGTTGGAACAAATGAATTAAGGTCTATCAACTCAGAGGTAAAATCCTGAATGTGTTTGAGATCCCCTTGAAGAGTGTGAACATGATGGAGAGCGAGCAAGAAAATGGAAGCCTAGAGAATGTCAAAATTGAAAATTTGGTAGGGGAAGAGGAGGAGAAGGAGGTAATGATAAGAGAGGATAGAGGGGAAACAGAATGGCGTGAATCCTGAAAAACAAGAGTAGAGAAAATTGAGACAAGAATAATAGTGCCAAATACAGCACAGAGGTTTAGCCAGACATATCTCCATTCAAATATTTTTTAGAATATCTTTATAACACAACACAACATACATTCATTTAATTTTCTCACCCTCTGTTTGGAGAACAGATTTTAAATTAGAAAGGTGCTTACCACAGACTAGTCATGACATTTGATAAAGGTTGTTTGCCCTGTTTAATGTACAGTCTAGGAAAATTTCATAATGAACTGATTAGAATTTAAATGATACCTGTTTTAAAACATCTTTTCATACTGCATATATTTATAGGATAGATTATTCAAGTTCCTAGGTCTATCAGGAAATTAATTTACAGTTTAAAATGAACTAAATTTATACTGTGTCTGCATCTAAATTCCTCAAGAGAGAAATTATATTCTATCAAGCATAAAATACATATTTAAATATTATCTGTTTACACATACTTACATGATAAACTCTAAGAGCCTTTTTAGAGGCATTACGGGATATTCATTAAATACAATGAAATGAACTGCATTCCTCCAAAAATGATAGTTCTTTCTGATTTCTGACTTTAATGATTGCATTACAAAGACTGTACTTTAAGGACCAATAACAGGAAGAGAAGTTCATTGGGAAATAAGCAGAGGAAAGATCAGGAAAGCTGGGTGTGAGGAAGAGTCAGAAAAACCAACAGGGCTGCTACCACTCTATCATGGGGTTAGAAGTAGTGAGGCTGTGAAAGAAGATTCTACTTGATTTATTTAGATACATAAACCTGTTGGCCATTTGTGTCCTCCAAAATTTCTTGCTGGACATCTCCTTTAAGGCTAAGTTTACTGTCATGCTGCATGGGTTTATGAACCTCGACCTTGACTCTATTCCATTCCTCTTCTCATCTCTGTATCATTTATTGTCCCTTCATCATCCCTACAACCTTTTCTCTATTGGTAATCCCTAGATTCTTGTCATGTAATTATGTATAGCATTTAGTACTGTTTGCTGAAACACTTTTCATACCCTGAGCAGGTGCCAACTGGGGGGCAGCACAAGATGTCCATATACGTATATACATACATACATATATATATGGAATGAAATATATGTATCATATGTGTGTCTATATACACATATATGCAATATATATATACATTCTTTCCTGATATTTATAAGTGATATATGTATATGTATGTGTGTGTGTGTGACCATGAGATTTTGATTATTCACATTTTCCATTTGGATTCCAGTAGATTTGACCATTCCATTTAACAAAAGAAGCTGAGAGAGAAGTGATTTAACTTGTCTTGTGTCACAGGACTTACACTCAGGTTCATCCGACGCCTAGCAGCTGCTCTAGACCACTACACTCCAATGATAGGGCTGTTCTGGCAGGACCACCTGGGACACTAGTTGGCAATGGCCAGTCCTGGCTTCCCCAACAAGGAGTCCCAGCTGGTGGCTGCTCTCTGTCACTTTAGGATTGACTTGGCTCTGCTGGATTTGCATTCATTGGATCATACCACTAAATCTAAATGCCTGTTGCTTCTTGAGAATCTTAATTCTCTCCTCAGTGATGGTACTTAGTATAATATTTGGTGGACTTTTCTGAAAGTTAACTTCCATGTGGGAACAAAACAAAGCAACTTTTTAAAAGTTTGATTCATCTGTCCTCTGCTCAGTAGAAAGGAGTTTAGTGTACATATGAGAAAATGTATCACATACAGGCACATGGGCAGTAATTCAGGCATTCTTGATGTACTAAATGAATTTCAGTACTAACATCTTCATTTATTTTCTGCAGTGTTTCTTGAAAAGAGATTATTGCCCATGGACAATGTAAAAAACCTAAACCTTCATACTTTATACTTCTAAAATGTACTTTAAACAGCTGCAAGATTATTTTAGGTGGTGAAAAAGGTGGTATATACCTTTGAGCATCATCATTTGGTGACTTTTTGAATAAAGCAACATCACATGTACCAGTGACTAGCTGCACTGTCTTGGGCCCGTTACTTAACTTCACTGGCTCTCAGTTTTTTCCTCTGTCAAATGGGGATAGTAATAGTACCAACTCACAGAGTTGTAACAAGGATTAAATGGGTTGAGTGTTCCAAAAACACCATTTATAAAAATCCGTCAAATAAAATAAAAATAGATAATATCTTTTCATTGGTAATCACAAATTTAAATTGAACTAATTTCTAAGTTTTCCATAATTCTACCTTCCCAGGCAGTCTATTGTTCTCTCCTTTGTGTTTCATCCATAGTTCTTTTTCCACCTCTCCTCTGGTCCCTATTATAATCAATGGCTTGACTTGTTTACGTGATGGTCTCTACCACTGAACTACAAGATCTTTTAAAGCATAAATTGTGTTGTGATCATATTTTTATCTCCAGGGACTTGTAACACTTCTGGTACATCATGGAGCCGTAAGGAAGATTTTTATGGTATTGAATAATAATCTCCCTCATTTCTAATCTAATATGGGAATTATTGTTATTGGTTTATTCCATAAGTATCCACAAAATCTTTTTTCCCCCATTTTGGGGCTCCCTGATTATTCTTATTTCTTTTTATACCCTCATTTCTCAGGCCTCATTGAGCATGTATTTTTTTAAATAAGGCTTTGTAACCTATTTTATTTGTGTTAAGGTATAACTTTCCCATAGCCTTTCATATTTATTATTTCATTTTATTTCCAAACCCTTGGATTTAGGCAGTATTGGTATTTAGGAAATTGAAAGAAGGAAAAGATATAATTTTATGAAGATTTCTCAGTTAAAGGGAAAGTCATGTTTCCTTACTTTGGATCCGGTGTTCTCTCGTCAATCTTCCTTTCTTCCTTTCTCTCCTGAAATCCTACTCGACGTAGCCATTTGAGAACTAAACCAGAACTTTAAGCAGGGAAAGGCAATAACAATTGACTCCAAAACAGTGGCATTTTAAAGATGGTATACATTAGGTTTGAGCAAGAAAGGCATCATTGTTCTACCTGTGGTAAGTATAGTGTCTAGGAATTTTAGGTGGGTGAAGTTAGACCCAGAAGGAACAGGGAAGAGCAAAAGTCAATCCTCTACTGAAAATACAAAATTCTGAATGGTGCATTATCAGGGCATGCTTTTCATGAATCTGATCGTGCAAAGCTGAAAGAAAGTTGCAGTTGCAGAGTAAACACTGTACTTGAAGCATTAAGAGTATGTGATTGCTTTTAAGAAGCTGGGCTGAATCATTTCAACACCCCTAATTTAATTTCAAAATAGATTATTTACAAACTCAACCCTTTTGCTATTTCCATTTCTTAATGCTTGATTGGCAACAAAGCAATCGTTTAAACACAACAACTAAAATGTGAATAAAAATCCTTAAAAAACACAATTTCCACTAGGTTTCCATAGAAACGTAGAAAACTGTGACCCCCAGGCTCAGCCATCTTTTCTTTTCTGTTGGATCATTTCTAGTGAACTTATGTGTTCCCGACCACACTTGAAAAACTCAGAAGAGGCTATTCACTTAGCACCAAAATTTCCAAAAGTGAAAGGACAGATTTAATTCTGTAGTTAAACCATAACTATAATCTGGAAGATACGTAGCAATCAGTTTTCCTAGACCAAGTCTTTGTTAGACACATGTGGATCTAGGAGTGGGTTTTATTTGTTGATGTTCTTTGTTTCTGGTATTTTATGATGTGATAAAATTAATTTCTATGACAAAATTAAGCCTCACATGGCTTTGTCCAAAATATAGAGATTGACCCTACATCTTTTCATTATATGCAAGTAAACAAAAATAAAAATAAATAAAAATGAATCACATTGAAACAAGTTTCATAGTGCTCTGTTACTTCTTCATTCTGATCACCCTGTATAGAGGTAGATAGCTGGTGATTTCATATGCTCATTGAAAACATGTTACTTCAGAGTTCTGTTATGAAGAAATGCAAATTAAAACAAACAAAATC
Source organism: Equus przewalskii (assembly GCF_037783145.1). Lineage (NCBI taxonomy): Eukaryota > Metazoa > Chordata > Mammalia > Perissodactyla > Equidae > Equus > Equus przewalskii. Next base: position 24,828,780 of record NC_091847.1, on the reverse strand, counting down.
TGCTTATAACATGTATTAAGAAAAATGAAAAAAGTACTGAAAGTAGGAAGAATCACATTTTGAAATGGCTATTTCCAAACCCAAGGGGATATTAGTTGAAATTTGAAGCCCCAGGGCAAGTAAAGAGGTTTTGCCTTATTATGTTTCTAACATATTTATATCTGTAGATATTTTCATAACATAGGGATGTTCAGAAAAGGTCAAATTGAGAAAATGGCTAAAACACACAACAGATAATATTAGATATATGTGCATGTGGAAAAATCGTGTTGCTCCCCTATAGTTCATTTAAAATACTATATCTGTCTCTCAAACACCTTCAATAGTGTAGTTGAAGTCTAATAGTTTGCTTTCTGCTCATAGCTGTATAATCCAACATCTAGTGGCAATTTCTATCTTGCAAAAATAAGTTATCTGGATGTTAATTTAAATGTGATGGCATTTTGAATTTAAATCATATTAAAATAATTCCATGTTTGGTGGAATGTGTGAATTAAATTGGAATTAGAAACAGATGTTATTGGAAAGTATTACGACTTTATTTATTTAGAGGTGGAGCTGTTTACTATACTGGTGTATAGATTGCAAATCATACAGGATATTTACTTTACTACATGTTATACTATGGCATCTAGTTTACAACCGTATATAGATACTATATAAATACTGCTATATAGGCACTATACTATTTATGCTATTTATTATATATGCTATATAGATTATAAAAAATCTATCATTAAACCCTGCTTACTTTTGATATTATTATTGATTAATGATAATAGTTGTTATGATGCATGATGCTGGAGCTACAAAGAAATGGATTCCTAAAGGAGCTTCTACATTTCTGAGAAAATAAGTAAGATTTTAAAAAGGCTAACAGCAATAGAGCACCGACTCTGCTATGTATTTCTTCAAAGGTGTCTCAGTTAAAGCAACTGTCTGACCCTGTAGATATTTCTGTGCTTACTTCACAGGGGAGGAAAATGAGGGAGATGGAGGTTAAAATAATTTAATAGGATTGTACAATTTTTAAGTGCCAAACCTGAATCTCAAATATGAGTTTTCCGACCTCCAATCTAGCGCAGATAATAGTACCAACAACATGTTGTACCATTGATCAATGAAAAGAAAAATTATCGTGGTCTCAAACTGTTAGGAAAGACTTAATTGAAGATTTTTGACATGAAATGAGCTTTGAAAAAGAGCTCAGCCTTGAGAAGTAGGGAGGGAGGATGTCTTGGGCAAGAAATACAGCATAAGCAAAGGCAAAGAAATGTCTAACCGTAAAATGAGGGCTACGACATTTTGATTATCATGGAGGAAGTAGACAAAGTATAGGTTTCAGTCAGTTTGCAGAGGGCCTCCAGCAGCAGGCTAAATATGTAATGAATCTGATGCGTGCATATCATGTGGCAGATAAGCGCAGCAATAGATGGGGAGCAAAGTGCAGGGTATGTTTTGATTACATGTTGTGAAAATAAGGAATGTTTAGCATTACTCATGCAGGTGGGAGCATTGGCAGAGGAGAAAAAGCGGTGTTTCCGGCCACAGTGAACATTGTGTGTGTCTCTGGGGTGATTTTCCATTCAAAGTATTACTCAAAGCAGTAGATAATTATGTTATTTAAATATTCAGGTAATATTCTGTAAAGAGGCTTTTGGGCAAACATATTTTATTTTCATCATTAAACTAATTCAGTTGTTCTAGAATCTATGACCTACCACCAGCCATGGATCATTTCTGAGGCCTTCTAGGCAGATGTAATAGACTAGAGATTGCTGAAGACAATTCCTTGCAGAGAAAGATTTGTGAAATCCTGCAGGGAACCAAGGAAACTCTACTCCCAAACACTCTCCCCTGCGGAGAAGGCTTTATCATTGACTGTCTCTTAGCACTTCAAAAAAACTTTGAACTTGTTACGTGGCAACTACTGTTACCTTATTTTATAAATCCCCACAAAAAATTACAGAAATATTGATGGTTATCCTAAACTGTAAATGGAGGTTCTAATCTCAATAATAGACGTTTTGTGTTTATAAACATAACTTCTTTCTCTGAATATACAAGGGAAATATGTACTTGCAAGTGGAGCTCAATTTTCAAAAATCAATTCATTTGTATACATTTCCTGAATACATGTTCTGTCCCCAAATTTTGCTGGATTTTGGTGATATAATGTTGAATAAGACATAATCCCTTCCTAAGACTATTCATCAATGAATGAATGATTTGTTCAGTGTCTCTTCTGTTCAGAAAATATTTAAATTCTAACTCCTTGCAAGAATATGTCCAAGTTGACTCTAAGTAACACCTAGATCAAGTTAATTTCAAGATCCTCCAGGCCAAAAATTTTTGCAGATTCCCATCTTTTAGGTAAACATCAAGAGATCGCATGATGAACTTGTCTCTATTCTCACCTCAAGTGACCCCGGAGTGCAAACATAAATGATGCCATATATTATCTTTGATTTTTAAATGTTTAGGTATGAATGGGATGTGGGCTAGGTAAGCAGTGACAAGAACCCTCTGATATTTTATTCTGTGCCACATCATATCTCTCTATTTTGTTCCGTTTATAACATGATACCTCAAATGATGTCATAGGACCATGCTCAAAAGCTTCATGCACAGATGCATTTTTAGGGAATTTCCCAATACCCAGAAATGTTGCATGTCATTTTCATGGCCTGATAATTTCCATTTTTGCCTTTAGAAATGCGTTTGGAGAGTACGATTATAAATATCAAGAGAAAAAATCTTACAGAGACCCTCTAAAGGCTCTTCTTCAGGGATTTCTAAGCCCCTTTGATCAGGATTCGTGTGAGGAAGTCCAACAAAAACCCTCACTACTGAATGTTCTCTTGTTCTGCTTTAAAGAAGAAGAAGCTATTTAAAAACTAGTTTTGTGCAGTTTTCCAGGACTCTTTCTCATTTTCCTTTGATTTGGAACTTTGTGTTCTTCTGTGATTTTAATGCACACTTGAATGCCCCATAAAGCATGAGAAGGATGAATTAGAGCAATAGTGTGAAAGTAGATTCTACTTAAAGGCATTTTTCTCTTATGTTGCTTTTTCCTCAAAGTACCCTTAGGAAGTAGTATTAAGATTCAAGTGTTCCAAATTCGTGGATGTTTCTACAGGCATACAGATATTCTTTCTAAATAGATAAGTTCCCTTTGAGAATGCTGTTCGAGTGAATAGTACTTTTCCTTAAAAAAAAAAAGCATGATTTATTATTATTTTGAAAATGTAGATAAATATAAAAGTAAATTCCCCTCATTTGGAACATATTGTGGTTCATATCTTCCACAAAATTAAATTGTTTACGCTATTTTAATTCATCAAGTGAATATATATCTTTCTATTAAGAAAATGGTTTGTCAGATGTCGTAAAACATTTTTTAACAGTAAAGGTCACATTTTATTGCGAAAACCTGTCAGTGCTTTATGTCCAAGCTGTGAAATGTTATTGCTTCAGGGTGATTATGTGGGAGGGGGCTGTGGTTAAGAATGCCTTTCTGTGACCGGCTATGATTTACAGCAGCGAATAGAGAATTAAACCCTTAATTGAAGCCTACAGAGCAGTACCTAGAGGCTAGATTCAGCCTGAAATTTGATTCAGACAATTTTCTTAGTCAAGCCCCTTTGGGCTCACCAGTTGATTCTCATGAGTTTTGATTGTGATTGAAAAGACAAGCTGTTTTCTGCTTTGCCTTGAACTTCCCTAAGGTAAATCCCAGTTTTAGTAAGCTTCTTGATTAAGGCGAAGGGAGACATTATGGGAGAGAGAGAGCGTGCACAGGATTTTAACTATTTCCTCAAGTCCCCAAACGAAAGTGTCATAATATATCCAATATTCTCTAGAGGAAATCCTCATTTAGTAAACTGGTAAATCTACCCTTCCTGAAATTATGATGGAACTGTATCTTTGGCCACATGTACTTGCCCCTCTGTCTCTCTGAAAGACGGGGTATGGGTCATTGGTCACAGGTACTTTATATTTGTTTGGGCCACATCTGGTATCACTAATGGGTGACTGATTTACATATGACATGAATGTCAGTCCAAAGGTCATGTGATCCTGAATAAATCTTTGCATCCCATTCTATCCATAAGCAATACCTTTATTTGTTCCATCATCTTTTCTATTTATTCTTTCTTTCATATGTCTTACAGGTTACTAAATTATTTACTCTATTAACAAGATGTGTTAAATTCTTTCTTTGTCTCATGTATTCTTTCCTGATTACTGTGCTTAACATGTCCTAAGAGTTTTGCCTGTATCGCTTAAGCCTAACTTATTATCTAGGCTTAATACTTATGGTTATCACCCACCCTTTTGTTTTCTTGTCCTCTATAGCAGAATTGAATATTCTCAATTAATGCAGCGAATTCTCATTAAGTATTGAATGCCTAAGATATGCAAGGCAATGTGCTGGGTGTTAATGAAGAAAGAAAGATAAAAAATAATCCCTAATTTGAGTTTATGGAGTAGTGGAGGAGCTAGGTTATTTAACTAAAGTTACAATGCCAGGTAGGTAGAAATTTCTGTGAAATGGGCACTGAGATGACAAGAATTGTGAGTTAGGAAAATGAATCTAGGAGTCGTGTATAACATGGGTCACAGAAGGAAAGGTTAGATGAATACGGTCATTTCAGTAGTCTAGGAAAATAATAATGTTATCCTAAACCACTGCAGTGGTCATGAGATAACAAAGAAAGAGTCAGACACAAATTATATTTTGGAAGTAGAATTAACATTACTTGCCAACCTACTGAATATGAGTAGTTCAGGAGCAGCGGAAAGGACACTAAGATGACCTTGAGCCCTTGAGCCTGGGTGAATGGGAGGATGACCAGTAAACAAATAAAAATAGGAACATAGGGATGGGGCCAGCTGAGGCAAAAGATGATTTTCCAGATGGAAACGTATTGAACATGATATTCCAACAGTATATTTGCACAGCGATGTGAGGCAGACAGGAAATTCTCAACAGAAAATTTCCAGAAATAAAATTTGGGAATTGTCTCAATAGAAGAGAATGATCAGCCGAGGGATGTGTTTCTCTCTTCAAGGGAAAGAATATAGAGCTAAAGGAGAGAAAATAATGAAACTTTCAGAATTAGCAACACCTTTAGGGGAAAAAGAGGTAAAGAGAGAGGAAAAATCAATATGAAACAGGATTGTCAGAGGTAGAAGGAAAAGCAAAACCGAGGAGTTGGGCAAAGCCCATTGAGAAAAGCAGAAGAATTAGATGATAGAGAAAAGGTAATTAGGTTTAGCTAATAATAATTTACTGATGATTTTGGGGAGAAAGATTCAATAAAATGGTGGGGCAATGAATTGTATTTTGAGGTATTTATGACTCAGACGTGATAAATTGGAAGCAGTGAGGATAAACCTTCGTGGTTGAAAGTTTGCTAGTAAAGGAGAATTGTAAGAGAGTAACAAGAATGAAAAAAAGCTGGATTACATGGTTTTATGATAGAGGAGATTTAGGCATGCCTGTGGGCTGAATGGATTGTTACAGGGAAGATGGAGAGATGGAAGACGTAAACGTAATAGGACATAAGTGATAGAACCTGGCTATAGGCAGCTAGAAAATTGGGATCAAGAAAGCAGAGGGTGAAGGGTATATCATTTTATGGTTTTGGTAAAGAATAAAAGTTTCCTAGACCAGTGTGAGACCTTCCATCATTCTTGTCTTGCCCCTCTGTGAATAGCCTGCATGCTTCTTGGCCACATTTAACGAGATGTGAATTGGATATTCCGATGGTCAATATACCATCATCATCCAAAAGTGTTCTAAAATATCCTCTCTTATCTTGTATATCTACTAATAAATAGCTGAGGCTTTGGCCCTCCTTAATTTTAATTAACATACACAATAATTTACATAAAAACAGATTGATGTGGTCAAAAATGAAAATGAATATGAAAGAGCAAGACACAATATCAAATAAAGAAGCACTGACTTTTCATATAGGAAAGTAAATTTGGTGATAGGGACATGAAGAAAAACAGAAATTCAGTTGTTGGAGCATCTGGTTTTCAGATGATAAATATGGATAATTAATGATGAAATTTAATATTTTATTGAAGGACTCACATTGCATGTAAGGTTGTATTAGATAAGATTTTTTACATAAATTCTTTGCTTATTCCATGCTTCACACTTGATTTCTACAGTTTATAAGACTTGTTAACCATCAGTACACCTGGATTCAGCTGAGCATGTGCATCTTATCTAATCCTAGAGAAGAGATTATTTTCTAAGGACCCAGACTGTTGCCCTTTAATACTTAATGTTTTAAACACAAGACTATAATCCTATTAATGCATATTTTATGAAAAAAACATGATAAAATGTATGTTAGTCTAATGATAGTGATAGCAAATTAATTATAAGTGGTACTGAGATTGTGATGACTCTCATTTTTAGGTAACTTCCTAGGGAAATAATAACATTTTCTGACTGTGACTAAGATGATCCTTATTAGCACTGCTGAATAATCTTCCAGAGAATTTTCTTAGACAATTAACAGCAAAATAACTTTACCCAACTTTTCTTTGTAAAAGAGATAAAGACACAGAGATTTTGTTTTGTTTTTAAAGATTAATTTTGACTACAATTATTTTGGCATATTTGTCAGACTTTCATTTCTATTCAACACATATTTAGTTAATACCTGTCTTCTGTGCCAGACTGTTTTGTAGGTGTGGGAATGCTATGATCAAGATAACAGACCAGTAGTCTTTGCCCTCCCAGGATCATATATTCCAGTGTGGTAGATTACAAAGGAGAATAAGAAACACTTAAAGCACAGAAGACAATCATTTCAGTCTTGAGGAGTTAGGGAGAATTTGTTAGGCTTCTAGATTGGGTGTGTGAGTAGACTGTGGTACATTTCCTAGAGAAAATAAGTTTTGGGATAGTACAGCTCAATCAAAAACCTGAGTATAAATTAAGGAGTGAGGATATATGAAATGGTGAGCAGAGTAAGGACTTCCTTTATACTAAGGGAAATAAGGAATCACTGAAAGGTTATAAGCAAAGTGGTGACATGATTAAAATTGCACTTTGCCAAGATCTGTTCAGTAGGGAGAATAAAGCAGATGAAGCAAGCCTAGAATCAGGAATCTTTATTAGGCAACAGCTGAATTAATGCAGGCGTTGCATTATGGTAACCTAAACTAGTGCTGACCTGTGCAATTAGATAATCGATTTGAGGGATACTTAGGAGACGGAGTCTACATTTCCTGGTACTTAATGGTAGATGAGATAGGGAAAGGAAAGAATCAAGAATGCCAGGGTTTCTGGTTTAGGCGATTGAGTAGACTGTAGTGCTTTTCTTTGAATGTGGAATCACAGGAAGAAGATCTGATTTAGGAGCAGAGGAAAATGAACTCCATTGTGGACACATTGCATTTAGCAGTCCCTTGAACTATCCTTGTGTTAATGTCTGATTGGCCATCTGTTCTGTGGGTCTGAGCTTTTGGAGAGAGGAGATGAGCAGCTGTATACCTGGAGATCACAACTATGGTAGAAGTAGTTGCTCTGAGAATGTGTAGAGTGAGAAGAGAGCCTCAAACAGAGTCTACCAACTTTTGCTGTAAGGAGCCAGATAGTGAATATTTCAGAGTTTGTGGGCCATACAGTCAGGACGACTCAACTCTGCTGTTGTAGCACTGAGGCAGCCATAGACAATGCAGAAGTGAGTGGGCGTGGCTGTGCGACTTTGAAAGTTAATTATAGATGCTGAAATTTAAACTTCATATAATTATCGGATATCAGTAAATATTATTCTTCCTTGGATTTCTTTGAAATTTTTTCCAACTATTTAATGCTATACATGTCCATTCCTAGTTTTGTCTACCATACAAAGAAAAAAGTGGTGGGCCAGATAAGGCCCATGGGCCACAGTTTACAGACCTCTAGCCTGGAATATTACCCTTCTGTTAAGAGAAACCAAAGAGGAAGTGACAATCATTTGGTCAGAAATGTAGAAGAAATATTAAGAACGTAACATAAATATATATATTTATATCATATCATCATATGATATATCATCATATCATATAATTTTGAGTTAGCTCTGAAATTAGCAGTAGCTGGCTGCCAATAAGTTAAAAATTACATCATTGATTGAGATATACAGGTAGGGGAAAGACAACGTCTTCAATAAATATACTTCACTTACCATTATAACAGTAATAAATATAGAGATGATTGAAGAAAAGAAGTCATCCCTCCCCATTCTCTATGCCCCCTCCTGCCACCATTCCCAATGCCCAAAGCATGACTTTAGATGTCCCAGAAACTAAGTTCTAGTCTTGGCTGTCTCATTAATAGCCAGTTAATTAACTTCTCCAGTCTCAGTTTACTTTTCTGTAAAATGAAGATAATTTGGTCAAAAAAGAGAATAAATAAGAAGACGTGCATGTGCTACTGAGTTCACAGAGTTTGTGGTAAATTAGAGCCGATACCATATATGAAAGCACCCAGCAGAGTATATGGAGTATATTTAAATGCTTTTCAAACATTATTTCTCTCCTTCTCAAAATATTTGCAATTTGGTGTCCTTTCTGAATTCTAATCCTTCTCAGGGAAATGATGTTTTCCTGGTTTCAGATAAGAGTAGATAAAGACCTCAATCAATATCTGTTGATTAAGGGATTGAATGATCCTTTTTAAAATGTGAGCATCTGTGCATGGGCTGTAAACGATGCTTGACTGCAAAGGGTTCTCAGTAATTGCAAGTTTCTTGTGATGATGATACTGCTGGATATTGTAGAATCTAGTCAAGGTGCTGGGTGGGTTCGTGTGTTTGTGCACATCAAATAACACAAATGTAAGAAAATTTGAGAAGCAGTTTGGAGGGGGGGAATAAAGGATTTGTGTTAGAACTCAATTCTGCCATTTATTTGACAAAGACAAGTAAGCTCAGAACAAGTTATTTAACCTCCTCAGTAAGCCTCAGTTTCATTATCTATAAAACGTTGATAAACTGCCTCTTTGTGGGTTCTGGTGTGACTTCAATGAGGGGACGTAAGATATCAAGCACAGAGGCTGCCATGCAGTAGGGGCTCAATAAATATTAGTTCCTCCCTTTCCATTCTCTCTTACAAGAAAATCAATTTTGCCCTTTATTTTTACTTGCTGTGGACTGTTTGCCTTAAAACACAAACCGAAATGAAAAAGAAGAGTTTTATTGATGTGTTTGCAAATTGGTTGTGGGACATGTGGAATCTGTTACATTTGAAGCACATAAATTCCGTTGTGATATAAACCTCGTGCAAAGCTAAGAAGAGGTCTATAATTTGTTTTACTTAAAACATTAAATTATGATGGCTCACTTAATAACTCCAAACTACTAAGCTAAACTACATTTGTGTTCGGCAAACAGTCATAAAAATCCCTGTTAGACGTTTAATTACCGCACAAATTGTTTTATAAAGCACTGTAAAACAAACATGTTGATTAGCAAAAAGAAAGACATGATTGCAAAAACACTAATCTTTCTAAATATATAAATTTAGCTACCAGAAAATATTCTATCATATAGAACTCTTTACCCCTGAAAGGCTTCTCATTCTTTTGTAACCTTGTCCATTTTTAAAGATAAGACTTTACATGCTGATGCTTTTCACATGTACAGATTGGAAGAGATTTATAGTGTGCTTATGAAAAATGATTTGTTGTTTTTTTTCTTAATGGTAACTTACATTAACATTTATGAACATGAATTTACAGAATCAAATTTGCAGAGACAGGCCAAAATCAATGCTTAAGTAAGTCATGAAATAAGTGAGTGATTGTCAGAATAAAGAGATGGCAACAGTTAATAAGATTCAGGGTGCGGGGGTCAGGGAGGTGGAGTAGTTATTGAATCTCATTAGACAAACCAATTCTGAAGTCATCACTCCCAGTTCTTCATATCGAAGGCAGAAGAACTATCTTCCCCAGAGTATTAATGTGATCTTCATCAATGCTTTTTTAATGAAAATGCTAGTTCTAAACTCAAATCAGGAGGGCTGCACTGTAACTTGAATTCTATCATAGGAGAATTTATAGTGGTAAAAGTACATCTTTGAAACTACGATGTAATCTTGGCAAGATCATTTAGAGCTGTAACTGGTAGCCATATGATAGATTAAGCACACTCACACAAGTATGAACACACACATGTAGACACATGCAAATAAACAAATTTCACAAAAGTGATACACATCAGACAAAGTCTTGTGATTTTGGCTTAATGGCAAAAAACGCAAGGGAGAGAGAGAGGGAGACAGAGAGACAGAGAGGTGTGGTACCATTTTCTCATTTGCATACTCATTCAACAAATATTTCTTCAGTAACATTCTATTATTCAGCTATTGTAGTTGCAAGGACGAATTAGAATTTCCATGTATAAAACCTATAGTTTTGATGACAGAGAAAGAAATATAAACAATTTAAATAAATTATAATCAGAGAAAGATATAACCGTTAATAGACCACTTACTCATTTTGGAAAATGGACATAAGGTTAGGCTTCCAGAATGAGGTGACATCATTAAATGCTTTTCAGTACTTCTGAGGGCCTAATACAGCAATGGGCACAACTCTGTCCTGGGGTATGTTATAAGAGGGAGAAGTGGGGTGTGGTCCTTGTTCTCCAGGACCTTGCATATAACATCATATGGGAAACCTCTTAACTGATGCAAAGGAGAGGAATAAATCAAGGAAAGTTGTGAAAAAAATTGTACCTCTATGACAAAGAAATGGACACTCCAATAATGGCAAATATATAGATGACCAGCCAACCCCACACATAGGTTATCACTAACATAATCTCATGGGAATTGAAGGAACCTGGCCTATAAAAAGGATCTTCTTTAAAGTTTATAGAACCATCTCTTTCAAGTTCTATTCCAGACTCAAGAACTCCCCTATTTGTTACTTTATGCTGGCAAAAATATTGACCACTAATGGAACATCAAATTCTTTTTATTCTATTAATAGGCACAAAATTCAGACAAGAAAATGAAGTAACTGTAAAAGCATATATGGTATCTATAATACAAGTGAGCGTTGCACCAATTTCGAAGTGAATACTATAATAAAATAAAAACTTGGGTTATACTGGATTTCATAAAGTAATACTTACACAAGGACTAAGCTTTTGAGATTCCCTTTCTTTAATTCTAGAGAAAGGACTGAAAACTGAATTTTTAATAAATCTTCCCATGAGAGGCTAATGATCAGGCAAGAGTGGAAACCATTATCCTAAACACGGTCTTTGAGGAGCCAGCTTCTGGGTTCCTAATAAGCAGAATGTTTCCATTTCCCCTGATTTCATGTCCTTCCTCTTCTCTACAGGAGGTACCAGATTATGTGCAAAGATTGTGACAATAAATAGTAAAATGTACAATTATTTTAGTAGTTTAAATATTTTTTGTTTTTAAAGCTCGTAGGAGAATAACACATTATTAAACTGGTCTCTACTAGATCGAAGTTTTAAGTAGGCACAGCAACCTTTTCAGTCTTATATACTTATAAGACATGCTATAGTCTGAAGATTCTCACCGGTGAAGTGTTTCAGGTGCCAGTATCATACGAGTAGAAAAAAGTGATAAATCAAAGATGCACTGTTTTTTCACTTCCAGAACTGATGATTTCAGTGTTAATAAAGTTAACACAGGCCAACAAAGAGAAAGTAAAAATAATATTTAGATTTCAACAAGGAAAAGCTACGGTTTACAGCCCCCTGGTGCCTTTGTGGTATGAGGGACAGTGAATAGGGTATGATTTCCACTTTACTTTTTGAAATCTGAATTAAAGCATATAGCATTTTTTTTAGTCTATGTTTTACTCTGTTTTCAAAGACCATGCTATTCTCAAACTGGACAAAAGTGCATAAAGTAGAAAAATTACTGTTTTAGGATAATCTAGCTTTTGAATAAACCCCAACCTGTGTAACATTCAATACATCACATTATTTATGAAAACTTTTTCTGTCTATGCTTGTGGTAGATGGAATAAAGGGCTCACGCAAAGATATCCATGTCCTAGACCCAGAAAAATGTGAGTTGCATTTTCACCTGACAAAAAGGACTTTGCAGATGTGATTAAGCTAAACACTTTAAAATAGGGAGATTATTCTGGATTATCTGGATGGGATCAATGTAATCACAAAGGCCCTTGAAAGTGGAAAAGGGAGACAGAAGAAGAGTCAGAGGTGAGGACAGAAGCAGAGTTTGGATGATCAGATGTGAGAAAGACTCAACCCATCATTGCTAGCTTTGGATATGGAAGGGGTCCAGGAGCCAAGACATGTGGGTAGCTTCTAAAAGCGGGAAGAAGTAAGGAAATGGACTTTTTCCCTTGAGATTCCAGAAAGGAGCAAAACACTGACAACACTTTGACCTTTGTCAAGTGAGACCCATGCCAGACTTCTGACCTTGTAAACTGTAAAATAAAAAATTTATGATTTACAAATTTAAATTTGTAAGTAATAAATTTCTAAGCCACTGGTTTGTGCTAATCTGTTACAGAAGCAATAGGAATCTAACACAGAGTTTAGTACCTGGAAGTGGTATATTACTGTAACAAATATATAAAAATGTAGAAGTGATTTTGGAACTGGGCTAAGGGAAGTGGCTGGGAAAATTTTGAGGAGCATGAAAAAAAGGCTGGTTTGTCTTTAGAAGATAGTTAGTAGAAATATGGATGTTAATGACTCTACTAGTGAGGACTCAGAAGGAAGTGAAGAGCACAGTAGAAAAAAACATATATCACCTTAGAGAATTCCTAAATCATACTAAGTGGACTGTTAGGAGAAATATAGATGTGAAAGGCACTGTTTGTGAAGGAAGAGAAGGAAATGAAATACATGTTTTTGGAAACTGGAAGAAAGGATATCCTTGCTATACAATGGTAGAGACTTAGCAGAATTATGTTCTATGGTGATGTGGAAAACAGAATTTGTAAGTGAGAAACTTGGATATTTAGATGAGATTTCCAAGGAAATTGTTGAATGTGTGGTCTGATTTCCTCCTTGCTGCTCATAGTAAAATGTGAGAGGAGAAAGATAAACTAAGCAAAGAACTATTAAGCAAACAAAACAAAAAAGCTAATACTTCATAATTTTGCTAATCCTTAGGCAACTCAAATGGCAAAGGCTGCAAAAGTTAAGAAATTCACTGGAAGGAAACCATGATCTAGAGAAAAAGCCTCCGGTGTGTCTGGACAACCTTTTGCTAATGAATCAGAAAAATCAAAAGGTCAGAATGTTCAGTCTGAAGCCTCCTTGAAGAGGTTAAGTATTTGATTCATAGATCCCCTTAGCCCTTTCAAGAGAAGCCAAAAATAGAAATGGGATTATCGAGGGAAAAAATGTATGGAGTGGTCTCTTGTTTAATACGGTCATGCACCACATAACAGACATTTTGATCAATGATGGACTGCATATATGATGATCCCATAAGATGAGTACCATATACCTAAGTGTGTGGTAGGCTATACCATCTAGTTTTGTGCAAGTATACTCCATGATGTTTTCACAATGAAAAAATTTCCTAAGGATGCATTTTCTCAGAACATATTCCCATCACTAAGTGATGCATAACTGTAAATTGATTCTCGTGACATACATGGGAGACCCACAAGGTTCTTGAGAATTTTATGTCAGCAGAAAAACTGCCAGCTTGGATTGGAAAGAGAGAGAGAGTACAAAATGAAAGAAGTGTGTTGCACCACCAAAAAGCCACAGGTAGGAAACAGGCAGATAAAACTAGTCAGCTGCAAACATGTTCTACCTTTCCTGAAAATAAAGGATGACTCTGAAGGTGGAGACCAGAGGGTGGAGCTACAAGCAACAGAAGATTATTCTTAAGCCTTAAAAGCAAATAGAGATTGCCTGAATGGATTTTGAAATTGCTTTGGACTAGGGACTTTTTTCCTTCCACTTTCATCCTTTTCAAACCAGAATATCTATAAGTTTTATCCTATGTCTGTACTACCATTATAGTTGGAAGAAAATGACTTGCTTTTGGGGTTTCATAGACTCACAGACAGAGAGAAATTTTGCCCTAGGATGAATCATACCCCATCTCACCTATACCTAATTCAGATAATTTTGGTGGGACTTTTGAGGTAATGAGATTTAGGTAAGATTTTGGACTTTGAGTTAATGCTGTAATGGGTTGAAAATTTGAGTGACTTTGGATGGATGAGTGTATTTTGCATTTGGGATGAATGTGAATCTTTGATGGCCAAAGGGCAGGCAGAATAATTCCCCTCTCCCCAAAATTGTCTGCATACACATCCCTGTAACCTGTGAGTGTGTTATATTACATAGCAAAGGGGAATTAAAGTGGAAGATGGAATTATGGCTGCTAATCTGCTGACCCTAAAAAAGAGAAATTTCCTGGATTATCAGGGTTGGCTTAATGTAATTATATATGTTTTGAAAAGTGGAAGATGGAGGTAGAAAAAGAGAGTCAGAGGGAAATGTGACTATGGAAGAGGTCAACATGAGGCTATGTGAGAAGGAGTTAACTGGCCATTTTTGCCTTTCGAGGTGGAGGAAGGGGGCCATGAGCAAAGAAAAGTGAGCAACCTCCAAAAGCTAGGAAAACCAAAGAAATATATTGTCCCCCAGAACCTCAGAAAAGAAATATCCCCTGTTGATATATTGATCTTAGTTTAGTAAGATCCATGTCAGATTTGTAATCTACAGAACTGTAAGATAATAAGTTTGTGTTTTGAGCCACTGAGTTTGTGGTAATTTGATACAGCAGTGATAGGAACCAAGTACAGTGCATTATATAATGGCTCACTTAAAGACATCAATGGATGATGACAGTGAGATTTGTAGTGAACCTCTATCACTGACATACAGTCCTCAACAAATACTTTATTGTTTAAATCTTTCAGGATTGTCCTTTCTACTGGTGCTGTGATATACATTAATTATCTTCGTTTGGCTTTGTTTTTCACTCTTCTCTATAATAAGACACAGCCCAAAACTCTGCTATTGCTCCTGTCACTGGTTGAAGTTTCTCTTTAGGTACATGAAGATATATATGTATATATGAAGATTGCAAAAACTGGAAAATAAGGTAATACTGCCCCAATGTCAACCTTCTTTTCTTTATATAAATACTTTTGAATAAACACTTTTTTTATTTCATCAGTCAGCCCATGTCATTACTTGATCTGAAGACAAAAAGGCTGATAGAAGTAGTCTTTTGGTACATGTGCCTGTGTATGCATACATATGACACACATTTTCTTTGCATATGTTAAGAAAATAAGACACGTAATTTGTAACGTTGAGTCTCAACTATAGAGGTCAAATGTTGCAAGGAATAGTTCTAGGATGCTGTATCAGTCAAGGAAGGATAGAAAGAAGTGTACATGTTGTTCAGTTCTCGGAGTCATGATGTTACACAATTCTCCTGTCCCGGCAGGGCTGAATATTGGAATTAGAGAGTCAAAACACAATTCACTGTTATGCTTTCCCATTAAACAGCTAATGAGCTAGAATAATGACCTTTTCTCCTAACTGGTTGTAAGAATAATTAGATTTAAAAATACTTCACACATGAATGAAATCCCAGTGTTGCTAGTCAGAGAAAGTGAAGACAGAGCACCATACTTAGTTTTGCTCACTCTGATAAAGGCCATTTTGGTGTATGGGCAATAACCAGGAGAGTGGCAATATTAATCTTTGTGTAATATCACTAAGATCTTGAAAAAAGGTCACAGATAGCTGGACCACTAGTAGGACTATGTGAAATGTAAAAAATAATACTAAATATTACAAGGTGTTCTACACTACAAAAAAATTCCAATTAACTAAATTTTTCAGATTTGGGGTTCTGATAATTTGGATACACTGAGACTTAGAAAGAAAGCATTTTTATTTAAAGCATTCTTGCAACATCTTTCTAAAATATGCTAGAATATATTATTTAATGATAATCAAAAATTTTGGAGTGCCTCAAGATTCATCATTCTGGATATAAATCTTAATCATACACTTTTGGCATAAGGAACTTACAGGAAATAGATATGTATGTGTATTGATTGCATGAAATACCTATAGATGGAGACAGGATTCAAGACTGCCTCTTGTGTTTTATTCCAAAGCCCATATGCTTTTCTATAGTGATTCCTGCATGGATATTATGATTAACAGAAATCCTTGAAATTTTAGCAGTCTTTCTCTAATTTTCGAGGATTGAAATATTGTTTATTTCATGTTATCTAGGAGTGCTGGTTTCCTAAAAGGCCAGGTTTTGAATTTTGAATATTTATTAGCAAGCATTTTAATCAAAGTAGGGGAATACATTGTTGTTGCACGTTCTAGCTTAGCTTAGTTCACAATTATTTGTGGAATTGGGAAAGGTCTAGTCATCTTAGAAGTCTCTGGTACAGTCACTGGTAAGAGCAGGTTGAGGAAGACTTGTTTCTGATTATACAGAACTTTTTTTTATTTCTTAAAAACAACAAACAAGAAAGTCAAGGCTTGATCTAATTGTGCACATCAGTTTCAATGTCACTGATTAATACCCTCAATGTTAAGAATTTAACTTTCTAAGAGCATCTTCAATGTGAGAGCTGTTATTCAATTTTTTTGATAGTGCCTGCCTTACAGCTTTATTGGCTTTCAGACCACTTCCATCTGTCTAAAAGACAATTAAAGTGAAGAGTACAGTTTTATCCATTGCAAATTCATGGCAATTAATTACTTTAAACAAATTTTATACTGAGAAATGGGGAAAATGAACTTTATATTCAATTTCCTGATCTGTAATCATCTCAGAAATGAAGACAATAATAACACATGACACATATACATATAAACAGTAAATAAGTGGAATTTTTGAGAGGATTATTTGGTGTTACTGTTATTTTTTTCAAACCCAGCTTCCTTTTTGGGTGATATTTCTATTAGATAGAGCTAATATTTTCTTATATTTATTGAACATAATGCTTTTGGGTCCCAAAAATGATCAACAAAATGTAATGGAAAATATTGAGCATTTCCCATAATTGTGTAAGAAACAAAAGTCTGATATTGAAAGTATCTGGGTATATGATATGTTAAAATTGTATTTGCTTTTCCTAACATTATAAAGATTATCAAAGCATAGAACTAATATTCATAAGTGATGTCTTACTCTCATTAAAACCCCTGATTATCTGATTATTATAAGTCAATGTTTTATTCTATACATTCCTCAGGATGCTTCAAATTTAGTTCCCAAAATTTCAATATAGTTATTGTCATCACTTAGTTCACAGGGGCCCAAGTACTGTGTCATCCCTGATAAATCATGCTGCCATGAAGTAACATTAATTATTTCTGCTCCATCTAGTAGACATCAACATCAAAATTTTTCCTCAGCTTTCATCGTATGGTTGAAGTAAGCCCATTCATCATCTTTTTAGAAATGAATGGGATTGGATCATGAAATATTTTTATGATTGGCAGGCTTCATGGTGGATGCGAATAGGCAGTGGTCAGCAAAGACCTTGCAGATTTATTTTCTTGGTCATGCTTCTGCCTCCAATAATTCACTGCTTCTTCATGCTGCAACTTTTAGAGGTCAGAGAGGTGACAGCATGGGAGCAGCAGCAAGCATGATTTCTAGATCATCTTCTCCATAGTCCATTTGTTTTTTCTGAGCGTAGAGAGGGCACCTAGAGACGTAAAAACAATAGCAATCACTTTACCCTCCTAGTTCTCTGGGGCCATTGAAGTTTGCCCAAGGTCGTAACTGGCGTGTAATGGAGCTTGTTAAAAGTCTACATGTGAAGAGAGAGCTTCCAGAATAGAAATGATTTGTGAGAATTGTGCCAGCAGATTCTTAACTAATCTCTAATAACCAACTCCTGGGCAGTAGAGGCAGCCCCCTCATCAAGGATTCCTCACTGACAGTCACTGTGCGAGAGGCATCCACTGAGATAAAAGTCAAAGTAGGTAGTAATTCCAGAACTCCCAATATAAGTGTCCTCCACAAATTTATTTTATTTATCTGAACACTGCTTACCATTAAATTCATGACTCATTATCCTTGGCTCTCAAAGTTTGAGTAAATACTGAAGAAAATGTATCGTCAGCTCTGTACTTTTGAATCGATTAATTTTTGATGCCTATCCTAATATAATAGTCATTTAACTTAATTATGTTGTTGCAAAGTATATCACAGAGGGAACCCTAAAATGTTTTGAGTAAATGGAATGTTTCCCAATGAATTGTACTAATATTTCACCGATGTTTTAAACCTGTAGGCTTGTCCATGTTCTTTCCCCTGATTGCTGAACAATA
Source organism: Equus przewalskii (assembly GCF_037783145.1). Classification (NCBI taxonomy): domain Eukaryota; kingdom Metazoa; phylum Chordata; class Mammalia; order Perissodactyla; family Equidae; genus Equus; species Equus przewalskii. Next base: position 24,810,454 of record NC_091847.1, on the reverse strand, counting down.
CCCTGTGTTATAGTCTTTGATGAACATTAAATGGAGTATATGCTTTATTAGTGGCATAATACTTTATCATATTCCCTGGAAAGAATTTTTTAGCGCAGTTCAAATAAGCACTTTGTAACAGCAGTGAATTCAGGACGAGATTTGAAGGGTCTCACAGTGAGTGTCCACATTTCCAGGATAAGAATGAAAACCAGTAAGTTTTGCTCAACTCCTTACCTGTTGATTTTCCTTCAACCCCAAACTTAAATGAAAATATTAATTGTTATTACAAGTTCTCCAGATGTTTTTGATATACATTTACCCGCACAAGCACTCTGAGCATTGCTGTGCTACTTGTTCTGACCTCTTCTTCAACTATTTTTTTTTTCAAATTAATATCCAAAAAATAAAGTATTTCTTGGAAAATATACATTGAGTCTGTAAGAGAAATTAATAGTGATCCCTGCCAGATTAAATCTCATTTCTTTCCATATGTGTGTCATGCTGCTACTCTGCTTTGATATAGTTCTCCTTTCATTTATCTGAGTCCTTTTATATCTCAAATTCTAACTTCACTCCTGTTCCCTTGAAAGCTCTCTCTAGGGCAGTGCCTCTCTATTCATCTAGGAACTCTAATGGTCGTTTCATTATGGCTAAACTCTGTCATTCTTTTATGTCATATTTCTCAAAGTGCTCATCTGAGTATGTGCTTAATAAATATTTATTGACATTAATCTTCTATTAATCCAGTTACCTTATTTTAAACTGATTTTACACATTGGGAAGTGTTGTACATGTTATTGTGCAACTGATGCCTGCCAGTGGAACAAGGATTGTCTCTAAATATGTCCTCTCTTAAAATGTAGAGACTTTTTCATGGAAGAAACACACAAATACAAATTTCCCAAAGGCTAATGTTCACTGCAGCCCATTGTCTAGACGAAGCTATATTACTACCCTCCAGGAGATATAAGATGGCAATGTTACTGTTTTTCTTTTGTTAAACAGTGAAAAATAAGCCAGAATAATCCAAAAATACACCCAACCTATACCAGGTTTTAAAATCTTTGACATACCCATCCACCTCTTATGGATTTTCTAACTTTCAAAGTAAGAGAGAGGATCAGCTGAGATGAACTCTGCGGAGCTGGGAGATATAATACTCCTTGACAACAGATTTTCTGCAGTCTACTCTTTGAAAGCCTTTGAGGTTCTTGCATTTAACCTTTTCACAGGCAACATAGTCCTGATGGAGCCCCTCTGACACCCAGAAACTCACAGAAGCATGCAGGCTTAAAAACTCCCAGATCTGGCAGTGTGAGCCACAACTTACAATATGGAATGGAATCTCCTATCACAAAGAGGGAAGAAACACTATTCCTCTCAAACATATGCAGCCCAAACCACCATTTCTCTCTCCTTCATCTCTTTGTATAAAATGACTTTTTCAGGAATTTTAATTTAAATATTGAGTAAAAAAAGTTAGAAGGATTTTAAATGCATTCTGAAATTTTATTCTGGCAAGACCTCCTGAGGTTTTCGTCTGCTGTTTAAATTACCTTTTTCTTTAACTTCTCTAAGAAAAGGTAAAATGTTGTCAAAAGCATGAGATAAAAAGGGAATACTTTTTTATAAGTGTGGGTGAGACATTTAACACTTTGTAAATAAGATTTCATTTAACTATATACTTAACACATAAAGAAATATTTTGATGATTTCAAGAAAAAGGTAAAATGATCCCATACTTTTATTTCAAAGGTCTTTCCCCTTAGCTCGTAAGGGATATGTTCCTTCTAAAATATTGTCCGTGAATTATGGAGAGAAGTGATCTCTAATACCTGTAGTCAGCATCTCTAACTGAGAAATAAAAACAAAGCAGCCATATGGAAGGAAGGATGAAGGAAAGAAAACAGGAAGAAGGAAGGAAGGAGCAGCTATTTCTCGTCAAGGAAAGGAAAATGTATTTCCAATCGATGTATAATTTAATCATTGCTTCTCTTTATCCATAGGCAGAGACAACTGTTAAATCAAATTATGACTAACAATTTTTTTATTATTGTCTACTCTCGCAAAAACAAGCCACTAAAATGTTTCCTTTGCATGATTTGATAAGGATGGTAACTCCACAGATTCCCTCCATGTCATCTATATGAAATGCCTCCCTAGACAGCAGCTCTTTATCGTTCAGCATGATCACTTAAACATAAGCTACTCCTGTGTGTATGGTGAGGTGGTAAGGATGGAATAACCAATATTAACTTTGAGCTCAGACAGACTTGATTTGGATCCTGGTATTATTATTTTAATAAACAGCCTTATTGAAGTATAATTTCCACACTATAAAATTCACCCATTTTCAGAGCACAGTTTAATGACTTTTAGAATATCTACAGAGTGGTGTAACTATCACCACAATATATAATTTTATATTTAATTTTCTACAATATCTATAATTTTAGAACATTTCCATCATCCCAAGAAGGAACCTTGTGCCCAATTACAGTCACTCCCCATTCCCACCCCAATCCTAGGTGACCATTAATCTACTTTATGTCTCTATGAATCCTAGTACGGATAACCCTCTTTCAAAGACATGTACATTGTCATTCAGAGAAGTGAGGCAGTCTACCCAACAACAAATAGCTGATAAACCCACATTTTACATGTAGATAATGCTTGTGGCAACCCATATAATCATTCCTTGCTATTATTCCTATTTTTAACACATAAAGAAAGTATGGTACAGAAAGGTGAAGTAAGTTTCCCTAAGTTACACTTAGAAAATAATGAGGGAGTGAGATTTAAAGATGGACAGAGTTCCTGTATTCCTGATCGTTGTGCTATACTGTAAAACCGATCAGTGTAAAAGAGGATGTGGCAGAGGAGAGACATTTGAAGTTGTGAGAGTTTTATCGTCTAAATAAAAATAGACTAAGCCCCAATTATATGCAAAGCATTATGCTAGGCATTGGAGAGAAACAGGAGTAAATGTTTAAGGCATTTCTCAACAGAGAAAGAACAGCAGGCTAACCGCTCAATGGAATGGATGAAGATGGAGTCAAGAACAAGGTAGGTGACGTGCTGCATGTGGGATTAGTACAGAGGCAGTCAGCCCAGACACCCAAAGAGGAAGTTTTATTATAGTAAATACCACTTTAAGATCAAATCCTAGTAGCACATATTATTTTTATTATTTTTTGGTGAGGAAGATTTGCCCTGAGCTAACATCCACTGCAAATCTTCCTTTTTTTTTTTTTTTTTTTGCTTGCGGAAGATTAGCCCTAACATCCATGCCAATATTCTTTATTCCTGTATTTTGTATGTGGGATGCCTCTACAGCATGGCTGACGAGTGGAGTATGTCTGGACCGGGCTCCAAACCTGCAAATCTGGGCTGCCGAACTAGAGCACACATAACTTTAACCACTTGGCCGTGGGGCAGCCCCAGTAATACATATTATTAGTAAAGCTTATCTTCATCTGTGAGGCAGGACAGCTGATCAACTGGGGTTGCTGTGGGTAGGGAAAGTAGTTCTAAAGATTTTTTAAACATCTTAACAAAGTAATGGAAGCATCTTTTCTATACTTAAATTAAAAAGGGATATAGTAGTGCAATGTAAAAGCAAAAGCACATTTTAATCCCCATTTCTGCAATTTAACCAACCTGAGTTGTCTTATTGGTCAGTTTGGCAAACATCCTTTCATTCAGCAAACATGAATTGAATGTCAGCTTTGAATATAAATTGGTGAAAATGTATACCTTGCCCTGTATTAAGGGTTCAAGTATAAGTAACTTACACTCACTGTAGAAAGTTGAATAAACACAAGGATGTTCGTGGAAGGCGTCTTCGGTTCTGTAGTAGTCAGCTGGTAAAGATTCTCAGAAAAGGACTTATTTGAGCTGAATCTTAAAAGATCAAGAAAGCAAAAATTCAAGCAAAGGGTTTTAAGGTGAGAGACATAAATTTAATCCACTTTGTAACTTCATGATCCACTTTTAATTTTATCTATTTATGAGATAATGTCCTACAACCTGGAAAGTATTATACTCTTGTAAAGTATTATTTTTATAAAAAAAGGATTGGAAAAAGCAGAGTGGGAGAGTACTAGGGGCAAAGCACAAGATCCCAGTTGTGTTTATTTACTTAAAATTAATCAACAATTTTGAAATTAGCACTGTTTCCCATTTCCTCAGCAGCATTCAATGTCACTAGACTTCAGTATGGATGTGAGCATTTGGAAGAAATATTAGATAGTCTATTCCCTTCTCCACTCTCCCTTTTCTTGCACATAAGAGAATTTGCATTTCCATTGCTGCAGAACTTGGACTTTTCAGGTCACTGAAACACACTGTACTGATTTCATGGCCCTGATCTCTGATTGCTTGGGCACAGGCACTGCCTACTTACATAAGTGAAACAAGAAATGGTTATTCCCATTCAGGCTTCTAAATCATGCCTAGAAATAGGGATTGGGGTAATTAAGGTGTAATGTTCACAGTAGAGAAGTATATGAGGCAATAAATAGTGGTTGGTTGGTTAAACGCCAAAATGAAGCGGTGATGTTTGATAACCGCTAAAGCTATTTATGGTAAATATACTTCTAAACCATGAACATTAGTCCCATTAGATGACAGAATTTAAAAAGCAATAAGAAACCATAAAAAGTAAAACATGCAATTTTCTTTCTTTGTGAAGGATATGAAAATGCTGAGTTGTCTGTTTTCCCATTGAGAATACGTTTAACAGATAATTTAGATGAAAAGGTAAAATAGTATAAACAAAAATATTTATTGGCAATAAAAGGATATTAAATATAAAGTAGATTGCTAGGGCTGAAATTATCATTGGTGGGGAAGAAAGGTGTGTTGGGAGAAAGGAAGGAATTATGCAAGAGATCTAAATTTCCCTCATAATAATTTTTATAAAATTAAACTCCTTATTATAATCATCTCATACATTTTACCTACTGAAAAGGCAGTAAAATCTTAGCAAGGAAAAGAATATGGATTATAGCAATTCCTGAAGTTTATTTCATCAGTATTTCCTGGTAAATATAGAGAGGACCTTTGAGCAGTATTTTTGTTTGTCTGTTGGTTTTCTTTATGTTTATGTTTGCATTTGTTTTCTACTAAACCACTTCCCTATCTAGAATAAACCTTAAATGTCTTTGTATTACTGTCAGCCATCTCCAGAGGCTGCCTAACCTTTCCTAAGAGACTTATACCCATTCATATTTTATCATCCATACTCTTTCCAAATTTTAATGATAAAAGATTTTACAAATTAATATGATGGGTGTGACTCACTGTGTAATTAGAGCAGAATTATTTTCTGCAGTATCTTTAGTGTCTAGAGACGTTTTATTTTGCCATTCAAACCTCTGCCTACCATGTCCTCTTTCAGTCCTGTTGCAGGAGACAGAGGAAAGAGAGTTGATTTCCGTAACATTTGCAACAACAGAAAGTCCAAATGGCATTTTCTTGTAGGATAAAGGTCACAAAAATCTATTTTATTTTATTGTAAACACTTCTAAAAAGTAAGAAGTGTTCTACCATATGAGTCACTCAAATAAAAGCTTTTAGCAAAGTCTTGCAATATTAGGAGCCATCGTTTTTCAGCAAACCATGGGTGAGTGATAAAATGTGAGCTGGGCAGATTCAGTGCTTCACGGACATTTTGGATAATGAAGTGAGCAATGTGTTATCAGAGTCCAAAGGTGGAGAAAGGTAACGATTGTTCTTAGGCTCTAACGCAATAGTACAAAAATGGGAAGTCTCAAAGGCCCCTGAGACATGAAACAATCTCATATAAGGTGAAGGAGCTTGAAAAATAATGTATTCAGCAGGGTTATATACAAGGCTTAAATATCTATATAGATTAATTAAGTAATCAAGCTTCACTTATAACTCCAGGAGCTCCTATACCTTCTGCTAATTCTTTTATTTTTTCCTATGACAGATTTTTATTTTTCCTTAGTATTATCTTTTCTCCACAAATAGTCCTCTGAAGTTTGTAAACAGTATGATGCGCTCTTCTATCTGCCATTAGAATCTCTTGCTATCCTCATATCACAAAATTTTTCAGGTCTCAGTTTAAATTTTCTTCCCTAGAGGGATGTTTTTTAACCTTCTATCCAAAGTACTCCCTGCCTGCTATTCTGTATATCAGCACCCTATTTATTTACTTCATAGTACTTATAACTATTTGTAAATATGTCTATTACACCTCTCTTTGCCTATGGACTCTAAGCTCCATAATGGAAACTCTTCTGTCTTCTTTGCTGTTATTTCCCTAGCACTTAGGATGATTACTGATGCACACGAGTGGCGTAGTGTCTATTTGGTGAGGGAAAGATGGAACGAATGATGTTTTTTCCCCATACAATGAAATTTTCTCTATGGCTCACTAGCTCTAGAGACAAGATTTGAGTTACTTGTAAAAGTCACTGGTGTGAAACATGGTATTTCCTAAACAAGATTATGTAAAATACTCAAAATTTTAAGAAGAGCTGAGCTTAAAAAAAAAATCATACAACTTTTTTGTGAGTGGTTTCAGAGAGAAAAATTGTCCACAAGATCTCAAATTTGAGTTAGACCGAAGGGCTGTTTTACAGGCTGCATACTAATTCAATTCAATCCACTTTTATTCCAAATATTAAAGAAAATGCAGAGTTTGTGTTGCATAGAAGGATGAAGAAGAGAAAGTACACTTGCTTTAAGAGCTTCCAGTCAGGTGGGGGAAACTGACGATTACATATATCAAACAATATAATATAAGCCAGAATTTGACTATGTGTCATCACAAATATATCCCTAAAGAATTATAATCATCTGATTGGAGTATAAGGAAAAGTCACTGAGGAGATGGGCCTTGTGGAGTAAAAAAGGCATTGGCAGAGGGAAGGCCATAGCACACATAAAGATGAAAGAGTCTGAAGTATTCAGAGGTAGAATGTAAAAGAGTTTGCCTAGAGTTTAAAGCACATTTAGGAAACTTTTAAGAAATAACACTAGAGGTGGGATGGGACAATCTGGGGGAGAATCTTAAATTCTCAATACTCTGGGTTTCCTCTGCATATTTGAATCTAGTACTCCATCCATTCTATCAACACCTATTGTTTTATTTTTTATTTTGCTTTATATTTTATTTGGGGTAAAGGACAAATTAATTTAAACATTTGTGTTGAAGTGGATATTTTTTTTTTTGAGGAAGATTAGCATCTGTGTCCATCTTCCTCTCTTTTATATGTGGGACGCCTGCCACAGGATGGCCTCACAAGCGGTGCAGAGGTCTGCACCTGGGATCCAAACCAGTGAACCCGAGGCCACCCAGGTGGAGCACGTGAACTTAACCACTACACCACCAGGACAGCCCTGTGTTTAAATGGATTTTAAATTGGCATCCAGCAATATGTCTTTTCCTTATTTCTCATGTCATAATGACTTGAATTTCAATATTTTCTCCTATGTTAAAAGACGTATTTACCTTTATTAAAAAAGAGCTGAAATACAATAGAATCGAGAATATCTAATGTCTCAACCAGTAGCCTAAACCAGGATCCAGTGTTTCTTCTCTGAATGCTTGGCCATCCTTCAATTATCAGTTCAAATGTAGTTTCCTTGGGTTGCCCTTCCCTGGTGCCCTGGCTGTCCAACAGAGCACCCAGTTATATTTGTTCTTATCTCTTGTCATTTAGGACACTTTGCAGCATTTGTAGTTGCACTTACAAATCCTGATTTATTCCCCAAAAAATAAGTGTTGTGAGAGTGGACCCCCTTGGTCAATGCAACATATCCAGCAACTGTTACAGACTGTGTACCAGAGACAAGTCAGTAATTATCTGCGGAATTAATGAATGACCATTGGGTTTTTCATAACAATTTCAGAGATATTACTTCTAAAATTTATGAGTTTTCTATGCATTAATACAGATATATTTTCACACATCAAAGCATCTTGTCACGCAGATCTGCAGTTGTACACATTGAATGTTCCAGCTTGAATGGGTGGAATAAGTGTTGTGCCTGCAGATCTTTGGTTTCCATTTTATATATATAATCTTCATTTATCCAAGGAAATAAAAATTGTAAAAAAAGTTCTGCTTTTTAACACTGGAGTCTAGGAGTAGTATCATATAGAGGTGATTCTTTGAATTAATCTCTGCTGTGCTCCTTTATTGCTAATGATTATCTGCAAGAAATAGTTATGTGTGCTTCTAGAATTCTGAGCCAAACAAAAAGAACAAATTTTTGAAGGAAAATTGCTAATTGCCCCAGTGATGTTGCTTTTAACTATTTTCTATATTTCATAGGCCCAATTTGACTAAATAAATATCAGAATCCTATTTGAAAATAATGTTAGATATTAGTTTCTGATGTCTGTACTTTCAGACATTGTAACCAACAAAACTTTATTTTCACTGTGTCTCAGTGAAGGAAACAAGAGATCCTATTTATTTTTGTGGATCTTTATCCTGCAGACGAGAGCACTTTTCCTTTTGTCTTATGACACATCTAAGCAACTATCTAGGCAGTTGGATTTAAGATTTAAGTAAGCTCTAAATTTAATTCCTTTTGTGTATTCATTAACTTCATGCAGACAAAGCAGATGGTCACTTGTATAATTGCTTATGTGTTTATAAAGAAAATCAATTAGCACTACCCCTGTGGAGTTCTTACCTTTTTCCTCCTTAAATTCTCATCAACAAATATATTGATAGAGTCAGCTTTTGGCACATGCAAATTCTCATACTTGTGTGTAAGCCGAGTTAAGGAAGCTTGAAAGAATCAAGAACAGCACGGTGGAGACGGAGAGGGAGAGAAAGGAAAGAATGATAGTGATAGATAAAAACAGTGACGGGGGAGAGCATACTGCAAGCATACTTGGACTTCTGCCATTAATCATGAAGAGGAGCACTTGTTTCAGCAGTTTCTAAGAAGGCTTAAGAAATGGGTTATTGGCTGGACTGCATCTGAAGCATTAATGAAAAGATAGGAAAATAATCTACACAAACTACAGAAACTCCATGGGAATAACTGAGGTGCATGCAGACAATTGTTGTTCACGGAAGTCGGTCACTCATCAGGCTGTCTGGAGTCAAGGGTAGTGAGAGCAGCGTTCTCTCTTCAGTTTTTTCTGCTCAGTTCATTCTTCTTGACCCAACCAGGCTGCCACTCCAGCGTGAGCAAAGAGCCTGCCAGGCTCTTTCAAATGTGCCCTGGCTCTGGGTCTAATGGGGAAATGTTCACAGGGCACTAAAATTTGAGTTTTCGTATGCATTTATTATTTTATTTAGACTTATAATCAGGGGGAGGTTTGGGGGGTTTCTTTACCCCAAGATTTTTTTAAAAACTAGTTCCTCAAGAGACCTTTTGATTATTTTAAGTTTCTTGATTTTCTTTTTATTCTGCAAAAATTTAAAGATGAAGGAAAGGAGTTTGCCCATAAAATAAGATTCCCGATCATTTCCATAGGTCCAATATTTAAGTACCCTGAGAGAAGCAACAAGAAATTTATCATGATTCCTTCCACTGTAAGATGTAAACACATACTGACTATCACAGCTGCATCATTGCTGAACTGTTTGTCAGTATATTTGTGATATAGTCATGGTTTCAACAAGCACTTCTATTTCCATAATTGTAAAGTTTTCTGACCAAAATAACATTTCCCAGAATATAACCTCTATCTATGTGGTTTTAAAATATGTCTAAATCTGTAAGCCCTGCAAAAGAAGTGATATTAGGCTGAGTGGCGTATCTGCTCTTCATAACTCCTTGAGTTGAAATTGGGTGAAACTCCAAATTTCTCATTCTTCCTTATCTTGATCTTAAAATCAATTGTTTTCTTCACAATATGATTGTTTTTACAGTCAACCAGTATTAATTTTGTTGTTAAAAATTACCTCCAACAAAATAGAATACTATTAAGTTAACAGTATTAACTTTCTACGGGTTCTTTTTTTTGTTTATGCACATTTCTAACATAGACTTACATATCTGGATCATACTACACATGTTATTCTGCAACTTAACTTTTTTGCTCATCAATAAGCTTGAATATTCTTCTATGTCTCTCAATCCAGAGATCCAACAAACATTTTTGAGGGCTATATGGTACTCTAAAGTATGAATACATCTTTAATTATTCCCATATTTATTGTCAATCAGGTTTTTCTCCATTATTCCACAAGTTTAAACAAGTTTATAGTGAATATACAGCAAAAGTGTATGTTATATACCTTTGATTATTTGTGTATTTTTGTACTCTAGGTTCCTAAAAGTAAAACTACCAGATTATAGGCATTCTATATTTAAAATTTGGGTAAATCTTACCAAATGGCTCTACAAAATTATTGTATCAATTTATAAATCCAGAAATGTCATATATGAATGTTCTTTTCCACACACCCTCGCTAACAATGTACATGTTAGAAAAGAATCTTCATACTTGAGTTGTTTGAAGTCACTACTTCACACTCCCTTCCTTCACTAACCGTGCTCTCTTCATATATTCATATCCTCATTTACGGTCTTAGCCTCAGAGGCTGAATTTAACTTTTACTCCCAATCTTCAGAGTTACTATTTTCTGCCTCCTGCATACTCCAACAATGTGCTTGCTGACACTTTCCTGACATAACATTTCTTATGGCCATAACTTTATGTTAGTATTGCTCTTCTTCCTGGGTCACTTGAGAATACACTCATATATTTTCTTGGCACATATTTGTTTGTTGGGTTAAAAACCCAATCAACCCTTGGTGATTTTTCACATCATGGTGAAAAAAATATTTTAAATGAGGTGAAATTTTGGGTGTCTCCTAATTTCCTATACAGAAGCGTATGTGGGAAAAGTTCATGGGAACATGGCTGCCTCAGAGCAAGCGGTAAACACTCTTTACCTTTTATCCTCAATACATTGCATGTGTGTGTTTAGAGGGTGGATGGATACCTCACTACATATGGACTAATTTGTTCAATAGTTTCTTTGGCCACTTCATAAAAATTGGAGTTAAGTAATTGAGCTAACTGAGTATTTTAAATATTCTCCTTAATTCAAGGTAAGTTTCTAAGAGAGATAAAGCAGCCAATAATTTTGTCTTGGCACAGAGGGTTTTATTTTTTATTTTTCAGCAAACATAGAATTGTAGAAGATTTGATGTCTTGATACTTCCTCCTCATTGCTTGTTCAGATTGGCAATTGTTATCCTCTATGCAAAAATAGAAGAACATTTATTGCATAATGGCAGCTGTCAAAATAATGTTTTCCTATTGTTTTCAGTAACTTTTATGACCTACAGGCAAGCCAGAAGATAAGATTGTATATCTAGATTGGAATTATTATGGTTTCAAATGAAAATAGACTCGTTACAGCACTAGAATTTATTTTTGTTACTTGAAACTGATAAGTGCCGCATTTCCTACTATTTTATTAATAGTTGCACATGAATATATATGAGATATGTATTATACCTACACAGAAACATATACGCGTGCACACAAACATGCACACACACGTGTCCATAGAAAGAGAACACTTAGTTATGTAGTTCAACAGGAAAGAACTATCAGAACATTGTTAAGCATGGGCACTCTAAATCAAACAACTGTGTCGAAGGCCTTGGTGCCCCAACTGGCAAGGAGAGTAAGTACTCCTCATAGACCGTATAAGTTTATACTTTTAGATTTTCCAATTTCCTCAATCATAAAGCTTAGGGACAGAGCTGGCTTTGGTGGCTGTGTGTTAGGTGGGCTTATTGAATAAAGTATTTTATCCACAACAAGAAGAATCTAACATGGCAATCTTTTATCTCTTTATTGTCATCTCTGTGCTAATAAATAAAAAAAAGAAAAGTTGCCATGAATATTACCTATTCCTATTTCACTGAAGATAGAATGGATTTCAGACCCTCTTAAATGAATCAGTGATTCAATAAATGCCTGTTGCTTGTCCATCTGTCTTTCTTTCAAATATTTGATTCAAATTGAATGCATATGGGGAGAGGCCTCCTTCAGAGGATTAGATAAAATCTTTTCAAGATAATGTGTCACCCATGAGAATTTTGAGGTAATTTAAAGAAAGAGGAGAGATTATGTCAGCAGAAAGGGCCACCACCCATGGGCATAGCCAAACAGTATAAGACCCCTAGGAGAATCCAGTATTGGAAGACACTTTCATGTTAATGTAATCTGATAATGTACAATTCATATAGTATATACCACCTTTATTGCCATCATATTTTGTCTTGACTCTGAATTCTGTTCTGAGGTGATATATGCTGAGGCCCCTTGACACCTTTATAAAAGTTGGAACAACATTATGAAAGCTATAATTTCTGTGCTAGTAGGAAAAAGTTTGTTAATTGCATATAATAACATATAGAAAGGTTGAAGATTTTCTCATAACTGCTATGTTGTCTTTCAGTCTTTTCCTGATTGACTATTCATGCACTTAGTACAGACTTTTTATTAGAAAAAAGAGGTCATTTCTTTTAATAGTCAACATTATTTTTGGAGTATTTCAATATAGTATCTTTACAGTTTAATAAAAATAATCTTTGGTCAAGTACATGCCGTTAGAATTGAACCAATACTTTGAGATATTTAGAAACTATTGATTTAAACAAATTGTTTCTACCTTGAAACATTTCCACATTTTAGAAAAGTGGAGAACTATTCAGCTAAATTGAACATTCCATTTTTAAACAGGTACTTCTCAGGTAGGAGAATTTATAGTTTGAGGTTTTTCAATGAAGGCAGTGAATCTTCTCTTTAATAGTCCATTGCAAATATACTCATCTTTTGAGTATGCTGTTTTCATTACCCAATAATGGCTCAGCTGAGATCATAAGATTCTTCTTCATCTGCTTCAGTGTTGCATCATCTGCCTTGAAAATGGAGAATGTTGGAGGAACTTTCCACAATAGCAATCTTTAGTATGAAATGCAATTTTTAAATGCACTACAAATAGCAATGATGTGTGCTTTGGGCTAGTATCAAATGTAAATAAACAATTCAAATTTCTATTGATATCTGTGACAAAATGTTTTACAAATGGTCAAAAACTTGGCTATATTAAGTAACATTTAACTTGCTTCAAAAGTCATGTATATAGCAGAAAGAGTTTCTTTTAAGAGCAATGTTCAGAAAAAACCTTTTTTTGGCAGTTGCTGATGCTGCAGAAGTAGGCTAAGTAAAGATCAGTTAGTTATTTGCAATTCAATCCCTGTGAGTTGAATTGGCGTGCCTCCGCAGATCTGAAAAATCTTAGGAAATATTTTTCAACAATAAGCAACAACATACAAAATGGTCATTTATGATAGTAGAATACTGACACAGTGGAAAGTCTTGATTTGGGCTACCATGTTAATAATAATAGGTGGCAATACCCCCCTCACGTTTTCATAGGTCTTACATTATTCAGAGTAGGAAGATTGCCTAACAGAGAATCCCAGGATTTCAGTACCTTGGCACAACAAATATTTATCCATTTATTGTCCACTCAGTTCAGTGTAGACCGTGGAAGTGCCAGGCTTCTTTTGATTCTACTCCCCTGTAAGGCCTTGGCGTTATTCTGGTTTCTCTGCAGCAGATGAAGGAAGAAGCAGAGCAGAGAAACTCCCAGTATGTCTTCATGAGCCCATTTTAGTGGTGTCGTCTGTCACTTCTACCCACAATCCATAGGCCAGAACTCATTCAGATGGCCACACCTAACTACAGCAAAAGCTCTGAGATGTAGTGTAGCTTTCTGCCCAGAAAAGAGGGCAAATAGTTTGTGAACATCTAGCCTGTCTCTGACATAGCCCTTTATGGTTTATGAGTTCATTCCATGTCACTGGATCATGAAAAACACCACATAACATCCCTAAGGTGGTTATTTCACTCCCAAGAATTGATGAAAGTTGAGCATGCTAACAGAATTACCAATAAGCCCAGATAGAAACCACTCTACCTCTTCTGAATGAGTCTTTTTCCTTTGAAAAACCCAGTATTTTTTTTCCTTTGAACTTTGTGGACTGCTACTTTCTACAGTAGAATTTTGGTTTCATTTTATGTGACAACATGTAGAACAAGAACAGAGAGTTTGTTGATAACGGTTGCAATCCTAAAGTTGGAGCCTCCATGCACTACTCTAGTGAGCCCATTGCCATAGACTACAATGTAAATGGCACCTCTCTAGGACTGGGGCCCTGAGCAGCCTCCCTAAATGTGTAAGGCAGCTCTGACCTAAGTACAGGAATTTGCACAATTAATATTTAGACAAAAAGGATCTGTCTTCATACCAAGCTTAATATTTAAGGTATTGTGGAGAGTGAAACGAGACTTTGCTTCAGTGTAAGACACTTGGGTTTGAATCTGTACTCTGCTAATTACTAACTGTGATATTGAGCATGTTAGTTAACTCATGCAATCTTCATTTTTTTCCATCTGAAGTGTGGGAATGTCTAAGATGGCTTACTCTCAATGCCTGAAAGTGAATGGATATTCAGCAATTGCCAGATTCATTTCGCTAAGAATCCAGAAAAAAAAAATAGGACAAAACTTTATAGATACTGCCTACTTTGTAAGATGAATGCAGAGGAGCGTTATGTGAATCCTGGTAGAACGTCAGGTATCCTTAAGCTAATGGAAACAGATAAAAATGGAATACAGAAAAAAAGTCTTACATTATACTGATTAATCTTTTAATTCAAATACTTGAGTGCCCATAATGTGCCAGGATTTTTCAGGGCACTTTTACATATTTACTGTTTTTCTTTACTCAGAAAATTGTATACAATTACAGTGATGTTTGTTCCTCTCACTTCAAACTTAGTTTTATTTAGAGTGAAGACAACGGTCTGTGTAGACTAACAAGCTTCACTCCCATTTGAGGGTGTGTGCCCCTAAAGAAAAGAGTCCACTGGACTGTATCAGTTGCCAGTTTAAACCACTTTTAGTGGAAGTGTGTCGTAGGCCTGGTGCTTTAGTGTTCTGTTCACAGTGCTGCCGTCATCCTTGGTGGTCCAAATGCTGGAACTGGAATGACCCAGAGTCTGGAAAGCCTTTTATTTTTTGTTGTTATTTAGATAATTCCAGCCATGTGCTTTATTTGATTTGTCTGTTGCAGAAACAGCTCCCCCTCCCCAAAAAAGAGAAAGAAATTCCATCAGTGTCTATACATACTAACTTTTCTTGGCAGTGGCTGAAGAGGCAGGGAGATGCAGGAGAACGTGAGAGAAGGAGTCATTTAGTACTTACTTTTGTTGTCTCTCTTTTTATTCCTCTCAGTTATGGCCTTGCTTTACAACTTTTCTGTTTAAGTAATAATTTGTGAAATCGAAGCAAATCATTGCATCATGACCCTAAATAATGCCTTCTGTTTTATCCACATTTCACTTTAGATATTTTCAAAGCAGATGTATTCTATTAGTATTCATATAATGAATGTCAACATGTGTTCCATACTTTTAATTTCCTTTTCTCAAGAGTGTGGACTTTGTTGCCAAAGATATGGAGGCTCAAATCCCGGGCTTCACATTTACTGACTATGTGGCTTTGGGCAAGTGACAGAACATCTCTGAAAACCTGTTAACTCTTTGGCAGAATGAAAACAATTAGATGGTACTTGCAGCGTTGTTTAAAAGTTAGAGATGATGTATAGTAAGCAAGATATATGTTAAGCATGATCATCAGGTTATTAATATTATTCTTTTCAGAAATTAATTATTATAATGGTTTCAGAGCAAATAATAAGTAAAGTTACTTACTTCATACATTGACCAAATAATCAAGCAAACATAAGACAGAACTCAGTTGATCAACAATTGCATACATAAACTTTTTCCTTTAGCAATGTATGTAAAGTACAGGAGAAATATTGACTACAAATGCTAGTTAATGGTAGTTGAAGAAAAAATTGCAATCCAAGTTGATAAAGACAAATATATTGTTTTATTACAACATTTGCAATTGGAATGAGACTCTTTCCTTAAAAAGCAAGCATGGTGATGGTAGGGGAAGTGAATTTCTTTAATGAGGTAATTAAGATTCAAATTCTCACCCAATTAGGAAAGGTGGTAGCAATAGGAGTGATTTAAAAGTAGGAATTTAGAAGACATTCCTGAAGCACTATGGGAATGGTATAATACTGAGAATGTTCTATTCCTGCTTACTCCTACACAGGCACTTCTTTTTTTGTTGTTTTTTTCTTGGGTAATATTGTAATGTAGAAAATACATATATGCATTTACAGAATGTCAGTAATTTGAAAGCTAAAATACATAGTCTTATATGCATAGCTTCAAAAAGGAAATTACATTTAAAGAGAACTCATTTAACTTTTGCTTATTTTTATATAAGTCAATGCATATAGAGGTGGAGAAACTCAAAGCCTGCCTATAGAAAATCGGGCTCCAAAGAGCTACTCTTAGGTAATTTTATATTTAGCACAGATGTGAATATTAGCATTCAGAAAGAAGTAAAATGGGTCAAACCTAAGAGATATTTTATCAGCTCTAACTCTCCTTTCTGTTAACTGTTAACATTTTCATGATAATTATGAGTGTTTCTATATCAGATGACCCTTGGTGTCTTTTCACGATTTAGAGTACAGGAGAAAATAATCATGAAAAGAAAAAAATAAAATTGATGAATGTCCCTGGGGCTTTAGATTTTGTAACCAGCAGAAAAAAAAAAAAACCCAAAAAATTTGCCTGTTGAAAAATTACTCTGTTAAAGTTGGGTTTATGTTACATAAATTAATTGAAATTGCTGGCATGTGTGTTTTTAGAATGACTTAGTACATATAAGCATTTTATCATTCCTAGACCTTTTTCAGAAGCCTACTGTGTGCACATCTCTCTGCTCTGCAAGAGGAGCATTCAAACATCAGCTCAAGCTTGGAAATAAATCATTGTACTGAATTATCTGGGTGGATTGGCTGCCTAAAGAAGCAGGTACCAGCCAGTTTAGTTCTGGCCTGTGCTACATGGACCAGCTCACATTTTGCTTTGCTATGTCAACTAATTATATTGCCTGGTTCCCTGACCTGTGATTTTGAATTAGTCATGTGGAAATTAATCCAAAGATGGAAGAATATAACTTCTTTTCTCTTTCACGTACAGACAAAGGAAGATGTTTCTGTGTCTTGTAGTTATAGCAAAAAAGGACTATTTGTGAAGTTCTAAATAATGGGCCCAAATGTAAAATTATGATAAAAATCATGTCTAACATTTTTCTCTAATAGTGAAAAAGTAAAATTGTGATAGACATATGTAAAAATATAAGACTAAATAAATATAATATTGAAGATTAAACATATAGCTCAGATAATCATGCACTTTGGGGGTATATTTTAGGGCTACTAGTGAGCTAGTTAAATCACAACTTTTCCAGACCGGAAAAGTCTCTAATTATTATAATTTACTTATTCAAAATATGTATTAAGTATCTGTTTTATGCTGGACCTTTTTGGTGTAAATTGCATTCTTTCTCCTCCTTATGACTGAATGGTAAAATATGACCCTACAAAATTACTCCTCCTTTTCATTTGAATATCAATGTTAGAGAGGATGTGAAAGAATGAAAAGCTTATTCTTTTAACAAAAGGATCGTAGCTAGTAAATATGAATAACTGTCGACCTGTATGCTATTTCTTACCTTCTGGAGAAAAGACTTAAAGTCATTGAGTTGTTGAAAAATGGACTGACAGCTGATTTTTAGAGTAAAAGAAAAATATAGTTGATCAACAAACAGTTAATAATTTTTGGTTGACATGCTGCCAAATAAACTGAAAACGTAGGCTCTCTCTCTGTCACTTATTTGGTGTCTAGTAACTGTCCAGCTGACATCCAATATGTAATCACTTGGTTTTCTTCTTTTAAATTCTTCAGATCTCTCTGTCCTGCTGTCCTAAAAAAAAAAGAAGCTTTTTGTTATTGTTTTTTAAAACCATGTATCTGGTTTGAATAAAGTTTCAAATTGTCATCTAGTTCTAAAAGGTGATCAATGACCACTTATGGGCATTGCTATCACAACTTAGGAACTCCAAGGAATTGATCTTAGTAATGGTGGACTTGAAAAAGTGGAAATTATTCTATGCATTAAGAATTTGAACGTAGTGCAATCATTATAACAATAATGAATAAAGACAGTTCATATTGATTGTGTTTTGGTATATGGTATATCTGGCTCTTGAAAGACATCTTTTTTCCATCAGTTTTATTCATTTGCTTAGCTGAGAAATGTTATTCTAGTTAAACCCAGTTCACCCAGATTACTGAGCATCTAGGAGTATTCAAGATAAAGTTTTCAAATAAATTAAAATTTGGCAGGGATGAACAAAACTCATATTATCACTAAGCCAGTGTTTCCCAAATTGGGTTCCCAGAACTATAGTGTTCCTGGAGACACTGAAAATGATAGGTGATGAAATAAGTTGATATGTGGATTAACTTATGTCAGCTCCCCCTGAAAGATCTCACTCCGTAGAGACATGAATCAGGAATCATGGAATGAAGGCACTTGCTTAATTTGGTTAACGCACCATTCACTAAAAGCAAGAAAAGACACAACAACCCCTTTCTTTGTGTGTATGTGAGAAGGAAAAATAAACTAGATTCTGCCTTTCCTGGATGAATGAATATCCACATGACTAATTCCCAATCATGGGGGTTTGGGTAGGATTGATGTAGTTAGACCAACACATTCCAATGCTTTTTACTAAGGGAAACTTATTATAGATGTAGATTGAGAGAGGCTGTTATGGATCTTGTGTATATAGCTAAAGTAAGCCTTGCCAGGAATATTGGAGAAATATTGCCCAATTTTTATTGTTGCTAGTAACAAACACTTAAATGAAAAAGGGGCCAAATTTAGGGGCCAGCCTGGTAGCGTAGTGGGTAAGTTCACATGCTCCACTTTGGTGGCCTTGGTTTGTGGATTCAGGTCCCAAGTGCAGACCTACACACCACACATCAAGACATGCAAAAGAGAGGAAGATTGGCAACAGGTGTTAGCTCAGGGCCAATCTTCCTCACACACACACACACACACACAAAAGGCATAATTTAGAACCATCTAGGACAGTAGAGGTCAAATTGTATACAGATATAAATATGGAATTATTTGGATATTATTGCTTTAAGAGGATATAACTTCAGAATTTGCTTATGTTTATCTCAGGCCATTTTACTTGGAACATTTAGAAAAGAAATAATGTATTGCAACTTCCTCTTCTAATTAGCTCAGCCTTCACCAATGAACACAAACATTTTAGAGGTCATTATTATTCTTACCTACACTTTTACAGCCTACTGACCTATGTGCTACTTAAATTCTGGAGTTTTAATTTCATCATCATTATTGCAGCTTTCCAAATGCCACTGGATGTAGATTACTGCCAAGTAAGGCTTATTATCAGCGGCCTGAGGTTATGATGTACTGCAGACAGTAGCTTTCAGTTAAGGCCAAAGTCGTTTATTTCATGTGGCTAGCTTACAGCACACTTTATGCAGGAGAAACTATTGACCAAATTACAGAAAAAAATGCATAAGTGCAATGTTCTTTTCAGCACTTACTTTGAAGTTACATCTCCAAATTTAACACTTCTCCATTTATTTTACCATAATAAAAAATAACCATCTTTTCTCCCACAATGAAGAGCAGTGAAATTGTCTAGACTAATTTTAATTTAGGTTCATGATCTCCATAAGCTTAAAATGTGTGTAATATGCAAGTTTTAAATTTAAAAACTTGTACAGAGAAATTTTGGAGAATATATAATTTAAAATCCACAAAATATCTTTGGAAAAATCAACTCTCAACTCTTGGTCTTTATATCCTCTTGCACTGAATTTCAGGTTTTGTCTCCCCCACTCTCAAGTGAGCTGTGGTACTAAAAATTAGAATACCCACAATAAATGCCAGCACAACAAAAGTTCATCCGGAAAATTCTTAAAGGTTTATCAGTTCTTATAGACTTTAGCTCTTATCAAAAGCCAAAATATTTGCTTAAAAAATAATTTATTTGGGTTTCAAAGCTAGTTAAATGAAAAGATAAAACAAACAAAAAAAGGGTTTTGGTTCTTCATTCAAAGATATAGTTTTCCAAAATTACTGCCTCCGGCAATATGATTGCTTTTTTCTTTGTTCTTTACATGTAATGCTTTCCGGTAGAAAACCAGAACTGCTGGTAACTGCTCTTCTTTCCACCTCTTCTCTATGTTTATTTCCATGAAAAGTTGTCTTGGTTACATAAACTCAGTTCCAGCTTCCACATAGCTGACTAGTCAGACATGACTATGCCTTGCAGTGACCAGCTAGTCATCTGAGCTTTTATAGAACAGGTCATTTTCACTGACAGATCTCTGGGACCCACTACCAAAGGCAAGTTACAAATCTCCTTCTCCCTTTCAAAGATGCCCCCTTTACTAAAAGCATGAGCATTCCACTACAAAGATAAATATGGGTCCAGGAAGGAAATAATCAGAAAAAAAAGAAAAAAGTTGGCATTGGTTCCATGACATTTACAAATATATTTTCACAGGCTGAGGAAATATCTCAGTAGAAGTGCTCATCTAAGGGTTGAAACATTGAAGTTCTTAGATGTGTTTCACTGGATTCTACATAAATGATGGCGCCGGAGAGAGTAGCCAAGGGTGCTTAAGGTTGCAGCTGCTCACTAAAATCTTTTGACTCAAGTCTTTGCAGTTACACAACTAAAAATTCCTTACTTCTGTTATATACGTCTTGACTGTCAATCAGCTAAAATGCAAGTCAATTCATTTTGAAAAGAAAGAGGAAAAAGAAAAATAGGTCTAACTCATTTGACTACCAAGCTAAATAGTTCAATCTTCTGCTTTCTTTGAAATTGTGATTGGCATTTTAATAGATATGAATTACTCGTACACATAGGCTATTTAATAAAAATGTTATTTGTTGATTTTTTTGGTCTTATTTTCAGACAAAGCTGAACTTGTTGGGTTATTCAAAAAAAACCCTCTGGACAGCTTTTTATGTGCATTTTCTAGACTAGATTTAAAACTGTTTCTCTTTGATTCCATGGGATAACGTGTCACTGTGTTTGGCCTATTTTGCTTTCATCTCTATGAAGAAGAGTAAGTTTTCAATGGTAAAGGCACAACAAACACGAGGAAATCCAACTAAAAAAAGGTGAGGAAATTGTATGAGAACACAGAGTTTCTCTAAATGATTTCAAGCCTCTTCTTCAGAATAAATTTCCCTCCCAGGCCTTGCGATGTTATTTCAGCCCTTTTATTCTTTGAAGAATTGTAACAAACAGAAGATATAGAAGAAGTCTGGAAACATGGAAATTTTCTGATGTTTTAAAAAATTAAAAGTATTATAAACTTAATATTATTTCTAGGCAAACATTTAGATTGTTAAGTAGATGGCTGCAGCATTATAAAGGAAGTCAATCACTGAAAACCGAATTGTGTTCACCAAACGTATAAACAAATAAAAATACATTCTAATCCAATCTCATTTCATTTTTTATGGTGTGATAGGACTCTGGGGAAGAGAATCAGGGTTGGGAAGATATACTATATCAATTGCATTGTTTGCATATCAGCAATTAATTGAATGGATCCCAACAGCCCAAAAGGAGGAACTATGAAAAATAGAATGAGCGGAGTTTTATAGCTTGTTGAAGAGCAAGTTTCTTGAAAAGTGCTGCTTAATTGAAAATCTATAGGATCCTCCTGTATCCTCTGCTTTGGTTAAGCATTTTCAAAAATTTTAGCAATGACTTAAATGAAAATATTTTCATTTCTAGACGATACAAAACAATGAGGAATAGTGAGTGTGATGAATAAGATAGAAGCAAAAAATATAAGGTAGCTAAATTCAGATGTATAAAAGCTCATTTTCATATTACTGCCTCTACTTTTCCCGGACCCATTAGTCATTGCCACATCCAGCTAGTGTGATATATGCAGTCAGACATGCTCCACCACACATCTATACCACTCTCCACTGCCCCTGGAATTCTATTTGGTTTGTGTTTGGGTAAGGGTTCTGCTTCCTATTCTTCTTTTAATCTAAGCATTATAAGGCAACCATCATTCATTAGCACCTGTTCTTTTTCTTTCAGGGCCAAAACCTCCTAACTGCTGTTTCCAGTACCCCTGGCCTGTCACTTGCACCCATACATACATCACGGTATTTTCTGTGCAGTTCTAAGAAAATATAAGGATGACAGAGATTGATGTGGCTCACAGGATCACGGGATTTGGAGAGATTTTTCTGGCATAATGACACTAATTTGCAATGTAGAGGAGCCATCCATGGCTATCTTCAGCCTGGCTCACTGAGGTACATTTCGACCAAGGCTATTAAACATGAAAAAAACTTCCAATAATTACACGTTTTATAATCGTTTCCAGTTAAATTTTCTCCTACCATGATAAAACCCCACTTTTCATGATAAGCTATAAAGATAGTCCCAAGACAGGGGGAAGAAACTGCATCTATCAACCAGAAATGCTGGTGCATGGAAGTCTTCAGATATGAATCCTTCATGTGGGCTCTTGGAATATTGTGACATAAAGCCTATATATATATATATGAGCAAGGAAAAGACAGAAATTGACCTGGACTTTATTTAACAACTTAGTATCAAGGCTACAGTTGAGTCTTGTCTACTATCCAGCATGAATATATCAGATGAATATCAAAACTGAAGAAAAAGATGTTACATCTCATCTAAGTAAAAGGTAGAGAGAAAATATGTACAGATAGGAAGAAATGTGCTATCACTGGGTGGTTTTGCCTAATTGAAAGGGCACAAAGATAATAGATGGTTCTGATAGGCCCAAACCTGTAGATCATAGAGGAAAAATGCTGTCCAAAGTAAATTTAGCTTCAGACTTACCTTCATGCAGAGCAAATGGCTGCTTCCCTAAGAACCAGCCTTTCCATAGCAAGAGAGATCTACCTGTTTTATCAAATTGCTGGTTTCCATTGAATGGTGTAAATAATGAAAAGCGCTTAGTACAGTGCCTGACCCTTAATTGTTGACTCTTGCTATTGCTGAATTTTTATATAATCAGTGTCAGTTCTTGAGAGGTACATAGACCAAATACCAGCAACTAATGTAGTTCAACATCATATACTTTTCTTTGCCTCAGTTTGTTAGCATCTGTGCTTAGAAGCTAAAGTTTCTTGTGCCATCCTTGATACTAATTCATATGGAATTATTTAAAGTTTGGGTCTCCTGTCTCATTCATCACATTCAGGGTATCAACATTTAAAATAGATACCAACAGCTTGAGCCTCTTTAGAAGTTGGCAATCCATTTGCTTCTCAACTTCCAACATCATGTAAATGAGCAATAGCTGAAAGAAATAAAGAATGTTTATACCCTACATAAGATAAAACTTAAGGAGGATCAAAGTGCTGCTTTAAATATTTGAAGATAAATTTATTTCTTTTACATTATTTTGAGGATGGAGCAGTATTCAGGGGTAAAAACTACTGGAAGATGAGAGTCAGTTAAACCTAAGAGATCTCCAGATGCAGAATAGCTGTCTCATTAGGTAGTGCCTTCTCTCACTGATGCGGAACCATCTAAGAGCTCACACCAACTCTCAGGGACGCTGCACAGGAAATTAATGGGGTCACTGTAAGTTTCTGCTCCAAGCTTGTGGCTATTATCTAATAAGTGTCTGATGTTCTTCTTTGTATAGCTCTTTAAAAATGTTTCTACTTAGAATTTATAAACTTTTAGACCTGTAGAATACACATAATTGAACCTTCTCATCCCCCATTGCCATTTTAAGAATGAGACCAAAAAAGGTTAAGAAACTTCCCTAAAGTCACATACAAGTCAGTGACTGGGCTGGAATCAGACGTCACATGTCTGCATTGAGAGTGTAATGTCATCTCCCCTGTTCCAGATTTCACCATCTTTTAATCATAAGTAATATCCTACAGATTCTGCTTTTTCCCGATTGGGAACCTTAAAGTAGAATTTAAGTATTGTGTTCCTTTTACTCTTCCAGGCTTTGTTGTCACTCCAGGGTTTCACCTCAGGTTCTGAACTTTTTCTTTCCCTCTAAACTTATTATGCTGCTACTTTTCATTATCTCTTAAGTGATTCTCTACCTGCTGTGTGTCTGCAGCTGTGCCCCTGTCCTTATTTAGTTCTCAACCAGACTTATAAACAGCACAATGCGCATGGTGCTCTGTCTTTGTAACTCATTTCCCAGTATTCCCTGGAGGATATGATAGTAGCCAAAACCACTAAGCTGGATGAACTTGGAAAACCAGGCTTTCTGAAAGAGCAGTGTGGAAGTGAATCCAAAATAAGTATCTTCTTTGTTATTTTTCTTCGGGAATATAGAATTCAAAATAGCCCCCATTATTTTTGTTTCTGTGTTTGTTTTGAGCATTCCTCCACTTGAAGCATGTGAATGTGTGAATTTGTGAATATGAACCAAGGAAAAAAGAAAAAGTATGGTGCCTATCAGCATTGAGTCTTTTTGTATCCATGCCATAGTTACATATAGTAACCCTTGTGACCCAACATCAGTTCCAAGTTAGCAAACCCTGTGTGTGAGAAATGTGTGCTTGTATTTTTTTGAACTATTGAGCTATATAGTGCAATTTGTGTTGGAGAACATACAATAGAAGTATCACAATGGGTTAGGAATCTTTATCTTTGTTTTTATTATGAAAACATGACTATCTATAATACTCAGTGAATTCGACACTTTGAATCTGTATGATTAAAACAGATATATCAAGGACTTTGCCAAGGTAGTTGGATATGTGTATCGTTTCTGTGAAAATACAGGTTCCACAATTAACCCATGAAAGCAACTGTGTCCATTTTAAATTTAGTTGTGTTTACGTTAGTGAAAGAAAATTCAATGTACAAATTGTGGAACTGATTTTAATTTATAAGACCGACTGTAAGGAAAATGTTGCTCTTCCAACATTTCCTTGGTTAAAGATAGTTTTGAAAATTTTAAGACTATGCACATTTTTTAATCTTCTAGACTTAATACCATCCTGCCATTGAGTATAATAATAACAGGAATTAGGCATTCAGAATGGTAGGTAAAGATAAATCGATAAATCTAGTATTAAGAAATCAAGGGTCAAGGAAGAGAAAAAAAGAAATATGTAATTCTTCAAAAATGTCTTTTTATAAGATTGAGCCTCTGGACTAGATCTATCCTTATTAACTGAGAATTATTTTTTAAAATGTCAATGGTCAATGTGACTTTCTTATTCTTAAATTGACCATGAAATGCTGGGGCTTCTCGCTGTGTGATGACAGTTCACATCAAATAGCCCTTGAGCAGGAAAATGACAAATTTTGAAGGCTTGTATGCTCACCATCTTTGCTTCTGGTTAGGGCAGACTAGAATGGGAATGTTATCAAGGGATGATCTGGCCTGTGATCCTGGAGTAACATTCTGTTATTTGGGAACTGATTTGGGGAAAAGGTGGGATTGACCTGCGGATTGTGGAGCAAGGACTTAAAAGAAATTTAAAAGACAAAATCCAGAGATGAAATTGTAACCAAAACAACTAGACCTAACTATGAGTTACAGAAACAAAACCCATAAGCAGTGGGGCTTATTCTAACTACGTAAGGACAAAGAAAGATGACGTCAAAAGGAAGGTCAGGATGTAAGGTTAAGTGTTATAGTGGTTCTCAACTCAAGCTACACATTAGAACCATCTGTGGAGATTTAAATAATACAAATAAGTAGGCTCCATTACCCAGGAATATTGAAGATCACCTTCTCTTGATAATCAGGACCCAGGCACCTGTATTTCTTTAATGCTCCACTGACGGTTTTGACGAGCAGCCAAGTTTGAGAACCACCTGTGCTGGGAAAATTTCTTGAAGTGGCTGGAGTGTTGCCACAGTGCTTCTCAATATAACACCTGCACCATTACTTGCAGGTGGGGAGGAAGCTGTTGAGGGTCTCCTGCCATGTTCTACGGAGAAGCTGATTCAATTCAGCCTCAAAGTCCTTGTGACTAATATGTAATTGGGACTTTATTCTTGGGAAGACAAATCAAACCAAAGAAAAGAGATACAAAAGAGAGATGGTGAATATTATTTGTCCGCTTGTTACTGGTTTATGGATGGCATTAATTACATCACTGAAAAGGAATAGTACAGTATACACTGCTCATTTTAAATGACTAGTAAATGAATGGAATGGATTTTAGATCTTTACTCATCCATGATTCTTGAATTGCATTTCTGTATTAAATGTTCTTATTAGTTCTGCCAATACGTTTGTTTATTTTCTTCAGAATTTTCAGCTTTTCAAAAATATGTTATATTTTAAATGTAAATACAGAAGAATTAATTCACTAAAAAAATAATTGTGGAAGGGCTACTATTTGCTAGATACTGCTAGGTTTATAGTTACTATGATAATATGACATATTCCCTACCCACGGTGTGGGCGGCTACCCATTATGAATATTATTGATCAGGGTGTTGACAAGTCCATGCTTCCTCTGAAGGCACTAGTGAGGGACCTGTTCCAGGCCTTCTCCTAGCTTCTGGTACTTCCACAGCTTGTGGTAAGGTAATTCCAGTCTTCATGAGGCATTCACCCTATGTGCGCGTCTGTCTCCTTACATAGCATTTTCTTTTGTAAGGATACCAATTATATTGAATTAGGGGCCTACCCTGCGCCAGTTATGACCTCATTTTAACTAATTACATCTGCAATGACTCTGTTTCCAAATAAGGCCACATTCTGAGGTGCTAGGGTTAGGACTTCGACATATGAATTCTGGGGTACAGTGCAACCTGTAACAGATGCTGAATAATGGAAGGAGGGAAATTTGGAAAAGCAGTTGTGGGGAGTGGGAAGAGGAGCTGACAATATGTCTTTGTTCATTGAAAGCAAATACGTTAAGTGAATTCTACTGACAAATAAGTAAAATCAGCTTTTACTCAAATATATCTACTTTTACCAGATATATTTAGTTCATGAATAACATGAGAATACAAGTTATTCCAGTGATTTGATGGTATATGTCTGTCTATCATGTGCACATTCATCTCATTATGCACACACAAAAAGAAAGTCATATCGTATAACGGGTAAAGTTAATACAGAAACAGAATAAATAGAATACTGGTGTACAGACTTGTAAAAAGCACGCATGTGACAAACAGTTTAAGTATATGACTCAGAGTGAAATAGGTGGTGGTATAAGAAATAACACAAAAAAACTTGAAATTATGCTGCAACCTTAAAAAGTTATTTTTGTCAGGTCTATAAGAAAAAAATTTCGACATCAGCGGAGATAAAAATAGGTTCGAGCAGGACTGAGGAACTTTCGGATTTCAAATATCTAATATATCGTGGCTGGGAAAACCTAAAGTACTTCAGTGGCACTGCTCGGTGCCAAATATTTAGAGAAGCCAGCCCCAAATTCAAGATAACTAATGTCACCAAGGACTGCCTGTCCCATCAAGAGTGATTTCTTTCTAGGTCATGAGTCTCAGGTATATCATCTCTCCCATACAAATAACTTCCTTATCCTTGCCTTGTACCCTACTCCATCCCCAACCCAAATCTATCCTGTGCCTTTATTAGTTGGGCCCGTGGTTTTAATATATGCTCTGAAGGTTAAATTCAATAATTCAGGATTTAAATTGTCTTATACTACTAAAACTTATGTTTCTTTCCAAACTATTCCTTCATAATATCCTACTGCCAGATATCAGCCATCTCATTTTCATCATTTTCTCAGTATCAACTTAATTATGAAAATATTTTAGGGCCATTTATCATTTGAATTTTTATATAACGAGCAAACAATGAAAATTACTACTAAATGTATAAGCCCTCCAATAGTCTAGTTCATAAATTTGCTTAAATTAAAACCATTAATATGTTTAGCAGTGTTTTTTCAATTCACATTTCTTGCCTTAATGACCACGAGATGTAAATATTGACTGGTTTTTAACATGACTCTTTTTCTTTTATAGCCATCTTCATAACTTTGATGAGGAGCATAATTGCAACTAGTTTTATGGGTGATGGCTTAAGGAGCTGCATTCTACCAAGTTGCAACCTCTAAGAGCTTACCATTTAAGAAGTACACACACATGGAAATATGTGCTTACCACACAGAGGCATTAAAATTCAAATATTAAACCCAAACACAAACAAAAGTTTCAGAATGTCTCTATAAAGGACAGATTATGAATATTTTTCTAAGGTAATGAGGGAGAGTGGAAGATGGATAGGAAAGAAAAAAACTAAAGCAGTCAGTGTTTAGTCATCTGAGTAAAGAAGAGGTCTTTATTTCAAGCTCTAATTCATTCAACCTCTTTAATCTTCCTCTCACAACAAAAATTAATTGCATCAAATGGTTTTGAGAACAGAAAAAAGCAAAGAACAATGGGACAACCTTCAGAAACCAAGAGAAATCAAGAGTTAGAGAAGAATGGATTGAGTTTTGTCAAAAAGATGCTGTGGGGGAAAAAGTACTGAAGAAAAATAAGAAGCACTTTCTAGAGGTTCAGTATGAGGGAAAGACGTTGGGGGTTGGAGGTGTTGAAAATGAGACATTTCCAGAATAACTTGTGAACAGCTCTGGACTAAGGGACAGGTGTTCATGCTTGTCCTTCCTGCTTTGCTCTCTTTCTTTCTTTCTTTCTTTTTTTTTTTGAACTAAATGGTTTTTCTCTTGGAGCTTTCTTTCCTTCACCTCTCTGGACCCACGTTTGTTAGTTTATATATAAAAATTGAGAGTGAAAGTATTCTATATTTTCCATCTTTATCCTTCTGGGATTAGGAAATTCTAAGAATGAGATAAAATAGAAGTCATCAGTAACTTCTGAGATGCATAAAATCAGCAAGACTTAGACATTTATTCACTTATACCTTTCAACTTCTGGAAAAGTTTCTCCACATCCTCACAAAAATTTGATATTGTCATTATTTTTAAAATTGTTATTTTAGCTGTTCTATTAGGAATGTAAGGTTATTTTATTGTGGTCTTAATTTGCATTTCAACATATGGAAATTCTTTCAATTTCTTAGACTCGCCTTCTGAAGATTCTGATTCAGTAACTCTGGGATAGCATCCAAAAACTGTGTCTAACAAGTCCTTTAGGTGATTTTGATGACTGGTCTAGTGTAGGGGCAGGAGAAGCAGACTCATTCAAGAATTTAGTCATTGCCAGTGATGAATAAGGGAGTTTAAACGTGGATGAGCCAATAATATGGAAACAACCCAATAAAAATTAGCAAAAGATTTGAATAACGCTTCACCAAAGAAGATATAAGGATGGAAAACAGCTTATGAAAAAATGCTCAACATCATTAGTCATGAGAGAAATGCAAATTAAAACATGATGACGTATCACTACACACCTTTTAGAATGGTTGTGGGGAAAAAACTATCCATACCAAGTTCTTATGAGAATTTGGAGAAATTGGAGTTCTCATACGTTGCTGGTGAGAGTATAAAATGTTACAGCCATTTTGGAAAATTATTTGGCAGTTTCTTATAGAGTTAAAATTACACTTACCTTATGACCCTGAAATCCCACCTCTAAGCATTTACCTAAGAGAAACTAAATTTGTGTTAACACAAAATCTGTATGTGAATGTTGATAGCATGTTTGTACGTAATTGCCAAAAACAGGAAACAAGCCAAATGTCCTTCAAATCTTAAATGGGTAAGCTGTGGTCCATTTCTACAATGGAATAGTATTCAGGAAAGAAAAGGAATGAACCTTTGATATACACAATGAATCACAAATGCATTAAATTAAGTGAAAGAAGCCAGAATTGAAATGCTACACACATTATAATTCCATTTATATGACATTCTGGGTTAAACTATAGGAATGATGAACAGATCAGTGTTTGTCAAGGGTTGGGGACAGTGAAAGGGTTGACTACAAAGGGCCAGAACAAGGGTAGGTATTGGAACTGTTATGTATCCTGGTTGTGTTGGTGGTATCACAGCTCCATGCATTTGTCAAACTCATAAAACTGTACGCCAAAAAGAGAGAATTTTTGAAAGTAACGTAAAAAAAAAAGTTAACTGGGCAAAATACCCCATCTGACCAACTCCTTAAGAACCAGAGCAATCTTCGTTTTTGCTCTTGGACTGAGACTGATCCTTAGAGATAATAGGAACTCAGTAAATTAGTGATTGAATGAATGATTAAATGGATTTTAAAAGTTAATATGAATTTGCAACTTTTAAAGTTCTATGTTATAAGTAGTGAAAAAATGAGCCACAGTGCACATAGTGTTCATCAGGAGTGGGACAATGAGTCAAAAACTGAAACAGGTACCAGTCTGCATAATCTAACCCAGACTCCTGAAAAGACAGCTCCCCTCAGTCAATGAGCGGAAGTACAGATTTTGAGTGAAAGCAATGTTCTCTCATTTGGCGTCTATTTCAAAGTCACAAGGAGAGAGTATTATATGGCTGTCAAGATGCAAACTGAAAGTTTGAAACTTCATAGTTTGAACTTCATAGTTTGAACTTAAGACCACTTTCAAACTATGTGGTCTTGGGCACGTTACTTAGCCTGTGTGCCCCTCTCTGTTCTTTAGTCTAAGAAATGGTATTGATACTATTTATCTCAGTGGGTCATTGCAAGGAATAAATGGATAAACACTTGTGAGGGAGTTAGAACAGAGCCTGAAACATAACAAGCACTTGATAAAGGTCAGCTACTGCTAGCCTCTTTCACAGTGTGGTAGACACGCCATTCATATATTTTGTCCTGTTCTCTTGACAGAAAAAAGTGGAATTATGTTCTCCCTGTTATATTTACTGTGCAATCTCCATATTTATGGTCTATAAATATATGTCATGAATGTGTAATGGAAAGATTAAAACATGAAAAACCAGGAATGCTGGGTTCTAATATTTGCTTTTCGACTTGTTTCCAGCATAGTATTTGAAAAAGGGATAACCTCTATAAGTTGGAATTTGTTCATTTACAAAATGAAAAGATTGTACTAGACAATCTGTTGGGTCTTTTTAATTCTGGGATTCTCACATGTACATCAATAATGGATGAATATAGCAATCTGACCACTCTCTATGGGAAACAATATTCATATGTTGCTCATTCTCTGCACACAAAGTACATGCAAATTCCCCTCATCTGTTTCATCTGAGTAAGGGTGACCTTTCGCAATCTGGTATGAATTACAAAATCTTTTCTAGTTGCTACAAGTGAATAGATCATATTCTTGTAACACCCATAAAAGTCATACTTGCTGTCAACTTGAGAAATTTTGGCTTAGTGCTCGTGTTTCTCTTTCCCTGTCATAGGAGAAAGGCAATTCTTCTTATGAGGAGGACAAGATGTACCACGAGGAAATATCATGAAAAATAACCCATTCCTGGCCCCAACAGCACCAGAAGCTATGTATTTAAAGCAAAAATATGTTTATATTTTTATGTAAATAGTCTAAATATGTGTTTTAATCTTCTCTGCAATATCGTTATTTACGATAAGATTTGGCTATATCCTTCAGAGAATAGCACCCTCCCCATTCCTACCAAGATATAATCTTTACTGCCTGAAGAATTTTTTAGTCATTTGACTATCACATAAATGCCAATTCACTTCATCATCTGGGGAAAAAGTTTTTATGTTAACCTCTCAGTAAATTTACCTAATTGAATATAGCTTATTAAATTGAGTCACTAAGGTTCATTGGGATGGAAAAAAGTATATGTGTGTGTGTTATATATGTATGTGTGTATTTTATAAGAAATGGTGATTTAGAAAAGGCCCAGGGTGTTCTTTATCACATAGATTCGTTCTCTCTGGAATACCACCATTATGACATGACACGGCAGGCCTGGTCACAGGGACTATCCTTCAAAACAATGAACATCTCGTCAGGATTTTCTTTTCTGCTGTCTGAATATGGTCATGCATATAAGCTGAGAGAGAAAAATGGTGCCACTTGACTGATGCATGGACATAAAACTCATATGTTAACAGCCGTGTTCTTTAAGTTTAAAGTGAAAGTAAAAATGTGAATCAACTTCTATCAACGTTTGCACAGCTGCTGCTGTGTTTTAAAGGTGGCAGTGTCTTGACAGTTCCAAGAGGCAGGCAAAAATAAAGCATGAGGGTCTTTTGGGCAGGGTTTTGAAATGTTCATCTTTTTTATTTTTTAATATTTCATGGGCCAAATAACTATCAGATGTAGTCAATGTCTCCTTTGACTGTTCCTTTGTCTGTTCTCGCCCTTGTAAAAGCTAGGCTTACCTTGCTCACTCTATGTGGGTATGAGGCAATGGATTGTGGAAATTTATGGAAGATGCCAGGGAGTAAGTCAAATCTATTCATCCTTGTTATCATGATAATTCTATACTTGCTAAAGCCTTCCATTACAAAAACAGTGCAGCACATTCCTCATGATAGTATATAAAGCTTTTTCCTGCTTACATGTTAGTGGAAATCAGTTAACCAAACAACTCACCAATACATTATCACACACACTATGTGACAGTCAATCCTCTGGGAGGAAGAGATTTGTCTTCTTTAAGGAATCTTTACCCTAAGGCATACTCCAACTACCAAATAACACGGGACCCACCCCAGGTGACACCTCTTTGATAAATCCTTCCCACGTCCCCTAGGAGGGGTTGATATCCTGCTCCTCTTTGCTGTCAGAGCACTTGTTATTGCATTCTTTTAATCATAGTTATTACCACGCTACTATACTCTTGTTAACAGCCCAGGTTCTGGACTTACATTGCCTACTTTCAAATTTCTATGACTTAGTAAAATACTTTAATATTCTCATTTCTAGATAAGAATAATAAAAGTACTTCTCTCATAGAGTTGGTATGCTGATGGAGAAGCACCATGATTGCAAAGTGTTGCTTTTGGTAAGCATCCTACAGGAAGTTGTGGTGTGAAGGTTAGCTATTAAACCATTCCTAGTGAAAGATTACCAAAAAAGATGACCACAAATGGTTGTAGTAAAACTATAGATAGAAAAAATTCTGTGGAAGTAGAAATTACGTGGTGACTGACTGACTAGGGGAGGCATGACAGGGGGGTCCTGAGGGAGAAGGAGAGTCAAAGACGGCTGACAGAGTAATGCGACCCAGTAATAGAAAAAGGAAAATTTCTTTTAGGAAAAAAAAAGTGTATATTTAGAAGCATGTCAAGAAACATCAATTTTCCCTGCTTTATTTTTCTTCCTCACACATATTACTACCTACCATTATATTTAACATGTTTTTGTTTTATCATCTCTCTTCCCAACTACGATGTAAACTCCATTATAGCAGCAATAGTGTCTGTGTGCTCTTATCTTCATTTGGTAGGTGCTTAATAAATAGCTGTTGAATGACTGAGTAGAAGAATGAAACACCTGAATGTGAATTCAGGAGGCAGGTGTAGATTTTATAGAGGAGCATCAGAAGAAAAATTACAGGGGATCAAATAGAAAAGGAAAAACAGATTATAACGTAGCAGTGAAAACATGGGACACACAAGTAACATGAGTTTGTAGAGGGTCAAGCAAATAGGGTTTGGTGGTTTTTTTTCTGTAAAATTCTGTAGCTCAAGAGCAAAAAACAAAAATAAAAGTTCAGCTGACTATTGACATGGCAAGCACGCGAGGAAAGTGAGGGAAGTTAGAGAAATGCCGTCATGAGGCAGGTCTTCCTCAAGTGTGATCCCTGGACCAGCAGCCTCAGAATCACCTGGGAAATGATGGGGCCCCATCATTTTTGGGGAACCTCACCCTAAATCTACTGAATCAGAAACTCGAGGTGAGACCAGTAATTTTGGTTTTAACAAGTCTACCAGGTGCTTCTGATGCATGCCAAAATTAAGACCCAATGCCCTAAACTGAGGAAATCACTGAAATGTGAGGCTCGGCTGACAAAGGAGTTAGGAGACCAGCAGACTAGAGGGCTGTTGGATAGTCACTGTGTTCTGGGAAGCCCATTGAGGGGCACATCTGATGTTGTAGCAGTGATCATAAAAACTAAGGATTATGGTTGCATTGCTGGATGGTTGTGGGATCAGAGAGGAGGTCATAGGCACCCTCACTCTGGGTTTAGGGAATCTTTCTTTTCTGCCCCGACAATCAAAATAGATGAAGTAATTAATTCAACTCAAGTAGCCAACAGTTGCACTGGATAAAGGCAGAAAGGTGTGTTTGTCTTAGGCTCAATATGTTTTCTCCAGCACTTTAAAAGTATGAAATTTTTTCTTAATTCTCAACTTAATTGTAATAATGATAATAATAACCTGAGGAGTATTTTAGCACATTTCAGTAAACGAGTATTTTAGAAATGTTTTTGTTTGTATGTGCCTTTGTACGTGTATATAGGTGGTATTGAAGTGATATGCAGTCTGTCAGGCACCAGAGTTACCTAGTATGCTTCAATTTTCACAGGAATTCACTATGTGTTTGATATGTTATAGTCCAATTTAGGTAGTCCATTTGTGTCATCAATATTTTGTATTGCCTAACTTGTTTTGTTTTATTTTGTTTCTTGATTTGAATAAATTCTTAGAAATTAATCTTCTCAGAATAAAATATAGGTTTTAGATTCTGTTAATTCCATTCTGATTTTTCTTTTGCACAACAGTGTGGCTATTGGCTTTATTGATGTATCTGAAAGTAGCATATTTAAGGAATGCAACTGTAGTGGAAGTATAAGCTATTTGCAAAGTGGATTATAGAGCCATTCTTTGGCTAACAGCTTCAAGTTGCCACCAAAGTCTTTCTTGGTTAGTGTTATTTCCCTTTGGCTTTGATGTCACTTACTAGGATGTCTGTCCAGTCCTTCCATTTAAACAAAAGCATAACTTCCTGAAGAAATAATAATTTGAGTTAAACTCATCCAAAGTAAATCATGTCCCTCTATATTTCAAACAATGAATTGTGTCTGTTGCTTGGAAAACAAATTAGATTTTTAGCAAATGCAACAAAAATGACTACAGTTTCTTTCTCATACCATTACAGTCAGCTACCAGGTAAATTTCAATAGTTACACCAAATGATAATCTGAATCTTATAATTAGTTACTTCTTAGCACACTGTGACAGGACCTGAGCTCTTCATCCTAGCTGCCTAGCCTAGTAGACGAATGTCTTCCATTCACAGCTACAGTGTGAAGCTAAAAACATTCATACACATTTTATTTTTCTTGCATAGCTGTCTGATAGCATGGACCAAAATGGAATTTATATTCAACTGATCATATGTGGGCATATTCTGTTTTGTTAAAAAATTGAGAATGTACTTCCAAATACATATTATATGAGAGTCATTTTAGAGAAATGCAATAGCTTTATAAAAGTAGAAATCTACGCTAGAGCAAGAAGTGGGTCAAGGTACCTACTTAATAGCCACATAAAATCCTCCAGAGAGGCAGGGCTAGCCTGGCACACAACAGAGGGAGGAAGATACTTAAGAATTATCTAGCAATTCTCCATTCCAGCCTCAAACTATCTTTTCCTCAACTCCCTGTTATGCCTGGAATTTCATTATTAGAAATCCATTCATTAGATCAAGGGATTTTGCATTTAGTAGTCTTATGTTAAAATGTGAATGATCTTGGAAAAAGTATTTTCTTTCTTTTATACCCAGTCATTGGTCTCATAGCATGAGTTAGCTTATTTTACCTTGAGAGAGGTGATTATTCTTGCAGAATGGACCAAAGAACAGGTCTGTTATGTTCTACAGTGCATATGCTCTTCATAAGCACATGACATTAGTGGGGTCTTCACCCCAGACCCCCAGATAATAAGACATCATCTTATTAAACAAAGAATGCGAGCTTGAACCATTCACTTCATGCCAAAGAGCTGAGCTACAGAATCACTTCCAGGCAATGAAATGAAGAATTAAGCTGAATACCAAGAAATAAGGAATGATACTAAAAGTAGTCATAGGCCAGGGTGGGACACTGACATTGGATCAGCGAGGAGATAATAGATTTATTGAGTCAACTCATTATGTGTAATAAAATGTGGGTAAGGGTAAACACACAAATCAGAAGCTGTGGAAAATTCTAGTTCAAGGCTGCCAATGGGAGTGAGAGTGAGGTTGTTGAAAGAAAGGGATAGAACAAGGGTAAGTTCACATTTGATTCAGATACAATCCTTTTGATAGGATATGCTGGGTTTTGGCACCATTGCATTGCCTGGTCTCCACACATCTTCAGCCATAGTCTTCTAGACACAGCATCATAAAATTAAGAGATTTGGTTATTAAGCACTTTTAACATGATTTAATGAGAAGACATTCTACAGAATTAGCTATAGCCTGCAATAATAGAAAGTGCAACTGAGGAGTATACCTAGAATGTCATACACTTAAATTAGACCTGTAAACGTCCTTTTAGTGTGTGCCATTAACAAAAAATGCACCTCTTGTACAAACACTTATCTTAAAACAAAGCAAAAAATAATAACAAAATGCAAATATTTCAAATTCATGTAATTAACTTTTCAAATGTAAACACAGCAGAGATTATGCTATTCATTCTTAATTGAAAAATATTTCATTGTTGATTTTTTAATATTATGTTTTAAGGGGCTCATTTTAGAGTCTGTCTTTCCATCATTTTCTTCCTGCTCATTTTGGAAAAACAAAGCAAGATGATTTAATTGATCCAGGATTGGCCCAATATTCTTAAAAATACAAACTATCTAGTGAACTTTCATTATATTCCTATAAAAATAATGATCAAAATATACACTTCTGATCTGACATTCACAAGTCCTAATGTAATAAGAAGAATCTAGTTTCATGCTCCTTGTGCTCTAAGAGTGTAAATCACTTTATGCAAATTTACATTTTTATGAAGTAGAAATTCTGAATATTTTTAGCCTGAAATAGCTTTAAAATGCAATAATCTTTTGGCACCAGAGCTTAACAAGGACAAATATCGTGCAGTGAAACAAAAGGTCAACTGATTGAGAATATCTAAATATGTTCTTCATCCTTATACAAAAATAGATAGTATATTTTTTGTTCTATCTTGTACAAAGTGATACTCATGAAGCTTTGTTAATTTTTACTGTATTCTATTTTTCCTGCTAAATATCATTGCAACATTCTATAGGGCTGCTGATTTTTTATGAGTAAATTATATATCACCAGAGGTTTTTTATAGGAAGTTATATTCCAATTAGGGTTAGCACTGAATCATAAGTATCAAATTAAAATACATAAAAGCTCTCCTTGCAGCAGGCGGTTAAACTTATATCTATTTTCCTTATGGAGATTATTTCACTACTGTGATATTTACAAAATAGCGAATATATGATTTCTTAACATCAATATTTAAGACACTTAAAAAAGTTAAAAAAAAAATGTCTTCAAATACTTTTCTTCTCATCAATGAAATCCTGATTTACTCTATGAATTTTAACATGGGCTTAAAAAGTGAAATAATACTGTTGTAAGCCTTTTTTCGTTTTTTGAGTTTGAACAAAAAAATGATCAAATAGGTCCTAAAAAGCTATTCAAGACTTAATTTACATAAAGTCAATTAACTCGAGACTATTTGGTAGTGCCACTAATAATATTGCTTGTTTAATTTATAATGATCCTTGATGGTGAATCATTGTATCTGTAGAATGAATGGTGCATATGAAAATGCCGAGTGTTAGACTTACAGGAGAACATGTGTTTTCTGCATCTTCAAAGGTTTGTTGGTTTGGTTTTTTTACCTAACTTAATATAAGGCTAGCACTTATTATGATATTAATATTATCACTTTTTATAGGAATAAAATGAGAAAGCTCTATTTTGTGAGGCCATATGTACTGTCACTCACAGAGGTAGATTTTGCAACTTTGCAATTAGTTTCTAGAATGAACATTTACTAGCCGCTTTGCTTTTCTAGCAAGAATCAAGAGAGCGAGAAAGTAAAATTGACCTGAACTTGCAGAAGAGTTCAAATGCTAAATCCTGAAATTAATTAGAAGATGTATGACCACCCTTGATCTTGATTCTAATCCAATTCTAATTAAACCTACACCATAAACCAAGAATCCATGCACTGGGAAGGCTTATTTTTTATTTATTTAATTTTTTTGGTTACTCTGTTTCATGCGTAGGCTCAAACTAAGTTCTAATTAGCTGAGTTACTCAGTGAACATTCTCTGTGGGTAAAAGCACAAAATAAAAGTTGAGCCAGCAAAGAGACAGAAAGCAGAAAACATGCAATGAATGAGGGGATGGTAGAATTAGATAGAAAATCCTTTTGCAGCCGCAGTTTTATTCTGAACAGACTGGTAGACTGCACATATTAGTATATGATCTTTTAGACTATCACAAGGGAAAGAAAATAAAACAAAAAATAAACAAGAAGTGTAAGATCCTTGGCATTCAAGTCTCTACACCAAGTGATCATAATGTGTCTCTGTCATCTTCCAAAACTCCCCTGTGTGTACTCCAGGGTCTGGGGGTACTAGACACTTCTGAGCATGCTTTGGGTCTCCCCTACCTCTATACTTTTCCATCATCTTTAGGCTCCATGTCATTTGTCACCTGATTTCTGACACATTTCTTAAACTGCTTTTGACCATTGTCTCCTGTGAACCACCATAGCCATGTTCCTTGATGGCCTATATTACAAGCACTTTTGTAGATACTGGGGATATATCAGTGAGCAGAACGAACAAAAATATTTGCTCTCTTGGAGATTACATTCTAATGCTGTGAGACAGATAATAGATGTAACAAACAATAAATTCTATACTTTAGAATGGGATAATAGCTATGGAAAAAGTAAAGCAGGGGAAAAGGAGTGAAGATTTTGTCAGGGGGTGGAATTACAATTTTAAATCAAATGCTCAAGAAATCCGTCAATGAAAAGGTGACCCTTGGGCAAGGATTTGAAGAGCTGTGGCACTTTGGGGAGGAGCCCTCATGGTAGAAGTCCTGAGATGGGAGTTTGGCTGGGGCACAGTGATCCTGGAGGGGAGAAGTTTAGAGGCAGAGAGTCATCTTGGGTCACACATTATGGGGCTTTCTTGGCAAATGTGAGGACTCTCCTTTTACTCCAGCAAGTTGGAAGCCATTGGAGAGTTTTGAGCAGAGGAGCACCAAGAGCTGAATTAGGTTCTCAAGCATCACTGTAGATGCTGTGTTGACAACAGACTGCAGTGGAGAAGAATAGAAATGGAGTCCAGTTGGAGTTTCCTGTAATAAGCAGAAAAGTAACAAGAATGACTTGAATTGAGTAGCAGCATTGGAGGTGATAAGAAGGGGTCACTTCCTAGATAAAAATCGAAGATCAGGTAATACAATTTTCTGACAGATTGGATGTGTGATGTGAGTGAAAATGAGGAGTCAAAGAACACCGCAAGGTTGTCTTGTATTATAATTAATAAACTTATTTTTCTTCCCACCAGCAAACTATTGAACTAACATGTGTACTTACACATGTAGTCACACACTTGCACTCCTCTTCAATAATTTAGACTAACTGATAGTCTATGCAATATGGTTAATTTCTCTGTGGATTATGGAAATTAAAAAAGAAATAAGGGTTAGTACCAGTTAAAAGATTTGAGAGGGCTAAAATCTTTTATTCTAATTTTGAAATAGATTTAATTTTGCTTCAGGCTAGCTGGAAGAGTTCTGTAAGTGACAATTTAAACTTAAATTAATCTCACTTTAAAGCCTTTTTAATAAAGCTTTTCTACGAAACAGTGAAAAGCCAGCAATACGAAGGCTGTAACATTCCCAGGAATATGTAATCTAAAACTGTAACATAATTTGAATTTTACTATGCCTTTTAATTAAATTTCAGAACTTTACAGACAATTAGTATACATGGATAAGACATATCTATCTAGAAAGTGACGTTCAGTGGAGGATTTAGGCATTTATCTTGATAGTGAAAGCTTCAAATCTGACTTCTGAGGAAGAAAGTGTGAATCAGGCTTGGAACTCCATCAGATATAAATACTAATTCAGCAATTATTCACTTCTATATTTGACTTAATCTGTATGGACACGGGCACATGTCTGAGATGAATAAAGGTCTAATTTATGCAAACTTTGGGACTAAAAAAGAGAAGTATTTTGTGTCAGGATTGGTGCATTTTTTCAAATCAAATTAGATAAAATTAGGCAAAAGCAGAAAGCTACATTAAATGTGGGCTGCATTTTATTCTTGGAGAAGTAATCTAAAGATGAAAATATACAATATAAGAAAAGTAAAAGTTATAAATGAAAAGAAGCATAGAAAAACTCTGCTATAATAAATTCTTTGTTATTATTTGAATAACTTTATATTCTCTAAAGGGAGTTTTTACAAATAGATGGTATTGTATTGTAAAATCTATTACAAATAGATTGACTGCAATTCACACTTCCATCATATGTTATAAAGTTGAGAGTTTGAGTGTCTATCTCCTAATATGGCTGACTTTGGGTTATTCATTTGCACCTGAGGGAGATATTTATTTAGAAAATAGCATAGCCATTCCAGGAAATGGAGACAGCATGATTTAAATATCAACTGCAACTTAAGAAGAATGATGACAATAATGTTATTATAGGCACATTTAATCAGAGAAAATGACAAACAATTTGTTGTAAAACGCGTAAATACTAGTTGATAACTCATTCTAGCCACGTAAAGGGCATTAACTTTTTCATACCAAGGCGGAGGAAGTCTTATGTATAGCACGTAATTATTTAGACTACAAATGATATACCATTGAAATGCAAGACCCTGCTATCATGTGTTCATGCTTTGAAAGTAAAATAGAATAATTATGAAAACACTAAAAATAATGGTATAAGCATGTAAATAACTAGATAAGCACAGATAGAAAATTGTTTACTTCATACTGAACAATTTGCAAATATTTTTCTATAATCCAGCACAATATTTAGTGAGCACGTACCATGTGCCAGGCTGTTACAAGAACTTGAACATACAAGAACTTGAATGATTGAGCAATAGCAAATAGCTAGAAATTACCATATTTAAAATCAGATAAATCTTGAATGCAATATGTATCATATTACTGGGAAAGAGTGGTTTATTATTTAATACATCCTTAATTATAATTATATATGTATTACATAAACATGTTCATAACAAAACGTTTACTTCTCACTTTAAGTGATATTTGCAATTCATGTTCTAATATTTTTGTGTAAATATTAAGTAAAGGGAAAATACCTTGTGGAAAGACAAGGTCATACACTAAATTATGGTATCAGTTTCAACAAATTTCCTGCCTCAGAGGATTAGGTGCCAATCTTTCTAAGGCTAATTTTTATTTTTCTTTATATTGCTCCTTCTTATCTCCTTTAAATATCTATTAACTAGTTCTTCTATTTTGAATATTCAGTATTTTTCTCTACTTCTTGTTTTTTTCCATTTCACAAACCTTTAGAGTAACTCAGTCACCTCATCTAGATACTGTCTTCTTGCATTCGTAACCACAATTAATCATTCTTAAAGGTAATATTCTCCTTGAGCTTACGTAACTTTGGAATTCTGTTGACCAGTAATATTTATAAAAGAAAATTTAGGGAGTCAAGTTATGGTTGCTAATATTTTTATTTTACCGTAAGAAAATAATTAAAAATATTTTTATCTCTCGTTACTATAATTTTATTTAGAAAAGAGATGTAAACTCCAAAAAGTAGGAAATAAATATTCATAAAATCTTTTGATTTGTATTTTCTTTGCCTTTAGCTCCCCCACACCTACCCAGTTTCACCACGGGTCAATGAAAATGTTTTCCTCGTAATAACTAAGGGTGTGAGATAGATTTTCAGGACTGTTGGTCTACCTCTTGCCAATTCTGCTTCCTTCTCTGCAATCTCTATTTTCTGCCCTCACCACTCTCCTGGACTTAAAACGGTAACCGTGACCAGCACAGTAGTTCAATAACTGCCAATTTTCATTGTCCTGTATGTGCTTCCACTATTTGACATTCAACCATTCACTTCTTTAAGAGGTTTTTGTGACACTGCTCTAACCTGATTTTACTGCTTTGTGACAGCTCCTTTTTTGTTTCCTTTTTTTCTTTTCACAGAAAATTGGGCATTTACAGTTTCTGACAACAGTTTCTAACTTGACATACCTCTTCCCCCAGTAAGGTATTCATTTTCAGAGTTTCAACAATTACTCTTATGAAAAAACAGGTATTTTCAATCATAATTTCTCTTATCATTATTTATGACTCAGTAATTCATTTCTAAAAACAAGCTGCTAAATGAATGTTAATGTTAATTCCAGACCAAAGCGATCAAAAATGCAAACATGTTCTGTTATCTTTTCCCTTTCAATTCCCTTTCCTACCTACTATACAATCCAGATCCTCCTACTCATTTTTTTAAAGTTCAATTAATATTCGTAATACAACCCATTCACATGACAAATAATATTTTCTGATATGGTTCTTATTAGCCACTGGCCAAATCTTCTATCTTCAAAAGTTTTCACAACTCTCTCTTTTCCTTTACTTTCAAGCTATGTGTTGTGATATAGGGTAAGTGATTTATTTTTTTCTGTAAAATGGGCATTATATTGCATCTCTAAGAAGGTTTCTGTAAATTTTTTATCTACATGTGCATGCTAAATGCCTGTAAGTTTCTTATTGATCAATAGATTACTTCGTTCTCTATCCTGACTCTAAGCTAATCTATTGTAAAATTCTATTTTCTCCTGTCATCAGTAAAGTGACATATTTT
The DNA here is from genome assembly GCF_037783145.1 of Equus przewalskii. Lineage (NCBI taxonomy): Eukaryota > Metazoa > Chordata > Mammalia > Perissodactyla > Equidae > Equus > Equus przewalskii. Next base: position 24,767,776 of record NC_091847.1, on the reverse strand, counting down.
TATAGACTAAACACCATTCTCCATAATAATCTTTCTATGCTAATCTACTTCTCAGAGCTCTTTTTTTAACTTATAAATCTTGTTGTTTTTAAAGATTGGCACCTGAGCTAACAACTGTTGCCAATCTTTTTTTTTCTTCTTCTTCTTCTTCTCCCCAAAGCCCCCCCCCCCCCAGTACATAGTTGTATATTCTAGTTGTGAGTGCCTCTGGTTGTGCTATGTGGGACATAGCCTCAGCATGACCTGATGAGTGGTGCCATGTCCACACCCAGGATACAAACTGATGAGACCCTGGGCCACCGAAGCAGAGAGCATGAACTTAACCACTCAGCCATGGGACTGGCCCCTGCTTATAAATCTTTATAGTTTACTATTGCTATTTTTTTTTTTGCTGAGGAAGATTTGCCCTGAGCTAATATCTGTTACCAATCTTCCTCTTTTTGCTTGAGGAAGATTTGCCCTGAGCTTTGCCCTGAGATTTGTGCCAATCTTCCTCTAGTTTGTATGTGGGTCACTGCCACCACACTGATGAACAATGTAGGTCTGTGCCTGGGAACGGAACCCAGGACACCAAATTAGAGCACCAAACTTAAGCACTAGCCCAGGGGGCTGTCCCCCACTGCTATTTTTAAGGATGTCTGCACTATTCCCTTCTCATCAGTTTTCCCACTTTTCCAGTGTTATTCCAGTATTATCTTATTTGAAAGAAAAACATAATGATTTAATCCTATTTTCACCCACATAAGTTACATGAACTGATTATTTTAGTATCCAAAGCCTTAGCATCCTTATCCTCAGTACAAGCAGAGTGATTGGCACAAAATAAGTACCTAATAAAAAGCTGTATATTATACATTCATTCTGTTTCCTTCTATTTAAATCTGCTCAGTGTTTTTCAAACTCTGCACCTTTTCTAACCCCTCCCTCTTAACAGATGTGCTAATCACATTGTAGTTATCATATCATATAATCCTCCCCAAACTTAGCTCCGTTTTACAGATGAGAGGTTGAACCTAGAAAAGTTAAAGACCTAACAGATTAAGGACCATGTTGAATTGGAGCCAGTATTGTAGAAACTCTACTGCTTCTACTTGTCTTTGTGAAATCTGGAAATTCTATTTTGGCTAAATGGTTAAAAGTGGATTGTAACTCCTATGAACTACATAAGAAAGGTAAATAAATAGTGGTCTTATTAATATGAGTGGTGTGGTGAAATACTAAATCTGAGCCAGGTAACCAGACATCACTAAGTTTTGTTACTAAATAACTGTGTGATGTTGGACGTCCCACTTGGTGTCTTGGAGCATTACTTTTCTTTTCAGTTAAATGATGATGCTGAAACAGGTAAATTATAAATCTCCATAGGTTCTAAATATTGTCATTATCATTATCATAGCCTTACATGGAATAGATTGCAATTCAATTTCTTTATAAAAACGACAAAGAATTTATATCTGACCAATCAAATCATAATTTGGCCCTGAGCAAAGAATCAGGTGCTAAGAATAGATTTTATGAGATGAAGAATATAATCTTCTTGACAAAATGAGAATCCAAAGTAAAAATTCATTTGATTTAATATAGCCAAACATCTGGATATGTAACTAAAATTTTCAGTTTCCGTATGAATGTTTGACTTTGTGTGAATAATATCAACTTTTAAAAAAATTGGAACTAAATTCATGACAAAATAAATAATCAGCCTTACCTAACTTGAAAAGATTGGTTTTAAAAATTTGATTAATTTAGTCTTAAAGATAAAGACAATCATAAATATTTTGGCATTTTTCAACTTTTTCCTATTATTTTATAGTTGAATATACTTTAGCAAAATACACAAGTATTTGCAGAGAAATAAGTGATTCTGCATAAAATGCATTTCCCTCTGTTTTATGTTTCCATTAATTTTAAATGATATGCTAAATCTTAGACTGTTCAGCTTTTCTTGGCTTATGGCCTTCTCCACTGACAAACTCTCATCTAAAAACAAAACACACCATCAATCAAAAAATTATTAAATGTTACAAAATATCAAGTGAGTAAAAAAGACAAGAGCATCAGTAAATATTTATGCAGGCATACCTCATTTTATTGCACTTCACTTTACTGTGCTTTGCAGATACTGTGTTTTTTTACAAATTGAAAGTTTGTGTCAACCATGCGTCAAACAAGTCTATTGGTGCCATTTTTCCAACAGCATTTGCTCGCTTCGTGTCTCTGTGTCACATTTTGGTAATTCTCACAATATTTCAAACTTTTTCATTATTACTATATTTGTTATGGTGATTTGTGATCAGTGATCTTCGATGTTACCATTGTAATTGTTTTGAGGTGCCACAAACCACATGCGTATAAGACGGTGAAATTAATCAATAAATGTTGGATATGTTCTGACTGCTCCAACAATCTGCCATTCCCCCATCTCTCTCCTCTCCTTGGGCCTCCCTATTGCCTGAGACAATATTGAAATTAGGCCAATTAATAATCCTACAATGGCATCTAAGTATTCAAGTGAAAGCAAGAATCACAAATCTCTCACTTTAGATCAAAAGCTAGAAACGATTTAGCTTAGTGAGGAAGACATGTCGAAAGCCAAGATAGGCCGAAAGCTAGGCCTCTTGTGCCAAACAGTTAGCCAAGTTGTGAATTCAAAGGAAAAGTTCTTGAAGGAAATTAAACATGCAACTCCAGTGAACACATGAATGATAAGAAAGCAAAACAACCTTATTGCTGATGTGGAGAAAGGTTAAGTGGTCTGGATAGAAGATTAAACCAGCCGCAGCATTCCCTTAAGCCAAAGCCTAAATCAGAGCAAGGCCGTAACTCTCCTCTATTCTGTGAAGGCTGAGAAATGTTGGGAAGCTATAGAAGAAAAGTTGGAAACTAGCAGAGGTGGTTCATGAGGTTTAAGGAAAGAAGCCATCTCCATAACAAAAAGTGCAAGGTGAAGCAGCACGTGATGATCCACAAGCTGGAACAAGTTATCAAGAAAATCTAGCTAAGATAATTAATGAAAGGGGCTACAATCCGCAACAGATTTTCAATGTAGGCAAAACAGCGTTTTATGGGAAGAGGATGCCATCTAAGACTTTCATAGCTAGAGAGGAGAAGTCAATGCCTGGTTTCAAAGCTTCAAAGGACAAGCTGACTCTCTTGTTAGGGGCTAATGCAGCTGGTGACCACACATTTAAGCCAGTGCTTATTTGCCATTCTGAAAATCCTAGGGCCCTTAAAAACGGTGCTAAATCTACTCTGCCTGTGCTCTATAAATGAAGCAACAAAGCCTGGGTGACAGCACATCTCTTTACCACATTGTTTACTGGATATTTTAATCCCACTGTTGAGACCTACTGCTCAGAAAAAAGGATTCCTTTCAAAATGTTACTGCTCGTTGACGTACACCCGGTCACCCAAGAGCTCTGATAGAGATGTGCAGTGAGATTAATGTAGTTTACATGCCTGCTAACACAACATCCATTCTGCAGCCCGTGGATGAAAGAGTAGTTTCGATTTTCAAGTCTCATTATTTAAGAAATACATTTTGTAAGGTTATGGCTGCCAGAGTTAGTGATTCCTCTCATGAATCTAGGCAAGGTAAATTAATAACCTTCTGGAAAGGATTCACTATTCTAGATGTCATTAAGAACATTCAGGATTCATGTGAAGAGGTCAAAATACAAATGTTAAGTTTGGAGTTTGGAAGAAGTTGATTCCAGCCTTCATGGATGACTTTGAGGGGTTCAAGACTTCAGTGGAGGAAGGAACTGCAGATGTGGTAGAAATAGCAAGAGAACTAGAATTAGAAGTGGAGACTGAAGATGTGACTGAATTCGTGGGATCTCATGATAAAACTTTAATGGATGAGGAGTTGCTTTTTATGTATAAGCAAAGAAAGTAGTTTCTTGAGATGGAATCTACTCCTGGTGAAGGTGCTGTGAACATTGTTGAAATGATAAAGGATTTAGAATGTCACATAAACTTAGTTGCCAAAGCAGTGGCAGGGTTTGAGAGGATAGACTCTAGGTTTGAGAGAAAGTCAGTTGTGGGTATAATGCTATCAAACAGCATTGCACGCTACAGAGAAATTGTTCATGAAAGGAAAACTCAGTTGATGTGGCAAACTTCACTGTTGTCTTATTTTAAGAAATTACCACAGTCACCCAACCTTTAGCAACCACCACCCTATCTGTCAGCAGCCATCAACATCAAGGAAAAAACTCTCCACCAGCAAAACGATTATGACTCGCTAAAGGCATAGATGATGTTTAGCATTTTTTAGCAATAAAGTATTTTTTAATTAAGGTTATGAACATTGTATTTTTAGATGTAATGCTGTTGGACAATTAATAGGCTACAGTACAGTGTAAACATAAATTTTATATGCAGTGGGAAACCAAAGAATTTGTGTGACTCACTTTATTGCAATATTCACTTTATTGCAGTGGTCTGGAACTCATCCTCCAATATCTCCCACGTATGCTTGTGCAGCCTTTCATCTTTAAACGTAGATGTTAACGAAAAATGTCTGGAGACGGATAGTGGTGATGATTGCCAAATGTGAATGTACTTAAATCACTGTATACTCACTTAAAGTAGTTTTAATAGCAAATTTTATTATATATATTTTACCACAATAAAAATTTTCTTAAAAGGTAAATGTTGGATTCTTTACGTCTATACTTACATATAAATGAATAAGAAATGTCTATCTAATCATATAAAAATGAGCAGTGCAAATACAGTCCTCAGTTATTTTGCCATTTATTCTAACACATATATTTCGAGTCTCCACTCTCAGAATAGTTAACAATTTGGCTGGATGGATATCCCTTTTTTCTTTGGACTCGCCTCCTTTTTTCAAGTTTATAATTATCCTTATTAAATATTTCTCAGAAATTTGATACAACAATAAATCTATTTACTTCTAACACATATTCTAACCTTAGGGGTAAGACTATAAATGGGAATGGAAAAATTGAGTTGTTTGCTTTGCCTTGTAATAGTTATGGATATTTTCATATGGAGATGTACACTGGCCCTTTCCAGATGAATATATCTTTTAAATTACAAATGTGTAAATAAGGGTAGATTGGAAAAGTGATTTCCTTTCTGAATTTGCTTGTCTAAAATTGTGCTGAATGATCACGTTGGCCCAACTGGACAACTAGCAGCAGTATTTCAATAATAGCTGATCTTCATGAAAACACAAGGCATCTCTTCCAATATGTGTGTTTGAGATGCATGAAGTGAGGTTGCTATTACAGCACGGTAGACTGGCTCAAATCTTGGCTCTACCACTTATTATCTCTGACCCTGGTTCACTGCTTAACCCCTCTGTGTCACTGTTTCTTCACCTGCAAAATAGGGATAATAGTATTAATTACTTCATTATTTTAGAGGAGATTAAATGAGTTAAAGCTCTCCTAGAACAATGTCAGACACATCATTAGCTTTTATAAATGTTATTTTTCACCATTACTCTTATCTCCAGTGTGAGAAATCTATTAGAGTTGAATGATAATGCATTTAGGTTATGACTGTATCTATGATGCTCAAAACGATTTCAGGAGACTGAATTATAAAATTTGACTATTACATTGATCAAATAAACAAACAACTGCCACGTTTTCACTTGGCTAATTGGTATGTATGCAATTACTAAGGAGTTTAAAAAAATGCTTCATTTCATCTTGTTTCAGGATGTGTGCTTCTCCTAATATTGTGCTACCTTTTTTGCATCTTAAGCACAGTGAGACAGAGAGTGACTTCTGAAAGTTCAAATTGCACAAACGCTTCTCTTTCCTCCTTGTTCCTCTGTGCTGCATTATCTCTGACAAAGCTTCTATCTCTGGCTGCGGCATATTGCAATTAGCAACAATTAATTAACCTTGCCGAAAACCGGTGTGAAGCTGATTTAAGCTCCTTTTTTTCTTTTCTCTCTTTTTTTTTTCTCTCTTTGTGTCTGTAGAGCTTAGGTTTCGGGGAGAAGTTCTGCCAGCAGAGATTTCTTTTACTTTTAATACATGTACCACAAATCCAATGGATGTTTTACATAAGATATATTTTCCCTATAATTTCATAAAGTTTTGAAAAAATAATACTTATTTCTCTGTTTTTTGAATTGGGTACTTTATTTAATTTATGCAGATGATTCCTTATTCACTGTTAGTGTGTGATGAACACTACCATTAGTTCAAGCAAAGTAAATATAATGCTTTCCTTTTAGACTTTTCTAATCTTAATAAACAGAAAAAAATAATTTGCATGCAAAGCAATGGTTTTGTAGTTAATCAAGTATTCATGTTATGTGAGTGGTCTATGGGCAGGAATTACTATTGGTTTTCATTCCTTAACTCTGTTATTGTTTTGCTGATCATTTTTCCCAGAGTAAATCAGTTAAATGTCACTGATCAATTATTCCTATATCTAAAAAAAGCTTAAGGGTGTAGAATCAATATGCTATTCCAGAAATCCAGTTATAGGCTTTGCCCTTGAAATTTAACTATACAAAATGAGAACCTGATAGAAAATATTATTTCTGCCAAATCTAATTTTATAATGAAAGAGCAATATAGTTATTTAAATGTAAAGTGAATTAAAAAAAATGAAAACAGACCATATCGAACTAAGAAGTTTTGCTCTGCTTGTCAGTGCATTATTTGTTCCCTGTGTGTTTCACTCACTGTCTTTATTAAATCACTAAGAACTCTGGTTGTAATAGATTAAAGTAGTAATTGGCAATTTATATTTAGCAGAGACTGTTGATTCATAAAATGTTAAAATTTACATATTATAAAAACAAGACCTATTTACTTTATTTATGAGTAATACTTGTTAAACATCCTCATGTGCATTATCCTGTGGTGATATTAGAGTTTGTAGAAATGGTCAAAGTAGTTCTAATTTTAGATGTAAGTAACCAGCCGTAGGTCATGTTTCCATCTTGCCACAGATTTCCTATGTGTTCTGATAAATCACTTGAAAATTGCCTTTACTTTACTTCAAAATTGCCTTCATTTGTCTCCCAGTAAGACTCCCTTAGTCTTATGTAGATCTGATAGTATCTGCAGTGGGCTCTGGTGTTCCTCAATTGGTGCTCCATGGTTATAGCAGCCCGTTTTCCCTTGATTATAACCGTATAATTTCACCAAGCTATATTAACATAAGATAGCCTCTTAAAATCACTCAATCACAAAAAAACTCTCTTAAATTCTGAAACTCTCCCCATTTCCCTCCAGTCTATTCTCCCACTTTGTAGCATTTTCTCATATCATTATTAATATAAAAGCTTTGTAATTATCCAAGATTAATAAATTGCCTAATGTATGCATATTTCTCTCAGAATCCCTGAAAACATATGTATAAAAATCTGCATGTTAAGAATTTCACCCATCAGCAGTCCTTATGTTTTAATATCTATATTAACAAACTAATTTTCTTCAAAGTGTTAAATTTTTTTAATAATGATTTGTGAAACTTTCTCCACTTCAGTATATCTAAGTGTCTTGCCACATCTGCCTTCTTTCTGAACACCCTCCTGAACATTCTCGGCATTCAGTTAAAAAACAAAATAAAACAACAGATAACAGATTGCTTGGCTCTTTTGTTTTATATCGATTTTGCTGTCATTGGCCATATAAGTAATTTATGAATGGTAATGATTTGCGTAATAAACCTAGTTTAGTAATTTTTTTGTTAGAAAGATAATAGTTTTACTCATATTCTTATTTTAATGAGCTCCGTGTATTTTTCCTCTGATGATTTCAAAAGTTGGAGTCATGAAATAATTCAATATTAGAGAAAGAAGAAAATCAAGTGTCACCATTCACAAGAAAACCAAACCAAACCAAGCATTGAAATCACTAAGGTACATCATTTTGAGGAAAATTTAGTTTTGATATGTAAGTATATGCCAGTTTCTGTATGTCATATTCTTTTATTTGATTTTCATCTAGCAATTGCGTTAATTTTAGCAGACATACCATTGTAATAATCAATTTATAGATCATAATCTATTTTATCTTCTTTAGATTTACATATGGAATTAAATCTATGGATTAGATGCTTATGATTTCCCTTACTCATTGAAATTCTATCATTCTTTGAAAACTGTGAATATCCAGTGTTTCTCCAAGCACTAAAGATTTCAATTTCAATATGTTTTCAAGTTCTATCCTAAAATATAGATGCTGTCAGACATTCTTTTATCCATTCTTTTATCCAATGAAGTCAGATAAATTTGCCCCATTACATTTCCGTGATTACAAAGCTGCATAAAGTTTATAATCATGTAAACTAAACATACAGTCTACTTGTAAAGAAGTAGTTGAAGACAAAAACTGACCAGAAATTAAACTAGTATGAAAAAGTGTGTATTTTTTATAAACTAAGTAATAACTAGACTTTAATATATAAAAATATTAACCTTAGTTGGAGTGTTTCTATGCATTGGAGTTAAATTAGCTCCTTATGATTATAATTTGTAGCAGTCATCTTTGCTCAAATTGAACATGAAATTTCCCTTGCCAGTTTCTTACTTGTTGCAACAGACCTTATTTTTAACACACAGGAATTGACAAGTCTTCTTTACAAAGGAAGAAGCCATCTTAGTGTTTAAACCCACTAAGCTGAATTTTACTCTCGGACTATTCCTGTAGTCTCAAATATGCAGAACTAGGATATTCCAAACAACATAGTAAGGGTTACATGTTTGTGGTTAAGACAACAACAACATTTAAACCAACAAATTAAAAAGCAGTGCTTTTTAAAAATGCATATATTTCAACAATTAGGATTGATGTATATGTGTGTGTGTGTACTGTATATTTTTAAGCTGCTTAAATCCACCTAATAACAGCACGTTTAAGACCAAGATAGGTAGTAATTTTCTATAATCAGTGTTAGTGTCCTTAAAGCTAAGTCAGTCAATATGATCTTTCAAAGCTACCTTTCCAAAGACACTTGCAGGTTAGTGGTCCTTTGGGCATTTGGCTCATTGGTCCCTACCTATCCTTCATTGGCAGCATTTTAGTTTTCAAGATGAATCTTCTAAATGTCCCATGACATCATTATGAAGGATGCAAATTATTTGTGTTTGACTACTCCAGGGGAGTTAACTTCATCTTCCATTTAACACTTAGTTACAAATGGAATCTTTTACTCTCACATCACGTTTACACCTTTTGGTCATTATCTAAATGCATTTGTAGTGCAAACATTTATTTTCTAATCGTTCCCAATCAACCATGATAAAAAACAAAAATCTTACTTGGTGTTTAATGGAAAATCTCTAAAATCCTTCAACAGCTATTATGTCATTTATACGTACGGCCAGCATCTTGTGATCACCCTTAACATAGAAAATACAATGTCGAACTATATCAATAATTGGCAAAAATCATACGCCCTGTACAAATCCTTTTATGAGATTACAATATTCTTAATGGAGAGAGATATATATTTTTATAGGTCAAAAACAGTTCAATATAAGCAAGTTCAAATAGTTCAACCTAATACACACACACACATGCTTTTGTACATACATCCACATATATAGTATATAACTATTATATTTATAATATAAAATCACCCTGTTTATTTATGGAGTTAGGGACACGGTGCTCAGCAGTCTGTATACATCAGCTTTACTATCATTTGTCTCAATGAGTATTCTGCACCTCTTTCAGAATTGAGAAAACAGACTTAGAGCACTTACATTACTTGACATAACTCATATTAGCTAGGAAGAATCAGAGGGAAGATTCAAACTCAGGTTGACTGACTGCAAAGCCCATGGATTTCTACTTCATGATGCTACTCTGTAGATGGGAGTCATTCAACACCTGCTCCCTACTGATTTTTTTGTACAGGGATGATTTCTAGGGAAACTGAGAAACACGCTGTTGCACATGAAATAGAAGAGTGGTATTGTATATCTCTGTGGTTATTTTAATAAATTCAGCCTCTCGAAATGGATGATTTCATCGTCTCAAGGGAATATTTTCAATGGGATCTATGGGCTGAGCAGATGGGAAAGATGAGAATTCTAAGAGGAAAACAATTACACAAGCATCAATTCAGCACATTAATGCCTCACCTTGCCCCTGTAATTAAGAATAGACCTTTTTACCAAAGGCCTTTTGTTTCTCTCCAGGGATAAAGCTATTCTTAGAGAAAATAAATATACTCACTTCTTAAGTAAATTTTTATTCAGCATTTTTGTGATCCAGCGTTTCAGTTTGTTGAAGAGAGAAATATATAAAGAAAGGAAAGAAACCCCATGATTATGAAACATCTGATATGCTCCATATATGTAGTTGTGCATTATGGTCATGGATCATTGAAAACTTGCATGCTGCTCGACTTGGGGAATGAATGTTGTTTGTGGAATGTTGACTTAACTGAGTTGAAGCTATTAATCCAGTCTGTCACCTGCTAACAGTGCCTGAGGATTTTTGGCATGATGTTTTGCCCATATCCGCTTTTTATTTTTTTTCCTCCAGGTCATAGCATGAAATGACTGGAGTCAATACTCAGGACATTATAGTTCTCAGAAAACTATCAAAGTAGTTTTAATTGCTAAGAAGAGTTTTTGCTGACAATTTCCTAAATCATTCTTTTAATTTCAGCAAGGACCCATGCTAATATTGAACAGTAAGTTTTACTTGACTAGCACTGCTGGATGGCTGGGTTTCCCAGACACATTAAATCTTTTAAATAAAAAAATCATATTTTAATTTAATTTATCTTTTTTTTTTAAAGATTTTATCTTTTTCCTTTTTCTCCCCAAAGTCCCCCGGTACATAGTTGTATATTCTTTGTTGTGGGTCCTTCTAGTTGTGGCATGTGGGACGCTGCCTCAGCGTGGTCTGATGAGCAGTGCCATGTCTGCGCCCAGGATTCGAACCAACGAAACACTGGGCCGCCTGCAGCGGAGCGCGCGAACTTAACCACTCGGCCACGGGGCCAGCCCAATTTAATTTATCTTTTAATTGTATTTTATCTTAATAAAAAACATATTTTACATCATATATAATTTTTTTTAAATCTGTTGACGTCCTATCAGGTTATAGGAATTCAAGCAGAAAGAGTTTTACTAGGAAATTGGTTTAAAAAGGTGTTTTAAAGGCTTAGGGAGTAGAAAGAAGAAATGGAAGGGGTCAGGGTAGTGACAGTAAAACAAGGATTTCCTGAAGACCAGGAATCTGCTATTGCTCCTGGGCCATGACCCAGCTTTTGCTAACCACCCACTGGAGTTATGGGAGCTCCCCTGCCTTGTGGCTATTGGAAACACAGGGTGGCCTCTGCGCTGGAATCCAGGAGCTGCATTCCTCCAGGCGTAGGAAGACCACCTTGGACTTCATTGAAGCCTACAGTCACATCCAAGTGCACTTTATTGCCTGCTGCTGCTGTGGGCTCCACCAGGAGCAGAAAAAAAAAAAAAAAAAGATTTTCTTCTTCCTTCTATCTTCCAATCTCCCAGCAGTGGCTCCAACTGGTAGTGCCTATTGGGAAGCTAGGAAAAGTACCCTGGGGAATGTAGTTACCAGCTTTATGGGGAAACATGGAGCTGAGAGGCAAAAGAAATGACTCAGCACAATTTATTTTATAATTCTATTTTGTTCTTACCATTGATTCATTGAGATGATATCCACAAAGCACCTTTGGCAGTGTTTTACCCGTTATATATAGATACACAGGAAATGTCAGTACCATAGGTGAAAGCCTTTCTAAAATCCATTTATACTTCTTGCCTTCTGAAACAAAGGAAACTGAATATAATTTGACTTTTTCTTCATGATTCAAAGTTAACTTTAGAATGTCAGTGATAACACCGGGACCATTGCCTTCAGTGACTTTTGAGATGCAGAATGGTTCTTGTCCTAGTGCTGATGACTTCACACTGCTATACTTTAAAAACTTTGTTCTCTGTTTTTCTTTGTCTTTGTCTTGCTGATAAGCAATCACCACTAACTTCATGCACTAGTCAGTGCACATCCATTTAGTAATGTCCTCACTGCTCCTAATTTTTACAATGACTTGTGTGTCAGGAACCAAGATAACTAAATTTTCTAACATGAGATTTTACAGAGGAAATCTAAATGAAACCTTGAGTGGCAGCCTGTGAAGGTTTTCCGCATGAACAAATTATATGACTGTACCTGTTTAGAGACCATTTTTGTCTATTCTGTGTTTTCCTCTTGTTTTCCAGGGTTGTGGTTGTTTGCTAAGAACCCTCCGGGTAGTTGAGATGTTAATGTGATGTTGGCTAGCTAGCAACAACAGGCTAATTTTGTGAATGGCCTGAAGTGTATACTGACTGATTCATCTCATAATAAAAATTATTCCATAATTGAGAGAAATAAATCCTTCTCTTTATGAACACAAACGTGGTCTCTTTTGCAAATTTACAAAAATCTGCTCTGCTTTGTGGATTATAAAAAGGAGCCTATAGAATCAGGCAATATTTTTATGCCTTCTAGATCTTATATTAAATATATGTATATACCTATATATACATACATGAATGTATATATACACGTATATAACATGTATACACACACATATACATCGTATGTCATATATTTTGTATGTTGGAAGGGGAATGGGGAGCATCAGAAACTGAGCAGAAGAAAATACTTTTAATGGTCCTAAATCTAATGATATCAAGGAAACCTTGACGCGGCCCTCTGTTGCCCTATGGTAGGACATTATGGTCTAGTACAATGAATTGTTCACATATAACAGTAACATATTGCTTTTATCCCTTACTTCTATAATTCTTTCAGCCTTACATTTTGGATCTTCTTACATTTGCTGTCTTATTCCTAGTACGTAAAATAATTAGTCCCCATGTATAATGATTGTGATTAAGCCTTCCTGATATCTCAAAGTTGCCTTTACCATGCTCTTATCTCTGAGTGGTAGGGCAGCTGAAAGGGCAGGATTGTCCGTATACAGCACGGAGGCACAGAGCCATGTGGGCCAGAATAGCATAGCTAATTAGTGATAGAGTTGGGCCAAAACCTGTCTCTAGGAATCCATTTTTGAAAATCCTTGGAATTTTATAACTGAAAGAAGCATAGAAAATAAGAATTTATGTAATAATGATAGTGAATCAATTTGCTATTGCTGCTTGGAAAAAACTGCCAGAAACACAGTGGCTTAAAACAACAGAAATTTCTTTTCTTACAGTTGGGTAGGTCAGAGGTCTCACATGGGTCTCACATGGACAAAATCAAGGTGTCTACAGGTTTAGTTCCTCTGGAAGCTCAAGGGGAAAATCTGTTTCCTTGCTTCTACAGCTTCTGCAGGCTTCCCACTTTCCTTTGCTCATGGCCAGCATCCTCCACCTGCAAAGCCAGAATAGCTAGCTGAGTCCTCACTTAGCGTCACTCTGACTTCTTTGTCAGTCACATCTCCCCCAACTCTCAATCTTTAGACTCTCTGCTACATTTAGGGACCCTTATGATTACATTTGGCCCACCTAGATAATCTCCCTATTGTAAGGTCAGCTGATTGGCAAACATAATTTCATCTACAATCTTAATTCCCTTTGCTTTTTAACTGACCTATTCACAGGCTCTTGGGATTAGAACATGGACATTTGGGGGAGGCCATTATTTTGCCTGCCATCCTCTGTAAAGGTGATAATACACATAAATGCTCCCATGGTTTTGTTTACTTGTCATGAAAATCCTATCAGGAAGGAAGCAGTAGCTTTATTTTACAGGAGAGGAAATAATATTCTATGGGCTTTTAGCTGTTATTGGTGGAAATTTTTAAGAATTAAAAATACAAAGCCTTGGAATTATTAAAGCTTTTATTCTGGAGAAGATAATTAATTGAAATTAAAAAGAAACACTACTATTTTTGGGGGGATCCATAAGAATGCCTAAAATGTGGGTTTAGAAAAGCTTCAGTTTTTGTGGAAAAGAGTAAAGAGAAAGGATACTAATGATCTGTGATCCATCAAGAAGTTATAAATAAGTACTACTTTAAAATAGGTTTATTTCCTATCTCAAATCTCTAAGAACTAAAAGTGGTTGAACGGTGATAGTTGTGGATGAATGAATCAATAATGACTCTTATTTGTAGTTAGTTTATTTAATAAATTCGTCTGTAAACTGTCTCCCCAGACCTCCCCTAATATCACTTGTCCTCTCTGAATCTGTTTCCCCATCAGTAAAGGAAATTAATATTGTTTACCTTGCAAGATAGTAATTAGGTTAAATGAAATAAAAGAGGAAAATAATCTGGGACATCATAAGTGCTCAATAAACTATAGCAGTTGCTAATATTTAGCATCTGCATTATTACCATCTGCACATCTGTACAGGATGTAATGCCACCTTGTCTGTCTGAAAAGTACAAGGAAGACTGATGACATGATGGTTGTCAATTTTCAGATCAAACCATATGTAATACACTTGCATTCAAATTTTTAAAATATTTCCTGTATTTAAATTTTCTCTTTTTTTCCTACAAACTAGTGAAACAAAACAAGAAAAATAATTCACTGCAAGGATTTTCTCAAATAGTGAATTCCTTTAGTGCTTTGAAATATAAATTTTCAAAAAATCAATTACATCAATTACTATTTAGTGAATTGTACGCAGAAACAAAGGTGACTCTAGTGGATTCGAACCTTCAGCTGCTATCTTAACTTTAAAATAATTTCTTCTCTTTGCAAGAGAAGTAAACCTGCATTCAAGTGTCAACTTTAGAGGCTTCTTAGAGTTTACCATCTATACAATTGGGAGACGATAATAACAAGAGCCTTTCTCTGCAGATAACAAGAGCCTTCCTGTGTCAGAGCCAAGGAGGCAGGCCAGGGCCATATTGCTGGATGGTCTCAGCGACTGGAGGCTCACCATGTACTTGTTGAAAACAAATTAAATTTTTCATGTTTGTGAAGAGGAACTGCAATTACCAGACAAAATGTGTTCTAGAGTTGTGTGGTCTGGTGACACTACACTTCTAATAATATTTTAATCCAATATATTATGTTATATGTTTCTAAAATTATCATAAATTCAAGTCTTCCAGTTGATTGAGAATCATAAAAGGTGCAAAAAGTTAGTTATCTTTTTGAAGAATATATGTTTATATGAATTATTTCTATGAGTATTTTAATAATTTATGTAATTGTGAAGCAACCCATTATTTTTCCCATCTTAGTGGTGGCATAGATTAAATAATTCTATAAATGATTGAGGACTTATTATATGTATCAGAAGAGCACAGTGTCTTATTTAGGTTTAGTGGGTTTTGTTAAAGAAATAAAGATTTAAATGTGGCTTTATAGTTAAAGCCATATAAAATTAAAAAGATAGTTTGTGAATAGTTGAAGTCATATCCTTTTATTTAATTTAATTGAATGTGTTTTTCTTTTTAACTGTGTGAAGAGAACCTTCTGTGGAATATGACTAGATTTTTTCTCATTAAATTAAAGCAAGAAACTCCTCATTTAAAGAGAATTTTAGCTAAGAGTTTCACTAGAAATCATATATGAGAACAAGTCTATGTACATATGTAATATTTCTGTTAAGTATAATATTTATTTTTTCAAATTTCATTTAAAAATAGTTGCTTAAGGTCAACTATACAAAGTTTCCCTAATTCAGTAATTAAAGTCAATCTTGTATCTAGTTTAAGTTGGTAAGAAATTCTAGATTAAGGTCACAGAAATTCCCAAAGTTTGGAAGTTATACTCACAAGGATACATACACACACGCACACACACATACATACATACAGTATTTATCTATATTTGCCAGTCTACACAAGCTTTAACAATTTTAAAATATAAAGTGATAATAATAAACATACTTAAGGACTAAAAGCCATGGATTTAGGGCCGTGGATTAATTTAAAGACTTGAGGACATGGATTTTGTATAATGACATGGTTCCACAAAGGGAATGTCTGTGTAACAAAGGTGAAAATGAACGGTAGCATTGATGACCTGAGGGCACTGTTAGCCATATTGACTTGCCATTGCGTGTGGAGTGTGTTTCTTGCTTTAATAGTCTGATTATCACCTTTACACTGTGGGCATTGATAGGAGGCGCCCAGTAAAGTGGCCTGGGGACATCCTATTGTCTGGTCTCATGTAATTGAGTGGCACTGGGCCAATGTGGTTCTAAATGATTTACCATATATTTCCATTTATTCCTCACAACAACAGTGAGGTAGTTATTCCTCTCAATATTTAGAAGAAAGCATACCCTGCAAACTTCAAAGAACTATAGTAAAATAATAAGAATGATGAAATCAATGTGCCAAGATGAGATAGACATGGATCAGACTCAGTGCCTTGGAGTAATATACCCAATATCACAAACCTAATAAATGGGAGAAGAGAATTAAAATAGTGTCTGTTTCCCAAACTAGCTCTGTGGTGAAGTCCGTAACAACAACATTTAAACACATTCATTGTAATTACCATTCTTCAGGAAGTACTTTACATGAATTCATTTAACCATCAGAAGACCACTTTGTAGTAATTTTATTATTATTCCTATTTTACATGGAAGAAATTGAGGTAGAGAAAAGGTTAAGCAACAAGCCCAAGATCACTCAAATATTAAGTGAGAAAATTAAAATTCGTGCTAAATTTGGTTTAGCCCCAAAGGCTGTGGTTTTAACTGTATCTACTGTATCTGGTAGATACATCTGCCTAAACACAGCTTCATATCCTCATGGTGCATTAAAGCTATTGCCCGCTTGTTAGCAATTCTGTTCTTCAATTTAAAAGAAAAATGCAAAGTAACAAATATTTACTGAGCATCAGAGTGTCAAATAGAGAGTTCTGCAAAATGTAGGGAGAAGGCCAGCACATTGCTGTGCTTCACAGTCCCTGCTCAGTAATTATTTGTTAATTGATTAGTGAGCATGCTACTCAATGGACTGATTGCAAAAACACATTCAAAGAGAGGTAAGGATACACTGCCATGCACATTAACAAAGACAAAAATGGTGAAATAAATTCAGATGTTTTTTCTTGAAGTACAGCAAAGTCCACTGGACACATTTTGCAACCTATTCACCAGTCTAGATGTGGTAAACCTTGGCACTTTCAGGAATATTTCTAAAATGTACATTGGCTTCGTGGACTATAGATACGTCCATAATCACGTTATGTTACCATTTAAATTTCATGCCAACTTTGGATGAAAGGATATAAATGCATTACAAACATACTCTCAAATTAGGAGTGTGAACCCAATTTTATCAGGTTCTGACAGCTTAATATGCTGAAAATAGTGGGGTACATTTTCAAAGCAGCGTGCTCTAATTTAGCTGTGCAGCTCATGTTTATTTTAATGGTAGTTGCACAGTGAAATCACTACAAAACACACTGAACACTCACCCAACTGTGTCTACCAAAGGAAAGGGAACATTAATTGAACTAAGAAAGGAAAATCATTACTTAACCTTAGCCAAAAGGATGTTCTCCAGTTTTGCTTAATTTCTCTGTTCTTACACTTTAGTAAAATATCAAAAATAGGAACCAACATAAAAAGATTTTTAAAAATTTAATTGTATATTGCATGTGTCATGATTCAAAGGGCCATGTATCTTGGGACGTTAAGTGAACAGTATTGATCTATCAACCTATCAAGTTTGTTCTTTAACAGTCAAGAATTCTAATTAGTCATAACCATGTTAATTACGTTATCAAAAATCCAGTGGCACAAACTTGGGAGAGTTTTACTTCATCAGATGGCCTCTTTTCTCAAAATCTATTAACGTCATATCACAGACAAAATATGTTAATTTCACATTGGGTTTTCAAAATGGGTAGGATCACATCTCTCAATTAATGATTCATAAAATGATTTGCAGCTATTAGCCTGTAAGGATAAGTTCTGGTAGCTCTTTTATTGCACTGCTTGGTGCGATATCATCAATTTAAAGTCTATCTCATATGGGAAATTTATATATACCACAGAATTCACTGAGGCCTGTCATGATTTTAAAATTTGTATTGGCATGTACAATTACAAGTGTCACAATATAAAATAATATTCAAGCAGGAATTCTCTGAAACCTTTTTTAACTACCTGAGCCCAATTATGAGTCCTGTAAAAGCCAGTGTTTACAGTGCTGGTAAGAGGTCCATTTTGCCGTATAACCTTGGCAAAGTCTCACTCTTTCAAAGGATATGTGCACATTGCAGTCCCCAGACCAAGCAGAAAGAAGAGAGATGTTCCTGTTCCCTGTGGGCAGCAGGGAACAGAAGTTCTTCGAGCCACTCTTTGTCAGGAGGCAGTGCAATCTGTCTGTCTGAATTTTATCTTGAAACTTGGAGAAATGACCATGTCTTTATACTTTTGTGGCACTTTCTAATGAGGATGTGAACGTGCTTACATATTTTAATTCACAAGTCCTTACAAAACCTTTCTTTTGAAAGTAAGTGATAAAAAACTTTTAGTTATTAAAAATTCAGATGTTTATAGAGCATATCAAAGACTACATGGATATTTATGACAATAAAAGTACAAATAGGCTTACCATTTTCTCTGTGGATATCTACTATGTCATTGAAGGGCACCAGGCCTTGGACGCTAGGCAGTGTGAATCAATGTGACTCTTCAAAAATCTATTGAAAACTCACTATATGCAAGGTCCTCTACGAAGTATTAGTATAAATTGTTTAATGCAAATGTACGATGGTTGTCAATATACATTCTAACCGTGTGATCCTATAAGCCAGACAGAACTGCATATGGGTGATGGATAAACCCATGCAAGGATCATGTAATTTAGAAGAGAAATAACTGAAAAAAAATACAGACATACAGTGGCTATTGTGAGCTCCCGCAGTCTGGCACTTTGCTAGGCACTTGACGTTCTTTAAACTCTCATCTGCAGATGAGAAAATGGAGGTTTAATGAAAATATTCTGAGTATTTATGAATATGAGCTCTGGAGGCAGAAAGGGCTGACCCCAAACCACTGGTCTGCCACATTTTATGTTGCGTTCACCTTTTAAAGCCTCAGTTTCCTCTGCTGGTAAACAAAGACAAGAGTATAACAATCACTACATTGTTACAAGGGCTCCATGAAATAATGAATGCAAAGAGATTAGCACACTTCTTTGGCATATAACAAGGGCTCATTTAATAGTCGTTATTGTTTTCCAAGGTCTTATGGTTTAGGTGGCAGTAAGAAGTTTCAAAATTTATGTCCTTCAGAGAGGCTGGCGATTGGAAAGTTGGGAAGAAATTTACAGGAACCAAGAACTGAGACAAATGTTGCAGAACTGGAAAAAATATGGTGAAATAGAAGCAAGTGACTAAAGAGGTATGGGAAGTTAGGAAAAAGATTAATCAAAGACAGTTCTATAGTTTTAATTCTAGAGTGACCTGGGGTATAAAATGGCCATTGTTATCAGATACTCAGCAAAGTTAGAGTAGAGGAGAAGGTAGATGTGGAATGACTGAAAATAAAATATATATATATGTATTTTTTTCTGTATATATATATATATATACACACTATATATGGTATTTAGTGCAGATGACTAGGTTCAAGGATTTAGAATTAGCTGAGGAAGGGCATAAGGCTATAAGAGGAATTAGCACAGACGATTGTTTTTCAAATGGTAGAGGAAGCTAACAAACAAGCTCAGAGAATTGACTAGCAACAGTCTCATAACATGCTGGGCATGTTTAGGGAGGAGAAAATTGGGTTATTAAATGGCAGGCAGTTATCTCTGAAGCTCTGTGGACCATGTTCTATTATTAGTTGATATTTTCAAGTTATTCTACAGTCATGGGTTGCTTAACGACAGGGATACCTTCTGAGACATGCATCGTCAGCCAGTTTCACCATTGTGCAAACATCATGGAGTGCACTTAGACAAACCTAGATGGTATAGCCCACTACACACCTAGGCTGCATGGTACTAATCTAATGGGACCATGGTTGTATATGCGGTCTGTCGTTGACCAAAATGTCATTATGCAGCACATGATTGTATTTTTATTGGCAGTATACATAATATATAGATGCAGCAGGAAGCACCTTAGTTTTCAAATGAACTGCTTGCCTAATTTTAAAATATTTAATGCAGCCAAGTTACTCAGAAAGAAGTCACTACTAATTATATTATTCATGTAGTGATGAATGAAAGAAAACTATGAATAAATATAAATCCCAGAGGTATCGATTAAGTTATGGTGACTGTATGCTATAATTCATTTGTTTTTTTAATAAAGGACTTTATTAAAAATAATTTATCAAACCCACAAACCCATTTCAGTGTGTGAAGCCTAATTTTATTTCTGTAGCTATCCACCTTTCTCAGTCTGGTTTTGGCACTTACTTGACAAAATATATCCCAAATTTGAATCATCAAAGCAGTAAAAACACGTTAGGATCTGAGGGAGAGCTGTCGTCTCTTCTTTTATTTCCCCTCTATTTCTTTTCTCTCCTTATGGAAAGAACGGCGTGTTTATAGTATTGGAATAAATAAGAGTTGCTCCCATAAGTGAACAGGAAAAAACAGGAACAGAACAAATACCTAAATTTGGCAATGCTGATATTAGCTTCTGAAAGTTGGGGAGAAATTTTCATTATAAAAATTATTTGTTGTATTTTTTCATTACCCTTTCTCTCTACCCTCCTTTCTAAATTCTTCCATCAATAATCAAAGAAAAATTGAATGAGGATGTCGGTAAAGAAAAATTTCTATCATTAGAAAAAATCAATCATTACTTTTAATCCTTGCATTTCATGCATTTCTAGTTGCATATAAAGCAAGATTGCTTGCATTCTGGCTATGTCATTTGTAATCCAATGAAGTTTTCAATTAACATTAATTTTTACACTAATTACAAATATGCAATAGAAGGGTTAATCAAAACATTCTGAAAAACAACATCTATCCATTAAATCTTTAAAGAAATGTGTAATAAGCAGTTTGTCATACCTCTGGCAAGCTAATGATTGACTTCTTGTATATGAGGCTGTTATGAAGCTAATAGCATACTAAAAATCTTCTCTTCATGTACAAACTAATTGCATTCATATGCAATTCACATCACCATGACTTACTTTGCATTTCGATGCTTTCAGATGTTTATATAGAGTTGATGCACGTTCTTTTTTAATGCATTCACAGCTCCAATTATCCATTCTGTAACCTGAATGAAGTGGAAGGCTGGAGACCCTGGCAGCCAACCACCATCAACATGTAGTAATTTGGCTGAAAGCTAAAATGTGTAGTTAAATTATAGTTTTTATAGTTGCTTGATAGTTTTTAAAGAGGGTTAGGTGTTTTTTGTTTGTTTTAATTTCCTGCTTAAAAATATAGAAAGACTGGACCCTTTGTTGTATACTGGTATGCTTTACAAGGGAGTCTACTAGTCTGCCTGCCGTACTGATGTTTTCGATTGAGTTCTAAAGTTGGAAACATGGGATTTTAGACTCTATTTTTAATGTGTTTTCTCTTAGCAATACAAATTGAGATAGAGAATCACTTTACAAGGTATTGTCAAAATTTTTTTTTAAATGTTTATGAAAATGTTCAGAACTGGAATCTCAAAACCTGAATTTTCTGGATTTTTTGGTAATTAACTCATCCTTGTGAAAAACCAGAAAGCTGGCCTAGACCATCTCTACAAAACACATTTGCCTCCAGATTTGACTTTTCTGTCTCTAACAAAGATAGCAACATCTTAACTCAAGAAATAGAAAGGCCCTAAATAATTAAGATCAGGTCTTTTATACTCAGATGATTTTAAATTTAGGAGAAAAGTTATGGAGTCTTCTTTCCTTTGGGTTTTAAAACATCTAATTAGTTCTCTATTCTTTTTATAATTAGAAGCAAAATGTTGAAACTCCTTCTTGTAGAAAAGTTTCTTTGCTAAGGATCAAATCATTAGCAATTGAACTTTAAAGGATACTGTGCTTTTTATTAAAATTTAGTGTCAAAGTCCTAGATATGTCCAATTGATGATAAAATAACAAGGATTCTATGGGGCCAGCCAAGTGGCATAGTAGTTAAGTTCATGTGCTCTGCTTTGGCAGCCTGGGGTTCACATTCGGATCCTGGGCATGGACCTACACATCACTCATCAGGCCAAGCTGTGGTGGTGTCCCACATACAAAAATGGAGGAAGATTGGCACAGATGTTAGTACAGGGTCAATCTTCCTCACCAAAAACAAAAAAAAACTAGGATTCTATGTTAATGAGCATTTATATAGATATATTGATATAGCTAGAAGAAGGGCTTGCTTATCTAGCCATTAGTGTTTGCCAAACAGAAGTAGAAATGGGGTCACTCATCCCAAAATACAAACTGGCCCAAAGTGTACTTTACCTATCAACTCTTGAAGCCAGCCAGAAGAGGAAGATACTATTTATTTTCTGTACTTCTGACACCTGACGACTTATAAATTTGGCATGTTTACTTTTGTGGATGGAAAAGGTCCCAGGTAGGGCCAGATCAATATAAAGTTTTCTTTAATTTACTCCTACCTTTCTTTTCATAATCCATCCTGAAAACCAACGTTGGCACCTTGCTCTTCAACAAACAGATGGTAAGATTCTGTTGTGCGTCAGAATAATGTAATAGCTTTGCTATCAAACAGACAAGGGTATGATTCCCACTGTTATCACTTACTGGCTCTGCAAATGTAAATTATTTGACCTCGGTAAGCCTGATTTCCACTTCAAACCTGCAAATTAGGATAAGGATCCCCACATCAGTGGGTTGTGGGGAGAATTAAATAAAATGATATACCCATTACATATCCATAAATGTATAATCCAATGTTGCCTAAACCCTGGTAGGGTCACCTGTACAGTTTGCCCACAATTCACTAGATCATTTGCCTTTATGGGTCAGTTGGCAAGACTGTGGCTCTCTCTCATATTTGCTGTATCCCACAAGAAATCCTGAAAGGAAGCAAGGAGAGAGATTCATTCATGACTAGCAATTTAATGCCACTGGTAACTGTTCTTATTAGGCTATCCAAGTGATGGCATAGGATTGGGGATCTTATTTCACTATTGAAGTAAGATTCTTTGTCTTCTACAGCTTGGCTCCCAGTGTTCTCTCACCAACTTCTAGGAGAATGTAGGCCTATTCCCGGACAGAGGAATCTCAGTGGTGAGAACCCAGAATAGTTGGAAAGGGGGTCCCTGATGACACAGTCTGTCAGCTTTGCCTCACAGACTGGCCCTCTCCTTCCCAGTGGATAGGATGGAGTTTGTGAGTATAGATTCAAATGTAGTCTCACACTGTATTCTCTAGTGATTTCTCTGGACATCTGGATCAAGGTGCAGAGTCTACCCCATTCTGCCGGCTGTCAAATATATTTAGACATAGTGACTTTTTTTTTGTATTACTTCAGGGGGCCTTTTGTCTCTCGCTGCCATCTGGCTTCATTAGCTCAACCCCCAAACTCCAATTATTAAAAGTTTTGAATTGCTTTCAATGAACTCCTGTTCCAAAGAAGAACCAGAAATTGTGGCTGGCTAACTGTTTCTGACTGAATATGTGACTCTATCACTGTGACCATTTCTTTTTCCCCACAGTTCTCTGAAGAAGAAGTGGTATGGAGTAGAAAAAGTCCATATCCTGATCTACCTGAATCTCAGTTTTTACCCCCCAGAGAGAAATTCATGTACAGTTTATGTGTATAGTTCCTGGTACACAGTAGATATTTATTGCATCACTTAATATATTTTTGTTTTCTTGTCCTCCATGCACCAATGGGTAGAACTCTACATTCCAAATATATAACTTCTGCCTTGATCTCCATCACAGCTTAGTTGCTCCAAACCCCACTACTTGGAACTCTGTTAGGCTGCTCAAGATCAGGTAAACAGTACGCTGAAGGATTAAGAGATGTCCACCCCAGGAGTATTCCCAATTTAAAGAATGTTCCTGGACTCTAAATTCTTTAACTCCAAAGAATACTAACTCAAAAGGAGGAATTTCAGAAATTGTTGTAGGCTACATATTTTTGGTTTTTGTTTGGAAAGGGACTTATCCTCAGCATCTCTCATACCATGGCTCTCAAGAAATGGTTTCCTCTGCCTGAAAATAAAGCTCCTGAATAAGAAGATGTCTCAATGGCAGGAACATGGAAATAAGGACAAATTAGGTGACAAAGCCAAAATGGAGAGTAATATTTGAGCTGATCATTGAGAGCTCTTTTTGTCTGATTTGTTGGCTTTTACTTCCATGTGCGATCAAGAAGCTATCCTGTTTTATCCATCTCTCCAAACTGCGTGTGTTCATTTGATAACATGAGTTAGCTCTCGCTCGCCTCTGGAGCATCATCTGTCATTGGTCCTTCACATGCATCCCAATCCTCTGGCATATTGACCTACACATAGACTCACAATTTCTCTGCAAGTTTTGAGGCCTTCAGACTTTTGCATTTATTGTGCAGAATCCTCTCACTCAATTTTGTTTTTCCTGCAAAACTTCACATTTAAAATGAGTGTCCATGGTGAAATCTGGAAGCATATACCTAATATTGTCAAAAGCATCTCTAATCTGTAAAAATATTAAAATAATACTGTTTTCAGACTTTATGGTTTTATGGCATATAATATACACACACATGTATATGTATTATATATGAATATATATGCATATATTGTTTGTACACATGTGTACTACTATATGTATAATGGTATATATAAATATATTATAAATGTAGTATATATGTAATTGGTTATATATATGTATAAAAGTGGGTATATATATGTGTGTGTATACATGCATATATGTGTATAAAGATGTATGTATATTAAATGACCATATATAGATGTATATAACGGGGTATAAATAGAGGTGTGTATATGTATATAAATGTGTGTATGTATGTGTGTCTGTGTCTACTCACATAGATATAGATATAATCTAGACTGTATAGCATTTCCAAGGCTCTTGCACCAGTAGTTCTCAACTGGGGGCAATTTTGCCTCCCAGTGGACATTTTGGCAATGTCAAGACATTTCTGTTTGTCACAAATGAGAGTGAGGGGTGGCTACTGTCATCTACTGGATAGAGGCCAAAGATGCTGCTAAACGTGCTGTCATGCGCAGGACAGCCTCCACAACAAAGAGGTATCTGGCCAAAACGTCAATCATGTCAAGGTTGAGAAACCCTGCCTTACAGGTTTCTTTGCAAATAGTAACCACAATAGAATACACTCCAGTGTCCCCTTGGTCCTCAAGGTTAGATTAGTATGACAGTACACATTTGGTTATAGTTTGTATTCTACATACAGTTAATAATCACTTATATCAACTAAACGTAACTTCACAACTAGTGCTGAGCTGAACGTCAACCCAGGAATGACTATAGTTGATTATTTGGCATTAGGCCTCAATGTCTTATGCAGGGAGAGAAAGAAGACTACATGGTTTTCTTTCATCCACAACCAAAGAGACCACCTCAGGGAGAGACATTCATCATGAGGAAGATGCAGTCATGCTGCTCTCTGCTTCATGCCTTGTGCTATCTTCATTATGACTCCTTTCTTTAGACAATAAGGTTAAAAATATTAAGCAGGTTCACCTGAGAACATATTTGTTCCTCCTTCTGGTGAGCCTTTAACAATTACTTGATTGAAGATCTGAGCTGTAGGTAGCTGTAATTTTGCAGACTTGTTATTTTATTCCTGGCTTTACTTAAGTGTTGACTCATTTTGTACTGTCTGAGAGCTGAAAAGAAATCGTTGGGGAGAGGCTAAAAATACCTTTGAGTTTTCCTTCTTTTGCTTCAGTTTTATTTCTCTGATGTATGCTCAAAATCAGATTATATGCACATAAGGAATCTCAAATCTTTGAAAAGGAGAGAATCTCTCTTTTCCCCTAGTGCTCTCAGACTTTGTGTCACTTGATAATATACATGAGTAAGTTTAATACTCAATCATTTCCCAAATCTAATTTGACTTTCGAATGGGGTTTAATTTATATGATGATACAATTTCTCACACCAGAAAGCATAGCAACCCTTTTTCTTCTAAGGTTAATGGTGGTCTAGCTTAAAGTTTAAAAGATAATTACAGGGAATTTGCTTCAGGTGACAAAGTAGTTTTGACAATCCCAGACTATTGATAGCTTTTTAATTATTCTTCTTACCACCAAAAGAGACTGTACACTTTCTGCTAAATAGTTTAAAGGCCTGCTGTTGTGTTTTTAAAATTAATTTCTACTGTAATCAACACTTGTAATCCACTGATACTCTAGGTGTCTGAAACTTCACCTCACCATTCTACAAACTCTAAAATAAAATAAAACTCTGAGGTACTATTTTTCTTCCTCCATGAAATATAAGAGTATCAACTAAAAATTATACAGGTATACCTAGATATATTGCAAGTTTGATTCCAGACCACCACAATAAAGCGAACATTGCAGTAAAGCAAGTCACATAAATTCTTTGGTTTCCCACTGCATATCAAAGTTATGTTTACACTATACTGTAGCCTATTAAGTGTGCAATAGCATTATGTCTAAAGAAACGATGTACATGTCTTAATTAAAAAATACTTTCTTGCTAAAAAGTGCTAACTCTTATCTGAGCCTTCAGCAAGTCATAATCTTCTTTGCTGGTGGAGGGTCTTGCCTCGATGTGGATGCTGCTGACTGATCAGGGTAGTAGTTGCTGAAGCTTAGAGTGGCTGTGGCAATTTCTTAAAATAAGACAATATGAAAATTTGCCACATCAGTTGACTCTTCCTTTCATGAACAATTTCTTTGTAGCATGTGATGCTGTTATGCTGTTTGATAGTATTTTACTCACAGTAGAACTTCTTTCAAAATGGGAGTCAATCCTCTCAAAACCTGCCACAGCTATATCAACTAAGTTTTTGTAATGTTCTAAGTTCTTTATTTTCATTTCAACAATCTTCACAGCATCTTTAGCAGGAGTAGATTCCATGTCAAGAAACTACTCCCTTTGCTCGTCAATGGGAAGCAACTCCTTGTCTATTAAAGTTTCATCATGAGAATGCAGCAATTCAGTCACATCTTTAGGCTCCACTTCTAATTCTAATTCTCTTGCTATTTCTATCGCATCTGCAGTTACTTTCTCCACTGAAATCTTGAACTCCTTAAAGTCATCCATGAGAATTGGAATCAATTTCTTTCAAACGCTTGTGAATGTTGATATTTTGATCTCTTCAGTGAATCACAAATGTTCTTAATGGCATCAAGAGTCGTGAATCCTTTCCAGAAGGTTTTCAGTTTACTTTGCCCAGATCCGTCAGAGGAATCACTATCTATGGCAGCTATAGCTTTATAAAATGTATCCCTTAAATAATAAGACTTGAAAGTCAAAATTACTCCTTGATCTGTTGGGCTGCAGAACAGATGTTGTGTTAGCAGGTGTGAAACAACATTAATCTCATTGTACATGTCTGTCAGAGCTCTCAGGTGACCAGGTGCATTTTCAATGAGCAGTAATATTTTGAAAGGAATCTTTCTTTCTGAGCAGTAGGTCTCAACAGTGAGATTAAAATAATCAGTAAACCATGTCGTAAACAGACGTGCTGTCATCCAGGCTTTGTTGTTCCACATATAGAACATAGGCAGAGTAGATTTAGCATAATCTTAAGGACCTTGGGATTTTCAGAATGGCAAATGAGCATTGGCTTAACTTGCAGTCACCAGCTGCATTAGCACCTAATGAGAGAGTCAGCCTGTCCTTTGAAGCTTTGAAACCAGGCATTGACTTCTCCTCTCTAGCTATGAAAGTCCTAGATGGCATCTTCTTCCAATATAAGGATGTTTTGTCTGCAGTGATAATCTGTTGTTGAGTGTAGCCACTTTCATTAATTATTTTAGCCGGATCTTCTGGATAACTTGCTGCAGCTTCTACCTCAGCATTTGCTGCTTCACCTTGAACTTTTATGTTATGGAGACTGCTTCTTTCCTTAAACCTCAGGTATCAACTTCTGGTAGCTTCAAACTTCCTCTGCAGCGTCCTCACCTCTCTCAGCCTAAGTAGAATTGAAGAGAGTTAGGGCCTTGCTATGGATTAGGTTTTGGTTTAAGGGAATGTTGTGACTAATTTGATCTTCTATTCCCAGTCCACTAAAACTTACTCCATATAAGCAATAATGTTGTTTCGCTTTCTTATCATTTGTGTTTCACTGGAATAGCACTTTTAATTTCCTTCAGGAACTTTTCCTTTGCATTCACCACATAGCTAACCATTTGGCACAAGAAGCCTAGTG
The DNA here is from genome assembly GCF_037783145.1 of Equus przewalskii. Lineage (NCBI taxonomy): Eukaryota > Metazoa > Chordata > Mammalia > Perissodactyla > Equidae > Equus > Equus przewalskii. Next base: position 24,739,558 of record NC_091847.1, on the reverse strand, counting down.
TTCTGCATATCTTGGCTTTTGACATGTCTTGCTTACTAAGCTTAGTCGTTTCTAGCTTTTGATTTAAAGTGAGAGACTTGTGACTCTTCCTTTCACTTGAACACTTACAGGCCATTTGTGGGGTTATTAATTGGCCTAATTTCAATATTGTTGTGTCTCAGGGATTAGGGAGGTCTGAGGAGAGGGAGAAAGATGGGGAATTGCCAGTAGGTGGAGCAGTCAGAACATGCCCAACATTTATTGATTAAGTTCTTGTCTTATAAGGCCATGGTTCGTGGCGCTTCAAAGCAATTACAATAGTCATATCAACACTTGCTGATCACAGATCACCATAACAAATATAATAATAATGGAAGAGTTTGAAATATTGCAAGAATTATCAAAATGTGACACAGAGACATGAAAGGAGCAACTGCTGTTGGAAAAATGGTGCCAATAGACTTTCTTGACACAGGGTTGCTACAAACCTTCAATTTGTAAAAAACACAATATCTGTGAAGCGCAGTAAAGTGAAGTGCAATAAAACGAAGTATACCTGTATTAAGAATTTAAGGCCTCAGGTGCTTATCTTCAAATTTTATATATAAGCATTTATTTTCATTTCCTTGCGGAGGAAGAAACCCAAATTGCTTATTTCTACATAATCTCTATCATTTCCTATGACTATGTGCTCATGTGGTCCTTTATCCTTTACAAACAAGAATGAAATCTCCACGTAGAGTTTTTCTATTTTCATAATTGTAAAATGCTCCTGCAGATTCATATCAAAGCTATATTCATTTCAATTCAGGAGAAACAATTCTGATTTGTTAGAATTTTAAGTCTTTGCAGAATTCATTGAGGTGAAACACTTTTTGTATTCAGAAAATAATCATTTTTTACTATGAATCATAATATAATAAAAGAATGCTGCTTAATATATTATGATTTTTAAAAAATATGTTCTATATTTTAGACAATCCCAAACTCTAATTGCTTTTTCTTGGACAGCTAAAAAATATTGGCAGTATCTAATGAATTGAATGATAATGACAACGTGTTATATAGGTGAATATGTCATCATATAAGAATTTGAAATTCTTATTGAATTTTTACTTGTCTGATCTAACTTTTCCTAAAGAAAGGAAATTTGAAGAATTCTACTAGGGGAAAAGTTATACTTTTTATTTCATTTTTCAAATGCCTAACATTATCTCTAACTGACCAGAATCTTCAAAAAAAAATGATATACAAACAAAAAGTGTAAATTCTCTGTCTGCTTCCACCTTCAAAAAGAATTTGACATTTTCATTAGAGTTTCTTAACTGTTTATCAAGTAATTTGAAGGCAAAGTGTTGATATCACATTACTGTTGCTAAGCCAGAATATAAAATTGTGACACTTTTTGATAGTTATGTTCTGGTATAAAATTGCACAGTTTGTAATCTCTTCTGCATCTTTGGAGGGAAAATAGGTTTATTTGCCAATATTCATATTACCAAAACTCAAACTATTAAGCAAATTTTCTATAATTCTAATGTTAAAAGCTATTTCAAAGTCATTCAGCTATATGCCATCTTGGCATTTTTAACTAAATAAAAAGCTTTTTATTTCTCCATCATGGCCCTCAACCTCCTTCCAGACATTGCCAATTCCATTATCTCAGATTTGAATCATATTTTAGGCCTCAAAGTAGATTTATTTATATTTTTTCGGGTTCTTTGTTAATGTATGGGTCAAAACTGGACTATTCATTCATATTTAAATTGATAATTTGGGATAATAATAAGTTCTATTTTTCAAATATTTTCCCAAAGAGAATCTGGCACTAATTCTTAGCAAAACATCAATATGTGCCCAGTAATGATCACTGAGCAGTCTTTAGTAAATTTTTGTACCATATATAATAAAGCCAATGTTTTTAGACCTCAATAGGCAGCCTGCTTTAGGTCTATTGCCAACATTACCCAGATAATGTATTTATAAATCCATAAATTAAATATTGGCCTCCACTTTCGTGTGTACTGAAGTGAATACTTCAGATAAATGTAGAGATGCTTTAAAAATTACATTTTATTGAGCTTATGCTTTAAGACTTGTGTTTTTATCAATAACAAAACATTGATAAAAGCATTAAAAGAAAATATTACCATAGCAAAATTCTCCAAATAGGCATAATATGAATGAACATTTAGCCTTCTAAAGATCTAACAGGGACACAGGAAAGATAGGATGAAAATGTCATCTTGCTGTGGCAGTTGTTGTTAATGTTTTCTTTCTTGTATATACTCTCTTAACATATTTATTTTGAACCAGCTATAGAATACTCATTTTCCAACATAATATAATTAACCTTTCTTTCAAGAACTGGTCCTTTCAAAATATCTTTTCCTGCAAACTCTCAAGACTCACCTTTTACCATGTTTCCTGATAGTCTCTTTGTTCCTCTCCAACTTTTCCTCTGTGCCCTTGTCGGTCTGGATTACTCCTAGTAATAATTCAAAACTCAATTCTGATGTTACTCTTTCAGCAGACCTTTCTTTGCCAATCTCCCACCCAGCACCCAGCAGGCTGGGCTAAACGGGCTCATGCATCATTTTATTTTCATGGTTACGTTGTGTATGTTTAGCAGTTGCTCTCCCTGCCCCCATGTCTGGCAATAAATGCCATCAAGCATATTTTAAACTTTTATAGTTTGTTTTCACTTTATATATACACATATACTATTTTTAAAAAGAAAAGTCCCTTGGGAGGATTATGTGTATTGTTAATCCATTTATTGTAGTAACTATCACTACCTTATGACACTAAGGTAATAATTCTGACAATAGGTCATGGCTGCCTAGAGTATATTGTGTTATGATGACTGAGTCTGTGTCTGGGGGCTCAACAGGAAAGAGTGTTATAATCAATTGTGATGTCTACTTTTCAAATGGAAGACAAGAGAGTTGGAATGTATGGTATCCCTGGCCTGATGTAACATTCAGATTAGATCATGTATTGGGGATAAAAAGAGTAGTGATAATGGGAGAATGACATAAATGTTAGAGAACGGGAATCTGTAGAGGAGAAGAGTAAAACCCAGTGGAGGACCGTGGACTTCTAACAAATAGTATGAAGGGTGTGTGTGTGTCTCACAAAGAGGAAAAGCAAATAGCAAAGTACCTACAGGAAAACTAGATATTCCACAATTTTATCTGGGGTCATATTTTTTTCAGCCTCTGGCTCCTATTTGGGCTGCGCCATGCCTCAAATACTACCTCAAATAAAATGCCTCCCATGGTTGCCCTATGATTTACAAAACCTTCTACATTAGGTTGCTGCAGAAAATCATTGTCTTTTCTATTCCCTATTCTAGAATACCATTTAGTGTTTTTATTTTTTTTCTTCTCAAATCAGCTACATTTATTCTTAAATGTGAATGAAATTAGTCATAATATCAGCTCTCTGAACATATAATCTTACTGAAATGTGGCAGATATGTGAATGAAATGTAAAGCTTGTTTTGCATAAAAGAAAATATATGCTCCTTTTCAACTACTGTATTGTTCTAAATATAAACCTTATTGTTCATAAATCTTCTCAAATGAAGTTTTGAAGTCACGCTGTCTTATCTGTAGTCGAATTTACTTTATTTTCAGGCAAACAGGATTCTGTTATGTGAATAACTAAGGTAAGAGAGTGAGAGACAGTGCAAGTTCTGATGATTGTTCAAGCAATTTAATGCAAATTTGGGGTTAAAGTACAGGTATTTATTCCCTCAGATTATAAATACATAATACTTGAATATTTCCTACTGCATTCTTTCTATAAGATTGTAATAAAAGAGTTGTTCACATAAAGAAAAATTAGCTGTGATTTTAATGTTCAAGTATAATTAAGAATGAAAATATAAGTGACCAATGCTATTTGCACTGGTAGAGTTTACATTGTCTAAAGTTCCTCCTCAAAGGAAACAAAATAAAGGCACGTTCTTGTCTCTAATGCTGTAGTTATGTCATGAAGCAGGCAAGCTCTATATTATGCATTTTTTGTTGCTCCATATAGACCCATATAATAAACTTTTCAAACATTACTTTTTGGCAACTGCAAAAGTAATATTCTTTGGTATCTTCTTCCAAACTAGCTTCCCCAAAACTCTGGACCATTGGTTTAGATTCAGCCAGCCATTAGCCCAATGGAGTCTTAAAGATTCATCTCCACTTATCCACATATGGAGAATTGTACTGATTAAAAAATATCTATAACCTGTGGTACAGGCATTGCAATGGAGGGGTTCTTTGTTAATTAGAGAAAGGCTATCTACTGTAAAAAAAAAAATCTCAATATTCCAGGGGCTTAATACAAAAATAAAAAATTACTTGGTCAGGTAACATTCTAACATGAGTACTTCTGGTTGTTGGAGCTGTGTGGGGACTCTGCTCCAGGCATTCAGGGACCTAGGAGAATGGAGGTTCTGTCATTTACAAAGACATAACTTCCAGGAGTCTCCCTGGAGGAGACATCCAGCAAACAGACAGAGGAAAAGGGACAAGAGGGTAAAGGTACACTTGCTTCTTAATCTCCTTGACCCAGAAGAGACAGGCATCACTTATGCTCATGTTCTCTTCAGGAGAGCTGCACACATGGCCATACCTAGATACAAGGACACTTGGAAATACAGTCTTTGGCTGAGCAGCCACTTCCCAGCATGAACTCTGGATCCTGAAAGGAGAGTAAAAATCTTTGATAGACAGTTGTCATAGTCCCTTATTTGAATAAATCTATGCAATCCCTTTGGAAAAGCAGAATCATATGCTGGCAATACTACTGACTCAACTAGATAATATACGCAGACATCATTAAATGTTGCAACAGCCTTCTATGAGATCTCCATGCTTCCATACTTGTTCTTCCTACTGTCCATTCACCACATAGCAACTAGAGTATTTGAAAAAGACAAATCAGTTCATTTAAATCCCCTGCTTGTGATCCTCATTGGTCTCTTTGAACATAGAATAAAGTGCAAACTCCTGATCAAGGCCATCAGGGAGTGATTATTTGGCCCTTCTTTACTCTCTACTCCGACATCCTATTGCGCTCTCCCTTATTCCCTGTATTTTAGCTACACTTAACTTCTTTCTGACCCAGGCCCATCTCAGAAATTATGCACTTAACTTGACTTCTGCCTTAACTGCTCTTCCTTCTGATCTTCATACGTTAGACTTCTCATCCAGGTTGCAGCTCCAATGTGTGAACCTCAGAGAGGTCCATCCTGACACCCTACCTGAAGGAGCAACCTCACAACCAGTCACTCTATACCATGACCTTGCTTCTCTTCCTAACACCCATCAGCCCTATGATACATGCTATTTTGTAACTAATATACTTTATAATTGATTTGGGCCTTAGATGGCCTCTTCTGGCCTCTCATTTTACAATGAGGAAATGCAGACTCAAATCACTACTGACTTTCCTACGGTCTCATACCTGTTAATGGCAGAGCTGAGACCCAGAAGCCAATAGATATTTCCAATGCTTATTTTATAAAATAACTTGGAAAATGTAAGATATGATAACCTTGTATTTGTCTGAGTGGTTGGTGTTGCTTTTTCGGACAGAAGAAAACTTGCTCCTTGTTAACAGATAATAGGTATGATGTAGCTTTTAAATAAATACCAGATTTGAAAGACAAGTGGTGTAAAAGTGAACAGTCTGTAGGTATACTGTGTGGTACAGTAGTCTCCAGCTGTATGAGGCAATTTCAATTTAAATTAAGTAAAGTTAGCAATTAATGCCTCAGTTACACTAGCCACATCTCGGTTCTCAATAGCTGCATGTGGCAAATGGCTACTGTATTGGCCAATTCACAGAACATTTGAATTATGCAGAAATTTCTGTCTGATAGTGCTGGTCTATAGATTTGCTTTCCTTATGCTCTCATCTGGTTTATTATTCTTGGTTCTCGATTCCATGATTCTCTGTTTCTTCCTAATAATTTATTCTTAGAACCATTGTCTCATTTTCTCTCCTGAATGTCAGAGGCAGGCTTTCAACAAAGACATTGAGGTGAGGAGGGGAAGGGCATAATTGCAGTTCACTGTGAATCTGTATGAACGATGGTGCTCTTAATTTGTATTTGTTTTAATATCTATTTTGATGACAATTGGTGGTTTTCTTACATTGTTGTACAAAAATAGGACTGTAAAAACTTAACCTCACATGATTGTATAAAACCTCTGTGGGACATCAATATCGTGATGTTAGGGAGCCACATAATAAGGTTGCCCACTATAAGGTGGAGATTCTTCATGCTATTCCCTTTTACCTTTGGTCTAGTTTCTGGATGCCAGGGACACATTTGCCAGTTTATTACCTGTTTCCAAGGTAATGAGTATCCTTCCTGACCTCTCAAGGGTACTTGCTGATAATTTAGGAATAAGCAGCCCAGCTTCTGTCTCTTAGGCTCTGTGAATGGTGACACTCCTGTTTGTCTCACTTATACTAGAGAAGGAATAGTTTCAGATATTTAATGATCTGGACTATTGTTTCAATTATGCAAGGTGACCTCAAATACAAAGAGCTTCTGTTTATTATTCTTGTTGTGAAAAATATATTAATGGGGTCATAAGGGAAAACATAGATGACAGAGTAAAAAACAATTACAAGAACTGAAAAATCATGTCAAAATTAATATTCTTCTGATAATGGGCATGAGGATCACTATCATTTTCTAAGCTAGTATTTGTGTGGCTTGAACTCTCAATGCAATTTTCTCTGATCTAATTTGGTATGCCATTTGAACTGTAGCATTATTATCCCAATAGCTAGACTTTGCCTAAGCATGTCAAAATGATTCATGTGGAATACTCCCTGCTTTGTTACTCAAGTACAAATGAATATTATATTTCCCAAGATGTAATTTAAAGGAGAACATTGACTAATTGAAGAGGAAATACCCAAGATGGTGAGAGAACTGGTAAGGAGATTGAATATGAATATGAAGACAAGTAGAGGGAAACAAGAGTGCTTATCCTGGAGAAGAGAAATCTGGGAAGGGACATAAGATTTTTACCATGTTTGCTAGTCTATGAAGAAAAGGTGATTCTATTTAATCTTTGTAATTCAAACACCTAAAATGTGACACATGTGTGGAAATTACATCGAGATAGATTTTACATTAATATAAGTGTTAAATGGTTGGTAGTGTCATCTTCCTAGTAAACTTGTTTTTAGAAACTGTTTTTGTTCAAGCAGAGATTAAATTCCCACCTATTAGGAAATTTGGAGATATTAATTTCTTGGGAGATGGTTTTTCTGTTAGAAATTTCTACCTCTATACTTTCTACTAACTGCAAGATACTGTGATTAATCAGTAAATGTGAGCTGACGGACAAGGTAGGGCAAGACTTAAAGAGATGTAAATAACTAGGTGGAATTGATAACTGATATCTAATTTTATCCAGTGAAATATAATCTATCATTATTTCATAGTGAGTTAACTAAAAAATAACTACTTCTTAGAAATAATTGATTGTAACTTTATGTAACTCTCTTAGACCCTTTTCCATCTTTTTCAAGAATCAAAAAGTTTAGTCCATTGGTTTGCCGGAGTTTCCTGTTGCTTTAATAGTCATTCGGTTAAGAAAATTGGCCTTTCATGACTTACCCGGGGGGAAAAAAACTTTCGTTTGTTTTTCTTATTTCCTCTTCTCAGCCAGTTTCCTCTAAGGTCATAAAAAAAGTAAACACACAAATTACACATGTGCACATTCACACACACACTCCCAAATCACATATGCAAAAGGACAAATATAAAAAATGAAAAAGAAATGTATAATTCTGACACAAATAAGCTAGCATTAATGAAAAATGGTGATGATCCTTTATCAAACACAAGATAGTTTTATAACCATTTTGCCTATTTATTTCTATGCAAGTTTCATCTCATTGGGTATTTTGGGATGTATATGTGATGCCTTTATCAATGACTCTGAAGGCTTCTAGAACCTCTATGATTAACCTGCTCTCTATTTTCATACTTTGAATAAAACTTTCCTTTTAAAAGAACATTAGAAGACAACAAGATTTTAAAATTATCTATAAAGTGACTTCTCCCAGTTTAATCTATTTTTTTATTTGAAGAAAGATGTTTATTTTTTAGATACATTATTAAACTCTTCAAGTTCCTCATCCCATCTATCCCTCCTTGTTTGAGACTTTGAGAAAAATGTGAATTTCTCGAATTATGTAGAAGATTTCACTCCAAAATGCCATTTTATTGCAAATGAAATTCACAGATTGCTTGGTTTTCCTTGTACATTCCAACATAATTTACTCAAAACTGATGAGCAAAACCACACTGGATTTTTTAGTAATTGGCAACAGTCGCCAATGACCCAATTAAGCATAGAAGATATGTTTTTCGAAAATATAATTTTAGAAAAGAGATAAGGAGATAAGTTCATTTACGCACTATCCATATTACAATCATAAAACTTTCTCTTATTAATACTGAAAAGAATCATCTGAGTTGAGAATAAATAAAGTAACAGCATAATAATATATCAAACCTCATTAAAAAATATTATTTGGTGTTAGAGTTGTTCAAATGATATTTTCTGTATTCAAAATATATATTGTATTTTTACCAGTATTACAATATGGAACATATATAGTGCATATGTAATTCTTTTACATAATGTAGTTTATGATTGATGTTGCAATAAACATATTTGAAATAATGAATACTTTAAATTAGTCTGTATGAACCACAGACAGAATAGAAACAATTCATCCTGGTATGCCACTAAAGTTGGAAAAAGACTATTCTTCACTTCATAGTATAAAATATTCTGCAATCTGATAGTATGTTGATCTTCTTTGTTTTTCTTGTGCAGTTAACATAGTTATTTTTTGAAACCTATTTGGATAGTAAATCCAAAATGATATTTGATATTGATTGTTTAACTGATGTCCAAAACAGTCAACAAGAACAAAATATCAGAAGATGTACAGAATAGCAATATTTAAAAAAATAATATTTGAAAGTTAGTAGTCACTTTCAATATAATGGTTTAACAATATGGATTATAGAGTTTGATAGACATAAATGAATATTACAGCTTATTGGATAATTTTATTATGATAGGAATGTGATTTTAAATTTTCGAATGTAGTTAATTCCTCTCCAAGAGATTAAAAATTAATTCTTAAAGTTGATTTACTTCCTAATATATTAAATTAGTCATATTAAGGAAATAATAAGACTCTTGGAAACTTTGTGTAACTTTTTTACCACCAAGCCACTTGGTGGCCCCATTTAAGCATCAAGCAACGTTAAAATAATTAATTCAAAATATTCCAACATTCAAAAATGTTTTGAAAAATAGTGTTATCTTAGGGGATTTCATTCATAATGCACAGCTCGCCTTCTTTAAATTGTCTCTCCTCATTTTAGCTCTTGTTCTCTATTTTCAGAACATAACAATTGTCACAACATCTTTATCTTCTTAGTTTATGAACTGCCTAAAACATTTTTCCTATACTAGTCCCCACAGGTTCTTGAATTTCACTTCCTGCTCTTTCACACATATCACCTCCCATCATTAACCACTTAGCTTCCCACTGCAAATCAATCCCACCCATCTAGATTGTTCTCAGTTCTTCCACTCATCCATAGATCTGCAAGATAAAGGCCCAGACAGAATACTTACTCTGTATCTGGTCAGAGCACAGAAAGTAGCTGTGAATACATACAAATCATTATTTTTTTACTTAACACATATATACTATATATACCCTTTATGTTGAGGGAAATTATTGGTTCTGCTCAGGTTATCTTTATTGTCCAGACCAGATTCATAGAGCTATGAGCCCCACTAGAGCAGAGTTTCTTGCAGATGACTTATTTATTGTGTGTCCTAGAAAAGTTCTAGGGTTTGGAGAAATGTCTGATTTGGAGATTGAGTGAATGAATGAAAAGATATTGATAAAATTAATTCATACTTCCCATAAAACAGGCAATGAAAAACTGCACTAAGAAAGTTAATTTAGCATTTCCAAACTTTTTTCACCAAACATTTAACTTTTTTGGGGACAGCTGTTAATATCTTGCAAAAATTTAGTGTACAGTTTTGCATTTTGTAGAAAAATACAAAGTTTTGTAAAAGTGGTCTTAGGTGATAAAGTTGGCAATTGAAAATATCTGTACGTATAGTGCAATCACTTTCATTTATCTGAACCAGTTATATGCAGGAGAAACAAGAATTGAGCAAAAGAATAAGAAGTCATATTTTATTTCTAATTTAATAAATGAAAGTGTAGAGCCTAAAAAATAAGGGTGAGAGTAAATTAAAATTTATAAAATATGCTTCAACTTATTTAGGCCACTATATTAGTTTTCACATTCCTCAAAAATTAATATAATAAGTATTTCAACATAAAAAAAGGACTGCACATAAAAAACACAGAACAATGACTGGATTTTTTTATGGAATGCTGACTGCATTATATCATTATATTCTGACTCAATGAGAAGAGAATAAAAATATTTCAAAAAAACATTGACCTACAGAAATTTTACAGTTTCCCTTGACTAGGGTCTTAACAGTTGAATACTTCAGAGGTTGTCTAATGCCTTCAGGAGGCCTAGCAGATGTGGTTTCGTTTCTTTCATTGCTGAATATGCTTAGAATAATCCTGACTCACCACAGTTTAATGCCCGGTCACTCTCAGGCATCAAACACACTGGTATGGATGAAGAGAAAAAGATAAAATAGCCACCTACTCCACAGCTTTGAAAGTGGGTCAGTGAACAGTGTTAATGCATTACAGCTGCACTGTCCCTAAGACACTAAAAGGAGAGAAAGGAATAAAAAGAATTAGAGCATGCTACCCTATGGTCTTTTTTCCTTCAATGCATTTCTGTGTTCTGTTCTATTGCTTTGCCTGGATTGGGAGCTGCTGAAAATTGAGACCAGCTGCAGAGTTTTAAAAGGTAATGATTGTCTTTGTCTTTCCATGAAGGAGAAGGCTAGTGTTACTTTACCAACAAACAGCCAACGAAACGCTTAGAACTCTCAACGAAATCCATGTAAACAAACAAGAAATATGAAAGGACATACACTCAGACAAAACTGTTTCCTTTAGAAAGCAAATTAAATTTTACTAGATATTAATACCAGAGCAAAATGTCATTTTGGTCAAAAATTTTACAAGTGACCAGTATCAGATATAGGAGTTCATATATTAGTCAAATTCAATCAGTGATATAAAACATGACTAGATATATGCCAAGCTTCTCTGATTTGATTCTGATAGGTGGAGAAGTGGAGCACCTGTGCAAGTGCAGAGCACATGATACAGTGTCACAATACATTAGCCCAACTCACATTATAATGAGATGTAATGAACTACATCACATCAAAATAAAATGAAAAAATGGATATGCAGTCTTACTTTCGGTACTAAGTATGTATAAAGGAGGGAAACAAATTCTGGGAAGTCTGGAAAAACTGTGAAAGCAAGTAATTTGAATTTATTTACAGATCAAATATCCACTCTGATAACGCTGAGCAGAACTGTCATCATTAATAGTCAGGGCTTAATATGCTGCCATTTCAAATTTCATTGGTCTGAAAATTGGAACACTGGTTGTCAGGCTAGATGTCATTTTTTCTTCTTTGAAAATTATTGATATTGGTTCAAGTTTATTTATCCACAGAACCACCAAATAATTCAAGAGGCTAGTTTTTCAAGTGGAATATTTTTTAATTATATTTTTTTCTATACTTTTCCACATAACGTATGTTTACATATAAATTTATTATCTTAATAATGTGTTGACATTCATTCTCAGGCCCCAGCCTAGTTTCTCCTTCTTTCTACAGTACTTATGTTCTTAACAGTCAGAAACTGTAGGCTCTCTGAAAACTCAAAAGGTTAGAAGCCTATTAGGCACACTGTATTTGAAATTATTCACTAGAAACACTAAATCCTCATGAATCAAATTTTTAGACTGTTCTTTGATTTCTGATCCTAATTGAGAACAATATGGGGCGCAGAAAGAGCAGTTAACAGTTGGAATTCTCTAGCTCCTTGTCATTCGCACTACAGCCTGTCATGGAATTCTGGGTATCTGACTAGTGGAGGATCTCAGATCTGCAATGTAATAAATGGCCAAGAATATAGGATAAGTCTTACCTCTTCTGGATGTAGAGTTCCTCCAGCAGCTCTTTCTAATTTCAGAAGGAAGTTCTTGAATATAAAATGCAGAGTAGCTTTTTTCAGACTTTCTTTAATACTGTGTGTTGAGTGTCTATTGGGCAACTTTTATAAGCAGTAACTTGAGTGTAACGAATTCATGTCTCTCAGTGAAAGCTTACCTATCAAGGCATATCTGGTACATTCTAGAGAAGGAATGGAAAGGCAAATTGATTACATTTTTGAGACAAGAATGACGAGGTGAGACATTTCGATGTTTTCTGTTTGCCTTTAGAATATTATTGAAGGCTTCTGCCTCAAAGACTGACGTGTAAATAGAGTTTTAGAACCACCAATCTGATAATATTAAAATATTGGTAAGAGTTAAGAACATGCTTAGAACAAATGTATCACTGAATGATTTATTGAAGTATTCATCTATAATTTGTAATGTTTCAATAATTGAAAACTATGCAACGGTATTTATCTGAAAACTTTATAAAAGCATTAATCTCTCTCTAATCTGGGATTTTACATGACTTTGCTCAAACATTCGTATAATATATATTCATCTATTTTGTGGCTTTTCTGATGATGTGTTAAACTAGAACATGGACTCCTAGAAGGGAGTGCCAATATATTAATCATCTGTGCACCCAGTGCCCCTCACGGTGCCTGGAGCATTGTTGAGTATTAATAATCACAGGTTAAAAGTGAATGAATGCAAAATAAGTGTAACTCTGAAGAAATGAATATAAAAACTGCTTTACTTTTCCTTCTAATCTGGTATGTGAGAATGTTTTACTCTTATTTAACATACACATATACACACACACATAATATATACATATGGACAAAACCAAGTCCTACATGGTATTCTCAAAGGTACTGCTACCAAATTCATATCACTTTTAATTGTAAGTCAATATAAAGTAGCTAAACACAATTTCTTGAGGCTAAATTTCCTTATTTTTTTGTTTGGCAATGTTGATTTTAATCAATAGAGAGTTATTAAAACACATTTTATTAGACTTGCTATTAGGATTTAAAAGGAAAAAGTTATTAAATAAGCACAATATTAGATTCTATTAACAATTGTTCTTTTCATATGTAAATTCCTACTACAGTTAGAAATGAATTTGTTTATTTCGGAGATTTGTAAGTCAATGAAATATATTGATAGAACAGTACATGGTAGATACAATGTGAAGTTTAAAGTAGTATAAATAATTTGAGATGAGAAATATTTTTAGCATAATGATATATCTGAAATTTGTAAATTATAGAAGTAATCACTTAAATATTGCTTTGATTAAAAAATTCATTTAAATTATTAGTCTATGAGGATTCATTTACCTGGAGGTAGAAAATGGAGCTAATTAAAATTATAAAAGATAATTTTTATCAGATTTCAATGCTGATACTTTGATGGATTCAAGTTAGATTCAAGAACTAAATTTCTGATAAACTGTAATATTAGAGTAGAAAAAAACAGGAGACAATTTCCTATTGAAATGTTGAAATATTAATTTTTTTTAAAAAGATGAATCTAGAAACATTTTGTTTCAAGATAGAAAGCTCAGAATCAACATTTAAAAACCCAGCTTTTGTCTCATAGGCTAAATATTTCACGGGTGTGATTAATTGCAGGAACAATTTTCTGCACCTGAATTCACCTGCTTGTGGATTTAATTAGTCATCGGTGCCTAACTTTGAGAATACAGAACTTGAAAATAACACCTGGAAATTTCCTCTTCATTTGACATAGAATTGAAAGAAAATATCCTTAATAAATACTTAGAAACTTCTGTAATAGATGTTATATTAAAAAACAGGGAGAGGGAGAGTATATAGTGTAAATAATCAGTTTTGAAAATGTTTCTGCAAATTTGAGAAGAATTTCTCACTAAATGATATGTCTATGTAATATTATAACAATTACATGGGAAGTCACTTGGTCAAATATTTGGTTTCTCAATATGAATCAATGAACATATACTTTTAAAAAAAATCTTCTAAAAAATCTGAATTCATAAAAGAGCCATCTTGGTAGAATCTTGGTGGTTATCACACACACTCTAAATAAAACTATACTCATCACTGTTCAAGAATGGTTTGTACTTCGAGAATGATATACATTCATTTGTTTACATAATCTCAAATATCAGTCTATACATACTAAACAATTACCTTGAGGTATTAAAACATGAAGAAAACATTTCCAGTAACTTAATGTTCTTATTTTAATAAATGTGGCTTAATTATGGTGATAGCGTGAATGAAGAGAAAAAGAGAAGAGAATAGCTAAATTTTAAAAGAAGAAAGAGGAGCATTGGTGACAGATGACGTACAAAGGGATGAAGAGTGATTGGTGCCTCCAACTTCTAGCTGGGAAAATGAACGGCACTGACAGATTGTCAGTTCCAAAAGAAGAAGTGTACAGGGTTCAATAAATATAAAAAAGAATTTGGGGAGGGAAGGAGGAAGTAGCATCTAGAGAAAGAATAGGAAAAAGTAAAAATTTATGTTTAAGGTAATAACTATGGCTTTGTATTATACCATTTTTACTGGTAACCTGATGCGAGGTCCTAACAACATCTTTTACTGATGCCTCATGGGCTCTCTTTGTAATATAAATCATCATACCAATTCATTCACTTATTAATTTTTAATGATACCATCGACAAAATCCCTCTGGGTGCCTGTACGTAATTACCAAAATAGAATACGATCATAAAATGAATAGAAGCTAAATTCAAAATTAAATAAAAGCGGGTCACCTACACATTAGGACAGGCCCTGATACTAAACAAGCTAAGCCATTATTAAACTAGGAACAGATGGCCTAAAATAAAGGGTGTGTGAAGGCAAGGATGTCCTTAGGACAAGGTGTCTTTTATTGAGGAGAGAGGGAGCTTCCACAACATAAGAAACTTTTTCATCTGTGTACTTTAAGGGAATACGTTTTCAAGGATATTTTATTCATTTTAAATTCACCACTGAGCACATCCTTCTAATTCACGTCAAGATTACATGTGTGAAATATTAGTGAGATCAACAAAGTTGATATTGGGATGTTGTACCCTGTATCAGTTTATGGGACAGTTGTGCACTTTCCTAGACCCTTGCTTTTTATTGGTCTGCGCTCAAAAGGATTTGGGCACTTTAAAATTTCTGAATTCTCTGCAGCCATCTAAGGCCCTTCTCCCCTGATATTTATAGTGCATTGCCTACCCAGGCACTGGATTCTATCGTTCAGATAACTAGATCACAGAGAAGAAATTTTTCTTTTTTAAAAATTTTGTTTTATCTTTTAATAACTGGTAGCTTTTGGGTTTTAGTTCAGGTTCTCAAGAACTTTGGCTCTTCTCCAGGCCTCTATGATTCTAGCATAAATACTAATATAGACATTTTTACCTAGCATGAGTTTTCATAACCTGAAGTAGTTATAATGTGATGGACCAATTGGATATCCTGATTTTCCTTATTCTTTATTCATCTTTAAACATCATCCAAATCTGGAGCTAGATCTTATAGAGCAAAGGAAAACTGTGGTCACCAACTGGACAGAATAATGTGCAGTTGCAGTAAGGGGTTGACTGCTCTGTTGGCTGAGGGCTCTTTGATTTAGCTGTACTTTCTCTTTGGAGATATGAACTGTACTACAGACAAAATTGCAAGGAAAAGGCTAAAAGAGAAGGAGAAGACCTTGTAAATGTAGAATGAAGGTATTTAGGATATTTTTGTCAAATTTGATCAGTCTATTTATTGACTTGATCTTGCAATAGACAGTCTACTTACAATAATAAATGCATTTATTAGTGAAATTTCTTCAAAACAAATAACTTTCTTACTGTGGATCTGAAAGTCTCTAGCACCAAAGTTTATTTTTCACTCATTAAATATATTGTTTTCATAAGTAGAAATTGTGAAGTCTCTCCAGAACAGACTGATCACCGTAGGGCTCTGGCATAACAGGAAAATGCTGTCTATTAGAGAATAGTATGTGGATGTCCTCCATCCCTCAGGCAGTCTGTCATTGGGCTTTTGCTTCTCAAAATGTACATATTGATATCTCTAGGGTATTCAATGCACTGTTGATAATAAAATAATGGATATATTAGTAAAACAAAATGTATTTTTCACTTTTCATTTACTTGTATATTGGTGTGTAAAATATTCCCCTTAAAATCAATCTGAAGAAATCAAGTTTTACTCTGCAATTTTGAAGTACAGGGATGTGAATGTTTTCTGTCCCTGAGCATTTAATAATCTTGGGTCACAAAATTAAAACTCGTGAAATAGAGGCTCACATAACACAATATACAATGAGTGCTAAATTGAATGATACAGATAGAGTGTACCAAACAAATTAAAATTAGAAGGAGATCAATGATTGCTGGAAGGCCCACACAAAGACAAGGGCGAGACTTGGATTTGCTATCCACATAACTCATATTGGAAATGACATAGGAAAAAAAAGGTCATATTTCAAAAAGGAAATATGCCTGAAATGCCTGTGGTTGAGCTGAAGCAACCTTTGTCAAGCATATACTTAAAGTATTCTGTAAGTCTGTGAAGGCTAAAAACATAAACAAGTTATAATCCCTACCCTTAACAAGTTTGTAATCTCATGGTGAGAACAGACATACAGAAGTAACTGTAGAATGCGGGAGCTGTGATAAGGGCTTTAAGGAAGACAGTATTTTAATGTGCTGAAAGGTAACACTGAATATAAAAATAACAGCTAAATAAAATCTTGAACTGAGGAAACCACAAGGATGAAATAACTTGAATGAGTAAGAGCTCAAAAGGCAGAGATAGGGAAAATTATCCCAGGCAGAAAAGGATTGCAGTGAAAGAAGGGATACAAAAATGTCCTAAAAGGGAGGGTAGTGATCAGGCCAGGGAATAACAGCTCAGCATGGCTGGAACTTAAAACTCATGAGAGGCTGTGGATGGGGAGAAAAGCCTGGATTGGAGTAGAGATGCAGGAAGTTTGTAGACTCCTTAGAAATCTTCTCTGATTGTCTTGATGTAAAGTAGGGTGTGGCCATCACAATAGAAAAGAGGGCAGAAATGAAGAGCCACTGCAAACAACACTGGGTGACTTGCCATGGGTGGTAAAAGACAAAGGGGTGACGTATATTATCTCATAGTTATCGGAGTTGGTTTGAGTCATTTATGAAGTTATTTTCAAAGGTGACGAAGTCAATAAGAAACAGATTTACTGAAAAGGTAATAAACTTAATTTTGTTCACTTGGTCAAGTTGTCAGGAAAGTCAAAAAAGATTGTGTTTCAATAACAACTGTTTAAAAACACAAAACATGGGGCCATCCTGCTGGTGTAGCAGTTAAGTTCCTGTGCTCAGCTTCAGCAGCCCACGGTTCACCAGTTCAGATTCCAGGTGTGGACCTACACACTGCTTATTAAGCCGTGTTGTGGTAGGCATCCCACATATAAAGTAGTGGAAGATGGGCGTGGATGTTAGCTCAGGGCCAATCTTCCTCAAAAAAAAAAAAATAATAAAATAAAAATAATTTTAAAAAATTAGAAAAACAAAACATCTCAAAAAAAAGTTTAGATATCTCGAGGCCACTTGGGATCTGAATGAACAACAGAATTCATAGACTGGTGATACATGAAAAGAACCAGACTAGGGTTTGGATTAATTTACAGGTTGCTAAGTATGGATACTCGCTGTAGACTATAATTTAGACAAATTTTAGAAGGAATGGGATGAAGGCACAGAGCTGTATACCTGTCGGTCAGAGAGAACAACTGAAAAAAGAAAACTGACAGAGATAATTCTGGAAGAGTGGGAAATAAGGATTGATTGAAACATTGAGGTCCTGTTTTTGAGAGCCTATTAATAAAACAGCAGAGATTAAGCAACTCTGGAAGATGTTCCAGCACTGGTGTTGAAAATAATATAGTGAACAATTAAGGGTGAATTTGTGCAGAGTAACACCAAACCAGGTGTTATGTGGTCATATATAGTGACCAGGTCATATTTAGTGACCAATGTGGATCACATACAGAAAACAGAAAAAGTAAAGACATTTTCTTCAAAGTACAGTCTTGTGTTATATAATCTCAGTTCTATGTGACTATATCATTTACTTTCACTCAGAATATTTCTATATTTTGGGAACTCACTTTTTATTCATGTGATTTTATTCAGGTGCTCTGCTCCTAGAATAGAAATACATGTCAGGATAAATGAATCATCTAAAGCAGTCAGAAAATCATGTCATAGGTAAATATCTTATTTTACATTTTTTCATGCACCATAAAGTCTGTGAGCTCCAGCAGGGCAAGTTATCCAGGATTGGGGATTATGAGCAAAAAGAATAAAGAAATTCAGGAACAACACACTGTTCACAAAGGTCTCACTTCATGTTGAATTAGAGCCTGCATTTCTGAAGCAGTGATATTGAGAATTACAGAGCACTAGAAGGACACAGCTCATTTCTCCCACTGATTCATCATGAAAATTACAAAATGCATTTATCATCAAGGAAAAGACATTTGTGTAAAAAATGGACAAAGGCTTTTTGCCGGGATGTTGTTAGATCATCCACCAAGTCAAAACAGTTGTACATTTTGTTAATATGTTACTGGAATAAAATAATGCTCCTCATTTAGCACTGGATTATATGGCCTGCTGCCAAAATTTGTGGCTCTGATTACAAAGTGCAAGCTTAAGTAGTTCCTCACTGATTTATGTCTGATGCATTATAATTCACTGACTGAGAGAGTAAGCAAATAGATTTGTTAATTGGACAGTAAAGTACATTTTTGTTCTTCTGTTTTCGTACTTTTAAATTTTGAGGCTAAGGTAAAAAAATAATACGATAAAATTCCACATTAAAAAATTCATGGAAATATAAAATATTGAATATGGGACCGGGTGTAATTTATTCTTAATTCTTGTTGCCAAACAATTGTAATTAAAGGGATGTAAGCTCAATTTTGTAAGTTGAGAAGTTTTATAATAAATACCATTTTTACGTGTAGCATCAGTTCATATTAAAAATATGACTAATATATACACATCTTCTCTTATGGCAAAAGGTGTTATAAATCACTATAAAAACCCAGCTGACATGGCATTTTTAATTAAGGACAAATTCACGATTTACATTATTTTATGTGGGTTTTCATCTCCTACCAATTCTTTAAATACCCCTTCCCTGCAATCAACATGGAAAATTCTAAGGTTTTTTACTCTTATCTAAAATCTTCTGAATTATATTTCTTGAAAAAATAAATATGGAAATACCTGTATCTTTATATTTGAATAGATTAAAATGAATGAGATGATATTTTACATTACCACTGATATTTTTATCTCAGATACCTCCCTCTATAAATCCATGTCATTATGACTTTAGAAGATATCATTGTGTTTTGTTTTTTTTTTTTGAGGAAGATTAACTCTGAGCTAACTACCGCCAGTCCTCCTCTTTTTTGCTGAGGAAGCCTGGCCCTGAGCTAACATCCGTGCCCATCTTCCTCTACTTTATATGTGGGACGCCTACCACAGCATGGCATGCCAAGTGGTGCCATGTCCGAACCCGGGATCTGAACCGGCGAAGCCCCGGGCTGCCGAGAAGCGGAAGGTGCAAACTTAACCGCTGTACCACCAGGCAAGCCCCATATCCTTGTTTTTAGTAAAGCACTTAAGATTTACTGAATTGACCAATAGTAACTAACAGCTTGACCTCGGGGAATTTGCTAAACTGTCAAGAAAGAGTTAAACCATATATTTTTGTGTACACTAGTCTTTTCTGGTACCCAGAATGTAGGGGAAATAGGAAGCAGTGAGGAAAGAAGAACCCCAAAATAGAAAATGAGAAAAAATGAAATCCACATGGAGCAACTTGGGGCCAATTTTAGGCAGTTTCAAGAGTAAGAAGGGGATGGGAATTGGAAACGAGGCAGTCATCTTCTAGGAGCAGGACGAGACCAGTGTAATAGGTAAAGGTGGGAACAATTGTCCATGGAACATCATGGAGAAAAGTGGAATCTGCCTGCCCTGGGGAAACTGATTTAGCAAGAATATCGAGGCTAGTGACTTCCTGTCCTCCGGCTGAGGTACAAAGTATTTCTCTCTCTGCCTCCTCCATACTAAAGACCTGAGGGACATAGAAAGTGAATGTATCCAAGAGACTTGGAAAGAAATGGGTCAGAATGGCTCTGCCCCTGGAAGACCTATGGAGCGCTGTTAGCTGACAGTCTTACAGAAATATGAAGGGGTCAGATACACTCCAGGGCCTTTGACTGTCTGTATAAAAGACTATTTCAGAATCTTATTGGTAGAACAAGTGTACCAGCAACCTCCTAGGAGAGATTCCTGGGCCATGCAGGGGCAGAATAGGTAAGAAAGTTTATAGATGTTTCTTGTAGAGACAATCTCATGATAAAATGTCATCAGTAAAAAAACTAAATTCTTATGTTGATTGCTTTCTAGTTCACTTGTTTGAATTAAGGTGAAGTCTGCACCTGCTCTACTAGAAGTTCTATGGGCTGGCCCCTTCTCCTTGCTTGACCTCATCACCTGTCACTCCCCATCTAGCGCTCGGCTCCGGTCAGTCTATCTGTTTATTCCATGTGTCTGTTCAAGTATCATTTATCAGAGAAGATGACAACTCTATCTGAAATAGGAGGCAAACTCCTCCCAATTACTCACCCTGTTTTATCTTTCTTTGCAGCATTTAACACTCCTGGACATATTATATGTTGTTTTGCTTACTGTCTGTTTTCCTCTAGTAGATTATAAGTTCCATGAAAGCAAAAAGAATTTTGTCCTGTTTTATTTACTGCTGTATGCTATAGATGCTACAATACTCCCTGAATGAAATAGTGAAATAATGAATAAAAGCCTTGCTCCACTTACCTATTTTCCGTCTTTACCTTAATAAAGTATATCAAGTATACTAATTTGGAAAATAGTTAAGACTTAATGGATAAGAGCTGTGTGTATAAGGGTAGATTTAAAATCAGCCTTGGGTGAGAGAGATGCTACTTGGAATTAGCTAAAGTGATTAGACAATATGTTCATTCCTCTCTACTCAACAGCTTTAGCAGCTTAATATTCCAACAATCAGCTTATCATATAAAATTCTCAGTAATTAGAATGATATCTTCTGCAAGTTGACCAACCCTTTACATTTTCTAAGAAAAATAATAGAATTTTTTTGCTCTGACGTCTTGTCTTACTCTGGGTAGGTCAACAGAGCATCAACAGAATGTCAATTGATTATTCTCAGGCAATATTAAAACATACAGTTGAAAGTGATGAATTCAGGCTTCATCACACCTCCACAGAGAAGTAGTAAGAAGAAAATATATGGCTCACATCCCTGTCATCCATGGTAAGATATAGAATTCAAATAGAGGAAAAGTATTCTATCCAAGATTATATTCTCCCTGCCTAATGCTTGGAAAATATTTAACAATTAATCCTTTGAGAAATATATAAATATTATCCTAGTCCTTTAGCCTATAATCTATTTTTATATAGAAAAAAATTCCTGTATTATCAAAGGACACTTTAGCTTAGCATAATTTCTAAGGATAAAAAAACATATTTTAGGTTAAAAAATATATATATCTTTTTGATTGTTCCACAATGACTTGTTGGAAAACCACTACCTATAGGATACTGTTCCAGACCGTGAAAGGAATATGAAAAATGAATAAATAATGGCCGCTAAAAAACCGTGAAGGAAAACATCATAAAGGAGGGGATAGAAAATGGAAATATATATGCATATGTCATTCGCATGCCAAAATGGCATATAAAAGAATCATCTTGAGATAATTTTTTTAGCTTATAGTTCACTGTTATATCTTGATAAATTATTACTTTATAGCTAATCGTTACTCAGCATTTTTTAGTGTAACTAAGTTTCTTGAATTAGTTTTTACGCAGTAAACATATATTGGGCTTCTCACCTATTCTTTTGAATTCTTTATTTGGTCTAAGGTAAAGCACAATATAGGCACTAGTATTTACTCTTAGCAACTCTGCTCCGGACTGTCCTCAGATCCTGTATATCATGTCACCATTGTTGGTTAAAGATGAATATTTGCAACGATCTGAATCTAAAACATCTTCAGTGCAATGTGAATATGTCTATATGGACAACATCAAGTACTTTCTAGCTGATTATATAACTATGGCAGGAGAGGGTGAATTAACAAAAACAAACGTGTTTTTTAACCATCAGGAGGAAATGTGTTGATCTCTTTTACATTCCAAATGAAAAATACCTGTGTCAAAATGAAACTCTGACTCATTTTTCCCCCTACGTTTGCTTTCTCAAAAATATTTTGGCTCTATGATTATTAGATAATGCTATCATCTATGAGATGGACAGATAAATGTAGAAAGAAGATGGATATCCTTATTACTTCAGAGTGAATTATGAGTTGTACTCAACAAATGAGCTGTGCCTTTCTACACAGAAAACTATTAGTCTGAGCCATATAAAATTATCATTTTTGTAGGTTAAAAGTTGTCATGTATTGGCAATTTCATATGGTTCAATGAAATTACTTTTTATCTGCTTCTAAGGAAGTTACCCATCCTCTACTAAAGATCTGCAAAATACCAAAGGCATTGTGAATAATCTCTGTTGAGGAATCTAGTTTGAAGCATCTTGAAATATACCCACATATTAAGTTCAATTTTTCTATTTGTAAACACGATGATAAAGCTGAGTCTAGACATAGAAATTTCCTTATTTGCTTTATCTCCATGTAACATTTGATGATCTTGGCCAAATTAATAACTATTAAGGGGGCATTGCTGATTTTGTTTGTTAAATGACAAGGGAGATCTAAGCTATTTTTTTAAGGCAGATAAGGTAAAGTATCAAATATTGGGATTTTTAAGAATAAATATTACAGGTACCTGAAAATATTGATATTTTTGATATTCTCAGAAATCACATCATTTCAAACCTCATAATTGAAGATAAACTAAGAAGAGCTGGAAACTTTCCTATTCTCTTCTCCTCATCATTATCCATTACTGTCCCTCATACAATGGATAGAGGACGTCACCCTCAGGTTAATGGAAAACTCAAGAAAAACAGGATAGTATGCATTTCACATTCCGTCTGTTGTACGAAGCAATTATGTGTTTTAATTTAAAATGTATTCTGTTGAGCTATTGACCTAGGTCAATTAAAACCATCAAAAACCTGTAAGACATACTAAGGATAAGATTGCCTTTAAAAAAAATCTTATTAGTTATTTTTGAAAGGAAAATCATGATTATGTATATTCAGGTTTTGAACCTACTAGGCAACCTCTCGTCCTGTTTGCAACAGTCAAAATGGAAAGAAAGAAAGAAAGAAAATTGAAGACTGTGGACTATTTTCTCTACACCAAAAATATCAAGTGTCAAAGGGTAGGATCCAGCACGATAAGCCAGGGGTTTGTATTTTCACAGAAATTCTTTGTTCTAATGACTCATTGAAAAAACAGATTACGAGTTTAGGAAATTCATTTAAATTTAATTCGACCACATTACCTCTTGGTTGGCTCCTAATTATCTCCAAGTAATTTTATAAATAATTACTTCAAATGCTGCATTTTGCTATACATCATGAAGTAACTAAATTAAGAATTTAAATTATGCTGCTTTAGTATTTATAGTTAATCATATTTTCACTCCATGAACAGCTTTTAATTGAGAATTTGAGCTTAAATTTAATAATAAAAAGCTGAGCTGATTCGAGTTATTGTTGAAAGATCTCTTCAATTTAATATTGATTAAAGAAGATAATATCCTTTTTAAATAGTGTCCATTAAATGGTTTTGAGACCTAATAAGTTTTATATGATCTATCTATGATCTTTAGATTATTAGAAAGATTCTTCAGTTTTTTACTTAGTGTGTAGAAAGTATTTTAAAGGTTTTTTCCAGATTCACACAGTACAAATTAAAGTGAAGAATTTGTTCTTTTATCATAATATGCTATTATAATGATAATATTATAATTCCACCTAACTGTGTTATAATTTTACCAAATAAATACGAAGAGAGATTGGGAATTAAACATTTCTGGTGTCTTAAAATTTAAGAAGTATTTTAGAAGATGCAAGTCATGAGCAGGTTGGAAAAGAGAAACTTTGATGAAAACCTCTATGCTCAGAAGTACCGAGGAGCACCAATAATTACAATCAGCAAATTTATAATAACATTATTTTGCGAAAAGTCTTCCTAAGAATTAAAATATACTTGAGTTGGGAGATGAAGTATGTAGGAATAGCAAAGAGGAAGTAAAATGGAATATGAGCCTGTATCCTATCATGGAATCTGATTATCATTAGGTCTCTAGATTAGTGGCTGGCGGCATGAAGCTTCAGAAGACTTGGGAGAGACTCAACTTTGCTACTATTAGCTGCAGTATTTTAGAAAAGTCAATTAACATCTTGAGTCCCCATGTCTTCATCATATCCAAATTACATGCTGTCTCCACCATTAAGCATTTCTTTATTCCCACAACTAAATTCCGTCTCTCTCTTCTGTGAAATCCCTCAACACGTATTCCTGTGCCTGTCATTGTATTTTTCACTTTAAACTTGTGTTATATTTATTTGTGCATGTGACTATATATGTATGACTCCAATGGAAAATGAACTTCTTGGGAGGAAGGTCTATTTCTTCATACCTTCATGCTCTTTAAAATACTTAGCACAATTTCCTCAGCTTAGTCAATAACTACCTACTTTAGAAGCAACTCGGTTACTTACCTAAAATGCAGATTCCAGAGATCCCTTCTCTGGTACTGTGCTGTGCAATGCAATAGCTACTAGCCACATGTGTCTATTGAGCAGCTGACATGTGCCTAGTCCTAACTGAGACATTCTGCAGTTGTGAAATGCACACTAAATTTCAAAGACTTAGTGCAAGAAATTTAAAATTTTTCATTAATAATATTTAAATCTTGATTGAATGTTGCAATGATAATACAGTATTTTGAATATATTGGGTTAAATAACATATTTTAAAAATGAATTTCACCTGTTTCCTTTTACTTTCTTAATGTTGCTTTCAGAAAATTTAAAATCACCTATGTGTCTCACATTATATTTCTTTTGGACAATACTGGTTTAGAGATTTTGATTCAATAGAATTCTGTGTAGTACAGCAATCCATATTTTTTTAAAAAGATCTTGGGTGATCCCAGTGTATACCAAGGTTGAAAATGACAAGGTTGGCACATTAAGTACACAGAGTAGACAGTCAACAGGGGATGGGGTGGTGGTGGCAAAGCTCATGATCTCATTAGTGTATGATAATATTAGTTTGTGAGTAAATTCCATCGATAAGTGAAAGTCCTTGCATTGGGCAGTTCTGATTTGACATACTTGTAAGGCAAAAAGCAAAGTTTGCCACCATTCTGAATGGCATACTTAATGAATAACAAAGCTTATTTGAGGTCATTAGAAACAATTAGCACCTTGTCTCCTATAGTAAACAGGAGCTCTGTTTTCAGTAAATCATTTTTCTTGCCAGCTTCAAATGAAAGGCTAGTATCCTAGGAAAGACCAGACAGGGGAAGGTAGAACTAAAAAAAATTGTGCTTGAGAGCTTGGCTATTAAAGTTAGGTGGCGAGTAAGCCTGATTAATTTACTTATTGATTCATTGTTGGTGTAAATTCAATGAAGTTGATTGGATTGATGAAAATGCAGAGAAAAGGATAAAGGAGACATTTAATTTTTGATTCAAGAAAAATCAAGAATGCATTATTTTCCCTGTATAGAGGGAGTAATAAAATGGAATATTTAAACAAAAATATGTTTAGAATTAATTTAATAAAATGTCTGAATTTATAATGGTACAGCTGCAATTCATCCTGACATTCAGGTGTAACAGAGAGGGCAATATTATACAGCAGAATGTAGGTAATGATGCTTTTAGGGAAGAAAACACATCTATTTTAAAGCTTTCTACTTTATTCTGATTTTACCCTACAGACGCAAAAACAAAACTTATGTTCCTGAAAAGCAGCTCGATTAAAAATCACCCACAGGACAGTTATATTCTGCCTGAGATCCTGGCTAAAGCACAGTAGATAGATTTTTAAAAATATAAACAACAATATATATTCATATCAGTTGATTAGTCAAGCCTATCCTTTTCCCTTTAAACAATCCCCTTAAGAGAAATAAACTACTTTGCCATCTTTGCAAACAAGAGTGGGTGTTAGGATGCAAAGAACCCTTCAGTGTTTTAGATTCTCAACAAGGCTCACTGCGAATGACTTAATAGCCTTCTGAGAGAACTGAGGTTGCATTTTGTGCCACAGCAAATTTAAATCCAGGTCACAGAGATGTTAAATAGCAAATGACACATTTACTGTGCCACCCAGCTGCCTCCTCTAATGCACCAGGACTGCCTTCTGAACAAAGTCAGCATGCCAATGTTAGACTGTGTGCAAGTGGTCTTGATCGGGGTAATGCTAAAAGAAGAAATTCTGCCCACAATTAAAAAGCTACTTAGCTCAATTGCTAATTCACCTCTAAAGTGTCAAATAAATGACTTGCCTCTCTGAAGGAGTTATAACCCTGCACCTAATGAGTGAAAAATTTTCCAGCTGTTCAATGAGTCAGGCTTGAGATTGAAAAAGTCACGGAGAATGCTCCCTATGCTAGATGGCAGAGGTCACAGGCTATCGTCACCAGGCTGTTGTAATCAATCTTTTTAAAAGATGTTTTGCCTCAGGAAAAACTTGTTAAAATAAAAGTTATAATCATGGTTATTTTGTGGTTGTGTATGAGGGATTATCCATATTGATGAAATCCTAATGTGTTATCTCTTTTATCATATCACAATTTCACAAGTGCTTCTTCAAAATACTCTCACTGGTGTATCCCCGTCCTACAAATCAATGCCATATCATGATTAATTCCAAAGTTAAAATTAAGAGGCAGATAATCTGTGAAGGGCGAGAGCTGGAGGCTTTCTTTGTTGATGTCTTCAGAGAACCATAGCATTGGAATCATAGAAGGGAACATGGAATGTGTCTGTCACGTGGGAGGAAGACAAAGCACTTACCTGAGGATATTTCTGCCTTGTCAGGCCAGTTAATATCTCTCAGCTGTGACTGGGATCTCTTGACACGGCAAGTATTTGAACCCTAGTAAAGCTGTTCCTTGACATGGCCACACATGCCTGGGACCCATCCTAACTATTTGCTGACCTTGTGATTTCTGGATTTAGAGCCTTCTTTATAAAATACTTTGAATTCTTTGAATTCAGCAAGATTGGGGAAATCCCTGACCTGTTATGCCATGTGTCTCATTATTTAAAAGAAGCCCAGATTTCCTGACCCTGTATGGGGGCACCAGCCTAGTGTTGCAGTGGTTAAATTCATGCACTCTACTTCAGCAGCCTGGGGTTTGCTGGTTCGGATCCTGGGCATGGTCCCACACACCACTTGTCGATGGCAGTGGATGTTAGCTCAGGGATAATCTTCCTCAAAAAAAAAAAAGAAGAATATATTGTGAAAAACTGTATGTGCACATTTATTTATATAGAAAACAATACTCCCTTCATGTATACTAAGGGGTATTACATACAAATTTGTATTCCAAATCAAAGAAGATCTTCAAAAGTATCTTGCAGAGTGACCACACCCATTCCCATCAAAAATAGGAGAGAGGGAGAAATATTTTCCCCATTAATATATTCTTTCCTTTGTTTCCTCATTAACTTTGGGGTATTTCAGGATACTAAAGAACTTTCTGCATTTTGAGAAATCACCCAATTCTAAGTAGAATTCTGGTTTTAATTTTTACCGAGAACTGGGGAGATGCGGTAGAGGGGTGAACTATTTTCATCCATCCTTTGGACGATATTTATCTGCACTCGATCCCTGCTCTGTTAAAGCATGAAGCCACGTGCTTTGAGGACATAAAGTTGAATCAGATATTTATGTATTTACTCTGCCCACACAGAATTTATAGTTTTTGGGGGGAGATAAGTCAGATACATAAATATCTCTACTACAACAAAAAATGTAAACTATGAAGGAAAAGACTGATCGGTTTGACTACATTAATATTTAAAAATTCTGGACGTCAAATGGTACCGTTTTATAATAGTGAAAATGTAAGTCATAGAATGTGAGAAAATATTTTCAATGGATATAACTGATATAGAAATAAAATCCAGACTATATAAAGGACTGTCAAAAACGAATAAGAAGAAGACCAAATACTCATTAGAAAACTAGGTAAAAATATGATCAGATAATGAATGGAAACTGAATTGCCAGTAAAACATGAGAAGTTCCTCTGACTCAATAATTATCAGAGAAATACAAATTAAAACCATGAGATACAACAAACATCGATTTTGCAAAAGTTTTAAAAGTCTTATAATAGTATTAGAATGTAAATCTATGGGAATTCATACCTAATTCTAGTAGAAGTGTAAATTGGTGCAACCTCTATGGAGAGCAGTTTGACATTATCTGGTTAAGCTGAGAGCCTGCATACTCCAAAAAGAAACTCGATTCACAGGCACATGCCTGTATTAATTAGTGTTCTAGCCAGAAATAAGTGGCACGCTCAAACCAGACAATTAAGGAGAATTTTATAAGCAGACCATTTATAAAGTTTTGAGCAAGCTCAAGAAAAATCAAGAAAAGATTCTAGTATCCTGGGCAGATAGTCATTTGTCAGCAGAGAGTCATTACCTGCACTAGACTGGAAGGTGCAGAAGGGTTACTGGAACCAGAAAAGCATGGTAGCTGTAGGAGAAGGTTGCCCAACAGGAGCTGTGGTTCCCAATGAGGAAAAGCAGTCAAAAGAGGTAACTCAGGGAATAAATAACCAGATTCATTCTCCTATTGCCTTCTGACAGCCTGTGAGTACCTTCCATTGGCCTAACCAACCAGAGGCCAGGGAGGGTAAGGCAGCCCCTTGGTGAAGTCCATAAATGTCAGACTGCCAGGGCACAAGGCAAAGTGGAGCCCTAGAGGGGGCCAATGGAAAAATTCAGTATCATCCCTAGAGAAATCCTCACTAATGTACATGTTTACGAAAAGTCCATATAAGCACTGTTTAGAATGATGAGAAATAGAAATAACCCAAGTATTCATGAACATGCAAACATCTCACAAAAAGTTTTGAGAATAAAGAAAGCAAGATACAGAAAATGCATACACTATGTTACCATTTATCATCTAAACACGTAAAAATATTTGGAATAAAGTACACATAGTAAAAGTGTAAAGAAATTCAGGGAAGTCATGAATGAGAAATTTGTGAGAGAGTTTACCTCTGAGAAAGGGAGAGGAATGCAGTATTTGGTACCTACTTACACTAAAAAATTATGTGTTGTTTATCTGAAATTCTACTTTAACCGGGAATCCTGTATTTCATATGGCAAACTTAGTCAGGGAAGGATATATACCAGCTTCAGATGACTTTATGAGTTGCAAATATCCTCTCCCAGTCTGTGGTTTGTCTTTTCCAGTGTTCTCTGTTGTTACTGTCTCTTGATGGACAGAAGTTATATTTCTTTAGTTGGGCAACGGGAACACAGGTGTTCATTTTGTTATTCTTTATAGCTTCCTGTATGTCTGAAATATCCCACAAGTAATATTGAAAATATCTATGCAACAAAATAAGAACTGAAACATGTCCTAAGACAGGTCCTCTGGATAAAGTACTTTAGGAGGTTAGAAGAGATAACTCATATCCGGTGGAAGGGCTCACAGGAACTCAAACCCTTGGGCTATGGATAAGATAGAGAAACAAAGTCAGTATATTCTTGACAAAGGAACCATGCAAAGAAAAGCATGAAGATGTGAATGCACAATATATGTTAATAGGAGAATGAAAACAGTAATTATAGTAATGATGATTAAAGTAATCCACAATATACGTGTTGTTTTAAATAGCCTCTTGAGTGCTATATGCCAGAGAACATTTTGACTTTTTGTGTTTCATTTAATTTAATACTCTCAAAAATCCTTGGAGATAAGTACCATAATTTTCCCACTTTAAAAATGAACTTTAAGATGTTAGGTAATTTATGCAAGTCCACGTAGCTAGTAAATGGCAGAGGCAAAGTTCAAGCCCCAGTTGCGTGGGTTCAATCCACACTTAGAACTGCACACTTACCCATAATAAACACTGCATCTGGCACTAAGATATAGAGTACATCTGCCTTGTGCTTGTTACTCTTTTTTATGTGCTTTATCTGTTTCCTTATTTGATTCTGGCAACAATCTTATGGGTTAGATACCATCCAACTTTATAAGATGAAGTAAAGTAACTTGCCCAAGGCCCACTGGCTACAAATGAGCAGAATTGGTATTTTTAAACCAGTCCTTAGGACTCCAGACCTATTAACCAAGTAAGCTGTTTAATTTGAACTAATACCAGTGGTCAGGTGGAGAGGAATAATAGAAAAGATATGCCTGGAAATAGATGCTGGGTGTCAAATCAAGAAGTAAAAACTAGACTTTCTTCTCTCAGTAATTGTTTGTGGCAAGGGTCACAGAGATGACCACTGGAAGTTTTTGAATAGGGGAGTAAAATGATCAGATCTATGCTTCAATAAGATTAATATTAAAGTAATATGAATTTCAGTTGATGGGTTATTACTATATATTTGGGTCAGTGAGTTTTTAAATTCACTCTGCCCTTAATTCATTGTCGTCCTGCCTCAACATTTAGCAGAGTGTTCGACATATGACAAGCCCTCAATATTACATGTGACAGGTAATCAATAATTACATTTTGCATGAATAAGTGAATGAATGAATGGTATATATAATCCAAACTGATGTTTAAGTCAACATGTTATTTTGGGGGTTAAAAGATGTTATGATACAGGAACTCTGAAGGAGATTCAGAAGAGTTCCTGAGTCTGCCACTATTTTGCTTTGTTAGAAGCCTCTCCCTCTCTGTGCTTCTCAAACTAGATGACGCCTGAGGTTCTTTGTGCTATTATCATGAGGAGATGTTAAAGGGAATATGCATTTCCTCAGTGCCCACAAAGTAAAACTCCCACCCAGAAGCAAATAATAAAAGATAGTACTTTGGACTTTGATAATTATCTATAGCAGTGGTCTTTGTTATCCAGTTTAATCCGCTTGCAGTAGAAGGGTAGAGGTAGTCCACTTTTCCAGTCTTTAGCAGCCTTGCTTTAGTTGAACTTTAAATACATTTGGACCTATAGGCAATTGGTATTCATTGCAGATGAGTGTGTTGAATTTGAGTCCACTCAATAAAAAAGTAATTATTTGAATAGCGAGGGAAAATGAATGACCATTCGAACGTCTGTTCTAAGACAGGATTCTGGTGGAGTGTATGTTTTAGAATGATTGATGACATATTTCTTTCTACAGTGTTACGTAGCTGACTCTCATTTAAGCATTTTTCACAGACTCAAAAGCCTTATTCATGAAGAACCATCTAATGATATATACACAGACTCACACTCCCAGTCACCCTGCACAGAATCTAAAAACAAAAATGATACCACCAAAAGTCTCTACTGAATTCCCTAATACATTCAAAAATTGAATTTCTTTCCATGAAATTGTCAATCTCTAGGGGTAATGAATTTATGTCATTTAAACATTTCCAAGTGAATGGGCTCATCTGAATACATGGTCAAAAAACTTCTTAGACAACTCGAGTCTCTGAAGACAGGCTGTTCTTTAAGAGTGTTTCTTTATAGAAAGAATACTTTCATTGAAACTTAAAAACTATCACACATAATAGTTATTTTTTCAATAGTATGGCAAATATTGACCAAATTAGAAAGAAAATATGTCTTAGCTATATATTCACGTATGGATGAGGAAGTGTTTAATTGTTTTATAGTGGTGCTTTTTGAGAGTCCTATTGTGATTCCCTACTGATCTTGGGAAACACAGTTCATATCTAGAACTTCCATTCATCATCTGTCACATCAAAGCAGTTTTCCTAAAACTCCTATCTTGAAACCAGTCCTTTTGTCCCAGATGATTTCCACACCACCGTTTTCAGCAGCAGTTCCTACCTTAAAAATTCTAAGTCATGAAAGCAAGGAAAACCGTGTTCCACTATGTATTGTAGCAAAACTATAAATTAATTTGTAATTCTATGCCAGGTATCTCTATGGGAGCATGCGCCATATTTGATTAATGAACATGTTTTCTTCTGTACAACATCCGTTGTTTCTAATGAAGACTCATCTACTTTCTAAGTTAGTATGCCTACACTCATATTTTAGAGATACTTTAACTTTCTGGCTGCTATAAATTTAACAATAATCCAATTGTCAATAGATAATGTGAACTGACGTTAATTTAGTTAACATGTTTTTTGTTTTTGTTTTTGCCTTAAACTGCGGTGAGAACTATCCAAGTTATTTAGCAACGATTTGCAAACTGGAATTTGAATCTTCATTTTCCTTGATTTCTTAAATGTTCTGCTTTTTTTTATGTACCTAGATAAAATCAGAATCAAATGCATCATTTCAGGTTTTAAATGTTTTATTTATAATTGTTGTGGCAATGATGTGACAGGAAAATTAATTTTGGTGCTCAAGTTAGTGAGTTAAGTAATATAAAGGAATAATTATAGAAAAAAACATAAAGAGGGGCTGACCCAGTGAAAAAGTGGTTAAGTTTGTGTGCTCCACTTCAGTGTCCCAGGGTTCATGGTTTGGATCCTGGGTGCAGACCTACATATCACTCATCAAGCCATGCTGTGGTGGCATCCCATATACAAAATAGAAGAAGATTGCCACAGATATTAGCTCAGGGCCAATCTTCCTCAATCAAAAAGAGGAAGATTGGCAATAGATGACAGCTCAGGGACAATCTTCCTCACAAAAAAAAAAAAAATTTTTAAATCAGAGAAAGAAAAAAACATTAAAAAGAGAAAATACAAAATATTGTCATTTATGCAGTGATTATCACTAAGGGACAACAACAAATGCTTACAGTGCTGATGACTTTCTGTCTTAGCAATATTTGCATTTTAGACTTTACTGTATAGAAATGAGGTCTGGAATTCACATATTTGGCTTTTTGTACCTCTCCTCCCGTTTGGCCCTCACTAAATGCAACCTTCAACACTTCAGGTAGACAAATTTTATTGATGTTTGGAAGGACATCAACTTGCTCTTTTGCTGGTCAAAGAATTAGGCAGTCAGTACATCTCTCCATAAGAAAACACCAAATATTGGTTGACTATCATTACTTCTTTCAGATTTTTGGGTTTTTTTTCTTTTAAAAATACTGGTTATCTAAAGGTAAATATTTAGTATAGTATTTTTAAACGCAAAAAGAGAGAATGAAAAGAAATGGAAAGAGAGAATGGAAGAAGATACAGTTGTTCAAAGGTGAGATAGAAGGATGATGAAGTTTGTTTTTGGTGAGGAAGATTCTCCCTGAACCAACATCCATGCCAATCTTCCTCCACTTTGTGTGTGGGATGCCTCCACAGCACCACTGATGATTGGAGTAGGTCCCCACTGGGTATCTGAACCCGTCAACCTAGCCTGTCGAAGTGGAGTGTGAATGTGCAGAACTTTAACCACTTAGCCACAGGGCTAGCCCCAGGGATTAAGTTTTTAAGGAAAAATATATTTAATATTTATTTTATTATCCAAAAGTCTACCAAGAGCTATGAATGTTCATCAAAGTGACATTCTCATTGATTATTTGAGCTTCTTTTTGTTGAAATTTTCTTTAAAATACCCATGAGATGCCCTTCATATTCACAGCCTATAACTCATATAATTGAAGATATGTTTAAAATTTTTCTTTATTTCGAAAGAAATAATCCATACCTTCCTTAATGAACATAAACTACTCACTTCATTCAGATTCTGTGGAATATATTTAGTTATCTGACTACCATTTATTTTTTAAAATTCCAAGTGCAGTTTTAGTAAGTGAAAACTCTCTTTAACGTCAATCTTTATCTACAAAAATGTCAGCTTAAAAATTACATAGATTTTGTTTTTTGAAATGCCATGTGGAGCTGGAGTCATATTTTAAAATATTTTCAGAAGTTTAATTTAAAAAATAAGATAAATTGTTTAACGTTATAAAGCCCACCTAGAAAATACGTTGAGCCTAAGGAATTATAAACAATATTATAAGTATTTTATTTTATTATTATTTTTTAATTTTCTCTTTTTCTCCCCAAAGCCCCCCAGGTATGTAGTTGTGTGTTTTCAGTTGTGTGTCCTTCTAGTTGTGGCATGTGGGACGCTGCCTCAGCGTGGCTTGATGAGCAGGGCCATGTCCACGCCCAGGATTCGAAGTGGCAAAACCCTGGGCCGCCGAAGCAGAGTGCATGAACTCAACCACTGGGCCACGGGGCCGGCCCCATAAGTATTTTATTTTATTTTGTAAACATAGACAAATTGAAAGATTATAATAATACCTAGTCATTACTGCAGGTTACAGCTAAAATTGGTGTCTAGATTTAAACATACAAGTGTATGTTTTAACCACATAGTCCCTTAGCAGAGTCTACTAGCTTTTCTTTAATAGTCAAGTTCTCTCTTTTGCTTACAGACTTTAAATTTGCTGAGTTTGGATCTTATTGATTATAGTGATTAATTCATAGGAAGGAGAATTATATTGTCTCTCTTTTATATGGTTTAAAAATAAACTCTCATTCTCCAGTAAAATGAGGTTAAATGCATATCCTTATTAAAGGTTATGAAAGAGAGAACAGAAAAAAGAAGTGTAGAATACCGAGAGATCCACTCCTCTATTTTTCCTCTTCTGTCATAAATCTTGGCAGAATTAGCTTTTCAGTGGCACAGGATTATAAGATATTTCATTCTTTTAGCATCTTCATTTTGGTCAGATGGAGGAACAGTTTCCTTTTCGTTAATAGCTGATGTTCTGAGTAAGTTTTGAACTCATGTCTGTATAATGATTTTGCATTTAAGTTTTGGTAAATTTCTGAATAACAAAATAGATGGTGATATAAAACCAGCAGAAATTTTTCAGGAGAAGAACTAAAAAGGCTGTGCTGTGTCTCTCCTCAATATCAAGGTGGATACTTAAGATCTTGAAGGCTATTTGGTTAAGAAATTTTTTTCATAAATCTTGTTTGCAATGGGCAACAAATCTGTTAGCAGAAATTGTGTACTATGAGTGGGAATAGTGATCACATGAGCATTTGTCTTCAGAATAGCTGTAATTTCCCTTGAAAATGTCTTGCTTTTTGAGTATTTGATCAACCTTTGATGTAATTAAATATATACATGTGTTTGTGTGTGTGATTTATACTTTCACATCACTAATTATCAATATCAAAAATTAAATTGAATCATTTAAATATTCTCCATGTAATATGAAACATTTACATTAATTTTTCTCCTCCCTGTCATTTGCCAATATTTGTAAATATAATCTGGTGTGTTAGACTCTGCCTTTGTTATTAAATTATCACTTTTATGCTTTATGTCTTCTCCTTTAGGAATGATTTTGACATAGTAAATTTCACTGACAATCATTTATAACTAGAAGTCTATACTTAGCATTGTGATTAATTGATAAATGCTCATAAACAGTTCTTCTATTTCATATTTTTTCCTTTTTCTATTCTTACATTTAATTCTCCTCTTAGCTAGATGGAATATTTATTCATTTACTGTTTTCGAGAAGTATAAATGAATGGCATGCTTTGCAAGCTCTTGAAGCTCATAATATTATTCCACTGATATGAAAAGCATCTGGGTCTGGCCTAATGTTATTGGGTCAAAACATTTTTTATAATGTAATGATGGCTATCAGATATGTGCCAAGAATTATGCCAATAATTTCCACTCATCGTCTCTATTCCTTCTCAACAATCCTACAAGATGGAAGACTTTTATTATCATCATTTTCTGTAGATGAGAAAACTGAGTCTTAGAGAGGTCAGATGTCTTGAGAAAGATCATACATATAAATGAATAAGTCAGGTCTCCTGGTTACCAATGCTTTCCTTCTCTCCAAAGTCACAGCTCAGTAAATGTAGATTTCACTAGCTCTGTGCACAGAACAAAGAGGTCATCCTTTTAATGCTTTTTCTTTTAGCTGACTTTTTTTTTTTTTTGCCTCCCTAGATATTTGTAGCATTTTAAAAAGTAATAAATATTAAAAGTATTCATAATAAATGGCGATTTTGCCGTATTGTTTCTACATGTTGCTCTATTTTCACTGAATTTTGCCTGGAATGGGAAGGGACTCTAATTGTTGGATTCAATAGCATCATGAACACAAATATATGTTAAAATGAGCTCCCTTCTCCTTCTCAAATGCTCTCACTTTCTCCTCCTCTTCCTTAGTATGCCATTCTCTCCGTGGCACTAGTGTTATGCCTGCTATATGTAAATTTGGTTGTTTGGGCACAGCTCATTCTCCTTTACCACCTCCCCCCTTCATTTTTTTTCAGTTGTTCTCACATTGATTGTCTCATCTATTTCCCATTAATCCCACTACCTTTGTCCAGACCCTCAACTCCCTCTTATCTCACGTAACTCACATACTAACCTACTTTACAAATCTGGGACAACAGTTCTCAGCATTAAATTTTAGTTTTACTGTGTTGCTTAGCCTAAGAAGCAATTTTTATTTCAGGTTGTTTTTTGAAATGTTTCCTAATCTTGGTTAATGTGCCTCCTACCTTTATAATTTTTACCATGCTACTGATATGTTTCCTTTAGTTGATTTACGTTTTTAAAACTCTATTTTAGTCTTACCCATGGCATGATATTTGTAAAATGCAGGTTAAAATATGTACATGATTATGGTAAAAGATAATTCTTCATGTACTATCTAAATCATAAATCATAGCTTAATTTTTACTTTTGAGAGTCACATGTGGTACAGTTATTGGCTCTGTCACCTACTGTGTTAAGTTCACATTTTTCTAATTTAGGAGCCCCTTAGTCTGGTGCATACCCTGTCTATCAACCTTTACAGTTTGCTCCATCTGGTAGTCAGTATCTTGGCACCAGAAATATCTGCAGTTTTTTTCCTTACTATTTTCCTCTTATTTTTTCCAGTTGCAGTTACTACCTAGAATTTCTTCCTTCTACTTTCTTCCTTCTTTCTTCTGCTTCCTTCTACTAAATATCATCCATGGTTAATGCTCCACCCCAAGACCCAGAACTTTTTGAAGTGTTCTCTGAGTGCTCCAAACCATTTTCATTTTGAATGTACAGTATCTTTTATCACTTAGGTTTTCTCTTAATTATTCCATTTAAAAGTATTTCTTTAATGGGTCAGTTTGAGTCCTGCAGTAGCAGAAGGGGGCGGGGGGGATTAGACATGCAAAAGAGCTGTAGTGGAGGAAACACCAAGAAAGATATAGGGAAGGGAGGTGAAGCAGACAGCCAGAGCCTTCAAATCACAGTGCAGATACGACACTAATGAAAGAGGAGGGTGAGTAAGGAGGGTTGGATAGGAAGAGAATCAGACTGTAGTGCAGTTCTAAGAAAGTCTCAGCCAGGCCAACGGGCCAGCACACAGAGAGCCCCTATGCTCTCATTCATTGAGTGGATCTGCCTGAGAAGTGTATCCTCCGCTGCTTGAAGGCTGTGGTAGATCCTGTATACCATGCCTGTTGAAAACATTTACATGAAAAATCTACTGGCTTCCCATCACCACATTCGCCCTTAGCAAGGTTTCACATTGGCTGGGAATGGGAGAAAACAGACTGAAACAATATTTTGGAATTTATTCACTTCTAAAATATGTTTTATGGCTCAACTCTGGGCCAAGGCCTTTGCTCTACTATTAATAAAATTTAAGAGACAGATGAAGTTTATTGATGTCTGTGCAACTTTGCAATGGAGGAGGCAGGGAATGGGGGAAAGAGACTAATAATTGAGTTTAAGACAATTTTTTTTTTTTTGGTGAAGATTGGCACCTGAGCTAACATCTGTTGCCAATCTTCTTTTTTTTTTTTCCTTCTTCTTCTTCCCAAAGCCCCCCAGTCCATAGTTGTATATTCTAGCTGCAGGCCCTTCTGGTTGCGTTATGTGGGATGCCACCTCAGCATGGCCTGATGAGTGGTGCCAGATCTGCGCCCAGGATCCAAACCAGCAAAACCTGAGACACCGAAGCAGAGCACGCAAACTTAACCACTTGGCCACAGGGCCGGCCCCCAGGATGATTTTTTAATAATGAGTAAAATTAGGTAGCCATTATTATTAAGAATGGTTAAAATAAACTAGAGGGTAACATTCTAAAGTGTGTTTTATATGTTTTTACTTCAATAAATTTCAATTATTTAGACCAATTTCATATATATAATATATTATAAACTGAACTGAGAAAGATGAGTTTCTATGAGATGATAATTCTCTGTGAATAATTATGAACTTCAAATACTATGTAGAAATGATACTGTATACTAAGAGACATAAGGTTAGAGTAAGACTGTTAAAGGTTAACTTAACAGTTTTGTGATTAATAAGCCATTCTCTATGTATAAAATATGTTTGCAGGGGAACTACATCTACTGAGACCTCTGCATTCTGTGTGGCAAACTACTACTACAGCACATTATCCATGAACACATCAGTATCTTGCTCATTAAAATGTAGTAGAAAGCAAGTATGATAGAGACTCATGAAAATAGAGATATTAGCTTTAAGACATAAAATAAAGCATAAAGACTGTGGTAACCAATTGGGCTAAGATACAGAGAAATTGTTGACTACTGAGAAGGAGACTTACATTTTGGTCTACTGACAACCAAATCTTGGAATTAAAAACAACAAAAATATAACTGTTACATGGAATACATGAAAAATAATGGCTGGATATAAGGAATATGTCTCATAAAATACAATAGAAATTAATTATATGCCTTTAATAAATAATATAAACAAAGTTTTCAAAGATTTACACTTGCTATTTGGTAAGTGACAGAAACTAGTTAAAGCAAATAGGGAGAATTTAAATAAGAACTTATGGTATGTGCGTACATTCATTGCCATATGTGTTGGTGCATGTGGGTGTGTGTGTATTAGAGGCAGAAGGAAAGGCACAGCAGATCTCTCAGAATTCAAAAACAAAAACATGCCACTAATCTTCTGCCTGTCATCTCAACTTCTTTCCAAATCTCTCCTTTTTCATTTTCACACTTTAGAGTCTAGGTCACTCTGCTTTTCCATCTGGTCACATTGTGGGTGGAGGATGGCAACTCCACACAGCTCTGAAGTTTATATTTTCTCAGATTGGCTGCTTCTCTATACCAGTTCCAAAGTCTGAGTGGAGAGTATCTGACTAGTCAAGTTTGGGTCAAGGGTCACTCACAGTGGTTTCTAAACATAGCCTGGGATGGAGGATCTCACAGCATCCCTTAGCTATGTGGGCTTGCTTCTGTAGGAAGACAAAACTTTTCCAGACAAGACCCACACACCAAATGCAATAGATGCCACTTTAGTAAACTACATCTATCTGAAGAGGAGGCAGGATGGTGTACATAGTTCTGTCAACTTCTGGAACTCTAACATTTAAAGTTTAATAAACCAATATTATCCTTTCCAATAATATGCCAAGTGGGAGCATTTTCTGTAGAGCATTCATTTATAGTAACAAAAACCAATTAAAAGCTGCTCTGCTTTTTATCATCACCATCTATTAGAAGTTCTAAACAATGCCAGTGATAAATGCTCCTCCCTACTAGAGTAGACTTTTCTCAACCTTGGTATGTCATTGTCACTTTTAGTGAACTTAACTAAAGTGGGACAGAATACCATTACGATGCTGGGGCAGGAAGACAGAGATGTCTATTAAAGGCTTTACTATTCTACTTAGATCTATTAATACTTCAGTTCTGACAGAATTGTACCTGTCATGATAGTAAATCAAAAATGGATCAAGAAAGTTTATAATAAATGGTTTTCCCCTCATGATTTTCAATATTATGGAGTTTTAATGAGCAATAACTGAAGGATTTAATGCAGGTTAAAGGAGTGTCTAATGAACTCACAGAATGTTACCTGGCTAATGGTAAATCATAATCACTATTTGGTAATTTAAATATAAAACTATTATTACCTATGTAACAATACTACTTGAGCAAGCAAACTCTTAAACAGGTCAGAACCCTAATGTGTGTCCATTTATTTTACTTAGCAAGGGGTTGAAAGGAGAAAAATAACATTAAAAAGCTTTCTGAAAGTGAGATCCAAATTGTAGGCATTTTATGAAATTAAAGCCCAAGACCCATTGTTATAACACTTGGGGATATATACAGATTTTGGAAACCTAAGTACTTGGAAGCCACTTAATAAATATATAGGGTAATTAGAGGTTACTTATCTTAAAAAAAAATGTCTATTTTTAAAATGATTGCCTCCAAAACAAGTAAAGGTAATAGATAGGATTCAAATTTAATGTAACTTTTAAGCTTCTGATCTCGCTTAGCTACTTATTTTCATTACAAATCTGCAAAACTTTCTACTTTTAAAATCTAATGCTTATGCAAAATTACACTGAATCTAGGTTTATTACATGTCATTAGTTTCTGGGTCTAATTCTGAATACCTTCAGGGGAAAAAATAGATTGCTAAATTCAGATAAAAAATAATGTATTCTTGATTAAGAAAGCAATTCTAAGATATACTTCAGTATAACTGTACCAAAACCCCCAAATTTCTGAACCTGGTTGTTTATGTTTGAAAGGTGTACATATGTAGGGGCCGCAAGCAGGCATTCCCTAGTA
Source organism: Equus przewalskii (assembly GCF_037783145.1). Lineage (NCBI taxonomy): Eukaryota > Metazoa > Chordata > Mammalia > Perissodactyla > Equidae > Equus > Equus przewalskii. The sequence goes on along the minus strand of NC_091847.1, from coordinate 24,698,667 downwards.
ATGGGAATATGGTCTGCTATTGTGTTCACTGCTCCTGATCTCCAGTAAAGCCAGCTCTGCCCACAGGAAAATTTAGAGTTCCCTAAAAAGCTGGTGCTTAGTAAATACAGTAAGCAGGGGCACTGTGTTGGAAACTGCTGCACAAAATCATTTCAGAAGGTGTTGTGAATCTGAAATCTTGTTCAGGAAGTGTATTGGTAAATATAACTCTTAAATGAATTGGTATTGATTGAATTGTAGTTTCAAGTTTCTTTCACAAGTAGGCAGGGGAAAAGAAACTCATGCACCAAGATATGCTCTTTTAAAAATTGTGTTCTCTTGTCAGAATAGCAGTGTGTTTTCAGGGAAATTGGGTTTGTATCAAAGTACTGGAAAGGAAGTAAAATTGTTGGCAACCAGGAACCACCAGTTTTAGAGAGAGCTAGTAAACACACAATTTACCAACAAAAACCTTGGCTTCAAGCTTCTGCTGTCCTTTTGTATGCATTTCAAACACTTGTCCATATAACTATTTACTTCATTGAACAGAACATTGCCTAAAGAACCTGTCAATTCTGTTCAAAAAGAAAAGAAAGTGTGTGGGAGGGCAATGCTGCCCATCAAATACACACCTGTCTGTGTATTTTGGTTGAAGAATTTTAACTCAGATGAACTGGTTGTTTGTCTAATAGTTAATTAGCAACATCCTTGGCATATTTACTAAAAACGGGTTACTGTGTTAGGTACAGGGGCCAGGTGACAGGTAAGGATGGGCAGGGGATTAAATACCATGCTTTAATGATCTTGATAATTCTTGTTGAGAAATGAAAATTGCAGAATGTTCCAGACAGGTATTAACGCTCATTGACTAACTAAGCATTATGTAATATTCTGTTCCCTGAACCCTACTTCTAGTCACCATTTTATTGGTAAAGAAATAGACCCAATTAACTTTTTCAAGTCCTCAGAGATTGTGAGTGATTATTTTTAAACTTATATTTAATATAGAATCTCATTGTTTAGAACTCATTAATGGCTTTCTCTTGCTCTTAAGATGAAAACTAAAATTCTCAAAAGGCTCTTAGTGGTTTATCTCCTACCCTTTTGTGCCAGCTTCAGACTATTACATACTCTCTCAGGATTTATGAGCTCTAGCCACACTGACCTCTGGTAACTGGGCCTGGAATGCCTCTTTCTGCTGCACCCTAACCCAGCTAATACATACTTTTCTTTAGAACTCAGCTTAGCCTCCTCTCCCCAGGAAGCCAGGCAGTAGGTCAGAGACATCTGAATCAAGTTTTCCTAGCCATATGGGCATCTGTTCTAAGTGTCTATTAGAGCCGATCAATTGCTGTCCCACCGTAGACTGAACTCCCTGAGGCCAGTGACTAGGTCTGCATTTGAATTAGCAAATGCACTATCAAGCAAGTGTCCCATATATGCAAATGACAAACAATATTCTAGTTACTACTAGGGTTTGTAAATGGTTGTTACAGATTTTACCCAGTGATGTTTTTAATTCCTAATTTTGTGGTGAAATTCATCAGACGTAGTATTTTACAGCAGAGTAAACATGATTCTGTTTATTTTCCATAGTCCTGAAATGTTGAATCCTTTTATCTGGCTTAACTGGAATAGAAGTTCTACTCGGTCAGGCTGCTACTGTTATCTGTTTTTAAACTGTAGCCATAATATTATCTTTCTAAAACATGTCTTCAGAAATCGGCTGTGTCAAAAAGGCATCTGGAAATCAGATTTCAACGTGAATTCAAGTTATTTCTTTGTAACTCTAATGCTGAAATACATCGATTGGTATCAGAGCCTATTATTTTGTCACTGGCTAGCTGGGTGACCTTGGGTAAGTAACTTCATCTCTGCAGATGAGGCTTCTGCAGCTGTAACATGAGGGATTGAAAGAGACCATCCCTAAGGTCTCTTTCAGTTCTTAAATTCAGTGTCTCTTAGTTCCTCTCTATGGAATTTTAACTTTGAAAACTGCTGCCTTTTCACATCCTACTCTCTTTGTAAATGAGAGATTTTCAATTCCCAGTGATGAAATGAATCCGCATACACTCTTGTATTTTATTACACTAGAGTAAAAGGATTTGGGGAAAAAATATATATCTATATCTAGATATATATTTTCCAAACTCTCCTCCTAAAGCAGCCAAATTTAGCTGAATTATGAATAGAAGTCAGGATAAGTGTATTCAACATTTATCCATAGCTTCTTTTCCCCAACTGTCTGGTTTCCATTTTTAAAACATAGTAACATTTCATTAAGAAGCCATAGCAACTCCTCTCTAATTTGTGAAGAGTACATTATGAGTTACAGGCATAGTTATCAGCATTTTAGCACATTAGATTTTCCCCCCTTTAGTGGATGTTTATGAGGCCTTTGGGTTTAAGCACTCTTATTCATTAGTTAGTGTGACATTGCAGAATAGACTCATGAAAATATTTCTGATCCCTTAAACAATCATATACCTTTGTACAGTGGCAGATTCCACAGAGAGTAGTTGAATTCTCAGTATCCAAGGTATTTTGGAAATTGTCACCTTTGTGACCTTCCTGTATCGCATGTTCTGTCATTCTTTTGTTCATGTAGATTTTGCAAATATCTTCTCTCACTCTGTGACTTGTTTTACTTACTGTCGTAGTATTTGTAAAGAATTCTTAACTGCAATGCACTTGAATTTATCAAAGATTTGCATTTTAGTTATTGTTTTTTGTGTATTGTTTAAAAAATCCTTTCTTATACTGAGGACTATTTGCTGCCTGTCTATAGAAATATAATGTATAAAACTTTTGTATACGTATACACATTTTTAAACCCAGTAGTCTTATTAAACTACCTTATTTAATTCTGACCATTAAGCTATAGTTTCTTTCAGATTTTCTGCATCGTATCTGCAAATAATGACAGACTTGTTTCTTCATTGCATTCATATATTCTTAAAATAGTTTTCTCGCCTTATTGTGATGGGTATGTATTTTGAATAGAACTTAAATGGATTGGATAGAAGAAGAGATCCTGCCTTGTTTCTGATCTTATAGGGAACACTTTTTAAAGGTTCTTCATTAAAGATGATGTTTAATATAGTTCCTTGTAAGTAATTGTATCTGTTTATAGAAATTTCATTCTATCGCTTATTTGCTTTTGTTAAAATCAAAGATAAATGTTGCAGTGTGTCCAATGTTTTCTCTGCATCACTTGAAATGATCATGACTTACCCCCTTTGGTGAGTTAAGGTAGTAAAATATATTAATTTATTTTTTAATGTCAAACTATCTTTGTATTCCTGGAATAAAGCAACTTGGCTAGAATTTTATACATTGATTCATTTCAACAGATAATATTTTATTTAGGATTTGTATATTTATTTAGGATTTGTATTTAGGAGTCAAGTCATGCTGTAACTCTCTTTTTTTCCATCGAAATAATGTGTAGCCCTCAGGTGTTGGGTGCAATGCTTAATAGATTTACATTATATCAAGTTTAATATTGTGTTATTCAAATCAGCCTATCTTTAGAGTTTTTTGTCTGCTTCATCTGTTAATTATTGAGAGAGCTATGTTAAATTGTACCAATAAATACTATATATATATAAATATATAGTATATACTAATACATAACATGTAGATTTATATCTTTTTTCTTATCTTTGCAATTTTGCAATATATATATAAAGACTATTATATTGATGCAGGCAAATTTTGACCTACATCTTTCTGATGAAACTTTCAGCATTTTTTAGTTGTCATCTAGCTTTAATAATAATGCTTTTGTAGACTTAATGTCCATTTTTGTCTAGGATTGATATAGAAACACTTGCACTCTTGTTATTATCTGCCTGGTATATCTTTTTCCGTTACTTTCCTTTGCATTTCTTCATCCTAATGTCTTAGACATATATCCTGTTATCAGCATATAGCTAGAATTTTTTTTTCTATTCTAACCATCTTTGTCATCTAACTGGATCATTTTTTCCATTTGTACTTATTGTAAATATTGAGAAGCTTAGATTTATTCTTCCATCTTATTTTGTGCATATTGTATTTTAGTCTCTTATATGCTATATTTTATACTATTTTATATCTTTGCTCAATCCATTTCCATTAGATTGAAAATTATGAAATAAATTTCTGTAAATTTAATAGTCATCATGGAAATTTTAAAATGCCTACCTAATTTACCAATGGCAAAATTTAATCTATATTTTTCTTTTCAAGTGATAATGAACTTAAAATACCAACTACATTCAACTCTGTTTTATCTTTTCTACCTTCTTGGTCAAATATTTTAGTTTTATCTTGTTCCTAATAACTTTACAATATATTATTATTTTTATGTATAAAATTATGTTCAATGCTTATTAATCATCATTTTCCTTCAGTGAGGATATGCTATAGTTTTCTTTGTCCTAAATATATATTTTCTGTTTGTTCATAAATCTTTTAGATTAATTGCTATATTTTCTCTATACACTGAAGCTATAACTCCATTCTCTTTTGTTTTCATTTTTGTTGCAGAGAAATTACCTGTCTGTCTTGTCATTTCTTTATAGGTGGGATCACCACAGTTACTAGCTTTTCCAGGACAGTTCCATTTTATGCCAATTATCTTGAAGTAAAAATTAATGCTCTTTCACTCCCAAAATTGCTAGTTTGGACAATAAGTTCTGTGACCTTTCTACCTAGTTAGTCTGGATTTTTTTTCTCTGAATTCGAAAAGAACTTTTCAGAGAGTATCTTTTTATTTGGTTAGTTCTATAGTTTCAATATAACATTCCTAAGGATGGATTTCTTTATATTTATCCTTGTCCTTTGCTTGAGCTTCCTCATTCTATGGATTGATGTATTTTACCAATTATGGAAATTTTTCAGTAATTATCTTTTCTAATTATGCTTCTGATCTGTTCTCTGTTTCTTCTCCTTCTGGTGATTCAATTAGCTTTTTCATCACTCTAGCCTTCATTACTCTTAACATCCCTTTATATTTTCCATCTCTTTCTCTTTCTTGGCCATATTCAATATAATTCTTACAGATTTATTTTCCAGCTCACTAATTCTCTCATCAACAGTAATCTGCCATTAGGTTCTACATATTAATAGTAAAATTTTCACTTCTAAAAAATTACATGTTTTTTCAAATATGCTTCGTTATTTTATGGTCAATTGCTTTTTACTCATTTTTATTTGCTTCTTTTATTTGTTTCAGCATATGAAATACTATTTTTTATTTTGTATGAGGTAACTTCCCTATCTGGAGTCTATCTTTATAGCTCTGATTCTCCTATTTCTTTTTTCTGCCTGCTCTTACTTATGGTGGCTTGTTTTATTGTGAATTCACGGATTTGTTTTTTTACATATGAGATAATATTACTCATAAATTTATCTATGGGAATTCTTTGAGGCCTGAGCTGAAGAGATTAGTCCAGAGAAGAGTTTCAGAACCTTCTACCAAGACAATTACAATTTAGAAATACTTAGCTTGAATTTTTGTTTCGTTGTCTGTTTGGTTTAATTTGTTTTTTATCACTCTGTTAGTAAACATACAGAATGAAAACCCATGTCAGGGCAGGACAGTAGTTAGAAAATTTCACCAGCAGTTTTCTTCTCAGTCTCCTTCACTTGGAATTTATTTTAGTTCATCCTTTAGGCTCACGAGGTGGCCCTTGGTGTTGTCATATCAGGGCAGTAAAACAGTCTCCTTTATGTAGGCCTTTGGTTTTATCTCTTGACCTCTAATTCCAGAAGACGTTTAAAACAAAAGTGACCCTCACCGTATTCATCCAATATCCACAACATGTGTGCGTGATGTAGCACTCCTTTTAATTCTCCAATTTCCCGCTTTTCCTTGGTCTTTGACCTCAGAGTATTCCTTTCTGTCTTACCAGCTCTAGCTTTTTACACCTTCAGTAGGGTGATTTTTTTAAAGTAAGTTGCTCTTTGATTTTTTCAAAGCTGCAATTCTAAACTTACTGCACCAATTAGAAAAAAGAAAATGATTACATTTTTCCAAAGAAAGTTATACCAAAGAATTTCACTCCTCTTTTTAATTTTTTCCTAATACTTAGACATAGGCTTTTGCACCTAACTAATAAAATAATGAAATAATTACCTGAGAGTTCCCTATGAAGATGTTATAGATAATATATCCAAAGTAGCCTGCAGATTACTTTGATATTGAAACAATACACTGATAAAATATATTCCTATTAAATATTCTGATAGAATGTTTTTATACTATCGTTTTTTAATTCTACTTGCAATGGAAGAATGGAAACATAATAGTGAATTAGAAGTTACATAAAAATGCAGGAAATGAAAGGTCAAGTTTGCTAGCCATACCTTACAAGTCAGCACAAAAGAAACTGCATTATTAATAAATAGTTGATGGCCATGGTAAACAAAAAATGTAGAAAAAACCCTATCATTTTTGCGATAATTATCTTTCATTTTACATAGATTTGCCACATCATAGATCTTAATTCATATGTTTGGTAGTTTTGGTATGATTGGTACGTTCTCTTTTAAAATAAAATTCCCTTCAAGAAACTGACTGAAGGTAGCTAAAAATTTATGACTGAGGCAATTGAGCCATATAAATATTCCAAGATGGTCATGAATTGAAAATCTGTGTGAAGGGTTATCAGAATTTACATCACTTTTGAGTTTTGTAGTTAATGCTGTAACAACCAATTCTTAGAATATAATTTGAAATTTCTTTTCTTCTTATGAAATATACTTACATAAGCATTACATGGCTTTGCTAAGAAATCTTTTATGTATGAGTCTCAGTATACTTTATGGGTCTGATGGAAAATGTAAAATTGAGGGCTTACGTGGATTAAGGAGGGAGACTCAAATGTTGAGAGGCCCTAAGTCATCACTTTGCTTATGTTAATAAGAGAATATTTTTTTCCTTATATTATAGTGCTTTACAATTGCAAAGTAACGAGCAGGGTACTTTGTCATTTCTTAAAATGTCCTCTTTTCTCAGGCTAAAATACATTAATACCTTTAATATTTAAAAACCATCTCTGCCTTTCTTAAGGGGAAGCATTTTTATTTAGGGAATTGATGATCTGATAAACTCATGAAATATAAAGTACTACTGAAATACCTACGTCTTAGTTTTAAAATAAAATTCACTTGAAGTAAAAATTAAGGCTATTTCTTTGATCACTTTTAGATTCAAAGAAATTATGTGACAGTAGCTTTTCTCTCTACCCCTAACTAGACTGTTTGCAATCCAGTCCACCTAATTGCACTTTGCAGATGTCGTTTTCCTACGGACAAAACTGATATCATCACTTTTCTTCTTGTGCTGAGTCTCCATTGATTACAAAAAAAAAATAGCGAATACTCTAAATTAGGAAATTATACAACTTTTATGTCCGGGTTGGGTTTTTGTTTTGTTTTGTTTCCATCACTGTCCATCACGTACCTTGTGCCATTGCCCTACCAATCTCAAAGATCTTTTTCAAATTACCATTCATTTTGAAATCAGTCTTTTTGCACAGAAAGCCTTTTCTCTAAAAAAAAAAAATTCATTCTTAAAATCAAATTCAAAGTCCAACTCTTTTATGGAAGAATCCAGCCACATAAATAGGCCCATGATGTGCACTTAAGGAAAGAAATAAGTTTTAGAAAAATTTTTTCTTTTTATAAAAGATCAATACAGAAACATTTTTAGTTATTGAAAATTTTTTTTTCCTGAGGAAGATTAGCCCTGGCTAACATCTGTGCCCATCTTCCTCTACTTTATATATAGCATGGCTTGATAAGCAGTTCATAGGTCCATGCCCAGGATCTGAACCTGCAAATCCAGGGCGGCCAGAGCGGAGCACGCAAACTTAAACAACTACACCACCGGCTGGGCCCCACGCCACTGAAAATTGAAGTAATTTTAATAATCAAAAGACAAACCTTTGGTAATTGCTTATTTATCTGTCCTTTAGTACCAAATGGAATTGATCATGCCAATCTTGACAGTGTTCTTCCTCCATTTCCTGAGTGCAATTCCACCTACTCTTTGAGATTAATTTAAAACACCAAAAGAAAATCTGCCCTACCATTTGGATTAGTTTCTTCATTACCCCTTTTTGAAGTATAACAGCATTTTGTATTTTTCCCTAGCTTTGTAATGTGCTTAGTCATGTAATTGTCTAATTCCTCCACCCCTCCCCACATGCATAACATTAGATTGAAGACTGTCATCTTTATATCCTTCCAAGTGCCTAGTTCTGTAGCGTGCCAATTGTAGAGAGTTTATAAATCTTTTCTACTTGGTACATAGGAAAATTTAATTTCAATTAGCCATAGCAATTATTAGAGTTCTCTACACTTCTAGAAAAAATACACAATGTGCATATATTTTGCCTTCCTCGTATACAATAACACATGTGTTCAGGTGTGTTTGTTTGTGTGCATTGGTCATGTAAGCTCCAGGGAGAGAAAAACAGCATGTTTAACATCTCATCTGTATGGAAGAGCACATGGCTTCTAGGAAACTGAAAATAATAGTTTCATTTTAATGATAGGCAGTTGCGTTTAATGAGAAATAGCTTGAAAATTTATTTGATAAAAATATCAAAATATAAGAGAAAGTGAATAGAGACCATATCTTAATGAGTTTGATAACATTGGGTAAATTAGTTTCCTTATCTATAAAATGAGGGTTTGGCTTAAAAAATTCTTCAAATTCTTGCACTTTAAAAATGCCATGAGCTTGGGGCTGGCCCCGTGGCCGAGTGGTGAAGTTCGTGGGCTCCGCTGCAGGTAGCCCAGTGTTTCGTTGGTTCAAATCCTGGGTGCTGACATGGTACTGCTCATCAAACGACGCTGAGGCAGCATCCCACATGCCACAACTAGAAGGACCCACAACGAAGAATATACAACTATGTACTGGGGGACTTTGGGGAGAAAAAGGAAAAAAAATAAAATCTTTAAAAAAAAAAATGCCATGAGCTTAAATTCATCACATAAGAAGAAAGGAATGCCATTTTCTGCAGTATAGCCAAATTGATCTAAATCCCAAACCAACAGAATGAGTTAATCACTGACCAAATTAGCCACTTATCTCTTCTGCTGACCTGCCACACTGGTTGGTATGCATTTTGGTGGATTGTTAATTTTCTCAAATGACTGATATTTGGACTATCATTACTGAGCATTCTACTGTATAAATCAGCCAAGCAGTTCACTAAATAGTCCTCGTGTGTCTTGGAAGGTGATGTGCCTTCCAAGCTCCTAAGGAGTAACTTACTTGGCAGAGTCTTGTCCAATAATTATGGCATTTAGGACAGATAGATGTATTCTGTGCTGCAATGAGTCTCCCTTGCTGACTTAAAATGTCAAGTTTTGTTTTTAAAAATGTTAAAATTAAACTAAGGGGAATATGATCATTATAATGATGCAGCTCAAGTGCTTAAAATTATTAATATCTTTTATAGAGGAATTGGTTGTAACTATTACTTAGATTAATATTTAAAAGTCCCAAGATACTAGCATGGGCTAGAGTTTCAGTGTTTTACATTCCTAGAGATTTTTAAATCTAAGATATTGTGCCAGAATGTGCTATGTGTTCCTGGAAATGCCAGGGACACTTTGGAAAGCTCTTGTAGGTAATGGGTAGATGAAACAATTAAGATCTCATTTTCCATAGTCAGCTACTTCTATGGGTTTTGAGTCCTCAAAATATTTTGAAAGCCATCCCTCTCTGGGATGTTTGTGCTATACTAACAGTTATTATTTTGTCTCTGGGTCACCCTGGCATGATTGTGAGCTTCTAGAAGGTAGAGATTGCATTATACTCATCTCTGACACCCAGAAACTAACTTCCTGCTCAGTTCATGCAAAATCAGTAAGTATTCGTGGAATAAATGAAATGAATGTCATTTCTACATGTTTGTACTACACGTTTGTACACTGTAGGTGCCTACTTTATGTTCTAAGAAAGAATAATTTTTAAAAAAAACAGAACATACCTGAGATTTAGAAATTTTTATTTCACATTTTGCTTCTATCATAAGAAAGAGAATGAGGGTCAGCCCTGGTGGCCTAGTGGTTAAGTTTGACGCACTCCACTTCAGTGGCCCAGGTTCAGTTCCTGGGTGAAGACCTACACCACTTGTCTATCAGTGGCCATGCTGTAAGGGCAGCTCACATACAAAGCAAAAAACAAAACAAAACAAAGAGAGAGAGAGATAATGAAAATTTAAAATTAAAACATTAAAATTCTCTAAAAGTACAACAGTTCGTGGGGAATAAAGCTACTGTTTTCCCATGAAATGGCAAACACGTTGGCCACATATATAAAGGTGACTGAGAAAATGTATACCTGGAATATCATGATTCTATCTTTAAAAAATTTGTTCAAATAGTTCTGAAAATCGCTTACACGTATATTATATATGACTGACTTCGCCACTGTGACATCAAATAAAATTTAATGATATAAACCTTGACAGGTGTGATTACCTATGAGATGCATCGGTGAGATTTTGTGTGCATGTGTTGTGTGCGTGTTATTGTAATTGCTGTTATTTTCTCAGCGGGAGTGATGATCCACTAAAGTGGAGCTTTGTATAGTTTTTGGCATTGAAAGTGACCTCTAATTTAGCCTTAAACTTGACACTATGTGCTGATATCTGAGTAAACATTTGGAAAAGAATTCGTCTTTACCTCCAAACCTCTTCCTAAATGTACATTTCAAATGCTAGGCAGTTTGGGGGAATTCTTGACATGTGGCTTGACAGAAATCTAGGTTAGGATCAAGGCAAAAATAAACCAAACTACAAACACTTTAAGACAACTTTCTATTTCTTGAATATGTTCCCCTATGAAGATACCGTAGGCAGGTTAACAATGTGGGATCAGAAATATTTCAGAGCTATACCAGGCCAAGCTAATACAGACCAATAATAATGTTGAATGGCAAACATCCTGGCATATCGTTTAGTTCTGGATCAAGAATCTCTGAGGCCCAAAGTAGAGGACCTACTTATCATAATGATCTCTTCCTACCTCTTCTGCTTCAATCTTTGTGCCTTACTTTTGTTTCTATTTCAAGACATCAGTTCAGCCATATGCGCCTGAAATATTTCATGAAAATTTCATGCTTCCAACATGCCAAGCTCTGAGACATTGTTTCAAAGCCATATCCAGAAGCAGATATGATCTCTGGGTGAGATGCTTTTACTATCAGATCCCAATATGATTCGGAACATCTGTGTCTAGATATGCACAGCATGAAAGCTGTATATTAGGTCTGTAAATTGTTTTCACATTTATCTATTAAAGAATAAAATAAGCGTTAAAAAATTATAAAATATACAATGTTTAGCCAATAACAATTGTTGCTTCAAAGACTTCACTTGATTGTAGTCACCTCCTACAAGCCCAAATCCTGTCCTAAAGCTTGTGTTTCTTATATGTTTCAATGCCATAATATTATTTTAAAATACTTGCATACACCCTCTACACACACAACTTACAATACAAAGATTCCATGACTAAAACGTAAACCTGTGTATAAAAACCTCATTTCTAAATGAGGAAAAAGGGAACTTATTAGGTTTATATCTGAGTGTACATGAAAGCCTTTGAAATTGGTAGTCTTTAAAAATGATTTGAATGTTGTTCTCTTCCTGAATTATATGATGGAGACAATATCACCTAGTGGCAAGTCGTGGAACACATCTGGGCTTCTGCACTGGAGTCATTTTTTCCTGTAATACGGATTTGCCCCACTACCTCCTTGAGGGAGAAGGGATGACAGCATGGCTTCTTGATAGTGAGTTGAACTTAGGCAGCTGTGAACAAGAAGGGAGGGAAAAGATACCTGAAAGGTGCGCTGGAGCAAATCAACAACTTTAGAACATAGCAATGTCTTTTTATAAAGCCAATCTGGAGTTTCCCTTTGGCTAGCGGTGTTAAAGACAAGATGGCTATTATCAAGGCCATAGCTAGAGAAGAAGGATTAGGAAAAGAATAGGCAACAAATATTGGTTGCAAGCTGAGCTCAAGAAAGATTTATGATTTTCCCATCAGTCTTTCAGGCAAGCGTAGAAAAACCTCATCAATAGTATTAGCAGACCGCCACATGTGTTAGTCAGAGTTCTTGGTTGCAACTACTGAAAACTACTCCAGTCAACAAAAGCAGAGAAGAAATTTACTGGAAGGATAGCTCAGAAAATTGACTGGAAGTTTGGAAAAGCAAAATAAAAAGGCATCAAGAGAAGCATGTCATTGTTTAGGCTACCTCTGCTGGACGCTTACTACTCATGAATAGCAAAATCAATGTGTCTACAACTGAGTGTCTACCACACAGTAAGAAAAGGATTAACTGATGAGCAAAATTGGGACAAATTTTGCTCTAAAGAACGAAAAACATTTAAAAGACAAAGAGAAATGTGTGGAGATAAAATTGTGTGAAAATATGGTTTACTTTTTAAAAATTCAAAACTTCTGTCTTGTTACATTTAAACAAAGAGATAGAGGAGATGGTCCTGAAGATTATTGCTTCATTCGATTCTAATCTCAAAATCCAGGATATTTACCCATGGTTACTGCAGTGTATGACTGTTTGCAATAATTTTGCTATCAAACTGACATGATTCAGATACATTATAGAAATGAATCATAATTTTCCTTTTAAATTTATAGTGATCTAAAGGCTTTTAGGAATCAGTCGATAGCTATTTATTGAATATGTAACACACACTTCATAGTACTTAATGTACTACGTAGAACTTCTGCATTTACTTCTGCAAAGCTTCTGCGTTTGCTTCTATCTCCTGGAACCTGTAGCTACCTAGTTTCTGACCAAAAGGATCAGTAGCACTTTGATAATTTTCAGAGCAATTTACATTTATTAACATTCTTCAAGTATTTATTTTCTCTATGCTTTTTGATATAACATTAAGTGTGACTGAGAAGAGAAATTATTTGACGTTGATTATTTTTTATATTAAGATGACATCAGTCATGAAAAGGAATGAGCAAAATACTGTACTTGATGATAATTTCCACTGACCTAATCTTACTATGTATGAAACACTCGAGGAGCTTGTTTCCCTGTGTTTTTTCATAAATCTTCACCATTTTCCTGTCAGATAGAAGTTATTATCCCCCAGTTGAGACGCAGTGATGTTAAGTAATTTGCCAAGGTTACTCTACAAATAAATACAGGGCCAAAATTTATACTTAGGAAATGTAAAGTCTGTACTCTTTCCACTAGGTTTTTCAGAGGTTACAAATGACCTAATAGATTGCCTTGCCCAGCAGAGCCAGAAATTGCTTCTAGAAGCATGTCTATATTAGCAGCATGAAGTTTATCCATATGTGATAATTGTGCCATTAATGTAATAGAAATATTGAGCAGCTCAGATCTTCCTGACCTCAGGCTAAAGTGTAAAGGGGAGAAAGATGATAGTCTCCTGCTGGTTTCAACTGGGGTCATTTCCAGGACATTGTCTAGCCTGGAAAGTGAGAATCAGATGCAAGGTTGTAACAACCTTATTTGGTCTGTGTGTATGGCACAAATAGGTTTATAAATTCCTTTCCTGTATCAATGTTTTATGGCAGTCAGATGGATTCTTTTTAACCAAACGCTCAGTCCAGAACAATGTTGTCATAGAGGCAGTAGCATGGTCTTCATGTGATCTATCAACCTCTTTTATAATTTTTTAATCTTGTAATCAAGAACACAATTTTCTATTCCAAGAATCAAGTCACCTCTATTCAAAAGAAAATATACAATTGAGTCCTTTATAGTGTTTTGGAAAATAGTTTTTATTGGTCAATCAAGTTTAGTGATATATTTGATATTTGGCGATACGTAAAATATAGACATTTTTCAATTTGGCATATGAACTTAGATAATATCTCCTATTAAGTAAGAAAAGAATTTATCAAATGACATAACCTTGATTTATTAATCTGAGTAACACATTTGCCAGTGTAATATCTATTTCATGTTGAAAAAACCTGCTTGTCAGACTTGTCTTGTGTTGTTTGTGTAACTAGTAATTACAGAATCAAGATGAATTATCCTGTATTTTTAAAGGCTATAAAACAGACATCAACTAATTAATATAACTATACCTCTGATTCTTTGAAGAAAAAGAGAAAAAAATCAATCTCATTTTAAAGTCATTTATCTATTCCCCTCCTTGCCTTCCGCCCATTACATAGGGCTATACATTAAAGCCTGTGATTTTACTTCTTACTATTATAAGACGCTTTCTTCACACAAGGTGTCATAGAATTCTCCCGTAGCATTCTTTTGCCTTGAATAGCTAATCAAAACTCTTTTGCAACCTAAAACATATTTGGGAGCAGTGCCCAAATTCACTTCCTTTAATTTGACACTTTGCAGATGAAACACTTCTTTTCCCAAATTGATTATGTTGCCAATGCTAGAAATTAGGTCAAAGGAAAGAAATAGCAGTGTAAACACTGAAGTGCCTAAGCTGTATTTTTTGCTTAGTTTGAACAAATGAATAACCACAGGTTAGTTCTGAAGTTCTAGGTTTTTTGGAAAAAAAATTATTATCTTTTACTACCAAGGAAGATCTTAAACCCAGGAATAAAGATCATTAATGATGTTCTAGAATTACTCCTTATAGAATGTATGCTCTTAAATCTCCATAAATTCAGGATTAAATTACTATAAAGGGCAACTAAAATTTTGCTTTTGTAGAAAAAATATAATTTTATATATGTCTATATGTGTGTGTGTACCTATATATATAATATTTATATAAAATAAATGTATATATACACACACATTTTACCTACATACATTTTGCATATAGTGACAAAGAGCAACAATTCTCTTAGAAATTCATCCTGGCAAGCTGGCATTATAAAGCTTTATCTATTTGCTATAGAGACCTTTCTTCCTTCTTGACATTAAAAGACTATTTTATGACAGATGCAGCAGAGATGTATAGAAATAAATTAGAGATGGTGAGTCATTGTCCCGCTTGGATTATTTTTTTGGAGCTATTGTAATATTCCCCTTCTGTCTTTATTTTTCTGGTTTATCTCCAATTTCTTAACTTCTAAAATTTGTAGAATTCACAATTAGATAAATAATAAAAGTAAAATAATAGGAATACGCAAAGAGAAATAATGCCCTTTTCTGGGGAAATGAAGCTCTTTCGTATTGCTGGGGATGTGCCAGATACTGTGCTTTACATTTTGTACATGCGTTATCTTCAGTTCTCATAACCAGATAAGGTGCAGGTATTATTTTTATTAGTCATAATTTACAGCTAAAGACACTGAGGCATATAAGAGCACTGGGTTTCACAGGTAAATCTATGGAACTCTAGAGTCCATTTCTTGACCCTAATGAACCACTATAAATGCCTCTATAGCTGTTGATTTAAAGGCTTAGAATTCCTTAATTCCCTAAATGGGGATTTTATTACATTCAGACCATTGTTTAAATACCTTCTACATACAAACATGTTAAAGACAGGAATGGATACTTGGCACCGAAAAGGTGAAAATCAAGCAATCTATAGGATAAGGAAGATGAGTAATAGAAAACACTCATAACGAGCAATACAGAATCTTAATTTTTATTAGATAGGTAATTTAGACTGCTGTAAAGCATTCATGAGGTAGGAGTTGATTTTAACTAAACAGTAAACAATCGTGTATGTTTTTGCTAGGTGGCTAAAGCAAAGTGGGCAGAATGTGCAAAGGCATGAGTCCTCAGGGTAAATGGTGCACGTAAAGAACGGAGGGAAATCTGTTGTGGGTCTCACAGTGTAGGGAAGGTAAACCGGCCTCGGATGATGAGAGCTCTTTCAGTGTCCAATGTATTTATTACAATATGTACTTCACACCAAGTTAGACTATAAATCTGTGAGCAAAACTTTTTTATATGTCTACCTAAGATTTTTTCACTCACAATATCCCTCTTATATGGTGATGAGGTCTAATCTCAGAGACCTTAACTTTTCATTCTGAGTGTTAGACAGTTGGATTTAATTCCTGAACTCTTCTTTGATCCTCTTTACACTGTTTTTCTCTTTACTATTTAAGGGTGAATCAAAGGATTTTTATGACACTATTTTGGATGTTAGTTGACTTAGAATTTCTTTAGAAGGTTGTATGGTCTTTAAGACCACATTATAAATCCTGAAATGAATCTAAGATAGGAGAAGGATGTATATGTTTTACCACTCCAAAAACCCAAGTTCCAGATTTCTCCATTTTTCTGTGTTTACTAGGTTTGGGAATTGAACTAGATTTCTTCTTTCCCATGATAATGATGTTTGGACAGGATATTTGCTTTTGTTGAATTATATGATATTTTTTGGAGCAGGAAAAATTTCTTTTAATTGATAAATCAAAACAAATTAAAGTAATTTATATTTGCTGAGAGGGTTTAGGTAAAGTTTAAAAAAGTAAGTTTAAAAAAGCAAAGCATACTTCAAAGATACAGTGGTAATTCTCTATACTAGGATAAATTTGTATTTGTAATGCTAGGATATGTGAAATGGAAAAAACATCAAACATTAATCAATACAGTGGTGCAAAGAATAATATTCCTTAGAGATTGTATTTTTCAGTGTGTGAATACAAACATGCACACACATACACACACACATACACACCCTTATGTTGTATCCATAGTCATGAATGAATCTTTGATTTAAAGATAATTTTTAAAAAATGAGAATCTTCAGATTTTTAAAGATCTATTTTCATAGACAATATTCTACAAATATAATTTATGTTCTATTAGAAAGCTTTTTTTAAATAAAATATTTTTCTTTTAAGCATAGAATCTCATTTATTTTTTTCGAGAATTCAAGACAAGTGTGATTTACTCAAAATTTTTATATGCATAAAGCATACCATTAAAATACATTTCCTTTTTTTTTGCAACATATTGAGAAAGACCACCTATCAAGTATGAAAAATTGTAAAGGCATTTTAAATCTGGAAATGATTGTGCAGCCTCTAAGGGAAGTGATTTTCTATTGCAAGAACACAGCTTTCTGAAATAGTGTTTTATGTGGTTTAACAGTAGATGTTGAAATTCGAATGTTTGGTTGAACTCTAAGGGATTGGGTGAAGGAACGATCCCAGGAGTCTGTCAACGTAGGTAAGTTCTCAAAGATATTCCCAATTCATAAATCCTTATAATGTCAACATTAGAAGTAAAATTGTGTCATTAGAAAAGAACAGGACTAATACCAAATTTTTAAAGGACAATTGGAAATTTATAATACTGTTATAAATGTATATATTAGAAAATGTGAATCCATACTGTTCCAGTTGCAAGATTAACACAATGTTAATGACCAATCTCTCTGTTCATTTTTTGGCATTCATATGTTAATGCAACTGGAATTTATGGAACATCTGTGATGTGTATATAGCCCTTTAAGGCTCTTTGTTGTTAGTGCCGTCGAGTTGATCCCAACTCCTAGTGACCCTGTGTACAGCAGAGCAGAACCCTGCCCAGTCGTTTTCGCACCATGCTCTCACCTTCTGGTGCTGTATCAGACAATGCTCTGCTGCTATTCTTAGGGTTTTCGTGACTAGTTTTTCAAAAGTGGGAGACCAGGTCTTTCTTCCTAGTCTGTCATAGTTTAGAAGCTCCACTGAAACCTGTGCACTATGGCTGACCTTGCTAGTATTTGAAGTAATGGTGACAGAGCTTTCAGCATCACAGCAAAATGCAGTTCTCACAGTATGACAACCAACAGACTGGTGGTATGGTTCCCTGACCTGGAGACGTCCCCAGGCTGCAGAGGTGAGAGTGTTGAATCTTAACCACTAGACCACCAGGGCTGGCTTTTAAGGCTCTAAGAATAAAAAATATACATAAAAAGCCTATAATCTAAAAGGCTATAAAAATTATGCCACATGTAAAATTTCACTTTTGTTCATTTATCTCAATCTTTTTAGATGACACCGCCATTAGCCTATTTCCAGTGACAAAAACCTCATCTCCTCCTTTCTCTCTCTGCACATTAAATTTACCTGCAAGTCCTGGCAAGTTCATATCCTCACTATTTCTCATTTTCCAACCCTTCTTTCCTGTTCTCATTGCCACTAACAATGTTTGGAACTTGTACTCTGGCTCTAACTTCCGTGATTGTTTCCATTCCATCTAGTTATATGTGACTAAATGGTCAAATGACCGACATTAATGATGACCGTTATTGAAGTTTGAAACAAGAGGACTTGAAAAAAAAAAAAAAAAAGGAAAGAACTTGAAACAGAGATTACAATTCTGGCAGAAGCAAAGGTTGACATTTAGTAGAATTTGAACCCTTGAACCAGGATATACTTTCCAGGAGTATAAGTTTCGTAAAGTACTTGTTTTTAACCACAAACTGATTAATTAATTAATTAGAGATTAGTGTGAGGACTGAAAGACAAGGAGATAAAGACTGAAAATTCTGGGTCTCTCTGTTGATATTTCTCTATTGAACTTCTCTTTTGTGAAACAGTTGTAATATATAATACTTCTGTGATATACTTCACAATCAAAATTCACGTAGAATAAACAAGCCGCTGGGTAATTTCATGTCCTAACAGTAAAATGAGCTAAAATTAAAAGCATTTTATAAACTTTCAAATGGTATTCAAATTTCATTATTTAAAAACAAAAACACAACATGCAGCAAAAGCAGTTCTAAGAGGGAAATTTATAGATTGAATGCCTATATTAAGAAAAAAGAAATTTCTCATATAAACGACTTAACTTTATACCTGAAAGAATTAGAATAGAAAAAAGTAAGCCCAAAGTTAGCAGAAGAAAGGAAATAAGAAAGGCAGAAATAAATGAAATAGAGACTAGAACGAAAATAGAAAAAAATCAATGAAACTAGGAGTTGTGATTTTGAAAAGGCAAACAAAATTGACAAATTCTTAGCTAGACTATCCAAGAAAAAAAAGAGAGAGGATTCAAGTAAAATTATAAATGAAAGAGGAGACATTAAAACTGATATCATAGAAATACAAGGGATAATAAGAGGTGATTATGGATAATTATACGCTAACGATTTGGATAACTTAGAAGAAATGGATAAATTCCTAGAAACATTCAACCTACCAAGACTGACTCACGAAGAAATAGAAAACCTGAAAAGACTAATAATGACTAAGGAGATTGAAGCAGTAATCAAACGTCCCAACAAGGAAATACCCAGG
Organism: Equus przewalskii; assembly: GCF_037783145.1. Lineage (NCBI taxonomy): Eukaryota > Metazoa > Chordata > Mammalia > Perissodactyla > Equidae > Equus > Equus przewalskii. The sequence continues at coordinate 24,679,488 of NC_091847.1, read as the reverse complement.
ACCAGATGGTTTCATGGGTGTATTTGACCAAATATTTAAAGAAGAATTACCACGAATCCTTCTCAAACTCTTCCAAAAAATGGATGAGAAAGGAATACTATCAAACTCATTTTATGAGTTTAATCTGATACCAAACATAGATAAGGACACTACAAGAATAGAAAACTACAGGCCAATGTCCCTGATGAATAGAAGATGCAAAAATTCTCAACAAAATTCTAGTAAACTGAATAAAGCATATTAAAAGAATTATACATCATCATTTAGTGGGATTTATCCCTGAGATGCAAGGATGGTTCAACATATGCATATCAATAAATGTGATGCACCACATTAATAGAATGAAGGCTAAAAATCATATGATCCTCTAAATAGTTGCAGGAAAAGCATTTGAAAAAATTCAACATCTTTTCACACAAACCCTTTCAACAAGTTGGGTATGGAAGCAATAAAATTCAACGTACCAATGGCCATATATGAGAAATCCACAGCTAACATTATACTCAATACACAAATACATAGCTAACTGAAAAGCTATCCAAAAGCAGGAACAAGACAGGGTCACCCACTCTCCCCACTCCTATTCAACAAAGTACTGGAAGTTCTAGACAGAGCAATTAGGGAAGAAAAAGAAATAAAAACCATGCAGACTGGACATTTTGGGAAAACTGGATATTTATATGCAAAAGAATGAAATTTGTCCCCTATCTTATCTCATCCATGTAAATTAACTCAAAATAGATTAAAGACTAAAATTTAAGACCTGACACAGTAAAACTCCTAGGAGAAAACATAGGAGAAAAGCTCCGTGACATTGGTCTTGGCAATGATCTTTTGGATATGACACTAACAGTACAGGCAACAAATGCAAAAATAAATAAGTGGAACTACATCAAACTAAACAGCTTCTGTACAGCAAAAGAAACAATAGACAGAATAAAGAGGGGAGAAAACATTTGTGAACCATACATCAGATAGGAGGTCAACATGCAAATTATATAAGGAACTCATACAACTCATTAGCAAATAATCCCCAATAATCTGATTTTAAAAAACGGGCAGAGGAACTGAATAAAGATTTTTCCAAAGAAGACATGCAGATGACCAAAAGGTAAATGAAATTATGTTCAACATCATGAATGATCAGGGAAAATCAAATCAAAACCAGAATGAGATATTACCTCATACTTGTTAGAATGACTATTATAAAAAAGATAAGATATAACAAGTGTTGGTGAAGATGTGGAGAAAAGGGAACCCTTGTGCACTGTTGGTGGGAATGTAAATTGGCACAACCACTATGGAAAACAGTATGGAGTTTTCTCAAAAATTAAAAATAGAACTACCATATGATCAATTAATCCTACTTCTGGTATTTATATCTGAGGGAAATGAAATCATTACCTTGAAGAGATATCTGCACTCACATATTCATTACAGTATCATTCACAATAGTCAAGACATGGAAACAACTAAAGTGTTCATTGACAGATGAATGGATAAAGAAAATTTAATATAAATATAATTTAGCCTCAAAAAAAAGAAGGAAATCCTGCCACTTGTGACAACATGAATGGACCGAGCGGGCATTATGCAAAGTGAAATAAGTCAGACAGAGAAGGACAAACGCTGTATGATCTCACTTATATGTGAAATCCAAAAAAGCTGAACTCATAGAAACAGAGAGTAGAATGATGATTGCCGGGAGCTCGGAAGTGGGAGAAATGGGGAGATGTTGGTCAGAGGATACAAACTTCCAGTTATAAGATGACTAAGTTCTGGGGATCTAATATTCAGCATGATGGCTATAGTATTGTGTACTTAATTAAATTAAATAAATACTTAAAGTTGCTAAGAGTAAATGTTAAATGTTCTCACCACAAAGAAAAAAATTGTAATTTTGTGAGGTGAAGTATGTGTTAAGTAACCCTATCTAGTAATCATTTCACAATATACACATGTATCAAATCATCAAGTTGTATGCCTTAAACGTACACAATGTAATATGTCAATTATATCTTAATAGACATAATTTGAAGTAGGCTAGTGTAAATCTACTTTTTAACTTTGTGTCTGTTTGTAAGCATTTTATCTAGTTTAGAATAACTGTTTATCTAACATTGATTCAAATCTTGTATTAAAGCACAGGAAATATATAATGCATGTGATAGATTAATATCAGAACTGAAACTTAAGACCTGTTTGACACCAAAAATTGCATATATTTATATTTCACAAACTGGGTGTGAAAAGATAGCATTCCAGTTTTGAAAAGAGAAAATTCTTTATGTAACTTCATGCTTTCAAGGCATCTCTCTTTCACACAGATATGTATCTGTATATATATATATACATATGTATATATATCTTTCACACATATGCATGTACACTGATATGTATTAGTACTCCAATATTCAAGTATAGAATTTTATTTCATTTCACTTATACAAACACAAATATTAACAGAGGGCATTTATTTCAACTTTTTAATTTATTATCTTTTTAAAGCTCCATAATGATCATCATTTTTAAAAAAGAGAAAAAATATTTAAATGGCTCATCAAAATCAATTCTCCTATGTCTTTAAATATAACAAGAGTGGTGATACCTGACTTGGATTTCAAACTCTCTATGTGAGATTCCAGTCAAATGGTTGACAATCTCCTTAGGACTGTTCATTATTGTACTCCCAGCAAACTAGTCCTTAAAAGAACAGGGTGGTGAATAGGTTTGTCATGGCTCATTCAGTGGTGACAGCTTTTGGTCACTGAGGCATGGGGGAAATCTGAAAAGAAGAGGTTGGGTGAGAAGTAAGAAGTATTACTGGGCTGTTATCTTGACTATTTTCTACACTCCTAATATGTCTTTCCTTTTTATTAGAACACCAACAGTTAAAGTGGAACAACCAATTCATGAAAAGAAACTAATTCACCAATATAATAGAATGAAATTGATTTGTAAGATAGGAAAACTCTGTAGTTGTGAAATGGATGTTATTAAATTCCACAAAGAGTAAATTTTTTAGCGTATGCCCTCATAGCAGCTCCCAAATGTTCGAGGGTTATCTAGTTTCCTTCTCTCTCCTTTCTTTGCCCCGGCCTTTCTAAACAATGAAAAAAATCACTCGATACTGAATGGATACACAAAAAAGACCATGATGAAAATAGTTTTCCTTTTCTCAGTACTGCCAATAGTTATTTTTTATGTCATAAAGTTTTTTTCTTTTTTAAGCAACATGTATTCATTGTAACATATTAAGTAATGCAGCTGTATATGAGAAAATAATTATGATTTATCCCTTCCTCTCAAAATTTCCAATAATATTTTAGTGTATAGCCCACCATATCTTTTACTCTGGTCTTGTGCTCAAAGACAAGGATACAGGGTTTTCTTTTTGCTTTACTTTTAAAAAAAATAACAACAGACTCATACTCTATATGATTTCCTTTCCTTACCCTACTCATTAATAAAATAACATGGATATTCCCTCCTTTATGCATAATAGATATATTTTTATATATTGTACTATGTATATATAATGTATATGTATTTGTATATATTATATGTAATGCATAATTATTATTTCTAATACTTAGGTAGAATCATGATTTGACTCAACTATTCACCTATTTATGGACAAACTGGTTGTTTCTTGTTTTCTTGCTTCTTGAACAGAGTTGCATCAAGCATTTTTCTAGTAAAGACGCATCCTTTCAGGTGCACTAAATTGTGTTCTGGGATTTAAGATGCTAGCTGTGCTAAATTTTATCTGAAAACCATAAAAGAAATTTTGCTAAGCAAATGACTTATGTACCTGTGATAGTAGAGAGAAGAGTAAATGTGGATGACTGGAAAATTTTCAGATTCTTAAAACTGTAGAGGTAGATAATGGTAAATGTACTAACAGGCACGATCATTGTTTTAATTGGATTTCTGACTAATTTGCTGTCTATTGTGACTATTGCTAAGGAGAGGAATCCTGTAGAGCTAACAGAAATCTTTAACTAGAATTAAAGACTGTGTATCTAAAAGGAAGAGAGAGGTGTTATGCCTCATCTTGTGCCAATTCCTATATTCTTTTAAGAATGATATTCCAGAAAAACTAATGTCCGCATTTTATTGGAAAATACAAAATTTTCTTTACAACTCACTGTCAGTATGCATAACAGTAAAGCCAAAGCAAAGGATACTTGTAGTTTGTTGAAAACACACCACATCTGTGCTTTAGGAGGTTTCCTAGTTTTCAATAGTATTCCCTGGATTTAGTCAACATATTTAACATGCTTGATTTTCCAGCTATTGTAATTTTCATACTCAGTATTTCTAATTGGTTTTTCTTTATGACCACTTGCCACAACTTTTTGTTGCTAATAATTTTCTCTGTCTTTTTGAAGATACATATTATGCTCATTTAGCATTTTTACCTTTGATCCATTAATTTAGATTTGCATGTAAGTATTATTCTAGTGTTTTAATCTTTTAATCTTTCGTTTATAAACACTGCCCTACTCAAACATTGCTTTGTGAGCTCATATTCCTAGGAATGTAATGTGGATGTAGGAATGATGGGCGAAAGCCTAGGCTGTGCTCTTCTTCATAACTTTAGGAGGGAAGAGTGATTGACTGTAAGTGATATACGTTTGGCTTTATAACCACTTACTTTTAGCACTCAGTTCTCAATGGGCACCCCTACCCTTACTGGAAACTTTGCCTCAACCACTGCCATTACTCTTTGCAATTGGGGTCTTCCTTGGTTGTGATTAACAAAGTTTAACTTCTGCTGGGGTAGGGGTAGGAAGAAATTTCAGGGGCCAGCTTCTGAACCAATTGTTATCTGTTCCTTATCAGAGGGTATTCCAGAGTCCCTATAATTTTAGTCAGCTGACAGTTTTACCTGGCTCAGCTTAGCCTCACAGTAACATGGAAATGGCAAGGATCCACTGCATATTTTTAGATTGAGAAAAGAAAACATATACATTCATATCTGATATTCCATGCCTTTTTCATACACATGAATTTTTCTTTATTAACGTCAATTCATTGTCTCTCCAAAACTCAACCAGCATCCAGTAAACTTATATGAGTTTCTCTCAGTTTTTATGGAAGTTTCTTAGATCCATCATCCTCCCTTTCATGCCTTGGGTTGTTAGGCGATAAATTCACAGCCTGTTTCAATTGCCATTTCATCTGGAAGTCTCCACTTTCAGTGTGATGGTGTTGATATTTATTGACAAACTCATTTCTAAATTTCCTAAACACTAACAGATAATACTGACTAAAGGTACAAAATGGCATATTTGCTAGGTGTACTTAATTTTATGGTATTAATCTACTTTAGTGTTGGCATAATACATAGTGACTAGTGCAAATATACATAAACAAGTCCCAGTTTTCACCATACCAGGAAACTGACCCTGCTGGTAAGTGTTCAGTCTTTGGCATTACTCTGAGAGGGATTTCAACAGAGGAAAATTCATACAGAGATGGCAACCAGAATGACAAAATGCATAAAACTCTGCCACATGTGGAAGTGTTGAAGTTATCACTGTGTTTGTTGTGGAAATAAGACTCAGAGGAAATAACGATAGCCATGTCCCGAACTATATGAAGGCTCATTACACAAGAAGGAAAGAAATTTCAGAGGGTAAATCAGGGTAAAAGTAACAGCCATTAGAATGCTAATAATTCTTAAACAAATTTATGTGCATCGTGTATGCTTGTAGGAGTTTTGAGGCATTTGGGGCAAGGAAAAAGATAAGACCATGAGATGGCATTTGACAGGTGTGCCTGGGGGCAAATCCCTCATGGCATGTGGTAGTCAAGCAGGTTAAGTCATGGGGGTTACCCTCCACCAGGGAAGAGAGCAAAGGAATTCTCGGGTGGGAGAGATCAAAATGAGAGATGGAGCTTATATTGTCTAGGTGATATCACTGAATAATTTGCTGGGGAGTCTCTGGGTCAGGGAACTCCAAGGGACAGCTGGGGCTTGGAGTCTTTACGTTGTCTGCCTTATCTTATCTGTGTCTAGCAGATGTTGGGTTTCCTTTCATGGGGTATGCAAAGCAGGCAGATATCTTAATATTTAAAAATCTGCTTATTTGGGCTTTAAAACAATTGGATCTGTAAAAAATTGAGTTTGGCAATGGTGGGCTTTTGAGCTAATGGGTCTTGGCCTGCTGTGAAGAAATAAATGACCAGGGGTCCAGTCTGCAGAGGCCATCTTTGGCTGGTTTCTATAACAATGCTAAAAGGCTCTATTTTACTTATACGATTTCATTTAGTTTCAAGAAAGATAGTTTCATTGCATAATTAGAACTAGAGTTTCCCCAAAATGGAATGAACTGCTTTGAAGGTATTATAGAAAAGATTAAATAGAGGTTGATTTAAATGTAGTATAAAACCCTTTTCAGGTCACCTTTGTGACCATATTTAATACATATGGTAGCATATGTCTCTAAGGAAACCAAGCTATCCTTATGAATATTAGACATAAATACATACCCATGATATCATCACTGCAATAAGTTTTATCAAAAAAATTACCCTTAATATTATCTTTTGAGTCAAGAATTTAGCAGCTCCTAGTTCTATGTAAAAAAGGTGTGTGTGTGTGTGTGGTAAACTTCATCAAATTGTTGACATTGAACTGTTTTGACTAAATTTATTTGGACATGTTTTGAAATTTTAATTTCACCTCTGATAAAATCTAAAAACAAAATTCCTTGATACATAATGCTTATTAGTGCTTTTCTATATTTTGTATATGTTATGGATCCTGGCATATAATGAACATGAAACACTTTTAGTTTTCTTTTAAAAATAACATAAAAAGCAACATGCAGATCTATTAGATTATCTATCCTAAGTGTATTTATGACTAAAATTATTCAGAAAATCCAGAGTGTTTTATTTCTCACTTCGTGACCCCAAGAAGTAATACATCAGTGTATGAACATATATTATTATTCACATTGCAAGGCAATTCCAGTGTTGTTTTTTAACAATTGTAATGAAGTCTAATAACTAGTCAGTGGTTTAGTGTTATCCTAGGTATGGTACCACTGGAGGTCACGAAATGACTGCCATCAGTTCCGGGGTCTACTCATCCCTTTCCACCCAGAGAGGAAGTGTTCCTCCACCAGAGGTGGAACTCAAGCCCTGAAACTCACTCTGATTACATCAATTTAGGTGCCTGAACCAGTCACTCTATGCAAGGAATGGGATTATCATGCTAATCCTAGGCCAGTTAAAGCCCATATCTAATGGGACTGATCAAATTATCATCAGGAATTTAACGATTAAGTATCATCCAAAAGTAAATATAATTCTCATTACTTTTGCTGGGTATTAAATTTTAGCCTGTTGTCCTGTAATTCATTGTCTTATCAAGTGTTACTCATATTGTGAAGATATTTCTTACATGTATTTCTGGTTGTTCAGGTTCACCTTTAAGCAATATAGAAAAAGAATATTTCTTTATTGCTATACTAGCCTTAAACAGGTGTTTCTCTAACACTCCCTTCAGTTTATTGAGGCCTCCATAATAATCTGATATTCTCTAGAAATAATAACACACAGCGCATTGTGGGGTGCGCTCAGACTGTCACACTCTGGCCTTCTATAACAGCCACATGGCTTTAAGCATGTTGTTCAACCTCTCTGACCTCATGTTCTTCATTGATAAAATGGGAATAATAATACCAGCTTCAATGGATTGTTGAAATTTGCATCATATCATGTTTGAAAGCACTTAGCTTGCTACTTGGCAGGTAATGATTAAGACAATCTTGTCATCTGTGGGTGGAAGCCTAAATTGTTAATAGTATTTCAGTTGATATTTGGAAAATATATATTATCTTTAAAAATATATGCTTTGACCCAGCCCTTCCATTATTAGGAATTTACTTCAAGGGTATAATTATAAATTTACACATATATTTATATAACTAGATTTTTATTGCATTTTATATACACACTTTTTTTAATTACAAGAGATTAAAGGCAAAATAATACATACTCTTTCACATCTTTTAGTCACTGTCATATTAGACAGTTTTACTATGGACATAGCACTTTTATAAGCCAACGTTACCTTATTTATGTGTTTTTCTCCTTGCTATCTCCCCAAGTGCAATATAAGATCTTTGAGAGAGGGGATCTTATCTAATTTGTTGCTATATCCTGAATGCCAAGTGATGAGGATTATCTTAGGCTGGTTACTTTTAAAACTGCAGATGAGAAGGGGGCTGGTTACCTTTAATAAAAGCAACTCTGAGGAGCTTGCCCTCAGAGCTTGCTTGCCCTTTGTTGGTGTAGGGGAGGAAGACTCTTCCTCTACCTAACGTGGGTTCGTCTGGCCGGAGAATGAATTAAATTCACATGAGACAGAATAGCAAGAGAAAATTAAACAAAGCTTTATGAGGACCATGGCTGGGGCCTTTCTTCCTGAAGGAAGAAAGGGCACTGAAGAAGTGGGGTGCACGGAGTGGTTATATACCCCCAAACAGGGTGTTTCACATGATTGAAATGTTCCTCCCACAATAGTCACAAGATTGCCCTGTCGGCACAGAGCTTGATGGACACAGCAGGAGGTAAGTCTATTGTCTGGAGCTGGGTGGTCACAAGCGAGCAGCAATCAGTTCCTAGCCTAAGGAAAGATGCTTAATCCTTAAAGAAATGCCAACATTGGGAGGGGGAGGGAAGTCAGCTACAGGAGGTTACCAGACAAGCACAATAAACAAATGCAGATTTAAGTCCTTGCCTTCCCATTGATTAAGAGTTTCTAGAGACAAGGTCATCTCCTTTTTCCTTCCTGGTACAGAGGGGGACATCTTTACAGATGGAGATTTCCTTTACAATGTAAACGTCTCCTAACAAAGGGCAAACAAGTTCCACTCCTCAGAGCCTCCTTCCCTGTCCCAGTTTATCAAAAGCAACCAGCCTCAAATAATCCTCATGCCAAAGAGACATATCTTGGGGTAGCCAATTCCAGGTCCCCACATTGGGAAACATTTACATTTGTAAGGGAAACCTCCGTCTGTTAAAGATGCCTCCCTCTCTGTGCCAGGAAGAAAGTGGGATTATCTCTGGAAACTCTTAATGGGGAAGGCAAGGATTTAAGTTGGTTACTGTCTGGCAACCTCACGTAACTGATCACACCCCCCAACATCCTCCTTTGTCTTTAGCTGAAGATAGTATTTAGGGTGGTGGCTTCTGGCCTTTACTTAGTCCGATTTGATTCTTATCTAAAAGTTGTGGGACCACCCAATGGCCAGACCCCACCTGCACTGATGCTATTTTAACATTTTAACTTTTTTACATGTTCTTTCTTTTGTCTTGTAAAGAGATGGCTCACATACCTATGCCTTAAATTTAGCCTTACTCTCCACCCATGTTTGCAGCAGCAGCAGCTCCTCCTGCCTGTGGGTCCTGTCCCCATGATATTCCACACTATTCTCTAAATAAACGAACACTACTGCCAGATCTTGAGAGTCCAAGAAATCTTTCTTTCGACTCTTCGGCTCACCGACCTCCCATCACGAAGAACACAGATTTCCCCTTAGTAAAACAGTGAATAGATTTAATTATTAAATAAAGGCAGAAATATTTAGATATTTAATGAGGTTGTAAATGAGTATTTAACAACATGGTAAGGCCCTGCAATGACAGGTGAACAAATAAGGTATAAATAGCATTGTGCTGTAATATCAAATTTGAAATTATATTTTTCAAATATATTCTAAATCCTAACAATAGACACTCCAGAAGATTTTGATTTTTCTCTTTACCTGTTTCCATAATTTCTAGTTTTGCTGCAGTATATTTTATCACTTTTGTAATAGAAAGAAAGTGATTAAAATTCAAGTTACAATCTTTATGCTTTTCTTCTATTCCTTTCTCATCTAAACTCACCATTTTATCCAATTAGGCACCTAACAGGCCTCTAAGGAAGAAGTCAGAGGAGTAGTGAGTTTTAATTAAGGGTCAGGAAAATCTAAAGCTTACCTGGGAAAGCCAGGCTTAGGGGAGGTCTGGGTGAAGCAAGCCATTTATAGATTTAAGAGGCAAGGAGAGAACAGGAAATCACTTGCTTTCCTGGGCTAAAGTGGAAATAGTCTATGAGTGAAACTAAAGTGTAACTCAACATATATATTTTTTTCCCCTGGGGCCATTATTTGAACTCATGATAGTATATAATTCAATATAATTCAACTGTATGATTCAATTATTTATTGATCACTGACTCTGGGTAAGACACTGTCATAAACCGTAGGGATACCAAGATAAAGAAGAGAGAGTTCCTGCCCTAAAGGCTCAGGATCTGTTTGGAGGACAGTAAACAAATCACAGGTTGGGCTAATGAGTAAGATAATATGCACATATATGCTAAATAGAGGAGTAGCACAAAGGAGGAAAGAGAAGTATTAAGACAACCAAGAGAATGTATTTTATGGAATTAGGTGTGTTTTAACATATAAATTTGCAGCTCATGTTCTTATTGAAAAACAAAACCCAAAAACCAATGTGTAGTATAGACACTGAATCATAGAATGTCTATCATGAGAATCTACTTCATTCTTCCCTCTTCATATATACAATTCATTATATTGGATTATTTATACAAGGAAGCAAAATACTTTTCTTACGTAATTGTAAAATGCACCTCTCCTCCAATGCTTTGGGACTTATTTCTAGAGGCTCCTGAACACCAATGGTAAGTATTCAATAAATGTACAGGTCAATTTGAATGGGATGGTCTTTACAAATTACCCCCCAGCCCCGCCCCCCACATCATCCTGAATTTTATCCTTTTGGAAATCTGCTTCTCAGGCTATTTGCTTTCCTATTAAGATAACCTTCTCTCCCCAACAAAATCCATCTCTGGCTCTCAATATGCTTACTAACACATCTAATATGTTTAACCTTTCCAATCCATCCCTCAGACAAGCAAGACTCTTGAGATAATCTAGGCAAGGTGTCTGCAAGCTATATATAGCACACAGGCCAAATTTGGCCCTCCTCCTACTTTTATAAATAGAACCTGATTAGGACACAATGATGCCCGTTCATTTACGTATTATCCGTGGCTGCTTTTTCTCTGCAGTGGGACAGAGCTAAGTAGTTGCCACAGAGACATTATGGCCCCCAAAGCTTAAAATATTTACTCTCTGACTATTTACAGAAGAAGTTTTCACTTCCTTATCTAGGCCACCTGGATTTCTTTTTTATTAACATATTAGATAATATTATTTAACAAAATACAGCTTCCTTCTCCTTCTGTTACATGACTTTAAAGATGATTCTAAGTCCCAAAATCTGAAAATGTTGTTCTTAGGTAAATATTTGTTTTCTTTCTCTAATGAAAAGTAAGAGAACTAAAAAAAAAAAAAGATACATGTAAGTGGTATGGAGACATTGCTTTTGAAAATGTGTAAAGAAGAGGTATAAATTTAGAAAGTTATGTGGAAACCTAATGACTCTACTGACTTTTCAAAATTATATTCACGTTCAGATTTAAAATTGAGTGGTTACTAGAGTCTCTAAGTAGCAATATACCACATTAAAGCATGAGTGCTTAAAAAAAACAATGCCATCACTGCGAATTGAGTTCTGTATGAAATTTGACCTTTAATTTTTATTTAAAATAAGTTATTTGGAATGCATAAATTTGTTACAAAATTCATTTTAATATTGCTCTGAAAATAATTCCTTAAGATTCATTAAAATGTTATAAATGGAGCAGATACACAGTAAAGCAGTTGAGTTAGTTTCATATCCAAAGTTTTATGCCAACTGTACTATACATTTGATTGTATTGACTGAAATTCCTCTCTAGCACCACCCCTGTTGAATTGCACACATCTCTCTATAAATGCAATCTGTTTTGAAGGTGTAAGTCTTTTAGTTATTTTCTAAAGTTTGCCAAAAGGGCATGTACATCTGCCAAAATGAAAAACATGGGACAATTTTTGTGCCTCTAGGTGGCTCTAAAATGGCATGCCACCATCTGCCACTGGGCATGTTCTAACGATAAACATTTAAAATGCCGTATCTAGTTTTACAAGATTACAAGTATTCTGAATCTTCATCTACTTTGGAGCCAAAACCAGACAGTTAAAACATGCACACACGCATACAGACATGCACATATAAACATGCAAAAACACGCAAAAGGAAAGCTTTTACATCAACTGCTTTACTTATGAAGCTTAAGAAGAAAATTATTTTAATACATTGCTCTATGCCTGTCATGATAATATGATAATCCGTATGCTTTTAACAGGAAAATGGGTAAAATAAAATTTGCACTAATATCTTCTCAGACCATTTCTATTTAGCCTCTCATTCAGAGATATTAAAATTTTCAGATTCAGAATTTCTAAAAATTGAGATAAGAAGAAACTTTTGTCTGACTACTTGCACACTAGGCAATCAAAACTTTCTTGAAAAAATGCCTGTCAACATTTGAACTGCAATTTACATGAGAAAAATATTTTGCTTCCTGTATAAATAATCCAATATAGTGAGATATATGAAGAGAGAAGAATGAAGTAGATTCTCGTCATAGACATTCTGTGATTCAGTGTCTATACTATACATTGGTTTTCGGCTTTAGTTTTTCAATAAGAACATGAGGTGCAACTTTTTTGAGGATTATTTAAAAAATATTTATTTTAGAATACAGACTGAAAAGTGCACTATTACAAACTGAACACATCCATGTAACATCCCTCCACTAAAGAAACAGGATATTATTAACACCCTAGCAGGTCCCTTATGCCTCTTTCGAAACACTACTCCCCAACAAAGGGTAATTGTTATTCTGATGTAACAGCCCAGGTGAGTTTTGCCTGGTTTTGTACATTATGTAAATTTAATCATATAGTATAAGATGTAATTTCTTTAAATGTTTCCCTGAACACATGTCTGTTATGGAAACTCTACCATTTTGAAATATATTTTCTATATACCATTAATTTAACTCTCCTGTTTTTTCTGCAGTAGTTACCAACTGGCACAGTATTATTTATTGACTACTCATTCATTTCCTCACTATTTAACAGTTCAGAAAGTAGAAAAATGCTCAAAGTTTGTTAAGAGGAAAACAATTAGAAAAATCTCTCCCAACTGGAAGATCTTTACAGTACAATTTCATTTGGTAATAACTCCACCAATGAATTATGTGATTATTATTTTATCTACCCTTTTATTTTTTCTCAAAATTTTCTAAAGCTAAGTATCCTGTTCTTATTTCATTGTTTTGTGATATGTTCCTTTTGTAGTCAGGAAAAAAATAAAAGCTATGATTAACTTTAAAGCAGTGTCTCTGCAGTGGGACTAGCCGCTACTAATTAATTGAGGCTGGACGATGCTCTGGTGCTGGGCTGAGAGCTTTATAAACATGCAACATCTTCTTTACTTCTCCCATAATCCCATGAGTATAGGAATAGAATGATACTGTATAACAAGTGAGGAAACTGAGACTTGAAGCTAATGGCGCAGCCAGGATGTGAGAGTGTAGAAATTCAAAGCCAGGTTTGTCTGATCTAGAGCCAGCCTTGTGCCCTAATTTGTATATTTGTGCAGCGGGAGGCAAATACCATCATTGCAGCCCCCCGGATTCATGGGTGATTTAGTGGAAAGCAGAAGGGATTTTTGAAGGGCTGTAATCTTCCAATCTTTGAAACTCAAAGCCATTCTATGCTTTATTGAATATTACTGTATTCAGTATAATCATATGAAATATTGTTTGAAAATGCATTCACAAGTGAATAATAATAACCATGCTCTTCAATATTTGCATAACTGGAAAATTCATATTATTACCACTTTTAATATATCTTAAATGGTTTTTATTAGAAAAAGAATGTTTGGAGAACATTTTTTGGAGGATAAGAAAACTGCATATAGCTTTATTATCTAAACAGAACTCTATTTGATTATTTGGTGGGTATTTACTACAAGATTTTATGGAATGCATAGATTTTTCAATACAGAGATGTAATTATGTACCATTTATCTTTTACCTGAGAATTTGCATTAAGTAGTAGTTTAGTTGGAAGCTTGGCATATTTAATTACTGCTGTTTTGTTTTGGCAATTGGTTAAATGTCTCCTTCACATAAATCCAGTCCTCTTTTAACTTCCCTCCAACTTCCATCTCTCACTTCCTGCCCCCTCCTTGTCTTGTCCTCTTAGTGATGTATATGCACACATTGTACTGAGATAGATCCTTTTTTCTACGGTTAAGGTGATTATCTGAATGAAAGTGCCTCGATTTACACAGGAAAGCATTCTACATACTGTCATACTGATCTCGTTTTCCCCTTATATTCCACTTTCCTCCTTATCCAGCCCTACATTCCTTTGTTGATCACTATCCACATTTATTTCCAAATACTTTTAACTTTCCCTGCAATCTCCCCATCTGTTATAACCTTCACCTGACAATTGTCTTAAATTTTGCCTGCACCAAGAAGCTGACTGTTACTTGAAAAAATGTACACAATCTTGCTGACTGGGCTCACTTCATATTTATGGCCACGGATCCCAAATGGGCCCTCATTTGCCAGGTACTCCCACCATATTCTCCTAATAAATTCACTTTTGCACTTTTTAAGTTAACCCTGTCATGTCTTCCCTACCTTCCTACATCATCTACATTCACCTACTCAGTCTTTCCAATCATTAAAGTTAAAGAAATTGCCCTTGTGGGCAACCCTGCTACCCTGGATCTGATTTTCTCTCTACTCTCAAGGGTTTCATTCCAGCAATTATCCTCTTTATCTTCAAAGCATCAGTTCCTAACTCTCTGTAGTATTCTTTGTTTCAGCACACAGAGCTACTGTAATATCATTAATGTTAAAGAAAAACAACTCATCCTTTACCACATGACTCCTATTTCTCTGCTCTACTACTTAGCTGTATAAAAAAAAAAAAATGTAGTCTATAGTCTATGGATTTTCTTCCTCACTTCCCATTATCTCCTTAATTCACTCTAACGGGGCTGTAGCTCTCACAACTTTACTGAAAAATCTCTTCATGAAAATGACCCAGAGTTTTCCAAAGTTGGTGGTCAGATTTCCATCTTAGTTTTATTAGACATCTCAGCAGCAATTAAAACAGAAGCTTTTTCTTTTCTAAATTTCCACGACATCGTGCTGACCTGGTTTTCTGTCTATTTCATGATAGTTTTCTCCTTAGTTTCTCTAATCTTTGTTAGATTGCTTTGACCTACAAGATTGCTGTATGTTCAAGTAACCCGGGCTTCCCCCATCCACACCCCACCCCCTAACTCATCTTCTCTTTTGTTTCATTCTTTCTGTAAGTGATGGCATTAGTCCTATAATATGCCATACATTGATGATTTGATGATGCCAAATTTATATACTGAGCCTGGACCTCATCCTATAGAGTCAGGTGCAATACCCACTGCCTTATTGAGGTCTCCACTTGTATGAAGGATAGACTTCCAAACCTAACATTCCTCCCAAAAAACTTAGATACCAAAGACCCAAATATTATCTCCTCTACAAGTGCTTCTTATTCTAGGAATTGGGACATCCATCCTCCAACTCTGAAAGGCCTAAAGTACATCCTTCATTCTTCTTTTCTCTCTTGCCCTACATTCTTGCTACCAGTAAGCATTGCTGTTTGTATCCCTAAGATGCATCCCTGATCTGACCACTTCTCAACATTTCACTGCTACAATTATAGATCAAGCCACCATCGTGCCTTGGCTGGACCACATACGTAAACAACTGCCTAACTGGTCTCCCTACCTTTGCTCTTGACCCCTTCAACCCATCTGCTGTCATTGATCTTTCTAAAATATCAATCAAATAATTTCATTTATCTGTTTAAAGTCTTCCAAATGTGTTTTATTTCACGTAGAATGAAATCCAAACTTAACATAAGATTCTACTTACCTTTGCCTTTGGCTCCAATATCATATCCTTCCATTACTGTCTGTTCTCTGGCATTTAGTCATTCCTGAGGCTACTGCCATTGATCTTGTTTCTGCTTGGAATGTTCATTCCCCAGATATTTTCATGGTTGCCTCTATTCATCATTCATGTTGAACTTAATTCTTGCCTTCTGATCACCCATAAACAACTAGCTAGTCCACCAATTATATCTATCACTTATTTTATCCATAACACTGTTTAGTAATTAAAGTTATTTATTTATCATATTTTTTTTATGTTTAGTGTCCCTACGACAAATATCTGGAAACTCTTTAAAGGCAAGAACTCTATTTCTAGTTCAATTCTGTTTCACCAATGCCTGTTACACTGCCCAGCACGTAGTAAATGCTCAATTAATTTAATTGCTTGACTGACTGGAACAAAGTAGATTAATTATTCCTGATATTTTTTACTAAAAATTCCATCTTCACTCACAACCTGCCAGATAATAAAATATTAACTGCCTTTCCTTGCTGGTACTTATCTAATTTTCCTTACACTAAACAGGGCTCTAATAATTTGCTTTTGTGAATATTTTATTCATGGAGTGCCAGTTTAGTGATAAAATTAGATGTTTTAAAATAGTAGAATTTCACAAGGAAGAGAGAAGCCTCTAGTTAGATAAAGATCTCAGAGCTGTAAGCCTAGAATCCAATACAAACTTATCAATGGCTTGTTTTGTGACAGAGAGAAGTTACTTTATCTTCCTGTGACTGTTTCTCCTCTAATCTATAATATAGATTCAGTATCACCGAGTTCCCAACCTCATAGAAAGAGATGTTTAAGGATTAATTAAAGAGTGTCTATAAGATTCTTTGATTTTACTTTAAAATGTGTCATTAAAGTAGTAAAAAATGATTTGCACATTACTATAATTAGGAACATTTTTCCATCTCTTACCTGCGAGTTTACACTGTCAATACTGGAGAATAATAAACACAATTGGTGACCAAGGAGAAGGAGGTAGGAGCAGTCAGCTCCAGGTGCAGGCAATAAAGGAAGGCAGAGTCTATAGAGAATTAAAAATAATAAAAATAAAACTGACTACAAGCCTGTTATTTTTTTACTATCTATTTGTGCTAGCAATTCTAAACAATGTCAATGATAGAATATTCTTCCCTGAAAAGAAGTTTTTTGATCTAACTTCTAATCTACTGTTGCAGTTACTACACAGTTTTAATAATATAAGTGTAACCTTCAAATTAGCATATTTTATGCCTTATACTTTATTAAATCTAGTAATATATATGGAAGTTAATATGGAGAACTCTGAGTTATGCAGTAGGACATAGCTACACCTATTCACTTTGAAAGTAAATTTGTATTGGCTCAGAATCATTCTAGCTTTTTTTAGTAGTTTGAGTGGGCTATGTGGTGTTGTATATTCTTGCATTTAAATAGTACATTTGAAATAAGCAATAATAGCACAGAATTGTCAATGTGGAAGACAAGAATTTGCTTTTAATTTTACTTTTCTCTGTGACCACTTACAGAGTTTTTGTGTTTAAAAATTTTCAACTATGAAGACACTTGAAAGCCGTTAGAATAGATCCTGAAGAAATAAAATCATGGACAGTATTGTAATTTCTGGAATTTATTGTAAAATGGATTTTTACCAATCTCTGCCAAAGTTATTTTCATGTTTAAGACTTTTTCTAACTATTTGTACATATGTTGCTTCAGATAAAAGAAACTAAGAAGTTAAAACTTACAACAACGTTTGCATGAAGATGGATCGACAATTCTAATTATCTGCCAATTGAACATGAAAATGCAAAATGATTGACAATTTTGCAGACGTTAAGGCTAGAAAATAGAACTACTGCTGTTATTCATTACTATAATAGAACAATATATACATGTTTCTCTGTTGAAAATACATTAACCTGATTAAAATATGTTTGTCCTTACTTTATTGCACTGTAATTTTTTTGTTGTTGTGCTTGTTCGATTTTATCAAAAATTCAGTAAGAGTGCATTTTTACTATCTCTGTTTTTTTGGCCATTACTATTATTAACTCTATTTCATGATTTTTACTAAATATATTATTGTTATATAGAGAGAAGATGTAAAAAATGATCAACTTTAGACATCTAATATTCTAGGTGTACTGCTGACAAACACATATATATACTCTTTCTTTGAAATTTCCCTAATAGCATGCACATTTGTCTTCTTGCTAATGGCCAAATGTTTAGTTTTTCAAATCTAGAGGAAAATTGAGACCATTCAGATTGTTAAGATTATTAGAATAAACAGTTCCATAAAAGTGAGGACTTGTCTCATTTTTACCTTTACCTTATGAACTTAATGAATACTGATTTTAAACATCCAAATAATAGTTTCATTAATTTCTCATATCTTAAGTTACTTCCCTTTTTATTCACATTTTGTTTTGTATTGAAATAGTGAATCTCTTGAAGTGTTTAAATTACTTGGCTTGGTCTGATCTGGTCATTTTTAGGTTCTGAAATTTGCCATACGTACATGTGTGATTTATAATGTGTACAAAGAGGTGCTGCTCAAATGGTCACTTTAGAATAAACATTATAAGCAACAAAAAATAATAAGAACAATAGAAATAAATACCCGAGATACTAGAAATTAGCCATGATTGTCATGCTTTCCTTACTGTCACCTAGAATTGACTATTCTTCCAGGGACGTTATTATCTATTTGCTTGATGAGATGATCCCATCTGATTTTACAACATATTGTAAAGCTTGATTCTCCTTCTCCTATCCTATTCTTGCAGGGAAAAAATTACACAATCTTCTCTCTTTTCAAATGGTTAGTTTTCTCTATACTGACCATCCCTAGGGGATTCAGTTGGCTCTCTAATATTTTGTTTTGGCTTGTATCAATGTGTTGGAGAAGTCTATTATGCATTCTTCTGCTGCATGAGAGAAGAAAGAAAGAATAAATTGCTTAGTGCCTTTATAAAGTGAGCACACCATTATATAGCAGGAGCTCAGTGAATATCTGTGGAATGGATGGATGAATATAGCCTAGATAATATGTTCCGGGGTCAATTGTATTCGTTGCCCTGCTCACTCTTTTCCTGACCACTGTAGCACCTTCTCAAGGGGTAATCTAAGACGAATGCTTGAAGCCAAAGAAGGCTGCCGACAGCATGCCTCTGCAGTGTTACTCATTTCTCCTTCCCCATCTACATGTACCTTAAGGAAAAATTAATTTTTGGACTTGGGAAGTTCCCAGCAAGAAACAGATGGAACACTCAAATTCAGATAATTTGAAAAGAGTATTTATGATGGGATTATTTAAAAATGTAAAGTTTAATGTGATAATTCAAATGGATTTTGGTTATATTTAAACTAGAAATATTATAATAATTTCAATTTATTTTTTTCAATATTTTATATGTAGAATATATAAAATCAAGAATTTTTAATTTGCAAAATGATTTCGATTTTAGGAAATGATTTAGCAAAGGGTCCCTTTAAAGAAATGGAAATGATCATTTCTGAACCTCCCAGGTTTGGCATGAAGAGTAAATGAGGTAATCTATGTATGAAATTGCTTTGAAACTTTAAAGATTCATATTCAGTGTGAAGATGAGCGTGTGGCATATTATTACTGTTATTTTAAGGGTAAAGTAATTATTACTGTTATTTTAGATTACTGTGGGTTTTTTTTGTTTGTTTTTGTATGTGGGTGCATGTGAGGAAGATTGGCCCCTGAGCTAACATCTGTTGCCAGTATTCCTTTTTTTCCTTGAGGAAGATTGTCACTGTGCTAACATCTGTGCCAATCTTCCTCTATTTAATGTGGGATGCTGCCACAGCATGGGTTGACAAGTGGTGTGTAGGTCTGTGCCCAGGATCCAAACCTCCAAACCTCCAAACCCCAAGCCGCTGACGTGGAGCACACTAACTTAACCACTACACCATGGACCGGCCCTATAAATTACTGTTATTTTTATTTGGAAAAATATTGGCTCACACACACACAACTTTTGAGGAACATACATTGTATAACTACAAGGATAGCAAGATTGCTAATTTTTATATACAAAAATGTCTTAAACATTTTTAGCGTTAGATTATGTTTGAATAGATACTTTTTCAAGGACTGTTTCCATTATTTTGGTCAAATATCCTTGGTTCCAGATTAATTCTATTTCTTTGACTTGTAGATAGCACATGCAGCCTAGTGGTTACATTTTCTTGACAAGAGTTTGAAGCACCAGCTTATTAAGGCATATAGTTCTCCAAATCAATTGGGGTTGAACTACATCAGTCAAGCACCAATATAAGTCACAAAAAATATTTTGGCTCTTGAGACAGCAAACTATATGTCACACAAATTGCCCCACATAATTCCAGGGAGTGTGTTCATCTGCTCAAGTATTAGCAGGGAGGCATCCCGGTTGTACTTTGTACCTCTCAGTCCAGTAAGATATTTGACTGCACAGTCGGTACAATACTGCTCAAGCAGGGGGTGGGGATTTCACTTAAAATGCGGGGAGCTGTCAATGAAAACTCAGGGGGTGGCCAGACACCAACAGTGTATCAGGGCAAAGCAGAAGTGTTCTTGGAAATGAAATCCATTTCTGAAGTGCAGGGGCATAGTCTGACATTATCCTCTTATCTTTATTATCAGAAGGAGCTCTTGCCTTCCATCCATTTACTTGTGATTTTCCAAAAACAAAAACAAAAGAATGCGGAAACAAGAAAGGGGAAAGAAAATAAACTTAATGAAGCCTAGGTCTACAAAGTAGATTATTTGCCTGTATTTTCCAGAAGTACGGAGACAAGGCCAATTTATACCTGTAAAGGAGTGTTATAATTGGAAATGTTTCCAGAAGTTAGCTCTCACCTGAATCCCGGAGGCACATAGTGTTTATGGAGAGTGCTGCATGCTCGGCTCCTATTTATAAACTCGGCAATTTCTTCTAACAGAAAAGTAGGCAAAGAGGCAGGTGTGTGATTCTGATTGTCTGGAGTTTATTTAAATAGTCTATTTACTTTTCTGCTGAGTATAATAAAAGATATTTACCACAGCATATGCCACATGACGGGGCACTTTTGATGTCTTAGAAATTGTTATGCTTTGGGGAAAGAAAGACTTTGGGAGCTAAATCTTCATTAAGTCTGTGATTTAACTAGTATGTTTTGTCAACATACAAGCGGTTTCAATTAAATCTAGATGAAAGCGTTTTATTACCTTGTCTCTTCAGGTTTCAAAGAAATAGTATCTCTCCACTATCACGCTCACATATATTAGCTTTAAATAATTTAAGTTCCAACTTAGCATCAATATTTTTGAGAAGGTGATTCTTTTTAGTATTTTAATAATTAATAATTAATAATTATTAATAATTATTTAATATTAAATAATAATAATTAATAATTAATAATTAATAATTAAATTAATCCAGCTTTCATAAATCATGAACATACCTTTTAGTGATGAAGAACAATTTGGCTAACACATTTCTGTGTGGAAGCCTGTGGCCTGATAATAATGCAGTTGGACAGTGGGCTTCAACCATGAGTTGAATAGACTACACTAAGGCAATAAATTATTTTCATTTTGCAGTGACAGGATTGCACATCCTCCATGCTGTGCATCACCTGGTTGTTGTTATCAGAAACCCCTTTATTCTGTAACAAATTATAGCAAATGGAAAGGGCTTTATAGAGATGACATTTAGGTAATATCTCCTGATAATAAGGATGTAACACTTGCTGCCACAACAAGTATACTTCCTGCTGGTATTTTTTATGTGATGTTGCCTGCCGTTTTGCTCATTGCCCTTAGATGCAGGAGGCTTTCGTATATGGTCTGACAGGCGGACCAAGATAATATATCCTGTGAAGCACTTTTAATGTGAAGAATACATCATTTATCATATGTGAACTTGGATTGGTTTCATTCTCGTTTTCTTATTCCTGGTATAATTAATCTTTTGCAATTAACAATGTGTCAGATTGATCATTGACTTTTAATTAGGAGAATTTACCACCTTAAAACAACATTAAATATGATTTTCTAGCCCATGAGTCAAAGACTTGACTTTGATGAGTTTTAGCCAGTCCCAAAGACCACAGAAATATTTTCATGGTATTAAAGTGACTCTGTGCTCTGTTTTTACCACCTATGAGCCCTTTGTAGCTCTAGGCATCCTTCCAGAGGAGTCGTCGTGCCTAAAACCTATATCCATCACTTCCCAGCAATATTTGAAGGATGCACAGAGTAATGCCGGAGGCGATGAAGGGTATAGACAGTATATCAAGGATTTGTTTGAACCGTACAAAAGCCAGAGTTTGATCAGAAAATCTCAGAAGGGTAGGAGTATGACTTGTATCATATGGAAACGGAATGGAAGAATCAAACAGATCGGGCTAAAAGCTTAAACCCAAGTGCCTGTATCAACTGTATGTTTTTATTGAATTAATTTGAAATTGGACAGAATGTGAGATATTTGGGCCCAATAAAATTACCATTTGAATCAGAAGTCATCTCTGAATTCCCAACTTGTCAGTATGTTTATAGTCAGGCTGCCATTTATGTACATATACATATACGTGTTTGTGTGTGTGTGTATGTGATCCTTCTTGGACATACAGCTAATGGAAAAAACAAAAACCTTGTTTTGGGAGGGGTTTTGAGATGTGTGCAGGTTTGTTTTGGATAATTTGGTGAATGTTAGCTATAACTTAGCTAAGCTAAATCATATTTGCAAAACAAATCTACATATTTTAAACAAATGGTGATTTTCTTTACATTGCGTGGTCTTCTACCCCCAGCACCAATCAGACTTCCTGATGGTACTTTGATATGTATGTCATTTCTGATGTGGCACAGAAAACATGACGTTGTATATATATCATATTTATATATAGAGAGATGATGTATATATCAGAGAGAGAGAGAGTCTTTTGTGTTAGTGTAGAGCTGGCACTGGAAGGAGAGAGTTGAACTCATTAGGTTATGTACTTCTATTGAGACTTATTTTCAGCTGCTGGGAAATATTCAGCTCACACGCTATTCTGTCTCATCTAGTGCAAAAATTAGGTATTGCTGACTCTGTCCTACTCGAGGAGATGATATCAGCCTCCGAGTAACAGCTTCCATGCTGCTTTTAATGGGATTAATCAATTGACAAGCCTAGGCATCTGGACAGTTGAGTGCTAGCATTAGCTACCTGTTCATTTTATTTTATTTTGTCGCATCCTCCCGTAAAACTTTTAAAATATTTTCTTTTCTTTATCTTTTATGTTTTCCCTGAATGACATTTTGAGGTTTTTTTGAGAATAGACAGCTACTTAAATTGGATAGTTTGGACTTTTACTGACCTAAAATCAGAGGACTAAGATTATGGTTTAAGATGCATCCTCTTTCTAAATCTTCATGATTATTTGATTCCAGAATAGTCAGTATGTAACCTATAAACATGTAATTTATGGGCTGACTCCATAGGAAATGAGACGATGAAGTAGCATGTGTCTGGAGCCTGTTCCCTAACTTGCATTGGCATCAACTAGGCACAGTTGATTAGAGAAGATTTTTGGGTTCTGCCGATGTAGCAACTTACTAAGGGACAGAGTCCAGTATTGCAGCTGTTTCCACGGCCACCCCTGCAACACCAGGGTGAGGCAAATCAAGTCCAATGATCTAATTGTAGATTTAGAATGCATTTTCCCCACACAAACAGCGTTTTAGATCAGCGTTTTAAAAACTGGTCCAGAAATTGGGAGCTCAGTAATTGATTATGATAATTTTTGTTTTTTGCTTTTGTCAATAATAATATAAAAATATTATAATGAAGTATGGCCAGCCAATTTCAGTACCTGCATTTGTGATGGTTTTGCTATTATAAATTATATCTTAAATATCTTGGGCTTATTATGTTGCATCCTCACCAATGAAGGCCAAATAATTTCAAAATGTTCTATATTAATAACGTTTTGAAGTATTTGGAAAGAGAAGATGGTAGGAAAATTGCTGTACGTGTATACTACTTTTTCACATGTTGTATAGTATTATGGCATATATTGCCATACTCATGAAAGAGGGCCAGTGTGGTTTTAGGAAAGCAGCATCATTTGTCACTTTGTTACAATTAGTATGGATTTTCTTGTCGTTGTTTTGTTTTTATTTAAGTTTTAAGTTTTATAAGAAGTACACTATGTTGAGATTGTATCTGCTTTCAAACTTGTGTGTAGTCAGTAAGATGTGATTATGAAATATTTTAGGTTAGTCTTTAGAGTTTGAAATTTTCTTTAAAACTTTTCATGTATTACTCAAGTTTGGGAAACGCTATTCTAGATGATATTCACAGAGTAATATACTTCAAATATATTTTGGGCTAAGTAATTTGAAGGCTATGTTGGTACTCTAAATGCCATTTGGAACACTATTTCTGGCACATAATAATGTTTAACCTTTTGTGTTGATGCTAATGAAAACACAATGCGCATTTCTATGTTTGATTTTCCCCAATCTGAAATAATTAATAAATAAAAAAAGACGAGGTCTCTGTCCCAGCGAGACATGCTAGTTAAATTAAAAAAAGGTCCTAAAGTAAAAGCTTGGGTGAGAGGTGTGGCAGGCTCACAGAGCTGAAAGAAAAAGACTTCGTTGTTTAGAAGTGTGTACTGAGAAGTAAAACATGATGTAAAATCTACCTTGCTTAGTGTGATAGTAAATGGTACTTTATTGGAGTTTAATGGAGGAGCCATTTACACTGGCAAGTCCCTCATTTAGATAATTATTTTCCTTCCTCAAATCCTCACTAACGTTGGTCTGCTATCAAGTCCCCCAATGCCAATTTGATCCATAGTATTTTTCTCCAAAGATTAAAAAAGAAACTAACAAATAAATAAATCAAAGGGAAAGACAATATCACTTCTTTCAGAAAATATATTTGCTTGCATGTTTATTGTCTTTCCCAAGTTGCTCATGCATTTTCAACAGTGCGCAGGTTTTGATGACCGTGCCTGAAATCTCACAGCTATCTATATTTGCTGCCTCACTACTAGGAAGCAGGAGCCAGGCACATTACAGACTCAACATTTGCCCGCACCTCACACTAAATCCAACCAGAATGTTTTTATTACCAAATAATATGCAAAAGTTTGTAGTTTTTGCTAAAAATTAATTTTGTGGGGTTTTTTTTGTACTTTTTGAGTCTTGTCTATATGTGTTTGCTGAAAGTAGAGGATTTAAAATATTATGTACTTGTTAGACTTTTCACATGGTGCACAGATGGTTATAAAGATTTTATTGTGACCATCTAGATTAGATATAGATCTATTCTATTTGGAATATCCTCTTGTTTGTTTGTGTTTTCCTCATGGTTACCAGCAAAGGCTTCACTCATGGTTTTATCGTTTCCCAAGTGTTACAGTCTGTACAGCTATAAGTACACTACTATGAGGTGGCCTCGGTACAATCTAACTCACAACTGATTTGTGATAATTAAATAATACAACATTTATTTGAAAAGCATTGACAAGGTGTCTTAGTGTGGGGTCTCCCAAAAGCACACTCTGACACAGGAATTCAAGTGCGAGTAATTTATTTGAGAGCTGATCCCAGAAAACAGAGTTAACCAAATGGAAATATTGGTACAGAAAAGTCTTGAACAAAGTGCATATTATGAAGCCTGCTGTCACAGTGGATCACTAGAACTTACTCTCAAAAGCAAACTCTGGAAAAAAATAATAGCACATACTTCGGAACTATCCTACTCACAGGGGGAGGAGGCCACAGTGTTTTTGCACAGACTTCTGTCAGTCATTGGTTTAGGGCTGTTAGGGGAAGGTGTTGATTTCCTGTCCTTTCCAGATTTCCTGGATGGGAAGAGTAGCTCTCTATGGTTCCAGAAAACAAGCCCTTAGACAAAGATGCAGACACCTAACAACTGGAAGTTGGAAACACACTGAGTGATCCAAGGAGTATAAGTGAGGCACTGATAGTGATTACAACACTTGCTGTCTGGGCTATAATAGATTATAGGATGTTAATTACAATCAATTCATTGTTAACAGTTTACACGGTCTAGTAGTAGCTGTCTCAAAAATTGCCAAATTACCTGTCAGGAAGAAAGGAAGACAAAAACGAGGAAGTAAGGAAGAAAGGAAGGAAGGAAGTCTAGTTTTCATAATTTAGGGAGTATTTTAAGACTTGGACAAAGTTTTTAAAAATATTTTTCTTTAATTTCAATTGTTTGGGAAATACAAACACAAGTACAAATCTTAACATCTGCTAATACATTAATTTCAGGAATGTCTCCTTTTTTGTTAAATCACATGTACTTCTTAATCATGATACATTTTATTTCTGAGTTATTTCCAACATAGTTCATAAAAATAACTATACAAGTTATTCAGATTCTAATGCAAAGGTTTTGTAAAGGTCTAATTACAGCTGTTGAAATGTTGACAGAGAACCCAAGCATTCACTCACTGAGAATTGCTTCTTGTAAGAGAGTCCCATGAAAACCAAAAAAGAAAATAAGAAGCCATTTTTTTCCTTTATTTATTATACAGATGGCCAAGTTATTTTGGCTCTGGGCGTGTAAGTCATTATTTATTTTCATTGCTATGTCTTGGCACATTCCAAGTAAACAGAGAATGCCAAATAGACTTTAAATGGTTGTAGTTTTTTCAAAACCCACGTATATGGCAAACAGAGTGGTTATAGAGCAATCACCTCAAAAGGATTTTGTCCAGTGGAAAACCTACAAGCAAGTACTCCATGGGTAACCTGCTTCGTGGCTTCTATCACTTCATCCACTTTGCAATAACTACTAAAGGAGTGGCTGCTTAGATTAGACCTTTTCTATTTCTCAAAAGTGTGACATGTTTATAAAAAATTTGGTTTACAAATTAGAAAATGATAGGCAAGCATATCAAAATCGCTTGTCCAAACTGACACCCTAGTGAGTTGGAAGTCTAATAGATAACACAGTTTGACTTAAAAAAGTTTTTTTGAGTATTTTCAAATTTTCCTATTTAGAAATTACTGAAAGTGAGTCAACAGGTTTAAATAAACCCAGTTGGAAAATGAAATCAAAAGTCTATATGAGATTTCAGTCCAGGAGAATACTTTCAAAAACAAATTTGTGACAATAATGCGGATTAAGATTAAAATGTCTCTTCCAATTACTAAAGCAAATGAACCATGAAACCAAAGCTCAAATTAATCAGAGGAGGAGGACGTTCAGATTGTCATGCCAGAGTTGGTAAATTTCTCAAGTTTATATGTAAATTTCACGTATGTGTAAATGTCTCAAAACTTTGACGTAACTTTAAAATTCTCACTGTCATTAAGCTTTTTAGCAACTGGGAAGTAGACAGTGCTGAAAGTGGAGTCAAGAGAAGATTCCTCACTACTCTCAGCTCTGTAATCTACTCCAAGTCATTTCTTATCTCTCAAACCGTTTACTCATCTGTAAAATAGACATCATAACAGCTTCCCTCCAGGGTTAATATAAATAATGAATGAGATAATGAATGTAAAGATGAATTGCAAATTGTAAAATGTATAAACATGTAGAAAATATTATTATTATTATTAAATTTCCATTTTAATAGTTATTCCTCTGTGGGGATTAGGCCTAGAGCTTCAGTGCATTATTCTATATTTCTGCAAGTAAGAGATCAAAGTGCATATCACATAATCACATACAATAACTTTCTTAATATAGATCTCATTTCTTCATATAAATGCCAGAGTTCTATGATTTGTTAATATTTTATTTTTTTAAATTTCCACTTAACATGGAGAAGAAAAACGCTATTCATATATTATTTTTGTTATCTTATTTCTCTTTTATGATAAATCAAATTAAATCATCACTTTGATTTCTTGGATAAAATTTTGGAACCTAAACATTCTTTTAGTTTAATTTTTAATGTTGTATTTAACATCTATTATTAAAAACCTTTCTTGGTGTATACATACTTGTTCTTGACTTCTTCCATCATTTTTACATCTGATTCATTGCTCTTTGTTATGATTAGCTGTGTAATAATTTATATATATGAACTATATTTGATAGAGATCTTAGCATGACCTAGTAACCATTTGGTTTGATGATCTTTCCCAGATATCTAAGCTTAACAAGGAGCTTTCCCAGATCAATAATCTTTTTATGAGTTACCATTTTTTTAAGAGTGATAGACTTGGCAAAGATATGTGAATTTTGTCTTGTTTTGTTTTTTAAAGATCCAGCCTTGTGCAAAACACTTACACTGCACCTGAGGTCACAGTGCAAATGCTGAAACCAATTGTGGACTAGGAAGCAATAATAATAACTAATAGAAAACAAATTTTGACAAGAACTTTCAATAATTTTTTTCTCCAATCTGATATCTAAGTCTCCACCTACTATCACTTGTTATAAATTTCTCAATTCAGTTTTATTGATCTATTTTTCCACAACATTTAATTTGCACATTACTACAAATGTTCACACAATTTTTGCCTGAAACTCTCCTTGTGCATTGTCGAAGTTCCACTTTTCCTTCAAATCTCAAAAGCTAGTATTTCAAGAATCCTTCTCCAATTAGCCCACTCTTCAGCAGTGCAAATCCTGTAGTCTTCTTTGGTTCTAAGAATGTTTTACTCTATTTATCTTTATGTGTATACATTTTTTCCCCAAATATAAGTATACCCTTGTGGGGTAGCCATCATGTTTTATAATTATTTCTATTCTTAGCAGTGCTTTACAAAGACTTATCACTCTGCATATGTTTTTAATAAGCTTCTTTATTGAAGTATAATTTATATTTGAGAAAGTATACAAATTATAAGTGTATAGCTGAAGAAAATTTTCTCAAAGTGAACACACTCATATCACTAGCACCTAGATCAAGAAACAGAACATTATCAATAAACCATATCTCCTTTGGGTATCCTTCCGATTTCTAATTCACTTATGTTTTTGATGAAAAAAAGGGTAAATCTATGCTTCAACCATATGTATATATATGTATATATACACACATATATACATATGTATACATACATATATATACACACACACATATATGTATCAGATGGTAAATATTGTACATCTTATTTGTATAGAACTATTCATCTTCAGTTATCATTAATTCATTTATTCATTGATCAAACATATCTTGGATACATGCTTTTAGGCACTGGAGATATTGAAATAAATGGCAACCTCTGGCCTCGCCATTTATGAGATCTATGATGAAGATTAAATGATTCTGCCCTTCTTTACTTGCCAATATATTCAAACATGCCACTGAGAGTGATACGCTTCTATGGTAAAGTTTATGCCTTTGTTCTTGGAGACATACTTAGAAACTGTAAACATTTCATGATGTGTCTGTAAAATAACATAGGAAAAATATCAAGGAAGCATTAGGAGGTGAATAGTAATAAGAAACTGAAATTTCTAGTTGGACTCGGTTAAGGCATTTCACCCTAATGCTTACTGGTATAAGGGAGTAGTACATGTGTTTCTTTAACTGCAGAGACAGAAAGAAATCTTTTGTCATCAACAATAAACTATCAACCATCTATTGATAATTTAGATTCATAGAATACTTTGGGCTTTGCACTGAGTAACATTAACATTGACATTACCCTATCTATTACACTTTGTAATAGAACATTCTGAAATTAATAAAACTTTGTAAAGTCATTGGTAAAGAGTACAGATAAAATATACTATATTATTTTAAATCATCTTAATATTCTGAGAGAAGTAAACATAAAATCTTAGCTGGTTTTGTTACTTTTTTGGATTTTCAGGGATGTATGTGTCACCTTTGCTTGAGGAGGTGGGTTAAGGTGTAGGCATGTGTGGGAAGATGGAGACATACATGAATGATGAATAATAATCTGGTTCAGGTGCAATGCTATTGACATTCCAGATCTGTAAATCATTAGATGAGAAGCATCTCTTTTTCTCACATGGGCCCCTTGCTTAATGCACATTTTTCTTATACACTCAGCTGCCTTAAATGTTTACAGTGAAATAGTTGGCCTTCGGGAGTCTATTTATTTGTCTTTGAATACTTTCTTTTCTCTCTCTGCTTGTTCTAATTCATTTACACTCAACACTCCATGGTGATTGTGCCTTCTGCTTTTTCTTCTGGCAAATGTTGTTTAAAAAAAAAGAAAAAGAAATAAAGAGAGAAAAAGAGTTTCTGTGAATATTTCATCTACTGGTATGTTGTAAAGTGTAGAAGGTAGATCTCAAGAGAGGTAATCTTTATCTTGAGATACTGAAATTAAAAGTAGGTCATTATTCCTTTAAAATGTCTGCTCAGACCTTGGGTTTTTAGTCTGATGTAAAGCGAGGTGATTCAAGGAATACATAAAAGGTGGTGTGTCTGCTTGCAGTGGAAATCCCATAGCTATTCTGTGATGGTGTATAAACAGTGGTTTTCACTGCTAGATTAATCATAAGTGGGTTCATGGAAAACTTGGTGCAGTATTCCATGGATGGATTCCCATAGGTTTCACAAATATCCTATAGAATAAGCAAAATGTAAGAGTATGGTAGAATGAGATACTAGTGGGGTCAATATAATGTGTTTCTTATTTATCAGTGCATATTGCTACATAATGGGTTTAGCATCAGTGATCTGTATTGATAGAACCACAGAAATGATTGATCATCTGTGCTCTGGTGTTCTTTTGTGTATATTCATGAGGAGTCACAGGTGAGTTGCCAATTCCATGACACATGCTACAGCTACTGAGTAAAAATGTCATACCTTCTGCTGTTTGCCAGCTTGTGTTGGCAATTATATACACTTCTAAACAAGCAATTGATTGATAGGAAATTTTTTCTTAGTATATAAGATCCAATGAAAATATTTAATTTCAATTCAGCATATATTTATTGGGAACCAATTTTATGACGACCACTGTACTGAGTATTCAGAGTGTGGAATAATCAACATGGACATGGCCACTGACTTCTGGGAGCTTACAGAGCAGTGGAGTAGTTTTCTCAGGAAAAAGCTATTGAAATAGCATTATAGATGCTATGAAATCTGCATGAACACTTAGACTATCTAAAGTTCTATGTAAATGATGACTCGTAGGTAGTTAGCCAGGCTAAGGGGATAGAAACTGGCTAGAAACAGATGGGTGGGGAATGGAAGACTGGAAAGGGTAAGGTGCCCACTTCAGGCAGCTTGTGCAAATATCAGTAGGAAGGAGAGATAATGGCATTTTCATGTTACATTGAAGATTGAAGTGGCATATGCTGTCTTATTTAGTGGTGAAGATGTGCCACTAACTAAAGACTGCATGATAGGCTAATGAGAAGAAGCAAAGTTTGCTGCAGAAATGAGCAAACTTCTTACTAAAAGGGCAACTTATGGAGTTCTGCTTTATGTTCATTTACTTTTTTAAGAATTAACAGCATGTTCTGCTTCAAAGTATTATTATTTAGGAATTGTTTACATTTTGATTATTAGACTAGAATATATTGTTTGGCTTGACTTCTTTATACCATAATGACAAATAATTAATGTTTATGGGAATAATAATGATTATGTAAAGTGTGATAGTCACAGTGCTAAATAAACCCTAGAGATATAAAGATTTTAGGCGTGGTCTATGCTCTTCAGTGACTTGTAGCCTAAACCACATAGAGAGGTCTAATTAGCCCTATTCTTTACAACTCACAAACATTTCAAATATGTCATCGTATGTGTACCTAATTAGAAGAGTTCTCTCCTTGTTCCAGCTCCTGAGTTTCATGTTTACTTTTCCAAACCTTGCTATTCTTTCATGATTTTTCTCTGGAAAAACACACAAAGTCAGAAGTAGAAACAGGAAGAACTGACAAATAATTAGAATGATGATACTCATTATCTAATTTCAGAACTGTGTTTGAAAGGCAACATTCTTATTAATACAATGTCTTTTTAGATGTTTATGGGAATAATATTTATTTCCTCTGAAGTAAGTTTTACTATTAGTTATCTCACTCTTTCTCTTTCATGCTATAGGTTTTATTCAAATGTTTGGTAATCCTTGCTTATACATTATTACAAGTAGTGGAAAGCAAATTGCAAGGGGGTTGGGTACTTCTGAGTACAGTATAATAGACTAGAAAGCTTTGAGAGGCAATTGAGCATTATGCAGTAGCCTGGAAATGCCATACTAACAGAGGCTCTATTCTGCAGTGCCCAAAGCCTACCAGTTTCCCTAGTTCTTCCTATATTATTCAATTATTATAAATTTCTTAATTTCTTTCCAGTTAAATGTTTAAGTGTTTTTCTGATTTTCTCCTGAAGGAAATATCTCTGTCTGGCTGGCAAGTCAATAGCTCTGCATATATACAATATACAAAAGTAGATTTGGGGATGAAATACTCAGCCTTTAAATCATTACCTTGTTTTCAGCCTCACTTTTTTCTCCTAGTCTCCGCCCTACTTCTTGTTTCCTAATCCAAAATTTCTCCTTTTTGGGGGTGTCAGCAAGCTCCGTCCTCTTCTATCATCCCCTCTACCCAGGCTTTGATCTCAACTTTCCACTCAGCTTCATTTCTCTATGTTCTTCGGTCTCCTTTCTGTCTTCCAGAATTTCATGAAATTTTTGTTTGCTGTAGGTCGTTAACCTTTATTCCTGTCTCTAATAAGCTTATATATGTATATATAGTTTTTCCAATTCTCATTTAAAGATCAGATCATCTCAGAAACAGAGCTTCAGAGAATGGATTTAGCCATGGTAAAAATTTTCATTCAGTCCCTCCCACCCCAGCAGAGCAGATGGCCTAAAAGTCACTGCACAGTCTTTGTGCTGACGTGCTGCTTAACTGGGCCCCAGGCTTCTTCCAGACTGCAGGACCTCAATATTCTCTACCAACTTGTGCCTGACTCTTTCAGCCTTTGCTCAGGGACAAAGAAGGAGATTGGTTTCTTAGGTCACCATATTGACTCAGAAGCTGGCACAAAGTTGGGAGGGATATGCAGAAAAATGCTTGGTGTATAATTTGGAAGTAACAATAGTATTCTCTTTTTAAATGTAATGTAAGACATACTCTATTCTTCCTGAGGGAGCACAGTACCTATGGAGTTCAGGAGAGTAAATCAGGTGAAAATTTTGACCACTTATTTAGGCAGAGTCGATGCAAATTCTGGGGGAATTTACCCCACCCCAAGGGAAGGAGGACATTTGGGGTTTAAAAAATAACTACAGAGTTGATTAAATTTCCAATTCATGGTATGGCCAAATCTTTAAAGTTCCATGATATAGAAAAAGGAGAGTGATAAGAGGAAAAATGTCTTCAGTTTTTAACTGGTACTATACCAGAGTTCCTTGCTGTAGCTGAAAATCAGACCTAAATCTTTTCATAGATTGGTTGTTTTGAGAAGGTAATGTTCACATAAAATAGCAAGAAAGACACAATTGGGGCTTTTGGTAACTCCAGTTGATTCCTATAGTAAGTATAACCAATTGTGAATATGGCTTTGTGACAAGTGACCGTGGATTTTTTTGGATAAGAATCTTTAGCGCAATCATTCTGCCATGGGCAAAGCTAAAATTTAACTTTTCGCTGTGGAAGAGTATCTCATTTAGAAGAACCGCAGATAGTTTGTACAACCAAGGCTTACAAACCTCGCTTTCAATCAGTCTCTTGCTTTTGATTTAATTGCCTCACTGGCACATGAAAGACCTATTTTTTAAAAATAATAAATTTAGTAATAATGTCCAGAGTGCAGTAAAGGAGTATGGGCAGAGACAACACAATATCCCTGGCAAAGCCCTGAGACATAGGAGTAACACCTGATAAGGGAAGGAGAGTGTGCTCAATATGGCATTCCCCAGTATGAATAATTGTTGAATGCCATTCCTGTTCATTCAAGACAGAAGTACAATTTTACACAGACAAGAACCCACCATCTACCCCACATGTTAATAATAAGTGATTCATTGATATTAACCAACTTCTGCAGCAAAAGGGGAAGTTAGCATGAGCTATCCACTAATATTGGCACGAGTGAGCTGAACAATTTGAAGTTGGAGGCAGAATGTATAAGAAAGGGTAAAGGCAAAAGTATGATACATATAGAAATTGGAGGAAAAAACCCACAAGGATGAATACTTTAAGCTATCGTTATTAAAGGAAAGAATCTTAAATATAATTTGACTTATTTTAAATGTCATTCTCTCACTGTGGCCAGATACTTATGTGTGATAGATATATTGGGGGTTATTCATGCTGGGCCCATACTCCAAAGATGACCTATTTGGATACCAGGACATTTGTATCTTAAAAGTAGCTTTACTACAAAGTCCACGAAATGAAGACTTATCAGACCTAAGTTATTTATGAAGATGAACAGTCTAGGAAGATAACTGTTACCTACTGCGTATAATTAGAGGAAACAGATTCCCTTTATTCAGGTCAAAAGTAGTTTAACTTATCCATTTTCAGTGTCGGATCTCAGAAGATCATGTCATACGTATAATTCTTAAAATACATAAACTTATCTTATATGTCACTAACATGTTTAATTGTGTGTTTGCTTTTTCTGGGGGAAATTGTCCTTCCCAAGGGGAAAAAACACTAACAATATTTTTAATAAAGTTGTAGCCTTACCCATTTAGCTGTCATGATAACCATAAAAGTAGGAATATTTAGACAATATTCTATGTTTAAGCAATTGTGATAACCAGCTACATACCTCAGTGACATTCTAAATATATGGCATGATGTCACTATATTAACTTTTCAGAGAGTTTGTAGAGATTTTCCTCACATCTTTAATTGGGGCAAAGCCCCCAGTCTGTTTATCTTCTTGTGTTACATGAATTTATCCCTTATTCGTTGATCTACAGAAACGTAGTGATGGAGACAGGAACTCATTAACCTAGGTCATGTATCTTCATCAACAGTGGTTTCTTGCAACAGATACTCTTCTTTACTGGACACCACAGAACGTATGGTCATATCCTTACTTTGCTTTACCGTAAGCTTTCAATTCTTCCTTTGACCTAGATTGATCCTAAATTCCTTCATCTGGACAAAAAAACCGATGGTTTGAGAAAAGAGAAGAGTTGAGATAATTGTCTCCCGTCCCTAGGTCTCCAAATGTCAATCTCAAACTAAAAGTTACCCACTCTGCCTGTATTTGCTTACCTGGTCGTAAACCTGTCACCTGGCTACATTGATCCTTGATGATCCACACTGAAGGATTCTCCTACGGATGCTTGTAATCATTCATTGGTAATATCTGTTCTACCAAAACTGTGACACCAAAACACTAATGTTTCTCCATCGTCTGTTCCATGCATAGAATTTTCTTAGAAAGAATGTACCATCAGTAGCTCACAGAGTGAGAACAAGGAGCTTACATCATTTTTTCTGCCTTACATTTTCCTTGTCAAGTGTATGTACTCCTCTCCCAATTTAAACAATTCTTGATTTCTGCTCCACACTCTCTTATTAGCCATGCCCCAATGCCAATAGCAATTCTAACATTGGTAACCCATCTCTGGTAAGAGAAAAAGCCTGTCATCATTCTTTATGATTCTATTTTGTAATTTTCTGTTGTCTCTTCTCTATTCATACTTTATAAGAAATTTCACTGATAACAAAATGAACCAGGCTGCTATTATGGTCAATTTAAAAACAATATTCTGATATACTTCATAAAATTATATTTCATAAGCAAATAACAATTTGAATATTTAATATGAAAATTTCATATTAACCTGAGTTGATAATGAGTTACTTACAGCTGCATAACACATTGACCTTGTAAAATTTATCAACTGCTTTCTCTGAGCTGGTCAATCAGTCCAGATATATTTTCAGCTAAATTTTGTTTTCTGATGAATCACTGTTCAGTTGATTTCCTATTCACCAAGTTGGTGTGACCTCAAAGATGATTACTTTCTCTTGTAAATTAAAATACTTTATGGAACATGGGTCTAGGTGTCGGGTTAGTGACAATAACGTCCTCTGCAGGGTCAAGGGAATTTGAGGAAAATTAAACATATTCCACATTTTCCCATTCATGGTGACTTCAGGTTATAACATTCCAAACAGATGATAAATATAGTCAGACACTATTGGCTGCTACCATTTTAGCACGAGTTGGTTTAAAAGATTAGTCTGATAGCAAGTCCATGAAATGCAGGGAAAGTCTATCTTCTAAAATAATGTATAGCAGTTTGATAAGAAAGGGTAAAAGTAAAGAAAAAAAAATGTGCAAAGTCAATTGCATTATCACTGAAGCAAATATTTTTGCTTGGGATGTAACCTTCTAATGTGTCTAATCAAAGGTTCTTTAGACCTTTCACATTTCTTAGATCTAGTTCCCGCGTCATGAAATAAAAGTTACCTTAGACCTTGATGATATCATTTTACGTTGTTTTTTGTTTTTGAGGAAGATTAGCCCTGAGCTAACTACTGCCAATCCTCCTCTTTTTGCTGAGGAAGACTAGCCCTGAGCTAACATCCATGCCCATCTTCCTTTACTTTGTATGTGGGACGCCTACCACAGCATGGTGTGCCAAGCGGTGCCATGTCCGCACCTGGGATCCGAACCGGAGAAGTGGAACGTGCGCACTTAACCCCTGAGCTACCGGGCCAGCCCCCTCATTATACATTTTTAAAGAAGTAGATAAAGGTTCAGATGAGAATCCTCTCATTGCAAATGCTAAATATAAACATTTAAACCTAAAATTTTGAAGTGAAAAGCAATTTGGTTGTTTGAAATAGCGAGTGGTCGGTTTTCTTCTTGTCATGTAAGATTACACGTCCATGTAGACAAGATCAAACATCAGCTTAGATTTGGTAAGAAAATACTTTCTTTATGAGTGCTGGTATTTTGTTTGTTTTCTTTTTAATCGATTCTGAGCAAGTAGGGGCTTGGAGAATATTGATATTAAAAATAATTCACTTTAATTGCTTCATCATCCTTATCATCGTTTTTAATATTTAACTTCTTCCTAGAATTGCTCAGATGCAATCCCTGAAGGGCAGAATTGAAAATTTCCTATTAAAAAGCTTGACAATTTTGAATCATTGCTTAAAATTTTCTTTAACTCTACCGAACTAGTGAAATTGCTTCTTCTGCTTTAAATCCTTCATTTTTCTCCCAACCTCAATTCAAAGATATTAAGAACACTATTCCTATCCCTCCTTTCCGCTCCTTCTTTGTTTTCTCATAGTGCTGTTATAAACACAAAGAATATTGGAACAAATAATTGCACGCTGTTGATCTATGAATATATCTTTCTGAAAATCTTAAGAAAAATGATTCCTTCTGTTGACCTGTTCAGTTTGAGACTGGCTGGAGTGGTCCTTTAACACTTAGTGGCACTATTAGATTTTACAAGTATTATAACTTTATTAATATGTCACTATCAATTTGACCTTCAGATGGGGAGGTGGACCATTACCCTAGTTTGGAAGTGTATCACTTTTTGTCCAACTAATTTAACCATAAGCAAGCTGAGTTTTTGTAGCTTTGTCCTTTAGGCATGATGCCTCTGGTCAGATTGTTACTAAGTGAGCACTTGCCACCTTTGTTATTCATACTTTTAAAGTTCATTTGTCTCATCAACTGATTGACTTGTATCATGACAAGATGACAAACATTATATTCGTGATTTTCTATGCTTCCTTCAGTATCAAATCCTGATCTGAGGTTTTATTAACAGGCACCACCTTAGAGCCAGTTTAGGGCTCATGTTTACAAGTGTTTTGCTTTATCAACTCATTCTCTGGGAGCCAATGGGATTTGAAGCCTATAGTATGTTTAATACAACCACAAATTGTTTGGGTAGTACAAAACTAAGATTACAATCTTTTTCTGTGAACATTATCTTAGTTCTGAGATTCTGGTACTCCAAAACTAGAAAATCTATAGTCCTGGTACAAGTCTTATCATTTTAGGATTGCAATCAATCAGTGCTCAGAGCAGGCTTCATGGGCTTGTGACCAGTGCAGCCATACAGGACCCTGTGTTTGGATCACTCCACACTTGGGGTTTAATTTTTTGTTGTGACAATCTTGAAACCCTTTATAATTTTGTGCATTAATTTGTGTTTGTAAGTGAAGCTTGGTAAGATTATAGAATATGTACCTCAGTTCATGTGCAATCCGACCTCCCCCTGTGTTCTTGGGTACCTGCTCTTTATTCCTTGGTGTCCCAGCCTGCCTGTCCAGTGATGCAGTTGGGGGAAGATCTGCATTCTGCTATCACCCTCCATCCCAAGTGAAGGCATGGGTGCAGGCCTCAGTGAGGATGCAGAGAGGGTTAGGGTGCCCATCCTACAGAGTTTGGGGACAGAGCAGGGTGGCAGGCATCCCTACCCCATGCTGGCAGAAACATGGCACATACGGTGGATGACTCAGTTATTACATGCTGTTAAGAGTACTGCTACTTCAAAGAATAGCTGTACATGATAAAAAGAATGAATACCTCAGATAGATTCATAATGAAAAGTAACAGCCTCTTTCTCAACTTCCGTGCCCACTCCCCAGAGACAAACATTCACAATCATTTCTTATTTGATTTTTCTCGTGGGTAATATAGCTATGGATAATGTTCCTATTTAAATTTACACCCAGGTTGAGTCCCTATCTAAAATATGAACATGTAGCTCTCTTGCCCCACTTTTTCCATTTCCTTCTCCTCATAAGTTTTGATAGTAAAATTAAAATTTTAATTGTTTTATCAGTTACTTTAAAACCTTTAATAATATATTAAACCTATACATGTTTTTGTTCTGTATGCTTCAGATAGTCATCTTTACCTTCTTTCTTCTTCTTCCATACAATTTCAACAATTCTTTTGCTTTTTCACCTTCAAGAATAACTAATTTTGTTAAGTCTTAAATTTTAGTTGCTCAGAAATTATATTTCATTTCAGTTTGTTCAATCTTCCATCTTGAATCAAAAGGAGAATAAGTTATCTTCATAATTTTTGCATTGAGTTCATAGTGTGGATGCACCATGATGCATTCACTTTTATTTTTTTAAATGTATACTTTTATTTGCAACCAAGACTATCTATAGAAGAGACCCCAAGAGAGTTCGCTGTTTGGTCATACGCTATGTTCATTTAACTTATTGATACATTTGCCACATTTTCAGCTAAAAATGCCGTACAAATTCATGCTTCAGTCAGCAGTGTATGAGAATAACTATTTCTTCAAAACCTCACCAATATTGAAATCTATCAAACTTAATTTTTCTGATTGGATGGGCACCCCCCAAAAAATCTCACTATGATTTTAATTGAATTTCCCTATTTTTTACTAAGATTGAAGATATTGTCACATTGTCATTAGTTTTTTGTTGCTTATAAATTTATTTTTTGTATGATAGTGTATGACATAATCATATTTAGATTTTTTTTTTACAATAGAGTTTTTATTTACTTACTAGTTCACATATATTTCACATATTTATGCTTTCAAATATTTTGGGTGCATTCCCTTTGTCCAAAGCTTTTAGACACAGAGGACACAAGAATGACTAAGAATCTGAATGAGGTGAGAATTCAGAGCTCAGAGGAAGACTTGACCCTTAATAGGAACATAGAGGATTTCCTCATTGCATCAAAGGGAGAGTGGAGAGAATATGGGGAAGTCTGCAGTTTTAGTAGTTGGAATTTGAGAGCATTTCTAGTCTAATTCTAATTTTTCAATGAAGCATAAAGTGAAGTTTTCCACTGAAGGAAGGGAAAGTATAGGATGTTTAAGGAAATAGAAGCAGCTAACAAATGTGATATCTTAAAGGAAATTTGTTTATGTATAATCACATTTTTTAGAAAGAGACCACACTTTTTACTCTATAACTTTATATTTGAGTTTTTTTCTACAATAGCCAGTATTCACATATTGCTGTTATAATTAAAAAAAAAGAAAGCTTACTATTATTTTTAAAATTTTGTTTTAGCCAGTTTGAGCTGTGTTATGGTTCTAAAGTTATCAGATAAATTTTTATATGTATAAAGTAATTTTTAAAATACTCATTTTAAGTTGCTTCTTCTATCACTGGTAATCATCATTATAGTTAGGAAAGGCTTGGTCTACTAACCAAGACAATTGGCAAGGTATTTGGCTTTTTGTTTTATCCCAGGTTACTATTTTTTTTATGTTGGACAGCTGTTGAAAAGAAAGCTGAATTATTATATCTGGTACTGATAGCCCTCTTGTGTGTAGGAATGAAAGATAATAACCATTCCAAATGCTTTCTCCTCCCCAATTAGTGATAGCATCTAGTGAATAATTCTGTGATAAAGACCTTAAGTAGAGAGAGAGAGAGATTACTTAAATTTTACATACTTTATGCAGAGTTTCAAAGAAAGATATTCATTTTTAATTTTAACTCATAAATAAACTGATTTTATTAAAATTTTATTTTGAACCCTATGAAATATTGATGTATTTTTGTACGTATTTGGTTCACATTTTGCTAATGTGTTCACTTTATAAATATTTATATCAAGTTCCTGTTTTTTATGTACCAATTCATCCTTTGTATGGCATAGCTGAGAACTTGGTTATTTACATATGTAAATTTTCAGGTATTAGAATCATATCCCTGTTATGGGCTAAAACTTAAAAAAATCAATATTTAGTTAACTTTTTGTATAATATGATATCCATTTCCTTGCTAATCAGTATGAGAATGCTTACCAAGTAATGATATTTCTTGCTCAAAATAAATATTCAGATATTACGCAGGTAAATAAATATAATCCTTTGATGTGTTATAATATTGAAAGAGCTGAATGTATTTTTAGAATTTTAATTTTATAATTTACTTTAGAGGTAATACAGAAACAGAGAAATGTCTTGGTTACATATATTGATGTAAATACTCTCTTCCCCAAAAATAAGTGTTTTAAAGAAGGGTGGTGATGATGCTAGGGCACTTGGAGGACTGGCTTTTATTTCATACAGCCTAGCACACATTAAGACTCCTAAGTGTGGCAGGGATTGGAGGAAGGGACAAATAAACCTTCAAGAATAGATAGCTCCCTCTGTTCCAGAAACCTGAGAGAAAAGTTCCCAAAAGATTTTAAGATAAAGTAGTATTCCTATTTTTAAATATAATTTGACTGCCCATTACTTAAAATTTAGAACTTCCATACATTTGCCCTATTTTTAGTTAAATCATTCGTTTATTAGGAAGATACTATGAAAGTTAAAAAAAGAGAATTAATTTATTTACTAATTTTATTTACTAACTAATTTTATTTACTAATTTAATTACTAATTAATTTATTTATTTACTCTTAATATATAACTTT
Source organism: Equus przewalskii (assembly GCF_037783145.1). Lineage (NCBI taxonomy): Eukaryota > Metazoa > Chordata > Mammalia > Perissodactyla > Equidae > Equus > Equus przewalskii. The sequence goes on along the minus strand of NC_091847.1, from coordinate 24,638,267 downwards.
GTCTAACCTCAAAACAAGAAATATTACTTTATTTTCAAATGTATCAAACAGGTAAAGCCTTTTGTTTCTTTTCCTTTCTTCCTATATTTCTTCCATCCTTCCTTTTATCTATGTGTCTATCTCTCTATATCTATCTATCTATCGGTCTAATTTAGTATGGTCTTGTTAAAAGTTAGTCCTATTTACTTTTTCTTTCTTTAGAAACTTCATCAATTGTTCTAGGGTTTCTCTACCAGTATCTTAGAATCTACTCACTGTTTGAGAAAAAGAAGCCCTTTACAGCTATGTTTATCCAGAAATAGCCTGTTGTTTGAATTCCTTTCCATCTGAGCTCTCTGCTATCTTCCTAACCCACTCAAAGGCTGTGGCGAGGAATCTGGCTGGTAGCCATATTGTGCTCTACAGCTTCTAGCCTAGAGGAACATTCTAAAGAGGTGTGAGAAGAAAAAAATCTCTATTTGATTTTTTAAGAAGTTGATGTGAGAAGACCTTTAAGAGTGCAAATTATTTTATTTTTTGATTTTACCAGTGTTCCAAAAGTGAGATGTTTGCTGGAAAGTTTATTTTTAAGAATGCAAACACTTGAGGGAATGTCGAAACAAATTTTGACATATGCCAAAGAGTAAGGAACTCTTCTCTCTTCTTATATTAGTTAAAAAATATGTCTAAATAAATTGTATCATAAGCACAGGTACATGACTCTAGTTTTAAATGTTTATTTTAAGGGTGACTGGTCAACAGCATTTTCTATATTTCTGTTGCTTCAACCTGCACTTTTATGGAGAGTTCCAAAGGCATTTCTCAGTGGGAACACCAACTTTCCCCCAAAATTAGAAAAAGCTTCCCATTCAACACCCGATGCCCTTCAACTTCCTGAACATCATATGTGTTAGTTTGGGCATCATCAACTGCTATAACAAATAAGACCCTCAATTTCAGGGAATTTACAAATTAGAAATTTGTGATGGTAAAATGTGGGTGTCCCTGGCCAGTTGGTTGCTGTACTCCACACAGTGATTCAGTGATTCAGGCACCTGTATTCTTGTAGTTTTGACTCCCTTGGAGTCCCAAACTTCTGTCATATAGCCTGAATATGAGAGAAGAACAATGGAGAAGGCATATTTGCTTTTTAATTAACTTGAACTACAAGTAAGTAACATTTCACTTCCACTCATATCTCAGTTGCAAAAACTAGTCAAACAGTCATACATGGATAGAAGTATGGCTCAGAAATGAAATCCCTTCCTGGGCTCCACTTCCCAGAAGCAATGTCACCCAATGGCTGGGAATAGAAATAGTAGGCAGGTAATTGTCTTTGCTACCCTAGAATGAAAACAGATTCTCTTTGTCTCTTTATCACCAAAGTTTTGGAAATTCTTCATAAGGAACAAAAGTGTTTCATACTCGACAACATATTAAAGAAAGCTCCATGTTAATTTATTTCAGCTTTGATTATACAGAAGTTAGTGAGAAAGCTTTAAGTTGGTAAGGAACTTTAATGCTAGTGCAACTTTGAATTATACTGAAAAGTTTTAAATTTATTTTAAAAGTCTCCATTAAGAGATGAAAATATTTCTTGTCTTTTCTTTCTTGTTTTAATTTACATAACTTTTTAAATAGAAAGATTTTACTTTCCAATGGAATAAAAGGCTGTTTTAACTTGATTCAATACTAATTTTTGTGGGAGAACTGTAACTTGATAAAGTAATTATGATTTTAATTGAATTTTGAAGTCATGTTTTGAGGTATAGACGTTTGTAATTTGGAGAGGAGAATACTTGTCACAGCCTTTAAATTGCCCTCCCATAATGACAAATGCATATGTAAAGCAAACGTAGGGAACAGTAACTTGTGTCACACAATCTTATTTTTTTTATCATATTCACCTAAGGCTCAGCATGCTCTGTTTAAGTGATAGTGTCAATATTGTGGTAGTATTCCAAGTTGAGAAGACCAGAAAAATAATGGAGTGCCTACAACTAATAGAAATAGTACCAGCCCGTATGAAATGAACTTTTGGGAAGGTAGAGAGAAACTATGCAATCTGTCATACATTCTTTCTCCTGATGGAAATACAATGAATTGATATGGAGGACACTTCTTATAGCTCTCAATTACTAAATATTTTCTCTCTCTTATTTGGACAGGGGCTACTTTGAGTTCACTATTTTTCCAGTCCTAGGCAAATTAAATGGTCTCATTTACTGTCATGTTCTAATACCACTGACACTCTGAAGATAATTGCTTGTTTGGCTCCAAGGCAAAAAATATAAATAATTAATCTTTAAAGTCAAAGAAATGGTGTGGATATTTGGAAATGACATAAAATAAAGACAAATATTTCTATTGGGAGCCCAAAATTTCTAGCTATGTCAGAGTTTAAAGAATTGGGACTTTCGGGGAATTGTCATATCAGATTCTCTGAAAATGAGTTATTTCTGGTTGGTAAAATAGGAAAATGTTAAGACCTTATATTATTCACATATCCTTCTAAAAGAAGTTAACAAATAAATATATATTTTCTAATTTATAAGAATGAAGCAAGTATCCCAGTTCTCTGTAAAGACTCAGATATAGACTACACTTGTTAAGGGATTCACTGTAAATTAATAAGACTTTGTTTTCATTCTCTGAGGACAAATGCTAATGGGAAGGATTTAACCGTAACTTTATTAAATTGAATAATTTCCAAAATATCGTTTATTGATGTAAAGAAAGTATTACTTAATGCCTCAACATATCCTTCCTGCCCCTAACTTTCAGAGATACTATGAGATGTATGTTATATATGATAAATTGCTAATGATAGAAAACAAATATACAGTCATCAATATCAATCATATTCTCAAGTAAATATTTCACAAAAAAGAAGACAAGAGAAAATTTTATGTACCTATATGCTAACACTGTCAGCAAGTCTATATGTGAACTGGAAGACTGAATTTTGTCAGAAGTACATATGACAAATATTAAGATATGAATATTTCTCTATCAGGTGCACTAATGATGTGGAGGAGATGCCAAACTTTACCTCTACCCTCAGAGAGTCTCCAGCTGGGCCTGAGAATTAAATTGACACAAGGCAGATCAATAGGAGAAAAGTGTAAAGATTTACTTAATATAAATTTTACATGACATGTAAATCCTAATGAGAAAATATAGACCCAAACAAGGGGCAAAATGTAAATTCTTTTACATTAGGTGGAAAAGTAGCTAAAATATATGAGGATAAGAATTATTTTAATAAGGTCCGCTTTTACAGAATTCTGTTTGTCTCGACTCCCTGTTTCTGGTAATAAGAATATGTCTTTCCACCTAGAATAGGGAGGCCATCTCTCACAAGGAAGTTTCATCTCCTGCTTTTAGGAATAAAAGGGGAGGGCAGAGTGCCCTTTTTGTACCTGCTGTTTTTTATGTGCCTGTAGCTCAAAATAATTCTTTTGCCAAAGTGGCATATTTTGGGGTGGCATATTCTTCTAGCCTTCAGATGGTATTTTTTCATAGTGTGGATGCTCAAATTTGCAGTAACACCATCATCGCTGGGATATAAATATACAATATGTATTATTATAATATCTACATAGGGGTTTATATAAGTTTCCATTTTCATTTAAAGCAAAAGTGTACAGGTAAATTTATAAAATTATTAGTTTTTCCATACTAATTTTGAATAATCCATTGAATACAGGATCATAAATGTTAGGTAAAAAATGTCTTCTTAATCCCATGGGAAGGCAGCTATAGGAATTAATTATTGCATTTATTTTCTTACTTAAGTTTTAAATTAGACAAAGTCAATTACTAGTCACATGAAAATTGTGAATTGTAGTTTCTATCACTTAAAGTTATTTAATACTTCTAAAATGCTTTTTGCCCTTTTTTTGACAGAGCTTACTAAAATCATGATCCAATTGGCAATTTTTAAAAGATTTGTTTGCCTTTTTTGTAAATAATATCGGGGATTTAGGGTGTGTGTGGTAGAGGGACTGTTTTTATAAAACAAGTTATAATTTCCTTGGCAAGCTGTAGCTAATATCATGGTTAGTAATATTTGAAGATCTAATGCAATATAAGATCAAAGTTGTTACACAGTCTTATTTCATTTGTTTTGTTACTCAGTCAAATTTCAACCCAAAAGAATATTTTGAAAACACCGTGTACCCAGAACCATGAAAAATAGTGGCTTATACGTTTGTTGATATGTAAGGAGGAAAATATGATCAACATATAATAAAAATTTGATTATTTTAAATTGTAAAACAATGTTTTTCCATGAATTCATGCCAACTCATGAGTCAATTAAAATTAGAACTGAAATTCAGAAATCAGATATGCAAATGTTTTGGATTTACATACATAAACCATGAAAAGAAATAAATTGATCAGTAGTTCATTGTATTTTTTACTACATTGAATTTTTTAAACAATTTTCAATCTTTGAAAATTTTAAGAAAAATGTATATTATTCCTTTTGGTCTCATCTTTCAAATCTACAAAAAAATTGAAGGAAGAGTACAAATGAATACCTATATACCTTCATCTGAATTCACCAGTTTTCAACAGTCACATTTGGTTTCCGTCTCTGTATTACATTTTAGGGGGGAAACATTTGGAAGTTGCAGACATCCTGAAACTCCACAGCTAAATATTTTCTAAAGACAAAGATATTCTCCTACATGAATAAAACACCATTATCACACCCAAGAAGTTCAATATTGACAAAATAATCTTATCTAATAAATACTCTGTACTTAAATCTCCCTGATTTCCCAATATTGTCCTTTAGAGCTTTTTGTTGCTCTTGTTCCAAGATTCAGTCAAGAATCACAAATTGCACTTAGTTGTTATGTCTTCTTTAATCTAGAATAGTAGCCTCAAACCTACGTTTTTTTATTTTCATGACATTGGTAATTTTTAAATATCTAGACCAATTGTGTTATCTAATGACCCACAATCTGTATTTGTCTGACTGTTTCATCATATTTAGATTCAGGTTATAAATTTTTGGCAAGAATACTACATACATGCATTCTGTTGTGAGACGTAATATTGATAATTCTGAGGTTGAGACTTGGCAAGATTTCTCCATTGTAAGGTTGTCATTTTTTCTTTATTATTAATAAATGGTATGCTGACTAATACTCTGAAACTATATGAATAACTTGCTCCCCAATTCAATGATTCTAGATCCATTGATGATCTTTGTTTGAATAAATTATTACACTGATGGTTACAGTATGGCCATTTTCTTATTCTATCTTTTTTTTTTTACATTTATTTGCTTTCATAACTATGTAACAAAGACCTCACACTCCTATCTGCACCTTTTTAGAGTGTCACTATGGGCTTAAGGACTTTTAAAAATTCAATGTCTTACAATTTTTTTATACTTCAATCATCCGAAATTTAAATCGTGATATGTACTTACAGAGACTACAATACAGCAATCAGAATGAGCGATCTGCAACACACAACAATGTGGATGAATCTCACAAAAATAATACTAATTAAAACGTTTGACAGAAAAGAATATATTCTGTATGATTCCATTTTATGAAGTTATAAAACAGACAAAATATATCTATGCTGTTAGAAGTCAGGAGAGTGGTTGCTCTAGATACTGTATGAGTGTGGCTTCTAGTGTTCTTATCATGTTCTATTTCTTAATCCTGCTCTGGTTAAAAAAACTGTGTTCTAATAATGAAAATGCACCAAGCAATGCCCTTATTAAGTTGGTACTTTTCTGTTTTTGTTGTCATACATCAATAAAAAGTTAGAAAACTTTGCTCAATTAGGGAAAGCTAGCTCCTTTGATCTTTGACATGTTTCTACCAGCCATTAAGAAGTTCTTTGATTTTCTGGCCCCAAAATATACTCCATTGTAAGCTGGCACTTTTACTTCCCTGACCTGAAATCAGCATTTCTCCAGAGTCTTGAGTCCTTTTAGAAGCCAAGATCTGGGCACTAAGTATGCTAATTACTGTCAGAGTATCATTGTTTTTAGACTCATTCAAATGGCTAGAAAGAGCTAGAAAACATGCATGCAAACACATTTGTGGGATTTGTGGGATTTTTTTATCTAATTACGAGGTCATACTGATACCCCCAATTCAAATCCAACCGCAGAGTTTTTCTCGCCTTTCCAACCTCATTTATATTTCCCTTTCTCACAGTGTGAACTCTGATTTTCAAGAATATCGATGTTATTCCCTCATTTAACTTTTCTTACAATCCACACAAAATAGTTTTAGAATTATTTCACAATACTACTACCAAAGACAAGCCTGTAGAAGAAAGTTCAAAGCAACAATCAGTGAGTTCATTCTAATTTATCTTTTTCTCTCCTTTGTCCTTATTTTAATTGAGGTGTTTCTATTTTGTCAGGACATAGAATATTTACATGCTTTTCTTTCAGCTTGACTCCACTTTTATTTTGGTAATAAATCTGAAATTAATACAGTAGATGCTCATCATTAGTTATTTTGCAAGCTCTTGCCAATTGTCTTTTGAATATATAAATTTCCTAGGAGATTCCTCAGGAAGGACTTGACTCCAATCCAGCATTCCCTGAGTTCTTGAATGTTTAACCATGTTTTTGGACAGTCTTAATACTTGAGGGAATCATTGGCTCGATGTTGGTTTTTCTGGGTCAATTTTCCCAGTTGCATGTAGGCTAAAAATATTAAACTGGATCTTCTTGTATTTCCAGAAAGATTTCTTGCATTATGATTTTAAATATTAGTTCTCTACTTTTTGTTTTCTTTTCTTCAAGGAAATCAATTGTACATATATTGAATCGTATGTCTATCTTTTATATTCAGCATGTTCTCTCTACTCATTCTTAGCCCTTTTTATGTAGTTTTTGTTTTCTTTGTTGTCTCTATGATGTTATCAAGTTTTCTTTACTATAGTTTAAGTCAAATCTATCCTCCTTTGGGAAACTTGGATTTAGTGATCATTTCTGAGATTTTTTTTTTTCAGTTTCCTAACTGAATTCAGTCAACTCATATCATAACTTCCTTTTTAAAATTCACTTTAGTTCTGATATTTTAAATTTCAGATTCAGGATATCGCATATACATACATTTATGAATATTTATTCTTTGTCTTCCCGGCATTCAGGGAGACTTCTCTTTCTCAAGTTACCTCTTTTTCCCCTAGAAATGATGCTTTCCCAAGGCTGGCATTCCTGGACCACTTCTGGTCCTGTGCCCTTTCAAGCTCTGTCTTTCAGTTCCAGAGTAGCTAGTCCTCTCCTGTGCCAAGTTTCAAACACGTCCTTATGAGTTCTGAGAATCTCTTTCTCAGAATGAGGCTGTGTTCCAACTGCTAGACCCTGTTCTCTTCTCCTTTTTCCCCACAGACTCCGTTTCAGCATAAACTGGAATTGACTGTCCTCGTTAGGGTATTTCCCTCCCTACTTACACAACATTTGAAGTGTTTTAAATTTCCTGCTTATATGTAACTGCAGATTAAGAGTGGTTTTATTTTCTCTTCTTTTTGATCTATATGACTTTTAAAGTATGAGTAAAGAGATTCAGATCTACCTGGCCTCTATTATCTTACATAGACTAAACACTTTTTAAGAGGATTAAAATTATGAGTTCCTCTATTTTTAGTTATGATGTTTTTGTATGCATTCTATGTTGTCTAATATTTAGTCTTTTAAATTTAATATTCAGCAGTAGTGCACTGAACACCTATTATGTGCCAAATGCATGGATTGTTTCATCTTACTAGAATCTTTGAAACCTTTCGATGGGTATAATTCCTGAGCTTAGAACACAGGCTTAAGGGTTATTATTCTCAAGTGTTAGTAAACTGTTTATTAAGTTCCTAATGTGCTTTGAAATAACTTTATTTCCACAATAACAACTATTAAGAAAATAGCTTATGCCTATTAGATTTAAGAAAAAATAAAAGAACTGAGTAATGTTCACTGAGTAAATGAAAAATGCAAGAAATTGATTCAACAATAATCCTTATTGTAAACTGAGCAAGTGTGAAAACTTAGAGAAAAGGAACAGTTGAGAAAAAGTATAATTTAAGGCTCTAGCTGTCAAACATCTTCCACTTTAATAATGATGACAAAACTGAAACATATGGAATAAGAGTAAACAGTGCAAGATTCTAATTAAATGTTCAGTAAACCTCAGAGGAGGTCAAGTCAGAGGGAGGGCTCCATGCAGACCTTTATGGTAGTAAAAGGACTTTGATAGATTTCAAATTGTTAGGGGAATAAAAGTTAGATGATTAGAAATGTTTTATTCAAGTTTTAAAATCCAGAATGATTAGCGGGTTGTTTATTAGTCATTGAGTGATGTTTGCCTAGTACGAATGATGAGTTTTGTGAGGATGTTAGAAAGTAATGCTGTAAAGGTCAGAGTAGGACTAGTACACTGACAGCCTTAAAAGGAAAATGAGATATTTAAAGTTAATACTGTGAGAAATAGAAAATATTTAGTTTTTAATCTGGAGTATGCTATGATGAAAGCAATTCATTAAGAAGAAAAGTCTGAAAGTATTTTTTAGCAACAATTCTTTAATATTTTTCCATTGTGACATCTATGACAAAGAAGTTTTCCAAGAGACACACATCCCCACCAAGGTCTCCTGTCGCAGAGATAAGAGAGGTTGGATTTGTGGTAAATTCCTGCTGCTCTGACAGCAATTTGGTTCCTTTTGCTTCTTCTCTTGAGAGAAAATGCAAATGCAAGCAAGTAAGAGTGATACATCTACTCTACATTTATATATTTATAAAAGTATAAATTTATTTATAATTAGAAACAGGGTAAAGACATCACTCACCTACTTGCCTTAAGATATGAATGCTTTTCATAAATACATATTTGTGTGTTTGTGTCTAGATTATTTGCAAACGTTGGTCCCTCTTTACTAGTAATGATTACTAATGGCTCTTTACATTGAATTCACTGCAACTGACCAGAGTGTGGTTTGCTGGTGTAGAAGAGAGTATCAATGGTGAAACTCTAGAATTGAGGCTGGCAGCTAGAGGTTAGTGTGCTCATTTGGATGGGTCATCAAGGTAGAGAAACGGCATTGATAGTGGAGGCAAAGAAGGAAAATGAAAAATGTTTTTAAAGAAAAAGTGACAAAAAAGAGAGACGGGATATGAGCAAGGAGGAAGAGTAACGTAAAGCTGCATTCTGAACTTTAAATTACAATTATAGGGCTGGCCCGGTGGCATGGTGTTTAAGTGCACACATTCCGCTTCGGTGGCCCAGGGTTCACTGGTTTGGATCCCGGGTGTGGACCTGGCACCACTTGGCAAAAGCCATGCTGTGGTAGGCATCCCACATATAAAGTAGAGGAAGATGGGCATGGATGTTAGTTCAGGGCCAGTATTCCTCAGAAAAAAGAGGAGGATTGGCAGCAGTTAGTTCAGGGCTAATCTTCCTCAAAAAAAATTACAGTTATGACTGAAATTGTGAAATCTAAAATCTTAAAGGAGTATGATTACGTTTGCTTACGCCTTCTTTATTCAAGAAATATTATTGAATGACTAGTATATAGCCATCACTGTCCTAAGCTCTAGAATTTGATGATTATCAAAGCAGAACAAATCTGTTTTCTCTCATTTAATAACTTACAGTTAAGTTATTAACGATAATGTCTGTAGTTACAATTAATAAAAGAAAAAAATGATATTTCTTCTTCTTCTCCTTGATTAAAACGCACTTAAACTTTCTTTTTGGGGGAAGAAAAAGAGGAATTTTTTTTTTTTTTTTAAAGATTGGCCCCTGAGCTAACAGTTGTTGCCAATCTTTTTTTTTTTTTCTTTTCTGCTTTATCTCCCCAAATCCTCCCTGGTACATAGTTGTATATCTTAGTTGCAAGTCCCTCTAGTTATGGAATGCGGGACGCCGCCTCAGTGTGTCCTGACGGGTGGTGCCATGTCCGCGCCCAGGATCCGAACCAGCGAAACCCCGGGCCGCCGCAGCGGAGCGCGTGAACTTAACCACTCGGCCACAGGGCCAGCCCTGAGGAATGTTTTCGTATATGATAAAACGTTGTATAACTAACATACTTAAGGGCTTTGAGAATTGGGAAATGTATCTAATACCTGTTTTGTGCCTGGCATTCTGATAGATGCCTTGTATACACACGTTATCTCATTTAATCCTTATGATGATGTTGCAATGTTGGAATTATTTCAACCATTTACAGATAATGACAATGAACTTTAGAATAATGGGTAGCTTGCCTGAAGGCACATAAGGAGAAAGTGAGTGAGGATTTGAACACAGAACTGATTGTATGAGCCCATATAATTTCTATTAAACTAGCTTTTTATGGTAAGGCACATGCTATAAGTCACCTAGCAGCTTTCTTTATTTGAATCTATGCTATTGAAAATCTTTTAAAAGAAGTATCAGTCTAATTTTTTAAGTTAGTAATATAATTTTACTTAAATATACTTCTGTCTTTGAACTTTGAGAATATATTAGAATTTTATTCTGAGCTTGAATATTTATTGTGTATAACAACAGATACAGAAGGTATACAACTAGAGTGTCCAAAGTAGTAACTACTACCCATATGTGGTTATTTAAATCTAAAGTAATTAAAATTAAAAACTCAGTTTCTTGGCCAGCACAAGAAAAATGGCACATCAGGAGGCTCCTGACTTTCCCTCCTCCCATGGTCACACTGAATGTACAGCTTCACATGGATCAATTTCCTCTAGAAGAAATGTAGGAACTAGTTGAGTGTCTCCTACACATTAGGAACTGAGAAAATAGCCACATCAAAATGGATAGGAAAAGCTGAGACACACTTGTGCCACAAATCCCACCCTCCAGCATAGTGCCTCACAATCAGTAGGGAATCCCCAACTACAGTTTTTCCTTGAGGAGTGAAGGGTTTAGACCACACGTCTACTGCCTCAACTTTTATAGCTGCCACCCAAGGGACTGGCTCCAAGATCACCTAGCTCAGAGAGCCAATGAAGCTTGGCATTCACTAGTTCCCCAGGGACCACATTAAACCAAGTGGCAGTTTTTAAACAGGTGCATGAGCACTTCCTATGGCTATCTCCCCAGGCTCAGTGCAAAGGGAGCAGACAAAAACTCAAGGCTCCACGTTTCTCCTGGGAAAGAGTTTGTATACTTTCCTAGCTGCCGCTTGAGGAAAAGGACTTCTAATCAGCCTGGATATTAGAGCTGACTGGGATCCTTCTGGGAGCCTGCAAAGGCTAGTGGGCACTTTCCCTGCCTCCTCCCCCTAGTTTGCTGCAACTATGAAAACCAGTCTCTGGCTTCTCTCTGGAAGGAGATTATCTACACATCTATCACCCTAATTTTTACAGCTGCACCTGAGGGGTGGGCTTCCCAAATCAGCTAGTTCAGAAAGCCAAGAGGACTCAACATGTGTTAGTCCTGCAGAACCATATTAAACAAAAGGATAGTTTTTAAATGGGTGCATGAGCACTTTCCAAAGCTATCCCACTGGGCACAGCTTGGAACAAACAGGTAAAACTCAAGGTTCCCAGTTTTGCCCTGGAAGGGGTTTGACTGCATACTTTTTCAGCTGCTGCCCAAGGATCAGGCTTCTACTTAGCCTGCATGTGGGAGTTGTCAGGGCATATAATTTATAGTCTTTTGGGAGCCTGATTGGGCATATAGGAACTTCCTGAGCCTTCTTTCCCCATCTAACGCCAGCAATAAAGCCACATCTCCAACTTCTCCCTGAGAGGAGTTTTTCCACACATCTAGTGACCCAACGTCTGTGACTGCCACCTGAGAGACTGAATCCTAAATCACCTAGTTCTGGGAGCTGATAGGGCTCAGCATTTGTGAGTCTGCTGGGACTTTGGAGAAAAAAGAGGTGGTTCTATATGGGTGCACAAGCTGTCCCAGCAGCTATTCACTCTGGCACCGAACAGAGTGAGTAGGTAAAAATACCCTGCTCCCAGTTTCTCCCTGATGGGGGCTAAACTTTATATCTAACACCACAACTTTGTCAGCTGCTGCCCAATGGTTGGGTTTCCAATTAGCCTGTTATGAAAGTTGACATAGCAGGCAGTTAGTAGTTCTTTTTGAGCTTGAACATGTGTGTTGGCATTTCCCTTGCCCTTGGGTCAATGATGGACCTTGGCACACTCTAATCTCCTGGGAGCCACTAAGAAGAAAGACAGCTATTTGGAAAAGCACAAAGTTTGAGAGGCGCCTAGAATCTCAGACCAGGATGGTTGGTGGGGTTCATCTCCTACATGAGGCCATTCTGTTAAAACTGGAAGAGGTGACTTTTATCTAATGCACAGAAACCAACACAAAGACTTAAGGAAAAGGAAGAAAGAAGATGTTCCAAACAAAACAACAAGATAAATCTCCAGAGGCCAACACTAATGAATTGGTGATTTATCTAAAAGAGAGTTCAAAATAGAGGTCCAGAAGATGCTAACCAAGGTCAGGAGAGAAATGCATAAACAATAAAGCAATACATAACAATTAAGCAATACATAAAAAGTGAGAATTTCAACAGAGATAGAAAATATTTTTTTAAAGTACTAAACAGAAATCATAGAGCTGAAGAGTACAATAACTGAATTGAAAAATTCAGTACAGAGGTTCAACATCAACCTAGATCAAGCAGACCCAAGGAACAGTGAACTTGAAGACATGTCAGTGCAAATCATTCAATCAGAGGAAAAAAAAAGAATGAAAAAGTGAAGATATCACTGGTAAAGGTAAACGTGTAGTCAAATTCAGAATATTCCAATATTATAATGGTGTATAAATCACTTATAACTCTATTGTAAAAGGTAAAAGACAAAAGTATTAGGAATGACCATAACCACAATAATTTGCTATTGGATACACAATATTAAAATATGTAAATTGTGATATCAAAAACATAAAATGTGAGTGGCAGAGTAAAAGTATAGAGCTTTTGTATGCAATCAAAGTTAAGTTGTTACTAGCTTAAAATAACCATTATAGAGAAAAGAAAATTACAAGCCAATATCCCTGATGAACATAGATACAAAAATCCTCAACAAAATATAACAAACCAAATTCAAGAGCTCATCAAAACAATAATACACCATAATCAAGTGGGATTTATTCCTGGGATACAAGGATTGTTCAACAAACACAAATCAGTAAATGTGATATACCACTTTAACAAAATAAAAATCAAATGATCATCTCAACAGATGAAGAAAAAGCATTCAACAAAATTTGACATCTTTAGATGATATAAACTCTCAACACATTAGGTATAGGAGGACTGTACCTTCACATAATAAAGGCCATATGTGACAAGCCCATGGCTAGAATCATACTCAATAGTAAAATGCTTAAAGCTGTTCCTCTAAGATCAGGAAGAAGACAATTGTGCCCACTCTTGCTACTTTTGTTCAACATGGTACTGGAAGTTCTAGCCAGAGCAATTAGTCAAGAAAAAGAAATTAAATATATCTAAATCAGAAGGGATAAAATTGTAAAATGATGAAAAGATGATATGATCTTATATATAGAAAACTCTAAAGACTCCACCAAAAAAACTTATTGAACCAATTTATTAGAACCAATAAATGAAGTCAGTTTATAGGATACAAAATGAACATACAAAAATCAGTTACATTGCTATACACTAATACTGAACTATTCAAAAAAAAATAAGAAGATAAGCCTATTTACAATAGCATCAAACAGCATAAAATACCAAAGAATAAATTTAATCAAGGAGGTGAAAGATCTATACACTGAAAACTATAAAATGTTGATGAAAGAAATTGAAGAAGACAAAAGTAAATAGAAAGATATACTGTCCGCACGGATTGGAGGAATTAATACTGTTAAGATATCCATACTACCCAAAGCCATCTACAGATTTAATGCAGTCCCTATCAAAATTCCACTGGCATTTTCCCCAGAAAAATAAATGAACCCTAAAATTCATATAGAACTACAAAAGACTGCAAACAGCTAAAGCAATATTGTCCAAGAAGAGCAAATATGGAGGCATCACAATTCCTGATTTTAAACTATGTTACAAAGCTATAGTTATCAAAACAGTATGGTATTGGCATAAAAACAGACACATAGATCAGTGGAACAGAACACATAAGCCAGAAATAATCCCATGCATATACAGTCAACTAGGCACCAACAAGGCACAATGGAAAAGCGGTAGTCTCTTCAGTAGATGGTATCAGGAAAACTGGATATCCACATGCAAAGAATGAAATTGGACCCTTATCTTATACCATTTGCAAAAATCAGCTCAAAATGAATTAAAAACTTAAACATAATACCTGAAACCATAAAACCCCTGGAAGAAATCATAGGGGAAATCTTCTTGACATTGGTCTTAGCAATGATTTTTTGGATATGACCACAAAAGAACAGGCAACAAAAGCAAAAATTAGCAAGTGGTACTATACCAAGCTAAAAAGCTTCTGCACAGAAATGGAAGCAATCAACAAAATGAAAAGGCAACCTACAGAACGGAAAAAAATATTTGCCAACCAAATGTCTGATAAAGAGCTAATATCCAAAATATATAAGGAACTCTTACAGCTCAGTAGCAAAAGACCAAATAACCTGGAAAAAAAGATGGGCAAAGGACCAAATAGACATTTTTTCAAAGAAGACATATAGATGAGCAGCAGGTATATGAAAGATGCTCAACATCACTAATTATCAGGAAAACACAAATCAAACCATAATGAGATATCACCTCTTAGCATGTCTATTATCAAAAAGCTGAGAGAGAACAAATTTTGGTGAGGATGTAGAGAAAAGAGAACACCTGTACGTTGATGGTAGGAATGCAAATTGATAGAGCCATTATGGAAAACAGTATGGAGGTTCCTCAAAAAATTGAAAGTAGAACTACCTTATGATGCAGCAATCCCACTTCTGGGTATTTATCCAAAGAAAATGAAATCACTTTCCCAAACAGATATCTGCACTCCCATGTTCATTACAGCATTATTCTCAATAACTAAGTTATGGAAACAACTTATGTGTCCATTGATGGGTGAATGGATAAAGAAAATGTGGTATAAGTATACAATGAAATATTAGCCATAAAAAGAAGGAAATCTTGCCATTTGCAACAACATGGATGAACCCGAAGACGTTATGCTACGTGAAATAAGCCAGGGAGAGAAAGATAAATACTCTACGGTATTATTTATATGTGGAATCTAAAAAAACTCATGGAAACAGACAGTAGACTGGTTGTCAGGTGTTAGGAGGTAGGGAAAATGGAGAGAGTAGATCTAAGTTGTTCTCAGCACACACACAAAGAGGTAACTGTATAAGGTGACGGATGTGTTAATTAACTTGATTGTGGTAATCATTTCACAATGTGTATGTAAATCAAACCATAACATTGTACACTTTAACAAATAAAATTGTGATGTATTTAATAATGCCTCAAGAAAGCTGGGGAAAAAAGTCAGTTTCTCATTTGCACTAGCCACATTTCAGCTGCTGAATACCTACATATAACTAGTGGCTACTGTAGGTTATAGTGCAGATAGAGACAATTTCTGTTACTGCAGAAAGTTATATTAACCAAGTGCTGGTAAAGAGAATCGGATAAATGCTGATTGTGGTCCAGACACTGAAGGACTTTTCGTTTCATCTATTGGTGATTAATTCTCCAACCAAACAATTTTTAATTTTCTCCTTCAGGAAGTATTTAACAAAATCCAATTGATGGTTGCTGTTAGTTATGGCTTGATTGTATGTTTCATATGTAGTTTTCTCATTTAAAGTTTTTGTACCATCTACCGTTTCTAAATAAAAGATTTCTGTCCATCAGTGATTACTTTGAAAAATGGCCCTCAAGACATCAGTCAGTAAAAGATATTACCTCTGTTGACATTTTGCTCCTTACATATACCTAAAGGTGGTTTCCCAGTTCATCAACTTATTATAGACATTTAGCATTTGAGCGTTATCATAATCCTCACCAATAGGTTTAAGAAATGAGAAAAAATTACATGGTATAAATCCTTAGTTTGCTTGCCGTGACAAATCCAGTTTTAATTTAGCAAAATCATATTTCCCAATGATTTCCCAAGTCTTTCATTCTATAAGAGAAACAGATAAAGATCAAGTCAGTACTTTTTCCCCACTACCATTCTGTTTATCTACAATATCCGCAGCCTCATCTCTACTCCCTAACATTGTGAATAAATCATTAAGTTTCTGTTGTCTGTTATTGCATTGTACAAAAATGACAGGGTGGGTTTTACCAAATTTGGAACAGCTGGAACTGAGGTGCAACAAGAGGCCCACATGAATACTAATTTTGGAGAGACATGCCTTATGAATTTTGATGCTTTGAACAGAGAAAACACATAGCAGTTTCAAATTTGAAATTCAAATCAAAAGTCACAAGTGCAGATGGTTGAAATTATGAAAGTGGGATTGGCAATTGGACTGCTTCTCACCTGCACAGCTCTGTACTATGTACTAGAGTGAGTCGCACTAAAGATTTCGTTATTTAGTGAGGTTCAGAGATTTCCCAAGCAACTCTTTCACCATAATTACCAGAACTTCTTCCTCTGGTCATAAAAATATATAAAGAAGGAAATTGGATATTTAAGTCGTAACATTTAGATGAAGACAATTCTATAGTATTCCTTAAGGATTTGGTAATTACAATAGATTTTGGCAAAAGATTGTTCACAAGATTAGGAAGAACAATGTTAAATGATCACCTACTTGGAGATGATAGTAAGAGAACATTGTGGGTTAATGTTTCAACTATTTCCAAAATGAACTGTGATTTTTTTCATTGGCAACCCTTTGATGTCCAAATGAGCCTAATTTCTTACCGTCTACAGTGAGAATTAAACCTCAATTTATGAGACTTGTCTTATTTCTCCTCTTTAAATCATCTAACCAAATTTACACATACAGTTGGAGATAAGTTAGGTTATAGAATTGAAATAAGTAAAATATAGTATACTGCTACTCATGCCCACCTGAAATGTGAGAAGAGTATTGTATTTAGAAAAAGGCTTAGTTTTCTGTCATGATATTTTTGTATCAGTCATATGACAAGAGAACTTAGTGGTGATGCATCATAAATCTCATTGTAAGTAGAACGCTGATAAAAATATAAATGCTGACACTTTGAAAGTGAATAGTAAATGACTGGGTAATCTTATTTCCTTCTAGTCTCCTCTGATTTGTAAGCTCTCAAAAAGTGAGTGATTCTGACAGATTCAGGAATCCTAAGCTTTACATAAGTTTATAACATATTTATTTGAAAATATGTACTATAGTAGAAATAGTCATTTCTGTAGATACTATCTTCTTTTCCCTGAGAGAAAATATGGTAAGAAAAATTAATTTTGCTGCAGTGTAGTAAAAAGTAGATTTTAAAACTGGAGAAAACCTTTGAGAGCATCCTGTGTGTACCCATCATTTCAGAACGTCAAACCAAGGCTTAAAGAAGTTGAGGAAATTGCAAAATAAAATCATCAAATTGGAGATCAGTATTGCTGGGACTGGGTCCCAAAACTTTATCTTTGCCGTTAGACTTTGTTTCTTCTATTTCTGAAACATTCTTAAATTATTTCCTTTCCGAACCTATCATTTCCTTAGGTTTTATGTAACATTTCTTCTCAATGACTAGTCGATACTTGAGGGCTACTCATGTTGACCTAAGGGGACTGGTGGAAGTTGGGATCTGTGGAAAACCTTTGTCCAGACACATCCATCCATTCCACAGATACCCCACAGCAAAAATTCTGAGTTTGGGTCATGCTTTCCTTCCTCCCTTCCTCCCCTCCCCTCCCCTCCCCTCCCCTCCTCTCTCCACTCTTTTCTTTTCAAGTTTTTCTCCTTCTTTTCTTTTCCTCTCTTTTATCTCTTTCACATCTATTAAATACCAAATAGCAAGTTTTAGGTGCTAAAATATGAAGAAGTCAAGACATATTCTCCGTTCCTGTGGGATTAACCATCACCTGGAAGTTTTACTGGCAAAATAACTGTGGATCAAATAGCAGTAATATTGTAGTATTGAATTAATTAATGTTTGTTATTTTTATTTTTTACAGCTTTATTGAGGTATAATTGACAGATAAAATTGTAAGATATTTAAAATATACATCGTGGTGATTCGATATACATATATATTGTGAGAGGATTCCCTCACCCCAGGCAATTAACACATCCATCATCTCACATATTTATCCTTATTTTTTGGTGAAAACATTTAAGATTTACTCTCTTAGCAAATTTCAGTTATATAGTACAGTGCTATCAACTATGGTTACCATGTTTTACATTAGATCCTCAGGTCTTATTCATGTTAAAGTTAAAAGGTTGTGCCCTTTTATCGACCTCTCTCTATTTTCCCACCACCTCCCAGTCTCCAGAAACTACTTTTCTACTCTCTGTTTCTATGAATTTGACTATCTTTTTAGATTCCACATATAAACGACACCATACAGAATTGTCTTTCTCTGTGTAGATTATTTCACTTAGCACAGAGGCCTCAAGTTCCATCCATGCTGTCACAAATAGCAGGGTTTTCTTCTTTCTCATGGCTGAATAGTATTCCATTGTGAAGATGTATCAAATCTTCTTTCTCTATTCACCTATTGATGGACACTTAGGTTGTTTCCATATTTGAAAAGTCAGGAAGTGGAATAACTATCCTGGAATTTTCTAACTTTCTTGAATAAGCAATATCTCCTCTCTACATATCAGTTTTATTATATGTAAATGAATATGAAGACTATGACCTCTCCATATTGTTAACTGACACATCATAGAATCAATAAAATTTGGTGGTTATTTTTACTTCTATAGTTTATTGTTCTTTACAAATATGTTAAATATTGTTTTTGTGTATCTAATCATATTAACTAAAAAATAACCAAGAAATTATAGACTCTAGGGAGACGTTAGCAGCCCTAGATATGGGGAAGAAAGTTTTTTTTTCCTTTTACCAAGTTTTGATTTTTCTATGCAAAGGACTTAAGGAATGGAAGCACAATATTCTACATAACTGCTGAGAAAAAGGGATTCCTATTCATATATTGAAGTAAATATATTTTTGAGATTCGTGACTGAGCTTTCTCTATACATAGAAACATGGCTTATGGCTCACTTTCTGGGTGATCACTAAAATCTTCAGGGACACAACTGTGCACCTGGCCCTGTTCTCCAACCCTGTTCAGTGGAATCAAATGAAAGATCATTTTTCATTCTCAGAAATGCTGGAGCCAAAATGGGGAAAATTTAAATTTATATCCACTGTGCCAGAAGGTTTGAGTTCAGTCCAGTCCAGAAGAACACAACACATCTTACTGGAAGACAACATGGTGTAGAGGAATAACTGAATTCTGTGTTCTGAGTTCCTATCCCAACTCTACCATATCCTCCCAGTAAGACCTTGGGTAAAGTCATTAGCCTCTCTGAATGTCAGGTCACCATCTGACAAATAAAAATAATATCTGTCCCACAGGATAAGTTTGGGATGAAATGAAGGAGTTGATATGTTAAATTCTTAGCACACACTTACTAGGCTTTCCACAATGTAGTTCCCTGTCACTCTTTCCCTCTCCTTTTTGGACTAAACTTCTACCTACATGATATACCCATGATAAGTCCTCATGAATCCTCTCATAGATCCCTTGGAATACAGAGCTCTGATTATAATTAATCACAAAATAGAGTGGTGATGAAGAAGAGAGACAACCATAGTGAAGGGGGCGAAAAACAGGGAGCAAGCTCTTGGGCACAGGAAAGACATTGCCACTTCTCCTAGGGCGTCTTCAGTCTCGTAGAGAGGTAGCATTTTATATATAAAATGGAGACATCTGCATTATTTTAATGATCTAGATTTTCATTAGCAAACAAAGGTGACCTATAAATACTTCAAATATAGAGAAATAAAGACACTCTATGTTTTGACATGTACTATATTAATAGTACTCTACCTCCTCTTTAATAATTTTTTTCCTCATGATTTTAACACAAGACAGATGAGGTTGGATAGAAGAGAGGATGCATCCTTATTTTAATAATGTTTGAACACTGTTGTTGAGTTCACATTGCAGACTCCCTTCTAGCTTTTTCTGGGCCTTGTCTCAGATCACCAAGGAATTAAATGAGATGGCAATATAAATATTGGTGTTGTGATAATTACGAACATGTTTTATCAAAGCAGACATATTTTATAATAAACAAGATGCATATTTCTAATCCTAGGAAATTAAAAGTAGTTTCTATTGTTCCATGAACTTGGGGATTTAATTATTAATTTTACTCTCAAAAGCCTATTTTAAAAGAATTGAAATACAGTTTAGTTTTTTGGCACAAACAGGCTTGCTAACCTGTTTAGTAATTCACCATAACTACATGAGTCATCATTTATATTTGGGACTGGTCGGGAAGATTTTTCTTATACTTGATTGCTTACCCCAAACTTAATTTTTTGTTGTTATTGTAGTTGCAGTTTAACCAAAGCATTGAAATTCTGTAATTTACCATCTCTTGCTTATTACTAGCACTGAAGTTCGCTCCTTGCTGACAACTCTTTTCCTTTGGAAATTCTGAATGTTACCTAAACTAAGATTACATGTTTACTATAAATTAGATCAACTACTTTGCCACTTTAGATTAAGGCAATATATTGTGTTGGGCTCTTTTGATAGCCATGGTCTTCTTCTCTTATACCTTCATTGTTGTGAAGTATCAAGGGTAGCATTATACCAACATGTGTGAAACTTTCAATATCCTGGAAGGTGGTGTAGTGCAGTGGGAAGAGAGTAAAATCTGAAGTCAGATAGGTTTAGGTTTGATTGACAGCTCAACAAAGAGCAGCTACTTGTTGATTCTTCTGAATACTACTCTGGCTACTTCTCTAAGACTCAGTTTCATCGTCCATTAAATAGGGGGAAGTAGTGCCCAGCCATACTCTTTATATGATGGTTTGATGATAGACTCTGAAATAAAAATTATTTGATCTCCTATCACAAAAATAAGCAGAACAATTTATCTGTACTACAAGAGGTACTAGTCTATTGGAAAACATAACTGGAAAATGAATATTACAAATAAAATTTAAAGGTGAAGCTGCATTCAGCTGATCTCAGCTCAGGTGCCCCTTCTTCAGCAAGGCCTTCCCTGACCACCCTGATGAAAGTAGCCCCTTGGACACTCTGCTCATCAGCCTTTATTTTTGTCTCATCACTTGCAACCATCAGAACTTACATCACGTATTTTCTTTATAATTGTTTGCCCACCAGAATACAAACTTGAGAGCAAAGAGTATATAATTTGTCCACCATTATGTTCAGTGCCTACAGCTCCTGGGCATATTGTAGAAGCTCAATAAAGCTTTATTAAATCAATCAATACATAGCTGAATACCTAACTGATACAAAGCACTGTGTTTGGTGCTACAGAAGTTTAAATATGAATATTTAGTCTAAATATATAAATATTTAAACTAGAGTTAAAGGTAGTGTATAATCCAGTAGACAGGATAGGATGAGGGAAGCAAATAAAATTAAGCTTACCACCATACTTAAGGTGCAAAGAATGATAGAGCTTAGTACATAAGAGAGAGTACAAGAATAGAAAGGTGTTTCCAGCCAATGTGGAACCATCTATTACAGTTTATCATGGTGATGATGGGAAATACAGGGTGCTATTATAGGAGCATACACTGTGTTTCTCCATCTTCACTCTGTGGTCTACGGAGAGGGTAGTGGATGTGGTCTCTAAGAGAATGGTTCAATTGTGTGTTTTCTCTTCTGTTGTAATCTCAAAATTAATGTAAGTTTATTCCAGGTTATCAGTTTGGCTGTGTTATAACCAAGTATTTGCACAGGATTTCAGTGGCTGAAGTTTTATTTCTATTTATGATAACTTGGGCATCCAACTCTAATAAATCAATGTAGATGAATGAGAAGACTACAATAGTAGAATTAATTGGCCAAATGAAGCCCAAATGAGCTTTCAGATAAGTTTCTGTAGACAAATTAGAGGGACACAAGTTGGATTAGGCTTACAAACTCAAGAGGATTCATATTATGGTACTTAATTCGTATTCTCATCTCCAAGTGGAGTTTTGTTTCAGCAACATATTATCGTTTCACATATTGTGTTAGTGTCATTTTAAAAGTTTTATTTTGCACTTTAGTTCATATTCATTTGTAAATTTGTTTTGATTTATGATCATATAGCTGTCAACATAGGGATTTTATATCTAGGTTTGTACATGTTTAAGTATGCTTAAGTTATAATACAAAAATATAATTTAGGTCCACACGAGGAGTCTATAATTTTGTTTTTCCATTAAAATAGTTTTATACATTTATAACATTTGAGAAATAATGGTAGGCAATCTAATTTAGTCCTTCCTTGCTTTCTTCTATCACACTTTTTGAGTGTCTATATGTTAGTGGTGAAAACTCTGTTAGTGCCAGTAAGAAAGAGAATGGGGAAGAAGAGCTCGGTATAAATGTAGAAGTCTTTTGTTGCTTGGCCTGGAGTGGTTTCATGCTCTGGAGACTGTGGGAATGGTCAGGCCATGTGCCAAAATATGGAAATACCATATTGAGGGAGTTAAACTAATTAGTTCTGTTTGGCAGATGTTGAGTGTGAGGCCTTAATAGATTTCCAAATAGAGCCTACAGATCCAGGACTCAAGAGAGAGGAATTAGGACTTAAGCAGAGAGGGTTTAAGTGGCGTTTATGAAGAGAAGACAGTTGAGGTCAGGGCAGTAGATGAACTTTTCAAAGGCCAAGGCAGAACTTTGATGAAAACTGTGGTAAGGGGCATAAATGAGAAAAAACAAATCAAATAACCGACATTTCTAATTTATAATTTTTGTCCACTCTAAGAATTAAAACAACTGTTATTTTTAACATTGCTGTATACATTTTTTTTTTAAGTATAAAATTAAGCTTGCTTACCTAGAGGAAATCAGGGAGAAGAATTGTGTGGTATGGGATGTGGCATTTGAAATGGGTGGGAAATAATATAGTAAGAGAAAGAGAAGCAGAGAACATACCAGGGCATTTGCACCTCACAAACTCAAGCTAGGTCAGCGTTTACTTACCTTTTGAGATTTTTTTTCTTCTATAAGATATAAAGAATATCTTATCAGGTTACTGTGAAGAACAAATGTGATGATACATATGAAAATGCTGTAGGAAATTGTCATCACTGTGGAAATATTTGCTACAATTTTCTCTGGGCAAGCTTCTTAAAATTGATATTTTGCCATGTAAACATTTTCCTTAGTGCTTCATTATTTTTATTTATACTTCTATTTTTACCATCTAATTATTTTTCGACATTTAGTATTCATGAACATCAGGAATATTCTATATCATCTCTGCTTTTATTATATAGATTGTACTATGTGAATTACACAGCATGATGAAGCCATTAACTTCATTAACTAGAAAAGTGGCTCAGGTTTGAAATATAGATGATTTGCAAGTGGTAGCAGGAAGAACAGTAAAGGTAAATTGCTTTTCCTTGCCATCTTAAAAAATCTAACTCAGACTTTCTACAAAGATTAAAGAATTAAATAATTTAATTACTTAAAATTTTTACAGCCAAGATGAATAATTCCATCAATATGGCAGGATTATATAAAAAATTGTACCACAGATAAATGTGTACTGACTATAAAAATAAAAGTACATTGAGTATAGCCTTACTGGAGAAATAGCTAACTTTTGGGACGGTGGTAAAAATTGGTGCACAATTACGGGAACATTTATCTTATTCTCAAAAGGTCATCTAAATTTCTTTTAAAGTTCTACAATTTTCTTCTCCCACCCCAAAGTCATGTGGGGACGTCAGTAAACCCCTCAGCAGGAATCAGTAGGCAGGATAAATTGAGTAATGGACTAAAATATGGCAATACAGCAGTATTGAAGACTCAGAGTGCTGATTTCAGGATACGTATGATATAGAATAAAACAGTTTGTTTGTTTTTAAGAAAACAAACATATCAATAAGAAACACAAGCCTACTTGGCCTGTAGCTATAAATTCTAACATTGTGAAGCATTGTGTTCCTATGCTAAAATGAAAATGATGATTAACTACTGCACAATCCAAGTGAGAGGAATGGAGAAGAGAAAGAAATCTCATGCAAAACACCTGCCAACTTCTTTTCTTCGCCACCACGTTTCAGGAGTAATATCCATACTGAAAATACATTTTTAAAATCTTCCATTACTAGTTTCTCCACCTACAGAATGTATCAACTAACTTTGCAAACTATCTGAGGACAAAATTTTGCATTGCCATTTCCTAAGTTATTAATATCTGTCATGTTTAAGAGAAAACCAAAAGAAAATTCTATTTCCTTCAATCTTTATTTAAAATAAGAATATATCAACTTGTTTGTGGCCCCAGAATGCCGAGGCAATGGCACAATGCCTTCAATTAGCTCACAGAATATTCAGGAGGTAGAGACGTGAGGAGGAAGAGAGGGATGCTGAGGTTACTAGTTCCCATCTGACCCTAGGAAGTAGTGTAACACTTTTTGAAGAATTAAGATGAATAAGAAAAATAAGAAGAAAACATAATATGATAGATATTAAGAATATTTAAAGAGAGAACAGTTTGAGAAAAATAAGACAATTTATTTCAGGGAGGTTTTATTTGTTTCGGTTTTCTTTTTATTGTAAGCTCAAGTTATGGAAGAGTTTGAAAAGCAAAAAAGAAAAACTTAAATTGAAGTAAGATGGATTAAAGGAAAGAAAAGGCAACTTTGAATGACTGATGACTGCTGGAAATTGTTCTGGGGGCTTATTCTGATATTCCCTCTTCCTCTGTCTCCTTTTTTTTTGGCTCCTCCCTTCTGAGCATCACCATTATTTGGTTGTTTTCACTCATACTACTGTCTAATTGTTTTGATAATAATAATTGTATTCATTTCCTATAGTTACATCATATTGAGAAAATCTCATAACCTCTTAGAAGATCAGATTCCTCATCCCCTAAAGGTGGATGAAAAACTATATCATAGATTTGTTGGTAACAGTATGCAAATCACCTAGTACAGTGCCTGATGCATTTACTGGGGTATAATTTATTACTTGTTGAGAAATTGGTGTGTATTTATCATTATTAATGTTGTGGTGGTTGTTATAATTGTTATAGTGCACCAAACCAACATCCAAATTAAAAATAACAGCAATGCTCCCTATCAGTAAGCTCTCTGAGAAAGATAAGGAGACATGTAATTTATCCTTAAGTTTGTGTCTGTGGCTGCTTCTGCTTCTGTTATTTGCATCTGACTCTATATCTATGTCTGGACCTCTCTCTATATATCTGAATTGGCATTGGTGTGAAGTCATTCATTCAACTAGCATTTATTAAGCTACTTGGATCAGGCAGGATACTAATAGTTGAAGATGCAAACAGGAAGTGTTTTGCAACCTTAAAGTATTTACAATACAGAAAGAAGTAGATATATAAATAAATAGATGCTGTAAATTATAGAAGTTTATAAGATGAAAATCTACAGAAATTGCAGTGTGGATACAAACAAACAAGCAAACAAATAAAACGGTCAGTTCTACATGAAAGTGAGAGTAAATGGCAATTAGGAAAAGCTACCCAAAGGATCTGAGTAGCTAAAACTTGGTAGTCAAATTGTGATGCAAATTTTTCCCTGATCATCCTAAATACAAGAAACTGAAAAGATAGAGGTATAGCCAAAATTAGAGGAGGGTTTTGGATTAGGTTACCTACTTGGGTCATTTCTAACTACATTTTACAACTAAATGCCAAAATGATGCCTTGCCCACAAATTCAACCAACATTTATTTCTATTTAATTTATTTCTGTGGACCAGATATTGTTCTAGGGTATAAAAACATGACAAGATAATCTGAACTTTTACAGGGGTCTCAAGGATAGTATAAAGATCTATGTACAAATACTTTAGTTTTCTATTTAATAATACAGTTAGTACAGAATGGGAAATGGTTTATTTTCCTCTGGGGCACGGAAAAGGCTTAAGGTACCACTTAAGATAGGCTTTAAATATACACAGTAGCAGGTGAAGGGTATTCTCCTGTGAAAGGGTGTGGAGAGGACCAGCGCCACGTAAGTCTGAAGATGTAGGCAGGGGTTGGCTAGTTTGTGATAGCTTTGCCTAATGTCAAGGAACTTGAACTTCACTTGGTAGAAAATAAGACTTAGTTGCAAGGTTGTTTAGTTGTATTTTGTTTTTAAGGCTAGAAGGGACTTGCGTTTTCTAAAATGGGGAAGGAAGAAAATAGAGCAAAGAAAACTAGGAATCTACTGTAATATTCCAAATGTGTGTGAAGGCTTGAGATTGTGGGGATGAAAAGAAAATAAATATCTGGAAGTGGAAGCTGACAAAGAAGAAATGATGAAGATTGACTTTCATATTTCTAACACGTGATCAGGCAGCGACTATTGCAAGAAGAAGCAATTTCGGGTAGAAAAATAACTCTACTTGAGTAGCTATTACTTAACAGGCTCTGTGGCAAGTGATCTATAGATAGCTTCTAAGATAGCCCCACAAATAATTTAGAAATGTAGGGAATAATTTTCCCATTTCACAATTGAGGAAATTGTTGTCTAACCACTGGCTTCAAACTCTTCCTACATTCTACCACATTAAGCAAATTTAAACACCTTTCATAAAAATAATATGATATAATGGTGAACTTGAACAAAATGCCAGGTTTAGAAAGAACTAACTGGAAAACATTGAAATGGGGAGTAAGATCTGATTTTCAGCTCAAGATGTACCAGGTCTGCATTATGGGTGCTATTGTGAAAGAAGTCACCTTGCCTTTTTTGCTATGTTTTGTGTACTCTAGGTTTTCACATTTTGAAAAAACTGTCAGGAAAAAAACAACAACCCTCAATTCTCTAGAGAATAGTAACAAAAATAAAGACTGGATAACTTGGTTCTGTGAGGAAAGGGCTAAGGAAGTTGTGTTTAGCTTTGAGAAGTAGCAACTGGGAAGTGATCTCTTCATTGCTTTCACTCACTTTGGTGGTTGCCAGGTGAAATATGTTTAATGGTGGTTTTCCACGTCTGAGGAAGCACAAATACAGAAGAATAGATGAGCTTCCTGGTCTAGAATAGTTTCACAAACTCTTGCCTTAATGCTGGGTTCGATGATCCTTTTGAGATCTCTTACAGCTATATTTTGAAAATCTTAGTCTATCAAATTGCTAGAATAAAATTGTTTCATTTCTGAGCAGCAATTTGTGCATTTTATATAACTGGAAGATTTTTGGATAGGCTAGACTTTTCCTTTGCCAATATCTAAGACGCTCTGGTATATATTTGTAAACATACCTCATATAATTCAAGAAGGTTGTATAAAATGAAAAACATTTATCACTAGAAGGCATTTTTCATATATCGTATTTAATTCTACATAGTTTCAACAAGTTGTCTTTTGGATGAGAAAGGAAAGTCGTTAAGGTAATTGTCTTTATATTTGCATAGCACCTTCAGTTCAGACACCTGGGTGTTTCATGCTATTGCTATCGATGTTTTGTTTTGTTTAAACTGATTTAGGGTATGTTATAAAGTAGGATGATTAGTAATAATTTTTACTTTCGAGATAAATTCATTAACACAAGAAGATCTTTTATCTTGTCAATTGTTATAAATGCAAATTCTTTCTGTATTTCCTTTAGTCATTAACTCAGTAAATATTTTTGGAGTAGTCATTCTATGCCAAGAACTGATATTATAAATAAATGTATTTTTAAAACCTAGACATCAGTTTTTGGGTGTAAGGGGAGCGGAGAATTGCCTGCTTCTTGACGTCCGTGTGACTTTTGCCTTAAGCCTCTCAATTATGTGGCCGGAGTAAATCCCAAAACCCCTAGCAGTCTCTGCCAGTCCCAAATGGAGGAGGAGGTGGCGGCATGGGTCTGATTTTGGAATGTTGCTTCAGCTCCACTTCACAGCATGTCTGGTAGGAAGTCAGCCTCCTTTTAAAATTTTCACTATTGAAAATCACTATGTGAGTGATTTTCATGAATCACTATGTGAGTGAATTTCATGAATGAGTGCTAAGCATTCATGAGCTTAGCAGATTTTACTGGAAATTTCTGGAATCACCGTACTTTTTGCCCTTGGCTTTCTTCCCACTAGCCTGTGTTGGAATCCCACTCCAGGATTATACTTCAGCGTGCCCAACTCCCCTAATTCTGCTAGGCCAAGTGGGTCAGCGATTCTCAATTCTATTTTCCAAATTTGGACATCTTATCCCATCAAGGTGCTTACAGAAAAGGTTCACTATACTTAGAAAGCAATTCTGTCTATAAATAGTAGAAACAAAGAAAATCTGTTACACCTGTTTCTATCAAAATTCAAATTCTTAATGAATTGCTATGTTTGAGTGTCATTGGAAGCTTTGACTGGCTGCCTCATCTTTAGAAGCAGTTCTCTATGTTCACATAAACCTGTCAAATAGACGGAGGATTTGTCGATCCTCAGTTTCTCCCCCGGTACCTCCGCCTACTCTTGCCTTTGCAAGAAGGAAAACAAAAACTTAGTTTTTTCTTCCTCTACAGAACTAGAATTCATCCTTAATCTGTTCTATTACGTATTATATTACTTATGCTTATTTAAATTTATGCACGTCCTTCTTGAGGAGGTCTGTTTTGCCTAAAAATTACAAAGTTTGGACCCAATTACTTTTAGCTTTTTTTTTAAAATCTCTATCAGTCAAAAAAAACTGAGACGTATTTGAATAAAGAAAATAACAGGTGTAGGTAATATACTTTAAAACTGTTATCAAGAGGAAAATAAGTCCTTATTATTAACTTTGTTTATAATTCATTTTATTTATATACAATCCATTTCTAGGTTTTTTTCCAGTTTGGGGTCTTTCTTTTTCAATTTTCCCACTTATAATATTGTGGCATCTATATTTTTTAAAACTAAAGATAAAGAGAACATTTTACTTAACATTAAAAAATGATGGACAATGGATTAGTTTATCTTTCCTGCAAATTGAACTTCAACAGATGTGTAATGCAGGTGTAGATCATCAACACTTTATGATATGCCTGCTTTTAATTTTCATCTAATGCCTTGATTGCTTACGAGTTAGTCATGTGTGGTGTAGGGAAAATTTTGAAATGCCTCCTAATCAGTTGTTAATTAGAAATAAATCATCACATTTTAAAGAGTTGGTAAAATACCCTTTTCTGATGAAATGGCAATTGCTTTTTTTCTTTGCTTTTGTTACACAAAATTGAGCTCTGAGATTTGGATGATTAGAGATTACCAGCCACGATTATGACAAGGTTCTGATTTAACATTTTCCTCATTGTGATAGTAGGAACTTGGTGCATTTTAAAAACATAAGTGTTTCTTCGATGTTTATATGATGAATATCAGTTATGATTGATATTTAGAGATTAGTTCATGGAAGGGTTTACACGAGTGTAACATAATTGCAATTCTTTTTCTACCAATTGATTTTATTGCTATGTTTAATGGTTTGTTGCATACTTTGCAGGATAATGAATATCATTTCCTTGTATTATCCTATAAATAACCTGGAAATTTTTTAATTAGGATAATCATAGTAGCTGTCTTTACTCTCGCAAACATGTACTGCGCCATGCCTTTGAGAACTGGAATATATACCTGTTTCAAGCCATACTATGTATGCCATTATGTATATATATATGTACAAATATATATATATCACATATATATTCAAATTGTTTTCATACTTTATACTTGTTGGATAATGTTCTCTTCTACTTGTGTTCCCTGTTAAACTTGCATTTACATAGCTAGAGATGCCATTTTATATTAGCTTCCTCATTAATTTTTATCAGTTCATTTGACAAGGGCATAACTCCACATTGATTTTTCAAATAAAGCAAAAACTTCAGCCTAAATGAGAAGCCTGTTGACACTCAGTTATGGTGGATACATATAGTTTGAAATGATGTATAGCTTTAAGAGAGATTTTTGTTTTTTTGGCCTTCGTAAATACACTGAGACCTTGCAACATGTATATACTTTAGCAAACAAAGTACTACTTTTCTTTATAGAGTACTTGAAAATATACAAAACGTTCGTATATACAACTTGACAAACCACTAACCTAAAGAGAACAGGCACAAATAAACTTCGGTATTAACAGTTAAGGTACATTTCCTTATTTTTTATATCACACGATCCTTCATAACTATTACATCTTGATAAATGGGGATGCCAATCGGATTTTGAAAACATACTGTTTGCAAGGTACTTAAAGTCCAAGCATCCCAGGTTTTGAAAGGTGTGATCCTCTCTCAACATTGACAGTCCATCCTACCAGGATTTGAAGAAATAAAACAGCTTGGGAGAGTCTATACACTTTATGAGTTTATTTTTTCATTTTATTTATTCTTTGGATAGGTAACTAACAATCACCAGAGATCTGGATATTGATAAAATAAAAAAGCATATATTTTTGATGCATGTTGTTTCTATGGGAAGTAGCCTATGACTATTTTTTTCTTATTTCATTATTTATACATTTTATAATGGAATGCCTCTATACTATCTAAATTTGAATTAAAACAGTAAGTTCAGCCAGTTATTAAACAAATATGTATTGAGCCTCCCTATATGGCGGTATATATTCATCATTTACTCTGTCCTTGTTTTGTTTCGTTTAAGTTATACCTAGAACGTCCTCTCCTATAAAATTTTCAAAAATTTGTTCATTTTCTTCCAATCCATTTAATTTTCAAAGTTTATTAAAATATTGAACACATTTGTAATTTTTATTTATGTGGTGCAGCTTTATTTGTTTTTTTAAATTAATGACTCCCCAGCTATTAGAACTAACACTGTCTATGGAATAATCTTTATTTTCACAAATGACCTGAAATGCCTCCTGTATTATAAACTAAATTTCCATGTATGTATGTAAGCCTCTTCTCACTTCTATTCTGTTCCATTGACCTATTTATCTTTTTCACCTCTAGAATGATTTATTGAATTTCAACATTTTATGATAATTATTATATCTTATCTTTTAATAACTTATATTGTCAGGCACTACATTAATATTTTATTGTAAAATTATCTTAACTGTTCTTACCCATTTGCCTGCCTTATATCAACACATTTTAAAAATTCATTGTATATATAATTTTTACAATTAAAAATCAATTTAAAATTTTAAAATCCCCCTAACTACCAAATAAGGGTTGTATACAGATTTGAAGAATATTCATTTTAAGGAATGCCAAGTCAATAACTTCCCTCAGACCTCAAGATGTAGACATAGGTATTTTACAATTAACAAAAGGTCAGCTTTTTGTGGTAAGAACCCATCTAATAAAAACTGCATAAATTAGATTTTGAAGTTGAATTCAATTCGAATCAATGCATCTTTGCACACTTTTGGTCTCTTTATTTATCATAACTACCTTTTCTTGGACCCTGTTTAAAGATTAATTTATTGATTCTTGACTGATTAGGAGGAGGTGATAATGGGAATCTTGAAGACAGCCCTACTCTGCTTGATAGAATTGTGGCTAATTCCTCAAACGTGATGGAGTTGGAGGCAAAATGAATTTTAAGGCTATTACTTTAAAAGTGAACTTTGTACACGATATCAAATTCAGAAAAATCTACCCAAGATACCAATTCCCACTCTCCTAGGGGGAATTGTTAATGAGGAAAATCTGGCATATTTGAGTCCATTAACAGGAACATGTGGCTTTCCAGATAGGTAGCTGTAGCTGACATAGCTGGAGCAACCCTGCTGCTGTGGTGAAAAGCACTTAGGTGAATACAAATTCCTTATTGCTACTCTTTGGGACTTCACTGGAAAATGAAAACAATAATAAACTCCTGTCCAATATGGAACTGATTTACTGCCTTTCAAGATAGCTAAGTAAGGTCCTCAAATGCCCATTTGACATTTCAACTGCTTTATTTGGCATGCATATTTCCTGGGAGACATACTTTTATTTATGCATTGCTAATGCATTACATTTCATGCTGCGTGTTGATTTCTCAAACTGGCAATTTTTTACAAGCTAACTAAATTTCTTATTTAGAGGAATAGCTATAGAATAAAGCCTGATATGAATATTTCTGAGCACACCTACTTTGACTATGTAGCACAATAGAAAATAGCATTTGTGAAAGATCCACAAACTGTATTTGGGAAAAGGGGGCAGTGGTGTTGTATATACTTAATGGAGTTGTGGTCACCAGGGTGAGCAAGCTCATGACTTTGCCAGGAGTTAGAAGAACAGATACTACTTTACCTGCTCCATTCCTGCGAAATGTTATATCGCCGATTTAGTATTCATATATTCCTTTGGGAGGAGGACTTTCACGTTTTGTATCTTTCAAACATTTGCCAAATGAAAATAAGCTAGTGATTTCCATGCTTTTTTATCCACCTGTGTGAAGACTGAAAACAGCTAGAACAAGGGAATTCAAGTCAACCAGTTAATCAAAATTCATTGTTGAGGGCTTCCAGATCATTTCTACCAACCTCTCACTCCTTGTGAAGGGATTTTATTGTGAGTACTTAATATTTTATGGGAATGCTATCAGCTTCTTACAGAGCCCAAAGGAGTTATATATTTTTCTGACATATGATCATAATTCCCATCAGTGTGTTTAATGTCAGCATCTGTAGGATTCCTTTGATTTTTTAAAGAGAAAAAAAAGTAAAGAATTCCAGACGTCTCAAATAAGAATAGCTGTGCATGCTTCAGGAAATTCTTATTACTCTGGGTAAATACTTGGGGACCAGAGAGACAGATATGCAATGGATGCCTCTTAGTGGTTTGCTGGTTAACCTATTTTTCCTCTACCTATTAAACTGTTCCTGAATGAGAATTTTGAGGATTAGTTTTGCACACATACACATACATAATTTATGCTAGTGCAAAGCATACACATATACATATCCATATATATGTATATTTTAATATATATTACAGTATAGGATATTATATTATCTGAAAATTGATCAGGTATTACAAGTGAAATGAGAGTTTTAGTTAAAAAAATTGAGACAAATGAAAAATGTTTAAGATTACATATGATGGATGATTCTACAATTATTCTATTAAAAATAAAATCTCTCCAGAATACTATCCATGACACAAACCACAAGACCACAAAGACTTGGAATGTGTTCTTTATTCTGTGACAGGCTTTAAATCAACCAGGATCTAATCAATTTGTTTTGCTAAGTACTATTTCTTTTTTATTCTTTTTACTCAGAACCATGTAAATGGCCTCTGCTGGCCATGAGGTAGTTGGATTGATAATTAATCCTTGCAAAAGACAGCAACTGGTTTAATAGTGAAAAATTATTCGGTTAACTAATTTGACTGACCTTTTAACTGAATTGAATGAATCATCCTGTTTTGGCATCCAGTAAAGTCAAGAGCTAAACACAGTAAATACTTGATCTATTGATGCTTTTTGCTATTGGAAATGAATATTGAGCCCAATTAAACTTTGAGGAGGGTGTTAGCAAATGTTTTCTTCTAAAAAGCGTATACAACCTTCACTCATATGACATTTACTCCATCAGCAGCTAGATCCTTGGCCATCATTTGACTATGAGTTCTTTGAATCAGAGGTTTGAAGAGAAGTCTTGTAATGGTATGTGTTTCCCCAATAGAATTTTGAAATATCAAGATCTGACTATAAAGTTTTGATGTCATATTTAGTATAAGCCATGAGTTTGGCCCATTAACTTTATTTTTTTATGTAAAATCCTCACTTCCTTTTTGTCACTTGATAACATGTTCCATATCGATTATTGTGAGATGTTTTAAATTATCAATGTGTATTTCCTCAGAAAGGTATTATAAGGCAGTGGGGATGAAATTGAAGGAAAAAAAAACAATAGGAACTAGTTTCTAAATAAAAAAGAATCCTCAGAATTTGTGAATAGTGTACTTCTTTGGCGTGTTTAAGACCTATGTTAAGCCAAAGTTAACAACATAATTAAGATGTCAAAAAAATAGTGATAATTTTATTATGAGCAACCAGAAAAAATGCTACTATAGCAATTAATATTCTGATAAAGCAACAAGACGTGAAATGATTAAGAGACAAAATTTTCATTATTTGTAGACAATGTGATTATACACCAAGAAAACTCAAGAGAATCAGCTGAAAAACTTTTAGAATTAATGAGAAAATTTAGTTAAGCATTAGATACAAGACATTGTAAGCCTGAATAATTAAAGCAATTGATATTAACAAAAGAGTGGGCAGTCAAATCAGTAGACTAGCCCCCCAAAATCATGTTTTGGTGTGTTAATTTTTTATTACAGTGCATTAAAAATTAATACAAGTAAAATGAATAAAACCAAAAAATATATTTCTAATTATTGTTTTGTGGGATCTTTGGCACACAACTTATTTTATTATAATCGTCATTCAATTATGTTTATTGACCACCTACTATGTGCCAGGCACTCCCCTAGGCCGGTATATGGCATCAGTAAAAATAATTGGCAAAAGACCATGTCCTTGCAGATTTTACCATCTGTTCATACAAAGGCTTTCTGAAGTTTTATTTTACTTTATTGCTTCCTCTTGTTTTCCTATCCCAAACACATTGCCCTCCCTGCATGGATATCCATTCTAATTTATTCCTTAAATATTCTTTTTATCTACCAGAAATTGTTGATATATTTGTATGTATGTTCTTGAAACTATGCATCGTTTTCACGTGGATGCTTTTATTTTTAACGTACCCAAATGATATTGTTATAAAGTCCATTCTCTTCCATATATTTTTTTTAATTCTGCCTTTTATTTTTAAGATCTATACTTTTGGCTGTATTTCTCCTGGATAATATTCCATTGTATGCTTTTGCATATACCATACATCATTTACAAATTCCCCTGGTGATGGACACAAGTTGAACCCAACACTTTCTAACATAAGCACTGTTATCATGAGTATCTTTCTATTTATGGCATGCCCAGATGGTCTGTTTGGTTTTCCTAACACATATCTGGTTTATGCCTATGTCCCAGTGTGGTATTTAATCTCTTGTTACTCTCATCAATCTTTCTCTCCAAGAGACTGCTCTGGGGTTTATGCCCAGTGTTGGAATTGCTTAATATGGGATATATGTTAATATTCTTCTTCAGAATAGCTTTACCAGTTTATATTCCATAAAGTTTCTGAGTTTCTGTTTTCCCAATCCTCACAAACAATTGGTATCTGTCACTTACTTTTTGATAGAAATATTTCATTGGCATTATAAATCACAGTTTTTTTTCCTCACTAGTGAAGCAGATGATGTCTCTGTATTCTTCTTACCTATTTTAACTTGTCTTTTCATGAATTGGTTATTCATATATTTTGCTCATTCCATATTGACATAAAGTCTTTGTTATGCTAATTTGAAGCATTCCTTATTTATTGTAAATATAAATCATCCCCTTATTAGATTTAAAATGTTACAAATAGCTTTCCCAGTTTGTCGCTGGCGTCATCACATTAAAATCCTTAATTGTACTCAGATATATCATTTACGTCCCCTTATTGTCACAAAGGCATTCTCCTTACATTTTAAGCTTTAGTGTCTTCACATTTAGGTGAGTATTCGGAGCTTCTTCCTGTACGTGATGTTAGATAGAGAATTTTCTCCATACAATGAGTCATCTTTTACCCAAAATCTTTTACTAATTTAACATTGACAAAATGACCTATTCTGGTTTTTAATACCATCTCTACATCAGGGTGCCTTATGCACATAGGTCTGTTTCAGGGCTTTCTATTCTCTCCGTTGTATTGTATAGTTTTCTGCGTCTGTTCTACATTCTTTAAATACAATGACTTAGTGATATAATATCTGGTAGGGAAAAATTACCAAGTTTTGTCATTTCTGAATGTAGTTTCAGGTATCTGTAGACCTATTTGCTTCCACAAACTTTTAATTGTTGTTAAATCAATTGTCAACTTTCAAAAAACTGCTGGGATTTTGAATAAAGTTGAATTGGGATTATAAATTGCTTTGATGAGAATTTACATTTTCATAGGATTTAGTCATATTCTTCATGAACAGGTATATCTTTCTACTCATTCAGCACTATTTAAAAGGTTATTTATGATGGCCTTGTGCATTTATTGTTAGATTAATTCCTGTAACATACATTTTGTCATTATGATATGGAATCTTATTTTCTATTAACTTGTAATTCATTTCTACTGGGATTTTATTTTGTAATCTCACAGACTTACTGCGTTTTCTTATTAATTCTAACAATTTTTAAAATTTATTTCCTTAGGGTTTTCATACAAAATGAAACCAAACCAAACTAAAACCAGTCATACCTCTTTCTGTTTCATGTTTATGCTTCTTCTTTCTTTTTCTTGAGTTATTAAGTTTGCTAGAACCTTGAGAAGCACATGAACATCGATAGTGATTGGAACCATCCTCTCAAACTTCAAAAAAATATGTCAAAAATTTATTCTCCAAGTATAGCATTTGCTATGGAATTTTAAAAGTAACATTTTTCTAGTTAAGAAAAATGCCAATTTCAGATCTCAAAAAGTTTTATTTTTGTTATTAAAAGATGTACACAATTGACAACTTTTTATATCACACTAGGTGATAAAGTAATTGTGTTTTACTTTTAGTTCATTATTATACATAATTTCATTGATGGATTTTCTGAATTAAATAACTCTTGAAGTAAGTTCCATTTAATTGTATCATATTATTTCTAATACATTGTTGGATTAGTTTAATTGTTATTACATTTAGGATCTTTATAACTCTGTTCATAAATGAAATATACCTATAATTTACTTTTCTTGTGCTATCCCTACATGGTTTAGATTAAAGGAAAGACACTCTCTCTCTGGTTGTTTTTTTTTTTTCTACTCTTTTTAGAATAATTTATTTAATTTAAGGATAATCTTTTCCAAAAATACTGGTAAAATACATCTATAAAATTGTGGAGATTTTATGAGGAATCTGGGATAGAACCTTGATTGACATTTCAAATTACTTTATGATTAATAGTTTATTTGCGTTATCTATTTCTTCTTTTATTTTCCAACTCTCCTCTATCTTTCTGGGGATATTTATAATGTTTTTTATATTGTTGTTCTTTTTGCTGCCTTAGTTCTGCTTCTGGTATAGGTTTTATATTCATTGTCTTTCATTTACAGTGTTTGCATTCTTCTCATATCTCCTAAGTTTTGCTTGTGAGGTCTCAGCCTTGGCTAGAAAGATCTACCCTGAGGGAGGCAAAAAAGACTAGAGTCTTCTTTGATTGTATCTCCTTCACATGACTTTAGGTGGGAATGAGTGACTTAAAGTGGAGTGCCTTAAGTATTCCAATCTGCCTCACTCGCTGTCTATTACCCTCTCCCTAATTGGTTCTATAATTTGTATAGATATTCATCCTCTCGAAGACAAGAATAACTATCCTTTTATAGAGAAATATACAATTTCATGCATTTATTTAAATAAACTGGAAGCTTCTTTGACATTTCCAAAGACCATCATATTTTCTTTTTCCTACGAGTTCTCTCAATCTTACTGCCACAGAATTTTGCATTTTTATTTAACCTTAATACTATTTGCCTTCCATTTTTAAACTAATACAATTGACTTATTATAAATTACTGAGGCTATCTTACAAGAAAAAAAGAGAATGAGATATTGCACTGATAAATTCAGTCATGTCTGTCTAAAAAAAGAACTCTGAAGATTAAAGACTACTAAACTACCCATTAGTGGGTTTGATCACTTTTCCTGGAAATGATGACCATGACATTGCTGAATTATTTGCAGGAAATTTTTGCCATAAATTAATTAAGATCACCTAATTGTGAAGTTAGTGAAAGACAAAATACTTAAATGGAATAGGTGAGATTAAGTTCCTGACAAGAGAAAAATTCAAGATGTTGAGAAAGTTCCAAAGGCAAACATGAAGAAATTCTGGAAATTCCAACCTCATTGGAATAAGAATCTCTTTTTTTATCTCATCATAGAGTCTAAATATTTTCAGAACATGGCATCTTTGGTGTATGATTAAAGTTGTCTAACAAGCAAATAATTAAATTCTGATCATCATTTAGCACCTTACAAAATTATAGAGCTTCCAATTTATATTGTTATGTTTTAATTATATAACTTTATAGCAGTTTAACACAATAAGAATTATCTCCAATGACATCTGAACTGATAAAATTAGACAGAAAATTTCTAAGACAAAGACGTTTCAGTGTATGTGAGTCTTCTATCTTTATATCATATTCTTTGCAACTTGGTAATCAAAATTAAGACTTTTTAAATTGGACATTAATAAGTTTGTTCATTCACTTATTTATCTGAAAAATGTTTCTTGCATACCTACCATACATATACCAGACTTTTGTAAATGCTGGGTTTTTATCAGTGAAAAATGAGAAACTGTCACTGCTGTCAGGGGCTTGTAACTTAGTAAGAGAAATAGTCATTCAACAATTAATTACACCAAATGTCACTTAATTTCAGTTTTGATAGCAGCAGAAACAGAAAGGTTTAGAGTTCTATAAAAGCATATGGGAATGGGATGGGGAGAAACTAACTCTGGGAGAGCAGAAAATGCTCCCCCAAAAGAGTAAAATTTGAATCTAGACCTGAAGATGAGTGAGAGGTACCCAGGAATTAGGGTAGGGGGCAAAGGGAAAGAGAATTTTTCAGTCTCCTGGCTGTCTTTAACCATATCCCTAACTGATTCTAAGAGTAAGGTCAAAATCTAATAGACGCTATTAGCTTTTCTTACTGCTTCCAGTTTTTCATTGCTCATAAGTGAGTGAGAAGGGAGGATGTGATTAAATAGAATCTAAGGCAATCTGCGATGAAGGAGTGAATGAGAGCCTTAGGATCCCCATTTGTATGGTAGGTTTGAATTGTCATCCCTGCTGGCTCATGTTATTGTTCCCTGGGTAAGGCATTTGCTGAGTAAATGAGGTGAAAAGCATACACCATTGCCTGTGGCCTCTCCACCCGTACTGACTGCCTCAGCATGGAGGCCAGTGATTAAAAGGATACAGAAATTTGCTGCTTCCACTCCTGAGAAGGCTCAGCGCAGTAACAAGCAGCATGATGGAATATACCTTGCCTTCTTGTTAAACTGTTATTTTAGGGAATAATATCTGGTTCAGGCTGTCTTTTCATTATCTATGACATCCATTCTAATTTACAAATTATGCAGAGGTAATAATCTATAGAGAGAATATTTTTCAATTGTATTATTGAGATTGGCATAGGTTTTGTCTGTAGGTTACTTTCAGTTATTCAAACAAAAGTTTTGCAATCAAGTAGAGCATAGATGAGCTGTGCCCTCATGATATATTATGTCCTCACTAAGGGCACAACTTAGTTTGTGATTACACATTTAATTAAAATACAGACATTAGCCTTGACATTATCTTGTGTACAATCTGGTTAAACAATTTCTAAAAGCTTCATTGGAATTACAGAGTGACCTCTTTAAATGAATGAAATTCAGGACAGCGCCATTCTATAATAATGATGGATTATCTAAAACCAACTCCTATTTTACCAATGTATTAAATGTTTGCTTCATTTTGGAGCATTGTACTGTCTGAATATTAGTGCTAAAGCTTTGCCACAAAGGTCAGTATCAAAGATATTTCTAGCACTTTTCTAAATATAGCCAAAATGTAATGTGCAAAATATTCATTAAACCAAAAAAAGAACAGAGGAAACCTACTGATTAAGGAGCTAAGCTTTTTCAAGATATTTATAGCTATATATTCAAATATACAAAAAATTAGAAGAGCTATGGGTCTAATTATTTCTCTCATTTTAATAATGATTAAGTATTTTTAATAGTTGTTTCTAAATAAATATTTTTAATAGTTGTTGTTCCTAAGCCATGATGTTAGTTTTCTAATGATTTGCATTTGAAATGAAATACTTCTGAGATTTTTACTTGAAGTATTTGTTGTAACCCTCTAGCAAAATGTGACCAATATCATTGATCAGAATTAGTTGTGCACTAAGACTTTTTAAAATCTATTTGTTAGATCATTAAAATAAGGTATTTATTGAACTTAAATAGGCAACATTTCTTGGCAAAATATTTGAACTATGATAATAAGTGCTGCTCTTTCAGATTGTTTTCATCCATCTATTTATCCATTCATCCAAGCATTAATTCCAAAATCTTAATTAGCCACTTACTTTGTGACACACATTATATTATGAGATAAATAAAATAGCTAAAAATACAAAGTAAACACTTATTGATTATTTATTTTGTGTCAGAGACACATCAAAGCATTTTATGTGCAATAAAGCATCCAATCCAAAATCTACCACATAAGGCAGGGACTATTATTAAACTCATTGTGGGTGAGGAAAGCAAGAGAAAGAGACATGAAATGACTTGCCCACATTCACCTCGCTGAAACGTGCTAAGATTCTTATCTAGCAAAAATCCAGGTAAGAATACTTTAATCCTTAAACTCTTCTTTCTCTGTGAAAGACAAATCCCTAAAGGTTTATCTAAGTTATAGCATGAACTTTTAAATTAATCTAGTAGGAAATACAAACACATAAGTAGATAATTACAGTTCACTGTAATAAAGTCTATTATAAGCAAGTTCCAGAGGTTTAAGCAGAGTGGAAAAAAGCTGTCAGGAGTGATTTCAGAGAGTATAAATCTCATGTGGCAGTAATTCTCTTCCACAAAAAATGAGAGTCAAACAGTTAGTAACTAACTCTTAAGATAGTAAGAAGAAACTAATGGAAGTCTAATCACAATTTGCAGATCTCTTATTTAAGAGAAACAAGTTCCTTAGTTTTAGGTTTTCTACCATGGCTTTTACTTTTGATACTTGCTCCATCTTGTCTGTCAAAAATGAATATGTTAATATTCAAAATCATTAATCATACTTACATTGGTTATTTCACAAACAAATATGTTTATCATTGCGACTTCATACCTTAATACATTTTAGGTACTATATGAGGTAATATTTTGAGCAGGTAAGATTTTTGCCACTATTATATGAGGAAATTAAATATGTCAATAATTCATCATATTCTACAAGGGCATGATTACTTCTTGATACCACCCACCAGCTGAATCAGAGTGGTAATCACTCATTGGCTACTACTTATGGCTGATGAAGTCTTGGTTGTTTAACTATGTAATACATTGTGCATGTAAAATGTTTATTAATCCCATTTAATGCAAAAGAATAAAAAACAAAAGTATTATCTGGAGAGGCATTCATAGCGATGACATTGTGATTACACCAGAAGATAAAAGGCTGGAGAAGGAAAATTTATCCTGAAGACTTGGGCAATGAGTTCTAATATACACATATTTTGAAGGAAAAATATATTTTTATATATTTTTCCAATTTAACACTCACGTTTATAAATTTAGATACATACTTCTACTATGTAAATGATGGGAAGCTGCTGAAATCTGAATTATTTATGAATCATTTACAAATTTCTGTCTTTTTTAAATAAAGCAGTCAGTTTTTCTATATCTAAGGATTAAACAAATTCATATCATTTTGTAATTGAAATTTAGGTTTAATTTGTATATACTCATAAGAGTATCACTCAATACAACCTCTCCAATTTTTATTAAGGCAGGTAATTACATTATTACTTACCCTTGCTCCAACTAGCACTATTTTTAAGGCTTCTTTGAAGAGAAAGTGTTTATTTGTAATAAAACTAAACCTGGATTCTGCTGAGAGACAACTAAGCTACTTTGTTCTGGAAATGTATTAACTCTGAGGCCATACATTGCATAACTGGTAGAAATATTTTACTTGTGGTTGGAAACCAAATGTATCTCCGAAAGAGAAAAACACACCACCTTTTTTTCCTAGAAGCAGTAGGATCAGCATTTCTTTAAAAATAAGGAATTGAAGGGGCTGGCCCCGTGGCCGAGTGGTTAAGTTCGCGCGCTCCGCTGCAGGCGGCCCAGTGTTTCGTTGGTTCGAATCCTGGGCGCGGACATGGCACTGCTTATCAAACCACGCTGAGGCAGCGTCCCACATGCCACAACTAGAAGGACCCACAACGAAGAATATACAACTATGTACCAGGGGGCTTTGGGGAGAAAAAGGAAAAAAATAAAATCTTAAAAAAAAATAAATAAATAAGGAATTGAAGGTACTTGTCATTATGAAATATGATTCTGTAGGGACAGCACAGGCATGGATTGTAGTAGTGACCAGGTACCACAATCATTCTGAGAAATTTCATTACCTCTGCTGAGGGTTATGCATCCATTAAGTCATTGGTCATCTTTCATTTAAAGCCATAGATTTAACAGTTTCTCAGTCAAGCCAGACACAATCCTGCTTTTGGGCCTTTGCTCTAGCAATCCCTCTGCCTAGAACATTCTTTCCCCAGATATCCCTCTGCCTAATTGTCACCTCCTTCGAGTCTTTATCAATTTCTACTTTACCAGCCCACTCTCCCCGACTGTCACCAAACCTTGCTCCCCTTTGGCCCCTTCCTGGAGTTCAGTTTCCTTTCACTCTGCTCTTCTTTTTCTTTATTTCTACAGCACCTACATAAGGTTGCCACATTTAGCAAATAAAAATACAGGACACTCAGTTAAATTTGAATTTCAGATAAACAACAAATAAATTTTGTAAAATGGGACATGTGTATACTAAAAAAATTATTCCCCATTTATCTGAAATTCAAATTTATTTTCATAAATTTGGAAATCCTATATTTTATCTGGCAACTCTAACTTGCCACCTTCTAAAATCCTATAGACTTCATGCGTTATGTTGATTTTGTATTTCTTGTCTCCCATAAGACCAGGCATCTCTGGCTAATTTTCATCACATTATCAAGTGTCTAAAACAGTACTGGGCTTGAAGCAGATGCTCAATAAACACTTGCAGGATAAAATTTGTTCTAATAAAGATGACCCAAACTTTTTGTGTTTTTTTCAAATATAATCTCAATTATAAGGATCAGGATATAGTTGATTTAATTTTCAAATCCACCTTAATAGTTAATTGATATTTTCATATGATTAATTGGTGTGAAAATTCTTCATTGATTAAATAAAAATCTTTGATCAACTACATGTGAAATGACTAGACTAGAACATGGGCACAATCCAAGATTGAAGAGTTGTTTCTCTAAGGCATAAAAAAATCATTCTGGGCCTATTAATTTGAATTGTTTTTCTTTAACCAATGCTAGGTAGGCACACGTGTGAGAATTATTATAATACTAAATTATTAATGTCATGCATTTAGATACATTTCGTTAGTTGAGGATTGCAAGTAAACAATTGATCTGTGCTTTACATTAGGGTAAATCTTTTGTGACTTTTTTTTCAGTAAATTAGGCTAATTACCAAGTAGGATTAAGCAGTATAATTATTTTTCATTAGTTAATATCTACAGGGTCTCATTCAGGTTCATTTCCCTTTCAGCAGAATGTAAGATAGATTTTCATTAC
Organism: Equus przewalskii; assembly: GCF_037783145.1. Lineage (NCBI taxonomy): Eukaryota > Metazoa > Chordata > Mammalia > Perissodactyla > Equidae > Equus > Equus przewalskii. The sequence continues at coordinate 24,594,783 of NC_091847.1, read as the reverse complement.
TTTCATAGGTATTGCTAAAATTGAAATACAATTTGATACCTCAAGTGTCTAAAAATAGTCAAGAAAAGGAACCACTGCTTGCACCTGTTATATAGATTAAGTGGTTGTGCAAGCCTCATTTACCTGTTTATGGTGGCCAGTTGTGAGATTCCTATGAAAATCTAAAGTTTGTTTTGTTTTATAATCTAAATTAATTTAGAATGACCTCTAACATAAATCCTTCTTGTCTCAGCTTTCGGGCTACCTTTACAATATTTAAGCATGCTTAGCGATGCATGTATGTATGTATATATGTGAAAAGTAAGTTATATATATTGGAAAACATCATTCTGGCTTGATATAAGTAATAATCTATTTTCCCTATTTGACTGGTATTCCCATTATGAAAATGTTCATGGGTAGCAATAATACCTCCCCATTTGTTTCTCTTAAAAGCTCTTCTCCCATATAGCTAAATGGTTCAGACACTTAGGAAGTACAATTTGGGCCTCTCTTAAATACAGTAAGAACAGCATGAAGTCCTCTTAAGACTTAAAACATCTTTGTTGCAGTATAATTCATGCTGTACCTCCCAAAACAAGCATTTTAAAAAGAGAAGAAAAAAACTATCAATATTCTTTCTTTGTCGGAACTCAGGAATCCCAGCTCTTATGGCTCCACAGTTCCCCTGAAGCACACTGCTGGTCAGATTACTCAGCTTCTATGTTTTTGAAGCTGCATCAAATTACTACTCAAAAAGAATGGAAAGCACAAATGCTAATCTGAATTTAAAGTTTCACAATCAATTTTCCCACTCACTCCAATTAAAAACCCTGCTCTCTATGCTTCAGAAGAGTTTGCATTACAGCTCAAACATAAAACATTTTGTGTCCTGAAAGTGAATAGATTTCTGGTCTGAATAAATTCAACCTACCTTAAAAAATACTTTCTCCACTGAGAGCGCAAATAAGTGAAATTCATCCTGAAAGGTTACAATTTGTGTATCAGTGCTCAAGTATTAGGTTACTGAGGCATGCTGAAGCATTCAACCAAAATACAGAGAAATGTCCTCTACGTAAGGATCATTGAGTATGTACATGAGAAGTCAAATGTCCAAATACGTTGACTATGAAAGGGAATTATGTTTAATGATGTGCTTGTGACTTATTCCCTAATTTTGTCTTCCCAAATGCCAAAATAAATCCAGGCTTTTTATATTTCAGTAGAGGTGGGAGGGAGGAATCAAACAATCACTAAATTAATAGCTGGGAGATGGAAAAAATAGGAAGGGAGAGTTTGGGAAATAAATCTACAACATCAATCACAACTTGTATCAATTCTCCAAATTAAATGCAATGGCCCTGTAGACCAGGAGTTGTCCGTTGTCACTTTGGTACTCCTTTATCGACACTGCATTTGTTCTTACTTCCAATGGTAATTATTTGATTTGTTGGTTGTCTTGTCAATGTATCCACCATATTGTGAGACAGCTTAGGTTGCAGATTATTATAATTATGCGTTTCTGTATCCCCCACTTCTAGCCTGGGATCTGCTATATAATAGGTGCCCAATAAATGTGTTTAATCAATAAGTGTAATATGAGATGGGAGGATGTGAATTAACAGGGCACCTTCTTTGTTTTCCTAAACTCAGGAGAACCTACCTGAGTCAACATTTACTCCTAACTGTTCCCCTACTTTGTGTTCTCTGCTTCCATTTTTCTTAACTGTATTTCCAGCTACATGCCATATATTTTTAATCATTTCAATTACATAAACATCGTTGACATTTCTCTGTAATTTTGGCAAAGAAAATTAATTTCTTAGTTGCATTTTGGTTGAAGAACATTCAGGTTTACTGTGTTGGGGAAGTTTAGTATTCTAATGCTACAAAAAAATAATTCTTGGTTCCTCCATCTAGTCCTTTATTTTTATTCATTTATTCATTTACTCATTCAAACAGCATTGATTGACTTCCACTTACTATGTACAAAACATGATACTAGATGCTTGGGCAGATACGCAGGTGACAAACAAAATCGCTGTTTCTCTTACAACTTTCAGTCTAACGGGCTTGTTTGGTGTATGCATGCAAAAGCCACATTATTATAGAATATATGGTTGAAATGTAAATATAATCAATCAGTACTTCTAGTGTTGTTAAGTTCAGGAGTGCCTCTAAGATTATGATGAAAGCTAACACTTTTCTTATCATAATTGCATATTGTACATACATAAAAATTTTTGCATGTTGTTTTGGAGGATTTACTGTAAAATGGAAGTCTACTTGTGGATTAAAGATTAAGAAAATCCTCTAATTTGGTCTAAAACATTGATTTTAAAGATAAAAAAGCGCAATCAGAAAAGAAAAATTATGTTTTCACAGTCCATCACACACATTAATTTTGTCTTTCCCTTTAATGGCAACTTCTATCAATTTACTTTTAAAGATCGTCTCCTTTCTATTTCTCATTACTCTTAGCACAAACAGCACCTATACTGTCTTTCCCTGACAGTCTATTTCCTTGTGATATTCCCCAAATGTTCTAATTATTCTAACCTTGGTTACCTTTTCCAATCTTGCATAACTACTGGTCTGAAAAATGTTAACCTCAACTAAATCCCATTTCTCTAGATCCTCAACCACCCTTACCATCCTAAACTAATGAGTTGTTGAAAACTCAAGCACTCTATAGTTCCCTTTTGCTTTCTTTAGTTTACACGTGTAACAATTATTTTTTACAAAGTTGCTAGCAAAATACATTCTTAAATGTCCAAATTAGACAAAATTACTTTACGTAATATAGATAACAAATATGCATTAATCCTGAAGATTATTTAAAAATAAGATTAAAAACTTTCTATTATTAGATTTATAGATTTCTAATAAATTTCACTAAGCGGCTCAGGTAGTTTTCCGATAAGATATGTTTGGATCTCAATATGTTCATGTTCAGCACACATACATTGCAATTAAGATAATAGCATGAAGAAATATTGTTAGCTGTTAGCATCATGTGTGACTGTAATATAAAATTAATTGATAGATGAGTTACAAAATTATACTGCAGGTTATTGCTTGAAGGCCTGATGGTGATCCCCAGCTTCCATCAGGTGACACTTTTAATATCTGCCAGTGATGCTCATTTATCTGTAGCAGCTGCTTGATTCTTCCCTCTTAGAGGAAGGATTTCAAAAAATAAAATACTATGAGGTCTTTGGAAGAAAGGAGAAAAAAGGAGGCTGGCCCCGTGGCCGAGTGGTTAAGTTCGCGCGCTCCGCTGCAAGCGGCCCAGTGTTTCGTTGGTTCGAATCCTGGGCGCGGACATGGCACTGCTCATCAGACCACGCTGAGGCAGCGTCCCACATACCACAACTAGAAGAACCCACAACGAAGAATATACAACTATGTACCGGGGGGCTTTGGGGAGAAAAAGGAAATAATAAAAAAAAATCTTTAAAAAAAAAAAAAAAAGAAAGGAGAAAAAATAGAACAGTTAGAGGAAATAAGATTTATTTATAGAAATTTATTTATCATAAATGTATTATATCCCTTTCATATTTCTCATCGTTTATATGACTGAAAAGCTAAATGCTTTTAATTATGAAAATTAACAATAAGTCTATATCAGCATTTCCAAATAGTTTTAAACATGAACTTTTTAATGCCACATTTAATCATCCTAATAAATGATAAATTACATCAATGTAATTTTGTAAATAATGCTTGTGCTATTTTGACTTATCCTTTTAAAATCATTTCAATTCAAGATTGCTTCAGGCTTAAGATGTTATAATTTCCCAATAGGTAGATTAATGTAGAGGGTTCTTCTCCCAAACACACATATTCATTAGGCAAATACTCAGCATGTACATAGGATTTGTTCCGTTTTATTGTATGTATCCTGAAAAATACCACGTCAAACAAAGTATCCATTATTTTGATTTATCTATTATGGAAACAAGATTTGCATCTGTTATTAAAATATATTTATAATTTCTTACTATAAATGGAATTATTTAGACAATAATTTATAAACTAAGGAATGATCACACATTCATGTGTATGTATATATATAGTTATGTCAGATTTGTTTTAAACATATACTATTTATACACACATACCATACTACCCACCACTTTGTAGCCATATAATAAATTTTGTTTTGAATGAATGCATCTCAATATCTCTTCAACATTGTGCTAAATTTGCTTTTAAAAATATCAGTTGCTTTAAATAAAATACAACAGGGAAAGAAGAGATCAATAAAATGGTTAGTTACAGAACTGAAGAAAGAGACTTTAATCCCCATTTCATGAGTTTTCCATGACACTGCTTCACTTACCCGAGCACTTCACTTACTTGTATCTTTTTCTTGTTTTGTGCGCAATTTATTTTTCAATTATATATTAAATGCCACCCTCCCTCCCCTTCAGAAAGTCTTTCATATGGTGAAGTGTCTTTCATTTAAGTGAAGGATTTCTATGAGAATCCATTGGAATTTTATGGGTGAATATTTGATAGTCTTTTTCTAGACTGGAATTGGGAGGCAGATGGCGGAACTGGTTTAGACTACAGGCATACCTTGGAGATATTGCACATTCGATTCCAGACCACTGCAATAAGGAAAATATCACAATAAAGCGAGTTGCACAAATTTTGTGGTTTCCCAGTATGTATAAGAGTTATGTTTACACCATACTATAGTCTACTGAGTGTGTAATAGCATTATGTGTAAAATGTACATAGCTTAATTAGAAAATACTTTATTGCTAAAAAATGGTAACTATCCTCTGAGCCTTCAGCAAGTCATAATCTTTTTGCTGGTGGAAGGTCTTGTAAAAAATGTAATATCTTCAAAGTGCCATAAAGCAAAACACAATAAAACAAGGTATATGATTTACCAATGATATGACAGCTCTATGTTTACTTCATAGCTGACTCTCACACAAGTACTTCCATCAAGGACTCAGCAAAAGATAATTGATTTAGATTAGTAGGGGCCATCTAATTTAGGGAAATTAATAATTTTGTGCCTCACCAGTTCAGTTTATATATAAATGTTGCTCCAAAGTTCATAAAATTTTACTGCTCCCATTTAATGTGTACACTGCTTAGACCCATCATATAGACAATCAGATGAAGAACATTTTTATGACCTGATTAGAGCAATAGTACAGAAATACGTGCCATAGTGAGTCATTCAAAAGAGCAGCCAGACTAATTTTCGAAGAAGAATTGGAAAATAATTTTCATCTCTACTGGGACCCTTTGAAAAGGAGCTGAAGACACAAAACAGAACAAGTGGTACTAAATATCCTATCCTTTTCACCAGAAATTTCCATGGAGCGGCAGTTACTCCAAACTCTTTCCTATTTCTCTTCCCCATTCTGTCTACTACCAAATTTTGGAGTTATTTTCTCTCCTCATTCACCTTTTGAATCTATTCTGACCTTCATCTAGTAGCTTTCCTAAAGTAAATCTATTTTGCTTTTCTTGGTTTCTTCACTTCTGCACATCTAGCCATTTCCATAATGAGCAAAAAAGAGGAACAGAGCATGACAGGCAGACACCTCCTAGATAGCTGGTGGTGGAGAGGGTGAGGCATCAATTTACACTAAATAGTGATGTGATAATATTTTTGTCTCAGTAAAATGTACACTGTTGAAAAATATCTTCAAAGCTTCTAGCTACTGTTTATGTATCAACCTGGATATTTTACATACTTTCTCTCGCTCAGTTGATCCTTCCAATAGATATTATTTGTATAATTCTTAATAATGAGAAAACAAATTATGGTAATATAAAGACACAGAACAAGTAAAGGTAGGGATCAAATATAAACATAGACCCCCTGGTGCCGCATGGTCCATGCCAAGCAAAGTTGATATGATATCAACATTCTTCCAGGGATCATATGAATAATAATATATATAGTATTAGAATAATTTATTCTATGATAGACAACACTTAATGATTCCCCAAACCATGTAAAAGGTAGAGGAAATAATGAGAAGGAAATGAATATTTTGGTAGGAGTCAGCCCAAGAGAGCAATAATATAGATTAAACTATGGTTCAGAGTTGAGTTTACTGAACTCGATCTGAGAAATATTAATTCAGCTCTGTGAACAACTGGTATCACTGAATCAGAAAGCAAGTTCTCTAATGCTATTTTATGGTTGTAATTTTTCAGAAATATTTTGAACAAGAGCTGTTTCAAAGTTTTACCACTCTTTTCAAACCCTGCCACTCCCATTTCACCCTTAGCCTACATTGAAAATAATTCATCAAATATGAAATTCTCCAGTTCTCTTCAGCTTTATCATTATTTTTTAACCATACTCTACCTTCTTACCCAGATATCTTTCTGTCTTTGAAAAAGGATCTCTTACAAATTATATTTTAAATGTTTTTCTCCGTGATCTTGTTTCTAAATATTGCCTCCGTCATGATCTTCCCCTATAAAATAACTATTAATCTTTGCACATCCTTGGCTTTATTGCCTCAGTCAACACTCTTTTTCCACATACGTCTTTAGTGAAAAACATCAAACGTAATAAATCAGCAAATACACTCCCTCCAACCTCAACTCTGACTTTTTCATTCACCTGCAGTTTTTTCCTGTATTCTTGAAATATCACTCTACAATTGCTTTATCATCTTAACCTCCTCAGGCTACTGTAGGATTTTTATTTTGTTCTTTGTCATATTCATTTCAAAGTTTCCCAGTTACTTCTTTTCTAACATGCAGCCTCCCCTGATTTCAGTCCTCCGTGCTCTATCTGTAAAATTGTACACTATGAACCACCAGGGTGGCCTCATCCTCCCACCTTTGTCCTAGAATCACACTTCTAACTGCTTTTGAAAATTTTTCCCTAAATCTCACATTATTCCCTTCAATCTCATATGCTCAAAACAGAACTTCTTGTCTTTCCCACTGAATTTTTCTTTTCCTTATCTACGTGAGTAGTGCATCCACTCAAGAAAGCACTTGCCCCAGACATCCCTCTGTTTCTTGCAGTGTTTTCATCCTAATCCCTCTGGTGCCATCCGTTTTACCTCTGAAATGGCCACTTTGTTCCCTTCTTTCCTTTCTTTTCGCCCGTCCGAGTTTAGGCCCTCTTTGTTATACGGCTGAGAAGGTATTGTAACACCTTCTTAATTAATTAGTTTGCCTATTTTCTTCAAGGTTTTCTGTCTCTGAGTCATTCTCCCAACTGCTGACTGAATTCTCCTTTTGTAGCATAGTGAGATTCTGCTTCTTTAAAACATTGTTTAAAACCTTCTTTAAAATATTCAGTGTCTTCCCTCTACTGATGAAGTAAAGTCCAAAACATTTGAGCATGTTTAGTAAGCCCTTCCAGACATAATTGTACCATCATGGTCCAGCCACCTTTAAACTCCCTACCAGGCACCCTATAATCAAGCAGCTCTGGACTACTTGCTGGAGAGATTGTGCAGTTTTTACCTGTAGGCCTTTTATTTAAATTATTTCTTCTTCCTGAAATGCCCTTTCCTTTCCTTATCCTTCCCAAGTAGTCGACATTACCTCTCCCCTTATTCCCTTTTATTCCTGGGAAATCTGTATCTATCCTTTAAACCCAGCTTAAAGATTTTCTCTTTTGAGCCTTTCCTTATCCCATTCTGCTTTTCTCTACTGAGAAAAATGGAAAGAATATCCTTCTCTCTAACTCTTTAGCCCTCTGTGCATACTTCTATTTAAAAAAAATTCATTTAGTTTTTCAACTAATATTTATTGAATGCTTTTTATGTGCCAGGCATTAGAGATAAGCTAGTGTCATTTCTAGTCTAATGACTTGCTCTTGGAAACTTGCATTGTCATTTTTAATTTATGCTTAATTTTATTGCTAAATTGTTACTGTCTTGAGGTTATTCAGGTTTGTATGAACATGGGGCAAGACTTAACTCCAAGAAAGCTATACGAATGTTTATCAATTAATGAATATAGTATTCCTTCCACTCTGTCACTGTTTTACTCTGAAATATTTTGGATGAGTCTTTTCCCTATAATATTTATATTGCATTGAAATTACTTCCTCAGGACGCCCCAAAATACATTCATAGTACCGTCATTTCCTGCATTAGTGACGAAAGTACCATGACAAAGAACAAACACAAAGCTAATAACATACTCTAAATCAGACAAACGTTTTTTTCCTCCTAAGTTTTAGTGGCAGGGACAATGTCCAACTTGGTATCCTTCATACTTCATCAAAAAATTAAGTAGAGAGGAAAATTATATATTTAATGCTGTAGGATTGAATATAGAGGAAGAAATTATGTATTTATTAGATTATTATTATTTAATTTACTTACTGGAGTTACTTTATTTGATTTAACTAGAATTGCATAAAAATAATAATAATCAAGAAACCTTATTCATAAACCTGTAGTTTTAGGTATCTTAGTATGGCATCTTGCTTTTTCTTCAAAATGTCTTATTTTTCCATTAGGGAGAGAGTTACTGCCTATATTTAAAGATGTAATTGGAATTCAAAATGGTATTTGTAGTAACATTAAATAGAATCCTGGGAGAACTTTGAGTCAACGTTTAAAAAAATGTGGTATTTTTTCCCAGGGTTGTGAAATGAAAGGTAATATTTTTTTGAAAATACCTGGTTCCACACATTTTTGTAAGGCAAATAGAAAAAGACTTAATTTGAATGAATGATTGGAACTTTGCTTCCATATATATCATATACCATGTACATTCGATTTGGTTTCGTGGAGATAGGACAGGAAAACAAGTCTTGGTAGTTGAAATATAACTTATATTGCTCTTCTTTATAGTCAGTAGATTTTTTGAAAGTCACATTGAGAATTCTTTTTCACAGCATTAGAATGTCTCTGTGACTGTGATTCTGCCAGGGGGTCTAGTGGTCACAGAATGATTGAACTGTTTGATTGCATTGTCAAAATAGTCAACACAGTATTTAAATTTAACAAAACAGCACAACTTTTTGAAGGTCACAGAAAAACAATTTGGACCAGAGGAAATAGGTCGTTTTTTGTGAAAGACTATATTGCAATCCACTTACCTCAATTTATATACTACTGTTTTTATTTGCCTACTCACTCCTTTTATAAGTTATTTATTTTGTTCAGTTAACAAATTGTGTGTGTGCGTTTGTGTATGTGAATAGTTATTACCCACGAGGTGGGCCAATCTCCTGTGGCAAATTCAGCTGGCAGAATTTGATTTGAAAACAAACAAACAAACTATAATTGTGAAAATGGGTAAGTTCTTAAGGAAAAGAGAAATGAACCAGAGAAAAAGGATTTTTTTTTTTTTTTATTTGAGCAGTAGACATTCTAGTAGCACCCTTACCAGAGGCTGTTATTTCTTATAAAAATTATAGGGAGAAGAAAATCCTGGTCAAGAACAGAAGAGCATAGGAGAATGAGAAAAGGATGTCACAGTGTAAGTGTAGAAAGGGACTTTAGTACTGGTCAGGATGCCAGTCCCATCAAAGTGTCCATTGGCCAATATTTGCAGTGTAGAAAGTCATTGAACCAGGGGGAAAAATGAGAAGAGTTAGGATTCCTTGAACCGTAGTTTGACCAATAAAATCACTATGCTGTCTTCAGCTAGGCAAAGTTAAGATACTAAAACAAAAACTTCAGGGTAAAGTGAAGAGATAAAATTTATTTTTTTCTTTTATAGTAAATAATAATAATATCCTTCATTTTTTTAATGCTCCCAGTGTGCATGCCCCAAACTGTTAATGATTCATATAGAATATTATATAATTTTCGTAACAAAACCATGAAGTGTATACTATTATTACTGTTTGATACATGAGAAATCAGATTTATGGAAAATTTATGTAACTTCTCTAAGACATAAAAATGCACAATATGCCTGATTCCAGATACTTTTTTTATTGTTTCAGTTTTTTTTTACTTATTCCTATAAATACTTACTGAGTTTATATATTTGGCAGAGAATGAGGAACAAGACATAGTTCTAACTTTCACTTAGGCTTATGGTCTAGGGAGAAAGGTAGACAATTGAACAAGCTGTGAGAGTAAACTGTGATTAGCAGCAAGAGAATAGAAATACAGGGTGCCTTTGGTAAACTCGGGAGTCAGATCTCCTAGAAGATCTGACTTTTAAATGGAGACATACGGCAGATCTGGTATGAGAAACGGGTGAAGAGAAAAGAGTGGTCTAAGCAGAAGGTACAGAATCTGTCAAGGCGCTAAGGCAAGAAAATTCATGTTGTAGCGAAAGACCAAAAATAAGTCAGTTTGTGCTAGATTCCTGAGTTTGGGGGTGGGGAGGGGGATGGTGGACAAGGGTTCAATCCTGGAGATCCTTTGCACTGTGTTTACTGAGATTGCACATTTTATGGTAATTCTAAGTTTTTAAAGAATTTAAGAAGAGATTTAAAATTATCAGGTGTATATTCTAAAAGTGGAGAATGAATTGGAGGTAAACAAAACAATGCAGAAGGAGGCTGCTGTGGGGCTCCAGGCAGGAGATGCTCATGGCTTGGACTGTGGAGGTTCCGTCTTGAATGGAAGAAAAGTAAGATGCTACTGCTATGTAGGAAGTAGGAAATAATATTACCATAATGTAGTGATCTATTGTATGTATGAGTTGAAGGAGAAGCAGAGGTTTATAAAGAGTCTCAAGTATCTGGCTGTAAATAATAATAGAATTGTAAGTAAAATATCAGCTACCAAGAATTATTTCGTTGTTCTGTCTTTAAGTCCTATCAAACCAAGTGGATATAGTTAAAATTGTGGAAACAAAGTTTGAGCAAGTATGTGAACTGTGGTGCTTATTACTGAGAAAGATGAGAATGAGTCAGGTATTGAAGTAGCTGTGGGCATTTTTTTTTTAACTTTTTATTAAGATTATGAAGTTTACAACCTTGTGAAATTTCAGTTGTACATTATTGTTAGTCATGTTGTAGGAGCACCACTTCACCCTTTGTGCCCTCATCCCACCCCCACCCCCTTTCCCCTGGTAACCACCAATCAGTTCTCTTTGTCTCTATGTTTAACTTCCACCTGTGAGTGGAGTCATACAGAGTTCATCTTTCTCTATCTGGGTTATTTCACTTAACATAATACCATCAAGGTCCATCCGTGTTGTTGTGAATGGGACTATTTTATCCTTTTTATGGCTGAGTAGAATTCCATTGTATATATATACCATATCTTCTTTATCCAATCATCAGTTGATGGGCACTTAGGTTGCTTCCACGTCTTGGCTATTGTAAATAATGCTGCGATGAACATAGGAGTGCATGGGACTTTTGGAATTGCTGATTTCAAGTTCTTTGGATAGATACCCAGTAGTGGGATGGCTGGGTCATATGGTATTTCTATTTTTAATTTTTTGAGAAATCTCCATACTGTTTTCCATAGTGGCTGCACCAGTTTGCAATCCCACCAACAGTGTATGAGGGTTCCTTTTTCTCCACAACCTCTCCAACATTTGTCACTTTTTGTTTTGGTTATTTTTGCCTTTCTAACAGGTGTAAGGTGATATCTTAGTGTAGTTTTGATTTGTATTTCCCTGATGATTAGTGACGATGAGCATCTTTTCATGTGACTGTGGGCATTTTTGGAGTCTGATGTGATGAAATTGAGTACATAGTATACTTAATTTGTGTTTAGTAGGACAATTTATATGATTCCCAGTCACTTCTATGTATAGTTATGTATAATGACTGTAGTATATGATTGGTGTCTACTCACTGTGCAGACATACTCAGCATCATGATACATAAGTGCAGGGCCAAGAATTATGTCACAATATGAATGTACTTAATGGCATTTGAAGTATGTGGGTAGTGAAGATGAAACAAGAAACTAGTCAATGGAAAATTCTTCCAAGTCTTGCAGTTCATATATAAAAGAAACCTATATAGAGAGGTCCCCAGATCTGACAAGGATGCATTTTCCATGGCACTTTCAATTATAAGTTTTGAAATTAAAAAAAACCTTTTCTAAGCTAATGATGGTAATAAAAAATTAATTAAATATTCAAGAGGAAAGAATGGTTTACTTTTCATTCCCTCTCTAGAAAATATGATTTAAAAGATGATTAAAGTATCTATAGCTTAAAAAATGTAGAAGAAAAAGGTATTATAGAGATCTGTCAATCAATTAAAATATCATGTTAGTTTTTGAATTGATTGATGTTTTATGTATTTGTCAGTTTTTAAAAATTTGTAATGTGTTGTAATTTCTTTCAAAATTTAAATGTCCCTTTTCATATCTAATATTGCATTTGTAATTTTGTATTCTCTCCCCTAAAGAATGTCCACCAAACAGTAATAAACCAGAGCCCATAACACTTGGATATGCCTCTGGTGGGAGTTGATGATAAAATGCCATCTGTAAAAGAATAGGTGGGAAGAGAATCAATGGTGAGAGGCTGACACTCTCCTCAATAGCACAACTGGGCATATGAGACCATGTTGAGATCTCTCATTAACAGGAGATGCAGTTGTTCCAAATTGAGGCTATAGTATTCACTGTAAGACACATGTTGGGTTGCTTAGAATATAATGAAGAGGAGAAATCCTTTAAATTATAGGTCTGACTTACATAAACATGTGATTCAATATTAACACACAAGCACGGACACTTTGGGTTAGAGGTCCTCATACTTCAGTGTACCTAAAGATTAGCTGAGGAGCTTTCTAAAATTCTGATTTTTTGACTCCAGCTCCAGAGATTCTAACCAGAACCAGGAATTGATTTTGTTTAATCCACAAACTAGGTGACTTTAATGCAGACAACCCCCAAATAACTTTAACTATTGATTTTGAGGCAGTGCAGATTTCCCTGATGCATGTGTTTTGGGGTATCCCCCCCTCAAAATTTTCCCCCTCTGCTTTTGAGGAGCTGAAGTAGGTTTAGATTGTTAATCGGGAAATTTTTTCGGAAAGGAAAAAAGTCTCTCAACATAATAAAATATTATAATATAAACAATATGTAATAATGATAATACAATGAGGTTGTCTATGTATACACAAGTGGATTTCTTACATGCCAACATGAAAGGTTTTGACTTAGAAACCTCAGAAAGTAGTTATGATGCTGAAAAAGGAAAAAAATCAAATCACATGTAAATTGCTGCCCAATTTGAATGACATAATATATACTAGATGTGTATGGTATGCTTTGAAGAAGTCACCTTAAGGTATATTTCCTTATTCTAAAAAATTAATTTTTCAAAATATTTCAACAACAAATTGAGTTAAGAACCTTCATCATATTATTTTTGCGTCAATTTTATTGAGGTCTAATTTATATTGTCAGATTATTCTGAATACAAGAAATGGTGACCATTTTCTAGTCTTTGAATGTGAAAATTCATTTTAGAAGTTAACAAAAATAACAGGAAACTTGGGAAATAAAGTAGTCAGAAGTCAGTTGCTCAAAGACAAGCTAAGTGTATAAAGTAATGAAGTTAATGTATTTAAATGAAGCAAATCTAGTAAATTTTCACTTAGGAGAATTTCGAAAGAAAAGAGTCAAACCTTTACTGTTCATCCAGTGTATATGTCTACATAGTACAATATTCAAATACAAGAGCACTAGGAGGATTTTAAGGATGCTCTTAGCTGATACTTAATCTTCTTGAGAAGGAAAATCAGAATGAAAGCCTTGAAGTCATTTGCCCAGGAGAAAGCATCAGGATGGGTTTGGGACCCAGTGTCTTGACCTGTGACTTGCACAGCTTCCCTTTTTGCTTTCAGTTACACGAAGCTTTTGTGGGATGGGATGTATTAAACTCTTGAGTTTTAAATTTATATCAGTGTAAAAATCCGTTGAGTTCCCATATTTTATCCTTACTTAAACTAATGAATCATTCATGCAGGTGTTATCTAGACTTAAATTATAGATTGTCCCACTGAAAGAGCTATTTCAGGCACTGGTAGGAGGAAGGTAAGAGAAACACATTTAGCTCTATTTGTCACTGCAAGCAGCTGAAATAGACAAATATTTTTAAGGAGAAGATAAAATATGTATTCATAAGAAATCTTAGCATGTGGTCTGAGTGGGATGATATGCTGTGAGACGGAATGATACTTTGTCTATTCCAGGGTATAAATATTATTCAGTAATTTCAATTTACTTTTAAATTTGTCAAATAATAAATGTTGTTTCATGTAGTAAATAAGAAAGGTGGGAGGTGGTGAGGTTAGAAATTGCAGAAATGGGTCAAGGAAAGAATGCAGGCTGCCAGAAATTTAGACGTCCTCTGGGAATGACTCCTCTTACTAAAATCAGTGCTTTTATTCTGTGAGTACTCAGGTTAGCTGTGGGGGTATTTCCAAGGTTTCACCGTTTTCATCAAAGAAGAAGCACTTACACTTTATTATATCAATTAAGCATATAATATGATTTTAAATGAATGAGATGTGAGTGAAGTAAAATGTGGATTTGGGCTTAGAATTTTGACCTTTAGTCTCTCCTGCACACAATTAATCAGTATCTTGCTGCTGTTGTCAGTAGCATCCTTTTCATTCTGTTTAAGATGGAGAACTTACATACATTTAGAAATATTTGTCCTGACCCCAAATCTCTCTGAATTATATGCTCTCTTTTCTTCACTCCCTCATTCTAAATTTATGGAGTCATAGAAGGTATTTGAAATCAAATTGTGTAGAATTCTCGAATATTTAGTTTAGACAGAAAGGATATTGTGCATGCATAGAAAATAATTGTATCAAAATATTTAAGACTTTGTTGAAAATAGTATCAGCTTAGTATAAAGAAGAGGATTCAAAACTGAACATGGATATGGCCCAAATCTCTTTGGGGAGGGGGAGAGCATATAATATATAGAGCAATTGAAAGAAAATAGCAGGTGTTCAGACTTTGCTCCACCAACTTATGTTTCTTCTTGTTTTTAGAGTCCACAGATCTCACACTTGCCACTCATCTGTTACAAAACTAAAACATTAAATAAAATCAACCACTACAATTTGTCATCTTCAAATATCAGCATGTTAAAAAGAACTTTAAATATCTACAAATCAACTTCCATCTTCAAGTCAGAAGCAGAGGAACAAAAATTGCTGCTAGACATACATTTTTCTCTTTTCAGAGAAACAGAGTAGGAGGAGTAGAATGTTTCTTTTGGTAAATTTTATCCTTAAATGTTTTCCCCTGTAAGTTGTATTTGTGTTAGTTTTACGCTTTTTAGAACAAGAAAGAGTTTCTCTCACTTGAGTTAACTCAAGGACATATAGAAAAAAGAGAAATCAAATCTCATTTTTGCAGCTAGGCCTTATAGGTATCCAGGAGCAACTATAGAATTAGGTTTGATGGGAACAGAAGAACATCTAAACAGCCTGGTAAACTTGGAGAATAGAAAACAATTGGAGGGCAAAAGCATCATTCTGTATCTAGTACTAATATTAATGTTAGTAATAATAATAGCTAACTTATATTGATGACTTACTCTTGCAAGGTAGCAATAGTAGGTGCTTTATGTACATTATTCTATTTAGGCTTCACATAAATTCTATGTACCGGTTATTATTATTTTCTAATTCCCAGTTGGGGTATTGAAATGGATAAAGTTCAATAACTGGACCAAAGTAATGCAGCTGGCAAATGCCTGAGTCATGCTTTTCCCATTTACTAAAATCTACTCTTATTACAATTTTTTTCTTTTAATATTATGGCTTCTGTTCCAGTCACCCACTTTCAAAATCTCTTTTATTATTCTGATTACCGCTTACCTGCTACATCAGGAAAGAGTACTGGTTGAGTTTGGTTGTTCAAATTACTTACTGGGCAGAGTTTTTGTATTAGATCACTTCATTGGCTGCCTTGGGTCATGAGCCTATCCCTGGTCAAGTCAGCTATGACTAGAGCAAAGGGATTATGTCTCAATAGCATGGCAACATCTGATGGAGAATCCACTTAGAAAGAGCTGGAAGGTGGGAACTTCTTCAAAGGATGCCATGATTTTTGCAGGCATCCTGAGTCTTGGTCTCTTGAGAATATTAATTATTCTTTTCTCCAATATTTAGAGAAATATCCATTGCCCTGACATCTGTTCTCCACCTCTCTAGTTTCTACCTATATTTTTTTTTATTTGAGTAAAATTTTACACTTAAGGTGAGCTCTCTAATATTTACTATACACTAGCTGCCCGTGAAGGAAATGAAATTTCTTTTGTTTAAACTTTTTACATTTTTGAATTTTTTAACTGAATTACAACACTGTTACCATTTTAATATTGAGAAAGGAATGTTTTTTCCTCAGTGACGTTTTTAAGAATAGTTCTTTTGTCATAATTAATTAAAACATTTATTGAAGAATGTCTAAGATACATAATGATAATTACATAATTGTGTATATAGTTCCAGATCAGAGAAATGATAAATATCCTTGGGAAACAACAGCATAAATGTGTACTATGAATAGGAGTTAATAAGGTAGATAATTAAAAACATAATGAGATACTGTGTTAATATACCTATTGTTAAGTTGCAGGAATTGAAATTCATTTAGTCTCCTTTGAATACACAACATAGTTTGTGAGGTTCAAAACTTTAACAGAAATATGAAATGGCAGGTACTTGTATATTTTTTATAAAGTACCTATTATCTAAATATTAACTTGGTCTTATGTCTAATTAGGTTTTTTAAAAATACATTTTAAAGTAGCTTAAACATTTATAGTACTTCAAAGAGGTTATTTAATCATAGTGGGAGATATTCACTTACGTAGAAGTCAGGACTTATTCATAGATTCTGTCAATTAAAGCACGGAATCCTTAAAATTTGCATGTTTCCCATGTTTGCTTACAATCTTACCCTCCCAATCATCTGCTAATAATCTCTTAAAATGTATATATCATGGGTATCACACATTCAGATTTTGTTTCATGAACACATCCATAGTGCTTGCTGACCTTTCTTCTATAGAACACAAATATTGTTATTCATCTAGATTGATCTTTGACAAGTCAATGGACTTTTCAAATTTACTTATCTCCTCCTCAAACAAAGAGAAGAGCATCCAATTCACAAGTAATCTCTTGATTTGGCTTATTTTAATGAAAAAATCCCTAATTTTTCTTTATGATAATAGGATGATTTTCATGACTTACCAAGCTCTGGGGGAAATATGCAAGTCAGAACATCATGGATCCAAATCCTATAAATTAAAAGATTGAAGTGGCTAGATTTTTTGGCACACTGAGTTATATAAAACTGAAGAAGAAAATAGAAATCCTTCCTCGCTGGTTAGAAGATGATAGATAGCTTTGATGTTACTTTTGCACATATATATGTACTTTTGGAACATATCTTTAAAGATACATCAAGATATATGTCAAGATTATACATAAATATATGTAAAGATATATGAACATAAAGTACCTACATATAAATTATTTTTACTCAGTACCTACAGTGTGTATGAGTGTGTGTATATTTTTAAAGAAAGTATAATGAATATTGAAATGAATTCTGGCTTTAGAGTATGCCAAAATTTGCTGCGCCTCCTTCTCTGAATTAGATTACACTTTAAATGTATTACTTTTTGTAGTAGGAATTTCAAGGTATCAAGCGAAAGAAACACTTCTTTAATTACCCGTCAAATTTGATGCCCAGGTAATATCTGAATAGTGACTGGATAATGTTCCATCCTCTGTTGAAGGTGGTTGTCTTCCATTGTCAACTCTCTGGGATTCGCCAGGTAGCATTTCTCCTGTGTGAGTACATGTGCCTGCACAAAGATGGTACCTAGGCCTTACAATAGCCCTAAGGTGGAGGCTGGGCAGGCAGAACTGGGGCTGAGCTTCCCCCAAAGTATTTAAAGTCCCCCTCCCCCTCTTTTTAATAAAACACCATTTTAGAACACAAAAGGCGTTACCCATTGTAAAATTTATATTTAAGCTTTTTTGGAAAATCCTGCTGGAGTTTTCACTGGGAACTTAAACTAAGAGTCTTTTCCTTAAAATTGGCCAGCCATATATATCAAAAGGGTAAGTGAGGAGGATTATTCAACAAAGTGAATCATTTAACAAGGAACTTAAAAAATGGAATTGTGGAATGGTGGATATAGTTCATTCTCCCCGCTGGCAGCTCTGGAGCTATCTTTCTGGAAAGGACCCTGCATCTTAAGAATATACCTTTAAAATGAGGTAACAACTTATCTAAAATCTGTTTCCTCAAAAACAAAAGATCATTTTTATATGGCAGGTACCAGGTTGTGCAGGCCTCATGGAATTTTTCCAAGTTCTCTCATCACCGGGTCGCTTAAAATGAGCATGATTCTGAAAATGGTCAAAAATACGAAGACAATGTTTCAGGTCAAAAGAAATACACATTTGAAATGATACAATCTGGTGTACTGACAGATTAAAAGAAGATACTAACAAGTGTATGTTAGAGTGTGGGATAAAAGTAAGGTTGGGGTGTAAATTTTGACACTATATTTGGAGGGAAATTTGTCTAAGTGCATCAAAAGTTCTAAAAAATCAATTCTTTTGTGAAATCTCAGTTTTACTCATTAAGTAACTTTTTTTTTAAGTAAGACAAGTGATCAAAGATTACCTACAGAATTGTTTATTTCAATTTTTAATTTTACCTATTACCTATTTTTGGACATTAAGGTAGTTCCCAATTTTTAAAATTTTAAAAGAATATGGAAAATCTGGGGCTGGCCCCGTGGCCGAGTGGTTAAGTTCGCGCGCTCCGCTGCAGGCGGCCCAGTGTTTCGTCGGTTCGAATCCTGGGCGCGGACATGGCACTGCTCGTCGGACCACGCTGGGGCAGCGTCCCACATGCCGCAACTAGAGGAACCCACAACGAAGAATACACAACTATGTACCGGGGGGCTTTGGGGAGAAAAAGGAAAAAATAAAATCTTTAAAAAAAAAAAAAAAAGAATATGGAAAATCAATATAATGGTCTATCATGTCCTTTTAGTAAAAGAAAGGCAATGTATAGAGCAGTATGTGGAAGACTTTAAGAAAACCCAACAATTTATATGTATATTTCCTATATAGAAAAGGCTCAGTAATGTTTAAAAACGCAATAGCAGTTAATATCTAAAGTGGTGAACTTCAGATTTGCTTCTTTTTCCTTTCTTATTATCCTCCATTTTCCTATATTTTAATTAAATATAACTTATACAATTAAAATATGACCAAAACTTGAACCACAGAAAACGTTAACACTCTAATACGTAGTCTAGTAACATGACTTAATATGTGTTTCATTAAAGTATACTTTTGCTCAGTAATTTCCTAATTGTGGGAAAAAAGAACAAGCATTGGTATAATGTAAGAATATGTGTGTATTTATATCTCTTCCTGAAAACATTATGAGACTTAATTTATATTCCTTTAGGCCCCCATGGCTACCTTTTCTAATTTCTTATTAACATTAAAATGTTACACTAGACCTTTTCTTTTGATAGAGTAATAATTACTTTCATGAGGATTCATTTAAATTCTCATGACATGTGTCTTCTGTGGAGAAGTACTTAATTATCTGTGTTACTTATAGTTATGTTTAGGAAACCCATTGAACTTTTATTCCTATTTCACAATTACCCAAGTAACACACACAAGCCTGGCTAAGACCTCTATCCTCTATCACATTAGCTAATAAAGACACTCTTCTCATTTGATAGTTTGGGGTTAGATACATGTCTACAAAAATGTAACCATTCTGTGAAAACCATTATCTCACCATCGTTTTTTCCCCTAAAGGATTTTCATACATTTTAAATATTTGTTTGATCATGGAGATAAAATAAAAGGAACTGGAAAGTTCATTTATTCCATGCCTTTGATTCTGGAGAATACTGGGGAAGGAAATTCTTGAAAATATTATAAAGGATGTGTGCCTACGGTGCTTCGAGCCTCCTTTTTTCTTAATATTCAATCCTTTCATTCGTCATGTATCTTCATGATTGTCCCCATCTCAATAAGTGCCTTCCTCTTATCTTTAATTTTCAAAGTTGTAAATAAATAATAGGCAAAGTTTCACTTCTTCCAGTGAAGATAGTTGCTACCTTTATAGATCTGAGACTCAAACAAATGGAATTTTAGGTATCACCAGGAAGTGGGAAATATTTGAGAAGGAAGCGTTGTGATCTTTTTTGGTAGAATAAGATCAGTGCAGTCTCAGTAGTTTAAAATAGGGTGAAGACTCACTGTTTATATGATTTCCAAGTAGGTCTCTTCAGTGCAACATCTGTAGCACATGTGCTTATGTGTCTGGGATGTTTTGGGCTGTTACAGTGACTAAAGGCACTGCTCACATTTAATGCCTAGAGGTCAGTGGTGCGAAATATACTCCCGATGCAAAAATGGTTGCTCTCAAATTGCCAATAATCCCAAAATTGAGAAAAACTCCTTCAGTGGTTATGAGAGCAGGATTTGTGTCAGTCAGATGAGTATTTGTGTCCTGATCTTGCTACTTCTTAGTTGGGTGAACTTGAGAAAGTCATTTAACTTTCTAAATGGTCTCATATCTGATTTGTAAGATGAAAATAACAGATTTTTGTATTAAATGAAATACAGAAATTGTTTAATCTAGAGTGTAGCACACAGTGAACATTCAATAACTATTAGCATTTATAATATTATTTTACTATCTCCTACCAAAAAAAGTCTTTTCAAAATCTCCTAACTTAAGATAACAAAGAGTAAGAAGTCTTACTGAATGGTTACAAAGAGCATATTAAAAATTGACTATGTTCAATACACTGTGTATATTCAACCTATCTTACAACCTGTTTTAGACACACAAACCTCAGCTATATGAATTCTTTGGAATCCCATTCATATGCCATGTTTTCCCTATGTGATATTCCTTTTGTTTGGAATGCCATCCTCCACCTAGTCAGCTTTACAACCTCTCATTCTTTTATTAAAACAATTAAAAAATGCCATTTTTGGGAAGCTTCCCCTATACCCTGTATTGGTTTCTTCTCATTGGTAGTGAAATTACTCAACATACTGTGGCTAAGAATAGCAATATTTATTTATTGCATAATGTAACAAAACGTCTAGAGATTGGTGGGAGGGGTGTAGAGACACCTCAGGGTAGCCCAGCAATATCATCCAAAACCCAGATGCTGAGCATCATTCCACTCTGCCATACTCACTGTGTTGGCCTCCATCCTTAGGCTTATTTATCCTCCTGCTTTCAAGATGACTGTGGCTGCTCCAGATTTCAAATGCTCACAAACTGAAGCAATGCAAGAGAGCTCCTGCTCTCAAGTCTCTTTTTAGTAGAAAGAAAAACATTTCCCAAGAGAATGCTAGCAGACACTAAACCTCAATTGTCATTAGTCAATGTTGGGACACAGTCCACGCTCCAGCTGCAAGAGAGACTGGGAAAGCAAGCATATGGCCTTTTCTGCCTCAATAGTGAGAAGTGGTGGGGTTTTCCAGAATGGTAAAAATAGCTGTTGGGCAGGCAACTAAAAATATTCTGCATGCTCTCTCCTCGTATCACCTGCCAAGCCCACTGTCCCCGGCATGAGTTGCTCCATTTTCAGTGCTCCTCATTCACTCCAGATACACCTATATCAGCACCTACTTCACATTATTGTAAATATTTATATTTTTACCTCCCCCTCAGCAACTTGTGGGTAGAAATCCTGTTGTCTAAAGCATTATATTCTCAATGCCTATTTTGGTTAACAGTAAATGAGTATTAATTATGTGAACAAGTTTAAATTCTTTTAAAATAGGGACCCAGAAATTAAGATTGAAAAATTATGATTGGTTTTCAAATCAAAATAGGAACTTGAGATAAGGAAAGTTGTAGTCTTTGAACAGCCCTTAATGGTTAAAACACAGCATAACGGGTAGGAGATATTGCATCATTCCTGAAAGAGCCAAAGCCTCACCATCTGCTTCATATCTCACTAAGTCTAGAGATGAGAAAAAAGATGTGAATTTTGGTACCCCCTGGGAGATTGGATGAGGATCATACAGGATTTAGAGAACAGAACTTGCAAGGAAATGCCAATGCTTTAGGTTTTTCCTTTTACATTTACGAAGGAGACCTGTCAAAATTTTCCCCTTCCTTAACAATGTGGTGTATGAAATACCTCTGCAGATTCATTTCAGTGGGCCTTTAAGAAAGGGCAGGTAAAAAGGATATAGAGCTTCTACTGAAATTTCAGAAAAGAACACAGAACTGTAAAGCATTAGTCCAATGATAATAAAAACTCACGTTAACGATATTGAATGTAACAGTTTTATTCCACTGAAAAATATATCCTTTGTTGCTCGCTAAATAAAGGACAAGATTTTTACTCTGGTACTTTTTGTTTTTTTCTTGGTAAAGAAGCAATTCCTAACAGGTCTATGCTGAGTGCTTTACAATTTTCCATATCGCTGCCTGAAAACACAAGGAGCCTAGCAATGTTAAGTGATCAAGGAGAAAAGCCCGACTTTCTCCTTGAAAATTAAATATCAAATTGGATTTGAAATGTTTACAGAGATACTTTTCATTTGTTCATTATGATAGAAATGATAAATGAGCAAAGCTTTTTCTAGGGGTAATGTACTTCTTTAAATTTTCAATTTTGACTTGGTTTTATGTAAGATGTTTTTGTGAGTATGAATTGCCAAAAACACTTGGTGCTTAATAAAGCATAGAATGTTTGCAAATTTGGTAGCCCACAGAAAGCGTAAAGATATACAATTAATTACAATTTTCTCATAATAGAAAGATAGCACATTTTTGCACTTTCTCACTTCCTGAGAATAAAAACATGCACACACACACACTCCCTAATTCATATAGTTCCCAGTCAGCAATGTCATTTATTTGAGTGTTTTTCATAAAATCCTGTCATGTGCTTCTGGTCATGTTGCTGGCCTTCGTCCACTGCAGACATATTTTGATTGTCATTTGACATCAAGGAGAAGAAAAGGTGTTTTATTTAGAAGTAGATAGTGTTGAAACTAACAGAAAACAGCTTAGGAGGAAAAGGGCTTTGAATTAGTGGTAAAATGGCTTGCAGCTTGTTTCTCTTCTACTCACTCAATCAAACTTACCTAAGTGATGCCTGGGCTGTGGGATGAAATGAGACTGGTATTCGTTTCCTATTGTTGTTGTAATAAATTACCACAAACTTAGTGGCTTAAAGCAACACAAGTATATTATTTTACAGTTCTGGAGGTCAGAAGTCTAAAGAGTGTCCACAGGACTGAGTTGCTTTGGTGGCTCTAGGTGAGAATCCATTTCTTTGCCTTTTCCAGCTTCTAGAGGCTACCCACATTCCTTGGCTTGAGGTCCCTTCCTCAGATCACTCCAACTTCTGTGGTCACACCTTCTTCTCTCCCCTCTGACTTCCCTCTTCAAAGAAACCTTGTGATTACATTGGGCTCACCTGGATAGTCTAGGATAGTCTCCTCACTTCAAGATGCTTAGTCACATCTGCCCAATCCCTTTTACTAAGTAAGGTGACATATTCACAATGGTCTAGGAATTAGGACGTGGACGTCTCTGGGGTACCATTATTCAGCCCACCACAGGGCTCTTATTCAAGCATTTGATTAGTCTCACAAAATCAGTCTTAGCTTCAGGGATAACAGAGCTCTAGGCAGAGTTGTATGCTAATTTTAAAATACAAAAACATGTGTACATATTGTGTGAGTGTGTTTGCACATATGTCTGTAGTTAAAGTTTCTAAATCACCAATAATGACTCAGCATGACAATGGGAATTATTAGTTAAAAATCATATTACCACTGAAATGTGGATATGCTTCATTACTAATTGGCCCTCTAATTCAAGCCTGGGCAGATTTTTAAGGATAGATTTAACCTAGATAAATAACACCATGATTTATAACTTTTTTGTGTATAATAGGGGTTATTTTTCACTCAACCATAAATTTTGAAAAGATATATTTTTTTGGCAAAGTGAAATGGCCAGGTTTGACCTGGGATTTTTGGTGAGGAAGATTGGCCCTGAGCTAACATCTGTGCCAATCTTCCTCTATTTCATATGTGGCACACTGCCACAGTGTGGCTTAATGAGTGGTACATAGGTCTGCACCCAGGATCCAAACCCTTCAGCCCCAGGCTGCTGAAGTGGAGCGTGCCAACTTAACCGTTATGCCACCGGGCTGGCCCCAGGTTTGACCATTATTGACCTACTTCCCCCCATTCCAATCTCCCAAAGCATGCATAATCTGAATATATTGTTTTTATTCTTATTAAACATGAACTTAAAATGGTGAGTTACACCATTTTATCTTACACTTAGAACAATGATATTCCTAAAGGAATTAGCTTTTTTAAAAAAACTATCACTAATATATTTGGCTAAGTTACCATTGTACAACCAGCTATTGTAAAAGTGTAATTTTCAGCATAGTCTTTAAGAGACTCTGGAGGATAACACTGAATCTCTATCAAGTTTGGTTTGTAGTTTCCATGGATGCTTTAATTTTATATGGTATAATCTTTACTATTCAGGGTATTTTATCTTAACCATGGGAGAATTTAGTTTTATTTTTGGGATTAACTAAATAAAGCTATGTATGATTCTGATAATAAAACACAAAACATTAGTATTAGCTTGGTTTTTCTTTTCCCACTCTCTTTCAAAAAATAAGGCATATAATTCTTTTCAGAAAATTTGATTTTTTTTCCACTGAGATCACCTTGTTAAGGCAAATATGAAGTCTAAGACAGAACCCTCTGCCCTCCAGGGGCTCATCACCCAATAGCTACAATATATAGGGCAAAATACAGTAGGAGTTTTGTGGTGGTTTGAGTGGAGTGTTATGGAACCAGTAATGGAGGAAGAAAATGTTCAATTAACATTTCAATTAAATGTTTCAATTAAAAGTTTCAATTAAAGGAGGTAAAGAGTCATTGGACTTCAGAGAAGGACTAAAATTTTGTTATGTGGGAAAGGGCATTGGAAGCAAAGGAATGAACAGTAAAAACACATAAAATGATACATTTAGGGAAAGTAAATAGAACAGTATGAAAAGCTAAAAGTATAGACTGCATGTTAAAAGGATAATAGAAGAAAACATTGGAGAAGAAGTACTTTAACCATATTATAAAAAACAGCTTAAATGGAATTCTGAGGAATTTATTCTCCATCTACATTTGCACATTTTTCTGGAGTATGTAAATATAAAGGAAAAAAATTTAAGGTACTTCCTGATACTGATAACTAACATTGTTCCTTTAATTTTATATGAGCTTTATCAAAATTTGAAGTCGAATTAGTAATATATTTTTAAATATTTTTGTAGAGACCTACAAAAATTCTCTTCTCCTGGTAATAAATTCATTTCCTGTTATATGAGAAGAAAGGAAATATAACCATGTCTCTCTTTTAGTAATTATGAATGCTGTATTGTAAGCCATTCTGTTTACGTTAGCAATGACATAGAGATATAATACATAAATATTGTAGAGGTTAACCAAGTTCTAAAAACCTAAGTCCCGGCATTTTCCCATTGCTTAGCTTGTGCAAGAGTTGTACTTGTTCTTTAACTCAGCTAGGATCAATATTGGACTCTTCAGGAATTTAGCTGTTGAATGGCTATTGGTCCTTGTTTGCCTTTAATTTATAATTAGCTACTGGATTTCATCATTTGTATTTCCCTTAAATGTCCCTATAGTGTCCTGTTATGCATTCAGTAGGCAGACAAGGTGTTGGTAAACTAACTTTCACATTAGTATTTGAATACCAAAGTCAACTTCTAAGGGAAACGCATACCATTCTTATAAATTAATTATGATGAAATAACTCAAGAAGCTGGAGGCTACATAGTTATTCAAGAACCCTATTGATAGATATTAGTTTTACTGTTTGATTTTGATAGTTCCTGTTTTTTGTAAAGATCAAAATTAGCAGTTCATTGTGATATTAAAATGAGAAAATATAAATTAGCTAGTCTGTGGCAACTCAAGTACATAAGTCTTTCAGCTAAGACTATCTGTAACCAACTTCCACAAATATCATTACCAATTTTTATTAAAACGAGTAATTTAATGTTTTCATATAAGTGTAACAGGATTATCATACTAAGCTTTTCTCATGCCAGGATGAATTCAAACTCAGTCAACTCTATAGGCTATGGTTGTCCTAATCTTTTCATGTCTTTTGATTGCAAGAGTCTGTTATTATAAAGAGATAGACATGGTACTGGCTTTGATCTTCTTCCTTAGGGATGTAAGCAAAACTGCCTGCACATTCTCATAAGCTTCTTGTTTTAATTACAGTGTATAACATTACGTTTCATACAATAGAAAGACATTTAAAATAAGATTAGTTTGACTATCTCAGAAGTGTGGCATGAAGCATTAAATTGGATAAATGGGAAATACACATACACACAACATATTTAGCTTCTGATTAAAGGAACTCACTCCAATGGATATATTTTAAAATAGTCACCTTGAAATACTCAAAATTTATTCATTTGAATCCTATAATCATTGCTTTTAAAAACTGACCTTGAAATGGAATATTTAGTTGAAAAATAAATGGGTGGGTTGGAGCAAGCTATTCTTAACTGCTATTTCCTAGAGGGATAATATAAAACTGTCCTCAAAATTGCGAAAATGCAAATTGTCTTTAAAGGTTGGAGGTTGCTTAGCAAACTGGTAACACAGGCTCATTAAGTACTGAGGGTGGGTGGTTTGCATATTTTCCTAAGAGATTTTCTTTGGGGATTTTCCCAAGGGATTATTCTGTATCTATGGCTCAGTGTAGGTGACCATTTGGATGTTAATACAAAACAAAATGAGCAACATTCATTTGTCAAATATATAGTTTTCCATCTTGCCTGATCCTCCTTGCTGTTAGAAAGAAATCCTTTTACAAATTCCTAGCTGATTTCTTTTCCAGTTCTCCACAGCAGTTATTCTAAAGCTTTACCACTCTTTCCAATTCCACCTTCCTCAAATTTCAAAAAATAATCTTGTTTTTCAGTTCTTTGAAAAAACACAACCAGGTTGGAATACCTTAAATTTCTTCTCCACCAGCTAATAATTTATCTCTTTCGTTTTTCTATCATTTCTTCCTGAAGGCAAGTGCTCCTACTACTGTTTAGGTTCCTATTCCACCCCTTCCAATTCTTGGGAAACTCCTGCAGTTTCATATCCTTCTTGCACCTGCAGTCTCTTTTCCTTCTGTGACACCTTTCCCTAAGCCTACAAACCCACTCCATCTTTTCAGAACTCATCATACTTGAACTTTATAGCTAGTGACCCCCTTCCCCAATCCAGTTCTTGAAATTTTGCCTGGTCTTATTAAATCCGTTTTCCCCTTGCCCTTCTCCACTTGTATCACTGGCTGAACTTTCTGTCTCCTGTGTCTCCTTGCCTGACTTACTCTTACCTCTTTGCCTTTCTCCTCCCTCCTCATCCACTTCAATTTAATTTCATCTACATCTATTGCTTTGGTTTTTCACTTTCTTCTTGCAGCACCAGTTCTGTTCTGTGTTTCCAGTTTTGATAGTTCTCCTGAATTTCAAACTTAGATGGATGACTGCCTATTGCATATTTATTTTTGGATGCCCCCAAGCACC
This sequence comes from Equus przewalskii, assembly GCF_037783145.1. Lineage (NCBI taxonomy): Eukaryota > Metazoa > Chordata > Mammalia > Perissodactyla > Equidae > Equus > Equus przewalskii. Next base: position 24,567,249 of record NC_091847.1, on the reverse strand, counting down.
TGATACTCAGAATATTCCAAAAACAGTTGAAAAGTCATAAATCTGAAGTCAGAGATCTGAATTTAGGATTCTAACATTTAATGACATGGTGAGTAAGATATTTGGCTTCAATTTCTTCATCCGTCTTGAAAGTTCATTCTGCCAACAAATGCATCCACACAACCATCCCCTCTCACCTACGTTGTTGCAATAGCATGGCAGCTGGTCTCCCTGCTTCCCCTTTTTCTTCACTGCAGCCTATTTTTAACACAGTAGCCAGAGGCATCCTTTAAAAAAGTAAGTTAGATTGTTTCTCTCTACTCAGAACCTTCCAATGACTTCTCATTTTGACTTTTAGTAAAACCTAAGGGCTTCGTCTGCCACCTTCAACCCATATTCCCTGATTCTCTGACCTCAACTCTCCCTTCTTTCTCTTTTTCTCCAGCCACTCTGAACTCTTTTCTGTTTCTTAAATTTGCTGAGCCCCCTCCTGCCTCGAGTCCTTAGTATATGACCTTTAGCACATGACCTTTTATTCTACTAGATGTCACTCTCACCTTCTATAAGCTTTTATTCAAATATCACTTTGTCAGTGACATTCTCTGACCACCTTATTTAAAATTGTACCTCTATCCCCCTCAGTCTCCAACTCTTAATTCCTTTCTCCCCATAGGTTTTATCTTTTAATATACTATATAATTAACTCATTTATTTTATTTTTGCTTCTTTTCTCCTACTATAATGTAAGCTCCATGATGGCAGGGATTTCTGCTTTTTTTTCCCCATCATTGTATCCCCAGTGCTTAGAACATAGAAGAACCCAGTTTGTATCTGTTGAATAAATAAATGAATGAACAAATTTAGATATGGAATGTGGAAGGGATTTTTGAGCTAAGAAGCACTATAAAAATACTAGTTATTCCTACTATTATTATTCCAGTGCCCCAATGACTAGACTCACCTGCATGTTTACACACACACACACACACAATATCTTTTTTTCTTAATGTATGTTATGTCCTATCTTGGTTTTGAGACACCATACAATGAGTTTCTGAGGCTATTCACATAGATACATATTTAAGCCTTTCAACCATTTAGTTACCAGTTCCAAACTCTTACATTACATTACTTGGAGCAAAGTCTTCATTTCATTCCCCACTACTTTAGTTCAATCATCTTGAACTTTTCTCTGCTGCAGTAGTCTCCTACCAGATGACTTTGTAGTGTATTTTATCATTAATAACATTTCTTAAGTACTATTTCATGGCTTCAGATTATCTACAAGATACTTCCTATGGTAATCAAGGTCCTTTGTTACCGACCTGGACTTACATTTTTGAGATGCTATTTTCCAACACCATAAATGGTTCTTTGTGGTCCACTTTATTATTTTATCCTTTCAACAAGTTCTTATTGATTATTTACTGAGTCAGACACTATGCAATGGCATTTATCAAGGCACTATCTCTTTTCCCCTCTCCTCATAGCAATTTGTTATAGTTTGGGAGGAAAGAAGAAAGAGAAAAACTTAGCATCTCAAGATCATAGATCAAATGCAGAGTAGCTAGAGGTACAATGAAGATCTATTCTGATTTTTCTGAAATAGACTTGGTTTATACCTCTTGCCCAGTATCATTACTAATAAGCCTTCCTTCACCCTCAGAACTCTCCCAGTTTGGTAACAAATTATATTGTCTCTTTGTCTATAAGCAAAATAATTTGAACTTTATCTCATGCTCTTTCCATACATTAACAAGAAAGTTATGTGATAGTCCAAAGCAAAATTTAAGTTCCCGTCCTCCAGCACTGGAACATACTTATAAATATCACACTTACTGTTTGGCAGAGAAAACCCAGGTCTTGTAACCTGAATTTTATTTCAATTTTAGTAGAAAACTTTTTTTTTTTGTCTCAAATGTGTTTTAATAATTACTTCCTTAGCAATTTTGTTACTCTCTTCCTTATCTGGAATGTCCTATATTTACTTTCTATTTATCCCAATCCTACCCATCTTTAAAATAATGCTCATCATCCACAAACTATTCTTCGTGTTTGTCTCCACCTGTTTCTACCTGTGGTCTCTCCTCTTAGGAGTTATTTTCTATATCATTTACTTAACAACTTTTTGTATACAAAGTGTTTTTTTCCCCTGGATCTGTTGGCACAAGTAAGTAGTCTGCTGGACCCTTGAAGACAAAGACAGTGACTTTGAATCTATAGTAGCAAGTGTAGGGCTAAAAACAGAGTATGCTCAAGCAACTTAATGTAAAAAACAACAATTGTGATAGCAGTGGTAATGAGTGTGATATTGATGGTGAATTCATTGGAACATATAGTAAGATTAACATAAAATAATATGAATTTTCGGGAAATATCTATAGTTTGAGACTGGAAGAAATTGACTATATATCCATATCTATAGATTAAAGATGTGTGTGTGTGTGTGTGTGTCTGTAATGTATATTTATTGAAAGTTATGTTGTTGTTGGGCGAAAGAGGTTGAGGGAGAGAAAGGAAAGATATACCAATTTTTATCAAAACATTGAGTGGAAGATACACCATCATTTTGTATATTGCTAAGGAAAAAAATCCCAATTAAGCTATGATCTAACACTTTCATATCACTTAGAATTTTCATTTGGTATATGTTTTTTTGGTATAATTTGGTATATATCCTCTTTACTGATGGATTTTCTTTTATCTTGAATCATTCCTTATATACACAACAAAAGTTTAAGTGATATCACAGGACTAAGATATTCCTAACACTGTTTTGCATTCAGAAGTCGTCAATTGTAAAAAACATTTCTATTTCAGACATGTTAAAATACAAAAAAGAAATATTTTGTTGAATGGATTCATAAGGTATAAGTAAGTATATTGCGAAAACCAGCATCCAACATCTGATGAGTTTACTAGGACTTGAGGAAAGGCAACAGATCCTAAATATTCTGAAATGATGGGAAGAAAATAGTGGACTTTTTGGATACCACCAACTGTAGAAACTTGAGTTAGAAGAAGATTTATGGAAATTTACTACCACTTTTGCTGTCTAGCAGCAGAAACTGTCACCTGGGAAGTCATAGCAAAAAAAGAGAAGGAAATATTATGATAGTGGGTGTCTAATTGATGTAGAGACATGAAGCCCCAGTATCAGGATAGATGGTTAAGAACTGAATACTCAGATATGGAGTTTAAGTCCAATATTTAACTTTTATTACTGATTTTTCTTTCTCTTGGAGCAGAGGAGGAAACTAAAATTTCTATGTTCAGGAACTTCTGCTTTGGATCAACATCTTCTATAAAACCCTCTTGCTGTGATATCTATATACCTTATCCCATATGACATAGCCTCTAGTCACACACACAAACAGAATTCTTAAGCATTTCCAGAATGGATTGCGTAAGACCACAACAAAGTCAAGTCTATCAAAATTGTATGTTTGAACTGAGTGGCTAAAATTCAGAAAAATAATTGGTTTAGTTTTGCTGCTGAACAGAAAATGTGGATCACATTCATATACCTTTTATGTATTGCTTTCTCACATTTCATCTTTGTACTGCTCTTTTGTTCATGTTCAGATCATTCATACTTTATTTCGAAACATTTTCATTTTCAGATCAGCAGTTGTGTGATCCTGGTGAATTTCTTTGCCACGATCATGTGACTTGTGTCTCCCAGAGCTGGCTGTGTGATGGGGACCCTGACTGCCCTGATGATTCAGACGAGTCTTTAGATACCTGTGAGTAGAAAGGTTCTCATGCCATTTGGATTTACCTTACATGTGAAACGAAATGTCAGTTGTTTTCACAGATGACTGGTGTTCTAGTGGATCCTTTTTTTCCCCAAATAGGCAAAGAAACTTGAAACTTTTTTTGTGTTCCTTTAAAATGACTACGTGAATGAGAGCATAAAATTCAGTTTTGTTGTATGAATTAACTTATGAAGGGAAGAAAATGCAAGGTCAATTATTTTAACGTGATTGTGTTACTACTAGAAAAAAATGACTTGAAGAGAAAAAAATATCCTTTAAACAACATTAAAAGGGAATAAGACTCTCTCTGATAATTTATTGCACATATTTACGTATTTTGAGACAGAGAGGCATAGAAAGGAATAGTAATCAAGCTTTAGTTCCCATATTACTTCCATTAATATCCTAGGGCATTACACAAATTATTGAACGTGTTTTCTTTTGAAACCATATTTATCCATCCATGCAGAGAGGATCTTCACCTTTTATAGTATCAGATTAAGAAGCCATTGGTACACATGGATCCTAATTGTAACCATACCACTGTATCTAACTTGGAGTCCACAGAGGGCTTTGCCTACATGAAAAATGCCACTAAAACAAAATTAGAAATAATAATAGGACCACAGATAAATCTGCTGCACTTTTTTTTAAATAGCCACTATCACAAGGAGTGTGAACAATCCCCTAAATTTTGATATTGATATTTCTAGAACTTCTACTGTTGGTCTGTGCTCCCCACGCAAGCAGGTCAGCCAGCTTATCAATATCATCCTCACAGCAGCTATGTAGATCTGTGAGGTCAAAGTGGAAAAAAAAAATCCATCATCCTTATTGCCTGATATTGTAGAGATAACAATTGTTGGTTCCATTTTCCATTTTTATCTATTTGTTTACAAATCTCGCAGACAGGACCATATAAATTTTGATGAAAATCTTGCCGTTAGAAAGTAGAGACAATGCTTGTTCATTTTCTTTATGTTTGCTAGTGTTTCTAAAGTTTCTCAGCATATGGGTACTTGATATTTGCACTAATTGCTTCTCTTTATTTTGAGCAGCCCACTCCTTCCATAGGAAGAGGTCGTAGTTGTTAACTACATTTGCAATTTTCAGAAATTTCACCAGTTTACTTCTGAAAACCTTTAGTAGACTCCCTATAGCATAGAAAAGGTTCTAGGCATGATAAGATTTTACAAAATAGATTAATAGGAAAAAACTCTATGGATAATAAAATTTGTTAAGTCTGTACAATGGAATATTTCTTGGCAATAAAAAAGAATGAAGAACTCATACATGCTATGTGGATAAACCTTGGAAACATTGTGCTAAGGAAAAGAAGCTAGTCACAAAAGACCACATATTTTATGATTTCATTCATATGAAAAATCTCAAATAGGCAAATCCATAGAGATAGAAAGTAGATGAGTGATGAGCAGTGCCTGGTGGTGTGGAAGGCAATGAGGAATGACTGCCAAAGAGTATGGGGTCTCTTCTGAGGGTGATGAAAATGTTCTAAAACTAGTTTACATTGAAGCTTGCACAATTTTACTAATATGTTTAAAAACATCAAATTGTACATGTTAAATGGGTGAATTGTATGGTATTGAGTTATATCTTAGTAAAGTTGTTTAAAAATGGAAAATAATCTCAATATTATGCCTATGGGTGCATAGTAACGTGAAAAGACAAGAATAATAAATCTTCTGGCCATGAAATATATAAGCAGTGGGACCATATTTCAAATAGATAAATAGTGGGACTTAACTGTTTCTAAGCTTTAGCTGTCCCCTATCTAAGTGCCATCTTGGAATTCTCTCCTTACTATTGGAAGGAGATATTCCCATAACATAATGAGAATAAAAAGTTAAATTTTTGAGTTTTGCTACTGGAGTCTTGCATCTCTGCCCTGATCCTCCCATTGATTTCTTGAAGGGAAAAATGACTGAGGCATCAGATAGATTTGGACGATCCATATGCAGGAAGGCCAAGTTGACAGAGAAATGCTGTGGAACTGTATATCTGGCACAGTGGAAAAGCCATTGAGAAGTAAAGGCTGGATAGCCTATCTAGGCAGGAATTCCTTTCCTGCTGGTGAAGAACAATGATATTCCCTTTGTGCTCAAGAGGGAGCTCAGTAGGAGAATCAGACTGGAGATGATCTGTGGTACAGAGGAAGAGCAAAGCCCTGTCTGGTCAAAACTAAAGCCCAGAAAGGAAAGACACCTCGCAGTGAACGCCAAAGTGGGTGGATTACAAATATTTCGCTCTCCCTCCCATGCCCACTCCATGCTTGAGGAACATGGCTGATGCCCTGCAGGGGATGCCCACACCTCTGTTTGCCAGCCAGCATCCACTTTGATTGATTGATTGTCTACTCTTAATGGTCAGTGTCTCCACCACAATGTTGTTAAATATTTTGAATATCCATCTTGCCCAGAAGGTAGACATCACTTTGGGTATGGGGAAGAAGGTAGGTCCTTCAACTCACAGAGACTATGGGTCTTAGCAAACTGATGCCTCAAATTAGCAATTACATGAGGGTTAATTAAAAATAGGGATAGATTTTCTGCTTACTTAGTTTTTAAAATGAAATTCATACCTGCTCAAGATATTTTTGGCAGTTGTTAAGTACATAGTTATTTTCCTCCTCAATAAAATTTGATTAATTCAATTTAAAAATCTTTCTTCATTTTGCCCATTCTTATTCTATCATTGAACATCAAAATTGCTGAATATCCTTAAAGGCCACACTAAAACTATTCTTATGTCAATGTAGCCACATAACAAAGACAAAGAAATAACTATTTTTCTAACTAGGTGTTTAATCTGAGCAGCATATTTTGATCTACATTTAAGTAGTCTGTTTCAGATAAATGGTTTCAGTTGGTACTAATTGAAATCTGAACAAGCGTAGAAAAAACCCTTTATGAAAAATATCAGACTTTTCTCAAATTTAAGTTTCTCAATCCAGATGTTCACAATTACCATTTTCCCTAATCATAGTGCTTTGTAATGTGTTGTTTTACGACATTCATATGCAGTCATCACTGATCTACATAAAATAATTGCATAATTTTATAATTATATGAATGTATACATTCAGTGTGAAAGATAAATGCTAGAAATCAAAAACCTTGAAGATTGATTCTTAGGAAGGGTAATTTTGTGCTCAATGTATGAACAAAAGTGTGTTATCTTCTTTGATTTGAACATAGAGTATGTTGTATCTACAAAATATTAGATGAAAACAGCTGATGCAGTACGCTTATTTTTCCTAAATCCACTTAGCTTTTAAAATGATAAGAAGACCAATATCACGTAGAATTTATTATGAAATTGTGAAAGCCCTGCAATGACAGAATTCTAACAGGAAAAAAATAGATATTGTCAAGAAAGAGGAAAAGATTTGCTTGTGAAATGCTGATGACTGAAATACTTCAGAAGATAAACATACATGCAGAAAACCAAGAAATCTTGGAAATTATATGATATTTAGATATTTGGGCATCTGAGAGGTCAATGGGTACAAATTTTCCTCCTCTTCAGTGTTTGTTTAGGCCCAGGCTGTAGGAGTATTCTCTAGCATCCATGAAGCAGGAGTTACAGCTCACTAACAGCAATACAGACAAAAAATCACTTGTGTGGTGTTGATTTACCACTAAGCTGATTGCATGTTAGGACGAGTTTTCTAAAACACGAAATTTGAGAAATTTAATAATTATATCCTGTCCATTGAGTAAGAGAAATGATTCTTTAGCTTTATGTTGGAAATGAAAGTCTTTATTTCTCTATGTTATTTGAAGTAATTTTTCAAGTGTCTGAAAGGCTCACCATCTTTAGATCCTGTGAGGCAATGAGAATAGAAAATCAGGAAAATCACCATCTTTCTACTCACTGCTTTCTACCCAGTGTTGTTAGTCTAACGTGATGTGTGATGAGAATTAAAATGAATAGTAGAAATGCTTATTTGTGGAATGAAAGCTTGGTACCACCTGTGGCAGAGAAGTCTTCTTGAAAGGCACTTTTATTCTGAGTTATTCAAAATTTAATTCCTTCTAGGATTTTCTGTTGAATTCTTAATGATACTTCCTTTCCAACAATCAGCTCCAGCTGATGTCTGATATTCTCTGGGAATCTGATGTTAATGTCCTTAAAACCAGATTCTTCCTTTTTAAGTCGGGAAGGTATTAGCCCTGCTGTTTCTCCTTCTCCCCAATTGGCCTACACTACCCCTCTTCAGAAAATCATTTGAAGTCCTTCAGTTACAGATCATGTTTTGGATTTAAGGACTCATTGGCCAACAAAGGAGAATAAAAATGGCCTTACAGGAGGGTAATATTTGCAACCTGGATAGTTGTTGGGATAATTTACACATTGATTCTGTTCTGTCCTATCCTTCTGCAGGGATCAGCAAACCTTTTCTGTAAAGGACCAGATAGTAAATATTTTAGGGTTCATGAGCCTGTATGATCTCTTTGCATATTCTTCTTTTTTGTTGTTTGTTTTTAAAACTTTTTAGAATGGAAAAAATATTCTCAGCTCAACAGTCTGTAGGAAAAAGAGGCCAAGGTCAGATGTGGTCAGCAGGCTGTAGACACTGTTGGGTCATAGCTGAACCATATCTGCTGTTTACAGTTGTGGAGGTGGGTCTGTGCACAGGTACTGCTGCCACAGGAAGCAGCATAACCCCCCACAGTGGAAGTTTCCAGCACAGAGCTGTGTGCCTACCTACCACCTTATGGTGCCAGATTCAGGCAATATGGTGTCATCTACAAAGCTGGGTTCTTTCTTCTATTTTTGCATACCTCCTTATTGGTTAGGATTGCATTTGAACACATGGAGCATGAACAGTAGCTTGACCAAATAAGGGTTTTTTTTCATATAAAAAACTGCAAAAGTGGCCAATTCAGGACTGATATGGCAACTCTAGAATAACACCATGCTTCTTCGATCTTTCTGCCTTGTCATACTTTGCATGGAGTTGTCAGTCTTTTACCTGCAATATGGCTGCTCTGCCTCCGCCAGCAGATAATATCATTTGAGGCAGAAAGAAGGGAGAGAGAAAATGGAAAAGGCAAGTGCCAGCCAAGTCTCTCTGTTTATCAGGAAAACTAGTTTTTACAGCAATCAAACTCAGTAGATTTCTGCTGAGATCTCCTTGGACAGAGCTAATCATATAAGGTATGGGGCAATGAGTATTTTCAATAGGTCCTGTTGCTTTCCAAAATAAAATTTCTGGTTCTTCCTGTAAAGAAAAAGGGGAGAATAGATACTGGATAGGCAGAGGCCCTGGGTAGCATGTGCTACAGTGTCCTTCACTCTCCTTCCTTCTCTCCATCTACTGCGTGGGAGGCGACAGGCACAATGCATGATCAGTGCTTCTGAATCCCAACTGCTTGGCTACAAAGCCAGTTCCCCTACGGATATCTTTGCTCTTGGGCAACTAACTTAACCTTTCCAAGGCTCCATTACCTCATCTATACCATGGACATGATGATACCTGCCTCACAGTAAAAGTGCTTAGAATAGTGCCTGTTCCGTAGTAAGATTCCTCTCCATGCCACACTGGACCTGCGTTTCAGATGCCCAGAACTCTGAGCAAGCCCCTTACCCTGAGGATCTTTGGAGAGAGCATCCTAACTGGCCCCTCTTAATAGACCTTCTCCCTGTCTTACTGATAATTAGTTTTATTCTCTAAGGATGTGGCTAGGAATAGGATTAATTTACCACATACACTGATTCAAGTTAAGTCGCTAACAGTTTTTAATAATTAGGTATATTACACTCAAATATTAGGACAAATCTGGTATAGAGATTTTGAGACAGGTGGCTTTTTCCAGGAACTCTTCCAAAAGCATCATGTTGACTAATTGACTAAAGTTAAAATACATGGCTAAAAAACACATTCGTGAATAATATTGTTTAATCGACACTGCAGTCCTAAAATATAGATGTTATCTCATTTCAAGAAATGAGGAAATTGAGTTTATGATCCTTCTGTCTTCCTCTATGTTGGCTGTTATTGGTGAAAGCAGAGTTTATATTTCTTTGAACTTGTCCTCCTTTTTTTGAAATACTGAAGTAAAGAAGGATCCAACTCCTAAGAGGACCCCTTAGGGCACCTAATTTAAAAATATTAAATTATACGTGTCATCTGAAAAACACAGAAGTCTATCCCAACAGGGTTGTATCACACTGAGTTAGGGAGTGATCAATTGTAATTGAATAATGCAGTAAAAATAACAAGTCTCCTGGGTAATAGAGAGAGAAGCATTTATGAAAAATGAAAATGGCTGTAAGTTATTAGGGTTAGATGTGCCTCTGCATGAATTACCCATTTCTTCTATTGTGTATCTCTTGTTGTGAAATTTTAACCTTTATTTAGATAGGAGGATATTAATGAACTTCTTATATTCATAGAATGACCTTTCCCCTAGGATATAGGGTAGAAACCCTTTTATAATTTTCTTCTAAACTTTCTTTCTTTGGCAGAGGTCAGAGAAATAAAATGAAATTCAGGTGGGAGGTTGTTAGCAAACAGACACTGCCCTTTAAAAGTATATCGCAGAATAGGGCCCTGAAAGTAGCCGTAGGAACAATAAAATGGATGAAAGTATGGTTCTTGTTTCTAAGTAATAGTGATTTAGAGGTCACTTTGCAATGAGCTAATATATGAGAGCCACGAAGCTAAGATTTGTTTTAGGTAAAGAAGCTGAAATGATCTTATAGATTAAAGGGAAAGCATATGAGACCCATGAGGACAGTTTATGTCTCTTTCAATTCTTTTTGTTTTGCTCTTCGTTTTATTCTGAGGCTTCTCCCTTAGCAGTAGAGAGGCCAAAAACATTGACCTTTCTTTAATAACAAAAATACTCCCACTTAAGAGTTGATATGAAGGGGTGACGGGAAGGTGGGGAAAGTACAACTGTGAATTGAAAGGGTCTGTCTCATGTTGGTCCATTTCCCTAGCACAGTAGGGGCAGGATGGGGGGTGACATTTCTCTTCATTCTGCCCCACGATGTGCTAATGGGTCTCTGAAAGTCTGCCTCTGCAATTTCAAGAAAGGCTGATTGGAGGCACAGGTGATGAAACTGAGCGCACGGGCAATTCACACAAGTGGAGCAAGACCAGTATTAACAAAGGCCTCGCTTTGTCACTCATGAAGTCACTGCTTTTTGGTTTTCTGATCCAAGATCACAGGTCACAGAATAAAAAGGGACTCAAGTCCCTCAGCCTGGATTGGAAACTATCAGGGATGAAAACTTTGAAATGATGTAGAATAAAGAGTGTAAAATAAAATAGATGAATTCTAGAGACTACTCTGATAAAATCTCCTCGGCTTAAGGGATGATGTTGTGTAAACAAATGCCCTGCAGGGCTCTAGAGGGACAAAGCTGAAGGCTGAGCAAGGAGTCTTCACAGAAACAATTCAATCCATCATTTATCCACAACTAACCTAGCATTAGGGGTTGAAGACAAAGGCTTCTTACCTTTCATGGGTGAGCAAATTTCTTCCCAGAGGACATTTTATTCTTTATAGTCAGTGTATAAAATTTACATTTGACTTTCACTCAGAAGTACTTCTAAAATGACATATTTTGCTAAATGAAGCACTAAAGTATGTTGTGTTCTAAGAACTTATTTTAATGGCAATGCCTTTCTTTCTGTCTTCCTTCCCCTGTCTTCCATCACCCTTCCCTGAAAGCAGGACATAAAACCCTACTGTAATGTGCCTATGGAAGTTTTAGTAGGACAAAGAGTATCATTATTCTACTAGTTGCTATATTGGCCCTGTCCAAATTCAGGCAGCATCATTGACTTTGGGCTGAATTTTTTTCCTTTTTTTTTAAAGATTGGCACCTGAGCTAGCAACTGTTGCCAATCTTCTTTTTTTTCTGCTTTTTTCTCCCCAAATCCCCCCAGTACATAGTTGTATATTTTAGTTGTGGGTCCTTCTAGTTGTGGCATGTGGGACACCGCCTCAATGTGGCCTGAAGAGTGGTGCCATGCCCGCTCTTGTGATCCGAACCAGTGAAACCCTGGGCCACTGCAGCGGAGCCGGTGAACTTAACCACTCGGCCACAGGACCGGCCCCCAGGCTGAATTTTTTTAATTAAAATTTTTGTAACATTAGCTTTTCTGATTTTCCGGAAGTGAGAAATTGCTCAGAAAGGAGTAAAGTTGATAAGAAGATGGGTAACAATAGGGCTTAGGTGAGAGGATACCAATTCAGCAAATGTGGCTTATGGCAGTCCACTCAGTCTGTGGGGCTTCTTTCTTCTTTTTTATCTTTGTTTTGTTTTGTTTGTTTCACTGAAAAAAGATGGCTTGGGAGGGAAGGGTTTGCCCAAATTACTCATTTGTCCACCTTGAAGGATAAGATACAAGAGGGGAGAGTCTTTCAACTGGCACAAATCTTTCTGGGTTATCAACAGCAAAAAAAGAAAACCAACAAACAGTTACTTCCCAATATCTCTTATTGAGTTGCCAAGAGAAAAATAATTATTAATAGGAAACACTTTTCTTAGAATTCAGCATACAGCCATAAGACTAATAATTTCAATCTTTCACAAATAGGAATTACAGAAATGATTAGTACTTGTATAGTACTTTGGTAATCTTTTTAAGGACATGTACATTAAATTCATCAAATATCATTTGTCCATTGCAACTATTTTTTGAGAAAGATAGGCTAAGTGTTGTGGCCATTAAAAAAGTAAGAAATCTGAGACACAGACAGGTTGCTTGGTCAAGAGTCTCATAACTAACAGGTGACAAGGCTGAAGTAAGAGTCCAGAATTTCCATTTCCTAAGTTTCTACTGTAGCATCTGATATGGGCTGAATTTTGCCCCCTCAGAATTCATATGTTGAAGCTCTAAACCCCAGCATCTCAGAGTGAGGCTGCCTTTGGAGAATGGACCTTAAAATATCTAAGTTAAGTTAAAATGAGGTCATTAGAATGGGTCCTAATCCATTCTGATTGGAGCCCTTATAAGAGGAAATTCGGACACACTAAGGGACACTAGGGGCACATATGCACAGACAGAAGACCATGTGAAGAGGCAGTAAGAGTGTGGCCACCTAGAGTTCAAGGAGAGAGGCCTCAGGGGACCCAACCCTTGTTGGACATCTCACTTCCAGAACTGTGAGGAAATACATTTCTACTGTATAAGCCACCCAGCGTGTGGTATTTAGCTATGGCAGCCCTAGTTGACTAATACAGCATTTACAATACATCTATTAATATTCCATTTATTTTTATACTAGTGTAAGAATAATGCAGTGATTTAAAAATTTCCTTTTTTCTTTGAAGATATATACTAGCTATCAGTGTACTAAAATTACAAGCGTTATAAGCCTGTTGAAGAGACAGGAAATGAAATCACTGTACAGTTTCTGATGGAATAAGGGGCCCATCCCTTCAGCAGTGGTTCTAACCCTCTAAGAATGCTTAATTTAATTATATAGTCCTATTATTATGCAAACGAAATATGTTTTCAATGAAAAGTCAGTTGATAATGCCTACAGGTTTATTTTTTTCAAATATTTATAGATGATGGATTGCTCCAAAATTAAAGAAAAATAGATTTGCCCGACCCTTCCTCCTGGCGACAGGGGACACCCATTTACAGGTGCAGTTGGAAACTCATTTAGAGTTGTGGTTGGTGGCCATCTTTGCAATGCTAGCTAGTTACAACACAAAACACAAACTTGGATAGATGATCTACCATTATTTTTTGAGCAAAACACTAGACATGCATAATTAGTATATACTAGTTATAACAAGGATATTTGTAACATTCTGTATTAGGTTGCTATGATCTGTATTAGATTGTTATAATGTTTGATTCTGAATTGATCATTGGATTAGGCAATAAAGTAGATGTAGTTTGACAGTAAAAAGAAATGCTTCTTTCTCCACATGAACCTTTGGAGAATTTTGTTATAGTTTACTTTCAAATTTGCACATATTAGACAATTCAATTTTTAAAATAACTGACAGGCTATGAATTTTCACTTAAATAGTGAAGACAACTTTGTCACTGAACTAGACTTCTCATAATATATAGGCACATTGTCTTTAAGAAAACTAGAAACCATTCAATCAATCAGCATCCATTTACTGAGGAAATACTGTGTTCAAGGTGCTTACTAGGAACTGTACTTCAACCATTTGTCTCACGTGCCAGGGCTTTACCCTATGCTAATTTAGTCCTCTATCCTGGTTAAATGCTACTATTTCTGAGTTAAAGAAGGTAGTGTTTATGATAAAGATGGTGGTGATATTACTGACACAAAATGGACGATTGATATGAGCTAGATGCTGTGCTATGAGCCTTATATGGATTCTCTTCTTTGATCCTGGCAATAACACTGAGCAGGACATCAGTTCAGTTGTTCAGGTTATGCAGAGGACTACGGTGACATAAATATCACACCCAGCACAGGTGTATGTATTTTCCCATAGATTCAAATGAACTATATTGAAAAAGGGGCAACATTTTCTGATTTGCATGAAGTCACTATATGAGCTAATTGTAGCTCTGCCTATGACACTAACCGTGGTCCCCTTTTACTGATGACAAACATGAAGCATGAGGGAAGTTCTTTGCTGGAGGTGTTAAAGTAACCAAATGACAGAGCTGAAATTGAACACTACACCATGCTATACAGCCTTGTAGATAAAGCAAATGAGGCTCAGAGAGGTTAAATAGATTCCACTAAGATTCTCTCTTAGTGGAGGCGAGAGTTTCATGTGCGCCTGTCTCACATTACATTTAAGTCAGTGTGTTTTCCGTTATACCACACGACCTCCTATACACACTCTATCCAGATATGCATATATGTGGCTATCCAATTTATATACAACCAATTTTAATTGAGTGACTTCTATGTGACAGATCCTGTGGTAGATGTTAGGAATGACAAGATCAATATGCTAAAGATGAAAGACATATAGTAACAACTGGAGAGAGGATTTTAATTCTTTTTCCAGCTAGAAAGGATGTTTACGAATGTGTATATGTTACTGTATTAATAATTATAAAAGGTATATGGGTTAACATTTATATATGCATGTATATGAACTTTATGTGTGGGCATATGAAAAATTGAATCTGGAAAAAATAATTAATGTTTTCTTAACCTTTTTTGCTCACACACACAAACCATACGACAGACACAAACACACATGCACACCTTAATTTAGAAACACATTGTTGAGCATAACTGTGTAGATTACGAGGAAATTTTTATTAGTTTTCTATTGCTGTATAACAAATTACCAAAATTTTAGCATGTTAAAACAACACCCATTTCTTACCTCACAGTTCTGTAAGTTAGAAATCTAGGCAGGATCAAATGGGTTCTCTGCTTAAAGCTTTACAAGGTTGAGATCAAAGTGTTTGTTGGGTGAGGCTCTTATCTGGAGAGTATGAGAAAGAATCTGCTTCTCAGCTCATTTAGGTTGTTGGCCAAATTCAGTTTCTTGTGCTTGTAGAAATGGGGCCACAATTTCTTGATAGCTGTCAGCCTCAGCCTCTCTTAACAACTAAAAGTCACTCACATACCTTGACAGATGACCTCCTCCATTTTCAAAACCAGCAATCCTTTGTCAAAACTCCCTCATACGTCATGCTTCCAATCCCTGACTTCCTCTTCTGCTATCAGTTGGAAAAATCTCTCTGCTCTTAAAGATCTCATGTGATTAGAGTAGGAACATTTCAATAATTTCCCTTTTGCCATATAATACAACATAATCCTGGAAGTGCTATCTCATCATATTCACAGGTTCCACCCACATTTGAAAGAGGAGGGGTTATACAAGAATGAGGGTCACTGGGAGTTGTTCTTAGAATTCTGTCTAACACAGTATATTAGTTTGCTAGGGCCGCCATGAAACAATACCATAGGCTGGTGGCTTAAACAACAGAAGCTTATTTCCTCACAGTTGTGGAGGCTACAAGTCCACGATCAAGGTGTTTGCAGGGTTAGTTTCATTCTGAGGCCTCTTTCCGTGGCCTACAGCTGGCCATCCTCCTCTGGTGTCTTCACATGGTCTTCCTGAGTATGTCTGTGTCCTTAATCTCTTCTTTTAATGACACCAGTCATATTGAATTAGGGCCCACACATATGACATCATTTTACTTTAATCACCTCTTTAAAAGCCCTGTCGCCAAACATGGTCACATTCTGAGGTAGTGGGAGTGAGGACTTCCAACATATAAATTTTGGGAGGACCTGATTCAGCCCGTAACACACAAGATGATTTTGCTTTTCTTTTTTGATATTCTAAGACGTTAGTCACCACCTCATCTAGTAAATGTAAATGGTTCAAAAAGTTGAATGCTCCCCCTGCTTTTTGTTGTGAAGAATTTCAAGCTGACAGAAAATTTGAAAGAATAGCAAACACTTGTATACCCTAGATTTATCAACCATTAACATTTTGTGACATTTGCTTCGTTTTTTGTCTCTTTATTATTTTATGTATATATTTATGTAATGTTTACACACATATACATGTTTATGTATGATTTTTGCTAAACCATTTAAATAAGTTGCAGACATTATGATGTTCTACCCCTAAATCATTCTAACAAGACATACTTTTATATGTCCATAATACCATCATAACACCTATGAAATTTTACTTTGATATCATATTCCATCCATATTCTAATTTCTCCAACTGTCCCCAAAATATCTTTTGTAATTTTTTTTACCCAAACCATGATCCAACCAAGGATAATGCATTGCATATCATTGTCATGGCCTTTTAGTTGTTTTTAATCTAGAAGAGTTTCAAACTTTTCTTTTGTCTATCGTGGTACTGACATTTTCCTACAGAATGTCCCACAATTTGAATTTTTCTATTTGTTTCCTGATGATAAGACTCAGAGTAAATATTTTGCCTAGAATACCCCAAAGGTTATGACATACATTGCCCATTCTGTTGAATCAGGAAATAGGTCAGTTTGATAATAGCTTGAGAACTTGGTTACCAAAACTAAGTTACAACAAAAGTTTTCCAGAACATAAGATATACTTCTGAACTATAAAACTAAGAAATTTGAGATAAAAAATACTTTTATAGTCCTAACTATACCATTAAGAAAAACACTTAGAAAAGGATTAAAATTAAGACCTTAACATAGTGACATATCCTTATGTTATTTGAACTTGAAAATAGAAATCAACTAAAGAGTGAGACTTTTAAATTTGAACTTTGTATCTCTTGAGTTGTGAATATCACTCTCCCTCAAAAAAATCTAATTTTGTGTTTTTGTGTTGCTCTGCGTCTAGCTATATGTGAATGAAGCGTAGAATTACTGTCACTTCTGTTTAAGTAACAAAGAGTCTAAGTCCCTCATTACATTGTCAGGATCCTTAAGGACAGGGATTTTGCCACTCTTTGTATATCCATACATTGTTCTGCATACAATGAGCAGTTTATACATGTTTTGTCTCTCAGAGATTTAAAAGATGAATATATAGGTAGGCAGTTTAAGATATGATTCAGGCAAGTGAGAATAGTCTTATCCATTTACAAGGACTCTGTGAAGAGATATATATATATATATGTATATATATATATATATCATTATTTTCAAAGTCAAACTTGACAGTTTATTTGAATAGGTACCTTCTGTATAGATTTCACAAGTTACAGAATTATATCCAATATACCTTAAGAAATTTACACAATTGCTTTGTAACGTGCTTTCTTCACATAAATAAGGAAAAAGCTCCTCGAGTCAGGGACAGTCTAGCATTTAGAATTTTTTCATCCAATCTTTCCTTTACTACTGTCAACAAGTTTTTGTATATTCATTTAATTTGTTCACCAATGGAACAATTGAATGTAGCATTTCAAAAGGGAAAGTAGACCCTGAAGAATGTATTATCATTCAACACACAAAAAATTCTCCCAAGGTTGGTAATTATGTAAGGCACTACTCTTTGACATTAGTGAGAGATAATATTTGAATCTGCTTTACGACTGCAAATGCAGGAGAAAATATTTGCAAGTGGAGAAACTTATAATATAGCCATCTCTGTTGTGTTTGACGACTGTCAGGATTTCAGCCAAATGGAGTAGTGATGTCTCTGCATTCTCACTGGAATCTTTTCACACGTCGTGCAAAGTCAAAAAAAAAAAATAAAGAATAAAATAGTAGCTGTGTGCTCAGGTTGAAATGAGGTTAAAAAAAGAAAGAAAAATCCACAGCAATTCCAGTTACAAAAAGCCTGACTCCAACAGCATCCAAATTAAGGCAAAGCAGGTCAGGTAACTTCTGACAATGCTAAACCAGAAGGCGCTCTATAAACTCAAGATATTAATGATACTTTCTTTAATACAGTGATGGGTTTGTGTTTAGAAAAGGTTGATCTTTGAGGTAAGTGGATTCTTGAAGATATGAATGTAGAATTGCTCACTCAGATTGCAATCAATTAATTGGCTTTGCATTACCACTCACTATTTTTCTGATGGTCTTTATTTCCTCCATTGATGAATAGCAATGCAAATGTATAGTAAGTTTGTTTTGTTTTAAACTTTCTGGGTTTGACTAGTATTTGACAGAGTGGGAGAATTTGCTATTTCTCGAAAATGAAACTGATTTAATAAATTAGATTTAGGTTAATTCTAAGCTCAAGAATCACAATGATCTGATTGGCTGTCTAGGATATACTCTTAAATGGCCAAAATTGGCTTCTGTTTTAAGATTTAACCTAAGGATAAATTAGACCTGGGCAACTCACCATGAGCCTCGTCCTTTGTGATGGAGATTCAAGCTGTCAGGTTCTTATTAAATTTTGCTTCAAGGTAGATTTTTGCGCCTACCTTTCATTCTCTGCTTCTTAGTAGTAATAGGTTGATTTACTGGGCACTTGTAGACGCTAGGAACTGAAATAGTTTCAATCTACATAATCTCCAGATGAAAAAAAAACATAAAAAATATAGTTCAGTAAGGTAACACAGCTGGTCTAAGGACACATAGTTAATAAATCTTAGAAGTGTGACTGGAATTTACATCTCCTTGATTTGCACTGTTTTTCTTTTCTTTTCAATATGAACGTAAGCCTCCCAGTAAGCAGTTCTAAACTGCTACTATATTGATTGTACCTTACCATTTATCAAAACAATAAGAAAAGAAAAAACCCACAAAAAGCAGGATCTGAAATAATTTTTAGCTAAATTGCTAAATTTAAAATAAAATCTAGAGGTGTATCCTCCAACTGACTTTGACAGTTGCTTCCATCTTCCCTCAAGAGCTAGAGTGCATGAGCACACACACATACAACCACACTATGTAATATTTTTGTATAAAAGATAAATGATTGTTTACTTGATATATGTGTGGCTTCTTTTTTCTGTGATAGCTGAAGAAATGGGAGAATGTGATCAGTAAGTAAAAATAATATAAGTTTAAATGGTACTCCCCTTGCTTAACTTACAGAAAGACATCCTAACACAAGGGATGAATGTCTGTGCCAAAAACAATTAGATCACGTTATGCTTGCCAAATATTCTTTCAGGCTGTTTCTAACTTAAATTCAACACTCAAGAAAACACTGTAGATTAATTAGCTTTTCTTTTAATTTTCAATAGCTTGAAAAGTAACCGTATCAATCTCTTGGAAAATGTATAAATACATAATTACATTTAACCCAAGGCCCTGTTGTCAGGATTTTGCTTAAAGCAAACTAGTGTTACAACTCTACTATTTTCACCAATGAACAAATCTGTGACAGAAATACTGATAGGCCTTAAAGAGAATATTTCCAGGTCCTGATAAAATAATACTGCCCAACACAGTGTACTTTCCAAAATATGGAATGTTCCTTACATATTGAGAAAAGCTGACCGAATTTTTCACGTATTCCCCGAGGACTGTTTTAATTATTATTCTTTTGAATTTGGTAAAAGGACTTAATTTTGCTGGTCCTGTGGTACCATAAGATACAAATTATATACTTTATTAAAATATATTTGGAGTTGCAGGAAAGGTATATAAAAGACACTGTTATATCTTTCTTGAGAATATAGACTATTTCTTAAACATCTTAGTACTCTCTTAACCTAAATGTATGATGCATCACACACTGGAAATCTTCAATGGTTGACAAACTAATTAAATTGCAATTTTAAAGAAGTACTAGGTGGATTTTTTTTTTAAATAGGTATGTTCATTCAGAGAAATTCACACTTGAATGGCTGATTAGGGTAGATTTTGGCAAGGTTTACAGCCTTCCAATCTGAGCAGATTTTAAAGGGGTTTGACAGCAAAAGAGCTTCACGTGGTGTTTTATTTAATTTGAGGTTTGTAATCAGATGATTTATAGGAGTTTGGGTTTTAAAAAATGTGAAGCATTTGTCTTGATAAAATAATAAGCCTCTCCCAGTGTCAACTGAAATCAATACTCTCCTGTTTTCCTTACTTCAGAGATGCAGAGATGCAAAGGGAAAACATTTTTATTAGTAATTCTTAAGGTTTAGTCTATGACCTTCCGTGGAGATTTACATTAGTCAAGGTTAAAACACATCCTTGAGAGCCACACCAACATTCAAGATGTGGGGAGATTGTTACCTTCTTCCAGACTAAAATATCCATTAGAAAGATGGCAATAAATAAGGAAGGGTGATGATTAGATGATTTAAAAATTAGACCTAAGGGGCTCTATAGATATTTTTCAATGAGTACTTTTTGTATTGTTGTTTGCCGCATATCTACTATATCACTATTGGCTTGTTTTTATTTCATATCTTATTTTTTTAAATTATTTCATTTTTTATCTGCTTTATTACTTGTATTCATACCATTTCCATCCTGTTATTCATTCTGATGGTCCTTGTGCTAAATATGACTCCTGTCTTAACATTTTCCTTTTTGTTGGTATACCATTAAAATGTTAAGTCTTTCTTTATTATTTGTGACTTAGTTTCTCCCCTCTCCCCACCCCATTTCTTCTCTCTCATTTTTAGTCTTTTAATTCTGATAGTGTTCTTCATATTCTTACTTTCGATGTATTTTTCATTTATTATGTTCTTCTGTCTTAACTTTTACCTCTCTCAACTAGTTCTATTACTTATAACAAAGAAACTATAGCTACTTAATCAACAACTAGTTCAGTTTCAGTAGTATTCCAAATTAATTGGAATCAGTATGGATAAAAAACTCTTTCTATCTATAAATAGATTTAAAAGAGAGACAGAGAGAAGAAGGAAAAGAAGTATATCTAAATTCCAGAGGGCTGCCTCAAATTCTAATTACAATGGAGGCAATATATTAAAATAAGTGTAAGTAAAATGAAGAATTTGAAGTTTTATAAAACAAATGACTGTAAACATCTCTAATAGTATGGAGCAAGATAGATTACACCTATGTATATTTCAACAAATGACTCATACGCTTTCAATAAAAACTAGTAATTATATATTATAACGAGTTTCATTTTCTATTCTCTATAGTGAAAAAGCAAATAAAAGTGGAGATTTTGAAATTTGACAGCATTAATTTTTATATGAATATAAATCTGATAACTATGAATTATTTTTGAGGGGGAAGAAGATTAGTCCTGAGCTAACATCCACTGCCAATCCACCTATTTTTGCTAAGAAAGATTGTCTCTGAGCTAACATCAGTGCCAATCTGCCTCTATTTTATATACGAGACGCCTGCCACAGCATGGCTTGATAAGGGGTGTGTAGGTCCGTGCCCGGGATCTGAACTGGCGAACCTCGGACCGTCGAAGCATAACACGTGAACTTAACCACTACATCACCAGGCTGGCCCCTTAATGATTTTTAAATTATAATCTTCTTTGACTATTTCTTTTCCTAGAGTGTTATGATTCTGCTACTTAAACTTGGAACTTGGGACAGGAGAAATCTGTTATGGAAACTCTTGTTACAGTAATGACACTTTGACTATTAGGTACTATACAAAAAGTATTCAATGTATTTAAATAGTAGTTGATTGTTACCCTTTATTCCAGTAAAAGTGTTTTAAAGTGTAATAACTGTGTTCCTTCTTACAATTACTCATGAAGTCCATTGTTATTTGAAAACAGATGGTCTTTTAGAAAGAAGAGCATATCAATCTTGTAAAAAAGCAAAGTTTTGATTTAAAACAAGTATTTAGAGCTTTCGTAAAATACACAATATGAAAAAATTTTAATCAGCAAAAAGAAACTTAACTATGAACAGAGAAAAAAGAATCAGTTATTGACAATATGTACAGTATAATCATGAAAAAAAAAGGGTGACCTGCTGTAACCAACAGGCAAGACAACCCAAATGGAATTCAGATTTTTTAACAAGGCAGCTGATACAGATCTAAAGTGAAACTCAAGTACATTAACTTTTTTCAAATTTTATTTGCATTTTTCATAAGTATCAACAGATTTCCATCATGGAGGCATATCATCATAAGAACATTCTTTTTAAAATGTTTTTCTTGGCCTTTGGCATAATTAATAATATATTTCTCTTGAACTCTTTCTTTCCCCTCCACTTTGATGTAATGACGTAACCAGATCTAAATTTGACTAAGTAGAATATCGCTACATTATTTCTTCCCTATGATATGAGACTCAGCACAGTCCCTATTTGTGTGTCGTAGGACATGCTCCATAGAAATAGAAATGAAGTATCCAGTTTGATAATAACTAGAAATAAATATTATTTATTGTATCTTTTCGAGTAGAATCTTGACACAAGAATTAAGGAGCTTGTCAGTGATTAGGAAAGGGAACTAACTCCGTCTACTAATATTAGCTGTAAGATAGTCACGACACAGCATGCGTATCTGCAGTCACGCTCAAAGTATCCTACACAACTGATGGTTCATTTGGATTAAATAACTGACTCTCTACTGGAGTCTTTCACTGGTCATTTTTCATGATAAAACATATATGAAGATAAATGCAGGGCGCACAAGTGGTTCTTCCCTTTCATCACTGACCATCTGCTCTTTCTTTCTAAGGAAATAGAAATGCGGATTCATAAATTTTTATTTCAACAACCACTGAGAACATTCTGAGGTCTGAATGTCAAAAGTGTGGATTTGAGTTCAATGGCTCTGTCCCAGTATTTATTTTGCTTTTTATTGTCCTTGTTTCATTCTTTCTTCTGATTCTGTGTTCTTATTGCATTGCCTAGTTATTGCCAAGAGCATTTCCTTTGTTGCATTTATGATTTCCAAGCCTTTATATAATATAGACAAAGTGAATACTAATGATGAAAAAGGAAGTTGTGAGGGGGGTGGATTTTTTTTTTTAAGTCTTGGGATTTGTCATTGATATCAGAGGAAAACATGCAAAATAAATGGAACATTAAAGTAATTATCATGAAAAACTTCTTCAACAGAATGCAACAGTTAAATATATTGTATTATTGAATTAAGTGGTCATTTTGACTCATGAGAGTCCATCATGTAGGAAAAAACTGGAAAGCAGGAATGTGGTGCTTTAGCCATGATTCAGTGACCAGCTGGATGTTCTTTTGTAAGTGGAGTCAACCTTCCTGGAACATAATGTAATTAATTAATAAACCATTAAAATTTGAAAACTCAACAGAAGAAAGCTGGACTGCTTTCTGGCTAGCATGCTATGGTTGTTGCAGTTTATCAGAGCCTACATCTGTTCTGTATGTCCATTCTCATTGGTTCCCATGTCATACTGGTTGTTAATCATTCTAAAAATCACCCATGAAGTAAAGAAAGATGCTGCAAACTCAATGTTAATTTGGAATTTTTCTTTTCTGATAATGCATCAAATTAAAGTAAAGATAAAGGAATAATTGCAAATACTAAGCATTACTCAAGTCTGATCTGAGATTGTTTGGTTGACAATCTAACAATACAATAAAAATTTAAAAATATTTTATTTGAAATTTGCTTTTGCATAATGTTTATCATGGATAAAGTATTAAGAAAATGTTTTAAAGTACTCATGTACTATCTTTAAATAGGTTCCTAGGTTTTGTGTATATAAATAGCTTCAATCAATAGGAATTGAACTCTGATAAAGTTGGAAAATGATTTTTCAGTATTTGTTGTTAAGTTATTTTTGGTAGTTTGTAAATATGTTAACATTAAAAAAGGAGAATAATTACTGTGTTCATCTACATATATATGATTTAGTGCATTTTCATAATTGTCTAAATGTCTTTGGGGATGTAATGCTCTCATTTTGGTATTTTCCTTAGAAATCTTTCATTTAACACACTTCATTGATTGTGATATTTGGAACTTTTTAACCAGAACTTTAGAATCACGTTAGTGAAAATTATATTCTCAATAGAGACAATATATAAAAAATAATTAAAATATTACTTTTAAAAAACGGAACTTCACTTATTAACAATTTTCCAACAGTGACAAGGTCTTAGAAAATTTACTGATGTATTTCAAGTTTTCTGTAACATCAATTTCTCTATTCTTCTTATTTTTAATCTTATTATAATGCACATAAAATTAGTGTACTTACATTTTTCTAAACTATTTTTAAGTACAATGGATAACATATGGAATGCGTTGTTTCTAAGAAACTCATCATCGTGTTTTGTAGAATAGTTTTTCATTATTAAAGCAGTTTATGAAGGAGGACATAGGATGGTACTGCTGGAGATTCAGCTTCCAAAATACTTTTGTTTTTAAAGAAACATTTTTTACTATTTTATGGTGATTCGCATTATATAAACTAGATAGATTCTTGATTACTGTTGTTCAGCAATCAATAAAAGGGTGGAAATTACAGCCTCTGATCACTTGCCACCTACCCACACTCCATTCTACAATAGCCCCTGGGGAGCCTTTCTGGAATTCCCTGAAGCAGAGTAGAACACAGCTTAAAACAACTTCTCTAGGGGCTGGCCTCATGATGCAGCAATTAAATTTGCACGTTCTGCTTCTTGGCGGCCCAGGGTTTGCTGGTTCAGATCCCAGGTGCAGACATGGCACTGCTTAGCAAAAGCCATACTGTGGTAGGCGTCCCATGTCTAAAGTAGAGGAAGATGGGCATAGATGTTAGCGCAGGGCCAGTCTTCCTCAGCAAAAAGAGGACTGGCAGTAGTTAGCTCAGGGCTAATCTTCCTCGAAAAAAAACTTCTCTAAAGTGTATCTAAGATCAGAAGAATTATACATAGGATAGTTAATTCTTTGGGGACATTTGTTAAAAAACAAATACAAGCAAAATCGAAGAATGTGTCTTGTAAGTTTTCTAATTCTTTGGGGACATTTTTTTTAAAAACCTTAAATACCAATGAAATCAAAGAATGTGTATTGTAAGTCTAATTCTATTCATTAACAGAATACATTTATTTTAATTAAATAACTGAATCTCTACCGGAGTCTTTCACTGGTAATTTTTCATGATAAAACATACATGAAGATAAATGCAGGCTTGATCTCCAGAGACAAACTATGCATCAATAACAATGAGGTAGTGATTCAAACTGTGTGTGTCCAAGCTATTAACACCTGAAAAATGAATCTGAAGAAGCAGTAGGAGGATATTGTTAATGTGGAAAATTACTAGGCTTAAACTATTTCTTTATTCCAACTGAATTCTTTAATGGATCTTAGCCATTCAACTTCAAGGACTATCATGTACTTGAAGCTATAATGTAGCATATCAGTGCTGCTAAGTCATCAATAAAAGGGAAAAATGAAGGGACTTGGAGTCCTTTTAGTCTCCTCCAAGTAGATTGTACCTTTTGAGGCAGATCAGAAGGAGGCTGCACAGCCTTGAAAATATTATTTCAAAAGTTATTAAGCCACCTAATTGCAAAATTGGCACAAGTTTCCTTGGCCTTGCTCATATTACCAATACCACCCCATGAGCTATTCTTACCTTCTTTTCCTCTTCCCACTGCATGAAAATGGAACGTACAAGCACCTCTCTTCAGCCAAAACGCTCAGAGACCTCCATAAAAGCATTTTCTGTTCCAGACCAACCCAAAAGACAATATAGAGTAAAGCTGGTGCAGTTCTTATTAATTTGAGGCATGATTTTATCAGTTTATCTTCATTTCTTTTAAGCTTAAACCTCAGGCTTGCAGTTACTACCATGCCTGGCTTGATAATATAGTCATTAAAACAACCACAGAGCTGCCGCTGTTATCCTTTTTGATGAATGGTAGGTGGGCCATTCTTGCTGTTGTTATTATCTTATATTAAAATGTTATTATTTTTATAGCTAAAATTTACCGAGGTCTCACCATATCCAGATAGTATACTAAGTGTTGTACTGAATTGTTTCACCCTTTTGTAACAATGCTAGCAGGTATTAGAAGAGTACCAATTGCGGAACTGGACACGCTCCCCCACTCCCCCCATAAAACACCTAGTTTTCTTCATCAGTCCTTATCCAGAAGCTGTATATTCGTTTTTTCTAAAGAGTAATGGTACAATGAGGAAACATCATTTAATGAGTCCTAAGTTTCAGGTATTACTTTAATAGTTTTACATAGTTTCTGATTATCTCATTTAGTTATTAATACGTGATGAATATAAGATAACAGCAATGTTACCATAATTCCTGCTTTTAAAAAAATGCAGTTTATGAGACTCTAGCAGAAACATAGGATAGCTCACAAATTCTTTCCAGGTTAGAAATCACCACATAGTGCTGGGGGAGCTGACAATTAGAGCTTAGCAATTCCAAGGTTTCTGTAAAATGATTTCAGATGGTATATAGCTCAAATCCTGGTTTGTTACGAACAAAAAAATACTAGCTTTATCTTTCTTTGGAGAGTTATAAATGTGGACCTGTCACATGAATCTTGTAGAGGCAGATGTGCTATATTGAAGAGTATTTGGCAAAGAAGAGGAAAGCTTATTTCTGTCTCAGAGATCAGGTACATTCTACCGTTTATGAAAAACTAACCAAAGAATAGATCTTCAGTAGCTCAAATTTAGGACAGAATTCTATCCCTTTGTACAAATTTGAAAGTGTTGCTTCAAAATATGATCATTGGAGTGGCTAGTAGTTTTAAACAAATTTACTGCAAAGTAAGAAAGATATATGGATAAAAAGATTTTAATAAGAAAGGCTACTATATTTTTAATAGAAATCACTAGTCTAACTATGAAAAACGTTTTTAGACTATGTAGCCAGGTATAATACTTCACATCATTTGGAAGAACAAGTTCTTTATTTAAAGTCAGGTTTATTGAAGTATAATTTATATAAAGTAAAATGCATAATTTTTAGTGTACAATTACATGGGTTTTGACAAATGCATGCCATTATGTAACATCAACTTACTCAAGACTTTGAATATTCTCATCGCCCCCATAGTGTTCCCTTTTTCCCATTTATAGCCAAACTCTTCCTCCTATTCTGGGCCCCTGAGACTGATCTGTCTTTTGTGTTTATTATTTTATGTTTCCCAGTCTGACATTTAAGTAGAATCATATAATATTTAGCCTTTCATGTCTGATCTTTCACATAGCATAATGCATTTGAGATTGAGCTATGTTATGTGAATCAGTAGTTCATTCATTTTACGTGTTCCATTGTATCGTAGTTTGTTTATCCAACTGAAAGACATTTGGGTATTTCCAGTTTGGGGTGATTATAAATAAAGGTACTATAGAATTTCATGAACAGATTTTGTTTTAATGGAATTTTGCCTTTCTCTTGGTTGAATTTCTAGAAAGGGATTTCTGAGTTATATAAGCAAATGTATAAATTTATAAGAAACTGCCAAACTGTTTTCCAAAGTAACTGTATTATTTTGCATTCCTCCTAGAAATGTGAGAGTTCCAGCTGCTTTGCATCCTCACCAGTACTTGATATTGTCCCTCATAAACAGAGACATAATAAAAATCAACAAAATATTAACAAATTGTATCCAACAATATATATAAATGATAATACATAATGACCAATTGATGTTGAGACTCGGAATATAAAGTTGCTTCAATATTCAGAATCAATCAATATAATCCATCATATCAAAAGACTGAAGAAGAAAAACTATATTATCATCTAAATAGACGTAGCAACGGCATTTGACAGAAGTCAACATGTATTTACAACCAAAAAATCTATCAAAAAGCTAGGAATTAAAACCAAACTCCTCAATATGATAAAAGACATTTCAAAGAAATCTACAGCTAACATCATTCTTAATAGAGAAAGATTGAATACTTTTCCTGTAAGATCGAGAACAAGACAAGGATATATATGCCTTCCCCACTAAAATTCAACATCGCTCTAGCCAGTACAATGAGGGAAGAAAACAAAATCAAAGGCAGACAGGTTGAAAAGAAAGAAGCAAAACTATCTCTGTCTTCACACAACATGATATTCTGAGTAGAAAATCACCAAAGAAATTACAATAAAGCTAGTAGAACTTATAAGTGAGTTTAATGAGGTTACAAGACACAAGATCAATATACAAAAATCAATCACATTTCCCTAATCAAACTAGTTTTGACTCTTGATTAAAACTACACTAGGCTTCCCTATTGGAACAAAGAACTAAGCAGTAAATCTGCTCCTTAGGCTTCTAATCTTCTACACTTCTCATTTCTCTACAATCGCATAACGTAAGCATACAAACACAGTTGAGGATACTCAAATAGGTCAATTATAATCTAATAACTGATATTGAAGCCTTCCACTTTCTCTTTTTATTTTAGAATAAAGAGAACATTTTCTATTGAATTAAAGCTTGCCCTTTTAAGTGCTCCTTATTTAAACCACGTTGTTTTCTTTTTCCACATAAATGTAACGTAGTGATTACACAGTAGAGAGGGATCAGTCTAATTGCTGGAATTCTTTCGTTGCCAGATGGAAGGCAAATACTATCTATTCCCTTTCCAGAAATTACAAGGGGATATAGAGCATCTCAGTCCTCTCTAAACCATTTATATGGTGCCTTGCTTAGATTTTTTAATTTGCAAATATTTGTGAATTACATTGACTGTACCTGCCACATAAACTTCATTTTCTATATGTCTTTGAAGCTGGACCAAAATTTACTTCTCTTTCTCTCCTTGGAATTCAGATGTTAATATGAATGCATCATCCTGTATGGTCAAAGCTGATGATCTAGGAGATATTCTTTCCATCATGCAAAACTTTTATCTCCCCTTTTTCCAAAGGCAAGCATTATGGTCATCATCATATATGGTCCTTGAGCTCTGTCAGTTCTAAGAACTGATTGAACTGTAAAATGAAGTCAAGTAAATTTCTGCTCCATCTGCCCTAAATTAAAGACACAATTGGCACACTGGATGTTAAAGAAACATATTTTTTCCTGTTTTGGACATTTTAACATTCTGACCAACCTTATTCCTGCAGTCGCTGGGATCAAATGACCTTCGTCTGGTTGGCTTGGTTAGCTCTTCTACATCTCTGGTAGGGAGTCGTAGTTATGAACCACAGTTTGACACATGGAAAGAATCACCTTTATGGTTTTCTTTTCAGAGCCATATAGTGATGCATAGCTATTTATTAAGGCTGGCTTCTTTCCCTATGCTATTACACATTCCTCACAGATAGTCACAGATGTGTTAGCCAGGGTTTATAACCAACTAGGTGCTGCAACAGATAAACCTTAAAACTTAATGGCTTAGTTGTTTCTGGCTGAGATGAAGTCTGATGACTCTCAGAAAGTGTGCTTTGCTCTCTGGTGGCTCCTTTTCATGACATTGCCATCTTCACACATGTTTCCCAAGGTCACCATTGTAAGGGAAAAGGGAACATGGAAATGATACACTGGCTCTTAAGAGTTTCTACCAGAAGTGATGTTTGTCATTTGCTAGGCTAGTCACATGTCTCTGCCTAAAATCAAAGTGGCTCAGAAGTATTGTTTTTCTATGAATCTAGGAGGCAGAAGGAACTCAGGAGTGGGTGAGTGCTAGAAGTCTCTACTATGCCAGGAAAGTCCTCACCTGTTTGATCTCCAAAGGGGTAACCACTCCCACGACTATCCACCCATCAGTAACTTGACTGTCTATGTCTATTTCCCAATTCACATCTGAGATTTGAGGAAATTCAAAGGTAGTGCACTGTCATTAAGAGAAACTTGGCTAGAATTAAGAAAACATTGACTCTTATAGGTGGCAAACAAGCTTAAAAGTGGTAGAAACAGCCATTTTGGAGTGAACGGAATATTATTAATAAAAGGATTGTAAATTACTATGTTACATTTGAGACTGGATAAAAAAATGAATTATTATATAAACCCCATGTCTCCATTGTTTAAGTTCAGGAAGAAGGAGTAAGAGTGACAGAGTGAACAATTTGACATTCAGTTGTTTGGGGTAAGAAAACTAGACTTCTTGTTGTTGTCTCTACACTCAAACTAAATTATAGAGTGGTTAGATAGAGACCTTCGAAGAGCAATCAAAGATGGGATTTTTTTAAAAAACAACCACACTTTCTTATATGGAAATGTCACTGTTTTTGCTTGGATATATTATACTGTTGATGAAAAGACTAAATTAAGCAATTTACTGAAGATCTCATAGCTAGGGGTGTAAAGCTGGGACTAGCATCCAAACATGTTCACACAATTTTTCAATAAAATATCCACTTCACAGTATAAAGAAATGTGAATTTTATCATCTGTCCTGTGCAAAGCAAGTTTAAAAGTATATATGCACACCATATATAAATTTAATCTGATCACTATGTAAATATTAAATGTCTAGCCCATATTTATCCTCAAGTGTTCTTTCCACCACCAGCGTATGTAATTATTTCAACTTTGAGAAGATTAAGATAGCAAATGAAATTAGTCATATTTGTTATTTACTTCAGTTTTATTTTCACCTTGTATATATGCATATGATACAAATGTCTTATATATCTCACTATAAGATAGACAGATAGATATCTTGGTCACTTGGGTAATTTCTTACATGTAAAACTATGCACAATAACTTTTAAGTAACAACAAAAGTGAGTATTTTAAAAAAATAGAGTTGAATAATAGATTGATTTCATCACATTAACTGTGTTAACTATATGTTTGAGGATCTTAGTATCACATTTTCAAGAGATCAATTTTTTTAACAAGTCCATTAATGAAATGTTAAAAGAGGAAACATTTGTCTAATATATTCTCAGAAAAATAACATTGAAGATAATTTAGAAGTACTTAATCCATTTTTTGGTAATTAATATTTTATTGGTAATTGATATTTTATTAGTAATCGAATAGTTGTTCATTGTAACAGGCAATCTAATTCTCAAGAGATAAATACCAATATTACTTGAAATATAAAATCTAGTATTTAATCTAACTTATCATGTTATTTCCATCACTATACTGGGATATTTTCTTAGGCCTACCAGAGAACTTATCATGCTTCATAAAATGCTACAAGATTCAAATAACACAAATATTTCACAATTAGGTAAAATCATAAAGATATAACACTACACAAAATTCATAGATTTAGAGACTAGAAAAATAGTGAAAACACAAGCACTAGGTCTAGTTCTGTTGGTGATAGATCTGGGTATATTAGAAAAAGATTCAACATGCCAATCCAGTAGTTCAAAGTATGCAGTCAAGAAAATTTTCTCTGTGAGAAAGGACATGGGGTTCACATATTTTGACTGTAAGATCTCTGGATATTGTAGAGTCTAGTGCTCTAGAATTCTTTCTTCTTTTTATATTGAATCTTCCCAGCAAGCCCAGAAATGAACTCCCCTCTCCTTGACCTTTGATTCTAGTAATATCTCAAGTCACAGAACTGCTTACTTTAAAGAAAATACACTCATACTTCATGCACCTAACACCAAAAGAGTGCTAATGTGTTACTGGGGATAAATTAAATCCCTTAGTTTGTTTGCGCAAACATGGACTGACAGTACCTTTCAACCATTCGCTTCAACCATCTCTACATTTCTTTTCAGGTTTAATATTCGCTGATTCTGTGATTGCTTGGGAGAGACCACTGACTGCCAACAGTCTACTCTTATTTACTCCATCTGCCCCTGTTTGCCTCCTCTCTTGGGAGGAAGAGAATCTCCCAATTCTCTTCAGAAAAGCTTTTCTAACACTGTGCCTTAGAGTAAGCATACAATAAAATTTGTTGATCTGAATTGAAATGGGAAAAAAAGCTTCGGTGAAAAGCTGACAGTGCAATTACTTTACCTAGATCACACATTCCTCATTGACCATATGCTCAATGTTCACGAACATATGCTATGTTTACTTTTGGTAATTTTGCTTTCTATCTATTGCACAATGGTGAGTTTTGCACAAACTCCATATGATCAGTGTCTAAAACACTGTACTTCCTCTTCTTCATCTTCTTTTTTTTTTCTTAATGAGTGCTCGTTACTCCAGTTACAGAGATGAATATCATTTAGGACATTATGATACCAAGAAAAAAAAAAAAGAGGGGGGAGGGAAAGTAGAACATGCAAAGAAATGCAGTTACAGACCAACTGCACTTTGCCAGGATAAAAGGGATTAAATGGTAGTCTCAGATAATGGAATCTAAATGGGTAAAGGATAATGTCATTTTTTCATAAATGTGCATAAAGCAGAAAGTAGGGCAAAGTTTTATTAATTAGAAATAACGATTCTGAGATAAAATCCCTTACTCTTTAAATGGGCAGGGGTTGAGTTGAGTCTGAAATTTTACCCTCTAGAAAATTCAAAGACATTTTTAAAAGATATATTTCAAAAAGCCAATCTTCACTTATGACATTATAAGCATCTTCAAGTCAGGTCTGCCAAGTACAGTATGATTACGAATAATGCAGTGGGGGTGGGGTACTAGTTTTATCTAACTCACCACAACATTTTTCTGGCTGAACAATTCAACCTGCATATACCAAAACACAAGCAAAAACTACATATTGCCAGCCACCTTCAGTAAGGTGATAATTAGACAATAATTTCCAAGCTTTATGTGTTTTTTGTATTATAAAATGGCTCAGAGACCAATTTCCAGCAGAAGAGATTATGGAAGTGAGAAGCAGGAGGATAGTTGCTCAGATAGGAAAAACAAAACAAAAGTTTTTTAAGAAATAATAAGAAGGAAAGAACCATCATCATCATTGTCATCATCGTCGTCATCCCACTGAAAGCAACTTGCTGACTTAGCTAGTAAAAATAGTTTTTCTAGCTCTCTTGGAGAATTTTGGAAAATGTACATAGGTATATTTTATCTAAGTCTGTATGACTACAAAGAAACTTCCTGAATTCTGAATAAAGCCAACTAGTTCTATTTATAACTTATAAAAGGAAAGTTTACAGTAAAGAATTTATTAAAATTTCTTTAAATGATATACTCTTATTCCAAACTCTCTCAAACAAATTCTGCTTTCTATTTTCTTTCCTGATTTTTATACCGTTTTGTTGACTAAACCTGTGAGGACAGGAAAGGATGGCTTGACTTTCAGGAGCAGCTAGAGGGCTCCTTTCTTTATTTTTGCACTAGATTTCAATTTTGTCGACAAAAGATGCTACTTATTATATAGAGAGCCTACCACAGAAAATTCGGTTAGCTGAGTAAAGAACAGTAGTAGTTAGCCAAGTAAATAAAAGGGAAACAGATTTAATATAACTTCTTCAAACTTGTTCAGCACAAGAACAGGGTTTGATCATTTTGACATCATTATACCTGTGGCATAATGCCTAATTGGCCTGTTTTACAGGCTTGTTTTAATCCCTTTGCATCTAGTCACCTTACCTCAATATAAAGAGCCTTTAAACATAAAATGTTAGTTGAGTGCAGGGCTTAGCAACCAATGGCTTATGGATGAAGACCCTACAAAACCCATGTGGGTTTTCTAAGGAGGCTTGGAACTTGAATTCTAGGAAAAGTCGAGACATAACCAGAAATTGTTTTTAAAGCCACCCCCTTCCCTTTCTACCATGAGTGCACATTTTCTTCTCTGGGATTTTGTTCTCTTATGTTCTCTGCATCCCTTCCTCATCCCTATATCCAATATCCTCCCTTTTGCCTGCCCTTCCGCAGTGGCTTGCAATTCAGAATAACAGATTTTAGTCACACCCCACCACATCTCCCCAGTGCAAAGTACCTATTACCCAAATTATTATCCTACTAATGTGAAGTAAAATGACTTGAATATCTGAAAAATCAACCTATGATAAGGTGAAATGGAGATAAACTCTCTAGGAATATTTCACTTGGAGTGTTGTTACTGTTGCTAGCTAATTCAGATCAATCTTTAATGTAGTTAAGAGGAGTAGAAAGAATTGAAATATAAGGCACACCTCAGGGACCCTTTCCCTTCACCTGGGTGAATTCCAGTGCGTGCTGGCGCTGGCTTGTAATGACTTGGGCGAGTGGACTGTGTGCAGCTCTTCCAACTCCAGTTCAGTGATATCATGCTCCACCTTAAGATGGAAGATGGTGGGAGTATTTACACCATGGAAATCAGCAAATGCTACAATTTGAGATTGATTTCTCTCTGCATAATTGGTTGATAAACATTTATCAGCACATCACTGACTGAGTTAGATAATATGATCAAAGCTCACATTGTTAGGGGAATAGTGCAGCGTTAGCAAACAGTGAGAGTGTCATAGCATCCAAAAGGGAACAGCTCCCTCACTCATTCACCAAAAGTAAACATCTGTGACTTCTACATGAAATTTTATTTTTCATTTTTATTTATTTATTGTTTTGCCGAGGCAGATTCACCCTGAGCTAACACCCGTGCCAAACTTCTTCTATTTTGTCTGTAGGTTGCTGCCACAACATAGCTGATGAATGGTGTAGGTCCACACCTTAGATCCAAACCAGCGAACCCAGCCCACTGAAGCACAGTGCCCTGAACTTAACCACTATGCCATGGGGCCAGCCCTGGGGAATTTCATTTTTTAAAAAATAGATTATACTGCTAAGAAAAGTTGGAAAGCCACTACTTTTCAACATCTCTGAAAAGTGAGACTCTGACTATGTTGTTTGATATTTCCTGTAACTGACATCTTTTGGATAAATGATTTAGAATACTCCTTCTTATATTTGCTCCATTGATTCTAGATGTTTGTTAGTATTTATACAGTTTATAAACATGCTTTTATCAAACTGCATTTGTAAATCCACCTGTTCTTTCATTTATATGCAAACTGCCCACTATTGGGAAGGGAAAGTAGAGTTGTAGATTTGTAATCTTTATTTTCTGGTCATATTGTGAAGCATCACCAAAGACAGTGAGTTGGGAAAAGAAAAACCATGAGGGGAGTAACAGGACTTAATAGAAAATGACCAATTCAGGAAAAAAAGAGACTATAACAAGTGGTGGCAGTGTGGCACAGTAAAGACGGCAGGGACCTTTGGATCAGAAATGTCTGGATTTAAACACAAACATCTTGATATACTAGCTGTGTGATTTTAATCAAGTTATTTAACCTTATGGATGTTTGCTTTCCTCATTTGTAAAATGGAAACAATACCTACCTAAACAGGATGTTGTATGAAAACTGCCTAGTAACGTCATGTAATATAGTAACAGGTATTTTTAAATGTTTTAAAGGTTTTTATTATCTGTATATAGGTATATATACATATACCTATATACATATACATATACCTATACATATATATACATATACCTATTATGTGTATATAGGTATATATACATATACCTATATATACATACACATACATACATATATGTGTATATACATATATATTTAATAATATAACATTTAGATATTTTATGCTGGAGTACCAGTATATCTTATTTAAAAGTTTTTGGAAGGGAAATAATTTGAATATAAATATATAATTGAATATAATTTGAATATAAATAATAATCTGAAGCAATAACACAAGAAAATTAGCTCTGGATCAGAGATTAACACACACTAGAAAAGCATTTCAGGGAATCGTGGAATTTTATAATCAGAAGAATTTATAGAAATGAACTAATTCAATCAGTTCATTTGACAAATGAGGACCCAGGAGGTTAAGGCCTTAATCTATGTAGATTCAAATCTAGGTTACATGATTTGGGTGTGAGCATGTAAGCTAACCTCTCTGAAATTCAATTTCCTCTTCAGTAAAGTGGGAATAATTCCCACAGCATAGGTTTATTCCTCAGATTAAATTAAATAATACAAGTGGCCAAGTAGCAGACAGAGCCCTGGGAGTCCAGCTTACTGAGGTACAATAAGTGATAAAGGCCATGAAATCTTTTCCCACCTGTCTACCCACTTGAAGCAAACCCTAGTGAGTCTTTACATTGTAGGACTCGTGCTTAATAATTTACTTCCGAAACATTAAGCAGTGAAAGCATTCCTTGCCGTAAATGATGGTGTGGTTGTCGATCTAAATAGACCTCCTGTCTCTCTGTGTATTGTTTTTCTATGCTGCAGAAAAAAAGAAGAGAAAAAAAGTATCTGTTATTCCTGTCTCAAAGGCTGCTAAGCGAGCAAAGAAGAGAGAAATGCCAAGTGTGTAGGAGGCAAAATAATGTGCGTCTGCATTTTCTGCCCCATTACATTTTGTAGTTCACGGTCATACCATAAATTTGTTTTGAGACATATTACACACACCATAGTGGAAAATACAGTGAGCTCTTTGGTGTTCTGAGATAGGAAATGACTGTGACTAACCACAAAGTCCTGAATAAGCTAGTTTCCGCTATGCCTGTGAAGCACCGTTCCCATCAGCTCGACTGCTCCCTGCCTATCTCTGAGCTGCAGGCGGTGGAGAGAGAAGAGCAGATAGGCTGTGTCCAGAGGGTGGAGAGTCTACTCTAGATGGGACTATATTGAAAGCATAGATGTCTGGAGCATATCAGGTGCTTGCCTGACCCTTTGGAATCTCTTAGGATCCTCAGAGTCTCAGAGATAGTGTGGAAACATGCCTAGAACATGAACTCCTTTCATAAAACTAGTAATTCAAAGATCATCTTTAATCTCATGTATAGAAAATGGATGCAAGTGACTCAAATCATACACTCTAATCACCTATTCTGATTCATTCTACAATATTAATAACAGCAAACTTACTAAAGCTGGAACTATTTTGAAAGATTAATAATATAAAAGTAAAAACAAAACAAAAGTAACAGCAAACTTAAATACAAAGTGAAAAAGTAGTTCCTAACTCTCCCAACGCTGTTCGATTTCCCAAAATGATCCCATTTCTAACTCTACCACAGCTAATTTATGTTCAGCTTACTTATCATTTCATATAACCATTTAGATGAATGTGTTATGCTATAGCTACGTGAAAAGAATACATAAATTTGCATATATTTAATTTTTCATGTATGCTCTATTAATAGATTGAGATTTTGTTCACTGGAAATTTTGAGTATTTATTTTAAGAAAATGAGTCGTAAAAGTAAGTAACTTCCATATTCTGGATATCAATTCTTTAGCCTCAGTAGTCAAGCATTTTGTTGCAGTAATAGTCCAGTGAGATTATGGAAGGCTCTAGTTCTCTTCCTGAAGCCATCGTTACCTATTTTCAAAAGTCATTTCTTGCTTCACCTTTTTATAAATTTGACCAAACTCTTTTTGTTCTACTCTTATTTCCTGACTCACCATATCTTGGCATAACACATTTAATTGCTTCTCTATCTACTATTTGAAGTTGGATTTTCTTTATTCATTTTAAAATTACCTTGCCCACATGTCAAAAGGTTCCCCTCATCCTAGTAGTTCAGGATTTAATGAACAAATCCGTGTTCACCATATCTGCACCATTTGTGATTAAAGAGACGTCAATCATGTCTTCTTTTAGCCTCTGCTATTCCAAAGTCTTTTTGTCAGGTTTTCATCCTTCTAGTCTGCTGTCATATAACAGTCCTAACCCCTCCTCCACTCTATTTATTACTCAAGTTAAACTTTTCTGAGCATTTTAAATTCTACTCTTGGTGCAGAGGTCACAAGAACAGTGCACAGTAACCCATGGCAGAAACAGCATAGTTAGATCCTTCATAGCACTTTAAATAATTATAATGATGATAATAAAAATATAACACATAATGATAATTGTAATGTGGATGGTATCTGGCACATAGTAAACAGCCAGTTAAGTGGAAGCTGTTATATTCTATTATGAGTTATACTTAATTGGGTCCTGCTCTCTTCCAGTCACTTCATATATAGCATCTCATTTAATCAGGGACTTTACGTATAGCATCTCATTTAATCCTTCTAGCAGTCTTCTAAAATAGGTACCACTTAAAGAGATTAAATGACTTGCTTAAGTCACATAGCTAGTAAGTGCCAGTTAGGGTTCAAAACATGGTCTTTCTGATTCCCGAAGTACAAAAATACTCTTTTTTTATGAAGCCATCATTACTGATGCTACTGATCAATCAGTCAAGTATTATTGATCATTTACTATGTTTGGTGCTGTACTGGTTACAAAAAGGATGGTATTTCCTCTGCTGTTAAGAAGCATAGAGCCTATTTGGACCCATGGGATAAACCCACCCAAAACAACAGCATGCTACTATAAACTCTGCATGACATGAATGAAGGGTTGCATCGTAGGATCTCTAAGGTCTGTTGCAGCTAGCAAGGATGTGTGACTGGCTCTTGCCAAAATGCTATAAATAATTTCAGATTCAGTTTTGTAGAATTTTGAAAAGAAAATCAATTAATTTTCCCTCTCCATATTTTTCCTTTCCAGTGTTCTTTTAGTCAAGAACTCTTTGGAAATAAAGAATATTGATATATAACATTAACATGTTTATTACCTAAGAATGAAGAATTTTGGAATTAAGATGTCAAGCTTAGATTGCAAATGAGACAAAAGGTAGGACAACTTGCTGAACATGTTATTAAATACATATCTAGATTCTAATTACTTGAAATATTTGTATAGCTTTTAGAGAGGAGTTTTTAGACTATTCAAAAAGACAACTGTCTGATTAAGAAAAAGAGCAAATAGCCCTTTTTAGATTCCTTATTTTTCTAACATCTTATCTATATTTAAAGTTAGTACTATTTATTCAAATGCATACGAGTTTTCAATCCTTGAGACTATGATTTCTGTGTTAGCTGGCATTTAGTAGAAAGGAATGTTAAAGATTTTTTTAAAAGGTATAATCATGATTCTCCTACTGGTAAACAATGAACACGTCAAAGGTTTTATTTAACTCGTTAGTTAATGAAAGAACCTGTGAGATGTTACAACTGGTTCAAGGAAAACTCCAAAAACCATACATATCTGGGCAAATAAGGAATGCTCAATTGAATTTACAAACATGCAAAATAGGTCTGTCTACAGGGCAAAAATCAACTGCATTCCACACAACTAAGTTGAATGTATATGTTCAAGAATCATTTGCATTAATTATTAATTTTCCACAATTTGTGGAGCTGTGAAATAGACAATAAAAGACAATAAATGGTCGACATAACTCACAAGTGTGTGTTAAGCAGAATATGCAGTAATCTTTTTGGTTTATCACAATGTATGCTATATTTTTCCCCTACAGGAGTGATGGAGAAAACTCCTCCTACATGTCATGTGATTTTCAACAGAGCACAGACATTAAGATTACCCTTGAAGTGTTATAAAACTAGCCCAAACCAAATTGGGGTTCCCTCCTGAACATTTTCATTCCATTAGAATCAGCTTCATTTTAAAATGGTAGGAGAATTGGAAAAGAAAGCAGAGCCTAAGGATGTAGCATGAGTAGGGTGGATTAGATTCTCTTCCATTGAGGAATTTTATCATGGACCTAAGCCTAACTGGCTGCAGTGAAAGGCAAGTCAAAATAGCAGTAAGGGTCAGATCTCTTCCCTGGATCTCCCTGGGAAGATTCTTCTTGTAGGATCAAGAACATTTTCTGCATGAGATCTATGAAGGGTTACTACCTGGTGGCAGTGGTTGAGTGAATTAATATCAAAATATTTTAAGTAAGGTAGCATCTGAAGCGACAGTATTTTCCCAGAGATCCATATTGTAAAAGGATAGGTACTTTCCAGTTCTCCTGAAGAAAAGCTCATGCTTTACTCCCCTTGCTATGTTTCTGAGCAGTTCTTTCATCCTCACGAGCAAAGATTCTTATTAGACTTTGCAAATCTGATTTTAATTACCATGTCAGCCGAAGTGGGGTGGGAATGCTGTAAATTCTTGGAACAAGAAGATCTATGCTCAAATTGAAATAAAGTCATCCATCGTAATCTTGTTCTTTGTAGTCTGACTACTGTGTCTTTCAATGCATTTCTGAGAATAGCAAAAGGCTTAGAGTTCTGGACATAAACACTGATCCTTGGGTTTTTATTTTTCTCTTGATTTAAAGCAGCAAAGCTTAAGCTACTTCCACTTGTTTTGTTTTGTTTTTCAATATTCTATGTTTCTACTTGAGTGCACACTCATAACCCATCACTGTGCCTTTGTATTTCATGTACCCTGCAAAATACTTTTTCCTCTATATAGGTTTATTTTTTCCTAAGACTTGAGTCCAAAACGGAGCTTTAAAGTCTTGCTATTAAACACTCTCTGGCTGATCATCTGAGCAGACCATGTTTTGGGAGTTAGCAGAGACACAGCCTGTGTACAATGCCAGGAAACCTAAAAGAGATGCCTGATCTTGAGTTTCCACCAGCTTGGGCCATGCTCTCTCATTCCACAATGCTCTTAGGTAGTCACTTTGTCCTCTGATTCTTTCCTACATTCTAATGATGAAAAGTCTTCATTTGGGGTACCTCGAAGTTTTAAAATTTCCTTGACTTCCCTTCCAGAAAACATACTTGACCTTGCTTTTATTCTTGCAGCATCTGGCTCTGTGAATGGCTACCTATTGATATACTCAGTAAATCTAGGGCAATAAGAATTTAAGGATTCATTTCTGAGAAATTTGGACTTCAAGGATGTTAAAATTTTTTTAAAAATGAAAGAAACAGGAGAACAGAGAAAGGAGTGTCTACTTTTAATTGTATAAAAGTATGACATAAAAAATAAAACAAAACTCTAAATTATGCTATTCCCAGTGTCAGAACATGAAGGACAGTTAAACACATTAAAGAAGAAATCATCTAATCTCACAAAAACTGACAATATTTAGTATTTTAAATTAAATACAATTTATTTATTTAACCACTACCTACTTAGCATTTGTATTTCAATAGTTGCTTTTCAAGACCTTCACAACAAAGATGTCTTTTGGCAAAGAAAGAGCGAGGGTAATATCTGGAGACAGAATTATGGGCTCCCTTAAGTCAAGTTAGTAAGGCCAATCTTGACAGAATTAACTGACAGACATTCTTGAACTATCTCACTTAAGAATATCTAGTTGCAATAGAGTGGATGAATATGCCCCGGGGGGTCTGAGAACCCAATCTGAGGGAGCAGACTCCAACAAAGTTTTCTTGGGTAACTTACCCCTCTTCTGTCTACCCCAAGCCTATGATAACCCCAGGATGAGAAATGCAGAAGATCATTCTTACATTATACCTATGATGAGTAGCTTGTTTATGCTATACTGTCAGGTTAACAATATAGTAAACCCTCTGAAACAGTGATTCTCAAACTTTAGCCTTCATCATAATCAACTGGGGGTCTTGTTAAAATGTGAATGCTGGACCTCACCCTGGAGTTACTAATTCATTGGGTCTGGGGTAGAGCCTGACAATTTGCATTTTCAACATATTCCAGGTGATGTTGATGCTATAGATCAGGGAACCACACCTTGAGTACACTGTAAATTTATTAAAATATTCTTGTGTAAACATAGAAACTTATATGGTCTTAGACACAAATTTGTGAAAGTATGTTACTTTAGTGGAGAAATATGAACAAGTTAAAATTAGCAGGTGTCTTAGTTCAGATTGCTATAACGAGAGATCATAGACTGAGCGGCTTAAACAACAGAAATGTATTTCTCAGTTCTGGAAGCTGAGAAATCCAAGATTAGAATGCTCACAGAATCATTGAACCAGAGTGAGGGTCTGATTCCTTGTTTGTAGAGCATCATCTTCTCCTTGTATCCTAACTTAGGGGAGAGAGAGATCATCTCTCTCTTGTCTCTTTATATAAAGGCAGTAATTCCATTCATGAGGGCTCCATCCTTGGAACCTATTTAATCCCAAAGACCCCACCTTCTAATACCCTCACATTGGGGATTAGGGCTTCAACATATGGATCTGGGGGAGACACAAGTATTCAGTCCATAGCAAGAGGGAATAAAATCAATGTCTTAAAAAAAAGTATTCTAATAATATGTAACCTCCTTCCAAACAATGTTTATATTTCCAGATTGTTTCTGGCATAGTTACTAATGCAGATTTTTTATTTCATTTTCTAATTTGGTTAGCCTTCTCTTATACTTAGGAATAAGTGTTTCATGTTTGATTAGAATCCTCACTGGAGAAATTGTTAATAGATTAACAACTGACTTGGGTGGATTTACCACATGTAAAAAACAATTAAACTCATGTAAAATTTTAAGAACAGCATCGTTTTCTTATCAGGCCCTGGCACTATGTATGGGGAAGTTGGGGACTGGCCTTGTACTGTGTCCAACTAGTTTGTTAGCTAATTAAGTAGTAATTTTCAAAACACTTAAGGTTTTCAAGGATTAACGACCAGCTGGGAGGAGTTAACTTCTTATTTACTCCAAAAGCCATTAACATCGCAGTCAGTCAGTAACTCCTAGAAAATGCAGTTAGAACTGGTAAAAGAAAATAATGATAAGGAATAAGGATATATATGGGTTTTTGAGGGGATGATGTTTTGCTATTTTTAACAAAGTATTTTAGGATGATAATATAAGACTGAAAGTCAGTCCAGTGGCTCAATCCATTACTCGGTATTTCATTCTCTCTGTAATTAAGCAAGAATGACCTGCAGGTTGGTCTTCCCTTAGCTGTTAACAACCAGCTGGATAAGCTGAGGGCTATTTTTGCAATTATAATTTGTGGAGATTGAAAAACATTAAGATAAATAAAGCGTCTACCTTATTAACTGGCAACTCATTTCCACACTTGAGTACATATCAACAGGGGTCCCCCAGGTTCAATCTCACTTACATATTCCAACTCTTTAAAGATAGACCATAGGGAGGTGGCAGCTAACTGCACTTTCTTTTGAGCTTTGCATTGCATTTTCAACAGGCTGGCTGAGGGGCATGGTTCGTGAAATAATGGCATGAAACTAAAAGCCTTCAAACCCAGTTTGAAAGAAAACATGTCAGAGAAAGACAATGTATTTCTGGCAATAAAGAAGGACACTTCTCTATATTTATAGCTGTGGCAGTCAGTTATGATGCTGAGTTTGTAGCCAGCAGTCTGGAAATTAGTGAAATGGCTATGATCTTGAATAGATCAAAATTAGTTTACAATTATCAAATACTCATGGAGAGCATACAATTTGTCAGATATAAGAAATATTCTCAAATCTCAGCGTTGAAGTAGTATAGTGACCAATTCCTCTCTGATTTGACAATGAAGAAGTGAGAAAAGTGATGCTTATACATAATTACTTGACAGATTTTGAGAAGTAAGGATTTGGAGTCAGCATAAGAGGATCCATTGTTTTGGTGAAATTGAATAAGAGAGGTGCATAAAAGAATGCATAGAAGCAAAACACAAAAGGAGCGCATGTCCATGTGCACACAGCCATTGTCGGGGGGGGGCAGTGTAGCTTTTCTGGAAAGTAAAACAAAACTCTGAAATTGAGAGGGGAGGGGAATTAGAACCAATCAGAAATCATTAACTGATTCAGTTTAATATTTTAAAGACTGAACTACCTTTTTGCTCTCCTGGCTTTCATTTCCTACTTTAATATATCATGCTAACTCTTCATCTGCAAGTGTTCTTCAACAGAGAGGAATTGGATTTGTTTCCAGCATTTTGCCAGTAAGTCTCTGGGTGACTTGGAACTCATCACTTAGCCTTTCTTGGCATTAGCTTCTCTGTCCATTAAAGGAATAGGACTAGATAATTTTCAAGTTTCCATCTTGCTCTAACACTCCCTGCCTTGATAACACCTTTTGTAGTGGATCAATTTTAAGATATACAGTGAGAAGTGAGAGTCTGGAAGACAGAGGAACAGGAAATGCAAAATGTGACTCTAGTTGAAAGGTCATTGGTAAAAAGCGCCAATTGTAGAGCTATGAAAAAATATCTACTTTAACTCCCTAGGTTGGTTAGCATTATTGTTGCCATCAGGATTGAGTATAAAAGGTGACAGTGATCTTTATGGTTCTCCCAGCACCATTTCTGACTTCAGTCCAGAGTCTCATGGTCCAAACCATTCAAAGCCACCTACTATTGTATTCCACCTGGGGTCTGACCTCTGAGGTTAATGTGCCAATTCCCACGTCTGTCCTAAGTCTCTCCTCTGATCCAAACCAACACCTTGTGTGTACCATTTCTTTAAGACACAGCTGTCTGCCTGGTAAGAACTACAGAATCTCAGAAGCAAATCTCTGTTGACTTTATTCCTGTGTTACCTCTCACAGAAAATAGATGACAGTTTCCACAGAGGGCTTTGAAAGACAGTGTCTTAACTTCAAAAAATAGCAGTGGTGTTAATGGTGGGAATTTCAGTTAGCATTACAGAGGCGTGCAGAGATGGTTTGCACAGCAGAGCAGGCAGATACCCCACCCCTGTGCTGTTCTTCAACTCATAAAGTTTTAATGAACGACAACTCTGTCTATATTCAACGCCAGACCTAACATCCTACCACATGAGATTTCAATTACCTAACAAAAACAAAGTGGTTAAAATGTGAGCTCTGGAATAAGACTCCCTGGGTTTTGAATCTCATCTTCACCTATGAATAGCTATGTGACCTTGGATTACAGATGGTTGTAGTCTCTCATCTATACAATCTCTCATTTTATCCTCATTTGTAAAATGGGGATAATAATAGTTTCTAGCTCTTAAGATTTGAGGGGAGAATTAAGTATATAGTAATA
Organism: Equus przewalskii; assembly: GCF_037783145.1. Classification (NCBI taxonomy): domain Eukaryota; kingdom Metazoa; phylum Chordata; class Mammalia; order Perissodactyla; family Equidae; genus Equus; species Equus przewalskii. The sequence continues at coordinate 24,522,661 of NC_091847.1, read as the reverse complement.
TATATATATAGCACTTAGTATATTAGTACAATGATAAGTACTATAACACTGGTAATTGTTAATATAATTATTAATTCAGTCAAACAAATATAATAGAAATCTTGATAAATTTTCAGTTAAAATCAAATATTATGGAGGAAGCGTTCTGCTATGAAGTACATGACTTCAATTGGATTGCTCCTCTTGGTGGACAAAGCCAACTGAGGGAGCCTGGTTATTTTTAACCATGAATAGTTTCCAGTGAAAGCAAAATAGTGGCCATTCTTTAAATAAGGAGCAATAATTCAATGTCTCATTTCTGAGCAATTCAGAAATCACCTAATTAAAATATGCCCTAATTCAAATTAATGAAATGAGGAAGATAAATTCCCTTTAAAGCTTATAATGAAAATACCACCTTTTGAGTGGAAAACAGAATGAAATTCTAGGTTGCATATGTCAGTTGGATGAAGGATAAAGAGATACAGTAGTAGAAAAGAGGAAAAAAAAGTTCAAGCATGAAAACGTATGCCTGGAAAATATTCACCATTAAGATCCAAGTGTAAAGACTAAGGAATAATTTTTAAAACAAAACAGATCTATATGACAAGCCATTGAAAGCTAAAGTACATGTAAAGAATATTTAATGACCCTTCAATATGTAGAAACTTCTGAAACATGTCATTGACACAATGCACACACTCTTATTTTGATGTTCCTTATACCCTGATGATACTTAATTTGACGTTTTGGATTATTTACAACCAGCTTCGTTTATATACTGGGGTAAGCATCTCAAGGAGATCAAAAGTTATATTGTCCCCAAATCCTTCTCTCCCACTGTTTCCTGGCTAGTAGTTTATTGTTTTCTTTTGATTTTGTGAATAGAATAACCAGCCAAGCAAATGATTTCTGAAAATGTGCCAATTTGGGCCCCATAGAAGTTTAACAAATTAGCTTCTTTTGATTCAATGGAAATTGCCATGGAAGAGAAAAATGGGGCATGTTTTCACCCAGAGAGTAGAATTCTTGTTTAATTTTCTTGCCTCTGTAGATCAAACTTGAAGTAAGGGAAATATGAAGAGCTATGTTTTCTCAGTTCTCTAGCTCCCACAGGCCATGGGTTTAATGTCAGACTTGCCTGTCCATTCATTGAACTCAAATCTTATCCAAACAGACTGCTCTCAGAATCTTGTAGTTCAACAGTTTATTTTATATTTAGTAACCTGGGGGAAAGAATGAGTGATAGAATAAAACTATAAAAGTAAGCACTGGATAGAAAGTACAGCAATCTCCGAGGGAAAGAAAATGAAGTCTATTCATCACATCTGACAATATGTATAATCGTAAGAGAAGATAAAAATGTGAAATCACTTGAGGAGGTTTAAGGGACATAGACCATTTTACCTGAACCTACCCAATAACTTCCACAATTAAAGGCAATTGCCTTCTTGTTTCAGAAGAGGTTGCAGACAAAATCCACAGGTTTTTGAATGAAAGTGCTTATGCAAGCTCTGTCTTAAAATAAAAATGGTGACTCACGACTTTGCTTACTACTATAGCTCATTAAACTTAGCTAGGCTAGCTTTCCTTCAAAGTCTAGCCAGATTTTAGAGGATGAAGGCATGAATCCCCCAGATCCTTGTGGTCAATTTTCTCCCTGAGCCAAATGCTGCTGGGTTTCTGTTTGCTGTTTATGTTTATGTGTGTAACATGCCATTCTTTGTTCTTTCAAGGCTTTTTGCCTTACAGCTTTATTATTTCTATATCTTATGTTTAGTGAAATTTCTGTGCATTATTTTCCCTTAGGTAAAGTCCAACTTAGAATAATAAAAATTGTTCTCTTTTCTCCTTTTGTGTAAGACTTATGTAAAGAGGTATATAATCAAACTGTATTCAAGCGGCTTGTTCTCTTACCTGTACTCTTTCTCAGGTTCAAACGACCAGGAGAGTTTGGAAAGGAGTATCAAACAAAGCATATGTACAAGGCTATAAGGCTTCCTGTTGTCATGGTAGTTGCTTTGTGGTTTAAAAAATAGTAAGAGAGAGGGATAATGTCTTTCCTACTGTTGCAGAAAAGAAAAGAGATAGAAAAATGGAAAAGACATTCACACAGAGCCAAAAGGATTTTCTGTGCCATGATTGAAGTCCCTTGTAAGCATTGATGCCAGTCTTTGTAAAGGCACTTTTCTCGGTCCTGTTGTGCATTACTTTTGATTTGCTTCTCTCCATTTTCTTATGGAGAGAAGCATTTCTGTTCTTGAGGACTCTTGAAGAGAAAGTGAAAGACTGCCATCATTCTTGCTTGGAAGATGAGTTTTAAATGAAGTCCTCTAGAAAGCTAGTTCCTGCTTTCTGCTCAGATTCTTCTGAGCTAACCACTTCAGATGACTTTCAGTGATGAGAATATTAGCTATAATAGTAGCCTTGAAAATGCACCTGCACCCATTTAAAGGTAGTGTCTGTTACAAAGACTCTTCTGTGACCAAAGAATCATTAGAGATTTTACATAACTCAAGATACACAGAAGAAAATCTTTTGTATCCTATTGGTACACGCATATCTGATCAATTTCTCCGAAGTTTGCTGATTATCCTGGGCTTGACTTAATTTTTTATCTTTGCCCCAAGATAACCTGACCAAGTTTAAGCTGCCTGAAAATCTATACTTCTCTGCTATTTCCTTTTTATTTCTTAACATTCCTTTCTATCCTTATTTGATTATCTTTGGTGAAAAATAGCTCTAACTAATACTTTAATTTTGTACTTATAAACATAGGGAAGAAATCCATAAGTAACCAAGGGAGTGGTGTAAAAATGGAGAGAAAAAAAGGAATAGGGTGTTTTTTTCACATCCTCCTTTACAACAGAAATTTGGCTCCCTGAAAATTCAATTAAGGCAGTGGTTCTCAAACTTGAGCACGCATTAGAACCACCTGGAGTGCTTGTTAAACCACATGATACTGGGCCCCACCCCCAGAGTGTCTGATTTCTTTTTTATTTCTTTTTGTTATTGAGTTCATAATAGTTTACATCGTTATGAAATTTCAGTTGTACATATTTCTTGTCTGTCACCACACAAGTGCTCCCCTTCACCCCTTGTGCCCACCCCCTACCCTACTACCTCTGGTAGCCACTGAGCTGTTTTCTTTGTCCATGTGTTTGTTTATATTCCACATGTGAGTGAAATCATATAGTGTTTGCCTTTCTCAGTGTGGCTTGTTTCACTTAGCGTAATTCCCTCCAGGTCCATCCATGTTGTTGCAAGTGGTGTGATTTTGTCTTTTGTTATGGTTGAGTAGTATTCCATGGTATATATATATCACATATTCTTTATCCAATCATTGGTCGATGGACACTTGTATTGCTTCCATGTCTTGGCTATTGTGAATAGTGCTACGATGAACATGGGGGAATGTATGTTACTTTGGATTGTTGATTTCAAGTTGTTTGGGTAGATACCCAATAGTGGGATAGCTGGGTCACATGGTATTTCTATTTTTAGCATTTTGAGGAATCTCCACACTGTTTTCCATAGAGGCTGCACCAGTTTGGCCTTAAGTTAGGGTTAGGATCTGAGAATTTGCGTTTGTTACACGTTCCTACGAGATGCTCCTGGGAGTGGTCTGAAAACCACACTTGGAGCATCACTGAAATATGAGGGAAAAGAATCACCATTTATATGGTCTGTCCTAAAGAAGATATCCTACCACAAGTGGTTTTTGCTCCTTTTGGAACTGAACAGCTTGCCTGATGCTGGAAAACAGTTCAAGAAAGTAAAAGTTTCTTTCTGGGCAAAATGGCAACTCTGCCAAACCCTGAATTTATCCATGATTTCACTTTTAATTAGTTCCAGGGATATGTTTTGTAAGATTTTTAGCTAATTTTTTTCAGATTATCACTTAGAATTTTACCTGGTCTCTATTTGCTTTCGTGTTTGTTTTAAATTTTTTTTCCAGTTTTATTGAGAAAAAATTGACATACATCCCTGTACAAGTTTAAAGTATATAGCCTGGTGGTTTGATATACATGTAACTTGAAATGATTACCACAATAGGTCTGGTTAATATCCATCATCTCATATAGATAAAATCAAAAGAAAAGAAAAAACAGCTTCTCCTTGTGATGAGAACTCCTAGGATCTACTCTCGTAACAATTTTTCTATACAGCAGCGTTAACTATGGTCATCATGTTGTACATTACATCCCTAGCACTTATTTCTAATTGGAAGTTTGTACCTTTTAAACACCTTTTTTCAATCCCCCCTCCTTCCTTTGGTAACCACAAATCCGATCTATTTTTCTATGATTTGGGGTGTTTTTTAAATTTATTTTTTATAGATTCCACATATACGTGAGATGGTACTGTATTTGTCTTTGTCTGACTGATTTTGCTTAGCATAATGCCTTCAGGATCTACTCATGTTGCTGCAAATGGTAGGGTTTTCTCCTTTTTTATGATTGAATAATAGTCCACTGAATATATATCTGGTCTCTATTTGTATTGCCACCACCTGGTGCCAGTAGAGTCCAAGTGCTTTGGAAGCCAAGATTGAGCAAGCTGACCTCAATTAAGCTTACATGAATTCAGCAGAGAAGGTTTGAGACAATACGTATAAGATATAATCTAAACTACCTATTTGTAAGTGAAAACTTGTTTGACTAAAATGGTAATTAATAAATGAAAAGAATAGAAAATATTCAGAAGATCCTAATTCTCTTAGCTCGATTATATTTTTAAATAAGTGATTTATTTTTAAAATGTTTTAAATGTATTTCCTGATTTTGTCAGGCTGCTTATTAATTACTAGACATGATTTTTCAATCTCAACATCTCAGAAGTTTTACTAAATTCTTTTTTTCCATCTGTGGGGGAAACACCTACCTACTGAGGTCTTTCCCACTTTCTGGTGTAAAATGGCAGCCTAACTATCATTCTCTCAGGCAGGACTCATGTCTCTCATTATTAAGGAGCTTTCCCAAGGAGATCATTTTATAAATTAACAGAATCAGGATGGCTTGCAGCTAGCTTTAATAGTATTAGTTATCCCCTGGACACCAATTTCTTAAAATAATATTATTGATAAAACGTAAGCAGTATTTAAAAACAGAAAAAATAGAAAATTGATCTGATACAGTAGCTATTTTCTATTATCTAATTATACTCTTGACCTTGAGTTGTAGTGATAAATATGCACACTATTATGTGTACTGATTTTTTTTCACTTAAGCTGATTATAACATTTCCATCTTTATACACAGTTATAAACATTTTGGTTAAACTAACTGTATTAGTCTGTTCAAGCATCTGTAACAAAATACCACAGACCAGGTAGCTTAAACAACAGGAATTTATTTTCTCACAGTTTTGGAGATTGTAAATTCATGCTCAAGGTGCTAGGAGGGTTGGTGTTTCTAGTGAGGCCTCTTTTCCTGGCTTGCAGACAGCTGCCTTCTTGCTGTGTCCTCACATCTGCCTTCTTGCTGTATCTTGCGTGGCCTTTTCTTTGTGTGCACAAGGAAGGGGAATTCTGATTTCTCTTCCTCTTCTTATAAGGACACCAGTTCTATTGGTTTAGGGCCCCACCCTTATGACCTCTTTTAACCTTTATTACCACCTTATAGGCCATATCTCAAAATATAGTCACATTGGGAGTTAGGGCATCAACATATGAATTTCAGGGGGATAGAATTCAGTCGATAACACTAATTTAAGAACTTTTTTCTTATTAAAAAGCAATATACGCTGGTGATTAGAAAATTTCAAAATTCTGAAAAAGTATGAAGAAACAAATTAAAATAATCTAAAGAGCTATCACCCAGAGGTAATCACTGTTGATACATTATCCCGTGTTGCTCTAGGATTTTCAAGTATGTTCACTTTTTTAATAATTGTTTTGCCTAAATGTAGGAAGTACATCCTATGGTTTCACCTTGATATATTATTTATCTTTAATATTAAATGATTAGATTTTTAAAAATTCTTTTTACTATAATACATGATGCTGTAATGGACATCTTTGATTATTTCTTTAGATAGATTCTGATAAGTGAAATTACTTGGCCAAAATTATGAAAAACTAATTTTTATTACACCAACAGTGTATAAAATTGTATGCCATATTGCAACCTGGCCATGATATAGTAGTTTCATAAAGACAAATAAGGAAACAAAAAAACCTAACATCGTTATGGTTATATTAGTTTAACTGAGATAGAGAGATTTGTTTTCTGGGGTCTTTTTGTTTGTTTGGTTTGGTTTTTGATTTTATTTTTTTTACTTTATCTGATTTTCCTTCAAAGTTTATACCCTCTCTAGGGCATTTAGACTGAGTGCTTCTTTTTAATATAATCTTATTTACTAATTCCAAAATATTTTCCCCTATTAATGTCCCATTAGCTCTAGAGGAAAGTACTTAAAGGAAAAAAATCATATTCAGGCCATAAATTATCCTCCTCATCCTCCACCCCCGCATATATACACATAGACACACAAGTAGACACCGCTGAGACACACACACCCACCTGAGAGACTGCTCGTCAAGACTTGGCTGGAATCACTCTTCTTTCTTCTCTCCTTCTGGGTATCCTCCCCGCCTTTCTAAGATACAGGAGTGCTCTAAATTTACAAACTTTTCTTATTTTATACACTGTGTATAAAGGCAGTCTATGCTGTATATAAGAGATATGTCTATACAACCATATATATATATATATATATGTTTCATGTATCATTTATATATGTACAATGCTGTGTATAAGAGATATGTCTATACAACCATATATATATATATATATATGTTTCATGTATCATTTATATATGTACATATCATATATCATTTATATATACATATATAGTTTCATCTATCATTTCTAATATCAGGTTAACAAAATATAATAAAGCATCCACAAAACTGGTATTCATTACTCGGGATATCATATGTAAAATTCTAGAAAATGAAGGTGATCGCTTGCATGCCCTCCCTCCCCTCTTTTCTGACAGGTTTGGGACTTCCTTCTTTTCCATTGATGACTCCTCTGGTGTCATCCATTGTCTTCTTTTTCTGTCATAGGCTTCAGTTACTGGAATACTCAGACCTCAGTGGTGGCCAATTTTTGAGATTTGAAAGACTTGTAAAAATACAGCTTACTGAGAAAAGGCTAATTATATTTCCCACTTTTTTCTTCCATAAATAGTGTCAGCTTCACCCAATCATTGATTAGTGAAATTATTTTTAATTAAGTATGAAAGAAAAGAAATAATACAACAATCAAAAAGAAAACATCTTGATTAAAGTGCTTTAACTATGAAGAGGAAGAGAGTGCTGTGAGAATATACTTCTCAGAGAATTTGATTTCTGTGACCACTGAATACAGAGCATGGCCATGATTCTCAATCTGTGTGCCAAGTGAGCCTTGGAGCACTGAGTGAACTCATGGGGATGCTCTGGGGTATTTTAAAATTTCAAGGAAAGCATAGTGACAGTAGACATCTGTCAGACAATGCAGACTACTAGCTAGAGGTAGCTCCTGATTTCAACATTAGATTGGGCTGCATTTCTTTTGATGGTATCATCTTTGTGAAGCTGGGTTTTTGGCATTTTCAACGATGAAAAGCACAGGCTGCATGAAAATCAATATGGATCAGGAATAAGGGAGATGACATCCCATCTGACTCCAAAGTTTGAGAAAATGTGCGGTATAAAACAGGTACAAACATCCTATTAAAAAGTAATTGTAGGAGCTGGCCCAGTGGCATGGTGGTTGAGTTCATGCACTCTGCTTCAGTGGTCCAGGGTTTTTTTTGCTTCCAAAAGAAATCAGTCCTGTAGAGTTCTTAGATGAAACAATTAACACAAAAAACTTCAGAAATTAAGAACTGAATGATAGATCCAAAAGCTAATTTTAAAGTGGAACTGCTTTCTTTTGTTAAGTATATACTCTGGTTAGATATACTTCCTTATTGTCCTATATTCACCTTTTTATTGACCTGTTAGTCAAGTGGATTATAATAGTGCCACTTAAAAATATAAAGTCTCAGTGCTCTTTTAAAATGATATTTTGTGGGGCTGGCCCAGTGGCGCAGCGGTTAAGTTCGCACGTTCCGCTTCTCAAGGCCCGGGGTTTGCCGGTTCGGATCCCGGGTGCAGACATGCCATGCTGTGGTAGGCGTCCCACGTATGAAGTAGAGGAAGATGGGTATGGATGTTAGGTCAGGGCTCGTCTTCCTCAGCAAAAAGAGGAGGATTGGCAGTAGTTAGCTCAGGGCTAAACTTCCACCAAAAAAAAAAAAAAAAAAAAATTTGTTGAGCAGGTTTTTTTACTGACTGTAAAGTAATAATATAGCTAATGTTTGTGAAATATTTTGAAAATACTCAGAAAATAAAGGTCACCCATAATCTCTCATTACTACATTAACACTAATAGCATGGGAGTACCTTGGTTGTAACATCTTTTTCACAAAAAACTAGATGACTCCTAATGAAGATTTAATTTTTTTTTTTACTTAATGACTCATGAACATTTACTTTTCTTAAATATTCCTTCACACCATTTTTGATGTCTCCTTAGTATCTCACCAACTGGCATTTATTTCCCCCATACCTTATATAGATGGACAGTGGGTTTCTGTGCAATCATTGTTATTATTCATTCCTTAATGAACATCATAGAATAGGCATTTTGCATTAATCTATGATATTTTTTGCAACAGTCCTGAGCAGTAGAATCACCATGTCAAACAGGAGCACGTTTTTACAGATAATGATAGATGTTACTAAATTGACCTCCAGGGATGTGAAAGGTATCATGACCCATCGCCAATGTTACCTCCTTCATCAATATGGTCAATTCATTATGGAGAAGAATGTCTTTTTGAAAGGTCTGTGTCCTGTTGTTTTAAACTCGATTAGTATTTCCCTTTGTTTTTCAAAATCATATTTGGTCTGTATTTCTGAGTGTCAGAATCAAAATGAAGTTGTAACGTTAGAGATTCTCTATTTGGCACAAGAGCTTAGAACATTCTGTTTTCACTCTTTCCATAATCTACTTCTGATGTTTGTTAACATAATTAGGATTTAAGAATACAATGATTATATTAAGAACATTTTAACTTTGTATACCTTCCAAAAAACAATTTTAACATTGTCAATTATGTTTGCAGCTATACTTACAACCTATATTTAGAATTACTTCAATGTTTAAGTGCTTGCAGGATGTTCTACCATCTAGCAGTACTACCCCCTTCCTGAACTCTTAATTTTGTAGGATATTTAAAAATTTTTTTTGGTTTTTGTAAGTCCATGTATAGTTTTATTTCCTCTTTCTTTAATATCAAGTATATTTTTCCATTGCTTTTGATTGAAATGTGACTTTCTCTAAAGTCCTTTGATCACATAATGTCTCCCCCTCAGAAATCTAAATATTTTACTTGATTATAGTCTCAGTGTTTCAAAAGACCGTACATTATTTCTTCCCTACCTTGATAATTTGCTTGTTTGTTTTTCCTACCTAAATACTTATAGTTTTTTTCTTTAAATACTGAGGTTGTGACTAAGATTGGTTCTGTCTTCAGTGATTTTGTTTATGTTTGGCTCTTTTGAACACAGAGGTTTTTTTTGTTAGGTTTGGTTAAGTTTTCTTCAATTATGTCTTTGAATATTTCTACTATCCAATGTGTCCAATGATTTTATCAATAATATTAATAATCCACAAGTTGTATCTCCTATCCCTATCATTCATAATTATCATCTGCTCCCTTAATTTATTCCTCTCTGCATTCTAACAGAACATTTCAAGTTCATCTTTCATATCCTAATATTGTTATTCTGCAATATGAGTTTTGCTCCTCATCAAGAATTTAATTCTGCAAGTGAATTTAGAACTTCCTTGTACCCTTCCTAATTTCATTCATTGCTTTCTGCTCTTTCCTATTGTCTTTTCATCTCAATCTCTTCCTTCATCATGGCTTTCTGTGGTCTAACAGTTTCTCAGTTCTTTCTGTTAAATGTTTCAACCATTTTTCAGAGAATGTTGTTTTTCTTTCGTTCTTCAGAGTGATGCCACTTTTCCTTGTCTGATGTTTGCATTTCTTTTTCAAAGTCTTCTCCTTGGATTTTTATCAGCACATTTAACGATCACGATTTAGCTTACGACAACAGGCAGAGGTTTGATTTAAATCCTGCTCTTTGTACATTTGATTCATAAAAATCCTCTTTTATTTTGTAGATCAAAAGTTGAAAGGTGGAATGATTTTCTCAGCTTTCATTTAAAATCCATTGTCTAGTGAGTATTTATCTGCTTTCCTATAAGTGTTTCAAAAGAGACACTTTGTTTTTTATCATCACATACAAATAAAAGGAAAGAATAAAATAAAAACAAATGTTAAACGTAAGATGAAACACATTTATTTTCCCACCAGGCTATAAATTTCTCAAAGGTGGTGCCTTTCTTTTTCCATCTTTATGTATCCCATGCCTAGTATGGCACCTGGCTTATAACAAGCAAGCAATAAATGAAGAGATTAGCAAATATATACTTTATTAAATCATTGGTGAATTCATGAATTCAAGATTTCTTTTAGTGATTCCCTATTGATGTCCTCTCTTTTATTATCACATCCTTTTATAATAATTTATTAATAATATTTGGGTATTTTAGTTATTCGGTATATATTTGATTTGTTGAGAAATAAATGATTGAAATTTAGATTGGAGATGTGAAGAACTTAAGATTTGGTTAAATAAAAAATGCATTTTGGTGTTCAGCTTTGAACATTCTCTCAGACTTCTAGCTTTTTGTACATGGTCCTGAAATTATAAGGACTACTGAGGCTAAAATAGCATGTATTAATAAGGTGGACTGTACAGAGCAATATGTGATTTTTCTTGTTTTTAGTCTGAAAGAAATACAAAACATATTGAATTATTACAAATTTAATACTCCTACAATTCTGGTACACAAAGGGAAAAGGAGAAATTGTGCTCTTGTCTAAAATATTCCCAAGGGACATATGTGGGTTAATGACACACTTAGGGGCTTATACATGATTTGCATAAACTACAGCTGTTGAATTTGCATAATTTGTAAATACAGCTATAATCTGTTTTGTCCATTTTCTGGCTCTAAATAAGGTTGAAAGTGTCCCAAATTTTGTCATTCTTGAATTTTTCCTCTTTTTTGCATTCACATATTGTCTTTCTGGCATATATTGCAAAGACTTGGAAAACACTGAAGTAAAAAGAAAAAGACCATTAATCGATGAGGAACTGTTGAAAGGGGAAAAACTAAATGAGAATTAGTAAAAGATTTACTCCTCAACCAATAAATGCACCAAAGCTTACTGTGAACTTATTGATCACAAATTTTATTTATTATCATTGTTATTACTTCCTCTCACTTAGTATTTCTCAAATTTTAATGTGCATGTGATTCCCCTGGGGATCTTGTAAAATGCAGATTCTGATTCAGTAGGTCAGTGGTGAGGCCTGAGGTTGTGCAGCTCTCACAAGCTCCCGGGTGATGCTGATGTTGCTGATAAAGGAACCATCCTCAGAGTAGCAAGGCTCTAGGTCACAAGAAATGTTATATCAAATGACCAATGACATTTAAGTCATTTTTTGCTTTAAATTAATAATAAAAGCTTTGGAAAGAATTTTTTTAATATACTTAAGTGGACATTTTCTTGAAATTTATACTGGTAATTGTTGCTGCTTTTCACCTATCTTTAATCAGGGTGAAGGTTAATGTCACTTGTATCTTAAAGGTTTTTATTTATAAAATCAAGGCCAGGCTAGAAAATGTACAAATATTAAACATTTAGAAGCACTTAAAAAAATGCTTCTAAAAAGCAAAAATAATAGCTTTCTTTTCCTGTCCACGTCAAGGAATGAATATGTCTGTGTATATGTATTTGCATGTGTATGGATATAGATAGATAAATAGATATATATGAGGATATAGATAGATAAATAGATATATATGAATATGGGTGTGTATATATAATTTGAGAGATTTAATCACAATTCATCTAAAAATTGAAATGTTTTTCATTCTGTAACCTTGCTTACCTCATTCCAACATACTTAATTTAAATAAATTGAAATTTAAGTCCTGGATGAATGCCTTTGGGAAATTGGACTTAATTCCTGTTGAATTCAACATATTTTTCACTTGCGTGGTGCTGGTCAAATAATTTAATTTGAGCTCATTAAAGTGAAGGACTCTTGTATTGGGGAGAGCTGAGTGGTTGGCTTGTTAGGAGAAGGGAACATGCTTTAATTGCCACAGTTTGATAATTCAGCTAAACTTGTTTTCAAATATCCAAATACTGATTCAAACACTTGACATTTATGGAGACATTAATAATCCTGAAGATTCCAGTAAAAGGGATGCACAAGAAGGTAAAAGGTAGACAATCATTAGTCAACAGGGATTTTTGGAAGTAATACATTTTCTTGACTAACAGTTATTTTTTCTGGTTATCAATAATATAGGAAAAAAGAAACTCATGATAAATAAAATTTTAAGTATCATAATGCTATCATTTGGTATGTTTACTTTGTCTTTTTTCTATGCATATTTATTTACATTTATATAACTATCAGCTTTATATTTTTATAAAAGTTATTTGTATAGTATATGCTATATTTGCACTTCTTTTTTCATTTAGCCTGTGTGATTCTCCACATTAAATTTTTAAACAGCCAATAAATAATTTGGAATCCACATTTGGATTCTACTGTATGGATTCAACTCTATGGGTAGAATAAGAATTAATTAACCAATTACTTCTGGATATTTATATTTGTTCAAATTTTTATTATTACGACTAGTGTCGCAGTGAACATTCTTGTTCAACATTGTTTCACAAATACCCGTGTATTACTTTGGAATAAAATCCTGACAAGAAAATTTGTGATTCAAAGAGTATAAACAGTAAGACTCTTGATGCGTATGGCTCAATTGTTGCCCTCCAAAACATTTTTACTTAGTGACCTCCTCACTCCAGTGAACTAGACTTTCTCTATAGCCTTGCCATTTGCTCTATATCCTCTGTATGCCAACGCTGAGTAGTAATATTGCAGTAGTTTTTTTTTTTCACTTTTACCAATATAATATTTGAAATAAGATATGGTTGTATTAATTTGTATTTCTTTGATTATTTAAGCTAAATATTTTCTTCAAAAGTTTGTGGCTCATTTATGTTTATTGATTTAAAATTTTTATCATTTTCAATTGGGGTATTTAAATTGGAATATTTTTGTTTTTTATTAGTTTGCAAGACTACCTGTCACATCTTTTATACAGCCTGCAATAATCTTTTGCCCTCTTTACTGTTTGCCTTTTTAAGCAATTTATGATGTTTTATCATGTCATATTTTAAAACTGTGTGAAGTAAACTTTATGAATCTTCTCCACTATAATTACCTTCCTCTGAAAGCCGTCTTTCAGAAATGAGAAATTAACATATCCAATATGAGGAATGATCTGAGTGCAGCCATTGCACTACTTAGAAGCGAGGGATAATTCACCTACCCTCTCCTCCATTTCCTCTCTATTATAAGAGGATAACAGATTCCGGCATTGTTATCTGGTATTAGAGAAAAAATCAATCTGCTTTAGGAACCATACGTTTCATCCTGGAAATTAGATATTTTGGAGGAAATCTTATTCACCATAAAAAAAAAAAAGGAGATCAAATTCCTAAATCCAAATTCTTAAGTCCAAATTCCTAGAATATTTATCATACTTAAGTTCCACTCTAAAAAAGCTGAATAGCTGGGAGGCAAGCCCAGTAGAACATGAATGGTCTAGTGCTAGATCTGTTTCAAGTTGTTTTCTGTGCGGATGGAGAAATGTGGTTATTTCGTAGTAGTCCTTCAAGAGGTGTAATTAAAGAAAGCTGGAATATTTCAATCTGTTTTGTACAAACAAGCAATTGCATGCTAGAATTTCTGACATTTTTATCTAGTCTAATTTGGTCACAGCTATTGAGTTAAAAGAGGTCCAAGTTAGTGCCAATAGAGAGAGGAACTGCTGGTTTAGCTCCTTATCTCTGGAAGAATCCTGGTAAACTACCTCAACAGGGATGTTTTTGAAAGACCAGTGGAAGGGGTTATATCCTGAAGCCAGTTCACTTACACATTCCAATATATTGGTTGCCACTGGTAGTCTGGAAGGAGTTCTAAACTGCCTTCTCCTAAATGTGGTATTGTTATGTGTTGTTAAGCAGATATTTTGAGATATATATAAATGTCTCCTAGTCATCCAGATATCAATCCATTCCTTGAAATATTCGTGTCTTGATTTATACTCTGCTAACTGAAAGAATCCAAACATTTCCAAATCTGTAACATTTTTTTTAAATTGCTTAAAGGAAGTAACTTGCTCACCTGGAAAGATAATCGTGCCTTGTTAACTCTCAATTATCCACGCTAATGGAAAGTAATCTCTCTGGGGATTGTATTCACTGCTATAGAAATCTTAGAGGTCAAAAATGAAAAAGCCTGGGAACGGTCTCCAGGAAATGAGATTCTCAGTGAGACTCTAGGGATATAGCTCATCAATTCAGTTTCTTGCACTCATGGATAAGAATGAGAAGTGAGGAAATTCTGAGTAAATTTTGTCTGTTGACCCACAGGCAAGTATCGTTACAGTAGTTCAGTGCGGGTGAGAAGGGCTACGGGTAGATAGCTGTGGCCTGGCATGGAGAAGTCTGAAAGCAAGGCGATCTGTTTATCCTTTCGAAAATTATCAAAGGTCCTATCATACACATGCACAGTCCTGGGTGTTAAGGTTACAAGGTGAATGAGATGGAGAACTTACCTCATTTCATGGTGCTGAAATTCTATGTTGAGACTGAAAAAAAAAAGCAAATGACTAAGAACTATTTATTTAGAGAGAAGTGTTATGCAGAAAATATAATAGGGTGATTTTATATAAAGTGATTGCAGCTGAGGGACAACTTTAGCAGGTGGGTCAGGGCAAGTAACATTTGTGTGCAGTTTGTTGAATTGAGATCTTAACTGGAAGTGGTTTGGAGAATTTTCAACAACGAAGTGACTTGATGCTATTTTCATATGAAAAATGTTACCCTGCCTGCTGTGTGGGGAATGGCTGAGTAGGGCAAGAGTGAGAAAAAGAGGCAAGTCAGGAGGCTATTGAGGTAGTTCAAAGAAAAGAGCTTGTGGGAAGGAATCAGCTGCTCTCACGGATCTAATACACAGTTTTGATCCACATATGCCCTCAGGATATGGACAAGATGAATGTTCAGATGAAAACTGGTAGGCCCACATGGTTGCAGATGAGAAAATGAGGCAGGTTATAGGGTCTGAAGAATGCAATGTGAACAGAAAAATAAAAAACCAAAACCAAATCTCTCTGGATTGTCTAGGGCAGTGATTCCGAACCTTGGATGCACATTGGAATAATCTGGGATATTTTAAAATATACTGATGCCTGATCTCCCCACCCCAGCACCACCACCCCCACCACTACACCCACAGCCCAGGATTCTGATTTATTTGGTTTGGAGTGTGGTCTGGCCAGTGAGTTTTTAGAAGCTACCCAGATCATTCTAACTTGCATATCCCTCTGAGAACCATTTGTCTGGGCAGAACCCAGAAAAGGCACTGGACTGAGGGAGCAGGAGGAAGGAAACCAGGCTAAGTGGGATCTGGGTAGTGGTGCCCAAAAGAGCATCATCAAGTGCTTAAACTCTTTCAGGACAGCCTTCAGATGCCTAATTCTTAGGAGGAAAACTGCTTCCTTAGTATTCCAGGCCCCCAGAGTCAAGCAAATGTTTGGAGTTTCTTACAAAAGATTTCTCCACTTTAAGGGCTCTTACATTTATGTTAATAACACCTTTAAATTCTCTTCTGCCCTTTTAAATTTCCCCATGTACTTAAAAATGCATTTGTAACTACAGCACAAAAATTAAAACTTCCTACATAAAGACATTTATGGATGCCATTAAATATGAAATTAGTATTGATTTGTAAATACTTAGGTCAAGACTAGTACTGATATAAGAAATAATATTCTCCTATTAAATATAAAATACCAGCTCAATTTGATTTTCCCTGAGCTTAATGTATATTGGGGGAAAGTCATAATCTATAATTTATTTTTTTCAAAAATTATGAAGCCCATTTTAATCAGTTACAAAGATTACTGTTTATTATAGAATTTGAAAGTTTTAGAACAAAGATGACCATCTTCTAAATATAAAAGTTAATTTGAAACAATTTAAAATCACACAGAAGAAGCTGCTCTTTAAGTAAAAAAGTAGCATGCTTGATGTTAAAATGTGAAAATATTGCATTCCTAATTTTCAAGACTATGTGAATACTGTGCTTAGATCCTTGCTAACAAATACTCAAATCTTTTTCTCTTCTTCAATTATTTAGATTTGTTTTTGAAATGAACTTTGAATAAACAGGTTAATAAAGTATTTCCCTCTTCTGGATATTCTGGTCAGGAGTAATTGGCAATGGATATACTCTGGACTGGGGTGGGGGCAAAGATGGGGAGCCCTTCGTTTGATTTAGTTAGATTTCGGTTCTACCATATCTAGTTTGCTCTATTGACTAGGGTGTGAAGGAGCCTTCCAATTAGTACATCAGTCACTCATAACCTCCAGTCCTTGGAGATATTGTAAGTAACTTTCTGCAGTTGGGAAAATTTTCATTTGCAGCATGTTTATCTTGGTATTCAACATATTCTAAGACTCTATCGATTCCAAAAAGATGTTGAGGTAAATTTGCCGTAAATAAAATGAGTCTACAAGCATTCATGTTTTAAATGTTATTTTAGGTATTCAGTTGTATTTTCTGTAGTCAAATTTTTAAAATCTGAAATTTTAAAAATGCTACAAATTTTAGTCATAATTGTAGGATATAGTCGTCAATTCTATTGACACAATTTCTAAAGAAAGGAACTCAGATATGAGTATATTAAGTTTATTTTCTGATTTGTTTTATTTGCTAACTCTCTCCTCCAAAATATCTTCTATTCTATTAAAAGCAAATGCCAAAAATAAAACATTTCTACCTTGAAGAAAAGCCCAAGAAAGTGTCATTGCAATACATCTACTTAAAACTTTAAAATTCTAGTAACTGGTGAATAGTTTTAAAGTTAGTGATTACAATAAAATGTAATAATTACTGAAGCAAAGAAATGCATACTGTAAAATTTTTATCATGGAATTTATCTAAAAATTTTGAAAATGCTACCTAATAACCTAGTCACTCTCTTTTGGCTCTATAAATCTATTTTATTCTATTCTACTAATTACATTTTTCATAACACTGATTTTCACTTATATTTTCTGTAAAGAAAATAGGTGAAAAAAACTTAAAATTCATAAGCTGATTTTCATTTGGGTGCCATCATACAACATAATTTAAAAATTTTGTTATTTAAAAAATATATCTGATACAATCATACTTATCTGACATATACATTACTTTATTCAAACTATTGTAATCAAATAGTAAAAGGAACATTTAAGGTGCTTTGAGAGAGTATGTCAGGTTTTCTTTTTGTTTTTCTGCTTTAGAAGTGTGAATGCAATAATAAAATACTTACACTTGAATGACTTGAAGAAAGGCCTAGCAGTAGACTCCAAGGGCAAAAAGAGATAAGAAGCTCTTTAAATTCTTTTTCCTTTTAGTTTCAGAGGGAAAAAGCTATATAAAGACTGGATTGGGTATTTGTATCCAGCTTCAGTCCTTCAGGATAGAAAATAGCTTGAAAATGCAGGGATGCCTAGTGTCACCTGAAAACTTACTTTTAAGCAAAAACATCTTTCTAGAAATAGAAGGTTAATCATCATTGCAACTGGAACTGGGGTATCTTCCAGGGATCATAGGCATGAACACAGGAGTTATAGAAAAGAATCACTGGTGAAGACATCCTTGTTATTATACATATGAGGATTCCATGAAAACTGTTGGTGCCTCACTCTGGAATAGCTAACAGTGTATATATCTACTGAGAAATATATGAGACGTGTATTAGTTGTTCCTTGGAATCAGTAAAAAAAAAAGCATTATAACTTTATAATCTCCTCACTGAGTCCTCACCAGCTGTTGACTTGTTAAACTACTCTTCTAGTTTACCAACACTTAGCCTCCTTTGACTTACTGGTTCAAGGTCATGAGTGTTACACAGCAGCTTCAGTTCATACCTTTACAGTAGTGAAAACTATAACTGACATTCTGGATCAGAAAATGATAAATTGCTCAGGCATGTAGGCATTATCATCATTAACGTCTTCTCCAATCCACAATATAATTTACCCCAAGTAAAACTATGCCTCACAACAAGGCTTATAACTTAGAATATCAATTAAAGTCAACTTTTCCCTATTCTATATATTAGCAAATGTTTTCTTCATATACTCCATCCTGCATGGATCTGATTCAATTCCATTCTTCATAGTATCCTCTCCTCCTCATTCTCCCCACCTCACTGGTCTAAGTAAAATTGCCCCGTTTAAACACTGATGGAGTATATACACATGCCTCACAAATCAAGATCCTGACTTCCACCTACTCATTTTGTTGAATGCTTTCATTTGAGTTTAGGTTTGATGGAAGTACTCCTATATTTAGATTCAGATTGGATAACTAGAAGTATAGCCATTTACCCTCTATATACTCATGAATAGTGTAAGTTCTTGGTTGGATCAATACAGGTGTCACACGTATCTGATAACAATTTGGATCTGTGTTGTTTGCATCTCTGAAGTAAGAGTTAATTTCTTAAGTTAACCTGTTTATATCACTGAAGTGAATTAAAACAAATCTAGGACAATAGGATTCGCTTTATAAAATGTTACACACTTACACATTAGAAAATCTGGTTAAAAATTTAAAAGGCCTAGTCTCCCATATCAACAATGAATTAAATTCAGGGTTTTCATATTCTTTTCAATAATTTCCCAACTGTATAATGAGAAAATAAAAAAAAATCATCTTTTCTTTGGAACATTTGGAGAACTTATTATAAAAGGCCATGTTTTTTTTTTTATATAAATTAAAATTAGTTCTTTTCTAAGCTTGTTTTATAAAAATATTTTCATCCCACTCTCTGATTACAAATTTAGAGAACAAAATTAAGCCTCAAGATTTTAGTGTAAGAGTTTGAGCGTTCACGTTTGTATTGGAATTATTCTCTTTCTAAAAGAATACAGCAGCCCCTTAGCAGTTCTAAAAACCATTATTTCTGGGATGTAATGGATTGTTGGATCAAAGTGGAAGTGATTTCAGCAATATGTTCCATTCCCCGAAGTCAGGGCCTTCAGAAGCCCTGGATGTTTTCTTCTACTTGGAGGTCAACAGCCCGAAGCTGCCTTCTTTGGAAAAGGCCAGAGGGCTTCTTTCATGGAAACCTAGCATACCCTCCCTGTTCATGATAAAGAATGAAACTGTCACCAGTCCCTGTGAACTTGTTCCAGTGGTACCACGTAAACCAAACTCTAAAGATAAACCCCAGAATAACAGAGTGATATCAAAAGGACAATGTCTGGGGTGAGGTAGATGGGACCAGAGGGTTCCTTCTCTGACAGACCATAGGTATGGGGCCGGACTGTGTTTAGATTTGGTGCCGCATCAAGATTGGTGAGTGCTTTTCCTGAGGAAGAACTCCACTATGAAATATCTTCCATCCATGTCCTATAATAGAGAAACAGATAAATTAGGAAATTTTTGTTAAAAAATAACTTTTAGAGAATTATGGTGAAAACAGTTTCTCCCAAACAATTTAACAACAATAATACTGTTTGCTTATAGTCATTGATCTAGGCCTTTTATGTGTTATTTCTAATTATCATGAAAACTCTACATAGTAGATGTTATTATTCTTATTTTCAGATGAAGAATTAAGATTCATTGATGTTATATATTTTGTCCAAGGTCACACTGGAAAAACTGTATCAGTACTTTGGGAATAGGTGGTGTCTGGCTATCTCAGCACATAAAATGTGGGACATAGGTCCTTTAAGCTATTGGTTACAAGTTAGCTATGGTATAAAAAGACATTTTGACTTGTAAACTAGACTGTGCTGTGCATCCTTTTTATATTAGAGGGTGATTAGGAATTTGCACTTTAGAAGTAAACTGCCAGATTTGTGAATCAAAGACTCACTACTAGGTATTAATAATAATGTTGGATGTCCACAGTTATTAATATAGATGGTTTCATGCATCTCAGTTTCCTCATCTATAAAAATGGATATTAGGAGTAACTATTTCATGATCTCTTTGCATGAATTAAGTTAAATAATGCAAGTAGATCAGCAAATACTGTATGTAACGAAGTAATTAATAAAGGTTATTATCATTGTTATTATCAAATGATAAAGGAGAATTTAGAAAATACATAAAAGCAAACCAAAGAAACATTACTCCTTTTCCACCATCCACATATAATGTTTTGAAGATTATAGAATAATTCCTTTTAAAATATTTTTAGGAAGTTTTTTAAAAGAGCATATTCCAGCAAAATTGTAGTGATAGTCACATACAATTTACTAATTTTTAAATTAGTAATAAACTAATTTATACAACTGATTTTGCTACCAGCCATTTTTAATGTTGTTACGTAGTCTTCAAAAACGTCTTTTTTATCCACTACAAAATATTAGATGGGATGAAACATTTTTTGCTCACTTTGTGGACTTGGGCTTTTAAAGCAATTTTAGCATTTTATTTTAATATACAATGTGGCTAAAGAGCTTTGTGCAGCAAGTAGTTTCTATATTTAGGACAGAACTTTTCTTTGACCCCATATCAACTTGTAGTAATTGATCCCAAGGCTCTGGTTTTTGTATTCTTCATATTGTCTCCAGTTCTGTTTGGTCCCACTTTGTTTAATAAAATCTTTTGCAATATTCTAGCTTGACTCAGCAGCGGCAAGGAAAAATAAGAAGAGATTTACCTTCTTAGGATAGACTTTTATCTCCATTTCCACAAACTTTGGGTTTCTTGGTTTTTCCTACATGAAAGATGCTCGGCAAACTTATTTTCAATACTTTTAAGCAAACTATGATGGAGCTAAGGTCATTGATATTTGAGGTAGAGGACTATCATTTGTATCTATGTGTATTTTTGCAGCCATGCCTCAAGGGTATTAATCTCACATTTGTCTAATAATTTTTAAGTGTAATACTTTACATTTATTTGATTATGTTTAGTCTTATTTTTAGCTTTTAATTCTAGTTTTAGGTAGGGATTTTAAAAAGTCATAATTCTTTTGTTCAGTGTACTAGCTGTTGCCCTACTGTTATATTATTTGCAATTTTGATCAGCATATTTTCTATACTTCCAGCAATATTAAGTTTATTAATACTGATTACGGTGAAGTATAAAGCTCTGAAATGAATCTCCTAGAGCATCTTCTCTTGCCCTTATTCCATACTGTTGGCCACTAGTCAACATCTACCAACATTGTGATAATGATTTCATGGGAAGCATTATTGAGTATCTTACTAAAATATAACAGAATGTTATTTCCCTGATCTACCACTGCAGGTATACCACCAGAAAGGAGGTGGCATTATATGGACCTGATATCAATGAAACAATGATAGTTTTCAGGAGCTAAAATAACCTCTTCCAAGTATTCTCAAACCGATTTATCAATATTCTTTTACTTTTTTGTTTATTATTATACCTTACTTCCTTCCAGAATTGATTTGTGGTGAATTTTAAAAGGTATCTCTTCATATACACTATAGGAATGTTGCCATAATAATTTTTTTCATACAAGTGTTTAATCTGGAAAGACTTCATAAAGGAAATGAGTCTTGAGCTATGCTTTGAGGAGGAAAAGACGCGTAGCTTTTTAAACTCAGTCAGAAAAATGTATTTCAGGAAGGGTGAACGATACAGGTTCAGTGGAGTCCAGGGATGTGAGTGAATAAGTTATTCTTTAGGAGCGACCCTTTTCCTTGCTATAGTATATATTTTAAGTAAGTGCTGCATGTCCTTTATTCTTTAGTATTGATCAAAACTTTTATATTAATAGTAGTAAAAATACCAAAAAAGTTTCATTATATTATGTTCCTTAAACAACCTCCCAAGTGAAGAAAGTGTTTTACCTCCTTTCTAAATGGGGAAAATGAGAGTCTAGGTAGGCTAAGTTATTTATGGGAGTCGCACTGGTGGTGTAGACTAGAATCAGAATGGAAATACCCTACTGACTCTCTCCAGGTCCATGTTCTTTCCACAATGCTACACTTGTTGCTACAAAATGATAGCAAGGTATTTGCCTCCTGAAACGAGAGGATGGAAAACCATCTTTCTTCCTGTAGGCATGTATCTGTGTTTTTTTATGTATTCAGTCATTTATTTTGGATTTAGGTGCTGTTTGATCTTTTCTGTACTGGAGGTTTTGTTTAATGAAATGTTTAGCACAGTAGGATAAGCACTACCTTGCCAACCTCCTAGGAGATTATCAGTCTGATTAGCATTTAGAGAAAAAAAGGATTACAAAACAAAATGTCAAAGTTTAAATCACTTTCATTTTATCTTTGGATACCATCTAAAACTTTGAGAGGTATTTTAATCTTCTGAGACTTTTTGTTCTTTTTCTTTTTCCGTTTTCATCAAGGTCACAAGTGATATTTTATCTTTTTCTTGTTG
Organism: Equus przewalskii; assembly: GCF_037783145.1. NCBI lineage: Eukaryota > Metazoa > Chordata > Mammalia > Perissodactyla > Equidae > Equus > Equus przewalskii. The sequence continues at coordinate 24,500,034 of NC_091847.1, read as the reverse complement.
TTACTCAGAGCTCTGAGTAGGAAGTAGATGTTTATTTTCGCTCCTACTTTCTGTGAGTATGGATGTATGTGCAAAAAAATTGTATGTTGTAGTGGTTTGTTCCAAATTGAAAAGAATATTAAAAGCAGACTTTCTTACTTTTCACGTATTTTCTTTCTTTCTTTCTTTATTTACAAATGTAGGCATTTCCTAATCACATGCAATTTGAAAAGGACTGACTATAAAGCGAGGGAATGTCAATATTTTCCTGTAGACAGTTTCTCAGCTCTAGCCATTTAGCAGTTTTGTATGAGACTGCTTATCAAGGAATAAAAAATTAGAAAAACTGTCAAGTCTACTTGTCCTGGTTAGGAATGACTTTTCTAATAAAACTTAGTTTTAACCTTAGAATATGATGTAGCTTATTAACTTAAAGTATCATAAAATTGTAATTTCTTAAAAAAAAGGGAAGATTCATCTGAGTTTTATGTTCCTTTTTGTTCAGCTATAGATTTCATAGGGCCACTGCATCCTGCTTGTTAGTTGTATGTTATACAAATAAGTTTTCTGATTTTACTTGATGATTAAAGCATTTAGATTTTTGTATAAGATGAAAGTATGTCTCTATTATTGGTAGAGTAGGAGAGCCAGAAATAAAAACTTGCCAGTTGTGAGAATATTTGGTTTAATTTAGCATAATTAACATTTTTTTCTTTTACCATTTTTAGATACTTATCCCCAGAACTAATATAGAAATATGTGATGTTCCCATATGTACATAATGTAACTTAGTATTTTCTGAAACATATTATGATAAGTAGTATTGATTTTTGGATAATATTATACACCACGTAATTTTTTCTTCCTGGAGATTATATGTGTCTTTGCAAGAAAGGATCAACTGGTAAAAAGGAGAGATTATGGCACTTCTTTTAACTGAGTTTTAAAACTAGCCTAAAGAACTGACCAGTAATGTGATGAAAACTAACTCAGATATTTTAAGAGAACAGCAAACCCTCTGTCATGATGAACCAAAACAGTGAGTCTCTTATGCAAAATAAAAAGAAATGAGATATTAAGATTGGTGCCTCCCACTAAGCAGTCTTCCTGAAGCCCTGGAGGAAAATTTATTTCTCAGAGTGACTTAATATGAGCCAATGTCAATAACTGGAGCAACTTTGGCATCAGCCAGAAGACCTCTAACTAACATGATCCACAAATGATACATTGTGCTACAAATGTGAGAAAGCATAAGACAGAAACTCCAGTTGCCTAAAAGTTATGTAAGCCCGTGAACTTCGGTTTTGTTATCTGTAACATGATGGGGCCAATTAGATCAACCTGAGGGTCTGCCAGCCCTATCATTGCGAGCATTTTTTTGTCCTGAAGCCAATAATTGACTGTCTTTCTGGAAGTTGAAAACTATGTTTTATATTTTAAAACTGACTCCCACAGTCTGCTGATGAGGGTTTCTCTGTGGCTTTTGTTTAAGAAGCTTTCTACGCTAATAAGCATAAAGTCCTTAGTAGGCCATAGCTTGGCTGTTGACAACTTCCGCATCCGGAAAAGTCTGTCCACCATGGAGAACGTGATTTCCTCTTTATCAAGGAGAAGGCTAGCCCTTTGGTAAGATTTGGTTGAAGGTGTCACCACTCCCAGAGCCCAGAGGAAATCTAAGTTCACTTTCCAAGCTGTTTCTATTATTCTGCATCTCACAAGTCTTTATTAGAAAGAATGTTGTCTCTCCTCCTTGTGGTCATCCCTTCTCTGATAATTATGAGACATCCTCTGTTGTCACTGGAACTTGCATGAGTCTGCTTTGAGGAAGGCAGAAGCCTGGCTGCTATCAACCCTCTGAGAAGAGATGATGCAAATGATTCCTGAGAAGTTCAAAGCTCAAAAGGGCTCTTCTGCTGATCTCTATGGTTGCCACTGCAGTGAGTTACTCTTGGTCCTGTGATGACATTAGCGTCTGTGTTAGTTTCCTAGGGCTGTCATTAACAAAGTACCATAAACTGGGCAGCTTAAAACAACAGAAATTTATTGTGTCATTTCTGGAGGCTACAGTCTGAAGCCAAGTTGTTGGCAGAGCCATGGTTCTCCAAAGCCTCTAGCGAAGGATCTTTCCTTGCCTCATGCAGCTTCTGGTAGCCCCAAACATCCCTTGGTTTACGGCATCATAACTCCATTCTCTGCCTCCATGTTCGTATGGCCGTCTTCCCTCTGTGTCTGTGTCTTTACATGATATTCTTATCTCTGTGTCTCTGTGTCTCTGTGTCCAAATTTCCCTATTATAAGGACATCAGTATATTGATTATAAGGACATCAGTATATTATAAGGACATCAGTATATTGGATCAGTATATTGCATCTTAACGTGATTTATGTCTGTAAAATCCTTATTTCCAAATAAGGTCACAGTCATAGGTACTTGGCAAGTCTCCCTTTGATGTCTTCACACACTGGTCTCTCCATTCTGACATCTGGATATTTCACCCGTTCCTCTCTTAAGCTATCTGTGTTTCATTGCTACACCCTTTCTTCTGAACAGTACATCCCAACACACCTATCTCTGTGCTAGGCTTTGTTTTTCCGATGGCTCATTTTCATTTCTTAAACAAACAAAACAATAACTCTCAGCATAGAAAATGATTTTTAATGCTTCTCCAAGGTCAAACCCTTTCTACCTATAAAGGTGTATGGTTGAAGTAGGATTAGTTATGTGATGAGATTTCAACATTCAAATGGGTATTAGAGGAAAATAGCATATTCCAGTTGTGGTAATATAAGTTAATTTAGTTGTAAAGAAACCAAACAAATACCATTTCTCTACAGACATCAATTCTGGCCCAAAGTTAGCATCTCTTCTTTTCCAACAGCTCCAGTTTAGGAACTGGAGAGCAGGTGCTTAATAACATATTCATAAGCACTCCCCAGTCTCTATCTTTGTTATCATGAAATGCTTTCGTTTGCTGTTTGTGCAATTCTAAGGCCCATTCACCTGCAGTTTGCAGCACTTGTTATCATCCAAACAGCTCTCGAGAGCATTTCATAACACCAAGGAGATAGGCAGAGAGGCCCTTAAGAAATATTTTAAAAAACAGGAGAACTGAAACTTACCACAAACACAAATGCCCAGAAACCAAAAGAAAAGTAAATGTCATTTTAAAAATAAAATAAAATCATGATCTCATTAAAAATAATTGCCAGGATAAAGCATATTGACAGTAGAAATTACCTTTTAACTGTTTTCCTTAAACATCTTTTTTCCTTCTCTCTCTCTCTGTTTTTAATAGAATGTTTTAAATATGTTTTGTATGGAAAGAGATTCTGGTGTTAAGATAAATATAACTGCTAAATGTAGAATCATGAATCTATACAATTTATATAGCTTAAATATTTTCATTTAATTGAATTTATTGCTATTCTTATTAGTGTTTATTTCCGTTCACTAGATTTCCAAAGTTGATTATATTATTAGAATATTTAGTCACTGTATTTACTTCCTCTTATTTTCCTCCCGGATAATCTAGAGATTAGTTTGTCAGTTATTTAAAATGGATTCAGTGTTGCCTTTGGCTTACAGTAAGCACTTAATAAAGATTAATTTTTTTTTTTCCTTTCAAGATCTAATTGCCAAACTGCCTGGTTATTTAAGTCAGTCAACAAATACTGAGTGCCTATTATAGGCAAAATATTATAAGTAATGGGACTACAAATATGAGTAAGATGTGGTCACTAAACTCAGTGAGGTCATAACAAAATAAAGGCAGATTTATAAAGTAACAAGTGCCATTAAGCATCATAGATTCTATTGTGATGTATATACAACAGAGGCATGGAGAAAAGAAAGATCTAGTAGAGTTTTCATAGTGATCTTGACTATCATTCCAAGACCAGCACACTGACTTGTTTTTTGGCAAGCAGAAAGGAGAGGAAGGCCATTTCAAGCAGTAGGAACTGCATGCTCAAAAGCATGGAGTTGTGGAAAAGCATAATGTATATGAGAACCTTTAAGCAAGGTAACAATGATGGTGTAGGAACTATTTCAGGAGATGTAACTGAAAAGGTAAGCGATAGATGTATCAGGAAGAGCCTTGAGCCTGGCTAAGCAATTTAAACTTTATACTGTAGGCAGTGGGGAGACATTAAAGGAATTTAAGAAAGTGGATAAAATGACAAGATTTGCATTTGAAGAAGGTCATTCTGAAAACATTGTGAATGATTGATTGGAGGGAGTAAGACCATAGACAAGAAGCTAAAAAGCTATCACTAGTCCAGGTGAGAGATGCTAAGGCCCTCATAAGAACTAAGGCTATGCAGTGGATTGGAGTGTTAATTTTGTGTTATGTAAAGAAAGTCTATAGAACCAGTGCATTCTCTGTTGGTGGACAGAACTTTATAGGAAGACAATCATAAATCAAACTTAACATACAACAATAAATGTAATTCAGAGAACTGGAACCTTGTTTTCTCATGACCAAACCATTTTCTTGTCATAGAAGAAAAGTCAAATCATAATCAGGCTGTGCTCTGGAATTCAAAATAAGTGGAGCTAAAATAATAGAACATTTAATGCTTCAGGCAAGCTTAGCCTGATACAACCATCTTGCCAAAGGTATCAGAATACTTAAAGTCCTTGGCTACAATTTCTACCATCCATTTTCATGTTTTATGGCCTTGCCATTAGAACTGGAATGTAAAATATCCTAAGGCCAAAAGCTGAGGTACTTGCTTTTTTGAATAGAATATGTGTTAGTGGTGCCAAGATTTGTCACTTTGACTTTTTTTTCCTCTGCTTCCATTGCTCCTCAATCCACTTTATGATTGACATAGTTTTTTTCCTTTAGTTACTTTAGTAGTCAATCAGGTTATAATCATGCCTTCCAAACCTATAATCTAAATGATGTGTTAAGGTGAATTTATGTGTCTCTGCTGCAAGGGCTATAATATTGTCTGCCCCATAATAATGGCTGCTCTATTTTAAAATTCCCAAGGAGAACTCTATTGTGGCTATCATTCTTCTTCCCCCTTCAAATTCTGCCAACCTACTCACTATCATTTTCTGGTGAAACCATTGTGTGTTTCTCACTGATATTTCTGTGGATTGACTCTACAAGCAGAAATTAGTTATAGGGGTAAGCTTGTTGAACTAAATATAATATCTCATTTGATGACGCTTAAACAGCATTTTTCCAAAAATACTATAGCCTACAGAAAGAGAAAGGGTTGGTAGAATCAAGCTTTTGATGAATCAAATGAAAATTTGTCCACCTTAATTTCAGCATCTTGTAATGGACTTGTTACTATATTAAATGAACTAGAAGCCATGTGTTTTTCCCCTTACGGAAAAAAATGGAAAGAACCATTTTCATAAGATAGTTATATTTTGTTTTAAGGTTCTGGGTGATTTCTATATTCTAGAAGAGTTACAGATTTTTATTTTCTTTTTAAGGAAGATTGGGTCTGAGCTAACATCTGTGCCAATCTTGCTCTATTTTATGTGAGATGCCACCACAGTGTAGCTTGATGAGACATGGTAGGTCCACGCCTGGGATCCGAACCTGTGAACCCCTGGCCAACAAAGCAAGAGTGTGTTAACTTAACCACTACACCACTGGGCCAGCCTAAGTTACAGATTTTTAAAAATTGTAATTTGGGTAGTAACTCCCCAACCCTGTAGCTGACAACTTTTACTGATACACGGAATAGGAGCAGAGTTAGGAGAAAAGATAATAGTTTTAGATGTTCTGTAGTAAGATGAATAGTTGAGTCTAAAACTCGGATGATATGTGAAAGTCATTAACATTTAGGTGGTTGATGAGATTACCTTGAGGAATACAACATTGAATGGGTGAACACAGGCAGAGAATCCTTCTCCCTCAAAAACACGGTGAATAAATAGGAAGACTGGGGATGAGCCAAGATAGAGTGTTGTCATAGAAACTAGAGGAGTAGAGACATTCAAAAAGGAAATGACAGTGTCAAATGCCATAGAAAAGTTGAGCTCAAGATTGAAGAATACTGTGAGAAAAATATATTCAGGCATCAATCTAAATGCTTTACATGTAATAACTATTCACACAATGGCCTAATGAGGTTCGTGTCTCTATTTCATAGGTGAAAGAACTAAGATACAGAACAGTTAAGTAATTTTGTCTGAGGTCATACAGTTGGTAAATGGTGGAGCCTGACTTTGATCTAGAGAGTCTGGCTTGAGAGACTGACTTGAGAGGCTGAAAACCAGGATATTATACAGCATCTCACATCAAGAGGTAATGGACTTGGCTACTAGGAAAGCACAAGCTAAAGCTTCCCCACACCTTTCCTCTGGGCTTTAGGGAAAAAACAGGTAATTTTCTATCCTGATATGGAAAAGTGGGAAGGAACAGTACATGACTATAGTTTTCACCTGACGTCTGAAATTTTCATGTCTAAGTAGGAGATAAGTTGAACAGGAATCGTGGAGGAGAGTTGAAGAGAGTTCCTCTGGGAGGACCTAAAGAAAAGTGAGCAGCTATACCATCATTCTTAACTAGGAATGTGCCTCTGAGACTGCTAGAAGCTTTTTCAAAATGCTCAAGCTGGGCTAAATATCATCCCTGGAAATTCCGACTCAATGTGAGCTTGGGCCTGGGAAATTTGAATTTGGGGGAAGTTCTTTGGATGATTTTGAAGAATTCTCATGTTTAAAAACCTTGCCAACATAAATCAATAGATGAAATGTTCAGTATTATTAAAATAAATAAAGGAGAGCTCTTAGGAAAATGGGCTTTGCTTGGAGAAACCACCTATTTTTTCAGTCAGTGCCAGTTCCTGCCTTTTACTCTGCATGTCCTCCTTGGGATGCCTCACTCTGTCTAGTTCTTGTGTTCAAGCTATTGTTTTCTAACTCCTAACAGGATATTAGGCATAGTTTAATGCTTCGTCCCCTCCAGGAGAATTTGCATGTCAAAAAGAAGCCTTTACACATTGGTAACCCTGCAAGTTTTTCCAAATAAAACCATTTCTGTAGAGTGAAGGCTATAAAGCTTGATGCTCAGGGAGGGAGTGTTGACTTCAGCTCAGGTCATTGACTGTTGGCAGCCATCTAGGCGCAGGAGGTTTTCTGAATCTGAAAACCACATAACTCATGTATAAATAGGTAAGCTTTTATATCACCTTTAATAGTGAAACACAAATTTCTTCTGACTCGTAAATACCGTATTTAGTGATATTATTTAAGGCTAGCTTTACATTTCTCAGGCACAAATTGCATGTGTAAAAACTCATTTTTAACAGACGTAATAGGCAGTTGGGGACAGAGGGACAAAAAGAATGCTGGAAATATCCAATTTGGAAAAGAAATGCAAAAAAGGAGCAGTCTTAAAATGTGAACAAGGAGGTATATATTATGACATTAAATGAGTTAAAGCAGCATTTTCAAGTACTTTAGCAAGGAAAGCACTTTTTCCTTTTCCTCTCTGGTGTTCAGATATGATTCAAATCCGTGGACAGCTCTGCTTCTTCCCTTGGCAGCTCCTCAGTCATCCTCATGCAGTTTGAATCAGTAATGATGAGGCCAGCAAGAATGTGTCTGACATTCTGTGCCCAGACCCTGGTTTACACTCAGCCAACTAAAAGACTCTCTCATCTGGAGGCTGGACTCCCTGTTCCACGTCTTCCCACAGCACGGTGGCTGAGACTGAGGCTGGATTCCTCGGGCTTCACATTCTACTAGCAAAGACAAAACTAGCCAAGCCACATGATGTTTGACGAAAATTGGCTCAGCTGGAAATTGCTCTTCACATGTTTTTCAAATGCCTGCCCATGGTTCCCTGAACCGTTTTTGCCTTTTTGTCTGCTGGAGGGGGCACCTCATAGACTTCAAATCTCAATTAAATAAAAATGCTTTCATTTAATGGCCCAGTCTCATTTAGACCTTCCTGCTTGTTCTGTGAAAGAACATGACTTGGACCCACTCAGCTCTTAGCTAGTTATCAGACTCTTGCTCGATTGGATCCCATTTAAAGAATTTCCCGTCATTACTTTCTACTGAAATGGGTTCTTTTTTTCCCCTCATTTTACTCCACACACAGCATCACCCAAGCATGAACAGAATAGGAATAGAAAATGAAGAGAATAAAATATGCTTGAAGAATGTTTTGGAAAATGTAAATCCATTTTAGGAACACACCTGAATCTAAGATAAAATATTCAAACACTTAGATCATTATTTTATTGGTTGGCACAGGCCAGTCTACACCAGGCCCATTATAAAGTGTGAATTTCCCTCCCTTGAGCTGCCCTGTCCATCAGACTTCTTTGGAATTATTAGTGCTAACTAATGGGGAACACATCCTGAGGCTGTACCACCACCAAAGTACCATGTAACCCCTTGAAGTATGATTTCTGATTCGAGATCTCTTTATACAATGACTCGCTGAACTTATATTGGCTTTCCTTAATAAGATGAGATTACCTTTAAAATCTCTCTACTAAGATGTCCTTCGATACCAATAATGCTTAAGCCAGAAGATTGATAATAGCTAAAAATTTTTAAACTCAGAGTAAGATGTAAAGTCTAAAACAGTAGCTTGTCATATGCATTTTTGTTTGAAGAATCAAGTATCATCCCAATATCTGGTTGATGCCCCCATGAAGTCCTGTGGCATAACTCTCAGGGGAAGCTGTAGGCAAGCACTTGAAAAATAGAAAAAACAGCTTCCAGCTGAGGCCATCTTAACACCTCTAACAGCCAGACTCCCTTTGGCTTACCTTGTTAAGGATCTGCCTGAAGCCCACAAAGAACCTAGTTTGGGGCTCAGCTGCTGTAATCAGCAGAAGGAACACATGGAGACTCCAGCTTGAAGATGGGGACATGCTGATTAAGAGAGACTGAGTTAGTGTCTGACCACCTGTTAGCAGACACAGCACTCCTGGCACGTCCCCACCCAGCATCTTCAGGCAGAAAGAAGACAGGAAGAGAACTGATTCTTTAAAGGAATAAATGTAAGAAAAACACTTGTTAAGCCAAGCATTGCTTGGTTTAAGAGCAGAGAGCAGATAAAGTCAATCAAGTCAAGAGTGAGGGCTGATAGAGTCAATCAAGGATGTTGCTTTGCAATAGCCTATGGTATCAGGAGTCTTTCCAGACTAAAGTGAAGTAAAAATGAACGGTATGTCTATAATATTTCAAAAATGAATTTAAAATGATGACCACAGATGGCCTTTTAATAGTGATGCTAGCAGGAAGCCAAAAGTGTTGAATTTGCTTCCCACTGATGTTGCATTGCTGCCATAAGATTAACTTCTGAGTACCAAGTGGATGCAAAAGTCCAATTTTAGGAATAAGTTTGTGGATCTCTCCAATTTACTCCCGTGGTGTTTCAGTCTATAGTTTTTCTGAACTTTAGGGCTATAGGAACAATCTGCTTAACCTGGCTTTTATCGTTCTTCCTCAGAGTCCTGGATTTCTACTTGCTTAAAAACATAAAAGAGCAGAAGGGAATCATTTCCTAGAAGCTCTCATCCTTTATTAGGAGCTTGTGGAAGTTCCCGATTCAAGTTAAGCTCACTGTTGGAGGGTAAGATCATGCCAAGGGGACTGGCACACCTCAGAACAAAAGAGGAGGTCCAGGCAGTTGTCCCAGCCACTGCTTCATGTTCTACCCCTTTTGAAGAGTGAGTGAGAATTTTCCACTTGAACAGAATACTATATAGACAGATGCTGGGCAACTGAGTTGACCTTTATTTTAAAAGCTCTTCCCTTCTTTCTCTCTACACTCTGCTTTGCAACTTCTTCTTCCTTAGAATATTCTTCCCAGCTATTCTACTTTCAGAAGCTGTGTTACATCTCTTGAAAAATACTGCTATTCTCCAGAATATGGGCTTTTCTTTCCCTCTATTATAGTGCTAAAAGTACTGTTTTCTGGGGGAAAATCATAGAGTAGATGTTTCAAAATAGAAAAAGACTTACAAAAAAAAATTACTCCTCCCATTCCAGCCTCTTACTATGACAACTTGGCAGTGTTTGCACAAGGTAATGTCTCTCTGGACAGTACTTCTCTTGTCCAAGCCACATCATAGTGTCTTGTCAAATTCAATTCAGACCTTTCTTTTTCTTTTATAACCCTTCTCCAGGACTCGCTTAACACATTTTAAAATTTGCTTAAAGATGTATGAAGTAATGGCTTTGAAATGAGAATCATGTATTAGACCTGGAAAGAACACTGGAGATTATATCATCGCCTTTATTTTAGGGATGTGGAAATTGAGACCAGATTTTAATTAAGTGGCTTGACCAAGATCACTCATCTTGTTGGTGGAATGACCAGGACTGGAATCCAAATTCAATATCAATCTCCTTAAATCATGTTGTTTCAAACAATATAGCTCCTTAGTTATACTGGAAGGGTGGCGGGCAGGTTAGCCAGTGAGTCACGCTGCAAACCTGTATCCGTTTACTGCAGCACAGAGCAGAGGGCGATAGAAATGTGATTAGAAGAAAGCATTCCAGGTAGACCAGATTTTGGCTCTGCCTCTTACTGTGTGACCTTGGGCCAATTATTTAACCTCTGTTTCTCAGAGACCTCATCTGTAAATGGAGAGAATAAAATCCACCTCATAGGGCCAATGCAGATATAGTACTTACGTACTCACCTATTACCAGCTATTACTATTCTCTGAACAATCTCTATTTTTCCTTTTGATTTCTTTGCTTTCTCTTCTAAACAACACATTTTAGCCCATTTAATTCTCTATATTAGTGGCTTTGCAGGAGTGACTTTTTTCCTCTGTGTCAGTTGTAAAGCTTTTCAAATTAGTATAAACTGTGCTTTTTATAAATGTACTACTTACTACCCAATTCTAGATCACAAATACAGATGTAAAATCAGACCATTTACAATAAATGCTAGTTCTACCCAATAACTCTTAATCCTTAAAAATATACAATCCTTTGGATAGTTAACAGGTTTTTCTTTCATAACATGTATTTGTTAATATACTAAGAATTGATGTTACTGGGGATTAATTTCCAGACTTGTTCTGGATGTTTGAAATGGATTATGATGTATAGTCTCACATATTTCCCCAGTTCCATAACTTTAAGAATGAGTGGTATTTCCAAATTAACCAACGGCCATGCTCCCTAGAATTTGTAGTACAGGAAACTTGACATTTTAGAAACTTGATTTTTCAAAAAATAGAAGGTATTATATATTTTTGTTAAAGTACTATGTGTTTAAATTATAATTTGAAACTCAGGATAAAGAGAAATAAAAAATAAATCACCTCTTACCCAGACATAATCACAACTAATATTTTTAGTTCATATTTTTTCAATTCTGTGTATGTTTATGTATGTTTTTTCTAAAGATTGGCACCTGAGCTAACATCTGTTGCCAATCTTTTCTTCTTCTTCTTTTCCCCGACTCTCCCAAGTACGTCGTTGTACATTCTAGTTGTAGGTCCTTCTGGCTCTGCTATGTGGGGCACCACCTCACTATGGCCTGATGAGTGGTGCTAGGTCCATGCCAAGGATCTGAACCAGGGAAACCCTGGGCTGCCGAAGCAGACCACAAGAACCTGACCACTCAGCCACAGGGCTGGACCCCTGTTTATATATTTTTTAAAAAGTGATATTGGGGTCATATAATACATATATTTTGTACCACTTTTTCACCTAACAATAAATCATCAATATATTTTCATGCCATTTAAATATTTTCCTGTGACAATGAATCTTAATGATTACACATTTTATTGTACAGAAGTCACCTTATTTTAGACAATATATATTTTCAGAATTTTCTTTTATAAATACTTTTTGTAATAAATGATAAATAAATCTTAACCTATATACAAAAGAGTAATAACTTGCTTTTATTGAGCATCTATGATGTGCTAGGCATTTTACATACATATTGCTTAGTTTACTGGCTTTTCTTTTTCAAATTGATCAATGTCAAATATCTAGAAGGTAGAATAGTTAGAATTCAAAACCAGGTAGGCTGATGCCAAAGACCAAGTTCTTTCAGCTTCATCATATTGCCCATATGCTAAATCTCTAGAAGTAAAATAACTATTTCAAAGGTAAAAGCCATTCTGTCATTTACTGTATCATTCCAACCAAAAAGACTATTTGTAGGGGCCAGTCCTGTGGCAGAGTAAAGTTCTACGTGCTCCACTTCAGCAGCCCAGGGTTCGCAGATTTGGATCCCAGGTACAGACCTACTCATCAGCCATGCTATGGAGGCATCCCACATACAAAGTAGAGGGAGACTAGTGCAGATGTTAGCTCAGGGCTAATGTTGGCTCAGGGCAAATCTTCTTCACACACACACACACACACAAAGACTATTTGTATCCTTATCTGTATTCAAAAGACTTATTTAAGAAAAATCCTCTTTACCTAAGTGCAAAAATTCTCATTATGACTAATAAAACTCGAAATTCTTCTTTATTATTACCCACTGAAAAATTTAATTAATCACCACATTTTAATGATTTTGATGAACATTGTCTCTTGATTAATGACACTTCTGAAATGTCTACCATTGTGGTCTTGGATAACCTTTCAATCAGTCAGCATTTCACTCTGTATTGCTTACTACTTGGACAATTGTTGATGCAATGATGTTACAATTCACAAGTTTTCTCCCAAAATTTGAAGAAGCTAAGTTTATTCTCTCTTTCCTTTCCAATTTCAGGCAATTTATTATTTTATTTATATGGCATGATGTATTACACAAGAATTTATAATTTGGAAAAACTACACATAGGCAAAAGCCAAAATAAAACAAAAATCACTTAAAACCATAGTCCAGTGATAAGTAAAACTATTGTTTGGTGTAGCTTTTATAAAACTGTACGTGTACTATACATATACATTTGTTCATAAATATGCAGGTCCATTACTCACAATGTTTAACATTGTAATCTAAACTCATTACAAAAAAAACAACAGTAGTGAATGGTATGAAATAAAAAATCTTCTTGACAACACCATCCTCTCATCCCCCTTTCTGCGTGCAGTAGTTTTTGATCATTTCTAGTTTTAGTCTTCAGATAGTACCTTCATAACTCCAAATAATAATCTTATAACTCCATTATGGATTTATCAATGGACCCTCACTCTATGAAAGAGACTTGAGCTAAGTTTATTCTTGAAGGGCTGATTGGTAGTCTTTTTTTTTTTTATTACAAATGTAAAATTCAGTCTCATGGAAAAAATGTTGTAAGATGGAATGTCATGGAATTTAAGCTTCTTTTTTATCAGCAGCGTTAACTCTCACATCTGTGTACTAATACAAGTAAAAGCATAACTCAGAAAGGTCAAGAATTCCCAAATACATATATTTAATTTAGGAATAAATTTTGTGATACATGTGTCGTTTCCTTTATAATTGTATTGTTCCTAAACTAATTTTAATTTTCTATAACTGATGACCAGGAGACATAAAATGTTGGGGGGTGGTGTGGGGAACAGTTTCTATAGTTGTGGATTATCTACCTATATCCTAGAAATATAATTAGTTTAAAATTAGTTAGTAGCTTTATGTTTTTATTTTAATTTTAAAAAATGGTGCTTGCAAATGTGAAAGGTACAAATACACAATTTTCAAAAACAGTTTTGTTTTTTTTTTTACATATCTAGGATATTGCTCCGATGAATACAAGACGAAATAGTCGATCTAATTTAAACTGGTGTCCTTCTGTTCTTTTTTATCATTTTTACTGTCCTTCTCCCCACCCTGCTGCCATATAATAAGTTAAATGAAAACAATCAAACAAGCAAAAATCCAGGAAAGAATATTGTCTTTGACCAAATTACCTTGATTATAAATATAAAAATTTGGGTTTTCAGTATCATGATTCCTCAAACTACCTGAAGATGTTTTTGGTCCTTTGCCTGAAATTTGAATGCTTTTCCTCCAAGATTGATATAAGGAACCCATTAGTGGTCCTTTATTATGATTTCTTACTCAAGTGTATATATTATTAAAATGCTTCTTTTCATAATTAAAGCAGCTACCATATTAATTCTTGGCATTACCAAATGTCATTAACAGAACCATATTTGTAGCTTATATATTAAGACCTTATGAAAATAGACATCTACGTTAAATCTCTCATTAGTTCTTAGGCTTATCCATGATTTCTTATCTAAACATTTGTTTACCTCCAATTCTAACTAATTCACACCAATCTCTTAACCCAAGTTGAGAGACACTTTGCCCTTCCTTATCCCAGACACTGTAACCTTGGCATTACATGAAATGTCAAAATCACCTCCCATTTTCTTCTACTTCAGCTTTGATCAGCAGACATTTGGTCGTGCCCAAAATGTCCATGAAACATTGGTCCATAAGATATTTTGTCCATGCCAAAAAGTCCTTAATATTTGGTCATATTTGGTCCTGTTCAAGATGTCCATAGACATTGGGTCCATGCCAAAAGGCCTTTCGTGTTGGTCTTGTCCAAAACCATTTGGTGTGGACCAAATATGCTCCTGGACACTTTGGATAGGACCAAATGTCCTGCAAGGCAGCTTTTAATTCCTTAAGAAAGGGAAAGTTTAATTTTAATGCTCATTTCCAGTTAGCCCATGGCAATCATTAGCATCTCCCTATTTCCCCTGCCATTCTTTCCCTGCCCCTAACTTTCTAGGTACTTATGGAGAAACAGTGCTCTAAAAAAACCCATGGTTAGAAGAAAAGGTCAACTACACTGGCAGCATCTAATAGCCTGAAAACTATGACCATTTTACAACCAGATATTTACTTTTCACCTCACTGCTCCTTTTCCTTCTGTCCTATTTTCATTTCTTTCTTTCATTCTTTAGTTTTCTTATTATCTTTCTTATTATCTTATTTTCTTAGTATCTTTCTTGTATATTTCTTATATGCCTCAGTGTTTTCATTTCTTCCAGATTAATACATTTAATGAGGTATTGTGTTAAAAAAAATACTGCATAGTTGTTCTTTTCTACAGCCACTAGAGAAAACAGTATTAGCCTTAGATTTTCAGTCTTAGAGGTTACGGTATGAATTTGATTCCAATTAGTCTGACATAGAGCGTCTCTCTATCAATTTTAGACATTATCTGTATTATTGGCTTTGGTGTTGTCTGGCATATAGCAGGCACTAGATAAATGTTGAAGGAGTATTGCATTATGGAAAAATTAATTCTTTCATTCATTCCAAACTTTGGTGTTCTAGGTTCTACATCTCTTTTATACTTAAAAATTTAATTCACGAATTTCTGCTTGCCTACTTTTACCCTGAATTATATGGTGCTAGGAATTAAACCAAATCAGAGCTTCCAAAAAGTAACAAGTAGAACACATTACATTCCCAAAGAAAGATGAGGTGATTTTTATCACAAATTTTAAGGCAAGTGAATACTCATATATAGTTTGTTTTCCGTTAGTCTATGTCTATGGGTTGATTATTTAAGAAAATATTTAAGATATATGCTATAAAATTTTATAAAATACAACTTCTCATGAAACATATTTAGGTCAGTGTCCAAAATATGATCAAGTCATGCAGGTACAGATTTTTTTTTCTTTCTTATCTGGTAAATGTCCTATCAATATTGAATCTTTCCAGTAATCATTTGACTTTTCCTTTCTTTTTGCCTTTCTGGGAAACATGAGGTTCAGCCATAACTGGAAGCATTATAAAGTAAGATAAACTTACTGTGTCACTCAGACTGATTGTTGTTGACATTATTGGTGAATTTTAAGTGAATAGTGTGAGAATATCTAATTTTTCTTTTCTTCTAGTGCTCATTTATCTTTTAGGATGTTTTCTAGAATGGCCTAGAGGTGGTAATTTGAGGAGAGATACTAGGTCATGAAATACAATTGTAGGCATAAAATATAATTTCCTCTATCAAAGAATTAAAGAATCGTGTGATGGTTATCAAAACATCTTTCTGTAATCCATTTAAATAATAATATATGAAGAAACAAAGAGCTTTAAGATAAAAAACAAAATCAAGGCCACCTCTCATATAAAAGACAGAAACATATCCAGTTATCCCAAACTCTACTTGGTCTGTCTTTTCTCTTTGGTCTCTGATGCTTATGAATAAATACTTCATTTTAGTTGGGACACTTTTTGTATCTGATCATGAAGGGTGTTATTTATTCAGTTATATAGATATACCCTAATGAACTCAAAGAGTTAAGCAAATTGCATCTGTGCAACATGTGAATAATCTATAATTTTTTCTTTTCTTTCAACTAATATTTATTAAGCTTCCATGGATTAATGTTTTTAAGATACAAATAATCCAATAGAAAAAAGGAGGAAATGATATTAATGGGACTTCCCATAAAAACAGCCAATAAACCTATGAAAAAAAGCTATCAATATCATTAGTTGTCAGGGGACTGTGAACTAAAACATAATGAAAGTTTTTTGCCCCTATAACCAGATTGGGAGAAATGCTACTGCTCGTGAGAGCTGAAGCCCAAAAAACCATTTTGCAAAGCATCTGCCAATACTTATTAAAATTATAAATACGTAAAATCTCTGAACAATTATGTAAAAGCTCTACTACATAAATAAAAATGCAAGTAGGCAAGAATAGAAGTACCAAGTTTATGTATAATAGTGCTGCTTATCCAGGCAAACACATGCAAACCACAAAAATATCCATCAAGAGAAGACTGTTTGAATAAATATGGTAATCCACATGGAGGCTATTACACAGCTATTAAAAGTATTAGATCCACATCTACAGATCTGAAGGAATATGTCCATCATGTAAAAAAAAATAAGGCAATAATACCCAAAACAATAAAGGACAATACTCATACAAGTGTATATAGCTGTGTATTTTTATATGAGCATGGAGAAATAGTTAAAAGGAACAGTTAACTCAAGAAATGTGGGCTATGGGAGACAGAAGAGTGGAAGAAATTATTTTGCTTAATACATTTTTTACATTGTCTCAGTTATAATCAACATGCATTAGTCTAAATAGAAACTGGTAAAAATCACTAATAAAATAAACGAACGTACACAAAGAAACAGTCAGTTAAGTATAAATCACTTGTACTAACATGCTCTAACTAGGCAGGCACCAAAGATGCCTAATTGCAGGATCTTAGTGCATGAAGGGTCTAAGAGCTGTCATCCATCACTTTTTCGAGGGAAACATGATCTTCCAGTGTTTGTGGAAAACTAGAGGAGACATCTGGACATCCTCCAGAAACTTGAGTATTACCTCACGATTAGAGGGAGAAGTGTTTTCTCGGGCAACTAAAACCACAGGAGCAGATTCGTCAGGAGTCTGGCCCACTAGGGCCTGTGGCTGTTCTGCTAGAAAAGAGGAGTGGAAAGTCTGGTTTGGTTGTTCTTTGCTGGTCTGGATGGAAGATGTGGTTGATTCAGCAGATGGCCATACACATTTTGGGGGAATGGAGTATATTACACTATGTCAGTAATTTTTGACAGTTTGTTTTGCATCAAGAAAAGTTGATAACCTCAAATCAGTTTAGTCTTTTCATAGATTTTCCAGGTAATTTATTTTTAGCAAATATATGGTTTTGCTTTGTTATTCCTCCTGAAGAACAAGGTTCTCTGACCTTAGAAAAATATCAAAAATTCCATATTTTAAAGAATTATCTCTAAATTTTATGTCATTTAAAATGGGAGAAAAAAGTGTATTTTAAGTGGCATAGATTGATTCACATTAAAAATAAGAATCTTTGTAAATGAGCTGGAAATCAATGAAAATATGTAAATATTGAAGTGCAGAAGATCTAATACCTTAAAGGACTCTGACTAACTTGGTCTTATTCCAGGGGTTTTCTATAAACTGCCAGACAGTTAAGAACCAATAGCGCTAAGTCAACCATTATTAGTAAATTAATACTAAGTAACAACATTCCATCTAAAGCTAAGTACTTATATACTTATTTAAGAAGAAAATATGAGAGAAATAATGACATTAAATGTTATTATTTTGACGTATTTTTAAAAACTATCATGCAAATTTTGCAATAAAAGCACAAGAAAAATTTTTTGGTAAATAAGTAAACATGATGAAGAACACATGAATAAGAAAGAAGTATACCCTTTGAAGATTCATTTATAGCCAGTTTTGGCATCCTCTTTGCTTGTGAAGTATAATAGGTAAATATTGGGTACTGCCAGATGCCATATACATGACTGAATAGGTTTAGAATGAAAAAGGACAGTGAAGGCAAAAAAAAAAGAAAAAAAGTTCTTCTCAAATAACACAATCAAACAATGCATGTTAATGTGCTTCAGAGCTCTACCTAAAAGATCAAGTGGAAGTCAGAGGTTAATCTCATTCTTTATCTTAGAGTGATGACAGGGTAGAAGTTAATGACTTAACAAATTTGTTTGTGTTTATTACAACGGTAACTTAAGACACGTTTGAGAAAATATGCAAGTGGTTTTTATTTGTTGTTTTTGTAAGCATGGTGTATAGATAGGTATAGTTTTTTTTTTTCAATTGATGTCATAATAGTTTATAACATAGTGAAATTTCAGTTGTACGTTTTTCTCCTTTACCCCTTATGCCCACCCTCCAACCCCCCTTCCCTCTGGTGACCATTAATCTGTTCTCTTTGTCTATGTATTTGTTTTAGATAGGTAAAGTTTTATCAGAATGAAAATTCTGGGAGTGGTATCCAGTCCACACCCTGAATTCCTGAACAAGCAATGTATCCTCACCAGAGAGAATGTGTCAAAAGAGCATCCACTTGAGTATCTTTCGAAGATCTTAATGTGATAATTAAAATTGTAAGTTCACAGATATACATTACCAAGGAAGAGAAATATACTGTAAATAGTCCTTCAACTCACCATTGATTTATTATTTTTATGGGAGAAGGGAAGATTATATGTATTTATAACTCTGAATCAATAAATAAATTTATAGTCCATGAAAAAATTGGCTCATTTAGTAAATATTTTGTCAAGCCAACCACGACTAAATCAACAACTTGAAGCCAAAATTGTGACAATGAAAAAGACAGTGATGGATATGAAGCTTGATCTTGGTAAAGAGGTCATGGGTATTATAAGTTATACACCAGCCATTTACATGTGATTAGAATTAGTAATGATGTTAAAATAAGGAAGTATGATATTAGCCATCTCTCCATACTGAACAAAGAGTCTTTGGATGAAGTACTCAGTAAAAGGAGCATTAAAAGGTGTAAGATGCTCAATTAGAGACATTTTGTGTCCACTATATGACAAAAGCAACCTTGCTGCTCATTAAGAAACTGCTTCTTAAAATTGCCAACAACAGTAGTTCTGAAAATGTTATACCATTCATTTTCTCCATATATTCAGGTCATCTCTCCTCAGTGTCATCGTTTACAAAGCAGTTTTTAAAAATGTACTCTTACCACTTGTATCCATGTGTTTGTGTAAACCAAGGTTCTAGGAAAACTGTAATACAAAGGAGAGCAGAGAATTTGCCTGAACATTGACCCTGATCTTTGGTAACAGTTTCATCCAGCACAATTTTCTAAAATTTACCTGTTCAGTGTTGAAAAAAATACATGACAGATAGATTGCAGTTCTTTATTTATAGAGGCAATGTGGAACATTATTTTTATACACCAATATATTGTGAAGAGGAATGTAAATTTTAAATGAGGATATCGAAGAATTTGTCTCTTATTCGTTTATTTTTGGTCTGATCCTTTTCCTTCTCCTCCCCTCCAAAATCACTGAATCTCTTACACCATTAGACATTTGTTGGTTAAATGCTTGAAAACATTGACATAGTCCTTATCCTACCTTTTATGAATGAGCAAAGTGAAGCCCACAGAAGCAAAGTGACTGATCTAAGACCTTATAACTAGCTAGTTGCTAAGTTGGAACCCTATTACATGTTTATTGACCTACCTGAGTCCCTATTACATTGCAATTCTGTCTTGCTCTTGACGTAAAGAGTAACTGTAGGCTAGATGAATTTTCAAGAAAATAAACAAAACTAAAACTAAAAGTGTTATTTAATAATGTGCTAGGAAACAGAGCAAGAGGGAAATGAGGTTGCATTGAGATTAGTCAACTGTTAAAAGTGTTGCTCTTAAACCCACCTTAAAACTACTCAACTCTTCCACTGCATTTGTATATACCCTTGTATGATTAGACTTAATATTAGAGACGATAGTAATGTCTGTCTGAGGTAATATTCAGCAAGCCCCCTTTTTGACTGACATGTTTACTCAAAAAAACTGAAGAAAATCTTGGATAAAGCAGGGAAACGTTTTATTTTTTATTAAACTCAGTTTTGAACTTCCATTAAATTTGCTTTAATTTCTTTAGAACCCCAGGCAAAATACCCAGTATTTATTTTCAGAATTTTCAATATAGTAGAAATATTTACTCTTTAGTCATTGACAAAATTAACCTCTTGGGATTTTTGCTGTTTTGTTTTTAGTGTCTGCCCCACCCCCCACCCCCCACCTCCAGAGCTTTCTTGTGAAGAAGACAGGCAAATTGTTAAATTTCCTTTCTTTAGAACTAATTGACAGCATGTGAAATATTTCATCAGTTCTTATCATGGCCCACTCTTCTGTTCCTCTGCTCTGCTGGAAGGTGAGTTGTACCCAGATTAATGTTTTTATTATCTAAGGAAGTGCCCTTTCTCTTGTTTCTGGCTCTTTCACACCATTACTGCAACAGATACCACATAGTTCTGGCATTTTGGACGTTCTTTATCCGCAACTCTGTGCTTTTGATCCCAAGTCTCAGGCCACACCATGGTTTGAAAAAATGTTTCAATAAATGTAATTGAGTACCTGAGGGCACAAATAAAATCTTCACACATGTTATAAGTGCTTCAGGTGTGCAGGATCATTCCTAAATGGAATCTGAGACTCGGGCCAAGGGGACCTTATGAGAGGAATTTGGAGTTACAGGGGAGAAAGTATTCTTCTTTTGAATGTATACTGAGTGCCACGTATGAGGCTGAACACAGTAGATAGTGATTCTGTACCTGAGAAACATACGGTAGGCTACCACCAAAGGCAGTCAAGCAAGGAGAAAGAACAGCCAGATAGCTCATAAAAAAAGCCAATCAGGGGACACGCCCACTGGCAGCATAGAGGTTAAATTCCTGCCCTCACCAAAGTAAGAGCAAAAGAAAATCAGCCTGAGGTCTAGGGAGGAAAAAGGAGAAAGAACTGGCCCTTGGCAATTTGTAAGTTTTCTGTCAGTGTTGCATTGTTTCTCCCTTCACCCTGAAAAGCTCCAGTGGTGTGCAAATTGTCACTCCTTCCTCTGACTATCACCGCTGTCGCCAAAATGCATAGCTGAACTCGTGACTTACAAGCTCCAATAACTTCTTAGACTGACTCCTATCTAACACTTCAGCCTTGGCCACAGTGTCCATTTTGTTTGCATAGCCCTGGCAGGGGTAACTATATCAGTATATACTTCTCCACCTTCTTTTTTTTTTCATGTTCTTTACTCTTACTTGGATGGTTGTCCAAAGAGGCTAAAATTACTTGTCTCATATCTCCAGGAGCCAGATCATTTAAACTCTTCTTTCAGTGTTAGCCATGACTGTATCCTTTCCTTAAGCCTTTACTTACTTTGAAATTTGAATTGATTATCATCCTTTTCAAAATTAGAATAGACTATATTCTTTTACTTATAATTAATAATGTATGAATATGCCCAAAGTGAATTGAATTTAATATATCTGCTCCATGACCTGGGGCAAATGTGTTGATCTGCATCTCCTTCAGAGAGAGCAGCTGTCCTCAATCCTAAACCAAGGTGACATTTAGCACCTACCGACTCCTTTATTGACAGTCTCAGAAGAGCGCCTTAGATTGAATCAGCGTTAACTGCTGTTTCCATTTAAGATACATTGAGTTATATTGGCAAGCCGAGGTGGCATGAGCTGATGCTGTCACTATGTGCAGCAGCTGATATTTGAAAAACACAGGAGCTCTGCCACTGGATCAGTCAATTCAACACCACTGATCAAGCTAAAATACTCTAGAGGAAAAACATTTTCAACTATAAAGAGTAGTATTTGACATAACAGCAATCATTCAAGTACACTAATATTACCCATCCCCTAACATTTGATTTTTTCAGCAACTCAAATTCAAAAGGAACTGTCTTCGTCCAGAATAATATTAATATGTAGTTAATAAATAGTTACAAATTAGTTGCTAAAGAAAATTGCTTTCTGGGCTATTAAGATAGAGAAGGTCCTTTGGGGTTAGTACTGGCCACAGATTAATTTTTATTGACATTTATATCATACCTCTGAGCTTTAGGGAAATAAAAATGGAAGCAAGTCAGGTCAAGCAAGTACAAATGAGAAGATATTGCTGAGAACCACATAAGCACCTGAACACCTAAACTCAAATTAAACACAAGCAACTCGGAATTGCAACCCCACTGTGAATCATGCTGGGGGAGAGAATACAGAGGGTTTATTTAGAAAGTCTTGGCATTAGGAAAATAGGGGGAAGAAAGCTTCAAAAGTGCTAATTTTTTTTTTTTTTTTGCTAAGGAGCTCATCAAGACTAGTAGACACAGGAAGGATTTCAGACTGTCTCATAAAGTGGCTTATAATCAATTGCAGAGCTAGACATATTAGTCTAGAATCAAAATGTTATTGCTTTTAGTCACTGAACATAACTGAGCACAGCATGCTATAGAGAGATTGCATGCTGCCAAGACCAAACCGCTTGGCTTTAGCAGATTCTTTAGCTTTTTGCAAATGACGAAAACATATGCAGAGCAGTATCCTTCCTTTAAAGCAAGTTCCTGTTAGCTGATCACCTTAAATTGCAAGTTAAAACTTTTTTGCTGAAATAGTTTGTTTTCCTCCTGATCCTTCTTGAAATTCTCCTTCATTACTTTAAATGATGTATTTCTCACCAAGCATCGTGTGGATACTGGAGTTCTTGCACAAAAATAAGAGTCATTTCCCTAGGGGGAGAAAAAAAACACAAACATACATATTATCACTTTTGCAAAAGAAATTTTCATTAAAATACAAGCATCTGTGACTCTCAAAAGTGAAATAAAATATAATGCTTGCTAAGGCATAAAAATAAATACCTGTTCTCCAGATTACAAGATTTGAGCGCTACAATTTTGCTGCTGAGGCTGTTGAACAATTTAAGGAGTGCTTCTAATCCCCTTTATAGCTCTGTGCTAATGCAGAAACACTGTTCTCTGGTGAGAGTGATCTTAGAACTCTTAAAAAGTGCTAGTTGGCTTTTGCAAGGTTATGGAAAACCTGTGCACTTTGTGTTTTATTATTCTGTGTCCTATCCTAAAGAGATATGTGTTTTACCAGCATGGTTGAGGGATCTGTATAGAATTCTAACCCAGATTCCCATTGCCAGAGGCAAGCTGTTGAGTTCTACCCAAGTTCAAGTTCCTTGACTTTGACTATCAAACAAGTAGTCCCTGGCTAGGTCATAGCCTCATACATAAAGTAAACTTTTCACATTTTTTGGTAAGCTATTTTGGCAACCACAGTGTTTGCTTGAAGCAATAACTAGTTCTTTGTTTTAGTGCTATTCTGACCTAGGCTGTTTCTTACACATGAAGAAACCATGGAAATTGTTAACTTTGATATTCATTGTGAATTAAGAATAATATCTCTGAAATCATCTACTTGTCTTCTTTGGTCACTCTTACAAAGAGAGTGTGATTCCAGAAACAAACTTGAGTCATGCTAGTCCATTGTCATCGATCTCACTGAAGCTATTAGTGAGAGAACGCCTGAAAAAACAATTAGTATAAAACAAAAATCATAATCAAAATGCTTTAGTTGTTTTGGAATTGTTTCTTTTGTTTTAGCTTGTTGGGGCTTCTAGCTGCTTCTCTCAGAAAAACAAAACAAAACCTTGTCAATCCATCACATTATTCTGCATATTTCCAGTCTTATTCTGATTTAGAAAAGCAAACCTGCATTTCATCGTCTGCTAATATTCCGGGTGGTTTGGGCCCTGTCCTAGATTCCCTGTCTAAAAGTAGTTCTCACTTTTCTCTGCTCCAACTCTGATCCCAGCTCAAAATGCAGCTTCCTGCCAGGTCATGGGTTTCTAACAGTCTCTGCCTACAACAACTTGTCTGAAGCCTGAAGCTAAACTTGGAAATTTCTTTGAAGAAAGAAAAGTATAAATAAATAGGTACTTTCAGATCAAAGAAAGAGGAGGAATTGGCAAGTAAAGAGCCATTTTACCTTGTAACATGAACTATCAAAACCGATATAAGTACTCAAAACACAGAAATAAACTGCCCAGAGAGACAAGGTATGGCAAGATTAATTAAGGGGGGAAAATTTACCATTGAAGCAAAGGAAGCAGCATCACGTATTAAGAGAGCACATTTGTGTTTTGTGTATTAGTGGTTGTCGGCAATAATGTTCACCAATCTATCCATTCATTTGTTTATCCAACAGATGCCTGTTAAGAACAATTTTTCATGTTATTTAATACAATGTTTCAAAATATAGTGAGTTAAACTTAGGCCCAGAAAAAAAAAATCACATACCTAGTGTAGTTATTCATATTGAAAGTTGAGCTGCTTTTAGTCTAAATTTTACCTCCCTTTCTCCTATCTTGATTCTCACCTTTGGTGATTTCATAAGTTCACAGTTGTAGTTGCTGATCAAAAAAGGAAGGAAAGATACTGGAATAAATTTAAGCAGTAGAAATAGACAGGCTATAGCACTCCACTGACAAATATAACTGCTCAGTGTTGAAGATAGCAAAGCAAATAGGAGATTACCATTACTAAATAATGTGTGAGCACCAAACATAAGTCTAGGGATCAAATCTCTATAGTTTATGATGCTAAGCTGGGAAAAGTCATGACATATCATTGAGAATAACCAATTAATTGATAACTTGATTGATCTTCAAGCATGGAATAAAACAAAATATATATCATTATATCACTTAAAATATTTTCATGGAATGATTCATAAGAATATGAGTAAGTTTATTTGAAATAAATATATTCTTTGTTCTATTTCTATATTGTGTCATCTCATTCTATTCAATTTAAATTTAAATGTTATTTGGGTGGCTTTATTCCAGCAATTTGGCAATTTACTAGGGTAATAAAAGAATTCATTTTAAGTAATAACACTCACAAAAGACTTTCTACATTAGAGTTGAGTTTTATTGAATTTCAACCTGGTCTGGAATTAACATTGCTGTTTAACAGATACAGCATTTATAATGCTGTATTATACTCATTGGCTACACATTAGCCCTACCATTTCTTCAAATGGACTTTGGAAAAGAATTTAAAGAAGTGTTCACTTGGATAAAATGGATGATTATTTCATTAATCACTTTGTCAGTGAATTAAAACTATATCTTAAAATATACAAACTTAAGAATGACTTGGCTATTTTGCAAACTGGTCTTTGTACCTCAAGAAGATTCAGAATCAATTAAAAGCTGGATTAGATTCGGCCTCTTTTTAGGACTCATCACTTCTCTATCTTGTTTGATACTTAGAAAGACTTTAAAAAAAATAGTAACAAATATTTTAAAAGAATGTTACCAATATGATTTATTTTTATGTCCAAATGGAATTAGGCTAATATCTATCTAATGTATTTGTATACTACAATACCTTGAGGATGTGTGATAATAACAGTAGTTAACACTTACCACTTACAATGGGCAAGAAACCCTATGTGATTTACATATATCTCTTTTAATATTTATTACATCACAATGAGGTACGTACCCTTATTATGACCATTTTACAAGGGAGGGCAACAAGCTATAAAGGAGGCCAATGGAGGCTACTAAGGATAGTATAGCCAGTTCATTGTGCTAAACATAACGTGATCTATATCTGGTACAATCATACATGATGTAAATAGTAACTGGGTCTCTGGCATTTTAAAATAACATTTTATTAAACCAAAATGGTGCTATTTTAGGGTAGTAACTGACCTATATGATTCCCAGGACTCTTCAATTTTCTGCTTACAAATTTTCTGAGTTCCAATTGGCATCACATTGAAAATTAATGTCCTGAAATAGGGAACGTTACTTTTCACATTAATTATAATAAATTGAAAATAAACACCATCCAAAGCATTTGGTTTTCAAGTGAATTTGGCAGTCCTAACTTTTTGTGTGGGCGGCATCAGCAACCTTATGTGTTACATGAATTCAAAGGAACTAATTAGAATCCATTTTTCCCACAGCTCCAAATGTGTGTAGTTTGTGTGTGTGTGTGTGTGTGTGTGTGAGAGCGAGAGAGAGAGAAAGAAAGAGAAACTCTATATTTAAAGTGTAAATGCCCTTGAGACAGGCAAAGTTGGCTTAAAGTCACATTAAGCTATATGTGATTGTGGATGGAGTATGTTTTAAATGGAGAAAAGTTAAAGTGAGCAACTGAACAATATGTCCCTAGGTGTCTGGATGAGAAGATCTAAGGGGAAATCAGAAAACTGTGAGTAGAACTTTAGTGCCTGAGAGAAAGGGAGGCGGTGAATATCACTAAGAATTTTTGTGGATTTTATATTATTATAGAAGTTTGACATCTATATTAAAGAGAATTTTATTTTAAAGCTTCAGGATTATTGCAGGGAACTCAAGGAAGGACAGATGTGTTTTCAGATAGCCCAAAACCAGGAATAAGGGGACGGTTGTTAGCTAAGGCAGCTACTTTCTGTCTCTAGGTCTTTCTTTCTCACTCATTCTTTCTCTCTCTCCACTTGGTTTCTCCTCTATGCTTCTCTCTTCAGTCCCGCTTCATCATTCTTACTCTGTAGATTGGTTTTCTCTGCTTCTGCATATTTGATAACCAAGCTAATATAACTAACAGAATTCATTGTTGGTCTAGTTAAACTTAATGTCTCCTAGGTCCAATTCCAATATGTATTCCTTGGAGAGAATGTGGTTGGTTAGCTAGGGTCACTTATATGTTACTTATCAAATCAGCTGTGGCTGAGTTGGCATACCGTATATGGGTGGTGCCAGGGACCACCCCGGGGGACTGGGGTACCAAGATATTTCAAGTATAGTTTGTTATTGGGATTAACATCCAGAACAAATCCCAGAAATAAATAAAGGATGGTAAAATTTGGGTAATTGACAGGGTAATTGTCCTA
The DNA here is from genome assembly GCF_037783145.1 of Equus przewalskii. Classification (NCBI taxonomy): domain Eukaryota; kingdom Metazoa; phylum Chordata; class Mammalia; order Perissodactyla; family Equidae; genus Equus; species Equus przewalskii. The sequence continues at coordinate 24,472,944 of NC_091847.1, read as the reverse complement.
AAGACCAGTGAGGAAAAGTTAAGAATAATTCCTAGATCATCCTGGCAAAGACAGTCAATCAGATCAACTAGGCATAAATACAGTATAAAATATATTTTCTCAGGTTACTCCTAGAACTTATATAACAGGAAATTTAATGACAAAAAAAATCTATATAATGGAGAAAATGAGTTTTTCTATGTTGGCTGGTAGTCTATTGATATAGAATAGATGAAAGTGATCGTTAGATTGAGTCAGTCCTACTTTTGCTAAGCTCTCAGATGAATGAATTTCCAGATGACCTGTTTGTAGTCATAATCAAAGGTAACTTTTAGATTAATTCCACATCCTCCGTAACCTGTATTTGTGGTTCTAAGCCTGAGCTGGAAATCTTTTCACTGTTTTACTTTTTTCTTTATATTGGAATCTATGACTTTAAATCATTCCCAGTTAAGCTTTATTCTAGAAAGCATAAGTACTTACTCTATGATACAGATCTTGTTGCAGTGTTCATAATGGCTCTTGCTCTAGCTGTTAGAGCTAAATTATTTTGCACCTTATAGCTAAAACAAACAGATGATGCAATTGAGTGGGAGAAGCTGATCTTGAGATGTTTCACATTTCTTTGCTCAGAAGCCTACTGGAATTCTGTAATTTATTGTGATGATCACAGGGTAGCTGCTCTTTGCGTTTTGATCATTGGTGTTTTGTTAAGAGAAATAAAGATGTTTAGAGTTTTCTGACACAATCATCCCTTCTAGGTTTTCCTAATCAATAATTGACATTCATCCCCTTAATTATATTTGATAGACAATGTAGAAGGGGAATCTAGAAAAATCTGACTTATTTTGAGAGGAGTAAATAATAGGAAAATATCCAGTAGGTTAAAGAGGATTGTGATAATAGTGTAAAAAGAATAGAATTCAATTTGAATTTTAGAAATGTTGTTTATGCAAAAGCAATACAGATCTTTTTGAAAACTGTCAAGTTGCCAAAATTTGCCTGTAGCCAACTCTTTCTCTTATCCTTTTGGACCACTTACCCCTGTCCATGACATACCATAATAGCTTGGTGGCTTTCCACTTCTTTCCTTTGGGCTTTGTTCCATCAATTTCCTCTCAGGAAAGGGTCTGATAACCTGATGTACACACTCATAACTTACTGGTAAGTTTTAATACTTCTTCCATCCCAGTATGTTTCAACAAGCAGGGAAGCCTTAAACCAAAACAGAAACTCCAGTATTGGGGTCTAGTAGATACTTTAAGGAGTCATTAGTACTTTCTCTGTATCTCCACAAAATATATCCCTGCCAGCTTGTAACCAGTTTGGATGAGAACAATCTGTACCAGAGAATATTCATCAAAAGGGATCACTTTTTAACAGTTTTTAAAGGTTATGTGTTGATAAGATGATATATTTGCTTGCTATTGCTGCCGTAACAAAATACTACAGGCTGGCTGGCTTAAACACAGAAATTTATGTTCTCATACTTCTGGAGGCTGGAAGTCCAAGATTAAGGTGTGAGAAGGTTTGGTTTCTTCTGAGGCTTCTCTCCTGGGCTTATAGATGGCCACCTTCTCACCATGTCCTTATATGGTCTTTTCTCTGTGCCCAAGCAGTTCTGGTATCTCTCTGTGTCCAAATGTTCTCTTCTTATAAGGGCACCAGTCACATTGGATTAGGACCCAACTTGAAGACTTCATTTTACCTTAATCACCTCTCTAAAGACTTTATCTCCAATTACAGTCACAGTGAGGTGTTGGGAGGTAGGACTTCAACATATAAATTTTGAAGGGACACAGTTCAGCCCATAACAGATGATTTTAAGACTATGATGAAAAGACATTAGAAGAAGCTGTGTAGAAAATTTAAAATATCAATGGGAGGATTGTGTGCTATTTCCAAAAAGAAGTCCAGAAATTGCATCTTTTATTGTTTTTATTATTTGTAAGTAGTTTTAAAAAATTTGTATGCATGGATGCATTTGCACTTACAGCAGCCATGAGTGAGTCCGTCGACTACCACCCTGCACTCGGGTCCTGCTATTCCTGAAGGCAGAACCTAACTCTTACTGCCAGTTGTTTGACCCCTGTTAAATGTAGGGAATCATTCTGGCATCCTGAAGAGAGCTGTGTTGTTCTGTTGCTCCTATGATATCATCGATAAAACAAGGCATTACAAACTAGAAGCTAATAGATTTTCTATTTTACATAAACATTTTATTTTGAGCGGGTATGATTGTTTATTCTGGGAAATATCAGCAGAAATGTGTCAAAAAAATAATCATATAAGCCTTTTTCTTTCTGAAATTTGCCTAAACTAACACACCAATTAGATGGCACTTTTTTTCAATGTTTCAAAACTGCTGATTGAAGCAACAAAAAGACTGCTGTAAACGTGGAAAAAAAATTCTCTGGTACATGTTGGAAGATTTTCATTTTCTAATTTAAAAATATTTTTAGTGTACAAATTTAGCACCTAGAACAATGCCTATCAGTTTTTTGGATCTTAATAAATACCTGTGGTTGAGTGAATCAGTCAGGCTGTCTCCTGTACTTCCAGGGCATTTTGCACCTGCTTCTATCACAGCCTTCATTGTGTTTCATAATGATCACACGTTCGCATGTTTGTCACCCTAACTAGATTGAACACTTGGTTCATTTCTGTATCCTCAGGGTATAACTAAGTGCTTGACACAGGCAGACACTGAATAAATATTTCTTGACCAAAAGCCATAAAGAACATATATTTTCAGCAGCAGTGCTGACACAACTAGCCTTCCATGACCCTATGTGTGCAATAATCGCAGGAGTGTCTCCAGCAACTTGCCACAACTTTTCTCTGATGCCCCAAGTCCCTTAAATAGGGTATTTCTAACATTAGAGGTAGATCTCAAGGACCAAATATTCTCAGGAATGATGATACTATTGTATAAATTTAGAATATGGCATGGATAATTGGTATTAGATCCTTTCTAGGAATGGCTTTTGATGACTCGATTGAGGATTCTTAGAATGAATGAAAAGACCTTTTGTGCCTAGTCATGGAGTGTTCAGGATGAGGAGTAGTAAGGAGAGACCCTTGGTAAGTCTTGGCCTTTGCCTTCCTCATTGTCACTGTAGGATTTTGCCTGGATGAAGTCTAGTCATGATATATATAAGAGATAGTGAGCAATAAGCAAAACTGCCACCAATTCCAGAAGTCTGTATATCTATCTTCATTAATGTAAATGCATTTAAATTGCACTGATCTTCCTAACTTTGGTATATATTCAGAGACCTATAACTTCTGTCTTTTCCATATTTATTTAGTCCCTGTATTTCTTTTCTTGTCTGCCTCTTGGTAATTTGATTGTCTGTTGATAAAGAAAGAGGAAAGAAGAGGAAATTGAAATTAAATCTATACAGTATATAACTTAGCTACTAAAACGTCTGGTAATAAAAGATGTTTATTGCCTAATTTTGGAATTTGAAATTATCAATAGAATAGAATTCAATATTGTAAGCATTTAGGCATTGATTGGAATTAAATATTAGTGTAATTTATAGATATAATGGATCTAAAGGTGATTAAAGATATACAGTCCTTAACTTTTTGAGGTTATGAGAATTTTACATAATTTTACATACTTCTCTTGGCTTAACAAGATATTAGGGAGCAATATCAAAGAATTTGAAAAATCACAATTATGTGTTAAGATCTCATTGCTTTCTGTATTTAAATGCTTTTCTTCTGTATAGCAACTCCAGGGTTCAGCTATGAGAATTTCAGTAAGAAATTGAGGCACAAAAATTTGATTTTCTCCAGGTTGCCAGAGGACCTGGGAGCAAGTTGGTACAATGTGAAACTCACTACTCTAGGACTTAAGAGTAGTGGAATTCAGTCCAGTGCAGTTACTGGTTATTGACTATAGACGAGTCATTTAGCTGAACTCAAGAAATATTTACTAAGGGTTTACTACACATCTTGCATAGTGCTAGACACTGAAAACATAAAGATGAATGAGACACTGTCTCTCGTCTGTATCTCACTGTCTGCCTTCTTGATGTATGTGAGCATTTTAATAATGGTAGAGAAGACAATCCAATCAAAAGGCACAGCATGGGAAAAGTCATAAAACCTTGAAATTATCCTAATTTATTCCTCAGCGTTGGGGTAAAATATGTATTCCATTGTGAATGAAAGATAGTATACATTCAGAAATGTTGCATTGTAGTTGTGTGACAGTATGAAAGTTCTTGAGAGTCATTCTAAAGGTTTTGGACTTTATTCATGCAAGCTTACCTAAATTTCAACAGATATATACTTTGTCATGTTCTATTTAATCTAAACAAAAACAGGTTTTTATCAACTGGCAAAGTTGAAACATTACTACTAAATGAAGAGAAAAATGAAGCTGGAAATGTAGGTTGGGGACAGATTATAATAGGCCTTGAATGCCATGCTATATTGTTTAGGTAGCCAATAAATAATTTAAGAATAGACATGTCATGATTAGCTCAACAGAACTGTGGCAAATATGGAGGGATGTTTAAAAGCATGGCATCTGTTTGGAGTCAAACAGACCTACATTTCAATCCCTGCTTGACCACTGACTAGATGTGTAGCCTTGAAAGAGACAGTTCAGCTCTTCAAACCTCCATATATCATCTGTGAAATAAAGATAACATCAGAGTTGATGCACAGTGCCTGGCACACAGTTAGCACTAACTGAATGGTAGTTACATTTTCGAGTTTTTCTTCCTGGAGGAGTAACTGTGAGAATGAAGGGAATTGGTTGAAGAACTTTTACAGAAGTAGCATTAACGAATGTGTTAGTAAAATAGATTTGAGTAGGAAAAACATAATTCATTACATTACATTCCTCACATAAACGCTGTTAGGAAATATGATTATCCATTCTCCACATAAAGAAACTGGAATTCAAGGAGATGAATTCCCTTGATCAGTTACCAGCTAATAAACAGCAGACAGCTTCAAGCCTAGACTTTTCTGATTACAGAGAGGCAGTTAAAGTGTTTAAATACAGTGGTTCTAGAATCAAACTACCTGGGTTTAATGCTGGCACAACATCTACGCAGGTATATGGCTTTAGGAATGTTATTTAACACCTATGACTCAGTTGTCTCTAAACTTCTTAATGCATTTTCTCATAAGTTGTTATAAGAATTAAATGAGATAGTATATGTAAGAATTTAGATCAGTACTTGGCACATGATAACTCCTCAAAGAGTAGGAGTTATGGTTTAAAAATGTATTAAACTTGTACTACATAACCAGTAGTCTACAGGATTCAGCTTTAAGATGAGAGAGTCTAAAGGGCTCAAATTTATGTTCTTTGAGTTTGAGTCATGAGATAGGTACTAAATGATCATGTCCAATGGGCAACTGAAAATATGAATTTGGAGCTTATATGAATAGAGATATAACCCATTATACCAGATAATGGTTGATGACGTTACGAGATATGAGCAGATCCTTGGGTAGATATGAGAGAAGGGCATATGATGAGAAGAGACTACTTCCAGGACACCAATGATGTCAGAAAGAAAGTATCAATTAGATGTTTTCAGGCATCTAGTCTGGAATGACTATTAAGCTTATTTTTAACAAGGGAGATAAAGTGCAAGCTCAACATGCATTATGCATGTTACATAATGCCTAGGGGATGGAGAGGTAGGCTGCAACTTGGTAGCAGTAGGGAGCAAGAAGCAACTGAACTTGTACGGTTCTCTAAGGGCCTTAAGAAAAATTTAAAGCTTAAATTTCAAATTCAAGTACCTGGAGGGTTTTGTGTGTTACGTTGAAAAAAATGAATTAGATAATAAAAGTATACATACTTCTTTGATTCAGAAGGCACTTCAAAATATTGTGTTGTGTTTCAAGTTGATTTTTTTAACCACCCTATGATAAGTTTAGATGTTCTGGTTAATAAAGCATTTTAACTGATACCATTTTGAATAAGAGAAAGGTTAGTAAATGAAACAGAACAGAAACACAATGGAATAAAATCCCAGCACATCATGACAATACATGTACTTTCAAAAATATTCCTGATCTAAGCATTAATGCAAATAAGTTGTTCACCAAGAACATTATATTACTTAACAATTCTTCGAGTCCACTATTTTTCTCATTAAAATGGACTACTTACTTGGTTTATTTTTAATTGGGCATGAGTTTCTGTCACTAAGCTATATGTAAAATCTCTTATCACAATCACCAGGGAGCTGGAAGGTGTAGAGAAATCAGCAAAATATGGAGAAGGAAATGTTAACAAGTGGTAGAATGGGAGTGGCAACTTCAAACATCGTTTGTAATGAGAAATTTTCTTACATCAGAGTATTTCAGGAAAGGAAGAATATTTTGGGGAAGTTGAGTTACTACCTGAAACGTATATAACTAGCTCATTTGCAAATAAGCAAGACAAGTGAGGCCAACATAACTCCCTTCCCCCACACCCGGGTTTCTCTTAACCTGAGCATCCTCAGCAATATCATTGTGGGAGGTGCAAAACTCTTGTGCACGATGAGGGATGAAATGACTCTAGTTGATTTTGCTGGCTGCAGGATTCATTTCAGAAAGCTCAAGACAGGGATTGGTGTGTGGGAGTTGAACGAAAGGACTTCAAAATTAAAAATAATATCCCTCTAAAACTCAGAGAATGAGCCGGCAATCTGAAATGCCTTGGCACTCATCCATAATGGTTTTCTCTCTGTTTTGGGAGTAAAGCAAATCATTGCTGAGTCGAATGATGTTCCTGTGAAAGCTTTTAATTTCGTAAGGAAGAAACTCGCCCATAATCATTGCGTTATTAATACATAAAAACAGACTAACATGAGCCATAGATTAACCATTACTTTTTAATTTAACACCCTGGAGAGGAAAAGCCAGGTAATTATGCTTTATCACTGAACGGTAAGCACAGATTTGTCTTTTGTGGATGTCTTTGTAACAGCATGCAAAATCTTCAGCCAAGAGGTCCCTTGTAACACCTTGTACATTTTACAATATGATATTCTGTCCTTAGCTTGGAAATGATAGCTGCTTATTTATACTCTTCTAATTTTCAAAAGCCTGAGTGCAAAAGTGACTTTTACTGAAAATCATATCTGATTGTACTTATTTCTTTGGACATATAAGAAACATTCAAGACTACTTAGCACAGCTGTTGAAAATGTTCTGTTTATCCTATTATGTATAATCAGATTAACCTTTCCTTTTGTGCTATAATTATCACTCAAAATGGCAAGGTTCATTTGGTGAGACAGGCTTTCTTGTAATGAGCTCACTTATGTAAATCTCTTGATTAAAGTAGAAATAAGAGAAATGGGAGCAATTAGCACAAGTTGGGCAGACAAAAAAACTAATTTGAATCAGCTAAAATTAGAGAGGGGCTCAAGTGGTTTGCTTTGAACCTTAGATCACTCCTTTTAAAGTCCCACTACTAACACCTTAGTTTGAGCCTTAATACTTCAACCTGGACTAGAACAGTAGTTTCTAAGCTGGACATCTTGCTTCTCAACTTTCTTTTTCAATAATGTACCTTACAAACAATTTCCTGGAACAATCTGCTTAAAATATTCCTGAGCATGTAACACTTCTGCTCACAAACCTTCCATGGCTCTCTACTAATATACAAATTATAAATGTCTCATCTGGCAGCTAGACCTATGCATGGCCACTTCAAACTTTTCTACAGGGTACAAATAGGGAGCCAGGGACAGGAGTCTTTGGCAAGCATGATTTGTTTGATCTATACGTGTTTTCTATAATGTTGAAAGTAGTTACTCCTAATTAAAAATCAGAAGAGATCTCATTTTTAAAAAGCACATGCTCTAGGAACATTGTTACCCATTCCCATAGGACAACAGTTCTATTACAGCTAAGGGGTGGCTGCCTCCTTTACTCAGAGAGTAGGCCCTTTAGTTTGCTAGAACCCCTACCTTCTTATTGCCTTATACCTGGCCTGCTTCACTCATTTATTTCAATTGCGTGTAAGCATTGTAGTTTGCGATTTGATTTTTACTATTATCCTGCAAAAATCTTCTGCCTAAGCCAAATTGATGTTACCATGATTATCCCTATCTATCTCCGTGCGACTCTACTCAGTGCTGACCACGTACAATGCCTTCTATAATATATACCATCATTTTAACACCCTTTCCAAATTCTCCTTTTTCAAGAATATTCCCCAATTCCTTGTGTTTTCAGGGATTGTGCACACCTTCGCATCTTACCTTCTTTGGTCTGTAGAACTTATTTGGCATTTGGTTTTGAAAACAGTTAGTAAAATTTCTAATGTTCTGTTTATAGTTTACTTCCCAAAATACATTATAAGCTACTTAAGGATTGGAACAATGACATTTATCTCTCTATAAATCCAGGTGTAGCACCAAATTATATAAACAATAAATGTTGAAAATAAATTATGCCAAATACTGTTCTGAGTACTAGAAATTTAAATAAGAACAAAACACTGCCTTTTCCAATACTAGGTTGTAGTCTAGCATATGAAGGCTATCTTACAGGATGAAAATTACAAGGCGGTATAATATGGAAAAGCCTGTAGGTTTTTTTGAAATAATATTAGAATTTATTAAATATCTACCTTCCAGGCACTCCCCCAAGTACTTTCCTCGTATTAGTTCGTATAATCCTCACAATTTTATGAGGCAGGTTCTTGGGGAAACTGAGAATGTAAGTACTTTCTTGAGAATGTCTAGGTTATAAGTGATGGGGTCCAAATATGAACAGAGACACTTTGAGTCAATGGGCATGAGAATGGAATGAGTAATTCTGTGTTATGAATCTAAGATAACTTCCTAGAAGGGTTGGCTCCTGTAATGCTTAGGAGTCCATAACATAGAGAAGGGTAGAGCACTCCAGGAGTACAGTATACAATACGGTTAAAGACATGGTAGGTGGAAAGTGGAGGAGTACAGTATACAATACGGTTAAAGACATGGTAGGTGGAAAGTGGATGAGATGTTCAGGACTTAGCAGCTAAATGTGATTAGAACTCCAGATGTGGTAGAATGTAGTGAGATATGCTAAGGAATTTGGACATATTCCTCTGGTCGATGGAAAACATTGAAAGTTTATAAGGGCATGAGATGATCAGATTAATTTCTGCAAAGCCTTGGATGCTGTACTGGGGCTGGACAACCAATGAAGATGTGTTAGTCCAAGTCAGACCTATTAAGGGTGTGAGCCAGGCATTAAATTCAGATGTCAATCAGGAAACAAAGAAAAGACAGACTTTAGGAAAATTGGGAAGAAAAGGGTCTGATATGACATCAAACTCTCATACTTAATTGCTGCTGCATGACTAGAAATAGGGAGGTCAGGAAGAGGAGATCTGAAGAAGAGATATGGAATAGACTTTGTAAATGCATCTCAGCTCCCTTATCAGGATTTTTCTTCTTTTATACTCAATAGCTCAAATTGGACTCATAAATCCCTGAGAAAATTCCAGTTCTTTTTGGCATGAGTACAAGTTCTCCTTAAATACTGTTCGGCTCCCTCTATCAATTAATTTTATTTTCTTGTCAGAACCCTTTCTAATGTTCTCTAAGTACCCATGTGCATGTGTTGGTAACTTAGGAATCTCTGTCTTAATAGTCTTCTGTATCACACAACTGGTAATACATTTATTTTATTTAGTCCATTATGAAGTATATTACCTATATTTCAAGAGACATTGTACCAGCTTTCTCATTGTAGAACCTCAGGAGGTTGAAGCTGCCCCTTCTTATTATCTAATATGTCCCTTAAAATGTATATGAAAATCAAATATCTAAAAGTTTAGCAATAGACTCACATTATATAAGGGGATTTGGCATACAAGATACTCAAGTTATGGTATAATTTTACCATATGTCTGCACATAATAACAGATTAAATGTAAAAATTAGAATAAATTTCTAAAGAAGAAATTTGAGCTCAATATATTATTCCTTTAGGCCATTTGAGGTTGCAATTTTAGAAAAAAGAAACTAATTTTAACATCAAGGATAAGGCTTTCTCACATGTTTTCTTTGTTTTTTTAATAAGTGTTTGTTGAGCACATGCTCTGTGATAAGCTCTAAGTGCTGGGAACATGGAAGTGAATACGATAGACGAGGTAACTGCTCTCATGAGTTTATAGTCTACCAGTGGAGACAGGCCACAAACAGACAAGTACCAGCTTTTGCAAGGGTTTTGAGTAGAATGTTGTAGTAATGGTGAAAGTGATGGTGTCTTACCAAGTTTTTTTTTTTTTTTAACGTAAATAGAAAGTTAATAACTAGAACTTTAGTTATAACTAAAAATAACTATTTTTCTTGATTAAGTTTTCTCTAGCAAGCTGTGTTCTTATCAAAAGTTGAATGGACAGGAGGGGTTTACCTTTAAATTGCAGGAAAATGTCTTTGTTTAAAGCAGTGACCTTAACATTCTCTTGAGTTCTTCACGCACTAAACCTCATAGTTAGACACAAGCATCAATGATATAGTTCCACATTAGTATGCCTATTCTTTGGTTTACTCTTTTTTCTTAACATACAGGAAACAAGCAGATGTCAAAGGCCTGAGCCCTGGGGACTGAGACTCTGCTTCATTTGGCCCATGTAATAATGCCATCTTTGCTTCAGTTTTACCATCTCTAGTGCCAATGCTTTCATTTTTCTGTTTGTCACGTTGTTAGAATGCAACAAAGTTAAAAGTACAACAAATATCCGCATGCTTGCAAAAACACAACTAGAAAAGCCGTTTAACAACCTGACATTATTGAATCCATGCCAAGCACTGTGCTACAGGAATTATATAACACCTCTAACACAGAACTTCTGACTAGAAGGCCGTGCCACCGGGCAAAAGCATATCTCAGCATTGGGGTGGTGATCTAGGGTTGTATCAGATTATAGGTTAAATATAAAAAATAGAGAACAGCTTGTATTGGACATAAAAACAAAACAAACTAAAAATAAACATGGGCATTGAATTAATCACTCAAAATTGTAACCCTCCCTCTCCCTTTGTGCCCTTGAGTGACTGATCTTTAGACTTCCCATCAATATTTATAAATGATGTGAATATTAAACAAAATATATCTATATATCTGTGTCTATATAGATGTGTACATAGATATGTATGTATAGATACATATATCTAAGTATGGATATATAGGTATGAAAGCTTCTAGCAAAGGAACTGTGACAGTGAATGCTAAATAATTTCTCTTTTGCCTGTAATTTGCCCCCCTGATGCATATCAGAATCACCTGGGGAACTTAAAATACTGCCAGGGATTCACCCAGCCCTATCAGAGTCTAGAGGGATCACGCCTGAGTATCAGTATGCTTTTAAAGCTCCCCAAGTGATTGTATTGTGCACCCAGGCTTGGGAAGTGCTGTTCTTTCTCTCTTTTTGCCTATGAATAGGATTTAGCGTATGGACAGAGAAATTTCTCAATTCCTGTGGCTTTGATGAAGGGAAGGAGAAAAGGAGAGAAGAGAGTGAATTATCTCTGCTGTCCCCAACAAGAGCTGCTACCCCTGCATTTAGCACATCCTCCAATTTAGCGTGTCCCGCAGCGTGGATATGGAACACCTGCATCAAAATGACTCTGGGTTCTGGTTAAAAGTGAAAAATGTTAAACCCAGCCCCAAAGCTCTTGAATCAGCATTTCAGTAGGAGTGGTGCAGGGGCAGAAATCCAAATTTTTATTAAGCACCTTATAAAGTCTCATGCACCCAAATTTTAAGACTCACTACTTCAAGTTAGTGCCCTAAGCTCATTTGAGTAATTTTTTTTTCTTTCTTCAATTTTTCCTAACCTAGAAAAGATCTGTTGTATGGGCACAAATGTTGCAGTTGCTATTGAATAACTTCTAACTGTAATATGCTCCAGCTCAGTCAAATAATCAGAAAAATTAAAGAAGGGGTTCTATAGAGGACGGAAATCTTCCAACTATTACTCAAAGGTTGGAGATAGGTGTATTTCATAACCCATTTACCATTTGATTGACCTAACTGGTTAAATCTATCAAAAGCAAAAGTAGATCTGAACACTTTTTTTTTTAAGTACTCTAAGCGGTTTTAGACCTGTGTGTCGCTTGGAGAGCCAGTGAACCCTTTGGTTTCTACTTCATCACCATTTTCTCAGGAAGGCCTTCCCTGATCTTTGGACTGACCAGGCCAACTTCCCATAGGTTTCCCCAGCATCCTGTACAGCACTCATCATTTATCGTTACCCTTTGTTTAATTGTCTGAACTCCCTACTAGGCAGGAAGATGCGTGAGAGCACATCCTCATTTGTCTTGCTCACTACTGTTTTTCCAGCACTCTGGGGGTTCCAAACCCCATGGAGGTCCTTGGGTGAATAAAAATGCCACTGCCTGCCACCAAAAGTTTGAATGTGCTTGGGAATGTAGGTACAAAGTAAGAATGTTTTCACCAAGTCGCTGACCTTTAAGCACTTCTCCAGAGAAGCAGCACCTATTCTGAGACAAATTATAGCCATTCTATGTAATACTATGCTACCCCTTCCCCATATTTGGGGCTACACAGCTCAGGAATATAGGATAGTGGATAAACCTGACAAGGGTAGAAGCACCATAAGTAAAATCTAGTCATCAGCATCATCATAATATAGTATATAGCAGTTACGGATGCCATACTTTCCTTATGCTGATATATTGTGGTTTTTGGCATTTAATTGTCTACTGATTTTGAATGCCATTTGTAGGTAGTTTTATGTAAATGGTGCCCATCATTCTTGTACAGGATAGTCTATAGTTCTGTAGTCTTATTAATTCTTGATTTTTTTCAAGCATGTTTTATGTTCAGGAGGACAGAACAAACTGACACAGCCTGAGTAGTGTACACATGCAACATTACCATAAGGCTTAAGGGATCTAGGAAGTAACCAGCTGTACAAATCCCATGTTACATTCCCAGTTTTGCTACAATCTTTTGTGGAAAACATATTAATTTATTCTTTATTTTCACACTTAGATCTCTAACATTACTTTCTAATCCTTTTTCCGGTAACCTAATATTTTTGTCTTGAATAAATCTTTTTTTTTTTTTTTTGAGGACGATTAGCCCTGAGATAACATGTGCTGCCAATCCTCCCCTTTGTGCTGAGGAAGACTGGCCCTGAGCTAACATCCATGCCCATCTTCCTCTATTTTATGTGGGACGCCTACCACAACATGCCTTACCAAGCAGTGCCATGTCCACACCCAGGATCCGAACCAGCAAACCCCGGGCCACCAAAGCGGAATGTGTGCACTTAACCTCTGTGCCACCAGGCCAGCCCCAAAATCTTAATCCCTACATACATTTCAAATGTAATATGAAAGTAACAAATGTTGCGTTTACCACCTCTTTCCAGAACATTAAAAGAGAGGGTGAATGAGATCAACCCTAACAGCAACCCTATACCTGTGATAGAGGAATGCTGTCCTGATTCAGTGACTTCCTGTGTTTTATGATCCTTAGTTTGCAAACCATTAGTAAATAGTGCAGCTAGTACACATTCCTTTTTTTTTTTTTCTTTTTTTGCTGAGGAAGATTAGCCCTGAGCTAACATACATTGCCAATCTCCTCCACTTTTTTCCTTTGCTTGAGGAAGATTAGCTGTGAGCTAACATCTGTGCCAGTCTTCTTATATTTTGTATGTGGGTTGCTGCCACAGCATAGCTGATGAGTGGTGTAGGTCTGCGCCTGGGATCCCAACCTATGAACCCAGGTCACTGAAACGGAATGTGTGAACTTAACCACTACACCATGGGGCTCGCCTCAGTACACATTCGTTTTTAAGCTAAAGTCTGAGGGATGATAAATATTATACTGATTGCTGTGTTTATTTTTGGATCACTGAAATAAAGGAGAAAAGAAATGGCTGAGTTTTTATCAACTATAAATTTCTAATCTTGAAAGAATGCTGTATTAAAAAATATTTTATTATGACAGACAAAAATGGAAAAAACTTTTTATAACAATTAAACAAATCTGATTACCAAAAAAAGGGAAAAAAATCGTATGTTTATTTATAAAAATGTCTGTCTTTGAAATTAAGCAAACTTGACTGACTCAGGCCAGAATGCTGTATTAATCCATTTTGTTTTTTCTAAATATAGTTCTACAACACACAAAAGATTATCATAAAATTACTTTATTACTGTTATTGAGTTTGTCTTAATGTTTCCTTTAATTCCTCTTGCCTGTTACCACATGGTATACCATTAATTTCCATCTTTGAAAAAATTCTCATCCAAATATGACAACAGTCACCCATGTCCCTCTGAGTTGTTGTCACTAAACCAAGTTATATTCGTTTAGTTCCTTAATCTTCCTCCATAACTGAATCTTTCCGGCTGCTTAATCATTGTGGTGGTTCTTCCTGTTGTCTCCTGAGAAATGCTTGGGGGGAAACTGATGTATTATATCTTAATTGTCTTACTCCCAAAATTTCAAAATGGAAGGTTGAAGCATGACTGTGTACAGCTATGTATATTTTTAGTGAAGCTTCTGGTGGTCAGAGTTTTTTGGAGACATCAGTTGCCGCCCTACCCTCCACCCTTAATGAAGTGCCCAGAATGCTGAACCAGAACTAATACTGTAGAGATGAAAATCTCAATTAAAAGACAATGTAAAAATAAATTTAAAGAAAGAACACAAGCTATATTTTGTTTATGGTTATAGAACTATCATTTCTTTTATCCAATAATTCCAATAGTTAAAAGTAACTTACTCCATTTCTGTTTTGATTCATGACTAATTGGTGATTTCATGTAATTCTTTGACATGATTACTTTATTATGCATTTATATTTATATTTCAAATATCAAAATACACACCGTATATTTGATTCTGAATTCATTTTGACAATATTCTGCTTCCTACTCTAATTCTACTTTTTAGCATCAATTTGTCTTTTTTCAGGGTTATACTGAGTCTGTTAGTTTTATTTTATTTATTCATTTTTATTTATTTATTTTTGAGGAAGATTAGCCCTGAGCTAACTGCTGCCAATCCTCCTCTTTTCGCTGAGGAAGACTGGCCCTGAGCTAACTTCCATGCCCGTCTCCCTCTACCTTATATATGGGACGCCTACCACAGCATGGCATGCAAAGTCCACACCTGGGATCCGAACTGGCAAACCCCAGGCCGCCAAAGCAGAACCTGCGCACTTAACCGCTGCGCCACCAGGCTGACCCCTGAGTCTGTTCATTTTAAAATAGAGGAAAAAAATCAATAAAATTGTATCTAGAACATGTATGCAAATAGACCTTGAGTTGGGTTCTCTGATTTTAAAAAAAGAAAATTATATCAAAGGGCATTTGTGAATTATGGATTTATAAAGAATAAGGTTTAGATATAAATAAGATTTTTTTCCTAAAGATGGAGATACAGGTAGTTCAAGGAGAGCTAACCATTCTTATATATATCTTATAACAAATATCTTGTTATTTCAATCTATAAACAGAATTTTCACTTATAAAATGGAAATTACTCTATTTATAGTACAAAATAAATGAGAGAACATACAGCATGCATCTAGTTTTTCCCCAGAATTTGATAGTAACTGAATCGCTGTAACACTGGATCAGCAATTTTTACAATGTTTTCAACAGACATTGGCCCTGGGCCTTTGTATATGATGTTATAGAACTTCTCTCTCTCTCTCTCTCATTCTCTCTCTCTCTCTGTGTCTCTCTCTCTATATATATGTATTTCTTTTTTTAACATTGCAGAGGCGTTACAACTGTTAAGTGGATATATATGTTTTTCTAGTGTGGACGATTGAGGAAGCAGTCATTGTTTAAGCCACCTGCTTTTATTTATATCTGGATGAAGTCAGATCTGATTCAAATCATAGCTTCACACATTTCAAGAGCATGATAATACCAAATCATAACCTTAAGACTTAGTTTCTTCTTCAAAGTGAAGATAACAATGCCTGCTTCATAAATTTGTTGTGAAGATTAAGTAAGTTAATCTGTACAAAGAACTTATTGCAGCACCTGAAGACATTATTATAATAATAATAATTATTATTATCATTACTAGACAATGTTACAGTGACCCATTCAATGCAGACTTGGCATATTGTCATGTTAGAGTACTGGGCGATTTCCAAGAGGGCAGAATAAAGTTTATCTTCTTCATGTCTCTTTAGAAGTACAGTAAATTTACCCCAGAAGACGTCATAAAAATGATAGATTACTTTTTATTCACTATGCACCTACTCAAATGACAAGAACAAATCTTTAAGTTAGCTTAAATGGTAAATAGAACAGTTGTAGAGAATTATACTCAACAGGGATAGTATGGCATAATAATCTTATATGGGGAAAACTAAACTACATAAAAAGGAGACAATTTACATCGTCCAAACCCAGCTGTGGAGAGTACATAGTTCATTGTAGACAATCATTCCATAATGTGGCAAAACGGGCTTAAATAATCAAACATTGTTTCTTAACATGTTGTAGAATGGAGAACTTAGAGTAGTGTTGTTTTAGTTATTCAATCTGCTGAAAAGAGACATAAGGAATTTTTTTTAAAGAACTATCAAAAGGAATATCAAAGATGATGAGTGTGCAGAACAAAGTCTGAAAAATTATTCAGCAAGAAAAATAAAAGGCAGAGATGGGATGTAATCATCTGCAGAAATACAAGGCCCAGAAAAGAAGTAACGAGATGCTTTTCTCATCTATTGTCATTTAATATCTCCTTTCCTGTTCAGATTTTCTGAGAATTGTATCTTATGTTCATTATGGTTTATAAAGAGCACCACTTGTTCCCCAAAGATGTCTAAAAGAGAAGATTAAGATTATGCTGTTTTGCTTTGTTTTTCAGGAGCAATCCAATGGCAATAAGCCCACATTTGTCAGTATGCAAATTTAGGAATTTCTTAATCATGTAGACCTAGGACAAGCATGAGGTCAAAGTGAATGATTTCAGATCCTGAATCTATCACTAACTAGCCATGCAATTTAATTTCCCATATCTATAAAATGAGGATGAGAGTAGGATTGTTGGGATGAGTAAATGATTTATATGCAAGAAGCTCTTGGAACAGAACTTGGCACATTAAGCACTCTGGACACGTTTGATGTAATATGACTGCATCAGTAGGGCAGGCTCACTCAAAGTCCCCTCTGTGCAGGATGCTTATTTTGACTAGGCCTTGTTCAGTGTCCTCCTTCCTTCCCTTCCGTTTATCTGAATTCTGCTTTTCCCCCAATGCCTAGCTCTTTCCAGTCTGAGAAGCAGGTGATGGAATGGTAAATCTCAAAAGAACCATGGAAGGTGTAGAATCCAAATATATCATTCTGCAGAGGAAGAACTAAGGCTTAGAGTGGTTGAGAGAGAAACAATGAGAGACAGTGAGAGAGAAAAAAATGGCAGTACAGTTATGTGCTTTATAAGAGCATTTTGGTCAGTGACAGACCACATATATGATCATGATCCCATAAGATTAGTACCATACAGTGTGTAGTAGGCTATGCCTTTCAAGTTTGTGTAAGTACTGTAGGAGAGGAAGAAATTTTCCTCTACCCTTCTAGATTCTTCTTGCTGGTCTCAGAGTCAAATTGACATGAGACAGATTAACAGGAGAAAAAGAAAAGTTTGATAAGTTGCATATGTGGGAGAAACCCAGGAAAACCAAGAAACTTGTCCAAATGGCTGAAGCTCTCACCCTAAATACCATCCTCACCTAAAGACAAAAGAAGATGTTGAGGGTGGGAAGAGTCAGGGCCTTCAGAGGGAAGGAAGAAAATTCACAGGTAGGGGAAAAGGAACAACCATTTGGAATACAAGTGTTTATTTGGCCACACAGAAACAGAAGAATACAGAAGGAAGCCCAATAAACAGGCTTTTCTAGGTTCCTCCCTGTCTACCACCTAGTTCATGTTATGCTCACATGATAGCTCACTTCCTAAGACAGCATTCTTTTTTTATCTTAATTCTTTTAGGCAGTTAAGGAGGAGGTAGCAAGAAAAACTTTCTGAGTCTTTTGTTTCTTAAAAATGATCAGTATAAATAATCCTCATTTAAAGAGACACATTTTGAGGTGACAAATTTGTTTTCCTTTAGTATATTTTATGACTGCACAATGACAAAATCTCCTAATGATACATTTCTTAGAATGTTTTCCCGTCATTCGGCCTTGCAGGACTGTGCAGACTGTCCCACACTTACGACAATTGGATTTTGGATTTTCCAACTTTACAATGGTGTGACAGCTGTACGTATTCAGTGGAAAGCCATATGCCACTGTGAAACTCTGTCCTGATGCTGGTCAGTAGCAGCGAGCGGCACCTCTTAGTCAGCCACGTGATAGTGAGATAACCAACCAGTACACTTACAACACTTCTGTACCCATAACAACCATTCTACTTTTCACTTTCAGCATACTATACAATAAATTACATGAGATATTCGACACTTTATCATAAAATAGGTTTTGTGCTAGGTGATTCTGCCCAACTGTAGCTGATGTCAGTGTTCTGAGCATGTTTAAGGCAGGTTGAGTTAAGCTATGATATTTGGTAAGTTAAGTGTCTTAAATGCATTTTCAACTTACGATATTTTCCACTTAGGATGCGTTTATTCAGAGGTAACCCCATGGTAAGTTGAGGAAGATCTGTATTTGGACTGCTTAGGAATTCACATTTCACAGTCTTGTACTGCACTCAACATTCTCATAAAATTCCTTTTTCTGGCAAACTGCAGAGTTTGGGCAGGTATCCAGGGTCAGCACAAGAGAATGTGAGGAAAGCAGAAATCCTAGGTGGACTCAGGAGGGGAAATTGATGTGAATGATATTGAGACATTGATATATATTCTTTAAGATTAAATTATCTAGGTAAAAAAATAAATCAGAGAAGGAATTCAAGTGGAGAAAATATGAAAGAAACATTTAAATTATCTGTCTGTGTAAGACTAAATCTAGTACTCCTTGCATGTTTACACACATTCTGCAAAAACACTGGACTGCTTGAAACTGTTGAAGCTCACTAGTCAACACACAGAACTCACATCCCATGTAATACTATGAAATATCAGGAATGATTATAAGAAGGATTACTATTTATATTGATGTAAATTTATTATATATAAATATATTATTTATATATTAATAACTGTTATATAAAATATCAGATTTTATAACCCATGCTCTTAGCTACTGTCCTAAATGACTTTGGGAGTTGTTATGCATTAAAATAACTTAAAATTCAGGCCGGCCCCCTGGCTGAGTGGTTGAGTTTTTGCACTCTGCTTCAGTGGCCCAGGGTTTCACTGGTTCAGATCCTGGGCGAGGACATGGCACTGCCGATCAGGCCATGTTGAGGTGGCATCCCACATGCCACCACTGGAAGGACCCACAACTAAAAAATATACAACTATATACTGGGGGGATCTGGGGAGAAAAAGCAGAAAAAAGAAAAGAAGATTGGCAACAGTTGTTAGCTCAGGTGCCCGTCTTTAAAACACACACACACACACACACACACATGCAAAAAACTGTGAAGACAGGATCATCCCAGTTAAAGAAAAACAAACAAACAAACAACAAAAAAAAAACTTAAAATTAATCCTAGCCCTGGAGGTCCCCAATGACAGCATCTGGTCAATTCCTTTCACTTTATAGGTGTTAGCAGAAAACTGATGCTCACACTGAGACTCCCTTTCCCAGAATGAGGGATTGAATCAACAGGTATTTCTGGAGCAGCTATTAGGGACAAAGAAAAATGCCAATTGCAAAAAGAAAATAATAATAATGAGTAGGACAAGGTCCCTGACTCTGCTCTCCAGAAGCTTAGGATTTAGTGGGCACTAGAGACATGAAAACAGCAATAACATGTACTCTCATGGTATTTCATGGATATCTGACCTGTGCAGTCACAAAGTGCCCTGTACTTAGCAGAGCTCTTTACTTGGTGAAATGCTCTGTTGTCATCTTCTTAAAAGTCTTAACTTTTCAACAGGAGGTCTCTCATTTTCATTTTGCACTGGAACCTGGCATATTTTGTAATGGGTCCTGTGTACCCTATTAAGTACTAGGGTAGGGTGAGAACAGGCTACCCTGGGAACACTTAGGATGGACATGTAAGCCAGTCTCTGGGTGGAGAAGACATCTCTCAGGAAACGATGACAAACTCATGCTAAAATAATGAATAGGAATTAGTCAAGTGGAAGAGAGAGTAGGAAAAAAGAGTTACAAGGAGAGGAAATAGTTTAGGCAAAAACTCTGTGTTAAGCAAGAACATGGAGCATTCACAGAAGTTTAGTGTACTTTAATTTTAGAGTGAAAGGTAAGGAGAAGTAACAGAGGAAGAAGGGCACAAATCATAGAGAACCATGCACGTCACAATATAGATACTCATTTTATCCTGAAAGGATTGCAGTCATTGAGTGAATGTGAGAGTGACTTTATCATATGTCTGTTTTAGAATGTTACTCTTAGTTGCTCTATCTAAAAATCAGTCTAGGGGCTAATTAGATGGCATTTCCATTAATCTAAGCAAGGAAAGATGACTTGAACCAAGGGTCTGACAGAGAATTCAGAGAATGTGCAGGGTGACAGAATTTCTGAAGGAAGAGATGAGGAATCAGATAATTAGCATATTTTTAGTTGGGAAAGTGAATAAAGGTTCATAATGTTTGCTGAGGTTTCAACTGCATACAGAACAGGGAGTAGGCTTATGAAGAAGATCATGATTTCCATGTTACAAATGCTAAATTCAAGTTGTCTATATGTTTTTCACATGGAGAGGTCAAGGGGCAGAAGGATAAAAAATTCTGGAGTGCAGAAGACATTCATGTTGAAGATGGAGTTTGGGGACAAAATAGAAGACGTGAATGGAGAAGTTCGCCCAGGTTGCCTAAAAATAAACAAAAAATTGGAAACAACCACAAGCATACATTTAAGCATTGCAAAGAACAGAACAATTAAGAGTATCAAGTGCTGCTAAGAAATCAAGTCAGTCAAGTATCGAAATTCGCCTTGGTGCATGTAGAGGCAGTACCATGCAGTACAGAAATTAATTGACTCCTGTATATGCTTTGACTTCTAAAAGGATAAGATTCTTAAGACTGGAACCATGCCTTATTATTCTGTGGTAGACCATGAAGTGTCTAGCAAAATGCCTTGCGACATGTTTATGTGTGTGTTGGCTAACTGCTTGGTTGATTTTCTTTTTCTATTAATTTGAGCAGAAAAGAAATTCTGCTTCCATCTGGGCACTGGAACAGTTATCCTACAACCACTGAGGCACAGGGCCACAAATTCCGGGAATAAACTAGAGGGAAATAGAAAATATCTCAAGTTCTCTTATGCTCCTGTACTGAATATTCATTATAGAGGTACATTTTTCCCCAAAGAGAGGAGTCATTCCCAGCTATCTGGTATTTTTCAGCTGCCATCTAATATGCATATAAATGCAGCAGGTTAATGAATGCCTTCTAGGTAATCTATTAGATGAAGTCAACAGTAACAAAGTCCTTTCAGCAATTACTTTCTACGCTCTTCCTTGAACCATTGGTTTTCTCATCTTTTATTTCAGAAATCAGTTCTTCCAGTCTATCCAGTATTCCACTCTTAGAAATGCCAGCACATCAATACATTGTTGCTAACTTTCCCCTGAAGAACTTAAGTTAAATTGTATTTACTCTTAGAATGCATCTTGTTCTTTCTTATATGTCTTATGTGGTCCTGATGAGTGTACCTTACAGAAAATCTCACTGTAATAGAAGGGTGGCACCCTGGAAGAAGAGGAAATAATACATTTCATTATATGTGATGGAAGTCAACTGAATGCAAATGAACTCTGAATGAAACTGCCAGGAAATATTTATTTTTGTTTGATGGCTAAAACTTGTCTCTAGAATTTATTATTTTATTTAATAATTTGACATAAAGGTGATACCAGAGTTTAGTATTAGTTTTAGTGAGAAAGATTGACCTTGAGCTAACATCTGTTGCCGATCTTCCTCTTTTTGTTGTTTTCCCCTAAAGTACATAGATGCATATCCTAGTTGTAGGTCATTCTAGTTCTTCTATGTGGGATGCCACCACAGCGTGGCCTGATGAGCAGTGTGTAGGTCCACACCCAGGATCCCCAGGCTGCTGAAGTAGAGCACACGTACTTAACCACTAGGCCATGGGGCTGATCCCCCAGCGTTTAGTATCAGAATTAGAGTGCTGCCAGTTTTAGGCTCAAAAATAATTGCGAGATTTGTAAAGATAAGAGTAAGATCCCTAGTTACTGCTGTCAGCTGCCCAAATCTATACCACTGATACCTAGCATAATATTTCTTAATTTATTTGCAATTGATTCCAATTTTACCTGATCTTCTTACATAAAAAGCAGGTTGCAAAATTGAAATACAAACTAATGTTGGAAACAAGTAGAGTCCTCATTGCCAATTTATTTATCCTTTCAAATACATATATAAATTTATAGACATAATCCTTCCTCTGGATTTAATGTACTTTTCCTTGTAAAAATACAATTAACTTGAACATATGGGACACTTGTACCCACAGCATGGACTAGAAACTTCAAAGGGACATAATTAATTGGAATACCAAGAAACAGCATGCTTGTACAAGCATAGTAAAATTCAAGATAATCATTTTAGCCTAATTTATATTCTAAATATTTGAAAGATGAAAATGACTGAAAAAACAGTTGGAATTCAAACTTTTGCCTTCAAGTGATGTATTGAAATTCATTGATAAAGCATTTCTCCTAGGAGCATAAATCAAATGTATAAAATATGAAAGAATGGAACTAAATAACAATGGCAGAAATTTCATTTTTCTTATTGCAATGCTATGTTTACCTTGTGAAAGACTTTTCGCTTTTAAAAATTAAAGTCTTCCAAGTGTTTACAAGAGTAGATAATGCTGTTAATACCTTCTTTTTTTTCTTTTATTGTGGCTATCAGAAATCTTATAGAAATTTACGTTTCAATCATTCTTTTTATACTGGAGACAGGGATGATATTTTCATAATAAATTTTCCCAGCTGGTTTAAAACTAAGTCAGCTGACTGGTGTTTATTCGATTGCTAAAACAGACATTTATGAGGTAGAAAAACTCTGTTGGCTTAAAATTTAAAGGTGCACTAAATTAAACTTTTATCAAAGGAAATTTTCTAAGTTTTTATGAAAAACATTCCATTTCCAGCATTACTTGTAGTCATTCACAAAACAAAATTGAAGAGAATATCCTATTATGTCATTGTAATCATGATTTTTAAAAGTCTTCAGCTGTTGAACGTTACAGTCATGCATTGCTTAATGGCGAGGATATGTCCTGAAAAATATATCTGTTAGGTGATTTTCTCCTTCTGCACACATCATAGAGTGTGCTTGCACAAACCTAGATGGTATAGCCTGCTACACACCTAGGCTATATGGTACTGATCTTATGGGACCACTGCCGTATATGTGGTTCATCATTGACCAAAATGTCATTATAGGCTGCTTGATTGTATAGTGAGTTCTGTTTCTCTAAGTAAATTCTCTTATACACACACAACACAAATAAACAATAAAAACACTTACCAAAAACAATGGTTACACACCAAAGGATATACATCATGTGTATATTTTTGATGTGTATAAACTGTTTTCAGCCTTATCTACATATGCAGAATGGAATTGTTTGTGTTTTTATATAGCTGTGTGATTAAGTGGACGTAGGATAGTCTTTTGAGGCAAACTCTCCTGAATTTGAATCCTAGATCTGCCTCTTCCTAGCTAGTCTATCTTGGATAAATTTCCTATCCTTTAGAATTTTCCTTGTGTATAAAAGAGAATACCTCCTTGGCTAGATTGTATGGTGGGGAATAGCAATGATATATGCAAAGTTCCTAGAGCCGTGGTTAGCACATATAATGCATTTTATCTGTATACGCCAATACGGCCTAAAACACCCAGGCAAATAATAATAACAGAAGTTAGTTTTTGCAAGACCTGTGGTTAGGACAGGAAATTCCTTAGGGAAGAGGTAGGTTACAAAGAGGGTGAGACAGCACTTTAATTTATAGCTTATACAGTAGATTCTGATTCTATCATTTTATTGTGAGAACTAACAGTCAAGGAAGAAGGAATTGGAAATAATGAAGGCCAGACATGATCTTGAACTGAATGTGCACTGGGTAATGGTTTAGCTACGGAAGGTGGTAGATTAATAATTTATTTATCATTTAGTAGATTAGTCTTATATCATTACCCACCCATTGTAGGTGAAGGAAGGAGTGGTGTTTGATAGCCATGTTTCTTTCCATGACCTCTTGATTGAAACATTTTTTGATACATAGATGTAATGGCTTTTGTAGTCAGTGGTTCTAGAAAGGCAAATTCTGACAAAGTGGCAATATATTGAAGTGGACAAGACTAGATGACATGGGTTGAAATTCTCACAGCACTACTATCCAGTTGTTTGACTCTCCATAGATTATTTAAACTCTGTGTGGATCAGTTTCTTTAATTATAAAGTGAGGTATGTGCTTTCAATTTCGTCATTATTGTGAAGATTAAATGATGACTTCTGTCCTCAAGTTGTTTCTGTTCAAATTCCTGTAGCACTGTTTACTTTTTATTTGATTTTGGAAAAGTTACTTACTATCTGTGTCTTAGGTTTTTTTCCTAGTTTATAAAATAGAGATATTAATAAAACATACTTATTGTTGTAAGGATTAAGCATGTAAGTCAATATAGAGCACTTAGGGCAGTGTTTAGGACATATTTCATGCTCAATAGCTGCTAGCTATTATTATTAATACAAACACTTGAAGAGAACATACCCTATGTGTATGTAATATATATGTGAGAATATCTAGATGTGTGTGTATATGTATATATGTATAGGCACAAATCAGAACTAAAACATTTGTGTCAGAAAGAAAATTGACAGGAGAAAAATTGGAATTTCTAAGTTATGCTGTGCATCATGGTATCTCTATGGAGAACTTACCCAAACAGTGTACCCGGCAGTCAAGCGCCTCTATTTAAAAGTGTCTGTATTCCTGAATCATTTACTGACTATACTTTAACTCTCTGAACCATAAGCTGTAAATATACCAAGTTAGTTGTAAACCAGAGGTCTTACTATTGAAGTTTAATTGTTAGAATTGATCATTTCAGACTCTCTTCTAGCCTGCAGAATTGGTGACATGCTTTAAATGGAAAAAAATCAAATAAAGCCTTTCTTGTTCTATATCTCAAGGATAGAAATGAAATTATATTTTGAGAAATTAAATGGAGCCAAAAAGCAGGGGAGGTTTGCTATCAATTTGTTGGCACTTTGCTCCTATAGCTTAAAAAACAAAACAAAACTTTTATTCAACTTACTTTATGTGGTCATGGGCCAACAGCTATGAAATACCAAGATATTGTAAAAGTGCATAATAATTTCACATGTTTTTGTGAAAACTATAAGATGAATGCACAGTCATGTAGTAAATTAAATAAGAACATAGTAGAATTACTTTCTCATAAATTTAGGAATCATTCATTTGTCTTTAAAATCAAGATGTTTGGCTTCTTAGTCTCACAAAATTGTTATGAAATTTAATTAGGGAATTATTGTAAAATATGATTTTCATTAAGAGTGTATAACCCATTAATTTTATCTAGAGAGTCTTGAATTTGGTGGACTGTATTGTCCCAACTATGACTTTCCTGATTATGACAAAATAGCACTAAATTTCAAGACTGAGTTTTGTTAAGTGTTTTCTCCCATTTGTTTATAATGTATTAGAACAAAATGAACATTGGGACAAATAGGGTTATTATTGCATTTAATCACAGATAGACTGTGGGTTTTTCATATTTTTAAAATTACACTTCCTATCCATATTGGGAAAATATTAATTCTTTGAGGTAATGGCAGAAGCCCTTTTCTTTCCAGATTCATAGAAAAAAATATGGCACAATAGATAATCTGTGAGCTTTGATAATAGTGGCTTATTGCTGACAACTACCTTAGACATCTATAAAGGCTATGAGAATATAACTAAAATTACCTGTAAAACAGCTATAATAATAATAATATTTGTGTAGGTAGGCCATTGCTAGAACTAGCAATAAGGTGTATATATATACAACAGAGAAATTTGTGGGACTTAGGGGGTAATCTTCACCATATATAAATAATTATAATCACTATAACTGGACTGGCCCAAACATTTAATTTTTTATTTCTGCTTTTATATCTCCTGTCTATTCAAATAACAACATGACATAGGTCTTATATTTATGCTATAAATTAAAGTGCATTATAATAATTTTTGAGATTTCTGTATCTTATTTTGAAATAGCAGTTAAAATATTTTGCATCCTGAAAATCACATGTAGGTGATTGCTTCTAGAAGAGATTACTAGAAAAATATATAATCACCATGAAAAAGCCCTCAGATGAAAGCTCAGAGAGTCATAAATTTAATGTGAACATTGTTGTTTATATCCTGGTGATTCTTCCTTGATATTATATGTAACTGAATCATTCTGTATTTGTTTTTCCATATGGAAATATTTGATGCTTACCTGGGAACTTGTTTGGATAAATACGTTGTATATGCTTTAACATTTTACAAGATATTCTAACTGCTGTGTGCTTTATGTCATATTTGTAAATACATAAAAATAATAATCTTTGAGGAATGCATGGATCAAGGAAAAACATATTGCATTAGTTTCTTATTGCTGAGGGCTAATATCAAGGTATCAGCTGGCTGGTTTCTTCTGACGGCTGTAGAGAAGAATCTGTTCCTTACATTTACTAGCTTCTAGAGGTTGCCAGCATTCCTTGGTTTATGGCCACATCACTCTAATCTCTGCTTCTATCATATTACCTTCTCTTCTCTCTGACCTTCTTACATCCCTGTTACAAGCTCCCTTGTGATTACATTAGGACCACCCAGATAATCCAGATAATCTCCCCATCATAAAATCCTTAATTAAGTCCAATCTGCAAAATCCCTTTTATCTCTATGGTAGCATTCACAGGCTCCAGAGATTAAGTTGTGGACATCTTTGGGGAAATGGACATTGTTCAGACTAGCACAGTCCACTCTCTGACCACCAAAGATTTGCATCCTTCCACATGCAGAAAATATTCAACTCATCCCAACATTCCCAAAAGTCTCAACCCGTTATGGCACCAATTCAGTCTAAAATCTCATCTAAATATCATCAGTCCAAATGACCAAAATCTCAGCATATAAATCATCTAACTCAAGTGTAGTTGAGACTGTATGATCCATCCCAGGGCAAAATATCTCTACATCAGTGGACCTCTGAAACTAGAAAACAAGTTATCTGCTTCCAAAATACAATAGTGTAACAGAAATAAGATACAAGTTATAGATATTCCCGTTAAAAAGTGGAGAAATGAAAGAAAAAAAAGGAGTCACTGGTCCCAAGCAAATTGAGATACCCTAGTAGGCAAAGTCCATTTAGTTTCAAAATCTAGGAACAAACCTCTATGCCTGTTGGCTCCACCATCTGGGCTTGGCGATCTGCGTCTGAGTCATTTCTCTTTTTCTTGAAGGGTAGTTTATGTTTGTAGCTGAGTAGTTCTATCAGCCTTTTTCCTGACTTTATAATTTTGGGAGTCTGACAGGCTTCTTTAATTTTATCCATCTCTGTCCCTTTTAGTTCAAGCTGGCAATGTTCCTGCTGATATAACATTCTCAAGAACCTTTTAGGTCTCCCATGTATATGACAGGGATTTACTCCATTAGACAAGAGAGTCCTCCACAGATCTTTCCTAAATAATATCTCTCTTCCTGGCTTCTGCTGAGATGGCTGAGCCACCTGCCTAATTTTTTCAGAGTCCTCTATGTGATTGAATACTTTGCAATTTTTATCCTCTGAAGGCACTACTAAAAAGTTGTTGAGCCATACCCTTGGCTTTCTATTCTAGAGCACACTTTCCTGAGACAGTGAATCTCCTAATTTCAGCACCTTTTGAAATCAGAATAAGCTGGTAATTTTCTAAATCATCAAGTACTGATCCCATTTTGCTGAAGTTCTTTTCTCAATTTATCTCTTTCCTTTTGCATTTTACCGTAAGCAGCAAGAAGAAACTAGGCACACCTTCAACACGTTGCTTGAAAATCTCCTCAGCTATATAATGAACATACAAGTTCATTGCTTATAAATTCTGTTTCCACATAACTGTAGGGCACAATACAGCTAAGCCTCCTGCCACTATATAACAAGGATCTCCTTTCCTCCAGTTTCAATAACATGTTTCTTGTTTCCTTCTGAGCTCTCACCAGAAGCACAATTTAACATCTATATTTCTACCAACAGTTTGTTTTTGAAAACTTAGGTATTCTCTAAAATGATATAAGTTTTCTCTACCATGCTCCTCAGGTTTTTCTGAGCCCTCTCCACCAGCTCTTTAAACATCTGTATTTCTACTAACAGTCTCTTCGAGGAAATCGAGGCTTTTTCTATAATGTTCCTCAAAATTCTTCTAGCTTGTTCCCATTACCCAATTCTAAAGCCACTTCCACGTTTTTAGGTACTTATAGCATCACCCTGCTTCCAGTTAAAAAAAAAATCTGTATTCATTTCCTGTTGCTGGGAGCAAAACTCAAGGTGTCAGCAGGGCAAGTTTCTTCTGGACACTCCAGGAGAGAAATTTTACACTGTATTTTCTAGCTTCTAGTGCTTGCCAACATTCTTGGATTTGTTTCCACATCACACATGCAGACTACAAAGATCAGCGGAGCTTCCCATCCACACTTACCCAAGAAATAATTTTAAGTAGATAATATGCACCAAACACTGAATCTGATTGCAAAAAACAAAAGAGAGAGAGAGACACGCCACTGTAAAATCCAGATCATCATTATTCTCATATCTAAATGAGGAGGAGATTTCCAGATTAAAAAAAATCATGTGACTTCATAGTTAAAACAGTTTAACATTGTCCTAAGACACAGATAAGCAGTTCTTCTGTTCATGTCCCATTAAATATATTATCCAATCAAGTTATGTAAGTTATGTAAAAAAATGCTCCTATCCCCAAAATCCCAAGGCAAATTATATTCATTTATGCTTACCTTTTTGAAAGGACACACATACTTGAAAGATTTCCTAATCATTTAGTCTTTTTCCAACTTTGGCTTCTGGCCTGGTTATATGAAAGCTGAAAGAAAGTTTTGCACTTGTTCAGCAAAGGTATATTTTATGAAAGGGAATATTATTAGAGCTGCACCAAAGTTTAACTACTATATTCATGGGGTATTATTTTCCTCATACTTTATTTAATTTCTGAATGTGAGGTCAATTATTACTATTACATATCAACAGGGTAATTATAAGGCCAAGTACTTAGTGCTCTCCTCAAAATCCTTTTTTGCCATCTACTTTTGATTTTCCCAACATTTTCTTGTCTGAATTTTCTAAACTTGTTTTTCTAATAGATTAAATAAAGCTTATAAGCATTGCTAGTTGATGAAAACTTGGGCTAAGAATATTGCAAATGCTATTGTTTTTTACCTCTCCTCTCAACCCAATCTCTCACCATCCCACTTCATTGCCATGTTCATTGTCATTCAGGAAATTATATCCCCAGACTTGAAGGAGCACCCAGTGTTATCAAGGCATTAATCTAAACACACACATACTTTTTTCCCCCTAACTTTACTCTGATTTTTACTTCTATCCACTTTTGCTTCTGAATTCTTTCTGCCTCTAAACCTGAAAGGAAGTAACCAGGTTAGAGAGAGCAAGCATTGAGAGTACAAAGACAGGGATGTCAAAGAGATGTTGTTAATCCTCCACACAGCCTGGCCGCATTGATGACATTTTTCATTGTGTAGTTGAAAATTGGAAATATCTATGAGTTTATTAGAACTCTTCTTTCCTAAGTTCTATTGAACTGAAGATGAGTAGGAAGTTTAAAAATAGTAGGATTTGGGAGATCATTTAATTTAATCCTCTGCTTTTGTAGACAAGGAAATCCAAAGGAATTCAGGGACTCTCTATAGATCATACCAGGACTGGAATTTGAGCTTAATGACTCATGTGAGCATTCTTTCTGCCACACTTTACATCTTCGGTCAAGTTAAGAATAAAATAAATTTTGTTCTGATGTTCCACCTTGCTGTCTTAGATAATTTTGTTTGTAAATCTTACCTTTACGAAATCCAAATGTCATATATATCAGAATACTTTGTTTATTGACAAATTTTAATGCTCAAAAAAATACACAAAGTAATAGGATAAAATTAAGGAAAATGTTGAATGGTAAAATCATAAATTATTAAAATCTAGGTCTTTTTTCTTCTACATATTTTGGAAAACTCTACGGTTGATTTATTGTTATTGTGTTAGCCGGGTTGTCAAGACTGTGTTACACTCTTTGTGACATGTTGATTTGAATGTTTTTAATTTACCAAGAAAATTCACAATAAATTTAAACAATGAAGATTATAAAAGTTTATCCTTGTACTAGAGGACTTTAGGTTTGAGGCTCAGTATTTCAATACTTGAATAAAAAATACATTAAACTAAGTGCCATCCCAATCTTTCCTAACAACCAGATTACAGTTTTAATTTACTTAATAAATAATAAATATTTATTAGTTAGTGGTACAAGCATTTCTTTCATAAATAGTTAGCACTTTAGATTTAACTAGAACCACAACACTACCAGGAAATCTCACAACTATTCTCTGTTGAGTTCTCAGTCTCATTCTCTCCCAATACTGTCTCATAGCTTCTCTACCATCCTCGAATTGCAAAATTCCATCCCTTCTGATCCCTCTATTTTTATGGATGTGCCTCATATTTCCAATTTATCATAGAGTCTTAACATGGATATCTTTTTCCATGTGTCTGTGCTTGTCCTGTCTTTTCATCTTGCATTAGCAGTGGAAGGAATATATGTCCTGTGAATGACACTAACTTTACATCCATTTCTGCATATATTCTCAGAGACTTCACTTTGCTCTCTGTCTCTTTTATTTACCAGACTTTCAATGTCTGTCTCAGGACAAGTCATTCCCATTATCATTTATTCATCTACAAATATTCTAGTCTCTTTCACTTAAACAATAATAAGGAAAATAAAAGCAATTTCTTTCTTGACTTCACAAATCCTTTGGCTGTCCCTAATGTCTCCATCTCTTTCATAATCAAGTAGAAAGTGTTTGCTATAAATATTGGCACCTAATTCTGATTCACAATTCTCAAAGTTTAAAATATTATGAAATATTTCAAAGTGAAAAACAGAGAATAATACTACTCACAGCCATGTACCCAGCCCACCCCCAGATTTAATTAATGCTGATATTTTTGCCATATTGATTTGGATCTTTTTTCTAAAGAAGTGTTGTATTATGGATACAATTAAATCACCCTTCATTTAATTCCCATCCCTTTATTCCAGATGTTGCCTGTTATGCTGAAGTAAGTAGGTACAATTTCCACTCTAGTTTTTGTATTTTATAATATTTTATCTCTCCATAAAAGATATATGATGTTGTTTATATTATATCTACATACATCAAATCCAAGTATTGATATACTCTTGTACATTATGTTAATACATGGAGATTTAGTTCATTTATGTTACCTTTAATATAGTGTTCCACAGCATGAATTTGTCAAAATGTATTTACCATTCTCATATGAATGAACGTTTAGGTTGTCCAGTTTTCACACTTGTAAACAACCCTAGAGTAATCATGCTTGTTTATATTTCTTTGCTTGCTTGGGATTGTTTCTTTAGAAGGCGTATTGGTGGCCAGAGGGTACAGCATCTTCAATTTATTATGAATAGTCAAATTGGTTTTCAAACTGACTGAACCAGTTTATACCAAATATGTGAATATTCCCTTTTTCTCCACACCTTAACAACACTTGTTTTAATCAAACTTTTAGGTTTTTACTTATTTGAGGGGTAAAAATGGGCCTTGTACTTGTCATTTATTACTGCCTAGCAAATTACCCCAAAACTTGGTGGTTTAAAACAGCAAACATTTATCTTAAAGTTACTATGAGTTATGAATGCAGGCTTAGCTGGGAATCTCTGCTTCAAGTTCTCTCATAGGCAGCAGTTAGATGTTAGTTGGGGTTAGGTTTTTATCTGAAGGCTTCATTGGGGAATATTTACTTCTAACCTTGCTCATGTGGTTATGAGCAGGCTTTGGTGCTTTATGTGCTGTTATACTGAGGATTATGTACAGTAATCCTTATTGGCTGTTTGTAAGAGACCTCCCTCAGTTCTTTGCCACATTCTTCTTTCTATAAGATAACTGACAATATGGCAGCTAGTTTCATTCAAAGCAAGCAAGAGAGTTAGAGACCATAAGTGTGAGAGAAGTCAATCTTTTTATAAATTTATCTCACAAAGACACATTCATCACTTTTGTCATACTTTATTAATTAGTAACAAGTCACTAGGTCCATCCCACACTCAAGAGAAGGGGACTACACAGGGGCATGAACACCAGAAGGCATGTGTCATCGAAGGTCTTCATAGAGGCTGCCTACCACCGTATTTCACTGTAGTGTTGTCACATTTTCCTGATGATTAGTTGGTCATCTTTTCATGTTTTAGACCAAAATGTTTCTCTTTTGTGAACTACCTGTTTATATTTTTCCCATTTTTC
Organism: Equus przewalskii; assembly: GCF_037783145.1. Lineage (NCBI taxonomy): Eukaryota > Metazoa > Chordata > Mammalia > Perissodactyla > Equidae > Equus > Equus przewalskii. The sequence continues at coordinate 24,440,317 of NC_091847.1, read as the reverse complement.
TATCAAGTTATATGTTTCATTTCCTCTTAATATTTATATATTATGTATGCCTTCTGGATACTAATCTTGGTTAGTCTTATGAGCCGGAGCCCAGTCACTCATCAGACTGCTTTAATTTGATATCCTTTCCCACCCATTTCCTCTACCCCCATCAGCAAAGCCACTCTTATAAGGTCAACATTGATTTTCATTGTTAAATTCAGTGGATGCTTTTCAGCTCCCATCTTAATTGACTTGTTGGCAACATTCAATACAGATGAGTAGTTTTATTAATTTATCTTAAAAATATTTTTTGAGTCACAACTCTGTCAGGTATACCATTTGTTCTTGACTTTCATGACACTGTCATATATTGGGTTTTTCACCTTCCACTATGGCTGCTATTTGTCAGGCTCTTTTGTCAGTTTTTCTACCTCCATTTGACCTCAAAATATTTGACTTCATCGAGATTATTCCTGACATTCTCTCTCTGGTGATTTTATTCAGTGCTATGGATTTAAATTTATCATTATGCCAATATTTTTTGTCAAATTTATATCTCCTGAACCATATCACCAATCTCCTACATAATGTATCCATTTGGATTTCTCACAGTCCTCTCAAACTTAATAGACTTAAGTCTGAAATTTTGATCATCTTATTTCTCAGTTGTACCATAAATTACCACTCAGTTGATGATACCAGAAAACATCTATGGCACCTCCTTGTCCCTATAAACATCAAGTCTTGTGTGTACTACTGACTCAGACCTCTTCTATTCAGTTATACTTCTCCATCTCTACAGTTATCACCCTAGCCAAGCTACTTTCTTCTTTCCATAGGGCTACAGCATGGTCTCCCACTTTCCTTTTGCTTATATTTCACCACCTTTTAAAAAAAAAAAATAATATCCATGGCATTCTCTTTTTTTAATGTAAAAATAATGTCATAACTCTCCTGTAATAACATTCTAAAGGATTTCTGTTGAGTAAAATTCTAAATCCTCAAAGAGAGACCTCATTGATAGACATTGTACGGGGTGCATAACCTAGCTTTCCTGCCATATCCACCCTCAGTTTCCCCTGTCGCTCTGGTTACGCTGAGTTTCCATCTTTTTCTGTAAAATTCCAAACTAGTTTCAGGCAACATGTTTTTGAACTCACAATTTTCTCTCCATGAAGAAATATTCTCACCTTTGCCTGCCCAACTTGTACCCATTCTTCAGATTTTAGTTGTAGTGTCACTCCTTTGACACATTCTTCCCTGCCCTTCCAGCCTAGATTAAATAGTCTAGTGTCTATTTCATGACATTATTTAGTTTTCCTTCATATCACTTAACACAATTTTAATTATACAGTGATTTACAATTACTTTTGTAATTGTTTAATTGGTTAATATCTGCTTCATCCATACACGATGGCTATATAAAAGCCAGGCTCATATCTGTAGTAGTTTCACATTTCTAGATTCTATAATATTGCTTGGCCCATAGTTGGCACTTAATTAATATTTGTTCAGTGAATTGCCGAATCTACTGCTAGTTCTAGCTTCAGAGGAGCTTTTAATCCCATTGGTAGAAAATTAAAGAGAAATACAAAATTGAAAACTAAAATGTGAGTCATGGTCATTAAGGATACTCTAAGGGAAAGTTTCATAACCTTGCTAGCCATCCATTTCCTCATTATTAAATGAAAGGTTTAACCTAGATCAAGTCTAAGATCATTTTCACCTCTAAAATTAAGCAATTTTAACTGCTGGCTCAGGAAGAAAGAGAAATCAATGTGCTCCCATGTAGTCAAGGAAAATTTCATAAAGATGTTTTGATGACAAAAGCTATAATAGCTGGGGAAGAAATAGAAATCAGCATAGGTATCCTGATACAGTGAGATGGACCAGCTGCCTGGAGTAAAGGGCTATTTTTAGTTGCTGAGGGAGAAATGGTTTGCTTGGAGCCATTCTCTAAGACACTTAAAAATGAGGACAAGGGTTTGAAACTGATTTGAATAGCCACAGGACATCGTGAGATTTTGAACCATGGTGTAACACGACTGTGTATTATTTTAAAAATAAAAAACATGTATTGATTTGGGGCTATGTGCTGGGCACCGCTAGGCACCAGTGATGCAAACATGAATGAGATATGGCCTTTGCCTCTGTGTACCTCAAAATAGTAGGGTGGCAGTCTTAAAAATGGATAATTATAATTTTAAATCACAAAAGGAATGTATAGAAGAAGAAAACACCTATTTAACTAAAAATATAATATGTTCGTAAGTATTTCATAACAAAAAGCAATGTTGTAAGGTGGAAAGATCTTGTTTCAAGTCATATTCTTTGAAGAAGCAAGACCACTTCCAGGAATATAGCCATTTTGAAGAGATAGAGGTCTGGATATATATGGAAAGATCTCTTTACATCACCTCTTCAAGTCTCACTTTCTTTATATGTAAAAAAATAAAATAAATATTGAATGTATTGGAAGCATAAATATTACAAATGTTGGAAAACAGATCAATGTACAAACGGAATCTGAGTATACAATTAAAGTGAATCAGTGAGGAAATGATGCAAAATTTATCAGAGATGTAAGGACAACTGCTTCCCCCTTTGGAAAAATAGATTTCCAACTTCTGCTGAAACAAATATGCATACACCAGATGAATTTAAAATAGTTAAAAGCTTATATTTGAGTACTTTCTCTGAGTCACTCACTTTTAAGTGCACCACCTGTATTATCTCACGTAATACTTGAAAAGTCCCTATAAGATAGATATTATCAGTAGCCCCATTTTAAACACAGGGAACTGAGACACTAGCAAGTTAAGTAGCTTTCCCAAGGTAACCCAGCATTATGATTTGAACTCAAGGACTCTGGATCATGAACATGATTTCTTAATACCATGTTCCACAACCTCTACAAAGATAGAATCAAAAGCCTGCAAATGTTGGATTAAAGGTATAACTTTAGGAATAATCTATGAAAATTGTTTTCACAACTTTGATGTGGATAAAATCCTCCCTGAGGCAGAAATCAAAGCCACAAAATAAAAGTATGTAGATGTGATTTCAAAAAATTTCAAAATGTATTTTATCATGAGTGATACTTGAAACACAGTAAAACACAAATGTAAAAATGGAAGGAAATATTTGCAGTGCATATAGTACAAATTGTGTTAATATTATTAATATACAAAGAATTTCCACAAATCAGTATAACACAAAATCTCAGTAAGAAAAATAGTAAAAGGAGAAAAGATAAGAACAGCAATTCACAGGAAAATAAAAACAAAAGGCCTCAAAACATATTTTTAAATGCATCTTCAAATTCATAAGTGAATGAAAATGCAAATCAAAACACAAAAGATACCACTGGCAAAACAAAATATTAACGGTATCCAGTGTTGTTGAGGGAACATCATACACTACTGGTGTGCTTATAAATTTCTCCATGCTTTCAGGAGGGTGATTTTTAGTATTATCAAAATATATAATGTGCATTTCCTTTGATGAAGTAAATTATTTTCTGGAAATCTAATCAGTACAGTGTAGTGGTTAAGGACTTTGGTTTCAAAAAAAACTGGATTCGGTTTTCTACTCTACCATTATTATATCTGTGCCCTTGAAGAAATTCCTCATTTTCATAAGCCTCAAATTACTCATTTGAAAACAAGAAAGCAATAGCAAAATTGCCGCACAGGGTTGTTCTGTAGATTAAATGAAATCATGCATGTAAAGCAATTAACACATTTTAAGAGTTGATAAATGTTAAATATTATGATTATTATTAATTATACTATAGTTATGTCTCAAGTGTGAAGGAATGGCTTTATGAGAATGTTTATTGTACTATAAAAGTAATAGTTTTGATTAATAGTATTCAATGCATTCTTAGAATCACTGCATCATCTTTGTAAAATTGTGGGGAATAAAGTGGTCCTCAGAAGACAGGAGATGGGAAAATGTTGCTCTGTGTGAGTAAAGTAACAAATGCAATGGGTGCAAATTCAGAAAATTTGTAATAGTTAATAGGCAAGCCTTAAAATGTCTATTAAGTGGGCACTGTTAACTCTTTAAAAAAATGAGGTAAACACTAGAGATCAATACAAATTCAAAAAGTCAACTCTATTCTCTATGTGAAAGAAATGTTGAGTTTGCATTTTAAAACATTGTGTATTTTTACTTCAGAAAAGCATATGACATTTCTCTTATTTATGGATGAGATTGTGAAATATGACAATACAACTGGGCAGTAGTATTCTATGAAGACTCAGATGTATTACTAACAATGGAGAGGATGGAATTTAAACGTGTGGCAGTTAGTCTGGATGTGAACCTGAATAAGATGTGTCCTTTAGACTGACTAAAATTTCTACCAATTGATACATTCTGCTTAACATTTTTATCAGAGTTAGGAGAGTTTTTGGAATATGATTTCTAAATTTGCAGATCTCACAAAATTGCATAGGTTGAATTATGTAGGTGATGTAATCAAGATTTGAAATGATCTAAAGGATTTAAGGCACTCTGTTAGAATCAACAAGATACTGCTTAACAAAGAGAGCCGTAAATTGTTTAAGGGTCAAAATGTCAATTGCACAATTACAGAAGTTCATATGATGAACTATTATTATACACAAAGAAATGTGGTCCCAAACTGTAAAGCAGCTTTTAAAAATAACGTTCTCACATTGTTTTACCAGCATGCCATTCTTTTCAGTATTCAGATTATTGTATTTCATTTTAGACACCACATTTTAAGAGAAACATTGACATACTGAAATACATCCAAGTGCATATGAAAATACATTACAGATTTAAGAGTTGAAGGAACTAGGACTGTTTCCACTGATGAAAAGGAAATTCAGAAGAGACATAGTAGGTCTATTCAAACTTCTGAAGGTTTTACTTGCATCTAGGGAAGAGAATTGTGATATCTGGAGAACAGCTGAAAGCTGCGAGAAGATGAACTTCATTTTAGAGCAGACTTCCTCACAATTAGAGATGTCCAATAATGCAGTAATGTTTTCTAGTGTTAAAATCCTGTGAGCTGGAAGTAGCTAAGTAGACAGTAGGAAACCTTCAGTGTTGTAGACGAAGATTTGTTTATAGGAGAAAGTTGGATTAAATACCTCTAAGATTTCTTTTATAAAAAGAAGCATGGTAAAGTGAAAATAATAATCTTGAAGGCAGAAGACTTCCAAGTCAAGCTTATTCCACCACCCACCCATGTTTCAAGGCAACTTAACTTAGAGTGACGTGCTAGATTGTTTTTAGGGTAGAGGAAAGTCAATTAATGATACCTAATGGAAACTTTTCACAGTAACTGCAACATCAGTTCTTTGTATTAAAGTGGCACAGCAGGACTCTCCTCAACTCAGAGGAGAAAGGAAATTCCAGAGGGAGGAGTCCTTCATGATGAACACTTTTTCCACTACTGTACTCGAGTTACATTTTTTTTTTAAGTTCTATTCTTCTCCCAACAGCTATGCCCTGTTTACTTTGTAGTTCTCTAACAGTAACATAGAATAAAAGGGACAAAAAAAGCCTTGGTGATTCAATTTACTTTCATTTCAGTCATCATCTGTCTTATTTTTGTGCATTTTCTCCTTGTCAATCTACTTGTTCAGCTTTTTCTATAGACTACTTTGCTGGCCTCTGGGATTTGGAAAAGATAGAATCAGTGTGCCTGACTCTAAATGCATTTACAAACCAGATTATATGTATCTAAGTACAGCAAACGTTTCATGAGACCTAAACGTTATTATTTCTGTCATTCAATCACAAAGAATTTTTCCTCTTTGATTTTGAAAACTCTGTTTCAGGCAGGAGCTCAGAAGATTAGAAATAAAATTATAGAATAGGCTAGATTTGTACCCAAAGCACCTCCATCCATCTCATGATGACTTCTCTTCCCTTCCCTTTGTGGACACTGTTCCACTCCCACAAACTCTTGCTACCCTTATACTCTTCCACTGTATCAGAAATGTTGCTGAGTGCTTACTGGGATGAGGAGTAGAACTCTTTTTTTCAACTAAAGCTGGTCTCTTTTCTTTCCTAAAGGAAACTCTATTTATTGTTATCCAGTTTTATATGGTAGAAGCTGCCTCAGATCCTGAAACACTAGGAGTCTTGAAAATCGAGAGTTGACGATATATTTTTAATATTTTCTGAAAGCCCTTCTGTACCTTCTAGACAAGGTTAGGTCCTAGTTCATTATATGCTCTCACCCTGTACTTTTATTTTGTTAGCACTTAATCACAACTGGATTTCATTAGCTGTTTGTGTATATATAATTTTTAATATCCGCCTCCATGCATAGAATGAGTGTTCCATGGAGACTGACACTGTGTCTGTCAGGTTCAACGCTACAATTCTAAGACACATCCCAATGCTTGTGGCATAAGAGATATAAGAGATACTTAATGATTATTTACTGAATGAATATCATTTTGTTCGTGGAAAAAAATCATTGGATGGGCTAAGAAAGGACTTGTATGTTTATTGATAACATTCACTTATGTATATATATTTTTTTGATTACCTATTTTGTGCCAAGTATTCTGCTAGAATCTAAGAATATATAATTAATTCTTTGTTTTCACCTACTCAGAGTGATGGCTTAAGGTGGGTTTTGTATCAGAAATAACGTTGGAAGAAGACAATGGTATATTGATTTGAAATAGCTCTTAATTATATAACACCCAGAAGTGCTCTGATGCCCTTTCACCACCCACCACACTTCCAGCACCCTGTCCATACCCTTAACCACTGACAGGTATAAGTAAACTCCATCAGTCTTGCCTCGGATAAGGATCACTTGAGGCTTAACTTACATTTCAGATTTCCTCTGCAGGATCAAGCCAACACCCCCTCTGCAGGACTTTCCCTGACAACCATCCTTGTTGGGTCTTCTCCTCTTCCTCCTCCAGTTCCTTACCAGTCTCCTAAGGGAGGACTTCCTCAATCTGACACTTGCGTACGAATCTTCATCTCATGATCAGCTTCTAGTGAACCTGAGCTTAGACTAAATTTTTCTCCTCTTATTTGTAATATCTTGATGATTATCTTATACTCAGTTGTTCTCAGTAGCAATTTATAAATAAAATCATTAACTCTTAAGGATTATTTTAATTCAAGAACTAGGTGTTGCTTCAAAATTCTTACCTCATAAATTGTTACATAATCCCTTTAAATCCCAAGTATTTCTGTACAACACTAGTCTTTGCAAAATTAGTAGAAAAGAGTCTATCAAAATTCTTCTTCTCAAATGAGAAGGTCTCATTACTGAGATAAAGGCTAAACTAACCACAGCACGTGATAACATTGCATATTAGTTTTAGTCTAACTGAAATACCTTTTAAAAGCCTAATTTTGAATGGATTTGGACAATAGCAATGTTGGAGAAGTATGAGATTGTAACCCTCTAGATAGTCCCAGCCACAGTTTTAAGCAGAGTCTGACAAGGTTGTGAATCTTTGACAAGAGGAAATGACCCATTGGGTCTGAACTGAGAAACTTCACATCTATTCTCATTTGGGAACAAAGCGCCAAAGGTTTGAGGTAAGAGGTTCATTTTTTCTTCCACTGCACAGGCAAGCTGTACTTTTAATTAGAAAATATTTATTGTTTCAATGTGCCTGCAAAAGGCTTTAATTTTACCAGAGGAGTCCTGCTCTTTCTCCAAAATGCAAGAGGCATACTAGCCTATCCGATTGTTAGATAAGATATTAAAATTAAAAGGGCTGCTTCCAGTCTGTCATCTCTGGCCCCTTCCCAATTACTTCCACTCATGCCCTGCCCCCCAGTTTGGCCAAGTGAAAATAATCTGAAGCCTTTTGCATGAAGTTTTAGAAAATTTTCCCTGTAATTCACTACCTAATTTTCTGCATTATAGAGGAGTTGCATACATTTTTTTTTTTTTTTTTTGAGGAAGATTAGCCCTCAGCTAACATCTGTGCCCATCTTCTTCCACTTTATATTTGGGATGCCTGCCACAGCATGGCTTGATAAGTGGTGCATACATCCATGCCTGGGATCTGAACCTGCAAACTCTGGGCCACCAAAGCAGAGCATGCTAACTTAACCGCTATGCCACCAGTCTGGCCCCTGCCTACATTTTTAAAATCAAGTGTTCTGTTTTCTCATACACAATTAATATGTGAAGTTCAAGAATCATTTGCTCATTTACTTATTCAATAAAAAATGTCCTTTGAGCACCTGCTAGTTTCCTGGGACTGTGCTAGGTGGTGGGCTAAAGAGATGAATTAAACACAGTGTCTGTTCTCAGGAAGGTCAAGTTTTAATGAAGAGGCTGATGTGTTTAAAACAATACAAAGACTAAATCAGGAAAAATAAACATATGTGCAGGACACAGATTTTGTTATTTATTGGAAATAGATATTTTGAGGGTTTTTTTTAGCTTAGCTTATTAACATTACTCAACAAAAGAATGACAGTGAAAACAAGGCACTGTTTTTTAGCCACTAAATAAAAGTATATGGGATATATTATAGAAGTAGCACTCTTAAAGCAATTTCCCCTCTTTCATCTGGAAATTAAATCTCAGGTGTTAATGTGAAGTTCAGACTACTGTTATTGTGTAAATGGGTAATGGCAATGAAATGCAGTAGGTCTTATAGTGGTGGCAGGAATAGAGTGCAAAGAACAAAAGGTGGTAGAACATCTTCTCTGCCTAGGGACCTGCTTCCCAGGGGGCAGTCTTGATCTGGCACTTGCAGGATGTGCATATAAAATTGTAAGTTAGAAGATGGGACAAAGATATTCCAACAGGAGCTACAGACTGTACAAAGAAAGGGACAAAGGAAAAGATATATATATTCAAAAATAGTGAAACATTGAATGCTGGTAGAGCCTAGAAATGTGGCTAAGTGACCCACTCCATAAATGGCATGGGCCTTTGAGTCTGACGATTTATTGGATATGGGTGCCATGCTTCATAGCTCTCATTTTAACCACTTTGCTAGGTGCTTAATTTATATATCTTCTCTAATACCATAGAACTTCAAGGTGTGTTTTGTTTTCTCCTTAATTAAGATAAGAAAATGAAAGCACAGAGAGGTTACTTCATTCATTCATTCATTCATCCATCCAACAAATATTTACTGGATGCCCATGTACAGATACTAGATGCTTGTGCTTGCAGGGGAGGAAGACATTTCCTCTAGCCTCTCTGGGTTCGTCTGGCTGAAGAATGAATTAAATTCACATGAGACAGAATAGCAGGAGAAAATTAAACAAAGCTTTATAACATGTATACATGGGAGAGGCTCAGGCAAACTAAGCAACTTGCCAAAATGGCTGAAGCCCCCACCTTAAATATCATACTCAGCTAAAGACAAAGGATGTTGGGGGTAGGGAGAGTCAGTTACAGGAGGTTATCAGACAAGCACAATACACAGGAATAAATTATGCAGATTTAAGTCCTTGCATTCTGTATTGATAGGGGTTTCTAGAGATAAGGTCATCCCCCTTCTTCCTGGTACAGAGAGGGAGACAACTTTACAGATGGAGATTTCCTTTACAATGTAGATGTCTCTTACAAAGGGCAAGCAAGTTCCACTCCTCAGATCCTCCTTCCCTGTCCCAGTTTATTAAAAGTAACCAGCCCCAAATAGTCCTCATGCCAAAGAGACATATCTTGGGGTGGCCAATTCTTGGCCCCCACATGCTAAAAAGTGAACAGATAAGTATGTTCCCTGTCCTCACAGAGCTTAGACTGGAGAGAAAAAAAGTGATATTAAATAAGTAATTCATCAAAGTGTGATGAGTGTGTTGAAGAGGAAGTAAAAGTTTCTATGGGTAGAAATAGAAGAGTCCAGTAAAAAGTAAAAGTGAGATTTGAACACATGATTATTGGGCCTAAAGCCTTTTCTCTTTTTATAATGCTGTGCTACCTCAGTTCCCAGAAGCAATGTTTTTGCAAATGTCGGAGGCTTTCCCCTGAAGACCTAGGAGCATCCTTTGGAGGTACAGATAAAAGCTTGTTTTTTATAAAGTATGTACTCACTTTACCTTCTACTTGTGTCAAGTGATAGTGTTTTCCGTTTATGGGAAGTGATATAATGCTTTATTTAAAAATACATCTATTAAAACAAACATAGTGATCTGATTTAAAGAAATATAACAAATAACTAACAATACGAGAATACGCATGGTTATGACAGAAATCCTAATTGAAATTTAAACATTTCTCTGATCGTGCCAGTTCTGCAGATGCTCTGGTTTGTTCTCATTCCAATTATTTCTTGTTTCTGATTCCTAAAATGGGACCTCTAGTATTGACCCACTAAGCATTTGGTAAGTACAGTATGGTAGTTCATTAAAATGTAAATTAGGTTAAGTGCTTAGAAACATACAGGGGGATATGTAAATAATGAAGAACAATGAGAAGCCGTCTCTTTCCCCCAGGAACTTTGCTTCTCTAATAGTTTGAACCTTATCCATAGTCATGAATCTAGCTGGGAAACACTCTCAGTAAAAATTCTGGAGATAAAGCAAATGAGCTGAGGGCAGCAGTGTGAGACTTCAAATGACATTGGAGGATTCAGAAAGCTATCAGGGAATGCTATTGTATTTAATGAAGGAATCGTACCAGGATTTAATGGTTTCAGTGTTTACCCCTAACTGGATCATGAGGCACATTAGCGTGTTTCTCCTAGAGTTTGTCTCTCAGGAGCTGTGTAAGTCAGGGCTAGATCAGTTCAAGAGATCGAACCTAACTACGACTAGTTGAAGCAAAAGAGGCAATAGAGTTTCCTCCACTGGTTTCAGAAAAACATCTCCAGGAAGGATTCTTCTTGGGTCACACACCCACCTTTGGGCCATTCCCAGTGACCAGGGATTGATGTGCCTCAGCCTGTATCACCCGTGGGTGTAGACAGGTTGAAAGGCGTTTGTAGAAGGCAATGGAGGTGTATTGGAAGATTAAAAGAAAAAGTCACTTAGAGAAGTCAATATGTAAAGTAACTCAAAAGGATGGAGCACCTGGGAAACCATAGGATTTGCCAACATGAGATAAAGTTTTAATTCTGTGGGCTTCTATTACAATCTAACCTCCATCCTTCTCCTCACACTGTTCTTCCCCAAGTCATTCAGGGCAACCTTGGTGTCTACAAAGAGCTTGTCCCAGGCTTCAGCCTACTGGAAACTTCCATAACATTGGACATTAACAAATCCTCCTTCTTTTGGAAATATATTTCTTTTTAATCCAGGATAACATTCTCAATGGGTTTTTCTCCTCTGAAGACCCCTTCTGATCTCTTCTGCTAATTTCTCTTCTATCACTTTACTCCTTAAATAATAATTTCCTCAAGGTTCCCGTTTTCAATCCTCACATGTTCTCATTCACCACTCTCCTCTACTGACAATACAATTAAAATCGGAATCATGGCTGACTTGTGTGATTTTGTTGTTGTTGTTGTTGTTTCTTAGAGAGTACTTTCTACATGCCAGGTATTGTAAGAAACAATAGAAGCTTAGAAAGGTGATTTGATCCTGTCTACTCCTGACTTTAAATTCTATCTATATGCTATTGACTTCCAAATATATGCCTCCTAGACTCAGTCTTCCACACTTAGATTTCCAAGGAAGTAGTATGACTTTCTCCCAAGTGGCCTACTTCAAACTCAAGGTGTCCCAAATGAGACCCACTCAAAATCTGCATTGCCTCTGTATTTCCTGTCTTAGTAGTCACTAGTGTCATCTGTTTGGTCATCTAAACTATGTCATTGTTGACTTTTCCTTCTTCCTCACTGGCCGCAGCACATTGATTCTAAGTACAAACTGTTATCTCTCTATTTTTATTCCCTCTACCTTTGTTTCAGTGCAAATCCAACCAAATGACTATTTCTATAAACTTTTATTAGAATATAGTCACATTTATTCATTTGCCTATGTTCTACAACTGGTTTTGTGATGTGATGGCAGAGTTGAATAGTTGCAACAGAGACTTCATGGCCAGAAAAACCTATCATTAGAAAAGTTTCCTGAATCCTGCTCTAGCATAAACTCTCATGGTGTCTTTTCTGGACCAATGCAATGGTGCTCTCGGTTTTCTCTTAGTGTCCAATCCATCTTCACCTAACACCATTTTATTTGCAAACTCAATCCTTGCCACTTTATAGCCCCAGTTTAAAAACAAATAGTGACAAAACTTTGATGACTGTTCATTGCCCAGATAAAAAATGTTAACCCTACATTAGTTATGTAATGCTGCATAACAAACTACTCTAAACTTTATTGACTTTGTGGATTAACTTGGCAGTTCTTGTGCTGTTCTCAATGGTGGGATTTTTGTGGCTGCATTCACCTGACAGGTAAGATGAGAACTAGGACACTGGGATGGCTGGGTCTTTCTTTCTGTGTAGTCCCTATAAGGAGACCAGCCTTGGCTTCTTACATTAGAGCTAGATGGTAAGAGGCAAGCCCAAGTATGCATTCATTTGCCAGCTCTTACATCACACTTGCTGGTGGCCCAATGGCTAACACAAGTCACTTAGCCAAGCCCAGAATCAATATGGGAGGAGACTATACAAAAGTAACAGTCCCAGGAGGCATGATTCACTTGGAGCCGGCCAATGTCAGTCAGTCTGCCCCATAGCATACCTTCAAGGCCTTTCCCAATCTGGCCTCAGATTACAGTTTTCATTTATGATTCATCCCATGAAGCATCCCTTTTTAAGAAGCTGTCAGCTCTTACTTGAACAAACTCCCTGAATATGCCATGCATTTTCTTACATTCATGTTTTTACTCATTCTTTCTTCTTCCTTGAATTTCTTTTCTTCTCCCACCTTGCTCCACAAGTCACACCTGTCAGTCCTAAGAATTCTTCAAGATATACTTCAAATCTCCCTGCCTCTCTGAGGCCTTTTCTAGCTCTTCATGAAAGTTTGATCTGGCCTCTCCACTAACGTGTAACCACCCACAGCTAGAAAGACAGTTATCACTTCATAGCACCTTTCTGTGTCTCTCCCTCCTGCTATCTGATGCAAAAACTTCAGGATGGTAACTTTGTCTCAGTCAGAAGTTTGTATGTTCAAAACCTAAAATGACATCATCTCTTTTAAGACATCTTGAATTCCATCAGTGACGAGGTCCAGGAAGTACAGCAGAGCCTGGCACTGTGGATCATTTTATGTCCTGAAGACAATATAAGAAAAATTCCAATTTCTCTTGCAGAGTAATTTCTAATCATGTGGGATTTTTTTTTTTAAGAGTGTTGTATAATGCATGGTGGTGTAAAAGGGTAAAATTCTGTGCTTTATTTCAAATTTCAGGGAAGAGTTAGAGATGAGGCCAAAAGCATTTGCTCATGAAATAGAATGTGCGTATGAGCTTATTCAAGCTAGGAAGAAGGTTTTATCTGTGATAATGCCTTAGTGCTAAGAAAAGTAAAGGTGATTTCTTGTTAAACAAAATGGACCTTGAGAAAGTATGGTTTTATAGGTCTGAAGTGGTTGTTCTTTTTTTTATATTAAGTATGAGTAGATGACGTTAACTCAGCAAGTATTGTTAAGCACTTTCTGTTGAGTGTGTGACAATGAGACAATATCTTGGAAAAAATAAAAGTATCCTTATATATGCTCACACAAACATACTTGTACAAAGCTAAGGGTATCTGTATCCTTAAGAAGTAAAGTTTATGAGGGAGAGAAAAAGTATAATCACGTAGATACAACACAAGACAGAAGATGACCGGTTACTGCCACAAAAGAGCAGGAAGTTTTGAGAACAAAGAGCAAGAGGAAAATTCCAGATTAGAATTAGTTAATGGCTATAAATCTAAACATCTTCTGTTAAAAGATGAAAATTATTATAAGAATTATACAAACTGCAAAATTTTGACTAAATAGTAACTTTAAATCAGGCATTATATATGATCATATCTCAGGTAGAGTATAGTCTAAAGACATGTCTAGCCTGTATAAATTTTTTATTGGATTAATTGTAACAATTAAAAACTAGGAGATTTCAAGTAGACATTTAGACTTCTGAGTTATTGTAGAGTATTAGAAATTTGGCAACAGTCTACATTGCTTCATGGCAATGATTGGCTCCAGCTGAGTATTAGCTGTACTTTTAGGCAGGGCTTTCCCTTCCCAGATCCCCTCCTCTACTGTACACTTTAGTACATTATACCTGCCCCACTTTATGTTATTTACTTAGTTTCGTAAGCATTGGAGTTAGCAAGCCCTGAAATGTTTAAATTTTATTTTGTTTTGAAAACAAACTAACTCATGTGGAGATATTGACATTAGCATATTCTCAAATATTGAAACATTCTCAGGCACAGTTCCTTTAGCAACGTTATGTGTCCAGGTTATCAGAACGTTTAGCTGAGAAGCTGTTTCTGGATCTCCTTGAGAATTTTTTCTTTTAAATGCTACTTATTAAATTTTTCTACCCGTGAAATGAAATAATTTCTTTGACTAGCTGCTTAGGTCTAATGTAAAAGTAGAGTCACATCAGAGGAAGTAAATGGCATTTTTGCAAGAATATGTTTTGGTTCGTTGTCATTTATTTAAGGCAGTTGCAAGGCAGATTTGTGGATGTTAGAATATTCTAGAATATCATTTGAATGTTCTTCAGTTAATGGCAGAATTTGGAGCAGAAGGTAACATGTGAGACGGTAACTTGTAGAATACTGATTTGAATAAAGGAGGCTGTTTTGGTTAACAAAATATTATTTCAGGAAGACAATACATTATTAAATGGAAAGTTATAGTGCTTTTATAGCTACAGATCAGTTGCCAACAGTAACAGAAACGTATAATACACAGATAATTCCTAAATTCACCAAAAATAATACTACTTTTTTACAGCCTCCAATGATATCCAATTTGGACTCATATATGTCTTTAAAATTTGGCCCTTATTTCCATGTTAATTTGGCTCAGCTTAATTAGTTATAAATTACTGAAAAGAGAGACGTGTGTAATTGAACTAATGATGACAGGCTTTTACTAACAATATTGTGAATAATTTAATAGAGGCCCTTGAAATTTGGTTAATTTGAATTCTAATGGATCATCTTACCTACAGAATATAATTCATTTGATGGCAATTGCTATTCATAGTAGAAACTCTTTATGAAAATTGGATATTTGAGTTAAACTACATTCATAGCCAAGAATAAAATTTATTTGATCCATAAGACAGACTTGATCAAGAATTAAATGTTCAGTCTTGAGAAATCTACATTAGAAAATGAATTATGAATGATCTTTCAAGATTGAACTTATTATCTTGTTATGTGTAACTTTAAATTTCTTTTGGTTATTTACTACACTCTGTAAGTTCTAGAACCTTAGATACAAATATTTTGTATTGCTAATTAAATACATTGCTTCTTTTGAGTTAAGTGGATACATCATAATTATTTGGGGCCTCAAAGAACATCCTCCTTAAATCAGTAGAAATCGAAAAAGATTGCTTTGTAAATTCTCTTTAAAACAGTAATTTTATATAAAAGGATATTAGGCTTTAAGTTCATTGTCCTAAAATGGCTTAGAAATTCTGACTAATTTGGCATTAAGTTTAGTAATATTTATATAAATTGGTTTCGTTACATTGCAGTACTTCATCTTCATGCTGAATTGTATATGCCTCTCGGTTCTTATATTACCATATCCCTGCATATATTTAAATGATGTATCTAATATTGGATCTATATGAGTTTGGAGCTTAGAGCCAGATACATGGTAGATACTCAAAAGAGGATTGTTAAAATGCAATGGCTATGTGATGCATACTTTATATACATACACGTGGATTTTATAAAGCTCTCAACTCATATAAACTTTAATCACTTAGCTTGTCAATGAAATATGAACAATTTTGAAATGTCATCTAAAAGCAAACATTAATACTTAAACCTGGGACATTAAACAATTCCACTGCTTTGCACACAATGCAATTTGGTAATTACTGAGGGGATAAAAGTATTCTTTAATTAGTGACATTTAAGTCAATACTAGATGTAGAAAGAAAAATGCTCTTTACTTTGAAATGCATTGTTTGATTATTTCAAGTTTCAATATTGAGATACACATGTTTAAACACTGCCCAAGGATAATTTTGGTGATGATTACAACACTTTTAGACAGTGGATCAGAAATAGAAGAAACGTTTATCTCTAATTTCCTATGAGGGATCCCTTCATGTGACAGGAAATTAAACTAAGTGATACTTCACTCGTCTTCCAACTTGAAGAATGTACAATAGGAAGGATCATTGTATCCGATTGGTATTATTTGTATGACATCCACATATTACAGCTAAAAACTGTTGTTTAATTCTAAGGGAGGCAGGCAGCATCATGTTGTAGTGAAGAATGTGGCTTCTGAAGCTAGAATGCCTGACTTCAATTCCTGGCTCAACTTTGTACTAGCTGTGCAAATTTAACAAGTCACATAACCAATTTGTGCCTCAGTTTCTTCATATACAAAATAGGTATAAAAATTGTACCTTCTTCATAAGTTTTCCATAATAATTAAATGAGTTAATATATGTAAAATGCTTAGAACAGCACCTGGCCCTTCATAAGTTCCATGTAAGAGTTTGATAAAAAATGTCTTTTTGGGGGTCGGCCCTGTGGCCGAGTGATTAAGTTCTCGTGCTCTGTTTCGAAGGCCCAGGGTTTTGCCGGTTCGGATCTTGGGTGCGGAAATGGCACTGCTCATCAGGCCACACTGAGGCAGCGTCCCGCATGCCACAGCTAGAAGGACCCACAGCTAAAATATACAACTATGTACTGGGGGGATTTGAGGAGAAAAAAGCAGAAAAAAAAAAAAAAGATTGGTAACAGTTGTTAGCTCAGGTGCCAATCTTTAAGAAAAAATTAAAATAAAATGTCTTTTTTGTAATTCTATATGAGTATAAATAAGAACTATTTTCATCCTCAGAAATGTATATTTCGTGCATAGAATAATTTAGAAATATGTTTCCTACTAGGCAAAGTTATAATCCAAGCCTAAGAGGAAATGACTATGTGACCTTGGGTGAGTCATTTAACAGTCCTGAGCTGTGTTTTCTCCAGCTCTGATATGGGAAAGTTGGTCCACATAGTTTCTGAAGAACCCTCCATCTTCAAAAAAATCTATGATTCCATAGATTCATTCTGCTATATTCCAGAGGATATTTGATGTTAACAATAGACCAATAAAAATTAAAGCAAGTAATTCATTATGATCCTTGACGTATAATAGATGATTAAAATTATTGAAAGAAATGCATGCTCAAATGTATCTTTATTTCCTTATATTGCAGTTTCCATGGACAGGGACACCATATCACGTGAATTAATTAGGTATAAAACTGGATCCAACAATGTGTTGATTTGAATTGTCGTTACATTTTTTTGCAAATTGGAAGATTTCAACTTAATCTGATAGCATCAGGAAGGACTCTATAAAGCTCAAATGTAAATTTGTCTGAGCTATGAATACAACTCTCCTTCCTTATTATTCTACTAACATGTATGCTTAATGGGAGTAAAAGACATTAAATCTTGTAAAAAATCTGATTTTGTTTCATTTTATTTTATTTCATTTCATTTTATTTGGTGTGAAAAGCTTGAATATAAAGGCATTCAAAAAATAGCGAGCAGGGAATTAAATTTAGGTGTGTTAAAGGTTATATATAAGTCAGTTTTACTATTACTATGCATCAAGACTTCTTCCCCTACAATTTATTAATACAATGGATTTGGAGTTTGGGTTATTTATGTTGGTTATTAGTAAAGCAGGAATAGAACATTTCCACAAGACAGCCTTATATTTCTATAAAGCTATTCCAGGTTATCTCCAATCTAGCCTCTGCACTGATAAATTACAAAAACTACAAAGCAATAACATTATCAGCATTGAACACATCCCTAACACATAGCCATTTCCTTTCTATCCTTATTAATATAATATCAAGACAATATATCATAAATGTCACTTGAAGATTGAAAGAGAAGCTTGACTAAATTATTCTAGCCTTCCGTATAGGGAGACAGAACTAAAGTAGTATGTTTATCCTTAAAAGAGAATTGTAAAGAAATGATAAATGTGTGTCTTAGAAAAAGTTGTGACATTTATGACTCCCAGGAGTACTTTAAACTTGGGTACACTTTGGTCCAGGGCTGGACTAACAACATCTCCCCAGACCTAGTGAGTTGAGATGAGAGCGAGCTAGATGCAAATAGAGGTTATGCTCTACTTTATGCCTGTGGAGAAATACAAGTGCGATGGATGGAGCAAGCAGATGAGCCGGGGAAGCACATGTGACAGATGGAGAGAGAGTTTGTCAGGATCACTAGACCCCTCCAGCCCCTTAATCTGCTCTGGAGGCCCAGGACACACCTGTTCCCGGTATCTTTCCAATAAATTTCCTCTTTAGCTTAGGGCAATCCAAATAAGGTTTCAGTTACCTTTCAACCAAAGATGCCCTAACTTATGTCATATTTGTCAAGGCATTGCTCCTTTGAAGTTATAGTGACTCTGTAGCCTCCCCAAATTTTCAGCTTCTTGTAAAACTATTTAGAGAGGATCTGATTTATATATTCTATTATAAATACATAACTGGTTTGAGGAAACTTCAAGTAGTAAAATGTTAAACTTATCTACCTTTTCCCCCTTGCAATTTAAGGTCTATTTCTTACTTACTGGATTCTCCTCTTGTCCTGCATAAAAGAATCACAGGATTTTGAATGCATACCCTTGTAGTTGAAAGGTTCTAATTCCTACTTGTATTTCAATTCCTTCCCAAGAGGATTTTGACTTAATTCCTTTCCGTTGTGCTTAGAATATCTCTGTGAAGCACTCACATGAGCATTTGGGATCCAAAAAGAACTCTTTAATTGTTGTAAACTTGAAGATACATGATGCCTTAACAACTGTAGCAAAGATTCTTATGAGAAAGTTTTGTGGAAAGTAGCTTTACAAAGTATTATAAACCACAACTACTGCTGCTGTAATTTACTACTGTAAATTTCCAACTGGTTCTCTATGCCTAATACTGGATTCTCAGTCTTCACTTACTGACTGATCTAAGTCTCCATCAGATGCATTTGTATCCTGGGGTAACTTAGCCTCAACCATCTGAGTTTGATTCACTGCCACGGAATCAAGATCACCTGATGCCATGAAAACTGCCTGGCATACCCTGAACTTCATTCAAATTCACAGTGCAATCTCAGTGGTCCATTCCTTTGCAAAGCCTGTATACTAGAATATGTAAGTGGAGTTTCCAGAATTTAAGTAAGAATTGATATGTCTGACTGGATCTGTAGATATTACAAGACATGCATTTACAGTGTTTTACTGATGCCAGGAGCACTCTGCCTGTGTTAGGAGAAGAATTCATATTAGAAGTTGCTGTTTCATTTCTATGACACGTACTGATGCGATCTCTCTGGCCAGAGCTTTTTCTTGGGCCATTATAAATTGTCAATTTGGTTCAGTCTGCAGTCCCCATTGGAGGGCTTCATCATGAACTCTACACACGATGATCTTGCAACACGCCTGCTAATAAATCCTCTAAATTACCGCAGTGAGAAAAATGGCACAGCTCTGAAATAGCAGCAGCAATGTCCTCACCAAGCTGTGTATTCAATTGGTGGAATTTAAGTCTCAGAACGATAACTAATACTGCTGCTTTGGTGTGACCTTCCAGTAACCTTACAGATTCATCAAATGCCTTATCTTTACCTCAGGCAGGGATATTGAAGGATCGTATTATGATATTGTGCCATTCTGCTTAAAGCCTTCTAGGTTTTTATTATATAAATGTAAATAATTGAAAAATTAAAATAGAGAAGTGACACCAGTCCTCACAACCCTAATAATTATTCCACCTCACAGACACCTCTGGCATTTTGTGTACATTGTCCTTTAGCTTATGAAGGAACTACTGGAAGCCAAGTGTCGAAACACTCATATATGGCAAAACGCAGCCATTCATCTCTTGACACATATTTGATTTCAGAGTAGGTGGAGGCTGTGAGGTGTTATGGAGTAGTGGCAAAGTGATGGATTGTGGGCTGGAAGATTTGGATGGTATCTGCCAGTTACATGATCTCAAAAGTATATGTATTTCTCTGAATATAAACTTGCTATCTTAATTTAAAAGAAAGGAATTAGCCTTGATGGTTTTTAAGGTTTCTTTCATTCTAACATTCTGTGGATCGAAAAAAGCATCTTTACATCTACTGTTACCCTCCCTCCACTCTGCACGTCCTGTCTTATCTGAAGCCTACTCATCAGTGTGACTGAGCCTCGTAGTGCTTGTCTGTCAATGCCACTAATAAGTCAGCAGTGAAACAAATGTTTATCCACATTCTGTCTTGAAATCCATTTACCCAGTCACATGCAACACTATTCTAATAAATGATAATATCAAAACAAAGCCTAGGGTAAATAACTACTATCTCTCTTTATATCTCCTTCATAAAATTTTCTGACTTTATGTGTATATTTCTCCAAGAAATAGCTTCCAAATTGAATATTTTTTTCTGGAACCAAATTCCTTTTTTATTATTTCTCTTAAGAAATGGAAGAGAATGTTCTCAATGAGAAAGCATAAAAGAAAATTCCAAGGAGACAGTAGTCAAGAGCTTTGTAATGCCACTATCATGCTAAATAGGACTTAAATTAAAGGTGGAGAGATGTCTCCTTGGGACTCATATCTGGTAAAATTGAGAGAAGTTGCGTGTTATGATCTGATCTACATATATTTAGTGTATAATAGAAATAAAACATGACCTAAAATATAAACGGGAGCAGAAACCAGTTTAATGCTGTCTGTTACTTTAAACTAGTGTATGTTTGTAAAAAGGATAATGTTTGTAAAAAGGATAAGCTGTGGGCTTGATTTTAAAACATGTAAATTTTTTCAGTGGAGTTATATACTTTAGATGCTCAAAAGTATTTAAAATGTCATTTGATTAAAAATAACATTTTATTATACTACTTTACAATGGCATATCTATTATGAAAGATTATATAGATGTGCAATATAAAGTAATCCTCAGTTAAATACTTTTCTATTAGGTTTATCATCTTTAGCAAATGAAGATCTAGAACACTCAAATTGAATTTCAGATAAACGATAAATAATTTTAGTATGAGTCTTTTTCATGCAACATGGTTGATATTCTTATGCTAAAAATTGTTCATTGTTTATCTGGGATTCAAATTTAACTAGGTGTCTTTATTATTTCTGGCAATCCTGTTATATGTTTAGAGATGCTTTGTTTTTTTTATTTTACTTTTATAGATTTATGTATATAAATATCTAAGGAGTTATGCCTTAGTTTTGACATTGTAATTACAGTAAACATACTATTGAAAACTAGGATACTTTGAATGAAATGTAAGAAATTAAAGTAACAAAGATACTTTGTTTTTGAGAAAGGAAGTCGTTGGAAATAATGTTTTACAGGGCTGGGAAATTCTAATTTAGCTTCTCTTCTCTATAGTAAAGTCTAGCCTGGATAATATTTGAACAATGGATATTTTTTAAATATGTATTCAGTGGAGGTTGAAAGTGTCTAGCTCTTAAAGAATATTCAGACTGGAGATGGCAGGAATAGGGATCTGCATAACTAGAATTTGGGTGGACAATCAATATTCATATCAAGAAGTATTCTTTTCTACTATAAATTAAAATAGAATGTAATGGGAGATATTTAAAGAAATTAGAGATTAGTGGGGAAATAGAATAAGTCTAAAAGACATTGAGGGTTAAGTCTTATGAATGTGATTTTGTAATGGGCTCTTTTTCAAACTGACTCACTAGATGCTTTTCTTCATCTCAATATGCTTTCTAAGACTTTATTAGATTCTTAGAATATGCTCTAACATCAAATGTTCTCTGAGCATTATGTTCTTATTAATTTCTAAGTCAGATAAACTGAAAGGACCATGCCTCTCTAGACTCATTTTCTGCACCTCTTCTACTCCTCACAATGTCCTACTCATCCTAGACAACGCTCTAGAGATGCCAAACTCACCAGGAATCAGGCTAAATCATAAGATTTCTGCCTGTGTGTTTTAGATTGATCCTACAATCTCCAGTTGGAGTGATTTCAGCAACAGAGTTATGGCCACAGGTAATGGGACTGGGATCTAGCTAAGAATGTACATGAAAGTGCTTCTTACTCTAGATTTCACCCTGACGGTATATCTTGTGCACTGACCTTCTTTATTCTTTAATGTATTTGCTGCAATCCTTGATTCTAATTTCTTTTTAACTTTAAATTGGTTCCTAGTTATCTTGTCCTGCTATTTATTTGGGTAGTCTTAGATTTTAGATTGTTCTTTAATTCAATTAAATTGTCTGGACAACGATTTGGCAAATACTACCTTAAACAATATTGTATCTTTGTGTTGTATAGTCTTCTCTAAAACCAACTTTTGACTTGATCTAGGCAAGTGGTTCTCAAACTTGAGCAAACATCTAGAAATAAATGAGTGGTTTATTAAAATACAGATTGCTTGACCCCATTCCTGGAGTTTCTAATTCCATACGTCTGGATTAGGGCCTGAGAATTTGCATTTCTCACAAGTTCCCAGGTGATGCTAATGCTGCTGTTATGGGACCAGACTTTGAGAGCTCCATCTCTCTAAGCAAATTCAAAACCAAGAAGTAAAGTGTGAAACAGCAAATTCTCTTTGCTGTGAGAGTAACCCACTCAACAAACCCATTTCTTCTTCCTTAGGTAACTAAGCATTCAGAGAAATGCTCAAGATATTCTAAATAGTATTAACGCCTCTTTACCTGAAATTATATCTATAAGACTATTTCTCCTTTCTACTTTCATAGCCAGCTCATTGGAACAGATGTAAATATGTCTATGCATGTTTTCAATATTTTCAACCTTCTACCTCATCAACTTATTTTTTAACCTAACTGACACTCTTGTGCAGTTCAGGACAAAAAGAGCAAACTGGTGCCTTCTGCTGCTCTACTCTCAGCAGTCCCCCTCAGATTACTCTCAGCCTCCCTCGCAGTCTGTGCTTCTCCCAGCTGGCTCCCATTTGTCCTCAAGATAACTCTGCAAACACAGTCCTGAATTCAGTTTGGAAGGCTATAAGTGACCTACAGCCCATGTCATGAATTGACCTAGGAATGTGTCCCAGTTGAACACAATCCCTCCTGGAGGAATGAATTAGAATTTTAGTCTATCCTAGCTTCTCTACTAATTAATCACATGTGGAGCCTTCATCTGCCTACAATTAAGTTCTCTTGTTGTTCCTTATTCTCAGGTAATTTGATTTTCTTTGTCAAGGACTCAAAAAAAAAAGAAAAGTGGAAAGACTGGTTAAATGCTACTAGCAGAATTGGGTAGAGCAGAAAAGAGCTATAGGAAACCAGTCCCTGACTTAGTTTATGCGTGACCAGAATAGACGCAAAGAGAGAACTCACCCAGGGAGAGAGTACCTGAAGGCTTTCACAATTTAGCTCTATCTAAAAGGGTCTCTTCACTCAACTCCCACGTCCAAACTAATCTCTGTCTGCCAAGCCTGCCTGCTCACCCCTAACATCTGGATGAGCACATTCATTCTTTCTTTCTTTCTGACAAAATTCATTAAACATATCTATGTGCTACAGATCATACTAGGGATTTGTAATACAACAACAGCTAGATATGATCCCTGACCTAAAGAAACTCACAGAATGGAATGGGAAGGAAATAGAATGCCAAATTTGTGTGTTATGATAGACCTCTGAACAGAATAGTGTAGGAATACAAAAGAGAGAATAATCCATTATTCCTGGAAAGGGGAAGGGAGTCAGGAGAGGATTCATGAAGTGGTGATACTTATACTGAACCTTGAAAGACAGAGAGTCTGCTTCTGGCAGAGGGGTGGGAAGGAGGGGTTACTATCAACTACACTATAAAGTAAACAAGGGAAGAATTTTATATTACTTTTTTTATATATAGATGGGAGAAGTGAAATAACTGGAGATTTGTTGTGAGTACCGTCTAGTTGGTTCTGACTCCTGGTGGCCCTTTTACAGGAGAGTGGAACTCTGCCCCATCTTTTTGCGCCATCTTCTCACCTTCCAGCACTGTATCAGACAATCTCTGCTGCCATTCATAGGGTTTTTATAGCCAATTTTTTCAGAAGTGGGTGGCCAGGTCCTGCTCCCTAGTCTGTCTTATTCTAAAAGCTTCACTGAAACCTGTCCACCATGGGTGACCCTGCTGGGATTTGAAATACCAGTAGCACAGCTTTCAGCATCACAGCAACACACAGCCACCACAGAATGACAACCAACAGATGGGTGGTACTATTCCCTGACCGGAAACAAAGCTGGACCGCAGTGGTGAGAGTGTACAATCTTAACCATTATTAAACCTTGCCATACTATAAGGTTATTGGACTCAACAAATGTCATGAGCTTAATTAGTAGTAGAATTCAGTCAAAAACTCAGGCATTCTCATTGCAGGTTCAATCTATTTATACCATCCCAAGTCAAATGTTTCCTCTCAGCACAAAACTCAAGATTATCTTGTTTAATTTAGAACTTGCTGGCTGCACAGTTTTTTTCCTGAAATGCATGATTAGTCTCACTATAAAATCTTCCAAGTGAAAGATGAGATAAGAGGTCTCTCAGGATAATCTGCCAGAATTCCACACATCTTTGTATTAGGCACTTAATTTATTTAAAATTTCTGTTTTATGTAAAGGGAAAAAAGACAATATTTTTCTTATTTTTGCTGCTTAAACCTGCCTATGTTTAGTCCCTGAGCTCTTGTTTGCATACTTCTAATAATAACCTGCGATTCTTTTAGCATTTACATTAAAATTTTGATCGTTTCACTGGAAAGATCCAAAGTTCTTTCCTGGGCAAAAATTTTAGCTTATTAAAACGAATGATCGTTAAAGATTACTAATGAGGTATTTATCCATGCTGTGTAAAAAAATAGGTTATTTTCTGTTCTAAACCTCTCTAAACTTTTCAGAGAAATATACCATGAATTCATAGGTTGATTTAGAAGTGAACAGAACAATAAATAAAAGTAATACAAAAGCTTAGAAGATAGAAGTTGAGGGTCATAGTATTTATGCTGCATTAGAATAAATGACAAAGCATGTCTGTTCTCAACAGTAATAAAAAATCCTTGTAAAAATAATCTAAAATTTGTAAAAGAGTTCACTAGAGAAACGTTATTGCTTTTAGCCAAGGAAGACAACACTAGACTATGGGAAGAAATTAACTCCCAAAGCACAGTGACTTAGAACAAAAGGTTTCTCCTCATGAGACCTACTTCCCCTGTCTTATAGCTATGTCATCAGGAACACTTGGCTTCCAAGGTAGCTAGGGTAGGGAAGAGAGGGCTGGAAGTTTCCTTGGACAATTTTTAAAACTCTGCAGCACTTCTGCCCACTAGATTGAATAAAATTCAATCTATGGTTCCAACCTAACTGCAAAAGAATCTGGAAAGAGAAAATTGTGAACACATGGCATTCCCCCAACTAAACCCTTAATTTGATGATGACACAACATTAATACTCTTCTCATACTCACCCCTCCTTCTACCTGGACCTTCCTCCTCACCCACAACTTGTCTTCACTATTAACTGACTGCCATAATCTCTTGGAAGATTTCTTAGCAATATTAAGGAGAAGAAAGAGGAAGGGAGAGTGAGTAGAGATGGGGAAGAGGGAAAGGAAGAGAAAGAGAAACAGCTGTACGAAAATCAGAATCCTCACTGCCTTTTCTCTAGGTACTCACTGCTACTATCATAATAAACCTAGAGCTTTATTATCTCCTTGACCTGACTCTAGTTGCTGCATGATCATTCACTAACTAGCACTTAATGGCTTTTAATTTTCTCGTGGGGATGGTTCTCCTTTCACTTCACCAAGAAATCAACCCATGCAGAAAGCCTTGTTCAGATTTCTCTGACTTGTGAAGCCTCCCCAGAATTTGAGAGTTGAGAAGGAATTAGGTTTCCTACTCTTGATTATGTGAACTTGTTACTACTTAATTACCACTTAGATTGTGTTCCACATTTCCGTGAGTTCTCTTGAGAACCAAATTACAAACTTCTTAGTAAGTTGTACTTACTTATCCTGTCCTACTTATTGCTGTATTTCTAATACCTAGCAAAGTACTTGGTATATAGAAGATGCTCACTAAACATTAGTTACATGAATTGATTAATTCGTTGTTTTACATAAATCATTGTCTTCATATCACTTAGCACAACATTCTGTATACAATAGACCCTCAATGACCATTTGCAGATTGTCTGATTCTCCTTTTAAATGCTTCAAGATGAAACAATGCCCACGGGAGGGGATGTATAGATTGGCTCTTAAACACATTTTCCAATAGCAATTTTAGTTTTATAAACTGAGTATACTTGTAATGAATTATGTCTGTCCACACTGTATACATTTGGTTTTCAAATAGATACAAATTTTCAATACAAACATGGAATTCTCTTCCACAGTTTGGTAAAATGAATATAAAAGCTAAGATGCAGTTCCTTGGGAACTTTACTCCAATTTCCCCTTCTAATTACATGCAAATAAGAATTAGGAAAAGAAATTTGGAGAATTTTAGTTGACAGTGTGTAGAGAATTGTACAAGACATCAGCACAAACAAAACTGAAATAAGAGAATATTGCATGAAGTATGTAGAAGGTTGGCAGAAAGTTTCTGTGTTTAAATCCTAAGAGATTACATCTCTTGTAAAATTGATAAGAATTTTTAATTCCAGGAAATTTTTTGACCTGAAATTTCTTAAATTTTTTTTACCAAAATGCACTAAATCTTAGCAAATGTAAAGCTGGCTTCTAGTCATTTATTTACACACAGTTTTATGTGTGTATTCCCTTCCTGTTTACTGTTCATCCCAGAGGTTGTTTGGGCAACTACTCTCTTTGAAGAGTGTCCTGAAATCCACATAGTGGCCACCTTTAAGCCTCAGTCTCTAAGGACATATCTGTAAAACTCATATGTAGTAGACCCAGTTGATCAAAGAATTTTGCTAATCAGTCTTGGAAAATGGCATGTTGATGCTGGCTTTGCCAGGATTAAATATTGTGTTTCTGGAAAATTAGTTGTTTTGAATCTGATTCTTGAATCTGATTCTTAAACCAGTAAGCCACACCTTACCTGTGGAGAAGTAGAAAGAGCAATGACAATAAAATAAAGTTAAAAGCATGAAAAAAGCCTCTCTTCTCTGGAGAATCCTAATGATCTCATGTCTCTAAGTACTTTTTTTTTCTTTTAGTCTGCAGGCATAGTCAATAACCATGAGGATAAGATCTAAGGCTTTCAACGCTGCTGAAAAAGATTTCCTCTCACGAGAGGTGGCTTGGAGTTCATTCCAAGAGTTTTAGGGACTTTGAAGCCACGCAGTTCACTGCTCTCTGCTTTCTCTATTAAACAATAAATTCTCACTAAAAGTCTTATCCTAGGCTTAAAGTCTTCCCGGACAAGGGAGAATCCTTTCCTTGGGAACCTACTGCAAATTTGGGCATGCCCTCACTTTCTTAAAGCTCACCCCAAATCTTCCTACTCCAATATAAACCCATGGTATTTAGTTAGTTTTCAAAAGACCACTTATATTTATTTTAAAGGTTGTCATTACATCATCAGCTTAAACATTCTCTCTTCTCCAGACAGAACATACTTTATTCCTTTGACTTTTCCTTAAAGTCCACATGTTTCTCTAAATTTGTTTTTTTCCCCCTAAATCCAGCCAAGGTTCTGCACTTTCTGTTATAATTAGTACTGTTTCTAAATGATTTTGTGAGTGAAAATGCTGAGTTCAATGCTAATGCAAATGAAAGGATCAGGAAAAAATTAGCTTCTAGAGTATTTTTTTCAGGAATGGGAAAGGCTGTATTGCTGCTGCTTCTTGAGATCCAGGACCATTTATCAGACAACTGGCCAGGTTCACACTGACTCTGGTCAAGAAAGAGATGTCTTTTCTATGAAAAGCAAAATTGCCCATGTGGACATCACATTTTTTTATGACTACTAAATACCACACGATCATATCTTAAAAATATTGTGTATAAAATTTTCCCCAACAATATTAATTTAACTAGTGATCTTGATAAGAAAAAAAATGATGATAGGAAAAGGATAATTGTGTGGGAGAAAAAACAATGATTTTAGAGTTGAAAGAACTAGGTTTAGTTCTCGATATATAATTTTGAGCAAGATTTTACACACATATCTATATATATGTATGTATGTGTATATGTATGTATGTATGTATGTATATCTCCCCTAAACAAACATTTATGGAGCCCAATTGTGTGAAATGTGCCATGAATTTTCCTGGGAACATATTCAATCTTCTAAAGCTATTCTAATCCTTGCAACAGCCGTGTGAGGTAGCTGTTATTATTCCTATTTTGCCCACAATGAACCTAAGAATCAGGGAAATTAAATATTTTCCCAACATCATGTAACTAGTATATGTTGAAGTCAAGATCATGACAGTGGCCTCTATCCAGTACTCATTCCACCACATCAAAATACCTCCCAATAACACCTGTAAAATAGGAAATGTATATTCAATGTCTAATGTACTCCTCTTTGATCCTTTTAAGCTCAATTTTCTACTTCAGTATTTTGTGAGACAAAATACTGGAAACTTCCCCTTTCCCAAGTATACCAATTTACAATAATTTCTAGTAGCTTGCACATAGGTGTATATAGATAGATGGAAACCTAGATGAGAGAATGAACAAGTTATGATATTGGGGCAGCTTTTCTCACAAACCTACATTTCTGAAAATGTTTTGTAATAGATTTTCCATATTCATCTCACTCTAACTTTTAAAAAAGTACAGGGTACTGTCTCGTTATCTCAAATATTTGTGCTCCCTAGTTTATAGACATGAATGAAATATTCTTTACTGCTTAACTCCTTTGCCTTTGCCAACCCATAAGATGCACCCTGGTGAAATAAATTTTCTGGAGTCTGTAGACTGAGGAAGGTACTTCTGTTACCTTAATTATTGCATTGCCTGTAAATCAAAGTAATTTAAACAGGGCCAGCCTTCCAGTCATGCCGTTGCAGAGTACCAGAGCAGTGATGCTGCAAGTGCAGCACAAATAATGTGGCAGACATTAGAAATAGACGGCTGCTTTTGCTCAGCCAATTAATAATTCTTGGATGTCTACTTTTTAATTTCCCATACATTTCAGATCAACATTTTTTCCCCCTTAGCAGTATTCTTTCATCATGTTTTTCATGTCTTTTTCAATAACTTGACCCTTATGTTTGTCTTTTAACTGTGAGGTTAACATTGTTCTCGCCTCACCCTTTAATTGTATTGGCGATCAGTGCTTTTACTGAGTGATTTATTCAGCTTTTATTTGGCCTGAACTAGAGTTGTCTCAGTTTAGGTAAAGAAGACTTGATACAAAATGGGCCTTGTCATTTTAATCTCTCTAAGTACAGTTTTATTATCTGCTGTTTCATTTTGTGGTTAGTGTTACTAAACCTTACTTTGTGTTCAAAGGGGCTTTGCTTATCCCTCCCATGTGAGGTGTGAGCTGTGATATTCTGGCCGTCATTCCTTATTTTTCTTTCAAGATTTTCTTATGTCATCCCTCTTCTTTTTCATATCCTCCCTGATTTCTCCTTTTTAAAGTAAATAGCTTACCCAGGATTGTGCTACCTAAGAAAATATCCATTTCCAAGTGATTTAAGAAAGTCTATATATTCTGTTCATGACACTTCTATTAGGATTGCAGCCATTTTCTTATGTGGAAAATTGTCATATAGGTAATCAGAGAAATACTCCCCCTTTCATTTGTGTTTTACTTTTTCCTATAAGCTTATACACTCAAGTTCATATGACTAGAAATTTATACAGCCCCTTGCAATTTGGAAAGCACTTCCCCTGACTTTAATGTATGCAATCACCATAATGACACTTTCAGGTTGGCAAGAATATGCTGCTACCCTCATTTTATAGATGAGGAAACAGAGAGGTAAGTGAATTATCTAAAATCATATAACAAGTAAATAGCAGAGTAGAAATTCTGTTGTGACTTCAAATCTAGCCTTTTTTCTTTTGTTATTTTTTTTTTTGGCATGCTACATCAACAGATTACTCTGGCTAAAATGATATGCCATGTTGAATTGTTAACAGTTTCTGGAATCTGGCCTCATATCAAAATAAAATAATTCAATATTTCAATCTAAAACAACTTTTCGACAATAATATGGGAAAATTAAAATATAAGCTCATTGAACATTGTTATTAATCCTTACCCAGGTCCACTGCACAGGCGTTTAGGACTCAAGACAATTGCCTGGTTCTATTTTGCCATTTCTCCCCCAGGTATATTATCTGTCAGTGTCTGGTAATATTAGAAACTGTAGCATGTACAGGAAGAATGTCTGTGGAATATAAGCCTTCATAATGCCATTTTATGGGGTAGCTTCCTTGGGAGATAGTTAACTGCTGTTGGTTATTAGAATTACAGCATTGCATTTAAGAATTGAAAGTGAGTTTTAAAGTGTTTGGGAGCATCCCTAGTTTAAAGCCAGCTTTATCATGTTTTAAAATAGATTCTACAGGCCACTAATCTAAAATATGAACTACGTACCCTATAATGAAATTAAAATGAATATTCAATGTAGTATTTAACTTTTTAAAGTTAATCACTGCATATTCACTCTTTTTTACAACTTTATTATCAAACTGTGTACATCAATGTTGGAGACAACTGGAAGGTCATGTTGTAAATGCCAATACATGGTATCTGAATGCATATTTAAAAAAATGAGATGCATTAGATCTCGGTAAAATACATTTAATGATACAATTATTATTGCTGGCTGTTTAGATAAATGAAATTTAAATTATTGCAAAGGACTCTAATTTTCTCAATAGAGAGGAGGAAGAGATAATTGAAAATGAAGGCATAATAGAAAATACACCTCCATGCAAAGTGTTTATAGCTATTGTTTTCCTCCATGGATATTTAGTAAACAAACTCCAGCTCTCTTTTTGACAAACATTTGTTGGGTATATACTACTATGTGCCAGGCCCCAAGGATACAAAGATAGTCTGTGCTTCTCACTATTAAAAAACTCTCATTCTGAAACAGCATGCTCTGTGTGAAGAATGAGGTATATGAAAAATATTATGGGAACACCATTGGAGTGTAAGGGTTCCTTTCCGATTGTATGAGCAGTGGCTTGAGGTATTTGGGGGGAAAAATATAGAGAGAGGGTGCCATGTTAATTGAAGCTGAAGGATGAGCAAGAAAAACAAACCTGATAAAATGGAAAGAAAATTAGATTTAGGTATTCTAAAGCCTCTATAAATCCATCTTTTATAGGGTATTAGCTCTTTTATCAAATAAAAACAAAGCTTGTTCGGTGTACTCAAAATCTGTATTATCCTGGTCTTTAGTGACTCCTAAGAGAAACAAATGAATTCTTAAGAAGCTGTTCTCACTTCAGCAAAAGGGAATGTGGGGACTGTGGCATGAATTCCTCTTTGGTTTTCTGATTTTTGTTATTGATGCTGTTGAAGTCCAAGTAAATAACTGCAGGTGATTACAATTATTAGTTTACCATTCACTTTGGTTCAAGCTTCTGTTGCTGAATCATCATTGTCAAGGCAAATAATTCAATGTGAGTCTCTAGGGTTGGGAACCACTGTCGCACTTTCTCTTCCTTGTTGCATACATCTGCCTTGTGAGTTTACGAGACTGGCAGGTCTTAGAGGATAAGTTTGTAGAAGTATAATAGGTAACAGAAGGGGTACAGGGAGACTTTGTAAGCACATTATGTAAAAATTGCTGCCTGTTAAATATTTTATTATTTATTTGCTTAGATCTTTACCACACCAGTCAGACAAGAAGAAGATGCTTTGCTGTAATAATTCTGAGGGGATTCTTTAGTTGGAGATCTAATGAAGACAATAAGAATTATTCGAGAATGAGAACCCATGCAATTAATTGAGATAAAGTAAGCAATTTATACATTTTAATTATAGTTAACAAGCAAAAATAGATGCAGAAGATTTAGGAGACTTCTGTAGGATTCCGGTAGTAGAATTCCTAGTCAGTTAGGAACCTGTGAAAACCTTGCTTCAATGGCTACAGGGTCTCACTTTTAATCCAGGCAGGATTCTAGCTCCTCTGGCATTGTCCTACTTCTGCCAATGCTGTCCCCAGTCCATGCCGGTGCCACACCATACTTATCTAAATTTTGCTTTAAATATGTTTTATATTTTTTATTAACTAAATCACAGAAGCCTTCAAATTGCTTGCTGGTGCTTATCCATGAGCCCCAGAACAAGTCCTCTTTCTCAGTTTGTGCTACTGTCTGCCTTTGCGTGGCCTTTGTCTCCAGTGTGTTGCAGGAAACTCCATTTGGTAACATTCTGCTGTGGTCTAAACTGGCCATGGCTTGCCCCTCACCCCTCCAAGCAGAGGTTATAACATGATGCCACTTGAGGATGTCAACATTAAGCATGCACCTGATATTAGAGTCGCATGATTTCTCTTTCCATCCATTTAATACCCACTCTTTGGTGGGCACCAAAGGAATCATGAGCATCAGGACCTACCTTACACCGTGATCCAGGGCAGTGCAAAACCAGTAACAGATACCTGCCAAACGTGAATGAAGTGAGACTGTATTCACCAAACTCTAAGTATCAGTCATCTGTTCATGTCCTTAATTTTTAAAAATCTAGAAAAGAAATTCTCAGACCCAGGCAAATATCTTTTGCATAAGAGTTACAGTAGACGCTTTGCTGTCCTGTGACTTCATCCTTTTTCATCCACCCTGTTTTCTTCTCCTATAATAATATGCATGCTCCAAATAGCTCATCTTAATTATCATATTCTTTTTCTTACCACAAAGAACTAGTATCTAATAGTGGTTTACGTAATTTTATGCAAGGAATGTGTGCATTTCTTGATACTTTTGTTTGCTTTAGTTGCATTCTAAAAAGCTTTTGTCATATACATATTATTTCAAACTACTTTGGAAAACTTTTTATTTTTCCTCCTACTGAGCCATCCATTAATTTCTCATTCTTGCTCCAATACTGTGAGGCAGCTGCTTTATCAATCCTATGCATTTTCTGCCATTGTACACATCTTTGCCTTATTAAAAAAATACGAGTTTACATGAATGTATTCACAAGGCAAGAATTCCAAACAGTACAGAATTATACAAACGAAACACTCTAGTCTCCCTTCACTTCCTCTTCAACTGTCACCCCCTTCCCAGAACCTACCATTTTGGACGGTTTTGAATCTACTTTTCCAGGCATCTTTCCGTGCATTTACGTAATACATATGTATGCTATAGGGAATACACACAGATACGTTAATGTACAAGAACATAGGCACTGTTCTGTGATGTACTTTATTCATTTAGCCACATGCCTGATAGGTGATGTGGTGATGTATAAATTTCTACCTTACTCTTTTTAACAACTTGAAAGTATTTCATAATAGAGAGAAACCACACATTTTCTTAACCACTTTCCTACTGTGGGACCTGTAGTTAAGTTCATGTTCTTTACCATTCAAAGGATAAAGCAATGACCATTCCTGTCAGCCTGTGTTGGTATTACATGTGATGATTTCTTGAGATTAAATTCCTACAATCGGAATTGCTGTGTCACAGAAATAGCTTACAATCCAAATTTTGATAGTCACTGCCAATTGCTTTCCACATAGACTTTATCAATTTACACACCAACCACAGGTTTCAACATTTGCTAATAAATGCTATTAAATGGACTAATAAAGTCTATTTGATTAATCTAAGGTTTTGCCAACCTATGAATAAAAATTTATCTGGTTGGTTGATTTCTTTCAATTTGTTTTTGTACATTTAATTTATTACGCTGTGAATTCCCTAATAATACCTTATGTCTATGTTTTTTTTCTATTGAATTGTTTGTTAACTTAATGAAACAGTTTACTTATTCCAGATATTAATAATTTGTGTCTACCACAATTTAGTGCTGACCCCCAATGTTGAGTACATATTTATTGCTTATTTTTATATTTCTTCTTTATACAAGTAAATATCAAACTCCATTTGTTCAGGGTCCATGTTTTATATCTTTTCTACTATGCTCAATACCCAACAAAGATACAATAAATAGGCACTTAATATTGATTATCAATCAATAATGGAGACTACAATGGCAAAATTAAAGTTCAGCAGAAATGTGCTGCTGGCTCAATGTCAGGAGTGACATACTCAGTGCTGGGTTGACTGTGGGTTGTCAGGTAAGTTATCAGTCCTGAATGTGTAAGACCAGAGGATGAAAGGGGCCTATGTACCCCGAGATGTGATCACTCATTTTGGTCTGTTCAGTTAGTCACTTATGAGTTGATTGTTTTGCACATTCACTTATCAAATGATGTGTTTATCTACTCTCATCTGTTTAGCTCTGTCCATGATAATCTTCATGGAAAGGTAGATTAAACCAAAATATTTTCAAAGGCTTCTGTCAGGAAGTCAGGTCCTAAATGTTCTTCCGTAATCCTGCATACAAAAGCCAACCAAAACATTTGGACACATTCTATTTGTCAAATCACTTATTTTATGCAGTTTATTTTGAATTCAGCCTTTATTTAAGAAAACTCCTTCCACATACATATTTATAAGCACATGAAATTATGCAGATTGTGTATAGAGATGTAAACATTTTCAAGTGAACAGAGAGTACTAGTTTTCTGAGGAAGAAAGAATGTATTCAAGATTCAAGCAAAATATAGCAGCCCCTTTTTCATATTTCACCATTTCTCTCACTCCTAATTAGCATATGCACTTCACTTCTGAAAGCCTTTATTCACTTATTTGCCAGATTCTAAGGTAACACCCAATGTCTTCATCCCTAGTGAAGGAGGTATGGTTTGTGTTTGTGATTTGGAATGATATGGTTTTCTCTAAATGATGTTTTAAAAGACCTTGAGCTAATTTTAATCAGTATTATCAAACAGGTTGTGGGAAAAACTGTCTTTATCACCCATCCTGTACATACAAACCTTAAGCAGAAATTTTTAATTTATTTTCCTTTTTTTAGAGTGGAAGGAGGTTGGGAGATGGATGAAAATAAATTTTTCTCTCAAAGCTAGCCATGATGGGGTGTGTGTGTTTGTGTTTGACTGTGGTTTTGGCTAGAGAGAGCTAGATATATGTTAAGCAAGTCAAGTTCAAGTTAATTCCCCTTAATTAAAATCCTTAGAGATATCCTCAAATACCAAGATAGTAAAATGGTCATTTTACAATAATAATTATAAATAAATATGAGTAAATAAATGTTTTAGAATATCTACTGTAAATAGGAAATTTTATCAAAAGGAAAAAAATCAATGGTTTAACCAAACTTCCCTGGGTCACTCTTAATTAAAATGGGCCACTCCAATGATATCACCAAAAGTCCGTCAAAATTCTGACAAAAGGATTTATGAATTTAATGAGTATAGCAAGAATATTAGTTGTATAGAGCTTTTATATATATTAGAGCTGCATTTTGATATATTGCAGATATACTCTAATATTTATAATAAATGTATAATTAATGCACAACCATAATTGCTGAAATGGTATAAGAGAAGTATTGAAATATGTGGAAGGTACAATAGGTTGAAATTAAGAAATCTTCAGTTTTACTGCCTATTGCTACAAGCTACTTTGGTAAATTAAAAGAATGTCAGTTATCTTTTCTAGATATTTTTTTTTCCTCCATAAAACAAGGGACTTGAACTTGGCAATATTTATAAAATCCCTTCTAGCTGTTAAATTCCATAAAGGAGTGTAATTTTACTATTTTGAATGATTACAAAGGGTTATAGTTTTTATAGTTTTGCTTTTATGACATCTTGTTGGTCATATCTGTGATTTATTCAATGCAAAGTCCTGCTTAGGAATATATCTCCCCAATTATAACATTGTTTCTGTGGAAAGAGAACAATATGTTTTAAGATGTGCCTTTTTGATAGAATTTATATGTGCACATTATATCAGAGACGGGGACTGCTAGGATATTTGTTTCCCTCAGAGCTAATTCTCCCAATGAACTCATTTGTTTTCTGAATACTCTTTATCCTGAGATTATGTGCGAAAAAAGTGTGTATTGCTTTATGGGAAATAATTACCCATGTTTAATGATTTTAACCAAAGTTTTATAGTTAATCTCTTTGGGATCAAGATCAAGGACCTTACATTCTAGGTATCCTTTTTCTTTCTTTTGGCACAAACGTTTAAATGGAAGAAGGTGCCACGTGAATTCTGTATTATTCTCTGCTGTGCTAATCCGAGAACATTAGCACATGTGGCTAATTTTACTTTAGATTGCTTAATTTTTATAGTTTTTGCTTCAGAACTTCAGCAGTCCTTTAATGTAGCTTGAGTGTGCATGTGAATATTCATAAAATAAGTATATGTTTAATGGGTACAGAGTTTCTA
This sequence comes from Equus przewalskii, assembly GCF_037783145.1. Lineage (NCBI taxonomy): Eukaryota > Metazoa > Chordata > Mammalia > Perissodactyla > Equidae > Equus > Equus przewalskii. Next base: position 24,403,880 of record NC_091847.1, on the reverse strand, counting down.
TTAGGGAGATGAAAAAGTTCTGAAAATGGATAGTGGTTATTGTTGCAAAACATTGTGAATGTACTTAATGCTACTGAATTGTATATTTAAATGTGATTAAAATGGTAAATTTTATTTTAGTATATTTTCCACAATAAAAAAATCAGTATAGAAAGACCATTACATTAATTATTTCTGGAGTTACGTTGGTGAATTCAAAGGAAAGCTCTTCCCTGGGAGAGAAAAAAATCAGAAAATATTTCACATTTAATATTTGAGGCTCACTTTGTCTGTGCCAGATTCTAGATACCTAACTATCTATCCCCAAGCAAGTCTGCTGTAATAATGATTTGAAAGTAATATCTCTGTCTCAAGGGTGTGATGACCTCTGTGGGTCTATTAATTCCATATTCATATACATGTTTATAGTTCCTCCCTTATAACCAGAATATTCACCTCTGTCATTTTGATGATATGGATGTGAATGGAATACACAATTACAGTCACTAGAGCAAGAAAAGAGCAACTCAGAGCGAGTACTCACTTCCCCACAGAATTGCAAAGCTTTCTCATTTGAGTTATTATGTATTATGCAGTTTTCCTGTGTTTACAAAAGGCTAATGAGCACCTTATTCTCAGGGGTGACAAAAGCAATATATCAGTGAAGGGGTACGGAGGAATATCCAAAAGACTATTTGGTGGAAAATTCTAAATTTGAAGATGAAAGTCAATTTGATATTGGGGAAAATGTCAAATCGTAAAAAGCTTTGATCTGGATTACATCCAGAACATGTTTGGAGTTAATAGTTTGGGCTATTGTCCTCCTTTTTGATGGTGTGGAAAACGGTGGTCCTGTTCAACAGAAAGGGCTTTACATTTTTGTTTTGTTTCCTGCACCCCTTACAATACAGTCTCACAGGACGCTCTCGGTAAACGCTTGGTAATCGAGACTAATTGACATAGAGCTGGACCAACTTTGAGCAACACCGATCAATTTTTATGTCATGCTTGACTACTGTCACTCTAGCTTCATTTACTCTTCATGCTGCATTTTAAATGCCTAACTCTCTTTGGTATTAGGTCCAATAAAAAAACAGCCAAACAAACAAGTTTTAAATATTAAAACACTCCCCCTATTCTCAAACAGCTTATTTGTAATTAGAAAAATTGTATTTAAACCAGGCTTAGGGAATAATTTCAAACTAGAATTTGCATTTTGTGTGAAAGATAGAACAGAAGGACACTGACAATTCTCACCTGTCTAAATTTCTTCAGGAAGTGTTCAGGATACATAAACAATATAATGGACTAGGCTTAGGTAAGACTTCACTGACTGATTAAAAAGGGGCAGCCACAGTGGGAGAACCTTCCAGAAGGAATGCATGGATGCTAGACAGATTGTAACAGAGACTAAAGAAAATAATGACACAAGCCAGATGTCTGAGTTGAGTGGTGGAGAATTGGAAATATTCATTTGCTCATTATTAAATGGTTTAAGTGCTATGAATATTTATTTGTAAATACTAGGTAATTATTTAATAATCTTTAACGAACTTTCTTAAATATTTGTACAATTTACTACAATGTACATAAAATCTGGTATTTGTAGCCTTTCTAGGTAATATCAAAAAATGTCATAAGATAGAGAAGATCAAAATATATTGGTGACCATCTGTGAAAAGTACAGTACTGTAATATGAATGTCAAAGAAAAAAATGAAACTGTAAAGATGGAGGAAAGTAAGGCCTAAGTAGGAAAAACTTAAAAGAAATTGAAGAGCATTCCAAAAGGGTGATACAACATGCATGTTTGATAGTAAACTACATAGTAAGGGAAATGATGGGCAATTCAAAACACGACTCGAGACATTGATTTCAACATCACTGATACGTGTGTCTCACTAGTTACTAGTGAGTAGTAGTTACTAATTAACTAGTGACTTTTTCTAATTTTACCATGACAGCATGATTTGCTATGGCTTTTAGATTATATTCTATTTGATTAGTCTGGGGCAGAGGATGGGGAGAAATCTTTGCTAAATTAAAATGAAGAAAGTAACAAGCAAAATCTCTGTGGAAGACTACGTTGAATTTCAAATAAGAACTGGTAGCTCAAAATGTAAGGATGTTCCGAGTGTGACAGTTAAAGAATCCACTATGAGGATTTTTGTCTGGGGGTTTGATTTTTATCCCTGCAGGTTTGCTTAAGAGATTTTCTGTTCCTTTCTGCTAGTAACTTAGTATTGTTTTTTCCACCAGTCTCATTCTTTTTATCTTTGCCTTGAGCACTGTGGAAATCAATATAGTAGGCACTCTCTGTTCTGTGCCAACACCTGTAGTTTCCTGTATGTGATGGTCTGAGATTCTGTAGCTGCTTCTTAATCGGATAGCCACAGTGCGGGCCATTTGTCCAATATAACATTTTCCACAGCGGCAGGGAACATTAAGCTACTGCTGTGGGTGGTAGAATATTGCCTTTTGTTAGCTATAGGGTACAAGAGACTTTGGATGAGGTTAGAATATTATTTTTCTTTTTGTGGGTGCATTTGAAGATTGTATCGATCCAACTTATGAATGCCTTGACATGGGGTGGGATTGCTCTTCTCTCATACCATTTTCTCCTTAGCTTGTTAGTGACTTCCCTCTTGGTGGGAACAGAGGATTTAATCAAATAGCTGGCTGGGAATCCATTCTCTGCAAGGGTCGTATGAAGGATATGGATTGTCTGTAGGCAACAAAGAGGATTCGGCCATTGCCTGGTTTGATATATTAACCTTAGATTTAATTCTCTCAGTTTGAAGTTCAATTCCCAAAACAGTTGGTTAAACAAACGCAAGTTATGTTTAGAGTTAAATGCTAAAAATATCCACTTCATAAAATTTGAAAAAGATGAAGGCAGGATCTTTGGAACCTGTTTTAAGGGCAAGAATCTTGCTCAGAACGGATACTTAACGGTAGAAGCAACACCACTTGATGATTTCAGATCTTATTTATTGTACTCAATATATATTTATAAACTGTTCCAGGCACTGGGAATAAAGCGTCCGTGGTAGATTTCTGCATTGGTGGGGCAGACATGATCTCTTATCTCAAACAGCTAATTTAAAGTATCATAAAGACGGGCTGGCAGCCTAAAGTAGTCTGGGTAGTCAGAGAAAGCTCCCCATAGGACATGATATTTACATTGGGAGCTGTGGAGATAGTAGGAGAATTTCAGGTAGCTTACTGCATTGAATTTTGGTGGTTTCTCACCATCTCTCTCATACTCTCCCTACCCTTTTTGTTTCCACTAGAAGTGACTTTAGTAAAGGGATGGGAAAAAAGGCCATTGGATGTGTAATATGTTAGGAAACGGTGAATCTTGCTTTTCCAAAGAACTTTAAAAGTCATTGGTCATAATAAGTTTGAAAAAATTTAGATATCATTTAGAGATCTAGTTTAGTCTCCTATGGAGTGTGTGACCTTTGCACATCATGATTCTTATTTGTAAAGAGCGCTAATATGTGTCTTAGACATTGGTTGGCAAATTAAATGAGATAGTGTATTTGACATCTTCATAAAATAATTGTTCATAATAGACAATTATTATAGCTTCTACCCTCTATCTCCCACTGCATGCAACCTTGCTTGAGGACTGAGGGACATTTATTTTATCCTGTTCACATGTTTACTGTCCTTAAAGGCCAGCTCCTTAAGTTCCAATGTTAAATGCATCAGCTCTTCCACCAGGAAATTTATTTTTCTAAATCCTAATCATCTCACACCTAATATTAAGGAAGTGAATGCAGTTTACTTTTGCAGTTACCACTAATGAGATAGAGATACTTAGCTCAAGAAAAGAAGAGTGCTAATGACTTTTCTGAGACCTACCTCCTTTCTGAATTCAATATAACGTTTATCTAATCCCAGTTGATTCAAAAAATCAAGCAAAAAAGGAAGTTGTATTTACAATTTTATTTTCATTGTCTATTCTTACCAAGATCACAAAAAGTGTTAAAAAATGGCATTTGGTTGTGGTGCTGAGACTCAGGAACCTAGAGGAGTCTCGATAAACATTCTTTTTTTATTTGAGGAAGACTAGCCCTGAGCTAACTGCTGCCAATCCTCCTCTTTTTGCTGAGGAAGACTGGCCCTGAGTTAACATCCATGCCCATCTTCCTCCACTTTATATGTGGGATGCCTACCACAGCATGGCATGCCAAGTAATGCCATGTCTGCACCCAGGATCCGAACCAGCAAACCCCAGGCCACCAAAGCAGAACGTGGACACTTAACCGCTGTGCCACCAGGCTGGCCCCGCAATAAAGATTTTAAGTCAGTAAGTTATAGAGTCCTAGAATCCTATTCTCTCATAAAACCCTCATTACTCTTTTCTCCCAGCCACCTACTTTGGGCTACCTCTGAACATTCAAAATTTGTCAAATTTTTCCATATTGTACTATAATTTATTTCTTAAATGACTTTATTTTTGAGAACACTTTTCGCTTCACAGTAAAACTAAGGGGAAGGTACAGAGACCTCCCATATACTCACTACTTCCACACATGCATACCCTCCCCCATTATCAACACTCCCAGCCAAAATGGTGCATTTGTTACAATCGATGAACCTACTTTGAAACATCATCATCACCGTAAGTTTATGTTTTTTTTAGGGTTCACTCTTGGTGTTACACACTGTATGATGGGATTATTTTTCTTTAAACTATCATTGTGCGGATTTTGAACAATGAGAAATATCATATATCCACCATTATCGTTATCATACTGAATAGTTTCACTGTCCTAAAAATCATCTGTGCTCCACCTGTTCATCTCTCCCTCCCCCTTTACCCCTGGCAACCACTGATCATTTCACTGTCTCCATAGTTTTTAGTGGGAATCATACAATGTATAGAATTTTCAGATTGGCTTTTTAATTTAGTAATATGCATTGACATTTTCTCCATGTCTTTTCATGGCTTGATAACTCATTTCTTTTTAGCACTGAATAAGATTCCATTGTCTAGATACACCATGGTTTATTTATCCATTCACCTATGGAGGGACATCTTAGTTGCTTCGAAGTTTAGGTAATTATGAATAAAGTTGCTATAAACATCCACGTGCAGGTGTTTGCATGGACATACGTTTTCAACTCATTTGGGTCAATACCAAGGAGAATGATTGCTGGATTATATGGTAAGAAGATGTTTAGTTTTGTAAGAAACTGCCAAACTGTCTTTCGAAGTTGTACCATTTTGCATTCCCACCAGCAATGAATGAGAATTCTGAGGATTGCTCTGTGTCCTTACCAACATTTGGCATTGTCAGCATTTTGAATTTTGGCCATTCTAAAAGATGTGTAGTGATATCTCATTGTTGTTTCAATTTGCAGTTCCCCAGTGACACATGGTGTTTATCAATTCCTTGATGTCATATGCTTATTTGCTATCTGTATATCTTCTTTGATGAGGTGTCTGTCCAGGTCTTTTGCCCATTTTCTTATGAAGGTTGTCCATTTTCTTATTTTTGAGTTTTAAAAGTTCTTTATATATTTTGGTTAACAGCCCTTTTTCAGATATATCTTTTGTAAATATTTTCTCCCAGTCTGTGGCTTATCTCATCATTCTCTTGATATTTTTCTCCTATGTTGTCTTCCAGGAGTTTTACAATTTTTCTATGGTCCATTTTGAGTTAATTTTTGTGATGAGTGTAAACTTTGGATCTAGAGTCATATTTTCACATGTGAATGTCCAGTTGTTACAACACCATTTGTTAAGAAGACTATCTTTGTTCCATTGATTGCCTTTGCTCCTTTCAGTTGACCATATTTATGTGGGTCTATGTCTGGGCTCTCATAACTTATTTTTTGGATGTTTGTTTACCTTGCGTGTTGTGAGTTTTACAAAGGCCCATACCATGTATTAAACCTCTGTATGCCTAGCACCTAAATATAGGAGCTGGATAAATATTTGCAATGTGAATCTCCTGTAAAATTAGAAAGAATACATGATTAATTACTCCATAAAAAATATAAATATAAAGTTCAGTTAAATGTGTTTTCTTAATTCTCTTGAAATATGCAGCATAAATGTGGATTTCTCTAGGTCACTCCAAACTACTGGATCATATAACTCTCTTGGGGCATTTTTAATCTTATTGTTTCCCAGCCAAGACACAAAAACACTTCAAGGGAGGGTTCTTGGACTCTGTATTTGTAATAAAAATCCCAGGTGATTCTTATGCTCAGCTACAAGTAGGTAATGCTGGTGCATGTGAAAAAATAATTACAGCATTCAAGATATCTAACATTGCATGTAAATGCATACTATATTTATTCAGTTTATTCATTCATTTACTCAGGAAATGTGTACTGAACTCTGGGTAAATCAGGTATTATGCCTGGGGAGAAAAGGTAAATTATAGTGATAGGTAAAAGGTTAAAATAAGTGGGCAAAATAGAAGCACAAAGGAGTTTTTGGAAACATGAGGGAAGATTTCAGAGTAGATGTATTTTTATAATATCCTTAGTGTGCTTTTCAAGTGACTTTCTTCTGACTTTTCCTTAGCCCTAATTAGGATGGATATAAGATCCAACATTCTTTTTTAAAAAATCCATTATCTCAGGCAATTGAAATATCCTATCGAGTATAACATTAATTACATCATTCAAGATACTATTCCAGGTTTGAATAATTGCATACATTTCTGCTGAATCATTTTGGCATTGTGTTGGTGACTCGTTGAAGACTTCATCAGCTGAATGAATTCTTTGTCTTAAAAATGGAGAAGGAAAGGACCAACAGACAACATTTTAATTTGAATTACTATAAAAAAGGCTATAAAATATTTGCTACTGGTAGCAGAAGACATTATTTTTTTTTAAATTTTGCCCTTTGATGAGTTACATTTGTAAAAATGAGAGAGAATGAATAATGTTAAAATAAAGTTTCATTTTGAAAATGGTAATTTAAATTGTCAATATAGTGTTATCAAGCACATATATATTATCATATGTGTATATATACACACATATATATACATATAAACACATAAGGAAAACAAAGTTTATATATATAAATAAGGAAAGATATTCGTGAACAGCATCTTAATATTGTTTCATTCCAAAGGCAAGAACCTTGTAAATAGATGTAAAAAGCATACATTAGCTATTTCAAATGAAGACAAACCACTGTTTTGTGGAAAGAACACAACATCAGTATTCTAGTTGTGTTTTGTTAAACTAGCTGTTGATACTTTTAGATGTGTTACTTAACCTCTCTGGGCATCACTCTCCTCATGTATAAAATATTAGCTGATTGCTGACATTTTCCTACTTTAAAGTTCTATGATAGAATATCGACTCAGTATGGCTAGTCTTCAATAAAAATTTTGTTTAAGTGAATGAAAAACAACTTAAACCCTACCAGCTGCCTCTAAGTGTTCCCAAATGAAGATTTACTTACTCTGTGGATCCTGTAGACTATATACATATATAATATACTAATTTTATTCCTTGAAGTCTGTGTATATAATATGTACTAATGTTGTTTCTGTCGGCATTAGACATCATAACATGTCTCTATGTAGTTCTGTTGAAGAGGGAGTCAGAATTGTGATAACATTTTGCTCTACACACTGAGGTGGGGAAGTCTAAGGTAAAACCATGATATTTTCAGGCAAAATTGAGGGTATTTTAACGTGAATGTGCATAGGACCAAATTGCAGAAGCCTCTACTGTGAGAAGAGAGGGGATTACTACCATAAGTTTAGGAAAGAAAAAACATAGGCAGTGTTTAGGCAAAGAGAAGGAGATGAAGATCTGTGTAAACTCCTCCTTTATCGGGGCTTTCCTTTCTCTGGAATTCTCCTTGATCTAAATAATAAGAAAGGATTCCTTAAAGTTTGAGGTAACTGGTATGCCATTATCCACCATTAGTGTCTTATTTTTACCATCTTCACAACTTCTTCATATCAATCATGCAATTTATTAGGTCAGTTTTGGAAGAATTTGGTTACTTTGTTAATTCAGAACTTATTTATTTGGACATGGCCAAAGTGAGTTAACATTACTGTTTTCCTGAAGAATGATTTTTTAAAAAAGAAATTGTGACTACAGTTTTGAAAACAGATTTTAAAATGCACCTTCTTAGTGTAGTAACATATCTTTAGAAAAATGAGCACTTTCATTTACAATTGCTTTTTCGGTAATCTTAGCCAATTCCTGCTGGACTTGCCATAGTCTTCAAGGACAAGTTGATGTCATGCTACACTGTATGTGTTATGCTGATAATCAGCATCATTGGACCTGAAACTCTGCCATCTTTCTTTTGTGTGATTGACCTTGTTATTTTAAAGGTGGCAAGGATGAGGGGAGGAATTTGGCAAAGCATCAAAAAATCAGAGCACCTCCTAGCTCAGCAGTTCATTCTAGACATTAAGGTCAGACCAGGTGCCAAATAACCTGACAAATTTGGAATGAGCAGCAGGACAGCTACCTAAAGAACATCAGAAGTTCACAATGTCACCACGGCAGCACAAAAACAGGATAGCTCCTAGCAATCCTTTGCATTATTTGGCTAATGTTATTTGCAGAGACAATGAACTCTTCCTCTTTACTTTCCAAAGAGACTGAATGGATATGTAGCATGTCAATAAAAATGGATTCTTACATGGTCCTGGAATAGTTAATGCAGCCATTTGTAATGTGAATCACTTTCCTGATGTGATAGCAAGAAGTTCAAGTTCAAAGGGCAGTTTCTAAGTGGATATATTGAAAGATACGTAGCAGAAACCCATACTACCTGCTGATGTGCAAGTTCTAACAAGGAAGTTAAGTACAATAATTGACATGAAAGTCACATAAATCAAAAAGAATCCATTTTATCTTTATTCAACTTTTTAAAAAAGTACCATTCTAAAGTCTATAAAGAAATTTAAAAATTGGATACTTTGCTGTGATGTTCATAGATGAGAAATTTAAACGCTTAATGTACCATTTTTGCATCCATAATTTTTTCTCTTAAAAAGAACCAAATACTGGAAATTGTCCATTAATTCATTAAATCCTTTAGTATGATATGAGAGTGAGAAATAATATTTCAATTATCATTTTGGATCTATTGCTCTTCTCCATTTTCTTTTCTTCTTTTTCACTCCCCTAAATATTTTCCTCATTTCTTTATTTTCACATCAAACACACAAACTCAAAATTGTGAGGGGAACTCCTCTCACAAAATTGTCAGAGGAACTATTCCATTTTCTGACTCCCCCCAGTTTAAAGTTCTGACTAAACCTCAATGTTTCAATTTAGTAGTTTTGCCTAGTCTAGGAAATTGTTGAGATTTATTAATTATTGTCCAAATAACCCTCAATTTTGACATAACAGAAGCAGTTCTATGATTAGTTCAGTTCTACTTCCAGTTTGAGAAAATATGCCATGAGATCATCAACATCTGGAAAATTCACTTCATGGAACGAGCCTTTGCATAACACTGGTGATAAAAACTTTGCTTGCTTCCACCCACTCATTTAATTCTAACTTGGCTGCTCTAGTATTTTCTGCCTTATCAAGTCATTTATCACCAATTCACTAGGAAATGGTCAGCACTGATCATTATTTATATTAACTTTATAATCAGAAATAATTAAAATTATTTTCAACTCATAAATATTTCTCCTCCTTCACTTAATCTTTACTTGCGAGTTGAGAAAGAACCTCAAAACTTTGCATTGACTCAATGACATTTTTGTGAGCACTGATGATCATTCCAGACTATTATAAACAGATATACTTTCACATGTGTGTAAAGGTATGAAGGATGGCACTAACCATTTATTGACTGTAGAGACAATTCTAACATTTCGCTTTTTCAAGTACAAACCCTGATATAAATAAAAATCATTGTGTTATGGTCTGGCTGTTTTGATCTCCTGGGAATATGTGGCCTTAGAGTTGAACAAATGAGAACTATACCTTTTTCTTTTTTATTACTAAAAGGTTAATGAAATTCCTCCTGACTTTTTGGAGGAAAGTTCAGTTTGGGTTTTTGCCAAGGTCTGGACACTTTCCCAGTATGTCCAACTAACCTGAATGATACAAGCCACTTTAAAAAATCAATACTGTAACCAAGACTTCAACTGAATGGGTTCTCAAAGTGTGTCTTCATTTAAATGTCCAAAAATATATATATAAATGGGGTAGGAGGAAGAGATAGTAATTATGAGCACAATAAACATTCTAAGTTTTGATATTTCTAATAATTAAGTATATTTTAATTTTGTGACAGTATTATTGTACCATGAATGATTCCAACTGAAAATAATTCTATAAAATATTTATTAATATATTCGATGTAATTATTTATGAAAAGCCAGCAAATTATTTTAACTCACTCCAATAACTTCATAGTAAAAAAAAACTGTATACTCTACCATTTCTTCCTAGTATCTAGTATGTCTGGGTGAACTTAAAGAAAGAAAAGAAAATCTTTATTGCTCTTCCACATGCCATTTCTGTTTGTTTCATGGTTTAGGGGAATTAAAATTATTATCTTTTAGATGATAGCCAATCATGCCTTTATCAATTAGGTTGTTAAAATAGTCAATGTTATGTGATAGCTTTTTAAAAGGCTGCTCCTGGAAAGGGAAGGCGTGTGTTCCACATTACTCCTTTGCTAATCTTTATTGCACTCCTTTCAAGGACAGACAAAGTATATCAATTTTAAAAAATAGCCAATTATAAGTAGCATGAAATCATTATGTTAGACAATCATCAACATTAGCCCTTTAATCTGCTAATAAGGTGCTTTTAGAGTGGGTGGTCACTTGCTTTTAACTTGGGGTACGGCCAGAAGGTTTGCTTCTCTAAGAGATAAATAAAAGCTGTACCTCTGTGTTCTGCCAATTTAATCTCATGTCCCAAAGGACTCCAAGCATCCATCCTCTAATCTTATCTTGTATTTGTGGAGAGAAATTGCTGTTTTTGCCACTCTTGTTGAACTAAGCTCCAGATAATTTGAATTCATTAATTCACAAAACCTCTGAGGTTCTAAAGAACTCATATTTTTAATATGTGGTTGATTATTATACTTTTTAAAAAACAGGAAATTCCCTAGCACATATTTAAATGAAACCTATCAGAGAGATTATAATGCAAATTAATTGAATTGCAGAATCATTTTTAGCTTTTCTTCTGTTCATCCAATCAAATATCATTTCCCCTAGATTCTATCTCTGTAATGTCTTTCCTATGCATTATTTATTTATTATTTTAACAAAGATTTAGTTAGTCCTGTAATGTCCCAAGCTATAAACTGGACATGAGAATAAAATGCTAAATGTTAGCTCCTCTGGTTGTTAAAGAATTCACAGGTTATAATAAGACACAAATATGAAAATGAATGAGAGGACTAAGTACAGTAGTAGAGCCAGATAATTAGTTGAGCAAATATTGTCTATTCAAGCCCAGGCTTTTTGAGTGTAAAGAACAGAAATTCCCTGAAACAGCTCATTGAAAGTAGGTTGAGGTGAGGAGTGAGGTAAAGGTTGTAAGTATACGGAAGTCAACCAAGATAGGAACCATTGACTAGCAGGAAATCAGTGGAATTCTAATAAGAGAGTAATTCTGGATTCAAGACAGCCTTGTGGGACCACAGCAGATGAAACCCTTGAATCTTCTCTGTAATGTTTTACGTTAATGCAACTTACTTGAAGTCCACAAGTTTATTTCTGTCTTACTACCAAGGCATTACCTCTTAGTTCAAATTCTAGAGAGAAAAAATAAACTGTCATAGTTCAGCTCCTGGATAGACTCCTTTAATTCAGCTGCCCACTTTAATCCTATCATGTAAAGGGCAGAAGAATGACATTGGCCAGCCAGGTTCATACATTCAGTGGTAGTGGCTATGGGCAGGGGATTAGGTAAGCTCAGCAGGCCAAAATATATCAAGTGCAATATCCCTTCCACTCCCACTGCTATTTTCATAGTTTAATTTTTATTTTTAGACTATTATAGTAGCATCCTAACTGACTGACTCCCTCGATAAATGGACATCAAACAAACAGCACACAAATAATACATTTATTTTTATAGATGTTCTCCTGGCACTTAGTTTTTATTTCTGCTATAGCATCATTCACCTACAAGCCTGTCTACTATGAGGGAAATATAAGAGGAGCCAAGTAAATTTTAATAAATGAGGGAATGAGGAAATAACTGAATGAAGATGATTTAGCTTGTCTTGCATATAAAAGGCATTAATCATTTCTTTAAGTTAAAATAAATAGAGCTTTCTTTCATTAATAAACCCAAGGCAGAGGGGAATCCCACTTTTAGAGGGATGGGGAAGGTACTAGGGCCCGTTGCTGCTTCTTCCTATAGTTATTATCACCACCAATTTGTTAAAGGATGTGAGGCAGTGACAGCTAATGAGTGGAGGGGAAAAGCACTAGAGAGAGGACAATAATTTTCTATTTGAGGATAAGTCCTGTTCTTCACTCTGTAGATTTCAAAATAAATGCACGCCCACAGGTGCATGCATACTCATTCACAAGGGGCAAACGCATATGACTTCCCTTGGGCCTTTTGCAAGCCTGCTTTATTTTTCTGATTCTTATTTCAGCAGGTCCACAGCATGTCTTCACTCTTTCCTGACAACATAGCTTAGATTTCCTACAAAACTACTAATAATTACCTTTTAGTTCTTGTTTGTTTTGTTTTTGTTTAAGCTTTACTTTAAAACAAGTAGGATAGGACAGTAAAACAGTAATAATTGTTGAAGCTAATTGGTGGCTACATAGGAATTTTTTATACTACTCTTTCTACATTTTTAAGAGTTTAACATTTTACATTGGAAAAGTAAAATAGGGGCCGCCTCCGTGGCCTAGGGGTTAAATTTGTGCAGTCAGCTTCAGCAGCCCAGGCTTTCACTGGTTCAGATCCTGGGTGCAAACTTAGCACTGCTCATCAGGCCACGCTTAGGTGGCCTCCCACATAGCACAACCACAGGCACTCACAACTAGAATGTACAACTACATACTGGGGGGCTTTGGGGAGCAGAAGAAGAAGAAGCAAAAAGATTGGCAACAGATGTTAGCTCAGGTGCTGATCTTAAAAAAAAAAAAGAAAGAAAAGTAAAATAGGAAAAATGACAAACATAAACATAGTAATTCATTGAATTTTTAAATTTACTTTGCCTATCTTGCTAATCCATCGGTATGGTAGGAAGATTTGCTTTGAGCCCTTTTTACAGGATAACTCCATTTGTATTATCTAAAGAGAAATACTTATATTCTTTTACCACAAGCTTATGAGAGAAGACTAAGAAGAGGCTGGTTAAGTAAGGAAAGCATTGATAAATGTGAGAAATCAAAAGAAATTCTTATAGAAATGAAAGTAGCCCCATTGATCTCTGAAAATTACTTTTAAGGGTAAGATGCACAATTCTGTTCTGCAGTCCAGCCTAGTGATACCTCACCATATTAAATGAGACCCCTAAAATTGCACCAGGAGAAAGAAAGATGGTCATGTAAGTTAGCCGATTCATTTTCCATAACGCTTTCACTTAGTATAGCAATAGCACAAGTAACAATTCACTTGATTTTTCTTCTGCTCCCTATACTTCTCTTGTTTGTATGTTTGTTCAATAAATATTTATCGAGGCTCTAAGTTGTGTCAGGTACTAGTCAAAGCACTAGAGACAGAAGTATAAAAAAGACGCAGTTCTTATCTTGGAGAGCACACAATCTCATCGAGGAGACAGGCCCCCAAACATAACTACAATACGATTCACAGAGATATGCCCCAAATGCTAAAATGAAAATAAAGATAGAGACTCAATAACTCTACCTGTGGGAGATAGAAAAGACATAGCAGATGTATGAACATTTGTGCAGGAACTTGAAGAATGAGCCCGTTGGCCCAAGTAAAAAACTGGTGAGAGGACTGCCTTTGAAAGACAACTTTGAGGTGACGCCAAGTGGGGAAAATAAGGCAGAGAGATGAAAGAGTGATAACTTAAGAGCCTGAATAAAATAGTATGTGCAAGTGGTAGTGACTAAGGCAGAAAAAACAGGATCCCAAAGAGTGGATGTATACAAGAGACATGTAAAGAGATTAATTTTAAAAAATCTTAGTAATGTGAGATTGGGAACAACAGATGGATGACTGAAAACATATGGGTTCAGTAAGCATTAACTTGGTACCTGGTATTTGCAAAAATAAAGATAACTATGGTTATAATCTGAGAAATGTAAAGAAATATTTCTTAGATATACGTATTTATATGAATTAAAATGAGAACAAGTTTTAGTCTTTTTACATCTACAAAATATCTTTCTAAATAGTGTAATTAAAGGTCACTATTGCCAGAAAATGGGATATATGCAAATATAACAATGAAGAAGATATAACTTTTAACTAATTGATAGCAAAGTATTAGCTGTTCTTTGAAAGACTACATCTGTCCGCATATGGAAGCTACTGAGAAGAGAATGGGGGTGGGCAAAGTCAATTTGTTATTGTTGTCATTGCCTAACATATTGGATTGTTCATATAAGTCTATATCATTTTATGTAGCATTTTTAAAACAACAGAGATTTAAGGTGGCAGTTTGATTAACTTAAAAATAAAGACAGCCATCACTTTTTATGGCCTTAATGTACTCTGTGGAGGCTTAAGTCTTTGTTTGCTATTACTGTTTACAGGATTTATGCTATTAAAGTCTACCCAGCTGTTATCCTAAGAATAAAGTGCTAAGACCCTACTTGAGGACCAATTTCATATATGGCTTCAAATTTGCATCTCTATAAAATAAACTGTTCTTTTTCTGAAACTCTTTAATTTTTCTCCATTAGAGAAGTTAAGTAAAAGTCCATTTTGAGTCACATTATTAGGTAAATTTTAATTTCTTATTTTATGTCAATGTCTGCTGTGAAACCCAATGTACTTAAAGTCATGTAAATTGTTTTCATTTGGAGATGAAGAAATTTTTCTAATTACAAAAACTGTGAGGATTACGAATCTTTTATAAGCCTGTTTGAAAATTTGGGCATGAAAGCCACTGGGCCTAATTGGAGAATTTCAGTCCTATGCATTAGTTTTGTTTATTCTTCAATACTTATTGAGCATCAATCTATGAACATCTAGGCAGTTGGGAAATACCAGTGAACAGAACAGACTAGGATCCCTGTTCTTGTGGGGTTACATTCTAGTGGAGGGAAATAGATGTACAATAAGTGATAAACATGTTATATTGGACTATATTTTAAGGAAGAATTGACAGAACTCCTTCTTCAATTTTTCTCTTTTTTCTCTTATTTACTATAAGTAGCAAGGAGAAATCAGGTTGTGCCTTCCACATTTTCCTTGGAAATCTCCTCTGCTAAATATATAAGTTTATCACTGACAAGTTCTACTTGCCTCCCAGCAGTAGAAATAATTCAGCCAAGTTCTCTGTCACTATGTAAGAAGGATCACCTTCTCTCCACTTTCCAATATGTTCCTCATTTCTGAGTCCTCACCAAAAGCACATTTGACATCCATATTTCTACCAACAGTCTCTTCAAGGTGATCTAGACGCTTCCTATTAAGTATCTCAAAAGTCTTCCAGCCCCTACCCATTACTCAATTACAAAGCCACTTCCACATTTTTGGATATCTGTTATAGAAGAACCCCACTTCCAGTAGTAAAAATCTGTATGAGTTTCCTAGGGCTGCCATCACAAAGTACCACAAACTAGGTGGTTTAAAACAGCCAAAATTATTCTCAGTCCTAGAGTCTAGAAGTCCTAAATGAGGATGTCAGTAGTGTTGATTCCTTCTGAGGGAAAATCTTTGTATCTAAATTTTCCGTTTCTTATAAGGACACCAGACATATTGGATTAAGGCCAACCCTAGTGAAATCTTAACTTGATTACATCTCTAAAGACCCTATTTCCAGAAAAGGTCACATTCACAGATAGCAGGGTTAGAACTTCAGCATATCTTTTTAGGGAACACAATTAAACCCATACCACATGATATGCTAATAAATTGTATAGCATTTTAGAAGGTGATGAGTGAACACAAGCTACCTTTCCCCCTCCCGAATACAGCCAGAGCATGTTTATTTTTACCAGAAAACTTACAGTGAAGCAGAATTTCCCAGAGTGTGTTCTCTGAAGAACTGGTCTGTCAAGATACTGCATAAGAAAAAGGTCCCATGTCATCACATCCTCTCCAACACTTGTTATTTCTTTTCTTTTTATAATAGCCATTCTAATGGGTGTGAGGTGATATCTCATTGTGGTTTTGATTTGCCTTTCCCTAATAACTAGTGATGTTGAACGTCTTTTCATGTGCCTATTGGCCATCTATTATATCTTCTTTGGAAAACTGTCTGTTCAGATCCTCTGCCCATTTTTTGATTGGGTTGTTTGTTTTTTTTGTTGTTGAGGCATATGAATTCTTTATTTATTTTGGATATGGCCCCCCACCCCGTCAGATGTATGATTTGCAAATATCTACTCCCAATTTGTAGGTTGGCTTTTTGTCTTGTTGATGGAAAACAATACGGAGATTCCTCAAAAAATTTTAAATAGAACTACCATATGATCCAGCTATTCTACTTCTGGGTACTCATCCCAGGAAAACAAAACACTAATTTGAAAGATGTGTTCACCTGTATGTTCTGTGCAGCATTATTCACAATAGCTAAGACTTGGAAACAACCTTAAGCGCCCGTCAATGGATGAGTGGATAAAGAAGATATGATGTATATATATATATGACAGGATACCACTCAGCCATAAAAAAGATGAAATCATCTTATGTGTGACAACATCATTGGACCTTGAGGGTATTATGAGCGCAGTAAGTCAGATGGAGAAAGACAAATACCACATGACTTCACTCATATGTGGAAGGTAAACAAACAAACACATAGATACAGAGCATAGATTGGTGGCTACCAGAGGGGCAGAGGGGTGGGGAGAGGGCAAAAGGAGTAAAGGGGCACATGTGTGTGGTGAAGTGACCAATGGCAACTAAACTTTTGTTGGTGAACACTACGTAGTCTATATAGAAGTTGAAATATGATGTATACCTGAAATTTATATCATGTTGTAAACCAATGTTTATAACATTAAGGGTTACCTCAATATAAATAAATAAATAAAATAGAGACCAGTACTTCAAAGGAAATATCTTCCCCAAAAAGAAAAGGTTCCATAATCAAGTAAATTTATTTATTTAATTTGTTAGTTTTTGTGAGGAAGATTGTCCCTGAGCTAACATCTGTTACCAAACTTCCTCTTTTTGCCTGAGGAAGACTGTGCCAATCTACCTCTGTTTTACGCAGGATGCTGCTACAGTGTGGCCTGACAAGTGGTGCTAGGTCCACACCCAGGAACAAAACCTGCAGACCCTGGGCAACTGAAGCAGAGCATATAAACTTAGCCACTACACCGCTGGCCAGTCCCTGAAGTGAATTTGTTTTATGTAGCAGCCTATGTGGCCAGCCATGGTGGTCTAGTGGTTAAGATTCGGTGCTTGCACCCTTGCGGCCCAGATTCATTTCCTAGTCAGGAAACCACACCACCCATCTGTTGGTTCTCTGAGTGTAATGGCTGTGTGTTGCTGTGATGCTGAAAGCTATGCCACTGGTATTTCAAATACCAACAGGGTCACCAATGGTGGACAGGTTTCAACAGAGTTCTGAGACTTACACCTGGCCACCCACTTCCGAAAAACTTAGCCACGAAAACCCTATGAATAGCAGTAGAGCATTGTTTGGTATAGCTCTGCAAGGTGAGAGGATGATGCAAAAACATCAGGCAGGAGACTGCTCTGCTGTAGACAGGGTCATTGGGAGTTGGAACTGACTTGATGGCACTAACAACAAAGTGTTCTATGTACCCTCTTTCTGCTTCACAGTGTCCATTAGCGTTTAAGGATTCTGAGAATTCCTGCAATAAAGAAAGTAAACTTAGCCATTTTCCAAATGAATTTGACCACGGCACTCTTTTTATCTTAACACTTTCCTTAAAACTAGTCTGTGACTTGGAAAAAACTTGGTGGAAACACTGCAATAAAAGCACAGATTTCTTTTCCTCTGCATATTTAAGAAGGTTAACCAAATTGGAAAGGAGAATGGATTCCAATGTAGAATTTCCAAATTGATTTCTTATGATTGATAGGTAGTCAATAAGAGTACAAATAGACTTTGCTATAAAGCTACCAGAGTTTGCGTCCAAAATTATCAAAATCTATATCTCAAATCCATTCAGATTAATAATTAAAGAATTTAATAAGCAATAAAAGTATGAAAGTGCAGGTGGTGGTGTGAAAATATAGACTCATTACGAGGCGGTCCAGGAATATTGTAGGAATTTCTTTCTTAAAAAGTTGTACAACTTTCAAGTCATTTTCCAGAGGTCACAGCAGTGTTGGCTGCTTTAGTGTCAAGGAATGCAGGACCGAAGAGATCCATAGTGTTGTCCTACATGCTAAGACGTATGACTAGAGAGAAAAGACAAGAAGCAGGGAGGGGAAATATGAAAATCTGAGAAATTCAGCAGATTGTCACCAAAGGGAAGGAGAAGGGCAGGAAGGCAGTCAGCTTCCCTAAAAAGAAAAGAAGAAACCTAATGTAGGGTGAGGATGCTTTCCAGCCTTCCCACTATTGCTTGAGAAAAGCTGAGTAAAGCTAAGGAGACTTTACTGGGTTGTACCTGTAGTACCTACTAATCTGATCTCCAGTGGTTACATACTGCATTAATGTGAAGAATCTTTCAGAAAACAGAAAACTTTCTCTCACATATCCCACATTACTGTGAAACCTCTGGTATCTTTGGGTGTGTTTCAGTAAACCATTCCAGACATCCTTGGTATCTTTTACAAGTATCCCAATTGCTGAAAATTAGTTTGGAATGTTATTATTTGGCGTTTAAATCTCAAGTATTATAAATTATAAATATTTGTTTTGTACTCTTCTCTGCCTTCAGCTTGTGTGGTACCCACAACTTCATCCTATGTAGTTTAACTTTTAAGAGAGAGAGAGAGAAATGTCCAAGGGGATCACTAATAAGGATTTCTCACACCTGACGCTTGTTTTGAGGACAGGAATAAGATCCCTGAAATGGGGGCGCCTACTTAGCCCACTTTATAGAGACACTGCTAGCCTCAAGACAATTAGTAACACGTTCCCATCTAAACCTGATTTAGCAGAGATTTCCCCTATTATGAGTGACTAATTCTAAAACAGTCATTTAATTAAGCCTTATTTCGAGGGTAATAGAAAACTTGTTGTTTGTATCTTAAAAATCCAACTTCTTGTTCAAGGAGACGCTTAAAGCTACAGGTAATAAGACACTACCATTCTAGTTTCATACTTTTCTCATCCATTTCCCCAGATAACCTAGGGCATGAACTACATTTGGAAAAGAAGAAATCATTAAAATGGCTGATAATTATCCAGAAGCTTACTAGTTTTACCAGTCTCTGAAGAAAATCCCATTAAATCGGGCTGTGTCCTGTTTCCCCAAATAAAATGAGACGATACAGCAGAGGCTTATCAGAGCTTATCATTTTGAGGCCATTAATTAAGCAAATTCTACTCTGGTAAAATGTTTCCCAGAAATCTCTCTTGGATTGACATTTGTTTTGTGTTAACCACTCTGCCCTGCTTGGCTCCGCATCACATCTAGAGGCCATTTAAACAATATTAAGATAACAACACTAATTCTCTGTTCTTCTGTTAATCATATAGAAGCAGATCAGCTTGTTATAAATAATGATCTTTCCTTGCCTGAAGCTCAACTCTTAGCCCTTGTTCTAATGCAAATCCCTGTCCTTTTGTACTAGCTGCAGAGTAATAGTGTTTAATACTGTGCGGTGCTTTTCACAGGTTTCAATACTGTAAGGGGGGAAAATGTGGCTTCAGTTTTAACTTTGAATAGGATTGCCTTCCAGAAGAATGTAGAGGAGGACACAGCCTTTCTTTGACTTGCTTTGATCAAGAGCATCATTTTTCTCTTTTCTGGTGGTGATTACTAGAATTGAGACTCAAATTAAGCAGTGTGTCTGGCAGATGATGTAGTGTGTCATAACTTTTCCTCATCTACAAAATAAGTATATTGGGCTGGAAAGTCAGGAAGTTTTGTCAAGATTTCATTTATTTTCACATTTGGCTCACACTCACTACAGAGGAGTTGTAGCTACTCTATTCCTGGCAAACTGTGGTTAAAAGATTTCTGTCATTATCTTATGTGAAGTGTTTGAATTTCTCAAGCTGATGGAATAAGGCAGGGAAATGTGCAATTGGATCGTAGTAACTAGAGCTCCTTCTTTGCTTGCTTGTATAATTAGGCATGGCTTTTTAACAACTTGCTGTAACCCCAGGGGATTTTCAGGAATACAGAAGTTGGTGTTCCAGTAAGTTGCTGCTGCTGCAGTTTATTGCTAACCAGTTGCTCATCCAATCAAATTCAGCCAAGTACAATGTATCTTCTTTAAAAGAACTTTAAAATAATTCAATTATAACCTAAGCGAGAAGCAAATGGGCAGTGTGTTCATAATCAGTGCTCTGGTTTTTCCCCCTCAGAATCATCAGCATTGCATTCAACCTGTGTCTGCCCGGTGCCAACGAAGTGCCAGGCATCATTCTGAGTGTTGGAAAATACTGATGAACAAGGCAGATTTGTTCCCACTCTTCGTGGAATTCCCAGCCAAATGGTGTAGAAAAGTGACTAGGCGTTTACAATCAAGTGAGACGAGGATAAGCACAGGATGCTATAGGGTACCTGTGAGAGGCTTGCCAATTCGCAAAGGGCCAGGGAGGTTTCTCAGGGAAAGTGCTGACTCACCTAACACAGGAAGATCCAAAGCTAAACTCAAGGAGTGAGGATACACAGTGGAGAGGGTGCTCTAGGTGGTGAGAACCCCTTGAGCAAACACTTGGAGGCTAAAGAGAGCATGGCATTCTTAGGCAAATATAAGTCACAGTGGCTAGAGCACAGAGAGCAAATCAGAGTAATGGTAGAAATGGATGCTGTAGACTGTATAAATAAAAAGAAGGTTAATTACTTTGCAGGATTGTTATTTCCCAGGTTATAAGAGAGATGAAAATAGTTTTACTAACTAGCCCAGGACACCCTAATTACAAAAATACTCATATCAACTACGTGATGTAATTTGAAGGATCTGCCCCCAAATATCTTTGTTCCTTGGTAAACCATTAAAAATTAAAATTCCACCATTAGAGATTCATCTATAGTATTATAGTTATTGAACAACACATATATTAGCTATTTTTGACACATACTATGTTAGTGTGAATTACTTTATCATATTTTCTCTAGGCCTATGATGTTGAGATCAGATTGTGGAAAGACTGAGAAAAGCAGGCAGAGAAGAATATGTAGGTACAAGAAATTTTAGAGGAATTTCTCAAGGGAAAGGTACAGTTGTGTGGTCATCTAGAAGAAAATCATCATGAGAGAGAGAAAAGAGTTAGAAAGAAAAAGGGTTGGCTCATTCAATAGTGATACTGGCTTGTACCATTTATGAGAGCCAGTTGTTTAAATTTTGAGAGCCCACTTTTAAACACAGTCATGGTTAAAATATAATACAGGTTTACTGCTAAATTATATTAAAAACAAAGATAATACTCAAAACTCATTGCTTTATAATTGCTTTATTACATTTAATTATTATCTTTGCTCTTGGAGTTATTTAAGCCCGTTGTAACTGCATGGTGGAAATGCTATATAATAGTATTTTCCTATGCTCTCTTCCCAACTCGTTGTTCTGTGACATCATGTTGGTACCTTGAAATTGGCCATGTTTGGGAGTATTTATACCGTGAAAATTGGCAAACAAAAGAAATCAGAGTTTCATTCATTTTGAGTTAATTTTTGTGTATGGTATAAAATAATGATCTACTTTGCTTCCTTTGCATGTGGTCATCCACTTTTCCCAACACCATTTATGGAAGAGACTTTCCTTTCTCCTCTGTATGTTCTTGGCTCCTTTGTTGAAAATTAGCTGTCCATAGATGTGTGGGTTTATTTCTGAGCTTTCAATTCTGTTCCAAAGATGTAGGACCTGAAACCATAAAACTCCTAGAAGAAAATATAGGCAGTACACACTTTGACATTGGCCTTAGCAAGATCTGTTCAAATACCATGTCTACTCAGGCAAGGGAAACAAAAGAAAAAATAAACAAATGGGACTACATCAGACTAGAAAGGTTTTGCAAGGCAAAGGAAACCAAGAACAAAATGAAAAGACAGCCTACCTAATGGGAGAAAATATTTACAAATCACATATCCAACAAGGGGTTAATTTCTAAAATGTATAAAGAACTCATATAACTCAACAACAGAAAGACAAACAACACAATCAAAAAATGGGCAGAGGATCTGATCAGATATTTTTCCAAAGAAGATACACAGATGGCCAATAAGCACATGAAAACATGCTCAACATCACTAATTATTAAAGAAATGCAATCAAAACTACAATGAGATACCTCAAACCGGTCAGGGTCAGAATGGCTATAATTAACAAGGCAAACAGAAACAAATGTCAGAGAGGATGTGGAGAAAAGGATACCCTGCTGATGGAATGCAAACTGGTGCAGCCACTATGGAAAACAGTATAGAGACTTCTCAAAAAATTAAAAATAGAAATGCTATATGATCCAGCTATCCCACTACTGGGTATTTATCCAAAGTACATGAATTCAACAGTACAAAGAGATACATGCGCCACTGTGTTCATTGTGGCATTATTCACAATAGCCAAGGTGTGAAAGCAGCCCATGTGCCCATCAACTGACAAATGGATAAAGAAAATGTGGTATATATATCCAATAGAATACTACGCATCCATGAAAAGAAGACAAAGTCTTCCCATTTGCAATAACGTGGATGGACCTTGGGGTACTAAGTTAAGTAAAATAAGCCAGAGAAAGGAAAACAGCGTATGATTTCACTCATTTGTGGATGATAAACATGTGGATAAGGAGAACAAATTAGTGGTTACCAGAGGGCAAAGGGGTCTGGGGAAGGGCGAAAGGGGTAAAGGGGCACATATGTATGGTGACGGATAAAAACTAGACTATTGGTGGTGAGCACTATGCAGTCCATACAGAAACTGATACATAATAATGTACACCTGAAATTATATGTTATAAACCAATGTGACCTCAATAAAATAATTTTTTAAAAAAAGAAATCAAAGTTTCATTCATTGCTTTATTGATTGTCTATTGTAGACTTAAAGTAGTGGATAAAATATGTTAAAAATGTAGATTGAACTTAAAAGTATATCATGGCTGTGTGAATAAAACAATAAAATCAATGCAATATTCTTCCAGCATCCAAATACTACTATCCAATTCAGCAACAAATTATCTCGGGTCATTGACAAACAAATGAAATCAGCATACAACCTTGTTGTTATATTTTTGTAACATAAACAAAATTATCAACCAACACTTATGTTGGAACTATGCTTTTTCATCAATTGTATCCATATGTTGGTTACAAATACAAGAGTTTGGCAAAATTAGCTGAAGCATTTTGTGTGAATCAATGGCTATAGGGAATTTACAATAAAGAGTATTCTGTATTTTATTATTCTTGTTATTTGGGTGCTGCACATTGTTTATATCAGTAAATTTATAATGAGCTAAGTACTAATTTTTTTCCCATAAATTTGTTAAATATTACTGTGACCACTGGGTAAAAACCCCAAAACTTACCTACTTCACAATTTTGCCTATGTCTGGCCTTTGCCTGAGGGCTCCTATATATTCATTTCTATGAGCATACTCACACATTTAGTGATTTCACTTAATGCCGTTGTACAGTGGGGTCTGGATGTCCCAATACTACTCTGCCCACCATAGTAGATGTTGAAGACTAAGAAGAGAAGTTGTACATGTGATGAGCTTAGGAAGATAAACTATTCATTTAACTTGGAGTTGTGTACTGTCACTCCCATTACCACCACCCATTTATTTGATTTGAGCCCTTTGGAACACCCATATACACCTTAGTTTTTGAATGCCTTTCTGGGGAAAATATGCCAAACACCATTCAAGCTATGACAATGGATTTTATCAAACAAATTATTTCTAATCGACCACTATGTATCCTCTTCATCAAAATTTTGGGGCAATATGTTGAAGCTAGAGGAAGTGTTTTGAGATGGAAGGTCTAACTGCAGTGAAAGCAGGATGGGAGAGGTGGGGAGTGATCTAGAAGGAAACAGGAATCTATCCCTGCAAATAGTGTGGTGTGTGGCTGCTGTCTACTAGTGATCAGTAACTTCTGCTTAATTGTTTTTCAAGTGTCAGGGAGGCTTAAGGACCTGTGTCACAAAGTAACCTGAGATGGTTTACTTTGGTTACAGATGAGTTTGATACAAATAGCTTTTATCAAACTGCAAGGCATAGATTATTCTTTTGTTACTGTGGGAAATATTAACAACATGTTTCTATACAACTTGTTTCTATACAACTCTGAATACTGGAGTGCGTGTGTATGTGTGTGCGTGTGTGTGTGTTTGTGCCGGGAAATGTTGACACTGATTTTTCCATTATTTTTTCTGTCAGAGTAATATATAGTTAAAATCCACTGGATTAAATTCAGTAGAGATAGGAATCAAATCATGCTTTGAATACCTGGTGCTTAGGTATTTACAAAGCTGGCCACGTGGTAGGTGCTCAAAAAATGCCGGTTGGAAGAAAAACAATAAAGGAAGGAAGGAAGGGGGTAAAGGAAATAGGGAGGAAGGCAGTGAATAAGGGAAGTAACGAGTTAAATAGAGTAAGTATAAAGGCACAAAACTCAGGCATAATTACACCAATAAAATCTAATAACAGTATTTTATTATATTCCTTGTGTTAGTTTGCTAGGGCTGCCAGAGCGAAATACCACACACAGGGAGGCTTAAACTACAGAAATTTATTTTCTCATAGTTCTGGAGGCTATAAATCCGAGATCAAGGTGTTGGCAGGTTTGATTTCTCTTGAGGCTTCTCTCCGTGGCTTGCAGATGGCCACTTTCTCCCTGTGTCCTCACCTGGTCTTTCCTCTGTGCGCGAGGCTGTGTGTCTCTTTGTGTGTCTAAATTTCCTCTTCTTATAAGGAGGCCAGTTAGACTGGATTAGGCCCACCCTAACAGCCTCACTTTATTTAATCACCTCTTTGAAGAACCTATCTCCAAAAACAGTCACGTTGGGGGTAAGGGCTTCAACATATGGATTTGGCGAGGGGGTTACAGTTCAGCCCATAAGACTCCTTTTAGTCTAGTTTCAGTGCTTTTTTTCGTTACACAGCTGACATGTAATTTTTAAGCTTTGTATTCAGCTTAACTTTTGTATTTTAAACATTTTACAATACCAATAGCAGCTTTGCAAACACTACTGTAACACCTTAAATATCATTACTTGTATATGTTAACCAGTTTCTCTGTTTGGTCATGTAAGTGGTTTTCAGTTGACTCATAAATAATAGTACAATGTGTATCAATATTTGTTGAAACTTTACATTCTTTAAGTCTCTTGATGCTGATGAGTGGTCCTTGGATTTAGAAATGATATGGTCAATTTTATTTCCCGTGGAAGAGCATCATGATGTGCTTAATAGAGCTGAAATGTGGAATGTATCTATCTCTAACATAGATGTGTGTGACAGAAATAAAGTGCTCCCAAAGTGTACAAAGAGGCATTCAGAGGCTTTTGATGAAGTAATGTCAGGCTGAAGGTTATTTATTTGGGCTCAATGTTTTTTTTCCTTTTACATTTCACCACACTGAAATTGGACTTTATTATTATGATAAAAATGAAAGCAACTGAATAGTGTTAACAGGTTAAAAAAAAAACGGAAAATGAAAACAGACTATCTTCTGACATTGAACATGGGTATAGCAAGGACAGGATATATATCTTGTTTGATGCTCAAAAAAAACATATATATATATATATATACATACCACTTCTGAGCTTGTGGCTGAGGTGACCTTTCCAGAATCTTGCTTGGCATCTGGAAAGTGTGTTTTCCTGTTTAGCAGCAATAGCTGCTGAAAGTGTGCTCGGCCTTTACCTGGGTGTGTATGGTACAGAACCCACTGGATCACATAATGGGCTCATTGTTCAGCTGCCAGACCTAGCTCTGCTTCTCTAGGCTGTTCTGCTTAAAGGGACCTGGCCTGAGGCCTAGAGTTACAGGTGGTCTTACCTGGTTTAGCTCAAGAAGTATCAGGCCTTTAATGAACCCATAAAGCTGAAACTACAGAGGACTCAAACAGGACTTATCTAATTCTGTGCCAAATTAACCAAAAGAATACATTCAAATAGGACTTTTTTTTTTTTTTTTCAGATTGGCACCTGGGCTAACAACTGTTGCCAATATTCTTCTTTTTTCTTTTTTTTTTCCTTTTTCTGCTTTATCTCCCTAAACCCCCCCTGTACACAGTTGTATATCTTAGTTGCAGGTCCTTCTAGTTGTGAGGACTTTTTTTTTAAGTTTAAATTAGATGTCAGCAAATTTTTTCTGAAAATGTATAGGTAGTAAATATTTTTGGCCTTATAGGCCACATGTCTCAGTTCAATATCCTTCTTTCCTTTCTTCTTCTTTCTGTGTTTATACCCTTTAAACATGCAAAACCATTCTTATAGGTCATACAAAACAGGCCACAGACTAGATTTGGTCTGTGGGCCCTGGTTTTCTTTTGTCTTCCAAGTTGCACAAATAGATATGGCAAATCTGAATGTGCTCTATAGCAGTGCTGTGTTTTTTTTTGTTTTAAATCCCTTGTTTACTCTATTTTTGCTAGACCATGTCCTCTGTATATAGAACTTGCCTCACAGGAGAACAAATTAGACAGTCCTCTACCATAACACTTCAGAAATTTTGAGGTTATTGTGTCATCATATCCAATCAACCATCTTATATAATTTATAATGTTTATATGATAATATGTATAATTTTATTGTATAAAATGTTGTTGCTTTAGTAAAAGGTCTTAATCCATCTTTTTTTAAATGACATTTCTATGAAAAGCTAGTGTCAGCCATTTGTATCTAAGAGTCAATCATCTTCAGTCCCCTTGTGGGTCTTGGGTATAGTTAAGTTTCGGGTGATGAAAAATAACACCTGGACTGATCAGAAGGCTGAGGCATAGAAGCCATGTTTTTTCCATGTCATATTTTTCTCTACTGTAAGCCTGCTTCTTTCACATGAGGGTGTGGGGCACTGGAATTGGCCATGCCAAGATATGTCTCTTTGGCATGAGGATTATTTTGGGCTGGTTGCTTTTAAAAACTGCAGACATGAGAGAAACTCTGAAAAGTATAAGTCACCCTATATTAAGAGACATTTACATTTGCGAAGGAAATCTCCATCGGTAAAGGTGTCTCCCTCTCTGTACCAGGAAGAGGGGGGTATGACCTTATCTCTAGAAACTCTTATCAATGCAGAAGACAAGGACTTAAATCTGCAATAATAATCTTACTCTTGTTTACTGTGCTTTTCTGGTAATCTCCCATAATTGGCTCCCTCCACCCCCAACATCTTGCTTTGTCTTTAGCTGAGGACGATATTTAAGGTGAGAGCTTCCACCATTTTGGTGAGTTACTCAGTTTCTTCTGGGTTTCTCCCATGTATGCATGTTATAAAGCTTTGTTTAATTTTCTCCTGTTATTCTGTCTCATGTGAATTTTCATTTGTTGTCTGGCCAGAAGGGCCCAGAGTGGGTAGAGGAAATGTCTTCCTCCCCTACAAGGGTCAATGGCCTTTCTAACAATTTCCAATTATCTATCATCCATCTATATACATATATTCACAGATGTAAGTTTTGTTTATTTGCTTTCTGGTAGCATTTCCTACTCAGAGTACAAGGAAGAAAACTGTATTCATTTGAAACTTCTGTGAAAAATTAGGAAGGTGTAATGCAATTACCTCACTGGAATCTAGCCAAACTCCTCAGGCAATCTGCTTGGAAAATTGGATCTTAGAATCTATAATGACAATTGTTGGTCAGAACTTCAATTTTAGGACTCATCCTCAAGAAAATATTTTTAATTGGAGAGTTATCCTCAAGGAGATTTCTTCAAAAGATGTTTTATGATTGCTCTTTTAGAATGAGTTTTGAGAGAAGAAATTTACTTGAACTGGATCTATAGAAAGATCTATTTTTTAAATGAATATGGTAATCACAATTACAGACTTAAAGTAAGATGTTGACCCACAGTATTTTACTTAAAAGCATCAAATATCATGAACTTTGAAGTAGAATTCATTACTTACTGATCAGATATGATATTGTAACATGAATATATTAGCTATTAAATATACCAGCCAAATAAAAGATGTGAGTGAGCTAAATTCTGAATGAATCATTATAATTTTTTGAGAAAGAAAATTCCCTGTTGTGTGCATTTTCTGATACAAGATACAGGCAGGTGGAATTATGAAAGTTTGAACTTTCCCATCAAGCATAAAACTCCAAGCAGAGAGAGTACTTTTAGTGTATATAGAACCTAGGATTGACTTAAGGATTAGTAACTATTTTAACCTTTTACCCACAAACACATAAATATTCACTGAGCTTATTGGGACTATCATTTTTTTCAAAAGTTTAGTAAGACAATTTTTCTATGAAATAATAGGTACCTTATAGCAGACCACTTTTTCATGTCTTGCCTTCCTATGGGAAAAAGTTGAATAATATCCTTGGATTGTATTCATTTAATTTACTTTCTTGAGACAGGTACTGGTTTTGTTTCCAGATATCTAAAAATGACACAGCTATAGTTAACATTAATGCAGACCAATCATAAACTGTAGTGTTTAATCTAGATTATTTGATGTCCTTTATTGGGAAAAAGAATACCACTTTTCTGGAACTTGTGTAATATAATTACACAGGTTTATCAGTTTAATAGTGTTTTTCAAACTACGTTGGAAGGAATAAGATAATCTATATTTGGTGCTTGGTACACAGAAATTTCTTAGCAAATCTTTATTGACATTTTAATCTATGATAAAACAGGTAATATATTAATATCAACCAATTGGATTTAGGACTGTCAAACCTCAATTTACTCGGTACTTTTTGAAATGTGTCACCTATATATTAGATGCAAAGATTTCCTTTTGAAAGTAAAACTGGTTATTGTGAGACTATTTATAGGTTTAGGCCTTGCTTGTTCTTTTGAACTTGGCTATACTGGGAGAAGACAACGAATCCAGGATGGTGGAGGAGAACTGGACAAGTAGAGAGCCCAAAAGGGTTGTGTAAAGAGAGAGTTTTAGGGAGTAGAGAGTAAGGGAGAAGTATTTGGGGAACTATGGCAAGAACATGAAGAAATAGATTTCAGTAATTTATCAACACATTATGCATAGGATTATGCCTTATAATATTTTGAGAGAATCACAAAATGTTTAGATTGCTTTCTAAATATCTTTGCCTGTTTGACCTCAGCCAACACGGGACTGTGAAGACCCTTGACTAACTGCATGTGTATTCTATTTTGGGAGCCAGGCTTTCCGGTTCAGTACTCAGCTGTACTTCAGACAAAAGTCGATATCTCAAAGCATGTTTTCATGGTGGTTACTGTCTCACAAAGCTTATGGTGCAAAGTGTAAAGATTTACCCTACGAAACTTTTATGTTTCTTAGAATACTGCTTCAGAGAGACGCACTGGAGACCACTCAAACTTAATGGGCTTCCTTACGAAATTGAAAACTGGAAGCATGTTTGAACCTCAACCTCTATGGACATACACTTTCTTAAATTGGAGCCCTTTGTGGGTGATAGAGGTCATATAGCTATGTTTAGGCTAGTTCAAGGCATTTGCTCTGCTCCAGTGATACAAGATTCCCTAGGAAATTGGCTGCTACTCAGTCTTGCTTTAGCACTGCTGACATTGGCTACTTACTATTAGAAACTTGAGAAATTGGGTGGAGGTCCTGGTGGAAGCCCAGAAAGATAGTACTCAGGGTCCTGGTTAAAGCATGCTACTAAAATAGTCTAGAAATGGTATTAAAGGCGGGAAAATATAACTAGGTGAAGGTCCATAGTTCAACATTAGGGATTATTTGTGGTCTGAAAGTCACCCAGCTTCAGTTCCTACTGCAACCTGCTTCACTGGCCTAGAAACTACAGATGGCAAGACAACTTGTGTACATTCATAAGTTGAATTTATATTTGCATTTCAACAAGATATGGTACTTAAATGTAGATAATGGAGTGATTTCAACAACAATCTGTCAGGGGAAGGTGTAGTACGTTTTGTAGAAACATTTGACATGGCTATAGACATTTCGTGCATAGTCATTAAAACAGATGGATGAATAGATGGATAGATAAAGTAATTTTAGGATCTATTTTAAACCAAGGGGCTACCTGAATCCTCACTGTTGTGAAGGTAATCAATTTTGAGTCAGAGAATGGGGAAAACATTGAGGTACTTTGGAAATAAAACTAAGACCAATTACAGAGCTCATATTCAAGGCAGGAGGATAGATGCAAAGTATGTGTTTGTATAGAGGTGTGTTTCCATTGCATGATATTGGATTACTGACAAAACAGACCCTGATGAGTGTGGGTAAATGGGCACCACGCCCTTAATCAGGAGACTACAACAGCTAACCCGAGGTTTTTTCTGGAGGCTACGCTAACTAAACTGCTTTCCTTGTAACAGAGTTGGACACAAGAGGGACTGCCCTAACTGCCTGGCCTTCTATGTCTAGATATTTTGTAGGCCCAAGCAGGGATGTAAATACCCCTGTGTTTGTTAAAGAAATATTTAATTGCAACCTGAATCCGTGATGAAAAGAATCCAGTGAATAACAAACCTTTTTTATTCTATGGCAGAGCCCCTGGAATTAGGTGTTGTAACAGGTGGCATAGTTAACTGATGCTTTTCCTGCTCAGGGTGTGCCAGTCAAAGACGTGGGGGTTAACCCTGAGTCTAATGGAGGCTCAAGTATGCTGGGACTCAGATTACAAATTCTTCTAGTTTACCCATTCACTTTAAATCCTGATGCAACAGATGCCCACTCATTACAGTCACCACTCACCATCCCCTATTCTCTTCAATACTAAATACCACCACCATTTCACTAGGACCAAATCTTTTGGAAAAAAATATGGTGCCTTCCTTTGTGGAACACAGCAAATCTCCAAACCAGTGTTTCTGTTTTGGCTATGTATTAGATTCACTTGGGATGGGTTTTAAAAATTGTTTGGGCTCCAGAGAAGAATTAATGTGGGGATGGGATGGTGGAAGGAGATTTGTGCATTGTAATTTTTAAAAAATTCTCCAGGTGATTCCAAGGCATGAGTAAGACTGCTCTAACAAAAGGACTTAAATGGGAAGGGGTTAGGGTAAAGGGAAGAGTTGATCATTGAGTGTTTACACCTTCCTGCCTCCCCTATCTTTTACATTCTTGGCATTTGCTTTTTTATGATGTTGATCAGAATACTGGTTGATGAAGGAAATTAGAGATGTTAGAAAGGGGAAATTGATTTACACTGAAATGAGAAAACCTGCTGTGGAGAAGTAATAATGAATAGATTCATTGGTGGATGGGGGTGGGAAAGGTAGAAAATGCCAATACCCAAGTGGTCCAGGCTAGAAAGTTAGGAGAGGTTTAGATAGAGGAGAGAGAATTGGGGACATTTGTAGGCATATGAGTTACAAATAGATCAGGAAGTCATATTTTAAGATGGTTTACTTACTTTAATAAATAGAATTTCCCTATGATCTCGGAGAAACCAAGATAAAAATAAATTGCTAGTCTAATGTTTCTTTAAATGTGACACAGACTTGACATGGAGCCATAACGTAGTTCACTTTTATGTAGCTTATAGCTTTGTACCATTTATGTCTAGATCAGATTGTATGTAGCATAAAATAGATCCAAATTAAATGCTAAAAAACTTCCAGCTGTCCAACCAATCTTATTACAATAGTTGTAAGTTCCAGCCATAGTTACCCTAAACTAAAGGTTTAAATGAGAATTCAATTGAAACAAAATGTAATGTTCAAGTTTAAAATTTCCTGCAGTGGCCAAGGGTTAGATTTTTACTCACAGGGGGGCTTTTGGATCTGGACCTCCTAAAATCTGCCTTATCAACATAACCAATAGGGAAATCCTTTTCTGAGGCAAACATGCTATAGATCTGAAATGAAATAGATAATCAAAATTCTGAGGAGGGAAATAAAAAATGCCAAAGGGAGAAATGGGATTTTTTTTCATGAGCATTACCCCAGATACTGTTTTTCAAAATCCCAGACCAATTTGAAAGTAACACAGTAGCTATGAACAAAAGTGATATGACTGCTCAAGTTGCTGATTGCAAAGTGACAAAATGTAGCCCTCAATGGAGTTGATCTGAAATAGCGACTTTCCAAAATTGGAGCACTTGACAGGAGAGTTAGAGAGAAAGTGGGGAAAATGGAGCAAAATAAAAGCAAGTCAGTTTTTTATGAACTTCGTTTCCCTTTGTAGTTCAAAGTGCCACAACCAGAAGGACTATTCCTAGAGTGGCTATCACATCTCATGCTGTCTGATCAGCTATCTTTTAGTTGAGTTTCTGCTTCTAGATTCACCACTGCTCTTCACCTTCTGGGTTGCATTTACTATAGCTGCTTTTAAACGAAATTGTGTCTTGGAGTTTTCTCTGGCTTTTGTATACCCCTATATGGCACAGTGTCTCATTTCATCTTTTATTTCACTTAATCAACCATGTTGAAATTGAGCTCTCTGCACACATACCAGACCACTATATGAGGCTTAGTTTTTAAAGGCACAATAAATTAAATAGCCAATTATTTCCACAGTTTATTGAGGGGTGTGTTCACTTTGTCTCAATTGTCTAGATTTTTCTGGAAGCATATCATGTAGCTAAGTTATCCTTTGCAGGATTAATGCAAGACATAGTACAACAATTCAGCAGACACCAAGATACATGATATTGTTACTATCCTTAAGGAGTTTTCAATTTTGAAAGTGAAGTAAGGGAAGAGGTGAAGAGCTCTTTAAACTACATGAGCTTTCCAAAGACCTACAAACTTTGTAATCAGGTCCTAAAGTAGTCAGTCCGTTTGTACTATTTTTAAAAATTAGAATTAATAAATTATTTGATCTTCATGATTGTTTTCCATTTGAGATTTTATGACCATTTAGACAGCCTTACTGCTTTTTATTCAAAGTAACCAAAATATATGTTAAGTGCCAAGTATGTATAAGGTGCTGCTAAACACACAATGACGTTCAAAGATGAATAGCCCACCTTCATAATTATACTACCCATTAAAATAAGGAAATAAAAATGTTCATAACTGTAAATAAGTATATTCTTATCCAAGAATTAGATCCTAAAGTCAGTGATAAATGTGAAAACCATGTATGATAAAGATCATCTTTTTTTTTTTCTGCTTTGTCTCCCCAAATCCCCCCAGTACATAGTTGTATATTTTAGTTGTGCGTCCTAATTGTGGCACGTGGGATGCTGCTTCACCATGGCCTGATGAGCGGTGCCATGTCCGCGCTCAGTATCCGAACCTGCGAAACCCTGGGCTGTGGAAGCGGAGCATGGGAACTTAACCACTTGGCCTCAGGGCTGGCCCAAAGATCATCTTTTAAGATTTTTCAAATTGCCCATGAATTTCTCTGTATATGGTTTCGTGTGTGTTGCAGTTTTTAAGCAAGTCCCTTATAGTCCATTATCTTCTGAACAGAATGCTGTTTGTTTGGTTGAGTTCCAATAAGGTTGTTGGCTTGTTTATAAGGGCTTTTAATACCAAAAACAAGCAACAAAATAAAGCAAAACACAAAATAAAACACTAATTTTAAAAAGCTACAAAACCTTGTTCCTGTTGTTAGACCTGATGTGTTTAGTTGAATGTTCATAATTTAGATGCTGTATGATATATATCCAGTATATTAAAATACTATGACAGGTAACTTAAGAGGAGTACAGAGGGCCGTGGGGGTTTAATAGAGAAAAAGCTCATACCATAATAAAGTGTTCATAAAAAAACTTTATAAAAGAAATTGAATTTGAGATTTGAAGAACAGATTTGATTTTGACAAATAAGGACTTTCCAGTACAAGGACGTACAGTCTAGGCAAAGCACACAACTAGCAAAAAGTGTTAAATGTGTTTAAATGTGTTGTAAGCAGTCCATTCTGTCAGAAGGTTAGAGGATGAGCTGGGCATTAGAAAGTGATGATGTCCCTAAGGACAGGTGGGACACTGTTATATGGGAGAGAAAGTTGCACTTAACTGTAAAGACCAATGAACCAGAAAGGCCATTGGGAGGAGAATGCCTTAGTTGTGCTTTAGTTGAGTACCAGTCAGCTGAGTTTTCATAAGGGAATCAAGAAGGGAAAGACTTGAGGCAGAAGTACATTGTGCTGGATTACAATGGAGATAAAGGAGAGTTGGAACTGGGCGAGTGGTATTGGAAACAATAAAATAGAGGAAAGACCCAAGAAATATCGTTGTGTGGATTTTGTCTCCTACTTATATGATTGACACTGACAATGGGAGAAAAATCTGTGTGTGAATCATTTTGGGTGAACTAAAGTTTCCAGAGTACGTGTAGAGAGTCAATTATTTAGGTGGATGGAATACAAACACCCAGACATACACAGACACACACAGATGATAACTACTAAACCT
This sequence comes from Equus przewalskii, assembly GCF_037783145.1. Classification (NCBI taxonomy): domain Eukaryota; kingdom Metazoa; phylum Chordata; class Mammalia; order Perissodactyla; family Equidae; genus Equus; species Equus przewalskii. The sequence continues at coordinate 24,369,232 of NC_091847.1, read as the reverse complement.
GGTGATATAAGTAACATAACACTTCTTCATAATATTTTTCCCTTTACCTAAGATTCATTTAAAACATGGATTAAGTAATGTTCCAAATGTTTATTCCTTAGTGGCATATAGTATCTTCCTTTTGCCATATTATGAGCATCTAATTGGGTATTACCTCTGCCCTTCTTATGTCTGTATACTGTATCTAGGTTAAACGTTTAGTTTCATGTGATCTACACAGCAGTCTCTTCAGAGAAAGGAAGTTAAATTCCTACAGAGGGACTTACAATCCTTTTTAAGTGATGAAGTTTGTGAGCAAGGCTTTTAAATCTAGAATGTAATTAAGTTCATCACAATTACTTTAGATCAATAGTTGATCTGTGGTTATGTTGAATGTGCTTTGGGAATGTATTGTGCCATTAATATTATTAATTCTGTATATTACCCAATAAAGAAAGAAGGTCATTATGATTGTGTACTTGCATCCATCCATCCATCTGTCCAAATTTATCTCATCTTTTGATTTTTGATCAAATCAGTTGTGTTTAGGCGTTTCAGAACAAAAAAACTACACTAATTTAAAAAGAGCTGTCTTTTCTCATTACTTGTGAAGAATAAAAGTGTTCACATTTTTATCAAGTAATTTTTTTTGAGAAATTCAATTCAGGATCCTGTTTGAATCTCATTCCAACTCCAAACACTTTTTAAAATTCTTAATAATTTGTAATGCCTTTAAGCTATAGTCATTGATTGAATAAAATCAACTTTTGTATTATTTTCTCTTAGACCAAATTGAAAGAAAGACAAATACCCTGGAAAAGGGCTGGAGTAGCCAATTATAGTATCTAAACTTAGATTAAAAAAAAAGTTTGTCACAACTCACAATATAAATTTCCATTCTCAGTGGTTTGGGAATTTAGGAAAATGCAGTCATTTTTACTGATGAAAACAATGCATCTCATTCTGCATTTGCTTGTTAATAGTTATCCATTTAGAAGTGTTGGACTACCAATGTTCACGTAAAATAATAACCAATGTAACCCCATAAATGATATAATGGTTTATGTAGATATGTTTTTTTCTGATTACTATTCCAATATATATAGCTTGTCTGTAGTTGAATTCAAGCAATGTCTGAATTAAAATTTACCGCTTTATGACTCCAATTATCTTCTAGATAGATGCAGATAAATTTTGATTAATTTTCAGTGACTAGTTTAGTGTTCAAGTACCTCTAGCATTCACCGTGTGACACAGGATGTTCTTCTGACATGAGCAAAGGTTTTTAATATATGTAGGGCATTTAAATAGCATATTTTCATGAATTTGATGCTTTTCCAAAGCTGTGATGGCAATGGGAACCTGTGACTTCTGCTTACCCATATGGCCCTTAAGCAACAGATGCTTAGAGAAATTGATGAAAGATGTGAGTCATATTATCTGCAGCATTTTCCTAATTTTTTTCCCAGTTTGTCAAAACATTACATAAAAGAATGATAGTTTATTGGTAACAAAATAAATTCTACATTTCAAATTCTGTCATATTTTTCTGCTTAGTATAATTTCTCTTTTCTGCCAAAGGCTGTTAACACTTATATTAAAAAGCAGATAGGATGTTGTCTCATTGTTTACAAATGTCTAATATAAGAAGCAGACTTGGTTATTTTCCCATCTCTTTAGAGAATTTCATGTAAACAAGTCTAGAAACCAGCATTTTGAAAGCGTTACACTGTCGCATAATAAAGTGGCTCTTAAACTTTGATTTTGTGACCCTGAGTAAGAAGTATATTTTACGTCATGACCCAGTCAATACATGTGCATATTTTCAGTAGATACTGGTAACTAAAAGAAAAGTTTCACAAGGTAGCACCTAACCTTACTAATGTACTGATATTTTGTCTTCTAATTTTATTTTTAAAAATTAATATTTGTGATCCTATGCTGTAATATGTAGTCAGATTAATAGTAAGTATATGTTCCTTTGTTAGCTTTCCATATTTTGCTTAAATAATTTGTTTGTACTAACATATCTTCCACGAATTAGCATTTTGAAATACTTTATATTAAAAGGGAACACAAAATATTTTTAAAAATTTTTACTCATAGTTTATTATTATGAGATAAGAATGTCTCTTTTACCTCACAGACTTCTATAATTCATGAAAACCCTGGAAATTCCATAAACAGGATGTTCAAACTTAGAGATATTCTTGACAATACGATGATATACATTTCTTTTTGTTCATGTTTAACATTGTGTACTACCTATATGATATCAACATGATAAAAAATGTAAAAATTAATTTAAATATTTACCTTTTTTCTTTTTGACTTCTATCAAATTTAAATAAGGTAGCTTTTATTTAAATGTTTAATACAAGAAATTTATTTGACTGGCTATCAGATTAGTCAACCAAATGACAATTTTGATATATTGAAAATCACTTATCTTTCTGAAATATTACTTTGTAATTGCATTTTTTAAATTGGTTATCTACAACTCAGATTAGTCTGATCCTAAGTCTTTATGTAGGTTAAACATACAGGAGAAAAGCACAATTCTTTTTCTGATTAGTACTTTAAGTTTTAAAGGCCTGAGGGACCTTTGGGACACCATGTAAGCTTCACTTCTATATCTGCAAAAATGGGCATCTTCTCAATGTTTTACTCAGTGCTTTGATTTACCAACCAAGTTATTCTCTCTGTAGAATTACTAAGGTGCTTACCCTTGTCTCATTCACCATGTCCTACCCCAAGTGACCATTTTCTTCTAATTCCATGTTTAGGAAAACCAGACATCTTTCTTAAGAAAAAGCAATACCTCATTTGGGACAGAGTTTAAAAAAAACAGAAAAAAGAAACACATTACATATATATATATAACACCTTATATATTTTATATATATAAATATATAAAACATTGTATATAGATTGTATGTATATATGCATATATATTATATTTTGTTTAAATATGTAAATAAAATGAAATGTTCCCCGGGCAGGAATACATTGCAGGCTATTTATCTTTCACCACCAGTCCAGGTTTCTTCTACGATGTTTCTCTTCGTAAAGGCTCTTAAGTGTTTCATGGATTCCCTGGAATGAAAAATTTCCTTCACCCTCTGAAATCCCTAATAATAACCGCTTGCAGAAATATTGTTATCAGGTCTTGTTATGTTGTCTGTTCTCTAGAGTTTTGTTTGTACAACAGCCAAATTTCCTTGTTTCACATATTTTGGAAGAGGTTAACCCCAGGAAACTTGTCCTCAATTGATTTTGTAACATTTCTACATATTAGTAACACTCCAATTATAGGAATAAAGGAGATTCCATTATGAGGATTTTAAAGGATTTTCCAGTTATACACTTTTAAAATAAAATGACCTGGTCTATCAGACAAGTTGTTTGATTTAAATAGATTTTTCTTTATCAGTATAATATACTCCAAAGCACCAAGGATTCTTCCTACTTATAAAAATAGTTTCTAATTACATGAGTAAAATTGAATATAGGATCTCAAAAGTGGGCCTGCATGGGAGGAATAAAGAAATTTTATAAAGCAGCATTAAAAGTATAATATCTCTTACTTCATTTTTAATGAGAATTCCCTCCATAATTCATACCATGGAAGTCGTAAAGCACAATGTTACACACACAAACACACTCATACATATAAAATATGCCATATGTATCTAGCAATGGCTTAAGATAAATTAAGTGAACCCACATCCTCAGGAAACATACAAGTCAGATGTAAGAAAGCCACATAACTGCTGAGTATGAAACAAGTGATATGCAATTTGAAAGTGAGAATTTTTCATATGTCTGCATAGGCCCTAAAAAGTTGGGTCACTTGTAGATTCTGGACAATGTATTTATTTCCAGAAAAACTTTTGCCATCAATTCTGGTACTGTTATAGAGCTAGCTAAACAACAGATGGCTATTGTATCCCAAATACTCTTACAGAAAAATCACAGGGTCCGGCCCCATGGTCAAGTGGTTAAGTTCACACACTCTGCTTTGGTGGCCCAGGGTTTTGCCACTTTGGATCCTGGGTGTGGACATGGCACTGCTCATCAGGCCATGCAGAGGTGGGGTTCCACATAACAGAACCAGAAGGACCTACAACTAGATTATACAACTAGGTACTTGGGGGCTTTGGGGAGAAAAAAAAAAAGAGGAAGATTGGCAACAGATGTTAGCTCAGGGCCAATCAAAAAAAAAAAAAGGGCTGAAAAAATTACAAAAAGGACAATCTAAACGATATAGTTGATATTTTTTATGGGCTCGAAGTTCATGTAAAACCATGGTCTATGTTTAAAGGTAAGGCCTGTAGACATTTATGGAGCATGAATTGAGAACTACATTTAGGTCTGTCTGGCTAAATTGCTTCATATTAATTGCCCCCCACACAGACACACATGGGGACTTACACACGCTCACATACACACCACTCTGCAGTGGCCTGCCAGTGACCTTAAAGTTTCCTCCCTGGTCAAACCTCAATTAAAATATTATGTTTCTGGATAGCCCCTGCTATAGCATATCTGCATTATCTAGGAGTGGCGAGTTAAAAGTAAATTTTCTCTTTTTATTAGTTGATTTATTTATATTTCCTAGTCAGCACTTGGCCCACATCACAGGCCTGAAGGAATGGGAACTAAAACCAAATTTTTGATAGATGGTAGGTAGTATTTTAAGGCATCTAGATCTTTCCTAATGAGAGAAGCCTGGGTGGAATGCTGTTTTAAGGGGAAAAGTAGGAAACTGTATGAAGATTTGGAGTAATTAGGAAGCATGAGAGGGGGGCAAAAATGAGCAAAGGGCATGAAGACCTACTTCTGGAAGCTGCCTCAGGTTAATCTCCTACATTCTTGGCTTGAGAAGATCATTGCCAAACTATAACATACAGGGGGGAAGAGGTGGAAGATGCATCAAGCCATAGGCTATTTACTGAGGCTCAGGCTTCATAAATAGACAATTAGGTAAAGGAAGGAGAAAACTATCAAAGACTTTTTAAAAGGATATATTTGTGTAAGAACACAAGGTGTGAAGGGAGAGACAAAGAGTGTAGGATCATTGAAAAGGACTCCTGTAACATTTACTTGGTGTCCTTGACTGTTGAGTTGGGGAAGTGCAGTCCTGAGCAGTTGCTGTCGTGTGGCAATGATTTTACATCAGCAGCCCAATATATCTGGTAGCAGCAGGAGGGAAAAATAAAATATCTCCTCTGATTGAAACTGTTCGGGGATTCATGGAAAAGAAGCACAGTGCCCAAATTGGAAAGAGACAAGGATCATCCTTGAAATCCGTTCTCTTTAGGGAGAAAACATTCTCTGATGAGTGAAAGTAACTGGGGCCTTGCTTCACTCTTTTATAGCTCATCTTGGAAATGATACCCTTGCTCACCTGTAAAAAAAAGTTTGAGGCTTAATTCAGAATGACATCCCCATTTAGGCCATAAATGTTTGAAGCTTAAACTTAAAATCAAACTCGTTTTCCATCTCTCCGCAACATGAACAACCCCTAGGGCACTGCAAGTATTTTTATATGTATAAATTGCTTTTGCTATACAAAAAGTTTTAAAATTTAGCCTTTGTGTCACAAAGGAATAAGCGAGGGTATTAAAAGTGTGGTAATCTCAGCAAGAGCTTTAAATTCAGCTTATGTCAGGCAAACACAATTTAGTTTGTATGTGTCATGTATCTAAGTCTCTTTAAAAAAAAGAAAAGAAAAGAAAACTCATTATGCTCATGGAAAGCAATTTATAATGAGGCCATCGCCAAAAATTGTTTGTTTTAGGCTGTGAAGTAGTGGGGCATTTTCCTGCCTGGATGGAATCAACTAGAACTAACCACGTTCTTTCTACATTTGCAAACAGGATAGCTGCAGTCGATGAACTGCCAGTATAAGCCATTCCATTCCAAAACAGATCTTTAGAGGAAGTAAGAAAAACATGAAATATGGCACTATTTTTCAAGTTCAACAACTTGTGCAATTTAGTCACTTTTTAAATCAAATGTCAGAGAGTACTATTTATTTTAATAATACTGTTTAACTTTGAGTAACTTTATTGCCTTTCTCCAGATGTGCACCCCAATTTTTCCAGACGTAACCTAACTTGTTTGCATAACATACCTGATTTAGATGTGGCAGTCTATCTTCTTAATTTAATAAACAGGTAACATCCTATCTCTCAGGATTCAGCTATCTGGTAACCTACTTTCTTGACGGAGCTGAGAAGACGATTTTAAACAATAAAATATGCACAATCAAAGTTGCAGCCACAAAGTCCATGTAACAAAGTGAATGCATTTTACTTTTATGAGTGTTCCCTTAGAACCTACAAAACTGTATTTTACTGACAATTTTAACAAACTTAGTTATTTAGTTGCCAAACCCACTGCCTATTAGCAAGAAGCAAATAAGAAACGGAGTGGAGCTGTTAGGACTAGCACAATGATAGCAGTGAAAAGTGACAGCAAGGGAGTTGACAGAAAATCTATAAAAAACCTACACAGAAACTCAAAATGCACAGGAACTGAGCTATTTAATAAGGGTAAACAGACCACCAACCTTTATAATCCCTAAGGGCATCGCTGTACAATAATTGGTACTCCTAATCATGGCCATAGGTCATTAAGGAAGTGTTATATTAGGTTCAGTAGTTTGATCAGTTTTAAGAAAACAAAAAATATATAATTCATTTTAGAAAGATTTTCATCCAGAATAGCCATCTTCTTTTTTTTTTAAAGGTTGGGAGAGCCAAACCTTTAGCTGTCATGCTGTTTTTGTCTACTTTCCTAACTCATTATCCAGTATTGCAAGGGAGTCCTACTTACAAAATTAAGCAACTAGCAAAAAAATATATTTATTGGGTAATGAAACTATCCAAGCTCATTTAGTGTATCCCTGGCTGCAAAATCATCATTTAAAATAAAGTCAGTGAATGTTTTAACATGGTTTCTTGTGTCTAGGTGGCCTAATGTATTGGTAAAATTTTTCTGGCGTGACTAAGTTTGCAGGTTCAATTCCCATATAGGCCTGTTGTTTTTATCTTGTGTCTTGGCCTCCATTTATCTCCAAAAATGGGACTAAAATTAATTCCATTTCCGGAAAAATAACCACACAATTACTGGAATAACATCTACATATTTAAAAATAGTGTATTCAGTAAAAACCCATTCATTTGCTGAGTTATTTCATATCCACAATAGAGAGAAGAACTAGCCTACATTATTCACCTACTTGTGACAAGCAAGTGCTAGTGTCACACTTACATTATCTTGCAATAAACCTAGAAGACCAGTTTTCAGATGAAGAAAGTGAAGCCCAGAAGTGGGAGTCTGCATGAAATGCAGGATGTTCTCATTCCCTTTAACCCACCACCAAGCAGGGGCTAAAATAATCCCTGTAAGTGTATGTTAGTCGTTAGCATTATGGTACAAATTAGCTTGAGTGAATTTCAGTTTGGTGCTCTGTTCCCAGTTCAATTTATTTGGTGACCGAGACACTGAAATAAACTGAGCAAAACAAGTCATAGCTTCAGTTCTCTTTCTAAGTAGCTCTGTGATCTTGGGCCAGTGTTAACATGTTTTCTAGGCCTTGGTATCTCCTTTTTAAAAAAATGAAGACCCTTCAACTACATCTACCTAGAAGCCAACACATTCTTACCTTATTAGAAACAGTGAACATAATTATATATTTAACAATTAAGTTCCATAATACCATCAATAATTCTGTTTGTATCTGAGACACTGAATTGAGTTAAAATCAAGTGAACATTTTTTTACATATAATATTCACTCTTTTTCTCGCCTTCTGTATTTATTTCCACTTGTAGAGGGGAAAAAAGCTGCCAGTCCTATGGAAGGGGTTAATGATGCTCATTTTGACAACTTTGTTCCTAGGGATATGGTGGACACATTTTAGTGTTTAGACAAGAATGTACATCTTGAGAGAAATTATATTTTTGACTTTGCATAAAGAAAAAAGGCATACTATAGAAAACAGATTTATCAGATACTTACATAGTCAAATTCCAGGATAAGCCCAACTGAATGAAGAATTTAATTTAAGACACTTGTTTTGGTTTAACAAGGTATTAGCATTTAAAGGACCAGTTTGGATTTCCCACATCTTATAAACAAGGGAGCACAGAGAAAGGAAAGAAATATATTTAGTGTATTATGATTTAAATTTTCTTATCAGATACTATTGAATAGCTAGTGTATACTAGTGATAACTTACACTGCATCACTTGCATTGTTTTCACTGATTTCTTTTCTCTTCACTGTTTTTCGCTATTTTGTTATACATTTCAATTACATGAGCATTATCTCATATGTGTTTTTGACTATTGAAGTAATTATGTACCATTAATCTGCATGGTAATTGTGTTTTAAATTTCTATAATTGCTCCCAGGTTTTCAGAAATGAATTACCCTAAATTTATCCTAAAAGAACATTTCAGTGTGTATTTTGGTATGCCATGCTTAGAGGGAGAGAAATTTCACATATTATTCATAAAATAACCTTATTGGAGAAGGAAGGGATATTAATATTTATTGAGAAACTAATGTGCACCAGATACTCTTTAGATGCTATTTAATGTTTCTATCATAACAATTCTTTGAGAGAGGCATTATCTTGCTTAAAAAAAAAAGACTCAGAGCCCTATTTATGGAAAGTAGCACACTTAGGATATAAGGCTATGTCTGTCCCCAAAGCAGGTGCTTTTTCAACTATGTGATGCTGTCTTCTGGCATTAATTGTTAATTGTCCTATGTGGTAGACTATTGACTAACATAATTTAAATTATTCAGTATCTCTAAGTCTGCACCATACAGGGAAAGGGGTTACATGGCACACATACACTTTTTGCTAGTAAGGAAAAAATAATCAGATATTTTCTTTGCTTTACAGTCTAATTTCTTTGCATGTTTGTTGCTAATTATACATTTCTCCTTATTTCTTTTCAATGTACAAACATTTGTAGGTGTATGTTGCAGCATGGGTTTGTTTACATTTGTTCTTTTTGGAAATGGTCAGTCTACATACAGCCTGCCATACACGACCATTTCCTCTCCCTTTCTCTCTTTAATACGTACTTGGAATTTGTCAATGGCATTTGAGCATGTGTGTTTGTGAATATAAATATCATCATACAGCTAAAATTTTCAATCACTTCTTTTGTTCTAGGGTGCACTAAACTGTGATTTAATGGGAAATTAAACTGTTTTTTTGCTGGTTTAACCATAAAATGCTTTAGATTTATTTCAAGGCACAGCTTGTGCTGGACGAAAGCTATCTCCAGTCTAATGGAGTCCAGCCTTTCATTTTATTTTCATAATCCCTCCATATTTCTACAAAATAAAAAAGCTAAGTAGTACTGTAAGGAAAAAATTGGATATCTCAGTAAGAGCACAATTGATGATAAGAATCTGTGCAAAAGTGGTTAGCACTATTGGTTTTGAAGGCTTTTTATCTTTTATTCAGCATAGCTTAGATATGTTTGTGTGCAAAAATAAAGAGATCTTGACAAATTAAAAAGATCTATACCATGTATTTGTATTCACATCCAACATCTCATTTGAAAAAAAGAAAGAAAGACAGAAAAGAAAAAGGACACTATGGATTGAAAAGATTTAATGATTTAATCAGACTCATTCTATTTTCAGGATATGATTACTTCCTCAGATGCATTTTATGATATATCAAAGGCCACTTTAAAGTTATTTGTTCTAAGTAATGGAATCGACTACATTTCTCTTAAAATATCTTGATAATTATCTGCTTGATTTGAAAGGGATTCCTGACATTATAGTTAAATTATTTTATCTTAAGTTCAGAATTAGTGGTTGAAAGTAGATTCTCTTTTGCCCCCCATGGAGGTAATACACACACACACATATTTAGAAGGCAAACTCATATATGGGTAGCATGCCTTCAAGTCCTAACTCCTATAAAAGTAGGATATTTAACTTAAAACCCCTTCTCCTCCAAATAAATTGGCCACTCCTCTTCCTCCAACCTTACCCCATCAAACACACTTGCTCAGTATTGTGGGATGCTCACAAGCACTTCTTCTACAGGAATCTTTTCTGACAGGCTTATTCAATTAAAGGCCAACATATTTAGAATTTATCTTAACATAAATAGTATAGGGAAAACATCTTGGGAAAAATACCTTAGGAAAAATCAGTGCATTATCAATTTACAAGAAAATTATACTTAAGGTGAAGAGGTTGTGCAGTGGGAAACTGGAGAGAGATTTATCCCAGGGGACTCTCCAGAGAAAGAGTGGAGGCCTGGATGGAATCAGAAAGGCTGTGGGCAAAGGGACGAATTAAGGCACTGGGAATCTAGTGTGCTTCCTGGAAGGAATGGTAGAGGTGGTAGATGGGAAAGAGAGAAGACTCATCTAAGATATTTCATTAATTCACAATTTTGCCTATTTTTTTTAACTTTTTAAAAAATTGTGCTTGATAAAAACACATCTTCATTTACCATCTTAGCCCCTAGTAACCACCATTCTACTTTCTGTTTCTACGAATTTGACTACTTTAGGTACATCATATAAGTGGACTCAGGCAGCATTTGTCTTTTTGTGATTGGCTTATTTCACTTAATGTAATGTCCTCAAAGTTTATTCATGTTGTCAAATTTTGCCTCTTTTTAACATTGCTTGTACCTGAATCATTTGACTTGACTTATATCTTGTAGCACATTTCACAGCATTTGTGTTTTTGTGTGTGAGTGTATGTTGTACATTTAGCTGTTAGCAATTTGGATTAATAAAACTTTCTATTAATAAAATCATACGTATATCATAATAGTAAGTTGTAAACACTTGACAGACTTTCTCTCTCTAAGTTCTGAATATTCCTTGTCGGTAAAGTAGGAATAGATTGTGTCTTCTTTGTATGAATTAGTATTGTCAAGTCTTAGCAGCATTGATCCTTTGCCTAACATGGATCTCATCTTACCAAATCTATTCCCTTCCTGCTCTGTAAAAAACATTGAGGAAAGACACTCTCATCTCACTTTTCTTTTATCTAATCACTTGGTCAGTCCATCCAAGCTCTTTTCTCGTCTCTAGGCACAAAAATTTTCTATAGTGGCTTAACCTGTTCAATAAGCGTAACCTCAAAATATTCTTAGATTTAACTTGAAACCTGTTTCATTGATCTACATCTGTCTATTTTTACCTGATATAAAAATGAAAAGAATATTTTTGGGTAAGGATTTGTCAGAGTCATCTACACTGATAACAATAGTTGTATTTCTGTCTCATCCTTTAAACTCCCTACTGATTTTTCTTATGATGATCCTATTACGTCTCTTGTTATTTTTTCATTTGCTGCTTCTTCTGCCACTTGAATATTGGCATTTCACTTATTTTGCCATGAATGAACCTCTTGTACTTTTCCCAAGTACCATTCCATTTTGTGTTCAATACCTCCATTTGTAACTCACAGGTCCGTTATGACTTTTCTCTGTCCTTATAGGTGTTTGCAATATTTACTAGTCATTTATCATTTAAGTTTATTTGTTTTCCACTTACTACCTATTCCAGATTTCCAGCGTTTTTAAGTTCAAAAATAATTCTTCTTTTCTCCCAACTGACATTAGAAATTCACTTGACTTGAATTTGTAAAAAATGATATTTATTGTTAACAGATTGTCATCAAGATTTCAGGCATTGCTTTTAGGAAGAATCCTCAAACTATTTTTTCTGAAATGCTTCACTAAATTTTTGCTAAATTTCTTATTCCCTTGCTGAACAATTGGATTTTACTTCAATGGTTTTCACAATTCTCTAATAAATGTGGTGTATTTCATCTTTGAACCTTCCCAGAATAGAGTTGACAGAAAATAAAACTTCAAATACTGTATTCATATGAGATTTCAGAGCCTAACTATGTACCTGCTTTCTTGTTGAGAATTAGTTATTTCTAATTTTCACTCAGGTAAAACTGGCACATATGTTTGCTAGTGTCAACTATCAATCTTTATACACTATTTACTCACACTAGAAAGGGTGTGGCCAAACTGCAACAGCAAATAAGCAACACAACACCACATAGCAGCCACATAATACCGCCTGTAATGACAACACAAAAAGAGACAGCAAAACTTATGGGTCATATTAATTCTTTGTTTTAATTAATTAATTAATTAAGTTAATTCTTGAATGCAAAGACCCTATCATTGCCTCAACTGCTTAATCAATATGTGGAGGCATGGGAAATGAAATAGATGAAGATGGAAGACAATCTTACTTCTGAGACAAAGGCCAGTTTAAAAAGCTTACTAGGATAACTCCTGAAATGAGTCTATGAGGAAATATCAACTTTCATGCCAGAACATATTTTGATTCTTAGATTACTCTTTGGGGCAAGAAAGGTTGAGGAATAAATGTAGTTCATATGTATAACTTTGCTCTTTTGAATTAGAAACTTACAACCATGACTTTAATACATATTTTCCATACCATTTCTTTATCTTGAGCCATCCTTTTGGTAAAATTTTGGCTAGGAAATCAAATGATGAAATATTTAAAAAGTGAAACTGGAATTGCTATAGAGTAGTCCTATTCGGCTTTACAGAGCTAAGAATAGTTATAAAGCCAGTTGCCCTACATAGATTGTAGGACACAAATGTTTGGAATGTAATGAACGACAAAGGAAAGGGAAAAACTGCTGAACCTAGTGTCTCTGAATGTCATTATAAAGACATGATATGCCAAGCATATGAATTAAGGCTTGAGACTCCTTGGAGGTTTGAAGCATTGTAATTATCTATAGCCCAGTGCTAAAGAAGCCAACTACTTTTCAGACCAAATTTTTCTGTGAATAGATTATTTTTAAAGAAATATTCCATGTTTTGGAGAAAGCTATTTTAAACTGTTTGCTATTTGGTGGTTGAACTTAAAAATATAGTTATTTGCTTTCTCTCTCCTTTGAAGTTATCTTACTTGGTCATTATTTTAAAAGTTAACCCGTCCCCTCACACAGATAGGTGTTTTGATGTAAAAATATCAGGTAACCAATATCTGCATATATTGGGGGAAAAAAACCACAAACCGAAAAATGAGATGAGGAAAGTTATGTGGGGAACCAAAGGGTGTTAGATAGGGTAAAATTGTTTTCAAACATTTCTCATGGAAGTAGGTGAGCTGGAGATTGGAGATTATCTTAATCAGTAGAAATCTTTTCCCATATGGGGAGCATTATTAGAGAGAGAACTGAGAGATTTCAGTGGAGAGGAGAAAATACAGGTTGGTGAAAGTTCATAGAGAGAACCTTAACCTGGAAAATAAAATGCCGTATTTGCACATGATGCCTGTTTGAGACACTGAATAGCATCCTTTCTGTTACCATTATCCGTTCTCAAGCAGTTTCATGTGACATGTATACGTTTATTATACTACATGGTTCATTTTAGAGGAAATGTGTTAGCATTTGAGCAGAAGCATTCCAATAACCAATAAACAGTAATTCCTGATGAGTTTAAATCTGTGCTCTGGGAACCCAAAGGCCAATCTCTTTACATTTCAATGTGTAATCACTGCCTTCTCCTATTTTGATAAGCATCACTGACATCTGGAGAGTAATTCTTTCTCTTCCTCTGTGAAACTTCAGTGACTTTAGTATAAACAACAAATATCTTATTTTCAACATACAAAGGTGTTTGTTTGGCAGTGAAGTTTTATGCTTTGTGCAGCCTGTTGTGTTTAAGACTGACTTTATGTTTAGAAAATCCATAATAGAAGTGATGTCTGTTTGCTCACGTAGTGTACTTACTGCTCTTGATGTTGCCATTTATTATTATGTGGTCTTTCAAAGGGTCTAAGCATTTGTCAGCATCATCTCGGGACTGTTAGAAAGTAGAAAGACACTTAGCTTGAGGAAACCTAGGTTTGTCTGACATATTTTGGGCATCATCTGTAGACATCAAATTAATTTCAAAACACTATTTCTCCGTGCCAGGATACCCTAAAATATGGGATAAACATGTATATTAAGTAAATCATATTATGTAGAGACCATGTATTTTTGTGTTTCTACTATAAGCAGGTCAATAGTGCTCTGCAAAGTTGTGTTTTAGTTACATCCAAGAAGTTGCCTTGGTAATTCATCAATGACATAGCTTGCAGTGTTAACCATTGAAGGCAGGAGAAATGGCCGTCTTTCCTTAGTGTATCCATGTGATAGCATTTCCTTTATCTTTTAAAAACTGTTTATGTACATGCTACATAAACAGTAGATCTAAATTAATGCCTAGAAATGAAACATTTTTAAACTTTGACATTTCTAATTGCTGAAATTGAAAGGTAATTGAGGATTCCTAGGCAAAATATCTTGAACACACTTGCTCAAAGCCAAAGGAATTTGGAGAGAAAGTCAAACGTTTCCTACTCTGAAGTGGAAACAATAAAGAGAAAGAAGTAAAACTTACTGTAAAACCTGATTTGTTTTTCCTATAAGATTAAGAATATACTTAAGCAAACAACAAGTTGTAGAGGAAGAAAATGACTAAATTCAATACCGTTTCAAATTCTAATGACTTGTCCAACAAAGTCAGTCAATTTAAGGTTTATACAGAAGAGATGATGAGGATGATGTGCACATTATATTTGGAAACAAAACCAAAATGTAATAAAAAGTCTTCACTTTAAAACTGTTAAAACAACAAAAATGTTATTTTTTAGTTTTGTTTTGGTAGAGAAGGAAGCATGCCTAGAGATAAAAACTTGGCAAGAGTACACACTAAACGAGACCACAATTGAAATTTATGAACCTTTCCCAAAGGCTTATTTTAGGCTAGCTTACTCTCTTACCCTTCACCCTGCAGGTTCTGATTTATCAGTTTATATACGCCATATTAATGCGGTCTTTAAGGACTTGTAATTTCCTTAGCTCTGAATGTACCATGGAATATCTTGACATTGCCCATCAACTTCTCTGGGTTATCTGCTTTCTCTCAAACAAATAGAGCTTGGAGATCCTCTTCTTAAATATGTGAAATGTTCATTGGCTCTCCTGGAGGAAAATGAGTGAGCCAGAGTCCCTTTAGTTGATGATTTGAGTTTACTATGGTTGTGAATGTGATAAATGCACCTGTCTCTAGAGAATGAAACTGCCAGCTTCGGGAAGTGCAGATGTGACTGTAACTGCCTCAATTTCAATGAGTTATTATTCTCTGAATCTGTTCTGCTTGTACTGGGATGGTTGGTGCAGAGACTTTTACAGCTATATTTAGAAACAGGAAGAGTAAATAAAGTGGCATCCATGGGAGGGAAAAATAATGAGCTATCTATGGATAGGTCCAAAATTGTTTTGTTTGTTTCTGGTTAATATTCAGAATGCCACTGATTAACAAAAGAGTCTAGCTTCATAATTAATAGCATACCTTATTTCATGTCTACACCATAAAAAGGATCTCCTGGGACTGAACCGAGTTTTCTGGAAGCTCACACCAACGTGTATTGCAAATATATTACTTGCAAACTCTGTTCCCCAAGATGTTGCCCTGGGAATTACAGAATTATATTTCAGCACACGGTTCATTTTACTTATGGGTACTTTTGCACGTACACAGAAACCTTTACCTAAGTTCCTTCCTGTCTCCAGGGCTTCCACTTCAAAATGTTCCTTGCTTATTACTTCTTTAGGCAGAGTGTGCTTTGTTCTTCCTGTTATAATCTAAAATTGCATCAGTCAACAGGGGATTGAAGTAAATGAATTTGAGTTCCAAAATGAAATATTTTAGTTTCAGAATTTTTTTATTTTTCTACCATAGCTTTTGACTATGTATAAATTGGCAACTTTCTAATATTTCATTTATGGACTCAGTAATAAGTACCAATGACTAGGCATTTAGGTACATACATACATAAGAGGTAATGAATATGGAGTCACTTTTTTTTTTTTATTATGCGCTCTCTCTCTCTCTCTCTTTTTTTTTTTTGGTGAGGATGATTGGCCCTGAGCTAACATCTGTTGCCAATCTTCCTCTTTTTCCTTGAGGAAGATTGTCTCTGAGCTAACATCTATGCCAATCTTCCTCTATTTTGTATGTGAGATGCTGCCACAGCATGGCTTGATGACTGGTGTGTAGTTCCATGCCGAAGATCCAAAGCCGGAAACCCTGGGCCACCGAAGCAGAGCATGTCAACTTAATGACTATGCTACCAGGCCCGGCCCAAAGTCTTTTTATTCTTTCCTGAGTGTTCTCATTCAAAAATTTGAATGATCTTGCTTCTCCCAAAAGAATCTGGGATAAACCTGAAAATTTCGTTATTTGTGTTATGATATCTGGGTTATACTGCTACTATTTTAAAATTTTTCTGAGGAAGATTAGTCCTGAGCTAACATCTGCTGCCAATCCTCCTCTTTTTGCTGAGGAATACTGACCCTGAGCTAACATCCATGCCCATCTTCCTCTACTTTATATATGGGACACCTACCACAGCATGGCTTGCCAAGCAGTGCCATGCCCACACCCAGGATCCGAACTGGCAAGCCCTGGGTCCCCAAAGTGGAATGTGTGAACTTAACCACTGCTCCACTGGGCTGATCCCATACTGCTACTTTTAAAGTTGAGAACGATCTATTAAAAAATCCCAAACTTTCAATAGCCACCAATGATTAATATTCCAGTTGCAGGTATGATTATTTCAAGAAGACACCTATGACTTAAATTTACCATTAAAATCTTACATCTTGAAGTGGATGAATAATATAATAAGTGAGTGATTAAATTCCATAGTATTAGAAAATATTTTTCCCAATCATTTAATTGTAAAAGTGGTTATTACTGTTTGAGCACAAGCAGGTCTCATATTTATTTGGGTTCCAATGTCCTTATATGAACAATAAATGTTTCCCAAACTTCATTCTTTCATATATCACGTTACTATTTCTGCTATATTTGCATACTACTTGCATAATAAGTTTCTGAATATTTTTGGTTTAAATCAATTTATTTTAAAATGATGGCATATATCACATTAAAGATTTAAGGTACTGGTTATTGTTACTTTTTCATTGGAGTACAATTGACATACAATATTATATTAGTTTCAAGTGTACAACATAGTGATTCGACATTTCATTTTTGTATCTGACAAAATGATCACCACAAAGTCTAGTTGCCATCTGTCACTCTACAAATTGAACACAATATTTAGTTATGTTTTTATGATACTCTTTTTTTTTTTGAGGAAGATTAGCCCTGAGCTAACATCTGCTGCCAACCCTCCTGTGTTTTTGCTGAGGAAGACTGGCCCTGAGCTAACATCCATGTCCATCTTCCTCTACTTTATATGTGGGACGCCTGCCACAGCATGGCTTGACAAGTGGTGCATAGGTCCGCACCCAGGATCCCAACCGGCAAACCTCGGGCCACCAAAGCAGAACGTATGAACTTCATCACTGGCCAGCCCTTTTACAATATATTTTAAAATAATATATGACTATTAAACATTTTAAAATTTCTCTTTTATCACAGTTTGTAAAACACTGGACTACATGCTTTCTAATTCTTGTCATTACAAACATCCAATGATTCACTATTTTTCATTGTGTCTGGCTCCTTCCATTTAGGAACTATGGAATTTTGCAAGTTATATGTTATATGAAATATAGTACCTGTATTTTGTATTTTAAAAGTATTTTTTCTATAAATATAATTCAACACACTGTGAAAAAAACACTGAAAATTTGCCCTACATTTACTTTAATTGCCTGTAAATACCAAATTATCTCATTAGACGCTTGAGAAAAAGTGTGTGTGTGTGTACGTGCGCACAAGGAGGATGTTATGTTATTAATGGTACCAGAACAAAAGAACTTCAATTTGCATTAGAAACTGACTTTAAATGATTGAGGGTTAATATGTGTTTCAGGGTCAAACTGCCAGACTGAAACTTTTAAAAATATATAGTTAAATTATTTTAAAATGCCATCTGTAAGGAAATGTGTGAAAAATTAAACTGGAAAACTCGTGTTCTTAAAGTCTCTCACTTAGCTTCTTGCATGTGCTCTGATTTCACGTAGCCCGTGATTAAGAAATAAGAAAAAATGATAATATCAAATGAGAGGAAATGAAGTTCAGCTCAGACTAGTTCACACTTGCTTCTTTGGCATTTTCCAGCCAACCAACTTAAAAAATTCTTTGGATTACCAGTCAGTCCAAATAAAATACTAAAAAGGGAGTCTGAGTCCAACTTGTTCTTGTACAGTGTTTTTATGTTGCTTAAAATAGATATTCATTATACAGTACACAAGATATTGTTACATCAAATAGTAAAATTGGGACATTACAGAAGTGAAAATTTGCCTACTTTTCTATAATTATCTATGTGATCAATCCCTCCCTCCACAGACCCAAATAATTATTAGCCGATATTTTAGGGAGGTTTTGAGCCTTCATGAAATAATAACATTTGCTTTCAAGTTTATTATCTTGAGTAATCTAAATGTTTTCTCCACTGGAATACCTTCCTCTTCCTTTCTGAATGTTCACTTTTTTATCCTTCCAGGGCATGCTCAAAACCCATCTCTTCAGTGAAATCTTCTGTAACATCTCTCTCCCAACTCATAAGCTGGAAATGTTTCCCCTTTTTGAGACATTGTTGCAACTTATCTCTACCTCTTATAAGACCTTTAGCATTTCCTAAGTTATTTTCAAGTTACCTTGGAAGACTTGTTGTCAGAATCTATATCTGATTTATTTTTAGTTTCAAGTAGATAGCACAACGCCTTACACATATTTGGTGCCAAATGAATGTTTGTTTCTGGCTGAATCATTGATCAAACAAACAATATATGGAGGAAGTTCTTTAGTTAGATTACATTTTTCTTAATGTACATATATAGTTTGTCCAGGCACTTATTTGCTTTTCACCCTATTCCATGTCATGGGTCACCTGCAAAGACATGTAGATGAATTACTCAAAAGCTTATTTTGTTAACAGTCTAAACCTTAGTTCCCTAACTTATGATCTAATGTCATTTCCTTGTGGGTATACTATGTCTCTTTATTTTTCTGGTGGTTAATAGTTGTTATAGCAAAGACCCTCTTTCTTACATTCAACCCATTTTTCTATTCATCAAATAATTCAATTTATTTTGCCTTTACCTCTTGACACACTAAGGTAGAAATAGATATATCCAAAATCTCTTAAAATGGTATGTAATGTTCCTTTTCTAAATAGTCATGTGAAAGTTACCTTTTATCTATTTTCAAAACTGTCTTTAACTCCCATGAGAAAATGTATGAAAAATTATTATGAAATTCTTAAGTGCCATAAAATTATGATATTACTATTGGCCAGTCCTTCCTTAATACTCTAACTTTATACTGCGCTTATATCACAACTTCTTTCTTTATTTAGTCACATTTTTGTTTCCACATATAATAGAATGGAAGGTCCTTATGCAGGAAGCATGTGTCTTTGTGTCCATAACATCTAGCATGGTTCTGGATAGCTGGTATACTTTTAGTAAATCCTTGTTGAATGTCTGTATAATGAATAAATATATGGGAGATTTTGAGGGATAGGGAACTGGACCAACAATACCAGGCATAAATTTGGACAATCATCATTGGTTCCCCTAAAGCTCACTTCGACAAAAGCTACAATCGAAGATGAGAGGCAGCCCAAGAAAAAGTTTCACTTCCTTCACTGCTGCCATTACAAATTCAGGCCAGGCCTGTAACGGGAAACTGATCTTTCAAAATTTACTCCAATAGATATTTATTTTCTTATATTTTTTAATTGAGGTAACATTGATTTATAACATTATGTAAGTTTCAGATGTACATCGTTATATTTGGACTTTTGTGTAGACTATATTGTTCACCACCAAAAGTCTAGCTGATTTCCTAGTGGCACTTCCAAATTTAACCCTTAAGAGATTTTAACCAGGGTTTACTTTTAATAGTTCAGGCTGAAGTCTTTTTAGTTTCCCAAGTGAAAATGACAGAGTCTGAAAGAGGTTATATCCAGGTTCAACACATAACTAATATATTCTCAGAGCAGAATCTAGACAGTTTCTTGCAACAAATGGTAGTAAATCATCTATTTTCTCATCTTTTTCTATTATATGTCATGTAAAAGTGAGGAGTAAGCAAAGACTTCAGTACAGAATATTTGCTCTTTTGCTTGTTCAAATCTGAAAGTTAATCCAGATTACAGTTTGAATGCTTTAAAAAATTATTATGAAACCTGAAAAGAATTAGAAACAAAACCAGAAATATGATAACTGGCTATCTTGAGGATTATTCAATAGCAAATATTTTTCATATCTATTTATTTTCACTGGTTGAAAAGAAACAAACAAAACCTTAGCTCATGAATAAAGTAGTTATTTTTAGGCAAACTTTTTTATCCCTAAACAATTTTGCATACAAGTATTGAAATTCCCCTTGTATATTATCTTCAAAATGGAAAATATGTATATATATATATATATATCAATTTGGGAAGGTCTAAAGCGATAGAAACACGCCCTTCTTATAAATTATCTTTCCTTAGGCTTCTGATGATATATGATAGTCAAGGGATCAGAGAGTTTTTTTCAATCAACTATACCTCTTTAAAAAGTTTCATTTATGATAACAAACCAAATGGGTGTTAGATTGAATTATAAAATTAGAGTTATAAAATGATAAGTATTATTGGACAGGTTGAGGAAAGAGAATTAAGACAGCCATCTGAACTATAATTGTTAATAATGATACTGTGATCTTAATGTTAAGCAAATTTCCTTCAATGTGCTTTTATATCTAGAAATTTATTTTTAATCAATGAGATACATGAAAGGGCGAGTTTGGTATTTCTATTTCCTAGATGAGAAAATTGATGCAAAGAAAGGTTGGGGATTTTATATTTATAAGATCATCACTTTTTAATGTGCAAATACTCATACTGGAAGCCCACACATAATTCCAGACAAATATGGATAAAGCATAGTGGATATATTTGCGTGCCAGTTAAGCTGTTAGCAGATATATAGTTCCCCATCATTCAGCCTTCCAGATTTAAATTATGCAATTCTTTATTAATTTTTAAATGTTATAGGAATGCCCATAATTCTGTTTTTGTGTACAAAGTCAAGATTTCTACTGTATGTTCTTGCCATGTCTAATTTTATATAATTTAATTTTTCTGTAAGTGGCAATTATTTTGTTTTTAAAGTTATTCCTCCTCTTTGACTTACTAGGTATGTATTTGGGCAGAGTTCTAATTTCCATATCTGTCCATATTTTGTGGTTTCTTCAGAATCCAGGAAGATGTTGGTGGGTTTACTTTGCTAGGTCTTTTTCTATTGAAATGTGGTTCAGTGAGTTAACAAAAAATACTAAGTTTTTAGGTATTTTCAATATCTGTTTTCTGGCCAGCATGTTATTAGTGGAAAAGACACTTGTAGCCATAAAAACCTAAATGTGAATATCTGTAAGGTCATTCCTTAGATCTTAGGCAAGTTATTACATCTTTGTAAAGTAAGAAAAGCAGCTCTTAATTTGGAAAAGTTGTGAGAATTAGATAAGATAAAAAAGTATAAAATGCCAGGCAGAGTGCAAAAAGCTGGTGCTTAATAAAGTTAGTTATATTTTCAATTATAGTTTATCTTAAGGAACTGGTATCTCTGGAAGCAGAGTAGAAAAAAATGTGATGAAAGTCAACAGTGAATTAAGATTTCATTTACTGATTAAGTATAATAAACTGTTTACCTATTAATTTATCATCATGTAACTTAATATAATCTTGGGTTCTGTTTATCCTTGGATGGTTATGTTTTGCCATTTCGTATACATGTATGCATAAAGCATAAAATAGTGTGGGAATGTTAAGAGTGGAATGCCATTAACTTTATTACTGAAAGTTTGGGATAAATGAACTATATAGGTAGAAATATGAGTAAGACAGGCTGTTCATCCCAATAAAATGATAATAAAATCTTTATTGCATCCACATCATTACTTGCTGTATTTTGCTTATGTTGGGTATAAAGGAAAAAGGTATTGCAGATTCTTTCTCAGTAGCTCTTAAAAGTCTTGATTGATCATCTTTTTTGCCCCTTTCCACTTATAATGTCATATTCCTTAGGCTTCAGATGAAAGGACAGAAAATAAAAATGTAATGGAAAAATGTATTCTAATTTCATTTGAATCATGTCTCCTGGGGCGAGGTAAATAAGCTAAGCCCTGTAGAATACACTATAGAATAAGCAACACAGAAACACTGTGCTAGAAAACATCAAAAATGTCTTCATTCATTCTTGCTCTGCTATTGCTTGTACTCAAAATATCCAACATTAAGGATATTCTGCCTAAAACTCTGGACCTCAGTGGATTCTTAAATTACAGATGTAAATCACAATTATTTAGGTAACACTAACAGTGGACCTAGGCAATAGTGCCAGTTATAGAAGCTTCAGGATGACAAGCTTTGCTCAGTACAAAAATTCTTTTTCAGACTGTCTCACCATTACATTATTGAATGTAAATGAATTGTTAATTTAAAATGTTTTGTCATCTTATCCTTTCGTGTTCTTTTATTGGTCACTAATATGATTATATTATGATTGTTATTATTACATCCTAATTGGTAGGTTTTACTTAAAAAAAAATATTATTACAATGTTTGAGGCACTGTTCTTAGCTATTTACTAAAATGAACTCATGCCTCTTTATTGACCCCTTGCCACAGTATAAATTATTAGAGTGTACTACTTTCACATTGCTCTCTGCTTGATGAAACTTACAAGAATATTATTTGATAATAAACCCTGTCTTTCCCTTCAGTTTATATTGTCTCTCATGTCCTTTTCCTGACACATGACATTAGCAACTTCTGATTCCGATGTCCCATCTTTCTTTCCAGTGTATTGTGAATATCTCTTTGATACTTACCAAAATCGCCAGGACCATGATAGGAGAATTAACATGAATAAAATGATGATTATATAGGCTTAAAGGTCTACCAGAGAGGTCACATTAGCTTGATTGAAAATCCAGTTTCTACTCTATTTATGCCCAAATCAAATTCTTAACCCCTTTTCACTAATTCTGAGCTAATGGAATTTCCTTGTTATTTTCTTGGAATCACTTGTTATTTCCTTGGAATCAAGACAATCCTAAACAAAATCCTTCAACTTGCCTATTCGCCAACAAACATTTGCTTGTACCGTGCCTCATTCTTTTTTTTCCTTCTGGTTCTGAGAGAGAGACATTGATTTCATTTTCTGAATTTAACCTCTTAACCCACATTCTTTCTTCCAAGCTTTTCCCATTATTGCCTTAGGAAATGTGTTCCATATTATCTCCTTTATGTTCAGCATTTTCAGGTTTTGATCCTGAACCAGATTCTTCTTCAGAAATTATTAACACACTCAAGACCCTCATGTATCAAACAAATGTTTCACTCAGTCTCCTACATCTAGATATATGACTTCTTTTTTATTTTCTGAGTTCTGCAAATGACAGCATACGTTTTCTACTTCATGTTATTCATCATTCATTTACTGCATGCACTTAATTCTTTACCTAGTCTATAGAAGCACACAGGTTATGGACTTCTCTCATACTTATCACTCCTTGAATCTCTCACATTTTAAACTGGTAATAGTCCTATTCTTTTCTCCTCTCCTCATTGATATGTCTGTTGTACTTTATTCATTCTCTTCTGGTTTCCCTGATTAATGTTTCTCTATTTCCTTCACAGATCTGTTTCATTCATCCTATTTTCCTCAAGTTAGATGTCCTCTGGGTTGTGCCTAATGTCTATGTTCTCTCTAGTTTCTTTCCTTTGGTAATTTATTCATCCCCAATCCCACTGCTATGTAAGTAATTCTTATTTCAAAAGTCCAAGTGTTTACTTCTTCCTCGAAATCTAGATCAACATTTCTAACTGAAGGTGAACATCCCCACCTGAGTGTCTAGTACCTTAGCTTGACTACAACTTGTTTAGAGATGAATTGCTATCTAAACCCCTGAACTACTCTATCTGCCATTTCTGTTCTATTACAGGCAATGGTATTATTAAAAGTTCTAACAATCATCTAATATCCAGGCTTATTTAAAACCTTCTTTAATATCCCCCCACCTCATATACCCAGTTATGTTCAGCCAAGATTTCAGTCTTTCACATCTCTTCCTCAAGCCAAATTTCCATTTCTACTAACACTATGCTTACCATCTTATATTCTGGTATTTCCATAGCTTCCCAACTGGTCTTATTGTTTATATTAATTATTTATCTAACGTTTCAGGATGCTTTTAGAAAAAATCTATCTCATATTGCTAATGATGGATTTTTCTTACTCAGAAGGATGCAATGATTCCTAGTTGTCTACAAAATGGAGCCTGATCTCTTTGCCTGAATTCAAGTTCTAAACTATTTGACATTTATTTTACCTTACATCCTAAACTCTTAGCACTCTCATACACCTAGCCTAGTTTTTAGACCCAAACCCCCTTGAACAAAGGGGAGGTCAGGTCTCCTTGAGGAAGGACCCTAGCATACTATCTAAAATTTATACTGTTAATCTTTCTTCTCAGCCTTCCCCAAAAGGACCTATGACCTTTTATCAGAATAACTGCACTGAGGAAAAGAAAATAATCAGAATACTCAGGGACTCATAGACACTTGCTCTGAACTTACGCTAATTCCAGGAGACCCTAAATGTTACTAAGGCCTACCAGTCAGAGTAGCGGCTTATGGAGATCAGATGATCAATGGAGTTTTAGCCCAGATCTGTCTCACAGTGGGCCCAGTGGGTCCCCCAAACCATCCTGTGATTATTTCCCCAATTCCAGAAGGCATAATTAGAATAGATATATTCAGCAGCTGGCAGAATCCCCACAAGCTTCTTTTAAACACCCCTTATTTTATTGATGTGGGGTTAGTGGTTGTACAGTTTCCTCTGCCTGGAATGCCCTCACACGTGCCCATAAATATCCAGTCCACACTTTAAGGTCTGTCTTGCCTTGCCCATAATACGGAGCTATATAGAGATTACCAGACATAATATCAAGTATGCAAAATCAGGCATCAGGTTTAGTGAGCAATCTGCAGAACAGAATCACTAACATGCAACAGAAGGTGAGTAGTGGGAAGTAACAGTGAGGTAGTTAGAGCCTTACTGAGGGAGTGAGAAAAGCTGAGTCCATTAGCCTAGCTGAATTTGTTACTTGAAAAAGCAGACACCTATTAGAGATGGAAAATGAATTCCTGTTTGGATCCGTTACAAAACCTTTCTCCAAATCTCTTGAATATTATCTAGGTTTCTTAAAAGAGAAATGCTGCTCAGCCTCTGACATGGTTCATGAGGCATTGTGTTCACAAATCCTTCCCCTAAATCTCTCAGTCAATTTAGATTAGATCAACTTCACAACTTCCATAATACATCATGTTTTCCTCTTTTATATAACTGATCACTTTTGACCCAATGTTACAAGTGTTTCTATGTGTAACTTATCCTGTGATTACATTATAAACTCCTGGAGGTTGGGAGATTTGTTTTATTTACATTTGCACTCTGTATAATCCTCTTGCAAAGCAGGCAGGAACTAGTAAACATATATTAAGTGAATTTATAAATAAAACATAGATGATAATTATTTCCTACTGGCAATCTTTCTTGGAAATAACAATAACAAAATGGTAAGAGAAAAGATATTGTAAAGTTAAAACTTACAGTAGATAGATTTTCAAGAATTCATTTACACTTTTTGGCTAAATATATAGATAAGACAAACGCATTCCGATCTATTAGAAGGGGGTTGTCATTGTACTATAAAATATAGCCATTATTGCTTTAATTACAGATTAGAAAGAGAGAGAGAGATTTGTGAATGGTGAACAAAATTGACAATCTGTGATTTCAATCTCAGACTAAGCTATGAAATGTTTAAACAAAGGCATTTAATTTTCCTCAAAGAATTTAGTGTATGTGTTCTTGGGAGTAAAACTGGCCAGATCATTATAAAAAGGTGAAATTGATAATACAGGAGGGTAATAAACAGGGATATTCACAGAGACAAGATGTTTAAATTACCAAGATTCACATCTTTGCCGCCTTCCTGCCCTGAGGCACAAGTTGTCCTAGTTTGCTATATTAACTTTTAAAAATTAGTTTTGAACACAGATAAACCAACATATTGAAGTAAAATTGGCCCAGACCTTTCTCTATAAATGCTAGTGTATTTGAGAAAATGTTTGGGATTCACAGTATATGTAATTTCAGTGTTAGCGTATGGTCTGTGTAATTTCAACATTAGTAGATGTTATATTATTTGAGTTTCATTTCAGGAACATGATGGCGTATCCAAAATCTATATGGCGTATCCAAATCTATACCATAGTAAAAAATACCATGGATATCGTCAATAAGAATTGTATTTAACATTAATTGCCTGCTATGGTTTTTCTGTTAGGAATATTTAAAAATATAGTTTCCCTCATTTCAAAAAGTTTACAATCATTGACCAAGTTCTACCCTGCTTATAACCCACAAACTAGACCAGTTAATTCACAGTTTGATTAATCACCTTGAATTGCAAATGCTTTCTTTTTTCTGAAGGTCTTAGTTGTAGCAAATTTATCAATAAGTGTGAAGAAAAAGAAATAGGAATCTGTATATTCCAAAAACACTATAATGGGCTCCCTGTAAACCAGGCATTAATGATCATGAGGAAAGTATAGCTTATATTTCTTGACACTATTTCCTGACTCATATTCAAGTATACTGATTGTGCTTGATTCTTACTCAGTCTTCTGACCTTCAACTAGTTAATGAGTTTTCTCTAAAAACTCCTAACCAAAAGGTACTTTATTTTTTAAGGAATATATGGTTTCTTTAAGGTCCACAATTTATCAAATCATGTTGATTGCATCATCTGCAAAAATCTTCCTCCTTTGCTCCCTCCCCTAAAGAATAATCCATTATTAGTGTGCTAAAACATAAACAGACATTCATCTAGATTTAGGCCTAAGTTCTCTGTAATCCACTGATCCAAGCTAGCTAAGTGAGCCAGAGAAAGGATCAGTTGAATTATTATATAAATTCCCTTTGGAACAGTTGAATAAAATGCAATGTGTACAGGATGTATACTCTGCGTGAGTGTTGTAGAAACTCCACAAGCCTAGAAAATTGGAAAAGCAATCCAGAGGCTTAGCTATTTAAGTACTAATGCAGAGATAAGATTGCTTTTAAAAAGCATCACATCCTCTTCCCTCATGCACTTTTGTTTATTTCCTGTTCAGGTTGCCTGGGGGAAAGGAAAATGAAGTTAATGTTCCTTTGACATAAGTGCACCATAATGTTGGATACATTAAATATCTTTAAGTAGATGGAATTGTTAGGTAGCTAATTTAGTGTATTGTGAAGAGGTATAGATGATGCATCTTCTAGTATTTTTCTTAACCATCCTTTTGCCTTTCTGAATGTCTCAGGTGTCAAAAGATTAAACATTAAGACTCAAAGCAGTTAAGAAGGCGGCATGGTTTAGCAGGAAGAACTTAGCCAAAGTCCAAAGTTATGGTTATACTTCAGGGTTTTGACCTTGGGAAATTCGTTTAAATTCTCTGGGCTTTGTTTTCTTTTTTTTTTTTTAAAGATTTTATTTTATTTTTTTTTTTCCTTTTTCTCCCCAAAGCCCCCCGCCGTTACATAGTTGTATATTCTTCGTTGTGGGTCCTTCTAGTTGTGGCATGTGGGACGCCGCCTCAGCGTGGTTTGATGAGCAGTGCCATGTCCGCGCCCAGGATTCGAACCAACGAAACACTGGGCCGCCTGCAGCGGAGCGCGCGAACTTAACCACTCGGCCACGGGGCCAGCCCCGTGGGCTTTGTTTTCTTAATGTAAAATAAGTAAGTTGGACTAAATTATTTTGTTTCTATCTTGAAATTTCCGTGTATTTATAATGTCCCAAATTCAACAACAATAAAAGAATTATTAATAATGTGCAATATTACATAGGTAAGTAGAAAAATGTGGTTCTCAAATGGGTTTATTGTAATTTCTTAGAAGACAGTTGAGAACAAGTGTCCCCCAAGTTCCAATTGCTTCATTATACTCGTGGTCATCAAAAATTATTATTTATTATGCACCTGCAATGTTCAGTGCATTGTGATGGCAATGGTAATACTATTGCTTATTTGGAACAAATTCACTTTATGATACCAGGGCAGTCCATCTTAAAATTACAATAAGCATCTACTATCCCAATTACTATTGACTTCTGACCATAAAAAAGCATTTTAAAAATAATGGTATATCTAATTGTACAAAGTGGTGTTACTTCTAGTGGGATCTGGTAAGAAGAAGAGGCTCAATCTAACCTGACATGTAGCAGCATCTTATTTTATCAGCATCACTTTCATTTGGCTTAGATATGTTCTCCCAGTTCTGATAATGGGCATGTGGTCAGTATTCCTGTTCACTGACAAGCTAAATAACAAGAATGTTGTCAGATGTACTGCTGGTGGAAATCAATCATAGACGGTTGAAAGAATTAATATTTGTCTCTGAGAGAAGTCATTTAAAAATTTTCTAGAAAAAAAATCCACTGTTCTTGAAAGAAGTAAAAAACTTTAAATTTGAGAAATGAAAGGAACATTATAATGATGGAAAATAATATTTTAAATTCACCATTTTAAAATAATTGGCCAAACTTCAAATATTAATACCTAATTAAAATGTATGAAAATAATTTATCAAAACAATTCAAAATGTTAGATTAAAAAATTAGCAATCCTTTTTTTCTCTCAAGTTTCTTAAGATCAACAGTAGATGATATTAAGAATTTAGGACTAAAATTAGAAGAAGGAATATTGACAAAAAATATTCAGGTCATGTAGGCTTAGGACAAAATGAATTAGCTCTATTTATCAATTCTTGATATTTTACCCCCTATGGCCTTGAATTGATTCATAGAGCCATGTTAAAAATATAAGAACTGAACAGCATATTGATTTTTGATATTTTGATATTATGCTGAAGATGATTTCCTATTTTTTAGGCTGTTGACCTACTTAGGTCTTAAAAATATTGAATAGAGATCGCTCGAATCCATTAGTGCATAAACTTGGTCTAAAGTTAAGATTGATCTCAGCTTAGTGACTTCTTACCTGCGTTATTATTTTATCTGTGCCTTAATTTTGGGCATTGCAGCCATGATATAATAAAACAAAGTGTTTTGTATTTAAAGTTCAAGGTAAATTTAAACTGCACGTGAGTATACTGGTGTAGGGTTATGCAAGACTTAGCTCACAATTTCACTATGAAGTTTTTTGCTGTTGGAGAGCTATAGAGAATCCCATCTTACGTGAAGAAGAGAGAACTGAATGTGATTTAATTTTCTAGGGTGATAGTATGTCAATTACCAATTATTTTGGCACTTTGTTGCTGACCTCTTTAAGCTTGCTGGCGAAAAAAATTATCTGCCTCATTTTCCTGTTAAGGCCTGTTGAATGGTGTTAAGATGACATCAAGTGACCTTCCCTAAGATAGCTTCACTCCAACATAGGTTTCTGGAGAAATAAATTACCACGCTAAGGTTGAGTAACCCTTACTAGTTCATGTCTATTGAACCTTGGAGACCTATTAGTTTACTTCTATTGCTCCCCTGTAAAAGTCTCTAAAGGCTCAGAACATAGTAGTAGGCTGAGTAGAAAAGGAACCACTTGAATTCCAAAGAGCAATGGAGTCAGGAAAGAGGAGTTTTGATGAGCAACATGTCATAAATTACCTCTGAGATCATAGTTACCTTTGACAAGTTCTCAAATTTCCAGATTCCTGGTTAATTAGAGTACAGGCCATGGGCAGAGAGCATCCTTTAGAGCAGCTTTATTTGTTCCTTCATCTGCTTGCAAACAAGTTAATTCTTAATTCTTGCCTGGTTTTATCTCTATTTTATAGTCTTGCTTAGCAGCAGCAAGAGAAAGCCAACACACTTCAACATTCTAGTCAAAACAACTGTGTTGCTATGCGTGTGGCCATGGCTGTATGAGGATCTTCTATTTCCTCACTGCCCGTAGTCCAGCTGTGAGGTTTTGGTTACGGAAGTTCCCAATTTGCAGTACCTGTTTACATATTAGATAAAATAAAGGCAGATCTTCTGTAATGGAAAGGTCCAAATACTTTAATAGCTTGACCAATCAAAAGTTTCTTTCTTTCTCATGCAACAGTCCAGAGGTAGGTGGGCTGTTTGGAGGAGATAGATCTATTATGCAAGGTTACCCCAGGTGCCTCTCTCTGGTGGCTCACCATTTCTGAGGATTTCTGGATTAGCTGTGCACCACATTTGCATTTCACTACACGGATAAATGGCAAGGGGGGATTGCAGGACATGGGTTTTCTTTAAAGGAACTGATGTGGAAGTTGTACACATCACATTTACTCACATTCCATTCATGAGAACTTAGTCGTGTTGCCACACCCAGCTGCCAAGAAGACTGGGAAATGTAGTACCTCTGAAATTATTCATGGATACTTTATAAAATATGCTTACGTTTCTGTCACCCATGGTTTTCCTGGTACGTTACTATAGCAATCTGTGCTGTACTGAAATATTAGTTTTATTTCCTTTGTGCATTATTTACATAAAATGTGGACTGTTAGCCCAATATTACTTTTCTTTCTGTGCATACTCTTCTTTATTCTGGTTTTTTTTTGAGTGGGTTGAGGCAGTGTTTTTTGTTTGTTTGTTGTTTTTTAGCCAGCTGAAGCATTTGATTGGGAACAGAATGAGGCCGCTCTATTGCACAGAAATCATTGATTGTCTATGAAACTTTCTCCCGATATTCCTCTTTTACCATGGGTATTTGCTATTTAACCATTTTTTGTTGTTATTGTTAAGCAACATCAGCAGACAGTAGAGTGGCCGAGAAATAAGCATGTTATTTACACCCAATCCTCTGGAAAAAGGGACGGAAGAAAATAGAGAAAGGGGGCTGGCCCTGTGGTGCAGCCGTTAAGTTCACATGTTCTGCTTCAGCAGCCCGGGCTTCCCAGTTCAGATCCTGGGTGCGGACATGGCACCACTTGGCAAGCCATGCTGTGGCAGTCATCCCACGCATAAAGTAGAGGAAGATGGGCATGGATGTTAGCTCAGGGCCAGTCTTCCTCAGCAAAAAGAGGAGGATTGGCAGATGTTAGCTCAGGGCTAATCTTCCTCAAAAACAAATTAATTAATTAATTAATTTACAAAATTAAAAGACAGAAAGAGAAAGGAGTGGTTTTATTTTATTTTACAAATTTCTAGTTTGTTTGGATATTTTCAGTGAGTATGTACTACCTTTGTCATTTTTAGAATATCAGTAATTAAGAAAAAATAATAAATGAAAAGCAACTAGCCTGATTTCTGAAATATGGAAGAAAAAAGACAAAGATTCCAAATGGTTTCCTACACCATATTTTTCTCCAAACTGTGGTGGCTGCATTTATTTATTTATTTATTTATTCAAGGAAGATTAGCCCTGAGCTAACATCTGCCAATACTCCCCCTTTTGCTAAGGAAGACTGGCCCTGAGCTAATATCCGTGCCCGTGTGCCCATCTTCCTCTACTTTATATGTGGGAAACCTACCACAGCATGGCTTGCTGAGCGGTGCCATGTCCGCACCCAGGATCCAAACCGGTGAACCCCGGGCCACCGAAGCAGAATGTGCGAACTTAACTGCTGAGCCACCAGGCCGGTCCCAAGGTGGCTGCATTTCTTTTTTGTTGCTTATTGAGTGTTTGTTCCTCCTTATTTTTAAAGGTTTTATCCCTCTTCCTGCCTATGGGCTTTCAGCACAGTGTGGTGGGAGTAGGAGATAGTCAACACGTATTTAGGAGTCAGCTAGAGTAGGGTTCTAGGCTACAGCCTAGAACTTCTGCTTACTTGCTATGGGACCTGAAGCAAATTATTTAACTTTTCAGACTTGGGTTCCTCATCTATAAAATGGAGATATTACTGAGTGCTCACTTATTCTCGTTTCATATTTACAACACCCTTGGGTCGAAATGAACCTCCCCATACACAGCCAAGTAAAGTACAGAACTGAAAATTGAGCCCAGCTTTGTCTGATTCAAAATCTCATGTTCTTAACCAATACCAACCTCTGAAAGTTTTCTGGAAATTTGGTATTTGTTTTTGAAAAATGTAAGAGTCTGTTCCCATCTAATTAAAGGAATTTCTAGTAGATTTTTGCACACTGCTGTTAATGAATACCCCCAATCAAATCATTCAGATAATGTCTGGATTTTGTGAAGATGGAACCAAATCTCTATGAAGATTTATTCCGAATCTTGCAGATAGACAATGTCTCTCTTTTGGAGAGATCGTCTATTTTTCAAACCCCAGCAATCGAAACTTTTACAGTGATTCAATTTCACTAATAGTGGATGGCCTGTTTCTAAATTCTGCCTGAAAAATGAATGCTTTCCCTAAAGATACTTGTCAAGCCGGCATTATTATGGATTTGTTCTGTGCTTCATTTTGGGTAGCTTTTGGCAAGTAGCTCAATGTTGGTGCTATGATGCTTGTACTTTCTTACAGGGAAATATAGCTAATTGTCTTCGTTTTTACCTTATGTAATCCTGGCAGCGAACACATAAACCTATTTGCAGCAATCCCAATTGAACTACAAGAATTAATATTAATGGACAACATGAAAACATTGAGATTATGCCGGCCCACTGGCCATCACCAATAATCAGTATGGTTAACATTAGTTTAGATAAAGATGTGGATTAGGCCATAAAACTCCAGAATGTGTGCAGTGGCCACAAACTAACAGAAAATGGAATGGCTTCACTTAACAAAATCTGTAGAAGTGAAAAATTAAACACTGGTTTACTTAGCCTTTAATTCACTTTAGTATCCTGGTATAGAAAGTACTTTTGGAAGTGCCTATAATTTGGCCAAACTGCCTTTTCAAAGACTGTTATAGTATATATATATATGAAGTACAGTGTCTTACACCCAGCAAAAAGTTCATAAATGTTGCTTACTATAGAGCAACCTAGGAGGTTTTAATAAGGGATTTTACAGTTATTCAGAATTTTATAAAACATGAAGGCAATTTTTCAAAAAAATGCAAATAATTCAGATAATGACGTTTGTCCTTTTTGATTGCAGAAATTCTAGGCAGGATGCTGTTTTAAAAATCCAATCCTTCATGAAGAATTTAGCCAAATATGTGGTATTTTCATGTTTATTCATTTATTGAACCAGAAATGTATTGAATGCCCAGGATGTGCTTGCTACTCTCCTTTGGCCTGGAATGATGGTTTTGTAGCTTCAGGCCGGGGACAGGGCTTCAGAAACAGTACTTGTACATAGCAAGTGCTTAGTAAGTATTAGCTCCGATTTTTAAATTTGTTTTATTTTTATTTATTTACTTTTACACATAGTAGTGGCTAAATTTTTTGACAATACTTGGTTTAAATGTCGCCACTACTTTGGAGTGTTTTCTGACTTCCTCTGACTGACCTGATTGCTATGGCAACTGTGCCCCACCAACTGCTTATTTGTCCTTAAAAAAAAAATAATGTTAGGGGCTGGCCTGGTGGTGTAACTGTTAACTTCATGCACTCCATTTCCATGGCCCTGGGTTCACAGGTTTGGATCCTGGGCACAGATCTAGGACCACTCGTCAAGCCATGCTGTGGTAGCATCCCACATAAAATAGAGGAAGATTGGCACAGATGTCAATTCAGTAACAATCTTCCTCAAGCGAAAAGAGGAAGATTGACAACAGATGTTAGCTCGGGGCCAATCTTCATCTCACACACACACACAAAAAGTAATGATATTTGTTTATTTGTTTACATACATCTCCTTTAATAAACTGCAAGCTTTCATGGAGAGAATCTTGTGTGCGTCTGTGTGCGTAGGTATCTTTTCATCAGGCATTCTTTAATATGGAGCAGGATAACTGATAGATACTGACTGTCTGGGCATATTCCCCTTTGGGACTTCATGTCTGGGCTCTGGGACAGTCACTACCAACAGATGGTGCTGTTAGGTTGTAAAGTTCTCAAGAATAAAGCTCTGGAGAGCAGTGTTACTCAGACTTATGTATTCTTAGGAATCACCTGAAGGACTTGACACAACACAGATTCCTGGGTCCAACCTTCTAAAGATTCCGCTTGAGTAGTTTTGGGTAAGGCCCCAAATTTGCGTTTCTAACAAGCACACAGATGCTGCAGGTACTCAGTTCTGCAGAGGGCATTGTGTTAGCACTACTCTAGACCACAGCCTGGGGAGGAGTAAAAGGATATTTATTCAATGCAGCCATTTATTTTTAAACCAAAATAAATCTTACTAGGTGTTTGTAAGAATATTTATATGCTTGGTGCTTAGAAAGACTGTAGGTTATAGGAAAATACTGTCTTTTAGAGAAATCTAAAATACATAATTAAGGCATTTTGAAATTCCCTTAACTTGCAGTGTTCCTGCTATTATCCACCTCATTTGTCTTAATCGAAGTATACCTTTCCTTTCATATATAAATGCTGTAAAATAATAGTAAAAGCTTATTTCCCAGTCCTCTATCCCATTATTCAAGAAAACTACTATGAACAGTTTCTTACTCTTTACAGAAGTGTTCTATGCAAATGCATATATATTATTGATGCATTTCTTTATACAAATGGGATCTGCAATTTTCTTATCATACTAAACATATCTTGGGTAACTTTCCATATCAGTATTTGAAATCGTTGTGAATAAATTAATTTTAATCAGTGTTGTTCATGAGTTCTGTCATACAGCAAATATTAAACATCCTGCTAAATGTAAGACAAAATTGGATACTGGAGAAAGGCATATTGTAAGGTGAATTAAATATAGTATGTGTTCTGGTAAGAGAGGTCAATTCCTCGCTCTTTTCCTCCCTCCCACCCCTTCTTCCTTTTTTCCTGACAGTGTACATATATTGAGTGCGTACTCTATATCAGGCACTATATTAGGCACCATGAATGAAAATGAATGAGCTATGGACTGTGCCTTCAAGTAGGTCCGCAGACTGCAGCAGAGAGAGAGAAATGCAACTAATTATCGTACAGTGCAATAAATGTATAATATAGCCAGGTGAAAGATATTTTAGAATGGTCACCTCAGCTTCAGAGGTAAAGATAGTCTATCTAGAAGAAAAATTACTTGAGATTGTGCTCAGAGGTCGAGCATGGAGACCAGTTCTGTTCTCCATGGAAACCCAGAGAGGACAGTAACAGACTCCTCTTGGGGTGTTGGTGAAGTTTTCAAAGGGTATATGACACTTGTGCGGCACCTTAAAGGGTGAGTGGAATTTAACTGGATTAAGAAGGCAGTAAATGAATTACAAGCAGAAAAAAATGAAGAAATAATGAAAAAGAAGCTATATTACTGTCTTGATAAGGAGTTCTGTGATTCTAGAGTTTATTTTAGTAAGGTGTGAGGCCAGAAACGTAGGCAAAGTGCAGGTTATAAAGAATTTTAAACATCGCAATGAAAAGTTCACATTTTATCCTCGTGAAGAGCTAGCCATTTCAAGCAGGGACGTGCCATGATTTTTTTTTGTTCCCCCTCAAAGAATTATTCTTCCAGCTTTGTAGAAGATAGACTGGAGTTGGGAAGCACTTGCAAGAATGGAGATGGGTTTTGTAGAGAAGTAATGTTTCAATAGTAGAAGCAAGTGATTGTGAGGACATTCCAAACTCTACAAATGTGTGGGTGGTGTGTGTCTTATTTCCCACTCAATCCCTAGTACCTAGCACATTGTTACTTAGTAGATGCTTAGGAAATGTTAGTTCACCAGAGCAACAGTGGGTTCCTGGTTGAATTTTGAGAAACAAAGATGTGTATTTGATACTAGAAGCAGGTTTGAAAGGGAAAAGAACGAATTTGGTTTTCGCCTTTTTAGCTGTGGAGTATCTATGGGCCACGTAGGTAGAAATGTCTTTAGAAGGGATCATTCTTCTTTGTGGCAAGCTTCTATGTTTCACAGCTTCTTTGCTTAGGACTACCTTCTTCTATGGTGTAAACAAAATATTCTGTCTATACTCTGGGTATGTTCTCACCAACATGACTCAGTGTGAATGTCACTTTTATCATTCTTTATTCAGCCAGGGAAATATGGCTCAATTCAAAATAATGGCGTCCACTCAGATTTGTTGTATATCTCAAGTTCTCCTTAGGCCCACTCATTCTCCTGTGTGAAACTGAGTTTCACGTCTGGAGATTTGCTAATCAAGAGTAGGACCACTTTCCTTTCAGAAACTTGGCTTTTATAACTCTGGCTAGCCTCTCAAAAGAAATTGTTTTAAAGGATAGCTCTTTTAAGATAACCGTGATAACTTACTTGAAGATGAACGTGGCAGACTAATTTTAAAACAGCAGAATGAAAGTTTCCTCAACTGTGCTATCCTATTTATCTGG
The DNA here is from genome assembly GCF_037783145.1 of Equus przewalskii. Lineage (NCBI taxonomy): Eukaryota > Metazoa > Chordata > Mammalia > Perissodactyla > Equidae > Equus > Equus przewalskii. The sequence goes on along the minus strand of NC_091847.1, from coordinate 24,332,827 downwards.
ATTTTGACTTGTTGACTAAGAAAAAGCTTGGCATAATTTGTCAAATATGCACATATTGTTGAGTCTTTTTGTGTACTTAAAAGAGAACTAGTGAAGATGCCCTGGAGACTTGTGTTTTTTAGTACCCTCTCTCCCCCACACCTCTTCCCTTCTGTACTCATATCTTAAGACTTCATTTCTCATACAGCCCAGATAGGCTCAAGATTTTATTACCAAATCGTTCCTTAGTAACTTGAACAATTATGCAAAAACATTGCATTTCTTAAAATTGAGATAGATTTTCAGAAAAGCCCCTCTTCTTCATCTCTCATCCTGCCTCAACTTGGACACTATCAGTTTCAGGCAGCACTCTGCATCAGAAGAGAGACAGTCATTGTCTTTGGGAATAATTCCATGTTGTGCTACTAGTCATCACCCTATAAAGTACATTCTCTGGTGTGAGACTGGCATTAGACAAGATAAGCCTGGCACTTCCCAGGGAAAATCACCAGTTCTTCCTCCAACCCTTACCACCTCTCCTCATTGCTTTTTGTATGTATTTATTTACTTTGTTCTTCTTTCAGTTTCTTTCTTTCTTTTTTTTTTTTTTTTTTGAGGAAGATTAGCCCTGAGCTAACATCTGCTGCCAATCCTCCTCTTTTTGCTGAGGAAGACTGGCCCTGAGCTAACATCCGTGCCCATCTTCCTCTACTTTATATGTAGATATATGTAGATTTATATGTAGACCACAGCATGGCTTGACAAGTAGTGCCATGTCCACACCCGGGATCCGAACTGGTGAACCCCGGGCCGCCAAAGCAGAATGGGAGCACTTAACCACTGCGCCACCAGGCTGGCCCCTCAGTGTTTCTTAAATGACACAATTTCTCTGAATCACTTCATCATACTAGTATTCTTATCTGTTCTGTTAATATTCTTTTTGTGGTACCATTGAAACAGAGGTCTTCTCCTTTTTTCCAGATATTGTCCTCTCTCCACCATCCCCCAACAGACTTTTCCCTATTGGTGAAACACACGTGAAACCCATAATCCCACATATACTTTTTTTTCAAGCTAGGTAACTGCATGCATTTTCTCAAGAAGAATACTTATTTAATACAAAGGGAATTTCTAAACTGCTGTGAATAATAATCACATGTTAACATCATTCTACTTTCACTCTATCACAAGGCTGTGAGTCTCCTATCATTAGAAGTGCTAAAGCAGGGCTCTACAACCTGATAGTAGTGAATTTGGAGAAAACCTTTGTTTAGCTGGTAGTTAGTCCAAGTACATAAACTTTAATTCCCCCTATGGTGATTTCTACTGTGATTATACTATTACTTCAAATTAAATTTGAAGTCTGTTAAGTGTTTTAAACATGTTATCAAGACTATCTTAGATTCATAGAAAATGTTTCGTTTCAATGCTCACAATGTGAGAGTGCATTATTGTGTCACTCAGGGATGCTGAGATGCTGGACCTTTGGGCTACAAAAATGTAAGAGCTTGAGAAGGAAAGAATTGTCATTTTCCAGTAGAGATAATTCATGACACCAATATAAGATTTAAGTACAATTTGGAGGAATAAAAAATGATCTTTGTCCTCTAGCCTGATTAGTTTCCTTGATAGCGATGATATTGCATTTCTCAGAAAGAAACAAATGATAGGAAAATAGTTATCCTGATAATAGGTTTCTAATGAATTACCGATATTCATATTAAAAAAAAGAAAGACTTAGAATTTTGTATTAAATATCACACTGTGATTAGACTCACAATAATTGCAAAATACATTGGAAGCCCAGTTGGTGCCAAGAGTCAAATAATGAACTATCTGAGGGGCAGAGACATCTTAATTTTAAGTACTTGTTAATTATTTATAAGTGCACAAAATCCATAACCCAAAAACTGAGGAATATTCCTGAACAAAAAATTGGCTCTGGAAGATAATGGGGTGTTTGTCATTCTCATTAAATGAGAATATTAGGGTATATCAATCCACAGATGAAATCACCAGTATCTTCCCATGGGATTCTCATTTTCACCCAGGTATTTTGATAGGGGCAAACTTTGGGAGTCAAAGTGGGGTTCATGGGTTGATTAGAGCTAAATGGCTTCCTTCCACACATTTGAAGTGCTGTAGCAAATTATAAGTATGGTGCAATTTAGGTCTGAATATATTCCAGAGAAAGTAATACAGACCCTTTTGTTTTTCTTATTTTTGCCAAATTTTTTTAACCAGTAAGTTTTTGGTGATTGCAGCCTTTTCATAAAAATTCTTAATGAAGAAATCAATAAAATTAACTCATTTAACTGAGATTTTTGTGATAAATTTGGGTGATATTTATTCATTTTGACAATGGATAATCAAGAACTAAATCTAGTATGTAACAGTATCATTCCTGAGAGTTTGTAGAAATAGAAGACTTGAAAAAACTTTTTTTATTATGTCTATGGATCATGAATTAACCTTGGCCTATTGGAAACCACACTTTAAAGAAAAGTCTCTCAATATATGTTATCTATACATTTACTTTTATATCATATTTCACAATTATTAGCTGCAGTGTCCAAGTGCGCCCTTATCAACAAGAATTATATTCCAAAAGGGTAAATTTAATAAAATACATCATAAAATAGATTATACTTTTAAAACACTTTAAGTGGGAAATGTGAGTCAAGACTTGTTCTGGAATTTGAAGGAATGGATGGGATACAGAGAAAAGTTATTAGAGAAAGTAGATTAAGAACTGTATAAACAGCCCTATTTGAATGAAATGTATTTCTTTAAAATAATGTTTCTTTGGAAAAGCTTGGAAAAATGATTAAAAGACAATTTGGAAAAAAAGGAGAGAGGTGAAGTAGAAAATTAAGTAGGAAATTAGTTACAGAGGTGTAGAGTTTGAAGGAATAGCCAAAAGATGACTATGTTGAAGGGTAATTTGAAGTTTTTGGATAATGCAGAGCCATTAATACTAATTCTAAATTCACTCCTCTCTACTGTATTTTTTGAGAACCACTCTCTAAGGTATTGTGAGAAATTCCAAGATGAATTTGCATTTGAAAATTTTCCTAGTGCAAGAACTAAAATAGGTTTACAAATGACAATATTTCTGCATGTTATAAAATGAGAAAGATTAAAATGTCAACACAAAGAACATATTTCGGGTGCTGAAACAGGGAAGACTCACTTCTGAAGAATTTCAGGAAGGCCAAAAAGTACAGATTTAAAAAATTTACTTTCTGGGTTTTTTTTGTTACAAAAGTAATATATGGCTTTTGAAAAAAATTATAAAACATAGATAAGTGAAAACTAATAAATTAAAACTGCTTATAATCCCATCATTCAGTATAAACTAGGTAAGAATTTGACAGTCGGAGTTGAATGAGAAAATTCACCTAAAGCCAAACATAAAACACTATATAAAGGAGGCAATGACAAAATATATGTAGAAGGATTGTTTTGTGTAGGTTGTAACTCAAATTTGTACATTTAAAGATAGTTTACAAACAATAGGAAAGAAAGTTGTTTTTGCTGAAAGAAATGATGACACCCCCAAACAATAGCTACTGAGGCTGGATATAAGATTCAAGGAAAACAAGAGAGTCAAATACATCAAAAAAGAGAAAGCTAGAAAAGATTCTTGCTAATGGTGGAGATGTAACTGAAAGGAGAAAGAGAAGAATATACATTCAAGTTTAGTGGCAAGAAATGTCCATAAATTAAATATGGAAAAGAAAACTTATGAATTAATTAATTCATGAATTAAGCAAATGTTCTAAATTGTTCAAGCCACTCCATTAGTAGTAATTCTTTTTTTCTCTTTTCTTGGTAAAAAACTACTCCTTGAGTTAAGAGAACAGCTACTGATAAAAAGCAGTATAATGTTAAATCCTCTCCCAGAAACAGCCTTAATTTGTATGATAGGTGAGTGATGCCCAATGTCTTTTCTTCTGCATCTTCCTCATTGAACCATTAGATTTAAAAAATGAGAAAATGAATAAAGGTAATAAGATGGGGAAGGTTAGAATTTAGAGGAGAATATTGCAAAGAGTTCTCTACCACACTGTAAAATCTTAACTAGAATATCCATATCAGAGGAGAGGCATGCAGTTGTTGAAAAAGTACTCAGCATGAAGAGGTTGGAAATATTTAATCTAAACAACACAGTTGTCTGGTCAGGTGCCTGGGAATTGGCGTATGATGCTACCAGTCATTTGGGCTTAAAAAAATTATTTCCTTGGGAATTCCTCCAAAGAATGTTTTAATAACTGTTATTATCTTCTGTTAAGTGTATAAAGATAATGTGATAGTACTCTATTACTGTACATCTTGCCTCAATTGTAGAGTTAACTAATATTGAGGGCTTACTCTATGCTAGATTCCATTCTAAGAGCTTAATGTGCAATATCTCATTTTATCCTCAAAAAAACCTCATGAAGTTGACATTATTATCATCCCCATTTTTTGGGTGTGGATACTGAGTTGGTGCCTAAGGTCTTATAACTACCAAGTAACAGAATCAAGGTTTGAACCTTTGTTTAATGCTAAAGCTTGTGCTCTTAACTACCCTACTATATTTCTCCTTCTAAATGATGCAATGGATTTTATATAACACATTTTTCAGTTGAATATGTGCTGTTACATCTTTCTCAAGTACGTGATTTGATAATGCATCATTGTAATAAACCATGGCTTACTGCTATAGTTGATGACTATGTATCTTTCCAATTGCATGTTATTGGTTTTTTTAACCCATCAGTGCTTCCAAGGATAACAAATACTTCATCTTTCAGGAGATTATGTAGCATCACTTTAAAGACTGGATAGAAATTTCTAAGATCTTAGGACATGCAATCTGAAAATGTTTGCTCTTTGTTGCCACAAGCAACCACACAGATAAGGATCGCCTTAATATTCAGCGACACCATGTGCACCATCAACAAGCAGTATTTATATATGTACCTGTGTATCAAAGGCAACCTACTGGTACTTCAACAAAATGATTTGCTGAGTCAGCATGGTAATATGGATTAATAATCAGGCAGAACAAGTCTGGGGTCATGTACCAAAGAAATCCTACCAAGGTCAAAGATCTTTATTGGAAATACTGAGCTGAAAGATTTCAGTGAATTTTCTTACCTCAGCAGTATGCTAACAATGAACAAGAGAAAAAAACCTCAAAGGTCAGCATGTCTTTTGGGTAGCTAGCAAGGAAGTAAGCATTTCAGAAGCAAGATAAATAGCTCCAAAGCATGACCCTACCTAATCCACATCCAATTCAGCATTATGCCGAAGAAGTGCCTTTGCATATGCTGCTTGAAACAGAACCCCCTCCATCTTATCCATCTGTTGAATTTCTAGTCATCCTTCAATCGTGGTGACAAAATGATAAGGATAATAAAGACTACAACAGTAACGATAACAAACACGTTTTTGAGCATTAATCCAGATGCTTATAAAGCAACATCTCATTGAAATCTCATAACAACCTAAAAGATGCATATTATTATCACTGTTTTAAAGATGAGGAAATTGAGTTTAGGAGAGTAAACTAATATGCTTAAGGCTACACAGCTAATATGTACCGTAGCTGAGATTCAAATACACTCTTCCTCTGTATAATTTGAAGCTTTTGTTCTTTCACATATATTCAAGACACAAGGCAAATATCAACTTCTCTATAAAGTCTTCCTTGTTCTCTCTGCTTTCCTATCACTCTTACACCCAGCAGGGTGGGACCTGACCCCATCTACCACATCGTTTTGTGCTCACAGTTCGTAAAACATATTGATTTTAGAAAACATATATGAGGATATAATTTTTTATTTCTATTTTGATACTAAACAACAAGTCTTTGGAAAGCAGGAACCATCTCTTATCTTTGGTCTATAATTACTATAATAAAATAAGTAAATAATGAGTGAAGGATAAATTGGATCAGAGAAATCAAGGAAGACTTTAAAGATAAAGAGCCTTAGAGAAGACCATCAAAGTAAAAGTACAGGGAAGATGACATAGTACCAGCTACATAAAACACGCAAACCTAAGCACAGAGTCTTGAGAATCCATTGTGCTTGAAAAATGCTAAGTAGTCCTTAGTGATTGGAGAGAGAAGCAGATTAATGAAAGTGGGAATGCTAAGAGGTAAGGCTGGAAAAGTACCTTGGACCTGCTTATAAAGGAGATTAAATGCCAGGCTAAAGAATTAGGACATTATTTGGTTGGCATGGGAATCATCAAATAGTTTTGTGTTGGGAAAATACATGTTCAGATAATTGTTTTAAATTCTCTGCTTGCACTGTGGAAAGAATGAATTAAAGCAAATTGGGAGACCAATTAGCAGGATGCTGTAGAAGTTACTAAAAATAGAAATTGAGAACTGGAACCAAACTATTAGTAATGAGGATGCAAGGATTATATTGATTTGAGAGGCATTACAGAGGTGAAATCAATGGCATGTGTAGGCAGAGGAATGCATTTAAAATATCTCTGTGATAGCTTAGTCCATGCTGGAAGATGATACCACTAGTCAAAAACATTGGAACCAATTTGAGAGCTAAACTGCACAGTTTTGGATGTGTTTTGTTTGTGCTCTCTGTAGGACAACTACAAGAGTATATTCAAGAGAGTATTGGAAATTCAAACTTAGAAACAAAAGAAGTCAGAACTGAAGAATTCCACTCGGGAGCCATTAAAAAATAAGGGATGTTGAGTGTTGGAGAGGATGTGGACAAAAGGGAACTGTCATACACTGCTTGTGGGAATGTAAATTGATGCAGCCACTATGACAAACATTATGGGGATTCCTTAAAAAATTAAAAATAGAACTAGTATATGATCCAACTATTCTGCTTCTGGTTATTTATCCAAAGAATATGAAAACACTAATTTGAAAAGATATATACACCCCTATATTCGTAGCAGCATTATTCACAATAGCCAAGACTTGGAAACAATCTTAAGTGTCCATCACCAGATGAATGGATAAAGAAGATGTGGTATATATAAACACAGGAATATGACTCAGCCATAAAAAAAGATGAAATCTTGCCTTTATCAACAACATGGATGGACCTTGAGGGTATTATGCTAAGCGAAATAAGTCAGACAGACTGTCTCATAATTTGACTCTTATGTGGAAGACAAAACAACAAACAAACACATAGATACAGAGAATAGATTAGTGGTCACCAGAGGGGAAAGGGGGCGGGGGAAGGCAAAAGTTGTAAAGGGGCACATATGTATGGTGATGGATGGAAACTAGACTTTCGTTGTTGAACACTATGCAGTCTATACAGAAGGTGAAATATAATGATGTACACCTGAAATTTATATAATATTATAAATCAATATGACCTCAATTTAAAAAAAAAAGGAATGTTGGAACTTTGGGCATTAATGAGCTATACTGAGAAGAGGCCATTAAATTTGGTGCTTCAGATCTCAGTGCTAATTGTCAAGAGAAATGTTCTACTTAGGGAAAGGGATTTGCTCTCCTTCCACGTTCAGCATTGTTATATGTCTAGCAAGCGATATATAATGCCTAACATATAGTAGGTGATCAATATATATTTAGAGTGGCTGAAATAATTTGGATTGAAGATGCTGAATGAGAGTAATAGGCAAAAAATCTTTAAAAAAGGGGGAAATTGGTAGAATGATAATGTAGTAAAAGAGACAAGAGAAGATGGGATCCATGCTACAGTTAGAGCTGGTGACAGTAAAAAAGAGACAAAACACTTCTGAGGGGAGACCCTTAGGAACAGGAGTTAGCTTGAGTCTAAATACTACTCCCCCTTTTCCTATCTTTGTAACTATGAGCAAATTATTCAAACTCTCTCGATATGAGTCTCCTCACCTGTAAAATGGTGCTCATGTGACTCCTGTGGCAGAGGGCTGTTGAGTTGAGGATTAACTGAGTAAGTGATTATATCAGGAGTGAGCTCAGCTATAAGTGATCAAACACTTGATCGCAGTGGCATAAATGTAATGATGATAAGTTGGAAGTTTATCAGATTCTGGCTTAATTGCGTCAGGGTCGGCATTGAGTAGAAGTTACTTAAGTTTGGGCCCTGAGGTGGTAGGACTCACAAGAGGTGAAGGGGAGACATCACTGAGGTGCTTAACTATCTTCAGTTTTCTATTGCAGCTGTAACATATTTCCACAAACTTAGTGGCTTAAACAACATGTATGTATTAATTTACCATCCTCTAAGTCAGAAGTTCAACACAGGTCTCACTAGGTTAAAATCAAGGTGCCAGTGTGACTGTGTGTCTTTCTGGAAGGTCTAAGGAAGGATTTGTTTCTTTGCCATTTCCAGTTTTCTGAGGCTGCCCACATTCCCGCACTCTTAGTCCGTTTCCTGCATCTTCAAAGCCATCAAACCATGTCTCTCTGACTTGTCTTCTGTTGTTACATGACATATCTCTACAACTTCTCCCTGAAAACTCAGACTGCTCCCTAGAAGACAGCCAATCTTACCAATTACTCTTATTTCCTTACAGAGACCGTTAATGCATATATGAGTAATAAATATATTTAGTCTTTGCTCAAGTATTTGTGTATATTTGCATTTGTGTATATATTCTATTCTACTCTAAAAAAAAACATAGTATATATTTATTTAAGCCACAGAAGTACTTCGAGTTAACTCCATATTATAGATTGCAAAGAAAAACAAGTAGATCTTGTTTGAATTATGACACTCGCAACATGTGTATTATTGAATATCCAAAACTGAGAATTAGAATTGAACTATCAGGATTGTGCTCAGTCTGGACGTGTGAATGTTTATAACGAAAGAAGATGAAAGAGATGAAATTTGACATGTTTATTTTCACCAACAACAAACATTTTATGAATCTGCCGGACATAAGATATGGTAATAGATACTATAAATGTGAAGATTTGGGGTTAAATAGATCCTTCCAAATTACTGTTTTTAGGACTTATCTCAAATGTCGTTTTATGTGATAGTCACAAGCAGAATTAGTCATCTGTCTTCTTCCAAAGCACAATAAAGTGGAAGCGTAAATCTGTTTGCATATCTGTCCCAACAAAAGATGAGTGACTGGATGGCGAGGTCTACTTTCTTGATTATGCTTCTATTCATCTACAGCAAAATATCGGGGACTAGGATAGTAACTGTTTCCAGGAGGAATGGACATCACCTGGATTATAATAATTCTTCCATAACCCATTCACTTCCTTTTGGTATTTAAAGACTAGGTGGACTTGTGTGCTATGCTTTGTAATCAAAAAGCTCCTTTTTCAAGGGAAGAGTGTGACTTGAATGATTGTCTTTTGGAATTTAAATCTGTTATATTGGATTTTTTTTCTATGTTATGTTTTTGAGCAACTTCATGGAATGTCTTGAATACATTCTATTTTCATTTTATGCCAACTACTGTAGTGTTCTTTACTATTTCTCTTTGTGAGAACTAAAAATACAGAGAATGCTTCACCGCCTCTGATGTCATTTTAATATGACTTTCAGAAGAATGGTATTGGCAAGTTAATCTATGAGCACAGGAGGTTTTTAGCATAGGAAATTTGGAAAAAGTCCAAAGAATCCAGGTAATAACTATATTTCAATGATTCGATAATAGCACAAGTTCATCATAATAATGTGGCAGTTATTATAATAATGTTTTGCCTCAAATTTTAAATACATTAACTAAATCCTTTGGTATACATTAGAAATTCCAAATTGCTGTTGAATTACATTAGAAGTTGCGCATCTTTACAACAGAGTTACCCTCTCAAAAAAGTCAAGAGCCTCAATAATGACATGTTCATTGGCTTCCTATGAGGCTCCAGTTATTAATGTAGATAACTCTAAACATTTTTCTTTACTAACTTAATTGTCACTAAAATTACACTCTTGAAAATTCGAAAACTAAGGCTAGCCAAATATGGGCATATTTGAATTTTCCTTCAAAATCTAAATTCAAGGGGACACTCTAATATATTTATAAGTGCATCTGTTAATGATGACACTGTTTGAAAGTGACCAATTTTGTATCTGTCAGTCAACATGAAGGTATAACATTTTTCTGGTTCTTATACAAAAGTGACCTACATTCTCCCCAACATGTATTAAATTTTCACAGAATTTTGACTTCTTTCTCCTCCTAGGTTTGCAGTAGATTATTAGTTGTGTGACTTTGAGCATCTTGCTTAATGCTTTTGAGCGCCCATTTCTCCATCTATAGAAAGAGAAGATTAAATAATATATGTAATAAATTGTTGATAGTCTGTTAAGCAAAAAACAATATGTAAATACTATTTCAATACTTGAGCAGCCTATCTTAAGTTAGAAACTATTTGTAACATTTTTTTTTTCCAGAATGATTTTGATATAGTAACATAGTTTATTTTTTTTGTTTTGAGGGCTTGTTTGATTTCTGTATTTTTTGGGTTTGTCTAACCTAGAGCTTGCCAAACTTCGGTCTGCTACCCAAGTCTGGCCTGTGGCTTGCTTTTGTAAGGCATTTTTACATCTTTAAATGCTTGGAAAAAAACAAAAGATTTCATGACATGAAATTTTATGAAATTCAAATTTTATTATTCATAAAGTTTTATTGGAACAAAGCCATACTTATTTATTTTCTTATTGTTTATGACTACTTTCATACTACAATGGCAGTGTTGAATAGTTGCAATAGAGAATGTATGGCCTGCAAAGCCTGAAATATTTACAATCTGGCTTTTTAGAGGAAAGGTTTGCAGACTTTTGGTCTAATCTTGCAACCATCACCTCGATTAGAAGATGGAAATAACAAATATTATTTATAGGCTTTATAGTCAAAAATATCTGGAGAATTACGAAGTAGCAACACAAAATTCTTTATAGGTTTTGATGGGAAAATCAAAACTACTTAGAGAATTAGAAAATGGGAACAATTAAATATATGATTTGGTTGAGAAAACCAGAAATAGTAAAAGTAGTGGTGTTATCACGTACATGGTATAACTCATGTCATCAGTTGCTTTGGAAATATGCCCATTTTCATAAGCAGATTAAAGTGACCAGAGGAAAAGCTGAATTGTAATACCTATGTTACCTCTGTTTGTATAAATTGCTGGAAACACATCCAGTTCTACTGTAGAACTATATCTTGACCTAAATCTGTGAGAACAACTTACTGAGACACCACTATTTCTGTGCACCAAATTCTTGATATTAGTACAGAGTTTGTGTTTCAGCTCAGGAATGCTGCCATCACGTAATCATTGATAAATTTTTTATTGTTTTGACCATAATTCTTGCAGGCTTATAATTCTTCAAATGTTTTGTTTTTATAATTCAACTTTGAGTGCCAAGAACATGTAGCCTATTGAACATCTGTGTATGTGCAGATTGAAATCTTATTTCCAAAGCAATTGCTTCCAGAAAGACTTTCTTCCAGTATGTCTATTTCTCTAATCCATGAGACTAATGGATGAAAGATACTATTTGTGAGTAGATATGGATTCATCACTGGCCCATCTGTATTTAGTTTTTAAAATGAACCATATTTCCAAAATCTGAATGATCTGAGGTTCATAACTCAGTTGTAATAGGTTGCTAAAGTAATGAGTAATGATTTGGTAGAATAAGAAAAGCTAAAAAGGCTTTTTAGTGGTGATTCCAGGAAAGAGCTGTTAAAGCTTTGCACTTTACCAATCATATTCTTGTCATTTACTGTAGAAGCTAGGGAGGGAATTTTTTCAACTAAAGCTTGCATAGTAATAATAATTGAAGACAAATGGACATATCAAATTATTATATATTTTCCCCTTTTTGTGCAGTTAGACACTGAATGCCGTTGGGAGTCGCTGAGATAGTAGAACCTGCAGAAATCATGTTCAGAATGGCAAGCCAATGGTGGTTACATGGACTCTGCACAAACGCACTAGGACTCCTTTCCATCTGATGTATATGAACATATATACACAGATATGTGTGTCCAGTAGACACAGAAACAAATTTACATATCAGAATGACCTATTAAAATTTAATGAAAGATCAAGAGAGAAAATAGAATACTGTGAGTAGATTTCAGGACATAGCGCACAATTTTCTGAGACAGTTTCTATTTTAGAGGGTTTTGCACTGGGAAGTGTATGGCTGCCCAGTGTTGAAGAGACACAGTGTTAGGGATGCAATTCCATAAGGGGATTGTTATGGAGTCTGAAAAGATACATATTTATTGAGTGAAGTCTGATATATCTGTCTACATAAGCCCCGTCCCCACTCTAGATAACTGAGATCCTGGAACACATCCATACATCAGAAAACCTCTCATTCTCTCTCAATTTGATTCTTTATCATAGTGGCAATAATACCATCATACATTCACATACTGTGATAATTCTCAAAATACTTGTGACTATACAACCTGATTTTAAATTCACTGAAAGCCTGTGAGATACATAGAATGGCAATAAATATTTATACTTTATAGTAAAGAAAACTGAGATTCAAATAGATCAATTGACTTACCTAAAGTTATAGGTTTATGTAGAACAGAAATCCAAATCAATTTTCTTTAACTAATGTTCTTTGCATTATAAAACAATTATTAAACAATCAGTCTCATTTTCCTTTTTGAAAATCCTGATTTGTATCTGTCCACATCGAGATGATCAAAAGCCAATGAAATCTAGTTACTTCTTCCATTTTCTTTCCTTATCTTATTGAGTATTGAAATGTCAACTGTTTTCATAGCTCCCAATAATGATGCCACATCCTGCTGACTATGTTTTACTTATTTATCTAAAATTCCTATAAACTGCTGAGAAAGACAACCAGAATTTTCATATGTATGTCTCTTTGATATGTCTTTCTTAATTCACATATTTTCATTCATTAAATTTTACCTACATGTACTTCCAACATATTGATAGATCAAATTACATCCAAATGAATTCACACCGTACTGAGAGAAGTTAATCTTCTATAATTCTGTGATAAAACAATGATTCAAACAACACAGAATGTGCTCTAACCTACCAGTTTGTGATTCTTACCCTTGGAACAATCAAGTACTAGTTTCCCTTGAACAGTAGTGTTTTTATTCTCTTTTCCTATTCTTTTCCCATTCTCATTATCTCAGTTATGAATTATAGCAAGAGGATGAGTAGGAGGAAAACTGGTGACAAGGTTTTCTATTTCAAAACTGTATGTCCTCCTGACAGGTTAATTTCCTGGTCTCTGGCACAGGTACTTTGATCATGTATTTTCATTGATTCTAATTAAATGTCAGGCTCATAATTTACTAATATTCTTCCCTCGTCTATGGCATAAGAAACAAAATTTTAATGTCATGTTTCCTTCAATTTATTTCTTAAACGGCAATCAGTTTTGTTACAGTGTTGGTCAAATAAGTCTCTAAGTGTTCAATGTGCTTCCCAAAATAAGTTTGTTAACTTTTAGAGAAGCTCCTAATCAGCATTCTTAGAAATTTTCTTTGAAAAGTTGTGCTAGGGCATGTTTGGATGTGAAACTTGACTCCCAATGGACTTCTAGCAATATTTTATTTCCTTTATAATTTCCTTTGTCTTTAGTTCTGCCATATGTCTGTAACATCTGTGTCTCATTACTTCTGCTACCCTAATTATTGATTGAATATTAGTTTCGGTAGAACATTCACAAAATATTTATTATAATTCCATCATGCAAGCTTATAATGTTCTCTAGAAAGAAGCAAAAGCCCTTTTAATAACTACAAGTTAAAGCTACCATCAGTGGAAAAACTTTTGGATTCATGTCAGAAAAAGTAAACATGCTAATCACAAATAAAGTCGAGGTACATAAAGTTTTAAAAAGTGTTTCCTCAGGTTTGTTCATTGGAATTATCATTGATGCTTCCTGGAACTTTAATTTAGTGATATTCCACATATCTTAAAACTCTAGCCATTTGATGAAAATGTGGGAAAATCTGGGTCAACATTCAGGTTACCACAGTGAATGATCATATGCTTCAAATGGCCTAAAGTAATTAAACTAGTTGTTTGTGAAACCTTATTCCTATTTCGTGGAATGATGGTTGAAATAATTTTGAAGTGTTGCATTTTTGGATCAAATGTTGGTCAATATATTCCATCTTCAACATTTACTGGTTATAAAGAAGTATTATTACACTGAATTTTAAATGATATTGCATTTATATTGAGAGTTCTATTTGTGTATGTGTTGTTTTATTGTGAGATTATAACTTGATATATCTAAATGAGTAGATATTCTGTAAGTAATAGGTACATACTTTGTTGTTGCTAGAGTGCTAGTGCTGTCAAGTGCATTCTGACTCCTAATGACCCTGTGTACAGCAGAGCAGAACCCTGCCCAGCCTTTTCGAATCATCATCTCACCTTCTGGCGCTGTATCAAACGTATACACTTCCCTGCTGTTCATAGAGTTTTCCTGGCCAAATTCTTCAGAAGTGGGCGGCCGGGTCGTTTTTCCCGGTCTGTCATAGTCTGGAAGCTCCACTGAAACCTGTGCAACATGGATGGCCCTGCTGGTATTTGAAATATGAGTGGCATAGCTTTCAACATCACAGCAACAGCCACAGTATGACAACCAACAACTGATAGGTGGGTCATGTGGTTCCCTCACTGGGAAAGGAACCCAGACCATGGCAATGAGAGTGCTGAATCTTAACTACTAGACCACTAGTGCTGGCTAGGTATATACTTAGGCTATGCAATTGTCAATGTTGATAAAGTAACGATTACAGATGTAGGAGTAGGAGCGTATTTCAGAACTGTTCAAATGGTTCCACATCTAAAGGGGGTTTCTTAAAAATTGTCCAAGTGGGTTTTAAAGTGATGAAATAGATACTGTGGGAGGTTCATCAACCTTTTTAGACTACTGAGGCATCATTAGGAGTTTCAAGATGGTAATTTATTAAATCACTCCTATGAGGCATATTAAGTTGAGTTTTTGTATAAAAGTATCAAATTTTCACTTCGGGAATAGTTTATTCAACAGGAAAGATCCTTCCTTTCATTTTGATTTCAATTAGTGTACCCTACTTTTTAAGTAAAGCATTGAAAAAGCCTTAATCTTACGTCTCAGTCCAATTTACTTACATTGTCTTTACTACCATCTCAATATTAGAAATTCTAGAAATGACACATCTCTGGAGTGGAAAAAGCTCACAGGAGAATCTAGAATCTTATCTCCCTGAGCTTTAACATACTTACAAAACCGTAATAGTCTGGGTATTACCTCATCATTTTCCTCTGTGGTAGCTTTTATTTTAGCCATGAACTAATACCATACTGCAGAGTTTATAGATAGTAAGTTTTGCCAGATTTTATAGGCATAAAGAGTTGAAAGGGAAGTATTCAACAACTACTGTGAAAATAGATTGCTTCCAGAGATGTGTGTTAAAAAGCATGGACCCAGTTGAGGAAGCACTGCAGGTCACAGAGAGGTCTGTTCAGTCAAGCCTGCGTATTTCAAGTGTTACCAGCAGACACTAAGGAGAGGGATGCGTGAGAAAACAGAGCAGGCGGGTGATTATTAGAAGATGGTCTAGCAAAAATGGTTGGGAAGCACAGAGCTGTGTTAGAGAGCCTCGGCAGGAATTGACGGCTGGATAAAAGTTAAAAACAACCCAGTCCTTGAAAAGAGAAGTCATAATGCTGGAAACCAATTTTAGAAACTAAAGGAAAAGTGTTGGTGTTCAAAAAAGATACACCAAACCACCAGGAGACAAAAGGGAGTGAAAAAAACATTGAAAGTATAGTCTTTCTCTGAGGAGGTCATAGATTTTCTCTCTCAGCCCCATGCCCTGAAGTGTCCTGGGTTTATGACCAAAAAAAAAAAAAAAAAAAAAAAATGCCCCTTTTGAAATCTGAAGGGAATTAAAATGCAGTACAGAATTCCCTCTTCTGTTTTTAGTTTGCAGCCTCTGGGCAACTGCCAACCACCAGTAAAAAGCTCCCTATCTCAGGGTATATAATTCTGGTACAAAATAGGCAGCAAGTACAAATGAGACCTTGACTGGAAATTTTTTATTTACACAAATCTGTTTCCCTGTCCTGTGTGTGTTGAGTTGGAAAGACAGTGGCTTATTGAGACCTCAGGAGTGATGATTTGTGTTGTGTAAGAGAGAGTTTGAAATTAATATGCTCATAGCAAGAGAGATTTAGGTACCCCTGAAAAACTACCAAATGCCTCTCCCACTGGAATGGTTACTTAACAGTCTTTTAAAAAGTAAAAATGGGCTGTTAAAAGGCTTTGTAATGTTATGACATTTAAATATACAAGGGAATGATGTGAATCTTGCAATGTAAATGGAAACCTACAAATAACTTACATGAGCTTTAAAATAATTTTGAATGTAGCTAATGCCCCTCATCAATCAGCACAATTCTATTTTCCATTTCATGGCCTCTGGTTGGTGTTCAGTCATCATTTGAACTCTCACTGACTAGCTCCATTATACACTAATATGTAAGGACAGATGTGTTTCATGCATTCAGAACATCTGCTCTTTGAAGGACTACCCTGCAATTCCTTTCTAATTCCCTCTAATTCAGAAGGTGGTTGAAAACATATCTCTATGTTTTGGAACCTAAGAAAGTTGTGATAAATTTCTTGTGTGTGTATGTATGTGTATAAGAGAGAGGCAGACAATGACTAACCACTCTTGACAAAACATTGGTTGTTCCGGGGCCGGCCGGGTGGTGCAGCAGTTAAGTTGGCACATTCCTCTTTGGCGGCCCAGGGTTTGCTGGTTTGGATCCCGGGTGCGGACATGGCACTGCTTAGCAAGCCATGCTGTGGTAGGCGTCCCACATATAAAAAGTAGAGGAAGATGGGCACGGATGTTAGCTCAAGGCCAGTTTCCTCAGCAAAAAGAGGAGGATTGGCAGCAGATGTTAGCTCAGGGCTAATCTTCCTCAAAAAAATCGAAAAAAACCCCAAAAAACAAAAGACATTGCTTGTTCCTATCACCTCCACATACAATGTGTAAATTAAGAAGATTTAACAAAAAATATATAGATGCATATATTTTAAGCTCTTAGAGCATAAACCTGGGTAGAAAACAAGCATTAGATCTGTTTACTTGGCAAATAGTAAGTGAAAATCAGGATGTCATTCACAGTCATGAAATAATTTGATGATAAAGGCAAGCAAGCAGTTAGGCACCAAAACCCTCAGGCCTGAGCCACTGCAACAAGAGAAACAGAATGATAACCACATAGACCTCATCCTGAGCAGAAGACATTTCAAGTGGCTAACAGTCATGTAACAGTAGCCATTTGTGACGATATCAGTTAATGGTGTCCTCATTTGAGTAGGAGATTCTAATACTTGTTTAAAACTTGGATTTCAGGTGAGAATAAACTCATTTATGAGTCTACCTTCATTCACGTTATTAAACTTGTAAATAGGATTTACCCATAATTGGCTTATCAAGTAAATGTATAGACGTATGTTTATGTAAATGCACCTGTGTGCCAAAACAGAGATTGCTTCCTTTCAGCATTTAGTTCTCATGAAAAGATGCAAACAGTTGGAATATTACTACATATAATTAAAGGTAAAAACAGGAAGAAGGTTATTACTTACTTTCTCTACATAAAAATACGCTCTATCTTTCATAAATTAATGAATTATGAAGAATTAATCAACACTTTCCAGAAAATAATCCTAACATCGAAATTTTCCCCAGGTTTCTTTTTCAGTGAAAATGTTAGCTGGTTATTATCAACCTTTGGAATCTTCTTTTTTTCTCATTAACCTATATTTGCCATCCTAGGCATATGACTATGGCTGAGTTCAGTCTTGACTCTGTGCTTGGCTAAGGGGAGGAAACTCAGTTGATTCAGGCACTGAGCTAGTAAGGTGAACTTCCTATGTCTGATCTCTGTATACCTCACACCTTTACAATGGTTTTGACTATTGACTGTGAGCTTATCTTTTAACTGTAAATAGCTGTTCTGAAAATTTATGCCATCAGTTATGAGGGGTCCTGGAAAAGGTAGCACGTTATTCTAGAGAAAATCCATTAATATGAAAGAATGATTCAGTGCCCTGTTGAGAGTAAAGAGGTGTATTCATCTTTGCATATGAACAACTCATCCTTTGTGTCAGAAGATAATACTGCTTTATCTATGCTCTGATACTGCTTAAAAGACCAGTACTGTCCATGCTAGGAAAGAAAAGGAAAATGAATTAGAATGAGTTGTTAAAATGATTCCTCTGTCATCTAACTTGGACATGGTAATGAAAATGTATCTTTCAAATCATACAGCTAATTCTTGTTATTTCCTAGACTGGGATATGTAGGGTCGGGCATATATCATTGATTAGTATGGATTGCTTGATTAACTTTGCTTAAGAGTAATTCAGTAAAGTTATTAAGTTCATGCATTGTAATCCAAACCAGCAGGAAGGAGCCCAGAGAGTACCTAGGAAAATGAGTCCCAATTGTGGTTACATCTTGAACTCTTCAAACTTTATTTGATTTCTGAACAGATACTCTTATTTAAATGTGAAACCAATGATACTGATATCACTCATCTCTTTAGACTAATGAATGTTCAGATCAGAACAATACAACCAATTGAGTTCTCTAAAGGTACTTATGTGATCACAGGGGAAATAATACATATATTTCAAACACTATGAAATATATCTTCTCAAGGTAGTCCAATAAGCAATTGTGTTTATCACCTAATATACGATATTTGTGAATGACTAGGGAGAAAATCAACAGTACAAACGATGACTTTTCTAGTCTGTTACACTCCAGTTAGGGGCTAGCAGTTATAATTCCAGCTTTCAAGAGGGAGAACACAATTGAGTATAGCAGAGTGTCAATGTAAGATCTATAATGCTTTCACCTCATACACTTGTGCTATGCTCTTACAAAAGATTCTGATGACTCTATACTCAACAGTTTTTATTCTCCTTGGGTTTGATTTTAATTACAATCCTGAGTCTATCCGATCAGAAGTGGTTCATAATGGTTTGACCATTCTGAATCATTCACATTGTCTAATCTGTCCTCATGTAACATGGCCAGCTTGCTTTGCAAAACAGATCAAAATGTAATTTCTTTGAATTGTCTTTCTATATTGACTTTGGTGTGCTCTAGGTTAAGCAGCAATCTTTTCTGAGAAATGGTTTATTGTTGCAACGTTTTAAGCAAATCAATTACCTTCCTGTAATGCAATAATATTACAATATGCAGGCAACCATAGCTTCCATTGTACATGACACAGTCAATTTTATGAAGCTGTAAACATTCATATCAGTGCTATTTAGTCTGTAGTAATACAATTTGAAAAGGAGATATTGGCCAAGTTATGTTAATATGTTATCTGAAAAAGCTCAATATGTCAGGAGCTCCCTGAAAAACAGACATACGGGTTTCAGGTTTAGAGGTTAAATTAAAGAGTCAGAACTATGCGGGAAAATATTGAGATGATAACAGAACAAATATTGAGTCTTTCTTTGCTCTAGGAAGTGACTTGCTTCCAGAAGCAGATTTGCTACTCCCTCCCCAAAGTGTGTTTATTCTTGGAGTAACTCTCCCAGGTATGCAGCTATATTCTATAGCTATATCCATCCAATAAAGCTATATTCATCACCTTCTCACCCATGTTTCTTTGTATTTTTTCTGATACGTCTTGGTAGAAATAATTATTTTTTAAACATAAATCAGATTTTGATGTTCCTTTGCCTAAACAGCCTACCAACAGCTCCCCATTAGTCTTAGAATAAAATGCAAACACCTTGACATGGCTCTAAGGCCCCACATGACCCATCAAGTCCTGCCTGCATCTCCTGCTTTTTCTCTTGCCAGTCTCCCCTTTCCTTCCTGTGCTCCAGTGAGCTTCTTCTATTCCTTAAACATCCTATGTTAATTTCTGTCTCATGGACTGTGTATTTGCTCTTCTCTACGCTTGGAATGTTCTTCTTCACTGCTAGCTGCCACCCATCTTTGGGGCAGCAATTCAAATTATACCTCTTAAGAGAGATCATTTCTGTTCACCCTATCTAATACTTGTCCCCTCCTGCCTCTTAAACTTCTCTACATTGTTCTTCTCTTTTATTTTCTTTATGGAACTTGACATTATCCGAATTTATTGGTTGTTCTGCTTGTTTATTATCTGATGAGAGTAGGGACATTGACTCATTCGCTGCTATCCTTAGCACCTAAAACAGTACACATGGGAGATATTCAGTAACCATTTGTTGACACAGAAATGAATGAAGAATGAATACACATTTCAAGTAAGCATTTGCCGAGACCATTACCCAGGGGTCAGAGATAGAATCAGTTGGCAGGTGGAAAGAACAATTCTCTCCTGTTCTGTCACCTTTCTGCAATAAGTGCACTTTGGTGATAATGACCTTTTCATGGAAACCTCATTCTCTGTGTCGCATGCTCTCATTCTCCAAAGAGGAGAAATAATCCAACCTATAACTTTATTAATGAATCAACATTATTTGGAAAACAGTCATAGACATTACCTATACTTGAAACCACCACTGCATCACTTATATAATAGTGCTTTCTGCTAGAAAATCAATATTCCTGGGCTATGATTACACAGACCTTGGTTTCTTCTTATATAATTACAATTCCAAGTAATCAGATTGCTATTATTAGGATGACAATGCTTATGAGATTTCACCTTAAAAGTTCACATTAACTCCCTTTTATTCACTGATAGTTTAAATGGTGTTCAGGCAATATATCATTATTTTTCACAGTAAATTGCCTGAGATCTTACGCAGTAGCTTTGAAATTACTGCTTGTCGTCACCACTATATACAACCACATAAACAGTATGTGGTTTGTACAGTAGATCATTTCTCTTGTTTATATTCAGCAAGCTCTCAGTGCTACACACTAACACCAGCTGTTAAAAAATGACAGTAGTATTTTATTTCTCACTACCAAGATCCTTTATGTAGAGAAGATTTTTCTAAACAGTATATGTAGCTGAATAATAATAAAGGTTGATATGATAAATAGTGGTATGTTTTTCAGGATTCATTTGAAATGTAAAATGGAATGTAAATAGAAAAATCACAGAAAAAGCCAAGTATAGGGAAAGTCATACTCCATACCCAAATTCAAGTCAATTTTATTATCTAGGAATATCTGAAGGATAGAATAAAGATCATCTCATCTTGGAGGTTGTTCAAGGTGACTCCTAAAGAGCAATATGGGCTGGTGTTACATATGAGAATCTAAAACAAGTTAAGCTTCAATATCCCAAGATGTTTGTTGATGACTCTTTCCCACTCTTTTCTCCCTCGCTTTCTGCTGTTCTTTCTTCTCAAGTTTTTCCTTTCTCCATGAGAAAAACACTTCAAGGACAAAGACCATATCTTTCATATTGAATATATAATAGATTCTGAAATGATAAATGTCAGCTAACTAAAAATGGAACATCTCGAAACCATTTTCTCTACTCAGAAAGCACAAATATACTTGTTTAGACTAATCACGAAAACAGATTTGGGAAGTTTTTTTAAGCCTTTGCATCTCTCTGATACTTATGTACCACATCAGAGTACTTAACTAAGATTATGTGTCAATTGATACTTAATCAGTTGATACAAGGCCAGGCCACAGGGCAGGCCATCAGACAATTGTCATCAAACATGTTTCAGGTAAAAAAAAAAAGTCTGATACAATTCTGCAGACAGACGAGGGCCTTCCAGACAATTTAGAACATTCTCCTATGTCAGGATCTAACATACTTTGTGCTTTAGACAAATACCTGGGGCTAAGAACTGAGCACACTTAAAAATGAAATACATTTAAATTATTTGTTATTAAATGGTAGATATTTTTATATGGCTGTGAATAAAGGTAAATAGTACTTGAATTCAGAAAACTATTAGAAACCTTGCCTTATAGATAATTGTATTTATCTCATAATAGCTACAGTCCCGAGTTTTCCTCCAGCTTTCAGTAGCTCAAGTCATTCTAGATGCGCAATAGCTTGATTTCAGTTGAACTTACATTTCCAGGGGTAGAGTCACATTAGATTTTACCCTAGTTGTAATTTAATCCAGAAAACATAGACTCATAATGAAGAAAATTTTAAAAATTCCAAATTACATATACCCAAGTCAAAAGTTTCCAAATTACATATACTCAAGTCAAATCACATATCTATCATATATTGAAATATTTGAATATATCATATGTGTAAATGCATCTGTACATGTATTTATGTAAAAATCTTCAAAGATTAGTGGTGGCTCCACTAGTGGGGAGAGGCTCTCTAGAGAAATTTTGACTCTTTTATTTCTATTTTAACTATACATTCAAAAGTATACCCTCTAACTTCTGCGCTATTGTGAAATTCCACTGATATTCTATGAATAATGATAAATAACATATATCCAGAGGTCTCTTAACCAGTTACCCTATCAGGAATGTATCCTAGATTCCCTTGGGCAACCACAACAGATATTTATAAAATCTACTTAATGCATTATGGGAACCTCATAGGTTGTTACTCAGGACCCATTTAATCTGAGTTTACACCCAAAGCACATACACTTGGATGTCTTATCTCTAAGTCAAAGCAAGCCAGAAAGAAGCCATTGAACAGAGAAGGGGAGTTAGAGAAATCTGGGGCAGTGAACAGTAAGAAGTGATAACTAAAGGGAAGAGAGTCAATTACTGGAGGCCAATACCATAATTTTCAAAAATATATGTCTACTTTAGAAAAGGGGCAAATAGCCTTGTAAACCTCATCTGTGCCTCTGAGTTCATCACAATGACCACAGAGAAATAAATTTAGGAGACATATTATATAAACTACATATACATATGAGGAGAGTGAGACATAGCCCTGAGTCATCAAGATTGGATTAACTTTTATTCAATATGCTCTATTTAAGAAGGCCAGAAATGCTGTAGCGTATTTTAGAAATATTTACAACAAAATTAGGTGCACGTTTTTTAAAGTTTCCTCTTAAAGCCATTCTTTGGAGTTACCTGGAAAACTCAATTTTCTAGAACTAACATTTACTGTGCAGCATAGTGTATTTTTCATTCTTTTTATTTTTATAAGTAGAAACATAACATTTATTTATTTTGTTATGAACAGCAATTAATAGGGTGTCTGGCATGTAGGTCTCCAATAATGTTTGTTAACTAAATTACTGAGTTGATAGCTTATGTATTCCCATTTTTGTAGGTGAGAGACCATTGCATTTATTGGCAGATTTATATGGTTCAATATAATAAATCTATAAGGATGCCAAATATATGAGAAGTTATTAATTTTTTCCTCTGACTGTGGCTAGAATTAGAGAGTTTTTATAGAAAATGCTTACATTTGTCTGCCTGATGATATGAAGGCCAGAAACAAGGTTTTTCTCGATGTCGTATCTTACGTGAAAGAAAGTACAAGCGGAAGCTAAAGTAAATAACAAACCTGCCTTATATCCCTTGCAAGACTGCTAGAAGATACACAGCTTAGTCTTTAGACAAAGAGTACATCCATCTTTATATATAGTGGAGAGATTATTAGTCTTGACCTAGAAAGAAGCCGTGAGATTCTCCTTAAAAAAAAAACCAAAACCCTCCCATACATGATGTCTCCTAGATGACCAGGTACAATCAATTATTTGGTGGTTGTTTAAAATATATTCCTATGATTCTATCTGTAATTAACTACCAGTCTGGATAATACAGAACCCAAAAAAGCTGAAGTTGCAAGTTTTTTCTTGATTCTGACTTCTAAAATCTTCCAGAAACTGTACACATGCACACAGAAACAGTTTTAATTTCTTTAAACTACCCATATACCCTTTACTCTCATTTCTTTTTATGTATCAAAGAAAGGCAGGAAATGTTGATGCTAGTGGATGTGGAAAAGCCATACTGCTCTGAGTAGCTTCAGAAAAAAATTAAGTATAGTGATGATTTATTCTTCCAATAACCATTGACCAGACACTGATGCTGTTCCAGGTACTTTACAAATTATACTCCTAGTAGGTTTATGCTGGCAAGCCTACATTACAATAAAATCATCAAACAGGAGAGCAACTAGAAGGCAGTATGAGCAATGTTTTAATAGGCACTTAATATCTTTAATTCTCTGTGACAGACTTCAGATTCCACCCACTCTGGAAGGAGAATGGGATGAAAAGACTGGATATAGGAGACGAGTTTAATTGCTCTCTTTTCAAGGTAGGATTAAGGAGCCCAGTAGAAAACAAACATGGGAGTCAGAGAAAAGCAAATCAATGCATGAATGTTAGGAAAGAAATTAAGAAATGAATTAGTAGGAAGTAGGTTATAGTGAAAATTTTGGAAGGTTCAGAAAGAAAAGAGGAGAAATAATAAAAATAAAAAGATAAAACAAAAGTTTAGAAAAGAGAGACATGAGCCATGCCAGATTAGAAAGCAAGGCCTGGGGATGTCAGGATGAAACAGTCAAAGCAAGAGGAGTTCAGAACTTGTCAGCGTGACAAAGGGCTTTGTAGATTGCAATAAAGATAGTGCAGGCACTGCTGGATAAAAAGTAAAAATGTAGGGAAGTTCTGGAGAATCTGAGCTGAAAGCTGCCTCTCTCAGTTTTATTGTCAAAATATAATTAATATTAAGTGATGCTTAGCTGATAATCATCATTTGTTGGATGAAGAATTTGAAAACTGTTCCAAACCTGTAATGTAGCTTAAATGGACTTTTGGATGTTTGCCTTTACTCTGTGATACCTAGAAAATTAGGTATGTCGTGTAATTATTTTTGTCTTTCCTTTTAGGTTGGTTTTGACCATAGTTCACTACTCTGCTTAAACCAAACGTCGCATACGCTACTAAAGAGAAACATTGCTTGACTATACTTTTGCTAAAGTCATTCTCCTTTGCACTTGCGGAAATATCTAACTATTGTCATGTTTAAAACAGCATTTCTTCAACCTAAAGAGACAGTATGCATAACAGTTAAAAACAAAGATTTAGAACCAAACTGCTGGCTTAGGACACTAGCTTTGCTACTTACAAACTGTGTAGCTGTAGAATAGAGACTCAAACCCTCTGTGTCTCATTAAATCTATAAAAATGTGGATGATGCTCTAACTCACTCTTTGAGTTGTTATATGAAATTAAATGATTTAGTATTATGGTTCCCAGATTTAGCAAAGAAATAAAATAAAACAAAGAAAACTCAGCTAAATTTGGATTTCAGATAAACGGCAATTATTTTTTGTATAAGTCATACTTAGTATGAGACGTAGTTATACTAAAAAATGATTGCTTGTCTGAAATTCAAATTTAATTGGATTTTCTTTCTGTGCTAAAGAAATATTTGTTTGCTATTTTATTTCTGTATTTTCTCTTTTTATCTGGCAACTCTGCTTTATATGTAAAGTGCTTACACAAACAGTCATGTTACTCAGGACTATATGAGTGTATTCTCATATGATCAGTGAAATAGCTTCATAAGGCATATTTGTTCCTTTTCTTGTAATTACTCTATCCAGGATCAATCCAATATAATTGTTCTTATATACATTTGCTCTGACAAGGGCTATGAGTGATCAGTGAATGCATACGCATTTAACTGTTTCCAACTTCCCAGAGTTTCTTGCAAAAATAGTTTTACAGAAAGATAAATTTTAGCATTAAAAGATCCTCAGTAGTTGCTTCCTGTGGGTGACAGTAGTAATGATAATGAGAAATCTACTACTCTTACAAATCTTTTGCAATAAAGAGGGAAAAATATTTGAGATGGAAAAACCCTAAGAGGTAACCTATTCTAGTTGTGTACCCAGGTATAATTCCTAGGTACTTTTTAACCCATTGTCAATTATCTGTTAGATAAAAGTGAGAAAAACTAGTTTGCTTCTCTTTTTAGATCATTTTTCTTCTCTCCTGCTTTTGCCTTTATTATTGAGGCTCCAATGTTTTTGTCTCAATTAAACATCACCCAAAATCCACTAATATGCCCGAAGTTAGCTGATTCTGAGTCAAAGTGTCGTTAGTTCAGCAACTGTAATTCTATAAGAGACTCTTCAAGATGAAGAGTATTCCAGAGCCAAAGAAAGGAATTAATATTGGTGAAAAGCAAGTAGATATTCTAGGCCAAATGACCTGCTCATCTTCTTTTGCATCAACAGGATGCATTTACAAGTGTGATGTAAAAATGTACCTCCTTATGGCACTCTCCTTCTAAAAAGTAAAAGAATAACATACTGCATCAAAGAGCACTGTTTGTTCTTTTAAAAATTCCTTCAAATAATATTTCATTTTGTTTTTATCGCCATAATCACTGCCTTTTCATTTTCTCTAAGAAAAGCCATATTTCAAGTTTACAAGTGGAGAAATTATAGCATAGAGAAGTGGCTTGATGGTGATTACTCAGATAGAGCCAAGACACAAACCGAGTTCTGAGGAACCCTAGTCCATTGTCAGGAAGCAATCTCTCCATGGATATGCTCCACTGCAAAACTGAAGAAGGATTAATTTATTGGTAAGCCACTTAGTTGCTAAAGTAAAAAAAGGCAACATAACATCTTCATAAGCACTGAGGATAATAATATATATAATATATATCTCCTTATAGTTTCCATGGCAGATTTCAATGGAATAGAATAAAGTATTGATTGAGTGCCTACTACACACAAGGCTTTGAGCTAGATTTGAGAAATATAAAAAATGCACGCCTTACCTTTGATGACCGTACAATATAGTGTAAGAAAGAGAAGTTCAAAAAAGCTATAATATAAGATAATTCAAGTGCCCTTAAATTGTGCTTTGGGGAGTCAGAAATCACATTTAAAATACTTGACACTGCAATGAAAAATTTATACTGAAAAATAATTGATACTTAATCTCTTTACCAGACAAATGAACTTATTGCAGGTTTCACTGGAGACAATTACAAGTGACAGTCATTGGTTTAGTTTTAGAGCCTGTGCAGTGACAGCACACAGTGGGTGTTCAATTAGCATGTGCTAAATTTCTGAAAGAATCCATGAATCATAAGACAGTAATAGACCTCGTTCTGCTATTATGGTGGCAGAGAGAACATGTAATTCATTTTTCCTGACACTAACAAAGTGTCCTTTTGCTTTCCTGAGCAGCCACTAAAATGTGTAAAACTGCTCTGGATGATTATTTAGAGTTCTCTCAACCTGTTCTTTTCTATTTTTAAGTATGCAGTAATTTATGTTAAACAAGAAAAGGGAATTTTTTTATTATTTATAACTCACCATCTCTAGGTTTTTATTTTGGTGTAGTTTCTCTAAAGGGCAAAACAGTGTATATGACCATAAATATTTTTATTATTGTTGTGAATAAATATTTCTATGTTCTGGATTCCTATACCATATTAAGATGTACTAATCTCATTTGGAATTGTGCTTAATATCATTATCATTTCTCTTTCATACTCTAAGCACTTCTAAATTCTATAAAGACTTACAGCACTTACATCATTATGTTTTTTAGTAACTATTTTAGCTTTGATTTCTACTGTAACCTTATTGGGGAAGAAGTTGATTTTGTATTAACAGAAGAAAACAAGCTGGTGGTCAGGGAAGATGACAAAGCCCTCGTGACATAGAGGGGTTGTTCTCCAGGGCAGAGGAGATCACTGAAGCCTGAAAAAATACTGAGTGCTGGCAGATCTGACAGTCATTTGGCTCTCTGTCCGTGTTATTAGCTCATTGGTGACAAGAGGTTCTCCGGCTGGATGGAAACAGATGTCAGCCATTCAAGTGGTGTTGCTCACGGATAAGGTGAAAGCACTTTCAGACTGTGAAAAGCAGCTTGCAGAAGGCAAAAGACCTTGCCAAACACACTTTTTTTAAAGTAATTTTTCATTGGTTCAGTCCTGGCTCTCGGCTTTACTTCGTCTTAGCCTCTTGCACATGGCCTCATACTGACATATTTTATGTTTCCAATATTTGAACCCTTGGCTTCTCCTATTGATCCTGTTCACCTTGCAAAGATCCCCTCAGATCTGCCTCTTTCTTAGCTCACAATTGCTTTTCTGAAAGTCAGCAGTTTCTCTGACTTATGAGACAAATAAAGTATTTCCAGCCCAAGATAAAGATCAGGTCTGATTTTCAAGATGCACCTTTGTGAATGAATTATTCCATCTTAATTTTTTAAAGGTCCAGGGGAACCTAATGTGTTGGCAACATTCCCCTTCTTCTGCCATGTTCTGGTTCACCTTTCATCTGCTACTCAAATCTGATTTCTATTCTGGTGCTTACCCAAACTCTCAGCTGAAGATATTTAGTTAATGCACTTGAAACATCTATGGAAAAAGGAGTCTAGTCTAGCCTTACATTCATTTTTCTAGATAGAGCTGAGTTGGAACATCAGTTCTCAGACTTGAAAACATTACCTAGAGGCCATCAGCATCATCTGGAGGTCTTGTTAAATCCCAGATGGCTGTGCTCCACTCCTAGAGTTTCTGGTTTAGAAGATCTGCAGTGGGGCCTGAAACTTTGTATTTCTTGCAAGTTCCCCGGAGATGCTGATGTTGCTGGCCTGTGAACCATACTTTGATAAACTTTGATTTAGAGTAATGTATGTAGTAGTCTCATTTTCCTATTTATTAATGAGATGACAAAAAACCAACCCAAACTGGCTAAAGCAGGAAAAAGAATTTAGTGGATCATGTAAATAAAATTTTGGGATGCATGGCTTAAGACATATCTGAATCTGAAACCTCAGAATGTGTTGTTAGTAATTAGCTTTTTTCCAAATCTTGGCTCCTCATGGACGGCTTCCTTCTGAGGCTGGTTCTGTCAAGAAGGAAAAAATCTGGCTGCCAGTCGCTCCAGGCTTACATTCTAAAAGTTTCGTTTTGACCTCACACAGAAGAAACTATCACTTTCTCAATACTCTCACCCCAAATCCTGAGGTTGCCCTTTATTGTACAAACTGAGATTGTGTGCTAATTCTTAAACCAAACCTGAGGCTGAAAGAATAAAGTGATTACACAGACCTTTTTAACATGACCACAGAGATCAAAGGAAAGCCAGGGGCTGTTGTCAGAAGATGGAATTGAAGTTGTGGTCTTGGGCAGGCAAAAATAGCAACTATTCACTCTATCCTACAGATGCAAACTCTGTGAAGAAAAGGAGAGAATATGTAATTGGGTGCTTATAAAACCCAGCATGATGCCAATCACATAAACTACCTAGTATGTATTTGCTAGAAATGTATTATAACGGATAAAATGATGTAAAATGAATTAACAATGTAACTATAATTAAAATCATTGTTTTTGAACCTAGATTGAGGATCTTGCCCTTAATGGAAATCAGACTTGGAAAACATGGATTAAAGTTAAATATCTGACAGATGAAGATATTACTAATTTCTTTATTCAATTTATACCTCTAGGTATTAAATTTCTAATTGGATTTCATACCATATTTGATGCAAAATAAATAACAAGTAGAAAGACAGTAGGAGAAGAGTTTTCCAGATATATGATATATATCTCAGTTATATATCTCAGAAACACTTAATAAATGTCTGAAAACAAATCTAAAATCATGCAGTCAGCATAATCCATAATCTGCATTTAGTCATTGGCAACGCAAGCAAGAAAGTGCTTATTTCCAGGTAAGGATTAAAATTTCACTAGTTTCCTCAGTCTTTCACAGTTAGCTCAGAGTCGCTGAAAATTTATAGAAAGGAAGGAAAGAAAGAGGGAAGGGGGAGGGAAGAACGAAAAACAAAGAGCTATGATTTATATATTTGAAAATACGGATGGAAATGTGAAGGATCCATCATTGTTGTTGATGCTGTTAGAGAGTTCTGAAAACCTGTTATGAAAAAGCCACTTGCACAGAGCTAATGGAACGGAGAATAAAAAGGTAGAGAGGATGTAGAAAGTGTCGGGCACAAGAACATGAACCTGCTACCCTCAAGGTAACATTCCCATAACATTTCCATCCCTTTCTCATTCTGAGCACAGAAGAAGTGTTGTTTAATTTTTATTTATTTTCATCTATTTATTTCTATGTTAAAGTCAATTGTGTGCCTTGAGCAAGACTAGTGACAAGTGGGGATAGAGAGACACTGAGCATTAATTCTGCACTAAAGTGTTAGCAGTATAAGTACCTTCCTTCTTCTTTTGCTGATAGAAAGCAAAAAAGGATAGAAGAGTCGCCATCACCAAGGGGATCAGATAAAGGGATAGGGGAGGAAAGTCTGCCAACAACACACTGACCTGCTTTTCTTCCTGTAAAAGCATCCGGGCAACAATAGCAAAAAGAAAGGGGAAGAAAAAGAAAGAAAAAGGGAAGGAAATCTCAAAACAGCACTCTTTAAGGATGTGTTATTGTGAGAAGTTGCAGGTACTTCAGTCTCGCTCTTTTGGTGGCAGTTTATGATCTCTATCATCAAGAAGAGCAAAAAATCTTTTGAAAATATAAACCAGAGGTAAATTTATCCTTTTAAGTCCTCTCCCCTTCTGCTTTACTGGTGCTGATATAATTGAGCCAGTTGGTGACAGATCAGGAAAGAAATTGTCTTGAGGTCTATTCTGAGTTTTCTTTAATAAAACTGGCCTGAAAAACACAAAGTAGAATGAATAGAAAGTTAAAAAGACAAGGACAACTTTTAAAAGCATCCCCCTTTCCTCTGATGAAATTCATCTATTTTAAATGGCTTTAGTTCAGGACCTTGAGTTTTATAAGGAAATAGTAATTCTGCTTATTTTGATAAGGATGCTCTGACAGACTCTTCCTGATTCTCCGTGCAGCAGCCATTCACAATTAAGCGCCTTTCAGTATTTCCCTTTCTTTGAAACCACTGGTATTGGCCTTTATCAGAATCCATTTGCCTTATTCTTATTTAGCAATTACTATGTTGCTAAAGTCTCAGAATCTTCCAGAGTGAAAGAGCCATGAATGAGTTTATTGTCCAAATCCAAAGGCACCCAGTTTCTTTATTCTACTTCTACACTGGCCTCATTGTTGCAGCCCAAAATGGCAGCTGTATGGGGCAAGTGGCAAGAAAAAATGTGACAGCCTCTTTCTGAAAATCAAATGGAAAATACTCTCTGTTTCAGGATGAGATAAATATTATATACACATATTTTACTTCTCCTTTTGTCTGGCTTTCCTACCGGAGGAAATTTAGGGCTCTTGTTTTGTCCTTGAAAGGGGGGTTTTAATAAACAAGATCATCTGATGTGGAAATGTCAAGCATTTTACAGCCCTCCTGTCCTATTGATGATCCCATTTCTTTGCTTAGGATGCTCTAGTAGATGAGGCTACTGGCAAGAAAGGATGCTGCCAAATGGTGGAATTACATTCTTCTCTACTCAATCTGAATTTCCACCATCCCTACATTCAACAGCTGTGTATGTGGGTACATATGTGTGCACACACACATACTCAGAAAGTTCCAGTGATTTATAAATTTGCCATTGGCCTTCAAAATTTTCCATGTTTGGGCAATACTTGTAAATTTGGGTTTTAGTGGGTTTCTCTTGATTTTCACAACTCAAGTAAATAGATGTGAAATATGATTGAATCCTTCTATCTGGCAGAACTGCCAGTCACAACAAAAATGCTGTCCTGACACTGGGCACACTTCACTGAGAATTCAGTAATCAATGAAATTGTTTGCTTTTTTAAAATTCTTTAGGTTAGAAGTAGGCAAGCATTGCTTAAAAACTAAATTCAGTAAATATTGCATCATATCATTGACTTAAGCCTCACAAATAGTTGAACATTTTCCACTTGTTTTTCTTTGATGGCCGTTATATTTGACTCTGAAGAGCTTTGGATCCGAGCACATCTTCACTGATAGATACTCATTTAAAGCCAGTAACTATTAGTTGAATTTATGGCTGACTGGCTTATTTAAATATTTTGAATGAATTGTTTTCTCTAATGTAAAATATACAGTCTTGATAGCACTGTTTTCTCTTTAGTTTTCTCTCACCACAAAGAATCCTTTAAAGAGTAAACTTATGAAAAGCCCACCCCTATGACAGGGAGAGTTACAGTGAGCTTGGTTTCTCCACATTCTTATCATCTTATTTGTGGTGGAAATGTCTGTCTCACTCTTGACTGCTGGGGGAAGAAACGCTGGAGTCTTGACTCAATACTTAATCAAGCACAGGTACTCTCTCTCTCTTTCTCTTCTGTCTCTTTCTGTCTTTTATTATGTTGGAAGTGATAACTCTGAGAACATTACAAAATTATAGAAAAAAACTTTAAATGCTTTAAAAATAAAACAAACCAAAATCAAACTTTTAGCCTTTGCTCTAAGACTCATATTAAATATCTACAGCAACATGTTGTTGTTTGGGGAAAACTCCCAAAGTAAGTTATCTTCACTTGAAATCTTCTTTAAAATTTTCTGCGAGAAATGAAGTAGCCTATTTTCAGAGAAAATATGACTTAATTTAAAGAAATTAAATATGATTGCGTGCATAATAACCACTTTGACTCATGCAATGTTCTGACCTCACTTCAAAGATTTGATGGAAATCTCTTAAATTCCAGATATTAAAATCAACACCAGCTCCCCCGCTCTGTCCTTGGGCCTGGGTAAGGACAGTTCCTTCGTTTGTTTGAGGCATTTCTGCACTCCCCTTCTCCTAAGTCATTCCTGCACATTTTTTAGCTTCAGACTTGTCTGGAATTCAAAGAACTTTTTTTCTGGATCACCTTGTTCAATTCATAACCATGCGTTCATTCATCTGATTATTAATGTCTATCTTTTCTACAATTTTGTAAGTTCCGCATGCCATGTCTTTTCTCCTTACCTCCTCATTTCCAGCAATGGAACATAGTGGGAGTTTAATAAATATCTGTTGAATGAATACATGGATCATCAGGCAATTTTTATCAGTACCACAGTTTGCTCCAAAGGAAGGATGGTTACCATTACTTTTTTAATTTACAAAAGCTTTCCCACATCCTTTAGATAAAATGTCCCTTTTTTGTGGTAGTTCATGTCACATCTTAGGAAGTAAAATCTTCTACTACAAATGAAACACCTTTGAGTAAAGCTTGATAGTTCCCTGGAATCATCATTCCATATCTTTACTCACTTCTAGAGGGGTAAACATTGTAGAAGATGGTTTGGAAGCTGCTTTTAAACAGATACAGTGGCATGATATTATTGGTTTGGAAGTTGCCTTTAAACAAATATGCTGGCATGACATTATTTTATTGCATTTTGATTCATGCTAAAGGAGATCTCAGAGTTAAATTTAACTGTGGTTTTCAGAAGATGGGGTCCCAGGTAATCAGAAAATTTATATAATCATAACTAGTATTGTATATAGAATATTTGATGTTCTACACACACATTGATTTCAGGGATGCATTCCCTGCTCTGTGAGAATTTACAATGGGCTCTTCTAAGATGAGGGACAGAGCTGCAGTAAAGCTGAGTAGTTCAACTGGGAGCTTGCCTTGGAAGGAAGAAAAAAATAGGATTGGATCCTAGAGATCTGAGATCAAAATGCAGACATCTTTTCTCCACACCATTCTGAGTGAGTGTGTGTAGATGTGTTTTTGTGTGTGTGTGTGTGAAGTTCTCTTCCTTCTGTTATAAGAAAGGTCAATAGATAGGTAAAGAAGAGAAGAGAGCAACTATTAACCCCATGATTTATGGTTTACTGCCTTCAAAATTATAATAAAAGTAGTAGCCCCTCATGTAAATACAACATGAAACAGTAAATATTTTTAGGTTACAGCATATAAAGTTGGAGAGAATTGAGACTTTGATGTATACTAAAGGAAAAAAATAAATTGAAATAAATTCACTAACTTTACTTTTCTATGGTTAAATTTTTAAGATTCAATGAAAATCAATCATAGTGGATCAAGCTCATTATTTTTCCTTTTTGTAGAATAAATATGTTTGTTTAACAAAAGGTACTCTGGGAAAATAGTAGCTGGGATCTGTTGAATTTAGATCTAAGCCAAAAGGACTTATGTGATTTAACAGTATGATTAGTATTTAAGACATCAGTAATGGTTCAGTTAAATGATGAGAATACTGCATCATCATGCACATGTATATATATATACACACACACACAGAAGAGATCTGAGCATCATCAGTATTTCATATTTTATCTTGCTGTAGGGATTTAGAGATACAAATCAATACCTTTGAAATGCTTCTGAATGTTACAGAAAGCGGAACGTACAAAGCAAATGTCCCTGAAGGCCATGCTAGCTTTGGGAAATTTCTCAGACTCAATCATAGAAACCTGGCCAGAAATAGGTTGCTGAGAAATTGATAGAGGTTGATCTAGATTTTAGATAAAAATCTCTCTAATGATAATTGAAGCACCACCTACTTCCAAACAAGATAGGCCTTGTATCTTGGTGTTTTCTGTTCTGTATTTTAAAAGCCTTAATTTAATCATCACAATCCATATAGGAGTTTTGTAAACGGTTCTATTTCCACAAACTAGGAGTCTTACTGCAAGCAGAATGGAAGTTTTTCTCTTTGTTTTCACATTCTGATAGGTAGTAACCCACAGTTTTATGCATGAGAACATTGTTAAGTGCAGTTGATTTGAGTGTTCATGTTAATGCGACTTCTCACTCATTAACACCTTGTTAGGTCCCCTATGATACACTCTTTGAATTCTTCTTATAAATGTCATGCTAATTATATATCACTTCCTTTCCTCTTATACACTGGCCTTTAGAAACTTCAGAAATAAATACATATTTTTCATGAACAATCTTACCATTTAGCATTTAAAGCCACAGTAAAAATTCACCATCAGAATTTTTAAAGTCAAACATTTTGACTTTAGTAAGTGTTCAGATAGCAAAGCTTGTCCATATTTTTATTGGCTAATAATTATCTGTTGAATTTTTAGTATTTTGCATTTTTTATGAAAGTAACAATAGCTAATGCCCTTCTACGGACAAATTTCAGCAAATAAAAATGCAAAGTCACCTCCTACAGTTTGTAAACTAATGACTGTTTTTAAGGTGATACTTAAAGAACTTCCCCTATGGAATTTCCACCAGGTTCCAGCCGTACAAGTTATAGGCCTAAACTAGAAGACAGTTTTGTTGTTTTGTTTTTTTTTTAACTGAGGCCTTTTCCTGAAAGGCCTTGTCTAGAGTCTGATTTTTCTTTCTTTATTTTTTTAGACACAAGGAGACTCTGAGTATCTTTATCTCTCTCCTTTTAAAGAAAATTGGGGGCTGACCCAGTGGTGTAGTAGTTAAGTTTGCATATTCTGTTTGGGCAGCCTGGGGTTCACTGGCTCAAATTTTGGGCATTGACCTACACACAGCTCATCAAGCCAAGCTGTGGCAGTGTCCCACATAGAAAATAGAGGAGGATGGGCACAGATGTTAGCTCAGAGACACTCTTCCTCAAGCAAAAAGAGGAAGATTAGAGAGGCCGGCCTGGTAGTGTAGTGGTTAAGTTTGCTTTGCTTTGGGGTCATGAGGCTCGCAGGTTCAGATCTTGGGTGCGGACCTGGCCCTGCTGTCAAGCAGCATTCCCACGTAAAATAGAGGAAGATTGGCACAGATGTTAGCTCAGGGACAATCTTCCTCAACCAAAAAATAAATAAATAAATAGCAACATCAAATAATGGCTTAATTAATTCAATGAGAATCATCATGCTTACTGTCTGCAGTTGTCTGTTTGCATACCTAGAATGTAGTGATTCACGCAGATATTAAAAAGACCCCATGCTGATTATAAACACCAAAGAGAGAAGCAATTGCTGAGAAGTAGAGTATGGCACTGACTAGATAATTCATTTAAAAGTCACTGAAATTTATATCTTATTGTTACTTGTTTTTAAAATATGCTTTTGGTGAGGAAGATTCACCCTGAGCTAACAGCTGTTGCCAATCTTCCTCTTTTTTTGTTCCATGCTCAAAGCGCAGTACATCGTTCTACATCCTATAGCTGTAGGTCATTCTAGTTTTTCTGTGTGGGATGCTGCCACAGCAAGGCATGATGAGCCATATGTAGATCCATGCCCAAGATCCAGACAGGTGAACCCCAGGCTGCTGAAGCAGAGCACGCAAACTTAACCACATGGCCATGGGGTTGATCTTATTTTTAATGTGAACATAAAATATATATGAATTTAAGCAAGTCAACCTTCATAAATTTGCTCCTTTATAAAGTTATTTAACCTTTTATCTCCAACAGGTATTCATTTAGAGAAAAAAATAAAATGAAAATAGTTTAAAATTAAGAAACTAACTTCTAGAAAAGCCACGATGATGGTTATTAAATTGTAAGTTTTAAAAATTCTGGAAAAAAGTTAGATAATCATAGTCAAATGAAAGCTACTAAAATCCTAATTTTTCTATTCTGAGTTAGCATTCTATGATTTTTAAATTTATATAGTGAATCATAGATATTCAGTGATACTATTAAATATTTTTTCAAAAGAAAGCAAACATTTACCAAGGATGTCCTATGTACCAGATGCTGTGGTGTTTGCTAAGGCTAAGGAGATAAGACAATGATAATGGAGGTGAATATATTGTAGGACAGAGATAGAAACAGGTCATCTCAGAGCTGGATTATTTTGACAGTTTTAGGAATATCCTAGCAAATCTTCAATGCAGTAATTTACCAATCAAGATAATCTTAGGTTTTTTTGTCTATTCCCTATCCTAGAACACACAGATGGGTATAGTATGAGTTTGACAAAAGGGCTGAAATTCTATTAAACCCAATCAGATATACTTTGGGACTTTTCTTGGTCAATTACTCATTCAAAGATTTGTTTTTTAAATGAAGATGTATTATGTGTAGGAAATGTGATCTGATCTTGAGCAGGTGACTACACTTTGTTCAGCTTCAGTTTTCTCGTGTGTAATATCAGGTATATTCACTAAAGAAAAGCTCAGCTACTGTAACAAAGAGATCCTAGACTACAGAGGTTCAAATGAAATATGTTTCCCTTTTACATAACAGTTTGAGGCAGACGTATAGGTGCACTCAGCTCCGTGAAGTCCTTCAGGTTCTAGGCTAGAGGAGCGGCTCTGCCATTCTCAACACATAATTCCAAGAGTGTTCCAGTCATGACGGATTTCTGACACTGGAAAGGAAATAGACAGTGAGTCTGGGGCAAATCTTTTTTAAAAGATGCTTACACTTGTGGGAATTGAGGAGGCCACATTGGGCTGCAAAAGGGACCGGTAATTGTGGATGGCCATGTGCCCAGGAAAAATGGGGAGAACAGATATGGGTGGGCTATCAGTAATGTTCTATATTAGTACAGAAACACTCACCTCCACTGAACTCTTCTAAGAAGTAAACTGTTATATCTAAAGCATTTAGTACAGTATAGAATACATAGTAAGGGCCTAAAAAATGTAATCTATTATTATGTCACCATTATTATTATTAAAGTACAGGTACAGAGAGGGTAGGGCATAAGCTGATGAAAACTTTCATTCTATATGGAGTAAATAAATGTACTTCTCCGGAGTGAGAGAAAAAAGGAGAAAACTTAGGAATTATGCATCATTGGCATTTACACTTTCTGTTTGTGATTGTCACTTTACCTATGTGTTCTGTTATTCCAAATGTTTAACTATGCCCAATTGGCTGGAAATTCACTAAGCTGATTCCTTGATTTGTGAATTACTTGGGAAAAAATACCTCATAAGTAAATTTATTTGTAGTGTTCACAGGAAAATAAGCCATTAGCTCCAAGTCAAGTGAAAATTATCCCTCCCTTTCTTATAAAACCATAAATTGAAACATAAACACAGTTAAAGTTATTCTTTTGGCCAAAAGTTCTTATTTTATTTGCTGAAATATTCATTAGGACTTACCATGAATATTAGGCCACAGCAGAGGAAGTGCAAGTAGTTTATGCACTGAACAGACACAGGGAGTTTGGAATAGCAGGCTGACTAAATAAAAGCTATAACTTATTCTGGCAGTGAAAATTCATCATTTAAAGTCTCCCACAAGCATCACATATTTTACGATAAAACAAAATTTAGAAATATATCTCCTGCATCCCAAAACTATCCTGATATTTGAGTTTTTAATTTTAAATTGGAGCAGCATTTTAGTGGAATTCTTCTTAAAATATTGATGTGGGCAGCTGCCACTAACTTCAAACATAAATCTAAGAAAATATACTTTGCATTGTGATTAACTGAAAATCCTTCTCTAGTTAGAATGCTGTCTGTGAGGAAGATGGATTATACGAGATAAGCCAGGTGTTTGTGCTCATAAAATTGTGAAATTTCTGTTTTGATTGAAGACAAAAGATTGTATCCCTAATTAGTCAGCCACAAAATATGTATTAGAGAAATATAAATTATAATTAAGTCAGTGAAAAAAGATGTTATATACTTTTATAACTGCACCACAGATTTTGTTCTCTTTCTAGCCCAACCCCTTGAGAGAAAGATAGCTCTGTACTGTGTAGTGGAGAAAACCTTAAACTTGGAGTCAGAAAACTTAGAGTCAAATTCTGGCTGTTCTGACCTTGTGACCTTGGAAAGACAGATCATCAATTCGTTTATTGATAGTCTAATGCGTACCAGACTCTATGCTCTGAATTAAAGAAGAAACAGAAGGTTCTTATTCTACTGGAGCGTGTGTGTGTGTGTGGGTGTGTGTGGGTGTGTGAGTGTGTGTTTGAACAGGGAAGGTGTGGTGCAGGGGGAAAGTTTGGAGTAGCATAAACACAAATAAATGCATAATATGAAAACAGTGAAAGTACGTAGAAGAAATAAGTCAGGGTGATGGGGCAAGCCAGAAACTTGTAATGGAAATGTTATTTTAGTTAGGGTGGTTCTAGGAGGTGTCTCTGAGAAGGTGACTTGAGCAGAACCCTATGTTCATTGAGCTTCTGAGTCTTGTACAGCCGGGATAGGAGTGCCAGAAGAGGGGTCACACGGACATGCGAAGGATTCTTTATTTTATTTGAGACTCATTTTTCGCATTTGTAGAATGGAAGGTATGTCTGACCTATCCAACACATGTGCTGGTGAGAGGGAAAAGTCATGTGGCAATTCAATATTTGTAAACATAAAATACGCTTAAACCTAAGGTACTAATAATTTGAGAAGTCTTTCTTTGTTGTGCTGAAATTTCGACAGAAAGCTATGGATATTCAACTGGAAGTTCTTTATTTTAAAAGAGACCACTTTGTGGTGAATAAAAAATTGTTTTAGGAATAAGAACGCATGGAGTTCTTAAAATATATATATATATATCCTCAAGTATCAATTCAGTGTGTGTGTACGAGTGCACATTGCTGAATTGATAATCTAGGATTAGCTTTTAATCAAACAATTTTCTAACACATTTATTATCTTTTCCTTTATGGTTGAGATTTCAGACTTAGATATTAATAGAAATATTATATATAGAAATAGAATATTATAAATAGAAATATATCCATTCCTATTTATAAAATATTTTTTTCTAATTTCTCATCCCCAAATAATTCTTTAGACTTAGCTTTTCTCTTCACCAGTTTTCTGAACTACAGAGGACAAGAGTGATATAGTTTGTGAAATTGATCCTAAGTTATAACACTTATTACTCCATGAAGTCCTTCAGGAGTCCTAAAAATTCTTAGTCTAAAACAGTGCTGTTGCAGAGATCTGTTCCCTAACATCTTGTATAAATAAGTATTTGCATTATTCATGACTTATTTTCCTGTAGGAATACATGGAAAGAATGGGCATACATAATTCTACAACCATTACAGTGTACTTTTGCTTTATTCTGTTTTATTATTTCTCAGCATTATTGTCTATTTTTCTCAGTGTACTTGTTCTTGAATTAACTGCCCAGTAGTTTGAATATTTTGATGGTGTTTTATCACTTACCAGCTCTTCCAAAGTTTGACTTGGAAAAGCATATGTCCAGCTCCAGCACCACCACTTAGGACTATCTGGATATTGTTTAGTTTCGATTTTTAAAAAGTGATTTAAAATTACAGTAGTGGTGGACACTAAAATAACACAGTAGTCATGAGCATCACTCTTAGAAGCTCTGGTGCAAGCAGAATGGGTATTGTTTACCTGTTGCTGGCAAAGTGGTGGAAATTCCTTTTTACTAGGTGAAGTAGCACAACCACAAAATGATGACGTAACTTGACAGTTCTCTAGCTCTCTCATCCCCAGTTTTAAAGTTATGATTCTTGATGAATTTATGTGCATTTTTTTTTGCTTTAAGAAAAACTTTACTATTATGTTTACTTGATGTATTTCAAATTTGCCATATCTCAAGTTCCCATAAAATATATGCTGTATTTTCTGCTCGAAGTAGTTTTTTTCTTTCTCTTTTCATACTCTTTCCTTCTCTGTTATCTATTTTTTTCGGAAAACTGCCTAAATTAGAAACACAGACACCCAGAGTTACAAAGGCAGTCCATACTACTCCCTCTTTTCTGTGCAATAAATGCCCTCTATAGCCCTATCAAATCTCAACCCTGTGACTCCTTAGTAAATATACTCTGCACATCATGACTCTGAATCAGAATTTCAGGGGGAAGTCAATTCCATTTTATGCTTTTCTAATTGTTAGAGAAAGCCCTTTATATCAGGACAAATTATCTTCCTATAACCTCCATTCACTATGATAGATACAATTTAAGAGTGGAAATGAACCAATCATTGTAATGGTTAGTAAGATGTATTTCCCCCTTCAAAGTATACAAAGCCTGCTTGGACTCTAAAAATAATGACTATGGTGTTCAGTTCTCTCTTACTCCTTGAAAAGAAAATGTATGCTTTTTCCTAGTAATTACTGATGCTTTTCA
Source organism: Equus przewalskii (assembly GCF_037783145.1). Taxonomy (NCBI): domain Eukaryota; kingdom Metazoa; phylum Chordata; class Mammalia; order Perissodactyla; family Equidae; genus Equus; species Equus przewalskii. Next base: position 24,292,111 of record NC_091847.1, on the reverse strand, counting down.
AAAAGTCTTTAACTGTCCTTTTCTTTAAAAAGCTATGTGACAGGATAATTGTCTTTTTGTATTTACCAGACCAAGAGGCAACTATGCCAGAGTGTAAGGAGCTCAAAGTAAACTTGGAGTAGAACGACCTGTGTGTGTCACTCATTAGCTGTGTGAGCTTGATACAGTGTTTTAACTATTCTGAGCTTTGGTTTTCTCTTTGTATACTGGAGAAGATGGTAGCTAACTTGGGATGAACGGATTGAACAAGTTCTGGAAAAGTTCCAAGCACACTGAATGACACATAGCAGGTATTCAAAAAACGTAGTCTATTTTTTAAAAAAACTACTGCTATAATTTCAAAATAATGTAATCCAAATATATTCATGAGTCTCATATCTCTGATGAGTTTTAATGTATGCCATGGTGAACCAGCCTATACTTTTGGAATGCTAAATTTGTACTCTCCTGAAGAACTTTCATTGTCAGCTTTACTGCATGACTGCATAGGAAAAAACAATTTTCACACATTATTTTAATGGAAATGAATTTACATTAGATACCCCCTTCTTATATAGATATGAATAATTTTGTATTTGGCTAATTTGGTAATTGGAAAATATCAATATTGTTTTTTAAAACTGATGGCTGCAAACAAAGTCATTACATGAAATTTGTTGTAATTGTTTAGCATAAATTGATCTTCTGCTTTAACAGTAAAATCTTTACTTTGTGCTAAACAAATGACATTGACACCAAAAACCTAGGTTAGTCATTTTTGCCTATCTGTACTATACTAAACTATATTTCCATAAGTGTACATTTCAAAGTTTAAAGATCTTCTGAAGTTCTATCTTACTTTCAAAATCCATTGTTAAACTTTTTAGACAAGATGCTTTGAAATATCTGTGTGAATAATGGACTACATTCTTCAAAAATAATAGCCTGCTTTCAATAGCTATTACCTAATTGGTAAATGTTCAATTTCAGATGAGTTAAACATCTTCTGCAAAAGTAACTTTATTTTTATGTATTGAGCACCACCTATATGCAGCCCATGTCACAAGAAGAAAAGAAAGGTTGGATTTCAAGGAACTTGGAATCTTCATTTAGAAACCATACATGCCAAAGACAATTAAGACTATATGTTTTAATTTTTTAAGCCTATTGTGCTTAATAACTTACAATGTTTTCTAGCTAAGTGCACTGTTTAATAACATAAAAAGATTTGATAAATACTTAAAGATTTCAAAGGATATTTTGAGAAGGAAAAAATTTTTCTGGGTTGTAAATAGCCAAAACAATGCAGTTTATGATGGATAACATATGTGTATTATTACATACTGATACAAAGAGCTGGAATGAGTAAAGTATATTGCTTAATAGAAATTGACTGGCTAGATTGAAACTATGAAGACATAGCCTATAAAAGCCACACCATTACCTCTTGTCATAATTTAACTGTGAAGCTATAAATGGTGCCAATAGGCATTTCCAACTAAAGATTAATAGCCATTAGAGATGTAAATACAGTAGAGTGTTACACGAGTGCGCATATAAGCACTTTAATTGCATAGATAATTAACACTTCCGTTGTTCTTCTCATTATCATTTTGTTCCAGTTGAAATGCTTGTTAGCAACCTATGCTGTAGAAGGAACAGATAACGTGTCATTACAACAGTTGACACAAGGCAGCCTTCAAGTCTGTGACACTAATTAAATTAAAACTTCAAATTACAAATAGACTTCTTATAACTAATGATGAATGACCACTTCAAGAAACAACATTCGTTTCTTTATTCAAGAGTCACAAGTCCTGCTTTTAATATGTTGTATTAAATCACAAAGAAATCCATTAACCAAGCACTTATGTCTGTCTTTCCAAAGGGAAAGAATATTAACATTTTGAAGCTTTTCTGCAGACTAAGGGAATTTTATTCTCTCTCTAATCACAATGACAAATGATTATGAATTTCTATCAGCCTAACTAGGAATTTGACCCTTCTCTAGTGGCTAGGTCATGATGCAGTCTTTAGCAGGCAGAACAATGTTCTAGAAATTTGGAATTCAATGTTCTCTTCTAGTTAATCACAGTAGTTGGTGTATACAGTGCTCAGTAAATGGTATCAGTATGTTATTATATTCTCAGTAGTCTTTGGAAAGGTGTACTGAGTTCTAGCAACCACAAGTGCACTATGCGAATTGCAGTTAAACAGGGACTAGGTACATAGGGACGCTGATAGGATGCTCACACAAGGCTTCAAGAGAGCACAACACTTTGATATGGTTAGGTCATCCAGAGAGTGAACACGATTCCTTAGGAATTAACCCACCTAACAATCTTGAAAGAGATTGTTCCACAAAGCAGAATGTTACTAATTCTCAAAAAAGAAATACAGACTAGTTTGTGTGCATCAGCTGATTAGCACATATTTTCCATTTAAAAAGCTTACTTTATAACTAGAAAACTAAGATATAATTACAATTTTTCTTGGTGAGGATGCAATATGAATGTTAATTAATACTAAGGATATGTGTCAAATAATTTTAATGGCTCTTGTTATAATGCAGTGTAGCTATGCCTCTCAGTCTCTAAAGTTATGAAGCCTGCTGCAATATTTTTCAATCAGTAGATTTCAATTCACACCTTCACTGTAAGCATTCACAGGGATAGGATAAACTTTAATGAATATGTATAATGTATTTTTGTTACATAGCTCTAACAAGCGAGTATGTATACTGTTACAACAGTGCATGTCAGAAGAATATTTGAGTTGTACAGATACTAAAATATGTTGCTGACTCAGAGAAAGAAGCAAGAGGCCTAAGATAACATCAAGATAGGAATAAGAATGGTTAAAGGGAGAAAGAGTAATACTTAAATGAAACTAAAAGAATATCTGACAGCCATTGGAGCTTTTATAGGTTCTGTGAGGCATAGTTACACTGAATTAGTATAATAGGAATGAGTTTATTTAAATTATTTTTGGAGGACAGACAATGAGAATAAGAGAGAGAGTGAGATTTTATTCTTCTGAAACACAACAATTATTCTTCAGAATGTTGCCTCTAATACTAGTAATTTTAAACATTTGGTCTAATGCTGCATTGTCCAATAAGACTTTCTGTGATGAGGGAAATGTTCTGTGTCTGCACTGTCCAATATATTAGCCACTAAACACATTTGACTATTGATCATTTCAAATGTGGCTGTTGAGACTGAAGAACTAAATCTTTAATTTTATTTTACTTTAATTCATTTTAATTTAAATAGCCACCTGTGACTGGTACCTACCATTTGGACTACATGCTTCTAAAGCATCCAACTCTACCATCTGTGGTGTAGGGACTCAATGCCATGGGTTCCAGAGTGTTCTTGATCTATTGGTGATAACAGCATGGACAGATCATTCTCCTTGAGCATCCGTTTTACAGATTCTCTGCCAACTGTTTCCCATCTAGTAGCACATTATTTTTACAGACAAACTGCAAGTTAGCTTGCTTACTACCTTTGACTTCTTATAGTTTGTCCCCTGGTTGGAATTCCCGTTTTCAAATTATCACTTATTGTGAGTTATTTATAAACATAAGTGATTGCATCAATTAGTGTATGGGTATGTGTTTTATGGAGTAGTTTCTCACAGAGTACTTTTAGTGGGATCTAAAACCAGCCAGAGTTGTAAATCAATTACACGCTAAATAATGACTAACTGAATTCATTTGTTAATATTTAATGATTGCTGAATATTTTACATCCTGTGCTACCCACTAGCGATCCAAAATGACTAAGCATCGTCCCTGCCCTTAAGGAACTTACAGTCTTTAAATGCTGCAGCACTGTAAATAAGATGATTCATTTTCCAAAGCAGGCTTAATTAATATGAGACCCCTGGGGAATTGTGTGAAACAAATGTGAGTTTGCCAGCAAGCAGAAAGTATTTATTGTACAATATCCTTCCTTTGGACATGCCAGTCACCAAAACCATTATAAATTTATTAGCTACTGTTTGGAGTTGGCAGAAATCCAATAGCCTAAATAGTTTCCAAGGTGACTTTTGGAGCTAATGGCCTGAAGAAATAAAATTAAAATTCTAATTTATTCCTATATATACATGGAGTAAAGTACTTAGTGTTAGGTATTATACCTGAATACCTACATAGACTGTGTAGCAGTATATTTTGCTTATTCGTTGTCTCTCTTTTCAAAACTTTTAACACGTCGAAGTTTACCTTAAGCATTCTCTCTCTCTTTTGATCCTTACCCACTTTGACCTTCCCATTCTCCAGTTCTGTGTGTTACTTGGAGGAAGAAAAGCAACTGAAAGAACTCCTTCATATTGTGATATGAGTGAGTTTCAGGATATTGTATTTTAGAAGAGATATGGAGTAAGGATCTCACTTAATGAGTGAGGGAGAGGGAGCCATTCCCTGGCACAATGCAAATCATACTCATAGGAAGAGCATATAATTATGAATAAAGCTGGTATTCTATGTGTTATTAATGCAGTCCATGTACAGGTAGAATTTTCATACTTAATTGCATTATTATTATTTTAACTATCAGTAATATATAAGATTTAAATTCAAACTCGGCAATCAATAATTGAATTTCAGATTTCTTATGTTACCAAGTGGTGGAAGTAGGTTAAATAGCAGAAGTAGTTAGGGGAAAACTTTCAGTTGTTTCCAGGTTTCCAGACTAGAGAGAAACAAAAATAAGTATGTATGTGTGTATGTATAAATATATTCATAATTAAGTGAACTAATTTTTTTTTCCCTTTGAGGTAAAAGCTATAATTCCTATTTTTCTATTTATATGCATTTAAAGATTTGGGTTCAAGCAAATCATGGGTGAGGCCAGTCCATTCTTATACTATTACCAATAAGATGCAGAATAGCCTTAAAGATGTAAAAATTGACTTTAAATTTAGTTGAACATAATTACAAGCTTCATAATTTTGAAGTTTCACTATCCTATCTGTCCTATTTTTTTAATAACGTTAATAAAATATTTTCTCATAGGCTAAATTTTTTCTTATTAGTGATACTTCAGATATTTACCTAATCTATCTATCCCTATATATATATATATATACACACACATATTCCCACAAGAAATAACATTTTCTCCTAAATCAAGTAATTTTGTCACATCTCAGGCATGCTGGAGTATTTTGATGAAAAAAATAGAAGTTACAATAGAAATATTCATGAAAAACCAAGCACCTAAAACTTGGGGGGTTCCCCCATTTAGTTCGTTTCCAGGATATTGGAAAATTGGCCTTGTGTCAAATGCAAATGAATGACTTGACTTCCACTTGAGGAAAATCTAGAACTATTCTGTTGTCCCCACTTTTTATTGCTTTAGAAAGATATTGTATTCCTAAAGAACATTTGAAGAAAATTCTGAACTTAGTATTTTATTCTATGAAGATATGGAATATTTTGAAATGAACTCCCCATCTAAGCAGATGAACTATTTGACTAGTACAATTAAGTCTTACATTTGTTTGGAGTATTTAGATATTAAAAACTATTTCACATCTGTTATTACATTTTATCCTCGCAGGTTAGACTGTGAAGTTAGACTGGTGCCGGTCTCTGCCTGTGCGTCATCAACATTTAACAAATGAGACTGAGACGTAGGTTGTTTAAGTGACTTTCTTAGAGTCATGTAGTTGGGGAGCAGCAGAGCCAAGCCTTGTCATCTGACTTCAGGTCTGTAGCTGTTTCTGCCAGATCATAAGCCAGAGAATATGTAAGTTTCAGGTACAGCCAAAATTTTTCAAAAATTGTAACTTTGTATGTCATTCCATACAATGCATATTTCTTTTAGATCTGCCATGACTGCATTATGAATACATCTCATATGATTCTAATTACAGTGCATAGCTTCATTCTTGTAGAGCGGCTTACTACTAATTTCAAGGCTAACTTTGCAGAAAATCTTTTCACGTTACCAGGACTACAACTTCAACAACAATAAGAAAAAGTTGTACCTTTTCTCCTCCAATTTAATTTGCATGGGTTATTAACTTCAAAGTCTAAAATGACTTAATTACACTGTAGCACTTTAAATATAAGCAGAAATCAATGACAAATGCTCGATTGGACACTTGAAGCTATTTATAGGCCATTGCATTTATTTTTTCACGTAGTCTATTATGATTTCACCTCTAATGCACTCAGAATTCATGAAGAGAATAGGCTATTGAACTTTAATCCTCTAGATTCTTATATTATGGGACTCATGGAGTTATTTTATGATATTTATGTTATTAGGCTACACCATATCCACCTGTTTTCTACATTGAATTTATCGGTGCATTATAAATTAAAATAAAATATTTGAAACATAAAATTTATGAGCTTCCAAAGTTCACCAAAATCAAAGAAAACGAAAGTTTTTTTAAATGAGAAAGAAATATTTGTCTATGGAAAAAGAAAGGGAGTAAAGTAGATTATTGTCATTATTGCCAACTGTGTGAGACGCCATATATGCTTAGGAGATTTATTAAGAAATATGTTTTTATTCTTTGAAAATGAGAGTCTGCTTTAGAATGGGTGGTTAAATTGTTTTATATGAGTATATCATGTTCAGGAAATGGGGGGAAAAAGGCAAAGAGAAGGGCAAGCAATGTAAAAACAAAGGATACATGAAGAAAATAGCAGCTCTCGGAATCCCATTGTTGGGAGAACTGCAGTGATGACATTGTTCATCTCTAAACCAAGAGAGGTACCTCCAGACGCTCCTGAAGCATGAGACCTGCCCTCCCGCTTCAATTTTCTTAGAAACAATAAATTCCTTTCCTCATGAAACTTCCTATGCCCTTGTTATATAGATCTATTTATTGTTTGCAAGTCTTTTCTTAACGTGGACCAAAACCTGCTTTGTTTTGAAATTCTGGAGGAACCACTGGCCTGAGCGCTCTTCCATTGTGAATCCTTCACATAACAATAATCTTCCTTCAATGATAATCTGTATGACAATAATCTTCCTTTTCTAGCTTTACTTCTCCAAGCAAATCTTTCTCAATTTTTCAACCACTGACTTAAAAGCAAAATTCATAGACTCTATTCACTTTACTTCCCTTCTATGGAATGAAAAATATTTGTTGATATTTTTTAATATGGTACCTGGTAGTCTAAAGGTGTTCTGAAGGAAGGGGTAGCTTTATCTTTCTTATTAATAAAAAAAATCAAAATTATATGTAAAAATTTACATCTATTAAGGCAGCTTAATGCTGAGTGCCAAAACAAATTGTACGTATTTTATTTTTTTATTCCAAATTGGAGCTTTACATTATTTTTTGTTAATTTTCCCTTTTTTCTGGCTAATCATTACAGCTTAAAAATAACATTTTAATAGCCCAAATATTAGCTATCTTCCTCATAGCCTCATTCATTTTGGGAATTTTAAAAATGTGACATCCAAATTCTTATTTAAATTATCGATTATCATGACATTGCACAGAGTCCAATCCAGACCTTTCTCCACAATGGTATTAAGACCCTTCCATTTGTGACAACATGGATGGAACTTGAGGGCATTATGCTAAGTGAAATAATTCAGACTAAAAAGGACAAGTGCTGTATGATCTCACTTATATGTGGAATATAAAAAAATGAACTCATAGGGGCTGGCCCCGTGGCCGAGTGGTTAAGTTCGCGCGCTCCGCTGCAGGCGGCCCAGTGTTTCATCGGTTCGAATCCTGGGCACGGACATGGCACTGCTCGTCAGACCACGCTGAGGCAGCGTCCCACATGCCACAACTAGAGGAACCCACAACGAAGAATACACATCTATGTACCGGGGGGCTTTGGGGAGAAAAAGGAAAAAATAAAATCTTTAAAAAAAAAAAAAAATGAACTCATAGAAATAGAGAACAGATTGGCGGTTGGCAGAGGTGGGGGTTAGGGGGTGGAGGAAATGGGTGAAAATAGTCAAAAGGCACAAATTTCCAGTGTGTGAACATGTAAAAGGCATAAGCATTACAGGAATGCAGAGAGTCTACTCTGCCAATATGGTTTCATAGTCAATAGGTCATTGTGCGTAATTGTGTGGGCCATGAAGCCAAAATGCCTGAGTTGGAATCCTGATTCCACAAAATATTAGCTATGACTTTGGATAAGATATCTAACTTCTTGGTCTCTGTTTCCTGACCTGTAAAATAGGAATAATAAGTGTACCTCATAATATTCATCAGAAGGCTGAGTCAGTTAATTCCAAAGGGCTTTAGAACATTGCCTGATGTATGGGACGCATTTAGTAAATGTTAGCTATATCATTTTCAAGGAACAGCATTTCTTGCGAATTAAGCAACATATTCTCTTCTCTAGTTTCTCAGACCAGAGCAGAGACATGAAGCCATGTAAGGAGACATTGCTGAAAATGGAATCTATAATAACGTTGCTTAGGGCCTGAGGACATGGAGCCTAGATGGAGCAGATTGGATGTTGGTATTTGCCTACCTAAGCCAAGGCCAGCTTTGTAGAAGCCATAATTGAATTTTAAGTATATTTACAACAAAATCATATAACAGTACATTGCTACTCAAAGGCAGACATCATGCAGAGAATGTTGCGGGAGATGTTAGCCACTTACCTGTGGGAACTGGTTAACTTTGGAGTGGTCTGGAGAGGTCGTTTCTTTCCAACAACCTGTACCTGGAATGACTGAAAAGATATTGGCCATAATGCAGTTGCTCTAAGCGCCAGCCAGAACACAGCTCTTTTACAGGTTGGGACGTGAGGATTAGAGACAGATTTGGATTCATTTTGAGGGACTGAAATCTTTGGTAAAAAAAATTTTTCCCAGCACTTTCACTGAGGCCATAATAGATAGTGAAGGATATAAAGGGATACCATTGTGAAAAGTTATTTTACCAGGTAGGAAACTTGCAAGAGCATTTATATTTCAAAATGACAGTGACCTAAAACTCACATCAAAAAAATGTCTTGAAGAGAAAAGGTCCAGAATTGTAGCCTATGGAACTATATTACTCAGAACCTTACCCAACAAAATGACAGATTTTAAACGGCTGGGACTTTCATTTCTCGGTAGAACTTTTAACACAGAACAAGTTGTTAAAGTGCCACAGATGAAGACATTAATTTCAGACAAACAAAATGTCCCTATTTAAAAAACACTTGCATGTTATTCCACTATTCCTTTTCAGCAATTTAAGCATTTAAGGGATATGTTTTATTAGGGTCATAAATTATGCCCTTAGTTTTGGGCACTTTATAATATCTTAACAACAAATGCTAATGTTATACAGGCATGTTTTGTTCTGAGAAATTCAATTTTCCCTTTTTTTAATGTTCTGAAGCCAAAATTTCAAGTATTTAGAGATGTACTTTTGAAAAGTCACAATACTTATAGTAACACAATCTTTGAGTAATTCTCGGGTTTGTTGTACTACTGTGTTAGGTCATTTTTACTTTTACGAACATTTCTTAAAAGATTCAGAATGAGGTTACCTCCTGAATATTAAGTTTTTATTACTTTAATTTCATAAAAGTTAAAATTTAAGTTAAATACGTTAAAGGTAGCCAGCCCTGGTGGTCTTGTGGTTAAGATACTTCATGCTCACCACCGTCGCCCAGGTTCATTTCCTGGTCAGGGAAGCACACCACCCATCTGTCGGTTATCATACTGTGGAGGCTGCATGTTGCTGTGATGCTGAAAGCTATGCCACTGGGATTTAAAATACCAGCCGGGTAACCCATGGTGGACAGGACTCAGTGGAGCTTCCAGACTAAGACACACTAGGTAGAAGGACCAGACCACCCACTTCAGAAAAAACTGGCCATGAAAATCCTAAGAATAGCAGCAGAGTGTTGTCTGGTATAGCACTGAAAGGTGACAGGATGGCACAAAAGACAGGGCAGGATTCCACTCTGCTGCCCACAGGGTCACTAAGAGTTGGACTCAACTCGGCAGCACTGACAAGAAACCTTAAAGATGGAGTACTTGTAATTTTGCATTACCAAGTAAAAAAAAAGAAAAATCAACTGTTATCAACTTATATTTCTTCATCGTTTTGCAGTTTGCACTTTGTTCGCTAGATTTGCGTTAGAGTTCAGGCCTAGAGGACAAATTCAATTCTTTAAGCATTTTTATAGCAGTTCAGTATTAAAGAAAAGTAAAGAGAAATTTGGCCAAACAAGAGTCATCCTGCAGTGCTGATTCTATTGTATTATCTCCTCACTGCTTTTTCCTGGGTCCTCCCCTCTGCCCTCGCTTCACACAAATACGTGAGTAAGAGAAAAGCCTTGCACCACCTTAATTAGTTATTCTAGGTCATTTCACAGCTTTAAACTAGAACATCGAGTGAATTCAGACTAGTTGTCTCTAACAACTTAATTAAAAAATGAAGAAAGCACTGTTATTACATGCAGTGGCAGAGGGGTAAGCAATTGCAGGTAGCAGAGCAGAGAAGGTAGTCGGTCTAAATAAAGTATGTGAAATGTCCTTGGCATCAGTTTCTCAGAGACCTAAACTAGCCATTTAACTTTTCAATAAGTAAATTTTGAGAAATTAAGGGAGGAAATGGAGGTAGGATGTAGAAGGAAAACAATCAGAGGGAAATTATATGTGTGTATATATTGATTTATTTATACATATACATATTTACCTTACGTGTAGGAGTTTCAAATCAAATGGATTTGCAAATGTTGGTCTTCTGCTTTAGTGTTTCTCAAGTCTCAAGTTCTGACTCACAGCTGTTACAGCTGTTCATCCTTGGCTTATCCTGTGCAGTAAATTGAGAAGCGACTGATACAGTTTTAACCAAGCTGTCAGATCTGACATCATAGGATCAGTTCTTCATTTGTACTTTCACACTATCAATTCTCAGTTTCTAAAAACAAATAATGGAAAACAAGGACTTTTTGCATAATTTCTCACTTTTTATATCTGGTATCCTATTCTGTAATTCATGACATTTTTTTCTTGTTTCTTCTTTGAAAATGTAAGATCCCTGGTCAAAGATTAGAAGATTTTTTTCAGGATATGAATGCACATGCTGTCCCAAAGACAAAATCTTTCATATGAATTTACTGCAGATCAGCATTTCTAGAATGCGCCAATATATTAATATTAATAACAAGTTTAAAATTATGTGCTTCTGCCCCTCTTTAAGTAACATTTTGTTTAGTTTGTGGTTGAACAAAACTTGGTGCTCCATTTGTTTAGACTCCAATTCAGTGAACGCTTTTCCAAAAAATAAGAACTGGATTTGCAATGTGTTTTTTAGAGAACATTGCTACTCCAAGTGTGGTCTGTGCACTGGCAGAACTGGCATCACCTGGGAGCTTGGAGAAAGGCAGAATTTCAGTCCCAGCCAAGATCTACTGAGTCAAAATTTGCACTTTATGAAGATCCCTAGGTGGTTTCATATGTACATTAAAATTTGAGAAGCATTGTCTTAGAATATATGTATAGTATGGCTCTGACTGTGACATTGATAAAATGTTTGGTATGAAATGTGGGGAAATGTTCCTGAGAGACGTAATCCATGAAAATCAGATCAGAGTAGCAAAATGGTGAAATATGTTGAATAACGTCAAAGAAGATGAATCCTTCATGCACTCCAGCATCAAATATCAAAATCTTGACACTATTCTAGGGTAATTTTATGCTTTTATATTTAAGGAAGCTTTTAGATATCTCAGTTTTAAATAAAAGACTCTAATAAAACACAGCATTTCCATGACAACTGTACAAATAAATGAGGCATCCTTAAGGAAATTCTATGGATTATTATTTCTATCTTAAATACAGTGCTATTTTGTCTTAATTGTGGTCATTAATCAACTTCATCAGATAATACCGCAATAAGAACATAGGTGGAGCCCAAAGGAAAATGCTGCAGTAAAGGATTTGTATATTTTCCCAAACTGACAGATATATATAGTTTTGCTTGTAGCAGAACATTGTTTTCTATTTTACAGAATTTTGTGTGTGCACGCAAGTCTACAAAGGTCCATCTTTAATGAGGTTTCTATCAGATTCCATGTAGTAAATGTGTTGAAGTAACAAATGGGTAGTTTTGAATTCATTTACAGAAAAAATAAGTATTAAACTTAAAAATGGAAAAGTGTTCTGTAGGAAACTTTTCACTTGCATGTACCTGTTCAAACTTCTACGGAGAAGACTAATTTCAAAAGGTATATTACGAATTTAAGGCCAGATAAAAACTGGCTCAATTCTGTAATCTGATGCCTGATTTTCCATTCTGCACATTTCTATTGACCTTTGCTTTTCCTCTTCCTTCCATTGACAGTTTTTCTGTTCATTACCATAGGTATGAAGTGTCAGAAAGGGCAGACTCAACAAAAATAAATCATTGCTTTTCTTTGCAAATTTATATGACAAAAGGATTTGGTGAAGGAGGAGAGACTCCTTAAAATCTTGCTACAACAGTATTTACTGTAGAGTAGGATTCAGAGTAAAGTTGACCAGCTTTGGAATCCCTCAAACAGAATAGAGTGATGGAGTATGAAAGCCTACCTGGGGTATTTGGTTGACATATGAGATTATTTATTTTTCCATAATCCTCAACATTGATAACCAGAAAATTCCTCTTGTTGTCGCTGTTTTGTTTTATTTTTCTTCCTGAGCCAAGGAAATTTTCAAGAGGGTATTGCAATTTCATAGACCATTAAAAGTGCCCATAAATGTACGGAATTCCTCTCTAATATCCAAATAACGGATATCACTAGTTCATTAATTTTTTCAGATCATTCAGATATCAATTAGTGGGTTAGTTTTATTAACACTATTAGCAATGTGATGATTCTGTGTGTTAGTGTGTGTGTGTTTCAATCTCAATCTCCATCTCCTTGTTTTTGTATTATTCCTTTACTTGGCACAAACCTACATTTCCAAAATGCTGTGAAAGGAGTAGTTGCCTTAGAAAATTTTGAGAGAAGTGGGTACTGCCAGTTGATGATTTCCATGAGGAAAGAGAAACTTCTTTTGCTGACTCACTATTCGCCAAATACTGTTTATTTAGCAGTTGTTTAATTGTTCACGTAAATTGGAGACATTCAGCTCAGTTTAAAACAAGACAGGCAAGGTGCTATTTAATGAACTGAAGCAGTTATGGACCCTCAAAGGCCCTGTAGTGATTCCTTACAGGGTCTCCCAGGGAGAATTTGGCTGAATATTTAGTGTTGCCACATTGAATTCAAACTCAACCCTGGCTAAGTCTTCATCCTTTTAGATATGCAGTTAAATCCTAAGTGGTATCAATTCTCCCTTTTAGGGATTTGTATTGCTTCAAAGATACGGTCTTTCCCTGTGTCAGTTCTAGCAGGAAGAAGAGATATGGGTGGCAGATGTTTGGAGGTAAAATCTGTGGCTGAAAAACAGAAAGATAATTATACCATATGGTATTTGAACCTGTGACTCTGGCATTTTTCATGCTGGGCTCCTTCCTGCCAAGCAAACCATGCACTGAAGCTGTGCCAAGTGGCAAAACAAGCAGGACTTTACCAGGAAGAGGTAACGACTGACATGTGGCCAGTCTGCTTGATCTAGAGGATGCCCCACCAAAACAGACATAAGCACATGGTGAAAGTCTGATTAAATGGTTAAAGGAAGTGTTTTGTACAATGGTTCTGTTGGCTGATAATTAGAAGAATTCGGCTTCACCTTACCAATATATACCATTGAAAACTTGTTTCTATTTACTGAGGACAACCTAGAGCCATAGTGAGTAAATATTCTGTCAGAAGCCAAAGAGTGCGGGAACCATGGTCATTGTTAGAATTTGCTGAAAATAGACAACACAAATTCCTCTAAGTATGACTAATATTTAGCTGGTATGCATGCTACAACAGGACTGGTTGATAAAGTATTGAAACACTTCTATTCTGATTAAACAGCTGCTACCCCGTGCCCTCCTGGAATCCTCAAATAATCCCATGCCCCTTCAGGCCAAAATGGACAAAGAAAGAGAACATCCTAGCATACCTCAACCTACTTGCTTGCCACTCAGCCTGTCGTGTCTCCCACTTGCCATCCCCTGTCCTTATTTCCCTCTCCCTGGTCAAACAGGCCTGGACAGCTGAAATTGGTGACAGTCCCACAGCAAGAGATCATGAGTCATTCACAGCCAGCCAAGATTCCCCTCAAGTTTCCCTCTTATGTTACTCGTAGAAGCTGTAGCCTGTATGGTGTATTTCATCTGTTGTTAAATATGTGGGTATTACCCTGACTGTAAGAGCAGTTTAAATAGTGAAATAGCATGGTTCACACCTTGACTTCTAACATGATTTTCTTCCCTTTTCCTCAAGATCCTTCTGTAAGCTTCACAAAGAAAGAGGGAGAAACAGACAGACAGAAACACATAAGTAGGCTTCATTACCTAGTTTGTTTCTTGGTTACACAGGATTGGGATTGTAATACAATATAAGACAATCAGTAAAGAAACCAGATTTTGAAGATGTCAGAGACCTGATTCAAATAGTAGCATTACAAATCTGTGACCTTGAAGAACATATTTAACCTCTGCAATCTTCAATTTCCTCATCTATATAATGGCAATTATAATACCTAACTCATAATGTTCTTGTAAGGATTTAATAAGATAATGGACATTATGGGCTTACCATAGAGCCTGGAAGAAAGGAAGTACTTATCCTATTAATTGCTATTAAAGGAAGCAATTATCCCATTAATATAATACTACTTTTATTGAATAAGGTAAAAACAGTTTGTTTTCATTAAAAGTGCATCATAAATTCGTTTTCAGAGTTAACATTTTGAATGGCATGAAAATTAACTTTTGAGTATCTTTCATCAATAACATTTCTCTTTTGGTCTGAAATATGCAATGTATACACTCTACCAATGAGTCAAGACTGTTATATTTAAGAGTGTCTGTACTATCCTATGGCTTTTAAATTGGGCTGTTTAACATTCTGTCTTCCTCTCAAGTATAAATTGGCTCATATCAAAATCCTCAGGTCTTGTGACGTGGTTCTTCCAGTGAAAGACAATTAACTGCATGTGCTCTAACCAGTCCTTCTTACTGTAACCATTTGGATGCTAATCAGGTCTCTCAAACAATTGCTTATTTGTTTTCACATACATCAAAGAATTACTTTTCAAAATATGTAGGGTAATTTAAGGCATGCATTTATTTCCTCTTCTCTTTTCTCTATTTTTCTCTTATCCATTCATTCCAAGCAAATATCAGAGTTTTTTTCCCAAATGAAATAAGAACTGAATAACTCGTATGAAATAACTTTTATTTTGATAAATGTAATAGTGGAATCAGAAAAGATCTTTCTTCTCATTGTCTACATATATCTCAGTGAGTCCTGGTTGTTTTTACCAAGGGTCACAGAGCAAACTTCTCTCTAAATCAGAAAGATAGTTTTCTTCTTAAGTTAGTATTTATAATTTAATGTTGTCAGTGAGCTCTAAAAAATAAAAATGCTTGTTGTCCAGTTTTTATGGAGTTGTTTTCACCTTGTCTAAATTTCGGTGGAGATCTAATTGGATGAGAAATGATGCTTGTCATCTAGTGGATCCTCAAAGTAACTCTTCTTATCTGTTCTTAATCTGAGAACAAGGAAGCACAGTTGCTGTTTACTAATTTTGTTTTCTTATATATTTAGGTATCAAATGTTGGCTTTGTTACTTACTGTTATTTGGGGGGGAATTAAATAATGCCTTTCATGGATTTTAGTAATGATTTATCTATTTAGAATTCCTTTGACCTTTGACTATTATTCTTTGGACAACACACCACAAAAATCCTTTCTTCCATTAATTACTTAATATTAACTTGTCTTTGATTTTTTGGCCTGAATTCAGGACCAACATCTAACCTTCTATTCTCTTGACCTATAGAAAAAGAGATAGAAAATATTCCTTTTCTTTTAACTATTCCTCAAAAATATATATATATATATATATATTTAGGAAAAGAGATAGAAAAATATTCCTTTTCTTTTACCTATTCCTCAAAAAATATATATATGTCTATATATACATACATCCCTCCTAAAAGTGGTGATAGCGATTGCCTCCATGTACACAGTTTGGCTCAGAAGCAACCTCTAACACATTTGTGGAATCAAAGATGGAATGACTCTCAGCTGTCTTAACATGTGGATGAACCAGGAGGCAGCTCCCACTCGTTGTCTCTTTGTTGCAGTAAGACCCCTTTTCTCTGGGAGATGTATGGAACTATCTGATTTTGGCTTGTCTTTTCCTGTCAGGCATCAGTCTGTTAACATATTTCCTATTAGGGAGTCATCTCTGCTTCAAATTGTGTAGACTTTCCACATTACCCTGAACTTCAAAACTGCAATCAAGAGCTGTCACTGGGTTACTAGGTAAAGTAACCCTAGAGAACAAGAGGAAAAAGCATTGGCTTTAGAGATGAAACACTTACCTTTTATTCTGTGTTTCAGGAGAAAGATACTCCCAAATGGAACATTTCACCTTTGCTTCCTTAGTTTTTTTATCTGCACATTGGGTGTATCTTTTCCTCATAGAGAAGTTTTAAGAAATGACTAGATCATGTATTTGCTTTTTGAGAACTCGGTAGGATTGCTGCAAACTGAAGTTGGATTCTTTACAGTTCATTGATTAAATATGTATTCATTCATTTAAAAAAAGAGTTGAAAGCCAACTTTACAAATCAACGAAATTGCTACCAAGAAGTATGATATGAATATCAATCAATGAAGTGCCCCTTTTTCTCTAACTAAAGTATCTTTGTCATTTTCACAGAGGCCTAAAATTCCAATCTTTAGAGTTAATCTGGTGTTTCTGCAAATCTTGTTTAAATGCAAAATACATTACCTGTAAGAGATAGCACTTAGTTTATCAAGTTGGCTAGCAAAGAGCAGGGCTCTAAGAGATTAAGCAAAGCATATGAGTATGTTTTCACTGAGGTAGAAATGGGGGAGAAGGACTTTCTAGACCTTTTGACAAAGAGAGTGCAGCAATAGAGAAGTCAAAGAACATGTGAAGAAGAGATGCATGGAGAGGAGTAAAGGACCACTTAAAACGCCTAATAACATTGATTTTTTACATCCAAGATAAGTTCCCTCCTTTAGCACCGGGTTTAATGAACGGCAATGCTGCCATGACAATCACTCATAAAGCAGTGATTTCATTTATTTTCTTATCTAGTTGCCCTTAAGTGGAAGGTCAGAAAGCAAGACAGTCCATTGACCCAATAAAATTCTTATTTGTAAAGCTATAGTAATGACAAGAACACTTTGGCTATGTTCATACAATATTTTTCACTTGCCAATTTTGACTATATTCTAAATATTTACAGTTTCAGTGCAGGAGAATGTTATGAGTTAAGCTACATTTGTTGGATTCAGACACCAAAAGTCAATTAAACTGATAAAAATCACTTGATATATTCTAAAGTTAGCAGAAAGCACACACACACAGAAATGTAGAGCTCTCTATTTTAACATAATATTTCCATATGTGATCCATAAAGTTTTCAGTAAAAGAGTCTTAACTAACCATCCATGTGTTCATACTCACAACAGTAGACACAATGGTGACTTTAGTTATAGCAGAATTGCCTTAATATGTCACAATCTTCCTTAGATGACCAAGCATGCTTTTCATATATTAAATACATAAATAAAGCTCTGTATGTTAGATGTAAGGAATTTTTCTACACTGAGACTTCTGAAGAGTAAGGACTAAAGAAAAAGGATTTTCAAAACTTGGAACAAGTTATCAAATCTGCAAAATCTCCTTCCCCAGGGCCTTTAAAAATAGGACAGGTGTCAGAGATGGCTTAATGCTAGTGTAGCCAGACAAAATCAACCACCTTTACATCTCTGCCCGTTCTTGAATCCTCACAACATCCATTTGAAATATGTAAACACATAAGCCATTACTGGAACCTATTTTAAACAGAAACTATTTAATTTGAACGAGTGACTATTAGATTGAGTGTACGTGTGTCTTTAAAGGTTCTTATTCATGTTTCTGTATCTTCAAGTGTATATAGATTACTCTAACAAATGATATCAATTAATATTGTTTTATTTAGAAGTTGAAACACATAAATCCAATTTTAATTTTCTTAGAAATACTATAAATTTCTTTCATTTTCTCCACTTAAATTAAAATATCACTTTGTCAGGTGAAGTAGCTCTCATGCAAAAATAAATTATGCTTGAAAATAAGCACACAGGACCTTGTGAATAAACACAGTCCTAGGAAAGTTGTATTGCTTCTCTAAAGGTATTATGTGATCCAATGTTATGTTTAATATTAAGTAGATATATGATATTAAATATATTTACATTGTAGAGTAATTTTCCCAAACAACATGGAATAAATAACGTGGTTCACATGCTTTACAGTTTTCTTAAGGGTCCTAGATTGCTGTGACTATTTTGATCTCTCAGCTATGAAAATTCTAATAGATATTATAATGCAATATTTCTATATACTTAATTGCCGAGGAATTACCTTTCCCCCCTAAAAGGTAGTAGTCTCTAATATTCCTAAGAAACTGGATCTGATTGTGTATAAAAGCATTCTTAAAAAAAAATGAAGAAAGCATAGAGACAGAAAAGATTAAGCATTTGCCATCAGGTTAATGGTACTCCAGAAATCTTAATATATTACTTAGTTATAATGACACTACAAAAGTGTTTTTAAATAATTCTAGAAAAGTTCATTTTTAAGGCAATTTCCACAAATTCTTAGAAATGGTGGTATCTTCAATTCAATAAACCGAAAGTCTCCACAGTATTCAATATTCAAAAGCTAAATATTATAAAATAGCCTATCAATAGAAATAGTGCTTATGTTCCTCAGTATTTTTTTTAAATCAGTACTAGGCTTTACTAGAAGTTGAGTTTCAAATAATTCTGCAAAATATAATCAAATCTTAGTCTTCTAAGTGAATAGATAGGTACAATCAAACGAAATCCAGAACTGCATTATTTAAAAATTTTTAATTTTGAAGTCATCTAATGCTTTTCGGTGATGACTTTATATACCGAATTATTTTTTACTTGATTTTATATCAACTAGTAATCAATATATATTTATTTATCCTAAGTTCCAGTTTATATTGTAAAGTGAAAGGGGTAAAATAAAAAATAAATAAAAGACCTCGTGCCTCAAGAAATACATGTGAAACGGCATACATCAATATGGTGCATAAGCTATACCAAGATTTTCTATTGTAAAAAAAATTAAAACACAATATAAATGACGTCTGTATTGTACAATTTCAGAGAACAAAATAGGATCAATGACAGCTACAAAAAAACTCCCATTTGTTTGTATCGTGCTTCTCAATCCATGATTTCTTTGGCTCCTTATAACAATGATGTGAGAGAGACACTATTATCATCCGCATGTTTTAGATATGAAAGAAGAGTCTCAGTGAGGTTAAATATTTTACTTAAGTTTAGAGAACTAATAAATGGCAGATAAAAACTGTAATTCAAGGGCGTGATCTCTAAAACTCATAACCTTTCCACTTTGTCATGCTATTTTTCATAAAGAAAACTTGATGGGGAGGCCAGAGATTGGGCTTGACTTTGAAGGACTTCATTGGGTGAAAAATAAAGAGAAAGTTTCCTTTCCAGATGATGATATTGCATACAGAAAAATCGAGAAGTGGGAAACATTTGGTGTAATTAGGGAAGTGGAAGATGACACCAGATGAAGTAAAGTATAAGTACTGAAAGTAAGTTGTAAATAATGCTAATTAGGTTTCCATTAGATGATGAAATCAGGCCAAGGAGCTTGGTTTCATTGTGGCCAGCAACCGAGATGATCATGATTTTGAAAATACTCGTTGGGTCAAAGCGGCATTTATTTTTATTTTGTTTTGTTTTGTTTTTAGAAAGAAAATCATAGGAAAGCAGTGGACTAGAATTCTGTGATTCCTAATTTTCAGCTTCGTTTAATTTTTCTTTTAATTTTTAATCAATTAATTAATTTTGCTCTAACATTGGATTATAATATTATATAACTTTCAGATATACATCGTAATCTATTTTGTATTCTGTGTAGATTACGTCATGTTCACCACCCAAAGACTAACTATATCCATCAGCACATATGTGTGCCTAATCACCCCTTTCGCCCTCCCCCCTCCCCCCTTCCCCTCTGCTAACCATAAATCCAATCTCTGTTGCTATGTGTTTGTCGTTCTTTTTTTCTTCTACTTATGAGTGAGATCATGTGGTATTTGACTTTCTCCCTCTGACTTATTTCAATTAGCATAATACCCTCCAGGTCCAGTCCATGTTGTTGCAAATGGCCAGATTTCATCA
Source organism: Equus przewalskii (assembly GCF_037783145.1). Classification (NCBI taxonomy): domain Eukaryota; kingdom Metazoa; phylum Chordata; class Mammalia; order Perissodactyla; family Equidae; genus Equus; species Equus przewalskii. Next base: position 24,271,824 of record NC_091847.1, on the reverse strand, counting down.
TTTCTTATGGCTCCGTAGTACTCCATTGGGTATATATACCACATCTTTATCCATTCATCCCTTGATGGGCACCTAGGTTGCTTCTAAGTCTTGGCTATTGTGCATAAGGCTGCGATGAACATAATGGTGCATGTATCTTTATGCGTTTGTGTTTCAAGTTCTTTGAATAAATATCCAGCAGTGGAATAGCTGGATCATATGGTAGATCTATTCTTAATTTTCTGAGGATACTCCATACTGCTTTCCACAGTGGCTGCACCAGCTGGCACTCCCACCAGCAGAGTATGAGAGTTCCCTTCTCTCCACATCCTCTCCAACACTTGTTGTTTCCTGTCTTGTTAATTATAGCCATTCTGACTGTAGTGAAGTGGTATCTCATTGTAGTTTTGATTTGCATTTCCCTGATAGTTAATGATGTTAAACACCTTTTCATGTGCCTGTTGGCCATGTGTATATCTTCTTTGGAGAAATCTCTGTTCAGATCTTCTGCCTATTTTTTAATTGGGTTGTTGATTTTTCAAATTGTTAAGATGTATGAGTCCTTTTATACTTTGAATATTAACCCCTTATCTGATATATGGTTTGATTAAGTCTATTCCTAGGTATTTTATTCTTTTAGTTGCCATTGTAAATGGGATTTTGTTCTTAATTTCTCTTTCTGCTACTTCGTTGTTAGTGTATAGAAACACAACTGATTTTTGTATGTTGATTTTGTATCCTGAGACTTGACTGTATTTATTACTTCCAAAAGTTTTTTAATCGATTCTTTAGGGTTTTCTATATACAAAATCATGTCATCTGCAAATAGTGATAGTTTCACTTCTTCTTGTCCAGTTTGGATCCCCTTTATTTCTTTTACTTGCCTGATTGCTCTGGCTTGGACTACGTTAAGTAAGAGTGGTGAAAGTGGGCATGCTTGTCTGGTTCCTGTTCTTAGAGGGATAACTTTCAGTTTTTCTCCATTGAGAATGATGTTAGCTGTAGGTTTGTCATATATGGCATTTATTATGTTAAGGTATTTTCCTTCTATACCCATTTTATTTAGAGTTTTTATCATAAATGGATGCTGTATCTTGTCAAATGCTTTCTCTGCATCTATTGAAATGATCGTGTGATTTTTATTCTTCATTTTGTTAATGTGGTGTAGTACGCTGGTTGATTTGCAGATGTTGAACCATCCCCACACACCTGGAATAAAACCCACTTGATCATGATGTATGATCTTTTTAGGGTATTGTTGTATGCAATTTGCTGGTATCATGCTGATGATTTTTGCATCATTGTTCATCAGTGATATTGGTCTGTAATTTTCTTTTTTTGAGTTGTCTTTGTCTGGTTTTGATATTAGGATAATGTTGGCTTCACAGAATGCGTTAGGAAGCCTCCCCTCCTCTTCAATTTTTTGGATCAGTTTGAGAAGGATAGGTATTAAGTCTTCTTTGAATGTTTGGTAGAATTCACCAGGGAAGCCATCTGGTCCTGGACTTTTATCTTTTAGGAGGTTTTTGATTGCTGTTTCAATCTCCTTACTGGTGGTTGGACTATTCACATTCTCTACTTCTTGATCCAGTTTTGGAAGGTTGTATGATTCTAAGACTTTATCCATTTCTTCTAGATTATCCAATTTGTTGGCCTGTAGCTTTTCATGATATTCTTTTATAATCTTTTGTATTTCAGAGGTGTCTCTTATAACTTTTCCTCTTTCATTTCTGATTGTATTTATTTGAGCCTTCTTTCTTTTTTTCTTGATGTGTCTAGCTAAAGGTTTGTCAATTTTGTTTATCTTTTCAAAGAACCAGCTCTTGGTTTCATGTTTTTCTATTACTTTTTTAGTCTCTATGTTACTTGTTTCTGCTCTGATTTTTATTATTTCCTTCCTTCTGCTGATGTTTGGCTTTGTTTGTTCTTCTTTTTCCAATTCCTTTAGGTGTACTGTTAGATTGTTTATTTGGGATTTTTCTTGTTTGTTGAGGTAGGCCTGAATTGCTATAAACTTCCCTCTTAGAACCACTTTTGCTGTATTCATAGATTTTGTCATGTCGTATTTTCATTTTCATTTGTCTCCAGGTAATTTTTAATTTCTCCTTTGATTTCTTCATTGACCCAATCATTGTTCGGTAGCATTTTGTTTAATCTCCACATTTTTGTGGCTTTTCTGATTTTCTTCTTGTAGTTGATTTCTAGTTTCATACCTTTGTGGTCAGAAAAGATGCTTGGTATTACTTTGATTTTCTTAAATTTATTGAGACTTGTTTTGTGGCCTAATATGTTATCAATCCCGGAGAATGTTCCATATGCATTTGAAAAGAATGTGTATTCTGCAGTTCTTGGATGCAATGTTCTGTATATCTACTAAGTCTATCTGGTCTAATGTGGCTTTAAGGCCAGTGTCTCCTTATTGATCTTCTGTTTGGATGATCTATCTGTTGGTGTAAGTGGAGTGTTAAAGTCCCCTGCTAGTATTGTGTTACTGTCCATTTCTCCTTTTATGCCTTTTAATAATTGCTTTATATATTTTGTGCTCCTATGCTGGGTGCATAGATATTTGCAAGTGTTATATCTTATTCGATTGTTCCCTTTATCATCATGTAGTGCCCTTCTTTGTCTGTTGTTACACTTTTTGTTTTAAAGTCTATTTTGTCTGATATAAGTATTGCTATCCCTGCTTTCTTTCCTTCGCCATTTGCATGGAGTATCTTTTTCCATCCTTTCACTCTCAGTTTGTGAGTGTCTTTAGGTCTAAAGTATGTCACTTGTATGCCACATATATATGGGTCTTGGTTTTTTTTTATCCAGTTTGCCACCCTCTGCCTTTTGATTGGAGCATTTAATCCATTGACATTTAAAATAGCTATAGATAAATATGTATTTATTGCCATCTTGTTACTTTTTTTTCTGGCTGTTTTAGTAGTTCTTCTCTGTTCCTTTCTTCTTCTCTTGCTCTCTTCCATGTGGTTTGATGGCTTCACTGTTAGCAGGACCATGGAGAATTTGGGGAGAAGAAGCTCACAGAATATTGGAAGGAGAGGTCACAGTGAGAAGGGAATGGGAATGCAGCAGGTACAGTCTATATTTTGGAGAAGTTTAATGGTTAAAAGCCATTCCATTCTGTGGCAGGTGTCCCACATATAAAGTAGCGGAAGATGGGCATGGACGTTAGCTCAGGGCCAGTCTTCCTCAGCAAAACATAGGAGGATTAGTGGCAGATGTTAGCTCAGAGCTAATCTTCCTCAAAAAAATAGTAAAAAAATTAAGAAAAATTTTGAAAAGATAGGAGAAAAGGGATGCCATTTGAAGGAAAGTTCAGTCAGCAAAAATAACTTTATTCTTGAGTCTAGGTTAAGAAAATTGAACGAGATTGGAGGCAGAGGACTTCGACCCATTGGAAAGATAGAAAGGAGAAATACAACCAGGCAGCAAGTCTTGATAGGACAAAACTCAAAAAGTGGGATGTGATAGAGTATAAGATGGAGAGGTTAACTTTGGGGGAGAGGATGGATGCTGGTCCTTCTAAGATATGATGATAAAGTAACTAGTACAGATATTTGACTGTATCTGCCATTATAGGAGAAAAACCTCCACCCCTTCACAAAGTGTACTGTCTCAATTATCTTTAATCAGAAAACATATTTGATGAGACTTATGTCTTTCTTACCACTTTGTGCTGAATGGGTAAGATGTTACTCTGTTTATAAATAAATGAAATGTTTTGAATGCCTAAAAGTCTTCATGAGATGAATCAATTAATGTAACATTGACATATTCTCAGGAATTCATGTAGCCTCCTTTATCACAGGCCCCTTCTTGTCACACAGGTAGTAATCAGGCTGAGTTTTCTCTCCTTTTATAGGATAGCCTAAAATAGCCTCATGGGATATACATACCTTTACTACCCGAATGATCATTGGGTATCAAGGATAGACTATTCCCCAAAACAATAGTAGAGTAAATGCCCATCTGCCTGGTTTCTGGGAGAATTTCAGTTGTAGCAGGCATTGCTACTTCTCAGACTCGTCCATCTCTGTGACCATTTTCCAGAAAGAACAACAAGAAACAACTGGTTTTAGCAGTTTTCCAACTGAATTATCCCAACACTGGTCAAATGGATTTGAGATATTGATGCCCTCAATTTTGAGATTAATTCCCAAGACCTGGGCAACCTCTACAAATAATTCCTGCTACTTACTTCAGCGTATTTTGTAAACATTATCGTTGTCTTAATGTGCTTCGATATGAAAATTTGGGAAGGACTGGGTAAGGTACAATCCATCAATCTATGGCCCAGCTGTCTTACTGGTTACGCAGTGGTGATGGAAACCAAGATGAGGATACCAAAGATGGGGAATACTGTAGTGGCTAGTCTATAACCAATTAACTCTTTCGTTCTCTCAAACAAACAAATTCCTCTTTTGTCCTTACATGTTACCACTAGGAAGAATCTAATAGTTCTATATACTGTCTTTGTGAAATCCAGACATTTTTCTTGTTGTCTCAAAATTTGTAAATAGCTGAGCTACTTCTGAACACCAGGTGTGCCTTTCACCTGTTCTATCAAGTTCATCAGTTAGCTGACAGTCTTAGAAATGAAAAATCATACTTTCATTTGAGCCAAGATGTGGAGCAATTTTTTAAAAATCTTGATTTTTATAAGAAATACTAAGTCATTTTTGGTGTCCAACTATAAAATTTCTAAAATATCTCAGGTTCTTTCTATGCGTTATTTTCAGAATTTATACAGAGATCTAAATATGTCTGGCTTAAACACTACTTTGACATTTATGCAAAGACGCATGTTTTCAAATTTTTAAGAATCAGCCAATTAATCTTAAAAAGAAGTATTCTGTGACTGTTGGTCACAGACGTTTACAGCTTTTCAAAACTAACGTATATTTTTACATTTTATTTTTAAAATGAATTTAGATTAATCTTACAAATGTAAGATCCAATAGCTGAAAACTCTTAGTAAAAAAGTTTCACTTACTTTTATTTCCATAATTTGGGTTTAAATTTATACACTTGTATTTTAATTATAAATATGGGAATAAATGTATATTTTTAAAAATATTGATACTACAGTTATAGAGACATGTTACAGTAAAATGAGTTGTGCTTTTGAGGTGACAAGCGTTTGACAAAATTAATAGCCTTGTATAGCAGCAATTCTATCAATATCCATGCAAAAAATACAAGGATACCTGTTAGTGGCAACACTTCAGCAAGCGAAACTACATCATAAAAATTTGTTTACAGGGGGCCTGCCTGGTGGCACAGTGGTTAACTTTGCACATTCCACTTCCATGGCCTGGGGTTCGGCAGTTCGGATCCTGGGTGTAGACCTACACACCACTTGTCAAGCATTGCTGTGGCAGGCATCCCACATAGAAAGTAAAGGAAGATGGGCATGGATGTTAGCTCAGGGCCAGTCTTCTTCAGCAAAAAGAGGCAGATTGGCAACGGATGTTAGCTCAGGGCTAATCTTCCTCAAAAAAAAGAAAAAAAAATATTTACATCCCTCAAACATAAAAGGTTGAAAGCTCTTTTAGCATCAAATAAAATCACATACAACTGTAATTCATGTTTGGTAAGCATTTCAGAAATATATCTTACTTCTGGCAATTCCAGTTGTCTTTGCTTTTTTTGCTTGTGTAATATTTTTGTTTTCTTTTTTCTTTGTTTTCTAATTCTATTATATCACTATCTCTGCAATTCTCATAATTTTGCATATCCTAGAATATGTTAGATTGGTCTTTTCATTATTCTCATTATTTTGCCTCAAGTAAATAGTGAAAGTCAAACAAATTTTTAAGCTTTTTTTCTCCTTTTGGGGCTTGCAATAGAAAAGAAAGTTATGAGATTTTAATGTTTTCCAGTAGGCAACTCACCTTCTTGGAACATTCTTTACTTAACTATGATAACAGCAAACACTTATTTAGTGTTTGCCAGGAGAAATGCTAAGAGCTTTTTATAAGATCCTTACAACAACCTAGTGAAGCACAGAGAAGGTACATAATCTGCCAAAGTCACTCCATTTATAAATGATGGGACCAAGAATTGGACCCAAGAATCTGGCTCTGGAGTCTATTAAAAACTCCCCTGTGCTGCATTAATTTACATGATTAACACATGTTGAATTCTTACTCTGAGCCTGCATCTCACAGTGCTCAGTGCTTTGCTATCAATACCTTTTTTTTTTGTTTTTGCTGAAGAAGATTCACTCTGAGCTAACATCTGTTGCTGATCTTTCTCTTTTTTTGCTTGAGAAATATTAGCCTTAAGCTCACATCTGTGCCAGTCCTCCTCTATTTTCTGTGTGGGTTGCTGCCACAGCATGGCTTGACAAGTGGTTTATGTCCATGCCTGAGATCTGAACCTGCAAACCTGGGCCGCCAAAGCAGAGTATGCTGGACTTAACTACTACGCCGTGGGCCAGCTCCACCATCAATAACTTTTGACATTCACAACAACTCTACAAGGTAGACTCAGCTGATCGTTCCATTTACAAATGAGAAAACTATTGCTTAGTTGCTTAAATAAATTAATGTCTCATGGGTATTGACAGAACTACGATTAAATGCTAAGTGTGTCTGACTGTAGAATCTGGACTGCTGCAATAATCAGTGTCAGATTAATACACGATTGCGGTCATATGGTATGACTGCACTTTGGATTGGGGAGAGCTGGGGAAGCTTACTAGTCATTTGGGGAATTTGGAGAGTGCTTATAGAAGTGTAGATAGGATTTGGGAATTAGCAACCTGAAGTTTAGACAATAACATCCAATTTGGATGTTTGATAAAGAATTGAAATTGATGAACTTTGAGAAAAACTTAGTATTCTGACTTAAGAATATCTTTAAAAAGACAAAGGGTGATTATATAAAGTTTCATTACCACTAGCAGGTAAACTCAGTGAGTATGCCCTGTTTATCATCGCCTCCTCATACTTTAGCAAATTCTATTGCATGAAAGTTATTCAGTAAAGTTTTTTTTAAACAAAATAATCCATATATAAATAAGTATATAACTAGCTGGTCTTTATATTTCTAAAGAACAAATTAAAAACAAGATAACTTCTAGGTTGACACAACTTTATTTAAATTCTACTAACACCTTTTTGTTTGTGTTACCTGATAGCCTAACAAGAGACTTGCCAAGAAGTTGCCATTATCCATATTTCACAGTTGAGGAAATTGAGACTTACAGAGTTTAAGTACCTTGCCCACTTATCTGAGGATAAGAGATAGAAAAGTGACTCAAACCAACCCTCAGATTTTAAATCCATGCTACTTTGAAGGTTGAAAAGAATTCTTGCGTTTTTAATGCATTATATGAAAAAATACACAATATTTTATTTCATATGCAGCTTTTAAAAATTAGGTTTTTTAATCACATAGGCTAATTTCGATGTCTCTGAGAATCAGAGCTGCCCTCTGGTAGTATTTTCCATAGTTTTGTTTTGTAAATTAATGCTAGTAGTTTCTCATGCATAAGAGTTTTAGTATTAAAAAAGTGAAGCTAACCCACATCTCTCTATACTTCTTTATCTTTTCTTCAGGCCCTGAGGAGGTAGAGATCAAGTGCCCCTTGAATCACATTGCTTGCCTTGGTGCCAACAAATGTGTTCATTTATCCCAGCTGTGCAATGGCGTCCTGGACTGCTCAGATGGGTATGACGAAGGAATACACTGCCGGGGTGAGTCCATTTGCGGAGCAATGAACTGAAATATTAAAGTTTTTATAATTTTAAGGAAAGTTCAAAGAGAACCTATAACCTGTCTTTTATTTCAACCATAATCTTATCAGTTATTGAGAAAGCGTGAATTTTATTGCCAGAGACACTCAATATGCATTTCAAAGCTGCAACTATTGTGCTTTATTAAAAAATGCTATTAGAAAAAAAATACATTTAGATTTTGAAGTTGGGCTCTTAAATAATTATATATTTCATAGAAAAGACTACTTTTGCGCAAAGGACAAATGAGAAGTCTTTGTCACAGTAAATCGATACCATACAGGGTTATAAGCTTGTTTTTCTGAAGCTTTGCTTAAACGAACAATATTTGAAGTAAAACCTCCAGAGCCAAATATTCTATTTGGATGTATTCATGCGAAAATTTTCCTTAAAACTATTTCCATGAGGTTATACTATTAAGTGTCTTTCTTTTTAAAAATTAACATCTAAATCCTAAGGTGGTCAATGGTTTACCGACACAGTCATGTGCCACTTAATGACATGGATAGGTTCTGAGAAATGTCTCTTTATGTGATTTTGTCATTGGGCGAACAACATAGAGTGCACTTACACAAAACTAGATGGTATAGCTTACTACACAACTAAGTTATATGGTACTAATCCTATAGGATCACTATCATATATGTGGTCAATCATTGACCAAAACATCATTTTGTGGCACATGATGATATATTAATGATAGGAGGAAAAAATAATTAAGATCCCAAAATTAATAAAAAGTTCATAGAACTGACACATTCTAATGGAACTGGCTGGGGAGGGGGAAGGAAATGTCAGACAAAGAAATAGGAAAAAGTCAACGATTAAGGTAAGGAAATCTGGAAACAGAATCAAGGTATCAATCAAGTGAATTAGGCTGCAAGATGGAGCCGAGAAAGAAACCACTGAACCAGAAGTCTCCAACTCAGATTCTTACAGGCTAAATGTAACACAAAGGATATTTATTGAAGCTAAGACCTCAGAGAGTCATCAGTCCTTCATGTTGGCGTCAGTAAGATAATAAGGAATAGAAGGAACTGTAGAAAACTGGAGATACATGTCTGGTCTCTGTACAGATTCACACAAACTAATTGTTGCCGTGTAGGAAAAGGTCTTAGGTCACCAAAAGTTTTTCAGGAGGAGCTCCTTATCTGTATAGGTTTAAGGTGTCCAAAGTCAGCTACTGCTTTTTAAAACATTGTGTGGTCAACGATGCATAGGTCAAACAAAACCTGTCTGGAGGCCTGATAGGGCTTATTGGCTGCTACTTCCCCACCTAAAGGCCGAAGTAAACTGGATTCAAGACCAGAGGTGAAGAGATAGATCAGAAAAAGTGTCAATCTCAGAAAAAGAATCCAAAGTGGTGAGGATGTTGAGAAACCGTAGATCAACTGGGTCACTGGGTCTTTTCCTTGTTTTTAAATGGACATCCAGTTATTCTTGTTCTGTGGACAGATTCAGACTGAGAAGTTAAAGGTCTTCCTTCCTTGGCTGAGTTTCCTTTCCTAGCCTTGATCTCTGACAGGGTCACATAAGGAGCCTGCAGAGTATTAGTTTCAGTTATGAACATGTGTAATAATAATTAATAAGGGATTTTATTTTTATTTAAAAGCTTTGTGACATATTCTTTGTTATAATTGTATATTAAAAAGAATAATATTAACATAAAGTAAAGGAAGGAATTATAAAGTGATAGGAGTTAAAGAATTTAATTTTCTTTTCAGAAATTAATTATATTTTCTAGAGCCTAATTCTCTCCACTTCAGTTATAATTCAAGCTTATTACTACATTAAAAAAAATTTTCAGCTAGACATGTGTGACTAAGCTTCTAAAAGAGTGAAATCATCACATTGCCAAATACTTCCTTAGAGGTGATTACACAAATTTGAATATCTTAAACATATTTCAGTACTGTGGATCATACGAAAATATATCTGAGTTCTTTAATAAAGTTTAGAGTTGTGATCTAATAGATGAAGGGATGCCTTAATAGTAAAACAGGGATACAAATAAAAACAAAGTATTTGAACAAAAATAAAATGGCATTAAATTTATGTTGATCTTTGAAAAGATCAGCATATACTTCAGACTGAGGTAGATTTAGAGTATAGTTGGTTATGCTTCTAACTCTTTCCTGTTCCAATTCAGTTTTATAACTGTTCCAAATTTCATATCTTTATCACAAGTGACAACATTTTTTCTTTTTGAATTTGCCAATAGGAGGCTGATTGTACCACTTCGGCCTTTTAAATATTTCTAGATTTAACCACATAAAGTGTTTTAGAAGACCTAAGTAATTTATTATGACCTGTAGTGGACTTAGAAATAACAAGAAGTATATTTGGATTTCTACTTTTTATTTACCTCTGTAGATGGTCTTTTACCTAATTCTGTGGCCTTGCACAACTACATAGGACAGTAGGATTAGGTGACTGAAAAGATATAGTCATTCCCGAGACAGTGGTTTAATAAAATATTCCTGCATTGAGAAAAGAAAATTAGAAATGTGTTTGCCTGCTTGGCCTGGAGGAGTACCCCTGCACATAGACAAAAAACAAATCTTTTTGGCAGCCCTAGATTTATCGCATGTATATAGTTTGTGTTTAAATGAGAGAAGATGACTGATTGTAGGCAAAAGTACATCATTGGAACTAAGTCCACTTTCCCATCCTCAACCTTCCTCCTAATTTTGGGTCACATTCAATGAAAAAATGTTTTCTGAAGAGTTAGTTAGGCAGCAACCTTGTCATGTCTCTAAGGACTTTCTCATCTACTATAGACATATAATAAAAAAAGGAACCAAATTAATTCAACATTGCACTGATTTTTAGAAATTCATTTCCTTTGCAGAACAGTTCTGTCTAAATCACTTTGCTTTTCATTACTGCCTTTTTGTTGCGATCTAAGCACATACTCTAAGTAATTATACATGAGGCCTAAGACATAATTCAAAGATGGATGTGTTTTCTTTTTTTAAGAAAGGACCAAAGGTACATTTGGTGGTATATTTACGTCCTTTATGAAAATTAATAAGGAGAAAAGTTTAACATTTTGGAGGTGAAATGCTGGTCTTGGGAATGCTTTTGTAGCAACTGAATTGTTTTCTGAATGTCTCCTAGAAAAATCAATTTCTTCCTGGTAAGGGTAATGAAAAAATATCTATTATTAATGATTTTCTGTAACACTGATATTTTAATCTCCATAATTTAGCTTCGTTTGAAGAAAGAAAAGTGGAGTTTTGTATATGAGTGTACTTATATATAGGAATGCGCTTGTAAAAATTTTACGATAAGAACATTCAAAATCGTTCAAAATGGAAAATATCATCTCTTCCTACATAGTGTTTCATATTGGTTGTAATATCACTATATGTAAATTGCATGAACAATGAGCAATGAAAACACATTCTGTATAGTACAAGGCTTCTCAATGCAGGATATTTCCACAGAATTCCTCATAACCATACAAAGAATGCTGGAAGACGTAAACAAATTTGGCTAGTAGAGACCAAATTGACTGAGATGTATCAAAACACTTTTACAATTTGACATTCTTAAGATAATTCACTATGTTAACATTTAAAGTGGCTATGGACAAGAAAAGCCTTCTTTTTATTCACAGCCCTAGTTAGCTTACATTTGCAGTGCAAAATGTTCATACATGTAAATGTACAAGGGAGTGAAACTTTCTGAGACACAAACTGCTCTTACTCTGTTAAAAGATTATGGGAACACTTGTCACTGCAAAAAGGGATTTTTATCTTCTGGGTCTCTAGAAAAAGGGATTATGTAATCTATGTGATTGTTTTCCAGCAAACATCTCAATGTCCTTTTAAATTTAAGAGGATAAAATGTGCACTGAATTTGCTAAAACTGATTAGGGAATGAAACTCTGACATCTGAAAAGTTCACCACCCAAACATACAAATGTGCACACACAAGCACACATATCATTCTTTTCTGATTTTTCTTTTTTCTGTTCTGAACATGTTCCTATGTAATTCTGAGTGTATCTTATATTTAATTGGTGTATTTGATCAGGAATCTAGAAAAGAATAAAATTCTCTATATATCGTTTAACTCCTTGAAATAATGCATATTAAGAATTTTTTAAATTCTGTTTGATTATTTTGCTTTACTTTCCAGTTGGAGTATAATTTTCCTAATATGTGCAATTACATTTTGCTCCATCCACCCACAATCTATAATAATGTATTTATTTTAGATTCTAGAAATTCTAACGTATTTATCTTAGACACCAATTTGTGTTATTTGAAATTTTATATAGTTGTTTTTTTCTTTTATATTACTATTCATAAAACTAAAGTCTTATGAGAAAGTGCTAAAACATCCTGGAAATAATTTACAAATTGGAGGCTTTCTCAAAATGGACCAAGGTAAAGGCTACTTTTATCATCTGTAGTGACTCACCATAGGAAAATTAGTAATCCTTAAAACTTCTTGCTTAAATCTCATATGAATTTCAAATATTCCAAAACGAAATTAATGTAGCTGAATTAGATTTCATTGATTTGACAAAATTAAGTTTAATAAAAGAATTAGGAATTAATTAATTCTTAGCTCAAATATTTAAGTCTGTATTTTTTTATTCTTCCCTAAAGGAAGTATTGTATCTTGTGGTGGTGTTCGATTAGTCATTTCAACACTGATTTCAGAGTGGCATAAGATTAGCTTGTAGCTACTAAGAAGGAAGGAAAGAAGGAAGTTGATGAAGCTGATGAAAAAGACTAGTGAATTTGGAGCACTTTGTTGTTGTTTTTACTTTCACTTTATTGTATCATCGGATCTTGTCCAGTTTAAAAGTTCCCGTGGAAAAATATTGACAATCTCTTTCTAAATTAAAATGAGTTTATGATGCTAGAAAAGGGTATTTTAGAGTGCAGAATCCAAAAACAAAGATATGGAGAAGATGTACGATTACAAGCAATGTTATAGAAAGTGTATCTGTCGGCAACATAAAGCTTACAGCACATGGAGGGAAACTTCACCAGTGTGTACTCAAGTCACTTGAAATGTCGATAAGCCTAGAGCTAAAAAACAAACACCTGGAATTAGCCAGGAAGATCTGGGTTTGTGTGCCCAGACCACTTTTGATTACTGAGGCTAAGGCAACTTAACAGCTGATCCTGCTATGTTCTTTTCTTTGTGTTGAGTTGTGCTAAGGTGATCAGATAATCTCAAATCCATCTCAAGTGTCAGCATTTTCTCTCAAAGAGATTAGTTTAAGTAATTGAGTTAGTTTAGTGAAAGACTATGACCCTTAACACTGGTTGATTTCAGGACCAAATTAATACTTCTTAGAAGCAAAGTGACAATTCCTAGAAAGAATAAGTCTTCTACAAGTGTACAAGTCTATCTGGCTATATCGACTTTGCAAGGCTATAGCAGATATTGTTTATATTGACAAATGACACTTGTATAAAGTTAGGATAGTGTACTTCTTGAAGACTATTCTAAATATATATATATGTCTGTGTACATATACATGTATATGTACACAGACATATATATATATATACATACATAAGGATATATATTCATTTTTAGAATCTTAGTTTTATAAATTCTTTTTAATTAGAAATATACTATTGCACAGATATCTGACTTCTTATCACTGATTTTTCAGATAGAATTGGTAAACAATTCCTGCTAAAGAGACTTGGAGTTTAAGTTTCAACTGTTTCTTTGAATATGTTGACTTCTAGAGACAGCTGACTAGCTAACAGAATACCAGTAGGGAAAGGGCGACTGAGTAATTTGGCTCTATATCATAGCTCAGCATTTGAAAGGATAATCTAAAACAGTTTATTGCTTATTGGAAGTGAATATTTTTGTAGTGGATATACAGCTTTGATTCATGTTAAAATTATACTAATTAGTATCCTCTGGCCCCAAATACTACTATTTTTAAGAATAACTATGGAAACAAGAAAATTTTGTAAATATAAAAAATGGTGTATAGACATACTAATAGCTTAAAAATGATCAAACATTGAAGGAGTTAACTTAAAAAAAGATTCTTTCTTAAAACTTCATATCAAATTCTGTATATCTCTCTCTTCTTGGTAAATAGTGGTTTCAAATTAAATTATAGTACTTCCATATTTTTTGATCTGATCTTTTCTGTGGTGAAAATCCTGGTGCATTATGGACCTTTAATTGTTGCTGAATTGTACTCTATTTTCAGTTGATTTTAAATAAATGCAAATCAAAACATGGATCCACAACTCACATCCCAGTAGAATATTTATTCTGTTTATTTGCCTAACATCTGTAGGAGAAGAAATAGCAATTGCTTTGATATAGAGCTTTACTCCTTGGTTCAAACAACTCCTATGGTGCCTGTTCCTCAAACACACCAACCTCTTAGAAAGTCTGTGTGAAACCTCAAAAAGTTAGAGAACTCAGATTCCCCACCCCCAGTAATCTCTCCCCAACAGAGGAGACTTGTTAATAGTTCTATCACTTTTGGAATTATTAATTTATATGAATATTCATGGACGCTGGGACTCATCATTTATCTGGATCTTTCCCTCACCTTATTCTTCTTGATATGATGAAAAACAAAGAATAGTTTATAAGAAATAATAATGGGTATGAGGTCAAAATGAAGTTTTTTAAATGTACCAATAGAAACTCAGTAAAGTTTTCCCTATATATTCAATTCTTCCATCAACCTCAGCAAAATTTTATTGAGCACTGACAGTATTCCAGACACTTTCCTAAGCACTGGGTATGTAGAAAATCCTACTTTCTGCTTTCATGGAATTCGTATGTCAAAATGGAGGTAGATAAAAATTGCTAAGGGAGAATAAAATGAGGAGCATCTAATTTTCCTTGAGGGGATTCAGGAAAATTTCCCGAAAGAGCTGATAGTTGATATTGGTCTCACTCTAAACGTTGGATGGGCAAATGAGGGTAAGAAGAGAATTTCAAAAATAGGGAACTATATGTATAGAGGCACAAGTGCATAGGAAAGCATTGTGTGCTCAAGAGAACTCTTAAGTTCTTTGGTAAGGTTGAAGCATAGGATCTTGAAGTGGAGAGAAACATGTTTGAAGCTGAAAAAATACTTAGTGTTAGACCCAGAGTGATTACATTAGAATAAGGATGTAGTATGATCTGCTTAAAATGCACTACATAACACTGTAAAGAGGGAATGAAAGATGATACTAGGATATATTTTCAATAGTATTATAAAGGTGTTAATATGATATTTTTTTACTATTAAGCATATGAAGACTAGAACTGTTGCATATATGTAGCAGATTATGTGATTGATTCTTAGAATGTAAAAATGTGCATTATTATAATCATAACAGTGAGCTAAACAGTACTCTCTCCCTTCACGTTGATCAGCTCCCTGAATACAAGGCATGTTAGGTGTAAGTCTTTAATGTGTCATTTGGACGTAGTTCATGGAGTGAAAGTCAAAATAGATGACGTGGGGAGCCATATTAAGTGAATTCCTTTGCAGATGAAAGTTAGGAATTTGGAAGGTGTATTTACTATTTTAAGCAACCAGAATCCCATCTTTAGCAAGCTACTGAAATGCCACCTTAGTTGATGCCGAAGTTTTGCCCTCTTGTACCTTAACTTTGGGAAATATATAACTATTTCAATATTATTCAAAAGTATGAATTATAATAAATTGCCACTCAGCTCTCTACTCAACCTGAAATGTGAGGCCAAATCCCCTATGATTCATTATTTGGTTTTTGACACAAGCAGCTTGATATTTTAAAAAGTAAGAAATTAAAGCAGGTACCTGAGGTTGAATGGCATCCCCAGGAGTCACACAGGAAGCTGTTTGAGAGCAAGGGTTAAATATTGTGACTTGAGTTCTCATTCTTCAATTTTGACGACTGGGCCTTAACATAGCAACTCACAAAAGTGCGTAAAATTGTTATGCTTCAGCATCCTTTCTGACCTGTTCATAAAGCAGAAAGATGGCTTGTTGAAAATCAACTGAAAAAGATTTTTGAACTATGTATATGTTCCCTGTCGGTTTTATTAATTGATTGAGCAGGAAAAAAAAAATGTGCTGAGCAAACAACAAGCTGGAAAGCTATATAACAAGCTTGCAGAATTGAATGTCTCAATCTGACTATTAGCTCTATCCCCTTGAGAAAAATTAGTGCTTTCATTTAATGAGGGATATGGAAAGGAAATGGAGAAGTCCATTTTAACTCTTTGAAGTAGATTTGCATTAGTTAACAACAGGAAATTAAAAAACACAAAAAATAACTCTTTGGGAATTCAGCTTTCATAATGGGATCTGGAAGGAATAATGAGAAACTTTGCAAAGTCATTCAACGGAAAAAGTTTAAATTTTGAAGGAAAGAACCAACAAAATGCCATTCCAATTGGAAGTAATCAATAAATAGAATATTTGAGATTTGTTAAGCCCAATCTGGAATTCTGGTAAGTCTTATAGAATTTTGCAGGAAATTTCAAGAAATTTTCACATCTTTCAGCCAATGGTTTTTATTCTGAATTTCTAATCTGTTCAAAATTGCAGAAAGAAATATTTCTGCTGCTTTTTCTCTCATCCGTTGTTATCACTTTTACAGTAAACCCTATTCCACTGAATCACATGTGTATTAATGCCATCATAACTGAATATCTCAATATATTAAATAATATTCAGAAAAATAGAATAGCTGTGAGACTGGGGACTTCTGAGCTCCCCATAATTTGTCTCTTCATAAGTTTCTCCAAACCTTTCTACGTATATTTGCATATTTGAGTTTAGGCGTAAGAAACTCATTAAAGATGATTCTTTTGAGGGAAAATACACCATCTGGATTTACTTACATTAGCTCAGTATTTACATTTTAGCTTCCCATTAGATTTGTGATTAAGAGAAAACATGAAATCAAATGATTGACTTCTCTATGCCACAAGACATTGTAGAACCAGTCCAGACAACCCACTGTGGTTGTGGAAACCATAAGATGCCAACCAACGTGAGATCACTCTGCTCGCAGAACTTCCGAATTAGGTCAGTGTGACCTTGAGCCAAGGCTTGAGTGTCAGATGCAAGGAGAATGGGAAGGAAAGCCCCAAAGAGCACTTTTCAGTTCCATTAGCTGATACATGTGATATGTTCTCATTCAGACTACAGATCCAAAACCAAGAGTACCAAGAAAAAAGTCTATACAGATAAATGGCTCAGAGAACTACCCAATATTCTCAAACAGAAGCACTAAGAACCTGAGTGTCTAAGTTTTAGTTAGGTCAAGCAAATATTAAGAGGTTTCAAAGAAGTTTGGAGAAAAGGATTAATAGGTATAAAATGCTCTTCAGTCTAAATAGTTTATATATAACATCTAAATATTACATATAAATTACATGTACAATTTATTGTATATAAATACATGTAGTAACATGTATCTGTGAGTACATACTCTATTAGATTTTCTTAGCCTATGACTATTGGATATCCAGTTGAAGTGATTATTTTAGGCAATTAAAAAATACTTATATTTTTATGTCTTTCACCTGTGTTTTGGTTCATTTCTTCAGTTTTTCAAAACCAGGGTAAGGTGATGTTTCTACTAGTCATGTTCTTACTTTAAGTGTTATTTCAACTCCAAGACAAATGATTTCTAGTTCCTTTTCAGTGAGTCAGCTTTGTATCCTGCCCATCCAAACTAATTACGCAAAACAAAATGGACAGAACCGAGAGAAATATGTTTGGACTGAAAGCCTAGTAATCTCTTCTGACACAGTATAACTTACCTTCTGAAGTGAACTTTTCAATGCAAACGTGCCTTGATTTTATTCATCCTTTTTCGCCCTATCTTATACACCTAATAGATTGGAAATGCCTGAAGAAACTTACATTTAACCTCTACCTCAGTCACTTCTCTACAAGGACTGAGTCGACTGGGAAGAGAAGGCAAACACACAGGAAATAGAGTGAAAAAGTGCAGAAGTGCATGCACTCTTTTGCAGAGTAACTCACAGAGTAAAATGTACCACACTGTATGCTAGATTTATTGGCCTCAAACAAATAATTTGCTCTTTGTCAGGAAGATTCACTCCTGCATTTTGCCTAGAGTGATTTCCTCTTCTCAGTTTTGTGTCTTCTTATTTACCAGAAATGTCTGCAGTATGCAGAAGGGAAGCAAAGTTCTCCTCAATGACTATAACTACAAGTAGAGAAGCAGCAATAACTTTCTCTCAGAGTGAAACAGAATTGTAGGATAATAGGGCCAAAAGGGACTTTCAGAGGTCATCCAGTCCATCCATCTGCCTTTAGGCTGGACTGAACCCAAACTTGCCTAGACAGATTGCTATCTACCAAATTTGGAAGGCCTCCAGGGAGAGAAATTCTGACAACCATTTTTAGCAATGCAGTCAATGCTTAGCAATTTGCACTCTGAGCAAATGCTTGCATACTATGTTATAAAATTCTCCATGCCCTCTCATTTTTAGCCTTTTCCCTCCAAAAGATTCTATATTCTTGTAGCTTAATCATGTTTTTTTTTGGCGCTTCTCCAGATAGCTTTAAATTTTGATCTCTAAAGTTATAAACCATCCCTCTCAACTAACCATGATACAGCTTAAGTGTCTGACTAGTATCCACTGTAATTGACTGTCATAGCTCCTGACTCCTATGGTTTTTTTTACATATTATCTTACACCTTAGCATTGCCTTGTTCACTCACATTGCATCAGTTAGAAATTGTCTTTGTTTGGGAATAACAGAGCTCTTAAAAAGATTGGTAAAAAAAAAAGCCAGAAGTTTATTTTTCTCTCATATAAAAATAGATATTCCATGGCAAGTAAGGTGATTTCATGATGTAATCTGTGTTTCAGACTCCTGTATTTCTGTTTTGGCATCTTTGTCACTGCCTTCCATCCTCAAGGTAGGCTAGATTTTGATCACTGCAGCTCCAAATATCGCATCCATGTTCCAGGAGGAAGGAAGAAGAATAAACTATCTCTACCAAGCAAGTCAACCTCCTTCTTAAGGAACTTTACAGAAGCCGAACTCCCAAATTTCTGTCTTCATGCCATTGGCCAGAATTTTAACACACAGCCACCCTTATTTGCATGAAAGGCCAGGAGATATAGTTTTCCATGTGTACAAATATTGCTTCAATAAAATCAGACTTGGAAGAAGGAAATCATAGATATTTCGTGGCAACTAGAAGTTGAAGCTATACATGCTTTAATTGAGCAATCAGACAGTTGATTCCTTTCCAGATAGATGTTGTGGTTGTACTATGTTTGATAAACCTTATGGGAGGCTTCTAAAGGGCAGAGAGAGCTGGTCATTAACTAGCTCAATGGCTTTGCAAACCAGTAAAATGATGTGTTTGAACAATATCTCTAAGCCTCCTTCCAAATATAAAATTGTATAAATTAAGTACAAAGATTCAGTATACCTGGGAATTACAAGAGAAAGGTCAGGCTGTGATGTAGCAGACTTCCCAGACGTCCAGACTGAATGTCCGTAGAGGATGGTTCCAGGGGAGCCAGAAAAAGCTGGCTGCTGCCTGAGAAAAAACCTGGATAAATGTAATTTATTGGAGAAAGGTACTCTTTCCCTTCCTCCCACCCTCCCTTATTTTTTCCCCCTTTCTTCCCCATTCCTTCCCTCTTCCTCTACTGCTACCCCCAATACCTGCTCCATGTCTTATATTTTTGCAGTCTTTACTTAATATTTTCCTTCCTTCAAATTTAGGCTTAAATTTGAGAGTTTTTAAAAACTATCTAAATTTTAAAACCTTTGCTATTATTTCTCATCTGTGGTCAACCAACCCTATTTCTTCATTTATTTTTACTATGTGGTTTGTCATCATGTATACAACTTTTATTGTGCTATTTAATATTTTGAGAATGCAAAATCATGTTAAATTGCTTTGTTATCTTATTCTCCCTCTGATGGTAAATTTCCTACTGTTTTGTTTTATTTTGCTTTCCTAAGACTACCCATAGTCTACAACCAAACAAATATACCCCAAATATTTTATTTTGTTGCTGCTTACTTTTATTTTGAAGGATCCTTTACTTAATTTTCCTTTGGATTACAAATCCCATCAAGTGATTGCTTTGCCACTTTTTACATCTCCAAATAAATTCTTATGTGTGAGATGTCAATTAAGAAAGCCATTTTTACCACATGCTTCTAGAGAGGAAATAGGTGTTATCTAGGCACTGGACCAGATCTTAATAAAAGCTCACAGTGAAAGCAGCATATCAAATAGTTCTGTTTTGTTCTGTTTTTTGTTAGGAAGACTCTTCCCGAGCTAACATACATTGCCCATCTTCCTCTTTTTTTTTTTTTTTGCTTGAGATTGTCACTGAGCTAACGTCTGTGCCAATCTTCTTCTACTTTGTATGTAGGAGGCCTCCACAGCATGGCTGATGAGTGGTATAGGTCTGCACGTGGGGTGAACCTGCGAAACCCTGACCAGAAGCAGGAGCAATCGGAACTTTAACCACCTGGCCACTGGCTGACCTCAGATGGTTTTTGTGTATATAAAGAAAGAGGGAGGGAAGGGGAGAGGATTGGAGGGCAGCAAAAGAGAAAAGAAGGAGGGCGAAGGCAGGGAAAGGGAGAAAGAGAGATAAGAGTGGAGAGAGAGAGATGGAGTGTATATACAGTAGAGTATCACTCAATACCCATTGCAATTGGCTCTAAAATTAAAATCCTGGATGTCTAAGTACGAGAAGAGCAAGATGAAGAATTCTGGGTGCTGAGAGGAGTCAAATGTTAGAGAGAAAAATATTAATGATTGTACCAAATTCTTTATGCACATACCTCACCCATTCTTCTCATTTTAACACTGGGTAAATCCACATCAGCATGATGGCGTGCTTCTTTTGAATGGCCAGGTGAGGAGGTGGGGAACCTCTAGGGATGAAACTAAAGGTCTCTTTCACTTAGCCACTCTGTGTTAGGAAGATCTGGGTGAGTTAACCAGCCAGGACAGTGCGACTTTTCTGGTATTAACAGTTCATCTCTTTTAGGAGCCTGGAGTTGAGACAATTGTTATTGAATTGCAGTCAGCAATATCTGCTAAACTGGAATTACTATATTTCTAGTTTTACATTGCATTAGATTTCACAGCCCCCAAAATCAGGAAAAAAAAAAAAAGATCTTGAGGCACACATATGAAAACATGGATTGGATTTTTAAATTGTTTATATATCATTATCTTCCTTGCTCAAATAGAAATAATCACCATGAAAGGAAGAAATAGTGCACCTTCTTAAAACACAATCTAGTACAGAGATCCTTTCTTATTGTCAAAGACTATTTTTGTTTGTTTCTGGGCTAAACTATCCTTGCTGAAATCTAAAGTTTTTCTATTTGATTGAGTTTTCTCCCAAAGTTTATTTAGTTCACAATGTGTATTTCCCTCTATCTTCAATAGCTTTTTCTATTTTCATGTGTCATTTTTTATTTTGGACATGTAATAGTTTCTGTGAGAAATATCTCCCAAAGCAAATGTAAATATTTCCAATGCACTAAATTAAAATATTTTTTTGCTATTCAGATAACCATGGAATATATAATAATTCTTTTGAAGAGGCAATTAGCAGTTAGTTCAGTGAGTTGAAGTGGTGCAACTTTTTTGAGTTTTGTTTCATTTTATTGCATGCAACCAAGGTACTATGTATCTGCAAAGGACCAATACTAATCTAAACAAGAAATGCCCAAAGCTTTTCAGTATAAGTTTTACTAATGTAGAATATTAAAGGGTCATCTAATTCTCTTTATGAGGTCACAGAAAGGTTGTTTACTTACTACTTACTCAGGATAGCTTGTTATTCAACTCTATTCCAATCTAAATAAAGTCACAACTAGAAAATTGTGTCCGAAGGGTTTCCTAATTCTTTAAAAAGAAGTTACTTGTATATACTTGTATCATACATGCAAATTGCTATGGATGTTTAGGATCATATTTTATGCTATAATAGCCATTAAAACTCAACATTTTAAATTGTATTACTTGTTTGCGTGCTTTTCAATTGAGCAAATGATTTTATTGTTGGCTTTGGACAACTAGTCCCTACTAATATGATAACAAATGAGGCACAGAACAGAAACTTCAATTTCCTTTTTTGATATGTTAAGGCCCATTTTGTTTGAGAAATACAAGGATAGGATGGAATATTTTCCCCTGCACTTATTGTATATAGGGAGGAAAATATATTTGAACTAAGATTAGGTATGAAGCTATAATTGAAGTGATATATTTAAACATCAAATAAATTTTCAGCTTTAAATACTGTGAGAATTAAATTATAATTTGTTTAAAAGTACCTCTGTGGAGGTCTAATATAGTAATATAAAGCAGACTAGTTGCCATTAATACAATCACGATTGACTGAATAGACAAGGAACTACAAATGAAATATGGATGGAAGGATGATCTAGCAAATAAAAGACAAAATGTTACCGCCTGTAAACATAGTTCCTTTACCCGCCACACAAGAGGGGCCAAATAAAACCTGGAACACCAGGCTTATGGCAAGGAAAGGGTTTTTATTTCAGATGATATCGGCCAAGAGATGAGAGTAAGCCCTCTAATTTGTCTTCTTTCATCTCATCTCCCCAAAAGATGGGAGGCGAGGGGTTGTAAAGGTTTGAGGCGAATGTGGCTGCTTGTAGAGAGGTAGGGGGAGTCAGTGGCCTTGCTCAAGGTCAGAGCTTTCCTCCAGCCTGCCTTCAGCCTTGGGATGAGGTTTGCTGGGAGGAGGAGGAGATGATAAGGAATCCAGGTGGGTGAACTTGGCTGTTTGTCTCCATGGTGGATAGTGGATTCTGGAGCCAGGAAACAAGGAAGTAAACAGGGGAAGAGTGCTTTGGTTTTAACCCCATAGATGCTGGGCTTAATGTAGGGGAAATGACATCAGGGTTGGCATCAAAAACATAGCATCTGAGAGAAGGCTTTGTGGGGGTAAATTGATTTATATAAACATATTAAAACCAATTTGAAACCTGATGAATTGGTTCTGGAGACTGTGATGTTTTAGTGAGGTCAACAGCCAAAGGGCAGGAAAATGGTATAAAATGACTATTACATATTTGTCATGTTCATGCAATAGATTAATCTAGACTCGGTAAGAAAAAATAGTTTGATTGAGTCAACTTTGGAAATTATCCTCTATGTCAACTGTTTTGTATGATGACAAAGAATTATTCACTCCAATATCCTTATGTCACCTTTGTAGTTGATGAAAACTCTGTCTTAATTTTAAAAGAACTAAATCAGGTGTGGGAAAGGTAGGATCATGTCTTCCAAAAACGGGTGGTACATAGAAGAAAGATATTAAATGAAAATATTTATTTTATTTGAAAGCATGCTCAAAGACTATTTCATGGGTCAGTTATCACTTAAGGTAGCTTACTTTTTTGCGTTTATTGTTTCAGAGACCTGCTATCTTCAGAGTTGCATATTTGTGCTAGTTTAATGTTCTTCTTCACAGAATCAGTCTTCATAAATGTGGTTGCCTTGTTTATTCTTTTATTTACCTAGGGTATAAATATTTGTTGAAAATCCAATATAGACCAGTCAACGTGCTGGAGTCTGAGGATATGCAAATGGTTCTTACCCTTAAGGGGTTCCCATCATTGTGTGTGGATGCAACTTATTAGCAAATAAATTTAAACTAATGTACTTAGAGTACAGATAAAAATATGTTATTGTCTTTAGAGAAGGCACAATTGGACCTGTAGCTGGAGTTCCCTGGAGGAACGTTGCCACGGATCAATTATAAGTATATCCATCACTTAGCGGGAACATGGTCAGAATAAAATGAATTTTACTTTGAATCATATCACTTTTTGTTTTTTTTAATCTTTAGGTATGAAATAATCAAGTTCATTAAAAAGTTTTCCAGGTTGTACTTTTTAGGTATTTTTCATTTGCTATTTACCATAATACCTTCAAATGCCTTAAACAAAAGTGAGGATTTATTGGCTCTAGTAACTTCATTTTAGGCCTTGCCCCAATGATCCTATTGACTTCAGAATTAAATCCTCACTACTCTTAAGTCCAGGTAAAATAGAAATGTTTTTGCTCCTCCCTCTGCCTTTCTTACCACTAATTAAGAATTAAGTGAAAGTGCCAGAAATCCACTACTCTCTACCCCTCACCTCTTTCTGTCTGTCTTGAATCCACCAGTACTTATCCTGATGTCTACATTATTATGTTCTGTTTTTCATTTATGCCCATCACCACACAACTGTAATCATCACAAAGGCTCTTATTTTCTCAGTCAACTCATTTCCACTGTGCCCTCCATATCTCACAGTCTACTATCTGCAGAAATCTCTGCATACTCTACCTAAACTCTCAAAGATCCCATCAGCTTCTTGGTAAGGAACACCTGACCCTCCCTGATTCCCCTGCAGACCTCTCAAATGAAAACTGTTTTCCCCCAATGATTCTCCTACCACTAGACTTAAAGTTCCTCCCTCCACCTTATTGCTGCTTGCAAACTATTCTCCATCGTTCCCTAAAAATGTTCAGCTTTATAGCTCATGCCATTAGATTATTTTATCCACTGCTCTACATTGTTATTATCATCTACTGACACTGAGGTCATTCCCTCTTCTTTCTCAATGATTGTAGCTCTGACTCTCCACATACTTCTGTCTTAATTCTTAGCAAATTCAATACACTTTTAGATAATGTTCGTAATACTTGGGCTCTCACTTTCTTTGCCTAATCTCAGCTACTCACCAACTGCCATTCTCTGAGGTCTAGAGAACTTTGCCATCGGTAATCATTGTAAGCCCTCTATTATCTCGATTTTGTGAAGCCCTCTCTTTGACCACTACCACTTATTTTTCTAGCTTACTACCTCTAGTACCTCTTATCTCTAGTACTTCCATCCCAGCAATCCACCAGAATATTATGTCCATTTAAACTCCCAACTTTCCACAGATTTAGACACCTTTGATGTGTTCACCTTCCTCCTCTTCCTCCTTCTTATTCAATTTCATGGCCTATCATTTAATCACTCTACTGCATGGTACCTCAACTTCCTAGCCATTCCCTTGCTCTCTCATACTCAACTGGTATAGCCACAATTCGAATTAAATCCAACTTTCCTCCTAATCTGTTCCTCTACCTGTGCAACTGAACCTGGCTGGAGGAAAGCAAATAATCATGCTAACTGGTTTCACTTTCAATTCATGACCATAAACTTCAGTTTCATTCTTAATGTTATCAGTCAATCATATTATACATTCCTAGTTAACTTACTGTCCTTGAAGTCTATTTCACATCTTATCTCTTCTCAAACTTTCTTACCCATCTCACTCTCACTTAATTATTTTACTTCCTAAATCTCTGAGAAAGCTGAAGCAATCAGAAAAAAATGTGCACTCCCATCGTTAGACATACTACTTTTTGTCATCTGCATTTACGCATTCTACCTTCTGACCTGTTACTGTGAATGACCTGTCCATAGTCTTATTTGAAGTCAATACTAGATCTCATCTGTTTTGTGCTAATCCAACACATTGCTCCAGCTGTCCTCTCTCTCCTAGATTATCCATTTCTCACTTTTACTGGATCATTTTCATAAACATACAATCATATTATATCTTCCATCTTAAAAATATGTATATTTTTTCTTGACTCGAATTCCCCTGCCATCTACTGTACTATTTATTTGCTTCTCTTCTCTTCGTCTCCATTTGTCCTACTCTCATTCTCTATTAAACATACCACGAGCATGCTTTCACTTCCACCACTCCACTGAAACTGCTCTCATCAAGGTCACCAGTAACCTCTGTAATGGGATAACCACTGGTCAATTAAAAAAATTTCTTCTTATTTCTCTATCAGTAATTTATTTTATTTTTTTGAAAGATTGGCCCTGAGCTAATACCTGTTGCCAATCTTTTCTTCTTCTACTTCTTCCCAAAGCCCCCGAGTACATAGTTGTATATTCCAGTTGTAGGTCCTTTAGTTGTGTTATGTGGGATGCCACCTCAGCATGGCTTGATGAGCAGAGCTAGGATCCAAACTGGCAAAACCCTGGGCTGCCAAAGTGGAGCACATGAACTTAACCCCTCAGCCATGGGGCCAGCCCCCTCTATCTGTAATTTCTGACATAGCTGATCACTTCCTCCTCCTTATTACACATTCTTCACTTGCCCTTCAGGACACTACCACACTCTGTTGGTAACCTTCTTAGCTCACTGGCTGCTCCTTTTCCATCTCCTTTACTATTCCTCTATTTCTCCTTAAATAATCTCAGTCCTTGGTCTTCTTCTCTACTTAATTTACACTCTAGGTGATCTCATTTAGTCTCATGGCTTTTAATATCACCTGTGTGCCAATGACTCCCAATTTTTTTCCAATCCAGACTACTCTCTAACTTCACATATGTTCATTCAACTGCATTCTCAACATCTCCACTTGAATTTTAATAGATATCTCAAACTCAAATGCCCAAGATCTTCTGCACTCCTCAGAACAACTATACCTATAGCTTTTCCTTCTCAGTTGGTAACTAGTGTTTTAGTTTCCCACACCAAAAATATTGGAGAGATCTCTGACTTTATTTATAATTCCCCATGTTGACTCCATTAGGATATATTATTAGCTATACCTTTTAAATATATCCAAACATTCTATCACTTTGCACCAGCTCAATTGCTGCTATCTAGCAGTTATCTTGCACCTGAATGACTGCAACAGGCACATAACTGGTCTCCTTTATTTCTACATTGGCATACCATGTTCTGTTCTCAAAAAGTCACTGGCTGACATTTTAAAAATTTGTATCAGACCATATCAGGTCATATCACAGTTTTGCTCAAAACCTATGCTGTAGGTTTACCCTTATACTCAAAATAAAGTCTAAAGTCCCCCAATGATGTATGAAACCCTATAAATCTGGCCCCTTGTTGTTTGACCTCACCTCCAGCTACTTCTCCCTACCCCACAACTGCTCATTCCGTCAAGTATATTGGCCTTCTTACTAGTTCTAAAATATGTCAGGGGTGTTTCTGCCTTTGATACTTTGTATGAGTTGTTCCATAAAAGAGGAGGAAAAAAATTTTGTTATTATCACTTGATTCTTTTAGAATGCTTGTAATTAGAAAGAGCCAAAGACTCTAACGGGTGATTGCAATAGTGGAAAATTGATTACCTTGGACAATAATTAGATTGACAATTTTTAAACAAGAAGACCTCTGAAGAGAATGCAATCTGATGTCAATTACTTTCAAGAAAAACATGAAAAAACACCATGCAAAATTTTAGTAACTAGCCTATATTTAAGAGAAATTAGGTTTCTGAGTGCTTGAATGCATTTATCTTAGTGTTTCATTCTGCTTTACAATTCTGACACCAATATCAGATGCTGTAGCCTTTTGGAGTTTTTATTGTTGTGACTGTACAAATCCTCTTCATCTCCCTTTTCTTCTATTCACCCACAGCATCCTGTTTCCCTAACACCTGAGTGGAGAGTAAAAGTGAAGGCCCTTACCCTTGCTCTTGCTTCTTCATCAGATTCTAAATAAATTGCAGTCAGCCTCACGTTTAGGCTAAGGAACACTTGCCTGCACCAACATTTCAAACCAAGATGTTTATTAACTATCATTAACTGAATCACAGCAGGATCCACAAGGCATAGCTATAGCATACACAAGCCTTGTACTCAGAGGTTCCAGTTTATTTAGGAGATGGGTCAAGATGTCCCTTTACAAGGTCATCCACAATTATATATATATATATAATGTTGTGCCTTTGTACCCACAGTTAAAGACACTTGTGTAATCTGTTCAACGTATACTAGTACCTGAGGAAACTGATTAGTGATAGGTTCCCTGGGAGCTTTTTCAGCTAGATAGGTGTTGCACATGTGGTCCAATCCAGCTCTGTAAGTCAAACTTTAGCTCAGTATTATTAATCAGGAACTGGCATTCTGAATCAGGGTGCTCCTGGACTGCCATTTTGTCTGTATTAGGACCCTAGACAGCAGTTGTGCATTGGCAACTAACCATACCCCCAAGGCCAATATCCCATCTACAGATTATCATGAAAAACGTAGAAATAAATCATCTTTCAGTCTGAGAAGTGCAACCACTTATATCCACTTACACAAGAACCTATGTATGACACACTAAAGAAAGAGTATGAGGAAGAACCTGTGAAACAGAACTAGTTTTCAAAAATGACTGTTATTTATATTCAAGAAAAAGATGTTCTTTTTAATGAGTGATTAGCTTTGTGTGTTTGCACGTTAAGGCAACGGGTCTGTAAGTAAGTGTGTCGTGGAAGAATTATTGTCTAAAAATTAATTTTCATTAGGGTTTCTTTTTTAAAACGTAAATTAAGGACACAAAATGCACTTAGATTTTCTCCATTTGTAGTTGAGGAGAACAGCACTGAGTTCATCTTAACAACGAAAAATCACATTTACTTTGGATAGGTACTATGTACACTAACTGGAGAAGAACTACTGCTATGTCTTGTTTCTCCACTGACTTACATTAGTCCCTCCTTCTGCTGCCCTGGAGAGAATGACACTCGGCTAAATGTCTTGCGAAAACACACACAATGAATTGAAAAAAGCTGTAGCCTTTCAGGGCTCATTAACATTGATTTTGAATGATATGTCACTGCCCAAGGTATACTGGCCCAAACAATCCTCAGCCTTTTTCTTTAGCCTTTTCCCTAGTCTATAATGTGAATTCTGATATTGGTTCAAGAGGAAAAGAAGTAGAAACCCTTCAAAACACCAAGTGTCTTGGACATTCTTTCATGTTTATTTGTTCTCATTCATTTTATAAATGCCTGAGCTAAATGTGGGACCTAATATTGAGTCATGCCTTCAATATAAGAAGACTTTTACCCTCCATGAAATGTCCCCTCTCTCATTTCTTTCACAGCCCAGTTTCTTGGAGGAAAGAAAAGCTCACACACAGTAGCTTTATTTTTTTAGTCACAGTGGATGCTTATCTGTCTAATTTTAGCTGCCAATCTTTCCCTCTATTATACTATCCTGTCTCCTGAATTGTCTTGAGCCCTATGGTCACCTGCAAATCGCTTCTCTAACTCTTTCCCTCTTTTCACCACAGCAACTCCCAAGCTCTCGTTCTTCCCTGGGCTTCCAACTTCTCCCTTGCTCTCCTTACTTTACTGTCTTTGAGCCATCCTATCCACTTTAGCTACTACCTACTTGACCATGACTCCTATCTCTACTTTTCCTCCTCTCCTGAGATCCAGGTGTATGTCTGACTATCTCCTACACACTTCACAGGGATGCCCCACAGGCATTTCAAACTCATGTCCAAATCTGAAATCATCATATTATACTCTAATCTACTATTCCTTCCATCTATTTTTCTTAATGTTGTCATGATCCATACTGTGATTCAACCAGGCTCCTGAAACCATGCTAGAATATTCCTTTTCTCTTGCGTTATCCAAAACACTCACCAAGTTTAAATTATTCACTCTTAGCTAGCTCCAGAATACACTGACTTCTGCCCATCTAAACTGATTCTGAGTTCTGCTCATAGTAACATTTCAATAAGGTTAAGGTAATAACCTCACACTTCGTTTTTGGCCACCTGTACTAACCCATTCCAATCCATAATCTATTTAGTCAGCAAAACTATCTTTCTAAAAGGCAAATCGAATATTCGGTCCCTTGCTTAAACCTAGTAGATGAATTATAAACTTCTTAACAAGGCAGATATAAGGTCTATGCCTATTTCTCCAGCCTCATCTAGTCTTCTTATGCACTTTAGGTTTCAGCTAAACGAAAACTTTCTGAATCAGTTACAATCAATCAATGGCTTTTTGGTTTTGTAAATCTTGTTCCCTTTCCTTGAAAATCTTTACTATGAGATCTTGTTCCTGTTCACCAGAAAGTGCTTACTCATCTTTGAAAGCTCAGTCCACACATCTTAGTTTTAGAAAGGTTTTCTGGATCTGAATTGCCCTTTTCACAAATGCCTATGCATATCTTATTGTAGCATTACATTCACTCACTCATTCGTTACTTCGTCTATTCAACAAGTGTTTACTGAGTTTACTGAACATCTATAATGTGTTTGGCTGTGTGCTGGGTGTTGGAGATTCAAAATAAAGTGATGTTATATCTAATCTCAAATGTTCACTGTCAAAGAGAAAATAGACCTTCAAACTAACAATTAGAAAATGATATGGACAATTTTGCAATGTTATATTTGAACTAGTATGACGTAACATGAAGATCATAGGTATATCAATCATGAGGATACATGCAGAATGACAGAAATCACTCTGTATTTAAACAGAGGAAATTTAAGGCAGGAAATTTTTACATAATTAGTGGGAGAACTTAAAAATTAAGGATAGATGGTGAGGTAACCTAGAGATTAACAACAGCAGGAAGCCACTATTCATCTCTAGGCTGGAGAGAAAAAGGGAAGATTCTGTAGGACCGGTCCCAGTTTGTCCCAGGAAGCTAGAGCCATGGAGGAGGTGCGACCAATGCTGGAAATACTGAGCAAGGTAGAGAGGGAGAGGGAAGAACTCCGTCTCTTCTCCTTTTCTAGTCACTGCTTCCCACTGCTGAACTCAGTCAGAAGCAGCAATGAATATAGGAGTCTTGGAAATGCAAGTTTGAGCTTTGATTTTCTTCTTTATTATATAGGACAGGAAGGCCTACCTTGATAAGCTAGTGTGATAATTAGTGATAATATGTAAAAAATAGCTTGTTGGTGCACTGGGAAAACTTAATATTCTCTGAATGAAAGATAGTATCTTTATCAGTTTGCATATATTCAAATTCAAATGGAAACAGAGTTTCAAAATTAGATATTTTACAGGTCTACCTCATTCTCTTTGCACTTCTCATGTTTAGCAGACTATCTGGAAGAAAATTCTTATTCGTAATTATTATTAATTTATTCTTGTATTCAACAATGTTTATGGCTGTATGTGCTAAGTTAGATGCTAAAGATACACAATGCATTCTTGCTCCACGATTCAGTGGATCTATTTAGATTTTGTGATGGGAGATCCTTGCTCCCACCCCTGTCCTCACTCCTAACTTTTTAGTAATTTCTTAGCAGCGGCATTCCTAAAACAAAAGAAAAACGTATGTCACTATGAATTTAAATTGTCTGCAGTATCTGCTATTCTTACACAGGCCCATGTTTTCCTGGCTGAGGCACTTTAGGCTGAACTCTGAGAAGATGCTGACTGCTGAACAAGCAGCAAACAGAAGAATTCTGTGCCCACTGGGCATGATGTACTCCATCCATTAAAGCAAGAGAAGAAAAAACTGAAATCAGCTCTTAGGGAGATATGTAAATTGAATTTTTCATCGTTTCTTTTTTTTTTTTTAACGTTGCCTTTGAGATATTTATTCAAATAGGTACACATTAGATACCATCCATAAATGATTAAATGAATCAGTCTTTTAAAAGGTTTTTGACCAGGGCTGAGTTTATAAAGCACACGGGCATTTTCTCCTCTAAAATGAGAGACAGTTTAAGTGCATAGTCACAAAAGTTCTTGGCAATTGCAATTCTGCAATGTAAGGTTGAGTGATCACTTGTGACTGGTCATTTTCTGTCACATTTTGAATGCAAATCTGACCATGACAGCTAAAAAGAAAGATATGTTTGAAAAGCTTTGGCCAACGTTATTGATGGTTGTATATAAAAGTGGTGACTCAAGAGGATTTCCAGATCCCTCCTGGTCTTGGACAAGAGCTCTTTGTAGAGATAAGGAGAAGGATCTCCTGTCAAGTAAAATTGATCAATCTTCATCTTTTTCTGAGAGTAGCACTATTCCTCTCTTCTCTGAGATGTTTACAGGGTAAAGACATTTGCATTCCAACACAGACTGGTAAAATCGTCACTAACTGACCTTCACTAAAGAAAAGGTATTAAGGCTGTATTTTAAATGGAAGGAAAATGATCTCAAATAGTAGTACTAAGATGCTAGAGGAATGATGAGCAAAGATATTAGTAAACATGTAGGTAAATCTAAAGCAGTACTATATTAATATTGCTAAATTAAATAAAATATCATATTAAGGAGACTAATGATAATAAATACTTTGGTCTCATTTGATTAATTTACCCTCATATTAATGAGATTTTATTTAATGTATTTAATTTAGACAGACCTCAGATAGTAAATGTCAGCATAAGTTATGACATAGAGGTGATTAGAAATAAAGTTTTCTTTGGTTGGTTTGTATAAACAGTTTAAGTAGCCCCACAGTAGTGGTCCTCAGAGACCAGTGGGCACAGGAAAGCACCAGGTCTTAATGAGAGATTGGACATTTCAGCCAGTAAGTTCCTCATTTTGCTCTTACCCAAGAAGCATCTCTTTCACTCACTCATGAGGAAAACGTTGTGCAATCTCCACTCCTTAATGTCAAATCAGAAAGTGTGTGGCTTAAAAACAGAATATTTTTGGAGGGAGGGGGTCCAAGATGGCGCCATGAGTAGTCCTCTTTGTCTCTCCCCCTTCGAGTCTACAATTATTTGGACACTTATCGCTTAACAAAGGATATCCAGACAACATCTCAGGACGTCTGAGAGACCCACGCGACTATACATCGTAAGGCAGACGGACTTTCCTCCGGGAGGATGTGGAAATAGGTGAAAGCTCTCCGACCCCGACCGAACAGCCTAGTACCCGCAAGCGGCTTTCTTCCAACGGACGCCCCCAGAAGATCAACACACATCTAGGGCAGGAGCGAGCACACAACAGAGGAGCGACGGTGGAAACAGGTGACCAGAACCCTACCTAAACCCCCCGCAATTACTCCTAAATGCAGAGGGAAACTTTGGAGTTGCACACCTGGGCACGCGGGGAGAATCTCTCCCCGCCATTGGCGGGGAGATCCCGCCTGGTCTTCGCGGCGCCCGGAGGGTGCCAGAGAGAGTCGCTGAGGGTACGGAGGTCTCCTGGCTGCCACTGCCGGCACAGTGGGGCTAGGGATTGCCGGAGATCTCCGAGCAGACTGGGGCTGGGTGAAGCTCCAAAGACTCCACACCCCGGAGGGGAAGCTCCGGAGTTCCGCCCGGGCAGCAGACAGAACTCTCTGTCTGCCGTTAGCGGAGGGGCCACGTCCAGCATTCAACTCTGGGAAAGTCCCGGAGAGAATCCCAGAGGGCAGGGCGACCTCCAGCTGCCACTGCCCACCCCGTGGGGCTAGGGATTGCCAGAGATCGCGGAGAGGACTGGGGCTGGGTGAAGCTCCAGAGGCCCGCTCCGTGCCCCAGAGGGGAAGATCCAGAGTTCTGCCCAGGCAGCAGACAAAACTCTCTGTCTGCTTTTAGCGGAGGGGCCACGCCCAGCATTCAACTCCGGGAAAGTCCTGGAGAGAATCCCAGAGGGCGAAGTGACCTCCAGCTGCCGTTGCTCGCCCCGTGGGGCTAGGGATTGCCGGAAATCTTGGAGAGGACTGGGGCTGGGGGAAGCTCCAGAGGCCCGCTCCGTGCCCCAGAGGGGAAGATCCAGAATTCTGCCCGGGCAGCAGACAAAACTCTCTGTCTGCTTTTAGCGGAGGGGCCAAGCCCAGCATCCACAATACCGAGAGGGTCCCGGAGAGGAGAATATTAGGCAGGGTAGCAACTGACCAGCTACCACTGAAATCAGGATCTCGAGCTATCCCCACAAGTCAGGGCAAAGGGCTCCCCAAGTTCCTGGGGAACAGGACTGGGGCTGGGGGGAGTTCCAGCGACCCAGCTCTGTAGCCTAGGGGGAAACCCTATAGGCTCACAGCAGCCTCAGGGGAAGCCTCTGCACAGCACCAGTAGAAAGCACCAAACCAGCAGCCACAAGGCTGGAAGACCCCAGGACAAAAGCAGCATAGCTAGGTGAACTAACCACAGACTGTAGAAGATGCCAATAGCTCTCCTGCGACCCATAGCGGACAAGTGAGGTTTTGTGGGTGCCGACAGCAACGGAGCGACAAATATAAGTGATCCCACCCCTGGGCACTGGAAAAGCCCATAACACCGTTGCAGACCCCAAGGAGGGAGCACGTCTAGGTGGGCTGCAACAGTAGGCACCAGCAGCCTGAAGCGCCCCTGTGACGGCCCCCATGGCAGAGGAGGGAATCCAAAGGACCACTGGGACTACAAGGAGGGGCCCAGGCCCAGTTAGCAACTGCGGACAGGGTTCCTGGTTGGTGCAGTATAAACAGCTGCTCCCCCACCGCAGCAGCTGAAACAAGTGAAAGGAGCAACTAAACTCTATTTCCATGTGGAGGCACAAAACAACAACATCAAGCAATATGAAAAAATACATTAAATCTCCAGAACGGAAAGAAAATAACAAAGACACAGAAAACAGTCCCAAAGAAAATGAGATATATAACCTAAATGATGATGACTTCAAAACAGCCATCATTAAAATACTCAATGAGTTAAGAGAGAATTCTGACCGACAACTCAACGAGTTCAGGAGCTATGTCCCAAAAGAGCTTGATACAATAAGAAGAACCAAACAGAAATATTGGAAATGAAGAACACAATAGAGGAGATTAAGAAAAGTCTAGATGCTCTGAACAGTAGGGCCAATAATATGGAGGAAAGAATTAGCAATTTGGAAGATGGCAATATAGAATTGCTGCAGGCAGAGGAGGAGAGAGAAGCAAGACTAAAAAGAAATGAAGAAACTCTCCGAGAATTATCAGACACAATTAGGAGATGCAATGTAAGGATTATAGGTATACCAGAGGGAGAAGAGAAGGAGAAAGGGGCAGAAAGCCTATTCAAAGAAATAATGGCTGAGAACTTCCCAAATCTGGTGAGAGAGATGGATCTTCAGGTGACAGAAGCCAATAGATCTCCAAACTTTATCAATGCAAGAAGACCAACTCCACGGCATATAGTAGTGAAGCTAGCAAAAGTCAACGACAAGGAGAAAATACTAAGGACAGCCAGGCAAAAGAAACTAACCTACAAAGAAACCCCATCAGGCTATCAGCAGATTTCTCAGCAGAAACTTTACAGGCTAGAAGAGAGTGGAATGATATATTCAAAAATCTGAAGGACAAAAATCTACAGCCGAGAATTCTCTACCCAGTGAAAATATCCTTCAAATATGATGGAGAAATAAAAACTTTCCCAGATAAACAAAAATTAAGGGAGTTCATTGCCACAAAACCTCCTCTTCAGGAAATCCTCAGGAAAACCCTCATTCCTGAAAAATCCAAAAAAGGAAAGGGACTACAAAACCAAGAGCAGAGGAGATAAGTAGTAGGACAACAACAGAGAGTAGCAGCTTTTCATCAGAACAGATTAAACCATGGGACGAGAAACAAAGGAAATTGAAGAAAACCGGAAAACAAGACACAAAATGGTAGTGGTAGGCCCCCACATCTCAATAATCACTCTAAATGTAAATGGATTGAACTCCCCAATCAAAAGACACAGAGTGGCAGGATGGATCAAAGAACAAGATCCAACAATATGCTGCCTCCAGGAAACACACCTCAGCCCCAAAGACAAACACAGACTCAGAGTGAAGGGATGGAGAACAATACTCCAAGCTAATAATGAACAAAAGAAAGCAGGTGTCGCTATACTAATATCAGACAAGGTAGATTTCAAAGCAAAACAGATGAAGAAAGACAAAGAGGGACAATACATAATGATAAAAGGGACTCTCCACCAAGAAGACATAACACTTATAAATATATACGCACCCAACACAGGAGCACCAAAATTTGTAAAGCAACTCTTAACAGAACTAAAAGAAGACATCAACAACAATACAATAATAGTAGGGGACCTCAACACACCATTAACACCAATGGACAGAACATCCAGACAGAAAATCAACAAGGAAATAATAGAATTAAATGAAAAATTAGACCAGATGGGCTTAATAGATATATATAGAACACTTCATCCAAAAACAGCAGGTTACACATTCTTCTCAAGTGCACATGGAACATTCTCAAGGATTGACCATATTTAGGGAACCAAAGCAAACATCAATAAATACAAGAGAGTTGAAATAATATCAAGCATCTTTTCTGATCATAATGCTATTAAACTAGAAATCAACTACAAGAAAAAAGCAGAGAAAGGTGCAAAAATGTGGAGACTAAACAACACGCTTCTGAACAAACAATGGATCATAGAAGAAATTAAAGAAGAAATCAAATTTTATCTGGAGACAAATGAAAATGAGAACACGACATACCAAATCATTTGGGATGCAGCAAAAGCAGTCCTAAGAGGGAAATTCATCGCAATACAGGCTCACCTCACTAAACAAGAAATAGCTCACATAAGCAACCTCAAACGACACCTAACAGAACTAGAAAAAGAAGAACAAACAAAGCCCAGAGTCAGTAGAAGGAGGGAAATAATAAAAATAAGAGCAGTAATAAACGATATTGAAACAAAAAAGACAATAGAAAGGATCAATGAAACAAAGAGTTGGTTCTTCGAAAGAATTAACAAAATTGACAAACCCCTAGCCAGACTCACCAAGAAAAGAAGAGAGAAATCGCAAATTAATAAAATTAGGAATGACAGAGGAGAAATCACAACAGATACCAATGAAATACAAGAGATCATAAGAGAATACTATGAAAAACTATATGCCAACAAATTGAACAACCTGGAAGAAATGGACAAATTCCTAGACTCCTACAATCTCCCCAAACTGAATCAGGAAGAAATGGAGAATCTGAATAGGCCAATCACAAGTAAGGAAATAGAAACGGTAATCAAAAACCTCCCCAAAAATAAGAGTCCAGGACCAGACGGCTTCTCTGGAGAATTCTACCAAACATTCAAAGAAGACTTAATACCTATTCTCCTCAAACTGTTCCAGAAAATTGAGAAAGATGGAGTACTCCCTAACACATTCTATGAAGCCAACATCACTCTGATCCCCAAACCTGACAAGGACAACACAAAGAAGGAGAACTTCAGGCCGATATCACTGATGAACATAGATGCAAAAATCCTCAACAAAATTTTGGCAAACCGAATACAGCAATACATCAAAAATATTATACACCATGATCAAGTGGGATTTATACCAGGGACACAGGGATGGTTCAACATCCGCAAGTGAATCAATGTGATACACTACATCAACAAAATGAAAAACAAAAACCACATGATCATCTCAATAGATGCAGAGAAAGCATTCGACAAGATCCAACACCCATTTATGATAAAAACCCTCAATAAAATGGGTATAGAAGGAAAGTACCTCAACATAATAAAGGCCATATATGACAGACCCACAGCCAACATCATACTCAATGGACAAAACCTGAAAGCCATCCCTCTGAGGACAGGAACAAGACAAGGGTGCCCACTTTCACCAATCCTATTCAACATAGTACTGGAGGTGCTGGCCAGAGCAATTCGGCAGGAAAAAGAAATAAAAGGAATCCAAATAGGTAACGAAGAAGTAAAACTCTCGCTGTTTGCAGACGACATGATCTTATATATAGAAAACCCCAAAGAATCCATAGAAAAACTATTAGAAATAATCAACAACTACAGCAAAGTAGCAGGGTATAAAATTAACGTGCATAAATCAGTAGCATTTCTATACACTAACAATGAACTAACAGAAAAAGAACTCAAGAACTCAATCCCATTCACAATCCCAATGAAAAGAATAAAATACCTTAGGATAAACTTAACCAAGGAAGTGAAGGATCTATACAATGAAAACTACAAGACTTTCTTGAAAGAAATTGACGATGACATAAAGAGATGGAAAGACATTCCATGCACATGGATTGGAAGAATAAACATAGTTAAAATGTCCATACTACCTAAAGCAATCTACAGATTCAATGCTATCCCAATCAGATTCCCAAGAACATTCTTCACAGAAATTGAACAAACAATCCTAAAATTCATATGGGGCAACAAAAGACCGCGAATTGCTAAAGCAATCCTGAGCAAGAAAAACAAAGCCGGCGGAATCACAATCCCCGATTTCAAAACATACTACAAAGCTACAGTGATCAAAACAGCATGGTACTGGTACAAAAACAGGTCCACAGATCAATGGAACAGAAGTGAAAGCCCAGAGATAAAACCACACATCTATGGACAGCTAATCTTTGACAAAGGAGCAGAGGGCCTACAATGGAGAAAAGAAAGTCTCTTCAACAAATGGTGCTGGGAAAACTGGACAGCCACATGCAAAAGATTGAAAATTGACCATTCTTTTTCACCACACACCAAAATAAACTCAAAATGGATCAAAGACCTAAAGATTAGGCCTGAGACAATAAGTCTTTTGGAAGAGAATATAGGCAGTACACTCTTTGACATCAGTTTCAAAAGAATCTTTTCGGACACTGTAACTCCTCAGTTGAGGGAAACAATAGAAAGAATAAACAAATGGGACTTCATCAGACTAAAGAGCTTCTTCAAGGCAAGGGAAAACAGGATTGAAACAAAAAAACAGCTCACTAATTGGGAAAAAATATTTACAAGCCACTTATCCGACAAAGGGTTAATCTCCATAATATACAAAGAACTCACACTGCTTAACAACAAAAAAAAACAAACAACCCAATCAAAAAATGGGCAGAGGACATGAACAGACATTTCTCAAAAGAAGATATGAATATGGCCAATAGACACATGAAAAGATGTTCATCATCACTAATCATCAGGGAAATGCAAATCAAAACTACACTAAGATATCACCTTACACCTGTTAGATTGGCAAAAACATCCAAAACCAAGAGCAACAAATGTTGGAGAGGTTGTGGAGAAAAAGGAACCCTCATACACTGTTGGTTGGAATGCAAACTGGTACAGCCACTATGGAAAACAGTATGTAGATTTCTCAAAAAGTTAAAAATAGAAATACCCTATGACCAGCCATCCCATTACTGGGTATCTATCCTAAGAACCTGATATCACAAATCTCAAGAGTCCATTGCACCCCTATGTTCATCGCAGCATTATTTACAATAGCCAAGACGTGGAACCAGCCTACATGCCCAGAAACTGATGATTGGATAAAGAAGATGTGGTATATATACACAATGGAATACTTCTCAGCCATAAAAAAAGACAAAATTGGCCTATTCACAACAACGTGGATGGACCTCGAGGGTATTATGTTAAGCGAAATAAGCCAGTCAGAGAAAGACGAACTCTATATGACTCCACTCATAGGTGGAAGTTAGTATATTGATAAGGAGATCTGATCGGTGGTTACCAGGGAAAAGGGGGGGTGGGGGGAGGGCACAAAGGGGGAAGTGGTGTACCCACAACATGACTAACAAAAATGTACAACTGAAATCTCAGAAGGTTGTAATCTATCATAACATTAATAATAAAAAAAAAAACAGAATATTTTTGGCAGCAGAGTCTGGGGGTCCAATCCATTATAAACAGATCAGTTTTAATTGACTGAGTGGTTTACAAAATTGTAGGTTGATTTAGAGACAGCTTGTGTACTTCATATCCTAAAGTTTCCTTTTTTTTCTACATGAGACAAAAGTTAAATGACAAATTTCCATTTTTTAATACGTATTTTAAATACACGTTTGCAGGCAAAATTATGAAGAAATGCAATGAAATAGAGTGCATATTCTTATCCTTAAAAAAATTTACCTTAAAAGATATACGGTAGAGAGATCAAATACCAAAAGGACTTCTAATATATACATTTCAAAATAATTATAGAAGCAATTGCATGAGATCATGTAATATTATTTGTCAAATATTAAATATATGACCTAGCCCAGAACCTGGTAACAATACTTCAATAAGCATTTTGCATGATATGTACAAAAGCTATTATTAGAATTTGGAAGAAAGTTTGAATGGAAATTGGATGACTATGGAAGACTAATTGAAAAGGGATTTCAGTTGAGAAGTGGGATTGAAATTTGTTTTTTTAACAATGGGAGGAAAGGAAATAGAAAATGCTAGACTGATGAAAATGTGCATAAAATCAGAGAAACAGGAAAGCATATCCAAATCCATATTCTTTTTACTGTACACCCTAGATTCAGGATAATATGATATTTTGAAGGAGGACTTAAACAAAACAGACCATTCATGAATAATATAGTCATTCAGTGGTAACATCTAGGAAGTACATAAGTGGTAAGAATGGTTACATCCAGGAGGTACAAGAAAGTGGGGTGGGAAAAGTAGATTACCTCATGAGAACGAAATTGCCTCTAGGGAGAACCAGCAAGTGTTCATTGGTATGATACCAAAGAGTTAGACTTGGGTTATCAGCCAGAGATGACTAAGGAATAAGTACAGAGAAGCAAGTAAATTCTAGAGTAGTGACAAATAGACAACATTACAGATACCTGGCAAACTATTGGGAAGAATCAGAGATGTTTTGGCCTCATTCCAAGATTCCATGTGGTAGATGTTAATGTCTGTTTGAGAAAATCATGCTAATAAAGATTTATCTAGCACTTTCACTGGAATTTAGAAAAAACAGTGTGGAATTAAGCTTTGAGAGACTTGATCAAGTTAATGGAATAATGAATATATGCAATTGCAGACTAATCATTAGCAAATATATTCTAGCTCCAAGAAATGCAAGAATTTCCATTTTAAAAAAAATGCCTCCCATCAGGCATCACCAATATTCCAAGTTAGACCCAGTCATCCCAGCACCATAGTATTTGTACCAAAACTGAGAGGATGCTCATTCCTGGGCTTGTGTAAGAATTGTATGCATTTTTCTTAGTATGCTTGCCAATTTGGAGAAGTATCCAGTAGTACTCTACAACTCTTACCCTTTCTTTCTTTCCAGCCTCCTCAATTCAAGCTGTTGGAAGAATGTTTTACGGTTATCTCACACACTCCAAGTGAATCCTTTTTGTGTTTTTTAAGCTTTGTACAGCCTTACATCATGGTCATGAGTTATATAGAGAAAAATC
Organism: Equus przewalskii; assembly: GCF_037783145.1. Lineage (NCBI taxonomy): Eukaryota > Metazoa > Chordata > Mammalia > Perissodactyla > Equidae > Equus > Equus przewalskii. The sequence goes on along the minus strand of NC_091847.1, from coordinate 24,231,205 downwards.
CTTCCTCCTCTTTCTCATGACTATTATTTAAAATAGCCACAAAAGAGGCATTTAATAAATATTTGTTGAAGGGATGAATGAAAGGTAAATACTTTAGTCTAACTTGGTTAATTTACCCAACAGGGTCACTGAGGAAAGTTGAGCTCATTGCCTTTCTTTGTATTCCTCCCATCTCTACAATAATTTTACTTGAGTTTGCTTTGGATTTTGGAATTTATTGAGTTGTAGTTTCAAACCTAATCTTGGCAAAGTACTCTAGGATGAAAAATTTCTTTTGACAAAAGTTCTAGAATAAGAATTAAGTAATTAAAAGAAAATCAAGCATATTCTAAAAGGGTCGGAAGTAATTGAAGATCTCAAGTATATGTTTTTGTATAACAAGAAGACCTTTTCTTTGTGACCAGTCTTCTTCATAGCTTGTAATTTCTTCTGTGAGGAAAATAAAATAGAATTCACTCAATAGGTATAATTACATAGGTGAATTCCACAAGGACAGTTTCGCTCTTGTTGTTCAATGAATAATGCACAAGCGCCTAGAGTACTGACGTATAGTTGGCATTCAACGTCTATTTTCTGAAATTTGTATATTGATATCTATATAACTGCCTAGACAGCTTTATAGTTACAATTATTAGTGTAGATTATTTTGTAGTTTAAATAATCTTTCTCTACTCCAAGTAAAAATAATCTTTTTCAATGTTGAGTTTCTAAGATGATGTTACTGGTTAACTAAGAGTATAAACTTAAAGCACTGTATTGATACAAATTGCTTGAATTTAAAGTTTATAGATTGTGCTCTGTTTAAGGAATGCACAGCTGGGTTAATGTTTCCAACATGCACATACTTAGGGCATGCTATACAAGCATAAGGTCCTTGCTGGAGAAGATTTAGATTATTTTAGTTTAGAAGCGCAATTGCATGGATTGTGGGGGCCAAGTAAACAGTTGTGCTAAAGCAATTTTAAATCGCTATTAGTAGAGACATATTTTGTTGGAATATGGAATAGTTTGTAGATACTTCCATACTTTTAACTTAGACTATTACTGTCACTGCTTAAAGAATTCTATTTTGAGGGCTGAGTTCTTGAGAGTTAATAAATATTTGTATATGACAAGAAAAAAGCCATCTTACCCTTAGAAATTATCTTTTAAAAAGTAGACCCAATTAAGGTTTCACACTACCCCCTACCAAATCAGTTCAAACTAAAGGAAGATCCACTTATGTGGATAAGTACTCTTAAAACTGTAGATTAATGTTATGGGTCTGTTAGAGTTAAAGAATTTTTATTCTAAGTGATATTTGGAAAACCTTAATATTTAATCATGTTCATGTTCTCCCTAGTTTTATGCGTTTATTTTTAAAATATAACATGTTTATTTTTAAAAATAAGATTCTGATTCATTAGTAGTGATGAAGTTGATGATGATATATATAAGACACAGTTTTTAGTTTACTCTACATCTTACTAAGTACTTTGTATGCATTAACTTGTTTATAACAACAGAAACTCTATGTACCAGTACTATTATAAACTGCATACAAGTGTGGAAATTTGGGATTATAGAGGTTAAATATCTTTCCCCAAATCAACAAAGCTGGCTTATGCTGGAACTGGAATTTGATCCTTAGCTGGACTCTAGAATCTGTACTCCAATTCACTATTAACTTGTTGAATATCAGAACTAATTAAATATTTGTTAGGCAAGAGCTGATAAAAATGAGGTGTAGTTAGAAAGTGTACATTGCACCAGTGGTAAGACTTTTCTCTCCTGGTCTGCCTCCCTCTCGCCCTCCCTCCCTTTCTTCTTTTCTTCCTCCCCATCTCCTTTTAAGAATGAATGTATTTGTATCCAGATATAGCTGTTTAAAACTGTGGTTCTCAATTGAGTGATTTTGCCACTCAGAGAATATTTGGCAGTATCTGGAGACATTTTTGGTTGTCATATCTGAGGCAATGCAGTTGGCATCTAGTGGATAGGGGCTAAGGATACTGCTAAACGTCCTACAATATATAAGACAACATAAGACCGCAAAAAATTTTCTAGTCCCAAATGTCAACAGTGTAGTTGAGAAACACTGGTTTAAACTAAGAAAACCATGACACTATCTCCAGAAAAAGAGTGTACATATGTTCATATCTTCATAGCAAATATTATTAGTCTATTTAACTTGACAGTAAATATACGTTTTTAACAAAATAATGATTCTATATGTGTGATATTTCAGAATTAATGCAGGTCTATTAAGTTAACTCCTTTCCTCTGTTACAGTTGTCTTCTTCTTCCTATATCTTCGCCAAGAGGATCACTGCTCTTTCTGACCTTTCTAGCCAGTACAATGGGAACAAAATAGAGAGGGCAAAGGAGTTAGGGAGAGATTCAGGAGAAAGAGAAACCAAATGCCAGTGGAATCAGAGGTACAAAAAGTTGTAACATTTTAGGGAGTCACTTGGGCTTCATCAACCATCAATTCCAAAGAAATTTTTCTCTTATAGTAAAATATTTAAATAAATTTGTATACTCCAAAAATTATTGACATTTGCATGCAGCTTCCCAAATGCCAATTTCAATACTCATAACATTGTAATTGAAATTATATGCTGGAAAATGTCATAAGATTTCTACACAGTGGTGGTCTTCATATGATAATCAAGCAAAAATGTTGACTTTATAGAGTAGATTAGTTTTAATACATTTTTGTTTATCTTTCCATCTGGAAAAAAAAGAACATCTTGCCAAGTAATATGTTACTTGATTCAACAAAAACAACAAAAAAGGTAATGGCTATTAAAATTAAGGAAAGGAGGATTGCACATACTTCTGTTAATTACCGTGTAAATGTTACCTATATGTCATTTAAAGCCACAAATCTTCATTTACAAAGATTCTGCAGTAAGCATATAGCTCTGAGGAAAGTTTAGCAACTTTGTTTGGTAAATTGGATAGCTTTCAAAATTTAGAGCACCTTAAATGTTCTAAAAGTTTCTATGAAACAATGAAGATTAAAACGTCTTAAAAAATGTGTGAAGATCAAACATAATGAACTTTCATAAAATGATAGTATATGTTCCATTGTTTTTCACAGTAATTTTGATTTATCTATTGTGCTATAATAATAAACCTTTTGAAAAGATTAAAATATATGAAAAGCCTCCATTTTATTTTCTCAAGTATATTTTGCTATTTGGCATATTTATGAAATATGGACTTTTTGCATATACTTTAAAGCATTCTATTATAGAGCAATCAGCTTTTATTCTCAATTTTGCAAAGTATGCAATTTGGGAATAGGAAAGGAAAAGCATTTTCAGTCTTTTAGTGAAAGTTGTTACTAGAAACAGTAACAGCAATAGAGGATTTTACAATGTCTTTTTCCAAAGAATTTCAAAATTTCGATAAACTACCATGTACATGCAAAGGTTCGGTAATTGCTCCTGGATGATGTTTGAAGAGCACTTTTGACGCTATCATTTTTACTTATGCTGAGATAAAATTTATGGATTAAATGTCGTAGAAACTAATTGAAAACCTCGATTAATTGGAGCTGGATGCTCTGACGAATTGATTTCTCTGGTTAACACATTGTTACTTAGAAAAAGTCTCTTTTGTTTCAACTTGCATTATTGACAATCTTTCTAGACTGTAATGTTCAATGAACCTGTTTTCATAATTAGACTACACTGGTAAAAGCGACTTTCTCCTTGTTAACTGATTCTCTTGAAGTATCCCAGGTTAATCATTCTATACATCAATTCTCTTTATAGAATATTGCAGATGTATAATGTGTGAAGGCTAGGAGTGATTAGGCACCAGACTACTTTTTAAACCAAAATTGCTGAAGTGAGCTTTTTAAAAACTTGTGTTTTTCTTTTAAAACATAAAGCAGAGAAATATTTTTAGTAAAGTTAGGACTCTGGTTAGTTGGTCTCCTGGTATTTGAGGTTTGAATGTACTTCTAAGTTCCCTGAGATTCTCTAGGGATCAGGTGGAAAGCCAATAATGATAAGCAGGTGTTTCTAGAACCCAGGGCTTCTCAGTCGCGCACTATTTACATTTTTGGCCAGATACGTTTTTGTTGTGGGAGACTGTTAAACATTATGTATTGCATAATGCAGTGTTTAACAATGTCCCTGTAGGTCCCCACCTTCTCCAGTTTTGAGAACCAAAACTGTCTTCTGACATAACTCCCATTGAGAACCACTGCTGCAACCTGTTAAAATTAAACCTAAGTTTTCACAAAATCAAGAAATGTATAGACACAATGTATTCTGTAATTGGCTCTCTCTTTATTGTAACAGATTTGCAATGAAAGAAAGTGAAAAAACACAATGCTCTCGTTAAACCAGATGGAGATTTAGGTCAGGTGTACAGAGTATATAAACAGTACACATCGGCATGTGGGCAGTGAAAGCTATTGCACGGGAAAACAGGGATGCTGTCCCCCAGCAGGGCTGACACCATGCTTCATGGGAAGTGGCCTGCGGGTGGCTGGGGCATGGGGGAGGATGTGGGCAGGGCAGGGCTATTTTTCTACTTGGTAACTTGTAGAGAGGCAGTGGACTTGGGTGCTGGCCGGTCAGGGGCCTCCAGAGGCGCAAAGGGATGTGAGGAACTGCAGAATGACAGTCTTCTTAATAGCCAGTCCTTGGCCCGAAGAAGTCATTTCTTTACAGCTCCTGGAGCGGGAGAGCTGGGCTGGTTGCAAATCCTGCCTTTGTCACCTCGTGACTGTGCTCAAACCCTCAATCCAGCTCTGTCTGCCCAGTTGTAAAATAGTATCAAAGATTACCGTGCCACAGGGAAGGGTTTCGGGGGCAAATATGTGATGGGACCTGTAACTTTCACTGTGCTCTGCAAACAGGGGATTATTGAAATTGTTCACATTACTGTTAAGGTGTTGCTGACCAGCAAAGTGTGTGACTAGAGGGAGTTGACTGTGAAGTCAGAGTAGGCACTTTAGTCTTTGTTGTCTGCCACTGTCTCTGCGTTGTTTTCCTAGTGGCTGTCCTCCAGGGCAGTGATACTGGGCATCTGAAATCCCATCCTGGACCACTACAAAGATTGTTTATTAAATTTCCTCTTATTCCTGTCACACAACAAGAAATATGATCTGGGTCTCTGATGTAGGAAAACTGAGGCCTTGAAAAGTTGGCTTTATTATCAGGAATTAGGTTCAAATTTATTACAGATGGTAGCTCCAGAATTTGAGTAAGGAGATGGAAGTTCAGACTAAATCTCTGGCAGTGTAAAGGTTGAAGAAGCCCATTGATCAGTGATCTAAGATCATATCCTCATGCTTTTCTCCCAGTGAGTTTCATTTAGGTTGTCATAAAACTGAAGCCTTAGTTAACTCATTTGTTTAATAAAAACAAAACTTTCCACAGAATGATTTCCAGATATCTTCTCTGGACACATTTTGAGTTGAAGCAAGAGATTAAGTTTGTTATTAAGCTTCTTTCTTTCCTCAGACATCCTTTTTTAAAAAAATATCTTTCCTTAACATTTGGATGTATTTTTAATATTCACTACTGCACATCAAGGTTTTGTTTTGGATTTTTTCCCTTTGAATCATAGATTCTTTGATTTTTTACAGAAGACTGAACACAGAAAAAAACTTAATTAACTGTCAAGTCCTTACACTGATTAACTCTACCTACATTGTGATCTGAGTTTGAGCAACAAATTGTACACATCTCCATTGACCTGTTATACGCCGGCATTGATTTAAGAGTGAGCCATGTAGTTAGCTGCATAATTAGAGAAAAAAATGAATAATTGTGCATAGCAATCGTTGTGGTTTCATATGTCATTAAATGTAATTCTAGTTTAAAATCATTGTAAATTGGTTATTTTAAAAAATATTAATTTGCTTTGATTATATTGTAGTTATTGCTTCTTGTTCTAAAGTGGAATCATACAAGATATCTCCAGAGTTGTAAGAGAAAAACTAATTTTACTTTAGAAACAAGTGGGTTTAAAACTTCCTTCTTGTTGCATTTGGTAAACACTGCAAGAAAACTGATAAGAAAAAGAAATAATATGAAAAGTTTATGCTAAAGCACATGTACTTTTTAAATTTAATACATATGCATGTAGTACTTAATAAATTATTTCATAGCCAAAATAGGGAAGTTGATGTAAGAAGAAATCCACCTTCTTTCCTTAATGCAAAATAATTAGAAATCATAACATTTTAAAATTAGATGGTTTTCTTGTTCTTTCAAATTTGTAGAATTTTATAAAGATTATATTAAATAGTTGAATTTCTAAATTCTATGCTTCCAAATATTCTAAAAATATTTTACTGTTCGTTTGTACATCGCAAAAGATTGAAATGCTATTAGCACGAACTCAGGAAGGCCTTGTTGAATCCTATCTTTCATCCCAAAATACGGTCTAAGATATGAAATAAATGTCCAAAATTTCTTGACTAGGCTTTTTGCTTGTCTGTGTGATGAAAATCTTAGCTTCCAATTTTAATTGCTCCTTAAGACCAAATCTAGCTCCTGTTATTCTTACTGCCTCTTCTTTTTTCTCAGCTCAGTTTAACTCCTTGGCTTTCATTTATGTGTATTCCTGACTTCTCCTGGTGATCCAGCTGCTGCTTCTGGTTCTCAGCCCAGAATAGATCTTGTCTCTTCTCTCCAAGGTTTCTACGTTCCTAGTTGAAGCCTGAATTCTTATTCTGTGCTAAATGATGAATTTGTCCCCTATATAAGACATATCATTGACTCCACTCTCAGATGCTCTTGTTTAACCCATAGTTATCCTCTAGGAACATTCCTACAGAAGGGGTGAAGGAAATAGAAGGCATGGAAGCCATTCTAACAAGTGGCAGGCATTTGTGTAATTAGAAATGAATAAATGCACCTATACTAACTCTGGATCTGGAAATAAATAGGACACAATCCTAGTTAGAATTATTCAGGCATTCATTCATTCATTCACTCATTTATTTACTTAACACATACTGAATGGTTGCCATGTTCCAAACATGTATGCACACAACAGACACACACACATACAACAAGTACACTGCAGTAAAACAGATACACAAAAGATACTATGGAAACAAAGGTGAAAGGACTTCTGGGTTGACCTTAAAGCATCAACTATCTTGATATATTCAAACTCTCCACAGTGTTCATCATGTACAAAGAAAGAAGTTGCCTCGCTCAAGATTAAAAATCTATGTTTAAATGTTAATTTAGGAATATCCTATCTATATGCTGTAGGAAATAGTTTAATTTAGATGCTTCACTTCCGAATGTTATACAGTCAGTGCACCCCTGCTGCCCAGAATCCCTATGATGATAATTTTATGCATGACACAGAAAAATCAGAGAAAATTCTATAATATGCAAGTAATTACTTGCATTTTAAATACTAACTTAAGTACACTTAATGTAAAGTCCAAGTAGTCAACCGTCTATGTCTTAGCTCCAGTAGTTTGCATATAAAAATTTATAAGGGGGGCCAGCACGGTGGCACAGTGGTTAAGTACACACGTTCCGTTTCTCAGTGGCCCAGGGTTTGCCAGTTTGGATCCTGGGTACGGACATGGCACCACTTGGCAAAAACCATGCTATGGTAGGCGTCCCACATGTAAAGTGGAGGAAGATGGGCATGGATGTTAGCTCAGGGCAAGTCTTCCTTAGCAAAAACAGAAAGATTGGTAGTAGTTAGCTCAGGGCTAATCTTCCTCAAAAGAAAAAAAAATTATAGAGAATTTTGAATGTGCTTGGCATGGGGCATTGTCCTTTCCTACCTTCTACTTGAATACTTTGTGAGCATAGAAAAAGTATATATTGAATTAAGATGCTGAAATTACAGGGCTTATTTTGTTTCTCATGACAGTTTTCAACACCAGTGTAGTCTGAAAATTATTGTAACCCTAACGTGTTTCCCAAGAATATAATTTTAAAAATTAAACTCATGTTATTGATAACGGTTTGCATCAAATCCTTATATTTGGAAATCTGTTGAAAGCAGTGACTGAAATGATTCAGAATAAGAATAAAATATGATCAAATAAATACCCTCTGGCGACCAAAGAGCAATTTCACCATAATTCAAGTTCTTTATGTAAGGTTGTTATATACCACAAGGGAGATTTTTAAGGCATAGAAACACTTTAAATTCCTCCGCTATTTTCTCTCCATTCCCTTTCTCCCACTCAAGCAGCTAGTCTCTCACTAATCTCTTCAAAATTTCCATCTAAGCTCCTTCCCCTTCCCTAGCTACTGGTCCTTTCCCTACCAGTCCAGCAATTCCTCCTGATTCTGAGACACAAAACTCCCTGAAAGAAACTCTTTTACAAGCTTTCTTTAGCAGAAAGAGGTGTGTGTGGAGGCGGAGTATCGGAGTATTCACACATTAATACCTTGCTTCTATTATCATATGTACATAACCGAGCTTTGATTTATGATAATTTACTGTTCTTATGCTTAGCTAGAGGAGAAAGGTTTAAATAGCTTGGGTGTGCTTTAGAGATAGAGCATTAGTTTATTTAGACTCAGTAAAATGGGGATCATTGATGCATCCATTTCCATTAATGGGAGTTAGCAACTGCTGCATATATCTCATAATTAGATTTACAGAAGTGCCAAGATGAGAAACCCAGTGATGCAGCACAATATATTATCCTCATCCAAAAGATGTTTCATTGTCTGAAGAGACAGATGCCATGTTCTGATAAGAACTATGTGTGTAGCCTTAGTTACTGATGTAAATTATTCACTATGAAATGCTGCCAGTAGAAGTGGTTAACTTTTTGTTCTATTTATTAGCCCAAACTATATCTTTAAAAAGCTAAAGTATTTATCTGCAAAGATCTAACTAGAAACTTATTCCATTCAGTATATATATCTACTACTAATTTTTAAGGTAGGTTCAGAATTCAAGTAAAATAATAAAATAAAAGTGCAGTGGATTAAAAAACATGTACCTAGGGAAAGAAGGACTCCTGGAAAGGACTTCACACACCGTATCCCCAGGAAAACAGCAATTTAACTGACAAAAATTATTTTTAAAAAATCCTGTCATTGAATGTCTCTGAAAATTGTCCTAAAGGCCTTAAGCAAATGAAGAAATATTCATTCACAAAATCTAAGTCTCTGAAAGAACAGCATGAAGTTGTGACATATGAGTCATGACCGACTTTCCCACCACCATTTTTTCCAAACCTTCAGCCCCATGTTATGGAAGCGGTCAAGAAGATGGGGGTTCCTTCTCCTTCTCTCTACCAGTCTAGGGCTACAGTTCGAACTAGCAAGGGCCAGCTGCCAGTGTTTCTCATCCTACCCAGCACATATTTCAGAAGCTTTATTCTGGGAAGATGTGGCCAAGAGGACTAGTTCTTATTTCTGCCACCCAGCCCTCCACTCATGTAGCACAGAAGCTCTACTACATGCATAGCAGGCCAAGATTTTGGGAGGCCTCATCTCTCTGCCCTAGCTTACTCATGGGGTGGGAGTTCCATACTGAGAGGGCCTAGCCAAGGGGGCCAGGATATATCAACCACCCTGCCCCGTGCCAACTCCTAGAGTGAGAATGACACTTAGTGAAAAGTAAGGCCCTGCCCCTAGCACCAGTGCAGTGGTGTTGGGGGAGGGGGGTCTGCCCAAGGAGAAAGACAAGTCATAGCATGAGGAGATCTGCAGCTGTACCAAAGAGGCTGATATTATTTGGAATGGAGTGAGGAGAATTTCTTGCCTGAGTAATTTGTTAAGAACAATGGACTATAACAGCCAAGATATAGAAACCACCTAGGTGTCCATGGATGGATGAGTGGATAAAAATATGGTATACACACATACACACACATATGCATACAATGGAATACTATTCAACTGTAAAAATGAAATCTTGCCATTTGCAACAACAACGATGGATCTTGAAGGCATTATACGAAGTGAAATAAGTCAGACTGAGAAAGACAAATACTGTATGATCTCACTTTTATGTGGAATTATAAAACAAAAAACAAGGTCATGGATAAAGAAAATAGATTGGTGGATCCCAGAGGTGGGGGATTAGGGTGGGTAAAATGGGTGAAAGGGATCAAAAGGTACAAACTTCCTGTTGTAATGGGGATGTAGTGTACAGTATGGTGGCTATAGTTAATAATACTATATTGCATATTCAAAAGTTACTAAGAGAATAAATCCTAAAAGTCACCTGGAAAAAAAAAAAGAGTAGTGGAAATCTTGATAGAGAGCAATGAAGAGAAAGCTAAGAGCTCCGAGATCAAGTAAAGCAGCAAAGCAGCCAGAAGTTTAATAGAGAGAGCCAGGTAAAGATATCATGAAGAACCCTCCTATAATATGTCAACTCTGGGGTTGGGAAGGTTGTGCATGTGCCTTGGGCTGCACTCACCAATTGCACTCACTCAGGAGCAATCAAAGCAGGTCTTGAAAGCATTTCCCAAACCACACACAGACCCATCAATACAGGGTGGATGCTTCACTGCCACAAGGGGGTTAAACACAGCTATATGTTAGTCTAGAAAACAAGCCTCAATAAATTGAAAATTTGCTCTCTGAACGCAAGAGAATTAAATTAGAAATTAATAACAGAAGGAAATTTGGAAAACATACAAATAATGTGGAATTTAAATGCACTCCTAAATAACAAGTGGGTCAGGAAGATATCACAAGGAAAATTAGAAGGTACTTTGAGATGGATGAAACAAAAACACAGACACTAAAACTAATGGGATGTAGCTAAAGCAGTGCTCAGAGGGAAAGTTATAGTTGTACATGTTATATGAAGAAATATCTCAAATAAATAACCTAAACTTCCACCGTAAGACACAGAAAAAAGATAAACTAAACCTAAAGCATACAGACTAGAGTGGAAATTAATTAAATAGAGTAAAAGTTGTTTGTTTGAAACAAATTGAAATCAACAAATTTAACTTGACCAAAAAAAAGAGAGAATTGCTCAAATTATTAAAATCGGGAATGAACAAGAAAACATCACTACCAACCTTACAGAAATAGAAAAGATTTTAACGGAATACTGTGAACAACTGTATGCCAGCAAATTATGTAACTTAGTTGACATAAATAAATTCCTAGAAAGACAAAAAATACCAAAACTCATTCAAGAAGAAATAGACATTGGAATAGACCTATAACACTGAAGATATTGAATTGTTAATTTAAAAATTTCGACAAAGAAAAGCCCACAGCCAGTGGCTTCACTGGAGAATTCTACCAAACATTTAAAGAAGACTTAATAATACCAATTCTTGGTTTTTCGTTTTTTTTTTTTTTTTTTTTTTTTTTTTTGCTGAGGAAGATTCACCCTGAGCTAACATCCACTACCAATCCTCCTCTTTTTTTGTATGAGGAAGATTAGCACTGAGCTAACATCTGTGCCAATCCTCCTCTATTTTTTGCATGTTGGACACCTCCACAGCATGGCTGGTATGTAGATCTGCGCCCGGGATCCAAACCCATGAACCCAGGCCACCAAAGTGGAGCATGCAGAACTTTAACCATTTGGCCATGAGTGGCTGGGCCCTTAATACTAAGCCTTCACAAACAATTTCAAAAATTAGAAAAGGAGATAACACTCCCAGGTTATTCTATTAGAACCGTATTACCCTGATCCCAAAACTAGATAAAGATATTACAAGAAAAGAATGCTATAGACTTATATCCCTTATAGATATAGATGCAAAAATCCTAACAAAATGTTAACAAACCAGAACTAGCAACAAATAAGAATCATTATATGCCATGACCAAGTGGAATTTATCCTAGGAATGCGATGTTGGTTTAACATTTGAAAATCAATTAATATTAATAGAATAAAGAGAAAAAATATGATCCTCTCAAGACGCAGAAAAAGCATTTAACGAAATTCAATATTGTTTCTTCATTAAAAGTGATCAAAAAACTAGGAGTAGCAGGGAACTTTGTCAACTTGATAAAAGACAGCTACAAAAAACCTACAGCTAACAACAGACTTAGTAGTGAAAGACTGAATGATTTCATACTAAAATCAGAAAAAAGAGAAGGATGTCTGCTCTTGCCACTTCTATTTAATATTTTAATATTGTACTGGAAGTTCTAGCTAGATCACTTAGGCAAGAAAAAGAAATAAAATGCTTTCAGATTGGAAAAGAAGTAAAACTATCTGTTTGTGTATGACATGATCTTATATTATAGAAAATCCCAAGGAACCCACAAAAATCCTGTTAGAACTTATCGACGAGTTCAGCAAGTTTTTAGGACCCAAGATCAATATACAAAAATCAATTGTATCTCTACATACTGGCAATGAACATTTTAAAAATGAAATTAAGAAAACAATTCAATTAACAATAGTATTAAAAAATAAGATATTTTGAATAAATTTAGTGAAAGACGTAAAAGACCTGTGTACTGAAAACTGCAACTCATTGTTGAAAGAATTAAAGACCTAAATAAATGCAACATTCCAGCTTCACGGCTTAGAAAAATTAACATTAAGTATTATTAAATATTAAGTATTGAAAAATTAAAATGTTCATGTTTCCAAACTGTCCAATTTATACTGAATGTACATGTCAATCATTTTATAAGATCCAGGCAAATAAAGAATGATATCCCTAATTGTTCTGGCTAACATTTGATAATTAATTATCTTAGATTTGTTACAGCCATTAATTATTTTTAAATTAGATCTGTCTCATTTTATTTTGGATTATTGCTTTATTTTAATTCTTGATAAATAATGTCTTGATTTCACAAGAGATCTTGAACATTAGTTAAAAGCTGAGCATCTACTACAGAACTAGAAAGACAAGACTGAGGTTTATTCATTAAAATGCTTAATGAGTTCTAGGATAATATTTAGCCAGATGTCACAGTTCAAATGACATTTATTTTGGGAAACCTGTGTAGATACTGCCTGGATAGTAAATTTTTCTTTTCCTTTTGCCCTCTTTGTGTACTTTACACATTTGCTCTCTAGAACTTAGAAATGTGCATTTTAAGCAGGGTGATGGGAGGTGGGCTTATACACAGAAAAACAATCTACAAAGAGAGAATGAAACATGTATGACGAGAAAAGCAGAAGTAAAAGACCAAAGGGCCTCAGACAGATATAGAGTGGCTGCCCAAGTTCAGCTACTTTCCTTGATGCTCCTATATCCTTTTAACAAATTCCACAATGTTACTTAATTCAGTATTTCAGGCTTCTGTCCCTTTCACCTTGTGAAACATTAACTAAGACATAATTTCCCCAAAATGTGATCAATCTAGATTTTGTTAACTTTTGGTAAAATGCATGTCATTACAGTATCATGCAAAATCACTTGATATTTAATTCTACAATTGTTTTGTATTTTATTGACTTGATTCCTTCAGAATGCCAGTAGAAAATAGTGTGCGTAGATTAAAAAGGCTAGATGTTTCTGAATCATAAGTGAAAACTAATAGGGTAGTGCTTTTCAGTGGAAATTGAATTTTTAAGGGTCTGATTGTTTTCAATTGTTTAAAGAAGCAGAAACCGTTGGGCACAAACAGCCGGAGTTGCTGCCAGTCCAACAGTCTGGCTGTTTCTCATTCTTTCCAACTCACTTGGAATGCCCAAGAATTGTTCACACATGTCTCTATAGTAATTTTTCTTCTGTGTGGTAAAAAACTCAATCTGCCAGATCTAAGAGTGAATGCTAATCAAATGTGCCATAAGTAGCTCCAGTCATCTGTTAGCCCTGCTGAGAGATCCCTCATCAGCCCAGAGGTCATAGTTTGGAAAATGTATCAGTAACTCAAGTGCAAAATCACTAGTTGGAAGAGCATAAAGCAAACTCCAGTCCTATCCAGGCAGTCATTCATATATTGTACTCTTTTGGAAGAAGGTAGTGTAGTATTTAAGGTTGGGGTGGATGTAGTTCTAAGTATACAGTAATCAGAAGGGATGAGAAATGATATACCAGATACCTAGTCGGAACTGGCAAAAAACATGAGTGAAGTTCAGATCCATAACCTGCTAGCAGAGCACCACATCACTGTTTATGTCTGTATGAATAGAAGAGAGAGGGAAGTTGACTCTAGGGAGAGCCAAAACATCTCAGGATCTTAGCTGAGACTATGAAGTCTATGGTAGAATGGGCTCAACATGGGGTCTTAAAAGACATCCTATTACCTTTAATGATTTGATTTGTCTAAGGGAAAGGTTGATCTCAGGAGACGAACAGTAACATTGACTTTGTGAAACTGCAAATGCATTGCACAGGGTCAAATTGAAGGAATCATTCATCACAATTCAATCAGAAAGCTATAAAAGAAATGGATTCAAACAGTAAGCTACTTGATTTATTTAAGACATGCTGAAGCAAGAAATCACTTTGGTGACTATCAAATGAAACACAAAAACAAATAGAAAATGATAGTGGCATTATGATTCTAACATGTGAAAAAACAATGTGTCAAAAAAATGAAGATGCTAATAGTGTTGTTATTAGAATGATAACATTCTGAGAGGATTTTTTTGTTGTTGGTCGGGGGGTGATTTACTATTTTATAACTTTTCTGGAATATATTATACCATTGCTAATAGTAAAAATTATACTCTTCAATTTTCAAAGTTTAAAATAGTAAATACTGAGTATTTCATTTTTCTTCACATGATGACTTCTTTCTTGACTTACTTTTGTGTCCCATCAGTGCAATAATAAAATACTTTACAGCTTTTATATTGAGGCAAATGGACTGATGATAGCAATAAGTGTTTCTTTCATTTCAACCATTTATTTTAAAGTAAAGAAAAGTCTGTGGGTAATTATTTTGGGCCATGCTTAATTTAAGAGACAAATAACTAGTCAAACAAACAAATAAACAAAACAAAACAGCACTTGAAGATGATTCATATATTAAGTAAACATTTAATATGTTAGTATATGTACACATATATATGAAACGTTTATGTTAAGTATTTGTTGACAGGTGTTGGAGAGTATTACCACATTTACACTATACTACAGTAGCAAAAGGGGGATTTTTGAGTATTAGTAATTTAATCAAGGCAACAATTTGCCATGAATTTTGGAACCTACTGACACTACAACAAATCCATAATTGTAAGCATCATATTACTCCATTCTTGTCAAGCATATATGGATCATTTTGCCTTGTTTTTCTAGTGTGGCCTTGTATTGATTTATGGGTTAAAATAAGCTTTGTTACTTGTTTTTTTTTATCACTACTCTATAATACCATCATTGTTAAATTATTTTAATATGGATATATAATATATCTCATTCACACATATAATATTCACGTTTCCAAAGTTAAAAATCAAGTCAGATTACATTTTATCAGATTTTAATGCCTAAATTGCTAACATGGATCAGGGTAAAGAATTATAGAGTAAAAAGTTATGCACTAATAAAGGCTCTTTTCATGATATCTAGTAAGAAAATAAAATATTAGAAAAGTTCTATATAAAACAGATTATTTGTCTTTGCTTTGACCCTCACTGTTTCTGCTCTCTTTGGGAATTCCAACCTAAAAAATAATTTGCTAACTACCTAAGTAAATAGATAAACGGAAAAAACATTGATATGAAAGTGCTTGACCCTCCATATGAAATGTGCAGGTGATGTTGAAAGAAAAAGAAACAGGTGAAAAATCACTTTCCAGCTTCTCCTTTCTAGGCTGAGGTTATTGTTCCTAAACTGAGAATTTTTATCAAGTATTTAAGTAGAAATATTCTTTCTTTGTCATTGCAAAGAAGCTTTGCTGATATATTTTTATGAGACTAGAATAAAGATATAGGTCCAAAGACGGACTTGATTATTTCATATGCTTCAGAATATTCAAGTTGAATGTCATTTTTCTAAAATCTATATTTCAAATATAAGTAATTTTCATGCTTATTTTATTTGAAACTCCAGCACTGCAATTTCTTATTCCTGTGATTTTCGAAGTAAATCGAGTTCATTGAAATCTACTCCAAGGTTATCCCAAGGGCTAATGCTATAGGAATGTATATTGAGTAAATTCATATATATTCAGATATACAAATTCATAGATATTTAACTAGGAGATTTATATAGTGTTTCAATATGTTCATGGCAGTTCTGGCTTTATTGAATCCTGGTCTGTAGAACACTCTTACAGCAAGACTTATAATCAAACATAAGGTTATTGAGACTAATGCAGCGCTTGAATTGAAAGAATGAAAAAGATGGACTCTTTTAAATATTCCATATCATTAAAAATCACAAAGTAATGCAATATATAAAATATATATTGTAATTATTTTTAGTTTCACTTATTCAGATTGCCTTTTGAATTTGAATTTATAGGTATAGTAATGAAGATTCAAGAAGTCCAGTCCTTTGGAGTCACAAGTCCCAGAGGTTAAAATTGCTTCAAAAGTTGAGTGTCATTGAAGTAGTTATTTAAGAAAATGAAGGCTTATCAGGGATAGCATCATCAAAACTTAGAGTCTGCTGCTTCTTAAACATGAACATCATCAATCTAATCTAACAGCAATTGTGCTTCTAGTTTTCTGTAGATGTTATGTCTTTTGACTGAATCATATGTTTTTTATTTTAAAATAGATGTGATATGTCTAAGTCACTGACAGTGAGACATATAGAAAGTCACTGTAAATTCCCTTTATTATATTTAGCATTCTTTCCTTAAAGATCCAAAAGCACTTTTACATTTACAACTAAAATATATGTGTAGATAAATGTAGGCAATGAAAAAGATAACCAAAATATTGAAGACAGTAGGATATTAAATATATTGAGAGAAGGATAATTGGTGTTGGTTTCAAAGCCTAGATTGTTCCACGAAGTAAGAATCGGCAAATTTTGAAAAATTATTTTAAATCTACCATAAGCATTTTTACCTTATTCTACTATAAACATAATGAATTCTAGGAAGCTATACAAAGGCAGCAATTGTGAGGTTTTTGTTGACCTGATCAAGTTATAAGCCTGTCATTTCATTTAAATAGCTGTTTAGATAACCAAAAAAATTTTGACTATGGGAAAAAAGTAAGATGAGTAAGCTTTTACTGGAAAGGAAGGACTAGAACATTTTGGGGGGCGTTGGTTGCGATGGTGGCTCTTTTAGATCTTCCGAAGTTAGATATTTGTGAAAATCCTGATGTAGCAGCTTAAATATTCCCGCTTCTTCCAGCGGCTGTGGTTCCAGCCCTGAGCCTCCTATGGCAGCCTCTCAGTTATTGTTGCCAGTTAACTGCGCTCTCCATCTGTGCATCAACCATAAAAGATATCGGCCCAAAACAAAAATTTCTGACTGTTGCTTGGTGAGAGGACAATTATAAACAGCTGCTTTCCAGATAGGTACAGTATAGTCATGTGCATCATCCAGTGCCAACACATCTGTATAGTGCAGTACCACAGATAATTATCCGCCAGGAGATGGGGGTTACGGAGAGAAGTCATTAGAGAGGAAAAAAAAGAGAATAGGACAGCAAAATTAAATCATCCCTTTTCTCCTATTAACCTTTTACCACCCACTGTTTTCTCCTTCCAATTTGCCATTTTCATGTTTTTTCCTTCATAAAAAGAGAATAGTCTAGAATGTGATGGATGATATCATTTTCATCTACAGACTTATTTTTTCTATAACAGGTTTAATTCAGTTATCAAGCAGCCTAATTCCTTTCCTTCTTCCTTAATATCTTTAACATCAAATCTTGCAGTTAAAAATTGTTGGAATGCTTCCAACATAATCTCTTCACAGATATTCTTTGCTATCAAGAATCTCATGAATGATAGAAAATGACTTAGTATACTGAGAGGTAGGGAGTTTTTCAAACATGAAACACAGCAAGAAAAAAGGAAGGAAAGGAGAGTCAGTAAGGGAAGATGATATTATCATCAACAAGTATATAAGCATGAATGTCACATTTGCTCTGATGAGAAAGGATACATACACAACTGTAAGGATGTACTTAAAAGTTACAGATAAAAGATGGCCCAAAACGGAGAATGAATATGTGTGTGTATATAAAATATTTGTGAAACTCCATTTTATATTATCCTTCTTATAACTTTTCAGTAAACAAAAAACATATCTGTACCTAAAAAGCTTACTACCTCTAAGTTTGCTAAGATATGTTAGTGCTCTAAGCTGAAATTCATAGTGCATGTGAAGGTAAGAAAACATTCTCAGAAATAAGGCAGTAAAATTGCAGCGTGGGTCTACTAATTTACAATTTTGATTTGTAGTTTTTCCCCTCACATTTCCTCTTTGTTGCTCAGTAAAATTTTTCTCAAATTCAACTATATTCCAAAGCCATCCTAAGGTTAAGCAGTATGGTGAGCATCCATACATAGGGAATTAATTATAGTAAGACCTAATATTTAGTGAGTGGTTCATATCCATTAACTCATTTACCTCATGTTATAACCATATGTGAAAGGTACTATCATTATTCCCATTTTGTAGATAAAAAAAGTAAATCACTGAATCATAGAGAGATTATATCACTTGCCAGAATTCATTCATTCATTTACTCAAAAATATTTACTGACCATCTACTATATGGCAGACCTTATTTTGGTCACTGTTGTATACAGTAATAAACAAAACAAAATCCCTATCTTCAGGAATTTTAGATTCTGGTAGCATAATGTATATCCTCAACAACTAAGACACAAATTTAAAGGTGAAAGAGAGTACTTAGAATTGGGGGAAACTCAGGGAAGTCTTTGCAGAAGGGAGTGATATTTGATATGGATCTTAAAAAATGGAAATCAGGAGCCAGCCCTGTGGCTGAGTAGTTAAAGTTCCATGTGCTCTACTTTGGCAGCCTGGGTTCACATGTTCGGATACCAGGTGCAGACCTACTCACTCATCAGTCATGCTGTGGAAGCATGCCACATACCAAAAATAGAAGAGGATTGTCTCAGATGTTAGCTCAGGGATAATCTCCCTCAAGCAAAAAATAAAAAGTGAAGATAGGCAATGGATGTTAGCTCAGGGTGAATCTTCCTCACACACACCAAAAAAGGAAATTATTTATATATGCAGAGACAAGGAAAGAGCATAAGAGCGAGGGAGAAAATAATAAGCAGTAGCACAAAGGGTATAAAAGTTTGTAGGGCCTATTGTAGGCAAAGATCACTTAAACATAGAATCAGTCACAGGAAGTAATATGAGGTAAAGTTTGAAAGATTCAAAAGGTAAGATATATTTATTGCATATTATAATTAGCCCTTTAAAGTAGATTGATTCTAATTTCCAAAAGATCTATCTATATTAACCAAAAGACTCATTTTTAATAAACAAATATTAAAGAGATAGATCTTTAAAGTGAATTCCTTTAAACACTTAAAAGTAAATCTCCAAGAGTAGCATCAGCAAGATAATGGAATAAAAAGGCCTAACTCTTTTTCCCCTACAAAAACACTGATTTTACAATGATATATAAACCAAAATATCTTTATGAGAGTTCAAGAATGCAGTTAAGAAGATGCAATACCCCAGACAAGCATAAAGCTAAGACCTGCATTGAAACAAGTAAGAAGACCAATTTCTCTTAGTTTTCCCCAAGCTGGCACAGCTTAGTGCTGGGAGAAAACACCACAGCTTATATTTTCTCCCTCAGGTGAAGAGTAGCATCCAGCATTCCAGCTTTTAAGAGGCCTTCCCAAGGGACTGGCTTCTTTCTTCCCTCATTTGAAGCACTGATAGAACTGGCATAGTTTGGACTGGCAGATGCTGAACAAAGAAGAATGGGGGTGACTTGCTATAGCTGGCACAACTGGGCATGATTGGGAAAGAGAACACAGTTGAGACTTCTCCCTCTGCAGAGAGGGAGAAGAATGCACATGCATGGAGTGTTCTGACTTCTCAGAAGGCTGTCCAAAGGACTGATACCTATCTTGCCTCACTTAGGATGGTAACAGGGAATGGGAATACTCTGAATGCCTAGTGGCCACTAAGAACAAGGAAGGGTGGGGTGGCTTGTTGCTATAGAACCAGAGAATTTGCAGTTACACACAGACACCAGAGGAAACAAGAGATTATGAGCTCCTAAAAAAGAAACCAGTAAGTCTAGTAGAGAAACCACAATCACAGGTGGAAGTTGCAAACTCCCAGTAAAACAGACAGAAAAACAATAAATGTTTCAGAGGCCCCCAGATTCTCTAGCTGGGCTGATTGGTGAGATTCTTCCCCTATATTAGGCCACTTTGTAAAGACTGGGCATGGTGGCTATTTTTTCAAATATGCAGATCCAAATACAAAGTTCCAAGACACACAAAACACCAAGGAAACATGACACCATGAAAGGAATAAAATAATTCTCCAGAAATCTACACTAAAGAAACAGAAGTACTTGAATTATCTGACAAAAAACTGAAAATAACCATCATAAAGGTACTCTAGGAGCTCAAGAATTTAATACATGAAGAAAATAAAAATATCAACAAAGAGATGAAAAATATAAAAAAGAACCAAACAAATGTTGGAGCAGAAGAATACAGTAATTGAACTAAAGAATTCATTTGGGAGGTTCAACATCAGATTTGATTAAGCAGGAGAAAGAATCAGTAAACTTGAAGACAAGTCATTTGAAATTATCCAGTCAGAAGAACAAAAAGAAAAAAGAATGAAAAAGAGTGAAGAAAGCCTAAGGGACTTAACGGGACGCCATCAAGTAGACCAATAAACACATTCAGTGAGTTCCAGAAGGAAAAGAGAGATAGAAAGTGATAGGAAGCTTATTTGAAGTTGTAATGGCTGAAAATTTCTGAAATCTAGAGAAAGAAATGGGCGCCCAGATCCAGGAAACCCAACATATCCCAGTAAGTTGAACCCAAAGAAGTCCACATTGAGATATGTTATAATCAAATTGTCAAAAACAATGAGAAAATTTTGAAAGCAGAAAGAGAGAAGCAACTTTTCATGTACAAAGGAATACCCATAAGACTATCAGTGGATTTGTCAGGAGAAACTTTGCAGGCTAGAAGAGAGTAGGATATTATATTCAAAGTACTGAAAGGAAATAAAAGCCAAACAAGAATACTATATCCAGCACAACTATCCTTCAAAAATGAAGGAGAAATAAAAACTTTTCCAGATAAGCAAAAGCTGAAGGAGTTCATTGCCACTAGACCTGCCTTATGAGAAATGCTAAAGGGAGTTTTTAAATTCGAAGCAAAAGGACTCTAAAGAGCAACATGAAAGTATAAAGCTCATTGGTAACGTTAACTATAGACAAACACAGAATATTGCAGTACTGTAATGGTGATGTATAAATCACTTTTAATTCTGGTATAGAATTTAAAAGATAAAAATATGAAAAATATAATTTCAAAAATGCCTTAATGAATGCACAGTATAAAAAGATGTAACTTGTGACATCAACAACATAAAATATGGAGGGAGAGTAAAAATGTAGTGTATTTGTATGTGATTGAAGTTGTTAGTTTTAAATAGACTGTTATAACTATAAAATGTTTTAAATAAGCCCCATGGAAACTTCAAAGAAAATGCAAGAAAGAAAATGAGAGAGAGGGGACTGGCCCCATGGCTGAATGGTTAAGTTCACACACTCTGCTTTGGCTGCCCAGGGATTTGCCAGTTTGCATCCTGGGCATGGACATGGTACCACTCATCAGGCAATGCTGAAGCAGTGTCCCACATAGCACAACCAGACACTCAGAACTAGAATACACAGCAATGTGCTGGGGGGCTTTGGGAAGAAGAAGGGGAAGGGGGAGGAGGAGGAGGAGGAGAAGAAAAGGATATTGGCAACAGATGTTAATTCAAGTGCCAAACTTCAAAAAAAAAATTAAAAAAGAAAGAAATCAATGCAAGTTACTACAAAAAAATCAATGCAGCACAAAAAAAGATGAAGGGAGGAAAAGAGGGACAAAAACAGATTATAAAACAGACAGAAAACAATTAACAAAATGGCCATAGTAAATCCTTTCCAATGAATATTTAATGTAAAGGGATTAAACTCCCCAAAAGACATAGAGTGTCAAAAGACATAGAGTGGCTTAATGTATTAAAAAAAAGAGGATCCAACTATCTGCTGCCTATAAGAGACTCATTTTAGATTTCAGGAGACAAACTGAAAATGAAACGATAGTAAAAGATTCCACACAAATGGTATCCAACAGAGAGCAGGAGTGGCCATACTCACATCAAAGTTGGCATTAATTCAGAAATTGTCAAAAGAGACAAGGACATTATGAAGTGGTAAAAGGGTCAGTTCACCAGGAAGATACAACAATTATATATGCACCCAATATCACAACACATAAATATAGGAAGCAAATATTGACAGAAGTGAAGGGAGAAATAGACAGCAACATGATAATAGTAGGAGATTTCAATACCCCACTTTGAATGATGGATAGGACATCTAAAGAGAAGATCACTAATGAAACAGAGGATTTGAACAACACTATAGACCAAATGGACCTAACAGACATATACAAAACATTCCACCCAAAAACAGAAAATACCTTCTTCTTAAGGGCACACAATAGTCTCCAGGATAGATCACATCTATTTGTTAAGTCACAAAACAAGTCTTAACAAATTTAAGAAGATTGAAATCATATCATGTATATTTTCTGACCATAATGAAATAAAACTAGACATCAATGTCAGAAGAAAAACTGGAAAATTCACACGTGTTGAAATTAAATAGCATACTCTTGAACAACAAATGAGTCAAAGAAGAAATCCAGAGGAAAATCAGAAAATATCTTGAAATAAATGACTATGAACACAAAACATACCAAAATCTAAGTGATGCAAGAAATGCAGTATGAAGAGAGAAGTTTATAGTGATAAATGCCTACAGTAAAAAAGAAGAAAGATCTGAAATAACCTAACTTTATACCTCAAGGAACTGGAAATAGAAAAATAAACTAAACCCAAAGTAACAGAAAGAAATAATTAAGACCGGAGCAAAAATAAACATGAGGGATAAAGAAAACAATTTAAGAAATAAACAAAACTAAGAGTTGGTTTTTTGAGATCAACAAAATTGATAAACCTTTAGCTAGATTAACAAAAAAAGAAGACTTAAATAACAGAAAACATTACAGCTGATGCCACAGAAATTAAAAGGATGATAAGAGACTACCATAAGTAATTGTATGCCAGCAAATTGCATAACCTAGAAGAAATGGATACATTCCTAGAAACATAGACATAGACAAGACTGAATCATGAAGAAATAGAAAATCTGAACAGACCTATAACTAGTAAGTCATACGCTACAACGTGGATGAACCATGAGGACATTATGGTAAATAAAATAAGCCAATCACAGAGAGATGAATACTGCATGAGTCCACTCACCTGAGCAGTTTATGTGTGTTGCCTAAGTTCGTCTTCACAATAATGTCATGAGGAAGAGACAACTATTTTTGTTATGTTAGATGAAAAACAGAATCATTAAGTAAATGGCCAAGGGTCACTTACCTCATGAGTGGTGGAACCAAAATTTGACCTCAGTCTCATAGAGTCTAAAGCCCACAATCTTAACCACTGCTCTGTGCCTGGAAGAAAGCCTCATCAGGTAAGTAAAGCTCCACAACTGAATTTTGCGTACTGAATGATGTTTGCATTGTATGTGTTGATCAGATAGATTGGAAAATTGTCAAGTTTGACTTTTTTCTTGAGCCCATAGATGTTTCACTTAAAATCAGTGGTAGGTCATTATCATCACTTCATATTACAGAGGTCATATTCAAAAGATGGATAATAATCTAGAGATTAACTTAAACTGCAAATTCTATGTATTTTGAGGGTCTCCAACCTCCTCTGCTTCTGTTTTATTTGTTGAAATCAACCACCTGTGAATTTAGTGTTCTGATTTTTAAAATCTTAATATCTTTAGTTCCCTGAGAACTTCCTTCAGTTCAGCTCCCCTTTCTTTGCAATCACATATGCTATTGTCTTAGTCAGGTCAGGCAGCTATAACAAATTAGCATAGGCTGGGGGACTTAAACAACAGACATTTATTTTTCATAGTCCTGGAGGCTGGAAGTCAGAAATTAGATTGCCAGGATGGTTGCATTCTGGTGAGGGCCCTTTTCCTGGTTTGCAGATGGC
Organism: Equus przewalskii; assembly: GCF_037783145.1. Lineage (NCBI taxonomy): Eukaryota > Metazoa > Chordata > Mammalia > Perissodactyla > Equidae > Equus > Equus przewalskii. The sequence goes on along the minus strand of NC_091847.1, from coordinate 24,207,137 downwards.
TGTCTTCCAGCTGTGTCTTTACACAGAGTTGAGCAGAGAGAGAGAGGAAACAAGCAATCTCTCATGTATTTTCTTGTAAGGTCACTAATCCCATCCTGAGGCTGTACTCCCATGACCTAGTTACCTTTCAAAAGCCTTACTTCTAATACCATCCCACTAGGCATTAGGCTTTCAACATAAATTTCAGCTTGGTGGGAGAGGCATAAATATGGAGTCGATACAGCTATTTTCTGAATTAAGGAAAAAAAAGGGGGATTGAGGGAAGAGAATTCCTCACAAGTAATCTTTAAAATGAAAGGCAGAGCTGAAATTCATATATATGGCAAGCTTTGTCTGTGACCCTTTGGCCTCCTGTGAAGCTTACTCATGAACTGCCACTTTTGTAAGACTTAAGAAGAAAGTCAAGGACTGAACTTCCCTGAGCAAATAGAGTAAGCAGTATGAGAAGAAATAAAACTAAATTTTACTTAAAAATAAAGTAAAATTAAAAATAATCCATCATGTTCTGGCAGATAATCAATTGTTATTAGTACCATAATTATAGATCTATGAAAAATGTATTTCATTTGGGGCTGTCTGGAGATAATAGTATGTGTATTTAGGATGACCATTAGCACTTCCTAATGTAGTTTCTTAGATTAGCCAGACTCTTGAAGGAATATGAATGACAGAAAAGTCTACTTTTGACCAGAAATATGGTGCAATGTGGAAAAAATCAAATGGATGGTGTATGTTAGGAATAAGTCTAGATGTGGGAGGCTACACAGCCGAGAAAGTGTTGTAAGAAAGAAGATTATAAGGAAATACATTTCAATTATGTCAGACTTCTCAAAATAAATTCCTTAAAGGCCCAGATATGTTTATACTCATTGATATACATGTTGTGTACATCATTTAGGATTCTTTGGTCACAAACCATGGAAACCAGTTATAGTTAAAAACAACAGTATTATTATTTGGAGGAATATCTGATGACTGCTCAAGAAAGTTAGATGGTAAGGATTGTTACAGAGACAGAATAGAAACCAGAGTAGTTCTAGGCATCTGGACTGCAGAAAATACTTCCTCGTTTCTTTTCCTTTGGTAATTCCTGCTCAAGAATTAAAGCCCCTGGAGAGGGAGTTTTATTTACTTGGCTGGCATGACATGCCTGCACCACCACGGCAAGGGCTGTTGGAGGGAGGAAGGTACCTGAATTATACTGTATGCATCCACTAAGAAGGTGCACGGTGAGTCAGAAGATCTCAAATCTAGGTTTTATTAAGAGTGGAGGAGGGTGCTATCCACTTCACAATGTCTTTTACGACCAAAGTGAAGTCTGCAAATAATAACACGTGAACACACCACTATGCACCACATCTTTCGTTAAGATCTCAATAAGAAAAATAGTACAGGGGAGAGGTTTTTGTTTTGATCTTGTACTAGTTTTCTGCTCCTCTGTAACAAATTACCACAAGCTTAATGGTTTGGTTTAGAACATTACAAATGTATCATCTTACAGTTCTCTATATCAGGAATCCCACACAGTCTCCATTCCTTTCTGGAGGCTCTAGGGTAGAATTCATTTTCTTGTCTTTGCCATCATCTAGAGACCTCCCATATTGCTTGGCTCATGGCCATGATCTTCCATCTTTAAAGTCATCAAGGTCACATCTCTCTGACTATTATTCCATAGTCCCAGATCCCTCTGACCACAACCAGGTAAGGTTCTCTACTTTTAAGAATTATGATTAGACTGGGCATACCTGGTAATCCAGCACAATCTCCCCATCTCAAGAACCTTAATCTTAATCACGTCTCCAAAGTCCCCTTTGCCTTAGAAGGTAATCTACTCACTGGTTCCTGGGATTAGGACATGTGCATCTTTAGAGAGCCATTATCCACCTACCACAGACCCTATCTTATGATTGGAAAGGTGTAACTTTGGGGGATTCAGTATTTATAATCTCTGCTTGTGTGGCTTTTTTTTTTTTTGATTGCTCTCTTTTTTATTATTATTTTTATTTTCCCCTCTAAATTTTTAGGAAAACTCTAGGAGGATAAAATTAATAAAATCCTTTGGAAATATGTTGTACCGATAAAAGTGTACTTTCAAAAATTACACAGAAGTACAAGAAATGACTTTTCTTGATAACTTTTCTGGCTGTGATGAGTACACTCCAAACACAAAGTCTTGATAAAACAAAATGCTTGATTATGACAGTGACATAGTTGAGAGAAAATACTCAACTCTCCTCTACTGGGTAATTGGAGCCAAAAACCTGCATGACTATGTACTTCTGCTTAGGAAAATTACCTTTGCATTTATCAGGAATAATTCTTTATGTAAAATAAATTATTGCGTAAGGCTGTGAAGAACCAAAGAGAAACTGCAGGTGGGAAAAGAGCTCATTTGTATAAATTCTCTTTCCTGCTGTGGACCCCTAGTGCGGAAATCTGATTAACTTAAGAAAATGGCTTCAACAGGGCTTTAAGCTATAAAGATTCTTTCAGATGAAGAGGTCAGTCTGCCCTGGAATTAAAAGTCATAATCTTGGACTGGATAAGAAGTCTAAGTATTTAACTCCTTTAGGCAAAGCTGATGGTTTTACAGTTTCCAAACTGTTGCCTGTTGTGGCAAAACTGCCTGGCGTTTGCTGATTAGCAGCAGGTGATTTGGGATTGTTAATTTTGCGCAACAGAAAGTAAATTTAAAAAGAATGAAACGGTTCTTTTTATATTTGAAGACAATTTTTATGAGGTGCAGTAGTTTATAGAAAACACAGTGAATATTCACAGTATTTATATTCTGGTTCAAAATCAAATTCTCTGCTTGAAAATAGTATTTTAAAAATTCTTATCACAGTATTCTGTTTATGCTTTTAACGAATCAATACATTCTAGCACTCTTTTGCTCAGCTTATATTTTTTCTCTTGACGTATTTAGAGTAATGTTTTGATCGGCCATGCTTTATATTCCATTATTTTTCTTGTCTCTGATAAAAATCAATTTTTGACACTGGAATTCAGAGGAAGTCAGATGAAAGCCAACTGAATTGGTTGGATCAACTGCATTAGCAACACAGCATACACATAAATACACTTGCACGTACACAGATTCTCATGCACAAACACTATCAGAACAGCTGTAAATGTTCAAAAGTAGCTGAAGTTTCATATTCCATCTCTGCAAGCAAGTCTGACACCTGTAAACATATCGATTTAAATCCTGTTTTCACGCTAATTCTCATATATTATGTCTCAATGCCATACCTGTTTCAAGGGGATGAATAGGTAAAGAATTATTTTAAGTTTGTTTTAAGAACATTGACATTTTCTGTTTTTCTCCCTGAGAGGTGTCTTCCCACCTTTCCCACTGTAAAGAATAAACATTGGGGAGATTCACACCTGACACTGATCTGTTCCCAAAGTCGGAATAGATGTTACATTTACTTCTTTGAATTTTTAGTTTACTTTTAAGTTTCTTTGGTTTCATTATTTCTCGATTATATCACAGGTTAAAGATATCAAGACCTAACCCTTGTCTGAATGGCTAATGCCTCATTTGAACTATAAGGATTAAGTATTGTTCTCTTGGTGTGGATAATATATTTTATCTTCTGTTTCGTTATCTAAGACAATTATTTATAAGAGCATTCAAATAAGTCTGTCCTCTTAGAAATTCAAGCTAAAACTGCAGATCTGTAAAAGTCAAATAAAGGAAAAATTCCAGCAAACTGTTAATACTTAAATATTCTTTAAGAGGAAATATGAGCATAGCTATATTTTAAAAGTATAATTTTAAATTTTAAAATATATAATGAAATGGAATTTTTTAGTGCTTGCAGAACAACGCCCTAATTCAAATACGTTATCACTGTAATATACCTTAAAACAGTGGACAGCTGTCATAGGAGATGGAATTCTGAAAAGTATTGCTAAATCATGATTGAATTTGAGAAACAGGAGCCAAAATGCTTATTAGGGTCTTTTCTTTTAAAATTCAGGAATAAATATTCTGTTTTGGCCACATATATTGTAAAAAAATCAAAACATAGGACATAATTTTTAAAGTAAGAATTCAGCTAAAAATGCCATTGACTGGAGCCATCCATAATGAACATAGTCTGTTGTTGAATATTCTTTCAGGTGGAAATAAATATATAGCTAATGATTTCTCACACATACACACACACAGACGTACTCTGTGGTGTCCAAAAAGAGAGGTATTAATTTTACCTAAATTGCATTAAACTATAAACGATATTATATAGCCCAATATTTTATTCAACCTGTTGATATTTTCATATAGACCTGAATCAGCTTTTTAAATAGCTATATAATATTCCCTTATATGCAAAAAAACATAGTTTATCCAACATATTCTTTACTGCTGAATATTTAGATTGTTTTAATTTTTTCTCTTATAAATGAATAGTCTTGTAAATACCTTATCTTTTCATCCAATGGTTTCTATAGGATTGTGTCCTAAAACAGGGACATATCAAACTAAGAAGCAAACTTAGCTTATTACATGGCAGTTTAGTTTAAACTAAGGAATTTTCTTGGATCTCAGAAGCCATGTAACTTTATTTTGAATCTGAAATGAAGTACAGGTTTCCCTTGCTATCTGAAAGAGGGAGTTCCTGTGAAATCTTTCATAAACTGAAGTGGTGTAATGTGAGGAAGTAATTACCATTAATTTATATGGGAAAAATTTTTTAGCATTCCCAGACCCCAAAAATAACCTACCAAATCACACCAGACAATACATAATACCTGAAATAACACTAACTTATAGTAAAAGCAGGAATTATATGGTAAATACACAATGTATATAAAGTAGAAATAATGTCTGTAGAGTGTAGCTTCACTTACCAGAATCGGGAAGACAGTGAACACACTGGAGGCTGAGAGGCAGTAGTGGTGATGGTGGGTTGAGCTGAGTTGTCGGAAGTTGGGGCGGTAGGAAGCACGGGAAACTGGGATGTATAAGAGAGAGGAAGATGGTCACGTCTTAACATCTCACTACATCTGAATCCATCAGGAAAGGCAGGTCGCTAACGTCTGCACCTTTTTCTATGCCTCCCTGCCTCCATGTTGGAGATCAAGATTCCTTGTCTACTGTGGCTGATGTGGAAGGCTTGAAATATGACAGTTTGCTAGACTGGCTAGCCTCTGTAACAGCTCACCACAAAACAAGTGCTGAATGCTATTTTTTTTTTCACGTTTTTTCATGAAAGTGAACATTCTCTTCGGACTTTCAGTTAGCAAAAACAGGGAGTAATGTAGGTCTTTTATAAAAGCAAAGTGAGGGAGCCTGTATCTGTATTATTCTAGATTGGTTTTAATGCTTATAGTTTTTTTCTTTCTCAGAGAATGTTCATTTCACTCTCTCTGATGCTCCACTACTTCTCCAGCCCTGTTACCTTTTGCTTTTCTATATGACACAAATTGCCCTACAACAAACTCATTTCAACTCTCTAATCTCTAATCATGATATCCAACTATGTCCACTTTGATTTTCATACCAAACACTCTCTCTTTCCAAGTTATTGTGTGGCTGAACCCTTTTTTTATTCCGCTAAAATATTGCCTTTTCATAGACACCATCCCTGACCACCCAATTTAGTAATTGCATTTCCCTCTCACATAATTATTTTTTTTACCACTTCACCTTCCTTTTCTTTATGGCATTTATTACTGTCTGAAATTATTTTGTCCATTTATTTGTTTACATTATTGTCTCAACTTGTAGAATGTAAGTTTCATAGGAATAGGGATATTGTCTCTCTTTTGCACCACTGTATCCACAGACATTAAATATGTGTCTGCATATCTTGTACATAGTAGATGCGCTATAAATATTTCTTGAATGAATGAATGAATAATTTGGAGGATCATGCTATGTGCTAGGGTTTATACTCTATAGGAAAGGAGAAGGAAACTGACCCTTATTAAACATCTTTTATATGCTAGAACTTTACAGAAGTTGTCTCATGTGAATCTCATAATCTGTGATATTAGTTTTATTTTCTCCACTTTTCTAATGAACAAATGGATGACTGGAAAATGTTATGTAAATTACCCAAGGTCACACAGCTCTAAGTGACAGAGCCATGATTCAGACCCAAGCATGCTTGTTTGAAAAGCCTGCATTCCTTCCACTATGCACACAGCCACCAACAACATATTTTTTGGAGATGGGTTAACATATTACGTGTCAAGGCTTTTGCATAGTTTATTCCACTTAATTTAGTACTCTGAATCACTTGAATGATAGATATCACTATGCCATATTTGTAATGAATGAACTAAATCTTTGAGAGATGAGTAACTCATTCAAGACTATGAGGCTAGTAAATAGAAGTCTGACTTAGATCAGTCTGACCTTAAAACTCTGTATTGCACTGGATCCCATGTAGTGAAATTTGTCTTAGTAGTGCTTGTTGCAATCTAGCTTCATGTAAATTGCTATATATACTTAAGAGAAGAGAAAGTCAATGTCCTTGATCAAATACCTTGTTTAATGCAAACATAAATCTTATGGATATCTACAGAATTTTAATGGGTAAGGATCCTTGGATAAGGATAAATACATTTTGAAGTTATTTATATGTAAAATGATGAAGTAAAAAGAAAGAAAGGAAATAAACGACATGAAGATATAGTAAATGACATTAAAGTGTAATAAACCAATTTTCAATAGAACCAAGTGACTAAGTTTTAGTTCATTTATCAATAAAAAGAACTTTACTTGTGATAAATATGAGAAAGCATAGATTTATTTTTTTACACCATCTTTTATTATTTCATAGACCATTCCAGAAAAGATTCTCTAGTTGTGATAATGAATATGGACCTAGCTTACTTGACTCATGGCTACTTTTCAAGAAGACATTCCTGGAACCATAGATGTCTAAAAAGTCCTAAAATGTTATTGGCCCCAACTCCTTGAATTTCAGATTAGAAACGTATGCCCCAGATAGTTTAAGTGGAAGTACCAAACATTATGAAGATGTTAAGAATTGAGACCAAGTATGAAGATCTCACCTGAATCCCAGGCTTGTCCTCTTTCTGGATGTTAGAATGTGTAACGAGTTGATGGAAGTAATATTCTGTCATTACCCTGGAATTAACCTGGAAATTCTCTTAAGATATGGTTCCTATAATAAAGGTGATTTTCTGAATTTTATGATATGAAGTTTCTCTGGGTATTAAGTTGGAACAGCTTTAGGGTTTGATTTTGAATGATATTTATTTTAGCTTTTCATTTTACATTTTTTATTTATTTAACACTAGGATCATAGATGGAAAACTTAGGATAAATTTTGCAAGTGCTTCACTGAGTTGGATTAAATGTATCTTAATATTTCTATTTTTCATTGATAATTATGAAATTATTAAAGCTAATGAGATGTTTTTCAATACCAAAATCTATAAAATTTATTTAGAGCCAAGGCTAACACCCAAACAAAATGGAAGTTTCTACTTCTTAACAGTCCAAAAAAATATGCTTCTCATGGGACAATCTAAAGCAAAAGATCTCATTTCATATTATCCCTGGAAAGTCAATTTTGTTGGACTTTGTGGGAAAGTAGTATTGGAGATGTGGTCTTCTTTGAAGAAGGCTTTTTAAAAAATACCTTGAAATGCCTTATCTAATCGTGACTCGATTCTAGCCTACAGATTTCAAATGCAAGATTATTGTACAATAGCTTTCTCTGAGACGATCCATCATCTGATAAGTTGATCTTGAAAGCTTACAGCAAATTTAAATATGGGAACAAATATTTAATACAAATTATTGCATCCGTTTCCAAGGGTCACTTATAAGCTACAACTAAGTTACAAATGTGGTCATTTAACCTACCTACTGTGGGAAGAGTGAGCTGATTTCAAGCAAATAATTTAATATGATATCCTTGACATGACAACCAATTTCTGCTATTATAATGCTTAGGAAACTATGCATTAGAACTTTAGTAAGTATTTCTAATATGTTGTATAATATGAGTGTGTGTATGTGTGTGTGCATATAATATCTTAACTTGGGATTGCATAAATTAACTTTCATTGAATTAACTACTATATAATTTCTTACAAAGAAGTACAATAATTTCACTCATACTGTCTGCATACTAATTGTACCTTACTTTATTATGCCTGGGATGACCTATGTTCCCATTTGCATGAGTTAAGTCAGTTTCTTACTATTGTCACATTGTGATTTTAAGAGCCCTCTTTCACTCTTACAAATATCTTGGTTTGATAATAAATTATATGATCATCCTATTTATACTCCCATGTTATCATCTTCATATATTCTCATACTGCAAAATTATGAAAATAACTTCTCTTGTAGTCAAATAATAAAGGCAAATAATTTATTTTAATGAGACTTTCTGTGTAGTGATTAGGAGTAAAAGCTTTATGCTTCAGTTTTCTCACTTGTAAAGTGGGAATAATAATACCTACCTTATTGTTTTGTTACAGGGATCAAATTAGTTTGTTACAAGCATCTACTTAGAAGAAGGCTTATGGAAAGAATTAAGCCTTTTTCTTCTCTATCCATTCTTCTACCTGTATACTATATTTGATGTAACTTCTAAATGAAATAATTATATACAAATTGGACTGTACTAATGGGAAAATCTGTACTGAAAATAATGTGAAGAATGACAAAAACTAATATTAAAATTATCTATCCCTAATACTTTTGAAATGACCATGTTTTACTAATATGTTATATCAATTTGCTGTAGGGAAATTGAGCACTGCTTTCATCCAAAATTTCATATTCTTATTACACCAAAAATAATATGACTAAATTCTTATCACATTCTGGATTTTGAGAATGACTGTATCTATTATATTTCCCCTACCCATTTATAGTATGGTACCAGCAAACTGATAAGGGAATTAATCCTTATATTAAAGGAAGCATTATGGTAACATCTGTACAGATTCTTTTCTTATATGGATTACCAAGGGAAGTCATGTTTTCTTGATAATTTTGGCCCCTTCTTAAACAAAAATTCTCTTTTATTTTTACTCATACTACAAAATTCATATATATATCTAATTTGACTGCTAAAGGTATTGTGGCAGACATTTAAATAATTGTTTCCTTTTGTGTTACTCTTATACCTAATATATTATGAATTGTGTGATTGTGACTAAATTAACAGCATTTTATAATAATGTCAGTCATTCCAATCAATAATAGATGGGTTTATTTGTATTATTGGCCAAAGGATTTTCCCTAGAGCATTCTAACTGTGCTAAAATGCATTACTTTCCGAAGTACTGAGAGCTATAATTTTGGAGGGTCCAAACAAGATGAATCCACTGGATAATTCTACTATTATGATCAGTATGACCTAATTATTTTTTAGGGCTTGAAAAATACAAAATAAAGTCTTTCCTTTTTTCATATATTTTTGATGGTCAACAAAAATACCTGTGGCAAAAAACACCACAATTCTCTATTTTAATCAAGACTCTACTCAAAATGAAGGTGAGAAATTGTTGTTTCCATTTTCCACAGATTTTATGTTAACCTAGTCACTTGCATTTCACTTTTCTCAGAAGCACTCAAATATGCTGGCCCTAAAATAGACTCCTGTAAGTCCCATCCTAATAAGCCTGTTGTGGCAATACCAGTGTAACGATAGGAACTCATAATTTATTCATTTCTGTTTCAAGTTATGCTATTATGCAGTCAGCAGTATGTCAACTTAATGATAATCTAGAATATATTAAACTCCATGTGTTTTTCCACTGAATATCAGTATTAACTTATTATCACATCTATACTCTCAAGCCTACATTTTCAGAAAAAGCAAATTCAGCTCTGTCACACAAAACATCACTCCAAAGCTAAAACACATAGCAAATACATATGTTAGATTCTGAGATCTTGTTGTTAGTATTTCTTTCCTCCTACACATTCCACTTCCCTTCCTGTCTACTTTCTGTTAAAAAAACAAAATTCAACTGAGTCCATTTTAAAGATCTTACTGGCTTTATTCAGTGATTCATGAATTGGACAATATCCCATCTAGCAGATAGCAAGGAGCTGTACAAAATGAAAGACTTTTATAGGCAAGAGAGGAAGACCAGGAAGTTATACTAGCAAAGAGTGGATTGCTTGTGTCAAGGTCACTTTCCTTTAGGAGATGGCAGGGGTCTATCAGGCAGATAACCTCACTAGTGCTGAACAGGTAATTCTGGATTCACTGGTTTAAGATTCCCTTCCTGTGAGAGGCTGGAACTGTAATTAAGTATTAAGTCTCAATTTGGTGACATGGGGCTTAGCATAAGTGATTTTATTTGGGGACTATTGCCTTGTTTTTAACAATTTCTCCTTTTTTACCAGAATTTCAGCCTAACTGAGAGATGTGATCAAAATTTAAAGTATTAGTGCCGTGCCCAGCTATTACTCTGAAGTTCTCACAGGTTTTGCTGATCCTCTGTGTGATATTCAAAGGTTGTGACGTCTTTTTGCTGAATCTCTGTAGTATTCACAGATCATGACTTCACCTTCACATTTTTTAAGTTGATTATTCTCTTTGTTCCTTTTCTGACATTCCAGTCTTAGGAAGATCATTTGCGTGGTGGTTAGCAGCTGCGAACATGCATTTAAAGCTTTTGAGAGAATACAGTGCCCAAGGGAGACTGCTATAAGTAAGAAAATTTTCAGTGTCGGAGTGCACTTCAGAGCCATGGTCTCTGAGACTAAAACTGATTAAAGCTAAATAAGTCAAAGAAAGACCCTGTTGAAGGAGGCACTTACTTAAGCCAAGTGACTTGTTCAGATCTTATGTAGCAGAGTTCAACTTTTCTAGAAGTGTTAATCCAGGTGCAGTAGGTGGTGTTGGCCACAGCACAGACACCTCCTTGTTCAACTAAAAGATAACCAAAGGCTATCTTATTATCAAGAACAATTTTGGCCAGAGAGTCTAAGGATCTTTGCTGGGCAGCTATTGCTTTAGCAGCAAATTCTGTAACATCTTCACAAATTAAGGAGAGGTTTCTTATCATAGCCTCACTTATACTCACTTCTAACCAGAGAAGTAGAGAATTGTCAAAAGAAGTGAATCCTGAATCCTCAATACCTCCTCTTAGGTCCGTTCTAACTCAACAATGTAAATTCAGGGGAGCCGGCCAATGATGTGTCTCAGTTTGATTGTGGACAGTTGGGGGCACAGTTAGATAACCTAATAGGCATTGCCCAGTTATGTGTCAGACATCTAGGCATTCATAGGCCCAAGGATCATGGTAACCACCACAAAAATAAATCCTGTTGAGGCACAAACCACTCCCACTAAGGTAGAACTGTTAATGGATTCCTTTGCAGGGATTGTTGCATTTGTCCATGCAAGCCAGGAGTCAGTTAGGTTTTCAGCACGTTTGAGAAGCACATCTCTTAGTCTGAAGTAAAAAGTTGTTCTAAATTTTTTCAAAGATGGGAGCTGCTGATGAGATCTTTTCATGATTGGGGGCAGATCTAATTTAGCTAATCATAAGAACATGGGGCATGCAAATGTGCTATGATTTGCTTAGGTATCTGTGTCTAATTGGGCAAGTACAGTTATAATCAGAGAAAGGTAAAATAAGGTACTGGATGTTCTGGCCATAAAAGTCTGGCTCTCTAAGTGACTTCTAAGGGGGATCAATTTAGTTTATAGTGTCTTTGGGAATAGAAGAAAAATCAGTCACAGGGAGGACTGGGGGTCTCTAACATCACGGACAGATTGAAGTTTTTGATGACAAATCCAATAGTCTGAAAAGTTACCCCCTTAGCAATGGCCTGGGAGAGTAAACGATGATGTTATCTTTCCAGGTCAATACCAGAGTAAAGGAAAGAAAGTGAAGAAGAAAAGTTTTCATGTTTAGTTAAAATATGAAGTCTCAATCTGGCGTCTTGGATGGAAGCATTCTACCTCAGTGTCAGCTACTTCTCTTCCTAGACAATTTGATTTTGAGATCTTGAGCATTTACACAGGACCAGATGTGATGTGTAGCCTTCCTCAGTTGTGAAATATGCACCCAAGTTTCAACATCTTGTAATTTGGCGGTAGTGTCAGTAATCAAGTAATGCAAATCATCACAATAAACCAATAACTGTCTGTAAATGACAAAAGACTTAAAAATATCCATTGTTAAAGATCTGATGAAAGTTCATTGTACTGGAATTGACAAAGCAATTTGGTTATTTCTGTAACATACAATATTAATTTGTTTTTTTCTACAAAATACAACATTTTAAGATAATAACTAGAATTATGAGTGATAATATTACACCAGGACATAGCAGATTTCTAGGAATTTCATACAATTTCCAGAACACTTATATTAATAACATGCGTCCACATAAAAGTAATGTAATTATTACTTATTGACAATGCTGCCCATGTAATTTAATCTATCAAATAAACCTAATTAGTTTAACATCTCTCTTTTTATAAGGAAAGAGAACAAATCTTTTGAGATGTTCCAGTGTTTTTTTTAATTTGAAAATGATCTAGACATTCAGTGACTGTCCATCATTTAAACTTATCTCAGTATAACTTTAAGGTTTCAAGTAACCAAAAAGATTTTGGAAAATAAACTTAAACTAAGTAGGCATACTGTAAAACATAATTATTGCTGAAAATTTCACCTAGAAACTTTTATCCCACTTACATTTATTTAATTCACTTGTTCTTAATAATTATTTTTAGATTACTGATGAAGATTTTATCATGCCATTATTTTTCTTACAGACAAATTTTGTAACAGAGATAACATGAACTTATTTGACTGGTAAACCCAAGTAGAATAAAAGCTGTATGCCTGCATTATTTTTAATTCTGATATCTCTGAAGACATACCTATTTTACTTAAACCAACAAACTTAGACTAGTTTTTATTTAACAAAGATTATCTCAGATCACGTGAACTTGAAACATATTTTGGTTAGTTTTTATTTTATTTCTGAGAGTCTTAGGAATATTTAATTTATATGAGTGCTTAATTTTCTTTAGGCGAATTAAGCAGAGCACTTTTACAAATTAATTTTGGCACTATTCTCCCAAGGTAGAAAATACCACACATATATATAGGCACATATAAACATGCAGATACATGAAAACAGAGAAATTGTAGCTTCTGCTATCAAATTTTAGCCATGAATCAGGTACAATAATCCAAAACACACTACTTATAAAATAAGCTGAATTTAAACTGTGTTTCTGGCAGACGTAATAAGGTAAAGTTACCTACTCAGGTAGGTGAAGCTTTTTACTAATATTTGTGGAGAAGACACTTACAGTTTTTTATTCACCCAAGTTCCAGATAACCTTTCCCCTTTTTGTTTTCCTTATGATGACAATTACTTCCCTGAAGTTTACATTTCAACAAACTTGCCTAGATAAGAGTTCATAGAAAAGACCAGGTAGAACCTTTACATCTCAAATGCACAGGGAAAGAATGTAAGTTCCTTCAATAAGGACTCCTGTTTCCTAAGGTCAGAATTTTTACAGTACAGTCATGTGTTGCTTATCAATGGAGATATGTTTTGAGAAATACATTGTTAGGTGATTTCATTGTTATGTGAACATCATAGATTGTATTTACACAAACCTAGATGGAATAGCCTACTACACACTTAGGCTGTATGGTACTAATCTCATGGGGCCACCATCATCTATGCAGTCCATCATTGACTGAAATATCATTATGCAGCACATGACTGTACTCACAAGCCTTTCGAGATGAAAAGGGGAAGTTTTCAGATGGGTAAAAAAGATAGGTGGACTTTGTTTCTGTAGCTACATTTCTGGTCTTACAAAGATTTGTAAGATAAGGACAGTTACTTTTAATTCCTTAAGAATTGGGTTGCAGCCTAAATGATATCAAGGGGCTGAGCCACCCATCCAGCTACATATCCTCAGCTTGCTTTTTTATATCAGGGAGAAGATTTTCAACTAAGATGGAAAACAAAAGGACTCTTATGTTCTAGATTTAGAGCTTTGTCTTTGGAATGTTTTTCTTTATTTCTGGGTGCATTTAGCTTAGAGAAGCCCTAAAAACAAGCAAGAAAATGTTCCTATCAGGCTGTGAATTTCAACTTCCAATTTGCCCAACTTCTCACCACAGAGCTACTTTGAAAAATATCCTTTCAAATATTTTGTCAGGTTTCAGATGAGACAAACAGTAAATACTCCTGGAGTATTACACAACCCTGTAGACCCAAGAGATGTCCCCAAAAAGGGTGCAAAAGATATTACCCAAGATCCAGTCCACTCCCAAAGATAGCCAAAAGAAAAAAGAAAAGAAGACTTAGATAATTTCCCTGAGGGCTGGCAATAGACTCTAGATGCAAATGGACACCCATATTTCTGTCCAGCCATTTCTAGCTGCAAATGGGGTGCAACTCACATTTCTGTCTGGTCATATTTTGGGGCCTCCAACCTGATGATTACCATGCCAAGTTTTCAGGGCACAAAACAAGACAACAGTAAGGTAGCAGATGTCCCTGGAAGAGAAAGGGTCAATAACCAATGGATCTGGATTTAGAAAGGAAGGGATGATGTGAAATTCTTTATATATATATGCACATATATATACATATATATATATATATATTTTTTTTTTTTGGTGAGGAAGACTGGCCCTGAGCTCACATCTGTGCCAATCCTCCTTCACTGTATATGTTGGTCACTGCCAAAGCATGGCTTGATGAGTAGTGCAGGTCCACACCCGGGATCCAAACCTGCAAACCTAGGGCCACCTAAGCAAAGCATGTGAACTTAACCACTACAACACGGGGCCGACCCCAAGGGACAATGTGAAATTTTATTTTCCTCTCACAACTAGGCTCTACAGACAGATTCGGGAGAGCTGACTCTGGTAAGAATTCTCATTTCACTGGCTTTTGCCAGTTTTCCCACTATCTCATCTGTAGGCTCTGGTATCTACCAGAATTTGGTAAGGTTTTCCATTCATTTTAATTTCAGTTCCCCTTGGCTGTTTAAGGGAATAACATAGTAGTTTACCAGAAAATCCCTCAGAGTCCTGTCAATCCTGTGGGGTGCTCCATTGAGAGGCCTGCTTCAAAGGTAAATATCGAAGTGTCTGGAAGGCACTAATTTGGCAGACTTTTGTTTATGGTCACGTAGTCTCTTTGGAGTGGAAAGACAATTCAAACAGAAGATTAGTAGAATGAGTATTCAAGTAGAGAAAGATAGAGGGGAGCAGTAGGAGTTGTGTCAGTCTTATAGTCTTTTGTTTTAGGTACCTCCGGTGCCTTTATTTTTTCATTAGCCTTATGCAATTAGTCTTTCAATGAAGCTATTTTGGAATTTTGAAGGCTTTCAGAGGCTTCTACATGCCAATTAAAACAGGCATCTCATTCTGTTTGTTTGATTTGGAAACCCTCGCTTTCAAGTGCACTTTTTAAACGAATGATCTTGTCCAATTGGAACACTCCCCATGATGGCCATTGCAATTTTAGGTTGTCTTTAGGCAGATTTTGTCATTTTTCTAGACATCTACAGCTTCTGAGACCACAGTTCCTTAGACATAAAATAAGCAGGTGTGCCAGAAGGTGATGCACTCACCTCTTTGGAACTTAAGGATCCCATTTTTTTCTGCTAAGCCTTGAGCCTCTTGGACCCAAATTAATGTCTGTGAGGGATATGCCACTGGGTTGGGATTGTGTTGTGTTATACAGTGTACCTCATTGCATGGAAATTTTCTTGAGGTTGACAGGTAATTTTGTGTCAATTTAACCCATTCTGTGACTGCCTTATTCTAACAGGGGGTCTTAGAGTTAGGTAGTGAGCTCTCTAACAGCTTGTAAGTACTTGACCCATGCCCACCAATTTTGCAGCTTTTGTGTTTTGAGATCCACATCAACAATAGCCTTTACCTTGTTCACATTGACATGCCAGCAATAACCAAAGAGATGTTACTGTGGACTGGCCAAAAAGACCTGTGCACACCACCAGCAATTCCCACTGTGGAAGTGGGGACTGGGGAAAGAACTGAACCAGCAGACCCCAACATATGGAGCCTATGGCCTGGAATTCCAGGCAAATGGAGAACTGCAGACTGAACCATCAGCAGTTCCCAGTGTGGAAGCCAGGGACGGAACCATGGGCTAGGATTTCCCATCAATTGGGGAACTGCAGACTAACCAAGGGCTAGAGGTTTAGGTTCTGGGTGGAACCATTTTCTAGCTCAAGCTGACCTGCCCTGGACTGGAAAGCTAATTACATTGGGAGCATAAAGCACAGAAAGCAGAACTGAGAACCAAGAGAAACTTACCCAAGGCCCCTGGAATGGCAAGAGAGACAGAGAACTGAAAGGGTTCACAGGTATCAGAACCTATGTTTCTCGTTGTCCCCAAAACCATGAGAAGTTTCCTTTGCATCCCACCGGTGCCTCCAATACTGTTGAAAAACAAAATTAAATCAAGTAGGTTTTAAAGATCTTATTGGTTTTATTCAGTGATTCATGAATCTGGCAACATCCCGTCTAACAGATAGCAAGGAGCTCTGAGGAATTATACAAAATAAAAGACTTTTATAAGCAGAAGGGAGCAGGACAAGGAAGTTATAATAGCAAAGAGTGGATTGGCTGTGTCAAGGTCACTTTCCTTTAGAGAATGGCAGGGATCTATCAGGCAGATCTATCAAGCACTCACTAGTGCTGGCCAGGTGATTCCCGATTAACTGGTTTAAGATTCCATTCCTGTGAGGGACTGAAACCGTAATTAAGTATTAAATCCCAGTTTGGTGACATGGGGCTTGGTATAAGTGACTCCATTTTGGGGCTGTTGTCTTGTTTTTAACATTTCTTTTTAGGATTATTTTTCTGAGAATTAACCATAAATTTTAGAAAATACCGTAAAGTACACATGGCAATTGAAAAGCAAGAAATAAAACTGATTTTACTTAAAGTAACTGCTACAATTTTCATCACATCAAAGAAACTTATAAATTATTGTTAAAATTTCTAACCAGATTCTTTATTCTGAAAACTAGCCTTGAGCCTACAATTGTGTACTATTGATTGGGCCCTTGAACAATAGATCACGTATATTTTTGGGGTGGGATGGGAATGGGTAATTATATTGACAAAAATTTACTATACTTTTATCTTAACTTCATAAAACTTACTGATTTAGACACATGTGGAACCTTTCTGAGTTTCTTGTTATACCACAATATCCACACTCTATCGATTACCTGAATGATTTGGAGATCCAGGAAGAAGGATGCAAAAGGATGCAAGAATGTCTGCTCATTCTTTGGAAGGATTGTGAAATGGATATAGTCCCAGATGGTGGGAGTGAAGTTTAGAATGAAATCAGAAGTAGGGCAGTATAACTGTGATTACCCCAGGGGAGCAATTGACGGAGATATTTGAAGTCTATGCATACAGAAATGTGGGATGAAACAAAGACACACTCAAAAATAATCTATGCTAGTCCTGAATTAGCCATATCATGAAAGCTCTTTACTTAAGCATTCCAAACTTAAAATAGATTTATATGGCAAATAGTGAAATTAGGATTTTAAAAGAATCTGAAGTCAGTATCATAATAGATTAGCAGCTCTTAAAAATTCTTAAGGTCAAAATATAACTAAGTCATGTCTCATTGAAGTAAATATCAGTTAATCCCAGTGTTTCGTGAATCACTAAACAACTATTTTGAACCCTAGCTAAAATCTCAAATTCTATTTATGTATTAATAAAGTTTCTGAGAAATATGGAAGCTGATTTTAGCTCTCATGTAAAATTCAGCCTCATGTAGATGAAATGACTAGGATTTCACATTCCTACAATAATTGTTTGTACGCCCCTACTAAGAGAGTCTTCCATAAAACTAAAAGAGTTGAAATAAAAAGAGAGGAAAATGAATAGGACTGTTATTTACTTTTGCAATTTTTAGATGTCCCTTTTGAAGAAATGCAAATTAGAGACTGATAATTTATCCTAAAATATTTTAAGCAACTAAGTCTTCTAAAGCATATCAGCACTCTAGGGATCACATTAGCTTAGTGGATGAATCTGTTTCCTAACTAGACAGAAGCTTAGTTTTTGAGTTTTAACACAGGGTCTTGAAGTGGGCCTCAATACATCTTCCTTTGTATTTCAATTCTATAGGGGTCAGAAGTGAATTAGATCATCCTTTCATTTTAGAAATTTCAGAAATCTCAGGAAATGGAGGCACTTACCTCTTTCTCAACATCTTCATTCCAAGAAGCAGCTAGTAATGTGCCCCTTTCTCCCAGAGTTTAGATGACTAATGATAAGTCAAGTAGGAAAGAAATGGTTGGATGTGAATAAAAACAGAAAGGAAGAGTTCTCATCCAAATCTCTTTTAAAAAATCAATCTAATTAGTATCTTGATATGAATAAAAGCATCATTCTAAAGATTTAGGTTTTCTGTAATGGAATAGATCACTTTGAAATGTCACAGTAAATCCTTCAAACAAGCTAATAATGTATTCAAAAAGGTTGGAACACTCTCCAACCATCACAATGATTTTAACACTTTTATAATGTTTCAGAATTTGCAAATTTCTCGATAGTATCTATAATAATATAATGAACACACTGTAGTCCAGGAAATAATAAAGTACACAGATAGATACACCCTTAGTTCACCTTAGTTTTCAGTTTCATTGTAAAATATTTCTATAGGATCGCCCTGGGATGTTTACATCAAACACCATTAAAATAATGCATTGGTTTATTCTGAAGCTTCGGACTCTAACACTTCTTGATTGGCTGATCAACTCTGCATTATATTTAATTATTTCCACTCTTTTGAGAAATATTTTTGACCAAATACATTATTGTATATAGTTTGAAGTTCACAGACATTATATAGATTTGATTTGGTCAGCCTAAAACATGCTTGAAGGACCATTCTAATATTAATAAAATCTTTGACTAGTCTGAAAAATGGGAGGAAAAAACAACACCTTGTTTAAAACAGAACCAAAAAATTACAGTCAATTGTAAAATATATGGGTGCAAACGTATGTGGTTGAAAGCCAGGAAAAAATTAGACCCTCTGATTCTGATTCAGTCTGATGTAACGATAGCCTCAGGTTCAAAGAACGACGTAACAGAAGGGTAAAACATCCATACTGATCATTTATTATTCACAGTCGCTCACCATTTAGTGACAAGACAATTGATTTCCTACAGCTTCTCTAAAAGTTCAAGTACAAAAGGAAGCATGTGTCCAAGTAACTTTCAAAATTTGAGAGATTGCTTAGACCAGAAAAACATATTGAAGGTCATTTGATAGCTCACTATAGGGTCTAGAGTAGCAGAGAGTGGTCAGTTGGACAAAAATACAACTGGGGAGTCCTCCAGCAAAGCAGAGAAAAAAATAAGTCTACAGTCCTTGTAACATATGCTAGTACCAGGTAGTTTTTTACCCACTGTCTGAAAATATGACAAATAAATTCATTATGAGTTATAAAAAATATCTCCAAGGCCAAGGGTGTTACCAAGTTGATACTTAACCGAACAAACACATATTTTAGAAATCCACGGTTGTCTTTCTTGTCAGAAAATAGAAGAAAATAATGACGACAATGTGAGAATGATTCCCAGTCTCTGAGATGTGGAGTATGAACTGATGATGCATGCATTGCTTTCAGAAGCAAATGCAGTGTAACACTGGCAGACAGACTGGCTACAGACATTGACCATCTGCTCAGCACAGACCTCCAAAAGATCATCGTGTCTTGTGATGGATAGACAGTATTCTGACAAACCCAGTAAAACAAAGCAGTTAATGATCAATAAAAATAATAATAAAAAGTCTGGGTGTTTTAGTACTATACCCACCCTAATATTCTATATAGAGGATTTGTTCTATTCCATAACCATGTTTTTAGGAGAGTAATAATAACATCAATGAAGAGCATTCTTGATAAAGATATCAGCATTTGTGATTGTTTTTTGCTTCTGAGTGTGTTATACAATAGCTAGTTGCATAATAATTGTAAGCAGATCATTGAGACTACTCTCAGAAGTATTATCTAAAAGCATCTCAGTAGAAATTAAAAGGGTGATTATAAATCAGTGCTTTAATGTTAGTAAGTGGATGTTTTCTCACCTTTTACGGGCATGCCAGACAGTTCACAAGATGCTGCAAAACACTGTGCATTTGTAAATCTAATTGTTAGTTTTCAAAAAGGTAATTCCAGTAAAACATTTTGTCCAAATTGAAGTAGGACGAGCAAAAGTACAGAGCAAAAAGGACGTTGAGAGTATTGAAAAAGGATGAAATTCTGACTGGAATAAGCATTTATCTTGGAATAATAACATGTAAGGCCTGATAGGTAATTAAACATGGATCATATTATGGAAGGCATGCATACTAGGCTATAGAATTTGACCCTGATACTTTGGAGCCAAAGGAGGCCATTGCAATATTTATATGCAAAGGAAAGATGCAATTAGTTATTTTGATATGCCTAGAGAGAAGTTTCATTTAAATCATGGAGATATTGAAACCATTATACCAAACAAAAAACGATTGTTATTCTTTTTTAAAAAAAATAAAAGGGCCATATTAAGGAATTTAGCTTTTTCTAGAGGAGGCAAAGTATCCGAGGCTCTTTGTCCCTGCTGTCATGATCTCCTGCAGTATTTAGAGCCAGTATGTGACTCAGGTGTTAAGTGCATCTAGGGTAATATCATGTTTTGTTTCAAAAATAACTGATTAGGAACAAATTTCTCCCAATTTCAATAGCCACTGCCTTAGTTCCTTTGGCAGCTCGGCAATCTAAGTAGAGAACAGAATTTGTATTTCAAAAATGTCTGCACTTCAATCTAAACTCTGTTATTTACTAACTTTATAATCTTAAGTAAATTATACAGCTTAACTCTGAGGCTTGGTTTTCTTGTCATTTAATTCTTGAAAATAATGTTTAAATCATAAGTTGCTGTGAGGATTAAAAAAGATAATGTAGGTAATATGCCTGGCAGTCTCTCACACATAGCAGGCACTCAGTAAATGGTAGCTTTCTTATTACTGTATTATTACTACAACTGTGTGGTAGTTATTCTTGTTCTTGCTGTATCACGTGTAGGCACTAGAGCATTGTGGGTTCTGAAGTCAGAGAGACCTGGGTTCTTCTCCTAGCTCTGCAACCTACACTAGCAATGTGCTTTTAAATAAGCCACTTAATGAACTTCTCTAAGTATCCATTTCTGTATCTGTAAAATGAGGATGATAATAATGCCTATTTCACATAATTGAGCTGAGGATTAAATGAGAAAATGTCTTTGAAGCACCTTGTATGACTTTACTAATGATATTTTAGACAGTTCTTCCTAGTACACTTGCTTACTTGCTTATGATAGATAACTGTTTCTCTAAGTTTTGGGATTATAGTTGTGTTAGTGTTTTTGGCTATCTATTTAATCATACTTTAAATTTTCTTTTGTCTTATTCATGACAAGCAGGACTGTGAATCAGTTTTTGAAAACATTTAGTTCTATTACAGTTGACATTAGGACATTTAAACTTTTGAATGGATACATATTATTCACTAGATTTACTGGTATTCTATTTATTTCTACAAGGAAGTCGTTTTTGAATCTCTACTTTTAATTCAGTGCTACTTCTGGGGACTCTCTGGGTCTTTATCTTCATTTGTTCATTTATTTAACATATATTTATTGAGTAGCTTCTGTCACTAAGATTCTATGTAAGAAAAGGACATACACAGCAGAACAAATTAGACATCTTCCTATTCTTCAATGAGTGCACAGTTTTATTTTGAAGTGAGGGTATTGGTCTATGTGTGTACTTTCCCAAATATACTTTAAGCCCAATTTTTTTTTTGTTTTTGAGGAAGATTATCCCTGAGCTAACATCCATGCCCATCTTCCTCTGCTTTATACATGGGATGTCTACCACAGCATGGCTTTTGCCAAGCGGTGCCATGTCCACATCCTGGATCCAAACCAGGGAACCCTGGGCCTCTGAGAAGCAGAATGTGCGAACTTAACCACGGAGCCACTGGCCCAGCCCCTAAGCCCTATTTTAAAATGTATATATATTTTTTTACCCCCAGCCTGCAGCGCAATGTCTTGGAATTTGTAGACATAAATGTTTGAAATGTTCTTTAATTAATAGCGCGTGAGAATGAGCCATGTTAAGCTCATACAAGGAAATTCACTTATTAGCATCATTTTAAAATATAGCAATAAAA
The DNA here is from genome assembly GCF_037783145.1 of Equus przewalskii. NCBI lineage: Eukaryota > Metazoa > Chordata > Mammalia > Perissodactyla > Equidae > Equus > Equus przewalskii. The sequence goes on along the minus strand of NC_091847.1, from coordinate 24,184,914 downwards.
AACTCAAAATGTCCTTTGACTTAGTAAACTATTGCCTTGTATTCCTAATTTTCCTGTTGTTAGTTTCTTTTAAAGTGTTACTCCAAAACTGTTAATTTTTACAAATTTTTAATTTGGTCCCATATTCTACTGGAGGTGACCATGAGTTGTATTTTGTAATTTGTGGTATAAGGGGAGAAAAATAGATAAGTCTGTAAAATGGTGCCAAATGAAATGGATACATAGGTCATGATATACTATGCATAGTAACATACTGTCACTAATTTTAACTGAGGGAAATACCTAAAAAAGAAGAAAGAAAAATTCAGTTCTATTGGATTTTGTCTTATTGTCTCTACTCTGGAAATTTATTTAAACCACATCTATGTGACATTAAAAAGAAACACAAAGTGACATCTCCAAGTTCTCTTTTTCTACACAAGTTAGTTTCTAGAAAGTAGAAACCACATTCATTTTTATTTGTATGTCTCTTCTGCATATCTGTATTTTTTCTAGGGATATTTTCTGTCTACTATAAATGTGCCCACTAAGATAATGTTTATTTTGACACTAGCCTGGTGGTGTAGTGGTTAAGTTCACGCACTCCGCTTCACTGGCCCGGGCTTCATGGGTTTGGATCCTGGGCACAGACCTACATACTGCTAATCAAGCTATGCTGTGGTGGCATCCCACATAAAAAAGAGAGGAAGATTGGCACTAAGGGATGTTAGCCAAGGGGCAATCTTCCTCAATCAAAAAGAGGAAGATTGGCAGCAGACGTTAGCTCAGGACCAATCTTCCTAACCAAAACAAATAAACAAAAAGATAATGTCTATTTGTGTTAATTTTAATATGAATATGATATACTTAGGTTTTTTTCCTATCTAACATTTATCAAAATGCCAGCTGAGCAAATAATATTTATGAAAGAGTAAATATACATCTACAGGGATCTCCAGATTTTATTCTTAAATTAAGTCAGATCATCAGAGAGTAACAGTGGTTATCCATTTTAGCTTAGTCCTTCAATGAAATGCCATCATATTATCGTAGATTAAAAGTTTTATAGTCTTTGTCTAGAGCCACTAAATGCAATGTTTCATTAATTATAACTATTACCTCAAAATAACGTCCATTTCATCACTTGGTAATCCTATTAACAATGTGAAAAACTTAAGATTCAATTCTAAAGAAAATCTTGCTTAGGCCCTGGTCTTCTTTCTATTTTTGGGTAATGGGAATTAAATAATTGACAATGTGTCTTTTTTCACACGGCTGAAGGGAAGATCAACACTAAACTTGAAGATCAGCCATAGTAATTATGTTAGCCCTCTTGGATTGGTTCTGCTTTTCATTGACCCTAACTTTATGTGTTGAGTTATATTTTATTATGATTTCATTATATGTGAATATAAAAATGCATGCAGGTGCAGGTATTCATTTGTGAATCTATAAATTTGACCAAAATAATGATAAAAATTAATAGCCTTAATCTTTACAGCCTCCAGAATAATTGAATCACTAATGAGTACTGTAGAAGTTGTATGGATTAGTCTCCCAATTAAAAGATGAAAAAACTGAGGCACGCAACAGTTAAATTGACTTGCCTAAGGACACACCTTTATCTAGCAACTGCATCCTAGGATTCTCTCCTCTGCAACATACTATCACTGTGGGAAAAATAAAAGAATATCAAACACTATCTTAAAGGCAAATGAACATATTTTATCAGTACAAATAAATAAGCGTAAAATTTTTAAAATGCTTCAGAAATGTTCTGGTTTATTTCTCTTACCCAAGCCCCACCTTCCTTCTTGCTTGTGCATCAGGGTTCTGAAATCATTGTCCTTCCTTAGTGCAATGTCTGTTGTTTTTCTCTCTCTGCCTTTGTTTCTCATGATGTCTTAAGACTCCGTGTTTTCTTTTCTGCTCTTACCTTATTTGACTAGAGATTTTGCAGCTGTCTTTTAAGAATCTACTCAAGTCTTTTCCTCCATGGAGGCACTTGTCCTGAAACCAGACTATACAATTAATGGCTTTCTTTTGGGGGTCCTCAGAGTATCTTAGAAATTTTTATATGAGGACCTATTTAAATGCATTGCAACTAATAGCTTATATGTCCATGTCCCTAGGCAGCCTGTAAGTTCCTTGACTACAGAGATTGTATCTTGTCTTGAATTAATTCAATTTCTTATAAACAGAGTTTTCGAGCCAGGTGACTACTTTTAAAGATTCACACCTAGCATGTAAATACTGTTATCCCAGAACGCTAGAAAGAATCTATCTTCTTTTTCAGTTGTTTAAGATTTAAAGCTCAAACTTTAAAACTTAGACAGCTGAAAAAGAAAGTAGATTTGTACCTTTAGGATCAATTATCCAGGTCCCAAATTCCCTTTAACATGTGCTGATATTGATGCATCATTTAGTATTCAAATCCTAGGCGTTATAATGACCATAACTGTTGCAGTTTAGACACTCTGAAGCCTGGGGTATTCCACCTGGCATGGCTTTGCTAGGGGAAAAAGATGCCCTGGTATGCATATAATCAGGAGAAATTTCAGGATATCAAAGGTTATTTTTCTTGTATACATTTTACCAATTGCTGTGGTAAAAAGACTGTCAGAATATCTATTATAAACCTAATTTATCGGGTTTACTGTGAAAGTAGTTTTAAATTACAACTGTTTGCCAGTGGCAAAGACAACTTTTTTAAAAGAAAGGTTAAGCTATTTTCATGATTTCTTAAGTGTCTTATTTTACTTGAAAAGTCCTGAAACTTGGCACAATTATTTAAACATGTATTTTTTAAAAAGCAGTGGTGGATGCTGTTTTAAAGTAAAATCTAGATTTTATGTGAGATGTTTGCTTGCCATTATGCAATTAAAAAGTAAAAAACACTAATAGTTGAAATGTACATTTTAATTATTGTTTAGTATTTAAAGGTGTTGATCTTAACTCAGAACTCAAATCAGGGACATAGTATACTCATATGCATATTAAATTATTTCTTCCGAATCTAATTATTAAGAAAAGAGGAGCATCATAGATATAGATTATGTATATTAAATGAGGTAAAACTGCTAGCTTATAATAAAATGAACATACTATAATCTAATGTTTCTGTGTTTTTGAGAAAACAAGACTATGGAATATTTGTCAGAAAAAAAAATATATGTGAGAAACTTATCTTTACTTTGTATTAACTCTGTATTCCGTGGGTATTTTAATTGCTATCACATAACCTTTGCTCTTCTGTAGCTTTTTTCTGCATATTTTGTCTTCCAAACTAGAGTATAGATTATACTGTTTAATTTGCTTTTGTTTCTCAGCCCACCCAAGCCAAGCCTGAGCTCAATGCATTTTTGTTATAGTTGTCATTTTCTTTTGACAGAATGAGTAAATATGCTCACAGCAGGGAAGGCATGAAGATGAGAGCTTGATGAAGAGAGAATTATTTTTAAAAAGATGAGAAATTGAGATACGTTTTTATTTCATGTTACTCACAGTCAGGAAGCATAGTGTATGGGAAATTTTCACTGGGCAAAAATGCTAATTGCTTCTGGAAATTGAGTTAGAATAAATAAGCTTAGGCAGGTGCAGCTAAAAGAAAGTGCTGTATTTATCTGATAGTCGTGAACAAGGTAGGGCTGACATACTCCCCTGTGGCTTGTGGTGGTATAATCAACTCATGTTGGTAAGAGGTTTATAGGCTCTTCCTTAACCCTGTTTCTAATCTTCATCTTCTGGAGAGATGCTTGTGTGTGTGTGTGTGTATGTGTGTATTTTTATGGCAAGGCATTTTGGTTTTGGGAATTTAATATGGCATCTTAGTCTATATGCTTATTTTAAGGATCTTATTGACCTCACAGCTTTTGCCAAATACAATCTTGCCTGGTGTTGACCTTTCTTTCTCAATGGGTGCTGTACAGAATCCTTGCCAAGTACTATACTGGGAGCTTTTGAGTCATAACCAAACAGGCAGATTTTCTATTATAGGAAGCCAAGGCACATGTTGCCCCCAAAACCTTCAACATAGATCTATTCAGAGGGACTGCAGAGAATCTTCGGAAACTAAGAAATTGTTTGACTGATGTTCATTCGTCTGTGGAGAACTTTTGGAATCTCTCTGGAGCTGGCGCTGTATTCCGCAGCTCAATTCCTGCGTGCTGACCATTCACTTAAATCACCTGACCTGACAAGTGGGAAGACCCTCATCTCCCCAGAAGTGTAGACTGATCTCACTAAGTTCTTCTATTAGGCAGAATTTGTTATCAATCTTCTCTTGTTGGTATCGTGACTCATAAAACACTGCTGAGATTAAAGAGAGTCTCCAAATAAATCTCCATTTTGGGCCTTCCCACGTTTGTGCCCTGCTTCACTTTGGCTTCCAGCAGATCTGTGTTCTTTGTACTATTACTAAGAATCACAAAAGTTAACGTATGGCCAGACTTATCAGGTTATCTGATCCATCTTTCCCCATCCTTGGCACACTGTTTTCGTGAACAACGTCCTTCATTATAAGAGAGGACAATGCTGATTATGGGAACAGACTGGCAGGACTTGCAAATCAAGCAGGATTGCTTCCATTATACCACCTGCATTTCCTCACTCATCTCTCGTCTTCCAACAACCCATTCAAAATAACACTTTGCTCTTCAGAACTCCTACTTATTAAAAGGCAGCTCCATCCCTTAAGGTACAAATAATTTCTTCATCTAAAATTACATGCAGAATACCTATGGTAAACAATTAATACACATCTGTAAATAATATTGAAAACTTTGTGTGTAATAACCTAAGTAATAGAGGCTATTTAAAACATATTTAACAAACTGGGAATCATTAGTAACGTGCTGCAGACTTTCCCTGAGACACCATCTTAATCTGTCATTCAGAGGTGAAAATAACTTTGAGGTAGCTTATAGGTATCCAGACACCATGGTCAACTCAGCAATTAACTGCAGGCTCAGTCCTTTCCTGACATTTTGGATCAAGATGCATTTTACCTCAGGCACAAACCTTGGAGGAGATTTGTATTTAGTTATGCATCCATACAGTAGAGCACATAATAGGGGTAAAACCCAAACAGACCTAAAGGACTAATGGAAGCATGCTAAGAGCAATCTCTAGAATAATTAGAGAACTGATAAAAAATTTTTTCTTCTGGAATTTCATCCTGTCAATTCTATCTCCTAAAATCTCTGTCTGTTACCTGTTTTTTCTGCCTCTATCGCCTTGTTTGAGCCCAGGCTGCCTTTATCTCCTTCTTGGATGACTGCAACAGCCTCCCAACATTTCTCCTTGTATCTTGTTTTCCTTTCTTACAATCTTGTTTTTTTTTGGTTTTCTCTTTTTATTTATTTTTTTCAGATTTATTGAGGTGTAATTTACGATCTTGTTCTTTTTTGGTTTTCTCTTTTTATTTAGTTTTTTCAGATTTATTGAGGTGTAATTGACAAATAAAATTTAAGATAATAAGTGCATGTTGTAGTAATTTAATACACATGTACATTATGAAAGGACCTCTACCATCTAGTTAATTACCACATTCATCACTTGACATGTTTATCTTTTTTTTTAATTTAGTGAGAACATTTAAGTTCCACTCTCTTAGCAAATTTTAATTGTGTAATACTGTGTTATCAACTATAGTCACCATGTTTTATGTTAGATCCTCAGACCTTATTCATCTTATAGCTGAATGATTGTGCTCTTTTACCAACCTCTCCCTGTTTTCCCCATCGCCTAGTCCCTGGTAACCACTTTTCTACTCACTGTTTCTATGAAGTGATTTTTCTGGTTTTCTTTTTTAGATTCCACATATAAAGGATGCCATACAGTATTTATCTTTTTCTGCTTGGCTTATTTCACTTAGCATAATGCCCTCCAGATTCATTCATATTGTTGCAAATTACAAGATTTCCTTTTTTAAAAGGCTGAATAATATTCCATTTTATACACACACACACACACACACACACACACACGCCCCCTACATTTTCTTGATCCATTCATCTCTTAAGTTGCTTCCATACCTTGGCTATTGTAAATAATGCTGCAGTGAACGTGAGAGTATAGACATCTCTTTGAGATAATGGTTTTGGATCCTCCATACTGTTTTCCTTGGTGGCTGTACCAGTTTACATTCCCATCTTGACTTCATCACCAGTATTTGTTATCTCCTATCTGTTTGATAATAACCATCCTAACAAGTATGAGGTGATAGCTTATTGTGGTTTTGATTTACATTTCTCTAATGATTAGAGATGTTGAGCACATATGGTAATTCTATGTTTAACTTTTAGATAAACTGCTAAACTGTTTTCCACAGCAGATGATACATTTTACATTCTCCTCAGTGAGGGTTTCCAATTGCTCCTCATCCTCATCAACAATTTTGTTTTCTTTCTTTCTTTAGTTTTTGTTGTCATATCCATTGCAGGAGATGTGAAGTAGAATCTTATTGTGCTTTTGTTTTGCATCCCTAATGACTAATGATGTTGAATATCTTTTCATGTGCTTGTCAGCCATTTGCATATCTATTGTGGAGAAATGTTTCCTAAAATCCTTTGCTAATTTTTTAGTTGGGATGTTTGTCTTTTTGTTGCTGAGTTGTGAAAGCTAGTTATATATTCCAGATCCTAGATCATTATCAGACATATGATTTGCAAATATTTCTCCCATTCTGTAGATTGTGTTTTCACTTGCTTGGTAATGCTCTTTTATGCACCAAAATTTTTAATTTTGATGAAGTCCACTTTACCTATTTTTTCTTTTGTTCATGCTTTTGGTGCCATATCTAAGAATCCATTGCCAAACCCAAATTCTTGAAGATTTACCTCTATGATTTCTTCTAAGAGTTTTATGGTTTTAGCTCTTGTATTTAGGTCTCTGATCCATTTTAAGTTTATTTTTGTTTATGGTGTGAGGTAGGGGTATAACTTCATTCTCTTACCTGTAGATACCCAGTTGTTCAGCACCATTTGTTAAAGAGACTATTCTTTCCTGCACTGAATGGTCTCAGCACCCTTTGTCAACACTTGCCCATAGATGTATGTTTTTTTCTAGACTCTCAATTCTATTCCATTGGTCTCAATATCTGTCCTACACCAGTACCACATTTTGTTTGTTTTTTTGCTGTAGATTTGTAGAAAGTCTTGAAATCAGGAAGAGTAATCTCTCGAAATTTATTCTTCTTTTACAAGATTGGTTTGGCTACTTAGATCCCTTTTCAATTCCACATGAATTGGAAGATTTTTCATTTCTGCAAAAAAAGGTGTTGGGACTTTGATAGGGATTGCATTGAATCTATAGAGATATTTTAACAGTATTAAGTCTTCTAATCCATGAACACAAGGGTTTTCCATTTATTTAGGTCTTCTTTAATTTCTTTCAACCACATTTGAAATTTTTCAGTATACAAATCTTTCACTTCTTTGGTTAAATTTATCCCTAGTTATTTTATTCTTTTGGATGCTATTATAAATCTAATTGTTTCTCAGATTTATTTTGTTCACTGTTGGTATATGGAATCAAACCAATATTTGTTTGTTGATTACATACTCTGCAAATTTGCTGATTTCTTTTTATAGCTCTAGTATTTTTTGTGTGGACTGACTGGGATTTTTTATATATTGGGTCATATCATCTGCTAATAGAAATAGTTTTATTTCTTCGTCTCCAATTTGGAGGACTTACTTTTTTTTTTGTTACCTAAATTCTCTGACTAGAATTTACAGTAGTGTTGAATAGGAGTGGTAAAAGGGGGCATTCTTGTCTTGTCTTGTTCCTGATCTTAAGGTGAAAGCTTTCAGTCTTTCAACATTGAGTGTTATGTTAACTGTGGATTTTTTCCATAAATCCCCTTTATCAAATTGAGGTAGTTCCTTGCTATTCCTTGTTTTCTGAGTGTTTTTTCATGAAAGAGTCTAGGATTCGGTCAAATGCTTTTTCTCAATCAATTGAGATGATTATGCTGGGTTTTTCTCTTCATTTTTTAATACATATTAATAAAGTATATTTCATTGATTTCTTTACATTGAGCTAAACTTGCATTTCTAGAATAAATCTCATGTGATCATGGTGTATAATCTTTTTAATATGCGGTTGGATTTGGCTTGTTAGTATTTTGTTGAGAATTTTTGTGTCTATATTCATAAGAATACTGGTCTGTAGTTTTGTTTTCTTGTGGTATCTTTGGATTTGGTATGAGATAGTGTTCATTCTTCTTGTATTTTTCAAAAAAGTCTGAGAAGTAGAGATGTTAATTCTTTAAACATTTGGTAGAATTCACCAGCAATGCCATATTCTTCTGGACTTTTCTTTGCTAGCAGGGTTTTAAAGATTTGATTCAATCTCTTTACTTGTTTTAGGTGTGTTGAGATTTTTTAAATATCTCCTTGAGTTAGCTTTGGTAATTTGTGTGTTTGTATGAATTTATCCATTTTATCTAGGCTATCTAATTTGTTGATATACAGTTGTTATAGTATTCTCTTATAGTCTTTTTATTTTTATATGGTTGATAGTAATGTCCCATGTCCATTTCTGATTTTAGTTATTTGTATCTTCTCTCTCTCTCTTTTTCCTCTCTCACTCTCTCTTTTTTTGTTTTCTTATTTGTCAGTCTGGCTAAAGGGTTGTTAATTTTTTTGATCTTTTCAAAGAATCAAGTTTTGGTTTCATTGATTCTCTTTACTTTTCTATTCCCTATACCATTTATCTTTGCTCTAATTTTTATTATTCCCTTTCTTCGCTGCTTTGAGTTTAGTTTCCTCTTTTTTTCTTAGTTTGAAAAGTTGTAAAATTTGGTGATTGATTTTTTTTAATATAAGTGTTTACTACTTTTTCCTACAAAAACCACTTTAGCTGCATCCTATGATTTTGATATGTTACATTTGTGGTTTCATTTGTCTCTAAGTATTTTCTAATTTTCCTTGTGATTTCTACTTTGAACCATTGATTTTTTAAGAGTGTGTTGTTTAATTTCTATATACTTGTGAATCTTCTAGTTTCTCTGTTATTGGTTTCTAGATTCTTCCATTTTGGTTAGAGAAGATAGTTTGCATGATATCAATCTTTTAAAATTTATCTAAATTTGTTTTGTAGCCTAACATATTGTCCATTTGGAGAATGTTCCACGTGCACTTGAGAAGAACATGTATTCTGCCATTGGTGATGGAGTGTTTTATGTATGTATTAGGTCTATTTGGTTTATAGTGTTGTTCAGGTCTGCTGTTTTCTTGTTGATCTCCTGTCTAGATGTACTATCCATTGTTGAAAATAGTGTGTTGAAGTCTCCAACTATTGTAGAACTATCTATTTCTCCTCTCAATTCTGTCAGTGTTTGCTTTGTATGTCTTGGGGCTCAGTTTTTTAGGGCATATATATTTATAATTGTTATATATTTTTGATTAATTGACCCTTTTATCAATGTGTTATGTCTTTCTTTGCCTCTGGTAAAAGTTCTTGCCTTAAAGTCTGTTTTGTTTGATATTAATATAGCTACCACCAGCTCCTTTTTGTTTACTATTTTCATGGAATATATTTTTCATTCTTTCACTTTCAACTGATTTGTATCATTTCATCTATAGTGAATCTCTTATAGATGGCATATAGTTGGATCATGATTTTTTAAAATCCATTATGCTAACCTCCACATGCATTTTTATTGGAGAGTTTAATCCATTTGCATTTAAAGTAATTACTGGTAAGGATGGGCTATTGCCATTTTATAATTTGTTTTCTGAATATCTTATACCTTTTTTAATGCCTCTTATTTTCTATTACTGCCTTCTTTTGTGTATAATTGACTTTTTATAGTATACTATTTTGATTCTATTCACATTTATTTTTTTGTGTATTTTTTAGATATTTTATTAGTGATTATCATGGAGGTTACAATTAACATCTTGAATTTATAGCAATCTAATTTCTCGTCTCACTCCCTCTTGTCCTCCATGGTTTCTGAGGAAAACTCTGCTGTTAATCTTATTAATCCCTTATAGATTATGAGTGGCTTCTCTCTTGATGTTGTCAAGATTCTTTGTCCTCAGCTCTCAACAATTTGGTTATAATGTATCTAGTTGTGGATTTCTTTGTATTTATCCTTCTTGGATTTGTTGAACTTCTTCAATATGTAGAATTTATCAAATTTGGGAAGTTTTTGGCAATGATTTCTCTCTGGTGGTAATATGTCTAATAGAACATACTCTTTATTATTTAGGATCTTTTCAATTGGAGATGAAAGAAACTGATTTAAGATTCTTAAACTGATTTAAGAAATAAAGGGAATATATTTACTTATATAACTGAAAAGTGAAGCATAGGTTTCAGGCATGGCTAGATAAAGATGCTCAGGATGTTCTCTTCCTGACTACTTTCCTCTTGGTTGGTTTCATTCTAAGACAGGTACTTCTTTTTAGAGTATCTCATAAAGTGTATTTTGCTTTCTCGAGGGTTCCATCCAATGTTGCTTTAGGTCGGTTTGAACCATACGGAAAAAAAAGAGGCTCTGATTGGCCAGATAGGGGGTTTTGTGAGCTCCACATATACCAAATGTACTAAAAGTTGAGGAGAGGTAATTCCCCAAAGGAAAATTATGAGACAGAAGGAAGAATGGGTGCTGATTAGATACAATTCAAGACTTCCATTATATATTTATTTTTCTTCCATTTTTGTTTTTACTTTATATTCTACTAAGAATGTGATTCTCTCCTACTTGATATTTTCATTAATAAGATGAAAATCTATTACCTAGACTAATATCCAAAGTGGAGTATTAAAAAAAAAAGTATCCAATTAAACTATTGAGTGTGAAAAGAAAATATTAGGACTTCTATTTTAATAAAGTTTTAAAAAATGTGTTTTACAAATAGTTCTATAGATTTCATGAGCTTCTCCACCTAGCCCATGCATTTTTGACAGTCATCCTCCATATTTGTTACATAAATTTTCTACCACTTAGAGGTGTTGATAGTGGGGCTCTCCTTATTTTCTTTTAGAATAATATAAAGCACTGTGAATGGCATTTTGTAGACTAATCTGAAGATCCAAATATTTAGTTTAACAACTGATTCAATATAATAAATATATCCATGGATAAGAATAAAATTATAGAGCTGCCCTCTCTCATACTCCTCATGTGAGCACTTCCTCACTTTTGTGGATTTAACACAGTGATGGTTGAATAGGATCTGACAAAAAAAATTGCCAAAACTTGAAAACTTTTAAGAACATTATCTGGTGTACACATTTATATCCATTATTATTGAAGAGACGATTCATCCAATACTTATATAGTATCTTAAAAATACTAGCTAATTAGAATATGAAACCATCATGATTTGTAATGCATGTAAAGATAATGTTTATTTCATCTTTATTTCAAAATTGTAATATCTTTTAGTTTACATTCTATAATATACCTAATGCGTTAGTATAGTATGTACTTATATACTTTAAAAGTAAATGCACTCATATACTAATAGGGGGTGATGATCAGAATTATTTTGAAAACCATTAGTCCAGTCCTCTGCTGTCCAATATCATATCCATTAGCCACATGTGACTGTTTATATATACAGTGAAATTAATTAAAATTAAATTTCATTTCTTCAGTCCTATTAGCTATGTTTCAAATGCTCACTAAACATATGTGGCTAGTCGCTACCATGTTGGACAGCATAGATAAGACATTTTCTTCATCTCTGAAAGTTTTAATGAATAGCACAGTCTTTCATGCTCTTACAACTACTTAGACACATATGCATAGAGAATAGCTGTTACTGAATCATTGTTAATCTAAAAAGCAAAATTAATATTCCACAAGGTTTGGTTTGAAACTTGATTTGTTTCACATTCATGATTTAAATTACAACTTAAAGAGCAGTTTTAAAAATATGCAAGCAATAGTTTTAGAAGGGTTAAAATTGGGAATATGTGGAAAGAAAAGCAGTCTTTTGAGTGAAATCAAGAAAATTTTCATCAGTCCATTTTAAGATTGCCTGGAACTCATAGTAACTTCAGTAAACTGGTAGGAAACAAATAGATGAGTTTAATAAACACAAACTATTTATACGAGTTGCTTGTTTATTTTTTTTTCTTCCACTAAAAGTTCCAGAATTGGGAGCAGTATAAGACTAGAAGATAAGTTCCTATAATGTAGCTTTGGATTTGGTTAGGAACTTCATGAGAGTAAAACCCAAATGAAGCTTGGTCCACTGTGTGATTTTCATTATTAGGACAAAAAGGAGAGAGGAAAAAAACAAAGAAAAGAAAGCAGCCATTCAGTGAAAGCACAGATTGTTCTAAACCCTTAAAGAGATTTCTGGTTTGGTGGTGCCTTTATATAGGAGACATTTAGTGATATGGTAGAAAGTGTTCTCCTCAAAACTACTACAAAGATATTTCTTAAAATGTCCCCATTACAAGCTTATTGACAATATTAAAATGCAATGCACTATAAATATAGGGAATGTAGTATTCTACTAAAGGCAATTAAAACATATGAAATATATTTTTCTATGTACAATAATTAAATTGCAGGCATATTTCATTTTATTGTGCTTCACTTCACTGCACTTTGCAGATGGTGTGTTTTTTACAAGACCCTCCACCAGTAAAAAGATTATGACTGAAGTCTCAGATAATGTTTAGAATTTTTGAGCAATAAAATATTTTTAATTAAGGTATGTATATTACTTTTTAAGAATAATGCTATTGCCACTTAATACACTACAATATAGTGTAAACATAACTTTTCTATGCACTGGCAAACCAAAAAATTTGTGTGACTCAGTTTATTGCAGTATTTGCTGTATTGTGGTGGTCTGGAATTGAACCTACAATATTTTTGAGGTGTGCCTGTAGTAGACCTCAAAGAAACTCTTTGTAGTGGATAGTAAGCTAGCAAATCTTTCAAATTTCAAAATAAGATTTGAAATTCAATTATGCATTTACCTATATGTTACATATCCAAACCCAAATTTTCTAACTGGTAAGATTATATGTTTCTTGATATTTTACAAGAGAGGTCTGAGGATAACTAATGAGTTGGGGAGGAAATTACACTTTTCAAATCTTGGTTTAGCAAGATTAATTAGATCATGTCTTTGAACTACTATTCAACACGGCAATCCATGGATAAAAAGAAGGGGAGCACATTTAAAGTAAAAATGAAGGATTTTGTTTTTATAAGAGAAATCAGGTCATTGAAGCCTACGACGTATTTTCACAGATCGTGCTCAAGAGATATTTGTCTATTATATTTTTGTACAATAGACATATATCCTAAAATTTTTCTAGAAAAGGAGATGGTTCTTTGTGTGTGTGTGTGTGTATATACTTATATATATATAAATTTATATATAGACATTTATAGTTATATTTAGTTATATAATATATATTATATAATATATAATGTATATCTGAATTATATATTAAATTATATATATTATTTGATCTACTAACAAACTTTAAATGGAAGATGAAGAAGACATAGAATGTCAGCTCCATCAGAAGAAATATATTCACTTTCTTGTACACTGCTCGTATTTCCAAAGTGGTCTGTACTTAAAAGGAGATTTAAAGAAATAGGTTGAATAAATGAAAGACATACCCCATCTTTTCAAGAGTTCAAAACCCAGTGTGAGCCCAGTTGGACAAGATAAGACAATCTTAAAACACCCCTTTAGAAAATTTCATGTAAATAAAATGGTTGAAAGACGTAATTTTTTATTTTCAATACACTGCTTTGAGCTTACATATGAGAATTGAAAAATATATAGATTTTCATTACCTAGCTTGACTAAAGTAGGAAGTGGTAAGGTTTAATGGATAAGGCTTAAATTTTCTTCTAGTCCCATGATTTATGCAATTTAGTCTTACTAATGTGAATGTCAAGATATTTTTTGAATTAATTAATTCTTTCAAAATAACGTACAGATTTTTATTTTTCTACATTTAAAATTGTATTCAGTTTGACCATTCATGTTAAATTTTACACATCAGACTACAAATGTCTAGAAATGTGATCCTTAGAAATTGATCCTGCATGGTTTAGAAAATTTCGGCATCTAAAAACAGATTGCTAACAGCTTGTACTCCAATATGTCTCGGAATAGTTGTAAAAACTGTTTGGTCATGATGATAATAATGGTAATAGAAGTCTAAAAGTAAATAAACAGAATCAAAATAAAATATGAAGGCTTGTGTAAAAAGAGATGTAAAATTTGAGACAAAATTAACCTTTTTTAAAAATTCTACATTAACTCCTACATGATACATTGTGAATGAACTGAAAACTGTAACAAAATGGATTCTCCACTACTTGAAGACAACGTCTTGAATTTTAGTCTTATTCTTAAAAATTCTTTCACTTATGTTATCTTTTTTTTCAATGTTAATATCTAAAAATCAGGTAGTAGTTTTTCAGAGTAAGTTTTCTAACGGTCTTGATTAGCGATAGTATTCACTCAAATGAACGGTCTATATGAAATTAAATATGTTTTAATTTAGATTGTAGATGTGTTTTAAATAACTTTTGCTTCTATTTGGAGAGTTTTGTTTTTTGAGGGGCATGGGGGTTGGTCCTAATGTTTATTTTTGGTTTGTGATTCCTAAATGATACCATTTGATATTATTAGGGTCTGGGAGAGTAAATCAACAACATAATGCTAATTATATTACCGAGCACTTTGTATACAATCTTCTTTACGAACAGCATATTTCTTTATATTACTTGAAAAAAATTTAATTTCCAGCAAATAAAGATGAATTAATTGTAGCTGAAATATGTAATTTTGCTAAGCTTTAGAGAAAAAAGAAATCTCAACGTAGCAGTATTTTTAATACCATGCAACTGTACTTTAAATAATTGTGTATTTCAATTGAAATCATTGTTGATAAGATTTACCTATTCTCACATGATAACTTTCTAAATTGATATTTGTGATTTTCTAGTTTAGAACTTGAAGGTCTGAATTAAATGTTTTATAAGAAATAACAACTGTGATAAGGTATCGTCATTTCAGCAACTAATAACCTGGGTATCATTCTCAAGTGGAAAATGAGCAAAACAAACTAGAATAAAAGCCACATGTGAGACACCCATTATGCATTGACATTTAAAATCTCTTCTTGTTTGTATTCAGAATACTACATTATACAATGCAATATTTATCTGTGATATTTTCTCTTCTGGTGTGATGTACACGTAGTGCAAAAAAAGCAAGGAACTTTTCCCCTCTGTAGTATAACGTGTTTGATAAATGCTTATCCTCTTTATGCATCCTCCGCTTCTGCAATTCATTTTTCAATGCTTTTCATTCTTTTTTTTCTCCCCCTGTCCCCCACTTCAAGTAACATGGCACATTTCTGGGCAGGCCTTGTCTCCAAAAGCATGTGTAAATTCCCACATCTCAAACACAGAAATTAATCACAGATATGCACACTGTAAACAAAAGACCTTGATGAGTAGCTTGAGACGTTTTATAATTGTGCTTTGATTAACTGACTTTCCCACTTAATTTTAGATTACATTAAATATCCTAAAGTAATCATTTTAATCTTACATTTTGCCAGCTGCAAAAACCTGAATTTTTAAAAAAATTTGAAGTGCTAATGATTTAGTAGTAAACTAAACCATCTATAAGGAGACAAAAATCCATATTTAATGGCATGGTGAAGTATAAACATTTAAATTAGCTGTATTGTAGTGAAGGTTTTATGCCAGTGTTGGCATAAAACATTTCTAGACTTGTTATTAAAATTACGTTGTTATTCTTGTTGTATGATGCTATATTTTGACAAGAGGATATTTTTCTTTGCTAAATATAATCTTGCATTTTCCGATCATTTCATACTTATATTAAATGAAGTTTATAAATAGGGGTTGATGGTTAGGAAAATTCATTTCAAGTGTCTAAACAATACCAACATACTTCTAAAACTTAGAAAAATTTTGTTATCTGGTAAACTGAGAAACTTAACCATTTCGGTGTGGTCTTATTATGAGAAGTCTCTGTGTCTACTTTAAATCCTAATTTTTATTGCATATATGAATTATATATGGTTTTTACTTTTATTTTGTGGTTTATATTTTCATTTTTGCTACTAACAAGCTGTGCAATTTTGTGAAAACCACTTAACGTTAACTTTAAATAAAGACGTTGGACTACATGAAGGCCCAAATTTCCTCCAATTCTAGCGTTTTGTTATGTGTTTTATCAATGACTAAGAGAAACAGAAGCAATTGTAGCTCTGTTGCCTACTATTCTCAGCATCCGGACGTCTTATGAAGGTTCAGACAAGTCTATAATCACGTATCAACAAGAAAGCCACCAACTCTTCTGTTCCCTTAAAACACGTCAGTTCTTTCTTTCTCCTGTCATCTTCCTGATGCAGTATTTTCAACTGAGTTAAAAGGTGAATCATCTGAACGTGTGTTGTAATGGATACCAAAGATTGAGGTTAACTAAATTTTTGACAGAGATTGAGAGAACTGACCTAGTATTTTCACACAGTGAACTGTACCTCCCCCCATTCCCAGTGAGGATTCACTTTTTCCTAAATTGATGGCCAACAGAAAAATAAGGATAGTTTTTGTGCTTCATCTTGAAGATCTTTCTTAAGTAAGGAGATCTTAAGAATGCTTAAATCTGTCATGGTTTCATAAAGGAAACTAATATGGCAGATTTTGAGAGGAAGAAAAAGATCAAGAACAGAGGATGGGTTAAATGGTAGAGTTCTAATCTTTTTTTCAAATTAAATATTTGGTGAAAATGCAAATTGGAAACTACCTGAAATTAATGGCTAGTTTCCAATTAGCTAGTGTCATTGAGTTCAACTGAACGTCCAAAAGGGTCTTGAGGAATATGTAAAATAAA
This sequence comes from Equus przewalskii, assembly GCF_037783145.1. Lineage (NCBI taxonomy): Eukaryota > Metazoa > Chordata > Mammalia > Perissodactyla > Equidae > Equus > Equus przewalskii. The sequence continues at coordinate 24,168,052 of NC_091847.1, read as the reverse complement.
ATAGGTTTATTTAACCCCTTAAATTGAAGGATGCTCCAGAAGAAATTAGCTAACATTTATATATGAAAACTTAATTCCTGTGTTTATTTCAACTATATAATTTATGATAAATATAAAATTTCAGATCACAGGCATAAGTTGTGCTATTATGTGATTTGTGTATCTCTCTTTAGCTGTTTGAAAGGGAAAATCCAAATATTGATAGATACAAATAACTCCTTGCACTTTTAATTGAGGAAAATTATTTCCTTGTATCTATATTGGAGAATCTAGAAACATCAAAATGACTGAATAACCTCTAATTTTGAGATGCATCTATGGAATAGTCTTGTTGCAGCTGTGTGAAAACACAGGAAAAAGATTAGAAAGATAAGAATCAGTAGTTTTATGTTCATCCAACTCAGAATAATGATTATTTGAATTTGTTAAGACTAATAAGAGAGCTAACTACTATATTTTTAAATAGCCAGAGATTATGTGAGTTTTTCCACATATAATTTATTTCCACATGTAATTTACTGAAGTATAAGATCTTTACAGATATATTGATCATTATATACAGAAGAGTACTCTCCCTTGAGCTTATGTCAAGATAAGGCCTGAAGGCTGCATGAGGTAAAAGTGTGGTATGGGGGGGCAAGTCAAATTGAGTCCAAAAAGCCTTAGCAATTTGTTTTCACTTACTTGGAGTTTATTGTAATTTACATGAATTTATGTCAAATTTATCTTTGTTTAGAAAACATTTATTTATAGAATATACATCATAATAAATTATAATTGGGAGAAATTGTTTTCAACATTTAGGTAAAAAAATGTTTTAAGCACTCTCCAACATCTTATAAGCACCACCTACAAAAAGGTACATGTAAAAGATAAGACTTAAAGAATTAGCTAAAAGAATTCTACTAGTATTGTGTTAGATTATTTTGAGTTTAGATACAAAAATGCTAAGTGATATTTTCTTTTTAAGAACTTCTCATTTGCTCTGAATATATACTCAGAATATATTCTGAAATTTATTTATCCAATATTCATTGAATGTATACTATGCTTAGGACACTGTGGTAGGCCTGGATTAGAAAATCCTGAAGGAATTCAATTTAGTAAGAGAAATAAGAGACATTTTTAAAAAATTGTTTTTAAGTTGCATTTTTTAGAAACCGCAATATGTGTTATTAAGAAAATTTAAAGATATTGCAATGAGAATTGGGAAAATGAAGATATATTCATTTAAAATATTTAAACTGGGTTTTGGAGAATAGTTAAGATTCAACAGAAATGGGTAGTGAGTCCTAGCTAGCTGAAGAGACAAACATGTATTTCATATTTGGAAAAAGCAAGAAGTATAGAGTTTGTACAAAGCACTTACAGGATATAGGACTCTAAGATGCTTTGTCACCAGACTGTGGAAGACCTTCAATTTGGGCTACATAATTTGGACCTTTTTTATTTGGGCAGTAAAAGGAAAAGAAAAGATTTTTAATCTAGAGATTGAAATAATCAGAATTGCGTTAAGCTGCTGAAACGTTAAGCTGCTGCTGGTGTATCTAATAAAGTATTAACATTTTCACCAAGCTTTTATAATGAATGAATGAGTCAACTCTTCCCTTAGATACATGCCAAAATGAAACACATTATTACTTTAAGGGTTTTTGTGGGGTTTTTTTCCTGCATCTAATGTCATTAGATGCTTTAAAAGATTCACTTTGGCTCTCTGTCTAATCGTGAATTGAATAGATCTTGAGCCATTTCAAAATTATTGTGTGAGTTTAAAGTGCCAAATTCTTTTGTGAACCCAAAACAAGAGTAACACAACTTGTTAACAAAGAATTTGCAATATTGTCTGGGAAAATTTTACTGAATTTTGAACCAAATGTCATATGCAGATTTTAGAAGTCTCTCTTCCTGACTTGGCCAAAAATGTCATAGTACAAATTCCAGCTGATGTAGTGAGCATCCTACCATATGCCAAGTGGCAAAGTTTTACTGCTGGTCTAGCCACTCACTGCTCACATGGAATTGCCTTTCTTCTACTGTGTCCATCTGCTGATTACCTGGTGATCCTCTCCCACTGCCATGTCCATCTGTTGTCTACTTGCAGATGCCCTCCTATTGCCCCATGCACCTGCTAAGACTGTTCTTCCCAAAATGCAATGCATCTCATCATTATCAACCAAACTGTAAATTAAATATTTGTGTCCATCTTTTTGGGACAGGACAGAAAGGTTTTTTCTATTAATAGGGCCAAAACAAGTTTAAATATCGATCAGGTAGGTCATACAAACAATTCTCTTAAAGAAGGATTTGATCATAGTGTGATTGTAAAATGCTCAACAAAGAACTCATGAAAAGGCAAAGTTGTGTTTTAAATTTAAAAAGTTTCCCATCTTTGTTCTTAGATTCTACATAGGCACCCAGAGTACTCTACCCGATTAATAGGGAATTGATTTGGCTTCTTGAAGCTGTTAAATCTTCGTCTCAATATATCCTAGTTTAGTCAAATAGTTAAATACATTTGAAGATCTGACCCCTACAGGTCTGATTCTTGTGTGGGAGTACAAAGGTGGCAGAATAAGTGAAGATTCCTTGAATAATGTGCTCGGGTTCTGGATTGGCTCTTACAGAACTAAAAGTGACAATTGAATGATGCAGTGGAATAAAATGAATGATAGACTTAAAAAAAAAAAAACTGTCACCTAAAAGAGGTCTATAAAGACTGCTCAAATAGAACTTTTCTAAAACTTACAACATTCTTCTTCAGACAATTCCACATTATTTATTTTGCAAGGAATTACAAGGTATCTTGGAGGCTTGAAAGAGGAAAAACTCCCTATCTACAACCAGCGAGTACTTCAAACCCTGAAATAATCAGTTAAAAGAAATGATAATAATGCTAAAGAAAAAAGATATGATTTCCAATACCATGACACATTTAGGTTTGTTTTACTTTTGAGTATTTAAAATCTTTATGGTTCTTAAAACACTTTAAAGCCATTTATTTCACAATATTTTTCATTAAGGAAGTCACTCCTGAAAATGATAATTTGCATGAATAGAATTTATATATATGTATAACAGCATATCTTTTTAAAATATGTTAATATGATTTAAAAATTTTGGACAAGCAAGAAATAGAGAACTTATTCTGACAAAAAGGATAGAAATAGTTACCATTTAGTAAAAGAGCTAAGAAAATATGTATTTAAAAATTTTTTAAAACATGAATATAAGATAAATTTTGTGCAGTGGGAACAGTATCAACTATGTGCCCCCTTATGTAAAGCGAATCTCCAGAATATCTCTATTGTAGCTCAAGTTGTCATTTGTTTTGGTATCACATTTCCAATAAATGCTAATAATAGAACTTTCATATATTTTGATATCTTTCTTATAATTAAAAATAAAAGTGAGATTTAAGTCATGAACAGCCTACTTTTTAGCATCCCTTATCTAACGTAACAACTTTCCAAATAATCATCTTGATGTCAATTAAATTACAATGCTTTATTCACTCAACTGTCCATTTTTGAAGGTACTTATTACAGTAGGACTTCTGAAAGTGCAGGGTATAAAAGACTAGACATTTCAGTTTAACGTTTTCACCTTGCTTTGTTTGCTAAACAAATACATTTAAAGAATATACTATATATTTACATGCTTGTGTATTTGAGTCTATCCGAAATTTTGTTTTCTTTCATGAAATCACTCTAGTCTTTTCTTCCTATATACTGAATGAAAGGGGTATTTAAATATGCTCGCTGCAATATGTGTAGACACTATAGTTAGCTGCAGAACTTCCTGCCAGTGAGTTGTCTTCGTTTGCACAGCATTCTGATGTTTTCCTTCCGTCCGAGCCTGAGCTTTGATATACTGAGTAAGCACTTAGACACTGAGGTGCTGCTAGTTCGGTTATATCATCTTTACATTAACATTGGAGTATATATTTTTCTTTTTGACTTGAGGAATTAAAAAAAAAGTAAAAGTGGAGAAGTAATAAACCCACACTGAGGAATAAATTACATATTAAGTTGGCAACAGTTACATTTATATCTGATCCTTCATACATATATATTTATACACAAATTATCAATTCACAAATAATACACATACCTTCACGATAAGTCTGGTGTTAAATTCCAATACTGACTAGAATGAATGTCTTAGCTTGAAGACAAAGTACGTCATTCGTGATCCTGATTTGGATATTTGTCCTCTTCCATTGCCCTAAGTCATAGGCTGTTCTCTGTACCCCGTATTGATCCAGATGGTTCTACCTTAGAAGGGTCACTTTTTCAAGTCAGAGCTGAAATACTAATAACCACTAAAGCCTGGTATTATTCAAAATTTAGTCCACACAGCTTAGTGACCCTAAACATTGACTACACAAACTTGGTCAAATGCGTTCACTTCGGTTGCTAGATATTTTTATGTCCCTGTTTGCCATGTGTAGAAATTCTGCCACAGCAGGAAAAGTTGTCTGTCTCTACTCCTAATGTGAATGTATTTTGCTTATATTTTCTGAAAAATTTCTGTGTCATACCTTTCATAAAAGATTTCTAATATTTACAAAAGACCTTTGGCAGTTATTGTGGGAAGCGTATTTATGAACTATTTGGGCTTACGCATGCAATTATATTCTAGGCTGAGTGCTATGCGGAAGACTGTCTGCTGTTGCCTTTCATCTCTAGCGGCTTTCTAGATTTCAGTTTTGAAGATCTTCCTGGATTCAGCCTATAGAAATAAAGAAAACTATCAGCTTGGTACTCCTGGATTTTACTGTTTAAATATGTATGGGTTGTACAAAAGCTTTCCAAAAATTAGTTATTTACCAATCATTTTTGGATATGGGGAAAAGATCCAAGAGCATATGTCCCATCTATACCTGGGACAAACAGTACCTTTTTAGACTGTTCAGTGAGTTAAATTAAGGAAAACACTAAGAAATGTCTGTTATTTAGTACTTGTTTAATAAATATTAGCTAATATTATGTTTATATTTACTTCATTCTTTAAATAAATAGATGCTAAATTATGAAAGTTAAAAAATTATTTTCATAATGTGCAATTTTACTTTTAAATGTCACTAAGTGTTGCATCTGGACATTGAATGTGTCTAAAGGTGGCAATAAGGAAATGGAATATCTGTCTTTTAATTAATGAAGAGAATAAAGATAGTATCCTAATATTACATAAAACTTTTTTCTAAGAAAAATCATGTCCAAATTAGTAGATGCTGTCACTTATGATTGTAGTTGTGGTTGAAGGAATTTTTGTTCTGGATATCTAATTGAAATATAACGAAAATAAGTATTAGAAACTACAGCAACAACAATCAAAAATCCATTCAGATGACAGTCTAAAAGTTAGTTACAAAATCGGGCCAAGAATGAATATGCTTTTACCTACTTAAGCCAAAATAATCTATCTGATTTATTATTCTATTGCCTATTTTAAAAAAATATGTGATATTTCTAAACCTTTCTAACTATGATATCTTACCTACAAAGATATGGAGAAATAGTTATGATTTCTAGTTATGTATACTTAATAAAATAAACAGAACACATATCTACTTACATTTTGAAAAATTTCAAGTGTTATCATGTACAGTAATATTATGCAAAAATGGCATCTATCATTGGTATGTTTCCCTTTTTGTATGATAAAATTGTGTATGTGTGTTATTAACCCTCCAAATTAAAGCATGACCTGTAATCCTGAGCTAAGGAGTGTGCTGCTAAAGAGCTTTAAATTGCTGTCACCAAACTGAATCTGAATGAAAGTTCCCCAATATATATGAGCAACAGATTTACCTCATAAAGCGTTGAGATGAATGTCAGGAACTCTTGTCTCTCTGATCACACTTAAGAGCCTATCCTTCTCAAATGAACCCACAACTATATGTGCCAAAAATCAGTATCACAGTGGAGAGTCTAGTTTATGTATTAAATTCAGGGTATTAATATTCTCTTACAAAGAATAAATATCTCAGGCCTCAAAAAATTTAATATTGCTTAATTTGAAACTAATTCAGACAAAAAATTAAGAATTACAGAAAGTTAAAATTGAACAGCTTTGTGTCAATGGCATATCAACAGTTTAACAGTAATTTTGTCTACAGTTATTAGTATGTGCTTCTTGATTAACATTTAATTCTGAGGATAGTTGCATTGTTTCAAAGTTTGCTAACATAAAATGAAGTTGCTAATGAAGTTAAACGCAGTCTTACTTGCTTACTCCCACCCTTTTTCCTGCCTCCCATTCTTCTCCATGTTTCCCCACCTCTGTTTCCACTTTCATCATATCCTGGTGAATAAATGTACTATTCACTTCACATTACACCTCATTGCCATCTCATTATTATGTGTAAATCTAGTCAAAGGCTTCATTTCCTAGAAAATAAGAGATGAGTCATTTTTTCCTAGAGTGCTTCATTAACCTAGCATTTTGCAACCTGGATGAATTTGGATGACTGGAAACATCAATCAATTCTGCTAAAGTTTGGTATATTCTCTACTTTTTCTAGAACAATCCAGCCTACTTCAAATTGCCAGTCTGTATTTTCCTACTTATACAGCTAGAGAAAAAAATAGGCAGATATACACCTAACAGAAAAAACAAAACATACGCATATGGACATCAATACATCTAAATATATTTCTTTTGCATACTTTTTCATACTCTGCCAAAAGTGTTTTGTTTCAGTGAACTTAAAAACTACACTAATAATGAAGTTGTAGCCTTAAACATCTTTTGTTAAAAAAATGGGAAACAAATGAGTGAATGGAAAATATGTACAATTAACATTCTAGCAGTCTAAAATGACTCAATTTACTCTTCCTCCTTTATTTCCCAATAGGAACATTCTTTAAGGTCATTTAAATAACTCCTGAAATCCTAATGTACCCATGAATGTTGTGAAAATACTAAGTAGTATTTATATTCATTCAAGAGCTAAATGAAGATAAATTTTGGTTTTTAATCATGTTTTAAAAGACAAACTAATGTATTGCTTTTGTTTGAAATGAAAAAAAAAATTTGAATATGCAATGTTTTGTTTTTGCTACCACATAATATTGTGTTCCCCATTTAGTGAGGGCAATATCAAAGAGAGGATACAGTATTCCAGTAAAAAAAAAAAAATTTAATGAAACTGGCTCATTAAGTATAGAAAATCTTATGCAAACCTGTGTAAGCAATAGTCTGAGATAATTAAAACTGTCACACTTTGAGTTTGCTAAATATATATTTACATATGTTTATAAATATTTGCATATGTATATTTCTGTAGTCTTTCTAGAAGTAGATGATTTGTCTTAGAGAGTTATGAGAAATATTATTACCCAAGGCCAAATGTTCTACATACTTATTACTGATTTTCTGTAATAAATATATCAATAATATATAATATAACAATAATGTAATATTAGCAATATGTCTAATTTTCTGTAATAATATACTGATTACTTTTCTATATACTTACTACTGATTTGTTTTTGTGTATCTTGAGTCTTCCTGTATTTCTAATAGCCTTCTGTATTTATGTCTTCCTATACTTCCAAATCCCACAGTCTTAAAATTAGCTTACTTCTCTTTATGCTTGGCTACCAGTATCCACTGCTTAAAGCCTGTAGCTAAAGGTCTGTGGCCAGTTTGGAAGTAATTAGCTAATTCTTTACACTTTTCTCATGGATACTGACATATGTAAATTACATATTTTTATTAGACAATTTGACACTTTACTTTTCCTGGTAAATAATTTATTTTGTGCATAGCATTTACAAAAATAAGATTTTCCCTCTTTTCCCACATATAGGCATATGTACTTACTCATTATATCATTTGTTATTTTTCTTTTAAATATAATTTCTATGCGTATATTTTAATACTTTTGGATTTACCGAGCAACTCTATGGTTTGCTTTTTCTTTTTCATAGATATTTGTGTTTGCCTTTATTATTTTATTCCTCTTACTTTTCCTAGGTTTGATTTGTTGTTTTTATTTTCTTGAATTAGTTAAACTTAGCCCATTTTTTATCTTTTTTTTATTATGAAATTATTTAGGCTATGTATTTGCCTCTGAATGTAATTTTGACCACATGCCATAAACTGCTATTCTTGTTTTCATTATTTTCTTAATTGCCTGTAATCATAGATTTGTTTTCTGTAACATTTTTAAAACTTTTAAACTGAATTGAACTTTTAAGATGTTCTAATTATTAATTTAATGAATAGTTAAATCAGGAACCATGGCATAAACAGTTCTATACTTTGGAATGTAAATATGTTTCCTTTGTAAGTAATTATTTGATCAGTTTTTTATAAGCGTTCTATGGATACTTGAAGACATAGTATATTAGGTATCTGTAGACTGCAATGTTTGATATGTATCCATTTATGCAAACCTTCCGATTATATCTTCATTACCTTGGTCTATCTTCTCTGTCAAAAGAATGAGAGAGATCATGAAATTATATAGAAAATATGTTCCTATTTATTCTTTCAAGAAATACTTCCTGAGTGCTCTATATCAGTCACTGTCAATTCTAAAGGAAAAAGTAGTGAGGAAAACTACTTCTATAAAGCTAACAATCTAGTACAAAAATAGACAAAGAAATTAACTTGTTAAGCACTTTCTGGTTAGAATTAGCCAATGGGGAGGCAGATGAGAGAAGGAAAATAGGAGGGCAAGAGGAAGAGGGAAGGCAGGGTATTTCTCCTCCTCTCTTTTATCAGGTGGCCACTGCAGCAGGGGCTGCATTTTCTCCATGGCTCCAGCCAATGGATAACTGTTCCTTCATAGTCAAACCTGACCAAAAATGCCATCAAGTTTCTAGATTTTGCCTGGGGCCTCAGCTTCTTGCGTCCCACATCCCACAACTAGAAGGACCCGCAACTAAGATATGCAACTACATACAGCGGGGGTTTGGGGAGATAAAGCAGGAAAAAAAAAAAGATTAGCAACAGTTGTTAGCCCAGGTGCCAATCCTTAAAAAAAAAAAAAAAAAATTAATTCTCTATACAGGCATACCTTGGAGATATTGTAGGTTCAGTTCCAGACCACCACAATAAAGTGATTATCACAATAAAGCAAGTCACACAGTTTTTTGGTTTCCTGCTGCATATAAAAGTATGTTTATACTATAGTGTGGACTATTAAGTGTAAATAGCATATGTCTAAAAAATAATATACATACCTTAATTAAAAAATCCTTTTTGCTAAAAAAATGCTAACCATCATCTGAGCCTCCAGCAAGTTGTAAGCTTTTTGCTGGTGGAGTGTCCTCAATGTTGATGGCTGCTGACTGATCAGGATGGTTGTTGCTGAGGATTGAAGCGGTTGAGGCAATTTCTTAAGACAACAATGAAATTTGCCACATCAATTGATTCTTCCTTTCATGAATGATTTCTCTTTAGCATATGATGCTGTTTGATAGCATTTTACCCACAGTAGAACTTCTTTCAAAACTGGAGTCAATCCTCTCAAACCCTGCTGCTGCTTTATGAACTAAGCTTATACAGTATTCCAAATATTTTGTTGTGATTTCAACAATCCCACAGCACCTTCACCAGAAGTAGATTCTATCTCAAGAAACCACATTCTTTGCTCATCTATTAGAAACAACTCCTCATCCATTAAAGTTTTATCATGAGATTACAGTAATTCAGTCACATCTTCAGGCTCCATTTCTAATTCTAGTTCTCTTGCTATTTCTACCACATCTGCAGTTACGTACTCCACTGAAGTTAAACCCTTCAATGTCATACATGAGGGTTGGAATCAACTTTTTCCAAACACCTTGTTATTGTTGATAGTTGGACTGCTTCCCATGAATAATGAATGTTCTTTTTTTTGGTGAGAAAGATTGGCCCTGAGCTAACTTCCATTACCAATCCTCCTCTTTTTTGCTTGGGTAAGATTGTCACTGAGCTAACATCTGTGCCATTCTTCCTCTATTTTGTATGTGGGACACCGCCACAGCATGGCTTGATGAGTGGTGTACAAGTCCACAACCAGGATCTGAATGTGTGAACCTTGGGCTGCTGAAGTGGAGTGTGCAAACTTAACCCCTAAACTACCAGAGCCAGCCCCATCATGAATGTTCATGATGGCATATAGAATGGTGAATCCTTTCCAGAAGGTTTTCAATTTACTTGCCCAGATCCATCAGAAGAATTACTATCTATCACAGCTGTGGCATTACAAAATGTATTTCTTAATAATAAGACTTGAAAGTTGAAGTTAATCTTTGATCCATGGGCTGTGGAATGGATGTTGTGTTAGCAGGCATTCAAACAATATTAATCTTCTAGTACATCTCCATAAGAACTCTTGGATGACCAAGTACATTGTCAATGAGCAATAATATTTTGAAAGAAATCTTTTTTTCTGAGCAGTAGGTTGCAACACTGGGCTTAAAATATTCAGTAAGTCATGTAATAAACTGATATGCTGTCATCCAGGCTTATTGTCCCATTTATAGAACACAGGCAGAGTAGATTTAGCATAGTTCTTAAGGGGGCTGTAGGATTTTCATAATGGTAAATTAACATTAGCTTTAACTTGGAGTCACTAGTTGCATGGGCACCTAATGAGAGAGTCAGCCTGTCCTCTGCGGCTTTGAAGCCAGGCCTTGACTTGTCTCTAGCTATGAAAGTCCTAGAGAGCATCTTCTTCCAACATAAGGCTGTTTCATCTACAGTGAAAATCTGTTGTTTGGTGTAGCTGCCTTCATGAATTATGTTAGCTACAGCTTCTGGATAACTTGCTGCAGCTTCTCCATCAGCACTTACTGCTTCACCTTGCACTTTTATGTTAAGGAGATGACTTCTTACCTTAAACCTCATGAACCGACCTCTGCTAGCTTCAAACTTTTCTTTTGCAGCTTACTTATCTCTCTCAGCCTTCATAGAGTTGAAAAGAGTTAGGACCTTACTCTGAATTGGGCTTTGACTTAAGGGAATGTTGTGGCTGGTTTGATCTTCCATCCAGACCACTGAAACTTTCACCATATCAGCATCATCAGTTTCGTTTTCTTATCATTCTTGTGTTCACTGGAGTAGCACTTGTAATTTTCTTCAAGAACTTTTCCTTTGCAGTCACACCTTAGCTAATTGCATGGCACAAGAAGCCTTTTAGCCTGTCTTAGCTTCTGAGGCCTATCTTTCAGCTTGTCTTGGCTTTTGACATGACTTCCTCACTAAGCTTAATTATTTCTAGCTTTTAATTTAAAGTGATAGATGTGAGACTCTTCCTTTCACTTGAACACTTTGAGGCCATTGTAGGGTTATTAATTGGTCCAATTTCAATATTGTTATGTCTCAGGGAATAGGGAGGCCTGAGGAGAGGGAGAGAGGTGGGGGAAGAGCCCGTAGGTGGAGCAGTCAGAACACATCCAACATTTATTGATTAACTTTGCACTCTTATATGGGTGTGGCTCATGGTGCCCCAAAACAAGTACAATTGTAACATTAAAGATCATTATTCACAGATCAATATAACAAATATAATAAAAATGAAAATTTTGAAATACTGCGAGAATTACCAAAACGTGACACAGAGACAAGAAACGAGCAAATGCTGTCGGAAAAATGGCGCCAATAGACTTGCTTGACGCAGGATTGCCACAAACCTTCAATTTGTAAAAAACACAATATCTACAAAGTGCAATAAAATGAAGCACAATAAAACAAAGTATGCCTATATTAAATAAACACTCAAGAGTCTAACTTTGACTATTTGGAATAGGAGATAAATGTAGTGTCAATTTCTTTAACTTTTTATTCATTTTGTGTTACATAAGTTTGCTTTCATAAAATGAGGTGATACCCATACAGAAGTGTAAAACAATACATTCTGAAAGCACAAATCTCTGAAGTACTCTCTGTATAACTGTGACTTCGAAGAAGGTTCCTGGAAGAGGATTGTTTTCTTCAACAGCCATACATTTTGTACTTAGCAAAGAATGACTTGTCTTTTTTTTAGTTTTACATATGGACCAAGAATTGTAATGTGAACTATTAGAGAAAGTTGTTCATTTGCTTATTCAGTTGGTAAAATGTTTTCTACTCATTAATTTCATTGTAGTACTAAAGAATATATTTACATGTTCATGGGCCATTCATCTGCTGATTACGTTTCAGTGACACAAATATCCTAGAAATCCCCATGTATTTATCGTCTATAACTTAGTGAATTTATTCATTGTCCATGGATTCCATTTAACATTATTTTCAGCTGCAAATTCAGGATACACAATTTGAACTCTTAAATAATAAAGTTTTCTTCATTTCTTAATATCTTGATTCTGAATGCAGAGTGAGTTCATGATTTATTCATGACTTAGCTCTTAACTTCCTTAGTATAATAGCTTGTTCCTTAGGTTTGACTCCTTATAGTTACAAGACGGTGGTTGCAGTTTCAGGAATCACATTTTAAACAAAAATAACCAGCCAAAGACAACCAATATTTCTTCTCAAAGATCTCTTTTTACTAAGGAATAAAAACTTTACCAAAAGGTAAACACATGTTTTCCATCATGTGTCATTCTTCTGGATTGGGCCAAGCGATCATTTCTTATCATACCAAAAGTGAAAAGGAGGCAGGTGAAGCAAATATTTGACATTTTTAACCTCTGTATTAGGAGCTAGATAGTGATAATAAGAAAGAAGCTTTGGGTGGGATGTAGAGCAAGGATATAGCTGTGTGGTTCTCCATCCAGAGTATCTGCCACTTTCCATTCCTTTGGCCCCACACAGACTTTTCCCTGTACATATACAACATGACTGTTCATACTTACATAAAACATTTTCGTTTTCTCAAAGTGAGACAACTAAGAGTCTCATTAATCACTCCATTCAACTTTTTTATCAGTCATAGTTTTTATCTGAAAGCCAACTAAAACAATTCTGGATAGTTTCAGTAGAAAAATGATTTAATAAAAGTATACATGGTACGTCCAAGTATCTCTAAGAGAACTAGGGAATCATGTTGGAGATCTTGCAGCCTAGAGCAGTGCCTCAAATCATAGCACAGAACTAGTCCTGTGAAGAATTATCACCATTGCCACTGGGACACAGAGCTTGAAACTCCAACACTAGATACTGCTTTCTGTTGATCAGACTGCTACCACTGTTATCATTGGAAGCCAGATGGATCTGCCTCTACTAGCAGCATCCTCACCAGAATGGAATCCTTGCTCTTCCTTCTTGTTCTCAGACCTACTTTCTGATCCAAAGTCTGAGATGGTTGTACATAAATGGTAATGCCCAAGAAGTGTGATGATGCTTTGCTACAATAGCTGGGGCAATTGCATAGTTGACATTTTCAGGTTGTATATTATGAGAAGTCTTTTTCTGATGATATGATGGATTGCGTGAACATAAGAAGAGAGTTCAAAATAGAGACAGTCAAAAAACTATGACAGATATCTACTACAGTGCGACTAAGAAAATAATCTGAATGAAAGATATAAAGAGTGTCTAAAAAGGGTAGTGGTATTCAAGATCAATAATATTAGGACAGTATCTCTAAAACCCATATTAATTACCAATTCAGTAAAATTCTAGAACATAAGATACCTTTTATAACACTAACTACTAGGAATTATATTTTCCTTTGTTCATTAATTTAGATTCTGGCCTGATGTTCAGGCTTTTAATTTTTAATTTATCTTATATGCACAAAATAAAGCTATAAACCAATCTGTAGTTGATTGCATTACTGTCATTATCCTGCCATCCATCTATTAAACGCAATTAAAAAATTGACAGTTCTTAAGAATGTTACGTTTGGAAAATAAGATGCTACTATGAAATAAAAGGCAATAATTCTTGTAGATGGCAGATTGGTAGACAGATGGTCACAAGACCAGTTTTATCTATGTTTTATTCATTTAGTACATGGTGGTACTTTGTCTAAATATATCAACACTCTAATAAGACATACAAGTATGAAATAAAAATTTTTATCACACATCACTAATTTTTCTCACCAATGAATAAGTTTTGAATGGGATTTGTGGAAGGTGTGGAATACTAGAAAACATTCCAATAATAAGAAGAAAATGAGTTATAAAAAAATGTCCTATTTCTCTATTTTGCTACCAGTGATTAACTAAGCACAGAATTTGGCTCCACTCTGCTGATTCAGTTTCTAGTGATATTACTAAAGTTTTCTGCTATAGAATTAATGTTTAAGTGACCTAGATACTTTATAAGATTATTGTTAAATGTTTTCAGCTTTTCACTTAAAATTTTTTTCCATCTTTTCATCCATAGTCTCCGGGTTGATTGCACATTGCTTGAGTGGAAGTTGTTTCTACTGAGGTAGTGAATATTGCCACTATATTCAACAACATTTTCTCATGCTCCGAAGTGCATATTTCCACTTCTCCACGTTCTCATATAATCAAATCTTTTTCCTTCAGTTGTTATTAGGAAATAATGCTAATAAAGCAATCATGTGAAAACACATTCCCTACTTCTGTAAGAATATCTATATTCCAATGCATTGAAGTGTTAACATTTTATTGTTGTGCTGCTTTATTTTAATTGATGGTTCTCTTTGAATACCCCTAAAAAGATTCTTTTGCTACTCAAGCTTTGCATAAATAATACTTCTTTTGTGTGAATACTTAGTAAGACTTTTCTGTTCTATGTAAAGGGTATTGGTTTAGTCAGTATGCTTAATTCATATATTGTCTGGATGACCCCTAGGTGATGGGTTCTGCTTAACTTTTCTAAGATAAATGCATCTTAGATCTTGCATCTCCTACAAAGCCATCTCTCAAGGTTTCCTAGACACATTCTCCAAAAACTATTTTGATGTGATCTAATTAGGAAAAAGATGAAAATAATACTTTAAAACTAATACCTTCAATTACCAATTACTTCTTGAAGTTTATTATTTTTCCCTTTTTAATTATGATCTCTTCAGAAATCAGTATGATAGAGTTGAAATAACTTTTATTGAGAGTCAATGATATGAAAGTAGCTATACCGATATTTTTCTTAATATTCAGATTTAGAATCTTCAACGTTTAGATTAGATCAATAGATGAAGATAAGGCATAGTAGAAAGGAAAGAAGAAAGAAGAAAAACGGTAGCTAGAAAAGAACATTTATTGAACACTTACTAAGTGCAGGAAAGATTATATAATTTGCCCAAGGTCACAATTAATAATTGGTAATTCTGGAAAGTAAACTAAAAACTGAAAGATTCAAGTGCTTTTTCTTCTGTGCAATTTTGTAGTAATTTAGGCATGAGCTTCTACTCTAAGAGCTTGTTTGTGAACATGTTTTGTTCATTTATGCTCAAAATAATGGATGATTGTAATATTGCCAAATTGAATGATGATCTGGACTGATGTTAAGAAAATTTTTTAAAGGTTCTAGTAACTTATGTCTTTCTCTTAATGAAATATGGAGTATTGCAATATGAAAGTGTATCAACACTTCCATAATTTCAGGGTTTGATAGAACAGTTTAATTCTCTCTCATTTCATAGTCCTAGCAGGTTGGATAGATGGTAGCTCCCCTCCAAGTCCTTACTCAGAGATGATCCAGGCACCTCCCATCATAGACCTTTGCTTTCTGAGATCATAATGGAATGGCAAATTGAAGATAATAACACAGTGAGATTAATGACCATCCCTGGAAGCAGTGTATATCACTTCTGCTTACATCTTATTGGTCAGAACCCAGTCATGTGGCCCCAACCTAATTACAAAGAATGTTTGGCTACAGTTTTCCTGTGTGCCCAAGAAGAAGAAACGTAGTATTTTTGTGTGCCACATTATGGCTCATAGAGTAATTTAAAAAATCAGAATTATCTTTGTATAATCTATAACCAGTCTATTTGCTTATAAAGTGAATAAAATATAGGTTAACAGAAAAAATTATACTGCCTCTGATGTTTACAGGTAGATAAAACTATAAAATTTTCATCACATTAATTATAAATATAAGAAACTGCTCTCTGTAATTCCTAACTGTGCTGCCATTCTGCTTCTCCTCCCCCTACTACTACTGAGACTCTGCATCAGATATTACAGTTATTTGGAAATCAAATTTTATAGTAAAAATTACAGACCAGGATTTATTAGCTGATGCTTCATGTTATGATTGAGCCTGTAATAATTCTATTTTAATAAACATCTGTTGATATTGCTCTAGTGGAAAATGTGACAACCATTATTTTATAGGACTTCTTACTCAATAGTAATACGTAAATTTGTCATTTTTGTAAGCATCTGTTTAAATATTTTATTAGTTTTGAATCAATTAATGAAGAGTCAGCTCCAACTCATGATAAGGAAATAAAAGCATCAATTGAATAGAATAGCATCTTTTCTGGAATCAAAACAATGTTTAAGCCGTGCTTATATAAGATGTTAACATTAGGAGAAACTGAGTGAGGATATATGGAAACTCTCTGTACTATTATTGCAGCTTTTCTGTAAATCTGAAATTTTCCAAAATAAAATGTTTATTAAACAAAAAATGGTGCTTAAAATTTAATATCATGATCTTAAGTAAATTTTTAGCCCGCTTCTGTTCATAAGTATTTATTGACTACTTATAGAGCACAGTAGTATACAAGTGGCTAATTATTGTAAATAACTAACAAATACAAATGGCCAATCTCCCATCCCTCCCTTAGTGTAATATTCTTGTGCATACATAGCACACTCACACACACACCCACTTAAACACACCAGAGACCATTGTGTCATTATCTCAAAGATTTCTGTCTAAAAACTAGCTTGTTCAAGTAGAGGATCTGTGATTTCTGTGGTAAATGAAGAGAAAAAAACAATATTAAGTGGCTAAAAGTATCTGCAAACATTTTTTTAGTTTTCTAGTAATATGTATTATCAGCTGTTTACTACCTCATATCCATCTTCATTTTTCTTTGGCTGGTTCCGATAAGACATTTGGGCCTGAGTTTCCACATCACATTTTCTAATCACCATGATCTCTTTTGAATTATTTCAGGATGAGGTTAGATGCTCTTCTTCATTCTCCTTCCAACATGTGTTATTATGTTATTAAAGTTAAAGTATTGATTATATATTTTATTTTCCCACTAGATGGGGAGATTTATGTAGAAGGAGTCTGCATTATTATATTCCCAATGGGTAGCACAGTGTCTGCTACATAGTATGCCTTATTTACATTTGATAACTAAATGAATAGATGAAAAATTAAAGACTACACAATAGATTTTGATCCTAAGATAAAATTCCCCGAGAGAAGTAGGCATTGTACTAGATTGAGGTTTAGAGAGGATACGGTTTGCATCCTTTATTTGTATCTAGGATATCTTGATCAAAAGCTCTTAGGCAAGTAATGATGGTCAATCAATATTTGGAAAGTTAAGGAAAAGAAGAAAGGTAGAAAAGAATGAAAAAAGGGATTTTGAGTTATAGTAGAAGGGGTAGAATATAAGTTAACAAAATAATACATTTTTGATTTGGAAGAAACCTTAGAAACTATATAGAAGAAAATTTGATTTACAAAATTTAGTGACTTCTCGAAGACATATGAAAAGTTAGTGGTAGAAAGAAACAAGAATGTTGATTCTTTATTCTCTTGATTTTCTTGATTCTTAATTCGGTGCTCCTTTCCTTTATACCAAGTTGACGCAGGTTCAGTTCATGGCTTAACTCAGGAATATTTTGATGAAGGAAATTACATAAAAATGACTTGATCAGACAAGTACAAAATAGGTTAAGCTGGGACTTAGTTTTTCAAAATTACCTGCTTTGTATTATAAAAAGAGTTTCGACCTGAGAAAACTTTGAAGAAGTGATAAAAGCCCCAAGTTCCTTGCAAAGTGTGAGCAATATCATGGTTCCACTTCATTCCAATTTAATGTTTAAATCAGAGCATCAGAGACTTTTACCCAAATAGACTTTATTTCTGATTCTAAGTCACTTGAAAGGCCAGCATGCCTCAGGACTCTTAATATCTGTAAGTGACCATTCAGAATGCAGAGAAAAAGTGTTAGTCCAGTCCAGACAAAGGTGAACATTGGCAAGCTTTTGGAATAGGCCAAATTTCCTTTCATACCTTCGCTTTCGGTAACTTTTCTGTTCCTAGTAACTTTCTCCTCAGTCTCCTCTTTCATCTCTTCACTGCTTTCATAACATACTAAACAACATATCCCTTTACAGTGGTAACCCTACCTTGACCTTACCCCTTTGCAACCTTACGCTTTTCCTAATCCAAAATAACTTTACTTCCTTTACACACCATAATGTTTCCCACATCTTCACTGTCACACTCTTTGATAGCTATTAAGAAATTGAGGACAGGACTCAAAGCATACTTTAATGATTTATATATCTTAACCCCATCCTCCACTGTATCTTCTGCCCCAGAAAGTCATTTGTTAGAGTGTGCATATAACTTAGAGGGATCTCTAACTAGTTGGGTTTTATAAAGTGATATACAGTGTTAGAGAAGACCTTTTGGGTACCGATGCAGCCATCTGCATAGGCTTATCTTGCATGGGAATTCGCCTAGAGGGTGATTTCTCCTAAAGTAGTTGTTCTGATCCAGGGGAGGCAATGGAGTTTGTATCAAAATCATTGATAGGGTTCTAGTAAACTACAGAGGTTTGAGGCTCACCTTTTTCACTATCCCAAGATTAAGAGTCCTCCTCTCTTTGTTAAAAACCATTTTTCAGAGCTGATCCTTGATATTGGTTTTTTTCTCTTCATTTACTTCAGAAACCACAAATCCCCTAATTGAAAAAGCTGATTTTTAAACAGAAATCTGTGAGATAGT
Organism: Equus przewalskii; assembly: GCF_037783145.1. NCBI lineage: Eukaryota > Metazoa > Chordata > Mammalia > Perissodactyla > Equidae > Equus > Equus przewalskii. Next base: position 24,149,257 of record NC_091847.1, on the reverse strand, counting down.
GACACAATGGTCTCTGGTGTGTTTGTGTGTGAGTGTGTGTGTGTGTTCACGTATGCAAAGGGATATTACACTAAGGGAGGGATGAGAGATTGACCATTTGTATTCATTGGTTATTTACAATCAGCATTGATAAGGAAATACCTGAAACTTGAGTTTCTTTTATAAGAGTGTCTGGACCCTTGGGAGTATCCTATAGTTTGATTTTCTTATAACAAGGTTATTTGACACATTCAAATCTCTCATGGATGACCTCTAAGGCACAATTCATACTTAATTATGCTCTACAGCTAATATTGTTAAAAACAAACAAACAAAAAACCACTCTGGCGAATCATCTAAGTCATTTCTGCAAAATAAGATATTAAACTCCAAGTCTGTGTATTTCTTTGGGAGATTTAAAGTAATTTTTCCAATATGTAGTGATGTTTTTAGTTATAAATTTTAGACTATTAATATTTGACCTTTAGATTATCTGGTACCCATTTGCTTTGAAGTGTAATTTACTAAATGAAAGAGTAATTCTGTGCTTATAAAGTAGGATATTTTAACATTATAAAGTAATCAATCTCTGTTTCCAGTGCATGCTTCAAAAATCTATTCGTACTGTTTTCTAAATTTCTTTTCCTCCACTGCTCCTTCCCACTTTATGTAAGATTTCTTTCTCTTTTGATCTTATGGGCATATATTTGTCACATTTACCTGGACAATGGGAAAAGCTGATGCATAGGCATGGCAGTTAGTGCGGGAGTTTTAGATTGAAACTCTGCCTTTACAAGACACCCCAAGTATGAAGAGCACGCTGAGATGTATGTGACCATTTTTTTTAGGTTTCTATAACCCAGTCTGATGCGGGTGTAATAGACTACATTTAAATAGATTAGTATTCAGTACCTGGTCAGATTTGATAGGCCCATTCTGTTTTTTGAAGTGCTATGTCATTATCTCAAGAAATGTTTTAGACAGGTTATTTTAAGTACTTATTTCCGTACAACTTTTGGAAGATTAAGGTTTCAGGGTAACAATTTGAAATCTTGCATCTCATGACTTTATTTGTTAATACTCCCTTCTAAGTTTGTTATACTGCCAAAAATATTGCTAGAATCTGATTGCAACCAAAAGTACAGATAGAATAGATGAAAATCTTAGTAGCTAAGTGATTACTCTTCATAAAAATAAACCACAGTATAGTACTCTAGGGTAATGCTACTTTTCTTGCTCTACCTGAAAAGTAAATTGAATGTCACAGTAGTCTCTTGAACTGAGTTGATTTTATTAAAACTTAAAAATACATTAAATTACATCTGATTTACATGGACATCTCAAAGCAAGTATGCCTTTATGTGAACAAGGGAATGGGTTTTTGTATAACTCAGTAACTCTTATATTGTTTTAAATTATTTTCCTTGTAATTCCCTATTGTTGGTTTCTTCAGAGAATGGTAAGAAGTTACCATATAGCTAATTTAACACATACCTACAAGTCCCAGTGGGTGAAGTACCTGTTTTATTTTTTGAAAGAATTGAGATTGCGTTGTGTTAAAGTTTGATTTCTATTGACTTTTTTAGTCATTACAATTACTACTTAAATTCTTACTGCATTATCAGAATACAAATAAAGTGGAAAAATTTATACTCGACTTAGAATGTGGCATGTGTAAAAGGCAGGCTGGATTTAGATCTGATATAATAAGATGTTTAGAAATGTTAAACGTATAATATATTTAGTAATAAGTGCTAAAAAGAAAAATAAAGGAAGGAAAGGGAATAAGGACCATCAGATTTTAGTTGTAAATTTAGATAGGATGACCACAGCATTTCTTGATGAGAATGTAATGTTCAAAGAGTCAGCCATGTGATTATCTAGAGAAAGAACCCTCCATACAGAGGAAACATCAAAGGCAAAGGCCCAGAGAGGAGAGCTTGCCTAGCTTATTTACCAACAGGCAAAGGGCTCATTGTGGCTAAAGCAGGTGAATGAATGGGAGAGTGGTTGTAAATGAGTTCAGAATGATAACAGGGCCCATTTAAAGTAGGGCCTTGTAGATCTGATTAGAACTTTGGCTGTTACTTAGTGAAATGAGAAGTAAATGTTTTTAAGCAGAGGAGTGATATCATCTCATTTAAATTTTAATAAGAAACTTCTACTTGCAAATGGGAAGTGACAGGGATGCAAGTTAGTTAACCTTTCACTTAAAATAACAACAACAACAACAAAACTGACAAAATATGTGAAACAACAATTTTTAAAACATTGCATATCAAGTAACAAGCGATAGTATTCCCTCATAGTCATGAAACAAATGAGGTGAGCCCCTTGATTGCCCCATCTGTCACACAGGGAGTTTCCCCAGGCAGATTCCAGCAGTCTCTCTGTGTCAAAGAGAGAGAGCTGGGAGTCCAGGAAGGTGAAGGCAGTGAGAGTTCACATGGAAAAATACTAGAGAGAAGAGAACTGCACAAAGAAATTTTGAGATCCACAGAATGGTCCCCTCTATGATTTGGATGAGGACACTGATGAGCGCATCCTGTGAGGAAACTACACAAGATCAGATAAAGAACTATCTATAAAAACTAAAGGGAAAAATTCACAGAGCTCATAGAAAACTGAGAATAGTGCCTGTTCTTATCAGCCTGAGTGGAAAATTTCATAATTCACAGGTTAGCAAGTAGACTTATTAGAAGTATTTTGCCATAATAGTCCAGAAAACTTAGTTCTAGCCTAAATGTTGTTCTTCTCCCCTCTGCAAAACTTAAAATAAAGCCCAGAAAGAATCAAACAACTTTCAAATGGCCACATCACAAAACAAAACTCAAGAATATTTATAAGCATACAAATATATCTAGCGTGTAACAGGGTAAAATCACAATGTCTGACATCCAATCAAAAATTAACAGCTATTCAAAAAAGCAAGACAATATCCACACTGAGGACAAAAATCAGTTGAAACTAAACCAGAAAAATGACATTGTTGATAGAATTAATACACAAGGCATTAAAATAGTTATTATAACTGTATTCCATAAGTTCAAGAAGCTAGAGGAAAGACTTGATATGTTAAGTAGATATATAGAAATTATAAAAAGACCACAATGGAACTTCCAGTGGTGAAAATTATAATGCTGAGATGAAAAATACACTGCATAGGACTTGTGGAAGATTAGATATTGCAGAACAGAAGATTAGTAAACTTGAAGACATAGTAGTAGAAATCCAAAATGAAACACAGAAAAAAGACTTAAAAAAAAATAAAAAAAGCATCACCAACTCAAGGGACAATTTCAAGCACCCTAACATATATGTAACTGAGTGTTCCCTGAAGGAGAGGAAAGAGAGAAGGGGACAGAAAACAGAATATTTTTATAAATATTGGCCAAAGTTTTTTTTGAATTTGATGAAAACTATAAAACAGACCTTAGAAACAGTAGAACCCAAGTACAAGAAACATGAAGAAAACCACAAGACATTTATAATCAAATTTTAAAAAAAGAAAGAAAAATCTTCAGAGTAGACAGATTTTAAAAAAGGACAAATTGTGTAGAGTTGAGTAAAGATAAGGATGAAAACAGACTTCTTGTCCCAAACAACATAAACCATTAAACAGTGGACCAACATCTTTAAAGTAGTAGGAAAAACAAACGAACAAAATCTTAACCTGGAATTCTTTATTCAGTGAAAATATCTTTAAAACAAAAGACAGATATTTTCAGACATAAAAAACTGAAAGAACTCATCACCAGCAGACTTTCAATACAAGAAATGATAAATAACTTTAAGAAGAAGGAATACAATACCAGATGGGAATCTGAAACTATAAAAGGAAAGGAATGATAACTACATGGGTAAAAACAGAGACCTTTTCTAATTTTTAAATCTCTTTAAAATAAAATTGCCTTTTTAATAACAATGTATTGTAGGGTTTATAACATATATATAACTAAATTGTATGGTAACAATAGTAAAAAAGATAGGAGAGAAATGGAAGTATACTGTTGTAAAGTTTGTATACTATGAGTAAAGTGGTCTAATATCACTTGAAAGTAGATTGTCATAAGTTAAAGATGTACACTTGTAATTCCCAAAGAAACCACCATAACACACACACACACACACACACACACACACACACACTGTTATAGGTAATAAACCAAAAGTAGAAAATGGAATCATAAAAATTACTTAATCCAAAAAAAGTCAAAAAAGAGAAACAGAACAAAAAATACGTGGGACAAGTAGAACACAATAGCAATTCTTGTAAACCCAAGAATATCAGTAATCACATGAACTATAAATCTTCTAAATACTTTAAAATAGGCAAAGATTGACAGACTGGATGAAAAAGCAAGAGCCAGCTATATGATTCTTTGAAGAAACCCTCTTGAAATATAAAGGCTCAAATAAGTTAAAAGTTATCTTCTCAATTTGTGTAAAAAAGAATTTGAGGGGGCCGGCCCCGTAGCTGAGTGGTTAAGTTCGCATGCTCCACTGCAGGTGGCCCAGGGTTTCATCGGTTCAAATCCTGGGCGCAGACATGGCACCACTCATTGAGTCACACTGAGGCAGCGTCCCACATGCCACATCTAGAAGGACCCACAACTAAGAATACACAACTATGTACCTGGGGTCTTTGGGGAGCAAAAGAAAAAGAAAAAAGAATTTGACGATAACTATCTTCCTTTCTTTGTAAACGTTCTCAACAAACTAAGAATAGAAGGAAGTTTCCTCAGCTTGAGATAAGGCACTTACAAAAAACCTAGAGCTCATATTGTAATGGCAAAAACTGAATGCTTTCCCTCTAAGATCAGGAAAAAAGCAAAGGTGTTATTCTCACCACTTCTATTCATCTTTGTACTGGAGATTCTAGCCAATGCAAAAAAGGAAAGAAAAAGAAAGAAAAGGCATCCAGATTAGAAAAGAAGTAAAGCTTTTTATTTACAGACACATCACAGTTTATGTAGAAAATCCGGTGAAATCTACATGAAAATCTTCTAGAACTATTGAGTCCAGCAAGATTTCAGGTTAGATGATTAATACACAAAAGTCATTTTTTCCTGTATAGTAACAGGCAATCAGAAATTGAAAATTAAAAAATACCATTTATAATAGCATAAAAAGACAGGGATAAATCTGTCAAAATATGTGCCCAAACTATGCACTGGAAACTACCAAATGTTGCTGAGAGAAATTAAAGAAGACCTCAATAAATAGATATACTATATTTGTGAATTGGCAACTTTAATATTGTTAAGATGTCAGTTCTTTCCAAATTGATCTGAGGATTCAATGCAATCCCAATCAATACTCAAGGACTTTTTTTTTTTTTACAGGGGAGTAGATGTTGACAGGTTGATTTTAAAATTCATATAGAAATGCAAAGGACCTAGAATACAGAATAGTCACAGCAACTTTGAAAAAAGAATAGCGTTTGAGAAGTAAGACTACCTGACCTAAAGAGTTATTAGAAAGCTACAGTAATTAAGTCAGTTTGATATTGGTATCGACATTGACAAATAGATCAGTCGCTCTTTTGGTATCAAGACTGACAAATAGATCAATGGATCAGTAAAGAGAGTTCAGAAATAGACCCACATATATGGTCAATTGATTTTTGACAAAGATGCAAAGGCAATTCAGTGGAAAAAAGGATAGTCTTTTGGACAAATATTGCTAGAACAATTGGAAAACAAATAATGTTTTTGCACACGCAAAAGGTGAACTTTGATCCATGTTTCACACCATATACAAAAATTAACTTATCAACATCTCTGTATTCTAATTGAAATTATAATTTATTGAATAAGAAAATAATCTGCATCAATGTGAAATATATCTTTTTGTTTTATGTACAAAATTTTTTTTATCATGAATTTTAGTGAGAAAGTAAATATCTTTGTTGTTCATTTATCCCTTTAGTAACTGTTTATTGAGTTCTGTGATAGGCAATTTAACTACATTGCAAGATAAGTACAATCCCTCTCTGGCCTTATTGAGGGAGAGATGGAATATATCTTCTACATTTTCTCACAACTGAAGATGAAATATTTATATGAGTAAATCTGTCTTTTACAAACACAGCACTGTAATATATCCAAATTTTATACAAAAATATATATGCATCTCCTTCAGAAAATATGCACAGAATATAACTGTATTAGCTGTAGGTGCTTTAGAGAGTAGGGAGCTGAGCAGAGAGCTGGTATTGCCACAGACATAGTTTTGAATCAGTTATCAGCAATGAGATCATAAGTACTTCTCTCATTATGTTTAAAATGTGAGCTATATACCCCAAAACAATGTATATAGTTTATTACAAGCCTTACTATTAAGGAAATTAAAATACATAACACTTCATAGCTGTTTCCCAACAGGAGTCAATTTCATAAGTGTAATTATAAATATATTACAGTAACTATGTGGAGAAAACAATGAAAACCAAACTGTGAATAGTTGAGTGAAAGTTTCATATATTGTGACTTTATTTGATGTTCAAAGTGGGTACAGTCAAATCTTGTTTCAGACAAAGGTAAAGTGGAGACTTCCAAAATGAAATAGTTTATTTGGATAATCAAGGATTTAAAAATAGTATGGAAATAAACGTTGATTTCAAATTGGTTTTACAGATTACACTTCTACTTTTAGTTTTGTAGACATTTTAACTATTTGATTAATTAGGAAATCATTGGATGAAGGGTATGCTCTCACTCCAGCTCCATTATGCTTTTTTAAAAAGTAAAATATGTTTGAAGATATCTAACAACATGTTAAAAGCAATGTGTGTTGTATACCTATTATATGTACACACACACACGACGAAAATACAAACCATGAGTGCAGCTCAATAAACTTGCACAAAATGAATAGATCTGTAACTATGACTCAGGTCAAGACATGGACTATTATTGATACACCTGAATACTGACTTCTGCCTCCTCCTAGTCACTATCAGCCAGAAAGATAACCACTATCCTACTAGTTCCAGGAAGACAATGACAGGCATGTGGAACAAAGCAAGGCAAACCAGCTGAGCACAGCCTAGATTAGTTGATTACCAGATAAATGAGGGAGCTCAGAATAAGATCAGCAGAGACCCCACCTAACACTCAGCAACCTCACATGCAAAAACAATGAACAATTATGTCACTGATTTTGTTGTTGATGAATAGATACATAGATCACCTCCTTGAATAGTGTAGAATAGAGAAATGGAATAGTGAAGTTTGTTGCAATAGAAAAAATGAAGTTTGCATATAGAGCTCTGATGACAAGATGGCTGCGAAAGAAGGAAGCTAACCAGCATTCGTGGGAGTACAACACTGGTCTTCTTAAGCTGCTACTCTGAGCAACCAAGATAAATAGTTCTAGAACCCATGGGCTTAACTTTGGTTTTAGCTGGAACATATTTACCAAGGTGAATACATTAATTCACTTGGAGTTGAGAATGCCACTTTGGAGGCAGTATGAAACTATGTCTGCACAAGCAAAGAGAAGCAAGTGTTGAATTATTTGCAGTCAGTCAAGGTTCACAATACAGGCAACAAAGGGAAAACCAAAATCTTTTTATTTCACTTAGAGTGGAGCCCATACAAAATTATAATCTGAGATCACTCACTCTTTTTACCCTGATAGTAATGGCCTACCAAATTCTTCCATCCCTGGGAAGATTTTCCAATAATCTACTTCCGTCTTCCAGATTTACCGCTCTGGAATCTATCCTCTTTGGGTTCTTTTTTGTTTGTTTGTTTTCCTTATGTGGAATAAATTTGTTGACAATAAGAGTATGTTTCACCTGAATAGAATTTACAGTTTGCATTTTTATCACAGTTTTTTGTTTGTTCTTCCCAAGATTAGACAACATAACTAGATGAATTAAGATGTTTTGGAAGATGAGGAAATTTGTTAGATTGCTCAATGTCAAGCAGAATGTAAGTGACAGAGCTGGTATTACAGCTCAGAAATTAGAGCTTGAAATTAGTGTTATATCTGTCAAATACTGGTAAGGTGATAATTATTTAATGAGTTACTTTTTTCCATAATGTATTTTCATTTGTTCAGGAGATTGTAACCAAAGTCATGAGTAGTTATGGGAAATTCAGACACCTATGGCAAGTCAGTGACAAATGATAATAGCTCTCAATGGCTTTAACATTTTTATTATTCAGGGTAATATTGCTGGCTACTGTCATAAATACTTCTCATTATTATCTTTACACAGATATTATGTCTATACAGTCCAGGCAGTCCTGCCTCCTTTTTTTGTTTTTTGTTGTTGTTGCTGTTGAGGAAGATTAGTCCTGAGCTAACATCTGTGGCAATCTTCCTCTATTTTGTATGTGGGACACCACCACAGCGTGGCTTGATGAGCGGTGAATAGGTCTGTGCCCAGGATCCGAACTTGTGAACCCTGGGCTGCCGAAGCAGAGCATGCGAACTTAACCACTATGCCAGTGGGCCAGCCCCCAGTTCCTCTTTAAATGGTGACTCAGAGTCCAGGATGGTCCCATCTTATGATTCTGACATCTTTAAAACATGACAGTGGAAGAGGGAAAAACACATAAATAATCCCACAGTCTTATGGCAAGGGCTGGAGTTAGTCTGCCTCATTTCCATCCACATTCATTGGGGCATAGTCATAAGTACAAAGAAAGCTGGAAAATGTAGTACTGCTATGTATCCAGGAAAAGAAAGTGATATCATTTCACAACTAGCCAATCTCTGCCATGTCACAGAAACATGAAGAGAAGTATATTAAATTGAGAATAAAACAGAGTGTTGTGAGAAATAGAAAATAGGTAGTAAGGAGAGAGGGCAAGGAGGAAGAGAAACAGATAAAGTAACTCAGAATCAAACCCAGACATATGCCAATCTCTGCTATTTCTTCACTGAGGAGAAATTGGGAACTGATCTGAAAACTAAATGTGTGTGTGTGTGCACACATGTGTGTGTGCATGTAAAATTTTCTTTATGGAACATGCGTTAAGGTATTCTAAATGTTGTTTTTATACAGTTCAAAATAAAAGAAAAATTCCCTGTAGAATTTGTTAGAGGTAACTAGAATGAGAATTCCCTACATGTTTTTTAAATTCAGTATTCTAATGCCCAGAATGACCCAAATCAGGTTTTGTTTAAAATTGTTCATTTCTCTCTGAACGCGTGCTAAACATTACTGCAGCTACTGATTCTATCTGTGCTTCAGTTTCCTCACTGAACAATGGTGATACCAATAGTACCAAACTCATGCTGCGGGCTGGGAGTTATCATGCGTGACTCGTATATAAATGCTACATTCTTCTTATGTTTGCCACGGATTGACATCTTAGAATTGAAAATCTACATCATTCTAATCACTGGATCATTTTGACCACCTGGACTTGCTTTTATCTGGACATCAAAACTCTATAATGATTACTAATTTGCATATACATGAGTAAACTTGTCACTTGAGTTTAATATGTTTCTTTACCACTTTTTCTAAGTTCCTGGGTTATTTGGTTTTTTCCTTCCTGTTCAAATGGCATCTGGATCAAAGGTGAAACTATTTAAGTGTGCAATGGGTATTACTAAAGGACCAGCACTCTCTAAGTGGCAGTGACTTGTTTTGAAGTGCCTTCCTTGATGTGTGCAACAGAGCTAACATAATTCTAACATTACATTATCTTCTTTGCTTTGGTGGGTCAGTAATAAAATTACGATAATGAAATAGCTGGAATCCCTCATTACAGAGATCACTTGAATTAGTGAAGTACTACATAAAACCTTTTAGAACATTCACAAAAGAATGTATATAGTAATCTTGTATTTATGTCAGGGTCATTGCATTTATTAAAGGCATTTTTGCTTTTATAAGAATTTTACGGAAGTGTTAAAGCAGCTTTTAGTATATTGACAATAGCATTATTCTGGCTGTTTCAAGGGCCTCATTTCCTAAAGATTTATGTACCCTTTCCTCACCCTCATGTTAAAAAGAAAAAAGCAAGGAATTTGTGTGCTGAGACTGAAATGTGTTGAACAATTTGAGAAAGAATTGATGTAGTCAGCAAACAGGGCCGCCTGGTGCTTCTCATGTTGGGCTTGTAATAAAATTGGCAACTAAATTGCAAGTAGTCAGAAGAAATAGAGTTGATTGTTCTTTCCACTTTAACAGGCATTATACCAAACTATTCAAAAGCTGAAGGGGATTTTTCTTCCTCCAAATCTACACAGAAGTCACAGAAGTTAGTTACTCACAAAACTGTATGTGGAATAGAATGATCAAAGAAGAAAATGGGTAGAGGTTTGAGAAGCTTTATAACTGTAGTTACTTCTTGCTGGTAAATTGTGACTCTCCTCAGGAGGAAAATTACTTGAGAGGAAATCTTTTAATTCGTTTGATTTTAAGTTGAAAGCATGCCAATTTCAACCTGAGACTGGTTCTACCAATAGTTCCAGCATATGCAAGGAATGCTACTTTGTATCACTGCATATTCCTGTTGCTCTCTGCTTATTGCTTCTGCAGAGGTCCACCACTTATTACTAAGACTTTGATGCCTTTGTGAAATTTGCTGCCTAGAATCATAGTCTACTACTTCTCAAACTTTAATGCCTGCAAAACATCTTGGGATCTTGTTAAAATGCAGATTCTGATTCTACTGGTCTGGGTTGGGGCCTGAAAATAGGCATTTATAACCAATTCCCAGGGCTTGCTACTGCTGCTGCCCTGGGACGGCAGCGAGTCACAAAGCCACAGACTGCATTTCATCTAAGCTTTCTTGGTCTCTGACTCTGAATTTTTCAAGTCTCCTAGTTCAGCTTCATGATTCTTTCTGCATAATCTCCCTGGACCTCTGCCTCTGATTTCCTAAAATACTCATAGCACACATCTGTCCCCTCATTTTTTTTGACCCATATGGCACAATGTTTTCACCAACTCCAATCTATATGAACTTCTCACCCTAATTCCTCTATTCTACGCCCATTTTTAGTGTAGTACAAAGAAAGAAAAACAAATCAACAGGAAATACTTATTAAAGGTATTAAAAATTTTATGTGACAAGTGTGGCATAGTAGGGAATTTCATGGGTTTGGGAGTCAGACTGATGTACTCAGCTCCCGACTTTGCCACTTATTAGCTCTGTGAACTTCAGCGCTTGATCTCTGGACCTCAGTCACCTTATTGAGAAAACTAGTACGTAGAGACATAACTAATAGATTTGTCTAATAGGTACACTTAATAGAAATTCATGTTAAAAAATTAAAATATGGCAATTTTAATAATAATTCAACCTCTCACTATCCTTATTTCTTAATGTTTGCAAGCAAATGATAGAAGAAAAACGTTTTTCATTAACTGGGTAATTTATTTTAAAAGTTAATATATATCTTTGCCTCATTCATCTTGTAGAGGACACAAAGTCAGCAATGTCTTCTACTATTTTATAGAAGGGACTACTGAGGTTATAAGAAATTATCTCAAATAAATAGTAGATTCTGGATTATAAATTATGTCTTCTGGGTCCTAGTTAGAATAATATTTAATTATCTTTCAATTATATTATGTCATGAATAATAAAAAGTAACATTTATTCTGTTTTAGCCACAATTCTTTTGTTTCCCATATTTTTCCTCATTTAATCCTCAAGCAGCCCTTTGACATAGCTACTATTACCATCTGTCTTTTACAAACGAGAAAACTGAGGTAGTGCAGAGCATGTAATTTGGTTACTGTTATACCTAGCAAATGGTAAAACTAAATTTCGAACTCAAGAGATAATACAAAAAAAGCCCAAAAAAATGGTCAGCGACTCTGTCTCATCACGGGCTCAGCTCAGTGCCTTTAGAAAGGTCAATGTATATTCAATTAAAGTCAGTAGTCTTTTGAATGTGTATTTTATCCTAGGCATTGCCCCAGGGAGTGGTGAGATGACAAACATAAAATAGCAAGATCCTTGCCCTTGAATAGCTTGGAGTATTGGGGAAAAAGATTTATAAACGTAAAATCTAGAATAAAACAATAAATTCTCTGAGAAATGTAAATATATACAGAGGAAGCATGTTTAATCCCAGTCTTGGATTCATGGAAAATTTTCTGGAAAAGATGATAACTTCTGTGAGTCTTGAAGGATGAGGGAATGTTAGCCAAGTGAAGACGTGAAGAGGAATACATTCCCAGTGAGAGGAAAAACATGAGCAAACACGGAGAGTCATAATACCTGCTACACCCTGTGAATGGTAGGCTGGTTAAGATTATTCAGGAAAGTGGTGAAAAAAGAGGCTGGGTGTAAAAGCAAGAGCCAGGAAAGGGAACTTCTAGTGCTCGGAGAAAGAGCCAAAATCCCCTACTTTTTTTCTGTTCCTTCTTTTCTCCATTCTCTTGTTTCCCAGCCCCTACTCAATCTTATGGTGGTAGTGACAGCAGTGGCAACAAGATCCCACAGAAGCCAAAACTCTGAGAGAGGGGAATCTAAGTAAAGCTCAAGTCCCAAGGAGTGGGACATATTAAAGATTTTGAGAATTGAACTAACAGAACATCAACCAATTTCTCAGACTTGCGCCTGGAAAGTACACATGCAGGACAGATCTGACTAGCATTGCAAAGACTTTGAAATGACATTGGAGCCACAGTCAACAGAAGGCAAATTGGAACTTGTGTCTTGAACCAGACTGATTGCTAAAACTGAAATTCCAATGTCCTCCATAGCATTTAAACAACATCCATCATCTTGTCCCATAATACCAAAACTGCATGGAACAGAATTTAAAATTATTTGATATACAAAGAACCAGGAATATCTCAATTGGCTTAACTCAGATGTCATCATTATCTAGCAAGGATTTTAGAGCAGATCTTTAAAAAATGTCTAGCAATAAATCATGAACATTTTTGAAATGCATACAAAACTAGAAAATCTCAGCAAAGAAATGGAAGATATAAAGAAAAACACCAAATGGAAGTTTAAAAACTGAATAATAAAAAGCCAAATTAGTAATTCACATGTTGAGTTTAATAGCAGAATGGAGTATACAGAGGAAAGGATCATAATCTGGGCATAGGCAAAATGTTCTTAGACATGACACCAAAGCGCAAGACATAAAATTAAAAAAATAGATAAATTGGACCTTTTCAAGATTGAAAATCATTGCTCTGCATAAAACACCGTTAAGACTATCAAGAGTATGAAAAAAATAAGGTACACACTGGGGCAAAATATTTGCAAATCCTGTATCTGATAAAGGACTTATATCAAGAATATATAAAGAACTCTCAAAATTCTTTACTAAGAAAATAAACTACTAAAATGCTTTTAAAAAGGGGTGAGAAGGCATCTGACTTGAACAGACACTTCTTCAAAAAAGCTATGAAGATAGTAAACAGCACGTGAAAAGCTGTTCAACATTATCAATTATGGGGGAAATGCAAATAAAACCCAGTATGCCATACCACTATAAACCTATTAGACTGGCTAAAGTAACTAAATTCTGATGATATCAAATACTGACAAGGATGCAGACCAACTAGAACTCTAATATTTTGCTGGTAGAAGTAGAAAATGATACAGCCACTCTGGAAAATAGTTTGGGAGTTACTTATAAAATTTAAACATACACATCATATGACTTAGCAATACTGCTCCTGGGCATTGACCCTAGAAAAATGGGGCTTTCATTTACACAAAAGCGCATATGTGCATGTTTGTAGCAACTTTATTCATAATTGCCATAAACTGGAAATAAATCAAATGTCCTTCAAAAGATAAGCCAATTGTGGCATAGCCATATAATGAAATTCTACTCAGTAATTAAAAGTAATGAATTATTGATACGCATAATATGGCATAAGGCATTTTGCTGAGTCATAAAGGTCAGTCTCAAAAGGTTACATAGTGTGTAATTCCCTTTTATATGACATTTTCAAAAAAAATTATAGTGAGGGAGAACAAATCAGTGATTGACAGGGACTAGGAGTGGGGAGAAGGTATGACTATAAAAAGACAGCACAAAGGAATTTTTTGGAGTGATGTAACTGTTCTATATCCTGATTGTGGTGGTGGCTACATGAATCTATATGTATATTAAAATTTATAGAACTGTACAGCAAAAACAATTTTCTGTATGGTAATTTAAAAAATAAAAATAAGGAAAATTTAAAACTGTAGCAATTTAAGTAGGTGACACATTTGAGAAATTTTTAGGTAAAAATTAACAAGATATGGTTATTAGTTTTGAAAGTAAGAAAGTAAGGGAAAAGAAGGGATTTAGGATGACTTCCATGTTTCTGACGTAGGTAACTGAGCAGAAAGTAATAACTTTGTAATAGAGAAAGAGAAACAGATGTTTTGGGGAAAAAGAGTTCAGTTTTGAATATATCAAGCTTGAGGTGTCCATGGGACACCTCAGGAAAATAATAAAAATTATAAAAGGAGAGCAAGATAAGCTGTAGCCTAGGAGTAAGGAGCTTAGAGTTCTGGGAAATATCACCGTTTAACAAGCAGGGAGAAGCAAGGAGCCAAGAAAGCGAATTCAGAATCATTCTGCCATTTCTACTCTCACGCATCCAGACTAGTTCTGCTCCCAATTCTTTGGCAGCTCTGGGATATCTGACTAAGGTCTCCCGTACTGAAAGATCTTCCGAGGCTTCTCATCATTTACAAGAGAATTTGACCTATCTGAAGATGATACTGAGCCTGGACCACCATCCCAGACTTAGGGAACAACAATGGACAAATAAAAATATGCATTGTTTTGTATACTTCATATTGTTTTAATAAAATTAATGGCAATTGAATGAACAACTTTATACACTTGCTAACAACATTTTTATCTATGTCTATACATATGTGTGTATTTTATTTGATCCACAGTGGCGTGCATACACATATATGCACATGCATACTTCTCTCTCCTTTTTCCATCTCTTTGTGTCACTCCTTTCCTGGAATGTACAATAGAAATTTCACACTGTTCTTTTGGCCCATGTTGACTTCCTCTTTGTGTGAAGTCATGTAATACCTCTTGTCTATGCAAGTTGTCTGAAAGTACTCATAATCTAATTTTTATTGTCAATTTCTTTTTATGTGTTGACATACTGTCTCACTAAGTGGATTTTAAGATCCTGAGAATAGGGATTATGTTTATGTCTTATATCAGACTATGCTTATCTGTAACCTTGCTTAAAATTTTTCAGTCACTCTCCAGTGCTCGAATGATAAATTCCAAGTACTTTTGCATGGCAGACAAGGTCCTTAGTAGCCTCGCCCCAAACTACCTCCCTTTCTTAACTCTCCCCGTTCCAGCTTTCCTCACCAGTCATGAGCAGCATCAACCGTGTTAAGTTAGTGATCTTTTCTTAAAAATACTATAATTTTTAATGTCTCTTATTTTTTCCTGTGCTGTTGCTTATGTCTAGAAGGACTATTCCTTTATTTTTGGTGAACTTCTGTTCAAAATACATAGAATCCCTTTTCCAAGAAAGAAGTATCATTTCTTCTTCTAGGTTCCACCTTGTCTTAGTAGAACCACATATCATCTTATGCTTTGGTTATGCTTTCTGTCTGTCTTCCCCATCAGATTGTGATTTTTTTTCTCTGGGGAAGACTCGCTCTGACCTACCATCTGTTACCAATCTTCCGTTTTTTCCCTGAGGAAGATTCGCCCTTAGCTAACATCTGTGCCAGTCTTCCTCTATTTTATATGTGGGTCGCTGCCGCATCATGACCACCACCAAGTGGTGTAGGTCCATGCCCAGGAATTGAACCCAAGCTGCTGAAGTGGAGCACACCAAACTTCACTACTAGGCCATGGGGCCAACTCCAGATTGTGAATTTTTTGATAGCAGGAACTGGTTTTAATTCATCTTTGAAGTTTTAGAACCTATTTTACTGCCACGTAAAAAAAGATACAGAATAAATAGCTTTGAATGAAGAAATTAATTAATGATTTTCTTCCAATGCCTAGCAAAGTGTCTTATTCAATGTCAGTCCACAATAAGGTGATGGAAGACTGCATAAGATATGATAGAAAGATATCAGATCTTTCATGAAGATGTAGATTTGAAACTAATTCAGCCTCTTTAACAAATAATCTTACTCAATAGATTTGATTTCTTCCTATGATCAAAAATAGCAGAGCATAAATATCACTATTTCTAGGAAATTCAGTAATCATGTATATTAGTTCCTTTGGTAGGATGCTTAAATAGGAACCCTAGATGGACAGAAATGTATTGTTACTTAATTAGATCTTTTGCAATTTTATTCTAGCAGCAAGCCTTTTTTTCCTAATTAAGTCCTCCTCAGAATCCCAGTTTTTGAGGAAAATAATAATGAGATTACTCTGATGGAGGCCAAAGGGAGCAGGAGAGCAGGAATATCATCATTTTGCCCCCATACGCACACAGGTACACAGGCACATATGCACACCCTGGTGTTCCTTGAGGCACCTCTACTCAAATATGAGGAGCAAACATGGAAAATTATTCTTTTAGATAGCAGAAAATAAAATAAGGTGCAAAACAAATCATCTATGGGAAAGCAGCTAACAAATAAATGCTAAGGTTGGAATCAGATAATATGGATTGATGACTTGGTCCTAATGTATTACATAGTTGTATAGCCTTCACAATTCACCTAATATTTCTAGCTTCACTTTTTAAATCTTTCAAATGGAGGTAGTGATGCCCACCTACAGGGTTCCTGTGAATTCTAAGTGAGAGAACAAATGTAATTTGTAAATTGTAGAAAATTATACTAATATTAGGTACTATTTTTATTGTTATTAGGACCTAGACAATATAGATTTCAGTTATTTATAATTTTGTTTTGTTAATATTTGAGGACTATTACGAGAAGACATAGTGAAAGTTATACTTCCTAACTACCAATAGCAGTGTCCCTGCTCTTTCAATTCAAGAAGAAAATAGCAGATATATGGTAAATCAGGGGATCATAATCTCCATTTTCCTATATGAAGTAAATAATTCTGCCATTGGATTAGAAATATCCTAAACCACAAAGTTAGAAGGATGAAATGATTGTATCTTAGTGCCAAGGCATTTATGCCCTGCTGAACAGATATCACAATTTGCAAGCCAGATGTCATTTGGATAAGAATACTCAAAACCATTTGTGTGTTTGGAAATGTTCATGGCTTCAAGGATAAATGCTTATACTTTTAAAAATTAGTCTTCATGGGTCTACCATTATAAACCAGAAACAGAAATAAAGTGTTGTATTTGTTGTCTTTTGTTTACTTTGAAGATGTAAAAATAAAAAAGAGAAAAAAAGTGAAGATCGTGGGAGAACACAGATACCAAGAACTAAAAAATAAATAATGGTACTAAACAATATGAATGTCAAGACGGGTTGCCTACTAATAAGTGAAAAGAAATACAGTAAAGAAGAAGAAATCTAAAGTAAATCTGGGATTTTTAGCATGCCTCGGTGATTATTGTACCCTGAAACAGAATCTTTTTTTCATTTTTAAAAGACAGATATGGAATACAAAAAGATTTTCAAGGAGAATGGGGAATAGCTGCAACACTCTCCTATTTCCTGAAAAAACAAAAAGGCAAAAAAAAAAAAAATTTTTTAAAACCCACCACTGTGACCTGATTGAGAAATGCTAGTCATAGGTAGTAGTGACTTTGACCCATCCATCTTCAATAGAAAAGAGGTGGTCTGAACAGGAAGAGTACAGAACAGTAAGAACACTCCCCTAATCATTTCAGAACACAGACTTTAGCTGAAAACTACCAGATAATGAACTGTTCCACAATACTTTATAAAAAAAAGTCAAGAGCCTGCTTTTTCCTTCCCCTTAGATACAGGAGAAATGATCTTCGTGAGTGACGCATACTGCTGAAAAAGTTTGCAACAAAATTGGTCATTGAATAAGCATTACCACACATCACCAAGAAAAGAGAAGTGGGAATCTAGGTATGACACCGTATCCAGATTTTATAGAATATATTTCATGATAGGTGATAATAGGCTCATTTCACAGAAGAAAAACTCAGATTCAGAAACTAAATCAATTTAACAAGGTATTAAACTTTGTTCTAGGAGATAAGTATACATAGTCGAGTCTGTAAAACGAGATTTGTCCTCAAGGAGCCTAAAGTCTAGTGGAGAAGACAGGCAAGAAAAAATAAATTAACAATTACAGTACAGAGTAGTTCCATAGTGGCCAAGATAGGCGTATGGGCAGGATGCTAAAAACATATAGAAGCAAGACAGGTAAATCTGAGTAGCTTGTCTAGGAAGTGTTCACCAGGGAAGTGACCTTTGAGATGACTTTTAAAATATGAATAAGAGTTTGCTGGACAAAGAGATGAAATCACTTGTAGCATGGAGATGTGTAATGGGTCTAGGGAGCTACAAGTAGGAGACCTTGGGTAGAACAAAGTAATTAGATTACAGAAAAGAGTAGAGGTTTGGAGACAACTCTCCATTAATCTTGCACATTTCTTCACATCTAGGCATTAACAGACAATTTGCCCAGATTTATTTACATTTTTGGATATTAAAGATAGAGGATGCCTCCCTACCCAGAGGCACTTTCATGTAGTAAACACAAAGGAGTCTCCCTGGAGAAGATTTGCTTACATTTACATTGCTGAGTGATAAGGACAATATTTCTCTCCAGAGGAGAGAAGGGTTAGATTTTGCTTGCATCCTCTTTGTAAGATTAGGAACCCCCTGAGCTCAAATTTCCTCAGCTGTGATGTAGACGCAGTGTGGGTACAATATCTATCAAGACCCACCTTCACATCACCCCCATAGGACTTGTGGGGAAAGGAGAGTTGAATTGAACAAAAAGCTCTTGCTGCCCTCTATTCCATGATTAATACATTGCCTAAATTCATTTGAGCTCATAATCTCTTTAGCAACCTAATCTGTGGAAGTCTGGCGAGCCAAATTTGCATTTACCATCATGCTGCTGCTTAGAAACTGCTTGCCCACTTGACAAAAGGTAAGGGTCAGGCAGGACGTAATGTAAGAAAGACCAGATGGAAAGGATGATATATGATAACCCAAGGCCAACACTCCTAATACACAAAAGCCAAATCAAAGTCTGCTTCTACCCGCAAATGAAATGTAGTTAGGTAGAATGTTGAAATTAGATAGAGGGCCTCATTCGGCTTAAAAGGATATTAGCAAAAAAGTAGAATTTCATATTATCTTTGTGTTGAAGTAACCTATAGAACTACTTGGACTTGCCTGGAAAAGGGCTAACATTCTCAGATTCTTGCTAAATAAACTTGAGTTTTACAATAACATTACTCTACAAACAAGTTGAACAGGGACTTTGGGAGCTTTTAAAAATATATTCCCTGGAGTTAGGAAAAGAACAAGCTATTGCTCTGGTGTTATTATGTACTCATAAATCAGTTCCACAGTTTTGAAATTTTACCACATAATGTGCCTATTCTGAAAGTTGATGTTGAATTTCTTGAATTGTTTTAAATTATATTCAAGAAAGAATATAAATTTTTCATGTGAAACATGTATAAAATATGTTGACAACTTCACTTTGGTGAATAAGAGTTGTAATGTGAGGTTATGATTGTCAGACTTTTGTTTTGCTTTTTTTTGTTCTAAGGTGACTGACTTTTATGCCAAACTGTCAGTTGTATACACTCTATATCCAATTTATATTTTTAAAAATGTAATTGGGACATATAGCTTTGTTGACAAGTTTGATTTTATCACATCAGTTTGAAGACATTTTGGTTAGTTATAATGCTGTTTGTGCAGTTTTGGTGCAATCATTATTTAATCTTCACATATTCTATGGATGTTTTGATAACAGAGTATTACAAGAACCCTGCATTTAGGAGTTCATGATTACTCATTTTGCTCACTACCCAAAATAGAAGACATTCTCACTTAGCTTAAATTTCTTATCTGCAGTAGTCAATCTGGGGAAAAAATATTCAATATAGTGCAGGTGTGACACTAAATCAGGGAATAAATGCATTGAGCGTATAGTAGATATACACAAATTCAGAAAGAACCTCCTATGTTTTTTCCATACAACCTATTTTGTCAGAATCTGAGCTGACTCAATAGGATGTCTTCCTTTCTGATCAAATGCTTTGTACCCTAAATGGGCAAGAGCTCTCAGAATTACCATATTTCTGGATATTTGACTCTTCTAAATCCAGATTTATAGTATCTCATTTATCTGGAGGTCACACTTCTGGAATCCTCATCCTAAGCCTCAAAGCGAATATAAATAAAAATTTTATGGCTATCACAAAACCACCAATAGTAAAGTTTTTATTCTTATGGTATGGACATTAAGAGTTGAAGGAGAATTCAGAGATGATTAGCATGACCCTTTTCAATTGCTGATAAGGAAGCTAGAAATCAAAAAAGGTAATCATTTGAAAAAAGTCACTAGTTCATTGGTAACTTAGATCATAAAAGAATCCAGGGCTCCCAATGGTCAGCTCACGGCTTCATTGTCCAGGAGCACACTCGTGTCACCTCCCATCTTTCCGCTGCTTACAATCAGATTAGTCCTGCTAAAATCTCTCCTTGAATCAGAAAGACTGGCCTGAGCCCAGTGTTCATGATAGACAAAGGATTGGCAACATCTTACCCTCTCTTCACTCTCTGTATACTATAAGGTCCATGAGGAGAGCAACTCATAGAACAGTAACCAAATGAGATATAAAGACAACTTTATTATTAGCTTCACTAGAGAAGGACACTAGTGTAGGGCTGTGTTATAAATCAAATTAGAGGACCTAGATCCTTAGTCCTAAGTGGAACCTGCCACTGCCCCTGAAATGAAATCTTAGGTGTGCTGTATAATACAGGAACCTGCAAACAGAAATATATTTATATGCGGCTGTAGAGTGATGGAGATCACAGGAGGAAGGAGATGAAGCAGAGAAAAAGACGAGAATACAAAGTAGTTAATAGTTCCTGTGTAGTTTACTAGATGATGATCATAGTTCCAACTATTTTATAAACATAATCTCATTTAATAATTACAACAATTCTTTAAGGTAAATGCTATTATTTTGTATTTTACACATGATAAAAGTGAGGTAGAAATAAAGTATTCTGTCAAAGGTGACACAGCTGAGAAAGTTAAGATCACAGAGCCAGTGTTCTTAACCACTACATTCAATCTCCTGTCTATGTACATGAATGTGTGTGTATGTATCCGTATGTGTATAGATACAGATACATATCTATATACTAATAGAGAGAGGATCTGTATGTGTATGCATACATATACATATCTATATACTAATAGAGAGAGGAAAGAACTTAATTGGAAACAAATTGGATAATTAGCATACTTCCAAGGCACAGCCTAAGAAATGTATCCATCTAGCTATATAGAGGAAAAGACAGATCATATTTTAAACATTCATTGACCTTGGCCACGAGTAAACATGGTCCAATTGATGTATTGAGCTCCGATCAATCTCATATTCCCTCCTCTTAGAGAGAAACCAGCAAAACAGGGGTATATAAAGAAATAACCTGGTGGAGCAGGGGACACATTGTACAGTAGAAAGAAACTGTCCTTTCTGAGAAATATAGATGTGGGATTGAATCTAGTCTTGTGACCTTGGGAAATCTATTAAGATTTGCTGAGCCTCAGTTTGCTTACCTATACAAAGTGCTCTTTTAAAACGTTCCACTTTACCCTTATTTACTCCTCAATGCCCTGTAGTTTTCCCAACTTCCACCCATCCACTACTATAACCATCACCACTAGCACTACCACACTGAAATCGTTCTTTCAATTTCTTGACTGCATTTAGCAGTTCTTTGCATTTTACTTTGCTTAAATTCAGGTATCCAACTACTGGCTGGTAAACTCCATACGTCCTTCAGATACCTCAATTTAAGAAGCCTAAAACCAAACTCATCATCTTTGCTCTCCAACACTGCTCTTTCCTTTGTTGCCTATTGAATAACTACTTTTATTTCATTTGCTGAATCCAGAAATCTGAAAGTCATTCTACATTCTTTTTTTTGAGGAAGATTAGCCCTGAGCTAAGATCTGCCGCCAGTCCTCCTCTTTTTGCTGAGAAAGACAGGCCCTGAGTTAACATCTGCACCCATCTTCCTCTATTTTATGTGGGACACCTGCCACAGCTCTATTTTATGTGGGACGCCTGCCACAGCATGGCTTGACAAGCGGTGCGTAGGTCCACACCCAGGATCCAAATGGGCGAACCCTGGGCTGCCAAAGCGGAACATGCAAACTTAAACACTGCACCACCGGTCTGGCCACCTACCTTCTTTCCTTTCATAGCCCCACATAGCCATCTCTCATTGTTAGTTCCTTTCTTTTTCTCTTTTGCTGTCATCATCATTTTTCTACTATATTGATGTAATAGGTTAAATACAAGTCTTCCTACCCCGATATTTCCTCCGACTTCTCTGATCCAGCCCGGACAACAGCTGCCAGAATGATGCTTGTAAATGAAAATCATCAGTTATTGCAGGGCCTAAAACCATTTAATGATATACCAGAGCTTTGCAGATAAAGCTCCAGCTCTCTAGGTTAGCACACATCAAGGTTTCTCAACCTTGGCACTATTGACGTTTCAGGCCAGATAATTCTTTGCTGGGACAGAGGGAGTGTCTTTTATATTGCAGGATGTTTAACAGCATTTCTGGCCTTCATCCATTAGATGCCAGTTGCACCCTCTGTCCATTGTAACAGCCAAAAAATGTATCCTGATGTTGCCAAATGTTTCCTGGGGACAAAATTTTCAGTGGTTGAGAGCCTCTGGTGTACTCAATCTGGCTACTCCATTTCCATTTCCCTGCAAAAATACACATCGTATTTTATACCTTTCCCTAACGCAAACCCTTCATTCCAGGCATCCCAACTACATCCACTCTTCTAAGCATATCCTACTTTTCCATGGCCTCGAACTTTTCTGTGACTCTGCTCATAATGATCTTTTAACTTTTAATGTCCTTTCCTTCATCTAGTTAACTCTTATTTATCAACTTAAAAACTCAGCTCAGGCAGTGCTTTATCTTCGGAAGCATTCTCTTCTTAATCTAGACTAATTCTGAAGATGCCTTTATCAAAGGATTTAAACTGCATTATATTAAAAAAAAAAAACCTCCTCACTTGTCTTTATCATACTGTGTATTCTTGACAATTAGCATCATGTCTCATCTGGTTTGTATTCCCAATGCCTTGCCCTAGATGGCAACCTCCATAGATGTCTGTCTTTGTGAATGAATATGTCCCTCATAAGAATAAAGGAAATCACTATGTACAGCACCGTGTTCAGTATCTTGCATGCAGTAGTCACAAGGTTAATGTTAATTACTTTTTTATGCATTTCCTAAACCTCCTAATGAGATTTTTATACTAGGTTAAAAAAAGTTTTGGTTTTTAGAGTTTTTCAGATTTTGAAATTTTGGATAAGGTGTTAGAGACTTGGAGCTCACTCTTTAGCCACACACACTATCAGTCCACTGAGAGTGGTCTTTTCATAGTCACCTGCTCAACTTGCTGCTTTCCAACCTCAGTCTTTCACATCCTCTCCTATGTGGGCCTCTGACCTTTTCACCTATATAAATGTTGCTAATCCTTACAGACCAGCTCAATTCCAATTCCTCCATGAAGGCTTCTCCTGACACTCTAGCTCATGTGATTTTTTTCCCCACCATAAGAAAACTATGCCTATTTGGACTTTAAACACAAAATTCTAAACAAATTTACTTCATTTCCCCTTTTACCTAAATTAGAAAATGCTCTAAGGAAGACAAAGATGGTTAAAGACAATCAACCTGAAAATACAGGTAAGAAAACAAAATCTAAACAGCAAACATAGAATTATGCTAGCTAGTAAAGTCTGTGACTATTTGCAATGACTTTATTTCTTGAGACAAATGTTGAGTAATTGTACTATTTTGGAAATCATGGAAATGTATGACATATTGTAAAAGATTTCCAGGAAAAAATTGTTAGAATATAAATTTAACCCTTGAAGGAGCGTTTAATAAACAGAAATGATTTTGCTTTCCTGTAGCCCTTTATCATCCTAGAATGCAAGATAAATAGATATCTGCGAATGTTGGTCTGTTTTGCAAATAGTATCTACATAAAGCCACTGTCTATTAGATCTTCTTGGATAGAATTTGAAAACCTGTCTCATCAGATTGTGGTAATAGCCCTGAAACTGCAACAATGGTATTGCCTCTATAACCTCATTTGCAAAAGAAAGAGATCTTTGGTATTCTATCTGTGAATTTAATGACATGATTGGTGTTTCTTTTTTTTTAACCTATTTTCTATGGAGCTGTGAGGTTACAAATATTCTATTTGCAAGAAGAATTCTTTATAATTCAGTTTTCTATTCCCTATGTTGAATGGAGGTCTCTGTCTTTACAATAGATTGCTCACTGGGGAGGGGAAAAGGCAACATCATCCTGAATAAAAGATTTTGCTTTGGAATTGAATATATGAAATATTTAAATGAAAGGAAACTTACTGTGCTATTTGGTATTTGCCATGGCTTTGGGATTATCAATAAGCACTTCATAATTTCTTTCTCATTAAGAAACCAGTACCTGTGCTCTTGATTATTGACATCGTTTTTATTATGTAGACTTTTAATCACAAGAAAAGTGCCCTCAAACAGTTGCATGCCTTTGTCTTGAATCAGTAATTAAGTAATATTTATTAGAAAATTTGGACAATATCAAATGCATAGAGCCTTTGTGAAGATTAAATGAGAAGCATAAATAACACCCAAAATGAAAGCCATTTCCCTTCCCCATCCTCTTAATCTGAAGTAAATATATTTTTATTTAGATCCCTTGATAAAATTGATTTTAAAAATTGAGATATCAAGGGAAATAGAAAGAAGACAGATGTTTAGTTATTTGGTGCATCAGAATCTGAAATAATATGACAAAGGCAAAAAAAAAAAAAAAAGTATTTGCCATAACTGCAACAAAACCATGAAGAAAACCAATAAGTGTTTACATGGGCACATTGAGTATACTTTGGGAAAGATTCTTTCTCTTTTGCTTTTCTTTGTAATTCAGCATATAAAGGCAGGAGCATTTATTTTACATATTTGTTTTTTGATTACGCAGTTGTTATTTTTGCTTATTATTGTTTGGGGGAGATTGTGCTTTTGTTTTGTTTTTTCTTTTACATACTGTGGCATCTATTTTTTCCTTTTCATCTGGGCTCTTGTTTATAGAAAGTTTGAGGAAAAGTTATGTAATGCTCCACTGGACCAGAAAATTAGTGACAAGTGAAACTCCAAGAGGTCTAGAGGTCCAGCCAAGTTGGGGTTAACATCTAGAAGTCTAGGTGTTTATGGAGACTGGCAAAAACCTCTTGAGTCTACATAAATGACCTGTGAATTTTGTGATAAAAGGCATTTTGACAAGGTTTTCAGGATTTCTTGCATCCAGAGAAAATGGAAATCTTTGAGAAGAGCCATCAAACCTTAGGTCAGAATACAGAAGTTTAAGGAACAGTTAAGGATAGAAAAAAAATTAAACTTCTTACATTTCAAGAATTTGGGTTTAAATTTAAGGATAAGGTTTGCAGATTATGTATTTTTCTTTAAAATAGTTCGTTTATTCCACCTGAAACTATTTCACTGAGTCATTAAAAACAAAGAAATTTATTTTATACTTAGGTTTTGGAATTTGTGTAATATAGTTGGAGATTTATACTGAAGTTCCTATTACTATTATTTTTTCTTTGAGGGGTAAGATTGAAGACATTATGGAACTACATGAATAAAGTGATAAGTATTAACTTAGAAAAAGAAAATAAGCAAGAGAACACCTGACCTTGTCATCTGCATCAAGAGTTCATGTCTTGTTCTAGCTAATTTGTGTAGCTTGGGAAGAAATAGCTAAACCAAAGGTGCTGGTGTTGATGGGGATGGTGGTAGCAGCAGCAGCCGCTATAGTAATAATAATAATTATTATTTACTCCAGAATACCATACACTGTGCTAAGCATTTTATAAGTATTATCTTCCTTAATCTTCTTTTTAACCTGCTGAGGAAGATGGTATTATTGGGTTTGTTTCATAGGGAACAGACATACAAAAAACTTCTCAAGCTAAAATAACAAATAACTGATAGAGCCAGAATTTTAAGGTAGAACATTGAGCCCCCAAAATGCATGTTTTACCAGATACACTGTTTTGCAAATCAGTTACTTAGATGGGAAGGCGCCATAGCTTTTGAATTTCTGGAATTAAATTCAAGATGTCTTCAAACCTATATTTGCGGCTCTAGAAATAACGGCTAAGAAGGGACAGATATAAAATTTTGGTGTGGAGGAGACATTGAAAATTTATTCACATCTTTGATGAAAATGCTTAGTATCTTAGATTTCTAAGCCTTTCTATGATATTTGGGATATTGGGAAGTATGTTATCTTTGAACAGTCTCATGCAAAAGAGGAATATTCTTAATCACGCAAGGGATGGTCCATGTTGGTTCAAGAATCACCCTTTCCAACTGCCTCTTCCCAGATTTTAAAAGGAGAATGGGATACTGTCTTCTTTGCCCTCAGGTTTTCCCCTCAACAATTCGCATACTTGTCCAGGGCATGATGAAGTCTAGGGCTCAGGCTCTGATGTTTCTCCTTCTCTTTTCTTCTCCTCCCGATATCCCTGTATCAAATAAGTAGAGACTTTCTTTTGCTTGTCTTTATTAAACATTTATTACATTACAGGGAAGCACACCTCTGGCTTAGTATTTGCTATACTATGCTGTATTAGAAAAATCTTTTCTCTTGCCCATTCATAAAGCCTATTATCTTTCTTAAAGAGAAACACATCTGTCTTCTCTTACCCTGTATTCTTAAAATTCAGAGCTCAGGCTCGAAAGTTGAAAGCTTCTAGAGAACAGGGTTTAAAGTGTAAAAAATGCATTGCTTTAAAGTTTCCCAATATTAGTTTTAATTTCAAAAATTTCCAAACATCAGTAATCAATGCAGCTATTGACAAGGGATCCTTGCAGAAGGAGGAGTTCCCGCTGTGGGCCCACAAAATGGTACCACATTGAGAAGAGGTGAGGTAATTTCCTTTATAAGACTAGATATGAGAAGAACAAACTGCTGGGACTAGTTGTGTGGCCTTGAACAAGTCATTTAACTTCTCTCTATTTAAATTCTCTTTTTTAATAAAATATGCTAAAATAGCTGTTTTTCTGCCGTATGTCTAGATAATAGAGGTGAGGTTGCTTTGTAAAGTAAAAATTTTAAAATATTAGTTTTTAGAATTCACTTTCATATTCTCAGAGACATAAAAGACCAATGGAAAAAATGTTACTATTCATTCATTTACATCCTTCAGAGCTTTAAAAGGATTGGGGAATTTTTCATTTTTATATTCCAGAAATCTGTCTTTGACACTTCTTGTGATAATTCAAAACCAATAGAAGAAATCCCAGGTGTGAGCAGTAAGAAAGAGCTAAATAAAATACCTGCCAAGATAACCTTACAACCTGGAAAGCATGCTTCATCCTAAGAATTTTGATAAAATGAAGACTATTTAATGAGTTGCAAGTCCACAGTTTCTACCAGATATATGAAAGCCTATTTTATGATCATATATATTGTACCTTATCGTCATTATGGTTGCAAAAAGGTTTACAGGGAAGCAAAGACATGTAATAGTCTCTCTTAAGGAACTTTTAATCTCAGGGAGACATAACATAAGCAAAAATTGTTTGATGTATGGAGAAAATTCATAAGAATGTGTATTATGGAAAATGAATAGCAGATCATTTTATAGATGTATCCCAGTTTGTATCTGTTATTTTTGCCTCCTTGGTTCTGTTCACCATTCTCCTGCTAAAATAATGCAAATCTTTCACTGGAAATTACTTCTTTATACACTCTTTTGGTCCTCCCAGAAGCTGCCTGTAAGACAAGATTAAACACACAAGAGATTTATTGGAAGAGGGTTCAAAAAAAGCGAGGAGAGCTTTCAGACTGCCATCAGTTTTGACACCTGTGGTAAGAGAGCATGAAGGGGAGAAGAAGGGAAGAGGAAGAGTCTTGGACTACAGCATCATTCCAAGAAAGCTTCAGCTAAGCCAGTGGGGGTCCTTGAGCCACTGTCACCCATAGAAGGAGTCCTGAGTCTTGCGGGAATGGAACTGCACTAGGCTCATGCCCCCCCACTGTGTTCAGTAACTCTCTGGGATCAGCACGCATGAGGAGTATGACCACAGCACAGATGCAGTGGTAGATCCAAAGGGGCCGCATCTGGGATTGTCTTTCACTTACGCTCCCTTCCTTAAGATATCTGAGTGGTGCACTTTCATGCTATCAAACTTTCAATCCCCCTACTTCTTGTGAATTTTACTTCACTTTTGGCTCTGGGGTGGACTCGTGGATCAGGTCTGGCCAGTCAGAACACTGTATTTCCGACATCTAGAGCTGTTGCTTCAGAGATGGGCATGTGAGCTGCTTATAACCAATGAGAAACAATGAACTGCTTTTGTTATTGTTGGGAGAAGAGCTTATATTCTCTTTTGAGATAAGCTAAACTTTTAGCTATTGAGAAGTCCTTTGGGGAGTGTAAACATTAATCCGTACAGCAAAAGTCAGAGATATGAAATGGAGAAAATCTGAGCTCTGATGACATTATTTCAGCCCTTGAATAAAGG
This sequence comes from Equus przewalskii, assembly GCF_037783145.1. Lineage (NCBI taxonomy): Eukaryota > Metazoa > Chordata > Mammalia > Perissodactyla > Equidae > Equus > Equus przewalskii. The sequence goes on along the minus strand of NC_091847.1, from coordinate 24,120,633 downwards.
TGTGCCTGATTTCTTAGTTTATGAGGCAATGAATTTCTTTTTTTAATTTATTCAATAATAACTGATACATATAAGGGTTACTGAAGTGATTTGGGTAACTGAGTGCGGACTGACTCCACAAAGGCTCCAACTAAGAGTACTGAGGTCTGTGACATCAGGAACTGCCTTACGGGTCCTTAATGCTCAGATCCTAAAACTAACCTGCACTTTTTTATGCCACATACTTTACAGTTAATAAAGATTTGTTTCATGAATTAATGAAGTTTCCAACAAAGAACAAAGTTTTAAGAAAGGAGAGAACTCTATGACAAAAACATTTTCTTATGTTTCATAAACCCTCAGAAAATGAAGTTCTTTAGACAGCGTTCTTAAATGCAATTCTCACTCTAAATCCTAAGAAACACACAGTACACACACAAGACCATTTTTATTCCTTACCTATGCGAAGCAAAACTCTCACATGTCATTCCATTGAATCATTAAATAGTAAACAATGAAGATATAGGCGTAGGTAAGATGTATATCTTTTCTTTAATTTTACTTGAGACAGTAAGTTCTGTAAGTAGAATGTCAAGAAAATAAGGAAGTACATTATAACTTTCTCAATTAAGAGTAAAGTACCGGACAACCCGTTACCTGATGACACTTCTCCTCATAAAGTATGTTAACAAACTGCCATCATACAGCTGCATGGGAAGATCCACGTTGCAGGTTTCTGTAGATCAGATGCACCATTGGTCATTGCAGGCACTGGCTTCAAGGAACAGGAGAGCCCAAAGGAGGTAGGAACATCAAGCCATATGAGGTTAGCATCACTGATTTTAAATCACACTTCTGCTTTTTTTCCTGAACCCATAAGATCGAGAATGAAGAATTTAAAGCTTTAATCCTAAACATTCCCCAAATATTTTGTGCCACCTACAAGCATTTGTAATCATATATTTTGATGTTTTTATGTCTTTTCTATACTGTTACGAAGAAAAGTGATTCTAGGAGAAAATCCAATTGTAAGGCTGATCACAATGAACTCAAAAGGTTGGCATAATTATGCCCAAAATAAATTAAAGTGAATTGGCAGGCACTATTATTTTGGAGTGCCACACTTCCTTTGCTATGAAGATGGTTATGAAATCTTAAGATGAATTGTATGCATGTGTGCTGGAGAACCTGGCCATTTAAGGTATGGTACGTGGTCTAGCAGCACTGGCATCATCTGAGAACTTATTAATAAAGCAGAATTTCAGGCCCCATCTCAGACCTACTGACTCAGAATCAGTCTTTTCACAAGATCCCCAGGTAATTTGTATGCTCATTAGAATTTGAGAGCCACTGCTCTCGATCAGAATATCACAGGATTGGGAGATATTATTTCATATTAAAGTTGAAAGTCTGGTTGTTTAGGACTTAGATTTTCTAACCTATATTATCATTGAGGCTTTGCATTCCAATTCATTTCCTCTTTTCTTGTAACCCAGCAAGACAGATTTGACTTGTATTACATGTTACTATATAAAATTGAAACAAGAAAAGCACCGCAGGTTCCAATTTGATACACAGTGACAGACTGTGGATCAAGAAGACTACATTTGACAACTGTTTTATCTACCTGAATATGCATGCAACAATTTGGCTAATCCCAAAAGTCAAAGTTGGTTACAGTTGATTGATAAAAATATGCTTCCTTATTCAAGGTCAAATTAATTTGTAAGAATTTTCTTTTGCTTACTGAGCGGCTTCCATGAGGAATTCCAATCTGACATTATAGCTGTGCATGCATTTTCTCACCTTAAGTGTATAAACCTCTCCTCAGCTTCAGTGTATCTGATAAATTGTATAAAGACACAGACACACAAACTACTCTGGAAATTTCAGCTCATTCAGATTTGCTTCGCATGACCTGAAATAATTTACAGTTACAGATGGTACTTGAAAATGTCCTGAGGGTACTTGCACACAAGAGTAGAAAGCAAAACTACCTTTTAGAGACTGCATAATCTGCCTGATTTGACAATGTTGATGGTTGAAGAAAAAATATATTTTAGGACAAGTTCATGAAAAAACATTAAAAAAAATGGGCTTTTAGCCTCCGGAATAACCATTTTTGTTTTTTGCATTACAAAATTATGTCAGTTTGCTCTGCTCAAGTACACAATATGGCCCTTAGATGTTAGAATTAAGAGCACTCTGTTGAAATATATGTCAGCATTGTTTGATCTAGAGAAAGGTGTAAAGCAACTTTTGATCTCTTTCAGTCTGCAGCCTTGTCGTGTAAAGCAGAAGGAAATCTGAAACAGTTTAATTTTGCTGAACCGTTTTGCATTATACAAAAGCTACAGTGATTTTAAAAAGCTGTTCTCCCTTTGGGATTCTAATGAATATAAGTTTATCACAGTGGTACAGTTTTTAAGTAAATAAAAATACGTGGGCACCTTATCCAGTTAGAGTTTACAAGGACTGAAAGTGAGGACTTTTATCAACACGTTTTTAAATGAAGCATTTGTAAAAAGAAGTTGCCTAATCTCAACAGATAAAAGTGAATGAGATTCAACAGTTGATTTAGGATATTTTGACAAAGTACAGGGTTCACCACCACCCCCTCCCACCCCCCCAACCCCCACCCAAAGGAGCTCTTGGTTACTTAAACTAACCTTTAAAGAAGCATTCTTATTTCCACATGCAAATTTCTCAAACATTTCTCATTGTTGTTCTTCCAAGCCTTTATTATGACCTCCATTTCCTGAAAGCTGGATGAGAGCAGATGTCTGTACCTTCAGAAAGAGCCACATGAGAGAGTAAAGGTTTCTGTTATAGATTGAAAGTGGGAAAAAGTTTCAATGAATTCTTCCTTCCTTTATTGGCCTCTTTCTACCACTTTCTGTTTTTAAAAATTGCCCATACTAGAGTCATTTTAAATTTGATCTCTGTATGAAAACTCTTTATCCCAAAATCATGTATATAAAAGTGATCCTTCTTCATGCTATTCTAATAAACCATGTTTTATCTCTAACCTTTATAATTTCTTATTGCTTTGTGCATGTTTGTATTCATAGTACATTTTTCTAACTTGATTGTGAACAGACAATATAATTTAGGAATGTTTGTATTAATATAATTCCTACTACAGTGCCTCACGTATAGCTGATCTAATTAATGTCTGCCAGATAAATGGAGCGGATGAATCCAGCTGATTTAAGATAAATCCTATTTAGAAAATCCAGATTTAGCCTTGGAAATACCAGAAGTCAACTATTAGTGGTTTTTGATAGCCTAGGGTATCTATAGTGCAAAATTGCTCAGATTAATTAAAATGTTAATTTTTAGCAGTTCAAGATACATTCCACAAAGAATGGCACCCTGGGCCTTCAGGGTATACTGAGACCTGACCACCTAAAAGATAAACATCAGAGAGAAATTTTTACAACTGTCAGCTACTAAGTACTATGTTAGGTTATTTTCATATTTGATCTTCCTAAGTCTTCACAACAAACCTGCTACGCAATTACTAATATCCCCATTTTTACAGAAAAGGATTTAAGTTGTTTTGTCTAAGTTCAAGCTGGAGTAATAAAAGGCCACCTAGAATTCACGCTGTGTTCTGTTTGACACCCAAGTAGATCCTCTTTCTAACGTACTATTCTGTTTTGAAGATCATCTTCAAAGGAGACTGTTGGGGACTAAATTGTGTGCTCCCCCCACCCCATCACCTCCACTTTCATTAATGTGTTGAAGCCCTAAGCCCCAATGTGCTATACTTGGAGATAGGGCCTTGAAAGAGGTAACTAAGGCTAAATGAGGTCATAAAGATGAGGCTCTATTCCAATATGACTAGTGTCCTTATAAGAAGAGGAAAAGATACCAGGGATGTGCATTCACAGAGGAAAGACCATGTGAGGACATGGTGAGAAAGCAGCCAAATGAAAGCCAAGAAGAGAGGCCTTAAGAGAAATAAACCCTCCAGCACCTTGATCTTGGCCTTTTAGCCTCCAGAACTGTAAGGAAATACATTTCTGCTGTTTAAGCTGCCCAGTCTGCGGTACTTTGTTAAGACAGCTGTGGGGCACTGGAATTGGCCACCCCAAGATATGTCTCTTTGGCATGAGGATTATTTTGGGCTGGTTACTTTTAAAAACTGCAGACGTGAGAGAAACTCTGAAAAGCAGAAGTTACCCTTTGTAAGAGACATTTACATTTACTCTAGAAACTCTTATCAATGCAGAAAGCAAGGACTTAAATATGCTTAATAATCTTATTCTTCTTTACTGTGCTTTTCTGGTGATCTCCTGTAACTGACTCCCCCCAACCCCAACATCCTCCTTTGTCTTTAGCTGAGGATGGTATTTAAGGTGAGAGCTTCCTCCATTTTGGCGAGCTACTCAGTTTTTCTGGGTCTCTCCCACGTACACATGTTATAAAGCTTTGTTTAATTTTCTCCTGTTATTCTGTCTCATGTGAATTTAATTCATTGTCTGGCCAGAAGGACCCAGAGTGGGTAGAGGAAATGCCTTCCTCCCTTACACAGCCCCAGCTGACTAATACAGAGACACCAATAAAAAGTCAAAATCTATGTGATAAAGGAAGACTTATTAAGTCTAGAGAGTAGGAAATGATCTAGAAATACAATATCTCAGTGCTTTGTGTGGCAACATCATTCAGTCATATCCAAACAGGAGGTATTGATTGAATACTTACTATGTCCCTGCTGAGTCCCTGCCCAGTGCAGACAGCAAGGCTTCTGAGGCTCCACATTTGGCATCTCTTCATGATCTCTACAATTCCCTTTTATGGAACCACCTTTATAGATTAAAGCTTAATAAAACTTGACATTATGTCACTTGGCCAAACACAAACACTGCCATTTCCTAAAACCACACTGCCCAGTACTTTCTGTGAACTCTGTTTTCCTAGGACTATGATGAATTGCAAATGAACAGTGTGGCGTACCCTGCTTACTAAGGATATATTATTTTTTCCCAGATGCTCATTTCCTGCTTTTCCTCTATACACATATACCTCTTCTATGCCCAGATATCTTTTGAAATACGTGTGGTACTTTTTTCCTAGACTCTGGGGGACTGGAAAGATATTTGTACAACACAATCACTGTTTCTAAGAGGTAGTCCCCTTTTCTGCTTTTTGCCCTTGGCTCTTTATTTTTCCGGGTGCTATATTTTTAAATGATTTTATTTATACAATATTTCTTCAAAGGTGCTTCTCTCTTTCAAAGCGACATGATGAAACTGAGAAGAATATTAATAACTCTGAATTGGAAAATTTATTGCTTTCTTGTTTCAGCCTGACTAGTGGGAGAAAAAGTTTCTCGTGGTAATAATGCTGTTAAATGACAGGGCAATCAAGCCCTCAAACTTCATTTTTCATTTGAAAAGACAAACTTATAATAGTATTGTGGGAGACATGACATCTGTAATCAAAAGAGCTTGACTTTAAAAGGAAAAGAATCTTATAAGGCTATCTAAGACAGGAGAATATTCTTGTCAAAATCATTAGCTCCCCATTACATTCAAATAGAATAAAGCCTTTGTTAAATTACTGGGAGATGATTCTCCTGTCAGAATCTGGTCTCTTGTCCAAATTCCCTTGAATGGAACAACAGTGATACAATGAAATTTAAAATTTCTTACCATTGAGCCCCATGGTAGAGTGTCATTTTTTTATTTAACATCTTGGTCACAAATGAAAAAAATACAATAGCCAGATATTAATGTAAAGATGTGAAAGGAAGGCAGAGACAGCGGCTGGAGGATTTTCTGTATTTTGGAGAGGTTTCTTCTGAGTTTTGCAATACTTGGTAATCCCAGGGGAAATTAAAAGGCGGAAAGGGCCTCTGCAGGGTAAGTATCAGGCCAAGGAACTTAGTCTCAGATCAAATGTGAATGACCATCAAGGTCATAGAACCTTCTCTCAATTCATTAGACCATTTCCTTTTGGATGAAATAATTAGAAAAAGGCTCAGGGAATTGGATTTACAGGAATTTGTATGTAATAAGGACAGTTTTTATATAAAAATACATTTATGATATATAATAGTCCTTTAACTCTTATAACAATCCTGAGTGGTAGTCTCTTTTATGTTCATTTTCACATTTGTATAGGTCAAAGTTCAAAAAGATTTCCTCTCCCATCAAACAATTGACAGAGATACAACTAAATCTCTGTTCCATTGATTTTGAGTCCAGAGATCTTTGTGCAGATACCACAAGAGTTTCTACATGTTTTTTGGGATATCATGAGAAGATAGCTAACAACCATTTTTTACCCCTGTTTTTTTCTTTCGTCTTCTCCTTCTTCTGCCCATCTACCACTTCCTCCTCTTCCTCTTTTTCCTACTCCTCCATCTATTGATTGACTGACTGTATTTTTTTTTTTACTTCCAGAACATGTCACGTTTATTAGGCTATTAGGGAGAGGTTCAAATTTCCTGAAGATATGTTATAGATCACTTTTTAGAACCCTGTTAAATCACAATTTAGTGGCTTTGCATTAGAAAAAAGTCTTGGGGGCTGGCTCCTGGCTTAGTGGTTATTTTGGGCATGCTGCGCTTTGGTGTCCTGGGTTAAGTTCCCAGGCACAGACTTACACCACTTAGCAGTGGCCATGCTGTGGTGGTGACCCACATACAAAATAGAGGAAGACTGGCACAGATGTTAGCTCAGGGTGAATATTCCTCAAGCAAAAAGAGTAAGATTGGCAACAGATGTTAGTTCAGGGCAAATCTTCCTTAGCAAAAATAAAAAAGTCTCTTGATTTTTTTCTTTTAGCTATACATCCATGAGGGGACTCAGAAATATTTTTTTATGGCACATCTTAAGCAAAATAGTTTATTTACAATTATATGAAAGAGTTATTCACATGAAATTGTGTAGTTGTCTTATGAGTAAGAGAGAATTTACCCCTCTAGAGAGCTTCACAAAGAATATGATATCATATTCAAAAGACAGGAGACTTACAAAAAGTCTCCATCTTAGAAGACAGAGCTATATCATGTAGCCTCTGAAAGATCTTTAAAGCCCTGTGTCCTTAAGAGTATGTTTTTATTTAGAATCCATGATATAGAATATTGGAATGGTCATAGTCATTGTCCAAGAGCTTTTGTTTTCAACTAAAGCAAAAGCGAAAACATAAACATGTTGAGAAAAGGTAACATTTTCTTAATATTAACTCAACAGGTAACAAGAAAAATTTTAAGGATAAAGCTAATAAATAGAGACGTGTCCTAACAGAATTAAAAACAGAATTAATTTGGAACTGATGCATCAAGACTTGCAGAGAGATTGAGAAAAAAAAAATGGCAGAAAAAGAATACAGATACTTGAAGGGAAACAAAGTGAAACTTGAAAAATAAGAAAGACACTGAGGCTACTTAGTGATGGAAAGAGGCACAGGTAGAAGGAATGCAGGAAAATAAATTGCATAAATATTCTCACCAAGAGCTCAGTTCTCAGTTATTTTTATAAACATTTCTGCTTCCAACATAACCACCCACTTCCAGTGACCACTAAATGCTCTTACTGAGAGAAAATTTTCCTTCAAGTGCTTAAGCTGAAAGTTAATTGAGTTTTGATGTTTTCTCATTCCAAAAATATTCAGAATCTAAGACAGAGTAAAAGAGAGGTAAGAGAAGGATGTTTTTTGGCTCTTGGGTTTTGACCTAAATTCCCCCAACCAAATATACACTGCCTATTTTAACAGAAGCAAAATAGAGCCAAATTGTTCTTTGCTGATTCTGAAAATGTCTCTATTTCATTTTGTATTCCTCCCACCTTCAAAAACTTTCAATGTTCTTAGACATTTTAAATTACTTTTCTTTCAAGTGTCTATTCTTGTTATAAAATAGTGAGGAAGTAAAAATTTCTAGGTAGTGTGCATGTGGCAAAACTCTAACATGTGTAACACTTTGTATTTGAAGGAATTACGTAATCAAGGGGGAGAATAGCAGCCCAGTAAGGGATTCATCTATCATTACTACTGTAGGAAAATGAAAAGGCCTCTATCTTGGTTAATCATAAAGAACCAGGCAAGTTAAACCTCTGATTTTTTTTTTTGAGCGATAATTGACATGTAACATTATATTAGTTTCAGGTGTAAAATATAATGATTCAATATATGCGTATATTGCAAAATAATCACTACAATGTCTAGTTAACATCCGTCACCACACATAGTCATAAGTTTTTTCTATGTGATAAGAACTTTTAAGATCTATTCTCTTAGCAACTTTCAAATATACAATAATGTGTTATTAACTGTATACACCATGCTGTATATTACATACCCATAACTTATTTATTTTATAACTGGAAGTTTGTATCTTTTAATCACCTTCACCCATTTCTCCCAACCCCCACCCCTGCCTCTGGCAACCACCAATCTATTCTATTTATGAGTTTTGTTATTTATTTATTTAGATTCCACATAAAAATGAGCTCATACAGTATGTCTTTCTCTGTCTGACTTATTTCACTTAGCATAACACTGTTGAGATCTATCCCTGTTGTCCCAAATGTCAGAATTTCCTTCTTTTTTATGGCTGAATAGTATTCCATTGTGTGTATATACCAAGTTTTCTTTATCCATTCCTTCACTGATGGATAGTTATGTTTACATATCTTGGCTATTGTAATTAATGCTGCAATGAACATGGGAATGCAGATATCTTTTCTAGTTAGTGTTTTCATTTCCTTCAGATAAATACCCAGAAGTGGAAGTGCTGGAGCATATAGTAGTGCTATTTTTAATTTTTTGAGGAACTTCCATACTGTCTTCCACAGTGGCTGCTTCAATTTACATTCCTACCAACAGTGCATGTGTTCCTTTTTCTCCACATCCTCAACAAAACTTCTTATTTCTAGTCCTTTGGTTAAAAGCTATTCTAACAGATGTGAGGTGATATCTCACTGTGGTTTTGATTTGCATTTCCCTGATGATTAATGATGTTGATCACCTTTTCACATACCATCTGTATGTCTTCTTTGGAAAAATGTCTATTCAGATCTTCTGCCCATCTTTTAATCAGATTGTTTGGTTTTTGCTATTGAGTTGTATGAGTTCTTTATATATTTTGGGTATTACATCTTATCAGATATATGATTTCCAAATATTTTTTCCAAATCTGTAGGTTGCCTTTTTATTTTGTTGACTTTTTTTGCTGTGCAGAAGCTTTTTAGTTTGATGTAGTTCTGTTTCTTTATTTTTTCTTTTATTGCCTTTGATATTGCAGTCAGATCAAGAAAATCATCACAAAGATCCACATCAAGGAGTTTACCAAATGTTTTCTTCTAGGAGTTTTATGCTTTCAGGTCTTACGCTCTCAAGTCTTTAATCCATTTTGAGTTAATTTTTGTGTGTGGTGTAAGATAGTGGTCCAGTTTCATTCTTTTGCATGGCTGTCCAGTTTTACCAACATCACTTGTTGAAGAGACTGTCCTTTCTCCATTGTATATTCTTGGCTCCTTTGCCATAAATTAATAGACCATATCTGCATGGATTTATTTCTAGGCTCTCTATTCTGTTTCATTGATGTATATATCTGTTTTTATGCCAATACCATACTGTTTTGATTACTGTATCTTTGTAATATAATTTGAAATCAGGAAGCATGATGCTTCCAACTTTGTTCTTCTTGCTCAAGATTGTTTTTGCTGTTTGGGGTCTTTCATGGTCCCATACAAAGTTTAGGATTGTTTGTTCTATTTCTGTGAAAAATGCTTTGGAATTTGATAAGGATAACGTTGAATCTGTAGATTTCTTTGGGTAGTATGGACATTTTAACAATATTAATTCCTATCCATGAGCACAGAATATCTTTCTCTTTATTTGTCTCATCTTCAACTTCTTTCATTAATGTATTACAGTTCTCAGTGTACAGATCTTTCACTCATTGGTTAAATTTATTCTTTGATATTTTCTTACTTTTGAGGCAAATGTAAATGGGGTTGTTTTCTTAATTTCTCCTTCTGATAATTTATTTATAGAAATGCAACTGATTTTTGCATATTGATTTTGTATCCTTCAACTTTACTGAGTTTGTTTAGTAGTTCTAACAGTTTTTTGGTGTAGTCTTCAAGGTTTTGTATGTCTACTATCATGCTTTTTCTGCATTTATTGAGATAATCATATGATTTTTATCCTTGACTTTGTTTATGTGATGTATCGCACTGATTGATTTGCGGACCTTGAGCCATCCTCACATCCCTACAATAAATCCTACTTGATCATGGTATATGATCCTTTTAATGTATTGTTGAATTTGGTTTGCTAATATTTTGTTTATGATTTTTGCATCTATGTTCATCAGGAATATTGATATTTTTAAAAATAGTATGATCTATTTTACTTTATTTTAGCAGTTAAACTCTGGTGTGTGTGTGTGTGCACACATAAAGAAAAACACCTTTCTATATAGTTGTCATCTACAGTAGAAATTTTACATAAAGCTATTTCATTTTAATTTAATATTTATAACAGAATTATCAATAATCTTCACAACTGTGAAAAATAAGTAAATTAATTACATCTCAGAAAAAAAGACTTACCGAGATAACTAGTCAGCCTATACCTCAACTTTGAAATAAAAACCAACTCACTTTATGTAATTTTGGTATGACCATCAATGTATCTAGTTCACCCATCTCCTAAGGAATCTCCAAGAATTACAAAGAAACGTACGGCGAAGGATAATGGTCCTTTGAAGAAATTTGTTTGAAGATCTAGAATTTAGTTTGGCATTATTCAAGGTTAATTTAGACTAGAGAAAATGATAAAGAAGAAAAGCAGGATGTGTGTACCTCTCTATACTACAGAGATAGCAGAAATAACAATAGAGACAAATTCGTCCACACCTTTTATTGTGTATATGTAAACACATATGCCTATCTAGTAAGATAGACAAATAAGGTGAGTAGAGCCCAGAATTCCTATTTGCAGACAAATGCATCTTGGAATAGAAATACTGCTAACATAGAGGGTTTAAAAACTGGAGTAACTTTAAGAAGAAGACGATGAATCAGAAAGAGGATGAGCAGGGGGCTGGCTCCATGGCCTAGTGGTTAAGTTTGGTGTGCTTTGCTTCAGCAGCCCAGGTTCACAGGTTCAGAGCCCTGGTGCAGACCTACACCACTCGTCAGCTATGCTATGGCAGCAATGCACGAATAAAGTAGAGGAAGATTGGCACAGATGTTAGCTCAGGGCTAATCTTCCTTAGCAAAAAAAAAGAAAAGAGAGAAAGAGGATGAGCAGGTCTCACCCATTTTTCTTAATGGATGTCATGTTTTCTATCAAGAAAGAAAATGGAGAGTAAGATTGTGTTGTCATCCCAAAGGATGTGAAAATGAAAGAATGAGACCGAGAAAGCCTGAAAGTGGTAATACAACTTTATTGTAATATTGTTTCCTTTTCTTTACTTCCAAACTTCAAACTTCCCAGTGTCTTTCATGCAATCATGGGCATCAGTGTTTTTCATGAATCTTTCATTTTTCTCTTTCTAATTTATATTACTTTATTTTACCCAAGGCATATTAAGAAGCCTGATATCTACCTCTTGTCATGAAGCCACACAAAAAGTACATGATCCAAAAGGAGGGGGCTTCACCAGATAAAAAGATTATTAAAATAATGGGGAATATATTCTAGGTAGCCGAAAATGCCAAGTGTCCTCTACCTCATTTGTTCCAAGATGCGTCAATAGCTATTATAAAAAACACGTAATTCCAATTTTGAGTCATTCACTTTTAAAAAGATAGATCTAGGGCCCACCCCGGTGACGTAGTGGTTAAGTTCATACGCTCAGCCTCAGTCACCCCAGCTTTGCAGGTTCAGATCCCAGGCATGGACCAGGCACCACTTGTCAAGCCACACTATGGCAGCATCCCACATAAAATAGAGGAATCTTAGCACAGATGCTAGCTCAGGGCCAATCTTCCTCACATACACACAAAAAAGATCTATAATTATCATCTTGGTATTGAAATGAATATGAAATTTGTTTAAGCTTGCTTGTGCTTAGCAAACATATGTTGGTGGCAGTTTGATTATCAGAGAACTAAAGACCATTCACTTATTTCTCAGCATTTATTGTATGTCAGTCTCTTCCTACTCCTTCTTCAATTAACAGTGTGTGGTGAAAATTCAGTTAACGGATTGCAATTATTTTTTCTTAATTAATAAACTAGCAGTTTTTCTGGTAGGGCTAAAGCCATTTCATCTGAAGTGCTTAAATTGTGTATAACAGGGATCATCTAAGTAACGCAGTCAATCCAAATAGATTTGACATTGATGTATGGTAGAGTTATTTAACTTCACAGATTTTGGTTTAGCTATAAAGGCTTTGAAGAAAAGAGTAGGTAGACAATACAACAAATAGCATAGGTCAGCATGAGATATTAAAAAGGAAAAAGACTGTTTTCTTACAACAACGCTCTCCCATAATTTCAATATAGTTAATAAAAATTGTGTATATTCTGTGATCAAAGTGAGCAGTTAGGAACAGGAGGGTTACAACTCTGGAAGAGATTAATTATAAAATCTTCAGAGCAAGGAGAATTTTTGGGTTAGACGTGAAGAAATAAAATATTTGGAGTAACCTACTGATTTTGCACACCTGAAGTTCTCATGCCTTTCTATTCATGAATAAATAAAATTTCTTTCTGAGTTAAAATGTCTAATCCTTTGTATTGCTGTTATTACTATGTGTTTATTATATTTCAAGTACCAGAGATTTAAAAAGATCACAAAATTGTAATTGTCAGATGCTATTTTCTCTCCTGCCTGTGAAAAAGAATGCTGGACTTAAATTTTCCTAGGAGTTGCTCACTCCTTTTATGTATTTTCCAACATTTTTGAAGTTTTTCTAGAAATTTCCCACTGCTTATTTTTGTTTTGTTGGTGTGTATGATTTTTTGGCTTTTTTCTGTTATTTTTGTAGCTAGTTTTTTCCTCTTTACATTCAACAAAAAGAATTGATACAAACTAGGGGACTGGTCCCCCAAAATATATCAAACGTCTAGCAAGTAAGAATTTTAATAATTCTTTCCCCAGAAATGGTCTGTTCTCCTAGGCTACTGATTTATTACTTCTCCAGAGGCCTAATGATTAAGCCACTGAGAACTGTGGGATGTCCGTGAAAATGCTGCAGGCTACTCACGTCTGCAAAGTGTGAAGTATCTTGAAACGATCAAGCATCCATGTCAATGTAAGGATGTGATGAATAACCAGTGATGTACTCTTGGGGCAACAGCACTGGTCAAGAAGTGAGCTATTACAGACCCAAATTGGCTGCTTGTTTTCTGGTGGTGGCAAGTCATTTAATTTCTGTAAGTCTCAGCTTTAGATTTGGAAAATGAGAATAATAAAGCATGCCTCATAGAGATATTATATACACTTGGAAACACATTGAGACACTCAGTATATACTGTAGAACAGAATTAGATTTCAATCAGTTTGCCCTTAGTGAGATGTTATCTAGAAATATTTTGGAAGGTAGGGCTGGTTTCCCACACTGGGCTTCACAGAGTGACACAACAGTACCTTGACTTCAACATGGCTCTGGATGTAGTCCTCATGGTTATAATAACATAAATTTGATTCTGTTATTTAACCATAACTTGTTACGAGATCGACATACTAGTTTCTAATTCATATAAAATATATATTTCCGGTGTTCATAATACTCATGTACCTCTGGCATATCTTGGTTAATGTTAGAGTCCCTGGGAAGTCAAATAAGTGATAACAAAGCTACCCTAGTGAATGTGGAATGGGAGGTAAGGGAGAAATTTCGAAGGATAGTTCTTCCAAGCTATGTAAAAAACCCTCCTCCACAAAATCTCTCTCTCATTTACACCAGCGGTTCCCAGACTACTCTTTCACATGGAGAATAATAAACATTGAAAAGTTCTTACTCTCTGACTCATTTTTGTTCAGGCTTTCTTCCAGTAGAATAATCTTTTTTTTCGGGCATCATATAATACTATTGATTAGTTTCAACTTGCTTAGTTATATTCCCATTTCATACAATGAGTGCTTCCCGAGAGGTGCTTTCCTATATTCAGATCTGGCCCTCAGCCCAAAATGTAACCTCAATTGACTGAGAGTCAAGGGAAAAAGATGTTAAAATTTGTGTGAATGTGCTCAAATGACCTGGGGATTCTCTCAGTCTTTGGGCATCCTTCAGTAGGGGGAGCATATTCCAAAATTGTGCTGCCCACTAGAATTATCTATGAGCCTTTAAAAATATTGAAATCTTGGGCCCACCAACTAAACATGCTGATTAAACCATATAAATATTATTATTACTATTTTCATTATAGTAATTAAGTAACACACAGGGATGTCGAAGGTTGATTAATTATATATAGAATAAGTTTTTTCAGGTAAGTTTTAGAATTTTATTTCTTGTTTTATTTAAAAATAAGATTTTATTTCTTCTTTATTTATTTCATTCTGTTCTGAGATATTCTACATATAATCGTTGTGAGGAGGGAGGAAGATGGATGACACCTCAATGACCTATGATTCTGCAACTGTTTAAGTTGACTGAATTCATAGCTAAATGGACATTCTACCCTGATCATAGACGGGGCTGTCTAAATTACAAGGCTATGTAAAAGTGAATATGGTCATTAATTTTCAAGTACTAGTTCATAGAGAGGGTCACACATTTAAAATAAATAGTATTATTGTATTTCCTATCATATAATACCTAGATATCATGTAATTAGGACAATCAATCATTTCTTAATATGTATTCTTCAAAATAACCTTATCAGGCACTCTAGATTTATTTTTAAAATTACAGATAGTGAAATTGAAACCCGAGAGGTTAAATACACATTTCCAAGAGTTAAAATACACATTTTCAGAAGGTCATATCACACCATAAGGATATAATAGTATCTGCTCTGACTGTTGCACTGCAAGAATCCTTTAGGCTCCTACCCTGAGTTAGCCACTCTGCCAAGGGTGAGGGCACAATCCTCATAACACCACTCTCACTTCTAACACTAACTGCATGTTTGAGGAGTTCCCAGAATTACCCTCCATTTTGATAAGTCGTGAACAGGACTCACAGAACTCACTGAAAGATGTTATACCCACAGTTACAACATACTACAGGGAAAGGCAGGTTAAAATCAGGCAAAGGACAAGACTCATAAGGCAGAGCCTGAGAGGGTGCCACATGTGAAGCTTCTGTTGTCCACCCCAATGGGTTGATGCTCCCCGCATCAATGTGTGACAATAGAGTATCGTCAACCGGGGAAGCTCACCTGAGCTTCAGTGTCCAGAATTTTTAGTAGGTCTTCATTACATAGTTCTGATTGATTGATTGATTGCCCACATGATTTAACTCAATCTCTAGATCAACTGATACCACAAGATCCAAAGCTCTACTCAAAATCTTTCTGAAGTGTCCAGCCCCTACCCTAAACAGACTCCCCTATCAGGTATGACATAGATTTCCTCCCAGAAGACAAAGGCAATGGCGAGACTTTTCTTTGGACAAGGCCAAGTTCATTACTGCGCATCTCCAAATGCTGCCTACAGCCATGTACTTCTGGCCCTTCATTTATTCAAGAGCTATTCATTTAGTAACTACGCTGTGACAGACACTTTGCTAGGTGCTGAAAATCAGTAAAGAAAGGAGACATCATTCCTGCCCTTATGAAATTTGTGAGGGAATAAATGTTAAAATAAAACCATATAAATCACCATGTAATTAAAGCCATTAATAAAATACATGTAGGAAAGTATAGTATTTTAAGACTGAAGAAGGTCGCGAACTAATACAGACACAGGACTCAAGGAAGACCTTATTGAGAAAGGGACATGTGAACGGATATTTAACAGCTTGCATTAGCTAAATCAAAATCAGATTCAATAAAGTTGACCACAGACTATTTTCAGATTGTGCTTAATAGATAGTTGCTCTTTATGTTTTTTTCTTAAAAAGATAATTGTTCCCAATTCTCCCTTCAAACTATAAAGCACTTCAAAAGCACTTACTTAGTGCTATTTCATATATAGTCATGTCAGTTAAATAAACAATCGTATATTCGATAGCTGTCATAATGACTATTCTAGGCATTGTGTAGACAGCAAGCAGTGAATGAAATAGAATAAAACCTCTATAATCAAGTAGCTAACATTCTAGTGATTTAAATAACTAAGTTTAAACTCTGCAGGTAGTTATAGAACAGTAGCTTAGAATGTTGGATCATGGGTTAGGTAGACTTTTTAATAACAGCTCTACCACAAAGTATCTGTGTGACCTAGGTAAGTCACTTAATCTCTCTGTGCCTAAATTTATTTATATGTAAAATGTGGATAGTGAAAATTCTTCTCTCTTACAGTTGTTGTGAAGACTAAAATTTCACTACTTAAAAGCACTTTGACTTGCACATAGAAAGTGTTCAATAAATATTTTGTTACTGCTTTTAGAGAGGAAGCATGATTTCTTAGGAAAGCTATTGGATAAGTCAGTCCAACATTGTCTAAATATTGAATGCAGTTTGGTGTAGCCCTTGTTTTTCACTAATTTACAGAATGACTGTGATATACTTCCCATTTCTTGGCCTCTGTTTTTTCATTTTAGAACGAGGGGTTAGGATAGCTTGTCACTAAAGTCTCTTCAACGTATATCCAATTTTATATCTTTAAAATATTCCATGACTTTTTATGACCTTAGCTGAGTTCCTAAAGGCCAGGTCCTGCTCTTTGGTGTTTAACTATGAGGAGAACCTAGTACGAAATAATGGCTACCATATCTTTGATTTTTATTATGTTTATCGAAAACTTAAAGTTATTCCTTAGCGAAAATTTCTGTGTGCACTATGAGAGTTAACCTTTGTGTCTAAGGTGGAAATTAACCAAAAATATGGGCTCAGCTAGTGAGTTCTCGTGCAGGAACATAATTCGTTAAGGTGCTACTAGAAAGCTGTACTTTGAAAGAAGTATTGTGAAGTCAGCAACAAAAATAATAAAGCTTGGCAGGAGTTGGAAGCCAGATGACCCATTGTTATTGCTTGTTTTTCTTTTCCTTCTCTAATAGTAAAGTTGAGGGTAGTTGTTTGGCAGTTCCCTTTTGACAGGAGATGGCTCAGGAAAAAGACATCTAGAAATCGCTTTCCAATAAAGATAAAGTAAAGCTAATTTACCACTGTCCTACTAGATCTCATGCCTCACTTCAACAGATCAAGGGAGAGTTAATGATCAAAGGAATCAAGTGCTAAAGAGATGCCAAGGAGACAGTAAGCAATTGCCCTATTGACTGCTACTGATTCCAATAAAATTAGCTCAGATCATTGACAGGTTTTTTTTCCTTCACTAAATTGTGATATGAGTTAAAACCCAAGCCAAATTTTAGTTATTCACTGTAATCCAAAGACGACTTGTGGTTTAAAAGAAAACCGATGACATAGACAGGGCATAAAAAACAATGAAACAAAACAAATTATCTCTTCTGCAAACAAAAAAGTGAGCATTTTTAGAACTGATCAAAATCTTAGACACTTATCAGTTTGAAATGAGATGGAGAAGGAATTACATTCATAATTCAGGGAACATCACCAAAGCAAGATGCTTGGCAAAATCATCAGTAGAAACATAATAAACATTAACTATGAAATTGGAAGATTTGGGAAACTAGGAAAAAAATAACTTATTAGCAAAATGTCAAAATATAGAAATGCTAAACAAAGATCCTTGAAAGTGGATGTGACGCTAATAAGAAATATTGGGTACTTTGAAAAATATACTTTTCTATAAATATACTTTAATATAAAATTACTTTACTAAAGATATACTTTAATATAAAATCACTAAAGTTAATAGAAAGCTGTGAAAACCACTTAAATGCAATTTATTTTAAAAAAGTATTTTTTACATGAATAACAAGCACATAAAAAATTTATTTATAGCCCAAATTTATTTAACAAATGAAATTTAGTTTTAAAAATTTAAATTGTCTCACTGAGGACAAATAAAAATGATCAATCGCAGATAAATAGTCTTATTTCACTGTAAATTGTATTTCTTGTAATGCATCATCATCTTGGAAAATCAAATTTGTTTTAGATTTCATAGCAACTTATTTATTTAAGATGTTTTCTGATAAGTTCTATTACAAAATGAAAACATTTTACTATATGTTTGATTAACAAATTTATTTTGATTTTCCTTAAGGGAGAATATGTCTGTGTTAATACTCATTCAGAGTAAATTTTTCTTAACTCTTAAATGGTGGAATCAGAATTCTGTGATTATTTACCATATATTTTGCATTTTAAGAAATTGAATTTTTAAATCATAAAAGCAATATAACCACATAGGCAAAATATTGGAAAATGAAAGAATTTTTAAGTCACCTCTAATCCCATAATTTCTAATATCTTCTTTGGTCTTTTCCCTTTTAGTCTCTTTTCCTATGCACTTTTAAATATAATTATAACTTTAGAGTACCTACGATTTGACGTCATGCTTTAAATTTTAACTTGGATATTTTTTTAAATTGCTACACATATTTTAAATGAGGACTTCAATATATACATACCTACATACACACATGTATGTATATGCGTGTATACACACCCATATGGATAATTGCTTCACCATTTCCCTATTATTGAAGATAAATGCTGATCTTTAAAATTTTGCTATCATAAATAAAATTAACATACTTATAAATAAATATAAATTTTCCATATTTTGTATTTTTTTCCATGGATCAATGATTAGTCACAGGGCAAGAAACTTTTTTTTTTTTTATATTTTTCCCCTTTTAATGAAACATATTCTGGAGTTTGGGTACTAGAGTATTTAAAGAATATACCAGCTAAATTAGAAAAAGTAAAATTTCATGTTAGAAAAAAGTCATGTGGTGATCATTGGTGTCAATAATTTAAATTTATAAAAGTAATTTCTATGGTAGCTTTTCATTCTTCTGCGCAGCACAGTTTCAATGTATGCATGGTAAATAGTCACTGCTCTCCATCAAATATCTAAAAGCTGGGCTGTATTCTATAAAAGATATTGATTCGTGTAACAGCCCTTCAAGACAGACATTATTACCTCTGTTTCACAGATGATCACAGGAATCAGGATCTCAGAGAGAGCAAATGACTTGTCCAAAGCCACATAATTATTGAGTGGTAAAGCCAGAGAAATAACAGATTTTTGAGCCGAAAGTGAGAAAACTATAAGATTACAGATGCACATTGCTATGTATGAAACTTGCATCATATCAACCTACTTGTTATTTCTCTGAATAATCATTCTCCCTCTCTGCTGTGAATTTACACCTTTCTTCTTTCTGGACATATTTCTTCATACCAGAAAGCCTTACATCTCTCTTCTTCATCTGACCTCTTCTCACCACTTAAAACTCTGCTTTACAGACTCCTTTTCTATTTTTAAGAAAAGACTTTATTTTTTAGAATAATTCAGGGAATAGATACTATGCATATATTGAAATAGTGATATATCATTATTAATTAGTCTGTGGTTCATTAAGATTTCCTTAGTTATTACCTAATGTCCTCTATCTCTTTCAGGATCCCATCCAGGATTCTACACTGCATTTAGTTGTCATATCTCCTTAGACTCCTCTTGGCTGTGCCAGTTTTTCAGCCTTTGATAGCTTTGACATTTTGAGGAGTACTGATCAGACGTCTTGTAGGATGCACTAGTATTGGAATTTGTTTGACGATTTTCTCATGATAACACTGTAGTTATTGGGGGGAAGACCACAAAGGGAAAGTGCATTTTCACCACATCATGCCAAAGGTACATTCATTCTATCAACATGTTTATGACTGTTGATGTTTACTTTGATCTTCTGGCTGAGGTAGCATTTGTTAGGTGTCTCCTCGGTAAAGTTGTTCTTTTTTTCTCCCTTTTCCATTCTATTGTCTTTGGAGTTAGCTACTCCTTCTCTTTATCCTCCAAATACCTTTATTATTACTTATCAGGGCTGATTTTCTTTTCTTTTTTCATTGTATTGAGCTACTGTTGGACGGAGGGAAGCTTCGATAATCTCCATATCCTAACGCCCCGTGTAGGAAATATCCAAGTAAATACTTGTTGAATAAAGAGATGCTTTGTAATAAATAAAAAAATTTTAACTCAAGACAAGTTTTAATGAGCCCATATGGCATAATGGGCAGTATCTTGAAATAGATTTTGCCATAAAATTGGGATATAGCCTTAAAATGTGTGACTTTAGTGTCTGCATCTTTTCAGCAGTTTGGGAAAATTGATAGAAAACAGATATCTAATATTTTTAAGTAATGGAATGATTTATAAAAAAAGATACCTAGAAACAAGATATAAAATAGGAAAAGGTGAGCAGCTATCCTTGTCAAAGTGGAAGTGGATGTTCATAAAGTAAAAGATTCTATAAAAATTCTGTTCTGAAACTATTCATAAAAGCAAAATACCTTAATATTTATCCTATTTAAGATGATTTCTTCTCAAAAAAGTAAAGTATTTTAATTACGTTAGTAAAATAAACTATGAAATGTGCTTTTTACCTGTAAAGAAAAACCTTCTCTAATATTGCTGTCTGAGGCAAGGAATATATCATCTAAAAGTTGTGTGCAATTCTCTCAGAAGTGTTTCTTTTTCTTTGCATTTCTATTTTGATTCCAAAATTGCACTTTGAAGATTCTTTGTTTTTACCCTGGAAATGGGAGTGGTAACATTGCCTTTGAGATAAGTGATCTTCAAGAGAGAAATGACATGCCTTATCCTCATGAATAGAGATAAATTTCCTCAGAGGTTTTTCTGTTTCACTTGGCTTGAAACATGGCATTTTGCATTTGTTAGAAGGCAGGTTCATCATGAAAATAATAGTTGGGTTTATTCTTTTGTGGACTTGGGAATTCATCACCTGCTACATAGTGAAGACTCTCTTTAACATGAAATCCTTAGTCATCCCCAAAATGAAAATTAAAAATCTCCATGTTTCATAAATCTGAGGAAACTAGCTCTAGTTGTTGGTGGTGTTTTTCTATTTGACTGCTGATACCTGTTTAATATTTGCAGGTCCAAATATTTCCAATTCTATGCTAGAGTATGGACTCTACCCTAGCTGAAATAAATGAATTAGAACGGTTATCCACATAAAACTGCTTCCTCAGAATTGTACTTTACTGCTTGTCAAGGCTGTGGAATTTATTGATGTTCAATAGCCTCGTACTCTATAATAAATACAACCCTGAATAAAGGCAAAGAACAATAGTCCTTATTTATTACTAAAGTTATGTACCATATAAACAACCCATTATTAAATTAATACTTGTCTCCTATCCAAACTATATATATTTTTAATTAAAATATAAATAATAAATACTAGCATTTTCTGGAATTATTTCAGAACACTTGGTGGAAGATATTTTAGTTTTAAAATTCTTCCCGTTATAATCATCTAATTTGGTAAATCCTCTATATCTGTTGATGTTTTTAC
The DNA here is from genome assembly GCF_037783145.1 of Equus przewalskii. Lineage (NCBI taxonomy): Eukaryota > Metazoa > Chordata > Mammalia > Perissodactyla > Equidae > Equus > Equus przewalskii. Next base: position 24,099,161 of record NC_091847.1, on the reverse strand, counting down.
CATGAAATAGAGCCATTGCTTTCTAAACAAAAGGTGATTTTCACCGAAGGTTATCAATTTTTTAGATACCCTTTGTTTTCTGTCTTCCTCTCATGAAGCAGGAGGGAGAACTGCATTGAATGTTCATGAGCAAGGACTTTGAAATCTTATAGACTTTGGCTTGAATTCTAATTCCTTCATTCGGATCCTTGAGAAAGAGTACAAATTGTTTAAACTGTCTGAGCCTTGACTTCTTCCTTGATTAAAGGGGAAAAATATACCAGCTCCCCAAATAGATTTGCAGTAAAGATTAAATGCAGATATGCGAAAGAACAGTTTTTGGCACATTGTTAGCACAAGTAAGTAGCAAATATATAAAATGAGAGTAGGGAGAAATAAACAAACAAATAAAAACTCATATATTCGGATTTGCTACAGGCTCCAGAGAGAATCTATGTCTCCATAGCTATAAACACATTGTTCCTGTTGGGCTTTACTGTTCTATCTTTGCCCAGTTCTAGAATCTTTACAGCAAAAGAAAAAGTGGATACATATTATGTACACATTAGAAAGGGATTATTCTAGGGCTGTATATTTTTTCTGAAGCACACCCCTTTTCCTTTGCTAGTGTAATCAAATGTCTGAAAGTGTGTAATGAATACATGCTTCAATATTAAAAACGGAATTCATAAGTAAACTCAATTAATGAGAAGATGTAATTAATGTAAATAGTGACAGAGTAATATTACATATTCCGGTACCACTTTGTAATTTATGTGAGATTATTATGCATCTAGATAGCTTTTTTATGCATTTGATTTCTTTAAAAGAGCCACAACTACTTATCTCACTTTTATATTGCTTCGAAGTGTTATTATCAAAACATTCTCCGAGTGTAGTGAAGAAAAGAAAACAACAGAAAGCCACTTAATTTCCAAATTACATGTGCAAAGACACACTTGCCAGTGGTTTGGATCCCATAAAATTGATGGCCACTTTTTAGTGACCCTAGAGCTTAGAACTGCACCACAGTAGGAATAACTAGGAATAACTAGTCTCTGGGGCAACGGTGGTGAGGAAATATAAGGGAAAGCCTTCTTTCTGAGAGATAGGCTGTGAGTGAAACCTCTTCTTGTTCTCCTATCCCAGTGAAGTGAATTCTGTGAAGACAGAAAAATTTATAGATACATGATACAAATTTGAGTGTTGTGAGCATCTAATTAGCTGAAAGCAAATATCATAAGTAGGTAAAATTAGAAAAAGTTCAAATGTGTCAGAGACACAAGTTCAGATCATTGAATACAGTCAGATTTAGACAACATAGAGAACTAGCTGGCTGTAAACTCCTTGTTTACAGGACTTTAGGTTAATCTTTATGCCCCCCAAAGCACCTACGGTACTATCTTGAGCTATTGTATAAATACAATAAAGACAAATAAGGGGCATTCGAAAGTTACTTAGGTTATCTTCCTCTTGTGTTTTCTTTCCTCACTTTACTCATTTGAAGTTTTGATAGATGGAAACAGATTTTTTCACAGCTATGTGGAGGAAAAAATGACTCTGTTTATGCATTCTTAATTATGACTAACATTACCTTCTTTCTTCTAGTCTTGATATCTGAATAAATAAAAAAGAATTTTTTTCTTTTAATTTCTGTAAAATACATAAGACAGTTGAAAACAAAAATTATAACATTGTGCTGTGAGGATTATAATGTATGTAATGTAGTATACCTGGCAACTACTGAAGTATTGGGAGGTAGAGAGAGGAGATGGACCTAGAAAGTTGCAGGATTGCTGCCTTTCATCTGAATGAGTGAAATAAGAACTCTAAGCAGACTGTGAAAACTTAAGTATAGATTGTATGCCTAGAACCACCTCTCTCTCTCTCTCACACACACACACATGCATACACACACACACTGCACACACACACACAAAAGCAAAAAAGGCATCTTTAAAGAATACATAACATGGAATTTTAAAAAATTCGTACAATCTAAAAGAAAGCAAGTTTTGAGGAACACAGGAAAAAAATACTGAGGAAACAAACAGAAAACACAAATAAGGATGGTAGACCTAAATGCAACTATATTCCTATTTATACTAAATGTTAATACATTAAACATTCCAATTGAAATTGACAGACAGAATAAAAGAGCAAGACCCATCTATGTGCTACCTACCAGTGATGCCTTTTAAATGTAAAGGCATGGAGTGGTTGAAATTAAGTTGATGGAAGAGATATACCAAAGAACAATGATCCAAAGAAGGCTGATGTGGCTAAATAAATATCAGATAGACTTCAGCGCAAAGAGTCTTACCAAACATAAAGAGAGCATTTCATAATGATAAGGAGGTCATTTAAGCATGAGCACATTTCAGTCACAAATATGTTTGTGCCTAATAACAGAGCTTCAAAATACATGCAGCAAAATTGGCTAAATTAAAGGTAGAAATAGACTGCAATCATAGATGAAGATTTTAATATCCCTTTCCCATTAATTGATAGAAAAACTGAAAAAAAAAAATCACCTAACAGTTCCATAGATCACATTCACAAAGAAAGCATGTATTGGTTCATAAAAAATTCTTAGTGCATTTAAAAGACTAATCATGCAGAATATATTCTCTGACCACAATGGAAAGAAATTAAAACCAGTAACAATAGGATTATCTATGACTACCCCAATATTTGGCAATTAAACAACATTATTCTGAATGATCAAACGATCAAAAAAGAAATCAAAAGGAAAACTAGAAAATATTTTAAACTAAAAAAAACATGATTTGTGCCAGCCCTGGTGGCCTAGTGGTTAAAGTTCAGTGTTCTTGCTGCTTCTACTGCTTGGGTTTGTTTACCAGTCTCAGAACCACACCATCCATCTGTCAGTTGCCATCCTGTGGCGGCTCACATAGAAGAACTAGGAGGACTTACAACTAGAATATACAACTATGCACTGGGGCTTTGGGGAGGAAAAGAAAAGAGGAAGATTGGCAACAGATCTTATCAGGGCAAATCTTTCCCTGCAAAAAAAAGGAAAATCATAATTTGATGGATGTAGGTAAAGTGATGCTTAGAGGGAAATTGAAAGCTTTAAATGGCTTCTATTAGAAAAGAAAAAAGTGTAAAATTAATAATCTAAATTCTCCCTTAAGACTCTAGAAAAAGGACAGCAAAGTAAACTCAGAATAAGGAGAAGGAATGAATTAACAAACATAAGAACAGAAATCAACAAAATTGAAAACATGGAGAATATTAACAAAGCAAACAAATGGTTATATGAAAAGATCAATAAAATTGAAAACATAACTAAACTAATGAAGACAAACGTAGAAGGAACATAAATTTTCAGCATCAGGAATGAAAGAGGGCTTATCATTAGAGACTTATAAACCTTTGGTGTCCAGCATGGTTTGCCCTAACCATTTGTGGCTATTTAAGTTTAAATTAATTAAAATTAAATCAAAAATTCAGTTTTCCGTCACACTAGCCTCTTTTCAAGTCCTCAGGAGATACATATGGCTAGTGGCTACCGTATTGGGGAATGCAGATCCAGAACACTTCCATCAACACAGAAAGTTTTATTGGGCAGCATTGCCCACTTGAAAAAAAAATAAGAGAATTTTATAAACACGTTTATGCCAACAAATTCAATAATTTAGGAGAAATGGACAAATTCCCTGAATAATGCAATTTACCAAAACTGACCAAAGATGAAACAAAATCTGAATAGCCTTATATCTATTACAGATGTTTAATTTGTTATCTTAAAACTTCCCACAAAGGAAACTCTGGGCCAAACTACTTAATTGGTTAAATTGATCAAATAGTTAAGGAATACAACACAATCTTACACAAACTCTTTCAAAAAATAGAGAAAAAGGAAACATCCCAACTCATTTTATGAGGCCAGCATAACCCTAACACCAAGACCTGGTCGAGACATAGAAAGAAAATTATAGACAAATTGCCCTTATGAACATATAGGTAAAAAATCTTCAATATATAAGAAGGATAATATATTTTAATAACAAAAAGTTTATCCTAGGTGTGCAAGTTTGGTTTCATATGTGAAAAATCACACAATGCAATTCAGTTCATTAACAAGATTAAAAAAACAACAAAACATGAACATTTCAAAGGTGCAGAAAAACAACTTGACAAAACTTAACCTGTGATGATAAATGTTTCAGCAAACTGAACTATCTCTTCCTGTTGAATATCTGAAATATCCTATTCAAGGATAGGATATTCTTGTTGAATATCCGTTATTTTATGAATAAGGATATTCTTACTGAATATCTACAATATCCTTTCCAGATATTCAATAAGAACTTGATTGCCTTTCCACCTTGTTCCCAACACAGACATAGATGAATCTTGTCTTGAGGGGTAACTTGAGGGGTGAGTGAGGAGTCTCAAGGATTTGTGAGCTTGTTTAACAGAAGAAAGAGAATGCCTTTGGGGAGGTTGTGATCAACACATGGTCCCCAGCAGCTGTTGAAGCCCAGAAGTCAGATTCCCCAAGGGCTTATCTGGAGTGACCCCTTTGTTTCTCCGAAGTTCCTTCTGCCAAGCCTCTTAGCTCTGTAAAATCCCATTTTTTGCTCTTGTGAAGGTGGATTTGAGTGAACTCAGGCTCCCATGTTCTCATTTTGGCCAATTTGAATAAAACCTTTCTCCATCTCCAAGCACCAATGTCTCAGTGTTTGGCTTGCTGTGCATTGGGCACACGAGCTTGAGAGTAAGAGGTTCACTATCACTATCACTAGCATCATAAGAACAATTCAAACCATCTAACTAAGACCTGTATATCAGATATATCCTTCTAATCTTTCCTTCACATTGCCACTGGAAAAATCTTTCTAAAATATTGCTTTATTTAAGTTATTATAAAGGTTTTTAGTGGTTCCTCATTTCCTGCAGATCAGGTTACTATTTTTCACTAAAACCAAGAGTCTAATAGAGTTTATTGCTTTATATATTTATTTATTTATTCATTCATTCAAACAATTAATGAGTTTCCCAACCTTGATTAATCCATCTGTGAGCTAATCCTTGATTTTTTTTATTGCACTGCTGGATAAAAAAAGAAATTATACAATGTGAAATTGTGCAAAAAGCAATCATACAATTAGGACTGCTCTATATTTTTATTTTCCAACTTCAAAGAAATACTTGTGTTTCATGACTCAGCCGTCATTTGTGTTCTCCACAAACGCTATTTCTAACCTCATTCTTTGTAAATCCCTGACTGTGTCACCCCCTCCTTAATTGTCAGCACATGACCTTATCTACTCTTCCCAAGAAAAAATAGAAGCCAAACAGTGAGAACTTCTACAGTTCAGCATTATTGAAAACAGTAAAGATGCCTGCAATCATACCTTCCCCTCCTTTTTTGTCATTCCTTCTTTAAAAAGCATCTGTATATGCTCTGACATCTCTAAGGACTTTGCTCTGTCACCATTCTATTCTCATTTCCCGTAGATGTCTAAGCTATCATGTCACTCTCCGAATCCTTCAATGATTCCTTATGATGCTTCAGATAATTTCTAAACTATTTAACATAGTTTATGAGCTTGTCTATCTTTTTCTTTCCTCTCTTGTAATCAATTTTTTTGTCAATCCAAACTTCCTTTAGTTCCCTGCTTATGCTATGTCCTTTCTCAGTTTGGGACTTTTTTCAAATTCTGTTTCTCTTTATGAAGCACTCTTTTCCCCCACTCTGCCTCGTAAATTTCTACTTAGCATATAGGTCTCAACTTAGATGTAATTTACTTCAGGAAATCTTCCAAAACACTGCTGATATTTTTTTTTCCATGGAACCTGGTGTGTCCCCTATTATAACATATACCATTTGGTATTCTAATTACTTATTTAGTTGTCTTTATCCTTTGAGTCTGCAAATGCCATTAGTACTATACCTTATGGATAAAGTGGAATAAATGAAGACTGAATGGTTAAAGAAGCCAGGCATCATGTTAGGCAGCTGGATAATGAGATGAAAGGCAGAATCTCTGCTCTCAGTGACTTAACAATCTAGTGGAGGAGACAGATAATTTAAACTAACAATGATAATATTACTATATTAAATATGATAGTATGGAATCTGGACCTGGTTCCCTTTCAATTTTATTTCCAACCACTTACAATTTTTAAACCTCTACACCCATCAGATATTTCCACTAATTATTATTTAAACATATCTTATGCTTTTTTCTCACCATGTTTTGCTTATGTCTTTGAATTTTTCCATAAATTATGAATACATCAACAATCATAAACAATGTTAAAAAATTTGCCCAAGCTACTCTGGACCATGGTATTCTTTCCTTCCTATAAACTTCAATAGCACTTCTAGCACTACCATCAACTTGATAATCATGTATAAAGGCTTGGTTAATTATTTACATGTAATTTTATCCCCTTTAAGATTTAGAGCTCTTGGAAGACAGAGATATTATATAACTGTGTATATATATTCAAACACTTGAAAGGTCCATCAAGGAGTGGGAAAAAAAATCTTGCTCATAGAAATTTCATCATAATTGATTTTTTAAAAAATTATGAGCTATGCTCTCAGTCCTGCCTATTTTCACCCAGTTGATCCCTTAGATTCATTATCTATTCTCCAGAGTTGCTTTGCAAAATATGGATGCCATTTATCCTGAACAGTTAAAGACTAGTGTTTTATTTACATTATTGACTAGCTTTACATGCCTCAAGAATTGTGGCTGGCGCTTTATACATATTCTGTCATTTAATCCTTCCAATCATCCCATTAGGCAGGTAAAGCTGGCAATTCCATTCTGTCTCTGGAAAAAAACAGGTTCCAAATAGGTTCAGTTACTTTTTTAAGGTCATCCAACTAATAAGTAGAAATCATATGGTAAGTCTCAACTCTGATTCTAACATCTTGACCACCATCATATTCTAGTCATGGATAATGCACATAGCTCTCCAGATCCTTGCACATTATGATGATGAGCAAGTATCACTAGATAATTCCATAGACTCAAGAAAATTGTATAGGTGCTATGATATACATTAAAAAAAATCAGGGGCCGGCCCAGTGGTGCAGCGGTTAAGTTCGCATGTTCTGCCTCTCGGCGGCCCAGGGTTCACCCGTTCAGATCCCAGGTGCAGACATGGCACCTCTTGGCAAAAGCCATGCTGTGGTAGGCCTCCCATGATAAAGTAGAGGAAGATGGGCATGGATGTTAGCTTAGGGCCAGTTTTCCTCAGCAAAAAGAGGAGGATTGGCAGATGTTAGCTCAGGGCTAATCTTCCTCAAAACAAAAGAAAAAAAATCTTATAAATCTAAGAAAGTATATTTTTCAGAAAAGTAGTTACTCACCAAGATTCAGAATGTATTTGGTGCTTTGCTAACACTACCTTATTTTTTCTTCCCAGAAGATTTGTAAGATTAATATTCCTATGATCACTTTACAGATGAGAAACCTGACACTTAGAATGATCAAGTGCACTCTTTAAGGTAGCTCACATAGCTGGTAATTAGCCGACTATGATGTGAACCGATCTGTTTGTCATCAAAAATTGTGCTTTTAACTACCACATAGTTGTGGTATTGTGCTTATAATTCCCTTGTTAACCCCTGTTTTTGTGCTTTTCAGTTTGTTTAGTATTGCTTTATCATTGAGTTAGAGTACAGAATACCAATGTGCTCAGAGTTGTTATGTAAATTTGCTGATTGGGTTCTAGATAACTGGCTTAAAGTATTCTGACTTTCTCTTTCTACTATTTGTAAAAACCACCTGAGATATTATGATTTTATCAAATTTAAAGGGATTTCATAAGTAAAAATATTAACATATTTTAAAATAATTGCTTTTCCATGAGGAAGATTGGCCCTGAGCTAACATCTGTTACCAATTTTCCTTTTTTTCCTCCAAAGCCCAGTACGTAATTGTACATACTAGTGGTAAGTCCTTCTAGTTCTTCTATGTAGGATGCCACCACAGCATGGCTTGATGAGAGGTGTGTAGTTCTGTGCCCAGGATTGCAACTGGCAAACCCCTGGCTTCTGAAACAGAGCGTGTGAACTTAACCACTATGCCACCAGGCCAGCCCCCAAAATATTAACATATTTTAATCCTTCATTAAGCATATGCGGTCAAGTGCAGGCCTTCCTGGCACATCTATCTTATTTAGAATTAGTAACATATTTACATTGGACTCATTTTATACTTTTCCTCATGCCTCCATTGTAACTCTTATTCATAATTCTCAGATTCCTTCCTGCAAAGTCTGTATTCTATAATTTAGACAGAACTATGGGCCCAGGTGGGATACCTAAGGTCATTACATTTTTGTCACATTCTTTCTCATGTAATAGGTAAAACTAATAAAAAGACATACTAATGTAAGATAAAAAGCAACTGCATTATTTCAACCCAGAAATTGAATTCTATCAATCAAGGTACCCTTTTCTGTCAGAAAAGAAAACGAGAAGATTCTGTATGGATGAAAATAAGGCTTAGGATAAATTAAAGTAAAACGCTTAATCTATAAAAGAAATATACTTCTAAAATTGGAGAATATTAACTAGGAAAAACAAACACTATTTGATAAGGCCTGTCTAGACATTGGTATCTTGAGTGTGAATATTGAATAATAAAATTGAAATGAATAATGTTATGATAAGATCAGGTAAATTCATGAAAATATAAATCAGCAAGAGAGAACAAAAAGGCCTATAGCACTGTCGTCTTAAGGACCGAATACAGATATAAGCTGGGTCTTTCTTTGGCAAACTCTCTAATCAGCTGACCTAATGCCTACAGTGAAAATCACTCTTACTTTTCAGACTAATTTTATTGTGGATTTTAGAAACTACCTACATCACTTTGTGTTCTTAATAAAAGTCACTTTTTTACTATTACAAAGTACAACATGCTTATCAAAATTTGCAAATTTGGAATGTACAAAAAGACAATAAGTGTTATCAGGTAGCAGTTGTCCTCAGCGTGAATCTTTTTTTAATACTTTTATTCCTGAGATTTTAAATAAGCTGATATTAAGCATTCTTCATGCTAAATTAAACTTTAATGTACAGATATTTCATTATACGTTGATTGTTTCTGGTAAGCTTTTTGTTTGCTTAATTTTTAACATAGTCTATTAATATATGTGTTAGATTATGATTTCAGACAGAAATATTAGGGACAAAGAAAGGCCTATTCAAAACCACAAAGTGTGAGAGAATACTAATTTTCATCCCATATAGCCTGTGTCTTCTACATTTACATGAAACCAAATAACTGGCCATATTGAAGCTCGAAGGTTTGCACTCATTTCATCACAGCCTGGCCTCCTGGGGCTATGTGGGCACTTTGGGGAAAGGCAATGTAGTTCAGAGCCCGTGTATAAATCTCTCTTGCAACCCATTCACAATTTGGAAAGGTGACATGAGGTGTTAAAAGGTGACACAGATTCCCAATGTCTCTTTTTTTAAATTCTAAAATTAACCACAGTCATAGTTTTCCTTCATTTAAAAGGATTTACCCACGCTTACTTGGGTGTTTGCTGCTGAAGCCTGTGGAGTACACATCTGCTAGTAGTGGAATAGATAGGGACCCAAGGTCTGTAAGCTTACATCCACAGAGGAAAAGTGAATTGCTAATGAAAACTATAGTTTTCAATTGCTATAGTTTCTGGTTTGCCTTGAGCCGTTAACTTTATCTTCACCAAAATGTTTTAAAAAATCTATTCTAGTATCCCTCTCCTCCAAAAATCAATTCTATTCAAAGTGTGGTACTTGCATTATCAGCATGGGGCTCACTTGGGAGCTTGTTAGAAATGCAGAATCTCAGGCACCATCCTAGACTTTCTCAATCAGAACCTACATTTTAACAATTTCCAGAGGTAATTTGCTCTATATTATGTAAAGCCCTAATAAGTCAGATCTCAACTTACATTGCCTCCTTGAGGAAATCTTCAGTGACATCCCTGATTGGGTCCAGTGCCCTTATTAATCCTCTCATAGCACTAAGTTCCTCTCATTCGTGGTTCTTAACATTGCAATTTTATATTTATTAATCTATCATTTGATTGTCTCTCCAGTAGACTGCCAGCCCAGGATGAAACTTGCTTTTGACCATCATGGTATATGTGGCACAGTGTATTACATATAGTTTACGATCAATAATTATTTAATGAATGAATGAAGGATGCTTGACAGCTAACAGAAATATCTGTTACTACCATGTATAGTTGATTTCATCTTAAAAAAATAGCTTTCATGTTTAATTGTTGCCATAGTTATTATTATAAACACCAACCATTTATTGAGTTACTAAAGTAAGAAAGCATTGTGCTGGAGATTGAATTTACACATAAATATAATAAAATAATATCATCTTTCTGATTCAGGAGCTTACAATCTGGTAGAGATGCCAGGATTTTCACATGAAAAGACAAATGATAACTCAGAGCTTGCATATATTAAGAGGCAAAGGAAGGAACCACATCCTCATTGAGAGAATTGATTTTTCCAGGCTCCAAAACAAGAAATGGAATATTTTTGAAATACACTTTTCGTTCAGCAAATATTTACTAGCATCTTCCATGTGTCAGACATTCTGCTAAGACATTGATGGTATAGGACTGACTGAGTACCTGTCTTTGCAAGGCTTTCAATCAGTTGTTTTCTAACTTGTAATATGCCTAACAAACTACTTTTTATTGCACAAAGGACAGAAATGAATTGTCCTAGAAGGCAATGAACTCTTTGCATAATTGTTGTCATGCTACCTATTTTGGGCACTTTTCTAAGGTGGCGTGGAGAAAGAGGATATACTTTGAGATTTGGCGTTATTTTCCTAACCTGCATCATAGATTTCTAAGTATGCGTTCCCCTGACTATGCCTTGATTCCCCAAATATTCACATATGACAGAACACTGTAAAGTTACGTTCATGATAAATTCATTAAATCTTTTTTAACTTTTTTTTTCTTGGTTGCTGGAAACAAGCTTCATACAAGACACTTATCATCCAAAAATCTATTAATTTTTTCTTGTCTATTTACAAAATCAGAGATGTTATGAAGTATGATAGAATTATTCTGGACATAAAATTAAGCAGGATCCTTCAATCATTCATCTGTGAACTAATTTAAAGAATTCTTGCCCACTTAGATAGATATGCCCCTCTCCTCAAGAAAATGCAACAACTTGTTTTCTTCCAGCCCACTCAGGTTGTGAGTATCCTGCATGTGACTGCAAAGGTAAGGATCATTAGTGGAACTCTGTACAGATCTAACTATGGGGCAGAGATAGAGAGTAGGAAAGGGCAGGAAGTGAAGTGGAGGAGAGGATATCAACTTAGCCTCCCTGGATATTTTGCCTCAGGAAGATGAATAGAAGCCCAGGCAAAAGTTGGTCTATTGGTCTCCTAGACTTAAATGCATGGAACTATGAAGCCTATTTTTTTCTAGGCTTCCGATATTATCAAACTTCTATGTGAAAAAGTGTGCTCATGGGTTTCCTTGCCCCTTCTGTATAGATTATTCTCTAGGAAGGGGAAAAATAAGCTGAGGGAGAAGGTGCTCCACCTCACCATTTAGGTGTAGTGTTACACTGCCCTCCTGGGAGCAGGATGGTAGCCCTACAAAGCTCAAACCCTGTTTAACTGATTCAACAACAGGGCAGAATAGATATAGTTAATTAATTGATTGAATAACTAATTTTAAAAACAAGCCAAAGTGACCAGGCCTCTGAAGTAACACAATGCAAATGAGATCCAAAATTTTTTCCATAGCTGATCTCTTTATTCCGAGATGCCTATCTTTTCAAAGCCTGAGGCAGGGAAGCTTGAGTAGCACTGGGCTTTACCTGGAATCTTAACAGAAGCTTTGGGATATTTCAAACTGACTCTCCTTGGGACTCAGCAGGCCTCTTCCTTTCATCACTAGACGTTCCTCTTGCTTCTTCTTAGACATAGCTCTGAGGCCCAGCCAAGTTTTTCTAATCCTTCAGAAGACTTCATTACATTTATATTTGTACCTCTACCTTTGTAGAATGCATTTAAAGAACCTAAGAAATGGAAATTGGGCACAACTAGAATTTTTATGAAGTCATGAAGCCATTTTTCAACTCATGCTCAGGAATCAAAATAAATTTTCTTGCTAAAGTACTTTCATTGGAAAGATAAGCTTGAACTCTTTACTTAAAATAATGTTTTCTTATTGTCGAGAGGTATGGATTTTATTCTTCTTAAATGTCATTGAAATGTTACATAAAGTTATTATATTTTGTTCTGGTGTTTTATTTAGTTTGTCTTCCAATATACAAATATATATAATTGCTCCTGTGGATAGCACTTGTAGTTAATATACTAATCTTTTCCTTAATTGTCTTTTTATCTGTACCAGTTCTAAATAATAAGTAGATTATGTGTTTTTCTCTTAGGTTGGGGAGATTCACCTCACACCTCACGTTCTTGTCCTGATTGTCACAGGGTGGTTCTTCCCAATCAGACCTACATGTATCAACTAAAAACGAACAAAGAAAACATAAAAATATCCCCCCTTAATGTATTTCCTGATTGTATAGTCTATTATCTTTCAATCCCCAGAGTGACAGTTCTGATTGTAGCTTTGCTGTCCAGGTAATCACAACTTGGAGCTATATTACTAAGTGTTGGCTCAGCTGTATTCACAATTACCCTGAAGGCAAGAAAAAGATAAAGGGATTAAAATACCTGTGGAAGAGACTGAGTAAAAGTGACTAAAATAGTCTTCACCAAAAAATATTAGATCTGTTAAAAAGATACTTTTATTTTATGAAATCCCTCAGGAAGCCCAAAACATAAACATGCTTGTATTGATTATACATGAAGACCCTACAGAGATGCCATCTGGTTCATATTTTTTTAATTAATCATTTTTTAAATCAAAGTGATACATGTATATGGCTTAAAAGTCAAATACTTCTACAAAGCTTAAAATGAAAAAGAGTACTCACCTCACTCATTCACTCATTCCTGATCCCCGCTCCTCAAGGGTACCACACATTATCTCTCTTTTCTTCTTTTTTTTTAAATCTACATATTTAAAAATAACATGCTTACATTGACATTTCTTGATTTTTTTCTGATTTAGATATTATTGTCTGGCTTTCTACTGGAAGATGACTATTTTGCTTACTTAGAAATCTCTTCCTTACCCTTCTTTCTACACACATCCTTCCCATAATTACAGTTACTGCTTAAATAAATATTCACTGTTTTCATCATTATTATCTTGTAAATATTCTTCAGAGCAAGCCATGTACTATGCTGTGAATATATTTCTTTTCTTTTATATTTTTTTCTTTTTTAATTTCTTGGTAGCATACCTTCCAAAATCCTCTGTGCACTTTCTCCAATTTAAGCTGATTGCATAAGTGTTATCCTGAGATTTTCCTTCACTAGACTTCTAGGCAATCCGTTTGCCTAAGTTTAGGCAACTTTTACTTTCTAAGTTATTTTCTCCTTTTTGGTGGAGGCCAAAAGTCTTCTTGGATTGATGCTTCTTTATAAGCTTCCTGAGGAAAGAGGCTTCAGTGTTAAATTTTTGGTGGCCTTACATGTCTGAAAATATCTTTGTTCTCTCAATTGATACTTTGTGCATAGTAGAGGCTGGAAATCATTATCTATTAGAATTTAGGCATTGCTTCACTCTTTTCTAAATTCTGCTGCTACTACTGAAATTTTCAATGCCACTGTGATTCCCAATCCTTTGTATGTGATTTTTTTATAACATCTTTATTGAAATATAATTCATATATCATAAAATTCACCCAAAGTATAAAATCCAGTGGTTTTTAGTATGTTCACAGTTATGCAACCATCACAACAATCAATATTAGAATATTTTCATTATGCAAAAATAAAACCCTGCACCCATTAGCAATCACTCCTTATTTCTCCCCAATCTCCACAGCACTAGGCAACCACAATTCTACTAATGTGCCTATTCTAGACGATCCATATAAGTGGAATCATAATATGTGGTTTTCTGTGACTGGCTTCTTTCGCTAGCATAACATTTTCAAGATTCACCAATGTTGTAACTTATATCAGTACTTCATTCCTTTACATTGCCAAATAATATTCCATTGTGTGGATATGCCTCATTTTGTTTACCTATTCATCCCTTGAAAGATATCTGGGTTGCTTCCAAATTTTTGGCAATTATGAATAATGCTGCTATAACCATTAATGTGCAAGCTTTTGTGTATTCTAATTTCTCTTGGGTATATACCTAGAATTAGAATTGCTGGAACATATGGTAACACTATGTATAACTTTTTGAGGAACTGCCGAATTGGTTTCCAAAATGGCTGGATTATTTACATTCCCACCAGGAGTGTAATGAGGGTTTCCATTTCTCTACATCCTCACTAACACTTGTTACTGTCTGTCATTATGATATGACCATCCTTATAACTATGCAGTGGTATTTTCATGGTTTTTTTTATTTGAATTGGCCTAAGGAATACCGATGTTGAATATCCATTCATGTATTTATTGGCCATTTATGTAACTTCTTTGGAGAAATATGGATTCAGATCCTTTCCTTGTTTTTATATTGGGTTATTTGTCTATTACTGAATTGTAAGAGTTATTTATAAGAGTTTAAAAGTTATAATGTAAGCATTGTATTATTTATCTGAATACAACTCTCTTACCAGATTTTATTTGCAAACGTTTTCTCCCATTATTATGGGTCATCTTTCCACTTTCCTGATGGTGTTCTTTAAGTCATAAAAGTTTTTAGTTTTCTTGAATACAATTTATCTCTTTTTTTCCTTTGTCACTTGTGCTTTTGATGCTGCATCTGGCAAGGGTTTTCTTAACCCAAAGACTCAAAGATTTACTCCTATGTTTTCTTCTAAGAGTTTTATCATTTCAGCTGTTAATCTTAGGCCTATAATCCATTTTGAGTTAATTTTTGTATGTGGCATAAGGCAGGGATCCAACTTCATTTTTTTGCATGTGTTTTCCAGCTGGACTAGAATCATTTATTGAAAAAAGTTATCCCTTCCTATTGAATTTTTTTGGCACATTATCAAAAAGATGTGAGAGTTTGTTTCTGGACTATCAATTCTATTCCATTGACCTATGTGTCTATCCTTATGTCAGAATCACACCATATTGATTAGAGTGGTTTTGTAGTAGGTTTTGAAATGGGAAGTGTTAGTCTTCCAACTTTGTTCTTCATTTCAAGACTTCTTGTCTGGCTATTCTGAGTCCCTTGCATTTCCATGTGAATTTTAGATCATCTTGTCAATTTATGCAGAAAAGGCAGCTTAGATTTTCCTAAGAATTTCATTGAATCTGTAGATCAATATGGAAAGTATTGCCATCCTAACAATATTAACAATATTAAGTCTTCTAATCCATGAACAGCCAGTTCTGGCTGTCTAGTGGTTAGGATTTGAGCTCTCATTGCCACGGCTAAGCTTCATTTCCCGGTCAGGGAAACTCACTACTGATTTGTCGATTGTCATACTGTGGCAATTGCATGTTGTGATGCTGAAAGCTATGCCACTGGTATTTCAAATACCTGCAGGGTCGCCCAGCAGCTGCGGCTTTTCATAGATGGTCTTTATCAGATTGTAGAAGTCTATTTCTATTCATAGTTTGTTGAGTGTTTTTATTAGAAAGGCTCTTGAATTTTTTCAAACACCTTTTCTGTCTATTGAGATAATCATGCATTTTTTTACCTTTATTCTATTGATATGATGTATCACATTAATTGGTTTTCCATTAACAAACCAATCTTGCATTTCTGGTATAGATCCCACTTGGTCATGGGTGTATGATCCTTTTTGTATTGCTAGATTTGGTTTGCTAGTATTTAGCTGAGAATTTTTGTGTCTATATTAAGTGATATTTTTGTGGGTTTTTGTAGTGATGTTGTTTGTAATTTTCTATTCTTATGTCTTTTTCTGGCTGTGGTATCAGCAAAATATTGACCTCACATGAGCTGGGATGTATTTCCTCCTGTTCTTTATTTTTCCAAGAGTTTGTAAAGAATTGGTATGAGTTCTTCTTTAACTGTTTAGTAGAATTCACCAGTGAAGCTATCTTGGTTTTTCTTTGTGGGAAATGTCTTAATTACTAATTCAGTCTCTTTACTTACAGATCAATTCAGATTTCTTTTGTATTCTTGAGTCAATTTGGATTGCATGTTTTTTTCTAGGAATTTGTCAATTTCAGGTAATTTATCTAATTTGTCAGCATGTGGTTGTTCATAGTATCCCTCTCTAATTATTTTTTATTTCTGTAAGGTCAATACTGATTCCTTTCTTTCATTCTTGATTTTTGTAATTTGTATTTTCTGTCCTTTTTTTTGTTTTGTAATTCTTGCTAAAGTTTTGTCTGTTCAATTTTACTGATCTTTTCAGTGTACCAACTTTATGTCTTTTGGAATTTCTCTATAGTTTTATATTCTGTATTTTATTAATTTCTGCTCTAATCTTTATTATTTTCCTCTTTCTGCTTCTTTTACTTGCTTACAGCTTGTTTTACGTTAGCTTGCACTTATCTTTCCATTGTCTTATATGAAAGACTATGTTAATTAGCAGAGATCTCTCTAATTTTTCTAATATAGGCATTTACAGGGATACATTTTTCTCTATGTGCTTCTTTATTTACATCTCATAAATTTTGGTATATTGTGTTTATCATTTTCATTCATCTAAAAGTATTTTCTAATTTACCTGGTGATTTCTTCTTTGACCGATTGGTTATTTAAAAATGTGCTAATTTCCACATACTTATGTATTCCCCACATCTCTTTCTGTTATTGATTTATGATTTTATTCTCTGTGTTTTGAGAACATACTTTGTATGATTTCAATAATTTTAGCTTTTTGAATCTTGATTTATGGCCTAGCACATAGCCTCTCCTGAAGCATGCTCCATGTGTGCTTGAGAATAAAGTGTATTCTCCTGTTGTTGAGTGGAATGTTACAGATGTCTGTTAGTCTAGTTTATACTTATCAACTAGTTTATAGTTTATATATTGTTCACGTGTTCTATTCCTTTTTTGATATACTGCCTAGTTCTTCCATCCATTACTGAAAGTAGGGCATTGATGTCTTCAAATATTATTGTTGAATTATCTGTTTCTCCCTGCAATTCCGACAGCTTGTGCTTCATATATTTTAGGCATCTGTTTTTAGGTGCATATGTGTTTATAATTGCTTAATTTCTATATATTCCTGAATGATTGATCCTTTTATCATTATAGAATGTGTCTCTTTATCTCTCATATTTTTTTTTGTTTTAAACCTATTTTTTCTGATATTAATATATTCATTCCAATTTTCTTAAGATTGCTGTTTGCATATGTTTGCCCATCCTTTTGCTTTCACTCTATTTGCATCTTTGTCTCTTGTACATGGCATATAGTTGAATCTTAGCTTTTATCCAGTCTTACATTCTCTGACTGTTGATTGGATGTTTAATCCAGTCATATTTAATATCATTATTGGTATAATGAGATTTATGTTTGCCAGTTTATTTTTGGTTTTCTATATATTTTATGTCTTTTTTTCCCTTCTATTCCTCCTTTACTGTTTTCCTTTTCATTAAGTGCATATTTTCTAGTGTAGTGTTTTAATTCCTTTAACAGTTTCTTTCACTATGTTTGAGTAATTTTCTTAGTGGTTTTGCTCTAGGGCTCACAATATATGTCACAACTTATCAGAATGTACTTCAGATTTATACTATCTTTTGATATAGAAACGTTACTCCTATGTAACTCTATTCCTTCTTCCTGTTTCCATGCTATTATTGTTTTACATATTACAATATGCATATTACATTATGTTACAAATCCAATGATATATTGTTATAATTATTGCTTCATATAATTCTATGTCTTTTAAAAAAGCCAAGAGAAAACACCATAGGAAATATTTGTTATATTAACCTTCTTTTTACCAGTTCTGGTTCTCCTCATTTATTCCTGTGGTCTGAGTTAACATCTAGTGCCATTTCGTTAATCTAAAACAGCTCTGCCTCTGCTAATCTCCTTTGTGTCATTGTTGTCAAATACGTTACATTTCTATATATTATTGGCCAAACAGTACAATTATATACATATTGTTTTACACAATTTCTGTATAAATCAGATAAAATAAGAAAGGAGAAGAATTATGCAATTGTACCATCTGTTATACTTACCTACATAATTATCATTCCTGGTATCAGTTTTTTTATCTAAATTTTATGTGCTATCTGGAGTCATTTGCTTTCAGCCTGAATAAATAACTTTAGTATTTCTGTAAGGTTTCTTGTTAGCAATAAACTCAGTTTATCTGGACTGTCTTTAATTTGCAATTATTTTTGAAAGATAGCTTTGCTGGATACAAGATTCTTGGTTGGTACTTTTTTCTTTCAGCACTCTAGATATGTCATCCCACTGCTTTCTGAGCACCATAGTTTCAGATGAGACATCAGCTGTTATTCATGGTGGGCCTTCCTTACAAGTGATAAGTAGTTTTTCTCTTGCTGTTTCCAAGATTTTCTCTTTGTCTTTGTATCTCAACATTTTAACTATGATATATCTCAGTGTGAATGTAGATGCGC
Source organism: Equus przewalskii (assembly GCF_037783145.1). Lineage (NCBI taxonomy): Eukaryota > Metazoa > Chordata > Mammalia > Perissodactyla > Equidae > Equus > Equus przewalskii. The sequence continues at coordinate 24,080,574 of NC_091847.1, read as the reverse complement.
TTGTATTTATCCTACTTGGAGATTGCTGCACTTTTCAGATGTGTCAATGAATATTTTTCATCAAATTTAGAACGTTTTCAGTATTATTTCTTCAAATATTTTTTGTGCCTTTTTTATCACTCCTATCCTTTTGCTACTCTCATTATGCATATGTTGGTATGCTTAATGATGTCTCACATTTATCTGAGGCTCTTTTTATTTTTTGATGACATATTTGTTTCATTCTTCAGATTGCATAATCTATTGTGATGTTTACCAATTTTTCTGCTAGTTCTAAATTTATTTTGGAGCCCTTCTAGTAAACATTTTCACTTTGGCTATTTGTCTTTTCAAATCAAGAACTTACATTTGATTCATTTTAATAAATTCTTTGTTAATTAATTAATTTTTTTATTGAGGTAGCATTGATTTATAACATTGTATAAATTTCAGGTGTTCATCGTTATATCTTGCCCCCTGTATAGACTACATCATGTTCCCCACCAAAAGTTTAATTGCTATCTGCCACTGTGCACATATGCCCCTTTACCTTTTGTGTCCTCCTCCCATTCCCCCTTCCCTCCTGGAAATGACCAATCTGTTCTCTTTATCTATGTGTTTGTTTGTTTATCTTCCACATGTGAGTGAAATCATATGGTATTTATTTTTCGATCTGAATTATTTTGCTTAGCTTAATACTTTCAAAGTACATCCATGTTTGTTTCCCTTGCCTGAGGAGACATATTCAAAAAGGTACTGCTAAGATCAATGTTAAAGAGTGTAATGCCTATATTTTCTTCTAGGATTTTTATGGTTTCAGGTCTTACACTCAAGTCTTTATGATATTTTGAGTTAATTTTTGTGTATAATGTGAGATAATAGTCTATTTTCATTCTTTTGCATGTGACTGTCCAGTTTTCCAAACACCATTTATTAAAGAGACTTTCTTCTTTGCTTCATTGTATGTTCTTGGCTCCTTTGTCAAAAATTAGCTGTCTATAAATATGTGTGTTTATTTCTGAGCTCTCAATTCTGTTCCATTGAGCTGTATGTCTTTTTCTACCAGTACCATGCTGTTTTGATTACCATAGTTGTATATTTTGAAAACAGGAAGTGTGATACCTCCAGCTTTGTTCTTTTCTTTCAGGATTGCTTTGGCTACTCAGGATCTTTTGTTTTTCCTTATCAATTTTAGGATTCTTTGTTCTATTTCCATGAAAAATACTGTTGAGATTTTGATAGGGATTGCATTGAATCTGTAGATTGCTTTAGGAAGTATGGACACTTTAACTGTGTTTATTCTTCCAGTCCAAGCATGGACTATCTTTCCATTGCTTTGTGTCATTAATTTCTTTCAACAGTATCTTACAGTTTTCAGTGTACAGGTCTTTCACCTCCTTGGTTAAATTTATTGCTTGGTATTTTATTCTTTTTGTTGTGATTATAAATGGAATTGTATTCTTGATTTCTCTTTCTGCTAGTTTGTTGTTGGTGTATAAAAACTCAACTGGGGGCCAGCATGGTGGCACAGTGGTTAAGTGTGCACATTCTGCTTTGGCAGCCCAGGGTTCGCCAGTTCAGATCCTGGGTGTGGACATGGCAGTGCTTGGCATGCCATGCTGTGGTAGGCGTCCCACATATAAAGTGGAGGAAGATGGGCATTGATGTTAGCTCAGGGCCAGTCTTCCTCAGCAAAAAGAGGAGGATTGACAGCAGTTAGCTCAGGGCTAATCTTCCTTAAAAAAAAAAAACTCAACTGATTTTTGTATGTTGATTTTGTACCCTGCTACTTTACTGTACTTTTGTTTATTATTTCTAATAGTTTTTTGGGGGGAATCTTTAAGGTTTTCTATATATAAAAGCATGTCATCGGCAAATAGTAACAATTTTACAACACCCTTCCTGATTTGTATCCCTTTTATTTCTCTTTTTCTTGCCTAATTGCTCTGGCTAGGACTTCCAATACGATGTTGAATAAGAGTGGTGAGAATGGGCATCGTTGTCTTGTTCCTGTTCTCCAGGGGATAGCTTTCAGTTTTTCACCATTGAGTATGATCTTAGCTGTGAATTTGTCATGTGTGGCCTTTATTATTTCATTATTTTTATTTTTTATTATTATACTCATTTTATTGAGAGTTTTTATCACTAATGGATGCTGAATCTTTTCATATGCTTTCTCTGCATCTATTGAGATGATCACATAATTTTTATTCTTCATTTTGTGAATTTGGTGTATCACATTGATTGATTTGCAGATGTTGAATCATCCTTGCATCCCTGGGATAAATCTCACTTGATTACTGTGTATGATACTTTTAATGCATTCTTATATTTATATTGCTAATATTTTGTTGAGGATTTTTGCATCTATGTTAATGAAGAATATTGGCCTCTAATTTCCTTTTTTGTGTTATTCTTTTACGGTTTTTGTATCAACATAATATTCTTATAAAATGAGTTGGAAGCATCCTCTCTTAAAATTTTTGGAAGAGTCTGAGAAGGATAAGTATGAACTCTTCTTTGAATGTTTGGCAGAATTCACCTGGGAAGCTGTCTGGTCCTGGACGTTTGTTTGTTGGAAGGTTTCTGATTAGGTTTTTAGTATCTTTACAAGTGATCAATCTATTCAGATTTTCTCTTTCTTCTTGGTTCAGTTTTGGAAGGTTATATGGTTCTAATAATTTATCCATTTCTTCTAGGTTATCCAGTTTGTTGGCATATAGCTTTTCATAGTATTCTTTTCTAATCCTTTATATTTTTGTGGTATCAATTGTAATCTCCTTTAGTAGAGGTGAACTCCCTCAGCTTTTGTTTTTCTGGGAAAGATTTTATTTCTTTTACATATATGAAATATAACTTTGCTAGATAGAATATTTTTGGCTGATGGTTTTTGTCTTTCAATATTTTGAATATCTCTTTCTACTCTCTCCTGTCCTGTAGGATTTCTGCTGAGAAATCTGCTGATACTCTAATGGGGATTCTCTTGTAGGTTATTTTCTTTTTCTCCCTGGCTGCTTTTAATATTCTTTCTTTGTTATTGATTTTTGACAGTTTTATTATGTGTCTTGGAGAAGGTCTTTTTGTGTTGAGATAATTGGACGTTTTGTTAGCTTCATAGATTTGTATACCCAGTTCCTTCCCCAGGTTTGGGAAGTTCTCAGCTATTATCTCTTTAAATAAACTCTCTACTCTCTCGCCTCTTTCTTCTGCTTCTGGGATACCCATTACCTTTATGCTGCCCTTTCCAATAGAGGTGGATAATTCTTGTAGAAAATCTACTTTTTTTAAAAGTCTTTAGTTCTCTCTCCTCTTCCACCAGCATAATTTCTAGGCTTCTACCTTTGAGCTCACTAATTTTCTCTTCCATATGATCTGTCCTATTTTCAGCGCTTTCTAATGCATTCTTCATCTGATTTATTGGGTTCTTTAGCTCCAGAATTTGTGTTTGGTTCTCTTTTATGAGTTTCAATCTCTTTGGTAAAATATTCCTTCTGTTCATTGATTTTATTCCTGAGCTCATTGAAGTGCCTTTTTGCATTTTTTCATAGCTCGTTGAGTTTCTTCATGACAGCTATTTTGAATTCTTTATCAGTTAGATCACAATCTTTCATGACTTTATGTTTGGTTTCTAGGGAATTGTCTTCTTTTTGTGAGGCCATGGTACTATGGCTTTTTGTGATACTTGATGAGTTATTCCTCTGTCAGCGCATTTGTTGTAGCAAACATGTTTTTTATTTAGGTATAGTTCTATTTCTTTGAGTCAAACTTTTTGACTGCTTGGAGATTAGAAGCTTTTCTTTTGTTTTTCAGTAGGTGGCATTATAGCACTAGGTATTTTTTTCTCTTACCTGAGTTGTCCTGGCTATATTTGAGGATCTGTACATTCCACCCTCCGCCACCTCTATTTGAGGTATTGCCAGTACTCTTGTCGTCACCACCTTTGCTTCTGAGGGGCTCTGATGCCTTGCTGTTGCTGGCGTTGCTGCAGTTGCTAGCTTTGCTTCCAAGGGCACAGGGATGGCTGACACCTTAGCTGCATCCAGGATCACCTGAGTCAGAAGCTCTGCCACCATGGTGTGGGGAGAGAGAGGGTGGGGAGGGAGCCAGGTATTCAGGGAACCATTTCACCTGTTGCCTGTTACCTTGTGGTCAAAGATGTCCCTGCGTTTGGGATGTAGGAGTCCTGTGTACACCTCTGCCATGGCTACCAGGCTCCAAGCTGTGGCTGGGAGGTCTGGAATCACAGGACTTCACCTCCAATGCTGCTCTGCCTCCTGTGGCCACAGGTACCACTCCAACTGGCTGACTGGAGTCACATGCATGCCTCTGCTGCTGCCCACTGAGTTCTCTGGGGCTGGAGGCATTTGGCTCAGTCACTGCAGCCAGGAGTCCAGGATCCTGGGCTCTGCCTCTGCTATTCATCAGTTTAGCCCCCTCTATGTCCTCCAGCTCACCCACCTTTATGTGTAACAATGTGTAGATCTTTCTAGCATCCTGGTGTGTTGTGTAATGTACCCTTTTTTGGATTATGCATATTTCCTCCCTGTAGATTGAAGGGGAGAGAAAAAAGGATCCCCTCATGCCTCCATGATGGTGTTGTCTCTCTTGTCTTTCTGTTTATATATTCTTTTTGATAAGGTATTGTCAGAGCTTCCTTTACTTTTTTTTTACTTACTTTTTTTATTGTGATAACACACATATAACATGAAACTTACCATTTAACTATTTTAAGTGTCCAGTTAAGCAGCATTAAGTACATTCACATTGTTGTGCAACCATCACCACCATCCACCTTTAGAATTTTTCAAGCTTCCAAATTGAAACTCAACACAAATTAAAGGGTAAATCCCCACCCCTTTCCCTAGCTCCTGGCAATCACCATCCTACTTTCTCTCTATGAATCTGGCCACTCTAGGTGCCTCACATAAGTGGAATCATACAATATTTTTCTGTTTGTGACTGGCTTGTTTCACTCAGCATTATATCTTTAAGGTTAATCTATGCTGGAGCATATGTGAGAATTTCCTTCCTTTTGAAGGCTGAATAATATTTCATTTTGTGTCTATATTATATATCACATTCTGTTTATCCATTCATCTGGTGATGTGCATTTGGGTTGCTTTCACCTTTTGGTTATTTTGAACAATACTACTATGAACATGAGTGTACAAATATATGTTAAAATGCCTGCTTTCAATTATTTTAGATACATAGGCAGAATTAGAATTGCTGGATCACATTTTAATCTATGTTTAGTCTTTTAAGGAACCATCACACTGTTTTCCATAGTGACTGTACCATTTTACATCCCTACCAGCAAAGCATAAGGGGTCTAATTTCTCCACATCCTTCTCAACACTTGTTATATTCTGTTTATTTCTTTTTCTTTTTCTTTTTCAATAATAGCCATCCTAACAGGTGTGAAGTGGTCCCTCATCATGGTTTTGGTTTGCATTTTCCTAATGATTACTGATGTTAAACATCTTTTCATGCCATTATTGGCAATTCGTATATTTCTTTGGAAAAATGTCTTTTCAAGTTCTTTGCCCATTTTTAAATTGAGTTATATGCTTTTTTGTCATAGAAGTCTTGATAAATTATGGATATTAATCCCTTATCAGATATACAATTTTCAAATATATTTTGATATATTTTCTCCTGTTCCATGGGTTGCCTTTTCACTCTGATGTACAAAAGTCCTTTGTACATAGTTTTGATGAAGTTCAGTTTATCTATTTTTTCTTTTGTCACCTGTACTGTTGATAACATATTCTTCTTTTACTTCTTTGAGCTTTTTTTTAGTTCTTTGAACACATTTATAGTACTTGCTTTGAAGTCTTCACCTGCTAATTCCCACATCTGGGCTCTCTAAAAGGAAATTTCTGTTACTTGCTGCTTTTTTTGTATATGGGTTGCAAGTTCCTATTTCTTTGCATGTCTCATAATTTTTTGTTGAAAACTTGGAATTTTAGATAATATATTTAGCAAATCAGTATACTGTCCCTCCCTGCATCTTATTGTGGAGCGTTTTTTTTCATGTTTAATTTTTTATTACCGAGACTGGACTATTTCAGTGAAGTCTATTTTCCCCACAGTGTGCAATCTCTGATACCCTCACAGGGTATAGCCTTGGGCAATAGCACAGTCAACCTGAGATGACAGTGGCTTTAAAGGGCTCTCTTTGGTTGTCTATTTAACTGGTCTTTCTATTAACCTATGGCCTTTGTTGGTATCACACTCAGCAGTTAGCATTCCCTAACTGTCCGATGATTGCTCTACTTTTTTTTTTTAAATGCACTTTGGCATAAATTGCTTCACAGTCTTATTCAATAAAATTTTGTCCACTTTTCAAAGTGGGACTCTGTTCCAACCCCAGGAGGGTTCTTCTTCTTAGACATCGTTTCCCCTTATTCTAGCTGACTCATGTTTTAGTTTGTTACTCCCGGGTAGCTACCGTCCTTGTCTTAATTAATTACCTCCAAAATCTCCATTGCTTTTGACAGTGCCTTTAGGCTTGAACTTCCCCATGATCTATTCCAAATAAAGTCAGTTCCTTTGGGGAGAATGACACAGCTCTTTGTTCTTCAAGCCTGCCTTCTCTCCTGGTCAGAACCTCTGCATCATTACTCTGGAGGTGGAGTCGGGGACAGTGCTCCACTTTTCTCAAAGTGACACCTCTGCTTTACTAGTGACATTCCAGGTTGGTGTGGTTGCCTTTGTTCTTTTTGGCTTGCCTCTCTTGGCATGGAACCTCTGCTCTGTGGGTGATCTGGATAAGGGCAATTGGAGCTCAGTGTTCTTGGTCTGTTCCTGGGGTAGATTCTCCACCCTATGAGTATACTTCTGCTTTTAATGTGAAACCTCTACCTTTTGCTGTGCCCATTGTTCTTTAGGTAAGAATTACTCTAGTTCAATCTCTTCAGAGAATAAATCTTCAGTGTTCTACTTCAAGGATTAGAAGAGATTATATAGGAGGCCTAAGTCTTTCAACCAATTCTCCTATTTACATCCCCACTCCACCTTACTTCCACTCTTCTCAGGGCTGTTAATTCCTGAGCCTTTCCAGGATTTTGGTATTATATATGCTTGCTTCTTTGCTTTCCTCCGAGGGCTTTTATATTGCACAACTTGAGTTTCATTCATGCGAAAGTTTATTTTAACAGTGCTCCCTGGAATTGTGCAGTGCACAATCTATGTGTTTGGAATGCAGAAGCCCTGATCATCATCCCTCTTATCTCCTTCAATCTTTGGCTTAGATTTTACTTCCCTAGTACTGCAAAGGGCTAAGTTAGTCAACACTCATTTATTGCTTCTCTACTTCTAAATTTTTGTTGATATCCTCTGTCTGTTCTAGTCTCCTTTCTTATTCTCTTTATTCTTGTGGGTTTGAGCCTTTCTTAAGATTTATTGTATTGAGGATTTGACAAAGTGCAGAGGTGAATAGGTGTGTTTAATTGCTATGTTTAACATAGTTAGCACCTTTTAACCTCATATGTATCAGTCATTGTGTTGCATTTGCCTTTGTTCATTCTCATTGTGTTGAACATACACTTTCCCAAGGTTATTATTGTTGCCTTCTATGATCTGGGTTTAATATGAGGATTTGAGAGAACAATATTTGTCCTTTGAAGAAAAAAATGACTTTTATCTTCATTTTCCAAATAGATTTAGTCATAAATACCTCCAAACTACTAAATATGCAGAAATTGCTAGAAGATTTGAACTCCTTTTACAAAGGAGGTTTCTTTACTCATGCCACCTTACCTTCTCTAACCCAATTGCTACTACTACCTCCACCCTATTATGTTTATCTCACATAAGCTATGTAATATATTTATATAATTTATATATATACAATCCCTCTTCAATTATATAATCATTTTCTTACCCTTCTACATCTAGGAGTGAAAAATTCTCTTACTAGAGGTATGCAATTTCTACTTGGTAATTGTATTTTCCTCAGGCCCTTGTGGTAAATTTGGTTTCATTTTTCCTCTGTGGTTGCAACTAAATATATTAAACCAGGTAAAGACCTGATCTTGGTTATATCATTATTAATAAACCTAGTATATCATCTTTACTTAAAAATCAAAACAAGATGTGATACTAGAAAATACCTTGGCTTTACCAGTCCAATACACCTGGCAGTCTCAGCTTTCTCTCTATATACCAATCCATGTCCATAACTCAACATTTATATGATACTCTACAAATTATAGAGCATGTTTGCACTCAGTTTGTCTTTTAATATTTATAAACTTATCCAGACATTTGCTAGGTCAGAATATGAGGTTCAGAAGGGTTAAGAAACTAGTCTACAAAAAACTGTCTGATAAAAGGTATCACTAGTAGATCTATCTCTTCTACCTTAAGGACTACAGCACATTTCAGGATGCCATGTGTGCCTGGTCTATTCTTCTATATAAATCAAAGATGTAAGTGAAAATTACTGGATTTCTTTAGTGAAGATGTTGTTGATGATTATAATGATAATAATATAACTGCCAATCTATAATGAATGTTTATGGTATATCAGACACTAAGCTAAATACTTCTATAAATTTACTGTGTTTAAACCTCACACCATCTCTATGCAGTCAGTAATGTCATTTTCCTCAGATAATTTAACCTGAGGAGAGAACCCCACACAAGCATGTGTTGCTTTATTTTCTTCTCATATCCTCTTATAGATAAAACTGAGGTAAACATTTTTCTTGAACAATATTCCCACTGATAATTTATACTTGCAGATTATAGGTTTATTATTTAGAAAATTTTGTCAATGGATATCAATGCCAAGTCTGTCTTTTCATAACATAAAATGAGTTAATCTCTTCTCCTTTGTGCTTCGTAAATAGATTTTAATTTTCTAGGTAATGAAAACTGTTTAATAGTTCCGCACATTTGAATTTTAGAACTCTGAATGCCATTACAATGAAAAGTTTCTTAAGAAAGAAGAACCTAAAGTCGCTGAATTACTAGAAATGATTTTATTTGGGGACCCAAAATAAGCAGTTTTTCATCTAGAGTTAACCAATGAGTTGGGATGCTTGGAACTTTTTCTCTGAGTAAACCCTCAGCTTGCAGATATAGTATAAAATGGAAAAATCTCTTCACATTGGTGTGGTACACTCTCAGGTTTTTGTTGTTGTTGTGTTCATGGTATAGACAGAGAAATATATGAAAAAACAGCATGAAAAATGTAAGAGAAGAAGAACTATTCCTCTACCCTTTAGGTCCTTCTGGCCGGTCTAAGAATTAAATTGATGTAAGACAGAGTAACAGGAGAAAATCAAAGTTTAATAATGTATATACATGGGAGAAATCCAGAAAAACTGAGTAACTTGCCAAAATGGCAGAAGCCACCACTTTAAATTCTATCTTCAGCTAAAGACAAAGGAGGATGTTGGGGGTAGTGATTTTGGACTTTAAAGGGGAGGAAGGCAATTTATATGGAGATGGAAAAGTAAATGTTTGATAAACCAATGTTTGCTGAGCTATCTGTAAACAATGGGACCTGAGAGAAAACTTTGATAAAGTGGGCTTAGCAAGGATCCTCCTGTCTACCACCTCTGGTTTATATCATACTAAGTTATCTTATGGTACTAGCTCCATGTAGAACAGGCCTTCTATCTTAAATTCTTTTAAGCACTTAGGGGGAAGATTAAAGTTTCTTTCGGAGACTTTTGTCCTTAAAAATTATCAAGGGACCAGCCCCATGGACAAGTGGTTAAGTTCATGCACTCTGCTTCAGTGGCCCAGGGTTTCACTGGTTCAGATCCTGGGCGCAGACATGGCACCACTCATTAGGCCATGTTGAGGCAGCGTCCCACATACCACAACTAGAAGGACTCACAACTAAAACATACATCTATGCACTGGGGGGTTTTGGGGAGAAAAAGCAGAAAAAAAAAGATTGGCAAGAGTTGTTAGCTCAGGTGCCAATCTTTAAATTAATTGATTAATTAATAATAATAACAACCAAGGGGCTGGCCCCATGGCCCAGTGGTTAAGTTTGCGCGCTCCGCTGCAGGCGGCCCAGTGTTTCGTTGGTTTGAATCCTGGGCGCGGACATGGCACCGCTCATCAGGCCATGCTGAGGCAGCGTCCCACATGCCACAACTAGAAGGACCCACGACGAAGAATATACAACTATGTACCAGACGGCTTTGGGGAGAAAAAGGAAAAAAATAAAATCTTAAAAAAAATTAAAAAATAATAATAATAACAACCAAGCCAAAGAGACACATTTGGAGTTGGCTGCTAATTCTGATCCCCCACAAAAGCATGGCAGTAACTTGAGTCTTTATGTTATAAGAGAACATGGGAGTGGAGAAGACATGCACACTAATATTCTTCCTGATGCAGAAGAGATATATATCACGTCCACACACATTCCATCAGTGAGAACTAGTTATGATGCCCTAACCAGATGAGAAGAGGCAGAACCTAGAGTTGCTGGCTGAGTAGCTGCTTCTTAGAAACAACTCTGTAGTGTAGAAGATAGAGTAAAAGTATTTTTAAATTATACATGTGTTTACCATACAAACTAAATGTGTTTCAGCAGGAAATTGGTTTATGAAAATACTAATCATCCATAAAATGGAATAAAATACAGCTACCAAAAAGGATGGGGAGATCTATGTGTGTTGAGTATACATACACACACACGTATATTAGTTAAAAAAAATAATAAAAAGTATACAATTTGTTATAAACCCCAGACTCAGTCCTCAGAATATTTTTTCAAACCACATAATTCACCTACAACTTCTATCTCATAATCGTACATCCAAATTATAGAAGATTTTGCTCTTTTCTTTTTGAAAGAGTAGTAAATCCTAATAGGATATTAATATGCAAAATGGAAATTATGAAGTGACAACTTTGTCATGTCTATTTATTAAATAGGATTTTAAAAGAATTGCTTATTGGTTCTGGTGGCTTTTTGTTGGATTTTTTAAAAAATTTTCTATGTAGGCAATTGTGTTTGAAAATAGTTTTATTTCTTTCATTCTCTCTAATTTGCATGCCTTAAACTTTTTTTTTTTTCTCATCTTAATGCACTGGGCAGGACCTCCAGCACATTACTGAATATGAGTGTTAAGAGCAGTTATTCTGCTCATGTTATGCCTTGTCCCTGATTTTGGGGCAAAATAATTCAGTCAGGTTGAAGAAATTCCCTTCTATTAGTATGTTGCTAAGAATAGTCTTGTTTTTGTTTTTGATCATGGATGAGCACTGTTTTTTAGTAAATGCTTTTTAGGCATCTATTGAAATGATTTTATATTCTTTCTCTTTTAGCCTACTGATATGGTGACATGCATTAATTGATTTTCAAATGCTAAGTCACCCTTGTATTACCATGATAAACCTCTCCTAGTCATGGTAAATTTTTCTCTTATATATTGCTAGATTTGGATTGTTAGGAATTTTACATCTATGTTCATAAGGAATGTTGTTCTGTAGTTTTATTTTCTTGAATGCATTTGTGTGATTTTGGAATTAGGGTAATTCTGGCCTCATACAATTAGTTAGAAAATATTTCCTTCCCTTCTCTTTTCTAGAAATGTTTGTGTGGAATTGGTACTATTTCTTCTCTAAGTGTTTGGCAGAATCTCTAGTGAAGCCATATGGGCTTAGAGTTTTCTTTGTGGGAAGTTTTTAAATTATAAATTCAATTTCTTTAATAGATATAGGAATATTCAGATTATTTATTTCTTCTTGAGTAAGCTTTGGTGGTTTTTGTCTTTGAAGGAATTTGTCTATTTCACCTACGTTGTCAAATTTAATGGCACAGGGTTGTTCATGGTTTCCTCCTATTATCTTTTAAAGCTGTAGGGTCTGTAGTGATATCCTCTCTTTCCTTGCTGATATTTGTAATTTGTGTCTTTTTGTGAGTTTTGCAAGATCAGAGAATATGAAGTCAATCCATAAAAAACAGTTGTATTTCTAAATGCCTATGATATACAATTAGAAATTAAAACAAACAACAACACTTATAATAGCACAAAAAGTATGAAATACTTAGGTATAAATTGAACAATAATGTGCAAGATCTGTATGCTGGAAACTCATTTTAAAAAAGCCTCCAAAAGCCGAAAATAAATGTAGAGATACACCATATTTATGGGTTAGGAGACTCAATAGCGTTAAGATGTCAATCTTCCCCAATCTATAGATTCAACATAATTTTAATTAAAATCTCAGTAAGATTTCATAGAAACTGACAAGCTGATTTTAAAATTTATGTGGTAATATAAAGGCTTAGGATATCTAAAGCAATCTTGAAAAACAAAAACAAAGCATGAAAATGCGTGCTTACCAGATTTCAAGATTTACTATATAAAAACAGTGTGATATTAGAGAACAGGTAAACAGGTGGATTAATGAAACATAGACTACAGCAATACACCCACAAATATGTAGTCAGTTGATTTTTAACAAAGGTGCAAAGGTATTTCAACAAAGAATGGTTAGTTTTCTCAACAAATGGTTCTGGAACAGTTTAACATTTAATGCAAAAAAAAAAAAGAAGAAGCAGTCTTGATTCATATTTTATACTATATAGGAAAAATAACACAAAATGGACCAAAAATATAGAACTATAAAACTTCTAGAAGAAAATATAGCATAAATTGGCTTAGGTAAGAATTTCTTAGTTTGACGCCAAAAGCATGATTCAAAAAAGAAAATACTGAGAAATTTGACTTCATCAAAACAAGAAATTTTGTCTTTGAAAGACTATTATTTGAAAAATACTAATAAGAGAGTGAAAAGAGAAGCTACAGACAGGGAGAATATATTTACAAATTAGATATCTCATAGTGGACTTGTATCCACAATAATAAGAAAATAGACAACCTAATAAAAAGTGGGCAAAAGATTGAACAGACACCACCAAAGATAGCATATTATTGGCAAATAAGCACATGAAAAGAGACATTAGGAAATGCAAATTAAAACCACAATGAGGTACTATTACATACCTATTAAAATGGTTAAAAAATATCAAAATAAAAAGTTGATAATAACAAGTGCTAGGCAGAAGGCCAAGTAGTTAGAAGATTCATGTAGTGGTGGTGGGACTGCAAAGTGGTATAACCACTTTGGAAAACAGTTTGATAGTTTCTTATAAAGTGAAATGTCCTTTTAGTATATAAGCCAGCAATCCCAGATTTAGCCAAATGAAATGGTAACCTATATTTACCCAAAACTTTTATGTGAAAGTTTATAGCAACTTCATCCATAATAAATCAAAAATAGAAATAACTCAAATGTCTGTCACTTGTGAAATGGATAGACACACTGAGGTATATTCATACAATGGAATACCGTTCAGCAACAAAAAGGAAGGAAGTACTGATAAAATAACGCTGATGACTCTCAAACACATTATGCTAGGTAAAGATGCTGCAGGCTGGATGATTCCATTTATATGACATACTGGAAGAAGCAAAACTATTGAGACAGAAAACAGATAAGTGATTGCGAAAAATGATAGTGGGGAAATGAATGACAAAAGGGCACAGGAAAATATTTTAGGACAGTGGTCCTGTTCTATATCTTTTTTGGTGGCGGGGAAGGGAAGATTCGCCCTGAGCTAACATCTGCTGCCAATCCTCCTCTTTTTACTGAGGAAGACTGGCCCTGAGCTCACATCCATGCCCATCTTCCTCTACTTTATATGTGGGATGCCTACCACAGCATGGTTTGTCAAGTGTTGCCATGTCTGCACCTGGGATCCAAACTTGCGAACCCCGGGCCACTGAAGCAGAACGTGCGCACTTAACTGCTGCGCCACTGGGCCAGCTCCCTCTATATCTTGATGATAGTATTGGCTACACAACTATATGCATTTGTCAAAACTCATACACTAAAAAGAGTGAATTTTACTGTATGTATCATTATACCATAATAACAAAAATAGAACCAAGAAAACCATAAAAAAAAGAATTGCCTTAATGGTGTATCTTTCCATATGAGAACACCCTGAAAATTTGTGGCCGAGACTGTAGTTTAGCACTAAGCAAAGAATTCTGAAGAAATCCATGTTAGCAGTCATCAACAGTAGCCTAATCTCTGCAAGCCAGCTCACACTGCATTTTACTAGGCCAAGGAAACAGGGGTGAGAGGATGAATGACGTGACACAAATTATCACCCTTCTAAATATGTCAAGCATACGTCCTGCTGACAAGAGGGACTGTCTAGCATGGTAAGTAGCAGCATCAGCTTTTCAATCTCCAAGTACCAAAAGTGAGTGAAGTATTTATTTTTTAAATGTGCTATATAAGGAAAGAATAATTTTTTCCTCATTGCTATGATTATAGTTGTTGGTTAAAAGGCAATTTTGTATAAGCCAATTTCAAGGAGCAATTTGATTACTAAAATTGAGAATGAAACATTATCCTATTTTGTAAAATAATGTGTCAGATAACTTATGTATTTGGAAAGGTGCCTATATCTTTTTGTATTTCTAAAGAGTTTATAAAAGTTCTAATTTCCTCCCAGGGTGAAACATAACCTAGAGACACATGAATAAAATAGCACAGCTGTGTTCTCCCTATGCCACTAAGTCCAATACACGATCAATGTGAATTGTTTGATTATGGGTCATAAAGGCAGCCAGCATAATGCTATTGACTACAGCATGGATGATCTGATGGCTACACAAACAAGATGGCAAACAATGGTCCTCTGGCTTAGAGATATTTATATAAGCAAAACTATCGAGGGAAGAAACCTCCTAACAGTAATAATTCGTAATTGTTGGAATCTGGTTAGCATCTTCTAATCGCCATTCTCTACTGTCTTGTTTTTACTTTGAGGCAGCTTAGCAAAATTTATTTATATATGTTTCCTGTATCAGAAACTTGCATTACATTTGTGGAAATGTGTTCTAAATCCCAATGCTCTTAAAAAGCATAACAATCCCTACAGACTATGCAGAATAACATAAGTATTTTGTGAAATTTGCTTGTCTGAATTGTTAATTGTCCATGCTATGTTGCAAATTAAATGTGGATGTACATTGCTTCAGAGAGTAATATTCATATTTCATAGAAACAAGTTAGTCAGTAGAGAAAAATCTTCATTTCCTGTACTTAGTGTTTCTCTATATGTTGGGGACTTTGCATTCAGGTAAAGATTTCAAGAGAATTTACCAAAAATGTATCTTCTCCAGAAGACAACAAAAGATACTTAAGTGATTTGGAGACAAAACTAGAACTAGATCATGTAACACCCAAAAATAAAAGAGCAAAAGAGAAAACCCTTCTACTGGAAAAAAGAAACATAGCTCCAAATTGCTCAGAGCATATAGATGATGACAAGAATATTGACAATAGATATTCTGTGGTATTGAATGAATGATTGAGCTTAAATGGTAAAATGATGATAAAAATAATGATAATAAAAAGAATTACTTTGTGTCAGGCAATATTTTAAGAACTTTATATGACTTACCTCATTTAAACCTCACAATAACCCTATGAGGTAGTTTCTATTATCCTCCTTTTAGAGATAAGGAAAAACATGTGTGGAGAGTTTAAATCATTTGCCCATCACTATGGTATTACATAACAAACAACCCTGGTATCTCAGAGGTTTAATGCAACAAAAATCCAAAATTTTACTCACATCATCGTCCAACTGGGTCATCAGTGGATGCTTCCCATGTGCTGTTTCAGGCTCCCTCCATGTTGGGCCTCTAACATCCCAAGGTCCTATGAGTCTTCTGCTGGATTCCTTGCATCGAGAGGACTGACAAGTGAAGAGAGAGTGGAAAATTGTCAGAATGCTTTAGGGGCTAAGTCAGGAAATGGTACACACTAATTTTGCATATATTACATTGCCTAGAAGCCACATATATGGCTCCAACATAACTGCATGTCAACGGGGAAAGGTCATCTTTTTATTTGCCCAGGCAGAGGAAACAGGATTGGTGAACATTAGCTATGTATTCTTTGTCACACTCACATAGCCTAAAATTAGTAAAATTAGGGTTGGGGCTTAGTTACTCCAACATGGCTCAGAGTCCAAGGCTTTAACCGTAATACCCTACTACCACTCAGAAAAAAGAAAAAAGTGGTGAAAGAGAGATGAGATTTAGTAGTAATTAATGTTCTATCCTTTTAGAATTCCTCTTTTTATTAATACTACAAATTCAGAAATCTGTTTCTTGAATCTATTTCTAAGTCAAAAAATGGCTTAGAAGGTTAGATGCCTCAAAGCTACCCACTACTTATAAACTGTGAACTTGCATTTGATAGGGAAAATATACTCACGTTTTGATAATCCTCTCCCATTCAACTTTGAAAAGGGCATAAAAATATTTCTTAAAAATCACAGAATGAATTTGGTCTGTACTGGGAGAGTATTCATCCATTGAAGTAGATTTCATTCCTGAAATAATATCTCCTCTCCTTTAATTAAAAAAAAACCCTCTTTTTTTTTAACGATAATGTTACCAAAAGTTGAGTCTCTCAATCTTAATGCCAATCCAAATAATGAGAACAGAGTCTTGAGTGACGAGGAAAGGCTTTACTTTCTTTGCCAGGCAGAGGGACCAAAGCAAGGGCTAGTGCCTCAAGAAATGCTAGCTCCCCATTAAGAAACAGGTAGGGGTTTTTATTTGGGGTTTTAGGTAGAGGAGGGGAGCTGTGGCTTTCTTGGTCAGTGTTTTTCCATTGGCCTGTGTTCGGGGCTGCTTCCAGCAGAGGAGACAAAGGGTTTCTCATGTGACTGTCCTTAGCTGTTTATCTCTGTGGTGGAAGGTAGACTCTGGCCTCAGAAAGCCAAAGAGTTGGGCGTGGGAAGCTTTGTTTTCTTGATATTCTCTAGATATTAGTTTCTCTGTAAAAGAACTTCAAGATCCTATGATAGCCACAACTTTAGTGGGAGCCCAGCTTGAGGCCATCTGGGCTTTAACATTTGTAATTTCTGTTTGGCTGTAAACCTCATGGAGTCAGAGGTTAAAGAAACAAACATTTACATATGAGTGTAACTAAGAAGCAGGAACTGGGAATGTTTGCTTTTGGTTTTAACCCCCTATATGCTGGGTTCACTGTACAGGAACCCATATCAGGGCTGATACTAATTAAGAGCCAGCAGCAATAATGCTGAGGAATATAGATCAGATACCATGTTTACATACCTATAGTCTGTTTTGCATATTATATCCCCTTAGAAACTAATGGTCTTCCTACTTCAGTCTAAGATCCAAACTAATGATAATGTTGCATGAACCAATGACCATGCTTCATGAAATGCACTCTAGGAAGACTGATAATTCAAGTACGAAATTTTCGTTCTAGTTAAATAAGCTTTCTAACAAATTAATCTGATGCACTTTTAATTATGTACATAATCATTATAGCGTCACATGTAATTAAGCATAAATGGCAAGCAGTTCAAATAGTAATATTACAATAATTAGTATTGCTCTCACACAGTCAAGCCAAATTGTAAAGTTTAGTTTTTCATATTGTTGGTTCTTCATAGTTCTTCATGATCTATTGGAAGAATCAATATTTACCATTTCACTTGATATCATATACTGTTTAATCATTTCGCTGTCATCTCTTTGCACATCCACACATTCTCATATAGAATAAGTTCAATAAACTGAAAGGTAAGTCATCCTTGTCTGTTTTGCTATTTCCAGCCACCAGACTCCCACTTAATGCTCAAAACCATGTGTGAGATCTTGTCTTTCACACTTATTTTTTCCCCATTTTCTCTATTTCTCCCTATCACTACCCTCTTGTTAGTAATTCTTTTCAGTATCCATTGCTTCATCATACTCCAGGTGTTTCAAGTTTACAGAGAGCTGAAAGATGGACTCAATAGTCTGTGGATTTTCTATTATGGATTGAGACAGGGAAAAGAAGGATTTGGGTTACAGAGATAAATGGAAAAACAATACATTTAAAGCACTGAGTTAATATGCCTGCCTTAGAGTACAGACCAAACAAATTAGGTCATACCCCTACTTTCGTTTTCTTTATCCTACAGCATATTTAAGTCTTTTCTATGAGAAACCTTTCCTATTTCCTCTTTCTGTCCCAAACCCTTACCACATTTATCTCTATCCTCTGTGTTCCAAGGAAATTTTTTTTGAAGGTCTAAATTGATCCTGTTAGGAAACCCAGTGCATTATTTAGACTTCATCCAAGTACATTTCTCTAAGAATTTAACATTTATTGCTCTGCTTACTTCCATGAACTGTTCTTCTTCCCTTGGTTTTGTGAAGGTTTCCTGGTTCTCCATCTGTATATTTGATTATTTCTCAATTTTCTGTGTTAACACCTCTTCTTCTGCTTGCCATTTACATGTAAAATTTCTCTGATTTTATTTGTATTATAAATATTCTTTATAAAGAATGATTCTTTCCTCTTTGGGCTTCAGTTGCTGACTGTATGTTTGTGACTTCCAAATCTACATCTCAAGTCCAGACTTCTCTTCTTCGATAAAATCAAATTCTCAACTCCTTCCAGCCATTATCTTGTCAACATTTAAACAGTCAAAGGCAAACTTAATGTTTTCCCCCAAACTTCCAGTCCACAGTTATTCTTAATTCATTTTATTGGTGCTATTGACTCAGTGTCATTATCCTTTCACCAAGTTTTTGGCCATCCATTCACCTAATATTCACAGTCCTAATTTATGCTTTGGCCATTTCTAGACTTTTAGATAGCTTTTCTTCCTTCACTATCTTTCATTCATCTTTCTCCCTGCTATTAGGTACTTTCAAACTATACAAGTCAGAGTATATCTCTTCTGTCCTCAATAACTAGCAATGACTCCCATCATTGAAACAGGAAATTCTACTTAATATAAAAATTAATCCACTTCAATCTGGCCCCAAACAACAATTCCAGCCCCATTCCCTACCACATGATTTAGCCACACAGGGTTATTTATCATTGTCTGTATTTCTTGTATGCTTTCATCTTTTTATTTATTTTCTGTTATTGTCTGCTTTATCTGGAATGCACTTTCATAAATTTTGTCTACTGAACTCTTCTTATCTTTTAAATTTCAAATTAAATTAAACTTCTTTCACTACTATTTTTCAGATCCTACCCCCATTGCCACTCTCTGAATGAATCTTTCTCTTTCCAGCTCATACCACTTGCATTTTTATTTAGCATATGTGTTTTTCTGCTATGAATTATAGCTGTTGTTCATGTTTTGTCCCTCTTACCTAATCTCACCCACTTCCACACTCATGTTGTACTTTCTTAATTTGTCTAAAGCAATTTTGCTTCTGTAGAACCCCAGCAGAGTGCTTAGCATTGACTAGGTGCTCAATCAAGGTTGAACTACAGTAACATATATATTCAAGGCAATTTTGGACTGATTCCACCATAATCAAACAAGATGTGACAATTCAATTACCTAACTTGAAGATGTAAATGAACTATCTTTAGGACCTAATTTAGTTTAATGGACAAGAAATGACATCTGAGAGTGTTACTCCTCATCTTAAAGTTAAGCTATTGATTTATTGATTTATTCATCCTATAAAAATTATGAAACATTTCCTCTATCTATAGCACACTACTAAGCCTAGAATGACAAACAAATAAATAAAAGGATCAGCTGTGGTTGAACCATTGCCAGATTGTACAATGGGAACTGGAGAATCTTACTACTTTTTTTAAAGATTGGAACCTGAGCTAACAGCTGTTGCCAATCCTTTTTTTTTTTTTCTTTTTCTCCCCAAATACCCCCAGGACATAGTTGTATATTTTAGTTGTGGGTCCTTCTAGTTGTGGCATGTTGGACACCGCCTCAGTGTGGCCTGAAGAGCAGTGCCATGTCCACGCCCGGGATCCGAAGCAGTGAAACCCTGGGCTGCCGAAGCGGAGTGCCTGAACTTAACCTCTTGGCCACAGGGCCACTCTGAGAATCTTATTATGAAGAGCACAGACTTTGTAGTCAGATTGACTTTGCTTTGAATGCCATCTCCATCACATATTTGCTATATAATCTTGGGTTGGTTGTTAACTATCAGTTTCTTCATCTGTAAAATGTAAATTACAATGATATCTGCAAGATTCACTGTTGTGGGTTCCCAAAGAGATTGAATTTTTAAGAATTATATATATAAGGTTTATAATTTTTAGTTATAGATACTGGTGGGGGAAACCAAAATGTAAATAACTACCATAATACAAAGCAAAAATGACATAATTTCAAAAGAACCATTTATTCCATATTTGTTATTAATAATCTATTTTTATAGACCAAATTGCTGGTCTTTGTACATTATATAAATGTTAACATTTATATTAGCATATAATTAGCATTGACTTAAAATCCAAACTTACAAATCAGATATAGTTGGTTTGTATATTGGCTGAATTTATTTCAGGAAAATAGAAATTGTTCCAAGTATTTCAAAGACAAAGCAATTTAATATAAAGTATTGATTGTAATCAGGACAGTGCAAATTAGAAGTAGAAGAAGGCACAGCCAGCTTTCAAGTTACTGCACTGCAGTTATGCTCCAGTCAGAGGGGAAGCCATGACACTTGATGTGTTCACCAGTAGCATATTGATGGACAAGAGAAAGATACCACAGTTTCTGCCCTGGGGCACTCCATCCTTAGGAGGTTGACAAGAAGAAGAGGAACCATGCAAAGAAGGCTGTGAAATAGGATGAAAAGCAAGAGTGTGGAGCCCTGGAAACAAAGTGATGAATATGTATCAGGAAGTAGTAGTTAACTGTGTCAGATGCTGCTGATAGGTCAAGTAAAATGAGGATGGAGAAAAGACCATTGTACTTATCAACACTGAGGTCGTTGGGGACCTTCATGTGAGCAGTTGTGTGGAGCAATGGAGGTGAAAGCTCGCAGAGTGTGTTTGAGATAGAAACAGGAGAAGAGACAGTGGGTATGAATTATTGTTTTCTTTTCTTCTCTTTTCTTTTTTTGGTGAGGAAGATGGGCCCTGAGCTAACATCCATTGACAGTCTTTCTCTTTTTTGCTTGAGGAAGATTGTCAATGAGCTAACATCTGTGCCTGTCTTCCTCTATTTTGTATGTGGGAGGGATGCCGCCACAGCGTGGCTTCATGAGTGGTGTGTAGTTCCACGCCCAGGATCTGAACCCACAAACCGCAGGCTGCTGAGGTGGAGCAGGAGAACTTAACCACTATTATTTTTTAATTTTTGTTATAAAGAGGAACAGAGGAATTGGGAATGGTGACTAGTAGGGGTAGTGAAGTCAAGGTTTTTTGTTTTTAAGTTGTGAAAAAATAAGAGCTTGTTTGATGCTGAGAATGAGCTAGTACGAGGATCAGAAAACTTTCTATAAAGGGCTATCGTAAATATTTTAGGCTTTCTGGGCCATAGGTCTCTGAGGCAACTAGTAGACTATGCCTTCATAGGTGAAAGCAGCCATAGGCAATATATAAATGAATGGGCACGACTGTGTTCCAATAAAACTTAATTGACAAAAAGAGACAGGTGCTCTAGTTTGATCTAATATAAATTTCAAAATATGATTATGAGAAGAAGTACAGAATAGCTGAACTGATGTCCTTGAGTAGGTGAGAGGGCATGGGATTTGTGCCCAAGAATTGGGGTTAGGTCTTTGATTATGGGTTCAACTCAGTCTGAAAAGTAACTAAGATAAAAATATGCAGAAGTGGCTAAATGTGAAGCATGGATGTGTAGAAAATGTTTTGATTGCTTCAGTTTTCTCAGAGAAGTAGGAAGCAACATCATCATATGTGAGTGATCATTAGGAAGGAGATTTGAAGTTTTAAGAAGAGAAGATGCATGAACTAGTTGCATGAAAGAGTTGAAAAGTAATTGGGTTAAGGAAATACTATAGATAATTAAATTTTTAGTAAGATATCAGATTTTCACTTTGGAATGTCTAGCTGTTCTTTTCCACATTCAACTTCTATATTTTTATTGCAATTTACAATTTTTCTGAAGCACCAGCTAAATTTGTGGCAAATATCAACATATTATGAATCATTCAACTTTAATCTTCAAAACCCTTATTTTTCCTCCTGGGGGAAAAAAAGAGATTGTTGCAATCCATTAATACCCCTATTTTCAGACAGCAAAATCAGTCACGCTTTCTATCCATATATTTTTCTAGCTTAGTAAATCTTATTCCTGTTAGAAATTATTTGTGCAATGAATATGCTCCTGTCACTTCATCTCTGTTTCATGCATTTATCATATTGAATCCTAATTTGCTCTGAGGGTTTGCTAACTTTTGCTTCAATGATGTATTTGCTCTGAAAGAGTCAGATATAATGATATATATTATGTCCAGTATTTGTCTAATATTTTGCCACCAATGAAAGATAAATTATTGAAATGGAATCTATTCATATTGATTGCTATGAAGGTTACACATAGATTGGTAAATCAAAGCAAGCCCTCAAAAGATAGAAAATCAATTGATGTGTCAGGAAAGGTATAAATGGTGAAATCAACCACTGAGTTGACATTTTTCCTTTTGGTATAATTTAATTTACCAGAATTTGAAAGGATTTGTGACTTTGAACATACGTAATAAACTAAAAATGGAAAGACTGAACAGATGGATCTGAAATTTTTGTAACAATACTTCAAACAAATGCAAATCAACATACTTTAGAGGGAATAGATATTCGTTGTTCTTTAGACCAATCACAGAAATTTTCAAGGAGATGATTCAAAACTATATTATCAGGGTTATGCACTGAGTAAATATTACCAATACGTAGATTTATACAGTATACATGTGTGCACAGTTATATAGAGGCAATATCTTGTTTGTTTTTTCTCTACAGAACTGTTACCCAGTTGTCAGCAGTTGAATTGTCAGTATAAATGTGCAATGATCAGAAATAGTACG
This sequence comes from Equus przewalskii, assembly GCF_037783145.1. NCBI lineage: Eukaryota > Metazoa > Chordata > Mammalia > Perissodactyla > Equidae > Equus > Equus przewalskii. Next base: position 24,057,727 of record NC_091847.1, on the reverse strand, counting down.
AGATGTTACTGTGAGGATGGATTTGAAGTAAAAGAAGGTGGAAGAAGCTGTAAAGGTAAGTATGATGTGACTATTCAATTTTTTTTTTTTACAGAAGCTTAGTTAATAGAAATTTAATAACGTATCTTTGAACACCTAACATGTGCTCCATACAGTTCTTATGTTAACTTTTTTGTTGTTTCGTTGGGGTGGGGAAAATTCCCTTTCTTCCTTTCTTGTGTTCTTGGCTGGACTGATAGTAAAATTGACACAAGACCAGATTAGCACGAGAGGAACCCAGTTTAATACACATGTATTGGAGAGCATAAAGAAGTGATGCTTGGAGAGTGAAGAAAGCAGGCAATATATATCTTTTACACAAAGAAACATGAATTTGTGAAAAATTGACAGGACAAAGAAATTTAAGATTGGGATGCATAAGTAGTGAGGAATTTAAGTAGATTTTAGGCTTGAGGTAGTAAATTAGCACGATTTGTTGACACAGTCTTCTTGGCCCTGAATCCCCTAGCTCTGGTGATGAGGATGCAGGGAGAGTTCCTTTCCCACGGGAGACTTATTTCCTGCTTTCAGGGGGAACACAGACAGGAGGGTCAGAAAGCCCTTTTTGCTTCTCAAGTAACTTTCATTCAAAATAATCAATATGCTATTGTAGGATATTTTGAGGTGGTCTGCTCTGGGCCCCAACAGTTTGTTGAGATTCTAATGTTGGCACTCCCCGAAAAACCACGTACATAAACATTACAGATATGCGTTTATACCGATCTATTTTCAATTTGTATTGCAATAATGTCACACATGGGAAATGTTAACAATGAGAAGTGTTTAGTTAACCATTAAAACATTGGATTTAATTGCTTTAACTTCCTAAATGTTTTGTACCTGTTAACATAGTTGCAGCGTAGTAGACATTTGTTATTAACTAAGTTAGGTTAATAATAATCATGTAATGTTCTTTACAATTTTTGCACTGATAATTCTGGTAGTTGACATTTTACCAATAGCAATAATGATGAACATAAATATATTTATATATACTTTTAAAGATTGTATTTTTCCTTTTTCTCCCCAAAGCCCCCTTGTACATAGTTGTATATTTTTAGTTGTGGGTCCTTCTAATTTTGGCATGTGGGATGCTCCCTCAGCATGGCTTGATGAGCGGTGCGACGTCTGTGCCCAGGATCCAAACCGGGAAAACCTGGGGCAGCCGAAGCGGAGCGCACAGACTTAACCACTCAGCCATGGGGGCGACCCCTTATATATACTTTAAATGTCTTAATTCTTGCTTTTGAGAATGTTCTGCAGCAAATGTTTGCTCTCTGAAATCACTCCACTCTGCCATATTGAACAATTCTGGGTTACTTCTCCATTCTATCAACTCCAATTTTATTTAAATTTGTATATATATATAAATCTGATATATCTACAATGTAAATAATATATTATTCTATATGGTATTTATATTTATGTATAGATTCTATATACAGCAAAAAATAAAATATAGAATCCATATATAAAATTGAGGAATATCTGCATTGCCAGAGACACTAATAAACAGGATATTTTTCAAAGAAATTGATGCTTTGCTGATTGCTTTAAATCTTTGCTTTAATATTATCACTTTTACCTTAAAACAGAATGTTAAAGTTGAAAGAGTCCTCAGAGAGAATATTGTTCAAAATCTTAATGGCAAAAGTGGGAAAAATGAGACCTTGAACAATTAAGTGACTTACTTAAGTCCACACGTCTTCTCAGGGATAGACTTGAGACTAAAACTCAGGTCTGTAGAGCCCACTTATTCTTATCCTGAAGAGGCTCATTGCTTTTTAATGTACATTTGGGGCTTGAATTTTTAGTTTGTTGTTTGTTTGTTTTCTGCATAATACAAACGTTATAGAAATATTTATTATTAAATGTTTATCAGACCCAGTGGCTGTATAATCTGACTATAGGGAGACAAAACCAGTATATTTATTTGACTCACATCATTCTCAATCCAACATTTACAAATCATAAGATTGCACACAAAAGCCCAGACTTTCTGCAGTAAATGAGAAGTTCTGGCAACACTAGACAACTTATAATTACAAAAGTCAGCCAAATATGAATAGTCCCTCTGGACATACATGCAATTTCCAGTTCAAAACAGCACTTGCCATTTACACAGTGTAGGCTAATGTACATATACTGCATCCTTCTCACTGTTTTGCTCCACCCAACTGCTATAGGAGTCAGGATTTTCAGCTCTTTGTGCATGAATCTCTTTCTCCTGGATCTCTTAATTAAATCCACAAAAATAACCATAATCAATATCTTCTGTTCAACATTAGCAAGAAATTACACAGCAATCATTATGGAAGGTCACCAACAGAAGAGGAGCACTTTTTTACTTTCTCTGCACTCCTGGATGGCCAGATCTGAGCATCATTTATGCTTTGCTGAAGCCGTATTTTCAGGATATTCTCCATCCTTAAAGGGAGAAAGAAGGCATCAGCAGTACAAGGAATGACATACCTATTCCTTTGAGGCCAATTTTGTGGAGTTCTATCAATGTCATAGCAGTGCATTCTGGCTAAGGAGAAGGAACAAAAGAAATCATTAATCATATTGCTCTCCTGGATAGCATAATCATATCAGCAAAACCAAAATAGGAACCAATAATATTAAAGTTGAAAAATCTGTGAAAATAGATAAGAATCATTTCTGCCAGTAGGGGCTGGACTTTACCAAACTCAAGATTTAATTTATTTCATTATCACTGTAGACTTAGCTCCAAATGCTATTCTTTCTATTCCCAAAGCTTCTTACTTCAAACAAGCCATCCATGAATGTAGGCTATTACATGAAGCTAAAGGATTCTGAGAAAAGTGCAAATTACTGCCATACAAATGCATAGTTTCCCAATTTAAATGTCCCTTAGCTACTCAGCAATCCTTTTGCTTTTCCTTAGTAAACTCCTTTCTTACTTGGGACTCAGAGGGTGGGCTGAGAGTTCCTACCCTTTAATCCTGTGCTTGGTCTTTATGGTTCCAAGCCCCAATCCTAAGATTATCTAGCGGCCCCACCTTGAGTCACCATATTAGCATAGACTCAAGTGCATTACAAAGTGGCTCATTATAAGTAACAAAAGAAGCTCCTATCACTCAGAAAATTACAAAAGTTTTAGAAACTCTGTGCCAGAAACTCAGATCAAAGACTAAATATGTGTATGTTTTATTCCACAGCAGTTTAATCAACTTAACGCCACAGCCTCAAACCGTTGTGTTAGCTTCTCTCTCCTCTTCCTATTTCTGTCTCTTACTCTCACCTCTCCTTTCAAAATTGTTTCTAGGAGTCTTAAATTCTCTTCAAATTCAGTATTACCAAGCTCAGATGACCAAACTCTGTTAATAGGCCAAAGTTTGTATATCCTATTCCAGTTAGGGACACACTAAAACAAAAGCGTGTTCCAGTTAAGAAGATCTACCTTCCATTTACTGCAGTGTCCCCTTTTGCCCCTTCGCTACACCAAGGTCACTATAACAGTGTCCTAGTTGCCAAATCCAAATGGCAATTTTAAACTTTATCTTATTGGACTTCTTCATTTGCATATAACACTTTTGAACACTCTGATATTCTTGAAAAGCTTGCCTTACTTAACTCCTTAGTCTTCTCACAAAGTCTCTTTAAAAGGAGGATCATAGACTCCTGTTTCTTGACAGCCCTTTTCATGTTGGTATAGAGGAGGCAGATAAATCCTCTACCCTCTAGGTCCTTCCTGCTGATCTAAGAATTAAACTGACATGAAACAGAATAATAGGAGAAAATAAAACAAAGTTCAATAACATGTATACGTGGGAGAAACCCAGGAAAGCTGAGTAATTTGCCAGAGTGAGTGAAGCCACCACATTAAATACCATCTTCAGCTAAAGACAAAAGAGGATGTTAGGGATAGTCTTTGGGACTTCAAAGAGGAGGAAGGCAATTTACATGGAGATAGAAATGCAAATGTTTGATAAACTAGTGTTTGCTGGGTCACGTATAGATAGTGTGATCCAAGAGACAGAACTGTGATAAAAATGGGCTTGCTAGTACCTATCTGTCTATGACACCTGTTTTACATTACATTATAGTTATCTTATGGCATTAGCTCCTTCCTGGAACAGGCCTTCTATGTTAAATTCTTTTAGACAGTTAGGAGGAGAGTCAAAGTTTCTTTCAGAGTCTTTTTCTCTTAAAAAGGACACATTTTGAGGTGGCCAATTCTCATCCCCCATACTGATATCTTGAGGTATTTGCCCTAGCCAAGCTTTTCTCATTTTCCCTTTCTCTCTCTGTGGGATCTAACCCCTTGTTATTTTTTTTTTTTAAATCTAATATTCATGTGCTATTTATTCCCAAATACTCTAAGACAGGTATCACTCTATATTACCAGTCCCATATTTCCAACTATTTATGAAACAATTACTCAAGGATGCTCTACAGACAGCTCAAATTTAGCATATCCATGTCAACTCATTATCTCCTCCCATAATGTCTACACTTCTTATAAAATTGGACCACCATTCACTTCTGTCATATCCAATCAGTCTTCATATGTTGCCAATTCTATTTCTTAAACATCTGAGTCCATTCCCTCTTCTCCATTCCTGCTGCCACTGACTTAGTTCAAAATATAATGATTTCAAAATACAATTTCTTGGTGACATCAGCATGATGGTAGAGTGAACTTGCCTGGGACTCTCTCCCCTCCAACATACAATGAAAAGGGGCGTCTATATTCCAACAGAGGACATCCAAAAACAACACAGAAACATCGGAGAGACACACAGCCATACAATGGAGGGCAGAGAGGCTGGAGCTCCCCCTCAGAGGAGCTGGAATGGGGTAAGAGAGATCCTCACTCCCTCCCCTAAAGAGTGAGATCCACAACCATGGGTGACTCCATGAGGGAAAGAACTGGGGAGGGGACATTCATTCATGACAACATCAAGGACAACCAAGGGCCTGTGCAGCCTAGAGGGAAGACCTCTACTGGGTTGAGAGCTTTTTGGGGGGTGCCCTCATCAAGCCAACACCCCAGGAGACCAGATAGTAAGAGCAGAATGAGAAAGCCTGGAGAGCACACAGGAGAAAGCGCCTCTACCCCCACCCACCCCACACCCGTTCAACTGCCTGGGATCTCAGCTGAAGGCGGAGGGCTCAGAATGTGTGGCTCTCGACACCCACTCAGGGGTGATAGGTGGTAACTGCAAACAAATAATATCAGAATATGTAAGATTCAACCCACTTCCTCTAACAATATCAAACATTACATCAAATCTTCAGACCAGAGAGAAAACAACAAGTACCCAGAATTCAGTCCTGAGGACACAGAGATATGTAATTTAAATGACAATGAATTCAAAATAGCTATCATCAAAACACTCAATGAGGTAAAAGAGAATGTATAGAAACAATTCAATGAGTTCAGGAGCTACTTCACAAAAGAGATTGAAATTATAAAGAAGAATCAATCAGAAATATTAGAGATGAAAAACACAATGGAAGAGATAAAACAAAATACAGATTCCCTGAATGCTCGAGTGGACATCATAGAGGAGTGTATCAGCATAATTGAAGATAGATATGTTGAACTGGTCCAGACAGAAGAGGAGAGAGAACTAAGACTAAAATGAAATGAAGAAAGTCTCCAAGAAATATCCTACTCAATTAGGAAATGCAACATAAGAATTATAGGTATTACAGAAGGAGGAGAGAAGGAGAATGGAGCAGAAAACGTGTTCAAAGAAATAATAGCAGAGAACTTCCCAAACCTAGGGAAAGAGAGGGAAATCTGTGTGGAAGAGGCTTCCAGATCTCCTAGATAGGTCGATGTAAAAAGACCTACTGCAAGGCAGATAGTAGTAAAACTGGCAAAAATGAATGACAAAGAAAGAATACTCAGGGCAGCAAAACAGAAGAAAATAACCTACAAAGGAACCCCCATCAGACTTTCAGTGGATTTCTCTGCAGAAACATTATAAGCTAGGAGAGAATGGAAGGACATATTCAGATCTTTAAAAGACAAAAATTTTCAGCCCAGAATAGTCTATCCTGCAGAAAACATCCTTCAGATATAATGGAAAAATAAAAACTTTCCCAGACAAACAAAAGCTAAGAGACATTGTAGCCACGAGATCTCCCCCTACAAGAAATCTTCACAAAGGCCCTCATACCTGAAAAAAAAAAGGGAGACAGGGGTCACAAAACACAAATAAGGAGTTAGATATGTAGACAGAATCAGAATAGGATAGTGAATACTCAAGTATAGCATTAAGCTAAAGGGAAGGAAAACACCAAAAACAAAGATAAGCCTGTCATTTTAACCACAAACTCACAACACAAGATGGAATAAGATGTGAGAAAAACAACTTAGGAGGGGAGAAGGCAGGGGATTGAATCAATTTAGACTAAGGAAATAAGAGGCCATCAGAAAATGGACTATCTTATACACAAGATTCTGAATATAAACCTCAAGGTAAACACTAAACAAAAAAGCAGAACACATATACAAATAATAAATAAGGAGAAAACAAAGAAACACATCATGAAAAACTGCATCATTCAATGGGTAGACCAAAACACAGATGACAAGAAACAAAGGAAATGTAGGAAAACTGGAAAACGAGTGATAAAATGACAGCATTAAGCCCTCATACATCAATAATCACCCTAAATGTAAACAAATTGAATTCTCCAAGAAACAGACACAGAGTGGCAAGATGGATTAAAGAACAAGACCCAACAATAATGCTGCCTCCAGGAACTACATCTCAGCTCCAATGACAAACACAGGCTCAGAGTGAAAGGATGGAAGACAATACTCCAAGCTAATGGCAAACAAAAGAAAGCAGGTATTGCCATGCTTATATCTGACAGAGTAGACTTCAAGATAAGACAGGTAAAGAGAAACAAAGAGGGGCAGTATAAAATGATCAAGGGGACACTCCATCAAGAAGAAATAACACTTATATATGCACCCAACACAGGAACACCAAAGTACATAAAGCAACTATTAACAAACCTAAAAGAAGATATTAATAATACCACAATAATAGTAGGAGACTTCAACACTCCACACACATTAATGGATAGATCATCCAGACAGAAAATCAACAAGGAAACAGTGGAATTAAATGAAAGCTAAACCACTTGCACTTAATAGACATATATAGAACATTTCATCCAAAAACAGCAGAATACACGTTCTTCTCAAGTGTGCATGCAACATTATCAAGGATAGAACATATGTTGGGAAACAAAACAAGCCTCAATAAATTTAAGAAAATTGAAATAATAGCAAGCATCTTTTCGAATCACAATGCTATAAAGCTAGAAATTAATTACAAGAAAAAAAACTGAGAAAGGGACAAAGATGTGGAGACTAAACAACATGCTATTGAACAACCAATGGATCATAGAAGAAATTAAAGGAGAAATCAAAAATATCTGTAGACAAATGAAAATGATAACATACCATATCAACTCTTTTGGGATGCAGCAAAAGCTGTGTTAAGAGGGAAATTCATCACAATACAGGCACACCTTAACAAACAAGAAAATTCCCAAATAAGCCATCTCAAATTACATCTAACTGAATTAGAAAAAGAAGAACATACAAAGCCCAAAGTCAGCAGAAGGAGAGAAATAATAAAAAATCAGAGCATAAATAAATGCTATTGAAACAACAAAGGCAGTAGAAAGGATCAGTGAAAAAAAAGAGTTGGTTGTTTGAGAAGATGAATAAAATTGACAAACTCCTAGCTAGGCTTACAAAGAAAGCTTGGATAAACAAAAATTAGAAATGAAAGAGGAGAAATAACAACAGATGCCATAGAAATACAACAGATTATAAGGGAATACTATGAAAAACTATATGTCAACAAAATGGATAATCTACAGGGAAATGGATAAATTCTTAGACTCTTACAACCGCCCGAAGCTGAATCAAGAAGAAACAGGCAATATGAATAGACCAATCAAAAGGAAAGAGATTGAAACAATAATCAAAAGCATCCCAAAGAATAAAACCCCAGGACCTGATGGCTTCCCTGGGGAATTCTACTAAACTTTTAGAGAAGATTTAATACCTATCCTTCTCAAGCTATTCCAAAAAAACTAGGGAAGATAGTACACTTCCTAACACATTCGATGAGGCCAATATCACTCTGATACCAAAGCCTGACAAGGACAACACAAAAAAAGAAAACTACAGGCCAATATCACTGATGAACATAGATGCAAAAATCCTCAACAAAATTTTGGCAACTTGAATTCAGAAATACATCAAAAGGATCATACATCGCAATCAAGATGGATTTATACCAGGGACACAGGGATGTTTCACCATCTGCAAATCAATCAGTGTGATACACCGCATCAACAAATTGAGGAATAAAAACCACATGACCACTTCCACAGATGCAGAGAAAGCATTTGACAAGATCCAACAGCCAATTATGATAAAAACTCTTAAAAAAATGGGAATAGAAAGAAACTACCTCAACATAATAAAGGCAGCATATAACAAACCTACAGCCAACATCATACTCAATGAGCAAAAACTGAATGCCAGCCCCATGAGAACAGGAAGAAGACAAGGATGCCCACTATCACCACTCTTATTCAACATAGTACTGGAGGTTTTGGCCAGAGCAATTAGGCAAGAGAAAGGAATAAAAGGAATCCAAATAGGGAGTGAAGAGTGAAACTCTCACTGTTTGCAGAGACATGATCTTATATATAGAAAACCCCAAAGAATCCATCAGAAAACTAATAGAAATTATTAACAACTACAGTAAAGTTGCAGCATACAAAATCAACTTACAAAAATCAGTTGCTTTTCTATACTCTAATAATGAACTTACAGAAAAAGAACTTAAGAATACAATTCCGTTTCCAATCTCAACTAAAAGAATAAAGTACCTAGGAATAAATTTATCCAAGGAGTTGAAGGACTTATACAATGAAAACTGTAAGACATTACTGAAAGAAATTGATAATGACATAAAGAGTTGGAAAGAGACTCCATGCACATGGATTGGAAGAATAAGCATAGTTAAAATGTCCACACTACCCAAATCAATCTACAGATTCAATGCAATCCCAATCAGAATCCCGATGACATTCTTCATGGAAGTAGAAAAATGAATCCTAAAATTCATATGGGGCAACCATAGACTCCTAATTGCTAAGGCAATCCTGAGAAAAAGGAACAAAGCTGGAGGTATCACAATCTCTGATTTCCAAATGTACTACAAAGCCATAGTCCTCAAAATGGTATGATACTGGTACAAAAAGACACACAGATCAATGGAACAGAACTGAAAGCTCAGAAATAAAACTGCACATCTACAGACAGCTAATCTTTGGCAAAGGTGCCAAGAACATACAGTGGGGAAAAGAGAGTCTTTTGAATAAATGGTGTTGGGAAAACTGGACAGCTACATGCAAAAGAATGAAGGTAGACCATTATCTTATGCTATACACAAAAATAAACTCAAAATGGATCAAAGACTTGAAGATAAGTCCTGAAATCATAAAACTTCTGGAAGATGATATAGGTAGTACACTCTTTGACATCAAACTTAAAAGAATCTTTTCAAATACCATGTCTTCTCAGACAAGAGAAACAAAATGAAAAATAAACAAGTGGGAATTCATCAGACTAAAGAGCTTGTGCAAGCCAAAAGAAACTAGAATCAAAACAAAGAGACAACCCACCAATTGGGAGAAAATATTTGCAAATCATATATCTGACAAGGGGTTAATCTCCATAATATATAAGGAACTCACACAACTGAACAATAAAAAAACAAACAGCCCAATCAAAAAATGGGCAGAGGATATGAAGAGACATTTTTCCTAAGAAGATATACAGAAGGCCAATAAACACATGAAAAAATGTTCAACATCACTAATCAGGGAAATGCAAATCAAAACGACGCTAAGATACCACCTTACACCTGTTAAAATGGCTATAATCACTAAGACTACAAATAACAAATGTTGGAGAGGATGTGGAGCAAAGGGAACCCTCATACACTGTTGGTGGGAATGCAAACTGGTGCAGCCACTGTGGAAAACAGTATGGAGAGTCCTCAAAAAACTAAAAATAGAACCACCATACGACCCAGCTATCCCACTACTGGGTATTTACCCAAACAATTTAAATTTAACAATCCAACATATGTAACGTATGCCCCACCTATGTTCGCTGCAGCATTATTCACAGTAGCTAAGACATGGAAACAATCCAAGCGCCCATCAACTGATGAATGGATAAAGAAGATGTGGTATATATATACAATGGAATACTACTCAGCCATAAAAAAAGACAACTTTATCTCATTTGCAACAACATGGAAGGACCTGGAGGGAACTATGCTAAGCAAAACAAGCCAGACTGAGAAAGACAAACACCAGATGATTTCACTCATATGTGGAATATGAACAAACACACGGATAAAGAAAAGAGTTCAGTGGTTACCAGGGGAAGGGGGGTGGGAGCGGACACAGGTGTTAAAGGAGATCACTAATGTGGTGACAGTCAAGAAATAATGTACAACTGAAATCTCACATTGGTGTAAACTATGAACTCAATTAAAAAACCGGAAAAACATACAAACAAAAAAACCAAAATACAGTTTCTTGTCTGGAATTAGCACATAGCTAATTTCCCAGGATCTCTTCTCTACATTCACTAATTTATTTTGTATGAGTTTGTTTAGTTTTAAAATACAAAGTTGATCATATATCTAATCTAATTAACGCTTTCCCAATGCCTATGTATAATGTAAAACTCTTTAGTTTAGCATATAAGTAACTTTATTATCTGGCCCCAAAACTACTTTCCCAGTGTCATCTCTTACCACTTCCCTTAAAATACTCTTAATGCCAGTTGACTTCTTACACTTCTTTGAAATCCCCACTATGTCATCCTAATAACTTTTCACATACTGTTTTGTTTAATTGGAATGCCCTTTTCCATCTCATCCCTTTTTATTTACTCTAAGAAAATCTAAGTCATCCTTCAAATTCAGCTCAATATGCAGTCTTCACTAAATATCCTCCCTCCAATTCCAAGCAGGTTCACTTCTCTATGTTTATATCGTAACCAGAGTACACCTCTATTGTAAGGAAATGCATAGAATCAAAATTATATTTCACTAGATTGTTTTACTTAGAGGTAGGAGCCATGTTTTATCAATTTTGGTGGATTAGTATAGTGCATGGTACACAAGACAGACTCAATATACATATGTCTAAATTATTAGTTGACAGAATTTTTTTTTTTTAATTTGCCTGCTCAGTTAAGAATCTTTAAGTACCTGCTATTTATAGAGATTTGAACAAGATGCTGGGGGGTCAAGTATAGGGAGAGGAAGAAGGGGAGAAATAGAAGGAGGACCTGTATATTAAAATAAAATTTAATTAAGATGAAATTTCTCTTTTCAGCAAGTGCTTAATAGTTTCCACTTTTTGATTTTGTGATGGTGATTTGCATAGCTTGGCTCAGAACGCTTATTTAATCTGTTCATTGAAAATCATGTTACTAGACTAATTCTCTGTTAAACTAGTGAAAAAGTCACTGTCATAAACACCAGAACTAGTCAACAAATATTCATTGGAGTACATTTTATACCTTTGCAAACATATCCAAGGACTTCTGTCCTGTCCATCAAAAATGCGAATAAATTCTCTTTTAAAATAAAAATTTGATATTAAATTTGACCTTGTATCTCTGTAGCTACTAAAGCAGCAATGAGTTTGCCTTTCAGTTGGTGTGGTTTTGAAAAGCCTTATTAGAATTGGTTCTTCCTTTTTCAAACTATAGCCTATTTTCAAAGTTTTAAAGAAATGTTTTCTTCAAGGAGAAAAACAAGTTGCCCAACGATGTCTGTTTAGCAATGCCTATGTATAATTTTCTTTTCAGATCAAGATGAATGTGCTATTTATGGTACATGCAGCCAGACCTGCATAAACACATATGGATCCTATGCCTGCAGTTGTGTGGAGGGCTACATAATGCAGCCAGACAACAGATCTTGCAAAGTCAAAAATGGTAAGTTATCTTTTTTGTCTTTCCAGAATTTCTTATTTCCTTTCTACAATGCTTTTTATTAGAAATGTAGTAGAGCAATATGGACTTTGAAAAAATAACTTTTTCCTTCATTTTAATTCACTGATCCGTACTTAGAAATCCAGAGCAGTTCTTTTAGTTGTCACTGATCATTATAAAACTCCCTCCATTACAGGAAGTTTCTAATTAGCAAAAACCTGTTGAAATAAAATGGATTAATTGATTTGAATTACTCACCTTTCTCGTGGACTGTGCAATAGATTCCTAACTGATTTCTGTGAGCTTTTGCTTTCCCTCCAAAATTCATGCTCCAGGTAATAGTTATAGTGATCTGCTAAAATATAAACCAGATTATATCATTCTCTTGTTTAAAATCTCCCAATACTTTCACTCACCTTGAGAATGAAATCCATACTTCTCATGGGAACTATAAGGGCCTAATGATCTGATACCATTTACCTGTCCAATCTCATCTCCCACTACTCTCTTCTTTCATCACACACCACCCTTGCTGGTTTCCTTGTCCTTCTTCAACCATGTTGCTCTTGCCTTGTAGTCTTTCCATTTGCTGTTTTATCTGCCTGCAATGCTTTTCCCTATGATATTCACATTCTTATCATTCAAATCTTGGCTAAACTGTCATCGTTCACAATGACCTTCTCTGACCATGCTATTTAATGGTGCCTGTCTTCTCCATCACTATCTTATTTCCCAATTTTATTTATTTATGCATGCTTACTCTATCACTATTTGATTTTTCAATTTTATTTTCTTTATAGGACTACCATTTGAAATGAACTCATTATATATTTGTTTATCATCTGATTTCCCCAGAATAATGTAAGCATTTTGAGCATACAGAACTTGTCAATTTTGTTTACTGTTATTTACTTAGTTCTGATCACTGCGTGGAACATACGGGTACTCAATGAATATTTGTGGAAGGAAAGAAGGAAAGGAGAAGAAGGAATAAACTATTCTTTCTTAATTAAAATTATTAAAATTAGTGCTCCACTCTTAATTGTTTGAATTTCATGTTTGAAAACACGCTTTTACTTCTTACCTGCAAAAACACCTATGGTTTCTATACAATATTCAGCCTACAGTAAACACTCAGTAAGTCTTGTTGACTTGCTAATGAAATAGCTTTAAAATGTGCTAGTAACAATAGGATAATGATAATTTTTTATCAGCTGAATTAGCTTGGGAATAATAGAGGGAGATATTATACATGATATTCCATCTGGCTTCTTCTAACTTCCCCTAAACCTTGTTTCATTTCAGACATTTTCAAATTAAGATATTTTGATAAATTAATGAACGACCCCTACCCCCTTTTATCAGCAATTGGAAAATTAGGTATGAGATGGATTCTCCTTTTCAAATCTAGATTGAGCAAAGCATTGGATTTGCTCAGCAAGCTGCTGTCTCCCTTTACAACATAATGTCATGTTATAATTTCAATGATTTTCCTGAGATAGTGTGTTAAATTATTTACAAAACGTATTGTATACAAAATTACAAAAAAAAAAATCTCTTTTACCTCTTAGTTTACTTTTTTGAATTACTGACTTGGTTTATGAAGCCTATTTATTTTTCAGGAGCAATCCTCGAAAAAAATTGGGTCAGGTTATATGTTCCTCTTTTTCCCAACATTGAGAGTTATGATTTAAAATACAAGTGGACTGGGGCTGGCCCCGTGGCCGAGTGGTTAAGTTCGCGCGCTCCGCTGCAGGCGACCCAGTGTTTCGTTGGTTCGAATCCTGGGGCGCGGACATGGCACTGCTCATCAAAACCACGCTGAGGCAGCGTCCCACATACCACAACTAGAGGGACCCACAACAAAGAATATACAACTATGTACTGGGGGCTTTGGGGAGAAAAAATAAAATAAAATAAAATCTTTAAAAAAAAAAAATAAATAAATAAATAAATAAAATACAAGTGGACTAAAGCAGTAGAAGGCTTGTTCTTTGCTGTTACTATTGTTACACACAATATTGTTATGGATACACAGGAAGAATGCAATGTAATAAAGCCTATACAAAGGGCGCTTCCTTTCTTTGTACATGGAGAGGGTATCTGACAACAACAGAATGTAACCAGAGAGGGATGGTAGATGATAATGTAATGCCACATCAAGGAAATCTGATGACTCTACAATTGATAATAGAGTATATAAATGCCTTCATCTCTAGGTGGTTGGCTTGATACAATATTGGCTCACACAGTTTGAAAAACACACAGTTTCCTGGGGAATGTTCCTGTGGTTTGTAGTTTTAGGAAAACGAAATGCTAGTAATATAGTAAATGGGCATAAGTCTATAACATATGCTGACTGGTTCTAAAGGTCACATGGATATTTAAACCAATATATTTGTACAATCAAAAGAAAAACTATCAGTTTTGCTTTAGTTTTCTCATCTTTATAACAAATGAACCAGAGGATATTTTTGGCTTCAGTTAAATGTAAAAACTCCATTTAATGCATTAACTTTAAAATTTTTCTGGGAGTTTTATCATATTCTAGTGTTCCTATGACTGACAGGTGCTAGGAAAAAGTTATAAATTAAACCACATTTGTCTTAGGTTTTACTATTCCTCCTTTCTGTTATGTGAATGCTTAGGTTGGCCCATCTGTTTTCTTTCTCTGCAATTCTACTCTCCTGGACCAGAACCTGACTTTCCCTCCAAGTCAAGCCAAAGTCTCAGGGCTCTCAGAAGCTTGGAGTGTGGGAAACTAGAGAAGCGTGGAATGGGCTGGTCCCAGACAGTGGATGTGTGGAAAAAATCTCTAAGCTTTGGAAAGAAACAACAATATAAAAAATATCAAACCCAAAGGATACAATAGGAAGCTAGAACTTGACCCAAGAGGAGGGTTCTGGAAAGATGTTACTAGATGATATGAGAAAATAAAAGTTCCAGGGAGAAGGAACCTTTTATGTGAAGGCAGGGAGAGCCAGAGTCAATTGATTGAGGAGCTGCTTATAAATGTGATGAACTAGTTCACAGAATAACATCTTGGTCGCTCCCCAAATATTTACTCCAAAGCTTGCCAGTGAGGTCTTATTTTCAATGTGACAATTGACAGTAATTAGGTAAATTAATCTAAGTTAATTGATTATCCCTGATTTGTAATATAATGCCTGAGCCTAAGTAAAATTCATAAGTCTTAAGAGCACCTTTAAGAAATAACTCTAATAGGGAGAGGAGATTTCAGGCCCTGTGGCAGATGGGGGAAGAGATTAATGTTAGAGAGGAGACCTTTTCATTGCTATTAATTCACGCACTGCAGACAAATTCCTTTCTTCTCTACACTTAGTAAGATTGAACTGATTTCTGAAATATAGAATCAATCATTTAAGAGCTGTGAAGAACTTCAGAGGTAATCTAGTCCAACTATCCATTTGACATCAAAATAAGTAATTTCCAAATGGAAGAAAGTCTATAGTGTATGTTAAAAAAATTTAACTAAATATGCATACTTGATCTGACTATGGAGAAGGAGACATTCTAGACTATGAATATCATGATGAAGTGTTCATTACTTTGGAATGAGACACACAGTAAAAGCTAGGCATTTTTGAATTAAACATTAGGACTTGTCATTTGAAAAAATGTTTTCAAAATAGCTGTCAAAACATCTATATGTATCTAGTAAAACTTCCCATATATTTTTACATTGTTTTGAGATTAGAGTTCTAATAATGACTTGTCAAATCTGAAAATGGAGAGTGTTTTTTAAAATTCAACTTTCTTTTAACTGATTTAGACTGATTTTGATGTAGAAATGTGTGTTGAATGTGGGCACCCAGGACTGAAAGCAGGCTCACGGAGAACGTGTAGGAGTGAAAGTGATAGCCAAAGGTGTTTATCTTAGGACTCGTCGGCAATTTTACTCCTGATAAATTCACGCTCATTGGACCGTGCTTTCAGTGTCCTAACCATTCACTGAAGACAGGCACTTACGGCAGCATACAATTCAGCACAACTGGTGGGGCTCTACTGATTGGACTAAAGCAATAGCAGAATAAAAAGCACTAAATAATTTTATGCTCATCAGTGTAGAGGCACTGCCTTAAATGGTACCATAGGAGAGAGAATGTTCCTCTTCATTATGGAGCAACCAGAGTAGTGAGAGAAGAGAATCCATTAAATAACATATGTTTCACTGTTCACTGATTTGGGGGATGGGGGCAAGACTATTTAGGCAATGGAACTTTTAGTTGTGAGAAATACAAATCATAATCCCTGTATAATCCACGGAAGCACACCTCTAGATAGTGTTAGGGAACATTTTCATACCACTTGCTGTCTTCTTTGCTACAGTCCTTAAAAGAAAAAAAAAAAAGGCAGAGAAATAAAACAGAATATAACTTCCCATGGCTCCTAATTTGAACCCCTAACTCTGTTGTCATCTACTTATATATAGCTTAAAATTTTCTTTTGGAAGGTAGAGGAATCATCCATGGTTTTCTGCCAGGGCTGGTTCTGCTTGTGGGGAAAATAGGCAGGTGTCTGCATAGAGAGGAAAGAGTTCTCTGCTCAGAATATCATAGTCTTATTAGCCACTTGTAATGCTTGGAATTAAGTTATTAAAATATAATTGCCTCCCTTTTTTTTTTTTTTTAAAGAAGCGCACTATATTAAAATGTTAGTGTTCCTAGGAAGGGTAACATATTAAGTCTTAGTAACTTTGATAACTTCTGAGACTAGTGGATCAGATCTGTTTCAGTATAGCATCTGGCTAAGAGTGGTTTCCTGCAGAATGATATGTGACTATGTCTTGACATGTGAAAATTCACTATTCAGAGTTTTTGTTATTTTTTAGGAAGTCCAGAAGTCTAGTTCCTGCAAAATTTGTCATTTCATTAAAGCATAACTGTGACTGGCACTTGATGGCATGATGGCCTATGAGAAGCTCAGATCTGGGAGTGGGCTTAGCGGACCAGCACCAGCAGAGTAATTCGGATTTGTTGTTCTTTACTCAGTCACATATGCATGGAGGAAATTATGTACACTAAGTGGTAAGCGGCAGAGAAGTAGCTCAGTGCCTGGAATAGAGAATGTGTTTGGTTAATTTTTGTTGGATGTTCTCGCAATTTCCTCAACATTCAGGAAACAGAATAAGGCACTGGAATGTTGAGGATCAGTAAAAGGAAAGTCAAAAGGCTGGAAGAGATTCAAAGGACAATGGGGTATTTTGCCAGTTTTATCCTGTCTTTCAGGCCTCATACTGTCTTTATTGTAGTATTGACATCAAAGAGTGGTTTGGGGATCTCTCTATAATCTCCATAAATGTGCTGTCTCCACCAAGACCTTCCTCAGATAAAGATACAATCCTAGTGTGCTCACTATGCAAATATAGCTGAAGAACAAGTTACTGCATCTGCAGTGAGGCAGTATTGCCTAAGCCTCTATCCTATAGAAATACTACAACTTGGCAGGATGCCTTTGAAAACATGGCCTGGCCGTTAAACATATTTCCGTATTTTTTCGAGTATTCCTACCCTACATCTTCTCTGGCCCTTCATTCAGCTGGAAATCACATTCCATGACAGGAAAGAGCAATAATTTCTAGTGGAATTTCCATTACCCAAATTAAACAACGCTTTTTTTTCCTACCCCGACACTGTTAATGAGTACACCAGTGTTGAGGTATAAAACGCCTCATGAATATTCTATGTGTGCCTTTTGTTTGTTTTTTTGTTGTTGTTGTTGTTAGAGGACATCACTTGCACAGTCTAGCACCTTTCTCGACACCTTAAATCTTTTTCCAGCAACAAAGTTGCAAGATTGATAACAGAAAACATATCCGTGGTGTCTTATTTATCATGACACCTTTGATTTACCCATAGTCTAAGAAAATATCAGACATAGAAAAAAATGCATGTCTTCTGTTTTCTTTACTACTTAACATTTTAACTGCAGCCTAGCTGAAGACTTCTTTGTTTGGGCATGAAGAATTACGTCGCCACATTTATGGGCTCTAGATTGACAATCAATAAACGTTTTCACAAATGGCATAACATATAGGTACAAATTTATATCATGCTATTTAATTTTTTGTAGACTCGCTATTGAACTATTAATGAAATCCCCAATTTGGAATGTGTGATGGATCGTATCATGCTCTACAATTAGCTCCCTTTGTTTTAAAATTGGGCAAATATAATGAAAAAACAAAAAGAAATGAGGTGCATTTAAATTCATGGAAATTACAGGTGGTCTTATTTTAAGATGAGGCAAGGATATACATATGTATGTACCTTTTCTATTGTTTTGTTTGGGAAAAGTAGACATATACAACTATTGAAATCCTCAGGAAAAAACAGCTTACAACCCGAGAAAAAGAAGAATATTTTATCCTTTCTAATAAGAAAAAAATTTTTTCAGAGAGGCTTCAAGGCATCCCCTGTATCAACTGAAAGCAACAAGGTAATAATAGCTGTCAGAGAATACCTCTTGGGCACTCCTCCCCTAGAGTTCATACTTGCCCCTGATTTTGATGACTAATATTCTGCATATTCCTCCTAGTCAAGCTGCTCAGAGTCATTTTAGTCCTGAGAAGAGAACATTCGTTCTATTGATTGCATTTTTAAATGTGTGTGAACATTTCTTCTTAGCACCAGGACTCACACAGCCTCCATCTGTGCTTTCCGTGAAAGATAATCCTTGCCAAATTATTAGATAAGTTATATCTTAACAGTCTTTAGAAGTTTGGCACAACATACTGTCAAAATACAAAGAATATATCCAGTAAAGTAGCTAGAAGTTTGTATATAATCACCACTGAGTCCTTAGAACTAATCTGTCTTTTTAATAGCAAAGTAGAAAATTGCGATCTTAAATATAGGTTGTATATTTACATCCTTTGGCAGCCCTGTCAGAAAACAATGAAATAGATTAAATGACCTTTCCCCTCCCCACCTCTAGATAATGAATTTTCATATATCTACCACTTTCCTCTTTATTCTTGTTTCATATTTCGCTGAGAAAATAGAAGCAATCAAAAGAGAACTTTCTCACCCTGAACTCTATTAAATCTACCAATCTATCTAAATCTAGAACTAATCATTCCACCTCCCACTTATTTGAATCAAAGAACAAACTGACTTTGCTCTATCTAAGGCCAATCCCTGTAATTGTGCATCAATCTCATCTTCTTTTACCTGTTCAAGATTTAGACTCGTATAATTGTCTTCTTTATTCTTTGAATCATTGATATTTTCTTTTCTCCTGGATCATTCCCATCAGCATACAAGCATGTTGTAAAGATGATATGAAACAATTTCCTTTAAATCTAAATTTGTCTCCAGCTACCACTCCATTTTTCTTTTCTCATTATAGGAAAATGCACAGAATGTGTTCTCTCTTTCTCCACTGCCTCCCCTTCTCTCTTGAACCCACTTCAATGGGTCTTACATTCTTATTACTTATTTACACCTCTACTGTCAAGGTTACCAGTGACCTCCAGTTCTTTAATTACTCAGTTGTCTGTCCTTAACACACAACTGATCCTTGTGTCCTCCTTGAATACTTTCCTTTTTAAAGTGACACATTCTTGGAGTTTTCCTCTTACCTTACTGGGCATTTTTTCACAGTTTATTTTGCTGCATTATCTACTTTTTCCAGTATTTTTGTCGTGACTCATTGTTCAGGCCTGTGGACATATTCTCTTCCTTTATTGATTTCTTAAGTCTCTCATGCCATATCATGACTTTAAAAACACACCCTCTTGCATGGTTTTATAAAGCATCTAGAAATTGAGTTTTTATCACTAGCCTTGACCTCTCTGCTGAACACTGGACTTGCTTAGATATTGAGATCCAGCACAATATTTCCACTTGGCAATTTAATAGAAATATCAAACTCTGTGTGTCCCAAACTCTTGGTTCTCTCCCCTAACAATGCTCTTTCTCCAATGTGGCCCATCTTGGTAAATGTCACCCCCATTCATTCAATTGTTCAAGCCAAAACGTTGGAGTCATCCTTGACTACATTCATTCTCTCAAACGCTTTGTTTCAAACTTTTAAATATATTCTGAATTGGACTGCTCTCTCTAAGGAACAGCCTGCATCCCCATTACTACCAGTGCTTTACCTGTCTTCATAGAATTTATCACTGCCAAACAATATTAAATAGTATTTGTTCACTTGCTTATTGTCTGTTTCCTCCAGTAAAATGTCAGCCCTATGGAAACAAGAATATTTTTTAGTGTTGATAACTGCTATATCCCTAGCATCTAGAGCAGTGCCTGGCAGAAGCTAGCTATGCTCAATAAATATTTGTTAAATGAATAAATAATTGTGCAAATACTGAGACAGTATTTTCTTTTTAGGAGACAAATTAAATGTGTTTTCTTTTTAAAGGACCCATACTTTCAAACAGGAACTATTCTATGGACAGAAGTTATTTAGAGAGAGTTTTTTAAATAAGCCAATATATATTACATTTTAAACTCAGTCATTACCAATTTGTAACTTAGAGGGACACGTGTGAATTGAGAAAAATGTATTTCTATACCTAAAGCAGTTCCTGCTTCCCACAATTAGAAAGGTGAGCAGGAGATTCAAAAGTAGCCGTTGGGCCACCTCTCGGTAACCAATGTAAATTGACCATCCCTGGACTATCTACTGGTTGTAATATTCATTCAGTAACCTAAAATTTGAATGAATTATATTTTAAGATTTTGAGATTTACTAATGTAACCATTCAATGGTTATTAATTAAATTTCTTTCATTTTCCTAGTTAAAAATCACAGTGCAATATTTATTTCATTTTACTTTTTGAAATACATTATCATTCTTAAATTTAAAAATTCAGTGAAATATCTTTAAAAACACTGAAAATCCATATTCAAACATTCCTCAATGTGCCATTCATTTATTGAGCATTTAACCATGTGCCAAATAAGACCTTCTAGATAATAAGGAAGATAATTCCTTGATCTGGTGGACCAGCTCTTTAAGAAACAGAAAAATTGTGAAAGCTACTAATTTATGAAATGCGAAGCTTTCTTTTTTTTCTTTTTTGGTGTGTGGCATGATATTATTGACTTTAATTTTTTTGTAAGATAATTCTTATTCCTGAGAAACAACATTTTTCATTGCTTTGCAATCATCATATTTCAAATTGAAATGTCCTCTAAATGAAGGTTCCAGTATTTCGCTAGTAAGGTCTAAATAACAAAAAGGTAAAATTGTTTTAAGGTCTAGGGTTAATTCAAGTTGATCTGTACTTTACCTGAGTGAGTTTTTACAATGCCAAGACAAGTTTACAAAACGTGACATTGGACTAATGTGCCAACACTAAACTCATCATCTTCTCTTAAAACTGACTCTACTTTCTTTCCTATTTCTTTTAATAACACCATGATTCTCCCCATCACCCAAATCTAAAATTTCCACATAATCCTTGATTCCATATTCCTAATTGTCTCTGTTAAGCAATTGCTACAACTTAGAAGTTCTACTTGATTACACCAACCTATCTCTACTTAAGAACTCAACACTGCCTGTTTTAGGTTATTACCTATTTTCTGAGAAATTAAAATAGAATTTCTATGTTTAGTAATCCAGATATCCAATGCCTGTGTCCACATGGTTTTTATAATTTGGGGTTACCTTCTTTATACGGATCTTCCTTGACTTAATGATGGGGTTACATCCCGATGTAAATTGAAAATATCTAAGTTGTTGAAAGCGCATTTCATATACTCAACCTACCAAACATCATAGCTTAGCCTAGTCTATCTTAAATATGCCCAGAACACTGTTATTAGCCTACAGTTGGGCAAAATCATCTCACACAAAACCTATTTTATAATAAAGTGTTGAATATCTCATGTAATTTATTGAATACTGTACTGAAAGGGAAAAACAGAATTGTTGTGTGAGTACAGAATGGTTGTAAGTGTATCAGTTGTTTACCTTCGTGATGGCGTGGCTGACCAGGAGCTGCGACTCACTGCCACTGCCCAGCGTCACGAGAGCATCATACTGCATATCACTAGCACAGGAAAAGATCAAAATTCAAAATCTGAAGTATGGTTTCTACTGAACGTGTATCACTTTCGCACCATCGTAAAGTCGAATCAGCGTAAGTTGGGGACCATCTGTAATTAAAAATAAGATTAATACCTTTCTTTATTTACACGTGTATAACCTAGTATGTTCCTGAACCTCTGAGGATTCTCTGGGGCTTAAATTGCTCCTAATGACCTCTGCTTCCAACAGGAATGTTGGCACACATGGCCATTCTTTCTGTACTGCATCAATCAAAGCAGAAACAAAGATACTTTCTCCTTTCACCTAACTCCTTTCCAACCTCACTCCAGAATACTAGCATCAAGGCAGTCTATAAATAAGACTTACGTATTACCTTCCCATCTGGTATTAATTATACTGCACCACTTTAAAAATAAAAGCAAAAATAATTTAAAAATTTAAATGAGAAATTTATCTATCCCACTATCCTCTACTCACCCTTACGGTATTCTATGTATCATTTCCAACTTGATCTTAAAGCACAACTTTGATCATGTTATACTCTCTTCCTAAAATTTAGTGCAACTGGCTTCCCATTGCACTCCAAATTAAAAATAAGTTTATCATCTTGACAGTCAATGACCTGAAATTCAGTGCAATCTTTCCTCGACCTACTTTCTCAGCTACCACAAGCTCTATGATTTTGAATCCAGTTCTTTTCACTTAGTAGCTTTGATCTTAAATTGCTTAAATTCTACATGACTTAATTTTCTTATCTACAAAATGTAGATAATATTACACCTGATTCATAGAGATATTATGAGTGTACAATAAACTAATAACTGCGAAGCGTGTATTACAGTGTCTGGATCCTAAAATGCTCTGACAGGGCATTGGCTATTGTTATTATTGTTATGGAGCATTTTCACCACTATTACATGCTGTACCTTCCAGAAAACTGAAAAACCAAGGTCAAAATCTTTCCAACATAATCCAGTCTTTCTTATATCTGTGCATTTGCTCCACCTGACTTTTTTTTCATCTGTGCATGTCCAATGCCTGTTCTTCCATTAAGGCAAGGCTGAGATCAAATGCCATCACCATGAGGAACTCTGACGTTACTAAACAGATATGTCTTAGTCTGTTTGGGCTGCTACAACAAAATACCACAGACTTGGTGGCTTATAAACAAAATAAATTTAATTCTTACAATTCTAGAGCCTGGAAGTTTGAGATCAGAGTGCCAACATGGTCGAGTGAGGGCTCTCTTCTGGGTCACAGACATATCGTATTCTCACATGGCAGAAGGAGCTAGGGATCTTTCTGGAGCCTGTTTTATAAGGCACTAATCCCATTCAGGATCCCTTGTGACTTAAGCACATCCTAACCCCCACATACACCCCCACCTTCCTAATACCATCACCTTTGGGGGTTAGGATTTCAACATATGAATTTGGAGAACACAAATATTCAAACCATAGCAAGATAGATCTAATCATTCTTTAAAACTCAATGCCATTATGAAAGGTACCAAACCTGACTTAAAAAATATAGACCTTTGTATATATACCTTATCTTTTCTACTAGATTATCTTTCTTTCTTTTTTTTTTTTTTTAAAGATTTTATTATTTCCTTTTTCTCCCCAAAGCCCCCCGGTACACAGTTGTATATTCTTCGTTGTGGGTTCTTCTAGTTGTGGTATGTGGGACGCTGCCTCAGCGTGGTCTGATGAGCAGTGCCATGTCCGCGCCCAGGATTTGAACCAACGAAACACTGAGCCGCCTGCAGCGGAGCGCGCGAACTTAACCACTCGGCCACGGGGCCAGCCCCCTAGATGATCTTTCTTGAAGGCAGACTGTCTTACTGATATCCTTCAAATCCCAGTTGAATGCCTTAGATCTATAAATACTGAGAAGTAAAATAAAAAATACAATAAAGAAAGCATTTTCGTCCAAACAATAGTTCAGCATAAATACACTGTGGCAATAAAAAGTAGTGCTAAGATAAATTATAATATAGTTGTAGCAATATACATTTTCTTGCTTAGCCAAATACTGTTTTTAATGCATTTTAATGTTTCCACATTTGATTGATATTTTATTTTTTCCTTTATAAAATGTGATAAAATGGTTTTTTTGACATATGGCACAGTACATTTGTATTCTAAACATCATTCAGTTCAGTAAAGAGTTTTTTCCATTAAAAAAACAGTTGAGGAGGCTAGCCCCGTGGCCTAGTGGTTGAATTCAGTGTGCTCCACTTCAGGGGCCTGAGTTGGGTTCCTGGGTGCAGACCTATACAGCTTGTCAGTGGCCATGCTGTGGTGGCAATCCACATACAAAATAGAGGAAGATTGGCACGGATGTTAATACAGGGAGAATCTTCCTCAGCAAAAAAAAAAGTGAGTAAAATGGAGAAACAAGTTGGGCCATATATGTTTTGGAAATGAAAAATTATTTCAACCCTATATCTTTTTTGTACTTATTTGAGATTAACTTCAGCCACATTTTTAGTTTGGTTTGGTTGACTTTGATTAATAATTTCTTATATTATTTGAATAATGCTCTTTCTCTCTTTTTTAAACTAATTTCCTCCTAATATTCATGTTCATCTTCTTCTGTTGTTTGTATAATTTTAAGAGTATTTTCTAAATTTTTACTCTCTACACAGATTGCTCTTCATTTTGTTTCATATAGCAGAAGTTCACTTCCGATGGGGCTTTGCATGCTTTTGATTGCAGTTGTTAGCATTTCATTTCTAACTTCATCCCATTTTTTTTTTTTATTTTTAAAGACTTTATATATGATAAATTAAAAGTAAAACTTTAAGAATTCCTCTTTTAGTTAACTTCATATGGGTTAAAAATCAGTTCTTTGGGCTGTGTAAATACGATTGTCTCTTTTCTCACACTTTTAGTCTTACTCTGACTCTTTATATACATTACATGCAGGTCATTATTTAAACTTTTATCTAGTTGAACCTGGGATTCTCTTTTTTTTCATCTTTGACTCAACAAACACTGAGGTGCACCCACTGAACTTCATTCAGGGGAGATAATTGCTCACAATATAAGATTAATTAAGGGAAACCAGAACACAGTATAACTAGATGATATGCATTTATATGTGCATATGTACAGATTTATTACATACATAAATGTTTATTAGGTTTATGTTTATTTGTATCTGATTCCATAATTCCAATCACTTAAATGGAAACTAGCTAAATTAATATTCTTAGAATTGAATGGAAGAATGGGAAGCTTAAATGAAACCTTAAAAGTAGGTTTTATTCACTCTGAAAACATTTATTTAGCATCAAGTATATGTCAAAATCATATTATAAGTATGTAAATACAATTTTAGTATATTCTTGACTATGAGAGAATAAGGATATGGTTTGCAAGGATATGGCTATAGTAGTTTGAAATTTAAGTAGATATTTTTATGAATCTAGTCAAATGAGCTTTTCCACGTTTCCAAGTTTCTTTTTTTAATTTAGTTTTCTAATCAGTCTTCAAAAATTGTGGCACTGTTTAATATAGCATATATGATAGGGAAAAAAATCACTTTCTTATCATACAGAGGCTGACTATACATGTCAATAACTGTTTGGGAGAGAAAATACTGTTTGCTATACTGTTGACATATGGGGAGGGGTGAAGAGGATGAGGACAATTTTCCTTCTCTAGCCTGAATCAATTGACAGCCTGTTGGAGAGGGTAATTCAGCCTGAGTCTTGATTCTCTAAGTTAGAATAGTGACTGAGCACTTTCTTGTGTTTCAAGCTCTTCTATTGTGGAAAGTGAATATTTATTACTTTTCACTAAATGTTGATGTAGGTATTCCTTTGAAGTCATCTAATATGCTTTGCAGCTGTTCTTTTGGGAGAACTGTCCACTGACTCTAAGGATGGCATCTGATAAGAGCATCGCATTTATTCTGGTCAGTCTTTTATCCTCATTACACAATCTAAAGGTGCTCTTCATTGGCAGGTGGAATTGAGGTAATGATGCACATTAGAGCTCAGATGCAGTGCAGGTAGAGACAGATTACCTTCGCCAGGCATATGCCAGCTTTCATCATGAAGTAGGAAAAAAATTATATCCTTGGTCCCTGATGATTTTTGTGGATTCTTGTGTTTCAATTGCTGCTCCCTACTCCTACACTAGGCTTTATGCTTATTTATCTACAGAGGGAAACCACAGTTAATAATTAGCAGAGACACATGAATATTACTTCAATAAAGCTCATCACAAGTAACATTTTAAGTGTCTTTCCTCCAGTACGTCATTTGACTTTTTAAAGTCACCATTATTAAATCACGCCATGTCAGACTATGAAGCACGTGACTTTCTCTTTATTGGATTTCTGTTTATTTGAAGCTTTAAACTCCGTGGTTGATATATTTTGCATTAAAACAATAAACTGATTCACTCAAAAAGGAGCTACAAAAGTCAAATAGATTGATCAGTTGTATCAAGTAAGCATTGCTTGTGTAAACCATTTATTCATTTTTATCTCAGTTTCTCAGGGGAATGTCCGTGCTCCTTCATATCTCAGCTTCTCTCCAAGAATGTTTATGACATACTTAAATTTACTGACTAGTTGCCAGTGAAGAAATTATTGTCTACATCTGGACTTCTCATCAAGTTTGGCAGCAAAGAAGCTTTCAATAGTGGTTCATTTTTGAATGAGAGGCAGTTTCACTAAAGGTCATTTCTGTTATCAAATGAGGACAGTAAGCACTGGCAGTAGTGTCAGTACGTCTTTGTTAACCTGATAGCACAGCCGTCTAAGACCCCTTCATAACCTGAGAAATCTATGATCCAACAGGTTTCAGGAGTGCCAAGGTCAACTGGAAAACAACAGAGCTAGGATTGTTGAAAAGAGACCAAGTCTGGACTTCCAAATTAGGGAATGGCAGGGGCAAGTATTGCATGGTTCAAGATGGCTTTAAGAGATTAGGAGAGAAGCCAACTGGCTAACCAAGCTCAGATGTGATCACTTGTCAAGGCTGTGTTAAGCAAAGGTTGTTCACAATTTCACTGATGCTTCTGAGAGAACTCTTTATTGTGGAAATGACCTTAGCATTTTTGATACTTCTTTTTTGTTGTTTGTACTAGACAGCCTAGGACAAGTCTGTTTGCTCCATTAGGAAGAAACTATTGAACTAATTAGTTTTATAATCTCATTGAGACTTTTTTGTTGATTTTTATTTTTGTTGATTTTGTTGTTTTCATTAAGTCAAAAACTTTTAGTGTCTTTCTGAAGGCAGGGAAGAATCCTATGGCTTAACTGAGAGAATTTCTTAGGGGGTAAAAATTCAAATACTCTTGGAAGACCTTGGGGTACATTTTAGAGTTGACGGTTTAAACCTGCGAGGGGAGACCCAAAATCATCTTCTTTGGAGAGCTTTTCTATCTGAAGGAAACATAAGAAGCCTGCTATCCCTACTCTCACCAGAAATGATGAAGAGTATTAAATAATACATTCAAAGCCTTAGACTTATTTAAGTGTATTAGTCATAGTATATCTATTTGCTTTTGTCCTACCTTTACAATGCTCAGTATCAATTCTTGAGTGGACTAAATGATGTGTATGACATTTTCTGAATAGCCAGCCTTTCTCTGGATTCCATTAATAGGTTAAGAAAAACAAATTATTTTGTAACACTTCACAGAATGTTTCTAAATTACTACACAAGAGTTCTATGTGTCCTTTTCACTTATTCAAAAATTTCTATTGAACAACAGCTAGTTTCCATGCTTTTCTTGAATGCTAGATATACAGCAGCAGAAGTAGAAAAATAATAAATCAGAAAAATAAATAAGATATGTACAATGTTTGATGGTGATAAGTGAAA
The DNA here is from genome assembly GCF_037783145.1 of Equus przewalskii. Lineage (NCBI taxonomy): Eukaryota > Metazoa > Chordata > Mammalia > Perissodactyla > Equidae > Equus > Equus przewalskii. Next base: position 24,029,770 of record NC_091847.1, on the reverse strand, counting down.
AATAAAGTGGGGAAGGTGTATAGAGAGTGTAGGGGCTTGCAATTTTTGCAATATAAAGTGGTAAGAGAAGTCCTCACCAGAAAGGTGATATTCAAATAATATCCAGAAGGCGGTGAGAAAGTCAGCCATTCTGATATGTGGGGGATAATTTTCCAGGAAGAAGGAAGAGCCTCTGAAAGCAGTTTACCTGGCTTGTTCAAGGAACAGTAAGAAGAGCAGTGTGTCTGGAGTGAGATGAAGAAGGGTGAGAGTAGTAAGGAGATGAAGACAATGAGAGCAAATAGGTAATGAGAATACCAATCAGGTAGGGCTTTATAGGCCATTATAAAGGCTTTGACTTTTACTCTGATTGGAATGGGAGTACTCTGATTCCTTCAAGGAATTGGGAGGAAGACTGATTTCATCTCCCTTAATGTTTTAAAGCTATTGTGTTGAGATAGACTAAAGAGGAGGAAGGCATAGATGGAAGCAGAGAAACCAGTTAGAAAGATACTGGAATGATCTAGTTGAGAGATTATGGCAGCTTGGAGCAGGATTGTAATAATAATGACTGAGAAGTGGGAGGATTCTTAGTATATTTGACATGAGTCGAGATTAGTCACCATATTGATGTAGGGCAGAAAAAAAGAGGAGTTGAAGATTTCCAAATTTTTCCTATTCCCTGATTAGCGCAAAAGCTACCATGAAGATGATTGTATAGCTAAACTCTTTAACACTAATTTTATATGGAATTTCCCCGTTACCTTTAAATGTTAAAAGGTACTGAAATTCTAGTCAATTAGTATATATTCATCAAAAATTCACACAAGCCAAGATGCATTGCATCTCAAAAAAGCAGTACTGAACAAGTATCATTTACCTATAGAATCTTATTTTCCTGACTATAAGGAAGGAATGTGGAAAGAAGTGGCTCAGTAATCATAATCTAGTCACTAAGCGAATGTGTGATTTTTTTGGCTCCTGAGGTCAATCAAGGAGCCAGTAAGGCTAAGGTCACAGGTGCTCTTTGTATGAGTCTGTGAGCTGTGCATGTTCCACTCCAGAGAATCTACTTCTGACCTCATACATCCACCTCAAAAAAGCATGCCCTTGCTCACAAGGGAAGTCTTTAAACTGTGTGGAGAGGTCAGTCCAGATCCACAATCATTGCTAGAAAAACAACTCACAGAACTTCCTTTATTTACCCACAATGAAAGTAAATAGCATTGTCTTCACATTTAGACAACGCATTATGACTAAGGAAATAAAGAAAACAAATGCTCAGTGGACTGTTTTCCTTAGAGAAGTGAGCTGAAATATATAGTTAGTGAAGCATATATATATATATATACATGTTTTTAATAAATACTTTTTGCAAGCACTTTTTTAATTTTAAAGATGCATTAAAAATACAGGAATAACCTTTAATGAGTAATGCAAATTGTAAAAAAAAAGGTGACTCACTTTTACTGAACTCACTTCCATCTCTCTTTTTTATTCCAGAACCTACAGATGGGCCACCTATGCTGTTAATTGCAAATTCTGAAACAATTGAGGTTTTCTATCTTAATGGAAGTAAAATGGCAACCCTGAGCTCAGTCAATGGGAATGAAATTCACACTGTGGATTTTATTTACAATGAAGATACAATTTGTTGGATTGAATCAAGAGAATCTTCAAATCAGCTCAAATGTATCCAGACAACAAAAACAGAAAGATTAACGGATGAATGGACAATCAATATTCTTCAGTCCTTTCACAGTGAGTGTTTCAATTCATATTATATGCCACCCTTTAAGGATTTCATTTACAGACCAGTGCGCAGGATTCTTAGGTTTTCTAGCATAGCTTATGGCTGTCGGAAAGCTATATATGCAAATATTAATGTATTTAGATAAATGTATTCACTACATGTTTCGCATATACACACACACATACACACAGAGTTTCACTGTTTATGTAAGTAGTAAATTGCAGAGTTAATTTTAATTCTTTCTTTAATGCTTATTACAGTGTCACCTAGATGAGAATTGTGATTGTTTGCTGAGTGATAGTTCACAATTTGATAGTGAAGATGGGATTTAAAAGAAAGCAAGAAATAGAGTTGATAATTGCAAGCTCATCAACTGTAGTGTTTGTTAAAATACCTTGAAAACTATTAGATTTATGCTAATTGGTAACAGCTACCTGTGCTTTTTGACTTTTTTTCTGGCAAATCAGAGTTTTTATATATCTTCTTCCAAAAGAGTGATTAGTAATTTACTTTGATTTCTTGTGGCAGAAATTCACAAACGAGTAACCGTCCTTTTGTTCCTGCATATTACCATAAACTGAAATCACATTGTTACACACACTTGCATACACACACACTGACACATTTTCTCTCTCTCTCTTTTGCCCTCCACTCCTCCCACATAGGAGTATAAAATTTTATTTGTGCTTGCCTAGGGAAACTATATGCATGAGAAGTTGTATCCATTTATTTTACGATTGGCAGAAAACATGTATTCTTACAAATGCTGCTAACATAAAAATTGGTGGAGAAGTGAAGAAAAATGTGCAATCAAATTAAGAAGAAAAAAGAGTACGATGATAGAAGAAATGTAGTTTTCAGATGTAGAATATTTGGTGATGTGGATTCAATAATCATATTTTATTAATGTTTTTGGTATACAATTAAAGGCATTGGTTATTGATCCTTATTAAACATAAGAAAATAGCATTATGTAATGTTTGATAATTATAATTAGATTAAATGTCAGTGATAAAACTTGTAAAAGATGAAATATAAAGGTATGATTGTGTATACTTAAGTGAACAAAAAAACATGTTAGCAAATAGAATCCAACACTTTGAAGAACCTCAACATAAATCAAACAATGAGTAAAGCCATTCATTGTGACAATGGACCAAAATGCTTAGTGAATCAGCGGACACTGGCTATTTCAAGGATTCTGTGGAGAAATGATAATTCATAATATATAGTAAATAAATGGTAGTAACATAAGGAGTGCTGCCGTGTGATTTGAGTTTTTCATCAATTCGCTTAGCTAGCAGTTGGAAATTGTTTGAACAAAAGGCCTCAGTCCCCTCCATGTTAGTGATTACCTCAACTAATCCAAATGTATTTGTCCCTAGCAAATGGAATACTGTCAGTCAAACAGCTAGAATATTCACTAAGTTGCCAGGTCAGATTATTTTCCAAGCTTACTTAAGCAACTTTTCCTCTACATTTAATTTGCTTTAATAATAGTAGTAATTCTTTCTTTACTATGTATTTTTAAAATAGCTATTCTTTAGTAAGTCTGAGGGTGATCAAGAAATTGCACCTTAGAATATTTGTAGAAAATAATTTGTAATTTAGATAGCATTTGATTTATAAAACAATTCTTGTTAAATCTAGAAAAATGAAGAGATAGATTTTTGTTAGGCAATTCACTGAAATGATAAATAGAAGATTTATTTTAAAGTATAAAAAATAAATGCAATGGATATACTTCAATTGGAATAAATAATTTTTGGCGAAGTCAGACTTAAGCCATGCAATTTCAGTCACTTTAGAGAAAAGTGATCAAATGTGTGGAAATAATTTAATGATGGGAGTGGAACAGAGGTGTGAGCAGGGCTGGGCTCCTCTATCGTTGCTTATTAAACCATGTATTTTATCAACATGTCACAGAACAGCTGCCATTGGATCTGATGGGGTCTGCATTCACCATGACAATTTGTAGGTTGATAATGAAGTTTGAATATTCCTTGCATGTATAATTACATGAAATCTCTGTTGCACCATATAAGCAAAAATAATGAATTTATGGGAGCATGCCTGAATACCTGTCACTCTCCACTGTTCAGAGATTATCTCTTTAGCTTCCTTTTCCCCGTTATTTTTAGATGCTTTTGTCTGAATTTACCTGAAGTAAACATTCTTTTTTGAAAAAAATATAAAAATTATATTTTTCAGGGGCCGGCTCCGTGGCCGAGTGGTTGAATTCACCCACTCCGCTGCGGCAGCCCAGGGTTCAGATCCTGGGTGCAGACATGGCACCGCTCCTCAGGCCACGTTGAGGTGGCGTCCCACATCCCACAACTAGAAGGACCTGCAACTAAGATATACAACTGTGTACAGGCGGGGTTTGGGGAGATAAAGCAGAAAAAAAAAAAGATTGGCAACAGTTGTTAGCCCAGGTGCCAATCTTTAAAAAAAAAAAAATTAAAAGAATAAATATATTTTTCAAAGGATTACTATGAGGAGAAAATCAATCACTACGGGTCAAATTTAAAAATTTGCATTTAAAAATTGCATAATAATATATTAGTAAACATTTTATTGCAATATTAATATTTTTATTGTATATCTCATCTCATTGGATACTCACTATATCTCTACGGAGTAAGCAAGAGAGGTATGCCTTTCCTGTTTTGTAATAGACAAAATTTTAACTACAGAACTCTGGAATAAAGAAGGCAGGGATGGGACATCTAAATCCTATGTTCTTTCTTTGCTAGAAGGGCAAATACTGGTGCCTTCAAAGAACTTCCTAGATTTACCACAAATAATAATATTTACAACTTATTGAATGTGTTAAATACTAGATGCAATAGGGATGCATTATTATTCCCCTTACACTGAAAGGAAAATTGAGACTCTGAGAAACTAGGTAACAGCACACAGTAAGTGTTGGCTACAAGTTTGAGTTGAGTCAGACTTCATTGCTTTTGCTACACACCACACTGCCCCAGTGTGTCTCAACTTTTGTTTTTCATTTTAGTGAGCCAAAATTATTAGATACACTAACACTGGTAACAGTGGCTCACAAAAACAGTTTCTAAATGGGTGAGATGTATGAGAATCTTAGAAGATAGATGGACAAAGTGATTTGTGGAAGGCTATGTCATTCGAAAATACTCACCAAATGATTCTGATATGGCCATCTAGAGAAGCCTACCTCAAACACTGAGAATCACTCCTAAGCAATATTGTGAGAGAATGGAGAAGAGTGCTAAGAATATGCTCAATAAACTATATCAACCAAGGAACATTGGAGACAATTCTAGAGATTACATTTCTTATTAAATTTTATTATTCTTTTTAAAGATTCCTGATATTTATTATCTAGCATTTTAGTCTGAAAGTTGCAGACTTTGAAGAATATTTTGGAAGTAAGTGTTTTGTAAGCAAAATTGTTTCTCCAATAAAGTATTCATGCAAAGCACATTTGCAGCAACTAATTATTTCCCAAGTTTTTTCTTGTAGAGTACTCTGGTAGGGACACAGATACCCAAAATCAACAAAAATGATGGGCTTCACAAAAGTAGTGATTTCTTCACAAAAGTAGTAGGTATTTCCTCAGGACAAAGTGCATGGAGATGATTGAGACAGATAAGAATATTTTCTGGGCTAATCCCTTATTAAGGAAGATGATTCAGTACCAGATTGTTCTCTCCCGGGTGAATGGACATTACACACTTCTATTCTGTTTCTATGTTTGATTCTTCATTATTCTGCAAAATTTGAGTATCACTTTTAGGATTCTAATATGGACTTGACCAGCTTGCCTTGATCCATTCGTGGACTCAGTTCCAGTCCAGCAGAGTATGCCTGGCCAAAAATGAAGGATTACTTATTCTTTATAGACTTTGCTTCTGAATTAACCCAATTTACTGGTTTTCATTTTATTTTTTTGGCCTGTTTCAATGTCAGCCTTAGCTCATTTTCCATTTGAACCTCTGCCTAGATCCACTAAATTAAATCCTTGATTGGGTAATTTTTGGATTCTGACATTTTACCTCTGTCTTTTATCAATCTTACTTCTTTCCCTTGAATTATCAACTCTCTAATAATCACATAATATTAATAGATAACATTTACTGAATGTTTATTTAATGCATTAAGAAGTCTACAAATATACCTCACTACTATCACAAAAATTATATGATATGTATACTGTTTATAACTGTCAGTTTATAGATGAGAAAATGAGCTTAAAAAAATCACTTAACTTGAAGTACTTTTATCAAGTTAATAAGAAACCTTTACCTCTTGGTCTCAATAGATACTAAGCAATGACCTTTCTTGATTGTGGAATATACCCTATTTGCCTCAGCCCAGCCTAGGAGTTTCATAGCCTTCGCTGCTTCACAAGCATCCTTCATCAAGGTATGGCTGGACAAGAATGACTAGGCTGTGTCCTTATTGTAAATACACCTATGGTCTTAGGACAAAATAATCTGCCAATGACAGTAGAAATACTAGTCGCAAATAGCGTCAGCTCATAGTGAGTCTGCCCTTTAGAAGATGAGTATGGAAATTTGCAGCAAAACCCTAAGATTACACAGTGTCACATGGTGATGTAGAGATCATCATAGAAATTTGGTGTACTTTATTTACAAGATATATGCTTAAATAGAAAATTTTTATGAACTTTCCTCTACAATTATCCTTCTCCACCTGATTGGTGAGAAGTTCTTCACATTGTTTTAATTTGCCTTTTTATGATTACTAGTGAGGTTTTCCACTCCATTGTGGACTTACTTGTCCATTTCACCTCTACAACTCTGCTGGAGTGATTATGATACTCCATTATTTAAAATCAAAATCTTTTAGTATCTTACCATTTATCTCAGGATAAAGTGAAACTTCATCATCTGGCTTCTCTGCAGGCAGCTGACCTTCCTTGCCTCTCCCCAGTCAAATCCCAAAAGTAGTATTTATACTTCCTTTAATGTACTTTGTTTTCTCGTTTCCATGTATATTTGTATTTGCTACATTTTTCATCATAGAAAGTAGATTCTCATTTCTCATAGCCAAGCATCTCTTACTCATTCTTTAAGTACCATGTTGTTTCCAAGGGTTCTCCAGTTGTGTTTTGCAGCCCTTCCTATGTGACCCTAGGACATCATAGCACAAATATTCTTATTTTGTGTTTGCCAGTTAGTTTCCCCAAATAAAGGGTGACTCCTTTAAGTTTAGGATAACAGTCAAGCGTGAGGGGTTGAGAATTAGAAGGAACAAGGTTGGAGCCAACTTCCCGAGAGACCATGCTAAATCACTACCACAGACGTTTAGAAAGCCAGTCTGCGGTATGACTAAGTAGGATCTGATCTCTGTCTAGATAATAGTCTCATATGTTAATCTTGATGTTTCTGAGATACTGGGTCTCCTCAAAGACTACTGGCTTTTATTTAGGCTCAGTTTCTGACTTCCCCAAGGTATGTACCTCAGATTTATTTCTGGGATCTAACCTCAATGACCATAGGAACAACTTGATCCAAAACTTTTGAGTCTCCTCACCCCCAAGGCAGTTACAATTAAACAATATTGGAGCCAAAGCTCTTAAAATAGAAGTCAGTTAATTTTTAGTGCATAGATCAAAAAGAACAACAGTCTTTATGTGTGTGTGGACTCTTTAATCCTTCTTTCCTCTGTCTGATTAGACTTTGTCTTAGGAAAGAAGTTCTACTATCTTTTATTTAGGTCGGTGGATGGATAAAATTGTGGATGTGCTTTCCATCCCAATCCTATATACTTAGTTATTATCAAGGCCTCAGATGCCTTCTGGGGTAAGAAGTAAAGAGCAGGGTCAGGCTGTTCTTTGTATCTCTCAACCTCTGAGAAGCCCTATCAGCTATCTCACTCCTGGGTTTTATGCTTTTCATTCTTCACCAGTGATTAAGCATATTTATCATTTGATCAGTTCTGGCTCTAGCATTCCATTAGAACAAGTTCAAGAATTGATTACCTCCTAGATGAGAAGAACTGAAGGAGAAGAAATAGTGGCGATCATCCTTATCTTGTGAATTAATGAGATGCAAAAAATATATATATTTTATCATCTAGATTTCCCCCTCCCTCACTAAAGTTTTTTTTTGTTTGTTTTTCTAGCTGTTTAGAATCCAAACTTTTTGATCACTGTATCTTGTGGAGATACAAATTTTGCACAAAAATCATGGCTGCAGTAACTGGTTTTATATTATTCCCTAAGAAATACCTGTGAAGAATCAAAAACACAACCACCATGAAGCTATTATAACTCTTTATTCCAAGAGATATATTTTTTTATTAACTGCTGTTTGATAAGCAAATACATGTTTTATTAAACTCTTGATACTTCTAAAATCTTCTCTTCTTCTCTATAGCATATTTATATGGAAACATAAAAAGACTTTTTCTGAAACATGGCTGGTATGTGTGTGTGTAGCTAGTTAATATAATGCATTCCTTCTGGGATCTAGAATTTTAGCAAAGTGGTCAGGTTATCCATTGAGAGCTCAAAAAAAAGACAGTTAAAATTACCAAAGATGTTGATCTGAGGACACATTTCCAGAGAACTTTCAGAATTCCCTTCTTGATACCATTTGCTTACTGTTGTAGGCATTGGTATTAAAACACTCTTTAATGTTTACATTAACATTAGATGAATTTATACTTTGAAGGAAGTAACCTGTTCTGATTTACAGTCAGTATACAACCATAAAAGGCTTTCCTGAATGCCTAGTTCAAAAGAAAAGGAAAAAAAAAAACCTCTCAGTACTTGGTTCCTCTATAAATTTGTCTTTAATTTTAGTTCAGTTGGCAGGCTGCAAAGAACTCAATTACTATTTTACTGTCATTTGGCAACATGCTTGAAACTCACCGAAGCAGAAATTAGAAATACGCTAAGCTTCAATTGTTCATATTCATTTTCTTCTGTGAATTTGGTAAAATATACTTTACACACACACTGGACACAAACATATTCCCCTCCAAATTTTGCTTGATGCTGTATAGAACTTTTAAAATTTATTTTATTTCATTTTATTTTATGTTTTTTTGAGGAAGATTAGCTCTGAGCTAACATCTGCTGCTGATCCTCCTCTTTTTGCTGAGGAAGACTGGCCCTGAGCTAACATCCATTCCCATCTTCCTTTACTTTATATGTGGGACGCCCACCACAGCATGGCTTACCAAGCAGTGTCATGTCCGCACCAGGGATCCAAACTGGTGAACCCCGGGCAGCTGAAGCAGAACATGCACACTTCACCACTGTGCCACCAGGCCAGCCCCTGTATAGAACTTTTAAATCACTAGTTTCATAGTAATTTTTGTCTAGACTCACATATCTGCTTGTTTCATTAACAGACTTTAATAATCAAAGTGGGATTTTCTTGATGGTCCCACCACAGTGCCATATACCACAAAGAACATAATATTTGGCAGGTTTTGTTTATCTGTCAATCTGAAACTTGGAAGATAAGATGCTCTTTTCATCATGAATAAGTTATGAAATATATTTGAAATCCATGATGTTTGATTATTGAAACTGGTGTTTCTGCCTTGATAAACTTTATCTTGGTGGAAGAAAGAAGAAAATGATGAAAGGAGAGAAAAGAGAAGGAAAAAAGAGAAATCATTACTATTGTGGCAAGTAGCCTAATAGTTTCTGACATAATATTTTATTTGATAAATTGTATTTTTTTCTCTTTAAATATACTGTAATTGTTTCTTTTTATTTTGCATTTTTTAAGACAAGTAAAATGGACATTTTTTTCTCCTCATATTCCTTGACCGTTAAAAGTTTTTAATATTGTAGACACATTTATAAGATATTAGGAACTTATCATCAAATCCAAAGAGAGTGAGCAGTAAGAGCCTAATTAGCAAGCTAATAATACTGGCAAGTAGCATTTCAGTTTTTAAGATTCCTGTTATTTTACTTTTCTTCTGGCTGTAACATCTTGTGACTTGCAGATTTATTTTAACACTGGGCTTTATATTCATTAACTAGCTATGGGACCTTATACAAATCATCATAAAACAAAAGAAACTGTTCACATAATTGCTGGATCCCTTCTAGATCTCAACATGCTTTCCCCTTCCATTGCCTTGTGTTTGCTTTTTTTGTAATTTGTTCTGTGCATGCGTGTGTATGTTTGTGAGGGGAATATTTGTCTCTTCCCCTCATTTACTCCTTTTTATTTTTCTCCCACCTAATCACTCACAATACGTATACCTTAATCCTTTTACAGAACAATTTCCTAAAATTGTTCCTTGGGACACCAGTTCTGCAAGACATTCTTGGAAAAATGATGTTGTGATCTAATGAGTTTAGGAAATGGTCCATGCTATATAACCTTATTGGAGATTTATATGTACATTTGCATGTTAAAGATTGTGAGAAGTCCTTCAGTAAAGTACCTGTTTTTCTTTGTTTAGCTCAAGATTTCCTTAATTTGCTTGACTATTGAACACTTGATTAATATTTCTGTGCTTGTGTCCTTGAGTGTGTTTCTTTGGGTGCTTGTTCCTAAGGATGTGGTATGAATGTGCATGTGTGTCTAACACGTATTAACATCCCAAATATCTAGGGTTTTGTGTTCTCCACTTTGAGAGATGTTGTTTTAAAAGTCTTACAAAGAATCACTCAGATTGTGCCTTCCCATCACTTTTTTATGTATTTACTATCTCTTTGGCTAAACCTGTAAGGGTTGTGCGTACAAGGAGATATAGAGACTTTCTATAGCAACAGTTTTCTAACTATTTCTTCCCAAGGGCCCAACTACTTTTAGTCTGTGCACAGAGGGTGATAAGATCTGCGTACCACATGCCTTGAGACTGTGGTGACAAAACCAGAGACTGTTTCCGAATTGGAGCTTAGAGGAATTAGATGTGCAACAAAGATTTGGACATAGGTGAGATTCCTTCCAGGAAAGGGCCCGTCTGAAAGATGATTTGTGATTGCAGATGGTAGCGAAGAGTGTATTCCAGTGTTAACTTAGAAGTGTAGCCAGTGTGTCAAGTAGCTTCTGATTTAATTGTAGCAATTTTTCCGTGAGTTGGGTAAAAGTATGTTGACGGAACCTCTTGATGGTAGAAGAGCAATGTCAAATGATGAGATGGTGGTATAGATGGTGAAGGATTTTTAAAATGTTTGTGAAAGATGGGTCTAGATTCAGAAATATATCTTGTGTTGGGGACACATTCGCAGGTATTCCAGTTGTCAAAAAGGTAGAATTCTGTATTGCAGTCCTGATAATTTTCTAAGCACTTTATAAAATTTTGAAGGCCTAAATCTCAGGTCTATGAAATTCTCTTTGCCTTGATTCTGTGCTTTTCAAATAACTTTCAGATCTGGTTTCTCAGATACCATAATTCTAGAAAGGAATTTCTTAGGATACTGTCTGTTTGTGATTGTATCACTGGAGCATTCTTTCGGTAGTTGTAAATTAATGGATTGGCATTCTGGTTGGTATATTAGTCACCTGGGAGTCTGGTAAGCATGAAATAATTCCCCAATGATAATCCTTTGGTGAACAACTCAAACAGAGCTCCTGAAATTGTAAATCTAATGATTAAATCTGTGCTTAAAACATTCTGTGAGTCTTTATCATCTTAATGACAACATTTACTTAACAAAGTTATATAAGGTCTCTTAGCACTTTCTGTTATTTTAATGAGAGAATTGATCTAGAGCATTTTAATTTCCCTATTTAGAGGTGTTAAAGAAGGTGTATCTATCTATATGTGTTAAGTATAATCAGCCAGTCCAGTTTCACTAAAAAAAAAACAGGTGATTATATTTATAAAACTGAATGGTGGGGAAAGCCTTATGTGCTATTAATCAACAGTGAGACTAATTTTCCAACAAATCCATGTTTTAAAACATGCCCCCAAAGTGTACTAGAGAGTATTGTTAATCTCAAAACCTTTACAAGAAAATAATATTTCTGTAACCAAACAAGCTTATATTTTACATTTTTTGTTGTTGGGAGATACTATTTTGCCTACTGAAAACAACAATAGCAACAAAAACCTTTATCGTTTCACTTGTGGCTTGATAGAAAAGTTCAGCTTATCTGAACTAGTAAGAATAATTTATTATACATATGAAATACCTCATTTGTCCTTAAGACTTAGTTTGGATGTTTGTATGGTTTAAAAATAGATTGGTAATTTGTTTGGAGTTGTGAGTAGTAGATGAAATCAAAATTACTATAAAGTCTCTGACTTCTCCTTTATAGAAGACTCATTGTATCTGAAGGAATGATTTTTCTGACATTGGTATATCAGTCCAGATTCTGTGGAGGAAAGAAAAAAATCTCACTATTTGAATCAGGAAGTGCTTTAGCACAGAATACTCTCAAAATTGTTGGAAGAGATAAAGGAGAGAATTCTAGACTGTGCCTTTGGAAATGATATCCAGAATAACACAGAACGTCAGGATCTCTGAAGTCTTTCCTGTAACTATGCTGGGATCAAGAATCTACTACTGTTGCTCCTGCCACTGCCATGGCTGCCTCTGAATACTGGAGATTGGAGATCTACAGCCGAGATCCAGGAATCAGGAAAGCTCATGATGAATCCACTGCCACTCTTGCTGTGCCCACACTACTTCCTGTCACTCAGGAAGCTGAATGATGGACACTGAAACATTACTCCAAGCAGATGTCTTGTTTCCAACAATCATGCCTGCCAATCGAAAAAGTTAAAAGGGGCAGGAAGGTGGCCTCACTCTTACTTCTGCTTCCAAACATCTGAGTGAACGTCAATTAGCATCCAAAACCTCAGCCTCAAGTTTATGTAAAAAGAGTAGTTTTAAGCTTTCCAATCTCTTCAAATGGACGGAAGAGAGAATCAGATTGATAGAGCCAATCCAGAGTATGCAGGACAATTTCTTGGTGTTTTTTATCTAGGAATAGTTAATATCAATTCTTTCTTAGTAGAAATTCTTTTTTCTGCTTTACCCTAGTTACTTTAGTTACTTATGGATGCAGTAAAACCAGTATAGGAACCGGTTATTACTGTGTTTTGTTCTTTGCCTTTGGGAATTAAAAAAATCTTTTTCCTGCTGCAAGTGGCTCCCTGGTGTGTGTGAATAGTTCACCTCCTCACATTATTTTTATTCACATTATGGCACAGTGTGCTTTCCACAATTTCATATCTTTCCTTGGAATCATCAGTTTACTTAAAGAAAAGACTCCCATATTTTCTCCGAGGTACACCATTAGGCCCAGTCTATTGTCTGTCTCCTCTCAAGTGATTTCAGGAACTCTTCAAGTATTTCATCTTCCTTCATGGACGTCAGAAAAAGGGTCATGTCTGGCAGGAAGAAAGATGACATCATTGAATTCTACTGACATACACATACAGGTTGTGAAAATAAATGATCTTTTTGTTGTTTGTCTTTTGTTATCTCAAAGAGAGATATTTAGTTGTCTCTGAAGTTCTGAACAGGAACTACTTTCAGTTAAATTTTTTAAAAATATATTTAAAAATGAAATAAAGCTTTCCTTTTAACTTTTTCTGTGTATCAGATGTAAGCTTTACTCTGTCTTAGAGCTTTGAGGATTTTATTTGTAAGAAGAATATAACTGAGTAAATTAAAACTACAGTGGGTATCTCCACCAAAATTTTGAACTTAAAGGAGTGCATTATGATTGTGATTACTCACACAAAATGCCATTGGGAATTACAAGAGGTACTTAGATAATTTGTGCAAAAAGATGTTTGTTTCTAAACTACAGATAGTTGAGGCAAAATGCTTCTAATGTGTGAATTATGCAAATAATCATCTCAATGTTCCATCTCATTTTATATATTTACCCTGAACTTTTGTTTTTGGACTCTCAATTAATATCGCCCATCCTATGTCCATGGGATGATATTCACACAAAATTACCTGGAGAATGAAGGTAATTATTTTAATAAACTCAAGCTCAATAATCTACATTTTCCAACTTTTTCTCGATGAATTATGCAAGTAATCATTTTTGTGGTTCATATTGAATTTAGCACCTGATTTATTTCTAAGCATGATTACATAAAGTTGAAAAGTATTGAAGGAAGATTCTAGCCAGAAATACAACAAATGTTTAACTTTCTTACAGCTTTTTGTTGGAACTTTCACAAGAAACATTACTTTAAGATTACTAATATTAATATTAATGAAAACCAAAGTTTTAAAAGTATGTATTTTTCAACCTCAAATGGCATCGAAGATGGGTAATGAGCTATTATGTAATATACATGCCTTATATATGCCTCTTTTTTTTTTTAAGATTTTATTTTCCTTTTTCATTACAAAGCCCCCCAGTAAGTAGCTGTATATTTTTAGTTGTGGGTCCTTCTAGTTGCGGCATGTAGGACACCACCCCAGCATGGCCCAACAAGCGGTACCATGTCAGCACTCAGGATGCCAACCGGCAAAACCCTGGGCATCCGAAGCAGAGTGCGTGAACTCAACCACTAGGCCACAGGCTAGCCCCAACACCTCTTAAATTCTTATAAATATAAATTGTTTCAGAACTTACTATTAGCAATTTTTTTTATTGTGTATGGCTCTTAACATGAGTTAAATATTCTATAGTTCTGAATGCTATGAACTGAATGTTTGTGTAGCCCCCGAATTCATATGTTGACGCCCTAATCCCCAGTGTGACAGTATTTGGAGAAAGGTCTTTGACAGGTACTTAGGTTTAGGTGGGGTCCTGAGAATGGAGCCCCCATGATGGGATTGATGCCTTTATAAAAAGAGTAGGGGCCTAGGGCTCTCTCTTTCTTCTCCGTGAAAATACAGAAAGAAGGTGGCTGTCTGAATCACACACGGAATCTGCTCGCGCCTTGATCTTGGAGTTCTCAGCCTCCAGAACTCTGGAAAGTAAATGTTTATTGTTTAAGATATCCAGTCTATAGTATTTTGTTATAGCAGTCCAAACTAAAACATTCTCTTTTCTTATATTTACTATTTTTATATTTATTTCCTATATATTTACTATGTATAAATATAAAAATTACATAGTCAACATATAAAAACATAAATATAGTACATATATTTATTACATATATATTTTTATATTTCTTTTTTATATTATTCTAAAAATATACATAGTATAAAAATATAAGCACATTTATTTCCTAGTGTAATCCATCTGAAGTGCAATGGGGCAAATTCCCAGAAAAATAGTGCTCTGACTCCATTTGTACAGGTCTTAGTCTACCTTTAGGACGAAATATCTGAGGTGGAGGACTGTAAACATGTCACTGCAGGTCTTGACTAAATCTGGATTTCTCCTGTGTTTTTCCTCAATTCAGAGATGCCCCAATTCCTTTCGGGATGCTTTAGTACAACTCCTAGAAATAATCCCCACCCCTACCAAAAGAAATTGAACTAATCATTTGGTGATTGATTTTGACTGTTGGACTTGACTCTTAAAAAAAAAAACAGTCCAAAAGCATTTATTAATTTTTATTATGTGTATGTCTCCAAAGAACTCATGCCATTTCATTACCATTATGTAATTAATCCTAACAGCAGAGCAACTTTAATATCTAAAATGTTGCCAGTAGTGATCATAGCTAAGGAAGCATCCTATAAATATTTGGTCATTGTGTTTCTCAGTTGCAAATTTGTTTAGCAGACCCAATGTAGCTGATAACACTGGTCTAAATGAACAGAATCAGTCCACTAAAAATACATTAGCACACTCTCTTCTTCGCTTATAGTTATGTTGGAACTGATACCTAAGGGAAACATGTTTTCTATTTGTTGTGCTTCAGAATTTGGGTCTATAAACTGGATATATTAACAGATATGACAAATGTGAATAATAAACAATCAATAATAATATGGTAATCTAATATGTGCAAACAGAAGCAGTCAAGGTAACCAGAAGTCACAGAGACAAACCATGGTCAAGGTGCCAGTAAATTCTTACTCAAAGAATAGGAATAAGAGCTGCAAGGTTACATGACTCAGAGTCATAAAATGATACTTGGTAAGGACAGACAAGAAAGAAGGACTGTAGAGAATCAGGAGCAGTAAGGCTGTAGAAGTCATGATGTGGCAGTTTTAATGCTAAAGTAGATGTGGTGGTATTTTATCCTCAGTACAACATTTTGGCAGAACATTCTTTTCTTTATTATCCGTTCTTCTCTCAGGATCACTAGTTGTCATTATTCTTGTACACTGTTATATGGCACTGTCATCCCTCACACTATTGTTTCTCACCCTGGGTACTCATTCCTGCAAATTGCTGTCTGCCTAATTGTGCTTTCATGAAATTACTTGTCCACATTAAATAATATAGATCCTGCTACTATACATCTTTTCTGGGCAAAGAAGAGTGAGTTGGCAAATTTGAGCTCACAGGTAAAATCAAAGAAAATATTGCAGGTGATTGAAGAGCAAAGGAGCTGTGACTTCCAATGACTTCTACACTGACTGATTTAGAGGTGAGAGCACAGATGTTAGGCAGGAGGTTCTCAAGTAAAAGCTGTTGGGAATAGAACAGGAGTATTAATTTACAGTATTTACTGGGTACTTACCATGGGCTAAACACAGCTCTAGGCTTTGAAAATATAGCAGTGAATTAGACATACAGGATCCTGCTCATATGGGACTTACATTCTACTGTGGGGAGACAGTGAACTAATAAATAACTGATAAGTTTCAATCAGTTATGAATGCTACAAAGAAAATGAAATTAGGTCAATGTGTTTGACTGGTGGGGATGAGTCACTGTGTGTATGTGTGTGGAGAGGTGGTCTTTTAAATATCGACTGGTCAAGAGAGAACTTTCTGAGAAACTGACATTTGAGCAGATACCTGAATGAAGTGAGAGCGCAAGCCATGCACATTTGGATACTCTTTCATTCTAAAGATGGAGTACAAATGTTCTAAGGTAGGAGTTTTCTTTGCAAGTTCAAAAGCAAGTAAAGAGGCCAATGTGACTGGAGTAGAGTGAGGGAGATATGAGGTAAAAGGGAGGGTTAGAAGCCTAGTTAGCCATGTTAAAGACTGAATTTTATGCTAATTGTGGTGGGAAGTCATTGGAGATTTTAAGGAGAGGAGTGATATTTTGGAAAGTCAGACTATAGACTCAAGATTTAGAGTGAAACCTGTTGTTTATTAAAACTGTATGGAAGAAACAATAACATGAATGGAAGTTGGAAGCCCGCTATATTTCATTTCCTGTGTGGCCTTCATGGCAAAATGTTAGAAAGAGAAATATTCTATAAAGTTTTGACTTGAAATTAAGCTAAAGTTCAGCAAACTTAGATGTTTATAAAAATATCACTAATTTACTTTTGCAAACATTTGTGTAGGAGAGTAAATCCCAAGAGGCCTATCAGTTTCTTAAGACTTTTCCTTCCCCGGCAATCAACTATAACGTAGAACTCAGACTCAAAGGAGTACTAGTTTTCCTCTTTGGCATCACGATATAGTTTGTATTTTACAATGATCACCTTAGGTGCTCCGTGAAGATTATAACAGTGGGTCTAGAAGAAAAGAAGAGAGATCAGTTAAGAAGCCATTTCAGCCATCCAGAGGAGAGAAGATAGTATCTTGACCAAGGAAAGTAATAGCAGACGTGGAAAGAAGCACATAGTTTCAGGTGAAGGTCTTAAGATTTGCTGATAGATTTAATATGGGGTGAAGCTGGGAGAGAGAACACAGGCTGAAGGATGAGTCCATTAGGTTATTGGAAAAATAAGAATGTAAAGTTTTGCCTAGTGGGAAAAGACCCCTGTGTGTACACTGTTTTTTGCTGTAGAGAGAGAATAATCCTGGCATCTTTTCTAAGTTCAACCACCATAAAAAATAAGATTGGCTTATAGCTTGGGTTAGATGAAGGAAATGAGAAATAATGGAATAGTGAAGTGGAAGGAGATTCAAAGCTCTATTATCTCCTGTCCTTTCCTCTGAAGAAAAAACATGGGAACATCCAAGAACGATCAAATACCTGACATTGGCCCACCATCCCATGTCAGAAGCACCCTCCTTGTCTTTTTTTCCCATAAAGACCTGCACAGATTGTATGAAGAACTTTGTGACTACTCATATAAAGAACTGACCTTATTGCTCATTTTGACTACATTTCATGTGTTTGAGAAACAGAATCAGAGCCTAGGAAGAGGCTATCTTTCATTAGTTAAGGGAAAAGGGAAGGGCTCTGTAACATGCCACAGATTTTGCTCCTGCTTAAGCGTCTTCCTGATTAAGGGTGTGCCTGCCCATAGTACAGCTGAATTGAACTTCTGTAATACCATTTTAATTATTATACCAAGCAGACAGAGCCTTTATTTGCTCAATTCCGTTTATTTAATATCATGTAGGGATGAAATGAGTACATGCTTATTGATAAAAATTATGGTGACATATAAAATAAATACAATTACATCATCATATCATTCACTGGGCATTTTCAAATGTTCTAGTAAAGAAATTTGCTATAAATCCTAAATGTTAATTTCCCACTTAAACCAAGAGACACATAAATTGAGAAAACAGAATAGTTTCTTTACAATCTTACCCTTTTAAAAATTTCATTTTTACCTGCTCTTGTCTTTATTTATATTAAGAATGCAATAACTCTCTTCAGTGGAGGCAACATCACAGCTTGAAAGAAAATATTTGAGTGGAAATAAAAATGTTACGTTAAAATATTCATAATATGCAATAACAATAGACATAGATAGAAACAATCTCTATTTGAAATGTTTCTGATTTTCTGTGATGTCTTCAAAATTTCTAACATTCTTTGCTCCTTCACCTAAGCTAGAATATAATTGAAATGTATCCCTTTACATATGATTATATATTTAATGTTGACAAAGGAAATATGGTGTGTATATGCCACATTACTTCACCTTTGCTCTGATACTCTTTGAAGCCACCACATCTTTCCTGGAAATTGCACGGTTTTCCTAACTGGTCACCTGCTTTCAGACTTATCCGCTTTCTCCACACAGCAGCCAGAATGGTCTTTTTAAAATGCTGAACAGACGTCTAACTTCCCTGCTTGAAACTGTCCCCAGGGACTTTCCGTTAAACACTACATATTGAACAGAAGTGTTTATATATGCTCTTTTTTGGGAGTCCACTGTAAATACAGTAAAGAAATGTCTTTCATTGTGTTAACCCAAAAAGAAAGAGAGAGGAGACAAAGCATGCGAGATAATTTTGGACAATAAAGAGTAGATGATTAAATGCTAAATGAATTAGGTTTAATATTTCTCTGCTGAGTGCAGATGGGCTGCCAAGATGATCTCAGAAAGTCTCAAAAATTAGAGACTCTGGACACCTCTGAAGGTGCAGGTATTGGATAGGACTAGTAATAGGATTCACTTAGAACCTCTCCTGTGAGTATCTAGGCTGCTAGACTCCCTACCCCAGTCCCCACAGCCAGACAGCTTCCTATCCTCTACTGTAGTGGGATGTTTGATTTCTGAAGTAGTAAAAGGATAAGTGTCTGGACTGAAAAGAGGAAGCCCTAAGATCATGGTTATGGAGCAAGCTAGTACAGATTAGAACAAGTGTATGGCAGATATGTCAAAAGCTAAAGAGAAATTAATAGATTACTGTGTTTTTCCATTTAAGGAGGAGTTTTAGAGTTCTTTTGAAGAGTTATGCAAAAGTAAATTATAATATAAAAAAACCAGAACTCTAAAAAAAGCAGAATTTGTTCTAGGATGGAAGTATAATTATATTAAACTACTTTCTTTGCCTGTCAACAAAAATTTATATAGTCATAATTATATAAACATTGAGTGTTTAACTAAAAATTAATATTGTGGGAGGATGATGGGAGAGAAAGTGTGAATGTATAAGGTATGCGTAGAGGGGTATAAAGAATACTGTGGCTGACCCTGTAGCAGAGTGGTGAAGTGTGTGCACTCTCCTTTGGCAGCCCAGGGTTTGCCAGTTTGGATCCCAAGCATGGACCTATACACTACTCATTAAGCCATGCTATGGTGACATCCCACATACAAAATAAAGGAAGACTGGCACAGATGTTAGCTCAGGGACTATCTTTCTCAAGGCAAAAGAGGAAAGCTGGCAATGGATGTTAGTTCAGGGCCAAGCTCCCTCACCAAAAAAAAAAAAAAAAAGAAGAAGAAAAAGAAAAGAATTAAATCCTAATCTTGTATAGTAGACAATCTTTAAAAACTTTAAGATTGTAGTAGAAACATGTTATACAGAATTATAGAAGTAAATACAATTGAAATAGCTAAAACAATTGGAAGAGAGTAGAGAGAGGTGAAGTGGACACTGCTGTTTTTCACTCTAAGCCTTGATGGGGTGTTTGACTTTTTCAATCATGTACATTTACTGCATAATTAAAAGGTCAATCACATTTAAAACAAAGTAACCCTCTGGTTTTACAATGTAACTATTATAAAATCCATTCTTTTACTGTAATTTACATACCCCTGCCAATCTCTGCTACCTCATCTCTTCTCATTCAGCCATATTTTAGCTATCATATAACTCCTCCCACCACCTATCCTCATTCTGAGAATGTTTCAAAGCTCATTTTGGCTTGGTTGGCCCTGCCCTCAAATCTCCGCAAGGTTAACATCTTGCTATTCTGACCTCAGTTCAGATATGCTCCTTCTCAGGATGCCCTCCCTGACCAGTTGCTCTATATGTGTGTTTTATTTTTCTTTCTTGTTTTACTTTCTTTGTAACACTAATGCTGATTCTGCCATTCTTGGGAAGAGGACTATATAAGTGATCCAGACGTTGATCATTCCTGAATACAGTTGCTTCAGCACAGAACAACACTTTGTTAAAATAGAGCAGAAATTTTCAAGAGACATTATCTATAAATTCCCAAGGGTTCATTTATGAGCATTTATGGAATATCCTCTGTGTTTTAGCATTAAGCTGAGGTACAGGTAACTTAAAGGAACCAAAACAGTTATTGGTATAGACAGCCTAATTCAGATATAAGTCTAAAAATGGCATCCAAGTGATGGGAAGTCAACAAAATCTAACTTCTAAAGCTATAGGAATTTCACCTCTGTATTAGTTATCTATTGCTATCTGTATTAGTTATCTATTGCTGTATAACAAATTACCACAAAATTTAGTGGCTTAAAAAGAGCAAGCATATATTATCTTACACCGTCTGTGGGTCAGAAACTCAGGAGTTGCTTAGCTAGGTGATTGTCATAGGGTTTCTCATGAGGTTGTAATCAAACTGTTAGCCAGGACTGCAGGCATCCAGCAGCTTAACTGGGGCTGGATGATTGCCTTCTAAGCTCATTCTTGTGTCTGTTGGCAGTAGGCCTGGGTTCTGCAGAAGGTTGCTTGAGTATCCTCAAAGCATGGCAGCTGGCTTCTGCCAGAGTGAGTGATCCTAAGAGAGAGGGAGAAAAATGGAAGTTATAATGCCTTTTGTGACTTACCATTGGAAATCACACTCTGTCATTTCTACCACATTCTATTCAGTGTAAGGAAGTAACAAAGAACAGCCTACATTCAAGGTGAGAGGAATTAATTTCTACCTCTTGAAAGGGGGAGTATCAAAACATTTCCGGATGTCATCACTACTGAGTGTCTATCTTATCATTAATTAACTTCTTTATTGTTTTATCTAGTACCATGCTGTTTTCTAGTACATACATATTATAAGTAGTCACAATGACATAAACTAAAGAGTGTCCTTTAGTTCCCTCTGGAAGGCAACTAATATTTGTGAAATATCTACTACATGTCATTGTACAAGATTCTTAATGTTTGTTGTTTGATTTAATCCTCTGACCACTTTGTCAACTGGATATTATATTTATTTAATATAATAACAATGACTTTTATAGGTATCAGTAACTTTCTCTAGAACATAATTTTAAGTAGAGGGTTAGACTGAACTAAATAATCTACAATGTTCATTTGCTTTTGTGTAATCACACTAGTGGTCTTTGATCCAGTTTGGCTGCAGACAGGTTTCATTTAATACACAAAAGACTTTATAATTTTTAAAAATTAGTTTACTATATTTAAAAATTGGGAGACATCAAATGAAGTCTATAAGTTCATATTTTTGGCTTCTTTGAAATAATGAAGCATTTCTGCATCAAGACAATCAGCTAAAATTGAGCCTGCCTTTCCAGGTAGATGTATACGTGCAGGCAATCATCTAGGTTTGTCATAGTCCCTCCTAGCAAGTTTTGTATATTTACGTTATCTTTCTAAACCTTGTAGACATTTAAATTTGCCATCTCTACCTGATTAAAGATCATGCAGTAAATAATTAAAGAAGAAATCAAATACTAAAATTTGTCAATGTATAGTTTTCAAAAAGTTTAAAACATGACTCATACAAATATGTAGTGACTGTGTGTTAAGGAGTCATTTAGCTCATAATGAGAGGACCAGCAGGTTGATAAATCTGGTTCAAAGGAGTATGGAAGAGACTGAAGTATTTGCAATCAATTAAAGAAAAAATACTGATTTAACATAGTAAATTTAGATATAAAACTAGTTAATGTCACATTGGACAATAAAACTTGGGTTATCTTTACTGCCTGATAGAAATAATTTGCATCTCTATTGGACAAAATTATTCACAATTTATCCATATATAAATTAATTCCAAATTCATAGAAACCTGGGATAGTCAATATTAAATTGTAAAGTCTATTGTATGTTATATTTAATATTATAAACTGTAAGGTATAACGAAGGTATAGTCCCCAGGAGAATTAACTAATTCTTGAGGGGGCCTGTTAGACAATGGTCAAGTAGGACATTGAAAAAGAACATGCAAACATTCCTTTTTTGCATTTTTTACCAAGATTTTTACTTTTGTTATCAATAATTTTGTGGCATGGACTACTCTATCAAATAATAGTTGAGCAGGTCTATTATTTTTCTAGAGCTGCTGTAACAAAATACCACAGACTGTGTGGTTCAAACAACAGAAATCAATTTTCTTACAGTTCTGAAGGCTGGAAATCCAAGATCAAGGTACCAACAGGATTGGACTCCTCTGAGGCCTCTCTCCTTGACTCGCAGATGGCCTTTCTTCTGTGTGCAGGTGTCCCTGGGTGTCTCTTTGTATATCCTAATCTACTCATTTTATAAGGACACCAGTAAGATTGGATTAGGGTACACTCTAGTGGCCTGATTTTAATTTACTCATCCCTTTAGTGACTTTATCTTCAAGTATAGTCACATTCTGAGGTACTGGTGGTACCATGCAAAGGGGCAAGATCTACTGGTTGTAAGACAAAAACCAGTCATCAAGAGGCAAGATGGTGGCAGAGAAAGGACATTTTATTAAGTGATAACTTAGCAAATATGAAGTTGGTGGACTAGTGTCCTAAAGAACAATCTTAAACAGGACATAGAATCTTGAATCAATTATATAGGACAGTGGGTTATAAGGGAGGAGGTTAGGACTCTCTGCAGACTGGGAGTAACCACAGCAGATCTTTCAGTTTTTGTTGATGGTGGCTGTCAGCATAAACTCCCTGTCCAGGAGTCCTCACATTCCTAAGGAACTCAAAAGAAGCAACTCATTGTCTTATTGTAGCTGGGAGGTACACACACAAGCAGGGGCCATAAAATCTACAGAGCACATATATCGCCTGGAGGGTGTCTATCCACCTGGGTTAGTTAATCAGAGTTCATTCAAAGTTACAATATAGTTTCTTTCTACAATATTCCTTCCCTTATGTCAACTTTGCGTTGAGCTGGTATCAGTCCTCCCTCTTTGTTGTTCATTTCTCAATCTTGAGGGATATCCTGCTGATGAGGGGCAGAGACTGTTCCATCTCATTGAGCCAGTCTGTTAGTAAGACGATGATGCAGTTGGGCTCGCAAAGTTAGGCCTTTCTTATTTAAGCAAGTAATCAGGTATTCAATAAAAAGCATTTCTAGAGAAACAAAAAGAAAAGCAAGGTTAATTGTTGGAGCAAATTATAGACCTGTTTCTTAACCCAGTGAGCAGCTAGTCAAAATGGTTTCTAGAAGTCAGTGTCAAAGCATCTTCTGCAGTTTGAAATGTCTCTGATGAGGTCATCAGGTGTTCAGGTATCTTTTTGAGTGGTTTCAACACAACAGACATGAATGTCTCTTAAGCTGATATCAAATTGTCCACCTTCAGTTTGCATGGCTTCAGGAAAAAGGTCAGTTTCACTGATTTCAAATGAAAATAATGGAAAATTATTGAAAATATTAGTTTGGCGAATTGTAGCCAGACATTCAGGAGAATAGAAGTATTCAGGACTCAGTCCAGGTTACAGATAGAAAGCAAAAACATCAAAGTTAATTAACAGAACTAGAATCTAATATCCATGAATGTGTGCTATGGTTTCTATTAAAACACAATTTTTCTCTCTAAGATCACCCTCATTTTTATGACAGATAGCCAAATTAAGACTAAGGTTTATGAGGTAAGTCTAGTTTCGATAAACTTGGCCCAATTATTTACGTAAGTATAGGAAGAATAGCAACTAATCATATAGGATCTTTTAAATGTACTTTGCTCTAACCTTTCATAAGGAATCTCAAATTGAACCTTAAAGACCTGTTGATGCCAGGAAAGCCAAGCCAAGCACTTGTCATCAACTCTACCTGCAATACCTACAGATTTGGGTGAATTCCTCTCTTTTTGAGGTCCCCAAAATATCCTGAGGGTCCTTGCACCTGTCAGGAAAGTGACCTTCTTTACTCACCTGGTAAGGTTGAAGGGAACCCTGTAAGTAAGGTATCAGTACAATATTTCCAACTGGTTATTCCATAAATTCAACCTTTTTTCCTCAAAAACTGTCTTATCATATCTGAGTCTGCATATTTCCCTCAACTATGACATTCCAGTCCAGGCTTTGGTAATATAACCGATGTTTCCAATTGTGTCCTTTTATAAGGAGAACAGATTCTTATTGAGCTTATGCAAGTAATTGTATTGCCATGAAAATAATACTCACTCACTAAGAGTTTCCAAATTCTGGAGGGATCAGGTAGAGAGAAAAAAATAAATGTTTCAATTTTATTTACAAAGGTATAATTTTACCAAATTTCTATAAGTTATAGCTTAAGGGAAAGAGAAAAATATTTCCATAAATCTGGAAAAAACAAAACTTCAAAAAATCTACAGTGTCTCACATGAAAAGTCATACAAATTATAATCATCCTCATCAGTTAAATCAGTTCTGTGTAATTATTCTTGATCTTAATCTTCTGTTAGCAGTTTTATGAGGTCATCAGTTTCTCTGTTAGAATTCTGTAATTTCTTACCCAGTTCAATTTCATGACCTGAAAATTTGTCAGAAACCTGTATTCTAGAGTAAGAGTCAGTCCTTTCCATGAATCTCTCTGAAGATGAAATACATCTGTAAAACCATCAGAGTAAAACGACAACTATCTGTGAATGACAAAAGACTCAAAAAGGGTAAACGACAAACTTGGCTATTTCTGTGACATATAACACTTTAAGATAACAATTACAATTATGAATGACAACCAAGACAGATTAGAATGTTAGGAATGTTGTATAATTTTTAAAACATTTATGTCAATAACATTTATCCACATAATATCACCTAAGAAGGTTTATCATCACTTATTTGACAATGCTTCCCCTGTAATTTAACATACCAAAGAAGCCCAATTAATTTAGTATCCTCTTCTTTATAAGAAGAGAGAGAACAAATTTCTTTGACTAGTCCCAGGGGTCCTCTGAAAATTCTCAAAGAAAAATTTTTTTCCTTCAGGTCAAAAGAAAGACTTCACTTAAGATTTGAATTTTGAATGAAGCTTGTCAAAAATATAAAAATATTTTAAAACCCTCAGTCAAATAAGAAACAATTTTCACTGTGAAACAATGTTCAGTTATCCATTCAATCAAAGTCATAAGAGAAACAGTGGGAAAAAAAAAAGAAAACCTTAATAGGATAATAGAGACACCTCAGCCTTTTTGTAACATAGCAAATTATTTTAACAAAGCATAGATTTTTCTGCCTTTTAGATAGGCTTACTCAAAAGGAAAGAAAAACCTTTTATAACCTCTTTATTAAGAGAAGACTAAGAGTCTAAGAAAATTATCCCTTTTATGACAAAGAAAACCAAATTTTAATTTTTGCAACAGCTTACTTTTTATATTAAAATTCATTTACTTGATTAGATTCAATTCAATCTTAGCCCACTTAACCATGCATAAAACTCTTTCTCAGGTTCCTCTTCCACAAACCTTCTCTAACTTTCTTTTTATATTTAGAATTTGTCCCATGCCTTCTTTGTTCTCTCCTATTACTTTTGAACAAATTTATCTTTCTTAACAAAACAAACAAAAATATTTCCATTCTTTATACCTTCTTTACTGAAAACATGAATCTTACTTTCCTTGAATACAAAGATGTTTTCCTTATTAATTTTAGTAGCTTTAATTACATATATTAATTAGAATTTTAACCCTTACAGATCCTAGTGAAAACTAAAAAGTAAGCAATTATGAACTTTTATATTAGCATTCTATATATTTTTCATAATTTCTAGTAACATGCTACTTTGTATTACAATTTTTAATAAAATACAGGACATATTTACTAATAGACCCAAATGTATTTTAGTTTCTCTGTAATAAGAAGCCAAAGGTAGATAAACCAGATTTAGCAATTAATGTCTAGTATTTTATCTTATTTGGAAATGATCTAGATACTCCATGAATTTTTATCATTCAATTTAACCTAGCAAAGCCTTAATGTTTCAAGTTACCAAAGAGATTTTGGAAGCTATTTTAAGTATTCATGTCATAAACTATAATATTTGCTAAAAGTTTATTGATAAACTCTTATCTTACATCTAGACCATTTGTTTGTAACAATCACATTTAGATTACTCAAAAAACTTTGTGACACTAAAGCAATTAGCCATCATCTTAAATTGTTTTAAGTACATACATTGTAACACATAATCATTTTTAAAAAGTTTCCCAAAAAACTTTTACTGTTTTTACATTTATTTAGTTTACCTGTTTCTGATATTTACTTAGATTGCATATAAAGTTTTTGATACATGAGACAAAATCAGTTTTCATTCAAAGCTATTATCTTGCTATCAAACTTGTAACAGGGATAACATGAGCTTATTTGACTAGTAAACCCAAGCTGTATGTCTGAATCATATCCAATGCTGATAACTTTGAGGACATGCCTATTTTAATCAGACCAAGAAACTTAAATAAGCTTTTATTTACCAAAGATTATTTCACATCACATTAACTTGAAAGACATTCAGGTTAGTTTCTATTGCATTTAGAAATAATTTATATATGCACTTATTTTAAGCCAATTGAATAGAGCTCTTAATTTTGGCTATAACATGTGGAGGTAAAATATCACACATATACAACATACATATAGGCCCACATACACATAGACTCCACAGCTGTTATTTTAAAATTACTACTACAAATCAGGTACAGTAATATAAGACTCCCTAGTTATGAATCCAAATTTTGTTTTAAGCCTTTTTGCTAATATTGGTAGAGAAGATACTCAAGGTGCGAGATTTTGGTGAGGGCACTCTTATGGCCATTTTTCTTTCCTTTTTCCTTTTCCTTTTCTTCAGTCCTAGAAGTTAGTGATGGGCTAGATATGACCTGCAGGGTTTGCAAGTTCTTTGAGATAAGGGAAATGAGTGAATTCTGAACTGCTTCTAGATCTGCATTTCCAGTCTTGCAAGGATTTTTTTAAGGATGGTTGCTCTTGATTTCTCAGAATTTGGGTTGTAACTCAAATGACATTATTGGTCGATCTACATCACAAAGGCACAGAGAAATGAGTCACATTTCCTCCAAAATGGAATTTCTGGAGCATATTTGCCTTTTCAGTTTCTAATGTCCAATACCTATGGGCATTTTGAGAGGAACGGGGGAGGTTTGGGGGTTGGAAAAGGACAAGTGAACTTTGAAACACCTTCTAGAGCCATACCCCTGGCCCAACAGGGATTTGCAAGACCCAGATGGCTGTTTCCAGTTCCCCAAAGAACTGGAAAGAGGTTGACCCACACTTTCAACTACGTAATTTCTGTTTAGAAGTTTTCCCAACTTAAGGATCCATCCTCTGACCATTGGCAAGTAGGATCTTAATAGCAAGTTAAACCAATAAGCTTTTATGGCTTAACTATGGATGCAAGAGTCATCCTCAAAAGAGAGTGCAAAGTAGCCCTCACAAGATCCAGAAAGTTTACTCCCAAAAATAGTCCAAGAAAGCAAAGGCTTCTGCTGCATATGTGGTAGTGCACTAAAAAGCAACAAAGGTTGAAATGACAAAGGTCCCTGATGGACTGAGACCCCTCATGACCAAAGAGGTCACAAAGCCAAGCTCTCAAGACTTAGAACAAAACAAAAGAAAAAGACCCTCATCTTATATGCACAGTAACAGCTAAAGCTATGCTTTGGGTCTCTTAGAGTCAGACTAACACCTAGAGGGGAGATGCTGTGGGGTTGGGGATTGTGTGTGCCTTACAGAATACCTCATCATTGCAGCAACATTTTCTTGAGGTTGGCAGGGGACCTGTCATCATCTACCCCATTCCATGACCAACTTATCCTATCATCGGAATCTTCTTGAGGTGGCGAGTGCCCTAATGGCTCTTAACAGCTATACTCATGCCTACCAATTTTTCCAGCCTTTTTTGGCTTCCAGGATGTCCCTTAGCAACAGCTTCCACCCTATGCACATACTCCATAGGCAGGCCCTACAGCAACGTTTTCTGCTGGCCACCCAGGCAACAGGCTTATGGAGATGCCTGCATCTTGCCCTATGGTTTTTTCCTTTTTCTGATAAATGAAACAAAGACAGAGACAAGGAAGGATGATAACTATTTCTGGGAGTAGAAGATCAATAAACCAATGAGTATTTAGTAGCTCGTACTACACACTCTTAGCTAAAAATTGCCCAATTTGGGAAAATGCAGAGTAAGAGGCTACAGTTGGGGATTGAATTAGTGCTTCCCATTGTTTCAGAATTTAGACACAGCTAGTCAAAAGTATATTTATACTACAGCTAGAACCAGATCATGAAAATCTCTGGGAGTCTCCAAAACCAAGACCCTCACAATGAAGGCCCAGTCAAGGCTTTCTTCTAATAGCCCATATAATTCCCCTGAGGCTGATGGTAGTTTGGTAGGACCCTTAGCCACAAATACGAGTGCAGCCCGCATTTCTGTCCAATTATCTCTGACTGCAAAATGAGGTGGAACCATATTTTTGTCCCACTGTAATTTTGGGAGCCCTTCCCCCAACATGACGATTATCAAGCCAAGCCTTCAGGGCACAAAACAAGCTTGGTAAGAGTCTCCTGTTCTCCATGAACATTTACAACTTCTGGAAACTTTTGATTGAAAGGTGGAGCCCTTGACTCTAAAGATTTCTTTGTTTCATGGTTTAAAAGTTCAAAAGGAACCCAGAGTGGCCACTGTAATTTTAAATTATCCCAGGTTATCTTGCCAGCTGTTTTCCATTATCCCCACTTTAGGGAGCTCTTCCTAAGGTGGCTGCAAGAAAGAAGGTAATTTCTACAGAGAATTTGTTATGATCACTGGGAAACAGTGTAAGCCCCCAAATAGCCAATTTTAACAAATAAGACAGACATAGACAAACATGAACAGACACCAAAATCTAGTACTCTGAGACTCTAACCCAGGGTACTCTGGTACCCTATCCCAGAACACAGGACTCTAACCCAAACCTTTTGAGTGCCCTAGTGGCTGTAACCCTTTTATATTGTCTCCCCAAACCCATGATCCTAGCTTAGGGACTTTAACTCAGCAAAAAATCTCACAATGAGACCCCTAATCTACAATCCTGATGACATATTAGATAATTTTAGGCACAAACACATTTTAACAAGGTCACTTATCCAAAAGACATCTCATCCTAGAGCTGTTTACAGACAAAGACACAGAAAAACCAGAAAGCAGTGAACCGGCTCCCAGATTCCAGGTGAAATTCTATACCTCTTCCCACTCTGGCAGGGCACCCTATTAACCAGATGATTCCCCTCTTCAAGGAGGGGAACCTCACATGGAGGGGAAAGATGTTTTCTGCGGTGCATCCCTGAGGCGACTTACCCTACTCCAGATGTGAGCCAGTCGACCCACCAGAGGTAGCCATTTCTGTTTCCACCACAGGGAAGCAACCGGCATTGGCATGGGAGAGCAAAAAGGGCAGATCCCTGAGACAAAACAAACGTCAGCATCTGCTAGGGACTTACTTGACAGGTTGCCCCTCCAAAGTTGACTGGCCATGAGCAGGACTTGAAGTCCTGCCAGAGTCACCAAATTTATGATACCACACAAAATGGCACAATCCTCTCACCACAAGACAAAAGCCAGTTGTCAAGAGGCAAGATGGAGGCACAGAAAGAGCATTTTGTTAAGTGATCAGCTAGCAAATTCGAAGATAGTGGGCTAGCATGCTAAAGAACCATCTTAAGGAGGCACAGAATCTTGAAGCAGTTATATAGGCCAGTGGGATATAAGGAAGGGGCTTAGAAATGTTGACTCTCTGTTGTTACAGACTGGGAGTCACCACACCACATCCTTCAGTTGTTGTTCATGATGGCTATCAGCATAGGCTCTCTGTCCAGGGGTCCTCACATTCTTAAAGAACTTAAAAGAACAAAGTTATTATTGTCTTATCATAGCTGGGAGGTACATACACAAGCAGGGGCCATAAAATCTAAGGAGCACGAATATCTCCTGGAGGGTATCTATCCAGCTGGGTTTGTTAATCAGAGGTCATTCAAAGTTACAATATAATTTCTTTTCTACAATATGTCTTCCCTTATGTCAACCTTGTGTTGAGCTGGTATCACCGGAGGGTTAGGACTTCAACATGAATTTTGAGGAAAGATAATTCAGTCCTTGAAACTAAGTATATGTTACATTTTAGTGAATTAAAAATGTCTAAGTTCTACATTCACCAACTCTTGTAACTAACTACTTGCCTTATGACATATACAAAATCTGGTGTAACATTTTTTGTCCAATTATAAATTATTGTAAGTACTCATCATCTTCATTCTTCTTTTTTTTTCACTTTTCCCTTAAATTTTTCAATTGATTTCCACTGGGTACAACTTAAAATTGATAAACCTAACAAATATTGGGTTTAAAAACATTGCTAATAGTTATTTATATTTATATAATACTTTACATGTTTCAGAATATTTTCAATATTTTTTCATGATTATTTAAAATTTTACAAACATTGATATTTAGATTATTTTGTAGATAGCAGAAAAGTAACCTTTGCTTTTGGCAATTGAGAAATTCTGAGTGACCATATAAGAGCCGTTTCAAAAGATCAGTGAGGGAAAAATCCAGGTGACTTTTGGTTGAAGAATGAATAAAAGCCAACTAGAGAACATAATATCAGGAACATATTTAAAATTTTGTTCTAGTAACAGTAAAGTAATAACGGTCTTACTGAAACTTTACAGATTTTTTTTTGTAATGTCATAAAGTTACAGTTATCTTCGGCGATTTCCTCTGAACTTTGTTATATTTCAGCAATATGAAAATGAAATACTGATTCCGTTGTCTAGACAAGTCATCTATCTCCTAAAATGTTTAAATCATTTCACACATTTATTTATCTCTCTCTATCTATCAGCTTGCTTACTTGAACTCTTTGTCTAATTGCCTTGATTCTCCAATCTTAATAAAAATTACATTAAAAGCAGACGGAAACTTCCAATATAAGAAAAAGTAACAAAACCACTTCTCACAATTATGAAGTGTTCTGCTAATTATTAGGTTCTTTAGAGAGACCTTGCTGCTTCAAACTTGGATGGTTGTTAACAATAGCTACTGTTTCAGTAGCAGAGAATCTTTCTGCAGTGATACAAAGTTGAAAGAAGGTGTGAATGCTGTCAAGCAGTTCTTTTGTCTGAAATTACAATTGTATGGACTAAACCAACTGCATGCCTAGCGTGAGGGATGGGTCATTGAATGGACCCTGGCACATACTTTATCTGA
The DNA here is from genome assembly GCF_037783145.1 of Equus przewalskii. Taxonomy (NCBI): domain Eukaryota; kingdom Metazoa; phylum Chordata; class Mammalia; order Perissodactyla; family Equidae; genus Equus; species Equus przewalskii. The sequence continues at coordinate 23,998,037 of NC_091847.1, read as the reverse complement.
ATCCAAGGTATTTAGAATGACATTTGAAACAGTGTGTTCTGTGCTCTAGCTAGTATAATAATGCAAAAAGAATCAAAAATAAAACAAAGCAAACATTTCCAGGTTTCTAGAGACAGAGAAACAGTCTAGATTCCTTAAAAAATCCTAGTTGCTGAACTGGTTGAAAAAAAGCTTCACACAGTTTGTGGGACGTTTAAATGCTTATGTTTTGATAAAAACCCTGTAATTCAGGAATGAAACTAGAATCAATAGCTTGAAAATGTATATCCAATGAATTGCAAAATCCGCATTCTGCTTGTCCTTGTAAGGCATGATAGAAATTCCCGTAAAGTTGCTCCTTTCTCTACCTTGCTTTGACAACATTACATTACGAATGATAATGATGACGCGTGCATCTACGTTAGTCTTTCTGTTGAGAGGATATCAGTCACTGAAGCAGCATGTTACTAAGAAAGTATTTTGAAGCATAGAGTAGGAAGAATGTTTAGGTTCGAGTTGCAGAAGGAAACTTTGCTTAGTCAACAAATCATAGATCCATAGTGGGTTTGAACAAGGAGGTATCAAGGTATCATTTCCAATAGATAAAAACATGACTGTCATAAAATTCAGGAATGAATATGGACCAGGAATTCATTTATGGCATTATTGAGGGAACCAGCCCAGTATTGCTGATCTGAGAACATTAGTGGAATTGGATATTTATAGGCATTTAAAAAAAAAAAGAATGTTTAAATAAGATTTGTAGGTTAGGTATAAAAATGGTTAATGCCTCACAGGGTAATAAAACCATAACTTTTGGGGTTATCCTTTCTACCAGACAAATATCTACAAATTAGCATGAACCCTTGCAGTGTATAGATCTGATCAAACAGAAAATACTCAGGTCAAATACAGATAGATTTTTCTAGAGCTACACTGTCTATAGTAGCCACTAGCTACTTACATTTTTTTAATTTAAATTAATTAAAATCAAATACAATACAGATTCAGTTTCCCAGTCACAGTAGCCACATTTTAAGGGCTCACTAGACACATTTGGCTAGTGGCTACATTATTGGACAGTGTCTCCATCACTTCAGAAAGTACTATTGAACAGTATCCTTCTAGAGAATTAATCTTTGAGCAGACCTGTTTTACAATGCCTGCATATGTCATTTAAAGAACATATCACTTCCCTTTTTGCTTTATTTCCAAGCTTTTGGATGCTGTTTTATAAACAAAGGCATCTTAAAGATCTCCTTGTCTACCTTCTCCACCCTTCTTTTTTTAATAGAAGAGTATCTGAAGATAAAGGTTTATGTAAGTTCACAAAAAGTTTACTCCTCTTACTGCTAAAGAGTTTAGTGGGGCCATTGAACCAGTTATGCCCATTGGGTCGAATGAACTATTCTGGACAAATGCAAAAACTAGGAGAAGATTTTATTGTAAATACTTATATTTATGATAACACTCTCTTGATCCATTGGTTTAGGTCATCCTCAGTCCTTAGATAGCAAAAAGAAAGGCATCAAGAGGTAGTCATTATTTTACAGAATAATTAAATCACTTAGTTTGGCATAGCAAGAAGTTGTGTTTGCAATTTTTTATCATAAAACTACCTATGCTTTTGAAATGTCCTCTGTGATGCTTTGGACAGACTTATGTACTCTTTGGCTTATGATGCTAGATTTGCACCTGTAACTCAGTGATTTTGTGTGTGTTGTTTTTCAGATGTGCAACAAATGGCGATTGACTGGCTCACCAGAAATCTCTATTTTGTGGATCATGTCAGTGACTGGATCTTTGTTTGTACTTACAACGGGTCTGTATGTGTCACCTTGATTGATCTGGAGCTTCATAATCCTAAGGCAATAGCAGTAGATCCAATAGCAGGGTAAGAAATTCTTCTTTGTAGTGTCTGATCTGAAATAGTTTCCATAAAAAATATGTATATATATACCAGTGTCTGATGAGAATTGTAGAATATAAGATTATGGTCTCAACTTTTTTTGTTAAATGTTGATTTTAACAACTGCATTGCAGGAAAGAAAAAAGGTTGTAATTTACCATGCAGAACCTGGGGAAGACCAATTCCTCAACACATCAATATTGCAGGCCTAACCTAAGACACAAACAACCTGCCATGCTCCCAGGAATTGCTTTGGGGTCACCAGAGAAGAAACTCAAGATCGTTTTAGGTTAGAGAAAGGAGACTAAATTACTTAGCAGTGGATCTTGTAGTTAGCAAACTTCAAAAATGCTACTTGAAAGATATACTATTAACAAACTTATGTCCAACAGAACATTTAGGATTTATAAAAGGGGTATAATACATGTTCAAGGGTACTACTAAAACATTGTCATCTTTGTTAGTTGAGACAACTTTTTCTCTGACTACTGATATGTAAACACTGTATTGTTATGGAGTTACTGAATTCTTCATAAAAATCCATCTTCCCTTTTTCTGACTTTCCAAGTTTGCAAGCTACTTTATTGGGTAAAAAGAGGCCTTATCTGATCTTCTTTTGGCTAATAGGCTCATTAATCTTTTTTAGTATGTCACAATTTGTCAAAATATAGTCAAAAATGTTTAAATTCTCATCAACTTTTTTCATGTGATTAGAAAATCAATTAAGGAATTTATGTTTTAATTTTATAAATGTTATGATATTATTAGAAGGGGAGGGGCAAAAAAAAAATGTAGAGAGTCCTATAAATTCAGTTCTTTCACCAGTCGGTATTGGTCAAGGATACTTTCAAATTAATGATATAGTGTACAACTTTAACTGAAGGAGCTGTTGTTTTTTTCAGATATAAGTTGTAGCAAAGATTTGAAAACTGAAATTTTATCTTCTTATTGTTTTAATCGTCCCCAGGCAGTTCAGGCTGAACTGTCTGATGGAACATATCCTAAACCGCCATAAGCATCCATTCAATAAATGGGAAAATATTTACTGAAGAAACAGCTGTCATCCATATGTGGACTTTTGTCACTCTTTACTTAAAGTCTGATTGAATATTAAGATGCATCATCACAATGGTTCTGATTTTGACAAGAACAGCTTGCACGTAAGAACTTTGCTAGCAAGGCTGTGTAATATAATTCTTGAATGTGGCTCTATTTGTATTTGCAGCAGATGGTTACTTGACTCAATCTGACTGCAGTGATGCTTCAAAAGACATTAGTAAAAGAAGTTGTATTTAAACTGATTTGTTTGGGTTGTTGGGTAAGCGTAGTAAGAAAGAACTGGAAATTTACAAATGTGCTAACAACACTCTTTTGGCATTCTGTTTAGGAATATATTTGCTTGCATGTTTTTCCCTGGATATGCTAACTGAATATCAAATTAGCCTTTAGACAGTCTTATCTGTGAAAAATGTTAAGAGGTGAAGCTATTGTGTTTCTCCCCTCATTATACCACTGTTATCCTTTCCCCCTTCTTACAAACAAAGATCCAGAGACCCTTTTCGAATAAAACTGCCAATCAGGAATGCAATATATGTGAACACCATCTCCCTTTCTGAGCAGCAACATATTTTATGTTCTCAAACTTCCTATTTCTCCCTGTCATTACATGAAAGAACCATGTTTTGTCATTTTTGTCAAAGGAATTAGAAATAGAAAACCCCCACATTGTTTGCACTTATTCTCTGCTGGATTCCTTTGGGCCCAGTGACTGTTTAAATGTAATTTTGTCATGTATCATTTATCACAATAGGTTCTGCGGAATTTTTTGTTTGAGTTTGCCCTGTCTCTCTAGCACAGGTTTTCAATCATGAGTCAGAAATCAGAGAGGGAAAAGCTCTGCTCTTTTATAAATATGTGTTTGTAATAGAACGCTTTCAAATACATTTTACTTTTAATATCATAAATTTGGCTAGGATTTATGTGCTGATATCTAGGGAAGGAACAGTAGGTTTTTCCTTTAACTTCTACTTTGGGGCCTGCTGGAGAGTAATTTGAATAGTTGAGACTAGAACAGCTCTGCATGACCTACTAAAAGGGAAATGTGCCACCGGTGAAATTTCTCCTACCTTTTTCTAATTGTATGGGGTGATATTCTTTGGCTCTGTCTGTAATAATTTCAATTCAGAAAACATCAGAATGTATTTAAAGTCTGACCCAACTCTTTGAGCTTGACCTTAACAGGTATGGAAATGGAGGGAGTTTGCCTTACCTCCTCAAAGGCTGCATTGAAAAAATATCTTTTACTCGGCTATGCTTTTAATGTCACTTTTCTCAATCTCCTATTCCCTTCTTATCTAATAACTATTACAGTATTGTCTTTTTTTAGTTTAATTTTTTTTTTAATTCTCCGTGGGTTGAACATAGATTACTAATTTTCTCTCAATATGACTTGAACCAGGCTTCAATCCAAATCTGGCAGGAAGAGATTGTTTATAAACATTACTTATGCATGCTCTTGTTTTTTTAGTGGACTTTTAATTCAGGCTAATTTTCTGGAGATGCTTCTTGAGAGTTTCTTCTTCCTGTCAAAGTTTAGCAACTTTTTTCAACGGTTCCTTGAAGAAATTTCCAAAATTATTTTGATAGAGTCAGTAGAATTGAAAGGTAGCATAAGACCATAGTTCAACCAACATCAAAAATAGCATTTCTGGCCGTGGTTATTAGGGCTCTGCTTGTTTAATGGGTAAGAACTTGGTGCTGGAGTCATTCTCCTTGGGATCAAATCCTGGCTGCACCAGTTACCAGCTGTGTGATGTTGGATGCCTCTTTGTTCCTTTGTTTTTTCATCTTAAAAATGTGAGTAATGATGATTCTTACCCTAAAGGGCTGTTGTGAGGATTAACTAAGGTCAAACATATAAAGTACTTCCACACTTTCTGAGTTGTAGAATATGTGAAGTTCTCTATTTCACGTTGCCTCAAAAATAACTACTAATATTTCCAGCTCTTATGATACCATTATGAGTAGACTGCTGAGACCAATATCCCATCCTATTCTTGGGGGTGGGGGGATAAAATCGGGGGGGCGGGAATCTCCTTTCTTCTCTCCTTGTGTTCTCATGGCTAGGCTAATAGTAAAATTGACACAAGGCCAGATTAACAGGAGAAAAACCCAGTTTAATACATATGTATCGGAGACCATAAAGAAATGATGCTCTGAGAGTAAACAAAGCAGTTAGTATATATACATCTTTTACACACAGAAAAAATAAATATGTGAAGAATTGACAGGACAAAGAAACTTAGACTTGAGGTGCATTATTAGTGAGGAACTTAAGCAGAGTTTGGGTTTGAAGTAGTAAGTTAGCAAGGTTTGTTTATGCAGGCTTCTTGGCCCTGAATCCCCAGCTCTGGCAATAAGGATGCAGGGAGAGCTCCTTTCCCATGGGAGACTTATTTCCTGATTTCAGGGAGAACAGAGACAGGAGGGGTGAATGCACTTTTTGCTTCTCAAATAACTTCCATTCAAAAAATGAATATGCTATTGTGGAATATTTTGGGGTGGTCTGCCCTGAGCCCCAACACTCTTAAAGATGATCTTTTCATCTCCAGCCCCATTCTCTTTCTACTACAAACCTTCCTAAAATGGTTTATATCATATAGACTAAATCTATTATATAATAAAGAGGAGGGTAAATGAGAAAAAAAAAGTGGTATAGCCTGGGAACAAAGAAAAAATACGTATAGGATGTTGAAGGAGAAAAGTACAGAGCAACTGAAGGTATAGGAAAAAAAAGTAGCAGAGGAAACATTTTAATAATTGATTTTGTGAAAGATGTATTTGGATTACCTTCAAGGTCCTTCAAAATACAAAGGTGAAGAATGAAATCCATTCCTAGTTACCTTTGTCAATTGAACTGTGTTTTTGAATATGGCGTTGTTTCAGTAATAAACCATGTAGTATTTGGGTCTCAAGAGAGTTGTCACTGAGGACAGGAGTGGAGCTAGTTTACAATCTTGGTTCTAAGGTATGGTCCTGAGCTTCATATTAAATTAAAATCATCACACTAAATTTGAGACAAGAATTCATTTCACCATGAACGTCAAATTCTGGCAATGATATTGCAAAAGAGGAAATCAATTAATCCTAAGCATGATAATTATTAGAAAAACAGAATAAAATTAAAAGATATTTTAGTGATGGTACTGCAGTTGGAATTGAAAATTTGGGAAAAATATATTTTTTGGACTTGGGGTACCATATACAGAACCTAAACTCTATAAAGCTGTGTGAGATGACTAAATTTAGGGAGGGAGAAATCTCCCATGTCATGTGAAACAGCAGAAAATGAATATTTTCCACTTATACTCTTTTTCTTTGTAGGATAAACTTTCGCCTTGTAGAGAGTGAATGGCAGCGTGATACATAGGTTTTATTTGTGAATCTGTGATTCCATGTCAGTAATGAAGGAAAAATGTGTTGCCTTTGTTCTCTACAAGAGCAAACCATCTGCCAGGAGACGGAGACATGAAGCTCAAGTCGAGGAAGCTGAATTCACACGGGAGCGATGGACAGTATTTAATAGTTTATAAACCCTTTCCCATCACCCACCTGGATCCCCATTGTTGATGAAATTATTCATGGCTGAGAAATTAAAGATAGAATTAAAGTTAACAGCCATCAAAGAGCAAGACTTACTAATGAAATTCTAATCTAGATGCTATGTGAATGTGGGAAGCTAGAAAATGAAGCAGGTTTGCCTATGCTCACGATAGGGGTTCTGTAACAAGGAGATCCTTGGGGTAGATATCAGGTTTCTCAATTCTGTGAGGTGGCTCGTAGAGCCAGCCCAACTTCCAACTCAGAGCCTGTATTGACTGTTCACTTACATGAGTAGAATTGTTGTAGACCTTTAACCAATAAACCCCTCGGACTACACCGTGGGCAAATTAAACCTACAGTATTGCACCTCCACAACCACTACCTACTGCTTTGAGGATTCAGATGGTTCTGAAGTTGCTATTGATTTGAACGTTAGGAAGCATCTAAAGACATGCCCCTATGCACTCTTTTTCTCCTCATGGAAGTATCAATCTTGGAGGGTTGCATGGTCATCTGCAATTCATGACTGCCCCTAATCTTTTGAAATTCATGTTCACATTTTGATGGGTTGCAAATTGTAAGTCCTGACTTTTTAACCAGGAACTACCCTCTACACACACTCACAAAAAAACTACTCATATAGATATATCTTCTAGCCTCCTTCACCATCTCAGTATAGGCATGTGACAGGTTCACACAATCAGATGCACCTCCCCATTGTTCAGGGAGAGAAATGTTTCTTGAAGATATGGAAACTTAATCTTCCTCGGAATCTTCTTGAATATTCATTTTCGTTAGTAGAAAACTCAGAAAAATTGAGAAATTCCAATATTTTCAATAATCGTTCTCCTGAATTTGTGTATTGATCTGCTATAATTTCCCTCTTGGGCATCTTGAACTTAGTTTCTTAAAAAAAAAAAAAGAAGAAAAAAAATGCCAATGAACGAAACTAACTCCTAAAATTATGTTTTGGGTTACTAGTGTATCTTTGAAACAATCTTGGTCCTGCACACAGGAACAGTACTCAGGTGGGCTGACCTTTGAATTCACCTATATGAAGGAGAGTGCCAAGGAAGTTATTTGCCCACTTCTCTTTACACTCACTGAGTGATTCATGCAGTATAATGACAACATCCCTAGTCTTATAAATTTGTACTAATTATTCCAAAAATTTTGCCAATGTGTTTTCTTATCTGTAGCAATAAATTCAAGTAGATATTGTTAAAACATTAGCTATATTTCCATCTTTTTTTCTATCCATAATCTATCTAAAGATTTACATGATTATTCTCTATTTTACAACACTACTACCTTCTCTAGATGAGTCTAACACTCCTGGATCGCATTTACGTTCATAGAAAATTATCTAAGCAATAGGCATCTATTTTAGACCAATTTACTAAGCGCTTCAGAAGAGTTATCACTTGCCACTTTTCAATCCAAAGTTCTTCAGGAGTTGCTGATGTGAAATAGGCAAGACGACATGGATATGCAAGTGTGTGTTTCATAGTTTGCACTATTTTGACTGAAGTTGTTGAAAGTCTCTCTCAATGGTATAAATCCATATTAGCTGTCTTATATATGACTCAAATTCTTCTCATTAATTAATTTTGTCTAGGTTTAACCTCTCCAAAATTTCCTCTCCAGATCTTTCCTCAAGTGGCCGTTCATGTATGGCATTACCTTTAATTACTGTCTCGTTCAGTTACAAATGATTTTTCTATTATATTGTGATTAGCCTGGGGATATGGCAGAGAAATTTGAAGTGGTTTATGTTTAGCACAGGCTTTACTGGAAACTTAACCCAAATTGATTCAATTCCCACTGTGTTCTTGACTCATATCATTCATAAAGTCAAAATAATGCAAATCATTCTACATCTCTCTTTGCTCTTTTCTATTCTCTCCTCTCTTTCTTGTTCACTCTGTAAGTTTGTTAAGCTTATCTCTCCATTACTGAGTTCACAATTCTATTTCTAGTAGTTATGCTCAATGTCTTCCCAACCTTCCCATCATTCCCTGTAAAAGAGATTTCTTCTCTGAATTCTCACTCTGATTAAAGCTGTCCACTCAAATATATAGACCAACAGAAAAACAATTGTGCATAGCTTAAATTACAAAGGAATTTATGATTTTACTTAAAAATCTAGATATAGGACAGTTCCTAGGTTGGTTATTTTAGTGGCTCAACAGTTTTGTTAAGGACGTGGCTTCTTTCTACCTCTTTGTTCTGTAATGTTATCTTTAGTATATACTTCTCAGGCTAATTCCCCTGTGGTCATTAGATGGCTACTGAAGTTCAAGGGATCCCATATAGAAACACAATATTCAGTTAAAAAACAATATTTTTTCTTCCTTGAGTGTGGAAGAGCACCCAAAGCAGACATTCTCTCATGTCTTCTTGATCATAACTGGGGTACATGCCACCTAAATGAGAAAACACTAGATAATTTTTATCATTGACATATGAAAGGCAGAGATACATAGGAGTAAATTTGGGACCAAGCCAACATGGAAGAAAGAAAAATGGATTATGAACCAACATCATCTACTATAACCACTATCAGATGATACTCCTTTCTCATATATAGTCTTTTGTCTTTTCGTTGTTCTTCCCAGGCACTGAGGGGTCCCTTTTTGCTTAGCTAAATCTGTTTGGATTATGGACAAGTATTTTGTTCCAACCTTTCATTCCCTCTTCTAGGAGATCACCTCCATTTCCTTTTTGCCAAGGTCTTTGAAACTCATTCTGAGGAATATTTTTCTTATCTCTTTTGAAGGCAAATGACAGGGGATTTTTTTTTCTGTAACATTTTATCCAATACTGAGAAGATGTTGCAGTGGGGGCACTCTGGATAACATTCATAGTATCCCTATTTTTATCTTTAAAGACACAATTTAAGAAACTGACGAGAGCTTTTATTCTATCAGATTCTTCAACACTTGCAGAAGCTATGCGAATATTTCTAAACCACTGGGGTAATATTAAGTAAATTATTGTTTCACTTATAAAATAATTCTCAAGTGGCACGAAAGCTTTTTTACTCTCTGCCAGAGAATAGTTAACATACTGGAAGAATCTGTGCCATTATTAGAAAAGAATAATTTTATATTTTCAAGTAGTTTAAAATTACTTCTAATTGTTTCCTACATAAAGTCCTATGAAAGCGGACAGTAGGTACAAGCCAGTGGTACTGCTTTTGAAAATGTGTAGACAACTTTCCTGTATCACTGAGGTATGATCAGGGCATCAAAGATAATGATATGATCTATTCTCTCATGGAACTTGGAGTACAACAGTTATGTATCAAATATCAAACATGATAATCAGAAGATACAGTTATTGTAGTGTACAAAAAAATTCTAAACAACAAACAAAATACTAAGCAGTAATTTATCTGAAATTTCTCAGGAAAATAATGGGTCAGGTTCAAAATGTTATTTTCTAAGAACTGAGAGAATCTTGGTTTGTGAACACCACAAAGGAAAGAACAAAAATTAAAAGCAATAAAATAAGTACTTGACACCATTCCCCTTGTACATTACCACTCTTTCATACACAACATAAATTCAGGATATTACCATAGGCCATATAATTATATTCAACCAAAAAAAAAAAAAAGAATGAGAAATAAAAAGCAACAAGCAGCTTTTATGCTGAGTTATGTTTTGTTCTGCTTGACTGCTGAGCCTTGCAGGATATTGAACCAAAATTGATGTTTTCCCTTGAGCCAGATTCTTAGTGGTTTGACTTTGGAGAAATATCTGGCATTAGGGTCAAGGTGGATGTTTTCCAGTGTCAAGTGGTTTTTATTCAAAAGTTTTGTTTTCAGTCATGTAGAGGGAAAAGGCAAATGTTGAGAGTATTTGGTCTTCTTTTGGTCTTAGTGATATAATTGTCTTTGTAAGCACATAAAAGTGGTGCTTAGACAGGAAGCATCACACTTCCTGATTTATAGTATAGCTATACTATAAAGCTATAGTCATCAAAACAGTATGCTACTGACATAAAAACTGACAAATAGACCAATGGAGCAGAGTTGAGAGCCCAGAAATAAGCTCAAGCATGTATGGTCAACCAATATTTGACAAGGGAGCCAAGACTATTCAATGGAGAAAAGTCAGTCTTTTCTATAAATGGTACTGGAATAATTAGATATTCATGTGTAAAAGAATAAAATGGACCTCTAACTTACACCATTCACAAAAATTAACTCAAAATGGATTAAAGACTTAATTGTAAGATCTGAAACCATAGACTCCTAGAAGAAAACATAGGAATAAAACTCCTCCACTTGGGTCTTGGTAATGAATTTTTGGATGTGACACCTAAAGTACAAGTAACATGTAAAAAATAAACAAGTGGGACTACATCAAACTAAAAAGCTTCTGCATACCAAAAGAAACCATCAACAAAGTGAACAAATACCTTATGGAATGGGAAAAAATATTTGCAAACCACACATCTGGTGGAAGGTTAATACCCAAAAATATTAAAAACCTCATGCCACTCAATAGCAAAGAACCAAATAACCCAGTTTACAAATGGACAAAGGACCTGAATAGACATTCATCCAAAGAAGATATACAAAAGGCCAACAGGTACATGAAAAGATGCTCAACATCACTAGTCATCAGGGAAGTACAAATTAAAACCATAATGAGATCACTTCATACCTGTTAAAATGGCCATAATCCAAAAGCCAAGATAAAACAAGTATTGGCAAGGATGTTCGAGAGAAGGGAACCCTCGTACACTGCTGATGGGATTGCGAATTGGTACAGCCACTACAGAAAACAGTATGGAGGATCCTCAAAAAACTAAAAATAGAACTACTGTGTGATTCAACAATTCCACTTCTGGGAATATATTCCAAGGAAATGAAAACATTAACTCAAAAAGACATCTGCACCCCTATGTTAATTATATCTTTATTTATGATAGCCAAGACATGGAAACAATCCGAGTGTCCATCCATGGATGAATGGATAAAGTTGTGATATATATACAATAGAATATTATTCAGTCATTAAAAAATGAGGAAATCCTACCATTTGCAACACCGTAGATGGACTTTGAAGGCATTATGCTATTGAAATAAGTCAAACAGAGAAAAACAAATACTTTATGATCTCACTTATTTGTGGAATCTGGGGAAAAAAGAAAAACCTCATAGAAAAAGAGATCATACTTGTGGTTACCAGAGGCAGAAGGTGGGGAGAGGGGGAGTTGGAGGAAGGTGGCCAAAAGGTACAAACTTCCAGTTATAGGATAAATAAGTACTTGGGATATAAGGTACAACATGGTAACGATAGGTATCACTGCTGTGTGATATATAGGAAAGTTGTTAGGAGAGTTAATCCTAAGAGTTCTCACCACAGCAAGAATTCTTTTCCTTTTTTTCCTTTCTTTTTATTGTATTTATATGAGGAAATGCATGTTAGATGAATGTATTGTGGTAATCATTTCATAATATGTGTAAATTAAATATCATGTTGTATGCTTTAAACTTATACAGTGATGTATGTCAATTATTTCTCAGTAAAATTGGTAAAAGTGTAGAGTAAAAAAATTGTGCTTAGGTAAACAACTAACTGCAGATAAATTGTACTCCAATGACATCCTAAAATAATTTAAAGCTTTTTGGGAAAAACAACACAAACAATTTTTGCCATTGTTCTTCTTCATAATGATAGAATATAGTTATGGTAACATCATCAACAACCAAACTATTTAGCAAATCCCTATATTTACTTCCTAATCTGGTTTAGAGTGACATAAAATGAGATTAAAAAGCTGCATAAAGAAGAAAATGTTTCTGCTTTCTGGAAGCCTTCAGCCTAGGCCTCAAAATGGAATTTAGAATTAGAAATCTAACTAATTTGAAGGTATACCTAAGGTGATTAATTCACCTCATAAATTCAATCAGATCTGTATGAAGTGTTTGGAACTCAACAATGATCAAAAAGCCTTCAAGGGGCCGGCCCCAGGACCGACTGGTTAAGTTTGCATGCTCTGCTTCGGCGGCCCAGGGTTTCACCAGTTTGGATCCTGGGCAGGGACATGGCACCACTCAATAGGCCATGCTGAGGTGGCATCCCACATGCCACAACTAGAATGACCCACAACTAAAAAGATATGCAACTATGTACCAGGGTGCTCTGGGGAGAAAAAGGAAAAATAAAATCTTTAAAAGAAAAAAAAGGCTTCAAATTGATAAGATATCTGATTCATTTTTTTATGAAAGCAAAAACACCCTGTTTTGTTTTTTAAATAACTTAGTATGAATTTAATTTAGAAAGATATTTCAAATGTATACGTGCAATTTAATTTGTTTATTAATTAAAATGACTGCATAAAACAATTATAATTTTCACAGAGTACACACTAAGGTTTGAATGAATATCAATGGAATAATCCCCTTATAACAACTGTATTTATTAGTGTAATGGAGTTCCTTTTATAAACTTCAAAACTATATTTCTCACTCATTTATGAATCCACTAAGCATGTTTCAGGTGAATAGACAGCTTCCTCCATGTGATTATTCTGGGATCAAGATTCCTTCCATTTTTTGGCTCTAGAATCTCATAGGGCCTTGGAGTATTATGTTCTCAACTAGTGGAAGGGGAAAGATGTTGAAGATGTGTAGGCACAGTTGGATGCAAGGGGATCAGGGAAAGGTAGCACCTGGCAAGGCAGTTGCCTGCCCATGACAGCATCATACTATGGAAGTGGGAGCATGCATTTTCAATGAATACTTTGAATTACAATGAATACCTTTTTTACATTTCTACCACAGCTTTCTCTTCTGGCTACCCAAATATTTATATGCATTCTTCTTTCCATAAATAGAATATACTACATTTATGTCAAAGTAGCTGATCTCCAGGTGATGTGCAGTCTTCTCCATCATGTCCTTTTGTGGTTCCTTTTTGTACAGCAAACCATGAACCAAAAGACAAGATATCTGCCCCACTGTCCCCTCCATACCTTGTGTAAATTCATGGACCAGGGATAGAATAACAAAAATTGCCCATTTAGAAAATGGAAGACTGCAGGCACACAGTACTCATTGGTACAGAGCAATAATGAAATCCTGCCAGATGGGCAAAGTACAGACCTTCCTCCCTGGCAGTTTGGAAGTCACTTGTCTAGATGCTTGTTCTTTCCCTGCAATATTACCCTTTGTCCATGGATCTCCTTTACCTCTATTTCTGCTGGTAGGTTCTTTCTACTCTATTGTGCTCAGCGTTTATTCTGAAGCTGACCATGGGGAATATCCTCCCCGGGGGCTCTCTCTATTTCACAAACTGTTTCTTGTTGCTTTAAAGTCATTTTAAGGTTTGAAGAGACAAAAGATTTTGTCAGCTAGGCTCATGGCTTTTTGCAGTTATAAATTCCCTTGAAAATTAAAAGAATTTTGATTTCTTTGCTTCCCATTACTTCTGTATACCAATAACCACACTCAAAGTTATATTCTAGAAATAATTACCAAACCCAATTTATTTCTTTCCACCTCACTCTCTTGGTTTTCTCTTTCAAGATATTGGTGGTCACGTTGAGGCCTGAAACAATGCTTCAGTGGGAAGCAAACACTTTTTGTCTGAAGGCTAAATTCCTCTATTTAATTGAGAAATCTTAATTGGCTTTTGTTGCTCAAAGCGATTTTCAGTATTTATTCTGACTATTCAGGTCCTGGAAGCAATTGGCTTTCCCAAATCTGGGAGGCTCCAATTTGGGACTTGTTCTATACTCTTTCATTTTTTGCTATTAACCAGCCAATTCTAACCTACACTCATTTTGGGGGGTAATATCTTGCCAAAGTAAGCATGTAGTAACTAAAACAACTACTAGTGTCACACTTTTAAACTTCTTTCCTGAAATCCACAGTCTCAATAAGCATTTGTCCTTCCTTCCAAGATATTTTCCAAGATATTGCAAATGACATTTTTTATCAAATATTTTTAACTTTGATTATTTTTAGTCTTGAGCAATAGTTATCTGGCTGCTGCCACCTTACCATTAAGCCAATGTTATATATTTTAGGCTTTTACAAAGGTGATTCTGTACTTGTGCTACCAACTTCTGAATGTGTGATGGTAACACTCACTGCTATAAATTTCAGTGGATAGCACAATAGGAATTTGTTCTTCGTTTTACTGCGCAAGTTAGAGTCCAGTCCATGTGTTCCTAGTAATCAAGCAGCTTTTCTCCACGTGATGATTTAAATATGAAGGCTTATTTCGTCTTGTGGTTTCTATATCCTTTAGGACCTCAGAATATTCTGATTTTTGACCAGAGAAACAGCACATCTGCTTTTTTAAAACTCCAGCAACATCTAGTCACTTGGTCACATTGGGAGCAAGGAGGTTAGAAAATATGGTGTCTTGCTGGGAAGTTGTCAACCACTCCACATTTTAGAAAGAGAGGGGCACGAGTTTCTGGTTGACAGGTGACTGTCTCTGCCACTGTAATCACTATCTGATTTTGTTTATTTTCTTCCCTTTTGGTTACTAACAAATTAAACGTGGAACAAGTTAACATGTCAAAGCCTTTGCTTCTAAAAAGTATTTGAAATTGAATGCATTCATCTTTTTCCAAGGTTTTTTACACTCTCCTGAATGCTCAGAATTCAAGCTTTTCATTTTACCTTGAATAAATCATTTTCATTACATTCATCTTTCCTCTTGAGTCATTCATGAATCCAAATCATGTATTAAAAGTTTGCCTAGCAAACAGATAATCAGACAAACAAGTTGATTATATCCTGGCCATTGAGTAAATAATAGCCATCTCTACATTGGGGAAATTTCTCTAAATACCTAGTGCAAGATTCCTAGAACCTAAGCACCCTCTTCTCTGGAACGGCTAGAAACACTGTAAGAAACACTTTTAGGACATCAGAATCATTGTTCTTCTTCCATTTGTGCTTCTAGAGATCTCACTACTACTCCCAGCCCATAGAACTTCTTGTTTTCCAGACTAGGTGTCTTGGATTTTATTTGGTTCGCACTTGGTTATTAATTATCCTTTTTTTGTTTTGGAGGATACACTGAATAAATGTAATATTTGCGTAAAATCAGTCTGAAAGCAAAGGACAAAATGGATTATTGGTGGCGGCAACACTAGAGGTAAGAGAAAGAGAAGGCATTTGAAATAGTATAGTATATTAAATAAGTATAGAATAAGAATGGTATGTTTTAGAATACTTTTGACACTAACGGAAATCCTAACTCCAACTGGCTTAAACAATAATTTAGTTTATTTTCTCACTTAAGGGAAAGCCCAACAAAGAACAAGGTAGGCTGGAACCATGCTTGGCTGAAGTGATGCCTCAATGACATCATCAGAGATCCATATCCCTTCCATATCTCTGCTCTGCCATCCACAGCTACATCCTAATTCCTTTTCCCCATAGTTATAAGGTCGCTGCCAGCAGCAACTGAGGAAAATTGCTTACTTATTCTCATGCAGCAGGAAATAAAAAGCAACCTGACCCCTAAATATAGATTGTAAATCCGTTACTTAAGTCTGAATGGGCTAAATAAGGTTGCTTTCTCATACCTGCAGCAATATCAGTTGCTGGGGAAATATCACATACTATTTGGATTTATATTAGTCAGAGTCCACCCCAAGATCTGGAAGTGGGTTCACTTTCCTTGGAGTCATGTGGGCTTTGGTGGTGGTGGAGGGCATATGGGGAATGGCTATCTGAACATAATGAATTTTCTGTTAACAAAAAGAACTGGAACAAGCAAAACAGATACTTGGAGTGAGAATGGAAGAAAGATGTATGGATTTAATGTCATGGGAATATTTACTGTGGAATGCAAACTACTTGAGAGTAAAATCGTGTCCTTCCTGATGGATATTTTGAGGTTCTTTATCAAAGCCCTGTGAATACTAGATAAGGATGGTAATGGAAGTGATAATGATGATGATGATGAAAAAGATGGCAGTGAAAGCTGCATCAATAACACCACTAAGAGTGATGCTTGCCTCAACAAGGCAATTATTGAAACTGTGTAGCTACCAAGCTTGTTTTTTGATTTTGAAGGATGCTAAATTTAAAGAGAAATCCCTAGTTTGTTCCATAGGGAAAGATATTTTAGAGATCTTTAGTAACTTCCCAATAAATGAGACAGACATAGATTTAGATGATTTAACATAAGGAAATTTCTAGAAAATAGGATTAGCTGCTAAAAACTTTGCCTTCTTTAGATCTCCTTATTCTTTGGATCTGTATGTGCTCTTGTTATTCAAAGACAAGTAGCTGAATAGGATAAGCAGACTGATAATACGTAAATTCAAAGCTGCTTAACAAAGAAAATATTTTTTTAAGCCAAGCCTGGTTTTTTAAAGAATTATGTTTTCATAGAAGTATTTCATATATCAGATTCCATTTATCATATGACCTAATATTGCATGATTTAAAAAATAATGTTAAATGCATTTCATTAAAATTAATTATTTTAAGAGTGACATCGGCAACATGGTGGAGTGAGCAATTCCCTTTGACTCTCCCCCTCTAAATTACAACTAAACAGACATTCCTTAACCAACAAAGGCTACCCACACAGCACAACAGGGTGCCAGAGACACCCACACAGCTGTACATTTAAAGGTGGGTGGACTGAATCCCTGGGAAGCAGCAGTGAGCAAGGTTGCAGAGCCCCACACAGCAGCTGGCATGACTCTAAGAGAAAGTGGGAGCAGCCCAGTCTGCATGCGAATGCCTTAGGAGGGGTAAGCTGGTCTACAGGAGTGCCCACTGCGCTATAGTGGCCCTGCCAGTGGGAACACTTCTGACAGAGTGACTGCAGCTCAGCCCCTGCAATGAAGCCCGCCCACCAAGCACAGAGACCAGTGCAACTATAACAGGCGGTGAGGGAAGCCTAGCCAGCATGTAAATGCCTTTGGAAGAGTAACCTGGCCTGTGGGAGCTCCCACTGTGTTGTAGTGGCCTTTCCAGTGGGAACACTCCCTACTGAGTGCCCACAGCTCAGCCCCCATGAAGCAGTCCTGCATGCCAAGCACAGTGGCTGACATGACTGTAAGAGGAGGTAGGGGCATCACTACACATTCGTGAATACCTTTGGAGGGGCAGCCCAGCCTGCAGGAGTGCCCACTGTGTTGCAGTGGCCCAACAGTGGCAACACTTCCCACCCAGTGGCCTCAGCTCAATACTCCAATGATGCCCTGCCCACGAAGCACAGCAGCTTAGACAAACCACCAGTAAGCACAGTGCTGGCCCATGCCTGTGCAACCTCCCTGCTGAGCAGAGAAGTCCCACCACCACAAGAACCTCCCACAAAGCAGCTGCAGCCAGCCTGCACAAACGCAGAGCAACCATACCTGAGCAACATTCAGCAGACAGGGTGGGATCAGAAACACAGCTCCTGCTTCTCCTCAGTGGTGACAGGTTAAATCTGTGACCTGATACTACCACAATTGTGCCAGCAAAGGATCAATCCATCAGACACCATGAAAAACAACAGTAACACTTCAGAAAAGAGGGAAAATGACAAGTCTCCAGAAACCACTCCTGAAGTCACAGAAATTTTTAATCTAAATGACAGGGAATTTAAAATAGTGCTCATAATGAAACTCAACAAGTTACAAGGAAACTCTGAAAAACAAGTCCATGAGCTCAGGAATAAAATTAATGTGCAAAAGGAACATTTCACCAAAGAAATTGAAGCCCTTAAGAAAAACTTTGCAGAAATTCTGCATATGAATAACACAACTAATGAGATAAAAGATAATCTAGAAAACATAAAAAATAGAGCTGACATTATGGAGGACAAAATTACTGAATTAGAGGACAGGAATCTGGAAATGCTTCAGGTGGAGGAGGAGAGAGAACCAACATTTTTTTAAACAGGAAGAAATTCTTTCAGAAATATCCAACTCAATTAGGAAACACAACATAAGGATTATAAGTATTCCAGAGGGAGACATGAGGTAGAAAGTTGCAGAGAGCTTGTTCAAAGAGATAATTGCTGAGGACTTCCCAAACCTGGGGAAGAAACTGGATTTACAAGTATACAAAGCCAATAGAACTCCTAATTACATCAATGCAAAAAGACCTTCTCCAAGGCATATATAAGTAAAACTGGCAGAAGTCAATGACAAAGAAAAAATATTAGGGGCAGCAAGACAGAAGAAAATAACCTACAAATGAACCCCTATCAGGCTTTCAGCAGATTTCTCAGCAGAAAGCTTAAAGGCTAGGAGAGAATGGAAAGACAAATTCAAAATACTGAAAGACAAAAACTTTCACTCAAGACTATCCAATGAAACTATCCTTCAGATATGATGGAGAAATAAAAGCTTTCCCAGATAAACAAAAGCTTAGGAAGTTCATTTCTACTAGCCTTCCCTTACAAGAAATGATGAAGGAAGCCCTTATACCTGAAACAAAAAGGCAAAGGTTTATAAACCTTTCAGCAAGGAGATAAATAGACAGAAAAAATCAGGAAATTCCAGCTCTCTATCAGAAAAAGTTAGCAAACAATTATAACAAAACATAAAGAGAAGGCAAGCACCAGAAATAAATATAAACACTTCAGTTTAGTCACAAACTCACAACACAAAACAATAATTTGCAACAATAACTCAAGGGGAAGAGGAATGAGATGGAAACTACTTAGGCTAATGGAGATAAGAGGGTCTCAGAAAATGGACTGTCTCATATATGAGATCCTTTATACAAACTTCACAGTAACTACTAAGCAAAAAAATCAGAGCAGAACCGCAAATCATAAATAAAGAGAAAACTGAAAAAAAATCACAGAAAACCACCAAACTGAAATGGCAGTCAGAAATACAAGGGAAATGAAACAATGGAAATCTGGAACAACTGGAAAACAAGAGATAAAATGGCAATATTGAGCCTTCATATATCAATAATCATTCTAAATGTAAATGGATTGAATTCTCTGATCAAAAGACAGAATGGCTGGATGGGTTAAAAAACAAGACCCAACGATATACTGCCTCCAGGAAACACATCTCAGCTCTAAATACAAATATAGGCTCAGAGTGAAAGGATGGAAGAGGATACTCCAAGAAAATTGCAAACATAAGAAAGCAGGTGTTGCCAATACTTATATCAGACAAAGCAGACTTCAAGATAAAAAAGACAATGAGAGACAGAGAGGGGAAGTATACAATGATAAAAGGGACATTCCACCAAGAGGACATAACCCTAATGAATATATATGGCTCCTAACACAGGAATGCCAAAGAATATAAAGCAACTATTAACAGACCTAAAGGGAGACATTAACAGCAACAGAATAATAGTAGAGGATCTCAACACTCCACTTACAACAATGGATAGATCATCCAGACAGAAAGTCAACAAGGAAGTAGTGGATTTAAATGAAACACTTGATCAGATGGACTTAATAGATATATATAGAATAATCCATCCAAAATCAGCAGACTACACATTCTTCTCAAGTGCACACAGAAAATTCTCAAAGATAGACCATGTGTTGGGAAACAAGGAAAGACTCAATAAATTTAAGAAGATTGAAATAATATCAAGCATCTTTTCCAACCACAAAGCTGTCTTACTAGGAATCAACTACAAGAAAAAACCTAAGGAAGTGACAAATATTTGGAGACTAAGCAACATGCTACTGAACAACCATTGGATGAATGAAGAAATCAAAGGAGAAATAAAAAAATACCTGAAGGCAAATGAAAATGAAAATACAACATACCAACTCTTAGGATGCAACAAAAGTGATTCTAAGAGGGAAATTTATAGCAATATAGTCTGACATCAACAAACAAGAAAAATCTCAAATAAGAAATCTTAAAGTACACCTAACAGAACTAGAAAAAGACGAAGAAACAAAGCCCAAAGTCAGCATAGGAGGGAAATAATAAAAATTAGAGCAGAAATAAATGGAATTGAAACCAAAAAACAAACAAACACAGTAGAAAGGATCGATGAAACTAAGAGCTGGTTCTTTCAGAAGATAAACAACATTGACAAACCATTAGCCAGACACACTAAGAAAAAGAAAGAAGGCTCAAATAAATAAAATTAAAAAGGAGAAATTACAACAGATGCCACAGAAATATAAAGGATTTTAAAAGACTACTATGAAAAGCTACATGCCAACAAATTGGATAATCTAGAAGAAATGAATAAATTCTTAGAATCATACCACCTCCCAAAACTGAATCAAGAAGAAATAGAGAATCTAAATAGACCAATCACAAGTAAAGAGATTGAAACAGTAATCGAAAATCTCCCAAAAAACAAAAGTCCAGGACCAGATGGCTTCTCTGGAGAATTCTACCCAACATTCAAAGATTTAACACTATCCTTCTCAAGTTATTCCAAAAATTGAAGAAAATGGAATGTTTCCTAACTTATTCTATCAGGCCAACATTACCTTGATATCAAAATCAGACAAGGAGAACACAAAGAAGGAAAATTATAGGCCAATATCGCTGATGAACATGAATGCAAAAACCCTCAACAAAATTTTGGCAAGTCAAATACAGCAACACATTAAAAGGATCATACACTATGATCAAGTGGGATTTACACCAGGGATGCAGGGATGATTCAACATTTGCAAATCAATCAATGTGATGCACCATATTAACAAAATGAGAAATAAAAGCCACATGATCTCAATAGATGCTGAGAAAGCATTTGACAAGGTCCAACGTCCATTTATGATAAAAACTCTAAATAAATAGGTATAGAAGGAAAGTACCTCAACATAATAAAGGCCATATATGAAAAACCCATAGTTAACATCATATTTAACAGTGAAAAACTGAAAGCCATCCCTCCCTCAGAGATGATAATGGTACCCACTCTTACCACTTCTATTCAACATAATACTGGAGGTTTTGGCCAGAGCAATTAGGCAAGGAAAAGAAATAAAAGTTATCCAAATTGCAAAGGAAAAAGTGCAACTCTTGCTCTTTTGGATGACATGATCCTATATATAGAATACCCTAAAGAATCCACCAGAAAACTATTAGAAATAATCAACATCTACAGGAATGTTGCAGTGTACAAAATCAACTTACAAAAATCAGTTACATTTCTACACACTAATAATGAACTAACAGAAAGAGAACTCAAGAATATAATCCCATTTACAATTGCAACAAAAAGAATAAAATATCTAGGAATAAATTTAACCAAGGAGGTGAAAGACAATGAAAACTATAAGACACTATTGAAAAAAATGCAAGAAGACATAAAGAAATGGAAAGATAGTTCATGCTCATGGATTGGAAGGATAAACATAGTTAATATGTCCATATTGCCTAAAGCAATCTACAGATTGAATGCAATCCCAATCAGAATCCCAATGACATTCTCCACAGAAATAGAACAAAGAATCCTAAAATTTGTATGGAACAACTAAAGACCTCAAATAGCCAAAGCAATCCTGAGAAAAAAGAATGAAGCTAGAGGTATCACAACCAAACTTCAAAATATACTACAAAGCTATAGTAATCAAAACAGTACCAGCAGAGGCCAGCACCGTGGCTGAGTGGTTGAGTTCACACACTCTGCTTCGGCAGCCCAGGGTTTCACCAGTTCGGATCCTGGGCACAGAGCTAGTACTACTCATCAAGCCTTGCTGAGGCAGTATCCCACATATCAGAACCAGAAGGACCTACAACTAGAATATACAACTAACAACTATGTACTGGGGGGCTTTGGGGAGAAGAAGAAAAACAAAAGATTGTCAACAGATGTTAGCTCAGGTGCCAATCTTAAAAAAAAGAAAAGAAAAATCTTGAACTTCAGACTCAGCCTACATCTAAATTCATAGGCTGATTTTAGGGGAAAAAAAAATACAGTACTGGAAGAAAAACAGACACACAGATCAACAGAACAGTATTGAAAGCCCAGAAATAAAATCATACGTCTACAGACAGCTAATCTTTGACAAAGAAGCCAAGAACATATAGTGGAGAAAGGAAAGCCTCTTCAACTACTGATTTTGGGAAAACTGGACAGCCACATGCAAAAGAATGAAAGTAGAACATTATCTTGCACCATACACAAAAGTTAACTCAAAATGGATTAAAGACTTGAGTGTAAGACCTGAAATCACAAAACTCATAGAAGAAAATATAGGCAGTACTCTCTTTGACATTGGTCTTAGCAGCATCTTTTCAAATGCCATGTCTACTCAGGCAAGAGAAAATGAAGAAAAAATAAATGGGACTACATCAGACTAAAAAGCTGCTGCAAGGCAAAGGACCATGAACAAAATGAAAAGATGCCACCAACTGGGAGAAAATATCTGCAAATCTTATATCCAAGAAAGAGTTAATTTCCAAAGTATATAAATAACTCATACAACTCAACAACAAAAAAACAAACAACCCAATCAAAAAATGGGCAGAATATATAATAGACACTTTTCCAATAAAGATATACAGATGGTCAACAGGCACATGAAAAGTTGTTCAACATCACTAATTATTAGGAAAATGCAAGTCAAAACTAGGGTGAGATATCACTTTACACCTGTCAGAATGGCTATAATTGCCAAGACAAAACATAGCAAATGGTGGAGACAATGTGGAGAAAAAGGAACCCTCATACACTCCTGGTGGGAATGCAAACTGGTGCGGCCACTATGGAAAATAGTGTAGAGATTTCTTAAAAAATTAGAAATAGAAATACCATATGATCCAGCTATCCCACTAGTGGGTATTTATCCAAAGAACATGAAATTAACAATCCAAAGCGATTTATGCACCCCAGTGTTCATTGCAGCATTATTCACAATAGCCAAGATGTAGAAGCAACCCAGTGCCCATGAATGGATGAATAGATAAAGAAGATGTGGAATACATAGACAAAGAGAACAGTTCCGTGTTTACCAGGGGAAGGGGGTCGGGGGTGGGCACAGGGCATGAAGGGGAGCACTTGTGTGGTGACAGACAAGAAATAATGTACAACTGAAATTTCACAATGATGTAAACTATTATGAACTCAATGAATAAAAAAAGAAGATGTGGACTATATATAAAATGGAATACTGGTCAGCCTTAAAAAAAAAACCAAAATCGTCCCATTTGCAACAACATAGATGGACCTTGAGGATATCATGTTAAGGAAATAAGCCAGACGGAGAAAGACAAACACTGTATTATTTCACTCATATGTGGAAGGTAAACACATTAGATAAAGAGAACAGATTAGTGGTTACCAGAGGGGAAGGGGTGTAGGGGGTGGTCAAAAGGGGTAAAAGGCCACATCTGTATGGTAATGGATAAAAATTAGGCTATTGGTGGTGAGCACGATGCAATCTATACAAAAACTGATGTATAATAATGTAGATCTGAAATTACACAATGTTATAAACCAATCTAACGTCAATAAAATAATTGAAAAAAAAAACTTTTAAACCCCACCTGAAAAAAAAACAAAGTTAGCTCCTGAGACTGGGGTCAAATAGTTCACCATCAGACCTGCCTCAGGTTTTTGGGTTTTTTTTATAACTTTGTATTTGAAATGATTATAGATTTACAGGAAGTTGCAAAGACATGATTATAGATTTATAAGAAGTTACAAAAAAGTACAGTACCCTTCACCCAGTTTCCCCCAATGGTAACTTCTTACGTGTACAAGTGTAAGATCAAAACCTCAGGCTTTAAAATGATATGGGCACCATCAGGAAGGCGGGACCAGTAACCACTTCCATGATTCCCCAGAGAGCCTGTCTGGATATGGACACAATCAGAGTTTTTAAGCATGCACTGGTCTCCTTCCAAGGGTGGGTGGGCTGGCCTTGGCAGAGGTCAGAGACCAAGTAGCCAGGCATAAGGAGGCTGCAGATTGGCTTTAGGAGGTCACCCAAGAGATGTGGGCAAAGCAGTATCTTCCGGTGGATTGCTTGCAACATTGTTTCCAATAACGAAAAATTGGAAACATCATAAATGCCTAACAATATGGCATTAGCTAAGAAAATAAGGACGCACCCACACAATAAAGACAGTGCAGCACAATAAAAGAAAATTAATTATATTGAGATGAATAATAGTGAATTCCACTAACTCAGAAAACTTCTTTGTTTCATAATCTACAGGATTAAAGACTAAAGTATGATTAATTATGATTAAAACCAAAATCTCTTTCTTCCCAAATGAAATAGGAGTATTTATTTTAGCCACTGATATTATAAGTAAATTTCCTGCCTTAAATACCAGTAATTAATAGTATTTTTCAAAACTTCTGTCTGAGTCATGGCATTTTCTGGGAGGTAGTCTTATTAAAGGTTTGAATTAGAAAGGACATTACATTATATATTTGTCATAATAATATTCTTAGGGTTCATATTGTAGAAGCATACGTAAGCCAGCTGAGACAAATTGTAACACAACACTTTATTGAGCATCCTGTTTCACCCCTTTATCCTACTTGAATTGATGGTGAACACATCACGTGGAGTTCATAGTGAGTTCATCTGGGCTATGCAAACTTCTTATTGATGGAGGTCATTTTAATGAGCGTGTTCTCATATTTGATCTCAAGTACCCCCGAATCTCAAATTACTCTGTTGTCGTTTCCTAGAGACTATTTTACTCTATCATATGGAGAAGTAGAGTAAATTAACCAGTTTTGCATCGTCTATCTTATATTCCTTGTACTTTGTTCTACATCAGAATGTGAATTTGCAGCTCTGATAGGACCCATTTTCTATGAGAGCCAGAGACAGTGAAAGAAAGAGATTAATATCAACAACGATATTACTGACTGTTTACTTTGGGCCACTCATTGTTCTAAGCACTTCCTCTGCATTGATCAATTTAGTCTTTTGTAAGGTGCTTAGTACTCTTATCTTCTTTTACAAATGAGGTTTGGAGAGGTGAATTACTTGCCCATAGTCAAAGAGCCAGTAAGTATTGCAGTCAGGATTCAAACTCAAGCTATGTCACCCCAGAGCTTGCACTCTCATCCACGACATTGTGCTCAGAATGAGTCAGCTTTAAGCTGGGGAGTTCTAAAATGAGGTAGGGGATTTTAAAATGAGTGGGGATTTTTTATGTGCCATCACTCTTCTAGGAGACTGGATACTCAGCCCTGAAGGAAAATGGCACTTGGGAATATGCAATGTGGGGATTTTATAACTTAACACGCGGCACCTGTAAGTTTGTGTATGCATCAGCTCCATGACGACGAATAGAAATTACACACAGAATTTGTTGCTGAAAATTTAAAGGAAAAAATTATGACACTCTGGAAAAGGAAAAACTACAGAGAAAGTGGAAAGATCAGTGGTTGCCAGACATTGATGCAGGGGAGTAGGGAGGGGTGAACAGGTGGAATAGAGAGGATTTTTAGGGCCATGAAACTATTCTCTATGATACTGTAATGGTGAATACGTCATTATGCGTATGCCAAAACCCATGTCACTAACAGTATAACATAAAGAGTGAACCCTAATGTAAAATGGACATCAGTTAATAATAATACATCAATATTGTTTCATTAACTGTAACAAGTGTAATACACTAATGCAAGATGTGAATCATAGGGGAAACTGTGAATGAGGAAGAAAGGGGATATTTGGGGACTCTATATCTGCTCAATTTTCTATAAACCTAATGCTCTAAAAATAAAGTCTATTCACTTTTTTTAAAGGAAGACGAAGGGAACTGTGTTGTGAGTGATCATTTGACCATAATTGAGGATCAATCAGGAAACAGATGACAAATTGCAGAATAATTGTAACTTTTCTGCGTTAGCGCTGATATCCAGGGCTTCCATATTCTCACTTCGTTATAGCCAAATTTCAAAATTGCCTTTCTTCTGTGCTCTCTGTTTACCACTGAGTTATGAATTCTGGGTGAGCCCAAGTCTCCTTCTTGCCTCAGCTACTCCCTAAATAGAAATGAAACACCTTTAGAAGGCATCATGAACTCATAAAGCCACAGGGGTACAACTACATAGTGTTTGAGTGATTTCCCTAAATGTACAACTTACAAGGACAGAAGAAAGAAATCTTCCTCTGCATGGTTTACCATGATTATAATGATGGGGCTCTATTTTCCCATACATAGTCAGCGCTTGTTTATATGCTGGCATTTGAGAGGAGTATTTACTCTCAATTTTAAACATAGAATAGCTTGTACTGGCTGAGAAAAACGAGGTGGGTAAATACCAACATTTCTTGTGGAGTGGGAAGTAGTTTGCCTACACTTTTCTCGCCATTCAAGTCATAATTTGAGAAGGAAATAACTTTAGAAAGTAATAAGGCCAATGGACCTGTAACTGTACTTTCTCTACACAGTTAAGGCTTAACGTGAGACTGTCTGGCTACACCAGCAGTGTGAGAGAAATCAGATGACAGGGGATTGTCAGAGACACTAGAGTGAGGAGAAAGTCACGTTTTAGTCATAAGTAAGGACTAGCCAACTCACCCATGCAGGAGAAATGCTTCTTCAGGTGTCATTTTCTAGGATTGGTGGCTTTGTTGCCCCAAAAAGGGCAACTGTGGACAGTTCCCTATTCAGAAATGACTTATGTGAGTTACATGAGCCTCATTATCATAACTACCGTTTCATGATTCTTGGGTTTATGTCATCTTCATACTTCTTTGTAAGAAAACAGGAGATTTTAAAAAGGTAGTACAATTTTAGAAGAGAAGATCTAAATCCACGCCATGGAATAGGTATTGCTATGTACAATTTAACAGGAATAGGAGTGTGTAGACATATTCACAAATGGTTTATAGGTACTCTTTTGGATTCCTGCACCCCACACACAAATAAACAGTTCTCAGAACTCCAGCTGGGTGTCCTACAATTCAACTCAATTCTGACACTATCTACTTGGAGACCGCATCAGATCCCACAGGATAAGGGTTCAGTCTACAAGACTACCCTTACTCACTTCAGACTCCAGTCACAAGCCTAAGTTGTTACCTGTACTTCTGACTGATTGACTATAAGTTACAGGTTCCCCTGACGTCCTCCTCAGGTTCAATTAATTCGTTAGAGTGGCTCACAGAACTCATAGAAACATTTTACTTACTAGATCACCAGTTTGCTTTAAAAAGATATGACTCAGGAACAGCCAGATGGAAGAGATGCATAGGGCAAAATATGTGGAAGGGGTGCAGAGCTTCCATGCCCTATCTGGGCCCACCAGTCTCTCAGCACTTCCAAGTGTTCACTAATCTGGAAGATCCCCAAACGCCATCCTCTTGGGTTTTTTATGGAGACTTCGTTACATAGACATGATTGATTAAACTGTTGATCACTAGTGATTCAATTCCATCTCCAGCTCCTCTGCCCTTCCCCTGAGGTCAGGGGTGGGGCTGAGCATTTCAGCCTTCTAATCACTTGGTTAGTTCCCCTGGCAACCAGCCCCCATCCTTAAGTGCTTTCCAAAAATCACCTCATTAACATAACAGAAGACGCCTTTACCACTTTCAACACTTGGGAAATTGCAAGGGTTTTGGGAGCTGTGAGCCAGAAACTGTGGATGAAGAACAAATATATATGAGAAATAGTTTTTGATCATCTGAATGACCAAATAAGTATTTCTTACAAATCACAATATCGCAGGTACTCTATAACTAAGAGTAGGTGTAATTAGTCATAAGAAAATCCATCATGAATGATGCGGGGTCGGTGAGCCGAGGAGTCGAAAGAAAGATTTCTTAGATTCTCGAGATCTGGCAGTAGTGCTCTTTTATTTAGAGAATAGTGTGGAATAGCATGGGGACAGGACCCATGGGCAGGCAGAGCTCCTGCTGCTGCCCTGAGTTGAGGGTTAGGGCTAATTTTATAAGGCATGGGTACATGACTTATTTTTACTGGAAAAAAAGAAAAAGAAAAAGATGATGTAAAAAGTCATTAAATGATTTCAGTGCAGATGGGGTCTGGTTATTGTGCGGTCATATAACTTTAGATACGAATCTGGCCATATAGATCGGCATGCAGGTGAGGATGCCCCGGGCTTCTCTCCCTGGGGCAGTCCTAATTCATACCATAAAAAAAGTCCACTGGGTCATATAGTTTGGCATGTAGGCCAGGTCACCTTGGGCTTCTCTAGCTGGGGCAGCCTTAATCCACATCAATGAATACAATATTAATAACATCTTTAGCCAGAGTAGCAAGAGTTTTCCTCCGTTTAGATTTTTACTTTTCTTTTGGGAGGAGAGAGTGGTATCTTTTTCTGTGCCAATGTGTCCCCAAATCTTGTCTCCACTTTCTCATTTGAATCTGGTTGATACTGGACTTGATGCTCCCTGTTATCAATTTTGATACATTAAGTGATGAAATCTCAAACTTTTGTCCTTAGAAAGGACAGATTCCCTTTCTTACTATATAATAACTATAATTTTGTTGCTATTGCCCTTGTAATTTCTGTTCCTTCATGATACTGTACCATGCAATTCAGGGTTAATGATAGTGCAATTCTCCTCAAACATTTACTACAATTATTTGTGGTTTTCCTGGAAGACTTTGCAATATAAGCCATTGATGGAGTTTTAGGAAACCTTCAGAGATTTTAAATTGGAAAAAAGAAATGCCAAGATTAATTAGTAATCATAAGTTTTTCTTATTCTTTACTTACGTATGCTCCATCTTCTTCAACCAACTTTGCCCTACTAAGGGTATTTCTAACAAGATGCCATTGAGCACCATATCTACTTTGATTACTGCTAGGAGATTTTGAGTTTGCTCTATCTGCCATGCTCTTTTATAAGCTATTTACTTGTAGTATTCATTTAGTCTTTACAAAAACCTACAAGATGTGCACTATTTATTATATCCATTATACAGATCAGGAAACTGAGGTGGAAAGAGATAAAACAATTGCTGAATGTCACAGTTACCAAGTAATGAAGTCAGGATTTGAACCCAGAAAACCTCGCTATAGAGTTAGTGATTAGTTATAAATTTCTGGACAGAGGCAATTCAATTAAATGCAGAGTATGCACAGATATGTTGCTATTTTGTAGCAAAACATTATCATCATTATTATTATTACTGTTATTTATTATAGTTATTTTCTCTTATGGCCTTTTCTCTTTTGACAGTCTGAACTGCAGAAGTTTGTCTATAATTCTGTAGTTCAGGATTTTAAATTTCAGTAGTGATACAGTATGATTGTTTAATAGTTCACTGTCTTGCACAGTGCACTTCACTACTCTAAGTAACTGACTCATTTTCTCCCTAAATATAGTTATAATAGAAACCACTGCTTCACTTTCAAGCAGATGGAAAGCAATCTCGTGTTAATGCATGTCATTTACAATAGATACAAGCTGTCAGACAACTTCTGGTAAAAAGGATGCTGAATCAGACACTTATTTTTAGTGGCAATTGATGCATAGACTAGCCCACCCTGATGAAAGGATGCCATATCTCTTGACTCTATAGATAAAATATGCTGAAATATTGTTTGTCATTTTTCATTTTAGACTTCTGTTTTGGATTTCTTACTGCACACCCAGATTCCCATCACTTCTCTTTTAGCGATGTATTGTTTGTCTTAAAACCACTGTACTTTCTATTTGAATAGTTACATCTTAATTTTTATTTCTATTCTTTGTTGACAATCGTCTAGAACCTCGTAGTTATAAGTAGTTGCATCATAGTTGTAAGCATGTGCTATAGAACCCAACAGACCTACATTTGAATCCCAGCATAGCCACTTATTGACTGGATGGAAAATATAGTTTAATCACTGAAAACATCAGTTTTTTTTTCATTTCATAATACTTCTATCAAAGATTATTGTAAGAATAGAATGAATTTTAAGTGAGTGAGAATTTAATCATGATTATTCGTATAATCACAAAGCATATGGAACTCTGAATTTCTTTTTTTCCCTTATAAATTCATTTAAATGGAGATAACTTACTGAGAGTGTACTATTGTTGTTCCTATATTCTTAATGGTTCAATTATACTTAAAATGATTAAAACACAGTTTCATGTTATGTTGGTAGGTGATGACAATGTACTTCCTAAATGAACAGAATAAGTTAATAATTAATTTGTAAATTCTGTACATCACGAGCTTATAAGAGGTAAATATATATCTAATAGATGAAAACTTTTTAGCTAATATTGTTTGTAATCATAATATTCCATGGGGATTTCTAACCTTTCTTGTCATATTTATAATACATATTGGCATTTAATCAATGCTATCAATATTTACCACTGAAGAGTTAACAAAGAAAAGACAACCAAAAAGTAGAGAAAGAAACACAAGAGAGTTGGTGCTGTGGGGTACAACACAGTATGTTTGGAAGAGCCCTGGCCAAAGTCAAAAGTTTTGGCTTCCATTTCTGGATTTGAGTAACCTTGGTTAATTTGTGGCTGATGATTTCCAAGGGTCCTTTCAACTCCCAGATTCTGTGCTTTTCTGAAGTTCACCAGAGATTAGAACTTTCTGGCTATTCTTATCTAGGTGTTCTTGTTCATTCTACATTCTCTCTGCACAATGACTTTTTTAAAAAACTTAGGATTTAAAAATCAGTGAAGATATTTCATTGTCTAGCATTGTTATTTGAATTTTTTGAGAAGGTAGGTTCTTGGGGAGAATGGGAAGATCAGACGAAGTGTGGGAGGCTGGAAGCAGGAGTGAGATGATTAAAAAGCTGAGCCATTGATGCAGTTGTTAAGTTTGCATGTTCCACTTTGGTGGCCTGGAGTTCACCGCTTCGGATCCTGGGTACAGACCTACACACCACTTGTCAAGCCATGCTGTGGCAGGCGTCCCACATGTAAAGTAGAGGAAGATGGGCATGGATGTTAGCTCAGGGCCAGTCTTTCTCAGCAAAAAGAGGAGGATTGGCAGCAGATGTTAGCTCAGGGCTAATCTTCCTCAAAAAGAAAAGGTGGGGGGGGAGGGGGAGATTGGCAATGGATGTTAGCTCACAGCCAATCTGTCTCACAAAAAAATAAATAAATAATATTTTTTTAAAAAACGTTGAGCCATTGAGATGGTGGATCAAATGGAAATAAGAAAAAAATAATAACTAGTTTTAGCAGCTGGGTAGGAAAACATTATAAAAGTTATATGGATTTGAATAAAACCTGTTTAGTGCTGTCACAAAAAGAAATAGGGTCTCCAAATAAGCATAATTATAATGAATACAGAGAAAAAGCCTGGAACTTGGATTAGAATAACTTGGGTTGAGTTCTAGTTTGGTATCCTACTTATCTGACATTCAAAAGTAGCATTTGTAAAATGTGAACAATTTTATGTTTCATTTGTTCTCATTAGGAAGCCATAAGAATTAAATTTGGTAACTTATATAAAAATGCTTTGTTATCTAGAGAATGCTATGTGTCTGTTAGCTAGTTTTTGCCATTCATTAGTTTAGCCTGTCTAATATGACCAATGATGGATATAGATTGATGGAAAATTGGGGAATTTCTTCACCACTATTAGACAACTTTGTATTACCATAGAGAAAGTTTAACAGTGGTTGAGTTGTATTGCCACACCCAACACCAATTAAAAGAAAAAAAATCACTACAGAACTCTTAGTTCCTCTGGTGCTTCAGTAGATTATTCCAGGACCATTACTTCTCTGACTGGTTCTGTTTCATTCCTCTGACTTCCATCTCTACCTTCTGCTTCCTTGTAGAGCAATCACTGATTCTCCTACTCATATTATGAATTCTTTAAATGTCATCCAACTCACATAACAACTGGAACTGAATCCAATATCTTGTGAATACAGTGTATAATAATACTTTTCTAGGTCTTATTTTGTTTCTTATGAGGTCTAATGTAGATTTTCCACAAAAATAGCAAGATACCATCAAAGTTTGATTGCTTTTTTTAGTATATCCCCAAGTACTTAATACTAAATAGGTCAAAAATATAATATTCTACTGCAGAGTATAACAAGTCTGAATTGGTGCCAAACTAGCACTTTTAATCCTGATTTTGTCCAGCATCTTCCTAAGTGCAATTTGATGTAAATTCACAAATTATCGTATATTCAAATGGTTACTAGAATCATCTTTCAATGCAAAATAGTATTATTACGAGGTTGAAGAGTTTTCATTCATTTTATAAAATTCAATTCAAATTACACCTTGTAATATAAACTTTTAATTTCATTTCACGGAAATATGTCAATATGCTTAAATAGAAAAAAAAAAGCTTATAAATCTGCAACCTAAACATATCTGCCATAAATTGAGTTGTCTCCTTTGTCTTACATTAAGTACTTCTCAAAAGAAGAGTTCATACAAGTTTTTGTGATTAGGTAGGCTATTTTGGTGGTTATTCCAGGAAGCAAGAGTGAGGGATGAAGAAGAGTAAAGGACAGAGGAAAAGCCAATATGAGACATCTTACTGAGGCAACTGTGGTGAACTGGGGCTTGATTCTCCTTAGAACTTCCTGAGAGGCATATGGAATACTTGTCAGAACGATCTGCCTGAGGATTGGCCACGAGGACTTTCTTTCCCCTATTGGTCGAGAGTTGCCCTTAGCACAATAACTTCCCAAGCTTATCATGCCTACTGAAGAAGATTTAGTTTGCTCAAGGTGAGATGCTGTCAACCTATGGAAAATCAAAGCTCATTTTTAACTGTCTACCATTGATTCCACAAGAATTAGAAGCTGAGAGGATGCATGGTGGGATCTCAGATGCATTCTTATATATGTTTCTATATATTTCAGTGATAAACTATCTATAAAAACAGTGGTTAAATCATCCAGAGCCCAGTATTATTATTTTCATTCCTGTATTTCCAATTTATATTTTCAGATTTGGAAAACCAGAATATAATTAAACTAGGCCCTCTCTAGTTATTTTGCAAACTACGAGTAATCTGAGATTTTATCCTATTTACAAGCCAATAAGTTTGCCTTGATCTTCACATAAGACATGAGACTTTGAGGTCAAAGATAAAGTACTTTATTACTCAAAGGACAGCAGATAATATGAGCTGTGTGCTCAAATGGGTTCCCCTCCTTTTCAAACATCATGAAAAAGATAAAGAGCAGCACCAAGGTGTTTACATTCTGGAGGAAGTCTCCAGGAACAGTTCTGAAAGATCACTAATGTTCCTCCCTTCCCCATACCTCCCAAAGTCTAAGGTCATTTCTCTTCCAAGTACTAGATTTTTGAAATTCCTCCATCTTCACAAAATCTGAAGTAGCTATAACTTTACATTTTTTTCTCCCTCAATCATCTCCTACTCCATCCAGACCTTTGCCTGGAAAAGTCAAGTGAAAGATGGACAAAGATATATTTGTAAACTATAACCAGAATTAAATTTTAATCCCTTGACTTTCATTCTGGCCAGATTGCCATCCAGAGACTATACCCAGTATGCTGGTCTGGGGTTGCCATTATAGGGTAAAGAATGACACATTCTGCAGAGGAACATTCAGGAAGGAATCCTGAAATTTCAAAATCTACATAATTCCCTATAATCCTCAAACTCCTTTATCTGAGATTTTATTCTATTGACAAGCCAACAAGTTAACTTGTTAGAGTTTCATATCTCCTAGGTCAGAGCAAAAGGACTTTATTCATCTCAGCACAGCACATGGCATGGGCTTGATATTCATGTCAGTTCCCCCTCTTCCCCTAAGTACCAAGCAGGCAATGTAGAGTCCGACCCAGGTGGATGATATGCACACAGTGAGTGTATGTCACAGCTGGACAATTTTGAGTTTAGGAAACTGCTGATTTTATAAGACCACAGCTAACCATCTGCCCACCTTTGCCCTGGAGTGAAGCACTATCTTTACTCTTCCGGTCAGGCAACAAACCTGCCCTCTGCCCCAGAAGGAGACATTATCCCTATCCTTTTAAGGTTTTTGCTCCACAAACATCCTTGAAAAGATAGTACAAAGCAAAGCTGCCAATGCCTTTGTTTAAAAAATAAGCAGAGGGGCCGGCCCGATGGCACAACTGCTAAGTGTGCACATTCCGCTTCAGCAGCCCGGGGTTCGCTGGTCCCGATCTGGGTACGGATGGCACCAATTGGCAAGCCATGCTGTGGTAGGCATCCCGCATATAAAGTAGAGGAAGATGGGCATGGATGTTAGCTCAGGGCCAGTCTTCCTCAGCAAAAAGAGGAGGATTGGCGCAGATGTTGGCTCAGGGCTAATCTTCCTAAAAAATAAATAAATAAACAGAAATCTAAGAAACCCGATGGTGAATTCTCTCCCAATATTTTATTTATTTTGGTGGTGGAATTCTAGTCTTTCCATCTGAAGCGACTTTATTTTTCTAACAACCTCTTCCCTCCTGTCACTGTGTTTTAAAATAATATAGCCTGAGCAGAACCAGCAAATAAAATATTAATTGTGCAAGAAATAGAAAGATTAAAAAAAAAAAGAAATAGAAGATGGCTATTTGACAAATTTACTTGTTGCTCACCATTCTATTTTTATCCCATATCATCCCAGAAAGAATATTCAGCATTGTAGTAACTAGAAAAATGAGTCTTCTGTATATTATGATCAGTGTTAAAAGCATTTCATATTTTTTCATGAGGTGCATGTACAAATAGTAACAGCCAAATTGGAAAATAAATCAAAGGTAATGGAGGAAAACCAAGTTGAATTTCATAGTAATTTCCCTCTATTTTAGGCAAATGGTAAAAGAAAAAATAGCTTTTATTTTATTGTATTTAATGCTTTTATTTTGAAATACTCTGACTCCCCAAAAGTTGCAAAATTAATATAGAGTTCCCGTAAACAATTCATCCTGCTTCTGCTAATGATAACATCTTCCATGGCCATAGTAAATTATTAAAAATGGGAAATTTATATTGGTGCAATACTATTAACTCAGTTAGACCTTATTCAGATTTCTTACACACTCTTTTGTGTGTAGTTCTTTAAAATTTCATATGCATGGATTTGTGTAACCATCACCGAAATTAGGATACAGAAGATGTCCATTACCACAGAGAAACTCTCTCATTTCTTCCCTTTAGAGTTACACTTTACCCCCAGCCCTAACCTCTGCCAACCACTGATCTGTTCTCATCACTATATTTTGTTCCTTCAAGAACATTAAACAAATGGAAGATTATACAGGTATAACCTTTGAGACAGAAATTTTTTCTCTCAGCATGATTCTCTTGAGATCCATTCATGTTGTTGTGTATATCAATGGTACATTGATATACCTTTCTATTGCTGAATAGTATTCTATTGTAGGGATATACCATATGTTATTTATCCATTTACACATAGGAGAACCTTTGAGCTGTTTCCAGTTTGGGGCTATTACAAATAAAACTGCTATAAACATCTGTGTACAGGTTTTCATGTGAGCATAAATTTTTATTTTTCTGGGATAAATACCCAGGAGTGTGATTGCTGAGGAAACTGCATGGTGAATTCATGTTTAATTTTATAAAAACCTACCAAAGTGTTTTCCAGAGTCTATTCAGTTTTACTAGCAATATGATATCCAGTTGCTCAACATCCTTTCCAGCTCTTGGTATTGTCAGTATTTTTTATTTTAGCAATTCAAATAGGCATGCGATGGAATCTTATTATAGCTTTAATTCGCATTTTTCTAATGGTTAACAATGTTGAACATCTTTCATTTGCTTATATTGCCACCTTTTTAAATTTAATTTTATTTGTTCTGTTTTAGCAAACTGCTAAACTGTAACTCTAAACAACACATCTTCTTTTGCCCCACGTATTGATCGATTTCATGTCATTTTGGAGGCTGTATTTAATTTTGTCATTATATGAGAAGCTCATACTTTTCAAGCCTTTTAATTACCCCCAAAACATTGGGTTACCACTTTTATACAGTTGCCTTTTGATTTCATCACTTTTGCTTTTTTGTGACTCCAAGATCTTTTATGTGTCTCTTTAATTACTGCCCTGATTTAGATTGACTTAGCAGCAATTTATGATCATATACTGCTTAATCAAATTGTTTTCTTTCCAGTACTATTCTTATGTGGTCTAATAAACTATAAAATTATGTTGGAAGTTTGCAATAAGGGTAATGAATAAGACTACTGTTAATTTACTACAGGGAGACCATGTTAAGATGATATGTGAGAAATATATTATTTGAACATAATAGGAGATTGGGAGAAGGAGTTGAGTAGTTAGATACCTTCTGTAGAGATGTGACTTCATACACTCATTTCCTCATTCATTCATTTCCTTATTCATTCAATCATTTTACAGATATTTATTGAGCATGAACTTTGTTGCAAGGCACAATGAAAAATACCAGTGTGTAGGATCATTGCATCCCTCAAGGGTCTTACAAGGAGCATAGTGTGAAACTGCCTATATGAAATATTTAAAAAGTGACACCAACCACTCTGGGCTATAGATAAAGACTCCAGATTGATACTACTACCTGGCTTATGCTTCACTAATTTAGGCTTTTTTTTTTTTTTAACCTGGAAATGAAGTACCTGGACTCAAAATTTTCTATATTCATTTCTACTTCTAATATTCTGAGACTGGAAATCAGAGAAATGTTCTTAAAGTTAGCAGTCAAAAGGATTCCAACTATGCAAAAAGCATAAAAGGAAGTGTGTATGGCAGCTGCTGAGAACGACACCTAAGAAAAAGTAAAAGAAATATAACTTAAATGATGACATTGGATTACCTTTGTATGTACTTAAAAGAAGCTCATAAAAAGCAATGTCTTGGTCTCTCAGAATGGACCACAGAGAGAACAAAATTGAAAAGACAGTTATCCTGGAGTAAGGTGAGCATAGACTCAAGAAAGACCTGGTTGGCATCAGTAGTGCTGCTTTCTGCCACAAGCTTTCTCTACATTTCACTAATCTGCCTATAAAAGAACAGAATTCATCTTTTCTATGTCCTTAAAAATGAGGGAAAATGATAAGATTATAACTATATTGAATACCTGCTACACTGTAATTTATATATTTTGCTCCCTGTTCTATGATTTGAGTTCACCTGACCCTTGACATCATATTACACAAAGCTATGTTGAAATTCCCAGAATTATTTCAGAGAAAAAAAGATTCCATTGTGTATTAGAAGCAGAAAAAGAAACCTGCAGGATAAATGTAGATTTAATTTAACAGGTTAAGAAGAGAAAAAAGAGGTATTGATGTGATTCATGTGATTTCAGTCATTTAATGATTATATTCAAATCACAGTTCTTTCTATATTCAGTGAGAAAATAGAAATATCCAACATTTCACACACTTAACAGAACTAGCCACAAATAGAATACATTAAAATATCCTTTAGGGACTGGCCCAGTGACATAGTGGTTAAGTTTGCACACTCCACTTTGTCAGCCCTGGTTTCATGGGTTTGGATCCTGGGTGTGCACCTAACAGACCGCTGGTCGGGCTGCACTGTGGCTGTGTCCCACATACGAAATAGAGGAAGATTGGCACAGACATTAGCTCAGGGACAATCTTCCTCAAGCAAAAAGAGGAAGATTGGCAACAGATGTTAGCTCAGGGCCAATCTTCCTCACCAAAAAAATATATGTATAATATATCTTTTAATAGTTAGACAAAATGATTGGCTAGTTATGAGAACTGGTGTGTTTGTAGATCCAAGCAAGTGAAACACACGCACATATTAAAACTACATTTTTTGGTGCAGACTTCAAGAACTATTATGTTTACTCCTATGACAGTCACAAGAGTTACATCAATGAGAGTTTTAAAGACAAAATAGCTTAATGATTGTCGTTAGATCATTCTTATGTTCACAGAGTATGTCCTTATGTAAGCTTTTGCCTAAGGTCTTTTCTCAATAGGATTAAACAAATAATAACTAGCCTATTGAGTGGTAAACTTTTGTCAGCACTATCTTTGTGTAATTAATGGAAAGAATATGCATAAGTGAGATTTATCAGTTCCTTGTTGACAAGGATCCTTCTCATAATAGGGTATTACTATATGTTTGAATGAATGAAAATGTAGGAAAATCGATTTCTACATTTGTATATTTAAAAATTTTTTGTATTATACAAAAACAATAGATGATGAAAAGGCCAAAGTTCTGTTTCTGACTCTGTAGCTGCTATCCAACATATTGTTGTATTTCCATCACGTGCATTTGTATTCATGCAATTACAAAATTGCATGAACTTTTCTATTCATGCTTTATAAATTTAAGAACAAATTAAAATTGATATCATGTTGGATATTCTTTTTATATCCATATATTTTTACAAATTTAAAAGCAAATGATAGGTGACATAAGACATCTCCTTTTTTAATACTGTACATCACAATACTCTATCCAGCAAAATGTAACAATATAACTGCTTTTACATTTATTAGACATGTGTGGGGGGTGGATGAAGTTGGGAATGAAAACAAGATTCCACTAGGTGGGAAGGAATGGTGTCCTGCTAAGTATTCTATACCTTTCACAGACCCAAAATGATAACTAATGTTGAGATTTTTCTAGCAAACATGTATTCACTGTGACTCTGCTTTAAAATTTTTCATTTACTTCAACTACCTTGTTCCCAGACTTTGACTTTTTAAACAGACGGAAAAGAATCCTCAAAATTCCTAAACTGTATTGTTCCCCGGTGGGTTTCCTATGGTAACTCCTGCTTTTACATTTATCTATGAGAACTCTTCCTCTCAGCATGAAATGTGGTACTTCTAAACTCCTCATACTTCCTGCCAGAGTTGTATTTGTGAATTGATTTGGGAGGGGATGTAGTGATGGAAGAGGGAAGGACCAGTACTCTAAGTTTTTCAAAGTCTGGCTCCCAGAGCTTGAACAGCCAACTGCTTGGTTTTCTGTTGGCATGGACCCTGGATTTCTGAGCTAGCGACAGATAGGTAAGGGAGAGACAAAATATATTCCCACGTTTTCTCTGGTTAGTGGTTGTATTTTAGTTTTGGTCAGGATACATAGGTCGGTCATTAATTGTGTTTTTCATTCCAATTTTATTATCCATATGGTAATTTTAAATTCCATCTGAATTTTAGAAAATAGTTGCATGTTTCTCTGAATGTCTGAGGGTGATACAAATTGGGGTCCTTTTATGTTTCTGTAGGAAGTATAGAAGGAAACAGAGAGAGACTGAGTCAAAGACCACTATCCTGCCACCATCTTAAAGCAGTCTCTGACGTCAACTTTTGATCATTCTACAAGCTGATTTTTCAAAAATACATTCAGTTACATAAAATCTGAATATTTAACTAATATTGTTAAATAAATTTGTTACTTGGAAAATGCTACTGTGTAATTTTAAAAATTATATTATATGAATAATATTAACTTAGTAAAATTCCAAGACTTAGTTTTGTAAAATTCTGTCTGGAATGTAATGTCTGATTTTAATATATAAGTATAAACTGAGAAACGCAGTTGTTCTTATAGCTGCAAAAATGCTGTATGTCCTTCCCATTTCAAAAGATGCAAGTCTCCAGTATAGGAAAATTCAAAAGTAATAAAGGATGTGTATTTTTAAAATATAAACAAGAAGTATACCCCCCTTGTTCAACACCCCCTGCCAAAATAGTATAATATTTCCTCTATTTACCACGAAAGCTGCTTTGAGTCTCAAATAAGAAAATATAAGTAAATACACAAAACAATGCATGAAGATAAAGCATTATTTTTTGTGTAAATTTTTGAAAAAAAAAGGTAAAACTTTGAACTTCTTTAATAGGAACTCTACTTTTATTTTTAATGTAGATGTTTTCTAAAGAAGGGCTTCATTAAGTACATATTTGCCTCTCAGGGACTTAGAAAAGAAAAGTTAGTCTTTATTTAGAGGCAAAAGGTAACTATGTTTCCACTCTGGTAAGTGATCCAATTATATTATTCCCTATATGTATAAGAAACTGGCAATGGATTTCATTTTTCTGTGCACTTTTATATTCTCTAGAAATACTCTATAAACTACTTTTTCTATTTTATTAGTACTACTATAGGCAAAGTAATGTACAAACCGTTTATTGTAATAGGGTGGTGGTATCATTTAACTCTGGGAGCCCTAGAAAAGATTTCGCTAGACTGTACTGCTGCTTTCCTTGATTACTGAGAATAGAAAATAAAGATGGGGAAACTAGTTAGAAGGCAACTGAAATAACACAAGGAAGATTTTATGTAGTCCTGAACTATAGCAATAGCAGTGGGGATAAACTGTTAGAAATGGATTTTGAGAAACTCCTAGAAATTGTGATAGACAACACTTACTGAAATTTTAGATTAGGGTATGATGGTAGCTTGGATTATCAGATAGTGATGCCATTCTGAGATAGGGACTAAAGAGGAGAAGCATATTTGGTGGGAAAGATATTAAGTTCAGTTGTAGACTGTTGAACTTTAACGTTGAACGTCCAAGTGCCTAATCAAAAAAAAAAAATTAGAATATAATCTGAGAGAATATATAATGTTCTAGAATCACAAGTAAAGATGGAAGTGGTAGCTCCAATAATGTGACAGCTGATAAAATGAGCTTTTGAAAATATATAACAAGTTAGGCCATGATTCTGCCTAAAAAGTAGTCTAAAAGATCTTTTATTGGTGATTTCTCAGACAATGGGAAAACTAAGGATAAGTGAACCCATAGGGAGACGAAAAATTTGAAGCTGTGTGACATCTTGATTTCTTATCTAAGTGAAGGTATAAGAGGCTGCATCTTTATTTTTAGGAAAGTGTCAATATTTAAGGGAGGAAGCATTGTCGTAATTTAATTTCTCCAAACAAAAGGTAATTCGAAAAGAGAAATTAAACTATTGGATAAGTAGAATAAGAGGTAAAAGATTTAATAAAAGTAATATTTGAAAGTGTGTTCCAGCATTCAGTCATACTTAAACATTTAAACAATTCCAAGAGACGATTTCTGGTTCAAAACAGTGGGATGTGGGATGTTTGTGGTTAAGTTGTTGAGAAATTCTATGGTGTGTCAGTAACAGGGTTGCAGAGAACACTTCCAGTTTTATTATTTTTAAAAATTATAGTTTCTTCAGTCCTACTAGCTTATAACCTATTGAGTTTGTATGTCCAGGCATAACATAGCTAATATGGCAGACCTGTCTCCTCGTTTCCATTCCAGCCTGTCTCTGTACCATAATTGTATTTATTTCTACTTTTTCGGCTTTTTGTTTCTCATAAAGGAAGACTGGTTTGCAAATAGCAATAGTTAGTCATTAAAATGAAGAGCAGATGTCTCCATTCCTTGAACAAACTCTTCCACTTGAAGAAGTTTCTAATTCTTTTTACTTCCTCTTTGCCTCTCATCCTACTTTCTCCTATATATTTCACCAGGAAGCCTTATTTTCTTTGTTCACAAATTAATCTTAAATCCTAAGATTAAGATGAGATCTTGAAGCTCTTTCCTGATTTTCCTATGTGTTCAAAATATGTCCAATTTTAGTAAGTTATTCAGCTATATCAGGAATAGAAAGATGTATAAAACTGTAGATAGGCGGCTTTCTAAAAAAATGTACATTCTGGGAGGAAACACAAAATATGCAAACAAATGACTGAGATGATTGATATAAGATAAATAGAAGACATATAAAAATTTAGAGATGGATGATTTTTTTTGCTACTATTTAAATCATAGTTTCATGATAATATTTAAGTTGATCCTTGAAGAATGGGTAATATTCCATATCATTATTGTCTCTTTTGGATCAAAAGCCTTTGAATATTTGGGTAAAAACTAGGAAAGTCCTATGTAAGAGTAGAAAATCCTACTTAGCTTCCTGAGGCTTAGAAAATATTAAATTCTAATATGACAAAGACAATACTAAAAATAATTATTAATAAACTTTTAGAAAGAGTGTGTGTGTGTCTATGTATGTCTGCATGTGTTAGAATAAAATAGGCACACAAAAATGTATTTGTCCATTAATTCCACCTATTTGTTCATGAAAGATATTGTGATGGTAAGAGATTTGAGAATGAAACTATTGGAGTAGTTTCAGTTCAGGGCAAAATCTGACTGGAATGATGGTAAATATTATATTGCCCTAGGGGTGAAACTGAAAAACCTCAGCCTGGCTCATTTGCAAAGTCCCTGCTGTTTATCTTTCTCTCTCCAGACAAGGTGTTTACATTTGCATGGACAGTCATTGTTAGTCTGGCAATTTGTCTTTCACTCTGTTCCTATTTTCTATTTACTGGTGATGCTTACATTCCTCATTCAGAACATTCCTCATTTTGAGGGGAAGGAAGTGGACAAGCTCATGTAGAATAATTTATTCCAAGTGATTTTTTTCCCCTTTTCAAAAAACATTAATTACTTGCCATTCTCAAAACTCCACACTGACTTCGGTGTAAAAAGTAGAAGAGAATAAGAATTTTGAAAACCTAGCCACTATGTGCTCAACACTGTGCTAGATACTTTACAAACATCCTCATGGCAATTCTGTGAGTTATTATTTATACTATAAAAATAAAGACACCT
Organism: Equus przewalskii; assembly: GCF_037783145.1. Classification (NCBI taxonomy): domain Eukaryota; kingdom Metazoa; phylum Chordata; class Mammalia; order Perissodactyla; family Equidae; genus Equus; species Equus przewalskii. The sequence goes on along the minus strand of NC_091847.1, from coordinate 23,955,161 downwards.
GAGGCTCGAAGACTTTATGCAGCTAATAAGTGGTGTCTCTATTTGATGAAGTAACCCATGTTTCTCCTGCTAAACTATACTGCTTCTTAAAATAATGAGGAGAAATAATTTGAAGAAGTTAGCAAAGAGATACGTTATGACCCAATTAGGTCCTTTCGTGTTGTGTCACACATTTGGACAGACCAAAATTTATTCTAATCTTTCCAAGCAGGATTATACTCTAAAAAAAGACTGAAAACAACATAGTCCATTAAATTAGTATTTTTCTAATATATTTGTGTCAACATTACAATGACATTTGCCATAGGTCTAAGTTTCAATAACATCAATGAAAAACAGATTTTAATGCTTGTTTGAGCAAAGGCACCTACTGGATCATGTTCTGATGACATAAGTTAGAAATAGACACAACCTAGTTGTACACAACGTGCTGAGTCTAGACATCAAGCTGGGAGAGATGTATAACTAGGAGGGGATTATTAAAAGATGTTAAACTAATACTAACCCAAGACTAGAGAAGACCCAGCATTTATGATAGCAGTATCATTTCTTGTTTTTGAGTGATTGAGTCACAGGACTAAAAAAGAGGTAATAAAAGTGTGACATAGGTGATATATAGCTCTAAAAAATTAAAGGAAATAAAGGAAGGAATTGTTTCCTAGCAATACTTATTAGGTAGGTTATAAGCAAGACATTTAAATAGAATATTATATTTGATTATAGATATAGTACCAGCTGACAATTATGTAGCATGATAGAGGTGGTGAAAATAGTGTAACATTGATGACTATGACCCTACATTCCTATGCTTAGTAGTAAATCCTGCTTCCTTGGAGTGTTAGATATGCATGCAAGACTTGCTTTGGCAAATCAAGTGTGAGAAGTGTGTCACTTATAAGCAGAGGTTTTTAGAGCCAATGTATGATTTACCACGTTCCTTTGTCCTGTCTTAGCAATTATGGAAGCATGCATTGAAATGGAGGATCCATGTCTCTAAGATTTTAAGTGACTACAATGAAAAAATCCTCAAGAGCCTTCATGTAGCATCAGCTAGAAACAAACCATCATTTTAAAGCAATGATGTATGAAGTTGTTTGTTACTGCAGCATAACTTTGCCTATTCTATCAGATGTGTGTAGTGTGAATTCCTTGAAAGTGTGAACCATAACTTGTATACCACTGTATCCCCACTACCTAAAGTAACATCCAACATAAATATTTATTGAATCAGTGACTAACTTAATGAATGATGACACGTAAATATTTGTTGTCCTCTTTGAGTGTACAGGCTAAGATAGCATAGCAAAAACATTAATACAAAAGCCATCTGGAAATGAGGAGAAGTTATTTACATAATTTATAGGCCAGAAGTAAGTCGAAAGCAAAGGTTAACACTAATTGAGCTAAGAAGCAGGAAGAAGAACCTTGGGACTTCCATTAGTGAAGTAAGTTGAGGGTCTTGCCAATCAAAGGACTAGCAACAGGGAATTTTGAGGTGAAAAGATTCATTTTTTTTCTTTTGCATACGAAATGCTGCATTAGGAATTTAGTTGTACTTTATGATTCTAGCTGTGAAACTTTTACACAGCAAGGAATCATGAAATGGACTTATAAATTGCTGAGCAGTTTCTCCAATCTAGATAGGATTTTTTCTTTTTTTTGCCTTGGTGAGAGAGGAAATGACAAATTTGGCAGTTGCCATGTATTTAGAATTAACATTGCCCATGAAGGTTGGGCAGATGAACTAGCCCATCACACCAATATTTGCCTTTCTGCATATGGAATTCCTGTCTCAGGCCATGACACAGAAAGAAATGTTCCTCTTTTGAAATTTTTCTGTGTTTACCAATGAAATTGTTCCCTTAGGACACATCATAAAGACACATCATTGAATATTGTAATTGTGGCATTCACCAGAGCTATTTTTTAAAAAGCAACATTGGCCACAAACTCAGATTTTAATCAAAAACAGAATTCTAGTGAGTTGAGTGGTTTTTCCAATATTTTTCAGCTTAAACTTTCTGATAATCACTGGCCCCATAAATTGAACCTGTATTGAAAAGATGGGAGCTAAATTAGTTTAGCATTTTACAGTTAAGCTAAAACTGAAAAACTATATTTTTCTCTGAGAACCACACACATACACAATCCCACACACACCTACACACACTCTAATATCACTTTACCAAAATATTTTTTTCTCTCCACTGAGTGTTACTAAAAAGTACCTGAAAGGTTAAAACTCTAACTTGATCCTTGTATAATCCTCCCAGGGGAGGAAATTCAGGAGGTTTTAAAGAAAATTGGCTAAGCAATGGGTTTTGAATATAGGCAACAGAACATTTTCTACTTGAGTACAACTACATCAATGAAACTCGAGTCAGTAGAAGTCTTGTCCAGTGCCACTTAAAAAGTTGTCAGGGCTAAGGGAGGCATTAGAAGAATAACACTTGGAATAAAGAACTGCCTTGAGGAAAGCTTCTATTTCCTTCCATTTCCTGCTCTTGATAAATGAGGACCAAATATAGGAAACCATAAGGTCACTTCAGTAAATAAAAACCAACCCACCATTCTGGATATCATGTGTTGTGGTTAGTGCTGCTGGTACTTTGCTCCCTGTCATGGCTTCAAAGCCTGGCTGCAAATTATATGACACTCTTCCCACACTCCTGGATCTTAGTGGGCTTGTCACTGCTTCAACTAAGAGATTACAGAGGGAGAGAATGAGTTATACCGGTTGACATGAGGCCAGGTAGCTTCCACTTTGTTAACTGAAATGCTCACTCCTGGAATCCTGAGTTGCCAAGTGATAACCCTGACTACCAGGTGGTTGCCACATTGGAGAGGACAACATGGCTTACCCCTTAAGAACACAGATTCTAGAACCAGACTATGTGTGTTCAAATCCTGGCTGTAAAAACTACCAGCTATATAACCTTGGGGCATTTACCTAATCTCTCCATGCCTCAGTTTTCTCATTTATAAAATGGGGAGAAACAGTAGTCTGGAGCACACCACCTATTGTGTTACCTGTACCTTATACTGTTGTTTAAAGGGTCAAGTTTATGTGTTTGTTTGTTTTTTCAGTTTTTATTCAACTTATTCAAACTAAAAAAAAACCTAGTTCACCCATTTCTCCCACTCCTTACCCCCACCTCTTGCAATCTTGTGACCACTAATCTATTCTCTATGAATTGGTTTTTCTTTTTTCTTCATTTTTTGTACTCCACATATAAGAGAGATCACACAGTATTTGTCTTTCTCTGTTTGACCTATTTCACTTAGGATAATGCCCTTGAGGTCCATTCATTTTGTTGCAAATAGCAAGATTTCATTCATTTTTATGGCTGAACAATATTCCATTGTATATATAAATACACCACAATTTCCTTATCCATTCGTCCGTCAATGGACACTTAGGTTGTTTCCATATCTTGGTTATTATAAATAATGCTCATTGTAGCATTTTCCCCCATTCAATAGGTTGCTTTTTAATTTTGTTGAGAGTTTCCTCTGCTGTGCAGAAATTTTTTGGTTTGATGTACTCCTTCTTGTTTATTTTTGCTTTTATTACCTTTGCTTGTGGTGTCAGATTCAAAATATATTTCCAAGACCTATGTCAAGCAGCTTACTGCCTATGTTTTCTTCTAGGAGTTTTATAGCTTCAGGTCTTACATTCAAGTCTTTAATCTATTTTGAGTTCATTTTTGTGTATGGTGTAAGATCATGGTCCAGTTTCATTCTTTTGCATGTGTCTGTCCAATTTTCCCAACACTATTTATTGCACAGACTACCTTTTCCCCATTGTATCTTCTTGGCTCCTTTGTTGTGAATTAATTGACCATATATGCATGGGTTTATTTCTGGACACTCTATTCTGTTCCATTGATCTATGTATATGTTTTTGTGCTAATACCATACTGTTTTAATTTCTAGAAACATACAACCTACTAAAACTGAATAATGATGAAATAGGAAATGAAATAGGCTAATTACTAGTAAGAAGATTGAATCATTAGTCAAAAACCTCCCAATAAACAGAAGCCCAGGACCAGACAGCTTCACTGGTGAATTCTAACAAATATTAAGAGAAAAAAATAGAAGAAGGGGGAGCTCTTCCAAACACATTTTATGCGACCATTATTATCCTGATACCAAAATCAGACAGGGAGGCCACAAAAAAAGAAAAACCACAGGCCAATATCCTAGATGAACATAGATGCAAAAATTTTCAACAAACTGTCATATCCGATCATCTCAGTAGATGCAGAAAAAACATTTGACAAAATTCAATATCTGTTTTTGATAAGAACCCTCAACAAAGTGGGTATAAAGGTAATACACCTCAACATAATAAAGGCCATATAAGACAAATCAACAGCTAACATCATACTCAACGGTGAAAATCTGAAAGTTTTTCCTCTAAGATCAGGAGCAAGACAAGGATGTCCACTCTCACCACTTTTAACATCGTATTGGAAATCCTAGCCAGAACAATTAGGCAAGACAAAGAAATAAAAGGCATCCAAATTGGAAAGGAAGAAGTAAAACTGTTACTATTTGTAGATTACATGATATTATATATGAAAAACCCTAAAGACTTCATCAAAAAACTGTTGGAAGTAATGAATGCATTCAGTAAAGTTGCAGGATACAAAATCAACATGCAAAAATCAGTTGAATTTATTTACACTAATAAATTATGAGAAGGAGAAATTAGGAAAACAATCCCACTTGCAATTGCATTAAAAAAAATAAAATTCCTAGGAATGAACTTAACCAAGGAGAGGAAAAAGTTATATTTTGAAAATTACAAGACATTAATGAAAGAAATTGAAGAAGACAGAAATCAATGGAAAGATAATTTGTGTTCTTGGATTGGAAGAATTAATATTGTTAAAATGTCCATACTACTCAAAATAACATAAAGATTCAATGCAATAACTATCAAAATTCCAATGGTATCTTGCAGAAATAGAACAAACAGTTCTAAAATTAGTATGGAACCACAAAAGATCTTGAACAGCCAAAGCAATCTTGAGAAAGAAGAATGAAGCTGGAGGCATCATGCTTCCTGATTTCAAACTATGTTATGAAGCAGTCCAGACAGTTTTTACACATATAGAAGGGCAAAGTTGATTAATGACCAAACAAATGAGTGAACGGAGCAATTTAGAAGAGTAGGAACTAAAGTGACCGAAAAAACAAAATATAGAGAAAGGCATTTTATTTTCTGAGGAGACATAGCAGAAACTTACTCAAATTTTTCTTCCTGCCAAAATACAGCTAACCTCTCAACAAATACTAAGTAAGCAGATCAGAAAAAACAATGTTTGCAATATGATGGTTCTGTGTGAGCCTAATCTCACTGAGCATGTTAATTGCTCAATTCAGCAAGTCAGAGTTAAGCAATATAGACAAGGCAACAAAGGAAGGCATTCTTAGAGTCTGAAAAGAGTTTCCACGTTTGTTTGGTTTTCTCCTTTTTTTTTTTTATTGAGTTTCCACTTTGAAGTTGTGAAGAAGGTTGTGGGAGCCTTTAGGTTCTAAAGACTCTGTGGCTTCTTTTTGGCTAAATGGCTTCTCCTTAGCTATGCGATGCTTTTCGCAGGATGTACCTAGGCTGTCTAGGATTGCTTAAGGTAAATAGATTTGGAATTTATGGATTATTGCGACAAGGCTTCTAGAATTTTTTTTTGTAAGCCATATAACCATCAGAGTATAAAACAGAGATTCTTCATGACCGAAACAAATCTCTTCTAAATGCATACATTTCTTAGAGACCTCATATGTTAAATCTGGGCCAGCCAGTATCCTAATGTAGCAAGAAAGAATGTGAGAAGAAATGGGGAGTGAATTTGTCAGACTTCTGGCTGTGCCTATGCTTTGCAATTACATCTATCCTTGAAATTAGTAGTAAACCTTGATACTGGTTAAGAGCTCTGACAATTGTGACTCTAATTTGACAACCTAATATTTGGTTTTATCTCATTCATCCATTGATATCATTTCCTGTGCAACATGTCTTACTTAATAAACAGTTCAGTGGATTCTTAAGCTTCTGTCTGATGCCTCATCAATGGAGCTGGGCAATATGACACCAAGCTCTCCCACTTCATCACCATCACCACTCCCTGCCCTACCAACCTTAAGTTTCTGGTGCCTACGCTATTCTTTGCAAGCATCTTCTGACTGTTCAAATAAACCTCTCTAAATAGATTCCCAAGAGGCACTAGTCCACCAATTTACTTAATTGGGCTCTGGGAATTTATTTGCAGGAGGAATTCTGCTTTGTGGAATATTGCCCATGCATAGCACAGATTGCTTGATTGTTTGCTTTTTAATCCCAGCTCCTCCTTCTTATTGGAGGGTCACTTTCCTCCTCTCTTCCTTGGAAGTACTCCTACCCTCACTTCCCTGAAGAAAAGGAATGGTTTTCAGGTCTGCTAACACTACTTTCCTGAAGTACAGAATTCTCACCTTTCTTGTAATAAATTCTAAATTTTCTTCGATAGTGAAGACTGACCTAATACAGTATCTTTTAGTCTTTCTTCATTTGTAATTTGGGGAACACCAGGAGCAGTACTTTGGGCAGGGATTTGTCATTCTCAAGGAGGACATTTGCAGCCTCGAGTGGCTAAAGGCAGGATCTATGAGGGAGTTGTAGAACACAATACAAGAGAAAGCTGTTTGTGCCATAAGATGTCCTTCATACTGCTTCAATACCTCCCATTTGATAAAAGAAAGCTGTTCATGGGACTGAAATCCTGCTTTACATAGTCGGGTGCAAAGGCCAGCAGGCTATCAAAATGTTAATTGTGACTATTGATGTAATCTTCTTAATGTCAACTGGCTGAGTCTAGAGAAGTTTACCTTTCACAGGTAATAGTGGTTTCTCTAGCCATATCAGTCAGAGGAAGGAAAACTAGCAGTATGAATATCATAGCTTAACACTAATAACAAATACTTGTTATGCTGAGATTGATCAACAAAAAGTGCTCTATTCCACACAAATTATGGTTCTGTTGAAAATTCTATTCCTCATGAACTCCTCACTCCAGCCACTAAACACACTGCCTGCTCTCCATCCTTCACATTATTTCTATAAGAGAAACTCTACTTTTCTTCTCTGTTTGGTACCTTTTTACAGTCATTCCTGTGGTTGTCTCACTAAGAACTTCCACCACTTGCATCTAGGGTAATGGTATTTTAGGAATAGGGATCGCTTTCTCCTAACCGGCATTAAAGCTACCTCTTTATAGTCCTGAATGCCAAACTAGACTTTTCAAGGATGATGTATTCATCTGTCTAGTGCAGGAAAAGGATTGCCACTGTCTGCCTTTCAGTTCAATACTGGAAGCCCCAGAATAGAGGAAATAGAACACTTTCTTTCCAAGAGGCTTCTCCTGAGGGCAGGACTGCTTTCCACAAACTGCATATCCTTTACTCCTGTAGATTAGTTCCCTGGGACTCTTGAGAGATACATCTGCATAAATTAATTGTTACATTTTTACATATTTATCTATGTGATTACTTTGGATTTTCTCATATCATTTATGACCACTGAAAATGCCAAGCTAGGAACCTCAGACTTAAAGATCAGTATGTATCTGAATTAGATAGACTTCACTGGACACCAGGTTATAGTCTTAGTACATACTCAGTTACTAACCTTGAGTATATCTATGAAGCCACAAGGTCCAATTCACTATCATTACTAGAACTCAGACTATCCCTGAACGGATATTTCCAGGAAAGCAACTATTCAAAATAATATTTCCATAGGACCATTTGACATTATTTGACATAGCAAGGCAAATACCTCTTTTAATGGCAAGCTGAAAAAGTGTTCCTCAAATCAAATCTCAGTAAAATGTACTTGCAAATATGAATAGATATGACAATTGGTTTTTTTAACTAAATGGAAAATACTGAAGTAGAAAGCGCTGGAGTCATGCTGAAATTAGCAAGAGTACCTGACATTAAGTTCCTGGGATTTTTTTTTATTTCTAACAAAACACATTATCTGTTCATTAATATGTATTTTACTTTTGAATATTTTTTAATACGTGAAACTGTGGATTTGAATATAAACTAAATATGTAAAATGTGTTCCTGGCACTGGCCCCGTGGCTGAGTGGTTAAGTTCGTGTGCTCCACTATGGCGGACGAGGGTTTCACTGGTTCAGATCCTGGGCACGGACATGGCATTACTGATCATGCCACGTTGAGGTGGTGTCCCACGTGCCACAACTAGAAGGACCCACAACTAAAGTATACAACTACGTACTGGGGGTGTGGGGGGGGGGAGGTGGGGGAGAAAAAGCAGAAAGAAAAAAAAGGAAAGAAATAAAAAAGAAGATTGGCAACAGTTGTTAGCTCAGGTGCCAAACTTTACAAAAAAACAAAAGCGTTCCTATTGTTTCTACTGTCCAATTAAAAAACAAGAAAACAACTATTTTTATCATTCTAGAACAGCATCTTTTATCAGTCAGGGTCCTCACATTGTTCAAGAATTTAAAAAGGAGACTGCTTTCAAATGTGTGAGAAAACTTTAAAGGAGCCAGTAAAGGATGTTGAGTAACTTAAGTGGTGAGAACCAATAGGAAGCCATTACCACTCCTAAGCCTGAAGAGCAAGAGGAGGAAGTAAGTGCTGTCAGAGCCCAGCAAGACATGGAGCCATGTCGGGGGAGCTGCCTGAAAGGAGAGAAAACCCCTTGGGAATGCAGCCTCTACCAGAAAAACATGGCCCAGAGCAGAAAAGGAGAGGGGAAGAAAAAGCTCAGATCCCACTGGTGACCCTTATTTTGGCCGAGCTCACCCAGAAGCTAGCTAGGAGGATGCTCAGGTTTATAGTCCACAGGATCAGCCTCCTGGTACAAAGAGCAGAGCAGAAAAAGGTGGTGGGAGATAGGCCAAAAAATGAAGAAAAACTAGCATAGCTCTTCTTTTTACTTTTGTTGTTGTTTTCATATTTCAAGTGAATGGTAGTAATCTCAGTCCTCTTAAAATACGAAATAGGCAAGAAAGTGGAGAAGTATAGCTGAAACACTGTTGATGACACAAGTATCTTCTATGCCATCAGTATCATATTGCTGCCAGGAGAATGGAGGACAAAACAGATCAGTCACAAATAGATGCACATGTATGTTTTTATGTACACACACCCATGTATGTCAGAGTGTGTTTGTTTTCTTCTGTTTTCTCTAGCTATACTTGTCCTTCAACAAGACAAGAATATTCCCCATGTGCTTAATTGCTCTCTCTATACATTTGTGAAGTAAGAAAAAGCATTCTATACAATATTCTCTGCCATCTGTTTTAGAATAATTTCATTTGTTGCTCTCTCACTTTTAAAATTTTTGTAGGGATACTGAAAAATTGCTGCTTAAATTTACAAATAGAACCTGTTACATGGTAATATTGGTTTGCACTAAAAACTGCTTATGCAATTATTCTAATTTAATGTGCTTTCATTGTATTTAAAAAAAATCAGTTTTTCCATAAGCATAGTGAATATAAAAAAGAAATGTGAATTAATGTGAATGTAAAGAAAAGCCTATGAAGACCCCTGAGAAAGGAGAATGAACCAGGCAGGGGAGAATGCAAAGGAGACAGAATGGTAATAGATGGTAAGAGTAAACTAGTGAGGTGAAAATAACAGTAAAACCTCATAGAAGGCATATTTTGTGCATCATGGAATCCAAATTCCAATGCAAAGTGAAAAAATTTAATTTAAAAAGAAAGAAAAAATTTAAAAGAGAAAACCAGTATCTTTTTATAGGTATGTTAGCAAACCAACACTGTTATATTTACTCCATAGAGCTTTAAGCATCTTCAAAAAATAGTTTATTACAGCAATAGTGTATGTAGTATAATCTAAATATCTGAGAGAAGCATAGGTGTATCATTTCTGTGATGAGAAACTTTTTGGTGATAAATACCTTTTATACACCGTAGTTCAACTTCTTAGCACATGTGGAACTTCGAGCTAGAGGGATACTATGTAAAAGAAGGATCTAGCCTCAAATTTCCTATTTATTTGTAATATTCATTTATAATAAGTGATTTTAATTGCTTACAGTTTTATATTTTTAATTGAGGTATAATTGACATATAATATTATATTAGTTTTGTTTGCTGCTTATAATTTTAATAGCAAAATATTTTTAGAATAAACTAAGAGGTTGAAGGGCACTAGTAATATATCATTAGTTCATGTAAATCTAACGTTGTCTACATTAAAATGATTGCCACGGTGAAACTCCAAAAGCAAAAGGGAAAGTTATTTTCTTAAATTTGTTAAGAGTTAAATAAAGAAATCACTCTAGTGTAAGTTAGAAAAGAGCTTGGGTTCTTTTTGGAGGCAGAGGCAATTTGTCTGTTTACTCAGTACTCAATGATTTTAGAGATATTAGTCAACAAAAAAAGTACTAATAGTTTTTGGAAACCTTAGCCTGAGAACCGTTTTGCATTTAGTCTGAGGTTAGTCAATCAAGTGTATATTCATTTGTCCATATAAGCTATAAAATCCTACAATGAAAATGTAATTATAATTAACATTGCTGACCAGTTAAAACTCATAAACAGTAGTATGCCCATCAATATGCACTCTCTATTTGCTGACATTTCCAGTTATGCCAGATGGTGAATTTAATGATGGTGCCTGGTGGTGCTTCTAATGATTTTTGTGCCTGATGGTACTTTTATAGTGCCTGTCTCATCATAGAAGGCTGAAGGGTGACTTAATAATGATCTTCAAGCATATGAAGGGGCATGAAGTACATGGTTATGAAGTGACCAGCTGTTACTCATTCAAATGAGAAATAGTAGATTTTAACTGTAACCGGAGAAATTTAACTTAGATGTAAAGTAGAACTTCCTGATAATAAAAGATATTTAATGAGAGGAATGGTGAAAATTGCTATAGAATATTTTTTTCTTGAGGATAGAATATGCTTATTTGTATGAAATCTAAATTTGCTCTTATTTATGGATGATATTTCAGTTTCCATTCACATCTATGAGTCTATATATTTCATACTCCAGTACTAACTGGGTTTGAATTCTAGCCCTGATTTATTACCTGGGTGACATCAGGTAAGTTAGTTACTTAAATACTTTGGGTCTTGATTTACTTATCTGCAAAATGAAGATAAAATCTTTCGTCTAAATATCTGAGGACAAGTCTAAAACACTATTAACTGTAAAGCAGGGTTGAATTTGCTTCTTTCATTTCTCCTCCAAGAAAATGAGACCAGATAGGTCAAAGATGCCCTTTTAGTGGGATCTAATTTTTTTACTTTGGAGTTGCAGAATAATGGAGACTTGTGCAAGGGTAGGGAGTGATATGAAACCCTCAGTCTCTTCTCTAGAGGTTTATTTCCTACCCGGACACTGACTAGGAAGATTTATCCTTCATAGCATTAAATAAGTACACTCTGTTAGCAAAAGAAGGCAAAAGACCTTGCTCTAGGTTAGGCTCCTGTATTTACCAACTGTATAACCCCAAATCAAATCATTTAACTTCTCTGAGTTTTATATTGCCCCCTTTGAACAATAGGATAGGGAACCTAGCATTGAATTATAAGTTTTGATGTCACCCTTGTCGTAGGGAAACAGGAGACAATGTTAGAAAGTTGGAAGAAACATAGCTCAAAAGATTGAGAGTGGAATTGTCTGCTGCAGTGGTTTATTTGACCCTGTGTATCAAGTGGGAAAAGGCATTCTGATCAATGAGAAGAGAATGGAATGGCGCCAAACCTCAGGGCACTTGCTTTGAAACTGTTTGACAAATAATGTGTTCCAGACACAAGATATGTAGAATTTATCAGTGTACACATCCAATAAGTTTTCTGTCTTCATGGAATAGTAAGAAAAAAAATCAACAGATAATCACATAAATAAGGAGGATAATTTCAGAGGGTGATGCACTAGAAGGATACCAAACAAGGTGAGAGGATGATAAGGTAATGACTCTGGGGAGGAGGAGACTCCATGGTCCAGGGAGGCTTTGTTAAGGTCATGCACAACACTGGCTGTTATCCCTATATAACAGGAAGGATTCAGTTATGCAAAAGTGGAAGAGAAGCCCAGTTAAGGGCTAGAAGTAAAAAATCAGATGATCTATTACCACTTCTCTCAAACAAATCTGTGGATCCTTAAGGTATAACATTGGCAAAGTTTTGGTTAGATTCTGTTCTTGGCTTTATCAGTCAGTAACTGATCTCTATTCATCAATTTCTTTGTAGGTAAAATGTAACAGAGGGAGCAAGAATGTTATGAGAATTTGATTATTTTCACTTTTCACCTCTAAGATACTATGATGTATCTATGTCTTGTCTATTTCACAGAGTAGATTTGAAGGTGAAATGAGATAATGGATGGGTTACCAGTTCACTGAAGACAACTCAGTGGGATATTAATATGAAACAATTTTATTTTTTTCTAATCACTGGTTTCAATCATGCTGTTTTTATGTCTACTTTCTCTGTCTCTTAATGACATTGTAGGCAGATACCATAATTTTTCTGGTCTCTTTCAGTTATTAAAACTTAATCCAGTCTAGCTAAATATTCAAGTCATATAACTTATTTAAAGCTCCGCTGTCTTCTACTTTGGGCCTTAGCTGCAATTCTAGTACAACAGGAAAATTCCCAGTCAACATCTTGATTATCTTTGTAAAAACAACTTTTTAGACTATTAGCATTATAAAATGTAAGGTGTAGTTGTTATTGAAGCTGGTATTTTTAATTCATTAGTTATTTTATGGTGAAGTTTACAGAAGAAAGAACTTATCATACTGGTAGCCACTGGGAAGCTTAACTCTGTAAGTGGCTGTCTGGAACAGTTGTCAACATGGCAACTTCTTCTCAACATTCAGAAGCCTGTAATGAGACAGTATCTTGTGAGAAGATGTCAAGATTCTTTCACATCTCAAATGTGGAAATCAGGTCATGGCAGTAAAATGAGTTTGCAAGATAATTAGGATATTTAAAAAAATATTTTTTTGTTATAATATTTCCGATTGTTGAATGTTTATAACCAATGCCTTAGGAGAATCAATAATAGTGGTTTCTAGTCCATTTTAGAAAAACTATCATATTGTATTGTGTGACACACTACAATATTTATAAGTATATTTATTGGTATATTCCAACACACACTGAAACAAGCATTTCACCAATGCATTGAATAGTGAACTATTCCGTTACTGAAAGAGAAAGTCATTTAAATTACCCTAGCCAGTTTTCTACAGGCAGATTGTCATTTTCTTCTCTTCGTTTAAAAAAAAAAAGACTAAATGAGTTTTCTAAATTTCTGTCTAGGATTAAAGACATCACAAAAGGCCAAATTTTTTTGAGAAAGGCTGAGGAAACATATTCATTTGAAAATTCTGTTGGCATACTGTAATTTTTGCAAACACTTTTCTTTCCATAAAAACAATAATCCAAATGTCAAGTTCATTGTTTAAATAAAAAATCCCTACATAATTGTTTCATAGTAGTTCTATTTTCCAAAAAGTTACAGGGATGTTTTTATGTTTATTAAGGCATTTTCCTCTTCATGTCAGGAAGATGTGAGCATCATTTGGGAAAGAAACAGGGGAAGATTTTTCTAGATAATTTTATTAGTAGACATGCTCAAAAATCAGAAAACAATAACTTGTATAGAGAAGACTGGCAAACCATGTATTTATCAAAGTTTATTCTTCCACTGGCCATGGCTTTCTTTCCTAATGAGTGAAAAATACTTATTCCCTCCATATATCTCAAGGAAAAACATTCTCAAAGTTCAGTGTTCTATTCCAGTGAATTAGCTAAATGAAACACAAAACAAGTTGTATGTATGTGGATATTCTATATATATATATATGTATGTATATGTATACACATATATATATACACTTATACATACATTTACATACATATGTACATAGTACAGTTGAAGAAAGATAGTTTAAAATGAACCAATATATAGACATTTAGACAGAGGTGAAGTAACTTAAAACATTAGGAAATAGTACTGAGGAAGAAAAAAAGGAAAATCATATAAATAATCATTTCAAATAGAATAAAAAATAAAATTCTATTGCAGTAACTCAGAAGCTCACTAAACCTTTATAGCTAAAATTTATTTGTCCTTGGGAACCGGCATTATCAGTCCCCAAATTATCAAGAACTTTTAAAGCATAAATAAAAATTTCAACTTCGTTATGAAAATCTGTTAGTTTCATTTGGCATGCTAATGTTATTTAAACAAAATTAATCTATATATGCTATGTATGATTGTAAGAATGTAATTACTAGTAGGACCATTTTTTTCCCCTCTCAAAGGAGAGAATACTATCTTAAAATACGTAGGGAATCACTGCGTTATTATATTCACACCAGGAAGCGTTATAGAAAGTATAAGATGCAACTTACAAAAATGTGGTTTGGAGTAAAATGAGGGATGCAAGAGCAGGATGATGAAGAGATACATTTTGTCCCTCATTTAAGAGTCTCTAGGCACAACCGATTCATATGTTGATACTCTGGTTGAAGTTTAAATTTGCAAAACCTGCTGCCTAATCCCAGGATTATATTCAAGGTGGATCAAAGGATTTGTGGTGTTATAGTGTTATATATGCACTAAATGTCATCTGACTACTAGGAATACTTGAAAATTCCTGGGACAAGCATCCACCGAAGAGGCAATAGATAAGGTCAGCCAATATTATTCTTATGTTATTGTTAACTACATTAATTTTGGGGGCAACTTTGGTATTAGACCCTTAAATATTTTATTTAATCCTCACAATAACCTTACAAGGTACGTAGGATTTTCTTTATTTTACCATTAAGGAAATTAAAGCTTAGAAAAGTTGCTGACTAAAGTCTAGGTTGTAAGAACTACTAGGAAGACGTAAATGTGAGTCTCCATTGTGTTGTTTTTCTAATTCTAAAGCCTGTGCTATGGATCGAAGATAATTTTTTCCATAAGATGTCCAATCTTTCCAGCACGAGTTGTTAAAAAGCTGTTCTTTCTTCACTGTGTTGCCTTTACACCTCTGTCAAAATCAATTGTTTAGACATGTCTGAGTTTATTTGTAAAGTCTTTATTCTGTTCTACTGATTTATTTACTGATCTTTACATCAATAGCATAGTGTTGGATTACTGAAGTTTTATAGTAATCCTTAAAATTAGGTATTACTAGCCTTTCAATTTTGTTCTTCTTTCAAAATAGTTTTGACTATACTACATCTTTTGAATTTCCATGTGAATTTTATAATCAAGTTCCCAATTTCTACAGAAAGTGTGCTGGGACTTAATTGCATTAAATTGATCAATTTGGAAAAAACTGACATCTTGACAATATTATGTATTCCAACACATAAGCAAGATATATCTCTCATTCTATTTATTCCTTAACATGTCTTCACAATGTTTATTGTTATCATGTACAGGCCTTTCACATATTTCACATAATCACTTCACATTTTTATGCAATTTTCAATGACGTTGTTTTTAAATTTCAATTTCCAATTGTTAGTTGCTAGTATATAGACATACAAATGTCATTTGCTTATTGATATTGTGTCTTTTAACCTTGATAAATGCCCTAATTCTAGTATCTTTTTGGCAGGTTCCATTGGATTTTCTACATAGGCAAACATGTCATCTACAGATCACTTCTTCCTTTCCACTCTGGATGTCTTTTAATTCTTTTTCTTGCCTAAGGGCACTGACTAGAGTTTCAAGTACTGTGCTGAATAGAAGCCACGAGAGAAGGTTTCCATCTTGTCTTGCTCCTGCTCTTAGTAGAAAAGCATTCAATCTTTTGCTGTTAAGTGTGTTACCTGTAGGGCTTTTCATAGATGCCCATTATCGGATTGAAGAGTCTCCCTTCTATTCCTAGTTTGCTGACAGTTTTTGTCAGTAATGGACATTAGATTTTGTCAAATGATTTTTTCCCTATTGAGATGATTCACTTTGTTAATTCAAATAATTATATTGATTGATATTAGTAAACCAACTCTATATTACTGAAATAAGCACCACCACTTGGCCATGATGTTTTATCCTTTTAATATGTTGTTGGATTTGATTTGCTAAATTTTGGTTATAATTTTTCCATCTATGTTTGTGATGGATCTGTAGTTTCCCTTTTTTGTGACATCCTAGTCTGCTTTAAATCAGATAATGCTGACCTTATAGGGTGAGTTGGAATTACTTCCTCCTCTTTAATTTTTTTTTAATTGGTACCTTTTCTTCATTAATTATTTAGTAGAATTTACCAATATAACCACTTGAGCCTGGAACTTCCTTTACAGAGATATTTTTAATTACCATTATAACTTTTTTCATATATATAGGGCTGTTCAATTATCTATGTTTTCTTGAGTGAGCTTTGGTAATTTGTGTTTTTTCAAGGAATGTGTCCTTTTTCATCAAGTTGTCAAATTTATTGTCATAAAGTTGATCATAATATTTCCTTATTATCCTTTTACTATCTGCAGAATAGGTAGTAATACTACTTCTCCCATTCCTCATATTGGAAATCGTATCTTTTCTTTTTGCTCAGTATGGCTACAGTTTTATCAAGTTTACTTATTTTTTCAAAGAATCAGCTGTTTGTTTTATTGACTTTATTATCTTTTCTGTATTCTATTTTATTGATTTTTACTTCTGTGTTTATTATTTCCTTTCTTCTGCTCCTTTTGGGTTCAAGTTGGTTTTCTTATTGCAAGTTTTAAAGGTGGAAGGTGAAGTTTTTAGTTTTAGAAGTTCCTTCCTATTATAAACGGTTAGTACTAAAGTTTTCCCCTAAAATTAGTGGGATCTCATGCTATTTTTTGTTTAATTTTTATTATGTTCAAATACATTCTATACTCACTTTTAATTTCTTCTTTGATCCATGGTTGATTTAAAGTGGGTTAGTTTCCAAATATTAGGAGATTTTTCTAGAGATTTTATTTCTATTATTGATTTCTAACTTAATTCTATTATGATCAGAGAGAGATTATATTATTTGATTCCTTTTAGATGTCTGTTTTATATTCTTTTATAACTCAGTATATGGTCTCCCTTAATAAATGACCATATGCTAAGTGTCTGTCTTACATCTGGGAAGAAGAAGAATGTTGGTTTGATGTTCCATAAGAATCAGCCAGGTCAAGTCGGTTGATTATGTTATTCAAGTTTATTATATCCTCGCTGATTTTCTGTCCACTTGGTCTATCAATTATTGAGAGAGAAGTATTAAAATCCCTGACTAAATTTGTGGATTTATTTATTTCTTCTTTCAGTTTTATTAGTTTTTGCTTCACGTATTTTAAAGCTCTGCTACTAGATACATAAATATTTAGTATTATTGTGTTCTCTTGATGAACTGATTTTTTTTATATCATTTATTGGCTTATTGACAATAATTCTTTGGTTATTTTGGTGGCTAATTTAGTATTCAGTTTTTACTTTTTTGATTTATTGCATGCATATCTTGAAATTACATTGTCCCTCTTCATGTACAGTAAAAGTACACAACAGTGCACTTCCCTCTCAGATTTACTATATTGATTGTCATGCATTTTACTTTCATATACATTATAAACCCTAATATAGTGTTACTATTTCTGCTATAAAAATTATCTTTTAAAGAGTTTTAAATAATAATAAAAATAAAACATATAGTTACTCTTGTAGTTATCATCTCTGGTGCTATTCATTCCTCTGTGTAGATTCAGATTTCCATGTGCTTTAATTTCCTTTCTACCTGAAGGACTTCCTTTAAGATTTTTTGTAATGTTGGTGATTAATTCTTTCAGCCTCTATATGTGTGAAAACGTCTTTATTTGGCCTTTGTTTTAGAAAGATATTTTTGCTGGATATAGATTTCTAAGTTTTCCTTTCAGTATTTTACAAACATTGTTCCTCTGTCCTCTTGCTTGCACTGTTTCCGACAAGAAATCTGATGTCATGCTTGCATTCTCTCCTCTGTATACTCCATGTCCTTTTTCTCTGGTTGATTTTTCTTTCTCTTTTTTCCTTCCATCCCTCCCTCCTTCCTTCCTTCCTTCTTTCCTTCTTTCTTTCTTTCTCCTTTCTTCTTTCCTGTCTTCCTGCCTTCCTTCCTTCTTTCCTTCCTTCCTTTCTTCCCTTTCCTCCCTTCTCTTCCTCCCTCCCACAATAAAATTCATCTCTGGTTGATTTTGCAATTTTCTCTTTATCATTGGCTTGGAGCAATTTGATTATAAGTGCCCTTTGTAGTTTCTTTCATGTTTCTTATATTTGAGGTTATTAAGGTTTTTAAATATATGGGTTTATAGTTTTCTTCAAATTAGTAAAATTTTAGGACATTTCTTAAATATTTAATAATAAATTAAATAATAAATTCTTAAATATTTCTTAAAGAATATTTGTTTCTATCCCCCGACCCTAGAGGACACCAATTACCCATATATTGAGGCTTGTGAATTTGTCCCATAGCTCACTAATGCTCTTTTTTTCTCCTCTTTGAGTTCGTTGTTCTCTGTGTTTCATTTTGAATAGTTTCTGTTGTTTTGTTTTTAAATTCATTAATCTTTTCTTCTGCCATGTCTAAACTTCCATTAATACCAACAGCTGTATTTTTCATCTGACATATTGTAGTTTTATCTCTAAAAGTTTGATTTGAGTCTTAATATTTTTTCTGTTTTTACTTACTCCTCTGCTAATTCTAACATCTGTGTCCGTTCTGAGTCACTTCTGATTGATCGATTAGCCTTCTCATTATGAATCATGTTTTCCTGCCTAATAATTTTGATTGGATGCCAGGCATTGTAAATTTTACTTTGTTAGGTGCTGAATATTTTTGTATTCCCTTAAGTCTCCTTGAGCTTTGTTCTGGAATGCAGTTTATTACTTGAAAACAGATTGCTCTTTTTGGTTTTTACATTTATAATTGTTCATTGGGTATGCTAACATATGAACTCTAGCTACCTTGTTCTTGCTGAACTCTTACTCCATCTCTTCACTTCAATAAATCTGCTAGGCTCCACCTAAGTTCTCCTTCTTTGTGCTATAGGATGGAAACTCTTTAAAGACTGTATCTGCGGCAAAAATAGGGCTCCAATTATTTGCTTCTTATCTCTCAGTGATCACTGTCCATTATTACTTGATGTTTATTACTTTGAAAACCACTGTTCTGTGTATTTTGTCTATTTTTCTTTCTTTGTTTCAAGCAGATGGAGAAACCCAGTTCTTCTTACTTCAATTTGACTAGAAGTGGAAGTATTCTTCAAATTTTGAGACCTTATAACTTAATTTATAAACCTCACCTCCAGCTGTAGACAAAGGTATACAACTGTTTTCTCAGAAAACTCTTCACACAGACATTGGAAGAATTTAATCAATCTCTGCAACAAGCTAATAAACTTTCAAGTGGCCTTCCTTTGTGGGATAGAAACCATATTCTTTCAATCTGGGCCCCAGGTAGGAATCTTAGTCCAAATATAGAATTTTTAAGTTAGGGATCTCCAGGATGAGGAGTCCACAAGCAAAGCTGTCTTTCATATGTTGAGATTTCTGTTTGAATGACAGTGATCTGTCAATTTGTTGTGAGTAAAGCTAGAAGCTTAACACAACATTGAATGCTTATCTCAAAACTTCTCACATTTGCCTTAGCATTTTTCTATTTCTTCTGAAAGTATAGAGAAGAAAGTGTGCACTCAAATCCTTCAGATCTTACAGGCAGTAATTAAATGGAACTTGTAAAAGAAATTGCAAAATTCAGAATTGTGATTCCAACACACAATCAGACTTATTTATTCCACTGTTATACAAGGAAAGAAAATCCCTTTTAGAAACTAGAACTCATGGTATTTCAAGCCATGAAAACAATGGTTTTAATTATTTAAATATTTATATATAGTTTTTCATGTTAGATAATAGATATGTCCATAGGAATTGGATACTACAATACTGTAGGGTTTCTCAACCTTGATGCTATTGACATTTTGAGTGAGATAATTCTTTGTTTTGAGGGATGCTGTGGATTATAGGATGTTTAACAGCATCCCTAGGCTCTACACTCTAGGGTACAGTAGCATACTCTTCTCCCTTAGGTTATGACACCAAAAATGTCTCTATGTATTGCCAAATGTCCCTGAGGGAGGGCAGAGGGGCATAAAATTGCCTCTGGTTGAGAACCACTGCTATAGTGCAACACATTTAATAGATTATAATCATCAGTAATCTCCAAAACTATTCCCAAAAAGGTAGCCACAGACTTAAAGGAGCTACAATTATAAATAGGCCATTAATTGTAAAAGACTAGTTTCTTTACTGTCTTAGAGAGGGCTAGGAAAAATGTGAATGCAGAATACTAAAACTTATGAGATGCAGCAAAAACAATTCTAAGAGGGAAGTTCATAGCAATAAACACCTACATTATGAATAAAAGATCTCAAATAAACAACCTAGCTTTACACTTCAAGGAACTAGGAAAAAAAGGAACAAACTAAGCCTAAAGATAGTAGAAGAAAGGAAATAACTAAGGTCAGAGCAGAAATAAGTGAAATAGAGATAAAAAGACATAGAAAAGATCAATGAAATTAAGAGCTTTTTTTTGAAAAGATAAACAAAACAGACAAAACTTGAACTAGAGTTACCAAGAAAAAAAGAAAGAGGACTCAAATAAATAAAATTAGATTGGAAAGAGGAGACGTTACGCTTGATACCACAGAAATACAAAGGATCATAAAAGACTACTATGAACAATTATATGTCAACAAATTGCACAACCTGGAAGAAATGGATATATTACTAGAAACACACAACCTAACAAGACTAAATCATGAATAAATAGAAAATCTGAACAAACCCCTTACTAGTGATGAGATTGAATCAGTAATTTTTTAAAAACTCTCAAAAAATAAAAGTCCAGAGCCAGATGCCTTTAGTGGTGAATTCTACCAAACATCCAAAGAAGTATTAATACTGATTTTTCTCAAACTCTTCCAAAAATTTGAAGAGGGGATGTTTCCAAACTCATTTTATGATGCCAAAATTATCCTGGTGCAAGACCAGGAAAGGACACTACAAGAAAAGAAAATTACAGGCCAATATCCTTGATGAACATAGATGCAAATGTTCTCAACAAAATAGTCAACAGTATTCCAAAAGGATCATACATCACGACCAAGTGGGACTTATTCCAGGCATTCAAGGATGGCTCAATGTCTGGAAATCAATTAGTGTGATACACCACATTAACAAAATGAAGAATAAAAATCATGTGATCATTTCAATAGATGTAGAAAAAGCATTTTAAAAAATTCAACATCCATTCATGATAAAAAAAAAAAACTCTCAGCAAGCTGGATATAGAAGGAACACATTTCAACATAATGACACCCGTATATTACAAGCCCATAGCTAAAATATTTAATGGTGAAAAGCTGACAGCTTTTCCTCTAAGATCAGGAGCAAGAAAAGGATGCCCACTCTTGCAACTTTTACTCAACATAGTAGTGGAAATCTAGACAGAACAACTAGGTAAGAAAAAGAAATAAAATGCATCCAAATCATATAGGAAGAAACAAAACTGTCTTTATTTGCAGATGATATTATATAATATATAGAAAATCCTAAGGACTCCACCAAAAAACTGTTAGAACTAATAAATTAATTCAGTCGTCTCAGTAGAAAAAGTCAGTTGCACTTCTATACACTAGTAACAAACTGTCAGAAAGAGAAATTAAGAAAACAATCCCAATTACAATTGCATCAAAACAAATAAAATACCCAGGAATAAATTTAACCAAGGAGGGGAAAGATCTCTACACTAAAACTTTAAGACATTGGTGAAATAAATCGAAGAAGAGAAAAATAAAAGGAAAGATATTTCAGCCTTGCGGATTGAAGAATTAATATTGTTAAAATGTCCACACTACCCAAATAAATCTACAGATTCAATGCAATCCCTATCCAAATTCCAAAGGCGTTTTTCACAAAAATAGAAAACATAATCCTAAAATTTGTGTGTAACCACAAAAGACTGTGACTAGCCAAAGCAATCTTGGAAAAGAAGAACAAAGCTGGAAGCATGACACTTCCTGATTTCAAACTATATTACAAAGCTAGTGTAATCAAAACAGTATAGCATTGACATAAAAACAGACTCATATATCAATGGAAAAGAATAGAGAACCCAGAAATATACCCACATATATATGGTCAATTACTTTACATCAAAGGAACCAAGAATATACAATGTGGAAAGGACAGTCTCTTCAATAAATGCTGTTGGAAAAACTGGACAGCCACATGCAAAAGAATGAAACTGGACCACTGTCTTACACCATATACAAAAATTAACTCAAAATGGATTAAAGACTTGAAATAAGACCTGAAACCATAAAAATTACAGAAGAAAACTTAGAGGGTAAGCTCCTAGACCTTGGTTTTGGCAATGATTTTTTGGATCTGGCTATAAAAACAAAAACAAGTGGGAATGCATCAAACTAAAATGCCTCTGCACAGCAAAGGAAACATTAACAAAGGCAACCTACAGAATGGGAGAAAATATTTTCAAATCATTTATCTGATAAGGGTTGATATTCAAAATACATAAAGAACTAATATAACTCAAAAACCAAAAAAAAAGAAATAATCTGGTTAAAAAATAGGCAGAGGAACTCAGTCAACATTTTCCAAAGAAGACATACAAAGGGCCAGCAGGTACATGAAAAGGTGCTCCACATTACTAATCATCAGGGAAATGCAAGTCAAAACCACAATGAGCTATCACTTCACACCTGGTAGAATGGCCGTCATCAAAAAGACAAGAAATAACAAGTGTTGATGAGAAGTTGTGAAAAGGAAATGCTTGTGCACTGTTGGCAGGAATGTCAATTGGTGCATCCACTATTTAAAATAGTATGGAGGCTCCTCAAAAAATCAAAAATTGAACTACCCTACAATCCAGCAATTTAACTTTGGGTATATATTCAAAGAAAATGAAATTACTATCGAGAACAGATATCTGCACTCCCATGTTCATTACAGCATTATTTATAATAGCCAAGATATGGAAACAACATAAGTGTCCGTTGACAAATGAATGAATAAAGAAAGTGTGATGTACACAGATACACACACACACACACATTGGTATATTTTTCAGCCATAAAAAAGGAAGAAATCCTGCCATTTGCAACAACCTAGATGACCTTGAGGGTTTTATGCTAAGTGAAATAAGTCAGACAGAGAAAAACTAATACTGTATGGTCTCATCTATATGTGGAGTCTAAAAAACTGACCTCAGAAAAACAAGGAATAGATTGACGGCTACTAGAGGTGGGCGGTTGGGGCTTGGGGAAATGGGTGTTGGTGGTCAAAAGGTACAATCTTCCGATTATAAGAGAAATAAGTTCTGGGGAGGGGCCGGCTCCATGGCCGAGTGGTTAAGTTCTCGCGCTCTGCTGCAGCGGCCCAGGGTTCAGATCCTGGGCGCAGACATGGCACCGCTCATCTGGCCACGTTGAGACAGCGTCCCACATCCCACAACTAGAAGGACATGCAACTAAGATATACAACTGTGTACAGGGCGGGTAGGGGGATAAAGCAGAAAAAAAAAAAGAAAGAAAGAAAGATCAGCAACAGTTGTTAGCCCAGGTGCCAATCCTTAAAAAAAAACAGGAAGATTGGCAACAGTTGTTAGCCCAGGTGCCAATCTTTAAAAATAAATAAATAAATAAATAAGTTCTGGAGATATAATGTACAGCAAGGTGACTATAGTTAATACTGTGGTATATATTTGAAAGTTGCTAAGTGAGTAGATCTTAAAAGTTCTCATCAAGCGAAGAAAAATTATACATGAGTGATAGATGTTAAATAAACTTTTTGTGGTAATCATTTCACAATTTAGATGCATAGCAAGTCATTATGTTGTACACCTTATACCAATACAATGTTATATGTCAATTATATCTCCATAAAACCAAAAAAATAAAGTGGACCAGGGACATTTCTAACTTACAGACACACAGAAAAACTGGTAGTCTCAGACAACTTAACCAAGAATCAAAAGCAGAAAAATCACTATGGGGAAAACAAAGACAAAACAACTAGAAAGTTAATTTATGGCCAAACAAAATTAATATCAATTGTGTAAGGTATGACTTAGGCAACCTTCTCAAACATGTGGAAGAGACTGGTCTACAATATCCATGATACTATAGTCCTTTTATCTCTATTCTACAGACTTAAATGGCTCACTCACTGGTGATTTCCTGGAATCCTGAAGGCATGCAACAGGGAATAAAGTTTGGCACATTAGTGGAAAGGCAAGATAGCCACTAAAACAGAAATAATCCAAAGATTGTAAACCAGAAATAATTACAAAACAGATTAGGAGAAAATGAGAGACCTACTACCAAACCTTGAGACTCATTCTGAGAGTCCAGAGCTGTACACAAAGGATATTTGAGGTGTATTTTTTTTTTTTTTTTTTGGTTAGGAAGATCGACCCTGAGCTAATATCTGTTGCCAATCTTCCTCTTTTTTCTTGAGCAAGATTGTCACTGAGCTAACATCTGTGCAAGTCATCCTCTATTTTGTATGTGGGACCCTGACACAGCATGGCTTGAT
The DNA here is from genome assembly GCF_037783145.1 of Equus przewalskii. Lineage (NCBI taxonomy): Eukaryota > Metazoa > Chordata > Mammalia > Perissodactyla > Equidae > Equus > Equus przewalskii. The sequence continues at coordinate 23,930,547 of NC_091847.1, read as the reverse complement.
AAGTAGTGTGTAGGTCTGCGCCCAGGATCCAAACCCACAAACCCTGGGCCACCAAAGCAGAGCATGTGAACTTAACCACTAGGCCACTGGGCTGGCCCCAAGGTGAACTGTTTGATCAGAAATCAGTTGATAAATTCTGAAGGGCTTCTAAACTTGGCGCTTTTTAACTATTTCTTGGAAATACTGATATTCGGTAAGTAGAAAAAATAGTAAAGGAATAAATAAGAGTTAATGCTACATAGACAGATTCTAATGTACTTTACAGGCTTAACCAAATTTATGTGGCCATCGTCCACTTAAAACACCTTCCAAAACTTAAGAAGTCCAGGAGAGTGGATTTTATATAAACAAAACAAAACAAAACAAAAAGATGGAGGCCTGTTTAACACTGAATTAAGTTCTAGTGTGTACCATTATATCAGCTGATGAGCTGTCAATTGATAAATATATCTATGTACTATTTGATAATGCACTTTTAAAAACTTACCTTGAATATATTTTTCTATTTTCCTTTTATTTTCTCTTTCTTTTTCTCTTCCCCTAAAAACCCTGTAATATCATGTAGTAAAGAGTTGTAATTGTTTAGTCAAAACATGATATTTGAAACATCTGGTAAGATTTTCAATATAGTTCAACTTCAGAACTGACATTTTTAATTATTGTGCCTAGCATAGAATGGGCAAATTCTTCCAGTGTCCATAAATTTTAAGAAAACAAATATAAAGAAAGATATGACCACATGTGTATTAAGATAAAGAACAGTGGCTGTAATTATTATTAAATATTCAAAGTTGCAATTATAAAATACCCAGATGTTAGCAGTGGAAATTAAATTCCTTGAATAGATATTTAATGTTGACTGAACAAAAGCATTGTATTACTAGTTAACGCTAGTTGATAAGTTTAAAAAAAAAAGGTTATAGGAAAATTTGAAGCATCTACAGGCACTGCAAAGAAAAGAAATGTATTTTTCTAACTAAAAATGAAAACACAAATTTTATCATTTTTTCTCAGAATGAATGCAGCCCAGTAATTAAAATTTAAATCAAATTTTAATGGCATTTATGAAATTTTACATGTGCTTTTTCACTTTATGATTTCACATAGATAAGATACATCTGTTTCGCTCACCAATTTCCATTGCCTTTTCTTCTGATAATAGCCACCTAATTTTCTCTTTGAGGAAAACGCACCTCCACACAATATAGATTTAGGTGGGAATGGCCTTAATCCCATATTCTCCAGAATTTAGTTGGGTAACCCTAACATAATCTAATCAGAATATTCCGTAGCTCCAATAGTTTAGGCAATTTAGGTCAATGATTTTAAAAACTCATTTGGAAACATATTATTAGTTTATGCTTTTATGCTCCAGGCATTATTTCAAGAGGTTTAAATAGATTAACTAATCCTTCAAAAATCCTAGGTGGTAAAGACCAGTACTATCCTTTTTACAGATGGAGAAATTAAGGCACTTTAGAGATTATGAAGCTAAACTCACGCCCACCATCAGAGTTCAGTTCTGAACATAGGCAAACGTGACTCGCTAGTAAGATAGTATCTTAGAAATTACGTAACGCTGGAACAGCTGGAGGAAAGAATCTCTTTTCTCTCTGGATGCAAAAATTAGGATAAAAGCCTGCAGCTGCCACGAGCCGCCATGTTGTGTCTGAGAATGAAGTCAATACAGAGGGAAACAGGAGTGATGCAGATAAAAGGAAAGTGGATCGCAGGTTCTTCCCAAGGATATAATATGAGCCTCTGTATTCAGTTGTACAAGAAGCCAGATGTAACTCTGGTATTTCAGTTAGTGAGCCAATAAATTTTCTCTCTTTGCTTCATTTCGCGTCATTTCATTTTGCCTTATTATATTGGAATTCTGCACTTGAAATCAGAGTGTTGACTAATACACTCAACATCTTTCCTCAATTCTTGAAAGCGCTAGTTTCAGGATTAGCTTATCTCTGGTGAACCACTCTTTTGCACAATAGTTAAGGCAAAATTTCTCCTGTATTCTTGCGTTTATTTTATATCTTCTTACTCTCAGGTTACTTATGCCACCAACAAATACTCCCCTGTGAACATAAAAGCCTTCTTTCCAACTGTGTGGCACAGAACTGACCTCATTTTTTTTTTTAAATATTTGGGAGCTAGGCATTCAGCTTAGTTTTAATAATAGTGAGCTTTTCATCCTCTGCCCTCCAGACCAGCTTCAGGCCTAAACATATTATGAGACATGAGGAAGCTTCATTTTCTCTACATAAACTACTACTCAGTAAAGAATCTGAGAGCAATCTTAATAAATGAATGTATGAACAGAATGCAGTCTTTTTTTTAATTGGAAGACTTTAAAATACAAAATAAACTTCAAGAGCACCACTAAAATTACATATCCTAAATAGAGAATAATTAGTTTCAATGACCCAGGCATTTGTTATTAGCAATCAGATCTAGAGTGATATTCAAAAATTTTAGTGACATCTAGGTTGAGCCACCACTTATCAGGATCTAGCGGCAGCACTCATCAGGAATGCAAAAGCTCTCTTCTTTGTTTGTGTAGGTTAATACGCAAATAGTATTTGTGTGCGTGTGCGTATATATATATATATATATATATGTATGTGGCTTTTTCAGAATTATTTCTAGGTACTACATCTTATAAATTTGTACAAATCACTTTAGTGCAAAGGAACCAATAAAAGTGAAACAACGTTATAACAATATCCACTTAATAAAATATCCCTTTGGATGTTTTTGTGGCGATGTAGAAGTGGTTAAAAGTCAAGCTCAGAACTTGAAACTTGAGTTCAAATCCCGACATTGCTCCTTATTTGCTGTTGTTTGCTGTTGTTGCATAAAATATTATGTGTGCCATGTATTTTAAAATGTTGGAGGACCAAGACTTTTAGGCTTTTTTTTTTTTTCCACTTCTATAAATCTTTCAATATTAAGGCAGGCAGTTCCTGGAAGCCTTTACATCTTGCGTGCAAGAAGCACAACTTCGAATCTTATCAAGGGATCAGAAATTCTGGTAAACTGGTTGGTTCTTTTAAGTCCAGGAAGTGCCATGGTCTCTGGCCAAGATTCCAGGAATAATGACATATATGCAGCAGTTCTGAGAACCTACAAAGATGTGGGCACTTTTTTCCCTTCTGTAACTATCATATAACCTAATTTCTTAATGCTAAGTCTATTAGACTGATGTGCCTTAAACCTTTTGCTTGAGTCTTTAAAACTGAGTTTGACAAAGCATTTAACATTATAACAGTCGGGAAAATATTCCATGACAGAGAAATTGACAAGATTATCCAATAAGTCTTTTTCACCTCTCATTTTATATGATTTTAAAGATGGCCTAATTTGATATTCACGGTAGATTTTTTTTCAAATAATGAAAAAGTGCAAATTTTGTTAGTATCATTATTTAGACAGTTTGTAGTGTTTCATAATTTAATATTCTCTGCTTTCAGCTGCAGGGAAAAAAAGTATCCTTTGAATTCAATAGCAGACATAAATGCAGTTTGCGTTTTATTTTAATTCATAGATTTATATGAACTTTTCCATCATCATGTCATGTACCTCTCCTTTACTTTTGATAGAAGTTCTGCTACACTGAAATTCTAAATCAAGTCCACAGTTCAACCTATATATCTTTCTCTTCCCTAATTTGCAGTTTCAGGGCATTAACAACAAATTATATAGTTGATTATTTGGTGGATATCTGCAAACAGGTACATTTGTCCTAATCAATTTACAATCAAATCAGGTGTGTTTTGGGTCATTATAATAGCCAGTATCCCGTGATGTGTAATGCCTGGCACAGAGTAAAACTTACTAAATTGTTTTGAATAAATGAATGATATTAGATGGATAAGTGAGAAGTGAGAGAGAATGAATGATATTAGATGGATAAGTGAGAAGGGAAGTGAAATTTAAAGTTCCTTGCCTTTAAATAAATAAAGCTCTCTTTTAAAGATGAGGAAACTGAGGCTAGGAAAGAGTTTCTTTTGTATAGATTACTTTTACTTTGCTGAAATTCATTATCACTATGCAGTTTAGGAATCTGAGACATTCATCTTCAAGCTTTGAGACAGTTGAATTAGTGAAAGTGAACAGTGAAGATTCAGAATCAGTACAATCAAGATTTCTCAAGTTCCTTAAGAATTTTGACCTATGACCTATTTTATTCTACCTTCCAGTTAACCCCTTCTCAAACTCTCAGCAATACCTCCTGCACATAGACACACACTATAAATCGACAAAACATCTACCATATGCATAGAGTTTTCAGCAAACTTAAATATATAGGGTATGTTCTTTTATATTATAAAACAGTCCTTTCATGGATTCAAAATGAATTTGTTGGGAGGCTCCATAGTTCCATTTGATCTTAACACTATTTATCAAATAATAATTAATATATTCTACTCTGTTATCTGCACAAGTTCTACATAGTAGTAATGAATCATGCAAAACATAATTCAGAAATCATTTCTATTTGTATGTGGGAAGTGTTATGTGATGTTTTTGGAGTAAATTTCCCTCCTTAATTATGTTTTGCTTAGGGTAATTAGTTTGTATTCCCTGAGCACACATCAACTGACAGTGGGGGAAATACAGCCCTGAAGTATGCTGGGAAAATGTTTTAAAATATTGCAGCTGAACCACATGCAGATACTCAACACTTACATATGACCTGGGAAAATTCCAAGGAATCTAGTACTGTCTGGAGTATTATTCAGTCTTAGTGATCAAATGATGTCCCTCAAAAATAACTGCATATATTTCTAATTTAACTCAGTTAATCTGTTCCCACCATACCACTTTTATAAAGGAGATTCATTAGACTAGATGGCTTAATGAAGGAATCTTAAGACAAATGGAAGTTCAGTTTATTGTTAGTTCTATCAAACCTATGTGTGTCTGTATATAGATAATTACTTAAAAAATTATCTTAATATATTCCTCCCTACAACAATATGTCTTTTTTGTCATTTATTTCTTCTGCTTCACTATTTTGAGTTGTAGCTGAAAACTCACTGTTTCACAGGCATTCCATAGAAAATGATACTTGGAGCACTCTTGGTGCTCATTGTTCATTGTATTTTAGATACTACAAGTAAATAAATTCTAAGGACAACTGTACTGTGCAAATAAAATGCAATTGTGTTCTACAGCAAATGTTTTCATGTTGATTGCTAACAAGTATATATTTCCATTAAAATTTTAAAGGATTTACTTTGGATCATGTTAATGAATAAGAAGAATAAGAGATTTCTACTAAAAATATATAGTTCTTTGTATATTATTCTTTTGCTATTAATTTCTCCTCTCTCTCTCTCTCTCTCTCTCTCTGTCACACACACACACACACACACACTTCTTTCTACATTAGGGGAGTATTTGAAATCCAATCTTCAGTTTCTTTAATTTGGTAGTTAGTGACAACAATTGTGTTTTAATGTTAAAATTCCTTATCTTACCCTTGAAGACACTGCAGGGGCAAACATATATACTTGGATTTATGAAGTGCAGATTCTTTAACCACAGTTTACATGAGTGTTAATAACCCGTACAGTTGAGACATGATAGTAAATGAAATATAATTATATAGAATATGAATACTAATGCATGTACCTCAGACTCTGGCCCATGACAGATTTATGGTAATGTTTCTCCCTCTCTTGCTTGGTTTTTATTGGTGATTTTCAATATAATGACTTCTGATTTCCTAAAGGTAAATGATCTGTACTTAATTCTTCCTGTTTGCAATATACTATATGCTTTATTTAGGAACCATTTTTTTTCTTTTTTCTCTTTAATTTAATGAATTCAAGCCAGTGACAGATAAGACTCTGAAGAGAAGGCTATATTTAATGTGGGCTTCAGAGAACTATTATGTTAATGAGATATGGGGCAGTTGGAAGAGGGATGTTACTGGTAGGGAATATTAAATGCAAAAGCACAGAAAGAACAGAGAGATGGGGTGGCAGAAACACACAGAGAGAAAGAGAGAGAGGGAGGGAGAGAAAGAGAAAAAGAAAGAGAAAGAGAAAAAGATATTTGAAAGAATTTCAAGTAGTTAAATATTGCCCAAGCATAGAACTCAAGGGGGAACTTGGTGAGAAAAAAAATAGTAGACAGGAAACAGTGACCAACCAGTGGAGGGTCTCCTATGCCAGGTGAGGAGATTGTGTTTTATCTTGTGAGAGACGCCATCAAAGACTTTTAAATGGAAAATTACATATTCAGATTTCATTTTAAAAGACAATTTGATGAAATGTGGAGAATGGTCTATAAGAGTAAAAACATTAGAAGGGAGACCTGGCTGCAATCTGTGGTTGTATTCCAGCTGAGGTAGATGAGGGAGCTCAGCGTAGATGAGGAGAGGAAGATAATCTGAAACATATTAAGACAGTAGAACTAGCAGGGTAAGATAACTGGATATGTGTTGGGTTCATGGGAGAAGTGATCCAAGGGTGACTTCCCAATTCCTTGTTTCGGTGATTCAGTAGATTGTGGTGCCTATTACTGAGATAGGAAATAACAGATTAAGAGAAGATTGAGTGTCTCTCTCTGGTATGTTTGTGTGTTGTTTCATATGTGTTTTGGGAGGACATTATACATTCCATTATAAATCTTTGAGCTTGAGATACTGGATGTATTTAAGTGGAGTTGCCTAGTAGACAATTATGAATATGGGTCTATGTCTTAGAAGAAATATCTGAGCTTGAAATTTTAAAAGCACAGGAATTATCAGTAGTTGAGGCCATGGGAACTGGTGAAATTATTCATCTATCCTTTCATTAACCACCAGTGCAACCACGTATAAAAGGACATATTACATGCCTGTCTGGGTGCTAAGGGCAGTGTATAATAAGTTATTAATGGCTTTGGGGTGAGCATTTAGAGAGAAAGAAAAAGAATAACTGAGCCTTTATGGGGTATTTATTATGAACCAGACAGAACTCTACTTGCTTTACAGCTATTGCTCCTTTAATCTTCACAGTAATCTTATGAGTTAGGTACTTGTTTCATAGAAAAAGAAACTGAAGAAGAGAATAGTTAAGAAATTTACCTGTTACACATCTAATAAGTCTCCAAGTCTTAACATCTTTTGCACATTGATTCTTCATATTAGAATATTTCCTTAACAGAGTTTTTGTAGAGGAGGAAAAAATAAAACAGACAATGCTAATATATCAAAAGTCATACAGTATTATGAAAAAAGAGACATGAGAAGTAGCCACAAAAATTGCTGCTGGGATTAAAGACATTTAATTTAGAAATAAAATGCAAGACATTCTGGAGAGAATAATTTGAAATATGGATTATCTACCTTAAGAACTTGTTGCATTTTTCCTGTAGTGCCAATGACCTTCAGGTATCACTTCATTCTGGCTAGATATTCTTAGTCAGGCTCAAAGTTGATGTTACAAAAAATTAACAGAGAAAACAAGAAACTTAAGTAATAAATGTGTGCTGTTGAAAAATGTTAGTGACATAAAATCACTAGGGTCTATTTTTCATCTCACAGAATATGTAGAGGGACTTTTATTATGCAACATGAAATCATTTTTGATTGTTCAAGAGGAATAATACCTTATATTTTAATAGTCGTTCCTTTAAATTATAAGAGTTCTGTAATATATGTCTTCTTTTATATTTCAAATAATTTATCCATTATCAAAAGAAAACGACAGATTTCCAAACACTGAATATCAATTAATTTAATGGTTCAAAAATGTGTTTTCTAGTACCTTTTATATGTATCATTTCACGCAAGTGCCACACTGTTGGATGAATTTTTAGAAGTGAGAATAGTGGGCTAAAATTTACCCACGTTTTAAATTTAACATATATTTCCAAATGGTCCTCTATTGAGGTTGGAGCAATTAACACTTTATAAACATTGCATGGGAGTGTTTGTTTACCTACACTCACATCAAATCTCTGCACTAGCAACTTTTTAATCTCTGCTAATCTGCTAAGTGAAACATAGTGCTTAAATATAATTTTAATTTGCATTTCTCTTATTGTGGATGAATTTAAACAAACTTTCATAAGTTTAACAGCCAATTGCATTGCTCATTTTTCTCCTGTATTGTTGCTGTTGTTTTTAATTTGTCCTATTAATGTGTTAAAGGAAAGAGGTATTTGTTATATGTGTTGTAATGTTTCCCAGGTTGTTTAGCTATATTAATTGTGATTTTTCTTTTCCTTGTAGATTTGTTTTTTAAGTTCTTGAATTTATCAAAAGCTTTTATGGCCACTCTAGTTTGTTTCAAAATAAAAATAAAACTTCTCCCATGCCAATATTATTTTTTTTAAATGTTCCATCTTTTTCTATTACTTTAATAGCTTGTGTGATTAAATTCTGTATCCATTTGCTTAATCGCTATAACTTTAAAATAAATATTAAAAACTAGTAGGTTTAGTGCACAATAATTCTGTCTTCGTTTCCAAGAATGTTTATAGAATTTCTCTGTTGATTACAGTTTGTTTGTGTTTCCATATGAACTTTACAATCAGCTTTTTCTCCCTTAAAGAAAAATGCCTTATTTTATCATTTTCCTGTTATTATATAGTAAATTTTCTCTTTATTTGTATATTGAAAAGATGTTGCTGTTAGTAAATTACTTTTTTACCTATCTACTTTATTAAATTATCTATATTAAATCAGCTATATATATTATATATATTAAATTAGCTATAAAACTGAAAATGGTTATAATTTTACAGATTCCTATCAAATTTAATGCCTATTATTTTGTTCACTTTTTTAATTGCATTGGCTTTTATCCCAGGAAAAGTGTTAAATAACAGTCGTGATAGTAAACATCTTTTATCATAGTTTAATGTGAATGCTTCCATTCTACAGCTGTGAGTATAGTCCTCAAAGGAAGTTTTAATATCTAGCTGAACAAGTTCTTCCTCAGTAAACTCTTCAAAAGATCTTTATAATTTCTTAGTATTTATTTATCATTCTGAGCTTTAATCTGAGCGTTAAAAAGTATTCAGCTCCCAATCAAGTACACTTGGGGATTTAATTGCATTAAATATGTGTATTACAGTCATGCATTGCTTAATGACAGGGATACATTCTGAGAAATGTGTCCTTAGGCAATTTTATCATTGTACAAACATCAGAGTGTACTTATACAAACTTAGATGGTATAGCCTACTACACACCTAGGCTATAGGGTACTGATCTTACAGGACCACTGTCATATATGTGGTTCCTTTCTGACCAAAACCTTGTTATGTGGTACATGACTAATTTGTAAAACATTTACACTTTATGGCATTAAGACATTGTCTTGGGCAGGCCCGGTGGCGCAGTGGTTAAGTTCACGTGTTCTGCTTCAGCGACCCAGGGTTCGCCGGTCTAGATCCCGGGTGTGGACATGGCACTGCTCAGCAAGCCATGCTGTGGCAGGCATCTCACATATAAAGCAGAGGAAGATGGGCATGGATGTTAGCTCAGGGCCAGTCTTCCTCAGCAAAAAGAGGAGGATTGGCAGCAGATGTTAGCTCAGGGCTAATCTTCCTCAAAAAAAAAGACATTGTCTTCCTTTCCATGATTATTTCTCCATTTATTCAGAGATTGTTTCAGGTTATTCAATAAAACTGTAGGATTTGTGTGTGCATGGTCATGGCTTGTTTTGTTTTTCATCTAAGTGTTATTAGTTCTTAAATCTGTTTTTTCTCATAGTCGAGCAACCATTGTATTTGAGATTTTTTTTAATTTCCATTTCTGATTGTTCTAATATGTAAGAAAAGTATAGACTTTGTAAGTTTATCATATTCTCAGGCATCTTACTGAATCATCTATTTAATTCAAATATCTTTTTTATATTTGCATATAGAACATATTTTTATCTCTTTTTTATAACGATTTTTAGCCACTTATTGAAGTAATTAGAAATAATAGGACATTGTTGTTTTTGTAGTGATAACAGACATCCTTACTTAGCTCCTGATTTTAATAGGAGTGGATTTTGTTTGTCACTGTATAATATTTGTTATTGTTGATAAAGATTATTAAAGACTCTTTCTCATGTCTAGATAGTTGGCTTCTAGTCCTGTTTTGATTATTTTTTCCCTTCAGATAGCTGGTCGGCACATGCTATGAATAAAAATAATAATTTATTGCCTTTGTGGACCTTACATTCCAATCAGACAGGATATAGATAAGAATAATAATAATACAATCATACATTGCTTAACAATAGGGATACAAAATGCAATCTGAGAAATGTGTCACCAGATGATTTTGTTGTTGTATGAACATCACAGAGAGTACTTACAAACATCGAGATGGTACAGCCTTCTATACATCTGGGCTATGTGGCCCTAATTTTATGGGACCACTGTCACACACACAGTTGATCATTGACAAAAAAAACATCATTATGTGGTGCGTGACTATAATAACAACAACAGCAACAGCAACAGCAGCAACAACAAAACAATAAAGTAATTATGTAGTGTGAAAGAAGCTACTGATACAGGAAAAAATAATTTTGTGTAGGGGGATGAAGTGTTTTTGAAGGAGTGTTTCAGGCTTAAACAAGGTCATCAGAGAGGACTTCAGTGAGAAAGTGATCTCTGAGTTAAGAGCTGAAGGAAAAGAAGGAGCTAGCAATGCAGCTATCCAGAGCAAGAACAGTCCAGACAGAAGAGCAAATGCTAAGCTTTTGAAACTAGAAGAAACTTGGTATGTTGGAGGAACAGCAAGGGAGAGCAGTATGGCTAGAGCAGAGTGAATGAGAAAGAGAATAGAATGAGATCAGAAATATAAATTTGAGGGACAGATCTTGTAGGGCCTGATTTGAATGACATCAAGAGATGTTGAATGAGAAGAGGGAAATTGTTGACAATAAATTCAAAGAACTATTTTATGAAATTTTGCCATAATAGGGAAAGGGGAAAATGGGGAGAGATAAAGTAGTCTCTCAGAGAGTCAACAGAAGTTTTAAAAAAGTGTTTTAAGGTGAAGAAATAGCAGTATATTGTAGAGGAGGAAAACATTTCCTCTACCCGCTCTGGGTTCTTCTGGCTAGAGAACAAATTAAATTCACATGAGACAGAATAACAGGAGAAAATTAAACAAAGCTTTATAACATGTATACATGGGAGAGGCTCAGGCAACCTGAGCAACTCGCCAAAATGGCTAAAGCCACCAGCTTAAACATCATCTTCAGCTAAAGACAAAGGAGGATGTTGGGGGGTGGGGAGTCAGTTACAGGAGGTTACCAGACAAGTACAGTAAATGAGAGTATGATTATTATGCAGACTTGAGTCCTTGCCTTCCACATTGATAAGAGTTTCTAGAGATAAGGTCATCCCTCCTTCTTGGTAAAGAGAGGGAGACACCTTTATAGATGGAGATTTCCTTTACAATGTAAATGTCTCTTAACAAAGGGTAAGTAAATTCTACTTTTCAGAGTTTCTTTCCTGTCTGCAGTTTTTAAAAGTAACCAGCCCAAAATAATCCTCATGCCAAACAGACATATCTTGGGGTGGCCAATTCCAGTCCCCCACAATATGTACATGCCAATGGGAAAGATCCTGTGGAGGGTGATAAATTGATGATACAGGCAAGAAAGGGGAGCCCTGCTGGAGCAATGTCCAAGAGCAGAATAGAAGACAGGAGTTCTAGTTCACAATGGAAGAGTTCTACCCTATCAGTGATGGGAAGTTTAAGCATGATAACAGGAGAGAAGGTAAACTATTTGTGTACAGACACAGGTAGATGGGTAGGTCTGGTGGTGGTGCCTGCTTACTTCTAATTGCCTCTATTTTCCATGTAAAATAGGAAGCTAAGAGCAAGCATAGGATTAAGTATTAGAGGGTTGAGACAGAGAGGGTAGCAAATAGAAATCTAATATAATATCTTAAATTATCTGTGGTAAAGGGCCAGATTGTTTGTTTGTTTTGATTTCTAATAGGGAGTGGAATGATACTTTTGTAAGTTACAGTAAAAACTATTCAAAAAATTAAAATCTAACAGATGACATGCAAATCCGATTTTAAAAAATATTATATTCATCAGACATGAAAATTACTCCGTCAAATTGCTGTAAAATTTTCCAAATGGTTTCTTTTAACTCCCCCACATATCTTGTTCTAGGCTAGTAGCAAACATTTCATGGACTGACTGTAGGCCAGGGGCCATGCTTTGAGTAGCACTTAATCTAAGATTGGAGGATAAAGAGTAAACCAGGGAAACACAGTATGATTGTTGTGATTACTGAGATTGTGATCATAAATGTAAAATGAGCCTATCATGGGAGGAAAAAAATCCTTCTACCTTTCAAGGTTTTCACCTGGGGCTCTGTAACAAAAGACAGATTAACAAGAGAAAAACAAACAGAAATTTATTAACATGTATATCTCATATAGATGTGGGAGAAACTCAGGGCTGAGTAATTCAAGGGTTAGTTAGAACTTGGGCTTATATAGCATCTTAGCAAAGGAACAGTACAGTTTTAGAGAGTGATAAGACAAAGGAAAAGAACCTTGAGTCTCAGGTGTCAAATTGTGGGAAAGCTAATATATGAGAAACTAATGGAAGATAAGGGCTTGTTAGTAAAGTTTGTTATGTAGATTTTGCTGGTGCTGATAAGGGTCTAAAATCTCCCATAATTAACTTTTGTCCTTCCCAGTAGAGAGGGAAGGTAAGACACCTTTGCAAATTTAGGTCCTGTTTTTTGGCAAAGAGGGAGAAGGCAGAGAACTTTTCTTGTATCTGCTTCTTCTTAATAGCATTCAGCTCACAATAATCCTTATGCCAAAGTCGCATATTTTGGAGTGGCATATTTTATCAGCTTACACTATTTAGCATGATTTTGTGATTTTTTTTTTCCTCAACACATTTACTTGTGTAGGTACAGGTACAGAGTAGGATAATTGAAGCACATGGAGAGAGGTACAAAAGTTGAGGATGTCTTCAATGGAGTCAATAAATGATTGGGCATGGAATTTAAACTGGTTATGAAGGGAAGTAAGGGCATAGGGAAGAAACAGGACAGTTGAAAGCGGATTGACAATCTAAGGGGTTGAAGGTTTGATGGGGTGAGGTACTCATACTGAACCTCTTAGTTTCAAGTTCACATGTCCCATGCACAGTAAGCCAGACACTGAAACAACAGTGCTTGGAGATGAAGAAAGATTTATTCAAATTGGCTGAAATGAGTAGGTGGAAGCCTGCATTCACTCCTTAAGAACAGAAAGCAGGGGGTGTTTCTGGAGCTAAGGGGCTTGGCAAGAGGAGCTTTGGGGAAACAAAGGGGTCACTTCCGATAAGCCTTGGGCAGTCTGACTTCTGGGCTTCAACAGGCTGCAGAGAGCCAGCCATCCAGTGATCACAACCTCCTCGAAGGCATTCTCTTTCTTCCGCAAAACAGACTCACAAATCCTCGAGACCCCTGAGTCACCCCTCAAGTTAAACACAAAAACAGCAAATTGGTTTAATATCTACAGTCACCCTCAGGCACCCGGCTTCAATACTAGAGAGAGTGAGCTGGAAAAATAGGAGGTTGTGCTCTGTCGACGAAAATAATCCATAACCAATCTATAAATGAAAATTTAGGTGAGTTTATTCTGAGCTTAAAGCTGAGGATTATAACCCGGGAGAGTCTTTCCACAAAGGAACAGAGCACTCCAAAGAAGTGGGGGTATAAGGGTGGTTATATACCCTCAAAGAGGATGTTTCACATAGGATTGAAATGTCCCTTTTACAATAGTCGCGAGACTGCTCTGTCGGCACAGCGATTGATGGAAATAGCAGGTAGGTCTTCTGTCTCTGTGAACACAGCAGGGTGGCAGTCTGTTGTCTCCAGCTGGGTGGTCACAGGTGAGCTGGGAGGTGAGTGCAGCAATCAGTTCCTAGCCTAAGGAAAAATGCTTATCCCTAAGGAAATGCTAATGTGGGGGAAAGTTGCACCTTTATCTCAAGGGCCTTTGTTCTGGCCATAGGAAATGTCTAAGTAGATATGCAATGCGTGCTCAATAGCCACAGTCAGGCCCTTTTGAAAAAAAAAAGTCAGGCCGAATTAGGTTTATACCAAATGGCTTCCTCATATACTCCAATATATCCTATTGCTTGCCTTTTTTATTTGTCAGCTCATAGAATAGGATACTGGAAATTGAAATTACAGAGAGATCACATATTTTGGTAATGACAAGGTCTAGACTATAACCATAAGAGTGGCTGGTTGAGTTATAGGGGAGAACAGGATCATTTGAAGAGAAAAGATCAAGGAGGCAAGAGGCTAGTATATTGGGAAAACTATCTTCATACATGTTAAAATCATGAAGAATTAATCAGAAATTGTTTTGGAGAACTGGTAAGGAAGCAATAAAATATTTCAAAGAAGTTCCTAACCTAAGCTTCAGGAAAGAACAGCAACAAGGATAATGAATGGTGTCATCAGAGGACAAGAGGTGGAAGGGTGGGGACTTTCAGGGATGAAGAAGGGAGAATAATCTGGAAGTTACAGTGAGCTTCAAAACCACTAGACTCAAATGATAAGAGAGAGAAGAAGGGTTGTGGGTAGGAAACAGCTATCAGTTGAGAAGGCTCAAGGGAGCCAGTGTCCTTCAGGGAGAGTTAGATTTCAGACAAAACAAAAAGACTGAGGGGAAGGTTAACAGGTTAAGAACACAAAGGATTTTACTGGTGACGGGCATTACATTTTAAAAGGCTCAGTGGAGGGGTTTCCTGAGTTTGAAAGGAGTTGTAGATAAGGTCAGAAAAATGGGATGGGCAGAACCTTCCGGTCTCAGAGCCTGGGGCTGTGAAGCTTGAACTTCATATAGGTATCTGACCTAAACAGGAATAAAGTGCATAGAGAGCTGATCTATATGTATATCAATGTTATAGTAGCTCCCCTTTTCTGTTTTTCCTTCACACATATAGAATGGGTTTTTCTTATTTATTAAGAATATCCTATGTGCTGGGAACACAGTTTCTCCCAGTGGAGGATATACTATCACTAGGTTTTTACGCGGCAGCCAGTTTGTAGCTGGAACATATCAGGAAAGACAGTGTGTACCTCAAGGGTGCAAGGACAAGTCAGTGGAAGTAAAGGACAAGAAGTAAATAGATATGTTAAAGGATCCTTCTGGCTACAGAATAGCAGAATGTCCACAAAATAGAAGACATAAACCAAGAACAAGAAGATGCTATCAGCATAATCCGTGAGTTTTTGAAATGCACTTCCTTCTTTTCCTGTGTCCTCTCTATCTCAGAATTTTCTTTTTTTTTTTCTGAGGAAGATTAGCCCTGAGCCAACTGCTGCCAATACTCCTCTTTTTGCTGAGGAAGACTGGCCCTGAGCTCACATCCATGCCCATCTTCCTCTACTTTATACATGGGATGCCTACCACAGCATGGCTTTTCCCAAGGGGTGCCGTGTCCGCACCTGGGATCTGAACTGGCAAACCCCGGGCCGCCAAGAAGCCAAATGTGTGAACTTAACCGCTACGCCACCTGGCCGGCCTTGAATTTTTCTGACCTTCTAGGATAACGTGCCCACAGTAAGCTCACCTCTGCTTGCTAACCATCTGCACACTGCTGTAACTGTAGCTGTGAGTTATCCTCTCTCCAGCACATTCTCAGGGAAGAGGAAGAGGAGGGAGAAATGAGCCATGACTCTTTTAAACTCTGGATGGGTGTTGCTAACATCCTACTAGTTTGACGGGGTCAACATAGCAAATTTGTTTATAACATAATTGTTGAAGTTTTTTCATGCCTTTTATTAACTTAAAGATAATTCTCTTCTTTTTCTCCAACGAAGATTGCTGTCCTGGGAATTCAAAGGTTTTCCACGGTTTTTCATCCTCTATATACTTTGATTTAAAGTTTATTCTTTCACTGCTATTTAATTCTTTAAAAAAATCATTTTTCCTTTTCCTTTTCATATCCTTAACTTTGTTATTTTCTAAGTGATTGTGATTAATATAATTTGATTTTCTGGGTCACTAGACTGATATCACAGAAAGGGGAATGTGAAAGATGAGTGGTCCAGAAAACAGATGCTTCTGATTTTGTAATCTTTCTGTACATATGTATACAACCCATCTCTCCCAAGAACTATGTACCAAGAAAAATAGAAATAACCTGGGTTCTTTTCCTATATGTTAAATCAGTAAAGCTGAGTTTAAATGTCCTGCAAAATATGGAAAAATCTGGCTCAATATAAGGTTGAATGAGATCATTTTGTGCCTTTTAATTGGTTCTTTCAAGTATTCCTCCCTGTCTTTTTATTTACCACTCCAGCTTTCCAATGATGTACATAGGATTTCTTCATCCCAATCTTAGCAATGTAAAATTTAGGTAAGCTGGAAAGGTTAGATAAACTAAAAAGAGACAGAAATAGGTGAGTAAGCTTATAAAGTAAGGTTTTAATGCAATGAAAAGGGGGACCTTGGGAATATAAAACTGGGTATAAAAATGAAAGGGAAGTAGAATATCACATAACAGCTCCATAAAAAGAAATTAACATGGCTATATATCTAAAATGATAGAGAAAGAATACATTCTTATATTTGTTTGGTTTCTTAAAAGCATTATATTACATCATTTGTGAGCAATACATCATTTGGTATCTACAAATCACAAAGTACACAAAGGTGAATAAGATAATATGGTGCTTCCAAGTCGACTGTTAGATTTTATAAAATTGTCCTGGGATTTCATATACCTGAAGGGAGAGGAGAAAGAGAAGTCTCGAGCTATTATAATTTTCAAGAGCAAAGAGGGAGAAAGAAGGAAGGGAAAGGAGGAGAGAATAAATAAGCAAAAGAGATAATTGTAAACTCATATCAATGGCCTTGGGAATAAGACTTACACAAACAGCACATACAAGTTTCTAAATTTGGTGAGATCACCAAGCTTTATTTTATTTCATTACCAATTTTGGCTCTTTCTTTGCCACCACTTTTATTTATGTTCTTATTTCATGTGTTTTGAAAATTTTATTTGTTTTCTAAAAAGTCAGACTTTAAATGAAAGAGTAAACAAAGAAATATACTTTACTTGCTTTCTCTGTCTCTCTCCCCTTCTCTCATTTCCTCTCCTCTTGTACTTTCGATTCCAAAAAGTCAGACATATTTGTCTTTTCTTTTTGAAAAGCTAAGAATTTGCTGTATTACTTTCAGAACTAATCCCAATGAGACATGCCATATCAAGCTTGTCAAATCTCTAGGAATGTATCTATTTCCTATTCAAACTTTTTTGTCTTCACTCTTTCTAACAGGAAAGAATTTAAGAAAGAATTAGGGAAGAGCAAAAAGCAGTTTAGATGAATTGAAGCTAGAAAATTGTGAGAAATAAGTAGTTAGTTGCCTATCTACAAAATATGTGAGAATTGTAAGTATGAAAGTAAATTATTGGTTTGGAATATTTTTTGTCTATATATTTTTTTTGGCTGGGGAAGATTCCCCCTGAGCAAACACCTGTTGCCAATCTTTCTCTCTTTCTTTTTTATGTTTTTTTCCTCCCCAAAGCCCCAGTACGTGTTGTGTATTCTAGTTGTAAGGCCTTCTAGTTCTTCTATGTGAGTTGCCGCCACAGCATGGCTATTGAGAGATGAGTGGTCTGGTTCCAGGACCGAGAACTGAACCCAGGCCACCAAAGTGGAACACATCAAACTTTAACCACTAGGCCATGAAGGCTGGCTCTGGAATATGTTTTATTTGGCTAATAGAGCTGTTAGTTTTTATGAAGAAGGTAGTTTATTTTTTTTTCTTTTCTGTGAGGAGGATTGGCCCTGAGCTAGCATCTTTTGTTAATCTTCCTCTTTTTGCTTGAGGAATATTGTCACTGAGCTAACATCTGTGCCAGTCTTCCTTTATTTTATATGGGACACCACTGCAGGGCGGCTTGATGAGTGGTGCTAGGTCCACACCTGGGATCCAAACCTGCAAACCCCAGGCTGCCAAAGTGGAACACATGAACTTAACCACTACACCACCAGGCCAGCCCTGTGAAAAAGGTAGTTTTAAGGGTCAGTTATAGTAATTAAACAGAAGTACACAAATTTCATATCTGACAAACAAAACATGACTCAAACTTTGATCATTATATGTTGTAATCCTATGTATCAGAGAGCTTGTTTAGAGAGAATAATAGTTAAAAACTCTTATATTACATAGGTCTTTTAAAGTACATATATTAAAGAGAAACATTTAGAATATTTATTAATAATCTAATGAGAAAGTGGATATACAAGAACACATTTGAAACAGTTAAGAAAACTATCAAGTACATATGCATATTTAACATCTCACTTCTTAAAATACCAAAGCTAGTACATTTAAAGTTACTAAAACAAACGTAATCACTATCTGGTGGCAAAGCAAAGAACTGTTGTTTGAAGGTGTTTACTTTCTCTGATAATATTCTAATCATAAGTCATCAAGTGATATACTCCTTCCTGAGGCAGAGGTTTGGATGAGATCATATTATAAATCCCTCAGATATAGTCTACTATGATATCTCTGAAATATCAGAATTATAATAGGATTTATAGATACTTCTAAACAAAGCATAGTTTAACAGTCACATGGATTATTCCATTTTAATCTGACAATAACCCAGTGAAGATTTACTCTGCATTTTTCCACTTCACAAATGAGGAAACTGAGATTTACAGTGATTTAATACCTTGCTTATACTTCAAATCTGGTAAACGGCACTATTTGGTTTTGATTCCAACCCAAGTCTGTCTCTTTCAAGGGCCTGTGCTCTCTAAAACATACAAATTGCTTAACCCAGAAGCTAACCCTTGTAAAATCCCAATAAAGCAATTAATATTATGTTTTCATCTTTGTTGAAGCTATTAGGGCAGAATTCCAGGTTACAATTCATGGTGGACTCTACAATGTGAAGTCAAATTGAGGGGCGTCTTAATTAATACCCGATATTTTCTGACTGTAACTGCTTCTTCTGACGTCCTGTCAGAATTCTCATGGCTTAGTCTAGACTAGTGAAGCAGAATGAGTAAAATAAAAGAAAACGAAAAATTATTCTCTGAAGAAGGAGTTGCCTTGCTTTCACATTTCCTTCATTTCATATCCAAGAGCAAAGTGATGAGCCCACTTTAGAATCATAAAATCATAAAACTTTAGAGTTAAAAATAAAAACACCAGAAACTTCCCAGATAATTATGAATATTTATGTAAAAGTTTTATCTTATTACCTTATTTATATCAGATAGCCATTTAGAGTTTACAAAGTATTTTCATAAAAGATTTTCCATTTGATACAATCATAGTACGTGATATCTGAGATAGGGAATATTGAGTTGACATATTGCTCTTTGTGTAGGTTAAAAAAGGTTAAATATTGTCAATTTCATCTCCTTCAATCTAAATATGATACCCATTTTAGAGATTATCAAACCCAGGCATAAAAAAAACAGTATATGGGAATATATGACCATCAAATTCACTTTCAAAAGGAATAGACCAAAAGTCACATCCAAAGTCTTTTCCATTGTATTCTCAACAGGAAAAATAAACCAAAATCTACTTTCCTTCAATGACAGTATGATTACATTACAAGAGACCAGTATTTGGTCTAAAGTAAACTGCTTTAATCCATACATTGCTTTCTTTAAAAAATGAATAATTTCAATTGTGGAACTCATTGGTCAACAAAAGGTTAAATGTCTATTCTTCCAGAAATTCTATTACTCTATAGAGAACTGTAGTAAGTAAAAAGTGCCAGTATTTCAGCATACTTCTACATAATTGAGTATTTCATGCCTACTTCTTTTCTTATAAGCAATTTTTCCCCATATAAATCATAAAGACTATTTTTAGTGATCACTTGCCAGAATACAAATTTATGATTATTATAGATCTTCCATCTGATAGATATTCATTTGCTTGTTGAAAGTGATACAAAAAACCCTCCTTAGACCAGGACTGTACCCTGTTCATCTCACTATCACCTACTCTGTGAGGACACTTCTTTATACATAGCACACACTTAATGACTTTCCTGAATTGAATTGAATTGAATTGAAAAAAACAATAATGCAAGTTCTCTAGGGTTTAACATTGAAGGGTGTTTTTGGTCTTTAATGTCTTAAAAGGATATGCATAAATCACTTTCTCATTTATTGCTTTAGATTTCTCCAGGACAATGTACTTTTCCTTTGCAATTAAAGTATTTTGATGTAGTAATCTTGAGACTATGATAGAGTATATTCATGAAAATGGCATACTTGATTCAGTTCTTTGAGAAGAGGAGGTAATCATCTCCCAAGTGTCAGTGTGAAGCTGCACTCTCTCTCATTTTATAAAGAGAATATGTCTGCCATCTCATTTTTAGTTGAAAACTCCTAGAATATCTAACAAATGTTTTGAAAGATTGTGTGTAGAGGCCTCTCTATAATATAAAATGTAAAGAAAGAGTGTATGGGGAGCATCTATCCGGGGATTTGGAAAGGCTCTCAGAACTTCCTTTTCTTATTCCTTTTCAGTTCAGAGGGCCAAGGTTTTCTTTTAGAACTAATAAGTGAAGGAACTTTCAGATGATTTTAACAGTTCAAAAATGTGTCACCTGGTTTTGACAAGGGCATCTGTAATATCTCAAAACTATGTTAAAGATGGATCACTTAACAACCCAGGAAGACAATGACTATACAACACAAAATTAACTCATCAAGTTACTGTAATTTTCTCTCCCTTTGTCTCTAGCTGATTAGTGCAAATTAACCGCCTGAACAGTTAGCATGCAATATGGAAATCTTTGATATCTGCTGAGAAGGAAGATTTTTTCCTCGTTTTTTTAAGTACATCTTTGTAATATTCCAGAATTCCCTGTAGACATTGCTGTAGTGTGATTACTAATATTGCTTTGAACTTTAAGGACATCTTTGTATGTTTGTTTTGAGCTTTGTCAATTTCTCATCTTAATATTGATAGAGTTGTAATTTTTATAAATTTCCATACAGGAATTCCAGAAATGAGATACTTAGGTAGATAACTAAATATCTCATTGGACTGCTGCAAGAGTTAAACATTTAATAATGTGTATTTTAAAAGCTTAGAAAAAATATGATCCAGTCTGTGTATTTAATGTGTGTTTTAAAATTATTTTTATTAAGCACATAGAATTGGATTTAGTGGAATATACTATGTATTTCAATCTCTTTACTCGCAGGAAAGGTGATATTTAGGGAATTTCTATCTGTTACATTCATTACAGTCGTAGAGACAGCTTAACAAACTTGTAAACCCCTGTACAAAAAAGTCAACTCTCAATCAGCTATTTGAAAGAGAATGATGTGTTATGTTGCAAAGGAGTTGAAGAGGCAACAATCATGGAAAGGAAACAAATGGTGTACCTGGCTGGAAGTCAACTGACTTTGAGGGGTGTATCTAGAAGAAATGATAGTTATTTGATAGTGGAGTGGGATTATTAGAACTACCTAAAATTAAAAATCAGTAGGATGGTTTTTTTTCCTTTATCTATGGAATAGGTGGCAGCTATTTCCAAGGAAAAAAATTAATACAAACCAGGCTTTTAATATATTTGAATCATCAAATCCTTAACTCTTATCTCTGAAGACATTAAAATATTCCCTCATGTAAAGTCTCTTTCATGCAGGCAGTTCATTTAGCAGAAAGTTTTGATTCACGATGATGCACCAGGTTCTGGACTTTGGTGTTGGGAGTCGAGCAGTGAACAAGGATAGTCTAGTTCCTGCACTCAACTTAGTGCAGAAAAGATAGCATACAAGAGGATGAATTTTAGGAATGATACATTCAAGAAAAGTCTGAATTTGTTTTTGTAGTTCAAACCAAATCCTTATTTTTACTTTAAAACTTGGTGACAATCAAATTCAGATTTAGAAACAAATAACTTATCTCAAGACTATGTTCCACTCCAGGATCTGACCCATTGTCTCAGTGTTTCTCATATTTGCCTGATTTGGGAAACTTGATTGAAAATAATACTACCTTGGTACTACGCAAGCCTATTGGCTTATTACTCTGGAGAGAATCTACATGTTGAATAAGAACCTAGGCACTTATTTTAAATTTGTAAACTTGAGAAACTCAGGTATATTTCAGAAACTAGTGGTTTGTTTGTTTAGCTATTTATGTTTTTGTCTGTTTATGTGGTGGGGTTACATAGCAAATTAATTAATTCAGTTTAATTCATCTTGAAGCCAACAGATTGAACTTCTAAGACTGACCTACAGAAATCCATTACTTACCGTTGTTTGAAATAAACCTATCTCACACTTCTTTGGAACCATACTTTAGTATGGTTCTGTTCTTCATTTATCTTTTTGAACTAATTTTCTCCTAATACTCAGGTGTTTTAAATTTGTGCTGTCTTCCCCAATCATATGTTCAATACTTCTTAACTCTTAAGTTTGGAATCACTGAATGACTGGGTAAAGAAAACAGTGAGGTAGTCTAATAAGTTAGTCTCTGATGATAAATAAGATCAATCCATGATATTTTCAAGCCTTCCAAAGTTTGTGTTATTCCTTTCTTATTCATTTTCCTTTTCTCCATTTTGCATTAAATTACTTGGAGTTAAAACTACTTGCCATCTGTCCCTTAATATCTGTTACAATTTGATTTAAAAACATTTTCAAAAGACAACAGTACAAGTGTTTCAAAACACACCCACTAAAAGTAACACAGAACATCAAGAATTATCTCCAACAGCAGTAGTCTTCAAGCTCAGCCACATCTAAAATCTGTTTCTTTTGAATTATTTTTAAAAAATGAAGAAACAAGTGTAATTCTTATCCCACAGAGACCACATTATCTTTCTATTCATAAAATACGTAAAATTAGTTATATTGATTTGGAGATAGAAAAGTGACAGCTGAGAAAGTTCAATAATAAATGAAAAGGTACTTAATTCATTCCTAGGTTTGCTTGTATCCTTTATTAATCGTCTAGAAAAAGGATTAAGTAAAATTTTAATAAAATCTGTTGGAAAATGTGAAACAGAGAGATGTAAACATGAATGGACAGCTTAATGTTATGTACAAGCTAACAAGGTTATGTAGGTGTTCAGGGAATAAACAAAATGAGCTGCAATATTGAAAACCTCATAAAATATACAATCAAAGGAGAATCAGAATGTGTGTTCAATGTCTGATAAGAACATAGAAATGTCATCTTGTAGAAATAACAGAGAGCATATGTAATATAAAATTGCCATTCTTCATTGGACAAAGTTATTTTTGTCAAGGTGCAATATTAGAAAAGGCACTGAATTTATAGCAAAAAAATTATTGTTGTGGTCCCAGTTCTGTTTCTCCCTGTGTTACTTTGAGGAAACCACATAAACTTCCCAGGCCCCAATTTACTCTACTATAAAAATGAAGGTTTTACTGGTTTACATGCTACTTTCCAAGGAGCCTCCGGGATTTGGTAAAACTTCCTCAAGAACTATCAGTGAGATGGTGGGCCTACTGAATTATTAATTCAAATTGAGGGACCTACCCAGGTAACCCATAACTGGAAAAATCTTATCTAAAGTTTAAGTGAAAGATGGAGATTATATTGCAATTATAAGGAGTATAAGAGCAATTATCTAAATAATTCAGCTTCCACATCATATTTACCTAAATTGCCAAAGAATGTTAACAGAAATGATTAAAAAAAATAAGAAAAAAAATTGTGTATTTGCTTTAATTCTTTGTGAATGTAAAGCAAGAACTCATTTTAATTCAAATGCCATAATTTAATGCATGATATGTTTATATAAAATTCCCTATAGAAATATATAAATTTATATGATATTCATATTTTGAAATGAAAACGATGAATTTTCCTCTCATAATTGTTACAGTTTTTAATGTAGTGATGATTAATCACTGTATTAGGACAGAAGTATATGAATGCAATACACAATTCTTTTGCTTTAGAGAATCAAAAATGATCATCACATTTAACATTACATTGCCACAATAAACATATTATTTGCAGAACCGCTCCTTAAACATATGCTTCATAGGAAGAAAGAAAACTCGCCATTGTTTTCAGATAAAATAAATGGCATTTTTTGTGTTATGATCAGAATTATTAATATTAGTATCTTAATAGAGGTAAAACTTGGAGAATACATACAGATGCTACTTAATCATTCTATTTCAGAATGTTTTTACGTTATGTCAGAATGTAGGAGGGTTGTCAACCAATGAATTTAATTAGGTCTTATTAAAAACCCGTAAAAATTCTCTATTATTTTCTGGCTCCCAAAGACCTGAACTAAGGTTCGAATGACCTCTAGGCCCCCATTTTCGTTGTTCCTGAACTCAGTCCCAATCCATCCTCCATACTTCTGTTAGAAGTCATCCCGGAACCCTTCCAACCAGGTGTCTCTTGTTACAAAAATCTTCAGTTGGCATTCCTTTGCTTAGATCAAGTTGACTAATAAAGTTATTTTCAGCTCTTCATGGGCTGCATCCAATCTTGTTGGTAAGGACTCAGTGTTTGTGTCCCCTTAAAAATCATATGTTGAAGCCTAATCCCCAATGTGATGATATTTGGAGATGGGGCCTTTGGGAGGTAATTAGATTTAGATGAGGTCATGTGAGTGGAGCCCTCCTGATGGTATTGTTGCCCTTGTAAGGGGATGAAGAGCCCAGAGCTTTCTCTGTCTCCACTATGTGAGAACGCAATGAGAAGATAACCATCTATGAACCAGGAAGTGTGTTCTCACCAGACACTGAGTCTGCTGATACCTTGACCTTGGGCTTCCCAGTCTCCAGAACTGTTAGAAATAAATGTTTGTTGTTTAAGCCACCCAGTCTATAATATTATTTTTATTGCAGCCCAAACTGATGAAGACCTGTGTTTTCCAGATTTTCTGTGTCCCTCATCTGTCAAAATTCTATCTCTTTGCTATACCAGGAACTTGCTGTAGAATGAACTCTCCATGCACTCACATTTGGAATTTCCATCAGCGCTTCGACCCCACTCTATCTCTGCCTTTCACAACTCTATTTATTATGCAAAGTCCAAGTACTCTATGTCCAACTATTCTGTGAAATCTTTCTTCTTTGTATTCTTGAAGTAGGATATATTTCTATTAAAACGCTTCTTATAGCTAGGTATACCTGTGTAATAGCTTGAAACCACAGTCAAGAGATGCTAAATAATTTAGGACTGTTATCCATATTTCTGGTTATTCGTAAATATCACCTCAGTCCTTAGCTCCATCATTCCCAGCATTTGCTTCATTATACTTGCATTTCAAACCTGTATTTGTATTTGTATTTTGTATTTTTTAAAGATTTTATTTTTCCTTTTTCTCCCAAAGCCCCTGGTGCATAGTTGTATATTTTCAGTTGTGGGTCCTTCTAGCTGTAGCATGTGGGTCGCTGCCTCAGCATGCCTTGATGAGCAATGCCATGTCCGTGCCCAGGATTCCAACCAATGAAACCCTGGGCCGCCAAAGTGGAGCACGCAAACCCAACCACTCGGCCACAGGGCTGGCCCCTGTATTTCTTTCTTCTCATATGCTAAACATGTTTAGAGTAGGAAAGTCAATATAATATTCCCATTATGGCTATTCCACCACTCATTTATCTACTGCATCTATCAGTAGAGGATGATAGGACCGAAAATGTAGATTTGTCTCCTGTTAACTTCACAAATCTTTCCCACTCACTTCAGGATCTAGCCTGTGACACATGCCACCTCTTTTGAGTGTCTTCTCTTGTTTCTTGGTTTTTGTCCTTTTGCTTCTCACCCAGCATCCTGTTAAATTTATACATTTCATAGCACTTCTCTGCTTTGAACTTACCAATGGCTTCACATATCCCTCAAAGTAAAAACCAAAGTCTTCTCAATAGCCAGAGTTCTTATACAACCCTGCCCTTCTTACCACTCTGACAGCATGACCCACAACTCTGCCTGTCCTCGCTCCATTCCCTCGCTCCCGTGGCCGTGTTGCTGCCCTGAATATGAAGTGCATCTATTTACCTAAAGTCTTTGCTGTTATCTTTCCCTGGCATGTTTCTTCCTCAGTTATTACATGGTGCATTGCCTCATCACCTTAGTAGTTGCTCTTAGTAAGATCTTCCCTGATTATCCAATTAAAAATTGAGTACCACTCCCAGTGTTCCTCAACCCATTTTCGGCTATATTTTCTCCATAGTATTATCAGGATATAAATTTCTAAATATTATACTTATTTACTTTATTTTATGACTCCACCCACCCCACTAGAATTTAAGCTGTAAAGGGGTAGTTTTTTTGTATGTCGTGTTCACTGTTATATACCTAACTCTTGGAACAGTACCTGGCCCAATAAGCAGCTATTGAAAAAATGCCTTTGGTGAAAAAATGAATATTTCTAATTTTAACATAATTATTAGATTAATTTATAAACTCTATTAATTCAGTTGCTGAAAATATATGATGAAAATAAATGTCAAAAGAAGCTGAAATGCTTTAGATGGCAAGAGACGGAAGTGCAGTGTCATTAAGGACATTGATATAGTTCATTTAATTGGGTGGGCTATTCTTGTTGCAAATACCTGACTTTCATGCAAAGGTTACTGTAGGGGAGGAAGACATTTCCTCTTCCCAAATCGGGGTTCGTCTGGCCATAGAACAAATTAAATTCACATGAGGCAGAATAGCAAGAGAAAATTAAACAAAGCTTTATGAGGAGCCATGGCCTGGGGCCTTTCTTCCCGAAGGAAGAAAGGGCACCAAAGAACTGGGGTGCACAGAGTGGTTATATACCCCCAAACAGGGTGTTTCACATGTGATTGAAATGTCCCTCCCACAATAGTCACAAGATTGCCCTGTTGGCACAGTGCTTGATGGACACAGCAGGTAGTGGTCTGCTGTCTCAGAGGGCATAGCAGGAGGCAAGTCTATTGTCTGGAGCTGGGCGGTTACAGGTGAGCTCAGCAATCAGTTCCTAGCCTAAGGAAAGATGCTTAATCCTTAAAGAAATGCCAAAGTTGGGAGGGGGAGGGAAGTCAGTTACAGGAGGTTACCAGAGAAGCACAATAAAATGCAGTTTAAGTCTTTGCCTTTGGTGTTGATTAAGAGTTACTAGAGAGAAGGTCATCTCCTCTCTTCGTCCTGGTACAGAGAGGGAGGCAGCTTCTACAGATAGAGATTTACCTTACAAATGTAAATGTGTCCTAACAAAGGGCAAGTTCCATTCCTCAGAGCCTCCTTCCCTGTCCCAGTTTATCAAAAGCAATCAGCCTCAAATAATCCTGATGCCAAAGAGACATATCTTGGGGTGGCCAATTCCAGGTCCCCACACTACTCAGGTTTATACACTTAATCATATTGAATAGATATAAAAGTACCTTGTAAAAGATGGCCTTTTACATAATGACACCCTGCCCGAAATAAAAAAATAAAAGAAAATATTTGAATAAAATATAGCAATGTTAATGGTGCTATGAATGGCTTCTTTATTAATGAGAGAAAACGTTTCAAGCCTTTCCTATGATGGCCTGGTATTTGAAACTAGGACACAAAGATGCACGATATCCTGGTTCTGTTGTGTGTCATTCAGAGTCATTGTCTAGTGGTAGAGACAGACCTGAAAAAACAATAGTAGTTGAATAAGAGTTTTAGTAGAAATGTACCTAACTACCTCTTCAAAGTCAGTCAAACCTAGACGCAGCAATCTGAGCTGAGTCTTGAACAATGAGGAGGAGTTGGAAGGGAAGACAAAAGGAGAGGGGAGATATTTTACAAAAAAGAAACAATGTAGTTGTTTAAAGAAGACAGAACTATAAATCCAAAAACAGATGTGGTTTGGCCTGGTCACCTTCTTGGATATGGGCTAGGGAGTAGGATAAAAAGTCTAGACAGATCATAAGGTAAGGTGGTGTTGCAACAAGGAGTAAACAAGTTTTGAGCATGTATACCTTACCAGACAGATACATCGTATTGCAGGGGAGGAAAAAGATTTTCTCCACCTTCCTTGGGTCCCTGGCTGGGTCCGAAAGTTAACCTGAAAAAGACAGATTCACAGAAGAAAAGCATGCTGATTTTATTATATTTTAACATAAACATGGGAGCCTTCACAAGAGAATGAACACCCAAAGAAGTGACAAAACAAAAAGCTTTTATATCTTCTACACAAGGAGACAATAATTTTGTGAGGAATTGACAAGACAGAGGGATTTAGGCTTGGGGAAGTAAATGGTGAAGAAGTAACTAGGAAGATAAGGATTAGTTTAATAAAGTTTAATGAAGTTTATTTGTACAGATTTCTCAGCCTCAACCTTGAAATACCTATCTGTGGTGAATAGAGTGTCTTCCTCCTGGTACTTGGAAGATAACCTTTCTCATGGGAGTTTTATGACCTGTTTCAGGGAAGAAGGGTGAGGGGGCGAAGGTCAGAGTGACCTTTCTGCTTTTACTGTTTTCTCAAATTCCTCTGTTTAAGATGTTTAATATGCCAAGGTGCCATATTTTGGAGTAGTGTGTCCTGAATCAGTATCATTTTTTTTTCTTTTTCATCTTACATTTACTAAATTCTAAATCTGGTCTGGTCTTGAGTCACACTCTATAACTTACATTACACACAGAAAACAGTTTTTATACAGGGAAATTCTCTGAAAGATTACATAGAAAATAATGGGTTATGTCTGGGAAGGAAAACTAAAAACCCAAAAAAGTCATAGTCTGTGTTTTGAGAACATTATGTTCTATGATGATTTAAGTATTTGAGATAGAGTATTTCTTATGGTAATGAGTATTTCTTATGCTAATGAGTGAGTCACTAACTACCTTCTTCATATTGCCAACCCTGCATTCTGTCATCTGAGCCATAGAATCAGAATTTTTAGAATTGACAGAGAAGACAATCATCTGGTCAAAAGAGATTAAGTGACCAGCCCAGAGCCTCAGGAAATTAGCAGCAGAGTCGAGATTATGATGAGGGTTTCTTGAATCCTAGTCCATTCCCATGACATATGAATGCCATGCTGATAAATGTGCTTATCTTTAGCCTACTCTTGGCCTATACAGTAAGAGCAGTCTAGGATATGGAAAAAAATGGAATCAAATCACAAGGCAAAATGTTTAAAATATGGCTTCAAATAAACGTAATCCTTGAAGGTCCACATTCTTTCATGAAAGAAAAATAATACAAATAACAAAGAATACTGTTACTGATTATGAATATACCATGATTTTGTTTCAAGATATGTGAGAGATTGTCCTCGTGGACAAGTGGTTGAGTTCAGGTGCTCCATTTGGTGGCCCAGGGTTTCACTGGTTCAGGTCCTGGGTGTGGACCTGGCCCCACTCATCAAGCCATGCTGAGGCCATGTCCTACATAGCACAACCAGAAGGACCTACAACTGGAATATACAGCTAGGTACTAGGGGGCTTTGGGTAGAAGAAGAAGAAGAAGAAGAAGAAAGATTGGCAACAGATGTTAGATCCAGTGCCAATCTTAAAAAAAAATATGTGAGACTTCTATAAAATTTGTACTTTTGCTTCATTGATTTTACTTTCCATCATGTTTGTAACATAACTTCAGGAAGGAACAGACATCACTACCTTCAATGTGCCATTTTAAGAGCACAAAGCATAGCTGTGGGATACTCCCTCATTTAGAACTAGAACATTTCCTTGTCATTAGTTTGCCTGTCTTCTTTAAGTGTGTGTGCATATGTGCACACACACACGCATGCACGTATTTACTTAATTTTGAGTTTTCCTTGACAATAATTTTAGTGACTTTTCTGCTCATTTTTCTTTAGTGATTCAACATAATTCCATAGATAGAATCAACTGGTTAAATAACTGTTCTTTAGGATTTGGGGGAATAGATAGTGTTACTTTATAATTGCATGTATTTTCTAACAGCTAAACTTATACTAGATGCATTTATAGAACTGTATCTCTGCATCTGAAGGTGACAATAGTGACTGCTATCAATTAGCAGTATATGTATGTGAGAAAAGAGATATGACAACATAAGTATCCTGAATACTTTCTGATGGGGAAAATCTAATAACTTCTTGCATCTAGAATTAGTATACTTTAACATTAAAAACATAAAATAATGTTCCCTGCCACAAATTTAAGGGTAAAACATGTGCATTTTAAACATCATCTTTCCTAGTACCTTCACATCTATCCCCTAAGGTAGCAGTGTTGGTATTCCTTAGTAGTAAGGAACTCTTCCAAAGAATTGGAATTAAAAAAAAAAAAAATCCTTATACTACAAAACTTATATAGAATTAAATGCTGAATAGTTAAGAATTGAGCAGCCATTCAAACTTTAAGAAAAGGAGCTGAAAATGTTTTTAAGGGGACCAAACTAATCAATTGTTATTTAAAAGAATCTGTATTCAGCATTGTGTTAGCCAAATACTTCTTGAGAGTTCTTGTCTTAAGACAAGCCATCCTCATTTTTGTCCATTGTTTGTTCAGGAAAGCTTTTTAGTAGATCTTTATTTGAGAAACATCCATGGTTTCTTTTTTCTTTTTTTTAACTGAGCTTTTAGTTGCTCTGAAAGCAGTAAATCTCTTTGGTTTGCTGTTCTCTTTGAGAGAGGTTTTCTTCCTTGCCAGCAATTTCTTCTTTCCTGTTTCTGAAAAGACCAGTGTTGTGCTTCCACTTAAATGTGGAATGGGGAAAATTAGAAATTTAGTTTTCTACGTCTGTCTCTTTTAGGAATAACATTCTAATTAACAACATTATAGGGAGAAAGTTTGTCCACAGATCTATTTCCATAGCGCCAGTGGCAATTCCTAAAGAATTACAGAACCAAAAGTTAGAAACAAGTTTAAGGCTGTTTAGGCATATCGTCAATTTGCTTTTTCAGAAGTCACTGCCAGTCTATATTTCTGTTACAGACTTGATTGAATGATGCTTTCCTCAACACTGGTGCATTTTTTTTTTTTAATCTTTCCAAATCAGATAGGTTAAAAAAATGCAGCTTAGGGGCCAGCCACGTGGCCGAGTAGTTGGGTTCGCGTACTCAGCTTCGTGGGCCCAGGGTTTTGTTGGTTGGGGTCCTGGGTGCGGATGTGGCGTCCTTCATCAGACCATGCTGAGACGGTGCAGGGACCTGGGATTGGCCACCCTAAGATATGTCTCTTTGGCATCAGGATTATTTGAGGCTGATTGCTTTTGATAAACTGGGACAGGGAAGGAGGCTCTGAGGAATGGAACTTGCCCTTTGTTAGGACACATTTACATTTGTAAGGTAAATCTCTATCTGTAGAAGCTGCCTCCCTCTCTGTACCAGGACGAAGAGAGGAGATGACCTTCTCTCTAGTAACTCTTAATCAACACCAAAGGCAAAGACTTAAACTGCATTTTATTGTGCTTCTCTGGTAACCTCCTGTAACTGACTTCCCTCCCCCTCCCAACTTTGGCATTTCTTTAAGGATTAAGCATCTTTCCTTAGGCTAGGAACTGATTGCTGAGCTCACCTGTAACCGCCCAGCTCCAGACAATAGACTTGCCTCCTGCTATGCCCTCTGAGACAGCAGACCACTACCTGCTGTGTCCATCAAGCACTGTGCCGACAGGGCAATCTTGTGACTATTGTGGGAGGGACATTTCAATCACATGTGAAACACCCTGTTTGGGGGTATATAACCACTCTGTGCACCCCAGTTCTTTGGTGCCCTTTCTTCCTTCGGGAAGAAAGGCCCCAGGCCATGGCTCCTCATAAAGCTTTGTTTAATTTTCTCTTGCTATTCTGCCTCATGTGAATTTAATTTGTTCTCTGGCCAGACGAACCCCGATTTGGGAAGAGGAAATGTCTTCCTCCCCTACAACGGCATCCCACATGCCACAACTGGAAAGACCCACAACTAAAAATATACAACTATGTACCGGGGGACTTTGGGGAGAAAAAGGAAAAATAAAATCTTTAAAAAGAAAATCCAGCTTAATATTATTTGATTTGGCTTTCCCTGATTATTAATCAGAGTTTTCATTTTTCAAATACAGTTGATTTTCATTATTTGTGGTGTTTATATTCCGTAAAGTTGCAGCAAACACTGAATTAGCCAATATTGAACCATTGCTCCTAAGGGAAATACAGGGTTATGTTTTTGAGAGCCTCTGGTCACAACATTTTCATCAACCAATCAATACATAGATTTATTTTATGCGTGCTTCTGTTTAAAGACACTTTATTAAATATAAATTGTTGATTCATTAACGTTGAACTCATGGCCAATAGCACTATAACTCATGCCCAAACAATGTTTACTTAACCTGTATTTTTTTCCATAAGACACGTCACAGTATTCTTGAGCTCAGGAATACTAGACAGCACTCCAGCGGTACACTTGGGGGCCATTTTAAACAGCAAAATCACCAACAAAAAACACAAAAATGATAAAAATGTGGGACTAAAAAGACCATGAAAAGGAAATTAGCATAATTATGAGAGTAGAAATAAGAGGGAAGAACATTGCTTTGTTTGACCTCAGCTGGGAAGGTACATGTCTTGCAATTCACATTTTTTGCCTCTCTGAGCATGTCCATGAATGACCACAAAAAGCACTGAGAGTATTGATTTGGGCTTACAAATAAATTTTAGCAAGTAGGCGAATTCACAAATATGGACTCTGAATAAGGAAGATGACTGTACTCATTTGCTGTTTGTATTTCTGCTTTTCATTGTCTTTGTTTTTCTATTGGGGTTTTAGAATTCTTCCTATTAATTTGTACACACTCAGTATACATTAAATATGTTAACTCTGTCATCTTTGTTACACATTTTTATTTCAGTTTATTTACCTTTTAATTTTTTCATGGTATTTTTTATTTTTTTTACATGTTAAATATATTGCTGTGATTTTAGTTTTATTGCATTACGGTCAGACAGTGCAGTCTGTTGAATATGCAGGATTTTTGGCTTTAGTATCCATTACCCAGTGATCACTGGGATGGATTCAGCTCATTTCAGTAGGTGACTGGCTGGTTTCCTCCTTGACTATTCTATTCTATTGAGTGAAGCTGCCTATCTTTGATTCAACAGACTATTTTTTTGGTTATGAAAAATCTCTAAACGTGGCAATATATTTAATGTGTTGGCCCACTTGGAAGCCAGAATTGGTATGAAGATTATTTTAAGCTGAAGGAATTTAAGATTCAATAGATGCATAAAGAAGCCTTCTCAGAACTTCCCTTATCTAACTAGATCACAGAAACTTCTGGAAAAGGAGGCTGCCATAAATCCTCTCTTTAAGTTGGCTTCACATCCAGCAAGGAAACTAAGAGTGAAACTATTGTGGGAGAAGGGAAAATTTCCCCCCTTCCTCTCCTGGTTCTTATGGCTGGTTGAATAATTAAAATGACATAAGGCAGGTTAACAGGAGAAAAATCAAACAAAGTTTGATACGTCGAACGGGGAATTCACATAACCATGAAAAATTACAAAGACAGGCAGGGAAAATGAGTTTTATATCTCATTCCAGCCTAAGGAGAAGGGGGCAGGGGTCTAGGCCTTCAAAGGGAAAGGAGGCAATTACAGGAAGATGAAAAGAGTTAAAGTTTGGTCAACAAATGTTTGTTGAACCAGCTAGAAACAACAGGACAGAGAGAGGACTTTGATCAAATGGGGCTTACTAGATTCCTCCCTGTCTACCACACCTAGTTCTTTTTATACTATAGTTATCTATGGTGGTAGTTCCTTCCTAGAACAGGCCTTTTATCTGAAATTCTTTTAGGCAGCTAGGAGGAAGGTCAAAATTTCTTCCTTAGTCTTTTGTTTTTAAAAATAATCAGTCCAAAATAATCTTCAATCCAAGGAGAAACATTTTTCAGTGGCAAATTCTGCTCCCCTAGACTGTCAGAAATTCCCTCCCAGAAAAGACCACTTGCACCTGCATAAACAAACACTGTCTCAAAATTTCTTATCTCCTATTTGGTCTCCAAAAAACCCTTCTGTTCTTCTCATAAAAGTCTTTGATCTTCCCTCTCTTTTCCCTATTAAATTAGGTATATGAGCCCCTAACTTTAGCCATTTAATGAGCCACTTCTTTTGTAAGCTCTATATGCATGTGAAGGAACTTCTATTTTTCTGTTGTTAATCTATCTTTCGTCAGTTTAGTTTACAGGCTCTCAGGGACAAAACAAAAAAGAGTAGAGGAAAAGCTTTTCCTCTCCAACATTTGTTTTGCAAGAATTTATTATATATTATGTGTGGTTTAATAAAATATTATTTTTTGTGAATCTTCCATGGTTTCTTAAAATTAATTAGAAAGATAAAAAATTTAATTTGTATCCTTTGGTTTTATATGTAGACAGACCAAGAATAATTCCCTTTGTCTCTATACTCTTGTTTATTTCATGTATGGGTTCTGTTAAGGACACAAAGATTTCTGTAATTTCACCTTGTCTGTCTACTGTTTTGTTGTTTTATGCCTTTGCTGTTTTATATAAGTATGCTATTTTGTTCAGAAAGTTTCGAGAACATTATATTTTCATGTAGGTAGTTTCCCCTACTCTGAAATTCCTCTCTAGAGTTTCCCTTTTCATGTCACCATCCCAGCCCATCTTTCAGTTTAGGCTTCTGTGGGCTATTGAGATATCCACTTAGGGTACCTTTAATCATCTTGGCGGCTAAATCTTGAGCAATATTCAGTCACCTATTGATGGAAGACCTGGAAAAGTTTACTTGCTTTTTTTTGTTTTTGAGGAAGATTGGACCTGAGCTAACATCTGCCACCCATCCTCTATTTTATACGTGGGATGCCTGCCACAGCATGGCTTGATAAGCAGTGCAGAGGTCAGCAACTGGGGTCCGAACCAGTGAACCTGGGCTGAGGGAACTGAGCACATAAACTTAACACTATGCCAGAAGATTGGCCTCCTACTTGCATTTTTAGTGTGATTCAAGATGCTCCCTTTTAAGGCCATAGAAGGATAGACTTTGGTTAACCCTCTTAGCTCCTTGCTTGACTACCTGTTAGGCTTTCTCTAGACAGAGTCCTCTCCTTCCTTCTTTTCCAATGCCTCAGCTCCCATCCAGTTCTGTTTTTTTATTTTATCCCTCAGGCCTTGTGTGCAAAGTTGCAATCCTTTTCTCTGCCGTGCTCCCAGGCCAACTGCCTGTCATCTGGTCTCCCGGAGGCAAGGTTGCAGGGCCTTCCTCCTCTCCCTCTAGTCACTCAATGCTTTGTTAGGGCATGTTTGAGTCTTCCTTTTAAGTCCTCTCCAGGAATTGTTAATTAATTCCCCTTTGGAAGTGAAATAACTAAAGATGAACTTTTTTTACTTTTGTACTTCCACTATAACAATCTGATTTTTCCTTGATTCCTTGGACATTCTTTGAAAGACTGTGAAATGGTATAGAAATGCAGAAAAGAAAGGAAAAGTGTAAAGATTACTATTTCATGATTTTATCTTTCTATGTTCATTCTTTTAAGAAAAAGAAATCTATTTACCCTTTTAAATCTGTTTTTGACATTTAATTCTTTGACCAAAGTAACACATCTACATCTATTTTCTATAGTTTGTAAGTCTTGCTTTATATTTTTGATTTTTAAACTTGATGTGTGTTTATGTTTTGAGTTCATTTCTTGTAAAAATATAAAATTATGTGTGAGATTTCCTTTCCTTTAGAAGTTTTTTAAAAATGTTCTTACTTCTGTCATTTTTTATGCTTTTAATAAAGTTTTTTGTTTGCTTATTTTGAACACTTGTTTTTTATTTCTTATTACATGTTTTCTATTTTTCATTTGACAGTTTAAATTTTCACATCAGTAAATTTTAAATTTCTAATTATTAAAATTAAAAATATAAAATAAAGAAATTATTGTTTAAATACCAGATTTATTGCTATTGTTTAGATTTATCTCTTTCTTTAACATTCTTCTAGAGTTTTTTATTTTACAACTAGTGTCATATGTATTCAAGGATATTTTTTCAATACTTGTGTGTGGTGACATGCTTTTAAAGTATTTTGTATCTGATAATTACTTCTGATACTTTTACACATGAAGGATCTCTTGTCAGGTTATAGAATTCTTGAGTCACAAGACATCTATCTTCAAACATGGTGGTGTTTTAGAATTTAGTCATGCAAAAGATATGAAGCTGACCTAGGATTATTATTTATATTGTAAACATCTTTTTATCTGCATGATTCAAATATTTTTGAAATTTGTACCTCAATCTATAATTTATATAATGACTTTTCCTAGTTGTTCTAGATTCTTTTTTTCCCCCAGCATCTGTTCTGATATGAGAAGTTCTTAAGGGGGTCACTTTCAGTGAAATAGGTTACATGGGAAGAAAGAAAATTGCAATTCCTTTTCCATGTTTACTTAAATATCAGTGCTAGCTTGCTTAAAGATAGTCAGAAAATCCAGTACCCCCTCATAATATTTTTACTGATTATTTTTCTGTTTAAATAAAGTAAAATGAACATTTGTCACTTTTCAAGCTGATATAATGAGTCTTGATAATGCTATACTTTTGTTCCAACTGTGTATTGAAAATGTGTGATTTGCCAATTGTCAAGAGCAAACGTCACTTAGTTATGCATATATAGAGAAAATAATAATGTTTTACTCTTCTAATGAAAATTTGTTTAATAGAATTGGGATCACATCATAAGCAATTATAAGCAAAGGTTATAAAATTTCTACTAACTTCTCTCAATAAACTATTTCAATAAAATCATACAAAATAAATCTTTTAATGTAAAAAGTCATGCAACTCTAATGCTCTCTAACCAAAAGAAACTTAAATATAATTTTTCAAAGTTATAATTTTGTTCATTTATCTTTTAAAGATGGATAATGAAAGTTTCTGTCATGGAAATTATATAAAACATAAAATCACCCTAGAAGTATAACTACAGAGTTTATTTTTATCTCCATAGTTTGAAACACCACATGAAAAACTTTCAGTGATGTAGTATTACCTACTAAATCTTCCAAGGTCTGAGTAGAAACCTTTGCTTTTTTGCCTACCCTTTAATTTTCATAAAGAGGAATATTAGGGGACAAAATTTTCCCCAAAAGTCCTATGAGAAGTGATTGACCACAACAAAAATAAATAGTAGAATCAGTGAAAGTATCTATTGGCTCAACAGAGCATAGTATGATGTTAGAGCAAAGAAGAAAACACAGTGGTTTTACGTTGAAAATATCACAATTCACCAAATAATTCTGGTTTTTAAAAATAAAAGTATCTACAAATATTCTTTTCTTTTGTAGTAAATTTATTGTACCTTTTATTTTATTTTTAAAAATATGTATATTGATGTTTATGTGATAAAAAGTTTAAATAAAAAACTGTTTAAAAATATCTAGTCTTAAGGACATACATACTTTTCTTAGCTCATTGGTTCTTCCAGGTACCTTGAAGCCAAAACTAAAATGGAACATTCTCTGTTATTGTTTTCTTCTATTAGTTAATGTGTTTAAGACATGAAAAGACGTCTAAATGAAAGAAACGTTTAATTTTCAGAAGATTTAGGTAGAATAAGACCTTGAAATTTTGTCAGCTTTACAAATATGAAATTGAGCTTTTAAAATATCCTGTTTTTAAGTAAGACAAGATGAAGTATCAAATCATGAGCTTTCTTTAAAAAAAAAAAAAAGTGCTGAAATACCTACTTAGAAACCAACTTAGTGTTCAAGCAACTTTCAATTTTGGACAGGAAAGGAGAAGTTGTCAGTGTTTGGCTCCCTATGGATTCTTGTCTCCTCCTAACTTTTTACTTTTGCTGCCCTCAAGGTCACCAGCTTTCTTTTAAGGGATGAGTGCAGTCCCTTTTGAGCTTTCCTTGCTCACTGATATATTTCTTAATAGTCATCCATCGATGTCAGGGAAACAAATGCTATCATGTCATCCCCAAAAATGCATTTTGAAAACCACTTTAATTCCAGTGCAAGGTTTATAATAGTCCTTAAGTTTAAAATGTGTATATATTCCTAGAAAAGCCCTGCCCATCACTTCATTTATTATCTAATCGTGTTCTCTAAACAATCATTTCAGAGAACAAGGGTCTAGTGACTTTTCCGAAGTGCTGATTTGACCAAGTGTTCAATAAAAGTCTGTTCACTACTATTGAAACTAGAACAGAATATTTTGCATCTTCTCTTGCTTTTTTCAGCAGTATTGACTGAACTCAGCTTAAGCCTTTCTTGTCATACAACAGTAATGCAGCTAGGGGTCTATAGGCTTAAAGTTCTATTTTGAGCTATAAAGCCTAGAAAATAATTTCTTAAAAGTCAAGCAAGAGCTGGAAAAAAACAAATGTAAATACAACACAAAGATTTAAAAGTGCTTAGATTTTTAGAAAAAAGTTTAGAAATTTAAAAATTGTATTCAAGTGATATGTGCCTTCTCCAAAGCATCAAAACTCATATATCTAAATTGATTGAAATCAAACATTATCTGGATATACGAGATGCAGATAATCTGAAAAGGTGTGTCAGTTTCTCCCCACGTAACAAAGAGTCACAGAGATATGAATTACCTACAAAATCTAATGATTGTCCTCATCCCACAGGTGTGAACAATTCTAATGTGATGAGCACTGCTATGATTGTTAACAATAATTATATATTACTTATTGAATGTTACTACAATCTAGGGACCATGTCATGCTATTTTATTCATCATAATATCCCTGTGAGGTAGTGCTGTGCCTCCACTTTACAGATGAGGAAACAGGTTTAAAGAGATTCAAATCCTTGGTTTTATTCCGTGAATCAGTCTCTAAATAATACATTTTAGTGCTAAAGTCAAAATCCTACTAAGAACAAGCAAATATTGTCAATGAGCGAAGGTAAATTAGCTGTAGGATAATCCAAAAAGGGAGGAAAGTGTCAAAACTGGATATCGCCATTCTCACCCAAAATGGGGAAGCAACAACTCAATTCCGGCTGATTGTTGCTTTGGAAATAAATTCAGGTCCTTAGTTTCACGAAGTTTTAAAAATAAAGATAAATCTAGATTTTTATATTGTTGCTCAATTTTTAAATTTTACCAACCAATTAAAGATGACTGTAGACCAAATAACACCTTTTCTGCAGACTGAATCCAGCAGGTAGGAGAAGGCATAATTACTGAGATTATATCATTCATTTTATTTTAAGTGATTCAACTGAAATGAAGTCATTTTTAAAACTATTACTATTCTAGAAGCAAAATGACAGAGCTAGGTCATGCTCTTTCTTATACTGACAGTTCCACAAATCACCAGTAGTAATAGTCTGGTTGACATACTCCAGAGTCTTCCTAAAATGTTCACATTCTATTTTGTGAATGTATCTTGGTCTTAGTTGTATCCTCTTGTCTTAAACAAGTGTCTCTGTCTTTCTCTGTCTCTCTCTCTTATTTGGCTTTTGTCAAAGACCATAGCAAATTAAGGGCCAATTTACTACAATAAACTTCTTTAAGAAAACTGATGTTAATTAGTTGTCAGCCTAACAGATTCTGAAGATGTCAAGGACTCAATGATTAGTTTATGGAATTTAGTGCTTCATTATTTTTTAGAAAAGTTTTGTCATGAGTAAGGAGCACCGGTTAAGAACCAGCATAGGAGCTAACACTTCTAATATTCCAGGACAGAAGAGAGCTGTCCTCTAAGCTCAAACAATATATTAGCATTATAATCCTTAAACTATTGCAAAAAACTATGAAAGACGTGGAGAAATGGTTCTCAATGGAATTGACAGCCTTTATGTCAATGCTGAAAGTACTTGGTACAAAATGATTTGCTTAAGAAAATGCCCCTTTGAAAAAAGACTTTGCTACAACAGAAAAAGAGAAACCAATAGCAATTTTGTGCATTTTAAAAATAGTGTTTTACAACACGCCCATTAATGGCTTATTTAGAACATTTTGTTTGGTAAATGTTTTTATTAAAAACAAA
This sequence comes from Equus przewalskii, assembly GCF_037783145.1. Lineage (NCBI taxonomy): Eukaryota > Metazoa > Chordata > Mammalia > Perissodactyla > Equidae > Equus > Equus przewalskii. The sequence goes on along the minus strand of NC_091847.1, from coordinate 23,890,687 downwards.
TAAAGAGTTTCCTCCAAAAGAAAAGCTTTTAGCTCAAATTCTTTCTTCACAGGTGTATTGTCAGAAATTGAATAAACTTACCACCTTAAAAATGTTGTCTGTGACAAAGAGAACATAGCTACTGGTGAGAAGTGCACATTTAAGAAAAATTTTTACCTCTTCTTTTCGATTAGCTGCTGAACTTTCAAAGAGAAAGAGTGTATGTGTTTGCGATGGCCCAGCTTCCGCAAGCACACTTATATCCCGACTTAATTAGTCGATCTGTGAATGAAGCCAGGATTGAATTCTGTTACTGCCACAAGTGAAACAAGCCAATCTGATGAACCACACCGAGTGAGCAGCCAAGAAGTGACACTGAATAAAGCAAGTGTCTTAAATAATTTTCCTCTTATTGACAGCAAACCAATTATGTTTATTACCTTTATTTTAACGTTCATTGTAAAGAAAAAGAGGCCTTTTATTGTTGTTAGATTGCAATTCTACTCTTTTGGGTGATTTTCAAAGAACTCAAGTTGCTTTGGAATTTTAAGATTATATAACTCACAGATTTGTGCATAATGTAATATAATCCTTTAGAAAGTTATTTTAAAGTTGCATTTTCTGCATGAGATGGACAAGGCAGCCTCTCAAATATCAGCCATTACTGACACTTACTTCAGCAAAGATCATAATTAAAACAAGGTTAAAAAGTATTTATAGGGGCCAGCCAGGTGGCATAGTGGTTAAGTTCATGCTCTCCACTTTGGTGGCCAGGGATTCGTAGGTTTGGATCCTGGGCACGGACCTAGCACCACGTGTCAAGCCACACTGTGGTAGCATCCCATGTGAAAAACAGGAAGATTAACATAGATGTTAGCTCAGCAACAGTCTTCCTCAGGCAAAAAAGAGGGAGATTGGCAACAGATGTTAGCTCAGGGCCAATCTTCCCTACCAAAAAACAAAAATAAAAAATTAAATTTGATTTTAATATTGAAATAAATTAAAATGGTAAAAAAAATAGCATTGTCTTTAGTTTGCTTTACCATAAGATAAGCATGATAATATTATCATAAGATTAACAATTTTGGTTGACATTCAAAACTTGTGCTGATTATTAAGAAGAAAAACACTCCACCTTTGGGTATAACTACTAGTTTGTGGAAAAAGAATTTTAAATTTTTTTATTTAAAAACTTTTTATTTTGGACTAATTTTAGATTTACAGAAAATTTGCTGAGATAGTACAGTGAACTCTCACCTAATAACATTTTTTTATTGAAGTCATAGTAATTTATAACATTGTGATATTTCAGTTGTACGTTATTATTTGTCCGTCACCATATATACGTGCCCCTTTACCCTTTATGCTCACCCCACACGCCCTTCCCTTCTGGTAACTACTAGTCTGATCTCTTTGTACGTGTATTTGTTTACCTTCCACATATGAGTGAAATCATACAGTGTTTGTCTTTCTCTGTCTGGCTTATTTCCTTAACATAATATCCTCAAGTTCCATCCATGTTACTGTAAATGAGACAATTTTGTCTTTTTTTGTGGCTGAGTAGTATTCAATTACACATGTATATACCACATCTTCTTTATCCATTTATCAGTCAATGGGCACTTGGGTTGCTTCCACATCTTGGCTATTGTGAATAATGCTCCAAGGAACATAGGAGTGCATAAGTCTCTTTGAATTGTTGATCTCAAGTTTTTTGGATAAATATCCAGTAGTGGAATAGCTGCATCATATGGTATTTTAATTTTTTGAGAAATTTTCATATTGTTTTTCATAGTGGCTACACCAGTTTACATTCCCACCAGCAGTGTTTGAGGGTGCCCTTTATTGCTACATCCTCTCCAACATTTATTATTTCTTGTCTTGGTGGTTATAGCCATTCTAATGGGTGTAAGGTGTTATCTCAATGTAGTTTTGACTTGTATTTCCCTGATGACTAGTGATGTTGAACATCTTTTAATGTGCCTATTGGCCATCTGTATATCTTCTTTGGGAAAACGTCTGTTCATATCTTCTGCCCATTTTTTGATTGAGTTTTTTGATTTTTTGTTGTTTAGTTGTGTGAGATCTTTACATATGTGGAGACTAACCTCTTGTCAGATATATGATTTGCAAATATTTTCTTGCAGTTGGTGGATTGTCTTTTTGTTTTATTCCTGGTTTCCTTTGCCTTGCAGAAGCTTTTTAGTCTAATGAAGTCCCATTTGTTTACATTTTCTTTTGTTTCCCTTGCCTGAGTAGACATGTTATTTGAAAAGATCTTTCTAAGACCAATGGCAAAGAGTATACTGCCTATATTTTATTCTAGGAGTTCAATTGTTTCACATCTTACTTTCAAGTCTTTAATCCATTTTGAGCTAATTTTTTGTGTATGGTAAAAGATAATGGTCTACTTTCATTCTTTTCCATGTGGCTGTCCAGTTTTCCCAACACCGTTTATTGGAGAGACTTTCCTTTCTCCATTGTGTGTTCTTGGCTTCTTTGTCAAAGGTCAGCTGTCCTTAGATGTATGGTTTTATTTCTGATCTTTCAATTCTGTTCCACTGACTTGTGTGTCTGTTTTTGTACCAGTACTATACTGTTTGATTACTATAGCTTTGTAGTATATTTTGAAATCAGGGATTGTGATGCCTCCAGCTTTGTTCTTTGTTTCTCGGGATTGCTTTACCTATTCATGGTCTTTCATTGTTCTGTATAAATTTTAGGATTCTTTGTTCTATTTCTGTGAAGAATATCATTGGGATTCTGATTGGGATTGCATTGACTCTGTAGATTGCTTTAGGTAGTATATACATTTTAACTATGTTTATTCTTCCAATCAATGTGCATGGACTATTTTTCCATTTTTTTATGTGATCATTGATTTCTTTCAATAATGTCTTATAGTTTTCATTGTATATGTCTTTAGTTCGTTATTAGATTATACAGATGGACCTGATTTTTGTAGGTTGATTTTGTACCCTGCAACTCTGCTATAGTTGTTGATTATTTCTACTAGTTTTCCAATGGATTCTTTAGTGTTTTCTATATATACATCTGAAAAAAAAATTAAAAAAATAAATAAATGAATAAAATCATGTCATCTGCAAACAGGGAGAGCATCACTTCTTCCTTGACAATTTTAAGAACTTTTATTTATTTTTATTGCCTAATTTCTCTGTCCCAAATCTCCAGTACTATGTTGAATAAGAGTGGTGAGAGTGGGCAACCATGTCTTGTTCCTGTTTTCAGAGGGATGGCTTTTGGTTTTTCCCTATTGAGTATGATGTTGGCTGTGGGTTTGTCATATATGACCTTTATTATTTTGAGGTAATTTCCTTCTATGCTGATTTTATTGAGAGTTTTTATAACAAATGGATGTTGAATCTTGTCAAATGCTTTTTCAGTGACTGTTGAGATGATCATGGGGTTTTTATTCCTCATTTTATTAATGTGGTATATCACATTGATTGATTTGCAGATGTTGAAAAACACCCCTGTGTCCCTGGTATAAATCCCACTTGATCATGGTGTGTGATCCTTTTGATGTATTGCTATATTCAGTTTGCCAATATTTTGTTGAAGATTTTTGCATCTATGTTCATCAGCAATATTGGCCGGTAGTTGTCTTTTTTGTGTTGTCCTTGTCTGGCTTTGGGATCAGTGTGGTGTTGGCCTTGTGAGATGTATTTGGAAGTGTTCCATTTTCTTCAATTTTTTGGGATAGTTTGAGAAGGATAAGTACTAAATCTTTGAATGTTTGGTATAATGCTCTAGAGAAGCCATCTGGTCCTGGACTTTTACTTTTAGGGAGGTTTTTGATTACTGTTTTAATCTCTTTACTTGTAATTGGTCTATTCAGATTCTCTTTTTCTTCTTGGTTCAGTTTTGCTAGGTTGTATGAGTCTGAGAATGTATCCATTTCTTCTAGATTGTCCAATTTGTTGGCGTATAGTTTTTCATAGTATTCACTTATAATCCTTTCTATTTCTGTCGTATCTGTTCTAATTTCACCTCTTTCATTTCTAATTTTATTTATTTGAGCATTCTCTCTTTTTTTTTCTTAGTGGTTCTAGCTAAGGGTTTTTCAATTTTGTTTATCTTCTCAAAAATCAGCTCTTAGTTTATTGATCTTTTCTATTGTTTTTTGGTTTCTATTTCATTTATTTATGCTCTAATTTTATTATTTCCCTCCTCTGCTGACTTTGGGCTTTGTGTTCTTCATTTTCTAATTCTGTTAGGTGTAGTTTAAGATTGCTTATTTGAGATTTTTCTTGTTTGTTAATGTGGGCCTGAATTGCTATTAATTTCCCACACAAGACAGATTTTGCTGCATCCCATATGAGTTGGTATGGTGTCATTTCATTTTCATTTGTTTCTAGATATTCTTTGATTTCTCCTTTAATTTCTTCAGTGATTCATTGGTTGTTCAATGATATATTGTTTAGTCTCTACATGTTTGTCTCTTTCCCAAGTTTTTTCTTTTAGTTGATTTCTAGTTTCTTAGCATTATGGTCAGAAAAGTTGCTTGGTATGATTTCAATCTTCTTAAATTTATTGAGGCTTTCCTTTTTTCCCAACATATGATCTATCCTTGAGAATGTTCCATGTGCACTTGACGCAAATGTGTATTCTGCTGATTTTGGATAGAGTGTTCTATATATACCTATTAAGACTACCTGGTCTAGTTTTTCATTTAGTTCTACTATTTCCTTGTTGAATTTTTCTCTGATTGATCTATCCATTGATGAAAGTGGGGTGTTAAGGTCCCCTACTATTATTGTGTTGCTGTTAATGTCTCCTTTTAGGTTTGCTAATAGTTGCTTTATGTACTTTGATGGTCCTGTGTTAAGTGCATATATATATATTTATAAATGTTATGTCCACTTAGTGGAATGTCTCTTTTATCATTATATATTGTCCTTCTTTGTTTCTCATTTTCTTTTCTATCTTGAAGTCTACTTTTGTGATATAAGTATGGTAACACCTGCCTTCTTTTCTTTGTCATCAGCTTGGAGTATCATCCTCCATCCTTTTGCTCTGAGTCTGTGTTTGTCTTTAGAGCTGAGATGTATTTCCTGGAGGTGGCATATTGTTGAGTCTTATTTTCTAATCCATCCAGCCACTCAGTGTCTTTTCATTGGAAATTCAATCCATTTACATTTCGAGTTATTATTGATATATTAGAGCTTAATGCTGCCATTTTATAGCTTGTTTTCTTGTTGTTCTGTGTTTTCCTTATTTCTTGTCCAATGTATTTCACACTGCCAATTCAGTTTAGTGGCTCTCTGTGATGGTATTCTCAGTTTTCTCTTTATTTATTATCTGTGTCTCTGTTCTGATTTTTTGTTTAGTGGTTTTGCTTGTATAAATGATCTCATAGATAAGATAGTCCATTTTCTGATAGCCTCTTATTCATTTAGTCTAAGCAGTTTCCATCCCGCTCCTCTTCTCCTTCTAAGTTGTTGTCACAACTTATTCTGTTTTATGTTTTGAGTTTGTGGTTAAATGAAGTGATTGTATTTACTTTTGATATTTTCCTTCCCCTTTATCTATAGAGTTATAATTAAGTGTTTGCTAATCTGTTCTGATAGAGAGTTGCAACTTTCTGATTTTGTCTGCTTATTTTTCTCCTTGCTCAAGGCTTTGTAACCCCTTTCTTCTTTTTTTTTCTTTTTAAAGATTTTATTTTATTTTATTTTATTTTTTTCCTTTTTCTCCCCAAAGCTCCCCAGTACATAGTTGTATATTCTTCGTTGTGGGTCCTTCTAGTTGTGGCATGTGGGACGCTGCCTCAGCGTGGTTTGATGAGCAGTGCCATGTCCGCGCCCAGGATTCAAACCAACGAAACACTGGGCCGCCTGCAGTGGAGTACGCAAACTTAACCACTCGGCTATGGGGCCAGCCCCATCTTCTTTTTTTTTCAGATAAGAGGGCCTTCTTGATCTTGTTGAGGGGGTGGGTCTTGTGGCAATGAACTGCCTCAACTTTTGTTTATCTGGGACAGTTTTTATTTCATCATATCTGAAGGATATTTTCACTGGATAGAGTATTCTTGGGTGAAATTTTTGTCTTTCAGAATTCTGAATATATCCTTCCACTCTCTCCTAGGCTGTAGGGTTTCTGCCAAGAAATTCACTGAAAGCCTGATAGGGATCCCTTTGTAGGTTATTTTCTTCTGCCTTGCTGGCCTTAATATTTTTTCTTTGTCATTTACTTTTGCCAATTTTTCTAACATATGCCTAGGAGTAGGTCTGTTTACACTGATGTATTTAGGAGTTCTATTGTCTTCATTTACATGTAAATCCAGCTCCTTCTCAAGATTTGGGAAATTCTCAGCTATTATTTCTTTGAACAAACTGTCTGCTCCTTTCTCCCTCACTTCTCCCTCTTGAATACCTATGATCCTTATGTTGCATTTCCTAATTGAGTTGGATAATTCTCAGAGAATTTCTTCATTTCATTGTTGTCTTAGTTCTCTCTCCTCCTCCATCTGAAGCATTTCTACATTCCTATCCTCTAGATTGCTAATTCTGTCCCCCCTAATATCAGCTCTGTTATTTAAACAGTCTAGATTTTTCTTTATCTCATCCATTGTTTTTTCATCTTCAACATCTCTGATTGGTTGCCCTTTGTAGTTTCAATCTCTTTTGTGAAGAATTCTCTCTGTTCGTTAATTTTGTTCCTGATTTCATTGTACTATCTTTCAGAGTTCTCTTGTAACTCATTGAGTTTTTTTAATGATCGCTCTTTTGAATTCTCTGTCATTTAGAATGTGGATTTTTGTGCCTTCAAGATTGATTTCTGAGTGTTTGTCTTTTTCCTTCTGGTCTGGGATATTAATATATTTCTTCATACTACTTGATAGAGTGGACTTGTGCCATCACATAGTGATAGTATGTAGTTTCAGGTTCCACCTGCCACCACTACACCACTAACGGGAAGGGACAGGACCTGTGTAATCTGAGGCTGCTAAAATCCCTTTCAGCAATGCCTGTCTGAGTCTGGGCCACTGTTTGGGACTGCAGCAGTCCTGTGGGCTCTCCCACTGAGTGGGAAAACAATCACACAGAGGCTCAGGCCTGCTGCCACCTGCTCCCACAGTCCCTCTGATGCATGCTACCCTTTCAGGGCTGCTGTGGTACTATGGGTGTTCATGGCAGCTGGGAGCTTGTTCACTCAGGCATGCAGATCCACTGCCACTTACTCCTAGGTTGCACCAGCCATTGTGCTTGGTGGGTAGGGCCTCCCCATTGGGTCTGTGCCTGAGCTACTCACTGAGGACCATACGGCACTGTGGGCTCTCTTACTGGATGGGGAAGTAATCATGTGGGGACTCAGTGCTGCCATCACCTATTCCTGCAGTCAAGCCAAGGTGCACTTTCATCCTTGGGGTCGCAGAACTGCTATGAGTGCTCCAGCTGGGAGTACAGTTGCATGCATGTACTGGGCTGCCTCAGGGCCAGATAGTGTTTACCTATCTATACTACCTCCCCAGGGGTAGTCTATCGACCTTCAGATGTATAGATGGTGATCTCTCAGGCTTCCTGATGTGCTGTGTGGGTATCCTTCACTTAACAATGAATGTCCATTTAGTTGTAGTTCAAAGGGGGAGAGACAAAGGGAACAGCTCACTCCACCATGTTTCTGATGTCACTTGGAAAAGTTTTTTAATGTCATCATGGTTTTCAAGTAATCCTTAAGACAAGTTAAACTGGATAGCTGTAACCATTTAAATGGCTCAAGCATACAAACTATTAACTTTATATGAATTGGTAGAACTTTATCATCTGTCAACATGAAAGCACTCAAATTAAATGATGTTTTGTGTTATAATTATAAATTCCCTTTCATTTTCCTTGACTATTGAGACCTGAGTTGGTTTGCCTTTTTCCAACAAACAGGGACCAGCAACATATAGCTCTTTCCATTTGGCCATATTTGGAACAGTTTTGGACAACAGGGAGAAGCTTAGAATGATAGGATTTCAGAGTTCACCTGATTGCTATTCTGGTGGCAAGAGAGATATGAGGACAGTTGTGTTTTTAAGTGAGATAATCCCTTACTCCCTAGTTTGCTCTGTTCCCCAGTGATAGCAGTGATTGTGCAATTGAGGTTTGATTTCCAGTAAACTTTTCAGTATTGGGTTCATGATATGACCTATGCAGTATAAACTCAAGAGCCTAAATACAAGTTTATTTTAAAAATGTTTCTTCTCTGTTTCTCTATGACAATGATCATAATTATATAAGATTTATAGGCCAATTAGTAATATATATCCTCCTTTGACTAGTTTGTAAGGCTCTACTACCACTAAGATGGCCAAGGGAGAAGAATACAGACATGGTTGGCAATGAAGAGACATGGATTCTTGATCCAGCCCTGCGTTAGGTCATTGTGAACCTTGGCATTTCACTTAACCTCTTTGAAATGTAGTCTTCTACACCTTTAAAATCTGGATTAGATTTCTACATATAGTATTCCCTCGTAAATTATATGATACTGGATTGCAGAAACATTAAAGAAGTTGCATAGCTTTGTGATTTTTAATTTACCCTTGGTTATAGCTATTATGTATGTCACCTCATATATTTCAGTGAAATGCATTTAAAGTCATGACTAGAGAATCCTTTAACCTTGTGAAACTATTTTTATGTGCTATATCACATTTACCAAGTGAAAGCATTTTCTCCTTATTGTAGAGATGCTAAAGCAAAGAACTATTCTCATACATCATTGATGCCAGGATCCTACTTTGGAAAATTTGATAAATTAAGTGAACTCAGGCTAGTTATAGAATAGAAGAGTGTTTACTTATGCAGTGGGGCTCACAGAACAATATTAGCTAGCATACTATTGCTTCCAAGCATCTTCTAAAATGGAGATCCTGAAGAAGCTTAATATTAAAAAAAAATGCCATTCAGTTATTCATGCATTTGTGCATTCATATTTCACTCATTCCTTCAAATTCACAATTGATTTATTGAGCAGTCTCACCCAAGTGAGATATAAGTATAAATAAGTTTTATTATTTTCTGATCTTTGATTCAACAATGCTCTGTCAAATATGCCTTTCCATTCTCTTATTAACATCTTAGGAAGATGTCATTCTTTTTTTCAGCTCCTTACATTATTAAAATACTAGTCCTATCTAAAACTACAATTTCATAGCAGATTTAAACTTCTTATTCCTCTCCCCTTCTCCCAGCATATCCTGAGCATGTGGCTTTAGGAAACTGAAATAAAGATGGGCATAGTCTGTGAATTCATTTCTTCTCCTGTATTAACATCTTTTATAGGAGGTAGTGGTTTTGTTCTGGAATCTTTCCTCTTGGCCTTTTCTTTCCTGGTTGTGAAGTAGGGAGTGGGAATGGGTGGGAGGACAAGGAAAGCAGGGATACTATATAACTAGTCATCTATTGATGGTGTAGCATCTTCCCTGGTCCTGCTCTGTCTTGATCTAGTATCATCTTCTGCTAGTTGTCTCTAACAATGTGATGGTCTTTGCAGAGTTGGTTTGTTTTTGTACTTCACTGAGGTCATCTAAGTCAGTGAGAGCTCCTTTAGAGAAGAGTAACAACGTTTCTTGGTTCCATGAGGGTCCAACACTCACTGCCTTGCATGGCGTCTCCAAACTTATGTCTACCTCTCTTGCCTTCAAGTCTTTTTATAAAGAGTCATAGGAACTAATGAAGATCCCTCTGTACTCTTGGCAGAATCCTTCATAAAGAATTATATGTAGGAGAGATGATTCCCCCTATTATTTTTCCCAGGCACACTATGTCATGGAATCCTCAGCAAGCCTCTTGTATTCATGTATACTCCCAAATTCCAGGGGACATACTTCAAGCTCTGTAAAAACTCTCCCATCAAGTTCCACTCTACTCTACCAGTCAAGGAATAAGAGGCCAGGTTACCCTTCTAGGTACCCCTGACCTTACAAGTGATTCTGTTGAGTTACCTCTGCCTCACACTTGTTTTGGGAAGGAAGGGAATACACACCCTTATTCTCCCCCTTGGGGCCAGAGAGCCCAACTTCTAGCCACCAACATGATGATTTCAGTGATTTCTGTTGGCTTCTTCTTACCTCTTTCTAGCCTTCTTATCTAGGATGGGGAAGGGGGAGAAGGTGTTCAAGTGAAACAATGTTTGTTTGGAAACCTCTTAGGATGCCTTTAGTTAAACATCTACCCCAAATGTTTCTTGCTTTTTTTAGAATACACTTTCACCTTAAGTTTCTAATTTCAGGTTCAAGGAAAAGCTCCATTCATTATCTTATTACCTGAAGTTATTCAGCCCTTACTCTGTGTTAGGCACAGTGCTTGCCATTGCAACATTTCCTCTTAACTCTTCAGCATTGGTCCTACAAGGTTCCTTCCTATCTCTCCTTGTGAGCTTTTAGAGTCTGATAGTATTTTCTTTTCACATCTTGGCATTTGGCTTCCTTTTTGGAGTTTCAGTATTGAGAGATACAATATCCAAGATAAGGGATCATGTCGACCGACTCCCAGAGTAGATGCCTTCTGACAAGACATAAGGGAAAAATAGTGATCATTAATCAGACAAAGCCATATAGGTGGGAGTCAGTGTATCTTATTGGTAAAAGAGAATAATAATGTTATCCATTCAGGGTTGAGAGGATGACATTCATTAGGTAATCCATGTGATTCAAGTTTCAAAAAAGCTTCAAAAAAGTGTTAACTATAATGATTGAAATCTTAAATATAAATGAGAATCACCCTCCAAGCAATGTGAGTCACTAGTATATTTTTTATCTCACTTTCTTATTAAAGAGAACACCTGTTGGCTCCTAGTGCTAAGTTCATCACTTCTTAAGGAATGTATCTATATGCTAAGAAATAATTATGCATACTTCTTCAACATTTACTGAATTTTTGCTAGCATCTGGTATATATATCTCCATAAAATAGCAGTTTTTTAAGACATAGTAATTCAGAAATTTAGAAGAGTTTCTGAGCTCAAATTCTGGAGTTCAGATAGATAAGAATTTAAAGCCCTGCTTCTTCATTTACTAGTAATGTAATTACAGACAAGTTAACTGATCTTGCAAAATCTCAACTTATTTGTAAAGTGTGGCTACTGATAACAATTCCCTAGAGGTTTTTTTTAGAAAAGATTAAATACACAGAGATGTACACCCACTGACTAAACCCAGCAACTGGCCTGTTGAAATATTCACAAAGGAGTGGCTCCTATTATTAGTAACAGGATAATATGGCACTTGGTGTGTAATGCAGCCACTCATCTTTTGTATTTTGATTTTGTGAACCACTTTAGCCACTTCTCAAAGTTTTCTTTTATCCACATCTCTAGTATGTCTACATTTTTAGAATTGCTGAACTTACAATAGACTTCTGAGGGCATTATCCAAAGTACCAGATTGTTGACGTTTTAGCTCAATGCCCTCTGCAACTACACGTGTGAGATGGTTTCCAGGGTTCTACCTGGTTGTAAAGATCTCAGTTTTCATTTGTTGTTGAAGTCTTTCTAGCAGCAGCTAAGGTAACTTCTTCCTTAGCAGAAGAGTTATGTGACTGTAGATGACATATGTATGTAGTATGTATCTGTGTGCCATGTATGTGTGATGTGGGTGTGTATATGCACTCATGTGTAGGCTTCCTGCAGAAAGCTATAAAATCTATCCCCACTGCTTCATAAGAACCAGAAGATAACAGATGTCCAGTCTCCATCTGCATTTGGAGTTGAAGTATTAGAGAAGGTCCTGTCCTCCTCTTGCTGTATCTGCATTGAACAGATTTCTCCAGTGCAATTAAAATGCTATTTGTCACTTTTTAACAAAAGATTAAAGAATATTTAACTAGAAAGTAATTAGTGTGCTGGTGTAAATTGCTTGATCTACTTGTGCTTTACCTGCATTTTAAAGAGCTTCTCCTATAAGGAAAACAAGAATATATTAAGAGCTTTTTCAATCAAAGAATAAATTACAAATATTTACTGAGAGCCAATTATGGGTGAGACACTGTGTTAAGTGCTGAACTTAAGGACGTCCTCTGGCACTAAATTTTTTAAGGTGGGTTTTAGAATATGAACATTTTTACAATTGTGGTGTATTTGGAGAGATTACTATTTTCAGTCTCCCCTGGACTTTTTTTTACCTAAAATCAAATGATTCTTAATTTTTTAAATAGCCTTTGAACATTTAGGAACTGAACTGCTAAATAAGCTCTTAATGAGATGTATTTTAATGGCTATTGAAAATATCAGTTAGTAGCCTTATTAAATTCATAGGTGAGGAGATATCATATTAAACACTAATTAGTTTTCCCACTAATTATCACAGAGCACTGAGGTCTGAGGTCCTCTTGTTAGCTAAGTTGCCATTTTGTCACAGAGTTGGGGTGAACAGCCTGAAGAAAATTAGTTGACCAGTCTGAGGATCAGTTATAGGTGAACTGTAGTTCTAGAAATACCCTAAGATATATTTGTTTCTGTTATCATGTGTTATGTTTAATAATGCCTGAAATAAAAATAAAATAATACCACCTGACATTGTACAATAATTATCTAAGTAGGAATTCACATTAACTGATTTCAAAGAAGCACTTTAACATTTACAAGGAAGAAGGCAGGGTATAACTGAATACTGATATTCAAATAACAATAAATAGAGCTGATCCTGTGGTCAAGTGGTTGTTTCATGTGCTCTACTTTGGCGGCCTAGGGTTTCACCAGTTCGGATCCTGGGTGTGGACCTAGTACCGCTCGTCAGGCCATACTGAGGTGGAATCCCACATAGCACAACCAGAAGGACCAAAACTACAATATACAACTGTGTACTGGGAGGCTTCTGGGAGAAGAAGAAGGAAAAATAAAAATTAAAAAAAATGATAATAATGAATGATCATTTTCCTTGTTTGAATCATATATGATATTTTATTTTCCTGTCATACCAAAATGTTTCTATAATCAATTTTAAGGATATCAAACAGTATAAATTAGAAACCCAAGAAAGAGAGACATTTTAATTTCTGATCTCCTGCTACATTTTAATATGGATTTATAATTCTCAAATGACTTTCATGTTTGTCTCACTTGATCTTCACAAGAATCATATGAAGTGTGAAGCACATTTATATTATCACCACTTCAAGGATGGAGAAAGGAAGGCTCAAAGAAGTTGTATTGTCTGCTCAAGGCCATGCAATAAGTTATCATCATTATTCTCCACGGATTTTCAACTTAAAATATTCAACAGATAGCAACTCGCATTCACTTGGAATTTATTATTTCACAATCATAGTTCTAGGCTCATTTAATTTGTTAACTTAGTTAACAATCACAATATCTCTCATAAAATAAATTTTATTTTTTTCATTTCATAAATTTAAAAAAAAACAGAAAGAGCTACAATAATTTGTTCTCATATGAACCAACCTATTTATAATGAGTAAACATTAAAAATATCCAGTTTATCTTCAATATTTCCCAGGAAGAAAATATTATTTAAGAATTCAGCCTATCATGTAATGGAGAAAAAAATAAATTCTACTTTTTCTAATAATTTTGAACTTTTATTATAAAGAGGCAAATTGTTTCCATCATTTTAAATTTAAGTGTGTAGCACATAGGGAACATGAATGGAACATTGCTACCTAACGTTTCTAAAATAAATTGTACACCACCTGCCAATTCACTTAAATTTACTTGTTTTTTTCCTTTTTTTTTTGTCTTCCTTCTTCCTCTTCCTCCTCTTCTTTCATCTCCTTTTTAAAGCAACATCAATTGACAGATGTTTGCTTAATAGAGGCTTTGATAATTGATAAAGAAAATTACAAGTGTTAGAGAAGCTTTCAAAATTTCAGCATTTGAAAAGTATTTTGTCAATGCATAGACAATGTTTATTTTAAAATTTTCATGAAAGCACATGCTCTTCTGATTAGAAATAAATCCCTATAGACAGATTCTTCATTTTCTGTTGAAAGATTATCTGTGAACAATGTTGGGAGGTTAACTCTGTAATCAGATAAGATTAAAAGGTTGAGAAATATGTATTATATAAAACACTGACAGCTTTTAATTATCTTACAGATGTTGATTGAGAGCTCACTGTGTGTCAGCTGTCATACTAGGACGTACAGGATTTTAATGTACCAAAGTACCTAGCATCAAGAATTGACTAGCAAGGAATGGCCTGCCCCTCTCAGGAATATGTATCTAAGGAGACTTTCTGCTGGACTGTTCTCAGTGAAGGGCCAACTTTAATTGCTCCCTTCATGTGACCTGTCTTTTATTACACACTATCTAAAGGCCTCTGGAAGTGTATTTCTTTCTACAACTCTATTTCACAAGACAAAGAAGACACCAGAATCACTTAACTCAGAATGGATGTCAACATTGACCTATTAACATTGCTACATTATCAAAAACAGCCTACATTTCCAACATTTAAAATGTTACTTGATCATACAGCTAATCTTGCCCCTGAGGACTGACTTTCAATAAAAGAGGGTTTTTGAAGGAAAAATAAAAATGTAGCAAAACTACACTCTGCTTTGTCTGAGTATTCTCTCTAGAAACCGTTTGCTGGTTGGAGTGCCTTTGTTCTCATAAGAGGTGTAATAACTATCATGTGAAAGTAATTTGATTGAGCATATTTTACATGGGCAGGTAAAACAGGAAAGAAATGTTTATTCTTCAAAGTCTAAGTCTAACTTAAACCCTCAGCTCTAAATGGCACGAAAATACTCAGCAAATAAATTTCTAGCAGTTACTGACACGTGAAAATAAATCATAAAGAAATGAGAAGATGGTAGTGAAGTTGTCTGGGGAATGCAGCAGGGTAGAATTGCCTCATATCTCTCCTTAATCAAATGGTCCTCCTCAGTCTGGGAAGGTTTCTCATGAACTTGCAGGCCTTTTTGTGAGCAGTGCACACAGCATGTGAGATGGAGGACAGGCATCCTCGGGACACCTGCCTAGCCAGCAACATGTGCTGAAGTAATAAGATCAAAGGGCAGCTAGATGGCACAGGCAAATCACATTCACATTGAGAACAGATGCTCTTCTTGCTACTTGAAAGTCTGTCAAAGACACCTCTTAACTGTACCATAATGCAATTAAGATATAAAGGAAACAATATGATTTCAGTTAAGAATTTAAATAGAGGGGCCTGCCCTGTAGCATAGTGGTTAAGTTCATATGCTCTGCTTCTGTGGCCCAGGGTTCACAGGTTTGGATTCAAGGCATGGACCCAGCACCACTTGTCAAGCCATGCTGTGGTGGCATACCACATAAAATAGAGGAAGATTGGCACAGATGTTAGTTCAGCCCCAATCTTCCTCAAGCAAAAAGAGGAAGATTGGCAACAGATGTTAGCTCAGGGCCAATCTTCCTCACACATGCACACAAAAAGAATTGAAATAGAATAGAACTAAATCTGATGAAGATGAGAAAAGAATAAGATAGAAACAAAAGACCCCAGTGAAAGTATACAGCACAGGTAGAATTCCTCGAAGTCTCACTAGAAAACAAATTTAATCCTAGGAGAACTTAGTATATGTTATGTATTTTACTTATCATTTTTTAATATGGCAATATCTTAATTGTAAACTTCATTTCAGTTAGTATCATATGCAAAAGCTTGTTTTTTGGTAACCAAGATCGTTTCTCTAGTGGGCATTTATATGCCCTTAATTTTAGAATGGATATCCTAGCATATTTCAGCTCTCATACATTATACCTCACAATGTGCTCGAAGCTTTTCCTTCAAAAGACTGCTTCTTTTCCTTGTAGTGGTTGTCAGTGATTCTTTAGTATAGCTATTTTGTAGTTGTCTACAATTTTGTTTAATTGTTTGAAGCCAAACCTTTGTCCTTAAAGTGGACCTCTATCCTTTCCTATTTAAAATCCATGCTTGAGTTCCTAGACAATAGCTATGTGGGCTGAGATGCTGGCCCTATTGTAATGAATATCTTCCTCAGCATAGCCCAGGGAGATGGGTGTGATGCATGATCCAGCAGTTCCACACTGTGGGGGAGAATACTCTTTAGCCCAAAAAAGTCAGTTGGAAAGGTTTAATGGTTTTACTTATTTATTTTGTTGTTATGAATGTATGTGAACAACTCATATGTGAGGTCTAGCGTCTGGAGTGCATGTGTAGCTTTAATTATGTCACTTAACTTCATTTGTGTCCTACTTCATCTCAAAAATATGCAAGCAAAAATTGGGAATGCAGTTGGTCTCTAAGATCCCTTTAAACACTAAAATTAGGTGGTTTAAAACATTTTGTCCCATAAGTATATTTTTCAACATAATATCATAGTTATAAGGCTTGAGTAAGATAATTCTGTTTTAGAATTAATTTTAGGGTTAAAACTAGTATTTTTAACATCTAATGCCATTTAATATTTTAGATTTTTATAGTAAACACAATGACAACTTAAAACTTGTTTAAATAATATTTAGTACTTACATGGCTCCTAATCTATCACATAATTACCAGAATGTGTGTAAATAATTTTAGACCTTTATAATGTATTTGAATGGCTTCTCTTCATGTTTTTCTTTCTTTTTTCCATTTAAGAGTATTGTTAAGTTCAAGTCTTGCTATCTGTATGATTTTCTCTGACAAGGACAGCACAATGAAATTTTTCAAATATTAATAATAAATTGATTTTTTCAGTCACAAATTTATCGATTTTACTTATACTCCAATTATGTCATCCATCTCTTCCTTTATCCTATTCTCTTGGCAAGACAATAAACTTTGTTAAACCCAAGTCTTAACGACTCTACACTTGTACCCAGGCAGTTAAGTGTAGATAGAAGCAGCAAATAACACACAAACAGAAAAAACAGCAAACAATAATGTTTGTTATTCTCATTTTAAATTTCTAAACACTATTCTCTGAGTGGACAATACTGTAGCCCCAAAATTCCTTTATATATTTTCTTCCAAATTGTTACTCTTGTACTACATTATTTCACGCTGTCTCTTTTCTTTTCAACCTCCCACCTTCTCTCCACTTTTTATTCTCCTCTGATGACCTTCCATCTTATTTCAGTGAGAAAATACATGTAACAGAAGAGAATTTCCATTTGCAACTATCTGCCTTCAACCACTTCTCTTGTACCTAAAATATTCTGCTTTTCTTCCTCCTACCTTGAGAGCATTGTCTATCCTCCTATCTAAAGCCAGTTTCTCTCCTTCTTCACTAGTTTCCTTTTGTTCTCAGCTACTTAAAAACAATATTTCCTCTTTTTAATGCATTATATTTATTCCTTTCTCTTTTATTCCCATAGGTTACTAGCTTGCCATAATTTCCCCTAATGTGTTGCCAAAAAGAAAGCATGGTAACTCCAGTTACTCTTTTCTCCTTCTCTGCTTCACAGAAAAACTCATCATAGGAGTTGTCTCTACTCAATGCCAATTCTCTCATCCGCTTTCTCTTAAAACCCTTAAATCATGATTTCTCCCTTGCTTCTCCACTGAAACCACTATTATCAAAGTCAATAATGAGCTGAATATGTCTAAATTCAATAATCAATTTTCATTTCATATCTTGCTTGAACTCTTATCAACATTTGTCACAGTTGATCACTCTCTCTCCTTGAAACATTTTCTTCACCTGACTTCAGAGACAGCCCCCTGCTCCTGATTCTGTTTCTATCTCTACAATGAATAAACAAATTCATTTCATTTCATTCTTCACAGTCTCTTTCATGTTCTTTCCTCATATCCCTGAAGTACAACCTTTGGAGCACCCCAAGCTCATCCTTCATTCACTCTTCTCTGTCTACACTCTTTCCTTAGATGAACCCATCTGGTCTTGTGGCTTTAAATAACATCTATTACTCCCAAATTTTATCTTCTACCTGGACCTCTCCCTTGAACTTCAGACTTGTATATCCAACTATCTAGACAACATTTCCTTATGGACATCTTATATACGTAGCAAACTGAAGTCCAAATTTGAACTTCCCTGCTCAAATATAGTAATTCAATTTCTTATTATATTTGACTCAAGATCCTTAATTTCTCTCTCTCCCACACCCTACATCCAAAAAATCAGCAAATTATGCCAGTATAACTTCAAAATATTAAGAATCCAAGTACTTACCACCACTACCTGTAACACTTTGGTTGAAGCCATCATTGTCTTTTCGCCTACATTTTTATAATAACCTCTTAACTAGTCTCTTAAATCCTCCCCTTATCTTCTTATTCTCATCACAGTAGTCAGAGTGATCATTTTTAAACATAAGTAAATCACTTATGTTTAAGGGTCACTTCTCTTCTCCAAGCCTTCCAATGGCTTTCCATTTTATTCAGAGTAAAAACCAAAGTTCTTCAAATAGCCTACAAATCTTTACATGATTTGGCTGTGACTATTCTTCTCTGTGTTTATCTGAGCTTATTTCATACTCTTCTGTTCCACCTTACTTGTATAGGAGACACAAACAAATTGAGATTCTCGATTTGAGAAGAAAATGATTATTGACCAAACCTCACTGATTCAGCAACTCTAGTTTGTCGAGTATCCTCCAAACATAATCAACTTACCTTAGCTTTTTTTCCCCTAAAAATTAACATTATCAGAAAGTAGAAATACAATCAAAGGGATTAACTATACAATCTTCTATATTTGTTCTTACTTTTCATCTTCAATATTTGCAGTCACATCTCTTTGCTTATCAGTGCAAGTCAAGTGGTTCACATGTCTAATATGTACACATTCTAACTGAATCAAATTTTCAAAAAGTGACTGGGAGCCAGCTTCAATATATTTCATTTAAGTTTTTGTGAAGTATGAACTTTTAGAGCACATTAAATGATCTCCCATGGAGATACACTTCACTTTTAGTGAGATCTAACCTAGCATAAAACAGAAGCTGGATTTGAACCTACTTTTGCGCCAGGATTTATCAAATCTATAAAATCCACATAAAGACGTATAGAATGTTGGAACCACTGGATAAAGACTTTTGACATTACTATAGTGAAGATTTAAAAAATCTAGCATTTGTCACAGTTCTAACTAGTTGGTAATAGTAAATAATGCAATTTAAAGCAAGGAACAATTCATTGCCTGTAGGTTTTATAATTAATTCAAATTTATACCTTCACAAAACTTTTAATTTGTTTGTAGACTAAGTTTCTCAACACAAGATAGAGTAAGAATTTCTGAATTTTTTCACAATTTTGTTTTTTAACTGGTATTTATAGCTATGTTAGCCAGATGTAGCAATCTTGCTTTTGTTTTCACTATGTTTCTAACAACACTAAACTGATAGATTATTCTTCTCGATAAGATAACCGCATAAGGATTTGGGAGATTTTCCAATCAAGGAATAGAACATATGTGGTAAATGAATAGCCACTAACTTCTGCTGGGCTCATGCGAAAATTTCTGATTAAGTTTGTCCTGCTGACCTGGTATAAGGGCTTAGCAGCCTTCTTAACATAGAACTCGAGCACCATGAAGAGCACCACCAGTTGATGTGACCTGGCACTTAATTTGTATCCTTGACCTGAATTATTCCTTAGGCTATCCTGATTACAAGAATCTAACCTCTTTTCACTATCTTATTATTATAGACACTGTAGGGGTCCCACACATGCCCCTTTGCTATTATCACTTCACTGAACAATGACCCAACTTTCATCTGGCAGCACCTGTACTTCTTTGCCTGAGGGCTTTCTTTCTCAGCTATGACTTCTTTGCTGCCATGTGGTAAGCCAGACATGCAGGGAATTAACCCTAAGAGCTCGCCCCACCCATGATGAATAAGAGGTGCGATATAAATATCCCAGCTCCCTTGCCTTCCTTTGCTTGACTCACTTTTCCACTCTCCTACTGGTGTTTTCCTTTAATTCCTAATTTATACTCCAATCCTTATGCCAAGGTTTGCTTCTGGGGAAACCCAAAATAAGATATACATACCAGACGACATTGAAAAGATGTTAACCCCGCACACAGCTCAGAATATGAGACTATCACAATACTTGGTGGAAGGGAGCCCTGTATTTCCTGTCAAATATGATCTCATACATTCTTTTTCTGGATTTGGAATGATACACATTTACAGCTTTGATACTTTTCTTCAAACATTATGCAAAAAAGCATATTAGGTTTTCATTATTAAGTGTTTAACTACACTCAGACTGTGAACTAGATTACAAAATATATATTTGCTAAGTATTGGGGTTGAGATATTTAGAATTGGTTCTAACAATTACACTAAATTTAACCAGGTAGAAAGGGAATAGCAGTTGGTAGTGAAATGAGGGAGACTCACACGCTGAGAAAGACACTCAGAGGGATTCAAATCAGAGAAAACAACACTGAGGGTTTAGCCTCCAGAAAGAACAGCCCCCTGTACCTGAAGGGTTGCTGTGAGTATTGTTGATGCTATTAGCTTTCCCTTCAAACTATAATGGGTTTTAGACCATACATGACTGCATAACATTCTAAGGATATCCAGATGTTGAGAGAATATGGCCAGGTAGTCACTTAAAGTGTTAGAAGTTTTTTATGTTACTCCATTTTCTCTGAGACGTCCATAAAAGTCATGAAAAAGCTTTATAAGACTGATAAAGATATCGCATGTATGACTTGTTGTTTGTTTTTATTTTTTTAAAGGCTAGACAAATCCCTTTTATGTTGTCTTAGAGAGCTATGCATCAAGCTGGCTGTGGCCCTTGGGTGTTGTCTTCTAGCATAAGTTGCAAAGGCAAAGCGTGGTATCCCTAGCTATTTTGACACTGATTTTAAAGGACCAATAAGTTTGTTTTCCTATTTGGAGCAGCCTAGTGCTGTTTTCTCTTTCTAACAGTCCCTGAAACAAGGGCAAAAACCATGCCTTCTATTTACCTTGCACTTCCCAGCATCACAGGAAGGCAATTTGTTTGACTGGAAAGTTAATGGGCATTAGAATCAGAAAACTAGGGTTTAAGCCTACCTCTCTTCCATATTATGTAAATTTGGGCAAATTTTTCACTCTCTTCAAACTTCAGCTTCCTTGAGAAGTATAATGTATAAGATAAAAAGCTTGATGCAAGGGTTAAAAATAAGGCATATGTGAGAACATCTTCAGTATCTCATCCTTGAGAGCAGCTCTGTGAACAGAATTGATGTCTGAAATCCCACATGCTCAGTCATTCTCTGGCCCTTCCATATACCTCTAGGTTCCTCCTAAATCAGTCTGCTGGCTCCAACTTCCCATTCAGGTCTCCACTCAAGCTTCACACTGTAAAGTTGTCCTTGACTCCCCATGGCAGATGTAGCCATTGCCTCTCCTTTAGAGCCTTGTTCATTTTGAGTGCTAATTGTTTATATGAATGATTTCCTACTACTCTCTGAGCTCCTTGGTGGCAGGAACTGTGTCCTTTTATCAGTCTAGCTCTGATTCATTGTATATTGCTGTCCCCAGTGTGCACTATATGAATTTCTGGTGATTGAAAGAACATCAAGCAACTGAATTTGCTTCAAGCTGAATTAAAATGTTTATAAATTTTACACCAAGATATTGAAATTCAGTGTCACATAGATGGGATACATCCATTTTAGGAATTCTAACCTGAATGGAGAGATTTTCTCTCCATATAGAAAATCTTGGTAGAATGGCCAAGTTGTTCCTTCCTTGCTTTATTTTTGGTGTCTGACATGCTGATTGAGGGATGGGCAGAAAGGAGCACCAGAATGACCAACAAGCACAAATCAGAAGTAATGAATATCATCCTATTCTCTGTCCTAGGTACCAGAATAATTCATGATACTGAATAAGGCCTAAATAATACTTTTTTTAAAAGATTTTATTTTTTTCCTTTTTCTCCCCAAAGCCCCTCGGTACATAGTTGTATATTCTTCGTTGTGGGTCCTCTAGTTGTGGCGTGTGGGACGCTGCCTCAGCGTGGTTTGATGAGCAGTGCCATGTCTGCGCCCAGAATTCAAACCAACGAAACACTGGGCTGCCTGCAGCAGAGCACGCGAACCTAATCACTCGGCCACGGGGCCAGCCCCTAAATAATACTTTTGAATGAATAAATTTCAGTCTACTTTATTTATAAGAATTGAAATTTTGTAGGGAAAGTCTGATTATTTAGACTCTATTCCACATTCCATTTCTCTGAAACCCAGGTTAATGAATCTGCATTTCTGCCATCACAAGCCTATATTTACCATTAGTGCTATATAAGTGGGTGCCTATTTTATGCAAATACTGACTTCTCTAGACCACTTCAATAGCTACCAGTAAGTCCCTTCTCATTTCTACACATGTTATGTATAATTGGCAGCAAGCAAAGCATCAACGTGCAGACCAATAAGCAAGCTTCTGATGATTGATACTTTTGATACCACTCTGCTGTTTATTGAAGGGACTGCCATTGACTGGCTAGTGAAGGTGTCTCTGCATGAAGAGACAGATTGAACGAAAGGGGCTGGCTCATTCTTGGGTCCTTGCTATACCACTGGGAAATGTGGCAATCCTCATATGACAACCTGTTTCCTATTTGTGCAGACTTTTTCCTAGTACTGCTTTTCTTCAGTTCTTGAGACAATTTTTATATATATGTAAATTTTTATGTATATATTATATATACAATATATAATATAGATTATATGTTATTTAAATTTTATTATATATACATATACATGTACATATGTACATATGCTATGTAATAGCATTATATAATGTACAATAATATAAAATAATATCCAAATTTTCCCTTCTTATTAGGACACCAGTCAGATTTGATTAGGGCCCACTCTAACGGCCTTCTTTTTGTTTAATTACCTCTTTCAAGACCCCATCTCCAAATACAGCCACATTCTGGGACTCAGCATTAGAGCTTCAACATTTGAATTTCGGGGGGCACAACTCAACCCAGAACAGGTTTTATAAGAGAATGTTCCATTTCTT
This sequence comes from Equus przewalskii, assembly GCF_037783145.1. NCBI lineage: Eukaryota > Metazoa > Chordata > Mammalia > Perissodactyla > Equidae > Equus > Equus przewalskii. The sequence continues at coordinate 23,867,806 of NC_091847.1, read as the reverse complement.
AGAAGATAGATACAGAAGTTAAGTATCATGATGTCTGCAATTTATTTCAAATAGTTTAGCAGGAAAAATCAGTGTATGTAATAAACACACACACATTCTCTCTTTCTCTGTCTCTCACTCGTGCACCCACTCTTTCTTCTATCTGTCTTTCTCTTTCTCCCTACTGTCTTCCTCATCCTTTCTTCTCTCTAAAGGCCACATTTTAACAACTAGTAAATCTAGATGAAAGGTACTCTTTCACTTTAAAGTTTGAAAATCTTTAAAATAATAAATTAAGGTGGAAAAACAAGAAATATAAGAAATGGTCCTACTCCATAAGAACCTTGTAACCTAGTTAAGAAATGGAAGATATCCATAGATGAGTCTCACACAAAATGATAAGTGATAAAATAAAGATAGTCACAACTTACACAAAGGAAAAGAAATCTATTTATTCTCCTTCTGAATCTGTGACCAGAGCAAATTATATATAAATTAAACTACAACAACAACAAAATATTATAATATGGTAGAAGTTCGGCATTTCTCTCTTGTTTATTGCTGACACTTTCCAATTAATATACATGATCAGGGGGCCGGCCCCGTGGCCAAGTGGTTAAGTTCGTGCGCTCCACTTTGGCAGCCCAGGGTTGCGCCAGTTGGAATCCTGGGCGCAGACATGGCACTGCTCATCAGGCCATGTTGAGGCGGCGTCCCACATGCCACAACTAGAGGGACCCACAACTAAAAAATATACAGCTATGTACTGGGGGGGACTTGGGGAGAGAAAGAAATTAAAAAAGAAAAAGAATAAGATTGGCAACAGGTGTTAGCTCAGGCGCCAATCTTTAAAAAGAAAATATATGTATATACATGATCAGTACCTTAAAAACACTTTTATGTAAAGTTTCTTAACATTTTTCTTGTTCTGAAATTCATTTGGCTGATCTAGACTCCTCATAAGATAATGGGAATACCTATACTGGGTGAAACTTTTGGAACCTCATTATATCAGACGGGACATTTTCCTTAAAAAATATTTTTTAATATTACATTTTAATTTTCCTTTGTGATATTTAGAACTCAAGTATCTGTGGACATATGTATTTTAATTTTTAGCTTCTGGTAATAGTAAATAATACTTTTTGAACGCTACGACTTTTTTTCAATGCCAGGCACTATTGTAAAAACTTATCTGTTTACTTGTTTCCTCAGAACAGCCATATGAAAATATTTTTTTTCTCCATCTTGCAGATGAGGTATTAGAGCCACAGAAAGGTTAAGTAACTTGTTCACAGCAAATAAATATAAGAATTAGAATTTTAACTAAGGTAATCTTTACCCTAAACCCATAATCTTAATTACCATGCTATACTGCACCTCTTAGGGTAAAGCAGAACATTGTCTATCTTATGCACTAGTCTACTACTCAAGAAGCATAGCTGTATTTTTTATTTTTGTCATTTCTTTTCTCTTACTCTTCAATTCACCCCCATTCATTTTACCACAATTTTAATGATAAACATGTTAAGTTTTAGACAACGTGTATGCTTTTCTTGAGTTTTAGTCAGGCTTGTTTAATTGCTAAAACACAGACCCCTTAAACAACAATAACCAAAGATGTTATTACATGATTAGATGTAGAAATTCTTGAGGACATACCAAGCAAAAATTTTAAATAGGTTAAGAATTCATTGAAGACTAAAGCTGGAAATCTGGAAATGTTTTTTGTTGTCAGAACATTCTTATCAGGATATTCTTCCCCCTTTCTTCCACTACTAATAATTGTATACTGCGTGAGTCAAAATTTCAAAAGAAGTAATTTGGTTAATTTGGGTCATTAGTTTATGCATAACACATATATTGGTTACTCTTGGGTTAGAGTCTTACCCCTGATTGGCCACTTGTGATCCAGGTGGTGGATGGGGAGGATTAGTGTGTGGTCACATAACATAAACTACGGCCATTTTGCATCATCCCCTATAGCTTGAACTATGGGATAAGGGTCACAATGAATTTTGAGTGGTGGAGCCTATTAAAACTCAATGAGTTTAATGGGTTTTGTTCAGAACTGCTTTCAACCTTTCTCTCAACTCTTAGAAATACAGTCATTTTATTCTGTTTCTGTGAGGAAGGCTCACCTGCCTACCCCAATACTACCCTACTGTACCACTATTGCCGCATTTGATCATGGATTATGTTAAAGGCTTCGCTGAGGCTTGTTACAGCTTTCTAAAAGCACTAAACATAGAATTCCACTTAAAATTCTGTACGATAAGAGTTACATGGGTAGGATAGTATTTTCGGTGTTGTTTCCAATACTCCTCTTCATTATGCCCTGCCTGTTTTGGCCACTGCAGAACATTGGGTTGATGTCCTCAGAGAGTCATCTATTCTGATTGTAGTCTCAAGAAACCATTTAGAATAAGACAGTAACATGAGATCACCTGTGTGGACCAATTCAATAAGTAATAAGAGTAGGGCCCACCTACCTATCCAAGTAATTTTGAATACTTTTCCCTAAACGCATTACCTTAAGCTTGCTCATTTGAACATCATATGCTCATTTTATGCCAAGTTTTAGCCTTTTGAGACTTTCCTACAGTTTATGCACATTGTTTTGGCATTTCATTACTCTTTTAGCAAAAGTTTAGTATGATTTGCTAACTTGAAGATTTTAGTATGCTGTTTCTTGCCAATTATTTATACCAAATGTAAAATAAGAATTGTCCTGGAATGGATCTATAGAGATTTTTCTCTTACATTTCATCCAGAGAAGTGTTCATTTATCTTCTTTCAGTTGTCATTACTAAATCATATCTTTATTCCTACAAAAAAGGTAAGTACTTTTCAACATAGGACTTCACAAATGTCTTTATGAAAATCTTAACTATATTACATCTATTGGTGGCCTTTTATTTGAAAAGTGCACTTGTATTTTCTCAAAGAGCTCTCAACATATTCAGTTCATAGCTAGTTTCTAGAGAAGCTGTGAGAGATCATGAGAACCTTGATAGCAGAGAGATGGTCCTTCTTCATCTTTTATCACCAGTACCTCGCAATGTGCTTGCACATTACTAGAGCTCAGCAAGTGTTTGTTCCACTAAAATTGTACTGTGCCACTTAGCAGCATCTCACTTTTTCTTTTGTAGCCTGAAGTTTTCAATTAGAATGGAGTTCATTAGCTTGTTTAGTCTGGAAGTGACGCTCACCAAGTATATCTACTCACACCCCTCCCTACCACCAAAAGCAGAGTCCTTTTGGCAAGCATTATTCTTCCAGAAAACAGATACTGTAACTTGAAATTCATGTATATAAAATGACCTCTATCTCCTAACATCATCCCCAACTCTCAATTAAAAAGAAAGAGAGCATCATATGAAATGAGAAGTGTGAAACAGAGGAAGGAAGGAAATGTGTTCATGTGGAGTATCTTCTTCATACTAAACACTACATCTCATTTAATTCATCAAAACGCATTCTGATTCGGGTATTATTTTTCTAATTTTACGATGAAGAAGCTGGGGCCCAGAATTTAAGGAATTTCCTCAGAATCACAGTTACTTAGAATCAGAGTTGAAAGTGAAACTCAGGTTAACCTAATTGTATCTTTTTTGTGTACCATCCTATATCAAACCTGACAATAGTGCAAGCCTGACACATACGGCATGTAACAAATGGATGCTCAATAGATATTTGTCAAATAAAAGAATAAATGAATAATTGTCTCTGAGGTTCGTACTTCTGCATTTGCTACCACCTTTCTTCAAAGAGTTGTTGTAAACTGCAACATCAAAGCTAATCAGAATCAGCATACCATTTATTTTTAAGACAGAACAATCATGTTATAAAACCAAAATAATATTAAAGAGCGAGAGGCCAGTCATGAAGCTGGAATCAAAACTATGCAATTAAGGGTCTAGAGAGAACAGAAGCAGGCACTAAGAAACAAAATCAGAAAGATTTTAACTACTCAAGACTAGGAATACCAGATAACAGAGTTTAGAATTTCAGATCAGGCACTGAAGCCAACTCAACAGGTCAAGGCATGAGAGACAAATGTCTGGCAGGGAGAGATATGCCTGGAATCCCCAAAGTCTTGGTCTCACCCCCTCTATTGTTGGTGGCTTGATCAATTTCTGTGTACCCAATCTGTTTGCTTTCCACTGGAGCTTTATATCCTGAATGTGAGCTGACCATGATTTCAAAAGAGTAAGCTCTGTTTAGCTTATAGGGTATATTAAAGAAATCTATTTCTGTCAAGCTACTTGCTTGTGGCACTGGACAAATATCAGTTGCGTATTTTAAGGTGAAAATTTGGACTTAATGATATTGACCGGGTACTTAAAACATTGGAAGTGATTTATATTTAACCTTTAGGATTATTCAATCAAGATTATAGTCTTTGTTTTCAAGTTGCTTACAATCTAATGCTGGATTCCAAGAAATTTAGGTAGGATACCTCATGAGATCACCTTTCACAAATAGCTTTACAAATTCTTTATAAAATGAATTTGTCTGAATTCCATACTCTAACTTTAACCAGTTAACTTTAATGATTATACTCTAGTCAGCATTTATGTGCATACTGGTGTAGGTTCTAACTGAAATGGAGAGATCTGTCTTCAAAAAGCTGTTCATAACTAGTGATTAAAAGAGAGGGAGGGAGAAATGAAGGAAGGAAGGGGAACAAACTCGGATTACAGATTTTTAGAGCATCATTATTTGCACAGTTATATGGTGTGCTCAAATATAAAAAAAGCTCATGAGTCTGTCATACTCACTTTCAGTTAGCAATTTTGAAGCACTTTACATATGAGTGCTATCATTTCTATTTACACACATAGGAAAAGCGATGAATAATGTGCTCGCATCAATTAACCTTTCACAATCGCTCAGCACATTAGAGCTTTACCTACAGTTATTTCAATGGTCCAAATACTCCAGCAGAAACTCAAAAGTGCAATGCTGTTGTTGCTGTCATTTGTTTATCAGACACAGAAAATATCCTATACACTAGAGCAACAACGGACTCCTTTTCCCAAAGCCTATACTTTCTAATTGGAAAAGCAAGCTAGGAAGTCTAAATACTATTTTTGATATTTGTGAATGATAGTTAAAATTCAATATAATTCGAAAGATAAGAATTTGTGGATTTATAAGCATATAACACTATACGGGAGAACAGGGAAATATCAGGAGGAAATTGAGCGCAGCACATTTCCATAAAATGAAGAGACCTGGAGTTTTAAACCAAAGCCTGTAATTACTTATCTGTATGATTCTGGACAAAGCACCTTATCTCTCTAAGTATCTATTATAATTTAATAATCCTACTCTCCTAGGTGGAGAAAAGATAGTTTCATCTTGGAGTACAGAGGTCAACGTTGGCTCAGAGTTTATTTTCCTTTGGTACAATTTACCGCTGCATTTTGAATTTTAGGGGTTTTTTTTATTGATAGCATCACTCGAAGTAAATCTTTGTTTGCCATTTCTAAATTCTGGTTAGCATACCCACTACTTAAGATAATAGATTAAAAGTGATCTTAACACATTCTCTGTAAGAAGTTTAAGGTCATATATGAGCAAAGGGAGAACACTTCTTTGTTTATGATTGCTTCATTCCTCTTCTCTCTCTTTCCCTCTCTCACTCTACCTCTGTCTGTCTCCATCTCTATCTCTATCTCCTGACAAGCTTTTTCTTTTGCACACATACATGCCTCAAACATAGCTAACTAAAGCCCTGACTTTATATGTTCGTTCAAGCTGGAAATTAATACTACTAGCTTTCTGTTTAATTTTTTAATGAAAAATTATTTTCCATAATTTAAAAAATCTAAGTCAGAGAAGCTGATTAACTCAGTGTAACCAATTTACTGAGTGCCCCACAGCTAGGTGGTCACCACTGGTCTAGTAATCTAGGGAAAGGAAGCAGGAGTAGGAGGTAATATACAGGAAACTGGGCTTCAGGAGCTAAATCCTGTAGGAGAAGGGCCTCTTCCGTGAGAAAAAAAAAATCATGAAATGGATAGATATTCTAAACTGAATTTCCTAACCATAGCATTCTGTATTTTACAAAGAATAGCAATGCCAGAAACTGCTCATTAGGTTCATGATGGATAACACAATTTATTTAGAATATCTTGGTTACCATTAGGCCGTGAAGACTAACTTAGCTCACTAGATCACTACCTTATTTTCATTCAACTTCAGAATTTTCATCTTTCTTTTAGAAATGTTTGGATACACTTTTCACCTCACAATTTAACTTCAAAAGAGGTAAAATCCTATTATAATGACTATCTAAGAATAGTTATTTAGATAATTAACCTTATGGAATATATATATTTTTTGAAACAGGTTGACTGGCAAATGGAAATTGCATACATTTCTAATGGCTTGATTGCTTTTATTTATAATAAAATATGAACTTTGTTCTTTTCCTTGTGCTGTTTCCTGTGGCAAAACAAAGTAAAGGTTGAAAGCATTTTTAAAGAAATTACAGATGTTGTATTTTGAAACTTCTGAATTTTTTGAGAATATTGATCAAAATCATTGATTGACTACATCAAACTAAAGAGCTTCTGCATAACAAAGGAAACTGTCAACAAAATGACAAAACAATCTGCCGTTTGGGAGACTTTTTCAGTTGTGAATGTTAGAAAACCCCATTTAAATCAGTTTAAGCAAAAAAAAAGGAGAAATTTAATGGCTCAGATTACTAAATAAAACAATCAGTGCTGACTTTGGAATAGCTGGATTTAGGGATTCAAAATCTGTCCCCCAGGACCTGTGCTTTCTCCGTGTAGTGTGCTGAACAAATCTGGTTTACTGCTGTGCTAATCACCAGCTAGCTGAACTATCAATATCTTCAGGGAAACCTTGGTTCTGCTCTTAAACTTTTCAACTGATGAGATCAAGCCCACCTATATTATGGAGAATATTCTCCTTAATTTAAAGTCAGCTGATCATAGATGTTAATCACATAGGCAAAACATCTTCATAGTAATGCCTAGGTTACTGTTTGATTGAATAACTGGAGTCTATACCTTGCTAAGTTGACATGGTAAATCTGAACATTATAGGGACTGACATTAGAAGAAAAATGACATGAAGATTGATCAACAAATGATAACCTAAGACCTATCTAGGAAAAATTTTAATACAGGTATGATTCAACAATCTGCTCTCTTTGAAAAAACTACTGGCTTCCATGTAAGAAACTGCTAAGTTGGGACTAGATTGCCATTATTGAATAGCATACTGTTTTTAATTCTTTGACTATTGACACCAACAAGAGCTTGTTGGAAGATGCTGCTTCTATCCATTAACAATCTGCCGAGCTACCCTACCTAACCATATCTCAGTGTTCATAAATTGTAAAGCACATTTATCATCAATGATCTTACTTCCTATTCCCTCTAGAGGTTCAGGCTAGATGCATTAGAATTCTGTGGTGTGTTTCCAGTAAGTGCTAAATTAATATTTCTGGAAAGAAAGGAAGAATAGAGGGGGAAGGGAGAACTGAATAAAAAAAATTTTCAATATTTTGCCATTGACGAAAATAATCCATAACCAATCTATAAATGAAAGTTTGGGAGAGTTTATTCTGAGCTGAAATCTGAGGACCATGGCCCGGGGCCCTTCTTCCCAAAGGAAGAAAGGGTACCAAAGAAGTGGGGTGCACAGAGTAGTTACATACCCCCAGAGAGGATGTTTCACATATGATTGAAATGTCCCTTTTACACTAGTTGCGAGACTGCTCTGTCGGCACAGCGATTGATGGAAACAGCAGGTAAGTCTGCTGTCTTGGTGAACACAGCAGGGTGGCAGGTCTGCTGTCTTGAGCTGGGTGGTCAAAGGTGAGCACAGCAATCAGTTCCTAGCCTAAGGAAAGATGCTTACCCCCAAGGAAATGCCTATGTGGGGGGAAGTTGCACCTTTATCTTAAGGCTATTTGTTCTTGCCATAGTAAGTGTTTTAAAGCAGATATGCAATGCCTGCTCAATGGCCATGTCAGGCCCTTTTGGAAAAAAAAAAAAGCAAAGTCAGGCTGACTTAGGTTTATATCAAATGGCTTCCTCATATACTCCAATATATCCTATTGCTTGCCATTTGTATTTGTCAGCCATTATTAATAATGTTATAGTGAATACCTTAGTACATGTGTTGTCTCTTATTTGTGAAGATGCGTCTTCGAGATAAATATCTGGAACAAAGATTGCTGGATCAAAGCGTAACTGAGTATTTAATTTTTTTGGATAATGTTCAAATGCCCATCACAGTGCTTGTAGGAATTAGAGATTTCATCAAACACCCCAGTTGATTATTGTGCACAATAAAGGTTGAGAATGATTGTTTTAGGGCATGGATATTTACCTTTTTGAGTATTAACCCTCTTATCAAAAAGAAATACACCTATAGGAATACATATTTTCTGGCATACCTGCCAATTTGTACAGCCCTACACAATTGGTTGTTGATGGAACCCCTGAAGCTCATCCTGGTCAAGAAACCTTGGTCTAGAAGCATCTCCCAATTTCAAAATAATTGTTTTCTCAGGGGCCAGCCTCGTGGCATAGTGGTTAAATTCAGCACATTCCGCTTCAGTGGCCTGGGTTTGCACGTTTGGATCCTGGGTGTGGACCTCCAACACTCATCAGCCACGCTGTGGCGATGACCCACATATAAAGTGGTGGAAGATTGGCACAGATGTTAGTTCAGGACTCATCTTCCTCAGCAAAACAACAACAACAAAAACCCAAAATTGAAAACTTGTCAACTGAGTGAGGACAGTTGTTTCCCTTCACTAACTTCATTTGGCCACTGCAGTCTTAACTATACTTAGCCTAAGCTTGATCCTGCATTTCTTCTTGAAACTAAACCAAGAAATTTGGATAATGTCACTTATGAAGAAGTTGTTGCTCTACAGGACTTTTGACTTATTTTTTTCTAAGTCTGTCTGCCCTTCACAGCTAGGAAAGTGAACACCAGACGAAGAAATTATCTTTTACAGTGTGATTTTATCTATGTTAGTATATGATTTTATCATCATTGCAATATTATCATTGCAATCTATCCCAAACTGAGATGTGCACACGTTTAAACAATAACTCATATACAAGAAACCCATGCTGTAGTTAAAGTTTCATTTTTCTATGCACTGTTTTTTCCTCCATTTAGGAGGAATTTAAAATAGAAATTGACAGTTCAGCTAACTGGTAATTAGCATAGCAGTGAACCGGATTTGTTCAGCAATCACAACTTCATGGATACTTACCTTAGTTGCTTCTGAGACAGCCGCCTATGTTATTTCAGCCCAGAAAAATGTGTTTATAAGCCAATAGGACTTCCTTAGGTGTGGAAATTAGGTTATACATCTCTGCATATCTCAGAGAGCAACTTTTTGACATCTAATATATTACAGCAAATATTCTACTGTTCCACATGAATCAAGTATATTGAGCATGAGTTTTTGAGTACTGACATCCTGCAAACTGACCCCTGAAGGAGTCTTAAGATAGCATTGCCCTTGGTCATGAAAAGTAATATGCCCAAACTGTACAATCTATTCTTCATATTAAATGGAATAAACCTTGAGATCTTACAAGACAGGTAGACGTCCTGGGAAAAATCTAAAGGCACAATATAGTCAAGAAATGTATTTTATGAAAGTTATTATACTAGAATGCTGCTCTCTACTCATCCTTGTCCCCACTCAATTAACTATTAAGTCCTGTTGACTCAGTCCCCAAAATAGTTCTTGAATCTTCCTCATCTTTCCCATTTTTACCCCCTGTACTAATGCATAACTACCAAATGAGTATTTCCTTACTGATAGCCTGAACCTTTTAGGAATATATCCAAGTGCTGTTATAATCTGCTATCTGTTGTTAAATAAAAAGGATGTTGAGGAGATGCCATTACAAACGTGGGGCCAGCCCAATGGCATAGAGGTTAAGTGTGCACATTCCACTTCGGTGGTCCAGGGTTCACCGGTTCGGATCCCAGGTGCAGACATGGCACTGCTCAGCAAGCCATGCTGTGGTAGGTATCCCACATATAAAGTAGAGGAAGATGGGCACAGATGTGAGCTCAGGGACAGTCTTCCTTAGCAAAAAGAGGGGTATTCGCAGCAAATGTTAGCTCAGGGCTAATCTTCCTCCTAAAAAATAAAAAAGGAAAATTGGTCAGACACAGGAACACCAAATCTTACCCTGAACTAAGCACTACTCCAGACAAGATCTCCAAAGGGAGCCATGTCCAAAAAGGACAATGCAATCAAACTGAGGCAAAGCAATAATTTATTAGTGGCCAGTAATTTGGGTCCAAAGTAGAATTGCAGTGAGCTATGCTGGACAATGTGGAAAACTCATTTATTTTCCTGTGCTAGAATGCCCTTATACACAGTTTTTGCCCCTTTAACCTAATTTCAAGTCTGAGTTTTAGATTTTACTATCCAATATGAGGAAGTGAGTTCAGGGTGTGCATATATATATCTCTATATACATGGTATGTATATATGTAGGATATATATATATCTTACAAGACAGGTAGACATCCTGAGAAAAATCTGAATATACGTATATTCAGATAATATGTGTATATATAATATACATATATACATATACATATATATACTTAGAGAGAGAGAGATGGTGGTTGTTTCATGCAAGTAAAATATAGAAGGGTGTTATAAGAAAAATATAGAATGTCATAAAGTTATATCAGGCAGACCTAATTGATATAGGAAAGCAGCAAAAGTCTTTCATGGGGATTGACATTTAAGTTGAAAACTAAAGGCAAGATTGGAATTTCATGACTGAAATTAATTTCCAGATAAAGGGACAGGATATGTGAAGTGCAGAAAGGAAGAAACAAGTGGCTTGTTTACAGAATTGAAAGACAGCCAATGTATGAGAAGTGGGGAAGAATCCCACTAGATGAAGCTGGAGAAATAGGCAGAGACCAGATCATGCTCATCATTGTTGCTGATGTTAAGAATATGAGGTTTTATTCTGATTGCTAGCAGTAGCTATAGGAGAGTTTTGTAATACATAACCTATTTTTCATTTTAATAAGATCCTTTCGGCTACTATGAGGAAAATGGTTTAAAAGGAGCAAGAAACACAGATGAGGTGTAAGTCTCCAGGCAAGAGATGATGGTGACTTGGTTTAGGAACAAAAAACCGAGGAGATTGATATATGGATTTGAGATATACTTTGAAGATAGAATTGGCAGAATGTACTGATGCATTAGATGTAGAGGATAAAGCAGAAAGTATGAAGAGTGAATGCCTGTTTTCTGGGAACCATTGGGTAGAAGGAGGTACTATTTGCCAAAGTTGGGAAAAATGAAGGAATAAGTTTGGTAAGAAAGAGCAAGAATTTTTGTGTGTGTGTGTGAGGAAGACTGTCACTGAGCTAACATCTGTGTCAGTCTTCCTCTACTTTATGTGGGATGCCGTCACAGTGTGTCTTTGACGAGAGGCATTAGGTCTGCGCCCAGGATCCACACCTGCAAACCCAAGGCCGCTGAAGCAGAGCACCATGAAAACTTAGCCACTATGCCACCTGGCTGGCCTCAGAAAGAGGCCATATCTAATACTAGTTATGTTGAATTTGAGATGCCTAAGATAATTTAAGAACAAGTACCAAAAAGACAACTGTATTTATGAGTTAGAAGCTCAGAAGACAGGTTAGAATATGAGTTATTGTAATATTAATGAAAGTCATGGAAACATTCAAGATTTTCTTTGAAAGAATTTAGAGATTCCAAGACTGAACCTGGGAAACTCCAATGTTAGAATCCTGGACATAATACAAAAAGAGGAGTTGGAAAACAATTACTGAGAAAAAGCAGTCAGGTAGGAAGAAAACCAAGAAAGCACTAGGAGAAAGAAAAGTCAAGAAAAGGAAGGTATTGACTTGTTCTGATGCTACAGAGAGGTCAATAAAATGAGAGCTGAGAAAGGTTTAGTTACACGAAAATAATTGGCAAACTCTGTAAGTAAAAAAAAGAGGAGTGGTGGGGTTGGAGGATATATGAGTGTGGAATAAAGATTGATTGAGGGGAAAAATGAAGTCAGCTTGTGTGAATAATTCTTTGGCGAAGGTTCGATGTGAATGGAGCATGGAGAGAAAGGGCAATAAATGGAGACTGGTTTGAGGTTAAGAGAACAGTTTTATTTGTTTCAGGATGATAAGTGGTAGAGCAAGTTTATGTGCTGAAGGTGAGATTCAGTAGAATTGGAGAGGTTGAAAATGCAAAAGAAAGGAGGAATTGTTGAAGACCAGTTTCAGAGAAGGAGATGGGATGAATATATATTTTTTGCCTTGTATTTTGGCCTAAACAGACAGGAGGATGCTTCCTTCTACATTACAAGAGCAGAAGGTGGGAAATAATTGATGCTGATGTAGTTAGGTTTTACCTGGGGCTATAAGAAAACAAATGAGTTGCCTTTTGATGTGCTCTAACTTCTCTATGCAGTAAAAGGCGAGACAGTCCTCTGAGAGTGGAGTAGGGTGGAATGGAGTGAATTAGAGTGCTGGGGACAGTGGAGAAGAAATGAGAAAGGAAAGTTGAAGGTTGGCTGATGGAAAGAAAATGGAGAGGATCAATGGGGACAAAGTCTCAATGAAGTCAATGAGTAGCTACACTGAGAGTCTGCAAGTAGCAAGACAGATAGTAAACATACAGTCAGATGGAAGAATGAAATGTCCTTTGTGTGTATGTGAAGGAGAGGGATATCTCTTTTGGTGGAGGTATAATTTCTGGTGATAACAAACAACGTACTGTTCATCCCCATGGAAATTTGTAGTTGAAGTGTTCTGGAAATATAAGGCCATCGGCAGAGAGGAGATAAAGAAAATAAAGGAGAAAGCTGTGGATCTGTTATCCTGTAGATAGTAGAATTACTGAGTTCTCTGGTTTGGAGTAGTGAGCAAGACAAAAAACTCTGTGCTGAATCTTAAATGAAAATAATGAGACACAAGAATCAGAAGGTTGGTAGATGATTCTTCAAGGATGGGTACTGTCAGTGATAGCCTGTTTTTGAGACCTTCAAAAAGCAGGCAATGTTACAAGATAAGAGGAAAGTAATATTCTGGAATTAGTATTGAAGAGAGCACTGATTTTTCATCTACCCCTGGGGTTCTTGCTAGGAGCCCACATTTTCAGTGATGGCTGAGAAAGGATGATCTCAGGAGATACTAAGTTTCTATAAAGGCAGAAAAGTAGAAGGAACACTCAGAGAACAGTCTTGCAATACAGGGAGTTAGTGATCATGGAGTAGGAGTTTCAGAGGGTGGATCAGAAGGGAAACGGAAAGAAAAGCCAAAGAAACTAATTTCATTAAAATAATACAAAGACGAGTCAGAGACAGTGTTGGGGTGAGTTGGGGATTGAAATAGGCTGTATTTGAGTTTGTGAGAGAGTTTAGCCAGCTTAGATTAGGGAAGAACATTTGGAAATCTGTGGCTTAAGTAATATACTGGGTTTAAAGAAATGAAGAAAGATGATTTTTTTTAAAAACTTGCTGTTCATTATTAATATCTTCTCCTTTGTGTTTTTCTGGGAGATTGCAGAAAATATTTCAGATGCTTTCTATGCCAAATTGATAATTTTTTTTAAATTTGACCCAGTGCAAAGATAGGGTTATATCAGGGTTACATGTGGAAATTATAAAATGATTGCTTTATGTATAATTAACATGTCCATATAAAATATTTCCTAAAGTAGTCTGATTTTTGATTGTTCAAAATCTTCAGAACAAGAATTAGCTGAATCTTAAAATATAGCATTAGACAGTGTAGTTGTTTACTCACGGCGCTTTAGCTTCCAAGTACAGAAGCCCGCTGAAGCTGGCTCAAATGTATAACCATTTCCCAAGAGGATATGGAAAATCTCATGTGTTCATATAACTAAGGACAGGAAGTAGCAATGGACTCCCTGGGGCCTGGTGAATGCCTTGCTCAAGGACTACATGGCTCTTTTCATCCCATCTCTCTGTCTCATGGCTCTCCCACTTCTGCATACGTGCTCCAGTATTCCTCCTCTCTCAGCCACCCCCGCCTCCAATCTGCTCATCTTACTCATGTTAGCACAGCTGCCCACTAGGTGAGCTCCACCATTTTGGTTTAGATTACTTATTTTTATTTTTATTTATTTTATTTTTGCAGGGAAAGATTTGCCCTGAGCTAACATCTGCTGCCAATCTTTCCTCTTTTCTTTTTTCCTCCCCAAAACCCCAGTACATAGTGGTATATCCTGGTTGTAAGTCATTCTAGTTCTTCTATGTGAGCTGCCACCACACCATGGCTACTGACAGACAGGTGGTTTGGTTCTATAACTGGGAAGTGAAGCTGGGCTGCCACAGCAGTGAATGCCAAACTGTAACCACTAGGCTATCAGGGCTGGTTCTGGTTTAGATTATTGAGAGAAAGGGTCCTAGTGATTCAGCTCAGTCTATTATATGGTTTCACTTGTGTCACATGTTCCTCCTTGGTCTAATTACCTGTAAACAGGAAGGAGAGGGATGACATTGGCACATAGGGCTGCCCAAGTCAGCGACACTAACTGGGTGGGGCAGGTTTAGGTAAATAAGGATGTTGAATCAGCCAGACTGACTGCCATATCCAATACATGTACACTTCTGGAGAAATCATTAGTGGGGATGTTTCCAGAATATAGAGTAGCTAGCTCAGAACAAGAGTCTGCATGTCAAGTTTAATTTCTATGTGTTTATGTATGAACTGAGAACCAAGTTCAAGAGAGATTTTTCAAACAATGAAAGCAAAAACTCCAAACAAGTAAAAATCAATAAATAACTGTCTTGAACAGTCTTGACTAGGCAGAGAAAATAGTTTAATTGTTTATCATTCACATCCCTCAAGTAGCAGGAGCTAATAGAATTTGAATTTAAACCTCTTACTCCAAAGACTCATTACTCTTTCAGATTTGCAATTGCATTTTAGAATTGCAAAGCTAAATATTTAATATTCCTACTTTAATTCTAAGTATACTTTAATTACTCTATATACTATGGAAAATTGCTTTCTTGTTCAATTTTTGTACATACAATGGAAGAGAAAGTTTTATTACTATTGATGCTATTTGGATAACACAATTATTTTAAAAATAAGACTGAAAAATGAAATTCCTAACATAATCCTTGCCGAGGAATATATATATTTTTCTAAAATGTAAAGAAATGCAGTTATCTACATTAACATGTGATTAATAAACATGAAGAGTTTGCTAGGCTTATTCAGAACAATTTTTTTTTTTAAATCTGGCACTATATGGGCCCCTAGGTTTATGTCTTAATCCCCTCTCATCTACTCCCTAAACAAACTCTTGTTATATAGCATCATTTTTAATCAGTTAAAATGAATGGTAAGTAATTTCATTGTGAGAACTCTGAAAATTTCTAAATTCCATCATTAATCTATAACCAAAATGTTAGGGGTAAGAATGGTGACACAAAACCAGGGTTGACTACCAAGTTGAAGGATGTGGACAGGACACTGATGTATGTAAATTCCCCTTTGTCTTTTTGAACAAATTACGGAAGCACAGAAGTATCATTTAAAAATGGATATCACTGGCAAAAGCCTTATTTTTATCAGTTAAAGGAAAAAAAATACATGTTTTAAGATGTCAGTATGGGTAACGATTGCTTTGCTTGAAAGTGTAGGGATGATTGAAGCCATAAACTTGTGAGCACAGTGCTCTGTCACTGTCTGTGAGTGCTCCTTTTGTGACTGTTGATTTATGTCAGGCAAGTTTGCCAACAATACTCAAAGTTTCTTACTATCTTCAACTGTATAAAATTTAAACATCTATAGTAAAACAGGGCTACTCATATAATCAACAAAGATGTCAGATAAAATCAGTTTCCCATGTCTGATGAGATAAGGAAGTCAAAATGATAAACTCCTATTTATGCAGATGCTGAATTATAAGACTAATGGATTGGATGAAAAACTGAAAGTTTAAGAGAAATGTCCCTATCCTTTATGAACTAATAGTTAAACATATCTTAGAAATGGAGAGAGCAGTTAGAATATTGTTTTATTTTAAAATTGGTGTTAATGAGAATTGAATAGAAGGACATTCAAAAAATAAGTGAAGAACAAAAGAATAACAGTCTCAATTTAATTTCTCCTTTCTGCTAGAGAATAAAAAATAATTGGTACCACAGGAAAGAACAGGGAGAGAAGAAATGTCAATATTGCAATGCTGAGGGAAGGGGGCATAGAACAGATTTGAGAATGATCTCCAGCATCCACCATGAGTTCAACAGGCAGAGTACTATCCTAGGGGCCCTGCTGTACTAGAAGCAGCACAAGATACTCGGCTCCTGGTGGGAGGAGATGCTGAAAGGGTGGCAGAGATCCCTCGAAGTGAAGAGAGCTAAGTGTTCAGAAAATACTGAATAAGATGGAATAAATGAGATTCCAAACCACCATCTGTGCTGCTTCTTATGGAATTTCTGGGGTAAATCACAGTCTTACCCATGGTTTCTAAGCCCTAGGCGCAAGAACAATAAAGTACAAAACTATTGCACTTCAGTTCAAAAGGCATCATAATATAATTATGAGAAAAACAAGGCACACTCAAAATAGGGATATTCTTCACGACAACTTATGTTTACCTTTTAGAAATGGTAACACCATGAACAACAAAGGAAGGCTGAAGAACCGCTCAGGACTAAAGGAGTCCAGAGAGAAAAGACAATTAAATGCAATTGGACTGGATTCTGAAAAAAAGGAATTTTCACTACATAGAACATTACTGGCCAAGAGGCAAAATTTGAATAAAAACTATATATTGTATCAGTATTAAAAGTGTTGATTTTGATAGGTCTATTGAGATTATGGAAGAAAATGTCCTTGTACTTAGGAGATGCAGGCTGCAGTATTTGGGTATAAAGTATCCATCATGATGTCTGCAATTTACTGTCAGATGGTTCAGACGGTACATGAAATAACCAGAGGGACAAAAGATGAACAACTGATAAGTACAGGTGAGGAATATAGAGATTTATTCTACTATTCTTACAACTTTCCTTAAGTTCGAAATTATTTCCAAATAATGAGATAAAAGCAAAACACATGACAGACATTCATGTTGTGACTTTGACCATGGCTGACTATGTGTAGTTTGAGCCTATTTCATCTGTAAATAGAAATAATCTGCACCTTCTATCTTAGAGGTAATTCTAAGGATCAATGAGATAATGGGGTTCACGTAGTACTATTTACTTTTTCTAAGATTTGGACAAATATTTTATAGAAAACAAAAGAATGATTTTTCAACCCAGCTACACTTATATCACAAATGAAGTTTAGTTAGATTTTAGATAAATTACAAACTTTAACTTTTGTTTATCAATTATGATACAACCATGCCTCAATTAAAGATTGCCCTGGGAATGAAGCTTTTCTTTGTAACAGTAGTAGGAAATTTTAACTAAAATTAAACAATGCTAAAACTAGCAAACAAAGAAATATCTATATAATCATGTGACTATGGGTACTGAACTGCTTACAGTTTTATGGTCTTAGTACTATTATCCTGGAGGACATTTCCATTTCTTGCATTTCAATTATAAGTGAACAGAGCTCATCGTAGTAAGTATTCTGAGGTCTTCAGGGGTTCAACTTAGTGTAAAGAACAACTTTTACATCTCCACTGGGCATTAGTTATTCTGCCATGTGCTGGAGGGACAATGACAGATTCTTCAGTTTCTTCTAGCTCAGTGCCACTTCACATACCCAAAGGCCTCCTGTTCTTCTGATTTTACACTTCCATTAAAACAGTAAAATTTTGATGAATCATATACTTAGATTTTTTTATACTTTGGCTGAGACTTATTCGGATAGAGAGTTACTTCAACCAGTTTTATTATGACCTGGAACAAATATGAGAATCACTTGCATCATTCCTGCAATAGTAGGTCAATATCACTGAAAATCTTCTTGGAAGAATAATTTATATTTTCCTGACCCTTTTCATCATCACCTGGTTCACTCTTCCTGCATAACTAAACTTTTCAAACAGAAGTGCCAAAAATTACTAGTATTTTAACAAATACCAAATTCAATGGCATGTTCTTAATCTATGTTCTTTTTTATTTTGTGAGGTGAATGACCTAGCCAGCCATCCCAGTCCTTTATCCTGGAAGTTTTCTCCTTCAGACTTCTAAGAGAGTCTGTGTTTTATCCTTGACCATAACCTCTGATCATATTTGGTCTTCTTTTTCCAACAGCATGCCTCCATGGTTCTTGTCTGGCACTCCTTTTTTTCCTTTTGAGATCACATCTCATTAAATCCTCTCAAGATGGCTTCAGAGAAGTCTCCATCTGCAGACTCATCTTTCCTCTTCCATACCATGTAGATAGTTTCAATCACCTGCTTCATCTATCTATACATAGTCTGTGCATATCACACTACATGTAGTATGTCAGAGCCTCCAACTCTCTACACCCAAAGCCAAGCTACCTGCACACCAGCATCTCTTCAGCTCTGTGAAGTGAACCAGTCAGAAAAGAAAACTTAAAAAGGGAGACGTTTTGGTATGGGGTGAGAAAGAGAGCTGCCCATAACAGGAATAGTGGGCAATGTTCTACAGTTAGAGTAATTTAACTTGGAATAGCTATGAACAAATGGATTTACAAGTGAAGAAAGAGGAGATGCAAGATGGGAGAGAGAGAAAGGGAGCGCGTTCGAGAGAGAGTCCATACAAGAGAGCAAGCATGAGCTAGCAGGGGAGCAGAGGTTTGAGCGTTTAGCATGACAATAAAGCATAGCACCATATACTGTTTTATTTATTCTTCATTCAAATAGAAAGCTCTTCACCTGACTAGAAGTTACTTGAAAACTGATTTTTAATTTGTGATAAATTGATCTTTCAAAAACATTTGGGGAAATATATACTCATAATAAGATCTGGCTTGCACTATCACAGAACAGTATGCATTAATGTTTAATAATTACTCAAAGCCTCCCACAGCAGAAAGAGCTAAATTATAATTTAAATAATATGTTTTAGCTTGAAAGATAACCCATACTGTTAGATAATACAAGGACATTGGGAAAAGTAACTAAAAACTAATTCACTAAGTTTGTAAAATCAAATACTCTATACTCTAGGTAATATTAGTATTGCTCAGTCACTGTAAATTGGATTATTCTTGCCATCGCATTTAAGTCAAGGCAAGATGGTCTTCTATTTACAAATGTAATTTAGTCTCATGAGCAGGTAATCTTGTTAAAATGCTGTCAGGTTAATTGAAATTGATTTGTATTTACTAAACATAGTGAATGCTAATCAAATATTAGACACCAAAGTTTTGGAGGTATTGAAACCTTTGAGCGTTAGTGCTTCATGGAAGAATTTCTTGTCTCTGGGTCAACATTGGTTTTCAGACTTTTCTTCAAAATATATAAAGAGAAAATGAGGAGAGATTGCCTGCATTTCCTATATGAAGTTTTGTGATGTGGGAATATTTGGGAGAATTTGGCATTGGTTTTAGAGGGATCATGTATGTTTTATTTCCATTGCTATACACAGCATATTTGCATTTCCATTTGCTTAATTCCATTCCAGGTTTGCTATTCCCTACCACTCATAGCGTTACTGAGCTCCACATAATAGCTTTTATAGGAGACAGACATTACCAGGAAATTTGAAAAGCAGGTTGAAGATAAAGCTTGATAACTCACGTACCCTGGCCTGGTGACTTGGCTCGCTTCCGAAGCTTATACCAAATGGGCTACAGGCATTTTCTGTGGTGCATGTGTTATCAGCTCTATGAAGCTTAAAGAAACACTTCCCTGATACAAAAATAAACCCACCATAATGATTCGTTTTGGGGAAATTTTACAGTTGTTGGTTAACCTGCTCCCTTATGCCCTGCAATATTCATTAGCAGATTTCTCTGTTTATGAGTGATGTTATATGGAAATGGTTATGGGAAGCTAACAGATGTAACCACTGAAATAAATTAGAATGAAAAGTTCTGTTTTTTACAGATGGTTCTATTGAATATGCCTTTTTCCCTCCCTCTACTTTAACATTTCGTTTTCTTTCAACAGAAAACTTTTCTTTACTGACTATGGGAATGTAGCCAAAGTGGAGCGATGTGACATGGATGGGATGAACAGAACAAGGATAATTGATTCAAAGACGGAGCAGCCAGCTGCGCTGGCACTAGACCTAGTCAACAAACTGGTTTACTGGGTGGATCTTTACTTGGACTATGTGGAAGTAGTGGACTATCAAGGAAAGAACAGACATACTATCATTCAAGGCAGACAAGTAAGTACAATTTTGTTAGAAAATGCTGCTAAGGTAATAAAACAAATGATATTATACTAGGAAGAATTTCATTGTAACCTGAAATTACAATGTTGCAGATTTCTTATGAAGTCAGGCTACCATGGATCATAAAAACTGTGATGTATTTCCTATACAGGAGAATGTTGTTTTCACAGTGCATTCCATAATATTGGAGATGCCTCTCCCTCCCTTCTTCTTTCTATTAACAAAAAGGCACACGAAAGAAAAACCAATGAAAATAAAAATAAAACAATAAAAATGCTGTACTAGTAAGCAAAGAAAGTATTAACATAGGACAGATGCTATGACCTACTTATTAAGAACTAGTTTAAATAGATCATTCGTAAGGAACCAACCATCATCTGTCCCATGTGGCATTGGAGATATTTTGCTAACAAAAGCAAATGCCTGCTTACAAAAGTATCATTATTATTTTAATAGGTTGAATTAAATTTTTCCTTCTGATGTATTCAAGTACTTTCTAAAATGAGAATTCTGTCAAAGTCACCGAGGTCAAAAAATTTTTCCATTGTATATAGGTTTTCCCTTGCTGCATTACAAGTTTTTGCAGATAACACTCAGTAAACACCTAAAGGAGATCTTTAAGTGGAAATAAGCCCTAATCGTTGGTGCACCTTTTTAATTTAAATTTTACCTCACTGGTTGTACTAATTTCATTTGAGATTCTTATTCTACGGAGCTGAAATATGTGAATCTCTTTGCTTTCTTTTGCAATACAAGGCGAGAATATTCTGTAATGCTCCCTTAAAGTTACTTTTCCATTCTAATCAGCTTTTAACAATGAATTTCTTTCCCCTTCCTTGGCAAATAAACAAATGCACTAATCTGGGTGGTTAAAAAAATCAAAGTGTTCAATATTAGAGGTGAGGCCAGTTATTTCTTTGTCACTTTCAACTATCTTAAAAACCTTGACGTTTTTGGGCAAGCCTTCGGTATGACCTTTAGAAGACCTGATCTCTAAAATGGTTATGGTGGACCTTCTTTTTACCTATGTGCAATTAAAATTTTCAACTTTGAAACAAGGATAAGGAATTCAAATAATTTTCCCATGTCTACTTTAAAAAGGTTTAATGTCTGAAGTTTTTAATTATCCATTTTTTTCATTTCTATTGCCTGTGTTTTACTGGTTCCCTAAACATATGCTTAGTCTACCACTAAGTTATCCAACATAGATAAATTTTTTGAAGTATTTGGGTTGTAGGCAGAATGGTCTATCCACCACTCCCAGCTCCTCCCACCTCTGCTGTGGGTAATTAGCAGAGCAGGCAACAATGTACTTGCTTTACTGGAACAGCCCCTTCTGAAGGAAGGCAGAGAGGCAGTGAGTACAATTTGATCTTTCCTGTGTGAACATGTTTTCTACCCTGACCAATTTCCCCCTCTGTAGCTGTGCTTTCTCTCCTGGGGTGTGGATTGGCAGTTATGTAGAATGCAATGTGTGTGTGCCACAACCACACACTCCCAGACAGATGACCCCAAACTTTGAACGAAGCATACCTGAGATTAATGGTAATGGAAGAGTTCATCTTGCTTGTAATTTTTATAGCAAAAAAGTATTGCCCAAGTCAAAATTGGGCCCCAGGTATATTCAGTGAATATGATGTCAGCTATGTGGAAAGTGATACTAGTAAACACGTGCGTGCCCACTCTCTCTTTCCCTCTCTCTCTCTCTCTCTCTCACACACACCTACTGCGGAGTAATAACACTAATATAGAAAAAGATTATTTGGGGTTTCACATGGAATGATTCTCTCCATTAATTCCTATCTTTCATTTCTAGCCTAGACATGTAGAAATGAGATATGATCCAAAAACAACATGCAAAAGCCAGTCTTCTTTTAGTCACATCTCATGTGAGAGGACCAGAAGGAGTAATGATGAGTCACATATGCTAGGAAGATAACAAATCAAATACTTTAGCTTAAAGTATGGAATTGATGAGATTTCTTACTCAAAATAGAAAATTTTGTAGTGTTGTTCTCTAAAAATTTTTACAGGGCCTGGCCCAGTGGTGTAGTGGTTAAGTTCATATGCTTTGCTTCAGCAGCTTGGGGTTCATGGGTTCAGATCCTGGGTGTGGACCTACACACCACTCATCAAGCCATGCTGTGGCAGTGTCCCCCATACAAAATAGAGGAAGATTGGCACAGATGCTAGCTCAGTAACAATCTTCCTCAACAAAAAGAAGAAGATTGGCAACAAGAGTTAGCTTAGGGCCAATTTTCCTCACACACACACACAAAAAATGTTTTTTACAGTTAAGCCATACATACTTTCTAAAATTCTCTTAACTACAAATCTATACTAAAAGTGCACTAAAAGTGCAATATAATGCCAAAGAATAATGTCAAATGCTTTTTCATCAAAAACTTTACAGCAAATCAATTGTCAGCACCACTGTGTCCTGGACCAGAACCATTTTAAATTGAGTATAACGCAAAGAATACGAAGAGGCAATGGGCCTAGTTTGTGCCCTGGTATGAGAAAAATCAGTATACTCATTCTTCCTCTGCTTTGCTGGAAGGCTTTCATGACTTTAAGATGTCTGTTCCTCCCCACAATTCCCAAGACCTCTGCCAAGGAGGAGAGTTACATTGTTAGAGTGTCTTGGACAGCAATTAACAGTGTTATTCTCAAAGCAAATAGCATTATTTCCATTATGAATAGGCTTGAGAAAGAATTTAATTTCTGAGTAAAATGCTGACATTTTATTTACAATTATTCCAAATATGTGATTTCATTATTTATTTTCCATTCCGGGGCAAGTATGCATCTAAATGTAACCTGTGATTTAAAAAAAAAATGGGATTTTGAACTTATAAAACAAATATTCAAAGGTGCTTTCTCAGTCAGTCCTTTCACAGGCAGCTATGCTTTCACAGATTCTATATATCCATGACTATGGGAACAAGCAGCCCATAAAAATATTTCTAATTTTATATAACAGTGCTATAAGCATATTATTAAATATGCTTGAAAGTTTGGTTCTCACTCGCCTTTGATAAGTAGCTACTGAACATGTTTTCTTAATGATATGTGAATAAAATTCTCTTCCATACATTTGGAACTGCTGTATACACCACTGCATAATGTTTTCTTCTCAGGGAAAATTTTTAAATTAGTGAAATGTTGAATTCTTTGAGAGAAAATAAATGATAATATGCTTCTGACTCTCCTACTATGGGAATTTTCCACAGTGGTAAACAGCAATCGATTTTTCCTTTCAAGTTGAAAGCAGCATAATTAAAAATCATAGTTATTGCCCCTCTTTATAGGTCAGACATCTTTATGGTATAACCGTGTTTGAAGACTATTTGTATGCAACCAATTCTGATAACTTCAATATCATAAGGATAAACCGGTTTAATGGCACTGATATTCATTCATTAATTAAAATGGAAAATCCTCGAGGAATACGAATCTATCAAAAAAGAACTCAACCAACAGGTAAGACACAAGACTTCTTTATAACCTTCATAATGGTGGACTGAATGGGGATATG
Organism: Equus przewalskii; assembly: GCF_037783145.1. NCBI lineage: Eukaryota > Metazoa > Chordata > Mammalia > Perissodactyla > Equidae > Equus > Equus przewalskii. The sequence continues at coordinate 23,843,956 of NC_091847.1, read as the reverse complement.
GTCCTTGTGCCTTTGTATGGTGTTAAAGTAGGTGAGTCATAAATTCTCTGTTTTGATAGCAAAAGTGTACATGCCTGCTTGATAAAATGGAATAGAGTTCCCTTCACAAGTCTAAATGACAAATTGTTCAGTTCCTAGTGAATTGTTTCTACAACCATAGAATTGAAATGATGGCTAGATTTAGATTCAAGAAGGAGCTTTCAAACATGATGTATGGAGACAGGAAACCCAGATGCTATAGATTTATTTTTTTGTATCATTTTGGAGACAAATTTCAAATCAGGTGACTTTCTTGTAGTATCTGTCTCGTTTCTATTGCAGTCACTGAGGTCTCTTGACTTAACATCCTAATTGTTTTTTAATACACATTAATTAAAAAATAATTTTTAATGGGAAGGCTGCAATGTGTCTAAGTATTTCTTAAAAATGCAAATTAATTACTTTGCAAACTAGATTATGATGCTTGTTCATCAATACTGTTTAGGCTCAATCATATGTAGAATGATTAACGTACAACAATCACTACCCAAGATTTCCATTGTCTTTTTGTGCTTCAAATTAAAACTAATTTAGAATTATCTAAACATTAACATAGATTCAGTTGAGGTAATGTATTGTCACACATATGTTTACAGTAAATTCAAATTTGGAATTCTGTAGATAACCTTAGAGTTTGATATTAGGGTTTATTCATTTGCCGATTAGTCATTGACCATTTACTATGTGCCCGGAGCTATTCTGCATATACTGGGAATACAGCAGTCATTAAAACAGACAAAAATATTCTTGCCTTAATGAGATTTACTTCCTAGTAAAGAAGACGTAATAAAAAAGACAAATAAATTATTATATTAGAAGATAGTAAATGATACAGAGAAAAATAAAGCAGATGGAGGGATAAGGAATGTCAAGGATGGGGGTAGTTTGCAATTTTATTTTATATTGAGTGATCAGAGGAAGCCCCATTGAACAGATAAAATTGAATGAAGACTTGAAGTAATTGAAGGAGAGAGGTATGTATAAACATGGCAAGTAGAGAGATGAGCAAGGACAAAGATTATCAGGAAGAGTGTGCTTAGATTTTCAAGAAGGAGCAAGGAGACCCATGTGTCTGGAGCAGAGTAAACAAGGGGAAGAGAAGCAGGAAGTTACGGTGGAGAAATGAAAGAGGATCATAACACATAGGGCCCTGCAGACAATTGTAAAAACTTTTGCTTATACTTTTAGTGATATGAGGAGTCCTTAGGAAGCGTTAAGCAAAGGCATCTCATGATCTGACTGGCTTTTTAAGGAATCAGTATGCCTATCGTGTTGTCAATAGGCTGTAGGGGACTAGGGTGGAAGGTTAGAGAAAGTAGTGGGTTAGAACAAGATGGTAGCTGTGAAGGTGGTGAGAAGTAGTTAGATTCAGGATATATTTGAAGGTAAGCCAATAGGATTCCTTGATGGATTAGACGTGACATGTAAATAAAAAAAAGAGTCAAGGATGGGTTCAATGTTTTGGGCTGAACAAGTGGGATAATTGAGTTAGCTATTTTTGAGATTGAGGAAACTAAGTATGGAGCAGATTTGGGGGCAAAGAAAAGAAGTATAATTTTCACATATTATTTCAAATGTCTGTCATAAATTCAGGTGGAGATAGCAAGGAGATATTTGAATATGCAAGTCTGGATTTCAAGGGTAGTCCAGGCTGAGATGGCAGGAGTCATTGGCATATAGACGACATTTAAAGCTATGAAAATAGACCTGATCACCAAGGAAGTAACTATAGATGGAGAAGAAAAGAGTTCCAAATAATGGACACGGGGACACTCCAACAATAAGTCAAAATGAATAGGAGGAACTGAAAGAGGAGAATGAGAAGAAGCTTGTTAAATCCAATTGGCTATTGGATTTAGCAGCAAGGAGCTCAAAGGGATCCGACAAGAGCAATTTTGCGGTGAAGTGAATGTCTGGATACAACGGGTCTGAGAGACAGGAAGGAAAGGAATTGTAGAAATGAGCATAGGTAAATTTGAGAAGTGCTGATGTAAGATGGAGCAGGGAAACGAGCAGCTAATTGAAGGACCGCTGTGGGAATTAAGGTTAAAGAAAGACTGTTTTTCCAAGATGCAGAAATAATAGCACATTTATATGCTGATGCAGAAATAATGGAACATTTGTATGCTGATGGGCGGGATCCAATGGAGAGAGCAAAAGTATTGATGAACGTGAGAAAGTAGAGTGTTGCTCAGTAGGTGAGAGGAGATGTGATCTAGTATACAAATGGGGTGAGATTGGAAAATAAAAGCAACTCTCTTGGTGGGAAAAAATAGTAAAAGCATTTCACTCATCTTTTTATTTAGAGAATGAGGAATACAAAAAGAATATGGCAGAAATTTTTAAAGTATAGCAATTCTATTATTAAAGGAAAATTGCCATGTTATTCATCACAATTTTAAGTGCTAATTGAAACGAAATAGAACTACCATAATACATAAAATTACTGACATTAGTCCTACAACAGTGTTTTTTCTTTGACCTATCTTTTGTTTTCTCATCCTCTCCATATGGCACTTTTCCTATTTTGTTTTTTCCTTTCTCTAACTTGTACACTCATGAAATATCCTTCAAATCCTCAATCGCCACATGCAAACTCAGCCTCCTCCTTTTCGCAATTACAGTCACACAACCACAAAATTCATTTTGTGGCTGGATCTCAAAATGGTAATAGACTCAAAATTGAAAAAAAAAAATTTGTCTCAGCACATCTCAATAAAAATAATCACTAAATCACATTTCTTCCAGGTTAAGTACCCATATAATGGATTATTTCAAACAAATCCTTTCTTTCCTTAACTACCTAACCTGGGATATTTTTATAGTATCTTTTTATATTTGGAAGAAATGTGTATTTTAAAAATAATGCTGCAAGTATGTACCAAAAAAATCACATTTAGGGCCGGTCCTGTGGCGTAGTAGTCGAGTTTGCACACTCTGCTTTGGTGGCCCAGGGTACATGGGTTCGGATCCTGGGCGCAGACCTCTGCACTGCTCATCAAGCTGTGCTATGGCCAGCATCCCACAAACTAAATAGGGGAAGATTGGCATGATGTTAGCTCAGGGCCAATCTTCCTCAAAAAAAAAAAAAATCATGTTACTTTTATTTTGCTTACATGTAAGCAGTTTAAATTAATAAAAAAATATTTTCTCTCTCAGAATTGTTTTTTAAAAGCAGCCTTAGGAGGATTTTGACAAATCTCTTCCTCTTCTTCTATGGAGTTTAAACTCTTTTCCAATTAACCATGGTACTAAATAGTTGGGTATATAGATTTTTCTACGATTCCCTCTTCTTGCACTGTAAAAATTTCAACATACTGATGCACATAATTATCTTGTCTTTGGAGAATTTCAAGCGTGCTGTTTTTTATTTGTTGTAGTCAGAAGCCATGCGTGTGAAGTGGATCCATATGGAATGCCAGGGGGATGTGCACACATCTGTCTGCTCAGCAGCAGTTACAAAACACGGACCTGTCGCTGCAGGACTGGCTTCAACTTGGGAAATGATGGCAGGTCATGCAAAAGTATGTTGTGAAAATCAAACATTTTGCCAGCAGCTAGCTTCAGAATAGGGTTTTTAGTATTAATTAGTAACATCAACATCAATATTAGGGAGTGAAATTCAGTTCATTATTCAATTTTCCAGGTAACTGGAGCTATACTAATTAAATATCAATCTCTTTAGCAATTTTAATGAAAATCTTTCTAATAGCTAGATGTATCTTTGTTTTATTTTTAAAGTATTCTAGAATAATTTAATTGTTCTCTACTTAAATAAACTAATAAATACTATTTATAAATGACTTTTGTAAGTTTAAAATTTTGCACAAAAATTAGTTAAGATCTTTCTTTGGGGGCTTCATAATAACATATAGTAGAATCGCCCCTGTAGAAATGGTGTCCATGTGGAGGCTGTTGGCCTTTAAATGTCCCTGAAATGCCATGATTTTTAAAGCTATGATGACTACATTTTACAGTGTCCATTATATCTCCATTTTGTCATAGCGGTAGCTTTTTATTTCTGTCAGTGCTCCCTCTCTGGTCACTATTCTGCCATCTCTTCTACTTTCTTGTCAGATGCTTGCTGAGAACTATGAAATGAGGCCACTAAATCTGTTATAATTTTCAGTATAAATGGTTAGAATTAATAGTATGCATACTTTAAATTTGAGAACCCAAGAGGATCAACTGTTACAAAATATATGCATTTTAGTATTTTATTTCCATTTCTAACTTTGTATTAAATGTTGGGAATGTAAAGATACCAGGTCTCATGTTCAAGAGGTCCTCTGAATAATTGAGAATACTGTGTCAGAAGCCTCAAGAAATGAGAAGTTGTGTGTATGTGGATACATGTCTGTGTAACTAGCCTTTAAACTGGTCTAGTTGCCACTTGAGAAGTGATGGCACGTCGTGCAAAAATATAATCATACACATTTATACATACATGTGTGCATACATACCCACAATTGGGAGAGAAAGCATAAGATCAGAGTTGCATAAGCTTCAATCATCCCTAATGTAGTGTATCAGTCTGGGTACATTTATATTAAGAGAAAGAATTGTAGCTATTATAAGAAGAAAGGATCAAACACAAATAGATAGGTACTTACTAAATTATTGAAAAGCCTGAAACAGCGACTTCTGGACTATATCTTCAGAACATTCTTCAAAACTATTATCAAACTGGCCTTGCTTAAAGCTGGACCATCTGCCACAATCAGAAGCTAGGGCATCAGGAAGCTTAAGTGGCAAGGGTAACTTCAGAAACACACTGTTTCACCTGAAATCCAGGAATTAGGAAGTTTGCGCTGCAACAATTAGCTCCAGAAATGTATCACAACTGATAGTCCCCTACTGGCAAACAAAACAGAAGAAAAGGACATCCTCTTCCTTACCTCTTGATATGCACAAAGGAAGAAGACTGATATGGCAAAATTCAATTTCTCCATTAGATGAATACCAGCAGAAGCAGCAAAAATTGTCCTCATTTCGTTATTCCAAACTTGAGCTTGTATATCTGATTTTAAGCATTTAAATCAAAATGAGAACCATGGCTCTGTTTCTGTGAAATATAGTTTTTAGTTTTCAATTGTCTGTAGTACAGGAAAACACATTAGAAGAAACTTTATAGCTATTGAATGACTAAAAAATGTGACTAAAGAAAACAGTGGGGAAAATAGTTACCATTCTTATTTAAAATATAACATACACACACACACAAACACACATACACACACACATACCTTAAACCAATGAAGTAACCAGATTTACAAATTATCAATTAAAAATAAAAGCAAAAATAAATGTTAGCAAGAATTGGTATGGTGAAACCAGTGTTCTTATGTGTTGCTAATAGAATTAGAAATTAATATCACTGTTGGAAAGATATTTGATAATAAAACAAAAGACATAAAACTGATAATATCCTTTAACAAGTTTTTTCATTTTTGAATGAAGAAATTCATTGTAAATGTATTTATATTAACAAAACTCCGAAACAATCTAAATATCCAACAATAAATAAGTAGTTGACCACATTGTACTGGCTCTCCAGCAAGGGAATATGATGCTGCCATTGAAAAGACTGTTTTGAAGATTTTTTAATGACACAACAGAATATCATTAAATTTTTAAAAATTAGATACTAAAATGCATGTGTTTCCTATTTTTAAAAAACAAAAGTATCTAGGCATATAAAGTTGGTAGGAAATACTCAAGAATGTTAATGTTCAAATGAATTTGTACTACTTTTAAATAATATAAAATATTTTTAAGGAAAATAGTCCTGAAAGTAGGTAGACACTGAAAGGCTGTGAGGGCAATGAGGAAGAAGGCTTTATTCTTTACCCAGTAACTTCATTTCTGGAAATGTATACTGAGAGACCGTCTAAGAAAATGTACAAAAGACTAGGGTGAAAAAAATGCTTATCATTATTATTTTAATAATGAAAAGATAAAACCAACTGAGGAATGGTTTGGCAAATTATCATATATTATACTGCTCATATGGAAAGAATGTAAGACTTAAAATAATGGATCAATATAGAACATAATTTTGATGCTAAGATTTAATAAGAAAAGCAGAATATAAAATTGTATCCTCTTCTATGTAAGTAAGTGTACGTTAGAAAAATAGTTAGATAAGTTAAGTTGAAATAGTCACACAAAGGAATACAATACAGCAGTGAAAATGGATGAACCATGACTCCAACCATGGATGAATATGAAGAATGTAATAATGAAATTAATTCACAAAAGAATTCACACATGCAATTCAAACATGCAAAATTGAACAGTATACTGTTGGGAAATACATGTAACATATGTGTTAAAACTTTTGAAAAATACATGATAAACACAAAAATCAGGATATATTGAATGTCTCTGGGATGGAAGGGGGATGGGTTTGGGGTACTTGCATGCCTTCCAGTGTTCTGGAAATATGCTTAAGATCTGTGCTAGTTACGTGGATTTGTTTTTATTTTTATTCTTTATATATTAAAATTTTATAAATATTTGTTTATATACACTTAATATTCAATAAAATTAATTTTAAAAGAAAATAATAGAAAGAAAATATAAATATATAAAATATGTAAAATGATAATATAGTTTGTATTGAGGGTGTTGAGTTTATCAGTAATTACTTATTTTTCCTGTTCTTTTTTTCTCCAAATTTTCCATAATGTAGCTATTTTACTTTACTAAGAATCTCACTTATGTTATGGTTATCCAATTATAATTGAGTCTTTTGTATCTTCACTTTTATTAATAAAACTCAGTATGTTTTTCCTTTCATATAAAATATTTCCTTCAAAATTATATAGACTAAACTAAGTATGGGGTGCCCTAACAATTGGAGAGCCTTGCATATATTTTCATATAAAAGTCTGAAAGGGTCAATTTACTCTGTAGAGAAAGCTACCGTAATTCTGGCATTTTAACCCAGGAGATAGGTTTTTGTTTCGGGTTTTCATTTTCTTTTTGTCTTGTTTTTGATAAGGGCTATGTTGTACATCAGAGTTATTGGCAGCTAGCCTCAATCTGTAACATTCTAATTAAAATGTGAAGAAAAAAGTGATGCTGTAACTGGCATTTGATTTCTTTTCTTAAAAAAAACCCACATATTTAGATAACAGTAGTATCTTCACATGCAAGTATATGACACTGTGTGATTCTTTTTGTTTGCCTCTCACAGTCTTTAGATGCAAACTCTGAAGGAGGAGTGTTTTAAATATTTTAGAGTTTTTAGCATTGTCAAACATAATGAATATTACAGTTGCTATCTACAGAATGTGTTAAATTGTAATGAATTGTAAAATTGAATGTGCCGGATGTTTTAATAAATGTCCATTTTACAGTTACAAGTTATCCTATGATCTGTCATGTTTTTGCTCTACAGACAGTTACAGACAAAAGAATAATTAAATACAACCCACTCACGGAAGTAATTTCTTTTTTAATTAAAGTAATGCAATTAGCTGGCCTTCTTGCATCAAGATACATTTGGCATATTTTAGAGTTTAATTTTTGGTATTGAGTTTAAAAAATGCTAATTGTGCCAGTTAATTAAACAGTGACATTATGCAGTGTAAAGAAGATTAGGCAGCATCGGTTGTTTATGTTGGTAATCTTTCTTCTGCAGGACCAAAGAATGAATTGTTCCTCTTTTATGGGAAAGGACGCCCAGGAATTGTTAGAGGAATGGACTTGAATACCAAGATAGCTGATGAATACATGATGCCCATAGAAAATCTGGTAAACCCTCGTGCTTTAGATTATCATGCAGAAACCAATTATATTTACTTTGCTGACACCACCAGTTTCCTAATTGGCCGGCAGAAGATAGATGGCACAGAGAGAGAAACCATTCTGAAAGATGGTAAGTGACAATGTGTAACGTTAACATCAAACTGCCCAGAGACAGAGCACTTTTAAAGGATAAAGCCAATGTATGTCAAACTGACTTTAACCAGAACCCAAGTTACCATTGGTTTAAAAAATTTTCTTCAGTAACTTTATTTCTACATTTTTTACGTACCAGTGTGTTAAAACCTTCATTATAAAATTGAACTTGCAATTTTCCACTACATTTTCAGTGTTAAAGGAATTAAATTGAGCTATTTATCCACCTTTATGGAAGATGTAGATTTACAATTATATATTTACAGTGCCAAGTGGCAGAACATAAGATTTAACAGAACATTAGAGACTTCTGTAATATTTGGTTCTCACTAGAATATTGGTTGTGTCACTCAAAGTGCATTGAAAATATCAATGCCCCCATAGTCATCATAATTCTTGCACATTGTTTCTTACTTTATAAATCATTAAAATTGAGTTCTGTAGAGTTGTCTTAGAAACATCAATATCTATAGAGAAATTTTGTTTATACCTATTTTTATTTATACATACGAATGCATAATTATGTATATGAAAACATATGCATATACTTTATTAAAGTCAGTGCATTTCATAAATTACTTGGCTTAGGAACAACCAATCAAGTAACAAAATAATATAACTTTGGTATAAGTAGAAAAGATCTTTAATAATCCAGCAAAGCAAATCTTTGGCTTCGGTGTGTTAAATAACGATTCTGGATCAGTTCCCTCACATATACAGTCTGTTTACTTTTTGAATGTTATAAAAATTCTTGATTTGCAGAACGTTAATTATATGTTTATTATGTGAAGGACACTGTGCTAGCTATAAGAGGAGCTAAAAGGAATTTTAGGATATGGCTACCACCTTCAAGGAGTTCATAATCTACATGTGGAGATAACATAAATGCGCAAAAAATGTAAAGGCTTTGCAGCATTTAATTTAATTAATAAGTTCCAAGCTGGCCCAGAGAAATATATGATTAATGGAGAATTTCCACGTAATGAGAATCTGTAGGAAGGAAGAGCTGTCTTTATTTGGGTGTTCTCAGACAAGTATTTGTGGAGGATGTGGTATTTGGGCTAGATCTTAAAGGGAGAGTGTTAAAGGTGAGGAGGGGATATTTCAGCACATGCCATGAAAAAAACAAAAACAAAAACAGAGCACATTCTCCAGAAAGAGGATGAGGAGAAATTAAGTGGATCCCTACTGGAGGTTTTGTTTACACTTAACAGTGACAGAGGAGATGAGGAAAGTGAGAGGTGGTGAAATGAAAGAGCTTCAGAGCGAGGTGAGGGGGCTCAGATAAAATCCTGAAGGGGTGAGAGACAGGAAATGCTTTTGAGCCAAAGAATAATGGGAATGAAACGATATTTTAGGCGAATCAATCTGGTGGTGGAGTGCAGATGAATCAGAGAGAGGAAGGAGAGAAAACAAAAGCGGAGAGACAAATTATTTACAGCGCGAAAGAAGGATAATGAATGGTGGTCTCTCCTATCTTTCAGAGGGAATGGGGGCAGCACAAAGAGATTATTCATTCAACTCAGGTTCACTTTAAATCAAACCTTTAAAGATAAAAAAAAGTACACTTTCCACAAGTGACAAATGAAGTGCTAAAATGAAAAATGTCCCTGTTTTTGTCTTTTTTAGAGTTTACTGATTAAGGCAATATAAATCCACCATAATTTAACATTCCCAAGGAATGTCTAATTAGAGTTAAGATCTTTACTTTAAATTGGACGTGACAGAGGCTGCCTGCCTGCTTTTCTCTGTAGTGTGATATCAGATGACAGGAACTTGACAATTTTAGAAGGACAGTGAATTTGCACATTCTCTCTAACTAGGTGTGTTTGGATTGCTCTGATTTTCACCTAGACATTTTCAAGAGGGACTGAAATGCAATATAGAGGGTTGTTGATTTCTTTTCAAAAAGTGTCAGTGTCCAGGCTGTGACTGAATGTTCCAGCTAATAATCCTAACTTTGATAACAATATCTTATCAGTGACATTGGTGGTTCTGTGCATTCCACCACAGCAACAGAGATCAACTCTAATGTCTATGTGACTGCCAAGCACATCTTTACAGTGTTGCTTTGGCAGTATGGAGGTTGTGAGAACATTTTGCAGATTTTCGCACCTGAAATATATTTAACATTCTGATGTTCCTATACAAGGGACCTCTTCATGTCTTTTTATTTATCTTTTTCTCTTACTGGTAAAGAGAATAGTAATAGACATTATGACACAAGATTACAATATGTCAAAACAGAACTTATGTTTGGCAAATGGCAATTTGTGATTCTTGGAATCAGAAAAAATAAGTTTTATTCACTCATTTAGTGGGAGTGTCTAATATCCAACTTGAAGACAGGGAAGCAATGCTTGGTTTGACAAATGATTTTGTAAGCTTGGTGGAAATTCTGAGTCTTAGATAAATTTGTACAGTTTGAAGTAAAAGGTTATAAAAATTTTGCTGTTTGTAAATAAAACGTAAATATCTTGGACATCTTCTGCATAAGCTCAGATCCCTTCTAGAAAGAAAAAGACAACATTATAAGAAAAGACTCATTTCCATTCATTCATTGATTTTCTTTCTCTCAGAGGTTTATTAAAAAACTCCTGAGTGTGGTATATCCTATAGTCTTTGTGGAATCTTGTGGGCTGAAACAGTGGTTAAATAAATCAGAAAGGAAAATTTGAGACACGTATATCTTAGTACTTACGAAAAATATCTATGAAATGAAGACATAATAGTGATTTAACAAAAATAGACTTCTATAAGGACAAAACATTTACCAAAATCTGTATTTTTTAACTCTCCAGAATTTTTGCTAAAATTTTTGTAAAATTCATACTGTCTCTTTTTTAAATTAATACTTGATTTATTTATTTGTCCAGTCAATAAATATTTAATGAATGTCTTCTCTGGGCCAGGTGCTCTCTGGATGATGGGAATGCTGCAGTAAACGGGAAAATTTCATATTTAGTTTATATTCAAATAGTGGAAGGCAGATAATAAACAAACACACAAATGAACAAAATGATAAGTGCTATAAAGAAAATAAAGTAGAACACTGTGGTAGAAAGTAAAAGGTGATATCAACAGGAGGGAAAATTAGAGTAAGTGGTCAAGGAATTTATTAGCCATTCTTGCCGGGTATAATTGTTTGTCTCTCTAAGAGAAGAAGGTAGATCCTCTTTATAAGATTGAATTCACTTTGATCTTCTTATATGTCTTGTCCAAGATTCATTTTTCATCGTATGAATTATAATTTTCATCAGAAAGGAAAAAATATAAAAATGATAACACTATTCAATTTAGTATTGTGTGTATTCTATTAGTATAGTACTTGTTTTTAAACTGTATAAGTTAACTTTACTTGGATACATATATCCAAATCGAAGGCATGTTAAAATAATCTTTCATATCATTTTATATCTTTACAGCATTAAAATAACACTCAAAGCATTTTTCCTGAGTTGGAAAGTTATCAATGCCTTCAGCTATAACAGAAAAGCTGTAGTTTCAATAGATCCCATAATTAAACTAGAGATTTCAGGTAACCAAGTTTGTGGTAATTTGTTACAATAGGCACAGCAACTAACACAAAGCCTGTACTCTTAACCAGTTTGCTTAACCAGTTTGACCTTATATATTCTGGTGGGTTCTGAGTGATTGAGATCTGGAGCAGGTACACGTTGCCACACCTCAGAGTCTTCCTTTATTGAAGGTACTTATAGGAGCCACGAAGTTAGAGAACAATGAATAACTCTTGACAGGATGCAAGATAGGCTCTCTTTTTTGATATTATGAATACACGTGTTGCCAGGAGGAAGGGGAAGCAGTCTCCCTACACCAAACATATTCTGCAAATTACATATTTAAAGGTAATCTGTTAAGATACTACCAAAGGGTAGTACCATACTTATGTTATTGCTTGTCCAGCATCTGCAGGGTCAAACCCCGTTCTTCAGTTCAGTCCCATCCCCAGTATCTCCATAATCCCTCCATGGATTTTATAACCCAGGAGTTCCTCTAATTTTGTGTTGAAATGTCTGATATTTTGCCTGGGCCATGAATTATTATTTGATAATTCATCATTGTAATACTTAGAACTCTCACTGCTACCACCACCATACACACACACACACACCCGCGCACACATGACCACTAACTTAAGACCCACTTCAGAACTCCAGAAATATTTCCAGTCCTTTAACCGATCCTACGACAGCCCCTCACAACAGATTGTAGGATGTGATCTATTTCCACATGACACCGACTAATCTGTTAGATTGTCATTTTCTGCACCCAGAAATCACCATTTGCTTTTGAATTTCAATGAACTTCACCATTGTATAACTCTCTAGGAATTTCTAGTGTCTCATAACGATAGAGTTTTACAGTGATGAAACCAATGTGTTGGGATATCTATAATGAATTATGTTAGAGAGTTCCCATGAACTTTAAATAGTAATGATGCCTTGCAAAACATTTTAAAACTAAGAACAAGCTTTTACTCTGTTATTAGATTACAGGTGATTACCAATGTTGTTTTTCTGACTTTACCTCTGAACTTTCTCATGAAGTAAAGCTCTAAGATTCTGAGAGATGCAGACTCTGACCAACCATTAAAGGAAATAATGAATACATTTGTTAGTAATGAGACATTTCCTAATTAAAACTATTAAGAAGAGATTTGTGAGCATTTGCAACTCTTGAGAATCTCACACATATTGTCCCACTGAGCAGCAAGGTTGTGGCCTCTTTGCACAAACTGACTCTTGCTATCAATAAGATGTTAAACCAAAACTTACTGGAGATTTGAGTTCTGAAAATATGAGTTCAATTTCATGTTTAGTTTGTAAATAGAAGTTTCTCATAATTTGTGATATGTCTTATAAAATATATGAGATATTTGAAAAAAACTTTAAGCCCATATATGTCTTTTTGTCCAAGAAGTTGGCATGGATATAAGAAGATTGAAATCTGGGTTCTAAAATATATGAATTCATAAAAAAATGGAATTGACCGTGTAGCTAATGGGTTTTAGTAAACATGGAGGAGAAGACATCTTTCCCCTTATTTGTTTCCAGTCAAAAAAGGTATACATACACATGTATAAGTATGGATAAATACAGCATACTACACACACACACACACACACACACACACACACACACACACACGGACTCAGAATAGCTCTAGAAGCTTCTGTAAATAAGTCTATTATCTTGTAAATGTTAAATTGCTGGTAAAGTCAAAAGAGAGAATGTGAAAATAGTTATTAATCTCAAAAGTACCATTGAAGTATTGTTACAAATATAGTTGTTACATTAAAAATTCTGATCAGTAGTATTTTTTTGAGCACTTTAAATAAATTACCAATTTTCGGCATGAATTAAAATTTAAAAAATACATTCAACCCAGTTGTTTAATTATTCTTAACCTCATGTAATTTTTGTTTGCTGTTTCAGAAATCACTTGAGAATCCTGTATTAACCTAGGACTACTACTACGAACATTGACTGTAATTTGTGCTGTTGCTTAAGTTAATACAAATTTCTGATTACAAAACAAAGTTTGGTAAATCAGTCTTGGCTGACTTTACCATAGGGATTCTAAAGTAGGAAATGTTAGCTCTAATTGTGGGGCCAGATAATACCCACAATGTAAACTGAGCAAGTTCCCGTGAAACTGGCCTTTATGAGAGGATTTTAGGGGAGTATTAATAGTCATTGTCTGTGTCACAAGTATGTTGAACAATGTGACTCTGAACTATCTAACTTTATTGTTGCCTCCCATTGACTTTAAAAGTTTATTCAGCAAACTTTCCTACCACATAGCAAAACTTGGTAAAATCCCAATCCTTTCTGCTTGCAGCTAGGCAACAGACAGACCTCTCAGTCACTTTAAGTCAGAAACACAGCCCCAATTTGCTAATTAGAATGCCCAATCCACTATACATACATATATATCACAATTCTGAAATCAATATACCATCAAATCTTTCTTGTTCCCCACCTGTGTTGTCTTCTGGCTAGAAGCCTGGGAAAGAAAAGGGGGACATATTTTGTTCATTCTCTTTCTCTGCCCTGTATTTATTTTCCCTGCCATACCTCCCAGCTTGCCAGTCAGTTTTTTTTTTTTTTTTTAAGATTTTTATTTTTTCCTTTTTCTCCCCAAAGCCCCCCCGGTACATAGTTGTGTATTCTTCGTTGTGGGTTCCTCTAGTTGTGGCATGTGGGACGCCGCCTCAGCGTGGTCTGACGAGCAGTGCCATGTCCGCGCCCAGGATTCGAACCGACGAAACACTGGGCCGCCTGCAGCGGAGCACGCGAACTTAACCACTCGGCCACGGGGCCAGCCCCTTGCCAGTCAGTTTTTGATGCCCACTCACTTCTCAGCATTTGTGGGAAGAGATAAGAGGGGTAAGAGTGGTAAGGAGTGAGAATGACTTAGCAAGGGTCTTATTCAAATTGGTCCTGTTGTAAACTGGCCTTTCTCTGAGCTTGATAGATCTTTAAAATTTACTCTCTTGAAGGGTGTGGATATGTGTGTCCGAGTGTTTGTGTGTGTGCATGTGCAAGCTTTTGAGAAGCATTCTGCTGATCTTTCTAATTTCATTTCCCTTGGCCAAGGTGCATGAAACTCTATGCTTGTGACTTTGCATCCCTGAAGAACCAGTTCACGTCCATCATCTTATTGTTTGAGTCCCTGTACCCAGATGGGGAAATTTGTGGTAATGGACTGAAGACATCCCTATGCCAGCATTCTCTCTTGTGTGGTTCACATTTGGTCCACATAACGATTTGCAAACTTTCAGCACCAATAAACTCTGGGAATGCAGGTATAATGCAAATCGGCGACTACTATTCCACCACCAGAGTCCACTTTAGATTTTTCAGGTCTGAGACTTTCTCAGACCTGAGTTTCATGCATCTGGAAAAAACAACTGTAGAGAATTCAGTTCAAAGATCTCTCAGAGGCCCCATGGAAGTTCCATTGCTAGAGTTGAGATGAAAGGTACCCCTCTATTCTCTCTTTCCCACCACCTTTGGAGAGTGAAAGGTAGGGACTAGAGACTTACAGAACAGCAACACCTCTCTCCAAAGACATCTCCTAAAATTCTCCCCCTTTACATTCTGTTCTCTTTACAACCATTGATCTGGTTGAGGCATCCAAGAGTTGTGCAAACAATTCTGATCCAGTTGATTGTAAAATATGAGGACCTTTTTTTCACACTCACTTTGATTTTTTTTTAAATCATTTTGGCTTCTAAGCGAAGCTTTAATTTTAACATTCCATTACAAATGTCATTATTATATTATAACAGTGAGTTACTATTGCTCCTGATTCTGCAAGATTATGAACCAAATTGTAAGATGTCCTAATAGTCATTAGGCAGTGGTCCAAATGACACCTGGAAAGGAGATATAAGAAAAACAACAATAAGACTATCTTGAAAATTCACTTAAACATACGGATGACAATAAATAGTATTTCACTCACTTTTATGCTCCTAGGCTTTTTTTCTTATCTGATTTTAATACCAGTTAGATTGTTAATTTTTATTTTAATCATTTAAAAATAAAAATTTTGCAAGGCTTAGAATTGAGTCTCTTCAAATCAAAGTGTTAAAAAAATAACATAAATTCACACACAGAAAGCTCTCAAGAGATTCCATGACAGCGCCATCACTAGACATGAGGTGAAGGAGCATCTCTCCACCCTCTTGTGCTTTCCTCCGATTGTAACGTCTCAGATGTTGCCTTTGACTATCATTTATATTTGTAAGTGTAAGGAAAACCAGACATGGCATATTTTCTAAAATGTTATATTTCTAGTCAGGAAACAGTATTATCTGAGTTAATTTTCTGTCCAAATTCTCCAGAATCACAAAATATATAAAGGGTGTACGTAAAAATTAAAATTTCCAGCCCCAGACTGGCACTGGCTCTCAAGATGAGTGCAAAGATTACTCATTTGCTGTGCATCACAAACCATGGAACTGATCCTATTAACTAATTCCCATTGCTTATACTATTTTATCTTATGCCTCAGAGAAAATCCTGTAATTTGGGGTACCATAGTCATGACTTGTGAACTGAACAAATTGTATTATGGGGAGTGTGCTCTAGCAGAAGGAACCTAAGACACTTAGCCAGGGGTTTGTGTGTTCCATACTTGCTCTATCACAGATTGGTTTGAGGACGACCTTTGCCAGATACGTTTATCTATATTTAGAGTCAAAAATTTTGCATTTAATGTCAATCATATTAGTTCTTTGGTACCACATAGACAAAAATCTTTAAGTAATTGATGTTTTTATTTCCTTTTTTTTTTCTGAGCAAAATGGCTAAAGTAACTGGTATTCTTTTGTTCTATTCAAAAATGGCTGCAGGTGCTAGCCCAGTGACATAGTTGTCAAGTTTGCATGCTTGGCTATGACAGCCCAGGGTTCACAGGTTCAGATCCTGGGGGTGAACATACACACTGCTCAACAAGCCATGCTGTGGCAGCATCCCACATATAAAATAGAGGAACACTGGCAAAGTGCTAGCTCAGGGACAGTCTTCCTCAAGCAAAAAGAGGAAGATTGGTGATAGATGTTAGCTCAGGGCCTATCTTCCTCACCAAAAAAAGAACCAAAAGGCTGTAAATCTTACTCTGAATACCTATATTTTTCTTCTGAGAAATTCTAGCTGCTATTCTAATTGTATTTCTAAAAATCAGTCTTATTGCAGCATAATTTACATATGATAAAATTCACCTTTTTTAAAGGAACAGTTCAATGTATCCAATTGAGTAACCACCACTAGAATCAAGTTAGAATATTTCTATGACCCCAGAAAGTTCCCTCATGTCTTTAACAATCACTTATCTAATTTCCATTCTGATCTGATTGTTCTTTACATGCTTTTACCTTTTCTGAAATATCAGAAAAATTTAATCATCTAGTGAGTTTGGCTTGCTTCACTTAGATAATGCTTTTGAGATTTCTCCATGTTGTTGAGTGTATCAAATATTTATCCTTTTTTATGTTGGGTTGCATTATTTTATATGGATGTACCACAATTTTTTTTATTCAATTACCAGTTGATGTTCATTTGGATTGCTTCCAGTTTGGTCAATTATGAAGAAAGCTGTTATAAACATTTGTATACAATGCATTGTATGGACATGTGTTTTCATTTCTAAAAGTGGATTGCCTGGTAATATGGTAGGTGTATGTATAACTTTCTAAGAAACTGCCAAACTCTTCAATCTGTTCAAACTGTTTTTCAAAGTGGCTGGATCATTTTGCTTTCCCAACAGTAAGGTACAGGAATTTTAATTGCTCTGCCTTCTCTACAGCACAATATTATCAGTCTTTTTCATTTGAGTCATTTTAATAGGTATCTGTTGATAACTCATTGTTTTAATTTAAGGGTTTCCCCATCAAGGTCATCTTAAGGTCTGATTCTATTAACAGCTTCCCTCTTCTGTTGGCCAGTTTATCTCAATGAATTGTTTGTCTTTTGTTGCTTTTTGTGTATCTCATAATTATTTACTGAATATCAAATAGTACATAGAAAAATCTTAGAGACTCAAATAGATAAAGTTTATGCTTAGAGAATAAGCATATTTCTTCTGTCAGTGTATTAGGGTGGAGAGTTTGGTCAATCTATTCAGTGATTGGGCTGGGTTTGGATTTTGTTCTCATTATAGCTACCTTTGGTGAGCCAAAGCTTCCAGATCCTTTCAGTGATGGGCTGATACGACCTTGTGTGTAGTGTGGAGACTCAAGGATGCCTGCTCATTCCTCAGCTTTCTATAGTCCCTACATGGCTGCCTCACTGAGGGGTCTCTCTCCACTCTTGAGGTTCCCTCAATGGTAGACTGTTGTGATCTGTTACTAAGTAGAAGGCCCATGGTGGGTGAAAGAAGTGTTCTCCATTCTCCTGGTCCAGGTTCACTCTTAGGTCCTGTGTGTCTGGGCTTTGGAGCTGGGTCTTTCTGTGCCTCTCCTCCCTTGGCAGTCAACATCTTCCATGTATCTGTGGGAGGTCTTTGGCAGGAGATAATCTTCTGCTTCACTGCCCTACGTAGCAAATCTCTGGTGTTTGTATCAATCCAGGATTCTGGGTCCAAGTAGCTTTACTACACTGCCTCCAGAGGCAAACAGCTTTGCTTCTACTCTTCCCTCAACATTGATGTAGCTTTGTTTTGGACCAGTGGCAGTTGAGTTTCTTAACCTTCTTCGATCATTAGACTAGTGTTGCTTGTTGTGAGTAGCAAACTTGTGGTGGGATAGGGGTGTTTCCTACCTCCCTCATGGTCACGTGGCTTTGGCTTCTACCCTTCCTCAAGGGCAGCTTGTCTTTGCAGCTCACCTTACCTTTGGGGAAAGGAAGTGTTCCTGACCCTTTCCTACAACAAATGATGTTCGTTTCTATACCTCCCTCACAGGCAGTGGATTTTTGCCTTGCTTCTGAGAGTGGGAAGTTCTGCTTCTCCTTCCCCTTTCCCAGTGGTTTAAGGGATTCCCTTTGTAAGAGAGAAGAGTTGAGGGATAAGGTGGGTTTCTGTTCTGTGAGACACACAGGGTTCTCTGTCAGGTCTCCCACTATGCCTTCAGTGTTCTTCTTGTGAACTAACTGAAAGGAATTGTTTGTGTCAGGGTTGCCCCCAAATTCAAAACTCTCACATTAAACCACACTTGGTTTTAAGAATTCTTTACCATTTTAGCTTTTTTAAAAAGTCTACTTTTATGTCAGTTGTGTCTTCCTCCTATGCACTACCAACGACATTTCATGTGTCCCATTTTTCCTGGAAGAGGACTGTCACTCTTAGGATTTTTTTCACCTTGTAGCCTTGGCATCTCAGCATTAATTTAGACTCAAGAAAAGTTATGATTTTATAGATTATTAGGCTTCCTCTTACTGTTATGTGTTTCAATGTTCTTTTGCTGCTTTCTGCCTCCTAAGCCAAGCCCAACTCCACATGTCTACAATTCATTAATGCAAATAGGAAATTGAAGAACAAGATTGAAATTTTTTTGAAAACTACTTTCTTCCCCTTTACTTTAGCATTAGAATCAATTATTTAATAATAGCTGGGTACTATTTATGAATACATATGAATTCTTTGTGATGCTTTGAAACATCCACAGTTTACATATAAAGAAATTTCACTTGATCCAAAAAGATTGAAGTGTTGTCTACTTTCTACAAGCTCACATTGTATTATTTTTTGACCAGAAAATAAATAAATAAAAGCAGTGATGGGAGTTTTCACTTTGCAAAAAGAAAATTGATTAATGCATTATATTATCAGAGAAAAAATCCATTATTATTAACGAGATGGTGCAGAATGATATGATTAAGGGTTATCTCATAATTTGGTCCTTATTTATTGCCAAGATTTCCATTCATTTTCCTACATAAGACGTTATTTAATTGCCAAAGATCTTCCAGATAGTAGGCGAGGTATTCATCTAAAAATATAAAATTGTCATTCTCAAAGAGTTTGGGTTGTAGTTGAATGTATCTGTAACATTACAAATGAGGCAAAGGAATAAACAGAAGACTAAGCAAATAATTTTGCCTGACTTTGCCCTCTATATCCATAAAAAATCACTTAAAAATATTTTTTAACAAATAAATGAATAATAGTACTGAAAAATTGAAAAGTCATCTGTCATCAGTGATCAGAAATAATGAGAATTTCCTAGCTAGAATGGAGATTGGATGAGATTGACTAGAGCACAAGAAACCGTAGCCTACACCACCACAGGGGTAAACTTCAGATATGAGAGTTGAAAAGGAGAACCCTATGGTCCTAATAAAAACTAAAAGACATGAAGAGAAGCCCTTAAGGCAATCTTTAAACTACTTTAATAATGAAGTCAACTAAAAATAATGGATCCAGTTCAATCCATCTCCCCTGGCATTAATTATACTTTTTAAAAGAATACACAAAAAATGGATTAGGATGTGTCTATTAATTTAGAGAAAAAAGATAAAGTTAAAATTTTACCTCAAAAAGCATATAAAAATAAAGCTTAAAGAGCACAAAAATATAAAATTAGTGAAATAACTTCATTTTTTTAATGATATTGGGATTTGGAACATTTTCTTAAGCAAGACACAAAACTTGGAAGCCATTAAATGAATTTTAAAATATATATTTATATATATATAATATACAAAAGGAAGATTTAAAATATTTTTATGACAAAGGACATAATAATTGAAAACACAGAAGATAAACTAGGCAAAAATATTCGCAATATTTATAACAGAAAAAAATGATTATTTTATGGAATAAAGACAACGTAAGAAAAAAATTTTAAAAAGTATTTGTCAAGGCAATTCATAGAAGGATACAAATTTCCTTATTAGACACATGGAGAGGTGCTCAACATCAGAGTAATCATGAAAATGTAAATTAACACAATAGTATGACTTTTACCACCTTTATAAGATTAGAAAAAATAAAAGATTGGGCCTGGCCTGGTGGTGTAGTAGTTAAGTTTGGTGCTCTCTGCTTCGGCAGCCCAGGGTTTGTGGGTCTGGATCCCAGGTGCAGACCTACTCTACTCATCAGGCCATGCTGATGAGGCATCCCACATACGAAATAGAGGAAGATTGTCACAGATGTTGGCTCAGGACCAATCTTCCTCACCAAAAAACGTCATTGTAATAAATAGGGGCCAGCTGTATGGCTTAGTGGTTAAGTTCATGTGCTCTACTTTGGTGGTCCAGGGTTTGCCAATTCAGATCCTGGGTGTGGACTCAGCACCATTCATCAGGCCATGCTGAGGTGGCCTCCCACATGGAGGAACTAGAAAGACCTGCAGCTGTCATATACAACTATGTACTGGGGGGGGGGTGGGGGGGTGGGGATGGGAGAAAGAAAAAAAATAATAATAAAAGATCAATAATATGTAATATTAGTGAGACAATAAGAAAATAAAATATTTCCCACACTATTTGGGAAAACGTAAATTGTTACAGTGGTTTTGAAGCATTATATGGTAATATGTATGAAAATTAAACTATATATAATGTTCAACCCAACAATTCCACTATTGGTTATCTATTCTCTTGATGTAATACACATGTTCAAAAAGAAGCATTATTTGTAATAACAAAGAAATTGACAACAACATAAATGTCCATCAAAAGAGATATGGTGCATTTTTACTATGAATAATACTAAGTAGCAGTTAAAATGCATGAGGTAGAGCTCTATATACTGATATGAACAAAACTCCAAGTCAAACTGATAAGTAAACAAAGTGAATCGCAAAATATTTTAGGCAGGCAGGATGATCCTATTTATGTAGGTATACAAATATTTTTTTGGAAAAGATTAATGAACTGTTTATAGTGATTACTTCTAGGGAGGGCTGTGTGAATTATTTTACTCACATCTGATTGTCCTTTTAAAACACATACAACCGGAAATGTGCTTGTATCTTACATAATAATTTAAAAGAAAATAACTACTACAAAGAGATGCAGTTATAGATAAACATGTAAAAGAGTTTTAATGCAACTAGCGAAACTATGATCACTTTTGTTCATGCTAATATAAGTTGGTTTCTTCAAACATGGATAGTTTCTTTAAAAAAATGAACAGCCCTAAACTTTCATCTTACCTCTCAGATGGATGTTATTTTAGTTTAGTCTGCCTTTGCCTGCTCATCCCTTCCCCAAATTCTTTATACCGTTGAATTTCTTCCTGTTATATTTACATAAGGGCTTTTTTCTAAATAAATGTGTGTCTTCTCATTGCAGGCTAGTTGTGCTGCAATCTTTGCCTTATATCTTCATAAACATCTGTCTACTCTCAGTCATGACAATCAGCTTTGAAAAAAATAGCTTCAGGACCAATATTTTTGTGACCTACACAATAGTTAATTGTTTTGGCAAGTCCTCTATAGCATTTCACTTTGAGACTACTTTGAAGATTACAAACTTAAAATGGGCCAAAAAGAAAACATCAATTTTGTCTCATAATTATTTTTTTAAAATTTTAAAAGTAAAATATTGAATCAAACATTTAAAATACTAGTGAACTCATGTTATTGAAACTATCAATCTCGGATATCTAAGTAATGTTTTCCAATTCTGTAATTTGAAGTTTTTATTTCATCATAAGATAGATATACATTTTATACATATAAATGTTTTATGTTCATCAATATATATAGCTCCTCCAAGTTAATAATGATTATTTTTACAAATTTCATGGTTTCAATACTTGAAATGATATTTTAAACCAATTTAAATCTGATCTAATTGGCAAAATATTTGTTGTTGTGTAAAAATAGCATTTACTAAGCTCCTAGTATGTACCAGACATTTCGTATAATTTATTCTGACCTCAAAGTAAGCCTTGAGTGTAGGAGATATTGTGATTTTTGCACAAGTTAGAGACCTGGGGCTTAAGGAGTTAAGGAATATTTTTTTGTAATTCAATTAGTTACATGCTATGCTGGAGTTTGAACTTGTTTGTCTGATCACAGAATTTCCAGGTGCCATATTCTTTCTAACATGCCATAATACCTCCACTAATTGTGCTGTTATTAAATTAGCTTAGGCTAAGGAAAATTAGAAAACAATTGTTATAGAAATTTGGACATAAAAATGTCCTTAAAGATAGTAACATAGTGCAGAGTTTAAATGAGCAGGCGCAGGAGTCAGAATGTCTAAGTTTGAATTCTGCTCCATGACTTATTAGCTGTGTAACCTTGGGCAGGATATGTAACCTCTCCAAAGCTTTGTTTACTAAATCGGTAAGATAGGAATAGTGATTTTTCTCAGTTGCTCTGAGGTAGGAGCCATCATGTTCATAAGGTACTTAATACATGGTAGGTACTTAATACAGAAATGGCTGGCATTATTTTATATATATGTTATTCTCTAATTTTATATAGGAAGCCAAATGAATCTAGAGGGGATATATCATTTGCCCAGGGTCTAACGGATAGTGAACAAAAGAGTTGTGACTAATATCTCCAACTTCCAATTTATATTCTTGTCATCTTCCTGCTATTTAGTAGGTTAGACCATCATTTCTAAAATAAGTTAAGTCCTGCAATAATTATGTTCTAGAACAACTATGAAATTCAGATTAATTTCAGCATTTAAATAGAGGGAGAAGAAGCAGCTTTCCTAGCAGGTATTTCATTTTTCTACCAGGAATCCTGGGGACTGTAATCCAGATGAGATAAAAGTTGACTATTAGAAACCAGCACATTCTTTAGAAAAAATAATCTACGATCTAGAAAATTGTATGTATCAAATACCTTGTCACAAACTATGAGCAACAATTATGGAAAGACATCTGTTTTTTATTAACCTATTCTTGACAATGTTCTTGGAATATTAGATCATTTGCTATAACATTGGTACTGAATTTTCTATCTGTCCAATCTGAGGGCTTTTTCTCCCTTCCTCTTTGAATTAAGAGGTGCTGCCCTGTGGTATCAGAACATGAATTATTCTTTCTTGAATATAATTTACCTATTCTTACATTACTAATATTCAAAATTCTGTAGTATATTCAACATTGGGATGGCAAGGAAGGAAAATATCTTACTTTTATTGACTTTTTACATTGCATAGAACTTTTCAAGTAGTAATATTTTTATCATCCAGGGTATTTATTTAAGTAAAAAACTCTCCAAAATTTGTTTCCATTGCCCCTCAGAGTAGTGATGGCATATGTCAAACAGTGGGGTGTGATATATCTTTAGCCTCATTAAGTGATGTATCTCCATGTGAAAATCTGGGTATGCTCATATGTGTGATTTTCTCTCTGATTCATTTGACTCGTAGGCGGTATCTATAAAAAACCAAAATGTTTTCTACAGTTTCAAATATTTGAATAGTTTTAAGAACCCAGTAGCTAAACTAAGGATTTAATTTTTCTTCTAGGTATTTGGCACTCTCTGAAAACATTGGAATGATAGGCATACTGAAACAATAAAGAATATTCTTCACCAGCATTCTGGAGCAAATAAGCTAGTCATACATCCTCAATTTACTGTTATTTCTTTCCTTCACTCAGATTTATAGTGCTTATATTCATTCATTCATTCATTCATTTTTTTCATTTTACAAATATTGATCATGCATTTAATACTAATCTCTACTAGGAGTTTCAAGCACAAACATACTTCTATCCTGCCCTCATATCTCACAGAGACAAATGAGCAAGTTAGCATGTCCACACTTAAGTAAACTTAACAAGGCGGTAAGTGATAAGTGTCAGGAATAAGATGCAGATAGAGTACCTAGGGAGTTTAGAGGGCAGATAAATTTTACAGGGAGAATAAGAGAAGATTTGCATAGCAGATAGATATTCTTTTGGCCTTGCAAGAGGTGAAGGAGTTAGAAAATGAAAAGATGGGAAAAAAGAGAGGCAATAGAAGTAAAAATAACCAAGAGATGCGAAAGTAAAATATGCATATGAGAGTAGGGAAATGAGCTAACATTGGTTAAGTCCTGTTGTTCCTAGGTGCCGTGTATGTTATTTCATTTTACCTTCACAATAACCAAATAAAGACGTCTTACTATAAAAATTATTATAAAGATTAGAGTGGAAGACAACATGAAAGTAAAGAAGCTACTTTCTGTCTGACACCAAAGTCCACATTTTTTCCACAACAGCACATCAAGTAGTTAAGAGTAGCATAATCCAGCACAGATGCTTGGATCATGGGGCTTATGAAGCAGGTTAGCGGCAAATAGTTATAGAAGGTTTTGTATGTCATTGAAAGGAAAATTGCAATTATTTATTAGGTGATGGTGAGTCATTCATTTATATATTTATTCAGACAAGCAATATTTATTGAGATTACATTATATATAGGCAATGTTCTAATCCCTGAAGATACACCGTGAACAAGACAGACAATATCTTGGAAACAATATATTGGAAAATATCTTGAAAATTCAAGTTTTATGTGTGACTAAAAGAGAGAAAAAATAACCCTAAACTAATAAAAATCTTTTATTGTTTAGTAAAAGTTACATTAATTTCCCAGATTTACTACAGCAAACTAACATATTGTATCTCTTAATCCCAGACCAGGCTTATTTTAGACTCACACCTAGACTAGGAAACTATATTGTGTGTCCTCATACCTTTTACCTCCATCAAAAAGGAAAAGAAATGATGACTACCTAAGACCTTCCTTGTTTTAAACACCTGTCAACTCTCTCTTCTCTGTATCCGTTATTTTCTCCTCAATATTCCTATGCATTGCAAAGAATCAAAGTTCTCATCAAAATATTTATTTTGGCTCTGAGTCTTTCAGATATAAAACAACAAATTAGCTGTCATCTAATGTAATATGCACTATTTAGATAGCTCGAATGAATAGAATGTAATTATATTAGCATATTTAATGGGTACGGTAATGGTCTGATAACTGTATGAAATATTTTAATACACATTTGTTTTCTTCTTTGCTTAGTGCCCATTTGCCTCCACAGAATAGCAGTGTTTTCCTAGCTCCAGAATTAGTGCTTTTATCTCTGTTACTAAAACAAGTTTTCATAATTCTTTATTGTTCCTTAAAGAAGAATGTGCACATTTTGAGTCAGAAAGAGTTACCTTGATATTTTAGCTGTTAAGATATTTGTAACTTGTCTCAAATAGAGGAATTTCAAATTGTAAAATTTAGCTCACTATTGTTTCAGGTAAAAAAAAAACCCAAAAAGTACACTTTTTTAAGATTAAAAAGGTATCTAAGGATATACATGGAAAATTTATCATTCTGAGAGAAATATTTCCAACGTATTTGTAACAGTGACTAGCCATGAAATATTTAGCATTTCTCTTTTTAAATAAAGTACTTTATAAATATATATATATGGATTTTAATGAAATTTGACCCACTCTGAGATTGCATGTTTGAAAAAAGTATAGTAGTTTGTATTTACTACTCTACTAACTACAGAAACCTAATTTAATATTCTTATGCAATTTTACCAAAACAATATTGCACATAACTTTTCACTTGAGGGCAAGAAAATTCATATTTAGGGAAATCAAGATAGATTAAGAAAAGTTTGAGAACTGTCACTCGCTTTCTAGGTGGAACTCCAACCTCACAGAGTGGGAGGAATTTTGTCTTCCACAGGGCATTTATTAATATCTGGGATCATTTTTTGTTGTTACCACTGGGGAGGGAGGTGCTACTGGCATCTAGTTGATACAGGCTGGTTGTGCTAAATGTGCAATTTGCAGGACACTCTCAACAAGAAAGAACTATCAGGTCCAAAATGTCAACAGAGCCAAAGACAAAGACAAAGTCAAGAGGATGGCAGGGAGTAAACCTGCCACAACTGCAGAGATGCCAAAAGGAGAAAAGGAGAAAATGACACTTAGGATAGTTTATTATTCACGTCAAACATAGCATAAGCATCAGCATAGTTGTGATGCTAATGTGATGGGCCAGGATGGTTGCTAAGCAAGCCCGAGGAATGCAGGGCCTGGAGATCAGCACATTTTGAACAAACAGCCAACACTGTAGAAAACAGCAAGCTTTCCCATCCCCCTGCCTTGTGCAGTGAACAGTCACACAGTAGTCACCTCTGTGGTCCCCTTGATTTAGTTGCCTATGTGACTTCCTATAGAAATTCTTCAGTATCAGGAAACAGATAAACCTTACAGGTCAGCACACTCAGTAAGAAAGTTCAAGGACATTCAAGGCCCACTGGGGACTGCCTCTCCCAATACCTAGAAATGAGACCCTAATAAGACCCTAGAAATAAGCACAAGTTGTAAGGACTTGCTTATCTCTATTGTTCATGAGGATTTTAAATGTAATCACCTCAAAAGTGTTCCATGTAAGGACTTTTAAATTCATAGGGGGAAAAAAATACTGTTTGTTTAAGTTGTTTTCTGCTATATAACCCATAGTGTTCCTGTGACTCCTTTCCAATATTTTCTTTGTCATCTCCTGAGCACCCTGGTCATGGTCCCACCTCAGGGCATTTGTATGCATTGTTACTGGGTTTGGAACCCTCTTCCACCAGATGTCCTATATGATATGTCTCTCTTTTACCTCTTAGAGGTCTTTGCTTACAAGCCATCTCCTCAGTTACCCCTTCTTGGCCACCTCATCCGAAATTGTACACAGCTCAAATCCTTATCCTCTTTTTCCGCTTACGTTTTCTCTTTAGTATTCGTCCTGGGTATAGTTTGCTTATTTGTTATCTTACTAATGTATGCTTCAAGATTTTAGACATTTTTGTTTGTTTCATTCATTGATAGATTCTTAGGGACTAGAAAAGCATGGGGCATATAGTAGCTATACAAGTATTACTGGTTGTAGATGAATGGGTCCTTTGACTTGGCTGTCATTGCTTTCAAAATAGTAATTAAACTGACTAAACAGAACTAAGAATGATGGAAGAATGATTCTTTTTCTGTTCTAAAATAAGGAGCAATGTCAATCATCATTATTATTTTCTTGATTATCCAAAAAGTTGTTTTGGTGTTTACTGAAATTGTCCTTATAATGAGATTTCCTGACTATTTTTCAGGAATCTTGTAAAATTTTACATATTTCTCATGGTTCATTTGAACTTCTGAAACATTTTTTAATGAAAAAAATTAATTATGATTCTTAGTTAATATACACAAGACATCCCTGTCCTAACACACTTTCTCAGGCTCAAAAATCAACATCTCATTTTCTTGCATAGCTTCAAATTCTGTTTTTCTTGCCTAGTTGGATAGCTACCTTGAATAGTTCCAATACTATATACTTGTTTAGATAAATTATTCTGCACTAAATTTTTTTATGGTTTTGCTGTGGAATTGTAAGGATTCATTTAGCTCATTGTAACAAAATTTTTATAGAATACAGCATTAAAATAAATATTTTAACTATCTTCTTTTTTCCTACAGATTATGCTACATGTAGCCTTTGGCATGTTCTATATATTAAAAATAATGCATTCCTCAAAACATTCATTTACTTTGTTACATTTTTAAAAATTAATATTGAACTACTTTTATTTAGTGAGATAGAAAAATTGCAAAATAATACAGAGTTTCCATATATCCCTCACACAGTTTTTCCCAATAGTAACGTCTTACATAATATCATGACAGTTATCAAAACCGGAAAACTAATGTGGATACAATACTACTAATTAAAGACTTTCCTGGAATTTCACCAGTTTTTCCATAAAGGACTTAGTTGATATGTCTTCTCAGTCTCATGTGTCCTATAACAGCCCCTCAGTTTTTCCTTATATTTTGTTTTAATATTTGACTTCCCTTCATAGACACATTTATTGTCTTTCTACATTGTCAGCTAGCAAATATATTTTGGTAAGAAAATAATAAGTGCAGTTTATTGAGAATAATGATTTTTGATTGGAAAGTTGGTCAAACATCTTTCACTTCAGTAATCTTAGTCTATCTGCACTCTCCTCCCCTCATCCATGCCCCACTTTTTCCTTCTTCTAATGAATTATTGCTTATATTAACTTTCTGTGACTCTTCTATTTATGATTTTTCCTTTCACAATTTTGGAGATCAAACTCTAACATAAAATATATAGGTACATTGGAATATGAGTAACACTTCCAGACTTACTGTACTGACTCCTAACCAAACATGGGTCCCTGTGGATCATCTTATTTTTCTGGGGCTTTGATTCATTGTTTGTGTAACGTAAAAGTTGGCCTATGTGGTTCTTTAGCTTCCTTTTATCTCTAAATACTGACTTTGTAACTGGGTTCCTGCTTACTTTTATTATTAGATTTTCCCCTAACTCACTGCTTCAATTTTATAAGGCTACCTGTGGACCAAGGATGGTTATGACTATGTGCATTTCCTTAGATATTTATAGAAGGATCTTGTGAAATAAATTAGTTTTAAGAACTTGACCTCCTTTATCACATTTACCTATCACCCACACATGCATTTTGTTTATTCTTTTTTCTCTCTGGGTATTAATGTGGGTCTGAAACAAGTATACTTTTATTTAATTTAGGATGGTAAGATAAACTCCAGGAGGATAGTCACATGAGATGACACATTAGTTCTTTGTCATGGTAATTATAAATACAATGAAGATTTACAGCTTTTAAGCTCAACTCAGAATTTAATGATCAGGAGAGTGTCAAGATGGCAGTGTAGGTGGACTCTGAACTCACCTCCTCCCGTGGACACAGCAAATTTACAACTACTCTGGGATCAATAACCCCTGAGAGAGAATTGAAAACTGGATAAAAAGAACCCCCACCACAAGGGACAGTCCTGACTGAGGTGGAAGAGGCAAAAATTCCTTTCTGGGGAGAAAAAAAGCAAGCCACAGCACTTCAGGCTGACTGGGAGCAATCCCAAGGTACACAGCCTTCCCTGAAGGAGTGAGGGACCTGAGTGGGGGAGCATTACCACAATAAGCATCCTTTGGACTCAAAACTGAGATGAGTGTTATAATATATAGCTTTGCTGGCTCTTAACTGCAATGGGGAATATCCCCTGGAAAGCTATCAGACATAAGGGAAAACAAACTGGCTTTTAAACAGCCCATGCACAAATTCATTCATTTCAGAAAACAACCTAAAATCACGAGAAAGAAAGGTACACATTGCTTTGGTGAAAAGAGACTCACCTAATAGGCTCTGGGAGTACCTTAGCTAGAGATGAGAACTTTCCAGGGACTGATATGTTGGAAGCAGCCATTATTGTGACCTAGTACAGCCATGCTGACACAGACTCTAACAGATGCCATTGCAGGTCTTCCCCTGGCCTGTTAGCCAAGGGTCAGTCTCACCAGCTAGAGCACAAGTTTAACCCAGCTCAGCAAGAGTGAGTAGCCCACCTAGGGATGGGCCCCACCCAACAGCAAGCCCTCAGGCAACTGTGGGCCTGCATAGGCTGGATGCCTGGATCCTCTGCAGTGGGGCTAGTAGGTCTGCTTCTGTAGGGCAGGGCACGTGTGATGAGTGAGTGGATTGAGAGGGGCATTTGTGGAGTGTGTGGGGCCTCTGCAGTAGGGAGATTGGGTCCACTGCAGTGGTTCTGAGTGAATGCAAAGGGCAGGACTGTGTTGAAGGTGTTTGTGGACTTGTGGATGGTGGGGCTTGTCAGCTGCAGAAGACTTGTGCTTCTCAAACAGCCACAGGGGATCAGCCTCACATTCCAAAACCTGCAACAATAGGGTGATCCCCTGCCTGGGACCAGCCCTACTCAGCTGCAATCCTGAGAGAGCTGAAAACAGCCTTGCACCCCAAAGGCCTGTAGCAATTGTAAGCCCCTGAGCCTAGCAACCAGACACGCTGGGGGCCTACTCACTTAACAGACAGCCTGCAAAAGGAATGTGCTATTAGACTTTGCAGCCAACTGTGCTGGGGCTCCCCATGCCCAATAAAGTGACTGAAGTTTCCATAGCAGCCACTTGCAGCTGAGCATACAACCACCTGTCCAGGGGGATGAAATAGCCTCCCTGGGAACCTGCAGTGAGAGCCACCCTGCTACAACAAGACACACATAGCCCACACAGGGGTCACTCCTGGATCATTTGGAACTGGTGATGAGAGGGAAGCACACTGCTGGGCCTCATAAGGCATCTCTTACATAAGGCCACATCTCCAAGATAGGAGACATAGCTGACCTACCTAGTAAATAGATATAAGCACAGAGAAAGAGTCAAAGGAATATGTTCAAAGTAAGGGAACAGGACAAAACTCCAGAAAAAGAACTAAATGAAACAGAATTAAACAATTGACCTGACAGAGTTCAAATGAAAATTCATAAGAATGCTCACTGATCTTGGGTGAAGAATGGATGAACTCAGTGAGAATGTCAACAAAGAACTGGAAAATATAAAAAAGAACCAATCAGAAATGATGAATACAATACTGGAAATGAAAAATTCACTAGAGGGACTCAACACCAGAGTAGATGATATAGAATAATGGATGTGTGAGCTGGATGGAAGACTAGAGGAAATTACCCAAGCTTAACAGATAAAAGACAAAAGAATTAGAAAGAACAGGAACAATCTAAAGGATCTCTGGGACAATATCAAGTGCATTAACATTCTTATTATGGGTGTCCCAGAAGGAGAAGAGAGAGACAAAGGGGCAGAGAACCTATTTGAATAAATAATAGCTGAAAACTTTCTTAACCTAAGGAAGGAAACAGACATACAGATACAGCAATCACAGAGAGCACCAAACAAGAAAACCACATGAGAAGAGAACAAGAGAAGAAGAAAGAGAAAAAGAAGAACTACTAAAGCACCCAGAAAAAAAGGAACAAAATGGCAGTAAGTGCATGCTTGTCCATAGCTACTTTAGATGTCAATGGACTAAATGCTCCAATCAAAAGGCATAAGGTGGCCTATTGGACAGAAAACCAAAACCCATACATATGCTGCATACAAGAGACACACTTCAGACCTAAAGACATTCACAAACTGAAAGTGAAGGGGTGGAAAAAGATACTCCATGCACATGGCAATGAAAAGACACCTTGGGTAACAATACTTATATTAGACAAAACAGACTTTAAAACAAAAATTGTAACAAGAGACAGAAAAGGGCACCACATAATGATACAAGGAACAATCCAACAAGAGGATATAAAACTTGTAAATATCTATGCACCCAAAATAGGAGCACCTAAATATATAGAGTAATTATTAACATACATAAAAAGAGAAATAGACAGTAACACAATTATAGGAGGGGACTATAACACTCCACTTATACCAGTGGATAGATCATCCAAATGGATGATTAATAAGGAAATGTTGGCCTTAAACAACACATTAGTCCAGATAAACTTAGTAGATATATATAGAACATTCCATCCAAAAACCACAGAATACACATTCTTTTCAAATGCACATGGAACATTCTCCAAGACTGATCACATATTAGGCCACAAAACAAGTCTCACTAAATTTAAGAAGATTGAAATAATACCAAACATCTTTTCTGACCACAAAGGTGTGAAACTAGAAATCATTTACAGGAAGAAAATCAGAAAAGCCACAAAAATGTGGAGATTAAACAAAATGCTACTGAACAATGATTAAGTCAATGAAGAAATCAAAAGAGAAATCAAAAATTACCTGAAGAAAAATAAAAATGAAAATACAACATGCCAAAATTTATGGGATACAGCAAAAGCAGTTCTAAGAGGGAAGTTTACACCAATTCGGGCCTACCTCAACAAACAAGAAAAACCTCAAGTAATCTAAGATGTACCTAAAGGAGCTGGAAAAAGAAGAATAAATCTCAAAATCAGTAGAAGGAAGGAAATAATAAAAATCAGAACAGAAATAAATGAAATAGAGACTAAAAATACAAAAAAAAAAAAAAAAATCAATGAAACCAAGAACTGGTTCTTTCAAAAGATAAGCAAAATTGACAAACCTTTAGCTAGACTTACCAAGGAAAAAGAAAGAAGTTTTGAATAAATAAAATCAGAAATGAAATGAGAAATTACAACAGGCACCTCAGAAATACAAAAGATTTAAGAGAATACTACGAAAACTATACGCCAACAAATTGGATAATCTAGAAGAAATGGATAAATCCTTAGAATCGTACAACCTTCCCAAACTGAATCAAGAAGAAATAGAGATTTTGAATAGACCAATCACCAGTAAGGAGATTGAAACAGTAATTAAAAACTTCCCGAAAAATAAAGGCCAGGGCCAGATGGCTTCCGTGGTGAAGGCTATCAAATGTTCAAAGGAGACTTAATACCTATCCTTCTCAAACTCTTCCAAAAAATTGAACAGGAGGGGAAGCTCCCTAACTCATTCTACAAAACCAACATTACGCTGACACCAAAGTGAGACTAGGACAACACAAAAAAAGAAAACCATAGGCCAATTCACTGATGAACATCAATATAAAAATCCTCAACAGAATACTAGCAAATCGAACACAACAATACATTAAAAAGCTCATACATCATGATCTAGTGGGATTTATTCCAGAGTGGCAAGAATGGTTCAACATCTGCAAATCAATCAACGTGATACACTACAGTAACAAAATGAAGAATAAAAATCACGTTTCTCTCAACAGATGCAGAGAAAGTGACAAGATACAGCATCCATTTATGATAAAAACTCTAAATAAAATGAGTATAGAAGAAAAATGCCTCAACATAACAAATGTCATATATGACAAACCCACAGCTAATACCATTCTCAAAGGAGAAAAACTGAAAGCTATGCCTCTAAGAACAGGAACCAGACAGAGATGCCCACTTTCACCACTCTTATTTAACATAGTATTGAAAGTCGTAGCCAGAGAAATCATGCAAAAAAATGAATAAAAGTGATCCAAATTAGAAAGGAAGATGTGAAACTGTCACTATTTGCAGATGATATGATTTTACATATAGAAAACCCTAAAAAAATCCACCAGAAAACTTTTAGAAATACTAAATGAATATGGTAAAGTTGCAGGATACAAAATCAACATACAAAAATCTGTTGCATTTCTGTACACTAACAACGAAGTAGCAGAAAGAGAAATTATTAATACAATCCCATTTACAATAGCACAAAAAGAGTAAAATACCTAGGAAAAAACTGAACCGAAGAGGAGAAAGATCTGTACACTGGAAACTATAAAACATTGTTGAAAGAAATTGAAGACAAAAGGAAATGGAAAGATATTCCATGGTCTTCGATTGGAAGAATTAACATAGTTAAAATGTCCATGCTTCCTAAAGCAATCTACATGTTCAATGCAATTCCTATCAAAGTTCCAACAAGATTTTTCACAGAAATAGAACAAAGAATCCTAAAATTTATATGGAACAACAGAGGAACCTGAATATCCAAAGGATTCCTGAGAAAAGAGAACAAAGCTGGAGGTATCACACTCCCTAATTTCAAAATATACTACAAAGCTATAGTAACCCAAACAGCATGGTACTGGGACAAAAACAGACACACAGATCAATGGAACAGAATCGAGAGCCCAGAAATAAACCCACACATCTATGAACAGCTAATTTTCAACAAGGGAGCCAAGAACATACAATGGAGGAAGGAAAGTTTCTTCAATAAATTGTGTTAGGAAAACTGGACAGCCACATGCAAAAGAAAGAAAGTAGACCATTATTTTACACCATACACAAAAATTAACTCAAAATGGATTAGAGACTTGAGTATAAGTCCTGAAGACATTAAACTTCTAGAAGAAAACATAGGCAGTACGCTCTTGGACATCAGTCTTAGCAGAAGATTTTCAAGTACCATGTCTGACTGGGCAAGGGAAACAATAGAAAAAATAAACAAATTGGATTACATCAAACTAAAAATCTTCTGCACAGCAAAGGAAACCATTAACAAAATGAAAAGACAACCTAATAATTGGGAGAAGATATTTGCAAACCATACATCTGATAAGGGGTTAATATCCAAAATATATAAAGAACTCATATATCTCAACAACAAAAAAACTAACAACCCAATTAAAAAATGGGCAAAAGATATGAACAGACATTTCTCCCAAGAAGATAAACAGATGACCAACAGGCACATGTAAGGATGTTCAACATCATTAACTACCAGGGAAATGCAAATCAAACCTGCAATGAGATATCACCTCACACAGGTCAGAATGGCTATAACTAACAAGACAGGAAACAACAAGTGTTGGAGAGGATGTGGAGAGAACTCTCATACACTGCTGGTGAGATTGCAAACTAGTGCAGCCACTATGGAAAACAGTATGGAGATTCCTCAAAAAGTTAAGAATACAACCAAGATACAATCCAGCTATTCCACTGCTAGGTATTTATCCAAAGAACACGAAAACATGAATGTGTAAAGATACATGCACCCATATGTTCATCTTAGCATTGTTTACAATAGCCAAGACTTGGAAGCAACCTAGGTGCCCATCAAGGGACAAATGGATAAAGAAGATGTGGTATGTATACACAATGGAATACCACTCAGCCATAAGAAGCCATGAAATCTGGCCATTTGGATCAACATGGATGGAATTTGAGGGTATTATGCTAAGCGAAATAAGTCAGAGGGAGAAAGTCAGATACTGTATGATCTCACTCATGGGTAGGAGATAAAAACTGCAACAAACAATCGCGTAGAGACGGAGATTGGATTGGTGGTTACCAGAGGGGAAGGGACGATGGAGGAGGGCAAAGGGGTGATTAAGTACATGTGTGTGGTGATGGATTGTAATTAGTCTCTGGGTGGTGAATAGGATGTAATCTGCACAGTAATCGAAATATAATGATGTACACCTGAAATTCATATAATGTTATAGGACAATGTTACAGCAATAAAAAAAGAAAAAAGAAAAAAAGAAGAGTTTAGTGATCAATATCTTTCACTGAGCATGATGCCTAAGCAAAGTGTGTGCTTTGCTTTCTTTTAAAATTTCAGTGAACATTATCAATTGAAGTGATGCAACTGTTTGAATGTTTAAATAACCGAGTACACATATGTGAAACATATTAGAAAATATAGCTAATAAAAAAGTCACTTTCTATGAAATTAAATTGCTCAACTGACTTCTAACAGAGTTGCCTTTTCATCTAATATGAAAGAGATTGAGTAATTTAGTATTAATGCAATAAGTTCCAAAGTGTTTTATCTTTATAAATTATAAGCTACTTCATAGGACTAAAAGGAATGTTTAAGAATAGCTGTGGTATTTTACAATCAGAAGTTGAAGCAATTTTTACTCTATTCTCTCTTCGTAGGTAGGCAGAATTGGGTGATAAAGGGCATTAATGAAAATTACTTTCTGTCTCTCCCTTCACAATGAGGACGCATATTTTGTACTCTTTCATGAGATGATTAGTCAGGTGTGACCACAAGAT
Organism: Equus przewalskii; assembly: GCF_037783145.1. Lineage (NCBI taxonomy): Eukaryota > Metazoa > Chordata > Mammalia > Perissodactyla > Equidae > Equus > Equus przewalskii. The sequence continues at coordinate 23,808,172 of NC_091847.1, read as the reverse complement.
GAAACAGAGGAGAGGCTCAGGAAAATGATGTTTATTGTATTCACAGCTCCTAGAGACAAAAGGCACAGCACACCACCCAGGACCACATGGGAAAGACACTAGGGTGGTCAGGAGGCAGCTGACAGTTGTGAAGGGAAAGCCTTTATTGGAGTTTCTGTGGGAAAGGCAAGGCAGGGCAGGATAAAGAGTTTAGGATTGGTTAGTTTGAATAATTCCATTGGGCTTTAAACTGCAAGGGTGGTTGCTAGTTGCCTTGTACCTGGCCCTGGGATGATTAAGGCAGAGGAAGATTGCCTCCTGGGGTATGGGGACCAGACAGCTTAGGTATGGCTCTGGGTTAGTTAGTTTGCACATCAAAGACGTATTCCTGACTGGGCCCTTTGGTATCTCTAAGAACTGGCTATCTCCAAGAGAGACAGTCTCCCCTCAGCTGGAAAAGTTTTTTAAAGTTGTCAAAGTATCATAAAGTACTGATAATAAAAACATTAAAAAATATTTACAATACAACTCTGATATTTTCCAAAAATTTGCAGTGGAGTATTGTAAAATGAGCTATATATTCGTTGCATATCTGTAGGGGTTTTCTTAAATTGGAAGCTACTCTGCCCTGCATGGTATATAACCTGCAGTGTACCATCTGAAAAGAATGAATGTGAAGAGTGTCCTTCTGTCCAGAACATTCAGTTAAATCATTTTCAGATCTCAGGCATGGTGATGGTGCATTAGTCAGTGTTCTCCAGAGAAAGCGAACCCATAGGATGAGTACATAGAGAGAGACAGATACATTTTAAAGAATTGGGTCATATGATTGTGGAGGATGGCATGTTCAAAATCTGCAGGGTAGGACAACAGGTTGCAGATCCAGGGAAAGCTGATATTGTAGCTCTAGTCCAAAGATAGTCTACAAGCCGATTCCCTCTTCCTCAGGTGACCTCAGTCTCTTTTCTCTTAAAGCCTTCAATTGCTTGGATGAGACCAACCCACATGATGGAGGGTTTCTACTTTACTCAATGTGTACTGATTTAAATGTTAATACCATCTACAAAATACTTTCACAGCAATGTCAGGACTGATGTTTAACCAAATATTTTTGTTCCATGGCATAGCCAAATCGGCTCATAAAATTAACCATCGCACACGGCTAGCTGAACCATATTCTTTAAGGTGTGGTAGTGTAAATCAATAGAGAATTCCCATAAAAGCAATAGCTTGGTACCCAGAAATGATTATTATTTGTAGTCATGTTCATGCAGTAAATTATTTGTTCTATCTACATTTATTAAAGACTACCAAATGATGACTTTTCAGGACCTTTTCTTGGGAAACAGTTCTCCATGGATCCCTCACATTTCTGCATGTCTTAGAGTAAGGCATTTATTGCCTTTTATTCTTAAGTATCCTTACAAGGATGTTTGTATGGAAAAGAGCCTTGGAAGAAGAGATAGAAGATTCCTCCAGTGTACAGAGCAGGCCTGCTTTTTGCTCATTATAAAAAATTTGGTTTTCCTAAATTCAGAATTCATCATCTGTAATGAAACCTTATGGGCCCATCCCAGTGGCCTCCAGGGGACTTTAGAGTAAGGAGAGCTGACACCAATCTGCTGATGAACATGCCGCTTACTGTGCCATGACTAAAAGTCCTTTATATCTGACCTACAAGTCTTGTGTCTTCTACCATCACCCATGAAACAGTATGGGCTAACTTGTTATCTTGAAAGGAGGGTAAAGTCTCAGTTCTTAACAATTCTTGAAACTTTGAATTTGAATCATCACTTTGGATTACTTTATTGGTAACTATGATGCATGTACTGTAGCACTCTCTTTGCTCTTATATATGCTCATTACTGAATCAAAGATGAAGTATCTGAATGTCCTGGAGAGACAATTTATATCACCCTCCCCTCCAAATTGAAACTGAGAGTATGTTTCTGATAATAGGAGGAAACCAGTATGTTTTAATATATTCTGTTTGTCTGGAAAATAAGACCCTTATATGCACTTTACATATCTCTTTGGATACACCAGGAAACTATTTTATTCTGAATGAGAGTAACTTGTGTATTTACCTTTCCCGACCTAATAACCAAACTGAGGAAGGACTTGGAATGAAAACGAGGATGAGAACATGACCACTGGGGGCAGATGATGTAGAAAACTTTAGTCTGGTCAAAGACTCCTGTAACACCATGAGACAGAAAATTCAGCAGGCAAACTTTACTGCCACACTATTAATTAAATCAACTTCATTCACTCATGTTAAATACATGTGATCTGTGATGCCTCAGGCCATATTGAAATGCACAAAGAGAATTTGTATTAATTGAACTACATGACTATGAGGCAGAAGAGTTGTCCAAGTGCTGAATCTGAGGTAAGAAAAGGCATTCCCAGCCCTCGGCATGTCTACATGCACACTGCATGCCCAGTTATTTAAGGCACGTGACCATACTCTGCACTCATGCAAACACTTTTGTAATACATTCCAACTCAGAAGAATAATGTCATATTAAGGATGGAAAAACTTGGATACCCTGGAAAAATATAGGCACTGTGTTTTTATAATGACAACCCTGGGGTGGAATTTCCAATTAATATTATGTTAATCAAATTCTGCTGTAAAGCATCAAGACTTACGGATTACTGTTGGAGATCCAGCTTATGCACCTTCACAAAACAAGGCCACTGCTCACATCCTTAACCCTTTTAAAAAAATTCTTATCTTGGGCCCATTTTGAAAAGTAGAAGAATTTATTTTAAATATATAAAACATTAATCCTCTTCTGTTCGATAAATGTGTAATATCAGAAAATCAAACCGGTAATGATGTTTTAGTTTTAGAAATGTGTCTTTCTCCAATATTTTAAAATGCTTATTTTATCTAATCCTAGTATTAAATTAATTTAAGTAACTTTTCTATTTTATTTTTTACTTTTAAATTCACATTCTCTTTTTTAATTTAAATAAATTTTATCTCTTATTATCCTCATTTCCTTAATGGTAGGTATCACATGTAGGAAATGACATCACTAGCTTCACCAATTTTTCACTTAAGTGAAAAGTCTAGCTTTTGATGAGATATGTGTTTTTTAATGTAATATTCATTTATTATGTCCATTTATAGTTCATCCATCTGTTCTGTTTTTAATCTGAAGTATATAGATAAATGTCTCATTTCTTCACTTAGAATGGAACATATAGACATAATCTTAATCTAAAAAAAGTTTACAAGTAATCATTATCTATTAGAATTTTTATTTTTTTGAAGAAGTACAAACATATTGAGAGTCCTTGACCTTTGACAAAATAAAATGGGTATTTTGTGTAGCCTTAGGGAGATTTTGACCAGATTTCAAAAAACATTCATATTTTTTGTTTGCTATTAGCTGTGTAATAATAATAATAATATAGTAATAAATGTTGATTTTGGAATGTAGGATACTTGAACTCTACCCAAAGTATCAAAGCAATCTACCCTAGCAAGAGTCTCTTTATCAAACACCTTCCTTGCATTTTAACAGTCATTTGTTTCCTCGAGCTAATAATTATCTCTGTAGTCACCTTTGTTTGTTTGGAACTTGACTGCCATAAACCTTCGTATGTCCCTGATCACCTGGTTGAAGGATTTTGGTCATAGAGTTTCTAATAGTCAGTCTCAGGCAGGTGTCAACCAAATTCTCTTGAATAAAAAATAAAATGCACATAAAACTGGTACTCTGTATGTCTTAGCATTCCATCTAAGTCATAAGCTATTTAAAGGTAGATACCACATGATATGGAAGCAGAGTACTTCTCTGCTTATCAATGCATATTTGTTGAAAAAGTGATTCATTGATTGTTCAGGCTTTGTCCTACAAGTATAAGAGAGGAAATTCCTCTCTGCCCCATTAAAGATAGACTTAAAATATTCCCAGTTGGCACAAAGACATTTTTATGAGTTTCTTTATTTTAAAATTTGTATTCAGTCTCATTTTTTCCAGAACAGAAAAGCAAAACACATGCACAAAAACAACATTAAAAAACACTCTAGGCTAATTGTTTTATTGCTATCTTAATAGACTAGATGGGTAGCTAAAGGGAAGATTATAATAATAATGATATTTTAGTAATAATATTGACAGCAATATTTATATAACGTTTACTATGTGCCAACCAGTATTTTAAGAATTTTGCGTATATTAATTTATTTAATCCTCAAAACAATCTTATGAGTGAAACACTATCATTACACCTATTTTAAAGATCAGGAAATTGAAGAAGAGGAAGGTTAAGTAACTCACTCAGAGAAAGTGACAGAGCCTAGAAAATGTGATTCTAGAAATTGTGATCCTAATGATCTCTTTATGCTGTTTAAGCAATTTCATTTTTCAAAGACAAAACAAGTAAACCAATTTGGGGCAGGACCTCCCAAGATCTGCTTTTTAGAATTCAATTCCATTCTCCATTTATTATTTATTCACAACCAACTCTGCACATACTATTTCTAGTTAAAGTTGGCCTCTGTTCGAAATATAAGGACATATTACTGAATAATCGTTTTAAAAGAGAAAAATATAAGGTATATTTCTATCAACCAGCACCCATAAGGAAAAGAGCCAGAATATATATATAAAATATTTTTAATCCTGATAAATTAATAAAACTAACATGTGTGGAGAATTTACAATATTGCAGGCAGTGTGCTAAGTGTTTTACATGCAGTAGCTAATTTACCCCTTGTTATCACCCTGCAGAGTGGGTGCTATTATTACCTTCACTTTACAAATGGAGAAATTAAAGATCAGAGTGACTGAGTTGTTTACCCAAGTCTCAGAAAGAAAATTTCAATCCAGGCAGTATTGCAACCACTTCATATGAAAAAAGATAAAGAGTCTCAAGTCAGACGTCAAAAGGAAAAGTTTTAAAAATAAGGTTATTGAAGAAGGAAGTTTCCATGGAGTAGATTTCAAATGTAATACAATTTTTGAAAACCAACTAACAAGATAAAAATCAGCCATAGACTATGATAAATAGAAAAGGAAAGAATAAACAGCTGCTCTCTTTCCATTATGCCAGAGCAGGAAAGTGCTCAGTAAAATTAAGTGTCAATAAAGTAAAGACAAAATTAAACTTTTTTTCTAAGCATAGGCACAATTAACCTGTGAAAATTACTCATATTGGGTGGTAATGAAGCAGATAGCTTAGTGAAATTGAGAACATATCTGATTCACTATAATGGGATTTTCAGCTAGATCAAATCACGCGTTGTATTAGTGATCCTGAGTCAGGGCACATGCTGATTAGCAGGAAGGGTCACAAAAGAAAATTTTATTTTTTCCAAGGCCAGAAGGGCCATGATTAAAGAATATGATAATAGTAAATATTTATTACATCTTCATAGGAGGGATGTCATGTAGATTTCCCAGTAGTGTGTAAATGCACAGCTTTGTCTCGAATGTACCACTACCTATTCCTTTGTCCAGTGATTTCCAGTTGTCCACCTCATACCCAGGAGGAAAAGAGACAAAGGCTCCCCTGGGTTTGAAAGAAGAGGAGTTCACAGCAATTTCTCATTTGATAGAGGAATGGAACTGTCTTTATGATATTGTGAACGGCTTAGGGGGTTTACCAAATGGCAAAAAGGAAAGAACAGGATTCACCATAGAAACAGTGCAGTTTTAAAGATCTCTACATTGGGGATAATCTGACTTAGGTTTTATCCCAATTCTACCACTTCTTGTGTGATAGTAGACTATAAGCCTTCACTTTAACGTGTTAGAGTTTCTCTTTCTACAAAGAGTTTGAATCAGATGAACTCATAAGATTACATATTTATAATATTCCTCTAAATTATCACTGGCTGTAACTGACAGAAGTCTATAATAGCATCCTTTTTAAAATAAGTCTAGAATATACAGAAATATTTCAGTGTTTTTTTGAGATTCACTGTTCATGCAGTTCCATAATGAAAGCCTGTTCTGGGCTTTCAAAGGTGTGCTTCTGCTGGCCCTGTTCATTCCTTGGTAAAAGGGCATTCGCATTATTTTAATTATTTAGCTAACATATTACAAGTTTGAGTGTGCTTGCTTTTTGAACATATTACTTGTTCATATTGCTTGATTTTCCTTCTGAATAGTCTATATCACTGTATTTTTATTCTGAGAAATTACTTTTTAAACCTTTTTCTCTCAACACTTATATTTTCCAGTTTTTCCTCAGATCACTGTTTTGTTTAAAATATTTCAAGAGAGGGCCTGTCATTCATATAAAATGTCATTCAAAATAAGATTGAAAAATTTTCTACGGACTGATGATATTTGAAAAATCACACTATAAATAACTTATGGATCAGAAGTCATTCTGTTTTTTTTTTAATTTTTTGTTTTTTATTTTCTATTTTTTTGAGGAAGATTAGCCCTGAGCTAACATCTGCGCCGTTCCTCCTCATTTTGCTGAGGAAGACTGGCCCTGAGCTAACATCCGTGCCCATCTTCCTCTACTTTATGTGTAGGATGCCTGCCACAGCATGACTTGAGAAGCAGTGTGTGGGTCTGCACCCAAGATCCAAACCGGCAAACCCCAGGCCTCCGAAGTGGAATATGCAAACTTCACCCCTATACCGCTGGGCCGGCCCCAGAAGTCATTCCTTTTTGAATTAAACTTTTTGTTAAGTAGACCATAAGCAGTGGACGCTATTGTAAAATTTCTTTCTTTCTTGTTCTTGCTCTTTACAGATCTAGATAATGTGGAGGGCATTGCTGTGGACTGGATTGGAAATAACCTTTATTGGACAAATGATGGCCATAGGAAGACTATTAATGTGGCCAGGCTGGAAAAGGCTTCTCAGAGTCGGAAGACTCTTTTAGAGGGAGAAATGTCCCATCCCAGAGGGATCGTGGTGGATCCTGTTAATGGGTATGCAATTCTTGATCAGCTTTCTATAAGGAAAATGATATTAAACTTGTTTTTTATGTATGTTGTAGTAGTAATTTTTATTTAAATTCACATGTGAATTCACACATGAATGGTCTGATTGGGAAAAGTTATGTTCATTTAATGATTTCTTCTCCTAGAGAATGTGCTAAATAAACATGTCAAAATACATTGAATTGAAATAGACAGATTATTTGTATAAAGGATATGTTTAGTTGATTTATTTGGAGAAGCACCATAATCCTCCATTTTAGACAGCCTGACACCAAGGTAAATAATCAATTCAGTCAGAGAATCAATCAATTTAAATTTTAAAAGCTATTGAAATTTAATATATTTAAAAAACAGCAGAGATTTTTTTTATACATTTACCGTGAGCCAGGCATTTTGTGAAATAGTTTACGATGCTCCTAGTCTGTAATTCTCACAATAATTCTTTGAATTCGTTGCTATTCTCTTCCTTGTTTTACAAAGAAGAAATTGGTAACTGATTTGCAAAAGACCATTCAATTATTAAGATACTGGGTTGATATTTAAACCCAAGCAGCCTGTCTCCCAGACGTGACTCATAGCTACTATACTCCACTACTTCTCACTAGTTTAGATTGGTGATCACATGATTTTAGACATAACCATAGATTCCATATAGTGACATTATTTTGAATTTGGTGCTATTCATTTTAGGATGGAATATTTTGTGTAATTGTTGGGAATATATTTCCTTTGATTTTTATTCAGAGCTATTACCTGAACACAAACAATAGTGTGCATATAGAAATATAAAAAAAATGTGAAAATTGCTAATAGATTCTCAAAATTAAATGAATGGATTGTATGTTTTACACATACAGTTGTTGTGTGTGGTTTTTATCCTCTCCATGGCTTATATTTCACTGTTTCAAAATAGCATCACATAATGAATATTCTTTATACTTTACTACACACAAACAAGAAATACTTAATTGAATAGGAAGCTTGTGACTCCCTTATAAATCGAGATCACCAGATTGCAGTTGGTAGACTTTTTTGTGTTGAGAATAGCTTCAAATGCAATCAGGGTGCATCTTCCTAGGCTGACACTGAAGCAGCAGATGAACTCATTGTATGTGTTTTTGTCAGGCATAATAATAAACTAATTTCAGTGATTTTATATGTGGATTTTATAATTATCTGTTCTATTCCTGGACTTTTAAACCAAGCTGTCTATCTGACCTTTAAACCAAGAAAATCTTAATTTTAACAGAAAATATTTATTCCACACTGTCTAAATCTACTTGAAGCAAAATGTTTCAAAAATGTCTTAAAATAGCATCTTCCTTCTCAGTATTCTGTGAGAGAAAAATATTTTCCGATAGAAAAGGGCCTTTGTGATGCTCAGGGAGATGACACGAATGTAGCGGTCATAGACTTACATGATTTGGAAGGAAATTGGGAAGTCACTATTCCCATCTCTCTCTTCAAATTCGGCAATCCCCTTCAACGCTTCCCTAATGGGAAGGCATCCAACTTAGATTTGAAAGCTATAGCATCTACATACTATTTGGGTACAATTCTGATTGATATGACATTTTTTCTTTTCATTGAGGCAACATCTGCATCCCTGTAATATCTGTCTACCAACTGATCCTCTATTTGCCTGTGTGCTACAAAGAATGACTCTAATACCTCTTCTGTCAGTCAGACTGTCAAATAGAATACTGCTGTTATGTACCAACCTGAAAAACAAACATGTATGTGATGTGTATACACGCACACACATTTTTTTCCCTAACAATATACTATGCCCGGAGCATCGCACTATATATAAAATGCTTAAAAAAAAAACAGGTATAGCTTTCACCCTCATGAAGCATCTTGTGTTATCTGCAAGGAGAGGGTTGGGAAGATGCAACAACAAATAAGTACCAAGTGAGAAACTAATGTAATTTCTACAGACCGAACTGATAGAGGAAAACAAATAGGCTGACATTATGAAAACTAGCAGATAGAAACCTGTTTAAATAGATTTGCTGAAAGGCCTCTCTAAGGGGGCATTACTTAAGCTGAGACTTAATTGTAGAGAAGAAACCAGCCATGGAGAGTGAGGCAAAGAGTATTTCAGATCAAGAGAATGGTACATTTGTTGGGCAAAAACTTGACTGTCAGAGGAACTGAAATGAAGACAGTGCTGGGCTGGATTGTAGATAGAATGGGGAAAAGTGACTGAAGATGCGATTGGAAAGGAAAGCAGAGCCTTGCCCAGCATGATGAGAGCTTTGTACTTTGTCTTCAGTGCAAGAATAAAGTAGAGAAGTGACTTAATCTGATTTATATAGTTTGTTTTTTTTTAAACTAATCCTACTGCTCTGTGGAGAATGTATTAGAAGACAGTAAATGTAGAAATGGAACCATGTAAATTTAATTGTCCAAATAATTGTTTGGCCCTAATATGATCTTAAAAAAAGAAGACACAATTTTGAAAACTTTATTTAAAATAGCATAATATAACTTTAAGCAAAACATTTTCAGAAAAAGAAGCTAATTTATTTACATTTTTTTCTACCATAATACCTATTTGCAGCTGTACACAGAAGGAGATAATCACAGATTTTTCTCTACCATAATAGGCTATTAACAAAAGTTACTCATTTCAGACATATGCTTTATCAAAAGCTTCATAACCTATTACAGAATCAGTAAAGGACTTATCCATTTATTTCTTTATTAAAATATATTACTAACTACAACATAGATCAATAGATATTAGTAATACAATAGCTGTCCTCAAGGGGTTTATAATCTGGTATGCTTGGTGTGTACACACACAATTATCTACAAAATAAAATAGAATGAAATACATGCTCTTCAGAAATTCACTGAGGTTTTGAATCCAGAATTGAGCTGTAGAGGATGAATAGGATTTCCAAATGAATAGAGTTGGTCTCAGGGCTTTTGGGTGTGCAGTCATAAGGTCAGTCAGTGTACTCTGAAGTGAAAGTGTAAATAATTATTTAGAGGGGGGGAAGCTAGCCATGCTTTGAGGTGAGATGAGCTCATTAGGGCTAGAGCAGAGAGCATGTAAAGGGATAGTAGGAGATGAAACTAGAAATATGCAGAAAGCTTCACTGTTGTGATTAAAAGTTTGGATTTACTTTGCTGACAACAGAGTAATTGGAAGGTTTTGAGGATAAAAGTCACATTTTTCAATTCACGGTTTAGGAAGACTAGTGATAGCAATATGACAGCTGTATGAGAAACAACCCATTAGGATTTCCCTTTGAAAAGAGAAGAAAGACAGACTGTAGTATTTATAATACGAACAGAAAAGTGAGGATTGAGACAGAAGACACTGAAAGAATAGGATTGGCAGACCTCAACAATTGTTGAAATGGGGATAAAGCTGAAGGAGGAATCGATTATGATGGCACTGTTCCTCAAGCTGATAGCTACAGATGAACTCCCTCCATTCCAAAAATTTCACATTTCATAATTGATGCCAATAACTTAGAAACCTACATCTCCAATTCTGATTTCTCAGAATATTATCCATATGAAATATGTCCAAAGCTGAGTGCATATTTCCCCCAAATGAAGACCTTCTGTATTTCTTTCTCAATTAATAGTACCACATCCTTTAATGAACAGCTAGATATTATGTTAGCAACTAAATCAAGTTTTTCAATGGTAAAATTTGTTTTGCCTCCATGGCAGAGAAGCTCTTAAGGATTTAAATATTTCTAGAATTGATCATCAGATAATGCAATTTAATTTGGGGACATGATTAATATTAACAAAACCAAGCTTAGTGCTGCAGGGTACAAATATGAACAAGAAATAATCCCTGCCCTTAATTGTATTAATTTTTCATTAAAATCATCAGACATGCAACACCATCAAATACAAGATATAAATGCAATAGATACTATAAAATAACTAAAAAATGTCACTAAAACACAAAGGAAAGAGCTTATTTTGACAGGAAGGCTCGGGATAGACTTCATAAAAAATTCCATTTGAATAGGGCTTTTCAATTTTTCTTGCCATATTAGGAGAAAGCCAGCTTAGCTTAATTTTATTTGATGAATTCCCCGAATCCCACCTATAAAAAGATTTATATTAGTTCCTGCTTATTTTATAGGTTATTTTTCCTATTTTGTGTGTTTAGGAATCATCACATTTGACACTGATTATAAGGCTTTCACAATGTAAATTCTAATCAGATAATGGTGGGTCGATGATGATCGCATATCTAGTCTCTGTCAGGTTGGAATCACTTATTTAAAATTTTGTTTTCTTATATTTTGTTTGAATAAAAATAATCTTAGGTAATGGATCAGATCACAAAGGATTCTTTCTGCAAATAGCAAAACAATATACAATTTGTTTAGAATATCCAAAATTATCCCTCATGTGTGTTTGTGTGCACGCACATACACATGTATGTGTGATCAGGGTTAAAGAGTCATGGAAAAAAATGCTACTGTGATGAAAAGGAAAAGCTAGAGGGAAAGATAATTACAATTTAACAAGTTATTAATTAGCAATAACAATAAATGCATTGATTAACCATATTTAAGATTTCAGGGAAGTTTCAATAGAGATGAAAAGTTGTGTATTTCCCTTTTACATAGTTTAATTTTGTAGTTGAAGTAAAGTACTTATACCTAACTAGCATGGAGTTATAGCAAATGGAATGACTCATCCATTTGTTCCTAATTTGCCCCGATAATAAGACCACTTGAAATATGTGCAGGATGCAAGATAAGCAGATTGCCTTATTTATTTCTAGGATTAGAATGTGTTTTGACTTAATAAAATTCACCAATCTCAAATACTTCCTCTGGTCTAAAAAGGCATATCAATGTAATTGTAAATTGTTAAGAGAATTTAAAAAGAGCTTAATTGGCGAGAAATAATGGATGGCGTGTTACATCCTCAGTTGTCCCGAATCTGCCTGTTTAGATCACAGTAGGATTTTTAGCCATGGATACAGATTTTTCCCAAATTACCTCAGAAATTCTTTAGAGCCCACAAAATGAGAGAGGCAGAGGAACTAATAAGGGCATTTCTAGGGTAAGCAGCTTAGAAAAGCTTTGGAGCTTTATAAAGTTCTATCTGAGGTGACTGAATTAAAACCTAAACTTTAATTAATAACTCAGGAACTTTCACATGACCCTCAAGCAACACATGTGGAGGGTTTTAACCTTATTCATGAGGAAATTGGAACATTAGCTCAAGGCTCCCTCTCCCACTGTTCTAGCTTACACAAAAGATTTGTTTTTAAAGGCAGATGCTTTTGTTTGAGATAGAAATTAAAGCTCAAAATCTCAAGGTCAGTCAACCTGCTGTTATTAAACTTATGCGCAGCTAAATCACCTTCTGTGGGTTTTGGGGTAATAATAAGCAGCAATAAAGCATAGATCATTTGCATCAGGAAGAGAAATTAGACCATGCCAAACAAACCCAATATGGCTGTGCCCTTTAGAACAAAGACAATCCAATTGCCTGTCTTAAAAAATAATAATTCATCTGAGATTAAATAAAGTTTGGAGTAGATCATTAACTGTGCCACGAGTTCTCATGTCCGTCAATCTGCTTTTTAATCACATAATTGATTATATGTTTTATGAAGTGGATAACATTTAAAAAAACAGTTAATAATGCCTCAAAAATCATTACCCAAATTTGGTATGAACACCAAAGAAAATCAATATTTGGCCCTTCTGTTGGGTTAATTAATGAGTGAGGGTGGTAGTGGGTTTTCTGTAGTGTGTCTCAATGGACTGGCTCCGCTGAACAAGTCTTTTCTTCCCTTAGTACTTCACAGTTGCCCCTCCCTTTGGCAGATAAGCATTTAAATAGGAAACCACATCAAAATGTAATGAGATTTCCTGGAGGTGCCAAATGTGGAGAAGTGTCCCTCTATATGGTGGCTAGTTGAAATAACATGTGTGTGCTCTTGTTTGTAATGTCTTAGTTGGATGTATTGGACAGACTGGGAGGAAGATGAAATAGATGACAGCGTGGGAAGGATCGAGAAGGCCTGGATGGATGGCTTCAATCGGCAGATTTTTGTGACTTCAAAGATGCTGTGGCCAAACGGTTTAACTCTGGACTTTCACACCAACACATTATACTGGTGTGATGCCTATTATGATCATATTGAGAAAGTGTTTTTGAATGGAACTCACAGGAAGGTAAAAGACAAATGCTGCTGTTTTTAACCCGCAGGCTTCTTCTTTCACAGAGCCTTGTTGAGTTGTGTTAAAAATACTTTCAAGTTTATTTTTACCCCTCTGAGGTGGCTGCCAGTAGTCTCTGTGGGGTGGCTAAAGGAGGCTGAGCATTAAGTAATGCAGCTGGCACTTGCCTCCGGGAGACCAGGCCCAGCTCACTGTGGTATGCCAGGATTTGTGGGATTTTTAAAAGAAGCTCTCAGGATATCAGAGCCGTTTTAAAATGCAGTTTGTCTACATTATTGATGACTTTTCTATGACCAAGCAACCCAATTCTATTCAAATATCTTCAATATTTGCAGCTGAAATTTAACATATATACTATGAAAAAGGAATTATAATGCATTTATTTGAATAAAGAACTTCATGACATTGGAATTGAAAGACAGGAATGAGCTGAACTTCAGGCATGTTGGTATAGGAGGGTCCCTTTCACTCCTAATTGTAAGACCATGTTATATCCCTTGGCTGTTGGATAAGCAATATTTCAATATACACGATGACGCTAATTACTCAGACCAATTTCTATCCTAGGATACGATACTGGAATATCATAAAGAAAAGAGAGAAGGAAAAGTGTCAGGCAAAGTCATTTTAATGTTTGCATTTCTTGACCATATATGTAATGCCATATATGAGAGAATTTAAATGGACGAAATGTAAATGGTCGCCCTCAAATAACATGTCCTAAAAACAGAAAAATATGCTCACATTGTGAAATCCGATTTTCAAATATACTAAAAGAAAATATGAGTTGAGATATTAGTTAGATCATTATCTGTTATATTTATTTGAATATCATTTTCTCTAAATATTTAGTTATGTTCTAAAGGTTAGCTCTGACTTTTTCACAATGTGTTTATATTTTACAGATTGTTTACAGTGGGAAAGAGTTGAACCATCCTTTTGGACTGTCGCATCATGGGAATTATGTGTTCTGGACTGATTATATGAATGGTTCCATTTTTCAACTAGATTTGATAACAAATGAGGTGACATTACTGAGACGTGAAAGACCACCCTTGTTTGGGCTTCAGATTTATGATCCACGAAAGCAACAAGGTATTAAAAACCAAATAAAATTGCTTCTGAGCTTAACATATAATAATACTTCACAGTAGTTGCAGAAAGATTTTATTTTGACAGTGTTGCTGAAATTTTATGATAAAAGGTGTCTAGTCACTCGAAAGTCAATCAAATCTTAGACTTTGTTGCCATAAAATTTTATTATTTATTGTTCACAATAGCCTGAGTGAGTAACTCTGGGAATTCTATTAGAGCGAAGTGCAAGGTTTTCTCCAAATACTTCTTTTTTCATGTCATCTTCACTGAAGAAGACTGTTCGTTAAAGTGAAAAAGTCCTCTTAATCTTTTCAGAGTATTGTGAGCAGAGAGAAAAACTTTTAGTGGGAAAGGAATATTATGGGAAAATATTCAAAAATACATTATACAAGGAAAATAGTATTTTTAAACGTATAATTATATACTTAGTTTCATGTACATTTAAGGAAGCTTTAATTATTTTAGATGAAATGAAAGTGAAATAATCTACCATGATACTCATATTTTAATAAAATCAGATAATATTGTATATTTTATCTACATGAGTTATTAATATTTATTAGGCCATACATAAATGGCATGACTCAGAACTTAGGTATTAAACAAAGAAAACAATTTAGGGGGCTGGCCCCGTGGCCGAGTGGTTAAGTTCGTGCGCTCCGCGGCAGGCAGCCCAGTGTTTCGTCAGTTCGAATCCTGGGCGCGGACATGGCACTGCTCATCAAACCACGCTGAGGCAGCGTCCCACATGCCACAACTACAAGGACCCACAACGAAGAAAATACAACTGTGTACTGGGGGGCTTAGGGGAGAAAAAGGAGAAAAAATAAAATAAAATCTTTAAAAAAAAAAAAAAAGAAAACAATTTAGTAATTACGTGGTTTGTTATGAATCTAAGTAGTCACTACTTTTTTTTTATGGAGATATTCTTGTGAAAATTTTATAAGCATACTTTTTAATAAATTTAGGATGAAAAAATTATATCCTGGGTTTTTCAGTGTGTGTGTTGTCAATAGGAAGTTACCTAACAACAGGAGTTTTTTTGAAGGTATTTTCATCTAAATCAGAGATTTTCAAAGCAAACTGTCTCATTCAAGGGCTTCATTTTTTTTCTACTGTATCAAAATTGCCTCTGAGATAAAAATGCAATTTTATAAAATAATGGAAATACATAAAGTGAGAAGCTTCAATAGCTAATAAAAGATAAAATTATCTTATAAAGAATAAAAATGGAATTATTTGAGATGATATGAGCTATAGTTGTGAACAAGAAACGAAGAATAGAGACGATTGCCTGGATAGATCAAATGGTAATGTTTTCTGTTACATTCACATCAACCCTGCTCCCCCCACCACCATTGTAATTTGTCTACACTGAACTGGAGGCAAGTCTATGAATAAGAACAGCAGTTCTCATCTCCTGCAGGGTCTTGTTTTCAGGATTGTTGTTTCCTCTGATTTCATAATCATTAGTTTCCTGGGTTTCATTACACCGATCAGTATACAATCGCTTTTCCCATTTCCATTCTCTTTGGAAATTGTTCATCTTGAATGTCATTACTGACCTCCCTCTAGCCAAATCCCATGATGTTTTCACAGTCTTCATTTTCTTTAAACTTCTAGTTGCTTTAAAGTATAATACAACACATGGGATGAGAAATGCCCCGGCTTACTGTAAAATGAATTTAGGCTTAAATCTGGATCTTAACATTTTCTCCTTCTGGAAATTTGGACAATCATGAAAGATTTAGCAGAGATAAGAAATGCTTTCTTCACAAATCCTGTAAGGATTAAATAACTGTTTGTTATATAAGAGTAAGATTTACTTAGAATAGTGCCCAGCATACATTTTATGTTATTTAATTTGCTCTTACCACTTCTCAATCAGTAGGCATATATTTTTAAGTTTCCTTTCATATGAGCATTTATAATAAATATTCAAAGGAGTAAAGAGTCACAATCGTACACAACAAAGAACATGTCTCTGATAGGAATATGAGGAACGTGTTCCCATATTCATGAGGAATATATCTGGTATTCCCAACAGTGCCATTGACATATAATTGTTCATTGCTATCCCTTGGATGGACAATGTTCTTTTAAAAGTGATTTTAAAATTTTTTTAATTAAAGGACATTAAAATGAAAACTTAGCTTTGATTACTAAACTCTTTACCACCTTTATTGTAGAAACCGTTATGTTCTGTCTTACTGAGAGATATGTACGGACAAATTGATTGGTTATTTTTCATTAACATAGGTGAAATAATCAATTAGTTTGAGTTTTCTACCCAGACTTTACGTAGCTAAGGATTGACTAGTACTTAACTGGATCTTTTGAACAGACAGTATGGAAAGGAGGCCTTGTCAATATCTTTTTCACTCAGTCAATAGACATTGAAATTCAACAACCTACTTAGGATCCAAATTTTTAGTATCTTTTAATACATTGATCAAAGCAGCTAGCTTATGAAGCAAAGTTACACTCAGGTGTTCAAATGCAGACATGTTATCCTACCATGTTATAATTTTCTCTCAGTGGTGTTTCTCATTGCGTCTTTTGAACATCAGATATTAATATATATTCAGAAACATATAATCAGTGGCACATAAACTTTGGTTGTATAGTGTCCTGTTAAACTGTTTTTCTAAGGATAAAATAGTTGCAATTCAATAGAAAACCAAACCCTAAGTAGTACATATCACTATTTCTTCATGGAATGGAATAAACTAGTCTTATACAGCCTTGTACTTTCTCCCTCTCTTTCTTTCTCTCTGAAAGACTATGGTAAATGACTATATTTACATACATAGTTTTTATATACTATATTTACTTAAATAGTATTTATACATATGTCTGTAAATATATATACACTCATGTAAGTATAAATACGTAGATGATAGATAATATCACACAAAAACACACACACTACCCCATAGAAACACTATGAAAAATATTCAGGAATGCTGTTAATGTAACATCTAAACTCTTTTAGACTCAGTGTTGGAAAATTAATCAGTTAATTTAACCTCTCCAGATCGGGAAAGTCTCATAAAATTATTTGGTAATATACTAGCTAACTTCAGGAAGGTAGATATATAAGCATACAAATCAGAAAACTACCTCTAGGAATGAATTCCAAAGTAATTCTTAGGAATTTAGGGTTAAAATATTTTTCTCATAAGCTACCATTATTTTTTCTGATTTAATTGATAAACTTTTCTTTTTCATTTACATTTGATATTTAGAATAATTTTTACAGCCCTCTCCTGAAATTCCTCATATAAAGTAGAGCAATTGTATAAATCGTACATACTTTTACCTTCTTATTCACTAGGTTCAGAAGCACACTTTTGTTTTTTCCCACGTTTTAGAGAACAAGAAAAACAAAGCTAAGTACAATATTCTAAAAAGTGTTGATGTATAGTATCCTATATCAAATTAAAAATAACAGATTGGCTTCTTTGCCAATATATGAAATTTATTAACCAGTAGTTAAATGTAATTATAATCATTGCAAAGTAGGCTAAACATTCTTATTCAAATCTCCGAAAGATAGTTAATATAGGTACTCTTGATTTCTTTAACACATATGAGAAACCCAAGTTTCAGGCAGATGTAGCCATTTGCCCTCAGGAAACAATGAGGCAGGGATAAACTGGAATTCGAATTCAGGTTTGTCTGACCACAGCATATTTTGGTGTGATTAATTTATGTGGCCAATTTTATTTACGAAAATTATATAACCACTATACCTTTAGATAGAAGGAAAGGGACATATGTTTTCTTTAGTCATTATAACTTTGCCATTGATAGATTTGTATTCAAAACTTTTTTTTTTTTTAATGTAAAGTTCCCCTTGACTACCTTTGCAGAACCAGGTTTCTGAGATCTTAGGTTACAAAGCACTGGTACAGACACAGCAATTTTTATTCAATGCGTGGCATGTTTATTAACCACATTACTTTAGAAGTCTGGTAAGGTTTATGTTTAGTGATAGGGCCATCATCACAAAATTTCTCTCTTTATTTTCAAATTTCCCATTTTGGAGGTAATCAGCATCAAAAAATAACTCAAAATACTAACCAGGCTTTCATAGTTCACACACACGCACACTCTCTCTCTCTCATGTAAATAGCTTCAAAGTAAGTGAAATGTAAACACCATCTTCAATGAGCATATAACTCTACAAGAGAGAAAAGTAAGATACATTCTATCTTTTCCTCAGGTTGACTGATACCATTCAAAGTTGATTCTTCTGAAATTTTCCTAGATGAAATGTATACCTCATCTGGACTCAGGATCCCACTCTACTAGTCTTTATCTAACTTTTAGAATGAATGTGAAGTCTAATTTCTCTTCTAAACTGCAAACCAGACTCCCTCTCCCTCAAGTAGAAAAAAAGATCTCCCCAGGTTTATGTGTGTTATATTAGGTGCAGAGACTTCTAACTGCACATATGACAAAACTCTGAGACATCAAGAGTCCAGGACCAAAATGGGAAAGGAGATTTCTTCTTCTACTATTTTGAAGAAAATTCAGACAAAGGGAAGAATGAAACAGTGAGATTCCTTCGTGCTGACGGCTTATGTATTTTTCCATTTGCCAGAAATAAAAGATACTTTATTAATAAAAGTTAGATTACTAAGGTCTAAAAGCATTGACATATTAATATAGGCTTGTGAACTATTTACATATATAATTTGTGTCTTTATTACTGTTCTATGAAAGTTATAATACACCTTTAAATAATCTACTTTGAAATGCAAAGTATTTAGACAGAGTATATATTTATACTCACTCACATACAAACAAGAAAAGCCCTTTATCTTGTTAACACAGACATATCTATCCACATACTTGTACCGTGTAACTACACCCCCAAATGATTGTTTCTCTCATTCAAATTTGCTAACTAGAAGTTACTTCATTCATCAATTCAACTAATGTTTATCAAACACACACTCTGTGCCAGATACTGTTAAGGGGCAGAATAATGCTACTTCTCCAAGACACAAGATCAGAGAAAAAAAGACAAAGTTTTTGACTCAGACAGACTAAACCTTGAACTTAGTTTTAAAAGCTACTCCTCAGTTGTTTTCCTTGCATATTTGATTTTTTTTAAAAGTATCTGCTTCCAAAGTAACTTAACCTAGGATTTAATCTTGTTGTTTTCAGTATGTTATTTTTCTGTCCTTTGTAGATCTAATTTTATTTTTCATATGTAAATAAGAGTATAAGACCATGAATTTTAGATTAAGAAAAATCCTGTGCCTAATTATTTAGAAATAGTAATGACAATAATTATTATTATCTAGAAATAAATAATAATCCTTGTTCTAAATCCTTATTTTTAATCAGGATTATTTCTTATTTCTAGACATTAGAAAAGTCATTTAAACCCTTAGATCTTTAGTAGTCCCACTTGCAAATGAGATAAACCTACATTATAAGTGTCATAAAAATTGAATTAAATTCAATTTATATGTGCGGTAACTAGCCCTAGGACATTATGGGTTTTCAATAATGATAGCTATCAATATGTTAATTAATGCTTTCATTGATATTTACGTATAAAAGTTTTTCGATGCTGTTTTTAGTCAATCATGTTTTCGCGAGAATCTTTTCACATGAAACGTTACTAGAAATTCAATAGACGATCACATGAGCTCTATCTGGAATATATTCAAGTAGTAAATTCAAAAGTATATTGGGATACTACTAAAATGAAAACAATAAGTAATTCTGATGAGAGATATGGAATTGTTCAAATTAATTTAGATTTTGGATTTCTATCATGACAGAACAAATACCAATTCCTCTCTTTTACTATATAGTATTCACAGAAAAAGGAATATAATTAAAAGTTTGAATAACGGTCATTTATTTCTGAATACTTAAGTTTTATATTCAATGAAAATTTTTAAATATGAATTGTACTATTGAATTAAAGAATATGATATTTAGCATATATTTTTCAAAATGAAAATGTCCTGATATATTGTTTTTGGTACTTTCTTATTTCTTGCTGTTTTAAATTCTTCATGTATTTCTCAAAATATTTTGAATTAATTCTAATTTTCCAGAATCTTAATGTTATTAAAATATTAAGTATACAGTTTAATCCGATGCATAATTTACATAACATAGACAGAACAGCTAAGCGTCCTATGACGTATTACATTTTTATCCCATGGTCATGGAATAAACATGATTATATCTGGAAACTGCTTAAAACATTTTTGCATTCTATTTTGGAAAAAGCCTGAACTAAGCTTGATTATCCTCTGAGTTCAGAAAGTGATGCTAGAGCTTGAATTATTAGCTTCCTTAGCTTTCAGATGTATTTTTTATTTTCTATAAAGATAGCAAATTTAATTTACTTCTCAGAATAATGAAAAGAAATGATTATATACTTTAGGTCATGTCTTCTGATCTGAGGGCACACAATGATAGACTGTGGGATGAGTTAAATATTTATTGCATACGGCAACATTTTGAGGATTTTTTTTAACTTATTTCTTAATATTCTCTACACAGAACGTCTAACCCCTGAGGCCCTCAGTATAATAACCCAGCCTGTCTCTTTAGTCACGTTTTAGGCACTTGCGTTGTAACTGCCAATACAATTTTAATCATTATATTATGTTATTGTATGTCTCCAAGTAATTAAAAGCTTTTTATTTGTAATGTTTGAGTAAGATCTTCTGATATATACATAATCAAAATGTTATTTATTGATGCCTTGAAAAATACAACATGGTGTAAAATGACCCTGACATTTACATTGCTGATTGGATTGCTAGCGTTGTAGGGTTCTTTGTAAAGTTCTACATATATATAGCTAAATAAACATTTTTCTTCCTTGCCTTTTCAACTGGTAGGAATAAACGGCATCAAAATGGTGATTACCTAAATTTTGTTTACTCTTACCTTCACCTTTATAAAACAGAATCTCCAGCCTCTTTTCTACCTTTGTTTGATCTGAGTCTCCAAGGGTTTCTCACATAATACCTTTGTGAATTTCCCCTTGTGCCTGCTTTATTGACATCTACTGTGGACCTCACGGGTGCCTCTGCTGTTTAGGTCCACTGGGACAACACTTTTCCCCTTGTGTATTGCACATTCTCCTGGTACCAGCAAGCCTACTCATTTTTAAGTCTTCACAGTTAGCCTGTGTTCCTTGGAGTGCTCAGTGCACTGACACGCCAGTATACTCCTTTCACAAGAGGGAAGAATATCCCACCCCTTTCCCCAGTGCTCATTTGCTTACTATTCACTTGTGATCCAAAGCCACATTCCAAGTGCTGGTGGTCTACTTTCCAAAGAACTCAGATTTGAATAAGCCTCATTCCGGACACTAGCCTGAACAGACACCATTCTGTCCTCTCTATCCTTTCTCTCTCCTGGTACCTATCTGCACACAGACATCTATCTCCTCCAACCAGCATGCAAATTCCTCTTAACTACCAGTGCATCATATTTTCAAACACTTCTGAATTTCATTTAAGATTCAACAGGAATTCTGATTATATTATTGAATGTGTAATATACATTTGCATATATATGTGTACATTTTTATGCCTAGCTATGTCTCCCAGAAAGAATGTGAACCTGAACTGACTAATGTTGGATGGAATCAGAGTTCTCTGACACATTTGTTTCCCTCCTCTTGCAGGTGACAATATGTGCCGAGTGAATAATGGGGGCTGTAGTACACTGTGTTTGGCCATTCCAGGGGGCCGAGTATGTGCTTGCGCTGATAATCAACTTTTAGATGAAAATGGGACAACTTGCACATGTAAGTTTCCTTTCTTGTTACATTCACTGTTTACATAAGTCTTTTTGAAGAACAGAAGTAGATGAAACCAAAGGAATTAAAATCAAACTTGGAAAGAAAAATTCAGATAATTACTTAGGTATAATTCTTTTTAGACTACAAATAATTAACTGAATCCATTTCTAATATACAGATGGATAATGATAATGATGAAGTTTTGCAGAGTATTCTGTCACTGTGGCATATAGTTTAATAGAAAATATAAATAAGTATATGCCACAGAGGAAAATATTTCATTCAATTGTTAGGGAACCTCACCATCAGTAGTTGTAACTAAAAATGTGTAGTTATTGGTTATATAGACGATATATTGATGCACACCACAGCCCTCAAATTACTTTAAATAGCTTAGTAAGCTCGGTTATCTATATTTGTGGTGAAGAGCAAGGAAGGAGGAAAAAAGAGACTTCCAGGGAATTTCTAGACTTTATCAAAATAGTGAATTAATTGTATTAATTGGCCTGGATTACAGACCCTTGTTAAGTTTTGCTGTCCTTCAATTTACTCCATCCTGTTATTCCAATGTGACCCTTCTGAAATTTGTCCTCTCTACACATATCTTATGCCTTAAGCACAATAACAGCAACAATGCTATGTATTTATTGAGTACTGTATAAACGTTGCTGGAATTATTAAATCTTGAATTGTATGTTACTCATGATTCTCCAGAGAAACAGAACCAATAGGATGTATATACAGACAGAAAAAGATTTTTCTGGCTCATGCAATTATGGAAGATGACAAGTCTCCAGACCTACAGTCAGCAGGCTGGAAACTCAGGAACACCAATGGTGTAGTTCCAGTCTGAAAGCTGGTAGGCACGAGACCCAGGAAGAGCCAGTGTCTGAGTTAGGGTATCAAGTACGAAGGAAGGAAAAAAGATCAATGCCCCACTTCAAGGCAGTTAGGCATGAGGAATTCCTCTTACCTGCAGGAAGGTAGGCATTTTTGTTCTATTCAGGCCTTCAATTGATTGGATGAGAGCCACCCACTTTAGGGAGGGCCATGTTCTTTAATTTAGTCTACTGATTGAAACGTTAATTTCATCTAAAACACTCTCACAGACATGTCCAAAATAATGTTAGATGACATATCTGGGCACTCTATGGCCTAGTCAAGTTGACACATAAAGTTAACCATCAAAAATTGTTAAATAAATATTTCATTTATTTTTTCCATCAGTTATAGTGATTGTTTCTGGGGAGGCAGAAGGAGAAATAAGTGTAATAAAGAAGACTTCGATTTATCTGTAATGTCATTTCTTCTGAAGAAAAGATGTGGATAAGAGATTTCTAAAAACTGATTTAATAAATGATAACATTTGAGAAATATAAAAAAATAAAATGAAAAATCTATTTATAATGCCACTATTCAACAATAAAATACTAACACATTTTGATATGGTTCCTTAAATTATATATCCCTGAAGGTTATTATTTTTTCTACTACTAATAATAGTAATCATAGGTACATTTATTGAATTCTTATACTGGATGTGACATTCTGTAATAATTTTTCATGATTCCCATTAGTTATTACAATAATCATAAAAGAAGATAATGTTACTATCTCATTTTATGATTTAGAATTTAGGCTCGGGGGTTAATAACTTTCAAAGTTCACATAATTAGTAAGTAGAATATTTGGAATTTAGGCCCCAAATTATTTCATTTTGGAAACTGAAGTCTTAATTATGTTGTACTTTTCAAATTTTGGATCATACTACAGTACAATTTATTTTGTCCTTCATTTTTACTTAATGTGAACATAAGCATCTTATTCTGTAACTAGGTATTCTTTGTAAACATGATTTTTAATGACTGCTTTTTAAATCATTTACCTTCATTTCCTACTTGGTGTTTGATATTATTTCTGATGCATTAGTACAGGCTATTTGTGTCTTTCTTTACCGTTTATGATTCCTTCTGTATTTTACCATATAGTCCACGCACGGTCAATTTATTATGTCTTCTTTAGCATTTGGAATAATGCCACCAGTTTTAAAGTCTGTTACTATTATTTTGAGTTTCAATGATTTGAGATGAGGACTTTGGCTTCCTTTATACTATTCTCTCCATCTTCCTCGATTTCAGTCCTTATTATAATTTAGGATTTCTGACAAAGAATATTATTTTGAGTCATCAAACGTTTCCTTATAAAAATGTTTTGACATTTATTGTTGATCAATTAAACAACATTTTCTTTTAGACCTGGATCAGTGCTTCACTGGTTGTGTTGCTTAGTACTCAAACGTTTAGTTCCCCAATGTTTTTTTAATTGATTTTCACTGATATGTAGGATAGGTGAAGTATATCTTGCAGTGACTTCTTCAAGAAGAGTGCAGAGAATGTATACCATAGAGATTCCTGTGTATTCTTTTTACTTAAAGTATGCTTTTTGGTGAGGAAGATTGGCCCTGAGCTAACACCTGTTGCCAATCTTCCTCAATTTTTTCATCTCCAAAGACCCAGTACATAGTTGTATATCCTAGTTGTAGGTTATTCTAGTTCTTCTATGTGGGATGCCACCACAGCATGGCTTAATGAGTAGTGTGTAGATCCGCACCCAGGATCCAAACCGGTGAACCCCCAGCCACTGAAGCAGAGCACACAAACTTAGCTACTCAGCCATGGGGCCAGCCCCCTGTGTATTCTAAATATGTCTCCTTTGCCTTTATATGTGAACAGCAATTCCTGTAGAAAATCTCTGAGGTATACTTTCTTTGAGCCATCAGGTGGTTTCCCTTCCGGTGTCCTGTAGTATTATTTTGTAATTCCTGATTTGTTATTGTTTATGTATCAACAGAAGAGAAGAGATCTATCAAGATCCATAGTTTGTCAATAGACAGGGATTAAACATTGCTTTGAATAACATAAAGTCTGTCCACTTGTCTGCTAGGCTAAAACTTACCTACGTTACTGAGAGAAAAGGTACTGTTTATGTGCACATTTCCTAGTTTAATTTTTAGTCTTTACCATGGTTTCATCTAAAATTTTTTTCCTTGTGTAAAATGAGATCTTTTGCTATCCAGCAGAATGACTCTGACATTTTGAACAGATAAAATGCATACACGCACATACACACACACACGCGCACATGTACGTATACACAAATAGTAACCTTTCTGCACCTCCAGCAGGTCTCATCTGCCTTTGCTCTATCCCTAGACTTCCTCTCAAGGATGGAAGGTAGCAGTACAAGGATCTCCTCTTTTGTTAGACACAGACCTTATAGTCGTACTGCAGGAGCAAAGGGTCTCTCCTCCTACTTAAAGATAGACAAGCTTATTCACTTTCTAGCGGTATAACTTAAAGAGATTTCTGATTGAATATTTGAATCTGGTCTTATTGGTCTTGCAAAAAAGTCAAAATTCCATTAAGATAGTGTCAATAGAATGATCAAAAGGCTGCATTGTCAGGAATCTTGTGAGTTTTCATTCTTTATCTTTGTTTTCAGAGTGGGAAGTTGGAGGGAGGGTATATACATCAGGTATCTAAATGGCTTTTGTTAAGCCTGATATTTTCTAATTAGTACTTTAATTTTAATTGTGTGAATCACAATTATCTGGATCATTGGCCTCCAAATTATATTTCCAATTTCCTTAGTTCTAATGCCCCTTTAAATACTTATGAATTCATTATGACTTGGCATATTGTTATTGATATAGAAAAGATATTGATCACTGGATATCTCTATGTAAATAAAAATTTGGTGACTTTTAGTTTGTTAAGAAATACTATACACAATGTTGGTTATGCACATGCTGTTAGGAGATTTGTTATTATGACTATACACATGTGATTATATATCTGTTGAAAGTTAGAGGAAATTTTTCTGAGATTGTTGGTGTCTTTCTAATATCTGTGTGATGAGGTAACCCCAATGTAATAAAAGGGGATAAGAAAGAAGAGTATTTTATCTATACTTGTTACACTAAAGAATGTTGTCATCAATACAGATGAGTTCCTATTTGAAAATTTGTTTTTGCATTTGACTGTTAAAAATTCTACTATATCTTTTAATATGGAGTGCAACTCGCTTAGCTTCCTTTCAAATATAATGGTAAAAATCAAGAGAAACAATTAGTAACTCATTTCTTGCAAAGAACTCAAAGTGTGTTTATATAAATTATTCCTGTTCCTATTCATTTAGTGGTAAAGATTTTTTAAGGATATGTTAGCTTTAGTTTGCAGATAAGGAAATGAAAATGCAAAAGGACTACAAATACAGCTCATTGTTGCAGAGAATAGCACAAAACAAACATCAGTGTGTCACTAACCTCTCATTAATGCTGATTCTTCTGGGCTTCTAATTTAGTTTGGGCTAGATTATAGTCTTGTGACTGGTCTCAACTGGATTAACTCTGTAATCTGAGCTAATAAGCAGAACAAAAATACATGTTGCAACCCTTGAGATATGATCATCCTGGTTTCAGTCATCCTCATTGAATAGACATCAAATGAACAAAAACCCATTGGCAGATGGTCAGGCCAGAATTAAACACCAACGGTTGTTTCTCAATGAATTTGTAGCATAAGGCTATGCCAGAAGAGGCATTTACGCAGCAGAAAAATATTGGCATGCTACATGATTGATTAAGGATGCATTCTAATGCCATGCCTGGAAGGAATCAAGAATGAGAGTAGGCTGGACTCTTTGTCCTTGTGAATCTTGTGTGTTATGGCCAAATCCTCTCTCAATTAGAAATGAAGCCTACTGCAGTATAGTAACTTAGAACTTACTGCCTTGGAGAAGCATATGTATAGCCAGTCGATCAATTATCAAGTGAGTTTTTTATTTATCTTGATGCCTTTGAGGGGAAAATCACAATGTACAAAATTAATAGATGATGACATGGATAATCCCAAGAAATTAAGTTAAGCTACTAAAAAATTATGGTCACTGTCTTTTTAAAAGAGTAGGATAATTTTGTCTAGAGTAATGAGACAGTGATTCTTTAAATGCCTCTTTAGGTGACTGAAAGAAAAGACAGAGCTTTCCAACATCACTTACTCCCAAGAGAACAACTTAAACATTGCAAAAATATTGGTCATCCAAGGGTAGCACTGCACAATTATGTGTCAGTGGTACTCTGCGACCTTCTTCACCTTCTGGAACACCAGATATATTCCTCTGTCAAAAACAGTGCTCTCCTATGACGGAGCCATTTATCTGTTCAGCTGTGACAAGCCTTATGTTCTAGGATATATGCAATCTAATGTGTAGTAAAAAGTTTAAAGCAGTAAAAAGTTTAGAAGCCCCATCCAAATGAATATTTATGGCCTTCTGTGCATAGGATCTCACAAAAGATTATGTACCACTTAGGTTGGCTGCTCAGAAGACCACTCTATCTAATGAAAGGTCATCCTGCTATGATCTAAAGAAGAAAATTCAAAATCTATAACAGCATTTTTCACACTGCCTTCCTGCTTATATAAAGGCATCCAACAAACTACAACTTCAAGTCTTCTTTTAAGGTTTTTCTCTGTCCCAGCTCAAATAAAGGGATAGTAATTCTGTACTCCCAAAATGCAAAAACAAACAATTTCTTAAACAAATAAACATGCCCTAATGTGAGACATTTAGGGGCAATAGGAAAATTTCATTTTTTGTACTGGGACTAATGATTTTATAATGTAGTTACCTTAATTTTGATACAATCAACAGCAAAACATCAATTGAGAGGGAAAAGAAGAATTAGTTTAGAATAGATTACCACACAAGGATTGAGAGGAAGGGAAGCAAGGTTAGAAACATAGGCACTAATTCATGGGAACCACAGCTTATTAAACCAAGGTCAAGAACCTATGTATTAAATCCATTCCTGAGATGGGATCCAAATCTGAGATGATTCAAAACTAAAAAAAAGTAAAACAGTTTACTAGTAGAGTTTCTTCCTTTATTATGATCTGGACATTAACTCCTACAATTCCTCTACCAGTTTTAACCAAAGAAAATAGTTAATTCTACGATGCATAGTTCCATTTCCCATAAAGAGTCATGCAGAAGCCTTCTAATTTCAATGTTCTAACAGCAGATATCAAAGGATGTATGAGAACTGGCAGTTCCTTTCCAGGCATGTCATGATTCATGTCATTTTATTTTTAATTCTGGTTAAATTAAAGTATTATTTATTCCTTTGGCAGTTTTCTTACTGGTGAGATCATGTAATATTTTTACTAAGGGACCCTAGCAGTAGAATTACAAGTTTGGCATCAGTTTTCAAATTCACAGTGCAAAGCACAACTCTAAAGCAAAGCTCACAAATCTAGCACTTGTTAATATACTAAAGGCAACTTATGGCTGTGCCCAAACACCCAAGTGCTATGTAGTTTCAGTCACATTAAACACTGGAAAAAAATTGACATGCATGGAGCTTTTCCTGTATGTTCACTTTTTTGGTTGTGGGGGGAAACTTATCACTTTCTTGTTTCTTTCTATCTGTGTATTGATCTTTTTTCCCCTTAAATTAAACTAACTTTATCCATATTCTTGAGTGATGGGAGAAGAGCATTAGCTACTGACCCAGTTGAAGTGAATGGTTTTCCTGAAGCATTTATATAGTCCCCAGAGACAGAATCTCTCACTACAATAATGGCTGTGATGTAGAATTACATATCTCTGTTAGTTCCAGTAAGTCAAGCAACAAATATTTTTAAACGTCTACTCTATGCCTGGTTCTTTTCTGAGCATCGTTCTGTTCTGTGACATTGTCCTTCCTGCATTCAAGAATCTCAAGTGGAAACATTAGATGCGTAAAAATGAATTATAGAATAACCCCTTTATAAAGATTTGTGCAAGGTATACAAAATACTAATCTTATTTTTTATAGGTGCTGTTGACTGTTTTATGTGATGCCAAATATACTTGTTTCATCATCTCGTTGATTCTCACAAAAGTTAGTGGATTGCCTGACCGTCAGCTGGGGTGCTATGATAGATGACATTGCTACCCAATTCCGCAGAGTTAGGTCAATCCTGGGAAGACAAACCACGCTTTTTGAATGTCTAAACCGACATCTTATCCAGATTATCACTTATCCCATTAAATGTTTTCTTAATAATGGACATTGTTGGCTCAAAAATAACCTGTCTTCTATCTTCATGAATCCTGAACAAACCTGATAGGCAGCATTGAACATGGTTTCTCTGTGACATAACTACTGATTACATCTGGGAGACTTGAGTTAGGGCTGGAATAAACTAATGATGTCATATGCCCTGGGAGACTTTGGAAATCAGAACCCAGTATCTTTAAAAAATCTTTGAGTATGTTGTCGAGAATCACGAAGAGTCTGAGATTTTACCCTAGTTACAAGCTAACATGTTAGCCTGCTAGAGTTTCATAGATTCTAACAAAAGACATGCAATCCCTGGATCAGACACAAAGAATTTTATTACTCATAGCACAGTAGGACAGCACAAATTTCATGTTCACATTGGTTCTCTTTGCCCCATCCCACCCCTAAATCATGTCGGGGCAATGCACAGGCAGGCCTAGGTAGATGCTGCACACACAGTAAGTTTGTATCACAAATGAAAACCTTGAATTTAAGAATCTGCTAGAAAATCTGCCCAATGTTTGCTCCAAAGAGAGACATTATCTTTACTATCCAGGTCAAGAAAAAAAAACCTGCTCTCTGCTCTAAAAGGAGGCACTATCTCTATCTTCTAAGGTTGTTAGCTATGTAAACATCCTTGAAAAAAAGTCCAGAATAAAAGCTGACACAAGACATGTAGAAACACTGTGATTCTATGCCTTTCATACAACAAATTATAGGACTTAAAAGAATGGCAGACAAATTCTAAAAAGTCAAAGATATGTGGGGCTGGCTCAGTGGCACAGTGATTGAGTTTGCGTGCTCCACTTCGGCAGCCTGGGGTTCACGGGTTCATATCCCTGGCACAGACCCAGCACTGCTTGTCAAGTCACACTGTGGTGGCATCCCACATAAAATAGAGGAAGGTTGGCACAGATGTTAGCTGAGCAACAATCTTCCTTAAGCAAAAAGAGAAAGATTGGTAACAGATGTTAACTTAGGGCCAATCTTCCTCACACACACAGAAAAAAGTCAAAGATATTTGTATATGTTTTATTATACCTGTTAATACAGAAATAAGCAATGCCTAACTGCTGTAACAAGTGATATTGATACATATTAATGACACTGATAAAGATCAATATCAGAAGCAATAAATACAAAAAAATGAAATTATTTCAGGAGGTTAGTTCTACTGGTTTTCAAACAATTATTCATAATCTGTTATAAAAATGAAAATGAAACTTCAGACATTGTCATCCTTTGTTTTTGAAAACTGCCATCTTGGTATTAGCAAACATCATTTAAAAATATCCAACCATCCACATATCTTTGAAATCATGTTTAAAACAAGTTCAGAAATTCTGTCTCTTTGCGTTCATTCCGTAATGATCTAAATATCATTTGAAAAACATTTGAACTCTGAGTAGACTTAAAAACCTTACCTCTAAATGGATTATGTTAAAGAATATTTAGCTTAAAGATAATTTTCTCAGGTGATTTGTCTTTCTTTAGACATCTTGCTCTTCTTTCATATAGATGTAGTGATTCAGAAGCAACTATAATTTCACTTTTGTATATGGATATTCTTGATTGTCCCTTAAAACTGTAGGTTGAGTTATTTGATCAAATGACAAAGTGAAAACAAAGCTTTTTAAACTGAGGGGATTGTTATCAGAAGACATCCCATGGTTCCTTGGGTTTTTCAGTCCTCACTAGGAGACAACAGAATTGACTTACTGTTTCTTTGCAGTCAAATATAGAGAGATGACAGAAGCTGAACTGAAGTGGGAGTGGAAGCTGATTACATCTCAAACTAGGTTTCTTGTCTGGCTGGAACTTTTTAAAAAACTCTGAGAGACTGTTGACTATTCGGCTTAATAATTACAGAGTAGAAATTAATCAAACTACTGTCATTAAGGGCCCAGTTCTAAGCTGGGCTTATATGGATTCAAAAGAAGAAATTAACCACCGTCGAAGATCTCAGGGTCTTGAAACTCAAAATAAGAAAAATTTCGACGTTATCCATGATCACTTCTAGAGATTTTGTTTTATATATGTATGTATTTAAATATATATACGTATTTATATATTTAACATTTATACATTTATTTATTTAAACATATGTATATATTTACAAAATTTGTTGCTTTCAAGTGACCTTACAGAAATAACATCTTTAGAGAAATTGTTGCTTCAACATTTTGTTATTGAAAAAGATTAAACAGGGATGAAAAATTATCATCAGTCCCTGCATACGGTGTCTACTTGTCTGAGAGAGGACAGAAGAAATACAGGATTGCCTTCATTCTAATTAAATATTTCATTCACCATACTGATTAGTTTTCACCCTTAAAGCCTTAAGTAAGAGTCTGAATTTATTGGTCAGCTTTTCTTTTCCAGTCCCACAACCCACATGCCTAACTCTCTGAAGCAGATTCTCTGCAGTTATGGTTCAAGAGTCACATTCCCTGGTCCATTCTTTGCAGCAGGGCAAATACAAGGATTAAGGGAGCGCTAACACAAAGTGTTCTAGAAGTGCCACATATGTTTTCTCAATATCCTTTATTATTAGAGTGTATGTAGGTTTTGTGACAGTTCGTCAGTCCAAGCTAGTTATCCAAAATAAAGTTTTAAGCCATTAGAACTGGGATGGAAAGATTGGCTTTTGTTTCTTTTAGCAATAAACCAGCTTTTGATAATTCAACATCTTTTCCGGCCCATGAAACACAAATCATTTACTTTAAACGTTGCCACATATTCCCTTCTTTTTCTAGACTCTATCGAATCCACTCAAAGAGAACAGAAGAATAATAAACTTTCAATTTGTGAATAAATCCCTCTTAGCTGAATTCCTGACATTTGATTAGAGAACGTGGACTCTATGGAGAAAAACACTGCATAGGATCTGGATATAGAATGAGATCGCTTTAACTTAATACTTCCTTGAATACTGAACCAGACCTGAGTTTTTCTCCCACTTGGAGACCAGCAAAGTAAATATAGCCATCAATGCTGTGTGCCGTTGCTTTGTCTCTTCACTTCAATTAATTTTTGGTATACTCATCTATAAAATGGAGATAGTAAAATTCTTTGCCATGCCTACCTCATAGGTTATTTTGATGAGCAGTTGAGATTATGAATGAAAATCCTTTAAAAAAATAAAAACTCAACGTAAACATAAGGTGGTATTATATAATTATTGTTGTTATTGTTTATTTTTTTTGGTGACAGTTGTTTAAAATAAATCTTTAAAATTCTTAGTTGAATGATTCTTGTCAGAAAAGCTTAAAATTTTCTCATTTCCAGAGATGGTTGTCACTACAATGTTAAGATGTTTTCATACTTTCTATTGTCAGTACTTTGTTATTAAAACAAAATTTACGTTGTAATGAACTGAATGTAACTAGTATTGTTCCAATACCTTGGATTTTTTTCTTAACTCTAGTTAATCCTGGAGAAGTATTACCTCACATCTGTAAAGCTGGAGAATTTCGCTGCAAAAACAGACACTGTATCCAAGCTCGGTGGAAATGTGATGGTGATGATGACTGTCTAGACGGAAGTGATGAAGATTCAGTAAATTGCTGTATGTTCTCCTTCAAGTCGTCCTAAATATTCTTGAGTCTCTGAGTGTGTGAACTAGCAATCAGTTTGTGAAAATCTAAAATTATCTTTGATGCAAATTGAACTCAGGTTTTTTTCTCTCAGTCATCCTTTTGTATAGAGATTAGACCTTAGATTGCCTCTTTTGCATAGTTTTAGGGCACTCATTTTCTCATCCTTCCCCGTCTTTAAGAGTATCATTTTGATTGCTCCGGAAGTCCTCTCCTTTCCTATTTTGTGCTGTCAAAGCCACCACATCATTGTCAGAAGGTTGCTATAAGAGACCCCTTTGGATCTCTGAATTTAAAGATGTGGAAAATCAATTTAAACTCCCTCAAGGCAGAGTTACTTGTACAGAAGGTCACGATCCACTCCATTGCTCCTTGGCAACAGAGGCTTGAAGAAGATCCAAGGAAACAGACATGGGTTTGGACCATGTTATTATCTAACTTCACAGGCTCAGTACATGGGAGAAAACACATATGGGGCACTCAGATAGAAATTAAAGGTTTGATTTTCTCCCCTTTGGCTTCTGTCTAGCTGTTTTTCATTTACTGAAATAGGAATAGTTTCACTTTTCTGGTAGGAATAAGGAATTGTCCCCATACATGGAAGGAAAACACTTTGAGAAGCACATTAAATAATGTTTTGAGAATGTATTTGGTTAGAGTCACTACCTGAATGATTTTGAGAGACATGGAGTATTTTTATATGAGGAGAGGTATGTGTTGGACATATGTGTTTTTGGTCGTTTGATTTGACCTAGATACATTATTGTAAAAAGAAAGTTATTTTTCTTTCAATTAATGACATTTTCCAGGTTAAAGTGGTTGAACTAATTGAGAGTTAATTGGCAGTCCTCCATTTTCCTTTCTTTTTTTTTAAAATCAAGAATATAAAAATAAAGTTTTGAAGATTCTTTGTTAAGAACAGATAAAATTGGTCTGGGCATCTCTAGCTATTAGTGCTGTCAGGTCGATTACAACTCCTACTAACCTTGTGTGCCGTAGAGGGGAACCCTGTCCAGTTTTTTCATGCCATCCTCTCACCTTCCAGTGCTATATCAGACAATGCTCTGCTGCTATTCATAGGGTTTTCATGGCCAGTATTTTCGGAAGTGGGCAACCAGGTCCCTCTTCCTAGTCTGTCTTAGACTGGAAGCTCCACTGAAACCTGTCCACCATCGGTGACCCTGCTGGTATTTGAAATACCAGTGACATAGCTTTCAGCATCGCAACAACACACAGCCATCACAGTCTGACAACCGACAGACGGGTGGTGTGGTTCTCTGATTAGGAAATGAACCTGGGCCACAGTGCCGATTCTTAACCACTAGGCCACCAGGGCTGGCTTTAGACATCTGTATCATGCAACTATCTGTGCTTTGGGACAAAACTCCAAGAATATGGACTTCAAAAAAATATTTTCAAATTGTGGCATAAATATATAATACATAAATTGTAATTAATATATAAATATAGCACTACTTTCTCTTAATTTCCAAATGTGAACTCTGACTTCAACATTATGTACTTCTTATTTTCAACTCCATACATTATACTGTAAAGTGTGAATCCACGAATAAAGTATTAAATAGTAAACTGATACAATTAGCCAAAAGTTTTGGAGTGAGAGGAGTATTTCATCTAAGAGTAAAGGGTGTTCATTTTCCCTAATTTTTTATACAAATGATGTGTTATTTATTGGCTAAATTAATTGCCTCATTCTTTTTGACTCACAATGTTTATTTATGGTTTTAGTTAGTGCTGCCTACATATCAACTTCCAGGGTAGTCACAGAGT
Organism: Equus przewalskii; assembly: GCF_037783145.1. Lineage (NCBI taxonomy): Eukaryota > Metazoa > Chordata > Mammalia > Perissodactyla > Equidae > Equus > Equus przewalskii. The sequence goes on along the minus strand of NC_091847.1, from coordinate 23,773,699 downwards.
GGCTGTGCAGAGCACAAATATTTCATCACGATGTTCATGCGTTAGTCTTTTAGGGCCATGCTTCTATCTGTGTGATTGTTCTTTTCACCAGCTCACCAAGAAATTCATTTCCTCTGTAAGCATAGCGGGCATGACATTTGTACTGTTAATTGCAGTGTTAAATTTCCTAATCAGTATGTTTTTCTTGATTATTTTCGTTACTTTCCATCCTATCACCCAAGCCTACATCAGGGGCTTTTCTTGGAGTCTTCTATTTCACTTATAGTCTATACTCACTTATATCAATAAGTCCTCTCTCTTTTACCTCCTAAATAATTAATTTTTCTTCTTTACTTCTTCTCAATCTTTACAGGCTAAATTAGGCTCCTATCCTAGATTAACTCCATAAGTGTCCTGTTATTATTCCTACCACTATTCATCCCTTAATGAAATCCCACTTTCCACACTACTTCCAGAGTGACATTTATATAATGAAATCTAATCTTATTATTTCTGTAACTGCAAAACCAACAAGTTAAAATCTAAAATCTGTTGACTCGTATATAAGAGACTTCATCTTATGTCTTGTATTTACATTTTTAGCCTTAAATGTCTATCATGTATCCACATATGCTCTTTGTCCTTATCAAGTTGAACTATAGGTTGATTTCTAAAAAGCATCCTTCTAGTTCTCTCCTCTGTTACATTGCACTGTCTTTTGTGAAATTGTATAATTTCACTCTATGAAATTCCCTATAGTTTACCATTACCTCCACAGGGAAGTCCTTTCAGAACACCAAAAAATCTCCTTCTCAATACAGCCTGGTTGAAGTAAAACATCTCCTTTATTATAGTAGTTATCAAACTATATTGCAATTATATGCTTACTTATCTGATATATTTAACAGATGAATATCTTCAAGAGGAGACAGATTATATTGTAGCATCTTTGTAGTCTCAGAGTCTAGCACAGCACCTAGCCCATGGATGAATGAATGGCTAAGTAAATGGGGCAAGGGAAAACTAAACATCTCTGGCCACCTTCCAGCAGTATGATGACGTTTCTGAACATTGCAGCAATTCTAACAGCGTTATATTCCAGAGGTCCCATGGTTAATATTCCAGCTCTATGTAATTCATTTCAGTGTATTATTTAGATTTTAAGTACTCATAGGCTTCAACCTTGAATTTTATCATTCTACTTTCTATCCTTTAGCTTCTCAACTCCATATCACAAGACTATGAATTGTATTTTGCTTTTCGTTTTTGAACTCTGATTTATATCACTGATAAAAATTGCAAAGGTCCTTGATCAAGCTTCACTAAAGTGCTAATACATAATCTTGGTACTTTAAAATATTGACCCTCTAATATATTGGATGACTTTTATTCTTGCTAAAGTCCCTGAAGTGAGAAGAAAATGTTAATCATGTTCAAATGCCAGAAAAAAAAAATAAGCTTTTCCTCCTATTTTTTTTATGCACGAATAAAAACTTTCTAAAAAGTAATAAAAACACTTTATCACCAAAGCTAGTTTAAGGAAATAGTGTTTTGTAGAAACTGACTGGAAAGGCATACATTTGCTATGCAACAGCATGATAAAATGGCTATTTTTCATGTTCTAAGTAAAACTAATACCAAAATTTATTTTTATCACACAGAAGTGCAACTACTGGGCACAAGGAAAATTACTTCAAAAACAATGTTGAAGTTGTGAAACAAATACTAAAGAGCATGCCAATTCAGTTAGGAATTTTGCCTCCAGAAAGCAGGAAAAATAATCACAGGAGGTTAACTTTAAGATAGTCTCCTGTGGTGCTTAGATATTGGAGGTTTAATCTTAGCTGTGCACAGCTTCCCATGTGAGGATTGGTCTTCTCCTCACTATATTTTGTGGTTGCATTTTTATTTGTTTGTACTAGGGGAGAAAATTCATGATGATCATTTTTATTACTGAAACTATGCAGGATCTCATATTTAGCATCAACTCCAGGTCACAAGTGATGCATTTTTCTTTTCCGCATTTTCCCTCCAGTCCCCAGAAACATTGTAGAAAACGTAGGAAAATTAAGCTTATTTAATATTACGAGAAATATTTGAGTGGATGTATGGTTTAAAAAAAAACAAGTATTTCAGATACGTGATTAAATCATTTGTTACATACTTGTTAGGCTTCACATTAAAATTTGAGGTTAATTTTAAATATTTTTGGTAAAAATTCTGAAATTGAGTCACCTATTGTGATAAGGAATGGGAAAACAAATTAGTGATATAGTTGATTTTAGTGAAGACATTAAAAGTGAATAGTTTCTTTTTATATAAGATTTAATTACTTGATGTCCTCTATGAAAATGTTACATTTTAACAGAGCCTAGAATATTAATATTTTCTATAAGATATGAGACAGTGAATGACAGAAGTTATGGCATTTATTGTACTATATTATTATTACTGTAACTTTTCCATAACTATCTATAATAATCCTAATTTTATCCAATTTAAATCATTAAACTTACTTGTCCTCTCCCTCCATCCCCCCCATCCCAGTCAATCATAGCTGTCCTGATGATCAGTTTAAATGCAAGAATAATCGCTGTATCCCCAAGAGATGGCTTTGTGATGGAGCTAATGATTGTGGGAGCAATGAAGATGAATCCAATCAAACTTGCGCAGGTAAAGGTTTGTTTGGATATATATACACACACTTAAATCTCTTCCAAAGTTAGTTTTCATAAAAATGCAGGTCAATGCTTTGAAGTAAACTGAACTTTCCTAGTGCTGATGATCTGATTATTGCAGTAGTAAGTGAATTCAGTTTGAGGCCTGAAAAGCTAGAATACAAATTATCTTTTACTTAATCTTTGGGCATGACTCTGCTTTCCAAAGTAATTTGGCACTTTATCTATCCATATGGGTTGACTGTCAATTTACTACTTGGACAAGACTTGTCCCTGCTAAATCTTACTTGGCAGTGGAGGTTGAGGTTTGTTAGCATGCTGTGATGTAGGCCATCTCACAAGAAGAACTATTTTTTTTTTACCTTGAAAAAATAATTTATGTATTTTATTTAGTCTGCTGTAGAATACCTCTGTGAATAGTTTCCCGTTCCTGGCACATTATTTATGTGATGTAGCTTAGGTTTTTTTTTTCATGAAGTCCCAAGACCACTAAGCCTATTTATATTTCCATATTATTTATCCCATTGTAATAAATCTTTGAATCCCCAGCCAGATTCCCACTGAATGGGAATATACAGCTTGTGGTACAGGTTACAACAGAGTGCCAGAAAGGTCATTATTAGTCAGATAAGTATTGAAAAATGATAGTGAGTAGCAATAGCCGGTGCTTCTCTTTAAATGATGAAGAAAATATAGTATATTTGATGACTTATATTGATATGATCAGTAAAAATAGATTTTTAATCATCATGTACAGCAACATCAAAACATATCAACCTTCTTGCTTTCTCTATTTGCCAAAATAAGCTTACTAAATAAAAATTATTATAAACTATTAGTGAAAACTGTAGAGGCAGCATCTAGAGAAAAGACTGAGGTCAAGAAACCTGGTTTGTACTCTTGGTTTTGCTACTGGTTTTCTCTTGGAAAGACTTGTACCTCTCTGTACCTCATATATAAATTAACTAGAAATGTTTACAAAGAGCTTTTTACCATGTCCTAAGCAACAATGACAAGAACAAAGCAGTTACCATTCCATAATCTTAACCCTCATCTTATATTCAATTTTTTCCATAGTGACATATTTCCTGAGGCTCCATGAGTTGGTTATTCTCTTGTCCCTTGATTAAAAGCTTGATCCAATATTTTAGAGTAACTGATCTATTTTCAAGATATTTTGTGTGTCTTGTAAAGTTGTTTTACAAAAGACTTTCTAAGGGACATCTAGAGACCATCTGGTCCTAGGTCCCTGCCTTCAAGTTCATTCATTTCATAGATGAAGCATTGGAGAAGGGACTTGCCTTACTCACATCATTGGTAAGCGTTCAGGGGAAACTCAGTCCATGAGTTCTGTCTCCAAGGCCATTGCTCTTTTTATCAAACTATGTTATCCTGAGGATTAGCTAGAATTTTAGGTCTGGTCAATTTAACTTTGCCCAGGTTGCCCTTACAATATGGCTATAATTTACGGTAAAGCATCTTTCTAAGCTAGTGCAATTATTATTCTTTTAAGGTTAAGGTTCAATTCAGTGACTATGCTTCATTACATCCTAAACAGATAGATCTGCTTTCACCTTAAAATAAAAGGTATTGCTGACTTAATTAATCACATCATGTCTGCTTCATTTCTATTATGTTTTTAAGATTTACTTGTTTCTATATGACTTTTACAGGGGTATTGAGGATAGACTAGCTACTTATAGCAGTAAAAACGGAAATGCTATGTATAAGAGCAGATAAAACAATATCAATCCTAATTAGTAAGATTTCTAAGACACTCCAGGCCTGTAGTCCTCTAGGAAATAGAACACAACTTACTTACACCTCAAGTGCCACTTTAAGTGATGTCAGCTGAGGTCTGTCACTCAGTACTAGGTCTTCTTGTTGATATATTTATGATAGCTATGTTTACTGCACACCTTAAGAAACTGAATAAAAAGAACAAAGAGAAAAATAAATATGCCTTTTAGTTTTGAAAACTAAGTGCTTCATGTTAGTTTTGAAAACTAGTGCTTAGTTTTGAAAACTAAGTGCTCACAACATGCTGTTGTGTTTTGATGTATTTCCATTTTGTTTTACCAAAATAAATAAATAAGTCACATAGCTCATCATCTTGGAAAGATATGGTAAATTCATTGGATTATGTCCTTGGCTGGATCATTTCTATGCATTTCTAGATACAGGCATATACATAGACATGTATCCTAGATAAAAGATTTCCCATCGGGGGATTATTTTGTAATTGATCCACTGTCCAGTAGCCTTTAGCATGGTGACTACTTTACATCTAAAAGAAAATCCTTTTCTACAAGAAATCAATTTCCTATTTGTTCTTTTGGGATTTCTCCTTCATAAAGCAACTAATTCAATAAATATTTATCATGGCATTGGAGATAGGATGAGGAAAAATACACAATACCTTTCCTTGAGAAGCTAAGAGTGAAGATGGAAAGACATGTAAACAGGCCATTCTAATGCAATATTCAAGGCGCCAAGTTGAACTACATGGGAGGATATAGGAAGAACAACTAATTTAGTTCTTAGCTATCTTGGAAGGATTCCTGAAGGAGGTGATGTCCAAGCTAAGCCTTAAGGAAAAAAAGCATAAGAAAAACACCTAAATAACAGTTCAATCCATTTAATTAGGAAAAATAAATAATCTGATAAAACCAAGCATTGGCAAAGTTGTGGAAAAAAAGGAACTGTCATACACTCTTGGTGGGTGTGTAAACTGATTTTCTACATTGGAAAGCAGTTTGGCCGAATCCAATCCATGTAAAGATGTGCATGCTTTGCACTTCGCAACTACATTTTTAGGTTTATACTCTAACACCTGCACACAAGGAGACCTGAAGAAGAATTTCTTTTCCCTTATGATGGTAATAGTGAAAATTTAGAAACAACTCAAATGCCCATTAATACGAGAATGGATATATTGTGCTATAATCACGTAATGGAATGCTATTCATAATTTAAATGAATAAACTAGAACTCAGATATCAATGGGAATGAATTTCAAAAACAATGTTAAAAAAATGAGTTGCAGAATATAAACAATTTAGTACCATTTATATGAAATATAAAAGTACAAAACAAGGGGCCAGCCCCATAGCATAGTGGTTAAGTTTGGCATGCTGTGCTTCAGCGGCCCAGGTTAATGGGTTCGGATGCTGGGTGCAGACCTACACTATTCATCAGCCATGCTGTGACAGTGACTGACATATAAAGTGGAGAAAGATTGGGACAGATGTTAGCTCAGGGCTAATCCTCCTCAGCAAAAACAAAACAAAGCAAAAGCAAAAGAAAACAAAGCAATTCGATGTATGCTTACTGATTTATAAATGTGTAAGAATAGGATTAAAAGTATGTCTGGAAATGAAAAACGAAAACAAATTAAGGATAGTTGTTACCTCTAGAGAAGGAAATGTGATTCAAAAATTGCATAAGGGACTTCAATTGTAACTATAATACCTTTCTTTCTTAAATAAAGCAAAAAATTCTGTAGTAAATACAGAAAAAATATTGATTTGATATGGCTATATGATGGCAAACAGGTGTTGATATTATTCTCAATGCTTTTCTAGGTAATAGAAATACTTTATTAGAAAAAAATGAATGATTGATTGGCATAGATTGTGGAAGATAAAATGAATTGAAAAGAAGCCAGAGGTTTGGAGAGTGCCTGGAAGAGGAAACTGCTATACACGGGGGACAGGAAAGGGCTGACAGTCAGGGGCTTGGTAGTTGTTCTCCCTCAAGAGAAAAAAATATTTTTATCTACTTATGAGGGAGATCCAGAGGCCAAAGATGAGAAGTAGTTAGATTTGAAATTCTTTTTTCTCATAGCAACATGATAATTCTTGGATTCAAGCCTAGGCAATTTCACACAGCATTTTCCCACAGCCCAGAACTCTGGTTAGATTCTGTAATGTTTATTCTTCTCGTATCCTCCACAAATTCTGACTAAATTCAAACTAGATAGATATAGTTGCATTAAGAAACCCAATGTATTAAAAAATTAGACTTTTTTTTTTTACCAACATAAAGAGTGTATTTTGATATGACATAGACTTTGTTTAGAATAGAATGATTTGCTTGAAGTATAGCGAAGGTAAAGTTTAGGAATAATGTGTTACACTCTGTGCTTCTCCTCCTCCTCCTTTTTGTTCTGTGCCTTGTGGGATTTCACACTGCTACATGGCTGCAGGAGAAGCATAATTAGTGATGGGTAGAAAAAATTCACATTGTGACAGTGGATTTCTGACTCACTGCTAGATAAATAATTCCACTGAGGAGGTGTAAATTTCCTCTTCATTAGAGCAGCGTTTGCTACAAAATTAGTCTTCTGGGGCAGCTCTGCTAATCTCACCTCCAAACTACTTAGATGTGATGGAGACAAAACTGAAAAAGTAAAGGTTGTGTCTTCTTGATACAAATCCAGTGATTAGAAAGTGATAATTTAGTCAGTCTGATTATATCACGTAGACAGACAATCCTTGTAGATTTGTCTACATCTTTCTCATCTGAAATCAGTTAAATTTGCCTGGTAGCCTAAGCAGATCGTTTTATCCATAATTAGAACAGACAATGAATTCATATATTTTCAGGGCATACTATGCCTCAATAATGACAGTAAATACTCTTTGGAGTAATAGGTCATAAAGTTTTTCGAGCTTCAGAGTTAATGAATTCTCACACCGTCACAAATTCTCACACCATCACAATGTGAGATAGGTCATGCACAATGTGAGACAGGCTCTTAGGAGTTCTTTCCCATTCTCCTCTCTAATCACCAGGACTTTCCCAATGAAAGAAAACAATCTGAGAAAACTTGCTAGAATTAAACTTGAACAATTAGGAGAGAGTACAGTGGCATAAGAATATCAAATAAAAGAAAACTGTATTGGAAAATTTGATTGATATATTCTTTTTGTGGGGTCAATTAGAATTAACTGAAGATGAAGATATTTGATATCTTTTTCTTTAAAGCAAGAAAACAAGAAAGACTGAAGGAATGGAATAGGGAATGAGGGAAGAAAGGAGACATGTAGGACAGAAAGAAAATTGGAGAGAAGGAAAAGAAAAGAGGGAGGGAGAGAGGAAGAAAGGAAAGAACAAAAGAAAGGAGGGAGGAACAATTGCAAGGGAAACCCTCATTAAATTTCTCTTAAAACTTTTCAAAAGGTAAAAAGCATTTAGTGCAAGTAGTGAAACAATACAGAGACATGGAAGAAAAAACATTATTAATCTCCCTCACACATCTATGCCCTGCCTTTACCAGCAACTAAACTAATGTCAACATCTTCATCCTTCTCTAGGCTAGTGCAAATATATACCTAATATTTCTAAGTAAACACAGTGTTATTAAAACTACCTAGGAACTTTGTTGATTTATAATTTGACAGAAAATCAGTAGAATTAGCCAAATGAGACAACATAAAAATATTTAATCCTACTTTAAATTTCAAGATTGAAAACTTCAGAAGCATATGTGTTTGTTGGGATACTTAAAATCTGTTCATTTAAAACAAATTATCAATTTGCAAAATGGGAAAAATTTAATATTACATAAAATATTTTAGATTAGGGACCCTTATCCACATAAAGAAAGCGAAATACATGGTATAATAATTTTCCTGGTATTTCTAATTATAGACACTAGGAATAGACATGATATATCCAATCTAATATATCAAAGCAAACCACTAATGTTTTCATTTGTTTTTCTGAAGTAATCTTTAAGTATTCACTAATAATGAATATACATCTTTACATTACAAGTACACTTTGCTTAAGATAATTACTATGTAACTTTTTTTTTTTTTAAGATTTTATTTTTTCCTTTTTCTCCCCAAAGCCCCCCAGTACATAGTTGTATATTCTTCGTTGTGGATCCTTCTAGTTGTGGCATGTGGGACGCTGCCTCAGCGTGGTCTGATGAGCAGCGCCATGTCCGCGCCCAGGATTCGAACTAACGAAACACTGGGCTGCCTGCAGCGGAGCGCACGAACTTAACCACTCAGCCACGGGGCCAGCCCCCAATTACTATGCAACTTTTAAGCAATCATTTTAAATGATACCTGATTTATGGAAAGCCATTTTAGTGTGTTTGGATGATTTGGCTTTGAACCACTCTCTTTTATACCAACCATGAGTATCCAAGGTCACAGGGTGTTTTGATGAATCAGAAACACATCCTTATGATTCTCAAGGCCAGGAAACAAGAGGAAATCTACAAAGTAAGCAATGTTCTCTTATCATAGCCACAGAAACCCAGACCCTAATTGTTCCTCATCTAACCCAAATATTGATAGGTCTGAGTATCCTGTTCCCAAGACTTCCCACTCCTTTCTCTGATGCAATAAAGAGAAAGGATGGCTGAGATACTGATACTCATGAAGACAGATTAATACTCATGTAGACAGATTAAGCTCAGACGGACAAAGAAACAACAAAAGAAAGTGAAACATTTTAAAATAACTAAGTATGTAACAACCTAAAGCCTGGGAAAAGAATTAGGGAAGCTATCTAGGCTTTCATGCTTTCAAAAGTTGACCTGGTTGTAATAGAAAAAGGCAATCAAAGTCCTTGTAGAAATAACCCCTTTACTAAATAATTTTCAACCACTGCCTTTGGGTAACAAAGAAAATAAGGTTCTTGTGTGTGTGCACTGAAACCCTTAAGAGAGGCCACGGCAAGTTCATTAATATACTTTGATTAAAAAGTTATACATTTTTATATAACTGTGCTGAAAAGTAAGTTAAAAAAATCTATCTTAAGGCTAAATATATGTTTTAGAAAATACTTTCTGCCTTCTCACTCTGTACGTTGGATCATTTAGAGATGAAGAAATAAATTCTTTGAAAATGTTAGAGGAAAAGGACAATTTTGACCCCATGATTAGAAACTGGATGCTCTGAGATGCTCTCCAAATCCTTCCTCCTACATTACAGCAAACGTTTTCTTGGTTTACGGGCAAATGCTATGCAAAATTCTTTTTTGTTAATTAAAATTTGGATGAAATTTCATTCAACCGTATATTCATAAGCATGTGCCAGGCAAAAATTTTTAAATAATGAATTCATAACTTCATTTATGGAAGTGTGTGAGGATTACTGAATATCTTGTCACTTAGCAGTCACTTTAATTGAAGGGCAAAGCATGTGAAATTTAGAGAAGATAAGCAAGCTGGCATTGTCAAAAATTAAATAAAAAATTACTTTTAAAATATTTTATCTAATAGAGCAATATAGTATCTTGTGTATAAAAGAGATATTGCATGATTTATTTTATCTTTAATGTTGTTCGAAAGACCTATAAATTTATTCTTTGTACATTAATTGATCATCACAGCCAGAACATGCCAGGTGGACCAGTTTTCTTGTGGAAACGGACGCTGCATTCCCAGAGCATGGCTGTGTGACAGGGAAGACGACTGTGGTGACCAGACAGACGAAATGGCATCTTGTGGTAAGTTGTGAGTGAAACATGCTGTTAGCAGCAACTGTGTCAGATACAAGATTCTATCACTATAATCTCTCTTAAAAGGCTATTTACTTATTTGCAAATACAAGTTGACAAGGCAGGAGATCTGCTACTTTTCATTACTACGTTTTGGGCCTGAGTGTGTCCTTTCATGATAACTTCAAAATATATCCCATTCATGAGGCAGTAACCATATCCTCGGTTACAATAAATGGATCCAAACATTGCAGAATTTATTAGAAAGTGATTATTATAAGGCTAACAGGACATTCTCCAATGTTCATTATTAATCTTATGCCTATAATGATTAAATTTTTCAAACAGAGTAACTCATTGAGTAAGATTTGGAGTAAGTGAGAAGGACCTGTTTCTTGTTGACATGCATGTGTTATGTTCTTGGAGTAATAAACAATATGGGTGGAGATTACATAGTTGGTAAACCACTTGTTTCATTTCTATAGATATATGATTCTCAAGGGAAAAACTGTTGTTAGTTTAAGACATTTTGTTAATGGCAAAATTCCTGGTCACTTTCCATTATTCCTCCTACTTTTGAAAACTAGTAAAATTTATTGTTACATAAAGTTGCAAATTTAATTACTCTCATTTGTACCTGTATATCGATATAGTTTATCATTTATCTTGTTAATGTATAGTGAAACATAACAAGGGAGTGAACCAGATTTTCTAAGATGTGTGCTTTATTTCAGGCATGCCTTATGAATTTTTAAAATTATTATGGGGAAACATATTAGACATGCTTAGCACATTTATTAAAAATATTATGCAATTGAGTATATATTTTTAATAATTTAATTCCATGTTATAATAATTCTAACAGGTGGAAAATGTGGGGGTTTGTTTATCCCTCAATTTAAATGGCTCTATTTAGGCAATACATTCTCTGTTTACCTAACTCTTTCCTTTAAAAATTTTCTTATACTGAACTTTAAGTCCCTGTAGACATTTGAGTTTATAACCTCTAAATAAAGTTTAAAGTAAGTAGTACGATTTGACATTTAAAGAAGACAATAGCGGTGTTGAAGAAGAAAGCAATAGAGAATCACACAATAACAATTCATCATACATTTTACGTGCAGAATTTCCAAAGCCTAGCCAATAAAGAGGGTTGAACAGTATATTCTCTCTCCTTTCCAATGTCCAGACTAATCATATGGTCCAAAAGATGGCTGGGTCTGCTTCTAGGTGGCTCTATTTTTGAGGAAAATTTGATTTCTTTTCTGTTCTCAGCATCTTCATCCAGAATGTACCAGAAAAATGACAAGCAACCCGAAAACGTTAAATACAGAGAAGCCCTGGAATGAGAGTCCCAATTCAGATAAGAAATGTCATGAAAACAATATAGAGTAGGAAAATAATAATGAGCTCCTTAGAGAACTTCAAGTAGGTCTTTGATCTATCTTGTTTTTGGTAATAGGTCTGGAATAAGACCTTTATTTTAATGATAATTTATTTGACTCAAAAGGAGGAAAAAAAATCCTAAAATTTCAATAATAATTGAAATAATCATACCAGTAAACGTACATCCTTTTCATTAGGTGTGGAAAAGAGGGATTAGAGGGGGTCCAGACACATATTTTCTTATTGAATCTTTACAACAAATATATGAGAAACATATTACCATCCACATTTTACAGAAAAGGGAATCAAAATTTAGAGACATTTAGTAATTTGCTTGAGATCGCAAGGCTAAAAAATAGCAGAACCGGGGTATGAATCCAGGTATGATTGAACCTAAAACTCAGCCATTTCAAGTTGATTTTGTTTGGGAGCCATGGATAGGGTACAAATAGGGGGCAGATACTGCAATTATACATATCCTTGAATATCTTATTTAAATGCACATAATATCTATAAGGAATTTTATTAATTGGCATGTTGGTAAATCTTTTAACATCTCCTGGTGGGGAGGATCCCTGATCTAGTGTTTGCCTATTATTGTGATGTAAATACTTTGACCACGGCCAATATCAAGTTGTCAACATGACTGTCTGAATGTGGACTTGGAAAAGATATGCATACCAATATGCAATATTTTCACGTTACAGATACACAATTTACATAGTAGATGTAAATAACTTCAAAAGCAAAATAATTAGGAAATTATGAACCTTGAGTATTTATTCCCCTTGTTTTCAACATTATTTATTTAATCATAAATTTATATAATTTTTTTCCATAATGACTGTGTGTTTAACAACTGACAGAAAAACTGAGTCCTTGAAAATTTGAAAATCGGCACTTGCAAGCTGGTGCAGATGCCTATGGTACATCACTGGATATAAAGACATTGTGAAATTTAGTTGTCAGATATAGTTCAGTTCTGAATGATAGCCCAATCTTAAAAAGTGATAATAAACCACATGTGTTAGTCTCAGTGCTGTTTCCCTTTTACAATCTGAGAAACTTGTGTCTCTCCAAACATGGTCTTCTCTTTAGTAACATACATTTATCTTTCAGATTGTCATTTTAAATCAAAATCTATGGAGTAGAGAAGCTGATAATGAAGCTCGGTAGGCACAATCTCACTCTTCAAGTTGTAGGAGAGAATGGCATAGATTTCTTTCATAACAGAAATTATCTCTGCACTGAATACAATATGACAAAATATTATAAATTGTTTAATTCACTGTATTTTTTTACAAAAAGCAGTCAATCTACTTGGCAATAATCTAGAAATGAATATAGGTTTAACTAATTCCCAGTTTTATTAAGCATCATTATAAAATTTGGACAGATCATATTTCATTTTTCCCATTGGAACTAGCCAAGTTCCCATAGGTTTAATCCTACTAGGAGACTGCAATTACTTTTTTTTTTTACACTTCAGCTCCATGAGCAGCCTCTGTTATGTTTAATAACTACTGTTTTACACTGAAAATAATATTAAAATTTGGATTTGAAAATATGCGAAACCCATGATTAGAAACGCTTCTGGTAGTAATTAGTAGCTGAAGGTACTGCACTGAGGGTCAAATTTTCAGTAGAATTCACTAGCACCTGTTTACAAACCTGATTCATTTTACTTGCATTTCCCTTTACAACAAGCTAATTGCTCATTTTAGGTTGAGACTATATGTGGGCAAACACTCAGACAATTGGGAAGGCCCTTGAGAATTCTCCCTTAATCTTTAAGCCATCTTTGAACTTTTTTAGTTGTCTTCATGTGTAGAAAGGAGACTGTGTAAATTGGTGCTGCAAATAAGAGAGGATATGCTAAAATTGTGAAGCCTGTGTTAGAAGTGAACTGTGTGTCGAGGAACTAAATGGTCAATCTCATGACAAAGATATGATTTAGCATTGGTTCTCAACTTTAGCTGTCAATAAAAGAATCACCTGAGGAGCTTTAAAATCACCTGCCCACGCCTCAGCTCAGACTAATTAAATAATCTCTGAGTGTGGGACCCAAGATTTAGTGTTTTTAATGTTTTCCAAGTGGTATGAATGTGCACTCAAGTCTGAGAACTGTACTTAAGGCAGTGGTTCTCAAACTTAAACAAGTATCAGAATCTCCTGGAGGGCTTGTTAAAAACAGAATGCTGGGACCCATTCCCAGAGTCTCGGATCCTCTAGATCTTTGATGGGATCCAAGAATTTACATTTCGAACAAATTCCCAAGTTGATGCTCATGCTACCAGTCCAGGGACCACACTTTAGGATCCACTGATTTAAGGGAACACCTTTCATATTTGATTTTATCTTACATGCACTTAATGACATAATTATGATTATATATGCAAAACCAGGATGGAAGTGAGTATCCAGACAAATTTTCTTGCCATCTCCAAATTACAGCATTAAATATGAGTATTTCATGATTAAACATAAGAATATTTCAAACTCACATTTTGCCTCTTGGACATTTCAAGATCAAAAACAGTATGCTGGTTTATTTTAAACTTTAACAATTTTGGGGTCGTTCTCTCTTCCAAATATCTCAACATAGCTTACATTTATTATTATTTTTTAATAAATATCCCTTAATGTGAATTGGTAACTTCTGGTTTGTTCAAAGAGTTTAACTTCAGAAAATATACAAAGTTTGTTGAAAGATTTAAAAACCATTCAATGGAATATAAATAAAAATCCACTAAAATTTGCAAAGTTAATATTACTCCGTTTTATGAATGTTCCTCTTTTAAATCTTTAAAGATAGTAGAATTCTGTCTCAGGTATCTGGAATCTTACTTGTAAGTGTACTTATAATTTTACTCCACATAACTAAGGAGCAAAGAGTATCAGAAAGAGAATGGGCAAGGATGAGACACAAGCAAGAAGAGAGAGCGAGCTATCAAAAAGAAATCATTTCCCAGTTAAATCAGGGTATGTTGCAGCAGATATTTTCAACTACATTGTTAGAAAACAAAGTTCCTGATTAAGTTTAACATTATTATTTTTTAATTTTGCAAGAAAAAACTGTATATGTGTGTAACAAATTTAATGAGGATCATTAACCCAGTGGAGCAGTGACAAAATGTGATTATTGCCAAGCACTGCTTTCCACTGCTTTGTCATTCCTTAATAACCTCTTGGCAGACCCAATGACTGGTAACTTTTAGATTCTATAACTTGATCCAACCGACTTCGAAATTCCAGTATTATATCTTAGTCAGAGCTCTCTCCTCCCCCATTGCCATCTAGACTTGAGATTCTAGGAACTGGGATGAGAGGAGAATGTGTTCTGTTTTTTCACTCTCTACTTCTCCTCACTTCTAGTCTGAGTTCTTCTGGCAGAGAGGACAGATGGAGAAAATAGGTAACATCTTTTTAAGAAGGTCTAGTGGTAAACTTCTCTCTGGTTCTCTGAATATCACAGCCCTGTGGCACATGAGAAATACAGCTCTCTTGAGAGGCTCTTATGTGAGATCTTCAGAGAGGCCTGAGGTCTCACTTCTCTTTAGAGCTCCTTGAACCTCCTCTTTCTTTTGCTTTTCCTTCTCCCTTCTTCAGAATTCCCTCACATCAAGACCCAGATCTCTTTTATCTCCATCCCTCATCATTCCCACCACAGGTGGTCTATAGTTGCTAGAATCGCTGTTGCTTAGTAGGCTGCTCTCTTGGTTGCATTACTGTTATGATAAAAAAAAAACAGTTGCTATCTTTTGCTGGGTCCACTTTTTTGCTCTCCCAAACGTGATCAGGCTGCTCTCTTGATGACCCATCTCTTGGACTTGCCACTTCTCTCCAGGGTTTTCTTCTTCTCTAGATGCTGGGTAAAATGATAATTCTACTTCCTGAGCAGCATCCTATCAGTTCCCTTTTTTTATGCAGCAGTAAAATTTCGTGAATGATTCTCATGGAGCCTCCTTCCCTTGAATACGGTTTCTACATAAGGTTGACTTGTGGAGTACTCTCCTCTTATAAGGAAGGGCTCCAAATACTGGGTTCTCTCTATAGAATGTGGGGGCATTTAGCTTCTCCTTGTTGCTAGTATTGGATCTAAGTGGGTCAGTGCCACGGCAAAAGGAAGAATTCCACTATTACATGTATTTGTTTACTTAACTCACTCAATCAGTTTTTCTTTCTCTTCTGTCTCCCTTTCTCCCTTCCTATTTCCTGCTAAAGCAGGGAGGCACATGCCTACCAATGCAAATAAGCACACAAGTTTATTCAATGCATGGAAATTTAGAAGGAATAAGAAAAACCACCCATTTTAGCCCCTCACATTATAAATAAGGAAACTGAAGCACTGAACATTGTATGTCCAGAGTTGCAGAATGAATTAATAGATGTGGCAAGCATTGGATCTCAGGCTCATTCACTCCTAGTTTTCTATTCCAGAGAATCACAGACTTTGCTTGTTGTCTGTAGATGTTATATAATTCAGCCTCTCATCCAATATAAGAATTCCTCTAAAACTCGTCTCAGGGATGTTTACCTAGCTCTTGTTTGAATAATTTCAGAAACAATGGACTGGCCATTTCACAGGGTAATGAATTCTACTGTTGGACAGTAATGAATTGTCAGAATATTCCTCTTTTGTGGAGTCAACATCTGTGTTCCTAAAGATTCTACTCACTAGGACTTTCTCTGTCCTGTGAAGCTACAGTGTGAATCTATAACCTTGTCCACAGGATCACTCTTTAGATCACCAAAAACACCATCTTGTCTATGTAAGCCTTCTCTTTTACAGGTTAAACACATCACTTTGTTCAAATTTCCTTACATGACCATTTGTCATCTCTGTCCCTACCAATTACCCTACTATGCATACGCTTGGATTTTCAATGACCTTAGTAAAATGAATGGCCTAAAATGGGGAGTTGGTATTCAATGGGTATGGAGTTTCAGTTTTGCAAGATGAAAAAGTTCTAGGGATCTATTGCACAACAATGTGAATAGGGTTAACACTACTGAACTGTACTCTTAAAAATGGTTAAAATGTAAATTTTATGTGTTTTTACCACAATTTAAAAAATTCAGGCCTAGAATTGAACAGAACATAGTACCCCATATGTGATATTTTTGCAACAGATCATAGTGGGATTACTACCTGCTTCTGTTAAAGCAGTCTTGGGTGTCAGCCTTGGCATGTAACTCACAGGTTGAGTTTCTGGTTAATTAAAATATCTAAGCTTTTCTTCTAGACTAGATCACTCTTTTTGGGTACTTTCAATGTGTAGATTTCAAAATTATTTTGTTTCCTTTGATATGATTCTTCCTTATCCATATATTTCAGAATATGAACATAGGTGGGGTCTTTTCCACTCCAAACTGTTACTCTTACCTCCATCCTCCTGTAACTCTTAGCTCCCTGCAATTTTGCAGTTTTGAATCCATAATACTAATGACGTCTTCTAGTTTTGTGTAATTTAAACATTTGATAAACATAGCTTTGAAGGCTGTAACCAAATCATGGTGACAAAGGCACGAACCTCTTGGTGAGCAATTAAAAACATCCTTCTGGGGAAAATTCATCCCATAATTAAAACTCTGTGGATACGGTTTTGAAGCGAGTACTCATCCACTTAAATTTACCATCATCTTGCTTTTTGATACTTTCATTTATCATCATAAGGTTTCTCAAAAATATTGCTAAAAATACAGAAGCACTCTGTTTTTGGCATTTTCATGAAATATACTTATCTAAAAATTGTCTAGCAAATAAATGAAGTTAGTTTGGCAAATAGTCTCTTTAAAAATGTTGACAAAATAATATGTTAATGAGTTCATACAGAATTATTATTGGAGATATATGTAAACTTTACCTCTCCATAGTTTCCGAATTTTCACTCATTTTTGGAATTGGGATAATATTATTTTCCATTTTCCAGCTTTCATTCATCTTTTTCATCTTCCCTTATTCTGAAATCACTGTCAATATTCTAAGATCAAAAATGTTTGAGGTTTTATTATATGTTTGATAACGTGTCTCAATATGAAGATAAACTCATTTTTAGCAATTAGGTGTTATATTTTTCTGTGATTTAGAGCTTTAATTTCCTCTCAAATCTGTTTGTCCTTACATCTCCAATCTGGCAATAATTACTTTTACTAAAATGATGGAAACCAGACAAATTGAGAAGCTCTTTTTCCGGCCTGTGTCCTGCAAATTTATGCTTGGTATGCCAGATGGTCTTGTTCTGTTTTGTCTTGTTCCATACATTTATATTTAAAGATCCTTATTATTTTTGTTTAGAAATGGGATGCAAACTTCTGTTGTATTCTTGTTATTCTTATAGGTATGAGACATGCTTTTCCATTTGTCTGGTTACAATTCCCTCTTTGTTCATACTTGACTTATAAGCCTCTGTATGCAGAGGAGTGGGAGGTTAAGCAAACCCTGGTGGGGTATATTAAAAGCCACAGGCAGAAATTATTAAAAGCAGCTTTTACTTCCTTGACCTAACTCAGCATTTCCCAGACTTCTTGCTCGAGGATGTGAATCACCAGGTGCTTGTAACTGACAAGATTCCCAGCCTTCTACTCCCCTTCCCCAAAGATTCCCATTCAGGAGGTCATGCATAGAGTCCAGAAATCTGTATTTTGGGAAAAGTACCTCATGTGATTCTTATCCTAAAACAAGACCAGAGAAATTTAAACTCTGTGATTTCAACATTCCCTACAAATTAGAATTTGTTAGGGCTGCTGCAACAAACTGCCACAAACACGATGGCTTAAGACAACAGAAATTTATTCCCTCACTGTTTTGGAGGCTAGAAGTCAAAAATCAAGATATCATCAGCGCCTCCTCCAAAGAGAAACTTTGCTTGTTTTTTCCAGCTTCTGTTGGCTCCTGACTCTCCTTGCCTGTGGCAGCATAACTCCAATCTCTTGTCTCCATCTTCCCATGGCCTTCTTCCCTGGCTCTGTCGAATGTCCCTCTCCTTTCTCTTATAAGGACAGCAGTCATTGGATTTAGGGCCTGCCTTTAATCCAGGATGCTCTCATCTGGAGATCCTTAACCTAATTACATCTCCAGAGACTCTATTTCTAAAGAAGGTGGCATTCACAGGTACCAGGTTTAGGTTTAGACATATCTTTTCAATACATGCAATTCAACCCATTACACCTGGAGAGCTTTATTGTGCCCTGTACAACCAATTGAATTATAATGGAGGCTCAAGTATAGGTATTTTTAAAAGGTGTACATATAATTCTAATATGCACCCAGGCTCATGAAACACTCTTCTATTACCTATTATTTAGTTCCCGCCTCCTGCTTACCTTCTTAGCCAGTATCTCTGTTACGTCCCTCCAATCCTCAGATTCTCTTGCTTTTCCATTGTGTCTAGAGCTCTGCACTACCAGAAGTAATTTGCTGGCTCACCAGCCACTGGGCAATAATAATTCTAACTGCCTCTATGGTGCTGACAGAAATGTAGCCCTTTAGACTTCTGTCAAAGGTAAACATGAATTCTTCAGAGATTTCAACAGCATTGATTTCCTAATTGGTTTTATACACAGACACACACACAAATATAACTATCATGAGAATCAAATGAGATAATATATGTAAAATCTAGGTAGTGGTTGGCATCTAGTAGTCATTCAACAAAAATTAGCTAAGATTTGTCTTCTTTTTCCTTCCTTCCAAGTAATTTTCTATTCTTAAATGGGAATATATATGTATATATATTTTTTTCCAGCTGAAGTTGAAGTTGGCCCAATTGAAATTATTTTAGAAAATAGCAGCATTTCCAAATCCTTATTTTTATAAATATTAAATTTAGTGTTTTGAAAAATGCCAGATTAAAGTCCTATATTGATCCAGGAAGCATATCACTTCTTCTATGCTGAGTTGGCATTTTGAAAACAGAAAGCTGTGTGCATATGTCGATGTTTGTATCACGAGTTGCTGCTCATTGCTCTGATGAGATCTTTTCTAGAATTTGAGCAGACCCAAAGTGACTGAAGTCGGGGCACTACCTCAGGGTACACTGCCAAGAAGCAGTCAGGATGTAACTTCTGTGAGTCCTTCTGAGGCCACCTCCTTTCCAGAACCTCAAGTATAGTGTTTTATTGATCTGTTCTTCAAATATTGTGAAATCTCTGAATATTGTCCACATTAGACAAAGTCCAGCATTTTTATCTACTATGTTCTAGATGCTGGGGTCACAAGGGAAGGCAAGAATGCAAAGTTTCTTCTTTCAGAGAGGGGAAAAGCCCTCAATAAGTACAAACACAAAATAATTAAAAATTGTGACAAGTGCTATGAAAGAAACAAGAAGCCAAACGACACTTCTACTTAATGTGTTATATGTGAATGTTCTAAATATTGCTGCATTCTTTTTAACAAATAATTTATATATATTTTCTGCTTTAACATATATGAATTCTTTTGTGGTAGTACTGGGTCTTTATATGGTACTGAAATTCTGGGTTCAGTGTATCTGCATGATCTAGTCCATTTCTTCACTATTATTCTACAACTATACAAATAGTATGTATTTACGTGTTTACCACCAATGGTATATATGTACATTTAGCTTTAAAAACACAGGTAATATATAAATGCTTATAATAAAATCTAGTTCACACTCTAATGGTGACAACCATTTTTAGCTCTTAGCCATGTTTTCTGTTTACTACCATTTTTTTAGTAAAATATTTAACTACTATTTCTTGATTTCTCAAAATTATACTTGTCTTTTGATTTTCTCTTAAGTATAACATATTGTAAAAAAATTTTAAATTAAAGCTGTACAAGTAAAGAAAGGTAATTATACAACTTTAAAGAAAGTAATATTATATTGTTAGGATAATGTAAGAATTGGTTACCTCATGATTTATTAAAAGCAATTATAAACTATATTGAGAAAATGGGAAAGGGACAGCGTGGAGTACTAAAAGAAAGTAAAATTTCTCATTTTTAATACAGACATTTCAAATGGTATGTAATCAACAAAACAGTAAAATATTGCTTATGGATCAGCTTCATAAATATTCTAGTAAATATTTCTTTGAAAATATTTGCATGTGGAAGAATACATACTAATCATTTGTGATTTCCTTCTGTTATAATAAATATGATATTAATTTTATTTAATTAAGGCATGAGGAAAAGTCTGTATAATATTCTTTTTTGGGAAGCTACATTTTTGCTTTGTGGCTTGGGAAATTATTATTTTGTGGAATTACCTTGTGAACACAAGAAAAATATGTATTTTTTATTTGGTCACTGTAAATTTTGACAAATAGATGGATAGAGAAATAGATGTATAGACAGATAGATTGATAGAAGAACAGGTGATATTGATCAAGCTTATTAATTCATTTTTAATATCCTCTGTATCCTTATTTGTATTTTGCTAGTTTAAGGAGAAGTTAAAAAATAAAAGCAAAGCTCTCTGAAATATATTTTCTTTTGTATATAAAATGGAATAATAAAGGGGCTAGCCTGGTAGCATCGTGATTAAGTTCTCAGGCTCGGCTTTGATGGCCCAGGGTTCATGGGTTTGGATCCTGGGTGCAGACCTACACACTGCTCATCAAGCCATGCTGTGGCGGTGTTCCACATACAAAATAGAGGAAGACTGGCATGGATGTTAGCTCAGGGACAATCTTCCTCAAGCAAAAAGAGGAAGATTGGTAACAGATGTTAGCTTAGGGGCACTCTTACTCACAAAATATAAAAAAGGCAATAATAAAAACTACCTCATAGTGTTGTCATGGGTGCAATAAAATATTTGGACGCCTGACTAATATTTGTGTTTAGTGGTGAGAGCTAACAAATAAGGGCAAAGTAGCTGATTACTCTCAATATACACTAGTGTACATGTGCAAGCCATCGGGCACGACTAGGATTAGTACCATTGCTTTACCCCTGGATTTAACTCCTGTAATTTCCATGGGAATGGGAACTCTTCACATTGAGTGCACTCTTCTTTTTCTTCCTTCTGTCTATTTAGTGGTTTTTATGTTTTCTATGTCAGGAAACACTTAGAAAAATTTGCTAGTTCTAGTTATGTTTGACATTTTACTCCTAATGACCCTGTGATTTCTCATTTGCAATCAGGGTCTGGCAGTATGGAGCTCAATGACAGTTTGATTGCCTGGTCACTTTTATATCGTTAGTATGTGTGAGGGGAAAAAGAATAAGCAAGAGCGAGGCCTTAGAAACCATTTATAATCCTAACTATATCTTGAACCAGTATTAATATAATAATCAAAGTCATCTATTTTTGGAGATATCAAAGAAAGTATAACTCATCTGGAGTGTCACTTGCTCCTTTACCCTGAGTGCTTTGCTTTCTTTGTATATAAAAGAAAAGGCACTTGTCTGGATAGTCTAATTATAGTCAAGATACCAGAATTGTGAATGGACATCAACCAATCAACCAGAGAGCTAGGAACAAGGACTCCCAAAGCATATTGTTTGCACTAAAAAGTCAACATGTATAAGCAATTTGACAAAAATTATTCTTATTAATAATGAGCTAAATTTTTAAATGGTAAAAATGAAATAGAAAAAAAAGTATCCCAGGTAAGTTGACTTCTTTTTCATACTACTAAAAAGTCTATTCCTTTGCTTACACAGTGCTAAAATTACTAATCCTAGAGTATGAATTAGAATAATAAAACTATAACAAAATGCCACATACCATGTAGTTTTTAAAATTTCTGTAATCTTAAAAGGTTGACATTTTAAAATAAAATTTGTTTTATTCTTCTTCTCTTGGAGGATGTATTATTATATGTGAGCACACAGAAAGACTAAAATTTCCTGAAATATAGTCTTAAACTACATAGTAAAATTAATTTACTTGAGATACTGACTTTTTACATATTTTGGGTTTTGATATAAATGATCAATCAATTAATTGTTGTTTATTTCGTCTGCCACATTTCATTGGGCACTTCTAATTTACTAAATTTATTTTCTTTAGTTATTACTTTAATCATTTCTTCAAATGAAAAATCTAAATTCATTCTTTAATTATTAACCTTAGGTTTGAATTGAATGTAGACTTATTTTAGTACTAATTATTTTAATTACCAGGGATATCAATGTTAGATATGAATGTTAGATATGAAAAATCTGAAAATTTTTCTACTGCCCTAAAATGTGTAAAAACAGAAAACGTAACTTTTATCTCTCCTACATTTTTATTCTCACTCACTAGTTCTTTCCCATGAGTATCTATGTATGTTCAATTTTCACCCTCTTTAGATTGTTGCTGAGGTAACAACTGTGGCAATCTTACTCTATTTTGTGTGTGGGATGCCACCACAGCATGGCTTGACAAGTGGTGCTAGGTCTGTGCCTGAGATCCAAACCTGCAAACCCTGGGCTGCCAAAGCAAAGTGAGAAAACTTAACCATTATGCCACTGGATTGGCCTCCAAATTTCACACTCTTAAAAATGATTACCACCAACATAACTACTTAGCTCTCCTTTGACCCTATATCTGTCATCAGTTATTACAGCAACTTTTACTTTCCTCACAGTCAAATGTCTTGGAAAAGTTGCATAAAATTTATGCATCCATCTTCCACTCAGTCTACTGTAGAATGGAAACTTGTTTTCTGGCCAAATCATTCCATGAAAACTGTCTTTGCTAAGCTCAATAACGAAATTTCTTTCTTTTCTTTTCAATCTGGATAGTGCATTTCCGTTTGTATCTAATGCCACCTGAACAGGCTTCATCCCTGCTCTCTTTCTTCTTGAAACACTTTCTCTTCTTGTCTTCAAGGACAAGATATTTCTTGGTTTCCCTCCTACATTATTTCTGGCTCCTCTCTCTTTGCTTAACCGTCAAATATTCTTTCATTATTTTCTTTGAGAGAGGGAGTAAATTGCTTTCTAAAAAGTTCTGATTCCCCTACTGTTCTTTTTGAGGGAGAGGGAAGTAGATTTTTTGCACCTAATTCAATGTTGTAACATGTTTACAGGTTAATTTAGGTTTTATTCTCCTTGGCATTCTATTGTTTCACTACAGTGTTTCTATATGTTGATTTACTTTTACTTATCTAAACATAGATTGTGGTTCCTGAATCTCAAGTTATGTCTCATAAATTCTGGGAAATTCTAAGAAAGTATCTCTTTGAATACTACCTATCCTCCTTTTCTCTATTACATGTGTTTGGAACTGTTAGTTTAATGTTTGGTTACTTTAGTCTATCCTCCATGATTCTTAATCCCTTCTACATTCTTTTTAATCTTTGAACTGCAAACATGGAGATTTCTTCAGATCTATCTTCCAGTTTAGAAATTCTCTCTTCAGATGTACTAATTTGTGATTTAACTAGTCCATGCAGTTTGTAATTCCAAGACTCTGGTTTTCATTTCTAAATATCCTGTTTGGTTCCTTTTCAAGTCTGCCTTTGTTTTCTCAGAATATCTTTTTACATGGTTTAATTCTTTGCCTTATCTTTTAAACAAATTTGACTTACCTATTTTCTGTGCCTATCACATTTCATTCTATAGTCTCTATCCAATATTTTTTTAAAATATCTAAAGATCTTGTGGATCTAATTCTCCCATTTGTTAGGTCTTCTGAATTTGACAAGATTTTTTTGCTTTTGCTTTTTTGCTTTTTAATTTTTTTGGTAATTTTAAATTTTTAGCTTATCTTCTAAGTTTTTTGGCCCTATGGAAATCTTCTGAGGGCTTCTTAGGGTCACAGTTTCCCCGAGCACCAATCCTCTGCAATATTATATGCCCTGAATTAATTTTCACCTTGATTTTTTTAACATGAGATTTCCTGAACTATGGAAAATAGACTTGTGCTACAGTCTCATGTTTATAAATTTTCAGGGGAGACTCTATGTATTTTTTTCACTCATAGTCCAGGCTGAGACATCTCTTTGTCCTGGGAAGGGATGTTATCTCATCCATCCTTCCGCTGAGGGCTTAGCCTCTGAGGATCTTGGGTCTATGCTGGGATTCATGCCTAGTGTGGAACTAAAGAATTGTCACCTGTCCAATGTTGACATTAAAACCCAAACATCTAGATTACAGATCCAGCATTCTTCTACTGCATTTGCAGGCAAAAGTACACACACACACATGCACACAGTAATTATAGTTCACTAACTATTCTAGTTTTCAGCACCCTTTTCTTTTCTGGATACTGAAAGTTTATATTAGTTTCTTACACATTCATATATATATTCAAATGTTTGGTTGTTACTTTAGCATTTCTCGTTTGTCTACCATATTGCCAGAACTATTCAATATTTTTTCCTAGCTCTTCTATTATTCTCATTCTACATACACTCTCTTGGCGTTTTTTGACTTCCAAGGCTTTGTAATACTCATAATGATCATTTCAAAATCTGTCTCTCAAGCCCATTTGTAGCTCCTAAAATTTCACTACTTTTATCGTATACCCTGTTACAGCCATTCTGAAATTCTTATTTTCTCAGACATTTTATATGCTCTGACTTCTGGGCCTTTAGGAATGACAACTTTCTCGAATATTCTAAAAGCACTTCTTTTCCTCCTGTTTATCGGATTTAATTGAATGTATCATTCATATCAGCTTGTATATCACTTCCTCTGGGGCACAATATCCGAGATTGGATGCTTCTGTTACATGTTGCAATAACACCTTATACTGCATAAATCATAGCACTTATCAGAGATTTATTCAAATCACTTGTTTAATTATATTACAAATGTTTTTCCTCCCAGGTTGCAAGAACTATGAGAAAAAGAGAATGCAGAACGTTGTATTCCCAGAGCCTAGCACTATTCCATTCATTCATTCATTCTAGGAGATGTATCTTTACGGCCTAGAACTTTATCTGGTATAAAATTCTCAGTAAAATATTTTGAATGAATAAAATTTTGAAGTAGTTTTCCACTCTATTTTACAGAGTAGGATCCCCGGGTCAGAGATGTTGAACTGCCCATGGCCACACATTAATTAGTGATAAAGCCAGAATTTGAACTCAGGTTTGCCTGCCTGTAAAGTCTGTGTCTTTATACATGACATTATATGTGATATATAAAATGAGGTTTTTATGTAAAAACAATGAAAGAGCAGCAAAAGGAAGACAATATGTGGTACACTGTTCTCTTATGATTTTCTCCAAAGTGTATTTACTCTGTTGGATCTTCTGAATTCTGTCCTATATAAGTACACATTCTCAGGAGCCACAACTAGTGTCAGTGTCTAGAAATGTTATATATCTTCTCAGAATATATAGTCCTATAGTCTGTATGATTTTAAAAAGCACTATTTTTCATAACTGTATTTCATTATATATATTAGAGTAGTTAAAATCAGAATTCGAGTTTAGGTGGAAGACATGCACCATAGAAAGAAGAATTAAATTTTTCATTTTTCCCCAAATTTTCCCATGCTATAATTTTTCTAAGGGTCTTGTTATGATCAGCGTGGTATAGTGAAAAAATAACGTATTCTGGAGTCAGTCAGCCTAGTATTCAGATTTTACTCTGACACTTGCTGGTTATGCAATGTATCCTCAGGCAAATTATGCTGTTTTCTTCTGCAATTGGGATTAGCAATGACAATTGTAAGGCTGTTGTGAAGAGTGTAGATCATGTATATATGTGAGTAGCCTAGCACCTCGTACTCAATAAATAATAATACTTAATGTAAGTATTATTGTCTCCTTCAGGTTTAGATAACACTTTCTATACGTTTTCCACATACTTAATCATGCAGGTGAAATTCACATATATAGGATGTGAACTACATGCTCTCAAAGAAACTTACGATAGCTGTATTTTGAGACTTCAATAATAAATTACTTAGAAATATTTATTTGGAGGCCAACGAGGAGGAATAAGTAGGAAAATTCTTACGTTAGGGACAGAGAAGAAACATAAATCGGATCCAAAATGTACCTCACTGGGTACTCCTCTAAGCTTTGTGTACCAGATAAATATGAGTACCATACCAACCGTGATTACCCTGGAGAGGGAGAGGAAACTGTTGCCATTTACATAATAGCACACATATAACCTGACAATAAATTTTAAGTGAAAGATATAATAGACAAATTGAGTCTACTACCTGCAACAAAAGAAAATTTTTTAACAGTCCATTAATCCATATTAAATATTCTATGAGACTGAGGTAACTACAGAAATAAAATATGATTTTCTTTTCCTTGCTGTAATTGTAACCTGATAAAATGTAAGCCACTTTGGTTCATAATTTTTCTCTTTTTCAGAGTTAATCAGGCTATTTTTCCAAGTATCCTGCAGTTTGTGTCTCAAAGAAGATCCAAAGTCAAAGGATATTTATGCAAAGTCAACAAAGAAAAGATTATGTGTAACATTTAAGTCTTTGTCAAATATAAGAATTCATAAATATAAGAACAAGTATCCAGAAACAAACTAAAATATCAGATACTATTTTCAACTTTTACATTAATGCCAATGTGGAAGAACAGGGAAAATGTAAAATTTATTTTAAGAGGCATTTATTTTATTTTTTAGGTGAAAAAGTGTATTGTCATTAGAGCTCATTCCTCTATCACCATCTGATACTGGTGACAGGATACTAAGGAATTATGGATACAGTATTTTCTAACATTAGTAAAAAACAGAGGTTCTATATTGTGTTTAAATTTTTTGATAGAAGTCTTTCTAAAATGTACTGCACATTTGACTGCCTTATTAAGCAGAGAAAGCCAAAAATAATTTTTAAATTTTTCTATTTGTTCTTCCATTCCTTTGAAACTCAGTCATTATATTTTATTGGAATGCTATGATAATCCCAGGAGTTATTCAGGCGATAAATCCTATTTTTTGCTATGTTAAATGCTTTCAGGATGTTGTACATTTCCAGATGATGTTTCTTCTGACTTTTTGATCTTTAGGACTTAAATGACTCGAGAGATCATGTAAAAAACCAAAACTCTGTGACTAGAGAGGCTGTGTGATTTCCCGAGGTCACACTGCTTTGATAAAGGAACAGAAATGAAATATTAGTAACTTCAATTAATGCCTTTGTTCTTTTTAGTGATCTGTCCTATGCTTCCTTCTAGTTCCCAACTTATGTATATATAATTTGCCTTTTGGTCCTATAAACTAAATCAGACAACAAGGTTGCCAAGAGGAATGATTTAACTATTATGTAAAAAATTATTCAGAAATGAGATGCAATTGTTTAAGAACATATACACATTGTATGCATGTGTGTATGTTGTATTCACTGTGAGTAGAAGGTATAACTTTCATTTTCTTGGATAGTAAAGATACACTGAATTTCAGATTATTTTATTTATTTTGAAAGTTTTTACCTTTTGGGGGATAATTTCCAGATGTGTTTTTGGCTGATGTTTAGACTTAGAAAGAGGTAGAAAGAATCTTAAAGATCGTGTAGAAAATTTCCCAACCAATGAAGTATCACCAAATATCAGAAGTTTCCAAACACTTGGGGTAATTTAATTTTTCCTAGTAAACCTTGTGATGTTGGTTAATATGCTCCTCAGTCTAGAAGAGAGAATTAAAAATGCAAATTTTCCTATTATAGATGCAAAAACATGTAATGTTATTTTTAAAAATTAGATCTTATCATATCTTAGAGTCTGCATTTTGTTGTTTACTCATTTTAACCATAACATACACTGATATTTCACTTAAAGTCCCTATTCATGTCTACTGTACAGCTTCTAAACATTAAATACTTATTTATCTAAGGAACAAAACATATTTTTGACAAGATTCATGTTGATTCCTGAAACGTAAACATAAGTTTTATTATTTTGTCAGGTAACAAAAGAAAATTCTCTTTGAAGTATTGATTAAATTCTGCCTTGGGCATTTTCACTTTTCTTTTGAGTACTTCCCCTTATATGTCAGAATATTTTTAAGGGTGCTATATGGATAGCTTTTAATGTAGTTTTTTATCTCTATATATCAGTGATTCCACCTTTTTTACTTCTGTCTTTGAATCATGTTTAGGCTCTGATCACATTTTTTGATTTCAAAAAAGTTAAATTTATTCTAAAATTTGTATCTCAAGATATGGCTTTGGTAATCATGAAATTTAACAAAGACTTGTTCACTTTTACAATAATTTTCATTCAAATGCCAATACTTCAGATGGATGTATTCAAATGTAAACTTGCATGAAGAAATTGCCTTTTAAGAAGTAAAGAGGCAGGTAATCAAGAATGCCCTATCAACCAGATCTGGTATGAGGCCACCACTTTCCCTACATGTTATTTATGAAATAATATCAATTTATGTTGTTATTTGGATAAGTTATCACTACTAAAGATGACCATCACTTGTGGTCTGTTTACTGGGTATCACTGCTGGTCACCCTGGCTGACTTTCTCTCCTCAGCTCAGCTACATACTAGACATTGTTCATTGTTCAGCATTTTAAGAGTGAAGATGAATATTTTAGCCTCTGATTTTAATTTAAAATGTTATTTTGTAGTATTATTTCTAAGGGACTATCATGTAAAATTAATTTGCTTGCATTTTACTACTAATTTTAGCCTCTCGTGATTTGCCAAAAACGATGTTAATATAGACTTTTAACTTAAAAATGTCATAATTTTTAAGAGAAAAATAAAAACTATTCTATAGGAATTATAGCAATGCCATTTAAAATTCTTATTTCCTGAAGATACTGTCTTTAATGTGCTTCATTGGTTAAAGTACTAACAAAATGCTCAGTAACGTAATTTTGAATGGAGCCAAGACCTGGAGTACTTTGAAAGTCCTAACTCTTAGAAAGAAATAATGAAGAACAGGCCTGAGAAAGTGTGAAAAAAAGGATTAGGTGAATCTTGGTATGCTCTGCCCTGTAAAAATAAATTAAAAGTTGATAGTGTTACAGAACTTAAAGACAAGATCAAAAATTCTAAATGATTAAAATTTCCAAGATTATAATATGAAATAGTACGTGATATGGGCAAAAATTTGCCAACCAAATACTAAAATAGTGGAAGTATTTTGAGACAAATTTCTAATAAACATAAGGACGTTCTTCTATACGTAATGAAACAGTTTATGAGAAATAATTAACCTATAAGCTTAATAGATACTATCAATATGGGTAGAGTAAAGTAACAGTTTAGGTGCATTCATGATGCTAAGTAAAAATAAAATAGGAAATGGGCAGTAGAGTGTGATAGAAAGAGTGATGGACAGAGAATTTGATTAACTGAATTCTAAAAACGTGTTTTTCATTAGGGAGGTACATGTAACCTTAGGCAAGCCTGACTTTTCTGAGCTTCAGTTTCCTTAGGGCTAAAATGATTGGATATAATCAGTGGTTTTCTTTTTTTTTAATGCAAAGAAATATATTGCTACTATCTGTATATTTTTCTCAAAATGAAATAATACTCAAAACTCCAAAATTAAAACTATAGATAGATAAATAATTGTATAGATAAAGAAGAGGTGAGTAGATTTGTCTAAAGGAGTTTGGGCAGCCAAAGTGCAATCTGCTCAGCCACCTTTGTAGCCCTGAGACAACCTACAGAATACAATTTGAAAGTACTTATGGTCTCTCTTCCATCTGATATAGGCTATGATTCTAAGTTAGTTGTCTTAAAGAGAAAAACAAATATTTACCACAAAATATCATGGCTTCAGTTGTCATAAGAATAGTATTAAAGAACAGGGGACACAGATTTATCTCAATATGTCAGTTTCTTCTGTCATTACGTCAATGAACTGATGGAGATTTTTGTTTTCTTCTATATATTTCCATTTTTTAATTTCTACTAAATGAGCTATTATGTGTGAGGATTTATGATTCCAGGAATATTGTCCTGGGAGCTAAATGGTCTGGTATTGAGCAAATCCTATAAACTCTAGGTGAATTACTTTCGTCATATATGAAAGAGGAAGAATAAAATTTTCTCCTGGGGAATCTTTTTCTCTGTTAATTCTGGGTTGTATTTTGTTGTTGTTACAGTTATCTAAAGATTAGGAAAGAAGGCCTTTTGATTTAGTTAGGTAAAACTTCTTTTAAAATCTAACTCTTTGCTGTTGTTGATTTTCAGGGAGTTTTGGTGTTTTGTTTTTAAACTCAGAATTCACACTTTCAAAATCTTTGTAATTGTATGATAGCAACTAAACTGATTTTATTGAGTTGGTTTTGTTTGTTTTTTGGTTTTTTGGGTTTTTTTACTTTCAACATGGCGATGCTGACATCCCTCAAGGCAGAGATAGATCTGACTTTCCTACTTTGGCTTTCTATTCAGGAAAGGCCTTTCTCTTTTAAATCACACGCACATTATTTAGCAGCCCTGAAGTGTAGAGCCCCATCCAGCTGTTATTTGCTGAGAAGAGGTTGAGTGTCTTGGTGCAGGGCCTTGACATCTATTCATTTTTCCTGCATTATAATGAACCCAAACAATCCTTCATCTAATGATTCTCCTTGGCTTTCCATCCCTGGAAAGTGCTCATTTAAAAGATATTAAAAGTATGTGTATCCTGGGTCCTCAAGAAGTTGCTGTCACTCTATTTGTTTGTCTAATGTTTCCTCTGTGCCTTTTGTGGAGGATAGGGGTGGAGTTCTGATCATATTAACAAATGAGATACAAATTAAGTCAAGCACAGTCAATAACATCCTTCCATTTGGATGTTTTTATATCTTTCACAGAATTCCCAACTTGTGAGCCACTAAGTCAATTTATATGCAAAAGTGGAAGATGCATTAGCAGTAAATGGCACTGTGACTCTGGCAAGTACCAAATGTTCACTGTACCGCACTGATTTGATTGGGGGCCTGGCTGGCTGTGCTGCTTCACCTCCTTCAGAGGTAGTTTGTAAGAGAAGCTTGCAGAGCCAAGCAAAATGGTTAAGACACGTGATAAGAGGGCAGCTGGCACATCAATGGGGATTAGCGTTAAGGATAATGGAGCTCAATATCTGTCCCATGGGGCTATGAGAGGGATGTGTTTTCAGATACTATGCTGGACATAGTCTAAGTCTACAAATATGTAGTGAAAGAGACAATTGAGGAAATGACCTGGACAATTCAGGTTCCCCAAAATGTTTATGAAAAATGCTCTATAACCTCAGGATGGAGCAGTTTATAAAT
Organism: Equus przewalskii; assembly: GCF_037783145.1. Taxonomy (NCBI): domain Eukaryota; kingdom Metazoa; phylum Chordata; class Mammalia; order Perissodactyla; family Equidae; genus Equus; species Equus przewalskii. Next base: position 23,742,103 of record NC_091847.1, on the reverse strand, counting down.
TACTATGAAATTATCCAGATGGTCTCAAGTCTGTCACCTTGCTTTTTATGTACAAATAATGTTTTTTCTTATACTCAATTGTATCATTATGCTAAATTATGCCAACTGCAGGTAAATGAATTGTATATAAATCAAGGCACTCTCAGCCATCGATTTCAATTTATTTCCACTTCATATTCCTCTCCCTTCCCTCTTGCAACAGTTTTTAATGAAAAAACAAAAATCATTGCTATTGAGAGTGTACAACAATTTCCCAGTATAAATACATAGTTAATAGCCAGTGGGGAAAGGGTACATAGTGGGCCCTCAAGTTGGGGAATGGGGAGGAAGGGACTGAAATGAAGATATAGGTATAAACTGAGGCATAGAGACTGTAGATCTAATAATAGTTTCCATAATAATTATATTACCAGCTATATCATTTCATGAAATTCCTACAATTACCATCGTCTCCCACTTCATCATTATTTCATTCTGCATAAATACCTTTAGTTTCTGATTAGTCATTTCTGAGTGAAAAAGAAATGCAGCTTCAACATCCAGAGTCAAGGATTTTTTTCTCTTGGTTTAGTAGTTGATGTTAAATGGGAAGTGAAGCAATATAAAAATGCAAATAATTCTCCCACTGTTCATGGAAAATGTTGATCATGGATTTATCAATCCTTTTTCAATCACAAAAGAAAACTCTGTATACTAAAAAGAAATGTTAGATATTTCATTAAAAATAACTTTTTTCCTGGATGGGTTTTCACTACCTTGATGTTGATGCTTCTTTCCAGATGACGACTGTGGGGACGGGAGTGATGAGGTTGGCTGTGTTCACTCTTGCTTTGATAATCAGTTCAGATGTTCCAGTGGCAGATGTATCCCAGGCCATTGGGCCTGTGATGGTGACAACGACTGTGGAGACTTCAGTGATGAAACCCAAATCAATTGTACCAAAGAAGGTGAGTAATTTTGTGAATTAATGAAATCTCATTTTAAATTGATACATAACATTTGGAGTATCTCAGAGTGAATATTATATAAAAAATAAATTGCTCATAAAAATATATCAAAAGTATACACGTGGAACTGTGAAAAAATAATTTGCTCATCTCTTTACTTTCTTTCTTTCCTTCCCTTTCTCTGGTTTCTCACCTTGATACCTCCTTATACTTTGAAACTTTCTTCTGTGGTCTTTGCTTCCTACTTTCATTAGATGCTTTACTTTCTTTAGTTGCTTTAGTTACTACTCCTTTAATCCCCTTCAACTTATAAACTGCCAAACCCAAAATCCATCCCAAAAAGAAAAGAGAAAAGAACAAGAAAGGCATAATTTTCCTTTTATTTCCACACCAAATTTGTTTCCTTAAAGTTTGAAATAATCTCCTATTAAATGGCTAGATATTCCAACTGACTGACTTTCTGAGATGTAAGTTAAGAGAGAAGGTCATGACCATGGCTCTCAGCATATCTGTGGGCAGCATGACCCTGTTATTTGCTTGGAATACTTTGCCAAATTTGATCAGCCATAGGACATGTTAATAAATTAGAAATTATGTTAGAAATATCACAGAAAAAATCACTAGTCTGTCAAACATGCATATAATCAGTAACATTTTTAAGTAGAACTTTTATTTCTGATTAAGAAACTGAAGGGCAGGCCCAGTGGCATAGTGGTTAAGGGTGCCCACTCGGCCTTGGGGCCTGAGGTTCATAGGATCAGATCCCGGGTGCAGGCCTAGCACCACTTGTCAAGCCATGCTGTGGCAGCATCCGGCTTAAAATAGAAGAAGATTGGCACAGAAGTTAGCTCAGTGACAATCTTCCTCAAGCAAAAAGAGGAAGATTGGCAATGGACATTTGCTGAGGGCCGATCTTCCTCACAAAAAGACAAAAAGAGAGAAAAAGAAATTGAAAGAACTTCTTTTTCATTCTCTCATTCACTCCACAAATATTTATTAATGACTTTTGATGTGCCCGGCACTGTGCTTGGACCAAAGGATAGATAAAAGGATGAAAAACATGGTCCTTGTTTAGTTTTAAAAATCTAGCATGCAAACAGACAAAAAATAAAGTGATTTATTTAATGTGGTAGGGTGGAAAGAACCATGGACTGTGAGATCATAAGAAAGGAATGATTTTCAAAGTGTTTTCCAAGGAGATATATTTGTCCTCTGCCAATATTTGACAACCTATAAAATATGGTGTTTCAAAAGTATTTTCTCTGACGTGGATTCCATTTGTCTTTCTTTTCTCCCCCTCTACCCCCCAACTTTAAATGCTGGAAACAGTGGCAATTAAAGAAATTACCTACATAATACTAGGTTCTTAAAAGGATAACCCTAGCTTTTTTGTGAATTCCCTAAGTGATTTATTAAAAGACGTGTTTGAGGTTGATTTTACCTATATTACCTGGATTACAAGAGTCATAGTAACGATGCAAATATAGCCAAACAATCACTTATGAGCCATGAGGCAATGAAACACAGGTCCTCATGGCCAATGGTCTTCATGTGATTCACGACTTTACCTGGCAGTGGACGTAGAAGCTATAACGAAAATAGGAAATGACTAAGAAATTTTTTGTGACAACGTCTTATAAGGATTAACATGAGCATATTTCAATTCAACTTTGCTTCAAAATCAAGAGAGGAATGAATTATAGATAAAGCTGTTACTTAGTATTATCTGGCTCTTATTCTCCATTATGCAGTAAGTTCCAGTCATCTCTTTCTCTCTTTCTCTCTCTCCCTCTTCTCTTTATTTCATTCTTGTGTCCTTTTCTCACCCAATTTAGTTGATCCACTAGTATATATGAACTGGAACTTTTTGCTTATTGTTAATCTGGCACAGAAAGAGAAAAAGTTTACAAAAATATTTTTATTTTTCTTCTTTGTATATTTGAAACATTCATCAGTGGTACGGTTGACATTTCATTACTAAATTACACTTTGAATATAATCTGCGTTTTTCCCCCACCTCACAGATGTCTTTTTAGGCTCCTCATGAGGTGTACATCTGTGGCCTGCTGGCACTGCCCCATAATATGCTGTGAAAGATACATTACCCCACAGTTAATTTCCTTTCATCTCAGAAGTGAGATTCCGTCCCTCTCTTCTATGTGCATTCATCTTTAAGTTAAAATGATCATTGCACATTAAGAAGTTTTGGAGAGATTGCTTTAGCCTCATGAGTATCCAGAGTGAGTGGTACCTCCCCTTGTAGGCTCTCTACATAGTTTTTCAGGTTTGGATTATTATAGAATCAGCAGCTATTTAATGTTAACGGCCTTCATCTTTGAGCACTTCAGTTTCACTAATATATTACTGTAAAGGATATACTGTCAATGTGAATGCTATGCATTTTGTATATGATTATGGTAATACACTAAGGAAATGATCCAGATAATATACATGATTCTTGGACATGTTTCAAGAGAAGCATGAGGAGCACTTCCTGAACTAATTTATATTTATCAGATTATAAATTTTACTAGCATTCCCTAATCAAATAGTCTACTTGGTGAATACAAGTTGCAAGAATCGAGGAAAGGTAACATTCTGGGATGACTTGGGTGCAAGATAATCCAGAATGTTTCAAAGGGCATTTAAATATTTTTATCCATCATTATTTTTATTATGTATTCTGATATGAAAGTTGTAAAATAACCATGACACATAGAATTGTTAAAACTGATCAGGAAAGTCATTTTGCACATGCAGGCTTTGGGAAGCCATTGCCAAGGTAAAGTAGAAATTTGATGCAATTAGTCATATAATCCAGTCCCAAAACCTGCTGCGGAAGAAAGAGCAGGGGATTCTGGCTGGAGTTTCAAGACTGGCTGTCAAAACTGATCAAATCCACCATATAATTGCTCGGCACTTTGCTTTACACTGCCTGGCTAAGCAGAGCATATGGTGCAGTTTCTCTCCACTCAACTTGTTTTCAAAAGGCAGAAGTACTCTTGAATTGACTTTTAATAGTAAAGGAGCACGAAAAACCAGGAAACGGAACATTTCGTATATATAATCTCCATTTCAGAAAATTCCTGAATTTAAGTTCAATGCATATTCTCCGTGAAAGCACTTTCAAAAAAGAATTTCTGTAGTGATGATCATTGTTTTCATCATCAGTATGATTAATATACGGCAACAGTGTTAAAGGATAGTCCTCTTCTAGATTAATATATACTCATCTTCTTTCCTCTTGGTGATGTGCTCTTTTTCCTCTCACCTCCAAACTCCCTTACAAGGCAAAAAAGACAAGGTATCTTTAGAAAGCGCTATGTTTTCACAGAGTCACTGTTGCGTGTGTGTGCGTGTACACATATACACGCACACAGACTACAAGCAAAAATGGAATAAAAAGACAGTCCGCAGCACATTGATTCCTTCCTTTGTTTCAATGCCTGTTTATTATTAATTTAGTTCTGGTTTCTTTTTGATTCTGAATTCTTTGGTTGGAACATTATTTCTACAGTGACCCTTTTGTAAAGCTACTGGGTGAATAGATTTTCTAAGTGGAAAAATAAGTGAGGCTGGACCCTCAAAGAATTTGGTATGAGAGAACTTCCTCCAGAGCCTCAGGCCTGGCTGTTTATTTAAATTCTGAAAGGTTTTGTAGAAAGATGGTTTTATCTGTAAGGACCTCAAAAATAAAGTTAAAATGAGACTTCAGTCTTTTCTTACAAGTCTTTAAGTCTCTGGCTGGAATATTTAAAAAAAGAGAGAGAGAGGCTTTGGATATATGTCTCATCTGTAAAATACCAAATATATAGAATTAATCTTATCTCATTGTTGACAGTTTAATTCATTTGAATTATGTAAACATTCATTCTTACACTCTATTGTGGAATAGTCTCAACTATATTTCCCCCTAGCAATAAAGCATTTCTAAAGTAAACATATGAAAATTATTCAGTATCTTTAGACAGCTATTCCCCCAGATCAATTTTAATTCAGAAATTGTTGTAAAAATTTATACCAAGTAATTTCAGCATGGACTTGATAGAAAAGAGAACAGGTTTTCTCTAGAATAGATTTTGCCTAAATTTTATTATTTCTCCTAAATGCATCTTAAAATCTCTCAAATATTTGGATTTTTCTTTACTTTGAAGGGGCATCTGACCCTGATTTATGATTATTGGTCTATAATGCCTTCTGTCTGGCTGTCTGCAAAGGGAATATTTACTGCCGGCTGCATGAAGTGAAAGATCTGGGTGATGCCGGAACATATGTGATCTCTTATTTACATCACAAATATAAATTAAACACAAATTTAAAATTAAGTATGTATTGACCTTCTATTTTGATTTATTATTAATAATCTTTAAACAAACTCCCAAATCCATTGGGCAGATAAGTGTATAAGATTATTAATATACATGCCTATACATGCTCATATTCTTCTGCTTTAACTGTTTAAATTTGCTTCTGCTTTGGAAACTTCCACTTTCCTTTTGGGCTTTGTTCTCATTCATTCATTCATTCGTTCATCCATTCATTTGCCTCACTAATTTCTTGTTCTCAAATTTGAGAAGGAAACTACAATATTTGATACACGGCGAATGCTCAGTAAATAATTATTGAGTGAAACATTCTATTTCTTGACCACAAAATTTGTTTATACTCTCAGAATCCGAGCCTTATTTGTTTTGTCTTATATATCTAGCAACTTTTTCAGTTACTTCACGTTGCCCCCAGATCCTGGAGTTTATTTTCATGATGATGTACAAAACTAGGTGTACTGATCTAGTCATGTACATTTCCTTAATACAGTGTCATCACTTTCATTTATCCAATAAATATTTGCAATTTCAGCCCAAGATTCAATAAAATAAAATAGTCAGGATTTCTCCATATCTTTGGTTATTGCTTATTTCTTTTTAAGTCCTCTCTGCTCAATAGACAGCAAGTTCCAGAAAGATAAGAAAAGTTTAAATCTTTTTTGTATTATTATTTAATAGTAAGTGCCGGTGAAGAGATTCCATTAGTGATAATATAGGGAGAGAAAAGAGATTTAAGATATGTTGGTGACCCACTAATTGCCAGGTACTTTACATTTATTATTCCATTTAATCTTCACAATAAGGATTACTCAGGCTAAGATACTTGCCTAGGATTACACAGCTGGAGTTTCAAACAAAGGTTATCTGCTCTTTATTCCTACATCCAGCTGTCTGCTCCTGCATCTGTGGAGTATAAATCTTTATTTTTTCTTCTAACTAACTCTCTATGAATTAATGTTTATATGATCCCCAAATAATTACTACGTTTTTCTCAATTGCATATTCAATTTCCCTTTAAGATGAGAAAAGAGAGACCCTTCTACTTATCACAGGTGATGTAATGAAATTTCCCAAAGGGCACTAGAAGGGACCTGGGCTATTACATTAAATAATCACAGTGAGGCTTTCTGTTTCTTTTTTTGTTTCTATTCTTCTTTGCCTCCCACAGTTCTCCTTGGTAAAGTGGATTCTGGAAATCTGTCATTGGAATAGCTGTGGACATTCCCACACAGATAATTTCTTCAGTCATCCAAAGAATATGTTTGTCTACCATAAAAGTTTTACCTCAGAGACTCAGAAAATTTAGAAAGCAGGAAGAAATTTGAAAGATCATTTGGTTCAGTTCTTTTATTGTGAAGATGAGGAAAAGGGCTCAGCTAGACAATATTATCCTTATGCGTACATGACAATAACAAAAACATTATGCTGCTTCCTGCAAAGAGCTGATAATGTTCTGTGTTAGAGATGTTGCGACTGAGACCTTTGATGCATAAAGACATTCTTAGGAGAGATTTTGGATTCAAATGATTATGTCAAGTTCCTTGTGGAAAATTCAGTAAGGTCTAATAGTACTGCCAATGAAAAAGAAACAATATCCTTTCTAGGGAACTTGAATACACTCAAAGCATTGCAGATATCAAAACTTGATTTACAGCTGAAAGCTTTGGTTATACATTTAAGCTTGGAGAGAATGGAAATTAAACATCTTTTGACTTCCAGTCTATATCAGACCCCGTTTCAGCTGAACTATCATGTTGTTATTGTTTTTTGTGTTTGTTTTTTGGCTGAGAAAAATTTGCCCTGAGCTAACTTCTGTACCAGTCTTTCTCTATTTTGCGTGTGGGTCGCTGCCACATTGTGGCTGCCGGTGAGTGGTGTAAGTCCGTTCATGCCTGGAAACTGAACCCAGGCTGCCAAAGCGGAATGCACTAGACTTAAACACTATGCCACAGGGCTGGTCCCCTGAACTATCATGTTTTTAGGAGCACAGTTTAATCCTAACCACATAGAAAACAATAAATGTTATACACAATCAGACTCAGTCATCTGTTTTGTTTTTGTTTCACAGAAATATTCTAAAGATACTTTCAGTTCATTTTTATTAAAGCACACAATCAAAAAATCTGCTATTATTTATCAGTCACTGAATTTTTTTGAGAATAAAATAAATAAATAAAATATTGGCTTTGAACTTAAGGAAATTAACAAATTATGTTATGGATTCAGCAAAATCATATAATCTTCCATCCTAATATTTTTTTAACTATTCTCTTTTAATGAAAATATAGATTGTTTCCTGATAAAATACAATTAAAAGCAAACTCCATCTAGTTTGAAGTGAGAAGTATAATGTCTGTATTCAATGAGATACAAATTGTCTGGCTTAACTTTATTCTCTGACAGATTGATTCATTTTCCTTAGGAAATGTTAATACTGAGATTTCAAAACAATGTTAATTATTAATGGATTTTATCCATAGGAAACTGCTTTTTGTTTTCCAGGACAGAATAACTCTTTAAAGGTCATTTTACTCTTAATACTACCTACAGCATTTATTTGGAGAGCAAAGAAAACTCAAGGCTTTTGAATCAATTAATAACAAAGCCTGTTTTTAGAAGCTACATTTCTAGCAATGTGATTATCAGGAAAATTAAAGGAATCACATAAATATAATTTTAAAAAATTGTTAGTAACAATAGCACGAAAGAAGCTAATTATCCTCATCTTTACCATATGGAAAATTAGTCATAGGTCCATACTTATGCCTAGCTTTTTTACGAAGACAATAATTATGCACCTTGACAGTAAAAAGAGTAACATCTCTTGTTTTTGTAACAGATATAATTAATTACTAAAGTCAATAGGTAACAAAAAGACAGATGTAATTTTAATGAAGAACCTCAGTCTGTTTCCTACTCTTTTGAAAGAGCTGAAAACTAAGGGCAAGAGTGAATTAATTTCTGTAGTCTTTAAATTCGGCTTCCTCATTCTCAAGTTGTGGTTAATGATCAGTGAAATGATAGGAATTCAGACATTCAGCAGAAAATAAACAAACAAACAGAAAAGAGACGAAGGGCATGGATAATCTACAAAATAATTAATTCACCTCTCAATAATTGAGTAGTGCCCATGTTTTTGTGAGAGTAAAGAAATAAGCAATACGATAAAACTTTGCCTTTTTCCTGTAATAGTTGGTAGCTAGCTTCTTTCAGAGCCAATTTCAACAGTCAGCCATTGTTCCCATATTTCTGTGAATTTGTACTTAGATGTTACATTCCTGCAATGTAATGACCAGATTCATTCACTTTTTGTTACAGAATTGATTTCAGTTCTAGGCTGGTATTTGTGTACACATAGGCTTCCTAAGGAAAATTAACTGTCATTATCTGCATCCAAAACCTTTCCACAAATAGCTCTGGTGAATAAAATCATGCACTTAAACTACCACGATCTTCCTGGTATGGAATTCCAACTACTATCAGAATCTTTCCATAGCATATTGTTATTATTGATATGTATGCACTTCAATAGCATGTTCTGTGAATCATAAATAGAATTTAGAACATTTTAGAACATGGGTTGGCAAATCTTTTCTGTAGCAAATGAGATAGTAAATATTTTGGGTTTTGCCTGTTGCAACAACCCAACTCCACTGTTTCAGCACAAAAGAAGCCATAGGCTGTATGTCTGCAAATAATTATATATGCGTTCCAATAAAACTTTATTTATAAAAACTGATAGTAGACCAGAATTGATCTGCAAGTCCCAGCTTGCTAACCCCTTATTTAAAATACAAGTGGAAACACTTTCTAAAGGAGATATAATCCTGAATAATCTTTTATGCTCATGTTTCATAGAACATCAAATTTATTACATGAAGAAGGTAAAAAATAATAGGGAGAAGAAAAGGCCAAAGAAAGAAGACATAACCGTTAATAATTTTTAAATACTATTCTCTGACCCTCCCTCAAACATATTGTTCATATGTACATGCTTATACATATTCTTTCCACATAATAATGTTATATCAACTTAAATAATGTCATCTTGTCTTCCTTTTTTTCCAGTAAATATTTGAGGCCTTCTGTGAGCCAGGTGTATTGCTAAGCCAAGAAGTAAATTCCACATGTACATAACCACATTTCAATCTTTTTTACTTAACATTTGATATCTAACATATCTGTTAAGGTGATTCGTTAATTTGAACACTGAATGGAAAAATAGGTTTCTCAGTTACATAGCCAGTTCAACAGATTAAGACATTCTGTTCACTTCTATTTAGGTATCACCATTCCCATAATACATTAAATTCTAAATGAAATGTTCATGGTAGAGTTCCAGATATCAAAACTTAAACTTTTAATGAACTAAAAACAATATTTTATTTGTTTTACATAGACTTCACTTTTATGTTTAATTTACTAGAGAATATCTAATACCCTGAATTAAAACTTGCATTTCAATACATTTTTTGAGTGTCTATAAGTTGTTTTTCTTTATGGAGGTCACATTGATTTATAGCATTATATAAATTTCAGGTGTATATCATTATATTTCGACTTCTGTATAGACTGCAACATGTTTACCACCAAAAGTCTAGTTTCCATCTGTCACCATACATATGTGCCCCTTTACAACTTTCACCCTCCCCCCACTCTTTCGCCTCTTGTACCCACCAATCTGTTCTCCTTATCTATGTGTTTGTTTATCTTCCACATACGAGTGAAGTCACAGGGTAATTGTCTTTCTCCCTGTGACTTGTTTCACTTAGCATAATACCCTCAAAGTCCATCCATGTTGTCCCAAATAGCAAGACTTTGTATTTTTTAATGGCTGATGAGTAGTATTCAATTGTATATACATGCCACATCTTCTTTCTCCATTCATCTGTTGATGTCCGCTTAGGTTGTATTAAAGTCTTGACTATTGCGAATAATGCTGTGATGAACATAGAGATGCATATATCTTTTCGAATTAGTGTTTTCATGTTCTTTGGATAAATAACCAGAAGTGGAATAGTTGGATCATATGATATTTCTATTTTTAATTTTTTGAGAAGTCTCCATACTGTTTTCTATAGTGGCTGCACCAATTTACATTCCCACCAACAGTGTATTAGGGTTCCTTTTCTCCACATCCTTGCCAACACTTGTTATTTCTTCTCTCTTTAATAATAGCCTTTCTGATGAGTGTGAGGTGATGTCTCATTGTAAAATTGATTCTCATTTCCCTAATAATTAGTGATGTTGAACATCTTTTCATGTTACTGTTGGCCATCTGTATATCTTCTTTGGAAAAATTCTATTCAGATCCTCTCCCGTTTTCGTGATCTGGTTTTCTTTTTTGTTATTGTTGAATTGTATGAGTGCTTTATATATTTTGGATATTAACACCTTATCAGATGTATGATTTGCAAATATTTTCTCCCAGTTGGTAGGTTTCCTTTTCTTTTTGTTGATAGTTTCCTTTCCTGTGCAGAAGATTTTTAGTTTGATGTAATCCCATTTGTTTATTTTTTCTTTTGTTTCCCTTGCCTGAGGAGATATGATATTCAAAAAGATACTGCTAAGAATGATGTCAAAGAGTGCACTGCATGTATTTTCTAGTTATACGGTTCTAGGTCTTACCTTCAAATCTTTAATCCATTTTGAGTTAATTTTTCATATGGTGTAAGATAATAGTCTACTTTCATTCTTTTGTAGATGGCTATGCAGTTTTCCCAACAGCATTTATTGAAGAGACATTCCTTTCTCCATTGTATGTCCTTGGCTCCTTTGTCAAAAATTAGCTGTTCATGGATGTGTGGGTTTATTTCTGGGCTCTCACTTTTGTTCCATTGATCTATGTGTTCTGTTTTTCTGCCAGTACCATGCTGTTTTCATTAAAAAAGCTTTGTAGTGTATTTTGAAATCATGGAGAGTGATACTTCCTGCTCTGTTCTTTTTTCTCAGGATTTCTTTGGCTATTCAGGGTCTTTTGTTGTTCCAAATAAATTTTAGAATTCTTTGTTCTATTTCCATGGAAAATGCCATTGAGATTCTGATTGTGTTTGCATTGAATCTGTTTATTGCTTTAGGTAATGCATACATTTTAACTGTCTTTATTCCTCCAATCCATGAGCATGAAATATATTCCCATTTCTTTGTGTCTTCTTCAGTTTCTTTCAATAATGTCTTAAAGCTTACATGGTATATGTCTTTCATCTCTTGCTTAAATTTATTCCTAGGTATTTTATTTTTATTGTCATTGTAAATGGAATTGTATTCTTAATTTCTCTTTCTGCTACTTCATTATTAGTGTATAGAAACACGACTGATTTCGTATGTTGATCTTTTGCCCTGCAACTGATATATCCGTTAATTATTTCTAATAGTTTTTTGGTGAATTCTTCAGGGTTTTTATATATAGAATCATGTCATCTGCAAATAGTGACAGTTTTACTTCTTCCTTTCCAATTTGGATACGTTTTATTTCTTTTTCTTGCTTAATTGCTCTGGCTAGGACTTCTAATACTATGTTGAATAAGTGTAGCAAGAGTGGACATCCTTGTCTTATTCTTGTTCTTAAGAGGATAGCTTTCAGTTTTTCTCTGTTGAGTGTGATGTTAGCTCTGGGTTTGTCATATATGGCCTTTATTACGTTGAAGTACTTTCCTTCTACACTCATTTTTTGAGAGTTTGTGTCATAAATGGATATTGTTGGCAAATGCTTCCTCTGCATCTATTGAGATGATGTGATTTTTATTCTTCATTTTGTTAATTTGGTGTATCACAATGATAAATTTCCAGACATTGAACTATCCCTGCATCTCTGGAATAAATCCCATTTGATCATGGTGTATGATCCTTTTAATGTATTGTTGTACTTGATTCGATAATATTTTGTTGAGAATTCTTACACCTTTGTTGATCAGCAACATTGGCCTGTAACTTTCCTTTTTCATGTTGTCCAGGTCTGGTTTGGTATCGGGGTAATATTGGCCTTATAAAATGAGTTAAGTGTCCTATGCTTTTCAGTTTTTTGGAAGAGTTTCAGAAGGATTGGTATTAAATGTTCTTTGAATGTTTGATAGAATTCACCAGAGAAGCCATCTGGCCTGCACTTTTGTTTTTTGAGAGGTTTGTGATCACTGTTTCAATCTTTTTTATTAGTGATTGGTCTATTCAGACTCTCCATTTCTTCTTGACTCAGTTTTGGGAAGTTGTATGAGTCTAAGATTTTATCCATTTCTTCTAGTTTATCCCATTTTTTGGCATATAGCTTTTCAGAATGTTCTCTTATAATCCTTTATATTTCTGTGGTGCCCATTTTAATTTCTCCTCTTCCATTTCTGATTTCATTTATTTCAGCCTTCTCTCTTTTATTCTTAGTGAGTCCAATTAAGCATTTATCAATTTTGTTTATTGTTTCAAAGAACCAGCTCTTAGTTTCATTGGTATTTTCTATTGTCTTTTTAGTCTCTATGTCATTTATTTTTGCTCTGATTCATTTTTTTTTTTTTTTAGTTCTTTTAGGTGAAGTGTTGGATTGTTTTTTAGTAAGCCTGTATTGCTATAAACTTTTCTCTTAGTACTGCTTTTGCTGCAGCCCATAGGTTTTTTTTATGTTGTGTTCTCATTTTCGTTTCTCTACAGGTACTTTTTTATTTCTCCTCTGATTTCTTCACTGATCCAATAGTTGTTCAGTACCCTGTTGTTTAGTCTGAATATTTGTGACTTTTCCAGCTTTCTTCTTATAATTGATTTCCAGTTTTATACCATGTTGGTCAGAGAAAATACTTGATATGATTTCAATTTTCTTAAATTTACTATGGCTTTTTCTGTTTCCTGAAATATGGCCTATCTTTGAGAATATCCCATGTGCAATTGTGAAGAATATGTCTGCTGTTTTTTGATAGAATGTTCTTTATATAGCCATTAAATCTGTCTGGTCTAGTGTTTCATTCAAGGTCAATGTTGACTTTCTGTTTGGATGATAGAAACAGGGTATTAAAGTACTCTACTATTATTGTGTTGCTGTTAGTTTCTCCCTTTAGGTCTGTTAATAGTTGCTTTATATACTTTTGGGTGCCTATGTTAGGTGCATATATATTAATAAATGTTATGTCTTTTGGGGGAATTGTCCCCTTTATCTTTATATGATGTCCTTCTTTGTCTCTTGTTATCTTTTTTGTCTTGAAGTCTATTTTGTATGATATAAAATGACTGCATCCACTCTATTTTGTTTGCCATTTGCTAGGAGTATCATCTTTCATCCCTTCACTCTGAGCCTATGTTTTTTTTCATAGATGAGATGGGTCTTCTGGAGGCAGCATATCATTGGGTCTTGTGTATTTTATTTTATTGAAAGATTTACCCTGAGGTAACATCTGTTACCTATCTTCCTTTTTTTTCCCTCCCCAAAGCCCCAGTGCACAGTTGTATATCCTAGTTTTAGGTCATAGTGCCGTACTATATGGGATGCTGCTGCAGCATAGCTTGATGAGTGGTGCATAGGTCAACATCCAGGATCTGAACCCCAGGCTGCCTAGGCAGAGTGTGTGAACTTAACCACTCAGCCTCTTGGGTCTTGTTTTTTAATCCATGAATCTACTCTGTGTCTTTTGATTGGTGAATTCAGTCTATTTACATTTAGAGTGATTATTGATATATAAAGGCTTAATATTGCCATTTTTTCTTTTGTTTTCTGGTTGTTCTATATTTCCATTATTTTTTCTTGTTTGTATTCCTGTCAGCCATTTCAATTGGGTGGTTTTCTATGATGTGTTTCTCCGTTTCCTCTTTTTCTGTTTTGTGACTCTGCTCTGATTTTTTGTTTTGTGGTTACTATGAGGTTTATATAACAGATCTCATAAATAAGATAGTCCTTTTCTGTTGATAGCATCTTATCTCCATTGGCCTATTCAGGTTCCATCCTTTTCCTCTTCCCCTGCTGTGTTTTTGTTGTCACAAATTATTCTTTTTTGTATTTTGAGTTTGTTACCAAATTCAAGTGGTTAGCTATTTTTGATGATTTCTTTCCCTTTAGCCTTTATGTTACAATTGTTTACTAACCTATTCTGATATATAGTTGCAATTTTCTGATTCTTTCTATTTATCAGCTTGCTCAAAGCTTTGTAAACCCTTGCCTTTTCATTTCAGTTAGAAGGGCTCCTTTCAACTTTTCTTGTAAGGCAAGTCTGGTGGTGCTGAACTCCTTAAGCTTTTGTTTGTCTGGGAAAACCATTATTTCTCCTTCATATCTGAAGAATAACATTGCTGGGTAGAGTATTCTCGGCTGACAGTTTTTGTCTTTCAATATTTTGAATATATTATGCCACTCTCTCCTAGCCTATAGAGTTTTTCCTGAGAAATCTGCTGACAGTCTGATGGGGGTTTCTTTGTAAGTTATCACCTTCTCTCTGGTCACCTTTAATATTCTTTCTTTGTCATTGACTTTTGGTAGTTTTAATACAATGTGCCATGGAGGTCTTTTTGCATTGAGATAATTAGGAGTTCTATTAGCTTCATGTACTGTATATCCAGTCCTTTCCTCAGGTTTGGGAAGTTCTCAGTTATTATTTCTTTAAATAAGCTCTCTGCTCCTTTCTCCCTCTCTTTTCCTTCTGGGATACCCATTATCCTTATGTTGCTTTTCCCAATTGAGTCAGATATTTCTTGTAGAATTTCCTCATTTTTCTTAAATCTTAGTTCTCTCTCCTCTTCCGCTTAAATCATTTCTAGATTTCTATACTTGAGCTTGGCAATTCTCTTTGCATGTGGTCTGCTCTATTTCCAATGCTTTCTACTTTATTTTTCATCTTTTTCATCTACGTGTTCTTCATATCCAGATTTTTTGGGGTTTTGGTACAGTTTCAATCTCTTTGATGAAGTACTCCTATTCATTACATTTATTTTTGAGCTCATGGAACTGTCTTTCTGAATTTGCTTGTAACTCAAGTTTCTTCATGACAGCAATTTTGAATTCTCTGTCAGTTATATCGCAATCTTCTGTGACTCCAAGTTTGGTTTCTGGAGACTTGTCATTTTCCTTCTCTTCTACCCTGTTACTGTAGTTCTTCATGGTACTTGATGAGCTGATCCTATGAAAGTGCATTTTTGGTAGTAAACACCTTTCTTATTTGGCTAAGACTTGGTTACTTTGATTGTGAGCTGCTTCTGGTTGTGTCTGAGAGCCTACACTTTCTTCCCCTTATTGCCTCTGCCAGAGGTGTCATCAGTGCCTTCTTTGTGGTGCTCATGCCTCCAAGGTTGCTGGTGCCTTACTGGTTATGATGTTGCTGCAATCACAGATGTCACCACTGGGTTCACCAGGCTGTGAGCACCTCTACTGTTTCTGTGGTCACCTGTGTCTCATGTTCCCCCACTGGCCCCCTGTGGGTGCCCTAAGGGCTTGGGTAGTGCTGCCACTTGCACCACCTGTGATGCTGCTCCCAGGTTATCTGAGAGTGCTGGCAGCAGTATTGTCAGAGGTTCTAGTTTCACAGATGTTACTGCCACTGCCAGGGGCCCAGGGTCTTGCATGCAGCCTTTGCTGCTGGAAAGAGTGGTGTTGGACCTGCCACTGTTGCCAGGGTCAGGAAGGGAGGACTGGGTTGGCACCACTGTCTTTCCTGAAGGATCAGGTGGCAAGTGGCACTTGCCACTACTGGAAGAGGGTCAGGGGCTAAGCTGCAAATGCCATTGCTACTGCTACAGCCTTGGTCTTCTGTGCCAGCATGCTTTTTGAAACCTCACGTCAGGACACTGCTACCCCTGCTGGGGGTATCTGCATTGTGGATTGCCACTGCTGCTGGAAAGACTGGCTTCAGAGTCACTGCTGCTGAGGAAAGGGGGTGTAGGCTGGGTCACCAGCACCACCGTGTTTCTTGGAGCCTCAGGTCATGGGCACCACCTGCCACTACTAGGGGAGGAGCAGGGGCTAAGCCACGGGTGCCATTGCTACTACAGTAGCCTCTAGTCTCAGCACCAGTGTGCTTTTTGAAATATGAGGTCAGGACACCACTGCCACTGCCAGGGGCATCTGCATTTTGGATTGCTTCTTCTGTGTGTGGGGAGGGTGCTTCTTCTCTAGTTCCACTGCCTCCCAGAGGTCAAAGGGAACATCTCACTCCACCATGATGCTGACATCACTCCTTCTGTCTACATATTTTTAATACTAAAAACATTTTAGTGTTAAAATATTTGAATTTGTGCTAGGTATCCACACATTCTTTCCTATTTCCTTCTATTCAACTTTCGAATTGACCCAGGCAGTAAACATTAAAGATTTGAAATCTGATCTCTTTTTTATCATTAAATTTGCCATTAAATCCCATGTACTAATAAATGGTTTTGATAGTCCCATCCAACTTCTTACCAGGATAATCTGCACTGGGGACTACATACAGGGGTAAAAAGAATTCATAGAATAGAAGATAAAACACAAAAACCATGGCATGGAAGTGTGTTGGGGTGGGAGAGAGGGAGGGGTAGTGCAAATAATAACCAAGAGATATGCCATCTAAAATCTAGATGGCATGCAGGCAGTGGTCAAGGTCCAATGGGATGAGGACAAGTTGGTTTAAGAGGGAGGCACCAGGCTTGAATTCATTGTTTGTTCACAGCAGAGATTGCAGTGTCATTAAGCAGGCAGCAGCCCCCGGGGAATCCATCCCACATTACACAAAGAAGAGCAGGACAGTGTACCCCTACCAACTCCAACGCAAGCACTAGCCTGGCAGCTCAAGTGCTAGGAGGTAGGTTTAAAAAGCACCAATCTCCTAAGGATTTCTAGAAATCGGGGACATCCTAACCTCCAGGTAATGTTAAGGGTCCTCTTAAGCGAAAGCAGGCCAAGGTTATGTCCACACCTCCTTGGTAAATGAAGTAACTATTGATATGCTGCCAAACCCATTCCCAGTAGTTTCAGGGCAGTTGAAGAATATCTAGGAATCTGGAGCAAATAGCGGCCATAGGTGCAGGAATTATTAATACACAGTGATTCATTGAAAAGCTAGGAGTCGAGCAGGGACTGACACATGGCGATTCTAGGAAATGTAGGAAGCTTTCTGCATATGCAATACAAAGCGCATTTTACTTTACAAAGCATTTTGTGATGAATGACAAGCTAAGGTATAAACTCCATTAAAATAATAAAAAAGAAAGGTGTTTTTTTTCTCCCCAATTGGTCTCACAATTTAAATAATTTATTATATTTGCAACTCCATTATTATCTATTTTCTCAGGAGGACTTTAACATTTCTTATAGACCAAAAAATGTATTCTGACTTAAAAAAGCAGTATAAATATAATGTTTATGTTTTTTAACTTTAGGAGGAAAAAACTCCTTTCGCTCTTTGTACAGTTGCCAGTCTTCTAACGGCAAATATTTAGTCCCAGTGAATTCATTTAAATATTGGGATAAATTTCACCATTGGTTGCCACATTTCCTCCAGGGCTCTGGATTTATTTATTTATTAGATTCTCCAAATTGTATGCTTGGTTTAAATAGCTTCAGGGCAAAAGTACAATAAAATTGCATTAGTTAAAAATATAACCAGCATCAGCAACTTGGAAACATAACAGTAAAACAGCATGAGCATATACATACAAACATAGTCATCATTTTAACACTCCACTGGGACAAGCCATATTACAAAGATGGATTGTGTGCCAAGCCCTGAAGCTTAGGCAACTGGGGCCCTGGGGAACCACACAGGCCTGGAACTCAGGTTGGAATGGTCGTTACAGGCTCCTTAGAGGAATGCAGCTTTCCATCCAGGGGAAAATCAACGACTGTTAACAGAAGCTGATTTAATTTGGCAAGAAGGTTAAGAGGAAATAAAACTCCATGACTTTTTTCTATGTCTTCTGGCAGAAGAGGACAGCATTTCTAAACATCAACACACACCTAAACCTAGCAGACATTGAGAAATTGGTTTGGGGTATTTTTAATTTATCATAAGTGGGTAGGATGAGTAGTGGGAAGGAAAGGAATATAGAAGTGTGCGTATGTATGTGTGTCCATATAATATATAGTCTATATTAATATAGACTAATACTAGTTTAATAGTGTTAGTAGTATACTAATAGTCCCACATTAGTATAAACTTTGAGTGTTCAAGCCAATGAAATAGATTTGTAAATATAACCCCTTGTAAATATAAGGAATATTAGAGATTTTTTCCCCTTTCTGTTTATCGTTTAAATGCTCCCAAAGAGATCTATATAAACTGCATATCTGAGCAAATCAGAATCTAGCTGAAGGTCTTTTTGTGAGTCCCAGTTGCCTTTAGGATTATATCCAAACAATATAACATAGCACACAAGACCATTCAAGTTCCTGGCCATGTCCGCCTTTCTAGTTTTCTTTCTCTCCCCTCCCCTATCACACACTACATAGAATTTTATGAACGCTGACTTTGTTCAGAGTATTGTTTGTCCTGTTCCGCTTTCCCCTCTGCCTCACTCTTAATCATGACTCAGAACTCTCTTCATATCCTTTTTCATGAGAATTATTCATCTAACACCCCAAATCCAGGTTAATTTTCCCCTCTGTGTGTTTTCATGGTGCTCTCCCCTACCACAGCACTTATGACATTGCTTTGTAACTGCATACATCACCTACTTCTCTCTATACCCACTATTTATGATCTTTTCAAAGGCAGAAACTGTATGTTTCATTTTTCACCTAGAATCCAGCAAAAGCCATTTAACTGGTCTCCCCAGTTCTACTCAAGCCTCCTAATATCCATTTTTTTCACACAGTAGCCAATGAGAACCTTTAATGATGTAGATTAAATTATATTGTCATCACTTCCTGCTTCAAAATCTCCAATCTCTAAAATCTCCAATAATGTTGAACTTATCTTACCATAGGTGTTGCTAAAGCCGTACGAGATCCAGCCCCTGCTACGTTCAGATCTCATTTCACTCATCCACCCCCATTCACTTCCTTCTCTTTCTGTAAAAACAAAGATTACTTCCTGTTTTAGAGTCTTTGCATTTGTTATTCCCTCTGACTACTGTGCTCTTCACCCCAACTTGCATAGCTGCCTCTTTTCCTTCATTTTAATCTCAAATATCACCTTCTCAGAGAGACTTCTCTAATTGTCCTTGTCAGGGTGTCCCCTATACCCAGATCACTCCTTGTGGATAGAGGATGTTCACAATATATTTCCATTTCTTCCCTTTTCTGGGAACATGGTAAGATTGTACTTCCTGGAACTTTGTGATTGGGCGGCATCGATATGTTAGGGCCCCATCCAAAGTGACTAGCTTTGGCCAATGAATTGTCATCAGAAGTGATATATGTTCCTTCCTCTGTAGCATTACTCTGATCTGTTTTCTTCATAGCACTTAATATTTTCTGGACTAATCTAGTTTATGCACTTGTATAATTATTTATTAAATGCTTACATGCTTCCTTCTCCCCTCATTTAAGTTCTGTGAGAACAGTGAAGTTTCTCTTATTCATTGCTCTATCGTAGTCTTCTTGGAAAGATACCTGGCACCTGCGATAAATGTATATTGAAAGAACAATGAAGGAATCACTGAGGCCAATATTCTCATTTTCAAGATTATGAAACTAATTTGGTGTATCTCTATCACCAACTAGATGTGTGATCATGGGTAACATTATCCAAATTTTCTAGTTCCTTGGATAGTTCTTATTCTTTCCTGGTTGGCATCCAAATGAAGAAAAACACCCAAAAAGGCTAGACTACCTCATGCAACTTGCAAATTATTATCTTTCCAGAAAAGACCAAATTTTACCATAACTTTACAACAGAATAAAATAAATATTAAATTCTACTAGAAAAGAAATAGACTTAACAACATTACTTTAAATATAAAAAATAAATGAGTTTATAGACACTTCTTGATTATTGTATTAGCTAATTATTTTTCATTTTTGAGCCTCTACATGAGAAAAGCTTTACACGAAGGTAATAATGGTACAGTGGTAAAGAAAGCAGGCTCTAAAATTTAATTATGTTGGCTCAAATCCCATCTCTGCTGCTTATCATCTGTATAACTGCAGGCAAATCAATTTGTAGTTTCTGTTTCTGTGAAATGGGGTGCTCTTAATAAGTGGTTTTGTTTATTTGTTTATTTTTAATCAAAATAAAAAGGAGCAGATGTCTGATCCCTTTTTCACTGATTTTTAATCCAATCTAATGTAATTAATTTGAAGCAAAAGCAAAATTGAATGCTTTATAAACTATCATTTACATGCAAGGTATACGGAATGGGAGATAAAGAAGCAGAGAAGTGTGAACGGTCTTGGCATCCTCTTGGAATCTGCCATGAAAGTCAAGAAAAGCCCTGAAGCCTTTCCACAGGGGAAAAACATGCATATCAACACACAGCATCATGTGTAATTTCTGAAATTTTATAAACCTACCCTTGAATTTCCTGAATCCACAGTTACCAGAATAAGAACCCCAATCCTAGATAGGTGTTTTTTTTTTTTTTAAATAAAATGTCTTAAAGGAAATTATGGACATTAATACATGAAATGTAAACAGGAAGTTGTAGAGGATGAAAACTTTTCCTTTTTTCCCTTCTAGTTTCTTTGGCCAGCCTAATAATTACATTGACACAAAATAGATTACCAGGAGAAAAACAAATTTAATTTTGCACATATGGGAGCTTATAGAAATATGAGACTCAAAGAAGTCACCAAAGCAGTAGCTTTTATATCTTTTACACAAAGAAACAATAAATTTGTGAAGAATTGACAAGAGAAAGAAATCCGGGTTTGTGTGTTAAATTAGTAAAAAAGAGACAAGGTTTGTTTATACAGCCGTCTTGGCTCTAAATTCTCTCTCTTTGATGATAAGGCTATCTACCTACCTCCTGGTACAGGGACAGTACTTTCACATGGTAATCTATTTTCTTTCTATTGCTTTCACGGGGACAAAGGAGGGTCAGAGTGTTTTTTCACCAGCTATTTCTTGATTAACTTTAAATCAAAATAATCAATATGCCAAAGTGGCACATTTTGGTGTGGCCTGCCCTGAACCCCATAAAAGACAATCCAGGTTGGGGAGAATAATATAACCAAGACCAGAAGGTATACATTTATGATGTGTGTGAGCATTATGAAGAGAAGAATTGGGCCTGCTCCGTGGCCGAGTGGTTAAGTTCGTGCGCTCCAGTGCGGCCGACCAGGGTTCGGATCCTGGGCGCGGACATGGCACTGCTCGGTCAGGCCACGTTGAAGCAGCGTCCCACATCCAACAACTAGAAGGACATGCAGCTAAGATGTACAACTGTGTACAGGGGGAGGTTGGGGAGATAAAGCAGGAAAAAAAAAATGGCAACAGTTGTTAGCCCAGGTGCCAATCTTTAAAAAAAAAAAAAAGAGAGACGAATTGTTTCACCATTTAGATTTGAATGGTTATAATGGTATATTGTATTTCCTTCTCCAGACCATGCCCTCATTTTAAAATCATTGTAATCTGGTTGTTTGTAGTGTCCTTTAATAGACAGTATACCGACCCACAGAGGTTTAGACATGGGTAGCTTAAGAAGGAAAAAAAAGGAAAAAGAAAAGCCTCAGGGAAATATCACATTTGTATTTAAATTTATGATATAAATGTTTATTTAGAATAAGAAAACAAAAGAGTAGATTCACTTATGAACCACAAATAGATAAGCCAAACAATACTGAGCAAAGCAAAGAAAATGCAAATAGAATAAAAAAAAACTCAGACAATAGCAGCATACTCTTTCCCTTTATAGATTTTGCTTTGATCTGTGTGACTGCAACTTATTTTCAGCTGTAAATAGCATTGAACTAAAAACTAAGACTCTAGATAATAAAGTTACTATGCTGCTGGATCACAAGAAGCAATCTCTTCCTCTAAAGTGAAAATTTACTTTTTGGAAGCCTTTTTTTGAATCAGCCTAATCTATCTAGATTTCTGAGTTTACATCATCTTCTTAAGATTTCTCAGAATGTCATTGAGTGAATGACTGAGGAACACGACTTAAAAGAACTAGATCTTTGAAACCAAATCCAAAATATGTTTAAAAGAGTTAAAACATTACTCCTAAAATAGTTAAATCTAGAATTCTTTCCGTTATTATTGACATTTTTGAGGCAACATGGTTCCTGAAGAAATAAAAGATGGGAAGAGGAATGGAAACATGGTGTAGAATTTTGCACGTACTATTTAATTTTATTTAAGCTAATAAAGTATTTCCTAAATTAGGTAATTTTAAATGTAAAATGTTTCTTCTCAAAACTTCCTTGCATATCACTATTCTGTTTATTTGTTTACTTAGCTCTTAGATTATCTCCTGAAATAATCTAAGCTATAACCTAGAAATATTGACGGTTATAAAGAGGAAGAACTTAAACAGAGGCAGAATAAGGATTAGTAATGTAAATAACTCTGAGGGTGAGATTGGTCCAAACAAAGTTATACCATGACAAATGATCCTTAAATTTGGCTCGAAGTTCTCAAAAGCTATTGCAAACAGAGTAATCTGATGAATTTCAGGGTTTTCACAAATATCCGTAAAAAGAACCCATAAAGAAGAAGAAATCGTTTGCACAAGAAAGCAAAATTAGTATTAATATTGAAGCGAGAATGAAATAAAGTTTTTCCTACAGTTTCTCAGAAGTAGATTCAAAAACAAAAGAAATGTAGTTGGCAGTTGTCCTACTGCCCACCTGGACCAGAGGAAAAAATCCAGTAAGGAAGAAAACAATAGAAATGACTATCTTTCTATCTCCATTACAACAGGGAGCTGCTAATACAATTTAGTTTAGCCCCATATAGAGCAGGTAGCAGTTGTTACTCTGCAAGGAGGCTAGCCTGAGAATCTTCTTACTTTTCAAGGAACTGGAAAATCTAGATTTTTATAGAAAATCTTCAGACTTTTCAAAGGTCAACAGTTATTTGCCAAATTAAACATACTGAGGTACAGATTCAATATATGAACTGTCAGTCTTCTACTCTTATTTTAGAGAATGTAGAAAAATCAAGACACTATCCTTTCCATTCTTTATTAGGTATTTGGAATCACTGAGTGACAATTACCTGAAATACGACTTTTATGTGCTATTGGTTGAGCTACAGTTACAACTGGTTTATAACTACAGGTTATAAAATTCAACTGAGCCAAGGTTTGCTTTGTTTCACTTTCAAGAAAAGTTAAGTAGTAGGAAAAGGAAGAAAGGCCATTTCACTGCTGCATGGAAGTTGGCCTCTTCACCATAGAGTTACTTAGGCAGCTGAGTGGGCCTTGGAGCTCCATTTGATTTATCTCCTTTTTTCTTCCTGACTATTGAAATCACCTAGGGTTTTCAAGTTACCATTCAAAAGATCCTAGGTTTGAAGACTTCACAATATCTTGTTTATGAAACCTGTCCCAGCATTTTACCACCATAGTGGTCAAGCCATACTACTAAATAGTGCATGCCACAGGTGCTAAATTAAATATAGTGGGAAGTTGCTATATCACATTCTATACATATCTTCTGAATGTGCAGAGACTCTACCATATTTATTTATTGTGTATATGCATGCAAGTATTTTGTTTAATCATGAAAACTCTACATATCAAAGAGAATGATTTGGACTATGCAGGATTTAACCTGTATTTGTAGTTATCACGTTTTAAGGACTGGTGTTATCTGGGTACTGTATGAATTACTAATTGGTAAATTGAATTTGAAAGTATAGTGCCTCTTTAAATTCTTATGCATGTCTGTTCTGATTCCAGGCATTGAAATCTTACATCCTGAAGAATTTGTATTTATTATAGGGTTTTTTGTGTGCTTGTTCGTTTGTTTTCAAAATTTTGGTTGCTATTCTTCAAAGATTTTGTTAGAGTGTACTTACTATATTTTGGTTGGTGACCTCTTAATAATCTGAAAAAAATTATGTAGAGAAATGTCAAAACATCAACTAAAGTCTTAACACTTAGTGTAGAATGTGAAATCTCTTTTGTGAGCCATAGAGAAAAGCTCTTCAAAGATGTCATTCTTCATATACTAATTAAAATTACAGCAGAATATCCACACATTGTCTTTCTTGCTCTTTCCCTTTTTTCTAATGTTCATGGCACTTTCAGGAATTCTGTGGGAGGCAAGAAACATCATCATTTTCTATAATTATTAACATTTCTAAATGAATTCAAAAATACCAGAGTATTACAGCTATTAAACAACTGAAGTAAAAATATATTCTCTCTAACACCATAATAATTCCTGAAGAAAGAAAAAAATTGAAAAAATTATCATCAAGTAAAATCATAATTTCTCTTTTGTCTTCCCTCTTCTGCCTCTCTCTCCCTCATTTCAATTTAAGAGATTCGTTCTCCTGCTGGTTGTAATGGGAATGAATTTCAGTGCCACCCTGATGGAAATTGCATTCCTGATCTGTGGCGCTGTGATGGGGAAAAAGACTGTGAAGATGGTAGTGATGAAAAAGGCTGCAATGGTACCTTACGATTATGTGATCACAAAACCAAGTTTTCCTGTCAGAGTACAGGTAAGCAGAACCTGGGTCCAGCTTTTCCCTTGGGTTTCCTGGATGTTCCCTTTTCCATAGATAAATCTTCACCATAAAATTTAATGAGGGTGAATATCAAGGAGAGACAGAATTATATACATTTATTTTCAACTGGTCTCCTAAATTTTATTGTGCTGTTGCTGGATTCAATTAGGATGAAGGTGATTGCTGCCATTCGTATCTTTGATTTGTTTTGAGAGTCTCTAGGATTTGATTTTTTTAATGAAGGTTTTCTATTATTATGACTTTTCCATTTTTTCTTACATACAGTAAGTTCCACCTGACATGATAAACTAACTTATTTCCCTTTCTATATGATGATGAGTTGAAATTTAGAGAAAAATAGATCACAATTAACTATTGTGCTACAATTTGTGAAATGGTTGGTATCTTCATCCAAATAACCCATGGAAAGAATTTTATGTAGATTTCAGGTAGTATTTTGGAATCATCTCTGGAATTTCTTTTTTTAAAATTGGCACCTGAGCTAACAACTGTAGCCAATCTTCTTTTTTTTTTTTCCACCTGCTTTTTTCTCCCCAAATCCCCCCAGTATGTAGTTGTGTATTTTAGTTGTGGATCCTTCTAATTGTGGCATGTGGGATGCCACCTCAACAGGGCCTAATGAGCTGTGCCATGTCTGTGCCCAGGATCCGAACCCTGGGCTGCCGAAGCAGAGCGCGTGAACTTAACCACTTGGCCATGGGCCAGTCCCTGGAATTTCCTTTTAATGTGAAATTGTTTTTGAATTGCTTAATCATGAGCTCTTAGTAATTCATTTTGCTCCCTATTAAGTATTTCAACCAAAAAGTAGAAATGAAAAGTTATCACAGCTGTGAGTGAGCAAACACTCTGGAAACTGCATGACCCATGGGCATTTAAAGGTATAAGAAGAAATTGTGTTCTTTCCTTGAACGCTTCTCCTGATTACAATTCAGCATTCAAATTAAAAATAAAGAAATAGGGGGCCAGCCCCCTTGCCTAGTGGTTAGGTTTGCGTGCTCTGCTTCAGCAGCATCCCACATAGCACAACCAGAAGGACCTGCAACTAGAATATACAACTATGTACTGGGGGGCTTTGGGGAGAAGAAGAAGGAAAAAAAGTGAAAGATTGGAAATAGTTATTAGGTCAGTTGCCAATCTTTAAAAAAAAAAAAGAAAGAAAGAAAGAAAGAAAAGCTGACATTGTCGTAGATAAATAACTTCCTGACGCCCATCCCTAGGAGGGAATTGTGTTTCCAAAATGATTATTTTTCCAGCAATATTTTTAACAATCATATGATTCTGTTCAATTGTTACATGAAAAGTCTTAGTTTTGCAGTTATTGATTAGAAGAAAGTGATTTTAAGTTTAGAAATTATTTTTTGGAACACATTATATTAATTGGAAATTAACAGATTAATAACTTGTTGAACAAATTATTGACTGAATAAACAAGTTTTTATTTCGTAGGCTAATTCTAATACCAAAGAGCCAATTATTTGACTCAGATTAACATTATTCTAAGCATATATAGTGTATATTGTTCCCCCTGTTGCTTCTGGCATTTGCTTTATTGGGCTAATGTTGAAATATATTAGATAACAGTCTTTAACAGGTATTTGAATAAAGAACTGGCAAGGCCAAGGTAGAGCAAAATATGAACTGACATGGAAAGTCCTGAACTAAAACTAACTGAATATGCTGTTAAGATTCGGCAAATTTAGTGGTGAAACATAAAACCAGGCTGCGATTTGTTTATAAAGAAAGAAATTATAAATAGCTTCATAACAAAATAAGTTCGAAGAGCTAAATGTTAATAAAAACTGGTTTTAACTTTCTATCACAGAAAATATGAGGAAAAAGCACATACATGATAAATAACAGAGTTGAGTAAAGAGAAAATTTCGAGTGCTTGTGATTTATCTTATATGCATTTATTGGTATTTTACAATGAACTCTTATGAAACAGCTTCCTCTGAATATGACTCAACTTAAAAATGAATCTAAAGATGATGAGGATGGCTGATGTAGAAATGAAAAAGTTTTTTTCCTCTATCCATCTTAGATTTGTTGGCTGGGGCCCTGTAGATTAGACTGACAAAAGATAAATTAACAAGAAAAAAACCCCAGAAGTTTATTAACACATGCATCATGCATACATATGGGAGAACTCAGCAATGAGTAACTCTAAGAGGTGGCTAGAACTTGGACTTATATAGCGTCTTAGCAAAGAACAATAAATTTGTAGAGAAGTAACAAGACAAAAGAAAAGGACTTTGAGTTTCTAGGGATCGCAAATTGTGGGAAGGTAAATATATGGGAAAATGGATGGAAGAGGGCCAGTTAAAGTTGGTGCAGGTCCATCTTGGCAACTGACTTTCCATCTTCCTCATGGCCATAAAACTTCCCTGCGAAAGAGATTTACGGCAGTCTTCATTTCTCAGAAGTTTTAGTCAGATAGGAGAAGCTCCAAGAAAGCTTCTTTCTATATCTTTTGAATTTCAAATGCCTTCAGTTCAAAATAATTCTTATGCTAAAGTGGCATATTTTTGAGGTAGCATATTTTGATCCTATCTTTGGAGAATTGGGTTCTGAAAGATATTTTTGTGTATGTTGACTTGGGATTCAGATTATCCATTTAATAATATTACTAAAACTTGAGATTTTTGTATGAAATAGTCATCATGTAAACCAAAATTAAATGTAAAAAAAAGCAGAACTGTGATAAAACTCATGTTGCATTTTAAAAGAGAAATGTGATATAACGCGGTGACTATGGTTGATAGTATCGTACAATGAAATTTGCTAAAAAAGTAGAATGTAAGTGTTCTTACAAAAAATAAACAAGTAAAAAGTAAAAAGAAAAAGAGAAACGTGAAAGGTAATAATGTAACCATTGATCTGATTCTAATTTAATGTGTGGCTTAAATATATTAAACCATAATGTTTCAAACTATTTGAGTAGTCATAATTCACAATTACATATCCATATTTATGATAGACCTTTATGAACATTGCAGGCATTAAAGTAAACCACAAATATAAACAACGGATTAAAAATATGTGCACATCTATAATCTTTTTGATATATTAAAATTTACTTTAATTAAATTCCCAGTTTTACAAGCTAAAAGACCTTTAAACTACCCAAGATGTTCAATTCAGGGTTCATATTTATTTTCAAAGCTTTGTAAATGCTAACTTGGGCATTTAAAAGTTTTCAGGATAATTAATTTACATTTGGTGGTTAAAACGGCTTTTTAGAATTCATAAATTGCCATCTATTGGTGTTAAAATGTAGGCACATTAATAAGTTTCTTTATTCCTATAAAGAAGAGAATGACAGCTAAATTAAAGTACCATGCAACCGTTATCATTTAAGAGCTTCTAATCTCAAAGAACCTATCTTTGACCAAGGACTACACTCTCTGACATCTAGTCTCTCAGGTCCTAGAGCAGCAAATTACAATTACATTACAGCTGGGGTATGTGGGAAGGAAATTTCAAGTTTACTCCTCATGGCAAAGAAACTCAGAAATTCCATTCTTCAGATTGAAAAAGGAAAGAGACATTTGATATTATACAGTGATGGCAAGGTTATGGGGAAAAGAGGCCCTCCAGCTATTGATAGCAATGTAAATTTGACCCATCCTTCCCACTTCTAGAAATTCATGTAAAGAACAGCAGGAGTATAAAGACACATGCATAAAGATTTTCAGTGCAGTGTTTTTGCTTCTATAGCAAAAAGAAAAAGAAAGAAAGAATGTATTTTCTATTAAGAGGGGAACTACTTAATAATTACAGTTCATTCTTACAATGAACTACTCCAATGTCATTAAGAAGGTGTGAAAAGGAAATTCATATGAAGATGGAATTTTAAATTCATACTTTGAATCCTCTCTCCACTCTAAAAACACACAGAAGTGATGATAAAATATAACAGGAGATAATGAAAGAGATGTAGCCTTATTAACAAACAAAATATATCTCTGAGGAACAGACATAAAACAGAATAACAAATGGTGAGCTGTGTTGAAACTGGATGCCTGATTGGGTTGAATATGGAGTTTAGATCTCAGGTTTAATGGAAAATAAACCTGTCCCACATGAAGTTGGGGACTGGAAGCAGGCTTGCTGCTAGAAACCAGAAAATGGAATAGGACTTCTTTGCTTTTGAAAGGAGAATTAAAAAAAAAAATTGCTGCTGTTTGCTGTCTAAGATGGTACTTAAATGAGTTGTGTACATAGAGAGATGGGATGACATAGGCATGGCAATCAGCCAAGCTTCTGGCTGGCTTAGAGACTGAATTTGATAAAAATCCAATATCACGTTGGGATAGAATCCCACAAAAAGACAAATATAAGATGTATTTCTGAACCAAGAGTGTTGGTGGTATAGGGTGGGCTGAAGAGAAAGCAGCAATGCCTATATATAGGGGCAAATAAACACATAGAGAGAAAATTAAAAACTCCTATCCAAGATGAGATTGCAAATCAAAATTCTAAAATACAAGAAGAAAACTCATAAAACCACCCATCAAAATCAATCATTATAAAATGTTATATATTTTATATAGATATCATATATTATATCATATATTATATATGTAATATATAATATATAATATTTGTGACTTTACTCAAGATTAAATAAAAATATCTTTGTAAAAAGGGTTTAAAATAAGTATATTTGAGATACTCAAAGACAAAAAAGTAGAAAACAGCATCCCTGAAATGAACAAGAGTATACATAAATAGGCAGAAAGATAAATGATACATAAATATAGATATAGATTTAGATGACAGAATAATTGTAACAGGAAAAGTTGGAGAGTGAGATGTATTAGATTTGAGAATGAAATATATCAACATGAAATTTAAAACCAACTCTATACTGGACACAGAAAAAGTGAACTGAAAAATAATATATCGTTCACCCAGAAAGTATCACAGAGAAAAAGACAAGAAATTAAAAAGTAAGAATGAGGTAGTCAAGATATGTGGTTGGAAGGCTACAACAGAGACTCAAAGAAATTCCATGACAGAATATAGGTATGAACAGAAAAAACAAACACTCACACACAAACAGAATGGCTAAGGTTTACCTGAATTGCAAAACTTGATTCCTCAGAAAGAAGTACATTCAGACTTCTGGGTAGAATTAATTAAATTAACCCAAACCTCTATAAGCCATTTTGAAATGGCAGAACATCAGATACTAAAACTACCAGAGAGGAAATCAGATTATCTAAGATCATATTAAGAAAGGCAACGAGATTTTGGAGTAATTAGAAGCTAAAGCAAAAACACTTTCCGGCAAGTATTCTATACCCAGCTAAAATATTAGTCTAGATAATTTAGACACACAAAACGTAAGGCATTTTTCCACATAAAGCCTCACCAATAAAATTATTAGAGCAATAAGAAAATAGAATTTAGTGAGAGACATAAGTTTAAGGACCAAAATAAAACTGATGAGACTAAGAAAAACATGCTTTAATGATAAAAATTCAATTTACAATAAAGTTTTTGCAGTCTTAAATATTTTACATTAAATAACATCTTATCAAATTTTACATGGCAAAACTTTCAGAAACTAAGATCAGAAAGCTATGTTAGGAGCAAGAAATTTTATTCATTTATTTTAGCCCATGAAAAATTAAGTGGAAGAAAAATAAAAAAGAATGTAGAAGATCTAAATAATTAATGTTTAAGTCAAAATAATAAAGACATAGCTCTATTCCTAGAAGGCAAAAAATAAACCTTCCTTTAAAAGGCTGATGAATTTTTTTTTAAGTGAGGAAGGTTGGCCCTGAGCTAACATCTGTGCCAGTCTTACTCCATTTTATATGTGGGACACCATCGCACCATCGCTTGATGAGTGGTGTAGGTCCACACCCCGGATCCAAACCCACAAACCTGGGCCACCAAAGCAAAGAACGCCAAACTTAACTACTATGCCACTGGGTCAGCCCCTAAATTTTTTTTTAAATAAGCGTTTCTTGTCACAAACAAATTCAATAAATTCCAAGAAGTAGAAATAATACAGACAAAACTCCTTGATGATAGTACAAAAAATCTAGTAGTTGTGAAGAGTAAACCTCCTTTCCACTTGAAAATTTAATAATAAAATATAAACACTTTAATTCTACAGGGAATCAAACTGCAATTATAGAGCTTTTCAAAAATAAAGATACATACATATCAGAACATATAGAGTATAAGCAATACATTGTTCAAAGGAAAAAATCATAACTTTTTAAGTTTATATGCAGGATATCCCAAAACTCTGTGTATTTTTAAGCTTTAACAACTTTAGAAGTGTAAATGCTATAAAATTACAAAAGGCAACATTTGAAAGTTTATTTTTAATGTATAGTATATAATATAATATTTAGTTTTGTGAATTGAATAATAAATTTTTAAATTTTCCTACTAGTTTGCCATCTTCAATTAGAAGTACTGAAAAAAAAACATTAAAAATGCTTTATTGAAAATTTACAAAATTATATGTAATTAAGACTCAATTTACAAAACTATAAGAAGTTTAAATAAACTTTCAAGTGATGTTTATGCTTGTAGCATTTATATTTCTAGAGTAATTAAAGATTAAAACTGCTCTAAGACTTTTGAGACACCTATATTTACATTAAGAAATTAAAAATCAAAAATAAATTATTTAACATTATGTAGCAGAGACAATATTCACCAATTTTCCTTACACATTACTGTATTTCTGAACTCTCCTGCACTTAGATTGGGGCCAAGTGACTAGGTCAATGGGCTGTTAGTAGAAATGATTACAGTAGTCCCCCTCTTATCATGGGGGATACAGGTATTCTTCATTTCATTGCACTTTGTTTTATTGGGCTTCACAGATACTGCGTTTTTTACAAGACCCTCGACCAGCACAAAGATTATGACTCAATGAAGGCTCAGATGACGCTTAGCATTTTTTAGCAATAAAGTATTTTTTAATTAAGGTGTGTGCATTTTTTTAGACATAATGCTATTGCACACTTAATAGACTACAATATGGTGTAAACATAATTTTGAATGCACTGGGAAACCAAATATTTGTGTGATTCACTTTAGTGAAATATTTGCTTTATTGCGGTGGCCTGGAACTGAACCCCCAGTTTCCAAGATATGTACGCTCCTACATTCCAAGCCCCTTAATGGATGCCTGAAACCATGGATAGTACCAAACCCTATATATACTATTTTATCCAATACGTACATACCTATGATAAAATTTAATTTATAAATTAAGCACAGTAAGAGCTTAACAATAAAAAATACTAAAATAAAATAATTATAATTATATACAGTATTAAATGTTACCATCGATTTCAGCAACCTCAGCATATGATTTTTTGTTTCTTTCCTTATTACATTGAGAACTGTCAGCTTTTCACTTCAGGGAAGCACTTTACGGCTTCTCTTCAACATATCCAAATTGCCACCATCACTACTCTTGTACTTTGGGGCCATTATTGAGTGTTATTAAATAAAGGTTACTTGACCACAAGCACTGTGATATGGAGACAGTCCATCTGATAACCAAGATGGCTACTAAGTGACTACTGGGCGGGTAGTGTATACAGGGTGGATACATTGGAAAAAGGGATGATTCACTTCCCAGGCAGGACAGAGCAGGACAGTGAGAGACTTCATCATGCTACTCAGAACAGGACGCAATTTAAAATTTATGAATTGTTTATTTCTGGAATTTTCCATTTAATATTTGCAGACCACCGTCAACCACAGGTAACTGAAACCATGGAAAGCAAAACCATAGATAAAGGGGGCTGCTATACTATAGCACTTCCATGCCAAGGTAATCAAGCTATAGTGAGCATCCTCCCACTATTTTTTCTCTTGCCCCAGTGACCTTTCAAAATGGGTCTTTTTAAAAATGGGTCTAGAGGGCATACGTCCAAGTTGGAGGAAGGCTACCTGACCCTATAAAATTTTATGTGCACAGGCAGTGAACTTTATATTGAGCTAGGCCACCAGATTTCAGAATATGTTACTGCAGCATTGCTTATTCTGACTAATGCAGTGTTTAACTGAAGAAGTTAGAAAATAGCAACAAAACAAGGAAAAGGAAAACAGAAAAATAGATTATTTTTTTAATTTAGAAGGAAGAAAGAGAAATAGCATAACTGGAAAATTCAAGAACCAGGTTTTTGAAAGAATAACTAACATGGCTAATGCATTAACTGAACTAATAAAGAAAAAACATTGAAAGTGCAGTACATGAAATGAGAATGGAAAAATAATCACAGATGCTGAGGAAATTATAAAAGTTAAGCTATCTATGTAGCATCATAGAAATGAATTTAAAAATCTGTATTAATAAAATCATGAATTTGAAAAATATACATTTCCAAAATTAACTCTAGAAAGAAAAATAGGCAATTTATTTTATAAAAATAGAAAAAAATGATCAATATTTTCCCCTCTCACCATTCCACCAAAATCTCCAAGTCCAGCTGAAAAATTCTACCAGATATTTAAGGAACATTGTTACAATGCTGTTTCACCTCCTCCTGAGCATTTGAAAGGAATAAAAGCTTTTAGGTTATTCTTTTGAGCAACATAATATTGATTTTACAACCCTAAAAGTTAGGACTTTTCATACATGTGAAAATTACAAACCATCTCTCTGATGACCAATGATACCATCATTCTAGATAAAATATGAGGAAATCAGCAATATATTAAAATAATAATTCACCGTGACAAACACCACCCTCCATTTAAAAACAAACATGGTCCGAAATGAAAGAAGCAGCAATAATACAGAATAATATAGACATTTAATCTAGAATAAACTGGGAGCAATATTTGCAACACAGATCACAAATAATTAGATGCCCTAATACACAATAGCTCTTTGAGATCATTTTTAAAAAGAGCAACAAACCATATAAAAGTGGGCAACGTTTGTGGAAAAAGAAAGATAAAAGGTTCTTAAACATGTGAAAAGACAATCAGCCTGACCCATAAAAGAACGTCAAAACTATAGTGAGATTGTGCTTTTTTCAATATGGGATTGATGATTATTAATAAAACCAATAATATCCTATAATGGTATGAGTAAATGAGGTAGGCACTTTGATGTCAGTGGATACCAGTGAAGCCCCATGGAAGAATGTTTGGCAATATGTATCAATGTTTAAAATGTGCATATGCTTTCCCTACAATTCCACCTCTAAGAATTTATCATACAAACATATGTAATGCATTTGAGGAGTGATATATACAAAGATAATCATTTAAATTTTTTAGATTTAAATAATGTTTAATAAGCTTAAACCAATAGATATATAGAGACCCTTACATGCACACCCAACTCACACAAAATATTTTCAAATTTGACCATATGTTAGGTTCCCAAAAAAGTCTTAAAATTTTGAAATAATTGACAATTTAAAGAAAGTATTCTCCATACACAAAAATTAAGTTAGAAAACAGCATTAGAAAGGTGAGAAAGCCACGCACATGAAAAATAAAATCACACTTCAAAATAATCAATGGATTAATGAAGAAATCATAATACACGTATTTAAATATTTAGAACTGAATGAAACGGCATGTACTAGTCAGTAAAATTTCTATGATGGCTTTTTTTTTTAAATAGACTTCAATTTTAAAAGCAGTTTTAGATAACAGCAAAAGAGAGAGGAAAGAACAGAGAGTTCTCATATACCCCCGCCACCTCCATATACATAGCCCCCTTCACTATCAACATCCCATAAGAGAATAGTACATTTGTTACAATTGATGAATTTGGATTCCTACACTGATAGGTCATTATCACTCAAAGTCCATAGTTTACATTAAGGTTCACTGTTGGTCTTGACAAATGAATAATGATATGTGCCGCTATAGTATCATAAGGAATAATTTCGCTCTTCTAAAAATCCTCTGTGCTCTCTGCCTGTTCATCACTCCTTCCCCCTAACACCTGGCAACCACTGATCTTTTTTCTATCTCCATAGTTCTGCGTTTTTCAGATTGTCATATATTTGGAATCATACAGTATGCAGCCTTTTCAGATTGGCTTCTTTCACTAGTAATGTGCATTTAAGGTTCCTCTGTGCCTTTTGATGACTTGATAGCTCATTTCCTTTTAGCATTAAATAATATCTCATTGTCTGGATATACCACAGTTTATTTATCCATTCACCCATGGAAGACATCTTGGTTGTTTCAAAGTTTTGACAATTATGAATAAAGCTGTATAGGTTTTTGTGTGGACATAAGTTTTAAGCTCATTTGGGTAACTATCAAGGAGTGTGATTGCTGGATCATATGGTTAAAGTATGTTTAGTTTTCTAAGAAACTCCCATACCATCTTCCAAAATCACTGTACAGTTTTGAATTCCCTCCAGCAATGAATGAGGAGTTCCTGTTGCTTCACATTCTTGCCAGCATTTGGTGTATCACTGTTTTGGATTTTCACCATTCTAATAGGTGTGTGATGGTATGTCGTTTTAATTTGCGTTTGCCTAATGACATATGCTGTTCAGAATCTTTTTTTGAGCTAAGTACCACTGAATTGTTTTTTTTTTGGGGGGGGGGTGTTTGTGAGGAAGATTGGCCCTGAGCTAACATCTGTGCCAATCTTCCTCTATTTTATGTGGGATGCTACCACAGCACGGCCTGACGAGCAGTGCTAGGTCTGCATCTGGGATCAAAACCTGCCACCACGGGCAGCCAAAAAGGGCGTGCAAACTCAACCATTATGCCATTGGGCCAGCCTCACCACTAGATTGTTTTTAATAGCTATATATTGCAAAAGACCTGAGGAGGCCGAAATAGGGTACTAGGTACAAATATTGTGGTATATCCATATAGTAGAATACCTTGCAGCAATTTAAAGGATGGAAATCACTATAAGACACTGACATGGACATTTCTCTATGATTAACTGTTGAGTGAAAAGTGAAGGAACACAATAGTGGGTATAGTATGTAATATTTGTTTAAATAAAAAGAAAAAGAAAAGTATATTCTTTTCTACAATAAAAAATATTTCTAGAAGGATTCACAAGAAACTGTTGTCAATAAGGGGAAAGAGTGGCTAGGGAAAAAGAGCGAGAATGTGTCATAATTGTACAGTCTCCTCTTTTGATTGACTGTCTTTCCAAGAGTGGTGATAGATTGCTGCTGACTCATATACCTTTTACTCTAGATTCCATTGGAAAAATGAACATACATTTTTCAAGTCAGGTCCCGGGGTAGGTCTAAGAGTTAAGGATGAAGTGATCTTTAGCAAAAGAATGTAACAAAACTAACTGGCGCTCTGTGTAATGAAAATCCACCATGGGCTTCTGTGAACGGCAAAGTGTTATTCTTTTCTATGTTTAGATTGTTTTGTTTTCCTTCTCCAATGTTGTACCAGTAAATACAATGTGAAATGGTGAATTTAATCGTTGTTTAAAATTAGTCTGGATAGTTAGAACCAAAAATATCCTACAATGGAATAGTGATTTTGTTAGAATTATATGATTAATTGTTTATGAAGAATTTCTAAATACAGCGCTTTTTTTTCCTTCCTGTAACCAAGCCTATGGGATACTTTTATTTATTTCTGATGAAAATAATGTGGTGAGCTCTCCACTGTCTAGGTGCTGTAAAGCTAACAAAATACTTTGCATATTGCTTCTTATGAGCCTTACATATTTTTCTTTTGATTCTTCCAGTGGCCGTTTTAAATCTTTTACAGGTTTCTCACTCTTCTCCCCCTTCAATCCTGTATCTAAAGAAGAATATACCCTCCATTTTGCCCAGATGGGCTCTTCTTTAGATATTGATGCTGTGACCTCCTACTTCCTCTGGGACCTTAGTCACTTTTCTTGTTTATGTCTTCAATTTCTTTCTCCACAGTAATTTTTCTTCCTCTGTGTAAATATACCTAGTCCAATAACCTCAAAAACATTTATTTGATTTTATTAAGCTTTTCCCATCTTCCTCCTTTGCTTCATTAAATCATCTTGTGTCATGTAGTTAGATGTCTTGTCTCTCACTTGTTTCTTCATTCTTTGGGATCTAACATCCTATCTCTACCTTTGATGGAAATTACTGTTTTAGTGGTGGCCAGGAATGATCCCTCAATCCATATTCTTGTCTGTCTGAGTCCTACTCTGCCACTCAGTAACTATGTGAGTTCAAATAAATTACCAAACCTCTCTAAGTTTCAATTTCCTGACCTGTAAAATAGATACGATAATAATAATAATAATAACCAAAAATAGGTACACAATATGAGCTTAACAAATGATGCCTTTGACTATTAATACTGTGCATTGACTTCTTTCTCTGCAACATCTGACTTTTCTCTGCAACACATGTCCTCTCCTTGAAACATCTTCTTATGAATTCTCATATTAGATTGTCCTCTATTCATTTACCATTTAGATTTCTCTTTTTATTTCATTTCCCTTGCCCTTTTCCCTCCGCCTATCCCTTATGTGTAACTTAAAAATGTTTGCTGAATACATAATGTGTCTCAGGAATTGCATAGATTTTTCTCTTAATTTCTCTGTTTGTTCCTTCTCGTCTTTCTGCAAGCTGTCCCTAGCAAACTCTTCTGTTCCCAAAGTTTCAACCATCACCTCCAGGTAAATGCCTCCCAAATTTCTATCACTGAAATTAACTCCGTGCTTCAAACCCATTCTTTCCAATACTATGCTGAACATCTCACTTTCTCTCCAAGTCAGAAATTCTTCCTCGTTTCTCCATTTCTGTTAGGAACATCTTCACCCCCCTACCCATTTGGATTTAAGACAGAAAGCACCTTTTGACACTCCTAACTTTTGACACTCCTAACTTATAATCATTTTCCAAGTCCTGCTGATGCTACCTGTACACTTTCTCTAACGTCACCCATTCCATTCTTTCCTTTAGCATATCACAGCCTAAAGTTAAGCCTGTATTCTCTCTCATTCACAACTTTGTGTGGCCTACTATTTTTTTCCCTGGAAATGATTGGCTTCAATCCATTCTACACACAGCTTTGGCTTTCTCTCACTTCATAAGCTGTAACCTGCGCACATTCTTTCTCAAAACCTTTTAATGGTTCTCCATTGTCTATAAGATTGAGACCCTTCTTGAATTGGCAATCAATATTTCATGAACTGTGGCCCCAAACTGTGTTATTATTGCTTCTGGAGCAAGTCCCACCCTTTCCTGTCTTTATACATTTATGTAGGAGTTGCATCTTATGTGTGGATTATATTCAGCAAATAAAGCTAAAACTGCATATGCTCAAAATTACTATTGCCATCCATAAAACTCAGTATACATGGTTCTGTATATATAGTTCTGATGAAAATTTGTACATATGACCGTATTATTAAGAAAGTAATTTTGGCATAAAATAAAGAATGCATATACAAAATAGAATTTTATGGTGGATTCACACGGAAGTGGAAAAGAGACCAAATTAAGAAAGAGCTGGTTTACTTCCACCATCTACGCCCTGACATATTCCCATTGAGTAGCATGAGTAATCACCATGTTATTAAATTGTTCTCTCCCTCTTTTTCTGTTCTATTTGATTTTTGTTTTGCAGAGGGGATTTATTTCAATGTTAAGACTATAAATGCAAGGCAGCTGTCTATATGAAATGCTTTTTTTCTTGTGTCCATATGTAATATTCACTGCCATCATCCTAAACCCCTTTCCAAATAACATCTCAGTAAAGCTTGTTCTTAAACTTCCAATCATACGTATTTTCTACTTCCTTGAAATTCCATAGCACCCTGTGATGGTTGTATGGCTTTTATATTTTTCTTTTTTTCTGTTCAATATTAGAATGTTTGTCACAACTAGACTTATTGCTTCACAAGGTCAGGAATTT
Organism: Equus przewalskii; assembly: GCF_037783145.1. Taxonomy (NCBI): domain Eukaryota; kingdom Metazoa; phylum Chordata; class Mammalia; order Perissodactyla; family Equidae; genus Equus; species Equus przewalskii. Next base: position 23,703,460 of record NC_091847.1, on the reverse strand, counting down.
GTCTTTCCTATCTTTCTACATTCTTCAGTAGCAGGCAGACATATAATACTCAGTAAATATTTGCTGAATTGAAGCCAAACATGGTCAGAGAAATAAATATGTATGTGGTATTAAAGGTGAGTAGTGTAAAAATTAAAAAGAAAGATTGCAATTCAAAGACCAGTCTTTAAAAAGACATCATAAATATATTACTGAGTAAATTCATTTGGACTTTATCAAAGATTCACTCCTCTTCATACCTATATCCTTAATATTAACTGCTAGCCATATCCCAAAACAGAAATGATCCTGTTATAATATGTCGTCTTTTATTAAGATTAAAGCAATTCAAGCAGTTTATAAAATTTTAACTCTATTTTTTTAAATGGCCAAAACAGTTTAACAGAGAAAAGAGAATCTCCAGAACAGATCATATAAATTTATTTTGGGAAAGCAGCACAGTTTTTAGGGATTCCTAGAAACTTTTAGTTTTCCTATAGCTGTTGACTTTGTGGTGGCTTTTAACCTAAACTGTATATTTCAAGATAACACAAACCAAAATAGTTTTTATAATGTCCTGAGTATGTGTGTGTGTGATTGTACTAGCTGTCATGATACCAACATGCTGATTTTTGTTTTTTCTGTTTGTTGTTGCTGTTGTTACTTGGCTTAAAGGGCAAAACTATGATTTCTATAAGAGTGTAACATACATAGTTATCAAGTTGAAAACATCATGAGAAATAAATCAGAAAATATTATGTAGAACTCAACTTGATAATAAACACCTAATATAATTTTCTGCATGTAATATGTTTTTAAAGAAGAATTAATAAAGACAAAGTATTTTCTTTGGTTATTTGAACTTATTTGTGCATATTTAAAAAAACATTTTTAAAGATTTTGGTTTTTTAGATATTGGATATTTATAATTTCCATAACACATTTTAATATGATTAATCTTTATTTTGTTTTAGTAATACTAATTTGACCAAAAATATACTTAATAATACTAATTTGACTAATAATACAAATTTGGCCAATTTTTTATATAAAAAGTAAGGAGGTTACACAAGAAAATCTGTAGTATTTGTTCTTTTAAGGTGGTACATCCAATGACTTGACCACATAGGGATTTTTCTTGATATGAATCAAGTAAAAATCAACATTCTTTAAGCATATTCACTAAGCTCATTTGCTTTTGGATATTCCCCAATTAATGGTCATGAATTAGAAATTTAATTAAACTTGTCATATCTAATGTACGCTCTTATCTACATTTTCCTAAGAGTTAAAACCAAACAAATAAGAAAGGGAGAAGCAACAAAGCTTCAACATCCCTTGCAAAATCAGTGGGAGAACGGAGCTATTTAACCTTGTAAATTTTGTCTAAGTTATGTATTCATATTTATTCATTTATCTGGTAACATAATCTGCGTTAAAGTTATTAGTCATTTGAATAAAATTTTTCTTTACCTTTTCCAGGCAGCATTTAAGTCAGGGATGACAAATAGGTTTTACTGCTATTCTGACTCTAAAAGATTCATAGTGATTTATGGACGGGTTTGTTGAAACAATTCTAAGGTCATTCTGGAGTCAATGGTTAAGAATGTCATGATGGATTAGAGATGTCTGGGGAAAAAAGGAAGTTGCATCTTGATTTACCAAACTAAAAATGGAAATTACTATATTATTCTTGAACTCTCCCTTCATTCTATTATACTTGCAGATGATCCCATACAATTTAATACTTAAGTATAGGATGTCATATTTTAGACTACAATTAAGAGTTATGCATTGATCTTGCCTTACTAACTAGATTACAAACTCCTCAGTAACAGGGAAAGTCATGACTTTCTTATATTTCCTAATGTCTCTAGGAAAGTGTAAGGCATAGAGTCAACTCAACATAGAAATTGTATAATGTATCTGGAGAAACTAGCAGACTTTATGGCACATGTGCATAATTTCATCTTCATCATTTTAAAAATGAACTAGTATTTCTTTTTCAGAAAAGTCATGCAGAAATACGGTAGAAGGAAAATAAAATAGCACAAAAGAATTCAGTGAAAAATCCATCTGTCTCCTACTCCAGGTTTCCAGTACCTCAATCTTCCTCACCAGATGCAGTCACTTTTGACTGTTTCCTGTGTAGCCCTCCAGAAAGAATTCGTGTAGAGACAAGCCTTTCCATGTACTTATATTGATATATGTAAGGAAATATAGTCATAGATAATGGTAAACAGATAAATCTCTTTTAACATATAAGAAAGTCTATCTCATGCTCAGTTCTATGTCATTTTTTATTGACATGTTTTGGAGGTTGTTTTATATTAACTTATGCAGAATTATCTCATTATTTCTCACTCAAGCATATAATTTCAATGTATGGATGTACTGTAATTGATATTACCAGAATTGCAATGATGATTTGTTACCAGTCTCTTGCTAATATATCCAAAGCAGCAACACGTATCCTTGCATATGCATCTTTGTGCATTTGGGCAAATATATTAATGAAAAAAATTCTAAAATTAGAATTACTGTGGTGAAGAGATGATGAATATTTCATTTGCTGGATTTCATAACATTGCCCCTCAGAGAGATTATCCCAATTTGCAGCTCCCTCAACACTGGAGCTGTTTCTTAAACTATCATCAAATGTATCTAATATCCAACATTTTGATCTTAATCAATCTGATAGAAAAAAATGGTATCAAATTGCTTTTTCTGGTTTACTATTTTTTAATCGAAATGTATTTTGAACATCTCATGTTCATAAGCCATTATTGATTCATTGTGGATCTTGCACTTGAATTGGGTTATTCATCTTTATCTTATTGACTTGTAAGAGTACTTTGTATTTTAAAGAAATACTATATGCCCTTTTTGTCAAACATAATATTTTTCTAGTTTATTGACTTTGTACATAAATTTTCTTGTTGCAATGTGGAATCAAAAATTTATGAAATTAAGTTTATCAATTTGTCCTTTATGTTCTCTGGGTTTGTGTAATGACCATTTCAAGTTTTTTTTTTTAACATCTACTTTATTCTAGAATGTTTGTTTGTTTAGTTTTTCATTATTTTGAAATGCTTACTCTTGGATCTATCTAGGATTTATTTTGGCATAAGGTTCAAATAAAGATTCAGTTTTATGTTTTTCCTCCAGATGACTAATCAATGATCTCAACGTCATTACTTTTGTAATTAATTTTTCTCTACTACTGTATTTTGAATTGCCAATTCTTTGTATATTAAACCACATACGTAAATGAGTCAATTTCTGGTGTCTCTAAACTATTTAATTATTGGTCTATTTATTGACATTCTTGTATAAAATGTTTTAACTACTGTTACTTTAAAAAACTTCTAAATATTTGGCATGACACTTCCTAATCATCAATCTTCATTTATTTTTTATTATAAGACTTCTAATGATATTTGCAGTTTTATTTTCTTATGTTTAGGATATACTCATAGGATTGCAATAGTATTGTTTAGTGTTTTATTGGGATTGTATTAATTTGGGAAAAATAATGTCTTTACAGTGATAATGCTTCCTCTCCAAGACCAAACTATATTCTTATCCAAGGCTTCTTTTAGGTTTCCTTGTAGACTTTTTAATTTCTTCATATAAATTCTATACAGTTCTTGTTTAGTTTAACCCAAAATACATTGTTTTATGGTGAATTTTTTAATTGGTCTTTTCTTCTACAATATTCTATTTGAATATATGAAATCTATTGATTTTTATACAATTTTTGAAACTAGCTACCTTTTTTTGAATGCTTAGTTTCTTATAGTTCTTATTTAGTTTTTATTGATTTTATAATTATATGATTATATTAACCACATACTCTTTTCTAATTTTATACCTCATTTCCTTCTAATGTCTAATTGTATTAGGTAGTATTTTTAAAACAACATAAAATAATAACATTATTAGTTTTATTTACAATATTAAGGCAAAAGTTTACAATGTTTCTTAATTTATATTACATTTATTAATGAAGTATCCATCCATTCTTGTTTCAAGAGTATTCTGATCAATAATTATTCTTGAATATTATCAAATATATTTAAATTAACTGTGGAAGTGATCATTTCTGTTTTTTTCTTATTTGATCTATCCTGATATACAGAATTATGAATATATATCTATAAATGAAACATCTTTTCATTAGAATTTAAATTAGTTCAAAATTTAGTAGCCTTTAAGGTTGAAGAAGACAGTTAAATACGCAATGACTCTTGGACATATACAATCTACTATTTTTTATTTCCCTTTTATTTCCCCCACTCATTTTATGAGATGTTGGTATGTAGTCACCCAATAAGTAGTATTTACCCTTAGGTACATTTTTAAATTCACATTACACCTTAACATTCTATAATCCAGAAAAGATAATCAATTAGAAGAAAAATACAAATAATCTAGAAAGAAGGAATAATTGGCAATAAAAAAAAACGTTACATAGACAATGACCATTGCTTTCTATGCATTTCATATTGTTACTTTTGAAATATGCTGGCTAAACAATATCATTTTATTTTTTTCCTTCAAAGTCAATAAAGAAAAACATATTTCTATAAATTCTGTCTGTATATTCCTTAGCTACCAAAATTTTTAGTAACATTTTATATTCTTTTATGAAAAGAACTGTGCATATGTCTAGATGTGAATTGTTGAGGTGTTGAGGTTATAAATGTAAATAGAAGGACATCTTCTCCCATGAAAATAAAAAATTTAACTAAATTTAGGGCTCCAAAGACACGGATAGCATTTACCTAAATTTAGGACTCTGAGAGGGACTTATATGCAAATGTATCCTTAAAGTTGGGTTTTAAAAGTATTTTAGTTAAATTTTCAATTAGTCACAGAAATTTTCTTTAAATGCAGTAAGACAATAACTTGAAAGTAAAGAAAATATCAAGACTTTAACAGTACCAGCACTTTAAGAACCAGGGCAAGAACTATTCGAATACTGTCATGAAAATAAAGTGTCAAACTATCAACAAATAGATTTCTCACTAACGGCAAGTAATCCTGCTTCTGACTGAAGACAGTCATGACCACTCATTACAGTGACTTAATTACAAAATCAAATGCATGCTGTTTCTGTTTTTTTAAGGGAGATGTATCAACAAAGCATGGGTATGTGATGGAGATATTGATTGTGAAGATCAATCAGATGAACATGACTGTGACAGTTTCTTGTGTGGACCACCCAAGTACCCTTGTGCTAATGACACTTCAGTCTGCCTGCAGCCAGAGAAACTCTGCAACGGGAGAAAGGATTGCCCTGATGGGTCTGATGAAGGCGATCTCTGTGGTATTGCATGTCTCACTGCATTTGCTTCTCTCTGGATACTAGAACATTTTAGTCCACTTGCTGATACTTAATTATGGTAGCATTCATTCCTTCCATCCATTCCCCTTAAATGTAACTTTTAGCATTGAACCCTACCTACATTTTTCAGGCACTGTAAGTCATTAAAAATTTTTAAATATTATCAGAAGTTTCTGAAAGTAAAGCAGAAAAGGCTAGCCTATATCCAACTAACTTAACAATTGTATAGCTGTGCTCATCATTTATGTCTCTAGATGGTCAATGCTGTTTCCACAATTGAACTGATTGTTTTTTGTCGGTGAGTCCTTCAGAACAGAAGAATCTTGTTATGTCTGACCTATGGGATGAAGTTTACTATTACCCAGTGGCTTTTGTCATGCTTTCTAATCATTACAATAGAAATTGTTTTTTAGAAAGAGGGAAGGAAAAGACTAGATAATGAAACCAGTTGAATATTACTCAATTTTTTACGATTTTCTCTGAAGTTTTTAGTCCTCATATAACAGCTTTTTTTAGCGTGCTTTATCTACTTAGAATGATGATTTCAATCTGATAGCTTTTGAGTTTTGAAATCACTTTTGACTAGCCATTACCTTATGCCAACCAACACATATAAAGAAAATTACATTTCCTTCTCTGTGGGAAGATCAGATTTAGCAGTAGATTTTTAAAATATGTTTTCTAGATAATACAGAAGGTGACATCAATAGAATAATGAAGAAGAATTTACAGAATGATAAGAACAATAAGGAGATGACTTGAGGCTGTAAGAAAATGACTTTAGGAAATGATGAAGCTGCCTGATTGAAAGTGGGAAAGACAACTACATTTAAGCCTAAAGTTATCATATTTTGATCTGCATTGAGCATTAATAGCACACTGAGTGATATAAAAAAGACTTATTCTTTTTTCAATTTATGTAATAAAATGTCCTTTCCTCCAAAGAGTCTGTGATTCTATAAAATAACCTTGAAACAGTAAATGCTACAGTCTTCATTCAGTGACGCTAAAATTTAAACAAGATTCAAGCAAACAAACAAAAAAAACCTAAAATTAAACAAAAAATTACAAAATAAAAGATGACCGACTTAGTTTACATTATTCGCTTCTTTCTCTCCTTGCTTGTTCTTCTTGATGGAGTAGGTTGATGGATGGAACTGCCTCTTGCATTACAATGTGAAGGTTGCTCATGAAAGCTGTAACAGCAATTCTAAAAGAAGGAAACTATCAGTGCTCTTAAAATTGAAAGTCTGTAATTATAGAAAAAAATTGAGACTTTGACAAGTTTAAATTCTATTCTTTGGTTACTTCGATTAAGTCACCTAGGCAGGTGGCTTAATTCCTTGAAATGTCAGTTTCCTCATAACAAGAACGGAGATGATGATATCTGTCAGGAAATCATGGTAATAATGCCTGATGCACCACAGGTATTGAAAGAAATTAGTGCTTTTCCACCTTTTTTTCACCCTTTGGGTTAAATGAAGTAAACAAAAGGCAAAGAAGAGAAAATACAGTCCTTAAGAAAAATGAACAGAATGATATGAAAGCACAGCCTTATTTTCCTATCTTCTGCTCTCTGATTTGGGAAAATAAGAAAGGAAAAGGGATTTATTCTGAATTCATTTCTTTGTCTGCTTCAAGATTGAAAATCACCTCTTGTTTATCCAACCATTATACTCATCGGCTAAGGAGCCTTGCTCAAACATTTCAAAAGATTACAGAGAGTGGAAGAGGTTACACTGAAGCTGAGTAGGGAAGTACAAGAGAAGATAAAAAGACATTTTTATCCTGACTGCAGCACTGTGGCATATTGAACTCACACAGGTTGCTTCACCCAGCCCTTTATGAGGTGAAATTGAGGAAGAGTTAGAGCGATGAAAAGCAAAAACAAATACAGTCAAGAAATTGAATTGCCTTCTATGGTTCTCCTTCTCTTGCCTGCTTTTCTGTGCGCCTTTGTACAGTCAGCTCAGCGGATGGTATCCTTATAGGCAATATTGGTCCCTGCAGAGAAATGACACCTTGGTCTCTTGTTTTCAAGGCCTTCTCTCACCAGTTCTAGGTTAGACTCCCTCCAGCCTAACAAGACTCTGTACAGGTCTTGGTTTATGAGTGATGCAGCCATGGCCATAATGAATCTTTTACCCAGTGGATGTACAACATATATCAAGTGAATTAACTTTAAATATTTGGCATGGATTGGCTAGTAGCTAGGAAGTGGCTTTTAGAGAGAGATACCTAAAGTTGAAAGGGTTTCTTTAAAACCATTTGCTGTAGATGATGAAAATGTAGGGTCTACCCTCTTCATGTCTACTTCTTCCAAATATCCACAAAAGCTGTTTTTTCCCCACTCCCCTGCCCTGCTCCCTGTAAAACAGAAACACGGACTGATTCATGTCCTGCTCCATACATGTAAAATTTGTACAAAAATATCGCATGTGAAAATGATTTGTAATCCATAGGCTTAATATTTGGGAGATATTTTGAGATGTAAAAATCCCATCCTTTGGGTTGTGATGGTTTTTGTTTTCTACAAACAAATCTAATCTATAAAGTTCAAAAAAAGAAAAAAGGCTACCTCAAGAAGATAAATCTCCTAATCTTAGTGAAGAGATTGTTTTTCAGGGGCATTTATAAATAATTTCAAGAGAAAAGAGATATGCACTTAAGAAACAAATGAGAAGAGGCTTGAATCATTCAAGAATGGAGTTCACTGTTGATTCTTGTAAGGATAAGTCAAAGATAAAGATAGACACTAGTTAAAGTTATAAGGATAAATTTTATGCAGAAAAAATTATTGCAATAGGGAAGAGTGTCCTGTGTGAACTGAAATCAACTTCACTGAAATAAAAAACTTGAAACTTTTTAAAGGCTGGAGTGTGCTAAGGGAAAGACACTTAAGGGGTGTGAAGGGGGGTTGTTCCAAGTGACTAGGCCATCTGGGTTGGTTAAATGGTACTTATCCCAGAGAGTCTGTAGTTTTTATAGGCCAAGGTTGAAGACTAGTTGAAAGAGGGCCCAGAGGAGCCTGACTAGAGTTTGGCGAATTAGAGAGTCTTTGTCAGGTAATAAAAAAATGTGAAAAGAAGTTGCAGGATTCAATGACAGGTTTAGGCCTAAGGAAGAATTGACAAGGGCATAGCTATGCAAGTATTGGCATTAAATTTATATATTCAATTTTAGATTTCAATGTGAATTTTGTTTATCCTAAAATCTATGACTTAATTCCACAGATAGTGTCAGAAAGAGAGGCCTCAGTACTGAGAAAACAGTTCTATTTGAAATAAACTAAAAGCCTGGTAATAATTTTTTTTTCACCTGCTGGGTACAATGACATTTCTTTACAGTAATTCTCTTGAAAAAGAATGTCAGTTGTACTAAAATAGGGCAAATACTTTGAAATGACTGCTGTTTTGAAATGATTATGATTACAAGTGAACAAACAGGTTTGGAGGAACCAAGAAATGAATATATTTTTTTTTCTTCTGAAATAACACTAAACTTGAATTGAATTCTTAGAGAAAATGGTTAATGTAATCATTTTCCTTTTCTTATTACTGTAACTTCTTTTATGGTGACACATAATATGAAATACAGTTGACCCATATAGAAGTTTAAAAAGTATAGTAAATGTTTTTAAAAGTCTTACATTTCAGCCCAGTTTTTGAACTGGATAAATTTCTATAGACAGCAGGAAATATCTGAGGTACATAAGTAAATATTACTGCAATTTGGCAATTACTGAACAACATTCTTTTTTAGCAAGTCTCAACACATACCTAATTAAACAGGCTTTGAAAACTACTCACAAATATTTTTAAAGCAAAGAAATAAGGATCTCCTTTTGCTCTATTACTGTGTACATAAAAGTGCATAGTAATATGTGATAGTGTGGTTGCAAAAACCATTATCTGCTATTTTCTTCAAGAGCATATTATGTCATCTTGAAATTTTCTCAACTGGACCTGGCTCAATTTTGAGATAGGTATGTGCTTTTGGACAATTTTGTTAAATTTTTTTATTCAATAAATATTTTTAACTGTTTATGCTATGCACTGTGTGAGCTCTTGGTTATACATTTGTAAACAGAACAGATATTTTGTATACTCTCATGGAATCTACACTCCAATGATGACATAGAATGATAAGTGAATATACAATGCTATTATAAATTACAACTGCCTTGAAACGAAGGTCTCTTTCTTTATAAACCAATCATATTATCCATGCAGTTAATACTAGTTGCTCATTATTTCAGCCCGAAATACCATTTTTGAGTATGTGTATTATTCCGTGGCCTCAATGAATTAATCATAATAACCAATATTTAAGGAACAATGTACAATTTACCTAACTTAAAAATAAATGACTGCAGCCAGTAAAGGGCAAACTAATCCATTCTATGCTATCATTATAAATCAGACAATAGATCTAGAAAAAGATATAGAGATATTATATATGTGTTTCTATATGGCTGTTTATTTATAAACACTGATATCGGTCAAATATTCAGCTCATCAATGTTTGTGCACCCCTTTTGGAAGACCTCAACAACTGATTTTACATAACTACTAAAAGGCTCAGAATAATCTTTCCAGTAATAATAGAAAGACTGAACTCACGTTACCTGTGTGGGGTAAAACAAAGTGTACGCCAAAGTTTTAGAGAAATGAAAATCTTCCATTCCAAATCAATCATACAGAATTATATGTGGTCATTGGATGGATTTTTTCATCATTCCTATCCCAACCCCTGACAAAACAATCCAAAGAGGGTGTTTTTTCTATTCACTTATAATTTCCTTGCTCTAATTTCAGCCTTAGAGAATTGAGTTCAACGATTAGTATTAAATTGAACCAAACAATTGCTAATGCTCCGTAATCTGTTCCGTCCTTTTATAGATGAATGCTCGCTGAACAATGGAGGCTGTAGCAACCATTGTTCTGTTGTTCCTGGAAGAGGAATTGTCTGTTCCTGCCCTGAAGGACTTCAACTCAACAAAGATAATAAAACATGTGAAATTGTGGATTATTGTAGCAGTCATCTGAAGTGCAGTCAAGTGTGTGAGCAGCACAAGCACACAGTCAAGTGCTCATGTTATGAAGGGTGGAAGCTGGAGGTGGATGGTGAGAGTTGCACAAGTGTTGGTAAGTAGATGCGTGTTTCGCTATACTTAAGAATAGCAAGTGCTTTTTTGGTTTTTTGTATGTTTACCATATTTAAGAATGGATCCTAAGAAAAAAATCCAAAAAACACCTTCAGAAAATTAATAAAAAGATTCAACTAATTTTACATAAGTCATTTAAATATAATGTGTATTTTAGAGCCACTCCAAAATCTTCCAGTCAGAAATTGTTACAAAAATTGTTACCATTACAATCCATCAGATTATTTTTTCCTTAAATACTGTTTTCATCCTCCTCCTCCCTAGGGGCTTATTTTTGTATGATTCACAGCATTTACTTTTATTTCTGTTTGTGTGCTTTTCAGAACCCTCCAAAGTCTGCCCCTGTCCCACACTTGGCAATTGTACTTCTGCTACTGTTGAAAACAATGCCTTACTCTGGCTGTGTTCATCTTCTAACTTCCCATTTAAAACATGCTGCGGATTCTCTTGGTCATATTCCACAGTAGGAAAAACAAACAAAGGCTATGGAATCTGACATTTGAACTCTACTCCTAAAGCTAGCATTCATTATGTATGTGACCCCAGGCAGGTTACATAAAACTTCTTGAGCCTCAGTTTTCTCATCTTTCAAATATTGATGCTCATTATAACAATATCTCCCTTAGATGTTGCAAGAATCACATGAAGCACTTGTTACTGTGCCCCACCCCCTTTAGGTGCTTAATGAGTGATGGTTTCTCACTGTCTTCTCCAGCTTCTTAGTCTGAGTCCGCGGGACACTTAGAGGTCCATGGATAGAACTGAACGGATCATGAACTTTGTTGGGGAAAAACATTACACCTTTGTTTTCTTTAACCTCTCACTGAAAGTTCACGTTTCTTTCAATTGTGAATGTATGCCACGGACCAATTATCAGCAGCAACTATGACTGCGTCTCCAGAAGAAGTGATAGACATATTCATATCACTTTAAAGTTGTTGCTGATATCTCAAAATGTCACTTAAATTCAGGCTTTGAGAACCACTACTGCTGCAATAATGGGAGTTGTTAGACTCACTGCTCAATCTTGTTCTTGAAAAGCACCTATATTGCTACATCCAAAAGTGTTTTTTTTTTAATTTTGACAACTGTGTTTCAATATGTGAGATTCCTTTATCTATGTATACTCTTTTTTTTTTTAACTTTTTCTTACTGCTTTTGTACTTTTTAAAACTTTCTGATAAGGTATATACAGGCTTCATCAGACTGCTAACAAACCATACATCATAAACTTTTTTCACGTTGATGCTTCTCCTTAGATTGTACTTTCCCCTCTTAATCTCTAAAAATCCCGGATATTTCTTAACACCTACTAGCTCAAGTCTTTCTTCTTTAATGGAATCTTTTCCCAAATATTCTTGCTCTCCACTTATTTCTTCTTTCTGTGTCTAAAATATATTGTCCATGAAAATAGGTGGTCACATTTTTAATTTGCTGCTTTATATTCCTATCTTCTTCCTTTCTTCTCTATCTCTCTGATGAAGTAATAAGCATCTTGAAGTCAGAAATCAAGTTATAGATTTTTCTCTTGTCTTTTACATAATAGCCAGTTCAGTTCTGGAAAAATAATATGCAATCTAAATATATATATATGTTTTCCAAGAATGTTAAATTATTTTATTTTTTTATTTTAAATCCTATCTTCTGGTTGTTTTCTCCTGTCAAAATTTGAGTCCTAGAAGCATAAGACTAGCAGATATTTGTTCAACTTGTTCTCTTCCAAGATTCTTGCACAAAGTAATTGACATGAAGGGCTGAAAAAAATAGCCGTTTTTTGTGATGATAATAGTCATTTCATTTGTATACATGTTTGGAGTAGGGAAACAAAAGATCAAATTTTGACCTCAGACATATTTATAATCATATTTTGCAAGAGAATTGGCTCCATATCTAGCTTTTGGGTACAGACGACAAAATGATTGACTTATTTTAGTGGTTTGGGACTCTATGAAATCAGTAACAACTCATGTTCAGTATTAGAATAATTCAACATTTGAATATAAGTAACCAGGCACAAAGATAATTCTCCTAATGGAATTGACCGCCTTCTACTCTCGGCTCAGAGTGAAACTGACAGTACCATATCATTTCTCACTGTCATAACTGCTATATTTCACACCTGGCTTTGTTGATAATTTAAGAGGGAACCAAAAGTATATTTTACCTTTTAAAGTTAATATGGAATGTTTCTTACTTGGAGAATCTAACCTGCGGCAATTTATCCCTTCCTGAAGCAGATAGTGTACCAAATACCATCGTCAGCATTTATATTATTAAAAATAATATAGGTTTTGTGAGGTAATGAAAACTATTTTTTATTTAAACCAATTTTCATTTATAAGGATGATTTTATCCTGTATTTCATTTACTTTATTTCTTTTTGAAAAACCTGTAGTAGATTCATAGTTCAATAACAATGAATTGGTCATTAACTATTGGACTTTGAAAATAAAATTTCCTTTTTTTTGCTCTTCTTTTGTTCCTTTTTTCCATCATTCTTAAGAGGAGTCCTTGTTTTTAAAATGTATTCTTTGTATTGAACGCAATGCCTGCGCTTATTCTTCTTGGTGTTTTAAAAATAAAGAATAATAGTACTCTTTATGCTTCAAATTAGAACCATAACTCCTCCTTTCTTTTTTTCTCTTGAATTTTCCTCTGTAGTTATTTCATATTTTCTTATTTCTCTCAACTCTTTCCTTCCTAAATACTTCACAATTTGACTTTTGCTGATTTCCTCTACCGATTCTGTTTCCTCTAGTTCACTTTCAACATCTTATTAGTTAAATATAATTATTTTTATAAATACTATTTTTGTAATCTTTATTTTTTAATTCAATGTGTCCATAATTCTCACTTTTCTTAGATATCTCACCACTTTACCAGTTCCTTACCTGTTCCTTCTTTAACACATAATTTGTTAATCACCTTTCTCCTAAATTATTGGGGTTTTTTTTTTTTTTTACTTATAAACACCCAGAATATTGTGCTGATTGCATTTTTTTCTATCTCTTTTCTATCTCTGGCTTCCTTGCTGTTTGGTAGACAGCTCACTTGAAAATTTGCAGCATATTTCTAGTAACATCGGAAAGAACGTTGTAGCGTTCCCTTTTATTTTCTCTTAGCCCAAATTAGGTCAACTTTTCCCACCAGTATTTTTCTTGGTTCTTATTCTCTCATTTTTCCATTTTTAGAATTTAAAAATTGTATTTAGGGGCCAGACCCGTGGCCAAGTTGTTGAGTTCATGCACTCCGCTTCAGCGGCCCAGGGTTTCACTGGTTCGGATCCTGGATGTGGACATGGTACCACTCATCAGGCCATGCTGATGTGGCATCCCACGTGCCACAACTAGAAGTACCCACAGCTAAAATATACAGCTATGTACTTGGGGGATTTGGGGAGAAAAAGCAAAAAAAAAAAGGTTGGCAACCGTTAGCTCGGTTGGCAACCGTTAGCTCAGTTGCCAATCTTTAAAAAAAAAAAATTGTATTTATTTTTCAATTTACATCACTTTTTTAGGAAAGAGATTACGTAAAAATGCATAAATACAATGATCATCTACTGGTACACTGTGTCCATTACCCAAAGCTTAATTCTCATATTCCTCTATGTGTATCCTCTTGGAGAAATCCTTTCACTCTGAGATCTTCATCACCTCAAAACTGATTACTATGTCATTTACATCCCCAACTATACTTTCTTTCCTACTATCCAATTCTATTTCAGTAAGTATCATCAATTCACCTCAAAATTGGTTGGCTAAGATTATCCATACAGTTATCCATAGTTTTGTCACTCGTTCCAGTTTTCTTCAGATCTTCAGGGCTCACAACCTCAACTCATCTTTGACTTTTCCAGTTCTTGTTCCCCCGTCATCTCCCCATTTCCTAATTTTTTCTCTGCAGTGTTTCGTGGATTCAGCCTTCTCTAACTGAGTATCATTTGTGCCACAGCACAGGCCAGGATTTATATATCTTGTAATGATGGAGGCAGTCTCCTCTCTGGCCTGTTTGTTGTCATCCTCTGGTTTCTCCAGTTTGCAAGGAGAATATTGAAACTTGAAGCAACGGATTATTTTTATTGAAAAGGAAGAGGTAAATATAGATGTGGAAGATGAGAATTAATTGAAAGGCATCAGACATATAGTAAAGAATAAAAAGTGAAAGAAAAAGAATAAAGTAATGGTGAACAAATGGGCTACCTTGGAGAATAATGGCAGATAAAGATAAAGAGATCAGGGGAAGGAAGCTGTGGGGCGTTTATAATCTGGCCATCCATTCCTTTATTTATCTTAATAAAATGATACTTTAAAATGTCAGTTTCCATCCATGATTTTAAAGTAGTTCTCTATTATTTATGGAAAGAACCTCAAATTCTTCAGCCTGCTCTTCAGGCCCTTCTTCATTTTTGTTCATTTTATCTCTCCAAACTGATGTTTCATTATCCTCCACTGTGGGTTCCCACCCTAAGCACATTATTACTGTTTCCATTAGTGAGGATAGTAAATCCATAGTGGCCAAGAACATATAAAGTACTTTCACATATCTCACTTCATTTTACCCTCTTCTTCATGTGCTCTGCTCATTATCATCTATGACCTTTCAGGATGACAATATCGTCTACATTCTCTCTGGAAATTTGAATCCTATACTCTATTCAAAACTCCCTCCTGTAAGAGTCATTTCTTCGTTAATTATTATAATATTATTAATAGCTACCATTTATCAAGCATCTAAAATGTGATGAGTAATTTATTCATAGCTTATAGGAAAACAATTAGATATTATTAATACTCTGATTTGATACCTATGGAAACTGAGACCCAGAAAGATTATTTCATTGCCAAGGGCCTTGTGGCAAAGAAATGTTAGAGCAAAGTTTTGAACTTCATTTCTCCTGACTCCAAAGCAAGAGCTTTTGCAACCTACTACAAATACCTCATCTATTTCTCTGTGCTGTGTGCCCTCACACTCCCATGATGCCTTTGAATAGTTTATGTTTTAGGAGCTTGTTTCTGTCACCACTTACACCCAAACTTTCTTAAAAGCTAAAATTGAATCAAGTTATTTTATACATCTTTTGAAAGATATAAAAATTTTGCAGCAATGCTGGTTCAATGTAAAAGCTTCCTCTATTTCTTAAAATAGTAAGTTTTTACTATATTTTTATGATCTGTGCTATATATACAGCTAATCTGCTGCTTACAACCACTATGTAGTGTCACATGGTAGGTAACCACCTGTTTTTGTTTATCCATTCTACCATATAAGTACACTCAAGTCGCCCCCAACTCTTTGCACAAATACTACTGCCATAGGCATACATTTACTTATATTCTTAAAATATGCATGAAAAATTCTTCGGGACAAAATTACAGACTCACAGGATGTTCTTATTCTTACTGTGAGTAAGTAAAACCTGTTGCTCTTCAGAGGGTTGAACAGTCTACATCTGTACCAACAGTACACTTCCAAAGTTTTCACATCCTTGGCAGCTCTCAAAATTATCTAATTTTTTAGTTCCCCCCCCAATATATTGGAGTAAAGTGATATTTCATTGCTTCAGTTTGTATTTTTCTTGTTACTTATGAGTTTGAGTATCTATATGCTTGTTAGCATTTTGCATCCCTTCATTTCCTTTGGCCATTTTCCTATTAAGATTACTGCCTATTCATATTGATTTGGAAGAATTAACTGTATGTTCTACATGTTAGACATTTCAAATATCTTCTCAATTCTGTCACCTATCTGTTAATTTTATTCATGTTGATGTTTGTTAAACAATTCCTCATTCTCTTTCTGCTTCTCTCACTCATTCCTTTCTTTGTTTCATTCCTTTTCTTACTTTTCTTCCTCCTACAATCATTTTTATCTCCCCCATAGTTAATGTCTTCTGGGCTAATATTCATTCATTGATTCTTATAGTTAATCCGTGATTCAGTTATGTAATCACAAATATCTATTAAATGCAGTCTAGCAAAAGGCACTGGGCTATGTCCTAGAAATGCAAAGATTTTTTGCTCAATCCCTTACCCAAGTGAGCTTGCCCTTTCTTGTTCTTTCTCCCTCTCTCGGCTTCTCCTTCTCTCTCCCTCTCTCTCTTTCTCTCTCTCTCTCTCTCTCTCACACACACACACACACACACATCAACTGTAGATTCTTACCACTTATTGATAGAAAGAATATACAAGTTTTTTAAAAACCTGAATTATAAAGCAGAGCTATTGAGGAAAAATATCCAGAAATTCTCAGGCAAGTAATTCAGAGGAGAGAAACAAACAAACAAACAAATGGCTCTCAGGAAAAATTGATGGACAGCTGATGGCATAATCTTATAAATTCATACCTTTGAGTAATAGTTGAAAGTCTATCCTATTCTTCATTTCATAGACTCTATGTCCACTGCCATCATGGGTATCACACTTCAGTAATATTTGGCTATCGTTCATTCCCAATATAGCTATAGCTGAAGGAATGGAGAAAAGGAAATAATAAATATTGAGCCAGAGAAATGACAGACCATTTACCACTTCATAAGTTTCTACTGTGTAAAGGAAATGTATCCGATGATGGGGACAGAGAAACTCAAATAAATTCTTAAATATAAGAACAGAAAAGATAGTAAAAACTCTGAAATAGCAGGAGAGAAAGCATTGTAACTATAATATCACTTTGTTTGATGATATTATGTGTATGATAAAGAATCACGAGTGATTCATATAGAATTGCTAGTTGTAGAACTATAATAACAATTTACCCTGAGATGGCTGCAGAGGGACTCTTTTTCTTAGACAAGTCATCTACTGCTTTCATATTGCGTCTTGTAAAAATCATTATGCGAATGTATAGTGGGACTAAAAGAAAATCAGAGATAGGAGAATTTTAGATAGAAGACTACAGTCTTTTGAGTATTTTTTATAATCTACTTGTGATGTAATACATTTATAAACATGAAATTCATCACTATAAAAATGTAAATTATAATCTTTGTTTTGTACATAGGTCATCTCATAATATGCTAAAGCAGAAAAATTTAAACCCACTTCTATATTAAGAGAATGGTGTACTGGTTTGACTGTTAAATTCAGTCATTTATGAGACTGATATGCTGGAAAAATTCTTAGAAGGTTGTAAAAATGAATGACTATTTCACAGTTTGCTAATATTCATTCTAAATTGAGTTTGCCCCAAGAGAAGTTAATATGCCTACATCAAAATTGAAATGCACCAGAAAATTCTTCATTGTGTTTTATCTTCAAATATTTTATACAGAGTGAGGTGTTTTTTTTTTGAGTAAAGAAAAAAATCATTGTAATACTTGGAATTTTAAAATTCAGTCTTCATGATTTCCCACTAGTTTATGAAAAGACATATTGGGTTATTCATTACAACTTTTTTCATTCTCTCAAAGAGGAAATAATAATTTAACAAACCAACAGAAATCTTAAAAATAGAGGCATTTGGAGAAGTTATCAAGATTCAGAGTTCAGATATGAGAGAATTTGAATATTTACACTTTGATTTTTTATTTTCGGTAAACTGGTTTATTATAGTCAAGCATAATCGAATAAATATTTATCAAACAACTATATTCTCACCAAAAACTGACTAGAGTAAATACAAGAACTTGAGAACCCTCCTTAAGCAGTCTTAATAAAATAGTCAATGTCATGTTACTGTTTGGAGAAACAAAGTATGTTTTTAATCACCTTTCATTTTACCATGAAATCTTTCAAAGTTATTTGAAACCAATGGAGAATAATGCATTCAGAGCCAAATTTTTAAAGTATTGAAAATTTGCTATTAACAATAAAAACAATTTTCTAAAAGTAATGAAACGTTAGATAACTTTGAAACCCTCTGTGGATATTCCTCCATTCCCAGAGATAACTACTTTTGTGAAACGGGTATATCTATTATAATAGTTTGTGTTCTTAAATAATATATGATATAATATTTGTGTTTTAAAATTCATAAAGTTATACACATATATACCCAGCTGGAACTAGTTGAGTTTCGTGCTGACAAATGTGATTTTGAGATTTATCCATAGTATTTTGTATAGGTCTATTTATTCCTCTTAACTGCTTTATAGCATTCTACTGTATAAAAAGATTATAGTTTTGTCAATCCTCTCTTATTTATGGTCATTGAAGTCATTTTCAGTGTTTTGCTACATCAAACTATGTTGTAGTGAATGCTCTTATGATGTCTACTTGTGAAAATGTGGACAAGTTGAACCACATGTTCAAGTGTATAGACATCTGCAGTTGCACATGTTCATCTCTATTATTGCCAAGTATATCTCCAAAACAGTTGTACAAATACACATTACCATCAGCAGTTTGTCAGAGTTTCCAATTCTCCAAGTTGTTGCTAACACTAGACAGAATATGGGTCAAATCCGTGTTCCTCCACTTACTAGCTGTATGACTCCGGCATGTTAGTTATGTAACTTTTTGGTGCCTCTATTTCTTCCTGAGCAAAATGGGGATGATAATCTTACCCACTTCTTAGGACTTTGTGAGGATTGCATAAATTGAGGTTTATAAAAATTTAAGAATAATTGTATTGTATGGAAAGCACTAGTAAGTGTTTGTTATAATAATTTTGAGACTTCTAAACAATATAATGGGTGGGGTCTTGCTCTTTTAATGGGTATAAAATTTTCTGAATTCTCCCAATTTATGCAATTATCTCATTATGGACTAGCAACAGTTTGTAGACTGGCGCCAGTCTATGGACATAGCTTTGAGTGGTACTTCTCTAAATCATTCTGAGTCATGTGGGATTTTTTCTCTTTTCTTTTACATTTGGTTAGAGGGCATAATTTTACTAATTTATCCATGTTTATAATGATTTTATATCTTTTCGGATTCTCTGTTTCTTTTTAAGTCAATTTTATTAACTTTTTTCTAGAAAATGTCTTATTTTATTATTTTTAAATGTATTATTGAATATATCTCACTTCCTTATTTTTTATTTCCTATATCCATAATAGTTTCCCTATTTTCATTCTTCCTATTTTTCCTTTGTACATATATAAGTATATGCATGCATATATATATGTATCAGTCCTGCCATGGGTTTATCTATATTTTATTAGTCTTTCAAACAAATGTTTTTGGGATTTCTTGATGATATCTTTTTCTCTGTCTTATTAATTTCTATAATTATATATATTTTACTTTTAATTTGTTTAACTGCTTTTTGTATTTTCTGAATTCTTGAAATTCAATATTTTATTAATTTTTAAAGAATGAATTCTCTATTTTTTCAACTAGCACAAATACACTGGAAGAAAAAGCATTAAATTGTTAGCATGCTGTATTTTCTTTCCTTATTTAGATCAAAAAATTTTCAGAGCTAAGTGTAGTTGTACAGATTCATCTGAATAAAAATTATATGATTTTTGGCTAAGAGTGGAATAAAAGTAGTATTTGTAGAGTTCTTTATTCTTTACAAATTTCCACGCTCATTACCGTATTTCTTTTTTTTATAACAGGTGGGTTGAGATATAATCCATATACCATAAAATTCACCCTTTTAAAATGCACAGTTTGGTGGTTTGTAGTATATTCACACAGTAGTGCAACCATCGCCACTATCTAATTTTTAAAAAATTTAATCATCCCATCTCTAAAACAACCCGTAGTCATTAAAAGTCACTCCCCATCAATCCCTACCCCAGGCCCTGGCAACCACTAACCTATTTTCTGTCTCTGTAGATTTGCCTAGCCTGAATAGTTCATAAAAACGTAATCATGTAGTATGTGGTCTTTTGTGACCAGCCTCTTTCACTTGGGATACTATTTTCAAGATTCATACATGTTTTAGCATACATCAATATTTCATTTCTTTTTATTGCTGAATAGTATTTTTATTGTATTGACATACCACATTTTGTTTATCCATTCATCACTTGATAGGCATTGGGATCATTTCTATTCTTTATTAATAATACCACTGTGAATATTCATGCACAAGTTTTTGTGTGGACATGCATAATCGTTTCTCTTGGGTGTACAACTAAGAGTGGAATTCCTGAGTCATATGGTAACTCAATGTTTAACACTTTTAGGAACTGCCAGACTGTTTCTCAAAGTGGCTGCATAGTTTTAAAATCCCATGAATGGTGGATAAAGGCTCCAATTTAATCTTGCCATCAGTTGTTCTTGTCCATTTCTTTTTGTTATAGTCATTCTAGAGGATGTGAAGTGGTATCTCATTGTGCTTGACTTCTGTTTCCCTAATGACTAATGATATAAAGCTTCTTTTCAAGAGCTTATTGGTCATTTGTATATCTTCCTGGTTGAAATGCCTATTCAGAAGCTTTGCCCACTTTTAAACTGGGTTATCTTTTTATTATTGAGTCATAATTGCTCTTTATATATTCTAGATCCAAGTCCCTAATCAGATATGTGTTTTGGAAATAGTTTCTTCCATTTTTTAGGTTATTTTTGCACTTTCTTGATGTTGTCCTTTGAAGCACAAACTTTTTTTTAGATGAAATTCAGTTTATTTTTTTCTTTTGTTGCTTGTGCTTTGGTATCATAGCTAAGAAGCTATTGCCTAATTTAATGTCACTAGGATATACTCCTATGTATTCTTCTATTGTATAGTTTTAGCTTTTACATTTAGGTCTATGATACATCTTGAGTTAATTTTTGTATATGATGTGAGGTTCGAACTTCATTCTTTTGCAAGTGGAAATCCAGTTCCCCCAGCACAATTTCTTGAAAAGACAGTTCTTCCTCCATTGAACAATTCTTTGGAAATTGGGCTTTGGGGGTAGGTCCAAACCCATCTGCTCCCTCTAGTGGCTTCTGAACTGTTTGTTTCTAAGACTACCATGGAGCTGGGGAAAGGGGAATAGAACTGGTACATGTTAAAACACCACAAAGCTTGCTATTCTTATTGATAGCAATTTTTCTTGAATAAAAATTCATTGGATTGTTATTAGACTTTGGTTGATTTCTAGAGTTTAGAAAAAAAGTGATTTTGACCATTTGGCTAGTATTTTCCTGGAGAAGAGTATTTTCAGAGGTGCTTACTCCATCATTCAGGAACTGGTTTTCTATCTTACTAATTTTAATTGTTCATGCTTTTTAATCTATATATTTGTTGCTGGAATATCTCTCTTTATTTCTGAATTCTCTATTTGAGGTCCTGTTGGTCAAGAAATGGTTTAGTAATTATTTTTAGTTTTAAAGCATATGAAGAGCCTGGTAGTTTTTATAATTGATTTTTAATTTAAGCCCATTGT
This sequence comes from Equus przewalskii, assembly GCF_037783145.1. NCBI lineage: Eukaryota > Metazoa > Chordata > Mammalia > Perissodactyla > Equidae > Equus > Equus przewalskii. Next base: position 23,681,701 of record NC_091847.1, on the reverse strand, counting down.
GCTCAGAGTATGTGTTCATTATTAGATTGATTCTTTGCTGTCTCCTGAGATTTATCTTGTGGACTAGAACATAGCCATTGTGTTAAATGCTTCATGTGTGCTTAAAGAGAATATATCTCCTATTTTGGTGGTACAGATTTCTATATATTCCCTGTGGGTTGAGCTTTTTGTTTTTATTTTGTTGTTTTAATCATTTTTGTAATTATAACTTTTTATTAGTTTGTGTGGGAGTTGTAGATAAAAATCTCACAATGTAATTATGGATTTATCAATTTTTGCATTTAATTCTGTCAAATTTTGCTTCATATATCTTCAGCCTATATTATTAGGCACACACCATTTTAAGATTTTTATTTTATTTCATCGAGTTGTTTGTCTTATTATATAATAGTAAGCTTTTTATTTCTATAAAAACTGTTTGCCTTAAAGTCTATTTTGGCTAATATTAATATTGTTTTTTTAAATAATTCAATTATAATTCAAGACTCTTCACATGAAATTTTAGTGGTTGCATCACCAAAAATATTATTTTATTTTAAAAATCAAGACAACAAGACCTACATAATTTTAGTGACTTTCCTTTGTTTGTAGCAGAGGCAAGAGTAGAACCCAGATGTGTTGAAGAATTTCTTTCTACATCAGTTGTAAAAGACAAGACAGTAATTTTTGGTTCAAGAGAATATACTTTCTCAAATAGATCATGAAAGTAAGATTAGTAAATGATCTTTTAAATATTGCTGTAGTAGAAACATGAGCACTCCTGAAGGGAAAAAACTTGTTTTACACTATTTGTCCTACTGAATCACCTTGCTCAGCATATATGCCATGTCCAAACAATTTTTGTTTTATTTATGAGTGTTTCAAAGAAGCTGGAAACGATCATTCCTTCTACTACTGGTTTGAATTTTTATTCTTAAAAATGATTAATCTTAATAGGAAAATTTATGTAAATGATAAAAAGTTGAACCAATGAAGAAGTAAGTGAAGTTAGTTATCTTCCCACTCCCAAATCCCAGTCACGAGTTCCCAAGGCACAGGTAACAGCATTTCCTCATTAATCCTTCAAGAAGTATTCTAAGATTTACCTTTATATAGATCTAAAACAAATCTTTTATTTTTTAACTTAAATGATGTCATAGTATGTGCACTGTTTGCATCTTGTTGTTTTCAAATTACAAAATACTGGAAATTATTCCATATCAGCACATCTGTGCCAATCATATTAATTTATGTGGCCCTATAATCTGATACCATAAGACTGGGTACATTATATATTTGGCCATCTATTGATAAATATTTATGTTGTTTTTAATCTTTTGCTACTCCAAATAATCTTGCAAAGCATTTCCTTTCTCATCTGCCATTTTCCATATGCAAAACTATATCTTCAGAATAATTCCTTATAAATGGACCTCCTTACTCAAGGGGTATATGTACATTTCAACTTTTGATGGATACTGCCAAGTGGCTCTCTATAGAGCTTACAACAGTTTATGTTTCCATTATCAATATATTGGAGTGCTTTTTATCTGCATTTTAATCAATATAGTGTCTTCTCAAACAGTTCCATGGTTTTGAAATCCATTTATCTTTTTAAGAGAGAAATTGAACACTTTTTAAAATGTAAACATTGTTTATATTTTCCTTCTTATGAATTATTTAATATCTTTTGCTCATTATTTATTTGAGTATTTTTTGTCAATTTATAGGAGCTCATATGTACTAGAGAATTTAGTATGTTATTATATTACAAGTATTTTACCCAGTTTTTCATTTGTCTTTTGATTTTTTTATGTTATTTTTCTCCTACAATTTGTTTGTTTGTTTTGCTGAGGAAGATTTGCCCTCAGCTAACATCTGTTGCCAATCTTCCTCTTTTTGCTTGAGGAAGATTGTCCCTGAGCTAACATCTGTGCCAGTCTTCCTCTGTTTTGGACGTGGGTCGTTGCCACAGCATGGCCACCAATGAATGATGTTAACCCAACACAGGCCACTGAAGTGGAGAGAGCCAAACTTAAACACTAGACCATGGGGCTAGCTTTCCTACAAGTTTTTAAATGTATATTAAACGTCATTCTTTTCTTTAGGTCTTCTGTGATTTGTGTCTAACTCATAAAGGCCTTCCTCATTCTAGAGTTCTAAAACTACTTCTTTTGTATTGACTTCTAAGCCTTTCATAGTTTCATTTTGTTATGTCAAAATTATTAAGCTATCTGGAAATTACTTTTTGTATTAAGTCAGGAAATTTTCCAACTTAATTTCTTCTGCAGGCACCCTAAAACTATCATAATTCTCAGCCCTATAATTAATTATGGGTCAGGACCAAAGTCTTTTTCTTTTCTTTTCTTTTTTTTGCTGAGGAAGATTCTCCTTGAGCTAACATTGGTTGCCAATCTTCCTCTTTTTTTCTTTTTACGTGGGCCACCATCACAGCATAGCTGCTAACAGATAAGTGGTGTAAGTCGACACCTGGGATCCGAACTCAGGCTGCTGAAACAGAGCATGCTGAACTTAACCACTAGACCACCAGGGCTGGCCCCCAAAGTATTTTTTTATTGAAAATATAATGTTTTTTAATATCTGTTGGAGTTAATCACTATTATATATTTCCCCTAGTATTTTCCTAGTGAGTCACACTTTTTTAATGTAAACTTTAAAATTATCTAGTGTTATTTTAAAGAATGGTATTTGTAATTCTTTTTCATCACAGAAAATTTATAAATTAATTCAGGTAGGCTCAAGGTCTTTGGGACATTTGTTTTTCTATCTAATAATACTATATACCTTTCCATTTCTTGACGTCTTTATTCCTCTCATTAGTGTTTTAAAATTTCTTCATATATTCTTTGTGTGTTTCTTAATAAGTTTATTCTGATATTCCTTATCTTTTTTCATTGTTGCTAATGTGCATTTGTTCTTTTTCCATTTTGTCTTCTCGGTGGCTCTTGTTGGTAGAAAGGCTAGTGATTTTTGTCTTCAAATCTGTGATCAAGCCCTCCCCAGACCCCTTGCTGCTGGCATCCACTGTTTTGTTTTCTGTCTCTATTGTTTTGCCTTTTCCAGAATGTCAAAGAAGTGGAATCATATGGTATGTAGACTTTTGAGCCTGATTTCTTTCACCTGACATACTGCATGCCTGTGTGTTTCTTCATTCAGACCCTTCTCCTGGATCTGTATAATGCCAATGGGCTCAGAAAGGTCCTGAGATCAGGCTGTTACTGCTGTCTCATTTTTTCAAAAAGTGGTTATGACATTTGCCCCTTAGTTGTGCTAACTCCTTTGAGAATTGTGCTCTGCCAGTAATTTTTTTATATCTACAACTGCAGACATCCTCTCTCAGAAACTCTCTTCTCTTCGAATGCGTTCATCAGCCCTTCCTCTACTACTGTGGTATTTTGGTAACAGATGTCTTCCAGCGTTAGTGAAGGTGTAACTTGCATTTCTTTTCTTTCCTTTTTCTTTTATTTCTTTCTTGTTCTAGTGTGGTTTCCTAAGGAAGAGGTAGCATGTCATTACTTTGCAATTTTAAAACTGTATCTCCTTAAACAGGTGTTAAATATAAATTTCTCTAGCAAGTAGCTGCTGCACTATAATTTACTACTTGATTAAAGGCAAACTATAAGCCAAAGGATGTGGAACCTCTCCAGAGCTGAAATGTCATGAGTTCCAGCACGTGCTAAGAAATATCCAACTTTCTTCTGGTGTATCATCATCCCAGCCTTTTCTCTTACGTAATATCTCTTTTGTTTATTCCTTTGAATAATCTTTGGAATTTAATATTCATAATAATTATTAAACATCTATTATTATTTTTAAGTATGCATACTTTTAATTATTAATTATCCTAATAACACAGTATGCTATGCATTTTATAAATAAAACAGTATTGAGGATCACAGAGTCTAAATAAACTTCTCGAATTTACACAGCTAGTTGGTGGCAGAGCTCTGTCTGAAACGTGCATTTTCTGACTCCGAGTCTATTGCTTTTGACTACATCACAGTTACCTCCACAACTGTATTTACTATGATGAGTCTCAGCTTATAAAACAAATTTGTATACATCATTTAATTGGATTCTGATAACAGTTTAAGTTAGATTAAAAGGAAGTTACCATTAATCCCATTTTATAGGTAAGCTCATTTAATTCCTGAAAAACATAAAGAATTTTTCAAGGGCAAGCAGTTTTTTCATACTAGAGAATCAAACAAGGGCTCCTGATCCAAAGTTAGATATTCTTTCTTTTAAATAACTGTACATCCGACACAACCGTTTTCTTTACTTGAAAGTGCTAAATTCTAGATTTAGAATTGTATGAGTATTTGGTCTATTGTCAGCTATTTGGAATTAGTTATTTTGTAAATATTTGGTATCTTGTATCAGTGAGCTATTGTCACAGTAATGTGCAATAAACACCACAATACTGTGCCATAAATAACCACAATACCTACGTGATCACAACAATATGCATAATTTTTGCTCACAAGTTCTCAGGCCTTCTGAGCATTTCTTACGGTCTCGGCTGGGCTTCCTTATACTTTGCAGTCAGTTGCAGGTCATGTAGGTGGCTCTGCTGATCGTGGCAGGCCTCTCTCCCACTCTAGCTATCAGCTAGTCTCTTAAGGTGGATTCAGTTTTCCTCCGCATTTTTTCACTCTGAACATATTTATTCAATGTGCTGATCAGAGCTTCCTAAAGTAGACTCATGTCCATTGAAAACAAAATGGCAAGTGACACCCCTACACCAAGGACAACCAGCTTAGGTTAGCACCCTTCTAAATCTATGACCTGTTATGAATTATGTCTTCCCTGATGCTAGGTGTTGGGGACATCATAATGAGCAAGACAGACAAGATCCCTGTTTTAACAGAGCTTATGATCCAGTGAGGAAGATAGATGACAAACAAGTAAATACTGGTTTTAAAATATATTTCAAAGAGAATAAATAGGCTATGGTAATATAGAATAATGGTGATGGGTCTTTATTAGGTAACTGATCAAGGAAGACCTCTTTGAGGAAATGGGATTAATAAGAATAGTAAACCTGGTTGCAGTTGACAAAAACCCAGCTCAAATTAAGTTGAAAAAGTTAATGCAGTGGTTTACATATTCAAAGCATGGAAAACTAATAGGAGATTTGAAGGAAGAAACCAGTCTTAGGGATAATTGGAAGTATGGATTTCAACGTCCTTAGGACAAGGTCTCTCCCCAGGTCATCACTGTCTCATTCTTTGTGGCTTTTTTCTCTTCTACTGCAATATCACAATAGACTTCTGCACACTACAAGGACATCAACACTGGCAACACTTGGCCTGGAGATATGTGACCTTGGAAGAAATGAGACTCTTCCCTCCAGCTTGAAGACTTCTCTGGAAATTTACAAACCCATTAGCCTGACTTAGGTCTCACATCCACCTCTTCAGCCACTCACTGTGGACAGGGATGATTATAGCAGCTCACATCCAGAGGATGTGCCTAGACTTAGGATAGGAAAATCAGTTTCCCTAAAGGGGAATATGAAACCTTAACTTCATATCTGTTTTCAAAGCTTCTCTCTTTTCTTCCAACTCAGGCGCTGTCCAGACTTAAAAACTAGTGTGGGAATGGTATAGATATGATTTTCTTGGACTGTGAAGAAAGCTACCATCTTCCCTCTTATGAGGAGCACTTCTTAACTATAAATCCAATAACTCTCTTCATAGAAATCCTCTTTTGTTGGCTCTCTCTCCTTCATGGATCTGAGGGCATGTGATGGGTTAAGAGTAGCACAACTAGTTTTAGCCAACTCTTAGCAATTCCTATAGTGATGTTTCTGAAGTTTGGACTGTCAGCTGAAACTCCCCTAAAACAGAAAATCTCCAATTTTGTCTTTCAATTGCAATAATTCTTGTGTTCTCTAATCAGAATCAGGTATATAGAAATCCAAGGAAGAAAAAGTCATTTATATCTTATTTTAATGAATACACGTAAACTTGTTTTTGAAGTTTCTTTTAAATTTTGGATTAAAAGAACTTACTCGTTTAATACAGAGAATTATATAATAAATTATACTTTTAAATAAATGGATTTTGACCTCAAGCATTTTATTCCACTTACAAAAGTATATAAATATTTTCACAAGCCTATTAAAAATAAATTTATTTTCAGATCCTTTTGAAGCTTTCATCATCTTTTCTATTCGCCATGAGATCAGAAGGATTGATCTTCATAAAAGAGACTATAGTCTACTTGTTCCTGGATTAAGAAACACAATAGCACTTGATTTTCACTTCAATCAAAGTTTACTTTATTGGACAGATGTTGTAGAAGACAGAATATACCGAGGCAAGCTTTCTGAAAGTGGAGGTACAGATATTATAATTTTGACTTAATGTTTAGATTAATTTTTAACTGAAAATTCCAGAAAAACTTCCGTAATAGAAGGAATTTTGATTAATCTTTGGCCTCTGGTTCTTTATCTCCTCACTCATGTATGTAAAACCAAGGATATCAAGTGTATATGTGAACACATGTTGGGAGAAGGGAGCGGTGAAGGCCTTTGCAATTCATTCCATTTTCAAAGTGTGGACTTTTCCATGTACATTTGGTGAGGAAATTTATTGACAAGAACAAAATGACTGCCTTCTGAAGATTAGTAGTCATATTTTTGTGATTTAAAATAACTTTTAATGTGTTTTTTAATGTGTTACCATCTGTCAGCATAATTCCAAGAAATAATGAATTGTTACAAAGACTGCTAATACCAGCTAAATATTTTTGCCATAATTTAACTTATCTCTTTTACTAATCTACCCCTTTCTTACATAGTAAGGCTTTGAGATAAATATAATTCTCTTGAAACAATTCCCCTGAAAATAATTCTCTTGAAAATGTTGGATCTGTGTAGCATTCCAAAAGCAAGATATGTCTATCAAAATCTAAATTCTTCCTTAAGTCACCTTTGCAATTTGGGAAAAATGGTAATATTTAAACACACAATATAATTATAATGTGTGAATTTGTGTCCTAATATTGCAGGACACTGATTTCAAAAGATGGATTTAGATCCATGAGCTTAGATGGTTAACTGTTTAAAAAAAAGCAAAAACAACACACTGTTAAAATATCTCATGAAAACACTGGCAATGTCACAAACTACAAAGAGTTATCCTATTAGAAAAAGCGTCTTTAAAATAAAATTTTTAAAAATTCCAAAAGAAACTAAGGAATAGAAATATAAGAATATTGGTGGACACTACCAAAGTGCTTATTTTTATTTAGACCACACTAATGCCTTCTCTTATTTGCAAATGTGTTATATCTTGCAAGTCTTATGACCCCAGAGGGGGTGGGAGACTGTGATTTGGGGTTGTCTTTTTTAAGGTTAAATGCAGTAAAGCTATCTCATCTGTCATGCTTCAAAAAAGAGGAAGAGCTGACTAGCTATAATAATGCGTGTTGCCCCAGGTGGACTTTTTCTCTTCTTTCTACCCCTGAAAATCAACATTTGAATTAAATTGCGCTGATTTTAACCAGCACATCATTATTATTCCCCAAATCCCTTGTTCTGCCTAAAAAGTCAAAAAAAAGAAATAACTTTTTTGCAATCTCAACATTGTTGTTAGCTCAGAGATGTTTGAAAATTCTATTCTACTGTCACTGAAAGGATTTAAGAGATGAAAAATTTCTGATGGGAATGATCAGTAATTCTAACTTTGGAGGCTTCTTGGTTTCCTCTGTGCCAGGTAATAACTTTTGCACTATATTTCTCAAAGTTAGTATGTTTAAAGACTTTGTAATGCTACTAAGTAGGCCTTTTCCTTTGTGCTCAACACGTTCCGTGAATGGGTACAAGTGTTGGTTTTCCCTTTTTTGTAGGTGTCAGTGCGATTGAAGTGGTTGTGGAACATGGCCTGGCTACCCCAGAAGGACTGACAGTTGACTGGATAGCAGGCAACATATACTGGATAGACAGCAATCTGGACCAAATCGAAGTGGCCAAACTAGATGGTTCTTTAAGAACTACACTAATAGCAGGAGCCATGGAACACCCCAGGGCCATTGCTTTGGACCCAAGATATGGGTAAAGAAATTTGCCTTTCACAGATTCACTTTGGCGTAAATAATAATCTTTCAAATTAATATTGAATTCAACTAGCTCATAAAATTATGAATCAAAGTGCTTATTTTGTGCACGTATATATTTGTGTGGATATATATAATTGTGTATGTATTGTGTGTATGTGTGTGTGTGTGTATATGTATATAATTGTATATATATCAACCAGTTTAAGTTTAGCACCACAAGTTTAGTTATAGGATTGCTTACATAGGTAATTTTAGAGGACAGAAATGTCTTTTGCATAAATATGGGCATTAGGCCCTATTGGAAGCTATTGCAATTCTATTTTGAAGCAGTAACTTAATGAATTTCTCTTTGACCTGCCAAAGAGCTGCTGTAATTGTTTCTAATGGTTGCAACCCACAGGGCCAGTCTTTGGTCCAAACAGTCACAGACGTTCAACTCCTCACCCTTTATTTATTTTGCATGTACTTGGAGTTAGTTTAAAAGAAAATTGGGAGAAGCTTGAAGGAGTCCAGTGGTGAGAAGCTGACTATGGGGACATTTGAAAGACAAGGCACATGATTCTGGAAAACAAGGTCAAATGTTGAGTAACTCAGGTTATTGCTTGCACTGTGCCGCTGTGTGTTTCTGTGAAAGAGCAGAAGAGAGACCCTGGATTTGGAGCCAGAAAACCAGGGTTCCAGTTCCTGCTCAGTCACTTATTCTCTGGGAAACCTACTGAAGTGTGTTTTCTTCCCTTAGATTTCAGTTTTCTTTTTTGTAAATCAGGTATCATAATATCTTTATCATCAGGTTGTTTTTGAGGAGATAGTAAATATGTAGAAGATAATATGTAACTGATAAATGTGAGAATACTTTATTACTGTTAATTATTTATTTCCTTGGTAATTATTTTGTAAATATAAAACTCTTGTCAAGTCTAAAGGATAGTAGAAAGGAATTTTTCTTTTTTGGCTCTATACCTTAAGTAATACGAACTCCAGGGAGCACCAGTGAGCGGGGGAGTCAGCCAGAAGGGAGTTTAATGAGATGCAGAAGAGAGAAGGGAGCACATTGTATCTAAGTCAGCTTGCTGGCCAAGCTCTCTGGCTTGTGCTCTGGTTTATGCCCAAGACTCAGAAATCAATAGCTTGGGAAGTTTGTTTGTCTTCCTTTTCCTCAGTTCAGACACAGAAGTTAAAGGATGAAGCAGCTTGTCTTGAGCAGGGTTCCAAACCGGCACCCCTCACTGATGCGTCTGCTTTACCTTCCACAGCGTTTTAACTTTATTTGAATTAGTTGCCCAAAATTGAAATATTGAGAGGTTTTGCATACAATGCTGGATTTCTGGTTTCTCTGGAAAACATAGGGAGATCTGGCAACAACGTGCAGAGCAGTAGCTGTATCTTTTACCATAGAGGTGTGTTCTCTAGTTGACACACTTTACCCTTTGCCCATTTCACTCATTACCGCTTGTAATAACAATTCACCAGGAAGAGGTGTGCTATGTTTAATAAGAAATTCTCTTTTTTAAACAGACTGTTCTTGAGGTTACAAGTAGATTGCTGATCCTGACCCTTTACTTCCTACAAAAGTTTATCATCAACAGGGGTTTTACCCTCAATGTAACAACCAGTGGTGTGAAACTTTCAACTATTAAACCTGTCTAAGTTCTACCAGCATCTTATCTGCATGAGAAACTTTCTATATAAGGGAAAGTGAGATTTTGGAGAAAGTTGTAGTTTCAGCATGTATACCAACATGATAGGAAAACTGGGAATGCTTCCGAAATTATAAATGGCATACAGAAATCAAAAACCAAAGTTCCCAGTGTATGAAAATTTTGAAAATATTCTGACCAAACGAAGCAGTGAATCTGGGAGTTGAAGCTTCATTTTCTATAGCTTTGAACTGACAACGCTTAGGATAAACTCATTTCTCTCAGTTTGCTTGGGGAATACACAACCTGAGAGGAGGAAAAGAAAACAGAAACACAGGGATGCACAACCCACAGTTACAATTTAAATGAAAATATCAGACACCATTTCAGTGATATAAGTGGATCTCCAGAAATAAAATATCCTTTAAGAGTTGAAAGTACAGATCGCTAGCCTCTGTGTAGGGAAAACCTGACAATGCTTCTGAGAAAGTTGGTGCCTTCTGTTACTTATTGCTACTATAAAATTGTGAGGCTAATGAAGATAATTACAGTAGTAATAAATTATTTTTAAAAATGGGTGAAGAAATAACACTTGTAAAATTGTTTCTGGCATAAATGACCAAAGTTCAGATGACAGTACTGTTTCATTCAACTCTAGTAATGAATTAAAAGGTTAACATGTTTGGATATCATGATATGATAGGATTTTTATTCATAAAAATTATTTTATAGAGGATTGACATGATTAAGCTATGAGGTATGTGTAAACACCTTAAAGCCCAGTTGGAGCAATTAAATTTTAAAATGTAGTGCAAATATTAAAATATTTTTGGGTTTATTGGATATTTTGATAAAAAGTTAATAGGTATTTTTAAACATTGGACCTTTCATATGATAAGCTAAGAGCATCATAAAAATAAGTATACACATACATTGACCTGCAAAGCCAAGCTAAGCACAGAAAAAGCAACACTGAAAAATAATTTAACTCAGTTGATTTATTAAACTTAGTGCTATTCACATATTCAGAAAAAAGCCATGAAAATTTTCCCTATTTCTCAAATTATTCATAAAATATATAAGGAAGCTGTGACTAAAAGTGATAGGAGTTCTAAGGACATTTAAGTTTCTTTTGAAGATTTTTATATTAGGATAAATTCACTGTATAATCTTTTGAGAAATATGGTTTGTGTAAATGCTATTATCTTTCCTACTAAATAGTAAGCTTTCTGAAGGCAAGCAACGTTGCTTCCAAGTCTGTGAAATCCTTCACCGCTCTTGGCGTATATAATTGTACTCAATAAATGCTTGTTCCATAAGTTAATGCGTAGGTATAAATAGACTTTTGCTTACATGTGACTTACCAGAACTAAGAATACACCTTAAAGAGCGAAGTAAAAAACCATTAATGGGTCACACTATAAACTTTTTACAATAACAAATGAAAAAAAAAGTTTGCAACCTGACACTTTGCTTCCAAAGCACAGCTGAGAAAACAAAAAAATTAGGCTACAATATTAGCCCCATAAAACATGTTTAAATCATGCAGCTTTCCTACAGCAATCAAGGTCTTTGTGACCTTTTTTACAGACGCCAAAAAAGAAGTGTTTTTAATTGACTACTTCGCCTCCTCAGGACAGAATCCACTGGCCTTCATTTTACATTATAAAACATATTTGCCTCCATGCCACGTTCCTTCAGTATTCTGGGTTTTGACCCAGTATTGCAAGTGACAAGTCATTCCAAGATGGTAAATTAAGAGTCTTAAGAGCCATTTTTCCTTCATTCCATTTTAAAGGGATACACTTATAGCTAAGGTGACCTGAAAAAGTACATGAATCTCCTCTAAACATCAAGCTTCTTATTAGGGAGTAACAAGCACCAGGGAGTTCAGAATCTACAGGGCGTGCCCTTCAGTTCCTAAACTTTCCTTGCCTTTATGCTTGTGCAACTGCATGGCATCTCCCTGCTCCATTCCTGGTATTTAGTTTTCCTTTGTCGTAATAACTGGACTCTGCTGTAACAATTGCTATAATCTGGTGGAATCAGATATAGTGATTGTGAAGATTAGCGAGACATCTAAATAAAATTTAATTTTTTCTGGGAGTGTTCCTAAACAAAACTAATAAAGACGCTGTTGGTTTTAGAAGACCTAAAGATTATAGATAAGTAACCTCTTTTTTTCTGCCAAGATCATTTATTTTCACCTTCTGCTGCCTGACCTGATAGATGATAATGGCCCTTTCGTGCCTGTAATGGTACAAGTTGTTCACGGTCCATTGACCCAATTCAATCCTGATACAGACTAACCCGCGAATGCAGGAACTGGAGAATCAGTTGACTGTACTCTCTTTTTTAAAAGCAATTGTGGCTGAACATTTCCATACGTCTTGCAAGAAGAGATATTCAGTCTTTGTATACTTGAAGAAATAATACAATCATTGAAATGTTAATATATTTTAACCATAAAAAGGAAGCAATAAGAGAAAAATTATTCTTTTAAAATATCATATTGTTAAGTATACAAAAGAGTGCCTAGAATTTTATGAAACAATGATCCTTGAAATCAACTTTTAAAATTGATTATAAACTGACTTATGGCAAGGTTAAGAACGTTTTTAGGGGAACTAATTCTAGAACAAGTTATTTTATAAAAAGTGTTGGAAATTTCCCACTTGAATTGATGACAGATTAGGACCACAATGACCACTACAGAAGAAACAACTCAATGTTGCTATGTTCAGTGAAGAAATAAAGGGATCACTTATTTTAGAATTCCTCAGATTGTCCCAAGCCATATATTTTTGTTCACTGGAAACGTATTTGAGAGTTCACAGTACCCATTTCTGGTAAACCTACATATAGAGAATGCAGAAATTCACAGTTATTGATATGTGAGTTGGAATTGCAGTAACCACATAAGGCAGAGCGAGGTAGAAAATTACCAGGGAGACACCAATTTTCCATTTGTTATACAGGCAAAAGACAAGGCTCCAGAAGTCTTTGGGTCATCAGTTCCAGGTGCAAAGTACAGCCTTGTCTAGATCTCGCTACCTTGTTTGTCAAGGTTTCACCATAAATTTGATTGATTCTATGTTGGTCTTGTTTCTATTTTAAATTTTATTTTTTTTTATTCTAAGTTTAAGGAGAAGCTGACAAATAACAAGTGGTGTCAGTGAAAAGATGTGTGTTTCCAAAACTAAATTTGAAGTGAGTCATATAATTCATTTCATATTCAGTGTCTTCAAGAAAGACATTTAGCTACTTAACTGAAGAGCCTTCCAGCTATTTATTAATTAACAGGTGTTCCATTGTCTATTTAACTGGCAACATATTATATATGAAATAACTTATAAGCAATATGTATGTATATAAGCAATATATGTTATTTCATGTTGATATTTCCAGATAGTTACTATTTTCTCATACAAGACAATCTTATCTTCAAACATTAGTCTTTCAGAAAAGGATTCCTAACAATAAGATTTTATAAATGTCTTCTGGTACATTTAAAAAATTCTATTTATTTGAGTTAGTTACGCTTTTAACGTTTTACGTAGAAATTTTCAAATACACAAAATAGAAGGAATTGTATAAAAAACTCCCTCATATCCATTACCCAGTTTCAACAATTATCAATACATTGTCCTCTGCCATATTAGTGTTCATTTTTATCCTTTCCCAATGGTTTACTTAATTTATTAAATGTTGGTGGCTAAACAATGAATAATTTGGATATTGTTTTTGTAGATGTGTTCCTACCAGCAGGGCTATGGAAACTCCTAAAGCTGCCCATGAAACTAAAACATTTTTCTTAATATAAACTCATTTTTGAGAGACTTTCTATGAGATAAACCCAATCCTATGACCTACTAAATCCTTTTCTCATGGTTTTGTCTCATGCTTACTTCATAAAACTAATCTACCTTCACATACATGCTATTGTAACATTTAAACATTGACATTAGTGTTAATTCTCATTCTGTCTGTCTCTCTCTCTCTCTCTGTCTCTGTCTTTCTCTGTCTCTCTCTCTATCCATGTCTTTAACGGTTTGGAAATACTGAAATTTTGCCTTTAAAATATATTCTCTATGAATATGTATGTGTGGATGCACATACAAACACAAATCTTTTCTATGTGCTAATCATCCTGTGTGCTAAATTGTTTATATCTATTAACTCTTCAAATGCTCCCTACTACATGTGTACTGTTATAGTTTTCATTTACAAATGAGAAAAAGAAGTCTGAGATTAAGTGTACTTGAGTAAGAGACAGATCCCAACCTTGGTTCCAAGTTTGTCTAACAGAAAAACATACATTGCCACTATTCAAGATGGACACAATCATTTAATAACATTTTTTCAATGTCTAGTGCTTAAGTTGTATATGAACTTTCACTCTTTTCAAGAAGGTCAATATCTGACTTCTCTGTGCACCATACTCCTTTAGCACATATACTGACTAAATTTATTATATAATGTTTTGAATTTTCTTCTAATCATTTTATATTTATAATTCCATATCCTATAAGAGATTGTATACTTCTCAAAAATTGAAGTCATGGTGAATACTTAGTTTACATCAGTGCACATTTCCTTAAATAAACATAAATTTTTTTAAGAAGACTGGTTGAATTCAATTTTTAATTTTGTTCCGGAGAATTATTTCATTTTCCAAAGTAATCTGCCAAATTCTTATACTAAATGATCATTCAAAATAATGGAAGAATCTAAAAATAGCAAGACTAAATATAATTATGATGATGAACAAAATTTGTTTTTGCCAATAACTTTACCATTTCTCACCAAAATGTTGTCAGAACTGATAATAGGAAATTTTACTGGACTGTAACTATCTTTCTAGTCCTTTTCATTTTCCCTTCCCAAATCTCCATGCTACTCACTGAGTTCTACTACAAATGTGGAGAAGGCAACTACCATTTATTGATTACCAGCCATGCTCCTACTCTTGTATCAGCTGCTTTCCCTTTATTGTTGTATTTAGTGACATGACATTAAATTGTTATATGTTAAAAGCATGAGAACAGAAGTTAGACTGTCTAGTTTCCTATCTCCTTCTGCCACTTGCTAGCTACGTAACCCTGGTCAAGTAATTTAACTTCTCTAAGCTTGTTTTCTCACCTGTAAAACATGGATAAATTTAGCCATGGATTCAAGATCAATTACATGAGATCTCAAAAAATATTAGCTAGTTCTAATGATTGTGGAATTGTTATGTAACTATATTGAAAATACTATAGAAACACACATCAGCAGTTAGGCCACTGACAATTAAACGTAAACCATCCGTTACCTAATAGCCTTAGAAATCAAATGCATGACATGCAGCACTTAATGCGTGTTCTGTGGAACTGTTTGTGCACCATAAATTTGTGAAGTTATAAATAGCATTTGGTAAAAAAAAACAAAACAAAACAAAAACAAAGACCAAGCTACACTCTTTAACATATAAAAAGTTGTGTTTTAACAACTGCCTGTTTGCATATATCAAAGTGTATGATTTCCTTCTGTTTTCTCTTTATATCCTCTGTTATATGATCTATTCTATTCGTGTGAATCTGAATATTATCTCCATACTGATGACTTCCAAATTCATGTCTCCAGCCCTGCCTTCTCTGAACTTTACCCTGGCATATCACACAGCTTCCTGGACATGTCCTTTTTGATGTCTTGAAATCTCAAGATCAAAAAAGTAAAAACTAAACTGTTGATTGCTATCCACGCTCATCCACACTCACTTCCCAGCTCTTAAAGTCTGTTCCTCTTCCATTTTCCCATATCACTTAATGGATTCTCTGCACACTCTCTCCTTGTCCTTACTCTGAGTTTCCTGAAACAAGAAACGAACAGTTACCTATAATTCTGTTCTCTACTTCCAATCATCAGCTAGTCGTGGTAATTTTATCTCCAAAATATACCCTGAATCCATTCACTTCTCTCCACTGCCACCACACGACTCCAAACCACTATCACCTTTACCTGGTCGTTTAAAATAACCATCTGACATACCCACACTCTTGCCTCACTATAATCCATTTATATATGATATCATTAAATATGCTCCTTATTCCCTTGGAATAAAATCTCAAATAATTGCTTTATCATACAAGACCCATAAGATCACCTTGTTCAACTTCATCTTCTTCCCCTTTCCTTCTCACTCTCCTCATATCTGACATGTGACCTCATTTCTGTTCCTCCAATCGCCCCAATAGGGCCTTTATATCTGCTGTTTATTTTGCTTGTCTTGCTTTTTATACGGCTCTCCTCAGCTTTTAGATTACATAACAAAATTTTGCTTCAAAATATCTCAGCAGCAGTAGTGATATATTCATGTGTTTATTTAGTCTGTCTTCACCGGACTTTAAGCCCCGTGAGGGTAGATAATGTATCCGTTTCTCTTGTGACTGTTCACCTAGCCAGGGCCTAGCGTACAGTAATACTCAATAAGTGTTTGTGGAATGAATGACTGAAACAATAGCAATATTTCTTTTTCTTCAGAATTCTTTTCTGGACAGATTGGGATGCCAATTTTCCTCGCATTGAATCTGCCTCTATGAGTGGTGCTGGGAGAAAAACCATCTATAAAGACATGAAAACCGGGGCTTGGCCTAATGGACTAACTGTGGACCACTTTGAAAAAAGGATAGTTTGGACAGATGCCAGGTTTAAAAATGATCTTTTTTTCTGTATTTCCTGTTACCTTCCTCAGATAGTATTGACAAAATCAAAACATGTCCTGACATGCATGTATCGTGTATACATATATATTGATATTGGTGGTGATTTTTGTTTGTTTTTTTTTTTACGATGGCTTTTTTTCTTTCTACAAATCAGATACAGGCCTATAAAATATTTTTATAGAATATTTTTTCTGTTACTTATCTAATTAATATGAGCATATCACTGGACTATTTGAATGAATTTTGATAAACTACCAATGTATTTCTATAGGTCAGATGCTATTTATTCAGCCCTCTATGATGGAACAGGCATGATAGAAATCATCCGAGGCCATGAATACCTTTCTCATCCCTTTGCTGTGTCTCTATATGGGAGCGAGGTCTATTGGACAGACTGGAGGACTAACACACTCTCAAAAGCCAATAAGTGGACAGGGCAGAATGTCAGTGTGATTCAGAAAACCAGTGCACAGCCGTTTGACCTTCAGATATACCATCCCAGTCGTCAGCCACAGGGTAAGTGCTGGTTATGAATTAACCACCCAGAAAGTGTTTTCATTTTAATCATATAATATTCGAACTGTAAAATAACTTATGTAAATTAACAGTTATCAATATTTTATATATTTTGTATGATGAAAGTGTTCCAGCCTCTATTTTAATTAATTTAGGAGTTTTTTCTTTCCCTTTTTATTTATTTCACATAGGAATAAATTGAGAAATCTTAGAAATTAACAGTTTTACATCAAGTCCTCAAATTCATAGTCCCTGCTATTGCATCAATAAAGGATACTGTGGGAAGTTGTAGAAGTTGTCTTCAGATTTGAAATCTATTACCTAAGTATGATCAGTCAATTGGAGGAGAAGCCCAAGGACACATTTGTGTTAGCCCCCAAGTAGTCTCTGTGTAGTATATTGAGAGGACAAGGAACGGTGCATAAGAAAGGATCAATTATCTGCTTGAACTTTTCCGTTTTAAGAAAACTGAGTTCTTATGAACAGGTGTGTTACCTCTCCCCGTGTAGTCCACATTTTGGTTCAGTAGTAATCTCCATCTTGGTTTTTTTATTCCGGTTCTTCCACTCAATCCTTGCCAAATCTTCTTAATTTTAAGTCTCACATTTCTTATTTTTTTTCTTCTTCTGGGATTCATGACCATTCAGTGTAACATTAGCTCATCCTTTTATACCTCTTGCCTGACTCTTCCCCATTATGATATGTGTCATAACCTATGGAAATCTCATTCTAATGAAAATTATGTTTCCGCCATGATTAGCATATTTTTATTTGAGACATATTGTTCTCAGATGACAAGCTCTTTCCTGTAGAGGATGCATTTTCTCCGTCTTTCAGTGTAGAGTAAGCAGGTCTTCCACGTCATTGGCATTTCTGGTCTTATGGACACTTCAAGCCTTATTTTAAATTCATGTTATATTAGCTTCTCCCAGACTTAGCTAAAAATAGTCACCTCTGTGGTCTACAAATTTCATGGCTATTCTCTGGCTTTCTTCAATACTTGGCTTTCATTCTCTCTCAATACCATTTCTCTTTACCAAAATTTCCTCATCTGTAAAATTTTCTGTGCCCTCTGTCTGACATAGTCTGATTGAATCTAGTTCTCTTCTGAGATACTTGCAATTTCTCAGTTTCAATTTTCTTATATAATTGATCCTTCTTTGTCACATGGGAGTATCTACACACCCTGGGCTATGTGAGCAATCACTTTAATCTTTTTCTATCACCCTTAACTCCTTACTCCTTTCATACTACAAACCTGCAAAGCATAAGGACATTGAAGGGAGAAAAATCTAGCTTAGTCATTTTTATGCTTAGTAAGCATTCAGTAAATACACTGGATTTAAATAAGTGAAATAAGGCAAGAAATCTTCATTCTGACCAGAAATGTGCCTCTTGTATAATAAAAAAGACACTCTTCTCTAAAAACTTCCTTCAGCATAGAGGAATGTCTAGTCATTAGCAAAAACTGTATGTGGCTGACAAACACTTATAGGATTGTTTTTAATTTTTATAAATGTAAAATTACATATATATATATTTTTACCCCTCAGACTATTTGGTGTTTTGTAGGAACTGTAATTTTTATGTTTAGAGTAATTTAAATGAATTGGACCTGAAAAATGTCCTGGGTCTGTGTATTACATCGTTCCTCTCCCTCAACATAGGGATCAATGTATTTCATTTACTAACTGACTCTGTGATTTGCCTGGATTGACATGACCCCTAGCGAATTCACAGAATGGGAAGGAAAATGATACTTTCAAGCTCTCTTGACATTTCGTATGTAGAAAAAGGAAGTTAGATGTTCAGTGTAATTCATTGGCTGGGGGGAGATGTTCCTGATGCCCTTACTTAACTCAAAAGATGATTTATATGTAACTACTCTACTTTGCATAAGATAAGGAAGTTTTTACTATATGGATCTAATTTAACATATTTTCCCAGGATTCAGGGCAGATATTTTAGTCGTTATATACTTTTAGAGAATGTCACTTATAATGAGAACTTGCTATTTCCTAAATGCAATTCAGTCAGTTTCCAATTTTTAGAATGATCAAAGAACATTCTACTTTTCCCCATTATAATGATCACTGAGCATATAACAATCTTTATCCATCCTCTTTATCTCCTTCAGTAAAGTAACATTTCCACTGCTAGGGGGAAAAAATAAGATGCAGAAATGTATTGACTATTTTATTATCAAGGGTAGAATTACAATGAAAATAGTAACAAAGGTTCAGCATTAACAATAATAATAGTCCCTGGTTTTCTAGTGAATAATAATGTGAGGTTCATGAAAAAAATAAATTTTAAAAATACATGACATTCAGTGATATAAAATTGAAATATATCTTTCATAAATTAAAGAAATAAAGGCTAGAAATATTCTTTGAAGTTATCTAATCCTCGAACTAGGATATTAATAAAAGTTTTAACACTAGTTTTCTTACAAGTAAGCATTCATCATGCGCATAAATTTCCAGTTGGCTATTGGACACTTAAGCAGAACTTTTAAGAAAGAGAATCTATTTCAGATCCTTTGGTTCCTCATGTTGTTATCAGGAGACTAAGAAGAAACAAATCAAAGCTTAAATATATGCAACATAAAGGAGTAATAATGGGTATTTTTAATCTAAATTTTTAATTTTTTTATAGTACAAGGGAGCTGAGCTTAGAGTTAATGGCATGGCCTTGGGAGCCTGACTGCCTGGGTTCAAATCCCAACCTTACAACTGAGTAATTGTATGGCATTGGGCAAGTTATATAACCTCTCTGTGCCTCAGTTTCCTCATCTAGAAACTAAAGATAATAATAGTAACTACATCATAAGATCTAGTAAACATGAGTTTAATACAAACATATTAAACAAGAGTTAATACATGAAAGTTCTTAGAACAGTGCTATGTGTTTATATACGTAAGTAAATCAAATTTTAAAAAGTCACAGTTATTGCAATTATGTAATTTCCCTAGCTTCCTTTTGTTGAAATTTAGGTTACATTACTTTTTTTGTGTGTGAGGAATATTAGCCCTGAGCTAACATCTGCCACCAATCCTCCCCTTTTTTTTTGCTGAGGAAGACTGGCCCAGAGCTAACATCCATGCCCATCTTCCTCTACTTTATATGTGGGACGCCTGCCATGGCACTGTTTGACAAGCAGTGCATAGGTCCACACCTGGGATCCAAACCATTGAACCCCAGGCCGCAGAAGTGTAATGTGAGAACTTAACTGCTATGCCACTGGGCTGGCCCCTACATTACTTTTCTTGAGACAGTTTTGAACACATTTTCTCGCATTTAAATAATTCATAATGCCTTTAAAGAAAAATGCCAATAAAAATGTGAATCTGAACTCTAAAGAAGAGTGATATGGTTGATCTATCAAGAAAATTCAGGTGTAGCCAAATGACTAGACTATTAAATCTATTCTCTCCACATCCTGGTTACCATCTAACACCACTCCTCATAGGCACAGTGTATGGCATAAAAGTTGTGGTTATGCTAGTAAAATAAATGTTTAAAAGTTTATTTAATACTATAAAATAATATTTTCTCATTACAGATAAGTTATGGAATGCCGAAAAACAGGAAACAAAAAATGTACACCCATTTTCCCAGCTCCCAGACCAACAAACATTTTGAAGTTTTTTCTTCTAGTTCTTTCTGCAGAAATGTTGAATAACACAATAATAAACTAAACTATCACTATTTATTGATGAACAGCTATGTGTCATTTAGTTTTCGTGTTTTTTCCTGATCATCAGAGCCATCTAACAAGATAGATATTTCCACTTTCTATGAGAAAACCGAAGCTCAGGGAAGTGAAGTCACCTGGCTCAGAGTAATAAATCTCATCAAAGTCAGCCCCAGGGTTCCAATTAGCATAGCCAACTCCATAGTCCATTCTTCATTCCTTTCTAAATTAAAAAGTTTTGTATCTCTCAAATTTAATATTATACCTCATTTTTAGTTTTGTATCTTCCTTTTTACGCTTAGCATTAGCATTCTCCCTAGTTGTTGATGCCTTATAAATCTCATTTCTAATAACTGCAGATTTTCACATCCCTTATGACTATCAAAAATATTCTCAACTATTCATCTATAATTGGACATTTAGTTTGATTGTAGTTCATTTCTATTCTGTTAACAATTCTAATGTATGTCTATACATAAGTATTTTTTTCATATTTAATAGTTTTGGGGTTTTTGTTGTTTTTAGCAAGTCGTACGATCTTTTGTAGTTGCCAGAAGCAGATGCATGAACAGAAGCCCTTCCAAGAAGCAATAGCATCACTAAACTTCAATGAAAATTAGGTCATTGCCTTTCCTATATTATTTTTATTTATTTATTTTTCAAAAATCTACTCTCTTAGCAATTTTCAAATATGTAATACAGTGTTATTAACTATAATCACCATACTGTACATTATATCCCCATGAATTATTTGTTTCATAACTAGAAGTTTCTATGTTTTGACCCTCTTCACCTATTTCACACATCCCCCACTCCCCACCTCTGGCAACCACCAGTCTATTCTCTGTATCTAAGAGGTCAGTGTTTTTTGTTTTAGATTTCATGTATAAGTGAGATCATATGGTATTTGTCTTCTCTGTCTGACTTACTTCACTTAACATAATGCCCTCAAAATCTATCCATGTTATGGCAAACGGCAAGATTTCTTTTTTACACTACATTTTCTTTATCCATTCATCCATTGAAGGGCACTTAGGTTGTTTCCATATCTTGGCTATTGTAAATAATGCTATAATAAACACAGAGGTGTATATATATTTTCAAGTTCGTGTTTTCATTTTATTCAGTAAATACCCAGAAGTGGAATTGCTGGATCATATAGTAGTTCTATTTTTAATTTTTTGAGGAACCTGCATATCGACTGCACCAATTAACATGCCACCAATAGTGTACAAGGATTCCCTTTTGTCCACATCCTCTGCAACACTTGTCATTTCTTATCTTTTCAATAATAACCATTATAACAGGTGTGAGGTGACAACCCATTGTGGTTTTGATTTGTATTTCCCTGATGATCAGTGACGCTGAACATGTTTTCATGTACCTCTTGACCATCTCTATGTCTTCTTTGGAAAAATGTCTATTCAGATCCTCTGCCCGCTTTTTAATTGGATATTTGTTTTTTTCTGCTATTGAGTTGTATGAGTTCTTTATATATTTTGGATATTAACCCCTTATCAGATATATTATTTCCAAATATGTTCTCCCATTCTGTAGGATGCCCCTTCATTTTGTTAATGGATTCCTTTGGTGTGCAGAAGGTTTTTGATTTGATATAGTCCCACTTGTGTATTTTGACTTTTATTGCCTTTGTTTTTGGTGTCAAATCCAAAAGATCATTGCCAAGACTGATGTCAAAGAGTTTACCACTTAAGTTTTCTTCTAGGAGTTTTATGGTTTCAGGTTCAAGTCTTTAGTCCATTTTGAGTTAATTTTTGTGTTTGGTGTAAGGTAGTGCTCCAGTTTCATTCTTTTTTTTTTTTAATTCAAATTTGTCTTTAATGGACGTCATCGAGCAAAATCCATACTAAGAAGAATCTAAAAAGATTAAGAACATAAACAGTTCATCAAACGTAGGAGAAAAATAATGACTCTCACTTGCTTGTCACAAGCTAAGTGGGCACTTCCCAAGCAGAATCCATATGGCTATAAATTCTTTAGCAGCTTTTATTGATGTCAGTCAGTCAATAAGCATTTCCTGAAGATGTCTCTGGGATGTGGTACTTTGCTAGGAAGCCATATCTGTTTTCCTAATAAATTTAACAAATAATTTAGTGAGAAATGCAGTGTCATAACTAGCTTCACACTTATAAGGTGGAGAACGAAGAAGATAACAATTGGCAGACTAGCCTATATTAGTTTAAAATTCAGGACAATTATAACAGACAACTTCAGACCAGAGCTGCTTTATGACTTACGTAAGCCCTAAGCACTTTTGCCTCCACAGCCCCTCTTCTCCACTAAAAAATAGTATTAAAAATTATATGTTATGTTTGTGTTGGTATAAAGACAATTAATGATATATATTAATACATTTTCTTCTACTTAAAAGTTCCAATTTTCTTCTGAGTTCCAAGAAATTAAAACAGGTCATGGGCTATTAAAAGTAGTGTGGGATCTTTGCACTGTGCCTAATAGGGCAATTTCCTGTGCTTTAGAGTATGTTACAAACCAATTCAGCATCTTCCCTACCTGTTCTAAATCATTTAATACTTCTAGATGTTAAAGATGTTGTGTCTATTGAAGCTGTTAATGTTGGCTGCGTTTATTTGCCTGATCTACTAGGGTGATTCTGTTTTCGTTTGCTCTATTTTTTAATTTTATTTTCTCAAAGTGGAGTGATGTGGATATCAGATAGGATGGGGAAGTCACTTGGAGGTGCAAAATAGATGGAATTTACAGATGTATACGTAAACTTAAACTTACTAATGATGATTTTTTTCTGCCTTCTTTGCAAAAGACAACATTTGTGAGCTGTGTTGTCAAAGGATTTTACAGGTATGAGAATCATTGTTCAAGCCCACAATGTGCTCCATGGACCACTTGAATCCCAGTTACACCTGGGGTGTTATTTACAATATAGATTCCTACCATTAAATCAGTTTCTCAGAGTGGAGCTCAGAAAATTTATTTTAACAATATCTCCAGGTGATTCGTACGGACTTAAAATGTGAGACCCAGAAGTCTAATTGTAAAATCTCTTGAAAGTCTGAGATTTTATGATTTTAGGATCGATACCTGTAAAAAAGTGAAGCGTATGCTAAGGCAATATATTAGGGGTAAAGTGGTCCAGGCTATGTTCTTTGAGACTTGTTTTATCAACTGAATACAAAAAAGAAGTAGGTTCGTTTGTCCTTCCTTTATTTTTGCTATTGAAGTCAGGAGAATAGCTCTTCGGTCACATATATAGCTTAGTGGACTGTTGTCAGAGAAGTTTCCTAGGCATGTTTAAGTGTACGCACGGATGCTACTTAGTAGGTGCCTGTAGCATTGATGGGGTGCATGCTGCCTTGGTCTAGAGCCTCTGGGATTCATTCTGTGCTTTGATGGTACACTAAATGGCACCTGACTTTGTAAGAATTCAGGAATCTTTGTTGTTTAATTCATTCCCAGAAGTGACTTTGGAATAGGGGAGACTAGAGTTTATCCTTCTGGTATAGTTACTTTACTTGTACAAATAGATATATTTTAAAAAGTACTCTCTCCCACATAACAACAGGTTTTCTTTCTTTCTTTTCTTTATTGAGGTATAAATGACATATAACATATTAGTTTTAGGTACAATATAATGATCCAATATTTGTATACACTATGAAATGATCACCACAATAAGTCTAGTTACCAGCTGTCACATTTCAAAGTCACAAAACTTTTTTTTTCAGTTTCATTCTTTTGCATGTGGCTGTCCAATTTTACCAAAACCATTTATCAAAGAAGTTGTTCTTTCTCCACTGTATATTCTTGGCTCCTTTGTCATAAATTAATGGGCCATATATGTTTGAGTTTTATTCTGGGCTCCCTGTTTTGTTCCATTGATCTATGTGTCTGTTTTTATGCTCTTATGTTATTTTTAGAACAGAAAAATTATTGAGTATCCATGAAGTATATATGCAGCCTTTGGGAGATACATATTCACAGATACACACACACACACACACGTATACAATCTAGTCCTAGTTCTACCAGAGTTCACAGTAGAATAGGGATACAAAATTGTAAGAAAATAATTACAACCAAAACGTGGATATTGATGCCCAAATTCAAGATCTAATGTTAGTAAAGTAAATCTAACCCTGAATTTAAAGAGAGAAATACAGCATGATGAGTTGGGTTCAGTCCAGGAATAATAATATTAGCAGGTCCTCCAGTTGAAGCAGAAAGGAGGCTAGAGTTGCCAACTCAATGCCCAGCTTCCCCATGTCCCCACTTTGGTCTCCACAGATGTCCCAAGTTCTGGGCAGCACGTTTGAACATTGTGCTGTTGGCAAAGGGCGGATGGGATGGGCATGAAATATTTCTAATTATAGAAGTGAAACATGGGATTTATGTATTAGGCATATAGTTATGATATTAAATGAAGGTGAGTTTGAGGAGGAGGGGGATTGGAGATGAGGAAGGTAGATTAAGGCATATGACCTCTCACATGCCAAAAGAAGTTAAAGAAAGTCTAGAGTAAATTAGGAAGGAAACAAAGTATTAGTGTCATGGTGAAAGCTACTGTAGGGACTGAGGAGAAAAATTTGAATATGAAATACTGGGAAGTTTGGAACTAGAACTTCAGATGTAATGTACTATAGTTTCACACTGGTTAGGAAAATCACATTTTTATCCCCATATACTTTTGGGAGATTTATATGTATTCACCCTATTCCATTGATTAGACTGATAACTGAGCACTTTAACCTAAATTCTCTATTTTTCCATATCTGATGTATATTAGCAATTTATAGCATGTAGTTGATATTTATGGACGCCTACTGAATAAATACATAGGAAAATGTTGTTTTCTTAGCATAAAGTGAAGTTATATAAATAAATATATATGTTACTTTTATAATGAGCAAGAACACTGAAATTGTAGGTTTCTCTTTAAGGCGAAAATGAATAATTTACATTTAGGAAGCCATCTAGTCTAAATTTATTTTTATCAGTAAAACATAGCTATTAATTGAATGAATGTTGAGTATATTAGAAAACAACAACAACAACAACAAAACTTTTATAATGAATTCTTTGTGAAGTAAATGTTAGTTTTTGTTTGGATAATGAGATCTGGGCTTGCATGATTAAGCATTAAATAAAAATCGTTTCATCCTCATGACTTTGTAATAATAAGGAAGGTATGCACTTATATCATGTTTTTATTAGTACTTTACAGTTATTACTCTCAGTCTGCACAAGATTTGTAGGAAAAATTCTCCTTCTGAGAGGCTTTCTTACTTCAAAGCCGCATGCCAATTATAAACCTTTACACTTCAGACTTCACCTCCTCCGCATTCATAGCTAACACCATGAGAACTCTCTTAGCACTTAGAGCTTGCATGGTTATTTAATATTTTCCTAACTCTGTTTTATTTACTCAAGTGGATTATAAAATATTTGAGTAATGGAGTGTCATTTATTTATTTGTGTCAACTGTAGAGTCTAAGTCCTTTATAATAATATTAATAATTAGAATAATAATAGGACCTAACACTTGCTAATCTTCATTGCAATTCCATGAGAAAGATATTAGCAACACAGTTTTACAGACAAGGAACCTAAGGCAGAGAAATGCTAAGTAATTTGCTCAAGCTCTAATAGCCAAAGGATGACTGCACACTTATCTAATCTCAGGGAGAGTGACCCCAGAGCACTTTTTTGGCTTGACCACTACACTCTCCTGGCAGAAGACATTGAGTTCATGTTTATTGAGATTCTTCTTGGAATTGTTATATCGTGTCACCAGATGGCAGTAGAGAGTCAAGTTTTATTGACACCTTCACATGGGACAAACTAATTCTTACCTTCTTGGAGTTTATAGTCTAAAAAGGAATAGACTAAATTAACAACTAGGATCAGTAAAATAATTGTTATTACGAATGGATTTTGAATGTAAGAGCATAGTGAATATATTTTAAAAGGTAGTAGGGTGTCATTCTAAAAAGACCTTGGGCTTA
The DNA here is from genome assembly GCF_037783145.1 of Equus przewalskii. Lineage (NCBI taxonomy): Eukaryota > Metazoa > Chordata > Mammalia > Perissodactyla > Equidae > Equus > Equus przewalskii. The sequence continues at coordinate 23,655,081 of NC_091847.1, read as the reverse complement.
GCCTAGTTCAGTTTCTTCCTCTGTCACTCCCAGCCTTGTTACCTGAGGCAAATTAATTAACTTCTGAAGTTTATTTCCTCATTTGTAGGTTGAAGCAGCTAGAATTAAGGAGGGAATAAATGGAAAACAAGATTGAGCAGGGATCAGACTGCTCCCCACACAAAACTGAAGTTCTCTCGCCCAAGACACATAAACAGCCAATTAATTATGGCATCAGCCTTTGGGAAAAGAGATCAGCTTTATTCTGTGAGATCAATCTGCAGGGAGAACAGGGGCATGTCCCTTCACATGTGTCTCCTCAATTCAGGATTTGGGGTGAAATTTAAGAGTTAGGGAGGACAAGCCAGCATGTGGAAACCCTGGCAGGACAAGTTATGATTGATGGGCTTCAAGTATTTATGGTAAGGTTTTAACATTTATGACAGGGCTCTAAACATTTATCATGAGGTTCTAAATGTTATGAGAGGATTCTAAACATTTTTGGTGAGATAGGGAGGGAATTTTAACTCTAGATCTTCCTGAATGAGGGACCCTTTGCTTCTGAAAAAAATCCAACTTTCAAGTTCCGGTAATGTCCCTTAGGTTCTATGGGAAGGAGAATCTTTGTTTCCTAGGCCATTTCAGGTCAAGATTTCTTAAATAGTACACTTAGAAAGGAATTTCAATTTTTATTCTCTAGGATAGGTGTTTCCAGTTATCTCAATCTTGAATGTGCATCAAAATTACCTGTAGGGCTCATTAAAACAAGGACTTCTGGGCTCAACCCAAGAGCTTCTGATTTGATAGGTCTGAGACGTGGCTTGAGATTTTGCATTTTTAACAAGTTCCCTGGGGGGTACTGGAGCTGCTTTAAGAACCACTGCCCTAAGGGAAGAAGAAAAACGTTAAAATCATTTTGTCAAGGAAGTGAAAAGAGCAGATTTCCATGCTAGTAACTTGACTCCATCTGTGTAAAGGATGAGTTGGAGACAGACACTACTGCAGGGTAAGAGATCAGTAAGGATGTTACTTCAGTAGATCAGGAAGTAGCTGGTGCCCAAATCTAAGAAATGATGATAAGAACAGGAAGAATGGTATAGTTGAGATATACTTAGAGGAAAACAATAAAAAATAGTGATGGAAGTTTGTGAAGTCAGGGAGGTTGAGGAGAGATGGAAGAATTTGGGATGGCTTTGGGTTTCTAGTTTCTGTAATTGGCTTTACAATCAGAGTGTGACACAGAGACCATGGGAGTGGTTTAAGGAAGGAGTCAGCAGACTTTTTCTGTGAAAGGCCAGTGTTAAAAACACAAAATTCAACTGAGTAAATTTGAAGGTCTAATTGGTTTTGAATACTCAATGATTCGGGAATTGAGCAGCAACTCATCTAGCAGATAGAAGAAAGCTCCGAGGAACTGTGCAAAATGGAAGGCTTATCTGGTAGAAGGGGGCAGAAAAAGGCAGTTTCTAGCAAAGAGTGGATTGCTTCAGACAAAGTCATCTCCTATGCCGGAAGGCAGAGGTCTGTCAGGCAGATTACCTCACTAGTGCTGACCAGGTAATTCCAGATTGGCTTGTTAAGGGTCACATCTCCTGGGAGAGGATGAAACTGTAACTAGGTTAGGTATTAAGTCTTGGTTTACTAACGTAGGGCTTAGCACAAGTGAGCTTTTGAGGCTTGTTTCTTTTTTAACAATTCCCCTCTTTTGGTCAGACTCTCAGCTTAACTGAGAGGTGTGATGAAAATTTAAGGTATTAGGGCCACTCCCAGCTACTGCTCTATAGTTCCTGTAGCTTTTACTGATCCTGTGTGTAATATTCACAGGTCATGTTGTTTTCTGCTAAATCCCTGTGGCATTCACAGGTTGAGACTTCAGGTTCACAAATTTGAGTTGATCTAAGGTGGCACTGTTAATGGACAGATCAGAGTTTTTGATGAAAAATCCAGCTATCTGAAAGGTTCTCCCCCTTAGCAATGACCTGGGAGATACAGATAATAGTGTTATCTTTCCAGGCCAATGCCATAGTAAAGGAAAGAAAGAGAAGAAGAAACGGTTTCATGTTCAGAAGAAGAATGAAATCTTGATCCAGCATCTTGGGAGGAAGCAGTCTACCTCAAAGTTGGCCACTTCTCTTCCCTGTCATTTGATTTTCAGGTCTCCAGCATTTGCAGAGGACCAGATGGCAGGGGAAGCCTTCTTCAATTGTGAGATATGTAGCCAAGGTTCAAGCATCTGAAGTTTGGCTGCCATCTGGGTAGTAAGGAGGACCTGGTGTAGTCCCTTCCAAGGAGATTTAAGGGCAGTCTTTGCTCTTAGTGATTCCAAATCAGAAGGGTGGAAGAAAATAGATAATATTAGCTTGGAGCATTGTAGCCAGATATTTAAGGAAACTAGAAGAATCCAGGATCCAGCCAGTTTACAGGTATATAACAAAACTTCAAAGAAAATTAACAGGACTAGAATATAGTATCTATAAAGGTGCAACCATAATTTTTCTCTCTACAAACAGCCTAATATTTTTTTTACAAAAAATAATCACAAGGAAACTAATTTATTTGCATTAAACGTGGCTTTATTACTTACAAAAGTGCAGTAAGAATAATGAGTGGCCATATAAGCTCTTGTTAAGATCACTTTGCTTAAACTTTTCGTAAGGAATCTCAGCTTGAACTCTTAAAATCTTCTGAGGTCAGGAAAACAAGCCAAGGACTCACCATCAGATTTTACCTACAATACCTATAGTTTGGGTGAATTCCTCTTTTCTTGAGGTCCCCAAAATATCCTGAGTTTCCTGGGCCTGCGAGAAATGGCCTTCCTTACCTGGTAAGGCTGCCAAGTAAGAAGAAAACCAGATTGGTTTTTCCAAGGGGGCTTATTGGCTTCATAAAGTCAACCTTAGTTCCTTAAAACTGTCTGGTCGTGTCTGAGTCTATGCACATCTCTCTCAAATATGACATTCCAGTCAAGGCCTTGGTAATACGACTTCGTACAGGGGGAACAGTTTCCTAATGAACTTATGCAAATAACTATCTATGTGGCCATGAAAAGAGTACTGAAGAGTTTCTGAATTCTGGAGGGAAGAGGTAGGGAGAAAAAGGAAATGTTTGGTCTTTGTTTACAAAGTATACTTTACCAAATTGCTATAAGTCATAGCTTAAAAGAAGAGGTTTCCTTAAGTCTGGAAAAGTAAAACACTAGGGAACCAGCAATGTTTCAAAAAGTAATAAAAAATTGTAATCCTCCTCCAAAGTTTTTTCAGTCCCATGTAATTAATACTTGTTCTGCTTGAATCCATTTTTTCCATTAATTCTGGAAATTATTACCCAGTTCAGTGTTATGATCTTCAGAATATCAAAAACCTGTACTTGTCAAAGTCCTTTCCATGAGTCTCCTTGAAGATGAAGCTCTCTTGCAGGAATACTTTTGCAAATAATCTGAGTGAAGCAATAACTCTCTATAAATGACAAAGACTTAAAATGTCCATTGTTAAAGATCTGATGAGAGTTCATTATAATGGAGTTTATAAGTAAATTTGATTATTTCTGTGACACACAACATTTTAAGATAACTGGAACTATGACTGATAACATTACACCAGGACATATCAGATATCCAGGAATTTTACACAGTTTCTATATACCCATACAAATACAACATAAACAAAGCTTAGTATTACTTATCATTTGACAATGTTTCCCATGTAATTTAACATACCAAAATAAGGCTAATTAGTTTAACAGCTCCCTCTTTATAAAGGAAGAGGACAAATCTTTTGCGATTTTCCAGGGATCTTCTGGAAAATATCAAAATTACTTTGAGGTCAAAAAAGCCTTCATTTAGAATTTGATTTTGGGAAATTTGTTCAAAAACATCAAAAAGCTTTAAAACACTTGGAAAAATATGATTATAGATCACTGTCATGCATGATCCAGTTATCTATTTAACCACAGTGACAATTAGAGTCTTTGTAAGCAAATACAGATAGTTAAGTAGTTGTTTAAAAAAACCCTTAGCTTTCTTAACAGAAGACTAAGTTTTCTTAAGTAATCAAAGACCTGATGATAAAGATAACATAAAGTGTGGAAAATTATTATGTTAAGACACAAAATCTTTCCTGTCCAGGCAGATTACTTAAAAAATAATGAAAAATCATTCACAATCTGTTGTTGAAAGCATATCAAAAGTCCAAGGAAGCTTTGTCCTTTTAACAAAGAGAAAACTGATTTCTGATTTTGCACCAGTGTATTTTTGATATTAAAACCCATTTTTTAATTAATCCATTCTAATCTTAGCCAGCTTGACCACACATAAAATTTCTTTTCAAGATTCCTTTTCACAAAACTTCCATGACTTTTTTGCATTCACATTTTGTCCTGTGTTTTTCCTCTTTCCCACTCTGAAACAACCAGCCTCACTTTAGGACAAAATTAATGTATTTTCTCTCAGCAAAAGTGAAAGTCCACTCCTCAGACCTTCTCTTACCATAAAATACACATCTTACTTTCCTCTCATGGAGAGATGTTAGCCTGATTACTTGTAGTAGCTTTAGAAACATATATTAGAATTCTTAACCCTTAAAAACCTTAATTTCTAGTGAAATTAAAGAAGCAAACAATTGTGAGCTATCTTTTATATTTACGATTCTGTGGCATGGCAAATTTATAAATACTTTTTATAATTTCTAGAAACATATGGTTCCTCATAGTAATTTTTCCAATGTGCCACAAAACATGTTTCTAATAGACCCAAATATCTTCAGTTCCTCTGAAAGGAAGCCAAAAATGGATAAACTTATTTTTAGTAATGTTTCAGTATTTTATTTTTATTTGGAGGTAATCTAGATATTCAATTAATTTGACTTAATTCATCATTTAACTTAACTTATCAAAACTCTAAGGTTTTGAGTAAACAAAAGATTTTAGAAACTATTTGCTGGAAAGTTCACCTAGAAACTGTTGTCTCACTTACATCTATTTAAATCAGTTGTTTTTAGCAATTATGTTTAGATTACCTACAAAAACTTCATCAGACATTAGACAGTCAGTCATCATCCTAAGTTATTTTGTAACAGAGATAACATGAACTTATTCAACTAGTAAACCCAGGTAGAATAAAAGTTGTGTGTCTGTATTGTATTTAATGCTGATAACTCTGACGACACACTTATTTTAATTAAACCAACAACCTTAGTTTTTATTTATTAAAAATTAATCCTAGTTCATGTGAACTTGAAAATCATTTCGGTTAAGTTTTTTGAAGAGTTAAATGTTTTGAAGAGTTTTAGGAATCCTTAATTCATATAAGCACTTAATTTTTTAAGCCAATTAAATAGAGCTCTTTAAAAATTAATTTTGGCAATACCACCTGGAAATAGAAAATTATCATATAACTATTACATACATACATAGACACACATAAACACAAAGACAGACACAAACAGAGACCTTATAGCTTCCATTTTAAAATTTTAGCTATGAGTCAGATACAATAAAATAAGTTGGATTCCAATTGTGTTTCTGGAAGTTGGAATAAATTAAGGTTACCTGCTCAGATGGTTAAAACTTTTTGCTAATATTTGTGAAGAAGACTTTTAAGATTTTTATTTGTCCTCAGCAAGTAATATTACGGAGACTGTGGATTAGATTTTGGGCAAGGGAGCTCTATAGCAGTTTTTATTTTAAAAAGTCTCTTTTCTCTTTTTTCTCCCTTCTGTTAAGAAGTACCTTCCTGCAGTTTGCCTTTCAAAGAGATGGCCTAGATAAGAGTTTCTGGAGAAGATCAGGTAGAACATTTACATCTCAAAGGCACAGGGAAAGAATGCAAGTTCCTCCAAGAAGGACTTTTGTTCCCTAACACTAGAATTTCTACAGTACTTACAAGCCTTTTAAGATAAATAGGGAGGTTTTGGGGGATGGTAAGGATGGGTGAACTTTGAATTGCTTTTAGAGTTGCATTTCTGGTCTTGCAAAGATTTGTAGGATAGGGAGAGTTGCTTCTAATTCCTCAAAGAATTAGGTTGTATCCTGAATGATATCAAAGGACTAACATACCCATCCACCTATTGTGGAATGTTTTGCTTTCCCTCTGGGTACATTTAGCTTAGGGAAGAAGGCTTAAAAAGAAATATCTGTCAGGGTCTGAATATCAGCTTCCAATTTGAGGAAATTTCTGATCTTAGAGTTCTTAAATTCTTTCAAATATCTTATATTTCATCTGGTACAAACAGTAAATATTTCTGGCAGTGTTAAACAACCCCATGGACCCAAGAGTCATCCTCAAAGAGGGTGCAAAAGATATTATCTTTGCAAGATCTAGAGACACTCCTAAAGATCAATAGCTAATGGCTGGATTTGGAAAACAACTGTAGGGGAGGAAGACATTTCCTCTTCCCAAATGGGGGTTCGTCTGGCCAGAGAATGAATTAAATTCACATGAGACAGAATAGCAAGAGAAAATTAAACAAAGCTTTATGAGGAACCATGGCCCGGGGCCTTTCTTCACGAAGGAATAAAGGGCACCGAAGAAGTGGGGTGCACACAGTGGTTATATACTCCCAAACGGGGAGTTTCACATGTGATTGAAATGTCCCTCCCACAATAATCACAAGATTGCCCTGTCAGCACAGTGCTTGATGGACACAACAGGTAGTGGTCTGCTATCTCAGTGGGCATAGCAGGAGGCAAGTCGATTGTCTGGAGCTGGGTGGTCATGGGTGAGTGCAGCAATCAGTTCCTAGCCTAAGGAAAGATGCTTAATCCTTAAGAAATGTCAAAGTTGGGAGGGGGAGGGAAGTCAGTTACAGGAGGTTACCAGACTAGCACAATAAAATGCAGATTTAAGTCCTTGCCTTTGGTATTGATTAAGAGTTTTTAGAGAGAAGGTCATCTCCTTTCTTCTTTCTGGTACAGAGAGGGAGGCACCTTTTACAGATAGAGATTTACCTTACAAATGTAGACGTAGTGATCAAGAGGAAGATTCTAGAGCCAGACTGTTTTGGCTCACATTCTAACTTTGTCATATCTTAACTGTATGACCATTATCTATCTTAGTTTTTTCATGTGTAAAACGGAATCCTTGCAAAGATTAAGTATATTAGTCTCCTTAAAGCACTTAGAAAATACCTGGTAAATACTGAAGACTATATAAGTATTGTTAAGTAAATGATAGATAAATAAATAGAGAGATACATAGATAGATAGACAGAGAGACACACAGTTCTCTTAGTTAGTTTTACAAATCACCACCTCTTCCCTTACCTTGTGAGGGGCCTTGTTTGTAAACATTGAGAAAGTATAACTTTCTTCTTTTGTGTGCACACCTTCTGCCATCCAGCAGATTTGCTGTCCTTCTGTGTGTCCTCTCTCAGCCTAAAGGTGTTTTCTTAATTATGACTTCTAGGTATGACTTAATGCCAGGAAGTTGAATTTTTTCATAAATTCAGAAAGATTCCACCACTATGGGTTTTTTTTTTTTTTTCAGTTTTCTTCCATATTGCTTGCTTTATTTGTTTTGATTGGAATCTTTTCCTGAAATAATTCAAGAATATGATTGTCACTTTAGTATTGCAAATAGTTTTTCCATTAGACTTCACCAATTATAAGATGTTTTTCTCTTATTGAAGAAACTTTTCTTCCTCTGAAAAGAACTCAGTTCAATGGGGCCTTAATAAATATTTGTTGATAAAAATAGTACTATTTTTCAGGGGCCATTTTATTTTACTTTTTAAAAATTTTGTTCTTAAAACTCATAGTGACTGGCAAATATGCAAACTGTTTTATATAACATTAATATGACACTATCCCTTAGAAAAACAAATCAAAATACAGGAACAGAATGGATGAGACATGAGGTGTTTCCTCATAGTTACAACAATTATATTAAATATATTTATAAAAATTATACTCTAAGGCAGTATCTGTACCCCATTCTTTTTTATAAGGTATCCATGAATTGTTAAATGAATGAATGAATGATTTTAAGTGAATTGCTTCATTTAGAGAGATAGTATGTATAATGGTTAGAGCTGATATTCTGGAATCTGAAACTTTATTCCTCATCTTAATAGCTGTACGATTGTGAATAAGGTTTTTTTTTTTTTTTTACCTTTCTCAAAATTAAGTTTATTCTTCTATAAAATGAGGTTAATTTTGTCCAGTAGGAGGGATAAAAGAAATAATTCTTACAAAATTCTTAGCACTTATCTAGCATATTGTGATAAAAATAAATTATTCCATATTTGGAACATTTACTCCTATCAATTTTTATCTCACTTCCTATTATGTTATGACAATATATGGAAAATTGCAGGCTGTTTCTCAAAGAGCAGTTTTAACATTGAGATGGTTTAAGTCCCTCCAATTGCTTCAGGAAAATATTTCTATAGAAAACGAAACTTTTCTTGACATCATTTATAAGAAAACCAGCTGATCTTATTTTGCAAAAAAAGAAACAAGAGTCTAGTTTCTAAGAATATTAGTAATATTGCTCCTTTGAGGGACAGAGTATCAGTTAAGAAACTTGAAGAAGGAAGGATTCCATATGGAACTATTAATATATTCAATTACAAGCAACATTTTTCATATGATTAAGAAAAGGGTTTAAGGAAAAAAAAGAAATACTCTTAAAACCATGTTTCAGTGTGTTGGAGGTGAATCTCGAATATTTGCAGGTTACCTAAACTGTTCTCTTCCACAGTCTACTGTATCAAGAGCTAACGACCTGTCATATGAAACAAATTTCTCTCTCTTTATATATATGTGTGTATAGATGTATATATATGTATGTGTATATGTGTTTGTACCCTACATCCTATATTAATTCTGTTAAAAAATATTGTTTTCCCTCTGTTTAATAGTGTCTCTTTATTTCATATATTTATATACTATCAGTGCGAGATTTATTTTATTTTACATGCACACTTCTTTTAACTGCTAATATTTCTAAGAATGGCAAGCTGATGTGAAATAGTTAAATCGAAATGCTTCCACCATTACTTATAGTTGAAATCAGCAGCTTTGAAGAAATGAGAATTCTGACTGTGGTGAAATGAAAGGCAGGTAATATCTTAGTACGGAGGAATTTTTGAGATTTGAGTAAACTTGTGAAGCTTCTATAATGAAGTGCTTAGAACATCTTGCAGTACTGAGAGGCTGGTCGAAGAGAAAGAGGCAGTGAGCAATGAAGAAGAGAAATGAGAGCTGAAACATGCCAAAAGCACATTGCTACCTCGTTCCAATTATTGATATAAAAGAATCACAATGGAACTCACTTTCAGTACCAGGTATATAGACTAGCACTTAACTCAGTTTTTTAATGAATCCTTCTGTATCATCTGAAGACCATATTATGAATTAATGGATTTTGTTGGTTCATCTGAAAGACTTAATTACCATTTTTAGCATTATTTATTTGGCAAAATATCGTACAAATACAGGACTGGCCTAGTGGCACAGAGGTTAAGTTCACACGTTCCGCTTTGGCCGCTTGGGGTTCGCTGGTTCAGATCCCGGGTGTGGACCTATGCACCACCTGTTAAGCCATGCTGTGGCAGGTGTCCGACATATAAAGTAGACGAAGATGGGCATGGATGTTAGCTCAGGGCCAGTTTTGCTCAGCAAAAAGAGGAGGATTGATGGCAGATGTTAGCTCAGGGCTAATCTTTCTCAAAAAGAAATAATAATAATACAAATAACAAACAACTAAACTGCAAATAAATTAATATTCAGGTAATATGTTTAACTGTATTATAAACTGATATTCAGGTAATATGTTTAACTGCATTATAAATTGATATTCAGGTAATATGTTTAACTGCATTATAAATTGATATTTTTTAAATATGGTAATATTTAATAATTTAATAATTTAATTATTAATTTAATATAATTACTATATCATATATTATATATTAATATAATTATTAAATTATAATTTAATTATTAATTATTAAATATTACCATATTTTAAAATAATATAGTAATTATTATAATATAATATTATAATGTGGAAATTCACCCTAGTTCTTCAACATCAAATGTTAAAATTATAAAATTATATTTTGAAGATATTTGTTAAAGGAAAATAGGATTTGGAATTAGTGTCTAATTGTAAGATCCTTCTGAAAATTCTTTTCTTTAAAAATATTAAATTCTTTTCCGAAAGGAAAATTATAATATATATAGATTATTATAATCTATATAAATTATTTTATTTTATTAGGGATTATTCTTGTACTGATAAAGTTCATGAACAGGATGACTATTACTTACTATCAAAAATGATTACATAGGAGGGAGAAAAATCTTCCTCTTATCTAATAATTTGTATCCTGGCATTCTTATGCTTTGAGCATAGTTATATGAGGTAAATAAATGTCATACATATTTTATATTGCATCAACATTTACATATATTTTATTTGAATTTAATGGATAAAATAATTGTATTTAATATGCTTATTTTTTGCTGGTAAGAAATGGACTATAATTAAACATAGTTTGCACGAAATGTGAAATTATCTGTAATGATAGTGTTTTCTTCACAGAGCAGACATCAGTCTTGTGTGATTGCATAATTAACATTTGGTGCTCTTATAAAGTATTATAGTTATGTATTATTTAGTCTCTTCACCTACAGCTATGATGCCCTTTAGAAGATTAACTCACTTTCCAAATTTTAGATTGCTGCCTTTTTAGAACACACATATAAATCCATATCTCAAGTCTAACAATAATAGATAGTATACAAATTTTAGGAAAAGACAATTTGTACGTGTATAAGTCATAGTTCTTGCCAGCATAACACTTATACTGTAGCTCAAAGGTTGACAAACTAATGCCCTCAGGCTAAATTCAGCCATCTGCCTATTTTATTTGAACATGGACATGGCCGTTGATTTACATATTGTTTTATGGCTGCTTTTGTGCTATAGTAGCAAAGTTGAATAGTTGCTATGAAGGGGCATAAGGCCTGCAAAGGTGAAAATATTTACTATCTGGCCTTTTACAGAAAAAAATTGCCAAGCCCTGATTTAGCTAGAAACACTGGTTATACTGATATAAAATATATGAATATATGTTGTGGAAGAGAAAGACATTTTTCTCTACTCTTCTGGTTTCCTCTGGCTGGTCCAAGAACTAAATTGAGACAGATTAATAGGAGAAAGTAAAATTTAATTGCATACATACAGGAAGCCCTCATACATGAGAGGGTCAGAGACAAAAAGGTAAAATGAGGTATATGTGCCATATTGAGCTAAGGAATGGGAGAGGGGCCTGAGTCTTCAGAGGGGAGGAGGGTAATTCATGGGACAATAAGAAGAGCAGATGTTCACTCATTAGTTTTCTCTGGCACAGGTAGGTCATTAAATAGTTATTTCTGGTAACAAATCTTATTACGGGCAAAGCCCCCAATTTAAATTCTTTAAGGAAGAGGTAAAAATTTCTCTTGAGCATGCAGGGTCTTGATTGCCTTTAGCTCAAAATATCCCACATGCCAAAGTGGCACATTGTGGGGAGACCTGTTCTGAACCTCTTCAATATCAAAGATAATCAGAAAATAGGACAGTAAACAATAAATGGCCTAATGTCTTGTGTAGTGAATAATTAAAACCAATCCTTAGTGATGGAAGAAATCAGCGTTAGTCAGTTCCTTTAGAAAAGTGATTTATGGAAGAAAAGTAACTTGAGCTGGTTCACGAAGAAAGGTTAATCAAAAGATGGTGGGGCTGGCCCAGTGGCATAGTGGTTAAGTCCGCAGGCTCTGCTTCAACGACCTGGGGTTCACAGGTTCAGATCCTGGGCACAGACCTAGCACTACTCATCAAGCCATGCTGTGGTGACATCCCACACATTCAAAAGTAGAGGATGATTGGCAGAGATGTTAGCTCAAGACCAATCTTCCTCACACACACAAAAAGATGTTGGTGATGAAATTCTACAGGAAGAAAAGTACATCATGTCAAGGCAGAAAAGGACAAGCTGTAGATTTTCAGAGAACAATGAGCAGTCCATATTGGCATGTGCATAATGTGTATGTAGAAGGGAAGTGGCAGATGACCCTGGAAGATAGGTTGATATCTTATAGAGAGAGATTGGTATATTCTGGGAGATACCTCAGTGTACCAGTTACATGGCTATAGAGGTCATATAAAAGTGATGAAATAAAACTTCATATTGGAAGAAGAGAGGTAAAAATGGAAACAAGGAAATATATTAGGGAAAATCTGACAACTGATTAAATATGGTAATGAAAGAGAAGAGAAAAAGATGCTTTGAAGTTTGAGTTTGGAAGACTGATGCCATCTTTAACAAAAATAAACAGAGTGGATCCAGATAAAAAACTGGCAGTTGAATGAGAACAGCAGGTAGACCAATCTGGCAAGTACCAGGGAATCTTGGGGAAAATGGCAAGAGATAAGATTGAAACTGTGAGAATGACAGTAGGAAGGCATCCAAGGTTTTTAAGCAAGGCAGCTATATGATCGAGTCTGTGTTTTAGAAAGCTAACTATGCAGTGGTGAGAGACTGGAGATCAAGAGATTAGTTAGAAAGTTACTGCAGCAACCCAAGCAAGAGATGGGGAGAAACTAAACTGAGCCAGTGACCATAGAATTGGAGAGAAAGGTGTATAGGGTTAGAGTACAGACTCTTAAACCCCTTGGTGCAAGAACTATGTCTTGTCTACTGTTATATCCCAGCTTCTTAAAGCTAGGCAGAACAAATAGGTGCTTCATAAATATGTATTTAATGCATAAATATAAGGAGGGGTGTTACATGTGTCTCTAAGTTTCTTTGTTTGGTCAATTTGAGTTTAGATAATATGAACTGTCAGTGAACCCACTCTGCACAGCAGTATTTGAATTTCATCTGTTAAGATTGCTTATAACATTCCATTGATTGGTCAGGTTTTCCCATTTCCTGAATGCAAATAAATGGTATAGTCTTGGTCTTGTAGGAGTTTACAACCTCCATATTGATATTGGATTTTGCAATAGTATTTCTCATAAAGTAGTTAATTGCTTTATGTCAGGTGTTGGCAAAGCTTTTCTGTAAAAAGCCAGATAATAAATATTTTAGGGCTTTGTGGGCCATATGGTCTCTGCTGAATCTGCTCACCTCTGCTATTTGCAGTATGAAAGCAGCCATAGATAATATGAAAACTAATGGCATAGCTATATGCCAATAAAACTTTATTTACAAAAATAAGCAGTGGACCAGATTTGGCTTAGAGGTCACCATTTGCTAATCCTTGCTTTATATTAAAGTGTGACTATTGTGAACCAAATTCCTTAATTTGGTAATTAAAATAGGTATCTGTTCAAATGCATGGTTAGAAAGAAACTTCAAAAAGATTTAATAGCATTATTTCAAAGTGAGAAGAGATAAAAATGAAAAGTAAGATGTCTTTGTGGATTTTCCATGCTATGAAGCACAAATATTGTGACTACTACATCACAGTGTTATCATTAATACATCTACTGGGCTACAAAGTCAATATAATTTTTTACTTTAGTATGTACATAGAAATTTAATACCTTTGCTTTTAAAAAGTATTTTGTCACAATTATAGGATGTTGAGAAGAACTAGTATGATTCAGAGCTAAAAATAGTGATCTTCAAAATGAAATCCAAGTGCCCATCCATGAACTGTCATGGATTATACTTTTAATTTCCTTGAGAGAACAGCATTCCTTATGTCAATGGGTTTTTTTTGTTTTGTTTTTGTTTTTTTGATGAGGAAGATTTCCCCTGAGCTTACATCTGTTACCAATCTTGCTCTTTTTGCTTGAGGAAGATTGTTACTGAGCTAACATCTGTGCCAGTCTTCCTTTATTTCATGCCACAGTGTGGCTTGACAAGTGGTGCTAGATCTGAGCCCAGGATTTGATCCTGTGAACCCTGGGCTGCTGAAGCAGAGCGCACAAACTTAACCACTCCACCACTGGGCCGACTCCATGTCAATGTTTTTAACTAGATTTCTCCTCCCTCTTCCTCCTTTACTCCTCTTTATTCATTCTGTTTTTCTTCTTCTTCCTCATCCTCTTCTTTTTTTCAAGTGTTGAAGACTGAGTTTGTTCTTTCTATCTACCGCAGTTAGGTAACCCTGACTCTAGGCACCTAATAGTTCTCCAACCGTGCCTCTCCTTCATTCCACCTGCTCTCCTGCAACACCTTTCCTCCTCAATAACCTTCACACCTGCCCTCTTGCTTCTCTAATTTGGAATTCCTTGGGGACTTCAGTTATACTAGACGAAGTTAAAAGGGAAGAAAGTGGAATATGTGGCACTTACTCCATGTGATGGAGGAACTTGTATTCCTAAGGAATCTCCAGACTTTAGCTTCCACTCTTTTCTAAGAGTTTTTGTTTTTAATTGATTTTCTTGGGAAAATGTTTCTGAGCCTTTCATTTCCTTTTGTTTATTTATTTTTTAATCAAATGGAAGGACATGGATTATTTTTATAACCTTGGGGGAAGGATGCTAAAGACTGCCAAAAGCCACACTGAGTATTATCAAATTCAGTTAATTCTCATATCCTCTACAATTTATTATAGCCCATTGCTTTTTATTCTTTGTGCTTTAAAACTCCACAGGACAGATATTAACTACTCTGAGCAATAGGTCCACCTGTTAGGAAGATGTCATTAGATGAAAACTCAAATATTACTAGTGGGATCAGAGGATGTAACTCTTTTCTGCCTTCAATTTAGTCGCCTGGTTCTAAAGACTTTATTCTACTAGATAGGCTCTGTAAAAATAAGATTTAAGAAAATAGTTATTGATCAATTGAGATTAAAATCTTATGGGAAAGGCATGATGACAGACAAGAAACATAAAAAATAAGAGAATGACATTGAACTGCAAAATTTAATATTCCATTCTAAATTTGAACATGTCACAAGTTATTTATACAATAGAATTTAGTAAGTATGTGTATGTGAAGAAAACTTTAGCCATGGAATCAGTTAATACAGAAAAAAAACTGAAGAAGCACATGTCTTAGTAACAAAAGACAAACATTTTTTCACATAGACCTCTGATTTGAAAAACAGGAGATAGCCTGAAGGAAGGATATATATGTAACAGCAGTTTCCTAGGGAAACCTTTAGGAGTGTTGTGCTAAGGCAATAAGGGAGTCTATATGATAGATTAGAAAAATAACAACATCCCTTGGAACTCCCAATGCCTGGATTATAGTCTACTTGAGTTTATTATATAGTAAATTTAATAATTACTCCTAGTTGTTTCTCAGACTAAATGCTTAAAGAAACCTTTGCTTCTGAGGCAATAGGATGCATACCATTCATCTTAGTGAAAATTGAGAGAGTTATCTTAGTTATCTTTGAGGAGGAAAAATGTTTTTATTAGTGTAATTGCTGTGTATGATTGTCTATTATTGTCATATTAATCACCCTAGTAATGGGTGCTATGTAGAGAACTTCACTTTGAATCATTAAGTGAATAACCCTTGTCAACCTCAGAGGTTCCCTAATATATTTTTCCTTCTTTATTGTTAATATTTCACTGTGTAATTACAGCTCCCAATCCCTGTGCAGCTAATGATGGCAGAGGGCCCTGCTCTCACCTGTGTCTGATCCATCATAACAGGAGCGCTGCGTGTGCATGTCCCCACTTGATGAAGCTTTCCTCCGACAAGAAGACCTGCTATGGTAAATTTGTTAAAGTTCTTATCTAAAATTCAAATTGAATTCTCTCAAATTGTATTAGCATTCAGATTTTCCTCAAAATAAAGCAGAAGAGGTTTTGAGTGTCCTTAAAAACATTCGAGGTGGTGCTATTTCTAGAGCATTGATGATTCATCTACTTTTGGGGAGACTGACAAATTCTTTAAATGACATGCTGCACTTTGCTATTTATTACCTTATTCATTTTTTCTTGCAACTTTCTTATTTGGTGTGTTAGCAGAATTTATCTGTACAAAACAGGGAGATTTGTAAGTGAAAGCGCATTATCAGAAAATGATGATGTAGGTAACCTACATAACAAAGAGGTACTTAACAGCTTTAATCTCCTCCTGCTCTTCTGGAGTCAGTCTAGCATCATTTTGTAGGGGATTATCAACTTGAAGGAGGAAAAAAATGAAGTAAAATATGTAACTTTGAAAGATTTGTAAAAAATATGTAAACAGCACATTTAAACTATAAAAAGATAGAATTTGTGAATGAAAATCAGACCTTGGCGGTTTTCTGGTTTGTTTTGTTTTAATTTTGAATTGTTTTTGTCTATTTGCAAAGCAATTACTTTTAAAGACAGAAAAAAATGTACTCACAAAATCTTAACTCAGGAATTTAGGCACTTGTAGATTTTATCATTATTATACAATCATAGCATATCTCAAATAACAATAACCCCAAAAATAAAAATGAAAGAGTAGAATATCTGTGACTCCTATCTATTTAATCTACTAATATTTCAGTGCAAGAATGGTACCTATGGAAGTAAAAATGATGCAATACCTCATAATGTTAGTTACTACAGATTTACAAAAATTTACAATACAGCTTGCTTTAACATTATCTGAACCCTAATTTTGATAGGGAAAACATGAACATGATTTTTAAGAGCAATATTTAATTTCATTTTATTCAAAGATAGTATAAGAAAAATGTTCTTAGATTCCTTCAAAAAGCATTCAATGCAATGTGATATTGTTACAATTATGTACAAAAAACAAATACTATGGTCATTTGACATTTGTAGAGTTCATGTATTTTAGCAAGATTGTTTGAAATTCTAAGATCAAACCAATTACTGAGAATTTCTTGGCATTTCTAAATAAAGAAAAACAATAACAATGATTCTAACTTTTTTATTTGTTTCTATTAAGTAATTTAAAAAGAGGTAAAAAATGTCTTCATTAATGTTTCCGTCAAATGTTGATTATGACTTTCTGGGGTTAAAAATCTATTAAAGCATGAACAAGTAGCATTTTAGAGTTTCTAGACTGCTTCAAACTTGCCAAGCTTGTAAGACAAAAACATTTGTTTCTGTTTCTTTTCTAGAAATGAAAAAATTTCTTCTTTATGCAAGGCGTTCTGAAATCAGAGGAGTGGATATTGATAATCCATATTTTAACTTTATCACGGCCTTTACAGTCCCTGATATTGATGACGTTACTGTGATAGACTTCGATGCATCTGAAGAACGTTTATACTGGACAGATATTAAAACACAAACCATTAAACGGGCCTTTATTAACGGAACTGGGTTAGAAACTGTTATTTCAAGAGGTAACAGACTTGCATGTTACAACTTTAAAAAATATTTATTCAATTTGTAATAATCACATCTCTTTTATATTCTTTTTTCTATTATCCACTTCTATGTTAATTGAAAGTGGGAATTAATTACTCACAGATTTAATAATATGCTACATCCTAACAATTGCAGAATGCTATAATTATGTTGCACATAGTAGTCTTGAAAACTAGAAATTTAATTTCACAAGAAGAAAAAATTTCAGAACAAATCTCCTTAAAATTTATAGATTTCTAAATAAACAGATTTGAAGACTCCTTTTTGCTGATGGGGAAATAGTTATATTTGCAAAGAGAAAATATAGGTTATTTGAAAGGTTTGGTTTCCCCCTATGACTCAAGTTTATTATCAACTTCCTTTTGCCCATGTTTCTACAGAACTAGACTACACAAATAAGACAGAGAACCTGTTCTTAGCACCTCCTGAGCCAAGAAGTTTGAACCGTAGGTTTTCAGTAAACGTTGTTGAATTAACCATTAAAAAAAAGAGCAATTTTTCTGAAAGTGGAAAACATAGCTAAAACGAGACATACATATAAATGAGGTTGTTGAACTCTAAATATTTAGCATTGCATTACCCTAAGCAAAACTTGCTTAAATTTTGGTATATTGTGATTTCTGGATTAGTTATTAGCTTATTGAATGAATCTTAATTGAGCAACTGCTGTTTGCCATGACCTCAAAACCAAATAAGACATAATTTCTCACCAACTCGATGCCCCCCTAAGCATGATAGAGTGATTTGGAGGAGGGTGGAGGAAAGGGTAATCAGTAATCCATATAGATATATAAACTCCTTGAAGCATACTGAAAGCTTAATTTCAGCCCTTATTTGAGCATTGATCAATCTTTTAATGAAAGCAATAAGTACAGCTTTTAAGTTCAGTGTTTTTCAAGAGTTTCCACACACAATACTAGAAGGCTGGCTTGAGTACCACTAGGAGATCTGAGAGTATTTGACCACTAAAGTACTCTTGTATTTATTTATACTAGCTCTTTACCCACCTCAAGTTAGTGCTGGTAAAGCAACTTGAATGAATTGGTTATAAGCTTGTTCAAATATTTATTTCAAACTTGCCATGAGAGAAGAGCCTTTTCTAAAAAAGCTAATGCAAAGATTTCCTCTTTGTACAGGATTTTTTATAGGCGTGGAGGAAAAATTGTTAGATAATCATTGTTAGACTAGATTTATAAAGAATGCCTGGTTAATGGTCATTAAAACCCTTGAGAGACCAGTTTAAGGATATTAGGTGCCTCCCCAAACTGATAGGCAGTTAGGCAATCTTCTCACAAGAAATTCATCGAAGTCTAGTAGAAAATTGTTCAAACACTTTTATCATGAATGCAAAATACTTCCCAAAAGAGTCTATGAATTGTATAAAGTAAAAGACGTTCTTCCTCAAAAAACTTAGGGGACAATTTTCTGTCTCTAATTATAGATTGATAATTAGTGGTAATTTGGTGAGTTTATCTTTGAGAAAATCATAAAGACTTATTTCTATTTAGCAGACTCTATTTATGATTAACCAAAAATTGAGCAATAATATTTTCTCACTAATAATACTCATTAGGATAAGTAATTGTTAAGTCAGTAACTTTGACAAATATTGAAATATTTTTCTATATGAGAAAAATTGAAAGGAAACCAATGTAGACTGAATAGTAAGGAACGCAGAACAAGAGATATACGCTACACTAGCTGATGGAGCTACAGAAATAGAAACCGAATCATGCCATCCTTTAAGGATAAATAGTTGATTTTTATGTTAATGCTAAAGATAATGGGAACTAAGGAAAGGAAGCATTTTAAGGAGGGCGCACTACATGATTAACTTTGCCTTTGGGAAAGATCACTCTAGCTATTATGCTTAGTAGAAAACTGGAGAAAGTCTGGGGTTGGGGGTGGGTGAGCAGAGGACTCTGGGAGACAAGTTAGTTGGCTGCTGTAGTGGTTTTAGCAAGAGATGACAGAAGCCTGGACTTGAGTAGAAACAATAGAGAGAGAAATGTGGGAAGATTATAGAGATACAAAAGAGTAAAAATATAAAGGAACTTAATTAATTGGATATGAAGGTTGAAGAATAGGCATTATTCAAAGATAACTCTTTCATTTCTGGCAACCCCACAAGCTGAATGATGTTGCTTTTCCCTTTCTTCCAGAAGGAAACCTTGTTAAGGACTGATACATCTTTCTACTAATAGAAAAACTTGAGATGAACTTTTGACAGTTCAGCTTCTGAACTCATCAGAGTATCTCAAATCCTACCAGTAATTGTACTTTATTTTATCGTTTCATCTTTGGATTCTCTATGAATGACTCTCTGACCCTTCTCTTACTTCTTACACTGTTGGCCTATTTATTTTCTCTCTTCACTGTCCTCCCTCTACTGGACTTTTTCTTGAAAGACTCTTTCCTTCCTTACCTTCCTTAGTGTAAATCTAACAAGAAACCAGCTTCAAAGATCAGGCCCCAAATCTATCCATTACCCCAACCAGCTCTTATGGTTTTCTTCCAAGCAGATCATTTTCTGCGGAAAATCCTGAGGCTCTTTGGGCCGAGCTTTCAAATAGTCTGCCTGCCCTGACTTTCTCCATATCCTGAAACACTAAACTGCTCTTAAGTCATGTACTACCCACATCAGCTATTGGTTAAAGTGACTTGTAGCAGTTACACTTTATTATAAGGATAAATACTAATACATGACTATAGGCACATTCATTGTATAAATTAACAAATATTTACTCATGTTTATATATTTTATATATATGTACATATATTTGCCTCTTTCACAAAAACCAAAGGTAAATTAATTTTCAGAAAAAATAAACAACGATAACAATTCATGGCAAATGTTCTTGCCAGTGGTCTGCAGCCCTACTCTCTGATGGTAATCAATTCTTGTATTTGAGTCACTGCTTGGTCCAAATATCTTTCAATTATTCATGCTCTCAGTTTTATTTTTCTGAAATAATGAGTAATATTAGCTGTCATTAATGTGACAAGTACCATTAACTCATTTAATCTTTGCAAACCTATTATTAATTATTTCCCTTTTGCAGATGAGAAAACTTTAAGTTCACCGAAGCTATAACTCTGCCTTAAAAATCAAAGTGAGGAAATGAAGGAAACAAATTCACACTCAGGACTATACGTTTATAGCTCCTGTCATCCTCATTACTGTACAATAAGAGGACTTGGAACTTCATCCCAAGTGGCTGGGGGTTCCCCTTTTAAGCTCAATTGCCCCTCCTAAGTACTCATATACTGCCCAGAATTATACCTTATTGGATAAAAGATTGCCCCCAAAGCTCTAAAGTACTGCTTGCAATAAACATAGTAAGGGAAAAAAGGGACATTAATATATCTTAAGATTTCCAATCTAAGCCAGGAGTAATATAGTTGACTTTTCACGTTTGTATCTATGCTTATTTTATTTTATGCATCATTTATTCCTCATACAGTGCTTTGTGGTAAATGTTACTTTTTGCTTTTGAAGATAAGGAAGCATTTGTTCAGATTTGCCCAGCTAGGAAATTACAGAACTTTGCTATTACAGCTTTGTTTATCCAATTTTGGATTCAGGCCTTTTGACTCCAAAGCTATGCTCTTTTTCACTAAGTGTCCCTTTCTTTTACAAATAAGGAACCTCAGCAAGGTGGAGAGCGGAAGTTTTACTATAACCACAGGGTTTGTGCAGAATGTTCCTTTCCAGTGTTCACTTAACATACACTCAGCGTACTCTGCAGAGTTCATCTGGTAGTACCCAGGTGAACTATAGGGGGTTTTCCATCTCCTTGCCAATGATTTTATTGTTTATTCTAAAATATATGGAAAAGCTTTTAGAGATATGTTGGCAGCTTTATTAGATTCCAGGCTACTGTCAATAGAATCTGATTTTTTATCACAAAAGACCCCTGATGTATCATCTGATTATTCTAGGGCAAAGTATAAATTGTTCATCTTTGGAAAATTAAGGACTCAACTTTGGGCAAGTACAATTGCTTGAGCAAAGTGTTTTTTTAGTACTACCGTCTACTATCTGTATGAACTGGACTGTTAGGTTGAATTAAGCAGAAGCTAAAATGGATAAAAGGAAGATGAATATAAATGAGAAATATATCTGTTTATTTCTGTAAAGAGCACTCTCTTATGTAGTAGGAAATTATCATATAATTATATGCTTTTTTAACTACAAAAATATAAACCATTTTAAATGCAGATCTTTTGATCACATTGCTGCTATATAAAATTTAATTCTCAATGACATTTTGAATCTAATTGGACTTATTTCCGAGTAGATTTCCATTAGTACTTGAAATTATTATCCACTTCTGTCAACAATTATTTTGCCAGTGAGTACTAAAGATTCATTCATTCCCTCTATTTTGCAAGACACCATATTTAATTTTACCCAGTAATAAAAATGCTTAGAAAATAAAAACTATTGTGAAAATTGGTCCAGAGAGAATGAGAGAAATATAAACAGGTCAGTAATAACAGTGAGATCTAGATTTTGGAAACAAGCCTTGAATTAAAGTAGAAAGTTTGGATAGGGAACATCTGTTGTTTTGCCTATTTCTAAATAGGATTTTCAATTTTCATTTTCACCCAGGAAGCCTTTTGGTGTAAGAATGTCAACATCTGTGATTTAAAAAAGAGAAAAGAAAAGAAAGAAAGGAAAAAACCACACCCTTAAATGCCATTCCTCTGAGAACTATGTATCTATAGCAATGGGTCCTAAATGAGTCATACTTCCTATGTTTCTTCTCCTATCTTTTGTTAGAAGGTTAGAAATTCTATTTTATATTATTCCATAGGCCTTTTTTTTTCCCACCATATTCTAGATTCTGTATCTGAGACATTTGGTGGGTGCAGGATGGCTGTTATTTAAACCAACTGTGCATAACCTCAAGGAGCTTCACCTCTGGTGAAAGAGTGAGATGTAAAAAAACTAATCAAAATATAAGGCTAAATGAAATAAGGAGTTTAATGAGAGTGTAAGCCACTTCTGAGAAAATTAGCACAAGGAGTGTTGAGTTCTTACATGGGATTAGCAAAGTGCTCACTTGGGAGGTAGTAGTCAAACTAGGCCTTGGAGAGAAATGCTAGCAAGATCAATCCAGGTTGAGTTATCAGTGGGCACAAAGGTCTGGTCACTTGATATGTAAAGAGAAGCAAGTAGTGAGGGCTGGCTGGACTTGTAGAAGAGTAAACTAGAAGGTTAATGTGACAGCAGATCAGAGGGTCTTATGCCAGGGTGAGGAGTTGTTTTGTATTTTTTTTCCTCAGGGCAATGGGAAGCCACTGAAGACTTTTACAGATGGGTATAGATGACTCAAATTCTTTTGAAGATAAATAAGATGGAAATCTGAAAGATAAATTGGAGAAGTGAGAAATTATAGACAAGGATACAATTAAAAAGTTATAGAAATGTTCTAAATCTGACACAGAAATTAGACTAGAACAATGAGATGTATAAGAAAGTGACAGATACCACGGGCATGGTAGGTGTGGAAGTAATTGAACCTGATGACTGAGAGAGAGGTGAAGTTGACCAGATAATTGGAAGGATGTTGGAGACATCGATCCAGATGAAAATAGAAGAAGAAGGCTTGCTTCAGACAGTTTCCGAAGTCAGCAGTGCATTGTTTCTCTAAGATAGGAGTAATCATACATTTAGGACATTAAGAGATAAGAAGATTAGTCAAAAAGTTATAATTCTGCCCCTTTATCCTCTAGAAAAAAAAGTATTGATTTGGGATACATACGTATCTGTTAAAACTGACAAAATCAAAACAGTGATAAACACTAAATTGTTCAAAGTTGCAGAGGCGTAGAGGTGAGGGTGAGCATAGAAGGCTCCTCAAGTATTTGAAATGTTCTATTTCTTAAGCTTGATCATGGATTTATGTATGTTTCATTAATTTGTATACTCTGTCTTTTAGTAACATATACATGTTTGTATGTTTACAGTTTCTCATAATTGCAACAAATGGAATAATGGAATATTTAATATTTACAAAGTTCTCTTGGGAAAGCTTTTCAAAAATGTTATCAATTTGCTTTTTTTTTTGCTGGGAAAGATTTTCTCTGAGCTAACATCTGTTGCCAGTCTTCCTTTCTCTATTTTTTTTTTTCTCCCCAAAGCCCCAGTACATAGTTGTATATTTTAGTTGTGAGTCCTTCTAGTTCTTCTATGTGAGCCACCACCACAGCACAGCTACTGACAGAGGAGTGGTGTGGTTCGGTGCCCGGGAACCCAAACCACCAAAGCAGAGCATGCTGAACTTTAACCACTAGGCCATCAGGGCTGGCTCCCAATTTGCTTTTTTAAACTTTGCTCTTGAGAACAGATAAATAATTGCCTTGAAACCCACCTCAAATCAGTTTTGGTCACATGTAACTATATCTGCCCTCAGAAAGTTATGAGTTGGGATCCCCTCCTCCTTTGAGGGCATGCCTGATTGCAGGCAAGAGCCTTTGTGCCTACCCTCGAGATGCTGGTGTCAGCAGGTTCACTTCATAGGAAAAAATAAAATAAAAGAGACCTCACAAGCAGAGAATTGACAACCAGTCCTTTTTCACTTAGATTTATCTACATGTTAACTAATTTGTGTGCTTACTGCCAATCCTCCTTTCATCTAAGGCCTATTTTCTGGAACCATTTTTCTTCTCCCTGAGTTATAAGCTTTAATGTTCCTTTAGTTTAGTTCCTTTAGTTTCTCCAGAACTCTACTCATCTTGCAAAACTGAAACTCTATATCCACTAAACAATAACTCCCCATTCTCCCCTCCCCCCAGATCCTGGCAACCAACATTCTAGTTTCTGTGGCTATGAATTCAACTACTCTAGGTACCTAGAGTAGTTAATGGAAGTAGTTAAGTGGAATCAAATATTTGTCTTTTTTTATGAATGCTTATTTCACTTGGCATGATGTTTTCAAAGTTCATCTATATTGTAGCATGTGTCAGAATCTCCTTTCTTTTTAGGGCTGAATAACATTCTATTGTATGTATGTATCACAGTTTGTTTATACATTCATCCATCGATGGACATGTGAGTTGTTTCCACCTTTTGGTTATTGTGAATAAGGCTGTTGTGAACATAGGTGTACAAATATCTTTTCGAGACCCTGCTTTCAATTCTTTTGGGTTTATATTCAAAAGCGGGATGGCTGGATCATATGATAATTCTATTTTTAACTTTTTGAGGAAGTGCTGTACTGTTTCCCACAAAGGCTACACCATTTTACATTTCCACCAACAGTGCACAAAGGTTCTGATTTCTCCACATCTTTGTCAACACTTATTTTCTGTTTTTCTCTTTTGTTTTTTATAGTAGCCACCCTAATGGACGTGAGGTGGCATCTAATTGTGGTTTTGATTTACATTTCCCTAATTATTAGTGATGTTGAGCATCCTTTCATGTTCTTATTGGCTATTTCTATATCTGCTTTGCAGAAATGTCTATTCAAATCCTTTACCCATTTTTTAATCAAATTGTTTGTCTTTTTGTTGTTGAGGTATAGTTTGAAAGATAATTTTGTGGAGAATAAATTATAAGTTCAAAGTTATTTTCTCTCAATCCTTCCCAGATATTACTCCGCTATCTTTTGGCATCTCTTATTGCTGTTGAGAATCTCCATGTTTGTCTAATTGTCATCAAATTGTTGGTGTTGCGTCTTTTCTCTCTACCTGCTTTTAACATCTTTTTTTTTGTTTTCATGACAATATTTTTTATTTAGCCACCTAGAAGCTGTTATGCCTCCTATGAAGTCATGTCTTTCATCAGCCTGGGGAGCAAAGAACCCTCAAATATTCTCTCTGACCATTTTCTCCAACCTAGTCTGTCTATTCCCTCCTTTGGAAACTCTGAACAGTTCTAAACTATTCATTCTAATCTCCAACTCACTTAATCTTTTTGTTTCTCTTTGATGGCCCTGGCTAACTTCCTTCAGTTTGTCTTGCAGTTCATTAGTTGAACTGTGTCTAAGCTGCAGGTTAGTCCATCTAATGAATTATTTTTTTAATATTCAAAAGTTATTTTTGGCTTTTGTTTATATCTTCCAAGAGGAGTCTTTTTTAAGTAAATCATTGCACCTTGCTTATTATTTCAAAGCTTATTTTTTTTCCTTTAAAACATTCCACTCAGGGCCAGCCCAGTGGCGTAGCGGTTAAGTCTGCCCACTCTGCTTCAGCAGCCCGGGGTTCACTGGTTCTGATCCCAGATGCAAACCTATGCACCATTTATCAAGCCATGCTGTAGCAGGCATCCCACATATAAAATAGAGGAAGATGGAAACAGATGTTAGCTCAGGGCCAATCTTCCTCAGAAAAAAGAAAAGGATTGGTAGCGGATGTTAGCTCAGGGCTAAACATCCTCAAAATAAAAATAAATAAATAAAATATGCCCTCATTTTCTTTTTATCTTACGCATAATAATTTTAAAACATATGGGCTTTGGAGGTTCAAATCTGTTGTTCATTTTTCTTTTTATTCTTGCTCTTATGTTTCATTTCTTTGTGTGTGTTTTAATTTTTGTTCCCATGTATTATGAGAATGAACTCAATCTATAGAAATTCTGAGGGCCTATGCTGAGGAATTTTTTTCTGCCATAAAGGATGTATATTTGCTTCTGCTGGAGGGAGAAGGAATGACTATAAGCCAGAAATCACTTTAATTTGATTTCTCCCCTACCCAACCAGTGGATACCTTGTTCATAAACTAGTAATCTTTTGCCCAAGAGTGTAGGCCTATGCTTAGAAATTTTCTCTGTGTGTAGCCAGAGAAAGGACAGAGAAAAATAAGTTTTGTTTTTGTTAATTATTCTTCTTTTTAAGCATTAGCCAGATTTTTTTCCCACTCACGTACCACTGGGGCTGTAGACTCTTCCGGTGTACCTGAGATTGTTCTTATTTAGCTCTCCTACTCTTCATAAGGTTAAGGACTGAACCCTCTGGCGCTAACTAATAATCCATGAATCTCTAGATTCTCATTACAAGTTTTTGTCCCTGTGGCTGCACCAGTCTCTGTATGCTCATTTGCCTTCCTTTATGGCTTTAGCTAACATACTAGTGTGTTAGCCCTTGGAGATTTTCCTGTCTGTCTTGTGATCTCAACAATGCATTTAAAAGTTACAATTTATCACTCATCAGGGAATTTTGTGGCAATGAAAGTCTTTTCAGAATATCTAATCTGCCTTAGTTCAAGAAATGAGTCCCTAGAAATAGAAAATTGAACTTTCTGAGAAACTTACTTGGAGGTCTTGGTCTGACTTCCTTGAAAACAAGAGTTAAGAGTCAGAATTTATTATTTCAATATTTTATCAAGGAAAGAAAAATATCATTAAACATATGGCAGCATTTACACCCCCCCTCCCCAACCCTGCTTATGGCGAATTTACCAGGGACTCTAAAACAATCAGACATGGGCATTAGTGATGGTCAAAAAAGACATGAGTTTCATTTTAGACATAAAGCTGACAATTAGAAACTCCAGTCAAGGGGACAGAAAAAAGATAAGGATAGAGAAAGAGAATTCAGATTGCCTGAGTATGTGTTTAGATATGTACTCCTGACAATAAACTTGAGGACCTTATATCTGATATTTCTAGCTCAGCTCACATATCCTTAAAATTATAGATCATTCACATCATGAATGTATTCAATTCATTAAAAATATTTATATTGAAGGCAATGCTGTATACGTTTGGAGAGGGGAGCTGTAAAGATCAATTAGCTGGAAGCCTGCCCTCAAGAAGTATATGTGAGAGAAGTAATATGTCAGCAAATAATCAACACATGGGGTAGAAAGGGATTAATCAGATACAGTCCTATTGAGTTAGGTAGATGGAGAAAAAGCTTCTGGCTGGGATATATAGGAGAATTGGTTAGGTTTTTGTGGTTGAAGGGTGACATTGCCTATCAGCTGGCCTATTTTGCATGAGATTTAGGTAAGTGAAGATGTGATAGGATATGAGGTCCAGATAACTTCCTTTAGGTTGGAAAGGTCAGGACAAGTCTAGAAGTCTGAAAACACATCAATATGATTGAAGGTAATTCGTTAAAAATAGTGAGAAATAAGGTTGGGAAGGTAGTTATATCAGATTATATAGAAAGCCAGGCTAAGGAATTTAGGTATCACTTTCTGAGTGGTTGGAGGCTATTGAATACCTTGGGGCAAACAAAGGTCACGATCTGGAGCTCTTTAGTCAGAAAAATAACTGGCAACAAGTAAATCAATTGCTTGGGAGAGGAAAAAGACTGGATGCTATTGCAATATTAAAGAAAGAAATAGATTTGAGGCAGCATGAACCATAGACTGGACAAGGACTAAATAGGGGTTCATAGCCTATATTTGGCTATGCTTTCCAATTTACGAGTATAATGCATCCTCTAAGCCAGATGAGCAGGCATCAATCAGCAATAACTAAAAGAAATTAGAGCAGCAGAGACAGCCAAAACAAATTTTTAAAAATATGTATTTTTGAGGAAATAAAAACTTATTTTATTATTATTGCCAGTACCAAGCAATTCAGGGTAAAAATGCAGAAAGTTATTAAGTCCTTGGATTGGCAGAGAACCCCTCAACCCTGAATTAAGCTGCACAAGCACACATGATCTAATGTAATATTCATAGCAATCATATATATTATCAATAATTAGCCTCATTTTCTCTGATAAGAAAAGAGGCCAGAATTTAAGTGATTTGATTAAAGACAAAAAATAGGTACCTAACCTAGAACATGAAGCCAAATCTTCTCATTATAGAAATATTGTCTCTCAGCAACCAATTAAGTCCAGAGGGTGAAGGAGGAGGAGGAACAGATATCTTGGGTGAGTCAAATAAATCAGTATCAGACATGGCAGGTTTAGCTTTACAGAGGTGTTATATTACTTTTTTTTCTCGAGAAAAGAGGGAACTGGATGACGATAACTAAGAATAAGAAATTTCAAGTTTTGGGTTGAGAAATGAAGGAAGTTCACATTCGAAATTCACCAACTTAGAAAATGAATGATGAAAGGTAATTTGCAGAGTGAGAGGTTGTTGATTAGAGGTAAAATTGAAACATGGGGACTATGTTGTAAGGGCACCGTGATTAAAAGTAATTTGGAAATAATCAACGGATTTTTGAGCAGAAAAGTAGGCTCTGGGGCAATTCGAGGACTCAAACGTGTGCTGGAGCCTGCTACGCCAACACTGCACGTTTCATCCCACCCGGTAGTGGCAGGCCTCCTTATCTTACTTTGCTCTTTTGAATTTTGAACTA
Source organism: Equus przewalskii (assembly GCF_037783145.1). Lineage (NCBI taxonomy): Eukaryota > Metazoa > Chordata > Mammalia > Perissodactyla > Equidae > Equus > Equus przewalskii. The sequence goes on along the minus strand of NC_091847.1, from coordinate 23,626,555 downwards.
GTTGGCAAATTTTACAAATGTAGAGTTTCCACTAGTAGGTGAAAATCTAGCTTTGTGGCATCTTTTGAAAATGATAACAAGGGAAGATGCAGCAATTTGACGAGCTACGTGGCAGCTGCTCTGGGGTTCTGGAGGCATTTGGACGAAATGACTGCCCTGGAGCAGCGGCTGCAGCACCTGGGAGCTAGTTAGCCCCGCCCTCAGATCTTTGAATAGGAATCTTCATTTTAACCGTCTCCAGGTGTATTGTAAGTTTGAGTATCACTGGTCTAGAGAACTCTGGAGGTACAGCATGCTAGAAAAAATTAAAACTGTAAAATAAAGGCAAAACCAATTTAGAGTTGTCAAATGCCACAGATTAGCGACTAAACTGGCCTACTTTATATGTTAATATGTTAAAAGATTTTCTAGTATCCATCATTTGTAACACTTTATTTTATTTTAATTTGTTTCTTTAATTAAAATGTGCAATTGTGTTTAAGCCTAAATTCTATCATTTTTTTAAAAGATGCCTAATTGAATAATTAAGGACTAGCAAGTCAAATATTCATATTGGCTGTAATGAATCAAAACAATTAGATTTCAGTAATTTCTGTAGTCTCCACACTGGAGGAATGTTAAAAGGATTTTAGTTTCTTTGTTCGTATCTCAGTCAATTTCTGTTAATTATCTATTTTGAAAGATGTTCAACTCTGGTGATTCTTTTAGGAAAGTTGAATTGTTTTATTTCCTCTTGGTAACAAATTGGCACTTAAAACATAAAATAGCCCATTTGTTGATGGTCCTCAAGTACTTTTTTCCAACTAGAAAGATGTGCTACCAACTGGAGAAGCTATTGCTCTCATTTGAATTTTGGTCACCTTGACCTGTAGGACGGCTGCCTGTGTCTGCTTCAAAGTGTTTACTAGTGAATCATTGACTGCTAGTGTAATTTCAATGCTAATTGTTGCTTCAGGTTTTCAAATGGCCCAGCAGTAAGACATTAATGATTATTTGTGCCTTAAGAAGAGTTGATAAGGGAATGAGATTACAATCTTGTACAGTTTTAGCTAACAAATTAAAGTGTAAATTAAATTTTCCCTGAGACAGAAAATAACTTACTTGGAAAGCCAAAAGAATAAGAAACTGCATTTACTTTTAATTTTCCCTTTCCTATTTTACAGATATTCAGAGTATCAGAGGGCTAGCTGTGGATTGGGTCTCACGTAATTTATACTGGATTAGCTCGGAGTTTGATGAAACACAAATTAATGTGGCACGACTAGATGGTTCTTTGAAAACCTCAATTATCCATGGAATCGATAAGCCACAGTGTCTTGCAGCTCACCCAGTCAGGGGGTAAAGTATGATTATTTTTTTTTTTAAGTTTCTCAAAAATTTCACACACCTTTGCTCTGATTTTATATAAAAACTTTGTTTAATTCAGAGGACACATGTATCAACTATACAGTTAAAAAAGCAAATATATGGGGCCAACTCCATGGTCGAGTGGTTAAAATTCCACACTGCACTTCAGCGGCCTGGGGTTTATGGGTTCAGATTCCCAGTGCGGACCTACTCGATGCACCAGCAATGCTGTGGAGGCATCCCACATACAAGATAGGGGAAGATTGGCACAGATGTTAGTTCAGGGCGAATCTTCCTCACACACACACAAAAGCAAATGTAGAAATGAAAATTGTAAAAGAGATCGCTGGTTAGAGATTTCTGTTATCTGCATAAAATCAGATTTTTACCTGTTATTGTAAGATCTCATTAATTTATATTTTCTAAAGAGTGACAGTTCAGAATTAAAAGAAGATGCAGGGAAAAGTCATTGATTTCATTTTGAACACAAGTTGTTAACATATTTATTGTATGTTGATCTTATGGTCCCTGCTAAATAGATTAGTTTTTCTCATCTTCTGGCTAGTCATCAGGGAGAGAGCTGGTGTAAGGCTGAAAAAGTTCTTTCTCCCCAGTGCTTTCAACGGGGGTGATTGAAGTGACTTTATTCCCTTCTATGGTGTCTGCTTTCTCCAAGCCTAGAGGATTCAATCTTGATGAATTACTTTAAATGGAAATAGTTTACTGTAGTCAGAGTTAAATATTCAATTGTGAATGTAGGAGATATAAAGAAGTGAGATAATTATCTTTCAATGACAGGAAAAATTGAGAGTGGTACTTTCTTCCCAGGCAAATATGTAGGGTACTGTCAACAAGTGGTTCAACACTTTGGGGCCTTCCTGGAAAGAATTAATCCAGAATCAAGAATTTACTTTGATGTTAACTTTGTTCTTAAGTGTGTGTTTCTAGTCAGCAAGTAGGTCTGCATCTAATATTTTTAATCAATATCTCTTTTGAATTAAGGAAACTCTACTGGACAGATGGAAACACGATTAATATGGCAAACATGGATGGCAGTAATAGCAAGATTCTCTTTCAGAATCAAAAGGAACCAGTTGGTAAGCTTTTCTGTTTGTTTTTTTTTAATGGTTAATCACTGTAGTTTTTAATATGACCAACATGTACTTGTACAATGTATTTTTTATCTAGAGCCTTAAAGAAAATATTACAGATTAGTAATATAAATTAAATCTGGCATTTATCAATCCTATTGAATCCATTGAGTCTATGTTTGGGGTAAGGAGGAAACAATCTTTTTTGTGGATAAGAAGATAAGGATACATTTTTTGTTGCTGTTGTTGTTGTTTGGTTAGCAAGATTGGCCCTGAGCTAGCATCTGTTGCCAATTTTTCTCTTTTTGATTGAGGAAGATTGTTGCTGGGCTAGCATCTGTGCCAATCTTCCTCTATTTTGTATGTGGGACGCCACCACAGCATGGCTTCATGAGCGACATGTAGGTCTGCTCCTGGGATCCAAACCTGTGAACCCTGGGCCACTGAAGCATAGCACACAAACTTAACCACTGTGCCACTGGGCCAGCCCAGATAACTTCTTTTAATAAGAGAAGTTTTACAGTGTCTTAAGCATTAAAGTTGCTTAGAACTTAATGTAATTAATAAATATCTTATTTTCACTGGTGAAAATCTGATACATTGCTACAGTTGCAATATAATGTACTAAAGACTTCCCTCGTCACCATTGTTGTGTCATTATTAATAGTTACATTGATTTGAATTTAATTACTTAGTATTTATTTTTCAGCAGTTTTCTTTCACTCTGTAGTGTATTTATTTAGTTATTCTACTTTGCCAACCATTGTAAGTTATCAGATGAAACAACATGGTGCTGAAAGAGAGCTTTGACTCATTCTCATAAAACATCTTTGAAAATCTTAAGTACAAAGATTCTTTTAGAAGATAATATATTACATATTTACATATAAATATCTATACATTATAATATTCTTTTCAAACCATAATCAATGTTTCCAAATATTTTTTATATTTCTTTGAGAGGCAAGAATTACCATATTGCCTATTTGTCATCTCAAAGTACCTTTAAAAAAAATACAATAATGAACCTGGGTTATGATATTACATTAAATGTGCAAATGATGAAATATACAAAAGCAAGTTATAATTTTGCCTTGAATTGAATATAGTATTGTTTTAAATCTAGACGTAAATACACCATGAAGCTTTTTAGCCTTTTTTTCTTAGCCTTAAAAATGTAGAAGTATTCTTAACTGAAGTAGCTCATTTTTAATAGTGATGGTTCAATAAAAGCCTAGTATCACCAATATTTGCAATAAATATTTCTTTTCATGCAGTCCACAGAATAAACCTCTGATATAAAATGATACTATTAGCAGCCCTTTTCTTTGGACTGTTTGTTCTAAGATTTGATATACAATTGAAATTCAAGGTAGTGCTAGAAATTAAAGGCAAATTGAAATGCTAATACTTCTGTGTGGAAGATGATAGAACAAAAGAAACCAGGGACTCAACAAGATTAGGACTCATACAAAGGACTTAATTTAGACTAAAGCAATTCAGTTGGCCCTTATCTGGAGTTGTTCAGAATATTTAGTATGGAAAAGTGAGTAAGATGGAAATAGTGTGAGCAAATGAAGTCCCTACATTGTAATGTGGTAGCCATAGGTTATACAAAAATGTTGATTTATATGCTTGTTTCTATAGTGGGGAAAACCTTATCTTCTTTAATAGTAAATATCTATTTCCCTACTCAAAATAAATTAAGAAAAAAACCTAACAGCTTATATAAAGAAAGTTTTAAGAAAGGAATTAGTGTCACTATTTATACTTGGCAGTTGACTCCTCAGGTATGGTGCACCAAATTTTTAAGTGAATATGGATGATGATTCAACATTCAATAACAAATATTAGATGTCTGCTACGTGTCAGTTATTGTTATATTTGAAAATGACTTTTAAACAAGTTCAGAATAACATTTTTAAATTTTAATTTGTGCAAGATATATTATTTTACCAGAAATAACTCAGAACCTCATTACAAACTATACTTTAAATCAGAGTTAATGAGTATGGCATGTGAGTCAAACATTCATTTATTCAAAAAAAAGATTTTTATTGATTATCAGATTTTGTATTAAGCCTGTTGGTAAAAATGTGACACTGTCCTTTTCTTTGAAGAGCACAGGAGCTTAAATCACTTTAGATTCCATTAAGTAAATTTCACTCAGTGACCTTGAGCAAGTTACTGTTAGCTTGATGGTGCTGTTTTCCTCATCTGTAAAATCCAGACAAAATGTCTATTTTATTAAGTTCTCATGAGGATTGAACGAGGAAAACTTATGAGGAAAACATCTGGCCTACAAAAATAGAACCTGTCCGGAGTAGTAGTAGAAGGTATATTGGGTCCAATAGACTGGAATTCGAATGATTTGATCATCTGCAGTATTAAGTATAAATGAGTTCGGTGAAGAATCAACGTAGAATTAAATCCACAGAAATCTAACAAAGAAATACATTGTAACCACGTGGGCTTCTGAGATGGCAAATTTGTATGCAGACATAAGGATTTAATTCTGTATTGCCTTGTTAATGCTAAGAGACAAACAAGTTTCAAGTACCTGGGTTCTATTCTCAGATCTTCCCAGCATAGCCCCCAGGGCTAAAAGTCAACTGTGCTGTCATCTTCCTCTTGGAGTTCTTGATGTAGTTTACAAATAGTTGTTACTTACAAGTCCCTACTGGTAAATTTCTACTTTAGCTAACTAGTCATGTTAACCAGGTGCTAGCTAGGATTGATGGTCTCTGTAATGCTGAATGAGAGACTGTGTTATTTATATATAAATGTAACAAATTATTTTACTTTTTTATGTTTCCAAAATCTGAACGCTCTGTGGCAAATCTCTAACCTGCTGTATTCTATCACACTTCTGTCACAGATATCTTTATTTTAGATGCACAGAGGAAGAAAATGAGCAGATAAAGTCTTCCCCTGCCTCTATTCTTGCCCACTTCCATACAGTGGGCAATGTTTCTATGTTGGAAGGTCACTAACATCTACTTTGATAACATTCACTATCCTTAACTGCCACTCCAAATTAAGTAAATTAAATTGTTCAAAGTGTAAAATACAAGAAGAAGAATGAACTTCAGGAACCTGGAAGCTAGGGACAGCTTATAGGAACTTTCACGTTCACATAAAACATTCCTTTTGCTGTGTTTAGGGGACAACGTGGTTGGGAAAAAAGTTGGTTTAAAAGCCAAACAAATTTGGATTTGAATCTCTTCTTTGATACTTATTAACTCTGTGACTTTAAACTCATCTCTTACCCTTTCTAAGACTCAGTTTCATTACCAGTAAGATAGAGATAATTGTGATGCGGGGTTGGTGAGCCGAGGAGTCGAAAGAAAGATTTCTTGGACTCTCAAGATCTGGCAGTAGTGGTCTTTTATTTAGAGAATAGTGTGGAATAACATGAGGACAGTAGCCATGGGCAGTCAGAGCTGCTGCTGCATGGCGACAGGACCCACGGGCAGGAGGAGCTGCTGCTGCCACCACTGCTGCTGCTGCTACTGGCATGGGGACAGGACCCATGGGCAGTCAGAGCTGCTACGTGGGGACAGGACCCACGGGCAGGGGGAGGTGCTGCCTGCCCCCGCTGCTGCTGCTGCTGCAAACGTGGGTGGAGAGTAAGGCTAAATTTAAGGCATAGGTATGTGAGTTATCTCTTTACAAGACAAAGGAAAGAATATGTAAAAAGAGTTGTTAAAATGGTATCAGTGCCTATAGGGTCTGGTTATTGGGTGGTCCTATAACTTTTAGTTAAGAATCAAACCGGATTGAGTAAATGGCAGAAGTCACCGCTTAAATATTATCTTCAGCTAAAGACAAAGGAGAATGTTGGGGGGGAGTCAGTTACATGAGGTTGCCAGACAGAAAACGACTTAAATTCTTGCCTTCCCCATTAAGAGTTTCCAGAGACAAGGTCATCCCGCTTCCTCCTGGTGCAAAGAGGGAAACATCTTTACAGATGGAGATTTCCCTTACAAATGTAAATGTTTCCCAACAAAGGACAAGCAAACTCCACTCTTGAGAGTTGCTTTTATAAAAGGTAACTAGCCCCCTTCTCATCTGCAGTTTTAAATGGAAATGATGCGGGGTCGGTGAGCCGAGGAGTCGAAAGAAAGATTTCTTAGACTCTCAAGATCTGGCAGTAGTGCTCTTTTATTTAGAGAATAGTGTGGAATAGCATGGGGACAGGACCCACGGGCAGTCAGAGCTCCTGCTGCTGCCGCTGCTGCTGCCCCCGCTGGCATGGGGACAGGACCCATGGGCAGGCAGAGCTGGTGTGTGGGGACAAGACCCACGGGCAGTCAGAGCTCCTGCCGCTGCCCCCACTGGCATGGGGACAGGACCCATGGGCAGGCAGAGCTCCTGCTGCTGCCCCGAGTTGAGGGTTAGGGCTAATTTTATAAGGCATGGGTACGTGACTTATTTTTACTGGAGAAAAGAAAAGATGATGTAAAACGTCATTAAATGATTTCAGTGCAGATGGGGTCTAGTTATTGTGCGGTCATATAACTTTAGATACAAATCTGGCCATATAGATCGGCATGTAGGTGAGGATGCCCTGGGCTTCGCTCCCTGGGGCGGTCCTAATTCATACCATAAAAAAAAGTCCACCGGGTCGTATAGTTTGGCATGTAGGCCAGGTCACCTTGGGCTTCTCTAGCTGGGGCAGCCTTAATCCACATCATAACCAGCCTAAAATAATCCTCATCAATTGTATCTACTTTTTGGGGTTACTTTTAGAATTAAAGGCTCATTGCAATATCTCATGTTCCAGCAACTCCACACTTACTTATATACCTTAGGGAATTCTTTATATCTATCTATCTATATATATGCTGATAGAAACAAATACAAGGATGTTCAGTGAATCACTGTTTATAATACTAAAAGAATTTGGAAAGAGCATAGATCTTCATCAAAAGAGGAATGAGAAAGTAAATGCAACATACTTACGTGCTGAAATACTGGATATACGTACAGATATGTTTATGTTTATATGCAAAGATAAAGACATAAATAGATCTCAAAAGCATTGAGTGAGAAAAGTAATTAGCAGAATGACATGGTATGATACCATTTACATAATTTCAAAATGGAACACCCAAAATTAATACATATTTCTCCTAGATGCACATATATATAAAACTAAGGAAAAAAGTAAACTGAAAATATGCACACTAATTGTATAATAGCAGTTATCTCTGGGAGGGACCAGTAATGACATTCAAAAAGAAAATTTCATCTTTATCAAAAGGGATTTTACTATATTAGTAAAATTAGTCTCATATTTCATAAAAAGATTCAAATTAAATACAATAAAATGTTGATAATGTTCAATTCTGGGTACTCAACACATCAATGTTTATTATTTTCTTTTCTCCTCTGTGTTAAATGCTGGCTCCTCAAAGTATTGCCGAAATGGCCTGCTGTTTAGACAAAGCTGAGTTTCTTGCTTACCACACTAAGACAGCATTAATTCGTCAGTGTCTTAGTAGTGTCTTAGAGGAGGCAGGGCAAAGTTGAAATACTAACTGAGATTTTTAAGTCTATTTTAAGGCAAGTGTTTCAATAGGAGTCTTGGTTAGGATTGAGTAAGGATCACTATATAATAATTTTAGATTGGTGGGTACAGAAAGAAGATTTTGAGGGAAGGTAGTTCAAAGCGTCTTGAGGCGTAAACTGTCATTTGGTGCTTTCTTTTGCTGAAGAGTTGATGGCTTATTCAGGAAGTTCCTGAAATGGACAATAATGTTATCTACAACTCATCTTCCTAAACAAGGGTTCCTTAGAATAGTTAAGTTATGACACTGAGGACGGTAGAATAGTAAAGTCATGTTAATGTAGACAATAAACTGTGTCTTTGGTTTTGATTCTCATCTGTAAAATTCAGCCTTTATTTCATGGATCCTTTTGGGGGGTTTTGCTCATTTAAAATGCATTAAAAATCCTGTGTAAAGAAATTTGTACACTACTGTATTCTTCACCAGCTGACTCTAAAAAATGATCTACAATAGGAGATAGGAGACGTTGTGTATTCATCAAGGTTCCATGAGAGAAACAGAACCAGTAGTGTTTGTGAATGGATAGATAGATACATACATACATAATAAATAGATAGATATAAATATATAAAAAGAGATTTATTACAAGGATTTGGCTTTTGACCTTGTGGGAGCTGGCTAGGCAAATCTGAAATCTTCAGGTAGTCTGGAAACTCTCAAGCAGAAGCTTAAGCTATAGACCACAGGCAGAATTTCTTCTTCAGAGAAACCTCAGTTCTGTTCCTAAGGCCTTTCAACTGATTGGATCAGACCCACCCAGATTTTTTAGCATAATCCCCTTTACTTAAAGTCACTTGATTGTAGATGGTAATCTCATCTACAAAATATCTTCACAGTAACCTGCAAGTTAGTGTTTAATTGAATAATTGGGGACTATAGCCTAGCCGTGTTCACACAGAAAACTAATATCACAAGTTTTGAACATGAACTTTCCTGTGTTTTATTCACTGATGTATATACTTGCTAGTGTGGTAATTGTGTGTATGTTGATCTAAACATAGATTTCCATCATTATTTATGTAAAATCTAAGTAAAAGCTCTATTAAATAGAAATGGTAAGTGAATGAAAAGTTAGCTGGCATTTAATAGGCAAGCTTTCTGAATAGAGGCTGGGCAAAAGATTTTTGGTCTGAATTTATCATGTTAACTTGGTATAGATTGTTGTATAAACTATGATATGTGTTCTTTTTAACCTAGGAGAAAAAGAAACAATGCTTGAGAATGTCTTGTAATGGTCACAGAAATAACTACATACAAACATTTTTGTTTAAAAGAAACAAAAGGAAGGAAAACAAACAAATCCACAATCAACCCTTCTTTCTTAAATCCAAATCCATGCGTTAAGTGGCTACTGTTAATGTGGTAGTTTAAGCACTGTGGATGACACCAAGGTGAATTTTTACGTAATACTTGCTTTGCAGTGTTTACATAACACTGGGAAAGAGAATCAGAAACTTGTGGTAAGAATCCATGTGTTGGTTGAGGTATGTGAGAATCTTGAAGAAAAAGGAAAGAAGGAGTTCCTATAATCCCCTAGTTACTGGGATACAGGTACATAAGAGAGATATGGACCATTTCTTCATGGAGTTTACAATCCAAAAGGAATTGCAGTGTGACTAAAACTTATCCTCTCCACCTATATTTCCCTTCTTTGATTCTCTCAACTTGTCAAGCTCCTTCCCCTAATACCATGTTTTAACAAGACGTTCCTTTGCCCAGAAATGTCTCCCATCCTCTCTTAGTTTCTGACCTACCTGCCAGATTTCAACTCAAGTATTACTTCTTCAAAGAAGCTTTCCCTGACCTCCTCAACTAGGATGAGGTCTCTTAAAACAGACACTTTCAGCACCTTTGTTTCACCTTTCAGCTCTTGCTGTTATTTTAATTTTCCATTTGTTTTTGGACATTTCGTTAACTACTGCTTACCAACTAGAAAGGAAACTCTTCAAAGCTAGGGACCGTATCTGTTGTATTTACCATCATGTCCTCAGCCCATAGCTCAATGTTGGCACATAAGTAGATCTTATTTGTTGAATGAAGTGAGTACTGTTTCCTATCCAGTAGCAAGAGGCTCTTATAGGATTGCATAAACCTAAGGTTTATTTGTCTATCTTGAGTAAGATTACTTTGTGAAAGAAGTGCATACTCAGTCATTTGGGTATAGATTCATGTTGTATTCCATTCATTGTATCTGATGAGTAGGAAACAAAGTACTCTCATGTTTATATTTATTTATTCCATCATTTTCTCAAAGTATAGAGTGCAAAAACTATGTTAAGTGGGTTGCGTATAAATAAATGCATGACTAACTAGAAGGAAAAGTTGGAAATAACTTGATTTCTAAAGTGGCTTTTCCCCGTGTTTCTCTTGCTATATCTCCTCTCTCCCCTGTCTAACCCCATGGCCATTTGGCTCTCATTCATACCAAGAGATTTCTCATAAAAAGAAAGAACAAGCAAAATAGAATTGGCCAAACTATTTACTTACTGACAAGTCCTCTGAGCACAGGGTATAAAGATAAAACCGAATTCTTTTATAGTAACCCCACATTCATTCTGATCCTGTTAATTGTAATTTTCTATCTACCTTAATAAGATAGAGACTCTTATCTGTAAATTAACTATAAAAAATATTATGGTGAATAAGTTTATAGCAGGAAAGTCTTGTCTTTTTTTGTGAGAGATGGGGGCCAGTTAGGATGCTGCTGGTTTCAAGAGTTTTATAGGCACTGATTAAAATAAAAATTATGTTGCATGGTAACTATTCTTCTTTTTTAGTGAGTTCATATTAGTTTACATCATTGTGAAATTTCAGTTGTACATATTTCTTGTCTGTCATCACGTGCGTGCTCCCCTTCATCCCCTATGCTCACTCCCACCCCTCTTCCCCTGGTTACCACTGAACTGTTTTCTTTGTACATGTGTTTGTTTATATTCCACATATGAGTGAAATCATATGGTGCTTGTCTTTCTCAGTCTGGCTTATTTCACTTAGCATAATACCCTCCAGATCCATTCATGTTTTTGCAAATGGGATGATTTTGTCTTTTTTATGGCTGAGTAGTATTCCATTGTACATATATACCACATCTTCTTTATCCAATCATCAAACAATGGGTACTTGGATTGTTTCCACATTTTGGCTATTGTATATAGTGCTACAATGAACATAGGGGTGCATATGTTACTTTGGATTGTTGATTTCAAGTTGTTTGGGTAGATACTCAGTAGTGGGATAGCTGGGTCATATGGCGTTTCTATTTTTAGTTTTTTGAGGAATCTCCATACTGTTTTCCGTAGTGGCTGCACCAGTTTATATTCCCACCAGCAGTGTATGAGTGTTCCATTTTTGCCATATCCTCTCCACTATTTGTTGTTTTTTCATCTTGGTAATTATAACATTCTGACGGGTGTAAGGTGATATCTCATTGTAGTTTTATTGGGGGGTGGGGAAGATCAGCCCTGAGCTAACATCTGCTGCCAATCCTCCTCTTTTTGCTGAGGAAGACTGACCCTGAGCTAAAATCTGTGCCCATCTTCCTCTACTTTATATATGGGACGTGTACTATAGCATGGTTTGCCAAGACGTGCCATGTCCACGCCTGGGATCCAAACTGGTGAACCCCGGGCCGCCAAAGAGCAACGTGTGCACTTAACCACTGCACCACTGGGCCAGCCCCTCATTGTAGTTTTGATTTGCATTTCCCTAATAATTAGGGATGTTGAGCATCTTTTCATGTGTCTGTTGGCCATCTGCATATCTTCCTTGGAAAAATGTCTGTTCATATCCTCTGCCCATTTTTTGATCAGATTGTTTGTTTTTTTGTTGTTGTTGAGTTGTGTGAGTTCTTTATATACTTTGGAGATCAACCTCTTGCCTGATAAATGATTTGCAAATATTTTCTCCCAGTTAGTGGGTTGTCTTTCCATTTTCTTCATGATTTCCTTTGCTTTGCAGAAGCTTCTTAGTCTAATGTAGTCCCATTTGTTAACTTTTTCTTTTGTTTCCCTTACCCTAGTAGACATGGTATTTGAAAAAATGTGGCTAACACTGATGTCAAAGAGTGTACTGCCTATTTTCTTCTAGGGATTTTATAGTTTCAGTTCTTACATTCAAATCTTTAATCTATTTAGAGTTAATTTTTGTGTATGGTGCAAGATAATGGTCTACTTTCATTCTTTTGCATGAGGCTGTCCAATTTTCCCAACGCAATTTATTGAAGAGACTTTCCTTTCCCCATTGTATGTTCTTGGCTCCTTTGTCAAAGATTAACTGTCCATACATGTGTGGTTTTATTTCTGGGCATTCAATGCTGATCCATTCTTTTTCTAAGTTACAGTGTTTTCACTGTGGGTACTTGAACCATTTTCTTAAAATATATTCAAGATTGTATTTTGTGTTTTCTTTTTTTAAATTTTTTTTTTATTTTTGCTGTTATTTTTTTCCCTCTAAAAGGACAGTTTAGAGCTGTGAGGCAAATGAGTGGACAAAATATTTTTTTGGCTTTCTATATAAATTTAGACTGCTATTTAACATAGTATCAAGGTTAAATCTCATAAGGAAATATTTGATACAGAAGAATCTTTGAAATGCTCTCAAGAATTCATACCGTTGTAATCCCACTTTACAAGACTCACTTAGAACTATTCCCCTGAGATGATTTCTAAAATGGAATTTTCCAGTACTGTGAATGGACATATGAAGGTGTGAAAAAAGTAAATGCAAACATGTTTTTTTTAGTATACATGACGGCTATAGCCATGAAATACTTACATACATAGAAATATTTATTGCTGTGTTATTTCCTCATTAAATTTCACTAGTATTTTGCACTGCAGGCAATTGCTGTAATTATTATTTCATGATGAGTCTGTCTGGCTATCTCTGGCTTAAACTGCCTCCCCACTGCCTTCCCCCAACAATTTCCATGAAGAAAATTAGGAGACTAGAAAGGAGGAACCACTGTTCAATTCATTTTCTCCTCATGCATATTGTTTGTCAGATTATAAATTATTTTTTCCCAGATTAGGAGAAATCACAATATTCTGTCTGGTGAAGCTGAGGAAGTATCAACTTCTAACAATCATTATCTTTCACCCTTTATGGTACCTTTATTCTCTCCATATCTTTGTGTTTGCATGGAGTTATCCTGGGATGTATGATACAGTAGAACAATCATCACTTTGGCAACAAAAATAATCTAATTATAGTAACTACTTTTTAAGCATTTAGAATATGTCAAGCACTTGCAAAATGCTTTGCATTAGTCATCGCACAGTAATCATTTCTGGAAGTCTTCCTTGTCCTTCCTTTTAGATTCAGAAACTTAGGTTTATTGAAAGAAGTCAGTTGCCTGTGATGAATGGTAGAGCTGGGATTCAAATGCAGGTTTATCCTCTTCCAGAGTCACATTAAATCTTAACCACTATGCTACATCCTGAGAGGCTGATTTCATACGGTAATTTCCTGGTCTCAAGCAAAGCTCAGGGAATAAAACTGGTATTCTTTCAAGCACGGAAAGTGGGAAAGAAAAATCCAGGGCTTGGATACTGCTGAGAAATTTGGGCTCAATTAGGACACAGCAGTCAGCTTTTCTAAGCAGCCAGGAGTATACAAGAACCAATTTCACCCCTGTGCCAATTGTGCCTTATAATTAATTATTTCTGAATCTTTAAATGCTAGTTTTAAACAGCAATGTCACTGATATACTAAGCTTTCTAGTTTATGGAATTGTTTTTATATTGTAATTCACTGGATTTCCCTTGCTTGTTTGCTGTTAAATGCATATGTGTGATATGGTTGAAATAGAAGTGCATCATAATCTTATCAAAACACCCAACTTGGCATTTTATGAGTGTGTATCACTGAAGACTAAGTGATTGCAGCCTTCAGACAGTTTGGGCTGAATAACTTTGTTTCTCTTAAATACAAATCAACATCCCAGTTATTCATTGTTGAACTAAATATTCTCAAGATTTATTGCTCAGTTTTGGATACATGAAGTGCTTAGAGTATTTTGCATAACAGAGGATTTTAATTTACTACTTAAAGCCATTTCCATGTTTAAAATGTTTACATATTAAGAATTTTATCCCTTAAGCCTCAAATAAAGCAACTTGCTTGTCAATCAGCATTACCCTTCATGGCTTATTCCTAAGAATCTTGGGTACTATATATTTTATTTCCTTGATGTTTTCCCTTTATTTTTAATGTAATCCTAAGCAAAAGTCATTTGTTTACTCAACCTTCAAGTATACTTTCTCGAAACCTATGAAGCATTTTTCTTAATATTTAATCATTCCAACCCATATGCTATATAATGCAAATTTTGAAATCTATTCATGGATAACATTCATAAGTACATTTTACTAGACCAAAAGAATTCAAGGGACCTCATTTTTGAAAAATAAGATTAAAACAAATTCCTAGATATGTGTCCTTGCTCTACATAATGCAGTTATATTATTTATATATACTTATTACTCAGCACAGTCACTTTTATTATGTATGAAGCACAATCAAGAGGTAAAGTTGTGCACACCAAAAGAAATGTTAAGAATAGATTACAAAAATGGCCAGAGGAACCAACAAACTAATATTAAAATTATACATGCATATACACACAGATAATTTCAGTTTATTACACTGTTTCATCTGATCATTCATTTACTTGGTCTTTCAAATGCTATCATTAAAAAAAATGCTATGAGGTGTAAACTAGGTGATGTGGATTAAGGCTGCCCCAGCTAGAGAGGCCCAAGGTGACCTGGCCTACATGCCAAATTATACGACCCAGTGGACTTTTTTTATGGTATGATTTAGGACTGCCCCAGGGAGAGAAGCCCAGGGCATCCTCACCTACATGCCGATCTATATGGCCAGATTTGTATCTAAAGTTATATGACCGCACAATAACCAGACCCCATCTGCACTGAAATCATTTAATGACGTTTTACATCATCTTTTCGTTTCTCCAGTAAAAATAAGTCACGTACCCATGCCTTATAAAATTAGCCCTAACCCTCAACTCGGGGCAGCAGCAGGAGCTCTGACCACCCGTGGGTCCTGTCCCCACGCACCAGCTCTGCCTGCCCATGGGTCCTGTCCCCATGCCAGCAGGGGCAGCAGAAGTGGCAGCAGCAGGAGTTCTGACCGCCCATGGGTCCTGTCCCCATGCCAGCGGGGGCAGCAGCAGCTGCCCTGCCTGCCCATGGGTCCTGTCCCCATGCCAGCAGGGGCAGCAGAAGTGGCAGCAGCAGGAGCTCTGACCGTCCATGGGTCCTGTCCCCACACACCAGCTCTGCCTGCCCATGGGTCCTGTCCCCATGCCAGCGGGGGCAGCAGCAGCTGCTCTGCCTGCCCATGGGCCCTGTCCCCATGCCAGCGGGGGTAGCAGAAGTGGCAGCAGCAGGAGCTCTGACTGCCCGTGGGTCCTGTCCCCACGCACCAGCTCTGCCTGCCCATGAGCCCTGTCCCCATGCCAGCGGGGGCAGCAGAAGCGGCGGCAGCAGAAGCTCTGACTGCCCATGGGTCCTGTCCCCATGCTATTCCACACTATTCTCTAAATAAAAGAGCACTACTGCCAGATCTTGAGAGTCTAAGAAATCTTTCTTTCGACTCCTCGGCTCCCCGATCCCGCATCACTAGGTACCAGACCCTGAAAGTGAAATTTGTGACTCATTATCAAGAAGCTCAAAGTGCAACAAAGGAAAAAGACCTGGATAACTACAAACCATTTGATGAGATCTTTAGTAGAGTTAAACAAAACAAAAACACTTAATGTTGTTCTTGAGTACTATCTTCCAGGCACCAGAAGGTTAATATAACTAGATACTGTAAGCATAGAGCAAGCAACTAATTCTTTGTGGGGAAGAAACATAGAGGGAAGAGTTGTAACCAAATGGGTGATATTTTGAAATTTTAACCAGATCTTGAAGGATAAACACACTTTTTAAGGAAGTGATAGATAAAGGGGCTTATTCTTACTAGAAAGGATAAACAGGCATAATAGGCACAAAAGAGTGGATATATCTAGGAAACTCTAAATTTTTCTGTGTGACTAGAAAAAAGAACTCTAACGAGAACATTTGGTGTTATACTGATAGGAACTATAATTTAAAAATGTTCAAATGACACAATCTAGTTCTCTTAAAAACATTTTGTTCTATTTCACCTATCAAGCTATTCAGTATAGTTTTGGCAAATTATGAAACTACAGCTATTAAAGCTTCAAAATGATTTTTTAGACCAAAACACTTCTCAAGAAATAACCTGTCACTGGTTCTGTTCTTTCCTTCATTTTTGCATTTGTTATTTTCACAAGGCACATAAATTTTGCTGATCATAAAGAGCTTGAAATATAGGACAAATTGCCCCAGGTTCAAGGATTTGTGTGAGGGAGGATGGAAGAGAGGCTGAATCTTAGCTTGATACGATAAGCAACAAGGAACTGAGTTAATTAACTTAGCTCTGTAACTCTGTACATTAATGACTTCTAAAAGCTGAGTGAACTGAGAAAGATGATCCCAAGGAAAAGTTTAGATCAAGTTAAGATAAGGGCAGTATAGATACTTGCAGAGGAGGAAAAAAACCTTTTTCCTCTATATTCCTAGGTTCTCTGTCTGGAACCCTGGAAATTAGACTGACAAAAGACAGATTAACAAGAGAAAAATGGCATTTATTAACACGGGTAGCACACATACACATGGGAGAAAGTGATTGATGACTAACTCAAAGGAGTGGTTAGAACTTGGGCTTATATAGTGTAGGGGAGGAGGACATTTCCTCTCCCCAAATAGGGGTTCATCTGGCCGGAGAACAAATTAAATTCACATGAGACAGAATAGCAAGAGAAAATTAAACAAAGCTTTATGAGGAACCATGGCCCAGGCCCTTTCTTCCCAAAGGAATAAAGGGCACCTAAGAAGTGGGGTGCACAGAGTGGTTATATAGCCCCAAACAGGGTGTTTCACATGTGATTGAAATGTCCCTCCCACAATAGTCACAAGATTGCCCTGTGGGCACAGCGCTTGATGGACACAGCAGGTAGTGGTCTGCTGTCTCAGAGGGCGTAGCCGGAGGCAAGTCTATTGTCTGGAGCTGGGCGGTTACAGGTGAGCGCAGCAATCAGTTCCTAGCCTAAGGAAAGATGCTTAATCCTTAAAGAAATGCCAAAGTTGGGAGGGGGAGGGAAGTCAGCTACAGGAGGTTACCAGAGAAGCACAATAAAATGCAGATTTAAGTCCTTGCCTTTGGTATTGATTAAGAGTTTTTAGAGAGAAGGTCATCTCCTTTCTTCTTTCTGGTACAGAGAGGGAGGCACCTTCTACAGATAGAGATTTACCTTACAAATGTAAGTGTCCTAACAAAGGGCAAGTTCGATTCCTCAGAGCCTCCTTCCCTGTCCCAGTTTATCAAAAGCAATCAGCCTCAAATAATCCTGATGCCAAAGAGACATATCTTGGGGTGGCCAATTCCAGGTCCCCACAGTCCCGCCTTTGAAACTTTTTAAAGTTTCACAATCCAGAAGCTGAGTGGTAGATTGTTTCATCTCACTGAACACATTTCTGAGTCCTGGTAATAGATCAGTCCAGTTAAAGCCATTTTAGAAGGCGGCGATGCAGGTGTGCTCCCAAAGTTAAGCCTATATTTTGGAAGCAAGCAATCAGGTATTTAATAAGTATTTCTATGGAAATAAAAGAAAAACAAGGTTAATGGTTGGAGCAAATTATAAACTAGTTCCTGAGTCCAGGAGGCAGCCAGTCAAGAAGACTTCTAGATGTTAGAGTCAAAACATCTTTAGCAGCTTGAAAGGTCTCTGATGATGTCATCGGCATTCAGGTATCTTTCTGAGTGGCTTACAGCTTACAAAGCAAAAGACAGGAATCTCTCAAGTTTCTATCAAGTCGTTCAGCTTTAGTTAGCAAGGCTTCAGGAAAAAGAGCAGGTTCAATTCTCAATGATTCCAACTGAAAATGAGGTAAAAAAAAATTGAAAACATTAGTTTGGAGATTTGTAACCAGATATTTCAGTAGAAGAATTCAGGATCCAGTCCAGTTCACAGGTAGAAAAAAAACCTCAAAGACAATTAACAAAACTAGGATCCAACATCCACAAATGTGTATTATAGTTTTTCACTGAAACATAGTTCTTCTCTCTAAAATCACCCTCATTTTTACCAAAGATAGCCAAATTAAGACTAATTGGTTTGCAAAATAAGTTTAGTTTCAAGAAACTTGGCCCAATTATTTACATAAGTGCAGCAAGAATAGCAATTGATCATATAGGCTCTTAAATCTGCTTTGCTGGAATTCTTTGAGGAATCTCAGATTGAACTTTAAAGGTCTCTCGAGGCCAGAAAAGCCAAGCCAAGGACTTGCCGTCAGATTTTGCCTGCAGTACCTACAGATTTGGGTGGATTCCTCTCTTCTTGAGGTCCCCCAAAATATTCCGAGGTTCCTTACATCTGCCAGATAAGCAAGCTTCCTTACTTACCAGGTAAGATTGCTGGAATCTCTCTCTGTAAAGCAGGGTACCAGGCCCTTATTTCCAAGTGGCTTGTTTACACAAAGTCAACCTTATTCCTCAAAGGCAGTATTGTCATATCCGAGTCTGTATGTTTCTCTCAAATATGACATTCCAGTCAAAGCCTGGGTAATATAACCAATGTTTCCAATTGTGTCCTGTTATAAGGAGAACAGATTCTTATTGAACTTATGCAAATAACTATATTGCCATGAAATAACCATACTCACAAAGAGTTTCCAAATTCTGGAGGGATCAGGTAGGGAGAAAAAGATAAATGTTTCAGCTTTGCTCACAAAGGTATAATTTCACCAAATTGCTAAGTCATAGTTAGCACAAGAGAAAAGATTTCCTTAAATCTGAGAAAACAAAACAACACATCAAAAACAATATTTCAAACAAAAGTCTTAAAAAAATTATAATCATCCTCAGTTCATTCAGTCCTGTATAACCGGTTCTTGATCTTAATCTTCTGTTAGCAGTTTTATGAGGTCATCAGTTTCTCCATTAGATTTCTGTAATTTCTTACCCAGAGTTCAGTTCTATGATCTCAAAGTTTATCAGAAAACTGTGTTCCAGAGTTAAGTGTCAGAGTCCTTTCCATTAATCCCTCTGAAGATTGAGACATATTTGCAAAAGAAACCTTGCAAAAGGTTTCTTTTCCCCTCCTCCTTTTCTCCCCATACTGTCTCTCTTCCATTTATAAAATTTTATCACTTTAAAATGTTGTATAAATAGAGTCATACAGTATATAAGCTTTTGGATTGGCTTTTTTCCCCTCAGCATAAATCCTTGTAGAGTCATCAAAAAAAAGCTGCTATAAACATTGGTGTACAAGTTTTTGTGTGGACATAAGTTTTCATTTCTCTGGGGTAAATGCTCAGGAGTGCAATTGCCTATGGTAATAGTCTGTTTAGTTTTATAAGAAACTACCAAGCTGTTTTCCAGAGTGGCTGTGCTGTTTTACAGTCCTAACAGCAATGTATCAGTGATCCAGTTTTTCTTTGCATCCTTGTCAGCATTTAGTGTTGTCACTATTTTTATTTTAGCCATTCTTATAAGTGTGTAGCGATATCTCATTCTCATTTTAATTTGCATTTCCTATGATGTTGAACATTTTTTTGTGTGCTTATTTGCCATCTATATGTCTTCTGTGAGATGTCTATTCATTTCTGTTGCCCATTTTCTAAATGAATTTTGTTTTAACTGTTGAGTTTTGAGAGTTCTTTTCTTGGTACTACGCTTTTGTGGGTTATGTGGATTGCAAATATTTTCTCCCACACTGAAGTGTGTTTTTCATTGGCTTTCACAGAACAAAAAAGTTTCTCATTTTGATATGTCTGGATAATTGAAAGACTATTGTGGTTATGAGTGAAGTATGCAATCTGAGTATTTCTCATTATTATCTCAAAATTATCAGTTGTATGGGTTACCAGAGGGATGGTTGTGAATTTTACAATAAGATTTTATCTGGAAAGGAAAATATAAAAACCTATACTACTAATAAATAGCTAACATTTATTGAGCACTTTCTATATGCCAGACACTACTATATAAGGCAATTGTTCTTATTATTACAACCTCACAATGGTGACGTGAGGGTGCAGCCAGGCGAACGAAGCCTGCTTAGCCTTCTGATGGATGAATCCAGAGACAGGTAGACAAATTATTGAAGAATGACACCTTATATTTTTGTTCCCTTCAGAGAGAAGCCACAAATGGAGCAGGAGAAGTTCTTGAGTTTCCTCAGCGTATTTATGCTTTAACTGAGAAAAAAAATCTGAGTATTCCCAGGAGGGATAAAGCATTTCTTGAGATAACCTAAATAATGAACAGGAAGTTAAGCTCACTCTACTTCCCAGTGGCATAACTATGCTCCTTAGGAGCTAAAAGTTCAATGTTTCAGAAACAGTTTTGCCCCAGAAATAATCATGCCTTTTCTGGTAACTCTGAAAAGATCTGCATTTTGGGGTATCCAGGACATTATAATGTCCCCGTTTTTCTAAGTGTGTTTTCGATAGCCAGTTTCTACAACTTTCACAATCGTAGAAGCAGAAGGGGTTGTTTTCTATTGTCTGAAGTGAACTCTACAAAGAGAATATTTAGAGGATTTCAATGTTATTTGTTACGCCTATCGAGAGGCCTCGAAGTAAATCATCTACATTTTAATATCCAAGGTATGTCTTCCTCTCCGTCTACATCTTAATGTTCCCCTGTCTCCAAAGATCTCACACTTTCCAGCAAAATTTAAAAGGTCTGGTTAAACCTATTAAAAATTCAAATTTGAAAGATTATGAAAATATGCAATGATTAAAAGGAATTTCTTAAATTTTATATTCTAAAATCACCTGGAGAGATTTTTTTTAAAAAATACCAATGTTTGGGACCGACTCAACCCAATTAAATTGGAATTTCTGGAAGTGGGACCCAGGGATCAGTATTTTTAAAAGCTTTCCAGATAATTATAATGCACAGCCAGGAAAAATTTTGAAATGAAATTTTATAAGTAATGGAAAAATACTAGGAAAGTAGTATCTCTAGAAAGTCTTAATTTTTAAAATTCATTTTTTCTATATATTTGCATTTTTGTTTTAATTCTATATTGTATAATACATTGATTTACTTTTGTCATTTAAAAAGAAGTGAAATGAGACAAATAAACTTTCCAGTATTAATTGTAACAACACTTAAAACTTAACAGATTTAATTTTTTTAGTGATATACAGAAAATATAATTAGATTATATCATTATTAAAAATATGTGGCTGTTTCTTATACCAATGTGTGGATTATTTCTATTATGAGAGCAATTATATAATTTTGGCAAATTACATTGTCTCAATTAAAAAGTAGCTGGCCTGTTAAATCAAAATGTCCAAATGAAATAATAAATTAAGGAAAATGTTTGGCTTAAAATAAAGAACGTTAGAATTGAAACATGTGGATTAACTCTGCATTTTTACAATAATAGGAAAGATAGAGAAATGGTAGATTTTTCTTTTCATAAAGGTTTTTCAACTTATATGACTTTTTTTCCTTTGGTATACCTATTATATTACTGAATCTAGATTTCCTCTTTTGATAACCAAATTCAAAAGATTTAAAAAATAAGTTTTGCAGAAATGAGGCAATATTACTAGTGGTGTATTCTTCAGACAGATCTCACAGCTATTTTCAAGATATTTTGATCTCAGTTACCCACTCTGAGGACCTTCTAGTACAGACACAATTATATTTCTTTACATAGGTTCCAGGACAGTTTTATAAACATGCTCTTATTTGATCTGTTTTCTCATGGCTATTGATTTAGCTTTCCAAAATCACTGAGTACTTTCGATTGCATCAAAACTACTGTTAGTTCCCTGCGTAGTGATTCATCTCTAGTGCAACTGGGATCTGATTCCGACATTATTCCAGTGAATGGATACCAATTAATTCTTCAGTGTTATTAAGACCTAAGTTTATGATAGTCACAAAATAAAAAAATCTTATGATGCAAAAACTTTTATATTAATAAACTATAAATATATACTTCTAAACATATCTATGAAATTAGAACATGTGTCACCAGCTTCTTGACTACATAATAGGATTTTTAAAAGATTTCAATTCTATTTGATAAACTTGGGAATAAACACACTCAAGAACATTTAGAGGTAAAACTGATACATTTAACAGGAGAGAAGATATGTGTAAGTGGCTAGGTGACACGGATCACATGTTATATGTGTTAATGTAGGAACTTTAAATATTTTCTTCTTGTGAATCTTAAAATTATTAATCCTAAGCTATTCAATCTTAATATTGATGTAGAAATCTAAGCCATACCAAGTAGAACTATTGTATCACTACCCTTTGTATTGTCATGTATCTGGGGATAAGTAGTATATTAAAAAAATTCTGTTGTGAGAATGATTCAACTTTACTAGGCAGAACTCCTTGAGGACAGTTTATGATATTTGTAATGGAATTAATCAGATAACCCATTCATTAATTCAATGTTTATAGGTTTTCTTCTCGGCTCTAGGCATTGTGCTAGGCACTGAAGATGAAAAGCTCAGTGACACAGCTCCTTGCTTCTAGGCACTCACAGTGCAGAAACAAAGATGTTGAGTCGTAGACTCTGGGGAACTTTGACCCAAACTCTGTACCTTCCCTGCTCTGTGTAATAACTGCTTTCCACAGCCTCCGTTAGACTCCAGAAACTGCAGGCTGTTAGACGGATGAGAAAGTTCTCACGTTGTGGGTTAATTTGGAGTTAGGCACATTCAGTGTGAATACACCCTCTCCTTCCAAAAAAGGGGTTGAGGAAACTCAGAAAAATGCATTCCCTAAGAAAGGCCAGTCAAGAATACTGATTGTAAAAATCAAGGTTAAGGAAAATAATAGATTAGTCTCTTGAAGGCAAGAGTAAAGTTAGTAGTGTAAATGCAATTACTTTACCATTGCTGGAGATGGGTCACAAATCTGACGCTTCAGTTTCTTTGCAGCCAAAGCAAAGAGAAAAATATGACTAGTTACAATTTTATATTTTCCACATAGAGCTTTTTCTGGCACTGAGCCCCAAAAGAAATTTCTCCCATGGGTCCTTTTATAAAGAGGTCACTGTGTAATATACTATTTTCAGGCACTATATCCTGGGAAGTGTAACAGTGGGTTTCCTATGGCTACTTCTTAGAACATCCTTCATTTAAACCAAGGGCACAATGCCAAAGCTCAATTCAGCAAGAAATTCAGAGAGGCAAAACACAGCGATCTAAAAATGCAGATAGCTCTCTGATGATTTGGCTTGATTGAGAGATAAAATTTAGAATACCTAGAGGGATAGATAACTTTTCTAAAAGGGAATTCTCCATAAATGTATTTGTTAATTCAATTCTTGATGAAAATTCTGCAACAGAAAGTTCAGGGTTATATTTTGTATGTAAATCTGTAGTAAAGATATCCTTCATTGTTAATTAGAGATGGAATTATATACTTTAGGTAGTCAACTAAGCAGAAGGTAAAATAGAACACTTCTGGAAATTAAGTGGTCTAAACCAGAATTTATTTATACTACAAAACATGCATGAAGGTGGCTTAGGAAGTACCTGCAGAATAACCAAAGTTTTTCTCATAAAAAATTGAATGGTGAATGACTTTCACCCTGAGAACATTACGCCATAGAATATGACTCTGGTAGTTTTGGATTATTTTTCCATAGTAGTTAAGGCCAATCACCCACTGTGGTCATCAAAAGAAGTCTGAAAACTTCATCCTTGCAATGTCTAATTTTAGGCATTGTGATTTTTCTTGTCAACCTTCCAGACTTCTACTAGCAAAATACACCAATAAGTCAGTAATTAGCTGGCGTATTGTTTACACTTGTTAGATCATTTCTACTTGATTAAAGCTGGTTTGATAAATCAGTTCCACTCTCTGGCCTGTAGTTGAGCATATTTGGGCTACATTTAACTCTCTCCAAATGCACTTGAACTCGTGTGATTCTCTTCAATTGCCACCCCTTCCTCCCTCCCTTCCTTCCCTTTTGTCACCTTAAATTTTTTGTGTGTGTGTGTGAGGAAGATTAGCCCTGAGCTAACCTCCACGCCAATCTTCCTCCACTTTGTATATAGGATGCTGCCACAGAATGGCCTGATGTGCAATGTGTAAGTCCAGGCCTGGGAACTGAACTCACAAATTCTGGGCCGCTGAAGCAGAGCACGCAAACTTAACTGCTTCACCACCAGGCTGGCCTCTAGATCTTTTTTTTAAATAAGGAAGTGATTTTTGTGGTTTATTCGTTTTGTTCTCTGAAGGAGATCCCAGAAAAAAGTTTATTGTATTGTATGCCTCAGTATATGTCCACACGTTCTTTTCTACGAGTAGTTGTGGGTCACAGAAAACCAACATGAAGCCACTGAGTTATTGCTGTTCTGTGGACCCTGAGCTTCCTGAGCATGCTAGTAAAGTAGATGTGTACTGAGAACCCTTGGCAATCAAAATGTACGTGTTCTGAGACTTTTGAAAACACTGTAATATGTGAAATTGTTCATAAAATACAAGAAAGCTAACCTACAGTAACAAACTGCCATGTGGGGCTAACAGTCTTAAGCCATTGGCTTGGTTCACAGACTTGTTGATTGGTTTATCTCCCCATGGCAGCCCCTCAATGAGCCCAATTCAATTCCATGCATCAGTGAAATTACTAATAGTTGAAATTCTTCTACCTTTGGATTTACTCGAAAAGACTCAAAACCACCAATTTAAATCTATAACTGCCTAAAGTAAATTTTGCGGAAGGTAGAGGAGGAATTATAGATTTCATTGATGAAATTAGTATCCCAAATGAGTATTACACATTAAAACTTTCTGAGGCATAGTGGTGTAATGAAGAGGGTAGACACTCAATTTAGAAACAGACACTTTTTAAAAATTTCTGGAATGTCCTCCTACTAGCAAGAGTCTCAAGTAGATTTCTTAACTATTCTAGGTATTATTTTCCTTATCATAAAATGGAACAGTCATTCCTATCAATGTCACATGATTGTTGTGATAACCAACAGACATTACTGAGTGCTGATAAAAGTATATTGTTTCACAGAGAATTAAAGTAACGTATGTGTATTTCCCTATTAGCTAGATCTTTTTTTTAAGACAAAATCTGAACTTGCAACTTTATTTGTGTGCCCTCAAATCCAGTGCTAGGTGAATATTACAATTTAAGTGGCTACCATTATGTTTAAGTTGTATAATTTAATTACAGGTCTATCGATAGACTATGTGGAAAACAAGCTTTATTGGATCAGTTCAGGAAACGGAACCATAAATAGATGCAACCTGGATGGCGGTAATTTAGAAGTAATAGAGTCAATGAAAGAAGAATTAACAAAAGCTACAGCCCTCACCATCATGGGTAAGTGCAATGGTTCTATAGCTGGGGTGCTTCGTATTGATTGGGGGTTGACTAATTATGACCTGTTAAAAGCTCGGAAAAGTTACGGCTCCATTAGCACTGGAAGCACATTCAAATTGCACATCTCTGTGAGGTTTTCTTTTCTTTTTTTAACCTTAGCAAACAAATTTGTAAGATTATTCAGATCAGGGACTTAATGCTGTTAGCAATACTAACTTTACTGTTATTGATTCTTGGCTTACTGTGACTTGTAGCATTTTACGATTATTTTTTGTGTTCCACTGCAGTGTTCTAAAGTGCAAGGGCCTTGTGTGTTTGTCATATTAAAGTCAAATCTGGCATATCTCTGCTTATAAAGGATAGCTTGATTCACACAGATAATTCAAGAGACAAGGCCACAGGGTCCATTGACCAGTGATCGAAATTATTCTCCCTCAAGTAATTCTTTCCCAGACTTAGGAAAGAGTAGAGATTTTACTGATTTAAGCCTTATTTCCATTCCTTTTGTTCAGTCTTCAGGAAAAAACAGGTGCCAGGCGAGTAAGGTGATTGGGAAACTAACAGGGAGGTATGGCTTTCCATAGAACAAATAACCAACCTCTACTGTATTTTTATTAGAAACTGATTTTCGAAATGTGAATTTTAATTTAAGAAGATAGTTTGGGTTTTAAAAATATGTTAAGAGTGGATACTATAAAGAAGTGCTTTGGGGCCTGCCTGGTGGCGCAGCAGTTAAGCACGCACGTTCTGCCTCTACAGCCCGGGGTTGGCTGGTTTGGATCCCGGGTGCAGACATGGCGCGGCTTGGCAAGCCATGCTGTGGTAGGCATCCCACATATAAAGCACAGGAAGATGGGCACGGATGTTAGCTCAGGGCCAGCCTTCCTCAGCAAAAAGAGGAGGATTGGCAGCAGTTAGCTCAGGGCTAATCTTCCTCAAAAAAAAAAAGAGCTTTTTAGTGAGGGTGACTGCATCTTTGCTTAGTGGATGGCTGGCTCTCAGCTGAAGTTAATAGTCAGTCAGCAATGTAAGGATTGGACATTCCACAAAGAATCTCAGCAGGTACATTTGGCTCCAGGGAATCCGGAAACTGATTTCATATTTGCAATTCTGAATATCATGAAGCTTTCAGGATAACTT
Source organism: Equus przewalskii (assembly GCF_037783145.1). Classification (NCBI taxonomy): domain Eukaryota; kingdom Metazoa; phylum Chordata; class Mammalia; order Perissodactyla; family Equidae; genus Equus; species Equus przewalskii. The sequence continues at coordinate 23,599,985 of NC_091847.1, read as the reverse complement.
TTAAAAGAACATATACTGTTTAGAAAAAGTCAGAATATATTTTTTAAAGTTGATTTATGTAAGTAATAAATTAGGTCTTTTAATTTAATATTCTGCAATCTTTAAACTCTTCTACTATTTCCCAGATTTAATGAGAGTTTTTTGTTTTTGTTAATGACTGTTCATGAGTATATGAAGTTTATAAGTAAATAATCATTAGTTGAGAAAGATTTAAAACTTCATTTTCTAGAAAAAAATGTTTTTATCACCTTTGATTCCAATTAGATTAAAAATATTTGAATGAAAGTGAATAAGGTTTAGGTATTGCAAGTTATCATTTAAAACAGGATGAGTCAGAAAATAAGGCTAAAATTGTTTAATTCAGTTCAGTTCAACACATATGTAGCACCTTTGATGTACAGACATTGTGCTTGGCTCTGAAGTATGAATATAGACATGAACACTAGTCTCAAAAAACATACATTTCTGTGAGGGAGGGAGAGAAAAGGAGATTGTTTCAACCAATCATTAAGTACTAAGATGCTCTCTATTGCAGTTTTCATGGCTGAGAAATACAGATTTAAATATATTGGTCTACATCAGAAAATTGCAAGACTCACTTGGAGATGTAGGTGAATGCACTTTTGAAAAAGTAGAATTTTATGCAGACATCAAAGATGGAGCCTGGTGTCACTTAATTTGATTCTTAAAACACTCTCTAATTTTACCTAGTTGGGCATTTTTAGATTTTTGACAATAGTGGCTTTCTTTCGCTATAGTTTTGTTCCTAAATTACTATCTTCTTGCTATCACTTTCACCAATTTTTTTCCTATTGTTTTTCTCTTGTTTCTTATAATCAGTGTTTTTTAAAAATGGGCTTTCTCCAGATGAGGGATCTAAACTTAAAAAAAAATAATCTTGTTTTCAAATTTTTCCAATTTTCTTTCTAGCCTTTGGGCAATTCCTGTGTATTTGTAGAGCATTATGTTGCCATTCTTCTCAGTGTGTGTTTTCAGAAGACATCTATCTATCTATCTGTCTGAGATGTCTGTCTATCTATCTATCTATCTATTTGTTGTACCTGACAAGTAGGTTGTTTTGGAGCAGGAACTTATTCACAATTGTCTTATAAGGCAATAAGGGGAAAAAAAAGATTATTTTTTATATTTTGTATTATTACCCTTGACAAATTAACAAGAAAATGTTGTTTTATGTACATTTGTACATATTTTAAATCACTTGAATAAAAATAAACAGAGTTTAAATTCTGAAAGTGGTTAGGCAAGCTGCAACAATCCCCAAATCACCACCCACATTATATTTTCAAAAATTGAATTCCAATATACTTTATGAAATCAACCCAAACTAGCAAATAATATAACCAAAGAATCCAATAAATTAGAGGAAATGTTAAAAATCTGTCATAGCATTTCAAGGAACATCATTGACTTTTTTGTGAATGTATATATGTGTGTATATATATATATATATATATACACTATAAAAATCATTGCCTCATAGAAAAATGTAAGGCTTTATTTCTGCTACTAACATGATTTCTCCTGACCCTGCTGAGTAGGAAATGAATACTACACTTACAGAATTCAATGCTATGAACACAGTCGTAAAAAATGAAGCAATAGTCCATTTTAGCAAAAAAAAGAAAGTCATTTAGTTTTATTCCAAGAAAGAATAGAAGAGAGAAAGTTTGGGTGCAATCACAATGCCTATATTGTGTCAGCGCTGTGAATCTGATATGGCGTCAGTGCTGTATGCGAACTGAACCTTACGTAAATTAAAATTCTTTTGACAAGTGAATGGTTATGTACATGTACACCTCTCTGCCACTATAATTTCATTAATCTTGAAAGATAAAAATAAATATAATAAAATGTATTAATGCCTCTATTGTCAATACATTAACTGAATATATCAAAATATATCTAGCAGTTTGAGGGTTTAAAATTTAAAGGCAATCACCATAAACAAACAGAGGGGCAACCTCTATTTTATAAAGTTTCCCAGCTTAGCTCTGAACTTGCCTTTCTCCTCAGATTCCCCCTTCTTCTCTCAGAACCTTTCTACTTTTTTACTTTGGGGATGAAATAAAGGATGATGACCCATTTCCTGCTGAGGCTGAATATTATAGTTATATAAAAAAGGCAATAAAAAAGTAAAACAGAAGAACCTTACTACTATCCAGGGGATTACTGATGATTACAGTTACAAATGTTTCAGAAAAAATTTGCCTACAATGATTCTGAAATTGTACATTCAGAAAACAAATAATTGTGCTATGAAGTAACCAGTTATTTACCAATATATGCCAGCTCCTTGGAGAAACTACTTAGGTGATGGATGATAACTTACTAAAAGTTTGTGTTTCATTAAAATTGGAGTGCTTTTCCTAAAACTGAGTTAAAAATTTCTTTGGACACTTTTCAAAAATTGTTAAACCTCACAGATTATAAATTGTAACCACTTGGGGTTCCCAGTTTTACTTGAAATCGTATATACCAAGTGAATTGAAAAGATCTTTGAAATATTAAAATTAGATAAAGCAGAAGATTAAAATAAAGCAACTATTTGATGATTCAACCAAGTCCAAGACTCTAAGACCAAGATTGCTACATCCAAGTTTCATAAGCACTTTGATACTTCTTTCAAGGGGTAGAGCTTAATTTACCTCCCCTTAAGTGTGGGCTGGACTTAGTAACTCATTTCTAATGAATAGAATAAGGCAGATATGATGGTGTATGACTTTGTAGATGAAGTCATTAAAGGCATAAGCCTTCCTCCTTGTCCTCTCTCTTGGATCACTAACTCTGGGCCAAGCCAGCTGACACGTTATGAGGTCACCCAAGCAGCCAAAAGGAGAAGTCCGCACAGCAAGGAACTGAGACCTCCAGCCAAGAACCATGTGAGTGAGTCATCTCAAAAGCAGAACCTCTAGCCCCAGTCAAGATTTCAGATGACTGCGGCCCAAGCTCACACTTTTCAGCAATCTCAAGAGAGATTCCAAACCAGAACCATCCACATAACTGCTCCAAGATTCCTGACTCACAGAAACTATTAGAGACAATAAATATTTATTGTTTTAAGATGCAAAAGTTTTTGGAGTAGTTTGTTAGATAGCAATAGATAACTAATTCTTAGGTCTCTCCATCCACAGAGCACTCATTCATTTACGAACAGATTTACAAATTCAAATACTTATTTAATGGAGTCAGGCCAATTATGAATGGTAAAGTGTGCTAGGTGTAATAACACCCAGTAGCTCCAAAATGATGTTAAGTAACAAATGAGTCTAGGCTTCTGTATCTAGAGTCACTTGGGAGTGGCAGGAAGTATAGTGATAAAACTGAAGAGAGCTAATTCCCCACTTGATATAGAACACCTTTCAGCTCCACTTATTTTTACCATAAAGAACATTAACCAGTTTTTATTTTTCAAGAGAAGCAAGAAATCCAGAATTTTATTTTAAATCTCACAATTTTTAAATGTTACCAAGAAATCACAATAAAAAAAGAAATACCATGTAGGCTAATATACCATATAGGCTAACTGTGAAGGCTCACACAATACAAGCCAAGGAAACTAACAAAAAACAGACAACCACAACAACCCTCTGTGTGCTTTATTTAGCCCAGAGGGCACCAGTTAGTTGCCACTTCTGGTGTGATTATCATTTATACTGGTGATATTTAATTGTTGAGAAAAGAGGATGGAGTTAAGGGACCTAACGCCCAGCTGGCATAATTTACAGAGGAGAAGGTGGCCCTCTCCTAGAGGACAGGACTATGACTTCTCACCAAAGTTTTGTGGTCTTGCTTGACCAGATCTTGTATTCTGCCTGAGGTATATACAGTTGGAGAACACATCGATGTGAGATCTACCTCTTCACTGAGTTCAACTGTTGACAAGGAAACGTAACTTCTAGATATAGAGCTTGCACCCTAACAGCAATCAATACCCAAGACTGTTCGTTCTTTCAACAGATATTTATTAGTGCCTACTATATGCTAGGCACTGCTATACATGGTGGTGAGAATCCTGACTTCATCAAACTCGGAGAGAAGCAAGGAAGACAATAGGGGAACAAATAACTAAAAACATACAGAATGATAGTAACTGTTAAGGACTGAAAAAAGAAAAAAAGCAAAAGGCACAATAGAGAAAAGAGAAAGGAAGTATATGGGGTGGAGATGAAATTTTAGGTTTTAGATTGAGTGGCCAAGGAAAGTTTTACCAACATAGTGACTTCTGAGTAAAAATCTGAAGAGATAATGAGGGAAGAGTGAAGGAATGCCCTGTGAACCAACAAAAACTGCTTTAGCTGTTCATTTATTTTTCAGTTTTTGTTATGTTTTTAAATGCTTTGTTTTAAAAAAATATATAAAAAAATAATTTAATTATATCTAAATAAGTCCTCCCAGGTGATTGTGGTAATTTACCAGGTCAGACGTCTTTCAAGTTTACCATGGTTCATATATGGTATTGTCTGTGGTTTACATTTTCTCCAGTGAAGGAGACCAAGGGATGAAGTTCTGACCAAGGAATGAAGTTCACTTGGTCAGAAGTGATTTACACATTGTATACCAAGGCTGTTTGATGGGGACTCAACAGCTTTTGCTATGGACCGAGTGTTTGTTTTCCCCCAAATTCATATGTTGAAGGCTTAATGTGATGGTCTTAGGAGTGGGGTCTTTGGGAGGTAAGAGTCTTGACGGTGGAGCCCCTGTGATGGGATTAGCATCCTTCTAAGAAGAGACCAGAGAGCTAGCCTCTCTCTCTGCCATGTGAGTATACAGCAAGAAAGTGCAGGCATCTTGATCCTGGATTTCGAGCCTCCAGAACTGTGAATGATGTTTCACAGAACAGAATAGAATATCCAGGATATATAGAAAAGAATATGAACAGCAGCCCAAACTAAGATACTTTCCAGTTACTACATATATGCTGACTAGCCTGTAACTTTCAACATCAAATTCTTCCCTTGTCAATTATCTTTACTTCCAAAGATAAATTATTATGGCAAGTTGTCATGGCATCTGTGGAATGTTACAAATGATGGCAGGTGACAGGCTGTGAGTCTGATGCATTTAGTGTTGTTAAGATCTTTAGACTGAGACCTCACAGAGTCATACCAAAATCTAAGTTTAGGAATCCTATACACTGTCTTCTTACAATAAGATGGCAAGTCTGAAATATTGGCCACATAGCTTTCAGCATCACAGCAACATGTAGCTGTCACAGTATGACAGTTAACAGACAGGTGGTATGGTTCCCTGATGGGGAAACAGCCCAGGCCGCGGCAGTGAGAGTGCCAAATCTTTTTTTTTGAAGAAGAACATTAGCCCTGAGCTAACTACTGCCAATCCTCCTCTTTTTGCTGAGGAAGACTGGCCCTGAGCTAACATCCATGCCCATCTTCCTCTACTTCTATACATAAACAATACAAGATGGGTAGTAGTCTTGATTGTGTGGTTAAATCATAGACTTTTAGAACGGAATGTAACCTTAGAGATCGTTAAAATTACTGTCTTTATCAATTAAAGAAGTGTAATTTAGATTCCTACTATTCACTAACCAGCTGTGGATATGGGATAATTGCTGAAATCTAGGCCTTAATTTTCTATTCTGCAGAAATATGAGCCTTGACCATATGAGCTACCAAGTCTTAACAACTTTATATGATTTTATCACTAATGGGTTGATTCAGGATATAGGAAATAATTTTAAATAAGCTGTTACCTAACTCGAAAAAATATAGGAGAAACAATAAAAATTGTGAATAAAAATCAAGTTCACTTGTAAAGTTATGCTAATCAGAGTTCATATTAATCTGTTTCAGAAGTCAGGCAAAGTTGTTCAATTTTGACTTTCAGTTGAGAATTTGGTCAATGTTTACGACATAGAATTGCTTAAATTACTTGTCTTAGAATAGGTTTGTACTTTTTGTAGATATCTAAGTATTTATCTCCACCATTCATCTTAGAATTACTTGGAAGGGGCTAACTCCTCTTTAAAATGAAATAAACTTTGAGTCACAAGTAAAGGAAAAAAAAGTTTTTTTAAATTACACATTTTCTATGAATACTTAGGCTCTCACAGCTGAATTTTTCTATCAATCACAGCTTAAATCTACTGTTGACCTGTTTCAAGTAGCAATTTGCCAGAATAGGATTAATATGTAAATATTAGAAGAATATTGAATTTTGGCTACTATTAGAATCAATTCAGGAGGAGAAAAAGGCATATTCTACGTGCATTTTCAGTCTCCAATCAGAAACAAAGTCAGTCATGTAATGAGTAAAAAGCCTGCTTCTGTTGATTTGGTTATGCACACATTTCTTTTAAATCAGTGTTAACAAAATAACTAATCGTTTGCCCTTTAGAGAGCCCTTGAAAGGCTTTAACAAATGTAACCCTTAGGGACATTTGTTCATACTTTTCATAGGCTCACTTCACAAATTTGAAGTCATCATAATAGCTGCTATGGAGATTTCCAGCACGTGGATAGTTTGCTATGGGAAAGCCAAGTCTATCGGATTAAAATGCTTTCAGAACCATCTGAATATCAGAGAAGGTCGTATTTATTTGCTTAAGGATGAATACAATGTTACTGTTGTTGGAGATTAAATGTTTCCAATGTTCCCACTAGAGTTTCTACAACAAAGTGCTTAACAATTGTCTAATCTCTCTGCTGACTGAAACTCTAACCGCAAAAAAATTAGTCTTTACCAACACTAACACTTAAGCTGTCTTGGCTGCAGAACTGTGAATGATATTTCACAGAACAGAATAGAATATCCAGGATATATAGGAAAGAATATGAACAGCAGCCCAAACTAACTAAGATACTTTCCAGTTACTACATATATGCTGACTAGCCTGTAACTTTCAACATCAAATTCTTCCCCATTTTTAAAGATGATCTTGTCAATTATCTTTACCAGCTGTCAGATTTAGTGAATATAGTAGCTTCTGCTTTCAAATACAATACCTAGTAGTTCTAAAATTATATTACTGTTTGTTTTTCTTAGATATTTTGTCTTAGTGTGTAGCAGTTCTTTTTAAGGAAATTTTCTTTTATAAATATATTTAACTTTCCTGAAATAATGACACTCTAAAACATTTGCTTACATGATTTTCAAATACTTTGTACTATAAAATAAGGTATAGTCAGCTATGTTCTATTTAACTATTGATTACCTTGTTTTATGGTATAGAGCTTTTTTGATTCTTGGTGAATAAAAACCTTTTTCTCGTAACTTTTGGCATTTTCCTGATCATTAACGCCTACAGGAGACAGTGAGGTAAACTCAAGTTAATCAAGTTGCCATTCAATTCCAAGTGCCTTTGTCAGGAGGAGGAGGTTAAAACTATTGACTAAAATTAGGGTTTGTGGGTTACTTATGGATTACATTTAACAAATACTATTTCCCTTCCCCTTTTTTGCTATCAGCATGTGCAGTTTGAGAGCAGACTGCACATATGGTGTTCATGTTGAAGGGAAAGGTAGAAAAATCAATTCATAGAGCTGACAAAAAATATACAAATAAAACAAATGCACTGGCAGAAATGGGCTTATTGGTATTTGGAGACAATCAAGATGGAATTCAGGCAATGGCAGGTTGGTGACGTCTGCATTTTGTACTTTTAGGATGGGTCAGGAAGAGTTGGGGCAAATGCATCTTAGATTTAAAATAGAAATGAGGGTATGGGAATTATTCAGGCAGACTTGAAGAAATCTGTATGTCTGTATAGAAAATCCTTGGCATTTGGGAATTTAATGGCCAGCATCTTATTTAATCACAAGTAATCTGGATCTAGCCTGTTAAAATGTATCATGTAGTAATTTGCCAAGTTTTGTTAGGGCTGCAGTTTGAGTCCTGGCCACTATCAATGGTATGAGCTTGAATTTAAACCTCCACTCCATACTCACACCTATTTATGTTTTCTTCTCTGCTACTCCATTGCATACACAGTTACTCTCATTAAGATTCAATTGTACCTCTACATTTTTTTTGTTTTATGGTTCCATATGATCTTTGGAAATTATATTTACTATAATATTTGTAGATAGCAATTCCACAGTTAACAACACGTGTTCTTCTTGAATGTCAAGGGTTATCTACCTCTGCTTGTTGTTGATGCTATTAAGTTGATTCTGACTCCTAGTGACCCTGTGTACAGCAGAGTGGAACCCTGCCTGATCTTTTTGCACCATCCTGTCACCTTCTGGTGCTGTATCAGACAATCTTCCACTGCTATTCATAGGGTTTTCATGGCCAGTTTTTCCTAAGTGGGTAGCCAAGTCCTTCTTCCTAGTCTGTCTTAGTCTGGAAGCTCCGCTGAAACCTGTCCAGCAAGGTCACCCATCTGCCACAGCGTGGCTTTTTACCAAGTGGTGCCATGTCCACACCTGGGATCTGAACTGGTGAACCCTGGGCTACCGAGAAGCGAAACGTGCAAACTTAACCACTGTACCACTGGGCTGGCCCCGAGAGTGCCAAATCTTAACCACTAGACCACCAGGCCTGGCTGTCTGTATCTATAGATGTATCTCTATCTAAATCATCTATCTTTATCCACTGAAAGTTCTTGACTTCAATAGTCCTCCTTAAGAAGTCATTTCCTGTGTTTTGTACAATGCAAGTCCACTTTGCAGGTTGTCAAATGTAGGTTTTATTATGATTATTTTTTTAAATCAAAACTTCCTAATTATTTCTCTCCCTCTCAATGTGAAAAGAGGCTGAAACTTAAAGTTTCAAAGGAGTCCTTGCTTCTATGAGATTCCTCCCTCCCACCCTCCTTTCCTCTTTTTTCCTTTCTTTTAATCCCCCCTTCCTTCCTCTGTCGCTTGGATTGCTACCTTTCTTTTTATAGCTGATAGCTCTGCCCCTTTATTTGTTTTGTTTGTTTTCCTTTCACAGTCTAGTTAGGTACTTAATAACTTTTTGTTTGGGCAAATCCAAAGCCCTTTAACTTATTTTCACTCTCTGTATCTCCAGTCTCCAAGCTATCAAAACCTGCTGATCTGCTGCGGCACTCCCTGCTTAGCCACCCTCAGAGGCTTAAATAAGCACTCACAACTTACTGTGAAATGCTCATTTTTTTCCTCCTTTTCATTCACCGAAAGTTGTTTGTCACATGATTATTAGCTCACCTTATAGATAAAGGGAACTAGGGTCAGTAAAATTTGTGAAAACCCAGTCCTCTGAGACTCCAGCTCAGAGATCTTGACTCAAGTGCTGTTTCCCCTCCCAGGAACCGTCTTCCCTGTCACAACGTCCCCCTACTTTTCATTGACTCCTCCTCTACCTCTGCTTTAGTTGAGTGCAATCCATCCAGGCAACTGTTCCCCTGTGTCTGATGATGCCCTACTTATTTCTCTTTGTCTTGCTGTTTCTTGTTCCTTGATTGCTTTCTATGCTTATCAGCCAACCTAAAGACCAGCCTTCATTTACTTCAGCTTTGCCTCAGTGTGATGTGAGATCTTTCCTTCCTCTGAATCCCTTTCTGTTTTTCTAATGTAGTGGAGTATTTTTTGTCTTTCCTAATGTGTGAACATCTCTCAGTTCTCCATAACTTGGGACCACATTTTATTCATGTATGCATCATTCATGACCCACAGCAAGGTGCTTTACACTGAGTACATTTCAATAAGTAACAGCAGAATATATGAATAAATAAAACGACCATCTACACACAAAACATCTGCCACAGCAATCAAAATATATTTTCAATCAAAGCAGGCAAATGTTTATGCAGAATGATCACAACCATAAATATATTGTAGAATTTAAAGGTGTATTGAAATAAATATTAAAAGAAAATACTTTAAAATATAAGGATTTGAATTGAAAAGGGAAGAAAATGAATAACAAGATAAATGTGTAAAAGATAGTCATTTCTGGCACATGTTATATACACATATGTATATGAAATACAAGAAAAGAAGGGTTATATTGGATTGTGTTTCTTCTCAGAGGAACTAAACAGCTTAATGGAAAAAAATGCTCATAAACACACAGAATAAGTGAAAGATTTTTTAATCAAAACAAAAACTTTGGTGTCTGGAATGTTTTAGGCTCTTAAAGGTAGTCTCTCACAGCTGGGCCTAATTGCATTTTACTCTTTAATAATAATAATTGATACTGTGAATAAATACAACATTCCGGTATTTAATTTACAAATCTAACTCATGTAATTCTCACAGTAATCCCCTGAGAGAGGTACCATTAACACTGCTTATTCTGGAGGTCCCTGCTGAGGCTCAGCTAGCCTAAATTAATTGCTCAAGGTTACATAGGTAATAGTGTAGCAAGCTTTCTAATCCATGATTCTTAGACTTTAAAGCCTGTGTTTCTCCTAGGAATTTGTCCTGTAGGTGTACTTACACTCAGACGTATGTGCACTGAGAAGTATGCAAGAATATACTTTTTGGTGGTGCTTATAATTAGAAAAGTCTGGGGGAAACACCTACATGTCTATTACAAAAGACTAGCCAAGTGAATCATGGAATAGCTGTACAATGAAATATTACGCAGGTATTAAAAATGAGCTAAATGTATATATTGATTTGAACTAGTCTCCAAAATGTATTTTACCTGAAAATAACTGGCTTTAAAAAGTCTGTACAGATTGCTCCAATTTTTCTACATATGCATTTAATTAAAAAACAAATTTAGATGTATTTTTAATATCATGTGTTTTTATCTATGCTGCACTGTTTATCTCAATGACTATTATTTAGAGAGCATCTACTTTCTTCTGGGCAATTTACATGTGTTAGTGCTAACAGACACAGTAACCATGCAAAGGAGATACGTGACTGCATTCTTAACACTGAAAACAATGTGGGTTGTCCAAGGTCAAAGATCGGTCTCTAACGTAATTCTGTCTAACTTCAAAGTTAAAGTTCTCTTCACAATACCAGTGATTCTCTACCCAAGGTGATTTTGTCCACCAGGAACCATTTGGCAATGTCTGAAAACATTTTAGATTTTCACAGCTGCTGGGTAGAGAGGGTTACTGCTTGCATTCTAGTGGGTAAAAAACAAGGACGCTGGTAAATATCTTATGAGGCACAGGATAGCCCCCCATAACAAAGAACTATTTTGCCGAAAATGTCAACAGTGCCGAGGTTGAGACACCTGCACTATACCAAAAAAATTCCTTCTGTCCCTCGGAGATCAGTATGAAGCCTGATATTGTGACTGTTGGCTTGTCATCACAAATTTTGGTTAAAATAGAAATCCTTAAAAAGATAAATAAATAAAAGTGTACATCTGGTATTTATAAAAGCTGATGGTGTGAAATTGTGTTGGAGAGAAAGGTAGGGTGGCAGAGAAGGGAGGGAAGATATACTTGTTTTATGTTTGCTTGCTTTCTTTTCAGTGTGTATGTTAATTCTGCCTCACCCCTCAACCCTCATCCCAAGTAAAAACAAAACAAACAAAACATTCTTTCATTGCCCTCATCTTGGCTTCTATTAAGACAAAAGCTATCAGTTAAAATAATTCATACCAGGAGTAAATGACTAAAAGAGACTTCTGGAGGGTGTCTGTGGTTTAGGGAAGGATTTTATCTCAGTGACTTACCAGTGAGGCCCAGTGTTCAGCTGGAGCTTTTTTTTTTTTTAACTGAGGTATAATTGAAATAATGCTATATTACTTTCAGGTGTACAACGTATTGATTCGCGATTTGTATTTATTGCAAAATGATCACCTCAGTGAGTCCAGTTAACATTTGTCACCATACATAGTTACAAAAATTTGTTTTTTCTTGTAATGAGAACTTTTAACATCAACTCTCCTAGCTACTTTCCAATATGCAATACATTATTATTAACTATAGTCACCATGCTGTACATTACATCTCCCTGACTTTTTTATAACTGGAAATTTGTATCTTTTGATCCTTTTCACCCATTTCACTGACCCCCCCACTCCCACCTCAGGCAACAACCAATCTGGTCTGTATGTCCGTGGGTTCATTGTATTTTTTGTTTGATTTCTTTGTTTTTGTTTATTAGATTCCACATATAAGGGAGATCATCTGGTGTTTATCTTTCTCTGTCTGACATTTCACTTAGCACCGTGCCCTCAAGTTCCATCCACGTGGTTGCAAATGGCAAGATTTCATTGTTTTTTATGGCTGGGTAATATTCCATTGCATATAATGTATACCATATTTTCCTTCCATTCATCCATTGATGGAAATTTAGATTGTTTCAACGTCTTGGCTACTGTAAATAATGCTGCAGTGAACATGAGGGTGGAGAAGGGAGGGAAGATATGCTTCTTTTATGTTTGTTTTCTTTCTTTTTTATGTAACTTACTGAAGAAGTCAAGATTTACTTCTCTCATGCTTATGCTTATATACTGTAGATTATAATTGAGACTTATCTGTCCCAATTTTGATTCATTTACTCATTCAATAATTTATCAAGTGACCATGATGAGACAGGCACTATTGAGGTGCTAGTAACACAGCACAGCATAAAGCAGTGAGCAATTCTCTGTCATTAAGGGGCTGATAATCTCAGTGGAGGAAAACAGTGTATAAGCAAATAAACAAGTGAAACAAAGTTTGTCAGTTGGTGAAAGGTGCTAATGGAGAACATTCAACCAGGGCATAAAAATAGCGACTGCAGAGTTGGGTTGGGAAGAAAGAGCCAGAAAAATTATAATTTTAAGTAGAGAAGTCATGGCAATTTTCACCGGGAAATGGTAGCTGAGCAAAAATCTGAAGGCACTTAGAGAATGAGTCATTCAGGTTTGTGGGTGAAGAACATATAAGGAAGAGAGAACAGGAAATGGAAATTGGCTATTTGACCATACTTTCTAACACCTTTTGCTTTTAAAAGGAGATCCTAAATATTTTTTCTTAAAATAGTATATAGGTATTTAACTTACTTTCCCCCTCCATGGAACTTTTACTATGTTTAAAAAATGCCTATTTCATGTGGTTTTACTGTTGCCATTAAAGTAATCTACTAAAATACAATACATAGTTAACTTCTATATAAAATATTAGCTAAAAGTAGTAATCTACAATAACTTCTCTAAGGGAAAAGTTTTAGCTTCCATGTGTATGAAATTCTTAATGATCATGAAATTAGGTCTGCCCCCTGTGTTTTGCTTTATTTCCAATTTATTATAACAATGTTGCTGTTAATGATTACATATTCCAATAAGAAAGAAATTTCTAGTAGATATGACTATTTCAATCTGTTATAGTTAATGTTTATAGAAGTAATACACCATAAAATCAGTCACATGAGGAAAATAATTATAGTTATTTAGAACAAACTTAACTTTGAAGAACTCCTAGTTTACCACTTTAATTCCAAATGTTCTAAAGTTAAAAGCTTGAATGATTTAAATGTCTATGGCATTGTGGGGGACTGAAATTGGCCACTCCATGATATTTCTCTTTGGCATGAGGATTATTTTGGGCTGGTTACTTTTAAAAACTGCACACGAGAGAAACTCTGAAAAGTAGAAGTTACCCTTTGTAAGAGATATTTACATTTGTAAAGGAAATCTCCATCTGTAAAGGTGTCTTCCTCTCTATACGAGGAAGAAGGGGGGATGACCTTATCTCTAAAAACTCTTATCAATGAAGAAGGCAAGGACATAAATCTGCCTAATAACCTGACTCTTGTTTACTATACTTTTCTGGTAATCTCCCATAACTGACTCCCCCCAACTCCCAACATCCTCCTTTGTCTTTAGCTGAGGATGGTATTTAAGGTGAGTTCCTGTCATTTTGGTGAGTTACTCAATTTTTCTGGGTCTTTCCCATGTATACATGTTATAAAGCTTTGTTTAATTTTCCCCTGTTATTCTTTCTCATGTCAATTTAATTCATAGTCCTGCCAGAAGGACCTAGAATGGGTAGAGGAAATGTCTTCCTCCCCTACAGCATTGTATTATGCCAGCTAAAATTATCTAGATTTAGAAAAATTATTAACTTATTCTTTTAAAAAAGATTGACTTTTTTGAGAGAATGATCTCTAGATACCAAGTCATACATTTATAAAATATTATTCAAGAGAAAGCATTCATGAAACATGGAATATAATGCTTGAGAATGGTTCTATTAATTGAATCTTTAAAACAGATTAGAAAAATAATCCCAGTTGCTGTCTATCTCAAGGATTGAAAATATGTTAATTCTCTCAGATATATGAATGAACACCAGTGCAATTCTATTAGATATTTACATAATTATTGTGTTTATACCTGAATTATGTGAGCATATTCTACTTAAGAAAATATAGGTAATGAAAAGCTGAATAAATAACATATTATTTAAAAAGATTCAAATGATATGCTATTTACTTAAAAATTGTGTTTACAACCACTTTTCAGCAAAAGATCCAGTGATTTGTTACGCTTTTTATTGCATTTCTCTCTGTAATTTGACATATATCAACCAGTTTATTCTATATTCACTATAATTATGCTATATATTTTAAGTAATTCTGCTTTCAAATCATACATTTCAAAAAAGGATGTTACTTTTTAGTGTACAGTGAGCAATGTCACTTAGTTCAAAGAACTTCAAATACATCCACCTAAATTTTCTAAGCCATCAGTCTTCTAATTGCCGTAACACTATTCATTAAAGTAACAGTAATATATGAAATATATCCAGGCAATTTGCCCAGCACTAAGTATAGTACATAGTTGTCTTCTCTAAGTACTCAAACCACCGTTAATGAAAACTAATAGCCCATCAAAATTTACATTATAAGTACTACGAGAAATCTCCAAAGGACTATATGTGATACTATTCCAGCAATTTTTGTCACCTTAAATTGCTGTGTTCCAATATTTTTCTCTTCTTAATGATAATTACCTAATAGAATGGATAAACACCACAATTGCAAAGTACATCATAGTACTATTTTTTTAACTAGGTTGTAATTAGTGATCAGAGAATGGTCTCATTAACATAAATGGAATAATTAAATCATCTCAGCTTTACCATACTTAAAAGCATTAAATAGGGATTCTTTCCCCTTTTGAAAACTACTAAAGATTAACTTTTCTGGAATCACTTTCAGGAAAAAAAATTATGTTCTTTTTGTTTATGGGATTAAAAAAGAACAAATTTGAAAGTGTGTAATTTTTTGAGTAGAGACATAATTGTTTTATATTGCCCCATATCTCCCCTTTCATTTGAAAAGTAGAAATAGTAAAATGGTTAGAGTGGAAAAAGACATAGTGTGTTTTAGATTTGTAATTGATTTTTGAGTTAATATAACTATGACAGCATTCTAAATAGAGCTTGAAAATGAATCAAGAGAACCAAAGAGGTCATTCCTGAAGCCTGCTCATAGACTGTAGGTATTAGCTCATGTTGGAATGTAACAAATAACTTGGAATCGTATCATGATCTGGTGAGTATTATTCATTTAAACTGAAGTTAAACAATCAGACCTGAGGCCTACTTGGCAATTTTGTTCAGCCCAAATTAGACTTGGATAGATGATATCTGATCACAGAGGATCTTTCTGGGGCCATATATATCTAGATTTAGGTAAATTAAAAAAAAAAATTGTACCCGACCATCAGTATACATTTACATTTTTCTTTTTTCCCTTTTAATAATCAGTATCAGCGCAATCTCATATACTGTGAGAATATTGAACGTTGCAAAGTTGAAACAAATGCCTGCATTAATTTAATTCTAATTAATATTGTCCCATATTTAAACTATAACCATTCAAAGAATATCTGGAGTAGTATTGTGGGGAAAGAAGAGACCATAAATCCTGTGCACCTTTTAAAAAATACTATGCTTTTAGGTTTTTAAATTATAGATATAATTGTCCTATGTAGCTTTTGATACAGATGTATCATAGGTGGACAGTACTCAAAAGGCCAAGGATGAGATTATTTTGTGTTGAATTGACTCCTAATGAGATTATGTGCGGGATGAAAAAAGATTCTGCCAACTTGGAATAGAGATAAGAGCTTTGCCTAAAAGATATGATGAAATTTAGAAGGACAGGTGGGTGACACAGAAACTTTTACAAGAGGACTCTTTAGTTAGTACAATAGTAAGACAAATAATACTTGTGGATGGTAAGGACTGCTAAGATTTCAATTTGGAAGAAAACTGTTACTTTTTTAAGAATAGATTTGCCCTCATCATCTCCAGTCTTGCCTTTAATGGATGCAAAAATATTGAAGACTGCTCAAGTTTGAATATTTCTTATATTTCTGTTGAATCAACAGTAGAATATATAAAAGCTGCATAGTTATAGAAAGTAGCCATGACATAGTCTTAGTGAGTAAAATTTTAAAACTAACTACATTCTAGTATTTGAAAATTTATCTGGACAGCCCCCTTGACATATGTGTTTCTTTTTCTGAAACAACCAATGTACTTCCAAGTTATTTCTATGCAAATTAAACCTAGGCATTTATGTGGGATTTTATTCTCATATTGTGCCATCCAGATTTTTTTGTAAGGAATTCTCCTTGTGAGAAACCTAGTCAAAGTTGGAGAATACTTGGTGTATAATGATAAAAATCACATCTCCAGATCATCTTATCACTCTTTCTTCTTAAAAATTTTTGTGCTAATAAATTGAACATTTTTATTCAAATTCCAAATATAATGAGAACTGTACATATTTTCAAATTCAGAGTTACATTTCTTATTCAGGAGCAATATATCATGATTTATTTCTAGCATACTGAGTCCTTATCTAGCGGATTTTTAGGTATGAAAATGAGGGCACAATGAAGTGATCACATAAGAACTCTCATTTTCAGTTTCTTTATAAAGGGCACATATATTTTTGTTCACTTTATGACTTACATTTAAACATGACATTCATAGTTTGATAAACTATAAAATAAAGGATTATAGGCAATGTTCACTCTACAAACATTAATTTTATTTTTATTTTCTGATTCAAGAGTGTGCTCCAGTTGGCAGATATCCCACCAATTTAATTGAAAATATTGAACTGCAATGACATATTATTTTGGTAACTGAATATTTAAATGGGTAACTCTTTCCCCTGAAATGTGCTATAATGTAGACATTTTACATGTTTTTATTTTCAAACAAATAGATGTATCATATTAAGTTATTTGAGAAAGACAGGAACATGGCAAATGAGAGCACCAAAGATCATTTATTTGTGACAGTTTTTATTTTTTAACCTCTTTTTCCAGTAATATATTTATACTTACACTCGCACATATATTTCTACTCAGTAAATTTTACAGTATTAATTATTTGGCAGTGTCAGGAGTCAAGTAGTAACTACAAGAAGGGCATTCATATTTTAATAATAAGGACAGCACAATAAATTATTCAAAATATAACAGTCATTTGAAGAAATTTTTAAAATATTGGAATCTTATACACCGTGATCAAACCAGAATAAAATGCTAGTTTTTGGATTCTCATTTGATGTTAAAAGAAGAAAACTTTGCTCAAGAAGTACATTGTAAAGATGATTTAAATTGAAATCAAAGTTGAAGCTACATAATATTGATTATAATACAGTAAATTATTTAAAAAATGGGCAAAAATAGTATCATGTAAAGATATCAAGAATTTCTGTTGTAGAACTGTGATTTAAAGCTTTATTTAGAAAATTAAAAATTTGTGACATAATTTTAAAAAATTATATATAAACTTTTCACTTTTAATTTGTCATACACGTTGCTTTCTAGGTCAATAAACATTTCACAATATCATTTTAATGTTTGCATAATATTCTACTGTATACTTACATGAGATTTTATTTAAATAATGACCTGTATATAAGCATTTGTTTTTAAAATTATTTTCTTTTTTAAAAATTTGTAGATATTTTGATGACTATCCATATAACTAGTTATTTGCAGAGCTTGGGGTACAGTTTTAGTTAGAGAATTTCTAGATCAAATGGTTTACAAACGTTTAAGCCTTTACCATAATCTTGCTCTCAGGCATCTGTCAACTGATGAAAGCAGTACTATTCTTGCCCCTGACTATTCGGATTAGACATCTAGTTTTCTTTATTTCATTCAGAGTGCGTGGTTTTCAGACCCATCTACATTACAGTTTTCATCTTCTAAGCCTTTTTCCCATTTTCCAGAGTCCTTCCAAAGACTGAAAACCAAGACCTGAACATAGTAATAAAAATATATTTAGGACAAGGTCTACAGAGATTAATACTTCATATTATATTGGGATTTGGTTACTGGGAACAGAGTTTCATCCTGGTTATTTTAAGCAATGGGAAGAAGTGTCTATAGTAAAAATACATGTGACTCCAAAATGAAGCAGGAATCGCAACAAAATACAGGATTGTAGACTACGTAATGTATAAGTCAGACAGACGGACCTGGAAGAACAATCTGATTCAAGACAATTCTAGGGACTAGTAGAAAGTCAGGGATAATTGGCTCTAACTGACACATGATACGTTATGACCCTCCTGCCCCATTTCAAAATAGGTAGAAGTTATCAAGGAAAAAAGAAAACTTACTACAAAATATAGACATAGAGCTTTGTTGATTTAAAGTAAGTGTAACCAGTGAGACCAGAGATTACTAGCCTATCATGACAAAATAACACTGTATCCATTTAGTATTCACATT
Organism: Equus przewalskii; assembly: GCF_037783145.1. NCBI lineage: Eukaryota > Metazoa > Chordata > Mammalia > Perissodactyla > Equidae > Equus > Equus przewalskii. Next base: position 23,581,373 of record NC_091847.1, on the reverse strand, counting down.
ATTGTGATTCCAAGTCCCAACCTGCTATGAACATCAGGGGGTCCAGTCTTTTCTTAAGGTCAGTTGCCACAGAAATTACCCAAGGTGATTAGACTTGCTTACCTAGATTTTAAGTAATTGTTTGCAAACTCCAAGAGGAACCCAGCATTACTTCCTCAGGATACTCCCTCTTCTAGCCAGGCCTCACTACCTAGTGGAGAGCTAACACCCAACCTCAGAAATATCCATGGCTACCAGAGAAGGAGCAGCATAAGGTCACTACTCTCTGCCTCCAGGTTCACGGATGAAACTCCATGCCAGAAGTTCAAGACTCCATTGCATCTCGAAGAAAAAGTGAAGATCTGTTCTCCAGTATCCTATTTATTTAGGGATATCAAAACATAAGAAAACAGAAAAATCTAGAAAACAACTGCCCAGGCCCCAGGTGATAATAAATCTAGGTGATCAGTTTTTCAATTCATTATCTCTTTCTGTCATTCACACACAGCCCTTTTGCCCAAGGCTTGCCTTAGGCGTCAGAGTAACTGAATTGGTGGTATTTCTAGTATCAGCCCAAATTATTTCTAGTACCAGGATTTCTATTAGAGCAATGCACATTTATTCATCATTATATATCTAGATTATGCCTTCTCAAAGAGCTGGAGATACAGGGGTGAAAAGATAATTCAAATCCCTGTCTTTATAGAGCTTGCATTTAGTTGGGGTAGACAGTAAATGTACAAACATATACAAAAATGTCAGATAGAGAAAAGTGGTGTGAAATACAACAGGGTAAAGTTGCCAGGAAGTCTTCACCTAGGAGGTACTGTTTGAGCTAGCATTTGCATGACGTGAAAGATCTAGCTTCATAAAGATTTCTGTGGAAGAGCTTTCTCAACAGAGAAAATAACAAAGCCCTTAAGGTCAGAAAGTGCTTGGCATGTTCTTGCTCATGTGGCTAGAGCTGCAGGAGCTCCATTCCAGAGGAGAGAAGGGCCAAGGTGGGAGAGATCCTGAGGGACTCACCAGTATAGTAAAGACTGAGGACTTTATTCTAACAGCCAGTTAAATGGTTACGCAGGAGTTTCATAATTTGGGTTATGGGGTTTTGTTTGTTTGTTTTGCTGAGTAAGATTCACCCTGAGCTAACATCTGTTTCCAGTCTTCCTCTTTTTGTATGTGGGTCGCAGCCACAGCATGGCCACTGACAGACAAGTGGTGCAGGTCCATGCCTGGGAACAAAACCCAGGCCACCGAAGCAGAGTGAGCCAAACTTAACTGCTAGGCCACCAGGGCTGGCCATGGTTTAAGTTTTAAAAGGATTATTTAATACTGTGCGAAGACTGGACTATGGAGGGGGGCGAGAACAGAAGGTGTGGAGCTTTAGGAAGCTGTTATAGGAGTTTGGGTGAGAGACTTCGAGAGCTTGGACTAGTGAGGTAGCAGTAGAAGTGGAAGGAGTAGAGGCCTTAGAAATAATTTGGAGGTAAGTAATTGGAATATATTTTAGAGGTAAGGTTCAGATCTACTGTGATTTAGGGTGAGTTGTCTCTCTGATTCCCATTGTGCTTCTCAGCGTGACCCTTCAAAATGTCTCAGACTCTTTTTAATAACTTCCCCAGTACTCTCTTCTGCTCTTAATAAATTAGCAGTTATGAGGAAGTGTATTAATCAGCTGGGGCTGCTGTAACAAAACCCTACAGACTGAATGGCTTAAACGATAGGAATTTACTTTTTCCCAGTTCTGGAAGCTGGAAGTCCAAAATCGAGGTGAGAACAGGTTTGGTTTCTCCTCAGACTTTCTTGGCTTCCAGATGGCCACCTTCTCATGTGTACTCCATATGTGCTCATATCCCAGGTATCTCTTCTTCTTGTAAGGACACCAGTCTTATTGGATTAGGGACCCATCCATATGACATCATTTAACCTTCATTGCCTCTTTAAAGACCCTGTCTCCAAATACAGTCACATTGGGGGTTAGGGCTTCAACATATGAATCTGGGAGCGGGAGGTGGGGGTTGGAGAGAGGGCACACACAATTCAGTCCAAAACAGGGAAGGTCATCACTTAACTCTCTTAAGATTTTGCTTAAGCTGAGCCCCTTAACAAAAGGAAAAAGGATTCTCTTAAACCTTTCTCCTAAATAATGTGTAAGTAAAGGTCAAAGAATTGAGCTGTTTTCTTTGAACACTGTTAATCTCACTTGTTTACAACAGTTACAAATAGATGTTCTAATATTTTATTTTTCCTGCCCTGATAGGTCATCTTATGTATGGCTTGGACTTGGTGATCACCTTTGGAGTGATCAGCATAGGCGATTAGAATTGTTCTTTTCCACCAAGTCTAAGAATTTGGCTCAGCTAGCCTCCGCGCTAATGATTGTAACTGGTTTAGGGGATGAAAAATAGTTTTTCATTTACCCTTCTGGGTTCTTGGCTGAGACTTTCCTGTAATAACAGACAGATTAACAGGAGAATTAAAAGTTTAATTTGTATGTGTATACACAAGCCCCCAAAAGATTTGAAATGCAAAAGGCAGCCAGATGACGAAGGCTTACATACCATCTTGAGCTAAGAAAAGAGATATGGGTCTGAGGCTTCACTAGGGGAAGGTTATTTGTGGGCAGGTGGGTGAGAAGAGATGTTTGGGAAACAAAGGTTGCCCTGCCCTGCAGATAAGTATCTGAGGTGAAAAAGTCATTGCTGGCAGTAGCTCTCTCTTCCTAGCACAGGCCCCTCTTCTAATGTAAATTCCCCTTACAAAATGGTAACTTCTACTCTGCTTTCAGAGCTTCACCTGTGTGTGATTTTTTCCCCCAAAATAGTCAGCTCAAACTATTTCTTATGCCAAAGAGGCATATTTTGGATTGACATATTCTGCTACCCTTCACTAGCCTCAAGAGACATAGTATAAAATCAGAGAAAAATATTGCAAATACATCCATCATTTAAAAAAAATTAATTCCACGTGCATTCCTATTGATAGTGGGTAGAAATATTTTTCTAAATTGTTTATGTAACAGAATCAGTATAGTCATATATATGTTTCAGAGTTTTTGTTGACTCATTCATTCATTTATTCAATATAGCTACCGGTTGTTGTCCCTACCATTCAAGTCACTTGGCTAAATACTTCATATATTTTATGAGTGTGGTAGAATTTTCCTCACTTTTCACAGGAGGAGACTAATACTAAGAGTCCAGGTAAGTTGCTCGAGATCACCCCTGGGTGTACGAGTCACAGTCAGGTATCAAAGCAGGTGTGTGTGACTCCAAACCACCTTCTCTCACCTACTGTAGAGACTCTCAAGTAGTCTTGAAAACCATCCATGTGACTGGCATTGGCATATGTATGGAGAATAACAGTTCAGAAGACATAAGAGGGCATCTTCTGCCCTGAAGAGTCTTACATTTTAAACAAGGATACATACATGTAAATTAACAAAGTGCTATAGGATTATGAATGTTAGAATTATACACGGACTACAGAACAACACAAAGATGAGATGCATCATTCTACCTCTTGGGGGCATTCAAAGCTTCCAAATAGAGACATCATATAAGCTGAGTCTGGGAATCTGAATATGTATCATTCTTCAGATAGTAGGAGTAGCGTTGGGTGCAGCAGTGGAGATAAGGATTCCAGAGGAAGCAAATCTAGGGCAAATACAAAAAGGTGTAGGGATGTTTGGGAATCATCATTTTGGAAAATGATAAATACTATCAACTGTATATTAACACATTAACTGGTGTAATGGAAAATGGAAGGAGGAAGCAGATAAAACATAGTTCAGACACAATTAAACGTAACTATGATACAAGATGAATATTTAATACAAATGCATTTAATTAAAATGTTCAAATGGTTTTCTCTGTTATCCGAGCTGAGCAGTTCTTTGTCACTTCCTCCTCCCACTCCTCCTCTTTCTCCTCTTCTTTTTTTCTGATGAAAACAATCTTAGGTAACATCAGTTTTTATTGAATGAACTCTACTTTTTATTTTCTGAACATCCCAGCAAGTGGTTATTTGGAGCTGCCTTGTTTTTGTCAGCTAATTCCTCCCTCTCACTATCATTCTCTCCTTCATCATTGTACAAATACTAGTTCACTGGCAACACAGTCAAGCCATCAACTAGGAAATTAAATTACCTGCCATTCTTGAGTTTCTCTCCCTGTAACCCCAGACTGCCCCCTCAGCTTTCAATGAGGCAAGCCTCTCAATACAATAATGAATCTAAAGTGTTGAGGGCCATATCTGTCAGTTCAAGGTCACAAAGACGTCAAAGCAAAATTCTAGGCTTTGTTCTGCAATGCTCTTCATCCCACCTTTACTGTCCTTCTCCAAACTCCTGTTTAAGGAAAAAATAATAATAAAAACAAATGTTGGGAGAAGACAGAGCAAACAGACTTCTAGTTCCATCACTACCCTAAGAAACAGGGCGTAGGGTTTCAGACCTACTGCAAAGAGCTGCTCTTGCACAAAAGAGCAGGTAACAGGCTGACAGATGGCTGTAAGCAAACATCTCCACCTCTGATTGTCCAGGTGGAGGGGCGTTCCTGATTTGCAGTAGGTACAATGTAAAAATGTAGTGGTTCCTATATAATTATAAATAATGGACTCATTCTGATATGCAGATATTTCTCTTACTCAAAATAGTTTGAACCATTTTGCTTTACAAGTAAGCTGCCTTTGGGTTATTTTTGTCCATGTTTTTTCCATAACGTGGTTAATCTATCCCTGGAAAATTGCAATTCAGTATTCCTGGAACGTGGAACACTGGAGGCAATAACAGATCTGGTGATGGAAAATTAAGCAGACGTCAAATCATGCGTGGCCTTTGTGCCATGCTAAGAGGTTTGGCAGGGGGAAGCCTTTGGAGAGTTTTAAGCAGCAGAGTGGCATGCTCAGATTTGCATTTTGGAAAAATTTTCCTCAGCAGTGATAGTCAGGAGAATGAGAAGTGATGAAGCCCTGAGCTAAGCAGTTTCAATGGAAATGGAGAGGAAATAAAACAGTCCTGAGACAATAAGAGTGAAGAATTAAGCAAGCTTGCTCAGATTGGATGGCGCCTGGGAGAGACCATGAAGGTGGGGAGAGGAAAAAAGATGACTGTCTTGTTTTCACTTCTGATGACTGAGTGGGGGCCCTTCACTGTGAGAAGGTGTCTTAGTTCAGGCTGCTATAACAAAAATACCATAGACTGGGTGGCTTAAACAGCAAACATTTACTTCTCACTCTTCTGGAGGCTGGGAAGGCCAGGATCAAGGCACTAGAAAATTTGGTGTCTGGTGAGATGGTGCTTCTTGGTTCACAGACAGCCAGATGTTCTTGCTGTCTCACAGTGGAAGGAGTGAGAGAGCTCTCTGGGCTATCTTTTATAGGGGTTCTAATTCCATTAATGACGCCTCCACCCTTATAACCTAATCACCTCCATAGGCCCCACACCTTGGATATTATATTCAACCTATAAATTTAAGAGGGACGCAAACATTAAATCCATAACAGAAGTGTACTGGGAAAGAAGCATACATGGGAACAGTAAAACAGATTTTATTTTGGTAATGCGCAGTTTATGGAGACTTTGTTATATTCAGGTAGAAATACCTACTATACAGATGGATACATGAACTGAAGATTAAGAGGTTAGTTAGGCATAGGATAGAGATTTTGGTGCTATTCAGGTAATATGTAGCTGTGGAAGTCACAGGTGAGAATGCTCTCCTACTCCCCCTCTCCAAATTCCAAGGCAGTTGACACAATCTCAATTCTTTTGGCTTTTTCTTTTGATGTTTGTTTCCATATTTGTGAATTTTTTAAAAAGTTGTAGATATTGTCTATTGACCTAATACTATGGGAACTGAAGGTACAGGGCTCTTGAGCCCTTTCCCCAATTTCCCTGAAATTCTCTGACTTTCTGCTTCAGTGTGGGCAGCTGGACTTCTAGATTTGCTGCTGTCATCCTTGGGTCTCTACTAACCATTACACTGAAGGGTTCTTTTTGCCTATCTTCTTTGTTTCCTAGATCATATATACTATTTTCCAGTTTACTGCTTTGTTTTATTGAAGTACAGCTTCCAGCAGCTTTCTGAGAAATGGTGCTCATGAGGTAAATTTATCAAGACCATGCCTGAAAATGCTTTGTTCTGCTCTAACACTCTGTCTACCCTAACACAGGTGGTGTCTTAATCAGTTTGGGTTGCTATAACAAATTACCATAGACTGGGTGGCTTAAACAAACATCTGTTTCTTACAGGCTTGGAGGCTGGGAAGCCCAAGATCAAGGTGCCAGTAGATCCAAAGTTTGATGAGGGTTCACTTTCTGGTTTGCAAATGGCGTATTCTCGTCATTTCCTCACAGGGTAGAGAGCAGGGAGAGAGGGCTAGTTCTCTTCTTATAAGGACACCAATCCCATCATAGAGGCTCTACCACCATGACCTCATTACCTCCCAACATGCCCATCTCCCAATACCATCTCACTGGGGATTAGAGTTTCAACATATGAATTTTGGGGGAACGCAAACACTCAGTCCATAGCAGCTGAGAATGGAAATCAAGATTGGAAAATTTCGTGTCAGATCTTTCAACACATGCTTGGTTGTCTGCCCAATTTAAATGTTGCCGTTGAGAAATCCAATGTTATTCTGCTATTTTATCCTTTGGTTACTATTTCTTCTCTCTATAAACTTTTAGGATATTTTCTTCGTCCCTGTTATTCTGGCATTTCATATAGTGTGTTTCTGTTTTCATCCATTTTTCTGGGAATTTCTTTGGCTCTTTCAATATGAAAACTGATATCCATCAGTTCTGGAAAAGAAAATGTTAAATTATTATTTTTAAAGATTTTTCCCCTCTGCCTCTCAATGATCTCTTTCTAAACTTGTATCTTAGATGGTGAACTTTCATTTTCTTTCTTTTTTTCCTTTTTTATTTCCTTCAGGATTTTTTTAACTGTAAATTTTCTATCAAAATTTGTATTTCAGCTACAATAGTTTTAACTTGTGTGAGTTCAAATTTTGGTTTCTCTAACCATTCCTTTTTTTATAACCTCCTCCTCTGCTTCAAGAATGTAATTCCTTTTGTAACTCTGAGGATATTAATTTTTTAATTTTTGTCTGACTTTTCTATCTTTTCTGTTGCTTCTGTTTCCTCTGAAAATTTATTTTTCCTGTTTATTTGGTTCTTTGTTGTGGTGTGGTCTTTCTTCAATTTTCTGATGTCTCTTGGCTATCTCTTTACCTTTCTAATGGTAATTGGAAATTCCGAGTTCAAGAAGTAAGGCTTATGTGATGGTAAGCATCATTAAAAATAGCTGTACTGTGCCTTTTGGTGGGGAGAGGAACCCCTAAGACTCAGCTTCTTTAGAGCATTGGGTGGGACAGTTTCTCCCAAAAGGGAAACCCCTAAATTTCTTATGTGGGGGATATTAGCCTGGATGCCAGCTTCCTCAAAGAGTGAGGAAGGGGACCGAGAGGTCTGATGATTTAGCAGTTAGGTTTGTGGTTCTTAACCCTAGTTACACATTAGAATAGCCTAGGGAGATTTGGAAAATCCTGATATCATGTCACGGGCCAAAACAACTCAGTGATGATCTCTGCGAGTGGTTCCCAAGAGATTTGTTGTTGTTGAGAAAGATTTGCCCTGAGCTAACATCTGTTGCCAATCTTCCTCTTTTTGTATGTGAGCTGCTGCCATAGCATGGCCACTGACAGGTGAGTGATGTAGGTCTGCTCCCAGGAACCAAACCCAGGCCATCAAAGTGGAGTGTGCAGAGCTTAACCACTAGACCACTGGGGCTGGCCCTCCCAAGAGTTTTTAAAGGTTCCCCAGGTGACTCTAATGTTTGTCTTAGGTGGAGACCCACTAGACCAGGAAACATTGGCATCACCTGGGAACTTGTTGGAAATGCAAATTCTCAGGCTCCACCTTAGACCTACTTAATCATAAACTCTGAAGTGGGGCCTAGAAATCTGTGTCTTAACAAGCCCTTCAGCTGATTCTAATTCATGCTCAAATTTGAGACTGACTAATGTAGATTATCACTTAATCCCTCTATTTACATATGGTAGTCACACCCTCAGTTATGTCTTATTTTCAGTGTCCTTCGTGGTCATCCTCTCCAGAGGGGAAATGTGTAATCTTTGCCCAGGCCTGAGGAGGAGCACTCTCTTGGCTGTGTACACTGGGTTCTAACTGCATCTTAAATAGACTAAACCAGTCCTTTTACTTTGAATTGCATTTCTTTCTCTATTTTTAGAGGTCTTAAGGTCCCCAGTTTCTGACCTATTCCAAAATTTTGCAGTGTAAAGTAACTTGTATCTGGCCTCTTCCCACTGCAGCTCTAGATTTTCATTTTATCTATTAAGTCAATCACCACTTATAATCGCTTTCAACCTACTACTATTTTTTATTGCCAAGGCCTCTTTTCCCGTTTTTTGTCTTTGTAAACGTATGCATTTTTCATTGCTTTCTTGTAAATTTGGGGGTTTCAGAAGAGAGTAGAGATAATAGAATTGCCAGATAAAATACAAGGTACCCAGTTAAACTTGAATTTCAAATAAGCAACAATTTTTTGTATTAGTATCTCCTAAAAAATCATTTGTCATTTATCTGAAATTGAAATGTAACTGGGCATCATATTATGTTTTCTATTTTAAATATAAATGGCTAGATTTTGAAGGAATCTAAATTTTAAAAATGGATCTCAATAATTTTGGTATCATTTACTATAAATACATATTCTGACTACTTCAAAAGTAAGTTATTAATTTTGATGATACATTTTAAGAAGTAAAGCATTATTAAAACATCTTAATTATAATTTTTAAAATGCGAAAACTGAAATATATATTGCAACTGTCTAATTTCGGATATAACTTTAGTTCAGTTTATATTTATCAAATAATGTTTGTATTGCAGAGTATAATGTTATTAGGTCCAGCTGGATACTATTTAATGCACAGAGCAATGCAGTAGAAAGAGCACTGAAATTCAAGTAATACCCACTGAGAGTTAACACCGGGCTTCTGCTCTGTGAGCTTGGGAAAGGTCATCTTCTGACCTTGTAGTTTGCACACCTTTAACAGAAGGTGTTTTAATATGTCATGTCTCATTGATGATGATTAAATGAGACAATCATATTCGCTTGTGTTCAGAGCCTAGCAAAGACTCTAAATCTTAGAAGTCTCAGTAGATTTATTTCCCTTCTCTCTCTCTTTTCTTTCTTTTGAATGAAGATTTTAGAGACTATATGGCAGAATTAGTTTATATTTGTATTTATGTTAATTCTTTTTTATTTTTCATAAATTGCTTCAATGTCTCTATTAGCAAATGTATTAATTTGCTAGAGTTGCCATAACAAAGTCCCACAGACTGAGTGGCTTAACAGAAGTTTATTTTCTTGCTTTTCTGGAGGCTTAAAGTCTGAGATCAATGCCATGTGTTGGCATGGTTGTTTTTTCCTGAGGCCTCTCTTTATGGCTTATAGATGGCTATCTTCTCCTCACTGGGTCTTCCCTCCGTGTTTGTCTCTGTCCTAGTTCCCCTCTTTTTAAGGACACCCATCATATTAGATTAGGACCCGCACTAATGATTTCATTTTAACTTAATTCCCTCTTTAAAGATCCTATTTCCAAATACAGTTATAGTCTGAGGCACTGGGAGTTAGGACTTTAACATATGAATTTTGGGGACACAATTCAGCCTGTGAGCATGAAATAGACTTATTCATAACTGCTTACGTATAACTTAAGCAAGCAGTTTTTGAATTCTGGTAATCCCTGAAGATTCCAGTATATTCGTGTCAATAACAGTGTGAGAAAAAAAAAGTAAGAGAAGCAAATGTGATTCTAAATAATAATTACACAGTCAAAAACAAAGTTGTTTATGCTAGAGGGGTCTTTGAAAAGGATAATATTTAAAAAGAGATATTTTTAAAAGATAGTATCAATAGGGAATAAGAGAGATGGTTTTATTTAAATGTTTTCTAAGTTGTGAATTATTGTGGGAGATATTTTTAGGGATGTTTATTTCCCCAGTCATTTCACAGGTAATTAGGGAATTTCTGCATCACACTCACTTCAAAAGAATGCAAAGCACTGTGAAGAATACAAAGAAGTACAAGGCAGGCTTTTTGTTCTCAGGAGCTTTCATCTCTGGATAAGGAGTCAAAATTGGTATGGGTGAAAAGAAAAGGAAAAGTAACAATTTAGTGTAAAGTCATGTGATTCTGTCTGCAGAGGCCTTAGAATCAATGAGAAGGAGGAATAAATGTGGGATAAGCTAGTCTGAATTATTTCACCGAGGGTGTGATTATACTTGTGCAATGAGGGGTGAGTATAGTGGAGTTGTGTGCAGACAAAGGTAGGGAAAACAACATAAATAAAAAGTGGAATTGTCCCTGTTTTCTTCACAGCACTAGTAGCAATCTTCAGTTATTTCTTATTTTCTTTTTTTAAAATTGTAGTAATATTTAACATGAGATCCATACTCCACACATTTTTAAGTGCACAATACAGTGTTGTTAACCATAGGCACAATGTTGTACAACAGATCTCTAGAACGTAGTCATTTTGTATAACTGAAACTTTATACCTGTTGAACAGCAACTCACCATGACTCCCTCCCCCCAGCCCCTGGCAACTACCACTCTGTGTTTCTACGAGTTTGACTATTTTAGATACCTCATATGGAATCACACAGTATTTGTTCTGTGACTGGCTGATTTTACTTAGCATAATATTCTCAAGGTCCATCTGTGTTGTTGCTTGTGACAAAATTTATTCTTTTTTTTTAAGACAATGTCATTAGAGACGTTTTAGGTTCACAGCAAAATTGAGAGGAAAATATAGAGATTTCCTACACCCCCTTTATCCCCACACATGAGTAGCCTCCCGCATTATCAATATCTCCCCCCAGAATGTTTCCATTTGTTAAGGCTGAATAATATTCCATTGTATGTATATACCACACTTTTTTAATCCCTTCATCCTTTGATGGATATTTAGGTTGCTTCCATACCTTTGCTATTATAAATGATGCTGCAATGAACATTGAAGTATTAGTATCTCTTTGAGATCCTGACTTCAATTCTTTTGGATATATACCCAGAAGTGGGATTGCTGGATCATATAGAAGTCTATTTTTAATTTTTTAAGGTACCTCCGTACTGTTTTCTCTAACAGCTGTGCCATTTTACAGCAACAGTGTATAAGCTGTACATTATAGAGCAACTGTCTCAGCAATAGTGTGCAAGAATTCCAATTTCTCCACAACCTTGCCAGCCTTATCTTTTTTTTTTTGTGATAGCCATCCTGACAGGTGTGAGGTGATATCTCACTGTGGTTTTGATTTGCATTTCCCTGATGATTAGTGATGTTGAGCATCTTTTCATATACTTGTTAAGTGTTTGCATGTCTTTTTTGGGGAAATGTTTATTCAAGTCTTTTGCCCACTTTCCATCAGATTACTTGTTTCTTTGCTGTTGATTTGTAGGAATTTCAGTTATTTCTTTTCTTTTTGTTTATTTCTTATCTGTCTCCTTCACTAGGACGTAGGTTCTATAAAGGCAAAGATCTTATTTGTCTTGTCTTCTGTCGCTTTTCCACTATATAGAATAGTACTGTACAAACAGTAGATGCCCAATATTAGTTGAATAAATGTATGGATGAGTATTATGAGGTGATAAGAGTGGATTAAACGCATGTATTAGAGAGAAGTTGGAAAGAAGTCTCAGTAAGTGGAATCAATTCAGATTATGTAATATTTAAAACCCTATAGAGAATTTTAAATTTGAGGCAGCACATAAGTAGGAATCTTGATGAATCTTGAGCAAGGATTAGAGGTGATGAAAGATGTCAGAGGACGCAACAACTTAGAATAGTTTTCCTAGGATATCTGTGGTCCTGGCTTCACGCTGGTCACTGCTGAAATGCCTGTTGTTGAAGGCCACATAGTCATGCACGGGCACAGGATTCTTTGGTCATGGCCCTCAGGCCATGGTTCTTTGTGTTCAGCCCCTCCTCCTGTTTATTTGACAACTTGTACCACACCATCACAGTTCAACTGGTTACCCTCAACGACTTTGTATGGGGTTAGGGTGTGGTTTTGTGCTAGTCTTAGAAGTCCTTCCTGCCCCAAAACTATAATCCAGAATTGGGTTACATGGCCACCTCTATTGCCCTGGAGGTTGCAAAAGGGTGTTTGGTATTTTGAGTATCATCTATGGAAATAATTCTTCTCCAGCAGAGTCGAAGGTGAGACTGCTGAGTTAACAACCAAAGAGTCTGCCACAGCTTGGCTACCTTTAGTGGTTGAAGAGGGAAGTATTTTTCTTCTTTTTATCCAGTCTCCTGTGGTAATAAGAACAATGCAACCAGAAACAAAATTTTTATTATTTTGTCCTAGAGATTTGTATGTTCAGTTTTAAATGGATGGAATCTAGAGCCATGGTAAATTACATCTTGGCTAACTGAAACGAGGACTTGCAGAGATATGTCTTAGGAAATCAGTTACCCCCTTGCTCTCTCTAGCTCTAATGTTGTCATGTAGTTCCTGCTCAAGACACATTGGGCCTTAGAGGCTGAGGATCATCTTCATTCCATAAGTGATACAGTCCGTTGGAGGTGGTCCACAACAAGATATCTCTGGGTTCTCAGCATTAGAACTCTTAGCTTCACTCAATCATACATGTCCCACTGATGAAGTGCTTTGGCATAGAAGACAGAAATAAGACATTTTTCAATGTGGGCTACTTTGAAAACCTAAATCCAGCACTGTCCTTTTTCTTGAGTTAAAAGTCAACCCATTAAGCAATGAATCCCACACTTTAGGTAAATTTTTCTTCTTACTTCTTGATTGTGTCCAAAATTTTTACACATTTTATTCTGAAGTAATATACATGTAGTAACAAAGCAAATAATACAAAGCAGACTATTATCAACAGCAGTGTCTCTTGCTCTAACTTATTGCTGTCTGTTATTAGTTCTGGGGTTACTATCAAATAGTCTAGATGATATTTCAACGCAACTAATTACTTATTTTTCAACTTTAGATATCATGTATTAATTTCCTGATATGAAAGATAAAAATATAATCACTTACATTACCCCTATTCTTCTCCTCTTCCCCCAAATTTCTAAACTGGACAGAGTTGCTCAATCTCCATTTACTTTGCTGTTAGTTTTCGAAATCATCTTTTGACTCTTCATTTTTTATGATGAGGATAGTCTTTCTTCTTTCTAATCTTATTTTCTTCTTGCTTTGCACATAAAAACTTTAGTCAACTCCACTTTATTTTTACATTGCTAAATTTTTTAACATTTATATCCTGTACTGAGTCCTCTGTGCTTTGTTTTAAGACTGACTTTAAAAGTTGAAAACCAAAAAATGGCAGTTGTTAGGTTTATAGGCTAGATTAGGATTATAGGGTAGGATTACATTTGCTTGTTTTCTGGTCTTTCTCTCTATTTATCTCTCTCTCTCTCTCTACCTCTATTTCTATCTCTCTCTTGTTCTCTCTTTTTTCCTCTAGAGATCTTACTCCCAGATCTTCCATTCTCATGATTCAATGTAAACAGCTTTTTCCTGATGTTTGTTGCATGAAATTTATCCTGGGGCTTCCATTTGCTGTCTTGCTTTGTTCAATTTCGTGTTTCTTAGATTCCCTGGCATTATTTTGACTTATTTTCTCATTTTGCTCAAGTTCAATGTCCAGGTTCTTCCTAAGAGTTCATGGGTGATGAACTTTATGATTTGTCTCTCTCTTGTCTCTGTCTCTCTCTTTCTTTGTGTGTGTCTCTCTCTCTATATATGATATATCGTCCCCCACCATAACCTCCTTGCAGTTAGTTAATAGTTTGGTGTAGAATTCTAGCTTGATTATAATTTCCCCTAGGAATCTTGAAGGCCTTGATTACTGTATTCTAATTTCTAGCACCTTTGAAGAGAAGTCTGAGGCAAGTTTGCTTTGTATTCCTTTGTAAGTGATTTATTTTTTTCTTATCTGAGAACTTTAAAACAATTTTCTTTAAGCATGGTATTCTGAAATGTTACACACATATGTTCACTTTTCTATTCTTTCTGTTGGGGGATTACTTGGAATGGTGGTCCTTAAATTTTTGGTCTCAGGACTCCTTTATATTCTTAAAAATTGAGAACCCAAAAGAGCTTTTGTTGATGTGGGTTACATATGTCAATATTAGAAATGAAATCTGAGAAAATTTAACATATTTGTTAATTCATTTATAAATGACAAAAATAAAAATATTACATTAATCTAAGTAATATTTTTAATGCAAATAACTATATTTGTAAAAAACAATTAGTGAAGAGAGTGGCAAGTTTTACATTTTTGCAAATCTCCTTAATATCTGACTTAATAAAATATAGCTGGATTTTCATACCTGGTTCAGCAGATGTTTTGGGATTGAAATAAATACAGTTAGAAAAGGGAGATTATTTGAGTAGTTTTTTCAAATATTAGTGAATATCCTTCTTTTAAACTACACCAAAACTCAACAAGTAGTAGTTTTTTAAAAGTCAGTTGCTATGACCACATCATTAAATTTTTGTTCCCTTTCACATGAACCTGCATTGGTCTAGCTTGTACTGTGAATTGATCACTTGCATGTGCATGATTTTGGCCCAACATGCATCAATCATTTGGACAATATTGGCTTCCTGATGTAAATAAATCTTCCAAATGTCGACACATTTCATTATACCATACCAAAAAAATTACATTCTTGATTATTACCATGAATCTCATTAAAATTTTTTTAAGTATTTTTTTCAGAAATGTCCTTTATCAGAAATGTCTTTTGCAAATATTTTCTCCCTGTCTGTGGCTTGTCTTCTGATTCTTTTTATGTTGTCTTTTGCAGAGCAGATGTTTTTAATTTTAATGAAGTCCATCTTATCAATTATTTCCTTCAGGGATTGTGTTTTTGGTTTTGTATCTAAAAAGGCCTAACTATATCCAAGGTCAGCCAGGTTTTCTCCTATGTTATGCTTTAGGAGAATTATAGTTTTGCATTTTACATTTAGCTCTGTGATACATTATGAGTTAATTTTGGGAAGGGTATGAGGTTTGTGTCTAGATTCAATTTTGTGCATGTAGATGCCCAATTGTCCCAGCACCATTTGTTGAAGAGACCATATTTGCTCCATTATATTGTTTTTGCTCATTTGTCAAAGATCACCTGACTATATTTGTGGGAGTCTACTTCTGGGCTCTCTCTTCCATTGATTTACTTGTCTATTCTTCTGACAATACCAGACTGTCTTAATTATTGTAGCTTTCTAATAAGTCTTGAAGTCGGGTATTGTCAGTCTTCCAACTTTATTTTTCACCATTTCATTCATTTTTGAGGAAATATCTGCCAAATACTTAAGTCTGAATAGCCATAGATTATCTGTCATTCTTTCAAGTAAAAATGATATTCTGTGAAAAAAGGAGCTAATTCTTCTTGCAGTTCAAGCAATCTCATAACCACATTTGTTCCAGACAATCATACTTCAGTATGCAGCAGAAGTGCTTCATGCACACTTTCCATTGTGTCACACAGAATATTAAAAAGGCATGTATCGAAGAGTAAAAATTTAATAAAATTAACATGTTTTCCTGGTCGGTTAAGGACATTCTTAAGTAAAACTACATTTTTTTTCTATAAATGCATGGTAGTGCAGAATCCAATGATTCCAAGTACAGTTTGCTGATACTGGCTATTGGACTTTTAGACTGATATGTTACTTATCTTTCTTTTTCTGTCATATTTTCTGTTTGTCTTTTCCCCTGTATGGTGTGGAATATTTCCTCAAACACTTTCCTAGTCATTCTATTAAAAAGCACTTTTATTTAGGGGTCAGCTCAGTGGCCTAGTGGGTAAGTTTATGTGCTCCACTTCAGTGGCCTGGGGTTCGCAGGTTCAGATCCCAGGTGCAGACCTACACACCACTCATTATGCCATGCTGTGGCAGCATCCCACATACAAAAAAATAGAGGAAGATTGGCAACAGATGTTAGCCCAGTGACAGTCTTCCTCAAGCAAAAAGAGGAAGATTGGCAGTAGATATTAACTCAGAGCCAATCTTCCTCACCAAAAAAACCCCTTTTGTTTGGACAAAATTTTAATCTCTAAGAGTGCTTTCTTATTCTCTAATTTCCTTTTTTGGCATCTTTAATTTTTCTAGAATGAGATATATACTTTAATATCTTTGATGATTTTTAAAGATATTTTCTGAATTATTATTTTTTGTGTCCCTATGTTTATCTTAGTGTTTACTTTTCATTCTGCTAGTTTTCCTCACTAAACTGGAAATCCTTGGTTTCCTGTGACATTTAACAAAGGGCTGAGTGTCTATCGTGGATTTCCTCTACCTTTATGAAACTAAAACTCATTTTCCTTGGTATCTTCTTTGAGGGAGGGTTTCTTACTGGGAGCTCTGTATGGCATTGGACATGGTCACTTGTAGGAAGGAGTTTGCAGGCTTTGCTTCAGGAGGTCAGGCTTTGTGTCCCCCAAATGCCAGTATGAAGAGAACCTTATTGTAGGGCACCAGCCTTAATATCCCAGACCTCTTCACTGAGTGTCTTAAAAAAGAGATATGGTTATATATTTATTTGAGACTTTCTATCAGTAAAGATAGAAGGCCATCTGTAAATTCAGGGCAAGGGATGGGGGAGATGGTGGTGGTAGGTGATAATACAATAAAAATATTTCTCTTAATCACCCTATTTTTAACCTTTCTTTGCACTTCCAGTCTATAACTTGTAGGCTGAAATGAAGCCCATCCAGAGTTCTGTGGAGAGGGATGGCTTCTATTTATCTGTAGCCTTTTTAAAATCACATTCTAGGTTGCAGCTTCATCCGCCCCTTTCCAATTTCCACCCACATAATATCTTTCATATGTTGTTTATATGCCACATGTTGTCTTGTTTATTATATGGGTTCATATATGGGTTTATTCTGTTTTGTATTTCTGTATTTCTGTCACAGTGGTGTAGTGGAAAAAATAGAAGCAGAAACACAAGTATTTAGTCCACTATATTGTGCTATAAACTTTTAAAAAAAATTGAGTTCATAATAGTTTACATCATTGTGCAATTTCCTTTGTATATTATTTCTTGTCTGTCACCACATAAATGCTCCCCTTCACCTCCTGTGCCCACCCCCGACCCTCCTTCCCCTGGCAAGACTATATACCTTTTAATAAAGTCTCTACAGTCAAAGTCTCTACTGCTTTTCTTCACAGGGAACTTCTTTCTTATATAAATTTGTAAGTGTAAATAAAAACATAAGTGAAGGGACTACTCAACTTCACCATCATAATCTAAGTTCTATATCTATATGCCAGGAGGGAAAAGGCTAAACTCCAACCATCTGTGGAAGAAGACACTGTAGAAATGAGATTGACACTACGGACTCTGAAATCAGTGCTTGGTCCGTAATCTAGGGCCACTATTCATTCTATGACCCAGGGAAAACTACTTACTCTCTCTTTGCCTCACTGTTCTCAAGTGGAAAATGGTTTAATAATAGTAGTATTTACCTTGTAGAATTGTTGTGAAGATGAAGTGAATTAATCTACCTGTAGTATTTAGAATTGTGTGTTGTGCAGTCAGATTCAAGAAAGGATGATTATTGTTGATGTCTGTATTATTATTGTTTTTGTAATACCTGAAGCTTTGGTTCAGTCAAAATATCCTTACATTTGAATGAGAATAATTGTACCTTGAAGGCTACATTGTTTTGTTCATAGAATTAAATATCCTTGCTCTAGTGTCTGGGTAGAAATTGATGTGATCTCAATTGTCAGTAATTAGATTCTTGTTGAAAATTGCTCAAAACCTTTAAAATTATGAATTTTATTTTAAATTATTGCATTACCTTAAATTTTTTAATGCAGTCAGCAAAGAGTCTTAGAAAGAGCACAAGTTTTAGAGACAGGAAAACCAAATGTGAATTCGATTAAGATACTTAATCTCTAGGAATCTCAGATTCTTCATCTATGAAATGAGAATGATAATAGTTTTCTTATAGTTTTGCTTTGACAATTTGAAATAATATAATAATAAATATATATGTATATTTATATATGTAAATGTATAATTTTCACTAGAATGCCAGCTTCCTGAGGGTCAGGACTATTTTTCACCTGTGGCACATTGCAGAGTCTCTACCATCAAATGATCACTCAATAGGAGTTAACAGAATACATTAATAAAATTTTAGAGAAAGGAGCATAAACCATGCAGAAAATAAAGGGGGTTACCATAACTGTGAAGCTCTAAGGATTAAAAGCTTACACACATGATCATGCTTAAGTATGTAAATAATAAAATCTGTATTTCATTTTTAATTTGAAATATGCTTTCGTTTATATCATATGTTTTTAAGAAAAAGGAAAGCTAAAGTCAAGAATCTCTAATTGGTGATGGAGGTGGGAAATTTAAATGATAAAATTTTACTATGGTTTGCATTTTTAAAAGTAAAAGTCATTTTACTGTTTCACTTAGAAACAGTGTTTGGGACTATAACAAAAAAATCAGAAAGTGTTGCATTTTAATGGCTGTTTATTATTATTTAATGAGATGATTATCTTTTTCACTAAAAAAAAAAGGTATTTTCATTTTTCTAGATAAGAAATTGTGGTGGGCAGACCAAAACTTAGCCCAGCTGGGAACCTGCAGCAAAAGAGATGGAAGAAACCCCACTGTCCTAAGGAATAAGACTTCTGGAGTTGTTCATATGAAAGTGTATGATAACGAAGCGCAGCAAGGTAAGTCACACTGTAATGAGTTCATGCTGCCTTTGAATACATAATGTTCTCTTTTTTCACATTATTTTCTCAATTCAACAGCAGAAGCTTCCTGTTTTTGCTTCTAATAAAAAAAAAAAAAGAAAAAAAGTCAAATGCTGCTTCATACCGTAGAAGAAATACCTTTAACATAAGGTATATAATGAGCTTTCAAAACATTAGCAAAGCTGCTTAAGGAAACTTAATTTGTCAGGTCTTCAAAGAGGTCTTATCCAGTTCTTGATTAAAAATATAAGAATAAGAAAAAAATCCCAGCAAAATATATACAATGTACAATTAAGCCCAGAAACTAAATGAACTACAGAACTTCAGATGGACTATGTCAACCCAAGAATTTCATATCCAAAAGCATTACGTTGTTTGACTGTAAGCATTTTGCTTTTTTGTTTTTGCTTATCCAAATGGTGTGCAGTGAAATGGAGTGAGAGAACTAACAGATGGTTTACATAGGTGGACTTGTCACATTGCCCAAATGGCAATTAGATTAGAGATGCCAGCCAGTACAGCCCCACACCTGCTAGTCCTTTGCTTAGTTTTTGCTTCATGGTCCACGACATTAGCAGAATTCCCTTCTTAGAAAAAATCATTTTCTGGGTTCTACTTTCTTATTTACTCTCTGCCATGAAAATATTTAACTTCACTTACTTCTCTTCTTAGGAAAAAATTTCAAGAAAATTTAAAGGGGTTTTCATCTAAGGGATTTGGCCATGTAGACTAAAGCAGAGAGGAGTAGAGACTAGAATAGTGAACCAGGGGGATCACTAATTCTGGAGACAGATGGCAACCATCAAGCAGGCAAGATTTATTGGAAAGACCAGTTGAGAGTCATACCTGCACATTCAGAGACAAGATGAAGACTAGATTCACGGGTGCCTTCCCTGTACAGAGCATGGGCCAAATTTTGGGTGGGATCCCTTCTTGCCAGGAGCAGCAGGAAACGGATTTCTTTTTCATGAAAAAAAATATATATTTAAGAGAAAAGAATTACTTTAAAAAACAGTCTTAAATGATTACTTGGTTCCTTTCATGCTTGAGGAGACACCAACACCCAAACTCTTATGCACAAATCTGTATTTGTTCTCCGATATCTTTTTGCTCATTGTCTACAATAATGAGCAAGAGTGTTTTCACTAGCAATTCTGTAAAGGAACATTTTCTGTATCAAAATAAATAATTTTACTGTCATTCAAGTCATGGGGAATAGATTATATAATTGGGAATAAAACACTTCTACTCAATAAATAAAATATCATGACATTTTTGTGGATTTCAATGCAACATATTTAAGTGTAAAAACTCACTATGATAAACTTTAGTTCATAGTCTGTACTTAACGAGATTACAGCTGAAAACACACAACATTAAAATGTACGGTAGAGAGAGAGAAATTATATTTCAAAACAGGGCATTTAAAAAAATCTATATTCACTTTTTCAAAATGTGAACAAACACCTGGTTTGTTAGAAACTGTGAATAAACATAATATTTTGAATTTTTCTGGATACAGTTTCAGTAAAGTTTCTTGGAGGAAAAATTTAGTATATCATGCTTGACTCACTTTGCTCATGTTACCAAAATTTCCCTCATCTTTTAAGGGTTTAATCCAATAAGTACATGCGGGGTATTTTATGCACTGTGAAAGTGTTACCAAACTGGCAAGGATCTCTAGCACCTGGAAATTAATGATATAATACGACTAAGCTTAAAATGCAGTGAAAATACTATTTTTACTATAAGAACATGCTGACAAAAACATCTGTATTAAAGACAATCCCATTAACAGAATCATAGCAAGTAGATTAAAAGCCTCATTAGTATGAAATATGAGCAATTTAGGGCTACTTAAGGTGTTAACATTACTACCTCTTTGGATTTCAAAGTACAATTCACTACTTCATTTATCATTTTTGACATAGATCACTGGAGAGCTCAGACTTCTCGTTAGTCAAGTGGACTTTCTAGCTCCACTAAAGAACCGAAGCATGAAGTTTGAACATGAATATCATTACAAAATATTAAGCCAAGCTAGTATTTCTAACTTGCTAGCTAATCACACCCAAATTATTGCTTTTTGTAATCACTCTAATATTTTTCCTACATCAAAACTATAAACATAGTTTATAAGTTTATAAGCAAAGATACTTATTGTAAATAATGACTCTTTTTTTTTCTTTTTAACTTTTGCTCTCTTTCACCATAAGTTTTCCCTTAGGGAGTAAACAGATGATACATGATATATGTATTGTTGTACAGTATAATTGTTTACATAAATTATTTTTATCAATCAATAAATATAATAAATATATTTTGCTATTATTGCAATTATAGTTGAAAATGCAGTCCCTGAAGCCCCTTTTTCTTCTCTTTTCTTATATTTTTGTTATTTTCAAGGTTATGTAACCTTTCATTTTCTCTTCTTTTTATAAATTCATTCTCTTCCCTCATCTGTTTTTCTTCACTTCTTCAATTTCCTTGTTTCTCCTTCTCTTCATTTGGTGTTTCTTCAGACTTTATAGTTAAGCATCACTTGTCAGTCTCGTCCCAGCTTTTCAATTCTTTATAGTAGTTGAAATAAATCTATATCCAAATACATATCTCTGCAGATTAACATTGTGTTAATATACATTTACAAGCTTTCTATAAAATGAAATATGTATATGGCAAGTATAGAATTATAAATCTATAAATATAATTATCTCATTATTAAAATAATCACAAATCTGAAATTTCATCTTTGTATTATGTCAGCTTGGGAAAAGGGGACTCCATCAATCATCATTAGTTTATATAGGAGATAAAAGTAATCATTTCAAAAGTTCAGGGCAAGTCAAATCGCAGTATATAGCCCTACATAAGATGAAGCTCAGCGTTGACTGAACTGGCAGCTGAAGGAAATGAGCAGAGAATGTGGTAGATCTCCTGATGAGAAATCTTCCAAGTTTAGAGTATTTCACACTTCAAAAATAACAGAGCTTGCGACAGGTTCGACTGAACAATTAAATCCCGTCAGACTATCTTGAATTCAGGACATGAGAAATAATGAGCTGCGTTGATATTTTGAATTTTCCATGGAGCACTACTGATACATAGCTTTCATCACGCTTCGTAATTCTCAGTGCATTTACTGCACTTCATGTCAGAGATTGAACATCCAGCAAATGGCATTGCATTTCCTAAGAATAATAAAAATCTTGTAAAAATGGGATATTTAATGAACTTGCTGGGTAAGATTGTAAATTATTTAACTTCACGATACCAGCTTTCATTAGTACATTGGGCCTAGTAAATTCAACGGAATACCTTTATAGAATGTGTACCTGTGATTACCTGAGTAATATTTGTCATTGCTACCATATAGGAATAAAGAGAATTACTAAGTCTAATTAGATGACTCTTCTGGGTGTGTTTAAATATATTTTGAGAGAATTATGTTCCTAGGAATGGCAGAAGTTAGTTATTCCCTTCCTTTTACAAAAGTAAAAGCAAAAATTAAATAAATATTTATATTCATATATATTTCCTTTCTTTCAATGGCATAATCTTTGAGTTGAGTTAGTGATGTAACTTAAGAGCTATTTATTTCACACATTTGGATAAAGTATTCTTGAAAACAAAGTAACTGTAGAGTTGAAGTGAAATTTAAAAATCAAAAAAGAAAGATTTCCTGGTTTCTGTGATCTTAAAATATTACAAAGGTCTATGACAGTATTCACAACAAATCAATTTTCTTTTGCTTTTTTGTAACTATGAATCTTCTCATATATCTCCCGTTACATTTTAAAAATATTCTAAATTATTTATTTATTTTTAAATTTATTTTTATTGACATACAATTGACATATGACATTGTATACGTTTAAGGTGTATAACGTGTTGATTTGATACATTTATATATTGCAATATGATTACCGCCAAGGCACTAGCTAACACCTCCATCCCGTTACATAATTATCATTTCCTTTTTGTGGTGGGAACAGTTAAGATCTAGATTCTTAGCAACTTTGAACTGTATTCAAAGTTAAATTGATAGTATAAATTGACTATAGTATTGCTGCCTATAATCATTATGTGGTGAATTAGATCTCCATTTACTTTTTTGGAAAGGCAGACTTCAACTGTAATCTGCTACTTCAAATTATTCAAGAGAATAAAATATGATACTAACCAATATGAAATAGCTGCATTTAGAAATCAACAATAGCATAAATATTTGTTCAAATTATTGATATTGAATGATGTTTTTATTTTTCTTGAATTTAGTCTTTTGTTTATTTGTTTTTCATCTATGCAGGCAGTAATTCCTGCCAACTAAATAATGGTGGATGCTCACAGCTTTGTTTACCAACATCTGAAATTACAAGAACTTGCATGTGTACAGTGGGATATTATCTCCAAAAGAACCGCATGTCATGCCAAGGTATACGGTCTTGAAAAATCTTACTTGTAATGCATTTACTTCATCCATGCAGATTGTAGGCAAAGTCAGTTAAAAAATCGAAAAGAATAATATTAGCTAGTTATTAAGACAATGATATATTGTTTAGTCTCATATATGTAGGATTTTAATGTATCTAAAATAGTTTAAGTATCACTGTTCTTGTAAAGCTTCCTAATTTTTCAGTTATTTTCAGGAATTGCATTAAACCTTTAACCAAATCCAGGAGAAGCTACCTTCAGCTTGACTAGGCAGAAGTTGAAGTAAAAAACAGTGGTTGATGGGCTGCAGTTACCATCCAATTTGAATTTAATGATGTCTACTTTCTTTCAACTATTTAAGAGAAAGTACTAGAGAGGATGAGGTCTGAAGTTTGCTTAACTGAGGGAGAAGAGCCCTGTAAAAGAACTGGAACTTAAGAAATCTATCATCCTAGTTCTTGTTTCATAGACTCTAGTTCTGTTAGTCCCAAAGACCTTTCATTCTAGAATGATCTTTCTATCCAGTGATCACAGCTTAATTTTAATTTTTAAAAAATATTTCAATCTTATGTAAAACATATGTATATCAACATTATCATATATTTTATGTTAAATCAAATATTTATATGGCACTTGCTATGTGCCAGGCATTATTCTAAGTACCTTAGACATATTAAATCACTTAATCCTCATAATAACCTTGTGAAGTAGGTCTCTTATTATCCTCATTTTAGAGATGAGGAAACTGAGGCACAGAGAGATTAACTAGCTTGCTCAAGTCACACAGTTGTTAAGTGGTGGAGACACACCTAAACATGGGCATTCTGGCTTTAATGAGAAAATATGCGTATTTTTTAATGTAGAAAAATTTTCTACAAAAATTTTCTAACATATTAGAAAAACTTATAAACATCAGTGTGCAGACTTCTAGTCATCGGTTTATTTGTTTATTTTAGAACATATTTTGGATGCTGGAAAAGCAAGATATTAGCAAAAATTAAGCACTTGGGGTGTTTTCAGTGTTCAAAAGGATTGAAGAAGTCTAACTCTATTAGAGAAATATCAATGATGTAGTTATCTAAAATCATATCTAAAATCAAAATTTATTATCATACATAACCAAAGAGTTGCTTGGGTTTTAGAGAAGAAAGGTGAATTTTGGTATGAGGCCAGGTATGCTTCTAAGAATTGTCTACCTCAGGGTTTATTAAAAGTATGGTTCCCAGGCCAGTAGCATCATCACTCCCTGGGGACTTTTTAGAAATTCACCTTATCAGGCCCCTGGCATGGGGCTCAGTAATCTGTGTTCTAACGAAGTCCTCCAGGAGATGCTGATGCATATGCAACTTTGAGAACCTCAAATCCACCTACCTTTCAACTAGTCAGAAGTGTGGTGTCTGATTAAAAAAAAAACCAAAAAAAGGCTAAGAAATACTTTTATGAAAGAAATTAAGATTGTTAAAATTAATGCTAATGAAATGATTTGAATGTTAAATATTCATCTTGGACTTTTGTTTTCTTTTCCAACTTAGGTATAGAGTCATTTCTTATGTACTCTGTTCATGACGGCATCAGGGGAATACCTTTGGAACCAAGTGACAAAACGGATGCTTTGATGCCTATATCAGGAACTTCATTTGCTGTGGGAATAGATTTCCATGCAGGTAAATGGCTTTTTATTCATAATTTATGTATAATGTTTTCACTTGATTTATTAAACATGATCGAAATATAACCTTTCCATCTGTACTCTGATAGTTAAGATGAGAAATAAGAAAACAAATTAGAGACAAATATTTTAAGCCTAACATAAATTGTTCTAAATATATTTTGCTGAAAAAAAATCAAGTAAAATTTCCTAAAATACAGCATTTGAATTGCAAGTGCATTAAAATGCCATTATTGATATTTGTTTGCTTCATTTTTATTTCTCTTTCTTTTTTTTCCCAAATGACACTTCTACTTTTATCCAATTATAAGTAAAGATACATAAAACATTTTGATCCATTATATACTTAAGACATAATCTTATTTAAAATATTTTGCAGATGTGATTATCTATTCTAACACAGGTAGAATGGAATAAAATCCAAATAATAGAAACAATTATAAATACTAAGTCATTTTAAATTACTTTTGAATACAGTATGTATCATTTTGGAGTCAGATTTTATCTTACCTTCTTGTTTTAGCTACAGTGAAAGAAAGCAGATTAGACGCTAACATCTTGCTGTGGCTAATAAAAGTGTATGGTTGGGAATTGATGATAGACATTCTCAAATTTATTGAAGTAAACAAGGTTTTTTTGTGCTAATTGTTAAATTCAGACATGGTAGAAGCATTGAGTATACTTTTCTCATTAATACTCAATTTTATTATTTTACACTTAAAGGTTTAAACTTATAAAAATAAATTTTTTCTGCCCCGTGGCCGAGCACGCTCCGCTGCAGGCGGCCCAGTGTTTCGTTGGTTCGAATCCTGGGCGCGGACATGGCACTGCTCATCAAACCACGCTGAGGCAGCATCCCACATGCCACAACTAGAAGGACCCACAACGAAGAATATACAACTATGTGCTGGGGGGCTTTGGGGAGAAAAAGGAAAAAATAAAATCTTTAAAAAAATAAAAAATAAAAAAAATAAATTTTTTCACCTCTCATCCAACCAAATCATATGCTTCCTGAGTTAATGTTTTAGTGTTGAAGATGCACAGGCATGTTCCCAGTACTTTTTTCTATTTGTAAAGACTTAATTTTATCTAAGGTTAAAAACAAATAGTTCTTTGATTTATAATCATAAGAAAAATCTTGAGCGTCAGCTTGTGGGCTTCTGGTAGTAAGCTTATATTTTTCTTCCAGCTCCAAGACATTTTTTTAAAATCATGTGTTAATGAAATTCTTGGATACAAATTAATGAATTCCTGGGGATCTTCCCAAATGATTCAGAGATAACTTTTCTTAAATAAATTATTTTGCAGCAAACGTTTAGAATCACATAGAAGCAAACTTCTTACATTTTTTAAAGGGCCTTTCCCAAAAGGAAATACAGACAAATACAGCATATCTTATTGAGCAATATGTTAATTTTGCTAAAATCAAAGTGTGCTTTTTAATCAAACAAGGTTGTCTGAACAAGCCTAATTATTCATGGAAGGCTCAGTACTCTACGAAGCATAATCTACCCTGCTTCTTATTTACATGCGTCTTGTTCTTTTATAGGGTTTAGTAAGTGCAAAACTAAGAAAACTTGAACTTCCTGAAAAGATTTTATGTATACATGCATATATTTTTACTAAATACACATAATCCTTTGTTTTAGCTGGTATCACATATTTGATTTTTTTAAAGATTCCATAATGATTTTTGGAAGTCTTTGGCAAATTTCCATGATGTACAAATATTAAAATAAGCCATTGGGTCTAAATGTCCTAATTAGATCATTAGTAAATCTCTTGTTCCTTAAAAGTATACTGATTATTTGTATGAGTTGAATTCATTCTCTGAGGTTTATCTTGGCCCTAATATGGTTAAGTTTCATATACTGTGCCATGGTAGAGGGTCATTTTATTTGCAGAGAATAGTACTCTCCCTGTTTCTAAATTCCCAAGAATTATTAATATTATAATAAACTTATTTTGTATCAAAGTGGCTTTTCATTCGAGGAATTACCAGGAATTAGTTAAAACTGTGTTCTTCATATTGTACCTGCCATATTTTTAAATTACATTCCTAGAGAGAAATTATTTTTAGGAAATCTATTTCTTCTTCTAAATGTAAAAGGATCTAGGCATATGGAATAGTCATATAAAATTAGAATGTTCAAGAATCTATTAAAATCCCTATTGTTGGTAAAAAAAATAGCAATGGAAAACGTGTTTTGAAATGAAGTGGGTTAGAGATCTAGGGGCCACTAAAACATACAGTGGGAAGAGGCCAGACTTTTGCAACAGACAACGTGAATTCTAATACCAATTTAACCACTTGCTAGCCCTGTGACCTTGAGTAGTTTACTTAATTTTTCTGAAGCTCAGTTTCCTCAATTTTTGGGGTGTGGGAATATTTAGATCAATGTATGCAAATGTTTGGCACAATGCCCAATACACATGAGTGCTCAGAAAATAGTAGTAATATCTAATAATGAAAGTAAAAATTTAGAAATTGGCATATGTGATATATATTTACAAATATGCCCTGTAAGCTATATTTAAACTCCTAATTAGCACATATTTTGTTTTCTGGTTTTTTGACTGATACTATATTTTCTATTCAGTTATCTGCATGGAATAGTAGTTGTTCTTAACTTCTTGGGGACAGAAAGAGTAGGTTAGTAAATTTCCTTAGTGAAAATGAACCTAGTAATAATAATAAGGATAATGAATGGTATATAGAGCAGCTATTTAAAGATTAAATAACATCACCAGCTGTTTGAAGTCGTTAAACGTAAACCCAGGAGGCTAGCAGACAGTGCTTAGCGAATAAACCAGGGAAACACTGATGATGATGATGGTGGCGGTCATGGTGGCAGTATCAGGAGCTTTCAACCACTTCTGCACATATCTTTTGTGCTTCCATCTACTTTACAATCCGATCCTTTACTAATCGTGTTTCATGAAAATATATTAGTCAGAATAAGTGTCAGGAGCTTGATTTATAGTATCTTTATAGACAATATATGAGCTTTGTGACTTTGTTGAGTGAAGTTGCTTCAGGGAGGAAGGAAGGAAAATAACTGGATTGTTGCTGAGAGAGGCAGAGAAAACTGTTTTTGATGTATCAGCGTCTGTTTTTCTTTTTGCCACGGTCTTTATGTTTTACTTGATTATAGATTCTTCCTCTTTTAGTTCCCTTTTGCAGTTATTCTGTTTCCTCTTCTTTCATTAATCATTCAATTCAGGACGCATTCCCTACTTTAAGATCAATCAAAGATAAAAATGGCAAAATGGGAGGGCACAGTTGCCCCTTATTCTAATCATAAGAAGGAAATGGTGTGGAGGATCACTTGTTAAGTATAGCTATCATAATTTATGTAATATTATTTTGTTACCACAATTTTACAGGGAAAAATATTGTTCAAACATGTGCACTTCATGAGGATTAACAGAGCTGAATCTTGCTGAGTTTTGTCCTAATGAATTAAAGTTTTCTGCAGTGAAAGGATTTCTTTCACCAGATGAAGCAATTCTGGATACTATCCATAGAAGAAAGAAGACCCTGTGGCTAGATTTAAAATGTTCAAAGCATTCTTATCACTTCACTGAAAAAGTCCCATTCCACTGGAAAAAAAAAATATTAAGCTTTGAAAATCCTTGCCTGCTGAGTGATATTCCTCTGGATGAATGAATACTGCATTTGATGCTTTAAAAGATATATTTTAGTTAGGAGAAAAGCCTGCAAAACAAAACCCGATGCTCCAGTTAGTAATGTAATCTTCTGTAATGCTCTATTCAGGCCCTCTTGTCTCCCCCCACCTGCCATGGGGGTATTTATGACTGTTTCATAATAATCATATAATAGAATATTACTTGAATAGAAGACCTTCTACTCAGAGAATGATTATTTATCTGAAATTTTCAAGTTTATATTCTTTTTTCATCGTTTATCACTTTTGTTCAAACTTGAGTTATCCAACTCAGGGTTAACAAACGTTGATTACTATCTGTTAGCTGTAGAACATCACAGGTAAGTTGCTGTGGAGGGTAAAGATAAACAAGGAATGGTTTCTGAGGTAATGCAGGAATGGGTGATCTGTAGGGATTTTTTTTTTAAAGACTATACCAGAGGACCGTTATTTGGATGTCATTACTTGGTATTCACTAAGCAGAATATCCTAATGCCTTTTTACACCATGACATAGTGTTCTAGCTATTAATACAATAAAGCACTGATGGAACATGTAATTATACATCTGTTAAAACCCATAGAATGTACAACACTAAGAGTAAACCTTATGTAAACTGTAGATCCTAATTTAAACTACGGAAATGTTAATGTAGATTCATCAGTTGTAACAAATGAACCACTGGAGAGAGATGTTGATAGTGGGGTAGGTTGTGCATGTGTGGGAGCAGAGAGTATATGGGGAATCTGCTCACTTTTTCTGTGAATCTGAAACTGCTCTAAAAAACAAAGTCTACTTAAAAAAACAAACACTGAAGAAGAATATGTGACAAAATACCGTTGTCACATTTATACAGTTGAATGTCACCTATTTACACGTAGGATTCTCTCTTTAATAATCCTATAACATTTTTGCCCATCTTTGAATGTTAGAACTAGGAGGAACATTTGATGCCATCTAGTAGCACTCCTCATGTTACAGATAAGGAAACTGGAACCCAGAGAGATCAAAAGACTGCATAGTAATGAAATATCCTATTCCCAATTCTTTATGCTATGCTCTCTTGCATTTGTCACCACTGAAACACAATTTTATTTTGACTATTGTTGGTATTACTTGATAAAACCACATTGTACTTCTGCAAATTTGTGCTGATGGAAGATCATATTTTATTTTGATTTATATGCTGAATCGTATGACCTTAAACTCATTTAATAATTGAAGTGCGTAGTACTCAAGTGAAAGTATCTTTTTTCTATGCCTAGAGGCTTAGAAAACAGCTATTTACAAAATTTTTCTAGTAACCACTCTGTCACCAACCAAGGCCATAGAAGAATTATAGAAAGAATTCTTTTTATGTCAGTAACAGCAATAGCTTAAGAAATATAATACTGTTACTTTGGGACATTTTTTCAATTTTATGAAAAGCGTTTCCTTGGCTACAAAGTGAATTTTTAGGGCTGGCTCAATTTCTTCTTGTTCTTGTGACAGTGAGCCAATACTAGTATGTGTTGTCATTTCAGACTTGCTTCAAGAGTATATTTTCAAATCATGAGAACAGTTTGTATGTATTTGTAGATGGTCAAGTATAGTAAATCTTTCAAGATGTAACGTAATAGCTGTCATAAGGAAACAAAAACTTTTTAATACTACCTAGGAGACAAATATCATAAACATACATAGAATAAGGCATTATAGGCTAAAATATCTCACGAATCATTTTTGGATCAATTCTGAACTCAAAACATAAAAAAAAAACCAGGCTTCTATTAGGCATCTGAATTCTTCAATAGGTTACCCAAAACCAAAAACCCCAGAAGACGCACAATGATAACCTACTAAGATGAAAACTTTGGTCAACTTAGCTGGGATATATTATTCTGTCTGTTACTGAAAGAATCACTTAAGTGAGTCTCGTGAAACTTCTTTCTCAGGCACTTAGCCCTCCTCATGAAAGTGAGAGGTCCCAACACCAGCTTTAGACTAATTCACGTGAACCACATCCAATCTGTGTTTGGGTCCGTTTCTTTTCCCCTCTCTTGGGTCTCTCTCTCTGCTGCTCTATTCCTTTTTAGCTACTCAGGATTCTCTTCAGCAGAGCTACATCCATATCTGATATTCTGATGTCTTTCTCTACTTTGTTACTTATCTAAAATTAGTTACCAAGAACCCTATCTTAAGAGGCCTAGTTACACTAAAACACAGTAAATTGTTAATATCTGCTAAGAGATTGACAAGTTATCTCACTAAGTGTGTTTGAGCAAAGCACAGTATCTTACCCCAACACCAGAAGTGCAGCTGAAGCACCACTAAAGTTATGTGAAGAAAGTATTTTTATGAATAGGTCAATCTTTTGGGTGTTTTTCAAATTTCCCTATCCTCTGACTCTTAGATGATAGATTGGCACCTGTTTCTTCCCCAAAATTCAGCCCTGAATATGTTGAGAGGTCAAACGATACTGCAGAGGTCTCCTTTAGCTTAACTACATTAATACCATTAATATCGTTAAGTGTAACTTTAACCTGGAAAAAGTGTTTTTTCCCCTTTTAAGAAAACCAAGGATTAATCCATTTTTCTTTTTGACACCCTTTCTTTAAAAAAAATTAAAAAGTTATGATTTAGCTTCTGAGATTGTTGGCCATTAGTTTTTAATCAAGTAGACAATTTTCTAGTTAATAGAGAAAAAGGGAAGTTATTTAATTGGTTTTTGGACTGGTCATAAGCAATGAATCTTTAATTCTTTTATATCATTTGGCCTTATTCTTATCCAGAGGCAGTAGGTAGTAAGTGGATCCTTTTGGGGACTTGAAAGGAAAAAAGAACTAATTATTTCTATAAATTCCTTACTATTTTTAGAACAGGGAAGTGGAAAGCACTTCTTCAAGTAGAAGGTTTTCTACTGGCTGAAGTAGAAGACTAGAAATAGAATTAATCACCCACAGGTGAGTTAGGAAGAGGACTTTTGGAAGAGAAAGAAATTAAAATAACATCACCGAAAAACCTTAATATCTATTGAGCAGTCACTATATTACAGGAATAAGGTTTGGAAAATTTTATTTATTTATGCCATTTAATTCATCAAAATAATCTATTGAAGAAGGTAGTATTTTTATTCTAATAATGAAGAAACTAGATTTGGGGATGAGATATGGCTGCAGATAAGAGTTGGTTTCTTTGGAATGCCCAAATTAAATTCTACCTTCAGGATTTGCATTTGGGTTTTCGCCCTTGAGATTGAGATAAGCCATGAATTGAATAACCAGTAATGGTGTAATCAACATCAGATCCCTGATAATTTCATAGTGGGAATTTTAATCCTATTGCAATTGTGATTGGGAAAGATAATTTACAGGCAATATCAAGGCTTAGGGTTTGGGGGAATGGTGATAATGTGATCACCAAGTCTAGGATTGCCCCTGCTAAACTTGGGGGCAAAAGACTAATGTTACAGCCTCATCTGAGTGGAGAGTGAGAGAGATGATGATCATCATCATCATTTAAAGAGAAGGAGAATGAGAAAAAAGAAAAAATCATTTATCCCACTGTGTTTGTATTAGTTATCTATTGCTGTATAATAAATTACCAAAATTTAGCAACTTAAAGCAATAAACACATTATCTTACAGCTTCTATGTATCCACTTAGGTCTCTTATGAGGCTGCAATCAAGGTATTGGCCAGAGATGTGGCCTCATCAGAAGGCTCAATTAGAGAGCATCCGCTTCCAAGTTCATTCATGGGGCTGTTGGCAGGATTCAGTTCCTTGTCAGCTGTTTAACAGAGGGTCACAGCTCCTCACTGACTGGTGACCTCAATTCCTTGTGATGTGAGCCTCTCTGTAGGGCAGTCACAATTTGACTGCTAGCTTCTCTTTGAGCTGCTGAACAATAAAGTGAGAGCACGCACACAAAATGGAAGCCAGGCCTTTTGTAACCCAATCTCAGAAGTAATATGCCATCACTTTTGGTATATTCTATTTATTAGAAGCTAGTAAGTAGGTCCAGCCCACACTCAAAGAGAAGGGATTAGAGAAGAGAGTGGATACCAGGTGACGGCTACATTAGAGGCTGCTTATTACAATATTATAGGTGTTTTATCCGTGTTATCCCCCACATTGTTATGTAAGAGGTAAATCTTGACGATTGGTTTGGGGGATGCTCCTGTAGGGACAGCTTCTTTATTCTGGCTTTAACCAAGTGAGGATAGATTAATGTAAAGCCCTAGGATCATAGTCTTGATACCATTTTTGCCTCTAATTACTAGTAATTCTTGGATTCCTTGAGAACTTCTCTGGACAGAAAACAAAGATAAAGCTTAAATATACTGCCAAATGCTTTATAGATAGAATGAGACAAAGCCAGGATTTGAACTTACATGTATATTTCTCTAAACCCTAGTTTTCGTTAAAGTACCATGCTAGAGTGAGAAAAAAGTGAGAAAAGTTTCCAGAGATGTCTAAGTATGAATGGGTGTTCAACAACAACAACAAATATGTTATATAAGGCAAAGGCTTAGAAATATCTGACCATTCTGAGTGTGGGGTTCAGAAAACGAGGCTGGGGATGGGGGATAGTTAGTGGTCTTAGTACTAAGTATCTAACTTGATAGATCTATGGCAGTGGTTCTCAACTGAGTATGATTGTGCACCCCAGATTATATCTGTCAATATCTGGAAACATTTTTGGTTGTCACAACTGATGTGGTACTACTGGGGAGAGGCCAGGGATGCTGCTAAACAACGCACAAGTCTCCTACAGCAAAGAATTGCCCAGTCCCAATGCTATTAGTGCCAATTTTGAGAAACCCAGACCAGGGCAAAATCTAACGCGTGTTTTCAATGATTCTGAAGTGCACCTCTAGATAGCACCATGATCCTCAACAGCAGCAGACCAAGTCTCTTTTTCTTCAGTTACTATTTGTTATCTTGGTCATCTCATTCATTAACCTAGGTTTTAATGTCATGAATTTGCTAAATTTGCTTTTGGCCAACATTCCAGAAAAGTCTTTCAACAAAAGCTAGCAACTTCCAACCACTCTACAGTTTTTGACCAGTGTCTGGAAAAGTCTTCATGTCATATTAACTTACACTACATCTTCTGCTGACAACTCTCTGGCACCAAAACTCTTTAAGCAGATCTCTTTCAAGAAATTGCTGATAGCTGCCTTAGGATTGCCTGGGGGATACAAAGTATGTAATACCAACAGAATTATTAGTCTAGTTACTTTCTTTGTTGTCACCAATGCAGGCTGAGTGTTGACTGATGTTAACTATGCTTAGAGTGAGTTCTAGTATTGTATCAAGCATTCCTGTTCATTGTTTTGTGGCCAGAAAGGGAGCTCCAAAGTTCTTGGGAACAATTGCCAGTTCTTTATGCCTACTAGGGTACACAAGAGCCATTATGCCAATCTTCTTCCAAGGACAACCTATTGTCTCCAATCATTTGCTATGGGTAAAGCATTCTGTCAGTGAATTCATCTAGAACTATGTTGAAAAACAAAACAAAAGTGATTTCTTTTGTCTAGAAGTGTATTTGTTTTATTTATTTATTATTTAATTTTACTGAGGACT
Source organism: Equus przewalskii (assembly GCF_037783145.1). Classification (NCBI taxonomy): domain Eukaryota; kingdom Metazoa; phylum Chordata; class Mammalia; order Perissodactyla; family Equidae; genus Equus; species Equus przewalskii. The sequence continues at coordinate 23,547,257 of NC_091847.1, read as the reverse complement.
AAATAAGAGGAGTTAAATGTAAACTAAGTAGGAAAAATCTCCGATGGAACCAGAAATGGAGCTTGATTATCAGTGTATTAAATACTAAAATAGATTACTTAAGGATTATGAATCTGTCTCTGGAGTATTTTAGAGTTAACACAAACAAACCACCTCTTCTGAATAATGATTTCTCTGGGTCTCTCCCAGGTTTTTGACTATTCAACTTCCAATATTAACAGCTTCAACAGTAACAACCTATAGGCTATTTTTTGAAACCCTCTACTATTTGAGTCAACAGTCATTAAAATCTATTGACCAGAATGAGAATTAGGCTAGCATAGTTTGAGCACAGAAAGGAGACTGTATTGTAGAATCTGTTCTTGTCTTCAGGGGAAAAACAAATGTTCACAGGAGAGATCCTGTTTATGTTGCCGTTTTCCTTACAAATTAAATATTAAGATACTAAAAAGAATTGATGATTCCATAGTAATCCAAAGTCTAATTATATATGAAAAGCTATTTTCTAACTCCTGAATGAGAAGATTCAAAATTTTTGTTTTGATACCTGTGACATGTTATTCTGATTAGAAGGGAAAAGAGCTAAGATTTATTGGTGATTCTTATTAATAACCTTATTTAAAATGTGACTATAGCTTTATAATTGTTTCCATTTAATGTTCTCCCTTAACACTGTTTTAGTGATAAAGCAACTGATGTTTTGAGCTCATTTGGCTCAGATTTGAATTTATAGATAATTTTAATAAAGGATACCAATGAGTATATTTGCATACTTGATTATTTTCAATGTTCATGTGAAACCCTATTACCTCAAATTAGTGATGAATAAATGAAAAAAGTAGACATCTACCAGCTCAATCATCATTAAACATTATTAAACTGAGTTTGTGAAATAATAGTCATTAGTTGAGCAATTACTTATTGATGGCATGTCTCAATTCTTAATTAAATACTTTTATTTAAAAATTCTTCTTTATTAAAATTGTACATTATAGGAAATTTGGAAAATTAGGAAACATGAAACAAAGTTTAAATAAAAATCACCACTACTACTACACAGACTGAAACTGTTAATATTTTGTTATATTAATGTTCATACTGTTTTTAAAATACAAAGAATCTTATTTATCTTATTATTGGTAAGATTTTGTTTTGCTCCTTCAACTTAGTGTTCTAACATGAACACTTTGCTATATTATGATTAAAAATTGATAAATACTATTTTTAATAGGAGTACATTATATATCATATGGATTATGATAATTTTTTTTACCTTTTCAATATTTTTGGACATTCTGATTGTTTCCAATTTTTGGCTGAAAAACCTTTTCAACATTTGTGATAATTCCTCAAAATGTAATTCTTGTTCTTTGAACTAACAACTTTTTTGACATATAATTCACATACCACAGAATTCACGTATTTAAACTGTACAAGTCGCTATTTTGAGGAATATTCACAGAGATGTGCAGCTATCACCAATATCTGATTTTAGAATATTTTCATCGTCCTAAAGGGAAACTCCACACTCGTTAATAATTCTCATATTTCTCCTAACTTCCCAGCCCTAAGGCAACCACTAATCTAATTTCTGTCTGTAGATCTGCCTATTCCAGACATTTCATATAAATGGAACCAAATGATATGTGATCCTTTGTGATTGACTTTTTTCATTTAGGATAAATTTCATCCATGTTGTTGCATATATCAGTTCTTCATTACTTTTTTTTGCCAAATAATATTTGATTGTATGGATATGACATTTTATTTAGGTATTCATAAGTTGATGGACATTTGAGTTGTTTTCACTTTTTTGATATCACAAATAAAGCTACTAGGAACATTCATGTATATGTTTTGGTGTGGGTATTTGTTTTCATTTCTCTAGGGTACATACTTGATAGGTCATGAGGTAACTCTATGTTTAACCATTTGCGGAACTGTCAGAGTGTTTTTCAAACTGGTTGAACATTTTGCATTCCCACCAGCAGTGTATGAGGGGTCATGTTTCTCCACATCCACAACCAAGACTTCTTATTATCTGTCTTAGTTTTTATTATAGCCATTCTAATAGATATGAAATAGTATCTTATTATGGTTTTGATTCTCATTTTCCTGTTGTCTAATGATGCTGAGCATCTTTTCATGTGCTTGTTGGCCATTTATATAAATATGGAGAAATATCTATTCAAATTCTTTGCCCATTTTTTAATTGGGGTTTTTGGTTTTTTTAATGTTGAGCTACTAGAGTTCTTTATATATTCTAGATAAAAGTCCCTTATAAAGTATGTGATTTGCAAAAGTTTTCTCTCCTACCATGATTATCTTTTCTCTTTTTTGATGTAGTTTGAAACACAAACATTTTAAATCTTAGTGAAGTTCAATTTATCTATTTTTTCTTTTGTTGCTTGTGCTTTTGGTATTGTATCTAAGGAACCATTGCTTCTAGAGATACTATGATTTAACGTTATTTGCTTTTAAGCGTTGTGTGTTAGCTTTTATATTTAGGCCTATGATCCATTTTGAGTTAATTTTTGTATATGAATGTGGATATCCATGTGGACTTGCATGTAGATATTCAGTTATCCCAGGACCATTTTTTCAAAAGACTGTTCTTTTTATTGTTGAATTGTATTGACAACTTGTTGAAAATCAATTGACTTTAAATGTGAGGGCTTGTTTCTGGAGTCTATATTCTATTCCGTTCATCTATATAGCTATCCTTTTGAGTACCTTATGAGTCATGACCACTATAGCTTTCTAGTACATTTCAAAATTTGAATTGTGAGTCCTTCAACTTTGTTCTTCTTTTTCAAGATTGTTTTGGCTATTCTTAGTTCCTTGCATTAACGTATGAATTTTAGGAACAGCTTGTCAATTTCGGTAAAAAATTCAGCTAAGATTTCCATAGAGACTGTGAGAAATCTGTAGAAAAGAATCGGAGAGTGTTCTGATCTTAACAGTATTACGTCTTCCAGCATATTAACATGGGATATCTTTCTATTTACTTGGGTCTTCTTTAATTTCTCTCAAAAATGATTTACAGTTTTCAGAGTATAAATTTTACACTTTTTAAATTAAATTTATTCTTACTTTTTTATGCTACTGAAATGGAATTTTCTTAATTTAATTTTGGATTATTCATTATAGGTATGTACAAATACAGTTGAATTTTGCATATTGATCCTGTATCCTGCAACCTTGCTGAACTCTTTTATTAGTTGAATAAGTTTTTAGTGGATTCCTTAGGGTTTTCTATATGCAGTCGTGTTCTGCCTAATGACGTTTAGGCCAATGACAGACCATATATGAAACAGTGGTCCCATATTAGTACCATATAACTTAGGTGTGTAGTAGGCTGTACCATCTAGGTATATGTAAGTACACTCTATGATTTCAAACCACCACAAAATTGCCTAAAAACACATTTCTCAGAATGTATTCTCATTGTTAAGTGATGCATGACTATAAAGGATCACGTCATCTGCAAATAGAGTGAGTTTACTTCTTTATTTCCAATCTAGATATCTTTTACTACTTCGATCTCTACTTTTACTTCAACTTACTATTTCTTCTTCTCCTTCTTTGTTTTCTCCTTGTTCTTTTGCCCATTCTCCTCATCTCCCTCTTCCTCCTTTTTCTCTCTTTCTTCTTTTTTACCTAATTTCCCTGGCTACAACCTCTAGTATGATGTTGAATGGAAGTGGCTAGAGTAGACATCCTCGTCCTATTTTTGATCTTAAGGGAAAAAATCCAATATTTATACATTAACTATATGATGTTAGCTGTTTTTATTTTGTACATGCCCTTTATCAGATTGAATAAGATAACTCTATTCCCAATTTGTTGAGTATGTTTATCTTGAAGGGGTTTTGAATTTTCTTAACTTTTTCTGTATCTGTTGAGATGTTTATATAGCCTTTGTCATTTATTCTCATGATATGGTATACATTAATATATTTCCAGATTTTAAAGCTACCTTTTGTACAAATGGGAAAAATGTGTTTTGTTCATGATATATAGTCCCTTTTTATATGTTGCTGGATTCATTTGACTAGTATTTGGTTGAAGATTTTTGTGTATATATTTGCAAGTGATATTGGCTAGTATTTTTTTTCTTGTGATAACTTTGTCTAGTTTGGTATCAGGGTTAGTGTTGATGTTGTCCCTCTTTCATTGCTGATTTTAGTAATTTGATTCATCTCTCATTTTATATTAAACAATCTAGCTAAAGATTTGGCAAATTTGTTGATCTTTTCCAAAAGGTGAAGCAACTTTTAGTTTTATTGATGTTCTCTATTGTTTTCCTGTCTGTATTTTTAAAATTTCCACTCTAATCTTTATCATTCCCTTCCTTCTGCTTGTTTTGACTGTAGTTTGATGTTCTTTTCCAGTTATTAAGCTGGATTAAGCCTGTTAATTTGAGATCTTTCTTCTATATATATATTTATATGGCTATAAATTTTCCTGTAAGTACTGCTTGACCTGCTTCCCATATGTTTTGGTATGTTGAGTCTTCATTTTCTTTCATTTCAAAGTATTTCCTAATTTTCCTTGTCATTTCTTCTTTGATTCATTGATTACTTAGAAGGACGATATATCATTTCTCCATATTTGTGAATTTCCCAAATTTCTTTTTGTTATTGATTATAATTCAACTCCATTGTGGTCAGAGATTATAAATGTATATGATTTTAATTCTTCTTGAGTTTGAGCTCCTCATTTGCTATCAAACCCACTTGTTAGGCTCCACTAAATGCTAGTTGATTGCACTAATGTTTTTGACAGTGCTCTCTGATGTAAATTGCTCTTCTCTGATGATATTAAATTCTGGCAGGGATAGTTTGTGAAACCAGTCTTTGAGGTTTCTTCTCCAGGAAAGCTCTTCTTTGTTGTCTCTTTCCATGTTTTTGTCGGGTTAGCTACTTGAGCAGCTTGTTGCTGTCATAACTCAAAGCCTCCTCTTAATTGCTTACATCCAAAATCTCCATTGCTTTAGGTAGCACATTTAAATTTGAACTTCACTACATTCTGTTTCAAATAAAGTCAGTTCTTTTGGGGAGAGTTTAGGATTTCTCTGTTCTTATGGACTGTTTCTCTCCCTGGATTACATTTCTGAGTCACTGATCCTGTTGTTAGGCAGAATGGTAGCCTCTGGCTTGCCTCTCTTGTCATGGAACTTCTGCTCTACCAGCAAAGTGAGGCAAAGGCAATCAAGGTCCCCTAGTGTTTGCAGCTCAGTTTCTTGGCATCAGTTGTACTTGAACATTTTCTGGGTGAAAAAAGTTCTTAAAATATTATTTTTATACTTACATCAATTCAAGTATCAAGATATAGAATACAAATTTTGCATAGATATAATTTTAAAGATAAAATTATACTTCAGAATACACCAAAAATCATGGTGGAAAATTTGAGGACCACTGTGAGCTGTCATGGTCATCATCAAAAGGATTTTTGAACATTAATTTCCTCAACTTTGAAAACTATGTTTCATTCATGTTGCTGTAGTCCACTTCCATTTCCAGACATTTTCTGGAGATTCCACTTGTATATAATGTATTCTTAAAAAGTTATAACTGTGAAGGCAAATATTAGTTTTCTACATTCAGGTCACAGCTGGGTGTCTGGAATGATTCCAGTTTACTGGGAAAACATGCCCCATCCAAAGAGGCATTTCAGGATACCCAAGAACTGCTTATTTAAAGTCACTTAGATATTAAAGGTCTTTGCATACTTGCAGTCACACTTTAGGCTTGCCTAAATCTTTTGGCTTCCCTCTCTTAGCATGGAGCTTCTGCCCTACCAGCAAAGGGAGGCAAAAGCAATCAAGATCCTAGTGTTCACAAGCCATCCTCTCCTAAGACAGAACCTTCCCCCTATGAGTAAAGGACTGGGTGAGGTAGGGAGCCCCTGAGCTCTTGGCAGCCCTTACCAGGGGTTTGCCTCTGCAACTTGAATTTGGAGGATATGAGAAATGCTGGTGTCCTGTCTTTCCTGGAGAGACTCTTTATTGGGAGCCAAGGACAAAGGCACCCTCATCTTCTTATCCACTCCTGCCCATTGTAGAGCTTCCATCAAGCTGAATTGAGACAGTGGAGAGAGGGACTGTTCTTACCAAGATTTGGTAGATCTTTTTGAATAATTTTTTCTTCATTTGCCATATACTTTTAGGTAAATTTTGAAAAATTTTAATTTATTTTAAATATTTTTCACCGGTTATACTTGTTTCACTGGGGACTGGGTTAGCTAGGCTCCTCATGCCAGCATTCTGGAAGTGGATTTCTTGGCATTTACTATTCAAGTATGTGTAAGTCAGCAACAGTGTTTGAACTCTGTCTGAAAAAGCATTTCCATATAATTTGTGCAAGAAATATAAAAATAAGTGGTTAAATCTTAATTTAAATAATTATCTTTTTAGGGAGATGACTAATACTGTCTTTACTGAAGTGAGACAGGATTTTGAAGTAGAATTTACTACAGCCATTAAGTGAGCACTCAAAAATTATATAATTGGTTGTTATAGCTATAAAAAAAGAAATCATAATAGATTGAGCTGAAAATTATAAATACTTTGTTATACTTCTAAAATTTTATCTAAAATGGAAAAATATTTCTACAAATACACTATTCCAAAATCATAGTTAAAAAATGATTTGATATATGACATTCTGGAAAAGGCAAAACTATGAAGACAGGAAAAGTATCAGTGGTTGCCAGGGGCGAGGGGTGAGGGAGGGGTGAATAGGTGGAGCATAAGGATTTTCAGCGTAGTGAAACTATTCTGTATGATGCTATAATTCTGGATACATGTCATTATACATTTGTCAAAGCCATAGACTGTACAACAGCAAGAGTGACCCCTACTGTAAACTATGGTCTTTGGGTTATAATGATGTGTCAATGTAGGTTCCTTGATTATAACAAATGTACCGCTCTGGTGAAGGATTTTCATAGTGGGGGAGGTTGTGTGTATGTGGAGGCAGGTGATATATGGGAAATCTCTGTATCTTCCACTCACTTTTGCTGTGAACCTAAAACTGCTCTAAAAAATAAAGTCCATTAAAAAAATTTGATATGCTCTTCTAACGTACAATTATTCTGAAACAAATGCTTAATATATATATAAAGACACATCACCCTTTATAGAATAAATACTAAAACATGGCTTTTTAATTTATTTCCTATAATTAAGTAGAGTTCTATCTATCCAGTGGATGTGTTTTTAACTAACAGAATGCTTTTCTGTTCAGCATAATAGATGCTGTCTATAACAAAACACTCCTGCTGCTACTGTTGCTACTGTATCTATCTCGTATATGGACATTAGTTTATTCTGTTGTATTTACTAATGATTTTTCGGAGACCTCAATGGTGGTGGCAGCTATAATAATAGAAATATTGCAGAAAGGAAAGTGAATCTCGGGGACAAAAGTAGAGGCACCATGGCTTAAACATCTTTCTTCAGGTAGAGAATCTCTTTTCATTGACAAACTTAGAAAATCAAAGTTTGATTTTATTAAAAGAAATGCCATCTCCCTAAAATGGGATTTAAATACCTCTCAGGTGTATAAGGTAAGTATTTTAGAGGAAATGTGGAGCAAGAGATCATGGCTCAATTTCTTGGCATCAGTTGTACTTGAAGATTTTCTGGGTGAAAAAAGTTCTTAAAATATTAATTTTATACTTACATCAACTCAGGTATCAAAGGGTAGAATACAAATTTTGCATGGAATTTAAAGATAAAGTTATACTTCAAAATACACCAAAAACCACAGTGGAAAATTTGAGAACCACTGAGTGCTGTCATGATCATCGTCAAACGGATTTTTGAACACTAATTTCTTCAACTTTGAAGACCAAGTTTCATTGTGTTGCTGTATTCTACTTCCATTTTCAGATATTTTATGGAGATTCCACTTGCACATAATGTGTGCCTAAAACATTTCAATTTTTAGGACTTTTTAGTGGGTGTCTGGAATGGTCCCAGTTTACTGGAAAAATATGCCTCATCCAAAAGAGACATTTCAGGATACCCGACAACTGCTTATTTAAGGCCACCTAGACATTAAAGATTTTTGCATATTTACAGACACAGTTGAGGGATGATTGAGGAATTCAACCTGGAAATTCCTCTCGTGTTTGTGTCAGTTTCCTTTTGTGTGAAATAATAGTGTCGCATAAAGTGCAGAATTCAAAGGCAGGCTCACATCACAGTACCAGTAAATTACAAGGTTGAGATTGGTAAATGATATGACCTTGCAAGCATTAACCTTTTTGGATTTAAGTTTTCCAACTGGTAAAATGCAGATAACTCTATTAGAAAAAATAGGGAACAGCTGGTGTCCATGCTTTGTTCAATAAACTTCCTTATACTGGAAAGCCATCTATTTACTGAAAGCAATCATAAAACATTTTGCATAAATAAATGTGGTTTGTGAATACATAATAATAATATCAAAAGCAGTCATTATGCCTTAAAACAAATATAAAACTTGAAATCAGAATTGACTGGTTGGCATTTTATAATCTGTTTACAGTTGGATTCCTTCCATTTGGCCTTAGGGATTCTCCATGCCTTGTTTCATCGTACTCACCGTAACTCATACATGTAGTCTGCTAGATTTCCAGACAGGTTACTTTTTCTTGTGAGAGACAATTCGCCACTGGTAGCATTGATTCTTATCCTTTACTTGGTTACTGTCAGATAGGTAATCAGGGCCAAGGATGATGCAAAAGAGCATTATATTATTGTGACTCAAATTTTTATATAGATGGATAATGTACTGAAATATAATACTTTTATATATTTATATATAAATATTCACAGGAAGTTTTAAAAACCTAACAATAGTAGTGTGTTGACAGCTCTCGATATCACATCTGGTGTTCAAAATGTAAATGAGCCATGATAATAATTATGTTGTTAAATAGAAAGACTAAATGGCATGGAACAATCAACCTGCCCTATGTCCTGGAAATTGCACCCTTTGAAAATAGTCTTGCATTTGAAATCACCCATAATCTTTAACACTGAAAAATGTGGTCATTTGTTGATTTAGATGCTTTACATACTTATTGTTACTTATTCTAGGAAGTTCTCTATCCTAACGTGTTAACATTACTCTAGCTGTCGGATCACTTTCAAGCTATTCCTGTTTCCATTTAATCAGAGACTTATAAGATTTTCTGAGATGAAAGAGACTTTGGAGATTATCTAATCCAACCTGATCATTTTTCATATAAGGTAAAGGAGATTGTTCCCAAATGCCATCATGCAGACAGACTACAGAAACAGAGAAGTATCTAAGGAACGCTAGCTTGCCAGCCCAGCTGTTTGAGTTTCCCCAGATACATGAGTGGGTGAACTTACACATGATTAGGTTTCCTGGCATTCTGCCCACCCCGGCTGAGGTCAAGCAGAGCAGAGACATCAGAGGAGGGAGAGCTGCCCCTGCTGGACACTGCCCATATTGCAGGTTCATGAGCCATATTGTCGTTTCAGCCACTAAGTTTTGGTATGGCTTCTTACACAGCCTTAGAAACTGGCACAGAAGCCCAGATTATTGAAGTGACTTGTCCAGATGCACAGCTGTGAGTAGCAGAGCTGGTGACAGATAATAGTGTTAGCTTCTGAGTTTAATGTTTTTCTATTCCACTGTGTATTTCCTTTTTTTTTTTTTAAATATGTTAGGATGTGTTGTCAGATTTTGTTTAATTTTTCAAAAGGCTATTTGAAAGGAAATAGCAGGGTTTTGATTTTTTTCTATTCTTGCTACCATAGATTCTTCTTTGTGGTTAATGAACATAACTTTACCTTGAAAGTAAAGGCCAAAATGCTTTCCTTTTATTCTGTTGCATAAAATGACTTCATTTTGCCTGCTGCTGGCAAAAATCTGCCTAAAAGGCTCTGACAAATAATCAGGAATGCACAGCCTGTCCTCCTATGCATGTGGTGAGAAATTAAGTTCTCAAATTCAGAAAAATACATGGCCCTCCTGTTCACATTTGTGGATTCAGAATAACCACAATAAAATACAGAATTAATCACAAGTTAACCTTGTGAAGCATAGCTTGCATTATTTCCAGGTTATTATCAGTGCTCTGAGCATTAGAATTTTTCAACTATGATTCAGGCTAAATTGGTTTTAATGATTTTAGTCTAGGTGACTAGCAAAATAAAATAATTAGGAAAAACCCTATGTATTCACTGGCTTAGCAAAACTATAATTTGATTCGATATTAGACAAAATTATTTATTTATTCGGTGAAAAAGTTATTTTTTACTAAATTTTTGACTTGGAAATATTTTAAAATTTCTTGTTCTAGATTTCCTTCTTTTGGGAAAGGCAAAAATCTTAATTTATTGCTATTTTTGCCAACTCTATAAATAGGAAGGGAAAAAATGAATCTTATATGTGAGGGAATTGGAAAGGCGCTGAAAAGTCCCTCTTACTCCCAAATTTCTTTCATCATTAGAACAGGAAAACACCATTATCTCCAGAAGGTCCCTTCAAGTGTTTATTTATCAGCTGTATCATGAATTGTATATTAACACAATCTTGAGTACTTCTTGGTGCCAAACACTCTTCTACATATTGAAGGTGCAGCCGGAACAAAACTGCCATCTCTCTTTTCATGGAGCCTACATCCTAGTGGGAAAACTAGATAACAAACAATCACTCTCCCCACCCCCCAATAGAATTTGATGAAGAAGCAAGAGCAGTTTAAGGACTAAAAGATTCAAAACAGCTGCTATTTTAGACCATGTGGTCAGAGAAAACTTCTTTGAGAGGTGAATTTTAGCCAGCACCTGAATGAAGGAAAAGTGAATCTGGCACCGAGTCATTGGAAGGCAGAGGCACAGGGAGCCCTAAGATGGAAATGGGTTGATTGTTGAACTAGTGAGGAGGCCAGTGGGGCACAGCCCTGCGAGCCATGCTGGCTGAGAAGTAAATTTTTTGACATTTGGGTGGAAATTGACTTCTTATCTTCTACTTCTTGAGTCATATAAGTGACAGGGTAATGAGAATCCAATCTTTGATTCTCTCTGCTCTCCAGATAGGGTTGGGGGCTTTAACTTCTATCAACTTTGACATTGTCCTTCAGACCACAATGGGAATGTCCCATTAAATTATATATGCCTTTATTTTTATTCTGCCACTATTTTGCCTAGTTTTTGATTAGAGTAATAACAGTGAACACTGAATGCATGTATACTATATGCCAGACACTGTTTTAAATGCTTTAAGTGTATTAACTCACTTAATCCTCATGAAAAACTTATGAGGAGGTGCTATTGTTATCCCTGTGTTACAGCTGGGGAAACTGAGGAACAAGAAAGGTTAAGCAATTTGCTTGAAAGGGTGTTGCTGGTAAAGGGAAGTGTTGAATTTGATTTGGATTTTGAATGCATGTAATCTGGACCCAAAGTATGTACTCTCAGTCTCTGTACTTTCTTCTCACACATTTAAAACAAAACCTGTAAAATGTAGAAATGTTGACCAAATTTATAGATGACAAAATATCTTGAAGAGCTGGAAGCCATTCATGAATTAACTAAGATAGCCAATGAATTAATACTAGCATGGATGCTGAAGACTGCAATGTAAGGTCTTGGAACTGACTTTCCATGTTTTCCATCTTGCGATCATGTGGGCAATTTGACCTTAATCTAATCTCTTCCGATTGTTTCTGTTCAGTTATGGTATTCATTGATTCAAATATTTTCCATTGTGTAGAATGGCTTCACTTGGTCAGATTTGTTATCCCTGGGTGGGGGAGGCTATAGTTTGCCAAATGATTCTTCAAATGTCTGCATGCCCTGGTAATGAGAAGCAGACACCATATACTTCTTCAAGTAAGCTTGTTTGTAGGCTGAGCTTCCTTTCATCTTGAGGAATGGTGATTACTGAACATAATGTTGATTACTAACGCATGGACAACTCCTTCCTTCTCTTAGAAATCTTCTTTTGTTATTCAAAGTTATTTTTAGCTTCATCCATTCATACTTAAATTTAAAAAAAATCTCTGAGGTACATGTGGATACCTGTTATGGGCTGAATTGTGTCCCCCAAAGCTCTTAATGTTGAAGTCCTAATGTCCAGTATCACAGAATGTGACTATTATTAAGACAAAATGAGGTCATATGGGTGGCTCTAATCCAATATAACCAATGTCCTTATAAAAAGAGGAAATTAGGATACAGACAACACACCCAGAAGAAAGACCATATGAAGATAAAGGAAGAAGACAGTCATCTACAAGCCAAAGAAAGGGGTCAGAATGAAAGCAATCCTGTGGACACCTCAGTCTCAGACTTTTGGCTTCCAGAACTGTGAGAAAATAAGTTCCTATTGTTTAAGCCATCCAATTTGTGATATTTGTTATGGCACCCCTAGGAAACTGATACAATACTCAAATATATTACATAACAAATGATCACAAAAGCCATTTAAAATGTCTGTTCTATTGGAGGGGAGACTCGGTAAATATTATAGGAAATTCAGTATCTGGAATTGACTATTTGTTTAAGTTGAAATGTGTACATTTAATTCCATGTTCTTTTTCCAAGGGAGGTAGATAAAAAGGGAAATTCCCTTTTCTACACACAACCTCTGAATTTATCACCCTACGCGAAACCTACTCTTTGTCCTTATTTCAACTTTTGGTGATCTGATTCCACCTACCTGTGTTTCATTGTTTCAGTGCCTATTTGGCATTTTTCTCCCTCTTTTCAGAGCACGTATTCCTCAGCCAGTTATTTCAATAATGGACTATAAATCTTTGCACTCCTTGCTCTTCCGACATTCCTTCTTTGCAAATCCCCAAATCCCTGTAAAGCCTACAATTTTCTTTCTCCATCCCCATCCCTGTGGTAGCTACACATTATATGTCACTTTAAATCTTCAACCCATCCTGCAATCTCATTCTCAGAAGATACCTTTGGACCTTAGTTTATTGCGAGTACTAGGCTGGTGTCGCAAAGTCAAATGACTACAGGGGCCAGGGGAGTTTCGTGTGAGAATGAAGTAGTTAGGGAGAGAGGGGGGCCTAGTGGGGACTGACTGTGGCAGACCACACTGCAAATGACATAGAGGGGACAGAGGCTCCTTAACTGTACATCATTTCAGTGATGCAGTATTGGTAGCCCTGAGTTGCCACCAGTTCCTTTTTTTTTCCCTAAGTAACACTATAGAAGATAATATTGTAGACCAGATAAAACACATTTAGTTTGTGACCAGTTTGAACTCTTTGATGTAGGGCAATAGGCATAAGCTTTTCTATACCTTCTCTTATCCACATTTCAAAATATTCATGTCTTAGGCATGCTTAAGGTTGACTGGGGCAAGTGTCTGTGAGTAAAAAAGGAGATTGAGACAGATGAGATTGGGAGAAATTGGAATGCACTATAGGGCTGACTCCTGTGGAGGAGAAAGGGAAGGAACGTTGGATAGGAAAAGTCTTAGACTGCAGTGCAATTCTAAGAAATTTTTAGCAAGGTTGATAGGGAGTTCTTTTTTTTTTTCTTTTTTTTTTGCTGAGGAAGTTGAGCTAACATCTGTTGCCAATCTTCCTCATTTTTTGTATGTGAGCCATCACCACAGCATGGCCACTAACAGACTAGTGGTGTGGGTCTGTGCCTAGGAACTGAATCTGGGCTGCCAAAGTGGAGCATGCTGAACTTAACCACTATGCCACTGGGGCTGGCCCTGATAGGGAGTTCTTGAGCCAATGTTGCCATTTAAAGGAGTTGTATATTTCATAGGAATGGGTCTGCCTCAGTATGCATGTTACACTCAGTTGTTGCCTGGGAACAGTGTTGGAAGTGGGGCCTTGGTATGAATGGTGGATTCAGTCAATGATGGTCTTCATACTCAGAGATTTGAGAAATGCATGTTGATGACTGACAAAGACCATCCTTTGTTCTAAACAGATATGTCTCTACACAGACTTGGGAAGTAACTGCTCCATAGTTCCTGTAGCCCTCTCTTCCTGTGGGGAAATTTAGAAGAGGATGGTTAGTGGGACTGACTACAAGGAAGGTGTTAAGCTTTACTAGGGAAGATTGGACAGCCTCTGCAATCTCTGAGAGTCCAAAAGGATGTTTCAGGAGCCGACACTCTTAGGAAAATCCATCCAAATATCCTCATCCCGTATTTCAGGACTCGAGGTCTTACAAAGCAGGTCTCTGATTTTAGCATAGCAGACCTGCCTTTACTGAGTATTTAAACATCTCTGGGGCTCCGTAGAGCTAACTATTAGATCTTATGTTTGCTGCTCAGCTGTGTCTACTCTTCCACTGCCTTTTTGTAATCTCCCCAAACTGACTGTCACATTTAGTTTTAACTGCTTGTTAATAGCTCTCAGTTTCTCATTATCCCTCTGTAGAGTGTCATTACAAAGTAGCAGTAACCAGCCAACTCTGCTGTCTTTGTAGTCATTGTTTCTTCCATATTTTTCAATTACATGAGTCATTGCCCCTGCAAGGATGTTTTCTCTTTAACAAGATGTTTTCTCAGGTCACTTTTCATGAAATTTTTAGTAATTGAACATCACATGCCAGGAACTGTCCAGGCCCCATGTGTCACTCAGGGCCATGTCTTCTTTGCCTGTTGTGTGGAGATTGAGCTAGAGCCAGAGCCCCATCTTCCCATTTATTTTCTTAGACTACTCCTGACACCGCTTGTGTTAGTTTCAGTCCTCTGAGAAGCAGAGCCAAGACAGGCTTATGTCTTACTGAAGAAACATCTGAGAAAAAACTGAGGAGAGTTGTCAGATTGCAATATAGGTCTGATCTGTATGAAAGATAGAGAGAAGGAAAGAAGGTTAGATAGGAAAAGCCTTAGATTGTGGTTCAGTTTGGTAAAGTTTCAGGAAGGCCGTTGGGGAGCCAAAGTCACCTGCCAACCCAAAGCTGTCCATCAGAGGAGTTCCACATGTTGCAGGAATGGGCCCACCTTAGTATCCTTGCCTCACAGTCATCAGCCGAGAGCAGTCTTGACACAAACATGATAGTAGATTCAGAACTGCTGCTGGGACCATCTGTCAGTTATACGCTCTAAAATTAGAGATCTGACAAGCTCATTTTCAGGACTGAGGGGTTTCCTGGAACATTCGACTTTTAGTGCTAAGACCAGGAGAGAACTGGGCAAACTGGGATTATTGGTCATCCTACCTGTGACAGTATCATTACCACTGTCATCATCATCATTGAATAAAGTCCTAAGTTCTTAGCACTAAAAGCTACCGTTTCGTAACATATAAACTAGCTGTGTTACACAAATCAACACCTTTCAAATCTGATTTCTGACTCTTCTCTATTATTTCCTCTTTTTCCAATGAACCGCATGTTCCCTCATGCTATGTTCTCAGAGCTTCTTCCAAGAACAGTCTCCCAAATGGATGTAATCTTTCCCTTTTGTGGATTCCAGTTACAATTTCTGCATATTTTCTTTAGTATACTCTCTAATTTATGGTTATTCATGTACAATTTCTTTATTTCTTTTCTGAATTCCATTTTCCTAGAGAGCAAGACTCAAGTCCAATTTATATTTATACCTCCATGATGATTGAAAATATCTCTTCAATGTAGCACGTACTCAATTAGAGCTTGTTTTCAATTTTTCTGCCCCATTGAATTGGCACTGAACTTTTCCATCATGTATTATTGTTTATTGTCCTATGAGTTTTCTTCTGTATTATAATTTTCTTAAGGTTAAGCAAATGTATTTCTAGAATTCTGCATACCAAGGACATATCTGTGTGTCAGGGTGAAATTTATTAGATGAAGCCAGATTACCTAATTAAAAATGATTATAGGGGATTCTTTTAAGCAAATATTTCCATATTTTGATTTCTTTTATATTTAAGTATAATTTGCCTATAGTAAAATGCTGATGTTAAGTGTGCCTTTCATTCAGTTTTGATGAATAAATCAAAAGATATAAAATGCTTCTATCACCTTGGCAAATTCTCTCTTGCTCCTACCCAGTTAATGCCTAGGCTCAGAAACAGTCACTGTTCTGACTTTTATCACCATAGGTTAGTTTTGCGTATTCTAGAATTTTATATAAATGGAATCACACAATATGTTTTCTTTTGTGTCTGATTCTTCCACTTCACACAATATTGTTGAGATCTCTCATATCGTTGCATGTGTTAGTAGTGTGTTCCTTTTTATTGTTGAGTAATATCCCGTTGTGGAAATGTATCATAGGCTATTTATCCATTTTTCCATTTATGAATGTCTGTGTATATTTCTAATTTGTGGCTTTTATGAGTAAAGCTTTGGACTTTCTTGTACACAGCTTTTGTGGACTAGTTTTTATTGTGGACTTGCTTTATGATTTAATTATCAAATTTCGTACACTGGGGTAAAATCACAGCAACAAAATAAGACACATATTATAGGATTTATAGGATAACATTCTCCTTCATACGGGTCTTAAATAAAGTCTTCTTCCCGTCATGCATTTGCTAAATTTGAAGTCCAAAGGAAGATGGCAGGTCCACTCAGTCACTCAATAGATTTCCTAAAGCACTGGAGTTTCCTTTCTAGACTCCTATCCAATTATTTACTAGTCTGTCACTGTTTTTCTTTTAATATCTAAGAGGCTTGGAGCTCAAGGTAATATAGCAGAAGAAAAGGATACACATAGACACACACATACATAACATACCTACAGAGAGGGAATTGTTATCCCTCTACTTTGATAATTGAAAACATTTCAAGTTAGCTACTTCGACTAACTTGAAAGGACAAGTCTTTCTCCTCGATCTGCCCTTCTTAAGATGTTCTATCACAAACTTTCTAAAACTATTTCATTTATATTCTCATTGAATCAAAATTTCTTAAGGAGTTTTGTATTTCTTTATCTCTCTGGGATGTATTACATTATATTATATTTTGTAAAATGTTTGAGCCTACCTTATGATTATTATTTTTTTTGTTGTTAAATTACATCTCTCTTCATTTACCTGATAATGCAAGATGATATGGGGGTCTTTTTAATTTTTTCCATCTCATCCTAGTTAATTTTCTAATATAATATTTAAGCTCTCATTAGCACGAGCATAGTCTAATTGAGGTGAAAAATCACCCCTTACCTGAGCTTCTTCAAGACTCTATACTTTTAGTAATCCCGTTTCTGATTCTGAGCTAGACTAAGAATATGACTATTTCTAATATGTACCCTCCAAAGCCTAGCTCACGTAAGTACTTTCTTTGCTTTCAGGTTTTTTTCTTTGTTTGTTTTACTATTTCTCCACTACTAACCTGAAAACTTTGTGGTTAACAGAGCACAGTTCTGTTAAAATTTTACTGAGAGGCCAGCCTGGTGGCACAGCGGTTAAGTGTGCACGTTCCTCTTCAGCGGCCTGGGGTTCGCCAGTTTGGATCCCTGGTGAGGACATTGCACCACTTGGCGAACCATGCTGTGGTAGGCATCCCACATATAAAGTAGAGGAAGATGGGCACAGATGTGAGTTTAGGGCCAGTTTTCCACAGCAAAAAGAGGAGGCTTCGCGGCAGATGTTAGCTCAGGGCTAATCTTCCTCAAAAAAAAGAAAAAAAAATTATTGAAATTGTTGGAGTTTCTTAGTTTCCTTCATGGATAAAATACTGAGAGTGTCATCCAAGAAAATTATGTTAGAGATTAGAGCTTTTAGATATATTTTGTTATCATGAAAGCTTCTGAATCTGATTATGAATTATAATTAAAACAGGACTTCTTTTCAATCTGGTGGGGCACTTTTTAAACTTTTACAGTGGAAACTTTCAAACATGTATGAAAATGTAGAGAGAAGAATATCATGAATCCCTCATGTGCACATCACCCATTTCAATCCATGACCAATTTGTTTCGTCTAATTCAGGCAAATCCAAGACATCATATAATTTTATTATTGAGTTGTTACTAAACAATATGAGACAAATATTATATCTTTTTGTGTATAGCTTGTCAAACATTGTTGTAATTTTAAATATTTAGAATTTCAAAAAATGCTTTGATTCTTGAGCTTAAGCTTCATAAAATCACAGTTTTCTCATTTAACTTACCGTTGATATATAATGAAATTTATTATAAAATGATGCTTACTATAATTACATCCTGCCCCCTGATTTTACTATTTTGCCATAGGAAGGAGCACATAATTTCATAAATAGGACAATCAATGCGTATTTGTTCTTTAACTCATTCAATAATCAGCTAAAATGTTACTGCCTTATTAAATTATTTCTTATCTTCTCAGCAAATTATTTTTTATCTTACCCTTCTTTGCTGTAGATAATACTCTGTTTTTTAACTATTTTATCATTTATTTGATTCTCTTTTTATTATTATTAATTGAATATCAACATTTATTCAGTTGGCATGTATGGAAAACTGGAGATAGACATTGTGAATCCAAGATGAATGAAAATCATTTTCAATCTACTGGAAAGGAAGATACATAAAAAGTGAGCTGTGTAATACTCTGTGCTAAGTACAGCTTTAGAGGTAAGCACAGGTTATTGTGAGAGCAACAAGGAGGATACTGAGCTAGACTGGGATAGTTAAGAAGGCTTCTTGGAGGAGGAATGCGTTAGTCTTAATGTCTGAATAAGAGTTTCCTGCTTAAAAAGATGCAGAAGAAATGACATGAGAAAAGGCACTGAGGCAAGTAATGACATGATAGGTCTGTGTACAGGGAGTAAAGGTGACCACAAACAAGATGGTGCTGCTAGAGTCAAGTCTGAGGCAGCAAGATGTGCTGGACAAGACCAAAGAAGTAGTTATAGGCTGAAACTTTTCCAGGAGAGGAGAAAAGTGTACACCCTTTATAACTGATTAAGATAGTCAAATACAGGGAGGAAAAATATTATAACTGTTTATATTTATTTTTTCTTGTTCCGTTTAAAAATGTATATTTTCATGCATGTTTCATGTATGTGTACGTATATAATGGATTCAAACATATATATTAAGGATGAGTACTCAAATTATTTTACTCATCAAAAAAGTTTGTAGGCCACTATTCTCGATCATAGATGGCCTTGTATGACTTACTAAGGAGTCTGAACTTCATCCTAGGGTCATGAGAAACCTACAAACATGAACACTGGTAAACAAGAAGATCTGATTTGCATTTTAGCTGTTACCCTAACAGTTGTGAGAATGGGTTTGAGGAGAATAAAATTATAGGAAGGGAGATCATTTAGGAGGCTGTTGCAATCATGTAGAAGAGAGATGGTAAAGACCTGAATGAAACTGTAGTGGTATATGCAGATTAAGAAAAAAAGAAGTAGTAGTTAAAACATGCAGAACTTGGCGACTGACTGGATGTAGTGCTAAGATAAATAGATGCACATGGAATCAAGCATAACTCTCAGGTCTTTAGTTTGGGTGATGGGGAGTTTATTCCTCACATCAACTGAGAGAGAGCACAGGTAAAGGAAGAGATTTAGGGCAGCTCTGATGGGTTTATCATCTAACATATTGAATTTGAACTTTTTGATGGCAAGAATGCACACCTTCCTGCTTGACCATTCATTCATTGAGCTTTTGTGTCTCTACAGTCCAAAGTATTGCACCAGCTTCTGAGGAGCTAACTAGGAGGAGAATATGGAGTCTTCCTTTAATGTACTCCTAATGTAGGCTGAGAAACAACTTCATCTTATCATAAAATGTTAGGTAATGTATGTGGCTACCAAATACTTATAAGAGGGTGACTAATTATCTGGGAAGATTAAAGCTGGCTTCCTGGTTATTTTTGTATCCTCTATAATACACACAGCTCTCAATAAAAAATATTGATTTACATTTTTTCTATTTTAAGCAGTAATTTATTCACAAAAAAGAATTGCATTTTTTTCTGAAAACCCAAGCAGAGCATGAGTTTTATTATCATGTGAGCTATGAGTCAACAGTAGTAAAGTCAAACTAGAAAATAATCATATCATAAGAATCTTATATATCTATCTGTCACCTATGAATCAGGTGATATGCATAGACAATTAAGATGGCCATTGAGGAGAGAGATTTTATTGATTCTTTAACAGTGTTAATAATAACTTTTTCTTACCCTGAAAATTTTTAAATTTTTTTGGCCGGGCCTTAAGTACAATAAACACTGACAATTTCAAGTAATTTGTAGAGCAAATTTTCATGTAACTTTTAATAGTAAACTTAACTTTGCCTTTCTGAAAATGAGATGCCACTGTGCATCCAAATCAATGTTAACTTTTAATATGAAAAATTCTTAGACAGTGACTTTGGAAATATCCAGCAATGTTTGATTGTTTATTTTCAAGAGATTTTCTATCTCTTTTGTTATTTCCTTGGATGAGATTAATTAAAATTAGATTTCTCTCCTTTTGCAAAGGAAATATTTAAATATTTTAAGATTTAATGTTTTAAATTTAATGTTTAAATTTAAACATTTAATGTTTTAAATGTATAAAGATGATAGTATGTTAAACTAAAACCACGTTAAAACTTCGAAAGTATGTAAAGTTACCAAATTTATTAGTCAGTATACTTTTCATTTTGTTAATTCATATGCTTTGTGTTTTTTAATTTAAATAGTTCATACTTTATTATATTTACTATGTACTAGGCATTAAGTGCTTTAACAGATTGATTTGTTTAATCGTCACAGCAACTCTATTATGTCCAATTTACATATTGGGAGACCGAACAGAAAGATAAAGTAATTTGTCCATGTCATAGAAACACGAAGTAGAGGAGTTGAGATTTTCAACTCAGGAAATCAGAACATAGTATCCAAGTGTTTAGTTACTATGCTACATGCCTCTTTTCAGTAAACTTAAGTAAGGTATTTTTTTCACCAAGGGTGATGATGAAAAAAAAGAAATCCAAACATATTTGCTGGGAAAGCCTCTGTTTTTAAGGTGTATACTCCATCTTTGTCTGATTTACTAATTCGAGGCATAGCATAGAAACCAACCATTTGAGGAACAAGATTTCTGCCTTTTCTCTCTTCAAAAATAAAAGTGAAATGGAATGGCAAAGTTTTTTGAAATGGGTTGATGGTTTCTTGAAGAAATGTCTGAGTAGGTGTCCCCTGAAGACAAATCTATTCAACATGCTGTCTCGATTTAACGACTTAGTTCTAGGAGTCTGAACAGAATAAATTAAAACGATTTCTCCTTGGAGCTGCTGTCCGTCCTTTTCTAATCTGAAGAAGATGAGAGTGTGACAGCACATTTTAGTCTCATATGCTCCCCGAAAGTCAACATTAGGCACACAAGGACTGTGAGAACTAACTTAATGCAAATGAAAAACAGCACAGTGCAATTGCTTTGAAGAGAAAAAACAGTGAATGCTTAAGAAAATGTGAAAGATTCTTTTCTTTAATCTGAGAGGAAACAGTTCAAAACCTGAAAGTGGAATTACTTTTATAATAAGTACACTTAATGCAAATTCCATTCAGGACACAAAAGCAAGATAGGCATATATTTCTTATTTGATAGAGGAGTAATTTAAAAGAGAATGTACATTATTTAAAGTTTCATAACATTGTACCTTAAGGGGATTAAGATATCTAAAACCTTTAAAGTCTGCAGATTTTATTTTGTTTACTCACAAGGATGGAGTTCTTAGTAATTTGTTGCTGTAAGAAAATTGCCCATTTGTGTTTATATTGATTTGCCTTTCTCAGGATGAAAGAAGCAAATATAATTCATTAGCACTTTATTATTGAATCCCTTTTAATATGGAATATTGAGAACTTATTAGCCTGCAAAGTGTTTGAAGAAATGCTTTTAAAGTTGGAAAAGAATAGAAAGTACAACTTAATTCACATCTGTACCCAGACGTCTGATGGATTCAGAACTGGTTGTCATCATTCTTCCTGAATGGTCCTGTTGTCCCTCCCTCTTATTATGAAGATGGTCACATTTATGAAATTGGTTCCTTATCTCAACTAGATTTCTGTGAACTATATTGTGCATCTCTCCTAATCCAAATGCTACCCAGTCTTCAAGGATCAGTGAAAGCCTCACTTCTTCTGTGAGGTCTTTCCTGATGACCTTGACTGACATTGCTTCCTTCTCAGTTTCTATAATTCTCATAGTCTGCTCCAGAGATTTCAGCTGGTGCATCATGGCACTGAATGTGCCCCAAATGGGGCATGATTGGAATGTAACAGCTGTACCAGTGGTACTAAACCTTTCTTTCTTACTATACAACCTACTGGCTAAAAAAAAAGAGATTTTGCTTAAAATACTTGTTTGTTTAGTTCATCAATAAATTATTTACTTATAAAGAATATGTCATTGCTATATTAAATATTATGATTTAATGCATTATAAAATATATACCTAAATAGGGATTTTTCTTTTTGAGGAAGATTAGCCCTGAGCTAACATCTGCCACCAATCCACCTCTTTTTTGCTGAGGAAGACTGGCCCTGAGCTAACATCCATGCCCATCTTCCTCTACTTTACATGTGAGATGCCTGCCACAGCATAGCTTGCCAAGCAGTGTGTAGGTCCGTATCCAGGATCCGAACTGGTGAACCCCAGGCCACCTAAGCGGAATGTGTGAACTTAACCACTGAGCCACTGGGCTTACCCCCTAAATAGAACTTTTAAAAGAACAAGGAACAAAAAAGTGAAAAACACAACTTTAACATTTTCTTGCATTGTCTTGGATTTTCTTGGTTTTCCTAGCCATTGACAACAGTATGTACACTGCCTTTGATGTCGCTTGTCTATAACATATAATTTTATATGTTAAAAAAATATATATATATCTCATCTTGTTCTAAAAATTATTTTATGTAGCTTCCAAAAATGCAGGAGTTGCAATGAAATGAACAATTAAAGTGTGAAGAAATGAGTGCTAAGAGAAAAATTAGGCAAGAAAAAATAACATGAAACTAGATAGAATGCATGTTGTAAAATTCTGTCTTTTTGCTAGAAGTGGGCAGCAAATTTAATTTTTGTATTTCCAATAACCAGTGCAAAGAGAGGAATACAATCAGTTTCAAGGCTCACAATGTCTACATAATTTGAAAGAAAAAATCAAATGAAAAATACATACCCGTGGCATAGGACACATAAATAGTTCAATAAAAGCCGGCTTATTGGGAGTGGCAAAGGATCAAAGCAGAGTAATCTCTCTATGAACTGCCTTGAGATTTAGCTTGATTCAGGCATAGGTTGAAGAGCAGTGATTTCTAACAGATCTGGGGCCAGTGGCATATCAGAATCCACTGAGCAAATTTTAAAAAACTACATTTTTTTTTCAAGTTAAAAGCCTCCCCCAACTAGAGTCAAAAAGAAAACCCAGCTCTGACATTCTGGAGACTATGTCAGGCTCTTCTCTCCTTGGAAATCCCTTTGGTTGTGAGCCACCACTAGCAATGAGGTTGTAATGTGGCTGAGGACTGGGTGTGGGGAGGAGGGAGTAGCATTTTATAGTAGAGATCTCCTAGACAAGATCTTGTACCCTGTTATATAATAAGAGTTTTTTTTCTTATCTGTACCTTTGATGGATTAACGAGTAATTCTCAGCCTGCAGACTACCCCAGACTAAACAATTTAAAATCTCTGAGGTGTAGCTGTATGTTCGATATATTTTTTGAAATTTCCCCAGGCAATTCTTATGGGCAGCCATTTGAGAACTACTGGATTTGAGCTATGTAGAGGCAGATCTGTTGCTGAGGTTGGGGGCAGTGGTTAGAGAGGGTTTCTTTTTAGAGAGTGGGTAATCAGAAAGGGGAGGGAATGATAAGTTGAGAGGAGAGGAGAGGAGACAAGCTGAGGATAAGGTGTGAGACTGGGGCACAAAATAAAGCTGCCACTGAAAAAGAACCTGTGGTGGGTGTGGCTAGAGCACTTTTTGGAATAAGGATTTCTAATTTTCAGTTTGAAGTGTTTAGGCTATTATAAGAAATCTCCTTATCTCATGCTTTCATAAATTCTGTGGCACTGTTTGTAGTTCATGTTTATATGAATAGTTGTGCTTGTGAATGTGGGTGGGAGAATAAGAAGTGGATTAACGAAAAGGACTGAGTCTGGTATCTGGGTTGAAACGACGCAGAACAGAAACAAAATATTGCGTTGAGACACATGATGATTGGAAAAAGTAGGAGTGATGTGAGAAAGTCTCTTTCCAAAAATTAGAGAAGGTGATTTTTGAAAAAGCAAAAGATAAGTTTGGATTAGAGGTAACTATTAATATCTGTTAAAGTTTTAGGATGGAAATCAGTTTGGAAACCATTATCTTGACTAAACTAGGGGAATTAATGAAGTCCATGGCCTTAAGGCAGCCTTTGTAAATGTAGAAACAATTGTATTTCTGGCCTGGCTGGTAGGGTCACTGCTGACAAATGATGATAACAACCATGGAGAATGCTTATATTTCTGACCTTAAAGGAGAAAGATATCTGCAACTAGTTCATCTGAAAGTGGTAGTAAATTGAGGCCAGGAGAGAGAAAATAACTGTGAAAGTCTCATGGTAAATGGTAGAGCAATGGTAGGATCCAGCCCCAGACTCCTTGCACTCTGGTCTGCTATCTTCCTAGTGTGCTGGTGAGTATTTCACTAGGAGAGAGAAGCATAGTAATCTTATACATTGTATTTTATCTGGTTTCTTTTTCACATGTGTATGGTGTTTTCTGAAATAGCATGTAAATCTAGGCCAGGAAACGACTTTGAATTTTCTAGGACCCAGCAGCCCAAGATAACACGGACTCTAGTGTGTTCACAACAAGTGATCAATAAATGTTTGTTAATTAATCTCAGGAAAATAGACATCTAAGGGTGAAAGGACTTTAAGAGACTTGTATTTCTTATTTCCTATTTTCAGACAGAACCATGCATAATCGAGCTTCTGTAGATGGCTAGCTCTTCAGCTCAACTCAAAAAGTTTAACTTTTCTCAGTGTCAAAAAGCCACTCCCTTGCTTCATGGATAACTATCATTATGATAATATGTGGCTTTCTTTTGATTCTGACTGTAGTTACAATGCACAGTAGCTGACCCTATCTCTCTATATGGTAATCCCTGAAAATAGTTACCGTTTGTCCTATTTGTCTAATTATGCCTGTGGGGAACTAATTATAATTGTTATAATCTTAAATTACAAATTCTATTTTCCAATCTTTAATTATATTATACATTACCAGTTATCATATGTCTTAAGATAGTGTAATTCAACTCCAGAATTGAACTCCATGATTACAGGGACTGTCTGTCATGTTCCCTACCACACTCCTATGCCTATAATAATGCTTAGCACATACTAAGAATTGTATAAGTATCCATTGATGGGGTTAATTAAAGTTAAAAAATATCATATTTTGGAATAAGTATCAGAAGAGTTATGATAGTCTTTTCTTCCCTTTTTATCTTTATACGTATTTCCATTTTTTATCTTTACAGTTTGTTGTAAAATTTTATCATCTTTCAGCCTGATTATATCCCTAATTAAAATATTCTTGACTTAATTTATGTTTATTTTGCAGATATTTCCAGATATCAGAAAACATATTCTTATATCTTAGTGAAATTATTCCATTTAAAGTGTGTAGGTGTGCAATATATATACAAAAAAAATGATAAGGAAAGGGATTTGGATATGAATGAGTGGTTTAATTCTCCATCCTCTTGATCCTCCTTAATGCATCAAGACATGATTAATTTGCTCGCTAATATCCCAAATATACCTAATAGAAAGAACACAAGCAACTCTCAGTTCCTCAGTGCTGTGGTCTAGTGGACTTGACCATTGAGAGATAGCCTCAGCATTACAAATTAATCTATTATTCACAAAGTGAATATTTATGAAGTATCTACTGCACCTGTGTCTTCATTGGTAAAAATTGGGTCAATTGCAGTCCTCTACCTATGAAGTATCTCAGTCTGTTTTTAAGAAGAAATGCACAAATGCAATTTCAGCTCAGTGTAATACTAAAGGCATGTGCAAGATCTAATGGTATATGTGAGAAAGAACCCTTCCTGATTATATGGAACTTTAAATTTTTGCATTGCTGGCAAAGCTATTAGAGAGTGACACAAAAATAAGACCACACAGAAATTTAGGGTCCTTTCTTCTAGGACTTGTGAAGATTGTTGTGAACGTTGCGTTTGAACTCCTGCAAAAATCTCTGTCTGTGCTACTTATATGCCACTCATGCTACACTATTGTGAATTGTTAGTCAGTTTTTCATGTTCATACCTCCTGTTCCTTGATGAGCTTATAAAGTTTCTCATGGTGAGAGCTGTTTCTTCCTTGTATCCTCTCCCAACCAGTCTTTGTTCAGCACAGCACATTCATTCACTGACACACCAAACATTTACTCTGAGCTTACTTTGTGCCAGGCACTATTCTAGTGTCAGGGATAAAGCAGTGAAAAAAATAAAAAGTCCCAGCCCTCCAAGAGATTGTATTCCTGTGAGAAAAGGCAGACACTAATGAAAAAAAACAATAAATATATAACGTGTTTGACAGTAATAAGTGCTATGGGGAAAAATAGGGTTGGTAAAGAGGATAGAGCCTGGTAAGGAAATAATTTTTATAGAGTAGTCAGGGAAATTTTCAGTAAGAAGTGGGATATTTGAGCTAAGACACAGCTGTGCAGATTTCTGGGAAAAGAACCTTCCAGACAGAAAGGAAAAGTAACACAAAGAACCTTAGACTGAATGATATTTGGTTTATTTTAGGAAGAAGAAGATCTGTGTTACTAGAAATTGATGAATGAGGGGAAGAGTGGAAGGTTATCAGGTGAGAGAGGGTTGAAGGATGTGAGTAGATATGAAGGTCATAGGAAGGAACTTTAATTTTACTTTGGATGAGATGGGAAATGATGAGAGAGTTTGAGTGGAGGGCAGAGAAAGGAACTTCTTTATTTTTTTAAAAGGGTAACAGTGGTCCCTAAGTGGAGAAAAGACTCATGAGGAAAGGGGAGTACTGAGGCAAAAGTGGGAGCTGGCCATTAAGTTAGGAGGTTATTGCAATACTTCAGGCAAGAGTTGCTAGTGACTTGGATTACATGATAAGTAGTAGAGAGTGTGAGAGGTGGTTGACTGATGGATATGATTTGAAAGAAGAATTAGAAAAGCCAAAAATACTTGGTAATAGATTGACTATGAGAACATTTGGTGATGGATTAGATGCAAAGTGTGAGAAAAAGTGATCAAGGACAATATGAGCTTTTTAGCCCTAGCAACTAAAGATGGAAGTGTCATCATTCATACCACCAAGGCCTGGGAAGTTATGTGGAAGACCGCAAGAGAAATGTGTTTCAGGTAGAAATCTAGAATTTGTCTTTTGTGTATCAAGATTGCCTTTTCTACATAGAAGTGGAGATAAAGTAGGCAGTTGGATCTATGGGTCTAACGTTTGCGGAAGAGAATTAGAGTCTGCATATGATGCTTAATATTTACGCAAAAATCATGTTCATTTTGTTGATTGATTCACTCTTTGAATAATGAAAATATGTTAACTGATATTTTACAAAATTGGAAAAGTCAAACAAGCCCGTGTTTTCCAGATATATATTTGAAAATATTATCTCTGCTCTGCTTCAAACAGTTGTGTATTTGACAACCATTATTGAGAACAGGGATTATTTGGAATCTTTTCCCAAATAGGTAAAATAGTGCAGACTACATTTCATTTGAAATGGAATCCCAAAACTTACTGATAAATGGATTTATTATACTAATTGCTTTTTCTTTGTTTTCATCATCTGTCACTGTGCCAGAGGGAAATTATATTGGTCTTAAAGGATTTGTTCTTCAAATGGCCATATAGGTCACAACACAAAAGCTTACTCTCTTAGTGGTAAATTTATTATTTAATGATTTGTCCCCAGTGTCTTTCTGGTGGCTATATTTAAAATCATTGGTCTATAATTGCTACCCTTTATGCATATGCATGCACATACAATATATTTCATTTATAGTCTTTAGACACATTTTTCATTCAAATATTCAACAAGCACTGTTATTTAAAGACTCTATGATAGCATAGAGCCATTTTTCAAATATTCTTAAACCCATTTGTACAATGAGAGTTTGAAAAATAATGTAAGGGGTTTGTAGTTGACATTTGGGAAACTAGCACTTCAAAAGGAATAACTGGATAATAAGGCACTTTTAAGGCTTTATACATTTTGAATGACCTTATGCTTAAAACCCCCTTGATATAATTGAAATGCCCTTATGTTTTTTCTCTGTTCTCTGCTTTGAGACTCTGTTGAGTTGATTGTCTCTAGTAGCATTCTTTTATCTTTAGAAGGGTGAGACACACGTATAGGTGTGAAAAGAAAAATAACACAGTTTGATATTAAGATTGCAAATTCATGGGTGACAAGTATTTATTAAGGTAAAATGAGTAGGAAAAAATGAAGAAAAAATAATAAAGAATATGATGTTATTTCCATATATGTTTCAAAAATATTTTTAAAAAACTGGTTCAATTCTTTCATGTTGTTTTAATATCTCTCTAACTATTTATATTAGTAAATTATCCTGAAGAATACTTATACTCTAGTACACCCAGGATGATAACCCAAAAAATACTGATGCGATGTGATCCTAATACATATATTGATACCTTTTATAGTGTGTGGTGTATTTTTTTTCTCTGTCTTATCTGTAGAAAATGATACCATCTACTGGACAGACATGGGCCTCAATAAAATTAGCCGAGCTAAAAGAGATCAGACTTGGAAAGAAGATATCATTACCAATGGCTTGGGAAGAGTGGAAGGGATAGCTATTGACTGGATTGCTGGTATAATCCATGGCTTTTTCTGTTTTCATTTCATGCCTATTTTGTTAGGGGCAAAATCTGCTTCATAAAAATTCTATTTCTGACTCATAACGATTTTTTTTCTACTTGTAGCCACAAGGGTAAATAGTCTCTTTTGCTTTTGGCTTCACTCTTTCTAATGCTCAAAAGCCTTCGGGAAAGTATTTTTAGGTAGAAGTAGATTATGTAGTGCTAATTTTGCCCAAATCTCTTGAGAACTCCATGAGGCAGGTAAACAAGTGTTAGAAGTTCTCTTTTGCCTGAAGCCAGTAGAAAGTTAAAATAGATCCCTTCTTCAGGTGAGAGAAGTTTCAACTTATTTTTAAGATATAAATATATCTCTATATGGTTTAAACTACAGATGTATGAGATTAGAAAGTATTTGTATATTAGTTTATTTACAGCTTTCTGCTAAGGAAATGTAGACATTAAAAAACAATATAGAGTGTAAGTAAATGATTTCTTGATAGCTATGTGATTAATTAGTTATGTGATAGCTATGTGATTAATTAGTTATTAGCCATAACTAATAATTTTTTTCCTCACAACTATATTATAAACACATCTGTATTTCTCCTAGGTAACATATATTGGACAGATCATGGTTTCAACTTAATTGAAGTTGCAAGACTCAATGGCTCTTTCCGTTATGTAATTATTTCCCAAGGCCTGGATCAACCAAGATCTATAGCTGTGCACCCAGAGAAAGGGTAATTTTAAGATTTACGTATATCTTTTGAATATTAAGTAAATTTTCTTAAGTTCCATTAAAAAAATCCAGACATCCATATTAATATTTACTTTTAGTTGTAGTGTTTGAAACAAAACTCAGAAATATCTTACTTAAGCAGAAGAAAAACTTTATTTTCACTCTGCTCATGTATATTTTTGTACATATTTGATGGGGTCATATTTATTATGCAGTTTTTTAATATACATGTAAATCTGAATGAGTACACAACATGTTTCTAGATTCTCTGTTTACAGTTCCGCCCTAGAACTGTTTACAAAATAGATGCTCAATTACTTGCTGAATGAATGAATAACCATTTAATAGCCGACCTCATTTGTCAATATTTCTAAAGCTTCAATTTCCATTTATATGTCTATGATTGCCAGATCAGCATGTTCAGGCCAAGCTTTTTTTTTTCTTGAATTCCTTTTGTCTACCTGTCTTAACATTTCCATTTTCCATTTGGATGTTTCATGAGCACCCAAACTATGTATATCTAAAATTGAAATGAATTTGATCTGCCACCAAGTTCTGCCGATTTTTTTCTTCTAAATCTTCTAAATTTCTTCTAACTCTTCTATCAATCTACCACTCTCCATCTTTGCTGTCTCCACCCTATTTAAATCTGTTCTTACCTTACATATATACCACTGCAGTAACTTCCCAATAGATCTCCTAATCTCGCCAAAGGCTAGAGCGACTCTTTTCTTTTAATATAAATCTTACTTAAAACCTTTCAAGGGATTACCATTAACTTTTGTGTAAAGTCCAGAATTTCTGTTTTGAGTCTTCTTAATCAGGCTGTATGTAAATTTTCAGTCTCAGACTCCTGCTTCTGGCTCTTCGCTATCTCAATCAATTTCTGTTGGACTTCTTAGTTTTTCAGATATTTTCAAATATTTTCTATTCTCTTCCACTCTCAGACTTTGAACAGCCTCTTTCCTTTATCTGCAATATTCTCCTTCACACTTTTACCTTGCTGAATTTTATTTATCTTTCCCTGGCTTTGCAAATAGATTAGATCGTTCTGTTTTATGACACCAAAGCACCCAGTACTTTCATTTTTATAAATTCTGTGCACCAATATTTGCTTATTTATTTATATTTATTTGTTTAGTAGCTCTATTTTTTTACTGGACTGGATAACATCTCTATTCTTCACTCTAACTCTGTGAAGAGAAGAGCCATGTGTGTTTGATTTATTTCTCTATCTCCAGGGCTTAGTACAGTGGCTGGAAAAGAATAATTGCTGACTGATAACTGTTTTCCTCTGAAACAATAATATAGGAATAGTCCTATTGTAAAACCTTATATTACTCCCCATTATTGTGTTTCTTGCATTGCTAATATGACTTGACTTTAGAGGTTTTTTTTTAAAGAGTAGATATTTTTATGTTAATAGAACTCCTATGCCTTTTGGAGTAGAAGAAATGTGACTGCATGGTGGTCACTCAAAGGTGTATTAGATAAGCAAGTGTAAGAAACACTGAATTAGAATGAAGTCAGTCTATGTGAAACATCAAATGAACTCATGAAAATCTACAACTTTTCCTATCATATGTTGCATGTTCTTTTCCTAATGTCATCACTTGTTCACTTTCTTGACAAAGGCTGTAAAATCAAGCCATAATATTAATACAGTGAAAAATAAAACAAAGAAAGTTAATATAGGAGAGAGAAATAATGCCAACAAATTTGTCACACTTCAGGCTAAAACTAAGGTTACAATATAAAAAGTGAAAAAGCTGCATTGGTTAGGAATGCTCTTGGATGCAAATTATATAATCTTTTTTTTTTTTTTTTTTAAAGATTGGCACCTGAGCTAACAACTGTGGCCAATCTTTTTTTTATTTCCTCCCCAAATCCCCCCAGTACATAGTTGTATATTTTAGTTGTGGGTCCTTCTAGTTCTGGCATGTGGGACGCCACCTCAACACGGCCTAATGAGCAGTGCCGTGTCCGCACCCAGGATCCGAACCCTGGGCCTGTGAAGCAGAGCATGCGAACGCAACCACTCAGCCACGGGGCTGGCCCTGCAAATTGTATAATTTAACTAGAGTGTGTTAAGTCTATGGGAGCTTCACTTTCTAAGATTTTCAACTACCTTCTTTATGACCTTATATTTTTGTCTTACACTTGATGTTATGGCCCCATTGTTACACATGCTTGATATCTCATCAGGGAGCATGTTGACTTAAGGAAGGAGAAGAGTGATAGGACAAAACATCTTTTCCTTGCTGGGCTATATTGTTTTATTTGAGCAGGGAATTGTCTTAGTGTTAATCCCTTTGTTTTTCCTTAGCCTGAAGGGGATTACATGCCCATTCTTAGGTCATTTAATAGCCAAAGGGCAGAGATAATATTGACATATTTAGACAAGTTATGTTTCATCACCTGGGCTGGGGTAAGGTCCTAGACCAAATAGTATACACTGGATATCTGAACAAACTTAGTTTCTATTGCTAGGCAAGATCTTGAGGGGATAGATTTCAAGGAGACAATATGAGGAAGAATGAAACCAACTCTCTTTCTTGATTTTTCTGTTTTGGAGATCATTCCAACTCATTCTCCTTTCTTATTTCTTTTTTCTTTGACCTCTTAATGTTGAAGTTCCCCCGAACTTAGTCTTTGGTGTTATTCTCTTCTTCATTTGGTCATCTCATCCAATCTAAATGTTAAAGTCTCTAAAATGTATATACCCGGATCAGACCTCACTCCTGAACTCTAGACTTTTATGTTCAACTGCTTATTCCATATTTTCATTTAGAGATCTGTAGCAGATTTTATTTTCCAAGTTGATTACAACAATATCTGCCATCTTACATGCTCGTCTTACAATGTGACATTCACTCTTTCAAAAAAGAAAGGTGGAAGGCCTTTTCCGTACACTTGAATTTGAATGAGGCTGTGACTATTATGGAAGTGAAACTATTTAACTTCTGAGGCTATATCATAAAAGATAAAATGTCTACCTGGTTCTCTTGGGATGCTCTTAAAAGCCAGCCACTCTGCTGTGAGGAAGACAAGCAGCCCCACGAAGAGGCTGCATGTAAGTGTTCCAGCCAACAACTCTAGCTAAGGTTTCAGCTGACAGCCAGTTACCAGTTGCTAGACGTGTTGAGTGAGTGAACCTTCAAATAACTGAGTCCTCAGCCATTATGTCACCTCAGCCTTGGTGTCATGGCAGTTGATGTGAAGAAGAGATGAGTTGTTCCTGCTGAGCTCTGAAAAAATTGCAATTCATAAGAAAATAAATTATTCTTGTTTTAAGCCTCTAAATTTGGAGTGGTTTGTTAAGCAGCAATAGATAACTGGAATAAGATCCATCAGAAATCTTAACCTTAATAGGTCCAAAACTCAACTGAATCTTTCTTTGCAATTATGACTTCTCCATTGGTAGCTGTCAATTCTATTATTTCAGCTGCTTAGGCCAAAACACTTGGTATCACCTTTGGTAGCTCTCTCACATACCCTATATCCAGTATACCAGGAATTCTATTACCTTTGGCTTCAAAATACATTCATACACTACCTACTTCTCAGAATTTTCATTGCTACCTGCCTAGCCTGAGCTGTTATAAATTTTGCCAACATTTCTGGGTTGTGGGTTACCATCTTCTACCCTTGTACTCCTATAGTCTGTTCTTCTTGAAGTTGCTAAGGATTCTTCTGGAATGTAAATGGCTGTCACTTCTTTGCTCAGAATTCACCAGTGGGTCCTCTTTCAGTCTGTTTAAAAGCTCACAACAAACCTACAGTGGCATTATTTTCTTCATTTATCAGATAAAGAAACTGAGTTACAATTTTAAATATATTACTCTGTCATCAATTTGATATGTGGGAGAGTTAGGTTTTTCTAAAATCCAAAGATTATGATATGTATGTGTGTACGTATGTGTGTGTTACATGTTACGTATATAGTGTTAAGCATTATAGAAATTAATAACCAAAAATGTCAAGCATATAAGAAAACAATTTTAACAGTTTCAGGAAAAAATTATTATGAAAATTTAGAGGTTAAAACTATAAGTGAAAGAAAGAGTGAACAGCAATGAGAAAATGCTGGAAAATAATTAGGAAAGGAGGCTTATAAAAAAATTTTGAATTGGGTCTGACTTCCCTCTGTGCAATTTCTTGTCTACCATTGTGTGACCAGGGATGCATGCCTCTTCATATTAAGACCGGGAAGGGAGGGTGTAATTTTGTTTAATTGTAATAATAAAACACATTGAATGTGTCCACATCACACCCTTAAACTTGAAAATGAAAGTGTCCTCTTCCAGTATTTTAAAAATCTCTTTTTAAATTATAATTTATATTCAAACAATGAGTCATTATAGCCTCTATAGAGAAAATCTGATCAAGTGATGGACTGTGAATAATTATTTTAATGGTAAGAACAAATATAATTAAAATGTTATGAAGTTGCACAGATACATAGGAAATGGGTTTGTTTCTGATAAAGAATTTCTTCTCTTCATATTTGTAATAAGTCCAACACTTCATTTGTATTGTAGAGAACCTCTTGTGCCTGGCCTATTATAGATTCATGCAGTTCAACTTAAGGATCCTCTTGCTGCTACTTGTTGCTCTGTGGTTTTGCTTTTCATTTCTTATTGAAACCTGTTATACACCCTCAAGTTGTTATTCCAGACCTTCCTTTCCTTAAATGTCTTTTATATCTCCACAGCCATCTTAGGGTATAACTGTACCTAATATTCTCTAGGATGATTGAGAACATCAGGTAAAGAAACCCACATATACTCCACTTTTTGTCAGTTTATCCAATGAACATTTATTGAATGCTATGCACTGTGAACCACATCATGTCAAGACATCTCCCTCTCCTCATCAGCCTTCACTTCAGTATATCTTGACAAAATAGGACTGCTTACTATGTGAAAGACACTTGTGGCCACTGTGAAGTATGATGATATAAATAAGATGTTGCTTCTGTTCACAATGAGTTTTGTTTAAACTGGAAATTTAAGCAAATTCAAAATTTCAGTTGAAAGAGTAGTCTCATAAAGTAAGACTCATTTTTCAGACATTAAAAAGACTAGATTGATATAACTCAAGCTTAAAGCTCATATTGAAATCTCGCTTTAAAGTAATAATTTGAATAAGACCATTATAAAATTACATTGAGTTTTAAGAAAAAAGAGAGAGCATATAATTAGAGTAGGTAGTGAAAGTGAGGGTAGTAGCAGCAATAGTGGTGATTAGTAGAGGCTTTATGGAGGAGACTTGAAGGAGAAAGTTTTCTGAGATGGAGTGGGAATATGTTATGTGAAGAAGAAACAGAGTAATCAAAGATGGAGAGTGGCGAAGCAAAGGCCTTCGGCAAAAATATAAATACGTGAGGTCCATGAGGGGAAGAGTAAGTGCTGTAGCTGGAAGATAACTTGGGGTCATAAAATAGGCAATAGGGTTCCTCACATTTTAAATAAATTACCATGCTGCTACCTTCTCTAGTTTACCAAGTGAAATCTAAACTGGTCCTGGAGCCTCTCCTAAGCTTCCCCCTGGCCTTGGACAACCCACATAAGCAGATCAGAAGTGTGATGAGAGTTTATTGAAGATGTAGCATTCTTTAAATTAGGGGTTTCTTAGCAATGGTTATTTATCATCCCAGGCAGAGTGTTATGGAGGGGGTGGGGTCCCTTCTCTGCCCTCAAGCCAAATAATGGAGACAGCTAGAGGCAAATGTGTAAGGGGAAGACTAAAATAAATAGAAAAGAGCAGTACATAAAAATATTGTGTCACTTTCTCACTGCAAGTCCTCAGGCCAGGAGGAGTCAGGTCAAAGTTGAAGAAACGGAAGAGAATTTTAAAATAGAAAGGAGATTTAAGTTTGGATTTAGAGAGATCTATTCTTTTATGCCTGGAAATTAATCTTAACAGTATGATTGTGTTCTTTGAACTAAAATTGTCTTGGAAGTCATGAATTTTTTCTGAGATAGCAAATTCTGGAGAAGAGATATTCAACAGAGCATAAATGGAATCATGAGTTGGATAAATATAGTCATTTGCTACTTATTCCAACAGAGTTTAGACTCTGGAAAAAACCATGGTAGTCAATGAAATTACTCAAGAAAAAGTACTGAAAAAATAAGTATAAGGACAAGAATGAAGAATGTTTATAGTTAAGAGATGAAATAATTAAGAGGGAAAAAAAGAAATCAACAATAAGACAAAAGAAAGAGAGAGAGAAAAAAACAGCCATTTCAAGTCCTCAAAAAATTACTGTATCATAGAAGGAAAGAGAGTTTTAGGAAGAAGACTCTTCCAGCAATAGATTAGGAGAGATAAAAGCAGAGAGCAGAACATACAGTAGATGATCAGGATGATATTGTTAATTGTTATCAATTTAAGGAGAAGCCAAATATAACGAATTAATAAGTGAAAAATAACTAGAAAGTAGAACCAGCATACTTAGACTACAGTGACAAAAATGTGGGCAATAAACAGAAAGAGAAACATATATAAGGTATGTTGAGAAGATAATAGGGTATACAGGAAGTTTTTCTTAGTATGGGAATCTGGGGGTAGCACACATATTTCTAGGCATAAAGGAGGAAACTGGCAGAAAGGAAAAGGGTAAAAAATGCATGTAAAATGGAGACAAATTCCAGGGAGTGGAGGATGAATCTTGCCAAGGAAGAAGCAATAGAATGGAGAGGAAGAACAAGGGACAGAAAGCAGATAGACAAGATTTGTGTTTTACATCCCAGAAATGGAACCGTGAGTGAGAATTCAATTCAGGATGTGAGAGAAGGATAGGAAAGAGGAAGAGACCAAGCAAAGGTTCAACTGTGAGCAAAGTACAGGCCTTGGACTGATTGCTTAGGGAACTCTGGAGTGTAAACCTCACTTCAAAGCAAGAGAGCTTGGCTTTCAGACTCTCACCCAATCATTCATTGGATAAAAGTCATACACTCCAGCAAGACATACACTCCCAAGATTTCTAGCTCTCAGTACTGCTTGCGAAGGAAGTGATTTTGTCCTCTGAAGAAAGCTGCCTATGTGAGCTATTAGAGGCAAAGGATGTAGAGCCTGGGCACTGGAGTACCCAGAAATAGTAAACAGGATCTGAGGGTGTCTAAGTGGAGCACCAACAATGTCCACTACAGTTTGGAACCCCAGCTTGAATATTTCTTACCTTTGAGATCTTTTGAAATGTCTTGATCTGAAATGTCTATATCCTTTTGGGTTATTGGGAGGATCAAATGAGATAAATTTAAATGAGAGGATTAAATTAGGGGAAGCTCTCTTCCCCTTCTATTTTTAGAGATGAAGTGAAAGAAGAAACAGAATATGGCAATAGAATGTGGCAATGGTGAAACTAAAGAAACTCATAGGTGATAGTCAACATGAGTAGGGTTAGCAGCTTTGAATGAATAGATAAGTTTTGCTGAAACTATTATGGTGAATAGAATAAGAATAAAATACAATATGAATAAAAAGATTTCAAGCAACATGAGTGCAGCTCGGATGGATTTCTAGAATCTAATTAGGATGTTTATATGACCTTGAGTATAATGCTTGGCAACATTAGCAGTAGCAAAAAAAGTGGGAAAATGAGCCGAAAAGGAAGGAGGAGGTGATAGATTCAAAGTTGGCAATTGTAATGGAGTCACCATGAGTTTCCAGTCAGGAGGTGAGATCTAGAAGGTAATAATGGAATGGAGGGAAACCAAGAGCAGGAGACCAAGGTAAGAGTACAGACTTAAGGTTCAGCAGACATGAATGACCAAGACAACTCTATAAATTAAGAGAAGATGGCTTCAGATTGGTCAAATAGAAAATAAAACATTTTCACATTATAAGTAAGGTTAGTTTGTGGCCTTGCTTATGTAAGACAGAGGCAAAAGAGAGGTGTAGGTCCCAGGAACAGATAAAGATGAGAAACTGTGAGCTGGAATGTTCAAGGGTCATCAACATGAGTCATACAGTCCGTAAATATATCAGCAATGAAGGGAGAAAATGTCAGCGAGTAGTAAAGCAATTAAATAAATTTGGTGGTTAAGTGTGATAGAGTGGTGATGTGGTGGTATGGGAAAATGGAATGTATGAATTCATACTGTGAGTGTTTTGAGATAAGTTGAGTGTAACCTCAGAGAAAGTTTTCTTTCTTACTTAAATCTATTTCTCCACTTTTATTCTGGACACAATGGCATCTATTTCCTCATGCATCTCATGCAGTATCTATTCCTTTCTATTTTATCATCTTTAATTTGTTCTTTTCAATGAAGCCTTTCCCTGTGC
The DNA here is from genome assembly GCF_037783145.1 of Equus przewalskii. Classification (NCBI taxonomy): domain Eukaryota; kingdom Metazoa; phylum Chordata; class Mammalia; order Perissodactyla; family Equidae; genus Equus; species Equus przewalskii. Next base: position 23,509,483 of record NC_091847.1, on the reverse strand, counting down.
TTTCAAATAGTCTCAGGTCTTATTTAAAAAAAAAAAAAAAATTGCCAGTGACTTTTTTCTCTCTGCATGTTTACTTCTCAACTTCTTGGAATACAGACCTATACCCATAGTCCTTCATTGAACTTCTGAAATGGATTTTTGCCTTCTGTTCTTTCCAGAAATTTCTAAATTTATCCATAGCCAAATCCAGAGATATTTTTCAGGTTTCACACCACTTGCCTTCTCCTTGACATTATTCTCAGTTGATTACCCACTCAAGAATTTATTCTCTGTTACCTTGTTTAGCTCTGAGTTTTCTTGTTCTCTCTGACCTCTTCCATATATCTCCTCTGAGCATTGTTTATCTCCTCTGAACATCTTTCTCCTCATTTAAAGTTTTGTATGCCATTCTTTCTTGCTATATTTATCCTTTAAACTTATTTTCGTGTTTTGGACTTGAATCACTACATTACTCCCCAAATCTCATCTTCATTCTTTTACTTATATTTCCAAGATCCTTTAGAAATTATTTATTTGATTGTCCAACTGTCGCTGAAACTTAACGTATCCTCCTACCTCTTCTCTACAGACATCCTTTCCTAAGCATGGCATCTCTTTGTGTGTTATCGTGGTTCTTTTGTCCTGACAAAATTGAAACTTACTTTAGATTTTCTGGAGTTTTTCATCATCTATTTCTGTCACTAAATCCTGTCATTTCTTCTTTACAGATGTCTCTTAGATTTTCCATTTCTCTCTATTGCAACCATGAGCTCAGCACAGACTCAGCTGGAGGATCTCAGTAAATATTTTTGATTTCTTAATTTTGAGCCCCCAAAACAAGATTTGCATTTTATCCTAGAAAACAAGAAATCTTTGACATATGTAGCAATATTTTAAATATTATTGTCCTCTGTACCCTCACTTCTTCTTAAAAACACTTCTTAAAAATGAATTAAATCACAAGAATAGACATTTTTCAGGATTCATGGTTAAGAATTAATACACCCTTTTAAATGTTCAGCTTATTTCCAGGAAATGTTTATTATTGCTCGGAAATATTAGTGATACGTGTCTCTCTACATGTTATCTACATATTTACTGACTTGAATTCAGAGGGGAAAAAAAGGCTTAAAAATGACCAGTCTAAGTAAAAGTTATTCAAACATTGATTTCCAAGTAATATTACATAGAAATTTAAATGTCAAAATTCATATCATTGGAATAAAGTATAACATTTTAATATTCTATCTGAAGTTAAAATATGGCAGGTGGTATTGCCGAGGGAAAAGGTTAGCCATAATGGAGTAAATTAGCTGAATCCAAGACATAAATGTGCCTTGAAAAGTGGGCATGAAGCCTGGTTTTGAACAATGGAGGCTGCAAGTCTTTTAAAATGTAGCCAAATGCAAAATAGAAAGCATGTATGAATTTAGTTCAGCTTGAAAAATCAGTTTTTCCCCTCCATTGACTTTTTTTTGGGTAAGGCATCACTTTCTTTAAAAAAACTGAAATGTACTAATTTTCTTTATGCTAAAAAGTCATTGTCTACTTACAACAAAGAAAGAGAAGTCACAGTATGATACCAAAAAAGTTGATTAACTTCCATGGTTATGATCTCTAAATGAAGCAAAAATACTCTGTGATTTTTCTTTTTCTTTTTAGGCACCAAGATGCATATTGCCTGTCTTAATTTAGCTTTATATATTTATGGCCACAAATAACTTACTGAAGAGTGTTTCTTTCCATGGCAAAGTTTCAGTTTGACATGGAATCTTGGTGTTCAACAAGTACATATTGTCAAATGGTCTTTGAATGACTGTATATATATATGTACGCTTTTAGAATGTGCTCAACAATATACGGAAGGTCTTGGATGACAGTTTAACATCTGTTGAGGTACCAAGAGTATAGGGTAGTTTAACACCATAACATAAAAATAACTCCTAGAGTATATTTTTCATCTTAAGGCAAGGTGACACATAAAAAGAGAAATAGAATTAAATTTAATTTTCAATAGAAATAGTGGAATTGGGTTGCTAGGATATAATGTTAAGATAGCACGAGGGTCAGGTAACTCAGGAGTAGCACACTCATGCCCCAAATCACAGCCATCTTTCTCTACAGGTGTCTGAGAGAGGCATATGAACAAATTATGATGAAAGATGAAAGAAAACTGTGTCAGTATTTTTCATTGGGAATTTTCTCAAAAATTCTACTGCAGACACCTTTCTTTCAAAGCTAGATAGATCTTACTTAGTCTTTTACTAGTTAAGACTAGTCACATAGTACAATATGCTTCATCCTCATTACTTAACTGGTAAACATGATTATTGGATCTTACCTCTCTGGCTAAAAGGAGGGAAGAAGTCCTAGAAGTGATCAAGGTGCCCTGGGCTGTCACTGCAGCTGTGTGGCTGGTGGAGGAGAAAGGGAAGCCAGAAAGGTCAAGCCACCTCCCACTGCAAGAGGGACCCCCTGGCCCAGACCACCAAAGCTGTGTTGAGTGGAAACCACAGATAGCCACACACAAATGTATGACCTTTCCCTAATTTCTCAAGGGAATCTGACCAATAAAAATGTGGTAAAATGGCAAAAGAGAGGTTTGAAAGATTTCTTTCTCTATTTTCCTATAAGGAATTCCCTCAGTTTGTTTCAATGTGCAATATCCAGGGTAAGTTGGGTATGACTGATGTATAAGACAGGTTTGAGGTCATGAAACAAATTGAAAATTTCTGTATAATATTTTAAGAATTCTAAATCAGCTCCTGAGCACTAGGAGTCTAAGTGTTAGGTATTTCATAGAAAAGTTCATGGATTATGGGGAAACATCAAGTATTATATATTGAAGATACCAAAAAGATTGACCATTCACTCAAGAAAATCAATTTTAGACATGTAAATTTCAAATTAGTATCATATACGTATGTGTGCGTGTATATGTATGTATTTGTTAAAATGAGAGGATGGGCAATGGGGTGTTAAATGCATAAATAAAATAAATTATGCATAAATTAAATGCATAAATAAAATAAGAAACGAAATATAATATAGGGTGACAAGCCTAACGTACTATAGGATTACATATGCCAAAGAAACTTCTTTGTGAAGACTTTTCCTGCATACTTCTCCTGTGTTGGCTCGGCACACACATGATCATTCTTTTATATAATTTCTCAATATTGCAAAGTAGTGAATCAAGACGGAATCTAATATAAAACTTAAGAATAACAGAAAGAAGAATGAGACCTATAGAACAAATGATAACTTAAAAATGTTTTTTAAGCTTAAACAGAAAGAGAGAATAACCCAGATGGCCTGTATCTTTATTTTGGCTCGAAAGAAAAGTTCATTTCTGAAGTTGTGTATAGGAATGACAACTTCTCTGACCATAGCACATCAGCATTTTCAATGCTGAAACCCCTACTTTCAAGACTTGTGGAGACTTACAACTAGCAACTTTTAAGTATTTCTGCTAGCATTTTTCTCAGGTAATTCTTTATTTACCCATTTGACTCTACCATTAAATGGTAAGATTCATGAGGGCCACTAAGTCCAATTTATTTTGTATCATCTGCTTCTAGCACAAAATAGGTACCCAATTAATATTTGTTGAATGAGTACGTGACTGCAATGAAAGAATACATTTGAGAATCATTGACCAAATCACTGACAGGAAAAAAATTTAAAAGTAGTATTCAAGGTTATGCTGTCTCTAGACTCTCTTCCTATTAGCAGAGTGTCCTGCTATCTTTGGTTGGATTCTTTTTATGTTGCAGGAGCCTCTAAGCAATAGTAACACATTCAGGACTTGAAAAGTGTTTGGGATTGGGATGTAATGCTTTCTCAAAACAATACTGCACGTAAATGAAGAAAAAGGAAATGTGAAGAAGCCCTCACAGGAATAGATAAGGGTTATATTATACCATATTCCTCATAGAGGATGAAGGATGCCAATTCACGTGTTCGTGAAATGTATTCAAGCTTTTACAATACTATATTATTTTGCTTGTGTCCTGATATTGGACACACTGATATGTTGGCCTACAAGCTATTCAGTTATGACTTTTAAGTGATCCTAGTGAAACATTGAGAATTACAAGCAGTTTTTGTTGAATAAAAACTCATGCTCACATAAAACCTGGCTACTGTTACTGATCTGTAGGGTTTTTCTTTTGCTTTGTTTTGTTTACTTTTTGCAGATATAGTAACACACTGTTGACCCCCAATCTAGCAGTGGACACAGTGACATTCTTGATTCTCTTCTCAACCAAGGCAACTACCTATATAAGAGAATTAGATGGTCTTTAATTTTGTGCCAATGTGGAAAGTTTTGGTTATCTCACGTTTTCTATACCATATCTGATAAAGTACCCGAATCCTGCTCTTTTAGAGTAGGCATAGGAATAGGAAGAAATGGCGAGTTTATTGTAAAAATTGCAATCCAGATCTGTACTCCAGGGAAACAGCTTAACAGTCAAAGAAGAGAATCTTAACTTCAAAGAAAATATTCAAAATAGTTGCTTTTCACTATTGTTCAGGTATCTAAAATAAAGGAATCATATTTAATACTGTTTTCTTTTTTAACAGTTTAGACTTATTCATTCTTCTCTTTCTTCCCTACACTCTTTTACCCTTCCCTCACCAAAGTTGAAGATTTGTTTCCATGTTAGCTTTATTTCTCAAAACATATTTCTTTGAGATTTTTCAAAGACATTTATAATGCTTTGTATCTTTTTCAGCTTGAATCTAACTAATTGTGGCAGAAATCATTTGTTTTCCTTTATAAGTATATTTATGTGTAAACTAATTCTGACATCAGTACAGTTGTCATATGATAAATTCAATAAACTTTTGGGGAGGGAGCCAGCCCCGTGGCCGAGTGGTTAAGTTCTCGGGAGCTGCTGATCGGCCCAGGTTTTCGCCATTTTGGATCCTGGGCACACATGGCACGGCTCATCAGGCCATGTTGAGGCGGCGTCCCACGTGCCACAACTAGAATGACCCACAGGTAAATAAAATATACAACCATATACTGGGGGGATTGGGGGAGAAAAAGCAGAAAAAAAAAAGACTAACAACGTTGTTAGCTCAGGGGCCAATCTTAAAAAAAAACTCTTGGGGAACAATAAGTGTATGCTGGGCTTTTGAGAACTCCAGTGCTGCAAAATTGAATCTTTTACCTATTATCCAAGCATCAACAATTACTTGGATTTAACTCGTGATATGTATTCATTGCATATTTTCCTGCCAAGAACTTCTGTCTAATTAATACAACAGCGATATTTGTGTTATGATGATTTCTGATGGTGTTCCTATAATCCTTTAAACCACTTTTGAACATCCCTTTTTAAATTTTAAGTTTTTGAATTCTGTAAATCCAAGTCTCTGTAAATAAGGGGCTTTTCAGTTGGGGACACATTATTATCCAGAGAAAATTCAGTTATACAACATAAGATTTGATTTTGACAATTTTTAAAATTTCTGGGTCTGGGATAGCCTTGAAAAGTATTTTCAGGGCTAGATTTACCAAGCTAATACCCAAAAGGCAATTTTCTTGGCTACATCATATAATCCAACAAATTTGAACTCAAATGGGGCCTATATCAATATATAACGATGTCACGAAATCTCTATTTCCATGGAGTGTCGGAAAGCAGTGAGAAAAATTTTCATTTCTTCCCGTTGCTAAAGATCATGTTTAGATATGAAGAATCTGTGTTCACTGAAGTTATCTCAAGTACAGCTATGTAAATTGCTATCTTAAATTATTCATAAGTTTTTCCCTGCAGTTTTATTTGCTTCGAGAGTGTTCTTTCTCTACATTTGGTTTATAATCCCCGAAGGTTCTCAAGGTGCTAATTCTATTCAATTCTTTGCTTTCAATTTCAGTTTAAGGAGCAAATAAATTTTTCTTTGCCTGACATTCATAAAATGTTGCCTAATTTTGGTAGGTGTAGAATCTTTTAGTTTATTAAGTTGATAAATTATTTAGCCATAAAAGTCATTTCTACAGTCAGATGTGGCTTCATATATTATGATAGTTTATCAAATCACTTACTGAAAACTTGAGTAAAATCTGTATTCAAGATAGTTTTGTTTTGAATAATTTTTGTCCCTAATTTTATTGCCATTCATCCCTGCCTCCTGCGTGGAAGTATTGCAAATTTAAAATGAATAGGGACTATCTGGGAAAAAAAGAAAGAAACTTGTTTCTCAATACAAAGACCTTTGTCAAGTTTTGTTTTGTGTTTTTAAGTATGGAGACCTTTGTTATACTCCTTATACCTAGGGAAAAATAATAGTGGATATAAGATTATTGTGTTGTTGTATTATATTTATATTTGGTGAGACAACATAGAGAAGACAGTATATGTCTGAGTTAGTGAAGCCTGAGTGTGGTTCCTGGCTTGGACCCTTATCAGCCGCGTGACTGTGTATTGTTAACTTCCTGAGCTGTGACTTTCATAGCTGTGAGATTCAGGGCTAAACATGGTAAATGGCTGATTCAGCCTACTCACTCGAAATATTTTTATTACTCATTTAGTGCATTGAAGGCAGATTACTGTCAAATAAAAGGTATGTTATACACCTTTCCTTCCATACTTGAACTCTGGAGTATATTAAAAGTAGATGATAAGATCAGATGGAACAAGGAAGCATATGTCTGTCCTAGCTCTCAAAATGCCTCCTTCACATTGTAAAATCTCCTGCCATTTAACATAATGTCTGACTGCTCATTTTAAGAGCATTATTAGTGATAAAATTCGTCTTTAAAAAGTTAAATGGAGCAACAAATTTTGCCTCCCAGTTAAATCGTTATTTTATTTTTAATAATTTTTAAATACAATGAGAGTCTGCCTTAAAGTTTAAAAAATCTTAGCTTTAGTACAAGTATAGATTTTTTCATGCCTGCTTCAACCTAGATCTAACCAATAAAATAGTTGGATTTCTGGCTACAGTTTTCCCTTTCTGATTTATAGAGCTTGTAAATATGACTGATACTTTCTTCAAAATTAATATACTTGGGATTCTAACCACACCTCTTTTTTGTCTGGCTGTAAAAATCCACCACATTTATTTTATACAGCGTTTTTTTGAGAAAAAAATCAACTTTTAAAATAAATCAAAACAATATGCATAAAAGAAATACATATATTTTTATGTAGTTAAGTATCTTTTTTAATGGATAAATCTGAGTGGATACAAAATATGAATTTAGGTCTTCTTTGATTTTTCTGTATGCTGTCTCACTTTCTCTTCTTGTGTCAAATACGCACAGAATACATACCCGTTTTTGCCTAAATGAATCAATGATTATCGTATTTTTTTTAAGCATTATCTTATTTCTTTATTTTTTTGGTGAGGAAGATCGGCCCTGAACTAACATCTGTTGCCAATCTTCCTCTTTTTGTTAGAGGAGGTTTGATGCTGAGCATACATCTGTGCCAGTCTTCCTCTATTTTGTATTTGGGAGGCTGCCACAGCGTGGCTTGATGAGCCATGTATAGGTCTGTGACCAAGATGTGAACCTGTGAGACCCTGGCCACTGAAGTGGAGCATGTGAACTTAACCACTACACCACTGGGCCAGTCCACATCGTATTTTTCTAAAATTTTGTCATTGCTGTTATCTGACCATTGAAGAACAACTTCAATGAATATAACTTCTTCAATGAATATGACTTCAAAAGAATGGATCTTATTTATCTGAAAGAATGGATTCTGTATTGTAATGTAAATATTCTATTTGTTGAATGAATGAGTGAAAGCATGAATTATATACTTTCTGTTTTTCTACATTTCATTTTTTCACATGTTGTTTTACTTTAGCATACTCTGGATTTTCTTTCTATATTTCATTTTCTTCCATAGTCCTTCTACATTACATTTTGCATTATGAGATTGCTAAAACAAGAATGTCTCCTTTTGTATGAATCCATGTTTTAAGATGGCTTCACAAGATAATTTGTAAAATTCAGATTAGAATAGTAACATTTAATAGTCTAAGTGGACAGAAATGAAAGTTATGATGCATTTATCTATATATTCATATATTAAGTATTTACCTACCACTGGTTTTCATTTTCAAAATTTTCTAATTACCTAATGCTGTAGGTGTAATTGTGAATAAAAAGGAGAAAAGATTACTGTCTTCATTGATCTTGTAGTGTAGTGAAGCAAAAATATTAATAAAAAATAACATCGTAAAGGAACACAAGTGTAAATTTTCCACTCTAATCCATGCTCTGAGGCAGAGGACATGGTGCAATAAACAGAGAGAATACAGAAGTTTTCTTCAAAGAAACGATGTTTGAGATATGAAAAACAGGAGCAAATGAGGCAAACAGGTTGGAAAAGAGCATTTCAGACAGGGAGCAGCATGTACAAAAGGTATTTTGGTAGGATTTTGAATCCACCCTCATGATTTCTATGAATGGTTAAATAGTTTTTACAATAACAATTCTTTTATTGCAAACAATCACGTGTATATTTTTTTCTAAAATGTATTGGTTTTGTTCTGTTAGCATGAGTGTTACCGCTATTATTAATAATACATCTTTTTGTGTTTATCTACATATTTCTATAAACCAACAATTTAATTCCAGCTACTTGTTCTGGACTGAATGGGGACAGATGCCCTGCATTGGAAAGACTCGCTTAGATGGCTCAGAGAAGGTTGTCCTCGTGAGCACAGGAATAGCATGGCCGAATGGCATCTCCATTGACTATGAGGTCTGTTGGATTTCTTTTCTTAGGTATTTCAAGTGCATTAACTGCCAACTTGCATTAATTCACTTTTAGTGTTCTCTTATTTTTTTGATAAAACACTTAATCAAAACAGCTTGTAATATTACTTTTCAATCGATCTTTAGGAAAATAAATTGTACTGGTGTGATGCTCGAACAGACAAGATAGAAAGAATCGACCTTGAGACTGGAGGGAATCGTGAGATGGTGCTGTCAGGGAGCAATGTGGATATGTTTTCTGTTGCAGTCTTCGGGGCTTACATCTACTGGTCTGACAGGTAATTTATTTTTTCATAAGTATTTGAGTCTCAAAATGTTATTTCAGTGCCAGTTGCTTTACCCTTGTAGGATTAGCCATTCCTTAGCAAGGTCACAAAAGGGATCTCACAAAGCCGTGTAATTTCCACAGAAAAGGCAGTCACTCTTGCTATTGTAGGTTCAACCATTTCAATGTCACAGAGTAAAGTTGATTTCTTGCCCTTCTGCTGGGCCATCTGTTATCTTCAGCTTAAATAACTGGCTTGATTTGAATTAGTTAAAGATTGTTGATCATGTATGTTCATCTTCTTGGCAGAGCACATGCCAATGGGTCCATCAGAAGGGGCCACAAGAATGACGCCACAGAAACCGTAACCATGAGAACGGGTCTTGGAGTCAACCTGAAGGAGGTTAAAATCTTTAACCGAGTAAGAGAGAAAGGTCAGCATTCTTATATAATAAATACATTTTGTACTATTTATTTCTATTTTTTTAACATTTGTACATACAAACAATATCCATGAAAATAAATTATAATTAATTTTCTTGACGTCAAAGGAAGATATAATAACTTTGGAGATGATGGATTCATAGAGGACAATTAACCTGATAGAGAAATCTTGATAGCATATTAAATCTTTACTCAAGACTGGAGTAAAAACTTATGCCCAATATACTTAGGATGTTAGGCACATTGGAGTCATAAATTTCTTTAATACTTTGCATCTTTCATAGACACAGAGTTTAAAGTGGTGCATATTCTTTTTGGTGAATTCAGTTCATGTTTTGAGTGAATCCATTACTTATGCCAAAGATTACAATACATAAAACCTATTGTAATCTCAGTATCATGTTTCAAGAAAGAGTTATATACTTAACTGTCTGATTAAGGGAAATTTTTAATGCTTTTATTGAGGGAAGCAAAAGGATGTGCTCTTTGAAATAAGAAATCCAAGAATTTAAAGAGGTCTGATTAAAAAAAAATCAATACTTTATAGTGTTTATTTTACTGACCAGTCTAAAAACTAAGAATAAAAAATGAGAATATTCAATGTTAAATTTTTAATATTTCTATAAGAAAAAAACTGTTTTAAAAACAAAAGAAAAAGCACAAACGTGTGTGTGTGTGTATCTTTTTTTTCTCCTCAGGGACCAATGTTTGTGCCAAGGACAATGGTGGATGTCAGCAGCTCTGTCTTTATCGAGGAAATTCCCAGAGAACTTGCGCTTGTGCCCATGGATATTTGGCAGAGGATAAAGTCACTTGCCTACGGCATGAAGGCTATTTGCTGTATTCAGGGAGAACAATATTAAAAAGTATACATCTTTCTGATGAAACCAATTTAAATTCACCAATAAGGCCATATGAGAATCCGCGTTATTTCAGGAATGTCATAGCCTTGGCTTTCGACTATAATCAAAGAAGAAAAGGTACCAACCGAATCTTTTACAGCGATGCACACTTTGGAAATATACAGCTTATTAAAGATAACTGGGAAGACAGACAAGTAATTGTTGAAAGTAAGTAAAACAATTTCTTTTTAAATAATTTGGTGGAAATGAGTATCATTTGGCTTAGTAGAGAAATTAGAATGGCAATTGCATGTAGCAATTACATTTTCCTAGAGTTTATATTCAAAGAATGAATGCAGCGATGTCATCTGACTCCCCAAAAGTCAAAGAAGCAATTAACTGCTAGCATGTATAGCATGTATATAATGATTATTAGCTTCTAATCATGGAACTTTCAATACATCCCTTCATAATGCTTCTTATAAATAAGTGTATTAAATTCGTGGAAAATAATTTTTCAGTATAAAACTATGCTAATTGTATTTTCTTCCACTGGATGAAATTATGTATTTGAGAATATTTATCTAATTACATTCAGTTAATTATATTTTCCAAAACAAATATCAAAGATTATTTTTGTATATATATATAAATATGTATATAAAACAGTCCTGAGAAAATGTTATTAAAGAAATTATGTAATATTTTAAAATATTTTTAATATTTTATAGGACATAATCGTTCAAACATAATATTGTATGAACTATCTATATAATTCAGAGAAATTTCTTTCTTGTCATCCAACTTTTACAAGGACTATCTTCATATCATGCAACTTCTCTCTTTTCTTTATCTCTATGTGGTTTCCACATATTTCTCACTTTTCCAATTTCACTATACTGGGGTCAATCTTTTCTGTTACTTTTTAAATTGCAAAATAATATATGTTTATTGTAAAGTGTTCAGGTAATATGGATTTAAAAATGAGATTTCTGCCCTATGACTGCAACATCAATTCCATTTACTTACTTATAATTGGCAGCTGTCATACCTCCAGAATTTTCTTTATGTATGTGTGTATGTCATTTATAATTACAAAAATGGAATGATTCTATATGCATTATTCAGCTGCTTCTTTTTCGCTTACGATATATCTTCAAAAGCTTTCATTTCAGTATATAAGGCTCTATCTAATTCTTTTGAATAATTTTATACTAATTATACTAATGTACCTAAGTCTATACTAAAAATAAATTAATTTATTTAACCATTTTCTTATTGATAAACGTTTAGATATTTCTGATGTCTCATAATTACTTACAATGTCACAATGAAAATTTGTGCATATAAATGCTTATTCACACATGTGAGTACTTGTTTGGCATAGAACCCTAGAAATAAAATTGCAAGTCAATCAGTGTTTATTTTTGTTTTATAGCTGGTCAAATTTCTCTCCAAAAAGACTATATTAATTTACGTTTTTATCAACTGTCTATTTTCCCACACTTTTGCCAACAATGATTTTTATAATTTTTATTAGCTTATGACTATCTAATATACAAAAAGTCAATTTATATTAATATACATTTACCTGATAGCTAGTGAGATACAGCATCTTCTTGTATGTTTACTCATATAAAAGAACAGATATTTTAGGTCAAACTTCATATTGTACATTGTCATCCCATGCTGTTCATGCCACTGTTCATTTTGTTCTTTCAACGTTTAATATGCTTCACAGTCCTCTTGGCTTATTCAAATCCTACTCAGCTTTTCCAAATCAGTTCAGGTGTTTACTTTACAAATACACATTCTTGTTTCTTTATTCTCTAGGTTAACATACATATTGATAATTTCATATCAATTTGTATATTCTACTACATGCTATTTTGGTTTCCCTCTGTGTATGTGTATGTGTGCGTGTGTGTGTGTGTGTGAAAATGCAACAATAAGTGTCCTGATTACAGAGTTCAGACACATGTGAGATTTGTTGATTCTTTGGGTATATCTCTATGAAATTTACATTATAACACTCTTCGGTCCTCCATTTTCCTAGACTGATACAATTCAGAGTTGGAAATGCTCACATTGTATCCACAATGAATTAATTAACTTATTAATTCATTTTATGTGCTCCAGATTCTTTGTCAGGCACCCTGGATATAAAGATGAATATGAATCCATAGATCTTTAGAAGCCACAATTTAAGAAGAAAACTACAAGTAAACAAATATTGAAATTCAATAGATTCCATAGGATACTAAAGGCCTTTGGTATTAGTGTCATTGAGTCAATTCTGACTCCTAGAGATCTTGTGCTTTACAGAGCGAAACCCTGCCCGGTCTTTTTGCGCCATCCTCTCACCTTCAGCCACTGTATCAGACAATGCTCCGCTACAATTGATAATGTTTTCATGGCCAATTTTTTCTGAAGTGGGTGGCCAGGTCCTTCATCCTAGTCTGTCTTAGTCTGGAAGCTCCACTGAAACCTGTCCACCATCAGTGACCGTGCTGGTATTTGAAATACTGGTGGCATAGCTCACAGCATCATAGCAACACACAGCCGCCACAGTATGACAACCAACAGATGGGTGGTGTGATTCCCTGACTGGGAAACAAACAGCAGCAGGTGGTGAGAGTGCTGAGGCTTAACCACTAGACCACGAGGGCTGGCTACTAAAGGCCCAGAGAATAACAAATCTGCCTGGAAGGATGGAAGATGCCACTGAGCTGAGATGAGGAAATTAATAGAATCAATAGGAATCTGTCAGTTGATTGGGCCAGGTGGAGAAGGAGAAGAGGAGGAAGAATATTCTAGACCTGTAGTCCTCAAGTGTAGTTCCCTAGGGATCCCCAATCTAAGTTGAATGAGTCTATGAAATCAAAACTATTCTCATAATAATACCAGATATTTGCCTTTTCACTATGTTGACATTGCACTGATGATACAAAAGCAGTAGTGGCTAAATTGCAACTTAGCTCTCATCAAGGCAGTGGCACCAAATTGGACTAATAGTTACTGTGTTTTTCACTGCCACTTAAAAGCAGAAAAAAAAGCCAATTTCACTTAGAATGTTATTGAAGAAGGAGTAAAAAATTTAATTTTATTAAATTTTGATCTTTCAGTACACATCTCTTTAATATTCTGTGTGATGAAATACACATCAGGCACTTCTGTAGCATTCTGGAGTGCAATGGCTGCCTGAAGGAAACTATGTATTTGTGTGATTATTTGAGTTCATGCTTCTTTTAAGGAACACCATTTTTTACTTGAAAGAAAGAAAAACAGACAAACTGGTTATTCAAACCTAGTTGTGTGGCAAACATTTTCCAAAGAATGAATACATTGAATCTGCCACTATGAGGGAAATGATCTACAATATTTGTTGCAAATAATGAAAACCAAGCTTTCAAGTAAAAATGAGAATTTTGGAAGACCCATATCTGCCATAGTATGCTTGATAGCTTCCCAATACGTAAAAGCTTTTCTGATGAGATGGGTGGTAATATTACTAATGTGAGTTTTTGGGTATTGCATAATGAAATGTGTCAACATTTGGAAGATATGCATAACTTAAGGAACCAATACTTTCCAAATGACATGATAAAATCATGCATGGGTAAATGATCCATTCAAAATGCAAGCTAGACCAATGAATTTTAATGTAATAGAGTATGAAAAGTTCATCACTATGGTTTCTGATTTCACATTGAAGCTAACCTTTAAGTAACTTCCACTTGTCATACGTTAGTGTAGTATGAAAGAATATCCAGAATTATCTGAAAAAGCTATTAAAATGCTCCTCCCTTTTCCAACTTCTTAGCTGTATGAGACTGAATTTTCTTCACTTCAACTAAAACAACACAACAGATAGGATGAAGAAGTAGATGTGAAAATCCAGCTGTCATCTAGCAATCTAGATATTAATCAGATATGTAAAATTATAAAACAGTGCTCTTTTTTCATTTAAAAAATACAGCTATTTTCTTAGGTGTTATTTATATTAATATGCAACCAGTTTTTGTTATTTTAAAAGAAATTAATACATATTTAAAACAAGTTTTTCAGTTTAAATTTCTAATATAATGATAAATAGCTAGAGACATAAGTCACACAAAATATCTCTGGCGTCCTTCATCATTTTAAGAGTGTAAAAGTCCTCAGATCAAAAAGATTGCAAACTACTCTTCTAGAATAACAGCTAAGAAAATTTTTAATATGAAGACATTAAAAAGCACAGAGTAGACAAGGAGCCATGTATCATTTGGTATGATTAGAACATGGGTTGTATGGCATGAATTGGTGTGAAATGAAGCTACAGTCTTTGGGAGGGGTCCAATATTGAAGGATTTTGTCTGGCAAGATAAGAAGCATTAAAAGAAAAGTTTTATTGAGATATAATTTACATACCATATCCATTAAATTCACCTATTAAAAATGTACAACTCAGTTTTTGGTATATTACATTATTAATTTTTAAAATTAAGTAAAAAATATTTATGAAACATAGAATTTGGCATTTTTAGTTGTATAATTCAGTGACACTAGTTACATTCACAATATTGTGTAACCATCACCACTGTCTATTTCCAAAACATTTTTATCACTTTCAACAGAAACTCGGTTTAAGCAATTACTCCCCCTTCCCGCTCCCTGCAGCCCCTGGTAACTTTTAATCTACTTTCTTTCTGTATGAAATTCCCTATTCTAGATATTTCATATAAGTAGAGTCATACAGTATTCGTCTTTCTGTATGTGGCTTATTTCTCTTAGCATAATCTTTTCAAAGTTCATCCATGTAGTAGCATGTACCAGCAGTTCCTTCCCTCTTTTTATGGCTGTATTCTGTTGTGTGTATATATTTCAGTTTGTTTATCCATTCATCTGTTTATGGACACTTGGCTTGTTTCTACCTTTTGGCTATTGTGAAGATGCTGCAACAAGCATTAACATCCTAATATCCAAGATAAGGAGTTTGATTTTATTCAGTAGATGAAGTGACAACAAGAGAGTGTTGTAAGGTACATATATAACAGGATTTTTGTTTTATGAAGATCACTCTGGCTATGTTATCTTCAATGAAGTTTAAGTGCCATCCCGTGTCTGAAGGCAGAGAAGCCATAGGAGATTGTTGCAATATTGCAGATCCTGTTCCCACAGTGGTAAATTAAACTGAAAACATATTAATCAGAGTATATGCACAACCAAACTATTTTAATCCTCCTATCCAAAATCAAAGCAAGAAAAACCAATAACACTTTCGTGCTGTAGGTATTAACTCACAAGTATAGAGAAGAAGCAAAACATAATGGTGAGGAGTTTGGAATCAATCAAGTTGGTATTCATATCCCAGTTTGTGATTTATTTCTCATGTAACACTGTCAATTTCCTCACCTACAAAATAGGAAATAAACTCATAAATTATTTGTGAAGATTTTATGAGACAGAGTACATAAAGAACTTACGAATAGGGGCTGGCCCAGTGGTGCAGCAGTTAAGTTTGCACGTTCTGCTTTGGTGGCCCAGGGTTCACCAGTTCAGATCCTGGGTGTGGACCTATGCACCACTTGTCAAGCCTTGCTGTGGCAGGCATCCCACATATAAAATAGAGGAAGATGGGCATGCATGTTAGCTCAGGGCCAGTCTTCCTCAGCAAAAAGAAGAGGATTGGTGGCAGATGTTAGCTCAGGGATAATCTTCCTCAAAAAAAAAAAAAAAGAACTTACAAATAAGTATAATTTTATTTAATTTAAAACTTTATCTTATTGTATTCATGACACATTTGTAGATTATTTAGGACAATTATCTTTCTCCTAAGTTATTTTTAGAATATGCATTAGAGTAGTTAAACAATCAGAAATAATTACAATAATTATAGACATGAGGTAGTGTATTGAGATCAGACTAGAATTTAAAAATTAACATTAGTCTACATTGTTAATTTACATGAACTTTTTGATACTCTCTTAACTCTCCCCCACCCCCACTAAGAAGTTGCTAATTTGTTTAATCATTGCAATCCTCTCGAAGTTTTGGAGAATTTATAGTTTGATTTGCCAGACCAAAAAATAAAAGGACAACAACAAACAAAACAACCTCCCACCAAAAAATAAATGAGTTACTGGCACACAAGTAAACACAAGTAAGATGGAAAAGTCATTTTTGTCTTGGAATTCTGTTTTAATAAATCTGGAATAATGCATTTTATTTTGTTACATCTTTTACCAGTTACCAAAAAAATAAATTCATGAAAATATGATTAAATATTTAAAGATATAAGAGAGCACTAAATACTTATGCAAATCAGATTCAGACTTAGATCCTTCATATATCTGAATACGGGAAAGAGTGTAGAATGAAAGTTCTCTCCTTTATCTTCCCAATTTGTGTAGAATGAATCTTTTGCTCTGAGGTTTTAAAAGATGGGATAACAAGGGTTACCAAATAGAATTAGATATGTATTAAGTGCTTATAGTGTTCCTTAGATTATCAAGGATGGACAAATAAAGATGAAAAGGTCGTGTTTCTAACCTCCAAGAATTCAAAGTACGGAAAGAGGAAAAGGCCATCTTTCACTTTTTATATATAAAGAGCCAAGACCTCTGTCCAAGACAATGTTGAAAATTTACGCTTTGAGGCTATCTCTGGCTTTAAAATCATAGCAGTGATAGATAAATTATTTTTTAAAAAAATAAAAGTTAAGAAGAGATTGCTCATTTAGAAAAACAAGGTGAGATTTTTCTTGAATGATAAACAGAATGGAAATACAAAGCAGTGAGAATGGCTGAAACATCAGACTTCTGAGAGCCCCTCGAATATGGACCCTACAGAGAAATAGGATCTAAAACGAGCTTGCTTAAGCCAGGGACTGGGGTGAGCTGCCCCACAGGGAATGAGGCTGAAATAAAGCTGTGCCATCTGCTGCCTGAGCCAATGTCCTGAGGAAGGTACTACCCTAGAAGCTTAGAGACTGCAGAAACAGCTTGTGACCAACCCTGACACCAATCTTTTGCAAGCTGATGGCTCTGCAAGTTCTCATATGCCCTGTGGAGCAAAAACCCAAGTGAATCATGAAAGACAGTGCTGATTGCTGAAGGCCCAGAGGCCAAATGAAGGGGATGTGGAGCCACCCAACTGAAAGGAGGGAGTGTAGGAAGAGAGGTTTAAAAAAATAACCTGTTTGTCCAAGGAGAGCCTGCCAACTCTATTTCCACAATACATGAATTTTTAAGAAAGACAGCTAAAAAAACCCACCAATCAGGAAATGAATGAAAATGAAAACAATAGAACATTCTGAAGGAGACTTTCATAAGTCATTGGGGGTTCATCAAAGAAATAAAGGAAAACATACCTTAAGGGAACCAGAAATAGTGAAAGCAAAGAGGCTTAAATTATGAGTAAAAGATAATTAAAATGAAAACAACTCAAAATCTTGGAAATGAAAACTATGGTCATTATAATAAAAATTAAAAAGAAATTCCAGTTGATAGAACGAAGTTTATACTGGACTAATCAAAGTTAGACTGTGCAAATGGGATGCTAATTAATTAATGATGAGTTAGTCTGTAAATTAGAGAAAAAGATAACACAAAAAACATGAGAGTAGTTGTGAACCTTGGAGGATAAGCTGGTTGGTTCAACATGCTTATACCTAGTAGATGCTGACAAAAGCCAAAAAGAGAGGGAAGGACAGAAAAGTAATCTTCAAAGAGAAAATGATGGAGTTTACTAGAAATGTGTCTTTAAATTGAAAATGCATTCTGAATGCTGAGAATAATAATAAATGTCAGCCATCAAAGTAAAACTTCATAAAATCATGAAAAAGGGAAAACCTTAAGATGCTCTCAAAAGGAATAGACAGATCATCTCCAAGGATGACTGAATTTAAGCAGACTTTTCATCAGCAACATTAGTAAGATCTTCACACTGCTAAGAAAAAAATATATAGTTCTAATGAAAAATGACGGGAAATCAAGCTTGTTTCAGATATACATAGTCAGCGACAATACATCTACATATTCTCTCTGAAAACCTTGATCTAATCCATGTTAAAATTTTGTATTTAGTACATTTTTGCATTTTACATTGTGACTCAGTATACATGTTTCAGTTTTAGAAAATAATATCTTTATTCTATAGGATTTGTTGTGTTTTATTTTAGCCCATCAGAGCACAGAGTGTTTTTTTAAATAAAAAACAAGCATTGCTGAAAGTAAAGTCAAATGGTGTCCCTACATTCAATAGCCAATTAAGACATGTAATTAAGCAAAGCTACTCTTAAACTAGCAATCAAAGAAAGGATGCACAAGACCTTAATGGAGAAAATTACAAAATGTTAGTGGACATAAAGGATGACCTTAATAAAGGGAGAAAATGTCATTTTCATCATGGGGAAATGATTTCTATATCTATGGAAATATGCCCCAAATTACTGTAAGATTAATGCTTTCAAAATGCCAAAATGAAATTTTCATGGAACTTCACATGCTAATCCTAAAATTCACGTGGAAGAGCAAAATTCCAACAAAACTAAGGCAATTTTGAAGAAATATAAATTTGTAATCTTTCCGTGACAAATATGTTCTCTTTTTAAAAGTTATAACAATAGAGGCCAGCCCAGTGGCATAGTGGTCGAGTTCGTGCACTCCTCTGTGGCAGCCTGGGGTTCATGAGTTTGAATCCTAGATGTGGACCTATACCACTTGTCAAGCCATGCTGGCGATGACCCACATACACAAAAAAAGGAAGACTGGTACAGATGTTAGCTTAGGGTCAGTCTTCCTCACCAAAAAAAAAAGAAAAAAGCTGTAAGAATAAAAACAATGTGATATTACCAAAAGGATAAATAAAACAGACGGCTCAGAAGCAGATCCATACATACACATCTTGTAGGTAAATTTGTTATACATTACCAAGTTGGCATTACGGGTCAGTAGAAAAATAATGAACTGCACTTAATAAATTATGCTAGTACAATTTATATGCAAGAAATGAAACAAAAGTCTATCTCTAGCTCATTTTGTACTCAAAAATAAGTTCCAAGTGCATTTAAGATATACATTTTTTTTTAATATCAAAGAAAATGTAGAAGAATATCTTTGTGAACTCAGGATAGGGACATATTTCAAAAATTAGACACAAAACACATCAGAAAGTGTAAGTGTAGTATATTGTACTACACTGGACTCTTTCATCTAGCAATTCCCACTTTTAGAATAAATTTAGGCAATTCTACTTTTAGAGAAAATGATATATTGTACAACTGTTAAAAAAAAAATACTCGTGCTACATCTATCCAAATAGTTATCTCAAATACAATTTGATTAAAACAAAATAATACAACACCACAAACTGTTGCCAAATGAGATTAGTTTGATGTGATATGTAATGTTGAAAAATATGCTACACAGTACTATGTATCGTTTTTGGATAGAAACATAGTCGGCAATATTTTTAACTTTACACGTAATCCCTTTCTGATACTTATGTGATGTTTATATGAGATGTGAGATGTTATCACTAGAGATAGAAGTGAATTCTCTGTACTAGTTTTGAAACTTTTCTGTAAGTCTAAAATTAACTTGAAATAAAAAATCTAAAATTAGCTCTAAATAAAAAGTAAATATTAAAAAAATCATGCACACCAACATCAACATTTTGTTTTCTCTGAATAACAAACAGAAATGATATTGAGAGGGCTATATGGTTCCAACTATGTCTATAATATGTTTGTTTTTAAAAACCTGAAGCATTTATAGCAAAATAAAGATTTGTTAAATCATTATACTATCCTCTCTACTATTCTGTAAATCTAAAACATTTCAGAAAGTAAATAAAATAAATAACTTTAAAGATAATCACTTGTAAATATTAAAATAGATATCATTAATTAATTGGTCTAATCTCATATGTATGCATGTTCAGAATTTGAATTGCATTAGCAACACATATTGCATGTCATGGCAGTCGCCTTCTATCTTCCTCTCTTTTTTCTTGTTTATGGATATTGACCTTTGTGGCCCATATCCTCTTTGATATTTTCAGTAGATTACAGAGATATAATTATCATGTTTGTGTATTAGAATGCAAAAATATAATTAATAATTTCATAATACTTTTAGTTTATTTTTTCAAGACGACTGGTGGCAATATGCCTTGCTTTTAAATTGTAATTATATTTCATTGGAAACGTCTTCTTCTTTTCCTTAAAAGAGGCTAGTTCCATCCTTTTATGAGTGCCTAATAATACATTTGATTATGTTAATTTTTTCTTTTTGCAATTTCAAAGATAAAATAATGTCAGCTTTGAAAATGTATTTATTTTTAATTTGCTTGGTATATATTGTACAGACATTCATTCTCAAAATGTAAGAATTTTAGCTATTCAATTTTCCAGATTTCATAAAATAAATGACTTTTAGTCATCTTACATTTATTAGCTAAAGCAATTTTCAGATTACCTGTTTAGATAATTGCAACTGTTGGTGAGTTATAATGGAGCATTCTTTTATTAGATATTAAAATTACTGAGATAGAAAAGGATAAAAATAAAGGATAGGAGCTGTGCATGAGGAGTCAGCAAGTGGTGAGGCAGGGGATAATTCTATGGTCCAAAGGAAAATAGAAGAAACATGGTCCCCAATAATAGAAAGCAGAATCTAGAGCAAGTCATGATTAATAAGGAAAAGAGAATGTGGGATCTCCCCATCATTAAGTTGCAGGCTGTAAATTAGTGTTCAAAATGGCTTCCATGGGGGCTGGCTCCATGGCTGAGTGGTTAAGTTCATGTGCTCCACTTCAGTGGCCTGGGGTTCAATGGTTCGGATCCTGGGTGCAGACCCATGCATGGCTCATCAAGCCATGCTGTGGCAGCATCCCACATAGAAGAACTAGAATGACTTACAACTAGGATATACAGCTATGTACTGGGGCTTTGGGGAGGAAAAAAAAAGAGGAAGATTGACAACAGATGTTAGCTCAGGGCCAGTCTTCCTCATTAAAAAGAAAAAAAAAAAGAGAAAGAATATTAAAAAAAATGACTTCCATAAATTCAAAATTCCTTAAGATATTAGAGTTTCTGGCAGAAGATGGCCCATGGCAGGTGTTAGGGAGGAAACAACTTTTCCTCTATCCTCTTGTGTTTTGGTCAGTGAAATGCAAATTAAAGTGACAAAACAACAGCTTAACAGGATAAAAGGTGGTCTAGGTACTTTCACCACAAGCATCTTTGTGTAGATATCTTTGCTGCAAGAATTTTCACCTCATAACTAATTGGCCATAAAGCAATTTTGCCATAAAAGATAAAATAAAGAAAAATAAGGGAGGGATGTTAAAAAAGATATAACAAAACATGAAAAATGAATAACAAAATTAAAAAGACCTTGTTGTAAAATACAAAATATTCGAATGCATTTAAAATGTGTGTAGATTCATGGGAATTCTGTGCAAATAACTAATTTCATTTTGTGGTTTGTGCTGAAGCACTTGTCTTTGAAGTCTTTTGTTTATAGTATTACACCTTTCTTTCTTTTGCTTGTTGATTCATCTCCTCATGTGATATCCATCACATTTAAGGGGGCTTTCTTTTTGCTAAAATTTCTTCCTTCATTAAGAGAGCTATCAGTTTCCAAATACTAGGATGCATGTTTGTAACTGAGCTCTGTATTGAGTTGTGCAAAGCCTTCTACACCGTTGTTTGTTCTTGCCATATTGTCAGGTGTCCATTGACAGATGTTGCAAAGTTCTATGGGAAATGTGGAGCTAAGATTTATGTAGTATGTAGATGGGAGAACTGCGTCAATGAAGAAATGAAACCAAACTGTCAACCAGTTATTTTATCTTAAGGCAAAATTGCCAAACGTCAACCAGTTGAAACCAAATTGTCAAATCATTATTTTATCTTTTTTATGGCAAAATTGCCTCATGGCCAATTAGTCATGTGGTGAAAATATTTGCAGTGAAAGTGCTTGCAGCAAAAATATCTATGGCAAAAATGCTTATGTTGAAAATGCTGGACAGGAGAAAAGGCATATAGATATTTTGATGTTAATTTTTATGTGTATTTGGAGGCCTTCAGAGAAAGGAAGTGAAGACCCAAAGGGGCAGTTAGACTAGGGGCTTAGATACCATTTAACAAAGGCTGGTCAACTGGAAAGACACGGCTACAGAAAGAAGAGGTTTGGGACTTCTAGAGGCAGTAAATTGTGGGAAGGTAAATATATGGAGGAAACTAACGGAAGTTAAGGGTTGTTCAGTCAGGCGTTATTTATGCAGACTCATGGCAGTGCTCTCTCCATCTCTGAAGATGAGGATTGTTCTTCCCTTCCTGGCAGGAGAGAGGGGAGATCTTCACAGAGGAAAATTATGCCCTGTTTTTGGGTAGATGGGGGGAGGGTAGAGAGCTTTTCCTACATCTGCTGTTTCTTAATTGTCTTCAGCTTAAAATAATCCTTATGCAAAAGTTGCATATTTGGGGATGGTATATTCTGATCCCCTTCACAAGCATGATTGGTCTAAAGTCTCTTACTCCACAACAGCAATCAAGACCAGATCCTTAGAGGACAATGACATACCTGACCAAAAGACATTGGAACCACCGGTAGAGGCTGCTTAATATGAGGAGGAGAAAAATTCATGAGAAGCATTATACTAGAGAAAGAGAAAAAGATCTCTCAGTCATGTGTAGAACATTCTACTGAAATGTTGCAAGGTCATTGTGAAGTGTGGTCCAGGTCTTGGACGCAGAGAATTGACAAGCAGAACACAAGAGTCTTCAGTCGTCCATGTTAGGATTATTGACAGACTCAAAGCTGCCCAATTTTTCATTTGTGTGTCCAAATAGCTGACAGCAATAGAAGGAGTAGAAGGCAATGTGGTCAAATACTAGGATTCCTATGTTGAGAACTACAATCTTAACGAGACAGGAGCTGAAAAGTTTCCTGCAAAGGTGTTTAGGCTTATGAGACTGCTCCAGGAGACTATATTAGATGGTCTGACAAGGTTTGATTGCATAATCAGAAACTGCTGGGTAACGTCCACGTAGAAGAGAGTAAGGGCCAATGTTTATTGTAAACTTGAACTTCACTAAAAAATTATGGTGGGCTCTAAAATTGTTATAATTAGTACGTCTGATTAGGAATGGAGAGAAGGATGGAGAAGAAACTGGCAGGATGGAGCAATTATAAATATACTGGGTGGACTTGGGGAACAAACAGTGATTCAGATATTAATTAACTTCCTAATATTGGATCACAGCCAAGTAAAGTCTCAGTAGGTGAGTGAGGGTGAGGATAGTGAAATTACTAATCCCTGATTGGGGTCATTTTTGTATTAAACGGCAGTTCAAACTTAATAACAAATATTCCTTTTTTAATCCCTATTCTAGGAGTAGAGAGATTAGTTTATATCAATTAGGTCTGATTGCATAACAAACTATCCCAGAATTCAATGTCTTAAAACAACAACTGCTTATTCATTCCACTATTCTTTGGGTTGGCTGAGTGGTTCTTCTGGTCTGTGTCAGTTCTTCAGATCTCTGGCCAGCTAGATGGTCAAGGATGGGTTCCCTCATATATCTGGCAGTTGGCAGGCTGTGTTCTGGGTTACTTGGCCATACGTCTCTCATTATCTAACAGGCCAGTTTGGGATGGTTTCAGGGTTCCAAGAAAGAGCTGGTCCCAATCTACAAACATTTTGCAAGCTATATTTATTAATGTCTTACTGGTTAAGGCCAAGTCCTTATTCAGGGGATGGAGAAATAGACTCACACTGGTAGGAGGAGCTGCAAAGAGCCCACATGCTTACATGGAGGGGAAGAATTTGCAACTTGTGCAATCAACAGTTGTGTAACTGATTGCCAGCCTATCTGCAGAACCTCCTGAATAATATATTAAAATTGGCCTGGCTTTTTGAAACTTACTTTGTTTTATTTGCTATATAATGTTTCTTGGCAACCAGTAGTGGGCTGTGACAATATCTGGCATTATCTATGAGCTGTAAATCAATCTATATTTGATGGTGAAGGTATAAAATGAAACAGGAAAGGATTATCTAGTGGGGAAATGTTATAACAAAACCATGGAAAGGTTAGTGGATTTAATGGCACTGAATTGATTCTGTCACCTTCAAGAGCATAAACTTTTTCAGATTTAGCTCCAACAATGCTTAATTTTTCTCACAAGTCCCTCATGATTAGTTGCTATTAAGCCACTTTAATTGCCCCACATTTCTGTGTAAGCCATGTGACTGAGAAACTTCTTTTGTGGTTTTAAGTTGAATGAAGTAAGTTGTAAATGACAACTAAGGGAAAAAAATCTATGATGTAGTGTTAGAAAGGCATTTTTCAGAGGAAGTAATAAAAAAAGTATACATATTAGAACTTTCCTTTTGAGAGATTTATAGCATGAATTCAGCAGATGAAATCAATGTACTGTGAATTATAAATAGGTCTTTGAGGAGCTGGATGATGAATTCAAAATTCTTAAGAAAACAGTAGAGCACCTGTGGAAATAGGCAAGGACACAAGTGAATCCAAGGTTCCTCTTGAAAGATGATTATAATTTGTAGGAGAGAAGTTGCCTTTTATTGTTTGAAAGGACAAGATATTTCAATTTCGTATACCCGCTAATATGTGCTCAGTGTTTTAGGCTTATAATGCAGTATAAACAAAGTTTACTAGACATCAAGAAATATTATCTACATATTCAACTTCCTATTCTGAGCTTTTCTGTATATCTGGTAAAAATGCTGAGAGAGAGAGAATGTTAAAAGAATTTATACTAAAACAAACCCTTTGTGAATATAAGTTTCCCAAGAGAGAAATCCATGTATAGATTTTTCCTTCACTGAGTTTTAATTTTATGGCTTTAAAAATGACATAAGTACAGATAAATTATATTCCAAAATTTTTCATAGTTAGCCATATTTGCAACACCTACTATAACATAGCATGTGGCTTAGATTGTCCCTCTTGAGGAATAGCAGTCTCAATAATACTTCATGCCATCTTTAAATGAATGTCGTCAGCTGTGGCAAACCTCATTAACTTTTTTAGGTTTCCACGAAGTAGAATTTGCAACGTGTAGTTCTTTTTTACTGACATGTTGATAAAGCTAAGTGTGAACCAATACTCTCTTCCAACTACGTACCATGGTTCCTTTCCATTTCCTTAGGTAATTTAAACCCAGTGGTCTTCCTTCTTCTTTTCCTTCCCTCTCACACAGTCTTTCTTGATTCTTATTGATGCCTTAGTGCACTTATCAATCTCCTCACAATTTTCAGTAACACTTTTTGACTCTTGTTCTCAGTTTTCACTTTCCACTATCACCTGACGATAGCCTGAATCTGATCACTCCTTGGCTTTTTTCTACCTAAAGTCCTTGAACTTAGTGTTCTTTCTCTCTGAACACAATCTGATTACATTGCATCTAGCCTGTGCTATCCTATCTATTAATCTGCTTGTTTCTTTACTCACATTATAATTATTATCTTACACTTCCCTCTTTACTCTTCAACTAGTTCTCTGTTGACCACACTCAATTTTTTTTTTGACCAAACGTGTACCAAGAGATAAGCCATTTGATGTTGTCCATATCATTTTCCTATGCTAACAAATGGTCCTCCGTATATTTTCTCTTTCTGATAGAAACTTCCTCCCTACCAATGGGCATATTTTAAAGAGCGCAGTCATTGTGATGATTCACACTGGGGCCTTCATTATTCATTATTACCCCAAGTTCAAATTTGCTAATTTATCTCCTCACTAATGTGGCAGTGTGAAATCTCTAGATCTTTACTGAAAATTTCCTCTAATATTCTTAATGTCAACTCATAATTAACATACCAAAGTCATTTTCTCACCTAAAAATCAGAATCCCTCCTATTTTCATTGTTAGTAAAATCATTACTTTCTTCCTAATCATGATCTAACCTCACAATTATCACTATTTTAACTCCCTCTGCTCCTGTGTGCCCCGAGCCATTTATTCACCAAGTAACTTTCTTATTTGTTGTTGCCATTGTAGGCCATGTTTTCATTTCTTTGTTACCGAATAATTGCTAATCTTCTACTTGCTTTCCCTTTCTCTGCCTTGAGTTTCTAGAAGCTTCTATCATGCTTAACAATGTTTTCATTAAGTTGCTCTCTAAAACACTGATTGACTCACTATTTTTTTTGCTCTCAAATTGTAATTCATTTACCTCCTCTCTAGGTTTTGTGTTATCTCAATCTAGTTGATCCATCTCCCCAGAAATCTCTCTACCACGTAAAATTGACCCTTTCCTCCAGTCCTACTCACACCCTTTTTGTCTCAACAACATACCTATTCTTTTCTAATACTCCACGTCTTTATTTGTGTTGCTAAACTAGAATGGAAGAGATTTTCTGGCCTTTCAACTACCCTATATTTTAGGGAACCTTTATAATTCAGCCCAAATCCCTCTACACCATTTAAGAGATGAGGATTTTTTGTAGAACTGAAGCCCGCAGTGAGCTCCCTCTTCTAAAAAGGATGCAGGACTGGGGTGTGCTTCACATCCTTATCACTTCTTTAGTTACTACCATATGCCTTTCTTTTGTTTCATTTTTGTCCCTGTGATCTCCCCAAAGAAATGTCCAGTTCTTCTCTGCGGGGTCCATTGCATATTATCTTAAGGCTTTATTTGGAGAGGAAAAGCAATTCTTTAACTTATATTGCTGGCCTTGATGGACTGGTGTGATTATTGGGGAGGAGTATAGAGACTTAAGCTTCTGTGAGAAAGTATGAGAGTCGCTGTAAGATATTGGTTAAAAGCAGGGATTCTAGAGCCGGGATATCCAGCTGGATTCAACCCAGTCCCTCCCTTGCTGTTTACCACTTACAAGCTGTGTCCTTTGGCAAATTATTCACCTCTCCTTGGTTTAGTTTCCTCTTTTAGAAACAAGGATGATGTCAGTAGCAATCTCAGAGGCTTGATGAGATTCAATGAGATAATATATGTTGCTTAGTACAGTGCCTAGTACTTAGTAAGCACTCAATTAGCATAAACCATTATGAGTTTTTGCCTTCATTTTCCTTAATTGACTCATTTTTTGAAAGCTACATCATTATAAATTAGTAGAATCTGGCCATCGTGGAAAATAAGCACTATAGTATACAAAGATTTTGAAGAACAGATGTGATTTTTCTCTTCAAACTTTCAAATACTGTGAATGAAGAAAGTAGGGAGTCCCTAAGGAGAGGGACTTCTGTGGGTGAAGAGGACTCAGGGCTCTGTAGTTCCTCAATCATCTCAGAGTTTTTCTTGAGCTTGTACACATGACTGGCACACGTTCTGGACACTGTAGGAGTTTTTTCTTGGAATCATGTGACAGAAGGTACTCATGCTACAATAATGGAATATGCTTATGTGAGTAGTAAAAGTAAGTAGGGGTGGAGATGACAAAAGCAATAGAAAGTGATATATTCAAGGTGACAGAATGAATTCTTATTGTTAGAAGCATTTGATTTTCCAAAGATCCAAATATTCTGTCTCCCACCATTTGCAACTTGAGAATTGCTGACAATTTATATTAGGTTAAATGCCAAGATGGAAACAATAATAAATCAAACCTAAAAAAAAATAAAAAGGAATGTTGGTAAATATAAGTAGGCATCAGATATACAAGAATGCCTGTATCACTTAATAAAAATATTTCCATAAGTTCCTTTTGCGTGTTCCTTTTGAACCTGCAGGATAATGTTGCTTAGAAACCTGTAGGCATAGAGTGATGGCTAAGAACAGAATTTATCATTAATGCATGAAAGTCTGAAATGGCAAAACCTTTGTAGAGTGTAAAGTTGTCTGTTTTTGTTATGTTAACAAAACCCTGGGATTTGAATGGGCCAGATATGGTGAGATGAATTGACAAGGCAGGTCATCTGATAGTAACCTACATGCTTAGGATGACAGGGTTACTTAAGTCTGGAACAGCTAGTGTCTGTGAAAGCGACTGTTAGTTGTACCTATTAGTTTGGTGGGTAATAAGAGAAAATGAGATTAATTTATTCACTATTCAAAAGACATTTACAATAACCTTCTTACTCTGCCAGTGTTAACTAGAGACCAAACAGAGTTCAGTGAGAAGATGAACATTTGTTTCAGAATTAATAAAAATAGAAGCATAATTTCCCAAGTAATTTCTCATTAAGATGTCATGAGCCATGTATTTATACTTAGAAGCCAAATTCAATAATTGATTAAATACCTCTTATACAGCATTAGACATTTATTTATAACTTATTTTTGTAAACTCCATTATGTTTTCCTCACTCTCTGGTTTACCTCCATTACTATTATTAAAATATATTCACCACACAAAGGAGCAAATTGGAAAGTAGCAAAATTTCAGATTGATATTTGTATTTAGCACATGACATAACACAATCTGTCATTCTGAAGAGGTATTAATGACAAAGGGGTTATTTAAGCCATAGGAAGTGTAAAGCAATGCATAATTTTTCTGCATACTCTAATGCAGGGTTTTCTTTTTGTGTAATTTGCATATATGAACTATACAGATTAAGAGATAAAGGAGGATAAGTCTCTATTTCTTGAATGTATACCTGAATTAAACCCTCCTATTCAGATTTATTAAATGTCTACTCTGCTCAACTATTGTAGTGTACTGAGTGGGCCATTCTCTCTCTTGCCTCTACGTGAATATTGAATGTGCTGTTTCCTTACCTATATTTCACTTGGTTAACTTGTGTTCACACTTCAGATTTCAGTTTAGCTTTTTCTCAACACCCACGTGGTACACACACACACACACATAAACATACAATCGTCTCAAGCCAGAGATAAGCATGTCTTCCACAGTTTCCACAGTTTGCAACTAGCCTTATAATATTGCTATTTTCTTTTTATTGAAACAGTTTCTTTGTTGTCTGACAGCGGACACTGTGTCTTGAGCATGAGTGCATCTTCAGTCCAGCCCATCATAGACCCCCAGGACACTGTGTTGACTGTTGTAGCAAACGCCTTTGGGGCAGTCTGACTCTGACTGCAGAGTTACTGGGCCTTGGTAAGCAATTGGTGAATATTCACCAAAGGAAGGGATTATATACTCTCTGCAAATCAAGATTCTTGCTCTCATGGAATTTATAAGGTAGTGGGGAAAACTTATCAGCAGAAATAACTACAAGTTAATATAACACAAGGGTAGTATGAATATAAACAGAATTTTACAGGCATTCATAGTAAAATGAAATCTATGCCGGTCGGAATGATGAAAGGGGCTTCATGGAGTAGATCTGAATTGCCAGATTTGTGACATTTTAGTGAACTCTGACCAATAACCCTAAGTATAAATCAATGACTTTTGTTTATGCAGCAGTTATTAATATTTGCTGAGAATAATATTAAGACAACAAACATTTATCCTACTTTAAAATGATTTGGCGACAGACGGCTTCTCAAAATAGAGGGGACTTCAGAATAGGGCTTCCAGTTATATCCACATATGCCAGTCTTGTTTCCCCTGTGCACAAAATTTCTTGGACATAGCACATGAATCAAATCTATGCCACTGTTTACCTTACTTGATGAGTGCACAGTAAGTGCCACTTTTTTCTTCATTATTGAGTTCCTTGAAAAATTGATTGCTTTGGTAGTAAAGCTAGAAATGAATTTAGCGTCTGGATTTGAATCATCCTAACAAAATATGAGCTTTGCCTAAACTTAATGCTTTCTTATCTTCGATTGAGGAGAGAGAAACACTGTTAGTTGTCAAGTAGTATAATACTTTTGCGCAAGATAATATTGCAGTCTGAAATTATCACCTCCCTATAGACTCTAATGTTAAATTATCATTTTTATTCTTGCCTTATTTAATTCAGTTTGTCAAATATTCTTTATTACCTCCCAAAAACAGAATCTGCTTAGTCTCATTTGAAATGAAATATTAAGGGCTCTATCATTTCATAAGTAATAGTATTTTCTTTCTTTGCACTCATCTCTTTAGCAGAAGGATTTTATAACAGGTTTAGAAATCCATAGAAATTATACTTATTTATTCTTAGGAAATATTGGACAGTTTTATTTTACTGATATCAAAATATCCTTTATTAACGTGAGCTGTTACTCTTTTGACTTTAGATGTTAATAAATTAGTAGATAATGCTCACTTATTGATTCTTTCTTTTGCTGTTCCATTATTTCATTTGTTCCAAAAATATTTATTGTGCATTAATATATACTAAGTATTATGGAAATATGTCATTCTGTGTTTCTTTAGCACTCTTCAGTCAGATGTAATGAAATTTATGTATAATAATGCTGGCAAAAATTGTTAGCATTGAAAACAAGAGCCATAAGTCAAATAAATCTTCTCTTGGTAACTGTCATGAAGGAGGTAACATTTTTGTTCAATAATGCTGATAGAGCTACTTTTATAGAGTCATATTTTTCATAACTCATGCCCCATGTAGCTTAGCTTTACACATATATTTAATGCAGCAAAGCATTTCACGCAGCATTGCCATTTAGTTTCCACAAAATCAATACTGTCATTTGCACGATTGTGGAACTATTAGTATTTTCCTTTAAAGAGTACAAATTATATTGAAAAGTTCAAATATAATATCTAAATCTATCCTTACCCATTGCCGTCACAAAATCAGTTTTTTAGCGATTCGTTTTAGTCACTTGGTGGTAGCAAGATCCGGGTCACATTATTCAGTCCTTATAATCATTATCTTCATTGACTCCTAGAGATATTTGATAAGTTAATATTCTGTTAAGATTAAAAGCATGGGCTTTGGTATAAGTGAGGCTTGGATTCTAGTTCAGGTTCTGTTCACCATTGTGATATAATCTGTTCAATCCTCGACTGAAAACTAGGGAAAATATTAGCATCAACTAATAGTTTTCTGAGGATTAATGAAAACAGTGACAATAGAATGCTCACCACAATGCCTGGCCCAAACTAATCCAGTCAAGAAACAGCAGTTTTTAATTGTAAAGGTAAAGTGAATCTTAATTCAGTCCGAAGCAGCTTCTGGAACAAGTTTATCGCTGTTTTGACAAAGTCACAATGCAGAGGGGTTGCTGGCAATTATTTTCCTGATTCCCAAAACACTAAATGTACTGATTATTTTTAACTTCATTCTCTACTTATTAGTAAAGAAAAACAAATATCAGTGTATCAAGGCTCCTCATTATTAGTTCATTTTTATTCCATGGTGCTAAAGATGCAGAGGAAAAGGATAGTCCCAAACCTGCTTTTGGAGTAATTCCACTCATGTTCTGACAAAACAGATGAACAAAAAATTAAGATTCTTTTTTATGGTATTTGTTATGGCCTGAATAGTGTCATCCCCACCCACTACCCCTCGCCAAATTCATATGTTGCAATCCTAAACCCCAATACCTCAGAAAAGGACTGTTTTTGGAGGTAGGGCCTTTAAAGAGGTAATTAAGGTAAAATAAGGTCATATGAGTGGGCCCTAATCCAATATGACTGATGTCTTTCTGCGAAGAGATTAGGACACAGACAGCACAGAATAAGGGATTACCATGTGAGGATACAGAGAGAAGGTGGCCATCTACAAGGCAAGGAGAGAGGACTTGCAAGAAGCCAAACCTGCTGACACCTTGATCTTGGACTTCTAACTTCCAGCGCTGTGAGAAAATAAATTTGTGTTGTTTAAGCCACCCAGTCTGTGGTATTTTATGGTGGCTCTAGCAAAATAATACCATACTCAAAGGCAGGGACCAGTGGATTATTTTTAGGGGAAAAACATGTAAATAGAGTTGGAGCTAGTTATGTGTAGAATAATTCCTTTTGCTTCCTTAAGGCAAAATAAAAATTGAATGTCTTGTCCAATCTTAAATGCTAATATATTCTGAGGTTTTAAAAGCATTAAGACCTATACTGATTTTGAAAGTCTCATAGGCAAAAAGTGAACACTACCACCTAAATAGGAAATTTAGTAACACTAATCTTTCTGATACCTGCCTACTAAAATTCCACAAAAAATGTATTAGTTTCTCATTCCAAAGGAAAGGTATTTATGAAGGAAAACACACATTTCTACACATATGATTCTGTAGTTCACTTTGATAACATCTTAAAACTCTTGCCATACCCGTCCCCATCATTCTTAGTAAATATCTTTTCTTCTCTTACAGGCGAAAAATAGAGAGGTTGAGTAAATTTCCTTCATTTCCACTTACAGAGTTAATTAGGTTTACTGGAGTGTGGTGGATAAGAATCTGGGCTCTCAAATGATTCTCTGAGTTCCAGTCATGGCTCTGCTTAGTAATTGTGTGACTTTTGTAGATTATTAACCCCTTCATGTCTCAGTTTCCTCATCTGTAAAATAAGGATAATAATACTGCCTACCACAGCATATCAAGTACTTAACAACAGAGGTACACACATGTGTATACTTGTGTGTGTGTGTATATGAGTGTATATATATATTATTTCAAATAATGTTGACTATTATTACTTTTATTATTATTCATCCATTATTATTATTACTTATTACTATTTACTTTATTATTTACTCATTTTCATTTTCCCCCACTTTTTAATTTTAGAAGGTGACCTTTCAGATCTAAGCTTTATACTTATGCTGTTAAATCCGTTACAATTGCCCACTCTTTCTACGTTTCATTTCTCTCTGTCCAGTAGCTCTCCTCCTAAACCTAAAATCCTGCTCAATTCTCCTTCATACTAAAAACGAAACCAGAAGCAAACCTCTCTCTTTCTCTGCTTTCCACTGTCCTCTCCACCTTTTCACCACCACATTTTTTAAACGCTTAATCTGTACCCACAGGCTCACTCTCTTCACTCCTTAACCCATTGCTATCTGTCATGCACTCCCTCATAACTCTGAAAACAGACACCAATGACTTTCTGCTTGACAAAGCCACTGACCTAATTTTATTTAAAATTGTTGACCATTCTCTACTTCTGACAATCTATTTCTTCCTTGAGTCCGATGACACGATTTTGTCCATGGCACCTGGTTCTCCTAGTTCCCAGACTACTCTTTTTAAAACATCTTTGCTAGATCTCTGCAAGGCTGCTTGTCTTCCCTAGGAAGTGGCAGTATTGTATGTATGATTGTATGGTATTCACCAAAAATGAATTGCGATGATGGCCCATTTGTTTTTGGTACAATGATAAGTTGATTTGAAAAGCATGTTTTGAAAAAACTAGAAAGTTAAAATGTTGTTTGCTGTATCCTACTGTTTAGGATAGTATTTCATACATAATAGGTGCATAATAAATATCTGGTACATGAAAGAACTTAATTTGTTTTTTCTATGCCCTTTCACACAATCTGTGTGAGAAAGGAGAAATGTCCTATAATATAAGGGAATAAATGATTAATTGATGGTTATTTGGGACCAGAAGTTAGATAAATAGAAATCTAGCTACTCTTTTTAAACAGTATTAACTAAATTTATTTTTAAAAATCCAAATTTCATGTCCATGACACCAAATTTCTTCACCTTTTATTAATCTGAAATGATAGTACCTATTTAATTTCAAAAAGTCAAAATTTTACTGAAAACAGCAAACATTTTGTGAGAAGAAAGGATCAAAACGTCAAGTTTTCTGTGATTGCATGCCTTGCAATCATGTGGGAGAGTCTGTTGGAAGGCAATAAATAATAAATAACGGACACACTTTTTTAAAGTATCCTAAACCTGGAGTTTGAAAGTAACATTTATGAATCAATGGTCAGATTTTAACAACAGGATTATCCAAGAAATGCCTCATACTTTTAAAGTGCATGGTTTTGAAACCAATAGATTGGGGATATTTTTCCTGCTAATGGTAAGAGAAATACACATTATATTCTTATTTATTTTATCAGAGCTTACTTATGATATGATTGCCTGCTGCGGGAGGTAAATTATACACCTACCCCTTTACCTGAAATAAATTAGCCATATTAGGTAAAGAAGAGTGTTTATATTTGTGAACTTTGGGCTAACTCCCACCCAGAAATGTTCCCACAGAGCGCTGGCTATTGTTTATATGAAAACTTGGCTTCACTTTTAAGCTTAAGAAAGTTTTCTTTTTAAAGGCTGTTTAAATATATTGTATTTATTCTACATTTCCTAGTGGCGTTTCTCACAACTTGACTTAAAAAGGAGATCAGCTGCTCCGTATTTATTTTTTAAGTCAAGGCCAACTTATATTAGAGACAGGGACATCGAGGTGACAATCTATAATCAGAGCTGACTACTGACCTCATGTTTACCTAATTTTTAAATAACTTCAGTCAATAAAATTACATTTCATTAAAACATGTCATAAGTGAAGATTATTTGGTAACTTTAAGCATACTAGAATAGCATGAAATAAACATGAGTAAATTTGAAATGATATAACCTAATCGAATGTACTTTATAGAGGTGGTGTTTAGTTTTAGTCATACTTATCTTTCCATGTTGAATTGCTTATTTATTCTTTTTAGCATACGTTAACTTATCAAAAATATATGATGAATTCAGCAAATTGGCACAATTTTATTTAATTTACCACCACTCTACTATTACTATTAGCCCTGTTTTTTTTGAAGAAGAAGAAATTTAGCCCTGAACTAACATCCGCCATCAATCCTCCTTTTGCTGAGGAAGATCGGCCCTGAGCTAACATCTGTGCCTGTCTTCCCCTATTTTATATGTGGGACGCCTGCCACAGCATGGCTTGATAAGCCACGCGTAGGTCCATGCCTGGGATCTGAACCGCTGAACCCCAGGCTGCCGAGGTGGAGTGCACAAACTTAACTGCTATGCCACCAGGCCCGCCCTTTAACCCTGTTCTTTTTAAATTTAGTTTATAAAAATTCTATCTAAGTGTGATGGTCAGTTTTATGTGTCCACTTGACTAGACTATTAGTTATTCAATCAAAAACCAATCTGGATGTCACTATGAGGGTATATCGTAGAAGTGATTAAATCTACAATCAAATGACTAAGGGAGAATGTTCTAGATCATCTGAATGGGCCCAATGACATCACGAGAGTCCTTATACCAAGACGGGAGAGTCAGAAGGCAGAAAGAAGGTGATGTGGTAACAGAAGCAGAGACTGGAGTGACGTGGCCATAAGCCAAGGAGTGCCATGAGCCTCCAGAAGCTGGAAGACGCAAAGACTAGCTTATCCTCTACCCCTCCAGAAGGAGCCAGTTCTGCTGACACCCTGACTGTGAGACTGATTTTGGACTTCTGACCTCCAGAATTGTGAGAGGATAAATTTGTGTTGTTTAAAAACACTAAATTTCTGGTAGTTTGTTACAGTAGCAATAGGAAACAGATACTGATTTTATTGCCTGGAAGTGGGATGCTGCTGTAACAAATACCTGAAAAAGTGGAAGTGGCTTTGGAATTGGGTAATGGGTAGAAGCTGCAAGAATTCTGAGGACAATAACAGTAAAAGCTTACATTGTCTTGAATAGACTGTTACTAGATATATGGATGTTAAGGACTCTGCTAATGAGTACACAGAAGGAACTGAGGAATATGATAAAGAAAACTTATATTGTCTTAGAGAATATTTAAATCATCATAAACAAACTGTTGTTAGAAATATAGACATTAAGAGTGCTGTAGAAAAAGGCTCAAAAGGAAATGAAGAATGTGTTATTAGAAACTGGAAGAAAGGAGATCCTTGTCATATAGTGGCAGAAAATATAGCTCAATTATGCAGTTATTATATAGACATTATACAGATGTCTATAAAGTACATTTAATTGTTATATCCTTTCAAATGTAATCATGTTTATTTCCTGCTATTCTTAGTATGCTACAGTTTCATAGAAAACAGAAGTTGTAAGCAATGAACTTGGATATTTAACTAACGATATTCCCAAGCAAAGTATTGAAGAGTGTATCCTGTTACTTCTTTCTGCTTATATAGTAAAATGCAAAAGGAAACAGATAAATTGAGGGAAGAACTGTTAAGCAAAGTGAAACCAGGGCTTGATGATTTGGAAAAATTATCAGCCTATGCAGATTGCAAATGATACTACAATTAGGAGATTTGCTGCAGGAAAGTTTGCTCTGGTGCCAGAGATATGGGTGGACAATCTTTTGTTAGTGCCACAGAAGGACCAAAGTGTAATGGCATCCCATCACATAGAGGAATCTTTGAAAAGATCAGTCACATGACTCAGGATCCCCTCTGACATCTCAGTGGAAGCTAAAAACGAGATGGAATTATCTTGGAAATAACTTGGTGGAGGAGTATCTTGTCTAATGGGACAAATATCATAACATACGCAGAAGAATTACAAGGTTTTTGAAAATATTATACCAGCAGAAATACCACTAACTTGGACGGAAAGGAACAGAGAGCAGAGGAAATAAAAGAAGGCTATCAGACTCTCAAAATAGGCAGGAAACAGCTTGGTAATTCTGTTCATCAGCCAATATGTGAAAAAAGAGGTATGACTCAGAGGGCAGAGCTGAAAGTTTAGAGAGCAGAGCCTTGAACCACAGAGGATTTTTCCCAAGCCTTGAAAACTGGTGACGATTACTTTGTTGGATTTCAAAATTGACTGGGACTAGTGATTTATTTTATCCTTCCATTTTCTTCCTTTTTGAATGAGAATATCTGTAACTGACATCCCATGCCTGTCCTATCGTTGTATTTGAGAACAGATGATTTATGTTCTAGGTTCACAGGTCCATAGATGGAAAGGAATTTTGTACCAAGATGGACTATACCCTGAATTTCACAGATAGCTTTTTTAGCTGATGAAATTTTAGATTTTTGAGTGGGCAAGACTTACACGAGATTTTGAACTTGAATTGATTCTGTAAACAGGTTGAGACTTTCAGTGACCTTGGAATGCGATGAATTTATTTTGCGTGTGGAGTGGATGTGGATCTTTGAGGGCCAGAGACAACTGTGTTAAGCTGAATAATGGCCCCCAAAGATGTATGTGTCCTAAATCCTGGAATCCCTGTATTTGTTACTTCCTATGGTAAAAAGGACTTTGAAAATGTCATTAAGTTAAAGATTTGAGATGGAGGGATTATCCTGGATTATCTGGTGGGCCCAGTGCAATCACAAAAGTCCTTCTAAAACAGAGGCAGAAGGATTAAAATTAGAGAGAGAAACTATAAGGATGGAAACAGAGGTTGGATCGATGAACTTGGAAGATGGAGAAAGAGGCCGAGGAATGTAGGTGGCCCCTAGAACTAGAAAAGGCAAGGCAACAGAATCTTCCTACAGCCTCCAGAAGGAATGTGAGGTTTCTTACACCTTGATTTTAGTCCAGGGTAAC
Source organism: Equus przewalskii (assembly GCF_037783145.1). NCBI lineage: Eukaryota > Metazoa > Chordata > Mammalia > Perissodactyla > Equidae > Equus > Equus przewalskii. Next base: position 23,471,933 of record NC_091847.1, on the reverse strand, counting down.
AGTGTTTGGACTTCTGACCTCTAAAAATATAAAATAAATTTGTGTTGTTTTAAGCCACCAAATTTGTGGTAATTTGTTACAACTGCAATAGGAAACTAATTACCAATTTATACCTTTTTTAAAGACTCATATAGTTCTAAAAGACTTGTGATAAACAACAGCAAGCCTGCCCTATTCCTCTTTACCATAGGCAACTACTTTAAAACATTTTGTTGAATTGTTTTCATATCTAAATAGTACGAGTACATTTCTAGTTCCTAAATCTTCAGCTTTAGGCATTATATATTGACCTCTGGCATTATCTATTGACTTCTTATCTCCATTTCCAATTCCCTTATCATCCTAATACATTATATCATAATTTTGGCTGGACACATATTCTGCGTAAAGGTAATCTTGAATAAACCTTCACCATTATCCTAGGGATTTTCTTTGCCTTGCTTTCGTAGTGCATCTCTCTTATAATTTCTGTATCTCATCTTATTTTCTCAAGGATTACTTCCTGGTTTTATCAAAGTTTCCTAAGAAAGGATGCATGATAGATAAAATTTTTACAATCTTTCATATAAAAAAATACCGTTAGCCTATCCTCATACTTAATAGTTGGGGCTGAGTATAGAATTCTAATTTGCAAATCATTTTCTCTTATTATTCCAGGCTCTTCTAACGTGAAGTTTTTCTGTTTGGAAGATTCTAGAACATTTTATGAAATCTCCTTCCATCATCCCACCAGAATTTTGAGGAAACTTTGTCACCAATGTTCTGAAATTTAATGATGATAAGCCCTGATGTGGGTCTGTTCTTTCCCAGTGTTTGAGAAACTCAGTTGGCCCTTTCGTTTCTTTAATTTTATTTTTTTCTTTAACTTGATTTTCCAGCTTCTCCATTGAGTTTTTTTATTTCTGCTCTGATGATTTTTTTCAAATTTTCAGGAGTTCTTTTTCATTTTCTGAATGCTCTTTTTTCATATTGCTTTATTCTTATTTAATGGATTCAATAGCTCTCCTGTCTCTCTGAGAATATGAACAATAATTTCTTTGAACTTTTTGTCTCTTTGTATAGGTTCTGATTATTCTAGGTTGCTTGTATCTTTCTTATTTGAATCAATTTCTTCATTTTCTGTTAAAGGTTTTCTTCACATGTCTGAGGCTGCATTCAATCATATTCAAGTGTGGGCGCTGAACAGCCAATTGCCAGTTCTGTAGATACAGCAGGCAGGCAGGGCGTGGGAGGGTGGTTACCAAATACAAGGCATCTGGTTGGACTTTTCCATCTTCAGGGAATTCCCAATGTCATATCTCAAGATCTTTTCTCTCAGGCTAGTAAGAGTGTCCTGGTTAAACTCTTTTAGTCACTGCTTGAAAGATATAATTCCAGCTGTCATTATTTTTAGAGGCAATTAGAGAGAGAAGGGGTGTCTCAATATACAAAGTGTCAACTTTCAAGTAATCTTATTTTAAGAATACTACTGCTGACGTTGACCATGGTTTTGATTCCTCCCTCAATTCAGAGACCCTAGGTTTTACCTTCCAGGGAAAAAAATCCATATGAAGTACAGAGAGATCACTTTCAGTTCTGGAGAGTGGAGCAAAGACATAAAGTTATAGCTGAAATGTATGTGCTAAAGTGAGTGAAAGATCGCTGTAACTGGAAAGAAGATTTATGAGCTGGAGGGAAAAGGGAACACCTGGATTCTGAAAGGTATTGAAACATAGGTCATGAGTTTTCAAATGTTTCCAGGAGACCAAACCAAGGATACCATAGTCCTTGGAGCAGAGAATGTATATGAAGAAGCAATTGAATTTTAAAGTGAGTTTAACAAAACTCTACAAGGTATATGAGAGGAGAGTAAATCGTATTAGCAGTCATTCTAGCTTGAAGCATTAGAAAACCAAAGTTTACACTCATGTATCACTTGCTCTTTAGGTAGACATCTGTTTTCTTCAGGATAGGTGAAGCCTAAATTGTCCAGCACCACTGCCTGGTGTCTCAGGATGCATGATGTCTGAAGGGTGTGTGAAGGATGGTATCAAGGCCAGGGTAATCATAGCTAAAAACCTAAAAATGTGTGGTTTTTTTTCTAGTTTTCAACTAAGTAGATTCTCTACACTGCATTTTTTTCTATGCATTTATGCAATTAATATTTGTTGCTTGCTCGCTCTGTCCCAGGCATGGTGATAACAGCAAGCAAAACAAGCGTTGTTGTTTCCCTGGTCTATTGGGAAGCAGATGTTATCTAGGATCACAGCATGCCAAGGCACATCATTTTCTGGAAACTTGTCCCTGTCTAATTCCTCATTTTAAACACACTGGTGACCTTAGAATCTAAATTTCTGCTGAAAATGTAATAATAAATATATTCTGTCTTGTGCACTGGAGCAAGGCACTTTTAAGAAATGTTTTGCCTTAATGCAGTTGAAGGTTTGGTAATTAGGGAGAGTATAGCTTTATTTGAGACTTTGTTGCTGGCACGGGGTAATTCTCTGATGGCAAAACATGAAGTTTCCTTTGTTTTTTTTCACTTCTGCATCACAAAAGCAACCTCCCATTTAAGATACTCATAAGATACTTTTTAGACTGATAGAAAAATTCAACTTTTTAGGAAAACTTCTTTAAGTAGTCTTAGTTTTAAAGCCAATATTTTGAAATGAAATGTATTATGAATTGTTTTCTGAAAGCAATCCTTGGAAATGGTTTCTTGATGACATCAGGAGGCTTAATGAATTTTACAATCTCTGAGCATAAGATTGTTTTATAAATATCTTCCTTGTCAAGTTTTTCCTCAAGCAGTAACTCAAAACTCATAAACTCATAATTAAATATTAGTCCTATGCTAAGTGACATTCTCAAGCCTTGAGATATTTGTGTGAGTCTCTTACTTTTTAGTTTAGAACTGAATTAGATAAGACAAAGGCATTTCAGTACTGGTCAAAAATGAACACGTTCAGACTTTCTTCACAGATCTCTTCAAAAGTTGAGACTATCTCCCCACCCGACCCTCCCTGATTTTCTGAAAGGCAATTATTTATTTGTGTGTGTGTGTGTGTATGGTAAATGGGTCTTACTGAAAGATTTTTATTCCACTGAAATGGTCCTTTGGATTGAATGAAGTTGACAGCTAGAGAATAAAGTGGGATTCTCCAATATGTAAGGAAAAATCTATGTTTACACGATAAGTAGATTGGCATCAGGCAGGATAGGGGAAAACTCAGACTTTCTGGTGGATTATCTAGAAAAATTTAAAAAATGTTATTCTTAGAGAAGACCCCAGTAACTTCCTATAAATATCTGGCATCTTAGCATCCTGTTGTCTACGTGGTATACAGTTTCCTTGCTTAGCAAGGAGTTTGCTATCACAGATACACAACCTCCATGTGAGGTTGTTTTCTCAGGGAGGGCAATGTGTGACCTTGAAATTCAAATATATTTTTGTTCAGTTCCCATGAGACTCTGCAATTGAGGACATATTTCAAATATACTGATTAAAGAAAATGGGCAAAAGTGGCTACTGAAGTAGGCCATGGGAAAAGGGAAAATAATTAAAACTTACATTCATGAAAGTATTTAATTATTTATTAGAAGTTTGACTTGGCGAAATAGGAATGTTGTCACAGTCATAAATATTACAGTTGCCTGCCTGTTTCCTTAGAGTGGAGGTTGAAGAAAAATGCTGGACCAGGTATAAATTTGAATCCATTTTGCAATGTGAATTCTAAAACTATTTTTCTTTGAAATAGAGTTCCTTCTGAAATGATTAAATATGAATGAATCTTCAGTTACCACATTTTCATGCTATTTTAGGTGTCAAGGGAGGAGGAAATATTTGACAATTTAGTTCAACTTTCTATGAATAAAAATATGCCCAAATGAAGCATTTGCATTTCAACATCATCAGATTATGTCATAGCATGACTCTCTCTTTGAATAATACATGTAAACAAAAGTTCCCTGTGATTCTCATGTAGTACAATAGTAGTTGAACTGATTAATCTGGTCCGAATTCCAAAGTTCTTTAATCTCTGTAGCAAGGATGCAAAGTGTTGATTCTTATCACACAGTTGGCTTTGATTTGATTGTTTAAATCTAAAAGTGATTATTTTTGAAGTTGCATTTGCTGTATGGAAATTATAGTGAAACGAAACAACAATGCATTGTTTCATTTTACTGTATCGGGGAGATTAATCTTCTTAAAGAAAAGGTATTCCAAGTATCAGAATTTGAATTATTTTCTAATGTTTTTCTGTTTGTTTAAAGCCACTGCACAGTGATATTACATCGGATTATCAGGGAAACATATCACAAAGCATTTAACCTTTTTGAATTTAAGGATTTCGTAATGTATTTCCAGTTTAAACAGAGATGAACAGCAATAGTATGTTACAGGACAAACTAGGGATTCGTTTGTCTATTTCTCAGTAGTGCCTCCTTATATTATGATAAAATCGGTTTTTCTTATTTAAATAAGGGTCTAAAATGAGAGGAATACTTTTAGCATTTTGCATTATGCCTTGCCATCAGAATGATGCTATAAAATATGCAAAAGACGCTTTGCTATTTTCTCAAAGAGACACATTCTTTCCTTTGTTATTTTTAGTTTTCTTCTTTCCTTTTTTTTTTAATTCAGAGAGAATAGTTGAAGAGGAAAACCACTGAATGACTCTTTATCTTCAATTTATGACCGTTTTCTTCTCCTAGATAGTATTCAGTTTTGAGGAATTTTGGAAGCCTTTAATTTTCTTATTTTGGATGGTTGGCAAACCAACAAATCTTACTTGCCAAAACAGTAAAAGTTATTCAGTGTCATTCAGACATTAAGAATGATTTGTACTTCAAGAAAAATTCTCATGTTACCAGTAGTTCCTTTATGTAAGTGGCATACTGTGTGACAGTTCTGGTTATATGAGATATGTCTAAATCTTGGCATGAGTCACTAGAGTAATATAATTTTTCTCAATGCCACTGTGGTGGATACTCAACGATGATGATGATTACCAGCACATTTACAACATGGTCTGTGTACCATAGTCTATAATTTACCCTAAACTTTTTGTTTTTTAGGGCCTTAGTAAGAGCTTTTTTGGAGTTTCAACCAATTTCAGAGTGTCAAATACGGAAAACACTAACTCCTGGCTAATTACATATTCTTGTATATAGCATACCATTTAATATATCTCTGAATTAAAATTATTATATACTCTCCTTTCCTGTTCTGAAGGCTACATAATGTTTTACTTAAAACTACTGATAAAATTAATGCACTTTCTTGACTAACTGCCCTGTATCCATTTGTGAATCATATAGATTTAACTCAATAGGTCAATATTAATAGGTGTTACCTTCTGACTTTTTGTTGTCAATACTTTTGCAGTCTGAAGCATTTGCGGATACCTCCCTGAAATAATTACAATTTGGCACTATTCTCGCTATGTGTGCAAAAATTTCTAAATTTCTCTCAGCAAGAATGGTTACCTCTGAGAACTGATCTTTTAGACCTAAGGCCATGTTCACAAATTTTAGTTGAAAACAGAGATTCACTGACAAGACAAAAATAGTTTGCTGTAGGGAATATTGTGAAATTTTCAGTCTTTCTTGTTCCATTCTTCCTATTTGTGCAAAAATTGCATCCATTCCAATGAAAACAGCATTCTCTCACTGGTGAAATTCTATTTTTATCAATAGATAAATTCCAGCACTTTTGCCAATACCTCAAATTAACTGTCTTATATCATTTATAAAAATTTATCTTCATCTAATTCTATCTGGAGATGGTGTAATTTAATTGCTTTCTTTCTTTTTTCTTCATTTTTAATTCTTTTACATTATTACCCTCTTCCATCCCAAGGGAGTCCATGTTAATACCAGATATGTATTCTTAAATATTTTTCCTTAACTTATATAAAACTTACATGTTATATGAGCTCATATGCTTATATACTCATATAAATAAAAATTGTGCGTTATTTTGTCTTTATTTTTTATTTGGTGAGGAAGATTAACCCTGAGCTAACATCTGTTGCCAATCTTCCTCTTTTTGTTTGAGGAAGAGAGGTCCTGAGCTAACATCTCTGCCAATCCTCCTCTATTTTGTATGTGGGACGCCACCATAGCATGGCTCAATGAGAGGTGTATATGTCTGTGCCTCGAATCCCAACCCAAGAACCCTGGGCCACCAATGTGGAGCTCGCAAACTTAACCACTACACCACTGGGCCAGCCCTTCTTTCTGTATTTTATCATCACTGACTTTTCTCTCTTAAGTAATACTCATATAAATATAGTCAAATGAACTGGTATTTATTTCTTTTAATAGCCAAGTGATATTATATATTGTGAATGTACATTTTATTAATTTTCTTGTTGATTACAAATGACCTTGTTTTTAGTATTTTATTCTAAATTATACCAAAATAAACATTTTCATAGTATTGCTTTATTCTTGTCAGACAGAGTTACATTCAACTTTTTAACACAGTATTCAGAAATAAATGATAAAGGAGACAATTGGGATAATTACCTGGGCTACTTATGTAAACTGTTTCAATTAGGTACATATTCTAGAATTTTTTTATATATTTTTAATTTTATGTAACTAAGAACATTGAATTTTTTATATTTATCATGACTTGTGACAGTTTAAATCTAAGAAATGCCTTTGGGGTGTGTCATAAGACATACGATATACATATGAAATAAGATATGATAAAACTTATTTCCAAACTAAAAGTTTAACAGGTAGTTTAATGAGACAATTATCAGAGAGAAACTGGCTCAGAACTATCTAGATTACTCACTCATAGGATTTAATCCAGTAGACAATTTTTAAACTAACTTTCTTTCTGTATACCCAGAATCTGAAAAACACTGATAATGTAATTTTATTCGTTATAGAACTCCAGTGCTCTAATTACAATTTCTCCATAACAAAAGTGGAGGAATCTACTCTCCTGTTTTTCATTTCATATTTTCTAGTACCTTAGTTAATATTGTTCTGTACCTAGAAACTGTACAGTTGAATTGCTAAGGTGAGAAACATTTGGACAGAAACTTGAGAAGGTTACTAAACGGTTAATCCTTATTTACCACTTTAAATTCTTAATAATGATTGCTACATGATTTCAATATTTTCTATACAAGGGTATGTGTATGAATTGATTAAATTAACTTTGAGCTCTGAGGATGAGAAGAGACAAAAGACAGTGGGTTTCATAGCAAGAAACTTTGTTGTTAGTACCTTCGAGTCTGCTCTGATTCCTGGAGACCCCTGTGTACAGCAGAGCAGAAGCCTGCCCAGTCTTTTTGTGTCATCCTCTAAACTTCCAATGTTGTAGACAATGCTCCGCTGCTATTCATGGGGTTTTCATGGCCAATTTTTTCAGTAGTGGGTGGCCAGTTCCTTCTTCCTGTCTGTCTTAGTCTGAAAGCTCCACTGAAGCCTGTCCACAATTGGTGACTCTGTTTATATTTGAAATACTAATGGCATAGCTTTCAGCATCACAGCAACACGCAGCCGCCACAGTATGTCAACCAACAGATGAGTGGTGTGGTTCTCTGACCCAGAAGTGAACCTGGCCACAGTGGTGAAAGTGCAAATCTTAATCACTAGACCACCAGGGCTGGCAGCAAGAAAGGTAGAAGGGAACAAAAAGAGATGATGAGAAAACATGAGTAGTGATATTATTAACAAAACAGAATTAACAACAGCACATATTTATCTACTTGTCCTTTCTAAATGCAATTGAAACGAGAGTAAAAAAATTAAATGAAGTGAAAAGATGCAGAAACAAAAAGAGAAGAAACAGCAATGAGAAAAATCAACAAATTTGGAAGACAGCAGGTGATAATTTAGTAAAGGCCCTAATAAATGAGAGGCAATTCCAATTTAAAGTGGCCATAGGAGAGAACAAAATGTGAGCTTATTTGCCCTGAGGAACCTCTCAGAATCTCTGATCTGGGGGCCCTGGTTTTCCAGAAGGGAGGCAACAGGATTGAAAATAAAACTTCTGAATTCTCCAAGTTTGTTCTGTCCCATTTCTCTACATCTGATGTTGACTACAAGCTCACGTAGAACACAGGTGGAATTTTTCTCCAGAGAAACCGATGGGTCTCGTAGTTTAGATCTCAAGATACTGCTGCTGTTTGAGATCCTCTATGGAAAATGCCTGAGTGCCTTGTGTGAAATACATGCTTTAATAGAAAACTTCTAATCAGCTATTTAATAACTCAAACTTAAATGTGGATAGCCAAAGATCATCAGATATTTGTGGAATGCCTCAAATATGAAAGAGAGAAACCAAAACCAATTAACAGACAAAAGTTAACTATAGAAAATGGCTAAACAGGGAATGGTAGATATCTTTAAAAATGTAATTAAGACTCTCAAAGAAGATATACATTGATATAATCAACAGATAGCCATAAAAAAAGTATAATCAGTGAACATGAAAGAACTTTTGGAAATCAAATAGATCATAGCAATTTTTTTAAAAACAACAATTTTCAATTGAAGATTTGGAAAACAGTTGTAAAACCACTTAAAAAGTTGAAGAGGGCCGGCCCAGTGGAACAGCGGTTAAGTTCGCACGTTCCACTTCGGCGGCCCGTTTGTTCACCAGTTCGGATCCTGGGTGCGGGCATGGCACTGCTTGGCACACCGTACTGTGGTAGGCGTCCCACATATAAAGTAGAGGAAGATGGGCATGGATGTTAGCTCAGGGTCAGTCTTCCTTAGCAGAAAAAGAGGAGGATTGGCAGCAGATGTTAGCTCAGGGCTAATCTTCCTCAAAAAAAAAAAAAAAAAGTTGAAGAAAATACAAATAGATGAAAATTAGGAGAAAAAGATAATAGACATGAAGGTTTAATGCATAAAATCTAACATATGACAAAGAAGTGATAAAATATAACAAAATTTTTCAGGTCTAAAGGACATGATTCTCCATGTTTTCAAATCTTGGAGTGCTCTTGACTACATTCTACATTAATCTGGGAAGCAAGGCAATCATGTGACCCCCAAAAACAAGAAACAAAACAAAACAACAAATGCTATATATGAAGAAAAAGCTCAAGAGCTTCTATAAAGAGAAAAAAAATGATTACATATTAAGGAACAAGACTCGGAATTAAATTTAACTTTTTAGCATCATCACTAGAGTACTTTTTTAAAATTTGGAGAAAAAATAAATTTTAAGTTAGAATTCTACACTTGGCCAAATTATCTGTCAATGCAAAGATATTTTCAGGTATATATGCTCACAAAATATTGAATTCTGATGTCCTTTTCTTAGAAAGCTATAGAAGAATGTGTGCTCAGTAAAGGAAGGTAATAAAACAAAAGAGAGAAAGACACAGTCTTCGGGATGCAACAGACTCTCATGTAACACCTACAAACAACCAAAAGGCTGTCCCAACCTAAAAATTGTGCATCAGGCAGAGAAACTCCTGCCCCATATCAAAGCAAGAGTTCAGGGGCTGTGGAAGGAAGCGCTTCAGAAGAAAAATGGATTTGACAGATTGCATGATGGGTAAACATCTCAAATATAATTTTATGTTCAACTGGTGTATCATTTATAAAGAATTGAAGATGGGTACGTAGAAAATGAAGCAAGTACAAAAAAGACAGTTTTTAACTACAGGAAAAACAAAAGTACAAGAAAGGAAACTTAATATAGTACCATACTTGGCTCTGCAATAAACAGCATAATTGACATGGAAAAATATTGAAAGTTTGCAAGAAGTGTAGGTATCTATCCTAACAGAGATTGTCTAAAATTAATAAAAGCCAGTGAGGTATAAGCACATTATTTATAAATATGAAGACTCACCCCAGAAGAAATTGCTTTAAGAATTGAAAAAAATTGTCTTTGCAGAACAGGAGTTTTTTCGTTCGTTTGTTAGTTTTTGGGGAGGAGAAAGGGACCTCAGTGAAGGGTAGTTTTGAAGAAACTTCTAATAATGCATACTTTTTGAAAAACTTTATGAGCATTTATCACACTGATAAGTATTAGTTTACATAATGACTAGTAATAGGATATATATTTATTTTCTCCAATTTTCCTGAAAACAAATAATAATTATCAACAAACATGAAATCCTTGGAGAACATTTGCATATTTAAAAGTTGAATAAGAGATTGGAAATCAATTTGCTACCAAAAAATCTATTTTTCTGATTCACTTTTATTTCTTACCTGTCCCTCATCCGGCAACCATTTTCTCATTAGTCTCTTAACCCTAATATAAAGATTTTTGGTTTTGTTTTTAGCTTCAATCATGAATTTCTGACACTTTTATTTTATTTTTGTCTGTGTTGTCCTCTCACTGAGATTTCAAGTTTCTTCTTTTGTATCTCAGCCCATGCTAAATGCAGTATTCACCCTGTATTTGCTGCGTTGACTATTTCTTATGTGGCAAATATCTATGTTTGATTCTAAGTTCACTGAAGCTAGAACCTGTGGTTTCTATATTTTATAGCATTTCCTGAGAATGAGGGGGAACTTGGTAACTGTTAGAAATTAACAAATCTCAATATACTTCAAAAACTAGTTTGGCTCCACATTACTGAAAACAGATCTTTAGTAGCTTTCCACTCCATTAGCCTTAGTCGAGTAGAACCATTATTCAGCAGAGAACAACATACTGAAAATAGATTAAAGTTGCAACGCTTATGTAAACAGGGTAGCATCATTCCATATATCTAAATCCTTGAACGTAGATCTACTACTCATAAAGAATCTATCAGGTGACATGTTTCTAGTAAAGTGGAATCTTCTAGTCAAAATGAACCCATTATTCTAGCACATCTCATGCTTCTTGAAAACAGATTTACAACGTATAAAGAGTCCTTTATTAAATAGGTTTTCAGTTCACTAAAGAAACAGATTTACAACTCAGGAACAACCCATTGCCTAACATGTTTTCAGTTCACTGAAACAGATTTACTGTTCAGAATCAACTCATTATCTAACATGTTTCCAGTTCACTGAAAACAGATTTATTACTCATACATATCCCATTATCTAACATAGTTCCAGCTCACTGAATATTGATGTAGAATTCATAAACAGCCCATTATCTGACAAATTTTCAGCTCACTGAACAGATTTGCAAATCATAAACAACCTATTATCTACCACATTTCCAGCTCACTGAAAGTAGATTTGCAGTGTATAAACAACCCATTATGTCACATGTTCCAGTTCACTGAAGATTGATACAGAACTCACAAAGAACCCCAAGGAGTCAAGGTTCCATCTTGGACAGGAAATAAATAGATAAAGTAGCCTCTATAGCACAAGAAATACCTTATTTGATTTAATGTACTATCATACATAAATAGATATATCTAGGGATTTAATCTTTATTATTTTCAAATTTCAAACTGCATATAAAAGAAAAAAAATCAGGTAAATTTAAAGGTATGATAACCCTGTATTTTTCCTATCATTTCTGTGTTAATTTATGAAAATTAAGACTATAAAAGTAATACTATTAAAAATGATTATTTTATTGATATGTTGCATGTTTTATAACCTTAACTTACTTCTAAAGATTGTTTAATTCCTACTCTATTGCAGTAGGTAGAAACGTTAGAGCACATTGACATTTTTTGAATTAATAATATGCTGAATTTCATTAGAAGTTGTTAAAAACAAATGAATTTTAAGAATAGATAAACATCCTTTTGGATGTATTAAATTTGACATCATATATGTTTACTGGGCAGTTAATTTATTTTCATGTTATCCATGTGAAAAGACTGTATTTTCACTTCGTAGTATCCAGAAGCTAAACCTTTCTTTTAAGCCTTTCATTCCAATTTATCATCACTATTTTATTCATTGTTAACTAACTAAGACTTGCGAAACCACGATGAAAAATGTTTCATTTAGAATATTGTGAGCTTAAATATAAAATACTAAATGTTGCACAATTTTAAATACATATTAACTTATGAATGTATTATGTTACTTTTTAAACTTTTCATTATGGAAATTTTCAAAATAAGCACAAAAGTGAGGAGAAAAGTCCAATTCACCTCATGGCCCCATCCACCCGTTTCAGTAAGCATCAACGTATAGTAGTTTTGCTTCATGTGTTTAATCCCTTCTTCTACACACACACGTGTTTACAATAACACTTGATCACTGTGAAACAGATTCCAGATAACATCTCATATCATTATTAAATATTTCAACACATGTTGGTAAGAAAGAAAGACTTTTGTTTTTAACATTTTTTAACACGTTGTTTCAACACAATAATATGCTAAAATTAAAATAGTCTGTTATTATCTATCATGTCATATCAAGCTTAATGATTATCTCATATATGTATTTTTATAGTTGGTTTTTATGTCTGTGTAGTATTCCACTGTGTATATATACTACCTTTTCTTTATCTATTTATTTGTTGATGGGCAGTCAGGTTGCTTCTGTGTCTTGGCTGTTGTAAATAATACTGCCGTTAACATAGGGGTGCATATATCATTCTGACTTAGTGTTTTTGTATTCTTTGGATAAATACCCATAAGTGGAATAGCTGAATCATATGGTAGTTTTATTCTTAATGTTTTGTGTAATCTCCATACTGTTTTCCATAGAGGCTGCACCAATTTATATTCCCACCCGCAATATATGAGTGTTCCTTTTTCTTTACACCCTCTCCAACATTTGCTATTTCTTGTCTTTTTAATAATAGCCATTCTGATGGGAGTGAGGTGATATCTCATTGTGATTTTGACTTACATTTTCCTAATAATTAGTGACGTTGAGCATGATTTCATGGGACTGTTGTCCATCTGTATGTCTTCTTTGTAAAACTGTCTATTCAGATCCCCTGCCCATTTTTTAATTGGATTGTTTTTTTGTTGAGTTGTATGAGTTCTTTATATATTTTGGATATTAACCCCTTATCAAATATATGACTTGCAAATATCTTCTCCCAGCTTTTAGGTTGTATTTTCATTTTGTTGATGATTTCCTTAGCTGTGCAGAAGATTTTTAGTTTTATGTGGTACCGTTTGTTTATTTCTGCTTTTGTTTCCCTCGCTTGGAAACATACTCAAAAAGATATTGTTAAGATTGATGTCAGAGAGCATACTGCCTATGTTTTCTTCAAGGAGTTTTATGGTTTTAGATCTTACATTCAAGTATTTAATCTATTTTAAGTTAATTTTTCTCTATGGTGTAAGACAGTAGTCTAGATTAATTCTTCTGCCTGTGGCTGTCCAATTTTCCTAGCACCATTGATTAAAGGGACTCTCCTTTCTCCATTGTATGTGCTTGGTTACTTTGTCAAAAATTGGCTGTCTATATATCTGTGGATTTATTTCTATGTCTATATATCTGTGGACTCTCAATTCTGTTCCATTAGTTTGTGTGTCTGTTTTTCTGCCAATACTATGCTGTTTTGATTAATATAGCTTTGTAGTATACTTTGAAATCAGGCAGTGTGATACCTCCAGTTTTGTTCTTTTTTCTCAGGGTTGCTTTGGCTATTTATGGTCTTTTGTTGTTCCATATAAATTTCAGGATTCTTTGTTCTATTTTTGTGAAAAATGTCAGTGGGATTTTTATAGGGATTGCATTAAATCTGAAGATTGCTTTAGGGTATATGGAGATTTCAACTAGGTTAATTCTTCCAATTCGTGAGCACAGAATATCTTTCAATGTCTTTGTGTCTTCTTCAATTTCTTTCAACAATGTTTTATAATTTATAGTGTACAGGTCTTTCATCTCCTTGTCTAAATTTGTTCCTAGTTATTTTTTTCTTTTTGTTGCATTTGTAAATGGAATTGCTTTCTTGATTTCCTTTTCTGCTACTTTGTTGTTAGCTTGTAGACATGGGACTGCTTTTTATATGCTGAAACTTAGTCTATTTGTTTATTATTCTAATAGAGTTTTTGTAGATTCTTTTTAGTTTTCTATATATAAATCATGTCATCTACAAATAATGACAGTTTTACCTCTTCCTTAACAATTTGGATGCCATTTATTTCTTTTGCTTGCCTAATTGCTCTGAGTAGGATTTCTGATACTCTGTTGAGTAAGAGTGGTGAGAGTGTGCATCTTTGTCTTGTTCCTGTTCTTAGAGGACTATCTTTCAGTTTTCACTGTTAAGTATGATGTTGGCTATGGGTATGTCATATGGCCTTTATTACTTTTCTTCTGTATCCATTTTATTGACAGTTTTTACCATAAATGAACGCTGAATCTTGTCAAATGCTTTTTCTGTATCTATTCAGATGATCATATGATTTTTATTCTTCATTCTGTTTATGTTGTGTATCACATTGATTGACTTATGAATGTTGAACCATCCTTGCATCCCTTGAATAATCCCTCTTGATCATATTCTATGAGGCTTTTAATGCATTACTGTATTCAGTTTGATAATATTTTGCTGAGGATTTTACATCTACGTTCATCAGAGATGTTGGCCTGTAATTTTCTTTTTTCATTTTGTCCTTGTCTGATTTTGGTATCAGGGTAATAGTGACCTCATAAAATAAGTTTTAAGAGTCTTAATTATGAGTCTTCAATTTTTTGAAAGAGTTTGAGAAGGGTAGGTATTAAATCTTCTTTGAATATTTGGTGGAATTCACCAGAGAAGTGTTCTGGTCCTGGACTTTTGTTTTTTGTTAGTGTTTTGGTTAATGTTTCAATCTCCTTACTAGTGATTGGTCTACGCAGATTCTCTACCTCTTCTTAATTCAGTTGTATGGTTCTAAGAATTTATCCATTTTTTATAGGTTATCCAATTTGTTGGTGTATAGCTTTTCACAGTAGTCCCTTATAATCCTTTGTATTTCTGTGGTATCTGTTGCAATCTTTCCTCTTTCATTCCTTATTTTATTTATTTGATAATTTTCTCTGTTTTTCTTAGTTAGGTCTAGCTAAAGGTTTGTCAATTTTGTTTATCTTTTCAAAGAACCTGGTTTTAGTTTCATTGATCTTTTCTATTATCATTTTAATCTCTATTTTATTTATTTCTGCTCTAAATTTTATTAGTTCCTTTTTTCTGCTGAGTTTTGGCTTCATTTGTTCTTCTTTTGTTAATTCCTTTAGGTATAAAATTACTCTGTTTATTTGAGCTTTTTCTTGCTTCTCGAGGTAGAACTGTATTGCTATGAACTTCCCTCTTAATGCTGCTTTTGCTGTATCCCATAGATTTGGCATGCCATATTTTCATTTAGTTTCGTCTCTAGGTATTTTTGACTTCTCCTTTGATGCAGTAGTTGTTCAGTAGCATGTTATTTAGTGTCCACATGTTTGTGACTTTTCCAGCTTTCTTCTTTTAGTTGATTTCTAGTTTTGTACCATCATGCTTGGAAAATATGCTTGATATGATTTCAGTCTTATTAAGTTTATTGGGACTTGTTTTTTGTCCCAACATATGATCTATCCTAGAGAATGTTCTATTTGTACTTGAAGAGAATGTGTATTCTGTTGCTTCTGGGTGGAGTGTTCTATGTATACCTATTAAGTCCGTCTGGTCTAATGTGTCATTCAAGACTGATGTTTTGTGGAATTTCTGTCTGGATGGTCTATACATTGATATAAGTGGGATATTAAATTCCCTACTATTATTGTGTTGCTGTCCATTTCTCCCTTTAGGTCTGTTAATAATTACTTTATATTTTTTGGTGCTTCTATGTTAGGTGCATATATATTAAAAAATGTTATGTCTTCTTGATGGATTGTCCTCTTTATCATTATATAATGTCCATATTTGTCTGTTGTTCTCTTTTTTGGCTTGAAGTCTGTTTTATCTGACATGAGTGTGGCTATACCTGCTTTCTTTTGGTTGCCATTTGCTTAGAGTATCATATTCCATCCCTTTACTTTGAGGCTATGTTTATCTTTAAAGCTGAGATGTGTATCCTGGAAGCAGCATATAGTTGTGTCTTGTTTTTTAATCCATCCAGTCACTCTGTCCCTTTTGATTGGTAAATTCAATCCAATCATATTTAGGATGATTATCAATATATGAGGACTTAGTATTGCCATTCTATGTTTAGTTTTCTGGTTATTCTATATTTCCATTGTTTCTTTTTCCTTGTGTTTCTGTCTGCCACTTCGATTTGGTGGTTTTCTGTGATGTTTTTCTCAGTTTCCTCTTTTCTTTTATGTTTCATGTCTGTGTGCTGAATTTTTATTTTCTGATTACCATGAAGTTTGAATAAAAGATCTCATAGATAAGATAGTCCTTTTTCTGCTGATAACACCTTATCTTCATTTGCTTATACATGTTCCATCCTTTTCCTCTTCCTCTTCTGTTTTTATTGTTTCAAATTATCCCTTCTTATGTTGTGAGTTCACTACCAAATTAAAGTTGTTATAGTTATTTTTAATACTTCATTTCCCTTTAACCATTATAATTGTGTTTACCAACCTATTTGATATAGAGTTACATTTTTCTGATTCTGTTTGTCTATTTATCACCTTACTCAAAGTTTTGTATACTTTTGCCTTTTTGTTTCAAGTGGGAGAACTCCTTTCATCATTTCTTGTAAGGCAGGTCTAGTGGTGATGAACTTTCTCAGCTTTTGCTTGTCTGGAAAACCTTTTATTTCTCCTTCATATCTGAAAGATAACCTTACAGGATAGATTATTCTTGGCTGACACTTTTTATCTTTCAATATTTGAACATATCATTCCATTCTCTCCTGGCCTGTAGAGTTTCTGCTAAGCAATCTGCTGATAGCCTAGTGGGAGTTCCTTGGTAGATTATTGGTTTCTTTTCCCCTGGCTGACTTTAATATTATTTCTTTGTCATTTACTTTGACAGTTTTATTATCATGTGTCCTGAAGAAGGTCTTTTTGCATTGAAATAATTAAATGTTTTATTAGCTCCATGAATTTGTATATCCAGTTCCTTCCCCCGGTTTGGGAAGTTCTCAGCTCTTATTTCTTTAAATAAATTCTCTGTTTCCTTCTCTGTCTCTTCTCCTTCTGGGATATCTGTTATCCTTGTGTTTCCTTTTCTAATGGGGTTGAATAATTCTTGTAGACTTTCTACCTTTTTGTTAAAATTTTGGTTCTCTCTCCTCTACTACCTACATCATTTCCCACATTTCTATTTTTGAGCTTTCTAATTCTCTATTCTGTATGCTCTGCTCTATTTACAGTACTTTCTAATACATTCTTCATCTCACTTATTGAATTCTTTTGCTCCAGAATTTCTGTTTAGTTCTCTTTTAGAGTTCCATTCTCTTTGGTAAAGTATTCCTTCTGTTCATTAATTTTATTCCTGGGCTCACTGAATTGCTTTTCTGAGTATTCTTGTACCTCATTGAGTTTCTTTATGACAACTATTTTGAGGGTTTTTTTAATCAATTAGATCACAATATTCTATAACCTTATGTTTGGATTCTGGAGAAGTATTATTTTCTTTTTTAGTACCATGTTACCATGACTTTTTGTGTTGCTTGATGAGTTATTCCTCTGCCAGTGCATTTGTCATAGCAAACTCTTTTATTATTTAGGTATAGATTTGGTTGCTTTGATTCTAACTATTCAACCAATTGAAGATTAGAGCCTTTTCTTTTGTTTTTCAGTAGGTGATGCTACAGCACTAGTTTTTTATTTCTTTTGCCTGAGCTGCCTCTGGCTATATTTGAGGATTGGCACTTACCACCCTCTACCTTCTCTATTAGAGGTGTTACTGGGGCCATCATTGTCACCACCTTTGCCTCCAGAGGTCACTAATGCCTTGATGTTGCTGGTGTCACTGTGGTCACTGGCTTTGCTGCTGGGGTCAGAGGAATGGTGGATGACTCTGCCACGTCCTGGATCACCTGGGTCACAATCACTGCTGCCAAGGTGGGGGTGGGGGGAAGAGACAGAGATGGTTTTGTGAGACACAGCCTTCTCTGTTGTCCAATCCTTCTGGCCACAGGCACTGCTCTGGTTGGGAAGCCAAACGTTTGTGCACCTTCACTGCAGCTATTGGGTTCTCTGGGTCTGAGAGAAGCTGGTTTATGTGCCGCAGCAAGGGGCACAGGGTTGTGGGCACTACCTCTGCTGTTCCCCTGATTTGCCTCCTCTCCATGCTCCAAACTGCCAGCCTTCATATGTACTGATTGATGTATGGATCTTTCCAGCATCCTGGTGTACTAGGCAATGTAGTTTTTGTTGAGTTATGAATGTTTTATTCATTGTAGATCGAAGGGGAGAAATAAAGGGAGCGTCTCACACAATCAGGATGATGATGTCACTTCAAATTTCTATAAAAGATTTTGAACTTAAAATATAGAAAGAGAGAAAGAAAATGCATCCAGTTTTAATTTAACTGACCATTTTGTGATATATCACCTATTTTTTACTCTTTGCTCTGAATACTATGGTCAATTTTTGCTTCTAATTGATCCTAATTTAGCTGTCACAAGGGCATTTAGTCTGCCATTTTTTCCAAAGGTACATGCTTTGTGGTTTTATTGGTAACATTTTTTTTAACTTTGAATTTTTTCCAGCTTTATTGAGATATAATTGACATATAACATTGTGTAAGCTTAAGGTGTACAATGTGTTGATTTGATACACATATATATTAAAAAATAATTACCACCATAGACTTAGCCAGCACCTCCATCCTCTCAGGTAATTACCATTTCTTTTTTGTGGTGAGAACGTTTAAGATCTACTTTCTTAGCAACTTTCAAGTATATAATACAGTATTATTAGGTATGAACACCATGCTATACATTAGATATCAAGAAGTTTTTCCTCTTATAAGTGGAAGTTTATACCTTTGGGCCAATAGCTCCTCATTGCTCCCATCTCCCTTTTTTTTTTTTTTCTAATTTTCTACTTATGAAAATGAAACAAAGCAAATCGGAAATTATCCAAACTTTTCTCTTTATTTTTTATAAATTTCCTTCCTATAATTGTTTAAAATTATTGAAAATCCCAAAGTGAAACCAATAAGCTTCTCTTTTTAATGAATCAGACAAAACATCCAAGCATTATGCACAGACACACACACACAGACACACACACACATTTAATAAAAGCAGAAAATCAGGCACAGTTCACAAAATTACAGTATTAGCTAACAGCAATAGCTTCTAACAAAGAGAACAGCAGAGGGAATTTTCTTGTATAAGAACATATTTGGGCGATGTGATAAGGATAATTTTTTAAAGAAAATTTACAGTAGTCTTGCCAGAAAATAATATTTCTCTTCCTTTAGTGTTTTCCTAGCATAATTCATCTTACTAATAAGAATATACATTTTGATTTTCCCAATCATTCTCTGAAAATTGTAAAGGCAGTGTCCTGAGATAGTGCCAAAATAATATACAATCACTATTTTGTTAGAATTAGTACATCTCTTTAAAATAAAAGAAAAATGTGAAGTTTCTACATCTCAAGTTATTTATTGTCACAAAATCTGCCAAAGTGTGTTTTACATTACAGAATCTGTTGGCAGATTTCCATTTTTAACAGTAGATCTGGGCTTTTTGTGACAGTGATGAGAACCATTCTAAAATCACTGAGGAGTGGGTGAATCAAAAAGCATGGTTAATTCTCTATCTGCGGCCTTACATAGATGACTCACCTTCCCAGAATTATTGTAATATGACATTTATTGAGTCCCATGTGACATGTGAAATGTAAAATCAGTGAAACTTGTCCCTTTGGGAATTAAACTAGTAAAGAAAGAAATTTGTATCTTGCCTATTTTTTTAGTTAAGATACATTGAATATTTTTTATAAGTCAGATACTTCTCTGGTCTCTGATAGAATGTGGATAAATAAAATCCAACCCCTGCCCTCAAGGAATTTCTTTCCTCCCCCAAGGAATGGTTGGTCTAGAAGGGAATCACTCTTAAAACAATTCATGAATAAATGAAACTATGGAGTCATATCCAAAGGTCAGAATAGTTTCTTAGCTGGTGGGACCAGAGTGAAGATGACTGAGAAGCAGCCTGGTAGAAACATGAACAGGAATTACCACTCACAAGACTAAAAATATAGTGTGAGAAAAACTATAGGAAATCATGAAGGCTGGAAAGACCCTTATTCCTCATCTAAGGTCAGAACAAACAGAATAAAAGCAGGAGTCAGACTATCGGGATCAAAATCTCTCTGTCTCTCTCTCTCTTTTAAAACTAATGAAGCTACTTGGATCATATCACTTTAGACTTCTTGCTCTTTTAAGCATAATATTTTAATATTTGTTAATAGATTTGTTAAAAACAAAATATTTACTTCTTAGAGGTAGAAAATGAAATATTTACTGATGAAATGATTATAGTGTCTTGGATTTGCTTCAGAACAATCTGGTGGTACATTGAGGGTGGGGAAATGAAGAGTTTTGTAGATGAAGCGATATTGGCGGTATGTGGATACTAGTTGAAACTGAGAGTCCTTGGGGGGTTCATCAGACTACTTTCTTTACTTTCATGTTTACATGAAAACTTCCATAGGAAAGGGTTAAAAATTGAACATTCACAAGGTATTGTGTATTTGAAAAATGTACCATCTTTGGTGTTTTTAATATTGCTATCTCCAGCTCTAGTCTGTGAATTCTCTAAAAGTAAAGGCTTTATTGTTTAGCATTTATCACAGTGAATTTAAAAAGAACTTTATAAATACTAAATTAAATCTAATAATTAGATAAAGTATTTGAATTACCAGTAAAATTGAACAAAGGAGAATAAGCCTTTTTTTACTTCCACTTAGAGAAGTTTAAAATTGTAAGAGGACTTTTACAATTATGTCAAAGATTAAATAGTAGAGATCATTTTCCCCCAAAGTTAGGAAAGAGATGTTTTTTATAGACAGTATATGGAAAATAAATATAATGCCAGGTTGGGAGGATACCATCGAAAGGGCCACTAGTTATACGAGGATCAAATGAGTGAGCTGGCCATGTTCGAAGTAGGTGCAACGTGAGAGAATTAGTTTAATTGTACAAAAGAAATAAATTCGCTATGAACATCTAAAAATTGTGGCTTAGTTTATTGAATTATTTTGAGATTTTTGCATCCCTGACAATTATAATAACCCATAAAATTATTACATCAGGATAATTCCAAGTTCATTTGCTAGAAATGTAGACGATGAAATCGATGATTACCATCAAGGTTAATGAATATTGAATTTGGAAACCATCACTCTATTTTTAAAATATGGGAAAAACTTAAACCTTATTTTACTGATGAATCAAGGAATTCTTAAAATTCTTAATTATTTCCTTAAATATGAGATCAATCATTTACTGAACATCTATTGTATTCTGAGCATAATTCAAGAGGTTCTAGAATTGTATAGTGAGATAGGAGATACTTTATATATGTCATCCAATTGAATTTAAGAACCCATAAAAGTTTCTCTTATTTAGTTCTGGGACTACTCTGCCCATTTAGGAAAACTTGGGTGGAATTTATTTAATGATATCATTTGATAGTAATGGTTGTGCTTACTGATACATGGGAAAAAGCAATGCTGTGGCAGTAGTATTTCACATGGCAATCTAGTAACAAGTTGTGTGAACAACACAGAGAACAGATGTTTCTTTATGATAGTAAGAGACCCTTTGAAATATGTTTCAGATGTCAAACAAATACATTTTTGCTTAGCATTCTTTCTTGTCTCTTATGAGTAAGCATAATTTCTCTTAAACATATGGCCAAAAATGAAGTAAGCCTGGGAAATCCCATTTATAACTTCAGTCTATGGTATTGGGGGTAAAAATCTTCTGAATTAGTAATAAAAACCATCTGTTCTCACTTAGAGGAAAATGCTTCAGACTGATGAAGTGAGACTAATATTCAGCATTTTAAAAAAGAGTGCAGGAAAATTATAATGGAACAATTTCCTTTCTAACAAGATGTCAAACCCATTTATTCAGACTGTCTAATCAATCTTCAAAGTTGAAGTGTTAAGAATCTTTAAACTATCTGATAAAGAGCAAGGCCTTTTCCCTTACCTTCATATTAACTCTCATAAAATATAAGTATAAAGTTATTTCTTTATTTTCAAAAATTATTCATTTTTTAATGTCGTAGTTTGCTCATAATAATAAGCTATTTTTAATCACAATTGTTGTCTCGTCAGTTTTTTTCAGTCTTTTTAATCTGTTTATAATAGTAATCCAGGTTCGAGGAAGAAAAGTTTCATAACCCAGAGAAGTATAATGAAAAAAGTTAAAAACACTCATAATCTGACCACCTAGATATACCTACTGTTAACATTTTGGCTTGGTTCTTTTCAGTATTGTTTTTAAATTTCACTTCTATTTTTATCAAAGTTATATATATACTTACTTTTAAAATGAAATAGTTCTATAAATTCTATAAAAATAGCAATCAACTATCCAGTGTTTCCCAGTTCCCATTACCATTTCCCAGATGTGGTTAATTTAAATCTTTTTAGCTGTTTCTTGTCATATTTACCTCCATATATATACATGTATCTAAATATATATATAAATAACATGTAATAATGTTATTTCTAATTCGGTTTCATGTATTATCTTTCACTTCCAAATGTAAACAAAAATGATTTGGCTTTCTTACAGAGCTTGCGGACTTCCCAGCCTAATACAGAACATATTTCCTACCCTATCCTTTCAATATGGTTACATTAAAATTATATTTAATTCCATCGGTACTCTTTACATTATAATTATTCTGATATAAATTTTCAAGATGGTTAAGCCATGTAGTATATTATGATTATATTTCTTTTCTTATACTACTTTCTAGTCTATGGATTTAATAATTATCTCTCCTTTCTCTCCTTTGCTTATAATACTTATCACTATTGCACCGTCAAATTCTCTTAACAGATATATCTGTCTCCTCTGAGTAGCTCCTCCAAGATATTCAAGGTAGTAAACTTTTGCAACCTCACATTTCTAAAGGATGCCTACTTTCTATCTCTTTCCTTTATTGTTGTGTATTCCAGGAGATTTACTCAAATTTATCTTCCAATCTTTCTGCTAACTTTTTGCTACCTCATTTTAATTTCCTATAGCTATTTTTGTTATATTCTTTATTGTATTTTGTTTTAAAATTTTATATTCTTTTCTTGTATTCGCTCTGTTTTCTTCATCTTCCTTTTCAATATGTTATTCTTTTCCTCTGAGCCTTTCATGTTGGAGCGGTACCCCAAATATATGATGTTTAGCTGTCCACTGATAAGCATAGTGGGATATCTCTGCTCAGGATGTTTCATTAATTCTCCTCTTCTTTTGGCATTTCACCCTCAGCTTTGACTGGTGTTACAAAATTCAGATTTTCTTTGGATCAACTTCTCCACAGTATACCTCCTGTCTTTTGTCAGTGTATGCAAGGGCTTCTCAATCAGACTTTTGACCAATCCTTCTGTTTTTCAGAAGCATCCAGACCCTGCTAACAGTGATACCTGCCATCTCTAATTTCCGGGCTTTTCCAGGGTTCTACAGAGAGCATTTTTCTAAAGTCTGATAAGTTATTTATCACTAGTATATCAAAATTCCAACTTGAAATTATTCTTGACATCTCTGCTATAATTTCATTTTTCAAATTTGTATGTGTGTGTGAATGTGTGTGTATGTGTTTTAGTGTCTTTACTTCCATTTATGTGGAGTTTTAGACGGCTGTGGTGATAAATGTTGTATTTGATCTTTCATGTTTAACTGAAAATCTTTTCTTTTTTTTCCCTACATGTTCATGTATGACTAGCATGCACTACCAGTTCTGTATTTACAAGTTTCTACTAACATGAGACATGCACATACATAGTCAATCATGTTTATGCATAAAATGCTCATTTTATATAAAAACTCATCTTTGTTTTGTTAAAAATTGACTCTCAAATTTATTGTGAAAATTGCTACCCAGTCCATGTTTATATGTACAATTATCTAAGAAATGACCAAATATTAAATGCTGGTATTGCAGCAAAAATTCTTGGGTATTAATGCAATGCTTAATTTTGTTAGTGTAACGGCAAGATTGCCATTCATTATCTACTGTATGTAACTGTAATAGCATACCATTAAAATTCAAAACTATAGTAGAAGGTTCCATTGAAAAAATGTTAATGTCTCCATTATTTATAGTGACAGTTAATGCCACCTATTTTCCTTCAAGTAATTTTTAGAATCAGTTATTCTGAATGGCACTTAATATGGATAATATATACATCTATTAATAAATAAATACATATATATAAGATGTTTATTCAAGCCTAGTATCTAATTAGGTAGACATTTTTGCATCCTAATGTTTTTCTTGCCATTCTATTTATATATAGTCATTACACATGCTTCTAAAGCATGACTTTCATGGCTGCATAACATTTTGTCAAATGAGTGTACCATAATTTATATAACCATCCCATAATAATTGGGCATTTCAGATGTTTCCAATTTTCGCAAGTATAAATAACGGTTTTTCCTTAGGATGGGTGATGATTAATGGAGTAATTATTAGATTTTGAGAGGATGCTAACAAATCAAATAAGTAGTCCAGCATTTTTTTCCAACTTTATCCAATAACCTCAAAGTACTTAGACTTCATTAATATAACTTTGATATTTAAACCAAGAGTTTCGGTACTCATTTTTAAGATCTTTATTTTCCAGAATAGTTTTGACACTTGCATCAAGCTTTGTAATATCATCTCCAACAATTTTTTAAACAAATGTTTAACTGGTTTCAGTAATCTCACAAAATAGTTTATACCTATTTCTTACTATTGTCTAGTTATTCAGATGGGTTCATTTTTTAGGTGACTGACGTGTCTTCAACTAAATATTTTTAAAATGGTTCTTGAATGGTTTATTTTTGTTCCTGTATGTGTGATAGTATTGTTGTTTCTTTTGTACATGAAAGGAAACCTGCCTGATTCTAAATTTTTTGTTTTCTGATCCTTTTTTCCCAAAAAACTTTGTTTTATAACACTTCTCCATTTTCATCTATAATGTAGTACTGTAGAGGTGTGTGAATCCAGTGCGAATTTTGTTCTTTTGTCCTATGTTTTACTCTCCCCCCAACACTATCAAGCAATTCTCCAGTTCTCAGTGCACAGCGACTGAGTTTTACAAATTTAATGCAATTTCTACACTATCTACTTGGAGACAACATCAGATCCCACAGATTAAGAGCTTAGCTCTACAAGACTGCACCCATGGCACATGCCAATTGCAAGTCTCAGTTCTTGCTTGTGCTTCTGACCACTGGCTATAAATCGGGGGTTTCCATGCCCTCTCCTCCAGTTCAGTTCAGTTAATTTGCTAGAGCAGTTCACAGAACTCAGAGAAACATTTACTTGCATTCACTGGTTTACTATAATAGATATTATGAAAGATACAGATGAACAGCCAGATGAATGCGTACATAGAGTGAAGTCCAGAAGGGTCCTAAGTGCAGGAGCTTCTGTCCCATGGAGCAAGAGTGTGCCACCTTCCCTGCACATGGATGCATTCACCAACTGGGAAGCTCATCAAATCTCCTTGTTCAAGAGTTTTTATAGAACTTAATCGACAGCCCTCCCTTTCCCTTTCCCAGAGGTCAGTGGGTGGAGCTGAAATTTCCAACCCTCTAATCACTTGATACTTCTGGTGAACAGCCCCATCCTAAAACTCTGTAGGGACCACCTTAAGTTGCCGCATTAGCCTTAAATCAGGTGTGCTCAAAAGGGACTCCTTGTGAGTAATAAAAGACACTCCTATCACTCAGGAAATCCCAAGGATTTTAGGAGCTTGTGCCAGGACCTGGGGACAAAGATCAAATATATTTATTATACCACACTTTACATGTATTTTTGTTTTCCTGTCTTGAAGCTTGTGTGAATATAGTCATTGAATGTAAAACTTGTCCAGAATAAGTCTAAGAATGGGTCTCTCTCAGTAATTTTTTCCTATAATATGTTTTTCTACGCTTCTTGTGCAATGTTTCCATTGGTTATATAGAGTCAAAAATTATATCTTTAATTCCTGCTTTTTTACTGCTTTTGTACCAGATTTTTAGTCATTTTATAATTCAGTAGCATCTAAGTCTCCTCCATATCTGCTATATTTTCACTCATCGTTTTAATTTCTACAAATTTACCTGGAAGAGTGCCTCAGATTTCTCTTTCTCGTTAGTAATTCAAACAGTAATTGAGAACTGTAGTAATTGAAAACAGTAATTGTGTTCTTTACTGTAACATTTATAAATTTTAATTTTGCATTTACATTATTGAATTTCCTTTAATCTTTCCTTATCTCAACCATCATCCTTTTATCTCAATCTCTTGCTTTTTATTAGCATTTTCTTTTCTTTTGACTTTCTGCTACTCTTTCATGACAACTATTAAATTTAATCTTATGTATTTATTTTTGCATTCTATGAACTTTAGCTATCAGGCAATTTTTGAACATGTTCTTCTGTGATTACCCATGCTCAGAAACACTTTATTTCCCTAAGCCTTTACAATGAAATTTATTTTCCCCTTTTCTGAAGGTTCTCTCTATTAGAACCATGTTATCTATTTTCAATTATTTCTCTACTTCAGAAGGCAAACCTCTTGTTTAATAATAATCAGGGTGTATTGTTTGTCTTTGATTCTACTCAAATGACTTCCTCAAACTTTCATCTCAAAGTCAAGGTGAGGCACATGTCTACTGACCTGATTCTCAGTGTCTTTGACTTCTTCCTCCACGTTTTCCAGGCCATGCAGTGTTTTCTTCTAATGAAAATACTTGCTTCTATGATGTTGGTTTTTTGGAGTGGTGAAAACTACAATTCTTTTCTTTCATTTCTTCTTTCTATCACATTCACCATTTGGGGAGCTACATCTCCCAAAATAAAATGAATTTTTGCCAGTTTTCATCTGCTAAGCTTACTGCCAAGTAGTTCAGTTACTTCCTGGAATGACTGAAGAAAAGGAAATTTTTTTTTCAAATATACAACACAGGATTATTAACTATAGTCACCATGCTGTACATTTCATCCCCATGACTTATTTATTTTATAACTGGAAGTTTCTGTTTTTGACCACCTCACCCATTTTTCCCACCCTTCTCTCCCCATGAAGAGAATGAAATATTAAAGGTCATTGTTTGGGAAAGGGGGTTAAGGTATTCTTTTAGAAGTAACTTATATACACTAGTGAATGATGACCAGTTCACTGTTCATATGGACTTTTTATTCCTGATCTAGAGAATAGACAACGGGATTGAGAAACAATACATATTACCTTCTACCTTCACATGTTTACTCTATTTCCCCAGGCTAAACATTTTTATTATGGTTGTGTTTCTTAGTCCAGCCTGTTGGCCTTATAATTATAGGAAGTCTGTCCTTAATGTTGGGAGCAAGCTTTCCAACCTTGCTAGAATTTAGTGGTAGTGTGAATTTTCACCTTGCATTTCCTCTTGGTTTTTTCCAAGTCATTTTAGTGGGAGACCCTGCATCAGGGACTTTCATCAGGAACCATTTAAATCCAGTTTCCCAGCCTTTTACAGACTTCAGTTAAATGGTACGATCTCTTTCTCTGGTTCTTTAGCCTTATTTTGACCTAAGGAATATATATATGTATTCCTTATTTAATGAAATACAATAGTTTTATTGCTCCTAATTTTAATACTAACAGGCCAGTCTTTAAAATGGTTTACCTAAACTCTTTACCTCTTAATGTGAGAATGAATTGACTTCATCTCTTCTTTTGAAGTTTCTGATTAGTCTCTGCCTTTTACCTTAGAAAATATAGAAAAAGCAAAGAAATATCCAGAAATTTAAACCAAAAAAGGTCTTTGTTTACCAATAGAATATTATTTTGAGAAACCTTTATATTTGCCCTAAGGAAAATAGTCTGTCCCATAAAATTTATTTTTTTAGTATAATATATATTTCTTTATGAGAGCAAAAGAGAATCTAAAAATACATATTTCTCAAAAGAGAAACATTGAAGTAATAATTTATTTATAAATGAAAAACAAAAATGGGCTTACCTTATATAAACTTCATGAAAATCTATGGAATAAAATGAACGATTTGTCTTGAAGTTTCTTTATTTTTCTACTACAAAAATATAGTATGAACACATTTACACAAATATACCTCCCCTTTTGTGACCAAACTCATAACCATCCCAATGTATATTCCACTTGTTAAGAGAATATAAAAAATGTAAAGCTGAATGTCAGATAAACACGTGTAGCTTTTGTTATTATCTTTTTTGGTGAGCTTTATTTCTTATGGTTTAGTAGATTCAGAGGGTCTGGAGAAGAAGAACCAGTGTGATTCTGATACTCGAATACAAGCTTCCAAATTATGTGGTTTTAAGCTAAGTATTATGGCATTAATATATAATATAACAATAAGAAAAATCAAGGAAGCAAACTTGTCTAGCAGTGGACTCTTATTTTTTGAAAAAGATCGAAAGCAGTGTCCTGAGCTTCTGACAGAAAGGAAATTGTTTTCTAGTTTTAACTACAGAATTAGCCCCAACTGTTCCATTCAGTAGTGTGCAGACAGGGGAAATGTTAGAATGTGGGATTGAAGAAACACTTCAATATTTCTTTTCTTGAAAGTGCTATTGGTGGGATATAATTGCCACTCCTAGACAAAGTATAGTGGTGCTACGTAAGGCTAAGGCTACTTTTCAGAGATTTAGAGAATAAAGTTGACAGGAATTGATGGTCATTTGAATGTGGTAAGTAGAGGGAGGGAGCGGATGTTTTTATGTAACTCTGGTTTTTACCTTCAGCTAAGTGAGTAAATCACTACTGAGATAGGGGCTACCAGAGGAAGAACAGGTTTTGAGAACATTATCTTGAATTTAATGTTGGATTTGTTGAGTTTGATAGACCTAGAAAATATCTACTCTAAAGAGATTTGAAAGATAGTTTTAAATATTGGCCTGAAGTTCAGAAGTATGCTGGAGGCCAAAGTTCTAGAGATATAATCTGATCAGTTCTACCTCCAAAATATATCTTGAGTCACTTTATTTCTCCCAACCCCATTGCTAGTATCCTTGTCTAGCTCCTCATTATAATCACCAGTCTGGACTACAACTGCAGACATTCTCCAACCGCTGTCCTTAACTCCATAAATTGTGTTGCATTTAGCAGCCAGAATGATATCCTTTAAGAATGGGATTATGTCACTTCTC
This sequence comes from Equus przewalskii, assembly GCF_037783145.1. Classification (NCBI taxonomy): domain Eukaryota; kingdom Metazoa; phylum Chordata; class Mammalia; order Perissodactyla; family Equidae; genus Equus; species Equus przewalskii. The sequence continues at coordinate 23,442,846 of NC_091847.1, read as the reverse complement.
TGCTTAAGGGCTTTACGTTGCAATTAAATAAAAATTCATATTCTTTGCTACCTCTTTAAATGCTTTTCATAATCTAGTTCCTGGAATCACAAACCATTCCTGTGTCATTCTCTAGACTTGAGGCCAACTGGACTTCTTTCAGTTCTTCAAGTTGTCTTACCTCAGACTTTGGCATGTGTGATTTCCTCTGCCTGGAAAGATCTTCTCCAACAGGTCACTCCTGGACCCTACCCCACCCTCTCCTTTCCCTTGTGAATACTTTTCTAATCCTTCATAACTCAGTTTAAGCATTATCTCCAAAGAATGATCTGATCACCTCAACTCTCCTCATACTCCACAACTCAGCACCATATCTATTTCCTTCATAACTTGGCACAATGTGTAAATTTTTTAAAATTTATTTTCTGATTTGGGCGTAACTTGTCCACTACACTATGTGGTTCACAATAGCAGGAACTGTGCCTGACTTGTGTGTAGTGTGTAGTTAGACCAATTTCCTGTGCTCCCCAGGTGCCCAGGACTGTCCTGTTTTGTGCCTGCTGACCTGACATTATTGTTAATAATACCCTCTTGCACTCTCACAAGTGTCTTAGTTTGCATGGTAAATTACATGTCAGCTCATGTATACTAGACACTCAGTAAATAGTTGTTGGGCAAATGAATAAATGGGAGGCTCTAACACATAGATGTTAGAAAAAAAAAAGTGTATAGGGGCCGGCCCGGTGGTGGAGCAGTTAAGCGCGCACGTTCTGCTTCTTGGTGGCCCAGGGTTCACCGGTTCAGATCCCAGGTATGGACATGGCACCGCTTGTCAAGCCATGCTGTGGTAGGCGTCCTACATATAAAGTAGACAAAGATGGGCACAGATGTTAGCTCAGGGCCAGTCTTCCTCAGCAAAAAGAGGAGGGGTGGCAGCAGTTAGCTCAGGGCTAATCTTCCTGAAACCCCCACCCCCCAAAATATAGAACAAAGATGAGAATTTGAAGTGCAGTCCTGTGGCTCACTGACAGTATGAAATATAAAGAGTAGAAAAAGCTATTTCAGGACTCCTGTAAGATGTGTATATGTAGGTGTTGGTGTGAGTGTATAACAATGTTATCTCTCTAAGAATTTGTTAGACTTTTAGATAGAATGGTTCATAAAGGTCTCTAAAGTTATCGTCTCTCAGAATGGTTTTTATTTTTAGTTAATTTGCCATTGGTAGCTAACTGTTATGTCATAAACATTTTTAATTGTTATAAAGATTTCTTTTTGTCTAATCAAATTTTCTTCTTTTCTCTTGTAACTATGATATATTACTGCTGTTCTACTAGTTAGTAGTGGGTTGTTGGAAATGGAGGAGAAACCATATCTCTATAATCTTTTATTTGATTGAAATCTGCAATTAAAATAATATTTATCTTAATAGGCCATTTTAAAAATTCTCAAATCATCAGAAAATTAATGCTAGAAAAAATAATGCTGGAAAATTAATGAATGTTGCCAAAGCATTTTTTCAGAATTATTTCTTTTAAATGTGGGGTTTTAAGGGCCTAAAAATTCACTTAGAATAGTTAGATATTTAATGTGTGTGAGAGAATAGCTAGAATTTCTTTTAGATATTTTACTTTTAAATATATATGTCTTTCACATTGAGAAGTGGTATTACTTTATACCATTTTGAAATATTATTCAACATTCTCTCAGAAAACTGTCATGCTCATTGGTCATATAAATTTATGTGGACAGTCTTGAAAAATATACTAATTTTTCTAAAATATTTGTGATATTTAGACATTTAGATTTTAGATACTTTTTAAGAAAGCATTTAAAGGCAGATTTTTAAAAATAACTTTGCAAGCTATTAGTGAATATGATGTGTTTTGATTTATAATCTCAGAATATTCACTTTGTTTAAATGCAAATAAAAACCCAGAAAATTATTTCCTTTAATTATAACACATTTTTCCGTTAGTGTTCAAAATACAAGATTTCATTTCTTCAAAGCAGAAATTTGATTTAACCACTCCGTTTATCTAGAAAATATTAAGAAACACCAAGAAAGTAATGTTTGAATGCATATATATTTGTATCTCATATATGGACACATACATATGTACATATGTATAGGTATGTATGTATACCTCAAAAACAAATTCACGTGTGCACATCTTTCACATGCATCTATACATACACATATCATATACATATGTGTGTGCTCATGCACAATAGGTACATTTATGTACCTCTCTATCCAGGAATGATGCTGAAAAATTTAATTTGATTTCAAAAAATAAACAGCATATAAATCTAAAGCAAGGAAAAATTATAAAAGAGAAACAATTGCTTTTTGTTTCAACATTAAAAATAACTGTTTATGTTAATTAAATTATGTTATTAAATAATAATGTTATTAAAAATACTAACACTATATGTGGATTGTATTTATAGAGGAAAAGAGCCTGTAATAAAGGAGGCAGCTGGATATAAAAAAGGACTTGGACTTTGGCATCAGACAGATCTGACTTTCAGTGTGGGTTTTGCCACTTGTGTGCTCCAAGAAAAGTCATCTAACTCCCTGACCCTCAGTTCATCCATCCACTAAATTAATGCTACATACTACAAGATGTTGTGCCTACAGTAGCACATTGCTAAGCAGTGGTAGGAACTCAAAATGTAACTTCTACACTCAGTGCGCAAACCTGCGGTGGTCAGATCCACCTGTCACATTTTTAAAAGATACTTACAGACTGAAGTTGTTTCAGGGAAGGATTATCAGGATGATCTTAAAAGCTTGTCCACTGAGAACGGGCAGCATTTATTCTGGGAAAGAAAGCACTTCTTAATGCATGAGAGCCAGCTTCAGAATTTCTCTATTGGTCTGTCTGGGAGGATGGAATTATAAAAATTGAGTTTTGAATACCATATAAAGAAATCGGGTATTATTACATAGACTATTGATGACAGATTGTGATCTATTCAAACCCTAAAAATTATATATTTATAATGACATATACTAAGTTACATATTACAGGAACTATAATGTGAGTAAGAAAAATAACAGTAAATTTCTCCAGTTTCAGGAATTAGCGCAAATGATTGAGTAATGTCCTTTAAAAAAGTAAGCAAATTTGGAATCAAGAAAAGTGGAAAGGGTTAATGGAAAGAAAGAGAAATTTCTTACTCAGAGAGGAGAGAGGAGAGGGAGACAATGTATTAAAAAGTTTAAAGTGGAATGACAAGAAGTCAATGAACTTATGTCTAACAGTAACAGTTCATTTAGCCAAGAAAGAAGCTCATTATAGATCCAACACTACTCTGTGGACTTTATTTTTAGTATGTCACTTAATATTCACAGCTACAATATGAGATGGACAATAATACATCATTGCCATAATGCAGATGAGAAAACTGAGGATTGGAAGGGGTTAGGTAAATGCTTAAGGCCACACATTTGATAGAGCAAAGATTTCGACTCTAGATTATTTGACATCAGAATTTGAGCTTTTAACAATTATAACCTATAGCTTCTATAGAGTATCAGATATTTTTTTCACTCTGCCGTCTTGACACTTCTTAGTTTCTTGACACTTCTTGACACTTCTCAGATATTTTGTCTCTATATTTATGTGCACTAACAATTTAATCAACAATTCAATAAATGTAAAATTTTCAAGAAAATTCCTTGATCATTTTCTATCGAGCACTCTTAAAACATTCACAGTTATTTTTCATTTTGATTTTAATGAATGAATTTTATTGGGATATATTAATTTTATTGTAAATTAGATGAAAATTTCACTCTTTGATTTACTGATCTTGTCTAATTATATAGATTATAGACTATGACAATATGCATTTTCATATGTAGCCATTAATTCTGAACAAGGTCACTTTTCCTAGGTCACAAATTACAGATCTTAATTTTATCATTGATTTTCTATCATTAATTTATCATCTTGATTTTTCTGTGAGATTTAAATTTTACCATATACAGTTTTAGTGAATGTCCATTTTATTTTGTTTTGATTGTGTATCTGACTAATTCTTTTGAGGGTCAATATTTATAATATTCATTTTTAATAAGATGTAATTCTTCAGTAATTTTTTAGTCTATCATTACGTTTACTAATTATGGTTTTAGCTCTCATAATTTTAACTTTGTGTTGCTTATTTTTGCCATGTCTATTTTTTTTCTGAATATCCAATCAAACCATTGTGTTAGAATGGCAGGATCAAAACATCGTGCCTATGCTTTCTGTTTGTTATAAAACAGTGAGGTTATATTTGAAAACTACAGAAAGTAGAGAAGGAACAGATACTACAACAGGTGTAAGAAGGATTTAATTATTAAAAGTTTACTGACTACTGCTAAGGGAATAATAACAGCTTTTAAAAAGAGCATAGCACTTTACCAAATACACTCATACACTTGTAACCCTTTTTTTCACATTAAACGGTGTTGCAATGTCAGTAATAGGCAGTGTTTTCCTGCTCTTCCATATAATTAATCCTGTAACTTCTTTCCTATAATGTACCACATTTCTCTTTACTCAGCACATACATACCCCTAACCCATACTATTTTTTTCTGGGAAAAAAAGTGTTTCACTACTGCTCACAAATAAATAATCCTAGCTACACTATGTATCTGTCATTTTAATGCCTTGTTCCCTCTTTGATAGCTACTGCTGGACTTCCACTACTTGCGCCAATTTTTTAAAATAACAGCTTTACTGAGATATAATTCACATACCATAAAATTCACCCTTTTAAAGTGTACAGCACAGTAGTTTTTAGTATATTTACAGAGTAGTGCAACCATCACCACAATCATTTTTAGAACATTTCATCACCTCAAAAAGATACCACTTACCCATTAGCAGTCACTCCCCATTCCCGCCACCTACTCCAACATTGGGGAACTACTAATCTATTTTTTCTGTATATAGATTGGGTATTATCAATGTTTTATGTAAATGGAATCATACAATATGTGGTCTTTTGTGACTGGCTTCTTTCACTTAGCATAATGTTTTCATATTTCCTCCATGTTGTAGCATGTGTCAGTACTTCATGTCTTTTTATTGCCAAAGAATATTCCATTATATATGCACACCACATTTTATTTATTCATCAATCAATGGACGCTTGCATTGTTTTCACTTTTTGACTATTATGAATAATAAGATTATGAACATTTTTGTTCAAGCTTTTCTGTGGTTATATTATTTCAATTGTTTGAGAAATTAAAACTTTAAGAAATTATGAGATTGGTTTTCACCAGCATTTAATTCAAAAGGTGTCTCTTGGAGTGAATCTGAGATGAGAGAAATGAATTTATGCCTCCATCCCAGATATTATTTCAATTAAAATTTTCTCAACATTTATTTTTTTATTTTTTAGCTCAAGGAAGATTAGCCCTGAGCTAACAGCTGTGCCAATATTCCTCTTTTTTTTTTTTTTTGTATGTGAGACACCACCTCAGCATGGCTGTTGAGTGGAGCAGGTCTGCACCTGGGATCTGAACCCATGAACCTGAGCTGCTGAAGTGGAGCATGCAGAAATTTAACCACTCAGCCATGGGGCTGGGCCCTCAACATTTCTAAAAGGCAGATATTTCCAATTTTGCAGACTAGTAACTTAAGCCCTGAATCAACTCATAAGTCTCACGATTGCAGCTCCAATTTGAAAGCAAGTCTTCTCCATGTCTAAGATTATCCACAATGTTTCAATTAAAGTATGGATTCATAGGGGGCCAATGTATGAGTGTGTGATTTTCTCCAGAAGTATTATTCAAGTTTCTCCAGAAGCATAATTCGAGTATTGTTCAAGTTATTCAAATGAACACAACAGAAAGTACTATTCTATTCTAGGATACTAACAAAAACATATTGGAAATGATTCACTCTGGTTTTTCTCTGGTTAGAAATGATATCAGGATTTGGCTTAAGGGGAAAATAGGGAGTAGATCAATGGACCAGGTCCCAGTGTCACCAAATAACATTTTTGTTAGAAATAAATGTGCAGATAAAGTAGAAATTTAGGAGGCAATTACAAGGAGGATTTTGTGTTTAACATCTTAGACAGAACACAGCTCATTAATATTTCAGAATGCTCTTTTTTTTCACCAAAGAATTTATATACTTAGATCAGAAAACAGATAATAAGGCAAACAAAGAATACTTATACTGAGTGGCTGCTTTCGAGTCTCTGTAAACTCTCAAACACGCATTTCACTGTGGTAAAGAGCATAGGCTTATATACCAGATCAGAGCAGTTTGCACAGTGTAGCCCTGTGTTTGATCAAAATCACATGAGTGATGCTATTGTGTCTTTTTGAAAATCGCAAATTAACACAAAGCCAGAATAATGGCTTTTATTCTAATAATTTTATCTGCCCAATATAAGGAGAAACGAGCAAAATGACAGGATGCTCACACATTCATATATAAGCAATATTCTCTTATGGGAATGAAAGTTATTGGCTGCCTGTATAACCAAGTGTGTACCCCAGTGCCCTGGCACTCAGTTCGGTGACTGCTGCTATCTTTTTAAGCTCAGATGCTTTTGAAATAAGTAATAGCAGAAAATCAAACAGCTGGGGAATCAGCATGCAGAGGGAAAAAGAGCAAGGCTGCAAAATGCATTTACAAATGTTACTAGAGGAACCAAAAGTTGCTGAGAAGTCCAAGATCCAATGTACTTACTAAATGTAAGCGATTTGAAAAATGTCTACAAACCGTTCAACATTACTTTGAGCATGTATCTCCCACCTCCTACCTTTCTCCTTTATTTTCTCTGACATATAAGATAAAACCAATGAGTAAATATGCTTCATACCCTTTGGGTTTACTAGGATAGAAAATGGAACACACAATATGATATATACAAATATGGTCAATATCTGTGAACAATGCACATTGAAATGATGATCATGTACATTCATGTTTAATAAGTAGGTAACAAAATTGTGTGATTTTGATGACTTCTTTGTGAGAAGATGAAACCTTGGGATTGCCTCATTTTTCACAAAATAGAAGCAAATTGTTCTGTTTTTCATTTCAACCAAGCAGGAGGGTTTCTAAGGCCTCACTAGGTTACCTTTCTTCACATCAGCCTGACATTATATTTTTAAATTTCACCTTTTAATGGCAATCATATAATTAATGTAGTAACTGCTAAGAATCAGATTACATTCTTGTCCTGTCATTTAAGCATTATATATTACAAGAATAAAAACAACTTTTATACAACATGTTTATTCTGCCCTTCATAACAGGATTTCTTCTATGACTTTCCTAGTGCTTTATGAAAAGGAGGTGGTCAGTACATCTTTTTTATTGATGGGGGATATAAACAATGAAGTATAGCCAGAGAGCAAATTTTGTGATATGGCCATCTTCTTAACAGTACCAGCTATTAAGACAAAGTGTTTGGAGAGGAAAAAATTTGTGATGTTACCTAATTATAATGCCAACATTAAGGAAATGTAGGCCATCCTGGTGAATATACATTTTTCTCTATTTAGGGAAAAAGACCATAATTTTGCTTGTTTTATATTCAGAATTGTAAAATCTAGCTGTGTTATAGGCTTTAATTAAATCTGAAAGTTATATATATATCCTTTCTGCTAAATTGAGGTAGCTAAAACTATATATATATATGCATATTTAGTCTCATAAAACACTCAGGAGTGTTTATCATCACCTTAAAACTTTTTTACAGCACGATGGAATATAAAATAAAAAATAGTTATTTCTTGTATACATGGTCCAGAACCACATGTATATGTGAATTGTGGGTTAAATGTCACAAAAAGAAGATATACCCTGAATATCCAGGAATATTTGTAGTCCCTCCTCCATGTGAGGTGCACTGGGGTGGGTTTTATCACTCTCTGGTCTCGCTAGCTACTAGCGACTCAGGTTTCTCTTCTATGTTTCCATAATCCATATGATCATCTTGCTCACTATCTTCCTTTACTTTGGATCCTAAAAGAATCTTGGGACATTGAATTTAGATGCCCACATAGGCAGTCCAGTTGGGACTTGCCAAAATCTTTAGGGCACATACTTCTGGATGATGCATGAACACCCATCAGTAGGATGAGCTGAACAGATGAAGTAACTCCATGGTACTGGCAACATGGGCTACTCACTTGCCTGGCGATGGAAGGTCTCCAGCTGTTAGCTCAGCTTTCCAATAGCTCTTTGGTACTAATAGGAAATGGCAAAGGAGACGAGTCGAGCGGATTCTCAATGCTGACTCTCTGGTCCATCTAGATGGAGAGACCTCATCTCAAGCTTCAGAAACTTCTGCGAATGTTTAGGTCACTCACCTTCTTTGCCAGAATCAACGATGCTTATCAGATAATTTAGGGAGTTTGATTAATCTATTTCATCTTTAATTCTCTTCCAAATCTATTGTTGTGATGTAAATTTAATTTGCTGCCTTATTTGTTCTTGATTCTTGAATGCATTTTCTTTCTTCAAATAAACCCAGTTTATCCAATTTTTTAGATTTGGCTTTTAGAAATATTATTTCTACTGTAAGCTTCAAAGCCTATCTTTAAACGTAAAAACTAAGCATTAACTATTTTTCTCATTGTATTTACTCAATAAAAACTTTATTCTGTCTTTATCCATATGCATGCTTTTGACAAACTAAGAGAAAGGTCACTTACCAGGGAGTAAAGACATGTATTAATATTTTATGCATAACCTCACTACATAGGTCCCACGTTTACACTGGACATTCACTGCAGAGCGGGACACTGAAGGTCCCTCCCCTCACAGAGCACACAGTTAGTAAAACAGAGGACATGGTGTAGGATTTTAAGCACATTCTTTCACTAGCCCTAAAATATTCTGAGAGAGATAGAATAAAGTCACCATAAAGTCATCAGATCCAGCTGTGATATTTATCATAGAAGTTAATTGAGCTTAATGACCATTTTGGAAAATCTTGGAAAGCTTTATTCCAACAAGCTTATCCTTTGGCATCCAGATGCTAAAAGGGTTTTAGTCTTTTATAAAGGGAATCACATAGAGACACCTAAAAGTAAAACTTTTTATTCTAAAAATCTGTTGATTTAGACTTTTGCCACAATGAGACCTCTTATTCATTGCCATTGCTTATTAAAGAATAAAGCTTTTGATGATCTTGTGTGATCTCAGGAAGGGTAATTTCCCTCTATACTCTCAGTCATTGTTCCAAGATTTAAATTTCATAGAAAGAACAGCCGTCTGCAAAAATCTTTGCTACTTGGATTGCACAGCTTTGATATCCATTTGAGCACTGCAATTTTGTGGATAGCATAGATGACGAATTACAATTTTGTCTTTTCTATGAAGTTTTACAGTGGAGACTCTTGAATGTTCAAATTTGACATTAAAATGGCCTTGGCAAGTGAGGGTGCATGACTATATATTGCACTAACAAAAGGAGTAGCATCAAACACAAGTTCTATCCATAACATGCAGCAGATAATTTATGGTCATCAGAAATAAAAGATAGTGTTTTAGAAAATATGCAGAACAGTTTTTTAAAATTAATTCGTTGTTTCATTTAGTCATTCAGCAAATACTAAATGCCTATAATGTGTCAGGCTTTCTCTCTTATGGAACATGGGGATAAAGCAGTGGATAACTCCCTGCTTTTCTGGAGCTCACGTTATAATGTGCGAGACAGATAATAAACTGAATTAAATATATTCATCAAATAGTTATAAATTTTTTGAAGCAAAAGAAAATAGGACAAAGGAACAGTAAATGATAGAAGGAAATGGTGCTATTTTAAACAGGATGGTCAGTGGAATATTATTTAAGGATGTGGCATTTGAGCGGAAAACTCTAGGGTATGAGGAGAGCTGAGGAATGTGTGTTCCAGGAAGAGGGACAGCAAGTGCAAAGGCCCTGGGCTAGAAGCATGCTTGATGAATCAAGAAAAGCAAGAAGCCCAGTGTGGCTGGAAAGAGTCAGCAAGGGGACATGAGAGTTGATTAGGTCAGAATGGTGACTAAGGGCCAGACTGTTTTGGGTCTTACCACCATAATAAGAACTTTGTATTTATTCTAAGTAGAACTGGAAGCTACTTTAGAGTTTGGGACAGAAGTGTGAAATAATATAATCTTGTTTTAGAAGGATTACTCTGCTTCCTGCATGGAGAAGAGACTGAAGGAAAGGAAAGGAAAGTAGAAAAGTGAAAACTTTTAGGACTACCATACCTCAGGGTGTCACCTTGCATACATTTAAGAATGCAGTAAGTACTGTGCTGTTACTGAAATAAGAAAGCATCTTATTTCAAATTGGCTTATCAGAATGAGGCTCATGAGCTGTTAGTGCCATTTAAAGGAACCAGCATAATTATTCACTCAAAGTGAGCCTAGGATCTCTATTATACCTAAGGTCTGGAGCAAGGTGATTTAGGATTCCGCAGTGTCTCAAGAGTGTTCCAGGGGGCCAGCCTGGTGGGGAAGAGTTTAAGTTTGTGCACTCCGCTTCGGCAGCCTGGGGTTCACATGTTCGGATCCTGGGTGCAGACCTACACATCGCTCATCAAGCCATGCTGTGGTGGCATCCCACATAGAAGAACTAAAAGGACTTAAAGCTAGGATATACCAACTATGTATTGGGGCTTTGGGGAAAAACAAAAAGAGGAAGATTGGCAATAGATGTTAGCTCAGGCCCAATCTTCCTCATTAAAAAAAAAAAAAAGAATACCAAAAAAAAAGTGGACTTTATCTCTATTTGAGAAAAGGAAAAGTGTTCCACAAAGGGCAAAAAAATACATGACAAAAATTATTAGTTTTTAAATTAATAATCACTGAAGTTGCAATCTATAATATTTTCTTCAAAGACTTTTTGGACAACAATAAAAAATAGTCAAGAGATATTCCAAATTATTCTTTTTTTTCTTATTGGGGAACATATTTAGATTCTGAGCACCTGATCAAAGTGTATATATGTATGTGTGTACATATGTGCATTTTACACGTCTTATAGAGTACACCAGTTGTGTCAATTCTCAAGCCTAATGGCCAGTTTAAACTGAGAAGATAGCCCTTATGTCAGACTATAGCCAGTGTGGAAGACAATCAGTTACCTTCTATTCATTCATTTAATCAAACAAACATACCTTTATTTAGGAAAAAATTATCAGACCTCCACTGTCTTTGAAATATAGTGCTAGGTGCTAGGAATGTAATATTTCTCGTCCTCAGAGAGTTTAATCTTTTCATACTTCACCATGTGCTGTTCTCCACAGCAGATGCCATTCACTAAATCATTGTTCATGGAGTTTAAGTTCCAGCCTCACTGTTGAATTACCTGGCCTATCTATGGCCCCTCATCCTTAAATTAGGGATGGGAATTTCACCTACTCACGTGGTAGTTGTGACGATTGAGTTAGAACATGCCCTTCAAGAAATGCAACCCCATGCTTATAACCACTAGGCATATCACAGTGCTTTATAGTGAATTAAAATGATTCTAACACACATCGCACCTCACCTTACAGAATCAGAGTTTTGTTGTATCTACGATAGAACATGATACACAATAAAATTACAGTGACAGAAAAGTTTGCTGTCGTTTAAGAATTCAAGAAAATCTACTACTAGCTCCGAGATATTGCCATTATAATGTTTGACAAACTTCTTTAGGAATCTTTTAAAATTGTAAACTTCTGCTCTAATTACTTACTCTATATCATGCAGGTGTCTTTGCCTTCTTGTCTAAAAGAGTACTGCCAAATGCTGATATTTTGATCATATATAATTGAGGGTCAACTTTAGAAGTTTGATGTTAGAAGACTTTTGTAACCCTTGTCTTCAGTATAGTCAAATTTTACTGGATGTCAGATTGACTTATCTTTTAAATTGGGTTATTAGAGAGTCTCTGTGAAAAGTGTTGCTGGAATTTAACCTTTAATGAAACAGCTACCGGGTCAGGCAACAGTCGCTAAAGGGTGGAGGAGAGGCAGCGAAGCTAGTCCTGTTCACTCTAAGAGGCTGCAGCAGGCAGTGTCCAGGAAGATCTACAGCAGTGGCACCTGGTGCCAGATCCAGACGAAGTTTCCATTGAACAGGAGGACTGAAACGATAGACAGCAAATGAGGAAAGATTTTGAACTCTAAAATAGCCTTCATGCAGAAGCAGAAATGCTTTTGGCCAAAGACATAGCTTAAAAGCTGTGTGGCTTAACAGCTTACATCATCTTTTCATGTATGGAAATACATATTAGATAGGTCTGAAGAAAAATCTGTAAATGCATTCAAGCACAGAAGTAAAGTTCCACGTTCCCCCAGGCCTCCTTTCGACATGGGCCATTGAAAGGAGACTTGGAGTTATTGAAATTACCCTTTATGTTGGCAGAGGCATGAGCAGTGGAAGATAAACTGTGGAGTTCAAGATCTCATCTCAGGCTGAGACTCTCATCCATCCTCGGGTTAACAGCAACTTGTCCCCTACTTTCTTTCTACAGAGTCATTCCCTTGTATCTCTTGCAACAGCCTCGGTGTCATTTGCTCCAAAATTATCTTCCTAAGATTCTGCCCCAGGGATGATCTCTGGTCACTCTTCTATCCACTTTGTGTCTCTAAATTGTGTAGAAATTCTGTAACTTTGTAGCTTTCTCTGAGAAACATAATGCAGCATTTCACTTTTTAATTCAAAGACGTTAATCAAATAAGCTGCTCGTGAGCCAGATCCAAAGTTCAGTTCTCATTTTTTCACCAGACTTTTGTTTATGTTCATTCCTTCTCAACCCTCTCTCAACCAAGTGGCTTTAGACTTCAGCAAGCAATATCACAGCCATGGTGAGTCTTTCCCACCAAATTAATAAAATGCTTTTCCTCCAGGATATTGAGGGGAAGTAGGCTGTGTCTGTGGCTAATACATTTATTTTCCAGACTTAAAGGAACTTTAGCTTCTTAAACTGAATCTTATTAGAAAAATAATGTACAATATTATTTGTTTTAGAATAGCAGTTGTTTCTAATTGAACACAGATTTAATGCTATTTCCAGTTACCTTGACTTTCTTTAGAGAATTTCATGTATAAGAACATTATTATGAATGATAGAGGAGGATGTAGTATACTTTAAAAATAAGTAAGCACAACATGGTGACTGATATGCATATATATGTAATATATTATATGTACACACACACACCTATATTTCATGGCTCCTTAAGAGTAGGCATTGGGATCTATATTGTGACTTTATTACCTTACGACTTGACTTAAAGATAGAAAATATTAGCACAGCTATAATGAGTAATTAAATGCATGAATACATTTTCTATCCTTAAAGAAATGACATAATGGAAATAATATCTTTATTTCAAACAGTGATCCTCAAATTATTTTGGCCATGCTTTATGTAGCACATTTGAGAATTGTTTTCCTGAAAGCATTAGCTGATGAATGTCTGCTGACCTGGAATTAATGCTTAATATTGAATTAACTGTATAATGCGTGCCATGCTACGATACATAATCTGCCAAAGGCATTGATTCTTCAATGCTAAGGGTTCAAGAAACTTTATATAAGAATCAATATTGATTTTTGCAGCTGCAATCTGGAGGAAATTTCTTGATTGTGAAAGACTATTTTTCAAAGTGGCTCACAAAGCTCCTGGTTTCATGTAATATATTGGGTGCAATAATCTCAGCTCAGTATAGTTATTTGCAGAACATTGGGTGTCAGAGATTGTTGCTTCTAATAGTGGGTCTACGTTTATCTTGGTTTTGTTTAAAATACCTGTGAACAGGAAATTTATTCATGCTTTCAACACCCCTCAAATAAATGGCCAGGCTAGAAAGATGGTGTAGATTACTAAGAATGACCTAAAATAGATTCATGGAGAAGACAATTAGCCAAGATTTGCCAGATTTGTGGTACTCAATATGTCATTTCATGATCAAATACAGGAGTGAATTGTATTAAATTACTAATCAGGTTTCTTATCTGTCTTCTCTTAGATATATATTTGTATATTCCAGACAACCAAAAGTATGAAACTCATCTTTCTTCACTTATGTGCACCATATTCTTTATCATAACTATTAACTTGTCCAATGAAGATTCCATCTATTATAATACAGGTCATGGAATAGAATATATAATATAGGATATCAGACTCAGACTGCAGATAGGCAGGTGTGCCATTATATCCAACAGGAAGATTTACTTCTGAAGGTGTCTTTATAATGAAGTTCAGTTACCTCAGCTCTAACGTTATTACAGTCAAAATCCAACAAAAGGAATTGTAATTCTTATCTATCTAAGTTACTCTGGAATAAAAGAGGACAATGAGTGATTGCAAATAATAATAATATAATGAAGAATGTTTTTAACTCTGAGCCCCAATACAGTGGAACTGCCCCTATACTAAGTTCATCACAAATTTCTCTCTTCCTTGGTAGGAAACCTTACATGACTCTCATATTCTCCTTGTTGGCTATAATAATTATCTCATTTTTGTGTTTTTGTCATGCATCAGGCATTCTATTAAAAGCTTCAGATAGCAATCAATGTGCACAGCAACTAAATAAGATATATCTTCTATTGTCATGCTTGTTTTACATGGGAGAAAATGAAGACTCTAAGAGATGAAGTAGCTTATAGTTTCAAAATAGGAAATTATAAAATTAGAACTCAAAAACTACATCAATCACCCTTTGTAAATAGAAATTATTTTTTCTAACAGTTTTAGATTTACTGAAAAATTGAGAAGATGGTACATGGAGTTCTCATTTATCTTATACCCAGCTTCCCCTATTAGTAATATATTAGTATGAGATATTTGTTATAATTAATGAACCATATTGATACACTATTATTGACTAAAGTTCATAGTTTATGTAGATTTTCTAATTTTTATATAATATGCTCTTTTTTTTCTGTTGCAGGATCCCCTTTGGGATACCATATTACATTTAGTTGTCATGTCTCTTTAGACTCTTCTTGGCTGTGGAAATTTCTCAAAATTTCCTTGTTTCTGATGACCTCAAAGGTTTTGATGAGTACTGGTCAGGTATTTTGTAGAATGTCCCTCAAATGGGATTTGTCTGATGTTTTTTTCTCATGATATACTTGGAGTTATCGGTAATTGGGAGGAAGACCACAAATGTACAGTGTCATTTTCATCACATTATATCAAGGATATGTACTATCATATGTACACGATTTATGCCTGTTAATATTATCCTCGATTACTTGGCTGAGGTACTGTTTGTCAGATTTCTCCACTGTAAAACTACTCTTTCTTCCTTTGCATGATCTACACTTTGGACGGAACTCACTATGCACGGTCTACACCTACAGAGTGAAGAGTTATGTTCCTCTCCTTGAAGGAGTATTTATATAAATTATTAGGAATTCTTCTACACGAGAGATATATCTCTTCTCTCCTATTTATTAATTTGCTTAATCATGTACTTTGTAGGTTTACTGAGGATGTCTTTTATCAAGTTGAGGAATTCTCCCTTAACTCCTAGTTTGCTGAGAATTTTTATCATGAATGGGTACAGAACTTTGTCAAATGCTTTTTCTGCCTCGGTGGATATAGTCATATGATTTTTTTTCTTTAGTGAGTTGATATGGTGAATTAATTACATTAATTGGTTTTGAAATGTTGAACCAGGCTTGTATGCTTGGAATAAATCCCACTTGGTTATAATGTGTAATTCTTTTTCTGTATTGCTGTATTTCATTTACTCATATTTTGCTGAGAATTTTTGCAGTTATGTTCATGAGAAATATTGGTCTACACGCTTCCTTTCTTGTAATGTCTTTGTCAGATTTTGGTATTAGGGTAATGCTGACCTCATAGAGTAGGTTATGAGTAGTAGTCTCCCTGCTTCTGTTTTCTAGAAAAGATTGTTGAGAATTGGTATCATTTTGTCCTTCAACATTTGGTAGAAATCACCAGTGAAAACATCTGGGTCTGGTGCTTTCTCTTTTGGAAGATTATTATTGATTCGATTTCTTTAATAGATTATTGATTTTTTTCCTGTGTGAATTTTGGTAGTTTGTGTCTTTCAAGAAATTTTTCTATTTCATCTAAGTTATCAAATTTGGGGGGCATAAATATTCTTTTGTTTACAGTATTCATTTGTTATCTTTTCAAGGTTCATGGCAGCAGTAGTAATGGCTCCTTTCATATTTCTGATATTAGTAATTTGTGCTCTCTTGTTTTTTAGTAAACCGGCTAGAGATTTATGAGGTTTTTAAAAATTTTTTCAGAGAACCAGCTTTTTATTTTGCTGACTTTCTCTGTTGTTTTCCTGTTTTCAATTGCATTGATTTCTGCTCTACATTTTATTATTTCTCCTCTTCTGCTTTCTTCTGTTTTAAATTGTTCTTCTTTCTCTAGATTCCTAAGATGGAAGCTTAGATTATTGATTTTAGATTTTTCTTCTTTCCTGATACATGTATTTAATGCAATAAATTTCTCTCTAAATACAACTTCTGTTGCATGCGACTATTTTGATAAGTTGTATTTTACATTTTGTTTATTTCAAGTATTTAAAAATTTCTCTTGAATCTTCTTTGACCCATGTGTTATTTAGTAATGTGTTCTATAATCTCCAAATGTTTGAGGATTTTTCAGCTATCTTTCTGTCATTGATTTCTAGTTTAATTCCATTGTGGTCTGACAATATGCTTTGTATGATTTCTATTCTTCTAAATTTGTTTGAGTGCTTTATAGTCCAGAATGTAGTCTATCTTAATAAATGTTCCATGTGCGCTTGAGAAGAATGTGTGTTCTGCTACTGTTGAATAAAATATTCTATAAACATCAATTAGATCAAGTCGATTGATGGTGCTGTTCAGGTCAACTGCATCCTATTGATTTTCTGCCTGCTTGATCTATCAGTACTGAAGAGAGGCACTAAAATCTTCAACTATAATTGTGGATTTGTTTATTTCTCCTCATAGTCCTCTCAGCTTTTGCCTTATTTATTTTGATCCACTGTTGTTATTCATATACATTAAAGATTGTTATGTCTTCTTGGAGAATTGATTCCTTTATCATTATGTAATGGTCCTCTTTATCCCTGATAATGTTCCGTGTTTTAAAGTCTGCTTTGTTTGAAATTAATAAAGCTACTCCAGCTTCCTTTTGATTAATGCTAGCATGGTATATCTTTTTCCTTCCGTTTTAACCTATCTGTGTCTTTACATTTAAAGTAGATTTCTTACAGACAACATATAGTTGGGTCTTTTTTATAATCCATTCTCATGATCTGTCTTTTAATTAGTATAAATTTAGACCATTCATATTTAAAGTGATTATTGATATAGTTTGCTTAATATTTATTATGTTTGTAACTGTCTTTTATTTGTTACACTTTCTTTTGGTTAATTTATTTTCCTGTTTTTCTGCCTTCTCTGGTTTTTTTTTTTTTTTTAAAGATTTTATTTTTCCTTTTTCTCCCCAAAACCCCCCAGTACATAGTTGTATATTCTTCTTTGTGGGTCCTTCTAGTTGTGGCATGTGGGACGCTGCCTCAGCGTGGTTTGATGAGCAGTGCCATGTCCGCGCCCAGGATTCAAACCAACGAAACACTGGGCCGCCTGCAGCGGAGCGCGCGAACTTAACCACTAGGCCACGGGGCCAGCCCCTGCCTTCTCTGGTTTTAATGGAACATTTTATATGATTTCATTTTTTCCTCTTCTCTTAGCATTCAATTATGGTTCTTTTTATATTTTTCAGTGGTTTTTCTTATAGTTTTCAATATATATTTACAAGCAATCTAAGCCATCTCTCAACACTATACTGCTTCATGAATAGTTCAAGTTTCTTAAAGAATTTTCCCAGATCCTCCCCTACATCTCTTAAGATATTACGGTCATTCATTCACTTACCCATATGCTATAATCACCCAGTATATTGCTATTATTTTTGGGGAAAAACCCTGTTATCTATTAGCTCAATTAAGAATAAGGAAACTAAAAGATTTTATTCTACCTTCAACTTATTCCTTTTCTGACTCTTCCTTTCTTTACATAGAAAGTTTCTGAGTTTCTAACCTATATCATTTTTCTTCTTCATGGAGAACATCTTTGAATATTTTTTGCAGGAGAGGTACTGTCAATAAATTCTCTCATATTTTTGTCTCTTTGAGAAAGTCTTCATTTCTCCTTTAATTTCAAAGAATAATTTCATCAGATTTAGAATTCTGGGCTGATACAAGTTTTTTTCTTTCAGCATATTACTTCACACCACTACATTTTTCTTGCATGGTTTCTAATGAGAAGTCCAATATAATTTTTTATCTTCATTCCTCTATAGGTAAGGATTTTTTCCTCTTGCTGCCTTCAAGATTTTCTCTTTGTGTTTGGTTTTCTGCAGTTTGAATGTGGTAGATCTGGTATAGATATTTTCATGTTCATTCTGCTTAGTGTTTTCTCAGTTTCCTGAATCTGTGGTTTTTGTGTCTTGTATTAATTTTGGAAAATTCATAGCCATTATTATTTCAAATATTTCTTCTGTTGTATTATCTCTTTCTTCTCATTCTTCTCTAATAATGTGTGTATTACCATTTGAAATTGTCCCATGGTTCTTGAATATTCTATTCAGTTTGCATTTTTTTAATGTTTGTGTTTTAGCTTGGGAAGTTTGTATTGACGTGTCCTTGAGCTCACTTATTCTTTCCTCAGATGTATCTGGTGTATTAACGAGTGCATCAAAAGCAGTCTTCATTTATGTCACTGTGGTTTTTATTTCTACCATTTATTATTGATTCTTTCTTGTAGTTTCTGTGTCTCTGCTTACATTATTCATCTGTTCTTGAATGTTGTCTATTTTTTCTTTAGAACTGTTAACTTATTTATCATTATTATTGTAAATTCCAAGTCTAAAAATTCCAAAATCGCTGTCATATCATATTCTGGTTCTGATGCATGCTTTGTTTATTCAGACTATGCTTCTCCTTTCCTTTTAGCATGACTTGAAAATTTGTACTGAATGTTGGACACGATGTATCAGGTAATCGGAACTGAGGTGAATAGGGCTTTAGCAGGAAGTTTTATATTAATTTTGCAAGGAGTCAGGCTGTCTTTATTGTTTGCTGTAGCTTTAGATATCTGAGGCTTCTGTTTCCACTAGTGCCCTTGTTTTCATCTCTCCTGTTTTCTTTGGGTTTTCCTAAAAGTTCCTTCTTAAACAGAGTCTGAGCCATGCAGCTCTTTCAGATGTAATCCACTTTTAGAGTGGAGCCTCACTGATAGGACGGCAAAGTTCAGGGAAAGGCAGACATTGTGTAATCCTATGATTAGGTCTCAGTCTCTACTAGGTCTCTGTCCCTGGGCTTTGACTTTCGCACATGTTCCTGAGCTTCACATCCCTCCTCCTCTTAGGTGAGACAGAAAGGCTAGAGAGGATAGAGTTGGGTAATTTCCCTTCCCTCACATTGGATAAGGCTCTCATAAAGTCTTTTCTCTTGCTAAATGGGTCTTCGTAATTGAGAATTCGCTGGGCATATGTTTAGATGGTCACTCTCCCTCCACACATCAGAAGTATGAGTTTTCTTTGGTTCTTCACTGTGAGAATGTGATGGAGTTCCTAGAAGTAAAACCCACAGAAGCATGGATACTCTCTACTAAGACTACATGTTGCAAGGACTTGTCACTCTTACTCTAGTCTACACTCCAACTCCAACAATTCATCAAAGTTATCGTTTAAGCATTCTTACCAGTTTATAACTCCAGTGGCTTATCTTCCTAGTAAATTGAGCTTGGCTGTGATTGTCTGTATTTGCCTTTCTTTCCAGATTTCAGAGTGATAGCTGGCCCTGTGACCTTTATTTTCTGATTTGTGCAAAAGAAGTTGTTGATTTTCATTTTTTTCAGCTCCTTTCTATTGTAAAGAGGGGAGTGATATTTTTCAAACTCTTTATATCTTGGACCTGAACTGTAAGTCTGATTCTTCACTCTTAATCACTATGCTCTCCTATAGTGGTTCGCAAACTTTGTCATGCACCAGAATCTCCTGGAGGATTTGTTAAAACTGAGATTGCTGGGCACCTCTCCCAAAGTTTCTAATTAAATAGGCTTGGGGTAGGGCCTGAGAATTTGCATTTATTACAAGTTCCCAGTTAATGCTGATGCAGCTAGTCCATGCACCACACTTTGAGAACCATTGCTCTACTATTTTAGTAGTTGGCCTTAATAGAGTTCTACTCATATTAGTCAGGTAACCAGGAAAATTGATGGTCCAACCAACCTGCTTCTGGAGTTTGACTAAGCTGTTATTGCTCAGTTGAAATCATCCCTATTTTTCTGCTATCCTTGCCGCATTTCCCATTATTGTGTTTTTTGCTGAAGAAGAGAGACTTTTAGCACTACAAATGCTTCTTTTTCTGTGTGTGTGAGGAAGATTGGGCCTGAGCTAGCATCTGTTGCCAATCTTCCTCATTTTTTGCTTGAGGAAGATTGTCCCTGAGCTAATGTCTTTGCCAATTTTCTTCTTTTTGCTTGAGGAAGATTTCCCTGAACTAAGATCTGTGCCCATCTTCCTCTATTTTGTATGTGGGACGCCACCAAGCATGGCTTGATGAGTGGTGTGTAGGTCCACACCTAGGATCCAAACCCTCAAACCCCAGGCCACTGAGGCAGAGTGCGTGAACCCAACCACCAGGCCACCAGGCTGGCCCCCAAAGCTTCTTTTTTATATTACTTTACTGAGTTTTTATTATGTAAAAATATCAATTGTAAATACAAAATCCAAATCTCAAGGAAGGATTTGTGGTAAGTGCCAATCCTATTCCAGAGATGCAAGTAATATGGTATGTAACTTTTCTGTGCAGATTCAAATACATAATACACACACACATATATATATGTATACATGTAAGTATAGTCCTGAAACATGCTTTGTTAAACTTAAGATGTCATGAAATGTTGTTTTATATCAGTATCTGTGGACTACATTATTCAGACAACTACGTAGTACTCTATTTTATGAATGTGCCATAATTTAGTTAACACATTTTTATGTATGGACCTTAGGCCATTTAGTATGCTTTTCTATTACAAAAATTGTAGTACTTGACATCTGTATACAAAGTCTTTCTTTTCCTCTACTGATATTATTGTAGTGTAAGTTCCTAGAATTAGAATTTTTGAGTCAGAGGGCACATACACCTATCCTTACTAATTAACAATATAAATGATGGTATGAGAATACTACCGTTATCCCATGACTTTTTTGAACATTGCAAATCTGGAGATTTATTCTATAAGTGTAGCCAAGGAGCTTGGATAGACAATATTTAAGCCTGAAGACTTGTATTTTGCTTGCTCTTATCTGTGTTCTACCTCTCTCTCTCTCTCTCTCTCCTTCTCTCTCTCTCGCTCTCTCTCTCCCTCTCCCTGTGTCACCTTGATATCACGTGAAAGAGTATGCCTGATTGTGAAGGCAACATTTTTGGTCTGATCTTTACTAGTGGCCTCTGTCCCATTGTTTTAGAGAGAAATCTTAATGGAAAGTGCTTGCAAATGATTTTATGCCTTTGGCTTCTATGATAAGGGTGACGTTTTGTTTCCACTGCTTAAAACTGTTCAGCTAGGGATTCATCCCTGAAAGGCACAAAATTGTGTCTCTCAGTTAAATTTCAGACCTCAGGCAGAAAAGGCTACTTTATCAAAGGTGTTTTCCCTTCCACCTGTTTGCCATCTAGCTCCAATCTGATTTCATATCTATCTTATAGAACTTTGTTGAAAGTGGCAAAGAGCCTTGTACTTCTTTTCATGGAGTGTGGGATCCATTGAGCCCCTTGGGAGGCTCTGCGACAACCTAGTTTCACTTTGTCTTGTGGATCTACAATACCTGGTGGTTCTTCAGATGCTGCACCATAGCAGCTTAAAAATAGAAACCAGTTCAAGAATGATATCCATACATTTGCCCATTTTAAAATTGTATTTTTCACAGTTTCCTCATTGATTTGTGGGAAATCTTTTATATATTTTAAATCTTAATTTTTTGTTAAATATTTCTGTATATTTTCCTTAACATGTTATCTTTTATCTTTAATACTCTTTTTTTCTATAAGAGAAGTTTTAATTTGTTTTTTTCTTTTTAAGAATTGGCACCTGGGCTAACAACTGTTGCCAATCTTTTTTTTTTTTTCCCCTGCTTTATTTCCCAAACCGCTCCCCCTCCCCAGTACATAGTTGTATATCTTAGTTGCAGGTCCTTCTAGTTGTGGGATGTGGGACACCACCTCAACGTGGCCTGACAAGCGGTGCCATGTCCACTCCCAGGATCCGAACCCTGGGCTACTGCAGCAGAGCACGTGAACTTAACCACTTGGCCACAGAGCTGGCCCCTAATTTTTTTCTTTTGTTGAGGAAGACTAGCCCTGAGCTAACATCTGCAGCCAATTCTCCACTTTTTGCTGAGGAAGACTGGCCCTGACTAACATCTATGCCAATCTTCCTGTATTTTTTTTTCATATGTGGGATGCCTGCTACAGCATGGCTTACCAAGCTGTGCCATGTCCACACCCGGGATCCGAACCAGTGAACCCCAGGCCGCAAAAGTGGCATGTGTGCACTTAACCACTACACCACCAGGCCTGCCCCTTAAACATATATATACTCACATTTGCTAATTTTTTCTTATGCATTCGGGATTTTGCATCAGACTTAGAAAGGCATTACTATATCTGTAATTAATTTTAAAATATGTTCTACTACTTTTTAAAAATTATTTTACTTTTTAGAGAAGTTTTAGGTTCCCTACAAAATTAAGTGGAAAGTACAAAGAATTCTCATATATCCCTGCCCTTCACACACATATACAACCTCCCCCACTATCAGTATCCCACACCAGAGCAGTACATTTGTTACAATCAATGGATGTACTTTGACACATCATCATCCAAAGTTTATAGTTAACATTAAGATTTATTCTTGGTGTTATTTATTCCATGGGTTTTGAAATGGTTGGTGACATTATCCACCTTTATAATATCATACAGAATAAATTTCACTGATCTAAAAATCCTCTATGTTCTTTCTGCTCAGCCTCCCTCTCCTGTAAGCTCTGCCAGCAACTGATCTTTTTATCATTTCATAGTCTTTCCTCTTCGTGCATATCATATACTTGAAATCACAGAGTTGAAATCAGCCTTTTCAGATTGGCTTCTTTCACTTAGTAATATGTAGTTTAGATTTCTCTATGTTTTTTCCTGGCTTGTTGGCTCATTTCTTTTTAGCATTTTAGCATTTAGCATAACATTCCTTTGTGTGGATGTTCCACAGTTTATTTAGCCATTCATCCGCTGAAGGATATCTTGGTTGCCTCTACGTTTTGACAAGCATGAATAAAGCTACTGTAGACATCTGTATACAGGTTTTTGTGTGGATGTATGTTTTTTTTACTTCCTTTGGCTGAATACCAAGGAGTGCATTTACTGGATCATATAGTAAGATTATGTATAATTTTGTAAGACACTGCCAGACTGTCTTCCAAAGTGGCTCTGCCATATTACAGTTCTACATGCAGTGAATGAGAGTTCCTGTTGCTACACATTGTCATCAGCATTTGATATTGTCAGTATTTTGGATTATAGCTATTCTAATAGGTGTATAGTGGTATCTCATTTTTATTATTTTTTTCTTGACTACAATATTTATTAACACAAGTTTATAGTAGCCACATGGAGTTTAGGGTAAAGAATAAAGAGTGTCTCTGAGCCCTGTCTGATAGATCCTACCAATGTAATAGATGGCATTTTGTGTTATGTTAATGGGCTATCCTTTATTTTTATTTATTCTAATTATTTTATTGAGGTCACATTAGGTTATAACATTGTGTAAATTTCAGGTGTACATCATTATATTTTTGCTTCTGTATAGACTGCATTATGTTCACCTCCAAAAGTCTAGTTTTCGTCCGTCACCATACATATGTGCCCCTCATTATTGTTTTAATTTGAAATTCGCTAATGACATACAATACTCAACATCTTTTTATATGCTATTTGCCATCTCTGTATCTTCTTTGGTGAGGTGTTTTTTCAGGTAGTTTGCCTATTTTTAAAGTAGGTTGTTCATTTTCTTATTGTTTTAAGAGTTCTTTGTATATTTTGGATAATAATCCTTTATCAGATATGTCTTTTGTAAATATTTTCTCTCACTCTGTGGTGTGTCTTCTGCTTTTGACATTATCTTTGGCAGGGCAGAAGTTTTTAATCTTCATCAAGTCCATTTGTATCAATTATTTCCTTCATGTATCATGCCTTTGGTGTTTTCTTCCACTACTTCTTAAAATTGCTATCTTTTTCCTTTGTCTTATTTATACTGTATCTAGCTTTGAAATATATCCAGTATCTGATCTTTTCTAACTCGGTTGATTACAATTTAGCCCAAGCATCATCATCTGATGCTAGTTATTGCAGTAGATTTCCAGCAGACCTGCTTCCACCCTTTCTCCGAACAGTCAAGTTGTTAAAACCGAGAACATCACAACTGCTAACACTTTAGCTCAAATCCTCTAAAGGCTTCCCACATTACATCTACAGGGCCCTTGTCATCCTGTTTCCCCCCCGTCTCATGTCGTATTACTTTTTCTTGTGCTTTCTCTTTTCTGATGGTTGGCCTCCTTGTTCTGTGTGCTGTTTCTTCTGTCTAGAATGTTCTTACCTAAGAAATCCCAATTTGCCCCTCCTGTCTTTCAGATTGCCTCCTAAAATAGGCCTTTTTTGATCATCCCACCCAAAAGAATACCCTTTGAAACCAGTATTTCATAGAACTTTTTATCACTGACATAGTGTATACTTATTTGTCTATTGTCAATCTCCTCCAAATAGAATATAAACCCCATGAAAACAAAGATTTGGTCTGTTAACTGCTATATTCTCAGTCCCTTTAAGGACTAAGTGCATATCTGGCAGGTGGGAACACTCCTTGAGACAAACATCTCATAACTATCCTGAGGATGTTAATCTGAGGTGGGGATGGGAGCATGCTGGGACAGGCTTACTAGATAAATCATAGTTGAGGAGTGGTGTCATATTTGATGATAAAAAATAATTGCTGAATGTTAGGTCCAAATAGTATGATACTTGTAAATGGCACTACAGTTCCAAGCCAATGTTAATTGATAAATGTTTGATTTGTAAAGTGCAGGAGAGTGGGGTGCATGAATAAGCTTCAGGGGTCAGAAGTAAAGTCTTGCTGACTAGTCCATACAGCTTGTTTGCCTTAGGGTAGACCTAAAGGCTTAAACCTTGGGGACACTGCTATCTCCCTAGGAAGTTGGCATAAATTCCCCTGGGATTAAGAAGACTTAAAGTTACGCCTGAAATTTATCTCCTTTTGATAAAAACCAACCTTTGTAATAAGCTAAGTTCAATTGGCCGAGAATTGCATCGTTATATTTCCAGTTTGGCTTTCAAAGTTATGACACTTTGCCAAGTGGTTTGGACATTTGCTAGTTTCTAAAACCTTTTCAAAAATATTTTTGAACATTAGAGTTTTTAAAAGAACAAAGCAAAAATTTTTTTTAGCTGGAAATAAAGCCACTGTTTTTCTATAGTAGCATAATATATTAAAATTTTGTGTAATTTGAACTTTTAAGTTGACTATTTGGAAATTTGCTAAGCAGAAGGGTTTTCATATCATTTGTTCTGATAAATATTTGTTCATTTTTTATCTGGCATGCTAGATAAGATGGAAAATAAGCCTTTGTTTTAACAAAATCTATTTAAAGTTTTTCTTAAAAATTCTAGTCTTGATTTTCCTTAAGGAGATCAATTTCATGCTCAAAGAGTTCTTTCATTCCGTTTTATTCAAGTGAATTATTATAAACTGTAGATACTTTAAATAAATCAATAGTTACAAGCAAATTGTAAGAACTAAAATTACAAAATTCAAATTATCAAAATTACAAGCAAATTGTAAGAGCTAAAATTACAAAATTCAAATTATCAAGATTAAAACTCCAAAAATCCTGATATGTAGAACTGTCTAGCCATACAATGTATCTAAAGATGTGCTATTTGAAAACTCGAAATGGGAAATACTAAAGTAGAAATTGACCTAAGCTTAAACATCAGCTCAGTGACATTGAGCTTAGTGTCCTGTTTCCATCTTTCATGCAACATATTATAAGGTCATATTTTAAAAATATATAGATTATCCTAGAGGGAAATCTTTTTCATGTCTCGTTCATCTGTTTCTGAGTTGTGAGCACTTGGTTACTGTTGCCTGAAAATCAGAAGGAAGGTATTTTGAATACCTTCAAAGATATAGTTAGTAATTGAGGATAGTCAGTTTAAATGTAGGCAGTGGTTAACATGTTCTCAGAATTAAGGTGCTCTTTAAAAACCGATTCCCTTTTAGGGGCATTATCAAATCCAGAACTGATTAAGCAATCAAACTCTGCTCTAGTTTCAGAGCAAAATGTTAGCCATTCTGCCACTCATTCTTTCTTTTATTACACCTCATTATTGTCTCTTTAGATTCTTTCTTTCTGTTCCGAATGATTTCCTGCCTTATGGCCATCTAAGGAACATAGCGGAAGGGTAAAGAATTAATTAAAGTTCTAATGGTGCAATTAGTAGTAAGTGTGAACTGTTAAAGCATTTCCTCAGATGTTTTATGGCTTGTGAGACATCATCTTCACCTCAACCTACAAATACTGACCACCTGTTATCTATTACCATCACATTCTATAAGCAGACTGACGGAAACCAATCTGGTCTCCAGTGATTGGACTACTGAAGCAATTGACAGGCAGTTTCCACAAAGGTAAACTGTGCAAGCTAAATGAGATGGTAAATAGAAACTCAGGCAGGTGTTTAATGGAGAAATACTATTAAAACAACCGAGAAGCTGTAAAGTGAATGTATTGTTTATGCATATTTTTATGGTATCTTCAGTTTGTTTCAGTGTTTGAAGACAGCAACTTCAAAACCAATATTCTATGTCATACATTTGTAATTACCAATATGAGCTCATAACTCGAGTCAAGAAGCACATTGCACTCAGGAAAGAAAGTTTGTTGTAAAAGAAGTTTGTTGGTGTTAAACCAGTCCTGGTTTAGAAAGTAAAAGTGGGTGGTGATGCTATATACTCAGGGGATGCTTTCACTTAAACTGGATGAAGTAAATAAGCTTAAAGAGAAAATAAGTTCACTTAGAAGGGAAAGCATGAATTAGCAGCGTTCACTGAATTAAGGCTATTTGTTGCTATGATGTCCTACAAGATTTCTTCTAGGTGCTGAATAACACTGAATTTCTAATATGACTTCTTCAATTATTGATTTGTTGCATGTCTGTTCTCTAGGAAAGTCAGATGAAGATCAGCATGACAGTATTTATAGGCTGCATCTCATCTGGGGGATGTAATCCATCTTCGTTAAGTTCAGTAAAAGTGATAGATGGCGTTTGGCAGGGTAATGATGTGATCGCTCTACCAGCGCCTCTTTAAATCATAAGCTGTTGCTTTCTGTTGTGTAGATATTTAATCAGTTATACACCCCATTACTGATTTAATTCAGAATGTCAATGGCAGGTGAGTAATGTGAATATTTGTATATTAATATCATATTGTATTAATGCTCCCTTCGTTTAAATATGCTATTCATTTAAAAATCATAAACTGTTGCTTCATGGGTAGAATAAATTTAATCGAGATGTGAGGCATCTGACACCTTCAGTGTTTTAATTCAATGTGTCAGTGAAAAAACGTGTTTCTTTATATCTCTGTTGTGCTTTCTTGACTCAATGGATTATTTGACAATATCAGTACTTTTTATGAGTGGTAAAAAAAAAAATTCTGTTAATTCATACCCTATGAATATGCACTTTAATTTTCAGATTACAATAGAAGAGTGGAACTTTGAGAAAATAAGGCCAGAGCATTAATTTTTATATAGAAAACCTAGCTACAATTTAATGGAGATACACTATTAAAACAATCTCAGAAGTTTCTCAACATTTTTAGTTTTCCTTTTAACTTTATGTTGATTTTAGAGTACAGGATGATTTTAATATATAAAAAATCTGGTGTACAATATTCTAACCTGACTTTAGGGGATAAATAATTTGAATAACTACTATTTATATATTTATACTATTTCACATTTCTGTTCTCAAGTATATTATTCACACGTTACAACAAAGAAATATTTATAATTAAAAAAATTCTTCTTTTTGTAGGAAAACTTTGTGGCATCACTGTCTTTTGAAGACCTTTATGCTAACTATAGAATCTCATGTTGATTCCAACACTTAGAAACTTAAAATAAACATCCATAGAAAAATCTGAACACGTTTTTCAATGAAGTTTAGTGATTCTACGTAATTAAGTGAAGGAAATTTTTCTTAATTTATAAGCAGACTCATGCATAACTTTCTGTCAACATTGCTTTCTTCTAGACATTTAAGCAAGGGGAATAATTGCAACATTTCCTAAAACAGGCCTCCAAGCCTTCTGGGAGCTTCCTCTAGGAAGTTTGTCGTACACGTAAGCAGTTGTGCATAAGTGACACTGACTAACTGACAGACTAAACAAATTCCAACTTAATCGCATTGAACTTTACAGCCGTCATTTCCATGTCCTCTCTTAACCAACTCCATAGCTGTCATTTTTGATGACACAACCTTCAAATTAACTTGGAATTGAGAAACAGCCTTACACTATTAACATGACAGGCTACCTTTGTATTTTTATCAAGATTCATCATCTTCTCAGAAGACTACACCAATATTTTTTTTTTTGAGGAAGATTAGCCCTGAGCTAACTACTGCCAATCTTCGTCTTTTTGCCGAGGAAGACTGGCCCTGAGCTAATATCCATGCCCATCTTCCTCTACTTTATATATGGGACACCTACCACAGCATGGCATGCCAAGTGTTGCCATGTCCACACCCAGGATCTGAATTGGTGAACCTTGGGCCACTGAGAAGTGGAAGTGCAAACTTAACCACTGTGCCATGGGGCTGGCCCTGACACCCTAGAAAAATCAAAGTGAAAGAAAGGGGAAAAAGAGGGAAAAGAAGGAGAAAGAAAAACATGTATTCTTCTGACTGCAGCAAACTGATAGGTTTTAAACCTATAGGAAAAGTTTATGTTGTTAAAAACGCCTACATTGAAGGCATGGAGTTGTTATTTAACCAAACCATCAATCTATCATATTTGTTTATTTGACACTTTTTTTTGGTCATAAGCACCTTTTATGTCTTCATTTATGTCAAAGATTTAAATATCTTCTTCATTTTCTCTGTGAAGCTTCTGTAATCTGTAAAGTGAAAGAAAGAGGGAATGTTGTTTTGTTTTACTTATAATGTATTGAAAGCCTCTGCATTGCCATAATAATGCCAACATTTATTTCTGTAATGCTTCTTTCTAACAAACCATAAACTTTACGTAGAGCTAATCCCATTTATCTTCATAACCTGCTTAGAGTAGTTAAGGACCTGCTGGTTATTAACTCCATTTTATAAATGAGAAATGAGATGATATGGGGACTCCCTCCTGGTCACTCAGTCAGCTAATAACACTGGTTGGATTAAAAATTTGTTTTCAGTCTTTGCTCAGGACCTCGACGGCCCTGAGCTTCACCTGGTTTTCACTGGGACAGACTCTGAGCCATTCCACTCCTTTTTATAGCCATCTTTGCCATTTCTGTGATTAATTAATTTCTTGGAAAAAAAAGAATACTATATAGGTGTGTATATGTATATACACATATATATATGTATATATATGCAAATATGTGTGTATATATATACACACACACACAACCAGATTCTAAATCATTATCAATAAATGCTTGTCAAGCTACAAAAACAATCCATGCTGCAATTATGCTAATTATTCAATTTTCAGATTCTTGAGATGAGGAGTGGTTTTTGGGAAGTACAGGAATCAAAGGTCACATATCTGCAACTGGTCTTTTATGTGTATTTCCGTCAGAATAGCTATTTAGATGTCTTTGGGTAACCCTTTTACAAAGAGAAAATAATTATTTCCCCACCACATCACCATATCTTTTTAGATTTTTATTTTGTTAAGATCTTAAACTCCATCCCCCAATTCTAACTCAAAGTTTTTATGACCGCTATTTCAGCCCTCTTTGAGGGGACTACTTTTTCACCACCTTCCCACCCCGCTATCCCTTCCCAGCGCTCTTGACCTCAGGCTCATCAACAAGGAAACAAACTTTAAAAATTTGTATTGAAAATAAATTGCTTTGGGCACAGGAAGAGTTTCTTTTAGTTATATTCCCTAAGTTCTTTTGTTCCAAAGATTAGCAAGTTTTCTGTTCTTTTTAATTTTTCTCTTTTGTGTTTCTAACTTGTTCTGGCATGGCACAAAGAAATATTTTTTCCTTTTTCTTCTACAAGGCATATCTTCATTTTTTATTAATTTTCTCAACTCTTCCTGTGTAATGGGGAGGTAGAGGATTATTGAATTTTTCAGTTGAATCTATTTTTTGTCACATAATTCCTTCTATTGTCATTGAAGAGCCTTGAAATTTTCCATATATATTGCATCTTCCCTGTATGCAAGGAAAAAATAATTCAATAAAAAAGTATTCATTTTTACATTGTGCCATTTCCTTTCTTTGAGAGATTTGATATTTGTCACTCTTAGTCCTAGATTTTTCTGCGGAACTCTCATTGCTATGGAACTCACTTTTTTTGTAATTTTTTTAAACATTGACACCTGAGCTAACATCTGTTGCCAATTTTCTTTTTCTTGTTCTCTTTTTTTCTTCTTATTCTTCTTCCCAAAGTCCTATACAGTACATAGTTGTATATTCTAGTTGCAGGTCCTTCTGGTTGTGCTATGTGGGATGCCTCCACAGCATGGCTTGATAAGCAGTGCCATGTCCATGCCCAGGATCCGAACTGGCAAAACCCTGGGCCACCGAAGCAGAACAGGCAAAATTAATCACTCTGCTACAGGGCTGGCCCCACTTTTTAATTTTTTAATCTATCTTCAGTCTTCTCTTTTTTTGAGGTAACATTGGTTTATAACATTACATAAATCTCAAGCATGCATCATTATAATTTGACTCCTGTGTAGACTACATCATGTTCACCACTGAAATCTAGTTGTCATCTGTCACCATACACATGTGCTCCTTTACCCCTTTCACCCTCCATGGTACCCTTTTCCCCTCTGGTAACCACTAATCTGTCCTCAGTATCTACATGTTTGTTTATTTTCTACATATGAGTGAAATCATACAGTAATTGTCTTTCTTCATCTACTTTATTTCACTTAGCATAGTACCCTCAAGGTTTATCTATGTTGTTGAAAATGGCAAGATTTCATCCTTTTTATGGCTGAGTAGTATTCCATTGTGTATATATATATATATATATATATATATATATATATATATATATACCACATCTTCTTTATCCATTCATCCATTGATGGGCACTTAGGGTATGTTCATTGCAGCATTATTCATGATAGCCAAGACTCGGAAGCACTTTTTTAAAAAAATTCCATCTTAATTTGTT
This sequence comes from Equus przewalskii, assembly GCF_037783145.1. NCBI lineage: Eukaryota > Metazoa > Chordata > Mammalia > Perissodactyla > Equidae > Equus > Equus przewalskii. Next base: position 23,411,365 of record NC_091847.1, on the reverse strand, counting down.
CACTTAAGTTTTAAAGCAAAATATCTTTCTTTTTATTAAACCCTTTCTTCTCCAGTAATATATGCATGCATTCAATAAACTTTTGAACATAAATATTTTCATATCTCTCTCTCACTTATTTTGTTATCACTGAATAGTAAATAATGATGTTGGTAAATGAATGTCAAAACTGGTGTGTACTTACAGAATGAAAACTCAAAGAAGAAATATTTTTCTTAACACTAAGACTGTTTTAAAAAGGTTAAAAGGCAAGAACTAGATTTTAGCTCACAGGATTTCCTAGGCTTGTAATGCACTTTTATTCTATTCTGCATGCCTATGTGTATTTGTTTTTTTTCTCTTTATATCTAAAGAATAAAAGGAGAATCCTCAACAATTTTAAAAGACTTCCTGCCTAAGTAAGATTTTTGGAAAACCAGATGGTAAGTTCAAGGAAACAATAAATACAAATCTGAGGAATACTAGATTTTTCAAAGGAAAATTACTTTTTAAATTTTCATGAAAAATAATTATAATTATTTTCTTGACAATATGGATGTTAAGAGCAGGGGAAAGGAAGTGAAAAATTACAAAAGGTTGGTCAATGTAAATTCAGTTGGGCCAGCTGTGTCTGCCAGCTGGCAGTTATCAACGTTAGGATTCTATCCTCCCACAGAGACTGGGAGAAAAAACCCCTCTCCTTCCTGTGATTATGTTTCAAAGGAATGGCTTTTAGGTTCTTGAGAAAGACACTCTTGAGTTGTCGGAGATACATATACCTTAAAAGAGACAGAGGAGCTCCTTTTAGTAAAATGTTCTAAGAAAGGGTGGTCAGGGGTCTGCTAGGAAGTGTTGGCTGGCACCAACAATGAAGTCTTCTGGCATCCTTGATCTTCCTCAGCAGGTACATTAAGGGGCTAGGGTCATCCTAGGGATGCTGCCTTCAGCTATTAGAAAATAGGTTAGTGCTTGTTTAATTTTTTATTGTGAGGGACAGGGGGCGGATGAAGTCATTTGTGCTGAGAGTCTGCTCTTTTTATAGGCCAAGTTTGTGATCTAGTCAAGAAGAGGGCACAGAGGAGCCTGGCTAGATGAGAATCATTGTCAGGGATCAGCGTGATGATGCTTATAGTTGGAGCCATGAGCCATCTTAGATTCACTAAGAGCCTTGGGGAATACTCATAATAGGGAATAAGAGGAGGAAGTAGTAGATATAAGGAGAAACACAGTAATGAATATGATCATGAAAATCAAGCAAGGAGAGTATTATCAGAAGAAATAAAAAAGAATGAGATACTGTAAAGTGTGGCATGTAAATCACCAAGACATCACTGACTTGTGTCAGGAAGAGCAAAAGGCCACACTAAAGTTGTACTAGATGAATTGGTCCATGATTCTTTCCCCTCCTTCAATAATCTTCCATTTCCTAAAGGCAATTATGAAAAGTAAATTGAAGAATGATCCAGCATTAGAAGAATTATGATGAGAGACCCAGAAAGGCATGAAAGTTGAGGCTAGGAGTAAAGACATCATTAAAATGATTGACCATGTTGTCCATGTTTTGGTAGGACAGTGATCATAATCTGAGGCAGTAATTAATTGCAGGATGAAACACAGATTTCGTGCTCAAACTTGTAGATGCAAACAAGTGTTCAGTTTAGTTATAATGAAAATCCTGACAAATAAGAAGCTAAGGGATGGGAGAGGATGAGAACCCAGTTGAGACTCAGAGATGGTGTTGTTGATGGAGAAAGCCATAACAGTTGAGAAATGCTGAAGAGAAATAAATAAAAGCTCTGATAAATTTTAGGTCACTAAGAATGATAAAAAGGAGATGAAGGGAGGAAATAGAGAAGTTTTAAAAGTTTGTTCAGATTTGAATGTAGCAATTAACGGTGGTGAGAAACAGAAATTTAAAAAATGAGTTGCATAGACTCAAATGATCAGCGTTAAAGAGTAGGTAGAAATTTGAAGATATTTTGGTTAGAATGCCTGTGGGACCGAAGTAAATGTGGTGGTGTAAGCTTGTTTGGAAAAGCACATGTACTTCAATTAATTTTTAGACTTCTTAAAATCTATACCACATAATATGGCACTTAATTAATAGCATGTTAATGAAAAAAAAAGAGGATTTTTCTTCTGGTAGATTCTAGGGTTCACCTTTTTGAATAACTCTTTCTCTATAGGGCTAGGCACACAGTAAGTGCTCAATAAGTAATTCTCCTTATTATAATTGCTTGTGATTGGGGTATTTGCAGGGAATTTAACACTGTTTTATTTTGCTTTAAACATTAGTTGTGTGTTTATATGTATACACCTTCCACTCCATTTAAAGTCAATTTTATTTACTTAAACCACATTTCAATGTGAAATACCTTTTAAGGTGAGCCTTTATTTTTTCCTGTTGGTATTTTTCGTTGGCAGACCAAATGGCTTTTTCTTGCATTATGTTATTTTAACCTTGTGTGCACATATAATATATACTATTTTTATGTAATGAACTTCTTAGATGTGTGTAGCAAACACAAAACTCTGAGTACATCACTTGGCTTTTAAAGATCAGAGAATAATCTCCCTTTATTTAAATAGTCCTAATACCTTTTTATATTGAGTTACATGTTAAAACATTCTATTATTTCCTAGAGATCAAATGTTTCTATCAGTCTCTTAAATTATTTTCTATTTCCAGTACTAATTTCTATCCTCTTTCATTGCAAAACTTGGCAGAGAATCAAACCTCTTTTTCTATGATCCTTATCATCTGGAATAGCCTTTCTCTGTTTTCTTGCTTCATTAACTGCCTATCTTAAAAAACAAAAAAAACCCTTCTATTTATGTCTTAACTTCCTTCCCTATTTCTCTCTCTGTTTGTCTCCTTCACATTACGTGATCAAAATTTATATTGTCTAATACTTTAATTTTCCAATAGTCCCACCACTTTTCTACCTAAAAGATCATCAAATATTTACATTATCATCCTACAAGTAATACTAAGACTAAAAGATACAGTAAATGGATCAAATGTCTGAGCTTATTCCAAGGGAAGAAGATAAATAAACTGGAGCCTGACATCTTATAATAAAGAGAGAATTCTGTTTACAAATGTAGATTGTGGCCACTTAGAGTTCAGAAAGCTACTCCTATAAAGCTATAATTTCTAGTATTCTACTTGTAGAAAAATGGGGATGATAATTTATCCAACAGAGCACCAACCTTGGTAAGCATAATTCTCTGTAGCCTTGTGTAGAGGAATGCAACAATAACAACATTACTGACATGTATTAAGCCCTTTATGTTAAGCACTGTTTAAACACTTGTTGTATGTTAACTCGCATAATCATCCCAGGTGCCTTATGAATCTGGTACTATTATTATTCCCACATTAAATACAGGGAAATGGAAATACAGAACAGTTAAATGAATTGCTCCTGGTCGTATTTCTGGTAAAGTGATAGTGCAGGTATTCAAAGTCATTATCTGAATCCAGAGTTTGTGCTCTTAATTATTACCCTATTATTACCCTATATGCTTCTTCAATATTTCAGGTCTTAGGCATATAAGAATTAAAGCATAAATACACAGACCCTGCCTTCAATGGATTAATATAGTAGAAATTCATGTTGGTTATTCCACAAATAATTTCAGTTGCTTGCTCTGTGCCTGGAACTTTGTTCATTGTGGGGGATACAACTGAGAACAAGCTAGGCATGTTCCCTGCCCTCACTCCTGTGACGTGACAGACAAAAAGAACACAACCAGCAAACAACATTCTCGTGGATTATGAAGGAAACAAACAAGGGGCAACGAAAAAGAATATATAAACATATAGATGGTATTTAATTTCATGGGAATAGATCAGATAATGTAGAAGAGAGAGTAGAAAAGGAAGAGAAGAGGACCCTAAATGAAACCCTAGATAATGTCTACATTTGAAGGTTGGGTTTAGGTGTTGTTGGCAAAGGAACCTGGGAAAGAGACACCAGTGAGACATGAGAAAAACAGGAGAGAGCATGTCAAACAGACAAACTGAAAACAACTCTTGAAAGGGTTTTAAGAGGATGTAAGACAGTTAACAACTGCTTAAGTAACTAGGCAGTATGAAGTACCGTACATTGGATTTAGCAGTAGAGAAATTGCTGGTTATCTTGAAAAGGATAGTTTCAGTGTAGTTGTTGTAAAAGAAGTCAGGTGATGCTGTAAATGAGAGGCCTGTATGTTGTAGAAAAAGAGCAGAGAAAACAACAGGACCAATGTCCTTGAGAAGGAGAGAGAGGATAGCATAATCCAGAGAAAAGTAGTGAATTTCCCTGTTATAGGAAGACAGACACTTCTTCTCTTAACAGGAGGGGGCAAGACAATGGAGGCAGAGTTATAGGTTTGGTGGGAAGCTAGAGGGTATGTTTCTGATGAATTTTAGTATCGATAGAAACTACACTGGAAATCTTGCAAGTAATTGATTCCACGATTTTATTTTTTCCATCTAACTTTGTGTTTTTGTCAAAGAATTTTTGTTGTTAGTGCCATCAAGCAGACTCTGACTCCTAGTGACCCTGTGTACAGCAAAGCAGAACCCTGCCTGGTCTTTTTGCACCATCATCTTCCAGTCCTTTATCAGACAATGCTCCACTGCTATTCATAGGGTTTTCATGGCCAATTTTTCAGAAGTGGTGGCCAGGTCCTTCTTCCTAGTCTGCCTTAGTCTGGAAGCTCCTCTGAAACCTGTCCACCATGGGTGACCCTGCTGGTGTTTGAAATACTGGTTGCATAGCTTTCAGCATCACCACAACATGCAGCTGCCACAGTATGATAACCGAAAGACAATGGGCTGGTGTCATTCCCTGACCAGGAAACAAACCTGGGCTGTGGAGGAGTGTGCTGAATCTTAACCACTAGACCACCAGGGCTGACTTGTCAAAGAATACAAAGTATCTATTTAAAATATTAACAATGGAACACCCCATTAGTTAAAGATGAAACTAGAGGATTTATTATGACATTGATCTCTTAAATTTATCCACTTGATAATGTAAATGAATTTATACTCTCTTAAATAGTTAATGTCTTCATGCAATCCGTAATTATAAGGCTTAAACATTTTTGAAAGATTAGTCTCTTAATTAATTTGTTAATCTCATTACTTTTTCTTGGATTCCTGATAACAAAAGCTCTAAAATCTAAAGACAAATTACTATTCAAATTCATATTATTCTATGAAGCATTTCACCCTCTAATTACTATTGAAAAGATATCCCCTCAAAAAGACATGTTGCTGTCTGTCTTTGCTTAGTTGCTCTGTGCTCCAACAAATTACTTCAGCTTTTCTGAAGGGGACAAGCTATTATATAAGAAGTGCTTTTAACTGGAAAAGGGACTTGGAGTCTAAAAATCAAGATAATTTACTATTATTCTTGGTTTTCTAAAGCCATTAAAAAACTAGTTTGTTACTTAAACTTGTTTGTTCTAAGTATTTTAGTGATTTAGAAAAGAATTATTATTCGATTTTAATTATTTAAATATAGCTTAAAGACAGATACTGGATCAAGTTATTTACGTATGATGTGTAAAGAAACAAATTTGACATCAGAATATGAAGGAAGGTTAGCTTGTACTGAGTCTCATTTCCTCTACTCCACTCTGCTCCACAGAAATCCATCAATAAGAGGCAGCAAAGAAGCTAATACAGATAATTTTGCTGTGAGTCACAATGGCGTAGAACGGATGACACTGATTCAAGTCAGAGTGAAATCAAGGTCTGAAATCACAAACTAAAGGGTTAATATTAAAAAAGTTAGAAGGCAGAATCAGACAAGAGAAAATGGTTGTAGAACAAGGAAGAATACTGAAGGAGCAAGTGAGACTGAATCAGAAGCAAACGAAATGATATGTTTAAAAAATGGCTGTCAGTAAGGCTCAACCATGTATTTGAAGAAGGAAGGGCAGAGTTGAAAGAAAGAAAGAAAAAGAAGAAGAGGAGGAGGGAGGAGGAGAAGGAAAGAGAGGGAAGGAGAAGGAGTAAGAGAGGAAATGCCTACATTATTAATGGCTGGGTAAGATGCGATGCTTTTAGTGCTGAAGTCAGCATTGTAACTGAATTCAATTTAGAGGGCTCTTGTTCATTCTGGGATGGAAATCATAAGAGCATTAGAAGCTACATGTATGTGTTCTGTCTAATTAATTATATGCACCTCATTTATTATTTAACTAAACGTGCACAACTGACAAGTGTACAGCAAATACTTTTTCTTGAAGTTGCTAATTTATTACCAGAGAGTAGCTCATCAACTGGATATGATGCTGAATTGTTAAGAACCCAAGTATACTCGTGCTATTTCTAGATTCCCATTTTTATGCTCTCAAGACTGTTTTTGAAGTTGTTTCTCTTCTTTTTCTGCATAAAAAAATGCCCACATTTTATGGCCCATTAAAAATAATGCAATATAATAATAAATTTAAAGCATTAGCCATTAATAAATTAGGAAGTTATCCTCTGAAGAGTATTATTTACAAAAAGAATTTAAACAAAGAATACCTGGAGATGCCTTAAACCAAGAGAACACATATCTAATGATGGACCTTGAGAAAATTCAAAGTACACTTGAGTCTTAGTTTACATAAGAAGGTCTTCCCAGTTTCTCTCATATCATATTAAGAATTTATCGTCTATTCTAACTGTTTATAAGTGAATAGCTGTTGAGACTGTTTTGCATTGTGTGAATTGATTGAGGGAAATGATGATTTTATTCAGACACCTGGAAATAGAGAGAGACAATTCATTCTCAAGAATGTTCTAGCTCATGACTTTGGCCTGAAGAGTTCCCCCACTTTCTCACAAAGAAAATGAGGATGGATTCCAAGTCACTTTCTAATTATATTTCTCAAAGAAAGTCTGTCTGTACATATCAGGTCTCCTAGCCTCTGCCTATGGTATACAGTATGACATACCTGAGGGTTTCAGAAAACTTGGAGTTCATGTTTTTCCTGGGAGCTCCAGCATACCAAAGCTGGCTTAATCTTGTTGAGTCAGTTTATCAGCAGGTACTCTTGAAGGAATGAGACCAGTATAATTACTCATGTGCTCAATTTTTTCATCACTTACATTTCTTTGCTTCTGTTAGTGGTGACACAAGATAGAGGTATTTGTTGAGATGTGTCTGAGTCTGTGTAAATTTCAGCTGAGCCTGGGGTTCAGGCTGAAACTCAGATCTTTAATGTTTTTAAACCTGAAAAAAATCCAACAAGACACAATGAGTAAGATTAAGAAAAAACAATACACTGTCACTTAAAAGCTTCAAGCTGTTTGAATTTGCTTCAATACTCCCTTAGGGCAAATTGTTCCTTTGTTTTGGGAAAACCAAGTAAATAGGTCTGTTTTGTTATGCAATGTAAAGCAAAGACTTTCTTCTAGCATGGAAATATTTGAGATGCTCTGATTCCAGGGAATTAAAACTGCTTTGAAGATGATAGTAAAAGCTTGTCTTTGTTAAAAATAAATTACACATCTGTAAACAATTTTGCTTTTGGAAAAAAATGTGTTTTAGTTCAGTAGGATTATGAGAACAAAGAGAGACTGGTATAGAGTTATTCCCCCATTTAAACCTTTTGAATGTGTTGGGTCTCCTCTTGTTAGAGGGGTGAGTACTTGAAGTTAACGGATGGATCCACATTCGTGAAAGATAAGCTTCATTGCAAAACTTCAGGCACAAGTAGAGTCAAATTCAGGTGGTCAAGAATGGTGCAGTTTTATAGATATGTTCATTCATTGGAACCCACATCATGAGTGGCTACTGGGATTGGCATCTTCTTTCCATTTTATATCTATTTATTTTTGTACATAATAGAACTATTGATTTTGGTTTACTTATTTATTTATTGCCTGCCATCTTACTGAACTCTATTGTTTTTCAGTGAATTCTCTATGTTTTCCATGTGTTTAGTTATAAAAAATATTTTTTTTCCAGCAGGATTGCTTCTTGTTTAAATTTTTAGACTATAATGTAGATTTTTAATTTGTTTAGTTTTTAGTAAGTTAGATTGGTGAAAAAAAAGTTGAGCTTTTTAATAGTTAAAGAATTTAAGAATATAAATATTCAGGGCAAAGCGGACAGGTAAAACCTATTGCTATGGTTTAGTTGTGATCAGAGTTGACACGTCAAATATTTGGGAGCCTGTCCTGGGCCCTTCTAAATCTGAATAGATATGTGATTGTTCAGATCATACCCCGGCCAGTACCCTTTTTACCAAACCAGATTCGTTTTGCCCACTGCATGATTATGCCAATCACAGAGACAACAAATTTGCAAAGAGAAAGGGTTTAATCATGAGGCAGTCAAGCCAGGAGATGGGAGAACCAATCTCAAATCTGCTTCTCCGAAAAATGGGGATTAGGGATATTTACGGGATAAAGAGGCAGAGTGGTCCGAAGTGGATATGGAGGAAAGGAGAAGTAGGTAATTGATGATATGCACAAGCATAGTCAAGATTCATGGTGCTTCACAGGATGCATGTTCACAAATTGACGACGTTACCATGATCTAAGGGTGGAGTTTTCAGCTCCTTGATGTCAAAGGGTCACCTATGGGTCATCACACTGGCTCAGTTGATGAGGTGGTGGTTCTAACCAGCCTGAACTAGACAAGGAGTCAACTCTCAGTTCCCAAATAACTCAAGCACCTGTTACCATGGTGACCCAAGCATCAGAGCTGTTATCTGTAGGGTGGTTTTCAGTAATGCGTTATCTACTTTTGCAAACAGACAACTAACTGAGTAAAGTTAAAGCAAGTTGGCCCCCAGTTTCACCCTCTACTGGTGCATATCAGTGCTGGTGTAGGATTTGTGAACGGCCTTACATAATATGAGGAAATAAAAATGAAAGCCTATATCTGAAAGATATTTTAGATAATTATTTCCTTTTATTTATTAATGTGGAAAAAACACAGAAAGGACTCTAAATCTTCAAACCAGAGGGGTCATAATCTAATTTATAGTAAGCAATCTACCTTGGAATTGTCGACCAATTATGAGCTAGACTCTGATAGACTTAAACAAAAAGATGTTTATTTGGGGTTTGTTCGGACTGCAGCCCAGGAACCCAGATTCAAGTGCTCCTTAGTGCTACTTGAATCTGTGTTCCAGCCATTGAAGGGAGAGGGAAGATTGTACAGTCATGGCTAACAAAGATGAAGAAAAAAAAGGGAAAGAAATGTCTTTTAACAAATTCCAGTCTCAAAGCAGTCATGGTGGGGGTAAGAGTCTGTTGAAACAAGCTATTAAAACTTAGGAATGTAGGAGATGACCTTGACAGGCATGAGGTCTCTGTCCTGATAATCTTATCTTCCTTGAGAAGACTTGAAAATGCATTTCAGGCATCTAATGGGTTCACGAGTTCATGCTGAAGGAGGAATTTGTTCCTCTCCTTTTCATGTCTGCTGGGATCTATTTTAGTGTCTTAAAATAGATTCTGTTACCGTACAAAGGGCACAATCTGCTTGCCACAAGACAAAAGCCAATCGTCAAGAGGCAAGATGGTGGCAGAGAAATGACATTTTATTATAGCTTGCTAGCAAGAGGGAAGATGGCCAACTAATGTCCAAAAGAACCATCTTAAGGGGGGCACAGAATCTTGAAGCAGTTATATAAGCCAGTGGGTCATAGGGGAGGGGGTTAGGAATGTTGATCCTCTGGTGTTACAGACTGGAAGTAGCCACACCAGATCTTTCAGTTGTGATTGATGATGGCTATCAGCATAGACTCTCTGTTTGGGGGGTCATCACATTCCTAAGGAACTCAAAAGAACGAAGTTATCTTCTTATCGCAGCTGGGAGGTTAAATGCACCAGTAGGGGTCATAGAATCTACAGAACAGGTGGATCTCCTGAAGGGTGCAAATCCAGCCGGATTCGTTAGTCAGAAGTCATTCAAAGTTACAATGGGGTCTCTTTTCTACAATACAGCTTCCCTTATGTCAACCTTGTATTGAGTCAGTTTCAACTCCATCTTTTTACAATTCCACAGAATCTATTGCAATCTATTTACTAGTTAAATAGTTAGAAAAGGGAAAATCGTCCATCTAGTTAATCATTTATAAAATGATTTGTAAAAAAATTCATTTGTAATCATTTTAGTAAGGTAAATTCGAGAGAAATTAGCAGATATTTTAATTTCCTACAATATCTCCACTGGCTGGCAATTAAACCACATCCAAATACCTTAAAATGCTTTAAAATAACTTTGTACAATATTTCCCGTTATACATATATATAGAGAGAGAGAGACAGAGAGAGACAAAGTCTCTTTTGGATCTCACAGCAACCCTGTAGCTAGAGTCATAATAGAAACATCAGTATTTATTAAATTAGAACTTAACTTTACCCAATTCATTGATGCTTTTTTGTCCCATTATTTTATACATTTCCTTCAAGGTAGCTCCGGTTCTACTTTGACGGTTCATATACCATACAATTCACACATTTAAAGTGCACAATTTAATAGTTTTTAGATAGTCATGTAACCATCACCACCATCATTTTGAGAATATTTTTATCACCCTCCCCCCAAAATAAACCCATACCAATTAGTAGTCACTTCTTATTTCCCCCATGCTCCTTAACAATTAGCAACCACTAGTTTACATTCTGTCTTTAGGATGGGCCGTTCTAAACATTTAACGTAAAGGGATTTATAGAGTAAGTGGTCTTACGTGACTGGCTTCTTTCACTTTGTATAATATTTTCAAAGTTCATCCATGTTTTAGTTTATATCGATACTTCATTCTTTTTTATTGCTGAATGATATTGCATTGAATAGCTGTATCACCTTTTATTCATCCATTCATCAGTTGATTGTCATTTGGGCTGTTTCCGCTTTTGGCTATTATGAATAAAGCTGCTATGAATATGTGGATATATGTTTTCATTTCTCTTGAGTATAGATCCAGCAGTGGAATTGGTAGATCATATGATAACTATACGTTTAATATTTTGACAAACTGCCAGTCTCTTTTCTAAAGCAGCTGCATCATTTTACAGTGCCACCAGCAATGTATGAGGGTTACAGTTTCTCCGCATCTTTGACAAAACTTATCTTTTTTTCATTGCAGTCATCATAGTGGATGCGAAGTATTTGCATTTCTCTGATGGCTAATAATATTGAGCATTTTTCATGTTGCTATCAGCCATTTGTATACCTTCATTGGAGAAATATCTATTCACATTTGTTGCCCATTTTTCCACTGGGTTATTTATTACTCTATTGTTGAGTTGTGAGAGTTCTTTATGTATTTGTGATACAAGTCCGTTATTGCATAAATAATTTGCAAATATTTTCTCCCAAAATCTCCGTAAGTTGGCTTTTTTTTTTTCTTGAATAGGGTCTTTTGAAGCACAAAAGTTTTTAATTTCGATGAAGTCCAATTTATCTATTTTTTCTTTTACCATTTGTGCTTTTGGTGTCATGTCTAAAAAGGCTTTGCCTAACCTGATTTATAAAGATTTACTCGTCTGTTTTTTTCTAAGATTTTTATAGTTTACCTTCTACGTTTAGCTCTAAGATACATTTTGAGTATACCTGTGTGCGTGTGTGAGTATGGTATGAGGAAGGAATCCATCATTATTCTTTTGCATGTGGATATACAATCATTGCAAACAATTTGTTAAAAAGATTATTTTTTCCCCAGTGAATTTTTCTGGTACCTTGTTCAAAAATCAATTTACCGTAAATGCAGGGGTTTATTTTTGGACTATCAGTTCCATTCCGTTGATCTATATGTCTATACTTATGACAGTACCACACTATCTTGATTACTGTAACTTTGTAGTTTAAAATCAGGAAATATGAGTGCTCTAAATTTGTTCTTTTACAAGGTTGTTTTAGCTATTTTGGGTTGCTTGCATTTTCATATGGATTTTAAGATCAGTTTGTCAATTTCTTGGAAAAAGCTAGTTGGAATCTTATTGGGGATTACATTGGCTCTGTAGATCTATTTGGAAACTCTTGCCATCTTAATGACATTAAATCTTCCGATCCATAAACACGGTTACCTTTCCATTTTTTGTCTTTAATTTATTTCAATAATGTTTTATAATTTTCAGTGAACAAGTTTTAAGATTACAATTCTTTTCTTAAAATTTTTCCTAATTTTATTTGCATGCCTTTTATTTTTAATGCTTTTAAATGCTATTATAAATGGAACTGTCTTTTGAATTTCATTTTTTGATTGTTCGTTACTACTGTATAGACATACAAGTAATTTTTGTATGTCGCTCTTGTACCCTGCAAGCTGGCTGAATGCTTTCATAATTCTAGTAGTTTTCTAGTGAATTACTGAAGATTTTGTAGATATAAAAACATCTCGTCTGCAAAAAGAGATAGTTTTCCTTCTTCTTTTCCAATCTGGATGACTTTTCTTCCTTTTTTTTTTAGCCCAGTTACCCTAACTAAACCTCTGATACAATGCCAAATAAAAAGGCAAGAGTGAACATCCTTGTCTTGTTCTTGTTATAGGGGGAAAGGTTTCATTTTTTCACCACTAGGTATAAAGTAAGCCTTGGGGTTTTTATAGATTCTTTTTATCAGTTTGAGGAAATTCCCTTCTATTCCTAGTCTTTTGAGTATATTTATGTTGAAAGCGTATTGGATGTTGTCAAATACAGTTGTAGCTCAACCACGTCAAGTTAGTGGCTCGTTGCAGTGAGGGAGACTGCACACCAGGAGAGCCGCAGGTTACCTCCCTCCCTCCCTCCCTCCTGAAAGGAAGAAAGAAAGGTTATTAGGGGATTTTTAGCGAAGAGTAGAGTTTAGGCAAAATTTAAGTAAATTAGTGTTTTGTTAGGCTTAAGGTAAAGCCTATGCGTACTCTGTAGAGTTCAACATCAGGTCTGGATTGTGAACTGGACTCAAGATTCTGTTTCTCTGGAAACAACAAAGTTAAGACAGACATGGAATGCTGTATCCAGAAACTTCTTATTTTAAGCTCTGTTCCTGGGTTGGAAATCGAGCCTGCTTCTCTGTGTCTTTAGATACTTGAGAAAAGATTGAGATGCTTCATACTACTGACATAGTTTCAAATGGCAAAGTTTCTGATACTCTGTGCCTTTAGAAACAAGCCAGTAAGAGAATAATACACTTTCAACAAGGGAGGCCATTATGACACTTTACAGTTATAGTGTGTCCTTGAGATAAATATTATTTCCTGTTAACTTTGAAAAAGGATTTATCTGTGACTATTATTCCACCCAGATGAATGGCAATGTTTTGTACATGTGGCTCCCTTCCAAGAACATCCTTCACTGTTTTTCCCATTTTGTAAGCTCTTATCCTGCCTTTAGAAAACTGTGCAGACAGGATTGAGCTGTTGTCCCTTCTTCAGTAAGACAACCGGTGAGATGAAGTGTGTTGTCTATGAAGTTCTTTGGGTAGCTGTCAGAGTAGTGGTCAGTGTCACTGTGCCAGGCTGGTAGGATCAGTTTCCCCACTCGTTGATGTGGAAACTAGAATTCAGGAAATTAGATATAGCCATGATTCTGAGTTATTTGCCTGCCTTGTATTTTTTGATGAGTCAATTTCCTCTCCTTACTTCTACAGAAACACATCTGTATCTCATCCATGCTTAGCCAAAACCAATTCCCTGCTCAAAGGGAAGTGAGATTAAAGGTGACGCTCTCTCTCTCTTTTTTTTTTTTTTTCCCCAAGTGCATAGGGTGAGGAAATGGTATTTTTATTGGCTATGCATCAAACTTTCAGTATAATTCTTTTGCTGGAGCTGAAGGTATGGGGCTGCTGAAATAGAACTGTTAGAGTTATTTTCTTAATTATGCCTATTCTATCACCCTTGAATTTCAAAGGTGTTTAACTCTGTGTTGATTTACTCTGTTCAATATTTCAGAACTGGTTGACTGGATAGATAGGCATTTTACTTTGATTTTCAAACTATATAATTATCTGCCAGGACCAGGAACTCCAAGTTCTTATTCTACCTCTTCAACTGGTTTAGGAGCCTCAGTGTTCACAGACATACACACATGCCACATGATCCCATGTTCTATTAAGTCATCATAGAATAGACATGAATCTTATCTTATCTCAATTGAAATATTTTTCATGATCTTAAAATTTGATATATGTCTTTAATTGGCTATTTGTTAATGACAAATACAATTTTTATAGGGAATTGAATATCTTTTTTTGAGAAAGAAATGTTACTGAAGTATTTTAAAAAGTAGCACCAGATTATGATTAAGTGTACTGTCAGGTTATCATCTATTGCAAAAATAAAATAAAAGAGATTGTACCTGGACAGTGAGATATATTATGTACTCTAGTAACCAGGGAACTGTGTCAACATAGAAAAGAAGAACCTGGTTCATCTCGATGGTGTTACCAAGTGGTTTCTTCTTTATTTGGCAGGAAAAGGTGGCCGTGAGGAAGATCTGTCAATGTCAGTAGAAAGGGAAGGTGCAGAATGAGGATGGATTAATGATTCTGACTTGCTTGCAGCTTTTCAGAGCTATGCCATTTCTCATTCTATTTGTGAATGATGAAGGAGTGTAATGTTGCTTATACTACTAATAGAGTTAACTTCATTTCTAAAATGATTTCAAAGTGTAAAAGTGGAATGGATGATTTATTAATAACTGAAACACCTTAATCAACTTTCCACCTACTTACCTCAAATAGAAAACACCTTGTGATTCATATAAAAAGAATTTAATAGATTTTATTATGATTATGCTTTATAATTTTTCTTCCATAAACTCTAGCCTGGGTTTCCATACTAATCACCCAGATTAATTTCTTGTAAATTGTTTTGTTGATTGTGTGAGAGGAGGCTACTCATGGTAAATTACTAGTTATACAATTCACCCAGAGTCAGACAAGTTGAAACTAATGAATCATTTGTTTGGTCCCAGCTTGGTGTGGATTGAGAATAAGTGATAGAGGCTATAAACCCATCTATAACTAGTGGTGCTAAGGATTACAGACTCTTGGAAGCGGGTGAACCTGTGTTCAAAATCTTGCTTTAACACTGTTGGTTCTGTGACCATGGGTTTCAGTTTCCTTCTTAGGAAAAGAACAGTAAAGCAAACTTCCCAGAGTAGATTTACACATAAAATAAAGTGCTGTATGCAAAGCAATTAGCATGATTCCTAGCCGAAAGACAGTGCCCCATAAATGATAGCTATTAATTCTGTTACTAGTGGATTTTTCTCTGTTGCGTGTAGAAAAAGAAACAAATGACAGAAATTTAATCACCTTAAAGAAATCTAGTTCAAAATGTGTTAATATTGTTTTGCATTCTCACTAAACCAGGTGACCACCACACTAAATATGTACCCATTTTAAACATGAAAATAATCCTTTCCATTTACCTATTTTCTGAAGAGCTGAAGATTTCCTTTCAGAGTTTCCCTGAGAGAAAAACAGTAGAAAGACTCTGCCTGTTATAATGTTAATTTCTTAGTATGACTGCCAAAGCTATATATATTCTTTCTTAAGTTAAACACGCTAAGAGTAACTCTGAGGAAAACAGATAACACGAAGGAAAAATGATATAATTTGGTTATGTTTAAAGATTTACTCAAAGCAGCTCTGTGAAAAATAAAACAGCTACTCTATGTTATCCTACTGATTGGGAACACAATTTTAAGAAATAATTACTCTTGTTTTTCACATTGTCACTTTTATGTATTAGAATCTATGTACTGCCATTTATCTTTTTCTGACAATATTTGAAGCATGACTTAGCTGGTAATTAATTGTATTTTCTTTTGTTTTTATATTACATTAGTTGAATAGAATCAAAGAACTCACTGCATTAACTTATTAAAACATTCTCTTCCATTGTTTGATAGTTGCAATTGTGGAGTTGGATTTTGGCTTTTTGATATTCTTGTTGTAGTTTTTGATGTGTTTGCTTTTTCTTGAAGTTTCCAAATATAGTATCAAGAGAAGTCATTATGATTGTACCTAAATTGTATCTCTGACATCTTTAAATTGTTGCACACTGGATACTTTTTGAAAATTACTTATTAAGATATGAAAGTAAAAGAGAGCCACCATTTTCCTAAATAAAAGGCAATTACTTAATTGAGGTTTTTTTTTTGGATGAGAAGATTCAGTCTTTAATGACATGTTTTTGTAAAAAATATTCCCGTGAGCAGTTCACAGGTCAGTTTTGCTGAGTGTAATCAGCTATCAATTGTAGGCATCACAATTGTTATATTTTTATTTTAGAGAGTTTGTTAAGAAATGATTGATAAAATAAAATTTAGATATATGTATATATGTTAAATGCTTTTTGTGTCCAGAAGCCAAATCTGTTGTAGAAGAAAGTGTAAATTTATTCTTTTCTTTCCCCCATCAGATGTGGGTTCTGTTGAAGGTCTTGCCTATCACAGAGCCTGGGATACACTGTACTGGACCAGCTCCACTACCTCATCCATCACCAGACACACAGTGGACCAGACCCGGCCTGGAGCGTTTGACAGGGAAGCGGTCATTGCCATGTCAGAGGATGACCATCCACATGTGCTAGCCCTGGATGAATGCCAAAAGTAAGAAACATTGCATCTTTATTTCTTCATTATAATTATAAGTCAAACACTATCAAAGTTATGCTAATTTTAAAAAGAATTAACTTTTAAAAAAAGATTTCCTTTGAAGTTCTCTGTTCACAATTCATAAAGCTATTTTTTATAAGAGCATTGTAAACATGAATAATTAAAATCTGGACTCTTTAAATGCCAGGTATCACCTCCACGAGAGTTCCACGAGAGTAAAAGCAAATTTAAATAATGAAAGAGAAAATAGAGACAACACTGTGCTGTAAAAGGTATAGGAAGAAGACCCTAATGCATAGCTGAGTGAAATAATACATTCAAAAAAAAAAAAAAACTATTTGCATGTATTGAAACCTAAAAGGTGCTTCTGTAATTTAAGTAATTTTACAACCAAGGGTCTCTCCAATTGAAATACACAGAAAACAAACAACAACAAATCTTTATGTGAAGCTATATTTTCAACATTAGATACTTGACAACAATCTAAGTAGCCTGAATCTGTTGGATAATATATTGTGCAGGCATTCATAATAATATTTATGAAGAACTCATGACAAGAGGAAATGCTCAGGCTATAGAGGGAAAGAAACAAAACAAATTAGAAAAAAGTCATGTCTCGAGGATGCCATAAAGAAGGCAATTATATGAAAACTAAAGAACAAAGTTCAAGTTAAGTAGAAAAAATATGTCTTTGGAGTTCCACTCTCAAACAATATGGTAAGAATATTTTTTAACTACTAGAAAGTCCTTTTATTCTTAAATAAAACAAGTAAACAAAAGCAAGACCAATGTGGCTTTCACTGAGCAGAAATAGAAGAGCTCTTTTTAGGTGTGATGAAGAAAAATTAAAGAATGAAAAACAATTATTGATAAACACTGATTCTGACCACTTGAGAGAAGGGAGTGCATAAATTACTTAGTGTGAGAATAACTAAATCTGGACACTTTTATAGAGCTAGGAATAAGATTAGACTTAATTCACTTAACTGAACATTTTCCTCAAGACTGTGAAGGTTGAGAGATGCAGGATGAGAGCAGGCTGACTCCTCACACAGCTCTGATGACAGCTCAGATGGACACAGGCCTTTGGATGCCTGAGCAGAGTTAGTTTTCCTCACACCACTGCTCCTCACTATTTAGTTTGTTGTTGAATCAGCTATACTGACCTTGACCGTTCACCAGAAGAATCTTAGGATAATAATAAATGTCCTATAGTTGATCAAAGAAATTTATATGTCAATTTTCAAATAAACATCAGGGAGATAACTGATGATATTATATCTAATTCATTTTAATTGATAAGTGCTTTATCCTATAATTATTTATTCCATAGGCCAAAAGTATACTTTCATGTTGCATATGGTGAACTGTAAATTAGAATTACACACCAAAATGTTTTAATTGAAAATTATATGTGAAGTTTAAAGTATAAAAAATATTTTTATCATTATACATATCAATGACATCTTCAAATCACTTTAGTATATTAGTTGATTAACAGAAATTTTAAAATAAAATCTTTAACTCTAGATGAAAATTAGACTACTTGAATTCAAAACACAGCTTGGTTACCATAACTTTAATTGCTTGAGCTCTCTGGCCTCTGTTTTCCCATCTGTGAAATGAAAGGTGAAATTAAAAGAACACTAATACCTCAGAAATTCTATAATTCTAAAGCCAGCAATCTAGGAACATATTGCAGATAAATAGTTTGTGTATTGTGTACATTATACTATATGCATAACTTTTAAATGTTTTAACTAAATTAAGTCACAGTGTGTGGCTAAAACTATTGCATAATTTAAGTATGCCATTTTTTTTTTGCAAATTTACTCATTCATAGGGCAACATATTTTTGACACTTGTTCACTTTGACACTTGTTCCATAGAATAGGTAAAATTGCTGTGAAATGTTTTAACAAAGAGCATAGATGGCCCAGTTTGCCTCAGTTGGTGGGGGTTATTTTTTAAATTAGCAAGTAGAAAGATTTTTTTTGTGAGCTTGAATATTTCTCGTAATAAGTTTTTGCATAATACTCAAAAAACACGTATTGAATAATTTTGTTGGTTATAATCCTACATTGCCTTTAAATGATTATACATAGGAATGATATATGCAATCTTACTGTAAAGGTGAAATATTATTTCCAATAGTGTTTCATGGTCAGTATTTCTTAAGCATATTTTTTCCAATATTTAAAACAGTCTGCTTCTCAGCCTCCTGCTCTGTCCCCCTCCTTCCCTTCTTTTCCTCCTTCCTTTTCCCTCACTCCCTTTTTTGCTCCCTTCATTTTTCCTTTCTTCCCTTCTTTCTTCCTTCCTTTCTTCCTTCCTTTCTTCCTCCCTTCCTTCCTCCCTCCCTTTCATCCTAAGCAGGAACAAGCCATCTTCAAATAAACTCTTAGGGACAGTCCTATAGACAACAGAAGAGAAAGAAGAGCTGTTTCAGTAAAAGTAGAGCTTGGAGACTGAAATCCTACAGCCTCTCCACTCCTCCAGCGACCTGTAAGGGCTTCTGTACAATCCTAGGGCTTCCTTAAAGAATAGTTTCACAAACGCTGATTTAAAGCATTCTATAAAATCTTTAAGTAACAGATATTATGTTCAAGGAATTGAGAGCAACCCCTGAAATTCCAGAAACAACGTTGTAATTTACAGAAAAATCACACTGACAAAGAGAGGAGAGAAAAAAAGACATTAAAGAACTATAGAAGTTTGGTAATTGCATTTCTCTAAAATACATACAAAGCAGACATGTAGAATTTAAAAAGCAAACCTAGAAAGAGAGGGAGCTTTTGATTTTCACCAACCGAAGAAGAGAAATATAGTTAGGTTAGGAATGATGTCCAAAATGGTCATATTCGATCTGCTGACACGTGATATTAATAAGTTAATGTATATTTGTAGTTCATAGGAAATTTAAGATAACTATTTTGTCTCTGATTAAAATAAATCCTCATTTTGCATCAAACTGACTCAATTTAGTTAAATTATGTGAGAAAATGCAAAGGATAATTGTTTTTCAGAAATAGTTTCCAGGTTTCATTTAAGAAACTGGGAAAAATATACGTGCAAATACAATATGCATGTCTCCTCTTATTTCCTGGACTTTCTTAAGGGTCATAGACTACTAGATAAACAATTTTGCTTCTTTTTAAATAGCTTGACATTGTCCTATTTTTACTAATGTTTTTACTGTTAATGGAAATTTTAATTTATTATCACAATTTTCACTTCAATTAGTTTAATGTTTTGGACCAACTGGAATGAACAGCATCCAAGTATCATGAGAGCTACTCTGACTGGAAAAAATGCTCAAATGGTGGTCAGTACAGACATACTCACTCCAAATGGACTCACCATTGACCATCGTGCAGAGAAGTTGTATTTCTCAGACGGCAGCCTAGGAAAAATTGAAAGGTGTGAATATGATGGATCCCAGAGACATGTAAGTTAACTCAGAATTTCTTGATTGTAGATCTAAACATTGATACATTTGAAAAATCTGTGCTTTATACTTGCCTAAAATATGCATATCAAGGGATTTCAAAATAGCTAATTGTTTGAACTAGTCCAATGAGTAATCTATTCAGTGAAAAAGAAAACTGTGGATAATATTTTGAAAACTTTCTTCAAGTCCTTTTGCTACAGTAGAGACAACGCAACTCGTAAAGTTTATTCTGGAGAAACAGTTAACTGTTTTTTTTCTAGTTATTAATTGAACTGGAATTGTCAGAGTTATTTGCATAAGCTTCATTCTTATTTATAGTTTTTAAAATGTGAAATGAAATTGGTTACTTCCCCTAGGATAAAAAAACATTAGAAAAGAATGAAATGATCCTCTGCCTGTGTTTGTGTCCTCAAAGCAAGCTCAGAAGCTTTGAAGAAGGAAGAATGGGATTCCTTTCAGTCAGGCCCCTTCTCAGTCTCTTTTTTCTGGGTTCCAAATAAAATGTTAGTAGGAGAGTCTTTATGCTGCCCCGAGAGAATGCATACAGCAGGGATTTAGGGCCTATAAAATGGTAATAGTGCAGTTCCCTCCTGGGCAACTAGGAGAACTCGGGGTTCAGAGGGTAAGATCTGGGTGCTTACACCACTGGAGAAATCTTCACCCCCCCCTCCACCCCTACCCCAGTGTATGCCTGAAGAACAAAATGATGCTGAGGCTCTTTGCTCCTCCAGTGCATTTCTTGAAGGGCCAGATAGTAAATATTTGAAGCTTCTTGGGCCATATTGTCTCTCTCACAGCTACAGTGCCTTATAGTGCTAAAGTAGACATAAAGATTATGTAAATGAGTAGGTGTGGCAATATTTCAATAAAAATTTGTTTACAGAAACAGGCAACCAACCAGCAGGCCATAGTTTGCTAACACCTAATCTATACTGTTAAGTACACTGTTTAAATTCAATTGAATATATACTTATACATATATCTACATATATATCTATATGTTATATATATTATATACATTATAATATACATAGATATAGATATTTTATTATATACAGATATTTATTATATATATAGATATTTATCCTAGGGCAATTAACTAAATGTATATATATCTGCATATATGTATATACTTACATAAACATATTATGGATATGTAGGTAGAGGGGTGTGTGTGTGTGTGTGTGTGAGTTTCCTGAAGAAGGAAGAAGTGCATTGATTTATATTCCACTACAAGCACTTCCTCTCACTGTGGAGTGGCTACTTTGAGTAGCAGTGACGTAGGACAGTTGAGTGCTTAAGGAACGTTGAAAAAATGGGCCTAAGCCTTGATGAGTTCAGTTTGTGCTGAAGGCCATAACTCTGATCAGAGAGTCCTATGTCGAAATTCTTGATCTATTTTTTCTAATTAAGACCTTGTGACCTTAGGCAAATTATTTAATTTTTATAAATTTTAGTTTTCTGATATGCAAATTCTCTACCTAACATTTAGGGTTATTATGAGGATATGGTACAAAAGTAAGTGCCTCAGAATACAGCAAAGAAGTTCTCAATGAGCCTAGTGGATAATGCTTTTGAAAAGTTAGTCAGGTAAATCATTATCCTGGATGTGGTAGTATTTTCTATTGCATCCTGATGTGGAAAATGATCCTATAACTCCTTGTAACAACCCTTTATCCACTTCAGCTTATTTTTTATATACCTGCTTTTCTCTTCCCCACTCAATCTATTCTTATGTATGGCAACTATAGCTACTATAGCTGGTCCAGTAATTAGATATCTCTAATACAATTTAAAGGATTTGTTTTGACATTTGAAAAAATATGCCCAGTTATGATTCCACCTCTCCATTTCCCATCCCTGTCCAAACGTGGATAATTTCTGCCTGGCTATAGTTAACAATGCTGTATTGTATATTTGAAGTTGTAAAGAGGGTCTATTTTTAAAATTCTCATCACTGAAATAAAAGATTGTAACTATGTGAGGTGATGGATGTCTTAACTAACTTTATTGTGGTAATCATTTTGCAATATTTGCATGTATCAAAACATTACATTGTACACTTTAAACTTACACTATAACAAATGTTATGTCAATTATATTTCAGTAAAGCTTGGAAAAAAGGTTTCTCTCCTGTAGAAATGCAAATGAAGAGAACATTATTTTAAAGGTTATGGTTTTATTCTCCCTTAAGACATTTGCCGACTTTGTCTCAAACACTGAAATATTTCTTTCATGGGTGATGATATAACCCATCCCTCAGTAGTACATAATACTCATTTTCCATTCCTGTCAATCTTGTGTTTCATGACTCTGTTATGTTCGTTACATAAAAGTACGTCTATGGGCCCAAAGCTTTCTCACTATGTTGCTAGTTGTCAGGATTCTGTGTTTGCTATGTCATAGTGTCCACGGTCAGTATCATGAATTTACCACTAACATATACTCTTTGCATTATCCACTGTTTCCTATATTTTAGTCATGATTTTACTAGAACATTAAGTTGTTTCTGAATTCCATTTTTTATTGACCTGAATTTCTGAATGCTTATACTTTCAGTTGCCTATTTTAGCGATCAATCAGTTGTTTATATAATCTATCACTAAGATAACTATAGAACTTTGAAACTGAAAGTGTAATTGAGGAGCTATGTTGTCTCCTATTATCTTTAGGAAAGTTTACAGATGCAATCTGGCTTATCTTTAAAGATTTAAAAGGAAGATATTTTTCTTGGAAAAAAGAAATACTATTTATTCTGAAAAAATATTCTGTGGATATGGCATAATGTTATAGAAGTCTCAGAAACTCTAAAAACTCTTCTGTTGTCTGATCAGTGTTGAGAAAGTGAACCAATTTTTCTAATAGCCTATCCATTTGGGACTTTTGCACCCCCAGTTTTATCTTTTTAATTAACTTACATGTACAAATGTGTGACCAATATTAATTCTCAATTTGATTTGAACCTGTCCAGTTAAGCTGGAGTCCTGGAAATCAAAGGATGCCTTTTGGAGCAGATTTCTTCTTAAATCCTCACAGAAGCTAAGGGCTCCTTATCTGAAACATTCACGTGTAGCCAATTGAGTTCATTCTAATCTTCAGTTGTTCTCTTTGTGCCAGACCCTTTCTTGTGTTGGTGTCTGTGTGTGTGCTTCCTATTATATCCATTCCTCACTCCTATTTTGTTCCCCTTGGGCAGTCATAGTGATGGAATTGATATAAATGCATTTGATTTGTATGTATGTTTTTCAAATAGGTCAGCAAACCAACATAACGAATTTCACTTTTACATTTTGGAATGCACTGTACAAGGCACTGCAGAAATATGTAACAGGGTAAAACCATGGAGTTCAAAAGAATGCTATTTAGGAAGTAGAAAGTTTATTTATGAAGGTTTAAAGATTCTGTGAAAGACTTAAAATACCATGAAATATAAGAAGAGATGTAAAACATTGTTCAACATATAAAGTCAAAAAGCACTGAGATAGTGCAATATAAAGGAATGGCCATAGAAGTAATAATTTCACAAAGGAACATTTCCTTGACATAGTTGTGTTTTTTCTGACTTTGGATGAAGCAAATGATAGTAGAGAGCAATTGCAAAAATAGAGAGATCAGATATAACCAGGAAAGTTGATAGATTGGAGAGAGGCTAGAAATTACAATCTGAAATATTTGAGAGTATGTCTTCTTTAATGAAAAAGAAACAACCTATCCTTAAGTTAATTGATAAAGTTTAGAGAGATTCTTGTAAATCTAGGTATTGTGAGCCTACAACTTAGTACAACGCCATTGCTTTCACAAAGTGTGTTTGAAGAGTGTGTCTTCTCTTGAATAACCAGAGGAATTAAGCTGTGGTCAAGCACCTTTTTGAAACTATGCTTTAAGCGAAGTCTGATAGGCTTAATTACTGCATTACATCTTAAAGCCTTTAACTGCTCATGTACCTTACAAATCTTCAGAATGGACCACAGTATGTGGTTTTATTCTTATCAGAAAACCATTTTTTTTAAACAGGGTATGCTATGGGCTTAAGTGTTTGTAGAAGTTTGAAAAATACTAATATACTATTTACAAGTCACTTTCTGTAGGAATATTATAGAACCCATTACTAATCAATAGATCAAGAAAAGAGATCTTTTCAAACATCAAAAAAGATAGAAAAAACTAGTGTTTTTGAAAATACATTTCACTTTTCTGTTTTAGTAATCTTCTAATATTTAGCTTAACAAATCCATTCATAGGTTTAACTTATTCTATCAAACTCAGAGTTAGGTTCAATTTTTCTATTTTATCTTAGAGTGAGGTCACAATAAAATACAAGTACATACATTTTAAACCTGACTTGTATTGATGAAAGTATAATAATTGTCTGGGTTTTTCTAATTTTAAATACCGCATTAACTGGTGTGGTGGTCCTACCTATAAATTTACTGAAGAAAGCATTCTCTGTTTAGCAATGCAGGCATACCTCATTTTATTGTGCTTTGTTTTATCACACTTCACATGTACTGCGCTTTTTACAAAGTGAAAGTTTGTGGCAAGCCTGTATCAAGCAGGTCTATTGGCGCCATTTTTCCAACAGTATTTGCTCACTTCAAGTCTCTCTGTCACATTTTGGTAGTTCTTACAATGTTTCAAACTTCTTCATGATTATTATATTTATTATTGTGATCTGTGATCAGTGATGTTTGATGTTAATATTGTAATTGTTTTGGGGTGCCAAGAACCACATCCATATAAGACAGCAAACAATCCATAAATGTTTTATGTGTTCTGACAGTTCCACCAACTGGCTGTTCCCCTGTCTCTCTCCCTTTCCTTGGGCCTCTATTCCCTGAGACATGACAATACTGAAATTAGGTCAGTTAACAATCCTACAATGGCCCCTAAGTGTTCAAGTGAAAGGAAGAGTGACATGTTTCTCACTTTAAATTAAAAGCTAGAAATGATTAAGCCAAGTGGGGAAGAACTGTCAGACGCCAAGATAGGCCAAAAGCTAGACCTCTTGTGCCAAACAATTAGCCAAGTTGTGAATGCAAAAGAAAAGTTCTTGAAGGAAATTAAAAGTGCTACTCCAGTGAACATATGAATGCTAAGGAAGTTAAACAGACTTATTGCTGATATGGAGAAAGTTTAGCGGCCTGGATAGAAGATCAGACTAGCCACAAAATTTCCTGAAGCCAAAGCCTAATCCAGAGCAAGGCCCTAACTCTCTTCAGTTCTATGGAGGCTGAGTTGGGTGAGGAAGCTGCAGAAGAAGGTGGAAGCTAGCAGAGTTTTGTTCATGAGGTTTAAGGAAAGAAGCCGTCTCCAAGACATGAAAGTGCAAGGTGAAGCAGCAAGTGCTGATGTAGAAGCTGCAGCAAGTTATCCAGAAGATCTGGCTAAGATCATTAATGAACGTAGTTACACTAAACAACAGATTTTCAATGTAGGTGAAACAGCCTTGTATTGGAAGAAGATGCCATCTAGGACTTTCATAGCTAGAGAGGAGAAGTCATTGCCTGGCTTCAAAACTTCAGAGGATAAGCTGACTGTCTTGTTAGGGCCTAATGCAGCTGTTGACTCTAAGTTGAAGCCAATGCTCATTTGCCATTCTGAAAATCCTAGGACCCTTAAGAACTAGACTAAATCTACTCTGCCTGTGCTCTATAAATGGAACAACAAAGCCTAGAAGACAGGACATCTGTTTACAACATGGTTTACTGAATATTTTAAGTCCACTCTTGGGACCTACTGCTCAGAAAAAAGATTCCTTTCAAAATATTACACCTCACTGACAATGTATCTGGTCACGCAAGAGCTTTGATGAGATTAATGCTATTTTCATGCCTGCTAAGACAGCATCCATTCTGAAGCCCATGGATCAAGGAGTAATTTTGATTTTCAAGTCTTATTATTTAAGAAATACATTTTATAAGGCTATTGCTGCCATGGATGATGATTCCTCTGATAAATCTGGGCAAAGTAAATTGAAAACCTTCTGGAAAGGATTCACCATTCTAGATGCCATTAAGAACATTCATGATTCATGGAAAGAGATCAAAATATAAACATTAACAAGAGTTTGGGAGAAGCTGATTCCAACTCTCATTAATAACTTTGAGGAGCTCAAGACTTCAGTGGAGGAGGTAACTGCCAATGTGGTAGAAACAGTAAGAGACCTAGGATATGACGTGGATCCTGAAGAGGTGACTGAATTGCTGCAATTTCATGATAAAACTTTTAACGGATGAGGAGTTGCTTCTTTTTTTTTTTCTTTCTCAAGATTGGCACCTGAGCTAACAACTGTTGCTAATCTTTTTTTTTTTCCTTCTGCTTTTTCTTCCCAAATCCCCCCAGTATATAGTTGTATGTTTTAGTTGTGGGTCCTTCTGGTTGTAGCACATGGGACTCCATCTCAACGTGGCCTGATGAATGGTGCCATGTCGGCGCCCAGGATCCAAACCGGGGAAACCTTGGGCCACAGTAGCGGAGCGCGTGAACTTAACCACTCGGTCCCCAAGGAGTTGCTTCTTATGGATAACCACAGAAAGCGGTTTCTTGACATGGAATCTACTCCTGGTGAAGATGCTGTGAAGATTGTTGAAATGACAACGGATTTGGAGTATTACATAAACTTAGTTGATAAAACAGTGATTTGAGGCAGGATTTGAGAAGATTGACTCTAATTTTGAAACAAGTTCTACTTTGGGTAAAATGGTATCAAACAGCACTGCATGCTACAAAGAAATCGTTTGTGAAAGCAAGAGTCAATCGATGCGGCAAACTTCATTGTTGTCTTATTTTAAGAAATTGACGCGGTCACCCCGACCTTCAGCAACCACTACCCTGATCAGTCAGGAGCCATGAACATCTAGGCAAGACGCTCCACCAGCAAAAAGCTTACGACTCACTGAAGGCTCAGATGATGGTCAGCATTTTTTAGCAATAAAGTATTTTTTAATTAGGCATGTACATTGTGTTTTTAGACATAATGATATTGCACATTTAATAGACTGAGTATAGTGTAAACATAACTTTTGTATGCAGTGGGAAACCAAAAACTTCATGTGACTCACTTTATTGTGATGCTCGCTTTATTGTGGTGATCTGGAACCGAACCTGCAATAACTCCAAGGCATGCCCATATACAGTTGAATACTCTTGAGTGATCTAGTTATTAGGGCAAAGAAAAAAAAACAGACAATAATTTCATTCTGTTTCATTTTTATTTCTGTTCTGTATCTGTCATTTCTGTTGTTCCAGTAGCTGAGACAGTAACTAATGTTGACAGGGGCTAAGACAGCGTGATTATAGCCTTTCTCCCTGCAGTCACCCTGTAAGTGTTAATCATTTCTTGGAAGGCTTCTGCTACCTGAGTGACACAAACTCTTCGAAAAGAGATGTTGTTTATGTTCCTAGAAATTGCAATTGCTGATGTTTCTTATTTCTGACATTCTCTTAGAAACTTTGTCCAAAGTTTTTTTCAGAGTATATTCCCTAAGTCCCAAGACTTATCTTTAGGATGAGAAGGATATAGGATGCAGAATAAACTGTCTCCTAGATAAGCACACTCTCATGACATGAACTCTTTTGAGTAACAAATAGGAAAAATGTCTTTTTTAAAAAACTAATTTTAATTATAAGATCAATCTCAAGGATATTCAATATCCTACTTTTTTATGGCAGCAAATATTTCATTTCTGCTTATAGGATCCATTATTTAATTCCATAAATGAATCAAGAAGTCTATCTCTCTCTCTATCTATCTATCTAATCTGTATACGTCTATGCTACCTACTTTTTTTCGATAACATAGTTTTAATTATGCTATGAAACCTGCAGGGGACTGAAACTTACTGAATAGGTTTTAATACTCAGAAAAGTGAATTTTATGACGACATAAGTTTGAATTGCTTAGTCAGGTCAAAACCATATTCTGTCACCAAAGAAAAGGCCTTGTGGTTTCTATTTTTAAAAGATGTAAAATATTTGAATTTAACAATTTAAATTTTTTATTTAGAAGTCAACTTCAGCATGAGCAGTCACTAAAATTTCAGCAAAGTGAAAATGTTTCTACCGTTAACTGGAACAATCCAATGTTACCTCACAGAGAAGGAAGCTGAGCTTCAAATAGTCTACATTAATTTCTGATGTTCTTATGCCTAACGCCAACTATCATTCCCAACTCTCTATTAGAGCCAATGTCCCTTTTTAAAATTAAAGTTCTGTAACATCCCTATTCCTATTGTCAAATGAAATTTTATATCTATCTCTATAGATAGCTTTTCAAAACTCAATTTAGTGCCTGAATTATAATATAAGGGAATATATAACATAATTTATAATAAAAATAGGGCATATTCTCATATGTAGACACACACAAATAAGGAAGAAATCATGAGGAAGGGATCAGATGTTTTCACTTATGCATAGAATCACTAAGAATGTGGCAACTATGAAGGCAGACTCCTCAGGCGTGTTGTACTGGCTACTCAAATACTGAGAGTAGTGCTGCCTTGGGCGATGTGATTTTTGAAATTGGTGATGTGGTCTTCATAATGTTCTAAACTAAATGATGTAAAGTCATCCCTCAGTTTATGTAGATGCTGTATTCCTTGAAAAACAATGTGTATAGTAAAGCTCTGTGAAACAATACTTTTGTATATGTATAAAATGGAGTTAAATTCTAGATTCAGATAATTATAAATAGTTTTCACCTTTGTGACTATCTTGTAAGACGTTTGAACCTTGGGCTGAGTCTCAGACTGTTCATTGTACTGAACTGCCCTATGTGTTGCAGGACATACAGATTCCTGGTCCCTGATCACTGAATTTTCTAATCAACTCTGCCCACCCCCACCCCACAATCAAGCACAACAACACCACCAAAATTTTCTAAAACTCACCGAAGGAATGGGACTGCCTCCATTGAGCATCACTAAGTTGGCTAAATGTTTAAATGAATTGTGAAGAAAGGTCTCCCTATAGTAAGTGATCTTTCTACTCTATCTCAAATGCCTCAAACACGTGGGATGCTGGGCCAATTAACAGCTAGATGGACCATAGACAAGAAGTTGACTGGCTGTTTGTTGGCAGAAGAGCCTGTGGACTTTAGTTCCAACAGATGGGCCATATAAGGAACTGACTGTGTCCATTGCCTGTTACATAACAGGCATTCTAATCAGGTGTACTGCAAATAAGCCCATCCTGAAGGGCTGCTGAAAACTCAGGTGTTTTATTGCCTTTGACGCTTCCCTGAATTCAAGAGGCACCATTCAATAATCAGATTATTATATCCAATATTGACTTCAGTATATTTTAAGTGTCCTTGGACATGGATAATTATTCAAATTACAATTGAAATTAATAACTTTCTGTTATTTTAATAATCTTAATAACTTTGTAATCTTTAAGAATAGTAACTAAAGAGAAATGTGATTAAAAAATAAATGACAATAGAATTCTATGTATCCATTAAAAATGATGACATGAAAATATATTTATTCCATGGAGAGATTTAGTATTTCTTAAGTTAAAAAAAACAAAAAATAGAGTCAACAAATTAATACACTGTCACCCAGATTAGATCTTTTGAGATCTTCCTGGTTCTTGGTATGATGAATGATTTTTGGTTGAGCATAAACATTGTTGTTTTATTGTACGAAATTCTGCATCTTATTTAAGCCTCTTAACTGGCTTTCTCTGACCTCACTCTGACAAAGGAAGGTGAGGGCTCCTGCTCGTTACTGACAGGTTGAAGTAGAAGCCCAGGGACCCCACTCAGCCTCTGTTGACACCTGAGGCAGGACTGGGACTCCTGTTTGCTTCTGGATGAGGAGGGGACTTCCAACTCCCCACCTGGTCTCCACTGTCACCACTGTGGGGGTGGCCTCATTACCCCTGGATGATGGTGGAAGTCTTGATTCTCCCCTGGGCTTCTTCTCACATGACTCTAGCAGGGAAGGAAAGGGCACCTCATCATTGCCAGGTGTGAGTGGCAGTCCGTGCTCCCCACTCGACCTTTGCTGGTGTGGGTGTGAGTGGGTTACAGTTTTTGATGTGGTGTTTGACTAGAGTAGAGCAGTTATTGTCTAAAAGTTTTCTGCATTGCTAGGCAGAAGCTGTCCTGGTCTTTTGGCTAGAGAGAGCAGGCTTTTATTGTTGTTGTTGGCTTTTTGTCTGTGCATATTGACATTTCCAGGTTGCCAGCTTATTCAGTTCCAAGTCTGGGATATATGAGGCAAAAATAAAACCCAAGGAACTCATCATTACGTCCTATCTCAGTCCCAAGTCTCTGGCTGGGCTGCCTTCTTCTTTCCGCCTCTCTGTCTTTTTATGTTCATTTTATATATAATTTGCAGGATTTTTGGTTGTATTTGGTAAGAGGAATAGAGAAAATTATGGCTAATCTGTCTTCCCGGAAGCAGAAGTCAGTGTGCTTAGAGATTTTTAGAAACTCAGTATAGAAAAAAGGAAATGCCTCATATTTATTGTTTTATAAAATGCTTTTAAAAACATAAACTATGCTCCACAAGTCTCTAGAACACCAGAATGTCTGTCTAGGCATTGCCAATGAATTAAAATTGAGATAAAATTTATTAAATCACACATAATGTGGCATGACTTACTGGAGCCCAAAGATATCGAAACACTAGTCCTCCACCTAAGAGAAAAAAAGCTTGTGGAAATAAAGATGGTGGATTATGTTATCTAAATTTTATCATCTGTAACTATGATGTATACATGTTATCACAGAGTGAATACAATAAAGTTCATGTGATGATATGACAGTGTCAAACACAGGTACCTGAGTGAGAATAAGAAAAGAGTGGAAAGAAATCTGAAATTGGCGTTTGATGAAATTGTTTTAATTCCTGGCTCTGATTCTAAAAGAATGTATGATCTTCAGCAATTAACTTAATCTTTTTGAATCTCAGGTTCTACATTTTGAGCTAGGTTCAAAATTATCTTCCAACCCTAACCTCGTATAATTCTACCATTGGTTGTGTGGAACAGCCACTGGTTAGATACTTTTACACATTAGTGTGCATAATAGGATGATGCCACATCTTGGTTATTTTAATCATGAAGACAGTCTTAGTAGCAAAATAGAACAAGAAGCAGTATGAAGTGGCAAAAATTGATAAGGTTAGGTTGTGGAGATAGACATGGATTTGAAACTTGGATCCTTGTCATATTGTGTAATAAACATGGGCATTTTCTGAAATTTTCTGTGCCTTAGTTTCTTCTGTAAAGTAGAACTAATAGTTTATGCCCCATAGGGTGTATTTTGAGGAGTTAAAGTAACTGTTGTATGTAACCTCGTACCTGACAGTAGCCAGCCCTGGTGATCTAGTGGTTAAGATCTGGCACTACCACCACCATGGCCAGGTTTGCTTCCCGGTCAGGGAACCACACCACTCGTCTGTCAGTTGTCATGCTGAGGTGTTGCTGTGATGCTGAAAACTATGGTGCTATTTCAAATTACCAGCATGGTGGACATGTTTCAGCAGAGCTTTCTGACTAAGATGGAGTAGGAAGAAGGACTTGGCTCCCCACTTCTGAAAAGTTAGCCATGAAAACCCTATGAATAGCACTGGAGAATTGTCTAATATAGCACCAGAAGAATTGACTGACAGCACTAACTACAAAACTGACGATAGTTAGCAATAAATGCTAAATCTTGTAAAACTCACCTTGAACAGTGCAAGTTAAAAAATAAACCAAATGTAAAATTTTGTAACTGCATGTACTATACACGTAAATATTTGCATGAACATGAATTATATCAATTAGAATAAAACATAAATTGCTTCCTTGCCTCTGCCATGGGATTACTAGCATCTGAAGAAAGAGAATTTGCTTTTCATCTTTGTTTCTCCAAAAGCAAGTAGGCTGAAGTCTGGCGCATTGCCGTGTTCAGCAAATATTTGCTGAAGCAATGAGTAAATGGATGAATAAACTAAAAGATAAATTATAAAAATATTTCCCTGAATAAAATGAAAAAGTAAACAATTTAAAAAAAGAAAAAAAAGACCAAAATCAAGCTTAGCTATTTTGAAGACCTCGGCCATCCAAAGTAATTTTCTGAAGTCTGTACAACTGATAGTCCGATTTGGTCAGATAAGAATGTTATTGCAGTAGGGTTAATGTTTATTTCTAACATAATCTCTTTGATTTAAATCCACATACATTTCAGTGATGGTTCAGGTTGGTTAGTCGTGCAAATTAAAGTGTTATCGAAGCTGGAGTCTCTAAAAGAGATGTGTTCCTGGAGAAGAATAATGGTCAGCAGCCAGGGCACCTAGTATCTTCACCTGGAAAATAACCTGTGTGCCTTCAGAGTGTGATGCTGATACTGGTGGATTGATTTAATATTTCTTGGAAGCTTTCAATTTGTTAGGCATCAGACAGAATTTTCAAAATATCTGCAGCCGCCTGTCCCACCTGCCTCATTGGAGAAATTCATATACAAAGATGAAAAGAAGATATAGGTAAGGACAGCCATTCTGTGTGCACACACACACACATACATATAAATTAGTGTATTTCTTTCAAATTAATTTACTTGCAAGCTGGACAGAAGGATAAGCACACAAAAAAGTTTAAAAAATATTTTCTTTGGTGAAGTGAATCAGTAGATAAGGGAAAAAGTAGGAGATTGAAAAGTTTCATATTTAAATTCAGGAAATTCTCAATTAACTAACCTAAATTTTTCTCTTCTCTGAATTCCTGATTAATTTTTATATTGTTCTCTAGCTGATTTGAATGTATTTCTTATTATGTTCACATGCACAAAAATTAACATGAATTTATTTAAGCTTGAGACAATATCTTGAATTTTCTTTCTGTGTTTAACTCTTGAAAACATTTAGAATGTTAGCAAACCAATTAAAATTAGCTAATTATTATTTCAGCTACTTAAAAATCATTTAAACTAGTTTACAATAAAAGCTCAGGTAAAGTATGACTGTAAATAAATAATGAAAGCATGCATTTATTCCTGAGCTTCCCAGCAGCCAAGCCACTAAGGGAAACCTATCTAGTTATACAGTACTTTGATTCAGTAGAAGGAAACAAAACTGTTTAGCAGGAAAAATAGTTTCTGTGGCCCTAAGATTTCAAAGGTTATTGTAACAAGATCTTTTAATTACATGAGGAGTTTTGAGAATATATAAACGCTAATGGAAATCAAAATGCTAAGTAATTTCCATTAGGATATGCTAACAAATAAATCATCAAAAGAAATATGGTTGGCCATCAACCTATAAAACACATTTAATAATCTTCAATTAGGTTGTTAAATTACTCAAAGGACAAGCTAATATTTAAAGCTAAATGAAGTTAGTAAGATACATGAGCTAAGTTATTGCATAATTATTACAGATAAAGAAAGAAAAATGGAGAGAAAATGTAAATTTTAACTAAAGGTATATCTTAGAGGGATGGGAAACTAAATAGTTATACACATGAAAGGAGGAACTGTTAAAAACAAGCAGTACTGCACTCTCTTAGGCTATTATGTCCATCAAGATTCAAACAGAATCCGCCGACCACTAAGGTAGCAGCTGCAAATTTGTACAATTAGTAATTTATCCTGCTAAGATGATAATTCCAGACATGGAGGGCCAATGTGTCCAGGTATTTATTTCCAGGATTAGAAGGTGGAGATGAGCACAAGTGGAGGAAGAGGCGTAAATCACCTTGCGTGGCTTTATAGGCAACCTCACAAAGCTGAGCCTAATCCAGTGAGCACACCATCTTCCTCTGAGGCTACTGAGTGTCAGGGACACTAAAAGACTTGTTAGTTGAATGAAAAGTAAATGTCCCAAGATTATACTGCCTTGGGCAGGAAAAAAGAGCATACTTGTCCTAATTTGTCAATGATACATTAGAAGAGGTGGAATAATTTTTAAGCATCAGATGTACAGAATCCCCTGGGGAGCTTTTGTGTGATACTGCTGCTTGAGCCCCACCCAAGAATAGTTTAAATCAGAATGCCTGCATGAGGCATTGGTCTCAACTTTAAACTTCCCAATTGATTTTTAGGCATTGTCAAAATTAGGATTCACCATTATAAGCTACAATAAACATAAAGGAAAGCTCACTCAAGGTGTAATCAAATGTATACTATATGAAAATGTCTTCTTTTTTCTTTTAAATCACAATTTGGGTCTCTCTCACCTGATTCAGAATTTCTGGGAGAGTATGAATCCTGATCATCTTGGTCTTCACCATGCCTAGCACATTCTCCTCAAAATATGGGACTCTTATCACTGATATCAAGTGGGACACAGAAACAGCATCAGTTTAAAGTTGGTGACATTGTATGAAAAGTCATTCTATTCTTAATGATTTTCAATCTTCTGATTGATTTAGAAAGATTAAGTAGTATTTAGAAAGATTAAGTAGTACTAGTATTAAGATTAAGTTAAGTACTAGTGTTGCTAGTAAGTATTTAACACCCCTGAGACACTTACTTCATTACTGAGAGGGGGGCAGTGTAGAAGGGGCAGGGGAGAGAGAACTCAGACTAAAATTTGGTGAGTAACAGTATTTCCTTATAATTTACTAGCGCTGTTTCAATTTCATCATAGATATTTTTAGAGTTGCATTCTGTTTTTTCAAATTGATACTGGATTTCCCTTTATGGCAATGAGTCAATTTAAAGAACAATTCAGAATAAATAACAATAGAAATTGCATTCAGATAAAGACAAAAAAAGTGTGAAAACATTTATCTCAGTCCAGATTTGTAAAAAATCAGAGCCTGAGGCCAGAGTTTATATTCTGGTTCTTTATTAGATATGCACTCCCACGGAGCAGTAGTGAGGGAAAAGGAGAGTGGGCTGAGAAAGGAAAGCGTGTGTGAAGAGGTGTGCTACAAAGCTGGCTACTTGGTATCAAGTGCAATGGGTTGCATTATCTCCCGTGGCCATCTTAAGAGAGGACAGATCAACTATTGCACTTTAGGATGGTCCATGGGTGAGCAGTGTCGAGGAAAGGAGATAAATATTCCTATTGGCCCTTTTCTCTTGATCAGCGATTTGACCCATGGGTCTTTAATTTCTCACCATCCTGGTGAGTTGTCAGAGGCTCCAGGCATTGGCACGTGGTGAGAGCACTGTGTCCACATGAAGTTGTTCATCACATTAACTGTGGCAAAAAAGAAAAAGTGGTTCTGAGTCCTAGAGCCAGGAGTCACTGAGAGGATCTAAGGTGTCACATAAGGCACGTATTATACAACAATATTCACGTGAGTAAAGGTTGGGAAATATAGCCCTAACAAGGATTCCTCATTCAGGACCAGGGACAGTGCCACACTGGCTTTATTCTGACCCTCCAAAAATTTACAAATTTTTTAAGTAATACTCTTGGGTGTTTGAGCTGCTTCATGAAAGG
The DNA here is from genome assembly GCF_037783145.1 of Equus przewalskii. Classification (NCBI taxonomy): domain Eukaryota; kingdom Metazoa; phylum Chordata; class Mammalia; order Perissodactyla; family Equidae; genus Equus; species Equus przewalskii. The sequence goes on along the minus strand of NC_091847.1, from coordinate 23,375,997 downwards.
TTTTTAATACTAGCTGTCATTTAGTGAGTACTTAACTGTTTTAGTCTGTATTTGACATAATTATCATCAAAGCAGCTATTGTTAGTATTTCAATTTGCCAGTGAAGTGGTTGAGGTGCTGAAAGGTTAACTAACTTGAGGTCAGAAATCAAACCACATTCATAAAGACAGAAAGGCCTAAGTTCTTTCATCTGCAACATATCATCTTACAAGTCCGTGATCTTTCCAAAACCGAATGTCCTCGCATATTTTACTAACTATTTCCCAAACAGTTTTGTCATTAGGAAAGCTTTAATACGTTTTAATATGTTTTAAATGCGTCAATCTTATCCTTAGACCCAAAAACATACTATACAGACCTAAGACTGGGGACATGTGTTACTTAACACACCAGTGCTTCTCAAACTTTAATATGTATTCAAATCAACTGGGGATCTTGATAAAATGCAGATTCTGATTTAGTCGGTCTGGTTTGGAGCCAGAGATTTTATATTCCTAAGAAGTGCCCGTACTTTTAGTAGTAAGAGCGTAAGTGTTATTAACTACAAAGGGTTTTACTGAATTATAGATATCTGTACTATATAATACAAGTAGTGAGGCAGTCCTCAAATGTGATGTGGCAGAGTTGCTTGAAATGCATTAAGTTTTTTGAAACCTGCAATTCCTAGAGGCGGAAATAGTGGCATTGGCTTAGGGGTTGAGGGTGATAAGGAATGGCTATGGAGAAGTGGAGAACAGGGTTTGACTACAAATGCTCCTGTGTTATCAACAGGCCCTGCCTAATGCTGAGACAGATTCAATGAATGAAGTAATTTTTATCTAGCTCAATAAGTATTTGTTGGGTGAAAGGAAGAAAGACTTAATTATCAATAATTACTATAGAAAAATAAGTCATAGAAAAATAGTTGACGTGTTAAACTAGTGACAGAAAAATTCTTGAAGTTTGAAGACTAAAATATTAATAAGTGATTTACTCTAGAAAGGTCTCATGTACTCCTTAGAACTATCACTCTTTTAAAATATTAAATTAGGAAAACCATCATTTATGAAATACAAAATACATATAACTCCCTTATACTAGTATACTTCAATTATATTATTATTTTGCTTATGGGGAAATAGGAAGAAGTAAAAAGAAAATGCTTAAATAAGCAAACTGATCATCACTATAAAAGAGTAATATTTAAGGCTTTTTTACTTTTTACTTGAGCAAAAATAGTAAATCAAAGGTGAGAACTTTTAATAATGTTACTTTGGTTTGAATGTCTAAAGCCATTTAGAAAATTATGCAAAAGAAGCTTTCAATTCCGACTTCAGATCCTCCCACTCTGTCTTCTTACATCAGACTTAAATAGAGGAAGTAAATAAAAGCAACGATGCAAGGTGCATGTCTGTAACTGAGCTCCTGAGGCCTCACCCTGCTGATATACTGCTGTAATAAATTACACAACCAGTGCAGTTCTCTTGATTTATTACTGCAATACATCATGAGCGTGATGACTGACATAAACATGTGTCCCATAGACAGCTGGGCTTCACGATATTTTATTTCTCTTTCCTCATTTTCAAGTGCTTAGTTTGGAAAGTAAGAAAGAAAACAAATTGACAAATACAGGAGGATATTTCTCAAGCAGCCCTCCCCATAGACTCTTGAAGTAATAGCCCTTAAACTGAGAAGTCCCAATGCTCTTCTTGCTTCCAGTTCCTCCCCAAGGACTGTTAAAAAGGTAAAAAATCATTAACTCATATGAATTAGGTTTTTTGAATTCAGGCTATAAGTTTCTTGTTTTTTGGCTGTGTAAATACATAATGACAGACTTCGTCTGCATTTCATCATTCTTTCTCTGAGGCATTATGCGCTATCCGGCAAATTGGAATTACAGACATTTAAAATCAAAGTAATTACCTAATAGTCTGTTCTACCCCTAATTTAAAAAAGAAAGCATTTATTCTGTCATGAGTCCCATCATTTTATTTTAACTTAGAATTTATGCTGAGGTGTAAATTATTTTTTTCTTTCATGGTTGAAACTGTGCTTTATCATGGCTTCTGAGAGCATTTCTGCTGTTGGGCACACAGGGCCTCATAATCATGTATGTGGTCATCTGTTCTCTCTGTTCTTTGTATCTATCTGGATGATTTTGTTTGATGACAAGAATTCTTTGCTCCTTGTCAACATTTATTATTACCAGACTTTGGATCTGTTTTGTCAAGAATGTGAAGGTTCTGAGATGTTACTCCACTTGCAGAGTTATGTGCTTTTTATATGTAAACCTTGCAGACACGCGAGACATTGAGGCAATGAAAAGAGTTCTTTGTTGATAATTACAACCAGATCAATAGGCAGAGTAACAATGAAAAATTGGTCCTCCACGTCTAGACCTGCAGCAAAACAATGAAAGCTTATAAAATCTTTCAAAGTGGGAGGCAGGTTACATCCCATAGACAGGAATGGTGAACAGTGGATTTTCTTCATTTATATATAGAAGAGAGAGAGCACTCACCTTTCCCTCCCAACATGAGAGAGAAAAATACCAAAAACTTTTACTCCTTTGAGCCTGGATGGAAAGGGTCCTGGGTTCTCACCCTAACCTTTTGAAGTATAAATATATCTTTTCAAGGGCTGGATAAAAGCTGCATGTCTCCCACTTTTAAGGCCCAGAGATGTGTCCAAATTTTGGGATACATCCCTTTTAACATTTTGAGATAGTGGTCAAGTCTTCCTCATACATTGCAGCTTAGCATAAGGACTTGGTTGGTCTGCCATTGGTCCTTTTAAGGAGATAAATTATATTATCCTTTCAGATCAGAGACATTAGCTGGAAAATGGCTTCTGATCTAATTTTCATGGTGTGAAGAATACAATGTTTCTTGGGAAAGTGAAAGCAAATATTCTCTATGTTGTATTCTGTATCTCATGGGGCTTTCTCCAAGAGCACTGAGAAACCCAAGTAAGTTTTATTTCCCTGTGATGTCATATTATGCAATTTTCTTATCCACTTTAAAGAGTTTGAAATTCTCCTTCTCCTTTCTCCTTCTCCCCTTCCTCCTTTTCTTTATCTCCTTTTCCCCATCAAAATTCCTTTCTTTCGTCTCCTTTCTCTGGCCAAAGCAGAGCAGTGAACAAAACAGACAAAAATCCTTGCCTTTATGAGAGATTATATTCTCTTGGGAAGTCAGATATTAAAGAAGATAATTAAAAAATATACAGTAAGTTAGGGAGTAATAAGTATTTAGAAAAAAAATCATCCTGGGAAAAAGAGATTGATATTTTTGAGAGTAATTAGAGGAGATTCACTGAGAGGATGACTGAAGTAAACACCTGAAGGAAGTGAAAGAGCGGCTAGCCAAGTGGGTACTTGGTGGAAGGGCATTCTAGGCAGAGAAAACTGCAAAAGCAGAGGCCTTGAGGAGGCATCATAACTAGTGCATAAGAGAAGGCCAGGGTGGCTGGAGGGGAGTGAAAGAGGAGAACAGTAAAAGCGTTTATTTTCCTATTCAATACTCATTTCCCTTGTCAGCCTCTCATAGTACCTTGCATGGTATCATGTTGACTGACCAACACCAACACATTAGTTGCATTAGAACTGGCTAAACTCGTGCACCTTTACCTAAAGAGTTGTGTCTTTGTCGAAGGAATGAAAGTGAAGAAAAACTATGAGGATCTTGGCTTTGATAGACTAGGCTTCCTTGAAAAAAGAAAAATATAAACCACATAATTAGGATCTGCCAATTTGTGTTTTCCTCCATAACAATTTGGTCCCTAAAACTTGTTCACTTTTTTACTGATCAAAATTATTATGTTAGTTCATAATTTTCAAAGATCAAATAAGAGGTTAGAAATGTTCATCATGAACATTTGAGCTCGTACGACTCTCCATTTTTATTGCAAATTTTAAAGTTGTTTTTTTAATGGGTGAAAAAATTTTTTTCATGATTAAATTTTTAAACATCATTTATTTTGAGTGAGATTATAGGGGAAGGTTAAAAATCATCTTTATAAAATAGTTAAATTATATTTATTGATCTATTAAGATTTTAAAAATTGATATAATTATATACAACTGTATCATTATTTCTCCTGCTAGTAATACGACTAACATTTAATTTGAAGGCTAAGAAGTGACTTGAATCAAAATCTGGAAAATAAGAAATTAAATGAGTCAAGTAAATATGGACTTAGTAAATCCTAAAGTCTATATTGGACAAAGTTATATAATACAAATAAATGTATGTCATCACAAAAATGTTATAAAAATATGAAACTACTAGGCTCATTACCTTGAAAGACAGTGCTGGAAAAGTAAATGAATTCAAAAAGTTTAGAAAAATGGATCAATGCCAAAAGCATCTGATTTCTTACAGTGTTATACTCTGCTCAGTTTTCAAAATTAATGTCTCAATAAACTTGCCTTTCAGTGGCAGATCTCTATTGATCACACGCTGGGTGGGATGGAATATGAAACTGAACTTTTGTGGCAATGATCTTATTTGTGTGTGACAATCTTTCATCCATTCAATACTAGTTACACTGGTATATTATCCAAAACAGAAAATTCTTACATTAAAGGAGAGAAATGCAATACGTTTAATTCAAAGAAAGAAAATATTCCAAGTTAATAAATTGGGGAGAATATGTAGACTACAAAAAGCAAACAAACATTAATAGAATTATGTAAGAAAGGAGAGAGAGGCTTCAATGTGTTTATTTTGGGAAGCAAAAGAAAGTGGCAAATAAATAATATACTTGAAGTTTAACTATTGGAGTGGATGTCTGACTAAAAGTGAACCAGGCTAAACCACTGGGCTAAAACAGGCTATCCTCCCAGGTACAGACTACTTTCAGGGTACTATTATAATGGAAAAAAACACAAACAGTTGAACTAAACAATAATTAGGGATGGTGCAATAGGAGTGTTAACTAATTCTTCCTTGAGGAATTTTGGGGCAGGAGGTAGGAAGGGTTTGTTCAGTGGAGAATGGATAATCTTAGAATCTAAATGGTGGAAAAAATTGTTCTCAACATGTGACTTCAAGAATGGCTGGATTCTGACAGCCCTTTTGGTGGCATGGTTATGTGTTGTAAAGCCATGCTCATACTAGTTGGAATATCTTCTGTCTAGAAATGGAACACTTCCTTCTTTTGATAACATTTTGGATAATATTTGGAACTAAAATGAAGGTGTACCTGCATATGAAAAGTTATGGCATGGTTAACATAAATGCAGTTAATCTATTGGAAAACTTACCTTACATGAATCAAAAATACAACATAACACACATGCACACGGTTTACTTAAGTCAGTCATGTCTATGTGGACTGTTCACGTCTGAGGGATTAGGATGACGTTATAAGGCTCTATATCCACCTATAAGCAGTTAGCATTTAGTTTGGATAACACAGCTGTTAGAGCTGGAAGGACTCTTAGAGATTATCCAGACAAGTCCTCTCATTTCAGAGATGCATAATTTGTTCATAGTTGTGGAGCTAATCCCCCTTCTTTACCTCCCCAGAATTTAAATACTTAGTTTATGACCTTTGTTATTTCATCACATGATCAGCAGTCTTCCATGTTATGAAATTTCTACACTATGAAAGGGCCAAATATATGACTTGTTCTCCATAGCTAAGCATCAGGGCTAAAGTGAAAAGCTGAAGGTTAAGTTAGAAAGTGTGACAATATGATAATTTACCAGAACTATTTAAAAAAGGTTTTATTTTATTTATGTAAAAGCTACCACCTAATCATTGTCTACGAATGCTGAATGTTTCCTTTTTTGTTACGTATTGTATCTAATCCCTGAAAATGTATTCCTTGAGAAATATTGCTTATTTAATGACTTTTTTCAGTGACATTGTTGATGTCAACATTTGGGTGATACTAAAGCTACCACTTAGTTATCCAAACTCAGTGAAAGGGAGAAAGTTTTATTATCCAAAACGAATGCTAGGAGGTGATTTCCATACTGAATAGTTCAGAGCACGTCCTTGAACAATTGTAAATGCTTGTTTTTGTCATCTTTCTGGCAGCTGCCAAATTGTAATGCTTAATGATTCAACTTAAATTAACTAAAATGAATCCTTGTGGAAAAACATAATACCTGCCTGGTACAAGGAAGCTGATTATATTGCCTTCATTTACACTGAAGTTATTCATAATTTATTGACACCCTCTCATTACTAAGTTATGTGTATTTTTTTCCTGAGCAAATGGAAAAAAAATATAACTTTGTGCAGGTGTTCATTCCATTTATGCCACATTGAGTAGAGTGGTCGAAATGCTGCTCCTAGTCATGGAAATAGTCAAATAAGGTTTAAATAACTAACTAAACTGCAACCGCACTGTGAGGATATAAAATAGCGTTGCCTCTCCAAACATTTCTCTTTAACACGAGTTTTATTATAGCTTAAAATGCATGGCCAATGACACTAAGATAAAGAAATAAAGACTTGTGGCAATGTTAACTTAGAGCAAAGCATGGCATTTTATAGAATGTTTGAATGTTATATTTTTTTAAATCCTTAATTAAATCAATTACAGTAAAGTAGATGCAAAGCGTCGGAGTTTGAAATGTAGATAAATGCATGTTAACACGTAGAGAGAGTACAGCACTGAATTTTAAATTAACTACAAAAATGGAAATCATTCCTTTGTCCCCACATTTTTCTTCTTTTCTATTATAAAATATCTCATTTATACCCATAAGAGAAATTAGTGGTAAAGTTATTTGAAATGTGTAGCTTAATTAATTATTTTTATTCTAATCTGTCCTTGGGCAAAATAGTTCCAAGTGTGAGAATTTGTGAGCCCCAAAGACTCCGGGATGGAATTCCTGCTTGAAAAATCACAGTAGTGAGAACTAGTCAATTGAGCAATCATTTTAATACAGAAACTGGTTATTGAGCCAGCCTTCCAACAACACTCTGACTTGGAAGTGGCTGATTTAGTGGTTTCATGTAGATTATGTTGTCTTTTGTTTTCTTAAAAACAATTTTGCCAGGATTAGGAGATTGGCATCTCGTCCTCTATCCTTTCTTTCATGGAGTGACCTTTGTTAAATCTAAAAATATCCAACCTGGAACAGAACAAGAATTCAGTAAATTCTATAATTTTTATTTAAATATTTCAACAAATCTGATTCAAGGATAATTTCCTTCAATTTACAAATTTTGGGTGATTAGTGCTTGTTGTTCTTATTTTGCAGCTGTTTAAAGGGATTGAAAAATCTTAAATCCTCTGATCTCATGCAAAATATTCCATAATTTATAGTCATAAACATTGAAAAATAATTCTCTTACAGACTGAAACAGATCATCCTTTTTAACTTAAAGTTTTCTTATTTATTACTTTTTCCAATCTTTGCAGAATTTCATGTGAAAATGTAATTCCTTTAAAAGCAAATATACTGTGGCACAATTAAAACAGAAAGAAAGCATAAATAAGTAAACTTTTCCCACATAGTGAGGCATCTGGTAAACTGGTACCCTTTCATCTTTTTGGGGGATTATTGACTTAAGAAAATACACATTTTCTAAGAGTAAAAGGAATTATTACTGCTTTGATAAGAGAAAAAGTGGAAGATTATTAAATCCTCATTTTCAAGTATTTTACTATTACATGGCTTAAATTATGCTTTGGGACATAGTGTAGTCCTCAAATTTAATTCAGAAAAAAATGATATATAAAACAATTTCCTTATAAGAGATACGTTAATTATCTTTTAAATTTTCATGTAAAAGATCATGATTGAATGTATATACTTATATGTACAGGTATGTATACAATATAGCATGTATGTAATAAAGAATTAGAAGGAAATGGAATACATTTGCCATATTTCTCTGGCTATTTTTTATCACACTTAGGGCCTGGAGTGAAAATAAATCTATTTTCCTCTTGGTGCCTCAGTTTTTCCACTGAAAAATGAAACACACTAATCCTGGAGTAATACTATTTTCTTATACTGCAGGTAAATTACATCAACATTTCTTGAAAGATACACTTAAAAATATAGACTAGGTCTTTCAAGATAGCAATGTTTCTGAAACATTTGCTATGACTGTTTTTAAGTTTGGCTGTAAAGTTCAAACTTCCATCTTTCTTAACGCTGCAATCCAGCTTCCATTTGAAATACTTCTTCCGGTCTTGGACGACTAAGGGAGCTCTTAGTGTCTATTTGACTGACTTTCTTCTTATTTTTAATTCAAGTATATATGTGGTAAGAAATGCTTGTGATTCTGCATATATTTATGTTTCTAACTTCAAAAATTATACTGTTTAATTAAGGAAGAGCCACTGATGACTGGAATAAAAAGATCTCAATTTTTATGCTGTAGAGGTTAAGTAGGTTGGAGGTCAGCAAGATTGCTTAGTAGTAAATATCAAGGAGTTTTCACTGACTTTTTTCCTCCTACAATGGAATACAAATTCTTTTACTGACTGCATGGGTATTCAGATTTTAATGTTTACTGTTTGAATTTTATACACAGCAGTATTGAAAATGAATGTGATGTGTGTGCTGAAAATTCCTCTTGTACCATTTGGAAATTACATTTATATGATTTATTTGATTAAAATAGTATGAAATTCTAGTAGAAAACCTGTCTTAACTGTCTAGAAGCATATGTGGAAGACAATAAATATTGCTGAAGTAAATAGCTAAAGGATTATTTATTTTCTCCCAAATTACAAAGCAAATTTGGAGTAAAACTTTGAACGGCTGGGGCTCATTACAAATTGGTAAAAGAGAAAAATCCTAATTTGTAGGCACTAAAGGATATAGGAAAGTTTATGTTGTACTGTGATACTGTGTTCATCTACTCAAAGCTTTGAACTCTTACTAGTAAAGAAGAAGCATCAGAGTGTTATTACTGTGTCAAAAGACGACAGACCATAAACTTTTAGCTATCCAAGTCAATCCATTCATCTTTCTTGCTTTTCCTATGTCTGTTGGTGAATTATGGATGAAGCATGTACTTCATCATTTAAAAAACATTTGCCTATGGCAAGTGGTCACAACAGCTTCAAACTCCTCAGAATGTATTATTTTCAACATAATTCCTGATACACCCAACAAAGAAAGCAGTAGTCTTTATATTAAAACATGATTGAAAGTCCTGTAAAATGCTAGCATGATGAACTAATTTTCTCGTGAAATCTTTTTGATAAAAATATTCCATTTTCTGAGTAACACCCTTTTCTGTAGGTTTAAATCAATAAAGTGACACTGATAGACAGAAAAGTGTTTGCAACATTAAGAAGACATTAACCTGCTTCTCAAGGTTGAGCTGTATAATTGTGAACTGTCAGAATAGTATGGCTTTTCAGATTAGTTTTTTCTTCTAAAATAATATTTCACTGAAATTTTTAAAAAAAATGATCATGACAGGTAAAAGGAAAAAGTGTTTACACAGCTTGAACTCTTTAAACATTAGCTGAATAAAATAGAAATATCAAGTTTTATTTCATGGAATCTTTCACTACTAAGAGTCTCCAAGACCACTGCACCTACTCCCTTGATGAATATCTTTGGAGTCTTTATTAGTCTCCATCTGTGGTCTAACAGCTATCTGTGTGTGTGTGTGTGTGTGTGTGTGTGTGTGTGATAGTAGAGCATTTAGGGAGTCACGGACTGGATAGGGAAACTCTGTATTCTAAACTTGGTTCTGCAACTTACTTGGTGCACTTTGAACCTTAATTCCTGGTATTAAAAATATATACCATCTTATATCACGGGGTAGTTATAATAAGGACAACCCTCATTTAAGTTTCTTCTCTTACGTTTAACAGTTTTATTTTACTTTTTAAATAAAAATTCTCAAAAGGCTACAAAAGTAGAGAGAATTATGTAACCCATATGCTAGTCACCCAACTTCAATGATTTTCTATATACGGTAAATGTTGTTTCTTAAATACCCCCTCGTACATCTAGTCTGTGGATGATTTTGAAGCAAATCTTAGAAATTAAAACACTGTATCTGTAACCATTTTGGTAGTAACTAAATGATAGGAAATTAGTTCTTGTATTTAGTTTTCATAATCAAAATACCTTTATTATATCTTAAAAAATAATACTTCCTTAATTCATCAAATTATCCGGGCAAAATGTTTGTAATTGTCTTTTTAAAAAATCAATTGAGTCATAATTTTTATAAGGTAAAGTCACTAAATTTAGGTGTACCATTTGGTGACATTTGGAAAATATATGGGATCATATTACTACTAGCACAATCGAGATATAGTACATTTCTATCACTCCACAGTGTTTCCTCATGTGCTTTTACTGGCTGGAGTGTATGATAGGTGCGTGTTTAATTTTCAAGAAACTGTTAAAGAGTTTTCCGCAGTGACCGTACCATTCTACTGCCTCACCAATAGTATATGAAAGTTTCAGTTACTCCACAGTCTCGCTAACGCTCGTGTGTGTTAGTATCTCATTGTGGCTTTAATTTGCATTTTCCTGTACTAATAATGTTGAGCATCTTTACATGTGGTCACCTGCCACTTGTCTATCTTTGCGGAACATCTGTTAACATCTTTTGATGATTTTTATTTATTTGGATTTTTTGCCTTCCTGTGATTGAATCCTAGGGATTTTTTAATTTACTTTGGACTAAGTACTTTGCTTGATAAATATGACATGCGTATTTTCTCCTAGTCTGTGACTTGCGTTTTCATTGTTTTAATGATGTGTTTCAAGAGCAAGAAGTTTTAATTTTGATGAATTTGAATTTGTGAGTTATTTCTTTTATGGTTCATGCTTTTGCCACTTATCTAAGAAATTTTTGCCTATCTCAAGATAAAAAAAAGATTTTATTCTGTTTCCTTCCAGAAGTTTCATAATTTTAGGAGGAAACAATTCAGGCTTTCACCACTAAGTATTGTGATAGCTTATAGGTTGTTCACTGATAACCTTTATCAGTTTGAGGAAATTTCCTTCTTTTTCTAATTTGCTGATTGTTTTATCACAAATGGGTGCTGATTTTTGTCAAATGCTTTTTCTGCATCAACTGAAATGTCATATGTTTTTTCTGCTTTATTTTGTTAATATAGTGAATTACATGTTAATTGCTTTTTGAATGTTAAAGCAACTTGCAGTACTGAGACAGACCATATCTGATCATCATATATTACTGTTTTTATATAAGGTTAGATTTCAATTACTAGTATTTGTTTAAAATGTTTTCATTGATACTTACAAGAAATATTGATCTGTAATTTTCTTTTCTTGTAATGTCTTTGTTAGAGTTAGATATTAGGGTTGTTCTAGCCTCATAGAATGAGTTGGAAAGTTTCCTTTTCCTCTATTTTACGAAAAAGTTTGTGTAGGTGTTATTTCTTTCTTGACTGTGTAAGAGAATTTACTATTGAAATCATCTGGGCCCAGAGGTCTTCCTTCCTTCCTTTATTTCTTCCTTCCTTCCTGAACACACACACTCACATACATGTATATATCCAATTGTTTCAACTCCGTTTGTTGAAAAGACCACCCTTTTGTTCGTGGAATTGTCTTTGCACCTTTGTTAAAAATTAAACAAGTAAAATGCATAGGCTCTTCTGGATTCCTTTTATTTCCATATAAATTTTAGAATCAGTCTGAGAATTTCAACAAAAACTCCTGCTGGAATTTTGATTGACATTTTGCTGTATTTATAGATACATTATGGGAAAATTGATAAATTTGTTATGTCTTTACTTATTTGTTTTTAATTCACTCATTAATATTTGTCAGTTTTCAGTACCTGGTCTTGTACACATTTTATTAAATGAATTTTAAGTATTTCATATTTATTATTATGTAGTTTTATTTTTAGCTTTTTCATTTTGAAATAATTTCAGGCTTATGAAAAAGTTACAAAATAGTGTAAATAGAATACCCTTACCCAATAATACAATTATAACCATATATAATTATAACTGATATAAAACTATTAATTGATCTGCAGATATTCTTCAGATTTCATCAGTTGTACCGATAAAGTCTGTTTTTCTGGACCAAGTTCCAATCCTGGATTACATATTGCAATTGGCTGTCTTATTTTCTTATTTACCCCTAATCTAAGACATTGCCTCAGTCTTTCTTTGTGTTCCTTTGCCTTGATACTTTCGAAGAGTATTGGTTTGTTGTTTTTAAGAATGTCCCTCAATTTGGGTTTATTTGATGTTTCCTTGTGATTAAATTCTAGTTAAAAATTTGGAGAGAGAAACTTCAGTAGTGATATTGTGCCTCTCTTAGAATATCATATGAAGAGGTACTTGATACTGACATGTCTCATTAATGGTGATGTTAACTTTGATCACTTGGTTAAAGTAACATCTGATTCCATTGTAATGTTACTTTTTTTCCCCTGTGAAATTAATAAATCTTCTCGTGGAAAGAGTCTTTGAATTTTAACACGCGTTCATGATTCTCACCTGAAAAGATTACTTATTGTAGTAGGTGTCAAGTGATAGTTTTCTATTTCAATCAATTCCTTCTACATTTATTAATTGAAAATCTCCTATAAGGAAGAACTTTCCCTTGCCCTCCTCCCATTTACTTATTTGTTATTTATTTACTCAATTATTTATGTCAGTATAGAATCATAGAATTTATTTTATTTTATTCTATTCATTGTAATCTATTACCATTATTATTTGTTACTCAAATTGTCCCCTATATGTCCATTGAGAAGCCCTTCAAGTGGACTCCTGTGTCCTTTTGATATCCCCCATAATTTTTTGAATGAGTCCTTGCTTTCCAGCACCACACGATATTCCAGACTCATCTGTACACTACCTGCCCCAGAATATGTAATATTTTTTGTTGCTATTACAGTTTGCATACAGTTTATTATATATTGCATACAGTTTTATTTATTTACTTATTCACATATTTACATACATATTTATTTCTGTATTGCATACAATTTATTACAGTATACAGTTTATTTAATTTTAATTTCCAGCTTTTCATTGCTAGTATATATAAATACAATTGTTCGTTTTATTCTCTGACTTATTCAGCTCACTTACTAGTTCTATAACTTTTTTATAGAAGAGCTTTTCATCTGCATCTGTTTGAATTGGGATCCAGATAAAGTCCATATATTGTAAATAGCTGATATGTCTCTTAAATCTTTTTAACTTAGAGTCCCCTTCTACCTTTGTTATTTGCAATTTTTATTTGCGATTTTTCTGTTGTAAAAAACTGGGTCATTTGTCTTGTAGTTTCAAAGTGTGGATTTGCATATTACAAAGCATGGTGTTGTTTAACATCTTCAAATGTCCTTGCATTACCTGGACTCTGCAGTTATATCTATGGACTAATCAAAATCATACACATATTTTTTCAAGACTACTCCATAGATGTTTTTGTGTACTTGTATCAAAAATGATAAAATGTTGATGTTGTAGCCTATATTTTTACTTCTTTAAGAGCAAATATTGTGTTTTACTCATGTTTTTTATAGAGATAGCATAGTTACCTCTATACTCTCATCGTTAACAGCATTGTTCCTGGAGCCTCGAATCAATCATGTCTCTACTGCTTCCTCCTCCTCCTCCTCCTTCTTCTTTTTTAAACAGATTCGTTGAAATATTGTTTACATAACATATAATTAACACATTTAAATTGTGTACAATAAGATGCTTTTAGCATATTCACAGAGTTGTGCAACCATTATCACAATCAATTTTAGAAAATTTTCATCAAGCCAAAAAGAACCCTTGCACCCGTTTGCCATCAATCCTCAATCCTCCATCCTCCTATCCCTAGGCAACCATGAATATACTTACTGTCTCTATAGATTTATCTATTCTGGACATTTCCTATCAACAGAATCATATAATTTGTGGTCCTTTGTGATTAGCTTCTTTAGCTTAACATAATGTTTTTGAAGTTCATTAATGTTATAGTGTAGTCAGTATTTTCTTTTAATTGCCAAAAATATTCCACTGTATGGATACAACACATTTTATTTATTCATTCATCATTCATCAGTTGATAGACAGTTAGCCACCTTTTGGCTGTAATAAATAGTGCTGCAATGAACATTCATGTACAAGTTTTAATGTGATCATAGATTTTCATTTCTCTATACCTGAAGGTAGACTTGCTGGGTTGTATGAAAATTACACTTAACTGTTTAAGGTATTGTTAGATCACTTTCCAAACTGGCTGCGCCATTTCCCATTTTTACCGCTAGTGTATAAAGATTCCATTTCTCTTCATCTTTGCCAACACTTGATACTATTTGTCTTTTTGTTTACAGTCATGTGAATAGGTGTGAGGTAGTATCTCATCATCGTGGCTTTGATTTGCATTTCCTTGATAGCTAACCACTTCATTCCTTCATTCAACAAGTATTTATTGAGTGCCTAATAACTGGCAGATGCCGTCCTAGGTGCTTAGCATTCATCAGTGAACAGAACAGATAAAGACCCCCACTCCTAGGGAGCTCATGTTTTAGCAAAAGACAGATAATAACCAGTAAACCTAATAAGTACTAAGTAGAGTAGGATAAAGGCATTGAGTGTGACATACCAGAGGGAGGCAGGGAACTCAAAATAAACCTCTCACATTGAAAAAGTGATATTTGAGGCAATTCTTGAAGGGTTAAGCTTGTTGGCTATGTGGATATTTTGGGGAAGAATGTCTCAGGCATAGAGAACAGCCTGTATGAAGACCTGACATGTGCTTGGTATGTTTGAGACACAATCAGGAGACCACCGAGGCCAGAGTAGAGAGAACAAGTGAGCATGGAGAATAGTAGGTGATAATTCTGGAGAGGTTACAGGGGTCAAGTCATATAGGGCACTATAGACCATTTCAAAGACTTTGGAGGATCTTGAAAAAGATTAGATGTACAGATACACTCGTATCTGGATGTAAGAAGGATGCTACTTTTACTCCCTTTGCTTTTACTTTTGTATTACTGTTGAATTTTTGTTTTGAATTTCTGATTCATCTAATAGCCTTCTATTGAATAGGATGAATTTTAAATTGAGACAAATTTCTATGGCATATTTCTTAATTTTAAGGATTATAGACAATCAGACTTAACTGTGCAAGACTTTTTGCAGTTCTAAAAATAAACAGCAATTAAAGACAGATCACTCAAGAAACTGATGACAATGTTTGCTTCTTTATTTTATTTATTTATTTATTTTTGAGGAAGATTAGCCCTGAGCTAACTACTGCCAATCCTCCTCTTTTTGCTGAGGAAACTGGCCCTGAGCTAACATTCCTGCGCATCTTCCTCTACTTTATATGTGGGACACCTACCACAGCATGGCTTTTGCCAGGCGGTGCCCATGTCCACACCCGGGATCCAACCGGCGAACCCTGGGCCACAGAGAAGTGGAACATGTGCACTTAACTCTGTGCCACCAGGTTGTCACCTACTTCCTTATTATTGTTTTTTTTTATTGAGGTAACATTGGTTTATAACATTGCATAAATTTCAGATGTACATCATTATATTTCATTTTCTGTGTACACTACATCATATTCATCACCCAAAGACTAATTACAATCCCTCACTGTAAACATGCGCCCTGTCACTCCTTTTGCTCTCCTCCCTCCTCCATTCCCCTCTGGTAAACACCAATCTAATCTCTGTATCTATGTGTTTGTTTGTTGTTCTTGTTTTTATCTTCTACTTATGAGTGAGATCATACTTTCTCCACCTGAATTATTTCACTTAGCATAATACCCTCAAGGTCTATCCATGTTGTCACAAATGGCAAGATTTCATTTTTTCTATGTGTGAATATCATTCCATTGTGCATATGTACCACATTTATATCCATTCATTCCTTGATGGGCACTTAGGTTATTTCCAAGTCTTGGCTATCGTGAATAATGCTGCACATATCTTTATAGTAATAATAATAATTCATAGAGGTGCATCTGCCTTTACACATTCATGTTTTCAAGTTCTTTGGATAAACACCAGCAGCTGGATCGTATGGTAGATCTATTCTTAATTTTTTGAGGAATATCCATACTGTTTTCCATAGTGACAGCACCAGTTTATGTTACCACCAGCAGTGTATGAGAGTTCCCGTTTCTCCAGATTTTCTCCAACACTTATTATTTTTGTCTTGTTAATTATAGCCATTCTGATGAGCATAAGGAGATATCTCATTATATTTTTGATTTGCATTTCCCTCATAATTAGTGATGTTGAATATCTTTTCATGTGTCCATCAGTTGTCTGTATATCTTCTTTGGAAAAATGTCTGTTCAGCTCTTTTGCCCATTTTTTAATTGGATTGTTTGTTTCTTTGTTGTTGAGATGTATGAGTGTTTACTTCTGAAGAAGGGGATATGAGATTGGGAGTTGAACATGGGAAGAAATGTGTGCATAATTATTGGGATTGTTAAAAATAAGTTGAACTCATTTTATATGTAAATTATACTCCAGTGAAGTTGATGGAAAAGAAAACTATATGCATAGTAAGGGAGATGTGTGTATGAAACTATATATAGTCATGTAGCCAGGTCCTATAGTAGTTCTTATTTTTAAAAAATTTATGTCTTTCAATTTGATTGATGAAGAATTTTAAGATGACATTACCACATATTTAAGAAAATTCAAATATATTTTTAACAACTCACTTGCCATCATTACATATACATTTTATAAATATTTCCATGTTTATTAAAATGACCCTGGAGTAGCCTGTGGCCACATGTATAAAATTTAATAAATATATTAATAATATAATAATATTGTATATTATATTATAATTTTATACATTAAATAGTAATATTACAAATAAAAATGGTTAAGTAAACGTTTTGAATATAACCTTCAATCACGTCTTTTGTCACTTTCTCAAAGTGACATTTAACAAATCAAACGGAGTTTAGTTTTTTTGTTTTGTTTGTTTGTTTTGGCTAGCAATCATGAGAATGTTCAGAACAGTATGTTCCAAAGAGACATCCTCCCTCTCCTCACACACACAACAAAGTCTTTGATTTCTGGAATTATAAATCTTGCCTCTGTTCAATGTAACTCCATCAGTTGCAGTTCTAATGCTGAAGGTGACAGGAGTTTTAGGACAACCAGTGTCCATGTCATATGACTTGCTTAATTAAAATCACTGCTTTTTAATTTTACCTCAAAGTTAGTAAATAGGCATAATAACTTTTGTAACCTTTAGAAGAACTTTCCAGTTGACATTTGAGCAAAAATTAAAATGGAACTCAAGGGGCCAGCCCTGTGGCCAAGTAGTGAAAGCTCTGCACACTCCACTTCGGTGGCCCAGGTTCATAGGTTCGGATCCCAGGTGCAGACCTACTGCACTCATCAGCCATGCTGTGGAGGCATCCCACATGCAAAGTGGAGGAAGATTGGCACAGATGTTAGCTCAGGGTTAATCTTCCACAAGCAAAAAAAAGAAGATTGACAACAGATGTTAACTCAGGGTGAATCTCACACACACACGAAAAAAAAAAATGAACTCAAGGATTTTACCAAAGCAGACATTAATTTTACCTTTAGGAATAGGTTTCATGATGTGATAATCTCAGAAGTTGAAAAAACATTAAATTTGCAAGTATAAATCTATTCTAAAAGTTTGTTGTTGATTCTTTATAGGTTACAATACTTTTAAAAATAGGAATAATACTCAAAGTGTATTTACACTTCTAAACCTACCTTTACAAGACTAACTCCTACTACATTTATGCAAAAATAATTATAGCTAACATTTATGAGAAGTTTACTACATAACCATGCTACATAGATTATGAATATTATTTAACATTTTCCAAAATTCTGTGATAAATTTTAATTCTGTTTTTGTTATTCTAAAGGGGAGGAAAGAGAGGCCTGGAGAAGTAGAACAACAAGCCCCAGGTCACGTAGTAAAAGGAGGTGTGAGTTACCATCCCAGACTTTCTGACTCTAGAGCATGGGCTAATAGTCCTAGGCGATACTTTCGTTTAAAATGTAGCAAGTATTAAATTAATTTGTTTCTGGCCTTTCCCTTGAGAGTTTAATTCATACGCACACACACACACACACACACACACACATACTGAAAACATATGTTCCTGGATACAAGTAATCATCATTTTGTGCAGGACAATTTTTTAAATTCTTACAGTGTATCATCTAAAATTATATTTTATTTTTGTCGGATATTCAGTGAATCCAAATTTGAAAAATTAAGGCTGACATTTCAGTATGACTTGGACATATGAGGTTTTGATTTAATATATACTCTGACTAGCTCTTCATTTTTTCTACTAAAATATTAAAAAGCCAGGAGAGTTATATTTAGACAATGATCTAGAAATCAACAGCATTGAAATATTTATCAAAGGTATGAATGTGATCCTGAGAAGATTATGTCTGCAGTTCTTCAGGACAACATAAATGTTGGTAATACCATTTTACAAAGAAAACATTATATCTTTGTGTTCATAAGCAAATAAAGCACAAAGCTGAGTTTGAAGTTCATATGAATGTACCTTAAAAAAAGAAGTGGAAGAAATAATCCGCAACACAGGGGAAAATGTTTTTTTAATCACTCATTTATTCCCTGATTTGATCAATAAGTAACCATTGAATGTTAAATATCTTCTATTTTAATCATTTGGGTTACAAAAATGAAAAGAGAATTCCTGGTTTCAAATATTTCGGTCTTGCCAGGGAGAGGGGTGAAATACAAGCTCTTGTGACATCTTCTGATGGGTGTTATAACGAATGTGTGTAGAAACTGTCTAGAAATGCAGAGGAAGAAGCCAGAATTTTGGATAAGCTATAACTTATATAATTATAATATATAACTTTAATAATTATAATTTATCTATGAAAGTAAGACCCTCAAAACATTAGAAACTTGTTCAAATTCCATTCAGCAATGGCTATAATACTTCAGGAATATCACAGCTTATTTTTCTTCTCATTAGTCTTCTGTGTGACCTAAGGGAATGTTTTATCCTTTCTCTTTCCTCAGAAAAGGAGCAAAGTTGAATTGTTGGTTTTACTATCCTATTTGATAGATTAGGAGACTGAGTCCCAAGAAACCAAAAAGCTTATCCAAGGAAAAATAATGAGTCCCAAAAAACGGTTCTTTATCCTACTTCGCTCTGGCATATCCTTCAGATCTTTTCTACACCCTCCTCCACCTGTTCTCTTCCCCCAGGAGGCTTACTGGTGTGGTCAAGTGGCTCCGGTGTCCTCTGGCTTCTGGCCGAGTTTGGTCAATAGAGAGATCAGAAGGAGAAAGTGTAAAATCAAAGTAATTCATTCTGCTGTGAATGTTGTTCTTTCAAAATCTGGTTGGACACTAATGACATTTAGACATTTCATATTTGTCTACAAACCCATTCAGGCAAGCTAAATATAGCTATCTCTTCTTAAATTAAATATTTCTCAGTTTTCAGTCGCTGATTTACCACATCAGCATTCTCTCCAAAGCCTAAAGCAACTGCAATTGTTTCTTTGCAATCTGTAACACTTTGTCATGCGTGGCCATCACAGGGGCCAAGTTGTCAATCCTCATAATGATCATTTATGATCTTGTCAGTGAGGCAATCAGCTGGGGTTTAGGAAGCCTCCTGTTTCCTTGGCTTTTAAATTGTTTGGCCTAACATTTAGCATCTGGGTGTTGGAAATATGTCTGGTTTATAGAACTGAATATTTTTCTATTCTTTGGTTGGTTTCAGCGCTTCCACCAATAAGGCACCAACAAAGTTCCAAGATGGAAAAGGCATATAATTAGTCACTAAATTCCTGACACATGATCAAGTCTGTGTGGCATTGCCAATTTAATTGTCTATCTATGAGGACACACATGAGATTTCTTGATGTGACTGTGTCAAAAAATGCATTTCTGAGTGAACATGAATTATTATTTTAAAAAATGAACCTATTTACAGGTTCAAGGTAATAATACCTCAAAATTATGCCATAATGGTGAATTACCATATAACATGGTAGAGTGCAATTTATGATGACCAAGCTTCTGCACTGTAAATAAAGATGCTGATTAGGCTTGCAAGGGGTAGTATTTGTGAACTTATGATAAAAATGTGTTAACATGGAGATAAGAAAGTATAATTTAGTAGATTTTTCTTCTCTGTTTCACCTGGGACTCTAACCAGTGAAATGAGAAGTCTGAAGTCAGCTTGATTCTTAGTGGCACCTTTTGTACCCTATAAAGACAACATGTGTAATTATAGACTGAGTTTAATGTTGCTTTTTTCCCCTTTCTCTGTGTCAGCAGAAGTAGACAAGTAAACTACTGGACTCAATCAGTGTTGAAATTCATAGAACCTGCTATAGATTGAATGGCCTTTGTAACAACATAGAAAAACATTTATTGTCATAAGACTATTCCTTACGCATAAATAACCATATTTATTTATGTCTGACTATTAAAATTTCTTTTTCATTCTTATTGATTCAACAATGTTCGCTGAATGTCTGTTTTGTTCATGCAAAACATGATACTGGGTAGAAAACCAAATCAAAGAAATTACTACAGTCCCTAACTTGAAGGAGCATAGATTTAACATTAAAGACAGTACGCATACATTTGCTAAAATCAAAGAAGAGTTTCTCTAGTCCTTCTAAGCAAGGCAAATTATTATATATAAAATTTAATTGACATTTTGGTTGGTTGGCTCTGAAATAGCCTCAAATCAGTAAACTGTGACCTTGGGCTGATTGCATAACCTCGCTAAGCTTCAACCCTCATGAATAAAATGTGGATTGAAATAGTATCTACCACACTGGTTAGTATTAAGATTAAATTAGGTGTTATACGTGTAATACATACACATCCAGTACATTGTAAGCATTCATCAAGTGTTAGTTCTTATTGTTTACTGAAAAAATGGTAAAAGGATGAATGAATGAATGAAAACTCTTGTGGTTTTCTGGTAAAAAAGTGAATTAGGGAGTCCTTCACTTGTAAATACTGTTCTAGTGTTTGTATTCTCCTTCATTTTCTTGCTCAAAATATTAAAAGTATTATCCTTTGTTTGGACAAATGCAGTCGACTTTTTTTTATTGAGCTAACATTAGTTTATAACATTACATAAGTTTAATGTGTACAACATTATGATTCGACTTTTGTATACACTACAGCATGCTCTCCAGCAAAATATAGTTTCCTCACCATACAATTGACCCCCTTTACCCATTTCTCTCTGTCCCACCCCCTTCCCAGCTGGTAACCACCAATCTGTTCTCTGTATCTATGTGTTTGTTTGTTGTTGTTCTATCTTCCACATACGAGTGAAACCATGTGGTATTTGTCTTTCTCCGTCTGACTTATTTCACTTAGCATAATACCCTCAGGGTCCATCCATGTTGTCGTAAACGGCAAGATTTCATCTTTTTTTATGATGGAGTAGTATTCCATTATATATATGTATATATACCACATCTTCTTTATCCATTCATCTGTCAATGGGTACTTAGGTTGTTCCATATCTTAACTATTGTAAATAATGCTGCAATGAACATAGGGGTGCATATATCTTTTTGAATTAGTGTTTTCATGTTCTTTGGATAAATACCCAGAAGTGGAATAGCTGGATCATATGGTAGTTCTATTCTTAATGTTTTGAGCAATCACTGTACTGTTTTCCATAGTGGCTGCACCAGTTTACATTCCCACTAACAGTGTATGAGGGTTCCCTTTTCTCCACATCCTTTCCAACACTTGTTATTTCTTGTCTTTTTGATGATAGCCATTCTAATAGGCAGAAAGTGATATCTCATTTAGTTTTGATTTGCATTTGACTAATAAGCAGTAACGTTGAAAATCTTTCCGTGTACCTGTCAGCCATCTGTATGTCTTTGGAAAAATGTTTGTTCAAGTCCTCTGCCCATTTATTAATTTGGTTATTTGGTTTTTTGTTGTTGAGTTGTATGAGTTCTTTATATATTTGAATAGTAATCCCTTATTGAGTATATGATTTGCAAATATCTTCTCCCATTTAGTAGGTTGTCTTTTTCTTTTGTTGATGATTTTCTTTGCTCTTTAGTTTTGAAGCTTCTTAGTTTGATGTCGTCCCATCTTTTTATTTTTGCTTTTGTTTTCCTTGCCTGAGGAGACATATCCAAAAAGATATTGCTAAACTGATAAAGAGCGCACTTCCTATGTTTTCTTCTAGGAATTTTATGATTTCAGGTCTTAGATTCAAGTCTTCAATCCATTTTGAGTTAATTTTTGTGTATGGTGTCAGATAGTGGGCTACTTTCATTCTCTTGCATGTGGCTGTTCACTTTTCCCAGCACCGTTTACTGAGAATATTTTCATTTCTCCATTGTGTATTCTTGCCTCCTTTGTTGTAAATTAGTTGTCCGTATATGTGTGGATTTATTTCTGGGTTCTCAATTCTGCTCCATTGATCTGTGTGTCTGTTTTTCTGCCAGTAGTGTACTGTTTTGATTACTGTAACTTTGTAGTATA
This sequence comes from Equus przewalskii, assembly GCF_037783145.1. Lineage (NCBI taxonomy): Eukaryota > Metazoa > Chordata > Mammalia > Perissodactyla > Equidae > Equus > Equus przewalskii. The sequence continues at coordinate 23,353,571 of NC_091847.1, read as the reverse complement.
TTTTGAAATCAGGGAGTGTGATTTCTCCAGCAAAGTTCCTTTTCCTCAGATTTACTTTGGCTATTCAAGGTCTTTTGTGGTTCTGTATGAATTTTAAAATTTTTCTGTTCTCTTTCTGTGAAAAGTCATTGGGATTTTGATAGGCATTGCATTGAATCTGTAGATTGCTTTGGGTAATATGGACATTGTAATAATGTTAATTCTTTCAATACATGAGCATGGACTGTCTTTCTATGTCTTTGTATCTTCTTCAATTTCTTTCAATGTCTTGTAATTTTCAGTGTACACGTCTTTGACCTCCTTGGTTAAATTTATTCCTAGGTATTTTATTCATTTTGTTGCAATTGTAAGCGCGATTGTTTTCTTAATGTCTCTTTCTGCTAGTTTGTTGTTAGTGTATAGGAACACAACAGATTTTTATATATTGATTTTATACCCTGAAACTTTACTGTATTTGTTTATTATTTCTAATATTTTTTTAGTGTAGTCTTTAGGGTTTGCTATACATAAAATCATGTCATTGAAAATAGTGACAGTTATACTTCTTCCTTCCCAATGTGGATGACATTTTTTTCTTTTCCTTGTCTAGTTAGTTAGCTAGGACTTATAATAGTAGGAATAGTATTGAATAAGAATGATGAGAGTGGGAATCCTTGTCTTGTTCCTGATCTTAAAGGAATAGCTTTCAGTTTTTCATCATTGAGTACGATGTTAGCTATCGTTTTGTCATATATGGCCTTTATTATGTTGAGTTGTGTTTTTTCTATACTCGTTTTATTGAGAGTTTTTATCATAAACTGATGTTGAATCTTGTCAAATGCTTTTCCTGCATCTATTGAGGTGATCATGTGATTTTTATTCTTCATTTTGTTAATGTGGTGTATCACATTGATTGATTTGGAGAATTTGAACCATGCTTGCAACCCTAGAATAAATTCCACTTGATCATGGTCTATGATGTATTGTTGTGTTCAGTTTGCTAATATTTTGTTGGGGATTTTTGCATCTATGTTCATCGAAGATATTGGCCTGGAATTTTCTTTTTTTGTGGTGTCCTTGTCTGGTTTTGGTATTGGGGTAATGTTGGCCTCACAAAATGAGTTAGGAAGCATTCTCTCCTCTTCAACTTTTTCAAAGAATTTGAGAATGACAGGTATTAAATCTCCTTTGAATGTTTGGTAGAATTCACTAGAGAAGCCATCTGGTCCTACACTTTTGTTTTTTGGGAAATTATTGATTACTATTTTAATCTCTTTGCTTGTGATTGATCTATTCAGATTCTCTATTTCTTCTTGATTCAGTTTTGAAAGTTTGTACGATTCTCAGAATTTATCCTTTTCTTCTAGGTTATCCAATTTTTTGGCATATAGTATTCTCTTATAATCCTTTGTATTTCTGTGGTATCCATTATAATTTTTCCTCTTTCATTTCTGATTTTATTTATTTGAACCTTTTCTCTTTTTTTCTTTGTTGAGTCTAGCTAAAGATTTGTCAATTTTGTTTATATTATTGAAGAACTAGTTCTCAGTTTCATTGATCTTTTCTATTGTCTTTTTAGTCTCTATTTAATTTATTTCTTCTCTAATTTTTATTATTTCCTTCCTTCTACTGACTTTGGGCTTCATTTGTTCTTCTTTTTCTAGTTCCTTTATGTGTAACATTAGATTGTTTGCTTGAGCTTTTTCTTGTTTCTTGAGGTAGGCCTATATTGCTATAAACTTCCCTCTTAGTATTGATTTTCCTGCATCCCATAGATTTTGGTAAGTTGTATTTTCATTTTCATTTGTCTTCAGATTTTTTTTTTTTTGCTAAGGAAGATTCTCCCTGGGCCAACATCTAGTGCCAATCTTCCCCTTTTTGCTTGAGGAAGATTTGCCCTGGGCTCCCATCCATTGCCAATCTTCTTCTTTTTGCTTGAGGGAGATTTGCCCTGAGCTAACATCTGTGTCAATCTTCCTCTATTTTTGTATGTGGGTTGCTGCCACTGCATGGCCGCCACCAAGTGGTGTAGGTCCACACCCAGAAACCAAATCTGGGCCATGGAAGTGGAGCACCAAACTTAAGTTCTAGGCCATGGGGCTGACCCTTGTCTTCAGATAATTTTTGATTTCTCCTTTGATTTCTTCATTGATCCACTAGTTGTTCAGTAGCATGTTGTTTAGTCTCCACATGTTTGTGATTTTTCCAGCTTTCTTCTTGTTAATTTCTACTTTTTAGCACTCTGATTGGAAAAGATGCTTGATATGATTTCAGTCTTCTTAAATTTATTAATACTTGTTTTGTGTCCCAACATATGGTCTATCTTTGAGAGTGTTCCATGTGCAATTGAGAAGAATGTGTTTTTTGCTGCTTTTGGATAGAATGTTCTGTATATATCTGTTAATTTTTTCTGGTCTAATGTTTCTTTTAAGGCTGATGTTCCTTGCTGAGTTTCTGTCTGGATGATCTATCCATTGATGTAAGTGGAGTGTTAAAGTCCCCTGCTATTATTGTGTTGCTGGCAATTTCTTCCCTATAGGTCTGTTAATAATTGTTTTACATATTTTGGTGCTCTTATGTTAGGTGCATAAATATTAATAAATGTTATGTCTTCTTGATGGATTGTCCCCTTTATTATTATATAATGTCCACCTTTGTCTCTTGTTATCTTTTTTGGCTTGAAGTCTATTTTTTCTGATATGTGTGTGCTGTGCTCACTTTTTTTTTGGCCACCATTTACTTGGAATATCATCTTCCATCCTTTCACGTTGAGCCTACGTTTGTCTTTGGAGCAGATATGAGTCTTCTGGAGACAGCGTATAGTTGGGTCTTGTTTTTTAATTTCTCCTGCCACTTTGTGTCTTTTGATTGGTGAATTCAATTCAATTACATTTAGAGTGATTATCGAATATGAGGACTTAGTACTGCCATTTAATCTTTTGTTTGCTGGTTACTCTGTATCTCCATTGTTTCTTTCTGCTTGTGTTTCTACCTATCATTTTAGTTTGGTGATTTTCTATGATATTTTTCTCAATTTTCTCTTATTTTTCAGTTTTGTGTCTCTGCTCTAGATTTTTGTTTTGTGGTTACCATAAGGTTTGTATAAAACATCTCATAGATAAAATAATCCATTTTCTACTGATAGTATCTTATCGTGATTTAGCTATACAGATTGCATCCTATTTTCCCCCTTTATGTCTTCGCTGTCATAAATTACCCCTGAGTTTGTTACCAAATTGAAGTAGTTATAATTATTTTGAATGCTTTCTGTTTCCTCTAACATTTATGCTATAATTATTTACCAATCTCTTCTGATGTAGAGTTGCAACTTTCTGATTCTGTTAATTTATCACCATACTCAATTTTTTTGCACTTTTGCCTTTTTGTTTCAGGTAGTAGAGCTCCTTTCAACATTTCTTGTAAGGCAAGTCTCATGCCGATGAACTCTCTCAGCTTTGGTTTGTCTAGGAAAGCCTTTATTTCTCCTTCATAGCTGAAGGATAATTTTGCTGCATGGAGTATTCTTTGCTGACATTTTTTATCTTTCAACTTTTGAATATATCATTCCACTCTCTCCTGGCCTGTAGAGTTTCTGGTGAGAAATCTGCTGATAGCCTTTTGGGGGCTCCCTTGTAGGTTATTGTTATTTTTCCCTGGTTGACTTTAATATTCTTTCTTTGTCATTGAGTCGACAGCTTTGTTATCATGTGTCTTGGAGGTCTTTTTGTGTTGAGAGAAATGAGCATTCCATCAGCTTCATGGATTTGTATATCCAGTTCTTTCCCCAGGTTTGGGAAGTTCTCAGCTATTATGTCTTAAAATAATCTTTCTCCTCCCTTTTCTCTCTTTTCTTCTTCTATGTTGTCCATTATTCTTATGTTTCCTTTTGTAATGCAGTCAGATAATTCCTGTAGAATTTCTACATTAAAAAAAAATCTTAGGGTCCAGCCTGGTGGCGCAGCAGTTAAGTTTACACATTCCACTTTGGTGGCCCAGGGTTTGCCAGTTTGGATCCCGGGTGCAGACACAGCACTGCTTGGCAAGCCATGCTGTAGTAGGTGTACCACATATAAAGGAGAGGAAGATGGGCACGGATGTTAGCTCAGGGCCAGTCTTCCTCAGCAAAAAGAGGAGGATTGGCAGCAGTTAGCTCAGGGCTAATCTTCCTCAAAAAAAAAAAAAATCTTAGTTCTCTCTTCTCTTCTACCTGCATCATTTCTCGATTTATATGCTTGGGCTTGCTAATTCTCTCTTCCACATAATCTGCTCCATTTTCAGTGCTATCTAATGCATTCTTCATCTTATTTATTGAGTTCTTTAACTCCAGAATTTCTCTTTGGTTCTTTCTTAGAGTTTCAATCTCTTTGGTGAAGTATTTCTCTGTTCAGTAGTTTTACCTCTAAGCTCATTGAGCTGCCTTTCTGAGTTTTCTTGTAGCTCATTGAGTTTCTTCATGACAGCTATTTTCAATTCTCTGTCAGTTAGATCACAATCTTTCTTGACTTTAAGTTTTGTTTCTGGAGAATTGTCATTTTCTTTTTGTAATATCTTGTTACTATGATTTTTCATGGTGCTTGATGAGTTGTTCTCCTGCTGGCACATTTGAAGTAACAAACACCTTTCTTATTTAGGGGAAGCTTTGTTTACTGTGATTCTAACAACTCAAGAGGTTAGTAACTGAGGCCTTTCTTTTGTTTTGCAGTAGGAGGCACTATGGCACAAGTTTTTGGTTTCTGTTACTTGAGCTGCCTCTGGCTATATGGAAAATCAGCACTATCCACCCTCCACTGCCTCTGCCAGAGGTGTCTCTGGTGCCCTCTTTGTTGCTGCTTGTGCCTTCCGTGTCTTTGGTACTTTACTGCTGCCAGTGTTACTGCAGGTGCTGGCATCACCACTGAGGGCACCAGGATGGTGGCACATCCACCACATTCAGGGTTGCCTGGGATGCAGGCACCACTGCCTTAGCAGGGCAAGGAGTAAGGTGGTGAGGGACCTGGGGTCACAGGCATCTCTGTTACATACAGCATTGTCAGTTCCATGGGTTCCCCACGGGTTGGGGGGCCATAGTTGCAGGTATTAGAGGAACTGGGGTCATGGGCCTGCCACCACTGCTGCCTGCTTCTCTGTGGCTGTGGGCATCACTGCAGCTGGGAGACCAAAGTCATGTGTGCCACCTTAGCTGCTACCAGGTTCCCTGTCACTGGGGGGTGGGGCTCAGCTGCCATGGTTGAGGGTTCAGTTTCACAGGCACTGCCCTCACTGTTTCCTGGTTCTGGCTCCTCTGCATGTTCCAATCTACCCACCTTTGGACGTACAGATGTGTGGATCTCTCCATTGTTCTAGTGTGTTGAGCAGAGGAAACTTTGTTGAATTATGAATGTTTTACTAGTTGTAGACTGAAGGAGAGAGGCAAAGGAAGTGTTTCATGTTGCTATTATGCTAACGTCGTTGAATCCAAATGTGGTTGATCTTAACTAGTTTCCCTGCAACTCTTTTTTTCTTATTTAATCTAGTCTCTACACCAGAGGCAGAATAATTTGCTTAAAAATGTTAATTATTTGCCATTGCTTTCAGAATGAAACTCAGACTCATGACCTTAACCTATAGGAAAGAAAGTCCTACAAGTTTGCCCTTCTGGCCTTTCTCCCCAGGCTCATCATGGAATCTTCTCCCCAGACGTCTGAGTAACAGTCAAACTCATTTCACCTTTGCTCGTTTCCCAGCATCTCATGTTCCCCTTTCCTCTTTGCTTTTGCACCATGTATTCCCTCTGCCAAAAGCCCTTCCCTCTCTTTCCCTCTCCTGCTGGCTATTCATCCTTCTCTTTCTCAGGAAAGTCTTCCCAGATAGCACACTAAAATAGTTATAATTTTATGCTCTCATAGCAAGTATCTTTGCTTCATCATATTAATTTTTAAAAAAATATTTGTTGAAATTTAGAGCAGATATAATCTTAAAGTTTGGCTTTTTAAAATGAAGGAGTAAAGCTGTTTGTTTTAATCAGCTCAGGCTGCTACAACAAAATAGCCTAGACTAGGTGGCTTAAACAACAGATATTTATTTCTCACAGTTCTAGAGGCTGGGAAATCTGAGATCAGGGTGCCAGCATGGTTGGGCTCAGGTGACAGCCCCCTTCCTGGCTTGCAGATGGTTGCCCTCTTGCTATATCCTTACATGGAGGATAGACAGAGATCGTTTTTCTCCTTTAAGGACACTAATCCCATTGTGGGGACCTCACCCTCATGACCATATCTAAACTTAATTACTTCCCAAAGGTTCCACCTACAAATGCCAACATGTGGTAGAGAGGGAGCAGGGCTTCAACATATGAATTTTTGGGGGAACACAAACATTAGTCCATAACACTGTTACACATGGTCTTTTGTACTCATGAAATATGGACTAGGAAATAACACGTTATTTCTGATGAAATACAAATGAAGACTATTAAGCTAAACCTTTACACTTACTATTTTCAGTCTTTTCAGATTTCCAGTAAGATAAAAGCATGCATTTTAGCATTAGTTTTCCCTTGCTCCAGTGTGTGTGTGTGTGTGTGTGTCTGTGTGTGTGAATGTGTGTGTGTGTTTGAAGGTATGGAAGGTGAAAACTGCTATTATACAGCAAGGTGCCCTGCACTTAGCTCAGTAAAATTTTTCTATGCACAGGAGAACATATGGAAGAATTCTCTTGTCATTTTGTTAAATAGGGTATTCAAATATTTTACAGATCAAGAATGACATCTTTTTTTCCTCTTTAAAGAGTCTGAGGTTTGGGGATAGTTGCTTTTTATAAGCTAAAATTATTTATTTATTTATTTATTATTATTTTTGGTGAGGAAGATTGGCCCTGAGCTAGCATCCATTACCAATCTTCCTCTCTTTAGTTGAGGAAGATTGTCACTGAGCTAACATCTGTGCCAGTCTTCTTCTATTTTGTACGTGGGATGCCTCCACAATGTGGCTTGATGAGCAGTGTGTAGTTCTGCACCAGGATCTGAAGCCGGGAACCGTGGGCCGCCACAGCAAAGCATGTGAAGTTAACCACTATACCACTGTGCTGGCCCCTTAAAATTTATTCTGCTCGTAACTCAAGGAACTTTGGAGTGCTCATGTGCCTGTCACTTTAAGATTCAGGATCTTCCTCCTATTAGGGAAAGAGTATGAAGCTGGACAAATCACCTGCATAGAAATGGGGAGAGAAAGGAAATGAAGTGAGTAGAGGAGGGACGTGGGTAGAGAAGATAAATGGGAAAAGCCCCCAATTCAGTGCCGAAATATTTCCATTGAGTTGCAGTTTTCAAACTAGGTATTAAAAATCCTTCATGCAGCCAGACCAGGGAGCAGCTTTGGTCAGGTGTGTGGCAAAAGCCTTAGAACTCAGAAGCATGCTTAAGCTGTGGCTGGTGCTTGGCCCCTCTGTAGGTCTGGATTGGGACATTGAAACCACACCCTTTGAGAGCAAGTAATGAATGCACACTTGGTGTATTGATATCTATTTCAATTATTGGGTGGCACCAGATGCAACGTAGGGAAAAAAATCAGGGACAGTAAAAATACTATTTAATTATGTCCCTTTTCACCCTTCTACTTGTTGCTACTCAAGTTCTTTTTCACTATTTTTCTCTCTTGTTCTCACCTCAATGTTGCAGTCAGAAACCAGTAATCAGATAGGCTGATTATCATAGGACAGATAGGCTGTAGTGGACTTACTCTATCTTGGTTAGCACTGGAAGTCCCATCATCTTAATTTTAAGTGAATGCAAAGCATACACAATGATACCAATTTGTAAAGAAAAAAAGAAAATAAATATATACTCTTAATCCAAAAGGATCAGTAATTATATCTGTATGGCAAGATTACTATTTATTTTCTTTTTGTACTTTTCAAAGTGAGTTCCCAAAGCAGTAGCATTGGCAACACCTGGAAGCTTATTAGAAATGAAGAATTTCAGTTTCTACTCCTGACCTAGTGAATCAGAATCTGAATTTTAACAAAAAATCTCAAAGTGAATTGCATGCACATTAAAATTTGAGACATATTGCTCTATAAACAGAAATTACTTATATACTCAGAATTAAATGAAGTAATTGTGTTTATAAGAGGGTAATTAGCAGTTAATTTGGGATGAATGAGGCAGGGTTTGGGAAATCATGATGATCGCATCGTTAATTACCTCATAATAATTTAGAGTTTGATATAGGATCGAGGAGAGAGAGGGGACTTATCTTTTAAATTACCGCCTTCCCAAGATTATCTGTTTTCTCCAAACCGTATCAATTTTATTAAACAGTAAGTGTTTTAATCCTAGAATGTATTAATTACTTAGAAGGCAATATTTGGCACTCAGAAGGGTGGCTTGAATCATTATACACATATTCAGTTGTATTTAATTTTCCCAAATATTTTTTTCATGACCATTCCTATGCAGTCATCATTCCTGAATGTAAGAGTTTCTTTTTTATTTTGTTTTTCCTGATTAGGGAAAAGTAACCTAGTGAGGTCTTTGCTTGGAATATTAATATTCCAAGGCCAAAGAATCAAATTGATATATTTATTTCTACAAAAATATTCCTCTTGAGGTTTCTTAATTTGATTTTTAAGTAAAATTTAGTTACTTCAGAATAGCTTTGTAGGCAAAATCACAAGAGTTAATACTGAACTTAGCTCTGAGTGAAATTAAATAAATACAAACCTATATAATAATATGTTTAAAACACTTCTACATATGTACTTATAACAGCCCTGTACAGTTGTTGAAACTGGCTTTGATCTGCTCCATTTTAGAGATAAACAAACTAAAATTCAGAGAAGTAAAACATCTTCCCCAAATGCACCCTGCTGAAGAATGACTCTGCCGCCGTTCCGATGTAGGCATTCTGAGGCCCAGGCTCTGCCCATTTTTCGTTATACCATAGTAGTTTCTGAAGTGGAGAGAACTGAATAAATTCCATAGTCCTGAACTGGATGTTGATTACTGAGCTCTCCTGATCAGGAAGTTGACAAAGCAAAAAGTCCATTTCTTTGTTAAATATGCCACAACATCTCTAATATTTCTAATGTAAATCCTTTGCTAGGTCTATGATCTGCAATTTTTTTTTTCATAATTTGTGGCCTATCTTTTCAGTGTCATGTGAAGAGTAGAAGTTTTATGTTTTGATAAGTTCAATTTATCAATTTTTTGGGGGGGACTTTTTAAAAAACAGCTTTATTAAAATATAATTGACATACCATACAATTCCCCATTTAAGGAAATCAATGGCTTTTAGTGCATGGATCAATCTTTGGGTGTCATACCTAAGAAATCTTTGCCTAACCCAAGGGTGTAAAGATTTTCTCCTGTGTTTTCCTCCAGAAGTTTTATAGTTTTACATTTTATATTTAAGTTTATGATCTATTTTCAGTTAATTTTTATATGAATGGTGGTTTATTTTTTGCGCGTGTATATTCAGTTGTTCAAGCACCATTTGTTGAAAAAATTATTCTATTTCTCTGAATATCCTTTGCACTTTTGTTGATAATTAAGTATCCATATACATACAGATCTGTTTGTGAATTCTTCATTTTATTGATATATTTCTCTATCTTTTGCCAATACCACTGTTTTGATAACTGTCAATTTATAATATCTTGAAATGACGTAGTGTTAGTCCTTCAACTTTTTTTTCTCATCTTTTTTGCTATTTTAGGTTGTTTGTGTTTCCACGTGAATTTTGGAATCATTTTGTCAATTTCTAGATAATGTCTGCAGGGTTTTTATCGGGATGAGATATAATTTAGGATGACATCTTAATAGTATTGAATCTTGGAAACCATGAATAAGGCATATCTCTTTATTTAGGTTTTTGTTAATTTCTCTTAGCAATGTTTTATAGTTTTCAGGTTCTTATACAATTTTTTCATATTTTTTACCAAGTATTTTGTATCTGTTGATGCTATTGTTTTTTTAATTTTAATTTTTAATTGTTCATAGTGTATAAAAATGCAATTGATTTTTACAGGAATCTTGTATCCTGCAACCTTACTAAATTTCTTAGTTCAAGCAGGGTTTCTTTGTGTAAATTCTGTTGGATTTTTTATCTAGAGTCTTATGTTACCTGCAAATAAATAGAGTTTGATATCTTTTTTTCCCCAATCTAAATGCTTTTATTTTTGTTCTCTTGCCTTATTATACTGGTTAGAAACTCTAGGACAATGTGGAGTAGAAGTGCTGAAAGTGATCATTCCTATCTTGTTCCTAGTTTTATTTCTATTCATATTTCTATTCTCAGTTTTTATCCAGAATGCATGTTAGATCCTATCAAATAATTTCTCTGCATTTATTGAGATTTTCATGTGAGTTTTCTTCTTTTATCCGTTAGTATGGTAAATTACACTGACAGACTTCTTAAGTGTTAAATCAATCTGTGTTCTTGGGATAAACCTCACGTCACCATTATGTAACACCCATTTTATTGCTCTCAAAGAACCATTTTTTAGTTTCATTGATTTTTCTCTGTTGTTTTTGTTTTCTATTTCCTTGATTTCTCTTCTGACCTTTTTTGTTCCCCTCTTTCTTTATTTTGGGTTTAATTTACTTTTTTTCCTTCTAGTTTCTTAAGGTTGAAGCTGAGGTCATTGTTTTAAGACGGTTTTTTTTTACTCTTTTCTTCCATGGTACTTTAGTGATAAATTTTTTCATATTCCCATTAAAATTCCCAAGCTTTCTTCTGGGAAACAGTTAAGCTTCTTGGCTGTTAAGGTTTGTTAGACAAGCATAGAGCAGAGTTTAGTCTAGGGTTAATTATTTCCCACTGCTGAGGCAAGACCCTTCCCCCAAGTACTCTACTCAGAGTCCTGTGAATTAGAAAGTTTTCAAGTCTGATTGATGTTAACAAGCATGATTCTTGGACCTATGTGAATTTTGGAAACTCTCCTTTCTAATACTTTTGCATGGCTCCTCGACCAACTTGCAGTAGTTGCCTCAAATGCATGCACATGTGCTCAGTACCCGGCTGAATACTCCAGGAGGACCTTGTGCAGATATCCAGTTCTCTCTCTGTTGCATTCTCTGCTCTGACACTGACATGTGAGATCTAACCACGCTGTCCTCCCATAACGCTCAGCTCTATCCACTCAGGGAATTCTCTGGGGCTCTTTTGGGTTCCTCTGTGCTGTGCTGCTACCTGGAATCTCTCTCAGGCTGTAAATTTTGTCTGTCATGGGACTCTGTTTATTTCCTATTGCTTAGGAATCACTGTCCTTCCTTACGTGATATCCAATGCGTTGAAGAGACTTGTTTGATGCATTTTGTTCAGTTTTTTAGTTGTTTTATTGGGAAGGCAAATCTAGTCCCTTTTACTTTATCTTGGTCTGAGTCAAAGTTTGGTCTTTACTTTTAAACTTTTATTGCCGATACATGTATATCTGGTTAATCATTAACATTGTAAGTTTCCTAGATCTTACAGCTCTTTATATTCCATATATAGTTCTGAGAGCTTGATGAATGTTCATTATTTATCATATATGATGATTTCTTAATAAAAATAAATAAATTTTTGTAATCAATAATATTTAATCTCATATTTTGGCTTGGTGATTGGGTTTATAATGCTGAAAAAATGCAGTTGCTTGTACAAACCGAATAAATATTAAATAGCAGTATCTTCAAATATTAAGTAAACACATTGCAAAAGCTAAGGATGATGTAAACATTTTAAATAAACCATAAAGCATACTATAATAAGACATTTAGTGAAATGTATTTTTATCTGATAATTTCAATTGATGAAAATTATCTAATCTTAATCTCTTATTTTTTTGAAGCAAAAATCGATGTGGACACCTTCATTTTAAACCCTTGCTATTTTCATTTATTCCAGGTGATTGTCAAATCTGGGCCAGGGACTTTCCTCAGTCTGGCTGTTTATGACAATTATATCTTTTGGTCAGACTGGGGAAGAAGAGCTATCCTGCGTTCCAACAAGTACACCGGAGGAGATACAAAAATTCTTCGTTCTGATATTCCACATCAACCAATGGGAATCATAGCTGTTGCCAATGACACCAATAGCTGTAAGTTATAATAGAAAACAAATTTATTTCTGAATTATATGACCTCTCCAAAAATTTATCTATATTTTATAGTAACACTGAGTTGGATTTTTTTTTCTTACAGTTCCTGGGGATCATGTTTGAAATTTGACTATACAATGTATTGAAATTATCTTAAAGATTTAAGGAAACTTCTGTAGTTCTTAATATCTTACTAGAGGAATAATTCATTTTTAATTATTTGTTTCTGGAATTCTGTTCCACACTTTCTCACTCCTCATATCTTTGAACATTCAAATCAAGGTGTTTCCATGGAAATAATACTTGATAAACAAGATTTGCATCTGGGCTTAAAAATTCTTTGATCACTGGCATACTCACAAAATTGCAGTTTGTAATATCAGTGTGGTTTCTGGTGGTACTAGTTCATTTAATGCCATGGCATCCTTGTCGAATGGGTCAGAAGATGCAGTGACTTGTGTTACACATTTTTGTAATGTTCCTGTCTTTTGGAATGTTTGGATTTTCAAAAGTTCTGAATTTTCCTCTTATGAGATATCTTTGAGAGACTGAGGCAGTCTAACGGTTTACTGTTAATCTATGGCTAATGTAAAATAGGAATTCAATATAAAATGTTACCAATAAAGCCTCTTCATTGCAGGTGAACTTTCTCCTTGTGCATTATTGAATGGAGGTTGCCATGACCTGTGCCTTTTGACTCCTAATGGGAGAGTGAATTGTTCCTGCAGAGGGGATAGAATACTGCTAGATGACAACAGATGTGTGGGTAAGTAAAGAGAATCAAAATTTGATATGCTGTAACTGCTCAAAATGGCACACATAGACGTTGAAATTGTTTTTATATGTTCATGAATGTGTACTCTTCTCCACTATTAGAAGCCCAGTTGGCTTATCTCTCTATTCTAAAAATAACTCAGTTCACCATTCTACTTTGTTATAGCACCATGTGATAATGGTAACTAAAACAGTGACAAATGTTACATACCCCTGGTTATGGGCTGGAAAGCGTTGGGCTAGCTGGAGAAATACCTGAGCACAATGATCATCTGAAAACTTGTGGTTATGACTTCGAGAATTCAGTCAATTGCAAAATTAATTAAAGCTGAAAATAAACCAGTGTACAGGCAGTAGATCAGTAGCCTCATAGTAAAACCACTCACAGTCCGTCACAGTATGTAAATGAGAGAGAACGGCTCATGCAGCTTATTTGTAATTATTTCCAAACTGTTAATTAAGAATGTAACATTGCAGCCTTGCATGATGTTTATACCTCCCAAAGGCATTACAATCTTTAATTAGTACCATTACAGTATACACTTATTAACAGCTAAGTTTCCGAAACTGTTTCCAAAATAAATAAAGGTTCAAGTGTTCCAACATTGCCATAAAAAATTAGCTAGCAATGTAAAAAATGTTAATTTCTCTTTAATGTTAAGACTATTTTGTGTATAAGAAAGATGAGAGAGAATCATCTTGTTGGAAATTGGTGAACTCACTCTCAGGTTGTGTCAATTTTGACATTTTTTCTCTCCTCATCTATATTCTCATCTTGTATCTTTTCATCTTAGAAAATCAACAGAGCTGCATATATCTATATTATAAAAATAGGTATCAGAAGCTATAAGTATTTTTCACCTTCATCCTCAGTTTTCTTTTCGTCTTTATCGACCAGGAGGATCTTCTCTTTTACTTGCTTTTTACTTTAATATGAGCACTTTAACATTATTTTATTTACTTTGAAAACTACTGCACTTAACCCAAGAACATATACATATACTGTCACTTTGCAAATTGTTACCACAGCCCAAAAAGGTACCTCTTAGCAAAATTGGTAAAAGACATTTATTTAAGACCGTGCCGAAGCAAACGAGGAAATGATGCAATTGGTCAGTAAACTTTAAATGAAGATGGCCAATTTCAATAATTTGGGCCACAAATTCCCATATTTCTTCATCACCTAACACTTCCCTCAGTTGCTGAGGCAATTGCTTGAACTCTTTCTTTCCGTTTGCCTTTGTGGTTTCAGCTGTAATGGTCTGGATCTGATGCCATCTGTAAGCCTGGAGTGTCAGCCATGCATCAGAATCACTCATGTTTCTTTCACAGGTCACTACAGGCTGGTAGTAAAGTAATTCCTTCAGTCCAAACAGCAAAGCTTATTTGTATACAGTGGATGCTTGTCCTTGCTGCAGAATAGATTAGATACATCTGCCCCCACTAAGCCACCTGCTTCTTTCTATTGCTGAGAGGGAATGAATCAGACAGAAAACTCATTTTAAACAAGCACAGTTGTATTCACATGGAACTCTAGAGTGATACTGGATTCCTCAGAGCCGAAAAACTTTTATAGAAGCATCGTGTATCCATTATGCATTCATATTGAAATCCTGTGGTCCAGAAGAGAGATTGGAAAGTAACTCTTGGCTTCTTCTTGTCAAATCCATCTTTGGGAAATGAGGATGTGTCTGGTATATCTATGTCCACATCTGAATTAGATTCACCCAGAGCAGTTCATGAATGTTAATGGCAGCGTTAAAGAGGTGAAAGGCCATTTACTAACACCTACCCGAGGGCAAGGGAGGGCAAATCATTTGTTGTCATAACTCTTGACAAAAAGATTGGGCAATTCCATTTTACACAACATTGCTTATCTTGTCAACATCCATAATAGAAATAAGAATGGCAAATATAATTAGATAGAGTAATTTCCTTGTAAGAGAATGAAAGGACAGCTGAACTACATTTTTGTTTCTAGAAAGAAGCAGAAAATACTCAATACTGTTTCAGCAAATAACATACCTAAGCAAGAATTGTGCTCAAACAGTGTTTGTTTTTGCATAATAAAAACATATTTATCATGAATAATTTGGGGCTTTTTCCCTCAAAGGCATAATGATTATGAAAGCAAAACATGGCATTTTCCATCATAACAATTAGTTTGCATTGGAAATGAGAAAGTAAACTGAATATGCTAAAAATAGACAAATTGGGAATGTCAGTAGACTTTCAGTAAGTGGCTGAATTTTGTTCAGTTCATGCTCTAAGGTGATGGTATGCAGTAATGTCAGCACCCTTCTTAACACTTGTTCCTTTAAATTTAATAATATTTTTAAATTTTTAATTATTTGTTACTTTTTCAAAAATGACATTCTACCTTAGCTACTGACCATTAAAATTAAGATGCACTAAGGAAAAAAGTCATCTTTGGAGAGTTGTTGCTGTCTTTGAAAGAGTTCAGTTAGAAGTTTTGATAGATAGATATTGTGTTAAAATGAGTTAAATTCTAGGAATAATAATGAAATAAAACACTAAAAGGTCCAAATGGTATTAGTGGCTATTTAATTGAATATTCCTGAAATAAAGCTCAAAAAGAAATTGATAGTAAATTTTAAAATTAAGCTATGTTTCCTGCATTAGTAGATATAAATGAATTCTAATTACCTACAACATAATTAATGATTGGATTTCACTGTACAATTATTCAGCAAACAGCAGAGTAAGTACAAGTGAGCCAACTGCATGTTAACACACCCAAAAAACTGAATTCCAAAAATTTACTGGTAAATCTATCATTTAAGAATAAAAATAGGTCTGTTTTCTTCAACAGAGACCTTTCTAAAATAGGAGTGACCTACTGGCGTTCCAGGAATGAACCCTAACTGAGGAAGATGTTTTTCCACTTTGTGGCTATTGACCTGTGCTCACAAATTGATCAAACCACACAAAAACTCAGATTTTTGATTTCTTATGAAAATCCTGAGATTTAGAAGTGGGACCATATGGCAGTGGTTATTTGGAACCCATAAGCATCTGGTGCACACGCTTTGTCATTTATCATTGTCTTCTACCAGTCCATCCCACAGATTCCTATGTATTTCAAGGAGTAGGTGCTGGCATTTATGGCAGGAAAAGAGGGTGTACTCCCTGGTACCTCTTATCATGGATAGAGCAAGAGGCTGATGAGGATAATTTTAGCAATTCCAGTACTTCTGAATGATAGAAGCTGCTACAGTGATTTCTTCCAAAGGTAGTTGAGGAGGATTAGTTGGGGATGAGATTGAAGTGAGATGAATCATATCAAGCTTGCAAAAATAAGAACTCTATTACTGAAAACTCTCAATTATTGAAGAATATATAATAGATTACAGTAAGGAAACAGAAAACCCTTTCAGCATGTATCTAGCTCATTTAACTGGCTCTTTTTTAAAATTTGTTTTTAAGATAGACTACTAAACCAAATGCATAAATATAGTCACCCAAATTTATGCTCCTCCTTCCCTCCACACGTGTACAGTCACCAAATCATTAACAACTTACATAGACAGGCATAAAAGAAAAATAAAGTCAGGTAACTCCCAAAAAGTTTACAAAGGGAGAGAGAGAAAAACAACAAAAAAGCGTCCCTCAATTTTTTTTTATAAAGAAATAGCATAAACCACTGCCCTTGATTTAATTGTATATTTAGATAAATTTTAGTGTATTTTTATAACTAAGATAAGGGAAACAATTGTTATGGTATCAAAAAAAAGTTTGTTATTGTGTAAAAGCATTAACTTTGTTTCTTTCAGCTAAAAATTCCTCCTGCAACATTTATTCAGAGTTTGAGTGTGGAAACGGTGAGTGCATTGACTACCAACTCACTTGTGATGGCATTCCTCATTGTAAGGATAAATCAGATGAAAAACTGCTCTACTGTGGTAAGTGTCCAAGATGTGATTTGCTCATTTCAGAGAAAAGTTTTCCTTTTTATAGTTTTTGGGTTAAGTGTCTGTTTGGTTTACATGTATGATTTCCATAATGTCTTTCATTAACATGTAGATATAAGGCAATTCATTTGGCTTTTCTCCTGTTCAAGTGGGGCACCTTATTTCCTGTCCAATAACCATGATATTCATTGAAGAATTTTCTCATCATTTTCCACCTACAAAGTGCAAATTAAAATATATTAGGAGCCTGTCTTTTGAGCTGCCTAGTTATTCATCATTAGCAATAGGTTTTAGACTTACATTCCTAAAAGTGTAATTCACAAATATCAGTTATTGGTGGATATTGAAGGTTTACTCTGCAGCAAAGTTCCCCCATCAGTCAATAGCATGCTGTTGAGTTGATATCAAAGTCTTGCCCATTCTATTTTTGCCTTCAGGATTGGCCCAGGGATAGTGTCCTTATGTACAGTCTGGTTACCTTAGCTGTGATCCTCATCAAGCAAGGAGTTTCACCAGCTGTGCCTCTGTAGGTTGATACCAAGTGATAGTCAACTTTTCCCTCTCCTTTGGGAGTAGAGATTTGCTCTTCTACCCTAGTAAGCAACAGATATTTGCCTTCTTTGCAACAAAATTTTTCCTGGAAATTTGTTTCTATGCAATCATTAATAGTTATTGTAGCATTGATTCAGATTATTTCTAAATTGGTCTGATTTACCAATACAAGTACAATAGTATTGATATTGTATGCTCTGCAAAATTTAGGAATCTATATCTGGAATTGCTGTATTGCATTTCTACTTTTATCCTTTGTTCTATTATCTGTATAAAATTACACCCAAATAATCAAAGAAAAGTTAAAATAAGAGGAACATGGAGTTTGAGAAATTCACATCAGTTCTCTCACTCTTTTACATTGCAGAATAACATGACTTCAGTTGAAATGATAGTCAAATGTAGTTTGTCCCTGATTGATCTGTAATTAACATCTTAGGGAACTATCTCAAATAACGTATTTGCTTGAATGAATGGCTATATCCTATACCCTATGAAAATATTAAGGCATATAAAAATGTAATAATAATCAGCTTACAAATTTGCATTTATTATGAATTAGCTTGGGAAGGTTTAACATTATTTTTATTCTCTTAGAAGCTAGATAATATTTGTGCAGAGCAGGGATTGTCAAACTTTTTCTATAAAGGGTCAGCTAGTAAGTATTTTAGGTTTTCTGGGCCATATATACTCTCAGCCACATATCTTTTATTTTTCATTTTTTGCAATCCTTTAAAAAATTTAAAATCCATTCTTAGCTCTAGAGCTGTACAAAATCAGGCTCATGGGTTGCATTTTACCTGTGGGCTTTAGTTTGCTAACCCCGAGTATAGATTCCAGGTTTGGAATCACATCTGAGACTAAATCTTTGTTCCCAAACCTGCTAGTGAATGGCTAGTTTGAAAAAGGGTGCTTACTTCTCTGTGTTTTAATTTTCCACTGCACAACGAATCTAGCTTAAATGGTGATTGAGAGCATTAGATAAACAAATGTATATTTACATATGCTCAATATACAGCCTGACAAAATTAGTGTTCAGTAAAGGGCACCTATCATTATTTTAAGTGGTAGCTTCTGGCCCAAATCAGAAAACGTCAGGATACCTTCACTAAGGTAAATAGAACTCAGAAGGCAATTCTTCTTAGGAAATTCTGGTAGACATTTTTAGATAATTTTTATGAGAAACTTAGGAACATTTAGATAACTCTTCGATTCACTGATTCAGGGGTTACATGTTTTGCCTCTTATTTTTTTCTTGTTATAAAATCCTTGCAGGATGCAAAGGAGATAAGTTTTGGAGTGTTTTTGTTACTTTTGAGGTAGAGATTTATTTATGCAGAATTGAATATGTAATATATGTTTATTTCTGGGTTACCTGACAAAAATGCCAGAAATAATAATGTGCGTATAATTTGAAAAGATCTCCAAGTATGAATCACTCAAGTTAAAACACTTAGTCTTAAAGGCTCCTTACTGAATGCACTACTTGATATTACATAAATATTCTAATCCAGAACTTTGATACTATAAAGTACTTGTTTTATAGACCCACAATCTAATCACTGTAAGTGAAATCTCATCTGTGATTTTTTTTTGCAAAAATTTTTCTTTAAGACCTCCAGTTATGTGTTTCTGCTTTTATTTATAAGAAAACAGAAGCTGCCGAAGAGGTTTCAAGCCCTGCTATAATCATCGTTGCATTCCTCATGACAAGTTATGTGATGGTGAAAACGACTGTGGAGACAACTCTGATGAATTGGACTGTAAAGGTAAGTATATGTTGCATCAGCCTAGGATCATTAGTATGCTGTGTTTACTGAACCTTTCCTTTTTTCATTATTTTTTTAATTAAAAATTTTTTTTATTGGGGTAACATTGGTTTATAAGATTACATCAATTTCAGGTGTCCATAATTATATTTCTATTTATGTATAGACTACATCATACTCACCACCCAAAGACTATTACCATCCATCACTGTACACATGTGCCTAGTCATCCTTTTCTCCCTCCTCCCTTCTCCTCAGGTAACCACCAATCTAATCTCTGTATCCATGTGTAGTTGTTTGTTCTTCTTTTTATCTTCTATTTGTAATCTATGAGTAAGATTGTAAGCTATTTGACTTTCTCCCCTGACAACTGACATTTTACTTAGCATAATACCCTCAAAGTCCATCCATGTTGTCTCAAATGACAAGATTTCATCTTTTTTTTTTATAGCTGAGTAGTATTCCATTATGTATATATACCACATCTTCTTTATCCTTTCATCCCTTGATGGGCACTTAGGTTGTTTCCAAGTCTTGGCTATTGTGAATAATGCTGCAGTGAAGATAGGGGTGCTGGATATTTATCCAAAGAACAAGAAAACATGAGTGCGTAAAGCCATATGCGCTTCTGAACTTTTCCAAAGTGTGTTCCTGAGAGCACCATGGTTTCACTCTTTTTGTATATAACACCTACTAAGATCTATGGCCCATGCTTTGGTAAATGCTGTTGGGCATTATCAGAATTAATTGGACATTATGACTATATTCTCTATTTCTGGTTTCTACTCCTTTTCTTACTTCAAAACTCTTGTCATTTCTCACCTGTCCAATTCTACCTCCTATTTTTTAGACATTTATACCAGAATGTATAATACTGAATTTACTGCTCCAAATATGTGCCCCTTCATTCTTTAAATCTCTGTTTTACTCGTGGTCTCGTCATTTTCCTAACAACCAGACAGGTAACCTTGGTGTTATCCTCAATTCCTCTTTCCACCATATTTTGTCACCCACATATCTAATCATCAACAAATATTCCAATTCTTTGAAATATTTTCCCTTTCAATCCATTTTTAGCCTGAATTAATAGACAGGCCCCTTAATTGGTCTCACTGCCTCTACTCTTTCCAATTAATCTCAATATTTTCAGTCATGCTAACACTAGTGAACATTTTCCTGCAGTGACTACTGAGACAGATCAGGAAGCTGGACTACCTGGGACAGAACCCCAGTCCCAACATTAGCTGTGTGACATTGGATAAGAAACTTAACTGATCTGTGCCTCAGTTTCCCAAACAGTAAGAAAAGAGACAATAATTAAACGAGTATATTACTATTAAATAAGCTTAGAACAGAACTTGGCATATAATAAATGCTATGTAAACATTTTCCTTTATCTGTTTTTAATCATTGTCTTGACAAAGAATCACTAATGGAGTCCCAATGTGTGCAGAATAAATGACAAGCTTTTTAGTCTGACATTTAAGGCCACCTAGAATCTGGACCCAACAGGTCTTTCCAAACCAATTTCCCTTTAAAAATCTTCCCATTCATTTAACACACTTTATTGGGTAAAATACATTAAGGACTGAGACGTAAAATTAATGTCATATGCCTGCCCTCAAGGAGTTGAAACTCCTAAGAGAAAGATAGTCATTTAAACAAATGAAGATTTACATGAGGTACTATGATTTCACATGTAAGAACACAGTTTTTGTTTTTGTTTTTTTTGACTTGGAAGTATCCCAAAAGGTTTCATAGACAAGATTAAATTTAAACTGAGTCTGATAAATAAGGCAAGTTAGAGGAAGGAGACAGGATATAAAGTTATTTTTTGATGCCAAGTTAAAGAGCTTGAACTTTATCTTATAGTCACCAGAAAGTCACTGAAGGTTTAAAGCAGGCCCAAAATAATCAAATTTATATTCCAAAACCAAAAAGGGAAAAAAAACCCTGATTATGTGAATGAAAACTATAATAGTGGGATCAGAAAGATGAAACAGCAGGACTTTACAGCAGCCAAAGCTAAGAATAAAGAGGAGGGATATTGATATAATAGCATTTTAAAAGGTAGTATAACAGGTCCTTTTGGGTAATAAGCATAGAGAAAGCATGGAAAGAGTAGAGGAGTTTTATGGTTTTTTTCCTGTGTTAAAGTTATTTGTTTTCATTTATTGTTTTAAACTTATTTTTGTTGGCTTTTTGTTTGTGTCAGATGGGGATAAGATAATAAGGATAGTTTGCATTCTGAGGTTGGAGCACCTATAGACATGCAGATGGAACTATTCCAAAGGCATATAGATAGATATAGATCTGGAGCTCAGGTAGTGGATTTAGGCCAGAAGTATTGATTTTGGACTCATTAAGGAGAGAAACTTCAGAAGATATATGGAGCAATAGTTGTTTTAGGGGAGTGCATAAGAATTGCCTGTTGAAATTAAAAATTAAAGACACTAATATAAAAAGGAGAAGTAGACCACAGGACTAATAGAAAGATCTTCATAAGAATTTTTTTTTGCCCCAGAAGGAAGTATCAGTTAGCATTGTAAAGTTAGAGAGAGGGCAAGAGGGCAGACACAGACTGGAGTGTCTATTCTAGTTGGCAAGTAGGAGATAATTTCTTGGTTACCTTTAAGAGTCAAATCAGTGGAATGGTAAGGAAAAGCAAGATCATACAACGTTGAGGCAGAAAACTGATGGTGAAGAAATAAGGACGGTGAATACAGACTATTTTTAGAAAAGATTGGTGGTGAAGGAAAGATGTGAAGTATGGTTGTAATGAGAAAGCTGTATGCAAAGTTGAGGAAGAGGGCAGAATGTGAACAAATTATTTTGTAGCTAGAAAAAGGTTGGGAAGCTACTCTGCCATCATAGCCTGTGTGACTGTGCCCAAACACTTGAGCAGCTTACCATCTAAGTTGACACTATAGTTTAGGAAAAGCCAAGTACTTTTGCAAATTAAGTCTACTATTTCTCATATTACGTATAAAAGATTAAAAATAATTAAATGTAGTAAGATACGGGCAGTAAGTAGAGGGAAATGGGTAATTTAGAAGAAAGGAGGAAAGGAAACTAGGAGACAAAAAAGTGGGTATGTTCTATCAGTTATTTGTAAGCAGGAGAGGAGACTATAATAAAGACATTAAGCTAAGATAAAGGTAAAAACATCAAGATAGAGTGTGAAGGAACTGAACAGTAAATTCAGAAAGTAGGTTTTAAAACAAAATTCATAAAAGGATCTACGAGAAGTTAATAAGTTACTGTGCGTTTTCTCTTATGAAACACAGCAACTACTGCACGGTAGGTGTTTATTGAATTCTCATATGGCTGGTTGAATCAATAAGTCTTCCAAAAAATATAGCTAGGTATTAAACCTATGACATCAATACCAGCTGCTGAATAGCAATAAAAATAACTCAGAATGTTATTTTCCCTTTTATAGTCTAAACTCTTAATTTCTGTGTTATAACTATTTCAGTCATATTCTTGGGCACAGAACTACATTTGTGAATCAAGTTTCTATTATAACTTTTCTTTTATGACAATAATAGTGTAAAAATCATTACAGTTGGATATCTTAAACCACAACAACAGAAACAAAAACTTATGCCTTGGGGCCAGCCCTGTGGAATAGTGATTAAGTTTGGCATGCTCTGCTTTGGCCACCGAGTTCATGGAGTTGGATCCTGGATGTGGACCATACAACTCATCAGCCATTCTGCTGCAGTGACCCACACACAAAATAGAGGAAGATTGGCACAGATTTTAGCTTAAGGCGAATCTTCCTTAGCAAAAAAGAGCAACTTATGCCTTGAAGATTTTCCTGTGTAACGTAAGACATCTGAAACTAAAATTGCTCATGGACATTCAAGTGCACACTTTATTACTTAGTAGGAAATAATAGATCTGAGTAAGTGGCTTAGCTCCTCTAGGATTAACAAATGGATAGTTTTTTAGATGAAAGATTGCTCATCACAGTTGTGTCTTTTAGATATGAGTTTTCTCTCATCTTAAGTCTGTTCACACAGTACCCTTGAAGGGCACCTTTGATGCCCTAAAGAAAAGACTTTGCTGGGTCCATTTCCCATTAGCCAAGTTATCTTATAAAGCAGTGATTCAGATGTGTGTCCATCAGATAAATGGACACGTAGAGCACCTAAAAGATAATGAAGGAGAAGGAACATGTAATGGCTCAGGGAGAGTGGGAAAACAGTTCTCTCTTGAAGGCTTTTCTTTTTCTTCTGGTTACTCCTTCTCTGTTTCTTTAGTCACTGCCACATGGAGATGCAGTGCTTTGTTTTATATATTTATGCACACACACAAACCACCTATTATTTTTGAATCTGAATAAAGTAAAATATAAAAAATTTAAATTAGTACAATAAAAAGTCGATATATACATGGAGATTTTGATAGATTGTGAAGAGAAGCTACAGTGGAGTCATCTGTAAATTATTTGAGGTACCATTATGCTTTTGTTTGTTTAGTTTAGATGTTCATGATAATTAACATTACTGATTTTTTTTATTCCACATGGCGGAAAATCTATTTACAGAGTGGAAATGGATGTTAGAAGGAATTATTTTTAGATTCTTCTCCTTTGGGGGAAAAGCAAAACCCTAAATCCTCATAAATCTTTTATTTACTTACCCTTTATAGCTATTCCTTTCACGACAGAGCTTTAGATGTCAGGTTACCTGGGGGGTGGATATGAGAAGTGGTTCAGAAAATTTGTCCTTCTGTATTCCTCTTCTGTTTGTGTGAGAGGTTGAGTGAATAGCTTCAGGGACAGTGCATGGCATCCCTCCTTTCCCCCCTGTTGAGATGAATGTAAATTCTCTCCTTGGGAAGTCAT
Source organism: Equus przewalskii (assembly GCF_037783145.1). Taxonomy (NCBI): domain Eukaryota; kingdom Metazoa; phylum Chordata; class Mammalia; order Perissodactyla; family Equidae; genus Equus; species Equus przewalskii. The sequence goes on along the minus strand of NC_091847.1, from coordinate 23,329,656 downwards.
CAACTTCTTTAGGCCACCTGAATACCTGTAAGTGGACTAGAGAGCTAAGTAGTTCTAAGGTTACCTAAAGGAGAGGGAACCGGTGATTTTTTTTGACTAAATTCATCTCAAAACTTGGAAGATTCCACAAACAACAAGCTAAAGGAAAAGGATAAGCATGCTTAGAGAAGAAATCATCATTCTTTCTGGGTTTACATACCCTTAGAGCCTAAGCAGTAAATTAAATAAAAGATGTGGTTTGAAAGTAAACAGAAGAGATATGACAGCAAATTTAATGCTTTTCTTTCTTTTTCCTTGTCAGCTTCCCTTTGCTACAGGCTGGGTAAGGGAATTGGAAGAGAAAACATTGATTTAAGTTATTTATAAGAAATGTCCTAAGAAACGCATGAAGACCAATCAATTTTATATCTTTCCTATCTCATTAAATGTTTTAACTGACATGGAGAAATGAGAGCGTGCGCAATAAGAAAATTAAGAAAGTATATGAGGGAAAGAATGGTTTTACTTTCTCTCTTGCTACTCCTTTTGATCCACAATCCTGTCAGATCTTCCTTTGTAGTACCTCATTGCTATTCCTGGTGTGGCTGTGGTGTGTTTTCACTCACATTTTGCAGGCTTACTTTTACTTTGGGACTATCTGGAGGGAAAAGTCTAGTACTTCCTACTTGGCTTATCTTTATTTGGTCTACATTATTTTCTTTTCTCTCTTTTTCAGGATTTTTAGCCTGAGGAAAAATTGTCAGAAACCTTTCATATTCACTTGACAAATTAGATTCCAGCATCTTTCTCCCTCAAAAATCACCCTAAGGCGAAACAAATTTCAATACTTCACTGACCAAAACAAAGTGAGGAACAAAATGTAGTTGAGGAGACAGAGAGGATGAGGTTTTGGCAGAAGAAGCCTTTGCTTACTTATTTCATGGAGTCCCTGTCATTTCCATGGATTTCTTCCATCACGGGACCCTCTTTCCTTGCCTATAAATGGTGGAGTTGTTACTCCCCACAACCACCTTGCCCCAGCTGCTTACAAAATTCTGCCACCACTTAATGTGTCCAATTTCATTGCCATCCATCACCCTATTTAACCCTCTGGTGATTCCCAAACTCCATATCAAGTCATGGATCTATGGAGATGGATTGGAAGTAAAGAGACCATCTGTTCCTGCTTGCGCATCTCACACACTCTAATAAGCCTACCGAGCCCTGCTCACCAACATTCATTAGCTCTCTTATTGATTGGAAAAAGGAGAAAGAAAATATATCCTGCAAATATTCTACCCTCTACCCAGTTCTTCTGATCCCCTACCTCATCCTTTTTCCCATGTCTTTCTTTTAAATACTATCTCATAACCACACCTCTTAACTTCAAAGCTACCATTTCTTTTCATCTGGTCAGAGGTCCACTCCTTGTTTCTTTTGTTTTAGCAGAATTCCATCTAAGACATTGTTCTACTTGCTCCACAGTTCCTTTCTTCTCTCAAGACATTCTTTACTCTTACTTCCACCTCAGAGCCCCCTGCACTATTTCTGAAACTCCATTACTGTGAAATCCCTGAATCTCCAGTCCTCTTAACTGTTTCAAATGGCACCCCATATTCATGGAGTCATAATTTGCCTCTTGACTGTATCCGCCATCAGTATCCACTCAGACAGAATCCTTGTCATGTAAACAAAGGATTCTTTGTGGAAGTTTTGAGGGAGATGGAGATGGTGGAAGGGGTTGCAACTGTCTCCACTGGGATCTTTGCAGCATCCTAAAGTCTAACTGCCAGTATAAGATAGGACTTCACCTTTATTTATGAGAGAAATCTTTGCAGACTTGTCTAAGAATATTACCACTACCTAGAACATTGTTCCACAGAGAAATGAATCCTGTCTTCTAAACAAAGGGATTGTAAGGAATCTTTTGGAACATAACCTCTTAATAGGAGACTGCTGATAAAAAAGTCAAAAATAAAATGTAAATGCTTCTCATGATTATTTTCCATGTTATATATTACATTTACTATTTCTACTGACAAATATTGACTAGGAAGTGTAATAGAAAGGAATATAGAAGAGATTTTGCTGTTTTAGACATAAAAGAAAAACATTTATTTTTTCCTGTTTGAAACAGTGTATTTCTCTCTGCTCATAATAGCATTATCTGTTTCACATGATAAGATGTTATTTGTAATGAAGAAAACAGTGAGGCAATTATAATTGCAAATTGTAAATAAAACATTTATTCTAATCATCATTTAAAAACAAATAAGGATACAATTGCAAGATAGAATTAAATATAATAAGAGTTGTGCATGATGAAATACAAATGACATACACACCCTTGAGTAAAATTTGCATATTTTAAGATAGCATTTTAACCATTTACAATTGGTATAATCTCTATTTATAATTAAACAGGCTCTTTAAAATATCAACACTAGGACAAGTGGCATAATCACAGAGCCCTTCAGGTTGTACATTAACATAGTCAACCTGTGGAAGTTTGAATTTGGAGTAAAAATCTTACCCAAGTTAATCTAACACACATTGCATGCCATGCACCTGTTCACAACATATTGCTGGAAACCATTGTATGGTAATGAATGTGTAAGCAATGTAGGAAGGAAAATATGATTCAGAAGAAGCAATTCTCTACAAAGTGTATATAATGACAGTAGCGTATTGAAACTGATTTTCATCTAAGCGTAGCAGGGAATTGGAAAGCCATACTTTCCAATAATAGAGACAAGTCATACCACATTTATTTGTTTCTTTGCGTGAGGCATCCACATTTCCTATATGAAATATTAGTGATATGGCTGTATAAAGCAGTATGACACATGGATGACTTTCTAGCAGTGCTGAACTATCCCTCTTTGAGTAAGAAGACAAATGCTCAGTGGTTTCTCCCTCTCAGTCTACATCTCTGTCTATCTGTCTGTCTCTCTATTGTAACAGAGAATGTTCCACTTCTTCTTCACAATCAGATTGGGATTTCCCTGTACACACTCCATCAGGCATTTACTTAGTGTCATAATCTTGTACTTTTGAAGTTGGAAGGAGACATAATTTTCAGCAACATTCAGTTTTTTTTAATGTTGGCTCACTGCTGGAATGGTATTATTATGGCAAATGAGGCATGGTTCCTGCTTTCATTTACAATTTAGTGAGGAAGCAGCTACATCAACAGGTCATTGCAATGCAGTATCGTAAGTACCACAACAGAGAGAACTATGTGACAGGGGAAGATGTATGAGGCATCTAACCCAAGCTTGGGAATAGGGACCATGGTTCAAGTTTGACTTCCTAGAGTTCCAAAAGCACAAGTGAACAAAATTATATGAATTAATTAAAATATTCAAAATGTTAAAGCAAGAGCTCATTTTCTGTCTCTTCTATCCACTTATTTATTTACCTGTTTCTCTAGTTTCAACCTGTGCTGCTGTTGAGTTCCGCTGTGCAGATGGGACCTGCATTCCAAGATCAGCACGATGCAACCAGAACATAGATTGTGCAGATGCTTCAGATGAAAAGAACTGCAGTAAGATATTCACTCCCTTTCGTTGTTCATGCCTGGGCACCTTTGGCATTACTTTGAACACAGTCCAGCTTTTCACTGAACCTCGTCCAGAATTGATACGTAATTAACCCCTGTAGTGTAGGATAATTGCAGATTTACTTCTTCAAATGAGGTTAACATTTCACGTCTCTGTGACCTACACAGAAGGCTTATAATCTTTGCAGATGAGGTGTTTTTCATTTTTCTGTTTACCTCCTTTTAGATAATACAGACTGTACACATTTCTATAAACTTGGAGTGAAAACCACAGGGTTCATAAAATGTAATTCTACCTCGCTGTGTGTTCTGCCAACCTGGATATGTGATGGGTCTAACGACTGTGGAGACTATTCAGATGAATTAAAATGCCCAGGTAAGTCTAGAAAGAAAATAGTCTTTGCCTTGAAGCTTCAAAGGCTAGTTATGTAAATAGACATAAATTTTTATTCTTGATATTCAATCGTTGAGATTAAAATTAAATAGTGTAGACCAAGTTAAAAGTGATCATCCTGTTCTAAACATGCCACTTGATCTTTTTAAATGTTATGAAATGATACTCAAATGATACTCGATATTTGGATCAATTTCCTTTGTCATGTTCAGTTCATTATTAATCCTTTTAAAGTTGATGATTAAATCCTAAAATGTGTAATTTGTAAAGCTTCCACAGAAGTATTACATCCCGAGGAAAAACTATTCATCTATTCGCACACTAAAGGGAAAAATTTATTCAGACTATGTTTCTCACCACTGGGTTTACCCAATGTTATTATGCAGCTGGTATTGTCATTTAGGCTGTTTGATGCAGTTTACACAATCTTTTGGCATAATAGCATGGGTAATAGTTAGCATTATTGGATCAAGGTCAGACAGGTGTATTTATTTATTTTTTAGACAGGTGTATTTATAGCTATTAACCATCTTTAGTTATATAAGCTCTGAAAAGTGCCATTTGCATTCTTAGGAGAATGCCTTCTATGAAAAGGTCATGACCCTGTTTCTTTCTAACTATTTAGGAAACAAATTCTAAATATATAATAATACAGGAAAGAAAGGTGTTAAATGACTATCACTGAAAAGTCAATATGCTGTACAGGAAACTATTAAATGTGTTCTCCTACTGCTATCTCTCTCCCCACCCTGCTGCTACACTTACTTCTTCCATGTTTAAATGATACAAAATAATTTTTTGAAATATTTTAATAAATTATATTCATGGGTATTCTGCACACCAGTGTACACAAACATGCACACATGCACACACATGATCTACTTTGAAGAACTGGTATTCTTAAGACTTCATAATCTATCACTTAATTGGGAAACAGCAGATTCTTTTGGGTTTTGCCTGCTCAACAATGGTGATGTTCTGTGATAGCATTTGTTCCTTCTGGGTTTGAAAAGGCTAGCTGCACCCCAGGAAGAGCTTCTCTGGAGGACCTTGACTCTGGCTCACTGCAACTCTTCCACATTTTTTTTTTCATTTTATTTTTATTTATATAAAACATTTTAAAAGAAATATAGAAAGATCATTTTAGACTCATGGAACCTGGGTGTCTAGATTCTTAATCCAATGTTCTTTCTACAACAATTCTTTATTCGGGCTGAAGATAATTTTGAAAATTATCTTGAAGGCAGCATATAGTAGATATCCATTAAATCTATATTTTTTTTTTACCTTTTTGTGGTGTCTATATCTTTCTAGTATTAATAAATTATTTAAAAAGGTTAACTTTCAGCACTAATAGTGTTATTTTATTGAGGAAGAAAGGGTTACTCATGTAAACTTATGATACAGATGGACAGACAGACAGAAAGCCAGGAATAGGTCAGTCTCAATGCCTTAGGTTATATCTAGGCGATGTCCTAAGAAAAACTTAGACTTAAAGCACACTCAAGATTTTTTGGTTTAACGGTGAATTCCCTCAAAAAATTTATTTTCATATTTAATTAGATCTTCAAAGTTGTCATTTAAAAAAATAAAATGGGGATAGTTTTTGTTATCCTAAAATAGTCATAATGGACCTTTTTATAATGTGCTTTGCATATATACTCTAAGGTTTATTTTGTGTTTGGCTGTGGGCCAGTCAGTCTAAAACTGTCAACCTGAAGGTGCATGGGAACAGATGATATCCAGTAAAAAGAAAAACCTAGAATTTTCTATACATTCTTGGAGGTGATAATAATAATACTCCACAATCTAAAAAAAATAGAATTTGTAAAATAATTTTACATACAGATACTTTTTATTCTCGTGATGTTTCTGCAAGATATAACAATTTTAGGGATTCCGTTGCAACTTGTTTTTCCCCATTAAAATAGAGAATACTTACTGAAATCCTGTCACAGCATACCCAAAATATAAGGCAGTAGGAACCCCAACTCCATGCTTTCTCAGCAAAGATCCACTAATATTTTTATAATGTTATTTATTTTTTATAAGTATAGAATTACAATTATTTTCCACCTAATATGATTCTTTGGTCTTAGGCTCGCTCACTTTATGTCGTCTGAGTTATTTTATTTTGTTTTTATTAACTAACTCCACATTCTTTGGAGTTAGCCGGTGTTTTCTTGAGTATCCTCTGTCTGATCCAGGATCCAGTCCTGGATTGGATTTGATTATCTTGTGTCCTTAGTCTCCTCTGCTCTGTGTCAGGGTTTTAGTCTTTCCTTGGTTTTCATGACCTTGACATTCTTGAAGAGAACATCTCAGCCATTTTTTATTCAAGCTTTCTTGTTATTTCTTTCTTCCAGTTTAAGGAGTATTACTGTTTTGTTGCCTACTTGTATGTCAGAAGTCTAAGATTAATTTAAATTATTTAACTTTACATTCTGTATTTTATCACAGTTCAAAACAAACACAAATGTGAAGAGAATTATTTTGGTTGTCCTAGTGGAAGATGCATTTTGAATACCTGGATATGTGATGGTCAGAAAGATTGTGAGGATGGACTTGATGAATTCCACTGTGGTGAGGCATTATATCTTGCTTTAGTTTTATAAGCCATAATATTATTTATATGCTGATGTCCTGTTACCTGGGCTTTTATACAAAATATAGCTCATTGATTTTAACTTTAATTTTAATTTTTATTAATAATACAAAATAATAAAAATTAAAATAGAACAGAAGATCTTATAATGAAGAATAACAATGTCCTGTCCCAGACTTTTCTTTTCCTTTTTTTTTTAAACGATTGTTCCTTTCTTAGTCTCTCTTTTTTTTTTTTATGATTCGCACCTGAGCTAACGACTGTTGCCAACATTCTTTTCTTTTTCTGCTTTTTCTCCCCAAATCTCCCCAGTACAGTTGTATATTTTAGTTGTGGGTCCTTCTAGTTGTGGCATGTGGGATGCCACCTCAGGATGGCCTGACGAGTGGTGCCATGTCCGCACCCAGGATCCGAACCTGCGAAACCCTGGGCCACCGAAGCGGAGCACGTGAACTTAACCACTCGGCCCTGCGCCAGCCCCCCAGGCTTTTCTAACCTCTCTTGTTTTTGTTAATGGTTACCTCTGTCAACCTAAATGATATACTTATACCTTCATTTCCTGACTTACGAACTTTAGATGCTAACATATTTGCTTTCTGATATTAAAAATAAGGATTAGCTCACACTACTCATTATACTCCCCCTGCCTGCTATTGGCTATTATATTATTATTCGAAATGTCTCTATTAGTTACATGTATAGCTTTAAATAGTTTACTTAAGCTTGTATTTCTTCAGACTCTCATCCTTCACCACCTACCTCTTAATCTCTGTATGTTTATTTCATTTGACTTGGCAAAGTAAGAAAGCATTTTAAAAATTTATTTTATAAAACTTATGGATTTTGTGATTTCCAGGCCAAAGAAATTTCCTACAGGGAAACGAAGCATATATTCACGTTTTTTATTTAACACAAATAACGTATGCTGTGGTGAACAGAGTAGAAAAAAAAGATTAAAAATGAATCTTCTATGAAATGTCAAACTCCCTTAAAAGTAAATGTCATCATGAAATATGAAGGTGTATTTTGTTTGATTAAGATGCTATATATCTTTACATTAGAGCCAGATTCTGAATGAGATTAGCAGAGAACTTTACAAATAGTTTAGGTAGACTCATAATTTCTGGACAGGAAGCCATTATATGACTGCATCTTCTTTAATTTTATTTTTTCACTTTTTCTAAACTTTTCTCTTTTCACAGGTCGTCTAAGTAAATATTGTAAATAAAGATGCAAAGTTTTTAGATAGTTTATAGGATCATAACCATAAGTTTTATTTTTATAGTAATTCATATTTTGAACACTTTAATTTGGGAGGATTTTATTTTTGGATATTTCTTTGTTATAAACATGCTGAGGGAGGGACAGGCTGAGGGTGGAGGAGAGCAATGACAAACCTGACTTGGGAAATAAAGGGAGTACAGTATTGAAAATGCATAATTTGTTAATAAAATACCAGCCACCATGCCAATGATTTTGGATGTTATTAGACAGGCTTAACTGCTCCCAAGGGAGAGAAACAAAAACATCAAACTGTTAAGTATGTACAAGTATGAAACTGATGGCTTGTCATCGAGCTACAACCTCCTTAGTTGCCTCATCTTTAAGAACAAATATATATGCTGATCAGTCCACCATATTGTGATCTTGCCTAGGATGTAATTTTTTCTCCATTTCTTCAAAAATAGATTAAAAATTAAAAAGGATGACTAGGTTTTACCTGGAATATTTACTTTATATCTGTGCAACACATGTTTTTTAAAAAATGTCCGACTGAAATATACTTAAGGGAGAGTGATGACTAGCTCACAGTCAACTCTGTGAGAATTATGGTGAGGGAACAAGGTTGTATCACCTGGAAACTCAGAGGGAATATGGAAGCTATTGTCAAAATTTTATAGAGCTGTCACAGAGAAGAGGAATTTGACTTGTTTTATTACAAGATGGTTGATTTTTACAAAGTCTAAGGAAGAGCTTTCTCACTGTCAGATCTATCCTAAGATGGTCTCAACCGATTTTTTTTCTTTTGCACCTAAAACATTCTTGTTTGTTTTCTAGATTCTTCTTGTTCTTGGAACCAATTTGCTTGTTCTACAAACAAATGTATTTCCAAACACTGGATTTGTGATGGAGAGGATGACTGCGGAGATGGATTAGATGAAAGTGATAGCATTTGTGGTGAGTTGCTTGTGTTCTCATTCAACTTTTAGGTGTATGATATATATGCTCTATCATTTTAGAGCATACTTAAAACTTTGTTTTCGACTGTTTTAAATTTAACATTAATTTTATACATACATTTCTGTGTAGCTGTTTTTATTATTTGGTGACAAGCAATTGTTCTACTATTTTTATATGTACAGTTGTTATTCAATTTTTAGGATTTTCTCTGAATATTGACACAATGAATGTATTTGTAAATTTTATTTTTAGACTTCAGTCACGTCTTGGAATAAATCTCAATGATTGCGATTGCTTGGATCAAATGATCAAACATTTTTTTGTGGTTCTTGATATGTATTGCTAAGTTGCCCTGCAAAAGTATTATATTGATTTATAATGCCACAAGCCACACATGCTATTTGTACGTGTGTGTGTGTGTATTGTAGTGACCATTATCATTGAATTCTTTTAAATGGGATGTAAGGAAGGAGGCTATTGTATATGATGTTAAAATGTACTTTGAAATTCAGCTTTATAGGATTAGAGGTATAGTGTCAGATGTCTCTACTTACCTGCTATATGTCAGCTACAAAGCCAAAGTAATTGCTTTTAAATAAACACTTTTAAAAAAGAATTTAAATGAAAATATTAACTGAATTTCTTAAAAGGAAAGAAGAAGAAAGCAATCTAATCACTATAAATTTATTGTAATTGGCCTGGCATTTTATATATGTCTCTCTATTTATCTATCTGATCTGTTTTTGTATGTGTGTTTGTATCTATAGCTACATATTCTTTATTCATTATAACAGCCCTGTTTCATAGTTGTTATCTTCATTTTAGAGAGAAAAGGACTTGAGTCATAGAATAAGGTGCACATATAGAGTTAAGTATACTTAAGACCTTTTTTAAATTTCAGAAGTTATGGCCTGCTATTTAGGTCACTACCATGGAGACAAGTAGATAGGATTTTATAATGCTCAAGCTAAACTGAAGTTCTCTGTAAATAATATAAAATTGGAGATATCCTCTGAAAGCAGGCAATTTATTTTCTTGTATTTAAGCCACTGCAAATCTGCTTTTTATTTACACAACTGAAACAACTTACACAACAGATAAATATCAACATAGAAAGATCACTATCAAAAAGGTCTGAAAGGAGAAAGAAATTAATCAATAACTGGAAAGTCTCTTTTAACTACTTTTTTCACTTTGCTATTAAATCTTTCTTTAATTTTAACAAAAAGATTACCTATTTACAATGGGTTGAGCATGTGTCCAGTCTCTAAAATCATCTTACTTTTGACCCTTTGTTTAACCCTATACTAAATGTCTCCACTGATACCTCTATCCTTTTTGAATGGATACAGTATAATAGAAGGGGCAAAGACTCTAAAGTCATACAGAGTTGAATTCTCCCATATCTGAGTTTTCCAGCTGTGTGATCATGGGCAGGTCCATTTTATTCCTTATTCTTCAAATTCCTTACCTATTAAGGGCGTACAAAAAGATCTACCCAATGTGCACTATATAAACTAATATATTCTCATTCTCTTTTGTTCTATTTCTCCTGATCCCGCCTTTATTTTTCAGAGTGTTATTGTTATGTCTATATCTATGAGTGTCCTAATAATTCTTTTCAAAAAAGGGTTAAAATGATAATGGACATGTTTATGTCTTGTCAAAATATTCTGTCTATTTAATTTAATTACAGGCTGCATTTTATATACTAATTGCCAAGCTGGCAACACATAAAAAATACTGCTTTGATCCAGCATCAGTTAATGAACTGAATCTAATAATTTAGTATTGGAAATAAACTTTATAAATAATTTATCTCAGTGGTTCTCAACGTTTAGTGTACAAAAGATCCTTCTCCAAAGTTTCTTAAACATGTAAATTCTTAATCTCCACCTCCGAATATTCCCATGTGGGCTGTAAATACACGCTTTCTTAATAAGCACATAGAGGTTCTGACTTAGGATTTGAGGATCCCATTTTGAAAATCGTAGTCTAGTCCACCTCCATCGTTTGAAAGATGAAAAAAGAGAAATTCTCAGAGGTTAATAAATTTGCCTGAGGTCACTCAGCAAATCAGTGATGACAGAGCTGGGACCAGAATTCAGGGTTCTGAAATACTTACTAAATAGGACAGTGACGCTTACCAATCAAATATTATATCTGAGTAGGTGCACAAGATAGTTCTGTTGGAATTCCTTCAGCTTTTTTTCCTTCTCCCTTGCTATTCATTTCCCTGAGGAAGGCAGGGTATCTCCAGATGGCAGTGTAGCAATGGGATGAAGCCATGTGATTTTTTTCTTTGGCCCATTTTCTCCCCAATTGACTATGATGTTTTGGCATGCTCTTAACACAGAATCTGTTGAACACTATCAAGGGAGCCAGAAAATTAGCTGCAAAGAGCCTTATGCCGTTTCATAGCTTGAGGTATCTTAGTAATTATCTAGTCATACCCCTCACTTTACAGATAGTAAAACTCAGACACTAGTCTTCTCCAAGGTCATACAGAATTAAATTTCTCAACAGCCAAATCAATGCTCTATCTACTATGCTTACCTTGAGAACAAATTGGAGTGCTAATAAGAAAGCAGACAAGGAGTTTTACATGTATCAAAACTTTCTTGGTAGAAAGAATGCATTTTATGAATCTCAAGCTAAATAACAAAAATATTATGAAAATTAAAGCACTAATTGAGAATATATGAGTGAAAGTGACACTTTATTTTCTTATGTCAAGCTTGAAAAGATAGATAATAAGGAGGAATAATATGGAAATAATTTCTGTAGGAAGAGAATTTTATTATAGAACATACTAAAGACATAATAGGTAGCAGGTAAATTAATTTTTAAATAAAAGCAACACTTATTTAATAGATTGTTTTATGATTTCTTCCAGCAGTAGAATCATATTAAAACTCATTCTGTTAAAGCACTGATCCTCAATCAAATGAGCAAATCTGAATTACCTGGGGGACTTTTCAACATTCACTTGCCATCCCATCCTCCAAGCTAAGGTGTATGTCAGGGTCAGGCATGTTTATGTTGGAAAAGATCTCCCAGGGAGCTCTTTTGCACCCTGCTGCCACTCATGTTGAAAAGATTGCACTGAGAAACATTTTCTGCTCATAACTCTATGGCTGAAAAGTAAGATGATAATGATAATCCAATCAAAGCATTTTGGTCACTGCTTTAAATGTTTTGGAAAAAAAATCTTGCATCAGTCTCCTCAGTCATATTTTCTTCCTGGCAATATTAACATTTTTTGAATAACTCTATGTTTTTTAGCATGTAGTTCATGGGCAGCTTTTGATCACAGGGAAGTGAAATTAAAGGAAAGTTAGATTTTGTGATCATGCTACTGATTCATTCAACGAATATTTTATATAAATAACAAACAGATAAACCATTCAATATATAGAACTGTACTAGAGGCTAGGGAAACAGCATGAGAAAGAATCATTTTCTAATTTCATGTGATTACCCTATGCCCGTATAGGGAGACGCAAAGAGAAACCACCTGTGACCCTTTGAATTTACAATCAAGGTCAACAAGGATTTTTTTTCTGTGTACTTTTGACAAACAACAGCGTGCAACTAAAGGGACATTGAATTGATAGAGTAGAGAAAAGGTTGATTCTGTTTGTTACATATGCTAATACAAAGGGAACACATATACATTTGTTCTTTTCAACAACACAAGGTGGGGACTAGTAATAATGGCATTGGTGATTAAGAGAAGGTGATTAGGAATCAGAAGGGTTTTGGACTCCCAGTTCAGCAGGCAGCACCCTGTGTGACTTGTGACTTTCTGCAAGTTTTTCAACTTCTTTGAGCCTCAGTTTCCTTTTCTGAGAAATGAGACTAATAATAGTTCTAACTGATGAGGTTATTGTGAGGATTAAATAAGTTAATATGTTAAGTACTTATGTATATTAAGTACTTAACATATATTAAGCAATAAAAATGCTATTATAATTATTATTACCCTTGTAGGTTCAGTTCTTTTGAAATTTTATCTCAGTTTATTCACAGTTCTATGACATTTCTATCCTTTGCTACATTTTACGAGGAGAAAAGATCCTTTTTAATTTTTTGCCATGTGGCTTTAAGAAATAAAACGCTTGCAATTAGGAAAGAATGCATTCTGAAAGGAAAATGTGTAGACATCTCTAGGGGAAGGGCAATAGTTGATGATTCTGAATAATTACAATCTCTTCCCTATTGGCAACATTCTTCTGCTTCCCTTCTATCTATAGGAAATGTAAATGTTAGGCCTTTCCCAGTGGACACATAGTGAGCTTAATGACATTTTTTCTCTGGGTTTCAGGTGCCATCACCTGTGCGGCTGACATGTTCAGCTGCCAGGGCTCCCATGCCTGTGTGCCCCGACACTGGCTTTGTGATGGTGAAAGGGACTGTCCAAATGGAAGCGACGAGCTCTCCACAGCAGGCTGTGGTATGAACACTTGTAGGGCTGTGTGTGAAAGAAAGCCGCTGCAGCATCCTTAGACATTTGTTTCTGTAGTCCTCGCCTATCACATTTTCTCTCACATTCCCTGTTCCTGAACGCATAGGTAGTATCAGACCTAATCAGGTGGGATGGTGTCATCATAGTAGTTCAGCAACCCCTGTAACCGCTGTTCAGAGTGTTTCAAACATGCACAGTGGGATTACCCATTGAAAACCATTTTGATGAATGCAGATTTTTCATTTCACTTGTGACATAGTGTAACTACCCAATGTATGTGTGAATGTGGTAGGGCTGTTATTTTCTTTTTAGCATGTCCCCCGCCGCCCCTGCCCATAAAGATTTTTAGATTGCCTATTGCAGATACTCTGTAAATGGCGGCTGTGATCCTAAGTAACTACTGAGCAGAAGGTCAGTAAACATCTATTAGTCGTACAGATAGGGTATTAACCCTTAGGTCAGGTAAAAATAGTATAGATATGGCTGAGTGAAGCTGGGGGACCAGAGGAACACCTTTGGAGGTCAGACAATTTACTAGGTTTCTTACTCTAGGTCACCTCAGGAAATTTTCAGGGAATTATTCAGTAGTAAAAATTCAGATAAATTGCTTTGCATGATCAGGAGACTGAAGGGAGTGAATATTTGAATGTAGGTCCCAAGGTCACGTACGAGATCTGTTGAGCTGAGCAATTTATCAGAAACAGTGCTGTGAACTGTGCTCATTAAAGTGAGTTCTGTCAATCATCTCTCCAATGAGCTGTCTTCAGGTCTTTAAAACTGTATTTGAAGCCATAATGTAAGTGTGTGCGCATGTGGGTGTATTTTCGTGGGGGATAGCTAAAGCGGAGAAGGAAAAAGAAAACTTTCAGGCAGGCCTATATGCACAGAACTCATCCTATTCTAGAACAATTTACTTTGATCTTGAAACTGATATGTGTGTCTGTAAAGGTCAATGGAGCCACTGAGGGCTACATAATAAAGGATTATGCATCAATTCAGGGATCCAGATGGTCCCAGTATACTGTTGCTATTGTAGCAAGTTAACACTCTGGGAGGCATAGTAACACTTTTGGACCACGTGGGTGCCATTAAGTAAATTATGCTAAAATACAACAAATTGTACTCAAGTGACTTGAAAGCGTTAATGCCTCTGTTGCTTAGTGTTTTAAAGAATAATTCATGTATTAGAATTAGTATAATTCACTTCGGTTACATAAGCTGTCACAGAGTTCAAAGTTAGAGAAGTTATTAGCAACTGAGTTTTACTTTGATTATAATGGGTAATTTTTAATGCTGCTCCTATGTGGCTTCCATATCATTTTTGAAAATAAATTTGTTGAAAATAAATTATACTTAATTAAATTCAAAGAATCCTTTTTGTTTTACCTATTCATGTCTCTATTTCAATCATTACTGAGTTGAAAGCAGAGCTTTCCTTTCTTCGTGGAGTCTTGGGCAGTCTGGGGATAGGGAGCTGATAGGCATGTAGAAGAATAATTATGGTATATTGAGTGTCAGAGTTATATACAGAAAAGATACTAGGTCATCACGAAGAATTATATAAAAAAGCCTAGAAGTCTCATGGAAGGATTTTAAGAAAATAACATTATCTGAGTCGTGAAGGACAAAGAAAGAAAGAGAATGGTTCTAGGTAGAAGAAAATGCCTATTAAGACATGGAGGGGAGAGATTAGAAGGGACCTAAACTTTTTCAAGCGCCCGTTATACATCAATTATTTTGGTAGCTGCTCTTATTTACATTATTGAGTTCCCACAATATCTCAGTGAAGTGTTTTTGGGGATCTGCCAAAAACAATTGTTATATAGATAAGACTTTAAAGAGCACCAAGGAATTTATTGAGTACCTAAAATGAGCTGATCTGCTTCATATACTTTAGTTAGTTCTTACAAGAAATTTATCAGATAGATTTCATTATTCTCGTTAAACAAGTAAAGAAACAGATGTACCAAGTAGGTGAATAGCTTCCTCAGGATACAAATATAAGTGGCAAAGCAAATTTTTCAAAGCCTTCCTCTTCCCAGTATACTATAATATTATAAATGGCATATAGCAGATTCTTTTTTTCTACTTTTTAAAAAATTGAGATGTAATTGACATATAACATTGTATTAGCTTTAGGTGTACAACATAGTGATTTGGTATATGTGGACACTCTGAAATGATTACCACAATAAGTTTAGTTGGCGTCCGTTGTATAGAGGATCTTTGTATCCGAAATAGCCCAAACCTTACGTCCTGTCATAGCGTTTATCTTTCAAATGTAAGAAAAGGTAATTGAGGATATTTAAATGATCCATTCAAACCTCTATGATTTTATGCATATAAGAAAGTTTATTTCCTCTGCACAAGTTACCATCTTTTCAACTTTTGCTGAGGCTTTATTGCACATTTTGATCAACCATTTTTCCCACTGGTTAGGATCCTTGCTAGAGCACTGCTTTCATGGATCAGTATTCCAAAGGGGCCATATTCCATTTCATGGATCAATATTCCTAATTTGATGTGGTACCTATAGTCGGGCTCATCACACCATAGATCTGAACCTATTTCAATCTACTCTGGAAGTCACCCAAAAGTTTTATTTTCTTCTTAAAAACAATAACTTTCTCAGCCCTTTTGACTTTCACTTCGATCATGAACATTAGCACTTGGTGGTCTTTTCAGGTCCGTTTTTCACAAAGAAGTGAGGTTTTTATCACTTTACTAGCACTGCTACAGGCACGAGGAGAGAAAGACACATTATTACAGTTGAGTGATTTTTTTTTTATCACATATGAACCTTGAATTCACCCTTCAGCAAACTTACAGATTGCTAAATGGCCTGAAATTTCAGAGTCAGCCTAGAATTGTTGAATATATTAATACTAAAGCTTTGAATTTTATGTATATTCGTATTCCTATATTCAAATATACTACTACATGTATATTAATATATATTATTAATTTATCTGATATATTGAATATTGAGCAAAGTTTTCTTTTTCTAAGTAACTGTGGATTATTAAGCATAATGGCCTACATTTTCCAAACTGCGAAGGTGGGGAGGATAGAACAAGTGCTCATCTAACTTTACTTTTTGTGATGTCTTTCTTAGCTCCCAATAATACATGTGATGACAATGCTTTTATGTGCCTTAATAAAGTGTGCATCCCCAAGCAATTTGTTTGTGACCGTGATGATGACTGTGGAGATGGCTCTGACGAGCCTCTGCAATGTGGTAGGTATATCTGAACTTTTCATGGAGGAGGTATTCGGGCCGAGTAATAGCTTTTTAAAATGACTCAAGGAATATGTAAATAAATAATAAAAACAAAGAAACACATTTCTTAATGTAATTGAAGACGTGTAAATTCAGTAATACACAGACACACCACATATAATCTCTTTAAGCTCTAGAATAGTAACACATTTATTTAGAAATCATGCCTACTTGTAGTGTATTATCAGGAACCCCAATGAAAAATGTTATTAAAATGTCTTTGATTTTAAATACTTTGAAATACTTTGTACTTTACAGACAATATATAGCTGACAAGTTTAATCTTATAGTCAAATCAAATATTTGAGTGAAAAAAGAGAATACAACTCACAATTATCAGAAAAATTGGATGCCTAACATTTTCCATTTGCCTTATCTTTTTACATACGCATTTATTTGTTAAAATTTAATATTATTATCATGAATTTATCTTGTCATTACATATATATTTATCTAACCATCATATATATAGTATATATGCAAACATATAACATTTGTGATAAAAATCAGCATATTAAAAATTCCCAGTTGAAGTTGACATCCTGGTATGTTTGTAAAATATTTCAAAGCATACATGAATAAATACAAAACGAAAAGCCTTGAAAACCACATATACCCATGAAAGGCAGTAGATTTACTGCTCTCTTTTGTCCTCCCCATGCAGTGTCTATAGCCTTGATCTTTGATATGAATCTCTTTGAAATCAGTGGATATCAGTTTTTATGATCATTTCACCATTAAATCATGGATTCAATGTGGTATTTTAAAAGCTACATCATAACTCAAGATGAATATCTGAAGTAGAGTTATGTGTCATGGAATATCTTCCCTCTGCTAGACATTATATTTGGTTGATATGGAGATGAATAAGACAAAGATCCCCCTAGAAGAAATTATGAACAGGAAAATCAGAAATACAATATAGTACAATAATATACATTGTCAGATGGGAATAAGAATCACAATACACAGAATCAGAGCTGAGTGAATAATTCTTGAGGCACGAAAATATAGAAGCAAGGAATGTTAGTCAAAGGAAATCATGTTTAGATGCTAGAGAGTGTGACATGGTGGTCAAGAGCATAGAACCTGGAGCCAGATCACCTGGGTGCAAATCCTGGCTCTGCCACTAACTGGCTGTGTGATCTTGGAAAAGTTACTTCACCTCCCTGTACCTGAATTTTCTCATCTGTAAAAAACAAATAATAACATTGCTTAACTCCTAGGTCTGTTAAGAGAATTAAATGTGTTAATGTTTGTAAAGTGCGTGGAGCAGTTCTGGACACATAGTAAAATCTATATATGTTTACAAAGACCTGTACATTGACATAGTTAAGAAATAGCAATTAGTCTTTTGTGAGATAAATTAAAGTTAGAAAGTTAAAATTAAATTAGATTTTTAAAAGTCTGAAATACAATGTTAAAGAATTTGTATTGATTCTTTTGGCATCCAGTGGCCAGCACACATTTTGATACAACGTAATGCCCCAGTCAAATTTATGTTTTAGAACCGTCTTTTTCAGCAGAGTGGATGAAATTTTGCCAAAAAGCAGGGAGCCATTAGGGGGAAATAAACTAGTTAAGAGGTTATTGCAATAGTTCTGATGATTAATGATGTGTTCTGAACCAGGGCAGAAAAGGTGGAATGGAAAATGCAGAATGGGTCAGAATTCACTTACAGCCAGATATGGAGGATAAAGGATAATTTCTAGCTTGGATGACTTGGTGGATGGTGTTGATGTTACGAGCTTCAGGACCGAGGAGGTTAAGGGTCAATGTTGTTGGTGTAGGAGAGGAGAGATGGAACAAGGAATTAATGTTGCAGATTTTGAATAGGAAATGTTAAGCAGACAATCATATGAAACTGTATAGTGAGTGTTTGAAAATTTAGTTCTAGAGACCAGAAGTGTGATCAGGATAAATAATATTAATTTGGGGGCCATCAGCATAAAGGTGCTATTCAAACTATGACAAAAAATGAGAACATCCAAAACTGTAGAAAGGAAAAGGGAAAAATAATAGACTGAAGATTGAAGGTATGGCTTCCCCTACAACATATTACAGTGGAACAGGAGAAGACTTTGTACAGAAAGAGGGAAAAAAGGGAACAACAGAAGCAATAGAAAGAAGCCGGGAGAGTGAATTATAGATATTAAACCAGGGAATTGTTTCTGGAAAGGTGGCGTGGTCAACAACATCAAATGCTGCAGGGAGGTGAAGTGGGAGTCTGAGACACTTTCAATTTGACATTTGCCAATTGGTGTTTTACATTGACGAGGAATTTCAGAAGGTAGATATTGCAGAAATGAGACGTTAATGAATCAAAGATGAACTGGAGATAAGTAAGGGAAAGGAAGATTGTGCAGTATACTGAAGAAGAGAAATGTGTTGTTAAGAGGTATTTGTAGATGGATTTTTATGGTTATTGAGCTGGGAGAGACTTGATATATGTGTTGACTGAGAAAGAGGAGCTAGAGAAGAAGGAGACGGGGGAAAGAAATACTGAAGAAACTGGGGGGATTTTGGAACTATCTAGTTTTGCCATTCAATATGATAAACATCTCAATTAAATAATCTTTATTGACACTTTTTTTCTATTGGAATTTTGGTTATTTTTTAAGCCATAAAAATCTTACTCCCTCTCTTCAAAAGTAGAATATTTGCCCAGATTTACCAGAAAGTTTCTAATATAAATGGCTGTTTTTATTGCTAACAAACTTAGAAAAAATCCAATCTAAAACTTCATAATATTCAAAATCAATTGAATTTTACTTACAAACAGGCATAGATATGAACATAACAATTGATGGATTGATACTGTGATTTGAGTAAAGGCTTTTAATACCTCTAAGAATCAGTATATAGGCTAATTACAATAGTTTTTGTGCTTATTGCTCTATAAATTGGCTTTTAATTTTTCTCATTTTCATAATTTCTTTACACTTTGAATGCTGCTTCCCAAACATAAACATTGCGTCATAGCTTCTGAGAATTATCATCATAACTCAGAATCAGTTCACCCATATGTTCTAGTACTATACCTAACCAAACTTAGTCTTGAAAAAAATTTCCAATAGCTTTCATTTTGTTTTTCATTTTAAGGGAAATCTTTAGGATGTAGATAATAGGTGAACAAAGATGGTTTACTTGAGTGTTGCATTCTTATTTCCTCACCTAGAAGCAATGAAAGTGCCTTATTTCCAGCTTTATTTTCTGGATCTTAATCTTATTTCCCAACCACAAATATCTCTTGCAAGGGTAACCATCATCACAGAAAGAAAAGAGAAATATTTCCCTTAGGAGGCATGGGTAGCCCATGTAGTTAATTAGATATAGTGTACCTTAAGGGATGAAGTTGTAATGAATATTTGTTAGATGAATTAGAATGTTTACTTCTTTGTCTCCAGGATACCGACAATGTAATGCAGAAGAATTTAGTTGTGCTGATGGACGATGTCTTTTAAATACTCAATGGCAGTGTGATGGAGACTTTGACTGCCCTGACCATTCTGATGAAGCACCTTTAAACCCAAAGTGCAAAAGTGCAGGTACAGCAAATATATAATTCCAAGCTTATTCCAATTTTTTTTAATAGCAAAACCATGACTCTAATTTTCAGTCTAGTATTGTATTCAATGAAAGGAAATGCAAATAATTAAGCATGAGAGTTTCTAGTGATACCATGCACGATTCCAGTAATCAACAATGTTCTGGGATTAGTTTTAGAAGTTTAAGTCTGTGTCAAAAATATGAAGATTTGAGGCTATGAATCCCATGAATCTGTCACCCTGCCCCTCCAAAAACAGTCGTCTCTTCTTTCTTTTTTTTTGAGGAAGATTAGCCCTAAGTTAACATCTGCCACCCATCCTCCTCTTTTTGTTGCTGAGGAAGACTGGCGCTGAGCTAACATGTGTGCCCATCTTCCTCTACTTTATATGTGGGACTCCTGCCACAGCATGGCTTGAAAAGCGGTGCATAGGTCCACACTTGAGATCTGAATTGGTGAACCCCGGGCTGCCAAAGCGGAACTTACAAACTTAACCACTGTGACACCAGGCTGGCCCATGTCTTATTTTCTTTATACATTATTTTATGTGATGATAATTTCCCTGAATGGACCCATTTGGAAATTCAAACATAAAATAAGTTGAAATTTACTGAAAGAAAGTCTGTATCATTCATCCAGGCAAAATAAAATAAATTTCATATCATTTGAATAGAAATATATGCATAACCAAACTTGATCTATTTATCACTTCATTATTCCAAAGACTGAATACATAGTCATATATTTGAGAATAAACCTAATTACTTTTTTTCTCATGTAGTTCACATGTTAATAGGCTTTTCATCATGTATGATAACGAGTAATGTTCAAATCATCTGGTTAGGAGTAGCTGCAAAACCTGAATTCCTTTCCATAGCTATATTTGGAATAACTATTATTCACCAAAAATGTCCTTTTTATGCCCTGGCTTAAAAATGTCAATGTTATATTTCCAGGAAGAAAAAGAATTTAGGAATATCTACCCATTCTAGATTCTTAATTTTCACTGCCATATAATTTCTCAGAGACCTATGGCTTGAGGGAACCGTCAAACATTCATTACCCTTTTGAACTCATTCTGCACCATATAGATGAAGACAGAAATACTCCATTAATTTTACTATAGATGCTTATTTTGATTGTTAATTTTCATGGTAAAGGAAGATTTGTAATAACTGTTCAACATGAAAGTACACTTTGCCCTTGATTTTCTACATTTTGTGTATAAAATATTACACTGAATGTAAAGCATTTTATATGTAATATGTTTACTATAATTTTTGATGTTATCATATTTGTGAATGTTTTCAACAATTGTAGTATAAAACAGTGGCATGCCCTTTATGTTCCATTTGTTTTATTTTCTTTTTCCAGAACAGTCATGCAACAGTTCATTTTTTATGTGCAAAAATGGCAGGTGCATTCCCAGTGGAAGTCTTTGTGACAATAAGAATGATTGTGGTGATGACTCAGATGAAAGAAACTGCCATATAAATGAATGTTTGAGTAAGAAAGTCAGTGGATGTTCTCAAGATTGTCAGGACCTTCCAGTCAATTACAAGGTAGGTCCTCACCAAAAATAGCAAATCATATGATACATTAGAATTTGAGGTAATGAAAACTATTTAATCTAATATAACTGTAAAACTTAAAAGGCATCATGGTATTGTTAGGTAAAGCTATTTAAATGCAGAGCGTCCATATAAGCAAACTATAGTAATAATATGGAATAAAAATTGTGAAAATATATTCAGGAAGGCAAAAAGATCAAAAAGGTTTTTAGTATATGCTGAATACAAAGAAAAACATAAGCAAGGGAAGACCACTATTTAGGGCGATACTATTATGTTAATAACTGCATAAATACAGATGCAACTCTTAAGTTCCCATTTCTTTCCTCATTCTCCCTCCCATATTTCTTTGAAGTGAAATGAGCTAATCATTTATTTACTACAACATTGGAGAATTAATATTTTTTGTATAAACAGAAAGAAAAAACCAGAACACATGAATTATTAGCACTGAGTGCGGGTACACTAAAATTAAATCATGCCTAATATCCTAACTGCTTTTTGTTAGTACCATTTTCCTGAAGAGAGTGATTCACTGACAAAACTGGTTGACAGAAATAGCTTTTGAAAACATATCTGTTTAAGGATGTTGGAGTGGAGGATGCAAAAGAACAAATTTTGAAATTAAAGTTGCGCATTAGGTTAAAATTAATTACATAAGTGATGAAAATCTTAGGAAGAGCAATTCATTTGAAAATTGCTGTTTTTATGTGAGCAATAGCTCTGTAGGGCATGGCTCCTGTGGAACATAGAGGCAGTCTAATGGCAGCTAGGACCATTACAGAGGGTAGATTTTTGTTCTACTGATCAGAACACATCTGGGGTACTATGCCCTCTTATGGCCGTGGCACTTTTAAGAGTAACCTAGACAAATTGTAATGTATACAAATTTGTACATCCAGTAGCATAAGGAGTCTGGAACACACACCTCTGGAAGTCATTTTGCCTGAAACAAAGATGGCTTGTTAGCTGTATTCAAATATATGAAGTACTGGAATACATAGCACAACCTGTTCGGAGTTGTTTCAAAGGTTGGAATTAGGAGTTGGGAGGCAGATTCTGTTCGATATAAGGAAGGCTGTTCTAAGATTAGAACTTTTTACCTTGGAATGAGCTGCCTCATTTCTCACCACCAAAAGTGTTTCAGTTGTGGCTAAATATCTTTCTTCAAAGAATGCTAGAGAAAAAATTTGTGTATTGCAAAGATGTTGGTCCATTTTCTCTGCCAACCTTGAAGTTCTATGACAAGCCAGTTCTTTCTAATGGTAAATTCAACTAAACAACCACTTTACCATTTTTAATCTCTGAATTTCCGGTATTATGATTAATTTAATTATATTGATCAAGATTTAACTGTATATAGATATAACCTAAAACTGTAATAATTATTTCTCCTTGTGTAAAAATAAAAATAAAAAATGAAATACCAAGAAAGCTACATTTATACAAGAAGGCTTTATACTCCATCTTGTATTAAGAAAAATTGGTTAAACGTACAGACTTAAAGCACACATGTACTTACTCATAAACTCTATATTATAGGTAAAAGGAAATAAGACAAGTGAGCCAAGACACTCTTAATGAGATGAGCATGTATCAATTAATTAATTTGGGCAGTAAATATTTTGAAACCCAATGAAGCACAAAAAATATTATTAGTGCCATGTATAATTAATATAGAAATGTTTCCTGAAAAGTCAAGGAATGTAGAATTATTACAGGTAACTGGTTAAAATTTTAAGTCATAGTCACAAATAATTCTTTAGTCCTATCTATATAATATATATTCTATAAGTCTATATATCTATAGAATATATATATCATAGAATATATATTTATATCTATCTAAAATTTAAATTTCAAAGTAGATCTATTTGTGTTTATCCTGTGTGTATTTAAAATGTGTCATAACAATCTTGGTGGTAAAATCTAAAAATTACAGAATATCACATGGTCACCTTTTGAAATAACATTAAAGGTAAGGTTTAATATTTTTTAAATGCCTGCATACAAGAAGTACTTAGTGCCCAGAAATACATTTTTGGAAAACTATTTTTGGTAGAAATAGACATCACTCAGAAAACCATGTTAATTCATACTATTTTAATTACTTTGTAAGATTCCTCACACAGAAATACTTGTTTGTTGATACCATTAACATATCAGTGTTTCATTTTCACTTCTCTGAAGGGGCAGAGAATGAAGTGAGAATTCTAGTTGAAATAGATAATATACTTAATCATTCAAAAAGTCTATATGTGTGATATATGACAGAACTGTTGTGAAGAATGTTCCTGAATATGTACACATGTCAAAACTAGTGAATAAAATAAAATGTATGTTGGGGGAAGCAAAATCAGTATAAAAATTCAAGGAGTCGAGGCTAGAATCATAAATAAAAGATCTAAGCAAAAGTTCAAGGCAAATATTTTACATATTGTACTGAGATTATATATATACACATATATACACACACATATATAGTTTTATTTAAGACAATTTATTGATAGGAAATTCAGTAAAAAGGCTTATGTACAACAAAATCATTGTCTATTTGGGGAAAAAACTTCAGTTGATGGGTTTCTCTTTTCCAGTGAATGGGGAAGACTATCCAGTAACTTATTTCTCATTACAATATCAGCAGAACATGACAAGAAGGCCTCCTCCAAATTCTACAATAAGATGAAAATTGCTTACAAAAGCAAAATTTAGACCCTATGGACTGTGAGCAATTTGCACGTTTGCTGTAAAACAAATACAATATATCCAAACTATTCAAAAGGGAGTAATAACATTTACTAAAGTGAGAATCTTATTTTTATGGGAAGGATAATTTACCATGTAAAAATAAATACACTTCTGGGAGAGAAGTAATTTTTAATGTACATGTTAGAAATAAAATACTCAATATTTGTCAAATATCACTTAAAATGCTGCAGAGAAATTTTCCTGGAAGTGATAGGAAAAGTTTGAAGAACTACATTTCTTTCCGGTAGCTATATTATCCAATATAGAAATTAATATAAATAAAAAAAATTTGAAATAGTTTTTGATGATGAGGAAAATTAACATGACACTATTTTCATATAAATCTCTTTCATAAAAATCGTCTTTCTTTTTAAATGAAGGTGAGAAATTTTTAAGCTGTGATTTTCTATTAAATATAGTTGAATCTCATCTTTCATCTTTGGAGATGCAAAAGATTATTATTTTCTTTCATTCAATTTATGAAAGTTAGGCTAGTAGAATTTCCCACAGTCGCCTTTTGATTATTTGGGATCCAAACTATTTTTGTTAAAACAAGGTTAACGGATTGAGGAGGAAATTATCTTTTTAAAAATCTTCTCTTTCAATAAACAATTTTAGAAACTTACTGTAAACCTTAAACATCTTAATTTTATTTGCTTATAGAAATGTATATTTCATTCAGTTGATGTTAACTTTACTTTCAAGAAATTAATTTTCCATAAATGTGTTTTTATCCAAGTCATATATTTGCTATAGTAGTAGTTCTATAAGCCTGACATTAGCCATTCAAAGTGATTTTCAGAAATCAGAAATTAAAATTGGTACACTATTTCTTTTTATAATACTCTTTGAGAAGAATTCGACACATTCTACAAAATTTCCTTTCACTTGTCCTAAAGTGCCCCTTGATACAACACTGCCTGGTGTCTGCCTATAAGTCTTCTGGCTTCCCAATCACATAATTAATTTCTAGTCCTTTTCAGTGATGCCTTCTTATTTCCAGTCAGTTTCTTATTTTAAAAAAAAATTATTTATTTTAAAGAATTGTAGTAAAATACATGTGATACAAAATTTACCATTTTAACCACTTTTAAGTGTACTCTTCGGTGACATTAAGCATCTCATTTTCTTTTCCCATAGCGAAGCAACAATTCCTCTGACTTCCTAAATCAGGTAGCAGGATGAGTCTTCTCAAGAAAGTAACTTGGTCATAGACTAAGAGATGATGAAAAGAGTTTGGGAAATCAAGCTGAGGCTTTTGCTTTGATTTGCTGGCTTGCTAGGGGGTTCTAGAGATTTTAAAAAACCCCTCATAATTGCTGAGGATTATTAGATAAATATTGGTGTAAATTGTTGAAGATGAAAGTGCTAAGAGCTTAAAGGGATTCAACCCTTGTAAAAGGGCTTAGGAAAAGGTATTTATTTATCTTTTGAGCACTTTCAGGTGAAGTTGATGTATCTTCCCCTTAAGTAATGAACTCCAATTTGTACTTAAAAAAATTCTACCCCTCAATTAATTGTTTGTTGACTATTTATTAATATGTACATATGTCTCTCTAACATTTTCCCCAGTAGATACAAAGCTCTGTCATCAGTTTTACCCTCAATTAAATGATCTAGATTATAAAATGTTTACTATGAATAACTCTTGAGTACTAGTTACTCTTAACAATTTAGAGTTCCTTCTTAACTCATTGTCTTACTCAATACTCACAAATTCCTTTATTCAAAGACCACTAAACAGTCTTGGTAAAGGTTAATATGATTATAACCATCTGGCCAATTATTGGTTCATTTTGTATAATTATAATTTTCATATTCTACTTGGCAGGGATTGAATATGGAACTGGAAAACAGTGGCCAATCACAGTGCCTCACTGTTTTCAGGAAGTCAAAGACATTTATGATGTGACATTGTATTCAGAAATGACATGCCTGTTAGTAAATATTGCATATCATCATCAGAGGGCCATATGGAACACGATAGAGATGCTGAAGAAAAGATTTGATGATACGAATTGATTTGATTATGGTGGGGAAACTATGTTAATATTATTATTTCTCCAGACAACATCAACATGTCACGTTATGGAATCAGATGCAGACGATAAATGTTAATTGAGCCTTACTAGGTGTTAAAAATTATAAACAGCCTTAGCTCTCCTACTGGTTTTATCTGGGCAACTTCACCTTTGTGTCTCTAGGTTTCTCATCAGTTAACTAAGGCTAATAATAAGCATATCATATATTTCTGTAAGGCTCTAGTGAAATAATATTTGTGACAATGTTAGTAAACTTCCAAGCTCCACATGACGGTTAATTCTTATGGTTGTTAAAATCTTTTAAGAAGATAGTATAAAGCAATAGAAAAAGAACAAAAGAAGTTGGCAGTTTAGTTATGTTTTCTTTGCCATTCTCTAGCCTCATGGTTTTGGTGATGTCAGTTAACTTTTGTAATCTTGCCAACCTCAGATGATCAAATGAAGATATTTGGGCGAATCCTTTTTTAACTTTACTTAATAACATATGTAATTCTTATTAAAGGTTAATTGCTAAAGGACAAGATGTGCCATTATCTATTCTTAAATGATTCTCTTGCTTGAATCGTGCTAAAGGGGTATCAGAGAGAAAGGACAATGGTAATGATATGAATTGAATATGCTTGCTTTTCGTTCTCCAGTGCAAATGCTGGCCTGGATTCCAGCTGAAGGATGATGGTAAAACATGTGTAGACATTGATGAATGCTCTTTGGGCTTTCCGTGTAGCCAGCAATGCATCAATACGTACGGGACCTACAAGTGCCTCTGTACAGATGGATATGAAATACAACCTGGTAACCCAAATGGATGCAAATCACTCTCAGGTATCGAACTGAACTTGTCCACTGATGCAACCTCAGTTATACACATGGATCCTGCATTGTATAGTCATTCTTTTTGAATTCACTCCTCTTTGCTGTTTCTGTGAAATCAAAATTCTTTCCTACTTACCTTGATACGGGAATCTGTCACTCTGATTTTGTGTGCTGTCCACCAACTGCTCTGTTTGTAATAACACCGCATTATAGTCTTCTGAATTATTTAGTGTTTTCTAGCTTTTGAGAGTGCTCACAAGTAAGAACTATCTCTAGCACTGCTTCCTGCTGAATCACAGGTTCTTAGCAACAGGTTTGGCCAAGACTATTGAAGAGCCCATTGTGGCAGTGTTGTAATAGTTTTTCCTTCTCTCCTACACCACACGCATTCATACATGCATGCCAAGGAGAACAATAGGTCAATGATGATAGTAATAATGGTGACAACAATAACAATAAATCAGTTATGTAAAACTATTTGAATTCTTTCAGTGATTCAGCAAATATTATTAAACTTCTGTTTGTTTCAAGCAATGTGCTTGACTTCGTAAATTAGAAAATTCAGTAAAACATGGCCCATAACTTAAAAAATATTGTAAGTCATGAGAGGAGAAAATCAGACATGTTAAAATGATACAAAGCAATATATAATAATGAATGTTAAAATGGGCAAAATAGTGGTAGATAAGGTATCTCTATCCTCCTTATGTCATTTTTGAGGATAATGAATTACATAGCATTACCTGTTTCTCATATATATGTATCTTGGTGACAATGTTTAAAACTTTAGATGTTTTCTTATCTAAATACCTGGGACAGGAATTATAAAATTATTTTTTAACAGGTTAAAACTTTGCACATTATGCAGAAAAAAATAACTTGTTTCAACTTTTATTCCACTTTTACTTCTTTTTGGAATATTTATCTATGAATCTATTTGTGTATTATTTGGAGCTCATTGTTTTATTTGCCAACATACCTGTTTTTGGCCAGCTAACTGTTCGACACATCATGCATTTAGTGACATGGAATAAGGAGAAGAGATAAAATCTAAAAAACTACTCAATGTTTCCATTACTTTAAACCTTTCATAGAGAATCGTGCAAAGGAGATGAATGCTAATCATTATAATTTGGGTCTTGCTATAGCATGTAGCCATGCTGTAGTTGTTTCCAATTAGCAATAATAATGAGAAGCTAATAAAAATTTTGATACAAAAAATATGCTCTTGAAGTGGAAATCTTTTGCTAAGGAGAGGCTAGATTTTTCCCAACGTTACTGAAGTATAATTGACAAATGACATTGTCTAACTTTAAGGTGTAGGACTTGTTGATTTGATACACTTATATACTGCAGTATGATTACCACTGTAGTGGTAGCTATATCCCCATCACTTCACATAATTATGATTTCTTTTTTGTGGTGAGAACATTTAAGATCTACTCTCTTAGCAGCCATGTATATAGTACAGTGTTATCTGTAATCACAATGAAGTGCATTAGATCCCCAGAGCTTATTTATTTTCTGACTGAAAGTTTATATTCTTTAATCAACATCTCCCCATTTCCCTCACTCTTCAGACCCTGGGAACCACCAGTCAATTCTATGAGTTTGGCATTTTTAGATTCCCCATATAAGTGATATCATATAGTATTTGTCTTTCTCTGTCTGACATATTTCACTTAGCATAATATCCTTGAGTACCATCCAAGTTGTCACAAATGACAGGATTTTATTCTTCCTCGTGGTTGAATAATATTCCATTCCATTCCATGTTCCTTATCCATTCATCCATTGACAGACAGTTTGTGTCCATACCTTGGCTATTGTGAATAATGCTGCAATAAACATGGCTGTGCAGATATATCTTTGATACTCCGTTTTTGTTTCCTTTGGATATATACCCAGAAGTGAGATTGCTGGATCATGTGGTAGTTCTACTTTTAATTTGTTGAGGAACCTCCATACTGTTTCCATAGTGGCTGCACCAATTTACATTTCCACCAATAGTGCACAAGTGTTCCCTTTTTTCCACATCCTTGCCGACACTTATCTCTTGTCTTTTTGGTGATAGCCATTCTAACAGATGTGGGGTACTATCTCATTGTGATTTGATTTGCTTTTTCCTGTGATTTGTGATGTTAAGCATCTTTTCATGTACCTGTTGGCCGTTTGTATGTCTTCTTTGGAAAAAAATATCTATTCATTTCCTCTGCCCAGTTTTTAATCAGATTGTTTATTGATTTGTATGAGTTCTTTATATATTTTGGATATTAACCCCTTATCAGATACATGGTTTGTAAGTATTTTCTCCCATTCTGTAGGTTATCTTTTAATTATGTTGATTTTTCTTATGCTGTACAGAAGCTTTTTAGTTTGATATAGTCTTACTTACTTATTTTTGCCTTTATTGCTTGTGCTTTTTGTGTTATATTCAAAAAGTCATTACCAAGGCATATGTCAAGGAACTTTTTCCCTATGTTTTTTTCTAGAAGTTTTATGGTTTCTGGTCTTACATTTAAGTTGTAAAGAATAGAACTGCCTAAGTATTGAGGTAGAATGTGACTGATTAATTTTATATTTTTTCATGTAGAACTGTATTGGCAGAGATGGCAAGGCACCTTCAACTTGACAGCTGACTCTGTCGAGTAGGGTTCTGCGTCTCAGTTTAGCCTCAATAGGAAGACTGGAATCATTGATTAGCACACTGCCATCACTGATGGAAAGGGATGTCCAGCATGTGCGACACACATTTCTAATCCCTGACATACAGTATGCTAAAATATAAATATAGTACTCTACATATTAGATATTTACGGTGAAACTAAAGGAGGAAAAAAGTAATAATTTTGAACATAAATTAAACAAAGGGAACAATAACTCTGTAAAATGAATTATTTACAATAACATCCACATTAAATTACATAAAATGACTACTTTTTTCATTGCTTTTTCTAATTTCTGCTGACATTATATTTGCTTACCTGGCAACTATGTATATGAATACATTTTAGAAACAAAGATATTTAAAAAGAGTTTGAACACAATTTTTATTGAATTGATTTAAGATTATAGCAATCAAGAATGTAGTCAAATTGACTTTAAATTACTCAGATATATGTTCAAATAACTATGCTATACAAAACTTTCTGAATATCTTTTATTTAAGAATACAGTTTGTTTCCAAATAAATTCTGAGCAGAAAACCGAATCTAAAGATTTATATGATCTTCATATATATGGAGCATGGTCATATTCTTATTATTATCTTTCCTAAATTCTAGAACATATGAGATTCTAAAACATGTTAGTCAAACTATCAGCAGGAAATAAAGACTATTAAAGGATTAAAAAATAAATCTCATGAGGAAAGGTAAAATTAATAGACAAAGATTCTAGAACCTGGAGTTCAGAAATTATTTAAGAAAAGCCCCCAAACAGATGAGCAAAGTTTATGTATGCAATGACACTCTTGGCCTTCACTAAAGTTGTTCTGAGAATATAAGTTGGTTATTTGATGATAAAGAATTTTCTGATTATATGAATGTTTAGCTGTACTGTAGGTTTCTTAGATAGGTGTAGATTATCCTTTTCTGAAATTAATTTAAAAATCAGTTTATAACAGCAGATATTTTCCACTAATTTCAAATAAATTAGATATTTTAATGTTCAAGAAAATTAAGAGAAAGAGAAGGATTTAGAATCATCTAGATTTCTGTACTGCATGAGTATATGCTATCCTTTCATTTAATTATCAACTGAGGAGCTCAGTATGAGTTTTTAACCATTAATCTACCAGAGGGCACTGCATTTGAATTTACATTGCTGCAGAAACTAAACTGAAACTAAGCAGAGTTGAAAATCATGAATATTGAATGTCTAATATGTTTTTTTGTCTTGGTGTTTAGATGAAGAACCTTTTCTAATTCTTGCTGATCATCATGAGATAAGGAAAATTAGCACTGATGGCTCCAACTACACACTTTTAAAACAGGTATGACATTCTTATGATGATTTCATAATATTTGATATGGTCACTCAGATATACATTAGAGCTGTAGAAATATTTCACAATTAGAATTGATGAAGCACTTATTCATGGATACATGCATGTATGTATATGAGATTACCATAAACTTTTTGTTTGAATTGTCTAGGTGATGCTCCCAACTTGTCACATCAGACTATATCAAAGAAAGTAAAAGATGCAGACTATAATGAACACAAGGAAAAAACTATGTTAAGCATAACTAGATTAGAGAAAGCATAAAATTCTCTTTTAAGGTATTTTGCGCATTACCCAAATTGGTTTTTTCCCTCTTGGGATTTAAAAATAAACGCCTTTTCTGGAACTTCAAGTTTCTGCTCATAGAACCAGGAAATAAAATGAGATTGATGATCCCTTGCCTTTAAAATCTGGAATTAGCAAGGGAGCAAAAGCATGATGTAACCCCGTCATGGTTAAAAGGTTGTGAGGCACATATTTTTAGTCTTCCTCTCTTCATCCCTCAACCCAGCCACTTTAAGAGAATCTGCACTCATCTGTTTTGACGCTTGAACCTATTGTCAGAGTTTATTCATATATGTTATTTAAGATGAAAAGATATGATCTCCATTTTTATGACAAGATAGAAAACTGTGAATTGCTCATCTCAACTTTTTTCTTCCAGTCTGCAGTGGAGATAGCATAAAATCAAATCATTAAAAATAGAGTGATTACTATATGGATTAGAGAAATCACAGTTATAGCATATTTTTAGTTGTCAGGAGACATAGCTTCCTTGGAAAGATTTAGTTTTGTCTTTCCTGCTACAAAATTCTCTTTGCCCCCATACTGTATAATAGTGACATGAATATGTGAAAGCACTGCCTAGAACAAATGTGCCAAAAATGGCGATATTTCTTGTTTCCATAGCATGTTTATACCAGTGTTAGCCATAGATGAAGAAGGCCATTCATGCGGTGATTTTCAGCACCGTAAAGAATACTTACTTAACTAAAATTATGTTTGCCACCTACTGATGGATTTCTCCACTGCTAGTATGAGTTTCATTCATTTTGCTTAAGGATTTACTCTAAAGTGCAAATGTTCATTAGCAAATGTGATATTGACTCTTCCTGACAGAGTTTGATTTTCCAGCTTTTTTCTAAGTCATAGATCGAAAATGAAAATTTCACATTAAAATCCAGATTTCTGGCTACTCATGAAAACATAGGAAGGTGTAGCACTGCTGGGCTCACATCCCTGAATAGCCACAATCCAAGCTGTGTAGCAGCTGCCATTTTGACATAAAGCCCACGCCTTGCAATTCACTGGAGTCCTCGAACTTTCCGTGTGCTTACCACTTGCATACCTGCCGTATTTGTGAATGTCTGTGAGGTTTACAGTCTTACCTTTCACTTTGGAGTGTGCCACAACATTTGCTGTATCCTACTGCCTTTCTCTCTAATTCTGGAACTTAGGAGATGGGTTAAATGTAAGATATTTTCATGTTATTTATAAAAACGCAACAGAAATCTATTTAAAGTATAAGAATTAGACAACTATCTCTTTAAGAGGTGAATAATATAAGAGAAGTATCGTTAGGGAGAAAGTTTAAAATATACATACCTGCTTTAAAATGGAAAATTTTTTGCTTCCAAAATGGTTTTCTACATTATTTAACTTAATTTAATTCTTTTTTTTTGTGCAGTTAAATTTTAAGCTTGTATCAAACTTACAAAATATTGAAAATGATCTCCTGGGGCTGGCCTGGTGGTGTAGTGATTAAGTTTGTGCACTCCACTTTGGCAGACCAAGGTTCATGGGTTTGGATCCTGAGTGTGGACCTACACACCGCTCATCAAGCCATGCTGTGGTGGCATCCCACACACAAAATAGAGGAAATATTGGCACAGACGTTAGCTTAGGGACAATCTTCCTCAAGCAAAAAAAAGTAGGAAGATGGGCAACAGATGTTGGCTCAGGGCCAATCTTCCTCACCCCAAAAAACCCAAAAAAAGAAAAAAGAAAAAAATAAAATGATCTTTCTCTTGAGTATTTCTCCACATCCTCTCTAAGCCTCTCTATACCCTCAAAGTTAGGTGCACTGGCTGCTGATTTCCTTCTATGGTCTCTGGAACAGGGACACGATTATTTTCTCTCTACTAGGTTTCGTCTTTTAACATTTCTTCCTTTTAGACTGTGCTATCTTAAAGAGAGAAAGTTCTCTCTTTAGACTACCCTATTTATAAGCTCAGCTAAACCACAAATTTAACTCAGGCAGCAACAATATTTATTGACTTCATGAAAGAACTACAACAGAGCTTCAATGATAGCTTCTTGCTTTATTTCCAACTCCGTGCCTCAGGATATTTTTGCTGATATTCCTTTTGTTGCTTTTCATGACTAATATGCTATCAGAGATTGTTCTTAATGGAACAAAATGGGTTTTTGCTCTATACATCATTTAAGTCTATACCTAAACACTTTAATGCACACTTTCAGATAGCACTTTTTTTCCTGGTGGTATCATTTTAGACTATTGCCAATCACTAGTATCTAAATGGGGGTAAATGTCAGGCAATTTCTTAGTGTAGTATTTATGGAAATGAAGAGGGAGTGAGGAAGATGAGAAAGCTCATGAGAACTCTGAACACTTGTGTCTTTGGAGAGTGTTTGTTAATGGTGACCACTGAATAAGGAAATAGAGACCCAAAAAACTGAAGACAAGCCTTACATCTGGTTTTCCCTGTGGTCTGCTAAGAATGTATCATTTCTCTCAAGAATATTTTCAGCCACAATTTCATCATAGTGTTATAGAAATTTTCAACGAGTTCTATGCAGTAGAAACCTTTTTTCTCCTTCAGAGATTTTGTGTCCATATGCAAAATAAAGTAGAAAATGGAAGTAATTATCTATCCATATTCTCTGTCAGTCAAAATAAATGAAAAGACAACATCTTTGCCTTAATTATTTGGGAATTTTGTGTGTAGGTGATTAGGAAGAACAATTTACCCTAATATCTTGAGTTTTATTACATTTGTTGTAGTCAGTAATAATCTCCTGAAGCTTTATAGCATAAAATTATAACAACTGGTATAATTTTTTTACCCTATATATTTTAAAACATAGTTGTAACTATGGCAGCTATAACATAAATTCATACACTACTTTTAGAAACTGCACTTTAATAATATGGATTTTAGAAATTAAAATTAATCAAGTAGCTTCCCAATATGTTATCCAATTCAATTCTAACAGTGCCTTTTATTCCAGTAAAATTGTATAGAGAAAGAAAACACAGTTTCCTAAATTAGTCATCTTGAACCAAAGGGTGCAAATCTTCAGCTATAGAAATGAAAGAAGCAAATAGGATTTTGATGAAACCGATTTTCAGCTCTGAAACCACTGGGATGACTCTAGTTTTTAGACAGTATTTTGACCATGTCCTTGGCTGTTTTAATGTTCCTTTTGTATGATTCTGCAAAGAGGGAATTGCACTGTTTTCTGTGGGGATTAAGGGAAAAGCTGTAGAAAAATGACCAGCTTGGCTTGATAGATATGTCAGAATTCAGGACTTCAATTCCTCTGCATTCACAGCTTTAATTTATTGTGGTTGACTTGCTAAATTTGGCATTGGATTTTCATTATCTAAATTGATTATTGTAAAGAAAGGAATAGGATAATTCTTCCATGACAGGGGATTGTGGGTAAATCTTTGCCAAAGTAAGAGACAAATTTCTCTCTACCTTTCCCCTATAAAGCTCTAATTTATCCATTTGAATTGCCAGGCTGTCACAGAATCCTAACTCATTTGCCTTATTCCTCTGATGAAAAAAGCATTTGAACAGAAAGGATGTTGTCAGCTACTATTGAAATGAATTTATTAAACCCTCTACAGAACTTGAAATATATTCAGTTTATATTTTAGAACCTTCATTTTACATAGACAACTTCCTAGATATGTATGCTTAAGTGCATTTGGTTTGAGTCCTCCAGTTTTTAGCATATGAATAAATATTTAATGAATCTTTTGAATCAGCGACTGAATTTTAGTTGGGTTTTTCTAGCATTTATAGTCATTATTCTTGATTAGTAATGTTGTCAGTAGGAAGTATACTTGCATTTATTCATCTAGAGGGAGTGAGGAATTTACACCGAATCATGTTTACTCCTTGTATCTCTTGTTAATGACCAACGGCATGCAATTCTGTAGAATTGGGCTATTTCAAGTTAACTTTGTAATTAGAAGCTGAAGAAAAAGAGATTGGCCATGTTAAACCAAATAAAAGCATAAGAACCTATGATTTTAACACCATCCCCGCTAGAATTTAGCACTGCTGAGAGAAGAAAAAAGTCAATATTTGCTAGAACCCTTTCTGAGTTGATTCTATACATAGGCCATCCTTAGTCCTAGGGATTGTTAGAAAGAAATAAAATCTGAAGAGTAATGATTTAGTCTTGGCCTGAGTCTTATAAAGAACTATATAAATCTAATGCAGTATTATTATTATCAAATTCCAAATTTTGAAAATAGATATTGTCACTGAAATCAGATGTGGGAATTACCATGCTTCCTCTCCCTCCTTCCCCAAAATAACCAAAGCAAACAAAAAAACCTATCTCACTGAAGATGCTAATTCTTATCTAGAGGGGTGCAGCTACTCATAAATGATCCCTAAAACAATCTGAGACTTAACTACAACTTTGGGATGAATATTGATGTAAAAAAGCTTACATCAGATATAAAGACATGGCACAGATATCTTAGGATTTGCCAAGTGTCTATTATTTTTTAATCCATAAGCATTTATATATTAATAAACTATTCAAACCTTAAAATGAGTCAACACAATTGAAATCCTGATCCAAGTATTTTTAGTCCATTGGGGTAGTGAATCTATGGGCCCTGATAATAGGTCAGACTTAAACTAATCCCTAAGCAATCATTTAAACAATTCAACAACTGAGAAGATTCCCGCATCCTGATGTACAATCCTCAAATCAAATGAGACGGCGGAAACGCCAAACCCACGAGCTGTAGCATCTAGACACCCATCAGCTGAATTCGTGTTCAGTTTTGTTACCTGCTAAAAAATGCATAATGGTGAGTCTGAAGGGAAGCATTTCCTCACATCTCCACCTCGTGGAATACAAAGATGTTGACCACCCTGTTCCTCTTTGGTCAAAAACTCATGTAAGGTTATAACTTTTAACTTCTAATATGGCACTGTGTTGCCTACGGGACCACTTGAAGCATGAAAAAAAAAAAAAGAAGCAGCTCATTTATGTTGTTCAGACAAAAGCTTTTGTGGAAAGTAAAATTTCTAAAGCTTGTTTTCTGACTTTTATCAGATGGCTATCTAGGGCTCATCTTAAATCTTCTGGGATCTTCTATCTTTCTAATTTAGACGTATGCTCTTCTCTGGCTACTCTACAGAACAAATAATAATGGTATTGAACTTATATTTAATATTAACCAAAAGTGAAAGCCTTTCACTTTATTTCCTTAAAAGCATGTTTCTTTGTTTTTCTTTTACATTACTGGCTATTTGGTTTTGTTTTGTTTTGTTTCTACATTGCTGGCTTTTTACTGAAACCATTATCTAGAAATATTCCAAAAATTTTGTGGCCTACTTGGAAAATATTTTCAAACAAATTATGCAACATCTTAAGTGTATGGCGTAGGGGAAATATAAACATACAATACTTTTAAAAAGAATTGGTGACAAATGCTACCGTAATCACTGTCGCTGTTTAGATTCAAAAGGAGATACTGATTCTTATAAACTCTTAAAACATTTAAAAATAACCTATTAACTATTATTCAAACATATTCTTTTTTATTTTTAGGGATTAAACAACGTTATTGCTATAGACTTTGATTACAGAGAAGAGTTCATCTATTGGATTGATTCTAGCCGACCAAATGGCAGCCGCATAAATAGAATGTGTTTAAATGGAAGTGATATTAAGGTACCTAGATCTTACAATGACGGGATTCTTAAACATTTTATTGGTACGGTTGAATTGAGTAGAAAATGTTTTGGATGGTAATGATATGACCCATAGACTGTATTAGGTTGGTTTGAATTTCACATTATGGTGTTAATATGTACTTTAAAGATGAAATATCAGGCTTTTTTATACCTATGTTTCATTATAACACTATTACTTGCAATAAGATAAAAATCAAACTGAGTAAATAAAATTTGGGACTTTATTCACAACCCTAGAAAATGTGATGGATGCTTTCAGCTTGAATGATTAGTACCTGAGATTCAATTGTGCTGCTTTATATAAAAGGAAAAGTTGTCTGAGAATTTGTAATTGAATAAATTAATTATTGGATTGTAGATAGAAATTATAGCACTATTAAAATTAACCTACTGAAGATAGAAATAATTGAATACATTTGTGTAAAATCATGAATGTTCTGATTAGAAAGTATCATAATTACATACATGTCACATTCTAGATATGAGGCACTATTTCTATGTTATCTTGAATTTTAAAATAAAATTATTTGCATTTTATAAATGCAGTAAAATCTATTATAAAGAAGTTTAAATTTAAGTAGATAGAATCCATCAACTACTTTAACTTTTTTGTATTTATCTATAATATCATACAGAAAGTTTTGGTGAGAATAAGCAATTTTGAAAATGTAAGTGGCATCTTGAAATGTGTATATAAAATGCCAAAACAACCAGTAGGTTGGATTCAAGTGACTCAGAATAACTGTATTTAATGATGATCTGTATAATTAAATATACAGAACAAGGAGCAGATGATTTTTTCTTTTATATTTCTATTCTTTGACAATTTATGTAAAAACTATGAAAGTTACTTTAATCAAACATGAGTATATTTTTTTACAAAACATTTAAAATTTTTGGTCACCTTTATATTTTTTCAAGATGCTTGAATAATTTTTAAAATATATTTAATATTTTAAATATATTTGAATGTAATATTTTAAATATTTCTTCTGCCTTGCCATTACTATCCCATTTCTGCCTTAAATAATGTCATAACATAGGGTCACAAAATGCATCTTTCTTCCCTTGGGACTACTAATTCACTGATTTTCATTTAAATTGTCAGTCATTCCAGTTTTCCAAATTTGGAATTTAGTGGAAAGAAGAAAAGATGCTTTGCAATTCAGTGCAGTAGATTGATGTCATTAATGGCTGCAAATGTTAGTTACTTTTGTTTGCATCTTTACTGTTGATGGCATTAGGGAAAGGATAACTATCAAATTTCATTACTGTTTTGTTGTTTCTAACTGTATAACTATTGGCTTCTATATGGCCCTAAAGTTCAATTGCTTCTTTCACATAGTCCTCAAAGCACTGTGAACTCAGAAATAGCAGCCATAGAGATCAAGAAACTTTGGTTATTTCATATGCATCATATTTGTAAGGACAAAGGCTATATCCTTGTTATATCTGATAGTCACAAGGGTTAGATTTGAGCACAGCAGTTGTATGAGTATAGTTTTACCCCACTTTGGTTAGCTTAAAATACTTAGTGCATGTTCTCACTTGTGCTTTTTTCTCTCATTGAAGTAGATAATTTAGGTAGGGCAAGAGCAATTAAGGGAGTGATGAATGCTCTTGGTATTTCCCCCAGAACCTGTTAAAGATAAATACCAATAACTCTATGTGTGTATGTGTGTGTGTGTGTGTGTGTGTGATAGAATTTTTGCCCCAAATTTTAAGAGGACAGGTAAACTATAATGAAAATGTGATCAACAACTGTGCAGCCATGCAACAGCTTTTTATTTTGGTGTTTCTTTCTTAAACTCATTTGTAATTACTAGGGGCCTAATTACATATTAGGTAATTTCTCACAGACAAGTGAGTAATTTTTTTAGAGTAAATTGTTCTCTGTTTTATGCTTATCTAAATTCCATTACTAATGTTTAAATAGAATTCTATATCTCTGTAAAAATTAAGAAACAATTGCTCAGTTCTTACTCTAGTCATCTACATTGTTAACTTGTTAAATTCTTATTTTGTTAGGTAGTACATAACACAGCCGTCCCCAATGCACTTGCTGTCGACTGGATTGGAAAAAACCTCTATTGGTCTGACACAGAAAAAAGGATTATTGAAGTATCCAAACTCAGTGGCTTATACCCTACTATACTTGTTAGCAAAAGGCTGAAGTTCCCCAGGGACCTGTCTTTAGATCCTCGTGCTGGGTTTGTAACACACATTGAAAATCTTAAATTAAAGATTAAGACTGTGGATTACATTCAATGTGGTAAATCCTGTCCTGTAGGTTTTAACATGGAAACCAACGTAAAGTGTAAATGAGCAGAAATTCTTATTGAGAAACCAAAAATAGAAATGTGACTGTTACAGTGGAAGAAAAAAAATTAAA
This sequence comes from Equus przewalskii, assembly GCF_037783145.1. NCBI lineage: Eukaryota > Metazoa > Chordata > Mammalia > Perissodactyla > Equidae > Equus > Equus przewalskii. The sequence continues at coordinate 23,290,093 of NC_091847.1, read as the reverse complement.
ATGATGGAGTTTTACAGCAAGGATTTTTTAGTTTTAAATGCAACTCTTTTTCTAACTAATCAATAAATGTATGTGGAAATGAATAGAACATACAGATTTTTCCAATTTTAATGCCTTTAACTCTGGGAGGAAAGGCAGAAGAACAAACTCTCAGATCATGTTTTGCAGTATTTGTGGTCATCACAAATATGGATGATATAATTTCTGCCTCACTTTAGAGCAGGAGACTTAAGTAGTAGCCATGAATAATAAATAACAAGGTGTATTATCCATGCATTCTACAGAAAAGGTACAGTGGGAATATTGGGAGAGATTCATAAGGGAGCTGTGTTTCATTTGCATTTCATTGTGAGGATGGAGAACAAGTCACTGTAAGGATCAAGGACAGCAGGCTGGAGATTTCAGTTGAGGAATAAACACACATTAGGGGGTCAAAGCTATCTGGTGTATGTTTGCTAAAGTTCTTTACATTATGACCACTATTATTTACTTTCAATTATGTTGTTTTGGTAGGTAGAGAAGACAATGCTTTTCCTTTTTTTTTTTTTGTACTATAATTTAGTGTGATTACGTACTCTAAAATGATCTCTGTAGAAGTTCAACCTACCCAACACACGTGTTATAACAAATTGAGAGAAAATTTGATTTTGTAAAATACAACACATTCACAGTAGCAAGTATTATGATAACTGTAGAGCTCTAACTTTTCTTATGTCTAAATTAATTTCACGTAATATGTTTCACCACATTACTGGTTTTATCCTATCACATGCAACAATTAGATTTTGCTTCTTCAGAATATATTGTATCTCTGTTTTTTGATCCCTTATGTTTATAGTTGGCAAAGTGATCATGTCATAGCTTATTTTGTAGCTTAATTTTAAACATTAATTTGGGTAAAAGAAGTATCTAGTATGACAAGGCTTGTACTATAAATGCTGTCCTGTTTCAAGGTAATGTGCAAATTTTAACTTTTTGCTATATAATTGTGTAACAATTTTGTTACCATTTAAAATATTTTCTTTACTATAGCACAGATGTTTCAAAAGAGTGTCAATTCTATTTTAACTGAAACAGAGTCACATGAGAGCCTGTTTCTACACCTGTTTCAAGAAATAACAGCCAGATGTACTAAATTTGGCTATCACTGTCATTCGTTCATAAGAATGTGAATATTTTAATTCCTTTGGTATATTATCAGAAGATATTTATTTTAATGTGTCCAAACCATTGTCCTTTTCTTCAAAATCAATAAGCCTGGCTTGGCTTCTCATTTCCTACTATTCAAAATGCTTCATTTTCTAAGAGAAAGAAATACCGCCCTTTGACAATAACAGTCTTGTGGAATTTCCTAGTTGTAAAGCAAAAACCGTATCCTAGCCCAGTGAACACAGCTGAATCTAGCTTGAAGTTTTATTTCTCCCAGGTTACAGTTATTACCCCGTGAACTGAAAGCAACCTTAAGTTATCATCAACATAAACCTATCCATCAAAAGTGTCAATTAAACCAGCGAAGTGTTAAATTATTGTGGATGTTGTGAAAGACTCTCTTGATTTCATTTTTGGATAACATTTGAATTATGATATTGATATGCCATATTATAACCAAAGAAACAGATAAAAATTGGATCTTTTTATGAAACAATTAAAGCCACCTAACAGATAAACAGATTCTAACAGATAAAATTTAATGACACCTTTTGGTTCATGCTGTTTTCCTGGTTCCCCAGGGTGAGACAATAGGGCAACCTGGATTTTAACTTTTATGAGAAGAGCTTCAGGGTGAAAATGCCATAACTGTCTCAAATATTGTGCAATCCTGCTTCAAAAATGGCAGCTTAAATTGTAAGATTATTTAATGTAAATGCAATTGAATTTTTCTCTATCAGATTACCATTGTGATTTGCATATGTTTTGAATATGCCAATACTACTTACCCCTGTTTTCTTAAAACGTGTGATTTCTGTCCTGAAATTTAGCGAGGGATAGGGCAAGGATTCGTTTAATGTAGGATAAAGATCATTGGATCATTTAATGTAATGAAGCAGCTAAACATTTACGAGGTAGCTTGGGGATCCTTTCTGTATTTTTTCTAATGGTATGCAAGTTGTCACAGTATCAATTTGGAGATGGTGGTTAGTAAGAATGGCAAAGAAGATACAAGTACACAGATATCTTCCTGGTTATTACATTTAAGTTCAGCTAAAATCTAATTATCTTAATCATTCCGTTATCTGGTTTAGTTTGGGAATTGTTCTAATTTATCATAAATTTGGGGTAATTAATATAATTTACATTTGATATTTATAAAAGCTGTCATTTATGCAGAAGGTATACGGATATAGATATATAAATTTTAAAATAGAATAGAAAATATAATTAATGTTAAAACTGTGATAGGCATAATTTCATCTTTTTGGTGATTAAGACATCACTTCAAGTTATCATAATAACAGAATGCCATTATGATATGATAAAGTCAAAGTTTGGATGTGACTAGTTAACAGAAAGTAAATTCATCTCATCATTCATTTATTCAACTCATATTTCTTTAGCATTTAGTGTATATCTGGCACTGTTCTAGACAGAAGTATAAAAATAAAAAGCACAATCCCTGCTCCACGTTTTTCAGTCCAGTGTGTAGGCAGATGAGTAAATAACTACAGTGCAGTGCAATAACTCATAAAGGAGGAAAACAGAAAATATTTCTCTCTCAACTGGGGTCAGTAAAAGCTTCCTGGCCAAGACTGGTTCAGTAGGAATTACTCCAGGTAATGTGGAGCACTTCAGAGCAGGAGGTATTTCAGGCAAAAAGAACAAACTCTGGGAAAAATCAAGGACATATAGAAGAGCAGGGCACATCCCAGGAATTGTAAAGAACTCATATGATGAGAACAAATTATTAATAAATAATTGTGGAACTTTGATACCAGTTTACTCTACAAAGTAGAAAAGAGCTAAGAATAAATCAAAACAAAACCAACGCAACAACAACAAGATAAATCTTATGAGGCTTCTGGTTTGGGCAAATAGGTAAGTAGAGGAATGATTTCTCCAGAACATGAGGAATAGAGGAAAAGGGGCAGAGATGAGAAAGGGAAGTGAATAGTTTATAGAGCTATTGGGATTGAGAGTTCTCATATCATAATAATGATACTAAAGATAAGTATGACTTCCTTAGCATTATAGGAATTAGAAAACTATCTCTGACTTTTATGACTTTAGATGCTCATACTGTTACTCAGAGTCTCTGAGAAAGATAAGATTATTGTTATTATTATCCTTATAGTACAGGTAAGAACTTTCAGCCTCAAAATGGCTGACTTTCTCAAGATCATTTAGGTAATAAGGTATTAAACTGAGAATTTAACCCAGTTTTCAAGCTTTGGTTCCATATTTTTTCTTTTACATTACATTGGAATTTCTAGTGATAAAATAATCTTGAATCGTGAGCATGTTTTTTAAGAGCCATCCAAACAAAGCATAAGGAAAAAAACTGTACTTTGCTCCATTTTGACAATTAGCCCTTATACAAAATTTTAAATCAGTATAGATGCCATGAGTTTTTTTGGAAATAAAGAAAACTGTTAATCTTTATAAGCATGTCTTATTTTAAAAGAATATTTTCACTTATTTTCCATTTCTGATAGTCTATTAGCAATACCATGAGAAAATAATACTAGGTGCTATTTTGAATTTGAAATATATTTTAATGAAAATATATTGAAGGACACTTTATATACTTAGTATCTGTATCCATTAGTGCCAACGTGGATAACAGAAGTGCAAATAAATTTGAAAAAGGCACATTTTAAGCTTCTGTATTTTGGCTTATGCTATTCTTTCTTCCTAGAAGGCCCTTCTGCTTTTTCTCCAGATGGAATAACTTCCCTTTTTTCCAACAACAGCAGAAAACATTACTTCCTCTGTGAAACATTCCCCAATTGTGCCTAAGTAGCCATCACATATTGAACATATAATATTATATGACTGTTATTGGTGTAAATATCTGTCTCTCTATCTAGAAAGTGTATTCCTTTAGCATAAGGGCAATATTAATCATTGTTGCCTGAAACAGAAACTGTTAAATTCACAATTGAAAGAAATAGTAAATGGCAATTGTATGTACATAGCACATAGTGTTATAAGTACAGAGACTTTGTACCTGCATCTATGCACAAACCAATGCATTGGTATGTAAATAACCTCTGTGTTTCAAAGAGAAGAGTCATAAGGGAACTGTTGCTGTGAGAGAATGAAAGGCATAACAGGAATGAAAATTCGGTTTTTTATTTCTGTGGGGAAATAGAGAAATATTTAATAACTAAACAGTCACATAAAAAAACCTTTCCCCTACTAAATTTTAAACCTATATTCCCATATTTAGGTGAAAACACGCAAGAAATGAATATAAAGAATTAATTTTTATAATTCAAAATCAGAAATAATTGCAGCTGGAAGAAACTTCTCTAAATTCATTCCCTAAATTCAGAAAAAAAATAGTAAGAAATATGATGTATCATATTCAACTATGAAAGACGTCCTCAGGAATTGCAGAAGCCTGTTGTTATGGTTACAAGCAGACATTCTTTTTTGTGTTTACACATAGATGTCATTTGGGACCGAGATTTTTCGTATGTGATCTTAGGTAAAGATTACATATTATATGGGTAAAATTTAAACTCTCATTTTGACATTTTCTCTGAAGTTTTCATTTTTCACCTCTAATTATTTATAACAAATTTTGTACTTAGGTAATTTTTGAGAGGTTACATTTCAGATGTTAAAATTACCAGAATGTCTGGTACAGACTTATCGAGAAACTTTAAAAAAAAGGTATAGTAATGGGGCTTAAGTTTGGAAAAGAAAATGAAATTTAGCCATCAGAAGTTAGCTACCCATAAGGAGAGAGACAATAATTCCTGCATTTATGAAGACTCATTTATACCAGAGTACAGTTAAACTATACTTCCTTCAATGCGGCAGAATATTTTCATAATATTCTTCTGGTTGATGAGTACTTAAATAGGAAAATCATGTAATAACATATATAAAATCCAGGAAAATCATGTAATAACATACATACAATCCAGATGCAATAGATAACCTCTTAGGTGGGCATCACTAAACCAAACATATACATGCATATATTGCACTAGATATACCATACCTAATAACAGCTAATATTTGCTGAACTTGCCACATGCTTATCTATGTTCCAAGTCTATTCCCTATATTCTCTCATTTAATCCTCACAGTGCTCCTATAAGGACAAACTGTTATTATCCTTTTCCAACCTATGAGCAAATCTAGGCTCAAGGAGGCTAATTAAAGCACCCAGGTTCACATGGGAGGACCTGGAATTTAAACCAAAGTCATCTGTTTCTAGGGCTTGTTTGCTTAAGACTCTACATAGTGCTGCTAAGGAAAACAAAAAAAGCTTGTCTATATATCTAGAGACCTGAGTCCTGTTCCAACTGCACCACTCTCGTCATAGACTAGGACAAAGCTCATCATCTTTTATGGTCTCAGTTTATCAGCAAAATGAAGGCCTGAGGCTTCATGACCTTGAAGACCTGTTGCAGCACTAAAATCTTCGATTAAGTTATACTTTGTTCTAAAATCTGGAAGATTGTTATCAAGGAATTTATAAGGTAGTTATGAAGCTAAGATTTATGTTCAAAGAACAGTTAGTGTGAACAAGATTTTTCATGCCTTCTTCCATCTAGGTAAAATTGTCATTCCCTTTTCTGTGCCTCCATGGTAAATAGTTTTATCATAATATGCTTTAATTTTTTGACTTGTTTTACACCCACTTTTATTGTATTTACTAAGAGATCTTTGAAGGCAAAAATCGTATCTGTCTACATCTGTGTTTCCAGTACTAAATGATATCTGATAGATAATATGGACTCAATCAATCAGCATTCAATCCACTTAAGAATGGCTTATGGGGCTTGTCAGAGATGTTCTACCAACCGACTTACTGAGTTAGGTTCTCTGATATGAGACCTGAAAACCTGCATCCTTACCATTTTATGGGTTCCTGTGTGCATGATATGTGTGTTGTTCAATTACACATGCAATAAACAAAAGGAATTTTATAACCAGTAAGGGCTAACATGGTTTCCCAAAGTGTGTTTCCTATGAACTGCTCTAGGAAAAGAAATTGTGTCACCCAAAACTATGTGGGAAAAAAAGGGCTACTTCAGCTCTCTCTTAGAGAATCATTATGTCATGTAGCATATTAAAGGCTCTGAGAAGTCCTACAATGAAAAAGATGATGCTTACTTTATTTAACAAAGTGATTCTCAAGTATATGTAATCTTATAATCTACCTTGAGAAATGTGAACTAACACCAATCAGGGAAGAACTTGTGGAGAACAGAGGGGACAATGAGAATTATGTCTGAATGAAAATATCTATATAATTGAAGAGGTAGGAGCAAGACAAATGAAATAATGAAACTACAGAAGTGAAAATGTGTGACAAAAATACTCCAACTAGAGCTGATTTCACACATTTCAATAGTGAGGAGAAGTTTGGAGAAGTATATTTGTGCCCCAAAATGGAGATCTTGAGTGGCGGGAAGGGAATTTCAGGCCTGGAACACTTACTGAACTTACTGAGAGTGATGTGCCAGATGTTGGACTCCAGGTTCATGCTCTTACTCTTGATAGCTTGGTTTAAGGTAGTGATAAGATTAGCCAAATATATTTTATTATTATTATTTTTTTAAGGAAGATTATCCCTGAGCTAACATCTGCTGCCAATCCTCCTCTTTTTGTTGAGGAAAACTGGCCCTGAGCTAACATCCGTGCCATCTTCCTCTACTTTTTATATGTGGGACGCCTACCACAGCATGGCTTGACAAACTGTATGTAGGTCCACACCCAGGATCCAAACTGGCAAACCCCAGTCCTCCAAAGCGGAGCATGCAAACTTAACTGCTGTGCTACCGGGCCAGCCCAAGAATAGCCAAATATAAAATGCAGAATACAAATAAAAATTTAGAATTGCTATTATATAAAGGCCAGACCATTTTAAATTCATAATTTACTTAGTGACTTCAAAAACATTATTCACATCCAATAATTTGCAATACTTTGTGGATAGCATTTAATGGAGAAAACTCTTTTTCACTTTTGGGATATTTTAATAGCAAGTGTAAGCACATAGGGTAAATAGCTAAATGAAAATATGAAGACTGACACTAATTAAACCCAAATTGAGTATGTTCTTTTTAATGTTACTGAAGTTATTTAAATACTTCTTTTAAATTTTTATTCGCTTATATTCAATTCTTAAGAACATAATACGGTTGTATTAACCCCACATAAATATGGTCATATCTAACATGTGTAGGAGAAGCTGACACAATCATGATTTTTTTAGGGAAAAAAATTGTTATGTTGGCGTTCCCAAGATTGAGAGGTCAATAAGGCAAAATAAACTATCTTTGCATTTTTACCTCTTTCCGACTCAGTTTCTTCCCTTTTATCTGTACTGCCATTATCTCTCGTATAGACAGCAAAGTGCTCCCTCATAAATTTACTAGAAAGGAGCTGGTTGTGTATTTTTCTATAAGATGTATTTTACTGAAGTATATTTGTCTTCAAAATAAAAATATACTAAAAATAGTTCAAGATTTAAAGAAACAGCTATCTAATCAGTTTCGGAAGGGCTTGCCCTCTATTATTACTTGATGATTTGAGATTTTCAAAATACGTTCAGGATTAACTTCCATCCATGGTAGCATTGGGGAGCAGTTGTAGTAAGTATTGCCCCATGCGAGGTTCACTGTGGTATTTCCAAACTCAAGTTTGCTTTTAAGTCCGGACTCTCAGTGCACTCTTTGAATCTTTGCTCACAAAATTTTATCTTTTGTTTAGTCCTTATCAGAGATATATTTCTCATTTTAGGTGCCACACTTGATTAGGACTCAATGACATTTTGGCTATCAAAGAACTTTTTTATTGTCTTTATAATCTACTATCCCCTGCGTTTATGCATAGCCCCCAAAATGATTGTCAACACAAAAAGGCATGTTTCTTACAATAATTACTTATGTTAGCCCTGTATTTGATAAATGATTTTTCTTGAAAACTTTTATTTCTTTTATAGTCTGCAGTTAAAATGTCTAAACACAATTATCTCTGTCACAATTTATAAGAAAAAATTTTAAGCAAAACTTTAAATTTAAACTAAATATACCGTTTTTAAATTACATACAGTAATTTTCATAGCACGTTATTTTAACCATACATCTTCCAAATCTGAAGAATTAACTGCTAAGTAATCTATACTTACTAAAAAGAAAAGATGAGGTCTGGGGAAGCTAATTGGGTTAATAAGTTTCAGTTTTATAGTTATAATGTGAAAAGGACATTAAAGATTCTCTAACTCAAAACTTGAATTATATGGATAAGGAAACATATTCAAAAAGATAAAATGACTTTTCCTACTACAAGAAAAAATAGTTTAATTAAACAGAAGTTCTAAGTTTCTAAATATACATACATTACATATATTTTATGGGGTGCAATATATGTTTAACTCAGTGAGTTTTAGTACCAATATTACTTTTTTCATTTTACTGTTTTTTTCCACTGTGAAATATCCTACTCTATAATTTCAGTGACATAATTTAAATCAGTGCTGTCCAATAGAACCTTCTGTGATGACGGAAGTGCTCTGTATCTACACTATTGGATATGATAGCCACCAGACACATGGTTATTGAGCACTTGAAGTGGGGCTAGTTTTACTGAAGAACAATCCAGTTCATGTAATTATATATGATTTTAATTAATTTAAATTTAAAGAGTCACCATTGGCTAGTGGCTACCACAGTGAACAATGCAGATCCAATCACATATAATGTACTCCTCCACAATTCATTTTGAATTTTCCATAGATAACAAACCAAAAGAAAAAATATATCTACATAGTTTTTTCTTCCAACATTATAGATGCAGTTTGAAAGTTTACATCTGTTAGTTTGGGTATTTATAATTTGTTAACACTTGTAGAAGTATTATATACTATAGATGTGAATTTATGCACTAGAGTTTAAAATTATATGGATGTTTCAAAGCATGCTACATGTTTAATTAAAAAATCATAAGAAACATTTGCATTGAAGTATGCTTCTTGGAAGCTAAAATTCAGAGAGGTATAGGAATTAAGTTCGGAGTAGCTGAGCAAATAAGTGAAATATTATGTGATGTTTTGCTTCCTGAGTGTCTGTAAACAAAATGACTATTGATTTTCTTTCCTAGGTATTTGTATTGGATTGACTGCTGTGAGTATCCTCACATTGGTCGTGTTGGAATGGATGGAACCAATCAGAGTGTTGTCATAGAAACCAGGATTTCTAGACCTATGGCACTGACAATAGATTATGTCAACCGTAGACTCTATTGGGCCGATGAAAATCACATTGAATTTAGCAACATGGATGGATCTCATAGACACAAAGGTTAGTCCAATAACAAAATGATTCAGTATTTTAGCAGGGCATAAATATTTGTTTAGAAAAAACATATATATGTATTCGTTATATATACTTTCTCTCATCAAATACATTTTTTAATTTAAGATTACATTATTATACTCTTCTATGACAATATTGGTAAATAAGAATTAGATATATTTATTCAGAATTTCTATAACCATGCATAAAAATTATGTTTTCTCTAATTGTATTTTTCTAAATAGTTGTTATAGTAAATGGACAAAATTTTTATAACTTAATATATCTGTATATGCTAATTGAATTGAAACAGAAAGATATTTGCTTGTAAGTGTAAGGCACTTATTGCAATCTGATAGAGTTTGCTCTTTTAAAAGTATTAAGTAAAATATAGTTCTTTAGGGACAGCAAAATAATACTATTTAAAAGTTTTCAATTATATTACATACATGATTAAATTTATTGTTATTTAATCAACAATAGCAACAAAAATTAACTTGGAAACAGTTTTCAAATTAGATTATAATTCAGGAAAAAATTTGAATACGAATGAATATAAAATTCTCGAGATACTTTATTTTTCCATACTTTGTAACTGAGTAGATTAAAAAACTCTAAATATAAAACTAATGAATGAAACAATTGGATTTGAGAGAAAGTAACACTAGAAGTACAGATGAAGAAAGAGAAAAATAGCTGAAGATGAGGGAATTAAGAAAAGCAGTGGAGAAGGACGTAATGAAGCATGGGGTATAGATGAAGATGACACAGGTATAACAGAAACTACAAGTGATTCAAATGAACACTCAAAATATTTTAGTTGTAGGTGGCTTTTTAAGGATTAGATTTTTCCCGGAATAAAAAAAGAGAAATGATTTTTTATTGATCTGAAGTGACCTAGCGTCATCTTTGTTATTAGGTGTTTTCATCTTCAAATAGCTCATAAAGTACAGCTTTCACAGAAAGATCCCAAATAAAGCCTACACGTTAGTCTGTTTTAGCTTATCAGATTGCTTTCTTCTCTGCCAGTAAACTGAGAACGTAAACCCAGGGAGGAGGGAAAGAGGAGAACTGGTAAGGAAGGGAGGATTGTTGATAATCTAATTGTCAGGTGAGGCCCTGCAAATGTATCCCAGTGTGGAGTCCTGAGAAAGATGAAGGCACTCAGTAAAAAAATAAATAAATACAAGTGGTAAAAGTCACTGAATCGACACCATTTTATAATTTTGCCTAAGTCCCTCTCAGTTGACATCTAAACAAATATGCCCTTTAAGTAAAAATGTTGACAGAAAGCCTTAAGAGGTGCTTTTTTAAGGGTAAGAACATTGAAGTCCAACAACCATAGTTGTATGAGTCACTTATTTAGGTGTTGGCATTTCAATTATAGAGATAAAGAACCTCATCAGGATGCAACTTGAGTGAAGAATTATTTAAAGATAACTTTACGGTTTTAAACAGAGCAAAAGTAATGTTGACAAATCAAAATTACACTTCGCATTCAGCAGTTATATCTCTCCCAAAGAATCAATAATGAAATGTTTTGCAACATTCTTAGATGGTATAATTGAAAGTTTCATTGTAGCAATCAGTATTTTCCCTATGAGACCTGGACATTTTCAGCATCCATATAAAGAGCTAGGTTGTTGTGAATGTATTGCTTTGTGCTCAAATTTCACTGTGTAATAAAATTTAAACGATTTTTGGTTAGATAGGTGAACGTTAAAAATATATTACAGCATCAAATATTTGCCTATTTTCATTTCAGTCTTTGTTTTTGAATAACAAAAATTGAGTTAAAAATATTGTCTATTAGAAACTATTAATTCCATCACCTACTCATTATATTAAAATTATATCAGATATGTGGATGACTAATGCTTTGAATACTTAATACAAAATTAAATGTGTGTAAATGAAGTTCAGATATGTGGATGACTAATGCTTTGAATACTTAATACAAAATTAAATGCGTGTAAATGAAGTGTCTTTCAATCATGGTACTGGTGGACTTTGGGTAGAGTTAAATATATAACAGGGAGAAAGGTACTAAATTTATTAAAGATTAAAATATCTGGCTGAGAGACAATTAGATGTGATGTTATTAACATTTTGAAATCTGATTTTGAAAGTACCTTGAGGCTCAAGGGGGGAGAAAAAGAAAGTGAAAGAGTTACTGCCTTCAGCAATATTTTCTCCTGAAGGCTTTCTCAGAAAGACTAATGAAAAATTCGTTATTTCTTATCAGGCATCTGCCAATATCTGAATGCAAGCCAATAATTGCCTGATAGTTACTAACGAGCTACTAATTGTAGACAGCCTGAATTATGCCACCTCCACAGCCAATGAAAAAAGGAGTCATTCATTTGCTATGTTTGTAAAGAAAAATAGCATCTTTTACTTCTTGCGTTTGCCCAATAAAGACATAAATAATGCTGTAGTTTCCTGGTTGTGTATTTGGAGGTGGAAAACAAGACATATATCAATAATAACTTTTGTATTAGTTTGGTCACAGACCTCTTTTTTTCTCTTAATCAGACAAGTATTGTTGTTCTTATTTATTTCGTTTATTAAAACTGAAGCCAGAGTTCATCAAAAGAATGGGATATGCCAGTCATGACAAAGTCATTTGAGAATATGAAGGGTGTATGAGAAATTTCAGAATTATGGTGCTGTTTTGTAAGTCAAATTTTAATAATAGAGAAAAATTAAATCATACATAGGACTTTACAGTTTAGAAAGTTTTTTCCATGCACATGTTCTGATTTAAACCATACAGTAATTCCATAAATGAAGCATTATTTTATTATCATTGTCCAGCCCAAGAACTTCTAAAGGTTCTGAATTATGTGCCCTAAACAATAGATCAGATTGCCTTCCAGGTACATATGACTTGCAATTTCCTTGAGAATTTCCATCTATTTTTTTCTGCTACCTCCTGTACCCCATCACACCTTCCTACAAAATCCAAATACTACATTGCTAAATTAAAAAAAAAAAAAATTAGTCAATTTGCTAGCTTAGGAACATTTATGTACAATCTTAGTCACATGAACTTCTCCCTAAAGCCTCTCTCTATCATTCTACTGGCTTTTACTCCAGTAATTATATAATAATATGGTATAATATAATAATAATAACGCCATAGAATATTATGCATACTACTGAATAACTGAGTCAGTTTAAGTCAAACTTTCATTGGTTCATTTTTTTAATTTCTCTGATTTCTTCCCTTTAGATCTGCCCATTTATTCATTCATTCATTTACTCATTCAAAAAACATTTACTGATGTCTCTTTCTGTGCCATGCATTATGCTAGGCCTTGGAGTTACAAAGATGAGTAATTTCCTGTCTTTCAAGCACTTACAGTTTACTGTGGAAAAACTGATGTGCAGGTAAAGGCATAAATTAGATTGGGGTTAGAGGTATATACAAAATACTATGGAAATGCAGGTTAGAGTAGGAAAGCCTTTGCTGAAGTGAGGGGTTCTTTGAGAAGTCTGATGGATGTAGTGTAAGCTCTCCATATGGGGCAATATAGGAATGATTCTTCACATAAAGGGAACAGCATGTGCAAAAATATAATCAAGTCTTGAAACAGCGTGGGGTTCACACAGTTTTCCTATGACTTGAAGTCATATAGGAAGGAGATAATGACACTAGATAAACAAGGGCAAATTGGGGCCAGACTGTGACAGGCATTGTATGCTCAGTAATTTGGAATTTATCCCTTAGGTCGCAGGGAGCCATTGATGGCATTTAGGTGATAGAGTGCTATTATTAGATTTGACAACAGCATGGAAAATGAAAGACCCTGGAAGGGCAACCAATTTAGAGTCTGTTAAAATATTTTAGGAGAAAATGCTTGAAATGATTATAGCTCTGGGAATGGGGATAAAGTGTTACATTCGATAGTTATTTAGCAGAATAAATAGGAGAGATCTGTAAGCTTAAAATAGCAGAAATATTGAGGATCAAGTTACAAATATTAAGTGAATGATTTATATTATTATCCACTTAGGGGAAAAGAGCTCACAGTTCTGATGACTTCCTAACTTCACATATATTTGTACATTTTTCAAAGAATTAAAAAATACCAAACTAAGGATAGCATAGAGATTCTTCTTGGAAAGCTTTGTTTTGATGAGAGGTATATTAATTTTAACAAAAGAGTCAACATAAAAGGAATTCTAAGGATGTGACTAAACACTCCCTATTGTTTCTTTCCCTACAACATTTCAGAACACCTGACAATTTACCTGGAAGAAAGATTGCAAATGAGTGAATCTCTCTCTGCCTACTTTCTCTTGAGATATAAAATATGTCCAATGAGAAACTTGGCAATTTCAGAGTGTTCTCTAGGCTGATATGTTCAGTTTTTAAATTTATATGTCTTTATACAAGAACACAGTGATTCTAAATAATAATATCCTTCTTGTAGGTTTGTATATTTGGGACAGATTCCTTACCACTCCCAAGTCACAAGCTTCTCAGAGAATTTTAGGCTTTGATTTTGGATAAGAAGTAAAATGCTGGAATACAGATCTTTAGGTGAAAGAGTCTCCTCAGACTGGAGAAAGCGAACCCTTCTGATTTTAAAAGAACTTAGGGAACCTAAGGATGAGGGTTAGTTGGGGTGAGATCTACTGCCCCTCAGCTTTCTCACCCTGAAAAGGGTAGATGACTTCCCTCGGTCTCAGTTGCCTCATCTATAAAAATAAGGGTGTTGGAAGAAAAATGACTGAATTCCAGAACTAAAATTCTAAGCCTCCAGTTAGGTGAACCACACAACCCTTTCAGAATCTGTAGCAAATCTCAAAGTTTTGACTTCAGGTTCTTCTCCATTTTAAGCGTGAGAGAGATTGGAAATCTGTAATACACAAATGCTTCCTCACTCAGCCTTGATGAAAATCTCACATTGTCAATTCAATTCTCAGGTCTCCAAGTATTATCGCAAAAGTTATTAACTTCTGTTAAAGTTGAACCCTTGTGAACTGATCAATTCAGTAAGAGAGTTAACACACGTGCTTGAGCATTACATTGTAGTAGACGTTTTGCACATACCATTTCATTTAATTGTTTTTGGCTTTCAATGGAAATTTTCTTAGCCTACTACTGGGGTGCCAAGAACTGGAATCATCCTCTTATAAATTCATAGCTTTATTAGAAGCCTACTGTGTTCAAGAAACTGTGCTTGATGCAATACATGCTCTTTTAGTCAGCCCATCAGTAAACAACTATGCAGTAAGTGCCACTAAAGCCATTTTGCAGCAATAAAATAGGTTTAAAGAGGTTAAGTAATTTGTCCAAAGTCAAATAGGTAGAAACTGAGAAAATCAGAATTTGAATCCTGATGTCTTTCCAAAGCCTGCTTTCTTTCCATTCTCTACACCGCCTCCTTGTTTTTGAACAGATAATTGATAGAAGATTTGTTGCCTGATTGTTATAGGTTCTACTAGCAAGAGTTACTGCATAAATGCACACTTAGACAAATAAAGGTATATTCATATCTAAATTTCTTCAGATTGATTTAAATAGTGGACATAGATAAATCGCAAAAATATGAGAAACAAAAACTTAAACCATCAGAACATAATTACTGTAAAAGAAAGCATCTATCTTGTTAAATGCAAATATGTTTTGTGTTTGTTTGTTTGGGGGAGTGAAGAGAGCAATAATGTTGCTTGAAATGTATAACCTGCGTTAGTGGGACAGTTTGATGTTACAATTTGCTGTTTCCAAACTAACTACATCTCCTGCCTGTGGGGAAACTTTTAAATCTTATTTGGAAATTCATGTCACAGAATTTCTGAAATTCGACCACAGTAAAAATCTTTTGTCATTAATTTTATGCATTCCAAAAAGTACAAGCTTCTCTGAATGGAATGTCTATAAAATAGGTTACAAGTATCTCCTGAGAAAAATTTCAGCAATCACTTTGCACATCTACCTTGACTTAGAGATTCTATTTTCCATTTAATGAAAAGAAAATTAAATACCAGAAAATTCTATTTAGGCCACAATTTCATTATGACTGCTTGTATTAAAGTACATAAATTCAGATGTAGTTTTTCTCATTTTCTGTTAGTTGTGCCATTGAACTTGAGATATCTTAGAGGCATAGTTAGTTTCTTGACAAAAAGACTGAAAATACTGTCTGAACAACGAAAACAAAAGGTATATTTGACCTTGAGTGTTAAAATTTATTTGTTCTAGTAATTTTTTTCCAGAATATTCTTTGTATCATTGAATGATTTAACCTTGTGTTAAATCATTGGTCATGTACATATTTTATCCAGCACACTGGAAAAGATATACGCTCGTAACTGCTAATTTTTCTGAGGAGTAACCATTGGCTGTGATTCTAAACTATAGTTTATCACTGAACAGTCTTTTATTTTGTGGAACAATTGTTTAAAATTTCATGCAATTATGTTGACTACAGCTCGTCATTTGTTTCTGTACTCCTAGACCTGAAGATCCTCAGACTGAAGTGTCAATATTGTAGTCCAACTCTGTTGTTTGTTTATTGCTCTGTGAATCTAGGTTGTGTGATGACAAGGCAATTCTGTGTTTGGATTTAAAAATCCAAATCATAACCCATGCAGTAATTGTCTAATTAATGTTGGAAAAGAAATCCAGATCTCAGCATGCTACTGGGGAAATAGCATAAAATATATTTAAACGGTTTTGTGCTGAGGGGAAAAACACACTGAAAAAGACAAAGGGAGTATTTTGTGCTCGTCTATCCTAAAACTCAATAGCTGTTGCATTGAGTTTTTAGAAAATTTAAATATCCGCTGAAGGCCACCAAATAAAGGGAGGAAAGTTAATAACAACACCCTCCAATTTTACAATATTCTAGAGTGTTTCTTTCTCTCTTTCTTTTTTAAATTGAAGTAAAGTCTTTCTTTCTTGGTAAGATATTGCATTTTAGTACTTTTGAAAAAAAAAATCCCTATCATTCACAGTCCATTACGAACAGTAGACTTCACAGGCTATTTTATGACAACGGTGTTGATGTGCTGCTGTTTACAATACAATAAAAGTTAATGGAAGGGAGCAAAATACAATTCAGTTACAATAGAAATGTTCCTGAACCAGTAAAATAAATTGAAATTAACTGTCATTTCTAAAGAGTCTTAGAATTTCAATGTCAATCATGTCTTTCAGTTTTATTTCTTGAATAGGATATGTTACATTAAATTTTGTATATGTTTAAATAGATTGTTATATTGCAAATGTCACATATGTTTCACATATGTTTTTAAATAGAAAAATTTTGTTTTTCCTTACTATGAGTTTTCACCCACTTTCAACAACCTTACCCATCCAAAATATGACACAGTAGGATATTGGGGATCAGTAGATTTGTCTTTGATTCAGGTTACCCTCTAATTTAGGCAAGTTGCTTTGCAGTGCTATAGTTCTGTGTCCTTATCCATCGAATAGGACTTCTAATCAATCATGATTTTCCAGCACTTCTTGAAAGAATTGGCAGAGGTTGGAACTGGGGCAGAGGAGGACTGTCCTATCAATTTCCTCCCTTACCCCTGCTTTTTCCTGGGACCACCTAGAATACATTTGAAAATGCTTGCAATATGTTACACTCTTCTCTGTTTTTATTCTAGAAGCATGTTTATAATTGTAGGAATGTGGGAAGACCAGACATAAATTCATGTGAATGGCTCTACCTGATGCCTATCCCAAAGGCAAAGTGCTTTTCAAAGGCTTTGGCTTTCTTTAGGACTCTCTGACAAGCACACTCCTAATGCTTATGTATGTGGATTATTGTAACTCTTATGTTTAGTTCTGATGGTCAGCTCTGAAAACACATCTCCAAGTGTCTGTGAAGGTTTTTATCACGAGCAGAAAGGCCCAGAAAGTTTCAAAGCAACAGGAATGTATCTTTACCAAGGGCATGAAGCAGTGTTGCTTTGCTTATTTCAGAGATTGGAGAGCTGTGTCATCATCGAGAGAAAATATTTATAGGCACAGTCTAGTTTTCAAAATTAATGTACTATAATTTTCCTGCTTTACAAACCCTCCCATTTATTAACAGGAATACTCTTTTTAGATGTTAAATATTAAAATGGTCATATTTGACCTTCTATTGTGAATAATTTAAAAATGTGTAGATGAGAAAGGGGAAAGGATTGAATTGTATCAAACTGAATATTCCTGATCTATATAGAGAGCACGTATTATTTGAGGTGACAAAGTGGAGAAGAGGAGGCAAGAAATACTAGAAAAGATTAAACAAATGATGCCTTCAACCTCTTGACAATGGCTTTAATCTAAAGAATGGCTCTAAATAATTTCTATATTTTGCCATCGTACATTACATTCATTTCAAAAAGTTATACATTTAATTGTCCCAATAAACTACTGCATTATGGAGGGACACATAACTGTTTTTGGGCATTTGATCAGTGTCAGTATTCAAAAGAGGCAGCCTCAAATAATAGACTCCCAGTAGCATCAGCTCATATCTGCTCTGGACTATGACCCATGCTGAATGGAAGAACTTTATTTTTCCTCCTCTTCAAGGTCCCATTGATGGATAAACTTTTTGAAATATCATGGTATTTTTATGGGAAATAATAAATTTTGGACATTCTATCATAATATTTGAAAATGTTGGCTATCCTTAGTGTTCCTGCCATTTCTTAATGCTTTTATTCATTTTGAACAATGGATTTTGGATCCATTTGCCTGAAGTGTTTTTGAGTACTGAGACCATTAAGCAGAATTGTTACTAAAGAGTAGGCAGGAAAAATGTTCATGGAGGGAAATGTTCAATGCAACATTTTGTAGCCTGTTGTAGAGGGTTCTGAGTAAATAATTACTTTAAATAAAAAGATTTTGCAAACAGTAACACTGAAGGGTATACATAATTACTGACAAAGAAGGAACATCCTGGGCCCTAAGGTTACATAAAGCACACTCTTTTTTGACAGGGCGTTTGTAACTAAAGCTACTGGCTCAGCAGTCATTCTCTGGAAATTAGTTTACTGTGGCCATTTTCCCACCCACCCACTCTTCTCCGTTGTTCTTGGTAAACTAGAAACCATTATCCACCCACCCACTGACCACAGTCATGAATCTTCTACTTCCTTTGGCATCTTAAACCACTTTCTTCCATCGTCTACTTGTATGATCTGTTTACCAGCCTACACTCTCTTGGTAGCCTTTGTTTAATCTCACCTCATTTTGTCAATGGTAATTGTTTTTCTTTGTGTCATTTCTTCCTTTTTGTTTTTCATGCTCTACTCCTTTAATTCATGCCCTGCCTTCTCTACCTGTCTTGTTGTACATTATTCTTCTAGAAAGATATCAGGGAAAATTGTTAGTATCAGGGTCTCTCAGAAGAGAGGATTAGTGAGCATCCTGATCCTCCCTTTTGAAAACAGATGTTTTAGTCAGGCTAAATAGTTTGCACCATACTGCCTAGGGGATGGGTGTCATTGATGGCTTTTGATCAGGGAACAGATATGTGAGATGAAAGAAAAATATTGGAAATATTAACTGGAAGGCGTTCTAGTTATCCTGACTCAGTCTTTGTTAAAAGGCTGACTTCTACGGACTGTACCATCCGTGCTCTTTCACTTTCTTGCCTCAAATTGGGTTTAATCCATGGGAAGCATTGGCAGGAGGTTAGATGTGGACAAAGGAAGTAGTCAGAGTGTCTAATCATCCCCTTTTCCTCCCTACCCAATCATAGTGGTTTAGCAGTGGCTGAGTTCCTCTACCAAATGGCCACTGCTCTTCCTGGGTTGCTCTTTTCTCTTTTCTTCAGTTTTCACCAGGTTCTGGTAACAGACCTAAGAGAAAACAAGCCATCATTGGCTCTTTAGCCATGCCCACACCTCTGCAAAAAATTAACAGAAAAATAATATGACCACTTGCACATAAGACTGCCTTCTATCAGGTTCTTTTCAGTTATCGTTTAAAACTGTGTTCTCTGTTTACAGCAGGAAACTTGACTGATACAAAAGAGATTGGAAAAGGTTAATAACAATGAGAAAAGTTAGAATAGTTCTGCAATATTTCAGATGTGAGCGAATGTGAAACTTTCCTTTGGGTAATGGCATCAAGAATAAGAAAAACGGGAGAGTCTTAAAATATATTAAAAAGAAAAAGAGAGGATTTAATGTTTTATATTATATGCTTGTTAACTTTAAAGTTGTAGAAGGTTAAGTTTCCAAACCTAGTCAGTCCTAGTTCGAGGGCTGGGTTGACCTTAATGGATCATTCAGGTATTTCCTTCCAAACGATACATAAATTCTTTATAACCAAAGAAAAAAACTCAATACTCAAATTACTCTGTAATCTGGATTCCTTCATAAAAGTAACTGCCAAATTTGGTGTTCCATTCTATGACCTTTGTTTTACTTTTGAAAATATTACTAAAGCCTTTATAGTAATTTTTAAATAATAAATTATAAGGATTGCTGCATATAATGTGATATCTTAAAATAACATTTAGATCCTAAAAGTAAATCTAAGAGGAGAAATAAGGAAAAAAATTGAGCATCAATAGTGAAATTTCTCTTTAAGTACTAGCCCAATGGGCAATGTCATGTTGAATCTGCCATTATCCAATGTTATATCCTACCCAAAACACCAACCATGAGATTTTAACTCAATGAAAGATGAGTACTATGTTATTGGTGCATTTTGTTCTTAAGTCAAAAACTACATTAATCTTCAATATAAAATTAGAATGGTATTACCCAGGAATATACTTGTTTAGCATGATAAATACTATCTAAAACATGAATAATCAAGGGCATTGTAATGGAGTATCTCTAGCTGTGAGGCAACAGTTAAGCCAAAATCTTATTCTGGATTTCCACCTTTTCTGTTTACCATAATTACTAGGAACCTTAGTAGGATAGCATCCGACTTCACTAAAAGGGAAAAACTCCACAAAGGAGTATTCCTTTGCTTTATTTTTTGCAAAATATCAACTCCTTTCTTCTGATAGATACAGTCTATGAAAGAAAAATTAGGAGCCTAGGGCTTGAGTGGAATGCTGGAAACAGTACAATAGATAATGCTGTTACACAGACTAGAGACCTATCTACAGGAAACAGCTTTAAAATAGGTTTTAAATGTATAATAAGTACCTGTTAAACTGCAGCCCATATGACAGACCTGTTTTTTTCTGTCTTTTTTTGTGTTTCTACTGAATACCTACAAATGAGATTCCTTAAATTTATTTTTCACATTTCTCTTTTAAGTAAGCGAAGGCAGTCTTATGTACAAGTGGTCACATGGTTTTTCCCTTATAAAGGATAGCTATTATCATTTAGAGAAAACATTTACTATTGTTTCCATAAACTGAACAGCATCTCCATATTTAGTAAGAGTTTGTTAAATGTTCCTCTCATACCATCATATTCTTGTTGCTGTTTATATATATATATAATATATATATTATATATTTATATAGTATATATGTACTATATATTATATATTATGTAATTATATTATAACTAATAATTATTATTATACTTATGTAATATATAATAATATATTATGATATATATTTTAAAATAGATCTTTATATATCTGTAATTATATATAATATATATTATGGATATGTAAATACATACCTAATACATGCATGCATGTGTATATATGTATACTTATATATCTGTAAGGTAGAAATAAGTAAATAAAGAAACAGCAAATAATGAACAATCTTCTTTTTCTTATTCTGAATCAGGAAAGTTTCTTGTACCAAATATATGATGCTTTGACTGGGAACATATTGTTTATTCTCAATGCGAGTTGAACTCTTCAAATGTTGATGGCACAACAAACACAGCATTCATTTATTTATACTTATCATTTAGCAGTTAATATATAGCATTTTTTTCACAGAAGCTTAAGTAGATAGTCAAATAACTCTTGTGAAGAGATTTAGGTCCTAAAGAGGAAATGAGGCATACCGCCAAGTTATGAGCTGAACCCCTAAAAAGGCAATATGTAAAGATTTCGTTTGCTTGTTTTGCTTTCTTTTGTTTGGTGTGATTTTCAACATTGGCTGTGGTATTAAGAGAACTTGTCAACATCTCTTAGAGAGTAGTTTTTTGGAGCCAGTATAGTGTTAGATGTGTGCAACTAAAATTTCTACTATTAACTCAAGATGGTATTTTTACTTGGTTTGTTTGGTTTTTCAAGAAGGAATACTCTAGTGGTTGTGTTTGATGCTGTTTGAGAAATAAACATGTTTGTCGAATGAGAAGGCCTGCAGTGGGCTTATAAAGCTATTGGTGATAGTCCTGTTCTTCATTGCCAATATCAAACAAAGAATTGAATGAAACAGACGGTCATTTTGGGCAAATGAACTAATTTTCTTCACTTTGACCTGACATTTCTGCATGCTCTGTACATTCAGCCATGTGCCATCCTTCTTCTTAAATAAGTGTTCATCTTTCTGATCTCCATATGTTTATATTTTCTGATAACATAGGGTTTCTCACAGTTGATTCACTACAAGCTTAGATGTAGTAAATTTGTCCAGTACTTAAATTGCCCCAGGTCCAAAAGTCATAAACAGTGTAATTGCTGTCAATTAATTAAATAACCTGACTTTCACATGGAGCTTATGAAATTAGTCCCATTGCTTTATATACTCGTATTAGTTTTCTAGGGCTTCCATAACAAAGCACCACAAACTAGGAGGTTTAAACAACAGAAATTTATTTTCTCACAGTTCTGGAGGCTAGAAGTCCAAGATCAAGGTGTTGGCAGGTTTGGTTTCTCCTGAGGCTTCTTCCGTTGGCTTTGTAGATGGCCGTCTTCTTGCTGTGTCCTCATGTGACTCTTTCCTGTATGTGCACGCCCTTGGTGTCTCTCTTTCTCATAAGGACACCAGTCCTATTGGGCCCCAGTCTTTTGACCTCATTTAACCTTAGTTACCTCTTTAAAGGACCTGTCTCCAAATACAGTCATACCGGGGGCTAGGGCTTCAACATGAATTTTGGAGGAATAGAGTTCAATCCATAAAGAGAGTGCTAGAAGGTAAAGTGGCAAAGAACTCTGGACCCAGAGAATCTGATTTAGATTCAAATACCAGTATCTTCATTTACTAGTTTTTTCACTCCCTTCTTTGGCCACGTTTTGCAGATCTTAGCTTTCTCATCTGCAAAGTGAGGTTTACTATCACACAATAGAGTTGTGGTTATGAAATGAAGTAAGGTGTACAAAGTGGAGATCCTACTGCAGGGATTCTGAGCCTCAGAACTTTTGATTCTTGGGCCTGATAATTCTTTGTTGTGGGGCCAGAATTGCCTCCCCAACCCGTTGAGAACCACTGGCCTAGTTCCTTGCACTGAAGTGCTTAATAAATGTCAGCTGTAGTTACTTATTGAATAGCTAAAAAGGCTATTCTACTTTTGAGATGCTAATAGGCAAATTCTTACAAAAACTTCTCTTTTTGTACAGAAGTTAATTGAATCTCTGGTGGACTGAGTTTTTTTAAGTGATTAATTCTTTTAGTCCGTATTTAATGATGTAGTTACTTCTTTGTATCTAAGGAAGTCTGAATTGAATGTTTCTGATGCCATCAACTTTTTCTGAAAAATTTTTATTTTATTTTGAAAATTTCCAAACGTGCACATATGTTAAAAGATTGTTATAATGATCACTCATCACTACTATTCATCCAATTGTTAACATTTTGCCACATTTGTTTTACCTTTCTGGAATGAATTTATACAGCCAAAGGGAAGAAAGGGAATAGTTTGTACAAACAACTCAGACACAATTCATTCTGGTAAAGTGTCCTTTTCATCTTTCTATCCAATTCCACTTATCATTTTAGCGATGGGCTCCATCTCTACAGAAGTACACAGATAATTCAGTTGTGAGTACTTGTATCAAAAGAGTGCACATCTGGATTTTTCTTGATTTTTGCATCCTTCGTATGCATAGTAACTGTTTGGAGATGGATTTCTGGCTAGACGGTACCTTAATAGTAGTCAACTGCTTAAAGGGTCACCTATTTGGAAGAGTCTCATTTTATTTCTTTTATTTCTGTTTTCTCTGAGTCATAGTGAATTCTCTGATCACATTTGACTCTTTTGAATAAAAATAACAAATCAACAGATACAAAATTTCTGCTTCTAGTTTACAATATAAATTTACCCAGCATTTTATTTATTTATTTACTTGAGGAAGATTAGCCCTGAGCTCACATCCATGCCCATCTTCCTCTGCTTTATATTCTGGATGCCTACCACAGCATGGCTTGACAAGAAGTGCCATGTCTGCACCTGGGATTCGAACTGGTGAACCCCGGGCCGCTGAAGCAGAATGTGCGCATCTAACTGCTACACTACCCAGCCGGCCCCATACCCAGAATTTTAAAAATAAGGCTGTAAACTTCTCTAGTAAGAGTGAATCATATTTGAAGTTTTGGTAGTTTTTCGGTTATACTAAATGAGGAATACGCCAAACAATTCTCAGTCATTAAAATCTAATTTATAAAAGAGTACATATTGCTGGACTTACAGTACCTTTTTTTCATTAATGAACATTTTCTCAAAATTTCTAAAAGTAGATCCAAAAATTAAAACTG
This sequence comes from Equus przewalskii, assembly GCF_037783145.1. Lineage (NCBI taxonomy): Eukaryota > Metazoa > Chordata > Mammalia > Perissodactyla > Equidae > Equus > Equus przewalskii. The sequence continues at coordinate 23,266,026 of NC_091847.1, read as the reverse complement.
AGAAATAGGCCAGAATGTTTGCACAAATTAGGGAATTTCCATTTTCTTTATTGCTTTTTAAAAAAAAATTGAAGAAAACTCTAGACGGTTTAAAATTATTTGATCCCAAACAACCAAACAAATTTAGTGTGTCTTCTTGATAGGACCCTGGAATCTCTTGAATGAAAAATTCACATTTGTGATGCTCAATCTATTATTTGCATTTAAACCCAGCCTTATAATGAAGGTATAATTATAAAACAATTTTAATCTGCAACTAAACAGTTTGATGACTGTTAAATCTGCATAATACATTGTTATCTGTCACACTTATTTTCCTTCATCCCTATCCCAGCTAAAATACTCATAAAATCTCAGTGACTAAAATGGTTTATAGTAGTCTTGCAGTCACTCTATCTCCAGGTAGATAGATATTTCATCCTGAATATTTAATTTAATTAATTTAAAAGAGGGAGAAAGCAGTACAATGACCTGTAGATTTAAGGATTTAAGTTAGGAACAACTGGATGGAATATATATATATATATAACTTTTAAAATGTTGGATGTTATTTGTTTCTGGTAAAGCATCCATTACTCGTGAAAAGGATTGCATTCATTTTCTTCCCAGTGGTTGAACCAAGCTAAATCTGAGCAAAGCAAACTCCTGCGCCAGATTCTGCATTCTCTTAACTGGTAATAAAGAACTTTGCTGGCCTGACAGGTTGTCACAACAATTATTCACATGAGGTTCTGTAGCAGTTGTATCTGTCAGCCCATGTAGTATTGAATATTTTAACTGGCAGTCTTCCAAGACTGAACATTAATCTTACCATCTCCTATTACAGTCCCTAATCAAGACATTCCAGGGGTGATTGCACTAACATTGTTTGAAGACTACATCTACTGGACTGATGGGAAAACCAAGTCACTCAGCCGTGCCCATAAAACCTCGGGAGCAGACAGACTCTCACTGATTAACTCATGGCATGCCATCACAGATATCCAGGTGTATCATTCTTATAGACAACCTGATGGTAATTATTCTTTCCATGATTTCCATAAATGCATCAACATCTTTTAGTAACATTCCATTTTTGTTTCCTCCAAGGTTAAGTGTAATTTTATGTTTGAGAAAGATTACCAGATTTCATTATTTAGCATAATTGTATGGAATGAATTGAGTTGATATCAAGTATTGCTATTAAGGGATATGATTACAAGTTCAATAATAGTACAAAGAATTGTTGGTTTGTTGAAATCATGTTAAGCTGAAATGATAATAAAACATAGTTGGAGAAGTGGAGACTGCATTCTTGAGATTATTTACAAAATAGTTTAGGAGCCTTAGTTTCTGGAATACTGGATGAAAGGAATTATATTTAAGTAGCTCTAGGACTCTAAAAATGAAGACTATATCAAGTTTACTTAAGCATATGTCTATTAGGAATTCTATCAGGCCCTATGGAAGAAATCTTTGATTATTTTGCCTAAAACACATATTTGGTGTAGAAAACAAAGCCATTGCATTCTTAGTTGTAGATCATTGTTTTATTTTACATTTATATTTCTAAACATATGTATGTCTTTATCCAAATGCTTCTAGTCTGTTTATTTTTATGATAGACAATTTTTTCTACAAAGTGCTTGTTTTTATGGAACCACATCTTTAAAATTATTTAATATTAAAATAAATGCCATTGGACAATAAGTAGAATTTGTAGCAAAAGAATATTATGTTTATAATATTGGTGAGTTCTTGATAACAAAGCTGTATTCAAATACAAGTTATGAAGCTTAAATGTCCCATCGGTAATCCCATATTATATTATTGGGCTTGATTATCCTGTTTTGTTGTTATTTCTTTCTCATCTGTAGTCTCCAAACATCTCTGCATGATAAACAATGGAGGCTGCAGTCATCTGTGCCTTTTAGCCCCTGGAAAGACTCACACCTGCGCGTGTCCCACCAACTTCTATCTCGCAGCTGATAACAGGACGTGCCTATCCAACTGCACAGCCAGTCAGGTGAGTAGAGGTCTAGCAATCATTCTACGGGATGTATGGGTGATAAAAGTTTTGCCTGAGTTTTGTTTGTTTACTTAAACCATCTTTGAAACATCATTTTTTTTGTTCGGCATTATATTCGATAATTGTTCCATACGTTGTAGATAGGGTCACAGAGTAAGGGAAAAGCAGTTAGGTGAATATTGTTCAAATGGGAACTTAGGAATTAGGAAGCATAAATAGAGGTGAAAAGCAAAACAAAAACATAAATGAAACCCATTATTGCACAGATCCACACAGAATGATGGTGCAAATCATGAGTGTGCATAGCAGAATCCTCAAAGGAGGTTTGACATATTACAAGATGACAAGGTGATTGAGGCATAGGGTTGAGGCTAAGATATTGGGCTAAGATTAAGGCAGTTTAAACAAACAAAGAAAAAATCTTCCTAGATAATTTGCTCTGTATCACCATCTCCACCTCTCTCTCATTTCTCAGAGCAAGTGATATGGAAAAAATGAACTGGGTGGAAAGTGATTTTCTAGATATGAAAAGTTGTGTGATCTAAACAACTCCCTCTGAAACCTCTTTTTCTTCAAAATGTAATTATTTTTAGTAAAGATAGCCAAGAAGTTAAATTTTCTACTTAATGGAAAAGCTAATACTACCTCAACATGCCTCTCAAGTTGTGAGTAGGAGTATCATATATTAAAGAATTGTACAAATGCAAAAGATTGGACCTCTTCCAGAAAGGCAGTATGTGTAATGTTCAAGGACACAGACTCTGAAGCCAGACTGAGTGTGGCCATAACCCTAACTCTGCTTTAAATTGGCAGGATTACCTTGGGTTTGTTACTTAACTTCTTAGAGCCTCAGTTTTCTCATTTTTTAAACGGGGATGATAATATTCCAAGTCATTGTTATGAAGATTACATGAGAAAAGTTCCTACTGCATACTAAGCGTTGTTATTACCCTTGCAACTAGAATATACTTGAGTACGTGTGCAATTAGTGTGAGCTGCCATCAGGAGGTTCTGATGTCCAGTTGAAAGCACAGGTCACTATCTCTGCTTTCTTTACAAAGCGTGTTGTTTTAATTATAATCCCCTAAGTGTTTGGGTAAACAAACTACATTATTTTTAGAGAATTGGAATGTAAGTCACTACGAGAGATACAGTCAGCTACCTAATTATTCCTAGGGGTAAAATTTAAGGGAGAAATCACATCTTTTAAAAAACATTTTAAAAAACAATTCCTCTTAGTGCTATTTAGTTTAGACGGATTTTCAGCTTAATCTCCAGGTTCCTCTGATATAACCTCTGACGCTTACTCTAGAGCGGTCCGTGAGTCACTCTGTTGAGGCCATAGGTGACAGTAGAGAGTCAATGCCTGCCTAAGCCGCTACAGTGTGATGAGGCTCAATAGCCGACTGGAAATAAAGTGAAGCCGAAAGGTGCTAGAAATACAGATGAACATCTCAAACAGCAAGACATAGATAGTAAAACATCAGCTGTATTGTAGTCATAAAAGGAATAAAACATTTTAGGTTATTATATAGGAAAACCTATAATTATGTTTATTCAATGCCAAAAAATCCAATAAATTAAATGAAAAATGAAAATAAACTAGAAAAGTATTTTTCATATAATTAAATTATTTCTCAATTTGCTATCAACGATGACACCACTAAAATATTTACAATTTTCAAATACCTCCAATATGTTTTGCACAAATTTTTTAAATATTCAACAATAGTGAGACAGAACAGAAAAATCAAATTCTGGGTCAGATGTCTTTGTTTGCAGTAATATTTCCTAAAAAAAGAACTCTCACTTGATTTTTTTCATCTTTAAGAAAAAAGTTAATGAAGAATAGCTAACAATCCGTTAGTGGTTGTCTCTGTAAGTCTTATGGTTTATGCAGCCTTTTTACCTCTGATTCTTTTCTGATGTAATGGGAGGAAAAAACTATCTACTGCACACATCTTGGAGAAAAGTCAGTTCATAGAAACACAATTTTTGGTGAGGTAGAAATTGAAAGAGAGGAAATAATCTAGGTATTTCAGAATCATACCATTAAGAATTCTGAGGAAAATTGTTGCATTTTTAATTCATCTTACTAAGTGATTTTGATTTGTTATCATCTAATGATTGCAACCAATGATATATCCCCCCCAAAGTATTGATTTTTAGAAAAATAAAATAGGCAAATCAATAAGAATTCTATTAGGACTGAAAATGAACATATGAAAATCTATATAAAAATCAAAATTAAATCTAATTCTTGTAGCACTAATCACTTCGAATATTAGATTTAAATAAATGTAATTAGGAAATAAAAAGTAAATTAAAAAATGGCTTTATTTATCGTTTAAGTGGATACTTTTCCTGTTTCAACTAAACACTGTAGTGAGATTTGCATTTTATCCTTGTGACCATTTTAGTAGACATGTATTTGGTATTTTCTTTATAGCTTCTACTTGTGGGTGATAATTGCAGTCTGCAATTTATTTTGTGAAGATATTAGTCTTGGAGAATATTTACCATGAAGGATGTTTTATGTTTATATTTAGCATTAATTTTTTTAAAAAGTCACTATATATAAATATGAAAAAATGGAGCTCAGACACAAAATAGAAGAGATTTTCCTCTGAGGGTAATGAATAAAATCTTGATTAACATAAAAAGTAACATAGCAAATATATTTTACCCTAGCTTTCTCTTAACTCAAAACCCTTTTATGTGCTTATTAAAAATGAAATGGCAAGCAAAATCATCATATCATATGTAATTCCAATGGTTGGTGTTTATTTAAATCAGAAATATTTAGTGAATTTAAAAATGTATATTTTAGGTATTTTTCAAATGTTGATTGGGAAGACTTTGAATATACTCAGGAGACCTGAAATCCTCTGACTAATATACTTTGATATACTGTAATGACTTGGAAATGTTTAATGTTCAGGGCAATTGCTTCCAGAGTTAGCCTTATATCCCCAGACAGTCACTATCTATAAATGCAATATTTTTCCTCTGGCAATTTGTGAAAACCACAACAGACATAACCACAGGCTAAGCAAATATGGGAAAATCAGTCAACAGCCAGATCTTCTCTTGGATTCACAGTGCTCTGTTCCCTCCCATATTGCCACTGGGGGAAAAAAATCTACTCTCTTATTTTAAAAAATATGAAATTGTACCCTGAATCAAATCCGTGATATCCAGACGGGTTTAGCAAAGGCTAGCACCAAATTCTCTCTTACTTGAAAAAAGGAACAGTATTTTAAATGAACAAAGTTTTAGCTTGCTAATCCATTTTTATTAGAGGAAATTGAACCTAGGCTATATTTTTCTATATTACAAATCTGTCTGGCATGCAACATAAGATAAATGCCACCTTGATCTTTCTTTCAATCACTCGTGTGGGAATTGCAAAAGAAACGTTTCAAAAGGGAAGTAATGAATTTTAGAAAATTATCCATTTTCAATTCCAGATGAATGTTGTAATATATACTTTTCATTGCATTTCTTAAAATACGGAAGAAAAAAATTTGATAGTGCTAGAAGAAATTTACTAAACTTTATCTATTACTTAGTTTTAATAGTTTAAAGTGAATCTTTTAATGGCAAATGTTTCAGATACACGTGCTCTCTGTATGGAAAGTAGGATTCTCTTTAGTTTCTTCTCTTTTATGAAGGTAAGCTTAGAACTGAATGTTCTGAAGAAAGGGATTAGTTTTTGGTTTGAGAGCACTAAGGAATAAATTGAGCTTTCTTGGGCTAGTGGTGAAGTTAGCAAGAACAATAATTCAGTGCTCTGGCTCAGGGGATGAATTTGAGCTCAGATCACCTTCCTGAATAAAAATAACGTGCAATAATAACCTCCTGAAAATTTTCTTCAGCAGCCAGTCACCTGTGTGCTAAATAGCCTATAAGTAAATATTGCCATACAACATTTTCAACTAACTTCTCTGTTGTTCATCCTTACCTTGATGCTTCATTTTAAAAGAGAAGAGTTAAAAAATTTCTCTTCCGGGGGGCCAGCCAGGTGGCACAGCAGTGAAGTGAGCACGTTTAGCTTCTCGGTGGCCTGGGATTCACTGGCCAGGATCCCGGGTGTGGACATGGCATCACTTGGCACGCCATACTGTGGTAGGCATCCCACATATAAAGTAGAGGAAGATGGGCATGGATGTTAGCTCAGGACCAGGCTTTCTCAGCAAAAAGAGGAGGATTGGCTGTAGTTAGCTCAGGGTTAATCTTCCTAAAAAAATTCTCTTCCTATACATAATACAGTTATTATTTTTCTTATTACTGTTTCTTTAACTATTTTAAATGGAAAGGACAATAGACCAAATAAAACACAATAATAAATAATGAATAGTTTTTTGGATAATCTTGAGAACAAGTTTTATTACAGCAGTTTTCTTGTATCTACTTTAAAAAATAGAATAGCAAAAAACTTATGGACGCCTTATTTTTTTAATTATCACAATTTCTCTTATTTATCCTAAAAGATCATGTGTATTTATTAAGAATTCTAAAACCTGAAAATCACTATATTGATCTCCACTGCTTTAGAATATTCTTAAATTTTTAAGTGGGGCAGATATTCATTGTGGTAAAGGCAGTATATTTAATGTTCAGGAAATCCACAGGTTCATAGCATGACGGAGCTGGAAAGGATCCTCCAGATTGTCTTCAACTCCTCATTTAGTAGCTAAGAAACAGAGACTGAGAGATGTTAATGGAATTTTCCAAGATTCCTAAGAAAATGCAGTTCAATTAAGTTAATTCAAATTAACTAAATTAGTTCAACTGAATACGTTTTCCTGATATTCCTGATGATTTTTAACTCTATTCAGTGTTTGGCAAGCTTCTTCTATAGAGGACCAGATAGGAAATATTTTAAACTTGCGGGCCACATGGTCTCTGTAGCGACTATGCAACTGTTGTGGTGGGAAAGCAATCGCAGACAATATGTAAATGTATGAGCTTGTGTGTGCTCAGAAAATCTCAGGAGGTTTTCCTGAACAACGTTTTTTTCCTGGTGGATCATTTTGCTGCTTGTTTTGCATTTTTTCTCTATTGTGGAGTGCTGTAAGACCACCATAGTTCACGTTTGCAGCAAGAGAGCAGGCTGGGCAACTCCACCCCAGTGAGTTTTTAAATATGCACTATATGTGAGTAGGGTTCTTCAACTTTTTTTCCCTTGTTTTTTAAAGTTTCGTTGCAAAACTGATAAATGTATTCCATTCTGGTGGAAATGTGACACTGTGGACGACTGTGGTGATGGATCAGACGAACCTGATGACTGTCGTGAGTACATTGACTAATATGGGAATTTAGAAGTTAGAACTCCTTAAATCCTAACCTGGAAAATTGAAGCTGTATCTGAAGTATTACCTTCTGATATTTTTCCAAAATTGAAATAAAAAGGTTTTATATGTCAATTTTCAAAAATACAACAAAAATTGTTGCACTGTCTTGGATATGTCCGTGATAACTGTTACATTTAGAATGGCATCATCAGCAAGTCATGTTAATTTTTTCTCTCCCAAATTTCCTTACATGCAGAATAACTACATTCTTCATGTAATGATCAGTAGAGTAACAATCACCATGATTTTGACTTGATATATCACCAAATTAATAGTGAAAATGGGAAAGTTTTCAGAACAACACTCAACAACTAAAATCTTAACTTTAAGAGATACTATCTTTCACCTTTTCTGTCAGTATTAAAATACTGAAAATTCTTTAAAAGTCAAATTTTTCCTATATAAATCATTAGTTTGCTGTTAGGCAATCTAGTATGCTTTTAGTAGTTACCTTAAAATGGCTACCAATTATGTCTTGACATCTGACTGTCATTGGCATGATTGCATGCTGCTTTTTTTTTTTTTAAGCTATCTTTGGTAACTTTGGTTGTAATGGACAATCAGCAGACTTTTCATTGATAGCCTTTTATAGTTCACTCCCTGGGTCACTGCAATACTGTCCTGTCAAGTTGAAGATGCTTGTAGTCAATCACAATAATCCCTCAACATCTCAGTGGATGGTTGCCATGATTTGGCCTTGACAATTGAGTTCAAGATCCTTAGGCTTGCACTAAAGAAAGACAGCATGCTGTCTTAGTGAAAGCTAGCTACTTTCTGCTGTAGAACTTTCCACCACATAATTACAAAGCTGTTTCAAATTTAGGGTCTCTAGATAGTTACTTAGATGAGCTGTATTCGATTTCTCTGGTCACTACCAAATATATCAAACATTTGAAGTTGTTTCACTTAATTCATTTATATGTTTGAAAGCGATAAGAATATATTCAATGAGAAGGAAAAAATCATAAAAGTCATTGCTTTTCTAATATTCTTTTTATGTTTCTGAAAGGGTCATTGCTCTTTGATTTTTTTAATACAGTTTTTGTTTACACTATGATAGACAATGCATAAAGAGTAGTATCTGTATGAGATAGGTGTACTGTTATGTCTGAATTATTCTTTTTTCAAGTTATTGAATTAAAAAGAATATCAAGGAGCAAGAAATTATATTGGTCACCAGTTGAGATTTACTCATTAAAAAAGTTATTAATTTCCCCACAATAAAGGAAACTTTCCTACGGTATAGTAAATAAAATAAATACAACTTATTTTTGTAATTTATAGAAATAAACAAGAATGAATGTGTTAATTTAATTCTCATATAAGATGACCTCTCTTGCTCAGATTCACTAATGTGTTCTCTGAGGAAATAGTACCGTAATGACCTGCCGACAAAGTCAATAGCACCCAATGCTTTCCCTTCTAAAATATTTGTAGCTCCTGAACTCTAATTTTAATCTTGACCAAAATTTCATGCTGTAATCAAACTGATATGAGAAATTAACTACAGATTTATAATAATGAGTTTTTCACATTTACTTTCAGAATGTATAATGAGCAAATATAACTTTAATGTCTTTTGAGGGTAACCAAAGAGGCATCTGCTATCTAAGAGTCTCTGTACGATTCTTATCCTGGTGAAATACCAATACTGTGTGCTTTTATTGGTGACATTATCTCTGTGATCTTTTAGTAAATGCTCTTTTACTTGGAGTTGACGGGTTAACAGCATTGAACATCTGTAGGCATGACACTTTATGTTGAGAGCCATAGCGAGGTGGAAAATGATGTACATGCATCTGAGAGTGTTTAGAATTCATTTCTGAGTAGCTACATCGTCAAAATTTGCAGGTGCTAAGAGCCACTGATAATATCTGTAATTTTACCTCAAAAGGCAGCAAAGCTTGATCCGAAGTTCGCATACTTCCAAATTTCAGTAATATTATTTACATGAATGTAGTTAAGAGTGATGCATCAAGAATTCTCTGGCATCATATGTTTGTAATTACATTTCCTATGATACTTTAATACACCAAGGATCATTCTAGAGACTCATTTAAAGGTCAGATAGGTTTCCTTGTTATTTCCCAGGCGTGAAACTCCTTTAATAGTTGTAACCCTTCTTATGGGAAGGTCGTTTTGGTAGCAAAGGAATATTAAAAGAAATCATATAGGAAGCAACAAGAAATAGAGGAAATGCACATGTTTAGAGCATGAGAAAATTAAGTATCACACAGTTTAAACATTTAGTGTGATTAATTAATAAATGTTACAGATTGGGTGTAAATGACTTTCAAAATTTTAGAACTCTCTTCTATGGAAATCAAGCAAGTATCACGAATAATTCGTTTTAATGTTAGGGAAATTTTTAATTAATACTGTAATTATAAAAGCATAATTTATTTCCCAAAGAAGGTTTAAAATAGCATTTATTAATGTTTGATTGACTAATTTGAACTAATGAATAGCATATTATTAATCTCAAAGTCAGTGATTAGTAACATACATTAGGATCGTCAGTCAAAGATAAGTGTTTTATTGCAAGCAACATGGTTTCTGAGAAGACTTCAGAGTCAGATCGAGATTTAAATTCCAAGTCTGGTACTTGGAACTTGTACACACTTGGGTGAATTATTAATATCCCTGAGGGTTAGTTTCCTTACTTCTTAACATTTCTCCTTGTTAAACATTATAAAATGGTCATGGTGATGCCTAGGTGAGAAAGCTATGATGAGATCCAGTTAGTAACTATATGTGAAAGGGCCTAGCCCAGTGCCTGATATAGAGTAGATACTCAGTAGATCTTATGTTATGATTATTATTGTTATTATTATCCCTTATATAAACTCAAAGAATATGGCAACAAATGCATTATCATCTGGGAGTTATTTACTATAATAACATATGTATGGTTTATAAAAGTCTTTACTATTTACAAGATTTTGTCCCCATATGTACTAAGAGGACTATGGGAATGAATATCAATAAATCTAATTTAAAACGTGATAGATATAGGAAGCGTTAGTTTTAACTAGTGCTGGAGAAAATGTATTGAGGGCAGATGTTCCTCTCTAATACATCGCAGGCAGAAAAGTGGTCAAAGAGAAACGATTTTTTTAAATGATATTGGAATAACTTTTAAAAATTACAATAAATTCTACTCTGCCACATAACCTCTCAATATCATTTCTTTGAAATGAGGAGACATTTATGTTTTCAAACATATTTTTAATATTGATATGTTGTTAATACTTTTCTTTTTACTGTTAATTTATGAAATGTAATCTGGAGGCCCTCTGAGTTGCTCATAGCTTAACTGTACATCTGAATCTAGTAGCTATCTAGATGCGAGACATTCACATTGTGCTCTGGGATGTGTTTAATATAATAATATAATAAATATTTTTAAAAGAATGTCAGAAAAGCTCTGTTTAAGAAGTCATGAGCTAAGATTGTCATTCCATGATACTATATGTTTTCTTCCCTAGCTGAATTTAAATGTCAACCAGGTCGATTTCAGTGTGGAACTGGTCTCTGTGCTCTGCCTGCTTTCATTTGTGATGGAGAGAATGACTGTGGAGACAATTCTGATGAACTCAACTGTGGTAGGTGATTAAATTGTTAACTAAGGAACATCAGTCTAATTCTTAGCTGATTATGTCGGCACTGATTTAAATTCAGACACATTTTCAGCACAGATTTTTTGTTCTTTCTGTCTTTTAGACACACATGTCTGCCTCTCAGGTCAGTTCAAGTGTACCAAGAACCAGAAATGTATTCCAGTAAACCTCAGATGTAACGGACAAGATGACTGTGGGGATGAGGAAGACGAAAGGGACTGTCGTAAGTCACCTTAAGATGTCCTGTCCTGTCGAACTTCTAACTCTCAGCTGAAATTGGTCCAAAAGTTATTATTGTGCACCATGAATTCGTGCAGTATAAAAAAATATGACAGCAGTTATGGGCAAATAATTCCAAATGGGTGTCTAATGGGTTGGGTTAGGTTACTTAAGAAATTCCGTGTAAAGAATATAAAGAACATTAAAACATGTGCATTATTTATTTACAAAGCTCACTGTAGATTACAATGAACATGACACAACAGGCATTCATCTACATCATACTTAAGAGAAGCAGCAAAAACAACACTACAAGTGGTTATGGTGTTTTTTAATAAATTGATTTCTTTTGCCCATATTAAGTAGCTACAGATAATTTTCTTCTATTGATTAATCAGTTACTTGAAATCAACCCCTTTTTACTTAGAGATTGCTTTTCCCCATAAAATGCATATTGAATGTATGATAAGAAACACAATCTGGGCAAAATAATCTAACAAAATTACTTATTAAAAAGTGTAAATAAGGCTGTATTCAAAGTATCTTAACAAGCTACTTCAAAGAACAATAGTAAAATATTTTTCCATTCTGTTCATGTCTTTTTTTCATCTTCCACCAAAAATCAAAATACATTAAATGGAAGGCAGAACATATGTCATATACATACACGTGTGCACATAGGTAAGCAGGTACACGCGTGCACACACACAGACACACACTTACATGCAGGATCTGAGCGATAGAGCGCTTGTCAAATTTTAGGGTTTCAAGAGAACTGCTGTCAACATTTCTGTCTTGCTGAAGTTTTATTTTATTCCCCTAAAACTTTTATCAGTAAATAATGTGCAGTCATCCAGCAATTTGATTAAGATGGCGCGTTCAGAGCAAAGTCAGTACCAGTTCTTTATGGTTAGCCATTCTAGAAGCTGATCCATTAAACTGACTAGGATTTATGATGCAGTTTACGGTCTGAGTCAGATGTTCACCTCTTCCCTCAAAAAAACTCAACGCAACTAGAGATTTTGATAATTTTGTGCTTTTTAATTCCTCGTTCACTAATATCGTCCAATTTCAGTCTTTTTCCATTTATAAAAATGCATGTGTATAAATTCTTAAATTTATTTATCTGGAAAAAATTATTGTGAAAGACCTTGAATTCTCTCTTTTTAAAGTTAGTTTCAAAATATCTAGTCAAGGTGGGCTTGTTTTGAAAACTGATTTTTATCAAATGCATCATTGCAGAAATATGAATTATTTATTTCTGCTAGAAAGGAAACTAGGAATATATTACAGATAATTAAAAGTTAAAACTCCTCACTTTCGGAGCCTTATTAATTAAAGATGATACATTTTCAGTTGACTATGTTAAACATTTGTTTGTCTAATTGCTTTTTAAATAAAATATCTGCTCTTGTCCAAAGCTACATTTTAATAGATGTTTTCCTCTTAAGCTGAAAACAGCTGTTCTCCAGACTATTTCCAGTGTAAAACTACCAAACATTGTATTTCCAAGCTGTGGGTTTGTGATGAAGATCCAGACTGTGCAGACGCATCAGATGAGGCCAACTGTGGTGAGTGTTTCGTGACTGTGGCTCTTACCTATTGTGTTTGTGTCGTCATCTGAGATGGCCATAGTGAAATGAATTAGAACACAGTTCTGATGAAACTGAAGTCTCACATGAGAAAGTTTTGTTCACAACAACCTGAGGTTAGCTATTTTATGAAAAGCATGGCGCGGTAAGGCAGAAGAGTAAGTATTGTTTAGTGTAAGTCAAAATTGTTTCTAAAAAGATCAAAAAGGTAGGATAAAGCTATCATCTTATTATGTTAGAGAATGTGCATAGTATTAGCATTGAATGAGTAGAAACAGTGAAACTCTTTTCCTATTGTTGTAGACTTCATTTTCCTGCTTATATACATATCATTTTACATTCATTTAGTGATTATTGTTCATTCTTAAACATTATAAATGAAAAAGGAAAAGATAATAAAAGCATCTGGTCTGTTTTAGTGGATGACATAGATCACTTGAGTTAGCATTTGTTTCTGAAACATTAATATTTTCACTTAAAATCAATTATTTTATTTACAATATCTATTCCTTAATTAACATTGCAAATGTTTATATGGAGAACATATTCATTTTGTTTAATGCATTTGGTTCTATCTTGAAAATATTAACAGCAAGACAAAAATGAGGAGTAGTTGTTATGTGTAATTCATTTTATCAACATTTATTAAACATTAGTTGAGGCTGTTTTGTAGGTGAATACACTGGACTTGGCATCTTTGGGGAAGCAAAAAGGCATTTAATCTAGTAATTGATTAGAAAAGATAAAATGTGCCCAAACTAAAGATCAGACTCCCAGGTTTCACAAACAAAATTATGTTCAATGAATTTGCTAGATTCCACACTGCTGTTAATTAACTCTTCTGGGAGAAATGAAAATAATGAACCTTTAGATTCTCTGAAATTCCATTTATAGTGAACAACACTCATGAGCTACATATATAATCACTGGCAATGATGCATCTTTATGTTTTTCCGGCTAGAGTCTTCCATATAACTGTGTCTTCAGAATATTGAACTGGGACAGTAGAGCTTATCACAGTATCATAAAACCACCATTTACCACTTTGTGCAGTTGGTCTTCATAATCAGTTCACAGGGTCTCAAACTGCATTCATCACTGACTTGTTCATAATAATTATTAAGGGCTTTTGCAAACCGCTTTTTATTACTGGCTTTGCTCTGTTGTCTTTTGTATTCTTTTGTGTTTTTTGTATTTTGACCCAAAGTAAAGTACAGTAATGACATATTAATTATCTGAAGAATTGCTTGGCTGGAATGTTATTTCTATATTTTGTTCTTCTTCCTCCTCACTTTGATGGGATTTAATTGTTTTGGTAGGTTATATTGTTCAAACTGACAATTATCAATTGCCCTAATAGCAATAATGCCTAATTTTTTTTGGTATTTACTATATGGTCCAGGCAGTGTATTAAAGGCTTACAGTGATTACCTAGCAATCTCTTTGTTATCCTTATTTTATTGCTGTAGGAAATGAGGCCCAAGATGGTCCTGTAACTTGCCCAAAGTCCCACAGCTAGCAGGTGGTGCAACTGGGACTTGAATCATGGTTATTTGACACAAAAGCATCACTCTGTGAATATAGCATGAATCCATCTCGTTCTTTCTATACAAAGAAAAAAAATTCACATTTTCTCTTATAAAGTTATACAGACTTCTCCTAGCCACAGTTATTGCTGTAAGTTCCAGACCAGTATACAAACACACAGACACAGAAAGAGGGAGGAGGGAGCAAGAGGGCTTACCATTTGATTTGCCTTAAACTCCCTATAAAATTTTATTGTGGACAGCTGCTAATTTAATTTAAAGAAACTTCTACATCATATTATTTTCATATAGCATTTCTCAATTCTTATTTTTAAAGAGGCTAAGAGGCCACCTCTTTCCCCTTTCTTCTGTCTTCAATAAATATATAAATGCCAAATATTTTTGCTAATTCTGTTAACATCCTTGTGGGATAGTTCCTCTTTTGATGCTTTTTTGAGTGAGAAAGAAACATAACACTTTTTAAAGATTAATCCTATCATACCAAGGCCTTAATGTTTGAATCTCAGTTAGTGTTTCTTAGTGGGTGAGAATGGACCTTGCCTAGAATAGGCAATGAGTTAGGCTATTTCCCATGTGGTGTCTCCTCAGGGCCTAGCAGGATGTGCAGTAGACTTGCATTAAGCGCTGTTGAGTGACTGCCTGTTCTCTGTTGTAAGACATCAATTTGCAAACCATTTTCATTGTAGTTGCCTTAGGTACTTTCTAAGTCCAGTACTAAGTTTAGGGGAGATTCTGTTTGGCTCTTGGAGTTCACCTAAGTCGTACATTTTATTTCTCTGCACCAGTATTTATATTTATCTATAATTCTATATCTAATTAGCTTCTGTCAATTCTAAAGTTCTAGCATTGTGCTTGTTCTATCTTGACATTGCCTAAAGGAAACAATTTTTCTTTTGCTTTTAACTGTGTAAATAAAACCAATGTAGAAGCAAGAAAGAGAGAGAGAGAGAGACACCGTGGAAAAGCCTAACAGAACAGAACACAGTCACTTAACACAAACAAACAAAATACACATGTAAAATAAGGAATTGAAATACCAGTAATGTGTAAATATTTTTTAATTATTTAATTTTTTATTTACCAAAATACCATGTCTATTGAATTCAGCCCAGTGTAATTTTTGAGATCTTATGTGTACTTTCAAATTTAACAACTAATATTCAATATGTTTAAAAATTGTATGCTAATCTAGAATTTAAAGAGGCTTTGAAACTACTTTGAATAGATTAGATTAAATATAGTTTAAGAGCCTTGGTCTAATAATCTAGTCTTGGTGAAACTTTGGATATAAATTTTAAAAATTAAATTAACTACATAATTTCCTATCTTATTGCACCTAGTTTTTGAGGTGGCTAAATTTATGAGTCTGTAAAAGCTACATGTGGAACATTTGGATTTAAATTTATAAGTATTTTAAAGACGTCTTTTAGCTCTATTTCTGTGTAAGGATTTAAATCTATGCTACCCTCAAAGTCACAGAAAGATAGTTTTGACTTTGTTTTGTGAGTTGTTAATGGTTATTATAAAATTACTTCTTTTTGCCTGAAGCTGTTTATCCTTTCTTTGTTCTATGCCCAAAGAAAGATAAGCTTTTTAAAATATAGTTATGCACACCTTTATTAGACTATTGATATTGACTACTCTCAGAAGGCTTTTTCATTATTTATTACAATATTGTGCAAACATCAAATTTAGATGCCTGGCCAAAATAAGTAGAGTACCCTGACTGTAGCAGCTCCAGGATTCTCATTCAGAACCTCAGTTTCACACGTTTTTCACCTTCTGTCTGCCGTTTTCTATTTTAGGAATGAAATGCAGCATTAGGGGTCTGACATGATGTGGATCAGGGCTGCCCCAGGTAGAAAAGCCCAAGGTGTCCTGGCCTACATGCTGATCTGTATGACCAGATTCACATCTAAAGTTATACGACCACACAATAACCAGACCCCACCTGCACTGAAACCATTTCATGACTTTTTACATCATCTTTTGTTTGTCTAGTAAAAATAAGTCACATACCCATGCCTTATAAATTTAGCCCTAACCCTCAATACATTGCAGCAGCTCTTTACTGCCCATGGGTCCTATCCCCATGCTATTCCATACTATTCTCTGAATAAAAGAGCACTGCTGCCAGACCTTGAGAGTCCAAGAAATCTTTCTTTTGACTCCTTGACTCACCGAGCCTGCATCATGACAGATCTGTACTAGATTCTTACCTCTGCTTTGTTAATCAGAGTTAAAACTTTTCTATTATTTGACTCTTATAATATGATATGTCTTTCCCTTATGTTTTCTCTCCCTGGTTTACAGTTTAGACTCTCAGTTCCCTAGATCACTGTGCAACACTCTTTTATCAGTTATTCTGCCTGGGCTTTTCTGGTCACCTCTGCACTCAAACCCAAACTCTCCAGAATCCGCTGTTCGTTCTGCTGCATCGCTCCTCCCCGTGGTCTCATTTCCTGCTTTCTTCTCTATAGGCCTTCACCTTATCTAGAATCGTGTGTCATCAGAGAGAGTCTTGCTTCCAAGTTGGTTCAGCGTCATTTGCTGCTTCTGAGCAGTCTTGCTTTATAACTTGCTGCTTGGCTAATTATCTTTAATTAATGTGGTAGCTATAGTCACACTGACTAGGGCTTATGAGAGGACCCAAACTTCCCACCATAACTTTGTACTTTCCACAGTCTGGTCTTTCCAACATGACACTGAACACATTCAAACCAAAAGACAGAACCAGTCAAAGAGTTCTTTTATTTTCCCTTAAATCTGATGAGGAAATTTGAATCAGGTTACTCAATCTTTAAGAATATATGAAACAATTTTTATTTTAAGTTCAAGCAAATTCACAGTAAGTTATAAAATTTTGCAAACGTACAGACTTGTACAGAAAGTTGTACAGTAAGCACCATGTACCATTTAATAGATTTTAACATTTGACGAAAGATTTCTCTTTTAAAGCATCCAAATCCCTACCATAACAACTAAAATCCACTTCTATCCTTCCTGCTTCCTTTCCTCTCCCCTGTCTTGAAGTGATGATGTATCAGTCACATGTATTTTTTTTACTTTTATTATATTAGTATGCATTCATTAATATGTACCAAATTATAGTATTTTAAAAGTTTACATAAACAGTATTATATTTTCTATATTAATTTGAAGCTTAACATTTTCTGGTATTCCAGTGTATTAATATGTATAACACATTCCCATACTGAAGCTTATTTCTATGTATTACAATTATCACACATTCATTGGCAAATATGGCACAAAACCTTTCATAAATCTGCTGTAGACACCACAAGGTCCCTGCTCAGGTGCTCTAATTGTCACCTTGCATGAAAGTTTATTCAAAGCACATGTGACAACATCCAGAGGCAGGATTCTGTTAACCCTATAGTCAGTCTCAGCCTAAATTATACTTGGAATGGAGGGCCTGGAATGAGCCTGAAGAGGGAAGCTCTCATACTGATGACTATAACTAAAGTTAAATAATTCATGATATTTAAATTTGGTTATTTTCAAAATTTTATTAACTTAGAATAGCATTCAGCAAATTTTAGTTCCATGATTTCACCATAATCTATGGGGGTCAAATTCTCTGCTCATATATTCTCTGCAGGAAAGGAGGATGTACTAAATTCTTTTTTTTTCTGAGCTAACATCTGTTGCCAATCTTCTTTTATTTTCTTCTTCTTCTCCCCAAAGCCCCCTGGTACATAGTTGTATATTCTAGTTGTAGGTCCTTCTGGCTCTGCTGTGTGGGACGCCACCTCAGCATGGCCTGGTCAGCAGTGCTAAGTCTGCACCCAGGATCCAAACTGGCAAACCCTGCGCCACCAAAGTGCAGTGCACGAACTTAACCACTTGGCCATGGGACCAGCCCACTAAATTCTGTATCTTGGAAAATAGTGCACACTTACACGTATTTAATTAAGACATTGGTTTAGTGTTTTAAATCAGGGTTTGTTGAATTTAAATATCAGTTACAAATTTATGTACTATATACATAATTTTTTTGTGTGAGGAAGACTGGCCCTGAGCTAACATCTGTTGCCCATCTTCCTCTTTTTGCCTGAGGAAGATTGTCCCTGAGCTAACATCTATGCCAATCTTCCTCTGTTTTGTATGTGGGACACTGCCATAGCGTGGCCTGATGAGTGGTGCTGTGTCCATGGCTGGAATCTGAACCCGCAAACCCCAGGCTGCTGTAGCGGAGCACATGAATTTAACCACTAGCCACTGGCTCAGCCCCTCTGCACTATATTTTGATTAGCAGACAAATGATCTGAACATCCTCATGTGCTTCTACCCTGCTACGTGGTTGTAGCTTTCTTGGGGGTGGGGGTTGGGGATGAGGGTGAGAGAGCTTGTTGCTGAGGGAAGCTGCCGGGAAACAGATTTTAAATTTTCTAACATATGGCATCATAATCTCTCCCTTAGATATTTAAAGGGGTGGGATTATAGACCTTTATGATAGTGGGTGGGAAGGAGAAAGGGCCTCCTATCTGCTCATTCCCTGGGAACTTATTGGTCTCTACTGCTTGACTGGTCTGATCTGCACCCCTGCTGTGACCTGTGCTATGGAATGCTGGCATCACCACTCACCACTTGAGTGTAGGCTTGATTGTCTGTCTCCACATTTCCATTCCTGGTGAGCTGCAACCTGATCTTAAGCTTCTGCTGCTACCTGAAACTTCATGGAGACACACAATCCTGCAACTCCCCAGGTCTTGTGAGGAGCCAGGTATGTTGCTTCATGCCTATCTATCTAGCTACCACCTGCTTTTAATGTCGTCGAGGCTCTCCTGAGTTTTGTTGACTGTATCATACACCTGAGACTAGATGGTTCTCGTAGAAACTTTATGTCTCCCAGAGATAAATCCAGGTCAATGTAACGCTTATCTTCTCAGTGCTCTTGACCTATCCCATATCAATCTGGATGCTGCTCCTGTGTCTTGAGGATATATGCAGCTGAACTCTCCACTCAGCTTCTGTTTTTGCTTCTCACAATCTCTCAGGATCCAGAAGTGGGCATTCAACTTTCTCCACCTGCCTGAAAGACATCATATTTAACTCATTGTGGTGGCGCTTACCTACTACACTTGCTACTCTGGCAAAACAGCTGTGGAACAATATAATTTAGGAGGGAGAGAAATGAAAACCACATTGCCTTACAAAATTTTTAAAATCTTATACCTATTTGACCCCAGATGATTTGTAAAATAGCACTTAAGTGGCCAGCACCATGGCATAGTGGTTAAGTTCAGTACGCTCTGCTCAGTGGCCTGGGTTCATGGTTTCAGATCCCAGGTGTGAACATACACCACTCACCAGCTGTGCTGTGGCAATGACCCACATACAAATTAGAGGAAGATGGGCACAGATGTTAGCTCAGGGCATATCTTCCTCACCAAAAAAACCGAAAAACAAAAAACACTTAATAACCTCCTATAGAATCATTCTCTCTCAGAATGTACTTTGGACATATTGACTAGTATGTAAGTGCTACTACAGTCTGTGTGGTTGATACTCCATCTAATGCTAAAACTTTGTTTTAATAATTATGTACTCATCTAATGCTAAAACTTTGTTTTAATAATTATGTACTCTATATCGCTACTTTAAAAACACAATGTCTACATATGTCCATCTTTTTAAAAATAGAAACTTTTAAAATAATAATTTAACTTCTGGTACATTTCTGAACTTTTAAAGTAGTAGTGATAAAATAAGTGTATTTTTTTTTTGAAAAACTTGGTAATGTGGGGAACTTATATTCTATGAGCAAAGAAGCTTCTATTAATTCAGTAAGATGTATTTTTATGCTAGTATTATATTATTACATTTTATGGTAAAATTTTTGATGTATCATATGTTTCACTTTCATCCATCTATTTGTTTGTTTTGCAAAATTCAATCTTTTCTCCTTTTTCTGTCAATGACATTTGTGTATGTAAATATAACTATGTGTGTGTGTGTGTGTGTGTGTGTGTGTATGAGAGAGAGACAGAAAGAGCCTTTTTTGCACTGAAATATTTTGGTTGCAATAGAGTCCTTGCAGGAGAGCCTGTCTGTATGAATGAGACCAGGAAAATGTCTTCTAGCTTTTATAAAAAGAAATGAATGACCTACATGTGAATCATTAAATAGTCTTTTTATAAGTTGCTGTCAGTGACTTTCATGCATTGACTTTCTCTTTACCAAAAGGAAATGCAATTATTTGGTGATGTTATTTTACTTTATTTTATTTTTCTCAATAATAAGAGGAAACTGCGAGATTTAAATTTGTTGCACAAAGCTAGAAAGGAGCCCACACAATGAATCAGGATGCATGCCAAGTATTCCAGACTCTGGGCTGATGTATAGTAAAAGCCATGAGAGAAAATAGGTTTTTGCCCAGTGAGGTTTACAGTTGAGCTTGTAGAGGAGAGAAACTACATATTTGTTTTAATGAGAACAGGTTGGTACCGTTGATATTTTTTAAAGAAGAAATTGAGTCAGGAAATTAACATACTGTGATATTTTTCTCTGACAAACTTTATCCTTGTTGTACTGCTCCCCTCGTCCTTTGCCAAGTATATGTAATTCTCTAAAACTACAAAATAAAATAACACACACAGAGACAAACATAGTTGCAGATTTATAGCAGTGTGTGGGAAGAATAAATATTAGACACTTTATAAGAAAAATAAGTAAGAAATGTAAAACTTTAAAAAAAATTGCCTCCTTTAGCCTACCTTTGGAACAAAAATATTTTAGTTTGTTTTGCTTTATAAGATTCTGTTCATGTATCCTTTGGCTCATGGTTTTCTTAGAGAATATTCTGCTATTTATATTTTCAGGGGTTATTCAATATTGTTTAGTATCACGTTTATATGATTATATTGTATATTAGTGAACAAAAATAAGTAGAATGAAGATTGCAGTGCTTTTTCTCAACATCAACACCTGGCAATGCATCTATGTGTATAAAATATTACTGTTTATCCCTTTAAGAAAATTAGGTTTGTGCTTATATGTTAAAATCAGTTGGAGGATTCAAGTGGTATCAAATTTTGCTTATGAAAAGATTATCCATTTTCAGTCATTAACATTTCAGGACATAAAATAGTAATGAGACTAGAAGACCTATTGTCAAGTTGTAACTGTACCCTTTATTAGCTTTGTGATCTGTGTACAGTGAACAGATGGTGTATAGATGATGATTCTGATATCTAGGCTTATGCTCCAGTCAGGCTCCCATTCAATGCCTAGGAGGCAAGTTCTCTGGGCTAGATCTTTCATGTCATTAGGCAACTGTTCGTATATGCTTCCTTGGTCAGAGTTCATGTGAGGAATAATGGGAGTAGAGAGAGAAGTGGTGTAGGATTTAGTTTGAGATAATGAAGACTGTTACCTCTTGCTGGGTTATAGATGTCAGAGTAAATTGCTACTTATATTTAAAGTCCTTTGAAATCTTAACCTTCTAATTAATATTTCTATTTCTCTAACCCAAAAATCTTGAGAGAGATTATAAAAAGAATATAAACAGAAGTTCTCCATGATGTGTTTCCTTTGACCTAAAGCAGAGGTGGCTTGAAAAGTATTAGTGAGGGGCTAGAGAAATAAAATAGAGAGCAGATCCACACTGTGAGCTGAGGTTCCTCAGCCCTACGGATCATGTTATCCACATCATTACAACACTTCCTTTCACAGTTCTGTGTTCTAAGAAGAAACAAAGCTCCAGTCTGTAAATGTTTCGTTTTTGATATAGTTACTGGATTTTGACTGGTACTTGAGAAAAGGCAGAAATATAAAATGATATTACTTATCAAAATTCAAGTAAATCTAATATATTTTCAAAGTTATATTTATTAATAGTAGTATTTGGATTATGTGAATTGTATATCTTAGATCTCTATTTTAAGATCATAAATTAATATGTCATCTTAAACTAATGAAAAGTTACAGAATATTTATATATCTGCAGTAGTATTTTAGTAGCCACTTTGTTGTAAATGCCAACATCAAATTTAAGGTAAATGTTTGGTGAGGCTTGCCCCCTAGCCAAGTGGTTAAGTTCATGTGCTTCTCTTTGGCAGCCCAGGGTTCTCCAGTTTGCTTCCTGGGTACACACCTACACATCGCTCATCGAGCCATGCTGTGGCAGCATCCCACATAGAAGATCTAGAATGACCTACAACTAGAATATACAACTATGTACTGGGGCTTTGCAAGCGGAAACAAAAAAGAGGAAGATTGGCAACAGATGTTAGCTCAGGGCCAATCTTCCTCACCAAAAAAAATAAAGTAAAAATAAAGTAAATGCATGCTAATTTGTTTTAGTTCATTAAAATCAATTCTTCAGAAATTGAGTGTGTTCACAATTAGTATTAAATACTGAATGGCAGACAAAAATTCTGTATCAGGATGCTGGGAACTTATTTTTAAATATAAAATATTTACTATAAAATTTTAATTAATTAAGCTATTGAAAAAGAAACAGTTAACCTGTTTCGACTTGTTGAAGACATTTCTAAAGTCTTAATTGAATTTCTTCTATCTATAACTAAACTGTACTGGCAAAAATTTCTTTTATGGCTTTAGATCCTCATTCTGAATTCTCTAATTAGATTAATTTTATTTAAAATCATATATGGAGTCTGTTTATATTTTAGTCTTCTTTGTGATTAGCTTCTGAATCCTAAAAACAAAATGTACTCAGAAAATCCAATGTATTACTTAATTCCAATTAATTGTGGTCTTCCTATAAAAAGATCATACAGGGGCTGGCCTGTGTGGCCTAGTGGTTAAGTTCAGTGTGCTCCACTTTGGCAACCCAGGTTTGCTTCCCCAGGGTGGACCTACACCACTCATCAGCAGCCAAGCTGTGGCAGTGAGCCACATACAAAGTAGAGGAAGATTGGCACAGATGTTAGCTCAAGGCAAATTTTCCTCAAGCAAAAAGAACAAAATTGGCAACTATGTTAGCTCAGGGCACATCTTCCTCAGCAAAAGAGAAAAAAAAAAAGAGTGTGGTCCTGCTGACACCTTGATTTCGCACTGATAGTCTCCAGAGCTGTGAAACAATAAATTTCTGTTGTTAAAAAAAAAAAAGGATCATATAGCTATGTCAGTTAACAGTTGTATCTGTGTATCAGGAAGCTAGGTGCATCATATGGACATTTCTGTCTGTTTCTAGAAATTTTCCATAGATGGTAGGGTTTTACGCTACTTTATGAGTACCTATCCAGGAAATTCGGTGGATGAATTCAGAGTTCTTAGAATTGGCAGATACCAAGTCCCGTGAGAATTACTGCTTCAAGAAGAGAATCCTTTGGAACAACTGCTCACATCCCCAGTTTGGTCCTTGTAATGTTTAAAACCACAAGATTCTTGGTATTAACACGCATTGAGCAGTAAAAATCCCACTGGCTAGCTATCAGGGAATCACAGAGGTATAGGAAACTATCCTTAGTAATTGTAGAGCGTTTTATAAACTCGTTACTTTGACAATTCAATCAGTTCCTTTTGAATAAAGGACATTTCATTGAGTTGGAGAGAAAAAGATTGAGAATCACTCACCTAAAACATAAGCAAAAAATAAGTATATTTTTCTTTCAGGATTCACCGCGTCCATTTTGTAATGTTTGAATAAAATTAATGGCAGTTCAGATTTTTAAATATTTCTTAAAATTAGTATTGGGAATATGTAATTTAAAAGCCTGGTATTACCAAGAGATATTACCAATAGATATTGGTATTAAAAATAGGGAATTTGAAAATTATATAGAAGACTGAACTTCAAAGGGCTCTCAAATCAGCACCTCTGTTCTTTGCAGAGGAAAGTGCCAGACCTTTTAAAATCCCTGGATACAATCAATTTATCTTAAAACATACTTTGGGCCCAGTTTGTATTTTTTCCTTTTAATATTTTACTGGTATGATTAAACTTGGTTTTATATCTTTATAATATTTATTTATTTTAAAAATTAATAATCACCTGCTAAAAATGTTAAGTAAGCCATTATATTAGTGATGCAGGAAATTCAAAGTCTAATAACAGGGATAATTAATAGTTCTGAAAGCTTATACGCTGGGCATCGTGTTAAACTTTATGTGGATTCTATCATTTAATCCTCATAACAATCCTATGAGAGATATGCTATTATTATTCCTATTTTATAGGTAAAGATATAATGCTCAGAGAGTGTAAGCAATTTTCCCAAGGTCACTCAAGTAGAAAGTGGGCGAGCAGATATTTGAATTCACAGGATCTTGCTCCAGACCATGCAGTTAACCATTACTCCATGGAGCTTCCCTGACATGCCCTAGTTTTGCTATAAGGCAAGGAATTCAGACACAAATACAAATGATCCCTACAAATTGGAATGGGTTAATGTCACCAGAAAAATACATACTTAAATAGTTTTATAAAGTAACATTGTCACTAACAGTGAGAGAGTGGGAATAGGAGTGTCAGTAAAGGGATGCCTTGTCCACAAATTGAAACCAACTAAAAACCAGTCTGCTTTCTATTATTACCATTCTTCAATGGTAATTCTAAATGTAGCCAGTGATAAAAAAAAAAAAACCCCTCCTGGCAGGACAGACCACTGATCATGACCCCACGTAGAAATCTAGTGGCTTGTCATAAAGATAATAGTAAAAATAAGTATATTAAAAATAATGTTGTTAAATTCTAGCTTGACACAATTCCAGTTTGACAGTGGCCTATGGAAATCCAGCTCTCTCTTTGCTAAAAAGAGAAGATCAGCGAGCGTCAGAGAAGCTCTATCTTTCTGTGACCAAATTTTTCGTAATGAAGCAACTGGGAAGAATGAAAGAGAATTTAACAGGGCATACTTTTCTCACCAGCCATTCAATAGTATCTAACACCATGTGCATACACTGTTTGAAATATCCGGTGCTTGATCCACAGCTTACCATCTATGTCATGCAGGCTGCACCTTTGAAAACATTGTCCTCCTCTTGATTAATTGAATGAATGAACATATAAATGATAAAACATGTAGTTTTATTTTTAGATCATGAATTTTCTTTTTAAAGCTTTTCCAGTGATTTTATATATTTGCTGTAGGTACATACCAGTGGTATTTTCAGGAAATAGAGGCATTCCTCAGATTCTAACACTATGTATTATACAAGTCATTTAAGGAACTGTAGTACTAGTGCTTTTAAAAATGGTGTCTGCATTGTATTCTTATTCAAAAGTTCCTCCCAATCTAAACAAAGAGTAAATAAGACTGAGCATCTATTAGTAGAGAAAAATCAATTCTAGATTATTGTAATCAATAGCTCTTATTAATTTTGGACAAATAAGTGATTATTAAATAGTTTAAAATATGAATGGCTATTGAGAAGAGAACATTCGTTCATGCTGATATTACTTTCTCTTAGTTGCTTTCACACACTTCATCATGCAGAAGTGAAGGTTTTCAACACTGTACTTTGTTCCTATTTTTTGAAGACATTAATAACAGGGAAGTGTTCTTTTTTCTTTTTCTTAATTTATGGGACTTAATAATTGCCCAGTGGGGATGAACTGTCCAGATTCTTTTTTGTAAGATACAGTTAAGTTTTGGCACTGAATGCTATATTTTTTGGCACTGGCACAAATGCAAGAAATGAACATGCTAAAGTCTCTAGTTTGGCATAGTTATACCAAAATTAATTACTTGTGACTCTATTGACTAGAAGTGTGACTATCATCCAAGAGATATCACTGTAGGGTACGGGGTGGCAATGCCAACCTTCAATTCCGGAGCTTCTTTCATGCTATTTGATTTTCACAGCTAGAGTTTACTCCTTCTTCATAGTGCAAAATTATCCATCCACTCTTTTTCGTTTTTTGGCTCAATGCTGTGACTTAGTAATTTTCAACCTCTTGCTGACAGATGGAAAGTGTTCACTAACCATGTTGCTGAATTAACATAAACGCATTTCTAAACCACAATAAATGATGGAGCTAAAAATGTCAAGTCCACTCAGTTCCATCTAGAGGGCACATATTGTTATAATGTTCACAGAATCTTCGAAGGGGAAAGGATTCTTAGAGGTCGTCTGTTTAAAGTGAGGCCACATCTATCATCCCTAATCTAAACAAACAAACAAAAACATTCTTTTATATCTAGATCAAATCTTCTTTCTATAAAATAAGCCTGCTTTTTTAATTTTTATCCTTTCCAATAAAAATTTTGAATAGCCTTCGTGTAAAAGTCCCTTTTTTAAGGACTCTTAAATTAAATTCTTTCACATCCTTCTTCAGGTCAAATCACTCCATTTTCTTTAATCTCTCTACATGGGTTCTATTTTCCATTCTGTTGATCAGCCGTATATCTCTCTCTGAAACCTGCCCAAGTTCTACGCTTTGGATATGATCTATGGAACAGAATGCGGCATTTTTAGTCAGATAATGTGCTGAGTATCTCCTGTTCTCCATTGCTGGATGCCAGCTTTTGTATTCTAACATCGTGTGGGATTATAAGCAAATAAAACCACAGTGTTCACACTGTTGGTCTGTGGACAACTTTTATGACCCCAGTTGTAGAGATTTCACATACCTTCTACCAGATTTTCAGTGTCATATATTTATGAACTACTTCCATGTTGTCACTTTTTTAAAGATTCTAATGAACTCTACCGGCTCCCCTGCCAAATGATAAGTTCCAGTAGTGCTGGATCCATCTATCTTTTATTCCTTAAAATGTAACCAGTACTAGTACAAAATTTGGCACAAATAAATATTTGAGGAATGAGTGAAGAAAGGAAATAAAAAAATACAGCCTTTATTTGGTTCAGCCCAATATAATACATTTCTCCCCCAGACCTGGACTTTGGGACTCTGGTTTTCTTTCTTTGAGTTTGTATGTGTTTTGTTTCGTTTTTTGAAACTAATGCTTTTCCTCCTGATTAATTCAATAGTTTGGGCCTGATTAGTGTGAAAAATTGACTTAAATTGTAAGGAGGTTTCAATATACAGAACCATTGACATATTCTGCCAAACTTGTACAATGAGATATGCCTCCCTGTCTGTAGGGAGAAAAGTGTACTGTGGCAGTACATTGAGCAGCTTTGTGAAATGAGCCCATAGCTTCTGGAGGTACCAGGAATGGAGCGCCATTCTTGCTTTCAATATTTATTGATTGGGTAGATCTCTGTATAGGTCTCTACTATTTTCTCATTTGTAAACAGACATGATAATTTTGTCTTTAGAAAACTGGTGAGAAGGTTAAAAGAAATACAGGTAAGGGCCGACCCCATGGCCCAGTGGTTGAGTTTTTACATTCCGCTTCGGCGGCCCAGGGTTTTGCAGGTTTCAATCCTGGGTGCGGACATGGCACAGCTCATCAAGCCATGTTGAGGCGGCATCCCACATGCCACAACGAGAAGGACCCACAACTAAAATACACAACTATGTACCAGGGGGCCTTGGGGAGAAAAAGGAAAAATAAAATCTTTAAAAAAAAAAAAAAGAAGAAGAAATACAGGTATGTAAGTACCTAGGAGATATTTAAGCACGTAGTAGGCCCTCAGTAAATGTTTTTGTCGGTACTTTTTGCTAAATACTGAGCATTGACTTGGGCTAAAACACTAGTTACATATCCTGTAATGGTGACAGAAGGGAACAAGTAAAAGATTTAAATAAATGCTATAAAATTTTATAACAATAAAATGGTTCTGTGAAATCTTGCATTTCTTATCAAGAGAGGGAAAAAATGAAACATAATTAGAGTTATAAAGAGTTTGTGACTTAGAATAATGCTCAGTATAATAGTAAATGTTAAAGAGCATGTGGCTAGTATAAATCTTCAGGTCTATATCATATTGTTTCCACAAAATCTTAGCATCAGATTCTGTATATGCACTACACTTCCCTGTGAGTTCTGTTTGTTAACAGCTTTATTCAAGTATAATTGGCACACAATCAACTTCATATATTTAAAATATATAATTTGATTAAGTTTGCACAGGTGGATGTGCTCATGAAACCATCACTATGATTGATATAATAAAAATATTTGTCACTCCCAGAAATTTCTTTGTTTCACTTTGCAATACTTCTCCCTCCCACACTTCCAGTATTCCCCTCTCCACAGACAACCACTTACCTGCCTTCAGTCACTCTAGATTGGTGTGCATTTCGATAAAACTAGAGTCATACAGTATGCATTCATTTTGTCCGGCTTATTTCACTCAGTTTAGTTATTTTGAGATTATCCATGTTGATGGTGGCATCGAAGTTCATTCTTCTACAGTGCTGAGAAGTAGTCAATTGTATGGATATTTCACAATACTTTTTATCCATTCACCCATTTATGATCACTTGGGTTGATTCAAGTATTAAACTGTTGCAAATCAAGCTGCTATGAACATTCATGCATTCGTCTTTGTATGGACATATGCTTTCCTTTCTCTAGGGGTAGAAGGCTAGATCATATGAGAAGTATATATTTGACTTTTTAAGAAAATATCAAACTCTTTTCCAACGTGGTTGTACCATTTTACCTTCCTAGTAGCAGTATTGGAGAATTCCAGTTTCTCCACATCCTTGCTGATGCTTGATACTTTTCAATGTTAGCCATTCTAATAGATGTGTAGTGATATCTGCTTGTGGGTTTTATTTTCATTTCATTAACGATGAATGATATTGAACATCATTTCATATGCTTATTTGCTATCTGTATATCTTCCTTGGCGATGTATCTATTCAAATCATTTTCCCATTATTTATTGGATTGTTCGCTTTCATTTTATTGAATCTTGCAAGTTCTTATATATTCTGGGTACAAGTTATTTTTCAGATAAGTGTTTTGCAAATATTTTTTCATAGCCTATGTCTTGTCTTTTCATTGTCTTCTTTACTTTGGATCAATTTGCTCATCTTGTTCTAGTCTATTATTGTGGAAGCTGAAGTCACTGACTTGGGACCTTTCTTCTTTTCTAATATAGTTGTTTCATTTTATAAATGTGCACCTACATACTGCTTTAGCAGCATCCCATACATTTTTGTATGTTTAATTTTCTTTTTTGTTTTGTTTCTAACTGCTTACTAACTTCATTTTTACTTTTTCTTCAACACATGGTTTTTTTAGAAGTGTATTATTTAGTTTCCAAGTATTTGGGGGTATTCTAGATATTTTTTGTTTATGAATCACTTCTACTGGTGGTTAGAGTGCATACTGTGCATGATTTGAATTTCTTCTTTGTGTGACTTTAATCCTTTAAAATTTATTGAGACGTCTTTTATTGTCCAGGATTTGGTTTATTTTGATAAAGATTCCATGTGCCTTTGAAAAGAAAGTGTATTCTGCTGTTGTTGGTTGTAGCCCTCTATACATTTCCTTAGATCAAGTTGGTTGAGAGTGCTGTTTAGGTCTTCTGTATCCTTACTGGGTTTTTTGTGTACTTATTCTTTCAATTATTGTGAGATGGGTATTGAAATTTCTGACTATTATTGTACATATGTCTATTTCTCTTTACAATCCTATCAGTTTTTGCTTCATATATTTTGAAATTCTGTTATTGATGCTTTTAGAATTGCTTCTCTTGATGAACTGACCCATTTATCATGAGGAGAAAACCTTCTTTATCCCTAGTAATACGCTTTGCTATGAAATCTACTTTGATATTATTATAGCCTTTCTAAGTTTCTTTTGTTTATTATTAGCATGGTGTGTTTCTTCATCCTTTTACTTCTAACCTACTAGTGACTTGATATTTCAAGTTCATTTCTTATAGTTAGCATAGAATTGGGAATGCATACAGTTGAAATTCTTTTCCAAATTAATAATCTCTGCCTTTTAATTGGAGCTTTTAGGCCATTTACATATTTATATCATTATGAATATGTCTAAGTTTGAGTCTATCAACTTTGTTTTTACTGTTAACTAAGCTTCAGACTTTATTTGGATTTCGCTAGTTTTTCCACTAATGTCTTTTTTTCTGTTCCAGGATCCCATATTACACTTGGTCATCATGTCTCCTTAGCCTCCTTAGCCTATGACAGTTTCTCAGTCTTTCTTTGTTTTCAATGACTTTGACAGTTTGAAAGGTATTAATCAGATATTTTTTTTATAGAATGTCCCTCAATTCAGACATTTATGAATTTTAAAGAATGCCTGTTTTATTGTACCCAGCATATTGAGGTGTTTGTGGTAAGATGTGCTATTACTTCAATCCGCTGCAAGAAGAGAAAGCCTCTATCTTTGATTCTAGCCTTAGCTTCTACAAGCTCCCCAATATACTGCAAATGCATTCCTTTCCCCCTTAAGTTGGGGAACTTAAGTTCATTTTTCTTGCTTAATTCAAAGAGCACCATGACTAATTCACAACCCATAATATATCTCCCTGTCTCTCTTCCAAACCCCCTCCCTAAAATGCTCTCTTCTGGCAACACCAAATTTATTTTATATTTTTAACGTATTGAGATTCCTACAAAACTCTTCATGACTTTTCCTGTTCGCATCATTCATTGCAGTTACTCAAATGCCTGTGCCAAGACCACAGTCTATTTTATTTCTTGCTGAGTATTGCTTTCTTTTTTTCTCCCAGTTCTTTTGAGATATAATTGACTTATAATATTGTATTAGTTTAAGGTGTGCAGCATAATGACTCGATGCATGGATACATTGAAAAATGACAACCACAATAAGTTTACTTAACATCCATCACCTCAGATCGTTACAAATTCTTTTCTTTGTCTTATCATCTTATTATTGATTTTCTACTTGTGCCATTGTGCTTTGTTCCTTTCTCATTGTTTTTCACCTATTCTTTATTCTCTTTTCCCTCTTTATCTGCTTACCCGTTTACCTTGTTAGGCACCAGAATTTCTTGAATTTCTATAATTTTTTTTTTTTTTTTTGAGGAAGATTAGCCCTGAACTAACTGCCACCAATCCTCTTTTCGCTAAGGAAGACTGGCCCTGAGCTAACATCCATGCCCATC
Source organism: Equus przewalskii (assembly GCF_037783145.1). Classification (NCBI taxonomy): domain Eukaryota; kingdom Metazoa; phylum Chordata; class Mammalia; order Perissodactyla; family Equidae; genus Equus; species Equus przewalskii. The sequence goes on along the minus strand of NC_091847.1, from coordinate 23,234,730 downwards.
TTCTTCTACTTTATATGTGGGATGCCTACCACAGCATGGCATGCCAAGTGGTGCAATGTCTGCACCCAGGATCTGAACCTTCGAACCCCGGGCTGCCAAAGCGGAACGTGTGCACTTAACTGCTGTGCCACTGGGCGGCCCATCTATAAATATTTTTGAGGGTTTCTTTGCAATGCTAAGTTACTTGAAACAGTTTTATTCATTGAGATTTAGCTTTTAAGATTTGTTAAGTGGGACCAGAGCACTGTTTTTGCTTTTTTTTTCTTCTAGGACTAACTATTCTCTCCTAAGGCAATCCATTCTGAATACTCTACCCAGTGTCCTGTGTGTTACAAGATTGTCTAGTCTGACTAGTGGGAACAGACACTATTTCAGGTCCTGTGGGAGCCCCAGATAATGTTCCCTATAATCCTCTTGAATGGTTCTTCTGCTGGCATCTGGTGGTTTCTGTGTGTGTACACTGATTGATTCCCTGCTGAATATTCAGGGAAAACCCTCTGCAAATCTCTGGGGTTCATGTGCACGTTCTCTTCTCCATCACTGTCCCGAGAACTGCGAGGGTCTCCTTCGACTCTCAGTTCAGTCTTGTCAACTCATGGAGTCCAGTAGATTTTGCCTAACTTAACTTTTCTCATGTTGAAGCCTGGAAACTTTCACCAGAAAATAAAGTCCAGCAATGTTAGGGCTAGCCTCATTTGTTTTTCATCTCTCAGAGATCACTGTCTTTTGTTCCCTTAATTTTAATGTCTTGATAACCATTGTTTCATATATTTTATTTATTTTTTTGAGTATTTCAGGTGGGAGGATAAATCTGATGCCTGTTACTCTAACCAAACAAATCTCTTTGTTTTTATATGAAGCCCAACCTCTTTGATAAACCTTCAATGCTTTGCTTTATTTGCCCACCCCTGACATTTCTACACTGATGTCCCAGCCTCTGAGTCATAATCTATTCTTTTAGTTCAGTTTTATTTTTCCTGTGCTTAATGACTTTAGACTTCGTTAAGTCTTAGTTTAAGTACTGCTAGTTATATGGAGAGGTTATCATCAGTAATAATTTTGGAATAACACAGAAACATTGAATACAGTTCTAGACAGGAACAGAATACTTAACACATTGTAGCTTTATTCTACTAGAACCTTAACAGTATCTTGCCTTTTTTGATCTACAAAAAGGAGTGCGTATTTTTTTTTATCAGCTGTAGGTGCTTAGAGAGCAGGTATTGTAAGTTCTTGTATCACAATCCTCATTAGAGTCACATACATGTGGGTAGGCAGTTTTCAAAGGGACTTTTGGAACTATTTAGAAGGGAAAGAGTAGGAGCTGTCTACAGCATTCACTAAAGTTTCTCTGGGGTGATAATAGGAATATGCCAATCATGATTCTGCACTCAGGCTAAATTTTAAAGCTTGTGATGAGGCTATGTCACCAGTGACTTGGGTACTTTCTCCTTCTTTCACAATATTTTTGAGGGTGGTTACCCTATAGTCTGTCTTTTTGCACCATATTTAGCACCCAGAAATGTCTCCATGAATGGTAATTATGTGAAATAACTCTAAGTTGTTAAGCATGTCTATATTTTATATTTATTTGGTCCATAGGCAAGGTCAAGACGGGATGGGTTTCAAAATCTGGAGATTTATCTACATGAGGAAAACACTAAGGTGGTAGTTCCCTACACAAAAGGAGACAAATTCAGCCTTGGTGCAAATCTCTTGCATAGGATCCCGTGACTATTCAGAGCCAATGAATCAATGTCTATGATAAGAGGCTACCAGTCAAACTTGAGTTTGCAACTCCTATAACTGGACCAAGGCCCACTATAATAATTTATCCTCTCAGTGCAGCTGCTGTCTCAATCCCTTAAAGACTAGAGGAGAGTGTGGTGAAAGGCAGGGGAGTTACAAGTGGGTGGGAGACAGAATCTAGAGGAATGTGGGCATATGCAGGGTCTCAGCTTCTGTTCAGGACCCAAACCAGGCTTCAAGAAAGAAGGCAAAGAGCTGCCTGTGGTAAGTGAGAAATGGAAGCATCCCTCCTCTGTTGTTTGGTGTGAATCCATCCCATCTCCATATAGGCATTGCCTAATCCAGGGCACATTTTTATTAGATATGTAACTGGTACGTGCAGTTGACTTTCTGCAAGTGTAGATTATTTAGGTTATTTACACTGACCAGATCTGAATGATAAGGATAATATTATTTTATTTTCTTTTACTCTTATTATGTAAGGACCAGACCCATGAATTTAGTTGCAGTAATAAAAGAGGAAACTGAAACTAAACCAGTATAATTTAATTGTTTTTAGGAAAAAAGGCAAAATATTCCAATCTTGTGTTACAGAAGTCATGTAGGTTTCTATAGTTGATAATAAAAGAAAGATGGACATTGGAGAGTACTTCAGGAAAAATATGAGCTTATCTTTTTAAGGAATAAAAAAAACTCACTGCACTTAAATCCCATTAGAAATGGGATTCTCTTTTTATCAATAAACAGATGACAACATGCAAACTTTCTGAAAAAGATCAACTTAATTATGCACCAAGATCTCCTGCTGAGGTTGGGATGATATTTTGCTTAACGTGGAACAAATAGTTCTGCAAATGACACCATAACTAGCATGGTCCCTGATATGTGAATGTCTATGAAGTGAATACTAATAGTTTTAAGAAATGTTTTTTTCCCTCAAAAATATTCCTTAATCGTGTATGCAATGTCATTTTAAGGTGGTGAGTGTCTTCTTGTTTAGATGCTTTTATTTCAGAGGAAAAATTAATACCTTTGGCTGTCTAGCCATATGTCAATCAGAGAGAGGTAAAGTTGTTCAACTAATGCCTTCCTAGGTGAGTGTTGCATTTTAGCAGGGCACGACAGAGGTTCACAGTGACAGATTTTCTAGGGGAAATCTCAGTTCAACTCTGTCTCTAAGGGGATTTTCTCTAAAGCAAACATTCTTAAATATTGGCAGGGAAAGGAAAACCAATGTTAATACATCTGGAGTATACAAGAAATTTAAGACTGAAGATAAAGGATTAAGATGGCTTTACTGTTTTCCTAGGCCTCCAAATAGAATCTTGGGGATGTCAACCCAATATTTTAGGTCCAATATGACAGAATTCTATGTTTATGTTTGTGTATGTATTACATTTATCTTTCTTCAAAGATAAAATGATGCAACCAATCTACCATTATTATATTTTCTGCCAATAACATCTTTAGGGCTTCTTTTAAAACCCATTTTTATTACAGTATTTCTCAGTTTATAGGGTATATTAAAAAAACTCCCACTTCCTAATATTTTGTTACATGTTTGCATTCTGTTAAGATATAAGAAAACATATTTTCCAGACTTTATTCTGCCATTGTTCTATGAACATACTTTATAAATGCTTTTGAAAATCATCTATTTAATTAAATTTACAGAACCTAAAATGATGAGAAATCTTCAGAATACTGCTAAGAATAAATATGTAGATATATTACTAGTATAATAGAATGTAAAGCACAGCAAAGAATTAGGCCTCCTGATTTACTTACCACGTAATATGAAGTGTATGAACCTCCATAAGCTTCAGTTTTCTTAGTTGTAAAAGGAACAATATCTTTCCAAAAGTTTATTAAGAGGATTAAGTAAGATTACATTCTCAAAATGATTTACATCATATCTGACACATAATGGGTGCTCTGCTAGTGAAATTTCCTCGCGTCCTCCTGAAAACAAATCTGTTCTCTGACATCGAGGCAATGGAGCACACATGCTGACTTAGAAATAGGGAGAGGAATACTCTGTTTTTATTTAGTAGTGTATTTAGGTTAGATTTGGTATACTTACCTGCACTTGAATACATATTTTCTACAATGTACTGTGTCTTGTTTATTTACGTATGTGTTTCTATTTGCATTTTTTCAGATGAGCAAAAGGCCATTTGGAAATACTCAGAGAAAGGGTTCTATCTTAAACCATTTTAAGTCTATAACATTGTGAACTGACTCAGAAGTTAGCTATAACCAAGGCAATTAATGTTGTAAAGTGAGGAAATCATTGAGAGACTTTTAGAGTTAAATTTTCTTTGACGGATTTTGTGAAGAATATCCAGTGAAGATTGTACCTGGGGAAGACGAGATGAACCCTTGTGGAGGAACCTAATGATATATTTGGCTCTTTGGGAACCTGTTGTTCTCCTTTGATTTTGTCATCAGACTTTGGTGCTTGGTGAAGAGCCATATTGAAGGAAGGTCTTAGCCAGTGTTGTGGGCTAACGGAGGATGAGGGTTTGGTTATTGAAGATAGTCAAGGGTGACCAAAAGTCAACAACAGAGATTTGTGAGACTCTGATACCTGAGTTTTCCCAAATTCATTCTTATTGTACCCTCAGGCTTTTTACACATATTCAGGTTTATTCATCATTTGAATTGGGAACATACAGTCTTAAATTAACTTATGGGATTTATGCCTGGCCATTATCAGAAATGATAGAAAAGCAGAAACTAGAATAACAGTAAGAGAAGATAAGATAACTAAATTTAACTGAGGCCCCTAAGATGTGTCAATCGCTTTCTTCTCAGAGAAACCTTCAAATTAAGTGGTACTGATATCATTTTTATGGTGATTGTTGTTGTTATTCTCATTTACTAGATGAGGAAACAGAAACTCAAAAAGATAAGGTCAATGCCCAAGCTAATAAATTGGTAAGCATGGATTTGAACACAGTCTGTCTGGCCCCAGGGAAAATCAGATCTCCATATCATTGTTATCGGGATCCTGTGCCTAATCACAATTTTGTCATTAACCAGCATTGTGACTTGGGGAAGTCATATAAGCTCTCTGAGGTTTTCACAACTTAAATTTAGAGGCTTGGAGAAGATTATTTATAAGATTTTTTTTTTTCCTCCAGAGAAGAACTTCATCATCTGCAAATAGCAAGAATCTGAATAGTCGATATAATACCAATGGAGTGTAATTTCTTTTCAAAATTTGCCATCTAAATTGAGTGTTCTTAATGATCAGTTTCCATCCAAGTTACTTTCAATGCCTAAAAGGAGAGAAATTATATAATAAAAAGAATGCATATGTAATTCAGAAAGGTACAGTTTACTATTAACTGAAACTATTTCAAATAAATAGTTTCTATTGAAATAATGAAGCAATAAAATATTTTCTCGTATAGAAATCTTATAGAAAATTGATATTTTTATTATATCAAAATAGTTTTTATCAAGATAAAAGAAAGTGGGGCCAGTCCTGTGGTCGAGTGGTTAAGTTCACGCATTCTGCTTGGGTGGCCCAGGGTTTCACCAGTTCAGATCTAGCACCACTCATCAGACCATGCTGAGGTGGTGTCCCACATAGCAGAGCCAGAAGGACCTACAACTAGAATGTACAACTATGTACTGGGGGACTTTGGGGAGAAGAAGAGGCAGGAGGGGGAGAAGGAGGGGGAGAAGGAGAGGAAGATAGGCAATGGATTTAGCTCATGGCTATCTTTAAAAGAAAACAAAGGTGAAAGAAAATTTGCTCAAATCTCTTTGTTGGAAGAAATTTTGGCTCACTGTTGCTGAATTAGCCAGTCTATTCATTAACATTGGAAAAGAAGAAAACGTCAGTTTTCTGTGTATCTGTTTTTACCCCCAACACATTTTACTGTACTACAGACAGATTTATACAGCGTTTGATACATTTCATTAATTCACAGACTTACAAAGCTCAATTTTCTTCATCAAATTTTTGAGCACCCTTCAGTTTGAATAGAGTATGATAAATTTTTCTTTACTTCATCCAGGAAATTTAATTCTAGTTCCTCTCTCACTCCTTCCTCCTTTCTCAGCATCCCTGTCCTTCCTCCTACACCTCCCTTTTTATTCCGTCCTGTTACCTTCTCTTTTCAGCTTATTCTGTTGTTACTTTCTCTCCTATTTCAATGAGCTCTACCTCAGTAAATGTAATGTGAACTCCAGGCATTTTGTTTCCTTGACTCAAACATCTTATCTGGATGAGTGATTTGAAATCTCTTCTACCTTCATTTGGAATCCATATGCATATTCCCTTTCCCCAAAGGAAATTGTTAGTTCAATATTGGGGGAAAAAAGCACAGAATTGCAGTGATTATGTCACCTTTCCTGACAATTTTGATGACAGTTTTTCCCACCCATTGTCCAGTTGGACATTTATATCACATAAATCTGCTGTTAATGTGCAATAAAGAATAATTACTACACTCCAAATCTTTCCAAAAATCAGAGCCTTGGTCTGTGTAATGTCCAATCATGGTCCACAGTCCAATTTGAGAAATGATATCTAAGTCTTTCATGACCCCTGCCTTAGGAATTTGTCAATCATTTGTTTGAGACACATCATACAAAATATATCATTTTACTTAAAACATTGCATCTGTATAGAGATGACATTGAGATTATTATTATAGAAAGACCCTCAGAATAATTTTCTCTCAAGTCTCAGCAAAGAACTGTTTTGTTTGGGGGGAAAAGACTATTATATTTAATGTCCTGTACATCATACACCTTGTTATTTCCTATTGGATCTATTGAAGTTCATCCTCTAGCTAGCAAACTTTCTCTCTAGATTACTGAGAATACTTGCCTCGTAATTACGTCATCCCAGATTTTAGTCATTCCTCCCGGATTTGTGCCATCTGCAGTTTTAACAATGATACATTTTATATCTTTATGTAGTTTCTTAATAAAATGTTTAATAAGGTTGTGTCAGGGATGGTGTGTGTTAGCATACCATTAGAATAGTCCTTCTAAGTTGCTATCAAATATTATTCCTTGGGTCTATTTTTTTAAGCAGTTTAGTGTTAACCTTGAAATTATTATTCAAAGTACATTTATTTATCATCTTTCCAAACACAAAATTGACTTTTGGTTTTGAGACACAGAATGCCCACAATGTTATACTGATATATCATAATAAGTATGATTCATTTTCTTTCTCACGATCGTCCTTTATAACTCCTGGTTTTCTCTTTTTCCTGGGCACTTTTTTCCTTCCATATTTCTTCTTAAGGCAGTCTAGATCAACTTGTAAGTCTTAGATTCAGCATATTCTTTGTAAACTTTGTGAAATATACACATTCATTGCTAAGGATCCATCTTTGAACTCTCTTTGACTTGTTTTACTTTCTTAAATTTCTTATACAAGAGAAACATGTCAATGCCCTGGAAGAAAAGCTTTAAGTTGTGGACCTGGAACATCTAACTGTTAATTTAAGGACCCTATAAATCCACTGTAGCTACTTAAGTATAGAATAATTAAATAAAACCACAGGTACTAACAATAGAATTTCTCTAATTCTTGTCTGTGTGTATGGGTATATGTTTGAATGTGTATTTTGCTTCTGAAAATATTTGGAAAAAACTGCCCTAAAGCAACAATTCCTGATGGCTAGCAAGCATATGACATGTAAACAAGAGATGATTTTATGTAGTGCACAGAATAATTGTGTATTTTAAATATATAAACCAGCATATCATATCATGATATCAAGAATCCTGTAGCTCATGATGAAACTAAATTTTTAAAAGTTAAGCAATTTAAAGAAAAATATTAAGTAAGTACTGGTAGAGGTGATACTGTAGGGTAGCAAACTTGTGAAGGTGGTCCTTGGATGAGTGAATCAGAAAACATGGCTCTAGTGAGGGACACCAGGCACCTGTTCATTGGGTTCCTCTCACCTCCCCTTCTGCTTGGTGGCTGGTCCCAGTCAGAGGGTTCAACCTGGTCCTGTAACAGCACTTGCAGCCAGCTTCCACTGTGGATATTAATTTGATTAATTTGATGATATATCCCATATCACTGCATATATGTTTTAAAATGCCAATTCTTTTATTTCTTAGACACCATAGACTACGTCATAAAGGACAATTCTGTTTCCTCATTGTTTATAGTGTTACATTTAGAACTTGAAAGAATATTTGCGTGAGCTAAATTAATGCAGATTTAATGATGATTTATATTATCCATTGAAATACTTTGCTTTCTGCATGTGTCTAATGGCTGTATGAAAATGTGAATTTTATTGGCACCTTTATTTGAATTCCCTTATTAAATTCAGCTCAACCATTGGGTTTTTGCATTTCTTTCATAGCTGGCTGTCTCTCTGATAAATATGATTCTACAGCAGATGCAGTATTATTATAGGAGACAAGCAGGCTTATTAAAAGGTGAATAAAGACATCTAACAGGAAAGTGCACTATTAAGATTTTTAAAGATGTTTGAGAGTAAAGCCAAGCAAACAATCATGTACTGTAAGCAGAATTAAAAAAAAAAATCAATACCTTGCTGACTGGACAGCCAATGAGGAAATAATAAGATAAAGGCTAATGTGATCGTTTATTGATATGTAGCACCTAGTTGAACCGTAAGTCAAGTAAGGGGCATGGTCTGTGCAAAGAGAGAGAGAGATTTCCATAATTTTTTTTTTAATGAGCTAACTTGTTTCCATCAAAGTGTAAGGTATGCTAGATTATTAAAAAAAATAGTTCAGGAATAATAAATCTTGTCACTGAAGGCTTTGCAATGTTGTCCATATTTTTCTCTTGAGTGTAAATTATACTCTACATGACTATCATTTTTTTTTCCTTCTGATGCAGACCTGTTGCCACTTCAGGGTTTTATGGTAAAGGCAACTATGTTTTTCCTGAGTTACCTCTGGCACAACTTTTGGCATGTACACAATTTTAGTCCTCTCTTGGAATAAATAGAACTGAGATCTTAGTAGAAAATGGGAAAAGAATGAAGAAATGAAGAACTTTCTTTGGGGGAATTATTTGTGTTCCAGTTTCAGAATGGTTTATAGTGCAGATATTGGATCAGATGACATGAATTCAAGTCCTTGTTCCACAGTTTAAGAGCTGTGGGCTTTGGGACAAGTAATTCATTGTAATCTGAGCTTTAATATTCTCAGCTGTTCAATATACTTTCCTCATCCAGTTGCTAACAGGATTCCATGAATCTGGCTTAGCCTTGAACCTAGCACAGAGAAAACACTCCATAAATATTAGCTGTTAATATTGTTTTCAAACTAAAATATAAAATTTAACCTGGAATCTAAAAATACTAATACCAATTCTAAAAGACTGCTCAACACAATATTTACTTATGAATCTCTTCAGAGAACCAAATTTTACTGTATCAACTACAATGAATTAAAAAATGCCAATGTTATAAAAAACAAAATACAGTTCCAGTTGAAATGATAAACCCATTTGTTACTTCTAGTCAGTAAATCTAGTCAATTAATCAAATTATTGATCTATGGTCAATAAATCTTGTCACTGGATGCATTTTATTTTGTATAAGATTCTTAATATTCTTACAAAGATGGATTTGACTTGTTACTACCTATTGTTACTTTATCAGTCTATGCCACCCTTCTAGTTCTGTGAGCATAAACACCAAAGCTGAGAACAAGGTCATTATCTGGAACATACAAGCCAAAGAATCCACCATGACAGTTTCAAGATCTGGGTTTCTGTATTACTGCAGTCATTTTAGCAATCCTTCAAATCTCTATCTTTATGTTGGCGTAAAGCTAAATAAGTACCTGAAATTCATTTGTCAGAAGAGGAAGAGACCAAATATATATGCTCTCTTCTACGAAGAAGAAATAGCAAGAGAAGTTCCACACAAACAAGCTTTGCCTGATGTAAGTGCTTCTCCTCACCAAAGGACAGTCATCCTGACCTCTCCCACTCCTCCCGCGGAAGTTGACCTGCTTCCTCTACTTCAGCCACCCTCATCTCCCTGCTGTTCTTTGGACACTCCAGGCCTGCTTATTCCCCCAAGCTCATGTTTCTTCCTGGGATGCCCTTTCTCCCAGGTAATGACATGACTCAAGCCTTTTCTCTTTATCAGTCTTCAAGGTCACTTACTTAATCTAACATTTTCAGACTATACTATTTGAAATTACCCCTCAGTACCCTTTCCCTATCCCCTTCTTGTCTTTATTTCTCACTATAGCACTTCTTACCCTCCAATGAACAATTTCTTTCATTCTGGCTAGTCTCCCAAATCCCCACTTGGATCTTAGCATATCAACTCAATGAGGGTAGGGATTTATGTATGTTTTGTTAATTTTTCTAAAGCCTGTAAACTCAGAACAACAACTAGTGCATGACACATATTAATGCATGTTTGTTGAATAAATGATTGCATAAATCCTTTCTTAAATTGGATTTTCCCAGAATTAGAACCTGCGCTCACAAGGATATGAATACAAGCAGTTTATTGGGGAGATGATTCTAGAAACCACTATTAGGGAGTGTGGAAGTTAATTAGGGAAGGGAAGAAAAAATACAGGGTACACTATTGAGCAGGTTACTGCAGGAATGGGATCCATTCTACCAGGAAACTCTGTGACATAGTGTAGCATACTCAGTTACCTCAAACAAAGGAGAGAACTGCGATATTTATTCACCAACTACTGTCAGTCATTTGTTTAGGGCTGCTCCTGGGAAGGAAGGAGCATCAGTGCCTTGAAAAGCACTTCCAGATTGGAGCCAAGCAAAGAGTCACATGTGCTTGTAGTTAGAAGTCATTGGCTTAGCGTGAACAGGCATGGTGGATATCAAGAATTGTAGATGGAATACTAACATCAAATGCTTCAAATCTGTATAACAGAACAAGACTTCATTACTTGGGGGCTCAAGACATAAAGGACACATCTATATTTGAGGGACTCTGAATAGCTCAATGTGTTGTTCCTCTTCGGCTCCCACCATAGATTTCCAACCAAACCTTTGTATTCAGCTGATATCAGATTTAAATATGCATTAAATTCATTTTAAAGGAAAAAAAATTGACAAAAGGGTATCTTGAAGACCATCTAAGTGTGTAAAGGTCAAGATGTCATCCTACCATGTATCCACATAGTTAGATCATAGTCTAACACTCACAAGTATTGGTCACCATTACTAGCACAACTGTTTACACTTCCTCTTGTTAGCCTCTTTCAATAATTTCTTTATAGCCTGTCATTTGGCCCCTTACAAATAGAGCCTATGTTATTATCCTTACTTTCTATAACCTACTCTGTGGAAATGATTTTGCATATGAAAATAAGAGATGATTTGACAATAGAAACTTTAAGTTGCTTAGTAGAAAGTGAGATTGGCCAGCAGACAATGGTATTGCTAATGTGCTTTTTCTTTATACTTCCTGTCCTCCAGAAAGGAAGTGATATTTCTCCCAAGCATTGTAAACCATATACACTATGGCTTGTCTAAGATATTTGGTGTATGGAGGAGGAATTAAAAGAAGATGGCATTTTGATGCATACTAAAACAAATAAAGGGATAATTAAATGCTTTACATGTTTTTGAATAAAATTTAAAATGTTTCAATGTAAAAGAAGTATAAGAGAAAAATATGCCAATCAATACTAGCAATACTGAAAAAATACTAGGAATACTAGAAATATTCTATTTTACTGCAATTCTCCATGAATTTATTAAAAAAATGTATTTTATTGAGAAACTTTGACAATATCAAAATCCCAAAAACCTGAGGGTGTATTGAATAAGTGATGAAGTGATGTGCATTTGTGTATATAAAAATGTATATATTTATGTATACACGCACATGTATGCATATGTATGTGTATGGACACATATATACTTAGACATATATATGTATGTGTCTACATATATCTTGGCCTTAACTTTTCAAAGTATTAAGGTACTAAATTTTAGATCAAATCTAACACCAAATAGAAGCGTTAAAGAAGAAAAAATGAAAAGTATTTGAATGGTTTGCTATTCAATTAAATTCTTTAACATATTTTTGACTCTCAGATTCTTAACTAAATTCGCTATGCACTTTCCAAAGTATATTGGGTAGATAAATGATTTAGAGCAGTTGCTGAAAAACAGAGATTTTTCTTTAAAAAATCTGACTCTACTCCTAGTGTCCCTCCCCACACAATAGCACACAAAGACACTGCATTTATTATAATTTGTACAGTTAGAAATATTTTTCTACAAATGTGAGTCTAGCCACAAAAAAATGAGAATAATGTGGGAAAATGTTTTTTCGCTTTTGGGACTTACTCCTCCAAGATTTCTAATAGACAGTTTAATTTGCAATGGAAAAAATACCATAACTATACAGGAATCCTGATTCTTGTGAGAATCTGTCCTATACCTAGGCCTCTTCTCTCTCGTACGCTCTCGCTTTCATCAAGCTAAGCATACATAACACGCACGTGTGTGTGAGCTGAATTTACGGTTTCAGAGATCACTAGCAGTATCCTTTGTGTGTGCATATAACTGGTATCTCTGTATGTACTGGACGCATGTGCATGTGTGTGTATCTTTTTTTACTTGATTTTATGAGAGATAACTCTACCCCCATCCTGGATATTTATTTAGTAATGTATGTCTAATTGTGTATGTGTAAGTAAATGATAGATTTAGGTAAAATTTTCTGTCAATTGCCTGTTTTCTTCACTTCACACCTGGGTTTTATAATCCCAAAGAAAGTTTCGCTACCTGTTCTACATTAAAAAGTGGCTTGGTTCTTCATATTCATAGATACTGATTGATATAATGACAAAAACTTCAAACGTGAATGATAAATTTATGGATACATCTTATGTGAGAAAGACTTTCAAGGATATCAAGCCAAAAGAATATCTCACTTTGTTAAGTAACTAACAAATATGTCACGTTCCATTCCATCTAAGAATGTTCAGGCCTGTGCAAGGAGCCTTAGAATGTGTTAAGAACAAAATATAAAGATTTTAAAATATAAAAATGCGCTGAACATCTCTAAAGAAGGCTCTTTTGAAACAACTATCCAATACTTAACTGTAGAAGAAAATATTTTTATTACAAATATTATCTTCCTTATACAATTTGGAAAAAAAGTCAAAACCTTAAATACCAAACCGTAGAGAATTATTTAGCTAAACTAAGGTATATCCACAGATAAATAGCATAGAAATGACATTTGTAAGAATTTTTACTGCCTTAAGGAAACTATTTCCATATGGTTTTTAGTGAAAGATGCAGTGTACAAAATTTTATTTATTTATTAATTTTCATAGTCAGAAAAACATAATGAAGTTTATCTCAGTGTTGTGTAGCTATGAGCTATTTGTTTCTATTTTTCTATATTACCTTATCTTAAATCCCCATATCGAGTATCTTACTTATATAATTTTAAAAAATGCTATTTTTAAAAAATATAAGAATAATTCAAATTGAAAAATTTTATATACCTCATAATTGAAAATTTATGCAGATAATAAAATTAAGGCATATTTTTATTTAAAGACCCCAGGGGTCTTGTAACCTTTCAGATTTTCAGATGAGAACTGTGATTCCCACAACATTTAGGTGTCTTATATGACTAGAATACTGACGTGTGACCTTCAGCCTCTTACCAATACTCACTCTTTGCTTGTAAAATGAATAGGATGCATCACAATGTTGTAGTAAAATATTTTTTCACTTAAAACAAAGATAAAAAATGCAAAGACCCTAAAGCAGTGCATGCAGCATAGCAGTTTTGTAACTAAGCATCACTTTTCTTCCTCCTAAGTTTCCATAGCTGCTTGATGATAAGGTTGGTATTACAATCTACATATTCTAAATTTTTGTTTACTATTTACTTACTAAAATTTTAGCTACAATATATTTATCTAGTATTATCACTTTATAAGCAATCATTATTTAGTACTTATTAAGTATTATTACTTAATAACTATTACTATTACTTATCACTAGTTACTATTTATTAAGCTAGGAGTTCACTTCAATGTTATATGTATTTCCTGTCAGTTTTTAGCTTTCAGGAAACTGAGGCACAAAGACGATAAATAATTACTCTAGGTTCTACATGAGTAAGAGCCACAACTAGGATTCAAATCAAATTCTTTTTTAAAGATTGGTAACTGAGCTAACATCTGTTGCCAATCTTCTTTTTGTTTTTTCTTCTCCCCAAAGCTCCACAGTACATAGTTGTATATTCTAGTTGTGAGTGCCTCTGGTTGTGCTATGTGGGACACTGCCTTAGGGTGGCCTGATGAGCGGTGCTAGGTCTGCGCCCAGGATCCAAACCGGTGAAAGCCTGCGCTGCCCAAGCAGAGCGCACAAACTGAACCACTCAGCCACAGGATCGGCCCCTCAAATCAAGTTCTGACTTTAATGGTCAGGTTCTTTCCACTGTGCCTCATTGTCTCCCGCCAAATCAGAGTCTGATGTTGTCCCTCCAAATATGTAAAGTGAATTGAGCAAGTGTCTGGTTGCTCTGATCAACAGGGTCAGACCAACTAGAAAAATGTCATCAATTATATATTCAAAACTATTTTGGTAGACCCACTTTTTAATTTCCTCAAGTTGCTTTTATTTTACTTTTAAAATAAAGCATAGAATCAGTGTTTGGAAAAAATGCAGGAAGAGGCTTATTTAGTTTTTCTCTAAGCTGGATGAGGGAGCATGAGTGGAACTGCTACAACATGACTACCAGAATCTATAACCTGGGCTCAAGGATGACTCGGAAGAGGGGTACCCTGCCTCTACCTCTACTTCTGTATTATGGAGATTTGTCTCTTCATCTGTGGTTCACAAATGCAAATTTATTTGTACGATATTGCCATTATAATTTGTCAAGACTACAGGTTTTTGAAAAGAGAATGATAACTGGAATAGGAGGGCTTTAGCAGATGATGTACAGAGTGTGTTGGCAAAAGATGAGACAATAATTACTTCCCCCCACTTCACAACCATAAAGTTACAATACAAATTTCTAAATAAGAAAAAAATCCCAAGTCATTGTCAATTGCTATGTGTGATATTGCAGGATGTAATATGACACTTTCTAAAACTGCATAATGCGAATTCAAAAAATTTCCACTGAAAATTACATTGCATTGACATGGAATTTTTTAAATGTTATTGGAGCTTCTAGAGAGCTAGCTTATTATAGATTCATCTCTTTATAAAGAAAATATGTCATTGGTAATTTGTTTTACTTTATAAACCTTTCTCTTCTCTACCTGGAAGAATAATGTAAAAGTTAAAAAAAAAAATTCAAAAGCAAAATAAAAGTAGCAGGATCCCACTGGGAGAAGCTGCAGCTGGCATTGTTATTCTCGACTGCTGGTGCATCCACATATTCTTTCCACTTCCCCTAGAAGAACAGGTTGTGCATGTAAGTGCTCATTGAGGAATATTACCCTGATTGATGAGAAGTAACATGAAATTAATTTTCAGATGCACCAAACACTTTATAGTGCAAGGCAACCTGCAGTTTTCTGGATAATCAATATCACTAGATGCCGTAATACCGTATCATACAAAGAATATGCTCAAAAAAAGGTGTTTGTACCATCTTCCATCTTCACGGAAGCCTGGGTTTACAGATCATTTTTAAATAGAAACTGATTTTGAAGCTTCTTGTGAAAAGAGATTGCATTGCCCAGGTAATTATAAACCAAGGAAATAGTCTGGGAATTATGCAAATCATCACATACAGATAAGAACATTAATATTAGGAGTCCATACTATTTTTAAGCAATAAAAATAGTGTAGTGTTTGCATTAGTTAGGACTCTTGTCTGTAAATGACAGAAATCCAACACAAATAAATTTTCTGCCTTGATTCCAAGGAGTGAGTGGAGTTGACTTCAGGAACAATTTGGGTCCAAGTATTCACATAGAGTCATAAGGGTCCTATCTCCTTTTTCTCCATTACTAAGCTCCTTCTTACTTTATTGGTATCTTCTGAGATGGGTGCTTTCTATGTAGTTTTAAAAATGACCTGTGAAAACTTGAAGTTATAATACTTGCAATTTCAAAAGGAAAGAAATACTCTTTCTTTCAGTAGCCACAGAAATCACCTCAAATGGCTTTCATTGACCTTGTTAGGTTATTGACAGAGACTCCTAAATTTCTTATCCCCATAACCATTTTTACTTCGTCTTTAGAAACAGAACCCTTAATCTTAGGTTGACGCATTGCTGCCCAGAATAAGTCATCACATTTCTCAACTCTCCTTGTACCTAGGTGTCTTCATGTGACTAAGTTCTGACCATAGAAATGCAAGCAGAAGTGTTATGTGGCACTTCCAGGAGGACTATTTAAAGGGAATTTTCTCAAAGTGGAAGGGCTTCTTCTTTGCCTTTCTGCTCTTTTTCCTTCGGACCTGCAAAGTGATGGCTCAAGCACTAGTTGTCATCTTGCACCATGAGGTGACTAAGAACAATGGAAGCCATTAGTTATGATGGTGGAACAGAATGATAAAAATCTGAGTTCCTGAGGACATTGCCTAGCCACCATACAATCCCTGTACTGCTGTCCTCCACACATTTAATGTTAAAGAAGAATAATCATCTATCAGGTTTAAGCTGTAAAGTCTTTTTTTTAAACATGAATAACATTACTACCATGGACCAATTGTGGTGTAGGGGAAGAGCCCCCCTACCCCCACCGGGTCATGTGGTCTTCCCCTATGATAGAAGAAGTAGTGATCCAAGAGTACCGGATTTACCAGGTGTGAGAATAATACTTTCAAAAGGACAAAAAAAAAAAAAAGCCAATAATAACCAATAATAGGTTTATATGTCTACTATGTTCATGTCAGCCAAAAAGTATGTGCCAGTAAATCCTACCTGCTATAGAAAACAAAGAAGAGACTATGTCCCCTCGTATCATCACCATTGAGGAACTCATACCAGAGAAGGAGCTTCAGAACATTTGCAAAGCAGCATATATAGGTATTCATTTCCATATGATGGTCCCAAGACATTGAGGGGATTTAGAGAGAGAGATCACAATTGTATAAAGTTGATTTAAAAAAAGAAAATAATGATTTCTACATAAAGAGGTTATGCTTTGATAGTTAACAGATGGTTATTCTGTCCACAAGAGAAGACAAGGTCTATAAAAGAGGTACTCCAGTTCTGACTCCTGTTCTAACTCTATGCTTCTGACTCCACGATGTTGTAATCTGGTATGCAAAGAAGCAAAGAGCTACACTGATGTCTGCTCAATTTCATTGTTCTCACAGTTCTTTTCCCCTCAGTGTTTCTATGACTCTATTTACTTTTGTGTAACAGAAGTTGTTGCATGCTAGCCAACTGTTTGTAATCATCACGTTTCCTGAACTGGAAGATGGAAAGTGGTGATTACAAAAGAACATTAGCAAGAACAACAAAAATTCCATATTCTCAATAATTCTTAAACCCCAAGCTAAAGTCTTCTTCCTAACTTTGCTGTAAATTGATTTTATGCATTATATTTTCAAATTGATAGCCAACTGAGTTTTATAACCTTCAGATGTAAATTTTCTAAGCCATTTTCTTCTGATCAGCAGGTGAATAAGACACATGGCAAATTTACAAGTAGTATTTCATTTTTTAAAGCAATAACTAAAACATTAGTTATAGTGAAACAGTATATAGTTTCAATTTGGTTAGATATCTATTGATTCATTAAAATATTAATTTTTTAGAATGTTTAATGTACAAAAGCTTCTCTCTCTGTATACACACAATAGACATCATTTCATATATTCATTGAAGAATTGAGCTTTTTCTCCAATAATATAATGTATTTATTTTGACCTATACCACAGAGCTAACCCAGAAAAAAAGAAATGTATTACATATGAAAGGCTTGTATATAACATATTTTAACTATTAAACATTGCTAGAAACATTTCAGTGGCATTCATTTATTTAAGATGTTCTTAGGAGAAAAAAATTATATAGAAAGTCTGAAAGCATCATTTAATTCACAGATTAAAATAAAACCTTTGGCACCACCAGGGAAGATGCAATTTTAGACAACCTTATAGTGTATAGTCTATATTTTGAATCACATACCTCGTAGTCAGAAAAAATATTGGTTTATTTGTATTTTTAGAGTGCCACCTTAAACTTTCAAAGGTATACTGTTTTAGGGGGAGCAAGGCCAACTGTATCTTTGTGTAAGAGAGACAGCAGATGATAGGAGATGAAATAACTGCGTTTGATGTTTTAGAAAATCCTATACTCTCATTACTACTTAAATCATCACGCCTGAAATAGAAAACAGATAATTGCATGTGAGCAAACTGAGATACAAATTTCTGTGACAGAATGAATATACGGGAACTTCAAATGCCAGATAAAAAAATCTCTGGAGATATGTATATATATGTGTATGTGCATGTGTGTGTATATATATATTTTAAACAGGGAATTCTGTTTCAGACTACCCTTCTGTAAAGAGCTGAGCATTCAGGGGCTAAACGAATGATACTTTATCGTGGAATAATTGTTTGGCTTTTCCAAAGTCCCTGTAGCTCTAATAGTGAAATCATTTTTAATTAAAATAAAATGAAATGTTCATATCTTAAATAAGTTTTCAGTTTGATGAGTTTCAACAATCTTATACTTGTAACAAACACCCAAAACAAGATCCAGAACATTTCCTTCCCCATGGAAAGTTCTCTCATGCAACTTTAGTCAATTCCTCTAACACTCCCCTCCACAACCACTAACTCCTTTGCCTCATCACAGAGTACCTTTGCATGTATTTGATTGTCATATAAATAGATTCATATAGGATGTATTCTTTCTCTTGTGAGTTTTCATTTGCATAAAATTTTTAAGATATTTCCAAGTTGTGTTAAGATTCATTATTTTTTTATACCTGAGTAGTTTTCAATTGCATAGATATATTCCAACTTGGATTATTTTAGAAGTGGTTATTATGAATAAAGCTGCTAAAACCATTCTTGTAAGAATTTATTTTGTGAACATTCATTTTCATTTTTCTTGGATGAATACTTAGGTGTAAAATTGCTGAGTTGTAGGGTAGATATACCTTTATTTTTATAAGAACCAGAATAGAGAGTTTCAGATCCTTTATATTCTTATGAAAATTTAGTGTGGTCTTTTAGATTTGAGCAATTCCAGTAGGTGTGTAGTGGTATCTCATTGTGGTTTGAATTTCCATTACTTTGATGATTAATAATTTGAGAACCTTTAGTTGCCATTAAAATATTTTTTTTTGTGAAGTAGTTTTTCAAGTCTTTTGCCGACTGATGTGTAAGATATCTAGGAATTTTTATGTATGTTGGATCTAAGTACTTTCCCAGATATGTATGTTGCAATTTATTTTACTACATCCCTTGCCTATTCATTTTCTTAATGATAACTTGTAAAGAATAAAATATTTTAATTTTGTTGAAGTCCAATTTACCGATTTTTCTTTTATTTTTAATGCTTTCTGTGTTCTATCCTACAAATCTTTGCCTTCTCCAAGATTATAAAAATATTTTCTAATATTCTAGAAGCTTTATATTATATTTATGATTATCTCAGATTAATTTTTGTGTATGGAGTAGGTTGGATTGAGATTTATGTTTTTCATATGAATAGCCACTTGTTTCAGCAATATTTGCTGCAAAGACTCCTTTCTCCATTAAATTGACTTGGGGCCTTTGTTGAAAATCAATTGACCATATGCACATGCTTATATTTCTGGTATCATTTTGTTTACTACTACACTCTCTTGGTTACTGTAGCTTTATAGTAACTCTTGAAATCAGGTACTGTAAATTCTCTAACTTCGTTCATCTTTTTCAGTATTGGTTGATTATTCTAGATCCTTTGCATTTCAATAGCTTTTTAGAATAATCTATTTCTTCAAAATAGATTACAATAATCTATTTTTTTCAAAAATAACTTGCTGAAAGTTTGATAGTGTTTGCATTAATTCTATATATTAACTTAGAGAAAATGTTAATAATTTTGAGTTTTCTGATCCGTAACATGATATACTGCTTCGTTTTCTTAGATGTTACTCAATTTCTGTCAACAATCTTTTATAGTTTTTCAGTATGAAGATCTCACACAAATTTCACCAGTTTTGTTGATACCATTGTAAAAGGTTTATTTTTTTGTTTTATTTTTCATTATTGCTAATATATAAAAATATAATTAAACATATGTACTGATCTTATATCCTATGACCTTCTCAGATTCACTTATAACTTCCAGTAGTTTGCAGATTCCTTTGGATTCCTTTTGAAATAAAGAGAAACTTATATCTCTCTTCCACTCCTGTTTTCTATTCCACTTCCCCAATTCTTGCTCCTCAAAGCATCACTGTCACCAGATTCTTTTACCTCGTTCAGAAAGAGCCCACGCATACACAAGCACCAATAGTGTTGCAGTATACACTACATACAGTTTTACGTGTTGGTGGTCCCTCATCCTACCAGTACAAAATCAAATTTGTACTAGTATCTGCAGTTCATGTGAAAACATATTAAACAAAGAAAACAAGTTTTCAAATGCTATATTTGTTTTCTCCATTTTTATAATACTAAAACATGAAATAATGCATGGTTCCAATGCTATTTAACAATATGAATTAATAGAAAACTCTACATATTGTGATCATTTTATATTGATTAGTCTAGCATATTGTATTAGAATGTGGAATCACATATATTTCATTCTACAATTAATTGTTTGGGCCAGTGATTTTCAATCTTGGCTGTTCATTGGAATTGCCAGACTAGCTTTAATAAAAATACTGTTGTCTGGGTTCCACCCCAGAGAGTCTGATTTTATTGATGTGGGATATGGACTGAGCAAAGGGATTTTTAAAAGTTCCCCAGGTAATTTTAATGTGTAGCCAATTTGAGAACTGCTCTTTTAGACCTTGCTCATACACTTTTGCTATTAAAATATAAAATATATTTATATATTTATTTATTTATATTTCCTCAAGGGAGATTTTAAATGCAGAAAACTCTATATAATTTGTATAGTTTGTATTTGTAATTTTTATAAGTAATGTCATGGATCAGAAAGTTAAATAACTTGGACACATAAAATCTGAATAACCTTACATAAGGCAATTAATCTTTCCACGTTACTGTTTCTGCATGCCCCAAATGGAAATTTTACCAAAAGAACTGTAACTTGTTCTTGTTAAGAAATAAGTTCAAATTTGTTTCAAACACAAAATATGATACAAATATTTAAACACAGGAAAAAAAAGAGTACAAATCAGATTTAGTGGGGGAAACCCTCAAAAACACATTATATTGATACTCAGTACCAATTGCTAACCTTTTGTAATTTTGGACAATTGCTTGGAGCCAGTATTGTAGTACTAGGTCACATGATCTACTTGTCTGATCCAGTCTGATCTTTCTTACATTCTTATATTCTAAAATTTTAAAACAGTATTTAAAAATAATGTAAGCAACACAAGGCAAGGAATAAACAAAACTAATGTTATACATAGAGTAGAATTTCAGAAGAGTTTAATTATCAAATGAAATAACTAAATAGTTCAGTACCAACTCCCATATTTTTAATGGTCATTATTTAAATTACAATCATCCTAACAGATTGACTGAGATGTGTGGTTGCTACATTAGAACTTCTGCAGATTTTAAGCCAATTTTTAAATCTCAAGGTAGGAATAACAGAGGCAAAAATGATATATTACAAACACAGTGCTTTAACACAGTACCACAATTAGGTTCTGAGTAAGCATTAGCAGCCAGGCAGGTGGGCAGGAAGAGAGGGAAACACAGGCAATAGATGTATACAAAATGTTTCTGGAGTAGGATCTGGATATAAAGCCCTCCTTTGCCATTTAATACCTTTGTAAGATTCGAGAAATTATTAAAACTCTTTGAAACATTTTTCTCATTTATTTAAACGAGTGTAATATACTTCTAGAGATGTTATGAAGATTGAGTGTGATCATATATATCGAAATGTTTAGCCAACAGGTAGACGGGATCCTCAATAGATATTCCTGATTTAATTTTCATAATTATACATAAATCATTTTTGCTTTCATAATTTTATTTGAATCTTAATTGTATAAGATGCATTTTGAAGTAAAGAGTAGAAACCACCAGCAAATAGCTTATCTTCTCCTTTAGTTATTTTACTAATCTGAGTTATTAAACACTTCACTTTCCATCTCCAAAATGGCTGAGAACAAGGGGTCAATCTAAGCATATGAAAGGGAAATGTGTCCTAAATTGTACATTGATGTTTATAATTTGATTATTTTTATGTGATTGAATTTATATCATCTTGATACTTTAGACCCTTGCTACTCAGTGTGTTTCATAGACCAAGGACAACATCATCACTAGAGAACTGTTAGAAATCCAGATCTACTCAATCACAATCTCCATTTTAGCAAAATTCCCAAGGGATTTTTATGAATGCACATTAAAGTTTAAGAAATACTGCTTTAGACTATACACAGTTAGCTATTACTCTTATGAAATTTAATATTATATGACCTAAACTTTAGATAAATGCTTACTGCATGCATTCTGATTTTGATTCACGGACACAATTAGATTTGCTGTGAAGAGAACTAAATCAGGAGTAAAACACAATTTTTTTTGATACTGGCTGTGTCGTCTAATGTAGTGAAAATCCGTCAAGTTCCTAAACTTCTGAGTCTCTGTTTTGTCATTTGCAAAGTGAAGGGCTAATTAATACCTCTCCTGCTACTCAACGGGATTGTTTAGAGTTCAAGTGAGATGACACTTTATTAATTTTCTAAGTCTGTGCATATTACTATAATCTATGAATTTAGAGCAACTGACCACAGGCAGATTATGAGTAAAGAATTCTTAGGGAAGAAGACGAGATGACAACCTCAGAGTTTGATTAATAATCATTTCTTTTTGCTGCTTTATAACAGAAAGAGAAGGTGGCTTAGGGAAGGAGTGTCCTAAAGAGAAGGGTAGTTTTGGATAATTTTGATTTTTTTTTAATTGATTGGTTTGTGTAGACTCTGTGTGGCTGGTCCGATCAATTGCTTTGTAATTAGCTTGCAGTGAAACCATGACCGATAACAACATAAAACAAGACAGAAAGATGAATTTTATTCAGCACTTGACTTCAGTTTTTCCTAGGGATGCTTCTCAGCTAATAACTGAATTAAGATGTGAGGAAATGTCATATGCCTTGGACTTGGCGTGGCTATAAGGATATCGTGAGGGATGTCTTCATGGAAGTCAACGATGCAAATTCTAGTTCTTTCCATTACAGATAAAAAGACATGTGGACCTCATGAATTCCAGTGTAAAAACAACAACTGTATTCCAGATCACTGGCGGTGTGATGGCCAAAATGATTGCAGTGATAATTCAGATGAAGAAAACTGTAGTAAGTAACTCTTGCTTGAGAACGTTGCAAGCTTGACAGCCTATTCAATAGGCAGGATAGCAATTTTTAGTTCAGTTACGGTATGAATTTGAACCTGTCTGTCTCGCAGCTCACATTTTTATAAATATATTCACATTTGGACAAGAATATTCAGACTAAATTGACCTGAATCTCAAATGGTAGAATTATTGAAAGGCTCATCTTGAGAGTTATTTTCTTACAGTTATCAGAATTGGTATGAAAGTATCATGAGATTTAATGCAACCCATTAGTATGCAATGAAGGAAGCCCTGATGCAAGTTCATACAAAGAGCTGAATGATTTGGAGATAGTACAAAACGTATCATCCTTTCACGGATGGTATTCATTTCATTTCAGTCTCAGATCTTTTGACACTGCAAATTCACCCATGAGCATCTTTTGGTGAAATATCATTTATTCTCTCTGGAGTGGTGAATGTCACATGGATTCAGGATGCTTTCTCTGAAAACAGAATAATACTATTATCATCATCTGCCTCCTGCATTTTTACATAATAAATTTCAAAAACAATAATTATCCAACAATTTTGTTTTCTAAAAAGTATGACAGTATGTAAAATTGTGACAGAGTCTCTATATTCTAGCATTAATTTCTGAACATATTTCTTACTGGCACCTTCTTACCCTGCTGTTTAAACAAAGAAAGCAATGTAATCATGTTTAAAATAAGATGACCACATTGCATTTATTAAATATTTATATTCTGCTACTTGAAAAAAGGATTTGATGATAACAATAATGTCTACTGTTCTACATTGAACTAAAAGCATTCATTTCCCAATGCACAGGAGATGAAATAGGAATTATTATACTAAAGCATAGGGTTATATTATATAAAAGCATACAATTAGTAGAGTCACAGCCTTATAAACCATTCGGATACTCAGTTTGCAAAATATTAACTAGTGTTTTGAATACCTTTCAAAATATAATTTGAGCAGTGTTTGAGCCTCAGGTACATTCAGTATGAAATCTCTGGATCATTATGATTATAGAGTATTCTGACTATAGGAACCTTATTACTCCCTTTCACATAGATATCTCCCAACTGATCATTCCCTTTAGAAAGGTAAAAAACATTACAGAGTCATTAGAGAGTTCTAGATTCTTTTAATAAAGAAATTTTTAAAAGTTTATGTAGCAGGTTTTCAGATCCTGTCCAGTGATTAAAATAAAAATCTAATGGAATGAGAGCGGATGAATGCAAGTGTAAATACAAAAAAGAAACAATTGTGTATATACCTTCAATTTAATTTATTTGTATTTCAGGGCTAAAATATACAGATAACTACTTAGCATAGTTTTGGATACATTTAATTAATTATCAGTAATATACCCAAGAGGAAATGTCCTATGACTGAAGGATATTAAGGACAAGAGAGGGTAGGTGAGAAGGCAACACTGGAGACTTACGTTTTGGAAAACCCTTTATTCCAGTGGTAATTGAAATTGTGTGAGAAGTCAGGTTAATGCTGTAGTAAGAAAAGAAGGAGAAGGAAGGGTTGAGACAGCCTACCTCTGAGTCTGCTGACATTTCCTAAGTGGCTCAATATCATTTTGCTGACATCTCCTAAAAGTCAGTCTTTGATGCATGAAAGCAAGGAGAAAGTATATTGCATCTCACTTGTCACTGTGGAAACTTAGTGATAAATCATTGAAGCCACAAAGCCCTTAAGAAAAAACAAGGAAAGTGGCTGCAGTATCAAGCATTGCAGTGTAAAATACCCAATTATGTGTGGTTCTCTTTTAGTTCCTATTCATTCTGAGCTTGTGGCCTAAGACAAGTAATATTGATGAATTTGCAGAGGAGAGATGACAATGAACAAGAATGGAGCATATTTTAGTTGTGACATGGAAGAATAGAAGGCACACAGAGGACAATATCAGAGTTGGGAACATGATAAACATGTAAGAATATGTAAGTGGAAGGATCAAGACATGTAGATAATTGAGTGGTGTTTGAAGATATAATCTTGAATAGGCCAGAAGACATGGGAAGGTTTAAACATTGAAAAATGCCAGCAGTTCTATATAACCAGAACCTGAGTCTATGAAGAGTGAGAAAATACAATATATCTATAGAGAGCACCAAGAGACGAGTCATATAGAAGTAAGCTTTAGAAAATATACTATTGCTGTATTAAAATGCTGCCAAGATATTGCACATTTCATATTGTCTATTGAAACTATTATAATTATATGTATAAAATTATCAAGAAACTATTCTAATTATATATATAATTATAATATATATTATATTATGACTATATATAGGCCTCACATAATTTTTTATATATATATAAAATTATAATACATAGAAATGAAAATAATATACCCAAGAGGGCAGTGGTATATTGTTATCATATTTTCTAAATATCATTAGTAAGTGGTACGCATGTTGGTTCACATTTGGTAGTTATTGTTAGCTATTATTAAGTAGTGAAACATATCAAAGATAGTAAATCAGCTTTATAGTTAAAAAATGACAGCAGCGTTTTTTTTTACATGGTTATATTCCAGCACCCAACACTTACTTGCATTCAGTTGCCTCACTCATTTCTTTTTTTTTTTTTTGAGTTCTTAATAGTTTACATCAATGTGAGATTTCAATTGTACATTATTTTCTTGACTGTCACCACAGAAGTGCTCCCCTTCACCCTCTGTGCCCACAACCACCTGCCCTCCCCTGGTAACCACTGAACTGTTTTCTTTGTCCATCTGTTTGTTCACATTCCACATATGAGTTGAATCATCTGGTATTTGTCTTTCCCAATCTGGCTTATTTCACTTAGCATAATTCCCTCCAGGTCCTTCCATGTTATTGCAAATGGAATGAATTTGTCTTTTTTATGGCTGAGTAGTATTCCATTGTATATATATATATATATATATATATATATATATATATATATATACACCACATCTTCTTTATCTATCATCAGTCAATGGGCACTTGGATTGTTTCCATGTCTTGGCTATTGTAAATAGCCATATGCTATTTGAACTGCATAGTTCAATGATATAGTGCTGCAATGAACATAGGGGTGCATATGTTACTTTGGATTGTTGATTTCAAGTTGTTTGGGTAGATATCCAGTAGCGGGATAGCTGGGTCGTATGGTTGTTCAATTTTCAGTTTTTTGAGGAATCTCTGTGCTGTTTTCCATAGTGGCTGCACCAGTTTGCATTCCCACCAGCAGTGTATGAGGGTTCCCTTTTTTCCACACCCTCTCCAACATTTGTTATTTTTAGTCTTAGTGACTATAGCTATTTTAGCAGGCGTAAGGTGGTATCTTAGTGTAGTTTTGATTTGCATTTCCCTGGTGATTACTGATGTTGAACACCTTTTCATTTGTTTATTGGCCATCTGTATATCTTCTTTGGAAAAATGTCTCTTCATATCCTCTGCCCATTTTTTGATTGGGCTGTTTGTTTTTTTATTGTTCAGTTGTGCGAGTTCCTCGTATATCATGGAGATTAACCCCTTGTCAGATATATGATTTGCAAATATTTTCTCCCAATTGGTGGGTTGTCTCTTTGTTTTGATCCTAGTTTCTTTTGCCTTGCAGAAGCTCTTTAGTCTGATGAACTCCCATTTGTTTATTTTTTCTTTTGTTTCCCTTATCTGAGAAGACATGGTATTTGAAAAGATCCTTTTAAGTTCAATGTCAAAGAATGTACTACCTATATTATCTTCCAGGAGTTTTATGGTTTCAGGACTTATCTTCAGGTCTTTGATCCATTTTGAGTTTATTTTTGTCTAGGGCATGAGATAATGGTCTACCTTCATTCTTTTGCGTGTGGCTGTCCAGTTTTCCCAACACCATTTATTGAAGAGACTGTCTTTTCTCCGTTGTATGTTCTTGGCACCTTTGTCGAAGATTAGCTGTCCATAGATGTGCAGTTTTATTTCTGGGCTTTCAGTTCTGTTCCATTGATCTGTGTGCCTGTTTCTGTACCAGTACTATACTGTTTTGATCACTATGATTTTGTAGTACATTTTGAAATCAGGGCTTGTGATACCTCCACCTTTGTTCTTTTTTCTCAGGATTGCCTTAGCAATTCAGGGTCTTTGGTTGTGCCATATGAATTTTAGGATTCTTTGTTCTATTTCTGTGAGGAATGTCCTTGGGGTTCTAACTGGGATTGCATTGAACATGTAGATTGTTTTGGGTAGTATGGACATTTTAACTATGTTTATTCCTCCAATCCATGTGCATGGAATCTCTTTCCATCTCTTTATGCCATTATCAATTTCTTTCAGTAATGTCTTATAGTTTTCGTTTAATAAGTCCTTCACCTCCTCGGTTAAATTTACTCCTAAGTACTTCATTCTTTTAGTTGCAGTTGTAAGTGGAATTTTATTCTTGAGTTTTCTTTCTATAAGTTCATTCTTACAGTATAAAAAAGCAACTGATTTTTATAAGTTGATTTTGTATCCTGCAACTTTACTATAATTGTTAATTATTTCTGTTAGTTTTCCAATGGATTATTTGGGGTTTTCTATATATAAGATTATGTCGTCTGCAAACAGTGAGAATTTCCCTTCTTCACTCTCTATTTGGATTCCTTTTATTCCTTTCTCTTGCTTAATTGCTCTGGCCAAAACCCCCAGTACTAAATTGAATAAGAGTGGTGACAGTGGACATCCTTGTCTTGTTCCTATTCTCATGGGGATAGTGTTCAGTTTTAGCCCATTGAGTATGATGTTGGCTGTGGGTTTGTCATATATGGCCTTTATTGTGTTGAGGTAATTTCCTTCTATTCTCATTTTGTTAATAGTTTTTATCATAAATGGCTGTTGGATCTTGTCAAATGCTTTCTCTGCATCTATTGAGATGATCATGTGGTTTGTATTCCTCAATTTGTTGATGTGGTGTATGACATTGATTGATTTGTGAATGTTGAACTATCCCTGTGTCCCTGGTATGAATCCCACTTCATCATGATGTATGATCCTTTTGATGAATTGCTGAATTTGGGTTTCCAAAATTTTGTTGAGGATTTTTGCATCTGTGTTCATCAGTGATATTGGCCTGCAGTCTTCCTTTGTTGTGTTGTCCTTATCAGGTTTTCGTATCAGAGTGATGTTGGCCTTGTAGAATGTATTCCACCTTCCCTAATTTTTTGGAATAGTTTGAGAAGGATAGGTATTAAATCCTCTCTGAAAGTTTGGCAGAATTCCCCAGGGAAGCTGCCTGGTCCAGGTGTTTTATTCTTTGGGATGCTTTTTTGTTGTTGTTGTTGTTTTGAGGAAGATTAGCCCTGAGCTAACATCTGCCGCCAATCCTCTTTTTGCTGAGGAGGACTGGCCCTAAGCTAACATCCATGCCCATCTTCTTCTACTTTATACGTGGGACGCCAACCACAGCATGGCTTTGTAAAACGGTGCCATGTCCTCACCCGGGATCCAAACAGGAGAACCCCAGGCCACCGAGAAGCGGAATGTGGGCATTTAACTGCTGCTCCACTGGGCTGGCCCCATTTGGGATGCTTTTGATTACTGTTTCAATCTCTTTCCTTGTGCTTGATCTATTCAGATTGTCTGTTTCTTCTTTAGTCAGCTTTAGGAGGTTGTAAGAGTCTATGAATTTATCTGTTTCCTCTAGATTATCCATTTTGTTGGCATATAATTTTTTGTAATATTCTCGTAATCCATTGTATTTCTGTGGTGTCTGTTATTATTTCTCCTCTTTCATTTCTAATTTTGTTTATCTGAGCTTTCTTTCTTTTTTTTTTGGAAGTCTGGCTAAGCGTTTGTCAATTTTATTTATTTTCTCAACGAACCAGCTCTTTGTTTCATTGATTCTTTCTACTGCCTTTTTTGTTTCAATAGCATTTATTTCTGCTCTGATTTTTATTATTTCTCTCCTGCTGACTTTGGGTTTTATTTGTTCTTCATTTTCTAATTCAGTTAGATGTAATTTGAGGTTGCTTATTTGGGATTTTTCTTGTTTGTTATGGTATGCCTGTATTGCGATGAATTTCCCTCTTAATACAGGCTTGTGCTGCATTCCATATGAGTTGTTATGGTATGCTATCATTTTCATTTGTCTCCAGATACTTTTTGATTTCTCCTTTGATTTATTCAATGATCCATTGCTTGTTCACTAGCATGTTGGTTAGTCGTCACATCTTTGTCCCTTTCTTGTAATTAGTTTCTAGCTTTATAACATTGTGATTGGAAAAGATGCTTGGTATCATTTCAATTTTCTTAAATTTATTGAGGCTTAACTTGGTCTATCCTTGAGAATGTTCCATGCACACTTGAGAAGAATGTGTATTCTACTGCTTTTGGATGGAGTGTTTTATATATGTCTGTAAAGTCCAACTGGTTTAGCTTTTCATTTAACTCCACTGTTTCCTTGTTGATTTTCTATCTGGATGACCTATCCATTGATGTGAGTGGAGTGTTGAGGTTCTCTACTATTATTGTATTATTGTTAACATCTTATTTTAGGTTTGTTAATAGTTGCTTCATGAACTTTGGTGTTCCTGTGTTGACTGCATATGTAAGTGTTATTTCTTCTTGATGGAGTGTCCCTTTGATCATTATATACTGCCCCTCTTTGTCTCTCTTTACCTTTCTTATCTTGAAGTGTACCTTGTCTGATATAAGCATTGCAACACCTGCTTTCTTTTGTTTGCCATTACCTTGCAGTATTGTCTTGCATCCCTTCACTCTGAGCCTGTGGTTGTCATTGGAGCTGAGATGTGTTTCCTGGAGGCAGCATATTAGTGGGTCTTGCTCTTTAATCCATCTCACCACTCTGTGTCTTTTTATTGGCAAACTCAATCTATTTACATTTAGGTTGATTATTGATGCAAAAGGGCTTAATGCTGTCATTTTATCACTCGTTTTCTGGTTTTCCTGCATTTTGTTTGTTTCTTGTCCTGTGTGTTTTGGTTTACCATTGAATTATGTAGTTTTTTATGATGTGTTTCTTTGTGTTCTCCTTATTTATAATTTGTGTCTCTGTTCTGCTTTTTTGTTTAGTGGTTACCCTGAGGTTTGTATTCAGAATCTTGTGTATGAGATAGTCCATTTTCTGATGGCCTCTAATTTCCTCAGTATAAACCAATTCACTTCCTTTCCTCCTCCCGTCCTATGTTGTTTTGATCACATCTGAGTCACACTTGTATTGCAACTTTGTGGTTGAAATGACCGGCTTATCTTTGTTTTTGCTGTTTCCTTCCCTTTACCTTAATGCTGTACTTGAGTATTTGCTATCCTATTCTGATTCTGTGTACCTATTTAACTCCTTTCTCTGTGTTTTGTGACCCCTTTCTCCCTTTTTTTTTTCAGGTATGAGGGTTTTCTTGAGGATTTCTTGTAGGGGGGGTCTCATGGCTACAAACTCCCTTAGCTTCTGTTTGTCTGGGAAAGTTTTTATTTCTCTGTCATATCTGAAGGATATTTTTGCTGGATAGACTATTCTCGGCTGAAAATTTTTGTCTTTTAAACATTTGAATATGTCATTCCATTCTCTCCTAGCTTGTAAGGTTTCTGCAGAGAAATCCACTGAAAGCCTGATAGGGGTTCCTTTGTACATTTTCTTCTTCTGCCTTGCTGCCCTTAGTATTCATTCTTAGTCATTCATTTTTGCCACTTTTACTACTATATTCCTTGAAGTAGGTCTTTTTACACTGACATATCTAGGAGACCTGGAAGACTCTTCCACATAGATTTCCCTCTCTTTCCCTAGGTTTGGGAAGTTCTCTGCTATTATTTCTTTAAACACGTTTTTCTGTTCCATTCTCCTTTTCTTCTCCTTCTGGAATATCTATAATTCTTATGTTGCAGTTCCTAATTTCTCAGAGACTTTCTTCATTTCTTTTTAGTCTTAG
Organism: Equus przewalskii; assembly: GCF_037783145.1. Taxonomy (NCBI): domain Eukaryota; kingdom Metazoa; phylum Chordata; class Mammalia; order Perissodactyla; family Equidae; genus Equus; species Equus przewalskii. The sequence continues at coordinate 23,203,670 of NC_091847.1, read as the reverse complement.
GTCTTTCTCCTCCTCTGTCTGGAGCATTCCATCATGTTTATCTTCAATTATGCTGATACACTCCTCTATGATGTCTACTCAAGCATTCAGGGAATCTGTATTTTGTTTTATCTCTTCCATTGTGTCTTTCATCTCTAATATTTCTGATTGATTCTTCTTTATTGTTTCAATCTCTTTTGTGAAGTAGCTCCTGAACTTTATGAATTGTTTCTCTACATTCTCTTTTACCTCATCAAGTTTTTTGATGATAGCTATTTTGAATTCATTGTCAATTAGATTACATATTTCTGTGTCATCAGGACTTAATTTTGGGTACTTGTCATTTTCTCTCTGGTGTGGAGATTTGATGTAGCGTTTGACATTGTTAGAGGAGGAGGTTCAGGTCTTTTGCATTCTGATATTGTTTGGTTGTGGTTGCCACCTATCACCTCTGGGTGGGGGTCAAGAGCCATGTATTCTGAGCTCTCTGCCTTCAGCCGACATCCGACATCCGTGGTGGTGGAGCAGTGGAGGGTGGGGGCAGGAGGGGCATTTTATCCTGTGTGCTCTTGGGTTTTCTCACTCTGCTCTTGCTATGTAGTCTGCTAGGGTATTGGCTTGATGAGGGCACACCCCCTCCTGCCCCCCACCCCGTGAAAGCTCTCGCCTGGGAGAGGGCTTCCTTCTAGGCTGTATGGGTCCTTGGTGGTGGTCCTTAATGTTCCCAGGAATGCACATCCCCTCCCCCATTCCTTCCCTCATGGAGTGTCCCGTGGTCTTGGATGGCACTCTTTAGGGGAGGGAGTGAAGTTCTCTCTTACCCCATTCCAGCTCCTCCAAGGGGGGTTCCAGCCCCTCCACCCTTGTTGTATGGCGGCATGTCTCTCCAACATTTTTGTGCTGTGTTACAATGTCCTCCGTTAGAGTATGGATTCCCCTTTTCATTGTATGTTGGAAGGGAGAGAGTCCCAGGCAAGTTCACTCCACCATGATGCTGGTGTCACTCCTCACTCATTTCTTTATCACATTTATCTGAGTTCTTATTTAAATATCTGGAGATAGTCTATGGAGTAGAGCTATGTCCCAGAGTCTAGCACAGTCCCTGAGATCTATTATAATATTAGTAATGTATTTCTTTAATTGCTTTTGGACTTCTTTTTTTCATAAATCTGATTTAGTGAATTTACTTTTTAAATTGTTTTGGAAACACTCCAGGCATAGATATGGGAGGAGTATGCATAGTAGTGGAACAGTTAACTGCCAGCTATGTTTTAAATTGAGTATAGTTTCTACTTCTTTATGTCTACATATGATAATTAGTCCATTGTCATTGCATCATCATCTGCTGTTCATTTCCCTTGTTAAGTGTTCAGCAGGGACATTTTGCTTCAGCTGTGATTTCTGCTCTTAAAAATAATAAAATCTCATTGTTACTGCAGGTTTTTTGTAATCTGGATCAAAGGTTTGGAAATATTTTAGACATCTCAACAGCTATACTACTTTTATCAGCAAGAAGTATTATATATACAGCATGTATGCCTTCTAAGTAATTGATGTGCAAAATAAATTACTTCATATCTTTGTATTATTAAGAAATAACTTATAATCCAATGGATTTAAAAGTACCAAGTAATTTGATCAACTAGATTAAGGTTTATGTAGAGAAACAAGCTGCATGTGCCTTATTTGAATTTCTAGTACTTTCGCACTGAATTTATATCAGAAGATTATTTGTATAGCATGTCAGTTATACTAATTGTATTCTAAAAATTCTCCTCAGATGCTCACACCCACATTCATATAACTTTTGAACTTATCTTCAAGGGTTTATGATAATATGCTCAGCAGAGAAATTGGAGTCTGGAAGCCTTTCTGTGCTGCCACTAACTAGCTTTGAAAGTCACTTTTATTTTCTGAACTTAGTTTCTTGGATTTTGTGCAAGATGGCTTCCAAAACTCTTTTCAAGTCTGAGGCTGTGTGTTTTTGCCTCCATTAGTATTGAAGGAAGTGACCAGTCTGTATGATGCTCCTATTTTTTATTCTTATTATAGAATCCAGATCAGCTTTCCAAAACATGCCCTATGAAGACTACTTGGTTGTTGATTTGGCATGTTTGGATGATGTTTCTGGAAAACCTTGTTAATTGTCCATGTATGGGATTCTTTATTTATTCTAGGGCTGGGGAATAAGTAATATTGGGGAAAGTTAGTATGGGAAAAATATTTTAGGAATAATGCGGAAATTGGCACATTCAAATTTTCTTTCCAGATGGGTTTTCTTCCAAGCATAGTCATTTTTTTGTTCTTTTGTACAAGGAAAATGCTGACTATCATATCAAGGTCTAAAAATTAGTCTTTTCCTTATCCAGAAAAGATCAAAGTTAAGATGATCAATAAGAGAATACAATCTCTTAGAAACTTCTCTCATAACTGAATTACATTTTCCTCAAGAGAGAGCTTTTTTTGAAATATTTGGTAGCAAAAGATTCTGAGGCATATAGATAAAAGTTAAAAACAAACTAGCTACCCCATTCCTTGATGACATTTATGTATGTATAAATAATTCATGATTATTATTCAGAAATAGATTCGCTGGTATTTTAAAAAACATGATAGAAACATACAGAATTTCCATTTGCACTGAAAAAACCTTTTCCCAACAAATCCCTCAATTCCTCTGCCCCCATTTTGAAACAGAATAATTAACAATGTTAGGACAAGTCTCTATGGAACAAGTGTTCGATGGAGTTGTTGGGCAAATACCTTGAATTACTGACTATATGACTTTTATAACCTTACCTCAGCAACATCCAAACCTCCCTATGGCAAGGTGTGTCAAAACCTGTGAAGTCACTGCTGTTTAGTGCAAGATGAACACACTCACTTTTAATTAGGATAAAGGCAAATTAGAATGTAAAAGGAAGAATTATCCTGTTCAGATACCCCCATACCCATGAAATTAAATGTTTCTACTGCTGTTTTTTAATCATCTAAGTATATTATTTTTTAATGAAAATCTTTTTTGATTGTTCTTTTCCATTGTTAAAAAATTGAGCATTAATTTATTAATTTAGTTATAGTAATAATTAGAAATATTATTATAATATAACTATAATGCATAAATATAATTATAAATATTATAATTATTATAATTCATTACTTTATAAATTTCACTATAATTCCTTTTCCCTAAGAATAAAGCTGCATGTGTCTGCAAACAGAAGGGGAGTGAAACGGCTTCAGTATGGAGGAATGATAAGAGAAAAAAGATTCTCTTTTATTATTGCCAAGTGAAATAGACATTGCTAGCCACATGCCTTAGACGAGTTAACTTGACTTCTCAGGGTTTTAACATTAACCTCTGTAATATGTGAGCACTTATTACTTCTTCAGGGGTATGGGAGGCAATGCTATGGCCTAGTAGTAAAAAGTACAGGCCCTGGTATCAGGTTGTCTAGGTTCAAGTTCAATGCTAGCTCTTCTGCCTGCTGGGTGATTTGGAATAAATTCCTCATCCTCTCTGTGCCTCAGTTTGCTCACCTAAAAAAGAGTCCAATAATAGCAGCTACCTTACAGAGTTGTTAGAAGTTGCATACACTTAGCATTAACTTCACCTAGTGTGCCTAACAACAAAACAATTAGCAGCTGGTAGTCACTATTATTGTTACAATTAGTAATATTGTATTAATAAAGTTTTTTTTAAGATTAAAGAATAAAATATGTAAATATGGCACAAAGACAAAAAGAGAAACTGCTATTGTCATGCTCACTTAAACAAAGGAGTTTTGAGACATGAAGGGGGTCCTCCAGGTAGTGGCTTTTCCCATTTTACTCAATAGTATCTTGTCTTATTCATAGCCTGAAGTTCACATTTTATAATAAAGTGACTCACAGAGCAAAACTAAATGCTCCAATACGTGTTACACTGTCTGCGGTTCTTCCAATGTTGTCAGAAGAGATCTTTATATGGAAATGTAGGCGCCTTCATGGTAGCCAACATTTAAGAGGTTGCCCTATAGCTGGAAAACAAGAGATTGTAAAGAGTAATATTCAAATGCAGGCTGAATTATTCACAATCTGTATGCAGAAAATTCAACTTCAGATGGATGTTCCTTAAATTTAATTTCTCTTACCTATTCCCCCTTTTTTTGAATAAGAATATTACTGTGTGTGAGACAGCTGTAAATATAGACAATAAGCAGAGAAAACAAGAAGGGTCTTTCATCATCCCAGACAGCAATTCTATTTAGAGAACAAAAACTAAACAAGAGCTGATCTCCAGCAGTCGTGTTGATTAGTTGCAAGAACAAATTTCTGAAATCTTCTTTCATTGTCGAGATGAAACATATTCCACATGGGAGTTAAGCCAAGTAGCAAGTCATACTATTTGGCTTATGTCATATGTGGAATATGGTGAAGCATAATTAAATCAGCAACTGGCTAATTATCTAAAATGACTGGTAAATGATATAGGACATAAGCAAACAATAGCATAAACAAGTAGGCAGTTTTCAAAAACAAGTCTCCTTCTGCCTCTTCAACCATTACCCACAGAGGCATGTCCAGTAATACTACTATATACCTTTCTTGTCCTATGAACTCTGGATTTTCTGGGGACAAGATCAAAGAATTAGAAGGTCATTAGAATACATAATAAAAAGTCAAGAACCAAAAGTTAGACTTACTCCTCTGTTAATAAATAGCCCCTTTGGTACACAGAGTCATAAAATGTCTTACTTAAAGAAAATACATAAAATGACTTAGAATTCCAACAACTGGAAAACCCTATTATTATGCAATAATATGTAGATTTTCATGTGTTTTATTTTACGTTTCTGCTGTATTTTTATTAAACAGTAGGCTATCTTTTGTCTTTTTTTCAATTTGTTTCTGTAATGCCACTTTCTATTTATGACTTTAAAAATAAATTCAGAAAATAAGTATATTATGTATGATTGATGCTTCATGAAACATTTTTCCTAAGCAATTTATGGGTTCTGCTTGGATAACCTCTTTTTCTTTAATGCCACCTCATGCTGGAAGTCATATAAATTTTAGAATTCAGTTGCATGTAATAGAATAACCCTGTGCTATTTTTCTGTCCCCAGAGCCACAGACCTGTACATTGAAAGATTTTCTCTGTGCCAATGGGGACTGTGTTTCTTCAAGGTTTTGGTGTGATGGAGATTTTGACTGTGCAGATGGCTCTGATGAGGTAGGCATCTTTAAAAAATCAAAAAAAAAGAAAGTGATTCTGTAGAATATATTTATAATAATTATTATTATTCAGTCCAATGAGTGTGACAAGGACAGCTCTGAAATGCACTTTGCTCCTGACACACTGAGATAAGTATTATATCTAAGTGCTGTGCTGCACACACTCAGCACAGGGAATAGCTCTTGTGCTTCTATTGACAGTTAATTTTAGTCTGTTTTACCTCCAGTGGTGAATGACTGGATTGGGAATAGGATGTTTGGAAACCCTATTCCCTATAGCTGATGCCCTTGCCATCTGTGAATTTGTCCATAAATTTGCTGCAGTATTTATAGTCAAGACTAATATTTTTATGCATTTTAAACAGTTTCTTCTCCCCAGTCTTTTTCTTCAATAAATATGGTCTTATAGTCTTCTATGTGGGTCATCAATTTCCATGAAACCACAGGTTTAGCTTTGTTTAGATGATGAATCACAGTCCATTTATAATAAGGCCTATGTACACATGGCTTAAGTGAAAAAGTTTAGAATTTCTCTGGATAATTCTGTAAACTTACATTGTGCTAACATTTATAATTCTTCATATAATTCATTGTTTATGCAACTGTACATGTCTGTTTCAGCTATTAATTACTCTATGAAGCTTTAAAAATAATACATGGCACGTGGTTGTATTTTTTATCAATCAAATCTAAAATGACCCCAAGCTGTCGCTTTCCAATATCAGGAAGATGATGGCCCAATAATAGTCACTTTTCATGATTTTCTCTATTAATGATTTTCCATGTTAATATCAGGATCACAGGAGTTGCGCAAATCAAGTCCAGTCAGAGATGAAGGAAAAACAAAGTCTTCAGTCTTCAGTGTCCACCGTGGCCCCTTCTGGTTGACATGCAGATATACTTACCTAACTCCTCATAAAGGTCCTCTCACTGGCAATAGGCTTGGCCAGAGAGAATCTTCCTTGGTGCTCTAGAGGTTTCTGTGTTTCAGGTCCAGCTTGCTTAGATAGCCACTGATTTCCTGCCGCTTTGAGAGACACTGCAGGTCTGTACTCTTTACACAACCCACACAAACTAGTTCTCTCCAAACCTTCAGACTTTCTTATTAGGATTGGACAATTCTCCATTCTCTCATTTTCTTGGAAAAGTCTCCATAATCACATTCGGGAGCCTAGATTTTGGAAACCAATGTGCATTTAACTTTACACTTAAAGGTCATAAAACCTAAATCTTGAGGTTGCAAAGGTCTCTCAGGAGAAGTTGAAAAAATACTACTCCTATTCATGAGGCTATTCACAAAACAAGTCAAAACAAACTTTTAAAAAAATCCTCAGGGGAATTAAATTCTTACATCGCTCAGCTACATACTTACTTAGTATCCATTTATTCGAAAATTATATTGAATATTCCCAGTCAGGAAAATATATTGTGTAAACTCATTCACATCGTAAAACTGTTTTAATTTTGTTTTCTTTTCAAAATATATTCCACCAGCCCTGTGTAATCTGTGAAACATCAAGAGGTGGGGATCTATTGCTTAAGGCTTATGATTTCACCTTGCATGTTATTCACTAGATGTCCAAGGGACATATACAGAATCAAGCACTTCCTTTTCAAAATCTTATTTATGTGAAAGTAGATATCCTTATTAACACTATTTCTCTCATGCCATAAGTTCAGGAACGTAGTTTTTTGATGGCTGAATATATCTACGTTATGCAGACATTTTCATAATGCCCCTAGGGAATAAAATTAACTCTATCAAAGGTAGTCTTTCTCTACATTAACAGATACTTAGTATAGACTATATGCAATGAAGTGGCTAACACTGTAGGCAGCTGATTTCTATTTTCTTTCTAAAGTCTAGAATGACAGGTTGCATTGACAAAAACAAACAAAGAAGGAAACAAACAAAAACATGAACTGAACAAATGACTGGAGAGCAGAAACACATACAAGATACTCTCATATTAGGAACAAAAAAGAAAATTGTAAGGACAAATTTTTGTATGAATGTGATAATTAATTTGCTAATATGCAGTCAAAACAATAAAAAAAATCCCCAAAACTTGAATCAATGTAATTGCACATCAAGTTAGAGCATACACAGAGAAGAATTATTTAAAGTGACTTTAAAATATAAAATTTGGCCTCTGCATCCAGTACGAGATGTTGTAAGAAATGCAAGGGAATCTTAAACTGTATTTATACAGTTATTGTTAATAGTAATATTGGTTTTGTTAATTTGAAAATCATACATATTGAGAGTAGGACAGTTCAAATGCTCAATTATGTTAATATTATAAGCATTCAAAAAATTTAAACAAAAGAAAGGAGACACAAATGTAGAAACAAAAATGTAAGTAAAAATCTTGCACTATTAAATTCTAAAGAGTCAGTATGAGATCTTGATTCATCTTTCACTTTCAAATAAGAAATGATTTTTTGATAATTTTGTTATATTGTTAGTTTTCTGATTCTATTGTTCTTATGTTAAAATAATCCAGAATATAAATAAGTTGGGTGGAGAATGAATGAAACATGAATAGTGAAGCATTGATAACTATTAAACATCCATGCTGGGCATAGGGGGCTCATTATTCTATTCTATTTTTATGTATGTTTGTAAATGTTTAAAATAACAACTAAATACCCTACAAATACACACACACACACACACGCACACATAAACACACATATGTATATCAACTATAATGTAATTTGTTGTAAATTGAAATCTGATGACAGAAAAAGTGCCTGGAAGTACCACTTTCTGTATTGTTGTCAATACAGATACACCAATGCTATTGGTTCTTGAGCTCTTCTACTTAAATTTGCCTTATTGCTGAGATTATGTTCATTAATTAATTAACAGTTATGTTCATTAATTCTACAAATATATACTGAGCAGTTGTTACAATCGTGGTACAGTATTAGATATTTGGCTCATAGACAGACATGATCCTTATCCATACAAAGGGACATGATCCTTATCCTTGTGGAGCTTAATTAAATGAGATTTTAATTTATATTCCTTGTTTTCCTCATTTACTACTTCATTCATTCATTCAGCAGGTTTTTTAGAATGTTTACTATGTCCCAGGCACAATGCTGAGCATGGGAGTACAGTGGTGAACAGTACATATGAAATCCTTTCTCTTGACCAGTGGATGGGCTATTTCTCCACAATTTTTCACACCATTCACTGTTGCATACCTTACCCCCCAAATACACCACATTTATAATTGTCCTTACATATGAAAAGCTTTTTCTTAGGTAGTTACATTTCTGTTAAAACTTCTTCTGTGAAACCTTTCCTAAATACCATAAGAAACCGTATCTTTAAAACCATATCTATTTATTTTGACAGTTAATGTATTGTATTGCAATCATTGGTTTAGGTGCTGGCCTTTCCTACCAGTGTATGAGTTTGTCAATTACAGGGAGTAAATCTTAGTTTCCTTGTATTCTTATCGAGGAAACTCTCTGGCAAATGGTAAACCCTCAATACTTGGGGAAAGAAGGGAAGAAGAAAATCAATTGTATAGCAGGTAGTCTAATTAAACTGCCATCAGTAAAGAGAAAATTACAGGAATTTAGAAAGTAAACTTTCCTTGCTTACATGGGGATGAAACTGGGAAGAAGCAGGGAGTAACAGTTCAACATGCTTCACTCACTGGGAGTTTCACAAGCTGTGAGAGTGTTGCACCTTTTGTAGAAGGAACAGACCAGTACATTTTGGTAGGAATAGAAATTTCTTAACAACAGGAAAACATCGTCCCAGCAGGACATTTCATTGGAACATCTCATTTTATCTAGAGTTGTCAGACCCAAGGAAGGTAAATTTCTGGAGGATCCCTTTCATTGAACTTATATAAAAAATTGAAAGATCCCCAAAGTAAATCTACTATCTTGTTTGACTTACAGAAAAAATCTATATGTGAGCTAGCTGAAATGAAAATTGTGACAGTTCATTTCACAGTTCTTTAGGAACAGATGTCAGAAGACAGAGGATTATGAATAGCGACTAAACTGTAAAGGGACAGATACAGAGGAAAAGAGATGGGGAGAAAGGAAAAGAAAGAACACCAGGGGAAGTTTTGTCAGTGCAGAACAGATTTGCCTGAAGATTCTTGTTTGTTTCACATTCCATCCTCCTACCCTACTCCCAAGGAACTGGATGTATTTGCTTAGAAATAAATTTTTAACTCTTTTGTTTCCCCACAATCTTCCTTCTCACCTACAATTATTAAAATTACATTACCATAACTGTCTCTTGAAGAATGATGTACTCAGAGCAATTTAATTAGTATACAGAAGCCGTGGGATTTACATTCTTTTTTCATTTCTCTGTTTTATTATAACTCACAGAGACAAATAAAAGTGGAAAATTGTAATAATTATGCTATATAGCAATGGGCTTAAATATGACCATCTGAGCTTCTTGTATGTGGCAGACATGGTATCTACACTTCTAGCTTTCTATGAATAAGGTTTCTAGCTGTCTTTTGGGTTATATTTCTTTAAAAATTTGCTTTTTATTACATCTTTGTTATTTTTGACAGAGAAATTGTGAAACAAGTTGTTCCAAAGATCAGTTCCAGTGCTCCAATGGTCAGTGTATATCAGCAAAATGGAAATGTGATGGCCATGAAGACTGTAAATATGGAGAAGATGAGAAAAACTGTGAGCCAGGTAAAATGATTGAGCTGATATTTAATTTGATATTTTAACTTGATGGAATTTAAATTTAAGCAATGATATGCAGAAAACAGTGGCAAATGCATGCACCTATATACTGTTTTTAAAAACAGTCTGAAATACCTGTAGATAAATTAATTGTTGTGCCCTTTATATACTTTGAAAGTGTTTTGGCAAATAAGAGCATTGCTATGTTCAGGATCCAAGCATTACTCCCCAAATTTTGATTTTCTGGTTTTTGTATCTTTCCACACCATTTGGAATTGATTTTCCAAGGCAGAAAAATGAAATGTGTTGAAACTCTAAGTACTATAAAAATGAGGTTTTCAGTTATGGAAATTAAAGTTATGAAACAGAATGTAGTAGTTTCGATGTGATACCAACTGAGAAAAAGCATAAGTGGATCATTTCTATTTACATCTTGGTTCAAAGTCAAAATAAAATTAAGAAGCAAAACCAGAGTATAGGGAAAAAACCACCCAATTTATTCATTTCTATTCCTTAAATATGACTATATAAACATGCTTATTAAAATTTAATTTGTATACTTAGATATTTTAATAAAATTGTCTGATAGAAAAAAATTACTGGGCGAAAATCATACTATACCCTACATGTAACCATGAAACCATTACCTTGAGAGTCTAGGCCAGAGTATAAGGCACACACATTACCATATCCTAGTACTGTCCCATGGTCCATGTTGCTAATTGATGACATCTTTTTTTTTTACTGAATCCAGACATGTTCTCAGATCCCTTATTAATACAGATATCTAGGCAAACACTCCAATTAAAAGGAATTAAAACTCAAGGATAAAGCCTTTTAGCATCCCTGGACTAAGCATTTCAGACCACAAAGTCATTATGCTAGTACATTTGGCTACCTAGTGGTCTAGTACGAGGCCAAGAATGCCAGAGGTTTGAATGCAAGCACAGCAGACTCAGACCCATAGACAAAGGAAGCTGTCATAATTAGTGTGTCAATTAATTATGTTGGATACTGGTACTAACTTATTTATTCACATGTTATTTTTATTTTCTGGATCATACAGGAATTCTTCACATTCTATAGACTCTGTTAATTATACATATATTCATGTTTAAAACCTGAAAACAAAAATAATTCTTAAAACTTATGCAAATATGACATTTATGTCAGCGTAGCCACACAGATATCTTGGGGTCTATGAGACCACGCCAAGGTTGCCACTTTTAGCTTTATACAAGACATATATGAATTAACATTCCCAAGGGTCACTAAATCCTATTACAGTTTTGAAAATAACTTGAGGCTTTTTTCTTTTAAATAATTTAATTTAAAATTGTGAAAAATTCATTTAACTCTTCAAAATCAAATGGATGGAGTATGTAGAGTTTTTTCCCTCTCTTTCTTTAGTCTAGTGAGTTGAATACTTACTGAACAGGTCATTACATCATTGAGGTGTGTTTCATGCAGTCCAATAATATTGTAAAGCTCATTTGAAATGAAGGTTTAATATCAGATATTCAATATAGTTTAAATAATATAAACTATTTTTTTTAAAGATTTTATTTTTTCCTTTTTCTCCCCAAAGCCCCCCGGTACATAGTTGTATATTCTTAGTTGTGGGTCCTTCTAGTTGTGACATGTGGGACGCTGCCTCAGCGTGGCTCGATGAGCAGTGCCATGTCCGGGCCCAGGATTCGAACCAACGAAACACTGGGCTGCCTGCAGCAGAGCGCGCGAACTTAACCACTCGGCCACGGGGCCAGCCCCTAATATAAACTATTTTTATTCCTACTTATGACATTTTTTATATGCTTATCCATGTTTTTATCTATCAAACCACTCATTCTTTTTACTGAATCTAAATCTCAACTTTATAATTATATTCAGCTTCTCCTACTTGCTCATCAAGTGAATATATATGTGCCAGTGGCGGATGTATTTCAGCATCTTTGAAATGCAATGGAGAATATGATTGTGCTGATGGTTCAGATGAGGTAAAAATCTATCATTTGATTAAATTCTCTGAATTACATTAATTAGGTTTGAGAAAGAAAATGTAATGAGAATAGAATAAAGAGACAGAATCTTGATTCTTAGCATTAAATGTTAGAACAAATACATTGAACATAATAATTTCAACAAATACTTGAATCTTCCTGCTGTTCATATACCCATAAACTTCATTGTCATTTGTAAGGGTTATATTCATCAAATCAAAATAAAGGAAAGCCCACAGTGTAATAAATCTCCAGCATTGTCAGCTGCACGTTGACTGTGCCTGTGACTGTATCATTATCATTAATGAAAACTGCAGTGCTCATTTGTGTTTGAACAGATGGACTGTGTGACTGAATGCAAGGAAGATCAGTTTCGATGCAGAAATAAGGCCCACTGTATTCCAATTAGATGGCTGTGTGATGGAATTCATGACTGTGTGGATGGCAGTGATGAAGAGAACTGTGATCGAGGTAAGGTATTTGTGTGTGTGTGTGTGTTTGTGCGTGTGTGTGTGCACATGTGCCTGTAAATAAGAGAATGGCCATTAAGGGGCCGTGCAGAATATAGAGTGTGCTAGAGGCAGAGGACAGGATCATTACATGATTCTCTTTACTCTTTCTAGTTTCATTACATAATAGCCTGTTCTAAATAAATGAAATCTGAATCATTTTCAGACAGAGTATAATGTCAATCTTTGTATGACAGAGGCAACCAGAATGCAAGTCTTTATTGAGTGCCTACCATGAGCATGTCTTTGGACTAGATGTGGGGTCAGGGGTAGGGATACAAGAAGAATGCAGGGAACACAGCCACTGGAACTATTAGTACAAAAATGTTTTCTGATATGTTTCTCTTCCACATTGCTTTCCTTACTCTGAAAGAATAGAGACAACAGATATACTATATTACACATATTCAAATGCCAGCTCGTATATAGGTTGTAGGTTGTGCCCCAAATTTCCTTCTTGCCATATGGTTGAGAAAATGACCCACGTTTTTTGTCATTCTGGAGGACAACTTTCAGTTTTGTAGTATATTGTTTTCCAGCTGTGTGAAAATATTTCCTAACAGATAACGAGTTTTTAGTTGTAAATCACCACATTACAAGCAGCAATTGTTACTACTTTAGAGTTAATGAGATGAAAGCAAAAAGATTACGGGCTGAAGCTTAAAATGACCATAAATCATGTAATTTTTATTGTTTTCATAATGTTAAATATGTTGTTTAAATGCAAAATTTCTTTTAACCTGCTTCCAAAAGTCTCTCAATGGACTTGACATTTCAGAATATTTGGAACATCATCAATAAAGATGATACTAGATATTGACATATGTTGCAAGGCATTTGAACAGGCATGTAGGGTTTCTACAGTTTAAGCGTATCTAAAATATTTACTTCTGTAAATATCTAGTCACTCACGGAAAAATATCTCCTACTTTCTTTAATATTAGATCAAACCTTTGTGAGTTGCTAATATCTCCATCCCAGATCTGATATAAGTGTTGCTATTTTCAGCAGAAGAAATCCTAGTTTTCATTTGGAATCTGCAGTGCATTATAAAGAGCCATAAAAGGTTAAACTTCCATAAGGCTGTTTCTACTTTTGGTTAAGTTCTCACACTCCTGTAATTGAGCACTGTAGAGATAGCAAACTTTGTGAACATTCTGGCACCAACAACTCTTATATTCAAAGACTTTGGGACAACAATTAAGTTAATTTATCTTTTTCCGTTTTCTGGCTAATAAGCTTCATCTTCTCAACTTCAGTCGCCGTCACCAGTCTGATTCTTTCTCTCACTGGTTCCGGCCCGGACTCATGCAATACTATCTTATTGGTCTCCAGTACATCCTACTCACTGACTCTTACCAGGTTTATCTTATTTAAATGTAACTCTGATTATGTCAATCTTTACTCAAAGCCTTCCTTCCTGGCTACATACAAATAACTCAACCTGGCAGTCAGGGTGACAAGAGAGTGATCCCATTTTACCTTCCCAGTCATATTCTACTACTCCTTTTTATGTATTATATGTGCTGGTCAAACTGGAAGATAATATTCTAGCAATATCCTCTATGCTTTTCAACATCTTTCCTTAATCTTCTGCCCTTTCTACTATCTTAACATAATTGTCAATAAAAACTGTATCTATCCTTTCATGTCCATCTCAGTTACTACTGTCCAAATGGCAGTCTTTTTTGAACTTTCCCTAGCAACCCTTTGATTGCGCTCCAGTTGTCAAAATCTTCCTTCTAATGTAATTACTTCTGTATTATTTGACAAAATTTCCCCTGTTGGAATGTGAGTTTCTTGATGCCAAAAATCAGGGATGCAAACAGAACAAGGAAATACTTTCAGGCAGTGGGATCTTTATGTACAAAGACATGGAGGTGAGAGATACGTTAACTATTTAGGAACAACAAGTAATTAAGGATTCATGCTATAGAACTTGGTTTTAATATTAAGCATAATGAGAAGTTTTCCAAGGCTTTTAAGCAGTCTTCAAGTATTAATAAAAAAAGGAGGGGATGATAGGATTTGAACTACATAATAGTACAAAGAATTTACGGAAATAAGAATCAAGAGATTTGGTTTTTTGTCTTCTCTCCATGGGTCTTTCTGTGCTTGTTTTTTCATACTATGAAATTCAGTCACAGTGAGACGTATCCAAGAACTGTAGAAATATCTGGAAAATGAGTATGTGTGTATGGCAATGGGGGGGAAGTGTTTGTTTATGTAAACAATTCCAGGTTAAAAAGTCAAATATTACAGTGAAAAAATTGGACCTTATTGTATTTGAAATCTGAAATGTCTCTCTGACTTACAATGATTCTGCTAAATGTTTAAACTTACTGACTAAAAAGAGTTGAGAGCCTTTAATTCAATCATTTAGATATGTGTCAAAGCTCCTCTCCCCTCTCTACTCATACTTCTAACTTTTCTTGGGTTTCTTTGCTGCTAGGTAATTCAATTCCAATGAAATATCTTGTCGGTTAAAGAATTTGATCCTGGATGGATGTACCTTAAGGCACGACCAAGTTCAGATTTCTAGTATTTAATTTACTCCCAGGAAGTGGTTTAGGTATTAGATAAGTGTACTTCAAGGCATTGAGGAAATGGAATGCCACAATAAACACCTCTTCTGTTAGTTCTCACTTGCATTCATCTCAAATCTGGACACATGAGCGAACAGGGGCTAAGCATCGTGGTGGGAAGGTAAGACAGCTGCAGGATAAACATGGAACATTTCCCAAGTGAATCAATTTTACTGGTTTACTTTAAAAAGACTAAAACCCAAAATACTATGGAATTAAAAGTAGCATCCATATTTTTAAAGGTAAAACGCATTGCCTCAAGAAAACGGTGTGTGTTTGTTTTCACCTGAGCACCCAAACTTTACTCTTTATAGCAATTTTGATGGAAAAGATTGAGAGTTATTCCTTTTAGTAATTGTCAGCTCAAAAATATTTAAACTATTTATGAAAATTATAAAATATTATCATATATTAAACTCTCTCTCAACACAAATTAAGAGGAGAGCTCTAGATGCTTATTTTCTGTGATGATGCACCTGTCCAGATTTCTCTGAATCTGCCAAGGGCTCAGTGATATTTAAGCATAGGTTATTGTTAATTAATATATACTTTTCTGTTTTTCTAATAACCTCGTGTGGAGCTGATCAAGAATGTGACTAGGAAACTGGAATTTTAATCCAGCTAATCTCTTTAAATTATACCTATTCTGTTGTTTATGTGTGCTTCATGCCATTTCAAAATAAGCATTTTAACTTAGACTCAGGATGTCATGGTCGTCCCATGATGCATTTTTTGAAATGCAAATTCTTTATAGTACAATGGGAAGCCTTTAGTAGGTTATCACAAAAGCTTTGCCCATCTGTTTCAATTATGATTTCATTTATGTTTCTTCTTCTTAATAAAAATAGTGGCATGTCTCACACTCTTATGGGGAAAATTATAATGTTGTCCAATGCAATACCTTAGTGAACTCATTTTTTCTTTTAACGAGACTTATGTGCTACAAATAGGGTTTTCTAAAATAATTAGAGGATGTCAAGAGTTCACAAATTTTGTTTGAATTTAATCCATTGTAAAATGGAACATGCAATGTGATTTAGTTATTAGAATCTTTGTTCTGAGATAATACAACTCTCCTTTATTCTATGGATTTTGATATTGATTTAAGCCAACACTCACCGCACACCAATATTCATATCTGAAGTTTCTTTAATACCAGAGACTGAGCATGTTATCTTTTTTATTGTTTTCAGGCAGAGAGTTGTTAAATGGTCATATATTTTCTTGCATGCGTTTTGATGATTGAGATTACTTTTAGAATTAGTGCATTTTAGAGCTGAACATCGAAGAAGTTTGAGAGAAAGCGGCATCCCAATGCCAGATATTGTACTGTCAGAAGTCTCACACGGTGATATTCACCTTGAAGGACTCACCAAGAACTTGCTTTTATGTGTCTTAGAGTTTGTTAGTCGTCAGAAATGCCGATGTAACTATACTGGTTCTGCTAAGTATTTTTGTAGCAAATCACAGAACTGTTCTGAATGACATAAAAGAAATTCTTGGTCTCAGCTTCAGCTATCACTCAAGATTCTAAGCAGTCTACCCATATTTCCATAATCATCTCTCTTAACCATTAACCATATCAGATTTTTTAAAAGTTGACTTTTTTCCTCCTTTCTACTTCACTGAAATAATAAAAATTGGTTTTTTTTCAACATCTGGCCATCAAATTAACAAAGCTACCTGTTGCTGTGCCTAGGCTTTCCTCCTTTCTTCCTCTTAAAATGAAAGTTTTGTCTTACCTACAGTCTAAGGACAATCCTTTTATTTTGCTTTAGATCTCAAATCCTTCACACTTTCTGGATTCTCGAGGAACTCATTATATCAATTACCTTTTCTTTTTCCTGTATCCTAACTTTACTATGTACTGAATTAGTTTTGGAAGCACTTAAATATGTGTTAAGTTATCTCTTTTTCTCCGTACAAACAACTAGGCTCTTTTATTCACGCACTTCCTTCTCTGTCCCTCCCCTTTAAAACCAAACTTCTAGAAAGAGATAGCTACACTAACTACTACTTCTTCATCTGATGATAAGTTACTACAAACATTTCACTAAACCCACCACTACTTCACTAAACCTACTCTCTTAGCATTATTTAAATGTTAACTACTACCTTCTTGTTAGAAGTCTTCTCAGGTATTTATCCAACCACTCTAATTACTTCCTCTCAGTCTCTTTTGTAGATTCCTCTTCATCCATCCAATCTTTAAATGCTGATTTCCTGTGTTCTCTTCTAAAGTTCAAATAATAACTATACTCTGGACATTCCAAGCTATACATTTACAGCTCAGAAGCCTACTCTATATTTCAGACGTATTTATCCACTAGCCTGCTTAAATATCACTACATGGTCATCTTACCAATACGCTAAGTGAATTCTGTCATCATTTCTATTAATCCTGTTCCTCCTGCTGTGTTCTTTTGTTTATTGAACAACACCAATGTTCACCAAATGGTCCAGATAAACCAAAAATTGAGTACTACATTTGACTACTCATTCACCTTTGCCGCCCTCCTCTATTTAGCCATCAGATCCTAAGGATTCTACCTCCTGAAGAGCTCTCATATGTAGCTACTCTAAATCAAGCTACTATCAGTTCTCTTCTGGATTTGCCACAACCCCTCTGCAAATTGGTATTTTCCCTCTAGTCATGGCTTTATTCTCGCTGTCTTCATTTCCAAGTTCTCTGTACTGGAGTTAGTGTTATCATTCTAAAATCCAAATCTGATTCTTTCATTTTGTAAGTTAAATCTTTGCTATTGGAAGCGATTATTAGAGATTTGTATGCAAGTCAAAACTCAGAACAAGAAGAGCTGTTTGACTTCACAAGCCTAAACTCATTATTCCCTCCAAAGTGCATCCACAAGTTGAGCAATGCTTCTTCTTCCATATTTTCTAGGCTTGCAAGGATGAGCTCTATCACTCCCCAGCCCCATGTTTTAATGAATATATCCATTTTTAAATATGTTTATACTGTCAGTCATCAAATCTAGCCAATGTAGAAACCGTATTTCTTATCTTGTCTATGAGATTTAAATAGGTAGTGTAATTCTCTGAAAGAAATCTTATTTATCTTAATTCTAAATTTGCATCAAGTTTCTTTGTGTTCTTTCCCCAAGTACTGCTTGTAAATATAACCTTATAAATCACTTTAATCATACCTTTTTTGTAACGTATGAAGACATTGAATCCCAGAGAAATTAATAGACTTGTCCAAAGCAAAGCAAAGCAAGTTCCACTATATATTGATACATATCTAAACATGTAACCAAAGTTTATTAGTACTTTGAGTCCTTTCTATGTGGTAGGTGTACTTCTTTTTAAGTTAGAATATTCCTGCATTTTTTTATGCTTTCTACTTAATTGTGAAAAGAGGATAAATGCAACCATTTGAAAAATACAAAAAAGTAGTGTACCCTATTGCACAATTTTTATAAGGATAACTGTAAAAATTCAGCACATCACCAACTTCTTAATTCTGTTATAAAATGAATTTTTTCTCTGTGACTGCAAAAAATTTTCACTGTTTGTTCTCAATTTTCAGTGATTTAGTTTGTCAGTTTTCAGATACAGCTAAATTATCTAATATTTTTTAGAGTGCCTTTTCTCTCCAGAAAAACACAATGTTTAATAGTGAAAATGAATACTATTTAAAATCTAAGTTTCTGTACATTCAGTAAGATGAAAATTATGTGAAGTGGAAGGTAATTTAGATTTGAGAAAACTTTCCTCTATCATCTTATCAGTAGTCTCCAAAGAAAATATGATACATATGAGGGTAATATCAGATTGTTTTGAAAAGTAAACCATGAATATCTTTTTAAAAAAAGTTTGGATGTTACCTGTCCTTAGTATTATACAGGAAAAAAAAAATAAGACTCAAGAAACTAGATACTGTGCTGAGAAGTAGAAGAATATGTGCTCTGCTGTCTGGCATTAATTATGCTGAATCTCTATTTCTCTTTTTTGTTTTAAAATAAAGGAGGAAATATATGTCGAGCGGATGAGTTCCTTTGCAATAATTCCCTTTGCAAACTGCATTTCTGGGTTTGTGATGGAGAAGACGACTGTGGAGACAACTCTGATGAAGCCCCTGATATGTGTGGTATGACATTTCACGTGGCTCTAGGGTGTACTTTCATCTCCTGATCTAATGCACCGGCGTGAATCAATAAAGTGGTGAGGTGAACCACAAATTCTACCATCCTGGGGTTAGGTAGATAAAGTGTAACCACAGATACAGCTTTTGTTCAAGTAATAAAGGAGATTACCCTGTTCAAAGTTTATGACTTTATAGAGAGCCCTCCTAAATCTGAACTTGCACATGTCAACACTCTTCAAAAGATAGATTATGGTCTGTCTGCGAGGATTTAGGGCTGTTGACCTTTTGAATTGAGTAAGTTTCATGTAAGGACTTTGGCTTCACACCAAATTGGTGCTTTAGGCTAAAAAAAAAAAATTCGATAGATAAGTATATGGAAAGAAATGTGAATAATAAAATCATGTAGTTCCGCAAGTCACCTTCTACTGAGACTGGGGTTGTTTGAAAAGACAGTCTTTGGAGGGTGTTATCTGTAGGTACAACTGATGAGAGATATAACTAAGTTTCATTTTCAGTTCATATACAGAATCTTACAGAGGTGACTCTAGAGAACCACCAGAGATTATTTTTTTCTGAATCATAATTCATGAAGAAATATGAGTTTAACTGCCACTATTAAGCCAGAAACTATTCTTTTTATAAACAGTGTTTTTTGTATTCTCTACTCCAGCACAAAACTAGTGAGTGGAATAGGACATGTTTGGTAACTAATTAACCATAGGGAGCTCCGGAGACACTCCCCAGGACCACTTACAGAGCGAAGAAGTGATTCTCGGTGACACGCCACACAGCCACCGGAAAACTTGTAAAATGCATCCAGTTTGATTCTCTGAATGTTTCTGCATTCCCCTCAGTCATCAGAATCAATATTGAGTCAAGCTATTATGTGCCAGAAGACTATGGGATTAAAAAGAATGAACAGCACATGGTTCTCTTTGACAAGGAGATCTTATTCTGCTTGGACAAATAGTAATTTCCATCCACGGTATTTCAGGCAATGCTAGAATTAAGTAAAAGGTACAGACAAGAGAGAGGGGAATAAGATGAAATCTGCCTAACAGGGAATTCAGAAAGCTACAATTTTGAAAGATCTAGACTAAAAGGCACCATAGACGTAGTGAATGGCATGAGAAAAATGATCTGTTCACTAAATTAATAAATATTTATTAAACTAGAGACCATGATTATTTTGGGGAATATGATGCTGAGAGAAACAAACATGGACCCTGACTACACATAGCTGAGAATCTAGTAGAAGAGTGGAAGAGTGATACGAATGATCACGAAAATATATAGTCACAAACTATGGTACATGCACTGAAGAAAATATATAGTAAGTTATAAAAGTATAGAAAAGGAGATTTTATTTAATCTTGGGTTATGGGAAATAACATTTGAGTTGAGGCTTGAGAAATATATAGCTGCCATGTAGGTGGTAGGTGAAAGGAATGGTGGAGGTGGACGCTGCAACATTTTAGGCAAAGGAGTTGATGTAGAAAAGCCCTGAGGCAGAGCAAACCATAGCTTTCTGGAGGAACTGAAAGATCCAACGTGCCTGGAGAGTAGAGCAAGTTAGCTATTGGTTTAGGATGAAACTGCGGAGTCAGGAGAGATAACTGGAACCTTGTGAGTCTTAGTAGGGATTTTAAAATTTAGACTGACAGCAATTAAATATACTAAAGGGTTTTAAGCAGAGGAGGCACATGGTCATATTTACATATTACGAATATTGGATATAGAAGGCAAGGCTAGTTAAGACAGTTGCAGTGTTCCAGGCAAGCTATGCTGTTAGCTTGGATTAAGATAATGACAGTACATGATGGCAAAGATTTGAAGGTGATTTAAAAGGCAAAATAAATTGGATTAAATAATGGACTGGATGTAGTGGGTGAAAGAAAAGAAGTTGCCAAGTATAATTTATAGGATGTTTTTGCTTGCACATTTGAACCGATGAGGAACGTAGGAAGAAGAACAATTTTGCAGGTAAAGATTAGAAGCCTGGTTTGAGTTGCGTTTGAGGAGACATTCAAATAGAGATTTCAAGTAAGCGTTAGATGTTTGATTCCAGAGCTTAAAGAGTTGGTCTAGAGTTATAAATTTGAAAGTCAACATAAAATACAGTAATAAATATTACAGAACTTGTAAGATTTAGGCTGGGCGGGAGTAGAGCATAAGACAAGAAGAGGATTAAAATAGAATATTGAGGGACACTAAACACTAAATAAAAATAAGTAACCAGAAGAGACTCAAACGAGTGACCACAAAAGAATTAGGGGGGAAAAAGTATGGCAAAAGAAATACCAAGGTAATACAATGTTCCTAGAAAGACGGAATGGTTCCTGAAGAGGCAAGGGGAAAATGAGTTTCAAAGCAGGTGAAGAAATTAGTTTTAGATAAGGGTGGTGACCCTTTCTCTGTTATTAAAATATATTGAAATGAGTCGATAGACTATATGTAGATGCAGATGGATGTGCAATTATTTAATAAAATGTTAATAAATTTCCAATCTTTTTATTTTTGCTTTTTTGTGTGTATGAGGAAGACTGGTTCTGAGCTAAAATCTGTTGCCAGTCTTCCTCTTTTTGCTTGAGGAAGACTGTCACTGAGGCAACATTTATGCCAATCCTCCTCTATTTTATGTGGGATGCTGCCACAGCATGACTTGACATGTGGTTCTAGGTCTACAGCTCGGATCCAAACCCAGGAACCCCCGGCCGCTGAAGCGGAGTGCGTGAACTTAACCACTACGCTACTGTGCCAGCCCCTATTTTTACTTTTTTATGTGTGCAATAGAAAACATGGTCATATATAGAATGTGGAAGGTTGGTGTTGTAGGGATGTTTGAAAAAAATGCAGATTTTAATCATTATTGCAAAGGGTAAGAAAGTGATAGTGGCTAGATCTCTCTCTATATATAGAATTTCCAAATAGTGTTCAGGCCCCATCTGGCATTGATAAATATTCGTATTTCTGGTATGAGTTGGACTTGCGGTATGATCATGTGCAACATTCATGGGCTTTCCGGATGCAGACATTGGAATAGCAGATGGTTTTGTTCATCTAGGTTTGGGGTTTTGCTAAATAAGTAAGAAGAAAAGAGAAAAGGGCCAGAGAATCCAAATTATTTGGTGAAAGTGAATTTCTAAAAGAGTGCTTAGAACGGTGTCCAATATATAATAGGTTACCAATAAATATTTATTGAATGAGTAAATTAAAAGATGAAACATGGAATCTAATGTCAACAGAGAGAGAAGTAAACACAAAAAGTTGTTGGTGAATAGGAAAAAAATAGACCTATCAATGGGCTAAACTTTTAGCTAAAGCTAAAGAAAGGTCTTATTCAGATTGGTTGAATTAAAAAGTTGGAAAAGTAGGAGATTGTGGTCAGAATTTAGAGCATTCAAATTAGTGGCTTTGTAAATGAAGCAATCATAGGAAATAGCAAATCCAGATGCACCCATGTGTATCAGCTAGTGTTCTTATCTGCAAGCAACAGGAAGTGTCATTAGCTGAATGAAGAAGAAAATTTTGTTGAAATTTACCAATGTTCACAACCTTCCAGTAGAGTGGGTGGTGTAGGTGAATTAGTGTAAAAGGACATTGGGTCTGAGAAACTCAAGGAGCTAAGAGGTGTGGTTATTGTTTGGTTTGCTCAAGTGGATGTTGAAGCCATCTAGGATGCTGGAATGAATTTGGAGAGAAATAGCTATGAGGGAAGGTGCTGCAGTCTTTAGTGAATTGGTGAGGCGGTAATGTTTACAAGTTGATGAGAAAATAGCAATAAGGAAGAGGTATAATCAAATGCCTGGCCCTCAAAATAGCATTTTTGTTTTTAGTTTATTTAAAAACATAGAATGTGAAGATTTGGTCCTGACGTTCTGGGAGCTGTAATAGGAAACTAAGATCTCTTCAGACATGAGATAACATGAGGTTTGAGCAATTTAACAGACGTTCCTAAAAGATCTAAAGGGGAGGAACTGTGCTTGGAGTGAGAACCAGATTTCAATTAAAACAAGGAGTTCAGGCCAGAAGGAATCTGGCAGATTTAAGGAGGTAGTAAAGTGGTATTGCTAGAATATTGAGAGTGACAAGGGATGAGTCTGTAGGAGTGGCATGGACAAGGTAATGATGTCTATTATGCCATGTAAGGTATCTTGAATTTTATTCTAAAAATGGTGGATAACTATAGAAGAGATGGTCAGATTAATGTCGTAGGTGGATTGTTCTTGTGGCTTTGGAGGATCTTAGGTTGGGCAATGAAACTGAGAGATTTAGGATTCTATAGCATTCATCTCTGTAAAAGATAATGAAGACCTGAGCTATTGTGATTGTAACTGGTATGTATGGAGACAAGAGGGCAAGTTTGGGGATGATATCAACTGGACCTGACTAATAACAGTTGAAGGTCAATGATAGGGATGCATTTAGAAGAATTCCAGACTTGTGGCTATGATGTGCCCCTCCCTGAACTATGGAGATAAGACAAAGCTTATGTTTGGGGAGAAGGGATTCATGGGGAAAATGGTAAAGAATTGAGCTTAGAATTTGTTGAATTTGAAATTCCTGAGATGTTGTCCTATAATTAATTGTGAGATGATAGAATTAGCAAATTGAAACAAGATATAGTGTCAAGTAAGTCCATGAGAATCTCTAAGCAGAGAATTCAACAGTGAGAACATCAGAGACCAATACCAGCCCCTTGGAGTTTTCCACATGTGAGCATGAAGAATCATTGGAGATGTTTGCTACTTCAGCAGTGGACGTCTTCAGATTCGATGGTGATGGAAAGCACAACTGTAAAATTCCCTGGCTTTCATTGTTGTCTCTTTAAATCTCACATACATACACATAGACATACACAAAAATTAAAAACAAATAGCTCAGATGACCTTATTTGCCTTAGATATGTATCTACACATTTGTTTACAAAGACAGAGAATAAGAAATATAGCTATAGTATTTGGGGGACTTTTTTTTCACTGGATGAATTATTTTCAATTTGGGGCCAGCAACATATGCTTGCTCAAGCTCTATTCTGTGTGAAATTGCTCTTTCAGGTAGCTAAGTGTCCTGTCATGTTGTATAAAACACAGGCATAAATTAATTTGGCACACCAGGTAAAGTCAGCTAAAATAAGGCATCTGGAAAGGAGACCATGAAGTTTGGCTCTTTTTCTTACTTCATTCAACATTTCAACGATACACTGTTTTCTGCAGTTAGTATAAATAACTAGAATCATAGATTCTATTATCACACATTTTTCTAGTATCTAAATCTAGGCAATTTCCACAGAAAAAGATATTCAGAAAACCCAGATTATGGATTTGAAAAGAAAGAAAGAAAAAGGAAGACAAAAAAGGATCGTTCTTCATATGTCAGTGTACTCAAAGGAGCTGCTTTGGTTTTTCTTTTTTTTCAGTCAAATTTCTTTGCCCACCCACAAGACCTCACAGATGCAGAAATAACAGAATATGCCTGCAGCCTGAGCAAAGGTGCAATGGGATTGATGACTGTGGGGACAGCTCAGATGAAGATCACTGTGGTGGTAAATCCATTTAATGTGAAATCACTGATTCAGTGACAGCTACAAGACAATATGATTTTAGAGCTCAAAAACTAAAAAAATATATTGTCCATGTGACAAGTCTGAGGGTATTTTTTTCAGGCACTTGATCTTCTGACAGGGTACGAAAATAATCTGCTAACATTTCATTTGCATAATAGAGCTGTGCAGCTTTATCTAGAATCTCTACTAGTCTGTAAATCTCTGTTGATTATAGGCACTTTATTCTAGAAAATACTGCATGAGAGAAACAACATAGTGGTTTAAAAATGTTCTCTGTTAAATAACTCCTGGAAGGGAGAGGACTTATATAGATAGATTATACGTATGGGTACCCAATCCCTTTTTTACAATTCCGAAATTAACAAAACTCTTAAAATTGAAGGATTTACTAAAGTATGTGGCAAAATCATTTGGTGACAAACCCTGACTTGAACTGACCCGAGGCAGTTTGTATTACTTTTCTTTTGTGTGTGTGTGTGTAAGATTGGCCCTGAGCTAGCATCTGTTGCTAATCTTCCTCTTTTTGCTTGAGGAAGATTGTTGCTGAGCTAACATCTGCGCCAATCTTCCTCTACTTTATGAGGGATGCTGCCACAGCGTGGCTTGATGAGCAGTGCTAGGTCCATGCCCAGGACCCGAAACTGTGAATCCCAGGCTGCTGAAGCAGAGCATATGAACTTTAACCACTACACCACCAGACTGGCCCCTACATTGTTTTTTAAAAAATCCCACTTAGAGGGAATATTCAAACATTTTTCTCTGGAAATACAGTGTTGTTTATTATAGGATAAATATATTGTTATTTTTCTAAAAATCCAAAATTTAAGAATTTTTTTAATTTGTCCCCAAGAGCGTCAAGTAAAGGATTGTGGACCCATGCTTTTAATAGCATTTAGTAAAATCTTAAACCAGTTCAATAACTTTGTTTTGATTCTGTGAAGCACTAAGTATTTTTTAATGACTCTATAGGTAAGCTTCCATATAAAGCAAGACCTTGTAAAAAAGATGAGTTTGCTTGCAGTAATAGAAAATGTATCCCCATGGACCTGCAGTGTGATCAACTTGATGACTGTGGAGATGGTTCAGATGAACAAGGCTGCAGAATAAGTGAGTTTATTTCCTGTTAAACAAGGTGCAGCGACACATAAATCCAGTTTCTGCTTCCACGTGACAAATTTTCTTTACTGCTGTGAGAAACGATTACTTTTCAAAATGTGCTTAAGTAATACCTTGTTTTTAAGCCTTTGCCAAAGCAACTTCAGAACATCACTCAAATTACTATCAGGAAGTGTGAGGTAGGAAAGGGTGATTTTGCAATGAGTACCATTCAGCTACTCTTGTTAGCTGAAGCTGAAAACTCAATATCCAAGTACCAACTTTGATGTCAACAAAGAAACCTATATCCCTTAATATTTTATTTTATAAAATATAAATTTAGCATTCTTTGAATTTTACAAACAGTGATATTTGGTTGAAAGATGGTAAATGTCTTAATAATTTATTCAGTGTTGTAAAATTTTAATCTATTGCTGAGTTATTCTTAAAGAAGACATCATTATTTTATTCATGAAGAGTGCTTTGATACTTGCATTGTTAGACCTTAATTGTTAATAATTTTGTGTTTAATGCTTGATATGTGATTTTCCACATTAAGAAAAGTAATTAAACTTATGACCCTACATTCAGATTACTTATAAAAGTCACAAAATAATTCCTTCTTTTAGGTCTTTTGTTTTTTCTCATTTATTCATCTAAGTTGTTCCTCACTGGATAATGGAGAAATACTCACCAGGATATGGCCCCATGTGTCTTAACCATGGTGTAGTTCCACTGCCATATTTTAGTTAATTATGAAATATTCAAGAGTCAGTGAGAACTAATAATGGTTACAATGCTGATCATTAAAGTTCTCTTATTTCTGAATAATTTGATTTGTTTAAGTAAAATAGAATTAATTCAATGTTACCTCTTTAACAATATCCCTCTCATTTATTTGCATTCTAAAATGTTTTGCTAAATGAGATAAAGCAATGAAATTGCAGCTACTATGCTGGAAATTACAAATATCACATCGTCTGTCCTAACTTGTGTTGCAGCCCATGACCATTGGGGCATGTTCCACACTTGAATGTTGCTTCTCCCATGTATATCCAGCCTAAAAAAGTTTGAGAACTGATGATTCAGCATATTTGCTTGATAACATGGTAGTACCCTTGATTGAGTTCCTGAATACTAAGTTTAGGTTAGCAATAAATGCCCACATCTCTGTGTAGCTTCTAGGAAATGTTTTGGTTCTTAGAGAAGGATGTAGTACTCATACTTCCTATCATTGTAAAGATAGCCTGTCGTTAGAACCATTGACTCTTGACTTCCTTTTAGAACATGGTGTAACTCCATAACAGCTGTAAATATCAGCTGTGGGCAGCTGGATCTAAACTATATTCAGTGTAAATGAGTTCAGTTTTTATCTGCTTCTAAACCATTATAAGAAATGACGGCTTACATGAAGAGAAGACCATAATCATATGAATTCAAAAAGAGTTATTTACGGAATAATAAACATAATTTCAAATTAAGAAAAAAATGAACTTCCCCTTCAGGAATTAGAATTATATTAGTTTTGATGATATTTTTAAATCCTAGCTCCTGCTGAATATACCTGTGAAGATAATGTGAATCCATGTGGAGATGATGCATATTGTAATCAAATAAAAACATCTGTTTTCTGTCGCTGTAAGCCTGGATTTCAGAGAAACATGAAAAACAGACAGTGTGAAGGTACAGTACATTTCCTCAACAGCTTGCTCTTAAATCTTTAGGTTATAAAAGACTCCCAAGGCTGCTAAACTGTGAGATGACAGGAGATTGATTTTCATCAAAACGCCGTGTATCTATGGGGTACCTTTTACTTATGAGAGTGAAAGTCCCTGGGGTCAAAAGCCTGTTTGTATTGCTAAGCTAATGCTGCCTCTACAAAGTCTTTTCTATAGCAGATTCAGACCTGCAGGAGTTCCAATTGTATTGTTACAATTCTGTTTTGAAATGCAAATAGCAAAATTGCTGGTTCAGGAACTATTGGAGAATTAGAGGCACTTCATGAAAAACTATGTTTGCGATGACCCACTTCTCTTGAGTTGTGGCATTTGCAATACTGCAATAGATAATTTACTTTTAGAGAATTGTGGGCTTTTGTCCTAACACCATGTCTCAAACAGTGCTTTATATGATCAAGAGTGTCTTCTAAAATTCAAAGATGGAATATAAATAAATCTCTGTCAACTTACTTGAGATCATTTAAAAATTGAGCATGTAGGATAGCCAGAATCTTATAGTAAGTTATACGCAAATATAATTTACATCAGGTCTTTAATTATAGAGCCATGAAATACAGACCTATATGCACTTTCTGCCAGTTTCTCCACTAAGATTGATATTCTTGTGGTTAGAGCCAAACCTAAATTGTCTAAATTGGCTTATCCAGGATAAATTCTAGTTGTAAAATACTTTCACTTACCAGCTTCCTTTCTACTATATCTTTATATTATTCTTGGGTAAAGAAAAGTGATTTTACATAGTGTCAATCAAAATGGAAATATTGAAATAAATTAATTATACTCACCCACAAGGGGAAGAAGTGTATCCACGTTGTATTTATGTACATTTTGAGTTATATGCTTGTTTGGATTATTCATGACTTTTAATTTCTCCGTTAAGATGGAATGCTGAAAACTGGCAACCTAAGGTTTCTCTTTTTTAATAAAAAAGCAAATTATTTCTCAAGACTAAACTATTTCTTCTTTCTCAGAGACTTTCTATCAATTGCATATAAACACACACAATTTCTTTAAGATTTTAATTTCAAATAGCATTAATTTTCTAGTAGTTATTTGTGAATAGTGGGCTCTCTTTCCTGTGTATACCTACTAAATTTAGAAATCTTGCTCTCAGATTTTCTTTATTTTTAATTATATTTCATGATAAATAAAACCTGCAAGCTACACTCATTTTAAATTGCTATGAATCCAGTATTTTTGTTGTAGAAATAAGCACCTTCTGCACACTAGTAAAATTTGTATGTTTATTTAATAAATGAAATTTTTATAGTAAGGAAAAGCAGTGTGACTTGGTATTGAGAAGGAGAAAGACATTACCTTGATTTCTAACCCAAAGAATTTAAATTTGTTTGTGCCCTTCCTATATGTAGCCGGAACACAGCATGAGAAATCACTATTTGATGTTAAAGCCAAAATACTTCAGTTAGGATATCTAAAGGGAAGAAAACTTAAAGGGAACAGCAGAAGAGAAGTAGAAATGGATTAATAATTGCTGAGTACCAGGCACTGTTTTAGGTCTTGGACACGTGTGAGATTCCTCCATCCTCTTCAGAAGCCCCTGATGCAGGCATTATTATAGAGATGAGGAGAAAATCGTGACTCTCGCAAATATGGGGCCATGTGAGGGAGCTGAGATTTTATTCAATCATGCAGATTTTTGCTTATTTTAATTCAATATCAAAGGGGAGCCATACTAACAAATAACTCCCTGTTCAACGTTACTGTCACCAAACAAAAATAGTTATTGTAATAATTTTTGGTGGCTAAGTTCTGATAACATGTATTTTACTTTATCCCTGGCATGGTATTCATTAACAAGCAATTACAGTTTTCTGTATCTCTTCACATTTCACTCAAACAGAAATCAATTGTCATGAGAGTGCTCAGGTTTGCCTCAGACAAGGTAACATAGTAGAGACAATAAAATCAGAAAGCCAGAGTTTAAGTCTTGGCACTGTCATTTACAAGTGTCACAGGGAAAGTTCTTATCTCTACATTTGAGGCTTTGGAAGACAGTTGAGTGTGAAACAAAAGATAATTATTACTGCTGTACTTATCCTTAAATTCCCTAATTCAAGGCAAGGATTTATCTCACAGATTTATTACATAATTAGGGCAATTATAAGTGATAAAAGGGTCAGAAGTATTATGGTGATTGAAGGCAACAGTAGAGGAGGAAAACAGAGACAGAGTAGAGAATTCACCAGAATCACCTGAACTCAATCCCAGTCCTGCTTCAGCCATTAAAATTAGAGGCGTGTGCTAAGCCACAGAATATTGCCTGTGATTTATTTATTTATTACTTATGATTTATATATATTTATTAATATATAGGCATTCAAGGATCTTTTGTTATTGTCATTGGTTTGTTTAATTCACATAGCCCTTGTTGTTACATAGTAACTTCATATTTATGAAGCCAGAAGTGTGTTAGAGGTGGATCCATATCTTCATTCTTTGCCAGGAGTTATGCAAAATGTTGGTGATAAAAAATTAATAATTTATACCCTCAAGGGGCTGACAGTCAAGTAGTGGATATGAATATATGACCACATGTATGAAATGTAGTATAAACAATGCTATAAGAGAGAGACACCAAGTTAGCAAACAGTGGACAAACTATGGGATGGATAGTCACTACTATGCATTGGTGGAGACCAAAGAAGTCTTCACTTCAAGGCAGATCTTGAGAAATGAGTAGAAATTCTCTAGGTAAATGTGGGTAAAGACATTATCTTCATGTGTTGCTTAACGATGGGGATACATTCTGAGAAATGTGTCATTAGGTGATTTCATCCTTATATGAACATCATAGAGTGTACTTACACAAACCTAGATGGCATAGCCTGCTACACACCTAGGCTATATAGTACTAATCTTATGAGACCACTGTCTTATATGCAGTCCATCATTGGCCAAAACATCATTACATAGTACGTAGGGCATGGCTGTATAGGACAAAGGAATGGCATATGACATGTGTGAAGTTACGGAGGCGGGTAATCAGAAATGAGTTTAAAAGGGAACTTCAAGAAGTGTTTGAGTGAATGAAAGTACTAGCGAAGCTTGAAATGAATATTTCAATGTGTTAAGTGGATTAACAAGCAATGTACAAATAATTGATGAATTATTATAGTGAAACTATTGTGAAAAAACTGTTATGGCCTGAAAATATGACGCAGTAAATCACAGACTTAAGAGTTTGAAAAGACAATGAAAGAAATAGGAATAAGAAGTTGAAGGACGAAAAATAAATTTGTCTTTTTTGAAGTGTGGAAAGAATGGAAGTGCTAATTGGGGGTATGATTATGATATTTTGAGCTCTTCTTTTCTAGACCTTAATGAATGTTTGGTATTTGGCACATGTTCCCACCAATGTATAAATATGGAAGGATCATATAAATGTGTATGTGACCAGAATTTCCAAGAAAGAAATAACACCTGCATAGCAAAAGGTAAGGTTATAACTGTTATTTCCAATGCTACTATAATTTCACTATAAACATCTCACAGGGAACAAAATGTTTCATATTGCATTTTAGCAATATCTTCATACCTGATACTATAAAATAAATCTCTTTAACACTGATTAATTTGACCAACTGACTTGTTATCATTCTTAACTAATCTAATCTGGCATAGTTTATAGACATGACTGTCAAATACATAGTTACTGTTAAAATAACTTTTGTGTTTGAAACAATGTGTCAGAAGATGGTAAAAGTGTAAAGGCCAGTGTGATAGTCAAAGTATAAAGTATCTTTCATGTGGCTTGCTGGCAGTATATTTGAGAAACTGTTATACCATTGTGATAAAAATAACAGCTTAAAGGCTAGCATTATAGGGAGAATGGAATTTTGAGTAAGGATTTAAAAGGTTTTAAAATAAAGGCAAGAGCCAGCCCTGATGGCATAGTCATTAAAGTTTAGCACACTCCTCCACTTCATAAACCTGGGTTCGGTTCCCAGGCATGGAACCACACCACTCGTCTGTCAGTAGCCATGCTGCAGTGGCAGCTCACATAGAAAAAGTAGAAGGACCTGGAACTGGAACATATAGCTATGTAGTGGGGCTTTGGGAGGAAAAAAAAGAGAGGAAGATTAGCAACGGATGTTGGCTTAGGGGGAATCCTTCCCAGCAAAAAATAAAATCACGCTTTCAGATTCAGACCTCCTCCACTTAGGAATATCACTTTAAAAAAATTAAATGACAGGAGTGTATTTTGGGCTTTTTAAAATGTGGATTTTAATACTTATAAGTTTTTACTAAATAATGTTATAACAAATATTGTTAGTTACAGGGCATGATTGGACAATGTTAATAAGATAGTTATTACAAGAGGAAATCAACGTGCTGTAGTGGATTAAGGATGGGCTACAGAGTTAGATGTATGTGTATTTGAATCCCAGCATTGCACCTTTCTGACTGTGTGGCCTCAGGGAACTTATTAAAGCCTCTAAGCCTCAGTTCTTCATCTGTAAAATGAGAATACTAATACCTACTTTCAGTGGTTGTCGTATGAAGAGGTGATAATTGTGAAAGGCTTAACACAGTGCCTGCCAAATAGTGAACATGCACTAAGTGAGAGCTATTAAGACTGTAGAGCTGAACTACACTTCATTGAGTATTACCATTTTTAAAAAATGTTTAGGTGCTATATATGTAATTCAATCTTTCTTTATGGTTTCATTAATATTTTAATTAATATTTTGTAGGATTCACTTGAGGGTACTGAATTGTATTGTAGGTGTCAAAACTTTAAGCTAGAGAGTTCTGCTTAGCAAGATTCTAGATAATATTGAGATTATGGCACTTTAATGCAATAAATACTGATATATTTTTATAAGAATTTAAAAAACATCTAAAATATACGAATATTGGAAGAAGAAGATTATTCATCTTTTATCTTCATTTCTTAGCCTTAGGCAATGATCACTCAGGTGCATAAACTAACTGCTCAGATATAGCATCTGAATATTGAGAATGAAAGCATTAGAACACAATGCATTGCAACCAAATAGAACCTCTCTTCATAAAGAGGATATCTACTACAAGTACCTAAGTTCTAGCCATAAGGCAAACTTTGCCCTAGGAAAACCTACATCAATAACTTAGAAATGCTTAGGTAAGTCTGTATTAGACATAAGTCATGAAGATTAAAAGATGATATAAAGTTGGTTGATTTTTATTGAGCAAGAAACTGTGTTAAGAATAACAATTCAAGATAATTTAGAAGTACAATCATTGCTTTTACATTAGTTGAAATTTACTTTATTTTTGTATTTTATTATAATAATCTCCAGGCTCTGAAGATCAAGTTCTCTACATTGCTAATGACACTGATATCCTGGGTTTTATATATCCATTCAACTACAGTGGCGATCATCAACAAATTTCTCATATTGAGCATAATTCAAGGATAACAGGGATGGATGTATATTTTCAAAGAGATATGATTATTTGGAGTACTCAGTTTAATCCAGGAGGAATTTTCTACAAAAGGATCCGTAGCAGAGAAAAAAGGCAAGCAAACAGTGGCCTGATTGTAAGTAAATAACATTGAATATTTGAAGGCACATATTTTCCCACTTCCTTGTGTTTTTTTAATCTGTCAATCACAATATCTGATTATAGGAGGTAATTAATATTTTCATTGATTCCTCCCAATATTCTTCTTATATAGAAATAAAGCATTTTCGTACTCATTTATTCCCATAGCTGCATATAATTTAATTGCATGACATTGTTTTTGTTTTAATGCATTTGCCTTAATTATATAAAAATCCTAATGAATAATAAATACCTAACATTTATAAAACATTTTATATTTTATAGTGTTTAACAATATGTTGTGAACATGAGGTTTTTTAAATCATGAGATGAGACTGGGAACCATTACTTTGTTTTGACATTAGAAAATACACTGCCAAAAATATGCAGGGAAATTGTTTCATTTTTAACAATATCAGATATATACTTCTCTTCTAAGTCAAGAGATCAACTCAATAGTGTAACCATTTCTTCTGACTTCTAATAACTGAATTTCCAGGAACATTCAAAACAGAGACATATTGTTTGCTGGTATATGATGGACATGTTGATTATCATGGTTATTCCTTTTGAGAAAAATAAGCCAGAACATTTCTTTAGATTTGTGGTTGTAGACAAACCTTTTTTGTTTTAGGGCATGACAATTTACTGTGTATTTTATATTTTGAAGTAATCTGAGGGAAAAATGACAGATAAATACTGACTTTTGTAGGGCTTGGCCCATTCCCATACAACCAGAAAGTCAAATGCTATCACAGTAGGTATAATTGAAGCTTTGTATTTGAAAATAATCAGAGGTACCTGTCTGGAAGTCTTCACTACCTTTTCGGTGGCATCTACTATAAATATTTGAACTACATGAATACCATTTGATAGAAATCTGGAATATATTTTTATCAGTAGTGGATAGCAATAAACTGGTTTTAAAAGAAGCTATTTTAGCTTTCAAATTCAGGTTAGATTAAATTAACGGTGAGTAAAAATCCATATGTGTCAGAGTTGTTTCTTCAACTCCTTCTTCCCCAAACACCGTGTTGCACAGTAGCTTTAGTTCTGCTAACAGCAGTTCTAGGACAGAGCCAAGAAATTTCGTAGATCGTGCTGCCCTCCTTCACTCACATATAACCTTCTTGCTCTCTCTCAGACCAATCCGCTGACTCAGAGTCTTAGATAGCTTTAGCTTTCTTTGTCTCTAAAATACAAGCATACATTGCAAAAACATTGCTTCTATGGCACCATTTTGTCTCTTATTAATAAAGTGGTAAAGAGTATATACCATGGAATTACACTGCTTGGGTTTGAATCTTTTCCCGTTGCTTCCTAGCCTTTTAGCTCTCTGTGCTCTCTATTTCATGAGGTTTTAGTGAGGAATACACACAAAGCACAAATACATATATTATATGTATATTAGTGTTTAAGAGTTCTTGGCACATAGTAAGTACTATAGAGATGCTTGCTATTAACAGTATGATGATGGCAATGAAGATGATAATGATGTTAATGATGATGATTGGCAAGATAATCTTCTCTATGATCCATATTATCACATTGAAAATTATTTGCAACTTACTCTTGTCTGAATTTTATAGTGCTAAAAATACTCATGTGTTTAATTAATTTTGATATAATTTTTCAATGAAAATGATTTGATAATTGTTAAAATTTTGCCCTTAGGGAGATTGATAATATACAATCAGTGGTCTCAGACTTTAGTCAGAAGCCAAATTTGCTTAGTATTTGATAACTAAGTTTTTAATCTTATACACACATATATAAATGTATATATTATACTTGTGTTATATACTTATTTACATGTATATATTTACATATTTTAATCTTTAGTTTCATTAATGTGCTATAAAATCTTTCATAACCAAGGACAAAGCTATTGATTTGCCTTTTCCTAATAAAGTATGAAACTTCATTTAGTTTTTTAGTGGTAATGATTACTTGTGTTGTAGCACGTAGATCTTTTGTTTGTTTTTATCTTTCTTTCCTTGAACCCACCCATGACTAACAGTGTTCACTAGGAAAAAAAGTAGGTAACAGTAGGGTACATTTTCTAGGAACATATCATAGCCAACTAAATATTGTGATTATAAGGTTGGAACCTGTGAACCATAAGTTTTAGCATCATGATCTAAGCCATTAAGGATTCCATAGAAATTCCAACCAATACATTATAAACAAAAACACTTAAGGCTACACTGATGATGGCAATTATTTAACTTTGTTTCCTAAATCTTTTTGTAATCCTGATATCTCAATATTATAACTATGGAATAAATCCATTCTTACGTCCTTAATTTAGTGAGCAGTGTGCTTTTTAGAGCAATTAAATGACTTATCTATGACCATGCAGCTATAATGTGACAACATTTAGACTTTGACTTGAAAAACCTGTCTCATCTCTGAGTCTCAGCTTACTTATCTGAAAAACAACTACAGTATTGAAGTAGACAACTTCTAAAATCCTTTCCAGAGAGTAAATATATACGATTTCCAAGAGATGTGTGACATAGTATATGTCTATCTAGTTATTACCTGGACAGTTGTGTATTTATTCCTCTGAAATCCATTTTGTGTATAAAGTTCTGATTTTCTACCTTTATGAATTACTCTGCCATGTGTAGTATTTGCTCTTTTAATAGTCACCATCTAGTCATCTATTAGTTTAATGGGCATGCAGTCTATTTCATCTTCTAAGTCTTGACACAAATATTAAACGATACTAACCTGAGAATTCCCCACCCCTTAGAAAATGAAACTCAAGATTTTTCGTTAAGCTGAATATGGAACATTGATTTCTACCTCTGAATCAATAAGCAAAAGAAAGAAAAATACACAAATCAAGCTATGGATACTTTAGTAATAACTCTGTTATCAGTGAACCAAGTGGAAGATGTTAGCCATGTGATAGCAGGATGTCTTGAAAGCAAATTTACAAATATTTTGGAATATTTCTATCCCAGTAAAGGGCAGGAAACATTGTATTAGAAATCAGAAGAAGAATATTACTCAGAAAACTAAATGTTAGCTCAAGTCCATTGCAGAGGAAGGTAATTTTCAATATAATCTTTTTTTGGAAGTCGTGAAGGGAATACTGTTCTATAATTTGTGAAAATGGTTTGAATACTAATTATGATTACAAATTTAAATTTCAAATGTAGACCCAGTTATTTATGGATGGAAATGCTTCTGATTTTCTAACCCCTTGGGCTATACAAATTGGATGGATTTTTTTCCTTTGAGAAAATTAAATAATTTAAAACTTAAAAGACTGACATGATTCAATCTATATGTAAAGCATAATGAGATTTCTGAATTTGTATTTTAGTAATCAGAACAGAATATGAAAGCATTATGCAACAATTGTACATACTTTCTGGCAATTTATCATTTCTAGTATGAAATGCTGTATAGCAAAATACATGCTAGCAAACACTATGAAGTAAGTCAATGCTTGGAAAAATGGAAATGACTTTAGAAATATAGATTCGATTTTTACCATTAAAGAGCTGTATAGTCCTGAGCAAAACAAATGGTTGATCTGATCTAATTGATTTTGAGAAATGAATATGATGCACCGTTTTTGACATACTCTCTATGGGGCAATAAAGAATGTTTAGAATTATCATGCTTAAAATTTTTTTTTTGTCAATATTCATACTTTTTTACAAAAAGTTGATTAGGGCATTTTTTTTTCCTGAAAAACTTTATCCAATTTAGTTATCTTTACTAGCTTTCAATGTTTAATTGGAGTCCTAGCTAAAAACCTCACACCAATGTATGGGTCTTGTGTATATGAAACACACACATGCATGTGAGTGTGTAGGTATGCATATGTACCCACACATAAGCATGTGTTTGTGTGTGTGTGTGTGTGTGTACACAAATTTTAGCATAAACTTCAAGGTCTTGTTTCAGGACATTTGGTAAAAATTGATAG
Source organism: Equus przewalskii (assembly GCF_037783145.1). Taxonomy (NCBI): domain Eukaryota; kingdom Metazoa; phylum Chordata; class Mammalia; order Perissodactyla; family Equidae; genus Equus; species Equus przewalskii. Next base: position 23,166,687 of record NC_091847.1, on the reverse strand, counting down.
TTTCTGTTTTCATTCTTTTCAATTTCTTTTCTTCCTTATTATAAATTTATAATAACCATTATAGCTCTAAATTGAAACTGTCTCTACTTGCTTAGCAAGAATACTTTTAAAACCATGTGAGTTCATTCAAACTAGTCAACTATAATCATTTATTATAATTACTTTGGAAAAAATCTAAAGCTATCAGATTCTTCATTGCTATTTTGCGGCTTGATTGTTGTTGATTACATAAGACAGGCACTCACTGTTACATGCTGATTAGAGTTAAATGGTTCTGTAATAGTGGTGATCAATATTCAAAACTTTACTGAACATAAATCTTATGATTATTATATAAAACATGATTCTATAATTGATAATTCTGAGAAAATTATTGATCAGGCTTTATAGCATTTTAAGGTGAGCCAGTCAAGTTTTATCTCTCATGCTCAAAGCTTTATTTAAAGACTTCTGTTTGTTAGGTTTAGTGCTGGGTTCTCATGATATAATAATGACAACACAGAGTCCTGTTTTCGTGAAGTTTATATTCTGGGAGAAAAACAAAGTCAAATAAACTCATAGATAAATCCAAAAAATTTTAACTTTGAAAAGTGTATCGAAGGAAATAAGTAATGGACTAAGAAAAAACTCAGCTGTCATAAGTCTTCTTTGGACACGATGATCAGTAAAGTAAAGGCCCATTTGAAGAGAGGAGGTTTGAGTTAAGACCTAAGAAATGAGATGGAAGTAATGTCATCTTATTTATATCTAGGACAGCTATTCTACTTTTTATAGAGAATGGACTTGGTGGAAAAAAGGCTGGAACGGGAGACTACATAGGAGGATTGTGCACCGTTGGAAATGGCGGTCGGTTGCACTACTGTAGGCTCAGTGAAACAGAAGGGAGTGAATGGAAGTCTAACTAAAAATGTTGGCAAATAGAATGAGTGCAGAAAATGAGGATAAGAAGGACTTGAGAATGATACCTAGATTTCTGGATTGTACAAATTAATGGATACTGAGTTTGAGAAACTGTGGATTCAGTTTTAGTCATGTTAAGTCTAAGATGGCTATAAGAGATCCAAGTGAGATGTCAAGTAGTCAGTGGTGTATTCAAGGCTTAAGCTAAGGTCTCTGGACTAGAGATATATATTAAGGAATAGAAGACTAGAGGAGATATCTAAAACCATGAATCCAGGTTAGATTACCAGGGAGAGAGTACAGGGGAAGTGAAAAAGAACTGGAACCAAGCTCTGAAACCAAATTAAAATGATGACAAGGAGTGGCCAGTGCATTAGGAGAAAACAAGAAAATGTAGAGTCACAGAAACTAAGAGAAAAGAGCATTTTAAGAAAGAGATTGGAGTTATATTTCTAGTGTGCTGCTGAAAGATCAAGTAAATGAGGACAAAGAAGTGTTCAATAAACTTGGTGACAGATTCATTAAGGACCTTGGCTAATGCGGAGGGTACATGGAGAAAGCAGACATGAGAGAGTATTGGTGATTCTATATCAGTAGTTCTCACCTTGGCATGGTCTCTCATCCCAGGGACATTTGGTAATGTCTTGAGATAGTTTTGCTTTTCACAACTGGGGAATGCTGCCGTCACCTGGGAGAAGAAGCCAGGGATGCCCTACAATGCATAGGGTAGTCCCTCACAACAAAGAATTATCCTGACTGAAATATCAATAGTGCTAGAGTTGAGAAACCTTTCTCTACGTAGTAATAGAATCAGCATCTCCAGTCAAGCTTTAAGTAGATCTTTTGGTTTGTTATATCATTTTATGTGATAATAATCCTGAAATACAAAATGGTTCTAAGGTGAATCACCAATGTAGTTATTCTTTTATTGTTCTCTTGTTTTCTTTTCTGAACTTCTCAGTCTCTATTGCTAGATTCCTTTCTCCTTCTCTCTTAGTATTGGAATGCTTCCAGGCTCAGACCTTGATCCTCTGCTTTCTATCTTTCCTCACTTGTTGTAGAGTTCATATAGTTTCATAGTTTAACATACATCCACATTCTAACATTACCTAATTGATTTCAGGCTCTGTCCATCTGCTTACCTACTTTGCTTTTCCTTTTGGATGTCTAAAAGAATTTCTAAAGTAGCATGCCTAAAAATAAACCTCTCATATGATCCACAAAATCTACTTCCCAAATCTCATTTAATGGCAACTCCATTTCCCAGAAACTCAAAGTAAAAGCCTTGAAATCATAATTGACCCCTCTCCTTCTCTCATGACTCCAAAATCAGGCAATATGATTGAATTACCTTCGAGATATGTCGAGGAGCTTGCTACCTTACATCAGCTTTACTGCAAGTATCCAGTTTTGAATCACCACCATATTTCTTTTGAATTAGTGCAATAACCTCTTGACCTGTCTTCTTGCTTGCCTTCTTAATCACAACACCATACCCAGAATGCTTCTTCTAAAACATAAATTAAATCACATCACATCTCTGATCAAAAATATCCAGTGTTTCCCTACCACAAAAGATGTAGTTCTCACAATGTCTTACAAAGCCTTACAAGATCTCACCTCTTGTTAATTCTATGACTTTATCTCCCAATACTATCCCTCTTATTCACTCCTTTGGGAAGCTTTACTATTTCTGAAACCCATAAGTACCTACAAATATAAGGCCTTTTTTTGTGTATGAGGAAGCTTGTTGCTGAGCTAACATCTGTGCCAATCTTCCTCTCTTTTGCATGGGATGCTGCCATAGTGTGGCTTGACAAGTGGTGCTAGGTCTGTTCCCAGGATCCAAACCTGTGAACCACAGGCTGCTAAAGCAGAGCAGGTATAGTTAACCACTATCCCACTGGGCTGGCCCCTATAAGGCCTTTTGTGAAATGTTCTCTTGGCCTAAAATATTCTTCAGCTGGATATCCTCCATGACTCAAGTCCTCAACTCCTTCAAGTCTTTGCTCAAATGTCATCTTCTTATTGATAATTGCAGTCTATTACCCTACGCCCATCCTGGTATCCTCAATGTCCTGCTCTTTTTTTATTCCCATAGTACTTATCTTTGTTAAATTGCCATATATTTTACTCATGTGTTATTTTTATTATCTAATGTTTACTTCACCTTGCTATAAGTAAATTCCCAGATGGCAGGTATTTTTGCTGTATTCGCCACAACTGTAACCCTAATATCTAGAACAAGGCCCTTCATAAAGTAGGTACTTAATTTTTTTAATAAATTAGAAGCAATAAGTTAATTGAAAATACACGACAATAGTATATTATCTTGAAAATTATCATTTGTAAGTTATTCTTCTCATCCTTGGTATTCAACTCATCGAAAGTTCCAATATTTTTATCTGCAGATATATCCCGTTTTTGTCCACTTTTGTCTCTCAAAAACATAGTTTAAACTTCCACACTCTTCCTTTTGGCATCTGTTGAGTAAATCTCTGATTTTCCTGTAATCACTTTTGGTCCCCAGTCCTAAGCCATCCTCCACATCATAGCCAAAATAATCTTAAAACATTAATCTGATCATCATATCTCCCTACTTAAATCTTTCTAATGGATTTCTATTGAAAAATCATTGGTTTACAAGCCTCTCCATGACATTGAGCCTCATCTCCCACCACACCCCTCCTACTTCCTTACACACCTATGAACATAACACGTATCCACCCATGTCACATTTTGTTCTAGCCATAAATAGAACATATTTTATTCCTAAGAAGGCAATTTCTCTTCATTTCGGAATCTATACATGTTATTTCTTCTGCCTCCTCTAATTATCCTGATGAACCAAAACTCTTTTATTAAGAAGATGTCACTTTCATCTTTGTTACTGTCATTGAGATTGGGCTTGGTCTTGTTTAAGCATTGAAGATCTCAGCCTAGATAATGTATTTCAGGTCTTCCAAAAGGCCTAATTGAACCAATTGTTACTATTTGAAAGGACAGGCTCACAGAAAGATTGACTATCATCTAAAGAATATCAAGTTTATGTCCAGGAAGTAGCCTACAGGGTGACCTCATTATTATTCTAGGATCTGTTTAGGCTTGGAAATTGGATTGTTAGTTTATCTTGGGAGTAATAGGACAGTAGGAAACTAATTTTAATGAAGCTGGCAAGAAAATGACATATAAAACTGAGAATTTCATGTATTTACAAACACACATACATATACACACATATTCATAATCTGAATGAATTTGATGAATGAGAGGCATTGCACCATAAGAGCCCAATGCACGTGTACATATTCATATATATATGCATATACATACACATGTACCTCACCGCTACGTAGACTGAATATTCCTGTTCATCCGCAAGATGCTCACCTAATGATTCTGGAGACACACTATCAACCTTTGCTTCTTGGGTCTGCCCGATGGCCCAGTGGTTAAGTTCATATGCTCTGCTTTGGCAGCCCAGGGTTTTGCCAGTTTGGATCCTGGGCACAGACATGGCACCTCTTATCAAGCCACGCTGAGGCGGTGTCCCACATAGCACAATCAGAAGAGCCTACAACTAGAATATGCAACTATGTATTCGGGGGCTTTGGAGAGAAGAAGAAGGAAAAGAAGAAGTTTGGCAACAGATGTTAGCTCGGGTGCCAATCTTTAAAAAAACAAAGAAACATTCACTTCTTGACTCTTCTTTTTCTATGTGTTTGTTGTGTCTTAATCCACTTATAGGTACATGACGTATCCATTAAAGTCAACTTCTTTTGTCTCTTTATGGTATTGTTTGCAAACCAGCTATATAGGTAAGATAAATGAATGAAACAGATTGGACATAGCATTAGGGACCCAGGTGAGAGAAATAAACTGAACACACATCTCATTCAGGGGGCAGCAGCTAATTGACTCTGCTATTCTGCAATGTTGGGCTGCTTTTGATATACTATCTTGTATATCCTTAATTTTTAAGAAAAACCAAAAGTTTGAATTTTTAAAGTGATTTCTTCTTAACTTTAAAGTTAGAATCTACAAAAAATTTGTTTTCAACTTTAACTTAAATTTAGTCCTCAACCTACCATTTGCGATCTCTGCTTTCAGATAACTCTGCATTATGTCTCTTAAATTGTAAATGTCAGAAGGTACCTTGCTTCCTTAGTTGCAGGCCGCTCACCTAGGGAGATGACATCAAAATTGTCTTGTAAGTGTTAAATTTTTCGCGTCTGACTAGGGCCTGAAAATTCATAATTAGCATTAGATACATCCTTAAGATGGTATAAAATGCAGACCTGCATAGAATGGATAATATTTTAAATTGTTACGTAATTTAATGTTTAGAAGTGAAAGACTTTTGTAGATCGTCTAATCCAAAGCCTTTATTTTTGATGCTCTATAATATGTAGAGAGGCTAGGACTAGGTCTTAAACCAAGTTTCTGAGTCCAAATTTAATGTGTTTTTTAGTCTTCCATGATATCTTTTGTTTACCTGATAGTGTGAATCACGGTTTTGAGAGCCAGTTAGCTTTTTATGGAGGGAGAGTACTAAATCATAAGAAATAAGTTTAAAGAACATTGAGCAAGCTAAAAAAAAAAAAAAAGCAAAAAGAGTGTAAGATCACAAACCATATTGAGTCTCTAATCCACAGACAAATTTGTTCTTTTTCAAAAATTTTCTGAGAATTGTATATTTGTTTGGTTTCTTTTCCCCTAACAGGAGTTTGTGCTAGGTTGGAATGGTCTTAATGTAGATAAAGAGTCTTAAAATTACTCAGATTGAAATAATCTGTTCTTCAGAATAAATCATAGATGGAAGCCAGAGGTTTCATCCCTGAGTTGGTTTTGGAAATCTTACATATTTTAGCTTTAAATGTAACTTTTTCTTGGTTCTTTTTGAAATCCTCCATTGCTATATTAGTTTCCTGATTAAAATAAAATAATAAATATCTAGATGTATTATAACATTACTAAGCTACACAGTTTCGTAATGTTCAGAATTTGTGTAGTCATTATTTTACTTCTATTTCCTAGTTTATGAGAATTTAATCTGATTTATATTTTGTGGACCAAAATGGGTAGCCTTTTCATTTAGTGTGACATACATCACACACACACAGACACACGCACAATTTCTGTAGAGTGGCTTTACATCTTTATTTTAATACATTACATTAGGAGATAATTAACTTTAGTAAAATGAACTGAATTTTCTTAGATGTGCATTAAGATATAAAAAACCACAAACAAATAAAATATGTAACCACTTCAATCTATCCTTTTGTTAACACTATTTTCTTAAAGTATATTGCTAACTACAGGAATTTTGTTAAAAAGAGAGTATTTCCATGGCTCAAATGCTTGAACTCCCTTTCACAGGTTTTCCTCTTTCCTTGATTTAAAACAAAAGTCCCCAGTGACTTATATCTTTAGTTTACTGCAGCTGGAATTGCGACAGATACCTTATAATCCGCAGCTGTAAAGCATTACTAGTTTAAAATAGTAACCTCTAATTTTGTAACAATCAGACTGCCAATTTTTCTGTAAGATTTAAGTGTTTCATTCATTCGACTAATATGTCTCTGCTAAGAAGAATGCCTCAGGCCTCAAAACTTTGGCTGTGTATTTAGAGAGCTTATTAGGAAACAAAGCATCCATCTGGAGAAAACAGTCAAAATGTGTCTTCTACTTTGAGTGATATGAGCAATGCCTTTTGTTGTCAGGGTAAGCACAAGCCTCTGCAGTCTTTTAAACATGAAGCATTTCATTAGTGCCTCCAGTTTATTGGCCTATCCATCTAGTGAACTAGCCACAGGGGCAAATGAAGTTGTGTATTTTCTTCTTCTTTCCAGTCTGATGTGTTTGTTTGGTTTTACTTTCAGCCTCTTTGGAGGCAAGTGGCTTAGCTTTCCCATTTCTGTTTTCCCATGTCGGACTCCCTTTCCTGTGTTTTCTCACTTTTTGTATTTACCTAATCGACTTTGAGCCTCTTCATAAATTGTTCATTATATCAACATCCTACGGAAGTTTCTGTCTTCCACTCTCCAACCAACATCCAGTCAATGAGTCCCTTTTATGTGGCTAATACTGGTCACAATCCTGGTCAAGCTGTGAGCAATAAAAAGCAATTACTTCATTCCTAAGGAGCTCACTATGAAGGCTGCTTTCCTAATTTGCCATAGGTTCCTTGACATTAGGACAGACCATCCTCTTGATGTCTTGTTGTTGCTGTTCTTCTGTTCAGTTCTGCTCTCTTTGGTGTTGAGAACAGCCATTATTCTCTGAGAATCATCCTGTCACTTCATGACTTTAGGTTGAATTTATTGGATGTTACCATCCTTTACCACATATTCTAACTACTTTGTTTGATCCTGGAATGACGTTAGAGATTCCTTGACCCAGGAGCCGGAGAATAAATATATAGATTTAAATGGCTCTACAACTCATCAATGTCTCTTGTGCTTAGCATTGAAAAGTAACATTTTTCTCTTTCCCTAATCCATGTTCTTTACCCTAGAAACGTGACCTAAATTGGATTTATCCTTCTAGAATTCACCATTGGTAGACTCTTCAGCAACCTGCTTATCTCAAAAAGTATCACTAAGTCAAACTTATGAATGCTCTGTGAACATAGGAATTTGGAATCTTAATCATCAGCAGTCTGGATTTAGAAGTGTAGAATGGAAAGATAGTCAGCACTTTTTTTTGAGTATGAGTGAAATAAAATGAAAATCCAAAATTCAAAAAAGTGGAGCTTTGCATGAAATATTCATATCTTAGCAAGGATACCATCAGGTTAGAAAATCATGTGTATATATTTACATGTGATAGAGAGAAAATAAGTATTTTTCTATGCTCATGCTAGATAACAAGTATCATATTCTTTGCATGCTAAAGGTTTGCTCTAATGGTATTAGAAAATGATAAATATGCTCCAACAGGCTCCAAATAGTTTCTAATGGTGATTTTTTTCCATTGTGTCTGATTTATAAATTTATGTCTTACACTGACATCCCCATGCCATTCGTTGATATATTTACTTTTAAATGCTGCCAAATAAGAAAAAAAAAAGTAAAGCTAATTGAAATGATACTGGAACATTTGAAAATGACTTTGTGGTTTGGCTAGACAGATCTTTATATTCTACCTATCTATGAATATTATTTACTTGGCGTTTCTGGACCGTGTTGTATTACAGAGTGCTATATATTTAACTTCAGTTAGCTATGAGATATCACTGGGTAGATGGATAATATTTACTGTTAGAGTTGAGAAATAGGGCACCATAAAATTTCATAATTTCAGTTTTTGAACCAATTGGTGAAAAGAGTGGAAATAAAGGTCGTTAGAAATTTCGATGGGTCCTGTGTTTACTTCAAACCATATTCCACTTCCTGCGATCCCAGTAATCACAGAGCAGACAGTGACTTGCAATTCCTGTTTCTTGGCATCTCATATTCTCTTTGAGAAGTTCAGTTCTCCACTTTTTATCCAAGTCCACTCCTTAATAAAATTTGTTCACTGGTATACCATACAAGAAACTTCATTGTTAAAAACCCATATTTCTACTGGTTGCCAGGTCTTAACTATGCTTTTATGCATTGACTACATGTCTAGTTTTGTCACCTTCAAATAATTACTTCTCTTCTTGCTATAATACCCGTGGGAATCCCTTATCACTCTGGGTATGCACAATGAACCTGACCATGGCAAATTAATTACTACACTAGCTCCTGCTGAAAGTGATCAAGTTAATTGAAGGGCACAGAGCATACGTTATTTTTCTTGTTGTCTATTCCCAATGAATTCTCTTACCTTTGTCTCATAATAATTCAGTAATACAATATTAAGTAGAAAATCCAATCTAGCAGCTGTAATATAAATGACAGAGATTGTAACTTTCCCCAAAAAAGATGTTTAAATACAGTATCTCTCTAAGTGTGTCTATCTGTACTAATATCCTTTTTTAAATTTAAATCAAATTATATATGCTAAGAATGCAGAGCAACTGGGACTTCCTTAAATTGCTGAAAATAATGTCTATTGGTATGAACTTTTTGAAAAAATTTTCTAGCATTATCCATTCAAGCTAAGCATATGTGAACCTTAAGACTCAACAATTTTATTCTTTGTTAAGTATCCAACAGAAATGAGTATTTGTGTCCAAAAGACATGTACAAGAATATTCACGACCAGTTGCAATGGCCAAAAACTGTAACAAGCCAAATGGATTTCATTGGTAAACCAGTACACAAATTGTGGTATATTGTTAAAATGAAATACTACCCAGCAGTAATAAAAAGTATTAATAACTGACATGTACAGCAATATGGATGAATTTCACAGACACAATGTTGAGTAAAAGAAGTCAGGAATAGAAGAGTGTTATTCTATTTATATGGATTTGTTTAAGCTAATCTCTGGTGTTAGGTATCAGAATTATTGTTACTCTCAGAGGAATACTGACGGGGAGAGGTCACAGGTAAACTTTCTATGAATCCAGAATTATTGTAGCAGGATGGTGGTTAAACAGAGGCAGTGAGAGGTGAAACTCGAATGAGTTGTACACTTAAAATTTATGACATTATACATCTATCAAAGTTAAGAATAACATAAAGTATGTCGGGTATTTTTTAAATCTATGTAACAACTAATACCTGACTATGTTAATACGATTTTCCCATAATCTCATTGTATAGATACAGAAAAGTCCACTAATTTGCTTTTGAAAATACTGTGGTTTGTTGTTTTGTTTTCTTTTAGTGTCCTGAATTTAAAAGGCCCAGGGACATTGCAGTTGACTGGGTTGCTGGAAATATTTATTGGACTGATCATTCTAGAATGCACTGGTTCAGTTACTACACCACTCACTGGACCAGTCTGAGGTACTCTGTCAACGTAGGGCAACTGAATGGCCCCAACTGCACCAGACTCTTAACAAATATGGCTGGAGAACCCTATGCTATCGCTGTAAATCCTAAAAGAGGGTAGGTTAATGATTTGATTATTTATATTTCTTGATATGAGTATCCACTTTTAAAGATTGTCCCACCTGTGCTCTATAGTTTAATTTCTTATGAATGTTTAATGTACAATAGATTCACAAGACTTCTGAAAATCACTCTACTTCTCCTTATGTACAAAAAGTATGTCCTTTTCACATCAAACGGTGGTGCAAAATATTTTTCCTGAAAGGTTGCTACATGTACATTCTGTGTGTGTGTGTTTTATGTGTGCCTCGCAGAATAACGAAACTGAAGTGATAAACACATAGCCAGTGCTGTTAATCTAAAATTGAATTTTTGAGACATTAAACATAATAAATATAATATTAAACATGTTAAGTGTAGAGTATTAGTGTTTTTGGCTATTTGTTATAATAAAAGATGGAGGCATAGGTATGAACAAATTTAAGCAATTTAATACAAATGTTTCCTTTCTTTTACTTGAGTTTTTCCTTTCTTTTTAACTTTACATTTATAAACAATGACCAAAAAAGAAATGCTAATTAAAACTCCTAATCACCCAAAAATTGGATCATTAGATCCTGAATAAAAAGAGGCAATTATTATTCATCTTCTAGAATTATGTAGTGTGGTGTCTTCTAAATGAAAGAATGATTTATGTCTCTGATAAAATAGTTACTTTATCAAATAAAAAGCATATCGATGCAGCATTCACAATAACATGAGTATTCTGTCTTAACAAGAGGATAGTTTCAAGTGTTGTAAATACTTTTCTTCTGAAATGTTCATGAAATTTTCAAAATTGAATTTTTGATTTCAAATAATGAGCTATAGTATGTCCTATTAAACAGTGTCTCTCAAATTTTAGTGCATAGGTAAGACAGTTGAAAATGTCAACACTTAGGGCCCTCTTTGGAGGTCGCCATTCTGTAGATTTAGAGTTGGTTCTAGGAATATGCTTTTTCAGAGACTGTAGGGTGATTCTGATGCACACAGACTGAAGAGACACAATGCTTTGGGGAGCAGAGTGGGGTTATAACAGCACCATCACCAGGCTAACCAACTTGACTTGCCTCTTTAGGATGATGTACTGGACCGTTGTTGGGGACCACTCCCACATAGAAGAAGCAGCCATGGATGGTACTCTGAGAAGGATTTTAGTACAAAAGAATTTGCAGAGACCCACAGGTATGATGTATTTCTGGCAGTCTAAAATGGGAAGCAGTATGCTAAGCGTGTTAATGTTACAATTCTTTCTAGTTTTGTTGGCAATATAGTCATTTTATAAGTGGATAAAATAATTTATAGTATGACTTTATGAAAGTCATTAACATATCATGTTGCATTTACCCAACTTGAAAGTCAGATCCTCATCCTACTGCCAGTGATATTATGGGGATATTATTTGAAAATTGCCTAAGTTTTAAGCTATTAGTAGGATTTCACATGCATGAAATTTTGACAGTTTATAGAAATGTATTAGGGTGTTTTTATAGTTATGTGTTAATGATGTTGGGATAGATGGTAATATTCCTACAGGATGAGAGACTAAAAGGACAGAGAGGTGGGAAAACATAACTTTTCTGAAAGACAGATGTTATGATTCCTTGCCTTTTCATTTACACCTCTTTTCAATCTGGCTTTAGTCTCCCTCCTAGCCATGTTATCCAAGTTATCACTCCAAACTCTCTGTACTCCTAGCACTGCCCAGGAGCTCAGATTTTTTTCTGCCTTCCTGCTCTTTCTCCCATTTCATTTTCCTCCCAGATCCCCCATCTAGAGCGCCTTTCCAACTTTTGGATACCTAACTGAATCTTACCTAACATGTAAGGTCTATATATACCCAGCAAAAGGACAGAATACATTTTCTATAGCACATATTAACAGTTATGCTTTGTAGTATCTTTTGTAGTTTAAAATTTATGTATATTTGGCACATATATTCTTATTAACTTTTAATGTGCCTTTGCCTTTTCCTCCAACGCAATTGTTTTTACTCTTTATGGGAAGGAGGAGTCTTTGGGATTTAGTTCATTTACATCAATGTGTCTCTATTCGGTGATTTAACAAATACTAATTGAACATCCACCTGGTACTACAAATTGTTCCAGATGCTGAAGAAACAATTTCCTACCCTTGTGAAGAGAATTTCAACTCTCATGAAACTTATCTTCCTATAGAGGATAGAATATATATTATACATCAGGTCATAAAGTCATAAGCAATATAAGAAAAAACATACTAAGGGATGAGCAGTTATTGGGAGGGGTACCATTTTAGTTATGATTATCAGAGAAGTCATCTTTAGAAAGGTGATATTTGAGAAGATAACTGAATGAAGAGAGGTAGCAAGCTGTATGAATACGTGAGGAGAGAGCTTTCCAAGCAGAGAGAACAGCAAGTTATGAGTTAGGAAGGAGCTTAACATGTGTAATAAACAGCAAGAACGCTAGCATGCCTAGAAGCATATGAGCAACTCGGGAGAATGGTACATGTGAGGGTGACAAGGTGGCCAGGTGCAGCTCATTAGGACCCGGAACACACTGGTGAGAACTGGATTCTATTCCAGCTTTGAGGGGAGCCATTGGAGGGAATTGAGGAGGAGAGTGGCATGATTTGCTCAAACACTATTTTCATATTTTAAAGAACTTCGTACTTCAGTGTCTTAACTTTTTATTTTCAACTTATTTTAGACATGTAGAAAAGTTGCAAAATTAATTTAAAAAATTCTTTTGTGATGTTAACATCTTACATAATCATAGTATGTGTAACATGATTTTACCTTAAGGAACGACTCTGACAACAGTTTATAGAATTGCCTGTTGAAGGGTTCTTAGGAGGGAGCCTGAGACAGAGATTCTTCTAAAGATTATTTATGAAGTTTACTCAGGAGAAACCTGTAAAAGATGGAGAGAGAAAGAGAAAAGTCTTAATAAGACTTTGTCTCCGGTAAAGTCTAGTCTGAGCTTGAGAAACAGGGAACGTGCTTCGGAGCATAAATCCCATGACAGGCAAGAGAGTCAGCTTTTTATGGGCCCTATCAGTCATTGGTTGGCCTTTGGACTCTAACTTCCCAATCAAGGCTGCTGTAGACACTTGAGCACAATTTTCTGGAAGGGGGCAAGTGTGAGTCCTTAACTACCAAACCAACAATTGGGAGATGGGTACCAAGTAAAGGAAATTAGCATCTCCTACAGTGGGCCAGGTGAAAGATGCATGTACTGAGCATCTTCCACATGCTAGCCATTCTGCTCAGCACAATGGATAGCTTAATCATGAAGATAACTCAGTCTCTTTTCTCATGGAGTTTACATCTGAGAAGGAAAAATACAAATAAACCTGCATAGAAGTAACTGTAGTTTGGGGGAAATGTAAGAATTGTTACAGGTCTTACAATGTTATGGGAGTTCAGAGGCAAGAAAGAGTACCTCCAATACAGAAAAAGTATGTGAAAAGTGTCATTTAAACAAGTGTTTGAATGATGGGTAGACATTTGAAAGGTGGGCAGATAATTGATCATGGAGTATTTTTTATCAAGGTGTTCTTTGGAGTCAGATGCACATGGTTTTGAATCCCAGGAGGCCATTTTATAGTGAAGAGACCATAGAAAGTACCATTGACTCATGCTAAGCAGGTAACAAGAACTGGTCAGACATCCATAGGGACATGCTGAGATAGTAGTTGGTGTGAGGCTCTCTATCTCACGTGTAGTGAGCATATGAGTTTTCTTCCCAGCAACTCTGTTCTGAGAACTTCTGCTCCACTTATAAGAGTAGACTCTGAGAAGCTATTCATTCATTCAACCAATATTTGTTGTGAGCCTGGTGAGTGTCAGGCATGATTCTAGGCATTTGGAAAACAGGAATGAACACACAATTATAGATCCCTGTCCTCCTAGTGCTTAGATTCTAGTGGTGGGCAGAGGACTGTGATGGGAACAGTAAAAATATATTTTAAAAGTAAATTATAAAGTAAGTTATGAGGGATTCAGTGCTATTGAGAAAAGAGTGAAAATAGAGCAGGAAGAAGTGTCAGGAATGGGGGAGGGTAGGTTGTAGTATAATATTATCAAGTCATTAGAGTAGAAACTTTTGAGAAGGTGGCACTTGAGCACAGGTTGTGTGATGCTGTCACTCATCCACAGGCAAATGTTGGAGGTGTGGATACAACTCAAGAAGTCAATCAGGTAGAGATATCTCACAGATAATGGAAAATTTAGTTCTGGAACTCAAAGCAGAACTAGAAGTTTAGTCTGGGGAATTAATAACAGAAAGCTGATATTTAAAGTTGCTGGAGTTGTTAAGATGGACACAGGAGAGGAAAACAAAGAGGCTTTTTAGGGAAGAATTTTATGAGACGTTTAGAAGAGTCAAGGTCAAAAGTGAGCAAATGGGAGAAAGGTGTCAGCAATAGGAGAAAAAAACAGAATTCAGTGTCACAAAAGCTGAAGGAAGAATTTCAAAAAGAAGATGGTCCCCTGTTAGGCATGGCATAGTGCCTTACATAGAAGAAATCTGAGTAGTAGAAAGAGCATAAGCCTTTCAGTTATATAGGCTTGAGCTAAAATTGAGCAACCTGTGTAAACTTTTGAGCATCAGTTTTCTTACTTGTAAAATGTATATAATAATATTTACCTTACAGAGAATTCATAACAATTCATTTAAATCAGATAGTAAAACCAATATAAATTGATTAGTGTAATTCCTTGAAAATCTAAGAGGCTAAAAATAATTATAAAAATAATGTACTATTCTAAAGCCATATACTGTTCTAAAACCTTGCATATGTATCCCAGGCAATGTCCACTGTAACCCCTAACACTGATAATTATTTTTGTCCACATCTAAAAAAGTCATTTAGTATATTTGGTTAATTTGATTCACTTTTTCATTATATGTCAATTAGAATTCTGTAGGTTAAAAAAGTCTACAAGCCACGTGTGAAAATCTATTGCTTTACTTCATGTTTACCTGCTTAATAAGTGACTTTCTTGATGTTGGAAATACTGGTTTTGTATTCTTAAGCAGGATTTTATTTCCATCAAGCAGAAATATCTCTCAATGTTATCTTTAAAGTGACTAATAACTCCGGAGTATTGTCATGCCAAATTTTATTGATTCACAAATGAGTCAAAAGCAAATTTCAGGAGATTTTTAGGAAGTAATAGATAATTTAGATTTCATAAATAGCATATTACTAGAAAGCAGTAATGAAAAGTTGACCGTCAGTCATTATTCTGCCTCTATATGCTTATGTACACATTATATGTGGAAAGACATATGCACTCATACAAATATATCCTAGGAGGTATCCTTACATGGAAGTATCTTTATTGCTTATGTCTTCCCAGAAACATCTTAAGACTTATTCTTTCTTTTCTTGGCATATGTTTATAAATATTCGCCCTGACTCCAAGGTTATACTGAGATCAGTAACTATAATAATGCCTCTGTTTCCCTCCAAGTGTAATATCTTGTTCATTACATTTTAGGTCTCCAGGAAATGCTATATTTCTTTTATGCATCCACGAAGGGATATGTCACTGTGATGCAGTACATTTGGTTATACTCTGTATGTAATAAAGATGATCTCAACATGAGTAAACAATGCTGGGAATAGATATGAACTCGTCTCCATCCCTTTATGTAACCTCTGTGCATTCCAGGGTTAGAATGGTTACCCCTATATTTGCTCAACACCAGCACTGCCATTGCATACTTTCCATAATCATGGTGAGAATACCTCAATTCTCTGAACTTTTATAGCACTCATTGTCTCCATACTTGCTATACTTCATACTTGAATGTATATTCTACATGCCCAAAAAGACCATAAACAACTTAAACCAAAAGCATTACTGATATTCTTGGCTGGAGGGGCGGAGCAAAATGGCGGGGTGAGCTGACCCGGGATTCTCTCCCCTCCAAAATACAACAAAAGATTGCAAGAACTGAATTTCAGAGAATAAACATAATGCCAGCTTGTTAGAGACCTACAATACCAAGAAGGCAGAGATCATAAACCTAGCTTTACCCCTTCAGAGGCGCTGGAATGGTAGGAGAGAACATCGCTCCCTCCCCTAGAGTCTGCAATCGCTGGGCGTGGGTCGGGAAGGAGCAGGGGAGGGGCCGCGCAACCGGGGGATCATCCAGGACTCCTGCCGCTGATTCAGTGGAGACCCGCTGACGGGGGGGGGGGGGGGGGAAGCTTCTGTCGGCAGGGACCCTATAAATCAAGGGCCTTGGGAGACCAGAGAACAGAACTGATCTGAACCCAGACCAGCACGTGTGAGTAACAGCCTCTCCCCCCTAACAAAGCCAGTGGGCGCAGCCATCTTGCCCCAAGGCGGAGAGCTAACACGCCACTCTCAACCCCCATCTAGTGGCAACAGGCTGTAACTGCAACTGAATTCTACCACCATGAGAAAAAACCGCTCCTCTACCATCCAGCAATTTATAAAAGCCCCAGACCAGAAAGAAAACAATAAAAACACAGAATTAAGTCCTGAGGACTTGGAATTAGGTAAACTAAGTGATAATGAATTCAGGGCAGCTATAATCAAAAAACTCAATGAGGTAGAGAGAAAGATAGAGAAACAAGCCGAGTTCTGGAGTTACTTCACAAAAGAGATTAAAATCATAAAGAAGAATCAAACAGAATTACTTGAGATGAAAAACACAATGGACCAGATAAAACAGAATACGGATTCCCTGAATGCCCGTGTAGACAACCTAGAGGAGCAAATCAGCATAATCGAGGACAGACAGGCTGAATGGCGCCAGACAGAGGAAGAAAGAGAACTAAGAATTAAAAAAAATGAGGAAAATCTCCAAGAGATAATGGATTCAATGAGGAGTAAGAACATAAGGATCATAGGAATTCCTGAGAATATGGAAAAGGAAAATGGAGCAGAAAGTGTGCTTAATGAAATTATTGAAGAGAATTTCCCAAATCTAGGGATCAATGGAGAAATGTGTGTAGAGGAGGGTTTTAGATCTCCTAGATTTGTCAATGTAAAAAGACCCACCACACGGCACATAATAGTAAAGTTGGCAAATAGGAATGATAAGGAAAGAATACTCAGGGAAGTAAGAAAAAAAAAGAGAATAACCTATAAAGGAGCCCCTATCAGACTGTCAGCGGATTTCTCTACAGAAACCCTACAAGCTAGGAGAGAATGGAGTGATATAGTCAAAGCTTTAAAGGATAAAAACCTTCAGCCAAGAATACTCTATCCAGCAAGAATTTCCTTCAGATATGAGGGAGAAATTAAATCTTTTCCAGACAAACAAAAGTTAAGGGAATTTGTAACTAAAAGCCCTCCATTACAAGAAATCCTCAAGAAGGCTCTCATACTTGAAAAAAGAAAAAAGGGAGAAACGGGACACAAGCCACAGACTAGGGAGACCGATGGATAGAACCAGAACAGGATAGCAAATATTCAACTATAGCATTAGGGTAAAAATAAGGAAACTACCAAAACAAGGACGATCTTAGCACTCTAACTACAAATTAATAAGATGAGTTGGAATAAAAAATGAAAATAATTATTTAGGAGGGGAAGAGCAAAGGGTCTAAATCAGTATTGGTCAAGTAAGTAAGAGACCACCAGAGAATAGACTATATTATACACGAGATTCTAAATACAAACTTCAAGGTAGACACTAAAATAAAGTACAGAACAGAGTCACAAATCATAGATAAGGAAAAATCTAAGAAACCCAGCATAAGAAATTGCAGTATTAAATGGGTAGTCTAAAGCACACAGGAAAAGAAACACAGGAAAAGAAGATAATGAGCGACAGATTGACAGCATTAAGTCCACATGCATCAATAATCACTCTCAATGTGAACGGATTGAACTCTCCAATAAAAAGACACAGAGTGGCAAAATGGATTAAAGAACAAGATCCAACAATTTGTTGCCTTCAGGAAACACACCTCAGCCCCAAGGACAAACACAGACTCAGGGTGAAGGGGTGGAGGACAATACTTCAAGCAAATAGCAAGGAAAAGAAGGCAGGTGTTGCAATTCTCATATCAGACCAAGTGGATTTCAAAATAAGACAGGTAAAGAGAGACACAGAGGGCCAATATATAATGATCAAAGGGACACTTCATCAAGAAGAAATAACGCTTATAAATATCTATGCTCCCAACGCAGGAGCACCAAGATTCATAAAGCAACTATTAACAGACCTGAAGGAAGATGTTAAAAACAACACAATAATAGTAGGGGACCTCAACACCCCACTCACATCAATGGACAGATCATCCAGACAGAAAATCAACAAGGAAATAGTGGAGCTGAATGAAAAACTAAAACAATTGGACTTAATAGACATATATAGATCACTCCACCCTGAAGGAGCTGAATATACATTCCTCTCAAGTGCACATGGAACATTCTCTAGGATAGACCATATGTTGGGAAACAGGGCAAGCCTCTACAAATTTAAAAAAATTGAAATAATAACAAGCATCTTCTCAGATCATAGTGCTACAAGGCTAGAAATTAATTACAAGAAAAAAGCTGAGAAAGGCACAAAGATGTGGAGACTAAACAACACACTACTGAACAAGCAATGGATCATTGAAGAAATTAAAGAAGAAATAAAGAAATACCTGGAAACAAATGAAAATGATAGCATGCCATACCAACTCATATGGGATACAGCAAAAGCTGTATTAAGAGGAAAATTCATCGCAATACAGGCACATCTTAACAAACAAGAAAAATCCCAAATAAGCAACCTTAAAGCACACCTAACTGAACTAGAGAAAAAAGAACAAATGAAGCCCAAAGTCAGCAGAAGGAGAGAAATAATAAAAATCAGAGCAGAAATAAATACTATTGAAACGAAAAAGGCAGTAGAAAGGATCAATGAGACAAAGAGCTGGTTTTTTGAGAAGATAAATAAAATTGACAAACCACTAGCCAGACTTACAAAGAAAAAAAGGGAGAAAGCTCAAATAAACAAAATCAGAAATGAGCGAGGAGAAATAACAACAGACTCTGCAGAAATACAACAGATTATAAGAGAATACTACAAAAAACTATATGCCAACAGAATGGATAACCTAGAGGAAATGGATAAATTCCTGGACTCCTACAATCTCCCAAAGCTCACTCAAGAAGAGGCAGACAATTTGAACAGACCAATCACAAGGAAAGAGATTGAAACAGCAATCAAAAGCATCCCAAAGAATAAAACCCCAGGACCAGATGGCTTTCCTGGGGAATTCTACCAAACTTTCAGAGAGGATTTAATACCTATCCTTTTCAAGCTATTCCAAAAAATTAGGGAAGATGGAACACTTCCTAACACATTCTATGAGGCCAACATCACGCTGATACCAAAACCTGACAAGGACACCAAGAAAAAAGAGAACTACAGGCCAATATCACTGATGAACATAGATGCCAAAATTCTAAACAAAATTTTGGCAACCAGAATTCAGCAATTCATCAAAAGAATCATACATCATACCAGGGACACAGGGATGGTTCAACATCCGCAAATCAATCAACGTGATACACCACATCAACACACTGAGGAATAAAAACCACATGATCATCTCAATAGATGCAGAGAAGGCATTTGACAAGATCCAACAGCCATTTATGATAAAAACTCTGAACAAAATGGGCATAGAAGGAAACTACCTCAACATAATAAAGGCCATATACGACAAACCCATAGCCAACATCATACTCAATGGGCAAAAACTCAACCCCATCCCCCTGAAAACAGGAACAAGACAAGGATGCCCTCTATCACCACTCTTATTTAACATAGTACTGGAGGTCCTGGCCAGAGCAATCAGGCAAGAAAAAGGAATAAAAGGAATCCAAATAGGGAAGGAAGAAGTGAAACTCTTGCTGTTTGCAGACGACATGATCTTATATATAGAAAACCCCAAAGAATCCATTGGAAAACTGTTAGAAGTAATCAACAACTACAGCAAAGTTGCAGGGTATAAAATAAATTTGCATAAATCAGTAGCATTTCTATACTCCAGTAATGAACCAACAGAAAAAGAGCTCAAGAATACAATACCATTCACAATCGCAACAAAAAGAATAAAATACCTTGGGGTAAATTTAACTAAGGAAGTGAAGGACTTATATAATGAAAATTACAAGGCCTTTCTGAGAGAATTGGATGACGACATAAGGAGATGGAAAGACATTCCATGTACATGGATTGGAAGAATAAACATAGTTAAAATGTCTATTCTACCTAAAGCAATCTACAGATTCAACGCCATCCCAATCAGAATCCCAATGACATTCTTTACAGAATTAGAACAAAGAATCCTAAAATTCATATGGGGCAACAAAAGACCCCGAATTGCTAAAGCAATCCTGAGAAAAAAGAACAAAACGGGAGGCATCACAATCCCTGACTTCAAAACATACTATGAAGCTACAGTAATCAAAACAGCATGGTACTGGTACAAAAACAGGTGCACAGATCAATGGAACAAAATTGAAAGCCCAGAAATAAAACCACACATCTATGGACAGCTTATCTTTGACAAAGGAGCTGAGGGCATACAATGGAGAAAAGAAAGTCTTTTCAACAAATGGTGCTGGGAAAACTGGAAAGCCACATATAAAAGAATGAAAATTGACCATTCTTTTTCACCATTCACCAAAATAAACTCAAAATGGATTAAAGACCTAAAGGTGAGACCTGAAACCATAAGGCTTCTGGAAGAAAACGTAGGCAGTACACTCTTTGACATCAGTATTAAAAGGATCTTTTCGGACACCATGCCTTCTCGGAGAAGGGAAACAATAGAAAGAATAAACAAATGGGATTTCATCAGATTAAAGAGCTTCTTCAAGGCAAATGAAAACAGGATTGAAACAAAAAAACAACCCACTAACTGGGAAAAAATATTTGCAAGTCATATATCTGACAAAGGCTTAATATCCTTAATATATAAAGAACTCTCACAACTCAATCACAAAACATCAAACAACCCAATCAAAAAATGGGCTGGAGACATGAACAGACATTTCTCCAAAGAAGATATACTGATGGCCAATAGGCACATGAAAAGATGCTCATCATCGCTGATCATCAGGGAAATGCAAATCAAAACTACACTAAGATATCACCTTACACCCGTTAGAATGACAAAAATATCTAAAACTAATAGCAACAAATGTTGGAGAGCTTGTGGAGAAAAAGGAACCCTTATACACTGCTGGTGGGAATGCAAACTGGTGCAGCCACTATGGAAAACAGTATGGAGATTCCTCAAAAAACTAAAAATAGAACTACCATACGATCCAGCCATCCCACTACTGGGTATTTATCCAAAGAGCCTGAAGTCAGCAATCCCAAAAGTCCTGTGCACCCCAATGTTTATTGCAGCACTGTTTACAATAGCCAAGACGTGGAAGCAACCTAAGTGCCCATCAACAGACGAATGGATAAAGAAGATGTGGTACATATATACAATGGAATACTACTCAGCTGCAAAACAGAACAAAATCATTCCATTTGCAATAACATGGATGGACCTTGAGAGAATTATGTTAAGTGAAATAAGCTGGCTAGAGAAGGATAATCTGCGTATGACTCCACTCATATGAGGAATTTAAAACTATGGACCAAGAACAGTTTAGTGGATACCAGGGGAAAGGTGGGGTGGGGGGTGGGCACAAAGGGTGAAGTGGTGCACCTACAACATGACTGACAAACATTAATGTACAATTGAAATTTCACAAGATTGTAACCTATCAATAACTCAATAAAAAATTTAAAAAAAGCATTACTGATATTCTTTTTATATCCCCTGTAGAATATTATAGTGCTTATAATTAGTGTGTGCTTAAGAATAATTTTTTGTTGAATGAATGAAGAGATGAATGCCTACAATTTTTAATACTCTAACCCATGGTAAGGTTTTAAGGCCTCTTTTAACAAATGCCACACATTTTTTTATTAGGCGCCATATTAAACACAAGAAACAATCTATCTTCTGATTCAGTCATGTGGTGGTTGAGTACCATGCTCCGTGAGAGCAGAATGTGATCTGTTTTGTTCTTTGCTACATACCTAGTACTTCGCAGCGTATGGTGCAAGGGAGGTGCATTATGAATATATGTTGGGTTAATGAATACTGTGTCAATTAAGGACACTTTCCAGTTTTCCCTCCAGTAGGAGGGTATGTAGGATTATATGAGTGTGAATACATACCATATTATTGGATATCTAGAAGCTTATTTATGTTGCCTTTAGCTCCTCTCAAATTGTGATAATTTCTGAGAGAATAAAGAAATACACACTGGCCCTGGCTCAGTCATAATTATTAGATTCATTCAGTAAATTCTTTATTCTTGGTCAACAAAAGATCTCTAATGAAATAAAATGGATAAGAACTTAAGGACTATTTTGCAATTCCTTGATGCATTTATTTTATTAACACATAAATAAGAGTGTGTGTGTCTGCGTGTGTGCATGTATATGAAAAAATATGATATGCAATATATAAGAAAAAATATAAACATATATGTGAAAAAATAACTTTAATGTAGTTTGGAATCTAAACTCTAAGTAGGCAACCTATCTCAAAAAATACTATTACCAATTTTTGAAAATGAATTTGACACAGTGATAAATATTTTCAGTTTTTTGGACCACTCTTATCACCTCTTAAATCAAGAATATGGTAGTGCACACTTGCTGGTTATTACTGCCTTACAAATCTTGGCTTTCCTTTAACACAAAATGTGTATAATATTTTTCTCTATTTCTGAAAACACAGTGATTTTAATTTATTGCTCTCTCCAAGTCTTCTCTCTTAAATATCCCATTGGTACTATGGTCATTTCTCATAAGATTTTCTTTTACCATTTTCTTTTTCTTCTTTTTAGAATGCAGTAGAAATAGGAGAACTAGTGGATCTTGCAAAATTTCAGAGTTCAGCAAAAGTGAAATTCAAAAATCCCTAAAATGTAATAGTAGTCTTGGTATTGTGGGAGATATTAAGAAAATGACTATATGATTGGCATCATTATCATGCATTCCTAAAAATTAGTGAGCATGTGTCTCTATCTTTTATAAGCCTTCTAAACTGTGATTCCATTATGCTTGATGGCATTTTATTTTAAATTTTCTGTAATTATACTTACTTGGTTCCAAATATTCATCATTCTCAGTTCAGATAAGAATAACTTTCTCGGGAATTGATTTTTTTCTCCATTTTATTATTGTTTCTTTATTAAAGACAAAAAGGAGATATGATATATTAAAGGTAGAAATGAACTTCTTCTTTCATATACACTTGATTCTCATCTCTATAAAGAGAAGAGCTAGTTGATTCCTTTATTAACTTTTTAATTTAAAAGACTATCTCTTTTATTAAAAGGATTAAGGAAAAATCAAAATTATCGATTTGTGGATGTTTTGGAATTTAAATCCCACTCATCTAAAAGCTTTGTTATATAATTTTTATCTAGATGTAATTCCATCCAGTAGTTCAGTATGTGACCAGTACTGATAAAGATGGGTATGTCTTAGACAAGCCTAGACTAATAATGCAACATATGACACTTTTGAGAACTTTTTACTGCCGCTGAATCTGAAAAAACAATATTGATAATTAAATTGAATTGCACACCCCTTGTTTTCTTCTAGTCTATGATTAACAAATTTAATATCCAAATGTAAAGATTAATTTTGTGGAGGATAGCTTTTTTTTTTAACCTACTTCTTTACTGTACTGCACTGGGAGAAAAGAAAGAAAAGTGTTTTCAATCCTTCTTAGACAACTGTTTTGAAATAGAATGGTGGCAACAGGAAACTGGATCATTTTTTGGTTCATGTCACCCATAATTATACATGAAGGAGCAAAAACATAACTCCCAATGTGACTCCAAATAGCAAATTAACCATTGAGCAGGAACTATTAAAACATGGACCACTTGTTTTAATCGTTAAGTCATTTCTCAGAGGCTGATTGAGCATAGTACATCATGTGTTATACGTGAAGAGCAATATTTATATTTAGTTTGATTATATTTGGGATAGATCTATGAATTTAACTGAAGAATTATTCCCAAATGATTTTTACCATGATATGTTTTCATTCTTATTGTAACATCTTGGTCCATCTACACAGGAACACAATTAGCATAAACTCAAAAAAATGCTTTTCATCTTTTCATTCAGTTGCCTTGTCATTGAGGTGTGCCTCAGTTGTTTATTGACTGTTCTGATTGGGAAAGCTCTTTAGCATTCAGATGCCAAAGGTATTTTAATTGCATTGTACTATCAACCATGTAATATGTCATATCTAAAGACTGGCTATGTCACATAAATTAAATATCTGCAGCAGTGAAGATTTATTATAGAATTCATGTATCATGGATCTTACTCTTTTATGTTGAAGGAAGTTGACTGCAAATATTCTATGTGTTGATATTTTGCAACAAGATACTGGCTAGACTCCATTCACATGAAATAAAAAATAAGAAATTGAATAAATAGAAAAACATCATTTTTAACACATTATTTTGGCTTATTGTTATTCAGTAACAGATACTGATAATAAAAATGGACAGCCTCCAAGCAAATTAGTGATTAGAGAAAAAAATTAGACTGAAGAGTTTAAGCACAACTAGAACCTTAGTTAAGGACTTTACTATTCGTTCTTCTCTATTATAAACATCAATCTTTAGTCAATTTAAACTTCAGAATGCTCACAGATGTCTCACAACACTGTAGACCAACTCCAAATTGGTGAAAATATCTTACAATTAAGCCCATGAATCTTTTACATTCTGAGAAATGCACCTTCATGAAGAGATTCACAATATAACTAATTAGACTGAATTATTTTAAATAATAGTTGGATAAGTGATTTAAGTGATGATACTATACACAGAATTAATTCTGTGTATATTATAAAAATTAAAATATCATGGAAAAAATCTTTTATAAAATTGCCATAATTAAGAAACCACTAAGTGTGGAAAGGAAAGATATTTAAGATAGCTTTTCCTATGTGAAGTAAGATTTTTGCTACAGCTTATTATATAAATTTTATGTAATCCATACCCATGTGTTCAGATAAGGATTGAGTTGTTTCTTTTTTTCTGACTTCTATAGTACCATGATATAGACTGGGTAATTTCTGTGATGTCTGAAGAAAAATGTCAACCATAATTATACATTAGAAAGCAAAAACAGGGGCTGGCCCGGTGGCGCAGCACTTGTTTACACCTTCCGCTTCTTGGCAGCCTGGGGTTCACCGGTTCGGATCCCACCGAGGACATGGCACCACTTAGCAAAAAGCCATGCTGTGGTAGGCGCCCCACGTATAAAGTAGAGGAAGATGGGCATGGATGTTAGCTCAGGGTGAGTCTTCCTCGGCAAAAAGGGGAGGATTGGCAGTAGTTAGCTCAGGGCTAGTCTTCCTCAAAAAGAAAAAAGCAAAAGCAAAAACATAAGTTTAAATAATCTCAAATTTATTTCTGTTAATTATGTGTGTTGATTTTGCAGGTCTGGCTGTGGATCATTTTAGTGAGCGGATATACTGGGCTGACCTCGAGCTCTCCATTATTGGCAGTGTTCTCTATGATGGCTCTGATTCAGTAGTCTCTGTTAGCAGCAAACAAGGTTTGTGAAGTGCTTTTGCTTTTGCTTTTAATTATTACTGAGAGCATTAAATAATGGTATTTAAACATGAATATTTAATCTTTACATTCTGAATTTCTTCAAAGTCTTTTTCCTTTCAACTGTAACTCTTACTATTGTTTACTTACTACTAGGGTTACAAAGAGACCAGGCCAGAAGAACTTCCTGACTCTAGGATAAACAGGGTCCATTGCTGCCCAGATTCAAAAATTATTCCTTCTGTTGCCTCTATGAATATTCCATTTTGAGCAGCACACTTCAAGTAGTTAAGATTAGTGCCTGTGAACACTAATTTTTATTTCAAATTGCATTGATAAGCAGGAAATGAGTTATTGTATATAGTAAAACATCATGGTAACAATGATTATTATGGGTAATTTATAAGGATATTCTCATCCAAGTGAAAAGTAGTAGGTCAAAATGGCAACTTACCTCTACCACCAGGGACTGCAAACTCAACTTGTGTTCTTCTTTTGTGGTATCTTTTTTTTCTCCCCCTCTGTCCCTACCTCCTATTTCTCACTCTATCGTTCTTCTGGCTCCCTTCTGTGCCTTAGACTTTCTTTGCCTGTCAACTCGCTTCTTTCTGTTGGATCTAATTTCTTTCCCTTCTCTTTTTCTTTCCCTTCCCTACCACAAGCCCTTTCCTAACTAACCACAAATTGTTCGTAATATATATTTAATGTTTTGAAATTTACCTATTATATTTACTGAATACAGCTTTGCTTTCTGTTTTTTTTAACAAAGGCAGAGAAATTAAAAGAAAAATAATTAAGTTGAACATTTATTGAGCCTTTACCTAAAGTGTGTTTTTCATATGATAACCCTAGATGGAAAAAAATTCCACATTCCTGTAATTGATTACAATGAAGTTAACTTGTCTCAGCTTAAGTGTATATTTTACTGTTTTAAGAAACAATGCAGAAAAATCTACAAGTTTAAAAAGCATTGTATATTTTACAACCTCTGGCTAATAAGTAAAATACAAATGTCATTTCCTTGTTATAGATTTCAGTACTACAAGTTAAATTATTCTTTTTATAAAATCTCTTAAAATAGTAGGCATTTCTTAAAATGTGATAAATGATAGCCTCTATATGTTTAGCCAAATTAGTCATAGGCCTAATTACCATTTGCCAGTTTGTTTTCTTGATCTCATTTCTGAAACAGACAATAGTAATGTCAATTTTTTTTGGATTTTACTCTTTAAATCAACTTGCGATTGCATGATAAAATTGTCAGTCAGGCAATCCAATTTGATCATTAACATTATGCAGAAGACAAAATTGAGAATTTTGTGAATTGCCTATTTTTGTGCAGTGGATAAGTCTGGCCTGTAGGCTTCTCTTTTGTCTGCCAACCACACAGCAGAGATCCCTCCGCATATAATAAGCCCCCAGCAAATGCTATGTGGTTGTGATGATGATTAAAGTGATGCTGGAAATGTTTTTTATGTTCTGAGTGACATGTTTAGTATCTCACATTTTTCTACTACAAAGAAGTTAATTCTATCAACTTTACAGCTAATATTAAAAATATTCTGATTCCTGAAAGTTTTTTTAAAAAAAAAACAGTAAGAAGATGATTTTCCATTTAATCTTGGATAAACTCTATTCTTTCTAATTCTCCATATTTACACTGCAACTTTTATGACTCCATGTTTTAAAAATTCTAGGCTTGTTACATCCACATAGGATTGATGTCTTTGAAGATTATATATATGGAGCAGGACCTAAAAATGGTGTATTTCGAGTACAAAAATTTGGCCATGGTTCAGTAGAGTACCTAGCTTTAGATGTTGATAAAACAAAAGGTGTTTTGATATCTCATCGCTATAAACAACTGGACTGTAAGTATAATATTTTATAGAGTTGTATATATTGGTGAAGTTTCTTCCTTATGACTCTCAAAAGAAAGTCTTTTAAAATATCTTAACTATTTCAGTGTCTTAACATCAGTAAGTTACATAACTTTAATTTTGATATCACCAGACTTCTCAAATTACCAAAGCCAAGAAATAATGCAAAAATTTCCATTTCTGCCATAACATATATGAAAATATCAGCATTCAGCTGTATTTTCTTGGAATTAGAATCGGCTTTTTATAAAAAATATGTTTCTTATTCCGGTCTTCTAAAATTCTTAATAAAACCTTGTGAGTCTATAGACAAACCATGCAAGTAAGAAAATTCATTAGTCATTTTGACCCAATTACAACATTAACATTGCATCCTTAAAAGTATCTGAGGAGAACTGTTCCCAAGAGTTGTATTTTTTCTGTTTATGATTTTTATCATCACACTCCCTCCTAAAAAGCAATAGGTAAATAATTGATGTAATTATCTTGAAAGATATGTTTCAAACACAACCATCCACAATATTGAAGAACAAAGTAAAAAAATGTGGCTGAAATTCTAATGATCTGTATTTATGTATGCATTCACCCTTCAAGAAACTGTTTAAGATTTACCTATAACTATGGTTTATGGCAAATAAAAAGATATTTTACCTCATTTGGTGCAATGATCTGCAAAGATAGCAATTGATGTTTATCCAAATCAGCTTTGGAAACAGGTTAAAACATCATATAGCACCCTAAAAATTTCCTGAAATTTTATCCAAGGTTTTGTTTCTCTTCACCAATGATCTGACTTATGTGATTCCAAGGTTAATATGAGGACACTCCCTCTCGTCCTCTAGTTCTGTTTGATTCTTCTTCACAGTCAAATATTGCCACCTTTATAAAAACTAAATAAACAAAATTCTGCCTTGCAAATAATAGGCATTTGAGAGGTGGTTCTTACAGAATGGAAGCCACTTTCATAGTCACCATTTCACTACCTAGGTGCCACTTCTGCTTTATTCTAATGACAAATTCTCTAGGGAGAGCCACGAAACAGCTATGACTACAGAGGATGCTAATTGGATAGAAATTTAGACAAAAAATATATATGGTTCACACTTACTTGTGCACACAAACTCCTACCTGATGAAAAGGAAACTATGTTAAACGTGGTATTTAGAACAAAAAAAGTCAGCTTTTGTTTATTTGTGTTTTGAACAGACAAATACAAATGGATTTTAAGCCTTTGTAAATAGCAGGGGGATGTTGTTTCTGTCTGTTAAACGGTCTTGAAACCAACTAAAATGAACATTAGATCTGTTGGCTCTATTTTTACACAGGCCCAAACAACACATCCGTATCTCAGACCAACTCTTTTGTCAAAAATCGATTAGTCACAGGAAGAGTGACTAAATATGTGTTTGAATAATTTCTTCTCCCTTGTGGGAAATGTAAATTAGGGTAAATTTTCTATAAAGGATGGATATTGGGTAGTAATTTCTCTGCACGTATAAAGGAGAATGGTAGCATTGAAACGAGATGCTCCCAGTGGAAATTGGATGTGATTTCTTTTTAGCATTGCTACTTTGTCATTCACCTTATTGAATTTTATGTTTTTGAAACCTATTGTATTATAGTTATGCATTTCTTTGTTTTCTTTTGTTTTGTTTTAATCAGTACCCAATCCATGCTTGGATTTAGCATGTGAATTCCTCTGTTTGCTGAATCCTTCTGGGGCCACCTGTGTGTGCCCAGAAGGAAAATATTTGATTAATGGCACCTGCAATGATGACAACCTGTTAGGTAGGTAAACTTCATGATTCTCTAAATAATGGAATAATTCGTATGATAAATTTTCACAACTACTGAAACTGAGCAGAACTAGCTACTCAATCATCAATTTAGTTACCTTGGTATCATTGGTTCTTGAATGCCTGCATTAATTATTCTTTTCCCTGATGCGTCTCTATCAGTTCATACTACATTTATGCACTGAGCGCTTACTCTGCATTTGAGTTGATTAAGAACACACAGAAACAAGACATTTTTTATATAGCTCTCGTATCAGTAAAGATAATATTTCTGAGGATGCCATTCTGCTATTAGTTTAAATCTAACCCCAGGATTGATTTATTCGTTCACCAAGTTATTTATGAATAACTCCTGGGTGCCAAATACTAATTTAAAAACTTAAGATTAATTAAGAAACTAAGTCTTAGTTTCCTGTGTGTAAAATTTGATGAACAATGAGTACTACTAATAATAATGATAAATATCTTGAGGGCTTATGAGCAAAGCATAACAGTGATTTAGAAACTAAGGACCAATTTAGAAACAAAACTGACAAGATTTCTTCTCTTGTGGAGTTTATATTTTAGAAGCTAGTGGGTAGAACAAACATTAAAAAAATCAAAACATTATTTCAGATCCTGGTAAATATTAAGTAGCAAAAAATAAAACATGAACTAAAAGCAAAAAGTGTATGATAGCAAAGGGAAAGTAGAGATGTCTCTTGGCTATCCGGTAGGCTCACAATAAGTTCCCTCATATTTTAGACATTAGCCATAATGGAAAAAAATTGCTATTAATGATAAGAAAATCAGTACTTAGTAAATCTTGTGTCACAGACAAAACCACAGTCTCTAAAATCCCTTGAGGCTATGACCTTTTCCAGTGAGATACACTCTAGGGTCTCTTCAAATCAGGGTTCCCTACCTCTTCTATTTCCCTCTGTTAGAATGGACTCCTCAGGGGCCGGCCAGGTGGCGCAGCGGTTAAGTTGGCACGTTCTGCTTCTCGGTGGCCTGGGGTTCACCAGTTTGGATACCGATTGCAGACATGGCACCACTTGGCACGCCATGCTGTGGTAGGCGTCCCACATATAAAGTAGAGAAAGATGGTCAGGGATGTTAGCTCAGGGCCAGGCTTCCTCAGCAAAAAAGAGGAGGACTGGCTGTACTTACCTTAGGGATAATCTTCCTCAAAAAAAAAAAAAAAAGAAAAAAAAAGAAGGGACTCCTCACACAAACACTGAATATTACCCTCAGTCAGCATCTCCAACTTCATATCGTTTTCTCATTGTTCTCTGCTAGGGGTTACATGCAATCTGAGGACTTTTACCTTTTCCAAGACACTGTGTCTAAAACTACCTTAGCTCTTTCTTTTGATGTATATTCTTTAAGCATTGGCTGTACAAAGCTGAGGAGAGAATGCAAAGATGAAATGATAAATGACATAAACACCAATAAATAGATACTAATGTGGATAGTGATACAAGTCACAAAAGAGAGAGTTAAAACTATTATGGGGATCCAGATGATTATCCAATAATAAAATTGATTATAATTTCCTATAGAATAAGACCTTAGAACAAGGCCTACCAAGACAGATTGGATTTAGATAAGTGAGAATGAAGGAGCAGAACATTGAGACGGAAGAAACTGTCTGAAAAGGCATGAAACCTGGCATGTAAAGAAAGTAATGAGTCATTTATTTTAGTTAGCATGTAGGATGTGTGAGGCGCTGTTGTGGGTGGCGAAGTTGGAAAGTTCTTAACAGAGAGCTAAATATGAATCATGATTGATATTTTGGATGCGTACTTATTGTAAGGAGATGCTGTCCCTGACACTGGGATGCACCCTTTCCCTTTACCAATTTTCTTCCCAGCCAGAGTAGCTGTGATCTCAATTGGGAGGGAAAATAAGAGAATTAAATGAACATTTTCAGATGTGCAGAGGTACATTTTTCACTCAATGTGCTGACGTGGTCATGTGGGTAAGCTATGTGTGGCCACATATTCTACTTAACCTCTCAGAAACAGATTCTCAAAAATGTTAGCAGGGGCCAGCCTGGTGGTGTAACTGTTGAGTTTGTGAACTCTGTTTCAGTGCCCATGTTTCACTGGTTTGGATCCCAGGCACGGACTTACACACCGCTTATGGATCGATGCTGTGGCAGGCATCCCACCTATAAACTGGAGGAAGATGGGCATGGAGGTTAGCTCAGGGCCAATCTTCCTAAAAAAAAAAAAAAGTCAACAAATCTTTCCCTGTAGAAGATGCATAACATTTTCACTAGTTCCACACACACCCATCACCAGTGCTCTCACAGGTGCCTCCCGTGTACCATGTCTACTTATTCTGTTGCTTGGGTGGGAAAGACTGCTGGTAGGTAGGATTCTGCACAGAAGTGCTCTACTAACGTGACCAATGTGACTTTTTCATTGGCCCAGATGTTTTCAAGTGTTTCTTTACGGTGAAGTTGCAGACAGTTTTTGTTGTTCTTCTTTTATAACTAGACATCGAAGTCTTTTCTTAGAGAAAAGAAGAAAAGGCATAACCCTCCTTTTTTCCTCTTTGCTTAGTGCTAATTATTTATCCAACAATCTAAACCAAACAAATACACAAGGAACACTGGGCCTGGGGTAGTGCTGAGGTGGAGCTTGGGATTAGGCCAAGATCTATCACTTAACTAAACATTACTTAATAAAGGTGTAACCCCAAAGTGAACCTAGGCATTCCACACTCTTAACCTTCACATGATACTCCCCATGCCTCCATATTACCCACAGTACCCATGTCCAGAGTCATTGGAAATACTAGAAATAACATACATAAAGTGCCTAGGACAATGCCTTGCAAAAAGTAAACACCCAGTACTCTAAGATGAATCTGTCATGAAGTAGATAAGAAAATGAAGCAAGTTTTTTGCTGTATTATTTCAACAAATTGTATAGTTTTATGTTTGAAGTGAGGAAGCATGTTTCTCTAAATACATCCTTATCCAAGATCGAAAACTTTTTTCAGAGATTTCAGTTTTACTATTTCAACCCTGCTTGAAAGGGATGATTACAGAAACGCCCTTAAAGTTCATTTTGTAATTTAAAAGAAAATCTTAAATTTAAATAATCAGAGTGTTAAAAATATTCCCACTGGCCTCTATGCATATAAGCCTTGATAATAGACAGCTTGGACCACTTCAGTTAGGAATGTAAATAAGTGGATATCAGAATTATTGATTGCTGTAGATAAATGCCAATTAATTTTTTCCTGACATTAACATTTGATATAGCCGAGTTTTTCAGCTCTTTATAATTACTTGCCTTTCTCTAGCTGCTATTGTTAAATGATGAGCACATTGAATATTTTTAATCTTCATGTATGAAATTTGAAATTCAAATGTTACTCATTCTTGGGGAAGTATTCACCTGCTCTTTCCTATAGTTGATTATAATTGCTGGATCTTGACTTCTGGGGGTGATTTAGTTATTGACAAAAGCAGCCTTCTTTTTCATTACAGAACTATTACAGCTGGATTTTGAAAGAATGTAAGTCCACTTCCATTTCATCAGGCAGTGTTATATCTTTGAATTTCTGCTGCCTAATGAGGCACATTATAGAAATGCACATGTTCTAACATGTAGAGATTTTTGATATCTATGTGGTTTACATAGAATATCTGCAGGTGAAAATGAGCCATCTCATAATAATCCTAACTGTGTTCATAATGCCTTAAATATTTATCTTCACTGTTCACATTCACAATTCCACTTAGGATATTTCATGCTGAATGAGTGAGAAATGTTTTAGTAAATTTTAAATTAAGAAAGCGTATTTCCATTCTCGATCTTTCTTGAGAATCTGACCTCTACATTTAACTCTTTGCTGGAGATTCCCACTTGCATTTACATAGCTGTCTCCAATTTAGTAAGTCCAAAACTAAATCAACTCTTCAGTTCCTCTTGCCCTTGTGTCAGAAGAATTCTCCTAAATTTTTCTTTGCCTTCCTTATACCTTCCAGTTACCTTTAGAATATATACATGTTTATCCATCCCACATTACTCTATGTTAGGCCATCATCTTATCTAGCCTGGATAATTTAAACAGAGTCCTAATAGTCTCCCTGCTTTCAGTTTAACTCCTGCCAGTGCAGTCATTCTCAGACTTTTTAGACTCTTCAAAGACTCAACATTGCTTTTGGGACAATGTCTAAAATCCAAGGATCCCTGTCTCCTTCAATTCACTTCTCTCTTCCAATTCCTTCCTTCACACTCTCCAATCCAGGTCCAGACACAGTGACTTTCATTCACTGCTAACCTTATGGCATTCACAGATGTTATTCCACATGAGCTGTATTCTCGGTGTACCTTATGGGCACTCAGTAAACAATGTGAAATAGGAATGTTCCTTGGTAATTTACCAAAGAACTGCCTCAATTTCCTGTTGAAATTTAACAATGCCGCTTGTAAATCCAGATCTCAGCTCTTTATCCTTCTACTATTCTACATGTGGTAGATTTGGGCTGGAAGTCAATTTCTCATTTGTGTGTATATATGTATGGTATATACATATGCATTTAATATTTACAAAGTTTTATAATTTTAACTTTTTCTTTCAAATTTCTTATTTAATTAATATTCACAACAAATCTATGAATTAAGTTGTACAGCTGTCATTAAGGCCATTTTAAAGTAGAAGTAACTGAGGCTAGGATAGTTTAACTTGTACGCCTAGTACGTGGCAGAACTAGGACACAACACAACTCTATTTATATTGACTGTTATTTTCTTTATTTTATATATACATATATATATATATGTAGTACCTCATGAGAGAGTCCTTCATATTACAAAAGCAAACTTTAGCAACACCAACCTGAAGTCTACCTACATGGTAAAGTATTGGAAACTTTGCTTCGCCACCAGGAAAGTGTCAGAGTTGTTTGGCGCTGTTGACAGTCTCTATTTATGACAGTGGATGTGATACTTAAATCATTGTGTCATTTGAAGCTACTAAGGCTCTTTAAGATACTCTTGTGATTATTGTAGTGATATATTCAAGCTTCTGCTGTATATGGGCCACTGTGTCTTGAATAAGGAATGTAAGCTGTCTTGGTTTTACCTTATTTTACTATAAAATAGGCACTACTTCAGTAGAAGGATATTCTAGACTAGAACGCCTCTTAAAATATTCTCAATCATTTTTGTTCCATTCAACACCATGTCCTGCTCTAAGGAAACTAGTGTTACTACTGGGGCAAGGCCATGTCAATATACATAGAAAAATAACACGGAAAATGATTCCAAACCAATCTTTATGATAAATCAGAGTCATCATATCATTAAAAATAATTTTGCTACCCCAAGGAATAACCATCCTTTCTTATTCTCAACAAAAATGTACTATGTAGAGAGAGTGTGCCTAATAATTTTACATGTGAAATTTTACATATGGAAATGTTTCTGACACTGTTCTATCACCATCTTCTACCAAATCTAAGTGAGTTTTAGTTTTGGATGTTTATATATGATTAATAAGGATGTACATCAAAGAGTATCTTTTTATTAAGTGTTTCCTATACTGTTAATTATATATATACACACACACTATAATATAGATATTGTATTTGTACATAAATATCCCTTACATATTTCAGTTTGGTTTAATACCAGTCTTAAAAAATAGGCCATGTTTGCCCATATCATAAAGAAAATATATCAGTTGGAAATATTTTATTATTAGAAAGTTTCAGTTGATTTTATTGTTTAATGTTGTACAAATATAAGAAATGGCTAATAATGCTTTAAGCCTAAAGAAGAATAAAAGTTAATTCAGTGTTTGTATTCACCATTCAACAATGGTTGAAACCTATTTCTCTGTTTTCAGATAGTATTTTATTTCTTTTACTTTTATATTAAGGGTATTTATTTTTGCAGTTTTATGAAAAAAATAAATCCTAGTATTTCATTTTTCTTTATTTGAATTAGTTTTGTTTTACCATCCACTGAATGGCATGCTAATTTATACATTTCTTCTGATAACCAGATGATTCATGCAAACTAACTTGTGAAAATGGAGGAAGATGCATTTTAAATGAGAAGGGTGATTTGAGGTGTCACTGTTGGCCTAGTTATTCAGGAGAAAGATGTGAAGTCAACCACTGCAGCAACTACTGCCAAAATGGAGGAACTTGCATGCCATCAGTTCTGGGTAAATATTTGAGTATCAGTGTATATTCAAATCATTTGCATTTTCCTTGTACGTGAAAGATACAAAGAAAATACTTAATGTTATAAATACAATTCCTGGTATCGTAGTAAAGAATACATTAACAAGTTAATTTTAAGAATTAATTCAAGATAATCAATGGCATTTTTTCTAAATTAAGTATATCAAAGTTCAAGTCACAAAATTTAATGATAGTAATAATCATTATCATGCGTGAGTGTGCACCATGTGACAGGGCTCATGGCTTGTAGATATTCTGACTCTGGCTTAGAATGATTAACTAAAACCAGTTTTATAAGCCTTGTATGTTTGACTCCCAAAATCTGTTTTTTTAATTAAACAGTTTGCCTAATGCTAAAAATCATTCGTTATTGAAAATTAAGTTCATTTGAAATGTAAATATACTATGTTGATACATCTGATAACATTGTAATTCCCATCTAAAATCACAACTACTCCATTGGCATTGCAATGCATTATATAATATGCTTTGAAAATATCAGGTTATTACATGTTAGGATATACTTGAGATTCTTATTAACTTATGCAATAGCTATGTTTGCAAAAAGTGTTTTCTACAGTACATAAGTGAACATTGAAACATATTTTTCTGCTGACTTCTGTTAAACTTAATATATATCCCCATGGGAAAAAAATTAACTTCAATACATAATAAAACTATAATTTGCAAATTCCAATATTCAGTGCAAAGTACATTATGCAACTATTAGAGCGTAATCTACGCACATTTAATTGCACTACAATAAATGCAAATTTAGTTAGTCAAACGGAAAATCAATCCATATGATCTTCACATTGCCTCCATGGTTAATTTCTATCTCACTGGGCGTTCTCACGGCTTCCATTGCTTCTGCTGTTCTTTGAAGTCTTTAGCATAATGCTAACTGAAAGAGCCACGTGAAGAAGCATTTTCACTGGAGTTCAGAGGAACCAATCTGTTTCTGATTTGCATTCTAATAGCAAAAGCATTACTATTTCTTTGTTTGATATTTTCATGTCTACAAATATTTTGACTTATGATTAATTGATAATTAAGGTATTCTAAATACTTAACAGCATTCCCAAAAAATATTCAGCAGAAATAGAAAAGGCCTAGGAGTCTTACTCCGTATTTTCATTCTGCCTGAGGGAAGCTAGTCCACACAGTAAAATATATTCTTTTGCCATAGGAGAAACTGTAGTACTATTGGGACCTTCATTAAATATGCTAATGAGAATCCAAAGGATGTGCACTGAAAGAAAAAGACCTGTGATTATATTCTAGTAACACAGATACCATTTTCTTTAGGGAAGAAGCTTTTCTTATGCAAATAAGTTGTTTAGAGATTTTATTCCCTAATTGTTAACTTAATTTTCTCATTAAGATAATAAAAATCATTGGGTTGTAACCAGATGATTTTCTTATATTTGTCTTTGGAAGTATTTAAGGCGACTGAAGAGTTTGGCACTCTAAACTATGACTATCTATTCAACCTGCAATGGATCCACAGAGACAAATCTCTATGAAACATTGAATTTGCTGCCCTGTTCATGGATCTTGAACTGTATATGGATACAGCACAACTTTTAATGTTTCATTCAAATCATTTGTCTAGACCTTGCTGCATTCTTAAACTCTATAATAGATCTACTTTATCTGTGCACCCAGATTATTAGATCTTGATTTACATAGATAATATGTTCAGAAAAAATTACATTTCAATTAGTAATATCAATTAGTCCTCATATGAATTCAACCTGAGATGTGGCCATGTAGTTTATTGTCTTATAACATCTAATAATTAATAATAATATAATATCCAATTAAGTCCTTTACAAAGCATTTTTCACTTTTAAAAATGTAGTTTTACAAAAACGTTGTTTGGTATTATAGACTGTAGAACCTCATTATCACCACACAAATGTTAATTTGTTAAACAAATCCCAGTGGGCAATTCATGGATTTATTCCTCGTTGGTTTACTTACAGTTAAGCCTTTTGGCAAATTCCTATGTGGACACTACGTAACTAGGGTTTGGGGCAGCCTTAATTAAAATTTATAAGTTTATGACAGTTGTAGAGAACTATAATAATTGAACAAAAGAAATGTCACCCGTTAATTAAAAGCACACATCTCAGAGTCATAATTAAAATTTTGCATGTGGGAATGAATTTTTCCTCATTCCTTAAGTTTTATCATAATGAAAACTAAGAATAAAATGTAAGAGCTTTATTCATACAGGAAGGTACTACAGAATAAAATAGTTTGACATTGATTCCATCAACAAGGGTCCATGTAAATTTCTATGACCTGCTCATAGGAGGGTAGATTTAAGAAAAAGTTTGCCTTGGACAAAATAATGGAAATGAGGGTAAAGCATAGAATTATTCAGTTGTTCTATTAATAAAAAGTAGAGAATAATTTATGAAAGACTCTTTTTGTAATGAATATCATATCATTAGGTTGTATATGTAAATAACTATATTTACAATTAGTCTTTACTTTTATGAATATTTATTCTCTAAGGTGTGAAGGTGTGTTCATACTGTTTGGTATTTTCCTTATTCTTATAAGTTTATTATTTAAAATTTTAATGTTTACATCAAAGTGAATCAGGGTTTTCTATGCTGTTGATTTAGAGAAATGGAGCAAGAGGATTTGTAAATTTGGGATAATATACCAAGCACTCTCACTCATGAAGTTTGAAGTTATGCAGAATGGAAGTCAAATTGTAATGTTGGAAGTTTGAAGATACATAAAAGCAGAACTGGTGGCACTGGCCCTGTGGCCTAGTGGTTAAGTTCGGGATGCTCCACTTTGGTGGGCTTGGTTCAGTCTCCAGGCATGGACCTACACCACTCATTGGCAGCCATGCTGTGGCAGCGAACCACATACAAAATAGAGGAAGATTGGCATAGGTGTTAGCTCAGAGCAAATCTTCCACAGCACAGAAAAAAAAAAAAAAATATATATATATATATAAAAGCAGAACTAGCTAGGTAAAGAGGTGACAGTACAGTTTTGTTAGTAGCCAATACATTTCTATTGAATTATTTATGAATATGACAAGAAGAAAGCAGAAGTTCTCATTGTAGCTTTCTTGGTCACCTCATCTGTGGACTTTGGTAGTGAAATGTTTTGTTCCCAGAAATGAAGGAGGAGGAAGAAGGCCTCTGTTGAGAAAAGAAAAAAATCAAAATCTCACTGCAATGGAAAGGGCCCTTATAGTAATAGGCAAGTAGATGGAAAGAGTTTTTCTTCTCATTCATTCAAGATCTTTCTGTACAGGCCACTGCCCCAAATATGATGGTAGATTTGCTGAGGGCACTTAAGCTAGGACTTTTGGACACCTCAAAACATCATGTAACTAATGACAAATATACTGATGTCTGTCAAGTCACATATGTACCTGGGATTTAAAGTACACAATCATCTAATTAGCATCTTGATAAAGGCTGAACACACATTTAAAATTGCCCATCTTTGCTTTTCTCTTACATTTTATTTAAATGAGGTATGTTTTTAATCTAAATTAATCTTGATGTCCTAGCTCCCTTAACATAGACGTTGATTATATTTAGGAAGTGCTAAAAGCTGGGTATTTGGTCTTACTTGCTTTTTAAGAATCCGAGACAATATTAAATTGAAAATATAAAATTGAAGACATAAAATAATGAATACAATTAAACAAATAAGGGGCATAGGAATAGATAGCTATGACAAATCAAGTAGAAAAACCCAGAAAGCGTAATGAGCAAATGACAGAAGACAAGGAAGAGGAAGTGGAGGAGTACCGTCAGATGCAGATGAACCCAGAAGAAAACGTTCATGGTACAAACCTTACAGCGTGCAATTTTGAAATATTCAGCAAGAATTTTAAAAAACTTCAATGTCCTTTGACTAAATAATGTCAACTTTAGAAATAATCCCAAGGATTGCATAATAATAAAAATCAAACATTTAAAGTAAAAATGTTCAATATAGTGTTATTTATAATATAAAACAGGAGACAAAAACCTGACTTCAAATAGTTAATACATAAAATATGGCATATCTAAAAGATGAATGTTGTATGGAAAACAAAACCACAACTGTAGAATCTATAACAATATAGAGAAATGTTTACATTGTTTTATAAAGTGAAAAAGGACAAGATATAAAACCACTTATATAATATGAGCTCAGTACGGAAAAAATACACATGTAAAAGGTCTATATCAGGAAATAGATCCTTTTTTATACTTCTGTATTTTCCAAATATTCCCCAAAATATGCATGTATTACTGTTATAATCGGAAATTAAATAATGATAATAATTATTATTAGAAATGAAAATAACAATTATTATTATTGGGATCATGTTAATGTATATTGGACTGCTTACTAATGTCAGACACTGTTCTCAGCTCTCAAATCTTCACAACAACCTATGAGAGAATGAAAGTAATATTCTCACTAATTCTGCTGCTGGCTTCATGAATCACAGTTACGAGTTCATTTGGACCATATGGTGAGAGCAAGACTAAACTATTCATTCTTATGGCTCTCTAGGCTAATGTCAGAAGGCTTGAGTGAGTTTACTTGTATTCACAGAAAAGACAAAATGTTTCAGTGTCATTTCCACAATGCTGGCCGAAAATGAACTTTCCAGAAGTAGAAATAGATTGTGACCTATAATTTGAAACATGTCAGAATATAATAAGTAGTACCTGGCATGGAGCTGGAAAAAGCCCAGTTTTTCCTTTTCTTTGTCAGCCTTTGCTAAATAATTCTTAGTAATCTGAGATACTTAAGACAACTGACAGCTGTAGTCAACTTGCTAAAATTATTTATAAACGGGCACTCACTTTCAGTCCACGAAAACATTACATTAAGTGGAAAGGTAGAATGACAAAATTCTTTATCAAAAGAACCAGCAATTTCTTTAAGCACTCAAAACTTTTATTACTTGAATGTAAGAAGTGAAGACAGATTTCACAAAGGAGAGTAGTTTGGGGGTAAGAGGTCAAGAGATAAACTTTCTGATTGCAATCTAGTAACTACCCGAATGATGCTATAGTGATTTGTCTCTCAGCTTATTTTTATTCTATACAAAGGAACAACAATATGACTTCAGTCCAAAGAGTAAAGATGTTGTGAGTAAGGAGTATGTAACTTTTAGATACTATTTTCATAGAAAAATATTAAATGTAAACATTTGGAAATATGTTTAAATATCAATTAAATGCTATTACTTAGACTCAATGTGTTTATTAGACTATTTGAAATAAACAATGACCGTATACACAGAGGATTAGTTGGGTATAAAACACTATAACCAGAGACAAAAATTTACGGGCACCAGACTGACTCAACTAGCATCAAGTTAAACAGTGTAAGCAGCATGGTTCACATAGACAAATGAATATGAATTCAAATAAATGGCTTAAAAAGAGAACCAACTAATGATGTTCACTAGCAGGTATCTACCCTTCAGAAATAACGAGCACATTTACCATCTCATAGGAAGTTCACATGTGATTGCTGTTACCAGCATTCCTTCATGGCATTCAACCATAGTTCAACATACTTTCAAGCATTGTGTTTATATAGAAAAAAGGGTCATAATTTATTTGTCCAATATTGATCAGAGAAGTTATTTCACCTCTAAAGTCACACAATATTGATTAAATCGTACTGATGAGTAGTATTTTTATAATCAGCTTAAAAACTGTTTGTTAAATAAATCTTGCTTGAAAGACAGACACTTACTAGTATTACATCAAGTTATTGAAAAATGCCAGCAAAATACACCTTTATAATACTCAAATGAAAATATATGCTTTTGAGAAAACATGTTGATTATTACTTGACTAAAAGCTATCCAGCAAATTTTACCCTAAAATTATTAGCAAGTAGGTTGTGATTGCTGTATTGAATATATATTCAATAACTATAATATTTTGGAAATTTTGCAAACATAATTATTGCTATCTTTATTATAGTGATAACTACATTTTGAATGCTTAATAAATGTCAAAGAACCTTGGTAAATTCCTTAGATACATTATCTTACTTAATTTTAACCACTCTATGATGTTTACATTGTGGCATTTTTCAGATATGAACTAGAGTGGTTAATAAAACTAAAACCTGAGAACCTAGATTATTCCAAAGTCAGTGCTCTAAGGCATTACCTATTATCACTGAAAATCAGCAGCACCCTCTGCTCATATCAGAGAAATCACTGACTGTGACTATATAACTAAAGGCGACCTATAGTTAAATAGGTCCATTTATCTAGAGGTAAACTGTAACCAAATTATATAAATTTAATGCTCATTTAACAGAGACTGATGATAAATCATTATGTTATCCATAAACTTACCTATTCATATAATAAAAAAGATTGCATTTGAAAATATGCTATTTTGAACCAATATATATGAATTGGCTATGGGTCCAGAAGAGTAAATACGGGGAAAATATGTGCATCAGGATTTCATATGGAGTTCTTAACAAAGGCATATGTACTCAGTCGAGTTTACATAATAACTTAAGTTGATAATTTGTTTAATAATAATACTAATAGTAATAATAATATCAGTACTGCTACTCATACTAATAAATTTACCAATTATTGAGTCCTTGCTATGTGGCAGCCGTTGTGCCATGTATCTCACCAGCACCTGGTAGGCATCACTATCACCATTTTACAGAATGAGATGCAGAAGGTGATCCAGCAAGGAAATCTAAGTTTTCCAAAGCCACACAATAAATAAACATCTAACAAGATTACATTCCTGGGTATGCCTGATACAGAAAACAAATAATTTAACTTTGCACCAAATTTATTTAGTTCCTATTAGATATTTTTATGAAATATTTAGAATCTGCCATTTTTACTGAAACTATGATCTTGGTATGTAAGGGCCATCGTACGAACAATGAAATCTAAAGAATTCTATGAGATTCTGAGTCATTTCCATTGTTTTCTTTTGAGCAATAAAATCTTTAGTTTTTTCAATGAATGTTCCTTAATATTTATTATTGATTATGGATAGTTAGTGATTTTAGTTATGTCTTCACCATATTTGACATTAGCTATTATTGGTTATCCAGTTAAATTTCAACAGTTTATTATTAATTTACTTTGTTGTATAAACATTTGCTGGAATACTTCAGAAGATTTGTGCAGCCGGTTTCCTTTTATCTATGAACAGAAGCGGTATAAATAAATAAAGCTCCATTCACTGTATGCTTACTTCCAGCAAGGCACTCTGTTGACATACAGCATGGAACTTGAATACGGAGTAGACCTAGCACTGGGAGAACCTATGGTCTACTGATGTCATGTGTGCCACTGAGGACAATGTTTATTAGAAGAATTTTCCCTCTTGGGGTGTCATGGGAGGAGTTGATGAACCTACTGAGCAGCCAGAGATATCCCCACTGGGACATGCAAAAAGAAGTGAAAATGAAGGTCTGAAGCTTAGGGAGAAGAATGCGCCCAGAGTGAGAAAATTGGGACAGAGGCATTCAGATGAGAGATAATTCCTGAAGCCATGAAATTGGGTAATATCTGAAATAAGTTTGGAAGAACCTGTTTCAACAGACTGAAAGAGAAAACATAAAGGCAATTGTAAAAGAAAAGTCAGAAAAAAGATAGGGAAATCAACAATACTAGTGTCTTAGAAGCCAAGTGGAGATAGAGTTATCAAGTGTAGATGTTAATAAACATAAAATGAGGAGAAAACTTGGGGAGGAGGATGATTGAGAAGAAATCAGTGGATTTTGGGATTAAGAGATTAGAGGTAAGCTTTGCAGGAATACATGAGCATGCAGTAAAGACAACACCACATATTAACGTCTCCATTCTTAAACCTTTCTTACCACCAGGGGATCAGAATTGATTTATATGAGCAATACATACATATTGAGGGATCTGGCCCCTCTTTTGAGAGAACAAACAGAAGTAACAGATGGAGACACATTATTTTGTATATTAAAAAAAAAAAAACCCTGTAAACCCAATGAAGGATTGGAATGTGACTTTATGATGGGAGATTTTGGTTTGTCATATATTGGTAGAATTGGAAGCAGTAAATATATATTTCTTTTGAAAAAGCTCAAGCTGTACCAAAATTTGAACTTACACATTAGATGGACTTGGCAAATTTGAGGGTTGCCTTTTTATTTTCGTTTGTGTTATGTGTCTGCATGTTTTCTTTTTAAAAGGTAGGACTAAGTATGTTTAGAAGGTAAAGAAGAGAGAAAGACCCATCTGTTGAAGTCTAAAAATGGTGGAGTCTGAGAGTAAAGTTGATGGAGTATTCTTGCTCTATCCCATCACAGCCATATAAGCAAATTCAAATTTTATTTTAAACAAATAATGGAGATAAAATGTGTAATTTAAGAAAATTTTCAGAATGATAATTCCAGAATGTTAAGGTGCCGTTGTACACACAGTCGCAGAGTAAATCATACCTGTAAATGGTGAATCTCACTTAGTAGGAATAGTCATAATAATTGGAGCTAAAACGTAAGTGCCTGCTTTCGATGTGCCTGGTACAGTTAGAAATGCTTTGCACATATTATCTCATTTGCTCTAGGTGATTCTGCACAATAACTCCATGAGGTCAGTACTGTTATGATCCCCATTTTACACATGAGGAAATAAGCAGAGAGGTGCTGTTTGCCCACAGTCTCACAACCAGTAATTGGCACAGATAGTCCATGAATCCAGGCAGTCTGACAACCTCTTAAAGTCTGAGCTGAGAGCACTATGGAAACTAGACTGATTAGAGCAGCAAACTTTCCTCCCCTCTCTCCTCAGGTCAGTTGACACCCTTTCTGATTCCGCTTCCGCTGTAGGCTGTGAGCTCTCCAGCTCCCTGGATGCATCACTGCTGTCAATCTAGACCTTGGTCATCGTAACAGTGCTGTTTCCCTTTCAAATGCCAAAATTAGAGTGAGCTACCCCAAAAAATCTTTATAAATGAATTTAATGTAACTTGTAGGGTGCACCCAGAG
The DNA here is from genome assembly GCF_037783145.1 of Equus przewalskii. Lineage (NCBI taxonomy): Eukaryota > Metazoa > Chordata > Mammalia > Perissodactyla > Equidae > Equus > Equus przewalskii. The sequence continues at coordinate 23,122,297 of NC_091847.1, read as the reverse complement.
AGGGTCTTGAAAATATTAGCTGGAATCCGTTATAAAATTCTGCAGCAGATGGTTCATTTCCCATCAACAAACAAAAGATCTGCTGTATCACCACACTTTCAAGTTAGATAATATTCCCATGAATATGAAAATTTCTACTTGTCAAGAAGAAATCTGCTCTTCAAAGGAGGAGAAAGAAGAGCTTTTTGAAAATAATTCAGGCGGAATCTGAATGATGCGAGGCATATGCCAGCTGAGGGACAATCTGGTCACTCTGCCCTAGTTTCAAAACAGCTGCAGATAAGATGAAAGCACAGTGTCATTTCTCGGATTGACTGGGACAGAGGAATTTTCAAGTGCCTTAGTGTGCTGTTTGTTTCTTTTAAACTTCTATCGTTACTTTTTTTCACTCATTTAAGAAAAAAAATGGGAAAGTAAAGTAGAAAAACAGAAATCTACAGTGGTTAAATCCTACCGTCATAGGGCACTTTTTCTGATTGGTCTAATGCGTGTTGATTTCTCCTCTGCTTTCTCTGCTGTTTGTCTTACATCTCCTCGTGTGATTTGTGTTCCTGTTTATATGTTCTGTTTCTCTGTAAGTCGTTCACTGATTCTTGTTGATGAAGAGCAATTCTTTTGTTCAGGGCTTTTGTTTTCCTTAGTGACTGTGTTGCAACAATTATCTGTCCTTTTCATCTTATATCACTATTTATTCCCTCGTTTGTGTCTTTATTTCTCACCCCTTATTGTTCCAGTGAAGATATTTTGTCTGTATGTAAGCAACAACTAGAGAATTCAGTACTGTTAGAAGAAAAATATTTACCTAAAAGTTTTAAAAGTCATTTTCTGGCAATGGAAACATGAGGTTACTCAGCTTTAATGTATATAAAATTCACCTTCTTTCTCAATCTATTAATAAGCATTTATCTGCCATACAACTGGTAACATTTATAAATGTTTTAAAGCAATGCTACTCACCATAAAAATGTATATAATTTTCTTCATTGAGAAGCGATAGCTTTTAACATTTTTAAGTATCTAGAGCCCTTTCAAAATAAAATAAATAGGGGACGGCCTGGTAGTGTAATGGTTAAGTGTGTACTCTGCTTCGGCAGCCCAGGGTTTGCCAGTTTGGATCCTGGGCAGGGACCCATACACCGCTTGTCAAACCGTGCTGTGGCAGCATCCCACATACAAAATAGAGAAAGATTGGCACAGATTGGCTCAGGGCCAATATTCCTCACCAAAATAAATGAGTAAATAAATGAATAAATAAAATGGTGGGGCTTCGATTTGTTCATTTCTTGGAAATGCAAGCCAGGTGCATTTTATCCACTTAAGAATGCTTTTCCCAGAAAGAAATGTAGAATTGTCCTTCAATGTAGAATTTACGGCAGTAGAGAAGACTTATACCAATTTCCCACTTCAAGTCTGGTGAGCCTTTCATCCATGCATTTTTCTGACCGCTCTAGTTATGCTTCATGTCTGTGAAGGCAAGAGAGGAGCTGGTTAGACAGTCTCTGATTCTAGTCAACTGAATGCCATTTTCTGAATCCTAGTGAATTGAGATCTATAACAATTTCCTTCTTATTCTCTTTAATGTTTTTTCTTTACATTTTTACAACTTCTAAACCTCACTCTGTCCCCATTACCAATGAGGGCCATTGATTCTGTGTTCTTTTTCTTCACCTCTCCTGCACAGCTGGTTCTAAACTCCATTTTCTACTCAGTCCCTGACAGTCCAGGCAGTTAGAGAGACTCATTCCTGATAGAACAGTTAACCGTGCTGTGCTCAAAACACCTTAAAGGATTGTTTACCTTTCATTGTGATGTTAGCTCCTGCAGAGCAAATAGAGAACACTGTACAAAGATGATCCATGAGATTTGCTATCATGTGCTCTTAATATTAGACTTCTAAATCATCTTACTAGACTACAAGTGACAGTTGTTTACCATGAATAAAAATATCAAAATGAAATAAAATAGGACTTAGTAAGTGCTTATATACTAAACTCAGTATGTGTATTTAAATCAAATAAAATAACTAATGTTTATAAATCTTATTATAGATGACAGGCCCACTTTAAACTTATTAAAATATTAATTTATAATAAATTAAGCTTTGTGTAGATTCAGCAGTGGTTGGTACATGATGATTGAACATTAGAAAATATGATTGTCTCTATATTCTATTCTAATGGTCACCACAAATCTACCTTAACACATATGAGTAGAGCAAAAATAATCAAAAAAAGCAAAATGAACATGAAAAGAGAAGTACAAAGAATAACACAAGCACTTGAAAGCATAAAAATGGACGTCTGCATATATGGTTATTCATAAAATGAGCTCTGGTTATGTTACCTGATATAAACCCGAGTTATCTTCTGATCTAGGCTTCATTGGAACATGGGGAACCTGAGATCCAAAGAGGTCGTGTTACTGCCTAAGTCACTGATTAACTACTGGACAGATCTTGACCAGAATCTTGGCTTCCTGATTCTTATCTAGTGAGGATTCCATGAAAACAAACAATTGCAGTCAAATAATTTCCTTTTTATTACCTATTTTTTCCCAACAGGGAGACCCACCTGCAGCTGTGCACTGGGGTTCACTGGACCAAACTGTGGTAAGACAGTCTGTGAGGATTTTTGTCAAAATGGAGGGACCTGCAGTGTGACTGCTGGGAACCAGCCTTACTGCCACTGCCAGCCTGAACATACTGGAGACAGATGTCAGTACTGTAAGTGAAAGCAACATCCACAGGATAGTCTGACAGCATGCTTTGTTGTTCACATTGAGTAATTTTCTTATGACTTATATCTATATTCCCTCTTTTTTCTCAATTTCAGTCACTCCATATTTTTCAGGTTCACTCCTTCTGTCACCCCAACTCCAACAATTCTTACATTGTTCTACATCCTTCTCTTAATTTAAAGATTCTATGTTTTCTCGTTCTCTAGCTTAGATTCCATGGTCCATAAATATAATTATTCCCTGAATACACCCACGGCTCCCTTGCTCCTTCCGCCTTTTTATTGAACTTTCCTAGAAAACCATAACCATGGTTGAATCCAATTCTCCATCTGTCCTCAACTGGTGCCCCAGTGCTGAATGCAACTGAAAGGAACACACATAGTCGTATAGACTGGTCTCACTTGAGTTTTTCATCACTAATCTCAAATGTGCACCAGCTATGGCTTCTAGTGTATTTCATTAATCCATTGGCTCTTCTAGATGTCTATATCATATCTTCTCCTTTCTCCTCAAACCTCCAATACCTGCTCCCTGAATTGATTCTCAGCTGAGGAACTTGCTTCTATTTTACTGATAAAAATATAAGCTGTCTAAAGAGAAGCGCCACCAGCTCCCACCACCACATCCCTCAGATGACTTTATCCTGTATCCATATACTTTGTCTTCTGTCTTATGACTGCGAATCCCATGCCACATCTAATGCTATGCTATCCACTCATACATTAGATCCGTCTGAGATACTCATGGACACATCTCTTACAACTGCCCCCTCTTTCTCCTGCTTTATCAGTATTTTCCTCTCTAGCTAATCCTTTCTTTACAAACCTTGCCTTGTGCCCACATCCCTTTCTAGCTACAACATTATTTCCCTGCTGGCTTTTTTTAACAGTAGCATTGCTCTAAAGAGTTTTTATACTCTGCAATTACTTTCTTCCTATTTTTCTTTTGACCCTACATCTTCACTATTCTGCTGAAACATCTTCTATCAAAGTCAAGTGAATTCGTTTCTTTTAGTGTCCTCCATGTTGCCATATCCAATGGCCAATTCTCAACGCCTATTTTACCCCTACAGTCAGCAGTTAATCACTCCCTCCTTAAAACACCTCAGTCACTTGTCTTTATGTTTACCACTCTCTTTTTTTTATTCTCATTTTTCTGGCTGCTTCTTCCCAGGGTCCTTTGCTGGTTCCTCATTTTTCTGACCTTTAAACATTAGAGTAACTGGTGACTTCATCCTTGTATCTCTTTTCTTCTTTAAAACACTCCTTAAGCCTGTGATTCTTATACAACTCCACATTAGAATGACCTTAACAGCTTTTATAAAATACAACAGCATTTTCTAAACATTACCTCCAAAGATTCCGATTCTGTTAGCCTGAAATGGGGCATCTGTATTAGTTAAAATTTTCCAGATGTTTCACATGTGTGAACAAGATTGGAACCCACTGCCTAGGTGATTTCAACTAATTGCATGGTTTTAAGCATCCAAACGCAAATTATTTCAAATTTATATTTCCTGATGAACCTATCTCCTGAATTTCAGATTTTTATGCCTAGTTATCTATTTGACAGCTTGCCTTGGCTCTAAATTAACCTGATTTTCTCCCTCAAAAATTCCTCTACCTTAGTCTTTCCTATCTCTGCAAAGGGAAACACTCACTGTTTAGGCTCCCAAATCTTGCAGTCATTCTTGACTCCTTCTTCCTTTCACATCCCACCTTCATTCTCACTTTTACCTTTAAAATATATTCAGAATCTGAACACTTCTTGCTACTTTCATTCTTATTACCTTCTTCCAAGCTATCAGCATCTCTTACCTGAGTTGTTCCTAGCTGCTGCTCTCTGCACCTCTGTATCTATTCTCAAAAGACCAGCCATACTTTGTTTTATCTATATAAAAAATGGATTTCCGTCTCAATCACATTTACAGAGGTTTTTTTTACATCCGGGCTCTCCTGTAATTACTTCTTTTTTTGTATTAGTTCTATTTTTTCATTTAATCTGACTAATGAACTAAGGTATTGCTTTTATTCTCATTTTACAGAGGGGGCTACTGAAGAGGGATAAAGAACCTCTTGAAGATCACACAGTTAGTAGCTAGAAGAGTGGGATTCAGACCCAGGCAATCCAACTCCAGGGCCCATACCCTTAAAAGTTACTTAACATTTTGGTCCCCTGATACTTCCATATCGTTGAGGACCTTGTGGGGAGTGGCATAGGTCTCTGGTCATTGTGGGAAGTGCATGGAACCACATGGAATCAAGCTTTATGCACTGACTTACTTAAGAATCAAGAATAATAGTAAATATTTTGCTTCTGATGTTACATCGGGGGCCACTTTTGCTGCAGCAAAGAGACAGATTCATTTTCAAATTAGTGCTTCCTTTTCTAAGTGTACGTTCTCTTCATATTAGGACAGCCTCTTCTTGATCTGTATAGATGCCACTACTCTAAGCCAATGCCCTTTTTCATGTTGCTTGCCCAACTTACCTCTTAAATGCTATGTATCACAGGCCAACAGTTTATTTGGCAAATACAGTACCATTATATGCATGTATCCCCACTCACACATTGCTCACATCTCATTGCTCTCTCATTTCCCTCTTCTCAACATCATAGTATTCCAGCACAACTTCCATCTACTAGCTCATGGAGTTTTTTTCTCTTTTGCTCCATCATTCTCACACACAACTGATTTCCAAGCAAACTGGGGATAATGCCAACTACTATCCCACATAACGAAGACTCTCATTACTGTTCAAACTATTTTTGTAGCCTCTCATTTATTCTAGTAAAACAACACATCATACTTCCCTATTTGTCAACTTCCCTGGCATCGTGACTTTTTCTTTCTGTTCTCTTCCTCTGAAATGTACTTTCTTTGGATTCCTCCTCACCTTCATGTCTCCATGCCAAATCCTACCCATCTGGCTCTGTCCAGCTTAAGCATCATTTCCTTTCTGAAGTTGTTGACATCCTCCCTCAGTCTGAATTAATCTCTTTCTCTTCTGAATTTTCAAGTCACTGCTTCTTTACTTCTTTCTGGCTCTATTCACTTTTCCCTGATATTATTGTCAACTGTGTGCATTCTTTACTTGTCTGGGAAGACTTCTTTGAGACTGCACCCAACAATGGCATTTGTTGAAAAAAACAAATGAACAAATAGTTAATCATAGGTAAATAAATGAAAGCAGTTTGGAGACAAGTTAATAAAAGAACAAGCAATTTAAGCTACAAAACTACATTTAAGCAAGGTACCGCCATCTGGTATTTTTGTGTGGAGCTATTTCTCAGTTCCCAATTGGTCCATCCTTGTAGAACATTGGTCTTTTTAAATTTTCCCTCATTTTTTTAAGTTGAAGCATCACCATTCTTAATTCTTTCTGAACTAAGTTAAAAAATACTATGTGGCCATCATTATAGCAATTTGGATTCTTAAAAAGAATAAATTCAGTTAGGTCATATTTTAATTGGCAACTTAATAGAATCTCAGTCTGAGGTAGCCTGATGCATTATAAAAGGCTGCATTATAATTTTATTATCACTATTAGCAGTCATAGCACTTCCCGCCTTTTACTGTAAAGCACTTATTAAAATTAACCAATTAATCCTTAGACAGAGGTTAAACAACTTGCTGAAGGTCCCAAAGTAGTGATATTATAGTCAGAATTGGACCCCAGGAGTTGTTGATCAAGATGTCAACAAACATCCCTGCAGTATGGTGATGCTATTCTTTGGCAGCAAAATAAGTCTGTGGACAGTGTCATTAAAATGATAAATTCAGCAGCTGACAAACGCGTAATAAATTTAGGATCTATTAGATGTGAGTCGGCAAGGTTCAATGGACTTGGTGTTCTGTCAAAATTGTATCTTGCGTATACAAAGTCTTCTCTCTATCAATGAAGGAGTGACAGAATGGTTCATTACGGTGCCTAATTAAAGGTCCATTAGTGGGAGGTTGAACATCATTTCTTAGTTGTGCTGAGTAAAAACATTTCAAAACTCTAATGGTGATATAAAATCCTGAGGTCTGAAATGCAAATTAATTTTAACAGCAGCACCCAGGGAGGAGAGACAGAGACAAATAACGGCAAAAGCCAAATTAAATATTCTTTAAGTAAGTTGTTCATGAACAAATATAACTCCATTTCATGATATTCTGGAGCAAGAATTCCTAGTATAAATCAAAAAAATAATAAGCCTGGCATTTTGCTTTTAAATCTGGTTGTTAAAAATGAGGTCAACAATATCTGAGGTTATCTGTAATTAAATAGTAATGACATTAAGGGCAAAAGGGCCAATGAGGACAAACTTAATCAGTGTCTAAGAAGCAGATATTCATCAGGGCCAGCCTGGTGGTGTAGCGGTTAAGTTTGCATGCTCTGCTTTGGCAGCCTGGGGTTCATGGGTTTGGATCCTGGATGTGGACCTATACATGGCTCATCAAGCCATGCTGTGGTGGCATCCCACATACAAGATAGAGAAAGATTGGCACAGATGTTAGCTCAGGGACAATCATCCTCAAGCAAAAAGAGGAAGATTGACAATGGATGTTAGCTCAGGGCCAATCTTCCTCACCAAAAAAATAAATAAAAAAGAACCAGGTATTCAAATCACATGGCAATCTGTTTGTCCTCTCATTGATACTTTCAGAGTCCTCCAGTGATCTTCTTGCAGAACCCTTATACTTTCAATTGGAACTTAGTTTATTAGAAATACACCCACATGACTTACTCCCACTGGTTCCAATAAGTACAGACATTAAGAAGTATCTCAAGTTATAAAATTAGGAGTACCTGACAGTCGTCCAAACGTATCATCTGTTGTAACTGGTATTAGAATCAGAATCTATCAAGTAGCTTATAAAAGCTATGAATTATAGATGTGAGTTTACCATATGTGATGACGATGGGATTATTTTTATCATTTGCTTTTCAGAGCAATTTTATTCCATTGGTCAGTCAGTCAGTGAACATGTTTTGGTGTTTACAGTGAGTCTGTCACTCTGTTAGGCATTGAGGAAGCAGTGGTATCAGAGATATATCCTGCCCTCGACGGGCTTACAATCTAATGTGTGATTCTGAAAAGGAAGCAAGTTATTATAGACAGTTTAATGAAATACAGAGCTGCCAGAACCCAGGAAATAAAACAGAATGCAGCCTCTAGGAAGATTTCTTGAAGGAAGTGACATCTAAGATGAGACTGGAAGAAAGAAGAAGAGAGGAAGCAGGGAGTGGAACAGCGTTTGCAAAGACCCAGAAGGAAAAGCTTTTTGAAATTTGCGTTTTCTGTTTCTATTCGATTTTCCTAGGGGATGGCTGGCAAGGGAAATAATCATTGCATATGTATAATGTATCACAGAGGTATGTGCTCTTTTACATTATTTTATCTAATATATGATATTTTAACAAATGCACATACAACCCTGTGAGGTTAGTATTATTAGTCCAACTTCACACAAGTACCAAAAAATGAGATTAAGCCATTCTCCGTAATCTACCAGGTTAGGGAACATAGAAGCCCCAATTTGTAGCTTTGTAGGTCTGACTCTAAAAGTAGGCTCCTCCTGGTATATTTTCCTGTCATTTAGTATCCTGTTCATTTTGTTGCATCTTTTTAGACTCACTTTGAGAATGCTCGAAGCTCATGGTGCAAACTGGCTCAACCTGGTTGTTGCAAGTTTCCACTCCATCAAAAAGAAACATTGATAAGAATTTTTATCTTGAGTTGATTAAGCCTATGGCAGGCCCAAGCAGAGGAGACCAAAAGACTTTAATAACGACCAGAAAAATACAACAGAATCTTTTCAGCGTTCCTGCTAGTATGAAGACCAATTAGCACTGAGCCCAGAACTCCAAGAAAGGATGTGACTTAAAAACTGAAATTGTCACTCAGGCCTAGCTATTTCCTAGGTATTCAGGTATTCAGGATTCTTAGAACATTCACACCTACCGTGAAGAAGCCTTTTGGAGCCCTGGTTGCCTAGTGTCCCCCGACTCTTTTTCTCTTGGTGAGAAGATAAGCACTGCCTTCATTCAGGCCCTGATCATCTCTGACCCGGGGTACTACCGCACATTCCCTTATGCACCCTTTCTTCCAACCTTGGAAACCTGTTCATTGTCTCCAAAATTTCCTGCTTTAATTGTTCCTACCTCATTTTCTTTCCACATGAGATCCTCAATATCTGCTAAGTCTCTCTAACTCTCCTACCATGTCTTCTTAACTTCCCCACTCAATCCTACTCTTTGGCACTTTCATACTATATTAACATTGTCATTCATGTTCTTGACTCTACCCAACTAGAATAGAAAAGAGGACGTGGTGCTTTGCCTACCTCATCCAGCTTGGGAGTCAACTTAGTGCCTGGACTTAGTAGGTAGTATTAAGTACGTGAATGAATCTAAACAGAGTAGAGCGGTCTCCTTTCCAGTCTGCTGGGCCCACTCTTTTTCTGTGCACTGACAAGATCTCACTCAAAAGGCTGGGCCAGAGTTCTGGACCACCTTTGCTTACAGCTCATTAAGAGCCACAGTCCGTGAGAAACTCTATGCTTGTGTTTTTAGTTTGAAAAAAAATAGTGTAAAGATACAATGAAGTTTGAGTTAACACGTGTGAAGGAAAATAAATATATTTCTTTTTTTCATGTGACCATGATAGAGAATGATGATCTAAGGGTAAGATCATGTAATAATTTTATTATTTTAGTCTAGATAGTTTGGAGGAAATTGTCATAATTGCAGAAAGATTGTTGAAGACAATTTTGTTCCATCAGTAAAACTAGAATTGCTAAAAACAGATTTGTACTATAATGTTATGCCTTCATTTAAAGGAAATGTAAAAATAATAATGAGGGATAGATTTAAGAAAAGTGTGCTTATATAAAAAAGAATTTATTGGAAAGTGAAGAAATCTTTCCAAGCAGATAGTATGTCATTTGTGATCAAAGCACAGTGTTCTGATTATTAAAATTAACTTATTCAACTGCTCTGTATTGAACATGTGTGGGTATCATTTGTTGTTCTAGGCATTGGAAGTACATCAGTGTAAAAGGTCTTTGAAGACTCTTGCTCTACGTAATTTCTGGTGAATAAAAAACCAAATGGCCTATCTTTTCAGATTAAAAGCCAGACAAAGCCACAACGTAGAGTGATATAATCAAAAAGAATCAATTGGAGATGAGAAACAAACTTTATTCCATGCTATTTAGAAGCATATCCTTATGTTTTTTATACAATTAAGTTTCAAATTCCAATTTCATGTTTATAAAGCTAACTATGGATAAACACTTAACTCTGTGTCATGTAACTTGCACTTGGAATTTTAGTAACTATGTTTAATAATTTCAGAAAGTATGACTGAAAAAAATCTTTAAAAATGCTTAATTTCTCTTGTTGGAATCATAGCAGCAACTTTTTTCTATGACAGCTTCACTTGATTTTGAGACAACTCTAATCTCACAATACTCTTGAAACAGTGCTTCACCCATTAATCATGCCATGTTTAGATGGTTTAATCTTCTACTTTTATGCCACATTAGCAGTACCAACAGTTCTTTTTTCAACTTAAGGAAAAGTAAATGTACGAAATAATATGAAAGGCAATGAAAAGCAGCCTTAAAACTGCTTATTTGAAGGTTGAAAATAACCAGTCACACAGGTAGTGGTTAGTAACTGTCTAAAGATGGGTTTGTATTCAAATAAACTGAACATACCCCGTTGGGAGCCCTCAAAATAAAGCAAGGCTTTTCATGAATAGAAGCCATTCATGATTGTGATTCTGCTGTTCTTGGTGTTAAGTAAACAGAATGGATTCATAAATAATTATCTACAAACAGAATTGTGTATTTAAAACAATGTAGTAATAAATCATACATAGGCAGACACACAAATTAAACAAAAATATTTATTTGAAGCTTACCTCAAACCAAGCCAATTACTTCTAGTTAAATGCATTGACTAACATCATTTTTAAAAGAGTTAATTCAAATGTAAATTTAAGAGTAATTTTAAAACATAGTGGTTTATATCAGATTTGGAATGTCAACGGACATGTTTTGAAAAAGGGTTATGAGTCAGAAATCTTGAAATGCTTTAAATAGAAGAAAAGAAAATAGAATTCGTATCGATAGTTAATATGATAATCTCCCTGTTTAACTATTAAAGATTTCATCACTATAAATAGGTAATATTATTCTGTTTTATGCAAAAGATAGAACTTTTTCTGGTAGTTATATTCTGCTAGAAAAATTTTTGTATTTATCTCGAATATTGATAAAAATGGCAAAAGAGTCAGTATGCCATCATTGGTTCTCAAGGTTAAAAAAACAAAACAAAACAAAACCCAAATCTTAAACTTATAGTTTCTGAGTCCCATAGGGCAAAAGGCCAAAGAAAGGAGGGAAGATTTATGAATTACTCTGTGGTTATGTAACCTACCAAATCAAAAAAAAAAAAAAAAAAAACACAAACAATCTTTGCTTAAATCAAAGCAGTGCATTCCTAGGTGTATTTATTTCTTCAGTTTCATTCTCATGAATGCAGAGATAGAATTATGATGTTTGATTTAAATAAATGAATATATTTTAAAATCCATCATTTTCCAAAAAGTAACATTAAAAAGAGCAAAAGTTAAATTAAAAGGAGATCACCAATAACTTTTCACAATATAGGTGCTTAATTATATGAAAATGAGCTTTCAGGAGAAAAAGCCATTTAACAGGAGTGGCCACCATAAAATCAAATACAACTGAAGTATAGACACTGAGAAACAGGAGGTCACTTGGTTCAGAATAGCACTAGCAGATTAATCCAAAGACCAAGTAGCTAAATTTGAATTCTAGATCTGCATTACCACTTGGAGATCCATGACTAAATCCTTGCTTATAGTATGACCTAATTTTCAGTTTGATGAAATAGTTTGCGCTTTATCTATTAGTTCTGAGGGTTGAGAAAAATTGTATGGCAATGATCTGAGAGCAAGCTTTCTTGAAAATCAATTGATATAAATAATCAGCATAGTGGCAGAAACAAATTGGTGTGGCTATGACCATGTAATGAATGACGGATTATTTAACTGACTACTCAATTCTCCTCTGAGGCCGAGAACTCAGATCACTTCCATGGTACCTTCCAGACCATGAAGAACCAGAATCAACTTAGAATTTTTCAACTCTAGATTTCAGTGGTCCTTAAATTGGAATGTAATGTAGGCTTCTGATCCTTTCAAGAATCTCTTGTTCAAATAAAACAAATACATAAAATGTTTTGCCTATCATTTCAGTGAGTTTCTGGAACTTCATTGAATACATGCTCTAAGCTCCTTTCCTGGAGTCTGTCAAACTGGAATTCAGATTTGAGGAAGAAACATTGAGTTTTAGAGGTGATGATATAGAGTTAAAACATTATTTCAGAGTCATTTAAAACTATACAAAGTGGAAAGTTGTGGGCTGACAAATAGTATTCTACAATGTTGGATTTTCGATTTAGTTTTAGCATCACGGGTAAAATTTGGCCACGATTTGTAAAAAATAATGATAATAATTATTACTATCTGCTTCTCAGAGTTGGGAGTTTCAAGTGAGGTAATCTATAAGAAAAGTCCTTTGTAAATTTTAAAATCAAATGCAAATATTTACTTTTAAAATTTTCATTTTTAATGGATATTTCCATGCCTATCATTTATAATATACAGTTAATATGTATTTTAGGTAATAGCTATTTAGGTAATATATAATTTGAACAATAAAAATAGATTTAGTAGTTTTATAACATTCGTGGATGTGATCTGAGATGCTTTTTAAAAATAATTTCTGTGGAGGCTGGCCAGTGGCATAGTGGTTAAGTTTGCACACTCTGCTTTGGCTGCCCGGGGCTCACCAGTTTGGATCTCGGGCACAGACCTATGTGCTGCTTATCAAGCCATGCTGTGGCAGGCGTCCCACATATAAAATAGTGGATGATGGGAACAGATGTTAGCTCAGGACCACTCTTCCTCAGCAAAAAGTAGAGGATTGGCGGCAGATGTTAGCTCAAGGTTAATCTTCCTCAAAAAAAAACCCCCAAAATATCTAAAATGGTGCATGAATTTAGGATGGACTTCTACAGGGAGTCACATGAAAGTAATGAAATCAGGTCATTGAAGAAAAGAGTTTCTTGAGTAGGTTTATCTTCCACACACAGGTTAGACTGTGACTGTGCAATGAAACTTATTGAAAGCTGGGGAGTTTAGGCTAATTCTATGGACTGCTCCATTTCTGGGGATTTAGTGGGTGACATCTTTCATTCACATGGCAGCCTGGGGTGTCCAGTAGTTGGTTCATTGATCCAGCAGCTGAGTGTCTGTTCCATGCAGGCACCAGATATCCAAGTGCTCTTTTATTGGGACTTGATAACGTCTGTCTTTGCTTCTCAATCTGATTTTCCTCTTTCATCTCCCACCTTCCTCTCCCCATCTGAACTCACACATACACATCCTGACAAACTCTAGTTAGTTTCAAGAGTAAAACAAGTCTCCACTGATCCCATAATCACATAAATTTATAACTGCCTCTGGGCTTTTAAAACCAAAAAATCAGCAGTATGGCTTTTGTTCTCTGCTTTCTGAAGTGCCCTGGCTTTCCAAGGGGCAGTGCTCATTCATTAATTCAACAAATATTAATAGAACATGTAATATGTACTGGCCCCTGAGGCTTGGGATTTAGTCATGAATAAAACAGAAAACTGCTCTTACAATACACTTTAGTATTTATAAATAATACGCAAACATGTTAGCTGTCAGATGGTGATAAATGAGATGAAGAAAAATACGGCAGGGTAAATTAAGAACCCAACTACTGTCTGAATGGAGGGAAGAGTCGGGAATCTACACAAACAAACCCACATAGTTACTGTATCAAAAGTTTCTTGCTACGGTATCTTTTTGTACACTGTGTGCATAAAAGAGTAATAACTTAATCTCATTGCCTTAAGGTTGAAACAATTTACAAGGATGTTTTCCAAGAATAATAATCTTCCTAAATAAAAATTATCTGGGATTAAATTATTTTATTGAAGGACCAGTCCGTTGGTGTAGTGGTTAAGTTTGTGCGCTCTGCTTTGGCGGCCCAGGGTTCTTGGGTTCAGTTCCTGGGCATGCACCTACACACTGCTCATCTCGCAATGCTGTTGCAGCATCGCACATAGAAAATAGAGAGAGATTGGCACAGATGTTAGCTCAGTAACAATCTTCCTGAAGTGAAAAGAGGAAGATTGGCAACAGATGTTAACTCGGGCCAATCTTCCTCAAAAAAAAAAAAATTATTGATTAATAACAGCAATTTAATGCGTACTTGTAATCATATTAGAGGTTAAATGCTACTAACAATAAATTTAAAATAATTTTCTGTAATTTTTGAGTTACTATAAAAGTCTTAGTAAAGTGGAAAGCTGATTATTATCCATCAATGACCTATTTTACACCTACACATCTGACCTAAAGGAAACATGCACATTGGACCAGGGGAAATCTTTTATAGTTTTACATATTATTCTGCTGGATGACCTTTCCAAGGTGATATTCTCAATGTTTCAGTGAACTCTGATTAAACAGTAATCACTTCTATATAATTTGCTGTTTTTCTTCTTGATATCACACCAGTGTAGAAACCTCTCTCTTTATATCTATATTGATATCAATATATTGATATAGAGGGATACATATATGTTATGTATTGTGCAAGGTAACATATTGAAGGAATACTAGAAGGAAGTGTATCTAAGTATGTCAGAAATCATTATGTTGACATGTAGATTTCAAGTGAGTAGCTTGAAGGAAGGAAAAAATTAAGGATGGAAGGATAGAAGGGAGAAGAGAGAGAGAGAAAGAAAACTGTACACATAGAAACTGCATAGTTTGTCTAGGATGGCCTCATCCTCTCCCAGTATGATGAGGTGGGATATTCGCTGGCCTCCAGTTAAGCTTTAACATGATGACAATGACTTTCTTCATGATATGTCCATCTGAGATGATCTTTTCCATGATTACCTCCTACCCAGCATTCTTTATCTTCTGTTTCTCCATGAAACTCTTTCCAATTTTCTAAAAATGAATTATTACTTTGTGCTCTGAATTGTCTTAAAAAAAATTAGTCCCATGTATTGATTAACTAAAATCTTTTATTGATCTTGGTTTTTTTCCAACCTTGTTAGCCTGAGGGTTCTATCAAAGTATAGGCATTCTGAGGGCGTGGGCAATATTAACACAATAGATCCTATTTACACGGAAGAAGTTAATAAATTTCATCAGGCTGAAATTAACTGAACCTTAATACATACTCAACGTTCTGATGGAGAAATTAGGGCCTAAATATGGTAAATGGCTTTTTTATGGTCAGAGTTTCATTCTCGTGCTATATGTGCATGCTTCATTCTCATTCTATTTTTAAGGCATCATGTGCTTATTCATGTATTTGGTTTTCACTTGGCCTCATGTGATAAACCATATTTAGCTGTCATCTGCAAGTCAGCTTGTTTACAAGTCTCAAAAGACTCTCCATCACTTTATAAATAGTTACTTGCTAAAACCTTTAATAGCTGAATCACTTTAAAACATAGAGGAACACTCAACCAAGAACACTATTTATAAACAAAAGTTATATAGGTTTCTCTGATATTTGAAAAAAATATTGCCATGGTAGTTTTATGAGTTAATTTTTTTATTATTACTAAAATTATTGAAGTAATTTGAAACAGCAGTTTGTTGAAAATTTAAATGCTGGTATGTTTTAAATCTCACATCATATGTCTCACTCAAATCAAAGTTGTGATACCTTGGCTTTCTGAATTTTACATTTTCCTTCTATGTGGATACTCAAAGATGGCACTGTTTGCTCAGAGTGGATTTCATTCTTTTAAATTTTTCAGTTTTCTCTATAGAAATACGTGGGATATATTTCTATTTTTAGTAATAAATTAGAAAATGCTAATTTTCTTAGACATCCTTTCCTGATGAAAATTTATCAGCTCTAATCAGAGTTTTGCACACGTTTTTTCCTTGGTGAATATTTAATTGGCAAACCTGGATTCAATGTTTGCATACTTTATTAAACTCGGCTCTAAAATTGGAAGATATATTTAGGAGTATGCAATAAGTTTAATTAGTAAAATATCATAGGCTGTGTAAAACATTTGAGGAATGTAAAAAAGAATATACTCTAATATTTCTTAAATCTATTTTTCTGTTTACTTACATAATCCTTCAAAGACAGCAATCATAAAATTCTAAGCAAATTTATGTTACTTTACCTCTTTCGCCTCCTAAATCTTGCTAGATGAAAAACCGACTCTAGAGAAGGAAAGGCCACAATTACTGTTGTTAACATATTGTGAATCTTAGAACTTTTCCAGAAAACCTTCCAAATATTTTCATCCTAAATAAGATGTCAGTACATGGTAACACCTCAGGCATGTCTTACTTTGAGGTTTCTTGGCTGTTATTTTGGTTTTTTACTTATCTGGAAGGACCCAGAGTTGATCCTGCCTCATAAAGAACAGATCACATGAATGGCTAGGTGTTCCCTTCAAGTAAGAACCCAGTGCTGTAGACCATTTGTCAATTGCCAGAGGCAAATATCCAACTTGGGTTGAGATGGGGGACTGAGAGTGACATGTGACATGTGAATGTGCCTGATACTGCACATCATGGTGACATCTGGTGGGCCTGCTGCTCTTGCTGCCACAGGGCCCTTAACGTTCTGACTGGTGGCTAAACCCTCAGATATCTATGTAGATGGGGGCATGTTCGGTTTTAGATACACATAAGGGAAAGAGAACACCAAAGATTCAAAGTTACTTTCTAGATTCTTTTTTTCTGAGCAAACGTATGAATTATTGAATAAGAAAACTGAAAGCTTCTTTTCTAGAGTTAGGTTTATTTGGGTTTGAATTTCATTTCTCCTCTTGTTGTTGTGTGGTCTTTGGCAAGTTGCTTAACCTCTCTGTGTCTCAGGTTAGTCACCTATAAAATGAGGATAATATCATGTAATACATGACATTATAACAAACACATGTGCCTGGCACGTAGAAGACAGCTGAAAATGAGTGTTTATCATCATTGTAATCATCATTTGCATCATTTTACTCAAAATAGGCTCTAATTGGCCTTGATGATATAAAGGGCGTTGTTGACAATGGGTTGATGAGGGGGGAATTATGACATAAACTTAGGCATACTTAGTAATACTGCCTCTGTTCAAAGATGACCTAAGGGTGTCTTGGAGAAATTAGTCCATTAACTCAGATGAGGTCACATTGTCAGCCAGAGGAAGGATTGAAGTTAACTTCCAAGTCCCTCATATTCTGGCCAACGATTTTGATTTTTTCTTTTTCTTGTTATGTCACCCTAGTATAAATGTTCATCAAAAGTTTATAAAATACCATTGTTGGCTGTCCTGGAAATTCTTCTACATTTCATACATACATGGAAGCAGCCATTAACCCCCCTGAAGGGAAAACATTCACAAAATTCATAGAACCCGCTCTCCTGGGACACAGTTAAATCACATGAAGGTGGAGTGTGAATTGCACTGAACCTGCAGCTCCGTTATAGGATGCCTGGAGATATGCACTGAGGATTTACCTAGTCTCCTTTGTGAAAGTAATCCCATTTTACGTTCAATTTATTGTTGTTTGTGTGTTTGTGTGCAGTCCTAAATTATCAAATGCTTTCTTAAATTATGAATCTTAAAGTCAATTCACGCAACTTATTTTTTTTTGGCCAGGTCAAAATTCCTTGAAGAAGAGCAATTGATGTACATACATATAATTGTATGAGATAGTCTCCCCTGTATAACTATTCTGTATTCCCAAATGAAGACTCTCCAGGCTCCCCATTATTCTTACTGAGTATCTTCAACTCCTGTTTAGGTGGTATTATTTTGGTTGGGCTTCCTTCTCTTTAAATACATTTCACACTTCACTAGCTTTGCAATGTGAGTAGTCCACGTGCAAATATGAGTTAATAGCTAAATAGGCTTAGCAATTACTTTTCAATGGGAAGAAATATTTGGGAAAGAAGTTAAATGCAGCTAGAGATTTTATAGACATCTGGCTCTCCATGAATATTCATAAACCTGTATATATAGCCATACATACACATATTTTTATGTGGTCTATTAAGATATTGTAAAAAGATTAAAGGAAGAAGTTTTTCCTTGTATTTCTGGTTGCTTAAAAAGGAAAGAGAGAGAAAGAGAGAGGCAGAATGCAATAACAATCTCCCTTGAAAATTACTTCATTTCTGTTGCAGAAAATAGCCATTCACTTATTCTCCAGTTACTATCTACCTAATTACCATATGAATACTCTGTAATTATATATCCATCGTTGTCCTTTAGATTACATGATTGTGTTTGGTGCTACTATGCAGTTCTCAGTGTAATTACCCTTCAGAGGTTATAACAATTTTTATATTGTGAATATAAAGTGTTATTATATAATTTCATGGTAATCTCTACTTTCTTAGCACAGATTAATTACATTTCATTATTGCTCCTCCTTATCATATGCAGAACATCTCAATTGTTATGCCATTCAGGTCAGTAAATGCTCAAAACTTATGAGATGGAATGTTCCATAGAAAGGAAAATTTTGTTAGTAGTAAAATATGTGTAGGCTCTTGCCACAGTGGACGTTATTCAGATCAATTTTGGTTCCTTTTTTCTTGTCTTAACCTTTCAGTTGGGTTGTCAGTTCTCTGAGAGCTAGTGTCCTTCCTTGTATTTCTGAACTCTTCCCATAGCTCCCAGTACAATTAGTCAGATGCACTTACAATTAGTCCTCAGCAAATAATCAGTTACGGACCCACCACTTCCATTTTATTGTCATGGTTAGATTACTCATGTTGCTCAAAATGAGATCAACTATGTTGTTCCACCAGCTTTCCTTTCCATAAATGCAGACTGTTCCTGCTGAATGCTTACCAGCCAATCTGGCTAGACTCTTTTATCTTTCATCTTCAATCCCTCTCTTTTATCTTCAGTCTCTTCCTTATTCCAGCCCCTCCAACAAAGTCTGCTATCACCTATATTTTCTTCTAACCTGTCTTCTTTTAGTCTACCACGTCCCCCTCCCCCCCCCACTTTTTTCATTTCCAATAACTATTAAAGCTAAATCTAAAATTTGAAGAAAAAAAAGATGATAGTTCATGGGAGGGAGGGGTGTGTGTGTGTGGCTATGTCTATGTATCACAACATAGAAGACAATCTCTTCTGCACACCTTGGTGTTAACCAACTACCACATCCACATCCCTAACTCTTTGTTCTTTAAGAAGAATTTTTAAATTTTTTATTTAGATTTGTCATTGCCTCATAATCAGTGACATTTCACATAGTCAAAGTTGAAATATATAAAAAAAGCAGAAAGCTATGAAAGTTCTGCAAAGGCAAGTTCAGCCAAATAATTGATAGTCATAGTGATAAATGAGTCATTGATGAAAATATCAATATATTTTATTTAATAAAATTCATATCTGTCTTACAGAAAGATTACTTTCAAAATGGTTTTAAAGCCTTTTTGATGCTAACAGGGGTAAGCTCATGGGTTAGCTATTTTTCAGTGCTCTGGGATAAGAAAAGTGTTCTTCCAGTAACTGCTAAAGCTCTCTGCTCGTTTCAGTGGTTATTTGGTCAAGGCAGGATCCTTAGAAGCAAAGTGAACAGTCGCATACCGAAGGAGCTTTCTCACATACTATTCTTCTTCATACTTCGCTAAATTTCTACTAGATTGGGAAGTGCTAATGAAGTATTCCTTTTATTAGATAAACAGCTGAAGAGATGCTTAGAACTTAAGTATGAGTGTGTAATAATTATTTGAGAGTATACAGAGAGGGGACATTGATGAAAATACAGCATATATTTATACAAGTTTTACACGTATGCTTGTAATTCAAAGTGGGTTATAGCTGAGAAGGGAATGAGAGAGAAGTTAGGTAGCATTCCTATGACTTAGTATACATTGTTTTCATGATGTTGATGCAATTGCAGAGAGTGTGGACTTTGGTTGAATGACCCAGTTTATAAGTAGACAGCACCATCAGCTGTCTCAGATTCTTGCCTAGTCGTGCACATAATATGTGTAATGATTAAACTTGAAATGACAGAGAGCACTTGAAGGAATTATTTTGCTTTCAAATTTGCATGTATCCAAAGCTTATGTGGTAGTTTAAATATCAGATGCTAAGGTCCCTTATTAAGGAAGATCTACTTTCTCCTCTATTCAGGAATCTTGGAGTTGGAATTGAGTAAATAGAGAGGGCTTTAAGATAAAGAAAAAGGAAAGAAAGAGACAGAGAGATGGAGGGAGGGAGAAAGGGTGGAAATATACGTTCAAAGAGTTGGGCCTTAGAATCCTAGCAGTGGTGCAGAAAACAATCCAGCCAAATGTACAACTCAGCAACTTTTACGTGCTCCGTGTCTTAAGCCTAATAATGGATTAGGGAGATAATCAGAAAATTTTCCTAGAAAGGTGTTGGGAGGCAACTCTGGCTGGGCTGGAGTGTAGCGAGTATCTCTGTCCCTGAACTTCAACTTAGCTTAAAGGGCTAAGCATATGAACCGGGAGAAATGAAATGTCTTCCATTTGAATGTCTGTACAGAAAAGGTTCTGAGCTTAAAATGATTTATGCCTTTTTGTAGAGGGGAAAAAGGAGCATGGCTTAACAGCATGCAATTTAGAATTATTTATTAAAATATAAATTCTAATATCTGCTTATTTCACAATTTTATCTTAAGAAACATTTCTTTTATATTCTTTGGATTCCATTCTTATGCCATGAGGCCAATAAACTGCATTGAATAATGTGTATCTAACATGCTATGAGTAAATATTGAAAGTACTAAAGGGTGGGAAATTTCCTTTAAAGCATAAAAAGTGGACCATGAATTCCTTTTAAAAATAATGTCTGTAAGAAGTAAAACTATTTAGCTTACTTAGCAAATTAACCAGAATTTCTAAAATTTTCTAATTGTAGTTTGTATGCCATT
The DNA here is from genome assembly GCF_037783145.1 of Equus przewalskii. Classification (NCBI taxonomy): domain Eukaryota; kingdom Metazoa; phylum Chordata; class Mammalia; order Perissodactyla; family Equidae; genus Equus; species Equus przewalskii. The sequence goes on along the minus strand of NC_091847.1, from coordinate 23,101,544 downwards.
AGGTTAAAAAAAAAAACCTTTCTATTGAAGCATAATATACACAGAAAAGTTTAAAATCACAAGTATACAGTTCAATAAATTATCAGGAGATGTACACACCAGTGTAAACCAACGTTCAGGTCAAGAATAAACATTATCAGTACCCCATATGCTCCCTAATGTTCTTCATCACTATCCTTTCTCTTTTCCCCAAAGATAACTCCTTTTTGATTTCTAAAACCATGGATTAGTTTTGCCTTTTGAACTGTATATAAATGAAAAAATAGTGTATATGTTTTTGTGTTCAGCTTTTTCCTCTCAATATTATGTTTATGAAATTCATCCATGCTGTTGCTTATAGCTGTAATGTTTTCATTTTCATTTATCTATCTATACATACATACGTATATATAATATAAATATAATATATAATATAAATAAAATATTTATTTATATTCCATTGTATGAGTGAACCACAGTTTATCCATCCTTCTTGGCATGCCCATTTGGATTATTTTCAGCTTTTGGCTATTTCTAAAAAGGTTGCTGTTCATATTATGTACGTGTTTTTCTGCAAATGTGCATGCTTTTTTCTTGGATGTATATTGAGTAGAAATGCTAGTTCATAAGGTGTGTTCACATTTAATAGATGCTGTCAATTGTTTTCCATATTAGTTGAGCCGATTTACATTCCCAATTGTAGTGTATAAGAGTTTCTACTATTTGTTGTCAATTTGGTGGGTGTACAATGGTATTTCTTTGAGGTGTTAATTTGTATTTCCTTAATTACTAATGAGTTGTGTATATTCTCTTGTCTTTTAAATTATAGTCTAAAACAGATTTAATTTATGCAACAAAATTACTTATAATTAGTAAATGGTAGATAAGTTTTTAACTTTGCCATTTAGGTGAGTGCAAACTATTCCTTGCTACAGTGTGGTAAAGGGCAATCATCAACTCTCAGAATCTTAACCCAGTTCTTTCTAATTTCTCAGGTCTTCTCAGCATTATGATTATAAAAACAAAGAGATTCAAATTTTAGGTTAAAAATTACATTTTAATAAGAGCTCACAATGTTAGTAGAGAAATAAGCTTTCAGGTCAAATCAAATCCATTGATAACTATTACACAGTGTAGTCCCTTTGCTAGTCAGTAATATTATCTCCAGATCATCATTTCTTACATGCCTAGTTTCTGAATTCTAGTTCCTCAGCCCGTCTCATGTGGATCACTTGGGCTCAATTTCATATTTATGAACTAGAATCTAGGGGTGGGTGTTGGGCGATAGAGAAGCGAGCTGAAATTTTCATTTGGGTATAAGTCATCTACGTGATTCTGATGAATTATCAACTATCGAAACCTCTGAATAAGGACATAACATGAAGATCTTGGAAAGATACATCAGCCAACTTCTCTGTCCCATCAGACAACTGAACCAGGACCAAAAGATAAAATTTAAAGCAACTGGGGGCAATATTAAAAGAGCTCTCTGTCAGTAGGAGGTGTCTAGCAACCTGACTACTGAAAGTTGCTCTTTAGAGATGTCGGCGTTGAAGGGGTGGTACTAGATGATCATATAGGCTGCTGCTAATATATTCTTCATAAATAAAAACAGAATTTGTGTTGCGTACGCCACACCTGCCAAGCCTAGAACAACTGTAAACAGACACCAGGATGGACGGATACTAATATTGACTTAATTTTTAGATCTCCAAGTCTCTCAACTTTTGAAAGTGCTACTTTTCTTAAATATAGACGAAACCCATGTTAATAGACTTTAGCCTCGACTCTCAATGAGGGTACTTGGCGTAGTGCAACAGCAAGCAAAAGAATGCTTGAAATAAATTTCCATAAATATCAAGCAAGCTTGTCAATAAATTTAATTTCTATCTGATTTAATAAAGGGCCAGATAAATATACAAACACAAGAATTGTAAATTATGTTTTAATTTTCCTCACCTGCTGTAATTGTCTTCAAGCAGGTGAAAGTTTATAAATTGTGATTTTTATCTCAGCTAATCTTATTTAACATTGCTTCACAATTAGAGAGCTAAAAGGAAATTGCAGCTTCTAAACAAAGTCTGGGATGGATTTAATCAGTTCTTGTGCTTAAGAATATTTGTATTATAAATTTCAATATTTTGAATGTGGTAAATTATAATATATTCATAAATAAGCATACATATAGATTTGTCTCCTTTTCAAAAGACCGAGGCAGAATGTCTAATTCAAAGTTAGTGTGACTTTTGTATTACCAAATGGTCTTTGTTTTATTACTCATGTCCAAGAGGTATAGAAATATTGAAGAAATCTTCCTTTGCAGTTGAGAAAATTGTCTGTAACGCTCAGTAAGAAACATCTTTCAAATAAAAGGGCTCAGGTTACATGGAGGTTTTCTCTCTGGCTAATGGGGAGTTTAGGCTCTCACCTAGAAGCTGGACAGTAGCCTAGACTTCTGTTATCACTTCCCACCCAGGATGGATCTGTTAGTTTCCCAATTCGCTTTTCTCTTGGAGTAACATGAGAGGCGCAACTACTTGTCTGCTTACCTGCCCAGGTGTTCAGAAATACCTGGGCCTGTTATGTGTGTGTAGAGGGAGATTTCTTCCCACCACCCCAAGGGCTAGTGCAGAGGTAGGGGTACCCTGCTCCCCACACACTACCCTGTTCTCTGGATGAAAATGGATGTGAGGAGAGGCAATGATAAATGACATCTAAAGAAATCTTGAGCATTTCTGCTCATTTCATTATGATAGTAATATTGCTCGTTAGAAGGAAAGCTAAGCAACTTTGTTAACTTAAACTTTAACATGCAGAACCAAAAGAGTTTTTCAGCTAGTATGACATCAATATAACCTATCTCCTCTTAGCCAGATGAAATAATGCCTAGCTCAGGTAAAAAGAGGAATCAATAGCATTATTAGAGAATTCTAGTTACATATAATTACAAGCTGCTTTGCTAAATTATTCTACCTATTGATTGACCTTTCTTAAATATTAAATGAAATGGTAACATTTATTGTGACTGAAGAAAAACTTCTTGTAATATACTTTCATTTTTCTGTTGTATATTCTTCCTAGATGTGTGTCATCACTACTGCGTGAATTCTGAATCCTGTACCATTGGGGATGATGGCAGTGTTGAATGTGTCTGTCCAACACGCTATGAAGGACCAAAATGTGAGGTTGACAAATGTATAAGGTGCCATGGGGGGCACTGCATTATAAATAAAGATAGTGAAGATATATTTTGCAAGTAAGTGGACATCTAGCTTAATTTATAAAGCATCTGAACCCACAAGTATATAGCAGTCCAAGAATAAACTGTGAAAAAAATGTAAATTATTTACATTCTAAAATTCTATATGGCAAGCATTGCATCCTCTTTTTTTTTTTTTTTTTTTTTTTGGCTAGAGATGAGGTTCAATTCATTTCAATTAAATCGAAACTTATTCAATACCTATTAATTTTATTTGGGGAACATGAAAATTCATCATGTAATGATGTAGTCAGATCATTCTTTGCATAGAATATTCCTAAAAGTAAGCAAGAAATAGTGAAATGCAACATACCTTCAAAATGCTATATGTAAAATTCCCAAATTAGAATAGCTCAGATTTTTGTTTCGTCATTGTTATTGACAGTGAGTGCTTTTCTCTTGTTACAAAATGATCCTTTGGGAGAGGGGCCAAAGACTGTCTAAGGGAAATAAATTTAATCTTTTTTTTATCTGCCATTGAACATTATGGTCCAAAATAAGTAGCAGGAATAATGTTTCCTAGGAAACAACAACAACAAAAATCTCCAAGTTAGACTTTGGTTACGGTGCCTTTTGCCCTTTAGCTTTAAGATCAGGTGAACGGAAAACAGAACATGACAGCTAAACGGTAATGCCATTCAGCTTTTATCATGAAACAAGTTTATACCACTGAGGTTGGAGATCAATCCTCACTCTGGACTTCTTTTAACAACCTTTTAACAGAAGGGCTTATAAAAGACTGGACTCTATCACTTGCCTTGCTTAAGAGTATAATAAATGAGAATATGAGCTAAAAAGCATGCTGTAAAGTGTTCACGCCAGGGCCTCCACCAAGACAGCTCTGCAAGAGTGCCAGCCCTGACTTATGTTGCTCTGCCAAACAAGGCCCAATAAAATTTTATTACAGACAGCATCAACAGTTTTTTTCTTTTTTGTTTACTCTCATTTTAGAATTTACTCTGAATATGATTTGTGTCATCGTTATGAATGACATTTACTGAAACCCTCAAATTGGGTCATTTGAAAGTGCATTATTTTTAAGTAAAGCAATTGAAAATATGACTAATTATAACTATGTGCTTTCAATAAGTACATAAAAGCAAAATGCATTTTCATATAAACTACCAAAATTATGTTTGCTCATTAAGCTCATTAGTTCTTTGTGATGCAACTTTAGCATGACAGAACATTATTTCAATTAGTGGGCATAGATTTTTCTTCATGTGCAGTGTACCATATCGGGAATGGAATGTACCCCACTCCATTCACACAGGGAATCACATACCCCACTCCATTCACACAGGGAAACATGGACCATCGTCTGAGAAAGGCTGTGAGCCACAATTTCCTACTGAGTTTAGCTTGGAAAAGCTCATGCAGACACACACCCAGTTTCCATTACATAGAGAAGTTCCATATCAAGAAAGAAGGGCAGGACTCTTAGAGCCCTCAGTAGTGCCTACTATTCTGAGAAAATTGGCTATGTCAACCTAGAAACACCAGAGCCTCATAACCTGAGTAGGCTATTGAGGTCCAATATTATAGTTCTTGACACTTAAGAAGTCATTTTGGAAAAGTATATGTCAGAATGGATAAATAACAGTTTATAACAGTGAGTAGATAGTGGAAGTTTACACATAGGAGTATAATACTTGGATTTATCAAATAAGCTATATAACATACGAGCCTGACAATACAAACTAGACTCTGGGTATTCTGAAACTTATTAGATGTTTGTTTTCTTTTCTAAGATGTTTTCATCTTAGCATTAAAGGAAATTTATAGTGATGTTGGAATTTCTGTTTCATAGGTAAAGAACCAATACTAAAACAAAATCACAACTGAGTTAAAGTAAAGCTTTTTTACTTAAATAGGAAAATTCAAGCCGCCATGTGTACTTGTGATTCCAAATAGTCAGGTGTGTTGACAGAATAGATATCTTGTCAAATGTAATGAGTCTAATCTTTAAAATAGTGCTAATTGCATATTTATCTCTCTTCTGGAAATCTAAGTAAATATTGATGAAGAAAGACTTGCTCATAATTTTGAACAGTCTAAATAATACCTCTGCGCTGTCAATTGTGATGGGAATTCTTTGTGTGTACTGCACAACTGGTAATTAACTTTTGGAAAGTAATATATCACAAATTGTGTGTGTGTGTGTATATCACATATGCCTTTAAGAAATGAAATTATGATGAAAAAACATTAAAATATGAGTTGTACTCTTTGAGATAGTATACTGATTTGGACAATTTGTATTTCAAATTTGAAATATTTACAAATTTCTGTCTTCAACTTAGGATTCAAACAAAACCTTTAGAAGGAGAGACAACATCTTTTATAATTCTTGGAAGCAGAAATTTAAAAGCAATCATTAATTAGGATTTTTTTCTCTTTTAAAAGCTGATATTGGTGTATAGTTATATTTTTTTGGTGGGAAATCCTTTAATGTATAATTAGCTAATTTTTTCTCTTTGACACTGTCCCTTTGAAAGAACAAAAGCTATACCTCTCTGCTCTTTGATTTTCAAGGAGGCTGGGCATAGAAGGCAAGGAAAAGTCTTCAACATCCATTTAGCATATCAGACACTGATATGACTTAATGTGTCCTTGACTCGTTTTGTATTCAGATTCTCTGTTAAATCTTGGAAACTTTATGCCACTTCCTCCTTCCCTATGTTTGGTTCCACTTTCACATTTCTCCATTTTACATCTAGTACATAGTTGACTCATTCCTTCTGTTTATATATTTTTTTAAATGTGATTTTAAAATCCAGACTTTTACAAAATATCTTTAAATTAAATACCTGGGAAACTTATAAGCAATTTCAGTGCATTTCCAGCAGCCCTACCACCAATGTGAGGTCAAATAAATATACACAGAATAAATGAACTACAAGACTGCCAACCGATTATTTCAGGCATCTAACCTGTCACTGGGAATTGCCCTTTGATGGATGTACCGCAATACATATCCATCACGGAGAGGATCACAGTGATCAATCAATGGTATTTCAGCCTGATTTTTTTGACAAGGGTATGTCCAGATTTATTGTGATACCATTGATTGCTTCGTAGCACCTAGTACTAACATGATCTCATAATCAGAACATTGGCATGATCTGTTGTAATTCTGATTGGAATGTCAATGTACTTTTTCTCTGTTCCTCGAACAATTTTCAATGTCCAATCTAATAGTCTTATTCATTTAAAAATATAACATGGCAACTAAGAAATTTCTGTATGTTTTCTATTATACTATGCTTGATTTTCCCACGTAGCAATAGCCAGAGTGTTTCTTCTTATCTCAGACATGTAACGTGCTGTAAATTAGAATCACTTCCGTAAGTTTTAAAAGGAAGCCTACTCCATTATTTTGTTGCCATATTGCATGGTGTCCCTGTAACATTACTGTTTATTTTTCCAATGAACCGTTCCATGTTTTTTTCCTGTTAGAATAAGAAGAGTTTGACATTAATTACAGTACTTATTCAAAGAGAAACAGTAGGATAAATGACTACAGGATAATCCTATAGTTTCTTACAAAATGTGACATCTAAAACTCATAACAATTCTTTGGATCAGATTTTCCAGTTTAGAAGGAATAGCTGAAGCATTTGCTTCTGGAATATTTGGTAATGTAGTTTATAAGTCATACCAATGTCACCAAACCCTAGTTATATGAAAAGAGAATAAGATACTGATGCTAATGTAATCCTGAAGTGTAATGCTAATCCATGAAGTGTAAGTGATGGACATTAGAGTACATTTTTTCACACCTATATCTATCTGTACTAAATTTCTATATTACACAAATGGGTTGAAAATTTTAAAATTACCAAAAGAAAAATTTTATTTCTCATCATTCTGTTAAAAAAAAAAATCTTTGCCTCCAGCAAGTCTGTCTTTCTGAAAACTTACTTTTAGCCAGCCACTCCATTACTCCTCTATGATGAATATTCTCATCTGCCGAGAGTTTGTGTCAGATTTCAACAATAATGATGCCAGAAACAATGAGATTTTTTTTTTCTTTGTTGCTGCAGCTGCACTAATGGAAAGATTGCCTCTAGCTGTCAGTTATGTGATGGCTACTGTTACAATGGTGGCACATGCCAGCTGGACCCCGAGACAAATGTACCTGTTTGTCTGTGAGTATTTTATAACGTTGTGGGCATTTTCTGATACGATTTTGCATGTACGTGGAATCCTCCTCTATTGATCTTCTTTCTTGGAGTAATGCATTTTAAATGAATGTTTCATGGACATCTCTGATCAAGTATTGTCCCTCACTGGCTCACGTGCTCCAGAATCTCCTCCTTCATCAATTTGCTATTGATTTCATAAGGAAGAGCTCATTCAATTGTTAGCATCATACCCATTTCAGACCTTCATAGATCTTTAAACTTGGAAATGCCCGGGAAAATTTTCTGATTTCATTGACCTTACTCAGATGTGTGAAACCCAGACATAATCATATTTATGAATACTTTGGTACTTAAAGCCATTCTTTTCAAGAGAACTGAGGTAGCTTTCAAATGCATAAAGCTATTTGTTGTTTGTATCAGGTTTAGAGTGTTGTGTGATGTAAACCTCTTATGCCTCTGTCTCCTTTGGAATACATCAACTCAAATCTGGGTTTCTAAACATTTCAGAAGTACTGCAGATTCTCTGCTCTGGAGAAAATCTGGAAATTAATATTTTCCCCTTTCAAATACCTGATTGTCCAGAATGGACACTTGAAATAAAACCATTCAGTTTATGTGTCCTCTGTATTGAGTTTCCTTGATCACTGCTTGACCAGAAGGATGATGCCCACCTATGATCCACATCTGCGTTCTGTTCCCCACCTCGTCCAAGTAGCATGTAATGAGTGTGTATGAGAGAGAAGTGAGCGTACCTGAGAAAAATTTTGTTCATATGTTACGATCTCTGTATGAAATAAATTTGAAACTTATTTGGCAAAAAAAGTCCGACACTTTATTTAGCTGTATTTTACTGAAATTCTGCAGATGCTCTGTGGGGTTTAAAAGTCAGCGCTGTGACCAGAAAGAGAACCCTTGTGATCACTACTGTCAGAATGAGGGGATTTGCACTTTAACTGCGTTTAATGAGCCGAGATGCAAGTAGGTTTAACCTTCCACTTACCGCTGCGCTTTGTGTGACATCATTTCAGGCCACAGTTCATTGGTTTAAATCATGAACATCCACATGCATTTCACAGTGTATACTTAATCTCGGGGCTCATCTGTGTCATACACACTTAACCTTTGCTTCGCTCACCGACAAGTGTATGCACCACAGTCAGCTAGAGTGTCTAGAATAATAACTGAGGGAATGAAAATGCTCCTGGGACCGTTTCATAAAAATACATTTGCTAGAATAGTGGCTTTTAATTAGAGAAGAACACAAGCCAGTGTTTTTAGACTCTAGAACTATACTTTAAACTATATTTGGAATAGTAGTTTTTATTTAGTACCTGACTTTCCATTTCAAGTACTGATGAAATAATACATTATTTTCTTCCCAAAATTTTACTGGAAACTGTCTCACCTTAATCAGTAAGACTTATTTACAGGAGAAATAGGTGCATGCTAAAAACATTTCAGAAACTTCATTTCTTAATAGTTTAAATCATTCTTTCTTAATTCATTTTGTCCATAATGAATAAACTTATTTCCTCTGAGAAATTTTAGGGACCACCTTTGGGGTAACTATCAATGTTTATCACAATGGAAGTTGTTTTTGCATATTGCTTTTGAACTTTAGAGATGGGTGATATCTGACATCCTCCTTAATACCCAATGTCATGAATGGAAGCCCTGATTGGCACTGATAATAGCCCCATGTTGGTGTCTCAGAGTACTTAGGAATGGTTTTAAAGAACAATTCTATTAAATTCAGATGATTCATTACCAAAACTCTATAATTTTCTTCATAATGATCTATTTTGTTATTCAATAAAATGTCGTTCTTTAGACAATAGTTGAAAAAATATGAGCAGTGATTAAAATAAGCATAGAGGAAAAATTGATATTCTTTCATTTTTTTCTGGAAGATATTTGGACATGTTAAACCAATATCCATAAATAAAATACATCCAGGAATACCACTTTAAATATTTGTCTGTAAAATGTATATAAGCTCATCTGTTAAGGAATTGATTCATTTTTCAGGTCTTACTCAGGTTTAATACTTTGTGCAACTGAAGACAACGAGGAGACCCCTCGTTAGTCTTACCTCCACCCTAAATTCCTCCAGTCATTCAGCAAATTTTATAAGACCCTGAAGGTGTGCTAAATCCTAGACAAGTGAAGATGAATGAAATTTCACCGCCATCGTCAAGGAGCTCACTAATTAACAGGGTTAGAAATTCATGTCAACTAATTAACCTATAATAATGTAGGTGTGAACACAAGAGAAAAGAGGCAGTGGAGTCGTAACAGGGCAAGTGATTTGTTCAGACTGGGAAGTGGGAATATATGGAAGACTTGATAGAAAAAGCAACCTTTTGTTGTTCATGTAGTTCCGTGAGGTCAGGAAGAGCACGCTGAAAAGAAAGAATAACAGAAGCAAAGACATGGAGGGGAGACAATGGCCTATTTGGGTAATTGTGAGTGGTTTAATATAGGTAGAATGAAGGATGACTTTAGAGTAAGGAGATAAAATTGGAAAGATAAATTGGAACCCAATTCATGCCAAAGTTAGGTGTTTCCATAGGATCCTGAAAAGAATGAGTAGCCAAAGAGATTTGAGGCAGGGGCTTGAGCTGAAGGAGTTTGCTTTTGAGGATAATGCTTGTTGGTACATAGAGGAGAGCCGTGGAGATCAGCTACAGGGACCCTGTCTCAAAAAGGCTGATGTTTCAGGTAAAAAGTCATGAGGGCTTGAACCTAGGCAGTGCAAGTGGAGGGAAGAATAGTATTGGCAAAAGGTCCGTGGATATTTCAGAGTTAGTACATCCAGGGTGATCTTTGGCCAAACATTTTCTAGATACTTAACGTTACTTCATTTTTAAGACACTGATGGTGCCTGCTCTGGGGCCCAGTCTTACTTTATCTTGTCCCTCTCTCACTCTTCTCAGGCAAAATACACATGACACTTCAGGCCCACCCTGCCTTCTCTCCACAAATAGATCTCAGGAACACAGTCTGTCCAGAGAATGCCTCTGTGTCACCAGAATAAGTATCTCACGTGGGCCTAGCAGCCCACAATAGTGTTCTCTTCCACTTTTTACTCTGACCAGGTATCATCAGAAGCACCTGACCTTTTAAGGTGATAATCAGCCTATCTGATAAACTCAGCCAAGAAAGATACATTAACTGGAGTGAGTGGGAGCAAACACTTTCGATGTTTGTATATCTTTGTCTCCATCTCTATCTTTATTTGACTTTAAGGAAATCTTGTCTGTGCCTTGGTTTTCTAGGTCCTAAAATTTATTCTGATAGTAAGAGTAATGCTTACTGAATTCATCATATCGCTTAAGCCATACAGGAAGCATAGAAGAGATAATTGCATTCTGTTATCATTCATTCATTAACTCATTCACAAAATATTTGTTGATAATCTATAATAAGTGAGACTCTGTAAATTTGGAAGAAGAGTTAATAACAGCTAAAATTAACTTAACAAATACTTTGTGCCAAGCACCATACTGAGCACTTGTATAAATTTAGAATATTGTGTAATTATTATTATTATCTAGTTATTATCCCCACTTCGTAGGCGATCACACTGAGGTCACATACTAGGAAGTGATACCTGAGACTTAAATTGCGCCAGTTTGATTCTAAAGTCCTTGCCCAGGTTATAACCCTTATGCTGTACTGCTTCCTTCATGCTCTACTAATTCCAGTATGGTTCTCACTTTGGAAGAATTTAAAATTAGTTTTGAGTATATAAATGAGTTTCAAAAAATTAAAATACCATTTGACAATTGTTGTAACAGAAATATGACAAAAGTCTTGTGGGAGAACAACCGAGTAGACATCAATTAGCGATTACTTGTAGGAGAGAGAAAGGCTTTATAGATGAAGTGATATTTTCACAGTATTTGAAAAAATGTGTAGTAGCTTTACAGGGGGGAAATGACAGGACACCTTTCTTGAAAGAGGAATAGCACAGAGAACAGGTCTGAAAATAAAAGATGAAGCTTGTTTAGAATAGATCATAGACTATGTGGCATAATGGGAGGAGAGAAGAATAAAGATGTACGTTGGGACAAGTTTGTGAGGTACATTTTGTTCTATGACACAAGAGTGGGTTTATAGAAAGTAGAGTAGAGGGTTAAGGATGGAATCCTAGGAAATACCAATGTTGGATACTGTGTTATGGAGGAATCAACAAAAGTAAATGAGAAGCAAGAGCGGATCCTCCAAGTCAAAGGAGTAGAGAGTGTCAAAGAACATCAACTCCAGACAGTTCAAGGAGGATAATAATGATAAATAGTTTATTGGATTTTGCAATTAGGAGGCCATCGTGAGAGATGTTTTGAAAACCCTATATGGCAGAACCCGGACTGTAGTTGGGTAAGTGAAAGGTGACAAGGTAGAGAAGAATGTGGATTCCTTTCTGAATGTTTGGCTATGGATAAAATGAAGGAAAAATAATGGTAACTTCAAGGGAAAGTGAGATCTAGAGGAAAATATTTTTATAACAAGAAGACAAGTGTTCAAGAGAACTGTTCTTTCATTATTTATTAAGGGCCTGCTGTTAAGGGACTATGCAGCATGGAAAGATGGTTCAGACACATTTTATGCTCGTGTTTCTTAGAATTGAAAATTCTAGAATACGGAAAATTTCCTAGTTTTACCTAGGATATTTGTAATTCATACAGTACTAAAATGTAAATAAATACAAATAAAATTTAATATAAAGTGTCTCTGATCGTGTGCAATATGAAAATTGTCCAGCTAAGAGAATATTAGAGAAGAGCCCTTCAGGATATTATTCTTGTGGTTGATTCTCCTTATAAGGGGAGATTTTTGGAAACACATTTTAGCCTCAGATTTCAATTGATAGTGGTCATGTATCTTTAATGAAAAGCTAGTACATACTGTTTCATCTAAAAGCCTTTAGAGGAAACAAAAATTGCTTGAAGAGATAAGACATAGTGCTTGCTCTAGTTCTGTTGGGAGTGCATCTTTCTTTTTTCGTAGAGTGAAAACTATTTGAATTGTACAGAACTTATACACATTTGGAAAGTCTATAAAGTATTCAGATCTATGAAAGTGACAGTTCTTTTCCACATAGAAATTTTATTACTGTATTCTTCAGTTTAAGGAATAGATTTGTTCTTTGAAAGCTTTCACTTCTGTCTCTTGATGGCTGTTTTCACTTATTACTATGTGTGGAGGAAAAAGAAAATGCCAACGAAAAGCCTGGAAAAAAAGAAAATCTAAGGGTTTTTTTAATGTCTATTTGGAAAGAGTTTGACATTTATTAAAGTAGGTGTATTAAATAATGATAAAACCAAATTTTAATAAAATTTAATGTGTTGGTTGTATTGTCACTATTTGTATTGTTAAATAATTTTTGCAGTGAGGTATAGAAATTATTAATATTGTGAAGAACAGTTGAACTCAATAGCAAGTTAACTGTGTCTTTCTACTTCTAAGAATTCTTGCTACAGGCAGACTTTTATTTATATTGGGTTTAAGTTTCTTTAACGCATAGACCTACCTCCCCAGCATTATCTCCCACCCACAGTACATTTTATCCTCCAATAGTAAAGAAACATTTGTAGCTACCCTACCTCTCTTACCACCACTACCATGCTTACACACACATGGGCACACACTGCCTCGCCCAGAACCATAGGACCATTCCACACCCAGATATCTTTGCTTAAACAGCTGACTGAACCCAAATAGCTCTCCAACGCTTTTTTCTTCCTAACTGTTACTATCCTACTATCCTACTATCTCAACTGAGGGATCATGTCTGTATGTGGCACATGGCAAGTGAAGAGTAAATATTAATTGACTTGAACTTAACTGAAGTGTTTCAAAAGAGAAGAATCAAATTTTAGTGAGAATATATACATTTTATAACATATATTTATATATATTATATTTACTATTTTAACATATTTATATGTGCTACAATACACATACCTTATTTATACATTTATAAATATATATATGTATATATATATATTATATTAGAGTTCTCCAGAAAAACAGAACCAATAGGATATATATTGTTTATATATATATAGAGAGAGAGAGAGAGAGAGAGAGAGAGATTTATTATAGAAATTGACTCATGCAATTATGGCGTCCAAGAAGTCCCATGATCTGCTGTCTGCATGCTGGAGACACAGGAGAGCCAGTGGTGTAATGCAGTCTGAATCTGAAGGCCTGAGAACCACAGGAACTGATGGAGTAAGTCCCAGTTCGAGTCCAAAGGCCCGAAAAACAAGAGTGTGGATGTCCACGGCAGGAGAAGATGGATGTCCCAGCCCAAGCAGAGAGAGTGAATATACCCTTCCTCTGCCTTTTTGTTCTCTTCAGACCCTCAGTGGATCGTATGATGCCCACCCTCATTGGTGAGGGCCATCTTCTTTACTCAAGCTTCTAAGTCAAAGGCTAATCTCTTCTGGAGCACCCCACAGAGCACTCAGAAATAGTGTTTTACCAGCTATCTGGGCATCCCTTAGCTCAGTCAAGTTGACACATTAAATTAACTTACAGTCACCCCCACACCCACAAATGTGAGGTGTATATATGTGTGTAAATTTTGCTTTTTGTCACTGTTATGAGATGAATTGTGTCCCTTCTAAATTCCTATGTTGAAGTTCTAACCCCCATACCTCAGAATGGACTGCATTTGGAGATAAGGCCTTTAAACAGTTGATTAAGTTAAAATGGGGTCATTAGGGTGGCCCCTAATCCAATATGACTGGTGTCCTTATAATAAGAGGAAATTGGGACTCAGAGAGAGAGAGAGAGATCAGACACATGCACAGAGAAATAACAATGTGAACACACAGTGAGAAGGCAGCTGTCTGCTAGCCAAGGAGAAAGACCTCAGAGGAAACGACAGCTGGTGACACTTTGATCTCAGACTTGTATCCTCCAGAACTGTGGAAAATACCTTTCTATTGTTTAAGTCACCCAGCCTATGGCATTTTGTTATGGCAGCCCTAGCAAACTAATGTAGATTTTGGTGCTTGAGTGGCGTGCTGCTGTGGAAGTGACTTTGAAACTGGATAACAAGTAGAGGCTGGAAGAGTTTTGAAATACATGTTATAAAAAGCCTACATTGGCTTGAAAAGATTGTTGATAAGAATATGGGCATTAATGGTGCTTCTGCGAAGGTCTCAGAGAGAAATTAGGCACATGTTCTTGGAAACTGGAGGGAAGGAGATCCTAATTATAAAGTGACCAAGAACTTGGCTGGATTGTGTTCTAGTGTTTTGTGGAAGATAGAACCAGCAAATGATTAACTTGGATATTTAGCAGAGGAAATATATAAACAAAGTGTAGAAGGCAGGACCTGTTTTTTCCTTGCAATTTATAGTAAAATTTGAGAGGACAGAGATAAATTGAAGGAATTATTAAGCAAAAAGGAACCAGAACTTGAAGATTATGAAAATTCTCAGCCTATCCATGTGGCAAAAAATGAGAAAGTGTCCTCTGGAAAGAACATCAAGAGTGTCGTTGGACAATTATTTGCTATAAAGAGATTACAAGTGTGACTCATGTATCCGGTCAACCCTCTGAACATAAATACTGCCAGTTTGGACTGAAGGAGATGGAGACAGAAAAAGAAGAAGGAAGACTGTCAAACTTCTGAGATTTTACAAGAGGGAACAATAGAGCTACCTGCTGCAAACATGCATTATCCTTTGAGGAAAGGGAAGAATGACCCTGAAGGCAGTTCAGAGGTCAGCAGGGCTGCCACTGCCACCAGGGTTCCAGAGAGTGCAGGCCCAGGAGCAGGGCTATCTCCTCCGCAATTCCATAGGCCAGTGCCAACTCCTTAGTTTCAGCAGGCCGGGCTACCACCCCAGGGTCAAGTGAGTGAACTTCTGCTCAGGGCCTTGGTGTCAGAGCTGCTGCCCAGGGCCTCAGAAGTAGAACCATCACCCTCAACTGAGAGGACAGTGGGCCACCACCCCAGAGGGCCCAGAAAGAAGACAGAGCATCAAACCAGAGATTATTCTTAAGCCCCAATCTAATAGAATTTGGCTTCTTAGGTTTCAGACTTCCTTGGAACCTGTGACCCTTTGTTCTTTCCAATTTCTCTCTTTTGGAGTGGATTAAGAATTCAGGGGCTATTGGGATGAGGTGGATATATTTTGCATACAAGAAGGACATGAATTTTGGGAGACCAGAGAATAAGTAGTATGGGCTGATTTGTGTCTCCCCCAAATTCATAAGTTAAAGCCCTAACCCTTGGTGCTTCAGAACTTGACTTTATTTAGAGATAGAGCATGTAAAAAGGTAAAAAAGTTAAAATGGGATTGTTAGGGTGGGCCCTAATCCGATATGACTGGTGTCTTTATAAGAAGAGATTAGGATACAGGCACACCTTGGGGGGAGACCATGTGAAGATAGAGGAAAAAGACAGCCACCTACAAACCAAGGAGAGAGGCCTCAAAGAAATCGAAACTGCTGCCACCTTGACCTTAAAGTTCTAGCCTCCAGAATCGTGAGAAACTGAATTTCTGTTGTTTAAGCCACCAGTGTGGGTATTCAGTTATGGAAGCCCTAAACTAAAACAATCACCAATGCATTTAGGCTGGGAAATCCACTGGTGGCCACTCCATTAGGGACATAATATTTTTATAAGATTTCCCACCTTTCCACAGCCTCCTTTTAGTTATGAATCCTCAGATGCACAGCAATCCCTCCTCAGGCAGATCCATCCCACTGAAGACTAGGGAGGTATTGAAACCTACTACTAAACATCTACTGGGCATAAATCACCAGCACTTACGAACTCATGAAAAAATATAGCAGAAGACAACGAGGAGGTCAGGGATTCCTCCCCTTAGAACTCTTCCTTCTGTCATTTGGATTATGAATGCAAATTCAACCCTTTATTCTGCTCACATGGGTCTCCTGTATTGACAGTACCAAAGGGATCCATTTATTGGCAGGTATCATTACCATCAAAGTGAGACAGACAGTAAGGAAATTCTGTTGATTCCACAAGATAGAGTAGGTGGAAAGAGCATGCGTTTTGGAGTCATGCTTACCTGGATTCATATGACCTCCGCTTACTTTTGATGTGGCCTATTGACCTCTCTAAGCCTTAGGTTTTTCTTCTTTAGGAAGATGATTCTAGTTTGTACATATAAAAATCTCCATAGGAAAGAAATGTTATATGAGCACAGATAAGATTAGTCTGAAGACCTGTGTTCAGAGTCACTAGACCCTTTATTTCTGCTTGAGTTTGGCCATAACTATGGCTCCAGACTTACAACTAGCTTTTATTTTTAAATCTTGCTGGTGCAACACTGTGCATCTGGTCTTATTTTGGGTAATTTGCTGAAAGTTTTCTTGGGTATCCAAAACTCTAGCTCCTGTCTTTGGCAAGCAGCTGTTGGCTGAGATCTTAGCATTGTAGTTAAAGTAGCAAAGATTCAAAAACTCCAGATATGTTTTTGCATACACTGCATTTTTCATCTGACTTTTCTTCAGACGGTGATTTTAGTTTTTTTAGAAATTACTCAGGGTTCTTTATACTCCTAAAGTCAACTAAGTCTACACTTACACCGTTTGGACAGACCTTGATAAAGAATCATCTAAAGCATTCCTTCTCATGCTAGAATAAAAAAGCTCCTCAATGCCAAGTGTTTTTTTTTCATGTTATTATTTTTATTAGAGCATGGGTATTTATTTTAGAAATAAAATTATTAATTCTGATAATTTTTCAAAATATCTAATTTCCTAGTAATAACTAACTTCTATTTTGGTTTCTATTCTTTTAGCTTTTTATGCAAATATACATTTGCAGAGTATTATATACTAAAATGAGGTCATATGATAGACACTCATGTTATTTACTTTGCAATACATTATGAACATCATTCCACATCAATGTATGTAATTAGATGCTTTTATTCTTATTGGTCACCCAGTGTTCTATTGTCTGGATTTTCCCTACTTTATTTAATCAACCATATATCTTTCAATAATTAGATATTGTGTATTTTCTGGTTTTCTCTTTTGTTGTTTTTTTAGCTATTTTTCCTAGGATAAAATTATGTATGTAAATATCGATGTACTTATCTCATTAGTTTTCTAGGATTAACACAAAGAAGTGGAAATACTGGGTCCAAAATTACAGATTTTATGAGTCAAACTAGGTATGATTTGGGGCAAGTTACATTATTCTCTTTCTATCACATTTTCCCTGTCTGTAAAGTGATGCGTTTGGACCAATTATTCACTAATATGCTATAAAACTGTAAAGCACAATGTATTTAAATATGAGTCTCATTTTAATTTTTCTTTAGAACTGGTTTAAAATTGTGTCAGAGTCACAGCCCCAGATACAAATTCTCACCAAATTCCTCGAAAATACATAGGAAGACACTGAAAAGGCAAAGATTCCCATTAGCAGCAAAATTAAGAATAATAAAAAATCTATTGTTAGCACTATGCAGTAACTGAGGAGCTAATCATAAAATTCTTGGGTCATAATTCAATATCTATGCTTAATTTTTCTCTGTGGTTTTACGATTTATTTTCCTGATGCTTCAAAAATAATATACCAGGATATATCTAGGTATATAAGTAGCCTGTTTATGCCTAACTTCAAGAGAGATAATAGGCCTTTCTACTTATTTCTTCTTATAACCCCTAGTCTAGTAGATCTACAGTCTATAAGAACTAGAATCCCAGGTGTCTGTCCCTTGATTTGTTCATACTTTGCCCTTTTAGATAACAAAAATACTGCCAATCTTCTTTTCCTGTATCCACTCATCAACAAATATTTATTGAGCACCTGCTATACACCAGACAGCATCCTAGGCATCAAAGGATAGATCAGTGAACAAGATAGACAAAAATATTGACTATGTAGCTTGCAGGTCAATGGTTATCTGTTATTGATGGAATTTGGGAAATATTTTTAAATTACTTTGAATTTAAATATAAATTAAAATACTTTGTAAAAATAGTTTTCTGTATAATTCATATTCTCTTTCAAAATAGAATAAAAAACCAAGTTTTTAAAGTTATTTGTATTGTCGAACAAGGCATAACCAAAAAATATCTAACTCTGATATTACATTACTTCTGAAATCATATCAATTCAGGTACTCATTGTTTTGGAAATGGCAATGTGGTAAAACTCCAAGATATTTCTTATAATATATATTATTGCTTCTTGCCCGTAGCAGGAACAATTCTCCATGTGGCCAAAAACAAGATAGCGCTGTTAGTTTTTATGTTTTACTTCTTCATTTCAAACAAAAGCTAAAAATAACTTGCTGTTGGTATTTTCCCCCAACTTATTATTTTTTTCCCTTTTAGTTTCCTTGTTGGTTTGGTTAGATTTATATGGACATCTGTTTTTTTGTTTGTTTTTGGGGAGAGGAACTATGGTTTTCCATGAAATTATCTCCTTCCAGTAAGAGGTTATGTCTGATTATTATTTTGCCCCAACAGCTTTGCCCCAACAGCTAGCACACATTCTGCATGTAATACGTGCTTAACCAATGTTGCTAAAAAATAATGTCTTGGCGCCTGTATTATATTGTGAGATCTGACAACCTATGATACGATCATGTTTCTATCATTATTGTAACACCACATCTTACTTCATTAAGAAATTTTCAAAAAATGCAAGAGTCACAAAAAAAATAGAAAAGTGATTCATTTTACCATTTTTGTGCTTCTCTTTCTCATCTTTATGGTGCCTTCTAAAATTACCCCAAAATTATTCCCAAGTATTCTGGCACTCAGGTTAAATATCTCTCTAAATAAAGAAGCCTTAAGTAAAAGACTTTACTTAAATAAAGGCTTAAGTTAAACAAAAAGAAGGCTTTAAATAAAAATAGGCTTAATTCACTATCTTAACTTATTGGGAAAATTTAATTTATTCATTTTTGTTCTCTCTTCTCCTTGCCTTTTGTGTGTTGTTTTTACTCTGGGATTCTCCCACAAAAATGGATAGAGAATAAGAGGAAAGTAGGGTATAGCCCTGCCCTTCAAGGCCTCTGAGTCTATTTGAGGGGAGAGTCGAGGAGAGAAGGAATGTGACATAGTCTCTGCGGGTTTGAGTGGTGTGAGACGAACAGTGCTGGTGAAGGAGTATTGGACAGGGAAAGAATTCGGAGGAACATAGTATGCTTACCTAAGAATTTGGAGTTCATTCTATAAGTAGTAGGGGAACACCGATAGCATTTGCAATATGCAGTATCACAGTCATGTGAATGTTTTGAAAAGGTCTTGACGACATGGTGCTCTGTTGGAACAAGAAGCCATGGATTTGAAAAAATAGATTTTAAAATGAATGTCAATTTGCAATGTAAAGGAAGACAAAGCTTTTTTTTTAGTTAAAAAAATCGCTTTTTGAAAGTGGTTTATAGGGCACAAAAAAGAGTCAGCTGATAGAGGACATTATATCTTGGGGTTCAGTCTGTTTTATTTGTTCACTTTTTCTTCTCCGTGCTTCTTTTGTCTTCTTAATATAGAAATGCTAACAGCATCTACTTCCTGAGATTGTTTTGAGGATTAAGAAATGTAATATATGTAAAGAACATAGGATATTCAGCATAGTAAACCCTTAAAAAAATGTAAAATCTTAAAACTGTTGTAATTGAGCAGACATAAATGATCAGAAACTGGTATAATTTGGGTTACTAGGAGTCTGAAGATAAAAAATAAAGTGTGGGCTTTTTAAAAAGTGCTTGTTATTGACAACAAAGCAAAATATGGCATAAATAAAAGATTAGTAGTGCAATGATAGTGGTAGTAATAGTGACTGGGAAGGGAATTATAATAGACAAAGCCCAGCTCAAGTCCTATGAGGGAGAGCAGACAAAGAAAGAGCAGCAGATCCGCCCTCAATTACCTTAGAAAACACACACAGACACTAGCATTACAAACATTTTTGAAATAGATTTTAAAAATGCAGAAAGATGCAAAGTGCATATAAAAGTACCAAAGGGACATTCATTAAGAGAGTGACTTGAATTAGGCATTTTGTCATCTTTCTTTTGTGATTGTTCCAAGCTAATTATTTTATTAAAAGTCCGGCATTATTTTCAAAGTCCTTGGGGGGAGAAATACATAAGGAAATGTACAGGTACTTGAGAAGCCTTTGTTGGGGCTTTTGGAAAGAAGATAATGAGTTCTGCTTCTGTCACAAATTTTAAAAAGGTAAGAATTATTCTTCTCTTTTACAGCAGCTAATTAGGGTCTTGGTTTCTCAAAATATTGGCCTTGCAGAAAGGGGACTCCATGATGTGCTCTTCACTAGTTCTTCTGTCAGGCTCAGCAGCTCTTCCATGTGGACCAGTGACCTTGTGGCCCCATAGAGAATACTTGAGTGGAGCCCAAGGAAGTTGTCATGAGTGATTTCAAAGAAATCACATCTTTTCATCAGGGGTATTGACCAATTCAGCTTAAGCAGCCTGTGTGGCCTGTATTTCAAGAGTCAGGTCATTGCATGTCCCTTATTTGTTTTCCGCCCCTTGGCATACTTTCAAAGCACAAAATATGAAATGTGCATGTCTTTTGGAGCAGTGAGGGCCTAGGAAAGCTGTCACATCAATATCTATTCTTTATGATCCCAGGTTACAAGTTGTATGTTGTTCTGGCTTTCACTGTCGTAGTCATGCCATGGGGAAAAAAAGAATAGACATATCACATTTTTCTGAAGCAGTTTAAAGTCCAGTTTGT
This sequence comes from Equus przewalskii, assembly GCF_037783145.1. Classification (NCBI taxonomy): domain Eukaryota; kingdom Metazoa; phylum Chordata; class Mammalia; order Perissodactyla; family Equidae; genus Equus; species Equus przewalskii. Next base: position 23,080,442 of record NC_091847.1, on the reverse strand, counting down.
GGTTTGAAAGTACAAATGGCACTGCTTAACAAAGAACAACTATTACATAGTTATATATCAAGCGGCCATTGTTACGAAGCTTTGATGTAGTCACACTATTTTCGCTTCATTTTGGGACATGTTCTTGGCCTTTAATATAATCAGTAGATCAGAACAACCAAAGAAACCAAACACAATATAACTGCATATTATTTTCATTTGTGTAATTGTTACCTCTTTAACAATTTAAATTAATTTTGTCTTTATTAGAATGCTGTCCCCAGATTTTACTGCTATAAAAAACAACCACAAATTTCAGATGCTTTTAACAGCAAAGATTTATTTCTTCCTCATGTCCCATGCTGGAACAAGTCAAGAAAACTAGATTAATCAACCTTCACCCGAGTATTTGATCCCAAACTAACTTTATACAATTCCAAGGAAAAGATCAGATGCATAAGGCTTAATCAGCAACATTGGTTTAAGAGTAAAAAATAAATTAGAAATGATTTATGTTATCATCACTTAGGGAAATGCTTTTTTTTACCTATTTCACTCTCTGATAGTAGCAGAAAGAAGCAAAAGGAGTATAGAAATTTAAACCTAATATTTCTTCCATTGAGCATACAAATCAGAAAGTATAATTATATTGATATTGGTGTGCCACATACAATCTTTAAATTTAATATTCATAATATTCTTTACCATTTGACTTAAATTAACTTAGATGATGTGCAAATTTTATATACATTATGTCATTTAATCTTTCAGGAAACCTGATTTTTTTTTTTTTTACTTTTATAATGATCAACTTGCCTTGCACAAAAGAAAAAGAATGAAAGGAGGAAAGGGAGGGAGGAAGGAATACACGAAAGAAAGAAGGAAGAAGAAAAAAAATTGAGGGAGTAAAAAAGAAAAATATGCAATAGAAAGATAAAATATGAAATAAGAAAGGAAGTGGATTTATTTATTAACGAAGTAAAGCTTAAGAAGCTAGATCTGTGAGAAATGCATGACAAAAGCAGGAGGTATTGCTGTCCCCTGTTATTATTAATTAAAAGACTGAAATGGGTGAATTGGCTGAAGATATATCCTTTGTGAGGAGGGGAGACTAGATTATAACACGGATATGTCTAATTGTAAAACTTGCACATGCGGTTTGTGTCACACCGTGCCAGTACTTTAATTTCAGACGATCATTTAACTTAATTGATTGAATCAAATTACATTTAATTACATATTTGTTTGTTTGTTTTTTATACAAAACTGGTTTCCATGTCAAAGTACGCATCAGGCAAGCACCATTGCAATTGTTGTTGTGGAAAGAAAATAAACATTTCTTAGTTGATCGCATCCTGGGACAAGAACTGAAGGGTATGGCACATGTATATGACACTTCTATGTATGTATGTGTATTCATATATGTTCAACCATGCATCCTCCATGCCATCATGCGTTCATTCATTCATTTGGTCAAAGAGCAAATGTACTGATTGACCACATATTGATTGAATACATATTGACACTGTGCCAGACACTGTTCCAGAAATGAGGAACTACAAAGTTGAATAATAGATACTCTCTACGTTTAAGTAAATCACAGTCTAACATAGTCAGAGGCAAATGCATATTTAGATATTTGTGAAGGCATATATACATAGAGAAATTAGAAAAAAAGAGTGTACCATATTTATCATTGTATGTTGATCAAATATACAGATGTGTAGAACTACCCCCAAATTGCAGCTTTCTCCATAATGTAAAATATTACTGTAATATTTTATAGCATTTTAGATTTGTTGAAGACATTTGTCTCTACTTCCTAATCAATTTTTAGACCATTGCCTGCATAAATCTTCTCACCTTGAGGCAGAAAAGTAGTCTAACACTTGGATTAGGGAAGAAGTATGTGTTAATGGGCATCTTTTATCATAAGGCTTCACACGTTTCCATCTGCAACATGTTCCTATAAATATCAAGGGTTTTATGACTAATTAAAATTTATGCAGCATAGTGAAATTTGTTCATTTATATTGAAGCTTGACTTTAGCAAATCATTCTCAATTTTTCTCATTTACTCTTTTTTTGATTGCTTGTTTTGTTTTTAAACAATTAAAATTTTAAAAATCTTTTGAAAGTGCATGTCCTAGATTTTGAAGAAAACTGAATGGTAGAAATTGGGAAATTGATATCGGTGTTAATCCAAGGTCTCTTTATCAATTATAAATGTTTGGTTCTGGAAAGCTTTGATGCTACATTTTAGTGGATATGTAGAAATCTTGTAACTAGAACAAAGGCCATGCTGCAGTACCAGAAAGGAGATAACCATTTCTATATCAGAATCATTTTTCAATGATTTGGGCTACAAATTAAAATGGCTGACACCAATATCTCAGCATGTCTGCACTACAACTGAGATTGAGTTGAATATTTTTAGAGAATTAGGGTTATGTATTGCACTTATAATGGCATTCACACACTGAAGTCCTGGTAATAACACTTCTTGATATCCGTATCATTGCTCCAAATATCTGTAGGATTAATATACCTTAAACAATACTTAATAACTACAGTTGGGTACATCAGACATTCCCATCATAATTTGATTCACATTTCACCACTCTGCACTACAGAAACCCCAAGAATTAGGAAGGCCCTTTATTAAGTTTTTATGGAAAACTTCTTTATTGGTTACTCTTATTTTGTGCTAAAACATAAAATATTCAGGTAGCAAACTAGTTACTTTGTCTGCATGGCATGAAGCATAGAGGTTTCCACCCACTTTCCATGGCTCAGTATGTTTTGAAGCCAGTTTTGGAATTGGCCATTCATCTTGGCATCATGTAGGTAGAAATTTCTAAGGGGGTTGCAGCATATGTTGTTTTTCTTCCTACCTTTAGGTATATAATTGTAACTACTGTTTCTAATGTAATAGCCTACTTTATGTCTTCAATTACATCCACCATGATACTTAATACTAATTTTATGATTATTCCTTCTCTCTTTCAGTTATTGCATGTAATGTATTCAGTTAAGTAGAAATCATCTACTTACTCTAAAAGAAAACCTTATGCCTTTTAGATCTGCTTTCAATAAAATTTCCTGGAGAATATCTAGATGGTAAAAGTTTTCCATTACTAGAGATTTCATTTTTTTTAATATTTATTCAATCATCATTTCACACTTCAGTGGCCATTTTTGCTCAAATGACCTGCATAGACTTTTATGTTTAACCATTTTAACTTAAACCAGCCAATCTTAACAAATTTCCTTTTATGGATAATTTCTTAGCAAACTAGATTTCATCTTTTCTTTCTTATTTCAACCAACTTCTTAAATTAAATCACATTAAATAATCCATTTTATTAATTTTATTTGTATCATGGCCACCTCTTCAAGTGAAATTTCTCATTAATTTTTATTTCTCCTAAAAATACTGTTGGTCAGAGTTTATTGAATATCTCATTATTTTTTTTACTTCATCACCTTAACACTTCTCAGAAATCAAGAACTCTTTCTGACAAATTCTCTTAATATTAAAGTAAGATTAGTTTCATCTTACTAATTTTATCAGTAGTAGGCAACACAATGATTTAATGTAATATTTTAAACCTAGGCATTATTATATATTACTATAGAGTTGAATCACATATGCTTACTACAACTAACATAAATATAAGGTATTATCTTAAACTTTTTGAAGATAACAAACCAGAGTAGGACCTAACTATTGCCATGTAAGAAGTAACAGTCAAATTTAGAGAGAGAACAGTACTGAATAAATGAAAATTGTACTACCAAGCTGTATATCAAAAAATACCAAGTGAGTGAAATATAGAGTAAATTCTTGTGAAAGTTCAAAATTGTACTGAGTAATAATACAGATGAATACGATGGATCTTTAAAGATATATTAGACATATCTACAGCATTATGGAACCAACACAAAAATATGAAGTTGATATCAAGAAGGTTATTAACACCCTTTAATAATATATCCCTCCCTGTCACTGCCAGAGACAGAATATGAGGCATTACTGACCATAATTCTGAGCCAATGTGGTAATTCTTACAATGTTACTACTTAAAAAAATGCATTTATTTTCCTTTGTTCAGAAAATATTTTGACTTTCTTATTAAGGGACTGGTGGCTTGAAGGAGTAAGGAAAAGCATTTCTTCCTACTCCTGCCCTGAATTAGAAGAATCATCACATTGTTATAGAAAACAATGATGAAATAATAACCCCACATTTTGTTTCTACCACTAATTAGATATGCTTTTTCTGGTAAATAATTTGAACACGCGTTTCCTCATTTTATACAGTGAATAATTCCATCTCATAAGTTATTATAGAAGTTGAATAAGAGTATTTTTTGTATGAAAATACTTATCTGAGGATCTGACACAAAGTTCAGCAAATATTAATTGAACCTTATGTAAAATTTCATGTCAAAGTTAGGGTAGGGAATTTTTGAAGCATGTTAAAATTATGAATCATTATGCATATATGAAATAATTTTATCTAAGAACGTTGTAAAATAATACCAGAAGAAAAAGTTTTTTAAAGTAAAATTAACAAACAGGTGAATAAATATCTAAATATGTTAATATGTTCCAAATGCAATGAAAATTTTTTTTGCATATTGCAATGCTACTGTCTTCAAGGAGAGGGGCATAAAAGATGCTAGGGCCTACACAAAGCGGGAGATTCAGTGTTAGCAATGTCATGCAAATGGAGTCATGGTCTCAACACCAAAAGAGTGAAATTTGCAGAATTAATTGGGAAAAAAATGACTTTTTATTTTCTAATTTGCAAGTGACTCTTAATTTTCCAATTTTTTCACTATATGGAAATACTATTATATACATCTGATGCATAAAATGTAATCATATTTTTAATTTTTATTGAATTTTAATTTTTTATTTATTTTATTATTATTATTATATATTATTTATTTACTTACTTATTTTAATTTTTATTGAATGCAATTTTTGGAACACTGAAACATGCATGACACTACACACAGATTTTCTTTAATTTCTTTAATTTTAATTTAATTGTAATTACTTTTAATTTAGTTTTAATTTTCTTTAATTTCTTTAATCCCTTTGAGGCATATATTTTTTTCCTGTGTGTAGAAAGAAAAGCGTATATTAAAAGATTTTTCTTTCTGACTGTCTCTCCATCATCATGGTTAATAATGACAGCCTAGCACATATATATAAGAGGAGAAATTTAATTTCAAATTCTTTTAAGGCTCACCTTTGAATTTCACTTTGATCAGAAGAGTCCTGTGACCTTTAAATTTAATGAAAAGAGGGAATAGATATTAATCTCATTATTTTATTTTGAAGTCCTCCCAAAGCGGGTGACTTTAGACCACATTTCTGCAAAATGACATAAGTAGTCCATGTAAGTTGATCATTGATACAGTGAAAGAAAATATAAGATTTTAATACACCTTCAGTATTTTATAACTGATTTCAATTCTCTTTGTAATAATCATTCTGCTGCTTCAGAGATATCATTATTTTAAACAGCTTAATTTTATATCATATTTACACTATTGAATGTAAAAACCGTTCTTTTCTACAGATTATGTTTTGTCCCCTTATATATACCAAACTTATTTTGATATTCTAAAAATGTGTACTGTGCTTCCTAGCAATATCTGCTATGCTATTGCCTTTCCACAAAGATCTTCCCCTGTGCTACAGAAAATTGCAATTGAAACAGAGAATATTGTAAAATATTGTAAGCATACAATAGTGCACAAACTGTTAAATGACGCAATAAGTTAAATAACCACGCCTTTCATCTAGTAACATTCAGATGGGAATTAGTGACCAAAAACAAAAACCCACTCAGTTTATTAGGTACTATGTAAAGAACTTTTACCAATGTTGGTTAATCTTTTGAACAATCATGCTGAGTGTGCATATTATTATTCCTATCCTACAAATAAAAAAATGATTGAATAATATTTGGTATAGAATGAAGTCTGTGGGAATATAATAATAATTTATCTCAAATATTTCTTGAAGTGTGATTTGTGAATTACTTGCATCAGAGTCGCTTTGTTAAAATGAAGATTTCTGGCCACAACTCCAAGCAGCTTAATGAAATCTCTGTTTATGGGACTCCAGAATTTCAATTTTAACAAATTTTTCAGTTGAGTAATCATTAATCTAAATTAGAACATAAAGAAAATGTGATAAAATATGTTATCATTAAGAATATTTTCTACATAAAGCTATAGTGGAAGTGGAAGAATAAGGTTAAGAAAACAATGTAGCAGTAAATTATTTTTCTTTTTAATGTCACTGGCCTCTGAGAGAAGGAGAGAAGTCAAACAGAGTGTTAAATCGACAACTCTTTATCAGGCAGCTATTGACTTCAAGAATCTGCTAGGAGCAATATCTTCATAACATGGTGTGAACAAAGAAGGATAAACAATTGTTTAACTAAATAAGAATATGTCTATCTATCTATCTATCTATCTATCTATCTCTCTCTCTCTCTATCTCTCTATTTGTGATCCAACAATACTTAGGTAAAATTCTTAAAAGTGTTTAAAAAGCTAAATAATTCAGAATGGTATAGTGATTAACACATAAGAAGAAGCTGATATTCATTGCCCTAAGCTTAAGGACAGCGAGAAATAACTGTAGAATAAGTTTAAAAGGAAAGATATACACGTATTTGTGATGGTGACAAAAAAAAAAAATTCTTGGGAGGGCCATGCAGGACTAATTTAAAGATAATTTTCTGAGGATGAATAGCAGGGAGCAGTGGATTGCAACAGTACAGATTAAAGATGACCAGGGCATGGACTATGGATTTTGCTTGAGGAATAATGAAAGACAGATGCCAGAGATACTATTGTCAGCATGATTATGCAAATACTTCAGTGGGGAATTGGACAGGAAATTTTGATGATGTGCACACATTCCAATTCTTAAATGTTCTGCCATTAATGGCTTTGATCATTGTAGTCTACTCAGAATATGAAGATTTATGAATTTCTATAAAGATGGTAAAAATACTTGGTCTTAAATCAGCCATTGGAAGAAGAACTTGCGGAGCAGCAAATGCCTTAAGTAGTAATTTTGTGAGGTAGGCAACAAGAATAATGATTTCTATTTGATTTAATATCTAAAAAGAGATTATTTTTTAAGACTGGAACAAATGTAGAACAGTGGAACATGTCTTATTTTATCTTTGGCCATAAAACATCGTTTTATAAGGAGTATAGGGAAAATTACAAGGTGATCATCAACTGATTAAGATGCATAACTGTTAAAATTAATTATTTCTCCAGCACAGTCTTTGAGAGTTATTTCCAGTATGTAACACGTAAAATATTCCCTGAAGATTAGAAATTTAAATGTTTCCACAATTTAAAAGAGAAGAGCATTATGACTACCAGCAGGTGATTTCTTTTATCTATCAAAATACTGGCTTCCAAGCTATAAATAAAATACGAAATTAATCAATATTGTTAAAAAATACTACTTGTCCTACTTAAATAATTCCAGAATTTGGAATAAGAATCCCACTATCCTTATCTTCTTTGTTTATCCTTACTCTCTCTGCTCTTCTGGAGTTCTAAAGGCATATCTTTTGTAACTTCCTAAAGTAATTAAAATACATAATATTCATTTCAGAACACAATCTAGTCAATTAGCATTTAATCTCCCAATTCCTGAGCAATTCCATTTTCTGACTTCCAGGCATCTCAGTGTAACAATGAGCCCCAGAGGTTCTGATCTCTAGCAACATAACAAATCCTATCTCAGGCCATTCCTCTTATTTAACGTGAACACTGATTTAGGTTTTGGGGGTCTTTTTTTAAGCAAAGGAGGTAATGTAAAGAGCAAATTTTGATATTTTTAATCAATGATTCAATATAATTGCACAAAAATAGGGGCCGGCTCCGTGGCCGAGTGGTTAAGTTCCCTCGCTCCACTGCAGGTGGCCCAGTGTTTCGTCGGTTCGAATCCTGGGCACGGACACGGCACCGCTCATCGAGCCACGCTGAGGTGGCATCCTACACGCCACAACTAGAAGGACCCACAACTAAGAATATACAACTATGTACTGGGGGGTTTTGGAGAGAAAAAGGGAAAAAATAAAATCTTGAAAAAAAAATTGCGCAAAAATAGCCTTGTGCACATCAGCTGTATGATAAAATCACTAAGCAATCAGTATTTTTTTTGTTGTTGGAACATGCAAAACACCCTCAGTGGTCAATTAGGAAGACCTGACAAATGTAAAGCTACATAAAGCAAAAAGAATTTTACAACGATCAGAATTTACTCTAATGACGTTTGCAAAATCTTCCTGAACATCTTATTTTTAATTACCTGTGGATTGTGTCAAGAATTAGAAACCGTGAAGAATTGGAACAATTTTCTAGATCATTCATCTGCAAAACCACAACTGAGGAAGAAAGGAAATGATTTTTAAAAGTCAGTGATTTTATTGGTTGTTCACTTTATTATAATTATTTAAAAATATGCTCATTCCATTACCTCACTTCAGTAACATAGAGTCACAGACCTGGCCTGAAGATTTATTCATTTATTTTAATGATTTACTTGTAGTAAGGTATATAATAAATGCGACGTATAGAAAAAAGATGTGTAAGCCTTTCATAAAGAAGCTAAACAAAAAGGATAATGCTTAAGTGATCTAATAATAATTTAACGATATTAATTTTTATTTAAATCATGCTCCATACTCATAGTTTTACAATATCATTATTAATCAAATAACTGTATTTTTGAATAGTAACTATTGTCAATTATGCTGAAGTTAATATATGCTTTTATGAAACAGAATTTTGTTTTTATGATTTGAGTTTGTCAGTAATTATGATTTTATGAGATTTTGCTCATGTTTTAGGACAGCCAATACTGTCTTCATGAATATCACAAATAATTCACACAGCATAATAGAAGCCTAGTTCCACCAACAGCTTCAGCTATCTGAATTGGCTACCACAGAATTGGCAGAGACCTTGAGATTTCAGTTATTTAGTTTGGCCACCATGCCCAGAGAGATCTACTTGGAATGATTCTGGAAGCTGTTCTTTTATTGTGCACAACTATTCTTGATATGGTGGCATTTGACAGTCATTTTAAATAAGAACTGAAGCCAATTAAATGGTTTCTCTGTGGATTTCCTCTGACAGATGCAGAGAAGCATCTTGTGTTAGCCAATAGGCATTGTTCGAACATAGCTAACCCCTTCCAGCATTTATTTTTTGATGCAACCAGCTAATTATATAGTTGTGATTTATGTTTAAATGAAGGATTTTAATCAGATGTATTATTTTAAACCTCTGCTAGAGTTCGTGTCATACAGTCATGGTGCTTATATGGGGAAGACAACTTCTCCCAATAAAATCTTGGGCACAGTCTCTTGATTCCATGGTAATAGAAGGATGATTTTAAATGAGAAGGCAGTATATTTCCCTATCTCTGCTTAGAGGAGCAAACATTCTGCAGCTTCAACTATGAGACAGATGACAATTTGCTGTTTGGTAGTTAGTTCTCCTTTAAACTTTAGAACAACTAGAAAAATAAAATCACAGAAACTTAATAAGGAAGGATTTGCTTGACAGGCAAACTCAATTTTTATGGTGGCTAACTGTAATTTTTCTTATTTCTCAAATTAATTCCCAATTTTTAATTAAGATTTCGGTTTTCCTCTAAAATATACCAATTTTAAATTTAGCATACGATAGAGGAAAATGACTATAAAACTAAATTTTAAAAAGTATTTTAACAAGTGAGGTGCAGTTGAAGTTACCCTCAGCATACTGACAATATGCAGGAAATCAGCGGAAATCTCTACCTAATATTCATGAATCTGTGATGGCTGGCTCCTTCTTCATCTCACTGGGTTGAAGATACTACGTTATCAAACTTGTAGGTTTTGCTATGTACTGAATTTTTTTCTTTTTTGAATCTTTCTAGATGTTCCACCAACTGGTCAGGCACACAATGTGAAAGGCCAGCCCCGAAGAGCAGCAAGTCTGATCATATCAGTACAAGTAAGTTCCTTGGATTATTACCCTGGGTGTTCTACATAGTGTAGAAATATATTTTTTTGTTTGTTTTCTTTTTATGCCATTATTGAGAGAGTAGAGTCTTGGAAAATCTTCTTCATGGAATTTTGCAAGAGATCCACTGCTATCCAGGTGTTTTTTGAAAAGTGAAACACTGAGCTCTTACCTGGTGACAGGATCCAGCATTTATGTGCTCTTTTAGGCAGTGAGAGTTCATCTCAAATTTTGACAGTTTCCAGAATGCATATCTGCAAACCTAGCATAAGCCTTTCTTAGGATATGTACGTCAGCTGCAAAGGCTGCAAATATCACAATGCGTGTGAGAATACTCCAGGAAGAAAAAATAATTCCGGGTTATAATTGGAGCAAAGTGTATTTTCTTGAAATGCGTTTCAATGTGTCACGGAAAAATAGACTTGATTAGTTAATCTTAAGAAAATATATTAACAAGCAGTTATTAATAAAAATCATAGTTGATTTATTTCTTCTTTGTCTTTAAAGTACTGGTTTTGAATATAATATATTTTATTCAAAATACATTTTATTTATTTTAATATATAGTTCAACATTTCGCAAGTCTTTTTTGTGCAGCTGTAATCTTAGGACACGTCTCTCATATGAAAGTTCATCTACGTCACCATTGTGTGTATTTTCCAACATCTTTAAATGATTTTATGAAGATTTTCAAATAAAAATCTGAAACAAAGTCACATATATTGTTATTAATTTGACCATGAGTGGAGAACATTTGAAAAATCTGTAATATCTATCAAGTGGGTAAATATATTCGTGGAGAGGAAAAATAATATCCTTGATTTATGAATGCTACTTTACCAATTTTTCTCTAGTCCTTCACTGCTGATGAGAAAGCTTCCCTGAAGACAAACAAAAAAACATACCATGGAGTTTGTGAAAAAGAAAAGACACAATACAAGTCAAAAGTATACAATTTTTGTACCTTAGACACAGGCTACCAGTGTTTGCTCATCCACTTGTTTGTTGCTATTGCCCCAACTAGTTTCTATATCATCACTTGAAATTCTTCAGGAAACATTGTCCAAAGTTCCACCCTTTAGAGATTACTTTAGGCTAATAAGCATAAGAATCTTTGCAAAATGGCAAATAGGTCTAAACTAAATAACCTAGACATGAATATTTGAATTGGGAGAGGTGAAGTGAGTGGTGTTTGCTCATGGAAGATTTTGGGTTTACCCTAGAATTTGTGTGTTGTCCTTAGGGAGGGGAAAGGAAGAGAGAGGCCTTAAGGAAAGTTATGGGCACAAAATCATAAGAATAGGGCACTAGGATTTGAGGAATTGGTCATAAAAGGTTGAAGTGGCAAAATATACCTTGCTTAATTTGACACTGCTAAAGGAGAGAAAAAAAAAATACATCCTCCTCTCTCTTCCCAGGATCTAGGGCTCATACTAATATTATTAATAATAATTATGGAGGCATACTAATTTATATATGATTTTGTGAACTAGTTACAAAACTCAACCATCGTTAATAGCACTTTTTTTAAATGGAAAATGCAAGTTACTAGCCTGTAGAATGCACTGAATTTATAAATTGAGAATTGTGAAGACAAGGTGATGTAGGCTTTCTTTTATGGCAATTTCTCAATTATTTAAGATAAGTGAGATACATAGCCTTGTAGAGAGTTGAAAACAATTTTAAATATTGGTAAAACTCTGCAAAGAAAGAGAAAACAGTAGAAAGTCAAATGAATTTTGGAATTTTGTATAAGGTCCATCCACAAGGGAAAGTTTGGCATTTGGAAAATGGTTTGGAGGAGGGGGTGCTAGATGTTTTTATTGGAGGATGACATCTCCAACCATTTGCAGGGGCCATAAGATCCCTAATAAGAAAAATGCCTCTAGTCATATGCCACTAAAAGAGTGACTCAAAAGAAAGACGAGTTGCAAGTAGTAATAACCCTTTATCCAAAGATTCTGATGCTCTTCCTTCCATCACTGATTTAAAGCCATTAAATTTAATGGAAGTATCAATGCACATTCAAAGGGCTATTGGCTATGTAAATGCCAAATTATCTTAGATTTGAGCAAAGTTGACCACGTAATGACCCTATTAAAAGGTACTTATCATCAGACATTTATGCTTAGAGAAACTTGCCTCAATAGCACTGAAAGGAGGGAAAACGTAGTTAAACTGATCTTTCCTAAGGTAGGAGGGTTATTTTTATTCTCTCAGGTAAAGTCCAGTGGTTTTGAATGGTTGTCAAATGTTCCCCAAATTTAGGCAAAAGTCATCTTCCCAATAAAAAAGATGGACACTTTAGGAAGCATTTTCAAATCTGCATTTCCACTTACAATGAAGCATTCCATAATCATTGGCCCTTGGATAATCAAGGATATGCTGCCTCCATCAGCCTAACTACTGTCCACTGGCATGGAGATTTCCCTTTCTAATGGATGCACAGCTTTCTTAATCGTCTCCGAAGAGTCACACTTCTGTTTTCTGGCCCTTGCTGTTTAAAGTATCTAAAAATCAGCCTGGGGAATTAAGCAGATCTATTATCTTAGGACCTTTTTCTTAAATTCCACTTGGAAAAGCTAGTCTGCCTGTTCTGAGGCTATTTTGAAGAGTTTTAAAGTAAAGATGATAAAATATTCATTATATATTCCTATTTTAAATTTACCTAAAGTTCAAAGAGAGTGGATGTTCAATGTTTGAATTATGCTATTCACATCTGCTGAAATTAAGGAGGATAAAAATATACTTAGCATTTGTGGGGCAGTAATGTAGAGATGCTGATTTTACCGAAGTGACAACAGAGATGTGATATCTGTTAATGGGTTATTTGTATCTCCTCTTTGTCTACTTTGTCCTCATCTCTCTTATACCATCATGTTCTAAAACAGGAAAAAATTGGTTATGTGAATACGAAGTAATCATAAACTATCGAGCCTTTACTGCTTGTCAAGTAAGGTACTAGATCCAGAGATAAGTCAGCGAATAAGACAGACGGTGCCTCTTCTCATGAAGCTGAGGTTCTAGAGGGGTAAACAGCAGTAAAACAAGGAAGCACAAAATAGTAAACATGTAAATTTATAAAATAATATGAGTGAGTTTTTGTTGGTTGGTTCCATGAAGGAGGCAAAAAAGAGGGAAAAATAGAGAATGGGGGAGGAGAACAGAGTCAGGAGTGATTTGTCTAAGGTGGTGATCCTTAAGCTGAGACTCAAAGGATGAAGAAAAGGAGGAGAGGCTCAGGGTATTTCAAGCAAAAGGAACAGCAGGTACAAAAACCCTGGACCAGGAAAGAGTTAGACGTATTCAAGAGTTTGAAAGAAGACCAGTGTGCCGGCATCAAGGGGTCAGGAGGGAGAGTGGTACAAAGTGAGGATTAGTGGACAGGACCAAGATGATAGGCAGTCTCTTAAAAATCACTGGAAGGATCTTTACTAAGTTTGGAACCTATTTTCTTTATGATTTTTAACATTACAATTTATCAAAATGCTTAATAAAAAGCATTTTAATCCCCAAAAGCATATAAACACGCTCACATTTATACATATATGTAAACGTAGACTTAAGAGCAGAAAATATAGCAACATATCAAAGAGGTCAATTGTAATGATATAATTTATATTTATATTTTTCTACTATAAATTCAATCAGTAGACAAAGGTTCTCTTTCTTTGATATCTCTCATACTGAATTCTTCTAGCGTCCCTCTTACCTCTTGAAGTAACTGTGCTTTCTTTGTGAGATACCTTTTTTCTATCCCTTCTAGTCAACCCACTCTTCACTTACCACTATTTACACTCTCCTTGGTGATCCCTAAATCCTTGACCTCAGTTATCAACTCTATGTTAATTACCCCTGAATTTCTGTCTTCAATTGTGGTTTGTCTCCAGAGTTTGAGAGATACATCCCACTGCACAATTACCATATCTATATCTATATCTATATTCCACAAGAATCTCAAGCTCAAAATGTCTCAAAATGATCTCATCACCTTCCCCCACTCAATCAGCCATTTTCATGTACCTTGTTTTGCCTTCCTGTCTACATAGATGGCTGCAAAATCTACCTGGTTACCCAACAACACTTCAGTGTCACTCTTAACTTTTCCTCTCTCTCAATTCAAGCCAAATAATATATCCAATAGATATTACTTCCTAAATTTTCTTCAGCATCATCTTTTTTTTAACAGTACAAAGGCCTGGCTCATTTACATTGCTTACACAGCCCTTCATAACATCACCTTTGCTTTCTTCTACAGCCACATCTCCTTCCACTACTGTCCATTCTGCATTTCAGCCAGATTCTTTGTTGTTCCTTAATCTTTCCTCCTCCAGGCCTTCACATTTCTCTTCCTAGATTTATTCAATGTCTCCTCTTCTCACTTGTCCTACATTCTCTTCCATGGGACGGAAGAGGTTTCAGAGACATACCAGTCATCCTCCTATATCCCAGACCTAGTTGGATGCTCCTCCTTTATGTTTCCAGGGAAATGCATACTTTCCCTGGAGTAGTGCTTATCACACCATATTAAAAAAACCCATTTGTTTGTCACATAATATACATCAAACAGCACGAGAGGGGAGACATTTGTATCCCCGGTGCACAGTAGAGTACATGTGAGTGTGTCGGACATAGCAACACAACATATATTTGCTAAATGAGAATTAAATGTATAGGCCCTATGATATCTGAGGAACTGTGCCATCTACAAAATCGAGAAAGATAAACAGTTTATGCCCTCAGGTTACAAATAAACTGATTTCTAGGATATGTTGTGAAAAGTGCAAAACAGGCTTACGCAGAGTGCTATGGCAATATATACTTTTAATTATTTAATAACCATGTATGTAGTACTTTCTATGTATGAGACATAATCCTATTTACATTACTATGAGGTAGATATTAGTGATGAGACATTTTGTAGATGTGTAAACTAAAGCAAAGATAAATAGTTTGCCTAAGGATATGTTCCCAGTAAGCCAAGATTTGACCAGACGTAGCCTGACTCCAGAGTCTATTATCTCAATTGCTCTGATGTACTGCCTCACTCATGGAACGGGTCTTTTCAACATGACAATTTGATAATACAGTTCTTCTTTCTAATGGAAAAGTGTTGTATATTGACACTTCAGAACAATGTTGCAAAGAACGACACTCTCTTTTATGTGAGAATGTTGTTGAGATATCCCTTCCACCCTTAATTAGTACAGGGTGTACTTTTTAAAATCAGTTTAGGATAATCCACCAATAATGTAGTGTTAAAAAGAATTACCGGCAATAGACCTTGATTGTTATATGTTACAATATAATATTTACTGCTATATATACCATGTGGAAAAAAATACTTATTTTGATAAATACCTATATTATGATTCTAAATATATATGTGGTTGCCCATGTTTCCATCAATGTAGACTATTTTACAAAAAACTTGCCATACTGCTACCTTGCATTATTTATTGGCTACACTAAGCATTATCGCAGTTATTTTGATTAGTTATATAAACATATCAGAAGTCTAGGCTCTTAAACAGAGTGCAGTAATGCAGGGGATTGGAACTGCCATCTGTGATGGAAAAAAGAGAAACAAAAATGAAGTCCTTTGTTTTCTAGCATGCATAATTAGCAGCATTTCTACAATATAGGAATAAAAGAAACTATGTAGAACAAATAAAATCTAATTTTCTAAGTAACTTGTAATGGCATTGAGGGAAAAGTAACTTTATATACCTTAAAACCAGTGTTCGTAACTATTTTATGCATACCAATTTACCATAAATTTTAGTAGAAAAAAGGTAAATAATGAAGAAGGGATATTTATAAAGTCGTGATCAATCAGTTGAAGTTGTAGTTTATGAAGAAACCAAGCTGTTTGCTGGTATTTAAAATTTGTGAACAAATGTTAATTACTATCCAAGGTGCCGGATTCTCTACTACCATTAATTACTAATACATTAAACATTCATATAAAGTTCACTTTCCCAAAACTAAGAAGGTAATATAACACCAAACTCACTAAGTTTTATAGTCCTGGTAACAACGTGAAAAAGTAAAGTGAGTTTTTTTATTTTATAAACTGACTAAAGAAAGAAAGCCCTATTTTTTCTTGCATGGAAGAGCTCATTATTTAGTTATTTTAGACAAGTTATTTTTGAAGTTCCAAGTTGGAAGATTCTCTTCTACATGACATTTTCTTAATAAAGACTTTTTGGTATTTTGGTAAGTGATCTCCAGTATGGACTTTCTCACACAGATATCTTCTGGCTAAACCTATGAAAACTGATCTGTATTTCTGTTTTAAAGTCCCTAAGCAGCACTTATTGTGCTTAACGTTACCATTAATTTCTATCACAGTATTTTTACATGTACATGTAGTGCAGAGGGAAATTCATGTGTTTAATAATTCTTAACGTTTTATTCCTGAACCGTTCAAGATCCTCACATTAAATTTCAGTTAGTTTTTGGGTTGCTTTGTGTCTTAGTTCAGGCATCGATTAAGTTGACTTGACTGAATCAACCAGATGCTTATTCCAAACAGACAAAGGCTTTGTCTCATGAGCACTGGATATTTGTCAGTTGAAAAAGTTAACATTAGGGACTTGATAGAGCTACTTAATACTCTCCTGTCATTAGGCAACCCTTACATTCAATTTTCTTCCAGCATAATTGACATATAACCCTAGCTGTATCCTCCTGTGGATTACATTATCAGCAAAGAGATATTGTTTCCTTCGTCTTTGGAAAAGAAAAATTGATTGCTCTGATTGCCAACCTAGAAAAGGAGGGCAGAGGTCTCCTCAATTTTGCTTCTCTCTTACTCTCAGATGCATAAAAACTAAGCCCCTGTTTCTCTGACCCCTCCTGAAGAGCTATTCCATAGATCTTTTATTCCTTTTTTATTTTTTGAGAAGATTAACCCTGAGCTAACTGCTGCCAATGCTCCTGTTTTTGCTGAGGAAGACTGGCCCTGAGCTAACATCCATGTCCATCTTCCTCTATTTTAAATGTGGGACGCCTGCCACAGCATGGCTTGCCAAGCGGTGCCACGTCCACACGCAGGATCCAAACAGGCGAACCCTGGGCCGCCAAAGTGGAACGTGCGCACTTAACTCCTGTGCCACCAGGCCGGCCCCTTTTATTCCATTTTGAAGATAGGTGATGCAACCTAAGGTCAATCTAAATAATACATGAGATAAGGGAAAAATGGACATTTTCAACATAAGCCAAACCCCCAGATATGTTTTGCTGAAACTGTTCTGGAACTAGAACTTGAGAAAGAAAATCCTCTTTGCCCCCCTTATTTTATTGAATCAAGCTAACAACAGCCCTATGTGGTAGATGTTCTCGTCTCTGCTTTATTGGTGAAGAGCTTGAGCCTCAAATTTTAAATAACTTATCCTAGGTCTCACTTCAAGTGAGTTGTGAGACTGATGTTTAGGCCTGTGTCCATCCAAATCCAGCACTGGTGTCCCTTCTGTTTTGCTAGGCTGCTGTCTAACTTGCCACATGTACTCATGGCCAGAGAATATTTACAGCTAAAGGAACAAATCGAAAGGTGGGAATGTGGCCAGTGAAGTTGTGTAAATGTGTTTAGTCAGAGTTGATTTTTAAGGAGTTACCAGAATGTAATTTCCTCTTTGCAAGTAAACGTGTGTGGTGAGAATCAGACTCTGACAAAGAAGTCAGTATTTCTAACCTCAAGGTATTTAACTACAACATATAAATGAAAGGTATCTAAAGAAACAGTTCAAGCAGATCAAGTATTTAATAGGAGAGTAATTTTTCAGTAACTTAGTTATGAACTAGGAATATAAACATTTGGCTTAAGCTTTATTTTTATAACATCAATAGTCAAATGATTTGGTGTAATGAAATCTTCAGTTCTATCAATCTTTCCTTCATTTTATTTATGTGTTCATCTCTTCCTTCATTTCTTTTTCAGGAAGCATCGCCATCATTGTGCCTCTTGTCCTCTTGGTGACTTTGATAACCACCTTAGTAATTGGTTTAGTGCTTTGTAAAAGAAAAAGAAGGTAAGATGGAATGTTCTAGACTAACAGTAAATAAATTACACAAATAGTTATGGAAACATCGTGATTTTTTTTAAAACATAAGTTAGTTACCCCAACCGCAAAATCCTACGTTTTTCAAAACATTTTATCCCTCTATTTCATTTTATGTCATTATAATTCAGAAAAACCTTTCCCCATGTTATGTTATTGGAGTGACTCTATTTATATATTCTAACAAAACTAAGAGGACATATTAATAACAATTTCAGTAGAATTTTACATTTGTGGTAGCTTTTCCTTGAAACAGCAATAGTCTCTGAGGAGCATCTTATTATATTAATGGGTAAGATAAGTAGTGTCAATACAATATTACTGAATTGTATTGGTTGTCATAAATTGTACATTTCACCAAAAATTGTGCATTTGTTCATTTTATATATTATTGGAGGCATCATTACTTTGATTTATATGAATATGTAGTTACAAAGATCTAGAAGGAGTGGGTATTCTGTGAGATTGTTATCCAAAATCAAGAGTTTATGAGTCAGATTTTGAATTATATAAAAGAGAATTTTAGCCGTGTGACTTAGGGATTGAAAACAATCTATTTCAAACAAAGTTTCTTTATGATTACTTTTTAGGGAGTTTTTCAGAAAGAAAGGGGAAAAGTAAAATTTAAAAAACTAATTGGTTAGTGGATATTCAGTTTCAACTAATGCAATATTAGCTATTTAGGAGGAATATGTTCCAAGGGCATTTTTTATTGCTAAATTCAGATAACATGGGAAAATAACTTATCACATTAAGAACTTTTTTGTTCCTCTGTGACTCAATAAAGGTCATCTACTTTGAATGCATTTTATTTAGGAACTTTCCATCAGTTATGTTAAAATAAGTCAGTAGATCTACAAATCTGATCGTTTCATACATCATGACTGTGATATTTAGATAACTCACTTAAATTAATGTTCACATATTCTAGGACAAAAACTATTAGAAGACAACCTATTATCAACGGAGGAATAAATGTAGAGATTGGCAATCCATCTTATAACATGTACGAGGTGGATCATGATCACAACGATGGAGGTCTTTTAGATCCTGGTTTTATGGTAGATCCAACAAAGGTAATATGTTTCAAGGTGATGGACAGTGAGCATTAACATTCTTGAGTTCTATCTCTACAATATGGTTCTAAATTTCATCAGCATTTCTTTAATTTGAAGTTATACTAAAGAATTTTAGGATGCATTGAATGTTATAGTCTCTTCTAAAGAAAAAATAGTCTGCATTCACCTGAAGCAGGAAGTTAATATAACATGCTTTGGAAAATACATATTTATTCACTTAGTGTATAAACATGCACAGCTTACTTAAGAAAGTATATTATTCAAATGTGTGGCGATACTAGCACATCCAAATATACAGCCTAGCGTAAAAACACTGATTTATTTAATAATAATAAGATGAGTAAAGTACTTTTCTGTCAAAATAACTACTTTACTTCCAATAGTGTTTCATTGAAGAGTCAAGTAAGCTGTGTCCCTGGGTTTGTTTGTAATATCACTTTTTAAAAGTATTTTTTTATCTGCTATACTCTCCTTGCTATTGATTTGAGACATGATATTGATACGTATAGCCTAAAATCCACAGTCTATCTTTAAAGTTACTGTTAGTTCTTATTACTGTCTGCTCAGGTTTGTATCTTTTAAGAGAACTAGATAAATGATACTATTATCCAGGTAAATTAGACTTGCAAAGATTCACTTCATTGTATTATCTGAACATTTTGCATGATAATTATAGCATATTTTATTATAAATTAAGAGCATCGATTTGTTATTATGGTCTGATTTTTCTTGGCTTATTTACTCATTTGTTGGATACTTATTTATTTATTTTCTGACATATAAAACGTACTTTGTTCAAAATGCACCTTTATATTGTGAACAATCACAGGGACCAATCTTTGTACAGTTTTTCACTCACAGCTATTCCCAAAGAGGTTGAACAGGGTCACATACATTTAATCTAGTTTAGAATCCACGGCCAGACTTTCTAAGCCTGAAATTGATGGTCAAGTATTTATTTCTATGAAAGGAGATCAATCATTGTTGCATGAATAAAATTTTACAGTAAGAGAGGATATTGTAGTGACTTTTTCCTAATTAGAAATAATTTTATAGTTACTATTAATTATTAATTCAGCAACTCCTACATTTGAAATTCTTCATGAAATAAATCCTGGTAACCTAAGTTTCAGTATTTTCTACTTGAAATTAAAAGTCTATATATACTACACACATTGTTATTTGGTAATTTAGCTATGAAGGAGAAAGACATCTTAAATATGCAATGGAATTCTCGTATTCTTGGAATTTTTCTTAGAAATAAAAATACTGTATCCATTAAGTATAGTATGAACTATTGAGGACATACTAAAATATAGAGAGGATGTGCTAAAGCAGACTTTTCATGAGAAAGAGTTCTTATTTCCCCCATCATTTTTATTTCTTGGGATAGAATTAAGCCAATTTTAGACATGTAAAGAGAATAGCTTTTTAATACTCCATTTAAAAATTTTTCCACATTTACTCTAGGCAGATAAAACCATGCTCCAGTGCCCCTCAAATATTTTTTTTAATGTACTTAGCATATAACACTCAGTAAATATTTATTTACCAATTTGCTGGCTGATTGACCAAAATTATGTTAAATGTGACTTAGATGGCTGATTCTATATGGCTCCTGATGTTTGAAATGTAAATGTGAATTGTTACCTAAGAAGTAACTGTAGAAAAAACAGCTAGTCCTAACAGCTATGAACAATTTTGAAAAGCAGAGGGCCACACCAAAGCAATCTTAAGGATGAAATTTTTTTTTTAAATAGAGTGTTCGCTGTGTTACAGTGGTTTCATATATTCATGATACAATCAAATATAAATTGGGTTACGCACAAAGAAGATTTTGGTAGAAGGTTTTTCTTGTTTTCAAAATGGATAAAACTTTTACTTCAATGGTACCTCATTGAATCATAATCATAATCAAAAGAAGTGAAATAGTTAATAAATTTAATAAAAAAAGATTTGTCCATGAAGCCATCACAGAAGAGTTTGAAGAGCTAAAAAAAGGGGAATTAATATTTACTGATTTTGTACCCGAATTTACCTCAATCCTCACTTTGATTGTTTTTGAATGTCTTCTAAATGAGACCTTTGTGGGGAAAAATAAAAAGGCAATATGGACCTGATTTTATATTTAAAATATTTTCCTGAGACCCTTGCCTTTGTCCCAATATTTGCGATCATTCATTGTTAAGAGTTGATAGTTAAGATTTTTAAAATATGTATATTCATTAATATTTTCATATTCTTGTAATTTTCATCTATTTCTTTTTCCTTTTGGATCACTAATAAATACTCTATCATGAATATGAGTATACCAGATTGGCTAACTCTGCTCTTCGACCCAAGAAAGTCTAAAATCAATGGTCTTGCATGGAGACTTAGTGAGCCAATTTAATTACTAATTAATCTATTTTAGACTAGAAAGTCAGATTTCCAAGAATACAGAGGTTTACTTTATGATATGTCAAATTTAAAATTTTATCTTTTTCCTAAAAATATAGAGTGGTGATGAATCTTTAATTAGAAGCAGTTGGATATCTGAGTGTCCAGGATGGGCTACTGTCAGAACTTTTCAAAATGAGAAACCTTAAGTCGGGGAGGCTGGTGCAATTTTCACAGCTGCTAGCAAAGATATAATCTCTTTGAAGAGGATAAAATTAAGTTAATGGAGATGAATGGAGGTTTCCAAATGCATGGCATGTCTATCAGTAAACTGGACATAGTAGAAATGTCTACCTATGAGGCACAGATCCAATAGTAATAGTTCTGTCTTAAGTTATGGAAGCGATCATGAACATATTGTTCATGCCCCAGGGCTAAAGAGTAATTTTCGTGTTATTTTTATGACTTAACATGAGTTTATGTCAATGAAAATAGTTCCGTGATATTAGATCAGAAACTAAAATTCTCTGTTTACATACAGGCCAGGTATATAGGGGGCGGGTCCAGTGCTTTCAAGCTTCCACACACAGCGCCGCCCATCTACCTAAACTCTGATTTGAAAGGACCACTAACTGCTGGGGTGAGAGAAGAAAATTCATTATTCCATATCCATTCCATCACAGAACCCCTCACAATTAGAGATAATTACTAGACTTAGACAAGGGCTTGTCTGTAATTGAGTTTTTAATTAACAAGAGATTTCAGAACAGCATTAAAATTGGGGGCTTTTGTTTTGTCTCCTGCCTATGCAAGATTACATATAAAATGTGTTATCGCTTTAGGCAAGCTAAGTAGAAATATCTCTTCTGCTGAATTTGAAAATGTTATAGCACTTTAACAGTAAACGTGAGTATTTGCTCTTCTTAGAAAAGAAATTTCTAGCCACATATTTAAACTGAATAATTTTAAACAAATTTGTATTTGGTTTTATTCATTTCCTATTAAGGTACTTCGTTTAGTATATATGAATTTGATGTCCAGTTGAATAAAAATATACTACAAAGTGTGGCATCATATTGAGAAATTAGAAATGGTCTAATGAAACCATTCTTAATTTTTTTTTTCATTAAGTAACTCGTTTCTAGAGAAAGGTCCTCTGTCTAAAGTTAAATGGTCATGTTAGAAGAGGGATAGAAATAGGGTATCAAGATTCCTAGGAATGAATATTTTCTCCCTTGTTCCTCTCTCACATCAACTGTTTTTCATTCTCATTTTTTATCATTTTTGTCTCATTTGCATGGCTCAAAGATTATGATGTTTCTTTGTTGTAATGAAGATTTAATGTTGCGCTTTTGGAAAGACAAAACAAAACTAAACAAAAATTAGGTACTAATTTTTTGGATTTAGTTGCAATTAGTAAAATAATGAACATTGTGTATGTTTTTCAACTGAAAGAGTTTGCTTCTGCATGTTTCAATTCCACCTTAAAATACTCTAAGTATCTACGAAACTTAAGATGATTGTGTACTTCACTATTTCTTAAAAGAGTCCAAAACTATTTTCAGTGATAAGTACATATAGGTTGTTTGAAGCAAAAATATTGACCTTATTTTAAAGTCTACTCTATTAACATATTTTACTTTCATTTTTGTTGGTTTGCTTGTTTTTAACATCATATTGAAAATCATGAGCACCAATTAGGTGACTTTCTGTAAATACATCTTTCCTGCCACTGCAGTAGCAATAAGGGGGGAAAACGTGTGGACTGGAAAGACAATTTAGTTTAATGTTTTATGCTTTTAAATAAAGTCTTAGTGAATAACATTTTCACATCTTCAGGCTTTTCATGGTATGTCAAATTTCCCCTTAGGTCCACAAGTTACCTGAAAAACATACAATTATGTTTTTATTTAATATCATGTTAAAGTCAATTAAAGCCTGTAAACAGAATTTAAATTATATTTAAATAATTATTATTTAGTAAATTGAATGCATTGCATATAAATGTTAATATGAAAAGATAGACATTCTAGAAAATAACTAATTAATGTTGTCAAAACTGATAACAAAATTGTATTTATTTTTTTTCTCCTTTAGCCAACAAATTACTCCAATCCGGTATATGCAAAATTATATATGGATGGGCAAAACTGTCGAAACTCCTTAGGAAGTGTTGATGAAAGGAAAGAACTGCTTCCAAAGAAAATAGACATTGGGATAAGAGAGACAGTGGCATAATCAGTGATACCTTTTATATGCTGTATAAATGTATAAAATATAAGGATTACTTTTGTATGTTCCAACAGTGTTATACTTGTTTTGGCATCAGCATTACCTCTTTCTTTATCTTTTTCCTGGTTAATTGTTTTCTGGGTTTCTGGATTTATTTTTTGCTGATGACTATTGATTGACCATTTGTATGGTATTTTTATGAAAAAGAACTGCACTACAGTACAATTTACAACAATGCTGCTGATATGACACACCTTTGAATTTGTTAAAATTTAAAACAACATATTCCTTTGTAGTGTGAATATGAGCAATCTATTTTATATGAACTTTTTTGGTTCTACTTAGTCAACAAAGAGAATCTCTGCACTTTTTCATGATATGGTCTGAAAGCTGTAATACAATGTCATTTTATTTTTCTGTTGAAATTGATGGAAGAATGATTGAATGGTCAACTCTCTTCTTTGTGCCCATTAAAAATTGATTCAGACTGCTGACAATATATAGCCCTCACAAGTTCAGCATCACCTGCTTTAAAATTAGCCTTAGATTGCCAAGTGATAGATGAGAATTTTGAGAAAAAACTTTAAAAAATATATTCAATTATTAATTTGCATGAACACATAAGACTACATTTTCCAAAATTTAGTGGACTCTATGTGATATACTAAACATATACACCCTGTAAACAATAGTTACATTTAGGTGGTAGAACATAGCAAAAAAGTATAACTAAAAGTGGAAAGACCACACGTGCTATGGGATAAGACATTTTGTTCTCCCTCAGTCCTGAGGTAAATAGCCAGCCTAGAGCACAACAGAGCATTGGGTACTCATGTCTTAGGAATTTCTTCCCAGTCATGTGCATTTTGTGAAAGATTAACCCAACCCCTTACCACACAGAACACTAAAGAATGATATATAAGCACACAAATTGATGGCAGAATTTCAACTGTGTGAATGCATTCTCTTTGCTAGGTCAAAAGGAAGAGGCAAAAGAGCCATGATGGTATAGAGTAATTGATGAATATTTTCAACATACAATATGACTAATCCATTATTTGCCCTATCCAAAATATATTCTTAAAGGACTTTCCAAGTTATAGAAGGACAATTAACTGCCCCTAATCAAAGGTGGAGAGGATCAATGCTGACCAGTTACTCTGGTACTCCGGTTTCTTTTGGTTATGCAAAACACATGGACCCCATTCACTTCTTTATTTGTTTTCAAATTTTGATTGAAACAAGTACTATTTACTTAAGTTGTATAAAAAAGGATAGCATTTTTATACAAATATCTTTAAAGGCACAAAAGATTTATTCAAAAGGTATGGAGGGCTTTTTGTTCCTCTGATAGACATGACTGACTTTTAGCTGTCATAATGTATTAACCTAACAGATGAAATATGTTTGTGGTTGCTCTTTATCCCTTTGTACAAGCATTAAAAAAAACTGCTGTTTTATAAAGAGACTTTTTGTTGTACTATGTGCATGCATACTACCTATTTCTAAACTTTGCCATATTGAGGCCTTTATAAACTATTGATTTATGTAATACTAGTGCAATTTTGCTTGAACAATGTTATGCATATCATAAAATTTTTCAGGTTCTTGTTTAAGTACATTTTTTAAATTGAACAGTATTTTTCATTTTGGTTATAATAGTCATTTTGCCTATGTTTCTACAATGAAGTGTTAAATACTTTATAAAAAATTGTTGACTGACTTATTTAAATGAAATTCTACATATTTAAGTGCTTGTGTTGGGTAGTTTTTAAAAACAAGAAAACTCTTTTCTTTACGTAGTTTAAATATTCCTAGAAAACTATTTTCATAAACACAGAACATAATTTTTGTTATATCCTTAGAACATAGTCTCTGGGGTAGAATTTATTTCATTGCATCGTTTTTCACAGCGCAATAGGGAAGGCATTTTCTCTCTTCTTGAAAAAGAAACATTTCCCTTACTTTTTCCTTTTCTCCTGCCTTACGTTGCTCATCATAAGTCCCATATTGCAATAGAAGGAAAGATAGGTTATAGACACAATAGTGTGACAATTGTGTTGAAATAAGCCAAAGCTATTCTTGCCCGTTCCCATTCTCAAAAAATGTATTTTATGGAAAACTCAAATTCCATTGGATGCAGTTTAGACATTTTGTAAGTGGAATGGTTATTGGTATACCTACTTGGTGGATCAGACTAGAGACACAAGTGTAGGGGGCTCTGATTTACTGGAGTTACCATTGAGTTCTGTTATCTGAAGTGTCTTTTTATTTCAGAGCTTTGTAATTGAAAGTGAAATTGTTATTTGAAAGAAACAGAACCCACAGCTTGGAATGATTTTGATACAATTAACATTAGTATAAATATCTAGCAAATCATAAATTATATGCAACGGACTGACTATCACTAGGGATCTGGCATCAATGATGTGTTTTTTCACAAAGACACTAGTGAAAGCCATAGTCAAGAGAACTCAGGATGTGCTTTTTAGCCCCTAAGCCCCATCTACATTTTCATGGCTTTTTTTTTTTTTTTGGAGGAAGATCAGCGCTGAGCTAACATCCGCTGCCAATCCTCCTCTTTTTGCTGAGGAAGACTGGCCCTGAGCTAACATCCGTGCCCATCTTCCTCTACTTTATGTGTGCCATGTCTGCACCCAGAATATGAATCGGTGAACCTCAGGCCGCCGAAGTGGAACGTGCGCACTTAACCTCTGCACCACCAGGCGGCCCCATCATGATCTTCATTTCCACATTACTCTTCACCATCCAAGCTGCTTCCTTCAGGCCCACATCAGAGTCCATAGTCTTCCTATTTACGTTATTTTGCATTCAGTATTTATAGGACAAAGGTATTTTTTCAACTACTCAAACTTAAATTACTCTATTTCTATAGCTCTAGCTTTTTCTATTTCAATTTTCTTTTGCAAAAGCTCATATAAATGCTAGAAATTCAAATGTATAATTCTCCTGCACAGTGACCATCCTTTATAAATGCCATCACCAAAATACTTCCTAAAACATTCATTCAAGCTTTGATGGGATATATTTTCTAAAAATGAATGCTTCCTGGTAAACCCCCCTCCCTACCTAAATGCCTTTAAATCCAAGGCAGGCATTTTCACCCTCTTGACGTTTTGGGCCGGGTAATTTTTCGTTGTCCTTTGTAGGGTGGTAAACTTAGCAGGATCCTTGCCTTCTATCCATTAGATGCTACTAGCACCACCCAAAGTTGCAACAACCAAAATGACTACAGACGTTGCCAGATTTCTTCTGGGGAACAAAATTGTCCTTTTAAGAACTGCTGATCTAGGGCTATGTTCTATCTTCCACTATTAAATGACTGTCAGCTGGAACAGCTGAGTCAAAAAAAGCTCCTCATCATCAAAATCACGGCATTCCCAACTTTTGATTTTAATTCTTTAATGCTGATGATGCATGAGTTATAGTTATAGAAATTTGGTATTAGTAAAGTGCCTATGCAGTAAAAAAATAAAGAAAAGTCATTACTAAGGGAAAAAGTTTCATTTAGACACTTGTACAGTTTTGCATAAATTGGGCCATTTTCATTTATGTAAATATGTTTTATTTCTGGCCATTTTGATGTCATTGATTATTATATTTTATTTTATGTTGTGTTTGATTATATGCTTGTTTTGTTGGTTCTCAAGGTTGAGATTTAAGCTTGCGCTTTTCTTTTAGGAATGTTACTTTTCATTTTTATGATTACTCGAATATGAAGAAGTTCAACACTCAGTGCTCATTATGGCTATTATAAATGAACTATAATATGCAAAATGTCCACAATTTCAAAATTCCTAACAGGCAAAATTGGTATATGTGGTGAAGGAAGTAGAAAAAAATATTGCTTATTTTCCTTTATCCTCTCTCATCTCTATATCTTCAAACACATACCCTGGATGTAAAATCTTATTCATCTCTAAGAACTCTACTCCTATTTACAAATTCAACTCTTTCCTGTAGTATTATTTAAGTATTCAAATATAACAGAATAAAAGTCCTGCAGAATTGAGCAAAATATAGCCCACCACTTTTAGAAAGCAGTTTTCTTCACCTTATGCCCATTCCAGTTATGGCCAGTTTATTTAATGATAACTTTCTCAATATTAGATGATACATTTAAATTTAAGGTGGATTAGAGTCATTATTTAAATAGGAACCCTTGAATTGTAACTTGTAAGAAAAGGAGAGACTCAAGCATTTTGTTGTGAAGATGGCTACCAGGTAATATAGCACAAAAAATATTTTTTCCAAGTATTTTGAATGGGAGAAAAACAACAACAAAAATGCTTCATTTTTCAATTCTGCTACTAAATCCATTGCTAACTTACATCCAGAAAGTGAACACATCCAGAAAAAGATAAATATAATTAAAAATATACAGAAGCAGTTTTATTCAGAAAAACGTTTAGTTTTTGCTGATCATATCCAAAGACCCAGGAACATGTATTTCATACCACCCTATGCCTGTATCTATGCTAAAAAACAGAAAAATAAATGAAACAAGTTCTCTTGTTTAAATTTTCTCTAGTAGATATTATACTTAAGTGGCTGCAATTTATGCAGAAAAATAGTTTCTAGTGAAGCCCATCATTTTTGTATCCAAAGTGATCAAAAATCAAAAGAAAAATTGGTACTAAAGATGGCTTATTTGATAAATTCTATGCTTAGAATATGTTCATTCTCTCTGATGGGCAGTCTGCCCCTATAGCCTGTGGTTTGTAAGATAATGAACGTAAGCAATGCAATCCTGATAGTTTAGTCATTTGTTTACTCCAAGATAACTTTTTAGGTATAGTTTCTTCTGCAGAAATTATAAGCCTCCTAATGCATCTTGATTTCCAACTTATTTATGCTGTAGTGGCTTGGAAAGTCAATAATATAACTGTTCCAGCCTTTCAAAATATAATGTCCATAGGGAAAACCATATGTGTCTTATTCAGGTCAGCAATATAGAAATTTATAAGGGTGAAAATTTTTTTCATACACAGAATAAATTGTAAAATATAGTTGGGAATAAAATTTGGGAGTTTTAAATACAAGGCTATTTATGAAAATACTTAAAAACAATATGCAGAATTTAAATTTAGATTGATTCGACTCATGGGATACAGCATTTCTCAATGAATAATGCCAAAAGTTAGATAGGAAATAACTGGACAATGAGATTTCATACTGGAGTAACCTCCATCCCTGCTGTCTCCAAGTGTCAATGGTGTTTGTGGAAATCTATCTAAACACACAATAATACACAGACACACTCACATATTCTCACACACTGGCTTTGATATCCCATTAATTGTGAAGATGGCACTTCTTTCCTATTTTACCTAAAATTCAATCATGTTTAGCTTCTCTAACTTAGAATTTCAGAAATCACTACCCTTGTCCATAGTGGTAACCAATCCCTAGTCTTTATTCCTTAATACAAAATTTTATTGTTCTATTTCATCAAGTACACTTATGAAAAGCCTTTATCTGTAGTATATTCGCTGAACTTTCACATATATACAGACATTTCTCAAAGGCCTTCAAATATGAATGTCAACTCAACTGGATATACATTTCTGGGGCTTTTCCTTTTCCTCCAAAATTAGCCTGAACCTGCCTCTCTGCTTTCAGGTATTCAGTGTTGATAAGAATAAATCTGAGACCATATGGAACTTTATTTCTTTGTGACATTTCTCCCCAGACTTAAAAAGATGAAAAAACCTAATTTAAATGAAAATATTTTACCAAATATGCACATACCTTTTTATTAATTGTGTCTACCTACTACAATCTATTTTCAGAGGAGGTTAGTTTTCTTCAAGAAGTCTTTATTAGTTCTGTCCCAATTGTTTTCTTTTGATACACAGAAATGCCTATAGTTCTTAGGATAAATCCTTCTTTTTTCTTTACCGTATATATCATCTTGATAATTTGTCTCTTTTTTTCCTATTTATTCTTGAAGAGACTTTCAAGTTTCTTGCCTGAGTTCCTGATTTACTTTTTTCACTGCAGTCTCAATTGATCTTTCATGTGTGCATGTAGGAGGGTGTGTGTGCATGCATGCATGTGCCTCAGAGGTGAGTCCTTCCTTATCTTACTCAGATTCCTTTTTAACTGAGCTTTTTATTTTCCTGTTCAGTGTATTTTCTCCTCAGGTGTCATAATATCTGTTTCTTGTTTCTTACAATATCAACCAATTTTCAGAAGTTGTCTTTTTGCAACAATTCCATAAGTGTAGAGAATGATGTCCTCAGGTCTTTGTTCTATGGAATTTTATAAAAACATAATCCAAGGCGCTTTTTATTTTTTCTTTTCCATTTACTAATCCTTAGTTATAGAGAAAATGCTCTATTTCCAGTGCTGTCTGGCAGTTAGGTTATGCTATATTTATTTATCCCCTCTTTCCATCAATTTTCTGCCTTTTAAATATCTTTCTTAGGCCTATAACTCCTGGTCCATTTCTCCCTTTTGCAATGTAAAGTAACATATTCACAGATTCCAGGGATTAGGGCAGACACATCTTTCGGGGGCCATTATTTGGCTCATGACACACTCTTGCTTTCTGCCCTGGAGCACCTCTGAGGTAATGCAAAAGAACTAGCTCTAAATGTCCCTGCCATGATGTTAAACAAATTCTGTTATAATCTTTTCTGCTGGTAAACATCTTTGTGATCCACTCTTGAATGTGTTCCACCTCATATGAACCAGGTCTTGCAAATCTTCCTTACTTAAGCTGCACTCCTAGTTTGATTATTTATCTGAAGACAAATGATATGGGACAGACTGTGGGGAGGACAAGGACAGCTACAAGAACCCACCTAGCACTCAGGCATGAGCAACCTAGAGATGTGAAAGTGTTAATGCACCATAGTGCAACCATTAACCAATAAAAAATGGCCCATTTCGTTTCTTAGACAGCTAATTCTGTGCTTCATTATTCCTGCTTCTTTTGAAGGTCTCTGAGAAGCAAGTTTCCCATGCAGCGATCAATTTGATAATACCTACTTGTGTGGCTTTTCTACTATTCCCAGTTTCCCACACCTCTTCTCCAGATCACTACCCAATGTAACCTGCTTCCACAAAGTCCTTGTCTCAGGCTCTGCTTTGGGAAATAAAAAGTGACCTTTAAGAGTAAAGTATTAGGAAGGAATTCTAAAATAGATTCACCCACTAGTCAGATATAATAAGGAATCCACTGTTGGTGATAAGTGGGGTGACAATCACTCTGACATGCAGTAACATTACAATTTCCAAGAGTCACACTAGTGATAACTGGGATGAGTTACAGGTAGAAGATGAAGCACAAGCTTACATGGTAGCTGTGCTCCTTGATCAATATGTGGACAATAATAATTATAAGGATTGTATTGATGGATGATTTATTTAAGCCTTAAAAAAGAAAATAATACACTCAGGTTAGCCAACTATCAGCTCAAGGTGCACTATATAGGTCAGAAGGCCAAACTGGAAGAGTTGAAGAGACTCCTGCCTCCTACGGCTTCAGGCAGACTATAATTAAACTTAGTCCCTGATTTAGTTTTAAATGGAGCAGAACTACAAAGGAGGTACTCTGGCATAGACTTGACTTGTTTCATAGCTAAGGCCAGTGATCTTATAAAAAGAGAATTGGGAAGGGGATATTTGGGTGGAGAAGAGTGAAAATTTCAAACCTCCAAATTTCTCATTCAGACTGAAAGAAGGAGCACCTTTCCACCTGCTAAAGGAAAACAACCTGCCTTTGCCTGGAGACTCTGTAAAGACCTCACCTGAGGCAGATGCCTTACAAGGTAATCCTGGTTCTTCTCACAGTTTGTTCCCATCTCATTGTCTTCAGACCAATAACCAGGTTCAACCAGTTCAAGCAGGGAAACACAGTCCCTGCTCCAGGAATAACTGCAAGACCTGATTAATATGAGAGAGAATATGTTCAAGAGTGGATCATAAAGATGTTGGACTAGCAGGGAAGAATAATGTAAGGGGAGAATCTGTTTAACATCATGATTAGAGCATCTGGAGCTAGTTATTTTGTACTGCTTGGACGGATCCTTAAATCTCACATTTTGCAGAACCACACAGTTGCATGTGGAGGGTCAATATATGTTTAGTAAATAAGGCAAATACAAACTTTATAGAGCAATAAAATATTTATAGTTTTATGAATTTTAAAATTATTTGCAAGACTAGTATTATTGTAACCAACTCTTTTGGTAGTGTTATACCTCCAGGCACAAGGCAAAGTTTAGAACTGAAATAGTTTTTGTGTAAATTTTTTTATTTTAAATAATTGGATACAAAAGTATTGGGGTATTCAGACACTGCCTCAATTCTACATTTTGATTACTTTCTATGGAATCTTCAAATCTTGAATTATTTGCCCTTTATTTTTAATATAATTTCTGTTCAAATTCAATTAAGGTATAATCATTGCCTTTGGCTTTCTCTCCTGCCTGCTTAGTGATTTTTAAAACAATACACTTGGGGTCAGCCCGGTGGCACAGTGGTTATGTTTGTGCACTCCACTTTGGCAGCTCGGGGTTTGCAGATTCAGATCCTGGGCACGGAACTACACACCGCTCATCAGGCCATCCTGTGGCAGCATCCCACATACAAAATAGAGGAAGATTGGCACAGCTGTTAGCTCAGGGACAATCTTCCTCAAGCAAAAAGAGGAGGATTGGCAATGGATGTTAGCTCAAGGACAATCTTCCTCACAAAAACCAACTGACAAACAAAAAAAGACAATGCGCTTTATTCACCTTTAAGATTGCAATAGAAAATATAAATCTTTTTGAATATTTACCTTACCATCATTATTACTTGCAGCACAATGCCTGCACGTTCATATAAACGCTTCTTTTTGGCCTATATTACAATGTGAAATTAACTCTGAATCCCACGCTTGTAAGCAGATGTATATAAATATTTGAAATGAATGTCTTCAATGGACTCTGCAAGACAAGATCCCGACCCTTGACTTCCAATTAATTAGTACAAAGGAAGTAAATCTAGACAAACAGACTCCCTACTCCCTATGATAGCTAATTAAAATGCATACTCTGTAGAAGTCACTTGACTCTCAATTACAATTAGATACTCAAGGTTATCAGAACACAGCAAGCAGAAAGCTGAAAGTAATCTTCCCCTATTAGAGGGAACACACCAAGGATGGTTCTATGTGGTAGGAAAAAGTTTCATGTATCATAGCTAGCTGTGATGTTCATTGACTGTACCCACAGGGGCATAGCAATGATTATGTCAGAGCTGATCCTAGGACCCCATCAGCTGTAGTAGGCTCAAGGTTAAAACCTAGTGAACTGTTAAAATTGTTTGTGGACCCCAACAAATATCAACTAGAACAGTGTAAGAAAAAAATAGCTGTCAAGATTTGCCTGTTGCTCTAATGGTGTTGGGTTAATTTTGTCATAAAATTAATGATGCACTTAAAATGAAGAGATTTATGATAGCTGGGAGCACTTCTAATTGAGTTAACCCCACAGAGCAGCTTACAACTCATACAAATCCAAAAAAGAATGATTAACAAGGTGCCCAAATTGTATCCTCCCTCTTTGATGGATTTCTTCAATAGGCTATTAAAATAATTACCTCATTTTTACTTCAAATATTGTCTTTTTAACAGAATGCTTTTTTCCCCATAAGAAGACAGTGTTTTTCAAGAATCCCAAGCTTGATTGTTTCCTTACATTAATCTATGAGTGAAAGGCTTGTTGGGCCTTAGAAGAAAAACCTACTATACTGTATATATTTAAGACACAGTCCCCTTACTTATTTAGTTTCTATTCTTAAAACATAGGATAACTTTGTTTAGCATCACTAGTTGAATTTTAAAAAGGAGTTCATGCATTAAGTCATGTACTGAAGAGACACTGATAAAAAGGTTTACACCTAAAATGCTGAATGTCCTGCATATTTCAGTGGTGTTATTATGACAAGGATGAAGAACAACAGGGCCACTCTGCTTCCTTTGATGGCTATACCTGAGACAAAGATGACAGCTTGAAGATTGTAAGAAGACCTAGTTAAATGTATGTCATTTCTTCTCTACAAAACTCACTTTCATGCAACTAGATTTACGATGTGCCAGTTTCCCATTACAGACCTCTTGGGTGAGACGGAACATAGTTATTGCTGTGTCAGGTTCACTGTGTGGCAAGAGGGAAGTGGCCAGTTCGATTCATCTTCTAGTGTAGATTTCAACACAAGAATATTCAGTTTTGTTTACATGAAATGAGAGACATATCTGGCAAATCATATGTAATATTTTAAAAGATATGTACTCTACATATCCAAACTCTGCACAAAAAGATGAAGAATTTCATATTTTAGACCCTTATAATTGAACATGACTCCTTAAGTAAGCCCATGGCACCTGTTGACCGTTAATTTCAAGGCCCTTGCATTCTCTATCACTTTAATTACCCACTCAGGTAACTATAATGAATAAAGATAATTTATGATTAACAAAACCTTTGTTTTTAAAATGTTATCTATATGGAGTGAATCTTAAATCTACTGTTATATCTTTTTGCATTTTGTATTAAGGTTATTTATGACACGTATAGTTTAACTTAATTATTTTTTCTTGAGACTTAGAGCCCCATTATTTGCTAATCCTAATCCTTTTCTCCAACTCAGTCTCCTTATTGACGCGTCACAACCACACCGGAATCTATATTTCCACTCTCTCTTCTAATTCACTCCTTTTCTTCCTTTCCTACAACTAATGCCTTGCTTATAGTTGTTCCTCCACATCAGTTGAAACATCTTTCCTTCTATATTACCTTCAAGTTCCACTTAAATGCTCATACCATTCTCAAACTTGCCTTATTCATTTACTCCCTCTATTAGTTAGGGTAATGAGAGCTGTTCTAGCAAATAGACCCCCAAATATATCAAATTGCAAATATAATTAGAGCATATATCCATGATTAACAAGTGGCTTTTGTCCACACAGTGACTCATGGACCCAGACTCCTCTCATCACCTGGCTCCTCCATCCCTCAAAGAGTGGTCCTCATACCAGCAGCATCAGCATCACCTGGGAACTTATTAGAGATGCAAATTACAAGGCTGCGTTCTAGATGTACTGAATCAAAAACTATGAGACTGAAGCCCAGACATCTGTTTGCACAAGCCCTCCAGGTGATTCTGATGCATGCTAAAGCCTGAGAATCACTGCTCCACCACCTCATTGTCACCTACATCCAGCCTGTGGTCACTCAAAGAGAGTGTGGGCAAGATCTATACACTTCTCTCTTGTTTTTTTTCTGAGGAAGATTAGCCCTGAGCTAACATCTGTGTCAATCTTTCTCTATTTTGTATGTGGTTCACCACCACACTAAGGCTTGACAAGTGGTGCAGGCCTGCACCCAGAATCGAACCCGAGAGCCTGGGTTGCACAGGACTCAACCACTATGCCATGGGGCTAGCCCCTCTTTTTTTAAAACAATTTATTTAAACTAAAAACACCAAAAGAGTTCACTCGTTTCTCCCATCTCCCACTCCCTTCTCTGGCAACCATCAGTCTATTTTCTAGATCTATGAGCTTGTTTTTATTTTTTTCTTTTCAGATTCTACATATAGGAGAAGTCATATAGTATTTGTCTTTCACTGTCTGACTGATTTCACTTAGCATAATGTCCTCTAGGTCCATCCATGTAGTCACACATAGCAAGATTTCATTCTCTTTTACGTTTAAGTAGTACTTCACTACACATACATATATATATATATATATATATATATATATTGCATTATGTCTATATATATATATACACACTGCGATTCCTTTTTTTTTCTTTTTTGCTTGAGAAAGATTGGCCCTGAGCTCACATCTGTGCCCATCTTTCTCTATTTTATATGTGGGTTGATGCCATAGCATGGCTTAATGAGTGGTGTAGGTCCACACCTGGGATCCAAACCCACTAACCTGAGCTTTTAAGTGGAGCATGCCGAATTTAACCACTACGCCACTGGACCAGACCCTATCACAATTTCTTTATCCATTCATCCATAGACACGTAGGTTGTTTCCATAGCTGGCTATTGTAAATAATGCTGCAATGAGCATGGGGATTCCTACATCCTTTCCAGTTAGTTTTTCCCAGAAGTAGAATTGCTAGTCCATATAGTAGTTTTATTTTTAACTTTTTGAGGAACTTCCATACTGTTTTCCAATATACATTCCCACTAACAGTGCACAAGGGTTCCCTTTTCTCCACATCCTTGTCAACATTGTTAATTTTTGTGTTTTTGATAACAGCCATTCTAACAGGTGTGAGGTGATATCTCATTGTAGTTTTGATTTGCATTTCCCAGATTATTAATGTTGTTGAGCATCTTATCATGTGCCTGCTGGCCATCTGTATGTCTTTGTAAAGATGTCTGTTCAGACCTTATGTCTAGTTTTTAATTGGATCATGTTTTTCTGCTGAGTTGTATGCAATCCTCATATCCTATGCAATCATAATATCCTTGTATGCAATCATAATATCCTTATTTTGGATATTAGCTCCTTATTAGTTATATGATTGTCAAGTATTTCCTCCCATTCAGAAGGTTACCTTTTCATTTTCTTGGTTTTATTTGCTGTGCAGAAGCTTTTTAGTATGATGTAGTTCCACTTTATTTTTGCTTTTATTGCTTTTGCTTTTGGTATCAGAATCAAAAAATCTTCATCAAGACCTATGTCAGAGAGCTTACCATCTACGTTTTCTTCTACGAGTTTTATAGTTTCAGGTCTTATGTTCAATTCTTTAACCCATTTTGAGTTAAGTCAGAAGTATGAACTCTTTTCTGGGTGACACTGATTATCATAGTCCCATGGGACCAGGAATGCAAGCTCCCCTGGCCTCCAGAGCCTGGCAGTCAAGAAGCATCTCCTGGGTGGTAGCCACAAAGACTGAGGCACCAGACGCATGTAAAAGCTCCCTTTCAGGAGATACTGGTACTCTGGAACTTCAGCAAAGGGAGAGGGAGAAGATGGCACCTGCCAGTCTCCGTCCTCGGAGAGTATTCCAGCCAGGCTCTTAGATGGCGTGTGTTAAGTTAGATGACTGCCCCTCAGGCCAACGTTTTGATATAAGCAGGTGAGTCTCCTTCACTTTAAGTCTGGGCACAATCACCTGCCTCTGAGCTGGGCCCTGGGGGAGGTAAGTCTGAGCATGAGGGCCCTGTAAGAGCTGCTTCCTGGATCACTACAATCTTGTGGGTCTCTTGATGCGAGCGAGACCTGTTGTTTTTCAAACTTAGATATTTTGGGGACTTGTATCTCGGATGCAGGTCTTAAAAACTGGTTGCCTAGTGTGGGTTTTGACCGTTTCCCTGCTCGGGGAGAAGCCCCAGGTTTTGAGTTTTCTCCTGGTTGTGGGTCTTGGCACAGGGCTGCTGCTTATGGTGAGATAGTATCCCAGCCTCTCCTACGTGCTTCAGTGTGGTTTTCTTCTAGTTTGCCTAATGTTAGTTGTCACCCAGCCAGCCTTTAGGTTTTTTTAAAGAGGAAGTTGTTTGATACGTAGCTATAGACTCAGTGTGTCCATGGGAGGAGGTAAGTTCAGGATCTTTCTCCCTTGCCATCTTGAACTGGAAATTTAACTGAATTTAATATTGGTGCTTCACCTGGGTTTGGGGATAAAATCATGAAGTAAAATCAAAGATTGTCAGTTCAATGATTCTTTTGTGTGTGTGTGTGCGAGGAAGATTGGCCCTGAGCTAACATATGTTGCCAATCTTCCTCTTTTTGCTTGAGGAAGATTGTCACTGAGCTACCATCTGTGCCTGTTTTTCTCTATTTTATATGGGATGCTGCCACAGTGTGACTTAACCGAGCAGTGCTAGGTCCACCGCCCGGGATCCGAACCTGCAAACCCAAGGCTGCTGAAGTGGAGGGCGAAAACTTAACCACTATGCCACTGGGCTGGCCCCAATTTGATGATTCTTTGAAATTCTAGTTTTGTCTCTGAATGTGATGTGGAAGCACCTCATGGAAAAATATGGCAGTTACTTGTCCTAAAATCAACCCCAACCTATCAGAGCCTTGGGCAAATAAGTCAGCACAATGCATCTGAAAGCAATTTTAGCTCTTTTTGAGTACATTTTTTTATTTATATAAACTCCCAAAGTAACTCATTTCATGGGTTTCTTTTCACAATATGAGGCAACATGTATAATAACTATGTATTAACGTGTAAATTGTGTGTTAGCTAAAATAACTATTTTCAAGTATCCAGAGAATTATTTCAAGAATTCAGTATTTCCACATATTCAACATTACATTCTAGACATAATGTTCCAAACTTCAAAGCCATGTCCAATGTACCTAATCCATCTCCTTGCATGGAAATGAGGCTAACTTACAATGTTTTCCAAAAGAGATATGCAGTTCCTTCAGATTTTATTAATGAAGTTGTGTGTAATGGCGTACTTTTCTCCACTCTTTTCAAGGAATATCTGTTTTGAAAATTTCTATTTTTATTGTAAGAGAGTCTAAGATTTCTTGCAGTATATTTCAGATGAAGTTTGTGAAACACTCATTGATTATAAATCTTTTAAGATTTATATATTTTTTTAGAAGATATCCAAAATGGAGTACAACATTGCTTTGGTTTTCAAGAAGCTTAGTAAAGCCCAGAATGATTCCATGTTGACATTAAAATCACAGATATGGCCAGTTCTTTTAGGCAAATTAAAATTTAGATGCATCACTGAAAAAAATCTGATTCCCTAGAAGTTACATTAAGAACACCTGTGTACATAAAACCTAAGATATGCTGGAACTCAATAACGATTGACAATATGTGAAAATGTGATTGGATGGATAGATGAATAAATAGTCCTTCCAAGTATCCAATATGGATGAGTAAAATCTTAGTTATTTGGGAATGCTGTGACTTAAGATTCCCTAGATTATATTTCAATCATGTATATTAGACTTCATCATAACAGTCAGGATTTTATCCCTGCCCGTGCAAAATATATTGAGATATTGGAAAAGAACAGGTTAAAATGTGTCAGTGTCTGTCAAATTGAAAGAAAACACTTAAATTGACAGCATCATTTCTAGTGAAAATTCACTTTTTATGAACACCTGAAAAAAGATATAATCGTGATTCCTATCAATTCTTGTGAATTTCAAACCTTAATGTGAATAGTTCTTATATCCTCAATTTTCATTACCTCTTCCCTCTCTTTGCTTGCCACCCCACCATACTACCATGGTCATGGCGATGAACCTTCACACCCCACTCTGCTTATTTTATTCAGGGATTATACCAATACTTTGTGGTAGTATCTTCTTAGTTAGTTAGCACTCACTCATATCCGTTTTGGGTTTTCTTTCATTTACTTTATCAGGGTAGTAGTATGCTCATATACTGAAAAAAGAATGGAAAAGGGGAGAGGTTTCAATACATGCTAGGAAAAGATGATCTGGATATGAAGATGGGATTTGGGAACAAGAATGAAGATTTGGATTATCTTTGAGTTTCAATAAGTATAGTTTTCTTGTTATTGCTGTTAATCAAGGGCCCATCAAAATTAACTCTTATATGCAGGTTTTCATGTACCCTCATAACCTTTACCTTTGCTTTCATTCTCTCATACCATTAAGAGACCAAATGAACCTCCTGGCTACCAAAAAGAGTCTGTATCATAACATACTAGTTAAATACCATAACCAGTCAGATTTAGAGTAATTAGTAACTTGGTGATTCACAAAGTAACACAACATTGTCAACAGAGAATTTCTAAACAAAGATTACCTGTTAGATGAGTCCCACCTTGGGCAGGAACAGGCTCTTGCAT
The DNA here is from genome assembly GCF_037783145.1 of Equus przewalskii. Taxonomy (NCBI): domain Eukaryota; kingdom Metazoa; phylum Chordata; class Mammalia; order Perissodactyla; family Equidae; genus Equus; species Equus przewalskii. Next base: position 23,040,810 of record NC_091847.1, on the reverse strand, counting down.
GACTGCCTTGCTCAGTCATCAACTGGCTTCTCTAGAAAATCTTGACCATGGCTCAAAAGCTGAGGCAGACTGACAGCTGGAAGTTTTCATCTAACCATGCTTCTCACAGCTGGGCAGTGAGTTCCTTCTAGAAGTAGGATCTATCTTCGTTTCTGGCACAATAACATTTTTTTGTATCTACTAGATATTTGCTGAGCATCTGATAGGAAATTCAGTATCTATAATTTGTGAAAGAAATAAAACTTGCTAAAACATGCTCAGTACACTTAAAAATGTATAGTTATTTACTTAAGTAGAACATATGCACATACAACTGAAATAATCCCTCCTACACTTTTCCCTAGCTTCTGTCATTTCCACTGAAGGTCTCTCACTACAGGCCTTGCTGCCAATCAGAGGCATCATTGTGTACTCAATTAATTAGTTCTGGGTTTCCATTTAGTTCTATTTCCTATCACAGGATTGTGCTTCCATGTTCTTTCTCCTTAATCCTGATCAGGTGTTAGTACAATACTCCAGGAATATTCCTATTCCTCTAGGAACAGCTATACCTAGACTTTGTATAAGGGCTTTATCTATCTTGATTTTCTCAGGACATCTCCTCTTCCCTGCTCAGGCCTAGAATCTACTTCTGTACCACCTTTCATTTACCGATGAACTTTTATATACTCCCTAGAACTATTACTCCCCTTCTTGACTCCAAATCATTTGAGTGTTCCCCAGGATTCTTTCTTCCAGGTTCTCCCTGACTAAAGAGTGCCCTCAAAGTGACGACTTCCAGAATGCAGTGAAGACTCCAAGCCTCATGAACCCAGTGCCTGTACTCATCCCTTCCCCAGCTCAGCCTCTTAAGTTAATGCTTCCTGGACCCATCAATATGGGGAATTTCCTAAAAAAATATAAATTGTTAGGATTATGTATCTTGGAGGAAAAAAGAAAAATCTTATCTTAAATATGTGTTGGTTGTTAATTGTTTGATTAGATGATGTAAAGGTAATTTTAGACTCATCTTCAATTGTTTTGTTTTCTGTCATTGTTAAACGTTTTTCCCCTAAACAAGATAAAGCAGTTTGTTCATTAATAATTAAACTTCCATCTCATTGAACAAGTCTAAGGAGTAAATAGCCGATTAAAGTAACGCCCTCCATGCTACTGATATAAAAACCCTGGGGGAGATGCATCAGGGAGAACAAGTGTCTGATAGTCAGGGCTGAGCCAGGGAAGCTCTGTGGGAAGTCTGAGCCCAGCCAGGGAAGGGGAAGGAGGAAGGGTGCCTCTTGTTTCTTTGGAGCTGTTGAAAAATATAATTGAATTTATTCAATTATTTTGAATAAAGAGGGTGGCCCACACCCCTTTCCAGTGTGACTTTATAGCACCTCCTGTGAATAGAATGAGGTAGAAGCAATGGTGTACCCATTCTAAGGCTAAGCCTTAAGAAACATTGCACAGGTCTGCATATTTTCTTGGCCTCCTGCCCAGCTGTGTGTCAGGACCTGGTTGAACTTGAGGAAAGATGAGAGACCATGTGGATAAGAGATGTCACTAGCTGAGACTCCCTAGACCAGACAGCTCCCAGCCAAACTAGTGGATGATAAGCCCCATCTACTCAGAACTGACCAGAATTACCCAGCTGAGCCCCATCCAAATTGCAGCCCTACAGTGGCATGAGCTAAGTAAATGGTTGTTGTATTAAGACACAAAGTATTAAGGTGATTTGTTATGCAGAAAAACCTCCCTGATACACACAGTGATATCCAGAATGGTTTAAAAAAGTGTCACTAGCTATAAAATTGTTGCCAGTCACATTGATTCTAAGCAGTATGACTGGTCCATGACTATCTTGCCCTGGCACTTGTAATGGGAGAGTGGGAAGACACAAAATTTGGTTCTTTAACTTTTCTCTCCACTGTATTAATAAATAAGTATGTATACAAATTAATGGTATCCTGGGTGCAGAATTAAATCAGCATGTATGGTTATACTACATACACTCACGCACATAATGTATAATTCTCAGTTTCCATCTAGCTCAATGTCATCTGCAGTACTACCTCAATTAATATATTCCCCTCTCTACTGGCTATGTCATAGGTAGATCTGAAATCTAAATTAAGTCAGCAAGTATCATGAATGAGGTCAAAACATTATGGCCTAGAGAGTTCATGACTAAAGGTGATCAGTAATTACTTCATAGAAATAAAAGGAGAGTGAGGCATCCTGAAAACATGGATAGAATCTCTCCAGGGAAAAAAGAATAAAAGAAAAATATTCAAGACAGAAGGAAGCATTAAAAACCTATAGCACATATTTGAGATATGGTAAGGGAGAAGGGAAGATTTCACGAAGGGGGGTGGTCAGAAAACACAAAATGGTTTAGGAGTCTAGGAATGGAATGCCTCAAGTACCAGTCTGAATTTGTACTTGACTTCAAATTTGTATCTGACTTATACAGAATATGGTGCTCTTAGAAGTTTTTGAACAAGCAAAGGATATGCGTAGAGTTGGTCTTGATAGAACTGAACCATGTGGCAGATGTAGAATAGATTTTAGAGGTTGGAGATGGAATGAGCTATTGCAGTGGTCCAGTGAAGAGTCAATTGGACTAGAGTAATAGCTACGTGTATGGTGAAGAGAGCCTGAAGACTCAGTGAGTGTTGGGACATAGAGTTTTAGTGACTCTCAAAATTTAAATTCTGGTTCTTGATACATTGGTAGACCTCAGACAGAAATACAAAACTGGGATAAAAAGTTGTTTGGAGGGTAATGCTTAGGTCAGTTTGGAATACGGTAAAAAGAATGTCAGTTAGTAATAGGAAAGGTGGTGCTAAATCTTAGGGGATGAGCTGGATCTTAAACGTAATGTTCCTAATATTTACTCATTTCAAAATAGACTAAACTTATTTGAAAATGTATTAATTGGGAAGCAGAACTTTGGGAAAAGGAAAAAAAGAAAGAGAAAATAAAGAATGTCTTTGCAAAATTCATTTCCTAGCTATGAATTTCAATTTGCTTATTTTTTGTTTTGTTTTTTGGAAAGAAATCAAAGAAGGAAAGCGGTATAGGAAGCATGCATATGTGACAAATTTAAAACTGAACATCTGCATACCACAGAAAGGAAAGTGAGAGAAAAATTTGACAAACGTTTCTTGTAGCTCAGGATTTATTATGAGGTGTTTGCAAATTATCTCCCCAATTTTGAATATAAATTACAGAATAACTAATGCACATTTGTTATTGTGTAGTTTTTGTCATCTTATAATTTGAATCTTGGAGCTTATTAACTTTTCTTTCTTATAGAAGCTGATTCAAAGAAGAAAATAACTTGTGAAAAAAGAAACGTTGAATATAAAAAGCATACTCAGTGCTTTGGCTAAAAGGGGCCGATGATAAAAACATAGAAACTGGCTGATCTTTAAGTAGAATTCTTTGTCATGCTAGAAAACAGGTGTAGATATTATATCTATTTATATATCTATATACCTTGTAAGAATTCATGCTCATATATAGCAAATAAATTAAACAATAGCTTTATATTGAGTGAAAGAAAAATGGAATGAAAATGTGAAGGAGCAAAATAGCAGCCTTTTTCTACATTTCTAAAATATACTATCAAAGTCAAATGGTTTGGAAGAAAAACTCATAGAATGATGTATGCTATCCAGTTACATCAGAAAACTATAGAGCAAAGTGTCAAGCTAGAAAAAAATAAAATTGGTATTTAAATGTAACAATTGTAACCAGAATTTGATGAATATGAATATATTCCTACTATTCAGTTTTTATTTTCTCAGTCAGTGACCTAGAAAATGCTAAAATGATAGGTTCTAGGCAAAGTGTGGTAGGGAAAAAAAAAACCCAAAAACATCTAACTACCTTCAGAGCTCTGGCTTTGAATTACCAACATATCAGAGATGCTTATTTCAGATGTGGCACTTTCAAAAAATAAAATACTGGAGAGTTTGAAGTAGAAAAAGAAAGAAAAGGAAAAAGCTCTGTATCCAAAGAGGACACATTTTGTTACCTGTGAGTTTGTTAACCGTGTGTGGTTTTGATGCGGTTTCTGTGGTGGCTTTAGGTAAGGTGAATGCTGTGAAACCACTCCTCACAGCTGACTCATCCATATGCTTCTTCATTGGACAGGCAATCTGGGGTTCACTGTAGTTATACTGTAAAAACTGCTGATATAGTCTCTCATCTCAAGGAATTAGCTATAAAGACAATGAACGAGAAAGCAAATAGATAATTATGAATTGTGGTAAACACTGTATGTGATAGAGATCTCCAGAGAAAAGTGGGATTGAGGGGGTCTATATTTAGACATTATGGTTTGAGAATGCCTCAATGAGTGGGTATTAGTTAAGCTGAAACCTAAAAGATGACAAGGAGCCTCAAGGCAATCCATGGGAAAGAAAAGCCCAGGCAGAGTGAATAGCTTGCCCAAGGGTCATGAAATATGAATAAATTTAGTGTGTTTGAAGACACAAAAGAAGATCAAAATGCCTGGAACATTGAGAGTTACAAAGAGGTCTAAAATAAGCTCACAGAGGGGCCAGATCTACTGTCTCTATTAGTCAACAGTCTACTATTGCTGTGTAACAAATGCCCTCAGAAACCTTGGCAGCAAAAAATAATGAGCATTTATTTCTAATAAGTATTAGTTCAGTTTCTGCTTCAGACTGGCAGTGGGCAGGGATCTGCTCCTGTGTCCATCTGGAACGTGTTGTTTGCATGGCATAAGAAGAAAATCCATCGTACAAGCACATTTTAAAGTCCACCGTAGAAGCACATTTTAAACCTTTGTTTGCAAAATGATGGTAACCTTGCCTGGGCCAAAACAAGTCAGATGGCAAGCACAGAGGCAAGCAATGGAGAAGAGAAGCTTTGGTAAGAGGAACTTTACAGATGCTTTGCGAAGAGCAACAACCATGTCTCATATACTGCTGTAATGTATATTCATAACATGTTGCCTTACATATAGTAGAAACTCAAGATATAGTCTAAGACATTCAAAAATGGGGGAAAATATAATGCAAGATATCAGCAGCATTGGTTTCTGTAGTCCCCTCACCAGTGAGAAAGTGCCTGGGGCCTTTGTAGTATAGCAGAATGGCTGATCAAGAGCTTTGGCAGCTGACAGTCCTGAAGTGTCAGTCACCTGCATAGACATCATCAAGCATAAGCAAGGCAGGAATTTCAGTAGCCACTGGAAGTACAACAGTTATATTATGTAAATAACTTACATATTTAACATGATTTCATCACTTTATTATTATCCTTCTGGCAAATATCCCTTTTTCTTTTTCTCCTTTCTCTCCTTTCCTCCTCCTTGCCCTCTTTCTTCTACTTCTTCATTATTCCATTAAGAAATTTTGAAGATTTATTTCCTGAGTTCAGAACTGATTGTATCCTATGATTCAATCAGTTTAGGTTTCTGCTCTAAGGGTTAGGCTAAGTAAATATAGACAAAATGCTTTGATCAGTGTCAGTCCATAGTATGTGCTATATTTGGCCTATAAAACATATCATTGTGATAACCACAAATAGAGAGGAATGAGAAACCTTACTAATTTTGAATAGGATGGAGCTAGTGACTGGGAACAATCCAGAATAGAATTCTTAAGTATCTAACTCATGAGTTGCATGGACTGAGATAAGTGATGGTGTTGTATTCTGCAATGTAGCTTACTTGGCTTACTTGTATATATGTAGCTTATATTCAGAGAGCTCCTCAAAGTGTAATGAACTTTTTACACTTCAAATTCCTCATAGAGATTATCTGAGATGAGCAGTCAGGAAAGGCACCCAAGAGCCAGGCTCTACACTTCGAGAAAAATCCTTCTATGTGATATCAGTGGAGTTTATTAATAATAGAAGAATGATCTTTGGAGCCTATGTTTACCAGAAGCTGTGAAATTTTTAAAGTTTTCACTTAAAAGCACAGGTGGCCAAATTAAGACAACAGACCTATGTACTACTCTGATGGAAGGCTCCCCAAGGTATCTAATCCACTGCTATGACCCAAATGTATTGAAATAACAACAAAAAACCACGCTGATTTAATTCGGGTGTTCACTCACTTCCCCGTGAGTGAAACTTCCAGTACAGAAAATGACATGTCTTGACGGTCATCAGTTGTATAAATGTCTCAAGGAAGTATAGTTGAGGGCAGTGGCCAGATGGAGCATGATTAGAAAAAAAGAGAGAATTCAAGCCAGGAATCAGAAAAATCTTTTCTGGAAATTTAAACGTAGGTGGAACTGTGGGAACATTTATTCTATGAGTCATAGAGACTGCAAATGCTGGAAGTTTTTGTAGTTTTGGCTGATCTACGATAGTCTCCTTTGTCATAGATTTTTTGTTTCTTTTTAATCAGTACCATAATTTGTGGATGATGGTTTTCATCTGACAATTGGTCATTCACACATGTTTAATTAATCCTGGCAGGTTTGATGTTATTCTGAGTCAAATCATCAAAAATTACACATTTTCTTGGAAACAAACAAGATTTCCCCAGCTTTAAAGATTGATGGTTTATATTTAGCTACCAAACCCACAGGAAGAGTTATTAAACCCCAAAAGCAGTTGGCATTTATTAATTTATAAAAAATTATTACTGACCTATACCTGTTGATTTTTTCAGAAGAAAACAGACCTTTTTTTTTTTAAAGAACATGTACTTAGTGTACACAATATCTATTACCAATTTAAAAGTTTGTGGGCAACATTATTCTAAGAATGTGATTGAGCTATCTACTGATATTCAGAGAATTCAGCACATTCTGCATTTCTATTTCCTAACATGAATAAACAAATACATTAGCTAGCAAATGTTAATGACCATTCACAATAAATAGAATTCATAGATAAAATCTGCATTAAAAGATCATTAGCATTGGGGATTGAAAACACAAAGCTATGGAAATGAGTTTCAAAAGCCTAATTCTCTCATTCTATCTTCTCAGTTAGATATGTACCTCAAGATATAAATGAATCCAGAGGGCAATTTTAGTGGCATATGGAGTAACATATTCCTTTTCTGTGTTTGTAATTAGAGAAAAGGAATTTGAGATTACAGCCCCAGTACTGGTTTAAGCCTCGTGGACATTTTCTGAGCTTCCTCAATAACAGAACAACAGCCTTGGATGAGTCCTTTACCAGATGCCAAATGAGCACACTACAAAGCACTACTGCTTTGCTCTCAGGTCAAGTCTGCCTTTGGTTTGGGATGGTATCATACAATTTTTCTAATTTTCTTTCTCTCTCTGTCTTTGTCTGTTTCCACCTCTCTCTCTTTTCCTGTCTCTTTCTCTCTCACTCTCTTTCCCAACCTTTCTGATTAATTTTATAAAACTATTCATTAGTCCAGAATTGCCTACAGTTTCTCACATACTCTGTCCACATACTGCTTCTCCAGCTCTTCTGTCAACGTGAGCTCTCTTTATCAACCAATTAATTCCTTTTTGTCTAACTCCGACTGACTTCTATTGCTTCTATCTGAGTCTTCATCAGTACGTTACATTTCTGCTGAAGTTCCTCTTGTTTGGTGAAAACCTTAAAGTACTCACTTTTTCAGGATGAAGGGAAATGTTGGTGAGTCCATGGGTGAACGTGAGGAGAAGTCTTGGTACATACAGATCTTGTGCTGACCATTGTCTTATAAGAGCCACCATGGAAATTTTAATATTCTAATAGCTGCTCATGCATTTTGGAAGTAAGCTAGAAAATATCTTCATTTTCAGGGGTATTATGATAAAATGGTTAGATATTTTTCTTATTTTTTTCACCAAAACACATTTTCATATTTTGCCTTTGTTTGGAATGCTGAAAACTGTTGTGGAGATGGGGCCGGCCCAGTGGCTGACTGGTTGAAGTTCCACACTCTCTACTTCGGAGGCCGAGGTTCACAGGTTTAAATCCCAGGTGCAGACTTATCCACTCATCAGCCATGCTGTGGAGGAATCTCACATACAAAAAATAGAGGAAGATTGGCACAGAAGTTAGCTCAGAGCTAATCTTCCTCATGCAAAAGAAAAAACAAAAAGAGGAAGATTGACAACATGTGTTGGCTCAGGGTGAGTCTTCTTCACCAAACCAAACCAAACCAAACCAAACCAAACCAAACAAAAATAAATAAATGAAAAAGAAATAAAGAGGTTCCTTCTACAAAAAACAACAACAAAAAAATGAGAATGGACAATCTGAATGGAAACGTCTTTTTCTCACCCAGGTATGGAGATTTTTGCTAGAGTTTCTCCCCCTTGGTTTTCTAGGATTAAGTACTGTTATAGTCCTGTGTATAAAAAGCATCTTCTGTGTTAGCTCAGGGACAATCTTCCTCAAGCAAAAAGAGGAAGACTGGCAATGGGTGTTATCTCAGGGCCAGTCTTCCTCACCAAAAACAGCAACAGCAGCAAAAGAATCTTCTGTGCTGATATTTTCAGTCCTTTTTGTTTTAGGACATTCTGCCTTCACCTTTCTTACAAAAGATATATGAGGTTTATGTAAATGTTATTTGGTTGATATTGAAATACTAGATATGGAGAACTCAAGAAACATCTCTGATGGCAAATGTGAGCACTTCTGAAAGCCGTCTGGAAACATTTCAGTGATCCTGAGTAGAGGCTCTAAGTCCCAACAGTGGGGAAGCCAATTTTTGGGTTTTATATGCCACCTGGTAAACAGAATCCTTTTGATCTGGCTCTTTCCACTTCCCTGATGCTGCTGGTAGACCTCGGGCGGTCAGTAATCCTTCATCATCCCTGTCTTCTCTATGTTTCTGTGTGATCTCAGAAAGGAAACTTCTAAGAAAGGATGAGATAACTAACACTTACCTATTTACGTGGGTCATAGGCAGAGCATGCTACTGCTCCCTTCTCCTCCCTCGTGTGGGTGTTTACCAACCACTAGGGTCCTGTGAGCCTTCAATGAGCAAACATATCAGAGTGCTCAGCGCTTGGAGCAACTGGTCTATCTTTTATTCAGCAAATATTTACTGAGCTTATACATGTGTCAGCACTGTTATTGTTGCTGTGGGTACAGCATCAAACAAAACTTATTTCCCTCCTCTGTGTCTCCTTCCATTCCAGTGAAGAAGAAAGGCAATAAACCAGGAAGACAGGTAAAGCAGCGTACGTAAATATTGATGGGGGTGTTATATGAGATAAGGTGGCCAGGGAAGGCCTCTATGGGGAAACGACATTTAAAAAAGATTTGAATCCAGTGAGGCTATGAGTCATGTTAGCATATGTGGGGGTGGTGTGGGTGGGAGGATGCTCCAGGCTTGGTGACAGGAGGCGCAAAAGTAGGACAGAGGGTATGATTGTCTATTTGGCAAGCACAGAAGGCCACAGGGCAGAGATGGAGTGAGAAAGTGGGAGACATGTAAGAACTGAGAGGGAGGAGGTCTGTGACCAGATCTTGTAGACTCTATGGGCCCTATGAAGGGTTTAATTGTGTCTTAAGACTAACAAATACTATGTCACAAATATAAAAAATAAATTTATTATGATTATAGCATTAATAGTTTAGACATATGCCTAAGTGAAAATGTTATGATTAAACATTGAAATTAGCTTCTTTTTTTGGTCATCAGTTTTAGGTAATGATATGATTTTATATATTTTATACATCTATAAATAGCATGAAAATTTATATATATGTAGATAGCATGAACATTCTTCTGAAGCGTCCTTGCGTGTATTTTAGCCAGGAAAACCAGCAACCTGACCTGCAGTGAATGTGAATGAATAATCACAAAGAAAACTCCTAGATTGAGGCATTTCTTAAGGTCACATCCAGCATTATTTTTGAATATGAAATGCATTTGAAATGCCCTTTAGAGACTGTCTCTTTAATCCAAAGAAAACAAAAAATACATATTTGTGTTGGTACTTTTAGTGGGCATTAACCTTCAGGGAATTGAAAGAGGATGGGGAACGAAGAGGCATTTTATGTGAAATTAAATGTATTCAGCTCATTAGATGGTAGACATTCTACCCACTCTTTTTTTAGTATAACTTTTCCTCCATCTTAAAATAGTCTGGCTTAAAAACTCTGTAAATACAGGTAGATATCTTGGTCCCACAGAAACATAAAATAAATATGGATTTGCTCCCAAAATATATGCTGTTTTTTCCCTAAGTTATATTAACTAAAAAACATCAGGCTTTGGGGTTACTGAAAAGTTGTCTAAAATCAGTACCCTTGGCCTTGCCTAGTCTAATACAAGGTGATGTCAAGCTTAGAGTTTAGAGAGAAATGGCTCCACTAATTAAATGTCTCCCAGAACAATGACTTTTCTTGTCAAAGAGATGATACCTTACTCTGGATGGGGGACATGCTAAATACCAACCTTACACAAGGAGGAATTTCTTTAAGTTCTAACCTGCAGATTTCATGGGCATGAATTCTGCCAAAATTGTAGATATTATCCCAAATGTTATAAACTTCTATAGCACAGGTATGAGCAACTGTGTCGCGGCCTCCTCAGCATCTGCTGATGCCAACACCTCTCTCGTCTCTCCCTCTTTCTCCACGCCCCCGAAGCAGCTCCCTGATTAGCTGCCACTAAAAGTTTTCTCTGGAAATCTTTTCATTTGAAACTTACCTTGTAAAGCAATTATAGTTATTATAATGCTAACTATGACACAATTTAGTGCTACAAGTGACAGTATTTAATTTGGAGCATCAGAAAACAGAAGTCAGAGTGGACACACACTGTCAAGAAAAGCAGTCTGGGGCTTCTGGGGTTTCTTCAAGGCTGTAGAACCTCTAACAGGGACCTTCTGTTGTTAAAGGTGGAAAGTACTTTTATTCTAGTCTCTGGACATTACAAAATGCAGATGGAATTCTAGAGCCTTTTCTAATGTGAAAACCACTCTTGGAATAAAAAAAGTAGGGCATCTCAAGTCAGAAACAAAGAAAATGACTTTGAAGAAGACATTTAGAACATGGCCCTTTGGGGCAGGTGTTAGCCTCCTGTCTGGAAAGATATTTTCAGTAGCCATAAGGAGAGATTTGTGGTTAAAAATGAAATATAAGAAAGTAATCTAAAAAATACTTCTGTAGTACATATATGACCAAATGTGCTATGAGTTTACTAAGTGTGCATACAATTTCTCTGTTTTCTCTACAAATTCCCTAATTTATAAATTCTCTATGAAACATCACTTCAGTTAGTTTACTGTAGCTATGCGTAAATGTGATCTGAAAGCACTTCCTAGTGTCTATGTAAACTTTGGTCTTTTTGGACCTCCCACTGTTTCAGACATGAATACTGGCTATTCCAGTTTGAATATTGCTGTATATTGAAAGGTTAAAGGGGTAAACATATACCCATCCTGAGGGTTAACTGATTCTGATCTTCTTTTCCTTGAAATGATCGTTGGAGTAGCATACGTGTGATAGAGCAGACACATTTAAAAAGAACCCAGTAGAAATAAGTCCTTTTGCACTTTCTCAAATTAGAAGTGCAGTTCTCAGCTGCATAAAAATGTAAAATATGACTTTAAATTACAGCCCTGTTTTATTGTTACATAGCCCAAGTGCTGTTCTGCACATAAAAGAAAGTCCATAATTATTATAATTGCTTGTCATCATCAGATGCTTTATAATCATTAGTTGCTATATGAATTATAAACATGTTGATGAAACGAATAGTCCCCATTAACATCATGGTCAATGGTAAGTTTCTCATAGTTAATGAAGTTTGTAAAAAAGAAATTCATGAATTTCCTCTTAGGAACTTGCTTTTTATTGGTCTTTTAAAATGTCTTGTAAATGCTATTATTAGAGGATAATGATAGTATGAGGGGAAAAAAAGACAGTCTGAGCAATGCGTGTTTGAATCAGTAAAACCTATGTAGTTGTGCCTAATAACAGGTTGTAAATGGCCTTTGTATGGAATATTTCCTTTGATTATGTTGTTCTTCGTCAGTTCACCAGAACAGAAATGGGGAAAAATCAACCTGGCAAGACTAGAGCTGAGTTTTTAATATTCCTTGTATAGAAACCCTGAGCTGCTCAGGAAAACGATACTTTCTAATATGCAGAAACCAAGTACAAGTTTCCTCTGAAACAGCAATTGGAAGGTTGAATTAATGTTACAGGATGCTGGTGTCAGAGGACAATGATATTTCTGGTGCACTGCCTATGTGCCAGATACTATGTTAAGTAATTTATATTAACTATCATATTCAATCATCTGTTTATAGAAGAGGATGCTGGAGTTTAGAGAAGTGAGGTCAATGTCCCAGGCAGAGCTGTGATTGAACTCAGGCATTGTGACTCTGAAACTATATTCTTCCGCCTCCCCAAAATTATAAAAATATGATGGCAGTATTTATTTAAAGATTTCCCATGCTAAACATTTGTATGTTACTTACTCTTTGTAACAAAAAATATACCTTATAACTATGCATCATAGTTTATTAGATTTTCTGTTTCTTGACAGCAGAGATTCAGTGTTAGGTATATGTGTCTCCCATAATGCCTTGCAACGACTCCTAGGTGTTGAATAAATACATATGAAACATATAAGTCATGTATATATTCACTCCGTGTCATGAGAAAAAAAAGTGACTTTATGCATTTGATAGCTTAATAGGAATAATTATACAATAAACTCTGCATTCCTTTTGTCGCTTGCCTCTGAATTTTATTTGAATTGTTATTTTTGCTTATTAAACCCTAAAAGTGTGCCATCCAAACATCTTTCTACTATTATCATATTACAATCATAAGGCACACAATCTCTGTTTTATGTAACAAATTTAAATACATTTTGTATATTCAGAAAGAAAGACAATTATACTTCACTCCAAACAAATCCAAGATAACAGAATTTATAAAACCTTCTCAGTTCCTTTCTAATGATATCATTGCAAACAGATTAAAAGCAACAGTAATAAAACAGAAGGCTTTTAGGTTTTCTCACTTAGTTCATTTTATGAGAGGCCATGATAGTAATCAAAACAGAGTGAATTAAAAGTCCTTGGATTTGAAAGGAAAACACTTTTAGTTGCTTTTGACAAAATATCCTTATGAACTATAGTTTCTCACTATATGTTGATATATTTTGAGAAAATAATGTCTCAGTATTCAGAACTTGCTAATTACTGAAATTCTTAAATACTGATTAACTTACTTTACTACCCACATTTAAAGAATTCCATGCACATGTTCAACTTTAACTAAAGTCTAGTAAATTCTGTTTTGAATTTTTTATCATTTCATTTCTTTTCTTCATCCTCCACAAAAAAAAAATAATACTCTTTCTTCATTTTACTTTTCATTTGACACATTTTCTTTCTCTTAACCTTCATCATGTTCTCTGTTTTGCATTTTTCTGTTGCTGTTCTCCATCTTAAATAGCAAATTTATTTAAATTCCAAGGATGTCCCTATGCAACATGCTGTTCTCATTGGATGCTGTTGATGTAGTTGTACCTAAATGGCCACACTGATTTCTTCAACAGGCATTCACTGTTGTCTTCTAGGCGCTGTTGCTAGAGCAATGAAGAGAACAAGCTCTCCGACCTTTTCCAGTCAATAAACTAATAATAAATAGATATAAATTTATTGTTAATTAATGATACATACCATAACGAAAACAGAAGCAAGGTAGGGTGATAGAGATTGATAAAGAAAGAAGAGGCTGTTTAGTGATAAGAGAAGGCTTATCTGAGGAGGTAAAATATGAGCAGAGGCATAAATTAACTGAAGGATAAAGCCATGCAAATATCAAGAGGAAAACATTCTAGAAGAGGGAGCAGCAGGTACAAAGAACCTGAGGCAGGAGTGAGCTCAGAAGAAGCCTGCAACTACAGTGGGGTAACAAGGGGAGAGTGGTAGATATGAAGTGGAAGAAGAAGATGTGGGCTAGATCATGGAAGCCTTTTGGTTTTGTTCTGTGATGGGAAGGGTATGGAAGATTTCAAGCAGAGTAGTGATAGGAGTCCACTAAACTTATGAAAGGATTACGTTGGCTGTTACATACAGAAATGAACTTGGGGGGTAAGAATATATACAGAGAATAGCAGAGGAGGTGAAAAGTAGCTGGATTTGGAACATATCTTTTAAGGTAGAGCTGATATAACTTTCTAACCAATTGGGTGTGGAGCGTAGGAAATATAAAAAGATGCCACAACCCAACTGCACTGTAATATAGAAACTCAAAGATGAAACATTGATTTGGCATCAGAGAAGGTACCCTTTTAATAGCAGAAGTTATTAGAAGCACTTGTTGACTTGCAAACATGATTTGCAGTGGAGATGTAGCATGAAACAAACAGTGAGGAACATTTCCAGTGGCACTGGGTTCTGTTCCTAAAATAAGCAAGATGGTTACAGGAAGGTGAAGCAGGGGAATTAGAAAAAGGGAGGTAATTTCAGGAACATGGTGTTTCTTCTCACCAAGGACTAACCTATGGAATGGAAGGAAGACAGCAAGATGGAAAAGGGAGGAAAGTAATCTACCTACCCCCCACATTCCATTCTCAGCAGGTATCGCCAAGCATTCTTTGCTGTAGTCCTTATTATATTAGCAATACTAATACTATTTCTCTGTTACCTAAGGCTTTAATAAGTTCTACAGATTGGCCTAGGGATATACTCACAGCTGTTAAACATTCTCTCCATGGAGAAATCCATGCTGAGTTCTAAAAAGCTTACTTACAAACAAACTTTGTAAGGACATCTGTCTGTAAACTTCGATCTGCATATACTGAGTTCACACTGTGAACTTATTCCCTAGCACATTCATATTTACAGCCACAAGCAAGGGCCTGCATTAGAACTGCCACCATGGGAAGAATTGATTTCCTGCACAGGGATGGGAGTATAGTTTTCTTACATATGACTTATGTATTTCCGTGATTGCAATTTTAGTCAAACTATAATGTTAAAAGGAGTGGTTCTGTAGAAGACTATTTGATATTACATTTGCTAGTAAGAAAGAAGGACCTAGTTGTCACAAAATCTGGTATCCCACACAGGTCTTCTCCTTCTAAATCTGGCCCTTCTCCCACTATCCTCCACTGTTTTTCTAGAAAATCCCTTTAAGAGTTATATCAGAAGAGAAATTGTAACAAAGGAGAAGGTTCAGAAAGAACAAACATGAAAAGAGAATTACATAGAAACAATCTTCTTCAATCACTCTACAAAAAGGTGGTCTCCACAAGAACAAAGGATACATAGTGAGTCCATCAGATTGGGTTCTCATTGGAGCGTGGAATGGGGCGCAATGGGATAAAAAGGCATGAGTGAATAAATAATTCATAAATTATAAAAACAAGTCTGTGCCTTACACATCAAAATCATGATGATGATGCCATGAACTGAGGCATCTGCTTCTGAGGTTCAAAACAACCACCAGCACC
Source organism: Equus przewalskii (assembly GCF_037783145.1). NCBI lineage: Eukaryota > Metazoa > Chordata > Mammalia > Perissodactyla > Equidae > Equus > Equus przewalskii. The sequence goes on along the minus strand of NC_091847.1, from coordinate 23,025,434 downwards.
ACCACCGAGTTGATACAAAACTTTGAAAGTTGAAATGCATTTTCCCTAAGACACAAATTTTTACTACACCTTTAAAGACCTTATGTTGGGCAATCTATTTACCTACTTCCTGATATCCTCTAAATCCCTGTTCCTTCTTTCCCCTCCAGCCAGGAGAATCTGCCTGTATACCATAAGGCTAACGCCCTCCGCCCTCCGCCCTCCACTCTCATTTCTAAAGGTTCTTAAGTCAGAGTTGCTTCTTACATGTGTATCCTCCCTCTATGGTTCCTGACTACACATTGTTGCCCATTTTATTTTAGAGTTATATTTATATAATATGAACATAGCTGGGATCCATGGGAGAGAGCCCAGAATGCATCTAATTTGGACTTCAAGTTGCTTTTTGCAACGTTCTTAAAATAATATACACTGTTAATTTTTCTCAAAAGAAAGGAGACCTTTCTGTGCAAGTTGGATATGTTGATTAGGAAGCAAAAAAGAGAAAGAGAGAGATGCCAAGAAAAACATGCTATTTTAACATCAAGCAACACAAAAGAGACTTGGGGTTATTTCCAGCTTAAAGTTGGAGGCTACAGTTGGACCAAAACTCTAGGAGGCCAGATGCTCAACTCAATCTTTTTTTTTTCAATTGAGGTGAAATACATATAACATAAAATTAATTATTTTAAGTGAACCATCCAGTGACATTTCATACATTCATAGTGTCATGCAACCACCACCACTATCAAGTCTTAAAACATTCTCATAACCCAAAATGAAGCCCATACCCATTAAGCAGTCTCTCCCCTCTTTCCTCTCCCCTTCTCCCTGGCAAACATCAACCTCGTTCTGTCTCTATAGATTTACCCATGCTGGATATTTCATATAGGTGGAATAATACAATATGTGTCTGGCTTCTTTCACTTAGTATAAATATTTTGGAAGATCATCCATGTTGTAGCATGGATCAGCACCTTATTCCTTTTCTTTTGGCTCCATAATATTCCGCTGTAGGTATATAGCACAAGTTGTTTATTCATTCATCCATTGAAACTTAATGTTATCTTACTCAAAAACCACCTGGAAATGAAACTGTATCCATTGATAGACTTACTAACAAGGGATTAACTAAGACTGTATTTCCTCAAACACAGCCAATTGATCAGGGAGATTTTTCTTCAACACATATAAATGTTCTCAACTACTCTATTTCTTTTATTCAGAGATTTTCTCATAGGCATCAAGTATGATCTCTTCTACTGTCCTTTCAGTACATAATGCTCAGTTATCATTGTTTCTGATAATTTTCAGTGAGTGTTAACCGCTCAGAATTGTGCCTCAGAGAAGTTTTTTACGTATCTAGAAGGTTCTCATTTCCTCCTGTTTTCTTTTTTCTATTTTCTTTTTGGTGTTAAAGAGCAGGCTGGCATTAAGATGCCAAAGGATAAAAATATCAACAACAACTAAAATGTTTCTAGGCTCCACACTTTTAACCTCTTAAAAATTTAGTTTCCCTTTCCTCTTGTGGCTTCAAATTTACAGACTTGGAAAATGATAGAGAGGTATTGATTTTTTTTGTACCTTTATATGTGTGTGGTTCGTTTTATGCTGAATACATCTCCTGATATTGGAAATGATCCAGGAATTATTATTTGCAGAGAAACAGCTTGTCTCTCTGCTGTAGAATCAAGCTGAATTAGGGATAAATAATAGCATGGTGTAGCGGAGAGAAGCCAGATAGAGCAATCGCAGACCTGACTTCAGTTCTAACTCTGCTCATCACTTTCACTGCTTCTCCTCCAGGGGACGCACTCTCCTTCTCATTAAAATAAATGAGGCTTAAAAGTTTTCCTAAAAGATGCTAATACATTTTAAATGTTAGAAAAAGTTTTCACATTCAAATAATATAGGAAAATACTGGTTTCAAAGATGAGAAAACCTTCTTTTTAACACTTTTTTCAACTTTATGAATGACCATTGTTAATCTCTAAAGACAGACTCTGTGGCCTTTCTCAAACATATTTGATAATGAAAACATGTTTTTAAAAGAAACACCTAATGGGAATACTATTCATCAGAAAAGAAATTGAGATAGTCTCTAAAATCCTCTAAAAGCCTGAAAGGTAGTTTCATAGTGTAGTGGTTAGCACATATGCTTTATGTGTAGAAGGTTCTAGGTTTGAGCCTCAGTGGAACCATGAAGTGGCAAGTAACCCTCTTAGGGATATTAAGAGTCTAAGCACTGATGAATAGCAAAATGTATCTTGTCATAAATGTGAGGAAACATTTCTTGAAAATAAAAATTATGACTTTCATTTTTAAATTTTGAATTTGGATTTTTGTCTCCTCCCTATTAGTGAAGTGAAAGTGTAAGATCTTGCCAACAAAGAACGATATGGTATTATTGGCTACTGTCTAAGAGCAGAAAGGTTATAGGAGTAGTAAAATAAAAACGGCTAACCAGGAAGAGGAAATTACTGAATCCTTCTAGTGGCAAACATCAGGACGTTAGAAACTAAACAAACTCTCTCCCTTTCATTTTGTCAAGAATTAATCACATACATGTCTACACATGGACAACTGGCATACAGACAAACTGAACTGGTGATATTACTGAATGCTGATGATACTGAAATTATCAGGATGTAGCATTTAGTGTTTCACTGTCCCTGAACTGCAGCTATAAATTCCCCATCATCTCCTCCATTCATTAATGGAGATCATTATCTCCCAATTTATGATTTTCATAAATCAATATTTATTCAGTGCCAAGAGACATGGCATGAAGTGCTGGTGCTTTAAAAACACTGACTTAACGGAGACAGCAATTCCTGCCCTCTGTAAATCTGCAATTTAGAAGAGCACATAAGAGACAGCGAAGGTCTGATTAAAATTTTCCAGTAAATTTTGGCACTAAGAACTAAGGGCAGAGGTTTGTAATTTGCAGCAAAAACATTCTTTCATCCCATGGTTAAATTCACCCAGTTACTCAGGGTGTCAAGGTAGCAGGTTGCTAAATGAAACAGAACCCACCCTCTCAATTTCTAATAAGAGTTAATAAATATAACCAATGTAGAATTCAAAAAGTACTCTTTATGAACAAGAGGATGTATTCCTATTGCGTTTACAGATGAAAATAGCATAGGAGTTTTTTCTATATCAACTAGTTGAATTAGGATTTCCAGAAAACCAAAGTCGAGAATTCAGGTAAATAATTCAACAAACACAAATAAATGAACAAAGAAAGTCGATGTAATAATCAAGCATAAATGCACACAAAAGGACCACTAAGACACAAATGTCTTCTGTTGTCCTTCATCAATTAAGAAATCCATTGTATTCAAAATATTTTATGTACTTTCTGTCTGGGGAAACCAGATACCAACATATGACCGGAGGGTCTCTGGGAGCTGAGCCAGTATCTTGGGGAGGTGGGGTGGGGAAGACTCCATCTGATGGAGATTTCTTCACCACTATGCTTACTGATAGTAAATGAGTAGAAAATACATTTTCTTTTGGGATGAGTGAGATCAAATAAAGGCAAGGGAAGGATTCTTTTCATTTCTTTGTATTTTTCAGCTTTAAATATAAATTTGAGTAATTTCAAGGCAACATATTCTTTTTGCTTACAGCACGTATTTGGAATCCAGTGGTTAGCATCTGTCCAGGGTAGTATGAGTTTCCTGTTAGAGAAGAATTGAGCAGTAAGGACAACCCATAATAGTGACACGATGGCCCAGTCCTGATTGTCATAGCAGGATTTGCTTCCTGGTTAGCAAAGCCATGCAAATTCCATGATACCCTGGATCAGAACAAAGCTGCTTCAGCTCCCCAAACTCGTGTAATTTCTTGCCCTTATAGCTCCATCTCTACCCTAAACACCTGTAAGCAGTCCTTTTGCAGGACAGGACCCTTCTCAGCCCTCTATAAACCAGGTGAATGCTTCTTTAAGGTATTTCAGACATTTTATTTTCAAACATTTTGCAGAAATCTGTAATCCCTGAGTACCAAAAAATATCATCAAAGATTATCCCCACAACTAGTATATTTTGAGTGCCTACTTTGTGTCAAATATTGTTCTAGAAACTGAAGGTACAGCAATAAGCAAAATAGACAAGGATCCATAGTCTCATGGAGCTTAAAATAATAGGAATGGACAAATGATAATCAGTTAAATGAATATCTATACATATCAGATGGTAATCAGTTTTGTGAAAACGAGAGAGAAAGCTGGAGAGAGATGAATGGTTGGCCTGGAGCGGACGCTGTTTTAAACAGGGTGACTGGAGAAGATTCCCTAAAGTAGCATATGTAGAACAAAGGCTGATGGTTATGAGGGAGAGAGCCAGGCTGGTTTTTGGGGAGAGGAGGATAAAGATATGAGACAAAGGGCATAAATGAATTGGTCCTGGTGGTCTCCTGCCAGATAGTGGTGAGGGTGGGAGGGGTGTGATTCTTGCCAGGAGTATTCAGAACTGGTTATTCTCGAGAAATTCTAAACTGTGAGAACTGAACAGCTCTGTGGGCATGGCTTTCCATCGTTCCTTACCTTTAACCTCATAGAGGCTTCCTGACCCAATTCTCGTCATTGCCCCCGATCTATACATGACTTTCTTACCTCTCTCTTCATTTTAGACCTAATATTGGCCTGTTTGTCCATCATCCCTATGATTCTCTAGCACATGAAATTCTCCAAGCCCTTATTCTCCTGAAGGACCGTGCTGAACCTCTTGATCAGGACTGCAATCTGCCTCAACTACTGCAACAGCCTCCCGGACCTACAGCCTCAGCTCTTCCAAATCCTCCACATAGTCTTCTGTGCTCAGTCTAAGAAGCAAGTTGAAAAACACCTCTCCTCTTCTTGAAATCCTCTAATGAGCCACCAGTACTCAGGAGAAAGCAAAGACTCTTCAGCATGATATTCAAAGTCCACCATGATCTCACTTCAGCCAATATTCCCATCCCAGGTCTCTGAGACTCCCTGACTCTTACTTTATGATGTAGTTACAACAGTCATCTTGGAATCCCATGTTCTTTGTGTTGCTCTTAGTACCTCAAATACCTCTTGCTTTCTCTTTCTGGAAATTTCCCTGACACTCCTCTCAGCCTATACTGAGAAACCTTAAAGCCATTCTCTTGTGCTGACAATTATTATTAAGTGTACCTATTTATATTATATTTATCTTTACCATCTCTATTATAATCATGTATGCTCCTATCCCACAACTAAAGAAACAAACCAAAACAAATGAGCAAACAACAAAACAGTGAGGTTTTTATCCCTAGCCTTTTAGCACTGTTTCTAACACATTTTGAATCAAATGAATGAATAAGTGAATGAATGATCAAGCTTTCCAATGGGAAAGTGTACATCATTAAGGATAATAGAAGGGATGAAATGGAAAGAAAAATATTTGAGTTAGATGATAATATCATGGAAGAAGTTGACATAGCATCCTAAAGATATTTATGAAAATGGTTTGGATGATACAGACAGACAGTGTACGTGATCATCATGGTTTTTAATAATTGGACTTTCTTGAAAGATGATAAGTAAAGAATGGCCTGAAAGTGGCAGCATTCATTTGTTGACTCATTCTTTTTATTTCAAATATATTTTTAGAGCTCCTGCTATGAGTCAGGTGACTTTCCAGGCATTAGGAATAAAATGATGAGCAAGGAAATACATTGTTCTTGCTTTCATGGAGTTTAACGTCATATAAGTGAAATTGACATAAAGTGGACACAAACACACTGAAATTTTGACTCTGAATAAAAGCAATATGGCACTTTGAGAACAAACCACCAAAGAATCTGATCTAGTTTAAAGAGTCAAGGAAGACTGGGATGAGAAGTGATAATTGAGTGAAGAGCTAAAAGATGCTAGGAGTTAGGTGGATTGAGATTAGAATTAGAGAAGAAAACTAGTGGGAGGGGAGAAAAGTACATAGGGTGTTTGAGCACCACAGAAGAGAATAAAGGGAAGCAAAAAATCAGTATGTCATTGGAGGGCAGTCCAAGGTCCTGACTTGAGAGTAATGATAATAGTGCCCAGGCTTTATTGGTTTATCAAGCCCTTAGTATGTATTAGGCATTGTGCTAAATGTTTTACAACGTATTGTCATTTAATGACAACAAAAATGAGGAAGTATAATTACTGTTCCCATTTTTAATATAGTCGAATTATGTGAAATGTTAAGAAATTGCCTGTAGTCTCAGCTAGTGAATGGCAAACCCCAACTAGAAACTGTAGACCATGTGTTTAGAATCAATACTCAAGAGTTCATGGCAGGGCTGGGCATAAGGCAATCATCTGCTCGTTCACTTCTGGGGCTCCAGGAACTGAGTTGCTGCTTGAATAAAATTTTACTTATCTATCTTTGAGATGAGTTTTTCTACCAGATTCTTGTGTCCTAATTCCTATAAAAGGGGAAACTGGAAAGATAAAATGTAAAGAACTTCTGGCATATCAATTCATATACAATCTCCATCTTCTTGCCAAATAGGGATTGCTGGTAGTTATGAACAAGACTTATAGCATTTAATGCATTTTATAATGTGTCTTTAAAAACTCTGGTTTGGGTGGATTTCAAAGATGTAAACAGAGACACCGCCAGCACCTTTCCCTCTAGTCTTTCCCCGTGAGTACTTCCCCCTCTGCTTTCCTAAAACAGCGGTTCCCATCATCTAACACAATAACTGAGGCAGGAGTTTGAGAGGTTGTGAGAGGACAGAGAAGTAGGTGCTGGTGGTGGCTTCAGATTTTTCTGCTTCACAGCACGGTCAGCTGTGAACATTGCAGCGGGATAGCAACACCCAGTTTTCATGAGCTTACTTCAGAGGAAATGGATCTTGAGACGGCCTCAATGTGTCTTGCAAAGAATAAAAAATTTTTACCATATGTTTAGTGTCCCAACACACCAAAGAAACTAGACTCTCCAGATAAATAACAAGATTCATTACAGGGATGGTGGCTGGTGTTCATAACAGAGTAGAGAGAAAGGAGGGCTTATGTGTGACATCTAAAATCTCCAGAGGTGGTATGCCCACCTATACTGACAATTGCTATGAGTAGGCCATGTTGTAACACTTACAAGCTTCTACTGCATGGGACATCCCAACACCCAGTGATGATGTGCTTACCACACAGAAGTACTGTGAGGACTTTGAGGCACGTATTTCTCCTCAGTATATACGATCCTTTCTTTTTATGGATGCTCCATTTCACCAGAAACTGGCAAGCATTTCTCTTGCTGATCTCGCCTTTCCTCACCCTACATTTTCTTTACTGAAGCAGAAGTTACATTAAACACTTGCATTTTCACACTAGCATTTCATTTTAAAATATTTATAAGAGGAAATGATCAATGTTACATAACCTCAGTCATTTTGCAATGAGAAGTAAGAAAACATTGGTGGCTTTTAAAGGTTAGAGAAAATAATTTAAGTGATTAAAATGATTTCAAATACCATCCTTGGTTAAAATATTTAAGCGCATGGGTTTTCAACGTGGATAAATAAATAGCATCAGGTAAAATACAAATCAAAGAGTGCAATAAGAAATAATTACTATGCAGCATCTTTGGTTTAAGAATGGGGGAGGGGTGTCTACTCTCTCTTTTCAATCACCAGAGGGAAAGAAAAAATTGGTGCTGTTAAGGTTACACAGTATTTCAAATTCTGCATCTCCCAAGGATGACTCCAAGTATAGCGTAGGAGGCACATTTTTTTTTCACTGAGCTCTCAAAAGCTATCAATAGGAGCACATTTCTCTCTCAGATTCATTGTAAGTCTGTTTCACTGCACGGAAAGCAGATGCTATTGGGAGCAGAAAAGCTGCTTAGTTGACAAATTACACTACTAAACATTCTAAAAAATAAAAATAAAAAACAGTTATAATGCATACCCCTGAGGACCAGTGTTAAAATGTTTGCCATATAACAGTGTGTTCTTTTATGATGTCTAGGTTATTTTCTTTTACTTATGGGTCTGCTGTCTCAATTAAAAGTGAAACCAGGGGCTGGCCTGGTGGCGCAGGGGTTCAGTACGTACGTTCCACTTCGGTGGCCCGGGGTTCACTGGTTCGGATCCCGGCTGTGGGCTGCGGACATGGCACCGCTTGACAAACCATGCTGTGGCAAATGCCCCACGTATAAAGTAGAGGAAGATGGGCACGGATGTGAGCTCAGGGCCAGTCATCCTCAGCAAAAAGAGGAGGATTGGCAGGAGATGTTAGCTCAGGGCTGATCTTCCTAAAAAAAAAAAAAAAAAAGTGAAGCCAGTTGTGTATGTGCATGTTACTTATTAAACTTAAAGTAAATGACACATTTGAACACTTATCCCCACACACAAATGGGAAGAAATTTAGCTAAACTTTCTCTAACTAGCCTAGTGATAAAATGTAAATATCTACTATGGATTTAGGGCTGGATACCATCATTTACAATTATTTCTAATTCACTAAAGAAATACAGAAAACACTTCTTCACACACACATGCACACTCACACAAAAACATTAGGTTTCAGTGAGGAGTACTGCTTTGAAAATGGTCAATATCCATATATTGTGCCAAGCAAGTGAAACCGACACACTTCTCTGGAAGGAGGTTCCTCTGCTGTTTTGCTCTGGTTCATAGCTACCACCATGGACTTAACCGTAGTCTCTGCAGACTCTGATACAGCCTTCAACTTTCAAGCAAGGAGTGGCAGTTGTTGCTTTCCTCTCCAAACTTTACGAGTTTTAGTCCTGGCTCTACTCCTCCTCCTTGATGATCAGGGTGTTCCAGGATTTTGTAGTGCTCAAAACTCATTTGAGAAAGCCCCTTCAGGAGCTATCTGGGCGAGGAGTCTGACCTGAGCATCGAAAAACTGGTCATAGACATCATATTTTATTGCTCTTACTTCTATCATGGGAAGCACTCAGATACTTAGCCTGTATCTTATCAGGTGCAGAATGTTTGAAGAATGTTTGGCAAAGTCGTGCCGGCAGCTTTTAATGACATGCTCAAAGTAAGTGGTGGCCTCCACATCAGATCTCTCTGGCCCTACTTCTGCCTACTCAGGGTTCGCTATGAAATAATCCAGATTCATCTAGAGATCCAGAGAAAACAAGAAAAATAAACAAACAAGTATATAAATCTAGGAGTGTTTTTTACTTTGTTTTCTTTAAGTGAGATTTTGATAATACGCTGCGTTTGTGGAATCCAATAAATAGGGCTCTGGGTTATTGGCTCATAAACAGAGGAATGTATTCGTGCTCACACATAACATGCTCCTTTTGATCTTTTTCCGAGCTTCCCCACTCCAGTGTCTATTCTGAGGGATGGATGTTGACTTTGGAGATTTTTCTTGGTTCTCTAACCCACGTAAGTATTTGATTTGTGTGCCAGACCCAATCCTCAGCAATTGTGTGTTTTGCATTTAATACTTAGTATTTAATATTATTTGGCTGTGAAGAATAAATGCATCCTTGAATGTGTAGTGCATAAAACTTCACATAGTGAGCCTCAGATAAAGAGATTTTATAATTAGTAGCACCAATCATCTTCCTATTGTGGATTCCCTACACCTTTGTGCTTCTTTTTTAAAATGAGCTCCAACTTAAACTCCTTGGCCTTCTCCTCTGTCCACCCAACTTAGTTGTGAAGAATTTCTTATTATTTATTAGCAGACGAGAACAAAGGGGGTGTTACCCTCTTTGGGGGTATTTGTATTGAGAAATATTCCATGCCAAGACCCCTTAAATCATAACATTATAAACCCAGCCATTCCATCTTCTCTAAAGGCCGATTTTGCTTCCCACATAAAATGATTTGACTACTTGAGCCAGTAAATTCAGTTACAGTATATAGACGACCTTACAAAGTCTTCCGGCTAGAATTTATAGATTGTTTTACTCTGTTGAGCAGTCATAATTTCAAAAGACACAAGATCGCAACTCTCAAGGTTGAATAATCACTGGTGGTGTCCTGACGAGCCAAAATGTCACAATAAGGCTAAATAGCACACGCGTTTGACCCAGCTGTCAGTTGTTATTAATAGGCTGACTTAAAAAAATGAAAGCGGTAGGGGTGTCATCGACACTTTGAGGCCCATATGCTTAATGCAGTAAAACACCTGCCAGGGCTAGTTTCTGGTTCCAAATGAAGTAAATCAGCCTGCTTTTCCCCCACAGTTAAAAGTACATCAACACCTACTTGGAATGTTCCAACGTGCCATCACCCTCAGGCTATCATCTCTTCCACTCTGAACCGCGTGTGATACACGGTAAAATGACTGTTTCAACTCTTCTCACCTTTGGAATAAACTTTCTAATACGTATTCCTTTACTGCCTCTGTGTGTGTCTGTGTATGTGTGCAAATGTGCACACACGTACACACGTGCACAATGCACTTGCACGAGGGTGTGTTAATTGGGTTCCTCATCTTTTATTATCTCCAAAGTTTACAAAGTTGAAGTGGAAAGTTTACACACTTAGAGCATAGAAACTAAGGAGGATTTGGAAAATCTTATATCAAGATGCTAAGTTGTGTTGACGATAAGATGTATAAGAATGTAATTCAAACTTATAAATTATTTTTTGTTGGTCTGTGGTAATTCTTTTTAGAGGCAAGAGTGGGAAATGAAAATATTTTTCTTACTACAGGATGGATTATACTTCTTTCAGAAGTCCCTAAAAGTTTCCCTCTTTTGAAATTCTTTGGGTGATAAGCTAATTTTAAAATCACTTATTTTATATGGCTTCATTTAAAAGAGAAATATTCAAGTTATTGGTCATTCTTTGTGGATGTAATTCTTTGAGTGTCATTATAGTAGAATAGTAGAAGAGATAGGAGTTTTCATTCAGATTTGGTCAATCTGGACTATCTAAAAGCGCTTAGTTGGCTTTTCAACTTGAATAGGTTCTCCGTAATTTTGTAAATACGACTTTAGTAATTATTTCATTTTAGAAGAAATCTATTATTCCTTGTGTCTACTAGTCTGGGGAGTACTGGATTGTAGGTAGGGAAAGGAGATGAGTAGGATGAGGAGTGATGCTGGTAATGCAGACTTTTTCCCAAGACCATACTTTAGGATATTTGCTTTAGCTGCTTTCATTATTCTGCTTGATTTCCTTCGATATTCTTTCAGCTTGAATTTTCTATTCATCTTCTTCATTTTCTTGGGTAGTTTAAAAACTTATCCTCAAGACAATTCCAAAATAGCAGTTTCCAAAAATTTTATCAATGATATATGCATTCTACTATTGCACATTCTCCCAAAGTGACTATTTGACAAGGCAGATTTCATTTGACTGTTATGATATTTTTCCCTTTTTTTATCTTATTATTTTTTCCCACCTCACACTTGCTACTTTAAACACTGAATCTTTCACATCATTTAACAAATGACTATCCAGTACTAACAACTGTCATTGAACCCTCAAATGCATTTTATATACCACCAGATGTTCACTACCAAGCTGAGAGAATCTGCTTTATTATTATCTACCCTTTCTCTCTTCTCTTCTCTCTTGAGAAAAATCAGTTCCATTTATAATCATCATCTCTCCTGTTGTTTTACCCAACAAATGCTTGTAGAAGGGTTGGAACAGCAATGTAAGTTCATGCCAGATTCCTATAGCATTTCTAACGTTAGAAATGAACTGAGTTTACTGTTCTGTGCATCACGGAGAAAATAAAGGTAGTAATAGGCTGCCTCAGCAAAGATTGCTGGAAGATAATTTCATGAATAAATGTCAGATCAATAGTATTATATTCTGCCGACATTTCTTCCCTAGTGATGCCTCCAGCTCACTTAGAATCTAAACTAGAATCGCCTAATAAGCATAACCAAGGAAGCATCGCCTTTGACCATTGTTCTATTTGAGTTCTTTTTCAGGTGTTCACACCACTAGAAAGAAAAAACTTATTTCCTTTACTTCTGTGATCGTAATGACACCTTTTTACTACTAGATTCACAGTGCTTTCCTTCCTTTTTTCTCCTTTGGTTTCACATCAGATTGCTTTATTATATCACTTTTACAGTCACCAAAGATGCTTACATTTCAAAAAATGGTAGTGCCCTTGACGATTATTTTTATATCACTGCTCAATAGCCTCGGTTAAAACTCTAATTTTATCTATGCACAGTGGATAAAAAGAGCCCAAGGTCTTCTCCAGCAATAAACACGACAAGTCTTGCCTTTCATAAGCCTTGAAAGTAGCTTCAGTCTCTCAAGAACCACATCCGAAGCTTCTTGATTACTTCCTACTGCTAGTCAGTTGATGTCTCACTGGCACTAGATTAAAAAGTGACAAAGTCTTCCTGATTGCAAATTTCTTTGAGACAGGCTAAATTTTTGCCAATACAAGTAATAAAATAAATTAAAAACAGAAGGAAGAATGTGATAACCATTTTAAATGCTTTGAAATAGCAATTTTTTTAAACAGCAATTTTGACCACTTACATAACTAAATCCTAATATAGACTTTTCTTAAAATAATACAGAGATGTCAAAATTGCATTACTATAAAGAAATAATGACAAACGTACATTAAATGTTTTCACATTTTATTGAATCTTATTGAATTTTTTACACATCCATCCTATGTTATTGAATTGAGAACCACAACGAAATTAAATTTGACTCCTTTTTCTCTCATAAACTATATCTAATGCATAGCAAATGCTTTCTGTTTGAAGTATATTCAGGATTTCTCCACTCTCACTACCTCTATTGCTGCCTGGTTTCAGGCACCTCAATCTCTCACACGAATTATGGAAATATCTTCCTAAGGGGTCTCGCTCTCTTGGGTCTTGCTCCCTTACAGTATTTTCTCAACGCAGTAGTCAGTGATCTTTTCAAAACGTGTCAGATCGTGGTCCTGGCTCTACACATACCAGGCACCACTGGTATCTCTTTTCAGTTCCAACTCAAATGTCACCAGAGTCAGACCTTCCTTACCACCCTATTTACAAATGCAACCCTCTCACTTTCCCTCACTCATCCGCATACCCATTCACACATCATCTTTCTCCATAGCACTTGTTAACCAACGGATATATTTTATGAATTTATGAATTTATTGTCTTTCTCCTTTTCCTCTTGAATGTGAATTCCATGGAGAGCAAGGACTTTTTTCCTGTTTTATTTACTGCTAATACCCCCAGTCACTAGAATATTGCCGTTTGTAGCATGAACTTAATAAGACTTGTTTGAATGAATATGAATGAATGAAAGGTGCTTGGCAGAATATTTGGACACGGTAATTCAACATAAATGATAGCTCTTGTTATAAAGATAAATTTCTTCCAGGAAAGCTAGATTATTCACAATATCCAAGGGATGTGCTCTATATTATGAAGTCAAAACTACACTTAATTCCACTAATAATGAGAACTTGGACAAGTCATGTAAGTTCAATGAACATTTATTTCTTCATAAAATAGAACTACTAAGACCATATAGATTATATTTTTTACAAGTACTGGATGAAATGACAAGTGTGAAATGTCTTTTATGGTGTTTTGTCCAAATCAATAGAGATTTGTTTTCTCTCTGCATCCTACCCACTCCCTCTCAGTGCTCTTTGACAAGTACTTTTTGAGTGCCTACCATGTGCCAATCACTGTGAATGCCATTGGATGTCAAAATATGAGATACAGTTCTTGATCTTGGAGTGTTTACAGTCCATTGAGGAGAAACACACATAAGCAAAAAGAAAAAAACTGCCTTCAAAATAATAAAGAAAGTAAAGTACTTGCAGTATAGAGGAAAGGTACCTAACAGGGGAAAAGTCATCTGGATTAGGTAGATCCTAAACTCAATCTTGAAGGATGAATTACTGACATTTATCCAAGCATCCAAGCTTAGGAATTAGGGAAGTTTTTCCTAAGGAAGAGAATAGCATAAGCAACGTGCCGAGACCTGAAGGAACACAATGTGTGTTAGAATTGATGACCAACTGTGTAAGACTAGAGGGCAAAGTGAAAAACCAAGAGTGGCAAGAGTAGAAGACAGAAAATTTGGAAAACACCAAGATATGGAAAGTCTTGTATGTCACACCAAAGAACTTAGATTTTATCCCATTGTCAATGGTGGGGTAGGGGTGGGATGGGAGTATGGCATGGTCACATCTGTGTTTTGGAAGGTAATTTTGTCAATATGTGAAGGGTGATTTTTAGTGAGTGGCAGAAAAATAGTGCTTTAAGAGTATGGAATTTGGAACCAGATTCATAGGTTCTAATCTCCTTAATTCACCTATTTCCATTAGTTCCAAATCCACTAATCTGTTTGAATTCTACACTCACAAGCTGTGAAGCCCTTGGAATGTTATTTATCTGTCTCAATTTCCTCATCTGTAAAAATGAGATTAAATCCAATATAGCTTCTACCAAGGTGTTATTATGAGTATTAAAGAGATTAAATTTATAATTTGTAAGCATATTTAAACAAGTCCATTAATTATAAAACACTTTTTAAAATTTGTATAAATAAGAAATATAGGAGACTAATTAGAAAATCATTACTTTATTTCACTTTAAATTAAAAAGGATTACAGGCATCTAATTAGGAGGTTGTTGTTTTCGTTGAGATATCAATAGTAGAAGCTATGGAAAGGAGGCAGATTCAGAAGTGTTTGTGAAATAAAGCCAGCAGAGCTTGGTGAGTGACTGGCTAGTTGAGGAGGAGCAGTGGTTGATGGAGCCTGCAACTTCTTGGATAGGGTCCTGGATTTCTAGCTTGGGCAATTCTGGATGTCATTTAAGGAAATCCAGGATAAAGGAGGAGATATTTTATATAACCCAGTTCTATCTATCTATTCTTTCATTAAATATTTATTCAGTACCTAATATGTAGCTGTGCTATGCAAGGCACTAAGAATACAAGTGTAAACAAGACAGATATGAGTTCCGTCATCATAAAGCTTAAATTCTCTTTTTTTTTTAATTTTTATTTTTTTCGGATGTACATCATATTTCAAATTCTGTATACATTACATCATGTTCACCACCGAACACTAATTATAGTGCATCCCCTCACATGTGACCCTAATCACCCATTTTGCCCCCCCCCCTTCCCCAATGGTAACCACCAGTCCAATCTCCAATGCTATGTGTGGTTTTTTTTTTTTTTTTTGTCATTTTTATCTTCTACTTATGAGTGAGATCATATGGTATTTGACTTTCTCCCTCTGACTTATTTCACTCAGCATAATACCCTCAAGGTCCATCCATGTTGTCACAAATGGCCAGATTTCGTCATTTCTTATGGCTGAGTAGTAGTCCATCGTGTATAAATACCACATCTTCTTTATCCATTCGTCCCTTGATGGGCACCTAGGTTGCTTCCATAAATTCTAATCAATGAAAAAAATGATTGAAATAAACATCTAATGGATGAAATTAACAACTAATTAAAGAAATGATATTCAATTACAAAAATAGTGTTATAAAATAAACTTTATTTAAAAATGACAGAAAACAGACTATTTACCATAGGGAGTGACCTAATCTAGACAATCTTGAGGTTGTAACATTTTAAAAATCTCTGAGAGATAAGAAGATAACAGAGGTGGATATACGATGAAGCTGGGAAGATCAGCAAGGGTCAAATGTGTAGGGCTTCTTTTTGACCAAATAAAGACTTTTTTCCCTAATAAAAGTAATGGAAAGCAATTAAAGTTTTTAAAGTAGGAAAATACCCAACCTGTTTGTAGCATTTTATGTGAAACGGATTACAGCAGGGATAAAAGGTAAGTCTAGTTAGAAGGCTTTTGTAGTAGTTCAGGCAGGAGAGGGTGGGAGGTTGGACTAGCATGGTGGTGTGGAAATGGAAAGAAATAGAGAACCTTGAGAAATATTTTAGAGGTGAAGTGATATTTTGTAACAAAAAATAGGTTATATCTTTCTAATGGCAGGATCTCAAACTTGTTCCTTCTTAAGGTGTGTGTTTGATAAGGCAGAAAAAGGGAGTGTTGGTGGGGGGGAGAAAGGGACAAATGTATTTCACGTAAAAGCAGGTCCACTACCTGCATCCTGCAAATTTTCAGCTCAGGTGTCACAGGCTGCCTCTAGATTCCCGCCACTAAGCACCTGACTCTTAACTCAAGCAGTCAAGCATACACTGCTTATCTTCTGCTCAGGTTGTCTAAGGAGATGTGGTCTTGATATGCATAGAGCTTCTTTTCCCTCCTATTGTCACCCCTGAAGCCTGTTTTAGTTTCAAATTCCTGACACTTCTCTCTAGCTGGTGAGAAAACTTTTCTCTTCCTGGAACCAATGCTTTTGTGATGGTGTATTAGCTTTCTATTGCTGAGTAATTTTCCTAAAACTTAGTAGTTTAAAACAACTCACATTTATTATCTCACAGTTTCTGTGGGTCAGGAATCTAGGCACAGCTTAACTAGGTTCTCTGATTCAGGGTCTCTTATCAGACTGCCATTATGGTGTTGTATTGGTCTACAGTATCATCCAAAGGCTCAACTGGAGAAGGATCTGCTTCCAAGCTTATTCACATGGTTGTTGGCAAATTTTGGTTCTTTGCTGTCTGTTGGCTAAAGGAAGTGCTCAGTTTCTTGTTCTTTGGGTCTCTTTCCAGGGTCGTTCACAACATAACTAGCCTCATCAGAACAGGAATGTGAGAAGAGCCAGAGAGAGAGTACAAAGCATAGAGCAGTCACAGTCTTTACAGCTTAATCTCAGAACTGACATCCAGTCACTTTTACTATATTATATTCATTAGAAATGAGTAACTAGATCCAGCCTGTGCTCAACTTGAGATTACACAATGGCATGAATTCCAGTAGGCTGGTATCGTTGTGTCTCATTTCAAAGCTATCTATCACAAATAGGCTACATCCACAGTGTGTTTGAGAGTTTTGACGAAACAGCTCTTTGTGTTTAGCAGACCTTTCTTCTCTCCAGGGCACAGAGGTGTTCTCAGAAAGTCAGGCAACTTCTGATATTGTTTTCCTGTCCCCTTCACATCTCCAGGCTCTTTCTGAGTATGTGCCACATGCCTTCTCATTGATAGTGATTTTTCTCCCATGGTCTTGTTGTCCATCCTTGAAGTCTTCCCTTTGTTGTCCACTCCCAAGTCCCCCATGGTTAATCAGATAAGTGTAGGTCTAAAGCCCAGTGGTGCACAAGGTTCAAGTCTTTTTCTGATAGATTCGTATATGGTAGGCAAATCAGAGGAACTAGCCAGAAACTAGTTTAATTTCTAAATATCCCATCATCTTAGAAACTTAAAGTGGATTTCCAAGAGACTGTCTTCCACTTTTAGAAGGCAATATGTGCTATTATCAGCCCCAGTACAAATCAAGGCCATATCATAATTACTATTCATCAGACATATTATCATGGAACAAACACTTTATGATTTATAAAGTGGTCCATGAGTTGAGCAAGCTACAATGCACTGGCTACTTTCCTCACATTGGTTCAAAACAATAGCTTTCTAAAAATTTCAATCTGATTATTAGAATTTTTTGATCAAAACCCTTAACCCTCCAATATCAATACAACTTTTAAGATGATGTTTTACCTATATGAAGCACATGGGCTTTCATTATCCAACACCTGTCCACCTCTATACTCAAATCTGGTTGTTTCTCCAACAGCATTCTTCCCTGCAGGCTTTTTGAGCCACATGGAGTCCTGCCTCAAGCCTCTATTCCTTTGAACATGCAGTTTCCCTATCCTTTTCCCTTCCAAGCTCAGTTCAAGTGCCATGTTTTAGAGAGCCTTCCTTGATTCTCCACTGTGAAGAATCAGATCTCCTTTAAAGAGAGAACTTTATACTCAGCTGCAAACTATCCAGTTAGCTGGCAGCCTCCAGCTGTTAGCCCCTTCAGTATGTACTTAGGCTTTTGAGCCAATATTGTGCTCTAGGACCTGTATAGCTTTAGCCAGTGACTAAGCATGGCAGAATTACAAGGCCTATCCTTTATCCACAGCAGGACTCCTCAGAAGGGCAGTCTTTACTCAGGAACTCCCTGTTGCGTGAGACACCGTTAGCTCTACATCTTGCTCTGAGGCTCTCTCTGTCATTCCTGCTTCTTCTGCCTATTGTCTTTCACAAGTGTTAGCCCCCAATGAAGCTCATACCCTCCTAACTCTGTCTCACTCTCTGCTTTCAGAGGACACATTAGACACATCCACGGAGAAGTTGATCTTTCTTTCCTGTTATGTACAATGCAAACATCGTCCATAGCACTCATCACATTGTATCATAGTGAGAAGTGTAAGTGTCTGTGTGTGTGTGTGTGTGTGTGCACACAAGTGTATGTCTGTCTGTCTTTCCCATTATACTACAATGTTCTTGAGGGCAAAGAACAAGATTTATTGATTTTTGTAGCTATGGAGCTTTGCCCAATGACATGCAATACTGTAAGTGCTCCGCAGTGGCTTGAGTGAGAAAATTGCCTATAGGCCAGCCACTCACACCACATTTTCTTCTCCATTGCTTTTATCAGTTACTGCCACATCTCCTTCCCAACTGCTGTTCTCATTTATTACCACCACTCATACAGGTGTTCTAAATCCCAGAGATTTGCCATCTATTGCTCTACTTCTTTGCAAGATTTTAAATAAAACTCATAATTTAGTGGTTGTGAGAAAAACTTTGTATTTTTCTTAATTTACTTTTTTTAATGTATAAACTCTAGGTCAAGTGAGTTAGCTAGTCTGTCACCTCAGAGTTGTAATGGTTTTATAGGCAAAAGCAAGAATTATTTCCTGTGGGGGTGTCCTTCTTTGGAAATATATTGCTGCATAACAAATTAGCCCAAACTTCAGCAGCTTAGAGCAACAACATTTATTATCTCGTGGTTTCTGCAGATCAGGAATCTGGGCATGACTTACCTGGGTTCTCTGACTCCAGGTCCCTCACATGCTGCAGTTGAGGTGTTGGCTGGACCTGTAGTTGTCCCAAGGCTCTACTGAGGGAGGAAACACCTTGAACACCATGCACATGGTTATTGTCAAGATTCCGTTCTGTGAGGATTGTTGGACTGAGGGCCTCAGTTCCTTGCTGGCTCTTGCTGGAGGCCACCCTCAGTTCATTGTCACATGTCACTCTCCATAAAGCAGCTTAAAACATGGCAGCTGACATCATCTGAGCAAGCAAGCAAGAAGAGCCAGAGGGAGTAAAGCCATGGTCTTTTGTGACCTAATCTCTGAAGTGACATCCACTCATGGCCATATTCTGTTCGTTAGAAGTGAATTATTAGGGGGGCTGGCCCCGTGGCTGAGTGGTTAAGTTCGCGCGCTCCGCTGCAGGCGGCCCAGTGTTTCATCAGTTCGAATCCTGGGCGCGGACATGGCACTGCTCGTCAGACCACGCTGAGGCAGCGTCCCACATGCCACAACTAGAAGAACCCACAACGAAGAATACACAACTATGTACTGGGGGGCTTTGGGGAGAAAAAGGAAAAAATAAAATTTAAAAAAAAAAAAAAAAAAAAAAGAAGAAGTGAATTATTAGGTCCAGTACCCACCCAAAGGAAGGGTTACACAATGGTGTGAACCAGGAAGCCAAATTCATTGGGAGCCTACTCCATGTGGTAAACCATCAACACTCTATGATTTCTTTCTTCAACTTCTCCATAATAACATTTTCAGCTTAGATTACAAGCATTTAATGAACGCTTAATTTGGCAGGCACACTTCAAAACTATAACATATGTTTTCCTTTCTAATTATGCTGTTTAGTGCACATATTATTCTGTAAAACTTGAATTCCTTTACTCATTCAATGTTTATTTATTAAGCACCTACTAAGCACCTGATATTGCACTAGATATTAGAATTTCAAAAATGAATAAGGACTCAGAAACAAATTTTTAACCTTCGCTAGCTTTTATGTATAATTTTAATTAGCTTCATTTTACAATAGAGGTGACCTTTTAAAACTTAATCTTGCAACAGTATTTTTATAGAAAAATAATTAGTCTCTGGCATAATGTATATTTCGAGAATTACACTATCAGGTTAGTTGCGTGTTTGTGTTTTTAGAACATGGCAAGATAAATACCCTTGTTTGAAAATGCATTATTGCTCCTAATTTTGTTGTTCCTATTAACGTTTTGTTTATGCCATTAAATGGGCTGCAATGATTTAGATTCCTGTTTATAATAATGTGTGAACCCAGACATTTATAGTAAGAGCATTAAAATGAACTAGACTAGTATATATTCACAACACTTGCAATTCTCTCCCTTTCTCTCTTTTAATACTTCTGATTGATTATACATTAGTTTGCATTAAGCTTAAAGTTGTATTCCCTTTGAAAATTGCTTTTCTCCCTTATTTTAAAATAAATCATAAATTAATTGTAAAACTACTAAGCACATAGCTGGAGGATGGAAAACAACTGCTTTAAGACAGACCAAAATGATGTATGTGGTTCCTAGAAGTCTATCTACTTGATTGTGTATCACATTAAAACAAATACAGCTTGTTTTGACCAAGAGTTATGTGGGCTGGTTCTCAGAATCATTCTGCCTCTGTCACAGTAGTAAAAACAGAGGGTAGAAAGTAAAGGAGATAAGATGTGATAGATCAGTAGCACAGAGCGGTAATGACAGTTTGGGATTCTAAGTATAAACAATCTGATATTGAGTTCAAGGTGAGAGAATAGAAAAGTAGGATAAGCTAACATGAGATTTATCTAGGGATAATCATATAGCTGTTGTTTGGCTAATTTTTAAAGTGCATTCTACATATATATATGAGATTTAAAAAGTAAGTAAATAACTTCATTGGTCAAAATCTTAGAGATGTTTTAATTATTTAACTTTGTATTATGAATCATTTTTAGGTGTTGAGTAAAACCATTGTAGCAGGTGATATGTAAAATATTAACTTGTGGCGTGGAAGCACCAACCAGTGTGAAATGTTTGTTCTGCTACCTTCTGACTCTCAATCTAGGAGATCTGGGGTTACCATCACCCCTCGGAGACAAGGAGAGGGTTTACCAGGCTTCAGCAAATAAAACATGTCAATCAACTCTATATATAGTCTCCCTGAGATTAGAGAGGAAAAATAAAACCCAGATTTCAGACATGAGACTGTTTATTTTAAAATGGACTTACTTTGATAGAATCAGTTTATCTCCTTTGCCCTGGAGTAGACAAAATTGCTACTTTGTGGGGAGGGTGGTGGGGTGGCAAATTTGCCTGCCACAGGACATTTAGCAAAGTCTGGAGACATTTTTGGTTGTTACCATTGGAGAGGCGATACTGGTATCTAATGAGTAGAGGCAGGGATGCTGCTAAACATCCTACAGTGTGCAGGACAACCCCCACAACAAAGAATTATCTGGCCTCAACTGTCAATGGTGCCAAGGTTGAGAAACCGTGAGCTAAGCATAAAGTGGACACTGAGAGAAGAGGTGGAGAAGGACAGAGTAGTTAATGTGGTGTCTGTGTCCTCTTCCAATGCAAGTTAAGAGAAGGAAGAGAAAGGAACAAAAGAGTTCCTTGCTAGATCTGAGAAAGCCTAAGTAAAGAAGAGACTGATGTCCTGTTTTCTAACTGTTGCACAAGAAAGGAAGCTCACAAATATGCCCTGGGGAAAAGATAGTGACATCTAGGCATGAGAGGTACTCAGATAACCCTGTTAGTTTCTCACAGTTCTGAAGGTGACATGAGGAGATCTATAAGTTTCCCATAGGCCCAGAGTGAACTGTGGAGGCTGGGAGAGTGAGCCAAGAAACCCCTCCCAGGAAAAGGGGGCTCAACTCAGATGGGTGCACATGCACTGCTCACGGGAAGCTTGGAGGGGGATGAATACGCACCAAGGCCAGCACCTGGCCCTGCCCAAGATGCAGAGACATCAGCATATAGGCTAGCCTAGACCGGCTCTGGAGTATAAGATGGGCTGTGTTATTCCTACCACAATGTTGTTCAGCTAAGACCCCAAAGGAATGAGCCCCGTCCTTCCCTCACTGCCACCACACACATTCTGTGCTAAACACCACACTGGGAACTGGCATGCAGGGACCATGTCCTATGGTTTAAAAGTAAGATGGGAGGGAGAAAAGAGAATAGACCCTTTAAAGAGGAAACAATGATATGGACATGAACCTTTGAGCATCACTGAAATGCTTCTAAAGTGGTTAAGCTCTTCTAAAGCAGCCTGAAGAATTGTGCCACAGGACTGAATTTACCTGAAAGCTTATACGGTAAGTCATCTGACAGAAACTCAGAAATTAGTGAGGAAAAGTTTCATTTTTTACACCTCTATTATATGGACTGTCGTAACTGTGAAATATACCTGTTACAACACTTCTGGTGCTTTTTATTTCTTGACATTGAATAGTAAACTGAGAGACAGGACCTTCGCTATAACTTATCATTACCTTCCCTTCACTTTCCTGTATCCTTCCTAGAAGCTGGATTCTTTTTTTTTTTTTAAAGATTTTATTTTTTTCCTTTTTCTCCTCAAAGGCCCCCAGTACACAGTTGTATATTCTTCATTGTGGGTCCTTCTAGTTGTGGCATGTGGGATGCTGCCTCAGCGTGGTTTGATGAGCAGTGCCGTGTCCACGCCCAGAATTCGAACCAACGAAACACTGGGCCGCCTGCAGCGGAGCGCGCGAACTTAACCGCTTGCTACAGGGCCAGCCCCTAGAAGCTGGATTCTTAATGACATGGAGGCCATCTGCCAATGGTTTACATCACCCACCCTTTTTCATCTCATTAATTCTTACCCATTCTTTTTGTGTCAACTTAAACATCCCTTCCACCTGGAAACTTTCCCTGACCACTTCAGATTAGGTTAAAAGCCCCTGAAATACATTTTCATAGCACTTAACAAACTTTACTGTAACTCTTTATTAAATAATTGATTTCCTTTGAAGACAAGGTCAGTGTTTATGGCTTGTCATGACTCTCCAGTGCCTAACCCAGTACTTAACGCATTGCAGGCATAAACAAATATAGGTTTATCTAACTAAATAATTAAATCTGTTAAAATCTGCAATGACAGTCAAGTTTTAACAGCTCATTTTAGTCCTTATAATCCCTCCCCCATTTTCTACATTCAAAGGCCTGTTTCTGCCACACATATGAGTATCATTTACGAAAATCATTCATTTTTAAGATTCATCTCTGAAACTGTGTTGCCCCCTATTTCCTGGGTGACATAAGTAGGACCATGACGTGTAAGAGGGGTAATGATAAATTAGATATTTGGGTTGGATGTTCCTAAAGACAGGATATTGGGTTGTTTCATAGACCAAATGCCCATAGCAAATACTCAATTGGTTCCCCTTGAATGAGGGAGAAAGTGTGGCGGAAAATACTATGGGTTTTAGAGGCTGCTACAGCAAAGGTGTAGTGTTGGCTCCACTCCTTACCAAGTTTGTGATTTGAAAATAGCCTATTCAAGCGTCCGTTTCTTAATATACAAAAATGGACATAATGGCTCCTGGTATTTTTGCTGATTATAAATTTATGTGTGTGTGTATATTTTCATCTAGGTTCTGGTACAAGCTAAATAATAATCCAATTTCTCCCCATAAAATGTTGAGTGTCTTTAGCTCAGATTTCCAATTTGGCTGATGGGAGAAGTCAATTGGTTTCTGGAATGACACCTTCTACTGACCTGGAAGGGTGCTACCATCATTTTGTTGTTTTTAATCTTCAAGCTCATGATAGGTGAGAATGATCCAAGTTGCTCTCTACTCTCATAGCCATGATGTGTTATACAACATTTACTGGTGATTAATTACTGACCCAGCTCCAATGCCAAAACATGTAAAATTTAGAGTATTTCTTAAAAATAGGGAATTCTCTTTGATAAAAATTACTAATAAGGGTAAAAAAATGCATGTCCTCTTTCCCTTTGATAAGTTAAATTGAGGGAACCAAGGTCGAGAGAATGTCGACGTCTCAATTTCTCATTTTGCTTGAAAAGCTGGTGACGCATGGAGTTAACAGAATGGAAGTGCTGATATTGAGCTATTTCATGATAGAACTGATGACTAAAGATGTAATTTGTCTGAGTTTTAATCCTTCACGCTGAATTGGAGGAGAAAATATAATTACGTATGATCTTGAAATCAGTTATTAAACTAAAAACATCCTTTAGAATACAAATTTAATATCCATTTTATGATTAAGTTCTGCTATTATATTCCCCAAACCCCTGAATTAAGTCCCACTTCCATGGTTTGATATAGCTTCCTGTGATCTGCCCTTCCCCATGTCTCCACCTCCTTCCTGATGCTCATCCCCATTTTATACTCTACTCCAGCCATGCTGAAATACTTGTGATTCTCAGATAAGCTATGGTGTTTTACCTCTTTGTGACCTAACTCTCCTAAGCAAAGTTTATCACTCCCACCTACTATGCTTTACACCTCAATTTATCTATTCAACAAGCATTTATTAAGTGCCTTCTGTGTCCCAGTCATAGCAGAAGGTTCTTGGGAAAAACAACACTAAAGGCAGGAACTCTTTCCTCTGAGGGTTTGAGGCCTTATAAAGGGAGACCTGTAGATAAATAAATGCTCAGAGATGATTTGGTGGGTGCAGTAGAAGTGGATATTGCATACAGTCAAAGGCATGGAAAATTGCAAAGAGGTGAGCAGATTTGCAAAGGGATTCAGAGAGGTGATAATAAATAACTGAGCTGAGTCTTAAATGAAGGTTAAAAGGCAGACAGAGCTGTGGAGGAAAAGGTAGAGTTATCAAACTTCCTGGTGTGTTAGGGAAAACATTTGGAGGAACTACAAATGTAATGGGAATAGTGGTTAACAGTTAATAGAGTAGGTCTGGAGCCCAAGATCTGAGTCTGGATTCAGACTCTGTGGCTGCATGTCCCTTGTGTATGTACTCAAACTTCTCAAGTTCTTCATCTATTAAAGGTAGATGATCATCTTCTGCAATGTCATAAAAATTAATTGACAGGATATAAAGCACTTAGCTTGAGCACTTTATAAGACGTCAAAAATATTATATTTTTATGTTATTATTCTGGAAGCTATTGTATCATGTGAGGGGGTGGTATGTAGTGAGAGACAGAAAGGTAAAGAGGTGCTAATTAAAAGGCTTGATATGCCATATATTTGGTAGACAAAATCATAGCCCCCAGGAGGCGTCCACATCCTAATCTCTAGAACCTGGGACTATGTTAGCTTATGTGGCAAAAGGAACTTTGAAGGCGTGAGTTAAGAATCCTGAGATGGGGAGATTATACTGGATTAGCTAGGTGGACTGAGTGTAATTACAATGGTTTATAAGGGGAAGAAGAGGCAGGAGACTCAATCAAAGAAGTAGATATGACGGAGGACACAGAAGTCAGAAAGAAGAAGGGGAATTTGAAGATGTTACTCTGCTGGTTTTGAAGATGGAGGAAGGCACTGTGAATTAAGGAATGCAGACAGCCTCCAGAATCTAGAAAAGGCAAGGAGACACACTCTCCTCTAAAGCCTCTACAGGGACCCTGCTGACATCTCCATTTTAGGACTTTCGACCTCAAGAACTATAACGTAATCAATTTGTGTTATTTTAAGCCACTAAGTTTGAGGTAATTTGTTGTAGCAACAACAGGGACTTATAACACACATAAACATATAATGGATTTATGCTCTATCCTATGGTAAATAGAAAATTATTAGCATTTTAAGAAAGGAATCATGCTATCAGGTATGCAATTCAGAAACAATCTGATAGTTGCAGTAAAAAAAAAAAGTTTGGCTCATAATGAACAAGAGTAAAAACAGTGGATATCAGATGGGGAAACTTCTAAAAGTCTAGAAGGAGGGAAAGGAGCTATTTAGCAATGAGATCAGGTTTTATGAGCTCTGAAGCTCATAATGACTAAATCTGTGAAAAAAGTACAAAATTACAAATGCAATTGTAAGTAAAAAAGTGAATATTTATTTAGGATGAGAAACAAATCAGATAAACTATATATTTTATGCAATGATAGATACCACAAGCATCACAAAATTTTAGAAAAAGAACATAATATTTTTGTTAACTGCTACCACAAATCTGTAATGCTTTTTCCCCCTGTCTTTCTATAGCCTGTTCCAAGGCCTTAGAAGAGACTGAGCAAATGAGGATCCCTAAAGTCTAAGCTTCGTTAGTTTAACAGCAAACCTGCTTCTGGAGTGGATGTATAGGACTGGAGACTTGTTACGAATAGAGGGACGGAGAACACCTGCGGGTTCTGGATTGAGTTCCTGGATGGATACTGCTTCCTCTGATAGAGCTTTTAGAGCAGGATAATGCTTTTTAAGTTTACAGCTGAATTCCTGGAGGATAGAGATTGTATCCTACCTGGTACAGCTTTTGAACGAATGACTAAATACTACAAAATGTTTTAATGGAAATATACATAGACATTTGCATTTTAAAGAAGTGCAGCCTATGGTTTTGTGGCAGCATTATATAAACTAAAACGTTAGGGGAACTTTACTTAATGTAAAAATTCTTTACTTTGATGTGCACTGCAGGCTACAAGCACAGGGAAACTCCTTCACTTTTTCATCACAGAAGTTTTTTATTTGTCTTCAATTTTTTTATTTGTTTTTTGTCTGTTTTGTTGTTCAGAGAAGCCTCTGAAAATTTTAAAACACTCATTTTAGCCACAGAAAGTTATGGTTGGATAAAATTAATCACTTTGAGTGTAAGAAGTCAGCTTTCATTTAAAAAAATATAAAAAATAGTATCATTACAGAATGCAAAATAATTGATAAAAAAATCAAATTCATTTTTGACTCATAGATTAGACTGTGAGTTAATTATAATCACTACTTTTTCTTTAGTTGACTTGGTAATATATTAACTTTTCGTTTTACTTTGAACCAAGTTCTAATATATTATTTTAAGTATAAAAACAAAATGTCACTCTATTGTGATAAATTTATTATATCCAGTCAAAACGCATTTACTTCCTCAAAGGTGACAACATCCACCCACAAAATATTCTACCAAGAAAATTTTATTTAAATTAATGACTTAGGAATACTGCACCAAGAAGAAGTTAATTCCACAGTAGTAATTATCGTATAGCATATAGCCAAATAAGTTCTCGTAAGCCTTGAAAGATAGTATAAGGATAGTATAAGGGAAGTCGGTTGGAGAATAAATTGGTATTTTAACCAGTGTCTTTCCAAAGCAAATTCAGATGACTGGATAAGTCTGATCATATATTTTTGTCAAAGTTATTGATATTATCTTAGATGTATTTGGCATATCATTGATGACTTTCATCAGAGGTAACTGCAATGACCTTACTTGTGTGTGTGTGTGTCTGTGTGTCCAGGTGCGTATATACAGAAGGAGAGAGAGCACGATAGTCACAACTTTAGTTAGTTAGTTAGATAGTCATAACTTTAGATGACTGTGAACAGGTCAGGATCTTTGATGGTTGCCACTTCAGAGCTCCAAAAACCAAATGGCATACCAAGTACCATTGTTTGACTATGACAAGTACTTGACTTTTTCAAGCATCTACTCTGTGTAGGGTACTGTTTTATGGTGTTGAAGAGAATAGAACAATGTATCAAGTTTAAAAAATCTCTCTAGCATGTAGATCCAATTTGTCACACTCAAATTAAATACCTGGGAATTATATAATTAAAAAGATGTCATAGTTATCCTTATTTTTACATCAATTTCTTTTAAAACCTAAGATACAATCAATACAATATCCTTAAGGTTGGCAAACTTCATTCTTCAAGAATGAATTTCCTTTTTGAAATAGCCCAAAAGAGAACAATTTGGATGCCATCCTGGTGGATAATGTGCCTGATCAAACTGTCTGATAATATTTTTGCTCAGAAACAAGATATCACTCTAAAGAAATGAATCTGATCTTATTTCTGTGGCTGGGAAAGTAGGTAAGGCAATTCTAAAATGGTTTTGAATGATGGTAGGCTCATGAAAAATGTGCAAATGCCTTCCAAGCAAATGATTAGAAAGGGTCATCAAGCTTTTGGATGTGTAAGCTGATCATTTAGAGGCGTCCATTGCAATCTGTCCCTTTTCTTCGTAATCTTAACTCATTTAATTCTTATATAATAAACCCTTTACATCATAAATATCAAAAGCATGGAAACAGTACTTTATATTCTGTGAATTATTTACTGCATATTGTCTTGAGACTAGAATAACCTGATTTAATTCCAATTAGCAATTAAATAATTAAATTCTAATTATGTCCAATGAGCTCTAGATATTGAGAAATTGCACAACTGATGTATAATTTATCCACACAAATTTAGGTTAAATGATTCTATTATGAACTTCACACTAATCCTCTTCTGGAAAGGTTAGACTGGAAAATACTGATCAGTAATCCAGATGATGCTTGATAGAAAATCAGGGACTTAAATTAAAAGCTAAAAAAGAAAAAGATATAGCTTAGTGTTCAAATAAAACCATTCAAACCTCAAAACTTTTAACTACTCAGAGACAGATATTTAATTCAATAAATAGAAATAGCAATTTTATATTCAGATGCTGTGCTAGTGTGTTATATTTCTTGGTGTGGTGGATTAAAAATGAAGTGTGACTGGCACTACACTGATAATTGGAACCATTTCTAGTCTTTTGTTATATCTTGGCAAGTAATCAGTGAAATGCTTTGAAAAAAAGATCCAGTCTCTCATTAAAAACATAAAACCAAAGATCTGCCTAAGATTCCTTTTTTATTTTTTGGTGCATAATTATTGCCACTGAATTATTTTGAATGACTTGCATGTTAGCCTTCTTTATCTCAAGACCTTCATATTTTAATAATTTGGCTACTCAGAGAAACTCAGAACACATGACTACAATTACTGAGGCATACCTAAAAGTTGTATTTTTTTCTGAAGTGTAGAAACTTTTACATTTATTTTCATCTCTCATTTATTATTGTTTAAATGACCAAATTACACTGCTTTGAAGCAATGTAAGAATCTGCACAGATGAAGAAACAAAATATTTGGATAAGAAATAAAATATTGAGTTGCTTTTATTCTACCTAGTAATTATTTAGGCAATAGCAAGTATCCGTTTGCTCGTAAATATCATCTGATGGTCAAATCTTCCAGCCCCTGGAAATAGGTTCACAGAGTGATTCATGCCTCCTAGGTAAGGTTGGAGCCAAAGCGTTTTAATAGAATTTTGGCAACTCTGTAATTTATATTATTGTTGTTACAAATGAATTATTGTAAAAATTGCCATTAATACTTAATTTTAAGGCTCAGTTTTTATTGAGCTATTTATAAATCATGATTCATTTGTGCTGATTGAGAAGTGCTAGTGTGTGCACAAAAAGATCCCAGATTTTGTTTTTAAAATAACATTTTTTTTTAAAATTTCACTTTAAGAATACCTCATGAATGTCGGGTCATCTTAATGTACAATACAAGCATATGCTGGGGAAGGACATTAGCTCAGTGCCTCATGACCCTGGTTTTCTGATTTTCTCTTTCCTACATTGGGAGCCACCTACTTCAGTAAACTTGACACAATATATAGCTGCCAAGTTTTAGTCACTTTTCTTCTTTCCAGATTATCTTTCATTCTGTCCTAGTTGTCATTTGTTTATCATTTATAGCTCTCACTTTACATATATATTCCCTGTCACTGCTCCTTGTCCTAAACTTTTCAGTTTTCTTTTATTTTTAACTTTAAAGTAAGTAGTTCCATATCAAGACGTTTCCAGAAAGTTCCCCTTTTTATTAATTGAAGAAAACTGGATCTGAATTGAATTGTCTAAACTTAAAATGACATGCTTCAGGGACAAAATTGCAGAATTTCTGCTCGATGTTTGACAGAATCTAGGGCACTCCAGGTGCTGCGTTTCCACGTAAAGGATTCCTTTCTTTACTCATGGAAAGAACGGGCAAGTATTTATGAAGCTAATGCTGAAAGGCAGAATAAATCCTTAAATCCCCCTCAACTTAAGACTGTTGAGAAAATAGCTTACAGGGGACTGCCAGTCTTGTTTCTGAAGCACAGCTCAACTCTCTCCAGTGTATTGCTTTATTCATAATGTGAAATTTTAGTATCAAAATGTCAAATAAAGGGGAGAACATTATTTCTAGAAAGAGAGCACACAAGAGGGGATACAAGTTTAGGTTAAAGCACCAGGGACACAATTCTGCTTTTTAACAGACACATATTCAAAACTGAAAATGTGCATACATATACTCCACAAAACAATTCAAAATAACCAAGACCTGTTCAGAATGGGGATGTGTATATATATATATATATCTCCTGATCAGACTTCTATGTTTGTCCCTATCCATTTCTCTCTCATTTATTTATTTAAATTATGGAAACAAAGAAAAAACGGTGTAAAGAGTCTTCCTGTACTCATTATACAATTTCAGTAACTATCAATGATCTATTATTCTTGTTTCATATAGTCCACCACTTTTTTTTCTTGGACTATTTTATAGCAAATTTCCAGATTTTGTTTGGACTTGTCTATAAATATTCTATTCTCTGTATGTTGTTGATGCAAAGATCTCTGGTAAAGTGAAAACTGGCAAGCAGAGACATGTCTGAATTTGATGTGGGAATTAAGGGATCAATCATTAGTGATGACCTTGTTTTTTATTAGGTTTATGACATACCAAAGGCCTAGGAAGTGAGGAAATGCTCAACCTGGAAAAGTACTCAGTTTTGTTGAAATCAGGGTCCAAAGGGTCAGGCTGGAGCATGCAAGCTCAATCGGACCTTAGCTGGGTCCTCTTGAATTTTCCACTAGTATTCCAGGTTTTCATTTGTTTTCCCCATCAAGTTATCTTTCTGACTGTATAGAGTTTATCTCATATTAGCAAAAGGTCTCTGTGGCTTTTTAGTCTCGCTTCCTCATTTTCCTCCTCTCACTCACACCACTCTAATCCCTTTTGGTTATTTCTTCCCTCTGTCCTTTCCCAAAGTCACACTCCATCCCAGGATCACGCATGTTCTGTAGAAGCGGTATAATTCTGTGATAAAGGGCATAGGAAGTAGACTCTAATAGAACTGTATTCACATCCTACTTCTAATATTGAATACCCCATGAGGCTTTGGGAAATGTGCTTAACCTCTCCAAGTTTCATTCTCCTCATTTGTTAAAAGGGATGAGAAAATAACTCACAGGTTTATTGTGAGCGTTAAATTAAATAATGAAAATATGCTTAATTCAGCACCTGGCACATAGCAAGTGCTCCCTAAATAGTAACCATGCATGTTTCTACTTTTTTTGGTGGTACAAAAGTGCCCGTAGCTGTGTGTACATCCTCTGCGTACCTCCACTGAGAACTGATTGGGAAGAACTGGAAAATGAATTACTCATTTGTTGTATCCTTAGTTACAGCACAAAGTGAGTTTTTATTCTCTAAGCTAAACTGGAATAGCTTTTATGGCAGACATTTTATAGTATATTTTATGTCTTTATGAGATCAAGCACAATTCTAGATGTACAGTAGACATTTATTAAATAATTGCTGAATTTAACTATTATCATAGCCAATATCCGTATCTTAAGGAGGATGTGATGGACTTCACCAGATCTGAAACGATATTATTTTCATTGGAAGACAATAAATTAAAATGCTGAAATCATTCATAACTCCTATTCTCTCATACATCAATTTTTATGTATTTTGTCATCTTCCAGTTTTTGTACACAAACATAAACATTTTTACATAATTTCTACCACATTGTATATAGACTCTAGACATTTAAAAATGAGGTAACTTTCAATATAAGGTTATATTATATTAGTACTACATTTATACTATATTATTATTGATTTTTCTTTTGTCTTCCATTATTCTTGTTCCTTACTCAAATGGCTAAGAGTTGGGAAACAAGAATGAGATTATCTGATATCTATGTTGCCTCTGAATGATTCCATGACTCCATTATGATCCTTTTTAATTATTCCCTCAACTCTCAAGAGAAAAGATGAGAAGTAGTTCTGGTAAAGTGAATGCACTTACTTTGCTTTTCAGTAAAAAAAAAAAACAAAAAAAACTAAACTAAATTATTTGAAATTTCTAAAAAGACAGCATCAATTCTGAATTTATTAGAAGATATTCTATACAGGTGCAATTTTAGTATTCTTAGTTTATGAAATAGTATGAATGGAATTCAATTCTCAAAATTCTGTATATAAACACTTAAGTTTTTATTTAACTGTCGTGGATGAATACGGGAGAAATTTGGGGAAAAGAAACTATATATTGATACAAGGAGTATATAATTTGTTATCTTCATGCTCAAATGCCTCCTTACTCAGAGTTGTGTAGCTTCAGAGTATACACATGGTTAAATCCTGCTGTGTTTGAAATTAACCACATTAAGTGTGCATTGGTGTGATTAGTCCAACTGATCAGACTCTGGGTTGTTGAATTAATGTATTCATTTGTATCTATACTCTTATGAGACAATGATTTGGGTGATTGTATTATTTAAGAATTTTTTTTAATTTATTAAATTGGACTATCAAAGGGTGGAGGAGAAAAAAATATGTATAAGCACATTATATGTGGAAATACTGCCAATATCTCACTCTCAGTTGGAGACATTCGCTGATATTTCCAGTGCACTGAATGGAAAGCTGCAATCACAGTTGTATTCTGCCAAGAGCAAAGGAACTGTTAGTTCTTTTAAATGAGTGAAGCTAAATACAAATTAAGTAAAATGATTACCTTCTTCCCCAGCTTGTCAGGAGTTCCAACGTGTTTATTTTCAATGACACTTGGTGGAATCTTACTCCACCCTCTTCAGAAGGCCCAAATTCTATTAAAATGCTAATGAAACAAATCAGGTTGTTTCTTTTTTGAATTTCTTTTTGTCTGTGGGTGTGAACTCTTCCTCTGTGAGATGCTGATTTCATTTATTTATTTATTGTTTGCCAAGTTTATATATTCCTTTGTCTCCAGGGATAGAAGTTAGGGATGGGGGAGAAAAAAGTAGAAAGGACTATGAAAGAGTGTGTTTAGTTTCTTCAAAGTGATAAATCACTTCCAGATTTTAATTCCACCTGGATGACTGCAAATTTGGGTGCATCACAATGTGAAGACTAAACAACTAACAGAAGGGCTGTCAAAGGATTATCATTCCAAAGTTAGACGTGGCAGAAGGCAACTCCTGCAGATTCTGAAAAAATGGCTAGGCTTGGGCTATATTTAGACAATAGATCTAGCAAGTAAGCAGAAAGAAGCTTTGAATGAAGGTCAATGTTCCTATTTAGGAGAGAGAATGTCATTTGAGACAGGTGAGATATTTTTGAGGTGGTCATATTCATTTCATTTCCTACCTTTTTTTCTTTAATGCGTTCTACATTTTTTTAAAGGCATAAAACTTACAAAGGACAGTGAAGAAGACTAACTTTTAGATCAGATCTCAGTGACTCCCCAGTCTAAGAAGCCTCTATTCTCATAGGACTGTGCCTAGTTCCACACCAGTTCTAAATTTAGAATATCTAGGAGTAGAAGAAAATGGTGCCACTTTTGGGGGAAGGTGGATTCTAGACCTAGGACCTTAGAATCATAGGTTCTATGTTGCAAGTCTCTGGGCATCAATTTACTGTGCTCAATTCCAGGAGCATGCAGCAATAACAAGAATGTTTTACATTTTACGTGTTCTACATGTTACATGCTGGAAAGAATATGTGTGTGTGCATATGTGTGTGCGTGTGTGAAATTTCAGACAAAAAGTTATAAAACATAAAGGAAAATTTTAATTGCTACCATGGATAACCTATTAGAAGTTGACTGAAAAAGATTTAACTGATATGTGTAGCAAAATGTTTTTTCCACTTGTTTTGTAGGGGGAAATTTGTGCTTTGATGGAAAATTATGCATTGTTAGAGCACACACATCTTGGTTATCCAATTCTAGCATTATATTGCCTTTGAGCTATTTTAGAACTCTAAATGATAGATAATTGATAACAAAGCAAAATCTTGTTTATAGACGTGCTAATTCTGTCTTGTAGAGGTTCCATTTACTTCCCTCTCCCAACTTGGAAGAACTCAGTTTTGCAGTATTTGCATATTCACTTCAATATTCCTAATCTATAAATGTGTATTTTCTTTGGATTCTCCTTTGAATGAGTTAATGTCTTACTAGTTCCCTCATTAATAGAGTTAAATAAACTCTATAATGTGTTCATATTGTCTCTGTATGAGAGTCACCTCTTTTTTATTATCTTTTAACAGACTTTTTTTTTCCAGATTTTTAAAATGTAGGTTATAGAACATAAAAAAACACATATACTTGAAAATATATGTTTAATATGTGTAATTTTTTGTACTATAGATTTTATTTTATTTTTTCCAGCTTTACTGAGGTATAATTGACAAATAAAAATTATATATATTTAAGGTGCACAATGTGATGTTTTGATATACATATATAGTTTTTCTATTTCTGTGAAAAAATGCCACAATCAAGCTAATTTACGTATCTATCACCTCAGATAGTTACTATATTCTTTTGTATGTGGTGAGAACACTTAAGTTCTACTCTCTTAGCAAATGGCAAGTATAGAATCCAGGATTATTAACTGCAGTCATCATGCTGTACATTAAATCTGCAGAACTGATTCATCCTGTGTAACTAAGAACTTTGTTCCCTTTCACCAACATCTCGCCATTTCCTCCACCTCCTGGCCTCTGGTAAACACCATTCTACTCGCTGTTTTTAGGAGTTTGACTTTTTCAGGTTCCACATATAAATGAGATGATGCAGTGTTTGTCTTTCAGTATTTCATTTCATTTAGCCTGTGCCCTCCAGGTTCACTGATGCTGCAACAAATGGCAGAATTTACTTCTTTCTTAAGTATAATTATATACTTAAGTATATAATTATATATATATAATTATTATATATAATTATACTATAATATATATACTATATATATATACTATATATAATTATTATACTACAATATATTATAGTATAATTATATATATATATAATATAAGTGGAATAATATTCCAGAGTGTATATTTACCACATTTTCTTTATTCATTCACCTGTTCATAGACACTTAAGTG
Organism: Equus przewalskii; assembly: GCF_037783145.1. Lineage (NCBI taxonomy): Eukaryota > Metazoa > Chordata > Mammalia > Perissodactyla > Equidae > Equus > Equus przewalskii. Next base: position 22,990,451 of record NC_091847.1, on the reverse strand, counting down.
GTTTTTGTATCTTGGCTTTTCTGAATAATGGGGCAATGAGCATGGAGGTGAAGATATCTATTCACGATACTGATTTCATTTCCTTTGGATATATACCTAGAAGTGGGATGGCATGGCAGTTTTATTTTTAATTTTTTGAGGAACTTCTGTACTGTTTTCCATAATGGCTATGCTATTTTAGATTTCCACCAATAGTGCACGGGGTTTCCTTTTCTGCACACCCTGACCAACACTACGTTATCTTTCGTTTTTTAATAATAACTATTTCATAGCTGTGGCGTGATGTCTCATTGTATTTTTTTAAAAATTACTTTATTGAGATCATATGGGCTTATAACATTGTGTACATATTAGGTGTACATTATTATATTTCAGGTTTTATGTAGACTGCATTGTGTTCACCCAGTAGTCTAGTTTTTGTCCATCGCCATACATATGTTCCCCTCTATCCCTTTCATGTTCTCCCCATCCCCTTCCCCTCTGGTAACCATCAATCTGTTCTCCTTATCTATGTGTTTGTTTGTTTATCTTCCACATACGAGTGAAATCATATGCTATTTATCTTTCTCTGTCTGACTTATTTCTCTTAGTATAAAACCCTCAAGGTCCATCCACATTGTTGCAAATGGCATAATTTTGTCTTCTTTATGGCTGAGTAGTATTCCATTGTATATATACATCATATCGTCTTTATCCATTCATCTGTTGATGGGTGCTTGAGTTATCTCCATGTCTTGGCTGTTGTGAATAATGCTGGGATAAACATAGGGTGGATATATCTTTTTGAATTATTGATTTCACGTTCTTTGGTTCCAGTAGTGGAATAGCTGGATCATATGGTAGCTCTATTTTTAATTTTTTGAGAAATCTCCATACTGTTTTCTGTAGTGGCTTCATCAGTTTGCATTCCCACCACCCGTGTGTGGGGGTTCCCTTTCCTCCACATCCTCTCCAACACTTGTTGCTTCTTGTCTTGTTAATTATATCCATTATGATAGGTGTGAGGTGATATCTTGTTATAGTTTGGATTTGCATTTCCCTCATAGTTAATGATGTTGAACATCTTTTTATGTGCCTGTTGGCCTATATGTCTTCCATGGAAAAATGTTTTCATATTCTTTGCCCATTTTTTGATCCAGTTGTTCATTTTTTTGTTGTTGAGATGTACAAGTTCTTTATATATTTTGGAAATTAACCCCTTGCTGGACATATGATTTGAAAATATTTTCTCCCATTTGGTGGGTTGTCTTTTCATTTTGTTGATGATTTCTTTTGCTGTGCAGAAGCTTTTGGTGTGATGTGGTCCCATTTTTTTGTTTTTTATTTTGTTTCCCTTGCCTGAGTAGACATGGTATTCAAAAAGATACTGTTAAGACCAATATCAAAGAGGGTATTGACTATAGTTTCTTCTAGGAGTTTTATGGTTTTAGTTCTTACATTTGATTCTTTAATCAAGTCTTTTGAGTTAATTTTTGTGTATAATATAACATAATGGTCTACTTTCATTCTTTTGCATGTGGCTATACCGTTTTCCCAGCACCATTTATTGAAGGGACTTTCCTTGCTCCATTGTATGTTCTTGGCTCCTTTGTCGAAGATTAGCTGTACACAGATGTGTGGTTTTATTTCTGGGTTTTAAGTTCTGTGTCATTGGTCTCTGTGTCTGTCTTTCTGCCACTACCATGGTGTTTTGATTACTATAACTTTGTAGTATATCTTGAATTCAGGTAGTGTGATACCTGTACTTTCATTCTATTTTCTTGAGATTGCTTTGGATATTCAGGGTCATTTGTTGTTCCATATAAGTTTTAGGATTCTTTGCTATATTTCTGTGAAGAAGGTCATTGGGATTCTGATTAGGATTGCACTGAGTCAGTAGATTGTTTTAGGCAATATGGGCATTTTAATTATGTTTATTCTTCCAAACCATGGAATATCTTTTCATTTCTTTATGTTTTCTTCAATTTCTTTTGATAATGTCTAGTAGTTTTCAGTGTATAGGTCTTTCACCTCCTTAGTTAAATTTGTTCCTAGGTATTTTATTCTTTTTGTTAGAATTGTAAATGGGATTGTATTCTTGATTTCTCTTTCTCTTAGTTCATTATTAGTGTATAGAAGTACAAATGATTTTTGTAGGTTGATTTTGTACCCTATAACTTTGCTGTATTCATTGATTATTTCTAATAGCATTTTTGGTGTGTTCTTTAGGGTTTTGTGTATACAAAATCATGTCTTCTGCAAATAGTGACAGTTAAACTTCTTCCTTTCCAATTTGGATCCCCTTTATTTCTTCTTCTTGCCTAATTGCTCTGGCTAAAACTTCTAGTACTATGTTGAATAAAAGTGGTGAGAGTGGGCATCCTTATCTTATTCCTGTTTCCAGAAGAAAAGCTTTCAGTTTTTCACTGTTGAGTATGATATTGGTTGTGGGTTTGTCAAATATGGCCTTTATTATGTTGAGGTACTTTCCTTTCATACTCATTTTATTGAAAGTGTTTATCAAAATTGGATGATGAATCTTGTCAAATGCTTTCAATGCATCTGTTAAGATGATCATGTGATTTTTATTCTTCATTTTAGTTAATGGGTGCATCACATTGATTGATTTGTGGACATTGAACTATCCCTGGATCCCTGAAATAAATCCCACTTGATTGTGGTGTATGATCCTTTTAATGTATTATTGTATATGATTTACTAATAATTTATTGATGATTTTTGCGTGAAGGTTCATCAGCAATATTGGCCTGTAATTTTCCTTTTCTGTGTTGTCCTTGTCTGGTTTTAGAGTCATGATAATATTGGCATCATAAAATGAGTTAGGAAGAGTCCTGTCCTCTTCTGTTTTTCAGAAGAGTTTGAAAAGGATAAGAATTAAATCTTTGAAAGTTTGGTAGAATTCACCAGAGAAGCTGTCTGGTCCTGGACTTCTGTTTTTTGGGAGGTTTTTGATTACCATTTCAATCTCTTTACTTGTGATTTGTCTATTCAGATTCTCTATTTCTTCTTGATTCAATTTTTGGAGGTTGTATGATTCTAGGAATTTATCCATTTCTTCTAGATTATCCAATTTGTTGGTGTATAGCTTTTCATAGTATTCTCTTATAATGCTTTGTATTCTGTGGTGTCCATTGTAATTTCTCCTCTTTCATTCCTGATTTTATTTGTCTTTTCTCTTTTTTTCTTAGTGAGTATGGCTGAGGGTTTGTCAATTTTATCTTCTCAAAGAATCAGACTTTAGTTTTGTTGATCCTTTCTATTGTTTTTTTAGTCTCTATTTCATTTATTTCTGTGATGTGTTTTATTATTTCCTTCCTTCTACTGTCTTTGGGCTTTCTTCTTTTTCTGTTTCTTTTGGTATAATGTAAGATTGTTTATTTGAGATTTTTCTTGTCTTTTGAGGTAGGTCTATATTGCTATAAACTACCCTCTTAGTATGACTTGTGCTGCATCCCATAAATTTTGATATGTTGTGTTTTCATTTTCATTTGTCTCTAGGTACTTTTTGATTTCTCCTTTGATCTTTTTCATTGATCCAATAGTTTTTCAGTAGCATGTTGTCCAGTGTCCACATAATTATGATTTTTCCAGCTTTTTTCTTGTAGTTGATTTCTACTTTCAAATAATTGTGGTTGGAAAAGTTGCTCAATATGATTACAATCTTCTTAAACTTATTGAGACTTGCTTCGTTTCCCAATGTATGGCTGATCTTTTAGAATGTTCCATGTGTACTTGAGAAGAATGTGTTCTGCTGTTTTGGGATGGAATATTATCTTTATATCTATTTAGTCCATTTGGTCTAGTGTTTCACTTAAGACCAATGTTTCCATGTTGACTTTCTGTCTAGATAATCCATCCATTGATGTAGGTGAGGTGTTAGGGTCCCCCACTGTTATTGTGTTGCTGTCCATTTCTCGATTTAGGTCTGTTAATAGTTGTTTTATATACTCTGATTCTCCTGTGTTATATGTGTATGTATTCATAAATGTGTCCTCTTGGTGAAATGTCCTTTTTATCTTTATATAATGTCCATCATTGTCTCTTGTTATCTTTTTTGTATCAAAGTCTGTTTTGTATGATATAAGTATGACTACACCTGCTTTCTTTTGCTTACCATTTGCTTGGAGTATCATCTTCCATCCCTTCATTCTGAGCCTATGTGTGTCTTTAGAGCTGACACGTGCTTCCTGGAGGCATATTGTTGGGTCTTATTTTTTAATCCATCCAGCTACTCTGTCTCTTTTGATTGGTGAATTCAATCCATTTACATTTCGAGGGATTATTTATATATGAAGGCTTAATACTGCCACTGTATCTTTTATTTTCTAGTTTTTCTTTATTTCCGCTGTTTCTTTTTTTCCTTGTATTTCTGTTTACCATTTCAGTTTTTGGTTTTCTGAGATGTTTTTCTCAGTTTTCTCTTTATTTGTGATTTGTGACTCTGCTCTGATTTTTTTGTTTTGTGGTTACTATGACGTTTGTATAAAAGATCTCATAGATGAGACAGTCCTTTTTCTCACTGCCTCTTATCTCCATTAGCTTGTGCAGGTTCTGTCCTTTTCCTCTTCTCCTTCACTGTTTTTGTTGTCAGAAATTATTTATTTTTGTGTGGGGGGTTGTGACAAAATTGATGTGGTTGTAGTTATTTTTGATGTTTTATTTCCCTTTATCCTTTATATTATAATGAAATGTTTACTAACCCGTTCTGATATACAGCTTGAGTTTTCTGATTCTCTTTGTCTATTTATCTCCTTGCTCAAGGCTTTGTAAACATTTGCCTTTTTGTTTCAGGTAGCAGGGCTCCTTTCAACCTTGTTAGTAAGGTAGGTCTAATGGCAATGACCTCCCTCAGTGTTTGTTTGTCTGGGAAAGCTTTTATTTCTCCATCATATTTGAAGGATAATTTTGCTGAATGGAGTATTCTTGGCTGATAGTTTTTGTCTTTCAGTATTGTGAATATATCATTCCACTCTCTCCTAGCCTGTAGGGTTTTCTGCTGACAAATCCATGGAAAGACTGATGTGGGTTCCTTTGTAGATTATTTTCTTCTGTCTTGCTGCCCTTACTATTTTTTCTTTATCTTGGCTTTTGAAAGTTTTAATATTATATGCCTTGGATATGGTCTTTTTTGCATTGAGGTTATTAGTTCTATAGACTTAATGTACTTGCATTTCCAGTCTTTTCCCAAGATTTGGGAAGTTGTCAACTATTATTACTTTGAATAAGCTCTCTGTTCCTTTCTCCTTCTCTTCTGCTTCTGGGATACCTTTTATCCTTATGTTACTTTACCTAATTGAGTTGGATATTTCTCAAAGAGTTTCATAATTAAAAAAAAATCTTAGGGACAGGCCCTGTGGCCAAGTGGTTAAATTTGCACACTCCACTTTGGTGACCCAGGGTTTCACTGGTTAGGATCCTGTGTGCAGACATAACACCACCCATCAGGCCACGTTGAGGCAGCATACAACATGCCACAACTAAAAGGACCCAAAACTAGAATACACAACTACATACTGGGTGCTTTGGGGAGAAGAAGGAAAAAAAAATCTTAGTTCTCCTCCATCTTAATCACTTCTAGGTTTCTATCTTCAAGCTCACTAATTCTCTCATCCCTATGGTCTGCTCTATTTTTTAATGCTTTCCATATGATTTTTCATCCCAAAAATTGTGTTCTTGCACTCCATAATTTCTTTCTTTCCTTTTTTTTTTCAGAGTTTCAGTCTGTTTCATGAGGTAGTCCTTCTGTTCATTAATTTTATTCCTGAGCTCATTGAACTGTCTCTCTGAGTTTCCTTGTAATTTATGAGTTTCTTCTTTAAGAGGTATTCTTCATGCCTCTGCTGGTACTTTTGTGGTAGTAACTACTTTTCTTATTTGGTTACAGCTTTGGTTACTTTGGCTCTGAGCTGCTTCTGGTTGTATTTGAGAACCTGCTCTTTCCACCCTCCACTGCCTCTGCTAGAGGTGTTGTCACTGCACTCCCTGTGCTGCTTGTGCCTCTGAGGTTGCTGGTGATTTTCTGCATATGCTGTCACTGCAATCTCAAGTGTTACCACCAGGGTCACCAGGCTGCAAGCATTTCTGCTGCTCCTGGGGTTGCCTGGGTCTCTTGTTCCTCTAACAGCTCTCTGCAGGCTCTGCATAGGCTTCCATGTTGCTGCTCCATGCACTAACAAAATTGCTACTCCTGGGTTGTCTGGGGGTGCTGGTTGAATGGCTGCCAAAGGTTCTGGATTTACAGCTGTCACTGTCACTGCTGGGGGCCTGGAGACCTGGAGACTTGTATGCAGCCCCTGCTGCCTGTGGAGCTGGTGTCAGGGGTGCCACCACTGTGGGCTGGATAACTGATTTTGCTGTTGTTCCTGAAGCCTCTGTCCATGGTTTCCTTATGCCACTGCTGGCATGTAGCAGGGGCTAAGCAGGGAGAGGTTGCTGTTGCTGCTTGCTGTGTAGTCTCTGGTGTCTGGCACTAGCCAGTGTGTTTTGAAAACTCAGGTCAGTGTGCCCTGTCCCAGCCAGGAAAATCTGAGTTTTGTATACTGTCCCTTCTGTTGGAAAGACCTGGACATGGTTGAGGGAGAAGGTGGTTGCATGTATGCTGGTTCTGCTGGGAGATGGGCAGGAAGCAAGTTCCACTTGTTTTTTCTGCCCCTACCACATCTGCTCTTAGTCACGTGAGCCACAGTGCCTGCTGTTTCTTCTTCTGCAGCAACTGCATTGGCATGAGGATCTGCAGTGTGAATTGATGCTGCCTGGGGAGAGGAAAGGGGCTGCTCGTCTAGTTCCACTGCCTCTTGGGGGTCCAGTCCACCCCTCTTCAGATGTATAGATGCATGGATCTCATTTTTGTTCTATGGTGCTATATAGGCAATCCCCTTCCTCTGTTAGTCAATGAATGTTCAATTGCTTTTAACTTAGAGGGAAGATACAAAGGGAATAACTCACTCTGCCATGTTGCTAATGTCACCTTTCCTCATTGTGGTTTGATTTTCATTTGTAATAATTAATGATGTTTAATGAAGTGATGATTAATGATGTTGAGCATCTTATCCATTGGCCATTTGTATGTCTTCTTTGGCTAAATGTCTATTCACATCCTTTTAAATAAGGCAATTGTTTCTTTTCTGTTGAGGTCCATGAGTTCCTTATATATTTTGGATACTAACCCCTTTTCAGATATGTGGTTTGCAAATGTTTTCTCCCATTCCATAGATTGTCTTTTCATCCTATTGATTTCTTCCTTTGTTCTACAGAAGCTTTTTTGTTTAATGCAATCCCTTCTATTTTTGCTTTTATTACCTGTGCCTTTATTGTAATACCCAAAAAATGATTGTTCAGACTACTGTTGAAAAGTTTTTTTCCTATCTATGTTTTCTTCTAGTAGTTCTATAGTTTCAGGTCTTATGCTTAAATCTTTCATACATTTTGGTTTGATTTTTGTATATGGTGTGAGATTTTTATATGTGGTGTAGGACACTCCTCTGCATATTGATATCCAGTTTCCCTAACACATTTATTGAAAAGACTATCCTTTCTTCATTGTGTGTTCTTGGCACCCTTGTTGAAGATCGATTGACTGCAGATGTGTGGATTTATTTCTGTGCTCTCTATTCTATTCCATTTGTGTATATGTCATTTTTTTAATGCCAATCACATACTGTTTTGATTACTGTAGCTTTGTAATATAATTTGAAGTCAAAATGTACATTTCCAGCTTTGTTCTCTTTGCTCAAAATTGCTTTGTATCTTTGAGGACTTTGTTTTTCCACACAAATTTTAGGATTTTTTTTTCTATTTCTGTGAAAAATGTCATTGGAACTTTGATAGGGATTGTATTGAATTGTTGAAGTGTAGTATGGACATTTTAATAATATTAATTCTTCCAATCCATAAAAACAGGGTGTCTTTCCATTTATTTGTGTCAGCTTTAATTTCTTTCATCAACGTTTTCATTATACAGATCTTTCACATTGGTTAAATTTATCACTAAGTATTTTTTATTCTTTTTAATGCTGTTGCAAATGAGATTTTTTTCTTAATGTGTTTTTTGGATAGTTTCTTCTTAATGCATAGAAATGCAACTGATTTCTGTATGTTAATTTTGTATTTTGCTACTTTACTGAGCTCGTTTATTACTTTGAAGCTTTTTGGTAGAGTCTTTAGAGTTTTCTATATATAAGGTCATGTCAAATGCAAGTAAAGACAATTTTACTTCTTCCTTTCCAATTTAGATGTCTTTAATTCCTTTTCTTGTCTAATTGCTCTAGCTAGGACAATTTTTATTATATTGAATAAGAATGGTGAGAGTGGGCTTTCTTGTCTTGTTCTTGATCTTAGAGGAAAAGCTTTTAGCTTTTCTCCATTGAGTATTATGTTAGCTATGGGCTTGTCATATATAGCCTATATTGAGATACTTTACTTCTATTTCTTGTTTGTTGAGTGTTTTTTATCATGAAAGGGTATTGAATTCTGTAAAAAAAAATTTCTGCATTCATTTGGTGATCATATAATTTTTATCTTTCATTCTGTTATTAGATTCATTTGATTTATAGTGTTATTCAAGTCTGCTATTTCCTTATTGATTTTCTGTCTGCATGATCTATCCAGTGTTGAAAGTGGGATATTGAAGTCTCCTACTAGTGTTTTATTGTTGTTGATTTTCCCTTCTGTTCTGTTAAGATTTGCTTAATATATTTATGTGCTCCTGATGGTGGGTGCATATATATTTATGATTGTTATATTTGCTTGATGAATCGATCCCTTTGCCATTATTTAATGACCTTCTTTGTCTCTTTTGAGAGTTTTTGACTTAAAGTCTATTTTGTGTGATATAAGAATAACTACTCCAGCTCTCCTTTGGTTATCATTGCATAGAATATCTTTTACCATTCCTTCACTTTCAGCCTCTATGTGTCCTTAAAACTATATATACTTAAAAATATGCAGATATTCAATATATATAAATTAAAGCATCATGGAAGAAGGAAGAATGTTATCTGCCAAATTTTTGTGGTGAAGCAAATGGAAGAAAAGTTTTTAAGTTTTTTGTTTTTACTTTCCATTACATTTGTTTGTGTATTTGATATTTTTATCTGACATGGTATTTTTATAGTTGAAAAATAAATAAAACATAAAAATGAATAATAGCTATTAACCCAACCACATAATATCTACTTGAAGAAGAGGGCTTTTTAAAAATTTTTATTCTGGCTTTCAACATCTAATTAACAGAACACTTTGAACACTGTGTTATTAAGTTACTTAATAATAAAGAAAATGTGAGAAAGAAATGCACCAGAGTTCAGCATCATTCACAGATATAACAAAAACAGTCTCAGCAGATATAGAATCTTTCTTTTCTACCCTTTCTAGGTTTCTCAAAGGGAAGGCTGTAAAAATTACTCACTTTTGATCTTATCACTATAGTGCAATCTCAAGCACTCAAAGGTGATGCACATCTGTCAATATTTTAAAAATATTTTTATCTCTGTCATATTCTTGAAGTTCATGGATACTCTACACTGTTCAAAGACAAATCCATGTAAATTTTTTATTTCTTACACTCCAGTTTTAATTTTAGTAGCAAATTTTCCTTTGATTGATACTTTAAGGATGAATTTGAGAATAAAAGCTGACAATTTATTCTGTCATTTGTGATACTGAACAAAATTTATAAATATAGTGATATCTCTATTTGTATGCAGGATATCATCATCCACTGAAATCCATACCCAACAACTTACTCTTTAGTTCATTTACTCTTTAATGTACTTATTTACCCCCAATAATTTATTTATTCATTCATTTAATCCTTAATGTATTTATCTTTTAAACAAATACTTATTGAGCACCTCCTGTGTATCACGTCCTTGTCTAGGCTTTGGGATTCAGAGACAGACATAATAATAGTACCATTGGTTTCTATTCCCATCCCAAAGCGTAAGAACAAAGCTTATTACGTCCTAAGTAACAGGGCTTGTCTAATCTCAGTTCTTTGCCGGGGCCTTGAACTTTCTTTTTCTTGGGTTGTTTTTTTTTTTCTGTTCTCAACTTAAATGCTGTCCCCTCCAAGAGTCATCCCTAAAAACAATGCTTGATACACAAGGCTCTTGCAGTTTCTATCATGTTACCATATTTTATCTTCTTGAATGCATTTTTCACACTGGAATGGTTTCATTGATATATTTGCTTTGTGTTTATTGTCCATGTTCTCTATTTCTATATATACTTTCTGAAGGCAGGCAGTAATATTTCTTGTTTATTGTGGTTTCCCCAGTGCTTATAGAATAAATGCTCAATAAATATTTGTTGACTTGCAGAGATTACATTTTGTGGGTGGAAAGAATATAGGTAAATTATATCTATTTGTATCTACTCCAATATCTATATCCATTTATATCTATATCTATTTGTATACTTTCGAAAATGTAACTCTTAAGTAGTAAATGACGAGACTGGAATAGAGCACTGATTCTCAAACAGCGGTCCTGGAACCCTGGCACCCAGGAAGCTCTGCAGTGAAAATTCTAAATTGGAGCTCTGAGGCTGGGTCTCAATAATCTGTGTGTTAAAGAGTACTCCAGGTGATTCTGATGCACTAGAATAAAAAAAGAGTGTGTTTTTATAGGTGTATGCTGCCACAATGAGCTGCAGTTTGTTTCTGTGATGTGTGTAGTTCAGTCCTTTACATGGACATTGGATGATTTAAGGTATATTTTGTGTTCCCTCTGCTTTGTTTCTTCATCTTAGCTTCTTTCGTCTGTAGAGGAACAGAATTTGCCACACTAAAACATGTTTCTTTGGCTTCATTGTTTTATGATTTTTGCTGAGGAAGATTTACCCTGAGCTGACATCTCTTGCCAGTCTTCCTCTTTTTCTCCCCGTCTTTATTTTTTTTACTTTTTATTAAGATTAGGATAGTTTACAACCTTGTGAAACTTCAGTTGTACATTATTGTCAGCCATGTTGTAGGTGCACCACGTCACCCTTTGTGCCCATCCCCTGCCCCGCTTTCCCCTGGTAACCACCAATCAGTTCTCTTTGTCTGCATGTTTAACTTCCACCTGTGAGTGGAGTCACACAGAGTTCGTCTTTCTCTATCTGGCTTATTTCACTTAACATAATACGCTCAAGGTCTATCCATGTTGTTGTGAATGGAACGATTTTATCCTTCTTTATGGCTGACTAGTATTGCATTGTATATATATACCATATCTTCTTTATCCAATCATCAGTTGATGAGCACTTAGTTGCTTCCACATCTTGGCTATTGTAAATAATACTGCAATGAACATAGGGGTGCATGGGACTTTTGGAATCACTTATCAAGTTCTTTGGATAGAAACTCAGTAGTGGGATGGCTGGGTCATATGGTATTTCCATTTTTAATTTTTTGAGAAATCTCCATACTGTTTTCCATAGTGGCTGCACCAGTTTGCATTCCCACCAACAGTGTATGAGGGTTCCTTTTTCTCCACAACCTCTCCAACATTTGTCACTTTTTGTTTGGTTATTTTTGCCATTCTAACAGATGTAAGGTGATATCTTAGTGTAGTTTTGATTTGCATTTCCCTGATGATTAGTGATGATGGGTATCTTTTCATGTGTCTATTGGCCATTCATATATCTTCTTTGGAGAAATGTCTATTCATGTCCCCTGCCAATTTTTTGATTAGGTTGTTTGATTTTTTGTTTTTGAGGTGTGTGAGTTCTTTATATATTCTGGAGATTAACCCTTTGTCAGATGTATAACTTGTAAACATTTTTTCCCAATTAGTGGCTTCATTTTTTTTTTATCCTGTTTTCCCTTGCCTTGAAGAAGCTCTTTAGTCTGATGAAGTCCCATTTGTTTACTCTTTCTATTGTTTTCCTTGTCTGAGAAGACATGGTGTCCAAAAAGATCCTTTTAATACTCATGTCAAAGAGTGTACTGCCTATATTTTCTTCTAAAAGCCTTATGGTTTCAGGTAGTACCTTTAGGTCTTTGATCCACTTTGAGCTTATTTTTGTGAATGGTGAAAAAGAATGGTCAATTTTCATTCTTTTACATGTGGCTGTCCAGTTTTCCCAGCACAATTTGTCGAAGAGACTTTCTTTTCTTCATTGTATGCCCTCAGCTCCTTTGTAGAAGATTAGCTGTTCATAGATGTGTGGTTTTATTTCTGGGCTTTCAATTCTGTTCCATTGATCTGTGCATCTACTTTTGTACCAGTACCATGCTGTTTTGATTACTGTAGCTTTGTAGTATATTTTGAAGTCAGGGATTGTGATGTCTCCAGCTTTGTTCATTTTTCTCAGGATTGCTTTAGCAATTCTGGGTCTTTTCTGGCCCCATATGAATTTTGATTCTTTATTCTATTTCTGTAAAGAATGTTATTGGGCTAGCGTTGAGTCTGTAGATTGCTTTAGGTAGTATGGACATTTTAACCATGTTTATTCTGCCAATCCATGTGCATGGAATGTCTTTCCATCTCTTTATGTTGTCATAAATTTATTTCAGTCAAGTCTTGTAGTTTTCATTGTATAGGTCTTTTACTTCCTTGGTTAAATTTGCCCCAAGGTATTTTATTCTTTTTGTTGCAGTTGTGAATGGGATTGTGTTCTTCAGTTCTTTTTCTGTTGGTTCATTGTTAGAGTATAGAAATGCTACTGATTTATGTATGTTGATTTTATACCCTGCAACTTTGCTGTAATTGTTAATTATTTCTAATAGTTTCCCAATGGATTCTTTGGGGTTTTCTATATATAGGATCATGTCATCTGCAAACAGCGAGAGTTTCAATTCTTCATTGCCTGTTTGCATTCCTTTCATTTCTTTTTCCTGCAGAATTTCTCTGGTCAAAACCTCCGGTACTATGTTGAATAAGAGTGGTGAGAGTAGACACCCTTATCTTGTTCCTGTTCTCAGAGGGATGGCTTTCAGTTTTTGCCCATTGAGTATGATGTTGGCTGTGGGTTTGTCATATATGGCCTTTATTATGTTGAGGTACTTTCCTTCTATACCCATTTTATTGGGAGTTTTTATCGTAAATGGATGTTGGATCTTGTCGAATGCTTTCTCTGCATCTATTGAGATGATCATGTGGTTTTTGTTTCTCATTTTGTTAATGTAGTGTATCACATTGATTGACTTGCGGATGTTGAACCATCCCTGTGTCCCTGGTATAAATCCCACTTGATCATGGTGTGTAAATGTTTTTAATGTATTGCTGTATTGAGTTTGCCAAAATTTTGTTGAGGATTTTTGCATCTATGTTCATCAGTGATATTGGCCTGTAGTTTCCCTTCTTTGTGTTGTCCTTGTCAGGTTTGGGGATTAGGGTGATGTTGGCTTCATAGAATATGTTAGGGAGTGCTCCATCTTCCTCAATTTTCTGGAATACTTTGAGAAGGACAGGTATTAAATCTTCTTTGAATTTGAAATGTAGAATTCTCCAGAGAAGCCACCTGGTCCAGGACTTTTATTTTTGGGTAGGTTTTTGTTTTGATTACTGTTTCAATTTCTTTACTTGTGATTGGTCTATTCAGGTTATCTATTTCTTCCTGCTTCAGTTTTGGGAGGTTGTAAGAGTCTAAGAACTTATCCGTTTCTTCTAGGTTGTCCAATTTGTTGGCATATAGTTTTTCATAGTATTCTCTTATGATCTTTTGTATTTCTGTGGTATCCGTTGTGATTTCTACTCTCTCATTTCTAATTTTATTTATTTGAGTCTTCTTTCTTTTTTTCTTAGTGAGACTGGCTAAGCGTTTGTCAATTTTGTTTAATTTTTCAAAGAACCAAGTCTTTGTTTCATTGATCCTTTCTACTCTCTTTTTTGTTTCAATTTCATTTATTTCTGCTCTAATTTTTATTATTTTCCTCCTTGTACTGACTTTGGGCTTTAGTTGTTCTTCTTTTTCTAATTCTGTTAGGAGTCATTTGAGATTGCTTATCTGACATTTTTCTGGTTTATTGAGGTGAGCCTGTACTGCAATGAATTTCCCTCTTAGGACCACTTTTGCTGCATCCCAAATGAGTTGGTATGGCATGTTTTCATTTTCATTTGTCTCCAGATAATATTTGATTTCTTCTTTAATTTCTTCAATAATCCATTGTTTGTTCAGTAGCACGTTCTTTAGTCTCCACATTTTTCCCCTTTCCCAGCTTTATTCTTGTAGCTGATTTCTAGTTTCACAGCATTATGGTAAGAAAAGCTGCTTGCTATTATTTAAACACTCTTGAATTTGTTGAGGCATTCTTTGTTTCCCAAGATATTGTTTATCCCTGAGAATGTTCCATGTGCACTTGAGAAGAGTGTGTAACCTGCTGTTTTGGGATAGAGTGTTCGATACATGTCTATTAAGTCCAGCTGGTCTAGTTTTTCACTTAATTCTATAATTTCCTTGTTGACTTTTTGTCTGGATGATCTATCCATTAGTGTTAGTGGGATATTGAGGTCCCCTGCTGTTATTATATTGTTGTTGATATCTCCTTTTAGTTTTGTTAATAGTTGCTTTACATATTTTCGTGCTCCTGTTTTGGATGTGTATATATTTATAAGTGTTATGTCTTCTGGGTGGAGTGTCCCCTTTATCATTATAAACTGCCCCTCTTTGTCTCTCTTTATCTGTTTTGCTTTGAAGTCTACTTTGTCTGACATAAGTGTGGTGACACCTGCTTTCTTATGTTCCTTATTACCTTGGAGTATCGTCTTCCATCCCTTCACTCTGAGTCTGTGTTTGTCTTTGGGCTGAGATGTGTTTCCTGGAGGCAGCACATTGTTGGGTCTTGTTCTTTAATCCATCCTGCCACTCTGTCTCTTGATTGGAGAGTTCAATCCATTTACATTTAGAGGGATTATTGAAATGTGGGGGCTAATGCTGCCATTTTATCATTTGTTTTCCAGTTCTCTTGTATTTCCTTTGTTTCTCATCCTATGATTTTTGGACTACCAATTCAGGAAGGTAGTTTTTTATATTGGCTTTCTTCTTATTTGTAATATGTGTCTTTTTTCCTGTTATTTGCTTAGTGGTTACCATGTGGTTTGTATAAAACATCTCATAGATGAGATAGTCCATTTTCTGATAGGCACTTATTTTCTTAGATTCAGGCATTCCATCCCTCTCCTCTTCCCCTTCTAGGTTGTTCTTGTCAGAGTTTTTTCTTCCTTCTTGTGTTGTGAGTTTGCCTTTGTTAACCTGTTCTGCTGGAGAGCTGCAACTTTCTGATTTTGTCTTCCTACTTATCTCATTTGCTCTGGGTTTTGTAACCCTTTTCTCTTTTTTTGTTTTTCCAGGTATGAGGGTCTTCCTGAGCATTTCTTGTAGGGGAGGTCTTGTGGTGATGAACTCCCTTAACTTTTGTTTATCTTGGAAAGTTTTTATTTCTCCATCATATTTGAAGGATATTTTTGCTGGATAGAGTATTCTTGGCTGCAAGTTTTTGTCCTTCAGAGTTTTGAATATATCATTCCACTCTCTTCTAGCCTGTAAGGTATCTGCTGAGAAATCTGCTGACAGCCTTATGGGGGTTCCTTTGTAGGTTATTTTCTTCTGCCTGGCTGCCCTTAGTATTTTCTCTTTGTCATTGAGTTTTGCAAGCTTCACTATTATATGTCTTGGGGTTGGTCTTTTTACATTGATAAAGTTTGGAGATCTGTTAGCTCTGTCACATGGAGTTCCATCTCTCTCCCCAGGTTTGGGAAGTTCTCAGCCATTATTTCTTTGAACAGGCTTTTTGCCCCCTTCTCCTTCTCTTCTCCCTCTTGGATACCTATAATCTTTATGTTGCATCTCCTAATTGAGTCCGATATTTCTCAGAGTTTCTTCATTTCTTTTTAGTCTTAGTTCTCTCTCCTCTTCTATCTGCAGCATTTCTATATTACTATCATCCAAATTGCTAATTCTGTCTTCCGTGTTATCAACCCTACTGTTCAAAGAGTCCATATTTTTCTTAGTTTCCTCCATTGTGTTCTTCATCTCCAACATTTCTGATTGGTTCTTCTTTATAGTATCAAGCTCTTTTGTGGCATAGCTCCTGAACTTGTTGACTTGTCTATCTGTATTCTCTTTTAACTCATTGAGTTTTTTAATGATGGCTATTTTGAATTCATTGTCATTTAGGTTATAGATTTCAATGTCTTCAGGATTGTTTTCTGGGTACTTGTCATTTTCCTTCTGTTCTGGAGATTTAATATATTTTTTCATACTTCTTGATGGCATGGATTTGTGCCTCTGCATAGAGATAGAGTTTAGTTACTGCTTCCACTTGCTTCTACTGGGGGTGGGGGGGGGGGGGTAGCAGCTGTGTAATCTGCACTGACCAGGATCCCTGTGAGATATTGCTGACTGGACCTGGGCCCCTCCTTGTGATCACAGTGGCCCTGTGGGGTCTCTTGTCATCTGTGGGGACAATCACAAGGGGGCCTCAGGTTGCTGGTGCCTGCTGTCACAGATCATCTAGCCATGCTTCCTCCTTAGGGTCTGCAGTGGTGTTATGGGCTTTCACAGCAGCTGGGAGCAGGTTCACCTAGACTTCCAGCTCTACCACCATCAGGGCAAATGAGATCTCACTTGTCCACTATTGGCCGCAGCAGAGCTATGGGTATCTACTGCAGTCTGTGGTAAGCTCACCCAGCTGTGCTGCTTCTGCCCCAGGGCCTTCCAGTCTTGTGATTGCTGGGCAGGGCCTCTCCACTAATGCTGCACAGATGTTTTCCCTGCAGCTGCTGTGGGACTGTGGATTTTCCCCCTGGACCACAGAGCAGTCTTGCTGGGGCTCCAACTTGCCACTGCCTCCTCACATGGTCTCTCTGGGTCTCCCTTGCCCCCTCAGGGCCACAGCAGGACTTTGTGTGTTAGAGGCAGCTGGTGGGTTGCTGCTCTGGCCAGGCTCCTTTTGCCCCAGGGGCTTCCAGCATTCTGAAATCTGGGCAGGGCCTCTCCATTAAGGCCCAGTAGAGGCTTTCCCTGTGGCTGCTGGGGGATCACGGATTTTCCCACTGGGCTAAGGAGCAATTGTAGGAGGCTGAGGTAGGCCTGTAGTCACCTGTTTCCACCATCGTGCCACCACTGCACATGCACGCCTGTCCTTGGTGCCGTGGCAATGCTATGAGCATGTCATCTGGTAAAAAGTCTCTTGCAGGTACTAGGCTGTCTGGGGGTCAGAGAGTTTTAACCTATCTCCACCTCCTCCTGGAGGGACGTCCATCCACCTTCTGATGTATAGTAGCACAGTTCTCTCAGGCATCCTGACATGCTGTGTGGATATCCTTTGTTGACTGATGAATGTCCAATTAGTTGTAGTTTGAAGGAGCAGAGACAAATAAAACTACTCACTCAGCCATGTTGCTGATGTCACTCTCCCCTCTTTTTCTTTTTTTTATGTGAGCCACTGCCACAGCATGGTGGCTAACAGACAAATGGTGTAGGTCCACACATGGGAACTGAACCCAGGCCACCAAAACAGAGCAGTCCTAGTGCCTTAATCACTAGGCAACTGAGTGGCCCATTGGCTTCATTATTTTTAAGAACAAAAGACTTAGGAAGAAACTTTGACCTTGCCCCTAACTGCCTAAAAGAATTTAACATATAAGGCCTGTTTCAGGAAGGAGCTATCACCATAGATAATTATAGTATCACATGAACCAGATGTGGTAGACAGGGAAGAATCTAGTAAGGTCCATTTGATCAAAGTCCTCACTACATCTCTTTGTCTCTGCAAAGCATGGCAAACATTTCTTTATCAAATATTTGCTTTTCTATCTCCATGTGAATTGCCTTTCTCCCCTTTGAAGTCCCAAACCATTACCCCCAACATTCTCTGTTGTCATTAGCTGGAAGATGGTATTTAAGGTGGTGGCTTCAGTCATTTTGGCAATTTTTCCTGGTTTTCTCCCATGTATACATGTTATTAAACTTTTTAAAATTTTCTCCTGTTATTCTGTCTAATGTCAATTTAATTTTTAGACCAGCTAGAAGAACATAGAAGGGTAGAGTCAAATTTATTCCTTCCCTACCACCCCACATTAATGTATTCACTTCCACAAGTTAGCAGTTTCTACAGAAAGAAAGAAAAGAGGTCTAAGAAGTCAAGACTCACAGATGATCCATTAGAACCTCTGGAGAGGAGTTCCATAGAAGCTGAGTGATTTTTCAGTCTGGTGAGTTCTGCTCAGGTAAGCTGTGTGGTTATTTTTATTAAAACCTTGAAGCTATTATATCAAAGACAAAAATAATCCTAAATACCTGACATTTCCATTTTTGATTGACAGATTTTGAGTATTTTTATGTTTTGAATTATACTTTAAAAGGCTTAGGGCCTGGTTGAAAATGGCTTCATTAAAACTAACATTCAAACATTTTTTTCCCAGGGCACATGCTACAAATTTATAATAAAAAACAAAGCAAACATTAATGTACAATACCAAAAAAATCTTTCTGTCATTAGCTGTGCCACTAACCTTGAGCAAATTAAATTTTTGCAGGGGGCCTCAGTCTTTTGTTTTTTTTTAAAAAATAAAAGTGGTGGGGCCAGCCCCATGGCATAGTGGTTAAATTCAGCATGCTCTGCTTTGGCAGCTCAGGGTTGTGGGTTCAGATTGCAGCCACGGACCTACACCACTCATCAGCCATGCTGTGGTGGCAACCCACATATAGTGTGGAGGAAGATTGACACAGATGTTAGTTCACAGTGAATCTTCCTCAGCAAAAAAACATAAAAAAGATAAAAGTGGTGTGTTTAGAATTAGATGATCTAAAACTTCGTTTACCTTTCAGATAGATAACTAGCTATATATGTCTATCTAGGTAATTTTGCATATATGTCTAAGGGTATTTCAAATGCCTGGTACTCCATCTCAAATATAAATCTATATCAGCATTTTAATTTTAATTGAATAAATTAAATTATTTTAAAATGAAATAAATAATTCATTTTAAATGTTGTGTTGCATTTTATGAATTTAGCATACTATTTAATCAAGGAAGAATTTGGAATTTCCAATTTTCTATTAGAACAATTTTAAATGATATCCAATCAATTGTTGAGTCCAATCCAAGCTGTTGAATTGATATATTAAAAGAAATTTTGATACTGATTATCTAATTTCTCTTTAGAAATGTTGTATCAATTATCTTCCCTACTGACTGTGTTTGAGAAACTTTTTCTTAATAATGTGGAATAGCATTGTTTTTACCTTTACCAATAGGAAGCTGAAAAAAAATGGCACCTCACTGTCATAATGTTTACTACTTTAATAGAAAAATATAGCCCTTTTCATGTGTTCACTAGCCATGACCCATTGAATTTCTTCCTCTGAGATTTTTCTGTTAATGGCCCTAGTCCATTTTTAAAAATTGGAACTTTTGTCTGTTTCATAAAATTTTGTGTATTCTCATTATACATCATTGTTGTTAATTGTGTAATATATATTTTTAAATTATTTTATAAATTTGTAGTTTGTCTTTTTTAAAACATTCTAATTTTGTTTTCTAGCATACAGAAATTTTATTATATTGTCAAATCTCTTACTCTTATGATTTATGGCTCTGAATTTTGTATCATTCCTAAATGTGCCTTCTTAGTTAACAAGGAATATATGCATGTGTGTGTATACTTTATATTATTATATTATATGTGCTTTATATCTTTATATTTCTTGTCATATCTCATCTATATTTTATTCTGATGTTAAGTTGTAAGGTAGAGATAAAGATAATTTTTTACATTAGTCATGATTACTGTCATATTTCTGTTTTTCTATTATTATTAAAAAATTCAAAGTATACAATGGTAGATTACGAAATAAACCCATCTGTTGGGAGTCAATTCTCCATAGATGTCTTGTGTTTCCCCCTATCTTATGAGCAGAGGCACTGACTTCCTTTGTTCTGGACTATCTTTTAAAGCTTGCTTCTACAGTGGACAGCCTTGGAAGCTAGACAGAATGTCTATCTCTGGAGTGAAAAGCAGGTTTATTTACTGTCCAGTATGATAAAGATAATGTCTCCTTCTGGGACAAAGGTAGGGTCAGCTTACAGCCCATTAGAAAAAATTCTATTCCCAGGCTGGCCCAGTGGTGTAGTGATTGAGTTCGCACATTCTAATTCTGCAGCTCAGGGTTTGTGGGTTCAGATCCTGGGCTTAGACCTACACACCGCTCATCAATCCATTTTGTGGCAGTGTTCCACATAAAATAGAGGAAGGTTGGCACAGATGTTAGCTCAGTGACAATCTTCCTCAAGCAAAGAGAGGAAGATTGGCAACAGATGTTAATTCAGGGCCAGTCTTCCTCACATGTACACAAGAATTCTATCCCTTAAGCTCAAGATTCTTCTCCTGTCAAATGATCTACTTCAGGCATTAGTGTTACCTGGTCCTTTTCATGTTGCCATATAGGCACTAGGGCCCAGGGAACCAGCTTTGATAGTCTGGCTGTTCCTATTACTGTGAGTGATAAAGTTCTTTGTCTCTGACTATGAAAGTTTTGTATCTTTTGCCAGCATTCATGAAACTGTGGGGAGTTAATTTTTTAGTTTGTAAGTAGGTTAAAATCTCAGAATCTTTACAGTTCTTGATATCCCCCACCCCTAGTATTAGTCAATCACTGGCTGAGAGGTGCTTCCTGAGGGAGCACAATCTTCCAGGCAAGAGGGTTCCCGTTTGACAATCACCAACTCTTTGGAGAAGGGAACAACTGTGAGCTACTAGCAGCCAAAGTTATAGCATCTGTGAGCACCATCCCTATAAATGGGATCTGGTGCACCCCTATGATCACCCACTGCAGTAACTGAAAGTCCCCAATTCCATTGTAGTTTTAAGTGTAATTGTGTTATAGTCATCCCAGAAAGGATGGGAATGACTGCTTCCAGTGCACTAGTTCAGACATCAAGACTGATGATACCACATGCACCAGGAGCACATGCAAAGGTTTATTATTCACACCATAAGACTTTCTGGTGAGAGCGGGGCAAATGCAAGTCAGTCCAGGTTGCAAGAGTGAAGTGACATTGGAAGTAAGAATGTTGTTAGGAGAAGGGGCCAGGGTGAAGGTTCCACTTGAGATCTGGAGTTTGCATGGTTTGAACTTCCCACTGGCACCAAGAGAAGGAGCATGCAGGCTTTTTTTTTTTTTTTTTTTCCATTGTAATGTTTATTCAAAATAGTGTTTAAGAGCCAGTAAAGGGACATAGAAAGACTAGATCTTCAGCTTTAAAATATCACTTGAAGGCTTTCTCCCACGCTTTTACATTCTTTTGATTGATCTTATTTTTTTTTTTTAATCACCTTACCCAAATGTGAAGCAAAGAGGGAAAGAGGAGTTGTGGTGTTTGAAAGCAGTCATTAGTCAAACATCAAAACTGAAGAGTTCTTTATTACAAAGATTTTTGACCAATGCAAGTGACTTGAATTTAGTCTGCAAACCTACTTGAAGTCTACCTGATGGTTACAAATTCTCAGGATAGAAATTTTTGTTCTTCTTTTAATACCAAAGTTGCAGCAGGCAAGTTTCCTTGCTGTCTCCTTCTGCATGATGTTTTATTTCTCATTTATGCCTTACACAGTTGGTGTGACTCTTTGGGACATGAGCTTTACGCCTAAATCTCTTATACCACTTTTAACTTATGTAGGCCATAAACTTAACCCCTGTACCCGATACGTAATTGGGGAAGCCAACAACATACAAACCATAGGTCTATAGATTCCTTCACTCGTATCCCAGGATTCCTACTTTCACTTTGTTTTGGTTTCTAAAGATTTCATGCTTCCTTGTCAGCTCAGTTGCAAATACATAGTGAGTGTGCGTGAGTATGAGAATTTCAGCACTTACAGTTGTCATTAGCAAGAGGATCATTAAGGGTGTCTAGATTGTAAATCTCTCAGGAACAAAGTTTTTGTTATAGTCCATTTTGAAATAATTTATGTGAAATAAAAATACATGTCACTGATAAAACAAAAAGTCATCAATTAAACTAAGAGGGAAAAGGGTGTTTTGGTGGTCGATCCTAATTGATTAGTTTAATTTCTTCCTGTTCCAATTTGGTAGTTAACATTTTCCAAGCAATTTGTCATTTAATTGTTGTTTTTCAATTTTTAAATATTACATGGTATTAAAATGTAAATCTTCTTTCTATCTCCATTTGATTCATTTTAGTTCCTGAAATTATTTGTGCCTTTGTATCCTGATTATAGTCACAAAAGCATTTATATTATTTTATTATTTTTATTTTATTACATTCTCCTTAAATATAATCATATCTTTCTTACATTTTCACCTTAAAATACAAATCCCTGTGAGGTAAACTTCTGAGAGTTTTAATGTCTAGTGTTATATTTCTGTTGCATTCATGCCAAAAATATTTTTTTGGCTAGGCATGGAAGATTTACAACACAATCTTTATTTTCTCCTTCAGAACTATAAAATTGTATTCTCAATCATCTTTTTAAGCATTTTATATAGAGGAAGAAGGATACATTTTTGAGATATTGTATCCCAAAAAGATAAAGTATCTAATCTAGCTGGTTAATTTCTTTTTTACTGAATACAGCCTGGTGAATGTGTGATCATAATAATAGACAAATAGATTTAAAAGAAAGAAAGGGGTCCACAACTGCCTGGCAAGAATCAAATACACTGCCAATGATAATATTAGAAGGTCTATTGTTATCCACAACCATGGGAGTAACTACTATTTTTTAAGCACTATGCTATATATTCTATTAAGATAAATGATAAGATGATATTTGCCTTTAATAAATTTGTACTCTAGATGGAATGCCAATTTACATATATTTTAAAACATAAGTGAATAAGAAGGTAAAATAAACAGCTAGGTTGTGTGCTAAATTGTGTGGTATGATGTCATTTCATGACTGAAAATATTTAAGCTAGGAATAAATCACTATTTCTCCTTTAAGATAGGAAAAATATTACTATGACCTACTTTAAG
Source organism: Equus przewalskii (assembly GCF_037783145.1). Lineage (NCBI taxonomy): Eukaryota > Metazoa > Chordata > Mammalia > Perissodactyla > Equidae > Equus > Equus przewalskii. The sequence continues at coordinate 22,967,522 of NC_091847.1, read as the reverse complement.
TTCATTCTAATCCCATTACTGATTATGTCCATTTCTTGTCTCTTTTCTGCTTTTGAGGTCTGCATCTCTTATTTTGTGTATATATGAGTCTGAGAAACTGCATTTTAGAAATATTTCCAGGTCCATTCAGAAAGCAAAGAGTTCTTCTCCTTTTTTATAAATGTGTGGTTAAAGTTACTTCTTGATAATAAAAAACCCATTTGAGTTAAAAATTTACCTAAATTTTACAGATTCTTGTCATGTAATATATTTATTTAGAGGAGATATTCTATTTATGGATTAAATTAAGTGATGAGAGATAGTTGCATGTCCTGCTTCATTTTTAAATTTTTCCTACCATTCAATTTCAATTTTTAAATTATTTTCATACTGTTAATGTACAGGATCATCATCCAATCACTACATACATTTCTGTGTAAATGCAGTATAAGAAAATGGTTTATTTTCATTTTGATTCATTTTTCTCCTGAGAACTGTACAAAAGCCAAGGTAAAAGAAACAATAAGGGGCTGGCCAGTGGCATAGTGGTTTAGTTCATGCACTCCACTTCAGTGGCCCAGGGTTTGTGGGTTTGGATCCTTGATGTGGACCTACACACTGCTCATTGAGCTATGCTGTGGCGGCATCCCACCTATGAAATAGAGGAAGATTGGCACAGATGTTAGTGTGGGGAAAAACTTCCTCAAGCAAAAAGAGGAAGATTGGTGACAGATGTTAGCTCTGGGCCAATCTTGCTCACCAAAAGAAGAAATAAAGAAAGAAAAAAGAAAGAAACAATCAGTAAGAGAAATGAATTGAAAGGCCTTTGACTAAATTGAATATAAAATCTCGTTTTTGTAGTTCTTGCCAACAGAATTTTTATATGCTGCTATTGAAAGCTGAGATTGAGGCATAGATTTTTGTTTTCAGGGAATATTTTATTAAAGCCAAACTATAGTGTTTTAAAGATTATTACACACTGCATGCCACCTTCCTTTTCCAAGGAAATTCAGTCTGTGGAAATCAAATGACATAAGGAACCAAGATGGTTAATTCCCACCACCTCCCACTCCTCATTGGTAGAAGAATTGAGAAACTCAAGTTTTACCCTCTTTACCTTATCTGATTAAATGCTCCGACATGTATAAGAGTCTTCTGGTAAATCCAGCTAACTGTCACAGATAAACATCATTATCAAGCAGTTTTTCAATCTTCTTTTCTTCACTAGTCACAGTACATAAAAAATATTATCTATCTATTATGAAGAAAATAAATTTGATCTGAAAAAAAATTTAATTTTTAAGTCAGGGCTCATGAATCAATTTGAACTATATTCTTGTAAATTTTTTTTTTTGAGGAAGATTACCTCTGAGCTAATATCTGCTGCCAATCCTCCTGTTTTTGCTGAGGAAGATTGGCCCTGAGCTATCATTCGTGCCCATCCTCCTCTGTTTTATTGTGAGATGCCTGCCACAGCATGGTTCAACAAGTGGTGAGTAGGTCCACATCCAGCAAAACCCCGAGCCACCAAAGCAGAAAGTGTAAACTTAACCACTGCACCTCCAGGCTGGCCCCTATATTCTTGTAAATTTTTAAAGCATTACTTGAAGAACAGAGAAATAACAGACTTTATTGTGCCAGTAGAACTCAATATAAAAAAAAAGATTAAAAAATCTCTGGGAAGAGAATTCTGCTGTGAGTTCTATTCTCTGCTTATAAGATTTCTCCAGCCATCACCATAGCTCTAATAAATTGACCTGGGGAAGTTTTCAGCTTGTCAAATGATCTCTCTCTGAGAGTATAACAAGGTTAAAATAAAGACCTACTTAACTGATTCCCTGGCTTAATTCCAGAATGTACAATGACACAGTTCTGAAGTGTAAAGTGCTTAATCATTAAGCATTCTCTGGGAGAAAAACAGTTCACATATTTCCCCACCACACCAGGATGCTGTCTAATTAATCCTTTGAATGCAAGGCCTCTCAAGGTAAAAGTGAGTTCCTCTTCTACATGTTAAACAGTTACTGGGTGCTGCCATTTGTAATTGTGCTGCTTGGATCATTAAACTTCCTTGAGGGGTTTTGATGCAGTGCTGAGCACCCATAATATGAAGTAAGGATTACACAGATGAGTGAGCGATTTCCAAACATGAAAGAGGAATGGGAGGATATGAAAATCACATAAACAACTCATGAAAAATGTCATGTGAACTGTACAAGAAAAAAACCACAATGAAAATTTAACAGAACAATTTTATTATTCAAAGGCACCAGGAATTCCTTTATAGAAGATATGAAATTTAAGATCATCATAGAAAAACATAAGCTTAAGACAGAAAAGGTAGAAAGTAGGGTATGTTCCTTGGAGAGAACAGACTGAGCGAAAATCAGGCAGGCAGAAAGCTTTAGAGTACATCTGACAAACTGCAGGTACTCCAATATGGTTAGTTCACAGAAGAGTTGTGGGATTACATTTTAAAAATGGTTATAGGTAATTCATAGGTGGCCTTGATGTCAGAGTTTTAGTAGATATGTGAAAGCTTCTGAAGATTTTTGAAAAAGGAAGTGACAGAGTCAGAACTGTTTAAAGATTTACTTGGCAGTGTATTTAGAATGGGTTGCGTTGAGGAGAATTGGAAGCCAGGAAATTTATTGTGAGGTCTAGCAATAGTATTCATCCAAATTAGTCTAATAGAAATGAACCAGAATTTTTGGCTCCCATGACAACACAGAGATTCATGTTGTCCAAATATGGAAAAGGGACAAGCAATAAAGAGGAGATTTGCAGAGGAAGGCAAAAAGATTTTGAACGTGTTGAATTTGAGATAAAATCAAGTGAAGATATGCAGGAAATACGACAGAGGAAAGAATTAGAGCATAAGAGAGAAGCTAGAACAAGTAATGAAGATTTGAGAGTCACTGACTGAGGAGTGGGCATTGAAACCTACGAAGTAAATAAGAACTCCAAGGACAAGAGTGTAGATAAATGAGACTTTTCATCAGAATTTATCTGGGATTTGGTGTCAAGATGGTGATGTAGGCAGACTCTGAACTTACCTCCTCCCACGGACACGACACATTTACAGCTACTCTTGGAACAATTACCCCTGAGAGAGCACTGAAAACTGGATAAAAAGAACCCCTGAAACAAGAGACAGTGCTGACCAAGGTGAAAGAGGCATAAATTCCTTTCTGGAGAGAAAAAAGCCACTTTGCAAGCTGTGGCACTTCATGACCAGCTGGGAGCAATCCTAAGGTATTCAGCCTTCCTTGGAAGAGTGGGGGATCTGAATGAGGGAATGTTACTGCTATAAGCAGCTTTTAGACTTAGCACAACTGAGATGCGTATCATAATATCTGGCCTTTCTGGCTACTAACTACAATGGAGAATACCCCCAGAAAAGCTATTGGATATAAGGAATAAAAACCCTGTTCTTAAATGTCCCATGCACAAATTCACCCATTTTGGAAAGCAACCTAAAATCACCAAAAGAAAGATTCACAGTCTTTTGATGAAGAGACTCACCCAATAGACTCTGGGTGCATCTTGGTGAGAGGTGACACCTCTCCAGGGACTGAGACAATGGTGACAGTCATTATTGTGACCTAGTCCAGGCGTGCTGATATAGATGCCAGCAGAGGCTACTGCAGTTTCTTCCCTGGTCTGTTAGCCCAGGGTCTGTCCCACCCACTAGAGCATTGATTTAATCTAACTCAGCCAGGGCAGGGCAAGATGTGTGTGAGGAGTAGGCAGAGTGTGTGGAACCCCTGTCCTGTGGTGACTGGGTGTCCTTCAGGAAGTCAGGGTGCATGCACAGTGTGGGACTGTATTGATGGTATGTGTGGCCCTGTGGGTAGTGGGGTTTGTCAGCTGTGGAAGACTTGTTCTTCTCAAACAGCCACAAAGGGGATTGGCCCCACCTTCCAAAGCCTGAAACAATTGGGTGCTCCGGTGCCTGGGGCTGGTATCCCACAGCAGCAATCCTGAGACAACTGATAACAGCTTTGCTGGCTGGAGGCCTACAGCAATTGTAGGCACCTGAGCCTAGCAACTAGCCACACTGGGGGCCTACTCACTTCACAGAAAAACTGCAACAGAAATGTGCTATTAGTTTTTGCAGCCAACTGTGCTTGGGCTCTCAGCACCCAATAATGTGATTGAAGGGTCCATAGCAGCCACACAGCTAAGCATTACAATCAGCCAGCCAGGGGGACAACCTAATTTCCCTGGGCACCTGCACTATGGGCAATCCCGCCACAACAGAAGGACACACGTAGGCCACACAGTGGTCACTCCTGGAACATTTGGAACTGGTGATGAGAGGGAAGCACTCTGCTGGGCCTCATAAGTCATCTCTTACATAAGGCCACCTCTCCAAGATCAGGAGACACAGCTGACATACCTAATACATAGATATAAGCACAGAGAAAGAGGCAAAATTAGGAGGCAAAGGAATATGTTCTAAGTAATAGAATAGGACAAAACCCAGAAAAAGAACAAATGAAACAGAAATAAACAATCTACCTGACAAAGAGTTCAAACAAAAAATCATAAAGATGCTTACTGATCTTGGGAGAAGAATGGATGAGCTCTGTGAGAATGTCAACCAAGAATTGGAAAATATGAAAAAAAAAAAATCAGAAATGAAGAATTCAATACTGGAAATGAAAAATTCACTACAGGGACTCAGTAGCAGAGTAGATGATACAGAAAAACAGATCAGCAAGCTGGACAACAGAATAATTCACGCAAGCTGAACATGTAAAGGAAAAAAAGAATTAAAAAGAACAAGAACAGTCTAAGGGATCTCTGGGACAACATCAAGCACACTAACATTCGTATTATAGGTGTCCCAGAAAGAGAAGAGAGAGAGACAAAGGGGCAGAGAATCTATCTGAAGAAATAATAGCTGAAAATTTTCCTAGTCTAAGGATGGAAATAGACATGCAGGTACAGGAAGCACAGAGAGCATCAAACAAGATAAACCCAAAGAAGTCCACACCCAGACACATTATAATTAAAATGTCAAGGATTAAAGATAAAGAGAGAATCCTAAAAGCCATAAGAGAAAGGCAACAGGTTACATACCAAGGAAATCCCATATAGCTATCAGCGGACTTCTTAGCAGAAACCTTATAGGCTAGATGGGAGTGGCATGATATATTTAGAGTGCTGAAAGGAAAAAATCTACAGCCAAGAATACTCCACCTGGTAAAGTTATCATTCAGAATTGAAGGAGAGATAAAGAGTTTCCAAGATAAGCAAAAATTAAGCAGTTTATCACCAAGAAACCAGCCTTAGAAGAAATGCTAAAGGGACTTATTTAAGTGGGAAATAGAAGACCACAAACAAGAATACAAAAATTATCCAAAAAAAAAAAAACCCAACAAGAAATAAAATCACTGGTAAAGGCAAACACACAGTAAAGGTAGCAGATCAACCAACTATGAAGATAATAGGAAAGTCAAAAGACAAAAGTACTAAAATTATTTATTTCTGTGATAAGAGGGTAACAGATACAAACACACAAGATAAAGAGGTTAGATATGATATCAAAAACATAAAACGTGGGAGGAGGGGAGTAAAAGAGTAGAGCTTTTAGAAAGAGGTCAAACTAAAGAGACAACCAATGTAATATAGATTGCTATATATGTCAGTTATTATATATGAACCCATAGTAATAGTAAACCAGAAACCTATAATAATACACAAAAAAATTAAGAGAAAGGAGCTCAACATAATACCAATGAGAACCATCAAATCACAAATGAAGACAGCAAGAAAAGAAGAAAGGATCAGAAAAGATCTACTGATACACCCAGAAAAAAGTAACAAAATGGTAATATGTGCACACTTAACACCTACTTAAAATGTCAATGGACTAAATTCTCAAATCAAGAGGCATAGTTTAGCTGATTGGATAAAAAAACAAGACCCATATATATGCTGCATACAAGAGATACACTTCAGACCTAAAGACACTCACAAATTGAAAGTGAAGGGATGAAAAAAGATACTCTGTGCAAATGGTAATTAAAAGAAAGCTGAGGTGGCAATACTTATATCAGACAAAATAGACTTTAAAACAAAAACTAACAAGAGACAAAGAAGGGCACTACGTAACAATAAAGGGAACAACACAACAAGAGGATATGACACTTGTAAATATCTATGCACCCAACATAGGAGCATCTAAATATATCAAGCAACTATTAACAGAAATAAAAGGAGAAATAGACAGTAACACAATAGTAGTAGGAGTCTTTAACACTCCACTTACACCATGGATAGATCGTCCAAACATAAGAGCAATAAGGAAACACTGGCCTTAAACAACACAATAGATCAGATGCACTTAGTACATTTATACAAAACATTCTGTCCAAAAACCAAAGAGTACACATTCCTTTTAAGTGCACATGGAAAATTCTCCAGGATTAATCACATATTAGGCCATGAAACAAGTCTCAATAAATTTGCAGATTGAAATAATACCAAGCATCTATTCTGACCACAACAATATGAAACTATAAATCAACTACAGGAAGAAAATCAGAAAAGCTACAAAAATGTGGAGATTGAACAAAATGCTACTGAGGAATTATTGGGTCAAGGAAGAAATCAAAAAATACCTGGACAGAAATGAAAATTAAAATAAGACGTTAAAATTTATGGGATACAGCAAAAGTGGTTTTAAGAGGAGCATTTATAGCAATTCAGGCCTACATCAACAAAGAATAATCTCAAATAAGCAGTCTAACAGTGCACCTAAAGGAACCGGAAAAAGAAGAACAAAGCAAGCCCCAAATCAACAGAAGGAAGGAAATAGTAAAAATCAGAGCAGAAATAAGTGAAATAGGGACTAAAAAAAATTAGAAAAAAATCAGTAATGCCAAGAACTTTGAAAAGATAAATAAAATTGACAAACCTTTAGCTAGATTCACCAAGAAAAAAGAGAGAAGGCTCAAATAAATAAAACCAGAAATGAAAGAGGAGAAATTACAACAAACACCTCAAAAATAAAAAAGATTATAAGATAATACTACAGAAAGTTATACACCAACAATTGGACAATATAGAAGAAATGGGTACATTCTTAGAATCATACAACCTTTAAAAACTGAATCAAGAAGAAATAGAGAATCTGAATAGACCAATCAGCAGCAAGGATATCAAAACAGTAATCAACAATTTCCCAAAAACTAAAAGTGCAGGACCAGACAGCATCCCTGCTGAATTCTACAAAACATTCAAAGAAGATTTAATACCTACTCTTCTCAAACTGTTCCAAAAAATTGAAGTGGAGCAGAAGCTTCATAACTTAGTCTACAAAGCCAACATTAGCCTGATACCAAAACCAGACAAGGACACACAAAAAAAGAAAATTACAGGCAAATATCACTGAAGAACATCAATGCAAAAATCCTCAACAAAATAGTAGCAAATAGAATACAACAATACATTAAGAAGGTCATACACCCTGATTAAGTGGAATTTATTCCACAGATGCAGGGATGATTCAATATCAGTAAATCAATCAACGTGATGCACCACATTAACAAAATGAAGAATAAAACTCACATGATCATCTCAATAGATGCAGAGAAAACACCTGACAAGATACAGCATCCAGTTATGATAAAAAAAAAAAAAAAAAAACCTCTGAATAACATGGGTATAGAAGGAAAGTATCTGAACATGATAAAGGCCCTACATGACAAACCCATGGCTAATCTCATTCTTAATGGAGAAAAACTGAGAGCTATCCCTCTAAGAACAAGAACCACAGAAGGATGCCCACTTCCACCAATCTTATTTAACAAAGTATTGGAAGTCCTAGCCAGAGCAATCAGGCAAGGAAAAGAAATAAAAGGGATCCAAATTGGAAAGTAAGAAGTGAAACTGTCCCTATTTGCAGATGACATGATTTTATATATAGAAAACCCTAAAGAATCCATCAAAAAATTTTAAAAATAATTAATGAATTTAGTAAAGTTGCAGGATACAAAATCAACATACAAATATCAGTTGTGTTTCTCTACACTAACTTGAAGTAGCAGAGATAGAAATTAAGAATATAGTCCCACATACAGTTACAACAAAAAAGAATAAAATACCCAGGAGTAAACTTAACCAAAGAGATGAAAGATCTTACACTCAAAATTATAAATATTGTTGAAAGAAATAGAAGACATAAAGAAATGGAAAAATATTCTGTGCTCTTGGATTGGAAAAATTAACACAGTTAAAATATCCAGACTTCCTAATGCAATCTACAGATTCAGTGCAATCCCTATCAAAATTTCAAGGACATTTTTACCAGAAATAGAATAAAGAATACTAAAAGTTATGTGGAACAACAAAAGACCCCAAATAGCCAAAGGAATCCTGAGAAAAAAGAATGGAGCTGGAGGTATCACACTCTTCGATTTCAAAATATATTCCAAACCTATCGTAACCAAAACAGCATGGTACCAGCACAAAATCAGACACAAAGATCAATTGAAAAGAATTGAGATCCCATAAATAAACCTACATATCTATGGACAGCTAATTTTTGACAATGGGGGCAAAAACATAAAATGGATAAAAGAGAGTCTCTTCAATAAATAGTGTTGGGAAAACTGTACAGATACATGCAAAAGAATGAAAGTAGATCATTATTTTACAGCACACACAAAAATTAACTCTAACTGGATTAAAGATTTGAATGTAAGAGCTGAAACCATGAAACTTCTGGAAGACAACATAGGCAGTATACTCCTTGACATCAGTCTTAGGTACATATTTTCACGTACCATGTCCGATTAGGCAAGGGAAACAACAGGAAGAATAAACAAATGGGACTACATCAAACTAAAAGCTTCTGCACAGCAAAGGATACCATCAACAAAACAAAAAGACAACCTAACAATTGGGAGACGATATTTACACACCATACATCTGATAAGGGGATAATATCTAAAATATATGAAGAACTCATACATCTCAACAACAAAAAAACTAACAACCTAATTAAAAAATGGGCAAAAGATATGAACAGACATTTTGCCAAAGAAGGTAAACAGACGACCAACAGGCACATGAAAAGGTGTCCAACATTATTAACTACCAGGGAAATGCAAATCAAAACTACAATGAGATATCACCTCACTCCTGTCAGAATGGCTATAATTAACAAGACAGGAAACAACAAGTGTTGGAGAGGATGTGGAGAGAAGGGAACTCTCATAAACTGCTGATGGGAGTGCAAACTGATGCAGCCACTATGTAAAACAGTATGGAGATTCCTCAAAATATTATAAATACAACTACCATATAATCCAGCTATTCCACTGCTGAATATTTCTCCAAAGAACATAAAGACATGAATGCTTAAAGATGCGTGCACCCCTGTGTTCATTGCAGCATTATTCACAATAGCCAAGCCTTGGAAGCAACCTGTGTGCCGATCAAAGGATGAATGGATAAAGAAGATGTGGTATATATACACAATGGAATACTACTTAACCATAAAAAACAATGAAATCCATGTTTTCATCCATGACAATATGGATGAATCTTGAGGGTATTATGCTAAGTGAAATAAATTAGAGGGAAAGTCAAATATTGTATGATCTCATTCACAGGTAGAAGATAAAAACAACAAGAAACAAACACATAAAGACAGAGATTGGATTGGTGGTTACTAAAGTGAAAGCAGGGAGGGAGGAGGGCGAAAGGGGTGATTAGGCACATGTGTGTGGTGACGGATTGTAATTAGTCTTTGGGTGGTGAACATGATGTAACCTACAGAGAAATTGTAATAAATGACGTACACCTGAAAAAAAAAGAAAAGAAAATTTTGAATTATAAAAAAAGACCTGCTCATACCCTAAAATAGATCTATCCACTTGTTATGAGCTTATATGGGTACATTTTCTTCTTTTTCATCTCATAACTGAGCCATTATATTTATCTTGTGTCCGTTTAACATGCCTCCACAATGAACCTATGTACAAGTCTGAAAAACAGAAACTACACTTGGTGTTTCAAACAGATGAGATTTAATACAGAAAATCGTATTTTGGGATGAGGTGAATAAAACTGAACTGGAGGCTCTAATCTAGATGTCTTGTTGCCTCTCATAAAACACAAGAGACAGGACTTCTGTTGCCTAGGCTTCCTTTTCCTGGGGGTCACTCATGAATTCTCCCTAGACTTTTTGAAATTATCTCACAAAAGCTTACCTGCTTTTTCTTATTTGCTTACATTCTGCTTTTCATCTCTCACTTCCTGCTACCCTTCAACTAACCTTGATTGTCCAAAGTCCCCAACTCATGCCCTTCCTGAAAGTCAATCGCCTCTTCCTAATGAAATAATTCACTTAGTCTCCATCATCTCCTTCTGATGAATTGCAAATTTAGTGAATAGGGCAGATGACTGGGGTGCGTGCCACTTGAAATATACTAGTCTGCTAGAGGACAATGGTTAGGTAGTGGACTTGGCTTAAAACATCTTTTGAGCTTGGGGAACAAGTCTCATTAACTAAGGATCAATTTTCATTAAAGCAGCAATGTATTGGAAAAAGTTCCAGAAGAAGTCTCCCAGGCTGGTGTGAGCAAGAAGCAAGGTTGTTTTTCCTTGAACAGCCCTCCATGTCTGCTGCTTTTCCCAGAAGGAGATGGGCTCCAGCTCCCTCTCTGTTGACCCTGACGTGGTCCACCTCTGTGCCTGTCCATGGGACCTCCGAACAAGTGAGTGGGACCTTCTGCTATGGGTATGTTCTCTCCTAAAATATCTAAAATCAAGCAGGAATTTTACCCTCTTAAGACTAATTTATTTATGAAGAACTCCCTTTTTCGATCTAAATGAGAAATTCCTATTTCTCCTAAAAAATCATAGCTGTATCTTTTTTTTTATATATCCCAGTCTTTTGCCTTTACATGCTTAGAGAGCATTTCCCCCTACCCACTTGGATTTATATCACGAACTGTTTTACTTAATTCTGCAATCCCAAGTTGTTGCTGAAATCAAGAGTAGTGAAGAAGTCTCAGGGCTTTTGTTTTTCTTTCTTTCTTTTTTTTTTTTTTTGGCCACAAAAGAAACCTGAAGAGTCTGCTGAAATGTCAGAGAGACATTTGGTCTCTCTGAACTTCATCTTATATGTGGGACTCTATATTTCTAAACAATAGTAATTTTATACAAAAACATATGATAATTCAGCACTCCCACATACTTCTGAAATCAGTGTGATATAGAGTAACCTTAATTTTAGTCATTTGATGCAATAATGGAAAAGGAATGTTGCAGGTTAGGGAATGAAGACAAAAACAATAAGACAGGCAGAGAGAGTGAATTGTGAGGTGAAGAAATATATAAGAATGAAAAAAATAAATAAAAAGAGATGAAAGGAGGTATTAAAGGGACCATAACCAAAGAAAGAAGTCAAAAGAGAAAAGCAGAGGAAAAAATTGAGTGAAAGAAATTTCATTCAGAACTGACTTGGACTCAAGCTTTAGGGCCTTATTTTTAAATCTATAGCCAGAGCTGACCTGATTATTATACCTCTTAACACTCTAAACGTCATTTTCTGAAGACTGTGTCATTCATCAAAATCAAGTGGAGCAGGTGTGAAGGTAAATATAAGAAGGTGGCACATGATGTGTGCACTGGGAGAGAAGGTTGAGTGGTGAGCCTGTGGAAAATAAAATTAACAACACATAAAGGAAACATAAAAAGAAAATAAAAAATTGCCCAGGATCTTAACACATCCAGACAATCCATGTAAAACTTTTGGTCTCTGTGTGAATCTGAGCTTGTATCTCTGTGTGCATTTTTGACATAAATCATACTTTGCCTACCATTTATCACTAACCTTTATGCTTAAAAATATATTATGAGGGGCAGGCCCTGTGGCTGAGTGTTTAAGTTCATGTGCTCCACTTCAGCAGCCAAGGGTTTCACCAGTTAGGATCCTGGGCACAGACCTAGCTCCACTCGTTAGGCCATGCTGTGGTGGCATCCCACATAGCAGAACTAGAAGGACCTAGAACTAGAATATACAACTATGTACTGGAGGGTTTTGGGGAGAAGAAACAAAACGAGGAAGATTGGCAACAGATGTTAGCTTAAGGTCAATCTTAAAAAATATATATATATATATATATATATATATTATGAGCAGTTTTCCATGTAAATAGATATAGGAGTACAGTATTTTAATGCATTGACATAATGCTTAATTTAGGAATATTTTAATAAATATTTATTGAATGGATTAATTTTAATAGCCACTTAGGATTCCATAAACATTATTTAACCAGTTCACCATTGTTAGGTGTTTAGGTTTAGTTTTTATTACTCACTCACTTATTTCATATTCTAAGTAAAGAGACTGAAGTATTCTCTGGAATCATGGACAGTCTTGTGGGAGGTTAGATTGTAAATGTTTAGGGACATGATTTGTACTATTATGCTGTTTTCTCTAGTGTGTGGGCATAAAAATTGGGTCATTAATGTTTTCTGAGATGCTTTATAATTATCTCTTTGAGTGATTTTTTTCACACAGCCCAAGTTGGCTGGAAATGACCCCTATCTTCAGGTTTTTATTTGATTTATTTTTTATTTTTATTTTTTTGCTGAGCAAAATTAGCTCTGAGCTAATATCTGTGCCAATTTTCCTCTATTTTATATGTGGGTCACTGCCACAGCGTGGCTGATGAGTGCTGTAGGTCTGTGCCCAAGAACTGAAACTGTGAACCGAGGCTGCCAAATTGGAGTGCACCAAACTTAACCACTAGGCCATGGGGCCAGCCTCTTATTTAATTTTTAAATTTGTAAGGACAGTTTTTATATCTCATATACCATATGTAATGTCTTCTAGGGTAGAATATTCCAAACTGAAGAAAAGATTCATCTGGGTTATTTATTAATTATAAATATTAGCCTCCCTCTCTCCTAAAAATTATGATAGCATAACTCTGCATTGTTGTCTTAGAATCAGCATATTTAAGAAACTCTCCTGGCAAGTATTGGTTCTGCTATTTCCTGGTAGGAGTTGTGGGTGATGGAAGCGGCAATTTAGTGGAGGGGAAGAACATGGTTTTCGAGATGTTTCAAACTTACGAGAGCAAGACTTAGTGTAGGGCTTTTTTCTGACATTTTCTGGTCCAAAGCTGTAAATCACAGTCTCCAGTTGCTTTTAAAAAGTAGCCTTGAGAATAAGTATAAACACAAGGAGTCATAAAGGTCAACAAGGAAGGAATTTTGCTATTGGATGTTTTAGGAATTCTTTATGTGTGAAGCAAAATTTTTAAAAAATTACCCATTGGGATTTTTCTTTTCATTCTTCAATAGACCCAGTTATCCTTCCCACCAGTGGCAATTATTCTTAGCCTCAGAGGAAGAAAGACTTAGAAGAACGTAATTAAATCTTTGACTTTTGTGTTTCTTATGCTTAAAACCCGGGGTTATACAATTGATGGGGAACTATATATACTCTATCAGACATAGGGTATCCTCTCCCTGACCTTAAAATAGTGAAAAGTTACACAGTCTGGGGGAAGAGAAAGGGTAATAACAGAACACAATTAATTAAACATGAGTTGATAATCCTGAGAATAAACTCTACAGTCTCTTCCCCATTAACATTCTGCTGGGACATGGTGGGAAATAGAACATCCAGATAGATTCAGGATGTCTGCGAGTTAGAGGGACAAGTTCCTCATCCTCTCTGTGGAGTTCCTGGCAACCACTGAATGGAAAAGCTGGCAATGTCGGCAGGTGGACTTGGCATGGCCTCAAAATTCCAGTGTCATTGTATGTCTCCTGTGGTCCAAGAATGGCAAGAAAGTAGCCAAAGAATAAAAAAGAGTGAAACACAGTGATTATTTGTTGTCAGAACACACAATGTGCTGTAATTACTTGCATGGAACCATAATGATAAGACAGGTGAAAGTGAGGCTATTTCAATGTGCACATTCAGATTGATGATGACCACAAGCCAAGCCAGGAACTTCCTCCCTCAACAAGCCACCAAATTAATGTCTTAACCCTCCATAAGCCCCTAAGCAGGTGGTCACATCTTTCAGTAGAAGAAGAAAGTTCTTTAAATAAGTGAAGTTTTCCTGAATTATCTGAAGTAAATTTTTCCCAGTGGGAAGAACAAGAGATTTAAAGAGAAAATTTCTTCAGTTACAGAGACATCAGGGAAAGTTATATTTCTCCAAACTGCCAAACTAGACTTAGTTGTAACTTTAAGTTCTCTTAGGTGGAGAACAGGTGTTCCCATATGCTAAAGGAATTTGAGAGGAGAGTGAAGGAGAGGATTGCAGATTTATGTTTTGAACTGGCCAAGACTTTCTGTGGAGCTTGCCACTTCACATTTTATAACTTAGAAAAGGAAGAGTTTCAGTGGAAAGGGTCATTGAGGTTCTAGGATATATTTCTTCAATTTACCATCATCCTGCTATTTCCTAGGACTGAAGCAGTATTTAAAAATAAGTAAATGTTCACAGAATAAATAATTGTGAGATGTTATGTGCATTAAATTTTGCAGGATGCATATCAGAAGTTTTATTTTGCTTATTTACATGCTTTGAACATGCTTTGATTAAGAACTTACCTAACACAATGCATTAAACCAATATAGAATTCTACCAGGAGAAGTCAGCGGAAAGTGGGGTTTGCCTCCTCTAATGTCACCTCTGCCCTTGCCCCAGGTGAGGGGTGAAGGATAGAAGGGGTCCATTAATACGCAAATGTGGTCTGAAGAAGGTAATCCATTGTGACATTATTAGCTCAAGTTTAATGCCAGATTAATAGATAATACTTTTCTAGAAATGTCTTATACTGCATGTTTGTTTACATCAGAAAAAGGGAAAGTTTTAGAGCTCTCAGTATTTTCAGGTGGAATGAATCAGGGGCAAGTGCTATGGCAAAAGATTCTGTCAAATTGGGAAGGAACTCTTTGGCTTCTGGAACAACTCACAAAAAGGGAGAGTACTGAGAAATCTCCCTCAGAAAACCAAGAAAAGGAAATGCCAGTCAAAAATACAAAGGAAGAGAAACTGGAAACATAGAACAACCAGAAGACAAGAGATAAAATAGCAGCATTAAGCCCTCATATAACAATAGTCTCTCTAAATGTAAATGGACTGAACTCTTCAATCAAAAGACATAGAATAGCAGGATGGATTAAAAAACAACACCCAAAAATACGCTGCCTCCAGGAAATGCACCTCAGCCACAGAGATAAACATAGGTTTGGAGTGAAAGGATGGAAGACAATACTCCAAGCTAATAGCCGAAAAAAGAAAGCAGATGTTGCCATACTTTTATCAGACAAAGCAAACTTCAAGTTAAAAAAGACAATGAGAGACAAAGAGGGGTAGTATTTAATGACAAAAGGGACATTCCACCAAGAGGACATAACACTTATTAATATATAGGCACCCAACACGGGGGCACCAAAGTGCATAAAGCAACTATTAAGAGACCTAAAATGAGAATTAACAGCAACACAATAATAGTGGGGGACCTCAGCACCCCACTACTTCAATGGACAGGTCATCCCGACAAAAAGCCAACAAGGAAATAGTAGATTTAAGTGAAACACTTGATCAGGTGGATTTAATGGACATATCTAGAGCACTCCTTCCAAAAACAGCAGAATATACATTCTTCTCAAGCGCCCATGGAACATTCTCAATGATAGACCGTATGTTGAGTAACAAGGCAAGCCTAAATAAATTTGAGGAGATTGAAATCATCCCAACCATTTTTCTGACCACAGTGCTATGAAGCTAGAAATCAACCACAAGAACAAAACTTGGAAAGTCAGAAATATGTGGAGACTAAACAACATGCAATTGAACAACCATTGGATGATTGAAGAAATCAAAGAGGAAATTAAAAAATACCAAGAGACAAAAAAAAAAAAAAAGAAAATACAACATACCATCTCTTATGGGAGGCAGCAAAAGCAGTCATAAGAGGGAAATTCGTGGCAATACAGGCCCACTTTGACAAGCAAGAAAAATCTCAAATAACTAATCTTAAAATGCACCTAACAGAGCTAGAAAAAGAACAGACAAAGCCCAGAGTCAACAGAAGGAAGGAAATAATAAAAATCAGAGAAGAAATAAATGAAATAGAGACTGAAAAAAACAGTAAAAAGGATCAGTGAAACTAAGAACTGTTTCTTTGAGAAGATAAACAAAATTGACAAACCCTTAGACAGATTCACCAAGATAAAAAGAGAGAAGCCTTGAATAAATAAAATTAGCCAGGAAAGAGGAGAAGTTACAACAGATACTGCAGAAATACAAAGGATTATAAGAGAATGCTATGAAAAACTGTATGCCCACACATTTGATAACCTAGAAGAAATGGATGAATTCCTAGACTCATACAACCTCCCAAAACTTAATCAAGAAGAAACAGAGAATCTAAACGACCAATCACAAGTACAGAGATTGACAAGTAATCAAAAACCTCTCAAAAAGAAAAAGTTCAGTACCAGATGGCTTCTCTGGAGAATTCTACCAAACATTCTCAAACTATTCCAAAAAACTGAAGACGGTGGAACCCTTCCTAACACATTCTACAAGGCCAACATTATACTGATACCCAAACAAGACAAGAACAACACAAAGAAGGAAGACTACAGGTCAATATCACTGATGAACTTGGATGCAAAACTCCTCAACAAAATACTGGCAAACCAAATATGGCATTATATTAAAAGAATCGTACACCATGATAAGGTGGGATTCATTCCAGGGACTCAGGGATGGTTCAACATCCACAAATCAATCAATGTGATACACCACAATAACAAAATGAAGAAGCAAAATCACATGATCATCTCATTAGATGCAGAGAAAGCATTTGACAACATCCAACATCCATTTAGGAAAAAGACTCTCAATAAAACGGATATTGAAGGAAAGTACCTCAACATAATAAAGGCCATATGTGACAAACCCACAGCCAACATCATACTTAATGGTGAAAAACTGAAAGCCAGCCTTCTGAGAAAAGGAACAAGACAAAGTTTCCCACTCTTGCCACTCCTATTCAACATAGTACTGGAGGTATTGGCCAGAGAAATTAGGCAAGAAAAAGAAATGAAAGGAATCCAAATTGGAAAGGAATAAGTGAAACTTCTGCCATTTGCAGATGATATGATTCTGTATATAGAAAACCCTAAAGAATCCACCAGAGAACTACTAAAAATAATGAACAACTACAGCAAAGTTGCAGGGTACAAAATCAATTTAAAAAAATCAATTGCATTCCTATACGCTAACAATGAACTAGCAGAAAAAGAAATCAAGAATAGAATCCCATTTGCAATTGCAACAAAAAGAATAAAATACCTAGGAATAAACTTAACCAAAAAAGTGAAAGACCTATACCCTGAAAACTGTCGTTACTGAAAGAAATTGAGGAAGACATAAAGAAATGGAAAGATATTCCATGTTCATGGATCAGAAGAATAAATATAGTCAAAATGTCCACACTACCTAAAGCAATCTACAGATTCAGCATAATCCCAATCAGCATCCCAATGACATTCTTCACAGAAATATAACAAAGAATCCAAAAATTTATATGGAACAACAAAAGACACTGAATAGCCAAAACAATCTTAAGAAAACAGAACAAAGCTGGAGGCATCATAATCCCTGACTTCAAAACATACTACAAAGCTGTGGAAATCAAAACAGCATGGTACTGGCACAAAAAACAAAGACATGAATCAATGGATCAGAATTGAAAGGCCAGAAATAAAACCACACATCTATGGACAATTAACCTTTGACAAAGGAGCCAAGAACATACAATGGAGCAAGGAAAGTCTCTTCAATAAATGGTGTTGGGAAAACTGGACAGCTACATGCAAAAGAATGAAAGTAGACCATTATCTTGCACTATACACAAAAATTAACTCCAAATGGATTTGAACGTAAGAACTGAAACCATAAAAACCTAGAAGAAAATATAAGCAGTACACTCTTTTTTTTTTGAGGAAGATTAGCCCTGAGCTAACTGCTGCCAATCCTCCTCTTTGTGCTGAGGAAGCCTGGCTCTGAGCTAACATCCATGCCTGTCTTCCTCCACTTTACATGTGGGACGCCTACCACAGCATGGCTTGCCAAGCAATGCTATGTCTGCACCCAGGATCCAAACCGGCCAACCCTAGGCTGTCAAAGTGGAACATGCGCACTTAACCGCTGAACCACTGGGCCGGCTCCACAGTATACTCTTTGACATTGGTCTTAGCCACATCTTTTTGAATACCATGTCTACTTGAGTAAGGGAAGCAAAAGAAAAAGTTAACAAGCAGGACTACATCAGACTAAAAAGCTTCTACAAAGCAAAGGAAACCATCAACAAAATGGAAAGACAACCCAACAACTGGGAGAAAATAGTTGAAAATCATTTATCAGACAAGGGGTTGATATCCAAAGTATATAAAGAATACACACAACTCAACAAAAAAACAAACTAACAATCCGATCAAAAAATGGGCAGAGGATATGAACAGACATTTTTCAAAGGAAGATATACAGATGGCCAACAGGCACATGAAAAGACGCTTAACATCACTAATCATTAGGGAAATGCAAATCAAAATTACAATGAGATATTACCTTACACCAGTCAGAATGACTGTGATTACCAAGACCAAAAACAACAAATGTTGGAGAGGATGTGGAGAAAAGAGAATGCTCATATACTGCTGCTGGAAATGCAAACTGGTGCAGCCACTATGGCAAACAGTATGGAGATTCCTTAAAAAATTAAAAATAGAAATGCCATATGACCCAGCTATCCCACTACTGGGTATCTAACCAAGCAACTTGAAATCAAGGAGCCAAATTAACATATGTACCCCTATGTTCATTGCAGCACTATTCACAATAGCCAAGACTTGGAAACAATCCATTGACAGATGACTGGATAAAGAAGATGTGGTACATATATATAGAATGGAATACTACTCAGCCATAAAAAAAGACAAAATCATCCCATTTGTAACAACATGGACAGACCTGGAGGGTATTATGCTAAGTGAAACAAGCCAGACTGAGAAAGCAAACACCATATGATTTCTCTTATATGTGGAATATGAACAAACACATGGACAAAGAAAATAGTTTAGTGGTTACCAGGGGAAGGGGAGTGGAGAGTGGGCACTTGGGGTGAAGAGGAGCACTTATGTGGTGACAGATGAGAAATAATGTACAACTGAAATTTCACAATGATGTAAACTATTATGAATCTCAATTTAAAAAATTAAAAAATAAATAAATAAAAATAAAAAAATAAAATTGGCAATGGCAGAGAACTAAAGATAAGCTACTTAAGAGATTCAATTTAGCAAAAGTAGATACTCTATGTGTCTATCAAAATGATAGCTGTATGACTGTGAGAATATTTTTGCTAAGTCAATATGCTTTCCATCTGATGTGCTCCCTAACTATGTCTGTCTGTTTCTTTCTTTCTTTCTTTCTTTCTTTCTCTTTCTTTTTATCTATCTGTCTGTCTGTCTGTCTGTCTCTCTTTCTCCATCACCTGGCTACCTAGCTACCTAGCTATCTACAGTTTTGGTTTGTCAGCACTTGTCATTTTTACATAGTTATTCTATTTCTGTGAACTTGTATCTCTAATACCTTTCTCTTTCTCTGCCGTTATCATAACTAATGGATAGTTATTTTCAATATTTCTGTTTTGAGTTCTCCTTTCTATGTTGGAATGCTTTTACGCAGTTTGCCATTTTAGCTAGACTAAAATCCTTGTACATTCATTTTTGGGTACATATGAGAGTATTGATGCAGGCTAAATTCCTAACAGGGGAAAGATTTCCAAGGACAGGCACGGTTTAGATTTTTGTAGACATACCTGACTGCTTCCATAAGCAATTTATACTCCTTCTGAAACTGTGTGCTCACATGGAGGGACACATTGGTGTGGGATTTCAGAACCCAAGCAGTATGAGTGTGGTGCCACGTAGTTTAGGACCTAGAACAGAGTGCCAGAGCTTGAGCAGGGAGATGAAGTCATCTACATAGGGAAAGGAATAGCAGTGCAAATGGATATTGGTTACATATAAGGGATTAATCCAAGGTGTAAATGTATTAAATAAAATTGAAGATATGTTTCTCACTGCCAAAGATGGTAGTTATAAATACTGAAAGGGAGAAACTTAGAATAAACCCTGTAGTGTTGGATTTGAATTGGAGGTATCAATATGAACTCAAGGTTTTTCAACAGAGAATGGATGAATGCATAGATAGATGGATGGATAGATAGATAATGGATAAGGAAATAGACATATAAATCAATACATGTATTTCCAAGTTCTATTCACTGTGATCTTGGGAAACAATTACTAACCCATTGACAATGAACCCATCTAGTACTCAGATATTTGTTTCTGTGTACTGATTTCCATTAAAAGAAACAAGGTACATTTGGGAAATAGCTGGCCTCTGGCCTGGAGAAAGGAACATCTAAAATGAGCCTAGAATCTCTTGTTGCGGCCTTAGTCAAGAAGGTGCTCAAAGAATGATGAAGTATCACAAAAGAATACAAAAGCCAGTTTAGATGAGCTCCCATTGACCAAATCTGGATAATTTGAGAATCAAATAAATAATGACAGTATAAATTATAGTTCAACAAATAAAATAGGAAACCATGAGATGACAGAGATTAAAAATATGAATGATTTGAAATTTTGATGAGGAATGGGATATTTACATAGTTTCAAAGCACTTTCTCACAAAATACCTATAATTACAAAGGGGAAAAGAGTTAGCTTATAGTAGACGAGACTGGGAAACACCACCTTAAACAAATTATTAGACACTATTAATAATGGGATAAGTGGAAACCGTATGCCCTTTGGTAGAATGCAATGAGAAGAACACAGCATCGCTTCTGTGATATTCCTGCCAAACATGCAGTTTTGAATCTAGTCATAAAGCAACATCAGATAAATCAAACTTGAGAACTATCCTTAAAAGAAAAACAACAAAAACTGGCCTGTAATCTACAAAAATATCAATCTCATGAAACTCAAAGAACTGTTCCAGATTAAAAGAGATGAGAGAGGTATTACAACTAAATGTAACATGTAATTCTGAATGAGATCCTTTTTGTGGAAAAGATATTATTGGGAAAACTGGCAAGCACTTAATAGAGTCTGATAATTAGATGATAGAAAGATATCAAAGTTAACTTTCTCATTTTGACGGTTTTATTGTGGTTATCAGGAGAATGCCCTTGCTTGTAGAAAATACTCACTAAGTATCTGGGAATGACGGATCAGAAAGTGTAAAAAAATGTTATTTACACTGTACTTCTAACTTTTCCAAAGTTTATGACTCTTTTAGAGAGAGAGAGAGAACTATTTAAACTCATAATTATTTAAAAACCAACATCAATAAAAATATACCAAGAGGGGCCAGCCCTGGGGCATGATGGTAAAGTTTGCGAGTCTGCTTGGGTGGCCCGGGGTTTGCAGGTTAGGACCCCAGGCATGGACTTACACACCGCTCATCAAGCCGTGGTGTGGCAGCATCCCACATACAAAATAGAGGAAGATTGGCACAGATGTTAACTCAGGGCCAATCTTCCTCACCAAAACCAAAATAAAACAAAACACACCTAGGAAAAATAAACCAATAATTCATGATTTTTAATCGTTTTATATTATCTCTATGGATTCTTGCTGTATTCAGTATACACTGCAAACTATCCTACTAAGTTCTCCCCTTAGTCTACACAGGGTTCAATTGTATCATGGTCATTTTCTCACAGCTTTATGATATCATGCTCTCATTTTGTTATTTGGACTTGTTTCTTGCCAGCTTAATATAAGAAGAATTTAAACAGGAAGGGTTTCTCTAATATGAGAGTAAAACGCCTTTGAAGTGATCTCTTCTGGAAGGTTTATGTTCATTGCTATCCTTTAGCTTTCCCCGAATGCCCATATGCCAAAGATTTCATGTGTTATTTCTGTAATTCAGTAGTTTTCATTCAAATTATGCATTAAAAGTGAATATCCATCTTAAAACAATTGGCATGATTAATTATCTACTAAATTTTTCATTTCACAAAAGGCAGTGTTTTATGGCATACTCTTACATGGTTAAGGGACTTTTAAGTCAGATAGACACATTTATAAGTCAGGAATCAAGCTAAAAATTCCTTTACTCTCACGTTTCTATTTTAGACTCACTATTTTTCCTAGGTTTTACTGTAAAATCTACATTTCAATCACAACTATATTTTCAAGAAATTAATTGTAGAAAATTAATCAATACTATTCACAGTAAAAAAATGTATGGATAAGAATTAATGACCTAAAAAATTAAGATCTAATTAATTCTAAAAGCAGATATTAATATACAAATTACTATTTCACAAAATTTTTAAATAAATGTTAATTTTTATGAATTGAATATTTAAGATGAATATATTCCTGCACCTCTTCATTCTAAAAGCTAAGAGAAATATTTTATACAAAAACCATACTAAATAAACACAATAATAATAAAGCAGATGTTTCTATCATCAAATATGGAAATATTTTTATTTTCACAGATTGTTTTTCAAATGTGTAGGTACACTTATATATATACGTATATGTTTATCATTAGATGGTTTGTTCACTTCCTAGGCCTGCTGTAACAAAGTATCACAAACTAGATAGCTTGAAATAACAGAAATTGAATTGTGCCACAGTTCTGAAGTCTAGACGTCTGAGATCAAGGTGCTGACAGCATCAATCTCTCTCTGAATGCTCCAGGGGAAGACCCTGCCTGGCCTCTTCCTACCTTCTGGTAGTACCAGCAATCCTTGGCATATCTGGTCTTGCAGATGCATCACTTCAATCTCTGCCTCTGCTCTCACATGACATTCTCCCCATGTGTCTGTCCTCTCTCTATGCATGTCTCTGTTTTCAAGTTTTCCTATTCTTATAACGACATCAGTCATTGGATTAGGGCCTACCCTAATTCAGCATGACCTCATTTTAACTGGATTACAGCTTTCCAAATAAGAACCAATGTCCTAAGTTCGCATTCTGAGATTCTGAGTAGACATACATTTGCGGGGGGACACTTTTCAAAACAATACAGATGGTAAGCATTTCTTCTATATTGAGATCATAATTATTACATAATAAAAATATATGAGCAAGGAGATATAACATAATTAAAATAAAAAATTCCCCTTAAAATTTATATATTTATAAAATTTATATTACAAACCTGGTTTAAACTATATTTACAGCTTCTGCGGCCAGCCTGTGAATCTATCTGGTATAATGGAACAAACCCAGGCTTGGCAATTAGACACAAAGTCACCAAATTACTCTTTGTGATCTCAGGAAAGTTACCAAACATCTCCTACCCTTGGTTTCATCACCTCTTTATACGTTACAAAATCATTGGACAATATCAACCAAAAAACCTAAGTAGGCAATCTGTTTTTAAATTGTTAGATTGGATTTTCCTTTTATATCTAATTTTGTGAATTAGATACATAATTATATCTCCCATGTATTTGTTATTGTTCTTCCCTATCTGTCTCTCCATAAGAAAAGTATGAGTATTTTTTTAGATACTAATTTATGATTGTGATCATTATAAGAACCAAATTTTCATCTATAACCCTACTAGTCTGCCCCAATACAAAAAACACTTTAATTCAGACCTTATTCTTTCTCTTGGCAAGCAGGGTCATTTGAGTACTTATCGAGAGCCAACTATTTGCCAGGTTCTAATAGCAGCCAGATGTTGGTACATATCTCTTATGTAGTGAGAAGACAATTTAAACATAGGGTGATAAATGATGACAGAGAAGTATAGAGTTCTTTGAGAGCACAGAAGAGAAATAGCAAATTAAAAAAACAGCGTCAGGGGCGGCCTGTCAGTGTCAGGGGCGCAGATGTTAATAACGTGCAGCCCAGGGTTGGCCGGTTCAGATCCCGGGTGCAGACATGGCACCGCTTGGCAAGCCACGCTGTGGCAGGCATCCCACATATAAAGTAGATGAAGATGGGCACGGATGTTAGCTCAGAGCCAGCCTTCCTCAGCAGATGTTAGCTCTGGGCTAGTCTTCCTCAGAAAATAAAATAAAATAAAATAAAATAAAATAAAATAAAATAAAATAAACAATGTCCTCAAAATCAAATAAACTCATTTTGGGACACCAACAAAAATGAAGTAACGTATAGGTGTTTAAAACTATAAAGTTACTCCAAAATCTAGTTCCAATTATTAAAAAGAACTAAAATGTTTTAAAAATAACTGTGAAGTCAATAAAAGAATTTTCTTATTAACTTCGATGATTTCCAATTATACAATTAAGCTTTTCTCTAATCCGGCAATATTCATTCTGAGACAGCTATAGTTAACCCGCAAGTGGATCAATTTCTGAATATAAGTTTTAGCATATTAATAAATCACATTAAATGTACTTTAAAATTATTCAGCCCAAATGATTAGCTGTAGTCCACTTACACACGTATTATAAATTTTTATTTTTCGTTTTATAAATGAAAACTATGTAATCAAAAGCAAAAGTACATTTTAATGGACAATAATCAGAAAATAATAGGAAAATATAGCTTGAACATTTCTACTATAATCTTATTACCTGGATGTATACAGTACATAAAATAGGCTATATTATTATAATAGGAATAACTTTCATTTATTGAGTAATTATTATGTATCAGTATTTGTGATAGGTGTTAGTTATTATCGATCTTACAAACATAGAAATTATGTAGTTAATTACTGAGGTAGTGCTCAGTTTTCTCATACTAGCTTCTCATGGAGATCTTTTGGGAAGAAGAGGTTAATTATCTGAGTTCACACAGTGGGTAACCGGTGGATGATTTGAACACTGTAGGTACAGAGTCTGAGCTCTTAATCACTATGTATCTGCATTAAAACATCTAGGTAACACAATGGCACTGATCAAAAATATTTAGCCAACCTACACATACATTGAGTTGAAAAATATCTACTGGCAATCGACATCCATTGCCACCTACTTGTAGGTTCTCTCCAGATCTCACAGTCCTGAAGCCTAAAATCTACATTTCCCAGACTCTGTGGTCGTGAGAGCGGTAAATCAGATTTAGGTTCTGCCAGTGAGATTCACTGACATGAGCTTTGAAAAGCAGAGGAGATACAGAGGATCTTCCTCTGCTAGCAGTGGAGGTTAATTTGCAGACACCAACAGACAGGAGTTTTGTGGATGCTGACCACAGATGTAACACCATCAAGCCATATCCAGGCTTTGGGACGCCGAAACATCAGCATACTTTCTTGTATCTTCCTGACCACCAGGGAGCAGCAGCCACTTCCTGGCCTCTAGACTGTCTGTACTATGATGCTATTAACTGCAGACTTGTACTTTCTCAGCCTTTCCAATGATCTCATTAACCCCAATTTCTTGTATTATAGCTCTTACTGCTCAAAATACTCAGAATGACTTCTGTTTTCTCTGTTGAATCCTTAATGGTACATGTATATTTTGAAAAATAAATACTTGAATGGTTGCTATAACAGACTAAATATTTTAGTATCATGCATTCATTTCATAAATCTGACCCAGCCCTTCTTCATACATTTGTAGTAAGATATTTAGATCTTATTCAGTATCAGACCTTTACTGTTAGGATTTTTTGCCCCCCTAAGTATAAGAACAATTTAGTAAAATTAATAAACATGTGAGGCTCCAATGACTATAAACTTTATTTTCACAGCATGATCCACTAAGGCTAATCAGCGGTGGAAAGTTTCAAGGGTCATTCTCAGCAACCCCCAAATAATTCAAAAAAGCAAATGCCTCCCAATTCTTAAGGGTGAATGACATACAACCTTTTATATTGGACTAAATGTTAATTTCTAGGAATATACCAAATAAGTTTTAGAGTTACTAAAATGTAGTGTTCATAAATCAACTTTTTTAAAAAGTCTGAATCTTACGGAAAAGGCTGATTGACATGCAGTACTTGGCAACCTTGTAAACATTTAAGATTACCCTAAAAATCAGCTTGTCAAATCAGACTCATGAGACTCAGAGATCTGAGCCAGTATCAACCTCTACCAATCATTTCAAGGTTTTGGGTTGTGAGGGACAAGAGAAGCAGGGATGTGTTTTGGCCCTCCCATCTAAACTTCCCTTCAGCTCCTATGTTTCTCTGGTGACTTGTTCTCGCCTTGTTGAGAAAGAAGGTTTTTGAACAAGGAGCACATTAAACAGAGCAAGGGGCTTATGTCATGAAACACCTCTGTTTTACTCTCTGATAGATGCATGACATATGGGAGCATTTTCCAGGGAGCATTTTCCATGCACCATAAAGCCCAGCTGGTTTAATACAAGCAATCCTGGATGGCCCAGGTATGTTATGTTAGGCTAAAAGCATTCCGTAGAGAAAAATTCCTCCTGCTAGGAATGTATATATATATTTTTAGTTCCAGGAGGTCTCTCACTTGCATGTTACCAGGAAATTAGACCAAGCTGCCCTTTTCCTGGGAGTATTTTCTGCCTGCATTGGATTAACCTTTTATTATTTAGAGGGATATATGTTTAAATTTTTGGCCTATTATTACTCAGTAACTGAATTTTAAGATATGTGTATCTTATATTCCACCTTTTAAATATAAATAATCCATATCACTCTTGCTAAAGCAGATGTAAACTTGATTTCCTGAAACTTGCTTATAGTGATCCTTTCTTATGGGGCCTATAAGTAAAACTATTGAGGTTGTTTTCCATATTCCATCAAAATAAGTGAAATTAAAACATCTACTGTGTTTTATATTCATATGAATAGTCATGTAGTCTCTTATGAAATAAACAATAGATATTTCATGTCTGTTCCTTTCCAGATCTTGACTATTATCTTTTATTTTTTCCACTGGTAAGAAGGTAGATGGGTAGACTTTAGTAAGAAAACTCAGTAGTCATTGGTCTGAAGCCTCTTTGGCAGTGTAACTTACAATAGTTAACATTGACTCCTTTTGATATATTACAGGAAATAATAAATTAGAGATAAAGCATTCTAGTTCAGCTTTCTTGAGTGAGGATGATTTTTTCTATAAAAATGTGCTTAAGGATGCCGTTTTAGGAAGAAAGCCATGCTGAAGTTCTACTTTTTAAAGAAGAAATCTGAGATCTATTAATGCTGTTTTCTCAAGCAATAATTGATGGCTGCACAGAAATTCTGAGACTCTCATTGGGTTTCATTGGCTTCATTGATTTATTTATTCTAAACAGGATAGACTTTACTGATAGCAGTGTGAGCTAGTATCAAATGAACAACGTTAACTCTCATCTTCAGACAAATTTGTCTAAATTCCTGTCTGCTCAATCTGATGGGTTATTAGTAAATAAAAAATTTCAACTGATTTAGACAACTATCCACTTTTCATCTCCTACTTTTTAAATTAGAAAAACACAGACACACACAACTAAATGATAGATGGGCCTGTAATGTGTTTTTTTCCTTTTCTTTTTGTTTTCAGCTGTGAATGATTCACCTGTAGCATTTCATTGGAAAGTTAGTGTTTTTCTGGGGTATTTTTCCCGTGTTATGTTGTTTTCAAAAACGGATTAGAACTCCATCCGTTTGGCAATCTTCATTTTTAAACATTGCGGAAAAAAAATTGGTCGCAGTGAAAGGTCATTAGGGCCTAGAGCTCACTTCTGTGTTGCAGGAATTACCTGTGCACATTCTGTGGACTTTAGGCAAGTGGCTAACTAGCCTCTAACCAAGGCTTTAATTAGATGTCTCAGAAACCACATGTTGTAAGCAGTTCCATTCAGTTAATTTACAGAAGCTCTAAATGTTCACAAGTGTCCTTGCTTCTTTTAATTGTGTTGAAAATTTTAAAACCCATTGAAATAGGTACTAACAAACTGTTTGTAATCCTGGCTCTAGCAATGCCAAGTTTGTGACTTTACGTTCTCCAAATCACTAAAGATATCCCATTATTTTCCTCTTTGACACTTTCATTTGCAAAATTATACTAATTTGTACCCTAGCATTAAACATAGAGTCACTCAAAATATTTTTGCTCTTGTTTATTTCATTATTGTTTTAATATACTGCTTAACTTAATTTGCTTTTTTTAATTTTAAACTTCTTTGTTGATATGTGAGAATGAGCTATACTTTTCTTCGGTAACATCTAAGTCATGTTTCAGTCTTAGGGTTATATTAGTTTTATAAAAGTAACTGGAAAGATTTTATTAGGCTTTATATTTTGTTTTTTGTGATACAATTTATTCTATTGATACAATTTATTCTATTGGAAATTAGGCGATGCAGATATAATGCCTTAACTAATGGCCCAATGATACCTGAATATTTACTCTTTATTCAAAGAATTCCTTTAACAAAACTAAGGGCTTGGAAAAAAAATTCTAGATTGTACTGTTTCAATGATATAAGAGTTGTAAGGTATGGCATTTGCGTATATGTATTACCAAAAGTCAGAAAACAGTTCACATCTAATATTTAATAACCCCTGAATGACATTTTTCAAAGTAAAGAGTAATCATGAAGAATTTTCCTGATCTGATTACAGTTTAACTTCACTGCTTGAAAAAAATTCATTTCACAAGATGATTTTCTATATAGGTGAAAATGTCAGATAAATGTCATTTTAGGCAGCTGCCTAAGCAGTAATAATGTCTTCTTATTTTGAACTCTAAATTAAAAAGAGTCTTTCTTCCTGATTATCAAAAGTTAAATAAGCTTTCAGAAAGTTTAAGCATCACATTCATTATTTTCAGTGAGAATATTGAATATGTTCTTTCTAGCAATGATTCCAAGCAATTATATCATGTCTCTCTAATTGTGTTCCTCACTCAACACCTAACATATGTACTTGTAAAAGGAGTATTTTTGGTTCATAGTGACTATTCCTATCACCCAAGCTACCAACATTCTGCTTTACAACATGAGTCTTTGGGCTTAACTAGAAAGTACTGTGGATATGATTTGAATCTTAATTTTATCATGATATTGATTATAAATGGTTATGTATAAGAGTGAAAATTAATACTTTTACTTAGGCTTTATCGATAAAGGCAGATCACAGTATTATGGATGTAATTAGATTCTTTAAAAAGTCAATAGGTTTTATATTAATAATTTTTTGAGGATCCAGAGTCTGGAGGATAATGGTCTTGTTCAAAGTGCTCTAGGCATTCTTCACTCGAGGGCTATGCTTTTGGGGAAAATAATTTGTTTGGAATAAAAAAATGCAATTAGAAGTGTAAATACTATTACAGATTTATATCGTTTGAAACAAACTCTTTATTTATACTCCAGAATTCATTGGCAAAAATATTTTTAAATCTAATTCAAAGAAACTACATCATAGGAGCTTGGGATCATTTAGTGAAGAGATTCATATACAATGTGTTATAGAAAAGTATATTGATATTTAAGGTGGTGATTTTGGAAAGCTTGAAGTACAATCCTGGGAAATTGTACAAGAAGGAAGCAAAACAAATGAAACAGTTAAGACATATTTTGGCCAAAATATGCAAAAATATCTTCTTTGCAAACACAATATAATATCTCAGATATGTGGAAAATGTGAATCTACAAAGAACAGATTTATTTATTAAATGTTTATCATATACCGGGCATTAATGCAAAGCACTTTATTGTACATTGTTTTGTTTTTATCTTTATAATGAAATGATCAGTGATGGAATGTTAATCTTGTTTTCATGTAAAGAAATGGAAATTCATAGAAGTTAATAATTACTCAAGGTCATATCACAGTGACTAGTGAGTCTGGTCATTGAATCTAGGGTTAGCTGACCTAAAAGCAGTGTTTCCTGGAGAGTTATGAACAGCTGAGCTTTGCCTGAATAAGCAAATCTCTAATTGTGACTGTTATTATCTCATGTTCTCTTCCTCCCCATCTCCAATACCTTGATTATGGTTGGTGCTCAATTTATCATATTCTATCCACTTTTCACCAAGTGAGAAGTTTTGTCCAATGAGAAAGACAACGAAAGAGTTATGGCCTTACAATGAGCACCCCAAAGCTTTCTAGAGATCAGAATTGCACCCCTTAGTAAATCTGCTGCCATATTGAATCGCCTTGGCTTAAGGATACTGGTAGGACCAAGAGTGCCAAAAATATTTTATCACTTATGTGTTAGATTTTTTCAGTGGTTAAAGATGACTGGTTTAGACAGTGTTAAGTTTTATATTCTGTTAATTGCTTTATTTATCAAATTAAATAATTGGATTTAATTTATTTGTGTGTGATTGAGCATGTATGCATCCCTGGAAATGCTGAATAACAAAGGCTCTTCTTGGCTTTGCCATTGTTGATGATGACTCTGCCCTTCCTTGTCTATGAATCCTCTCTTACATCATTCACTCTTAACTAGATCATGAGCTCCATTAGAACCCTGTCCTTATTCCCACACCAACCTCAAACTACTGGCTTTAATGTCCTTGTCCATATTTGAATTTCATGTCATTTCCACTTACTCTTTCTGGCTTCTTTCAAGTCTCAGATTTTCTTTAATCAGGAGCTTCATTCTGGGATGGATCTGACCTTGGGCACCTTTCATCCTCTTTCCTGAATTACCCAACTTGACTTCAGAGAGGTGTACATATGGAAGGGAAGACAGTTCTGCACTCCCATGCTAATTATTTCCAATCATGAAACCACTTAGTTCATATCATTGCCTCTAAGAAACTGTCTTTGCAAACCCATAATCATATGAATATACCCATTTTCCTGGATTCTAATTGAATGACTAATCTCTCTTTCATATCCTTTAATAGGAAGAATGTAGTATGCCAGGAAAACAACTTTTTAAGATTCAAATTATCCCTTTATAATTTATATTTTATTGGATTTCATTTTATATTTATGTCATAAAACAATTAGTGAATTATAATCAAGTCAACCAAGTTTACACATATTAATAACTAATATAGATTTTCATTGTATCTTTTATTATGTATATTAAGTAGCATCAACTATGTACATTTATAAAAGACTTACATACATAGATTGAAGGGGTCTTTTTCTTTATGGTGCAAATTCTCTCTTCTGTTGCGTGAACCTATGAGAGCGTATTGTGGGTTAGAAAAGATACCGGTACCTATTTGCATCTCTAACGGGCACTTTGATCCTGGTGCAAAGAGAACACTCAATAATGTTGTCGGATGAATCAAAATAAGTGTTCCTTAATTTATCTGAAATAGACTAGCTGTGAAGTAAATATCACTAGAAAAGTGAAAAATGGAATAATGACTACAAAAATCAATATGCTGTACTAAAAATGGAAAGTACCAAGCATTACAATCCTTGCAATTAAAAGAATATCATCTTGTGGGCTACTGAGAAAAATGAAGAAACTTTTAAATTGCTTTTCTGAAACTAAATTGCAAAAAACATTGCATTTAATGATTGATAATTATTAGTTTGCTATGTTATGGTAAAATACAGCAACCTGAAAGAACTGATAAGACGGAAAGGTTTTTTTGCTTTAAACTTAATATTTGAAGGAAATTGCACAAACTGAGCAAGTAGTCCATTGAGGAAAAGCCTATTGTTTTATTACCCAGCTGAGCTCATAATTGAAATAATAGTGATGCAACCAAATGCTCTGTAAATAGCTATTACATTACTGAATTAGGACAAAATATATTAATCAATATACTATTAACCTGAATAGAGATTGTCCTTCTTTTGTCAGAGACTTTAGCATTGTATTTAGTCTGAAATTATATATGAGGGACCCAGATTTTTAGAAAGAAGAAAGCCTACTTCAAAATATTACATTGCCTGTCAAGGTTGTATTTGTTATCTTTTTTTCTCTGAGGTAATAGCATGATGAAATTATGTGTGAAAAGAGAATTTTCAGCTGCTACCTTGAATAAAGGTTGGGGAAAGGTTATGTTTAGCATAACTCCATTTCCAACACATCGTTGCCCTACAGGCAGAATAATCTAATTTCACTTCTTTCCTGATTCCAGTAGAGTACTGAATCTTCAGTCTTTCAGGGTAGTTTTTGGTTTCTTTCCTCATCCATATTTGCATTCCTTCCCCTGATTGTGTGGGAAAATAAGAAAATGTAAATGCAGTGATTTGAGAATCACTTACTATTTTAAAAAATGTCCTTTACTTGCATTTCTCTGACCACTAAATACCTCCCAATGGTATTTTATTTTTTCTCATTAAACTTCTAAGTTAGTTTTTTTTCTGAAATGTTGCTAAATGTGATTCAGAAATAGAAAAAGTAATCAAATATTATAGTTTGTTTTTTGTTAAACTGAAACGATATAGTGCCAGTGTGGTATCAAAATACAGATCAAAGAATTACTTCTTGGTTAATATTGATGCATCACTTTCTACAAATGAATGAAACACCCACTTTTCCATTTATTTATTTATTCATTCATATGCTACTTATTACTTACTATGTGCCAACCATTGTTTTACAAAGATCACTGATAAATAAAATGTTTTAAAAAGCTAGAAGGACCAATTGAAGAATATTCTACAAAATACCTGATCAGTCCTCTTCAAAACTGTCAAGGTCATTAAAAGCAAGGGAAGTCTGAAAAACTGTCACAACCAAGAGGAGCCCAAGGAGACATCACGACTGGATTCAATGGGGGTAGCCTGGATGCGATCTGTGAGTAGACAAAGTCATTAGGTATAAAGTAAGGAAATCTGGAAAAGTATGGGCTTTAGTTAACACGAGTGCACTGGTATTGTCTTGTTAACTGTGACAAATGTCCCATACAAATGCAAGATCTTAATAATAGGGAAAACTAGATGTGAGGAATATAGAAATACTCTGTGTCATATTGGCAATTTTCCTGTAAATCAAAAACTGTTCTAAAGTAAAATAAATATAATCTTTTAAAAAACTGGAGCAATCTTAGCTATGATATATTTGCTAAACCCCTTGTCATTTTACAAAGGAAGAAACTGAAGGCCATAGAGGTTGTATAACTTACCCAGGGTGAGACACAGTTTATCAGTGAAAAAACCTGGAACCAGAAAGTGACACATTGTTTGGGATAACTCACAATGAATTTATTACACTATTGAAATCCGTATCTCAGTCCTTGTAGGAAAAACCCCTTTAGTATATATTTTTTTATTCCTTGATTTTAATGGCATATTATATTAGCTAGGTCTAATCGTTACTGAAAGTTTGGTCTCTGAACTCTGTGCCAATCCAAATAACAAGAACAGAGTTTTGAGTGAAAAGGAAAAAATAGTTTTATTATTTTCTTTGCCAGGCATAGGGAATACTGGCCAGCTAGTGTCTTAAAAACTGCTGCCTCCCCTTTAAGAAGCGGGTAAGGGGTTTTTAAAAGTTTGCAAGGGATATGGCTGCTTGTAGGGAGTGCGGAGCCTGTGACCTTGCTGGTCAGCACTTTCCCACAGGCTTGCGATTGGCCTTGTGAGGCTGTTTGCAGGGAGGAGGGATGGTGAGATAAGAGAATCCACGGACAGCTGTCCTTGGTTGTCCACTTCCATGGTGAATGGTGGATTTCAGCGCCAGGAAGCCAATGAGTTGAGCTCTGGGTAGTGTCAGTTTCTTGATATTCTCTGGACATCAGTTTCCCTGTAATAAACTTCAAGGACCCAGGATCAGGCAAAACTTTAGTGTGAGCCCAGCGTGAGGCCACGTGGGCTTTAATAATTTGTAATTTCTATGTGGTTGAAAAGCCCAGGGAGTCAAAGGTTAAAGAAACAGTTATTTATGTACCAGTGTACTAAAGAAGCAGAGAAAGGAGATGAGTGCTTTTGGTTTTAACCCCATAAATGCTGGGTTTGATGTATAGGAACCAAAATCAGGGCCAGTATTAATTAAAAGTCTATAACACAACAGCACCTTTAAATAGCAGTATCTTTCTGTGGTTTAAATTGACAGTACTTTTCTATAGCCTCTAAGTACTTTCTGGCTGCCCTTTCTTGTCTTGGTCCCTGCCAGTGATCCATTTATACACTTTCTTTGCCTCTGTCGAACTGATATCTCTAACATTTGATCTACTTTATTTGAATTTACCTTTAAAATTTTTAATTTCTTGAATTATTAATACCTTTGGACTAGAGATTTTATTACAATGTTACAAAAAATGATCTTTTGTACTACCTGTTATTACAAAGTCACAAAAAGAGTTCTTTTGTCCTTTATTGAGTTACGTCTGAGCCTTGCTGAAATGAACAAAGCCAAAGGAGTGATTAACAAAGTTAGATGTAAAATTTTATTTATTTATATTTGTATTTAAATTATTTGAGTGAATATACGTAGTTTCCAAGAAGATACTAAAAACAAAAGAGCGTAATCTCTTCATAGCCATCTTCTGGTGGCCAGGTAGTCTATGCTGTTTATATAAATGGCATCTGGCACCTGTCTGGGATGTGGAAGAATCCCACCAAGCATATTGAGACTATAGTTTGTAGGGGATTATGGTACTTGAAGAAGGCTTCTTGGTTTCCTACTTTACATTATTTATTAAAAAAACACACAAGTGAATGCTTGAATAAATGCCAATAAAACTACAGTGGATCTGAATAAAAAGAGGTAACCACAGACTAATGAATTAAAATCCCCAGAGAAGTATTTAAGAGACATTAGAGTAAATGAAGGATGAGTTACATTTGCAGAGTTTACTGTTTTAGCACAAGTAACAAAGCTTCTCAAGTCTGCCAGTTCAAGATGTACCATGAAATCGTAGAAATTGGACTTTACCCATGGAATATCAAACCTTATTTCAATGAACAGAATGAGATTCCAACGTAGTTGAAAAGCAAAGCATAGGTAAAATAAAATCTTTAAAACTGATGGAGAAGAGTACGACAGAAAGTAGTCATGACACTGTATTAGGCAGCATGGATTACTTGCACATCTATAATGAGCAGAGGATTAAATCTATACCAATCTCGAGTAGATTTTTATGTTAGAAAACAGTATAGGTACATTGCATTGCTTCGAATGGCCATTTGAAGATGAAATCTTTTGATATTTTGCAGGGAGCATGATTAGGAAAATATTACCATATGTTATTAGGAACTCAGTCAGACAATGGGAACTGTGAAAAAGTCTGTGCCAAAGTCTCAGTAATGTGATAAAATTAACAAATAGAGACAATATATTCTGAAATGAGCAGAAAGGAAAAGCTACATTTCCTCTCAACGGCTGTTTTTACCAGACCTAAGCAAGTGGTTGAGGGGAAGTGGGTGACTGACAAGTCCCCATCTAGAGCAGGAGAGAGGAGAGAGAAATAGCAAGCCCACAAAAGTTACGGCGTAGGATTTCTTCTTTATACTCAGCTTTTCACCCTGCCTGGATTTGCCATCCTTCTCTCTTCAAAAGCAAAAAGCAATAAAGATGTGTGTAAAGCTTTTTATCCCACTGAAAATCATTGGGCAGAACTTTTCAGGGACATCTGGTCTCATTCATGTAGTAAAATGACAGAAATGTTCAACATTCATAAGCATCTTGGAAAATGGGCTATGTGACAATTTACACCCTGTCTCTCCTCTTTGCGTGTGAGTAGATTTGAATTTGCTGATTAGGTGTAGATAACTTCAACAGGTTTAAAACTGAAGCACTGCTAGTTTACAAGCCTGTCTGCAAAATGTCCTTGAGAATAAGAGGAAAAAATGAAAAAAGGAAATTTATGGTAATTAAATATATTAGCTGACTATTCCTTTCCACTAACCAGTTTTGGGTCTTTTATGAAGAGTTTAGTGGTTACCCCTCATCACTTAAATCACTGTGATAATTTGCCCCTTTAAAAATGTATAGATACAGTTCTATAGTATAGTACAGTATAGTGCTACAGCTTTGGCACCCGGGAGACAATAAAACCTAGGATTTCCCATGTTGAGCCTTGAGCTTTGGCTCCATTTTTAGAGCCAATGAGTTCATTTCTCTCCTTCATGTTGATAATAGATTTATAAGTCATGCAGGTAGTTAAAATATTACTTTTAAATCACAGAAGTGGAAGAGATCATCGAATAGACACTTTTGGAACTACCGTTTCTAGATTTGGCCCCAAACTCATCCCGTATGAGGCAGCTCTCAATAAAAATCAGAAGAATCTTCTCAGAAGAATCACTGATGCCAACGCTGTTTTGAGTCAGTAAAAAGAACAAATTTGTAATAGACTCTGGTTATACACCTTACTGCAAGCCATGGGAAGAAAAATATGTGGGGAAAAAAGAGAGAGGTTATGGCATTCAACACTCCCTTGATGTCCTAATTCTGAGGTAAGTCAGGTGAACTGAAACCCTCACCCTTATACACCTTAGCTTACTCCTTAACCACACATATTCCCGGGTGGACCTAGCTGAACCCTAGTCATGGAAGAGCCATACTATTTTCCTAGTACCCTCTTAGATAGGTCCCTCAGAGAAAATAGTCTGTATAGTTGTTAATCTGCTGCTACTTTACTGGTGCTTGCTATTCCAGAAAGCAGGAACTAGGGAAAGGAAGAAAGTAGAGAAAAAAGGAAAATGCATACCAGCATGCAATATTCAAGGGCTGCTGTTTGGTGCAGAGCACGGCTGACTGCTCACATTGGTAGGATCATCTTC
This sequence comes from Equus przewalskii, assembly GCF_037783145.1. Taxonomy (NCBI): domain Eukaryota; kingdom Metazoa; phylum Chordata; class Mammalia; order Perissodactyla; family Equidae; genus Equus; species Equus przewalskii. The sequence continues at coordinate 22,930,915 of NC_091847.1, read as the reverse complement.
TGAAGAGCTGTCTAAGAAACTGCCTATGAATGCCATCTCAAGGCCTTATTGAATCTTTCGATCAGGTATCTAGCACCACCAGCTTTAAAAACAGAAGCCAGAGAATTTAGAAATCTGGTGTTCCATATTGCAGACATAGTCTTAGCAATTTTGCAACTGTTTGTCTGCTGGAAACTAATTTTTCCCAGATTGTATTTCACTAGTTTTTTTTTTCTTTTAATATTTGGCTTTGTTTTCTCAAGCTCTTTTTCCGATTTCTTACATGAACAACAGCTGGTTCATAGGTCCACTTAGCTTTCTATCTTGATTCATACAAATTGACTTTGTCATTTGTTTTCCATCTTCTGCAGCCATCCCAGGTTTGTGCAAGTCTCCTTATAAACAGAATGCACCAGTTCTGATATGCTTTTCTTATCTCCAGCTTTATTCAGATATACTTGGCATATAGCATTGTGTAAATTTAAGGTGTAAAATGTGATGATTTGACAAACTTATATACTGTGAAATGATTACTGCAGTAGGCTTAGTTAATACCTCCATCACTTCACATAATTTCTATTTCATTTTTGTGGTGAAAATGTTTAAGATCTACTCTATTAGCAACTTTCAAGAATATAATACAGTATTGTGAACTATAGTCACCGTGCTGTACGTTGGATCCACAAAGCTGATCTTATAACTGGAAGTTTGTACCCTTTGACTGATATCTACCTATTTCCCCCACCCCCCAGCCACCACCATTCTAATCTCTATTCCTGTGAGTTTGGCTTTTTTGTATTCTGTATATAAGTGATATCATATAGTATTTGTCTTTCTCTGTCTGACTTATTTCACTTAGCATAATGCCCTGAATGTCAACCCATATTCTCACAAATGGGAGGATTTCCTTCTTTATCATGGCTAGAATGTTACTGCATTGTGTACAATGCAATTTATATATCTTCACAATAGCCAATATGTGGTATTCACAATATGTATTATTCACAATCGCCTAAGTATGGAAACTACCTAAGTGTCCACTGACAGATGAATGAATAAAGAAGATCTTCCATTGTGAATAACGTTAGATGAACATGGGAGAGCAGATGTCTGTGAGAATCTGATTTCATTTCCTTTGGCTATATACCCAGAAGTAGAATTGCTGGATCATATAGAAGTTCTACTTTTAATTTTTTGAGGAATCTCCATACTGTTTCCCATAATGGCTGCACCAATTTACATTCCCACCATCAATGTACAAGGGTTTCCTTTTCTCCAGAGCCTTGCCAATACTTATCTATTGTCTTTTTGATAATTGCCATTCTAACAATGTGAGGTGATATCTCATTGTGGTTTTGATTTGCATTTCTCTGAAAATTAGTGTTGTTAAACATCTTTTCATATACTTATTGGCCGTTTGTCTTTGGAAATATGTCTAATTCAGTTCCTCTGCCCACTTTTTAACTGGATTGTTTGTAGTTTTGCTGTTGAGTTACATGAGTTCCTTAGCTTTTTGGATATTAACCGCTTATCAGATACATAGTTTGCCAATATTTTCTCCCATTCCATAGGTGGCCTTTTCATTTTATTGAATATTTTTTTTGCTGGGCAGAAGTTTTTTAGTTTGGTGTAGTCTTACTTGATGATTTTTGCTTTTGTTGCTCGTCCTTTTGGTGTCACATTCAAAAAATTGTTGCCAAGACCAATGTTAAGGAGCTTTCCCTCTACGTTTTGTTTTAGTAGTTTTATGGTTTCAGGTCTTACGTTTAAGTAATCTATTTTGAGTTAATTTTTGTGAGTAGTATAAGATAGGGGTCTAATTTCATTCTTCTGCATGTGGTTATTCAGTTTTCCTAACACCATTTATTGAAGAGACTATTCTTTCTCCATTGAGTATTCTGGGCTCCTTTGTCAAATATTAGTTGACCATATACACTAGAGTTTATTTCCAGCTTCTCTATTCTATTCCATTGGTCTGTGTGTCTATTTTTATGCCAGCACCATACTGCTTTCATACCATAGCTTTGTAATATAGTTTGAAGTTAGGATTTGTAACGCCTCCAGTTTTGTTCTTCATTCTCAGGATTGCTTTGACTATTAGGTGTCCTTTGTGGTTCCATAGGAATTTTAGGATTATTCTATTTCAGTGAAAAATGTCATTGGAATTTTGATCGGGATTGCATTGAATATGTAGATGCCTTTGTGTAGAATAGATATTTTAACAATATTAATTCTGCTGATCTGTGACTACAGAATTATCTTTCCATTTTTTGCATCTTCTTCATTTTCTTTCATTAAAGTCTTATAGTTTTTAGTGTACAGATCTTTCACCTTTTTTGTTAACTTTATTCCTAAGGATCTTATTATCTTAGATGCTCTTGCAAATGGGATTTTATTTCTTTTTCAAATATTGTGCTATTAGTGTATAGAAACACAACTGATTTCTGTATGTTGATTTTGTATCCTGTGACTTTACTGAATTTATTGATTAGTTCTAACAAATTTTTGGTGAAGTCCTTAGAAATTTCTATGAATATAAGATCAAATCTTCTACAGAGAGAGACAATTTTACTTATTCCTTTCCAATTTGGGTGTTTTTTTCTTTTTATTACCTGATTACTCTGTCTAGGACTTCCAGTGCCATGTTGAACAAGAGTGGCAAGAGTGGGCATGCTTGTTTTGTTTATGATCTAGAGGAAAAGCATTCAAACTTACACTGTTGAGAATGATGTTCATGTGGGCTTGTCACATATGGCCTTCATTATGTTGAAGTATATTTCTTCTATACCCAATTTTTTCAGTTTTATCATGAAAGGATGATGTATTTTGTCAAATGCTTTTTCTGCATCTATTGAGATGTTCATGTGATATTCCATTCTATTACTATGATGTCTCACATTTATGGATTTATGTGTGTTGAAACATCCTTGTATCCTAGGGATTAATCCCACATGGTCATGATGTATAATCCTTTTACTGTGCTGTTAAATTTGATTTGCTAATATTTAGCTGAGGATTTTTTCGTCTACATTAATAAGGGATATTGACCATTCATTTTCTTTTTTTTTAGTTTCCTTTTCTGGCTTTGATTTCAAGCCAATATTGGCCTCATAAAATGAGTTTGGAAATGTTTCTCCACATCAGCTTTTTGGGAGTGTTTGAGAAGGATGGTGTTAATTCTTCTTTAAATAGTTGGTAGAATTCACCTGGGAAACCATCTGGTCCTGAGTTTTCCTTTTTTGGAAGACATTTGATTATTAATTCAGTTTCCTCTGATCATTGATTTGTTCATACATTTTATTTTTTCATGATTCAGTCTTGGTAGATTGTGTGTTTCTAGGAATGTATTCCATTCTGCTAGGTTATCCAATTTGTTGGTGTACAATTATTCACAGCAGTCTCTTATGATCCTTTCTATTGCTGTGATTTCAGTTGTAATATTTCCTCTTTCATTTATGATAGTTTTTGAGTCTTCTTCCTTTTCTTTTTAGTTAATCTAGCTAACGGTTTGTCAATTTTGTTTTTCTTTTCAAAAAACCATCTTTTAGTTTTGTTGATCTTTTCTATTGTTTTTAAGGTCTTTATTTCATTTATTTCTGCTCTGATCTTTTCTATTTCTTTCCTTCTGCTAATTTTGGGCTTAGTTTGTTATTCCTTTTTCTAGTTCCTTGAGGTATAAAGTTAGGTTGTTTATTTGAGTGCTCTCTTTTCTCTTAATGTAGGTATGTGTTTATTGCTATAAACCTTCCTTCTAGAACTGCTTTGCTGCATCCCCTAAGTTTTGGTATGTTGTATTTCTGTTTTCATTTGTCCCAAGATATTTTTTTATTTCTCTTTCGATTTTGTCCTGGATCCATTGGTTATTCATTAGCATGTTTAATTTCCACGTATTTTTGAATTTTCCAGTTTTCCTCTTGTTTTTGATTTCTAATTTCATACTATTGTGGTTTGAAAAGATGCCTAGTATGATTTCAGTCTTCTTAAATATGCTTAGACTTATTTTGTGACCTATCATATGCTCTATCCTGGATTTCCACAAAGGCTGTGTTGCCAATGGGTAATTGTTTAAGACTGTGTTCTCCAGGGACTCCTCCACCACAGATGAGAGGAGGTAGAGCTGGTAGACAGGCCACTGAAGGGTCCACAGCCAGAACCGAGGTCTGTATGCTTATCACCTGGTGTTAAGGTGAGCAAGACTCCTTTTAGGTCTCTTGGTGCATAGTGCTTGATCCCACAGCTTCCACAAGGGCATTTTTGCCAATAGATGGACTCCAAATTGTTATTGAGGGAGAGATACAAGCAAGATATCCTCCCTGGTTCTGGTTGTGTTCCAAGATAAAGTCTTGAAGATCTCTCTGGTTGGGGGGCTTATTCATATAGTACTTTTTATCTCACTAAATTGCACATGTGTGTCACTTAATATTTTCTAAATTATTTTTATGTATTTTCTTTTTAACCTTCACAATAACTTCATAATGTAGATGTTGTCATCTTACATAATCCATATGTGGATATTCAGGGTCAGAGAGACTAATGGCTTGCCCAAAGTCACATGGTTGGTGAATAAGCAATTACAAGGACTTGGCACTATGCTAGTTTTACAAGTTTACTATCTCTGGAAAGTACAAAAAAAATGGTGGCTTTGGAAAAATTTAATTGAGGTCACCAGGTCTCAGACTAAAACATGATGTTGGAGAAGGAGAAACCATTCATGACCAGGTGAAGTGTGTTTTGGGAAATCTTTTTCTGTTGTTCACAGCACATTTTTTAAGAGCAGATACATGTGACTGTCTGTGTTGTTGTAATAGAGTAGATGATCGTTGAAGTCCAGTATCACAGTATGAAATGTGTTCTGCAACTACTATTTAATGTACAAGTGTGAGAAATCTGTTCCCTGTTGGAAGGAATTCACAAAATAAACAAATACCATTGTATCTATTAACATTAGCAAATGAGAACAGAAAATAGATGACTTTGAAAATCATGCTTTTTATCATACCATATGAATGATGCAGATCCCTTGGGGGTGAAAAAATTAGCAATCTGTTCATATTGGTTGCCAGAAATTTCTTGAATTTTAAATATGGATGCTTCTATTGTGACTGTGATGGCTGACAGAGCTGTATGTCTGAAATTTTAACCAGAATAACCTCTGAGGCTAGGGTAGGATAGCAGATATTCTGGATCAAAATGTATACTCATCTTATCAGTTCAAATGTCTTACTGGGGTGTAATAAATATTTCTTTATGAACTTTTTCCTCTGATGTTACCATGAGATTTATCCAAGAGTATTTGTTACTCAAAATTTAGAAAAAAAACATGAGAAATAAATGATGAATGGATTAATAGATTAGCAGCAGCAGATAAATCACCACAATTCAGTCATGTATATTTGGAGATGATAGACTAATATGCTTAGTGAATCACATTCAAAATATTCCCAACTCATCAGGAATTCTAAGCAAGAGAATACACCTAAGTTAAAGTTTCCTCCTTTAACTTTCCTTACCCTCTAAGATTATATATATATTTGGGCTGTCTAATTGGAAATAAGCCCAGTAAGATGACAACATGTTATTTATTTCAAGTTAATGCCATGTGAAATTCTGGATGAGATTTGTGTTTTAAGGCTAAAGGAATGATGTGAAATTAGAGGGTGTGCCTGGATTAGAATGAGGTATTGACTTCCTAGAAACAGTGGGTGCAAACTTACATCAGTAGGAGACCTGGACTTATGGGCAGTGGGAACTGGCAAGATTACATGTCTAGTTTGAGAAAGTAAAGGAGAGAAGAACCATAGAGACAGAGAGGCTGATGCTTTTCTGTTCCCAAAAGTTGTCTGAGACCTTCCTAACAGCAAGAAAATGATGTAACTTGAGAGAAAGAAAGTTAAGTCTGAATACTGGGAAGGCAATCAAATTAAATTTAAATGGACTTTTTTCAGATGAGTAACATTTGTTTGTGTGTGTGTGTTTTGCAATGGGCCAATGATAAGGAAGAATAAAGTCACATGCCTGCCTTAAAAGACTATTAATCAAAGGAGAGAGAAATGTCCATGATACATATAAAATTAAGGAGAATATAATGAGAAAGAACAATGTGCAAAGGTGGGAAAGATCTGAAAGGTATCTGTGAAAAAGAATGACAGCCTCATACTAATACAAAGATCATTTCTTAAGGAAAGCAAGTCTTCTCTTCAACTTCAGCTGCAGTGTCACTATTTTAAGATTTTCTATTTCTCACTGTACTCTCAGTGAGATTACAATACTAAACTTTTCCCCCAGCCAGATAGTGATTAGAGAGATACTGAGCTTTGCTAGTGTATCTAAGATCATGACTTGTTCATGGTGGCAAATGGGATTTCTAGTTATGAAACCAGCTCAGCACAAAGCTGACACAAGGGAAGCCATATTGTAGAAATGAGACCATATTGTAACTTTGAATGACTGCTGACTAACCATCCCAGCTGGATTTGCATCCTCCAGGAGATCTAACTGTTCTGTAGATTTTATGGCCCCTTCTGGTGTGTATACTTCCCAGCTGTGAAAGACGATAACTTCGTTCTTTTGAGTTCCTTAGGAATGTGATGACCCGCCAAACAGGAGAGTCTATGCTGATAGCCATCAACAGTGAAAACTGAAAGATCTGGTGTGGCAACTCCCAGTCTGTAACAACAGAGGGTCAACATTCCTAACCCCCTCCCCTATAACCCTCTGGCCTAAATAACTGCTTCAAGATTATGTGCCCCCCTTAAGATGGTTCTTTTAGACACTAGTCGACCATCTTCCCTCTTGCCAGCAAGCTGTAATAAAATGCCCTTTCACTGCCACCATCTTGCTTCTTGACAATTGGCTTTTGTCTCATGGTTAGCAGATTGCTCCCTTTGTGTGATAACAGTTAGACTGTAATGTAAATGGAGGATCCTTGACTTTCTTTGAGAAGAGGGTGGTGTTGCAGACAGGTGAGGCTGTGGCTCCCGAGGAAGACTGAGTTACAAGCAGGAGCTGTGTCTAGAAGGGCTGCTTAGAGGGAAGAGGGAGGAGTGATAGCTAGGGATGTTGTGTGAGGGTGTAATAAGGAAAATATTTCCATTGTTTGTAGTACTCACTGGTCAAGCAGAAGAGGCCTTTTAAGTATTACTTTGAGTTGATTTTTGCTTCTTTTTTTAATGTAAAATCCTATAAGGGTTTCCCTGACCATCCTGATTTGTATGGATAAGAATAAGTAAAATCTTGTTAATGTGTGATACATAGAATTTAAGAGGGTTTCTAGAAATTTAGGGCACTACTCAGAAATGTATTAGGTATGCTACGAGTATTGAAAATATTTGATTTATTTACTATGAAATCTTTCTTAGCCACATTACTAGAAGCAATCAGTAGACTGATCAAAGTAGTAGGTAAGCTGAAATCAATTTATTTGGCTTTCTTCTTTGAGAGAATCTTCTTTCTACCAAAAGTGGCTACCATTCCCAGTCCCAGATAATTAAAGCATTTAAAATGCTTGAATTCAGAGAAAGGGATTATTATTTATCAAGGAATGTGTATTTTCCATCCTTGAGAGGAGATAGTCTTTGTTTGAGTAGAACGGTGGGTCTTATTAGTCAGAGCTCTCCAGAGAAACATAACCAATAGGATGTTGGTTCTGTTTATCTCTCTATATAGGGTATTATATATAATGGATCTATATGTATATATATATATATATATATATATATGATATAATCTCTCTATATATAGATACAGACAGATTTATTGTAAGGAAATCTCTCACATGATTATGGAGGCTGACAAGTCCCAAGAGTTGAAGTTGGCAAGCCCGGAGACCTAGGGGAGACAAAGGTTTGGATCCAGTCTATATGCTGACTGGCTCCAGACTCAGGAGTTCCTGAGCTGATGTTTCAGTTGGAGTACAAGGACAGGAAAAAACAGATGTCCCAGCTCAAGGCAATCAGGCAGGAGAAATGCCCTCTTCTTCAAAGGAGGGTCAAATTTTGTTCTATTCAGGCTTTCAACTGACAGGATGAAGCCCACCCACATTAAGAAGAGCAACCTGCTTTGCTTAGTCTATACGTTTAAGTGTTAAACTCATTCAGAAACTCCCTCCCAGAAACATACAGAATAATATTCGACCAAATAACTTGGCACTCTGTGGCACAATCAAGTTGACACATAAAATTAACTATCACAATAGAGAAGACAGAAGTGGCTTCAAGAGGTAGTAGTGTGCGGCTGCTGTGGCAGTGAGGTCGGAAAGATGTTTAGTCAGCATGACTTCAACCAGAAATTGAAGAAAGGCCATTTGGGCAGCTGTGCGCTATAGGATATTACTCTTTGCAAGACTATAAAACACAAAACTTTAGGGTCAGGATAAAGTAGCCACAGAAACCACGGTTCTAAAAGGGTGAGGATCTTGTTGAAGGGTCTTCAAAATACAGACAATAGAGACTGACAGAGCCCAGGGGGGATCCTCTGGGCTTTGCACTTGTGCGCCCTCCACAGTTCTGTCAATAGTATCTCCTCTAGATCTCAGTTTTGTAGAATCAACTTGCTGAGTTTTCTGTTTGTGTCTTTCCTTTTTGATAGATAATTGAAATGTTTTATTTAAGCATTCTTACTCTCTTAAAACTGCATATAGAAGAAAGAGTAAATATTTCCAACTAACCATGTGACCAATTATGTTTTTGAAAATCAATTCATTTTGAAGGAAAGCTGTTTACCAGACAGAGTCATCGGTAGAGATGACATACTCCTGGTCCTGTTTAAGCCGCTGGCACTTTCTGCCTGCTCCTGGAGTAGCTGCCTGAGTTTTCTTTTCTTCTTTTGTAAAGCTCTGCGGTTCCTTTGCAAACACAGAAAGCACCTCTGGGGTTGTTTTAACTGTCCCCACTGATGGGGCAGGGCATTTCCCTGCCTCAGGGCTGCCTCTTAATCTTCAGAGGATCTCTCACTTTGTTGCATATGATTTCTCCTCTCAACAGGTAATTACAAGAAAATATACAAGTATGATCTTGTAGGTCACTTACAATGAATAGGTGGGTCAAAAGCAAAGGTGAAAGACACAGTCTTTGAATGCTAAATCTTGTTGAGATTTAAGGGTATCTTCTAGTATTACACGGATTTCTCTTAAGCAGAGATGGCCTCATAGCAAGAGATTAATGTTGCAGGCACAGAGGTTGCTGAACCTAAACGATTTTAGGAAGAAGCCATTCTTCACATATAGCTATCTGGGTTGCCACTTTGGAATGCATTTTCATCTACATGGAGGCTATGTGTGGGCATATTTCCTGTAACTTCTGCAACCAGAGAGAGAAATATTTTCTGATTAATATTTCTGTGGTCAACTTAGTTTCTCTGACCCTACCTCACCATGGAATAAAGTTTACCACTCAATCTGTGACCTACTTTCTTGCAAGGATTATCCCCTGTGGGTTTAATCCTTCTCTTAACTGGCAGGAAACATGATGCTAGACCAGGCTCGAGGTCATGGAGCAGTTCACTGGCATTGCTCGTTATTGTTCTGATTCTTAAACAGTGTATGTAGCTTTGTATGCCTAGGCAGAGATGAAATGTAGACCTGACAAACCAGCCAGGTCAGATCAATTCACTTTGACAATCACTGCCTTGCAAGATGACTCTTTTATCTGATTTGACCTGTATCTAATTTGGGGAACTTTTAAACCAAATGATTGCAAACACTTTCCCCTTTTGTAATCAAAACATAATTTACACATATCCAAGTACAGACGTTAATAAATACAGTTTACCAAATAGAAATAGAAGAAGAAATAAAGCATTCCTGACATCACCAATATTTCTTTTTTAACCCCATTCTCTGTATTATTTTTTTGTTTACTATTTATTTATTTATTTTTATTGTAATAAGAACACAACTTGAGATCTACTCTCAACAAATTTTTAAGTGCACAATACAGTATTGTTAAGTATGGGCATAATGTCATAAAGCAGATCTCTAGGACTTATTCAGCTTATGTAATAAAACATTCCCATTGAATGGCAGCCACCTATTGCACCAGCATAGAATATTTCAGTAACTTCCATGTAGGCATATTCCTTTATAAAATACATATAAGAACTTACAAGTAGTGTTCATCATAAAACATCCCTAAAAATAGAAATGTGAAACGTGATAAAATACAAAAAGAAAGAGAAACCTATGTTAGTACAATAGGAATAACTTACATTTATTGAGTGATTACTATGTGCCTGTACTCTAAAGGATTATGGCCTGGGGAGCACATGATTCCCTTTGCACTTGTCTATCTAGATCATAATGTATATTTATTCCTGTCTTGCTAATCTCCCAGATGGGGACACTAATTGCCTCCTGGCTTCTCTGTATTAACCTGTTTCATTTTGTCTTATGGACTTCTAAAGTTAGCTATGTAGACCTTCAGAATTCATGTGTTGTCCATATTTTTTCTTACTTCTCCTCTAGCTCAGCAAACATTTGTGTAGATACGAATGTTTGTGTAGGGGACGAAAATGTTTCCTCTACCTATTCTAGGTCATTCTGGCCAGACTACAAGTTAAATTCACATGAGACAGAATAACAGGAGAAAATTAAACAAAGCTTTGTAACATGTGTACATGAGAGAGACTCAGGAAAACTGAGCAACTCACCAAAATGGTGGAAGTTCTTACCTTAAATACCATCCTCAGGTAAAGACAAAAGAGGATGTTGGGGGTGAAGGGAGTCAGTTATGAGAGATTACCAGAAAAACACAGTAAACAAGAGTAAGGTTATTAGGCAGATTTAAGTCCTTGCCTTCCACATTGATAAGAGTTTCTAGAGATAAGGTCATTCCCCCTTCTTCCTGGTACAGAAAAGGAGACAGCTTTACAGATGGAGATTTCCTTTACAAATCTAAATGTCTCTTAACAAAGGGTAACTTCTACTTTTCAGAGTTTCTCTCATGTCTGCACTTTTTAAAAGTAACCAGCCCCAAATAATCATCCTGCCAAAGAGATGTATCTTGGGGTGGCCAATTCCAGTCCCCAACATTTGCTTCAAACTCTGACTTTTTTCAGCTCTGGGGGGCAACTTATCCTAGTCTGCTTTGTATAATAGTTGCCAATAATGGACATGAGTATGTGTGTTAAATATTTACAATTTATTGTGTTGTAAATATCTAATAAAAAATCTAAGATCCTCTATCTCAATGTAGGCTATTACATTATAGTGTGGATAGTTTAGGTACTAATATATCACTATTCTTTGCTTTTAAGTGATGTCAAGTTTTATAAGTGTCTTGGGAGAGAAACAAATATGGCACATACTTGTATCCAATCCTGACCTGGAAAAATGGTCTTTTAAAATGGAAAACTACAGTGTCTGCTGTTTCAAACTTTTTGTCACATTCAAACATAGTATGCTCAGAATTTTTCCTTCTGTGATGATTGAACCCCATGTTGGTATGCTGTCTTACTATCACCTGATTATACTTTGGGATCTGGAGGTTCAAAACTGTTGGTCTGTCCTCATGTCTTACAACTGGTTGCCTCATTGTGTGTGCATGTGTGTTTAATATTAGTACTTCTTTAAATTTTGAATTTTGAAATAATTCCAGGCTTGGAATGTGCAAAGATAGTACTAAGAGTTTCCTTGCAAACTTCACTTAGCTTTCCCAAATTGTAACATCTTACATAATCGGAGCCAATTATCAAACACTGGAATTATTGCTACACTGCTAACTAATCTATAGACCTTGTTTAAATTTTATCAATTGTTCCAGTAATACCCTTTTTTTCTGGACCACGGTCTGATCCAGGATCACAAACTTGTTATATCAGTTCAGTCTCCTTTAGTCTGGAACAGTTCTTCGGGTCTTTATTTATCTTTCATGAGTAATGACCAGTTGTTTTGTAGAATGTCCCTCATATTGAGTTTGACATGTTTTCTCATGATTAAATTCACTTTAGGAATTTCTGGCAGGAAGAGCACGGAAATGATGATGTACCTTTCACAGTATATCGTATCAAAATGTATGATATAGACATTTCTCACTGTTGACAATGTGAGCTATCATCACCTTGTTAAGGTAGTGTGTGCCAGGTTTCTCCATTGGAAAGTTACTATTTTCCCCTTTATATTTATCTTTGGAGAGCTTTCTCTTTTCCCACATTTATTTGTTTGTTTGATTGGAGTCATGAATATTTGTTTGGTTATAGATTATATTCAATCAATCACAGTATAGGTTATAATCTATATTAGAGTTCTCCAAATAAAAAGAACTAATAGGATATATATAGACAGTAAATATAGATATAGATATATTATGTGGAGATTTATTATAAAGAATTGGCTCTTGTGATTATGGAGGCTGAGAAGTCCCATGATCTGGAATCTGCAAGCTGGAGACCCAGGAAAGCTGGTGGGGTGGCTCCAGTCTGACTCTGAAGGCCTAAGAACCAGGGAAGCCAATGATGTAACTCCTAGTCTGAAGGCTGAAGGTGAGATGAGATGTTCCCACTCAAGCGGGCAGGAAGAAAGCAAAAGGAGCAAATCCTCCCTCTCTCGACCTTTTGTGCTATACAGCCCTTGGTGTGGGCCACATTGGAAAGGGCAATCTGCTTTACTGAGCCTGCTGATTCAAATGCTAATCTCATCTGAAACACCTTCACAGACACACTTAGAATAGTATTTCATACGGGTACCCCATGGTCAGTCAAGTTGACAGATAAAATTAACCATCACATAATTCACTAACATTATCATCTATTATGTTCAAATTGTCCTGAAGTTGGACATTGGAAGCTTCCTCACACTGATTTCCGTTTCATTTGATATCTTCATGTTTTTTGAGACTTTCATACTTTCTAAGACCATAAAATGTTCTAGTCTTACCTTGTTCTTTCTTTGTGCCAGTCCTAGAATCAGACTTTTCTCCAAGTACCATCATTTTCTTTTGTTGGAGAATTATTTAGAAACCAAGATCTAGATACTAGGTGTGATTATTGCTACCAGTGTGTCATTGTTTCTAGGTCCTCTCGGTGGAAAGAGCTAGAAAATGTATATATGCAAACACATAAACATACACATATCTATACTTATTTCATATTTATATATCTAGATTAAAAGTAATGATTTCATCCTGATACTTTCAATTTTAATTCAACACCACAAAGTTCATTCTGGCCTCCCCGTTTCCTTATGTATAACTCACTTATTTAACAGTAAGAAATATGACTCTCATTGGCCACAATATAATCACTTATTTGCTCGATTCTAGAATATCCACAGTTTCAGAATTAGTAACCTATATCTATGTGAAAAAACGAGTTTACTGACTCCAGTGCAATGGTTGTGTACAGTTTAATTCACTTAGAGGATGTAGTTAAAATACTCTTGTCCAAGGTTTATTGGTTACTTCTTTTTTTCTCTGTCCCCTTCAGCGTGGTCATGTTATTCATTTGTAACACAGAAAGATTGTTTTTTTTTTTTTACTGTACGTGGTCCATTTCCAATTCTCCCACATAGCTTATTGATTTAAACTTTTAATAATTTTTTTGAGAATGTGAAATTTTTACTTGGTTTTAAAAGTTCTACCTCAAAGATAACTTCAGAGAAGTTTCACTCTCTAATCACCTTTGCTGTATCCTCATTCCTCATTCTTTCCATGCCGTTCTAACTCAGCATCTGAAGGTAAACAAGCTCATTCATTCCTGTCAATTTTTTCTGTTGTTCTTTTTTTCCACAAAAGAGCAGATAAATGTGTCTATTTTTATATGTTTCTGTTTTACATGATAGAGAATATACTATAAAGTTCATATCATACCCATATCTGTTCATAAGGAGCTTCCTCATTCATTTTACAGCTGCATCATTGTGTTTATTGTTTAATCAACCACTTTTCAGTGTATGGGCATTTAGTTTATTTCCAATATTTCGCAATTACAAGCAATGTGGCAATGAATAACCTTGCTCATATGCATTTTGCATTGTTGTAAGAGTATCTTCATAGTTTTCCTTTTTCAATGTGTCAGGTACCAAATCTTCTGTACCTTTTTAGAATGCATGTTTTTTCTGTGGAAGCTGTGGCAAGCTTCTGGACTTGACATCAGGTAACTTTTGCTGGCTCCTAAAAATAATAATCATTTAACATGAATGCATTTTATTGCTCTAAGGAACAGCCATAGAATGTACCACTTGCTCAAAATGTATTCTAAATGTGAAGTTCAAAAATGTTTTGATAAATGAGAGCAAAACTAAAATGTGTGTCAAGTTTCCCAAAGTTAAACCATCACTTAGCAACCAGTATACCAATTGTTTTACAAAAGCATTTTCTTTAATAAAAAGAAGTTATATCCCTCTCTCACATAAAAAATTCAACATATTTTTACCAAGAGGTATATATTCAGAAATGGTGGCAGGGTAAGAGATATACTGCTCTCTTTTATCATGTATCACTTCAGTTCCCATCCACAAAAATTACGCAAAAGCATATTGGGTCTCCTTTTACATGTGCCAACCACATTTACAGTCCTATCCATGTTTTGGTAAATGGAGCTAGGTTGTCTCATCTTTATTCCAAATGCATGTTCATTGAACAGCAACAATACTCCACGTCAAAATAGACCATAAACATGGTTCTTCAAATGTAAAACAGAAGAAATTATGTTCTGTACTGTAAGTAAGAAAAGATTAATGAGATAGCGCCTATAAAGTATTCACTGAAATAGCTCTGGGAGAAAAAAAACTTAAACACATTTTCAAGATCCCTTAAAACGCTAAAATTTGGGGCTTTCAGATGATGGAGTTGAATGGTACTTTTCTCCTTGTCATTTATATATTTGTGGGGTAATATTCACCTATTATCTTTCTTCCACATTTAGTGACTTCTTTTCATTATCTCCCTGGTTTTTCCATATCTTTTGTACTAAACATTCTGTTTAGTGCCTTTTTTTCAATTTTTCTTGTCTTCGTTCTATCTGTCTCATGACCTCCCTTTGCTCCAACAAGCAAGCAAAATATTTGTCGATCCTCTTTAGTATACAATTTATTTATTTCTAATTTACATTTGATGTTTTGTGGAGCAAAGGACCGTGCTTTGTATTTCATGCTTTGAAATGTCCCATCTCTGATCATAGTGCATAATAAATAATAAGAATTTCTGAAAACACATGAATTTTCAATATTCATTTATTTTAAATCAACCAATCAAATAACAGTACTTAAAACCTGAACATTTTTATAACCATTCACTATCAGACGCGTGTAATCTACTTATCATTGCAAAAATCATCTTTGGTTATATCAGGAAGGCAGTATTTTGGATATAATAATCAAAGAGCACTCACATAACATTTTGTCAGAAAGAATATTATTTTGTTCTGGAAACATCCACTATATTCTGCAGATGATTTTTCAGAAAATCTTAAAACCCATTAAAAAATACTTTTGCAAGTCTTTTATAATTAGAGACAGGTTGGTTCATCTGTGTGTGTCTATATACATATAAATTAGAAAGTTGGACTCTGATGATTTGTATGTTCCTTTCAAGATGCCCCCTTCTCCAAGAGTTAATCAGTTCTGAGAAATGCAATCCTATTTTTGTTGCCAACTCATTAAAAATGGCCATACCTGTTGCCCAGAGTGCTAATATTCCTTCAGACAGCCACAGTAGGGGATGAGATTTCTGTTCTTTTCTTACCTAATTAAAGTAAAACAAATGGGCTATAATAGAAATCATAAAGTCACCATAGGATATTTCCTTGGGCTATCGGCTTTCCCAGATGGTCATTAATACTCAGATTATAACATGTAACAATTCTCATTACTCCTTGCTATGTACTGCATCTTGAAAGCCTGAAAACAGGCTTATTAAAAATTGGGAAATTGGCTAATATCATTGGAAAAATAATCATATACAGTGTTGACTCGTAACTGGTTCAAAGATTGATTAGTCAGAAGGGAAGAATCTCTGAGATCCTCCCCCCCAAAAAATGCAAGCAAAGAAGTATCATTATATGAGGCAATAGGCATAATTTTTCTGTGTCCTGGGAGGAATCTTAGTAGAGTCAGTCAACTGAGTATTAATTGACTGCTTCCGGCGTACTTTGCTTTGTGCTTTTGGAGATACAAGTGAAGGAGGACTACAGTCCCTTAAAAAGCTCAGAACAAGTTGACAGTGAGTACCTGTGTACAATCAAGAGTTAAGCAGTATATTAAGGACATTCAACTGTGAGCCAGCGCTGCCTCCAGAAGCTTTTCTTCTCCCCCGACCTCCAGATAAGTGAAGAACCAAAGGTCAAAGAATAACAATATGTAAAATTTTCATTTAAAAATCTGAAGGTTTTCAGAATCACCTGCAAGGATAGACCATTGATTGATCAGAAATTGGTTATTATGATGTTTGAAAACACAATTTCATTTAAAAGTTAATCAAAGATCCACATGTAGAAACTGCTACAATCAAAATGGAGGAGGAAGATGTCTTCAAACCTATGATTCTTTATTTACATTTGCTTGGAGGTATATCTGCCTGTCTGAAAAAGTCAGGAGCATTCATCACACCTAAATTGCTCGACCATGATCAATTAACCACGTGGAAATCATTCCCCACTATTGTGGTTCTTAAACGCCTTCTATGTTTCACACACTGAATTCAGAAATGCAATTAGCAAGCTGAATATCATATCAACATTTGATAATTGCACCTAAAATATACAGCATATTATGCAGTTTTACTTTGAAAATGCTATTCCTTTATTCACTCCCAGAAAATTTCCACTCTTTTTTGGCATGTTTTATTTTCCTTCTTTATGCAAAAGTGATGGTGTTGAATGCCAATGAATGATTCTGGGTCAAATCCCAAGCGGTTATTTTCAAGTAATTACTTCAGCCTTTCTCGTCTCTAACATTCTGCAAACATTTTGTTTGGATTCCTGATTTGTCTTTCTTTAATAAATCAACTGCTGACCTTTAATAGGTACTTGTCCTGGGGAATATGGGAAGGAGGACAAATTTGTCTTTTCTGAATGGGCTAGTAGCAAGTTCTGGCATTTATTTTTACTCTCCAGCACTTGCCGTGGGTGGCCTTGAAAATTAGCCATTTGGCCAGAGAACATGAATGTCATATGTAGTAAGCATGACTCACATTTCTGCTTTACCCACCTAAGACTGATATTTCTGGTGTAGAGTGTGGTTGGGAAATTCACCAAGATTCCAGATGTCTTGGACCACGAAACTCTTTTTGCTTCTCCTGGATGCATTCTAATTGCGGTCCAGGGCTGTGGAAACTTCAGTTTTTCAGGTCCCACTGGCTGCTGCCCAAACAACTCTTTCCATAGTTGTTGCTTAAAACCAGACCCTTAGTTTTTCTTACACTAACTTGTAGTTGCCTTTTCCCTGTTGTGATTCTGAGGATTAATCTCTGGAGAGATGAAGGATAATCCTTGCAAGCAGTAGAAAGAATATTCTTTCACTGGTATTTCAGTAACTTCAAAATCCATGAATTAGAGACACCTTGGGGAAACATACTATTTTAGATGTTTTCTTCAAAGCAGAGGGAACAAAGTGGATACTGAAGGATAGTGAAGTTCATTAACCTCAAGAGAGCTAGTCTTTTTACCCAAGTGTCACAGTGACCTAAAAATAAAATTTTCTGTTATTATTAAACAAGCATTGTTTAAACCTACTGTGTTTCCCATTTCTTAAAGTTTCTGTTATTTCTACATCAGTACTGCAGGGTACCTTTGGCTTTCAAACTTCTTCATTCATCTTTAACTCATTCAACAAATTATTCTCAGTACTTTTTATGTAAGGTAACAGGTTAAGCATTGGAATACAGATATCAAGAAGATGAGGTTCTTGCTTTCAAGAGGCTCGGGGTCTAGTGGGAGACAGAAATTAGTTAATCTAGCCATTGGAGCATGAAAATAAGACTAAGGTGGGGAGAGAGGTGATAAAGAAGAAACATTTCTTTTAGAGGAGATAATGTGGTGAATTGATTTTCAAATGATAGGAAGAAACAAAAAGAAAGAACATTCTACCCAGAAGTTAGAGTATCTGGTACCAAGATTTGAGGTGTTATAAATCATGGAAGTGTTTGCAGTGTGGCAAAATAATAGACTGCAAGACGCCAGATTAAGTGTTCGTGGGTTAGATTTTGTCTTACCATATGTTGTGCAACCTTAAATAGGTTGCTTCTTTTTTGTAGGTTTGTTTCCTCATTGGTAAAACAAAAAAATAATTTTACCTTCTTCAGAAGTTTGTTGTGAGAATTAAATGAGATAATACAAGAAAGTGCTTAGAATAGTTCCTGACAAAATTAAATAAATGCCATCTCCGATTCCAACCATCCAGGTTTCAGTGGAAGTTTTTGGATTCCCATGAACTCCACAGAGAAGTTTTAAAATTGAGAAAGTAAAATGAAGAAAGACAAATTTATGATTTATAAGTTCCAAAGTCATTACACAAAGATGAAATAAAACATGCAAGTGGGCACAGTTCAATCTTTCCTTTCACTCCTAACACTGAAAATCCTATAAGCTTTGGAGAGAAAATACAGTTGGATCATATTATAGAGGGTTTAGCAAATGCTGAGAAATTCAAGGAGCTCTTGTAGAATAGAATCCCCCCTCGAGGACCTGAAGTTTGGGGAATTGGAAAGAAGGAAAAGAGCAGTGCTTCACCAAAACTGTGTGTGGCTCTAATACTCAAGTGCCTGATGAAATGGTTTAGAGGCAGAGTAAGAGGCCATTAGTAGGTCCCAGTTCCTAAAAGCCATGGCATATGACCATTGCCATAGGTGCTGAGTGAAGCATCATATTTAAGGCGGGAAGAGGAACGGAGAGAGGGAGGAACGGGGAGAAGGAGAGAGAGAGAGAGTGAGTGAGCAAAGCACAAGGACCAGAGGGCTGGTTTAGGTATTAATGAGGAGACACAGGGGTCACTCATCAGAAGGCTGTGGTATAGACAATTGCCTCCAGAGATTGGGAGAGTAAATGATTATTCTCTCCATAGAACACCATCACTGGAAAGCTAAAGGAGCCAAATCAGAATCCCTGGACTTCTCACATCACCTATGGTAGAGATGCGCATGTCCAACTGAGAATCAGAGAACACATCCAGAATGAGAAGGCCAATGTAGATCTGAAGCAGGCTGAGACCCAGAAGGAGAAGACCTTCTCCCTAAAACACGGTAACGACAATTGTGTAAGTCACCTCCATCATCCTCACTTCATCTCCTGAAGATTAGACTCAACCCTTAGGAGAAGGAGTGCAAAGAAATAAAAGTAAGAGGGTTATAATGTTTTATGTGACTGAAATATAAATTCTAAAAGACTGAGAAATCACTAAGTTGGACTGAATTTACATGAAAGTGACTAAATTAATTCTGACTCAAGCAGATGTAGTTTGGAATCAGAAAATCAAATCAAGTTATAAGAAAGTAAAGTTAAAACTTTGCACAATAACATCTGTGATTGTAGATGTCTGTACCCCGACACATAATAAGGGATTTGAACTTCTTCCTGAGGGCAATTAGATGCCACTGAAAGATACTAAGCTGAGAGGTGGCGTGATCATAGTTTTATTTTAGTAAAAAATCACTTAGGGAGAAAATTAATTGGATTGGAGTGGGAGGAAAAGCAGCAGGGCGTAAATAAGGAGACCAGTTAGAAAAATATTGCTGAAAGTCAGGCAAGAAGAATTACGTTCTCTAAATAATGCGGTGAAGTGGATGAATCTGAGAGATATTAAGTAGAGAGAATTCATAGGACTTAATGGCTGATTGTATATGGGTGGCAGTGGAGGAAATGAAGGATACATTCGATCATTCATTTAATATTTCTTGAGCATCTACTGTGTTCCAGACACCACGTTAGATGCAAGGAGTATAAGAGTGAGCAAAAAATGACCCGTCATGACTGTCTGTGAGCTTGTAGTCTAAAGCGAGAGATACAGCTATGAATCAAACAACCACATAAACAAATGTAACATTATGGCTCTGATAAGTGGCAGAAGTCAGGGTTTTGTGATGTGACAAAAAATTTAAACCAGATAGGGAGGTAAAAGAAGGTTGTCTGAAAGAGAGACAACTGAGCTTAAAATTGAAGGATGGTGAGGGGTTATTTATATTATTTAAAGTTATAGTCAGCCACACATTGATTGCATGATCCTCTCAGGAGTTGTGATCCTTAGTTTGCAAAATACTGACAAAGTTTATTGAAGCTACACCAGACTTACTGTCCCCCTCACCACAATGCTACAAGGTAAATACTATCATTAGTCTCATTTTATATGTCAGGCAACTGAGGTTACTGAGGATAAAGCCACACGATTAAGAACTGGCAAAGTTTGTACTACGAATAAAGCAGAGCCTGCATGCTTAACCACTACATTATATTGTCTTGTTTCTTGCTTGACCATTTAGTTGGATGGGAATAGCCCTTAATAAAGGTAATAAACCAGAAAGTAAAAGGAAAGAACGAGATCTCCTACCGTGTATGTATCCTATCTTTTCATATTCATAAAAGCAAACCACAGCCTAGTCAAACTTACCAGTATGGCATTCCACTGATCACATCAATGATTGTGAAATATTTCTGAAGGAATAAAAGGAGAAATGGAACTAAGGTTATTTGCTTTGGCAAATTAAGAACTGCATAGAAATCCTAAACATTTCTAATATCCTCTATATCCTTAAATCAAATGGTGGAAAAAATAGCCACCTATACATTGTGAACTGTGATGTGATGTACATCCTGACTCAGTACATACACACACATACATACACTCCCCAAAAGCTTCACAAAACAATGTTTATTCTAATTATGTTGGATGTATTATATTTTCCATTCCCTTTTAATTTTTCAAAATGCTGGCCAGGACCCACTAAATTAAGGTTTGCCTGCTTGCATCCATCTACCGAAGCATCTGCCACCTTTTGATGTCATTTCCTTGGGGAATAGCTGTGTCTTCAGAAATTCTCTATTAAAAATTCAATTATCTTGTGTGAGTAGTGACACTTTAATCTATTATCAGTTTTTTGACAACTTAATGGGAATGAGATTATGAGATTCAATTCAATGTAACAAATATTTACTGAAAATCACCGGGAAGACTCTGTGCAAGGTTCAAATAACTAATTACCTTCGGAAGTTCATTGGAAGATCAGTGAAGGAACAGGACACAGGCGGATAACTTTTCATTGAGGGGAGGGGAAATAGGACGATTGAGCCCAGCCGTCCGATGGCCAGCTGCTGAAGAAGAGCTGTGCTGGATGAGCCACTACAGGGCGGTGTCTGGAGCAGGCTGAGTCCCCAGGGATCCTAGGGAATTATAGAGAAAAGCAAGTGGTAAAAGAACTGGTATCAGAAGCAACAACGCTTCAGAAACAGTGAGCACGCCCAACAACCAGATCTCAGTTTCTAATATCATTCTCCAATCAAATGATTCAGTGTTTCTTAGAGAAACGGCTGATTCCAGGGCTGGAGCAAGATGAGCTTAGAGTATCTTGTGTTGCCAGAAAGTAAGGAAGTATTCAAACCCCCACCTCTCCCCAAAGCAAAACAAACCACCAGGTAGGTATGTAAAAGGGACACAAGAGCCAACCAAAAGAGCTCCACTAGCCGAATCTGGAGCAATTTGAGCAACTAAATAAATAACATAGTATTGAATTATACCCCAAAGTGTAAAATAAATATCTGTGAGTTCAGATGGATATAAATGATTGAATAAATAGATAAATGGGGGAGAATAGACAAATCTCAAGTGCAGATGAACTCCAAATAATTTAGATAGATACTCTACCCACAAGGAGGTGGAGCATAAATCCTACCTCTTCAGTGACTTCCTCCCAAAGAACACTGTATGGTAAAGGGGAAGAAATGAGTAACTTTACAGTGGAGAAGCCTGCCCAACACTACCTCGGCAGGCAGTTAAGGCTGACATTGTCAATGATAAGTCCTAGTGGTAGGATGTACCCCGATACGATGTGATGATGAAGATAGAAATTTACCTCTGTGGGTCTTCCTCACAAAACCCCCAAATCTCAGTCTAATTGTGAAGAAAAATATTAAAAAACCACAATTTAGGGACACTCTAAAAAATGCCTGACCAGTACTCCTCAAAACTGACAAGGTTATTAAAAACAAGGAAAATTTGAGAAACTGTCAGAGCCAAGAGGAGCCTAAGGAAACCTGATGACATTGTAATGCAGTATTCTGAATGACAGCCTGGGACAGAGAAAGGACATTAGGTAAAAACTAAGTGAAGTTGAATAAAGTATGGAATTTAGTTATGATAATGCATCAAATTTGCTTCACTGGTTGCCCCACACATACCATACATAACATGTTAACAGTAGGGGAAAGTGGGTGCTTTATATTTGGGAACTCTCAGAACTAACTTCACAACTTTTCTGTAAACCTAAAACTACTCTAAAATTAAACCTCTTTTTTAAAAAAAGCACGTATCACAAATGGTAAAAATCTGGTATCACAACCTCCAACAAAACAAATTCTCTCCCTTGTACCTCAGCCTCCAGCTGGCTTTACCTATGTTCAAAAGTAGATTTTCTACTTTTTTCTACTTGAGTGCTAAATCACCAAATTAATTCAAGTTTAAAAAGCTGGCAGCAAAACCATTAGGAGTGGAGGAGAGTGACTGAAATGATGCATTTTCAACATCATCAGAGGCCTCTGGCACATGACTCCTTATATAAAACAAATAAAGTGTTATGAGACAGTAAATTGAATATGATGTAATGCCAAACGATCAATTCAACGTGCCTTGTCAACAGAAAAATAGCAACTCCCGGTAGAAAATCAACCGAGTAATTGCCATGTATAACACAGATAGTGTTCTCGTTCTCCTCGGAGCAGCTGCTGATCCCTCAGAAGGGACACAGGACAGGTGGTAACAATGTCACTGCCTCTTTTTAAGTCATTGTTTCAGTTTCCCTGTTGGTTTTTTTCCTCTTCTTTTGTCTGTTGTCACTAGTTGGTCTCTTTGGAGTGAGTTAAACAGATTTGTGAGGCTACTCAGCACAGCCAAAGTTGATGGCTTCCAGATTCTTCATACTCCACACCAACGTTCCTATTGTGACGGGTTAATTTCCTTCAGTGCCTCTGCCCAACTGCTTTTTCCCTTGTAGAATAGAAGCTTACCGTTTCTAGGAGCTCCTTATGTGTCCAGAACTTTACGGCTTTGTGGTTTAAGGCTTTATGTACACTAACTTGTAAAGCCCTCAAAATAGCCCTATGACTGGAAGATTTTGTTACAAGTGAGAAAACTGACTTAGAAAGCTTAAGTAGCTCGCTCAACATTGGAGACTAGCAAGTGGCTGGGCCAAGATTTGAACCCAAATAATCTGACTTCAGAGCCAGCACATTTTTCCAATGTACCACCCAGCCTGTACCACATCGCCTGTGCGTGGAAGGTAGCTATCTGTATGCGTGTCTGCTTCCCCCACTAGACTGAAAACTCCATAAGAAAATGACTATATTGTTTTTAGCTCTGTCCTACATCAGCCCCTATGAACAATAAAAACACATCATAATTATTTGTTAAATAAAATACACACACCATATAAAAATATTATTTGTTCTTGTTTTAAAAATATGTATTATACATATAAAACTACATTGGCCTGAAAACAGTAGTGAGGTGTCTCTGATGTTTTTGTGCCTTTTTCTTAGTCTTTATTGTTTCTGACATCAAAGGGCAAAGTAACTAAGAAAACTTTGAAAGCTGAGATATTTAGAGAAGAAATAGCCAGTGACACGCATTCCTTTCTAGCTGCACAAAATCAGGGTTTGAAATAAGATTTCCTTGAGAAAAGGTTTTCAAGAAGGACACTCTATACTGGATTATTTGCATAGCCAGCAGGGTAGTGTGATTATCTGGAGTTGAAAATTGCTTCCTGAAGTGGCCGAGTGCTTCTATGAAAGACGAACATGATTAGTTGTGACACTGAGGACTGAGGAAAAATGCCCTGTCTACCTGGGACTGGTAAGCATCCGCATGTTCACATGTTCTGGGACTTGCTAATCGTTGGTAGTGCACTGAATAACTCTCTGAAGGAAGGAGATTGCATGTCTTTGAAGACATAAAGATGCCAGAGGACCAGTGAAACATATGCTTCAGCATCTTTAAACGGGAGCAGCAACTTTCCTCGAAGACTTTTCCATCAGTTCATGCATTTTATAATATGGACTGAGAGGGCAGTTACTCAACCTTCTAGGCATTCCTTAAGATTAATAAATAAAAGGGGATCTTTATTAAATAACTCTTACAGTGATTCCTGCAAGGGAACTGCCAGGAAGATGTCAGACCCGGGAAATCAATCAAGCAGGAAGAAGTGATGGCAGAGTGACTTTTTTATTTTTGCCACTGGGATCTATATTAGAAGGTGAGTGGGAGGTAACAGAACAGAATAAGAAGAAGTAGAGGAAGAAGAAGAAGGAGGAGGGAAGAAAGCGTAAAGTAAGAGAGAAGAGGTTGGATGAGGAGAAGAGGAAGGCAGAAGGCACTGTTCGTTTCCTAGGGCTGCTGTAACAAATAGGCAAAACTGGATGACTTAAGCGAAATTCGTTGTCTCACAGTTTTTGAGGCTAGAAGTCCGAAATCAAGACGTCAGCAGGGTCATGCTGTCTCTGAAACCTGTAGGGAGAATCCTTCTGACCTCTTCTGGTTTCCAGTGTTTGCTGGCTATCCTTGGCGTATTCCTTGGCATTCACGTAGCTTCATCATTCCAACCGCTTCCTCCCTCAGCTCATGGCTGTCTTCTCCCTGGGTCTCTTCCGATTGTCTTCCTTCTGTGAATCTCTGTGTCCAAATTGTCCTTTTCTTATAAGGACACTGGTCATATTGGATTAGGGGCCCACCCTACTGGAGTATGACCTCATTTTAACTGATTACATCTGCAACGACAGTCTTTCTGAATAAGATCACATTCTGAGGGACCGGGAGTCCGGATTTCAATGTATCCTTTGGGAGAATATAATTCAATACCATGGCAGAAAGTTTTGCCAATTAAAATTCATTTCAAAGTGTGGTCTGGAAAGAGTAAAATTTGTTATCGAAAACCATAGAAACTTCTGAAAACTGTTATCTACCATATCCAGCCTTTTTGATATGTTTATGCCTTCCCTGCCTTCAGAGAGAAGCCTATTTCTTTTTTAAAAGCATTATTTTATTGAGGTCATATTGGTTTATGACACTGTCTAATTTCAGGTGTACATTATTACATATCAGTTTCTATATAGACTGCTTCTTGCTCATCCCCAATAGTCTAGTTTTTATCCATCACCATACATATATGCCGCTTTACCCCTTTTGACCTCCCCTGACCCCCTTCTCTTCTGGTAAATACTAATCTGTTCTTCTTATCCGTGTGTTTGTTTATCTTCTACATGTGAGTGGAATCATAAGATGTTTGCCTTTCTCTGTCTGGCTTATTTTGGAGAAACCTATTTCTGAACCATGGGAATAGAGGTGTGTGCTGGCTGGTGGCACATGGCTGTATGAAGAAAGCTGAAGGGGCGTGATACTTAATTTTGCATATACTTAATTTTGCATATGCAAAATGATAGTCTTGCACATTGGACTTCATATATGCAAGACGAGGGAGAAGAAATGAATTGAGATCACTGATTTGCAGTCAATCTGTGAGCCATAAAGTTCAAAAGACTCACTGGAGGAGAAGCTCCGTCATCCAGAGTCTTAGGTTTTGTTGTTGTTGCTGAGCAGTGGATCCCTGGGTCCTAGACCAGTGCCTGGCATAGCGTTGTCTCTTCGTAAATTTCTATTGTATGAATGGATGGAAGAACTAATGAGAGCTGGTGTTGGGTGGTGGAAATATCAGCGGCCACTAAATCAGAGATGCTGGCTTCAAACTCTAGCTCTACGACTTATAAATGATGAGGCGACAGCTATGTCGCTTGTCATTCTGAGACGCCATGTTCTCATGTGTAATAAGACATAGTTATTAAGCCTTTTATGAATATTAAATTAAATACCAAGGAATATAAAGCACTTAGTATTGTGCCTTAAACATGATGGTGTTCAGTAAAAGGTAACCCTCTTTTATTTAGTCAGTGACTTCTTCAAAGATACTGCTGTGAGTTCAGGACAGCAAGCAGTTTAGGCACTGGGCAGGATTACATAAAGAAAATGGCACAGAATTCTTCACCTCAAAGCACTTTCACTATGGCTAGCCAGGCATACAAACAATAAAGTACCTTAAATGATAAAAAATTCCATCTTGCAGTAGCGACTGCTCTAGGATTTCAAAGAAATAAGACGTGTAGGAAAAGCCATCTGCTCATTTCCCATCTCACATACACACGTTTCTTTCACAACAATGCGTACTTCTAAGTCTCCTACTTACTAAACGGCTTGCTGGAATGCAGAGTCATTATCATTTTAAATTATTTTTCCCAAACACTTCTGTTCTGGTCTGTCAGCATTAACTCTTTATTAGCTGCTGGACTCGGTGCTATGTGATATGGTTTATTTGAGGTCTCTTGATGGCAAGGGACAAATAATCATTCAATAAACCTCAAATCTGGGAGAGGGTAGGGGTATTAAGAAGATACACACACTCAAGTAGCCAGGAAGGTATCAGCAGTGCAGCTTCAGAAGGAGCACATAGCAAGGGATTACAGGGGAGCCTGCCTTCAGGACGGGGAATCATAGGAACCGGGCCCCATGGAGACTCCCCCTGGGAGGACATTCAGAGTCACAGACTGTGAGGGGAGCCTAAGAGGCAAATCATCACTGATGCTCTTATGTTTTGCGTTGAACCCGCACTGCTCATGTACATCTACTTCTTCTTTCTCTCTCTCTTGCTTTTTTCCTCTGATATTCAACTACCATCTGCCTTTTTCACCCTCTAATTGAAGATTCTTTCTCTATTGCATATCTTATTCTGAATGTTTATAATTTCCGCTTCCTCTAGACTCAGATTGTCATAATAGCTCCTAGGCTTTCCAGCTGAACCTACTGCTGTCTTCTTTTCTCACTTTATTTCCAGGCTCAAGTTCCTGAGGAGAGTTTCTAGGAGGGTCTGAGGGTATGACCAGGTCTATGATAAGCTTTTCTGGTCAAGCCCCTGGCACTTTTCAGAGGAACTTTAGAGCTGTGCATCACCACATTATGGATGGACCACTAGCAGTTTGAGTGAAAAGACTATTAGACTGAACAAGAGGAGACTGACGTTGAAATCGTATTCCAAGACCTATCACTAGTCACTTGGCCAAGTTATCCAACTTCATGGACCCCAGTTCCCTTTTCTATAAAATGGAAATAAGCATATTTGAAGAACAAATGAGATAATACAGGTGAAAAGTTGTTGAAAAGTCTAAATTCTTGTATATACAGAAGCTGTTTCTACCGTTATTATTGCACTGTGCAGGAATCAAAAACCATTGAATTAAAGCACCTTTAAAACATCAAATCAGGGAGATAGGAAAGACTTTCCCTTTCTTAGAAGCACATAATTCGAAATTTTTAAAAATCTATAAATTTTTATAAAATTCTAAGTTGGACACAGTATACTAACAGTTTAGCATTAACTGATATCTGCAATCTGATTAGGGTGAAGAAATCATAAATCAATAGTGAAATCAGTATTCCTTAATACTCTTGCAATCAGCTGTCACTTTCCTTGAGCCAGTAAACAAAGGGTCATTTCTAAAGCTGTCAAACCTCAGTCCCCCAGGCTGCAATTTGAGCTTATTTCTTTTATCCATCAGAGAAAAGAACAACAGTTGGACACATCAATTTGCATAGTAACCTCTCCCACATGGAGATTGCTAGAAGGTCAGGTCTCCATTCTTGCTAACACATCTCAGGCAGAAGCTCTCCCATTTTCTTTTGTTCTTCTTATAGAAATAAAAACTATGTTTTTTTGGTTTCGTTTTGTTTAAGGAAGATTTGCCCTTAGCTAACGTCTGTGATCATCTTTCTCTATTTTATATGTGGGATGCCTGCCAAGACATGGTTTGATAAGAGTTGTTACGTCTGCGACCAGGGTTGGAACCAGCAAACCCCAGGCTGCCAAAGCTAAGTGTGTGAGCTTAACCACTATGCCACCGGACTGCCCCGATAAAAACTATCTTTTGATCAACACTATATTTCCTTTAAACATTTTGGTGCCTGACTATATAAGACTCCTTTTCCAATTCTCTCACATTCCCTTAATTGGAGAACATATTTTTAAAAAACAAACAAAAAACTCCCACTCTTTTCATGAATAAATTACCTGGCTAGTATTCTGGTGTGATTTGGGTACATTTTTGCTCGGTCACTGCTGAGACTGCTGTAACATACCACATTCAACTGAGATTAAATCCTTGGATAAAAGGGAAATTTGGGAATTAATTTTGTCCTGGTTATACACTGAGAAATTTTGGAAACTCAATGACAAATAATGTACACAAATTTCTAACTTTGTAGTATAATTTTTATATGGGTAAGCCCAATAGAATCAGGAAAAGAAATTTACCTTCCTGTAATAAAACAAGGCCCAACACAAGGTAGAATCTTTTCTCACTTCTCCATGAGACCTCTTAAGGTACTTGATTATCTTTGAATTATGGAGAGCTAGACTAGACAGAATGCACAGATGTTAGTTTAAGGAAATTTATCGTAGAGCATTAAACTTTAGAATTGATGAAATTGGATTGTGATTCATTTCCAATTAAAAAAATACATGAATTTTCAACTTTAAAATATTCTTATAAAAGAGTGATTTAAGGAGATAGGAATATAAACAAGATGAATTTTCATACATTTTAAAGAAGATTGGAACTGATGGAAGATGTTGATCCAAGACTTTAAAACAAACAAGCCTAATTAAGTAGGCTTTCAATTTTGGCTCTGGTTAAGTAACTGGTGCTTGACTAGACTTCTTACTTAAAAACAAAATAAAACTATAAAACAGGGAAAAATCTATAAGGTAACTGTTTTCAGGCATCAGGCAACAGATAGAGTAAGACTGTGCTTTAACAAAAAGGGGAAACTCATGAGATGAAACCCGTGTTCTCCCTGCCTCTCTACATGGAGACAGTTTCTGGACTACAGGGCAGGTAGCTAGAGTACAAGAAGATCATAGGGGATCCACTGAATTGAGGACATCAAGAGTTCAAGGCTGCTGAAGTGGCTGGAATCTGTTGGACAGAGCACTGGAGAGCAGCAGATTGCATGGCAACGTGTGCATATAACCATTGAGAAGGATCTCCATCAATGCTTAACCAAAAGTAGAGCTGCACAAGCAAAGGGTGAGATAATGTGAGCCTTGCCAAAAATTGGCTGCTAAAGGGCAGAACAGAACAGAGATACTAGAAATTGAGCAGTTCTAGGAGATTGTAGAATTCTGGTTTAGTCAGAGTGAAGAAATCATTTTAACACCCTGAGCATACAGCTAAGAGAACAGAAAGAACATGGTTTAGGAGTAATGACTGTTTTACAGAGGAAGGGCTACTTTAGTCCTGCCCTGAGAAAAGTCTCAACAAAATCCACAGGGAGACAGAGTTTAGAGTTTGAGTCTTACCAAGGTAAAGAATATTAGGTAACACTTTGGGCTTTCCACAGATCTCAAGATAAACAAAGTTAGAAATCATACATTTGGTGTTCTCTGATCACAAAGGGTTAAGTGAGAATTGAATAACAAAATATTAAGTGTAAAATCCCCAAATATTTGTGAGCTAAATTACACCCTTCTAAATAGTCCATACACCAAAGAAGAAATTACAAGGAAAAAACATTTTGAGATAAAGAATATTGAAGACACAATATATTAACTTTTTTATAGTATACATCTAGAGAAGTTCTTGGAGGGAAAAAAATCAATGATGTAAATTTCCACTTTAACAAGCTAAAAATAGAAGACCAAATTATAAACTAGAAAACAAACGAGAGAAATTTATCCACGCCAACAATTCATTGCTTGACATCATTGGTAAAATTGATATCCCTTATCAACATAGGTGCAAAGATCTTCAATAAAATTGTAGCACAGTAATATAAAAAAGGATAATAAGTTATCATTACCATGAGCAGGAGGAAGTCTAAAGAAGGCAAACGTGGTTTCAATATCCAAAAATCAATCAGTACAATTCCCCCACATTACCAGAATAAAGGAGACAAATCATGTGACGGACTCAATGAATGAAGAGAAAGGATTTGACAAAACTCAATTGCATCCATGACAAAAACTCTTGGCAAACTAGGAATCATCAGAATTTCCTCAATCTGATAAAGGACATATGTGAAAAACCTACTGTTGACATTATACTTGTGGTTAATACTGAATGCTTTCTCTTTAAGATTTGGAAGAAATCAAGGATGCCAACTCTCTACCTCTTCTGTTCCAAGTTGTGCTGTTGGTTATAGGTAACAGAATAAGGTAATAATAAGAAATAAAAGGTATAAAAACTGGAGATGAAGAAAAAAGCTGTTGCTATTTGTAGATGGCATGATTGTTTATCTAGGAAATCCTAAGTAATCTACAAAGAAACTATAATTATTAGTTAAATTTAACAATACTAATAATAGTAATAATAATAATAAAACAAATAATTATTAGTTAAATTTAAAAGTTTTCAATTACCAGAGCATACAACATAAACATTTTGGAATAAATTTAGGAAAATTGTTTAAGACATTCTCATTGAAAACGTGGCTGAGAAAAATTAAAGAAGATCTAACTACATGGTGTGTTATACCATGTTCATGAATCAGAAGATTTATTATTGTTAAAATGTCCATTCTCTTTTCGTTGATCTACAGATTCAAAAGAATGTCATTTAAAATCCTAGAAAGTACTTTTGTAGAAACTAGAATTGTTTTCAAAATGTATCTGGAAATACAAGCAAAGTGGAATAACCAAATCAATTTTGGGGGAAAAAAACTATATTTAAAGAACTTAAACTACCTGATTTTAAGAATTTTTAAAAAGTTTCACTCATCAAAACTGTATGGTATTTGGATAAGGATAAACACAAAGATCAGTAGAACAAAATAGAGAGTCCATAAATAGACCAACACATATACATTCATTTTTTTCTACAAAGACACTGAGATCATTAAATGGAAAAATCTTATCTTTTTCCTTCAAATGATGTTGGGAAAATGGATTCCTGAAAGGAAAATTAATGAATATTGACTTCTACCTTTCACCATGGAGAAAAAAAGAATTTGTAATTGACAATAAACCTAAATGTAAAATAAAAAACTATAAAACTTTCAGATAAAAAGTTAGGAAAGAAGTTTATGACCTTGAAATTAAAAACTTGCACATGAATGTTCATAGCATCTTTATTCATAAGAGCCAAAAAGCTTGATACCATCCAAATGTCCACCAGAGGTGAATGGATAAATAAATTATTGTATAGCATCACTAACGGAGTGCTACACAGCAATAAAAATAATGAAACAAAGTGGATGAATTTCAAAAACATGATGAATAAAAGAAATCATACAAAAATGCATACAAACAGTATAATTCCTTTTATGTGAATTTCCAGAACAGGAAAATGACTTCTCTAGTGATAGAAATAAGATATGTGAATTTCTGGGAAGAAGTTGTGAGATGGATTGATTGCAAAGGGACATGAGAATACTTTCTTGATGATGTAAATATTTTACATCTCTATTTTACAGTGGTTGCATGGGTATAAATATGTGTTAAAACTCATCAAACCGTTCATTTTAAATGTGTACATTTTATTCTATGTGAATTATACCTTACTATAGTTAACTTTTAAAAATGCTATTAGGCTTGAGAAAGGTATTAACTTCTCCTCCATCTTGAATTAGTTCTTTGAAAATAATTTTTAAGTCACTGTGTTGGTGAATGTTTTTCCTTCTGCAGAACATATCTTCTATTTTATATTGGGAATCGATGAGAACGTGTTAGGATAGAATGCGATAATACTTTATAAATTGCTTTCCAGGAATTTGTCTTTCACATGGTGAGGTATACATTTATTTTAATATCTCCTCGGCACCTACAATCAGCCTGGAAGATTATGCAGTTTCTACCTGCTTTAGTTGTTTTTATTTACCTTTGACTTTTGCTTTATAAATTTATTGACAGTCCCTGGATGTTATACAGTCCTTACCATTATCCAGATTATTTGGTAATAAAATAACATGGATATATTTGTTCTTGGATCTATGTGATACATTTTATTTTTAAAGTGAGTTTGCCTATTTTTTTTTCTTTTTAACTTCATTCTAGCTCTTTCTCATTCTTATATGAAATACTTTCTGTAGATTCACAGCCTGCTGGTGCATTAAGACTTTGATTCCATTTACAGACAATGTGTGAGATTGTGTGGTCACTCAAAGCGTGGTGTGGATGTTGAGACTCATGTAGTCACACAAGCTCCAAGAGGGTAGGAAAAGGTTTATTACTCACATAATGGAGCTTTCTGGAGGAGAGCAGGGCAGGCTTGTCAAGCAGGTCTGAAATAGCTTGAGAGAACTGGGAAAGGAGAATAACTGGGTTTTTATGGCGGTGGTGGGGTGGGGCCAGGGTGAGGGTTCTGCCACAACCAGAGGCTAGTGTGGTTTGAACTTCCTTCTGGCACCAAAGCAAAGCGCCCCCAGGCTTTCTTATCACTTTCCCAGAGGTGGAGCTGAAGGGCAGAGGGAGGAGTGGGGCCTGAAAGGTGTCGGCAGTCAAACATCGAAAATGGAGTCAGACTCTTTGTTTTGTGGGGAGAAAAAGGGAAAACATAATCAGATATCACGGAAATCAAAGAACTGTATATTTAACGTACTTTAAGTCAAGTAGATAGGCCTTGAAAGATTCTGTTTGTTTCTTGGTTTAAGTATGCTCGCCTCAGGGAAAATAGGATTTTATTTTCTGAGTGCAAATTTGCCTCTGGACAGGGCCACAGTTCTGACCACTAATGAGACAGCACAGTCACTTAAAGATCAAGAACAGAGCTGTTTAGATGCTCTAAAGTACTTGCTTGTAAGCCCAAACAAGCCCTATTCTACACAGATGTCCAGCTGGGTAATTTCTATAGCATTTTCCAGTTTTCTCTCATTCTCTGAATTTAAACATACTTACTTTGTTTATTGACACAATTGAATCTTATCAGGGAGAGGAACTTGGAATAGCAGGTATGCAGATAATTCTTTTCCTGCAACAAATTCAATTTATTGATGTTCTAATGCCCTCCATTGACGCAGAAGCATTTTCTGTTGAGTGCACGAGCTATGACAGGAAGTTTCAGGTGCTGGTTTATTTTTGTTTTGAATTGGCTACTTATTATAATTGGCACTGCTAGCTATACACAGGAGGGAGTTTTTCCATCTAAAAAGAGTCCCCAGCCATAAATTATTTGTTGGCTAGAGATCCAAGTTGTATTTGACATCTGCAAACATTAAAATAAAAATGACAAATACTCAGGTGGCAAACAATTCATGTGACTTGGAATAGGAAAACAGAACAAGCCAGAGAATTTGTGGAATCATTCTTCTTTCTTAAATTTAACTGTGGCTGGTCTAATATTCTTTGTTTCTGTCTCTTTAAGGGACACTTTTGAGAAGTATTCAGTTGTCCAAATAAGTCATTTAATAGTAAGTTCATTATGGAGGGAGAAATGACATTTAAAAAGCCAGTATGTAAATTTTAAGAACTGGAGAACTGGATGTTACAAGGTGAACTTGAAGAAGTATGTTTTGCCTGGAGTGGAAACCTTCAGGATTATGAAGATTTACAATAATATAGAGCAACATTTGTACTGTTATGTTTTCAGGACTTACGCTAAGAATAACTTTGCTTCTCATAATTTATTCATTTGTTATCTCAACAAATATTTATTGAAAACTTATTATGAGCTAGGCATTGTGTTAAGTACTTTGTACACCATTGCAAAAGAAAGGTAATTTATATGCTCAAAAGGAAGTTTCTAGAGAAATGGTGGAGATAGACAAGTAAACACGCAGTTGCAACACAGAGAGAGAAGCTCAATAATAACTATAAGTATTTCTGCTATGGAAGCCTATGGAGGGGATATTAACTTAGTTTTCAGCAGTCAGGGAAATCTTACAGGAAAGAAGAATTGAAATTTGAGAGGCAATGCTTTGGTAGAGCTGGGTGGAGAAATATTAGGCAAAGAAGACTGAATACATTCAAGACAAAAGAGAGCGTGGCACATATGGAGAACCATAGTGGCATGTGAAAGAGGCAGTCCCTAAAAATGATACTGAAGGAGTATTCAGAGGACAGAAGATAAAGGCTTAGGAAAAGATTAGGGACTTAGTTCTAAGGGAAATAGAGAGCCAATGAAGGGTTTTAAGTAGGATTGCACTTTAATCAAATTCATATTTTAGAATGCTCATTCTCTACTCCAGCTTGGAGAATGGATAAGAGGGAAAAAGACTGGAAGTAGTGGGAATATGGAACCCAAGCTTTAAATCCATCCTTATTTAATTCATTGCTTCAGATTTCCTGTTTTATAATGGATGCAAAATCTATACTCTAATGTAAGCACTTCTACTGTAAAACAGATTGCATTTAAGGTAGGTGGTAAAACTCCGCTACTAATTACTGTCGGCCAAATGTCCTGCAATCAATATAGAACGTTGCTTGAAAACGTACCCAAATGGAAAACCTTCTGGAGTCTTTATCAAATAAACTTATTTGTTATATATAAACATGAATGGAAAGCAGGCTTTTTGAAAAAGTAAAATTTCAAACTTCAGATATTTATTTTAAAGCAGTTTTTAATATTTAATAATTTGAGTATATTTTATTCTTATTTAAAACCACTAAAGGTATTTCACAGCTTAGAGTTTCATTTTAGACACTGAAGTGCTAGATCTCTTTTATTAGCTTGATTTGGAGTAGAGAGCACTCTCCATTTTGGTCCACATTGGCTGTTTTGTTAGGTAATTATTTATGTCAACATTATATAAATACCATATATGTTATAGCCAAAGCATCTTAAATACTGAAACTTGCAACTTCAAGACGTTTATAGTCGCATTCATATATTTAATCTTTTAAATCTCTTTATTAATATTTGCATGTTAATCATTATCTAGATGCATTTTATTCACATTTATGAGGGACATGAATTAAGACATATAATATAGGATGTGAAAATAAGCAACTCAATACCAAAGTACTTTACAGATCTTCATAATTGATGTGAAATGTACTTGAATTAGAACTTTTAACCATAGTTCTGAATTTCAGCATCAACTGAAGTATAAATAAACTACCATACAAATATTTCCTAGAGATATTTGCTATTTTGGGGATTTGCTATTAACACTTTAGAAACGATGTGTCTATTGGGTGTTTATTTTGTGAGAAACTGGAAAGCTGAAAAGTTACGTATCTAACCAAAATCATTTTTACACAAAATAAAGTAAATTTTCCAAAAGTTGATTCTGTCATCTTAAGAAAATCAAGGACTGTGAAAATTCAAATATACTGTCATCCCTTGGAACTGGTAACTCATAGTATTTTTGAATAAAGTATGCTCCTGGCTGCCTGGAGTAAAAGGGCCCACGTTTGTGATGGAAGAAAACACACAAAAAATCAGCAGCTTAGATAGGATTGTAAAGCAGAATCATTTGCTTCACTGAGACAAACATTGTTACCTACATAAAAGGGAGCTTATTTTTACTTAAGGAAATGATTTAGATTTCTAATCCCATGCAAAGAATATAAAGCCCTAATAAATGAAAGCCGTATTTTAGATTTTCAGCAGTTACGCAACACAACCAAAATCTCCTAATGTAGAGTTTCAGAATTTTATTATGCCTTATTGCCACAATGGAACTATCTCAATAATGTGGCCTTCCAGATTCAATCATTATTTCATTCAGCAAGTGTTTATTGGGTGACTACTATGTGCTAGGCACTTGGTACATATCAGCAACCATTAAGGTCAAATATGCTAACTTTCCCAGCGACTATTTTGTGTTGGTGGTAAATTCCAGACATATCCACAGGTAAGGAAGAGTTATGTTTTTCATTTTAAATTTTTACTTATTTATTTACTTTTTTAACCTATTTGTTAGGAAAAATTTCAAACACATTGAAGTAAGGAGAATAGTAGGATGAACTCTTGAGTATCCCTCATACATTTCAACAATTATCAATATATAACCAAATTTATTTCATCCTTAACTCTCTCCTCCTCTTCTCAACCCTCACTGAATTATTATTTTTGAAAATTTTTATTGAAGCATCATAAGCATACAGAAAAGTATGCATATAATATCAACAAATTTTCACAAACTGAACACATTTTTGGAACCAGTACCCAGATCAAGATCATTCTATACTCTAATAGTTGCATTCTATACTCAAATACATTTGAGTATTTGAATTATTTGAATAGTTTCATGTTAGGGCTATTAGGAATAGGGCTTCCAGGAATTCTTAATACATACATTTTAATAACAAAAATATGTCAGGAATAAATCTAGGATGGAATTGCTAGGTTATAGTGTATGTGTATGTTTAGGTTTAGTAGATTCTGCCACAATTGTCCAAAGTGGTTTACAACTTATTGTCCCACCAGAAGAGTATTCTTTCCCTTTGCTCCATTTCCTCATCAAGACTTGTTTGTGGATTTGTTTCAATTTAGCTAATCTGGTAGGTGAGTAGTATATCTCATTATGGTTTTAATTGGCATTCTTTAGCAACTAATGAAATTAATGACCTTTTCTATTCTCTCCTTCTCTCCACTCCACCTCCTTTCCCCCTCCCCCTGCATCTTCTTCCTTTTTATGGACATTGTCATCATGATAAATTGGATATCTTCTGCTATAAACAGTTTTTTCAAGTCTTTTGCTCATTTTACTTTTTCTTTCCTTAATGATTTATAGTTCTTTAAATAATCTATGTGCACTCTAAATATTTTCCTTCCGTGACGTAGGCTGCCTTTCAACTCTCTTAATAGTGTCTTGATTAACAGCATTTCTAGAGTTTAATATAGGTTAACTTATTTTTTTTTATGATTGGTACTTTTAATTTGGGGGTTAATAAATATTTAACTATATCAAGATTACAGATGCTTCTCTGCATTTGTTTCTAAAAACTGCATTGTTTGCCTTACACATTTGGCTCTACAATCCACAGTGTCTGATACCTTGTAGAAACTTGTGCTTGATTCTATTATTAAGTAATTAATTAATTTTTAAATGCAGCCCGACTTTTACAATAAAAATACCCCAAAATAAAAATGGTTTTTTCCCAGCTTTTTAAAAAGAAATCTATTAGAGATATTAGAAAATAATTAATTCATGGTGGCAAATAGACCATGCATATTTGTTTTTCTCTCCTGTTGATATCTTACTGAAACAAATGTTTAGAGGCTAAAAAAAGTAATAACTCAATAGTACCAAATAAAAATTAAGGAGAATTACCAATAAATTTCTGTAAAAATGGAAATCAGATGTTCATGGATGACAGATGAAACAAGTTGCAACTTAGAGTGAGATTCATGTGGATGGAAGGGGAGGTGGGCATCTTTTGCCATGCCATAGAACACCCAAGACTAAGAGTCAGCAAGTGTAGCAGACAGAATGAGTGAGAATTTGTTCTAAGAAAAAATAGTGCGGTAGACAGTGTAACAGTCAGCCCTGACATCCTTGTCTCATTCTTACATTAAAAGTAGAGGAGATCAATATTTGCTTTCTGGCAAAATAAACACATGTCTCCAAACTAACTAGAATGTCCTTCTTTAATGAGTTTTAGCCTGAAAAATCTAAGGTTTCTTTTAGAGGAGTTAATACGATTGGATAAAGTTTATTTTATTTTGAAAATATATGTTCTGATCATGTAGAACAAAAAGACATGTAGATTGAAAATATAAAAGGAAGTGGTGTAGTAGAAAAGAAAAAAGAGAGAGAGAGGAAGAAAGTACCAAAGATAGAATACAAAACTATTTCCTAGAACTGAAGAAGGGCACGACTTTGTCTTCAGATTGAAAAGGCTCATGAAATGCCCACTTTAGCATGAATGAAAATGACCACAAATGAACATACATAATCTTGAATTTAACCAAAGCAGCAATAAAGAGATTACAAATGCTTCCAGCATGGGGCAGGAAATAATCAAGATACAAGATACAAAGAAATGAAAAACAGACTGACGTCAAACTTTTCATCTGCAACAGGGAATCCATATGACAGTAGAAACAAGGTTTTAGTGTTTTGAGGGATAATAATTATCTGTGTAAAGTTCCATATACTGCCCAATTATCAACCAGGTGGAAGGGCAGAAGAACAACATAGTCAGACACTCAGGAATCTAGATAGTTTACCTTCTATTGACCATTCACTTTACAAGATATTAGAGGGACTTCTCTAGCAAAAGGAGAAAATAAACTGAGAAAACTGAAGATGAGATGCAGGAGAGAGTCAGTCTAACAGAGGAGAGCAATGAAAGACAAGTCCAGGAGCCACCAGCTCTGAGATGGGTGTTTCTTGCACAAAAAAGGAAACAGAGGCTTAACTTGATATAATGGAGGATAAATGTTCTGGGCCTCACCAAAATGAGAAATCGATTAAAATACTTAAAAAAAATCTCTTTATGAATATCTTGCAAACAAATTTGTAGCATGATTTTAGGCAATTGATTGTGCATACAAAGGTAGATGGGCATTTCAATTTGAAGCTAGGGACATTTTTTAGAGTACCCCAAGGATACGGCTATTGATAATCTATATTTAAAACAATTGTATAAAAATGAAACACTGGGAAGAGAGTAGTGGGATGAAGTGGCAACAGAAGGGAAGATAAATCTTTTTGCACCTCACGAGGGTGATAAGTA
Source organism: Equus przewalskii (assembly GCF_037783145.1). Taxonomy (NCBI): domain Eukaryota; kingdom Metazoa; phylum Chordata; class Mammalia; order Perissodactyla; family Equidae; genus Equus; species Equus przewalskii. The sequence goes on along the minus strand of NC_091847.1, from coordinate 22,892,150 downwards.
TGATCTAAAATTGATAAATCAAAAATTAGAAGTGAAAGCATATGATTGTGAATTATGGGGATAGCTGCCAAGAGAACTAAAAGTAAATAAGAGTAAAAGAGGTTGCCTTTAAGCAATAAGTCTAGGAAGGGATGAGATAAGAAAATGTTACATTTCTGGATAAGATCCTCAATTCTATTTGATTTTTTACCATATGGCTGTATTACCTTCATAAAAAATAACATAAATCTTAGTGATGTCTAAGATGTGCTGAAATAAGGAACTGTGAAAGTATGTCAAGATGCTTTAAGTTTGAAGGGCTGTAGACAGGGACAGACCATGATGTAAGAGTAAAGAGGAAGAATAAATTGCACAGAAAAAGACCACACACAAAATACCGACAGCGCAAGGGTGAAGTTTTTTGCTCTTACCTAAAATAATGGAAAGAAATGAGTGATTTTAAACAGCAGAATGACATGATATTTTATGATAATAATGATGATAAGAATACTTCTACACAGAGAGATCTCGGTGTGTTAACTCAGTTGGCCATGTGCAAGAAGTCTTAAATAGTAATATATTCCCTAGATAAATTGCCACTGGCCTGCATGTTGACTTCACACTGCCCTTTCACCAAAGGAATCCCAAAGGTGCAGAATCCTATCTGGAGGAAATCTTTGGTGCAAATCTTTGGACCGAGAAGCATGTCTGAGTATGTTGGGTGTTTGTGAATGTTTACATTTGTGTCATGGTAATCATGGTTCCCATGAGGAGGAGCTATAGAAGAAAGAATGATACTTTATCTTTTAATCTAACTGCTTTGCCCAATGAATACATCAATAATACCTCCACAGAGTTCTGAAGTTATTTTTGCACATACCAAAGGTTGAGGTCCACTGTGTTCAAGTACCATCTGAGATTTTGACTTGGGAAAAGAACGAGGCACTGTCCCTTTCCTACCCATTAACACAAGTACCTTGACATCTGTATCAGAACTTTCTCTCTTCCTTGGTGACCTCAAATGTTCATGAAAATAAATATAGTAGTACTTTCTTCGAAAAACTCATTGTATCCTTGTTTCTGAGATTTCTATCAAATTACCTGGTTTATAGGGAAAAATAAAGACACTGCTTATGAAAATCCTCATAATCAATTTAGTTCACAAATATTATGGCATTTTCTTTAAAGAAGAAGAAACACAAGCTCTCTGATAATTTATAATTTATGTTTACAGAATCTTTACCTAACTTTGGTCAATCTCTTTCCTTCTAGATACTCAAGTGATTTTCCTGCAAAATTACTATGGGATTAAGGGTCGTGCACCATTAGAAATGAAAGTAACTAAAGACTTTCTAGCTAGGAAAGTTGTTTAAATCTGACACTTGGTCTTCTGCTGCTGCTTTTCCTCAGGTCTTGTGAGTACTTACTATGCAGTCCTATTTACTGAGATAATGTCCTTTCTGCCTTTTTCCTTTTTCTTTACTGAAGAAGAGAAAATTTACTGAGCTTAGGAGACTAAGATAAAAATGTGCTGGGCTGCTTCAAGAACTTGTTAGGTGGTGAAGTGTTTACCAAATATCTATTTAAAAAATCAAGGATCCTCTGCGTTGCAGCAAAGGCATTTGTTTGAGAGCCATTTCACTGAAGCAATCTTATAGGTCTACACACTGGTCTTTTACTATTTCTTTTGTATCAAAATTCTTACAAATAAAATGATTCTGATTTAAACTAAATGAAAATGTTTTTGCACAAGGAATGCTCAAAATTACAATTATGAGGTACTCAAAGATATATTCTTCGGCATTCTTTGTAAAAATACTCTTCTTACTCAATAAATGAGTCATTTACACTTTATTTGACATTTGATAAATGACTCAAAATTTAAAGACCAATTGGAATGTAGTAGACATACTATTAACAAGGCCTATATCATAAATGTTTACAACTTTCAACACTCATCTTTTTTATAAGAATATAATACATATTAAAATATTTGTTTAAAATATTTGTTAAATGCCAACTCAACCTTCAGGTTGAATTTGGAATCAAGTAGTATTACATGGCACATATTCCCACTAAAATATTCTTGAAAACTCTGAGAAGATGAAAAACCATAATAATAGTGAAAATTAAAGCAAAAAGTCCATTTCAGAAATTTGGAGGTATTTCTTCTCACTATAAGACCGTAGAGCTAAAATGGAGATTATAATAAGCTGCAGTGATGGTTAATTTTATGTGTCAACTTGACTGAGCTACAAGGTGCCAAGGTATTTGGTCAAACACCATTCTGTGCGTTTCTGTGATGGTGTTACTGAATGAGATTAACATTTAAATCAGTAGACTGAATAAAGCAGATTGCTGTCCTTCATGTAATGGTCTCATGCCATTACTTGAAGGCTGGAGTATAACAAAAAGGCTGACCCTCCCCTGAGTAAGAGAGAATTCATCCTGTCTGATAGCCTTCAAACTGGGACATTGGCTTTTTCCTGCCTTCTGACTCAAATTGAAACATTGTCTCCTCCTGGGTCTTGCGTACACCAACCTTTGGACTGGAGCTACACCAGCAGCTCTGGGTTCTCAGGCATTTGAACTCAGACTGGAACTAAACCATTGATTCTACTGCGTCTCAAGCTGGCTGAGTCACCTTGCAGATCTTGGGACTTATTCGCCTCCATAATCACGTGAGCCACTTCCTTATAATAAGTCATTTATATAATATAATAATTAAATATAACATATATATATATATATATATTTGGTTCAAGTTCTAGAGAACCCTGACTAGTACAGCTGTATCTACTTATAAGTGAGTTGTGGTTAAAAGGAGAAAAAGATCTGAGGCTTAAGAAAGTTTGGGTAGCCATGATCTACACCAATCTTACCCTTCTTCCATTTATGACATAGTGCCCTTAAGACAGCCAAAATTATTTACTGTCATCATCTTTTCAATTAGTATCTTAATTTTACTCTCTTCCTAGAGCTGCAATTTTTAAGCATGTGACAAATATGGCAAAAAAAACTCACTAAATTGGTCCCTAGAGAAAATAGTTAATATTACTATTAAAGAAACTTTGAAACTAGAATTACTAGCCTTCCCACAAAGAAAACTCTAGGACAGATGGCTTTATATGTAAATTCCACCAAACTGTTAAGGAAGAAAACCCATCAATCTTATACAACTTCTTTCAAAGAGTAGAAAAAAGATGGAATTTGCTTTGTATTAGTTACCTATTGCTGCACAAAGCACCCCAAAACATAGTTGCTTAGAAAAACGAACATTAATCATTTTACAGTTTCTGTGAGTCAGAAATCTAGCTGGGGCTTAGCTGGGTCCTCTGGCTCAAGGTCTCTCCCAAGGCTGCAATCAAGGTACAGTTGCTATTAATTGAGGGAGAAGACTGCAAGAAGAGTAGCTAGATGAGTGAAATCAGGGCACAAGCTTGGACATTTTAACTTTGAGATGCTTATTGAATATCTAGGTGGAAATATAAAGTAGCCAGTTGGATATATGAGTCTGGAGTTCAGGCAAGAGGTCTGAACTGGAGATAAAAAAGCACGAAGCCAGAAGTCACCTGGAAATGAATGGGGCTGAAGAGATACAAGGACTGATCACCAGGGCATTCCACGTGAAGAAGTCAGGGAGATGAGGAGGAGTCTGATGGAGATTGCACAGGGCAGCCAGAGAGCCAGAGGGAAAACAGCAGAGAGGGGCCTGGAAGCCCAGGGAGGGACTGATCAACTATACCAAAGGCTGCTAAAAAGCAAGAAAGATGAGGATGTTGTGCCTCCGAGCTATGCATGTTATGAATATATTTTGTATCAACTCAAAATTTAACATAAACAGGGCTTTAAAAAACAACAGGAAACTAGAAGAGTCTAAAACCATCAAAGAAATTGAATAAGTAGTTCACAATTTCCCCACCTCTCTACTGTCAAAACACTCACCAGGCTCAGGAAATTCTTTGAAATCTTCAAGAAACAGATAATCCTGCTCTATATTAGAATGCTCCCCATATCGTTTTATGATGCTAAGGTAATTCTAATTCAAAACCAGACAAGGACAGTACAAGTAACCAAAATTATACACCACTTTCATGTATAAATACAGATGTAATCAAATAAATTCAATTCAGCAATGTATTAAAAATCCATGTATTTATCACAGACTGCAAGGATAATTTAATTTTGAAAATCTATTAAAGCAATTCATCACATTATCAAATTAAAGGAGAAAAACAAATATATGAGAGAAAAAGCTTTTGATAAAATTCAACATCTACTTGTGACATAAAGTGTGAACAAACAGTACTAGAACAGAATTTCTTTGAATTGATAATAGATATCTAATCAAACTGGTAAAATATATTGTATGGTGAAATATTAGATGGAGTCCTTTAAAGTCAGAGACAAGAAAAAAATCTTTTTCTTCATTTTTAGTGATCATTTTGCTAGAGGGTGGAGCAAGTCAAGTGAAATAAGAAAAAAATATAAAAAAGGGGTAAAAAGGAAGGGACAAGATTTTCATTATTCACGAGTAATAAAATTGTATACAAAATCAAAGAGATTCCGGAAACTACTGCAACTAATAGATGATATCAGAGAATTAGAAGTAGATCTTAATATTCATAGAAGAGTAAAAGAGGCATATTCAAGGCAACAAAGAAAAAATATGAGCAAGGATTTTCCTTACGGTATATCCACATTTAATTAAAGTAAAGGTAATTTAAAACACCATGATACATAGTAAAACTAGATAAACAAACCAAAAGAGTGCACTAGAGATGCTACATACAAACCCACATATGTTTGGAAACCTGGTAATTAGGGAGGAAGCATATCACATTAGAGGAGAATATGGACCACTTAAAAATAGTATTGTGACAATAGGATAATCATAGGGAAAAGAAATAGATCCCTACCTCACTCTATACACAATAATCAAAATTTAACTCTCTTACACAAATATAGCAAAATATCACTATGAACCTAGCATAAAGAAGGATTTCTTAAATTAAGACCCAATTAACACAAACCATAAACGTGAACAAATATGGCTACATTAAACTTTGAAACTGTTTGCAGCAAAAAGTAAACACGGTAGAAATACAAGTGACAGACTTACCAAGATATTTACATGCACAAGCAATACAAGATTTTTAATCAGAATATACTAAGAGCTCCTAAAACTTAATAAGGGCAAAACAACACAATTGAAAAAATGGAAGAAGGTTTTGAACAATCAATTTGCAAAAGAAGAATCCAAAAGGCAAATTTGCATATTAAAAGATGCTCAACATCACTATTAATCAGTGAAATGTAAATTTAATCAACAATGATGTATAATTTCTCACCTTTCAGAGTGGAAAAAATGCTTTAAAAATTGACAATGCTAGTTGCTGGCAAGGATGTAGGGAAATTACCATTTTTACATGTTACTTAAGAGATTGTAAATTGTAACTACCACAAAACTCAATTTGGCAAAATAAAATTGAAGATGCTCATATCTCATTTTCTAATATCCATCAATTTTCCTTCCACTTATGATACTCTAGACAAACTGTTTTAGAAATTTATCTGGAAAAAGGAATAAGTCGTTGGATTAAAAATAAATGAATTTCCATCAGTATGGAGATAGATAAATTAACTCTAGTGTATTATTACAATAAAAGTCTATATAGTAGTTAAAATGAATGAAAGGGGCCAGCTAGGTGTCATAGCAATTAAGTTCATCAGTTTGGACCCCACCCGTGGACCTATGCCCCACTTATCAAGCCATGCTCTGGCAGGCGTCTCACACATAAAATAGAGGAAAATGGGCACAGATGTTAGCTCAGGGCCAATCTTCCTCAGCAAAAAGAGGAGGATTGGTGGCAGGTGTTAGCTCAGGGCTAATCTTCCTCCAAAAAAATGAATGAAGAATCTCTGCCTGGATAAAGCTAAAAAACATAAGTATGAAAAAAATTGTAAATATATATTTAACAATATTACGTAGATTTTGTAAATTTTCAAAGCACAAAACAGTTGTATATATTGCTTTTCTAGTAAAGGTATGAAAATTCAAATGAAGTAGAATAGTTCATCTAGAAGGAAGAGCGTATAGAAAGGCCATGACAAAGCAAAGATATGTTGTAGTAACTGCAACAAGATCCCTTTGACTGGGACACAGAGGTAAGTTTCGATGGGCACAGGATGGGATGGGCTTGGTGGTACAGGGCTTTGTGGGCCACGTTAAAGAATTTTGAACAAATGGAAACTAAAGTGCATTGTACAATGGATGACAATCAGGAATGCTTTCATTTGTTTTGGGTTCTTTTAATTTTGGTAAAATACACATAGCATAAAATCTACCATGTTGACCATCTTTTTTTTTTTTTTTTTTGAGGAAGATCAGCTCTGAGCTAGCATCCATGCCCATCCTCCTCTACTTTATATGTGGGACGCCTACCACAATATGGCTTGCCAAGCAGTGCCATATCCACATCTGGGATCCGAACTCGCGAACCCTAGGCCGCCGAAGTGGAAGATGCGCACTTAACTGCTGCGCCACCGGGCCAGACCCCATGTTGACCATTTTTAAGCATATAGTTACGGGCATTAAGTGCATTCATTTTGTTGTGCAACCATCACCACTATCCATCACCAGAACTTTTTTCATTTTCTAAAACTCAAGTTCTGTACCCATTAAATGCTAACTCCCTATTCCTCACCTCACCCCTGCCACCACTGATAACTGATATTCTATTTTCTGTCTCTATGAATTTGACAACTCTAGGTGCCTCATACAAGGGGAATCATACAATATTTGTCTTTTTGTGTCTGGCTTATTTTACTTAGTATAATGTCTCCAAGTTTCTTTCATGTTGTAGCATGGATCAGAATTTAATGATGTTTTAAGATTAAAAAATACTCCATTGTGTATATATACCACATTTTGTCTATCCACTCATTCATTGATGGACCTTTGGGTTGTTTCCACTTTGTGGCTATTGTGAACAATGCTGGTTTGAATATTGACATACAAATACCTGTTCAAGTCCCTGTTTTCAATTCTTTTTTATATATAACCAGAAGTGGAATTGCTGGATCAAATGGTAAATCTATGTATAATTTTTTGAGGAAGCCACTATATTGTTTTCCACAGTGGCTACACTATTTTAAATTCCCACCAGCAATGCACAGGGTTCCAATATCTTCACATCCTGATCAGCACTTTCTTTTCATAATAGCCATCCCAGGGGATGTGAAGTGATGTCTCATTGTTATTTTGATTTGTGTCTTCCTAAGGATTAGTGACGTTGAGCATCTTTTCATATGTTTAGAGTAAGAGAAAAGGGAGACCGAAAAAAGAAGAAAGATAATAAGGCTTCTATTCCTAATCTGATATGGGTTACATCAGAGCCCCATGGAGAAGGGGCCATTATCCCCATTTCTTCAGAGAATATGGCCTATGAGGACCAAAGGGAAGCAGCAGGATGTTCGTCTGGGAGATAGCAGGCCCAGTGGAAAACTTGTCACCTACAGAATCGTTAGCTGAGCACAACTAGAGGTGGCACCCTGCTCAATGGGCATGGGGTCACCCAGTGCAGGCTGGCAGAAGATCCTTACACTGGATGAGTAGGGATTTTTTGTTACCACATGTGAAAACCTTTTGGCGACAACCAGAAGTACCAGTGGAGATGCATGAGAGATGAGATTAAACAAATGCAGACAGAAGCAGGGAGGGTCTTTCAGATTTCTCACTGAGTTTACATTTTATCATAGGAGTGATTCTGCAGGTTTACTGGGCAACATGTAAAGTAATATTTAGAAAATAGGGCTGAAAGTCAGGACATCGGGACTGTTTCCCTAACAGGCGATTATCTCAGTGTTTGACCTTATGGGAATCATTTGACATTTTTGCATCTTAATTTCTTTTCACATTAACGTTTGAGAAGTAAGATGTATCCCATATTTTTACAGGGCTGTTATAAAGCTACATAAAGATATTAAGTGAGAAAATCTTTGGAACAGTAAAAAGCACGTAAGATCTGATTACGCCAAGGTTGACAACTAAAAGGAGACGTGACAAACTCCTGTGTGTTCTCCAACAATGCCGTATTATTTGCTGGAGGAGGTTTAGCGAGCGATGTGTCTGCTACAAATCTAATGCCAGTCAGAAGTAGACTAAGAATGACTTCCTGCTTTCTAAAGAGTGAGATAGTGTGCTTTCTGTCAGGGAGTAAAATCTAGAATTTATAAGTTGAGCAAAACTGAGATTTATATTTCTTAATGTGAATTGCTATCTCAACTACATGTGACATGGAACGTTGATAGACTAAGCAACACATCTTGAGGATGTTCAAGAAAGCGTCCAGGAAGTCCCACTGTTACTTATTCCAAGGCTTTTAGGTTCCTAAATGAGTACCGAGTTAGAATTTGGTGTTCTGCTCATCACATCAACCACAACATCTTCAATATGTATACGAATGAGAATTAGGTAATCAGCAATCTACGGAAATAAAACGGACATATCCAGAGGAAGCAAAAGGATGCTAGTCTGTCATCCAGTGTTCCAAAACTGACGGGTCTCTGACAACTGATGACAGTGAAGAAAAACGGCTGCCTTGTGCAGGATAAGATGACTCAGTGCCACAACTCTTTCAAAATCAAAGAAATGTTGCCTATTATTAGTATTAACAGAAAGCTTAAATATATGGTAAAACAAATTGTGCCGTCACCATTCTATTTGATTCATGTTTCCAAAGGCCCAGTTTCTTGGCCTCAGTTGATGATGGTTTCTACTGTGTAAAAGGATTGTTGATCTCTGGTGCTTATCAGAAGAAATGCAGTGGGTAGAAATATAAATGGTGAATATTTTACATTGTTTTATGCTCTGCTGCTCATTTGAAAGAAAAATACATTGCTTGTGTTATCTATTACTATGGTCATCAACCAAATAGTTACAATTTATTCGAAATGTAGCATCCAATAAGGATTAAAAAGACCTTTTTTCATCATCTGTGAGATGTGCGTGTTTGGCAAAAGATTGAACGCATAGCAAGAGTATTGGTGGGGAGCTGAGGGGTGAGGAAAGTGTCAAGAGATTCAGCAATTTGATTCAATAAATATTTTGTGCACCCAATGTGTGCTGGGCAGTATTCTAGGTGCTGGGGATATCAGCTAATAAAATCCAAAGATGCCTGCCCTTGTGGATCTTACATTATAGTTGAGGGACACAGATAAAAAAAAATTTTAAAGTAAATAAGCAAAAAAAAAAAGATCAGAGTATGGGGACCAAAAGTGTAAGTGTAGGGGTAGAGTGGCTACTTTAAATAAAGCATCAAAGGAAAGTATCAGAGGGATGGTGACATTTGTGCAAACACCTGAAAGAGGTGGGGAAATTAGCCAAGTAGGGTATGTGGGTAAAGAGCTTTCCAGGCAGAGGGAGTAATCAGTGCAAAGGCCCTGAGACAAGAATAGGTCCAGTGTGCTCTAGAAACAGCAAAGGCTAGAATGTTGGAGCAGTGTGAGTGAAGAGGAGCAGGAGGGAGAAGAAAGGAGCAGAGAGGAGGGTGAGGATCCTGAAAGGACTTGTGGGCCTTTGGAAGGTTTGGGGTCTTGTGCTAAGATGTTGAGCTGCGGAAGGCTCTATCAGAGGTCTGACCTGCATGTGAACAAGAATTACTTTGGTAGCTGCGTCAAGGATAGACTGCGGAGCAAGGAGAGAAGCAGGACAACCAGCTATGAGGCTTTTACAGAAGAGGTTTTAGAAACTCACACCAGAGGGGAGGGAAGATGGAGAATGGTGCGCCTTCCGAGGTTTACTAGGTGGGCTCAGAAAAGTGATACTTGGAACCTGACTGCAATAAAATCTAAAACTCAAGATAAAATAAATGGTGATATATTTTGAGACAGAAGGCCCGGGGAAACATTTTTACTTTTGTCTCCCTTTCAGAGTGTTTTCTCTTGTCACATCGAGATCTATTTTTTTCAGCTTGAAAAATCATTACTAATTTGGAGAAAAGATGCAGAATCATCCATAAACTTTCAATAGATGCCCTTGTGTTCGTGGAGCACGGCCCCTGCTGCCCTGAAGCTAACAGCAGGATGCATAATGCATAATGCACTCCATGCCTTACATAAATACCCATAAAACTTTAACAGTTAAGAGGATGGAGCTATTAAAGAAAACAATGTGGGTGTAAAACAGTTTTGCAGAGATTAAAAAATTTTAAGCCAGGAGCTTTTTCTAAAAGAACAGATTGTATTCCTGATTAGGAATTGGAAGAAATGATAATTGAAATACTCATTTCGATACCAATAGCACAACGTGTGTGACTCTGTCCAACTCATAGTTGGTTTGGCTAGAAAAGGAAACAAATCCTGATCACCTATTTCCTTTAAGTGCATAACTATTTATTTTTCTCCACTTTGTAGCCACATTCTTCTGAAAGGTATAGATTTTGTTATTGTTGTTGTTGCTATTTTTAATTTAGGTTTTCATACTTTTGATTTCAAACTCACGGAGATATGACTTAAACAATGAAAGAATGAGCATAAAAAGACAAGGAAACTTTGTGTAATAACATGTCGATTTCTTCATCCACTGGGGTAACCATTCCTTTCTCCTCACTGACTGTCTTGTAGCTATTATTATTGAAAATGGCAGGCAGGCATGGACTTGTTTAATCAACATGCTTCGTCTGAGATCAAAAGCCTCTAGGTTGTGTATTCACATTTCAGAATAGTCTGTTCTAAGCAGAGAATTTTTTGAACACTCTTTATGATGTATCGTCATACTCTGGTATATTTTTCTCACAAGCCTGTTTTTCTACTCTGATTAAGCTAAAGTAAAGAGCATATTGCATTTTTGAAATTTCAGAGTTCAGCTTTTTATTTTTTTGAAATTATAGAAAATTACAATATATATTTTCCCCACCAATAAGCTGACACCAAGCCTGGGAGACCCGGTCACTAAGCCTGGATACAAAAAGTGACTTAGAAAATGTTGATGGAGGGAGGAAGAAAAAGACTCTCTCACATGTACTCTGTGACTTTTATTTCTTTTTTAGCAGTTGCGAAAGCTGGAATATACTTTTACAACTAACCTATGTGTACTTTCAGATAACACTGTACTGCTTCACTGGTAGTGTCAGTACCTTATTACAGAGTGTTCTCAATTTCTTCTTTCAATCTTTTATCACGTAAGCTAAAATCACCTGACACATGATTGCTATTATCATTTCAAACAAACTGTTACCTATAGATCAATTAAAAATAAGACAAAAATTTTACTGAATCTTTATTCCATCTTTAATGCTCTTTTTTTTTTTTTAATGTAGATCTGACCTATAAAATTTTCCTTGTCTCCGAAGAACTTCTTTTAACATTTGTTACAAATCAGGTCTACTGGTGACAAATTTCCTTAATTTTTGTTTGTCTAAGTATTTCTTCTGCACTTTTGAAGTATAATTTGCTGGATATATAATTCTAATTTTGTTTTTGCCTTTAGTCTTTCCGCACTTTGAATATCTCACCCCACTCTCCCCTTGCTTGCATGATGTCTGAAGAAAAGTCTGTTATAACTCTCATCCTTATTCCTCTGTTTGACAAGGTGCGCCCTCCACCCCAAAATCTGGCTTCTTTTCAAGGTTTTTCTCTTTGTCTTTGATTATCCAAAGTTTGCATATAATGTGCCTAGGTGTAATTGTTTTTCATATTTATTCAGCTTGGAATTCTTTGAATATCCTGAATCTGTGGTTCTGTGTCTGTCATTAATTTTGGAAAATACTCGGCCATTGTTATTTCACTATTTCTTCTGTTTCTTTTTCTCTTTCTTCTTCTTCTGATGTATCTATTGCATGTATGGTACATCTTTTGTAATTGTCCCACAGTTCTTGGGTATTTTGCCCCAGTTTTTTTTTTTCATTTCTTTGTCTCTTTGCTTTTCAGTTTGGAAAATGTCTATTAACCTCTCTTCAAGCTCACTGAATCGTTCTTTGGCCATGCTTAGTCACCTGATAAGCCCATCAAAGCATTCCTCATTTCTGTTACATTGTTTTGATTTCTAGAACTTCCTTTTGATTCTTGCTGGAGTTTCTCTCTCTCTGCTTACATTACACGTCTTTTCTTCCATATTGTCCGCTTTCCCTTGAGAGCCCCTAGAATTTAATCATAATTTTAAAAAAATTCCAAGTCTAATAATTCCAAATTCTCAGCCATAGCTGAATCTGGAACTGAGGCTTGCATTATCTCTTCAGTCTGTTTTTGCCCTTTAGAATACCTTGTAATTTTTGGTTGAAAGTCATACACGATGTACTGGCTAAAAGAAACTGGGTAAAATGGGCCTTTAGTGTGAGGTTTTATGTTTATCTGGCTAGGAATTAGACTATGTTTACTGTAGCTGTGGTGTCAGAGGCTAATATTTCCTCTTGAGTCCTTGTTTTTGTCTTCTCTGTTGTCTGTTAGTTTCCCTAGAGACTCTGTTAAATAGGATCTGAAGATTGCAGTTTTTCAACTGTAATTTTCTGTTATTATACAGGAGCTCTATTGATGTGGGGGTTAGGTATAGGGGGAGGGGAACCGTTCTATAATCCTGTGATTAAGTCTCAGTCTTTTAGTCGGGTATATCCCTGGGCTGTGACCTTAACAAGTGATTTTCAGTCCCCCACTGCCCCTGTAGGTGAGACAGTAAGGCTGGAAGGGACTGGAGTTGGGCACTTTCTTTCCTTCCTCTAGGCTAGTTAGGCTTTGGAAAAACCTAAGTGTATTAGCTTTGGTAATGTGATTTTTCTTGAAGACAGGACTTGTTAAAGAGAACATAGAACTCTGGGACTATTTCAAAATAGTTACTTTTTTCCTTCTCTCTGCCAGAAGCACAATGGCATTTTTCTCCTGTCTTCCCACTGAAAACCTTGTGGGGCTCTTGGAGGTAAAATTTACAAAAGTGTGAAGTCCTCTGACTGCCCCTCAAATTTTTAACTCTCAAGCTAGTCTACACTGAACCTCTAGTCAACGTAATTATAGTTTAAGTGTTCCTACTGGTGCTGGCTCCCACAGAAGGAATCTGTTCCTGGGTTTCTACTCCTGGTAAACTGTGATACTCTATAGCTCCCTGTCTATGCAGTTTTGCCCTGTGTGCCCTGTGACCACAGTTCCTTAATGGATCAAAGAAGAGTTGTTGAGTTTTAGTTTGTTCAGGTTTTTCTTGTTGTAAGAGCTAGAGAGATGACTTCCAAGTCCTTTACATGTCAGATTGTAAATTGAAAGCCCTCACTCTGTGACTTTTTGATATCACAAGGTCATTACAATGGCTTACTTCATCACTGAGAGGCAGTCTGACCTGATGGAACATGCTCTGACTTAAAATAAGTCCTAATTTTGGCATTTATTAGCTGTTACTTGCTTATTTCTTCATCTGAAGGTTTATATTACCTATCTCAAAGAGTTGTATAAAGATGATATTCTGTAAAGAATATATACATACACTGCTTGGCATATAATATGTGTTCAAACAAACGTTTTTTTCCTTCCTTGATTTTCCGTGAAGAATGAATTGGAGATTATTCACAGCAGGGAGGCAGATGAAAAAACAAATGCTAATTCTTTCTCTTTTTCTGTTCTTTCTTCAAGCTCTCATTTGCTTCTCTTCTCAGGCACTGTTCCTATAGTTCCATTGTAGAATGACAGTGTATTCCATAGTACGTCACAAATCCAAAATCCTTCAAAGATTCTTCTTGCTGGAATTCATATTCTTATTTCCCAAGCTTATGCTTTTGAGTTACTTATGCTAGAGTAAAAGTTCCCATATCCTGGTACTTTGCCCACATCTCCATATAGTTGTTGAGATTCTTCGTTAATTAGCACAAGAGCTAAGTGAACTCTCTATCAGCAAATAAAAGTGTTACATTGGAGCTGCTCTGGGGAATACTTGCAAAAAAAATTCCTCGAGTGTTAATGACTGTGCTGTGACAGACTTCAGTGATTGTTAAAAAAGACTTAGAATTTCAAGATGAGTGTAACTGCCGAAGAAATCCATATTATTAGGTGTTGAGTGATAATTACAATCATTATCACAACATGGAATGATTTTTAGGTAATGTGAAAATTGTCTCCGAAAGCCATAAGCTTTGTGAATCTTAGTATACATTTAAGTATAAAATGAACATATGCAGTCGAAATAATCTATTAACTGAAGAGCTTTAAGCCATAAAATATGAAATTAAGCAATATAAAATTAAAGCAGAAACAAAATAACTCTTCTGTGAAAATGGAGACGTTTGTCTAGAATCATCTGTGACTACAAAGGCATGATAACAATTTTAACAGAAAAAATGAAATACTGTAGTCTCGTAACTCTTTAAATAGTGCATTGCAATTTCTGTGTGTTTGGGGGAGTTTTTGCAGATACTTTCATTAATGGAAGTAAAAACATTCCATTTATTCTTTTGTACTGCTGTAGCACAGCTGGACAGACTAACTCCTTTCCAGTTCTTACCACTTTCCTAACTCCTTTGTTATCACTTTTTTATTATCATGGTTTTATTCCGTCCCTTCTTATTCAACTTTCTTCCTTTAAAGTGCTTTTCAAAAGAATGGAAGTCCCTAACAATCTTTTACTGACTCTTTTTCTTCAAGTGGGAGTGGAGTTTGTCTTTGGTGTTAGCATTTGATGGAATAAAATGGTATAATCTTCAGAGTATGGAGCCCCATTAGTGCTGAACTGTATAAAGGAGACACGAGTTTTCAACAGATACACTTACGTGGACTGGTATGGATGATTTCCAAACTTGGTTCTTTGTTAACCTGTTTGCTTTGGAAACGGTGTTCCATCTACTAATCATCTCAAAATATTTCTTCTTTTGTTTATTGCCACTTAGGGGACACACTGAGATTTTTGACGCAAAAAATATAATTATCTCAAATAAGCAACTCATTAAAAAGAGACTAATCTCTTGAATAAACTTTCACAGAGACTATTTTCTTACAAAGAATTGGGAGACCCAAATATTTTTAGGGTATAACAAACGTAGAAATCTTCAATTTAAAAATAATACTGTAGTGTTTCTAATAGAAAAGACAGTTGCATCTTGTTTGGCTTAAAATAGCACTCAGGGCTGGCCCCGTGGCCAAGTGGTTAAGTTCGTGCGCTCTGCTACAGGCGGCCCAGTGTTTCATTGGTTCGAATCCTGGGTGCGGACATGGCACTGCTCATCAAACCACGCTGAGGCAGTGTCCCACATGCCACAACTGGAAGGACCCACAATGAAGAATATACAACTATGTACTGGGGAGCTTTGGGAGAAAAAGGAAAAAAATAAAATCTTTTAAAATAGCACTCAAATTTACTTCTTAGGCAGTAGTACATGCCCTGTGACAGAATTTGTCATCTGGTGTCCCAATGATAGATTAAATAAAGTGTTGCAGAGATTAATTTTCTACTTGTATAATACCTTAACTCTCAAGTAATTAATGTGGAGTACTTTATTTCATTAAAAGACCCTATCAATATAACATACATAAATATAATCCAATCTCCATTATCAATGTTAATCAGGAAAGCAGTAATTTGAAATATCTCAAAAGGTTACAAATAAAAGCATTATTTGTATTTGGTCTTGGAAAAGAGTTTTCAGTTTGCACTTGAAGTGTGTGTGTGTCTAAAATCCTGGCTCGTCATGTCATTTTAAGCTAAACCATTGTGATGAATAGGTGGGATAACTTGACAAAGTTTGATCAGGACTATTTCTTGTTCTTAATTTTCATAAAGAATACAGGCAGAATTGCTGCCCATAAAAAGGTGAAAACAAAATTAAAAATTGAAAACAAAGAAGAAACATAATGCTGAATGAGTCAACCTCTCTAAAATTTCAGTATTATCTTCATACATTTCATGAAGTAGATAGAATGAGAAATAGCTAATCAAGTCTTTGGATTTCTCTGGTCCACTGCTGGACAGAAAGCTTGAGAGAAAGGAAAATACCATGCTAAATAAGAGTCAGACAAATCAAAGGACAACATCATGGGAAAAGCAATCCGAAAATAATGTTTATTATATATTATCAAGAATTGACTTTACATTTGTATTTTAAAAAGGGAAACATTTGTAGGTTCAATATACCTGTTTAAATGCCTACTGTGCAGAAGCATTGTGCCAGGTGTTAACCATAATCTTTATATCTTTCACAATTCATTTCAATTGCTTTCATAATTCTCAGGAAAAACATAACAATGTAAACTTGAGAAGTTTTTTGTGTTCTTTTATGCTATTAAAATAAATTATATTAGCAATTGTCAAACCAACCTCCACCTACCTGGTGAAAAGACAACCATCCTATTGTATGGTTTATATAACACAGACCATATCGGTATGCTATCTTCCTTTCTAGTGAAGGAAGAGCAATGACAGCACCATCCCTTAATGAGTTTGATTTCTATGTCATAGAGAAGAAGCTGCAATACACTTTACCTACAATGACATTCATAAAAATTAAAAGGGCAAGTTATTTTGGTAGGATGTCTGATGATATAAAACTCTTATGTGGAATCCATTGAAATTAGAGAAGGGACAAATTATGTATGCAATTACCCAAGGGTGATGCTAAATTACCTGAGGTTGAGAGTAAAGATATTTTCTCTGTGGTTTTCACATGCTGGTTCTTGCAAAGAAAGAAAATAATGGTGCATCTTTGTGGGTAGCTTTTTTGGTTTTATATTGTGTTGTTTTTGTTTCTTCAAGGAAATGAAGAAGAATAAGCAATCTGCCATCAGAGAGAAGCGTCGATTGACAAGAATGCAAAGACACAGTAGGTGTGTGTACTCATATAGTTATCATCCAAATGAAATATAGAAACATAAAAGTTAGACTCATTTAACTGCATAAATGAGGACAAGTTCTCAGAAATAAGCAATGATATTTAGCAATCCAAGGTGTGTATTCTCATAGTTCTATCATCCTGGTGTTGAGAAATGAAAGAAAAAATATATCAATAATTGGAGACCACACATTTACAAAATTTGTGTTAGGTATAGAGCATTCTCATAGTCTTTTTCAGAGTCCTTTTCTTAGGTTTGTCTGAGGATTCTGGATAATGCAATGATTATGGAAAGTTGCATAATCATGACGCAGATAGTTTCTGTTTATTTAATTATAACTATCTACCAGCACTTTATTAAGCTCTTTACATATATTATCTAATCCCATTCTTGCAACAACCCTATGATGTAGGTATTATTAGCCACATTTTGGTTTAGAGAGTTAAAGTCATTTATTCATCGCTTTTACTTTCGTTGAACACCCACTCTATAAGCACTATATTGGTCTCTGTTAATTAGTGGTAAAGAATGGTCCTTGCTTTCACAGTACTTTCTTTCTTGTGGTTTAGGGAACAGTACATAACGTTGCCCCCATAGAAGTCATGGATTTGGAATTTTAAACAGATCCTTCATACACTAAAGCTCATAGTCTTAACTATTAACCTATAGCTTTTGACAAAATAGTAATTGAAACTCCACAGAAGATGACTAATATCTTTTTACCTAATGAAGCCATGGTAGATATAACAGCCCATTTATGAGTTTAAGGTGTTTACCATTTTCCTTTTGAATCAGAGTGTGATTGAAGAATTTAACGAGAATACTAAAGACTAATGTGCCACGTTCATTTTAGAGCTTAAATATTGTGTATAAAGTCCAGGTATTTGCCCAGGGTTTCACAACCAGGAAAAAAGACAGAAATAGAGCACAGTTCAACCTCAGCCTAGTGCTTCTCATCAAGGCAGGTTGCTGCTCATGTGGATTAGATATATTAGTTTTCTTTCTTTTATTAGATAATGAGACACAAGTCCCTCCTCTTTTTCCAAGACAGAAACTCTGGGCAACTTTTGGTTCTTAGTTGCAGTAAATTTCCATTTCATGGATTTTCTTAATTTAAATATTTCCCTTTCATACACTTTAGAGCTTATGTTATTTTATTTGTGTGATAAATGGCCCCACTATTTTATCCCTTTCTTTGTAAGCTCATTTACACAGAGTGATTCTTGCAACACAGCATGGGATGTTGGAAAGAGCCCCCAGTTCTAGAGAATGGCACACTGGACTTTCAATTTTAGTTCTATCCTTTACATATTCATGTGATTGAGAAACTTACTTAATCCCTTTAAGACTCTTTTCACATTTGAAAACATGAAGATAATAAAATATATGTAATTAGTTGTGAAAAATTGAAATGAGATAAAATATGTAAAGTTCATAACAAAAGTAAGGAAACAAATTAATTCTTTCAGTACCAGAGTACCTGGGATATAGTGAACACTCCATGAATAGTAGCACTTACTCATATATGAAATTATAAAACACAATGATTCATGGTTCCCCAGGTTATTGAAGTCAGTTATAAGAAAAAATGATAGACAGACTAGGCAAGTTAGAAATTTTCAGTGTTTAAAGTTTGCCGTTACTTACGACACTTCAATATGATTGATAATTCTTCATGCATATTTATAATAATTTGAGTATTTTACAAAACATTATATTGAACTCAACAATAGTATCAGCTTTTAACTTCCTCAAGTATTTTGTTTATAATGATAATTTACATCCCAAAGTGATAAAAAATATGTCTTATTCATAGCTACTCTTAGAAAACTGTTATAAAGTTTTAAGTAATACTGAAGAATGGGAGACAAAAGCCAAAAGGATGGGACTGATTTTACCAAACAGGCAAAGAGTAAACATGTATTTTGTTTTTACATGTATTTTTAACTGAAATGGAACAGAATCTACCTTTTTTCTGGTTTGTTTTTATTATTCTGCATATATTATGAATCTATCCAGGTCAATAATTATGCACCTACATTATCATTTTTAATTGCTTTGGTTGTTCATTGCATGGATATTACAAAATTTACACAAACCTATTTCCAAATAGTTAATCTATTACTCCCATGTGAAGAGAAAAAAAGTACCCATTTTCTGACACTCACATCAATATTGATAATAACAATCTTTTTGAAAAATTTAGTGACATAAATTATGGAAAATCTATCTCTTTGTCAGTTTAACTGCAGAGAGATCGATGACTCTCAGGTTTACTGCTCATTTGTAGTTGCTTTTTCATGAATTGCCTTTTCATGTTCTTATATTAATTATTTTATATGATTTGGAAAATTATTTTATTGCTTTATAAAACTAATTGTATCATTAAAATATTGTTCTTTTGTGTAATTGGATTTTTAATTGAGTTCTATTTTCTTAAATTTGACTTTCAAATTATTCACATAATTTGTGATTTCTGCCATTAGACTAAATGCGTTAAAGATATTGTATAAACAATCACTTATATCTCATCCTAGCAATTATGAATTGTTATTTCTACATAAAAATCTTTATTCTACTTAGAATTTATTTTGGTGAAATATCTAAGTTATTTTTTCAGAAAGGATTTCCAATCATTTTATCATTTAGTAAATAATCCATTATTTTCCCCAACTATGTAGAAATGTATGCAATAAATAGTTGTATCTATTTGAATATCATTGTTACTCTTCCTGTTTTTGTAACTTTATGACTGTTTTCAAAATTTTCTTCTATAAGTGTGTGAGTTTACTTTTTTCACATGAACACTAAAATTATTTTATCAATTTGAAAATAAAATCCCCTGGGAATTTGTGTGTGTGTGTGTGTGTGTGTGTGTGTGTGTGTGTGTGGTGTGTGAGGAAGATTGGCCCTGAACTAACATCTGTTGCCAATCTTCCTCTTTTATTTTCTCCCCAAAGCCCCAATACATAGTTGTACATCCTAGTTGTAAGTCCTTTTAGTTCTTCTATGTGGTATGCTACCAAGTATGGCTTGATAAGTGGTGCATAGGTCCATGCTCAGGATCTGAACCAGCAAACCCCAGGCCACGAAAGCAGAGCACGCAGACTTAACCACTACACTACCAGGCCAGCCCCTCTTGTGAATTTTATAGAAATGTATTTATTTAAAGACTAATTTGCGGGAAGAATATATAATGTAACTTCATTTTTATTAGACATTTGTTAGTATCCCGTGATAATCTTGCATACAAGAGAATACCTATTTGAATCACTGCTCATGGGATAATCGTTTACAAAATGTGATTATCGTCTTCATTCAGATTGTATACTGAAGTTCACTAACGATTCCAGGGAGGTACTTTAGAGACTGTCACCAACACAGAGAAGAGAGGAAATTAGAGAGGTTGTGTATGCACGTGTGTGTTTGTGTATGTATGTGTGTGCCTGTGTGCGTGTGTGTACATTCACATGGACAGATCTTCAACCAGATCAACTCTGCTTTACCTGCTTTAATTGTTTTGCTTCCACACTGTATTTTGTTTGAATAAAGGTCCACATGATTGAAGAATGGAATTATAGGCTAAGGAGAAATCTCTAGGTGTGTACTGCAAAACTTTATGCTTACTTAGCCTTATCCTGTCCTTTTTATTCTTTTTAAGGCAATGACTTAATAAATAAGTCAAAGAGATGTTCATACTACTGCCTGACCAAAAAAAAATGAAAGCAATAATAAATATGCTGAGGACAAAATCAGGATTTCTCCCCCCAAAAACAAGGACAACTCAAGGATCAAACTCAAAAAAGCAGAATTTAAGGTGAATTGATAGATGTTTGTAGATAGTTCTGAAGGTCTAATGGCAGGGATTCAAGATGAGGGAGATTCAGCTTAGCAGCATTGCGTCTAAAACAAGACAAAGGAGCTTTAGCCATTAGCAAGGTTCGCATGAATCATTAGAAGGAAGTAGTCACCAAAAAATCACTTGTGATCTTAGATTCTATTGCCATCCATACACTAAGTAGAATATTTGGCACTAGCCAGAATGTCTGTAGAAATATTTTTTATTCTTATTCAGTACTTGAAATGAGATGTAAACAAATTGAGTTTGTTTCAGAGAACAGAAATTAGGGAATCAAGAGAGTTAAAGGAGGCTCTAAACCTTATGATGTAAGGACAATTGAGGGAAATAGAGATATTTTGCTTGGAGCAGAAAAGATTCTGAGCGAACGAGACAGCTGTTTGTAAATATTTGAAGTATTGCCATGAGGCTCTATGGCCCCAAGAATGCAAACTAGACCAATTTTTGGAAACTGCAGGGACATGGACTTCAGCATAAAATAAGGAAGAGCTAACAGCTAGAGCTATTTGAACATGAAACAGGCTGTCTCGGGAGGTAATATGTAGCTTGTCACTGGAACTGTTCAAATATAGGCAGGGGACAGCCACTTCAAGGGGGAAATTGTAGGGGAAATTCAAGCATAAAAGGGTAGCTAAATGAGATGATGGTAATGCCCCATTCCAATCCAAAAATTCTGTTCTTCTATTACTTAGGGTTTTTATTTGACTGTAAACTCAGTGTGAATTAAAATGAAAGGATGTTTTTTTTTTCATATCTATAGTAAAAAGCCAGTTTTAAGAGAATAAGGAAAAGGAAGGTAATGGTTTCACTGTGCTTTGTTTAAGTCAGATCACAATGGTGACGTGAACTTGAAATGTGTAAGATAGATTGGGAACAAAAAAGAGAGAATGGTTAGGGAAGAATGAATAGATATCAAGAATGTCTACAGATGTAAGAGAGTTCTCATGTGAAGATGTGTGCTCTGCTTAATTTTGTGATGACTATGAACATTTCAGGAAAGCAGATTATGCTTAATATCAGAAGTGAATCTATCCTATGTTTTGTAACAAATTGCCTCTCAAAGACGCACATTCAATGTTTATATAACCGTAATTATTAGAATCAGAATAAATAGATTCTAATTCCTGCTTCCCTTCTACCTAGGTGTATGATGTAGAATACGTCCCTTGCCCTCTCTTGGCCTCAATTTCTTCACATGTGGTGGGAAGTAATTTAAAGTAAGTGACAGCTAATTTTCCTCCCAGTTCTGAAATGCTAAAGCTCCACACACAGGTGCAAGTCTGTTCTCTGTAACTCGTTCCCCTAAGACCTCCTTCCACCCTTTCTTTATTACGTCCAACTCTGATGATAATTATCATCTTGTTTCAAAACTTTACTGTGGCTGCCTTCTCAGAAGTCCAGTGCCTTTTATATCATCTTGATTCGGGGACCTTAACATCCCATTAGTCAGTCTAACAGAACTATTTTGAAGCTTGAAAGTGACTGTTGCTCATTTGTAGTGTCCTTGGGGAAACTTCTGTGAAAGACATTCAGGTAAGGCAAAATATTTTTAAAACATGGCTCAATTGAAATTAATAATGTTGAAACACCCACACAAAGTCCCTTTGGAAACTGAAATGAAATTCATAGTTTTTGACATGACGTGACCTTTGGATATGATGTTTTCCATACTACCTTTTATCACGGTTGGAGAGAGCGAATGAAGAGAACCCAGCTGACTCTAAACATTCTATGAGTTAAGAACATTACTTCGAGTAATCTATTTCCTGAGCTACTGTAGTTGGCAACTTCTTGATACATCTGACAGAGTTAGATACAGTACACAACCGATGTTTGTTGATTGATTGTGTATTGATTTTATTCTGAAGAACAATTTAAAATATCTCATTCCCCACTTCCATTTTTTTGGCCAAACTCCAGTATAGAATGTATATTGATGTCAGACACAAAAGGCAGGAATAAGGTTTCATTGCTATATATTGCACCTGAGTAAATAATTGCATTCTTCTGGGTCTTGATTTCATCATCTATGAAAGGAGAAAGTTGTGTTAAATGAACCAAAAGTTACTTTCTGCATCTCAACTTCTATTTCACTCCATTGGTGGGATTATGCCTTGAAGTTCAGTCCAGAAGTACATATGTGTTTCATCATCTGTGTTTGTTACCTAATCTCGCTGCCTTCAGAAGCTCGCAGCCACATTTCAGAATCAAGGATGTGGATTTTGCTTTACTTTTTTCTATTCCTTGTTTTGTTGTTCGAAAAGAAGGATTGCAAAATTTGAAAATACTCAATATAGATCCCCAAATTTTACTTTTTTTTAAAGAAAAGCAATAAATTATTTGGTGAAATGAATACTAGCAATAATATCTTTCAATTCCATGTGGAAAAACAGAATCTTAGAGAACATTTTTTTCATAATCTTTTGGAAGCAAAAAAGATTTTGCAACAGCCCAAAGTAAGCAAAATGCAACAGCAATAAAGTGGAAAAGTGACACAGCTTTTACCTGAAACATAACACGAGTGTTAACAATCTCGGCACAGTTTCAGTGGGAAAGTCCGCAAGGCCAGAGCCAGGACCCTGATTGGAATTTTTAAGACTGTCATATTTTCTGTTCCTTGAAGCCCACAAAGATAATCAGGAGTGATGTGCAGGGGAAAAAAGGAATCATAAAAGATTTAATTATGCCATAAAAGGGTATTTTAGATGGGTCAGAATATTTTATAGCACTTTCAGATGGATTAATATTCTGGAAAGACCTCAGCTCTGTGACCACTCTGAACTTCAGGTTTTCTCATCTGTAAAGTGGGTATAACAGCTCATATATCATCAGATTGTGTACCATTTAAAATGAGTAGTCATAAATTACACAAACATTATGTAATATTTTAATATCTAAAGGACAAATAGTTATTTTACTAAAAAGCTCTTTAAAATAGGTAAATTAAAAATATCTTATGTGTAATCATCATGGACATGATCCTTATATTTTACTGGTTTAGGATATGAGACAGAATATGAAACTATGCTAAAATTATTAAAATTTTAAACATATAATGAGGAGGTACGGAGTGTTGAAATTTCTAATCAGTCTAAAAGCGTAGCACAGAAACTGAGGGAATCAAGAGGAGGAATAGTTTGATGGGGGATGGAGGGGAGGTCAGTATGTAAGCCTGCACTTCCATTTGGATAAGCCAGAGGCAATTCAACCGATTCCTTCTGCAGAACTGGGCAGGGGCCTGAATGCATAATAGCAGCTCAACTATTGTTTGCTAAATAAACTTGAAAGGAAAGGTAACTCATTGAAATTTTAAAAATAGCCTACACACTGGTGTTTATGAATTCTCCTTTTAAAACTTTTCTGAGGTGAACTAGAGCCCAGGTGAAGTATCCATATTTCTTTCTGGTTTGTTATTTGATGCAGATGATGTGAAATGACGGCAATACTTGGAACCCTAAAATTACAACAAGAATGTTGTTAAAATTAATTTATTATTTCCAGGGTAATCAGGATAGCCTTTGAGAGAAGGAGTAGAAAACATGCTGTTATCTCTATGTAACAATAGAAATTCAATAGCATCCTTTTATAACCCTTTCCAGAATTAACTCAACCTCTCTCCATTTGAAATTCTATTTTATTATAGAGATTCACCTATAGAGACACTAAAGAGATTTAATTATCCTCCAAACCTTTTCCTCTGATTATTCTGTTTCTCTGTTGGAGGTCCCTCTATTCAGTGAGTCATTTAATTTTGTTACCTGGGAATTATACTTGATTCTTCACTCTTACCCACATCCAATAAAATGCCAAATAATTCAAATTCTACCTCTAAAATATTTCTTGTGGAATTACTCTGCACCATCATTACTACTACTCTTCTAATACAGGCTTTAATCATCACTCACTTTGATTGTACCAACAGCCTCTAACATAATTCCACGTCCTGTCTGTTTCAAATTAACATGCTATTCTACGATCGAAGCCATCTTCCTAAAAATGCAGATATTATCACCTCCATGCTTGAAACCTTTAATTGTGTACAAAATATCTTCAGAATAAAACAATCACTTCTTTTAATAACAAATAAGGCAGTCTATGATCTTTCTCTGGCCTTGTCCTTTAATATTCTTTGCTTTAAGTATTATTCTTCATCAACATTGAATATCTATAGTTTCCACCATACATCATGCTTCTTCATAACTCCATTAATCAGCACGTGTAATTCTAAAAATGAAAATTGATTGTATAAGTGAATGAGGTTTTGTGATGGGTCAAATGAGTTCTATGAAAAAGAATTAGTCCTATGAAAGTTTCCTTTCCTTAGTCCACACAACATCTCTTATTCCAAAGCAAGTGTATTTTTCTCCTTTTGACGGTAATTCTGGAGTTCTGGTGAAGCAACAGATAAGAAAATAAAGACATAGAGAATTCAGGAGTCTTAAAATGTTTGTAAAGTTAAAAATAGGGATTTCTAAAGCCATAAAAACGACACCAATTACAGTAATTTATTGGGTAATGAAGTAACTTTTAAAAGTATTGGAAGAGATTATCAAGTTATAAGAGAGGTGTATTGTATTGCATAGGAGTTAACCATGTGAACTGTGAAGGCAGAACTCCATGGGTTGTATCTTTACTTTGACATTTATTAGGCATGTGACCTGAGCATTTATTTGACTACTCTATGGCTCAGTTTCCTTAAATGTAAACTAAGAAAAAAAATAATGCCTCTTTATATGATTATACCGAGGCTTTAATGTATGTGTATGTGTGTGTGTAATATCATTTAAAAATTTGCCTGGCACGTAGTAAGTACTCAATAAGTATTATTATTATTTAAGGAGAAAAGGATGAAATAAAATATGGATTTTGTGTATTTGTTAATGGGAATAGAATTATCAGTGTTCAGAACAAATGCTTTTTACTGCAACTGAGAAACAACTGTTCATTGACTACCACATTTGGGGCTGTTTTTCTTTCATATCTGCACTATGTTTAATTCTAAAAAGAATAGAGAGTTGTGTATTATGATGTAGGAAAGAGTGAAGGAATTGTGAGAAAATTTCCCACACAGTAAAAAAGATGCAAACTACAGTCTGTAATTAATCGTCTGTGCACCTTTGTATATATTAGCAGTAAGACTGACAATCCAAACATGCAGGTTGTCTGGGGACCAAATCCAAATATATTAATGAAAGTAGAAGAAAGGCGCATGGCACGTTTTTCTCAGAACACATTTTGATTCAAATAAGAACCGTGTAATGTGTGTGTCTGTGTTTTTCTTCTTTCTCTTTTTCTTTTGAGTACTCAGAAATTTATAATACAGTCTGTGTCTCTTGTAAGCCATGGAGGTATGCTGCTCTCTCAAATCAGCATTACATATCCTGTTAGTTTCTGAGGAAGTGCGTGGGCACCATAGAATTAAAAGTCACCACGACATCTAACTCATCCAGGATTACCAGAGGCATCTCCTATGGCCTGATTTTTGGCAAGGGTTTGTTGTACATAAGAAGCTTTAAAAGATTAGTGGCTGGAAGATGGTGCTCAATTTGGTCTTAAGATTGCATCTTAGCCTTAGTTCTATGAGCAGGCATTGTAGATCTTTTAATAGAAGAATAACAAATTGATTAGTAAAGGATGTGCTTATACTTGGCAGAACTATCCACCCCATTACACAATCTGGTCCACAATCCACACTTGTTCTTTTCAGAAATATACACACCATCCTCTCCCACAATGCTTATAGCCAGTTAAACATAATATCAAGGCCATAGTATTTCCTAAACGGCTTTCAAATGCATTCATATCATTTTTTTTTTTTTTAAAGACTATCTTCATGATCTTAGAACAGGGAAGGATTTCTTTTCTTTTTTTTTTTTTTTAAAGATTTTATTTTTTCCTTTTTCTCCCCAAAGCCCCCCCGTGCATAGTTGTATATTCTTCATTGTGGGTCCTTCTAGTTGTGGCATGTGGGACGCCGCCTCAGCATGGCTTGATGAGCAGTGCCATGTCTGCGCCCAGGATTCGAACCAACAAAACACTGGGCCGCCTGCAGCAGAGAGCGCGAACTTAACTGCTCGGCCACGGGGCCAGCCCCCAATTTTGTTTTTAACAGCTATTTTTAGGTATAACTTACATATCATCCATTTTTAACTGTATGATTCAATCATTTTCAGTAAATTGCCATCATCATAACCCAGCTTTAGGAATTTTCATCACCTCAGTAGGGTCTTTTATGCCCGTTTACAGTAAACTACCATACCTCTTCTGTCCTCTAGGAAACCACTAATCTACTTTCTATCTCTATATATTTGCCTTTTCTGCATAGCTTATTCAAATTTAATTATATAACATGTAGTCTTTTGTTTCTTGCTCCTTTTACTTAGCATAATGCTTTTGAGGTTCACTTATGTTGTAGCATGTATCAGTATTTCCTTCCTTATTATTGCTGAATAGTATTCCATTGTGTGAACATATCACACTTTGTTTCTCCATTTATCAGTTGATGGACATTTGAGTCATTTCCACTTTGTGGCCATTATGAATAATACTAGCTCCATATATAAGTGTTTATGCATACATATATTTTCATTTTCCTTGGGTAGCTACTTAGGAGTGGAATTGCTGGGTTGTGAGGCCATCCACATTGATTCTTGACCTATCTTTAATCATAAAGTAAGATCTCAGCCACATATCTGTTGAAAGCTCTGAAGGGTCTCTCAATGTTTATTCATGTTCTGTTCTAGCAGATGAAACCTAATACAAAATGTATAGAGACACTGCTTGATCTTGTGTCTATCTCATTCTTGCTTCCTTCTCTCTAGGAATATTGGCTTTTTAACACCTGGCTAAAAGAGCTAGAACTTCTTGTCCTCCAAACATCTCCAGATTGTTCTTCCTTATGCTTGGCAGACTACAGTGTTATTCCCACTCCATTCGGGTGACCAATTCATCTTTTAGATCTCATCTTCCTCAGGGAAGCTATCATTGACCCTCTAAATTTTTTAGAGTCCATCTATAAGCAAACTCAATCCTTTAATTTTACTTACTATCATTTCTCACTATTATATTGTGGAGGATCAGAATTGGCCACCTCAAAATATGTCTCTTTGCCTTGATTATTTTCAAGAACAAAAGACTCTGAAAGAAACGTTGACCTTCGCCCTAGCTACATAAAACCATTTAAGATAAAAGACCTGTCCAGAGGACAGGCCATCACCATAGATAACTCTGGGTAACCAATAATCGTAGACTGGGAGGATCCTTGCTAAACCCACTCTTATCAAAGTTCAGTTTACCAAACATTTGCTTTTCCATTTCCATGTGAATTGCCCTCCTCCCAATCCACTACCCTCAACATCCTCCTTTGTATTTAGCTGAAGATGACATTTAAGCTGGCAGCTGGCCCATTCTGGTGAGTTACTCAGTTTTCCTGGGTTTCTCCCATGTATACAGGTTATAAAGCTTTGTTATAGTTTCTCCTGTTATTCTCTCATGTCAATTTAATTCTTAAGCCAGCCAGAAGGACATGGAGAGGGTAGAGGATTTATCTTCCTCCCTTACAATATCAACTAATCATGTGAGTAAACATTGTTTAGAATATGTCCTTCTCAGTATATCACAAGGTCTGTGAGGTCAAAGATCATATCTGTCACAGACATCACTCTATCTTCAGTTCCTACACAGTGGTGGACACATAGTAGCTACTCAATAAATGTTTTTTGAATGAATGAATGCACTCATAGAGAAACTGATGATTAATTGGATGATAACTGTCAATCTAGATAATACTAAACTGAAGAACATCTTTGGATATTATAAACATTAATAGGGAATGGAGTGTCAGTCTTCACTGGGATAAAGTAACTACCCATAAAGGGAAAAGGAAAGGGTACAAAGGGAGAAAAGTATTATTATTTGATTGCATTCATGGAAATATTTTGTTCTGTCAGTCTCTTTTTGATGGAGAATAAATATAACTCCATATTACTTGTTCTCCTGCTACCCTGAATAACTTATGCTGAGGGAAATGTTAGTTTGAGTCTCATGTGAAATTCTGAATTGCCGTATGCCAGAGATAGCCACAGGAGTAGACGGAAAACACATATAATGGAATTTGCTATACATTAATGCATAGTGAGGGGGAGAAATTCTGAAATGAGATGTAGAGGAAGAAACTCAGTAAGAGACAGTGTTCTAGGATGCTTGATAATGGGAAAGAGATGATTAATGCTATCCAAGGGAGAGCTACTATTTCCTGGGATTGCAACAGTCAAATTCACAGTAGAAGAGGGCAGCTTATAAAGAAGACATTTATTTTTTTCAACATCTGAATGGTTTCAAAGTAAAGTAATTACAAACTCAAAATTTTACTTACAAGTTCTGTCTCTGAAAACTATGTTGTAATATCATGGCATCTATAATAATGTTTAAGGATGGTTATTAATTTTAAAATCACTTAAAATATGAGCTGAAATTATACTCGGTTGAACTTTTGATACTGACATGTCAATGATTTAGAAGAGGTCTCTAATTTTGTGTAGGACTGGTGCACTTTTTAATTTTAATGAGCAGACAAAAGTGAACTGGAAGTGTGAAGAATGAAGGCATGTTGGAGAGCTGCAAGTGTCAGCTTAAATAAGGACTGCAGAAGCGGGAGCTGACTCTGACAGTGGAAACTAAAATTAAGGCTACACATTGAGAAGCTAAGGAAAGCTTTTTGAAACTGTGACAAAAGTGTGTGACAAAAGAGAGACTTCAGAGAAAATTTTTTTTCCCTTTTTTGGGTGAAGAAGATTAGCCCTGAGCTAACATCTGTTGTCAATCTTCCTCTATCTTTTTGTATGTGAGTTGCCATCACAGCATGGCTTCATGTGCAGTGTGTAGGTCCACACTCAGGATCCAGATCCATGAACCCAGGGCTGCCAAAGTGGAGCATGCAAACTTAACCACTATGCTACTAGGCCAGCCTTGAAAAAGCTTTTTAAATTCTCTCAAATATTAAGGGAGCTAAACAGAAGATTTTCCCAGTAAGACAACTTCTTCAAGCAGTTGGGCAGCCATAGTAAAGTGCAATGTACAGAAAGTTTATGGCTCTGGAGTTATCAGACATTGGGCTCCAAATCCAAGCAAGGGGTCATGAAGGGAACACAAGACTTCTCAAATTCTACTGGAAACATTTAGTCACTGGGATAACTAGGGAATTTGTCAGATTAATTTCTATCTCGTACTGCCATAGCATCCAACATTCACCTCGTCCTGGCTCTTAGTACATTTCTATTGTCCATGTTATGTTCCATACATCTATCTTACGATATTGTCATCCCCTAAGGGCAGAAATTGTCTGGGCCCTTAACATCCAGCACAGTTGCTTACCTCATAGTAAATACTCAATGTGCCAAAAGAATAGATGCATAAATGAATGAATTCATTTATTGTTGCCATTGACCAATAGGGGTGACTTTCTTTATTCTGCATGCAGGCTTACATCATACATTGATGGATAATAAGGGAAAGTGAAAGCTTGTTTTTGTAATATTTTATTGTCTGCTGCCATGACTTTAAAAATGATGCTTTAGCAGACTTTGCATTCTGTGAATATGGAGGTAAATTTTAAGTGATTTGTCATGTTTACAATAGGTTAATTTTCAAATATTTAGGTTACATATTTTCTTGCATAAAAACCATTTGCTGGCAAATAATTTTCTCAAACTAATGCAATGTTCTTGTCTAGTCTACTGTGCCTAATTTAAAAAGTGGAAGATGATGTGGAACTTTCTGGCAGGAAATTGAGTGATAACACACATTAATGAAGGCAAAAATGGATGACATATCAATTTAGATCTCATTGGATCAAAACATAACTTTCATAAACATGCAATGCCCTCATTCTATACCTCCTTGTCCTTGTATTCTCAGTATTAAGATCTGAAATGGGACATTCTTTCAGTGCTAATATTGACAAATAACGTTCATTGCTATCAATATGCCATCTATTTAGAAGGAGCAGGGATGACATTTAAACACTTTTCCTTAACGGATCATAAAACTGCCAACTGTCTTTGGATGTCTCTGCCACAGATATTGACACCATGACAGAAATCACTCTCTTGAACCCCAAGAGGCTCCCTTCCTTTGAAAATATAAGGATTATCAGTGATGAGAAGAGATAAGAATAAAATAAAATTTAAAAGTCGCTTTGAAATATTTAAGTCCTTTTTGGCAGATTAACCACTCCCTTTGACTTTTTGGTGTGGATTAATAGCCATAGGAGATATGTAAAAAAAAATCTACAGCAGATTTTTATTTGATTCTCAAATTAACATAATGCGTTGATTTTTTATCCTCCTTTATTTCGAGGGACGCAGGAACTTCAAGGATTTTGTCTCTATGTGTTACTTTGCTCTGTCAGCATCAGCTTGGAAGAACATACTGTGGAGGTTGGCATATCAAGTAGTATAAAGCACTCCAGTGCTAGATATTGCCTCTGGCACAAAAGGTACAGTACTAATAATACCTCATTTATCCTACTATTGCCCATAGAAAACCTGTAAGTGCTAAGCGTAATTCATTTTGTCTGCACTAGCTTACTAATGCTTTGCATTAGCACTTTCCAAGGCCTTCACTGTTGGCAACTGTCTCCAGGCAGGAGGCACTTCAAGTTCTAGGTGCCAAGGAGTTAAAGTAACATGGAATTATTAAATCTTTGAATTTCCTGTGTGAAGGGATGCCTGAGTAAATAAATCCTTTTGCTTATGCAGATTTGGTCCGTCAGATATTCTTGGGAAGTCTGTCATTATTAAAGATGTAGAAGCAACTTTGCCAAGCATGTAATGCTTTGTTTGTCTTCTTGGCAAATTCAGTATCATCATTAAAAAGTTTTAAATTCATGGAAATTTATTAACGTACAATTGAGACAAGGTAAGCAGGTTTAAGTGCTCTGGAAAGTTCCCTTTGCCACTCTCTGGTTTAGCTCTGCATCAATGCTTTTGGGTTTTTAAAATTTTTTAAGTCTTGGAAACATTTATTCAGCTGAAATATTTGGAAGAAGTCCAATACGTAAAAGGCACACTAGGGGATTTTTCTCTGCTTGAAATGCATGTGAGTAGCCTGGAGCGCTACCTGCTTGACCCTCCTTCTTGTCTTTCATCCCCTGGCCCCAGCAACCCATTTCACCCTCGGAGTACTCCACAGAGAACAATTTATAGAGCACTGTCCCAGATCATAACTACCTGAGGGAGAATTGAGTTGAACAATAGTGTCAAAAATCACCCTGTAGTGACCAAGTTAGCAATAACAAATTAATTTAGTTGTTTCTTTATTTAATTAGGTTTATGCATGTGTGTGTTTTTTTTAGGCCAGGCGTAAACATAATTCCTCCTTTCAGGATGGATTGAGTAAAGGAAATAATGTCAAATAAAATAAGTACCTCTAGATCTCTGCCATTTATTTTGAAGTCTTTAGTGTTTTTCCTAGGCTGGGATTCTGGAGTTTAGACTATGTGCCTTTGGGTGACTTTCTGGCCAAAGAGGGAAATTAGAAAGATGGAATTCAAAGTTTAAACCAGGAATAAATGAAACGGAAAGTCTGAAAAGTCCCAGGAGAGGTGAGGACATCAATATAAACCTGTAGAACAAGGGGTGAAGACAAGGAACGGAGCATCTAGGTTGAGAACAGAGTTGAGAGAGCTCTTCCCACAGGAACTTTTCTGGAGCTCCTCTAGCAGCAAGGGTGGCGAGAAAACAACCATAGACATCTGTCACATCGTGGAACAAGCAACACATATGTATTTTGTGAATAAATGGACATTTACTATTACATATTGTACAAAGGACTGAGGGAAAATAAGAGGAAACCTAATGAGAGAGGCAATGTCGATTGCAGGGAAGTATTTAAGAACATCTAAAGGATAAATAAAAGTGTGGCATATAGACAGAATGGACCAATGTATGGACAAACCCAGCAAATAGTTGAGTATTGTTGAAATTCAAAGCAAAAAGGGTCAGAGTGGGAGAGCATAAAGTTCTGTATTTGAGCAGTAGCCAGATCATGAAGGCATTGCCGGCCAGGCGATCAATTTAGAGTTTGTCCTATAGCCCATGGAGAGCCATTAAAAAATATTGTGTAAGGGATTAGCAAGATCATATTTGCGTGCTAGAATAATATAATAGAGTAAGGGGAGACCAAAGGCACATTGACTGAGAGAGTGATTCTTATAATTGTCAGAGAATTTCCCAAATTGTTTTAACCAGGAGCATCCAATGGTTAGAAGTATTACAAATTACTAATGGAGTAATACAATTCTTCATAGATTTCTTAGTGAGGTAGCAGTCAGATAACTGTTTAATTCACTTTTCCTGTTGAATTCTCATAAATGCTCAAGAAGCAACACAACCAATAGAAGATGAGGATACACAGGGGCTGGCCCTGTGGCCGAGTGGTTAAGTTTGCGCACTCTACTGCAGGCGGCCCAGTGTTTCGTTGGTTCGAATCCTGGGCGTGCACGTGGCACTGCTCATCAAACCATGCTGAGGCAGCGCCCCACGTGCCACAACTAGAAGGACCCACAACGAAGAATACACAACTATGTACCAGGGGGCTTTGGGGAGAAAAAAGGAAAAGAATAAGATCTTTTAAAAAAAAAAAAAAAGAAGATGAGAGTACACATATCAATCTCCTGGGCTCGGGATGAAATCCCAGGAAAGCGCGGTTCACTCCTAAACACAAAGGAAAGGAGCTAGACAGAGAAAGGAATTTTTCACCCAACTCTACTTTGTATTTGTTTGTTTATTTATTTATTTATTTATTTTTGAGGAAGATTAGCCCTGAGCTAACTACTGCCAGTCCTCCTCTTTTTCGCTGAGGAAGCCTGGGCCTGAGCTAACATCGTGCCCATCTTCCTCTACTTTATATGTGGGACGCCTACCACAGCATGGCGTGCCAAGCGGTGCCATGTCCGCACCCGGGATCCAGACCGGTGAACTCCGGGCTGCTGAGAAGCAGAACGTGCGAACTTAACCGCTGCGCCGCTGGTCCGGCCCCTCTACTCTGTACTTGTAACTCAGAGATTTGCGGGCTCTTTGAGAAGGGAGGCCATACACTCTTGGGTTGGATGTGGTTTTCCAAGACAGCAAAGGAATCCCATCCCCTAAAGCCTCCAAGCAATGCAATTATTTGAATCCTGGCTCCCACATGTGATAATAAGAAAATTATTTAGCTTCCATATGCCTTACTTTCCTGGCTGTAAAATATGGATAGTACTGGTATCTACTCCCTGAGGTTATTGTAAGGATTAATTAAATTGATATAGATCGAACTTTAGAGCTGTCTTGAACACAGTGAGCACTTGGAAATATTCGCTGTTATTGTCATTACTTTATGCATATTCATGGGCTACCATTCTCAGCAATGTGTTTATTAATCTGTAAAAAAGGAAATAATGATACCTACGTCACGGAATTTTTTGAAGTTTGTAATTAAACTATGTATGTGACCTTCTTTGCTGATATCCATCATGCATTCACTTGTAGGATGAGGAGTAGCAGTGACTGTAGCAGCAGCTGTAGTAGTGGAATAGGTCAGTAATGGTACATAAGCAAAGGAACTGGCAGCTGAGCAGTAAATTCTGATATAAAGTTGATATTATGAAGTGGAAATGAAAAAAAGAGTCACTCAGCAGACCAAAAATTTTCATTCACTCTTTCCAGCAAAGGTAAGGCTATTGCAACTTTGAAATGACCCAAGAAATTAAAAAAAAATAAATTATTTGTAGAGTCTGGTAACAGAATAAAAAATACTTCATTCCTCTTCCCTGCAAAGTTACACTGAGGAAATAAATGCAGACTCTGACTATTTTGCATATCAACTATATTTATATCATAGCTAAGAGTAGGATTACAATAATGAGTGAATAGGGAGGAAACAGAAGAGTAAAATACCTTTAAAGAGGAAGAAATAAGGGCTGGCCCGGTGGTGCAGTGGTTATATTCTCATGTTCCACTTCTCGGTGGCCTGGGGTTCGTCAGTTCAGATCCCAGGTGCAGACATGGCACAGCTTGGCAAGCCACGCTGTGGCAGGTGTCCCTCATATAAAGTGGAGGAAGATGGACACAGATGTTAGCTCAGGGCCAGTCTTCCTCAGCAAAAAGAGGAGAATTGGCAGAAGATTTTAGCTCAGGGCTAATCTTCCTCAAAAAAAAAAAAAAAAAAAAAAGAAGAAAAAGAAATCGAAAAACATCATGGGGCCTTTTAAAAGAGTCATTAACACAATTTATTTTTTCTTCTTTTTTCAGCATTATTGAGGTGTAATTGATGAATAAGATTGCAAGACATTTAAAGTGTACAATGTGATGATTCAATACACATACATATTGTGAAAGGATTTCCCCCGTAGAGTTAATTAATGTATCCATCACTTCACATAGTTACCTGTTTTTTTTGGTGGGAGCATTTAAATTCTACTCTCTTAGCAAATTTCAACTATACAATACAGTGTTATCAACTATAGTCACCATGTTAAACATTAGATCCTCAAAATTTATTCATCTTAAAAATCAAAGTTCGTACCTTTCACCAACCTCTCTCTAGTTCCTCTGTCCTGTGCCCCTGGCAACCACTTTTCTACTCTGCTTCCATGAGTTCAGCGACTTTGTTTTTAATTCCACATGTAAGTGATACCATGCAACACTTGTCTTTCTCTCTCTGGCTTTTGACTTAGCATAATGTCCTCCAGATTCATCCATTTTGTCGAAAATGGCAGAATTTCCTTCTTTCTCATGACTAAAAAATATTTCATTGTGTTTGTGTATGTAGATATATATATCACATTTTCTTTATCCATTCATTCATTGATAGTTAGATTGTTTCCGTACCTTGGCAATTGAGAATAATACTTCAATGAACATGAGAGTATAGATATCTCTTTGAAATAATGGTTTTGTTTTGTTTGGATATATACCCAGACGTGGGATTACTGGATTGTATTGTGTTCTATTCTTCATTTCCTACAGAACCTCCATACTGTTTTCCATAGTGACTATACCAGTTCACAGAACCACTGACAATGTACAGGTTTCCCTTTTCTCCACGTCCTCACCAGTATTTGTTATCTCTTGTCTATTTGATAATAGACATTTTATCAGGCGTGAGGTGAGGTCTCATTGTGGCTTTGATTTGCATTTCCCTGATTATTAGTGACATTGAACACTTTTTCATGTATCTGTTGACCATTTGTATGTCTTCTTTGGAAAAATGCCTATTCAGGTCCTTTGCCCATTGTTTAATCGGGTTATTTGTTTTGTTGCTATTCAATTGTATGAGTTCTTCATATATTTTTAGATATTAACGTCTTATAGAATATGTGTTTTGCAAATAATTTCTCCTGCTTGATAGGTGGCCTTTTCATATTTTTGATGGTTCCCTCGCTATGCAGAAACTTTTTAGTTTGATTTAATTCCACTTGTTTAATTTGCTTTTGTTGCATTTGCTTTTGGTGTCATATCCAAAAATCACTGCTACAACCGATGTTAAGGAGCTTACTATGATTTCTTCTAGAAGTTTTATAGTTTCAGGTCTTACCTTCTAGTCTACATTCCATTTTGAGTTGAATTTTGTGTAAAGTATAAGATAGGGGTCTAATTTCATTCTTTTGCATGTGACTATCTGGTTTTCCCAACGCCTTTATTGAAGAGACTGTCCTTTCTCCATTTAGTTCCTGGGCTCTTTTGTTGAAAATTAGTTAATCATATAAACATAGCTTTTGTTTTTGTTTTTTCTCTATTCTGTCCTATTGAACTGTGTTTTTATGCCAATACTATTCTGTTTTACTATAGTTTTGTGATATACTTTGAAATCAGGAAGTGTGCTGCTTTCTAGTTTTGTTCTTTCTCAATATTGCTTTAGCTATTTAGCATCTTTTGTGATTCCATACAAATTCTAGGATTGTGTGTTCTATTTCTGTGAAAAATGCTGTTGGAATTTTGCAAGGAATTGCACTGAATCTGTAGATTGCTTTGGGTAGTATGGGCATTTTAACAATATTAGTTCTTGTAATACATGAACACAATATCTTTCCATTTCTTTGTGTATTCTTCAATTTCTTTCATCAATATCTTATAGTTTTCAGTGTGCACATCTTTTACCTCCTTGGTTAAATTTACTCCTAGATATCTTAGTCTTTTTGATGTTGTTGTAAATGGGATTGTTTTCTTAATTTCTCTTTCTGATAGCTTGTGGCTAATGCACAAAAATGTAACTGATTTTTGCATATTGATTTCGAATCATGCTACTTTAATGAATTTGTTTATTAGTTCTTACAGTTTTTTGGTGGAGAATTTAGAGTTTTCCATGTGTAATATCTGTCACCTACAAATAGAGGCAATTTTACTTCTTTCTTTCTGATTTGGATGCCTTTAATTTATTTTCCTTGCTTAATTGCTCTGGCTAGGACTTACAATACGATTTTGAATAAAAGTGGCAAGAGTGGGCATCCTTATCTTGTTCCTGAACTTTGAGGAAAATATTTCAGCTTTTCACTGTTGAGTATGATGTTAGCTGTGAGCTTGTCATATTTGGTCTTTATTATGTTGAGGTATGTTACTTCGATACAAAGTTTGTTCAGAATTTTTTATTATGAATGGACGTTGAATTTTGTCAAATACTTCTTCTGCATCTGTTGAGATGATCTTATGATTTCTAAAATTCATTTTATTAACATGGTGTATCACATTAATTGATCTGTATATGTTGACCCATCCTTGCGTCTCTGGAATAAATCCCACTTGATCATGGCATATGATCCTTTTAACGTATTGTTGAATTTGACTTGCTAATATTTTTCTGAGGAGTTTTACATCTATGTTCATCAGAAATATTGGTCTGTAATTTTCTTTTCTTTTGAGGAAGATTAGCCCTGAGCTAACATCTGCTGCCAATCGTCCTCTTTTGGCTGAGGAAGACTGGCCCCGAGCTAATATCCATGCCCATCTTCCTCTATTTTATATGTGAGACACCTGCCATAGCATGGCTTGATAAGCAGTGTGTGGGTCTGCCCCAGGGATCCAAACCTGAGAACCCCAGGCCACTGAAGCAGAGCGCATGATCTTAACCACTATGCTACTGGGCCAGTCTCTTTTTGTTTGCAGGGGAAGATTCACTCTAAGCTAACATCCATTGCCAATCTTCCTCCTTTTACTTCCTTTTTTCCTCCCAGAGCCCCACTACACAGTTGTGTATGTTTGTAGGTTCTTCTAGTTATTCTATGTGAGCTGCTGCCACAACATGGCTACTGACAGACAAGTGGTGTGGTTCCATGTCTGGGAACTAAACCCATGCCGCTGAAGCAGAGCTTGCCAAACTTTAACCACTAAGCCATTAGGGCTGGCTTTGTAATTTTCTTATACTGTCTTTGTCTGGTTTCGCTACAGAGTAATACTGGCCTCATAAAATAAGCATGGAAGTTTTCCCCCCTTTTCTATTTTTGTAAGAGTTTGAGAAGGATTGGTATTAATTCTTCTTTTAGTGTTTGGTAGAATTCACCCATGAAGCCATCTAGTCCTGGATTTTCTTTGTTGTTTTGATTTTGTTCTTGATTAGTGATTCAGTCTCCTTACTTGCTATTGCTCTGCTCAGATTTTCTAGATTCAGACACGGTAAATTGAATGTATCTAGAAATTTATCCATTTCTTCTAGCTTGTCCAATTTTTTGGTGTATAATTGTTTAGTCTCATGATCTTTTGTATTTCTGTGGTATCAGTTGTAACGTCTCCTCTTTCACTTGTAACTTTATTTATTTGAGTCCTCTCTCATTTTTTTGGTAAGTCTAGCTAAAAGTGTGTCTGTTTATCTTTTAAAAAAAACAACTCTTAGTTTTATTGACCTTTTATATTATCTTTTGAGTCTCTATTTCATTTATTTCCACTCTGATCTTTGTTATTTCCTTCCTTCTAATAACTTTGGGCTTATTTTGTTCTTTTTCTAGTTCCTTGAGGTGTAAAGTTATTTATTAGAAAGCTTTCTTTTTTCTTAATGTAAACATTTATCACTATAAACTTTGCTCTTAGAACTGCTTTTACTGCATCCCATAAGTTTGTTATACTGTGTTTTCAGTTTCTTTTGTCTCAAGACATTATTTTTCTTTTTCTTTTTTTTTTTTTTTGCAGGCTTTTTTCATGAGGAAGATTGGCCCTGAGCTAATATCTGTTGTCAATCTTTCTCTCTCTTTTTTTAATCCGCAAAGACACAGTACATAAGTTGTATATTTTAGTTGTAAGTGCTTCCAGAACCTCCGTATGGGCTGCTGCCACAGACGGCTTGATGAGCTGTGCCTAAGTCTGCGCCCAAGATCTGAATGGGCAAACCCCGGGCTGCTGAAGCAGAGTGTAGGAACTTAACCACTACACCACCTGGCTGGCCCCTGCCTCAAGATATTTTTTGATTTTCCTATTTATTTCTTCTTTAACTGTTAACTATTCAGGAGAATGTTTTTTAATCTCCACATATTTGTGAATTCTCCAGTTTATTCCTGTAACTGATTTCTAGTTTCATACCTTTGTGGTTGGAAAAGATACCTGGTATGATTTAAGTCTTGTTAAATTTATTTAGACTTATTTTGTGATCTATCATATGATCTCTCATGGAGAATGTTCCACATACACTTGAGAAGAATGTGTATTCTGCTGCTGTTGGCTGGAATGTTCAGTATATGTCTGTTAGGTCCATCTGATTTAATGTGTAATGTAAGTAGAAGCCTTCCTTACTGATTTTCTGTCTGGATGATCTATTCAGTTTTGAAAATGAAGTGCTGAAGTCCCCTGTTAGTGCCATATTGCTTCTGCTTCTCTCTTCAGATCTGTTAATATATACTTTCTATATTTCGGTGCTCCTATGTTAGGTGCATACATAATTACAAATATTATATCCTTTTGATGAATTGACTCCTTTATAATTGTATAGTGACCTCCTTTATCTCTTGTTACTGTCTTTGGCTTAAAATCTATTTTGTCTGATATAGATATAGCTAGCCCTGTTTTCTTTTGGTTTCCATTTGCTTGGAATATCTTTTTCCATCCCTTCACATTCAGGCTGTGTGTGTGCTTAAAGCTGAAGTGAGTTTCTTGTAGGCAGCGTATAGTTGGGTCCTGTTTTTTATACATTCAGCTGCTCTATGTCTTTTGATTGGGAAATTTAGTCCAGTTACATTTGAAGTAATTATCGATAGGTATATATTTATTGCATTTTGTTAATTGTCTTCTACTTGTTTCATAATTTCTTTGTTCCTTTCTTTCTCTCTTGTTCTCTTCTTTTGTGATTTGATGATTTTCTATAGTGGCATGCTTAGATTCCTTTCTCTTTCTCTTTTGTGTGTGTACTATAGGTTTTTGCTCTAAGGTTGCCATGAGGCTTGCATAAAAATCTTAATATTCTAACGGTCTATTTTAAGCTGATAGCAACTAAACTTCAAATGCGTACAAAAGCTCTACCTTTTTACCCCCCTCTATATTTTAGGTTTTTGATGTCACGATTTAGATCTTTTTGAATTGCATATTCATTAACAAATGATTGTAGTTATAGTTATTTTTAACACTTTTGTCTTTTAACCTTCATTCTAGAGTTATAAATAATTTATCCACCTCCATTATAATATTAGAGTATTCTGAATTTATCTATATAATTACATTTACTAATGAGCTTTATGCTTATATATGTTTTGCTGTTACTAACTAGCAATTTTTCATTTCAGCTTTAAGAAGTTCCTTATAAAGCTGGTCTAGTGGTGATAAACTCTTTATCACCTTCATCAGCTTTAGTTTGTATGGAAAACTCTCTACGTCTCCTTCAATTCTGAGGGATAACTTTGGCAGGTAGAATATTCTTAGTTGGAGTTTTTTCTTTCAGTACTTTGAATGTATCATCCCACTCCCTCTGATGTATAAAATTTCTGCTGAAAAATCTGCTACTAGTCTTATGGGAGTTTCCTTGTAAATAAAAAGCTGATTTTCTCTTTCTGCTCTTAAGATTCTCTCCTTGTACTTAAGTTTTGACAATTTAATTTTAATGTTTCTTGGTGTGGGTCTCTTTGGTTGCATCATATGTGGAAATGCCTGAGTTTCATAGATCTATTGTACGTCTGTTTCTTTCCCAGAGTTAGAAAAGTTATCAGCCATTACTTTTTGAATAAGCTTTCCACTCTTTTCTCTCTTGTCTCCTTCTGGGACCCTCTCCAATCTATATATTGGTTAACTTGAAGGAGTTCCATAACTCCTGTAAGCTATATTTAATTTTTTTCGTTCTTTTTTCTGTTTGCTCTTCTGGTTGGAGGAATTCCTCTCTTTTCTTGAGTTCACTGATCCTTTCTTCCAGTTGATCTAGCCTGCTATTGAACCAGTCTGTTGAATTTTTCAGTATTCTTCAGCCCTATGATTTATGTTTGATACTTTCTTACATTTTCTATTTCTTTGTTGAAATTCTCACTTTGTCCATGCATCACTCTCCTGACCCCAGTGAGCATCTTTTTCTTTTTTAAACTTTTTTTTGTTTGTTTGATCTTTATGCTTTTTGGTGAGAAAGATTGGCCCTGAGCTAACATCTGTTGCCAATCTTCCTCTTTCTTTTACTTTTCCTCTCTGGAAAACCCCAGCACAAAGTTGTATATCCTAGTTATAAATCATTCTAGTTCTTCTATGTGGGATGCTACCACAGCATGGCTTGATGAGCAGTGCATATATCTGTGCCCAGTATCTGAACCAGTGAACCCTGGGCCGCCAGAGTGGAGTGTGCAAACTTAACAACTCAGCCATGGGGCCAGCCTGCAGTGAGCATCTTCATGACCATTATTTTTAACTCTTTATCAGGTAAATCACTTATTTCCATTTCATGAATGTCTGTTTCTGAGAATTTATCTTGTTCTATTGTTTGGAACACATTCCTTTCTTTCTTCATTTTCCTTGACTCTTTGTGTTGATTTATATGCATTAGATAAAACAACCATCTCTCCCAGTCTTGAAAGAGTGGTCTCATGTAGGAGACGTACCTTGTCAACAAGCCCAGCCCAAGCTCCTGGTTGTCTCTCAAATCTTTGTGGTTGTCCAAGCCATGTCTTTGTTCTTAGTGGCTGCCTGTTGTTGATGATATCCCAGGCCATGTTCATGTCCCAAAGGGAATGATTGCAGTCAGCTCCTACATGCAGGCTGCTTACAAGTCAGACCCTCAGACAGCATCTGTAAAAGAATGCAGTTAAGCCCCTTCTATGGACAAACTGGGAGATAAGTATTTTTGTCTATCCCTCTGCTCTGAGCCTGGGTGTATAGTCCTTGTGGGATGCTCTTGCACTAGTTTAAAAACTGCTTTTTTGTTTGTTATAGTTCTGTGGGACTTGTGACTGCAAGCCCTGTTGGCTCTCTGAGCTAGGCAGATGGGTGCCCTTCCTTCAGGCAGCAGCTGCAAAAGCTGGGGGCACCAGACATGTATACCTCACTCTAGGGAGATACTGGCAGCTTGGTTTTGTTGTTGTAGCGAGCTGGAGGAGATGGGGTTGGAAATATCCACCAGCTTCCCCAGTCTCCAGGGAGAATTGCAGCCAGCCTCTAGATGCATGCTAAATTAGCCAGACCTTGAGGCAACAACTTGTAAAGTACACAGACAAGGGCCAGCCAGGTGGCATAGTGATTAAGTTTGTGTGCTCCACTTCAGTGGCCAAGGGTTCATGGGTTCAGGTCCCTGACATGGACCTACACACCAGTCATCAAGCCACGCTGTAGTGGGTCCCACATGCACAATAGAGGAAGATTGGCACAGATGTTAGCTCAGAGACAATCTTTCTCAAGCAAAAAAAAGGAAGATTGGCAACAGAAGTTAGCTCAGGGCCAATCTTCCTCACCAAAAAAAAAAAAAAAAAAGAAACCACAAAACAGCAAATAGATCCCTTTCATGGTAAGACTGAGAGATGGGCATTTTTGCTTGCTCCCTTGCACTGAGTCCAGGAAGGAGAGCCTACATGACTCCTTGCATGCTCATGCTCATTAGAAACTGCTTCTTTTTTGCTACACTCCTGTAGGACTCATGAATGGAAGCCCCTTTCCTATCACAGCCAGGCCATCTGGGTGCCCATCCCTCTCACGTCAGCTGCAAAAAGTGGAGCACCAGATGTGTATAAAAGCTCCTTCCAGGGAGATGCTGGTGACTGGGTTTTATTGTCGAGCGCAGGCTAGATGGATAAGGTAGAGGAAGTGTCTGCTAGTTTCCATGGTCTGTTGGGAGGATCGAAGCCAGCCAGCCCCTAGAGGCCTGCTAAAATTAGAAGCCAGATCCTCGGCAGCAGCTTGTGAAGTGTGCAGATGGATCCCTTTTATGGAAAGAGGGAGATAGATAGATTTTTTGTCTGTTCTTTCTGCGCTGAGTCCCATGGGCATAGCTGCGTGAGTGCTCATGTGTCCATTAAGAACTGTGTCTTTGTTTGCCATGGTCTCACGCGTTTCATGGACGCAAGCCCCCTTTTGCTTTCAGAGCTGGGTATTTTGTGGGCCTGTTCCTGGGGTTGGAATCTTAAAAGTTGGAGTGATAGATGTGCAGTCCAAGCTCTTTGCTCCTCCAGGATATGCTGAGAGTTGGGAGTTCCCTTCTGATTGTGTGGTTCTGTGCTGGGGGTGGGGTTTGTGGTGAAAATGTGTCTCAGCCTTTGTTACCTTTTTTGACGCGGGCATTTTCTCATTCATCTGATGTATAGGAGTTGCTCTAATAGTTTCTAGATTTCTTTCAGAGGGGCTTGCTCAGTGTGTCACTGTACTTTAAGTGTGTCTGTGGGAGGAGGGAAGTTCCTCTGTCACCATCTTTGTCAACTCCCTTCTCATTAATACAATTTGAAGAAAATCTACCCTAGATGCAGAGAATAATTGAACTCTTTAAAATTTTTAAAAAGAAATGGGATTAAGTTTTAGAAATTATTAGAAGTCAAGGAAATATAGACTAAGAAGATTAAGAGATGTTAAAATGAAATGGAAGGTAGTGGAGATGCAGCTAGACATGAATAAAAATCTAGACTAGACGATGAAAGATTGTAAAGAAATTGAATAAACAGAATCAAAATCTGACTTAAACACAATAAGAGCAGAGTGAGACTGCAGAAAGTTGAAGCACTGCCACAAAACACAAAGTGCTCTTTCAAAAATATGGTAGAAATCAGCAACAACAAAAAATAAAACAGTGGAACAGTGACAAATATAAAACTTAAAAAATGGCACCAAGACAGATGATATTCGGCTAGACTAAAGAATAGAGGAAATTAAATGGCTTAGAAGCAATCAACAAACATAGACTCAAACACCAGAAACAATCAAGACATTTTCCTTACCAAAGCCACTTTTGAGGGAAATCCGCTGTGTTATAATAGGTCTTACCAAACACCACTCCTCTCTCAAGAAGAGAACAAATCTGAGATCTTTGCCCATAGCTTTGCTCTTCTCTCTGCCCCTTGGTGGTCTGCCAGAGTTTTTCTGGCATGACTTGCGTTATCTTCTATCTATTTAAATACCCATATCTTTATGCCTTAGTAGGAAGCTTTGAATTTTTCTTCATTCAAATTTATATCCTTTGTACCCTCACATGGAATATCTTAAATCTCTTTGAGCAAATAGTTTTTAAAAATCCCCTTGGCCAGCTTCAACATTATGTAGATCAACGTTAACAAGATCTAGCTGATGGTCATTATGGACTTCAATCTGCAGCATAGACTGTGGATACTTGGTGCTTTTACTAGGAAAATTCCTGGCACGCTTGATGTCATACCACTCCTTTCTCTCAATCATCCCCAAGACATCATTTTGTCATAATACCTTATACACCGAACACAGCATTTATTAAATTTTAATGTGCATACAAATCACCTGGAAGATCTTGTCAAAATGTGGATTCCAATACAGTAAATTTAGGATGAGCCCTGAGATTCT
This sequence comes from Equus przewalskii, assembly GCF_037783145.1. NCBI lineage: Eukaryota > Metazoa > Chordata > Mammalia > Perissodactyla > Equidae > Equus > Equus przewalskii. Next base: position 22,847,582 of record NC_091847.1, on the reverse strand, counting down.
GCTTTTCTAGCAACCTCATATGTGAGAGAAATATTAGTCCAAGAACCACATTTATAGCAGCAAGGTAGCAAGGTACTGGAATAACTACACTAACGATTCTGAGCCAGGGCTGTATATTAGAATTACCTAGGGAGATTTTAAAACCATCTATGTACAAGCCCTATCCTGACTAATCAAATTAGAATTCCTGTGGGTGGGGCGAGGGTATTAATATTGTAAAAGAACTGGACAGGCTATTCTAATGTGCATTCAAGAATGAGAACTTCTGGGTTGGCTTACCCTGTCTAAATCTTGCATCTGACTGTACATTTCTAATAGCTGTCCAGTCAGGGCACTTGCCCAGAGCTAGCTGAAAATTCCTTGCTTCCAAAAACAGAGGCTCTACCTTATTCATCGATTTAGCCCTGCTACACAGTGCAGTGTCTGTCACATAGAAAATGCTCAAATTATGTTTGTTTAAAAGGTCAGAAATTTCCTACAACATGCCTGTGATTTGTATGAAACGGGACTTTTCCTTGATCAAGTTGAGCGAGGGAGAGAGAGAGAGAAACTATTTATTAATACATCCTTGCAAAATTTCTTCAGTGCCTATTTTCTGTCAGGAATTTTGGGGAACCAAGTAGTCTGTCCTCAGGAAAATTGGAGACTAGTGAATTAAGCACTTATCCATCTTATTGCCTTATATTCAGACAAAGATTTTGGAGTCATTCTTTCTGTAGTTTTCAGCAGCATAAGCATTGTTTTGAAATGGTAAAATAGACAACTAGCAAAGATGACATTCTTAAAGGCTATCAAATGAGCTAACTGTCACATTATGTAAATTTGAAAGTCTATCATCCTTGGCAAAGGTCCTTTAATTAGATGATTTGTGTAGGGAATAAATGAACTGTCATTTAAAAGTTCCTTTCTGTAGCCAAATTTAAAGAAACAGAAATAGTAATTTAAAAGCTCAAGGTAGAATAAAGATCAATATGCTGTGGCATATTTTTACATACCTAAGGTATGTATATTTGTACTATACCACACATAGGCATAGTCTCCTTTTCTAAAAGAAAATTTTATTTTATTCAATAATAGCATCAAGAAATTGATAATACTTTGAACAATATTTTGTGATCTTAACTGATGGAGATACAGAAAATATTAATAGTCTTTATACCTAGATGTTGACTTCATTCATAATACTTCTTTTCCTATTTACCCTTTTCTTTATTTTTCAAATTTTCTAAAGTCACTGTTTATTTGTAATTATGACATTCTTAAACTAGCGTATTTAATAGCATCTCTATTTTAGTATTGAACTATATAGAAGCAATACATAGGATTATTTTTCCCAATGATTTTCACCTTCCCTCTTATATGGTTCTTCTTTTCTTACTATTGTTGCGTGACTTGCCTATTTCACTGATTTTGGGTTTGGAAGAGTGACATGTTTCAGCTGAGTGGTGTGTTATGGCATTGAGGTGGAAGTTTAATGCGATTGCGTGGTTTACCTAGTGCTCTCTCATTCCTACTTTCTGCATGAAATAAGGGGATATTCTAGAAAGGCACTGCTTTTTCTATCTGGACCCTGGAATGAGAAAGAATGGGGAGCAGAAACTCAGTTTGCCTGCAGCCCAGCTGAACTGACTCACAGTGACCCAGTGCCATCACTTAATGTGAGAATGAAGTAAATCTTTGTTGTTTATGCCACCGAGATACTGCAGTTCCTTCTTCCCAAAGCAAAACTAATAGGGAAAAAAGGTAGGAATCGATATAAGGAAAAGTCATATTAATAAAACAGATCATTCAACTTCTTTAATGATTCTGATGGTAGCTTTAGATAAAGGAATCGATAGAGAAGGGAATTAGGGAGAGCAATTAGGGGGAGATTAGAGAGAAGAAAACAAAGAGAAGTGTTTGCTATTCAGTGGACAGCTTTATTTATGATGAAACACCTTAAATCAATAGTCTAATGAAATAGTCCAAAGGGATCAGAGATACAAATGTAAAAATAATGGAGCCACACAAACACTAGAAGAAAACATAGGTGACTCCTCTTATAACATTAATGGGGAGGGGGGACTTTCTATGACTCAGAATAAAGAAGCAATAAAAGAAAAGTTTGACAACATAAAAATGAAAAAAAAATTTGTTTTGTCTAACAAAAACCACACCATAATCTAAGTCCAAAGGCAAATAACACACTAGAAGAAAATATTTGAGTATATATCAGAGATAAGGGACTAATATCCCCGATGTACAAGGGAGTCTACTACAGGAGGGAACGCAACCAAACACTTTTGAAAAATGAGCAAAAGACATGAACAGAGGGTTCACAGAAAAATAAGCAAGTGTTTCCTGAGCATGTGAAACAGTGTTCAAATGCATTCATAATGAAGGGAATAATAAAAACCTTTCTCATTTATCAAATTGACAAGAAATTGAAAGCTTGACAATATACTCTCTGGCAAAACTCTGAGGAAACAGGAATTTCATCCACGGCTGTGGGAATGCAAAATGCTATGACCACTCAGAGGGAGAATGTGGCAATTTCTCACAGAACTACATACGTTTACCGTTTGACTCAGTAATCTCTCTTCTAGGAGTTTATCCTAAAGATATACCTCAGACAACATGAAAGTAAATCTGCACAAGATATTCATTGTAGCATTATTATGCCAGTGAAATATTGGAAACAGCCTAGGTAAGCATACAGAAAAGATCAGTTGACTAAGACCCGGTACATTCGCCCAGTCGAGAACTGTGCAGCTATGGAAACAGAAGGAGAAGAGCTCTATGAGTCGATATGCTGTAATTTCCTGGATGTATTGTGAAGGGGAAAAAAAAGAGTAAGTTTTGTCATATTTTCTCAAAGAAGGAAGTTATCTTTTGAAAAAGGAGAAAAGCAGGAAGGATAAAATAGGAACTAATGAAAATGGATAACTATGATGTGTGGGGCTTTTCTGAGTGTATATTGTTATATACAGATTTCACTTTTCAACTATGTTAATGTTTTACATATTAAAAATTGGTAAATTGACAAGGATTGGGTGAAAGACTTAATATTGAATACAGACAGAAACTGATGAACCTAAAATCCTCTTCTCTGGTTGTAGGGTCTCTTCTTACCAGTGGCTTGGATTCTCATGTTAGGTGGGGGACTCCTCCAGCCTGGGCGCCTGAGGGAATCTGAGAGCAGAGCCTTCTGACAACTTGTGTTTGGTATTTGGAATGAATGAGAAATAAACTTGTATTTAGTTCAACAACTTCTACATTTTGTTTCCACTGCATCATAGCCTATCCTACGCTGATATACAAAACCAAATATGAAGAGAACGTGATGTCATGGCATTTTAAAGACAGGTTGTTATCAACCTCCAAATCTTCACTACGTCTTCTAGTAGTACATGAAACAAGAATTGGGGGTAGCACTCTAAAATTATCATAAACATATATGCATTTCTAGACATTACAATGGGGAGAGGTGGGCTCTTGATGAGCAAAGATGCAATAAGGCACCAACTCGACTGAGAATCAGGACAATGAGTCCCCCAGGTGATGACAGAGACTCTGGTGATTGCAGCCATTCATTTGGAAAGTAGGATGATTAAGCAATATTTCCACGTGTTTACGGGCATGCATAATAGAAATACATCCCCTTTTGGAAACCAAGAGCTTGCTAAGGAATGACTAGAGAATTAGAACAAAAGAGGTACAAAGAACAGGAGAGGATGCACAAATGAAAGGAATGTTAAACAATGACCTAAATGTGAAAATAAAACGAAAGAAGTAAATATGAAATATGAAAAAGTGACCTAAGGGGATAAAATTAACAAGTGGTAGAATTTTTTTCTGGCAATTTTTTTTATTTTTATTTTTTTTGACTTTGAATGCTTGATATTAAACTGCATGCACTGAATCCAAGTTATGATATTCTGTTTCAGAATTACATTTCTGATTTTAAGACCATTAAATAGCTATGATCATTTTACCTACAAGTAAATCATTAGGTGCTAGGAATTCTTATTAAATTAGTCCAACTGGTCAGCAGCTAGTGAAAGCACATTTAGTTGGTGTTAAATATTGCACAGCACATTACAAATGGCTGATGCTCCATAACCAGTCCATTTATAGTTTATGGTGCAAATTTTAAAGTCAAGTAAATGGTGTTTTCAGCGGTAGTTCATGTGTTATGACTTGTCAGGGTTGTAAATAATTTGTAGAGCATTTATGTATTTCTAGATTCCATGTACTTCTTGCTTATAAATCTATTTATTAACCCTTATAAATGATTGATGGCCATATCTTAAAATGAATCATTACTAAAATTGCTTAACTGGCTGGAATTTTTCTTTAGTAATCCCATTCCTCATTTTCTTTTCATATCTCAATCAGGAATAAATAGAAGAAACTTGCATGCGCCTTTTTCTTCTCATTCCCCAGTCTCAGTGTCTGTGTCATTATTCACCTTTATGGTGAGAAGCTATGAATTCATGTCATCAGTTTTCCTTCTGGCACCTTCCATGAGTAATTGTTTTTTCTCCCAACCCCCTATCCATCGCAGCTTTACAACTACCTTCTCTCTCTCTCCCTTTTTTCTTCTATTTTTTTTTTTTTTAATTCACTAGTTGGCTACCCTATCAGTTTCATTCCATTCCTTAATATCAGGGATCTGAATAGCTAATTTCATCATATTACTAAGACTTTTTCTTTTTTTTAATCACAGTGACTCTGAATATTCTGTGTCAGTTAACATGGAAGTCTTAGAAGAGAGAGGAGAAGTGAGATATAGGGAGAGGCCAAGGGTGGTAAAGGAAAAAATGAATTGGAAAATGCACAACAGGCCCTTGAAAACATTGTGAAGGGGATGATTTGTTCTACACATTTGCTTCTGCCCCATTTTGCACCATTTTGTTATTGCAACCCAAATCCTCTCACCTTTACCCAACCAGCCAGGAAATCCATTATGAACTCATACATTTTACTTTCATTCATTTCTGCTATTCACACATTCATTCAGCACTATTTCTTAGTTGGTCATTTATCATTAGTTATTTATTCATATATTTCTTGATTTGTTTCAGCAAGAATGAAAGTTTTCAATAGCATGTGAAATACAAATTTAAATAAAATGAAACAAGTGAGTGAGACAATCTAGACAAAAGGAACTTTAGGGGGTGAAAAAAAAATGAAGCTAAGTAAGCCACAGACCGTAACTCCTTTCACAGAGTGCAAAATGCATATCTCAGAGCCATGTTCATCCTTAAAACCACAGAGATGTCATCATTCTCATCTTCATTTGGGAAATGTGATATTGCTAACCTCTATAGCTAATGTTACTTCATCCCTCTGAAAATGTCCTCATGGAAATAATTTTTGCTGGACTCTTTTTTTGGATGCCATTATTATCTCTATGTGTATTCCAAATGTGCTAATACTTTGCATTTAATGGCTCAATAGAGCAGAGAAGATTGTTCATAAATCAAACTGGATTTCAAGGGAATTATACACATAAACATGCCATGAATCAAATAGAGAAGAAAACTTGCTGTCCACACTGAGGGTGGTCTTTGTCAGCAGAACACAGATAAATGCTTCTTCGTGTAAATGCCCTGGGGTTTTCTTCACAGAATCAAACACTTTTCCTGGGGCAGATCTATTTGTGGCAGATGAAAAATGATTGTGTTAGTGCAATTAAAGTGTGATCTCCCTCCAAATTACACTTTGCATTATGCGATATTTGAGTTAGCTGCTGATTAAAGGTAAACGTTTCCACTGGGTGAAAGGTCAGACACAGGTAAGCATGGTTTACTAAATCAGAAAGGGCTCTCAAACAAAATGCCTGAGAAGTAAGGAAAGCAGTGCAAAGATTTATTGAGGAAAGTGTTGGGTTGATAAACGATAGCGTTTATTTGTAATTTGAGGATTTGACCCAAATGACACTCATTAGCTCAGCTTATACGGAACCAATTAGTTCCATAAATTTATTATTGGTCCTGATGCTATTTGTAAAAGGATTTCATTATAGTACTGGAAATGAGATTTGTTTTAAAACAAATGTGAATTATTTCCTTAATTATTGCTATTTTGCTCCCTCTATAAAATTATGGATATCTCATTTTCAAATAGCAGGCTTATAGATGACAATGCTGGTAAAAATTTTTTGACATAATAAAAATTCATCCTTTGTACTCGAGGCAAAATTTTGGAAGCACAGGAGATGCTGATTTACTGATTCAATTTTAAGCATATATCTTGTTTGCCACCCACCTCCCACTGATCTTAATAACAAGAGCCAAAACATTTATTGAGAATTTCCTACATTCCAGGTAATGTGCTATTTGCATGAATTCTCTTTTTAATTTTCACAACTCAATAAAGTACATTCTATTACAGTCACCATTTGGGAAATGAGGAAGTAGAACTTAGCAATTATAAATGATTTGTCTATGAAGAGACACTAGTAAAATAAGGAGCTGGAATAAATACATACAGTTCGATTAGAGATTTTATTTATTCTCGACTACTATTTTATTCTTCCTTTTGACTTTGGCGCCATTTGAAATGTTGCTATACTCTTTACTGTTTGCATCAAAGTTGCTATTACTTTTCTTAGTAAGAAAGTTTTAAGGGCGGGCCCCATGGCCAAGTGGTTAAGTTCACGTGCTCTGCTTTGGCAGCCCAGGATTTCACAGGTTCGGATCCTAGGGGTGGACATGGCACCGCTCATCAGGACATGCTGAAGCAGCATCCTATGTAGCACAACCAGAAGGATCTGCAACTAGAGTATCCAACTGTGTATTGGGGGGCTTTGGGGAGAAGAAGAAGAACAAAAAAAAGAAAGTATTAGAGAAAAGATGGTCCCAAATATCTGTTAATTTGAATCAGAAAATGTCTTTAGTGTATTTGAAGAAGACATACCCATTTGTAATAGATACCAAATATAAGTTGTTGGGTTTTTTTTTTTCATAAGGAGGTTCAGATGTATTTCCTCTTATAAGCTAGTTTTCCTCATTAAACTCAATTGTTAGAGAACGTGAGCCCATGCTGTTGCCTGATACTATGAAGACTGACTACAAGGGCTTCAGTTTATTTGGTAACTGGTTACCACTTAATAATTTAGACGGGGATTTTCGCTGAAGAATGTCTGATATTGGCTGAGTAGATAGCATGAAAACATCCAATTTTAAAATTCTGGCAACTACTCAGTGGTAACTCTTTCTAAAAAAAATTACCTTTTGTATTTTCAATTATTAGATGAAAGCATCTGTTATGTTGGTTTTCAACTTGTTTTCGTGAGACCTCAAGCAAAAGCCACGGAAATAGTAAGGAGAGGTACACTCGGGTTAGGACCTGAGCTCTTTTACCATACATTGAGAAGGATAGCTCTCCATTAATTTCTCTGCTGAATAAGTATTTGCCAGCCCTTTTCAGAATGTTGTATATGTTATCACTCTCTTCAACATTTAAAAAGAAATTTGCCGTTTTTGAATGGTTCATGATACATGGTACATAGTCTATTTCAATGTCAATGTTTCTTATACATCCTATCATTAACCATCAATCCACTTTTAGAATCAAAACCAATACGTGACTGAGTGAAAAATGATTTAAAACTCATTACTGATTAAAACCGCTACTGAGTGATCAACTGACTGAGCAACTGAATTATGAACGTGCTCACATGCTCTCCAATAACGCTATGCAAGCTCACTGGATAAGCACTCGAGGGTTCTGAGAAAATTATGTTTAAAAGTGAAAACTTTAAAGTAATTATTTTATTTATTTCTAGGAAAACGGCATGGAATTTGACTTTATTATAACCGGATGTGCACTCCCTTGAATAAGTCCAAAGTCCGCTGGTTGAAAAATGATGATCCAGGTAATGATGGCTTTGTTTGCTCTCCTCTGCCTCATTGTTTATATTTTCCCAGCACTCAAGAGCGTACAAAATAATTAATATTTATTTTCATACTCAGTTTTGGCAACAATGAGGAAATTGAGGCTCACAAGGGTGAAACACAGTTCCAAAAAAAAATAGACCCTTAGTGGCTTTTTCATCTAAGTCATAGCTACGTTGTTTATAAAAGTGTACGTAGTACGTATAAACAATTTTAATTTTAAAACCACAGAGGTAATTTGTCTATACTTGTCAAAACATAGAAATACAAGAAAACATTGATTTGACACTTTAGTGAAATATTCAAATTCATTAAAAGCTACTCCCCCCAGATGTACCAAAGAAATTGTACACAATTTCTTTGCCATTTCTTTAGGTAAATGTGGACTACATTGAAGTATTTCCTCAAAATTACTGCCTTTCTGGAACTTTTCTCAGCGTCTGCTTCCTAAACTAACCTAGCAATTTAAATCCGTACAAGAAATATATGAAGACCTCATGTATTGCTATCTTGCAGCATTTGTTTTTCACTTGCTTATGAGTGCAATAGAATGTCTAAATTTGTGATTGTCCTGAGAAAGAGGGAGGCTTAGGCTTCATTTTATTCTCATATGTATAATGTGTGTTTGCGAAATAATGTGCCTCTATTGGTGGGAGGAGGCTGGGAAAAGTCCTGGAGATAATTTGGAGTTTAAGGTACTACCTCTGCCCTGCACTGCCCAGAAGTTCTGTAGACTTGGAGCCTGTAGGCAAGCACTCACCATCATAACAAGGGAGTAAGTAAGAGTCAAGGCATCAGGAATATGAGTTAAGGATGGCTGAATACCCATCTCCTAAGAATCCTGAAAATAAGAGTCACAGAAATGAGTATACTAGTGTAAGATTCAGGAGCCATAAGGAAACGATGAGCCATGAGGAGAAGAAACACTGCAACGTGAGCCCTTCTGCTTCTAGCTCTTCATCCCACCAATGGAGTGGCACCTGAGGGACTCAGAGGGAGCTGGGAAACTACTGCTGTTTACCAAACTTGTATTGTAATTTCTCTTCTTTCTCAAGACAGTGAAAATCTAAATATCCTATGGAGAATTCCCCAAATGGGAAGGGAGAGTGCCAGCTAAATAATGTCTGAGGGCAATTGATAGTAAGAATGTCAGGGGCCAGTCTTTTGGACCAGCCCACTGTCTTTTGAGGTAGAGGGAGAGGAACATCCAAAAGTTAAAGGAAATCAGACAAGACAAGATGGTGGTCTTAGAAGACATTGGGCAGCAACATGACTGGTCCTGATTTGCTTTGGGCCGATGTAAATGAATCAGAGAACACAGTTTGCTTAGTGACAGAAGAGACATATTTTCACTTCTACCTCCATCAAAACCAAACTCTTGAGCTTTCTTTTCAGACCCCAAATGCTGACTGATAGGGAGGGAGATTTTAGTATTTGGCTCCCTTTCAGGTAAGGTTGAATTCTTTCTCCTGGATATAATACTTTTGTATAGCAGAAATAAAAAGACTAAGGAGGAAGCTCAGGAACACAATTTTGTCTCAAAACATATCATTTTCAGGAAATAATTTTAAAATATCTTATTAGAGTATGCAACAGTGATTATAATAAAGATATAATGAATGCCATTAGATAGAGAGGATCTCATTTGTTTTCAGATGAAGGAAAATGAAAGCTTTGAGGAGACTCTTACTTTTTTCCTCTATACCTCAAACTTGGGTCATATTTGAGATTATTTTCATGTGTTTGTGACTGACAAATGCTTAGCACATACAATCCATATTGCTAAATTCTTCTGACACTCAATGTTGCCAATTAGGATTATGGCTCCCAGGCTGTCTCTCTGATAATGTCAAGACCCCTCCAAACCAGAAATTCATTCACCTGAATAAAAAGTGCTGTCCTCAGGAGAACTATTTGTGGGATAAGATGCACCAAATTGGCCAGTGGGCAAAGTGCAGTTTTAGAAAGAACTCCGCTAGTGCGGCGATCATCTTTTAGAGGCCCCAAGGCTTTAATAATCTCTCAATGGCCCTCCAAAGACACTCAGCCAGAGGCTGGTGCTCTGAACTTTTCCTGGCCTGGAAGTGATAAATCTGAAGATGGACAGTTTTTCAACATCCGGGTGGCCTCAGTCTGGGGCTGTCTAGTCAATCTGTCTAACAGTTAGAAACTGTATGACACATTGTCCTGGAAGTCCTAATCTCCCGGTGCCCCATGTGCGGCACTCTCATCATCAGTGAGTCTTTTTGGTTATTTTTCTTTGAAGGTAGATGCATCAGCTCCTTTTTGGTACAGAAACCTAAAAGAAAAGAAAAATGAAGAAATATGTCTATGAATTCTTTTCCCTTTAAAAAGCCCAAACAAGGTCAACCACATTCCACATGAGATGGCTGTTCTAGCATCTTATAACTCTTATAGTTTCATTTTTCACTTAAAACTTAGGAGTCAGTGAAACAGTGATCATTTGATTTAGGGAGTAACTTTCAACTTTCCTCACCTTTGTTTTTCCTGTTTTAAATGACCTTGGGGTAGTAATATAAAATGATATACAATATACATAAATATTCATAATTCTTTTTAACTCTGTTCCTTTTAAAAATACATTGCAGCTTAAGACATTTTTTAAGCAAGCAAACTACCACAATAAAAACAATGCAGGAAGAAGTGTGAAAACCCTGGACTGGTACTTTATCTAACACTGAATTTCAGGAAATAAATTGATATAACCTAAGGAAAAAGAAATTTAGAAAATGAGTTGAGTGCCACAGTGTTATACCAAACACTTAGAACATTTACTAGGAACCGAAACCCAAGCTTTGAATTTGTGGGGACGCAAATACAAACTTGTGGTTTGATTGTCATTTGCACTAGGGTACAGCAGTCTCGCCTTATCCATGGCGGATACGTTCCAAGATCCCCAGTGGCTGCCTGAACATGCAGGTGGTACCAAACTCTATACTATGGTTTTTTGCTACATATAAACCTAAGATAAAGTTTAACTTATAAATTAGGCACCCTAAGAGATTAACAACGCTAATAAGTAATAATAAAATAGAACAGTTATGACAATATACTGTAATAAAAGTTATCATAGGTCTCAACAACCTCAGCATTTGAGTTTTTTCTTTCCTTATTAAATTTAGAACTTTGATCTTTCACTTAAAGAAAACGGTTTATGGATTCTTTTGACATATGCGAATTGCCAGCATCACTATTCTTTGGGCCATTATTAAATAAAATAAAGGTTACTTGAACACAAGCATTGTGATACCATGACAGTCAATCTGAAAACAGACACTAAGTGACTAATGAGCAGGTAGCATATACAGTGTGAATACAGTGGACAAAGGGGATGATTCACGTCCAGGGTGGGGCAGAGTTCGATAGCACAAGATTTCATCACACTATTCAGAACAGCTTGCTATTTAAAACTTATGAATTGTATATTTTTGGAATTTTACGCTTAACATTTTTGAACTACAGTTGACGGCAAGTAACTGGCACCACAGAAAGTGAAACCACAGATAAGGGGGACCACTGTATTTATATCTCCTCAATTACCTGCTTTGTGCTCACAGCCGCAGAATTACTTGCTGTATGTGATTCATTTTGACAGAGATTTTTTGTATCTGAGATACCTTCAGTTGAAAAAATGATACACAGCATGATATAACTTCAGCAAAAGAAAAGGAATCATCAATACAAAAAAAATATCATCTTTCCTTAGTAACCACTAGTCTAAAAGGAGGTTTCCCTGAGGTTGAAATCAGCAGCCCAATGCAAACTCATATTTTTTCTTTCAAATATCTATCTATATTTTCAAAACCAAACAGATTTGAATTCAAAATATGAAAAATGTTCAATGTATTTATTAAGTGTGTATTTGCTCTTTTTTTACATTGTGGATATCATGTTCATTTTCAGTGAGGACAACTTTAGACAATGCATTCAGTGCTGGTCCTCAGGAAAGGCAAAATAAATTTAATTCTCAGGATACATACATTTCAGTTTTTGGCGATTTGCCTGAACAATCTCTCTGATAATTCAGAGTTTTGGGACCACAATACAGTATTATATAGCTTTTGCAGGATTTAATTTAAATAACAAGTATTAAGACATCTAATAACACATGTGGAACCTAACAAGTACTCATGTTTGCTAAATGAGCAGGAATAAAACCAAATTAGTTGCTTCAGATTCCTGGCCTTTTTCAGTCCAGAGAAAAATATAGAAACTGAATGGTTACCTAAATCAAAAAGACAATTTCAGCCTGAAAATTCTGTCTGGATTCTGAGTTACTGGATTTTGGAAGTATTCCTTTATGTGTTTTCCACATTTAACCCTACACTGGATTAAAGATTAAAAAAAAAAAAAGAAGACATAGTTTTAATGATTCAGCTGAATAAACATAGATTAATTTGACAGCAAGATTTTTTTTAAACTTTATGTTTTGGAGTACTTTTAGGTTCACAGCAAAATTGAAGGACACAGAGATTTCTCATATACTCCCTGCTCCCACACGTGCACAGCCTCTCCCATTATCAACATCCCCCCCACTGGAGTGTTACATCTGTTACACTTGATGAACCGAGATTGACACATCCTAATCACCCAAAGTGCATAGTTGACATTAGGGTTCACTCTTGTGTTGTACATTCTATGGGTTTGAACAAATGTATAATGATGTATATCCATCATTATAGTATCCCACAGAGTAGTTTCACTGCCCTGAAAATTCTCTGTGCTCTTATTCAGCCCTACACCTCCCCGGACCAAACCTCTGGCAACCACTCATCTTTTTAGTCACCACAGTTTTGCCTAGCAGCAAGCCTTCTAATAAAAAATAAATAGGGGCCCGCCCAGTGGTCTAGTGGTTAAGTTTGCATGCTCCATTTCAGCAGCCCTAGGTTCACAGGTTCCGAGACAGGCGTGGACCTGTGTACTGTTTATCAAGCCATGCTGTGGCAGGTGTCCCACGTATAAAGTGGAGGAATATGGGCACGGATGTTAGCTCAGCGTCAGTCTTCTTCAGCAAAAAGAGGAGGATTGGTGGTGGATGTTAGCTCAGGGCTAATCTTCCTCAAAATAAATAAATAAATAAAGCCTGGCAAATTCCCAAGATGGCTTAGCTATGGTATTATATTTAGAGGTTTATACAGTCATTTATTTCTTTAACATTTATTTTATGCCTAGTAGATAGCAGATGAGGTCACCATTTTGCACAACTCCAGAGGGACCAGTGTTATTGTTATTCAGCTATGCTCCAGGAAGTCTTGTTTACAAATAATGCAACCAGATGAAGTTGTACAGTAAGGTCTCCTGGTGCCAGGCATTGATCTAGGCACTGGTGATAGAGCAGTGAGCAAAACAGACAAGGCTCCACTCTCTGGATCATAACTTCTTATGGGAGAGTCAGACAATGCATAAGTTAAGTAAATAAAACATATAGTATGTTAGAGTTACAAGTGCTAAGGAGAAATATGAAACAGGAGGATAGCCTGAGAGAGTAGGAGCTGAGCAGAGAAATTTTAGACACTGTGGAAAAGGGCTCTGTGAGAAGATCCCATCTGAGTAAAATTGTGAAAAAAAAAATGAGAGATGCCATTGTCTCTCATCTGGAAGAAGAGCATTCTCAGCAGAGGGAAAAAGACAAAGGAAAAGTCCTGAAGTGTGTCTGGGGTATTTCAGATATAGTGATGATGCTGGAGTAGTTGGAGAAAAAGGAGGCAGTGGCAGAGTTACTAGAAGCAAGTTCAGAAAGGGAAAGGGGAGGGAATAGGTAGGGCCTTGAACTTCAACACAGAGACATGGGCTTCCACTCAGAGTGAGAGGGCAGCATTCTGATAAATTTGAAGAGAAACACGAAAAGATCTGAGTTATGTTTTGACAGGGTAACTCTGGCTGTTTCATTGAAAATAGGTGGTAGGACAACTAGGGCAGAAACAGGTGGAACAGTTAGGGGGCTCCTGCAATAATGTGGGAAAGGATGAAGGCTCTCGCCAGGGATAACTGAGTAGGGAGACAGTAGTCATTGCCCCAGGATATATCTTGAAACTAGAACCTAGAGATGAATTAGACATTTAGTGTCAGAGAAAGAACAGTGTTGATAAAGGACTGAAGAACTAAAATGTGGAGTTGCCATGAACTGAGATGAGGAATACAAGAAGAATCAGGGCAAGCTGGTGGTCGGGAACAAAGTTTTGCTCATGCTGAGTATAAGATGCCAAGGAGAGGTCCACACAGGGCACGGAGAATAATTATACTAGTTTCTTTTTCTCCTTTTGTGTTGATCCGATGTGTCACACTCTACTTACCAAAATGGCCATTGATCCTGTTATTGTATGTATTATTTTCTGAGAAACCCTGGGTATTTTACAGAAACTTTCGTAACCGGGCATAGTATTTGGACAAAATTAGTGTCCCACTACCCCTGTGGTCCTTTTTAGAGAGAGCCCAGAAAAAAAAAACAACTAGAAAAAGTCAAAGCCTTATATCTGTAACATTTACTGCTACTCTTTCCCTGTGAAAAAAAGAAAAAATGCTATTTACTGTATTTTTCAAACATAAGCACTATAAGCTATATCATATATTAATATAATCAAAAATTTAAGTTATGTTTTAAAGTTATTTTAAGTTACTTTTTTAAGTTATTTTTTGTTTAAAAGAAGACAATAACACCAACTCCCCACACTTTCAACATGCAAACATACAGGTTCACAGGTTGGTCTGTAGGAATTTTAAAGAGAGATATTTGACTCGTCAAGATGGCGCTGTATGCAGACTCTGAACTAACCTCCTTTCATGAACACAACAAGCTTACAACTATTTTTGGAAAAATTACCCTGGAAAGAAAACTGAAAACTGTATAAAAAGAATCCCCCCAACAAGGGACAGTCTTAACTGAGATGGTAGAGGCAGAAATGACTTCTGGAGAGGAAAAACGCCACCTTTGCAAGCAACGGAGATTCACAGCCAGCTGGGCAGGAGCCACCCTAAGGTACATAGCCCTGCCTGGAGGAGTGGGGACCTGAGTGGGAGTCCATTACCACTATAAGCATCCTTCAGACTCAGCACAACAGAGAAGAGGCTCTTACTGTCTGGCTTTGCTGGCTATTAACTGCAGCATGGACTACCCCCAGAAAAGCTATCAGGCCAAAGCCGAACAAACCCGGGTCTTAAACGGCCCATGCGCAAACTCACCCATCTCAGAGAGCAAGCTAAAATCACCAGAAAGAAGGCTGCACAATCCTTTGTGCACCTGATAGTCTATCCGTGTATCTCAGTGAGAGGAGAGACCTCTCTGGAGACTGAGACATTGGTGGCAGCCATTGTTGTCACCTAGTATAGTTGTGCTGCCACAGACACTGGCAGATGCCATTGAAGTTCTTCCCCTGGCCTGTTAGCCTTGGGGTTTGCCATACTAGAACACAGATTTAATTCATTTCAGCCAGGGTAGGCAGCCCACCCTAGGGACCAGTCCCACCCAACAGTAAGACCTCAGGCTACTTGTTGGCCTGCTTAGAATAGGTCTCTTGATCCTCTACAGGCAGATGAATGTGTGCATCTCTGTGGGGCAGGGCCTATGTGAGGATCAGGTGAACTGTGGGGGTCGTTGATGGAGAGGTGGGGACCTCTGCAGTGGGGTGATGGGGTATGCTCCAGGGGGTCAAGAAGTGTGCATGGACCAGGACTGTGTTGATGGTGTGTTTGGGCCTGTGGGGAGAGGGGCTTATCAGTGGCAGAAGACCTGTGCTCCACAAATAGCCGTAAAAAGGATTGGCCCCACCTACCAAAGCCTGAAACAATTGGGTGCTCCCGTGCCTAGGGCCAACCCCACTCAGCTGCAATCCTAAGAAAGCTGACAACAGCCGTGCAGGCCTGAGGCCTAGAAAAACTGTAAGGCCCTGAGGCTAGAAATGGAATACACTGAGTACCTACTCCATTAACAGGAGTAGGAGTGTGCTATTAGACCTTGTAGCCAAGGTTCTGAGGCTCCCCAAACCAGATTTACAAACAGCTGTCCAGGGAAGGAAAGACTAGAGTCCATGGGCACCTGCAGTAAGAACAACCCTACCACAGCAGAAGGACACAGGTAGCTCAGTTAGGGGTCACTCCTGGATCATTTGGGCTGGTGAAGAGAGGGAAGCACACTGCTGGGCCTCAAAAGGCATCTCTTACATAAGGCCACTTCTCCAAGATCAGAAGACATAGCCAACTCACCTAATACATCGATATAAGCACAGAGAAAGAGGCATAATAAAGAGACAAAGGAATATATTCCAAGAAAGTGAACAGGACAAAACCCCAGGACAAGAACTAAATGAAACAGATATAAGCAATCTACCAGACAAAGAGTTAAAAAAAACACATAAGGATGCTTACTGATATTGTGAGAAAACTGGATGAATACAGTGAGAACATCAACAAAGAACTGAAAAATATAAAAATCAAAAATAAAGAATACAATACTGGAAATAAAAAATTCACTAGAGGGACTCAATGCAGAGTAAATCATACAGAAGAATGGAGCAGTGAGCTACATGAAAGACTAGAGGAAATCACTCAAGCTGAACAGATAAAAGAAAAAAGAATTAGACAGAATGAGAACAGTCTAAGGGAATGCTGGGACAATATCAAGCACACTAACATCCATATTATAGGTGTCCCAGGATGAGAAGAGAGAGACAAAAGGGCAGATAATCTATTTGAAGAAATAATAGCTGAAAACTTTCCTGACCTAAGAAAGGAAACAGACATCCAAGTACAGGAAGCACAGAGAGCTCCAAACAAGATAAGACCAAAGAGGCCCATACCAAGACACATTATAATCAAAATGTCCAAAATTAAAGATAAAGAGAGAATCCTAAAAGCAGCAAGAGAAAGGTCACAAGTGACATATAAAGGGAAGCCCATCAGGCTATCAGCAGACTTCTCAGCTGAAACCCTACAGACGAGAAGAGAGTGGCATGATGTATTTAAAGTGCTAAAAGGAAAAAAACCTACAGCCAAGAATACTCTATCCATCAAGGTTGTCATTCAGAATGGAAGGAGAGATAAAGAGCTTCTCAGACAAACAAAAATTAAAGGAGTTTATCCCCAAGAAACCAGTTCTACAAGAAATGCTGAAGGGACTTATATAGTCAGAAAAGAGATAACCAGAAATAGGGATAAGAAAATTATAAAAAAGAAAAATCAGGCAATAAAACCCCTGGTAAAGATAAAAATACAGTAAAGGTAGCAGATCAAACACCTATGAAGATAATATGAAGGTTAAAAGACAAAAGTACTAAAATTACCTATTTCAATGATAAGAGGGTAATGGATAGACACACACAAAACAGGAGATTACAGATGATTTCAAAAACATAAAATGTGGGAGGAAGGGAGTTAAAAGTAGAGCTTTTAGAAAGAGGTCAAGCTAAAAAGAATATCAACTCAATACAGATAGCTATATACATAGAATATTTTGTAGGAAGCTCATGGTAATCACAAACCGAAGACCTATAATAAGTAAATAAATAAGTAGGAGGAAAGAAATGAAACATGTTACTAAAGAAAGCCATCAAACCACGTGGAAGAGAGCAAGAGAAGATGAAAGGAACAGAGAAGAACTACTAAAACACCCAGAAAAAAAGAGTAACAAAATGGCAAGAAATACATATTTATCAACAGCTACTTTAAATGTCAATGGATTAAATGTTTCAATCAAAAGGAATAGGGTGGCCAATTGGATATAAAAACAAGACCCACATATATGGTGCGTTCAAGAGACACACTTCAGACCTAAAGACACTCACAAACTGAAAGTGAAAGGATGGAAAAAGATACTCCATGCAAATGGCAAAGAAAAGAAAAGCAGGCATAGCAATACTTATGTCAAAAAAATGTAGACTTTAAAACAAAAACTGTAACAAGAGACAAAGAAGGGCACTACACAATAATAAAGGGAACAATCCAACAAGAAGATATAACATTTGTAAATATCTACGCGCCAAATGTAGGAGCACCTAAATACATAAAGTAATTATTAACAGGCATAAAAGGAGAAATAGACAGTAACACAATAATAGTAGGGGAGCTTAACACTCCACTTCTGTCACTGGATAGCTCATCCAAACAGAAGATCAATAAGGAAACACAGGCCTTAAACAATACATTCGACCAGATGAACTTAGTAGATAAATATAGAATGTTCCATTCAAAAACCACAGAATGTATATTCTTTTCAAATGCACATGGAACATTCTCCAGGATTGATCACATATTAGGCCATAAAACAAGTCTCAATAAATTTAAGAAGATCGAAATAATACCACACATCTTTTCTGACCACAAATGTATGAATCTAGAAATCAACTACAGGAAGGAAATCAGAAAAGCCACAAAAACGTGGAGATTAAACAAAATGCTACTGAACAATAATTGAGTCAATGAAGAAGTAAAAGGAGAAATCAAAAAATACCTGCAGACAAATGAAAATGAAAATATGACATGCCAAAATCTATGGGATACCACAAAAGCAGTTCTAAGAGGGAAGTTTACAGCAATTCAGGCCTACCTCAATAAACATGAAAAAACCCAAATAGATAATCTAACAGTGCACCTAAAGGAACTGGAAAAAGAAGAACAAACAAAGCTCCAAATCAAATCAGCAGAAGGAAGGAAATAATAAAAATCAGAGCAGAAATAAATGAAATAGAGACTAAAAAAGTAGAAAAAATTAATGATACCAAGAGCTGGTTCATTGGAAAGAAACAAAATTGACAAATCTTGAGCTAGACTCAGCAAGAAAAAAAGAGATAAGGTTCAAATACATAATATCAGAAATGAAAGAGGAGTAATTACAAAGGACACCTCAGAAATACAAAAGAATATAAGAGAATACTATGAAAAGCTATCTGCCAACAAATTGGATAATCTAGAAGAAACGGATAAATTCTTAGAATCATACAACCTTCCAAAACTGGACCAAGAAGAAATAGAGAATGTGAACTGACCAACCACCAATAAGGAGATCGAAACAGCAATCAAAAACCTCCCAAAAAATAAAACTCCAGGACGAGATGGCTTCCCTGGTGAATTCTACCAAATATTCAAAGAAGACTTAATACCTATCCTTCTCAAACTGTTCCAAAAAATTGAAGAGGAGGGGAGGCTTCCTAACGCATTCTATGAAGCCAACATTATCCTGATACCAAAACCAGACAAGGACAACACAAAAAGGAAAATTACAGGCCAATATCACTGATGAGCATCAATGCAAAAATCCTCAACAAAATACTAGCAAATCAAATACAACAATACATTTAAAAAGTCATACATCATGATCAAGTGGGATTTATTCCAGGGATGCAGGGATAGTTCAACATCTGCAAATCTATCAACATGATACATCACATTAACAAAATGAAGAATAAAAAACACATGATCATCTCAATAGATGCAGAGAAAGAATTTGACAAGATACAGCATCCATTTATGGTAAAGACTCTAAACAAAATGGGCAGAGAAGAAAAATACTTCAACATATTAAAGGCCATATGTGACAAACCCACAGCAAATATCATTCTCAACAGAGAAAAACTGAAAGCTATCCCCTAAGAACAGGAAACAGACAAGGATGCCCACTTTCACCACTCTTATTTAATATATCATTGGAAATCCTAGCAAGAGCAATGAGGTGAGAAAAAGCAATAAAAGGGATCCAAATTAGAGAAGAAGAAGTAAAACTGTCATTATTTGCAGATGACATGATTTTATATATAGAAAATCCTAAAGAATCCATTAAAAAACGTTTAGAAATAATAAAAGAATACATTCAAGCCGCAGCATACAAAATCAACATACAAAAATCAGTTGCATTTCTAATCACTGACAATGAAGGAGCAGAAAGTGAAATTAAGGATACAATCCCATTTACAATTACAACAAAAAGATTAAAATACCTGGGAATAAACTTAACCAAAGAGGTGAAAGATCTGTACACCGAAAACTATAAAACATCGTTGAAAGAAGTTGAAGACACAAAGAAATTGAAAGATATTCTGTGCTCTGGGATTGGAAGAATTAGCATAATTAAAATCTCCATACTTCCTAAAGCAATCCATAGATTCAATACAATCCCTATGAAATTTCCAGCATTTTTCATAGAAATAGAACAAAGAATACTAAAATTTATATGGAACAATAAAAGGCCCCGAATAGCCAAAGCAATCCTGAGGAAAAAGAACAGAGCTGGAGGTATCACACTCCATGATTTCAAAATATACAAAAGAGAAAGGAAAGGCTCTTCAATAAATGGTGTTGGGAAAACTGGACAGCCACATGCAAAAGAATGAAAGTAGACCATTATCTTATACCATGCACAAAAATCAACTAAAAATTAATTAAATACTTGAATGTAAGACCCGAAACCATGAAACTTCTAGAAGAACACATAGGCTGTGTGCTCTTTGACATCAGTCTTAGCAGCATATTTTCAAGCGCCATGTCTGACCAAGCAAGGGGAAAAAAAGAAAAAATGAACAAATGGGACTACATTAAACGAAAAAGCTTCTGCACAGCAAAGGAAACCAGCAACAAAATGAAAAGACAACCTAACAATTGGCAGAAGAGATTTTCAAACCACATATTGGATAAGGGGTTAGTATCCAAAATATACAAAGAATTCATGTGTCAACAACAAAAAAACCAACAACCCAATTAAAAAATGGGCAAAAGATCTGAACAAAGATTTCTCCAGAGAAGATATACGGATGGCCAACAGGCACATGAAAAGATGTTCAGCATCGCTAAGTATCAGGGAAATGCAAATCAAAACTACAATGAGGTATCACCTCACTCCAGTCAGAATGGCTATAATTAACAAGACAGGAAACAAGTGTTGGAGAGGATGCGGAGGGAAGGGAACCCTCATACACTGCTGGTGGGAGTGCAAACTCGTGCAGCCACTATGGAAAGCAGTATGGAGTATCCTCAGAAAATTAAGAATAGATCTACCATATTATCGAGCTATTCCACTGCAGAGTATTTATCCAAAGAACTTGAAAATGCAAAGGCATAAAGATACATGTACCCCTATGTTCATCACAGCATTATACACAATAGCCAACACTTGCAAACAACCTAGGTGCCCATCAAGGGACGAATAGATAAAGAAGATGTGGTATATATACACAATGGAATACTACTCAGCTATAAGAAATGATGAAATCTGGCCATTTGTGACAACACAGATGGACCTTGAGGGTATCATGCTAAGTGAAATAAGTCAGAGGGAAAAAGTCAAATACTGTATGATCTTACGCCTAAGTAAAAGACAAAAACAACGACAAACAAACACATAGCAACAGAGATTGGATTGGTGGTTACCACAGGGGAAGGGAGAGGGAGGAGGGCAAAAGTGGTGATTAAGCATGTGTGTGTGGTGAGGGACTATAATTAGTTTTTGGGTGGTGAACACAATGTAATGTACACAGAATTTGATATATAGTACGATGTACACCTGAAAGCTATATAATGTTATAATCCAATGTTACTGCAATAAAAATTATTAAGTAAAAAAAAATAAAGAGAGATATTTGATGCTATTTCCCCACTAGAGTAGAACTTTACGTTGGAATCGCTGCCATAATTAATTCATCTCCAGGGCATTACTTAGGATCTTTTACAATGAGAAGGTACAACAGAACCTTGAGTCTGAGTTTACATCACCAAGGTAGAATTAGAAATACCACATATGATAAATTTGTGCTGCTTTTACACTCTTTTAAATTAGTATACTGTTTAATAATATTCTATAACATATGTGAGTCATTACTCAAAATGATTTTATTTTTGTCTTCATGCAACTGATATTTATCAAATATGCAAAGGTTAATAAGATATATTATCTAATCTTGAAGAAGTAGTAGAGGACATTAATATTAGGCAAAGTGTGATAAATCCCACCATAAAGCTTTTAAGAGACAAAAGGGTTCTGAAAGTAGAAATATCAGACTTTGGAGGAAAGATTACAAAAGAACATAGTTGGCAATATATCTTTTAAATACAAATGAGTTTTCAATAGGGAGAGGTAGAGATAGGGGAAAAAAGTCTGAAAAATTACATATTATAATAACTTGGTAAGTACATATTTATAACACCTGAATAACAAACATTTTGATAACTAAGATGTATCATTCTCCAGATATATCAAATGACACATATTTCTGACGTTATTGTGGGTTGTTAATTTTTTCTTCACTTTATACTTTTAATAAAATCTTCATTTCCATAATTATTGGCGACATCACAGGATCCTCTACAATAAACTAGTAAAATTAGAATTATGTACTGTTATACTGAGCACTAGCAGCAGTTATGATTTTATTTAAAAGTATTGTCCACTTGATATTTATCCATGAATGTGATAGACAGCCCTTTACCAATGATCCACTCTTCCTGGTAGTCATGTCCTTGTGTAATCACTTCTCCTTTGGACCTGGGGATTGGTTTGTAATAAACGGAATATAGCAAAGGAAATGGGATGTTACTTCTGATATCAGGTTATAAAGATTATAATTCCATCTTGGACCTTTTTCTCACTCTCTGTTTCACTTATTCTGAGGAAAGCCAGCCACCATCTTGTGAGCTGGCCTGTGAAAAACCCACATGACAAGGAACAGTTGTCTCTGGAAAACAGCCAGCCCTGTTAACAGCTATGTCAATGAACTTGGAAGACGACACTCTCCAAGTTGTGCCTTGAGATGGTGCCTCCCCTGCTGACACCTTGGTTAAAGTCTTGTGAGACATCTTGAGCCAGGTGTGTTCAGATTCCTAGTCCACAGAGACTGTGAGAAAATAAATAATTAGTGTGCAACACTGCTAAGTTTAGGCATAATTTGTTACACAGCAATAGGTAACTAAAACAGCATTATTTTCTCTAATAGTCCAGAACTCTTCAATCAACACTGTGACTTTACCTTGAGCATTGTCCCAGCAGTTAATTGATAAGCTAAAGCTCACTGCAATATTTTTCTTTCTAAATAAGATTTTCCTTTAATTTCAAATATGATGCTTCTTCCTACAGAAAATTATGAAAAACAAATGGAAAGTCACCCATCACTCAGAGATAATAATCACTACTGATATTCTTCTATAAAACTCTCAGATTTCCAATGTTTATGTACAAACATGTAAGTCTGTTGTGTGTGTATGTGTATTTGCATTACACGATTAATCTATTCTCTATAGGTTTTTAAAATTTTTCTTCCTCTTTAGATGCTTTATTTGTTTATTTATTTTTGAGGAAGATTATCCCTGAGCTAAAGCCTGCCACCAATCTTCCTCTTCTTCCTGAGGAAGACTGGCCCTGAGCTCACATTCATGCCCATCTTCCTCTACTTTATATGTGGGATGCCTGCCACAGCATGGCTTGCCAAGCGGTGTGCAGGTCTGCACCCAGCGTCTGAATCGGCGAACGCCTGTCTGCCAAAGTGGAACATGCAAACTTAACTGCTGCGCCACCAGGTGGGCCCCTAGATACTTTATTTATTTTTTAACTTCACTTTTATTTTAGTTTTTTGAATGTAGATACTACATTTTGTTCTGAAAGTTTCAAAACTCTTAATGCATGGTACCTGATGAATTTTCACAAAGTTTTAGTGAAAGATGTTTTAACTAAATTTATCAAGTGACCATACAGAAGAATAGAACGTTCCAACTAAAAGATGGAGCAAGGTTTTATTATTTATCTTATAAGCTATTATAAGGTGACATCCTCATAACCACTACTCTCATTAGGAAATATAACATTGCTAGCCACACCAGACCTCCTTCGTTCACCCCATTCCAAATTCCAATTCTTCTCAAACTCCAAAATGAGTACTATTTAGAGTTTTATGATAATCACTTCCTTGCTCTTTTAAATAATTTTATCTTTTATGTGCTCCCCTAAACATTATGCTTTCTTCTTAAAGTTTAAAGTAAACTAAAATATACACAAAACCAAAAAAGAATAAAAAGTAGCTCAAAAGAAATAGAAGGCAAAAAGGGAGAAATTTTTAAAAATCAAAATAACGTGAAGCAAAAGATAATGATTCTACAGAAAATAAATATTGAAGATAAAATAAAAAATATGAACAATAAGAGTTTTTGGAGAAGAATGTAAGAATAAGAGAACAGGAAAAAGTGATGCAAACTATGCTTCTTGAAAACTTTGCTATACAAACAAAAAAATGTTTGAAACTATATATTGAAAGAACTCAGTATAGTCCTGAAGATATTCCATTGAAATTATGCAACAGTAACAAAGAATGAAAAAGAAAAAGAAAAAAATCCCTAGGCTGTGTAAGCAAAGAACAGAGGTAGACAATTCCTTTATCATTATACAGCTTGGTAGTAACACTGATACCCAAGACATTAGAGTAAAATTTTAGAATACGAGAAAAGAAGCTAAAGATTTTATATCCAGCAAAGCTGACTTTTAGCTATAAAGGGCACATGGAAATTATTTTCAACATTAAGAATTTGGAGTATTGCTCCTATGAGCCCTTCATGAGGAATTTACTAGAAAATAAGCTTTATAACTTTAGTATTTAAAAAATTAAGATGAATGTATTTCATCTGCATACACTACTATTTTTTTCTGAAATCTATTTTTACAGTAGAATTACTGAGTTAAAGGGTAGACCCATTTTAAATTTTGATACTCGTTACCAGATTGTTTTCCACAAACATTGCAATAATTTGAAGTTTTACTAAAACTTCCCATTTTCTAAAAAGCCTGCCAATTCTGAGTATTAATAATGTTCTTAAGGTTTGTAAATCTGACAAACACAAACTTATATTTTTATTTTGCATTATTTTGATTTAAAGGTGTAAATTTGGTGGGAGGCATTTATAGTTCTTGGTAAAATGCCTATTCATTTTCATTCTCTTTGCTCATTTCTTGTCAAGAATTTTTGTCCTTTTTCTCTGGAAAAGCTATGTTTGCTTTAACAATAGCGACACTCTTGTCAAAAAATTTTTTTGTCAAGCCCAGCCCGGTGGCATAGTGGTTCCCTGCTTTGGCAGCCCCGGTTTGTAGGTCTGGATCCTGGGCACAGACCTAGCACTGCTTATCAAGCGATGCTGTGGTGGTATCCCACATACAAAACAGAGTCAGATCAGCACAGATATTAGCTCAGGGCCAATCTTTCTCATCAAAAAAAAAAAAAAAAAAACCAAGCAAAACACATTTTTGTCACATGAGATTCAATATCATCCTAGTTTGTAAATTCATTCATGTTTCATTTCTTTAATGACATTCTAAATACGCATGCAACCCATTATGTCAATCTTTTCCCTTCTAATTATTGGCTTGGATGTCAAGCTTAGCAATTACTTCCTTACTTCAAAGTCATGAAAAAGTCTGCATTTAACTTTTCTTTAATATTTTAATGTATCTGTATATGATTTAACATTTCAAAATTAATTGATCACCACTACATACTTGCAAACATTATGAACAAGCCCTCTCTCTCCTCTTATATGTGTGTATGTATGTTGTAGATACATATATTGTTAACATTGTGTTTGAGAAGGTCTTGGAAAGGAGAGACTGGTTATCATTGGTTGTTTTTCAGATTTAACTAAGTTTCAAATTATGTTGATTATGTTGTTCATTACACATGCATCTCAAGAATACTAGAGGAGAACAAGGAAGAACTGAAAGTTAACATGTAGACTACCAGAGCCATCGTAGAATAAATTAATGCAACTATTCATTATATTTTGTTAAAATATGAAAAATCAGGCAAAAATGTAAATTAGAAGGGATGCCAGGAAAATAGGCATAAAGGGATGTGTCCAAGGCACAACTAGATGCATGTAACTCTAGTTACAAAAATCAGTTAAAATTTAATGTGTTTAGGGGCCTGCCCCATGTCATAGTGGTTAAGTTCAGCATGCTCTGCTTTGGGGGCCCAGGTTTGTGGATTCAGATGCTGGACACGGATGTACACTACTCGTCAGCCATGCTGTGGCGGTGACCCACATAGAAAAGAGAGGAAGATGGGCACAGATGTTAGCTCAGGGCAAATTTTCCTCAAGGAAGAAAAAAGAGGAAGTTTGGCAACAGATGTTAGCTCAGGGAGAATCTTCCTCAAGAAAAAAAGATGTAGTGTGCTTAGTTTCATAAAAGAAATTGAATTCATCAAGAGAGAACAATAAATATTCTAGCAGAACAGTTAAGACTGCTTAATGAGAAGATATTTAAGTCAAAAGTGGATACAATTGCACAATATAAAGTATGCATTTTCCTATATCAAGTTCTAGGGAATAAGAGGGACCAAAAATATTTCCTGATAGGGATTTTTCAAAGAGGACAAAGCAGTACTGAAATTAACCTTTTACCTGGCAGTACTTTAAAAACTAAAAAGAAAATGACTAAAGATTCTCAAAACTGTAATTATCTATAACTTTGAGTCTTCAACACTTTACTTACTATCAAAAAGAAAACAATAGAATAGAAAACAGATCATGTCAAAAAGAAGGAATAACATTTCATTATGATGATTCTATGTGATTTAACCATTAGTCAGATATAGAAGAAAATATCTGGGTTCTTTTTAATTAGATAGTAAGTGGAAAGGGCATGAAATTGCAAGCTAATAGTAAGAATGATATAACCACCCAAACAGCTACTAATTAATATGCACTTACTCACACCAAATACTGTGCTAAGCACTTTACACACATTATGTTATTTAATCCTCATAGGAATTAATGAGGCAGTATATAAAACTGAGAAACTTTAAAAGGCTGGATGCTTTACTAAGGAGTTCAGTGGGAAGCAGTATAATGATTTACTCTAAAAGTTAAAACATTAACTATAACCAAGAAATTAATTCAATAACTTTTCCTTAACCCTTTCCAGTAAATAGAAAGTGAGTTATCAAAAATATTGCATGAAAGCCAGAACTCTCGATGAGTTTCAGAAACAAGCAGACATTTTCTTATGGGGCTGGAGGGTTGAAAAATACAGTGCCAATGACAAATGAGAGCAATGGAGTTGAGATAAAATTAATGAGGACGGGCTGGCTTCAGGCCCTTTCCTGTCCGCATTTCCTTTGACTGGTGTCATCATGACCTATCCCAAAGATAGCACAATCTTATCAAAAAGTCTACTCATTTCCTATTTCCATGGATACATAGTAGACTACCGGAGTCTTTTTTAGTTGCTAGTCTGAAACTCCACTAAAACCTTTCATGAATGCTGATGCTGAAATTTTGAAAAGATAGGAGATTGACTTTAAGCTATTAAATAATTTGGTTTAGCTTCACTGAAGCAAAAATATAAGAGCTCTAAAGTTCCATGTGGGTTTGTTCACTTCTATCTTGACATCGTACAGAAATATGATCGAAAACTCTGTTTGGAGGTTATTGTGCCCAGGGAACATATTAGTTGACCTACAAAAGTTTCTTCCAGCACTCTGTGATTTTTGATAACAGAGATTTGACAAGTATGTGGCTGAATTCATTAATAGGCTCAGAAAATATTTATTAGCCCCTATTTGAGCAAGAGTGTTTTGGTGCTGTAGGGCAAGCAAACACAATGTACATGACAAGCGCATTGTCAGTGTGCCCTTCTGGAAATCATGTAAGTGTTGGGTGTCATTGATCAGCGATGTCA
Source organism: Equus przewalskii (assembly GCF_037783145.1). Lineage (NCBI taxonomy): Eukaryota > Metazoa > Chordata > Mammalia > Perissodactyla > Equidae > Equus > Equus przewalskii. Next base: position 22,820,045 of record NC_091847.1, on the reverse strand, counting down.
AGAAAATATTACTTCTGGGTAGCACTTCAAATGAATGAAATATGATGTAAGTTTTAGTTTGAAAATCTTTTCTCTGGATCATTCACTTTCTCTAGGGCAAAAGTATTCTAGCTCTTGCCTAGGTCTGCTGGGGTGGGGATTGTAATTTGCCTGGATGGCATCTTCCTTGAAGGTAGTGGCAGATGTTGCTGAGAGTCCACAGTTCTTAATGCATGCTTTCACAAAATTCCTTTTTTCGGCCCCTGTCTCCCCTCTTCCTTCCCCTATGCTTGGGACCTCAAGTCTCTTTGCTTCGTCTGCTTTACAGAGTAAAACATCCTGCCTCCTGTAGCATTAATGAAGAGTAGCTGTCATCTCATGCATGTGGTAGGGAAGGGTCCTGGAGGGCCAAATACACTGTACATAGATGCTCTTGCAAGCCCTGCTCCTCACCTTCTGCTTTCATGTTCTGCGATGACTCCATGTTCTGAGACCCTCAGCTGATCCGCAGAGCTCCTGGAGTTTGGATAAAATTAATGAGGCTGGCTTTGCTTCAGGCCGTTTCCTGTCCGCATTTCCCTTCACCTGTGTCATTATGACCTGTCCCAAAGATAGCATAATCTTTTCAAAAAGTCTACTCATTTCCTATTTCCATAGATACACAGTAGACTATGAAGGTGTTTGCCTCTGTAGGTAGGTGGATTCATTTCCTCAATTCTATGAGCAGTTAGCACTTTTTCATCTTCTTTCTAAAGTTTGGCTAAAAACTTTCATCCACTGTTGCTTCCCGCCCCCCAGTCTTGCCATCCTATTGGGTTAATATCTTAATTTACTTCTGTTTTTTTTCTGTCATTTCCTGGGGGAGGGAGATAATATCAATATACTTCATTTAACTAGTAGTCTATATATAATCAGTATTTAGCAATTTCTATGAATAGTAGATAACTGAGGAATTTTGCAACAGGCTGTCTTTCTACCTTAGTCAGGAACTAGGAAAAGCTTTTTCATCCCGCCTCTTTCTTTCTTCCCCCACAACAAACAAATTGGTTTTCTTCTTGCTTTTTTATTTGTTTTCTCTATTGTAATCAACATTCTGTTCGTGCAGAGAGTTAGCTCTTACTCTCTTTTGTGGAAAGTAGAAATTCCTTGTTGAGGATGAAATGAATATAGACTCTGCCCCACTGGCTGGAAATAAAGCAGTCATGGTGCTTCCTGTGAAGAACTGTTGTAGGTAGGACTTCACCCCTCAATCTCCACATCTGCACACAAAGAGGTCAGTGTATGTCTTCCTAATTATCTCATGACACTATCCTGTTATTAGTGTGTGTGTGTGTGTGTGTGTGTATGTGCACATGCACACACTTGTGCTGAATACATCACATAGCACAGGCTACAGGTCACTCTTACATTTCACAGATGGAGGTAGGAAAAATGAAAGGCTAGGAATCAATAGAAAAAAGTAGATCTGTTTTGTCCTTCCGCCTGTCACCAGCAGGCATGTAATAGACTAAACTCTGATTCACTCAGACATCTGGGGTGCCAGTCCTCGGGGTACAAGGTACATGAAGATTATAGTTAAGGATTATTAGGCAGAAAACACTTTCCATCTCAGGAGGCTGAGATAACAAATCAGTTGGGGTTGCTTCAGGACTTGGTCAGCATTAGGAGCACAGCAGACATTGATCCCAGTCTCAGATCATAGGTGCTTTCAAGAAATAATAAAGAGATCAAGGTGGACTTTGGGACCAGATATGCCATATTAAATCTTGGAGAATAAGGTATCTCAAACAATACAAAGCTAAGACTCTGGGACCATTCTCTAAAAGTACCATGGCAGTAAGTGTCATCTGAGGAAGAAATCTCTAAAAAGGTGCAATTGTGTAGTGTGGTTAAGTACATTGCCTACTTCCAAATCCAAACTGTATAATGTAGTGGATCAGACAATACATAGTTCTTGATTTGTAGCTCAGGTTGCATGGTTACCACGTCTTCCATGGACAGCCGGTCTCCACAAGTGCCAGGGACCAGGCCATGAGATGCTCCCAAATGGAGAAGAGTTTCAGCAGAGAGAGAATTGCATTAGTTTCCTGGCTCATAAGGGTCAAGTGACAGGGCATCTTGTACCATAGCCTTTACTCACTTACTATTGAGCCCTCCCTCGATCTGGGCTCCAGTCAGAACTAGGGGTCTTTTGAGTTGTATACTCAAATATAGCTGCATCTAAATACCAAAATGGCCCACTTCTTTATAGGGTGTGTGCTGCGAGCTGCAGCAGCCAGTCTCACTTTAGAGAGAATATCCCTGCATTCCTCAGACCAATGGACTACTAGAAATTTCACTGATATGACTGGGCCCTGAATTTTCACAGGATTTAATTCCCTTTGGCAGGTAAGTCTCTTAATATGGCACCTAAGATACTGGCTACTTACTTTCTCTCAACCCAATTAATATAATGTCATTTATTTAAATGATAAACCTGATGTTCTGTGGGACATCAAGATATTAAGATTCTTCTGGAAAATTGTATTACAGGGAACAGAAAAACTGACATAGTAGTTCAGAGGCAGGACATTGAAAGTGAAATGCTCTCTCCATTTTGTAAGGCACATTGCTTCCAATAGTCTTTGCTAATTACAATCAAGAAACAAAAGAATCTCCCAGGTCAATTGATGATGAGTGAATTGATCCAGTAAAGATAGCATATCTTGAATGGCAATTCTATTTGGCCTCCCCATGTGATTAAGTATTCAGTAATACATGTTTTTTCTTCAAAATCCATGAAGAATTCTTGCATTTTTGCATGATGCAAGGAAAGATAAGTGAGGTGTGATGAGAATCAACACCCTGAATCCTTCAAGGATTTTGTGGTTCCTTAATGTCAAATCCCATGACATGAGGTAGGCATTGCTTTTCTAGTTTAGTGGTGTGAGGGAATGAAATGGAAGTGCAAGGTATAGTTCCAAGGGCTTATGGCTTCTCCTAACAAAATATCTCTCAGTAATATGGGAATTTCTTGGTAGCCAAGAATGTCTACCTTGAGTATACGATATGTTATCTGATCTACATAATCCCTCTGACCAATTGCTATTTTGATTTTTCAAATATTAATAATTCATAAGCAATATCTAAAAAAAGACTTTTTACTGGATATTTACATTTTCTTGCATTATAGTCTCTCTGGTGAAAGGATGACATAACCTTCTGGGGAAGATTTCTGGCAGAAATTGTGGCTGCATTCTTCAAGTTCACCTACCCTCTCCCTCGGTCAATAGGTTCTAGTTCTAATAACTGTTTTAGATGTGGGAACCAGGTGGGAGGCTCAGATTCCCACTGTGATAACTAGAGCCGAGTTTCTGCGTCCAGTCAGAGAAACTTTTCTTATGACACGTATCAAGCAATGCCTCAGAAAGCTACCCATCTATTTCATTTCATGTGATCCACAGCATCATAAAGACTAAGTAATAATCCCGTAATCTTGAATTAAAAATATCAATATGAACTCATAATATATTGTATATTTTAAAATTACATATTTTTTAGCTCTTTCTATGAACAGGCCTGGAAACAAAATAACAATGAGCATCTTCTGTAACCAAATTGATGTCCCTGAGTAGTATTTCTAACTAAAAGGAAACAGAGATCCTTAGCAATTCTTAATTCCATGACTAAAGCAGAAAATACACACAATTAACTTTGTGATATCATCCATTGTTATTATTATTATTATTATTATTTTGCTTATATAATTAACATCAATGCACTGTTGTCCTGCAGTTGCACCTGCTTACCAAAATGTCTCTACACTGGAGAAATCCCACTATATATTTTCCTTGAGAATAAAATTCCCTTCAATCATGTAAAATATCTTGATTCCCAAAGACTTCAAAATAATTACGCATTTGCTCTATCACAAAATACACATACAGCTGACTCTGAATAACAAAGATGATGTTATCAATACTATCAACAACATGATTTAGGAAAATAGTTTACAGCTGTTTTTTGCAGATTGTTTTTAAATCTCTGTTATTTTAGTTTATCAGAGGATTATTTGTTTAATTCTACTTTAACTTTTATAAATTGCTTTTTAAAATTTAATTTTCTTTTACAATTATGTATAGTATTTACATAGGTTCAAAATCACTTCTAAAGCAAAAATCAACAAATTAAATCTCTTGAAGGAATCTGCAGTCTTTAGAGAAATGATTCTATCTCTGACCATTCGACCCCATTGCCATCAACCCATATGTAAATATAATTATTTTTCATTACTTAATGTTTTATCCTCCCATATTTTTTGACTTTTTTAATGTATAACATACATATTCCAAAAATGTCATGTCTTAGGGTACAATTTTTGAAATTTTGACAAGTAGAGTTGTGTAATCACAACAGTGAAGATATAGTAACCCCACCTGAATTACCCCATGCTCCATAGTCAAACCCACAGCTATCTCCCGCCTCTCTCAACTACTAACTTGTTTTATGTCTCTGTAGCTTTGCTTTTTTCAGAATGCCATAGAAATGTAACCATGTAGTATGCAGCCTAATGGAGCAGGTTTCTTTCAGTTATTAGAATGCATTTGATATTAATTGTTGCCATGTATATCAGTAGCACATTTTTTATTGTTTTGTGGCATTCCATTATAGAGATGCACCACCATTTATTTTCTTTAATCCATTCACCAGTTGAGGGGTCTTCAGATTATTTCCAGTTTTCCAACTTTCATTGCTAATTATAGTAATACGTTAATTTTTGTAAATTGTCCTTGTATCCTGCAACCTTGCTCAATTTGTTAATTAGTTTTAATAGCTTTTTTTGTAGATTCTTTAAGATTTTCTGTATAGATAATCATGCTGTCTGTTCATGAGGGAAATTTATCTGTAGTTTTCTTTTCCTGTAACATATATATATATATATATATATATATATATATATATATACATATAAACAAGTACACCTATAAATGTATTCTCTCTTACTTAAGATATGGCATCTTACATTTTTTCCTCATGCTCTATCAAAAACAAAATAAAACAAAACCTATAATATATCCTGAAAATCACTCTTGATAGTTGTATGGAGAGATATTTCCTTTGTCCTTTTATTGGATGTTGGGCCTCCAATGATTGGGTGTGCATCATTTATTCAACCCTTCCTTGATGAACATTTAGGTTGTCCCCAGTCTTTTGTTGTTATATAGAGAATTGCAATGCATAGATTGTGCATGTATCTTTTCATGTTTTTATTAATGCGACTTTGGGGCAGATTTCTAAAAGTGGATAGCTGGATTAAATGTATATGTGATTTTGTTAGTTATTGTCATGTTATTCTCCCCATGTGTTGAGATATTTTGCGTGCCCACTAACAATATATGCAACTTTTGGTTTCAGAGATTCTTCAAGAGAACACTCCATTACATCTACAGGATTTTGTCGCTCTCATAGATGGGATATTGTATTTCGATGCAGTTTTTATTTTTGAATTATTTTATTAAGCATAATAGATATATAGATAGGCCCACAATCTTCAGTGCACAATCTGTGAATCTATAAGCCTACTAAATGTAACTATAGAATACTCCCAAACTCTAGAAGCACCTTTCCTATGTCCCACTTCTCCAGAGATAACCACTATTTGGACTCGTATTGGCCTTTTGGATAGTCTCTTTTCATGAAATTACTGTGCAAGTCTTTCATTATTTATGTTGTTGCTCTTTCCCTTACCGCTTTGCACAAGTTGTCCATATATTCTGAAAAGTATTATCTTTTCAGTATTATCTGTAAATACCTTCTTTCAGTTTTCTGTATCAATGTCAACTCTTTTAATGGGATCTTTTGATGAACAGAAGCTATTAATTTGATCAATTCATAAGTTTATTTGCTACATTTGTTGATCTTCTTGAGGCATTGGATTTATAAAGATTCAAATGTTCTATTGCTGCCACTCTATCTTGCCTAATAATTTTTCTTCATTGGGTTTTAAGCATATCTTATCTAAAGGCATTATAAAGCAAATATGTCATTAAAATCTCCTCCTCCACAATTTCACTATTTCTCTAGTAATTAGCCTATTGAATTTTTAATATGACATCACTCATATTTTGATACTTAATCATTGCCTATTTTTAATGAAGGAGTAGAAAACGCTGTATCTACAAAGTGTCATTCCTTCAGGAGAAATGAGGAGAAAGAACAAATCCTGAATAGAGCATCTAAAAATTGTTGGATAATTCATGACATCACCTTATTTTAATTGCACATTACACATTATATGGCACTCACTTCAAGCTAAATCATGATGAACATTTTCACACATGAAAAGGAGCTATAATAGCAAAATCTCATTTTATACATCGATAATTTGAGAAGTGTCATCTGATTAGACTTGCAGAGTGAACAACAAGGACCCAAGTTTCCAGCTTCTCTATAACATCCATAATTCTCTGCACATTAACATTTTAAATTCATCAGAATCCCAGCATGCTTGTCACCTGTGTATAACACTTTCCTTTAAAATTAGAATAAGTGTATGGCACTTTCCTTTAAAATTGTAACAACAATAGAAACAAATTGATAGATGTACAGGAAAGGGGGAGAGATGCTTGTCGGATCAACATGCAAATCCCCTGCCAAAGAAGATTAAGCACTTTTTTCACATTCATGAGTTCCTTTCATCAGGCTCCTACAAGCCCTTCTCACACTTGCATGTGACTGGGACTACTTCCTGGCTGCTTGAACAGTTGGAAATTCAGGACCATCTTCCAAATGTATAATCAACAGTAGCATAGGGTAGTTCTGAGAGGTGACATAAGTAACTTTGGATATCATCTCCAATTGTTCATTAAACCATTCATAAAAAACATTGATTCAAGGTTTACCATGGGCCAGACTCAGTTCTAGGCACAGAAAGACAGTGGAGAACAGTGCTAGTAGGTTCTCTTCTCATGTGGGGCCGATATTCCAATGTCAAATCATCCATCAAAAATCATCCCTTTCTATAGACATAAGGTGCATGGTAGGAAATGAAAACTAGTGAGTGAACTCCCAATGAACAGTTTACATGGCCAGGTACAGGACTAATTCTCCTACAAAGTTGTGTTAGGAATGCAACATGTAAGGAAAGTAATTTAAAGCAAATCTCAATTTTGCTTTATGTAGTGTGACTAAAATGGGCCTCATTCTCCTACAAGAAAACAAAACAAGTTACTAGCGCTTGACGAAATAGGTGTACTAGTCAGACTGTTTAATCTAGTGGCACTCTTTCAGTGTCAGGTTACATCCCCCAGCCCAATTCTTCATGAAATAGATAATGGGGTCATCTCTATAACCAAAGGCGTAATGATGACTCATTGTTTTTTGAATTTATGCAGCTTTTTCCCTGTAATTTATAATAAATTAGAAGTATAAGTGATTCTATTTTAAGAGGTAATAACGAAAATACATTGGTGGTCTTTTACTTGGTACCAAAGTTCTTGATGAAACTAAACAAACCAACCAACAACAAAACAACCAAGAACTACCTCTCCCCTCCAACAAAGCTAACAAATTAAAAAGAGTTTTACTAAAACCAATGTGAAATAGGATGCTTGGCCCAGAAACAAGTCAACTTGCTTTTCAATGACGACAGGTAATAACTAAGTTTGGGAATAGTCTCTACGTATTCTCTCTCTCTCAAAATTCAAATGTTTCTTAACTTATAAAATGTGTAAATGGCTAAATATGTAGGAAGTTTTCAGAAATAGAATAGTTAATTTCTTACTCATTTCTTGAACCAAAAATCTTTCAATACTACAGCAGTTTTTGAAGAATAAGTAGAATATTGATTAAAATATTTATTAAATAAATTGAGTATTATTTTTTAAATTGAATTTGTACTAATCCCAACTGATATTTTTCTCTTTTTCCTTATTCTCTCTATTCTACTTCCTGCACTGATTGAATTTCTTCTCTCAAAGCTCAGGAATAGAAGCCAATAAGTCAAGAGATGTCTTTATATCCCATACTGAATATGCTTTGACATTGGACGCCTGTTAATAAGTGGCAGTGATAGTCACTTAGGCATCTCTTGAGTATAGCTGCCGTGGTGCCTTGCTAGGGAAGACCCAGAGAAAAGTGACCTTTCTGTCCAGTTTCCTATGGCCTGGCTCTCACTTAGTAGGCTATGAAGTATGAATTAACTTACAAAATGTGAAGTGGGGAGGACAGATGACTCTGAGGGCAGATTGATTGACTGATAAAGGAGGAATTCTGACACCACTTAGGGAAGAAATTGAAGAAGTGTCGACATCCAGTATCATGGTCTGGTAATAGGCACAAAAGGCTAAAAACTTTTTCTGTTCAAAAGGAAGGCAAGGATTCAGTCATTCAAGAAGTGTCATCAGTTTATTAAATAGCATTGCTGTCTTAATATACAGGCATTTTAAGATTTAAAAAAATAAAGAATTCTGTCAGAAGCTCGACATACCGAAGACTTCAACATTATACTTTTGCTCATAGCTACTTTTCTTAAAACATTATTTTGCTGCAATGTTTAAGTGGAAAAGAGTTTAGAAACCTAATTGTTGACTTTTATCAGATTAAGCAGATTATCTGCTTTGTTTTGGTGTGCCTGGTTGCTAGAGTGGAAGCAACATTCTTTTGTGGTTTTCTGCATCCTAAGAAGAAACAGAGTCTTCCTGTGGCTTGCCTAGGGGTACCTTGTGAATAGTGTGGTTCCTGGGGCACCAGAGGGCTTTCCCCAATGTGAGTGTTCCACCTTTAGCTCTCGGGAGCCCCTGCAGGCCTGTGCTTCAGGTGGGGCTACTTCTCACACACCTGTCCCATTGTCAGCAGCAGTCTGCTCTTGCTGGTTACTAGGGGCTAGGCTCATACGGGCTGGGGGTTGGGGGTCTTGATTCTCCTGGTCCAGCCTGATTTTTAATGTCTTTTTTTAAGGTAATGGGACTTATAATTTGTATAGTTTTTTTAAAAAAGAAAAGGATCCCAAGGGTCTATGAACAAAATTGAAGGGACTGAAAAGCTTATAGAATTCATACTTTATAAAATGAAAAAGTAGAGAAAATAATAAATAGAAACCTCCCCAAAAAGTTAACTAAGCATAGAAGAGACACAAGAATATCTAGTGAGAAGTCAAAATACAATTAGGAGACATATGGGAAACTATTAAAAATTTCTCTATATGTCTCTATCGATGAAATAGAAAATTGTCAATTTTTAAGAAATTATTTATTTTATGAGTTTAATGTTAAGAACTTTTGAAAAAAATTTCCATCGAAAACACATTTTATACTCAGTCTAGTTAGAAATTAATTTGGAAATAACCTTATTTCAAATAAAAATTCAACAAGAAAGATTAAGTTGTCAATCATCCATTCTTTAATGTCAGTGAGTTAACTATTTAATGAGATTCACTTATTCTGGTAGGAAGCTCCAACTTCATCAAAAGGGTGGAAAATTTGGTGGAAGAAGAGTAGAAATGAGAATAGAAGAAAAAGGGCAATGCTGGTGCCTAGAAACATGAGAGTTGTAGGCAAGAACATCATTTTGCCAGAGTGGCGCCCGGATGGGCTTTTTGTAGCTGCAGAATGGAACGTGGATATTTGGGTTTTAGGGTGAAAGAGAGGGAGCTTCAGGCAGCAGAGAAAGCACAAAGTATGGAACATGGAAAATAACTGAGATATGATTCACTAATTTAATACTTACACTGGGCTGACTATGCCATGAGGTATTTCTCACACAATAGTTTACATATGTCTACCTGTAAAAAGAAAATCATTTCTTTTTTTTTTAAAGGTTTTATTTTTTTTCCTTTTTCTCCCCAAAGCCCCCCGGTACATAGTTGTATATTCTTCGTTGTGGGTCCTTCTAGTTGTGGCATGTGGGACACTGCCTCAGCGTGGTTTGATGAGCAGTGCCATGTCCGCGCCCAGGATTCGAACCAACGAAACACTGGGCCGCCTGCAGCAGAGCACGTGAACTTAACCACTCAGCCACGGGGACAGCCCAAAAAGAAAATCATTTCAGTTGTGGTCTCCTCAAGTGGAAAAATGTGTGAGACAGCGAAAAGTGACTTAAAGAGAAGTCAAAAATTTTTTTGAAATACTGAAAACCAGAATTTGGAATAGAAGTCAAATCGAATGAATAATTTAGCAAAGCAAAGTGCTCTTCCTGGCTACAAGTTTAGCCAGTACAAAAATATCTTAATAAAACTTGATAAAGTCTGTCAACAAATCAATATCTTTTCAGTTATATGTGATTCTAAAAAACTTTGAAATAGCTGTTTTTTTTTTTTCTATCTGAATGTAGCTTTGGATCAAAAGTCCTCAGAAGGCAAGGTTCAGATCGGTTAAAATACCTTGGGATACGGTGTTTATGGTGCTTCATTTAGATTAAATTTTGTGACAAGCTATTCTTGCTATTCTGATTATGACACTTACATGGGTCTCACAAAGACATGATTTCCAACTTCAAGAACAGTCTATTTGTTTAAAAATTTTACCATGACAGGAAGTCGCAGAGAAAAGGCCTGTCTGCCTTTGAACAAATGTTATTCTGTTGATTTGTTAGCCTTTGGACAAGTGCTATTCTGTTAATTTGTTAGGACGTAGCAAGTGCCTGATGCCTAGCAGGCTCTCCATCTTTTCTTCCTGATGACGCAAGGTCTAGCTACCTGCAGCCCAAGGATAGTGACTGGAACACACTTACTGTTTAATAGTCAATGAAAATTCTCTTTCATATTTTTCCCTCCAGCTAAAATGCATATACGGCATTGCCACATTTCCAAAAACAAAATTAGATGCATGTTTATTTTTAAAATCTTTAAGAAACAACTCCATCTTTCGTCTCTACAAGAGATCAAATAAATCATAAAGCAAGCCTTAAAAACAGTTCTATCCAAAGTGTATACACACAATCAATATTTTTAATGTTCACTTAACTTTTATGCAAAGTGCCAGAGAAGACATCTGGTTCCTTTGCAAGGGCATCCATGTCTCCCTCCCCATTCGACCTTCCCCTTGCCAAACTCTAATCCCAAACAAAAAGTTTTCAAATTTCTCGAGGGCCACAGCTGGATACAAAATTCTGTTGAGCATTAAAATGACAAACCACATCTCTCCTATTCATTGATGGGTGCTTATGCTGAGTGGTAAAAATTTTGGCATAATTAAATATGTCATAAATGGATTCACTTTGCAATGTGTTGACCAGCTTAACTTTTTCACCCCAGCTAGATTTATCAAAATTTTGTTTAATATCTGAATGTTCTTCATTGTCTTTTCTGATGTTAAAGCAGCAACATATGGTGCTTTGCAACAAAAGATAATTAGAATTTTGTCTTGCCTGCTTTTAATGCTCTAGTTTGTAAAAGAAAATTGTTGTTAGTGGAATTTACAAATAATAGAGTACTATAAGAATGAGAAAAATTATTAAGTAAATCATCAATTTAGCACCATCATATGCACATTTCTAACTTTTCAAGTTAAGGAGCCCACTCCTAAGAATAAATAGAAATGTTCTGAATACTATTTTTAGCATATTGAAAATAAATCCAGAATGTCTCTTTTCCTCCTACACCCAAGCAAAAGGAAAAACCCTTTCATTCTAAAACGCTTGGAAGCCATTTGATAATGTCAAGTTCTCTGTCGTCCTTTGCAAAGACTTTATGTTAAGGCAATATATGTTAATGAAATCATGGCACTTGAAAATTCTTGCTGAGAGATCTAGAGTTTTATTAATAATTTCAGTTCTTGGACATTTTTGGGCCTCTTATTTCCCTTCATCATTTTGGAACGCCAAATATGACTACCTATGTTGTGAAAATGATAGTTGCATCATGAATTTTAACTCCAATGAGAAGTGTAGTGCTTAGCAAATAGTAGGAACTCAATAAGGAACTGATAAATGGGTTAACAAAGGACTTAGATTATTTTCATAAAGTTTTTTTTATTAGTGTAACTGAATAATCAGGCTTAAGGGTTGAGTGGATTTTAACTCTAAGAAAAGACCATGGTGCACCTCAGTCCCTCTCCTTCTGTCTTGATTTTTCTTGACTGCTTTCTCTTTGCTATTTCTATTCTTTAGGGTCATTTCTGAGAGACTTTGACACAAAGTCCCTGCCCTGTGTTTTTTCCTGTTTATTCTGCTTGCTTGTATTGCTATGACAGTGTGTGATCCCGGTCATGACCTAGCATCTTGGCTTCTGCTTTAAGAAATCACGAGTCTGGAATTACGCCTCTGTTGTTCTAGATTTCAGTTGCATCGGTATTTAGTTCGATTTTGCATTTCCAATCTTACACCACTTCTGCATTGCCAAACCAACAATTATTGCCATGGCCTCAACTAGTCAGGTTTGAAATCTCCTCCACGAGAAAAGAGATAATTATAATCATCATATGAGTTTCACTTCATTTTTAATTTCCAAATTAATTTGAAAGTGGAGAAGAAGGCATTAGGCCCCACCTCCCCTAACCATACTCCTCCCCACTTTGCAATTTCTACTGCGGAACATCATGAACTGACCAGAACAACATGATCTTTATTTTTTCATTCCTCATAAATACATGTTTTTATTCAGCGAAGATTTAAAAAAGTAGCAAACTAGTTCTAGAGGGGAGGTACCAGGAAGCTAATGAGGCCTAAAACTTGTGTGCCCTCACCTGCACAGGCCCTTCAAAGGCATAGGAAGGAGCGCTAGCAATCTGCTTACATGATCCTGTGTTTCTGCCAAACCTCAATCAAGTCCACAGCCTCTTGCTGTTCAGTGTCTCTGTAGTTGCTCTTCTTGTGTGCAGGGATGTTAGAATGGTTGTGGGCATTCTGGAGGATCAGCTGTGGGGAAGCTGCAGAGGGATATGATTATTTTGAGTCTACTGACATATATCATGGTTTGTAGTCACTTCTGCGTTTCCTTAAGTCTATCGTTAGCATCTCCTGTGTAGGAGTAACTTTTAGGAATGCCCCTTCTGACTGCTGCACTGATTCTCCTGGAGTTATGAAATGAAAGTTCAGATCAAGTGGTCTTATTGCAAAATTACGTTGTCCAGTGGCATCTGCCAGTGGAAAGATGTGAATAATGAAGAGGTAAAGAAATTGAAACACATAGAGGCAGAAGCCAGTCTGTGGAAAATTTTTCCAATAACCAGACATAGAGTTATAAGCAGAGAATTTGGTTTTCATTTATACTTGGTCAGTAAAAGTTCATCCATGTCAAATATATAATTGATAATGGAGTATACAGTTATCACTCCAGACATTGTCCCACTTTTTGATGGAAATCACACAATACAGAATTTATTAAATTTTCTGTGAATATAGCCCACAACTTTGTATTAGTACTACAAACACTGAATAGTTCTCTGTGTTAGACTATGTTTTTATAGTCTAACATTCCATAAAAAAGTAGTCAAGCATGCTAGAAGAAAGAATAAATCGTCTTTCTACTTATATGAAGAGGCAAAGAGTATGAGCCAAAACATGTAGGAATAAAGTATTATAAAGGCATGTCTATCAGTTAACTTAAAAATGTTGTCATTTTTCCAAAATTCTTAATATTTGTGGTATTCGTCATATTTTTAAAAATTTGCAATTTGTTGTGATTTATTTTACAATCTGTATAGACAAATATTCCTTTTCATACTTAATTTTTTATATATAATTTTTCATTCATTTTCTTAAAGAAGCCTCTCCAAATTGGCTAAATAAAAGCTAGATATGCCTTAGGTGGGGGTTATTTATGATGTTCTCCTATTCCTCTAAAACAATTGTTTTAAGCAATTTAATAGGAAAAAATATTTTACAATTATAAATAATAGTAACAAGGGACCAAATAATAAGTGCTACTTAAGAACTATCATCAGTAAGTGTATATAGTTACAAGCGAGGGATTTGCATTGACATATTAATGATGAGGAAAAGCCTCAAAGAAGAGGCAATGTTCCAAGGATGTAATTTGGATATGTAGATAATTAGTGATGGGATGTTAATGAAATTAATAGTTTAGGTCAATTTTCAAGTTTTCTTCTCACTCGCCTACTCAGAATTGAAGCCAAGAGACCCCAGGTCCTAGTCTACCACTGTGTACAAAATATTGAGACCAGAGCATTAAAGTTAAATTAACAAGCTCTTTTGTCAACATTTTGGTTGTCTGCCCACATTCTTTCCCCCGCCTCCATCTTCTTATACCTATACTCACGAGAGTGCAGCCAACTCTCAAAAGTCTGACACCAGGATCAGGCCGCAGTTGAGTGGTTGAAGGGTGAGAATATGACTCAATAATGGCCAGGCTAAGTCTCCCACCAATTTGTAATTGGAGTTGGAAATTTCAGAGTGATCCTGACGAAACCCTGAACCTCAGAAGTCTTGGAAGCCCTGTTGCAATCATGTGGATTAAGTAGCAGAAGAGTCTTAGGGAGATAGAATAAAAGTAACAAAAAGGAAAGAAACAAAGAAGACAGGAGAGACTTCCTAAATTCTTTCAATCTTTTCTTATACCCTATTTCCAGTCTTCTTGAGGCCCAATCGTAACACTGCCTGAAATTCCACAAAGTACGTCTGTATTAATTAGTACCCTTCATGATAATAACTTTTTCTCTGTTCAAGTCAATGGTCCTTAAACCTGGTAGCACACTAGAGTCACCTGGAGAAGGTCTGGCCCTATCTGGGACAAATTAATTGAGGTTCTCAATTAATTTTCAGGTTGCTATAATCCCCCTTTGCTACTATTCCAAGAACCACTGAAAAAAACAAAAACAATATTTGAACACTCACTTCCAAAATATCCCTAGGTAAGGCAAATAGAAATCAGCATAAGTAACATCACTAAACTAAGACTAATGGATGAATCTGAACTATACTCCAGGGTATACTTTTATAAAATAAATTGGTGTTTAGAAATGTTCTGAGTTTAAAATAATTGAAACACATAATGACATTAGCAAATGATCATTTTGAATGATGGTTACTGAATCTTAAAATATTGATTAGGTTTTGAAATTTTGAAGCCATGTTATAAACAAGTATCACAAAATAGAGTAATTGTGTGAGGAAGTAGCTTGCAGTATAGTTTGAGGAACTTGACAAGCATGGAGAATTCATAGAGAGCGTGGTATTCTAAATGAGTTTAAGCACATTTATGCCAAGATATTTTTGGGAAGCTTATTCACACAGAAGATACTTTCTGCTTCAGTAAATATGTCCCCTAGTGCAAAAGCTCCTGATTCGGTTTGAATTCTCTGTGTTATTCTGGCATGCAGACTAGTTTGATGTGTGTGTGCGTGCTTGCTTCATTTTTTTTTCTTTTTTGACAAACACCACATGAATGGTAGTGCACAAAACCCAATTAACTTGAACTTGCTAAAAACTGTCCGTGGTGTTTAGAAAAAAAAACACAAAACAAAACAGAAACCTCCCTATTCCCTAATCATCCAAATAAGGAGATTTGACTATCTCTTGTGTATAGCTGAAGCTTTCCCATTCTTCAAGTTTTAACTGACTTTATTGTGTTTCCAGGAGGCAAAAGTAAAAGGAATGAAATGAAAAAATAATGTACTAAAAAATATATGAGAAATCATGCTCAGTTTTTTATTTTTTTGGCTTAGTTTTGTAAAGGCATAAAAATTGGGCTCAGTTTGATTTTCATCCCTTTGAAGCAAATCTTTGTTTCAAGTCTTTTTATTTTTCTATTTTGGTTTACACAAATTATGTGCACACCTTTTTTGGTAACAAAAGGGCATTTGGCAAAAACTCAATCGTGGCCTACGATGTTGGACCAGACTACGTTAAGTTGTGACATTGTGCCTTGTTTCAAGTGTGCATGACTTGATACCTCAACCCAGATGTAACCCACCTGAGGACAGTGCTTAATTTACCACAAGTCACTTAGCAGAATTGTGATCACCGAATAAATGATTAATAACACGTACTTGTTATTCTCACTGAAAATAGGTGATCTTGGAAAGTCATTTTATGTTATAAGCCTCACCTCCTTCATCTGTAAAATGGAATACAAATGTACCTAACTCAAAGAACGGTTGTGAGTATTGAATGAGGTTAAACCTGTAAAATTAGCAAACTTAGCGCCTGGTACATAGTAATCACTCTCTTTCTTTATCTCTCTGTTTCTATAAATAGAAAAAGATAGAGAACATTTTATGAATTCTAAAACACAGTTCTTCATATTTTATTATCTCGTAAATATCAATGTGTCTGTCATTGATTGCATCTTGGCATTGTGGCATAGCTGTGTTGGTATCATTCTTTTTTTCTTTATCATATAAAATAATGGTGTTTCTTAAAATAAATAATACCTTGCATTCAATTAAATGAATACTTTTTTTGATCTTGTAGATGAAGGATCAAATATGTTATATCTATATATCTTTTTACACATTATATGTAAAAATAATATTTATCTTATTTGTATAGCTACCAAAAGAACTTTTTGTCTCTATTTATGTTTTTATTAAGCCTCCCGTACATATTATAAGATTGTGGAAGATGGATCCAAACCCAGGAGTTTCTATTGCAAAGGCTATGTTCCAAATGATCTGTGGTGTTGATAAACAATCAACATTTGCAAAATAAATCAGCGGAGTCAAGAGAAACTTAAAGTTATTTGCATTTTAATATGCATTTTATTGCATTTGTTATACGCAAAGCACCAAGATACCTATTAAGAAACATGCTGTGGTAAAAAGAACACCTGCTGGAAGTTAGGAAGTCGTATTCCTAACTCTGCTCATAACCGAGGTCACTTGCACAAATCCTCATCCTCTCTCAGCAATCTTTCCCTCCATTTGTAAAATTAGAGTCTTAGACTGGCAATTGCTGATATTTATATGAGTCTATACAAAATGGTGGGATTGTCTCCCATGGCCAGCCTGGGTCAGGTTATTCTATTGGAGAGAACAACACAAGTTGCCCTAGTCTCACTTGATGTGGAGGTTTGCCTCAAAAAAATCAGAGAATAAATGTGTTTGTGTACGGTGGTAGAAAAAGCATAATCCTGGAAGTTTGGCTTCCAAAATGTTTTGAAATCTTTTAAGAAATTGTACTCACAGAAGCCCGTAGTCATAGTCTTGGGTACTATGATTATTGAAAGCTGCACAGAGGTTCCTGCGACTTATGCTGTGGAAATGCAAGTTGCCCTCTGGAATTAGAAGTAGGGCAAGGCAATTTGTATTCATTTCTGTTCAATCAAGAAGGGTTCAGTAGAGGAGGTTCTATTTCACAACCCTTGTTATGAAAGAAGAAAGAATGTTCGTTTAATGCTCTCTCCCATTAAGTGTTCAGTAAACCATACTGTCTGGTTCACACACAAGTGAAGCTATTTTCTCTCTAGTGACAGCAAGAGCAATGTTATAGTATTAAGAGAGGTGACATTAAGCAAGTCTGCCACTAACTTACTCGTGACTTTGGGCAAGTCAGGTCTCCTCTGGAGGTAATGATGACCTGTATTTCTTTCTAATTTATCTCCCAGCTCCCAAGGAACATATTGTAGATACCTATTATATAATTTGATAATTGAGATTTGCTTTATACATGGTCCAGTGAGAATGAAAAATGATTACTAAAACTAACAGGACAGAGAAATAAGAAGACCCAGGTCAACCGTGGTCATGACTTATCAAGAAGAGCTTTTGGAAATAGATATTTGAAGTGATGAAACCAAACTGGTGATACAACACACTTTTCTGTAAACATTTATAGACATCATCAACAGATCAGAGTTATAGTTCAGATTTCTAGTATTTGGGCAAACAGCAAGATTTTCCTTTTTTTTTTTTTTGATGTGAAATTATCCACTAGAAGTAGTAGACATTGCCTCAATTTAATTTCTTGATTTAGCTGAGCCACCAAACCTAGTCAATGTACTGATGTCGAGTCTTCCCTCCATCCTTCTCACCTACCATTTATTATCCCTAAAGGTTGGTAATACAAGAGAGAACATATTTGTAGGAAGATTAAATTTTCAAAGACCAATCATATAGAAAGGAAGCAACTGCAAAACAAATAAATGTTGTAGTAGGGATTAGTGATGTTTGTTAATGTGCTCTTTATTACCTGATTTATAGTGGGAATTTAGGCTACAAGTTCCTCATAACATTTAAATAGAAGTTCAGATTCGTGTAACTAACAATTTGGAGAGAGTATATAGTGTTAGCAGACACCATAGTTTAGACTTCAGCTCTACTATGTATCGGCTCTGTGATCTTGGGAAATTACCTGGTTCACATATCTATGAAATAGGGACAATAATATCTTCTTCATAGAGTTGTAAAAATTAAATAATATTGTATGCATAAGGCCTGTCAAGTGCCATATAAGTGCTGTGTGCTGATAAATGATCACAAGTATTCAAACTTTAAGATAATTATCAACTCATAAGGTGTGGATCTAGATTGTTCCTGCATGCCTATAACATTCACAACTTTACATTTAAACATTGATAGAAATTAATATATGTTTGTTTTCTGTTAATATTAAAATGGTTATAAATGTCCAAATATTTTTCATATCCTTTCATACATGCAAAATTAAATGTATATGACAAACTGGAGTAAGATAGAAGGGATTTGTGTATACCTATTTAGGATATGATGTAGTGAAAATTCCTATGCAATACAATTATGACAGGAAAATTAAAAGTGCTAGTGAAATGAATAGCAAATTTAAGAATAATCTAACCTTGCTTCCATGAAATGGCTATATGTATTTAAGAAGACTTTTAAACAGTTGAGTTCATGGAACACATACTCCCAGCAACCCCATAGACTGCTTATCCAAGAAGGAGTGTGGCACATGCTACTGCAGACTGTGGAAGGATATGTACAAGGGTAGAGCAATTCATTGACCATGCTCAGGGCATTGTGACGGAACAGCAACAGACAGTTTTGCTCATTGTTCTCACAGGCAGTGTGGTTTGAAGGGCATGCCCATGAATCTGTTCCACTTGGGCAGTCCTTTGAGGAAACCAAATGAAACCACTTGAGCAGAGACAAGTGGCCTTGTTGGCTTTCCCTACAGCTGGTTCCTCCGGCCACTCCTATGGGATGAGGCATTGATATTTTAGGTAGCACTTCTATTATCTCTTCATGGCATACCAGTGTGCCATGGCCTATCAATTGGGAATTCCTGAAAAAGATACTGTATATGAAAGCATCTTGCACAGGGTCTATCTAATGGGTTTGAAAGTAAATATTACTTTGACAGAACCACACACATATGAGTCTTTCAAAAGTTGTAGAGATGAACTTAGTCACTTGCTTAGTAAATAGCGATAACATTCATGCACATGAGCATTCATTTCCTAACTCCTTACAGCTCTCAATACTCAATAAATATTTATGTACTCCCCAGAGTTCATATCTGGGGCTTATAAGATATATTATGAAATTAAGCACATATGCTTTAAAGAATATATAAGCTCATGTTTTTGCAATTAGAAAGTTGTTTTCAATATTTATTAGTTTTTAATCACAGTTTATTTTTATTTACGTAGTTGTGTAAATCAAAAGGGCTCCCATATGTATAAGTGAAAATGTAAGATTGAGGACTCATTAAATTGTATTATTAATTATACAGTAATTTCTCCTTAAAGTGGTAATACTAATTTATTCTCAGAAAAATTTTGTCAGCGGTCAATTTATTTTATTGTAAACTTGTAGTCTCAATGGTTTGATGTTCTTTTGAATTCTAGTATTTTATAGATTCAACAAGAAGACAATAATGAGGAGTAAAGAGAGAGTGACAACTGAGATGCTACAACATGACATGATTCTTTCTAATGGTGTTCTTCTAGTCAGACAAAAGACAAGGATTTCTGGAGAAATGCTTTAAAGTATTTATAGAAAATCAATATGTATATGATTGTCTAGACTTGACTACTCATGTGAAAACAGGAATTTTAATACATTTTGATTTTGTATTAATAAAATCCATATTTCCATGGCTAAATATGCTATTTTAAAATGTTAAAGATATAAAATCAGAAAAATAAATTCTTTCAATACCACTCTCAATATTATGTGTAAATAATTTTTCTTATCAGGCTATATCTACACTGGAAACTGGCCAATGTTGGACAATTTTTCCTTTGATTTTCTTCATACAAATAGCATTCTACCATGTTGATTCTACCTTTTGCTGAAGAGGTGGTAGAAAGACAACACCTTGAGCCTAACCAGCGACAGCTGTAACCAATCCTAGGCACTGAGAATCAATTCTTAAAGCCATCTATATTGGAAGAAGAGCAAGCATATGTTGATTTCATGCTTATTATATGTCCAGCATTTTGCTAGGTGTCTTGGGGAATACAAAGTTTTGGATTCTGGACAGTCTCAAGTGAGTTAAAGCCTAAGTGAAGAAGTAAGCGATATATGCGAATCACATAGGAAATATATACAAATATATTTGATTGCATGCAATTTTAAAAATTGGTTTATAAAAGTTAGAAAGGGATACCAAAACTGGAGACATTGATTTTTATGTAGTCATTGCCTGAAGTAACCAGAAAAGGTTCATTGTCAATTTTTATATTAAGAAATTATCTTTAGGTTTAAGACTTTATATCACATACAATTTTGTTAAAAACCAAATGTTTTTACTCATTTAGGAACTAGCTCTATGGTATCATAATATAATCTTTGTAAAAGGTTACTTTGGCTTTATTCTACTATAGAAAATGTCAAGACACTGATAATGATTTGATATATTAAAATAACTGTGAATCAATTTGGGGGAAAATTAATTTCAGCAACTGGATCACTCATTCTTCTTGGCATATCTATACTCTGAAAATCTCATGGAATATCTCTTTCTCTCTTTTTTTTGAATTTCAGTCCTTTGTTTTTTGATTTGTTCTTTGACAGTTATAGTATAAAGGTAAGAATATCAGAAGAAATTTGAAGCAAATAAAAAGCTTCAATCTGCCTGATGAAGAAAGCCACATTCCAGAACAAGAGCCATTGACAGTGTTTGAGACCCAGAAAATACGTATTGAAAACTATTTTGCTAAGTACATTTAATTTAACACAGCATGCTATATGTCGCTGAATCTCTCTAATTTTATGTGGTAGATGGGCTCATGCTTGTCTTATTTTGAGTTCCTTAACTTGCCAAAAACAAAATCCTCCATATCTCAATGTTTAGTAATAAAATTTTATTTCTTGCTGAAGTTAGTCACAAGCATGTGGGGAAGGGCCTCTCTTTGCCTTATTCAGGAATGTAGGGACATGGGCTCCTTTGAGCCTGTAGCTTTGTCCTCTTCTATATGCTTGAAGCTCTCTCTCTTCAGCTGATAGATGGGAAAGAGAGCATGGAGAAAGGACACCTGCTTTTAACCACCTCAGCCAGGAAATGACATGTGTCTCTTACACTCACATTCTATTACTGAGAAATGTGATATGGCACTACTTAGATGCAAGGGATATGAAATCGTAGTCTAGCTGGCAGTCATATAAATGAGAAAAATACATATTAGGTACCAGCAGTCTCTGTACAGGTTTAATCAAGATTTACTTGTTCAAGGTTGGCCAGGTGGTGTAGTGGTTAAGTTTATGCACTCTGCTTTGGTGGTCCAGAGTTTGTGGGTTCAGATTCTAGGCATGGACCTACACACCACTCATCAAGCCATGCTGTGGCAGCATGCTACATACAAAATAGAGGGAGATTGGCACAGATGTTAGCTCAGGGCCAATCTTCCTCACCAAAAAAAAAAAAAAGGGGGAAAGTCTATGAACAGATATTTTCCCAAGGAAGATATACGGATAGCCAATAGGCACATGAGAGGATGTTTAACATCACTAATCATTAGGGAAGTGCAAGTTAGAACTACAATGAGATATCACCTTACACCTATTAGAATGGCTATAATTACCAAAACAAAACAAAATACAACAAAATTTACTTGTTCAAATCCAGGGAAAACTTAGACACTTAAAATAACGTCAGTAAATTGAAAAGAGAATCTAGTCCTCCAGTCAGGTGTTATATAGCCAATGGGAGTCCAGTGGGAAAATCTGAAGAAATGATGCATCAAAAAAGCTACCATTGACACTAAACGAAAAGATTTGTTAAGGCCAGCCCAGTGGTGCAGCTTTTAAGTTCACACGCTCTGCTTCAGCGGCCTGGGGTTCACCGCTTCAGATCCCAGGCACGGCCCTACACATGCTTATCACGCCATGCTGTGGCAGGCGTCTCACATATAAAATAGAGGGAGATGGGCACAGATGTTAGCTCAGGGCCAGTCTTCCTGAGCAAAATGAGGAGGATTGGCAGCAGATGTTAGCTTAGAGCTAATCTTCCTCAAACAACAAAAAAAGATTTGCTTTCTGATACTTTGCCTGACAGTAAACACAACAAAAAAATAACATTAAAACAAATTAGAGAGAAAATCAATTTCCCTTATAGAACTTTGTATTTAATTCATAAAATAATCTCCTTTCTTCAATATTTGTAATCTAAAATGGAGAGGGGTGCGGATAATCACATAA
Source organism: Equus przewalskii (assembly GCF_037783145.1). NCBI lineage: Eukaryota > Metazoa > Chordata > Mammalia > Perissodactyla > Equidae > Equus > Equus przewalskii. The sequence continues at coordinate 22,797,573 of NC_091847.1, read as the reverse complement.
CGTCTGGGTACTATCCTTGGCAAATTTCATCAATCTTTGAGATTTTTACTCTTATTTATGAAAGAAAAATGATTCAAAAAGAAATGTAAAGCAACACCTGCTTAATTACATTCTGCAAATTCTTAATTAGAGTCTTAAAACTTTCTTCATCAATTGTAACACTTAGAAGGATCATTTTAAAGCAAATGTAATAGCCTTGCAAGAGGGGAAATAGAAGAAGAGAGAGATCCATTGTAAGTGACTGAAAAATTGAGGCTAGCAGTTCAGCTAGTCAATTTATTGAGGGAAGAAAGTCAGGGCCATTGTTGCAGCCTGCTTAATGTCTCCCCATCCACATGAACGCAAGGAGTGTGTGTGTGCACATGTAAACAATTTTGTACCTGTTCTAGAAGAGTAGGGAAAATAGAAAGGGGAGAAGAAGTAATCAAAGATAGAATATTGGAAAATGGCACTTACCTTTAACTGAATTTAATATGTTATCCTGTGTAAGTATAAGCACTTCCACTTAAAAATTGATGTTTTAAAACTAAAATAAGTGTATTTAAGAAATTAGTCAAAATAATTTTCTTCTACAGAACTAAGTATAATACTATAAAAAGTAGGTTGTAGCACTATGACTTACACATATAGTAATTTGAATAACACATTTTCATGTTAAATGTCATCCAAGTCTGTTTGAGTGAAATAATAAATCTCATTTGTAATTAGCAGCATTCAGTAAATTTGCTTAAAAGTCACTTAGAAAAATTTAGTGATGATGATGATGGTTGAACTTTTTCCCTTCAATTTTTTTTTAACTAATGATTTGACTTGCACATACTTTCTCTGTAAACAATGCAAAAATAAAATTATAACCAAGCAAGATTGATGTATCACAAACATCCAAAATGTAGCCAGTTTGGTGCCCCGTGGCTCCTCCCTCTGGCCACTGTTGAGCCGGCCCCTCCGCGTGAAAAGGCCGAGCCTTGGATTCGGTTAGTTGTGTCCGGTGGCCTAAAGCAAGTGAGAAGAGCTTACATGAAAGGAATCCGGTTCGCTGCCTTCTCTTTCGTGAAGTCACTGTTGACTTCTGGTTTCTGTTTGGTGTAATTCAATCCCAGAACAGCAATCACATTTCCTTTATAAAAACAAATCCAACTCCTAATATATGTATTTGAAAAACTGCTCTTTTGTGTTATCTACTGTTGTGAATTAATTATACCATCCCTATCTCTTATTGGTGACAACAGTTGAGAGAAGATATTAGCGTTATATTTAGTTGAATTTGTAATTGCAATACATTGAAGAAAGCATTACAATAAATTACTGTTTGCTATTTGTCTGATCGTTTAATAGAATACTCAATTGCAGAAAAAAAGCCCTTCTCCATTTAAATTATCTGTACTGTTTAAATTCATTTGTTTCTGCTTTAAACCCATGACATATCTTAAGAGCAATGCTTTTTAAACTATTTTAAATGATTTCCATGTTTCACTCTTGCATTTGTTTAAATCTGGAACTCAATATATTCAAAACCGAACACATCATCTTTTATCCCAAGCAGCTTTTCCCATGCTTCTGGACTTCTGTTTGTTCGGCAGCGTGGTACTCCGTGTCACTTAGGACCAAACATTCAAAGTTATGTTTAACTCTTTAACTTGCCTTGTACCTGTCTATAAAATAAAAACAACAGATCTAACAACAGCATTAAGAAATTGTTCTAATAGTGAAGACATTGACACATCTGCATTAAGATACAGAGAGGAAATGATAGAACAAAACTTTGTGATAAATTATTTCAGTTTATATCTTATCACAAAAATGCAGTTGCTTTATTAAATTATTATACATTATGTAATGTGAGATTTGTAATTACTCGTGTTTTCAAAAAATTATCATTCTTGTCATCATCCTCACTTTTTCATGCTTGAGATGACTTTAATTTACATCAGTTTTCCGTGCAGCCAAGTAATGATCAACATAACCTTCTTTCACGTAATAAAGCTCTAAGCTTTACTTAGTGTTGCAGGTCATCTTACTGCAGGAGCAGTCTCTGAGACAGTTTAGCATGTGAAAAGTTTATTAGGGGGCATTTCTGAGATCAACACCTGTGGAAGAGAGAATGAAATTAGGACTGAGAGGAGGAAGAAATAGAGCTGTGATTTAGCCCCCCAAAAAGCCTCTGTTGGTCTCCCGGGGATCGCTGGAGCTAGAATGGCATTTCAGAGTTGTCCTGGGCTGGGCAAGGGGGCCAAACCTTTATACCCCGTGTTCATCAATCACTAGATGTTGCATGCCCCTGGAAGGAATTTCCATCTTGAGCGTGGTAGCTAGGCAGTCCTTAGGGAGGGCTGAGGGCTGAGGGCTGAGGGCTGAGGGCAGTGTTCCTGCAGCACTCCCAGCAGCTGTGAATAGAAATGCTTCATTTCTGATGCGAAATGATGATGGCACACCATAGCAGCCACCTCATGATAAACAATAATGATTCTGCATGTTAGAACTCTGCTGACATATCTAAGTTACAGTGCCCTAGAAACACCATCTGCACTGAGGGAGACCTCTTCTCCTGCCACCATGAAACCATCCACCTGTGAAAACTCGCTATGCCCCAAATCGTTAGCATAGTGGATGATGCAAACAGAATCATTTAAATGAGAACTGCAAATATTCAGCTTCTTTGGAAGTGGTGCTCTTAGCTTATTTTACAAAGATGTATGTACAAACTTGTTTATCAAATTAATTTGTTGACCTGTTGAAAAGGCTGAGGGTATGCTTTGAAAGGAAAAGAAAAAATGTAAACATCAGTGCAAGGTAGGTTACCATCAGCATCATATTATGAAAGCAGCACATTTGAACTGGAAATGCAATGTTTACTTAGTCAGCCGCATCATCTACTGGTAAAGAAAAAGAAGCACCAACATTCCACTGTCTGCCCATGGTAGGCAGAATACTGGCTCTCCAAAGATGTACACTCTCTAACACTCAGAATTTGAGACTACGTTACCATATATAGCAAAAGGACTTTACAGGTATGATTAAGGGTACAGACCTCAGAGTATTTTAGATTATCCATGTGGGCACAGTTTAATTACATGAACCCTTAGAAGCAGAGAACTTACTCCAACTAGTCAAAGAGCTGCGATGAAAGAGGAGAAAGGAGAAATTCAAAATGTGGGAGGGAAAATGTGGCTGACTTTGAAGATGGAGGAAGGGAGTGACAAATCAAAGAATGCAGATATCTCTTGAGGCTGGGACCAGCTGGAGCTGACAGTCAGCAAGAAAGTGAGGACCTCTGTCCTACAACTGCAAGGAACTGCATTCAGTCAACCACCCAAATGACTAAGGAAACAAACTCTCCCCTGGAGCCTCCAAAAAGCACATGGCCCTGCTGGCACTTTGATTTTAGCCCAGTGAGTGTCGTGTTGGACTTGTGACCTACTTTCTTACAACGCTAAGAAAATTAATTTGTTTCACAGAAGCTGCTGAGATTGTTGTAACCTGTTATGACAGCAATAGAAGACTAATGCAGATTTCCTACATTTCTTTAAAACTGGATCAGACAGTCCAATGAGGTGTGGTAAATTAAAGGTGGGGGCATGGAGAGGGTTAGGTGGAAAGGACTAAGGGCAATAAATACAGAGAAGGAAGGTTAAAATGAGAGATACTGTTTAAATGTGTTGAATGGAGCCGCTAACAACAAATCTTATATTCATTATTATTTGGCCTAGATATATTTTGGCTAGAAGCAAAAACAGTGGTCTCAGTTTCACTTTTCTTCCTGGGTGTTTTTGAGCAGGTATTTTAGATGAGTAATACTTTTGAAACTACAGAAAAGCTGTAAAGTCGTGAATAATATTGATAGAAGGAGAACAAAAGAACTTTTGGAAGGCAGCTTATCTATATGTTTAAAAGCAATGCTACCATTTCATTGTCTTCCTAGATAGGGCAGGTACACAGTAAGGAAGGAGACAATAAATTTTCCATGTTGATTTTATTGGCATAACTAAAGACATGCTGGGTCTTTCTTTAAATAATATTAGGAATGTCAAGGAAGCTAGAATTGTCAGACCCACCTACTGTGCAACTTATCAGTAATTCTCCAGTGATTCATTTATGGATTTGCCAATGTCTAGACTACATTCAGATGAACAGGTAACAAAGCTTATGCTTTTTCCTTTTCATAACTCATCTAAACTGCCCTCATCTCTCCCTACACCACAGGGAAATTGGAAAACACTTATTTTATTCCAATTTCGTAAACTCAGTACTATGCAACTAAAAACAAACTCAGGTTCTTTCTCTCTGCCTAAAAATACCCCCTTTCCCTTATTTCTCTTCCGAGGCTGTGCCGACTTGCTGTGTGGTGGGTGGCTGAGGCATCCAGCGAGGTATGTCTCCTGCTAAAATCTCAGTGGAAACACTGATTTTTGGCTTCCTCTTCTACCTCTCATAGGCCTCCCCATTCTAAGACATTATCCCACAGAGGAGAGGCCAGAATATGTGAATGTCACCACTTCTCTCTGCCATCTCCTCTTTTCTTGCAAATCCACCAAGACATTAGGGGCGAGCATCCACTTTCTCTTACACTGTGGCTGAGATGTCACTTATGTCATATCTTTCTCTTTCTCAAGGAAGTTTCACCCACCTCCTTTTCCTTGCAATTATAATTGCAGAAAAACAGCCCGAGCACATAATTTCTTAGGGACAACATGAAAAATACACCAATATAATGTTTTCAAAATGCTTTTTGCCATTACTTTTCTTTTGTAGGAAAACCCAACAAAGGGTGTTTATGCTCATTTGAGCTCCTTTCACCTTTCTAAGATGATTGGCTCTAGCATTCTAGCAGAATCTATTTTTTTCAATCCATCCCTGCAGAGGTGTGCCCAGACAAATTTGACTCCTGGATGAAGTTCTCTCCTCTCACCACTGAGGTCATTCTTTATGCTCCCAAGAACCTCAACTTCCTCCAATTCTGGTCTCTACTAGACCCATTGTTACCACTTTAAAAGGCGCAAAGTCAGGCGGATCTTGCACACTAGTGGATGAGAAATTGGCTTTGTGTAAAGGTATTTGATGTGAGAGCTGGTTCACATCTCTGATTTCTAAGCATCTTCTTTCCTCCCAGAGTATTTTTCCATTTTCATCCTTAAATATCTGATTCAAGAGGCAAATGGGCCTCCTTGACCCAGTATTTCACCAGACAATCCTGTCTCTACTCTCTGCCTCCCAGGAAACTTCAAGCTGGCAAGAGCATTCACAGCAAAAATCTGATCTGGCTACAGAATCATACACTTGCCTTCAAACACAGTGTTTGAAAACATGTCCCAGGCTGCTGGGACTGAGCTTCAGTCCCTAAATAAGGATCTCTGTCTTTGCAAAGATTCAAAATTCAGAAGAGCTCTGGAAAGAAACTTGTCAAGGCTGTTCCCTTCTTCCTTTCACTCACCCAAGTGGATCCCTTTCTCTCAGATGGTTGTATTCCTGACCTTCCCTGATTAAACTGAAAGTTGCTTGAGGGAAGGGATAAAGAAACACTTTCCTGTAGTTCTCACAGTACTTAATGCAGCGTGGTGCGATTTGGCTTTGGGCATGCAGTGTGGAAGGAACGCTATGTTGTGCAGGGTCTTTTCAATCACATAAGGAAGAACAACCTTGGTAGCATTTTTACTGAATATGTTGAATTAACTTGCTAATCTCCATAGACCCTCTGAGGCAGGGAATGGTAGAATTGCTTGAAATGGTAGAAATGACATTGATTTGTCTAATTCAGTCATTGAACTGATTTATGTAGCACCTCTTTACCACTTCTGGAAAGTGGGAACCAGATTCTAAAACTAGAGTACTTAGCTAGAAATTTTGGATTTGTTTCTTATTGATTTGTGAGCTTGGACAGGATAGTTTCCTTCTACGTAAAATGGGGCTAATAACACCCATATCAAAGAGCTGTTGTGAAGGCTGAGTGAAGCATCGCCTGTAGAACACTTGGCGCCTGGTACCTAACAGGTGCTCAGAAATGTTAGCTTTATTGTTGTTCTTGTTATCGCATTGTTATTGGACCTCCCTGTGAATACCTTTGATGATGTGGGTGGAACCCGTTGTTTCAAAAAGTAGCCTCGTTTAATTTTGGACCTCTCTCTTTTCTATAATCTTCTTTTAACTATGTAATGTCCCCCTATCTGTAATTTCTAGGCCTGCCCTCTGGAAGCCTGTAGACGGAACTGCCTCCTTTCCACCTGCCTACTTTTTATATTGTTGGAGTGAACTATGTAACCCCATCAAGTCTTCTTTTCTTCAAGGTAAACAGGCCTAGGTCCATCAGTCAGTCCACTCGTGGTCAATCCATCTTCTTTCTCTATGTATGTGCTCTATTTTTCAATTGTTGTTGTTGCTATGGTTATTATTTATTTTGGTTGTTTGATTTAGAGTTTTTATTCTGTTTTAACTCTTCCCTAGCTTACAGAACAAAATACAATACTTCAGACATACGCTAACAAGCACAGATCAGAAGATCAGTAGGTGCCATTTCTCACCTTGTTCTGTTCACGCTGCTGAACTTCTGTTACTGCTTCTGCTTTTATTGTTGTTGGATCACGTTTCTGACTTGCAGTGAATTGGCGATCACCGTAAATCTTTAAGATTATATTTTTTTCCTACAAGTGATGCTTTTGGTTATCATTTCCCCATCCTATATCTCCATCATGATTTAGTGGATCCAAAAGCACTGTCTACAGATATAATGAATGCAGTGCATTCCATACAATAGTCTATGGCTTTTCATTTGAAGAAAAGTAAACGCAAGAGGGAAAACAAGAATCACTTCTTTGCATGTTGTTTAGTAGTTATTACCATGCACTTGGGTTCATTTTGCTGGCTGGTCTCGCTTCCTGAGTGTCCTGGCTTCCTTCATCTCATGGGCAATCATCATTGTGAGCATCTTCTCTCTCTGTTAGCCTGAAGACAATTCATGTCATGTTTAATCCAATACTGTTGCTAATAAAGAACTAACTTGTTAGCTAAGCGTTGTGCCATTCATTGATTCAGTCAAATGCATTCCTGAAATTTGGTTTCTTTAAATTTCTCAGGAGAGAGGCAGAGGTTGGCAAGTGTGACATTGGAGGGAGTGGAAAGATGTCGGAACTAAATCCATAGACTAAGCTTGGTTGGATGTGATACTCCGAAAAAAAATTATAATTTCAGAAATCATTTATAAACTGCACTGCAGAGAAATGTGGTGAAATTGGACTTCTCTAGAAAGTAGAAAGTACTTAAAGTTGCATTGATTTATAATTATTTCATTATAAGAACTTCTTGCTCTTTTCTGCTTAGAATTTATTAGAGTTATCTTTTAAATATTTGTTTATATGGTCCAGATTTTTCTATTAATATCAGAGGAAATTCAGGTGAAAAATCAAGTCATTGTTTGAGGAGGCATTTAATTTGGTATTCTACTTTTGGTACATTTGTGAAGTTTAATAATCCCTGCTGTTGGAATTATAATACTCTTTCTTCAAGAACTTAAGAAAATCTTTAAAAATTTACTTACTCAAAACTCAAGTATCTGAACTTTAGAGTTACATCTTAACTTGCCGTAATTTTAGACATTATTCTCTGAATATATTTTGTTAACAAATTATGCTACCCACACAGATTATATCAATATTACAATCTTTATTCTTTTTATGTAATTAAAAATTCTAGTAGGTTTATGTATGACACATATTGGCCTAAATTCCATAAATCCTTCAAATTTCTTGTGTAAGTACACATAGTCTAATTCTATAGTACTTTATGGTTATTTTTAAGTCTTTTTTCCTTCTTTTTTTTTTTTTGAGGAAGATTAGCCCTGAGCTAACTACTGCCAGTCCTCCTCTTTTTGCTGAGGAAGTCTGGCCCTGAGCTAACATCCGTGTCCATCTTCCTCTACTTTATATATGGGATGCCTACCACAGCATGGCTTGACAAGCGGTGCCACATCCGCACCGGGATCTGAACCGGCAAACCCCAGGCCGCCAAGAAGCGGAACGGGCGCACTTAACTGCTGCTCCACTGGGCTGGCCCCTAAGTCTTTTTTCTGAATTATACTTAGACAGACCATATACTTTATTGTCCAAAGACACTTTTCCAAGTAAATTGGAGCACTCTAAGTAATTACTGTGGGTTAAACCAGAGCTCTTCTGGGAAATGTTGAATGAAAGATTACCCTATCTGTAACATACGCTCATCTTAGGAAAGTTAGTAAATACAGAAGAATATTTAAAAAATCATTCACAGTCCCTCAGTCTTCTTTTTCCTTCTTTCTTTTTCCTGATGGGTGTTTGCATATGTTCTTATGCATATATGCTTGTACGTACATACATACACACTCGTGCATATTTATACACACACACATATATGATTGGAGTCATACCATTATGAGTTCTTCAGTGGCTCCACATAATTATATTATATAGATGCATGCAAAGCCTATTGAACTCCCTTGTTGTGGAATATTAGTTTGTTTTTATTATCAATACCACTGTGATGATACTCTTGTAACTATTTGTCTATACCATTGATTTGTTTATAATAGGTTACTGGAAGTAGAATCATTGGAAGAAAGACTCTTAATGTTATAGTCTTCTTGACACACCTTTCCAAATTGAGTTTTATAAGGTTGCATGAGTTAGCATTATTATCAGCCTATCAGAAAGCTATTTCACCACACCTTTACCAGTACTGGGACATATTATAATTTTTCTTTTTTGTGTGTGAGGAAGATTCACCCTGAGCTAACATCCATTGCTAATCCTCCTCTTTTTTTTTTTTTTGCTTGAGGAAAATTGGCCTTGAGCTAACATCTGTGCCAATTCTCCTCTACTTTGTAGGTGGGTTGCCTCCATAGCATGGCTGATAAGTGGAGTAGGTCGACGCCCGGGATCCAAAGCCGTGAACCAGGACCACTGAAGCAGATTGTGCAGAACCCCAACCACTTGACCCCAGGGCCAGCCCTTTAACTTCTCTTTCATCATTAGTAAGATTGTAATTACTTCTTGAAAAAAATGGCAAAAAAGTTTTAAGTTTGCTTAAGTTAAAACGTCAAACTGCACTTAAGCTTTTAATTTCCATGAAATTTGTTCCAGATGACTCACAAATTAGCTAGAGAAAATAAAAACAGATTATTTTAATCAACTTTAACCCACTCTTATGGTCCAATTGAATTCAATACCTAACAACCAAGCACTTACACACTGGAAAGAAAGCCTGTTTTTTACGTACAGTCCTTAAAGAAGAAAACAGTACCCTGGTGTTTCTGAGGCAGATTATCTCCTATTTCCGGTGTTTTCTGCTGAGATATATGACAGATCAAAGATATGTTGTTAATATTCCTTCTTGGGACGAACTTTGACCACTAGTAGCTACTATATTAGGTTATTTCTTTGAAGGCATAAATTTAAAGGCATTTAAGTTAAGCGACAAGTATCATCTCAAAGAATTATCTGAATGAGCAAGCTAGACCTTGCAGCCTTGTGTGTGTGTTTCCAGTGTCCCTCTACCACTCTTACAGTGAAGCAGTGTTCTAACACACAGGCTCCAGAGTTACTGCACATTTTTAAAAAGTTCTTGCACTACTCTTAGTTGAGAAATTTAAGGCATCTTTCTTAATTCTCCAAGCCTCAGTTTCTCCATAAGTAAACAAAAAGGAAAAAGAGAAAGAAAAGAATAATACAACAACATCCTTTTATAGGGATTACATGCAATAATCTCTCTTTTTGTTCCTGTTCATTAGAAGTAAGACAAATCTCAATAATTTATAACAGAAGTATGTGTGGAAATGAGAAGGAATATTTTTGGCTTGTAATTAAATATGGACTTTATTATGCTTAGATCAGATGCACTGTGTTAATTTTAAAAAGTGTTCAAGAATGCTGTAAATGAAATCAACACTGTGGTCAGATTACAGTATTTAAAAAATAATGTCTAATCATTGTACTTTCTCATCCAAAGCACAATCAATATCAAAATCTAAAAATACTTACTTTGTTTTTTATGTTAAGTTGTCATAATAAAGATCTTTAGAAAATTCCCCATACACAAACACTCACCTTTGCTCATCTTCCTGAGGGTGTGAGTAACAAGCAGAACTTTAAAAAATATATCTTGTTCAAGAACAGCATTGATCATTTGCCAGAGATGGTTTCCTCAGGTGATCTCTTTCTTAGAAATCATATCTGAAAAAACATTTCAGAAAAATAGATCCTGCCATAAAAATATAAACTTGGGAAGATCCAGTTTTGTATAGAAAAGATTTATGATACCAGGCCAAGTTGCTAAAAGCATAAAGGGAATTAGCTTATAAGATGTTTTGATGTATTTTGAACACAAATGATTCACTCACTTGTTGGGAATTTTGGTGTTTGCAACTTTCATGGGAAATTAGAGTTGACAAAACCTGCTTTCACATATGATTGGGTTAAGCCTAGAAGCACATATCCTGTGAGACTAAGTTTCGAACAGTGGAGAGAAATGAAGGAAGAAAAGAAGAGCAAGATAAAATTTTGAGTTTTGAGAAGTGGGGATGATTACAAAGGTGGGCCAACTTCATTAACTCTAGAGACTCTGATTCCGAGAAGAAACAAAAATGTTGAAAGCCTGTGGGAATTTAGCAATCTTAGAAAACACAGTGGGACCACAGAAGCTGTGAGGTTAAAGTCTGTATATACAGAAAAAGAATACAGACTTGGAAATCAGACTGTTAAAAATAAAAAAGAGATAGTGAATAAATTAAAATTTTATCAATTTATTGGTGGTGTATTTGACATTAAAACTGTACTTGGTGTACATTGACCATTAGAGAGTTGAGTGACAGAAGTATCAAAAATTGACTGCTCAATGGAAAAAACGCTGGATATTAAAACTTCCAATAAATAAAACATAGTCACTGGAAGTTGTTTCTTCCATATTTTCTCCTTATGATTGTTTCTTTTCCAAGATTTATTGAGATACAATTGACATATAATATTATGTAAGTTTAAAGTATACGTGTTGATTTGATCACTTAAATATTGCAAATTGATTATGACTACAGCCTTACCTAACACTTCCATCACATCACATAATTGCCATTTCTTTTTTGTGGTGAGAACATTTAAGATCTATTCTCTTAGCAACTTTCAAATATACAATATAGTATTGGTAACTATAATCACCATGCTGATATTAGATCCCCAGAACTTATTTATCTTATAACTGGAAGTTTGTGCTCTTTGAGCAGTGTCTACTCATTTCCCTCAACCCCCTGGTAACCACCATTCTGATCTCTGTTTCTATGACATCAGCTTTTTTAGATTTCCCATATATGTGATATCATAAAGTATTTGTCTTTCTCTGTCTCAGTTATTTCACTTAGCATAATATCCTCCAGGTCCATTTGTGTTTTCACAAAGGACAGAATTTCCTTCTTTGTCATGACTGAATAATGTTCCTATATATACAACACATCTTCTTTATCTCTTCATCTGTGGAAGGACACTTAGGTTCTTTCCGTATCTTAGCTATTGTGAATAACGCTACAATAAACATAGGAATGCAGCTATCTCTTCAAGATCTTGTTTTCATTTCCTTTGGATATCTACCCAGAAGTGAAATTCCTGGATCATGTGGTAGTTCTATTTTTAACTATTTGAGGAACCTCCGTTCTGTTTTCCATAGTGGTTGTACCAGTTTACATTCCCACCAACAGTGAACAAAGGTTCCTTTTCTCCACATCCTTGGCAACATTTATCTCTTGTCTTTTTGAAGATAGTCATTCTAACAGGTGTGAGGTGATATCTCATTGTGGTTTTTATTTGCATATCCCTGATGATTAGTGATGTTGAGCACCTTTTCATGTATCAGTTGTCCATTTGTATGTTCTTTCTGACTGGTTTTAACTTGAAGTATCTAGTATTGATTTATTGAGAAATTACTTACTTATTTACTTATTTGCTATTAATTCTGCTTGGTGTTCCTTTCAGGTACTTGCATCTTGGGTATGATGTCTTCCATTAACTTTGGAAAATTCTTGACCATTATCTCTTCAACTATTTCTTCTGCCTGTTCTTTCTGTCTTCTCCCTCAGAGATTCCAATTACCTGCATGTAAAAACACTTGATATTGCCCTGCAACTTATGGATGCTGTGTGCTGTTTTTTTCCTTCCATTTTTTTTTCTCTTTGTGTTTCAGTTTGGATAATTTCTATTGACTAATCTTCAAGTTCACTGATTCTTTCTCCAGATGTGTAGAGTCTAATGATAAACCCATTAAAGGCTTTCTTCATCTGTCTTACTATGTTTTTTATTTCTAGAATTTCTATTTAATCTTTTCTTATAGTCTTCTTCTTTTTCCTGAAATTACTTGTTGATTATGCATGATATTCAGCTTTTTCCAATAGTTTGTAACTTATTGTTCATCATAATTTTAAATTCTCTTTCTGATAATTCCACCACCTGTGTCATATTTCTGTCAGCTTCTATTGATTGCTTAGTCTCTCGATAGAGTACTGTTGTTATTGATGTGTTTGTTTTTGCTTCTTTATGGGTCTAACTTTTAATTAAAATCTGGATGTCTTGTATAGGACAGTAAAGATTGAGGTAGATAGTCGTTATGTCAGGAAATGATCACATATCATCTCCCGCTAGACATTTAGTGCGAGGTGAGATTGAAGCAAATAATATCTTCCCAGAGCAGACACATCTTGTCTTCTGTGAGGACTTTAGCGTGAGAGAGTTGAAATCAATTTAGTCAAGAGTTTAGCTGGGCTTGGTTTTGTCATCGTTTTGTTTACCCTCAATGCTTCACATTCTTCAAATTACTCTAGCTTACTCTGTGTTTGTGATTGGTGCTGATATGCTTCTAGGCCTAGGACATTCTTCTGTCTCTTCCCCAGGGTTAGAAAGTCCTATTGTGCTCCCTGCCTTCAGCTGCACTGGACCTTCACCTGTGATTTAAGTGTGACTGGTATGCTACTTCTGCCTCAGCAGCTTAAAATTTTTTGTGTGTATTGTTGGAGAAATAGGGAAGAAGGAACTGGGCAGGGCTGTGTACCTTTTCCCCCATAGTGCTATTACCATCCACTAGGCCCACACCAGGAGGAGACTTTCTCAGATATCTTTCCATGCCCCCAGTCTTTTTTGTGAAAGACTTCAAACCATGGAGAAGAGCCTGAAAGTAGTATCAAATTCCTTTTGTGTCACACTCTCATGTTATTCCATGAGAATTAGCAGTTCATTAAAAAGTGTAGCTGAATTCTTCTTACCTTCTTATACGGCATCTGCCCCAGGAAAACAAGTGTTTGTATTCCATCTCTCCTTGGAGGCATCTTTCTTTGGATTTCAAGGTAGGAGGTTGCCCTCTGAGTCTGTTCTCCAGAGATATTGTCATTTTGTTTATGATGGCTTTTTGTTGTTGTTGCTGATGCTATAGCTGTTGTAAGGGTACTTGGGAGTGGTATTCTTTCTAGTTCTCTCATTCTTAAGCAGATGCTAACCATCCACAGAAATTTGGGGATTGGATTCTTATTATGTATTAATTTTAAGTGTCTTTAAATGTCTTTTTGTGTTTCACTTACTTTTCGAATGCCCTTCTAGTCGGAGTTAAAATTTATCCCATAAGGACTTTCTACTCTGAGGCAGAAGATTTCAATTCAAATGAAAAAATTAACTCTTCTTGGTTAACTTAGGGAGATTTGTAACTAACTTTAAAGTGAAATCCCGTATGAAACATGTTCAAATGTGGTAAGGGATTAAGTTAGTTTGAATTAATTTATGTCCTCTGGTATTTACTGGATAACTGGGAGTTTATTTTAAACTATTTCAAAGGGTTTTGATGTTTTTCTTTTTGTTGATGCTGTTTCTTGTTGCATTTGGGGAAATGATGGAATTATGTTTTCTGAGAAAAACATTTTGCATTAGCAGAGATAAGACCTACTTACCGAACTAAGGAATAATAAATGATCTTATAAACAACATTTTATTCTATTTCGCTGAATTTTACTCTCAGGTAAATACAATAACAATGTTTACTTCTCTTACTTACTCTCAATGATAAAGCAGAAAAGCCCCAATATTCCTTCAAAAGTCACAAAGTAAATTCATGAATTTGTTTCTTCAACTAAGTTTTTATTAAGCACGTTCTCTGTGCCCAGGACGTTAGCAGACACTCAAATACAATGGTGAACAAAGGAGGATAGTATTCTTGACTTCATTTAAGTTTAGATTCCTTCTAATTAATCCTGGAGCCCTACAAATATTGATTTTAGGAGGAGAAATTTTCATTAATCATATAATCATACAAAAAATATATCATTCAAACTTTGAGGATCCCTTGGAATGAAAATTATGTTTCCATAAAACAGCATAAAGGGACGCCGGAGTAAGACTGCAGTGGGAGGGTCAAAAATCACATCTCTAAGAAACTTATATTTAAAGTGAGTTATAAGAGAAAAGTGTGATCTGGATTTAACTGGAGCATATACACTGTAATTTGTTTGGGAAGATCTTTTCAGACAAAGTGAACAATATCTGACACGTCCAAATGCCATATGGGTCAGGAGGGAGCTTAGTATTAATGAGACTAAGTAAAGCCTGGCCTATCTGGAGCTCAGAAAGCAAAAGAGAGAGTAGCAAAAGAAGAAAGGCTAACTGGAGTTAAAAACAAACATTTACTGATTATTTCCTAGGTGCCAAGAACTGCTGTAAATACTTTATGTTTGTTAGCACAGTTAGTCTTCTAATATCCCAAATTTTGTTTCTAGTACATGTTGGAATATTTAGTATTTGCTCCCTGCCCCTCTCTGTGAACAACTAGAAAACTGGACAAAATCTATAAAAACATTGTTTTCTATAGTGGACAACAGGCAGCACAGTACTGCATTCCTCCCCCAAAAAAGTGGAAGAATAGGTGATCTCTACAATTGTCCCAGGTTTATACCTTTAGCCACTTTCTGGTCTTCAGCACAAGCTAGGAGAAGTCAGGAGAGCATAGTCATATTAACGACTTGAGGATAGAAAAACTGGAATTCAAGGAGATGGAGATAACTAAATTTTACAGGGCAAGGTACTACATAGGCAGAAACTATGTAGAGAAAGTGCTGTAGAAATATGTACTGAAATGCCCTTAAGTCTTTGGGCACTAACTTGTGCATGCAAGGAATGAGACTCAATAAGCTCAGGAAAAGAATAGTCATCAAAAAGCTGTGAGGTAGACATTTCCCAGATCTCACAAAAGGCTAGAAGACATTTAAGTTCTAAACAGTAAGAGTGACAAAACCTTGTTGGACAAGTAGGGCACTCACTGGAGCCCTAGAAGGGTCATACTTTAATAGTGAAACTAAACTAGCCCTAGGATAAAGGTGACTCCAGACACGCCTAACAAAACGTGGAAATATGTTTTGGAAAAAAAGCCTGGAAAAGCTCATTAATCTATGAGTAACTTAATTGCCTAGTAAAACAACATTATTTAAAGGAAGATATCAAAAGAGACAACCAATATAGAATATTCACAATATCCTAAAACAATGAATAAAATAGAATAAGATAAAAATATGAAACTCTGAAGACATTGGGCAGTAGGCAATGAAGGACAGCTATCCCTTGGATGTGAGAACAAACTACATGGGCCCTTTATTTTTCCAGCTTACTGCCTAGAGAGGTTTTCCAAGTGCTGGGAGGATGCTCAGGCAGAGCCTCCTTGAGTCGAGGAAATGGAGCTGGGAGTCCAGGGAGGATAAGGCAGCTAGACTTTCATGGCAGAATACCAAAGGGAAGAGAGACACAGAAAAAGAGCTCTAGTGGTATGCAGAGAGTACTTAAGTGTTTGGTTGAATACCTATTAGCGCATGCCTGTGAGAAAACTACCTGAGGCCAGGGAAAGACCATGTGAAGGCTTGAGGGAACAGTGCCCAGTATTAAAACACAACCGGAATGATGCCACTTCCCAACAGCCAGAGTAGAAAGCCTCCCAACTCACCAAGAATTATTAGAGAATTGGGATGGGTCTTGTCTCAGGAATAATGAGGGGAAAAATATCAATCAATCAAAATTAAGTCCAAAATGACATAGATAATGGGATTAATAGAGAAAGATATTACAGCAGTTATTCTAACTATATTTCATATGTTCAAGAGGCTAGAGCAGGATTTCTCAACTTCAATACCATTGATGGCTTAATAAGTTACTAGGTAAGTTTAGTTTTATTTTTGTTATTGCTTGGGCTCTGTGCTGTGCAATGTACAAAGGTTAGTATCATTCATCTTCTCCACCAGGAAAAGCCAGTTCCCTCCCCTCATTGTGACAATCAAAAATTTATCCAGCCATTATCAAAGTCCACTGAAGGGGTAAAATTGCCCCTGACTTAGAACGATTGGACTAGAGAAAAGATTGAGTGTGTTAAGCAAAAATAGGTAAGATATTTAAAAGACCCAAAGCAAACTATTAGAATTGGAAACTATGCTGCCCGAGATGAAAGATACACTGAATGAGGTTAGTAGCAGATTAGATATTGCATAAGAAAAGATTAGTGGATTAAAGATAAAGCAATAGAAATTATCTGAAAATAAAGCCTGGGGGAAATAATAACCCATGGGTGAATTATGGAAAAATTTCAAGTGATCAAATATACATTTAATTGGAGTCCCCAAAGGACAAGATAGGAGGGTGGAAAAATATAAATAATGGCTCCAAATTGTCCAAATATGATGAAAACTATAAACCTAAATTTCAAGAAGTGCACTGAAACTCAAGCACAGGGAATACAAAGAAAATTACACCAAGACACCTCATAATCAAATTGTTTAAAACTAATGATTAAAAAAAAATGTAAAGTATCCAGAGAAAAGAGCCACATTACCTCCAGAGGAACAAAGATAAGGATCACAGTAGATTTCTTGTTGGAAGAAATGAAAGCTAGAAGAGAGTGGAGTAAAATTTCAAAGTATTAAAATGAACAAAATGAAATCTGTCTACCTAGAATTCTTTACCCAATGATAATCTTTTAAAAATCAAGACAAAATCAAAATTTTATCAGAAACACAAAAGTTGAAAAAATTCATGACAGCAGACTTTCACTGTAAAAATGTAAACGCAAATTCTTCGCGGAGCAGAAAAATAATCCACATGGAAACTTGGCCTCCACAAAGGAGTGAGGAACACAAGAGTTTTAACTACATGGTTAAAATAAAGACTTTCTTTTTATCACTTAGATTTCTTTAAAAAAGATAATTAACTGTTTTTGGAGAAAATAATAACATATTGTGGAGTCTATAACATTATGAAGGAATAAAACGTATGACTATAGTAGCACAAAGTCCAAGAGAGGAAAAATGTAAAATATGCTGTTTTGAGGGTCTTGTTTTATTCAGGAAGAATGTAATATCACTTGAATGTTTGCTATAACAGGTTAAACATGTATAGTATAAACTCTAAAGTAACCACTAAAATAGCACAACGAAGAGTTATAGCTAATAAGCTTACAAAGGAGATAAAGTGAGAGGATTAAAAAATGAAGCCCAAAAGAAGGCAGAAGTAGAGGAATAAAGGAGCAAAGAATATGTAGGATAAATAGAAATTTAATAGCAAGGTGGTAGATTTAAACTCAGCCAGATCATTAATCACATTAAATATAAGTGGTTCAAACACAAATTAAAAGACAGGGATTTTCAGATTGGATAAAAAGTAAGATCCACCTTTCTACTACTTAAAAGTAGTCCATTTTATATATAAAGAACATAATAGATTACTAATGAATTGACAGGAACAGGTATATTATGCTAACATTAATAAAAAGAAAGAAAGCTGGACAGGCTATACAAATATCACATAAACAGAAATAAAGATACTTTCTTGTGAAGAAAAATGGAGAGAATTCATTGTAGCACACCTATACTACGAGAAAGGTACAAGGAAGTCTTTGGGCTGAAAGAAATGATACTAGCTAGAAACTTGGATCTACACAGTGGGTTAAGTAATGCTGGAATGGTATTATACGTGGGTAAATATAAAGGTTTTCCCTGATTTACTAGTCTTTTAAAAAGATCACTCTTGAGGTCGGCCCAGTGGTGAAGCAGTTAAGTCTGCTTCGGCTGCCCAGGGTTCGCTGGTTTGGACCCCGGGTGCAGACATGACACCTCTTGGCAAGCCATGTGTGGCAGGCATCCCACATATAAAAAGTAGAGGAACATGGGCACGGATGTTAGCTCACGGCCAGTCTTCCTTATCAAAAAGAGGAGGATTGGCAGCAGATGTTAGCTCAGGGCTAATCTTCCCCCCAAAAGAAAAAAAGATAATTCTTTAAAGGGAAAATAAAGACAATCTATTGCAATCTATTGTAGGGTTTATAAAATATGTAGAAGTAAAATGTATGCTACAAGATCATGAATGATGATATATAAAATGGAATAATGTTATTTGAAGCTAGATTGTGATAAGTTAAAGATGCATATTCGAAGCTCCAGGGAAACTGCTAAGAAATAGGAAGAGCTATCGTTAACATTAGAATAGAGCGGATAAAGTGAAATCATAAAAACTTACTTAGGTAATCTTAAAACAGGAAATGAGAAAAAATGGGGCATATAGTAAGATCATAGACTTAATTAACCAAAATATACTTGTAATTAATTTCATGTGCATGAGGAAGATTTGGCCCTGAGCCAACACCCGTGTCAATCTTCCTCTATTTTATGTGGGATGTCTCCCCAGAGTAGCTTAAGAAGCGATGCTAGGTCCACACCTTAGATCTGAAACTGTGAACCCCGGGCTGCTGAAGTGGAGCATGTGAATTTAACCACTACCCCACGGTGCTGGTCCCTACGTGTAATTATTTTTAATCTGAGTAGAGTAAAAATTCCAGATAAAACACAGAATGTGTCAGTATAGATAAAAATGCAAGACTCAACCATATGCTACTTAACAGAAACCCACCTTTGATATAAAGATACAGTTTAAAAACAAAAGGATTGGGGCCGGACCTGTGGCCAAGTGGTTAAGTTCACGTGCTCCGCTTCAGTGGCCCAGGGCTTTGCTGGTTTGGATCCTGGGCGTGGACATGGCAACGCTCATCAGGTCATGTTGAGGCAGTGTCCCACATGCCACAACTAGAAGGACCCACAACTAAAATGTACAACTATGTACTCAGGGGATTTGGGAAGAAAAAGCAGAAAAAAAAAAGAAAGAAAGATTGGCAACAGTTGTTAGCTCAGGTGCCAATCTTTTAAAATAAAATAAAATAAAATAAAAAATAAAAACAAAAGGATGAAAAATGTTAAATGGAACAAACTTTGATGATAAGAAAAAGTGTATATCTTAGTAACAGAGGAAATAGATTGCAGGAGAAGAACTATTTCCAGAAATAAAATGAAATATGTCATAATAATAAAAGGTGAAATTCATTAAGAAAAAGTAACAATTTCCTAAATGGGTATATACCCCGTAATAGGGCTTCAAGCTGTGTGAAGTAAAAACTGACAGAACCGAAATTAGAAACTGACAGATCCATAATTATAGGTGAAGATTTCAACTTTCCTCTCCCAGTAATTGATAGAACAAGTAGACAAAAAATCAGTAAGCATATAGAAGACGTGAACTACACTGTAATCCATCTTGACCTAACGACCATTTACAGAACACTTTACCCAACAACACCTGAATACGCTTGCTTTTCAATTGCTCATGAAACATTTACTAAGGCAGACCATCTGCTGGGCTATACAAGTCTCAATAATTCAATTCCCTATGAAAACACTGTTTACTTTCATTTTATAGATGAAGAACCTGAAAGAAAGAAAGGTTAAGAGGCTGAGAGGATATTTGAACACCATGCTAGTTCAGAGCTCATGAACTTTACTTTTAAGTTATTTAAAATATTGCCCCAGACCACTCTCTTCACTTCCTGTGAGGTTCACAAAGTCGACTGATTCCTAGGAAATAATTGCAAAGCAATTACAAAACTCTGATAAGCTGGGCTGGCTAGTAAAAGTCTAAGGTGGATTTGCTTGATACATTCTTGATTGATGACCTTTGTCCTACCATAATTACCAATAGTGGTTTGAACTATAAATACTGTGATCTCAAATCTAATAAACTTCTTTCCTTGCTGAATTCAAGATAGACTATTGGAAATTACCATACTCTGGCCAGTCATAGGGAAAAAAGCAATGAAAGAGAAACAAGCGTTGGAAGAGCCTGATCTGATAAGGCCGACCCTGGAAAATTGGCATCCCAGCTACTTGGAAGGAAGAGGAAGATGCTTGGCCTTATTTCTTGATGGACTGTGTGCTAGACAATTTTCCTTTGAACTATTCTGAGAAAGAGAAAAAGAGAGAAAGCCAGAGAGGGGTTGTGGGGTAGGAACTGATTGAGAGAGAAAATAATTCTATCCATTTGAATGAGTTTTTAAAGACATTCAACCATTACCATCAACTCTGACTCTTCCAAACCTAATTCCTGCTTTCTTTTGAAGAAGGACCATAGAGAACAAAATAGAAACATCCCTTAATCTCCAGTCCCCACTTTCATATCACTGGCACCATCACACTCTAATTTTTCCTCCTTCTATTTGCGAATAGTGTCCATTTTAACAAAATACACATTGCAACATAAGGCAGCAGTGGCCTCCAAAGTAAACACAACAGGACAAGATGGTTGATTGCCAGCAAAATGACTAGATTTGAATTTAATTTTTGCAAGATTGATGCTCTAAAAATTAAATTGCCTATCTTGGAAGGGAACAAAAAAGTAGCAATTCCAGAGATGAATTGGAACCAGAAAATGAAAACATCTAATATAAATAGAGAAATATTAAAATTCCAAGTCACTTTTTCTGGAGTCCTGAATTGGTGCTGCCGTAGGATAGAGTTCTGTCGCTCTTAACACTTAAAGGGACAGACAGATAGTTTTACTTTTTTTGAGGAAAACACCCCAAATTAAGTTATACTATAATGACTTGACGTTGTCTTGTATAACATAGCTTTTTTATGTTATATTGTTTTCTATTCTTTAAAAGAAAAAAAATGCTCTATAAATAAATCTGTTATTTTGCCATTAAATTGTATTTAAAATTTATAAAGATGACTATTCGAATATTTTTTTACACACAGCATCAAACCCTAAAACACTTTTTAGCTCTTAAAATATTTTTTAGAGTGAAAATATTTTTAAAAGTTTCAACGAAGCTTTGTTTCTCCTGCTGGAAAGACCTATATCAATAAGAAATGTGATCATCTCAGCAGGACTTTTATTGACATCAAGAAATAGCTTCACATTCAAAAAAGAATTATTCTTATTGCTTGGCCTTATGGAAGTATTTTTATGATAACTTTCCATAACTCTCTAATGATTAATTTGCAAATATTTCTAATATATATGAAATTAATGACAGAAGGCATACATAATTATAAATGCTTTCAATTTCCCTTCATTCTCTTGCCAGTTAAGGGGAAAGGACACTCCTTGGTGCACTTATTTCTTGATCTTCCCAATTCCCCAGTTACTATCAAGAAGTAGAAGTTTTATTATACATTAAGAATGCGCTCTTGATGAGAAAGACTGCTTTAAAAATTCAAATTACTTCAATTTATTTTTGTCTGTTGTATTACTTTTCCTTGAATTCAGCTCCATGGGAACCTGGAACATTGTCTGGGATGACTTTATACAGGTTACACATAAACAATTTTACCGTTTAAAACAAACTTTAGAAGTTTTTCCATTATTGTAACCACCAGCAACATAAACGTTTTAAGAGCCACCATCATTCCTTTCTGATAGATATTTCATCCAGTGTTAAAGATAGAAGATCAAGGTAAAATTCATTATCTGTAGACTTGGGGTATCTCACAAATAAATTCCAGCTGCAAGTTGTGATAGTGAGTCTAGATTTAATGTTTGACTTTCTGTTTGACAGGGTGAGTAATTCGAGCCTGAGTTGACACCTTAGTGACCCTCAACTAGAACACATTGATGTATTAGCAAAGTCTTCTTGAAGTTAGTCTGAACTTCTCAATACTTCTTAGTCAAGGGAAATAAGCTACTTTAGAACAGTATTAAATAAAACAAACCATCAGAAAAAGATCTCTTCATAAATATTTATTTTTGCATAGTGTTTCTTTGACCTCTCAATAATAGAAATAGCAAGCCTGAAAAATTTTTTAATCCATCCTGTTATAAAAGTGAGAAGAAGATGGGAGAAATAAAGAGAACAGTGGAGAGAAGTAAAACAAGTAATTAATAGATCATTGTAAATTCATTGTTGTAAATCTTTGCTGGTATGAGAACAAACATGTAAGAACATGTTAGGTGTGGTAATAATCACAAAAATAAAAATTAAATTGACAGATTGGGGTTCTATGGTAATTCTAGAATAATATCCATATCTATATTCCCTAGCATGGATGTCAAAGGTTTTGTTTTTCTAATTTCCAGAGCAGCAAACTCCACCTGGGCTATCAACTCAAGGGTTTTTCCACCCCCTACATTAATAAGAGTCTTTACAATCCTTCAGCCAGAATTTAAGAGCCATTTGGCTTAGCTTTTTTACAATTTGGGTAAAATCTTAAATGTAGAATAGAAATGTATAAGTATAAGCCTATATATTTTATTTGAAACTTCAAATCTAAGGATAATGTGCGTTTCATAATTAGGCGTGACATCTTCATATTTCCATTTAAGAAGAATGAAAAGTTGACCCAGATGCTTCTTTTAATTTGTCATAATACGTATTTTTCATTTTAATACTGTTTCATATGTTTTTGATATGATGATGTAACAACCAAGGAAGACTTGGTTAACTAAAAAACTATTATGAATTATGATATGGAAAAAAGAGACAAGATTTTTCCCCAAAAAGTCTTTGACAAAAACAAGGAAATAGTAGTAATGTAATTTTTAAGCACTTAGTATAGAAGAATAATACCAAAAAATATATATAACAGAAGCCTCTGAATACACGTTTGGTTTATTATATCATCATCATCATTATTATTATATACTTGAAGCCCATTGAGAAAATCAAGTCACAAGAAAGTAATCTAAAGTCCAATGTTTTATTCCAAAAATCTTTTCAGTGAATGTTTTAGGTTGATGCATATTAATCTTTCTTTTACTTTCTGATATCCAAAATACTGTACAGAGAGAATCCATTTTCAATATAATGGCTGAGGCATTGCATGAAAGACATCAAAAGAAGGCAACCAAGTTCTCTGTACTATATGTATAAAGGCAGGAAAGTGGAGCAATACATTATAAAAGATTTTCAAGAACAGGGATTTGGACGAAAATCACTTTCTGCTTTTATTTTCAGAGATTAACACTGCTAGATTGATATATTTTCCAAAAATTCACACAAAGAACAAAGGCAGCAACTCAGGTTTCAAATAAAAGAGAGCTAGCTTTCTTTTTATATTTTTTATATGTTCTATGGTTACAAGATTCTTTTCTTTTATAATAATATCATTATTCAACGAATGGCGCTCTGCTACATGACCACTCAAATTGCTTGGTTAGATTTAATTTCCATGAGTTCTCTTAGTAACTGATTTCAGCAACATTTGAACACTGGATCATCAACTTAATTAAATTAGATGCTCTGAAATATTTATTAGTTCCTTATTGCTTCATAACAAATTGCCTCAAAATTTAGTGGCTTTGAACATCTTTTATCTCATACTTTCTGTGGATCAAGAATCTGAGCTCAGTTTAACTGAGTCCTCAGCTTAAAAATCTCTCAAAAAGCTGCCTTGTCAAGGTGTTAGCCAGGGCTAGAGTCTCACAAAAAGCTTCAATAGGGAAGAATGTGCTTCCAAACCCACTCAAGCAGTTGTTGGTAGGATTCAGTTCTTCAAAGGGTTTTTAGTATGAGGACTTCTCTTCCTTGCTGGTGGCTGCCAGAGGCCACCCTCAGTTCCTTGCCATGTGGACCTCTCCAGCTTGATTCATCAGAGCAAGCACACAGGAAGAACGAGAGAGTGAGAATAAGACCCCAATTACAGTCTTTTATAACCTAATCTGAGAAATTGCATTTTTTCTATATTCTGATCATTAGAAGCAATCACTAGGTCCTGCCCACACTCAATAAGAAGGGATTTCACAGTGGCGTGAATATCAGAGAGCAGGGCTCTATGGGAGACATTTTGGAAAGTTACCTGTCACGGTGTCAGACCATTTTGTACATTAGTTATGTGAACTATGTTAATGCGTCATGCTTAAAAATAATTTTTCAGAAAAAAAACTACTTTTGCTTATTTTCAAAAATGATATAAATGAATGGATTTTAAAAAAGTGGTTAAGGGGCATCCAGGTGGCATAGTGGTTGGGTTTGCACACTCCGCTTTGGCAGGCTGGGGTTCGCAGGTTAGGATCCTGGCCTCAGACCTATCGCCGCTCATCAAGCCACAGTGCAGCAGCATCTCACATAAAACAGAGAAAGACTGGCACAGATGTCAGCCCAGCAAGACTTCCTCAAGCAAAGAGAGGAAGACTGGCAACAGATGTTAGCTTGGGACCAACTTTCCTCCTGCAAACACACACAAAAAAACCCAAAAGGGTTAATTTGATGGTCACTAGTACAGTGCTTTTCAAAGAAATAAATGTGGACATTTTCTTATCATATGGGAGGTAGATAGGTGTTTGCGTGTGTTTTTCCCTGAATGATGTATATCTATCTACCACACAAGTAGAAAATTGCTCATATTACCAAATACCTGTAATCATTTGCTCAGAATACCAACATAATTTTTCAAGTTTTCAGAATTTCCAGGGGTTTTCTACTGTCAAACTTTGTAGTTATATTCTAGATTTTCATCTTTGACTCTTAGGGCATTCAAGTGGCTATTTTTTTAAAGAAAAATGTTAATATTCATCCTATACTTCTAACATTTTATTCCCCTAACATCCGTTCATTTGCACGCCCATGCGCACACTTACATACATTCAATTGACTGTGCCTCTTGTTTACAAAGTCCTTTTCAGACTATTTTATTGTGTATAAGTGTCTAATGGAAGCACATCCCAAATTATAACTTACAGCTGTAATTGGCTTCGGTTCCTCTTTAGGGCTTGCCCAGGGCAGCCAACTAAGCAGAGGAATATAAACTTTTGGATTTGCATCTTATTTCTTGCTTCATTAATTTCACTAACTTCCAAACTGATGAATTCTTAGTATTAAAATGTCATTTACATTTAATACCCAAAATCACTTTCTTTGCATTTAAACGTTTTAATTGTATTTTTGAGTTCTAGTTCTAAATTGTTTTTGTCAAAGTCTTAATTAGATTAATGGCATAGGGATACAGGAGTTTAGCTGAGCAGTAACAGGACTGAAAGAGGTTTTCTTTGTAAGAAATTGCAAAGCAGCTTAAAATATTTGGAATGCAACATAAACTTTGTATACAGTGTAACTAAAGGTCTATATCTAAGACAGGTGAATGGTGGATATAGGTAACTATTGATTTATACAGGAAGATCAAATCTGGACACCCGAAGAAGATGCCTTTCTTTTTTCCTACCAGTGCAGACTGTGTGGGATTTGTATAGAAGCTCATTTAATAAAAGAAGATTTTATTTTGCTGTTTGCTTACAACAATGACAAATGGTGACCAGAAGGGAAAGCAAAGTATATAATCAATCTTAACACCTTTGTTGTTTTCCTGAGAGAACAATAACAAAAAAAAACTAAAACAGGACAAAACAAAGAATATCCTTTGAGAGAAAAAGAATTTATGTTTCTTGTTTCTGCTATGAGTGATGATGATGATAATGGTCATGATAATGACAACAGTGATAATAATAAAAGCAATGTACAGCATGGTGACTATAGTTAATACTGTATTGTATATTTGGAAGTTACTAAGATGGTGACTATAGTTAATACTGTATTGTATATTTGGAAGTTACTAAGAGAGTAAATCTTAAAAGTTCTCGTCACGAGAAAAAAATGGTAACTATGTTAAAAAAAAAAAAACATAAACAATAAAAACTACCATTGCAGATCTTTAAAATGTCAGTGAAAGTTAGGTATTAATAGCACAGTTTCACAGGTGAGGCTATTTGAGGTTCACAGAGGAGAAAAATTGCCCAACTTGACACTTCTACAAAATGGCAGAGCAATATTCAAATTTAGTTTCATCTTTCTTTAGAGTCTGGGTCCTCTCCATTACTTCATGTTGCCTGTCATAAAGACACTCAGTAACGGTGGTCATTACATACAGTTCAACTCATTTTCTATAGCTGTAATATCATAGGAAGTCCAATTCCTATAATTCCTTCCTGAAAAGTGCTTGTAACTTGTATTTTCCCTTTTTAAAAAAAGTTTGTGTGGGTTTTTTTATTTTTATTTTTTTGTTGAGGAAGATTGGTCCTGAGGTAACATCTGTTGCCTATCTTCCTGTTTTTGTTTGAGGAAGATAGTCCCTCAGCTAACATCTATGTCAATCTTCCTCTATTTTGTACGTAGGATGCTGCCTCAGCACAGATGTCAGTTAGGTGGTTCACTAGAGGAAAATAGAATTCCTAAGAAAAGTTTGCATGGAGATATACATTTGCGAATTTTTATTAGGCAGATAAGTTAAAAGTCAGTGAGAAAATAAGGGGGCATTTTACCAAGCTGTGAGAAAACCCAACATATCAAGGTCAGATAAAGAAGAGGATAATGTACAAAAATTACCTAGTAGAGTGCCTACTGCACATTTAAATGTAAATAAAAATTTAATAGTAATTTAATAGTAACAATTAATTAATAATTGTATTTGTGCTCACCTCAGATATCCATACAAGATGAATATTACGCTAAAAAATAAAGCAGCTAAGTGTATCTCAAATATTTTAATCATTTGTAGTTACCCCCAATAAGTTACAGTTAAGTTTTGAGTACATCAATGATTCCATTGACCTACTAATTAAATTTAGACTTATGTTAATTTTTCCGTCCTTTATTTCCCAGAGATATTGGTAACTTGTACTTTGTGCTACTTTTACTACCGAAACTACGATGCAGTTTTCTGAGCCAGGTCCTTTCATTTGATTTAGCTGAGCAAGAAGGAAGGCAGAGAACACCGCAATGATGAGAAATATATAGGGTGACCTTCTGTTTCTTTCTTCCTCTCACCTTCTGATTTCAAGCACTCTGAATGCTTTCATTTGGAATGTAAATCTGCTTTTCAACAAAGGCTGCTTTGATTAAGTTCTGTAAGTTCTTGGGTGAAATTTCAGGCAACTCTCAAGGTCTTCAGTAAATTTTCACATTATTTAGTTTCTCAGCTGTCTTCAGCCTTATTAAAATTAAAGTCCTTATGAATCATGCATTTTTCTGGCTGGGGTACTCTGTGCCATTTGTTCTGCATTTTGTACCTACATTTTAAGTCTAGGTGCTTTGAGAAATGTGCTCCCGATATTTCTTTTTTTAGATGAAGAATACTTGAAAGAAGAATATTTACTTTGCTTAGTCTATGAACGAAGAAAAGTAATTGGTGTTCAGAAATGTATTTTTGCCTGTGATTTCTAGATCTTTTCATCATTATTCTATTTGTTTAAAGATATTTCTGTCGTATTTTAAGTCACGTGACTGACAGGGAAACTTGGATTAACAAAATTTTCTGATGCTGAATATAGAAGACATGAACACTTGCTCAGAGGTCTTAGCACACAGATGTCTACGCTCTTATCTTGGGCCAAATCCTCACTTATTTTGCCAAAAGCACATATCAATTAAATGGAGTCAGAACTTTCTGTAATATCGCATTCACATTCTGGCTCGCTAAATGCAGCAACATTAACATTTTTGGGTTTGTTAGTGTTTTCCCTTTGAATGATCTAGGCATCCTGTCAGTCGTTGTTTTATTATTGATTTTATCCATCCTTAAAACTAATACAACTTTTTCATACATCCCTGAGTTTGTTTTAATCCACCTTTAAGTAAAATCTTAAACTTTGAAAATAAAACCCTTGTTATACTGATATGATTTTAGTTTTAGAGAAAGCAAAGAATAATAGAAAGAATCTCATTCCCCAAGTCACTCTGAATTGGTTTTGTGTTTTGTCCTTGCATAATTATATTAGAGAATTTGGGCAAGTTTTTTAAAAATTATTTTAATTGTTGTTTTGGTCATTAGTCTGTTTCTTTCTTTCTTTCTTTTTTTTTTTTTTGAGGAAGATTAGCCCTGAGCTAACATCTGCTGCCAATCCTCCTCTTTTCACTGAGGAAGACTGGCCCTGAACTAACATCTGTGCCCACCTTCCTCTATTTTATATGTGGGACACCTGCCACAGCATGGCTTAACAAGTAGTGCATAGGTAGGCACCCGGGATCTGAACCGGTGAACCCTGGGCTGCCGAAGCAGAATGTGCAAAATTAACTCCTGCGCCATCAGGCCAGCCCTTGTTTCTTTAATTTTAATAAAAGGAGAATATTAAACTCAATCTATAGAAAAAATTACTGACAGATAAGTGCTGTGGTTCTGTGCCAGGAAACTGAACGTGGGTCGCCGAAATGGAACCTGCTGATCTTTAACTACTAGGCCCGTCAGTAGCCATGCTGTGGGGGCAGCTCACGTAGAAGAAGTAGAAGGACCTACAATTAGAATTTACAGCTATGTGGCTGGCTCTGTGGCTGAGTGGTTAAGTTCGTGTGCTCTGCTGTGGCAGCCCGGGGTTCAGATCCTGGGCACGGACATGGCACCGCTCATCAGGCTATGTTGAGGCGGCGTCTGGCATCCCACAACTAGAAGGACCTGCAACTAAGATATACAACTCTGTACAAGGGGGTTGGGGGAGATAAAGCAGAAAAAAAAAAAAAAAAGAAGAAGATTGGCAACAGTTGTTAGCTCAGGTGCCAATCTTTAAAAAAAAAACAATAAAAAAGAATATACAGCTATGTACTAGGGCTTTGGGGAGGAAACAAAAAGAGAGAAAAAACTTAGTTAAAAGTATTAGATGAGGGCCCTGCCCAGTAGTACAGCGGTTAAGTTCACACATTCCGTTTCAGCGGCCCAGGGTTTGCCGATTCAGATCCTGGGTGCAGACATGGCACTGCTTGGCAAGCCATGTTGTGGTAGGTATCCCACATATAAAATGCAGGAAGATGGGCATGGATGTTAGCTCAGGGCCAGTCTTCCTCAGCAAAAAAGAGGAGGATTGGCAGCAGATGTTAGCTCAGGGCTAATCTTCCTCAAAAAAAAAAAAAATTAGGTGAAATAAATGAGAACAAATAAATTTGCTGCATCTGACACAGAGTAGATGCTTAATAAATGATAGTTTTTATTGTTACAGAATTTTGAAAGCTGAGGCAAATGCTCTAGATTGGTTGACTCAATTTTCGTTCCACCGTCTTTCTAGAATGCACCATGTTTCCTAGGCTCCCTTGAGCTAGTGTTTTAAGAATGACTGTGTTCTATTGGGCAGATATACACATGTGAAACTTAGGAAGAGAAAGTGAGCAATTTGAGTCTGGGGAGTCCAGAACTTCTGGAAAGCACGTCAACAGAGGGCCTTGGATTTTCTGAGGCTAGAAGTGGAGGCAGTGGCTTCCTGATGTGGCAGCTCTCTGAACACAAGATTGTGTGGTCTAAAGCATCAGTTAGCAGCATCCCTCTTGCCAGACAAGTTCTACGGTAGAGATCTGAGAGTCGTTCTTAGAATTTCTGCGTACCCAGCAATTCCACGCATTAAGGAATATGTAATATTCTGAATCCTTTCCTGCTATATGTGGTCAGAATGGATTCTGTTTCTACAACTGACCAGTACAGTAATGGTTTTTATATGCTGAAGAAATAAAATTACTAATTGATTTAAGCCATTGCTTTCATTTGTTTGTTTTTTGGGTGGGTGGGTGAGTCCAGGGTGCTCTGTTAATTCAGTTAAATTTTATGATTAGGAAAGTTATGTTCAGGGACTAGAACCTATCATGTGGAATTGACTAAAAGACCAAATGGTGAGGTAAATATTAAAAACCAGATATTGCAGAATAGAAGCAATATCTTCTATCCTTGTTAGAGTGGTGAAATATTTAGTTACTCTGTTACCTAATGTACCTTTGAAAACAGACCACACACCCAGGGGAATTGGTGAAAAAAAAAAAGAATCAAAATGTTGAGGTAGCTGGCTTCTCTCTGTCAATATCTTCAGTATTACAGGCTCCAGACATTAAAACTCTTATTTTCCTTTTTTAAATAGATATCCAATTAACCCAGCACCATTTATTAAAAAGATCATAATTTCCCCATCTTACTGAAGAGTCACCTGGTGTTGAATCAAGGGACTGTGTGTGTGTGGGTCTGCCGTGTTTCTTTTTTGTTCCATTGTTTTATATGAGTATTTAATTGGCAACACCACAGTCTTAATTATTGTAGTTTTATAAGCCTTTTTATGTGGTAGTGTTTGTTCTTTTTTAAGATTGTTACGTTATTATTAGGCCTATTCATTTCCATATAAACATTAGATTCAAATTGTTAATTTCTAGAATTTACTATTGTTTTTGGAGGGGAAAATTTTGTTTGAGGTTGCCCTGAATCTGTAATTTAATTTGGAAGGAATGACATCTTTAAAATGTTGATTCTTCCAAACTGAGAAAATAGGATTGCCCCAAGTTTATTGGAATATTTAAAAATATCTCCTAACCATGTTTTGTAGTTTTATCTGTATAAGTCTTGCCTGTCTTTCATTACATTTACTCCTAGGTATTTGAGGGTTCTTGATGCAATAAATAATTGTATGATTTCTCAAATTTTATTTTTTAATTAGTCCTAGCACGGAGAAATACAGTTGATTTTTATATATTGATCTTGTATCCAATGATTGTTAAATTCATTTTCTAATTCTGATAGTTTGTCTTTAGATGGTTTTTGATTTTCTAAGCATATAATCATGTCTTCAATAAATAACAGCACACATTTCTTCCTTTTCATGCCAAATAACTTGCATATGTTTTTGTTGCCTTATGGCTGTCGACAACCTCTGGTAAGGTGATGAAAGATGCATTGATGATTGTGAACATTTTTATTTATTCCTGATCTTAGGGGGATATTGTAGGGGAGGAAAAGTAATTTTTCTACCCATCTAGGTTCTTGAGTGAGACTCTTCTTTAATAAAAGACAGATTAATAGGAGAAAAACAAATAGAAGTTTAATAACATGTATCCCTCCTGCATACATGGGAGAGACCCAGGAAAACTGAGTAACTCTCCAAAATGACCCAAGCCACTACCTTAACTGCACCATCTTCACCTAAAGACAGAAGATGTTGAGGGGAATAGGGGTGCAGGGAGCCCCAGTTATGGAAGGTTATCAGACAAAACACAATAAACAAAGGCATGGTTGTTATGCAGATTTGTCTTTACCTTCTCTATTGATAAGGGTTTCTAGAGATTCAGTTATTCTCCTCTTCCTGGTACAGAGAGGGACACACCCTTAAAAATGGAGGTTTCTCTTATACAGTCCTGCGTTGCTTAATGACAGGTTGTTTCTGAGAAATGCATCACTGGGAGATTTTGTCATTGTGAGAACATCATAGAGTATATTTACACAAATCTAGATCTAGGCTATATGATACTATTCTTATGGGACCACTATCGTATATGTGGTCCACTGTTTACCAAAATGTCCTTATGCAATGCATGCATATAGATATAAATTCTCTTACAAAAGGGCAACTTCTATGTGGTTTTCAGAACTTTTCCTGTGTCTGCCATATCTTAAAAATCAGATCACGATAATCCTTATGCTAAAGAGACATATTTTGGGGTGGCATATTCTGCTCCCCTTCAATACCACACAGGGATTTCAGATTTTGTGAAGGTGAGCAATTAAATGTTAACATGTATAGGGGCTAGCCTGGTGGAGCAGTGGTTAAGCGCGGACGTTTACTTCGGTGGCCCAGGGTTCACCAGTTCGGATCCTGGGTGCAGACATGGCACCACTTGGCATGCCATGTTGGGGTAGGTGTCCCACATATAAAGTAGAGGAAGATGGGCATGGATGTTAGCTCAGGGCCAGTCTTCCTCAGTGAAAAGAGGAGGATTGGCAGCTCAGGGCTAATCTTCCTCAAAAAAAAAAAAGAAAGAAAAGTGTCAACATGTATAGTCTTTGATAAGCATGAGAATTGAATGAATGCAGATCACTATATGTGATCTTAATATCCAGTGAGAGTTATCTAGATAAATTTAACAGCTCTTGCAAAAGAGATTTTGTCAGTTTCCAAAAAACAAAAACCAAAAACAAGGGGAGAAGAATTATGTGAACATAAGACATGCAGGTTGGAGGTTGTGTGTAGAGGTTTCTAAGGAGAAGCTTTTGAAGTGAAGGATGAGAGAGGTATTATGGTATGGGAGGTCTATCAAAGACAGAGAAAAACAGAAAGAAGTTTAAAAACCATTGCTCAGAACTATTGATCACCTTCATGGTCTTTCAAGAAGTACAAGTCAAATAAAGGACTTGAATTATTTTGAATGTGTGCTGTTTTCACAGCCTGCGTCATTTTAACTGCAACACTATCCTGGGTCTGAACTGCATGGGTCAGGGTTTTAGAAGTATCTGTACACATTAGATTTATAACTTCCCCACAAATCGGGGAAATTTTGCCTTGTGATGTATATATTAGGTTTTCACATGGTACTTTTGCTTACTGCTGTAGGGGAGGAAAAATTTTTCCTTCTACTCTTCTAGGTTCTTTGGCTGGTCCAATAGTTAAATTGACATAAGAAAGATTAAAAGGAGAAAAACAAATTTAATTTCATACTTACAGGAGCCCACAAAGACATGAGACCCAAAGACAGTCAGGCAATTGAGGCTTATATGCCAACCTGACTAAGGAATCCCACAGGGGCCTGGGGCTTCAAACAGGGGGAGGGCAATTCACAGGAAGATAAGAAGAGCAGATGTTTGGCAAACAGAAGTTTGCCCTGCCATGCAGGCAAGTCTTTCAGACAAAAATGTTTTCTCTGGTAATAGCTCTCATTCTAGGCCAAGCCCCTATCTAAATTCTTTTAGGCAGTTAAGGAAGAGGTAAAAGTTTTTCCTGAGTCGGCTGGGTCTTGATTGTCTTCAGCTCTAAATAATCCACAGGCAAGAGTGGCATGTTTTGGGGTGACATATTCTGTTCCCTTTCACAGCTTATCTTAGCAGTGTGTTTATTAGTTTCTTTACATCGTCCTGATTTTCCCACATTCCTTCTTAGAGACATGTTTAATAAAATTAGCCCTTACATACTCCGGTTTGATCTGGGGGATGTTTTGCAATGGATATATTAA
This sequence comes from Equus przewalskii, assembly GCF_037783145.1. Taxonomy (NCBI): domain Eukaryota; kingdom Metazoa; phylum Chordata; class Mammalia; order Perissodactyla; family Equidae; genus Equus; species Equus przewalskii. Next base: position 22,764,354 of record NC_091847.1, on the reverse strand, counting down.
AACATCCCAATACGTAATACATCATACAAAAAGATATTATCATTCTGAAACTTATGTTTATAATGTTTCTAAAATGGATATTTTTATTTTTTGGCTACTCCAGCAACTAAGGAAGTCAGGCTTCTCTGATAGCTACTGGTTACCATGGGAGTTTGATTCATTTTCACCACTATCTAAGGGGACAATATAAATTTATCTGTGAAAATTAAATTAAACTGTGAAAAAATCCCAAGTTTGTCTTTTCCTGAGAAAACATGGAGAATTTTTGGAGGAACAGAAATTATCTCATAAACAAGGTAATAATACCTAGCCTAAGCTGCATTTCTAAATAACTGGTTATCAACCAACAGCCTGGCCTTGTGCAAGCTACTGCTCCACCACTGCTGCCCAGCAAGGCTTTTCTCTCAAAAAGAAATCAACAGAGATCAAATTGTTTTAGTTTGTTTCTTCCAAAAAGCAGATCCTGAATCAAGGATATGGATACAAGTATTTTATTTGGATGTGATCCAAAACAACATGGAATAGTGGAATAACAATGTCCTCAAATTCTTTGACACTTTTCTCATTGAGAATGAGGTCTGTTTATTCACTGGCCCTATGGCTGCTTTAATGTGGGCTGGATTAATATTGCTTTGACCAAAGAATGGAGCAAAAATGTACGACAGAAGTGATGCTGCATAATTACTGAGACCAAATACAAGAATCCTTGCTGCTTTTGCCCTAGCATTTTGGAACAATCTCTCTGGGAATCCTGAGCTACCATATAAAAGAGGTTAAGATACACTGAGACTGCCGTGGTACTGAGACCCCACGTTAATCCCACAGCAAGTTGTTTCTGCTTTATGTTCATAACCACATGACCAGAGAACATTCGTAGGCAGAGAGTTGAGGGAAGACATGAGAACCAAAGGGACCATGGATATGGTAACAAGAGTGTCTGCTAATTGCATGGATTTCAGTTCCAAAATGTTGAAAGATCCCTTTGAGTGACCTTGCTTATATAGTTTCTGTGATTTATGTAAAGGATTTTAAAGCTTATTACTGTCCCTAACTTCCTACTTGATCAGAACCAGAAGAGAATCTGTTATTGGCTACAGATATGAACTTGGTCTTCATTACATGTGAGCAAAAGGAAAATAAAAGCCATGGAAGGCTTGTGTAAAACACAAATGTGACCTCCTGTTGTTATGTCTTGGACAGACAAGACATGGGAAGTGTACCAAAACAGTAAGATTACAAAGACTTTTTCCAGGGGGGTGGAAAGAAGTGTCAATCCATCTCAGATACTGGGCTTTCTTGTATCTGTCTACCCTTATGCTTAAAGCTGACCCTTTTTTTTCTTGATTAATGAGGACCAGGTTCTTCCTGGGAGAGAGGGTAAGTATGTGCTGGGGAAGGTGCAGGAGATGTCTAAGGAAGAGACATTGTTGATGGGGAGAATGGCCCAGAGTCATCGCAGGGTTATCAAGGATTACCAAACAGTTTACAAACCTTGTACTGATCTTAGGTTCTTTTAACTTTTAATTATACTAATATAACTTAATGAAAGCAACACAAATCACTGCATTTCTACCTCCCACCATCAGAAATAGAGGTGAACCATGTTCCCAGCCAGAAGACATAACCCATGGTCTGCAGGGTCTAGAGGTAGTCAGCACATACTAATGTAGGGAGAAGAGAATATCTTCAGCTGCCCAAGGGTCCCAAAAAGACTGGCTAATCCTTCCCCCTGAGGACTCGCAGCATTGCCATCAGAGGGTGCTAGTGAGTACAACAGTGACAACTTTCTTGGAAAGTATCTTCAATGTGTCAAGATTTCAATAAAAAACAAAACAGTAATTTTCCTTCAGTACAGTTGATTGGAACTAAGGTTCTGATTCGTTGACTCTAGATGTGCCCAGCTGTTTGACTCTTCATCGCGTTCCAACAAATAAACTCACTAATTCAACGTTCAAACCAATGCTTACATCATTATTACAAAACGGTTAATCTTCCAAGAGTGTGTTTGACTGCCTGGTGACTATCTCTGGGGTTTCTCACGATATGATACGTGAAAAAGCTAAGAAAACCAGACTGGAGAAAGATTTTCCTGGGAGTCCTTCTAACTGAAGTATAATATTTTCCAAACCTAATGGTACGAATGTCTTTTAACGTAGATACCTGAAATGTCATAGTGCTTCATACATTTTAAAGCAGTTAAGAAATACAGCAACAGCTTCCTTGTGACTATTTCTAGTCAGAAGATATTTCTTACCTTGATTCTACCTCCTTTTTACTCTGTGCTTCAAAGAATTCAGCTAACCCTGGAATATTGCCATTTAACAATTTTGCTATTGCATATCACAGATATGATGTTGGTGATTTAAAAAAAAGTATTGGTTGAGTCTACTTCTTTAGGGTAACTTCAGTCAATGATGTTGAATCATGCCATGTACTTGTTATTGCTTTTCTTGTCCTGATAAATCCTGACGATTAATTTAAATTCCTTTCATTGTCTTCTCAACAGACTATTTGGTCCTTTCTGTTATCCCTTAGTTTTGTCTGATTTAACGGCTATTTTGTTGATCACTTGTCTGCAGTTTCTATTACTCCCACTGTTCTTTTCACTTAATTATTTGAGTGATTACACCAATTTCTCTTAAAATAGAGATTCATTTTTAAAGCCCTGTCAATTAGTCTCTCACACCTTTAATGATGTTTATTACAGCAAGTAACAAGATTTATTTCAGGTTTCTCTCTCTCTGTCTCAATCTCTCTTTCTCTCTTCGTAAAAATCTACAAGAATGAGCACTGAAACAATAATGTGATGAAAACCATCATTTGAAAAATTGTAGTCCTATTTTGTTGCTGGTAACTTTATAAACTTAACTGAGAATCACTCACGAAAGATACGACTTAGTGGATAGGCAAAGATATGAGTGATAAAGTGATGTGTAAAAGTAGAGGTTAAATTGAAATATTCTAAAACCAAATGCTTTCTTTTTAACTCAGACAAAAAATATATGGTTGCATTGTTTGTAATTTATTTGACATATGTATCATATAAGACTCAGAGTTGTAATTTTCTCATATAAGTTCATAATACTGAGATTCTTTATTTAGGTATAAATACATGAAAGAACTTTAGGAGACAAAAATTATCAGATACTGTGTTTGGGAAACTCTTTTGTCATTTGTGATCAAAGAAAGGTAAGAAGTTATAAGGGAGTGTGTTAGAGAGAATCAGCCTCTGTGTAGCCCATAGATATCATATTCCTACAACTTCAGGGATTGTAGAAGTAGAAATATCATGTCTCATAGTTGAAATGCCTGTTGGAGTATATCTATTTCAAGCCTTGATCTGATCTACACATTCTTTCTATGTGGTAGAGGCAACTCTCTGCCCACTAAGGATTCATGGTCTTCTTCCATTGTATGAAGTAAGCTGGGAGAAAGCTATTCAGCCAAGGATATATTTTTCAGCTCTCTTGTTTCTAAGCAGAGACATGATTAAGTCTGGCTAATGAAATATGAGCAAAAATAATGAGTATCACTTCAATAAGAGAGTGACATATCCTGTGTGTCTTTCTCTTGCTTTCCCCCCATACCATAGTGAATTTATTGGCCCCATGCAGAAGATGTCAGCATTACAAAATGCAAAGGGTCTGAAGCCCTGAGTCTGCTTAGAGGAAAGCTGTCTAACAAGGCATATCTGTTTAGGTTGGCACACTTTTTCTGTATAAGGACAAATTTGTAAGGATTTTAGGCTTTGTGGGCCACAGTCTCTGTCACTTCTCTTCCTCCTCTTCATCCTTCCTCTTCTTTAAGACCTTTAAAAATGTAAAAACTGTTCTTAGCTTGCAAATCATATGAAAACAGGCTGTGGGGCAGATAGGCCTGTGGTCCTAGTTTGCTAATCCCTCCATTAAGCCACTGAAATTTGGAGGTTTTGTAAGAGCAGTGAGCATGTTCAGGTTAATGCACTCTTTAATAAGGGTTGGGAAACTTCATCCCCAGGCTAAATGTGGCCTGTAGCCTGTCTGTATAAATAAAATTTCATTTGGACACAGCTAGACCCATTTGCTTCCATCATCTTTATGGCTGCTTTTGCACTACAAAGTCAGAATTGAGTCCTTCTAACAGAGGCCATACTCCCGGCAAAGACTAAAATATTTGCTATCTGTACCTTCACAGAAAAAGCTTGCTGACCTGTTTTCTTCAACTTTGATAATAGTTTCCCTGTCTCTACTAGTTTTTGTTGTTAGTGCCTTCAAGTTCATTCTGACTCCTAGCGACCCTGTGTACAACAGAGTGGAGCCCTGCCTGGTCTTTTGGCGCCATCCTCTCACCTCCCAGCGCTATATCAGACAGTGCTCTGCTGCTATTCATAGGGTTTTCATGGCCAATTTGTTTGGAAGTAGGTGGCCGGGTCCTTTTTTCTTTCTAGTCTGTCTAGTTTGGAAGTTCTGCTGAAACCTTTCCACCACAGGTGATCCCGCTGGTATTGGAAATCCCAGCGGCATAACTTTCAGCATCACAGCAACGGGCAGCCGCCACAGTATGACGACCAACCCACCGACAGGTGGTGTGGCTCCCTGACTGAGAAACAAACCTCAACCTCAGCAGTGATTAAACCCTAGACCAGCAAGACTGGCTGTCTCTAAAATCACCTCTTCATTAATATGGCAGTCACAACCCAAAAGGCAGCTCATTTGCCAACTTGATAGAAATTTCTCCCTCACATTAAAGCAAAATCTCTTCCCCGCAACATCTATCCATTGCTCCCTGTAACCTCACAGCATAAGATGTTTCCTTTTATACAGAGCAGCCTCCCAAACAATGGGCTTCTTTTGAGAAGAGGAAAATGAGTCACATGAGATCTATTACTTGTTCACCACAAAGAGGTATAGGTTGCTCTCTTTTCCTTATAGTAATTCCACTAAGTATTTGTTGGAACTTAAAAAAGAAGTATCTAGTTCAAATTGAATTTAAAAGTGAGTTCTTCATGTACAAATCTCAAATTTTGAAAAAAAATAGAAAAATGTTTAGTTTTATGTTTCTACTTTGAGAGACATTGGATATATTCCCTTTTACTTTAATGACATTGAAAAGGAGATTGTTTAATGTGCAATGATTGGTATTTGATAGTGAGACTGTGGAGTCAGACTGGCTTAAAGTCTAAATATGACAGCATCAGTTATAAACTATGTAACTCTGGGCAAGTTTCTTAAAAGTCCATCATGCTTTCCTGTCCTTATCTGTAAAATGGGAGAACTATGACTTAGAAATACTATCTCATCTGTGCATTTTGAGGATTAGAAGAGATAATGTGTGTGTAATGTTCTGTGCTATCCCGAACACATCAGAAGCATTAAGAAAATGTTATTTATTATGGTGCTGATGTATACTTTCACTTCTTTTGTAGATACTCACTAGGAATAGGATCTTACTGCCATGATGCCTACATATGCTGTCACATAAAGAGCACAGAGGGTGGATTTTGAAAATTTGTGTTAAATTCAGTTAACAACTTATGTTAAGACTGTCCTAACTCCCTTCCACAATTGTTTAGTGTTTATTTACAAATTCTACAATGTGATTGTAGAATCGTTTGTATATATGCATTCTTAAACATCATTTTGGTGTTACTCAAATAAAGTTTTAACTTGTTTTGATGACACAGTACAGTTCTTATATAGACTGTCTCCCATTTGCTGCATTCATTATTTATTAGGCTAAAAGGAGAGTCATAGATTCTTGGAGTAGCTGAGAGCTTAATCTAATGACGCACCATCTAAGGCATGAATAGCTCAACAACATCTATTCGGTATACAAGAAATGCTCACTGAGTGTCTGCTCTTTGCCTCACATAGTTCTCACCTGTGTTCTCTTGGAACATTCATTCTGGTGGAGAAGAAAGGCAATCAACACGGTAACAATAAATAAGCAAGGGCAATGCAGTAATGAGATCAGGCTTACTTTTCCAAGAACAATCAAATAAGGTACCCCTTATCACTAAGGCTCGGCTCGGAAGATACCTCCTCCGAGAGAAGATACAGGGAAGAGCACTCTAGGCTAAGAAAACCACAAATAAAAACTCCTTGAGTCAGAAATGAGACAACATGGGGAAAGGAGCAGCAAGTGGCAAGTCATCCTCTTGGCATGGCTTAAAATTACATATTCCAAATGGCCTGGTCAATAGAAAATCCTTGCCATCAGAAAAATGTATCTTTTTTTACCACCTTCCAGTTGTTTCTAATTTTGTTCTTTGGAACCGAGCAATAACATAAGCCTAATCCTTCTAACATCTGTCTTCTTTAGTACTAAACTTCTTCAATTCCTTTCAACATTGCAAGGTAGTATAATAGGAAGTTTCCTGGCTTTGTTGTTAGATAAACACCAGCTCTGATATATGTTAGCTGTGTGGTCTCAGGAGACCTTTTCCAGCTCTAATGTACATTAGCTATGTGGTCTCAGGAGAATTACATAATCTTTCTTAGCTCCAGTTTTCTCTCTTGTAAAATAAGGAAAATCACACCCAGCTTCCAAGAATATTGTGAGGATTAAATGAGAAAACCATGTAAAGTACAAAGACAGCAACAGACATTAGCATATGTTAAATAAAAGGTGACTATACTCATCAGAGTTATTACATTCTCATTACCTTTGTTCTATGGCAGCTCTTCTGTTTGTCAACGTTCCTCTGAAAGCACAGCTCCCGGATTTTACACAGAACTCCAGGAAGGGTGCATGAGGTCATCAATTAAGGACTATTGCATTCTTTGCTTTTGACACTTTACTTTTATAACTAAAGCCTAAGATGCTTCAAATGTTTTTAGCAAGTATATGACACTTACATTGACCTTACTGTAAACTAAAATTTCTGTCTTTTCTGAACTGAGAGTTAGATTTCTGGAACTTAGATGAAAGGCAATGTAACACAGAGGATAAAATACTGGCTTTGTGGCCAGATCTGGCTTTGACTTCTGGCTTGATACCTGTCTGAACTGGGGCAAGTTGTTAAAAAATTCTAAGCCTTTTCCTCATTTGTTGAGTGTGAGTATTAGTATAGTTATGCACTGCATAATGTCGTTTCAGTCAATGAAGGAATGCATATACAACAGGGGTCCCATAAGATTAGTACCATATAGACTAGGTGTGTAGTAGGCTATACCCTCTAGGTTTGTGTAAGTATACTCAACGATGTTCACACAATGACAAAATTGCCTAATGACATATTTCTCAGAATGTATCCCCATTGTTAAGTGACACATGACTGTAACTACTCTCTAGGGTTTTATAAAGATTAAATGGAAAAATATATTAAAATTGTTGGCATAAGGCCTGGGATATAATAATAGATCAATAAATGGTAACTATCATTAATAGTCTATTAAACTTCATTTTGTTAGTTTAGTCATTACTCCAGTTAAGTATTTATCTTTTTTAGATACTTATTCTGTAATCTGTATACATTTTCTCTTCCATTTTTGACTCAGGCATAAGTTTTATTAATGTTCTACTACGTTTATGATGACTTGATTGACACAACTTTGAAAAGGACAAGCCTTAGTGTAGCGCCCCAGGAAAATCCACAAGATATCTCTGTATATGCAAACTAACCCATTGTTCAATACACTTGGGAATGGACAGTCCACCAGCGTCAAAGATATCTTTGTTCTTTCCAAGTATATTAGCTGCTGATTCATATACAGTCCAGCTTTCCTTGGGTTAACATGTGATTATATAACAGATGGGGTGAGTAGATATCAATATGAAAATTAACTTTACTATCCTTAATTTGTGAAATATGTTAGCAATTAAATTTACATTTTTAATGACTGCTAAAATGTTTTTTTTTATGATTTATTTGTCCTAGTCACATTCTTATTTATTAGAAGCAATAACAGTACATAAGAATGGTTATTTTATTGCAGTCACTATGGTCTCACCATTTGCAGTGATTTTTGTTTATTCCTGGCTTTGGACAGAGCAATCCTTCCTTCCAATTATAGTATAAGGGCATATTTGACAAAGCATTTTTCCTTCTCCTATATAAAATTGCATGGACATATTTTTATAAGTTTTTGATATCTTAAATCCCCTACCAGAGAGTGTCATGTCACACTATTACGTTTTGATGTAATTCACGTTTGTATTTGGAATCTCGGTAATGACTCTATTGACAAGTGATGCAGTCTGGGGCTTCTGGATCAGGTAAATGAGATGGGCAACCCATTCTAACTGCACTAAAAAAGGTAACCATAACTTTTCTAAGTGTAAAAAAGAATCAGTTGACACGAAGCCAAATGAGTCTAATTTAAATCACATAAATGTTATTAAGCAATAGTGATTCCTAAATTTTGTACCATTTCACTACTTTTCAAGACTTTACAGCTTGAAGAATTCTGTTCTTAGAGGGAAAGATAAAGAAATAAAACATTTTGAGAGGAAATATAGTAAATTCTTGATCTCTAAATAGAAAAAAATTCTCACATTAATTCTTGTATTCATAAGTTTTCTTCCTTGTGGAGATTCTTAGGAGACAATAAATGTAAATTTATCTTGAAATTAATTTTATACAGAACTTTGTTCAATAATGATGTACATTTTTATTTCAGTTCTAAAACATAGCATGTCATAGGATTGGCAATTATGTTTTAAACAGGAAAATTGCTTTGAAAACGGTGTTAATTTTAAAATATATGTGGTTTAATTTTTTATCTTGTTTTTATTTTATAATTTGCAATCATATCATCATTCTAAAAAATAAAGAATATTTATTTTCTTCTTTAAAATAAAATTTCAAGAAAATGAACAGTACTGAAGACTCAAATTGCAGAACTGATTGTGAGGGAAAAAAATCCCATAAATTTTTTTCACAAAATTTTAATTTATTAATCTCCCTTTTTTCTTTTAATTTAAAATTAGGTTGAAAATAATTTAATAAATGGCTTATAATTATTTCTAATGACGTTAATGACATTATTGGGCAAGCAAATTCATTGCTATAACATTGATATTGATATCAGTATTCTGATCTACTCAGACAAGGTACATATATATGGCTTGGGGAGAGATAAATCTTTTTCTTTAAGAATAAGCTGCAGTATTCCATCAAAGCTAATTTTGGTTTGAATGGTTTTTAACAAAATGTATTAAAGAAAGTGAAATCATAGGCTGTATTTAAAAGGATGCCAACAAGAATGCATATAAGCTTTAATGATTTGCAAATACATTGGCTTCATTTTTTAATCAATTACTTAACTGAGTTAAATAGATTTCAATTTTGACTTTAATTCATTGAATACCTTAAAATGTGTTAAAGAGAACTGTTGGTAGGCTGTGGGCTACGGGTAAAACATGGTGTACGGTAATATTTGGTAGTTGTAGTAAATGGGCTCCCTTGGATTTGTAAGATTAAGAGCTGAGTCTGGTTCACTGTTGCTATTGTACTCACACAAAGAGCTGGGTATGTCTAGGTATACCATAAAGATTTTCTGAACAAATATATGAACGAATGAATTGATGCTAGCAAATAGATTCAGAAAAATATTGGCAGAAAATGTAGCCTGGAATTTTCTGAGGACAGTCTAAAAAATACACGTATATTTATGTATACAGACACATTTTTAAATGATTAAGAATCAGTTTTGTGAGGTTCCAGTCAAAGATAGTGACATAGGAGCCTCCTGAACTCACTTCCTCCAATACACACAAAATCTACAGCTACGCAGAGAGCAATTTCACTGAAAGAAACCCAGAAACTAGCCAAGCAACATCTACATGTAGGTGAATAAGAAAGTACCCACATCCAAATGAGTAGGAAAGGCTGTAACACACTGTCACCATAAATCCCACCCCCAGCACAGTGACATTCAATAGGGAAGGAACTCATAACTGTCAGCTTCTCCCTGAGGCATGAAGGGTGTGAACCCAACATCTAGCACCCCAGCCTTTAAGAATTCCACCAGAGAGGTGAGCCCCTAAAACACCTAGCTCTGAGAGCCAACAGGATTTGCATCCATGAGACCCACAAGAATATGGCAAACATAAAAAACAATTCTTAATAGGTTTCTGAGGACTTGCAGTGGCTCTTCTCCCAGGACTTAACATAGAGGGAACAGAGAGAAACACCCTTCTCACAGTCTTTCCCTGAAAGAGGCCTATTTGCATACTTTGAAAGCTGCTATCTGAGGGTCAGCCCTCTAACTTGGCACACATCTAGGACCCGCCTGTAATCTGTCCCTGAGATCAAGGAGGATGGGGGTGCTATCTCTACCTTCTAGGTCACCAGTGTTTCCATGAAAGGACCTTGTATACATATCTGATGCCCCAGCTTTTGCTGCTGCTGCCCCATGGACACACCTCTTGACTGCCTGGCTCTGGTGTCCAGCAGGGATTGCATTTGCAGGTCCCACACTGCTACAACAACAGCAACAAAACCCAGTTCTGAACCAGCTATCCCCCAGGGAATAGCATAGACAGAACAGACAGAAAGTCCATTGCCTAATTTTTCTCTGAAAGAGGCCTATTGAATACTTTAAAAGCTGCTGCCTGAGTGTTCAGTTTCCAATAAGCCTGCAACTATGCGCTGACTGAAATCTTCCCCTTTGGATAGTGACAGGTCTTGGCATACCCTCAGCTCCTAAAAGCTGTTAAAAATAAAGTTGGTTGCTTGAGGGGGGCCAGCCCAGTGGGATCATGGTTAACTTCATGCACTCTGCTTTGGTGGCCTGAGGTTTACATGTTCAGATTCTGGGCACAGACCTATACACCTCTCAAGAAGCCATGCTGTGGTGGTATCCCACATACAAAATAGAGGAAGATTGGCACAGATGTTAAGTTAGGGACAAGTTTCCTCACCAAAAAAACCCAAAAAACAAAACAGGCTGCTTGGACAATCACAAAGCTTTGAGAGTCAACCAAGACCTAGGGTGGGATTGAATGACACGGTTCATCTCCTACACAAGACCACTCCCTCAAGACTTGGAGAGGTGGATGTTTTATCTAATGTGCAGAAACTAACACAGAGTCAAGGAAAACGAAGAAATAAAGGAATATGTTCCAAACAAAAGAACAAGATAAAACTCCAGAAACTGATCTTAATGAAAAAGAGATAAGTGATTTAGTTGATAAAGAGTTCAAAATAATTGTCATAAACATGCTCATCAAGGTCAGGAGAACAATGCATAAACAAAGTCAGTATTTCAAGAAAGATACAAAAAATAAGACAGTACCAAAGAGAAAACACATAGCTGAAGAATATAATAACTGTACCAAAAAATTCAATAGAGGAGTTCAACATGGAACGAGAGTAAAGCTAAGAGGAACAGTGAACTCAAAGACAAGGCAGTAGATTTCATCTAATCAAAGGAGCAAAAAGAACAAAAAATGAAAAAGAGTGAAGATAGCTTAAGGGACTTATGGGACAACATCTAGTGGACCAATATTTATGTTACAGCAGTCCCAGGAGAAGAGAGAGAGAGAAAGGGGCAGAAAGCTTATCTGAAGAGACAAACTGCATCAAAAAGAATAAAATACCTAGGAGTAAATTTAATCAAGGAATTAAAATATCCATGCACTGAAAACTATAGGGCATTGATGAAAGAAATTGAAGAAGATAAAAAAAAATAGAAAGATATTCCATTCTCACGGATTGGAAGAATTAGTGTTGTTAAGATGTCCATACTACCTGAAGAAATCTACAGATTCAGTACAATGTCTATCAAAATTCCAATGGCATTTTTCACAGAAATAGAAAAGATAATCCCAAAATTTGTATGGAACCACAAAAGACCCCAAATAGCTACAACAATCCTGAGAAAGAAGAGCAAAGCTGGGAGGCATCACACTTCCAGGTTTCAAACTATGTTACGAAGCTATAGTAAGCAAAATAGTATGGTATTGGCATAAAAACAGACACATAGATCAATGGAACAGAATAGAGAGCCCAGAAATAAATTCAGATGTATTTGGTCAGTTAATTTATGACAAAGGAGCCGAGAATATACAATGAGGGAAAGATAGTCAATCTCTTCAACAAAGGTATTGGGAAAATTGGACAACTATATGCAAAACATTGAAACTGGACCCCTATCTTGTACCACTCACAAAAATCAATTCAAATGGATTAAAGACTTGAACATAGACCTGAAATTGTAAAACTCCTGGAAGAAAACATAAGGGATAATATCTTTGACATCAATCTTGGCAATGGTTTTTTGGATCTTATACCAAAATCAAAGGCAACAAAAGCAAAAATAAACAAGTGGGACTACATTAAACTAAAAAGCTTCTGAAAACTGAAAACTATCAATACAATGAAAAGATAACCCACTAAATGAGAAAAAGTAAGTAGAAATCATATATCCCACTAAATGAGAGAAAGTAATTAGAAATCATATATGTGATATGAGGTTAATATCCAAAATATACAAAGAACTCATACAACTCAATAGCAAAATAATAAACAGTTTGATTAAAAAATGATCCAAGACGGGCAGCTCAGTGTCAGAGTGGTTAAATTTGTGGGCTCTGCTTCAGTGGCTCGGGTTCATGAGTTCAGATTCAGTGTGTGGACCTACACACTGCTCATCAAGCCATGCTATGGCAGTGTCCCACATACGGAGGGACAATCTGCACGAATCTTAGCTCAGGAGCAATCTTCATCAAGCAAAAAGAGGAAGATTGGCAACAGATGTTAGCTCACGACCAATCTTCCTCACCAAAGAAAAACAAACAAAAAAAGCCTGGGCAGAGAAACTGAATAGATATTTTTCCACAAAAGACATACAAATGGCCAACATGTATGTGAAAAGGTGCTCATCATCAGGAAAATGAAAATCAAAATCACAATGTCACCTCATGTCTGTTAGAATGGTTGTCATCAAAAAGACAAGAGATAACAAGTGTCTGTCAGGATATGAGGAAAAGAGGATCCTTATGCACTACTGGTGGATAATTAAAATTAAAAACAGAAGTAAAAATATGATCCATCCATTTCCCTTCTGGGTATACATCTGAAAGAAATGAAATCACTATCTCGAAAAGATTTCTGTACATTCATGTTCATTGCAGCATTATTTACAATAGCTAAGACATGGAAAAACCTGCATCCAATAAAGGATGAATGGATAAACAAAAGGATGAATGAGTAATGGAATACTATTCAATCATACAAAAAAGGGAATCTTGCCATATGTGACAACATAGTTAGACCTTGAGGGCATTATGCTAAGTGAAATAAGTCAGACAGAGAAAATACTGTATGATTTCATTGACATGTGGAATATAGTATTCTGCAGATTCCAAGAGATCCTTGCAAAAATGTCCTAGGGGCTTCCTTCAGAGAGATGAGGCACGGGGCTGATTGAGGTGGAAGCAATATGTTTTGTGTAAAATTTGAGAAATGTTTCTACATTCATAAAAAAATATTTGGAAAATCACTGGTCTGCAGAAATGTTAGGTTACATAACTTTCAGAGAATCACTCCTAAGTTCTTGCAAAAATTAGGCTTTTTAATATAAAATGAGGAGTAGGAATTTTAAAGTTTTTGTTTATGATAAGATCAGATGGGTTTTAGTGCCAATTAAGTACAGAGCCATATGTTTCATCAATTGGATAGCAGACAGTTATTGTCCTCTTAGAAAATCAATGACCTTATCTAAAACACATTCCTAATTGGTGGTATGACATTTTTTATAACTGAAGTCATATGCTGAGACCAAAAAGTCATAGATTAAAAAGAAGCTATAAATTTTACAAAAGGGAGATCAGTGACCAATCATTTATTAATATTTGATAAGCAAAAGCTACTTTGTAGACTGAGAAATTGAGAGAACAATGGTATCCTTTTGAAGTATTTGTTCATGTAGTGTTCTTTTCACCTGAAACTGCAGATAAAAATGTCAGTGTGGAAGACAAAAGAAAAAAATAGTTAACCAAAAAAGGAGCTGGATGGCTAATAGTAAAGATTTATAAAATATAAGTATGTATTTGTAATTATATATGTCTGTATGCATGCATTTATACATGCATAGACATATACATTACACATTTCATTTAAAAGTAGTCCAAAATATTAAAAAGATAAAGAAGGGAATAAAAATAGTCTATGGATTCCAGCAATGAGAAATATTTACTCTTATCTGCACTGTGACAATCCTAATTTTCCTATGTCTATATGTATTTTACAGAGTTTAGATTATATCTTTCTAACACTATTTTTAAAAATGTTATACTATAAAATTTTCTTTTATGCTAAACATTTATGAATTTGTGTGTGTGTGAGGAAGATTGGCCCTGAGCTAACACGTGTTGCTAATCTTCCTCTTTTTGCTTGAAGAAGATTGTTGCTGAGCTAACATCTGTGCCAATCTTCCTCTCTTTCATGTGGGATGCCGCCAAGTGTGGCTTGACAAGCAGTGTTAGGTTTGCGCCGGGGACCCAAACCTGTGAACCCCAGGCCACTAAAGCGGAGTTTGCAAATGTAACCACTAAACCACTGGGCCAGCCCCAACATTTTGAGCATAATTTTAATGGCTGTATAACATACTATTTCATGACTATAAAATAACTCATTGAATCATCCCCTTGTTTTGTGGAATTAAGCTTCTTTCATTTTTAAATATTTATAAAAATGTGATTTAAGGAATTGTTTTTAGTATTTGTAGGCATTTTTGTGTTTCTGGTTGTTTTTTTGGAATGCATTTCTGAAAATGAAAATATTGGAATAAAAATCAAAAACATCTATCAGTGAATTATACCCATTGTTCAGTTAATTTCTGGGGAACCATAGGAATTTATACTATACCTACTATACTTTAGGATTCCCATCTTACTGCGTATTCACCATTACTGAGTGTAATCTAAGTTAGTTTGCAAATAGAAAAAGGGAAGGGTTAATTTGCATCTCTAGGCTTATAATTAAGATTGAGCATCATTTTTAATTATATCACTCATTTCTATCTTCTGTGAATTGCATACTCATTTATCCATTTACCTATTTGAGTCTTAATGTTTGTCTCATTATGAGTTCCTGGTTGTTTTAAATAGTAATTTGGAAATTAAAGGAAAATTTATTTTTAAATGAATCTCGAAAAGACTTTTAAAAGTGCTGCTTTGAATTAAGTTTAAAAGGGATATAGTTATGAAATTCCCACTACATCTAGACACTGTGACTTTTACAACTTCTACAATTTTATGATCTAACCTTTGGATAAAAGAATATCTTGAGCTATTTTCCTATCACCTTTCATTTTCACTAACAATAGTCTAAAAGATAGAGAGTAATGAATACATTTAACATGATCATAATTTTTGTGGAATGTACTAAAGTCTATATAATATTTACATTCAAAGATTTAAAAATCTACCAGCTCTGACTTTCTGTACTTGTCTCCTCTCACTTCAAGAAATACTCTTGGAACAAAATGTACCATGAATTGTGATTTTCTCTAGATGAGGTCCAATTTCTTCAGTTACAGTAATTGGCTCCATAGAATAAAACAGAAGCATAATTAAGTTCATGGCTATAATCAAAAAGTCAGTATCTACAGAATAAAACATCTGAGCTGTTATCCACTAATTTGGCATGAAGACTCAAAAGCAATTTTTTTCAGGATAGAGCCAGTGATTAACAAACATGTTGTATCTTCAACCAAGTCATGTCCTTGAAGAGTAAATGGGGATAGGGCAAATGAAAAAGTATCTATGGTTAGATAAACAGCCAACTCCTTGCATCATTGAAGATCAAATTAAATTTCCTGTTTGAAAAATTGTTGGGGAAGTAGTACAATGCGGTGGCACAGATCAGAGTTCAAAGTCAAGCTCCTCCAGGCAGTAACTGTGGGAGCTCAGACAAGTTATGTAACATCTCTCGGCCTCAGTTTCTCAGGGTCAATAATCTATACTCTGAGCTGTTGCTTTGACTCCCATGCAGAAATTATACATGCAAATCACTTTATTCTCTATAAATAAAGTCACAGTACAAACCAAAGACAGATTTTTTAGTGTTCCATAAATGAAGGAATATTGAAATGTGCTGGAAAGTGCATTATTAGAATTACTAAGTTCTTTGAAAGAAAGCATTCATGTTATGTCCTATAAAAATTCAGTTAATTTTACTAGGATGAAAATAGATTCATTATCCTTACTAGAAACTTAAATTTGTTTTGTTTCATTCATGAAATCTATGTGTGGATGTGTCAATATTCACATATATACTTTCAGGTACATGAAATTGGGAAAAATCACTTTTGCCTTTTATTTCTTAGTTTTTTATAATCCCATATACATTATACACTCTTGAGACCAGAACTTTTTTTCCAGGCAAGAACAGAGTTTTCTGGTATGCCCATTGAACCTAACAGATGAACCATGGGATAGACGTAACAGGCTCATATCAGTCAGTATAGCTCCAGCCATAGACGAGAGGCCTTATGCGCCAGCAGTATTTCCATAGCTGCAGGTGATGAATTCTACCAATTCTCTCTCATCAGTTAGAGTATTTCATAAAACATGGTAGTGTGGGATAGAAGGGAGTCATATCACTTCATGTTCTCTGAGGCTTTCCAAAGTTCATTTTTAGAGCATCTTTCTCTCTAGAATTGGTGCTGCCTATAGCATTGCTTTCAAACTTCAGCTCATTTTCATATTGTCCAACCCACCTTAGTTTGTTTCAAGTGAAACTGACCCCGTGAAAGAATAGCTCACAAAAGAAAAGGATTAATTATACTAGCAGTTCAAAAACTACTGCCTTCTAAATCAGTGAATGTCTTTGTCTTGATTATTTTAACAAGGCTCTCATCATTTACATAACTTTCCCCTTCCTGCAGTCAGTCTAATTACCTTATTTTCTTGTTTTATGACTCTGCTAATAGGTACATCGTTTATAATCCATGAAACTAGCTCCCTTTTCAATTTTATTTGTTTTTGTCTCCATCTCCCTTTTTCTTAAATGTCATTTGGAAATCAGGTATTCTTAATAGAATTGTTGCTTTTCTGTCATTTGTGACACATTCAAATTCTCAATAAAAGCTGAGGCTACTGAGAACTCTGTGTTAGTGCTGAAGTTTTTAAAATGGATTTAATTTTGACTCGTTTTAGAAATTAATAGCAACATTGAAATTGAGGTTATAGTCTTGTATTTGTAATTTTATGTTTACCTGAAAAAAAAAGCTAAAGAGTTAGTGGCCTGATAAATAAATACTATGTTCTTAAAAGTAAAGGCATTCTAATTTCCAAACTACCTCTGCATGTTATAGATAAACCAGCTCCTCACGTTCAGATCCATCACACCCTGTGCTGCCAGAGAATGATCCAGGAGATAATAAAGGAGTAGCCAGAGGGACTTCAATGCACTTTGTATGAAAGGACCTGGGAATGGAGTTTCCTAGAGTGAGTCCATCCCATGTCACTAGAACAAGAGCTGGGCCCAAGGAGTGGATAATAATAACTATGAAGTGTCTTTATAGGAGATCCTGTGCATGTGTGCTGGGGAATGGAACTCCGTGATTAACCACCCAGAGTTTCATACCCATTGGTGCTTTCCTCCCTAAACTCCTGCATTTGAAGAAATAACCCTCTATTTGATGACTACCCGTAGCAGATACTCAAAAATGTATTATTCAACAAATGCATTTAATTTGCACCCTAATACACTACAAAGACAAAACTACTGGTTTTATTCCCCATTTTTTAACACTTGATTTGGCATTATGCATCCAAGGAGAGTGTATCACTGAGTTAAGAAACTGGACACAAGTGTAACACAAATGTTTTCTTTCTTCAAATTCTATTTTACTGAAGCAAGAGAAAAAAATCCTGAATAAAACATACATAAATCATATTTTTACGAAGGAACCTTCCAATTAAACTGACGGCAGGGCTAACAAAATGCAGAATTGTGCAGGAAACTAGGGGCTGAAAAATGCAGGTCTTCTCAATAGCGATTGTCTATGCATTTGTGATCGGCACACCTGTCAATCAGAACGAACACAGAGAATAGGCACTGTACGGAGTCTAATCGCATACATAGCAATTAAGTTAATCATATACTAACAGAATACACTATGAAAAAGTTTTTTGTTATAAGTTTTATAGAGGAACCATGTTTCTTTGATCCCTGAGAAAAAAAGAATACTGTTCAAACATAGCATTTAATTATATTTTTTTATTTTTCAAGTAAAGAGAAAAAATATTTCTGTCTTTGCGACTGCTTGCAATTCTGCATCAATTTCTAAATTTAAACAATCCTAAAAATGAAAATCAACTTTTATTTGGATCTTTCTTTTCCCACACTGCTGAGAACTGGTTGTGCCATGGGATAAGATAAGGCAGCAAGGGCTTTATTCCTAAGGCAGAAGTTCTAACAACAAGGAGATCTGCCTCTTTGTTCCCAGGTGTGTGTACGTCTAGCCTGCTCCAGTGTTTGACCTTTCATTTTATTCCTTTCTCCTAGACTTTATGTTTCAGTTGTCTCCAAAACTTTTTACTCTCATGAAGTTTTGGAAGAATCAAATGTGTAGGGGGGGTCTGGGGTCTGTAGGGGTATAGCCCCTCTGTCTGTGGAAATCATATAATGCTAGCATGAAATATAAATATTTGAGGATGATATATTTATAGTTAGAACAAATGATCTTTCATTATTCCAGCCTCAGTTTTGAGACAGTGTGGGAAGTTGTCAAGAGTATCTGTTTCTTTTCACACACGAACATGGTTTTGATTTCGTCTCTGACACTTACTTGAAGGGGGACCTTGCACAATCACTTAAGATCTCTGAGTTTTAGTTTCTCCATCTGTAAAATGGGGATAATAACATCCATTTTGCAGAATTGCCTTGAGGACTATAGAAAATCTTCAAGCAGCACAATGGATAATAAAAAGGATTGCTTTACAAATGGCAGTTTTCATTATTTTTGTGGTGGTTTTTCTACATAAAAACCCTTAACATGTTAAAGACATCTACAATCTGGACCAACTTATCCACTCAAATTTTTTTCCACTTATTAGCAGGCATCTGACATACACGGTCTGAGTTCGAATGCTGCTTCTACCGTCTACTGTTATGTGACCTTGATGAAATCCTTAAGCTTTTTTGTGTCTCACTTGTAAAATGAGAATATCCTAGTTCTTCTTACCTTACCTGGTGGTTGTAGTGATTAATGACATGAAATGAATTAATAATCAATAAAAACATTTCCTAAAATTTACACCCCCTGCTACAATGAGATCGAGAGCTTTACCTGTCTTGTTTACCACTGCATCTCCACCTTCTAAATGATGCCTGGCACGTAGTGGGTATTCAGTGTGAGCCAGTTTGATGAAGGAGGGGACAGTGCCTCTCACACAATACATGATCATTATCTGCATTATCTTTCTTCCCACGTGCTTTCCTCTAGCTCCTCACCATCATGTGTACACTTAACTCTCGGCTTTCTGCTCTTGTCTTTGGGGGGCCCCTCAGTTGACATGTTGTGCTCTTTCTTTCTCTCCATCCCAAATTAACCAGTTCTCTGAGTTCCATATGAAATCGAGCCTTCTTAAAGAAGCTAAACTTATAATGTTTCTGATCCCATAATCTGTCTCTCAGATTTTGACTTTGATTGTGTTCACTTTAGACTTTGTGTGTTTTATCAAATTCCTTTCCTTAATTTGACACCAAAAGTATGTGTGTTGGGAGACTGCATCATCTTTACGCCAAACATAACGTATTACTTAGTTCTTCTGTTAGTTTTCTATTACTGCTGTACTAAATTAACACAAACTTAGTGGCTTAAAACAGAATGAAGTTTTATCTTACAGTTCTGGAGTTCAGAAGTTTGAAATGGATATTACTGGGCTAAAGTTAAGGTGTCAGCAGGGCTATATTCCTTTCTGGAGGCTCTAAGAAAAAGTCAATTTTCTTGCCTTTACCAGTGTCTACGGGCTACCCACATTCCTTGGTTTGTGTTCCCTTTCATCTTTAAAGGTAGAAATGGCTCACTGAGTCTTTCTCACATCACATCACTCTGATCCTGACTCTTCCATATTTTAGGACACTTGTCATTACTTTGGGCTCACCCGGATAATCCAGGATAGCCTCTGTAATATAAGGTCAGCTAATTAGCAAACTGAGGTCCATCTGCTACTATAATTTTAATGTCTTTTCCATGCAGTCTAATATATCTCAACATTAGGACATGGGCGTTTTTGATAGGCCATCATTTTGCCTAGCGTAGTTCAGTCTCCTAAGGATTCTCCTTCACGATCCGCAGGAATGACCTGACTAGAAGCTCAGCTTTGCCACATCTCTGGCACTCATTTGTTCCTTAGTTGAGGATAATTTGGGTTCTCAAATTCTAGCACTAAAACAACTCAGTCAAATGTCTCACAGTTGAGATTTGATCTTATTTCTTTGACCACGGCTTCACCTGGTAGCCAATTTCTAGCATTAGTTTCACTATTTTAAATCTGCTAGTCCATGTCTGCACCTAATATCTTTAAGACTAACTACTACCTTGTTCTAAAGGTTTCCTCCCTAGAGCTGGAGCTCTGTCTTTACTCTGTGAACTGTCCTTGGGGCTTTAATTCAGGTGACCTCCATGTATGACTGTTTCTAGACTCCTAGTCACCTTATTCCCTTCTATCTGTCATGATACTACTAGCACCATGTGCTCAAATTTTCTAAAGTCAGCCACCTGCTTTGATTAGCATCTCCTCTATTACTGTGTCCTAAATTCTAGCTTCAAGCTACCATAAAAATTTTGCATTATGAAACCTGCTGCATTCTGATTGATGAGTCCAGACTTAGGTAATTCATCAACACCTACATGAGTCATTGCTGCTTTTATTTTTGGGGAGGGGGGCAACTTTGAGTCTCTCACTTTAAACAGAATCTTTCTTATTTTGTTCATGTGTGTATCTCTCTCTTGTCGCTTAAAATTCCTTTCTTTGATTCCGCTTTGGAAACAAATTCCCACACATTCTATCCCTCCTCAGGACCAGAAGTATTGGTAATGCAAGAGAAGAGCCTGGTGCACAAAATTTAAGGAAGCACGTACTGTCAGGATTGTGCAGGTGCAGGGTCAGCCCTTTCATGACCCTGAGAGGGACTGTCTCCTTAAATTTTGCATCCTAGTCTCCTCTCTTGCCTCACACTAGTCCAGGCCTGGCGCTTCATCTTCAAATTTAATGAAAATTTTTATTAATTTTTTACTATCTCTACTTACCACGTCATTTGTCATTACAGGAGAAGAGATAGATGAGGTACACTGTGTCACCCCAAAGAAGAAGTGATCCCTTACAGTATTTTTCAAATGGGAATATGATCTGTCAACTCTGACCTTGTCCCGCCATGATTTGTCAACCTCAACTTCTTCCACCATGACCTGTCAGTCCCAACCTCTTCATGACCTGTCAACCTCTACCTCACCTAGTCTGGCCTGTCAATCTCAACTTCTCCTACCATGACCTTTCATCCCCACCCCCTCCCACTGTGACTTCTGAATTTTTCTACTATAACATTTTCTGCATTTTCTTTAAGGAAGTTCCTTGCAAACACTGAAATTATATTGTACCAACTTGTTCTTTTGGCTGAATTTGAGATTTCCTGGATAAGAAGAAGTAAGAGAAAATTATCATCAATTTTAATCCCCCAGAACTTAGAAAAAGAGGATAAAAAACAGTTCTTTCCATACCTTTCTCCATCTAGGTGACTCTTCCATTCCATGCTATAATAAATTTCTCTCTTAATGGTCCCTACTCTATTAGACTTCTGCAGTTCACTCCATTTTTCTGTCACTTTTTATCCCTCTCCTGACATTAATTGACTGTAATGAAACTCTCTGGGTTTTTGCGCTTATAGAAGTATTTACACAGGACAGAGACCCAAAATGCTGCTTATCTATGAGATTTTTCTCCAGGGTCATGATACCCTAAATTTTACATTAATTTCTTTTTTAGAGAACTGGGATAAAATTAGATACTTTTATTTAAGTCAATTGGTAGTGTAAGGAGAGTAGCCTATTTTTAAATTTCAGCACCATTCTAAAGATTTTTATCATCATGGAAATATTTCAATTATTGACTATTTACATCTCATTTAAATCTTTTAAATTTTCTTTCTCTCAGCTAGGAATCTGAAATTGGTTTTTTTTTCGGTAACTTTAACATTAAACGTCATACGTTCATGATATAGTAACGTATAAAAATGGTGAGATATCTTTATGAGTAAAAGAAAAATTGCTTATTAATAGATCCAAAACTCTTTTTCTTTTTTATTTTCCTTGTTTGCATAGTTTGAATGTCAAGCTTTATGCTCATGAACTGACATGACCTGATTACGTAGAATCATTTTCCTGGTCTTGTCAATCCTTAACATTAAAGCAATAGAATTTTCCCCAGGAGTCAGTAAAAGGAAGGCATATAGCTTGCTCTTACTTCAAAATTACTTCCTTAGATATTTTTACAATTGAAACAAAGTAAGAATAAAATAAAGGGAAAAAGAAGGAAAGAGGAAAAAGAAAAAGCAACTCTCTTGTTGGGAAAAGACATCTTGCATATTCAGAGGGGATGTTTCTCAAAATGTTCATGAATAAAGAAAATAAGCTATTTTTGACAGTTACTTTTTTAAAGATTTTCTCTTTTTGATGCTATTTCAAGTGTTTTGGGAAAAAGTCTCAATTATATGTCAGTTTATATTTAACACTTTTGCATCTGTCGGAGTTCAGTCAGGGAAGCATGGCTACTGAGTATGAAGGGACTAAGTGACTCTTGAAGGGAATAAGATATTGCACAGGATGGGAGAAGCAGGGAAAGTGAAAATCTGGTTGGTGGAGTTGGAGAATGAGAGGAAGGATCCCTAGCCCATCCTCCTGAAAAACCAATGCAGGTGAATGAATCTGAACTTTCAGGAAAATCCAGGGAACCCAGTGCACCTAGGCACCAAAGGGGGATAACAAAAGGTGAGCTCATGCAGAGGTCTTTAGAACTGTTGCCTCTATATGGCGCTGCCTCCACGGGTTCTCAGCCAAGCATCTGCAGTGAGCCTCTTCTGGCCAACAGGAGAGGGAGACACAGATGGGGAGGATAAGAAAAGCTGGAGCCCACTGGGCACCTCTCCATTTGTCTGTCGTTGCATCTGACCTTAAAGACCTTCTAAGGATAATGGCTGCTGATTCACCTCTGCCTTCCAAATGTTATGCAAATTCCTCTTTTGGTCAACTTTAACCCAGGAGCACAAGAGAAAGGGGGTGGAGAGAAACATGGCTCTTAGTTTAAACAGTTAAAATAGCACCGGCCCTCACACTCCTCCCTATCATTCTCTATCCTTGTTGACTAGAGAGTGCATGCAAAAGGGGCAGTAACAGCAGGCATCACCAACTGGACTGCAAAAGCCATAGGCTGACTGTAAGGGTACCAGGAGGAGTTGAACCTGTGAATGCTTTTAGAGACAAAAGTAAACAGAACCCAAATATCTCGAATTTATGACTGATTTTATGAAAAGATTTAATCAAATTTTGCCACTTATTTTTTGTATGATGTTAAGTTAATCTGTAAACTCTCTGAATCTCAGTTTTTCTTTTTTTAAATGGACTTAATATTATAATTACCTGTCTTAGAATGGGTCCCCTCCTAGTAGATATTGAGGTGAGTTTTTGCGTGAAAGTGACCTTTTAGGAAGTATTCCCAGGAAAAGCTAACAAGGGAGTGGAGAAGGAGGAAAGGGAAGGGAAGGAAATCAGACACAGATGAGTTATCAATACAGTACAGAAGATGGTGTGCTTCAGTCCCACAGGGGAACTCTGATGACAATGGAGGCTTCACCTCAGAGTTGACAGGGAGACAAGAGAACTGGAGAATTTATACCCTCACCAAAAGTCGTGGGTTAAGGCTATCCTGGGGGAATGTCCCAAGAACTTGCCTCTCCATGTGCAAAGTAGTCCGGCAACATGAGGGCAGCTCTGTCACAAAGAGTCACAGATGGTGGCTGTTGGTAACAATCACTTGGAAGCCAGTGTGCAAGAAAATAGTAAGAGGATCCAAGGGAATATGCTCAGAGTGCTTGATATCAGTGGCAAACACTTTAAAAGGTTTTTGTGCAGTCTTAACAAGGAACCATATTTAAAATGCATAGAAAGTTAGCTGACACAGAGTAAGCACCCAATAAAACATAGCCAGCAGTAGTAGCGCAAAAGTAGAAGCATTCTTGAGCAGAAGGCATCCCAAATAAGCCACCTCATGTAAGATAAGGAAAGTATCAGTGACAAGACTGGCTTTGGCACAAATAGGAGTGAGGCTGGTAAAGCTACGCATACTCAATGAAAACATGACACTCCAGGGGCAATATTGATTCTGGCCCTGCAATTATCAAAATATACTGTAAAACTATTGTAATTTAAAGTTGTGTATTACCATGGGAGACAAATAGATAAATGGAATACCATACATTGAAAGCAGACCATAAAATTTATAGCAATATATCACATGATAAAGGAGGCACTTTACAGTGATGAAGAAAGGATGGTATTTAATAAATTGTGTTGGAATTATTGGCAATCCATCTCCAAGTAAAAATTAAATTTTGGTTTTTATCTCACATGATGTATGGAAATAAATTTCAAATACAATTGGGATAAAGATATTTAAACATTAAAACAAAATATAAGAATCTTGTGATAAGGTCTTCCAGAGTATAACAAAAATTGGCCAAATGCCATGATAAAAATTTATGGCAGATTTGACAACTAATTCTTTTAAACAAAGGACAAAGTAACATACTGGGAGAAAAAGTTTGAAACATATGTGGCAGAAATAGGATTAATATCAAAAATGCATAATAACTTCCCAGAAAGAAAATGAGAAAAAAATTAATGGAAGATGAGAATTATGGATTTCTAATATACATAAAAATAAACATGAAGCATTAATAATTTGCGATAGAATTTAAGCATATACAATGTTTAAATTCTATTGTAGTAATGAAAACAATTATGAGATATAATTTTTTCACCCATCAGATGGGAAAAATAATAAGAAAGCTTATTAAAATCTAGTAGGGACTAGAATGTGGGGAATAGATACTCTCATCCACTTTCAGTGGGACTGAAAATTGGTATGAGATTTTGGGAGAAAACTTGTTATTGTTTATCAAAATGCAGAGCAGTTTAATCTGCACCTCTCCATGTAGGTATATATCCAAGAAATACACAACTGTATAAAGGAGCACATAGTGAGAGAGTTCATTGCAGTATTGCTTTTAATAATGAGATTTGGAAATAATCTAAATATTCATTAAAGGAGAACTGGCAAAACAGAGTATGGTATATCCACAGGAAGGAATATAATGTCGTAGTTGGTGTAACAACCTACTTCTTCACATATTTGCATGAAATGATCTTCAAAACATACTATTAAGAGTAAAAAGCTACTTTTAAAAGTGTTAAGTAGAAAATTATTCATTTTATAAAACACTTGCTACCATAAATTTGTTGATGTGCATATGTAGAAACATACACTCTGTTTCTACTCACCAAACTGTTACTGTTTAGAGAAAGAAGCATGGGATCTCAATAGTTTTGCTGATTTGGGGCTTATGATAGAATTTGATAAGTGTTGGCTGTGGATTTCAAATCTGGAGGCCAAATAACGTTTGGCCACCACAATGTTTTGTTTGTTTTTTGAAGTGAGCAATTATTCAATGGAACATCATGAGAGTTACATAAAAAATCAGAATTGCAGCCTGTCTTAAAAATAAGATTTGGTGACAGTAGGCAGAAATTCTGCAAGGCAGGTCATACCTTCAAGCCCACCACAAACCCCACTGACCCTTTCACTCACTTCTATTATCTGCCTGGCACCTGTAGGTTTTCGGGTTTCGTTTCTTTGACTGTTTTCATTATTACTATATTTAATATCTAAAATCCCTGACTTAACACACTTTCCTGGATCCTAATGTAATTAGAACCTTCGGCACATCTACCAAATGATAAAGTAAGCTTGTCCTAGTACTTCCTGATGGAGGTTTTTCTTTTATATACAATAATGACTCCAGTGCCAATCACAGTGTGCCAGGCATATCATGAGTATCAATGAAAGAAAGAATGAATGAAAAATTAAGTGAAATAAGTGGCTGTGGAACAGAATAAGTCAATTGGTTAGATCTTTGGTCTCATTAGCTAAATGTTATCATTGAGCTGAACAACTATAGTTATGGTTGAATACTCAAGAGCAGTGGGAGTTTTAGGAGGAAATCTAATGTGATGAAGGTCTCTTGGCCCTCTGTGTGCCAAGACAAGTATCCTTTGACTAGCTACCTAGAGAATTGTGAGTTACTTGGCTCTTGATGTAGATCATAATAAATTTGGTAGAAAACCCACAAAAACGAAAGCTAATACTCAGATATTCCTATGTTAAGCCTAAATGATTGGTCAAAATCCAAGCCTATCATTCTGTTTTCAAAGATGAGATGAAGAGTTAATCTTGTATTCTCTCATTCTGGGAAACCTTTAGGTTTAACTTAGAAGTAAATAAATTTGAAATAAAGCAGTGGACTAACATTCCACAGTCTCAATTGACTCTACAAATAAGTCGAGTACCCTGACGATGGGGTGTTTCCCTTCAATTAGAACTAATTGAAAACTGGCATGTTTTTTAATTTGCCTCAGATATTTGTTATATGTCAGATATGATTGACTTGGGAAGTGAATATACAGAAAATCAGGCTCCATTCGGTAAAATTTTAACTTTTACCTGATAGTATTTCTAAATCTAGAGAAAGCAACTTAAAGTATGTAATTTATATTTTAACATTTTCATTTGATCTGTCACGTGATCTTTCTCTTTTGAGCTAAAAGGCCCCAGCATACTCACGGGAAGAATTGCAAGAAAGTGGTCTTACTTTTTAATTAGAGCAAATGTGTTAAATGGATATAAAGTAATTTGAATACAGCAGAGACCTCTTAAATCTCGGTCAATAAATCTGAACCTGCAGCAGGCCTATCTTTGCATAGAGTTAGTTAAGATTGGGCTTAAAATACGACAGTGAAATGAATTTGTTACTAATGCAATCAAGTGTTTCAGTAATTTGCGAGAAAGTAATTCTTCAATGTTCATGACTCACTTAATAATTTAAGATTTTTCAGACTTGATAATAGAACCAATGAGCCCTTCAGAGCTTAAAAAATAAAGATATCCAGTACCTACTCCAAGTATTGTATTCCTTAAGTTCATTTTAATGATCATACAATTTATTTTGTGGAATAAAAATTGTTTGGATAATGGTCTGTTCCCATGTGGTGTTTCTATAGACTCCACACAAAAAATTCTTATTTCCTATATCATTAATGATCAGTTTGGTTCTGGCTATATGTTAAAAATTTAAGTAAAATATTCAATCATCCAACTAGTTGGATGTTCATCGTATACAACATAGATTTATTACATGTGGGGATTTATTCTGAGGAGCAATGATCAGCGTAAAAGAGATATAGTCAGGGTTTTATAAATATCCATTGCACTTTGTCTATTTTATAGGCAGCATTTTTTTCCAGAGACATTTATTTGAAAATGCAGGCCAGTCTATATTACCTATGCTACAAAGGGGAGAAATAATTTGGTAAAATATAAAAAGGTAAGTGTGTTTTTTTTTTCAACTTGACATTTCACTATATACTCTCTTTGCTAGATAATGTAAAGAAAGACGAATAAAATCTATGTTTTCATTTCTTTTTTTATACTTCTCATTCACCACTGTTTTTTTTCCTCTCTTTAATCTAGTGTTTTATATGTTATAAGAGTTCTGTCCAACACTATAAAAATGTTCTTATTTTCATTGCTTTTGGTATTGGATGTTCAAAAGTCCTTTACAAAAATTTAAAATGTGTCATCTAGAATCTCTTATCTACACGTTTACTTCAGCTCCTTAAAATTCTAATAGTTTTCCCTCACAGAAATAATTTTGGCTTTAATGTTATAGGTTGCTTTGTTAGTTAAGTTACATGGAACATGCTGAATTTGGCAATGTGCTCAGAGAGAGAAGAGAAGGTTGTTTTAATTTAATACAAGCTAAATTCCAACTGAAGAACACTCCAGGACAATGACTGGACACATAAGGTAAATAAAAGGCAACCAGTTACCCAGGAGAACTCTTACACAAGGAGTTGTAATGTTATTAGTGCTATACCTTTTATTAATCTAGTGTGGGTTCAAGATCAACACTGGTTTTCAAACAACAGTACAGAGGCCAAAGCAGTCTTCTGCATGCTGTTTCTGTACCCCTACTGCAGTGTTTCTCTTAGCGTGGTCTGAGGCTTTCCTGCATTACACTGTCTCACCTGGAGTACTTGTTTAAAATGCTTGGTACCAGGTATCCCTCAGGACCCAATAACTCACTCATCTACATCCAGGATCAGACCTGAGAAGCGGCATGTTAACAAGCTTCTCGGGTGGTTCTTAAACACACTGAATTTTAGAAACATTTCATACAATCTTCTGTGATAGCTGAAATCCTTTCAACAAATTTTAAAGCTTTGAGTCAGGATGTGAGCCAGAGGTGTTGGAGATAAATCCTCAGATATAGCAAGACTCTTTAATTTTGAGATTTTATGGGAGTAATGAGGAATTGATGACGTCAGTGCTACTGAAAATTTTCAATAATGCTCTCCCTTGAAGAATGGACGTACTACACAAACTCCATGTGTCTAAATAAAAAACTGTCTACAGGTAAAATACAAAGGTGCTGAAGTTTATGACTGTATCTCTAGGTTCACAATGTCCCACTAGTCAAAGGGTCTGTTGCATCACTTGTAATTTGCTGACATGTTTATTTTTCAGGTTAAAAATTGCCAGTTTGTTTTCTTTACATTTAGATATTTTGCTTTCTATAATTTGTCACTAATTGTGAAATATAAGGATTTGGTATTTTCTATTAAAATATATTTAAGCATCAGCATAGAGCTGAACAAAAATTCTCACTCTATTGTTAATCCCTAAATTACAATTGATTTGGTGGTATTCTGGTACACATGCTGTGTGGGAGTGAGCCATCAGAATAGCATTTTCAAGATCTTTCTCCGATTTTTTCACTAATGCTATTCTTCCTTGGGCTCTGTGAGCTCTAGTTGACGTGGTGAGGGCTGCTGAAAGGCAGGTTCCAGGAAGTGATGAAGACAGATTAGTCACTCGTTACTGTCACTACTTCATTCCTGGAAACGGGCTTGTTCTAGTAGAGGTCTAGTAACAGAAACAACTTCTCATTCTCTCCCACAGTCAGAGCCTGGTTGCCTTTAATCTTCTAAAACCCAGAACATCTGAGACACAGCCCCAGTTATCCCTGCATGCCATAAATAAATACACAGGGAAAATTGTTGAGAAGTTCTATCCAGGTCTTTAATTGACTCATCTATATGAGTGTCAGTGGATTTGTGAATAAGGTAGGCAAGGACGTCGCTTTCAGGAAACTTAAATAAGTGAGCTTTGATTTTACAAATATCATTTCAACATATAGCTATTTGGAGGAAGTATTTTACCATTAATATCTAAAAGCTATGAAGCATCATAGTGAGAACGTGTATTGTTAAATGTGTCAGATTATTATATATCTTTGTAGTATGTCAAGCAAGGAAAAATTCACTACAATTCAAACAGCGGTTATTTATTTGGTGAATTACAGTTGCAATTTGGGAGACAAAGATTCACGTTGTGGGGGCCTGGAATTGGCCACCCCAAGATACGTCTCTTTGGCACAATGATTATTTGGGGATTGTTACTTTGCAGATAGGAAAGCAACTGAAAAGTAGAATTTACTGACCCTTTGTAAGAGACATTTACATTGTAAAGGAAATCTTCATCTGTAAAGATATCTCCCCCTCTCTACCAGGAAGAAGGGGGGATGACCTTATCTCTAGAAACTCTTAATCAATGGGGAAGGCAAGGACTCAAATCTGTATTTGTTTATTGTGCTTGTCTGGTAACCTCCTGTAACTGACTCCTCCCACCCCCAACATCCTCGGTTATCTTCAGCTGGATATGATATTTCAGCTGTGGTGGTTTCAGCCATTTTGGTGAGTTGCTCAGCTTGCCTGAGCAACTACCATGTATACATTGACAAATAGAAATGGCAAGCGATAGGATATATTGGAATACATGAGGAAGCCATTTGGTGTAAACCTAATTTGGCCTGACTTTGCTTTTCTTTTTCCAAAAGGGTCTGACTGTGGCCATTGAGCACGCATTGTATATCTGCTTTAAACATTTACTATGGCAAGAACACATGGCCTTAAGATAAAGTTGCAACTTCCCCCCCTCCCCCCATTGGCATTTCCTTAAGGATAAGCATCTTTCCTCAGGCTAGGAATTGATTGCTGCACTCACCTTTGACCACCCAGCTCACCTGTGACCACCAAGCTCCAGACAACAGACCTGCCCCCTTGCTGTGTTCACCAAGACAGCAGACCTATCTGCTGTTTCCATCAATCACTGTGCCGACAGAGCAGTCTTGCGACTTTTGTAAAAGGGACATTTCAATCCTGTGTGAAACATCCTGTTTGGGGGTATATAACCACTCTGTGCACCCCACTTCTTCGGTGCCCTTTCTTCCTTTGGGAAGAAAGGCCCTGGGCCATGGTCCTCATAAAGCTTTGTTTAATTTTCTCCTGCTATTCTGTCTCATGTGAATTTAATTTGTTCTCCAGCCAGACGAATCCAGAGAGGGTGGAGGAAATGTCTTCCTCCCTGACAAGGTAGAAACTCAAAACATCTTCTGATTACAGGAGAGGGACTTAAGGTTTTTATGGGGAAGAGGGAGGATGAGGTGAGTTGTATTAAAAAAGAATTCATTGGTGCTTGATGAAGTAAGGCTAGGTCTGTACTTCCTAGATTGGCTTGAGATTCAATCATCAGGCAAAAGGTTAGACTTGAACTTTATTGATTGGTTAGCAATTCAGTCATCAGCAAAATCCAGTTTTATCAGTCCTTACAAACTGGATATTCTTGTCCTTATTGGTGTTTTGGAATGTTGGTGGTTTGATCCAGTTTGGAAGATAAAGAAAACAAGATGTGCAAGGCAATTCCTCTGAAATAGCTGCTCTGGTTCTAATTTAATATGGCTCCACTCATGTCATCTTTCACAAGTACAACATCCTTAACTAAGAAATGACTCACCAGATGTCAATCCCTGTGCCACAACTCACTAGCTATATGACTTTGGTAAAGTACTGAAGGTGACCACGCCATCCCAAAACATGCTTCTTTGGCATAAGGGTTATTTTGAGCTAGCGGAAATTAAGGAACAGCAGATGAAGGAAAAACTGCAGAGAGAGTGCATAGATTTCTTTTTTGTAAAGTAAATTAACACTTATAAAGAAAATTTCCATTTGTAAAGATGGCTTCCTCACTTCTACTAGGGTGTAAGAGGACTCTTAACAACTCTTATCAGTTGAGAAGCACCGATTTAAATCTGCATAACAAACCTTACTAAACAACCCTGGTTTACCACACAGTTTCTGGTCTTCCTATAATTTACCTCTCCCAGCCCAGAAGCCCCAAAGATGTCTTTGTCTAGCCTGACACGGTAGGTATATACACCAAACAAATTTTGGCTGCCTCCTTGAATCACGTGTCTTTGCGTGTGTACATGCACTTAAATCTGTTTTTTTCTCTTGTTATGTTATCTGTCTTTTATCAGTTTGATGTGTAGGCCCAGCCTTTGAACCCAGGAAGGTAGAAGAAGAGATTTTGTCTTCCCTTACAGTACCTTAGCATTTCTAAAACTTAGCTTTTGTATTAGAATAAAATTTTTATCTCCCTCTTAGGGCATGTGTAAGCATTAAAATTTCAATATGTCTGCAACTTTTAGCATAGCTCCTAATTGATAAATAGAAGCTCAATATAGAAGATGTATTATTATTGTTGTCATCATTAAAGTAACTTGGTGGTAGTAGTTTGCTCTCTGCTTAACCCAAAAATCAGGATAGGTTGGCTCATTTATTAGTCTTGTTATAGCTGTCTAAAGAATGACAACAGCAGTGGCCAGCCTGGTGGCACAGCAGTTAAGTTCTCACATTCTGCTTCAGCAGCCCGGGGTTCACCCGTTCGCATCCCAGGTGCAGACTGCTCGTCAAGCCATGCTGTGGCAGGGGTCCCACAAATAAAATTGACAAAGATGGGCACGGGCCTTAGCTCAGGGCCAATCTTCCTCAGCAAAAGAGGAGGATTGGTGGCAGATGTTAGCTCAGGGCTAATCTTCCTGAAAAAAGAAGAAATTACAACACTGTATTAAAAAATTATTAGTGTATGTCTTCTTTACATGTTAGAATTTAAGATAAGAAATGATTCATCATAAGTAGAATCTGTAAAGTAATACAAGTGAATTTAAAACTTAATCTTATTTATAATTTAATTGAAAGAAACAAAAGTACTACAGATTATGTGATATTTCCTTAGAGTCAGAGTGTATTAATATTTCCGGTTCAGAAATTGGTCATTCCATTTTCTTTGGATTCATCTTGATGTGGGGCATGATTCGATTACTTTCAGAAAGCAGGCTGAACAAATTCCCATGAAGTTGTTATTGATCTGGAATTTCATAAAATTATGCATTTTAACAGCTGGAAGGGGCTCTTAGATTCATCAATACAGATTGTTCCTTGGACTAATTTGGGAAACTAAACATTTCTAAGAATCAAAACACACATTAGCATACTTAAGTTGCTGAAATATCTTATTGTAATGAAATACATGCAACTTTATTTCCCAATGTTTCCCACAGTTAACTACAACTCCTTACATCTCTTATATTCATTTATTTATTTTTACAAAATACCTATTAACATCTTGAAGAATGCATTAATCTTGGGTAACAACTTCCTTTATAGAGAGAAAACTGAGAACTTGTTAAATTAAGACAATTATAAAAGGGCACAGCAGTTAAGGAAATTGATGGGATGTGTGTGTGTTTAGTTTTTAAATTCAGTTACATAGCAGGTTCTATTGTTCCTTATCCTCCTAAATAGCTTGGAGAATGTGAGTCATATAAAGAGCATTAGGAAATTTTTTTTTCTGGAAGGTTCTTAGTGGAACAGAATATAGTTATGAGCTATAACAATGAGCTATAATGAGCATAGTAACAAGCAGTAGTGGAGGAAAACCTTTCCTTCTACCCTTTTAGGTTCAGCTGTCGGAGAGGAGAGGGCACTACGAATTAAACTGACAACAGACAGATTAACAGGAGAAAAAGAATATAAATTTATTAATTTTTAATTTTACATGAATGAGGCATTGTTGAAAGAAGTGAATACCCAAAGGAGTAGAGGGATCTGAGAGCCTATATGCCATCTTACCAATGGAAAAGGAAGGGCAGAGGGCACTTCTGTGAGAACAAATGACTTCTTAGAAGGGTTGAGGAAGGGCATTTATGGAAATACAAATGACTTTTTTGAAGGATAAATGGGTCCTTAGGCAAGTAGGATATGTGATAGTTTTGTGACAATGTCTTTTTGGGTGTAATGCTGACTTCTTGTCTCTAAGAAGAGAATTCGTGGGAAGGGGACATATGACAATTGAGTTCTTTTGGGAGGTTCTGCTTTTAGGTAGATAAAGGATTTTAGGCACTCAAAATGCCTTTAGTTCAAAATAATTCTTATGCTAAAGTGGCATATTTGGGGG
Source organism: Equus przewalskii (assembly GCF_037783145.1). Classification (NCBI taxonomy): domain Eukaryota; kingdom Metazoa; phylum Chordata; class Mammalia; order Perissodactyla; family Equidae; genus Equus; species Equus przewalskii. The sequence continues at coordinate 22,730,730 of NC_091847.1, read as the reverse complement.
TGGCATATCTCTGGTACCCATCAGAGCCCATAGTAGATTAATAATAAATTGATATAATATTAATAATAAATTGCTTAATATTAATCAATAAATAGTTGTTGATTAATTTTGGAGCAATCTGATAGACATTGCTAAAGAGACTTTAGAGTTTTGGTTGTAAGAACGCTAAAACTGTTATTTCAACTGCACTAAATTCTCTTCTTTCTCGAGGGATAAAATGCATTAAGTTGATGTAGTCAGCTGTAAATCACATTCTGAAGCTTGACCTGGGTTTTAAATAGTCTATTTTGCAGATGGAGAGCAGGTGCTCTTGTCCTTTGTAGATGTGTGTGTTCATGCTGCTTGCCTTTGCATTTATTGCTGAAGCTTGTGCCAAAAGAATGTTGTTCACTTCTAGTCCATGCGTGGGGTTTACTCCTGTAAATTAAACTTGACAAAGTAGGGGTTGTTTGGAAACCAACTGTGTGAATTTTCAAAACCTCTTTTATCTGGCAATATGGTGTAGAAAATTGAACCCCATGTGGCCATCAGTTCAGTGCATTTACTACCAAATGTGTTTGTGAGGGGGCTTTGTCTGTGACTACCTCGAGACTGTAGATCTAGGATCTTATCTTGTCGAACAGCTGTTTTTTTAAAAATGGTAGACGAGCCCAAATGGTCCAATAAATTTTCTGAGAATTTTTTTTAATGTTCTTCACTAAGATCATCCTTGCTTTAGATTAACTAGGCATGAAAATCTCAGTGGAACCTGGGCAGAATTACAGTGTACTGTGGTAGAGAAAGCATCATTATTTCCTGACTCATTGTGTACCATCGGCGAAACCCACCAAATGGAGAAAGATAGTATACAGGCTCTCTCATCTGGTATGTTGGAGTTTATATTTAACTGTGGTTGAACCAAACTCTGATCAAGGATTTTTACCTCAGGTCAAGTTTACCAGTGAAGACTTCTAACGAGGTAGGTGAACACTTGGTTCATGATTCATTTTAGTAATCACTAAGGAATTAGAATATGTCAGAGCAGCATGATGTAAAACGGTGTTTCTAATTTCATCTTATATCAGAATAACCTGAGATCCTTGGGATGAGGCTCTGAAATTTGCTTTTTATGAGGTGTCAGCTACTTTGCCCACAAATGTCTGTGAGTAACCTGTACAAAGAGCCTATATAGACCTGAATTAAATCCTGGTTTAGTCGTTTACTACTTGTAGAATCTTAGGGATCATGTAACTTAACTGAGACTTTGATTTGTTATTTGTAAAATAGTAATACTCCCCAAATTTCAAGATCAAGAGAATAAAATGAAACATATGTGAAATGGCCAACCAAATGCTTAAAATATCGGGTACACTCAGAGGGAGATTTAAAATAAAACTCACTTGTATGCACTACACCGCTTTCAGGACTCTGGAATGGGCCACAGAACTATGCTCACATGGTCATATGTGTTTGCCAAATCTGCAGAATTAAGATATTTTCACTCCAATTAGTTAAGGCCTCTTCTCCTTCTACTATAACTTTTACAATGTTGCACTCCTCTTGTGTCTGTTGATGTGACTGTAGGCATTTTTAATATTCAATTAAGGGTTGCTGAAATGAGAAGACTTGTAGTTTGGATTGAGTGAGATCTATTTATGTGGTTTGCAGCTGTCCAAGAGTGGGCTCAGTTTCCAGGAGTATGCCTGCCTTCCACTGTGAGGGCTCCCCCAGCATCAAGACCCAAAAGTGCAGGGCTTGGAGTCATTTTGCAACATGGTTATGTTCAACAGTAGTAGACACCACCCAGAAACTTTGGGAAGTGGTGATAAAATAAGGTCTGAAATGTATGAAACCATAAGCTATTATGTGGAAAATTTTTCCTATCATCAAATGCATAAAATTGTAAGCAAAAGATAAGGTTCTTAAAGATGCCACCTAAAAGCATACATTCTGTTAGGAGTATAGACACATGTAATTTTAAATGCACAATGCATAATTTTTATTTTTGATAAGAAATCACACATAGTAGAACTTACCACAACTCATGAGTTTGTGAGCCAAAATCTATAGGGGTTCTATAAGGACAAAGTGTGTCTGTGTGTGAAGCTGATGCATACCAATTGTCAATAATAATAATAATAAAATTCAATCAAGCTGTGTAGAGGAAAGACCAAACTACATTCACGTTTTTTAAGAAAAGACATTATAAAATAATTGTCCTATCAAAAGGCAACCAAGAATTTACATTTAAAAAAGTGCAGAATAAGGAATTTTAGAAGTATATTAGGCACAAATAATGTAAATTATTCTTTACTGGATTTTATGATAGTGGCAGTAAACCACAGTTATTTTTTGGTTTGCTTTTTATTAACTTCTTTATTCACTCTAAATAGTATTCATTTTGTAATTAATTTTTATTTATATATTTTTTTGGTTCTTTTACTTTACTAGGACTCCATATTTGTTTAAGCTTCGGGTCCCAGAAAACCTGGATCCACATCCACAAGTATCCAACATCATGGCAGTGGAGACTATATTCGTTAACAAATATCATACAGAAAATAAAAAACTACTTCAGAATAATGATTTATATTGCCCAGTATAAACATCTAACTAATCTATCCAAAGACATGATGAAAACCAAAATATCTCTGTATTTTATTTCAGTTAGAAAATGAGTAGAGTCGCCATTTTAAGATAGAATTGGATGACAGTTGACCTGTCTTTGCAGTAATCACTAGAGGGTCATTGCAAAGATGACACAATAATAACTCACTCAGGATTAACTAGTTACAAGTCAGTGATGCACACACACAAGTGGGTACGGAAGATAAAACACAACACTGGGAGAGAGGGGGATAGGAATAAAATAAAAGGGGGGCCCAAAAGGTTGAAAACACATTCTTATCTCCCATTTTAACCTTTCCAAATATTACAAGGGTTTATATCAGCAGTGAAAACCAGAATCTTCAGAATAAGCCTCACTCAGTATTTTTTTACCATTGATTTCTTTTTCCCAAGTATCCTTCACATTGTTCAAAGCTGTTAAACAAAAATTAGTGATACTCTATTTTTTTCATAAGTGGACTTAGAGATCATTAGATCTTGCGGAAAAAATGCAAGTTCTTAAAAACTACTGCAGTTAGAAAGCAAGGAATTGTTATTGAATGCTGGCATCAAAGAGCAAAATTGCCTTGGAGATATAATTCAGATCATTGTGGAAGCATTAGATACAATTACCTTAGACTCATTGTGTCTCTTCTGAGGAGTTATGTTTGAGGAAGGTACTGAATCTTGAAGCAATTGGAGTGCGTTGCAAAGTGTAATAGGAAGTGAAAGTATGAGCTGCTAAAATTCTACTATTAAGAACTGAATCCTAAGACAATAATACAAATTATGTTATATTATTAAAAATGAATGAATGAGTGGAATTAAAACCATTTATTCCTCAGTTATGGTTTTCATTCATTTCTAAAGGATAGATATTTGCATAGATAAAGCTCTTAGCACTTAATGTTACTTTGACTCTGATCATTACCTGAACTGAATTTTGAATCTGTATTTTAACATTGAGGTTATTTTAAAAAATGTACTTCAAATTTACTTAATTGCTGTATAACTCTTTCTGAATATTTAGTGGTGGTTATAGTTTTCTGCCATTTGTTAGAACTTGTAATACCTTTCTAGTAGAAATAAACAGAAGAAAGTCTGAAACCACATGCACTACTTTTTCCAAAAGCTCAGAATTGAGTGGTGAAGCTTTGAAATTTCTAGAAATACGATCTTTGTGTATAAAAGAGACTTTAGCATCTTAGGGGGAAAAATTAATTGCACCTTATAAATTTTTTTCTGGGCCTAAATTGTAAGGATAAAAATAATATGTTGGAGAAATCTAAATATATTCAGATGAGTATGTTAATGGACTGCAGGCCTTTCAATTGTAAATAGATTTCTAATTGCATTAAAATTCTAGTGATTATTACGGTAAAAAATGAGAAAAATCATATTGATCATTAGGATCATCAATCCTAATACATAATAGACATATATATGTCTATATATATTTTTTCATATATACTTCATATATATATTTCATATGTATATTTCATATGCATATAATTTTAAATGTAATCACATTATACTTGGTTTGGAAAACTACCTTTCCATTCAAAAACATATCTTTATGAAATATATACCTCATTATTTTTAAGAGCGTCATATATTCCATTGTTTAAATAAGGCAATATTTGTTAACTATTCTACTTTTTAGGGGCATGTGTATTTTATTTAATAAGCATTTACTACATGCCTGACTTTATTCCATGCACTTTATAAATATTAATATATTTAATCATCATTACAACTATATATTATAGGGACTCTAATTTTTTGTTATAACAAATAAATTTTCAGTTAGTATCCCTAGACTTGTATCTTTGTACAAACTCCAGGAAAGATTCCTTGTGTGGAATTTCTAGATCAAATAGATAAAAATTTTAACATTGATAGATTGGCTTGAACTGCCCTCTGAAAATATCGTATCAATTAATTCTCCTATTAGAAGTGTGTGAAAATGTACATTTTCCTAGTCTTGCCAACACGTTCATCCCTTCTCCTTGAGTTCTCTCAAGAATCAGCAAGTATTAGCTAGGTCCTCCTGAAGAGCCAGTCAGCTCTGTGAGCAACTCTGAACAGGAGGCAAAGTTACAGACAGCTGCCTATGAATAACACAATAACAATGTTGGAGGCTACTCCGTACAAACAGAAGACCTGGATAATTACCATAGTTGGGATGTGTAATCTCCATTTTTAAGAGCCCCTTCTTAACTCAAGGACAGAGTTCCAGCACTGAGGAGAAATTAGAGTAAGAGTCAGTGGCTTGTCTACTAAACATTAACTGTCTTACTGATGTTCTTCATCTTGATTTGCATCTCACTTCTGGCAGTTGGTGTCCTGATTTGTCCTTTTATCTGCGGATATTGTAAGAGTCTTAGCATTAGTAAACTGTCCCTCTGAGGCAAAGTCCTTGCCTTGTACCTGTTAGTCTTCTTGGAAACTTCTTCAGAAACCTAGACCCAAGATACGAGCCTTGGTAACACTTAGCTGAGGACTAGTGTCCAAGCTTCATCAAAGTAGCTGCTGCACATCTCTCATTGCCACAGCCTGTCATCCTGCCAGCCATCTACCTAAACTCCTGACTCAGAAGGTCTATCTGCCTGAACAGTTGTATGTTGTCTGCTAGGATGCCTTTCTGTCTGTCCATCTTACAACTTTGTCTGCCTACCTGTTTGGAAGCCATCTATGGCCTGCAGCCACTTCTACCACAGAGCACCTGCCCACGTGGTGTGGATTTCCTCTATTTGATGCCTAACTGTGGCTAATGTGACTCACTTTGTTACTGACAGGCAAAAACTATTTTAAACATCATTACAAAACCAAGTGCTAAATTGTATTCTGTGGCTTTAAGTTGAGCGCCGTAATTGGAGGATCCAACCTATGGCAGAGTCAAACACCTGGATTAGCATCTGCAGGTAAAGGGTGAACAGCTGGTGTAAAATTGCACCCCAAAACCAGAGACATTTGAAAATATGAACTTGGATTTATGTCCCTCTAATACTGTTCCCCAGACTAGTGAGGTGGGATAATGTGGAACGTTATCAGCTCTATGCTGTAGATTGAATGTAGCAGCAGTTTTTAGTGAAATTCCTGATTGATGAGTTACACTGGGGACTTGATGCAAATTCTCACATGGGCTATATAAGGTGAATAAACACAGAATGGAGACGATGTGTATCTGTATTGAAGAGGTCCTCACTTGTCTCAAACTCATGTCTTACAACTAAGAATGTCCTCTACTGTGGAATATTGTGGAAGCTACGCTAAGATATTGTGAGATTTCCCTTTCAACTGTTATTTGGCTGAATGTTATTTCCTTCTTTGTATTCTTTTTTTTTTTTTTCAGGAAGATTAGCCCTGAGCTAACACCTGCCACCAATCCTCCTCTTTTTGCTGAGGAAGACTGGCCCTAAGTGAACATCCATGCCCATCTTCCTCTACTTTACATGTGGGACGCCTGCCACAATGTGGCTTGACAAGTAGTGTGTGGGTCCACACTCAGGATCTGAACCAGTGAATCCCAGGCTGCTGAAGCAGGATGTGGGAACTTAATCACTGCTCCACTGGGCTCGCCCCCTGCTTTGTATTCTTTAAAGCTAAATTGACAAATGGGGACCTCTTGGGTACTGGGAATCTTTTTGTCAATTCTAAACATGTAACTAACTGATAACAATTCATTGGTCATGTTGTCTGGAGCATCAAACCAGGAAGGTTTCAGCTTTGTTTTTGTTTTTTATTGTGGTAAAATATAGATAACAAAAATTTACTATTTTAACCATTTTAAGTATACAATTCAGCAGCATTAAGAGCATTCACATTTTTGTGCAATCATCACCACCACCCATTTCCAGAACTATTCCTCATCCCAAACTGAAACTCTGTAACCATAAACTATAACTTCTCATTTTTCCCTCCCCCTAGCCGCTGGTAACCTCCATTCAACTTTCTGTCTCTGAATTTGACTATTCTAGGTATCCCATATGAGTAGAATCATACAATATTTGTCCTTTTGTGTCACACACATTTCACTTAGCATAATATTATTTTATTTTTTATTTTTAAGGTCCATTCATGTTGCAGGACATATCAGTACTATATTCCTTTTTTATGGCTGAATAATATTCATCATATGGAAATATACATTTTGTTTATTTGTCTGCTGACGGACAATTAGGTTGTTTTCACCTTTTGGCTATTGTGAATAATGCCGCTGTAAAAGTTGCTGTACAAATATCTGTTCAAGTTCCTGCTTTCAACTCTTTTGAGTATATACCCGGAAGCAGAACTGCTGGATCATAAGGTAATTCCATGTTTAATATTTTGAGGAACAGCCATACTGTTTTCCACTGTGGTTCTACCATTTTACATTTCCACCGGCAACATACCAGGCTTAAATATCTACACATCCTTGCTAACACTTGTTATTTTCTCTTTCCTCCTCTCTTTTTTCTTCCTTATTATAGCCATCCTGATTGGTACAAAATAATGTCTCATTGTGGTGTTGATTTGCATATCCTTAATGATTACTAGTGTGGCTCTTTCATGTGCTTATTAACCTTTTATATACCTTCTTTGGAGAAATGTCTATTCATGTCTTTTGCCAATTTTTTTCAATTGTGTTGATTGCTTTTTCTTGTTGAATTCAAGGGGGTCTTTTTACATATTCTGGATATTAATCACTTATCAGATATATGATTTACAAATAATTTCTCTTGTTCTACGGCTTGCCTTTTCACTCTCTTGATAGTTTTCTCTGAAGCACAAAAGTTTTTAAATTTGACGAAACCTAATTTTTAAATTTTTGTTGTTGTTGCCTATGCTTTTTGTGTCAAATCCAAGAAGTCATTGCCAAATTCAGTGCTATGAAGCTCACCTCCTGTGTTTTCTTCTAAATGTTTTATCTCTTACATTTACATCTTTGATTCATTTTGAGCTAATTTTGGCATATGGTGTGAGGCAATGGTCCAATTTCAGACTTTTGCATGTACATATCGATATTTTCCAACATCATTTGTTGAAAAGACTGTCCTTTCTGCATTGAATAGTCTTGGCATCTTTGTCGTTTGACCATGCAAGGATTTATTTCTGGGCTCTCTATTCTATTCCATTTCTGTATGTCTGTCTTTATGTCGTATCACATTGTTTTGGTTAGTGTAGCAGTATAGTAAGTTTTTAAACCAGAAGTGTGAGTTCTCAAATTTTCTTCTTCTTTTCCCCAACATTGTTTTGTCTATTTATAATCTTTTTAAATTCCACATGAATTTTAGCTTGGATTTTTATATTTCTGTAGAAAATGCCATGAGAATTTTGACAAGGATTGCATTGAATCTGTAAGTTGCTTTTGGCTGGTATTGCCATCCTAAACAATATTAAGTAGTCCAATCCATAAACACAGGTTGTCTTGGCTTTGGTATCAGGGTAATGTTGACCTCATAGAATGAGGTAAGAAGGGTTCCTTTCTCTTCAATTATTTGGAAGAGTTTGAGAGGAATTAGTGTTAATGCTTTTTTAAATGCTTGGTATAATTTACCACTGAAACCAGTTGGTCTAGGGCTTTTTTTGCTGGAAAGTTTTTGATTACTGATGCACTCTCCTTAGTAGTTAGAGGTTGATTTTTTTTTTTTTTTATTTCTTCTTGATTCAGTCTTAATAGGTTTTGTGTTTCTGGAAATTTGTCCATGTCATCTAGGTTAAACAATTTGTTCACTTACAATTGTTCATATTACTCTTCTATAATACCTTTTATTTTTTCAAAATTAGTAATAATGTCTCTTCTTCCATTTCTGATTTTAGCTATTTGAGTCTTCTTTCTTTTTTTCTAGTCAATCTAGGTAAAGTTAATTTTGTTGATCTTTTTGAAGAATCAACTTTTAGTTTAATTGATTTCCCATATTATTTTCCTTTTATCTTTTTATCTCTCCTCTAATTTTTATTATTGCTTTTCTTCTGCTAGCTTTGTGTCTAGTTTGCTCTTCTTTTTCTAGCTCCTTGAAGTATAAAGTTAGATTGTTGATTTGAAACCTTTCTTCTTTTTTAATGTAAGTTTTTACAGCTATAAATTTTCCTCTTAACACTGCTTTTGCTTTATCCCATAAATTTTGGTAGGTTGTGCTTTCATTTCCATTCATCTCAAGGTATTTTCTAATTTCCCTTATAATTTCTTCTTTGGCCTATTGGTTTTCAAGAGTGTATTGTTCGATTTCCACATAATTTTTTAAATTTTCTAGTTTTCCTTTTGTAATTGGTTTCTAATTTCATCTCATTGTGATCAGAAAGGATATTTTGTATGATTTCAATCTTTTTAAATTTTAAGACTTGTTTATAGCCTGAAATATGATCTATCCTAGACTATGTTCCATGTGCATTTGGAAAAAATGTGTATTCTGCTACTGTATGGTAGAGTATTCTATATATATCTGTTAGGTCCCATTGGTCTACAGTGTTATTCAAGGTCTCTATTGTCTTATTGATCTTCTGTCTTTTTTTTTATCCATTTGAAAAGGTAGTGTTGAAGTCTCTGACTATTATTGCTTCACTGTTTCTTTCTCCATTTGATTATGTCAATGTTTCTGAATATATTTTAGAGTGCTAATGTTTAATGCATATATATCTATAATTGCTATTTCTTCTAGATGTGTTAACCCTTTTATTAATATATAATGTCCTTCTTTGTCTCTTTTAACAGTTTTTGACTTAAAGTATATTTTGTCTGATATTAGTATAGCCACCCCAATTGTTTTTTAGTTACCATTTGCATGAAGTATCTTTTTTCATCCTTTCACTTTCACCCTGCGTCTTTAGATCTAAAGCCAGTCTCTTGATTGAAGAATTTAATTCACTTACATTTAAAGTAATTATTAATATGTAAGAACTTACTTTTGCCATTTTTTTGTTTTTTGTAGGCCTTATATCTTTTTCTCGTTCCTCATTTCTTCCATTATTGCCCTCCTTTGTGTTTAGTTGATGTTTTGTAGTGACACATGTTGATTCTCTTTTTATTTCCTTTTGTATATATTCTATAGATTTTTTTTTGTTACCATGGGGATCATATATAACATTCTAAAATTATAAAAATTTACTTTGAATTAATACAAAACTCAATTACATACAAAAGCTCTAACCCTATCCAGTTCTGTCCTCCTCCATTTTATGTTATTGATGTCACAATGGACATCTTTATACACTGTGTACCTATTAACAGAGATTTTATAATTATTTTTTATGCATTTGACTTTCACTTGTGGCAAAATACACATTAACATAAAATTCATTTGTCTTTTGTATCCTGTAGAAAATAAAAGTAGAGTTACAAAGCAAAATTGCAATACTAGTGGTTTTTGTATTTGCTCATGTACCTACTTTTACCAGAGATCTTTGTACCTTTGTATGATTTTGAGTTACTATCTAGGGTCCTTTCACTTTAACCTGGAGGGCAACTTTCAGCATTTGTTGTAGGGTAGCTCTAGTGGTAATCAAATCCATCAGCTTTTGTTTATCCAAGAATGTCTTATTTTCTCCCTTATTTTTGAAAGATGGTTTTGCCAAACATAGAATCCTTATTGTCAGGTATTTCTTTCAGCACTTTTAACATGCAATTCCACTGTGCTCTGATCCCCAAGGTTTCTATTGGAAAATGAGCTAATAATCTTGTAGATCTCTTGTACATGGTGAGTGGCTTCTCTCTTGCTGCTTTCAAGATTCTCTCTGGCTTTGGCTTTTGACAATTTGATTATAATGTGTCTCAATGTGAGTCTCTTTAGGTTTTTCCTACTTGTAGCTTTGCTGCACTTCTTGGATTTGTAGATTCATGAATTTCATCAAATTTTGGAAGTTTTTGGCCAAGAAATTATTTCTTCAAATAATTTCTCTGTCTGCTTTTGTCTTTCTTCTCCTTCTGAAACACCCATAATGCGCACATTGGTCCACTAGATGGTATCTCACAAGTCCTTTAGGTTCTAGTCACTTTTCTTCATTCTTTTTTCTTTCTGTTTTGATCACTCAACAATTTCAATTGTTCTATCTTCAAACTTGCTGATTTTTTCTTCTTCCTGCTCCAATCTGCTGTTGAACCCCTCCAGTGAATTTTTCAATTCTATTACAGTATTTTTTAGCCCCAGAATTTTTGTTTGGTTCTTTTTTTATAATTTCTATCTTTGTTGATATTCTTATGTTCTTCATATATCCTTTTCTTAATTTCTTTTAGTTCATTTTTCATGTTTTTCTTTAGTTCTTTGAACATATGTATGACAGTTGCTTTAAAATCTTTGTCTAAAAAATCCTATGTCTGTGCTTCTTCTGGGACAATTCCTGGAAATTTATTCCATTCCTTTGAGTGGACCATATTTTACTGTTTCTTTGTATGCTTGTGATTTTTTTGTTGAAGATTGGGCATTTGAAAAAAACTACTATCTTTCCCAGTCTTTGCATACTTGGCTCTTTGCTAGGGAAGTTCTCTGCTGACTAACTAGACATGCTATAAGTCTAGGGATCAGCTCAATGTGAAAGTTTACAGTCTTCTCAGGACTTTTCTGAGGGGGTCTTAACTAGGCCTGCCTGTGGCTTTCTCAATTCCCTTGCATACAGAGATGCTTTTGAATGTATTAAATTCCCAAGTCTTATCCTAGATTCTCCTTGGGGCTGTGTATAGTCTATTTATATCCAAATCTTTAACCCTTGCCCAAGGCATCTACAGATCTGTAGTCTCCCACAGGTTTCATGAGCAGTGCCTACTGCTTCTCCTGCTTGAGATCTAAAGTTAGATGAAACAGAGATAAATCTTTCAGGCAACCTCCAGACAGTTTAGAAGATTACAAATAAAGTTCATTCTGCTCATTTTGGTTTGAGAGAGGGAATTTGGAACAGGCTTTATGACTCTTCCAGATCAGAACTGTTCTCTACCAAGAAAAGAGTGGGGAAAAAGCAAGTGAAAATGCCATGAAATTTCCTATCTTATTGAATGTGACTTCCCCTTGGTTGGGTGTTTGCTTGGTTTCTGTAGACCTTTCTATGTTTTCCATGGTCCTAAAAAGTTAGTTCAGTCAATTTCTGGTACTTTTTGATCTTTCCAGGGAGGAATTGGAGCTTGGATCTTCCTGGTTTGCCATTTTGCTAATATCACCCCAAGAAATTATTTTTAAGTGAAAAATTTCTTTGGAAAAAAATTGGCCTTAATGATGGAGCCAATGTTTAAGTACATAGTGTAAGCATAGGTTTAAAGTATATAATTAATATCTATAATTGAGCTTACCTAAGGAACATAGGTCTACAATACTTGGGTTCAAATTATGGATTCCTCAGTCATCATCTCTTTGTCCTTAGAAATTCTTAATTTTTTTGTCTTAGTTTCTTCATCTGAAAAATTGAGATAATAATAATAATATATAGTTGTGGATCAAATATATTAATGGATATTATACCTCAGAATAGTGTTAGTCATATACTTAGGTATCAAAAAATAGTTAAATATTATTGTTAATATATATAACTTCTGTGTATTATCAGCGTTTTAAAGAATATTTGTTTCTATAACCCATCTCCTGAACAGTTTTAAAATAGGGGTAAAATTCAATTATTATGATGACCTTTATGTATGTATATATAATGAATCATGTACTTGTAACTTAAATATTTAAATGTTACTGTTTTCAATATTTTATTACTGTAGAAACTCAAAGAATAAAATTTATAACTGAAAACATTACCCAAAAGTGTCCAATTATGCCTTGTGTTTGTCTCTTCTTTCCAATGAGCACTTTGATGCACTGACAACAGGAATAATAATAATAATGTCTACTATTAACTGAGGCTATTTATGTACACGGTCCATCCTACCACTTGATTTACAAGTATTTTAGTCACAGATACCATGTGAGGTGTGTACAATTATCATCTTCCCTTTATATTTAAACAAGAAAAAATTAACAAGTAATTCTATCAGATTCATATCTCTATCAGTGAAAGATTATTTTATAGTCATATGATTTGGTAAAACTAACAAACTATTGATAGAATACTGTATAGCTCATTTTGGGAAAGCAAGATTAATGACTGAGAGGATTTTTATTTTATCATTTTCTTTCTTGCCACATTTGCTTTATTTATTTAACCTAGAAATCAGAGTATAATTCAATCTATAAAATATTATTACAAAAAAGAGTTTGTTAAATATATTCAAACAATATACAAGTGAGTCATTGTATTATAATTTTACTATGTATACCCCTGTAGTGCTTTTAAAAGAAGAGCAATCACTCTTTTCATATAAAAAAAAAACCTTCTTTTTATCAAATTGTAAGGATTTTCTAAGATTTAGCCCTTGGCAAAATATCCTATCACTTCTTTTTTTTTTTTTTTTAAAAAGATTAGCACCTGAGCTAACAACCATTGCCAATCTTTTTTTTTTATTATTATTTTTTTTCTGCTTTATCTCCCCAAACCCCACACATACATAGTTGTATATCTTAGTTGCAGGTCCTTCTAGTCGTGGGATGTGGGACGCCACCTCAACGTGGCCTAACGAGCGGTGCCATGTCCACGCCCAGGATCCGAACCCTGGGCCGCTGCAGCGGAGCATGCAAACTTAACCACTCGGCCACGGAATCGGCCCCCTATCACGTTTTTTTTAATGGCAGTGTGCATGTCTGGCTCCCACCTTGTAAAATTGGCAAACAGGTACAAGCTGACAAGAAGGTACATTATCTTCATTGTTCCGTGATGTAGAACTTACAGGCAATGTTTTGGATGCCAATGACAACTCTAAGGATAGAGATAGAAATAGCGATGATGATAATGATTTCCTGAAGGGGGAGAAAACCACCTGGGAAAAGTCTACTTCAATCTTTCATTATAAAATTCATTTTTGCAGAAATACAGCCTTAGAGTGAAACTAGGTTCTACGTCCTTCACTTTACCTTGAGTGTAAATAATTAAGTGAGCAAAACCCAAGCTAACATCAGAGGATTTTATTTCTTTATTTTCTGAAACAAATGCCTGCCTCTTCCTAGAATAAGAGCTCATTTACTCCTGTACTCTATCTAATCTCTCTAGCACTGTATGAGTATTGCACTGTATAGTGAAAAATCAAATGAGGTTTAAATAATCAAGTAAAATTTAAATCATTTTGAATACGCTTTGTTAAACATGGCAGAAAATGTATATTTGCAAAATGATCTCTAACAACTGTTTTAAGATGTTGAAGAAATATATACTTTGTAAAAGAAAAATTTAAATAAACTATTTGGAGGGTTAAACAAATTCCCTTCAAAATTCACATATCTAGAAAGATTTATTTTTCCTGTACTAGTACCTTTGCAAGAACTGGCAAACATTTCTCTAAAGGGCCAGAGAAAAAATATTTTAGGACTTGCTGGCCATTTGACCTCTGTGGCAACTATTCCGCTCCATTGTTTTAGCGTGAAAGAAGCCATAGAAAATACATAAGTGAACGAGCATGGCTGTGTTATGATACAACCTTGTGTACAACTGGTGGAGTACTGGATTTGTTGCACAGATAGCAGTTTGCTGACCCTGTTCTATAGTATAGTTACTGAAGCTTTGGTATATCTTGGAGATTGAAACACATTTAAGTTCAATGGCAGTGAGAAGAGTCTGGGAAATTTTCAGTAAGGTGAAAATCTTGAAAGTGTGGTATGCATTTCAGTGGTGCAGTTTATTATTTCTTCCACTATATTTTATTTATTGTAATGCCTGCTATCTGAAAGGATCTCTAAAACATCCATTATGTATCTTATTCTTATTCCAGGTTGATGTTGTTCAATTTGCAATCAGACTTTAATTCAGGAGCTCTGCCTTTGTCATTGTTCCTCTAGATGGTCACAGAGCCTTTAGGGGGAATCTAATAGAAAATGGTGTGACTTCTCTATGAGGAATGTTGTGGGGAGAATGATAAATTCATTACTGTCAGTGAAGCTAAAGATTGGTGGATAGCTCTGTTCGCAGCTCTTTAAATTTGATTAAAAACCAATGGGCTCCTATCTAATAAACATACCCTTTCAACTCCTGCATGTAATTTAGAGACAGCAGCATGCAAATACCCGGCAATGTGCCTCTGCACAGTCTGGGGGGACGTAAAGACCTCAAGATGTATTCCTCAGCTTTCTTGACTAATGTCTCCAACATGACTTGTTAATCTCTGCAATGATCAAGTGGCTATTAAAGATAAAACTGTGCTAACCTTTTCAAAAATTAGAAGAGCATGACTACAAGTGAAGCGACAATGGCTTCCTGGAGAGGCAGCCTTATAGGTGACACAAGAGTAATGTATGCATTATTTATACAGTGTGTCTGGGGTCTGCATGAAAGATGAAATCTCTGTCTGGGAAGTGCCTTTCTCAGCAGGACTATTTTAGTTAAAGTGCACAATGGAGTCTGCTGCATTTCCATAAGCTGAGTAGACATGGAGAAAATGTGTGTAACATAATTTCTTTTCCTTTCTGGTCTTGAGTCTATGTAAAAACAACAGTAATGAAAAATGTCAATAAAAATAAATGGGCTATTCTAGTATGATATTGTCTAAAGATTGTTATAGAGAAGTAACAAACAACTACTTATTAGCTTCTTTCTCTGCACCTTCTTTTAAATTTACCTTACTTAGTGCATATTATTCTACCCCTAAGAAAAGGAGCTTGTTTCTTCTCCAACCCAGCTACATTTGCTTTCTACCCTGCCATAAACCTTCTTGGGAAAAAAAGCACTAACCTTAATATCTGATTGAATGGGTGAAAAATAAGGGGAAAGTACTTTTAAAAATTTATTAGCATTAAAAGAATTTGCTACAGAGCTTCTTCTAGGATGTGAGGACCTCATGTGCTAAATTAATCTGCTCAATGTTGTCTAGCCATACCAAAATTCTCACATTTCTATGAACTCAGGTAATTCTTTTTGTGATTGCATACCTTTAAAATGCCGTCCTCGGCACCTAGTATGAATTTTTCCCTTTCCTGCATGACAACTCAGAGTCTTCCAAGCTCAGTTATATGTGCTTCATAGTGTTCACCTGTGCATGTGTATATGGTGACCCTCTCAGCATACTCTAAATCATATTTTAAGAATTAGTTCATTGTTACTTCCTCCCTGAAGCTTTCTCCAACTTCAAGTTGGTAAATGCCTTCCTGTATTTTCACAGTTCTTTGTATATATCTCATTCTATTTTTAAATTCATAATTTCAAATTATAATTATGGAATTTTAGGTCTATCTCCTTACAGTGGAAACAGAAAATTATAAACCTAATCACATCTTCATTAACTCCACCTTAGATGGAAAATTCAATTGAAGTAGAAGATAGAGGCCTCAGTTAACAGTTGTTAATAAAGGATCTTGAAGGAGACAGCCCACAGTAAATTAAAGATGAGCACAATTCTTTGTTACTTCTCCCATTGAGAGGAGTCAGACCCCCCCTTGAATTCAGCTAATTTTGTGACTTGATTCACCAAAAGAATACAGTGGAAGTGACTTCTGGGACTTCTGATACCAGATCACAAGAAGTCTTGAGGCCTCTGCCTGGGCCGTTTCACATGCTTGCTTCTCAGGATGCTCCCTTTGTAATACTCCCACTGAAAACTCAGTCACCATGTTGTAAGGAAGCCCAAGCAATTCCTAGAGACACCTCCACAGTGGAGAATCAAAGCCTCCAACTGACAGTCTGAACTTAATTCCCACTGAACAGCAGCACGAGTTTGCCATCTATGTGGGGAAGAGTTTTAAAAGTGCACCATTCAGCCTCAGTCAAGTTACCCTAGTTGCTGCCACACAGAACAGAGATAAGCACTGCCCAAGTTGGGACCACTGAGAAAAATCAGTGATTGTCGTTGTTCTAAGCCTCTAATTTGGGGATGTTTTGTTGTGCAGCAATAGGTAATCAGAACAATGATGACACAAACGTTTGAAGAAACCAAGCCTACCCTAGTCACAAACATTCTCACATATCTGAAGGAAAAGTTAGTAAATCCTCATGTCATCCTCATATCAAACATCTTTAACTGATTTCCCTCTGAATAGAGCTTTCTCTTCTAATACACACCACACACAAAGGAAGCAATTAGAGAAAAAATAAATATACATATAACATCATAAAATGGGAAACTTGGAGAGGTCCCTGAGGTCATCTATCACTTAACAGAAAAAAAAATGAAGTTCACATAATTTAGGTGACTTACTCTAGGTCACGTAGATAGTGACAGAAATGATCAAGATTGTCCCTTGATTCTCAGTCTGGGTTATTCAAATTTAAATACAAGTAAGAAAAACTAACGGGGTCGGCCCGGCGGCACAGCGGTTAAGTTCACACGTTCCCCTTCATGGTGGCCTGGGGTTCGCTGGTTCGGATCCGGGTGCAGACATGGCACCACTTGGCAAGCCATGCTGTGGTAGGCGTCCCACATATAAAGTAGAGGAAGATGGGCACGGATGTTAGCTCAGGGCCTGTCTTCCTCAGCAAAAAGAGGAGGATTGGTGGCAGTTAGCTCAGGGCTAATCTTCCTCAAAAAAAAGGCGGAAAAGATATTTAACATCTGATCAGATTTCTAGTTTCCCAAAACTCTCAAGTAGAAATGATGCATCAAAGAACCTTTTAACATACAAGTTCTCCCTCATCAGCATTAGCCTATTATTATTGCAAAATTGTGTTCAGTGACAGATAGTTGGGTCACTCAGTTACTAGCGGGATATAAATATTTCAAGACCAACTATATATGAGCCTTCAAATTAGAGGATAAAAATATTCTTATAACTAGATTCCCTTGCACGAAGAAAATCCCCTTACATACCCGTAACCAAATGTGTTCATCTAGGACACCTGGACTATTTGTCTTACAGAGGAGTCTCACAAAATGAAAATGAAACCACAGTAACTCACTTTAATGGATAATATTTTCGAGAGTGTTCCTAGAATAAGACACTCATTTGTTGGCACAAGTGTCTATCCCTATTTTGTAGAACCTTAAAGAAAATTAGTTGAGAAAATTGGGTGCAATGAGGATGTGAGAATTGATGGCAAAGGACGGGAGATTAGAGTCTCTTTCCCCATTATGGGAGCTACAACATTGTCTCTGGGACTTTGAGGTAACCTCTCAGTGATCGTCTGTGTGTGTATGTGTGAGGGGATATGGCAATATAGAGAGGCTACTTCCGGGATAGTTAAATTTGTGGACTAAGAATCATACCAAAAACGTGTTTAGAAACTCTTCTAATCTCAATTCTCAAAGCCCATTTTCCAATCTTATTGTCCAAGCCCAGAGTTCCACCTCTTGTTTTTGTACCACACACAGAGCATGCATGTTTTTCTTATACTATGGTGACTGTGTGCACCTATTTCCTCTTGCTAGAAGTATCTTTGCTGTGACTCTTGTCCAAACTAAAAAAAATTACTGAGAACACAATCAGCTATCAGTCTTTTTGTGTAACATGCCACTCCCATGACCAGAACATAATCCGTTTATGAGATATGCCTCTCCTATACACATAGATTTGTTGCTATATTTTCTCACTGAATTCTCATGGCTTCTTTGCCTTTGTCTTTTACTTACTATATTGTAATCTTTTTTTGAGTCCAGGATACTAAAACTAACTTTATATTTTGAAGGCCTAGGACAATGTATATGCTCAGTAAATGTTTCATGAGTTGCAATGAAACAGCTTCTTGAAACAGAATTGTTATGAACTTAAAAACTGGTTCTCATCCTGGTAGAATTCACTTAGTCTTGACCTTAAGGCAACCAAGCTACTGTAATACCACATTCAAAATTAATGTGTTAAATTTAGATGAGTTAATGTCGTTGTTTCTAATAAGACATTAGCATATGACTAGGAAGTACTTTTGTTGTTGGTGGTGTTACTGGATGAATTGATTATCTCGTTAGGGAAATATTACAGACATCATGTTTCTGATAAACTAAATCAAAATTTAGTAACACAAAACTTTTATTATATGGAAAATATTGGAAAATAAGAGGATGATACTAAAACTATCAACTAGAAAATTACTTTAGTACAGTAGCATATAGTTTTCTCATGCATAAACTCTGTAAAGTCAAGTATGAAAAAAAAAATCCTATATATCCCTATGGCAATGAGGAATGGAATTCAAATCCAAGTAAAATTAAATTCTACAAGATTAATGTTTCCTGTTATATTTGATGACAACAATAAACATAATACAATTTTGTTAACATATTACTTTAAAATGCAAGTTGATAATCAACAATGGTACCATTTTAGCACAGGTAACGAACTGCTTCTGTTTGAGTGTCCCAAAGGGTAACCTGAATTGCAGTAATGAAGAGGCACTTAACCAATTAACATTTTTTACAATGTCTTAAATAAAACTACATGAAGGATCTGTTGTTCATTTCTTTACCTACACATCTATCTACCTGTCTTTGCTTTTACATTCAATTAAATGTCATTTTCTACTATGGTATTAAGAATATAGATGAGATCTTAATTACATAATAAGATCTCATATGTAGGAGACACTTTTGAAGATAGATTCAGCTCATAAATATTGCTGACTAAGTGGGGGGACCCACTAATTTTGGTGAAGAGCTGTCCTTTATCTACGTGATAAAATCAGATAAATTCACCTGCTGTTAACTTCACAATTGTGAAACTGGTGTGTTGACAAATTAATGCTTTAGCCGGATCCTTAGAGTTCCCAAAACATGGTCCCTGGATCTATTTCAGCCTCACCTAGGAACTTGTTAGAAGTGTAAAATCGTGGGCCCAACTTCAGAAGTACTGAATCAGAAATTCTGGAGTGGGGCCCAGCAATCTGTGTTTCAATAAGCCTTCTCAATGACCTGATGATTCTCACTCAAATTGGAGAACTCAGCCTTAAAGTAAATAGGTTCATGAAATTTTGGAGTCTAAAGGAAACTCAAAAACTGTCTCATTTTCTAGATGATGCCAATAAGGATTAAATGACTTGCTCAAGGCAGCTCCATAGCTAACTGAGTTTTTAAACTCCTGGTACTATGCAAGCTTCTAATCCAAGCATAGAAGTATCCTTAAAGTTGCCGCTCCTACACACTGATGCTTGCATGCATAAGGTAATTCTAGTAGTCACTTTTTCAAGGAGTTTCTGAAATTTTTGTTGACCTCTCAAATGACTTAGACTTTACTACTTTATGAGCAATAGTCGATGTCACTTCATGTTTTAAGAGGTAGATTTAACAAGCTTAATATTCCAAACCATAGATATGCCATAAATCTGCAAAGTGCTTGGTCAATATCAATCAAATTCCTTAAATAATTTATATGTGGAGAAACATTTAAGGTAGAGATAGCAAAAAAGTTTCTTCTGTCATAAATCATTCTCAAAAGATATTTTAAAATCATAAATTTACATTCCAACCCATGTATATTTGATTAAACTTACCTATTTAAAGCAGAAACAGATTAAAATTTTGATTCTTTTTTAAAGGCTTCTTTGCAATTGCAATAGTTATTTTAATATTCACATATAATAACTGTCCAAGTACAGTCAGAAATAAAAGTTAGTCAGTACTTTCTTAATTTGTAGGCATGTAGACATGCTATTCTTCAGAAATTAAAACATTCGCAGTACAAAAGCTTTGTTTCCCTGAAGAAAAGATAGAAGAAATGAATGGAGACAAATCCCTTATAAAGTGTTGAAATTTTGCCAAAAGGAAATTGCATTTTCCAAAGGAGGTCTCGTTGTTGGGGAAAACACGAGACACCAGCTAAATAAATCAAAGTCCCATTTCAATGAGCCCATCTGAACAAAACCACATGCACTAGATTCATTACCTTGGAAGATGAGTCAAATCCGTGGGGTTTTCCAAGGAGTTCAAATTTGATTGTCAGTCTCATTCCGATTATTAATATGTTTGGTCAAAGAGGGAGTTAAAATATCTGCTTGGAAAAGAGTCAGAAATACATATGCTATACTTAAGCTTATCACCACATCCTCATCACCCCCCAAAAAAAATCACAATGAACAAATCAACATGAGCCAAATATACTGTGTTTTTGCTTAACTTGCCCATTTCATATCAAGTCAGACACAGGCAGATAGAATGCATCAGATAGTTCTATAGAATAGGGTTAAATATTTTTGGAACCCTCATTAATAAAATAATACAGCTTCCCTGGGGTCTAATGTGCCTTCAAAGATTAGGTTACCAGCTGCAAATCTGACTATAAGAATGTTTCTCCTTTAGCGCAGTTAGGACCCATCCCAATATTCTAGGATCCTATGACTTCCTTTCAGTAAACCAAGATTAAAAAACTGTCTAAAAGTTTCCAGTAAATTGGAATCATCATTTTTTACATCTAGCTAAGCACAGCACTGTAGGTATACTAATGATTTGAGTTCAAGTATGCAAGTTGAAAGTCCCATTTCTAGGTCAAACCCTATGATAATAATAAACTGATCTTATATGGTATTAGAACTTACTATTTTTGAGATTTATGAGACATATAATGTTATAGTTTCTCATGTAGTGCAGACAAACCCAACTTTGAGGTAGCTGTATCTCAAAGATAGATTCTTTCTAGTACCTCACAGGGCTGCAGATGTTTGAGCAATAAAATAGTATTTGTTAACTATTTACAACTGAGCTCTTGAAATTTATATCATATATTAGATAGGAAACATGTGGAAAAAAATCCCAGAAATAGCTCCCTCTTCAGAAAGCGTGTAGTAATTTAAGCTTTCTACCCTTATATGGTCCCATAAAATTTATACAGGAAGAAATTAAATGTATAAAATGATTTATAGGTGGATTAAAAAAGCTTGCAAGTTTGGGATTTCATACATCTTCATGAAAACTGTTATAAATCTCTGTAACCTAAATTGCTTATCCCAGTTCCACAGAAGCAACATAAACAGAGCAAGCAATTATCTGTAATAAACTTTTTCTTTAATATTGTGGCAATCCCATTTTCTTAATACACTTGTCATAATACATCTTGTGCTCTCCCAGAGTAAAAAACTGCATGCTAGTTGCTCCAGCTTTTTGCAGTCGTTCAGACTCTGTGAGTTACCCTCAGTAGTTATTGTGGTAAGTCAACGTGGTCATAACGTTGAAAGCAAATTACTAAGAGGTATGAAATCTTAGCCTTATCTTTTGAGGGCTAACACATTTTTATTAGCAAAATCTTAAAATTTTTATTACCTTAGGGAAAGTTTTAAAATAATGTGTTCTGTTTATAGTTTTAAGAACTTTTGTTAAATAAGTTCCAGCTTCTATAAAGCATTTTATGCAATTTGAGATATTGAATGAATTGAACAATGTCGTAAACAAGAACCACTGATGTAAATATAAATCTGTGTCACTAAGAATTAATAATAATCCATAATTTTAAATTTGCAATTCAAATTTAAACACATTGAGTCACTAACACAACACTGACTTTAATGCTGACATTCCGTTGACCATCTTACAACAGGAGTTAGAAAGTAGAGGGTTAAGCTAACCACAGACATTTCTTTCAAGGAGTATTTTAGCAATTTTTCAGAAAATTTAAGGATGTGTACAGAGTATCTTGTCGAAATAATTTATTTGTATCTGTTCTTTACAATTCTGTTCATTAAAAAAAAAGTTAACACTTTATGCAATCTAGTAAAAGATAGCTATACTGATTTCCTGGGAGGATGTCAGGAAGCAGAGGAGAATTCTATCTTGGAAAACAGCTTGAAAATGGATAGACTGAGATAGAACTATATTCTTATTGAGATATTTACTTCAATTTTTTTTAAATTAAAAAATAAACTAGTCTCATGATTCTATCTTTTTACCACATCCATCTTTTTAAAATCTGAGTCAAGGAGCACTTTGCTTTTGCATAAATTTACAAACTCAGATGCCTGCAAGAAGCAGGTAGGTAAAACGCTTGAGTGACAAAGGTCAGGCCAGTCAGAGAAAGTCACAAACAAGAGAGTAAAGGAGTTGGCCACAGGAGACAGCTGCTTTTTGGGGCCAACTGAGTGATGACATTTGGCAATGGTGGGCCAGATTTCTCAAGATTATGGAGAAGTAAAAAATCCAGATGTAAGTTGTGTCTCATGGTTTTTAAATGTTAGCTCAATTAAACAAAAAATAACGTGCCGGTCTAACAAAATTTTTTACTTCTATTTTTCAGTTTCTGAGCTAATCTCAACCTCTTCAGGGCATAAAAGTGAAATTTTTATGGCATTGTGCATCATCATTATATTCTAATGAAATTTCCTTTAGATCAATATCCATTAGTGTATTCACACTCACACTGAGTTGACCCTGAATCTGAATGTTCTTTAACAACAATAAGCACTTACTCTATATGGCATGTATTGTAGGTAAGAATAAAGAAAGAGAAGATTTAGTGTCTGATATTCAAGTAAGTTTGAAACATAAATGTGGGCCATGAATCAAATTATATGCTTTATGATTATAAATTACACACTAAATGTACCAGTATGTGCAATGACACTGAGATTTTTTTTCTCATCTCTTTAAGGGGTTGTCTATTCTTTATTGGCATATTATCAATATGATATATTACACAAAATATTCTGTAGTCACCCAATATTCACTAAGTACCTGCTTTCTGTGATAGCAGCAATGTATTCATATTTAATAAAACATTTTTAGCTTCCATATTCACAGAATAATATGGAAGAAAAGCACAGAATTTGGAGTAAATGATTTGTGCTACTGTCTCAGATTGCTGTGTGACCTTGAGTAGATCTGCTAATTTCTGAGCCTTGATTATCTAGGCTATTTGGTAAAGATCATAATCATTCTTTCCTAATATAAGACAGTAGAGATGTACATTCTGTGTCGAATATACAAAATTATGAAAATGTTCATTATTATAAAAACTATAAAGAAAACAAAAAATGGAGAGATGTGGCTATAGACTTTAAAAAGATTTCAATGTAGTTGGAGAAACACCTGCAAATATTTCTGTACATTGTTTGATTTTTGAATATAATTAGCTTTCTAATCTGTCATAACCATTATTTTGAGCAACTTTCTTTTTATAATCTATCCACAATTCTTAAAATTACTTCCCCGATATTGACTAAATTTTGTGGGGCCTTCACATTCTCTAAGCTATTATCTAAATGATCATTTTTTTTACATTGGAGAGAAAAAAAAAAATTTAACTGAGTCGAATATAGTACACGATCCTCAGGCTTTTCCCTAATTGCTTTTGGCGACAAAATTAATCAAGTGCTTATTACACTGCTTTTATAGGACCATTTTTGTCTATTTCTGCAGTGTATGGGTTCAGATGTGTGGAATCTGGTTTTAACAGTGACAGTATTCATAGTGCTACGCCTCATTCTGATTCAGCAAGATGTCAACTCCAAACCATAACAATTCATTCATCATTGGAGACAGTGTTACTAGTTCCATATGGAGCTTAATGGGCCTTTACTCTTTTACCTGGAATCATCAACATCCATCTTCTCATGTTTATAACCCCAAAAAATTAATTTAATTAAAGGTATTTAGAAGCATTTTTCTTTCACCAGAAAGTACAAAAGAATAGAAATTGTGCATGACAAGTTTTAGTTCAACAAGAATTAAAATTGATATGTGATAAATCACTGCAGAATGAACCTTCAATAGAAGGCAGTGAAGGATTTACTATCAGCTCTTGGCTTTGTATATATAATTAGATGAGGAACCCATCCAAAGAGTGGATCTGGTAGTTGTCATAGTCAGTAGGTACATGACACAAGAATATCTAGAGATGATGGATTGTGATTGCATTTTTCACTTTTAATTCAGCTATTTTGGTATCAGTTAGAGGGCAATGAGAAGCAGTTTGAAAATATATTGAGTTCTCCAGGCTAGAATTTCCTGGGTGAATCAAATCAATATTAGCAAATTATTCAACCTAGATGCTCCTCTACTAAGTGGGTAGAAATTATTAGGTGAAATCGTATGGTAACTCTGCGCTACTCCCATCTGAAGAAAGCAGTCTGACATGATTGAAAGGGAATAGCCTTTAAAATCACACACTTCTGGTTTGGGTTCCCAAAACTGACATTTACCAGCTATAAAACCGTGGATAAATAATCTCTCTGATCCTAAATCTCTTCACATTTAAAAAACAGGGGGAAAAATACATACTTCGTTAGGCTGTTTAGGATTTAAAAATTACACTTGAAAAAAACTTGTCATTTTAACAGGACTAGTTATATGGCAATTGTTACTGTTATTATTATTATTACTATCCCCAAATGGAGGCCATAATTAGAACTAGTCCCAATGTGCTCTGCATTCCAATACCACAATTACCATGAGAAGCTCAGGCTTTTCAAGTCACTTTTGTCTATATGGATTTGTCTGTATATCTCCTAAATTGACTCAAATTGCCACCAATCAGACCCTGGAAGTAAACAGTCCACTGTCCCCAATGGAACCCATGGCCTGTCACTGGCAAAATTCCCTATATCCTCAGTGTGATAAAAATCTGACTTCACTCTTAATGTTTCACCACCAACAGTTTCAAGTCCCATGCCTCCACTTTCCCCTTTTGTACTACACCTGACAAGAGGTTAGGAAAGCCCAGGTACTCCTCCTCTTAGCACCAGCATGGAAATTCAACCATGCAAGTGTAGGGGTCTGGAATTGGCCACCCCAAGATATGTCTCTTTGGCATGAGGATTATTTGAGGCTGATTGCTTTTGATAAACTGGGACAGGGAAGGAGTCTCTGAAAAGTAGAATTTACTTACCCTTTGTAAGAGACATTTACATTGTAAAGGAACTCTCCATCTGTAAAGATATCTCTAGAAACTCTTCATCAATGCCAAAGTCAAGGACTTAAATCTGCACAATTTGTTTATTGTGCTTGTCTGGTAACTTCCTGTAACTGACTTCCCTCCCCCTCCCAACGCTGGCATTTCCTTCAGGGTTAAGCATCTTTCCTTAGGCTAGGCACTGATTGCTGCGCTCACCTGTGACCACCCAGCTCAAGACAATAGACTTGCCTCCTGCCGTGCCCTCCGAGATAGCAGAACACTACCTGCTGTGTCCATCAAGCGCTGTGCCGACAGGGCAATCTTGTGACTATTGTGGGAGGGGCATTTCAATCATATGTGAAACACCCTGTTTGAGGGTATATAACCACTCTGTGCACCCCACTTCTTTGGTGCCCTTTCTTCCTTTGGGAAGAAAGGCCCCGGGCCATGGTCCTCATAGAGCTTTGTTTAATTTTCTCTTGCTAGTCTGTCTCATGTGAATTTAATTTGTTCTCCGGCCAGACGAACCCACATTAGGTAGAGGAAGAGTCTTCCTCCCCTACACAAGTCCCAGCCCAGGCATGGCTGCTGCCCTCAGCCCCAGCCCCTTTCCACAATATATACCAATGCTATCACCTCTCTCTTTGCTTAAGCTATTAAGGATCTGGGGTGCCTTTTCTGCTCTCTCCAGAAAATCCCATTGTATGAACAATAAACATTTTTATAACCACTTGGTACATGTGTGGCATAATTAGTCTTGGCATCCAAACAAATTTTAGGCATGTATGTTTGCAGGTTTGATCCCATCCTCCATGGGGCATCCACAGAATACTCAGTCTCTTCTTTATCATTCCTTGATGTTTTTGCTCTAATTGAAACCTGGCAACCCTGAGAACTCTGATCTCATATATCCCTCTCAAGTGGTGGTTGTTCTTTGCCTTACATGCGTCTGACCACTGGAGGTGGAGTTTTGTTTCAGATTCTCCTCATTGCCTTTTCTAGACCATTATTTCTTATCCTCCCTAAAAAAGAAAACCCTCCAGATCTTGTCGACCAATGACTTCACATTGTAACTTTGCTGTCTCTTCTTAGGGCAGGTACTAATCACATCTTAGTCACTATCATTTATCTGGTAAAGATTATATCAACTTGCTGATTTTTTCCTTACCACCATTTCCATTAGCATTTTTCATTATTCCAATAATCAAAGAAGTTGTTACATCCATGTCATTCAATGGCACCTACAATTTCTCAGTTGCTCAGGTTAATAACATTGGCCTTATTCTGATTTCTCTGTAACTCCCCATCAACATCTATATCCAAACCACCAACAAGTCTACTCCACTTTTCAAAGATAATTTATCTTGAATATGCCCCTACCTTCTTCACTATCTTCTTCTTGAGCCACCTACATTTGACTTGGACTTCTGCAATATCTTTCTAAGAATTTTACTGTGGTATTCTGAATAATGGCCCCAAAGATACCCATGTCCCAATTCCTGGAATATATGACTGTTACCTTATATGCCAAAAGGGACTTTGTGGATGTTATCAAATTAAGGATCTTGAGATGGGAAGAGTATCTTGGGTTGCCCAGGTGGAAGCTAAATGTAATCACAAGGGTGCTTGTGAAAGGGAAGCAAGAATGTCAAAGAAGGAAGTAGGACATGATGGAAACAACAGTCTGGATTGATGGGAGGAGAGGAGTCACAAGCTAAGGGATGTAGGCGGCCTCAAGAAGCTAGCAGAGGCAAGGAAAAGGGTCCACCCCCTTTATACTAGCCCCAGGAAACTGATTTTGGACTTCTGGTCTCTAGAATCATGAGAGAATTAACTTTCGTTATTTTCAGGTGCCAAGTTTTGGCAATTTTTACAGTAGCAATAGAAAGCTACTAAATTTACCTTCTTCCACTCTTGCAGCCTTACAGTCTCCTGGTGATAAGGTATACAGTGTGTTCCTTTTAAAATGCAGATGAAGTCATTTCACTTCCCTTTTCAAAATGCTCCCGTGACTTTCCATTTCAAAATAAAATCTGAAGTCCATACCATGGCCTAAAAGCCCTCAAGGGTTTAGTGCTAACTACCTCTATTTTATTACTTTACCCTCTTTCAGGATGCTTCAGCCACACTAGACTCCATGTTACTCCTTGGACACATCAAGCATGCTCCTCCCTCAGTCGTTTTTCCCTCGCTTCATTCATATCTCAGCTCAGAAACTGTCTCTTCCTTAGAGGCCACCTCCCTGACCTTTGCATTCAAACAGTAGCCTCTATCAGATTTCTCAAAAAATTAAAAACAGAAGTACCATATTATCCAGCTATCCCATTACTGGGCATTTATCCAAAGAACATGAAATCAATGATTCAAAGAGACTTACGTTCCCCTATGTTCACTGCAGCATTGTTCACAATAGCCAAGATGTGGAAGCAACACAAATGCCCCATCAACCGATAAATGGATAAAGATGTGGTATATATATACAATGGAATACTGCTGAGCCATAGAAAAGACAAAATCATGCTATTTACAGCAACATGGATGGACCTTGAGGGTATTATGCTAAGAGAAATAAGCCAGACAGAGAAAGACAAACACTGCATGATTTCACTCATTATGTGGAAGATAAACAAACACATGGATAAGGAGAACAGACTAGTGTTTACCAGAAGGGAAGGGGGTGGGAAGAGGGCGAAAGGGGTAAAGGGGCACATATGTATGGTGACAGATAAAAACTACACTCTTGGGGCTGAGCATGATGTAGTCTATACAGAAACTGATACATAATAATATACACCTGAAATTATACAGTATTATAAGACAATATGACCACAATAAAATAATTAAAAATGAAAGCCTCTATCACTCCATAACCTTTGCCTGACTTTCCTTTGCATTTCCTCTTCTATATTTATCTTTAGTTGCTATTACATCACTTATTAATTTGTTTATTTTCTTCCTTTTCTTCTAGAATGTAAATTCCAGGGTGAGGTCAGGGGCTTTATTTTTTTAACAGCTCCATCTCCAGTACTTAGAATAGTATCTCCCTTATAATAGGCAATACACATATTTGTTGTATGAATTATTTAAGCCCTTATAATAGCAATATCACAGTCTGTATATTTATTTACCTAACAAGCCCCTTATGATGCTCTTAGCACTGTTCATATGCCTTACAAATTGAAGCTCATTTAATCTTCATATGAACCCTATGAGGCAGGTACTATTATTTTGTAAATTTTATAAATAAGGGAATTGAGTGACAGAGAGGTTAAATAATTTGCCCAAAGTCACAGAGCTTGTAAGTGATCTCCTTTGAGATTCCATGTGTTTAATTAGCAAGTTATGCTGTCTCTCTAGCAGGTGAATCAAGCAAACATATGCTGCACCAACAAATCTTTTTTTCTAAGTATAACGCATTTTTTCTATCTAAATATTTTTTATTCAATTGTCTTTTAATTTTCATTGTTAAACCTCTTTTATTTGAGTAATTCATAGGGAGTCATATAGTACAAAAGTCCTGTGTACTCTTTACTCACTTTCCCCCAATGATTACATCTCAAATAATTATCATATAGTTTCAAATTTAGGAAAGCAACATTGGCACAATATGTGTATGAAGTTCTATGTCATTTTATCACTTGTAGATTGCTGTAATCACCAAACCAGTCAAGACACAAATTAGTCTCTGTCACTATGAACATCCCTTGTGCTTCTGCTTTATAGTACACCCCACCCCTTTCCACCATTTCTAACCCCTGGCCACCATTAATCTGTTTTCCATCTCTATAATTTCATCATTTCAATAATATTATGTGAATGGAATCTTGCATTCTGTGACCTTTTGAGTTTGGCTGTATTTCTTTTAGCCTAACGTCCTTGAGCTCCATCCAAGCTGCTGTGTGTATCAGTGATTCATTCCTTTTTATTACTGAGGTATATTTCATATTTCAAAAGTAACTTATGATAATCTTTTTCTTAACATAAAAATAATAAAATTCTAAGAGAACAACACATGATTAAATGCATGTTTTGAAAGGAAGGAGCAGATTCTGCTAGAAATAAATCTGTTCTTGTCACAGAGTCAAAATTAATAATATTCTTAAAAGCATTATGAAGCATTAACTTCAAAATATGACAGGTAACATATTTTAGAAACTTTCAGATTAATTTCAAATAAATTAAGTAAATTAACGTTGAGA
This sequence comes from Equus przewalskii, assembly GCF_037783145.1. Classification (NCBI taxonomy): domain Eukaryota; kingdom Metazoa; phylum Chordata; class Mammalia; order Perissodactyla; family Equidae; genus Equus; species Equus przewalskii. The sequence continues at coordinate 22,701,218 of NC_091847.1, read as the reverse complement.
AGTGCATACACATTTAAGAGTGAAATCATGATCTGTCACCTGTCACAAGACTATAAATTTGCAGTTGTGCTTTTCAAGTGATCGCTGGGTGCTGGCTGGAGTGAGCATGTGAAAACCCTGGATGAGTCTAGGTTTGCTACATAGCAGAAAATGGACAATCATCTTCTGCATAAGACAGGGGATTTCAGCCCTGATTATTATTTTTTCTTTGGTTTTTGGAAGCCTAGGCAGGATAAGCAAGGCAGGGGACATCTAGAGTGCTGGATGCTGGGGTGGGTGCAGATTGGACAGTCAGTGTGTTCAGGACAGTTTGGGATAGCTTGTTTCTAGACTGGTCCTTGTGTCTGTCAGTGGTTATGTCCAGAGATGTCAGGGTTGTGTACGATCAGTCTCTCCAGTCTGTTGTGTTGCTCAGAAAGTTTGCATGCCCAGCTTTAATATTAAATCTGCCATAAGATGCTTTGTCCAGGCTATAAGTTATCAGCTGCATGGCGTCATTGTGGGCATGGAGGAAGCCTTACTTCTCCTTCCAGGAGCTTAGTTCGATGGTGGCCATATCCAGGAAAGGAATGAAGGATCACAGCTTGCTCTTGTTTGAGCTGAGGCACCCACTGCCCCACTTCCATCCCTTCAGCCTGCCTGTAAAAGCTTTCAAGAATCACCTCTAGCCTCAGAGCCTTTTTTCTCCAAAGCTGCCAATGCGGTAGAGTTGAGGAGCACCTACCACTAGAGGCTTAGCAGATACAATTACTCAATAAGTCTGAGTCTCAGTTTCCCCATTTGTAAAAAGGGAGCAAATATTTTACCTACCACATGGTAGTAGGAGTGTTGCCAGCATTAAATAACTTCAGGTAGGTGAAACATATAATCCATTGTCTTGCATGGTAAAAGCGTGCAAGGCAGTGCTACTAATATATTCTATATATTCTAAATATGGAATGCTTAGCTATGTGTCCCTAAGATTCAACTGGGTATATTTTTTACATGATTCTTTAAACACTTGCGTCTTCCTTGGCCTATTGATCACATGAAAACCATACCAAGAGGAATCCTGGAGAAACAGAAGAAAAACAACACTCAGCTCAACTGTGGGAAATATATAATTACCTAATTATTTGTATGTATAAATTATTATGATTATTATTATTGTTGCTATGGCATAATATTTTTAGGATGTGGAAGAGTTTTTCTGTGGAGTTCTGGATCTCATTTAGATTCTTAGCAGCCTTCTGGATTAAAGGTCATCTTGACCTAAATCTTTGAACTAACATGATTCTTAAGATACAACAGCAAATGCGAGGAGAACAAACAAAATAACTTCACAGGAACAGCAAAAAAGAATAAGAGAGTTCCATGAGTATATTTCAACACATTTAAAAAGGCAGAAAGTTGAAGGAAGTCTGACAATAGAGTAAGATTAATGATATACCAGCTAGAATAATGTGGGAGGGGGCTCCAATGAATGAATTTCAGAACGACTTCAGTCTTGGCCCCCGTGGTGCTGGGTGATGAGATGAAAAAGAGGCTGGACAAAGAGAAGTTCATGGAAAGCTGCCTATGAAACAGCTGCTCTAGGGCTCTTCTCTCCTACCCTTCACCATCCCTCCTCCAGCCCCTGGTATTTCTACTAAGAGCTACCAGCATCCTGGTGTTTTCTCTTAAGTAAAAACCAGAAGACATTATACTAAACATATTTAGTTAGTTGCAGAGAGCTAGGGCTCCCACTGTTAGCATAGATATCAAAGAATAAAACTTTATTCAAGAATTTTGGGAGTAAGTAGTCTAATAGCTAGTTCTCTATCTGCTGAACTCATGCTGATTATGGAACCCTGCCCATGCATATGGTGTTTCCCCCATCTTCTTAAAAAGAGGAGAGATTTTGTAGGTGCATAGATCCAGGCACTCCACCTTGGGGCTGGTGGTAAAAGAATATTTCCATTAATAACATAATTCCTGTTCTTATATATGAATGAATATCAAAGCATCATCAGCAGAATGAATGAGAAAGACTTATTTAAGCCAACCAAAGAAGAGAAGCAATTGACCTAGAACGAAAGAAAGATTTTATAGTAACAGAAGACAACTAGAACAAAAAAAACCTAATTACTACCATCAAAGTGAAGAATGCTATGAAAACTAACAAGGACACAATAGAGATAACCAACAAATCTGAAAGCTTGTTCTTGTAAATACTAATAAAATAGAGAAACCTCTAAAAGTTTGATCAAGAGAAACATAGACATGGCAAAAAAAGTGTTAAACATACATATGCTTTGGAAATGAAAAACAACAAGCCCATCTCATAAAAACTAGCAGATGAAAGGACTGAGGAAGTGTACGAGTGCAAATAGGAAGCCAAGTGACAATGTTGAAAGTAAATGGAACATGCAGTAGAGGTTTGATTACATATGTCCTTAGACAAACTATGCAAATGATGAAAAGGAAAGAGGAAAAAGAAAGGTATACCTTTCACCTTACATGGCAGGAGCTTTTATCTAAATTAGGAAATAGTAGTTTAAGCTTACTCTTTAAACTTATTCCAATAACCATCAAAGATTAAAACAGGGAGCTGGCCCAGTGGCGTAGTGGTTAAGTTCACGCACTCTGCCTCCACACAGCCCAGGGTTTGCCTGCCTGGATCCTGGGCATGGACCTACACACTGCTTATCAAGCCATGCTATGGCAGGTGTCTCACATATAAAGTTGAGGAAGATGAGCACGGATGTTAGCTCAGGGCCAGTCTTCCTCAAAAAAAAACAAAAAAGGGATTAAAACAGAATGGTAGGGTTGGGGTTGGTGGGAAATGTATGATGAGAGAACAAGTGTTTGTATTATAAGTCCTGTTATGCTATTTTTTTCACCCTGTGCATTTAAATATTTTAAAAACTGAGGTGAAAATGCTACTTAACTAGATAGATTTAAAAAGTAAAAACAAGTCAGTTAACATGATTTGACAAAGTGCCTACTAATTTGACATTTATCTGACTGAGTTTGCCATTAAAGAGGCAAAATAATCACATTCCTAGACTGTGTGGCCATAGCTCACAGCTATGTCTTTATCGTACATTGTGTAGTCTAATGATATCTCCTGGTGTTTAGATGATACTTTTTGCTGTATTTTATTTAAAACACATTATTGAAAAAGAAATGCTTGTTTATTGTAGAGACTGAAACACAAAAAAGAACAATAAAAGTCACTTTTAATCCAATGGCTGATCCTTTTAAATAGTATTTTGCTTGAATACAATTATTATCCTGAGGAAGAATTCTCCAGAGGGGATTTGACATTTTATTATACTCTGTGTATAAGCTCACATGTTATTTAAAATAAAATTTACAATGTAGACATATAACTTCTTCCAGCTACAAGTTTTCAGTTATGAAAGAATTTAGCCTTTTTTTTTTCCCTGGTATTCAGTTTCAGAAAGAGATATTAACTAGAGCGATAGTGACATAGGAGACCTAAAAAGAAAAGAAGGGAAAGATTTTTTAAAAAATAAATGCAAGTTATTTCCATTTCAGACATACATGGCTTTATTTTTTCATTTTAAAGATAATTTTCTTTTTACCTTGAATATGCAAAATAAAGATTGTAGAAAGAAATGAAATTTAGTCTACAACTTTGGAATTCTGCTATTAGTTCACATGCCAGTTTAAAAGGCTTGTGAACAAGTAACGGATATATCAATGGAAATGAAAACAAAGCAATCGTCATCATCACGACATACTTTTCCAAATTTTCAATGTTGCTTGAGTTAGTATTTGCAATAGACTTCATTTGCCGTCAATCCTTTTGTTAATGATAATTTGCTATTTTAACTGTATCACTTGATTTCAAGATCATCTGGATTTTTTGAATCCACAAAATTCTTCAAATTACCACTTGTAAGACAAACACACTGCTGAATGCTGAAAGTGCAAATATATATAAACATGCTGTTTTTTTCTCAGTTAAAAAAGCATAAACATATATTCATGTAGAAAAAGTGTCTAATTAAAATTCATATAGGTTCTCAGGAGAGAGTGTTTACTGAAACATGGCTCCCTAGGAAAGCTTCGTATGGGATGGTGGGAATCTAGAATGAAAAGTGGATTAGGAGGGCATCCTTGGAAGAGAGAAGGATAAGTGAATGAGAGAGTGAGAAGGCAGATGTGCCTTCTTTATATTGATCTGAAAATTTTGTAGGCCTGTACCTCTCAGACTTATGGAAATGTGAATCACATGGGCATCTGGTTAATCTGCAGAATTGAATCAGTCAGTCTGGAGTGGGAGTTCAGATTTGTTGTATGGGAGAAGATTCCATGTGAGGCTTATGCGACTTCTCCAAGAACTACAAATGGTTAAAACAAGGCTGATTCCTTAGAGATTCAAAGCAAACGTTTCTAACCATGTGCATATTTAGTGAAGCAGCGGAGAAGGTGATGTGTAGAAAACGATTCCAGGAGAAGCTGTTCCTCCTTCTGGCCTCTGCACCTGCCCAGTTGCTGTACTTACCTTGCCTAACTAACCAGCGGGGAGCAGGTTCCTCTTAAGTCATTGGTCCTCCTTATATACTGTTGCTTGCCTTTTACTCACCCTTCACCTTTCAAAAAGTGATTCTGCCAATTTCCAGGAAGCTATGGCTAGTCTATTTTATAAACACTTGTTTATTTCACCTGTGCTTAATAAAATAGACATTAATGTCCTCCTCAACTGGTTTCACTGTTGCTGCTGTTTGACCTCAGCAGGGCTTTCACCTTGATGGTTAATACAGCTTCTACTCTTGTCGTATGATATTTGCAATCAGTTTGTATATTGTCCATAATCCACAACTGAAATATGTGGTCCAATATATGTGGTCACTTAGTTACATGTTAAACATCTTTGATGGAGGATATTTCTCGATATGGGGATCCACACATTGACTTTACCAGTTATGTCTTTGTGCATAAGAAAATGGTCAGGAAACACATTTAAAATGTAGATTTCACTGCTCTACATTTAAAAATTTATATTCAGTACCCCTGGTGTTGGACTGAGAAAACTGTTTTTAATTAGCACCTGGAAGAGTCTGACTTCGTGTGAACCTCTACTTGGGGGTTACCTTTCCCTTGCAATACCCGGATGTCGGCACAATCGATGAGCATGAATGGAGACACCTGACAACCCCTCCGCAGGTCTTGATTCTTGAAAATGAGGTGTTATCAATTCGATCCAATTGGAGGGCCTATAATTGAGGTTCCATTAATGATCTGACCATAAACTCAACGAGTTATTTTGTTATTAACAAAGACAGGAAGAAATTGACCCTCAAATTGAATTCACTTTGGACTGTAAGGTAGAATGTCATTCAACTAAATGCTCGTTATACCTGATCTTTAAATGAAAGATAACTTTTCCCCAAAAGATATGAAAAAATATTATGTTGATTTCACATGTTCACAATGGCTAATGCTAAGATGTCAAAATGTCTCTGGATTATTAAATGTATTTTATATTCTAGTTGGCTGATAGATGAGAAATTTAATGATGAGGTTTTTGTTCATTTATTTATTTTGGAATTTTAGAAATAAATTATTTAAAAAATAATAAAAAACTGTTCCTATGGAAAATACAGCATAACAGATATACGTATGACATTTAACTGCTTTTAAAAATATTGGGAATGCTTAATAACTGCCAAAGTCAAAATTTTCCCTTTGAATGTGTACGCAATTATCAGAATACTCTATTCAGTTATAATGAGGACTTGAGAAAATTACTGTCACTCTGAGGTAATGGGACCTTGCAGAAAAGAGATCACCAGGGAAAGGAGAATTGCTCAGTGGGTTTCAAGAGTAGCAAGTCAACAAAGCAGGACAAAAAAACAATTAAAAATAATAATAATAACACTAGTAGTTAAATACATTGACGTCATGGTGCCCATCCTATAACAAGATACTTAGTAAAATCTACAGAATAAGCTATGTTCTGTATATAATTCTTCATCTAATCTCCCAACAATCCTATTACTATCCCCATTTTTCAGATAAGAAGACTGGAGCCCAAAGACTTTACACAACTTTACCAGTTTAACCACTAATCTGTGATAGAACCAGGTGCTGACTCCAGATCTATCTGATGTGAAAATTCATGCTGTTAATCACTATAGGACAATAGAGAAAATTTGTGGAGTCCAATTATTCTTGAACATCTCTTAAGTCTTTCATTACAACTTGTGAAATCAGGAGTTAAAAGACCATTCTTCAATACTTATGGCCAGGCAATATTTCCTATGTATTGGATTAGACCATTGTTTCTTTGTGGTGGATGAGCTGGGTTTCTTATTAATCTTTATCCCAGATAGATTAGACGATTGATGATAGATGATAGATAGATAGATAGATACATAGACAGATAGATAGATATAGATATAGACAGATGTTTAAATAGCAGAATCTATACAGCAAGATGGTCACATTCTGGAAGGCATGTGCAGACTGAGACGAACTACAGGAATTGCAAATGTACATCTCCCATCTCGTGCTCACTCTGGGATTGAATGCTCATTAAGTGCTTTATCAGAAGAACTCATCAGCACTAAGTAAATTTCTCCTCCCTATACCGCCCAAGTCCACTTGTTCCATTGGCATAAATTTTAGCACATATGAAGCACTTCCACTGAACCTTTTATTGGAAGCACAGTACAAAGCACTAGGAATAAGCATGGGAGAAGAATCTCCTGTTGACCTAAGGATCTAATTTGGTCACTATTGGTTGGTAAAAAGCTCAACAGTACATCACCTTCTATATTCTAAGTAGTGTCCTAGGAACTGGTGATATAGTCAGATGGTCCCTATTCGAAGGGAAACCTAGTTCAAACGACAGCCAGATAAAAAGATAATTTCAAGTTCAATGAAGTAAAGGCTATAATAGGAATCCATACAGGTACTCAGCACAAAAGAATATCTCTTAATCCAGATTGGGGGAAAAGTATGACCTTCCAGAGTCTAGTCTCAATGTGAAAAGTGATATTTCAGAAGATAAAGGACAAGAGGCGTATGCTTTCTGTTAGGACAAGGACCAGTCTTGAAATTCAGGTACCTAGAGATTATACCAACTGCCCTTTAAAAGAACGGTATGTAGGTTGAAGCTATGGATTGTGTGGATGTATGAAAGTTAGTGATAGATTCTGATTGAAAAGTGATTAAAAATATTGATAAACTGAACATAATTGTAAAGTATATAATAATATAAAAAAGTGCCACATTTCTTTCCTGGAGCTTCTGAATTGGTGAACATGTTGAAGTGCTAGGAGGTGATGCACCCAGAGAAGGCATGGAAGTTCCAAGCCATCGCCCATTCCTGCACCTTGCCCTGCACATCTCTTCCATTTGGCTGTTCTTAAGTTGTATCCTTTATAATAAACCAGTAAAGATAAGTTAAAAAAATTCTATGTTACTAATCATGTGAAAGTACTTTTCTTCTATCAGAAAATATTGGTATCAGTATTGAATTTACTTTGATCAGAAAATCTTGGTATCAATGTAGACACAATCTACGTGCAGAAGCAGCAATAAGCCTGGTTGTTGACTTTTTTCCCTGCATGTAGTTGACCACATGTGTCATTGCCTGACTCATAGCAAGGTATTGTGATGCTTGGGAATGATTTAGAGTTTTATCTATTTCAGAAGAGATAATTTCTCCAAACACCTCAAAGAATGCCATTAACTTAATGAAATTCCGTTAGAAGGTTCAATTGGGATGATAAAGTGGCAATGAAGATTAGCATTTCAAGGAGAAGCATTACATTTTCATGACAACCATGCTCCCATGTGTTCCAAAAGAATGGAAGGTGGTCCCCAAACAAGGAATTGTCAGACAGGAGCCAGGCTTTTAATTTGACTGATTGGATATGATAATTTTCTGCTTAGTTTTGGATGAGATATTTCCAACTAAAGTTCTATGACAATAATAGCAAACTACCTTTTATATACGGCATTGGTCTTCTACTCCCTGGTTACTTTTTATTGTATTGTGTAGGTGGTAAACTCTCTCCCAGGACATTAGCTTCTATGCTGAGAGAATTCACGCTGCATAATTTATTCTCAAGGAGTGTAGTACTAGCCCTGACACGAGGGATACAAAAGGGAAAAGTAGTGGTAGAAATGCTTCTATTTATTAAAGTATCAATGGGAGGAAAGTCTTACCAAAGAAAAGTAAAATTTCCAAAACTTGTTCTACAAGAACAAAAGATTAGTTTATGCTAAACTACAAAATTCCCTCAGTGGGTCTCTGACTGGGGAAACAAATAGAAATATAGATTTCTTCTCAGCAGTAAGTACAATTTATCAAGTTACTCAGCTGTCTTTGCTCTACTTAAATGGTACCAAGCTAAGCAATTGTTTATTTTTTAAATTTAATGGTTAAGTTCTATTGATGTTTTGACTTTTTAAAATTGTTTCTTCTCTCCCTCCTCTTCTACTCCCTCCAAACAAACATTCTCTTTCATGGACTCAATATTTTATTCTGTAGCTGAAATGGCAGTATTTTTCTGCCAAAAATTTAGTCAGTAGGCGCCATTGTGGACTTAAGTAGCCTTCAACTCCAAGACTAATTAAGAACGCAGTCAGTAATCCATTTCACTCCTCCCAGAAGTACCAGCTTCCATCTCCACTGAGGCCAAAATCTTACCAAATGAATAGTCTCTTCTCTCAATGCCTTTACAGATTCAGGAGGTAGCCCTTCCTTCTCTAGTCCAGTGCTATCAAAGAGAAATATAATGCAAGCCACGCAGGAAACTTACACTTTTCTAGTCATCACATTAAAAAGTAAAACAACATAGGTGACATTCATTTTAATAATGTATTTTATTTAACTCAATATATCCAAAATATCATTTCAACAGGTAACCAATATAAATAAGATACTTACTATAAAATACTAAGATACTTTGCAGTCTTTTTTTTAACTAAGTCTTTAAGATTCAGTATGTATTTTATACTTCTAGCACATCCCAATTCAGACTAGCCACATTTCAAGTGCTCAATAGCCACATGCGGCTAATGGCTATCATATTGTACAACACAGGTGCCGAGCACTGCAGCGTTCTTGGAGAAGAGTGTTCACGTAAACTTAACAAGTGCATAAAATCCTATGTCTTGGAATTATCTTCCAGAAAAGTATAAAATTTAAGAGAACAGCAAATAAATCAGATATATTATATTTACAAGCCCATTTTTTTAGGGATATATACCAAAAGGTGGCAGGTATAACTTACTTCAGTAAGAGAAAAAGAAAAGGAAATCAAACAGAAAACTAAACCCAAAGTATCATTCATTTAAAAAATATTTTTTATAAAGAAGTAAAAGGAACAGTGCTATGTTAAGATGAGTCAACTTTCTCTCGCAGAATATGTTAATTACCGATGAATTGTAAATAACACATTTTTAGGTAAGTGGTTTTAAGGCTATGTGTACTTCTATTAAAAAAAAATCCTCCCTAACCGTAAACCTTTGTTCTCTACCTCTCTTGATTCTAACCCTTCTGCCACCACTACCTTTATTATTTCTATTTTTCTCAAGCAGCAGTGTGGACCCAGAAGATAAGGAAAACAAATTTGTAATTAAATCTTCTGTGAAATGGATAGCAACAACTATGACAGCGACAGAGGGAGAAATGTTTGTACAGAGTTGTTCGTGGTAGTCAAAATAGATATTTTGTTTGCATTGGAGTTCTCTGGTAATTACTTTTTAAATGCTTGTAATTGTTTTAAAGCTGCTCTGCCACTCACTCACAGAAAGAGTCTTTAATAACTGCACAGGATGCATGAAGCATCAGAGAGCACCTCAAACTAGCTTAAGAGATGCTTTTATCACATAAATTCGAAGGCTGTTTCTATAAGCCTCTGAAACACCTAATCTGTCACTCCCACTGACCAGTCAAGTCAGTGGGAGAAAAGTCAGTTAAATTGATTGTTTGACCGAATGCGGGGAATGTTCATGGCATAATTATGGCTTCAGCTGGAAGGTGACTGATAGTATTCACAGGACAGATGCTATAAGTAAAATAGAAAAAAGAAGCAATTAGACGCACGGTTCAGATTTGTAAATGCATCTATCTGAACTATTTAGATAACTAGGTTAGTATTCCCACTTTGCTCTGTGTATGAAGACCCAGACTCCCATTGGTGGTGGGGGAAAGGTGGGCAGTAAAAAAAGTAGCCAGGGAGCCGTGAACTTTAGCAGAATAGGAACCAAAAGTCAACAAAAGAGCAGAAATGAAAACACATCAGCACAGAGACTAAAAAGTAAACAGAATAAACCAGAATAGTTTAAATTGAAGAAAAGGTCGATAGGATTGAGGTGATTGGTAGAAAAAAAACACACCTGTTTTCTCCCAATTTTCTCTGCCTCCTTTCTCTTTTTCATATTATTTCCTTTCCTATCTAGATTGTCCATAAGGACATATAAGGCAAATAAGGCAGATATAACCTTCAAACCAACAATTTATACTAGAATGATTAATGTTTACCAAGATTTTAGCTTTATTTTGATAAGCTCTGTCAAAAACAATTTTACAGAGTAATTCAATAAATGTTCACACATAGTCTATCAATAATTAGCAGATCGAGTAGCAAAAAAATTAGATCTATCTACCTACCGACTTTCTCCTCAAATGTATATATTGTATGATAAAGCAACCACTTCAGAGATACTTTATTTTAAGAGAAAATAAGACAAGTCCACTTTAAATAAACTGATTCTCAGTTTTGGTTGCTTTTTCAAAATATTACTCTTGGGGACCGTGCACCGAACATCACTCCTCAAGTTCTAATTTCTCTAATATAGATTCTACTCCTCCATTCATAGATGGCTTAAATATAAACAAACATCATTTGCTATTAATTTCATAATCTTAATAGATGAATTTCAGTTGCAAATCTCATTCTATCATTAACTAGTTGTGTGACCTTAGGTAGATTTTTTTCAATCTTTCTATACCTCAATTTCTTTATTTGTAAAATGGAAGAAATATCCATGATCTAGAGTTGATGTGAGGATTAAATGATACTCAGTAAAGGACAGATATGATTGCATGGCTATTAATTACTTTTTGATCCTCACATGAAATTCATTACACTCTGTCCAGTGTGTCCCATCTTCCCTACACATAAGCTTCCAGAGGGCAGAGACTACATCTCAATGATCTGTTTGGGCTGTGTGTGTTGTCCCTAGTCCCATTCCATTGCATGAATGTTCCCTCCGTCTAGAATTGCTTCTCCTTGCTTTGCATGTTAAGAACTCCTTTTCTTCATTCAAAAATCACCTTTAACTCCTTTTCTATGAAACTCTTGATTCCCTCATCAGCCGAGGCACTCCTTGCACTGTGCCTCAATTGCACCTTGTCTATACCTGGTTTGTATCCATCAGCCATGTGTGATATAAGCACAATTGTCTCATAGGGCACAGACTGAGTCAAGCTGTTTTAAAATATTTTAATGTAATTAATTTAATAATACTGTAAAATTAATAGCTAACATTTACATAGTGCTTCTAAGTACCAGGTACTGTTCTAACTTTTTAACATATATTAAATTATTTATTCTTACTACAACTCTGTGATGTAAGTATTATTACTATCCCAATTTTGGAGATGAGAAACTGAGGATCAGAAAGATTAAGTAACCTGCTTAAACCACACTGTGAGTAAGTGATGGAGCTCATCTCTGTGGTTTGGATCAGGAGTCCTTGTCTCCACCTCCTCAATCTAATATGCTTCTATTTCTTATTACCTGTTACATAGAATATTTTAGTTGAAAGAATGAATTAAAACAAGGAATTATGAGTGCACAGGCACAACCCACTGAAGAAAACTCTGCCCCGATATAGTGAGAAAGTCCAATAAAATATACTCAACGTGTGGTTAAAGTAGGCTGTGAAACATTCTCAATATGTGGTTGAGGCAGGAGTTAGAGACTCAACATTTTTCCTTGTACTTTGCCCAACTTGTGGTGGGATCTCTAGGAAGCCGTCATTGTTTGTCTGCTGCTTGCCAAAATTGGATCAGACAAATGGGCAGCTCAAGGATGTCAAGTTAAGGGAAGCCGGGAGCCAACAGTGGTACATATAGAGGAAGTCTGGTTTGTTGTTTCATAACATTGGGTCTGAATCTGCAGTGATTTCTGATGTTTTTGTGTGTGTGTGTGTGCACAGATGTGTGTGCTCTACTATACAGAAGTTTTTCTGTTTTGCCTAAAAGAAGAATAATTTTGTCAGAGACTATTAATCAATTAATGTGCATTATGGCCCTAAAGGATTTTACAGTATAACTGGAGAGCAGAAACTAAGTCAGAGAATCAATTAAAACATAAATGAAACCTCCAACTAACTTTAATTATGGAGTCTGATTACAAACACAAAGGAGATCAGCAGAGAGAGGAGTCTGCATGGAGGAAAGAGTCTTACACTGTTCCTTAAGGATATGACATGTCGGGCCAGGGAGAGAGGAGGCAAGAAGGAAATAAGTGGCAAGGTTGCTTGACAGGTTTCAGAAAGGAAGCAAAGGCACTCACTAAGGCAGAATTCTCTATTTGAGGGCTACAGGTATTTGAGTCTGTGTTTGACAGTTAGTCAGTAGCCAGACTGTTTCAGGACATATTTCACAGATGTTTCTCAGAGTGAGCTGCAAAAAGGTTGTCTATCACCATTGACACTAATTATAATAACAACTCTTCCATAAGGCCAGTATTTTGAACCTAAGTCACTACGTACGTATTGTATTTCCATCACTTTGAAACACTACCACATTTTCTTTCTCTTAAACTAAGATTTTTTTAACGCAGATACAAAATGAGCACAGATGGTGCAGACAGGTTCCTTAGTGCTTGTTAGCTAGATGGCAATTCCTAAATCTTCTCACAATCCAGCCAGGGAAGGGAGAGGGGGAGAAGAGTTGACCAATAGTGACATAGCTTTACAGAAGGCTAAATAAGAAAAAAAAGGACTTAAATCATACTAACGTTTATGCTAGACATACAAAGGAATTTCTTGATGGCCAGGGAAATAAGGCGCTAAAGTAGGTTATCAGTGCAGCCAGGGGAATCTCTATTCCGAGAAAATCATCCAACACTGAAGAGACCATATGCTCCTAGGAGTCTGCTCACTGGTTTGCCTGGCTCAGATGACAGGTCTCTTAGAATCCCAGCTTCTGTGGTATGACTAGATTCCACTCATTGGCTGAGAGAATATGCACTCTTTTACTTATTGTAGGTTCCCATATATTCTGATTTTTAAGTGCAAGAACCATGGCTGACTCTCTTTTTTTTTTTTTTTTTTTTTGAGGAAGATTAGCCCTAAGCCAACATCTGTGCCCATCTTCCTCTACTTTATATGTGGGACGCCTACCACAGCATGGCTTGACAAGAGATGTGTAGGTCTTCATCCAGGATCCAAACCAAAGAAAACCAGGCTACCGAAGTGGAACGTGTAAACTTAAAAACCAGGCCGGCCCCCTGACTCTCATTTTTAACAAAGCTAATTCTCATATAAATATAGATATAGATACAGAGGTAAAAAAGTGTATATATATGTATATATACACACACACATATACACTTTTGAATGCACAAAAAAATAAGTTAAATATTTGTAGCATAATAAATAGTGTTATTTAAATCACTTATCATAAAGTTTAATTTCTGACACTTTGACCCTTGATTTGTGTTTGAATCAATTGAATGAGTGTTTAATACCTATCAGGCTCTCAGATTGGGAAAGGACTGGTTGATAAATGAAATATGACACAGGTCTTGTTTTAAAGAATGTTTTAGATAGTCCACACAATGTTGAAATATGTGTGGATCAAAATGGTTAACTGTAAGTAATTATCAGTTGGTTCAGCCTAATGGAGGGGAAATAAGACAAACACACCCAGAACAGTTCATTCACGACAGCAGAGTGCAAGACTAAGCATTCTGTTGAGTATTAGAGACAAGAGTGCTCAGAAGTTCAGAGAAGGAAGAGATCAATGTAGCCCGCAGCAGTCTGGGTAATAAATGTTCATTGATCTGAATTGACTCAAATTGTTTGTCCAGTTCTGTTAAGAAACAAATTTCTCTTTCCTCTTTGGGGCCCTCTCTCTCCCTGCTCAAGGGCCATCTAGATACCAAAGTGAGTAATAACATGGCACTTGATTCAGTGAATCCTTCAACAATGTATTCCCATGGCAGACACTTGTGCTGAATACCTGGGGGAATATGAAAAACAAAATAAGGTCTGATCTCTGCCCTTGAAGAGGGCACAGTTCTGTTGATTAAACAAGACTTAATACATGGAACAGTGTAAAGAAACATATAAACACTATTGACCAGTGTGATTCAGAGAGTGACACTAGTGTTTAGCGGAGAGAGAAATCATTGTGGACTAATGTGGTCAGTGAAGGCTTCCCAGAAGTTTGACTTATCTGGGTCTTCAAGAATGGACATACCTCTAATTGACGGGGTAAGGACAGCAGTGTGCTTGATAACTGAATGATCACACAATCGGACAATAACTCTTACTTGAAATAAACTGCACATTTCCAAACTGTAATTATTTCTGAAAAAGGTCAGTGTCATTGTACTATTTTTCCCTATGCAAATTTCCATTCAATATTCATTTATCCAGCTGTGCCGCAATAAAATTCAATCTAAGTTCAGTCACACTTTTTAGTGAACTTAATTTTTTACAGCACTGTGTGACCATAAAAGTTCAGGTTCCAGAGAATTCGTCTTTCATGGCATTTTAAGAAGCAGTTGTCTAGGATTCCAAATAAAGGTTTGTAGTCAGTAATGAAGAAGAAGAGGCACATTAGGAACTACCAAAACCAGTTAAGAAGCAGCAAAGGAAAGTTGGACGACTGATTAGATCAGGGGTCATGAATCTACTGGTATCCATTCAGGGCTCAAGGTTGTTACTCAGAACCTCGGTAAATTGCTAGCAGTTGTTATTTCAAAAGGATTCCATAATTACCTGTGTCTCACTGAGGTTAGTCAGGACTCCACTGAGACTTGAATATTCTATTACATGATGGAACAAAACTCCAAGTTTAAAAAAGCTATCAAATCAAGTAAGAAATTCAAAGACTAGAAAGTTGGTAAGTGAGAAATGAGACCATGTCTTCTGTTGAGGGAAGTCAGGAATCCGATTCAATGCTGGTCGTATTGTCCAAGTGGGTCTCAGTAACTTGTTCCCCAAGGGAGTTCTGCTTACATTGGTTTCAAGCATAATCCTTTAAGCCAGTTAGAATTCAATAATTAAGTTTGTATATCATGATTGCTTTCAATTTAATTTTTCAGTTTACCTCTTGTTCTGTACCTTTCCAACCATCCAAATTTCTTTACAAACGTGTTATTTGCAAGCTACCCTCTTAGGAAATGCTTAGAGACAAGGGCCAAAATAATGAACTTATACTTGCACCTGTAATCATGGAAATGATTTTTTGGTTAAATAATAGTACAAAACAGTCACCCCAAGGTGTACGCATAATGTTTATTAGATATCCTTGCTTATTTAAATTAGCACGTGGCTCCATAAATGTTTCTCAGACAGGATAAAGTTAGCTTGCTGTTCACACAGTGGATGTAATTTAAAAATACAGAACTTCATTGAAAAGGAAGAATATTAAGCTTCTCCAAAGTTTTAAGAATGAAAGAAAAGAAATATCTCTAAAACTGGTCTAGGTCCAACATCATTAATATATTCCTATACTATATAATTAAAGGGGCTCAGGAGTAGACGTAACAGCACAGACTTGCAGCCAGACCCCCTGAGGTGTGTCCAGCACCTCCACTTATTAGCTGTGCCTTGTGCTAGTTATTTAATCTTGGTGAGATTTTGTCTTTTTTTCCATAAAATGGGTTTAACGGCTATACTATCTATTTCATATGGTGATTAAATGAGATAATGAAGATAAAATACTTAGATAGTGCCTGGAATACAGTAACTGCTCAAAAGGTAGCAGTTATTATCAATGTCACTCAAAGTATTACTACTGTTCCAGCAACTCCTCCTAGTTCCCGAATGTTTTCAGTCCCATTCAGAGTGGGGGGCTTGGGGATGAGATTCTGGAAGACGAAAAAGTGATAGAGATTAGAGAAGCTTTTGAGATGGTTGGCTATCAATGAATAAAAAGGATTTGTGTTCCAATATAGTTTACATCCCTCAGCATCGCTTGGGATCGAGCCTATGAGAGAGTAGGTCATTAATAATAATGCTGTGCACTTGCACAATGCTTTGAACTCTTTTTCCCAAGGAACTTGTCCATTTTTCTACATGAAAAAGTTATGAAGAAATAATAAAACACACATTTGCTTAATATTTACTGTTACAATGTTGTTCTAAATATATGATTTCCCTCACATCTCATAGGTAATATTGTATAGTAATATGCCATGAGATAATACATGGGAGAATAGCTAGCACACTGCTAGTTACTAAGTACACGCTCAGCATAATGCTGGTTTTCTGCCTCCCTTTCTAGATGAAAGCCAGAGCCCAGAGGTCACACAGAATGTATTTTGTAAAGGTCTTTGTTGTCGGTGGAAGAAAAGAGCTTGTCCCAATTTGGGGCCCTGTAGACATTCTAAGCTCACCGACAGATACTATAATTTTATTTTTCTAATTTAAAAAAATTGAAATTTATATTTTCTTCTATAAAAAGAGAAGTCCAGTATCATTTTTTTTCCCACAAGAAACTCCAAACCTAATTAGACACGAGTACCTTGTCATACAGCCTTCTTACCATTTTTCCATTTTAGAGTTGAAGCAGCTGCTGTCCAGAGAGTTAGAGGGACCCCAGTAGAGATGAAATCTATTGTCATGAGGCACACTTCCCTCACTAGTTATTTCTGTATTCAAACTACTCCAGCAAATTTTTGATAAATCAAAATAATTAACTCTTCTTCAAAATATTCTCCATATCACTAGGTATGGAATCCCTGTACCCTTAGAGAGAGAAGCAATGAATGGCTATCCCAGAATGCAGTAACTCAACATCATTCTCAATACGTCCATCTGCAAATAAAACAAGACTTTCTAAGACTGTATTCTTAACTGTTATCAGCAACAAATGTAAATGCTTATGGGGTACTGATTATACTAAAAAGTTATTCTTGATTAACAATCATCTTTTTAATGTGTCTACTTCTCCAAGGCATCAATCGCGTCTCCATATAGACCTGCTATCGCAGGATGTATTACACTGCTGCCTTTTCTCCAAATGTAGCCTGAATTCCTGATTCTTGAAATGCATTCACACATTCCTTCATCCAATTCACATTCTTTGACAGTTCACCCTATACTAGGCACAGCGTCATTTTTAAAAATGTTTGGTCATTCATGTCAGACTTTTTAACACCCTATTTCAGTGAAGTTATTTCACAGAATAAATTTGTTCACTGCTATCTGCTAGAGAGTGTTTGCCAGTAATATGTGTGCTTATCAAGTTACGGCCTAAACCTTCATATCAGCCCACCAATATCTGATAGCAGGTAATGACGTGATGACCTTTTTCTGCTAAGATTTCCTGAGGCTCCTTGCTGAAATAAACTGTAGCCTTGGATACACCTTTCCTTTAGGCAAAAAGAAACCTAGAAACAGATCTAAGTCTTTGGAGGCATGAAAGAGAAAATAACTTGAGAATAGAGGTCAAAGAATGGATGAAATATCATGAGAAATGCCTGACAGGGTCGCAAAAGATGAAATCACCCTGTGATTCTTTAAGACCTGACCCCTGGTTGCATAGATTTTTGATGCTTGGCATATCTCTAACGCAGCCATGAAAAGGTGAGGGACCATTTTCCAACACTGTCTCTTACAAGATTTTACTGCAAAGTTAAAATTTTGAATCGCAAGGGGAAATCATGCTGTTACTACTTTGAGCAATTGTTCAAAGCCTGTTCCCACACAAAAAGGGAAGATGTAATGTTAATTGTATGTCCTGTTCATTCCACAAAGATTTATGACTAAGCAGTGGTTCTCAAAATCTAGCATGCCTCAGAATCAGAAGACTTGTTAAAATGCAGATTTCCTTTTTTTCTCTTTTTTAATTGAAGTATAGTTGACATACAATATTAAGTCAGTTTCAGGTGTACAATGTAGTGATTTGACATTTATATACATTGTGAAATGATCACCATGATAAGTCTAGGAACCGTCAAAATGTAGACTTCTGAGTCCCACTCGGAGATTCTCTGATTCGGTAGTTCTGGGGCAAACAGAGAATTTGATTTTCTAACAAGTTCACAGGTGAGGCTGATGCTGCTGGTTCAGAGAGGGCACTTTGAGAACTACCAGAATAAAGTGACAAATAGATTTCAATAGAAATTAATTTCAGCCACAAGGTAGGAATCGATTTAGAAAGGTTGGAAAGATCATTTGTTCTGAATCAGGAAAAACCTGGACTAGATTTCTAGTTTCATGTTTCAATGGCCTTGACCTCAAAGAGCTACAATTACCTCACTAAAAATTAAGATAATAGTATTTAACATCAAGGGCTATTGTAAGGATTAATAAAATATTGTATGTAAAGTACCTGACGCATATCAAGTACTTAATAATAGTTATGTTATGATTAACATTGGTGGTTGTGATGATACTATTTTTATAAAATACCTATGCATTAATCAGTTGTGAAAATAGTGGATCTAGTAAATTTACCAAGAATGACTGTGCCCCTTGCTACAGTCGCTAGGCAGAACAGAGGCTCCACACTGATTGTTACCTGCCCTACCTCCCGTAGGCTGTTGCTTCTTATATTTTTGCAATCTCCTGACACCTCCATGCTGGGGGATCATCCCAGCTACAATGAACTCTTATCTCTTCTTGCTTTTACTAAAAGTCGAGGTCTGAGGTCCATTGCATTATTAATTACTAACCTCTCCTTTCACCCCTGTGTTCATTCAAAGCTCGAGTATCCTAGATATTCAGTCGTCACACAGACATTTATTCCCATAGGGCTCTGAACATATTCCACTATGACGCATCTCCTGTTCTCACCTCTCCTCCCCAAACCCTTATTACTATGTCCTATGGGATTCAGAGTCTGTGACCAACAGACTTCTCTACACCCTAAACTCTTTTCAATCACCTCTTTTCTAACTAAGGGGGCCATCTCCTGAAGTCCCAGTTTCCCCTGCTTTTTGTTCCCTCCTATACTCATTTCATGCACCTCCAGGCTTAGGCTGAGAGGTTTTACATGCCAGTTTTTACATCTAAATAAATTCTCCTTCTCCCATTTTCAAAAACTCTAGTTTCTTTTGCAACGTCATCAGATTTTACCAGAGTTACCCCTCCTTGTTTTTGTTGTCTGTGTTCTGTCCCTCATTCGCCTAGATAAATGTCTTCTTTCCCACACAATCCTGTCATCATTTTAGAGACATCAACATCAAAGCAGATGATCTAACAAGTATGAGATCTCTTGACCTCTGTAGAAATAAGGATTATTTCTTCCACCCCAACTTAGGCACCTACTCACATAATTGCAACCTGGATCTTGTCATCATCAACAATAGCACCACATGCAGAAAGTTTTTTTCAAATATTGACCACCCTCTAATTACCTCTTATCTCTGTCCTGGTCATTCACTCTCCCTCCTATCTAGCACTGAAGTTCTCTAAAAATAAATTTTATAAAAAGCACTAAAGCTTTCTGAAGATTGAGCCTGTTCCATCTTCTTCGTTAATGTTCTCTGGTGCATCTATGGCAGGAATTTGCAGAGAGAAAAGGCTCAATTAGCATGCAATGACCTAACTTTATACAACTCTTCTCAGCGTTTGATGGAAGAGGATTAAAAGCCAGAAAGCTTATCTTTTCAACTACAGAAATCAGGAAATTAGATAGTTTTGTCCCTAGCTGTATGTCCCTGTAAAAGTAAGCTGACCAGTGTCCTGGTGGCATAGTGGTTGGGTTCACATGCTTTGCTTTGGTGGCCCTGTGTTCACTGGTTTGGACCCCAGGCATGGAGCTACACACTGATCATCAGCCATGTTGTGGCAGAGTCCCACATACAAAGTGGAGGAAGATTGACATGGATGTTGGCTCAGTGACAATCTTCCTCAAGCAAAAGGGGAAGATTGACAATGGACTTTAGCTCATGGCAAATCTTCCTTAGGAAAAAAAAAAAAGTAAGATGGACAAGTTCAGAATTTCTAGGAGAAAACAAGCAGATAAATATCATCAACTAATTCTTCCTGTCCACCACCAAATCTCATCTCACCCCCACACACAGTGATAGACCCCGGTTGTATTGGACTAGGAATATCCATCACATAGATGACCTATAAAGAAAGTGAAAAGTAAATGCTTTAGTTTCTTGAATCTCTACAACTCGTTTTGTTAGACAAAGCCCGCAAGACTTAATGATGCATCTCTTCCTGTTTTAACTCAGCAACTAGCTCTTTAAATCATATAATTTCTTAATTTCAGTGACTGAATTGAACCAATTCCACACATGTGAATGAGTTTCAAGGCTCATGGAGGAAGGTGATTCTCCTCTTGCTGCTTGTGCCAGGTATCAGACCCGTAGCCGTGTGCCAGAATAAGTGGTCATAAAGATTTCCTTGAGGGAATTGCAACGATCTTTCCTTTGTTTGAACTATGTGCTTCAAACCACATTGTGCAGTGATTGGCCAAAGAAGAAACCACCATTCCTCTGAGGCTGATGTTGATGGGGGCTTTGGAGCAGTTCCAGAAGGGTGATTAATGAACTATACCATGGCCTCTCTTATTACTATCCAAGCTCTTTCTACTTTTTGGCAACAAAACAAACAAGAACAAAAGATGAACACTATAGAAAACTACCTTCAAATGAGGGTTTCAGGCTGCTAACATTTTAGAGCTGTCTAGTTTCCTCAGGGAAGATTATAAGAAAAGACAAAAACAAAGCTGTTTCTCCATTATATACTAAAGAGGGGTTAGTTCGGGAGAGAGAGTTAAAAGAGTCGTTATAGAAGTACCTAGGAAAATAGATGTTTGATAATTGGAATTTATCTGTTGAAAATAGATTGTCCAGGCATATGCTAGGGACATAAGCTGGAACTCACTGCTACTCAACAACAATCAATGGCTTCACTGGATTGAGAGAAACAATATTTGTGAAGAATTGTTTGAACATATCACACTCCATCCATTCTCTTAGATCCTCTAAAATAATCCATCCTTGAATTTAGTGGAGACCAACAGAGAATTGTGCACCTGGGTTCCATGACACTGCTCCTGCACCCTCCCTCCCTGCCACTTCCACTAACACCACTACACTGCCTCAGTGGTCAGCCATTACTGAATTATGCTTTGATAAATTGCACTTTGTCTATGCTGAAAAACTTGATAAGAAACAACCCAATGAAATACAGAATAATATCTACTGTGAAGATGTTGTTCACAGTGTTAATTATGAATATCCTTGGAAAACATAACTTTTATCTCAGTGTCAAGAACAATTTTGCTTCTGTTGATTCACTTGAGTATTTTTATATTTTGGATGCTATGGATCATGCAATAGATTGTATTTCCCTTTCTACATTGCCTGCTAAAAAGTTTAGAATTAAAAATTAAAATTAAAAAGCTCTGATGCCTATCTGTAACAAGCATAGCAGAATTGCCTACTTATCTTTAATTTCATTTTTTTGTTGTTGCAAATAATCAACTTCTGGTACAAATGAGAATACAGCTATATGAATATTTAAAGTAAGATAAACTACTTATATTGGTAAGGAATGTGATCCAGGGTGCTATGCAATTGGATGAGACGAGGCACCATTTCTTTACCGGACAACTTTCCCCCTGTACTTCTACCACAGCATCATAGGAGCTGGTCTAGCATAACAGTTAAGAAAGGCACCTGGAATTAGACAGGATTTTGATTTCCAGGTTCTTGATATTTTAGCTGTGTTATCTTGGATATGTGCCCTAATCTCTCTAACTTTCTCTTTCTATAAACTGAACATCATTATTATGCCTACTGTATAATTGAATGAGGATTTGATGCAGTGGGATTTTTAACAGAAATATACAGTATCCCCTTCATTTATACATATTCTTAACACAGTGATTGATACACACATACATGGTATACATATACATTATGAGATGCTATGTGATAATATATTATAATAATATAATTATTCAGTATATGATAGATTCACTACATTCTTCTTTGTCACTGTTACTGTTTCATGCATGAGCTCTGGGTGGCATTATATGAGTTGAATCCATTCCCAACTCTGCCACATGGAGTCCTCAGAGGAATGGAAACTTTATTGATGGGCAATTTTATAAACAATGTGACAGAAGAAGTTTTATGGGGAAAACATAGGTTATAAGGTCAGATAATTTTGGAAAACACTGTACAATGCAAAGTAAAAACTAGTCTACTTATTTAAGGATTTTGAGTGCTTTTAATATGTTAGTATACACATGAATTCTTCAAACCAGGAACATAGGATGCAGCCTTTAACAAACTTATTTTATCACAGTTTTAAAAAATATTTTCAGAATCATTTAGGGGACTAGACTTCTGAAGAATCAATTTAGGAAATGCTACACCATGCTAAAATTCCTCTTCTGACCTATTAAGATGCTTGAAATTCTCACTTCTTTGTGATAAATCATTACTTGAAGAAGAAGTGATAAATCAAACCTAGGTATATCAAAACTTTTAGACCTCAAAGTATAATCACCTGAGCAGTTTACAAGCTCTCATGTAGGAGAAAAGAAAAGACTCAGACAGATGGAAACACAGCATGTTATCCAGTGGTATGCGTCATGGTCAAGAGAGCAAATCCGGATGGAGGAACCACAGAACATAGGGCACAGCATGAGGGCACCGTGGCAAGGCGGTGGTGGAAAGGGGAGGAGGTATGGAAGAAAAGCAGTAGATAGGAGTGCCTTGGACAAATTTTGATTCTGCATAACGATAAGTCATGGACAGATGTGAAAGCTACTGTACCACATACTAGATGATAATGGAAGAGTTTAACACCTATCCCTGATCTTCTTTTAAGAATTCCTTTTTCAGGAAGGGGAGCATGTTAGATGACAAGTGGGGAGAGTAAAAGATACCAGCATGTAAACCAATGTTTCTCACCCCATGCTGCATATCAACATCACCCAGGGCACTCTGCAGAAGAACCAATGCCTGGCTCCAGTCCAAATCAATTAAATCAGGATCTACAATGTTGAGGCCAGGACACTGGTGACATTTCAGGCTTCCTAGGAGATTCTAATGTGCATCCTGAGTAAGAACCACTGCCTTAGAGAAAAGACCACTGAGGTAATAGTGGGGAGCAGAGAAGGATATTTTCTTGAACCTAGCGTTTAGAGGTGAAGTGGTTACTGTCCTACAAAGCCTTCCATGATTTATAAATCCCTACTCAGGGGTAAAGAAAATTATGAAATTCTTTTAATTTATTCCATGAGGCTTTAATCGAGTTATTTTTTCCTTTATTCTCCTACCAAATTGTCCAGGGCAATTTCTCTGTGGATATGAACCAACTCCAGTCCCACATTCCATGTTTAGGAAGACTATTTACCTTGAGACTAGTTGATGGGGTACAGATGGAATTTCTCCCCAGAGTTTTGACATCATATGTGCATGAGTTCTGTCACGTATATATCATATATGACATATATATGATGACATAAGATGCATTCTTTGAAGAATCAAGCTGATTATCAAACAGCTTTAGTTTTATTTCAGATCTTGGTGGATTTTCTCTTCCCTTCATCAGATGATGCTCAGATTTCCACAGAAAGCGTCTGGAAGAAATGATGGATTTGGAGGTAGTATTTAAGTAATGGTGACAAGGTAGTAGGCACATCAAGGAGGAAAAGGAACATCTGTCAAGTATAGAACTCAGTTTGAAAGTGAACCTAAGGCTTTCACAATGGCTGATAGGATGATGGTGATATATTTTGATGAGATTTGCATGACTGGGTTTCTTTGCCATCTTGAATATTGATCCCTCTGTGTAACTCCGCTTTCCTCCAATGAACTTCCTGTAGTGAAATGATTGCTTTCCTTCTTAAACAATGTAAGGGGAAAGGAAAACAATTCCAATAGCCAAAGGCAATGCAATAGCCTGTACCATGGTAACAGTCCTGTATCTGTCATCTAGATGAATTTTGACATTCTGGGGAAGAAGAAAAAACTTTTGAAAGCTATTTTTAGCCAATTGGAGTTGCATCTTTCTTTTTTCCGATGAGTAAAATACAGCAAAGACCTAATTATAGAGTCCTATTACTCAAAATTTTGAATAAGAGAAGTATTTTTTCCATTTCAAATAGTCATGAAAACTTCAGAGGCAGAATATAATTATCCAAATATGTGTCAATCCACATCACTAAACTGTTACACCATGTATTTTTACTTTTCTCCTGACTGACTCCTACCATGGCAAGTATTTCTCCCTGGGAAATGGAAAGAACGTCAGTATAAATACTGTATTAGTTAAGATTACAAACATTTTCACTTAGTATTAACATAAATGACAATCAAGTGAAGAATGATTTCTTTGTTAATTCCTAAATAACCGTGATAACACAGAAGCTCCAGTGGTTTGTTTTTCCCCATTAGAATTATCCGCGAATCCTCTTCATTCATTCATATGACCTCACAAGTCTCTTGGAGGCAAAGTGGCATGTTCTTCTATATTAGCAAAATGTGTCAACCAAACGATTTCATTAGTATTTATTAAGACAATTAAAACAGTATTTCTATCTAGGCTCCGCATCCTTATTTTCTACCTTAGCACAAGCATCCATTTTTTCTGACTAACAGGATAAGCCCATCATTTAAACAGCTGTGATTGAAAGTAATAAACTTTTTTCTGTTTCTGTTAATAAAAGCACAGACATAAAAGGAGAGAGAAAGAAGCATGTCGAGACAATTGTATTCTCATCTTTTATTATAAAGCTTTAAAATTGTATACACTTATTCAGAAATATTTATTAAGAGCCTATGATGTTCTTGGTACTATTTTAAGTCCTGGTTCCAGAGCAGTGAAAAAAATTGAGCAAAAATTCCTTCCCTTGTGAAACTTACATTCTGGTACTATCTTTTTAAATGGGATATAACGTTGTTGAAGATAACAGGTCTCAAGAGAATTATTAAAGTTAAAAGTATGATGTTGAAGGTATGATACCATGTCATAAAAAATAATAGCATTGTTAATAATACTCTACTCTTATTTAGGACTTACTATGCGCCATGAATTACTCATTAAATGTGGCTTTTTATTTAATGCTCATAACCTCTTATGAATTTGGTACTTTTAAATTCCCATTTTACAGATAAGACAACTGAGATAGGTTTAGTAACTTGCCCACAGGCACACAACTAAGAAGTGGTAAAGCTGGGAGCCAAACTCGTGGAGACTGGACTCCGGATCTCTGCTCTTCACCCTTTCACTGTGTGTCTCGCTTGTAGGCAGGATCCAAACCAAGGTACAAAATGAAGTATTTTAAAATTAACCCAGTGTTGGGGGCTGGCCCCGTGGCCTAGTGGTTAAGTTCGCGCGCTCCGCTGCAGGCGGCCCAGTGTTTCGTTGGTTCGAATCCTGGGCGCGGACATGGCACTGCTCATCAAACCACGCTGACGCAGCGTCCCACATGCCACAACTAGAAGGACCCACAACGAAGAATATACAACTATGTACCGGGGGGCTTTGGGGAGAAAAAGGAAAAAATAAAATCTTTAAAAAAAAAAAAAATTAACCCAGTGTTTCACCTCCAGTACCAGATCTCAGTTATTTTAAATATTAACAGAAAAGTTCTTTCTTCTTAAATCTTATAACAGAAGAGGACATGGACAAGTAGACGAAGTGCCTTATCTCCCCCCCTTGAATATCAAAGAATTGCCCAAATCGTTGTCATTATTTTATGGAGCCAAATTCTACGACAGAGAGAACAAACTTTTTACATAACTAAATATCACGTGGAATCGGCTGTGTTTTTTCTATTACTATTCTACTTAAAATCTCAATGTTGAAGCTGTGATCTAAAATTGATTAGTATTTATATTGCCAGAATAAATGAGATTGTTTCATGACCTTCATTGTGTTCTCTCTTCCTGCTATCTACTTGCAGAATGAAACGAGGAGAAAAATATAGAAGGAATATGATTCATGTAATAAATGGCCCCTGCTGGGCAGCCCTGGTGTTCGCCAGTTCTAGTATTTATCTCCAATAAGCCCCATTCCATCCTTCCTAGTGGGAATTCCAAACATTTGCCATGCTTCTTACCCCCCAATCTAATTTCTATTGTTGTTTCTCTCCCCAAATAGCGTTAATTGAAGTCATTTAACATAAATTCCTCTAACCACATTCATTTTATTTGGAAAGTGTTTCTGTATTTTTAAACACATTATTTTGCATCCTCTTCTCTTTGACACCACATTCTAACTCTTTTCAACTATTTTCCCCTCAATTCCTTGTATTTTTCTTTTTTTTTTCTAGATATTTAAACAGATGCTGGTGGAGTGACTCACTGAAGTAAAGACAGGGCTCTGGTAGTTCTGCCTTCTTGGACATTTTCTTGGGCAACTTCATACTAACAATATGCCCCTGTCTCACTCCTGTGGAACCCTCAAACTCTGAGAAACAAAGTTTGAACACCACTGTACCAGACCACACTAAGAGGTAATCTAACAGGTTTGCTCTAACCCTTCATAAGGGATCATAGTGTGCAACGGATTATAAAGGCACAGTGACAAAGCCTGGGGTTGTGTAGGAAGCCAATCCGAGCACCCAGGGTAGACCACCCTAAAACACTCCCATTAACAGAAGAAAGCTGTTTGGGTTACTCAATCTCTCTGTTTCTCTGCTGTATGCTATTTGCATTAGAGCTAATATTCTGTGTGGTTCCTCTCTACTAGAATGCTCATTTCAAAACCAAATCGAAGTCTCCTCAAAAATAGCTAGTGTGGAGGCTGCCCCAGTGGTGCAGTGGTTAAGTTTGCACACTTTGCTTCAGTGGCCCAGGATTTGAAGGTTTAGATCCCGGGTGTGGACCTGGCACCACTGATCAAGCCATGCTGTGGTGGCATCCCGCATAAAATAGAGGAAGATTGGCACAGATGTTAGCTCAGGGACCATCATCCTCAAACAAAAAGAGGAAGATAGGCAACAGCTGTTAGCTCAGGGTGAATCTTCCTCACACACACACACAAAAATAGCTAGTCTGGAAATAGTATATGTAAACACAGTAGAGAGAGGAATCATTTGATTTATTCTTGCCTCTTGCCATTTATTCTGCATTTTCTGAAAATTTGTTTGCTATATTCCCCTGCATTTGTATGGGCCATTTCAGTTAACCAACAGATTTTCATCCACAGGTTAAACTGATCCTGTGAGATGGATAAAACAGAGGAGGAAACCAAGGTGAAGTGAGTAAATGTTGCCGGTAGAACTTGAACCCAGGGTTCCCTGTGTTTATTCAACTCAGT
The DNA here is from genome assembly GCF_037783145.1 of Equus przewalskii. Lineage (NCBI taxonomy): Eukaryota > Metazoa > Chordata > Mammalia > Perissodactyla > Equidae > Equus > Equus przewalskii. The sequence continues at coordinate 22,673,777 of NC_091847.1, read as the reverse complement.
GGTTCTGCCTCCACAAGAAATAAGTGTTTTATTGGCACTCACTTATCTATGTGATTATGTTTCTCTTGATCATCTCACTTTTCTGGGACCTGAACAGTCTGGAAGCAAGTATTCCCATTATAGTAGAATACAATAATACGTCATTGATGGTTTCAAAATGACACTGAATCATGAGAAAAGATAAAATATGTCATACCTGTATTCTCAAGGAAGGGAAACTTATCTGATGTATATTTTAGAAAGTAGCTGAAAATTTAGCATTTCAAGACGAAAGCTTTTTTGTTCCTTGAAATTCACTTATACAAACCTCTTTATTATCTAATAGCATGTAAATAAATTAGATCCTTTTTTCAAATTAATGATAATAATAAGTTACCATTATTAGTTGCCTACTATTCATGAAGCTAGACATTAACTGCCTCGCCTTATAAGCACTCCAGCATTAAGTGTTATTATCCTTGATTTACAGGTTGTCAATGCAAATAATCCATAACCAATCTATAAACGAAAATTTGGGTGAGTTTATTCTGAGCCAAAATGTGAGGATCATAGCCTGGGGCCTTCCTTCCCGAAGGAAGAAAGGGCACCAAAGAAGTGTGGTGTGCAGAGTGGTTATATACCCTCAAAGAGGATGTTTACATATGATTGAAATGTCCCTTTTACAATAGTCATGCAGGTAACAGGTCTGCTGTCTCCGTGGACACAGCAGGTAGCCCATTTGTTGTCTCAAGCTGGGTGGTCACAGGTGAGCACAACAATCAATTCCTAGCCTAGGAAAAAATGCTTATCCTTAAGGAAACGCCAATGTGGGGGAAGTTGCACCTTTATCTTAAGACCATTTGTTCTTGTCTTTGGGACATAGCAAATATTTAAAGCAGATATACGATGCATGCTCAACAGCCATGTCAGGCCCTTTGGAAAAACAAAGTCAGGCCGAATTAGGTTTACACCAAACGGCTTCCTCATATACTCCAAGACATCCTATTGCTGGCCATTTCTATTTGTCAAGGTGGAGCTTGTATTTTTCTTGATGTTTTTCTACAAAGTTATCTTTTTTTTTCATTTTTCTCCAGCTTATCCTCCGTTAGCTCTTTGCTCTTTGGCCTAAAACCTTTTGGAATCTGACTTCTCTGTGCTAAAATATCGCTTTTTCCTGATTCCACTTCACTTCAAACTACCTTCCCTTTATTGCAATTATCTCAAAACAGGAGTAACCGTTCCAACACAGTTTCACAATACACTCAGCCACACCACACAATCTGGTTTCCCACAGTTCTACTCAACTGACAGTGCTCTCTTAGAGATAACTAGTGAGCTTCTCATTGATATACGCATGACTTTAATTTATGAAATAATTGAACATCACTTTCTACCTTTTCATTCTTCACACCTGAACTCATCTAATTTTTCTTACTTCCTTTGAATATTATTTTGTAGATGCCTTTGTTGGTTCTTCCTCTAATTGCTTCTTAAGTGTAAATTTACCCACTATTTCAATATCAACCTTGTCTATTCTTGCTTAATATTTTGCCCTTGAAAGTATCACCTGCCTTCCTAGTTTTCACTTTCACTTTCAAGCTCATGACTCCCAAGTCCATGTCATCAAGTCTCAATTCTTATCTAGTTTCTAAATATCTCGTTGTAACCATGCCACCAGCCTAAAAATCACAGCTCAGAAGTGATGGTATTACTTCTTTTTCCAAGGTTACTTTTCTTCCTTTACTCAGTTTTGAATGACCATCAGCTTTTCTCCCTTATTCACTTCTTAAATTCTCACTTCTATCTTAACCATGCCACTGTTCTCGTGATCTCTCTTCTAGTCCCAGTGCTGCTGAACCAATGGTCCTTAACTGAGTGCTAGGGTATTACAATAGCTTCCTAATTGGTGTATTGACTTCTAATCTCTGGTTGTTGCAATCTATGATTCATATCACCATCACACTTCCCTTCTCAAACAAAGAGTGATGTTGACAATTTCCTTTATCAAATGTCCATACTGAATAGAGAGTGAAATAGAAACTATTCAGCCTGGCATTAAAGCCTTTTTCTTATCAGGTCACCAAAAACCTCCCTACCTACCTAACTTCAGTCATCAGAGTCTCTATTCCTTAAACTGCAACCGCTTTCCTACCTATTTGTTAGTGGCATACTACTCCTGGTGACCCTGTGTATAGCAGAGTGGTACCCTGCCAGGTCTTTTTGCCCCATCCTCTCACCTTCCAGCAATGTATCAGTCAATGGTCCTCTGCTGTTCACTGGGTTTTCGTGGCCAATTGTTTTGGAAGTGGTTGGCCGGGTCCTTCTTCCTAGTCTGTCTAGTCTGGAAGCTCCACTGAAACCTGTCCACCATCAGTGACCCTGCTGGTATTTGAAATACCAGTGACATAGCTTTCAGCATCACAGCAACACACAGCCACCAAAGTATGACAACCGACAGATGGGTGGTGCGCTTCCCTGACTGAGAAATCAACACCAGTCAAGGTGAGGAGAGCACCGAATCTTAATCACTAGACCACCAGAGCTGGCTTTCCTACTTTGCTGATTTATTTTATATTATTTTCTTATATGGTTTTATTTCCTTAGCCCTTCTCTAATTCTCTATCATATCTTCCTCATCTTCCAAGACCTAGCTAAATCTCTTTTTGACATTCACACACTTTTGACCTCATCATGTACATATTGTGTTGAATGAAATGGAATAAATTCTTTTTTTTTTCTTGAATACATTTTGAACAGTGAAAAAATAGTTTTTTGTCAAAGTGACAGAGATCCATGCTAGGAATTAGTTGCCAATGGAAAAGTGTGATTTTAAAAGCATTTACTAATGACTATAGTTAATCTCTACCTGGAACCTTACATTACTACAACTAATAGCTCATAAATTATTTTTCAAATATCTTAATTTTGAGATACTGATGTAGAAGTTTCAGGGGATGAAATTTAAAGATATTATATATGCACATCTACAATGAAATATTTCTATATTTCTCTAACCTTAATATATTTGAGATTAACAATAAAATTGCCTAATTATACAACCTAAATTATATGTTAAAAAGGTGGTTTTCTACATTTTAGAACTGCATTTGAAATTTGAAAATGGTAAATATACACTGAGATAGAGTATACTCTGACACAGCAAAGTTTTGTCTTGCCATGCAAACTCAGTCTATCTTAAATTTCAATAGAGCTAACTCTGTTGTACTTACGTTCCACATAAATCACAGAAATACATACACTACTTTCATTATTAAAATAGTAAATAGATATCACAAATAATAATTAAGCAAAAGTAATCAATACAACTGGAAATTTCCTCGTCGATCATCCTTTTTCTCCATCATTGGGCAGTTAAAAATACATAATGCCAAATAAATGATTCTCTCCTCTAAATGCTATCTCCAAGGTTAGAGAGTCTCTATTGTCCACCTTACTCACTTCCTTCTCTCCCCATCTCTCTGTCTCCACTCTTCTGTCTCTCTCTCTCACACACACAGACACAATTTAACTGACATTAATTAGATGAGATGGGGAGAGAAGGAAAGAGAAGGGGAAAATATGTGAGAAAGTCATAGTTAAAAATAAAGTATTTCGGGGCCAGCCTAGTGGCTGAATGATTAAATTTGTGTGCTCCACTTAGGCAGCCCAGGATTTTGCTGGTTTGAATCCTGGGCACAGACATGGCAGCACTCATCAAACCATACTGAGGTGGCATCCCTCATGGCACAACCAGAAGGACCTACAACTAGAATATACAACTGTGTACTGGGGGATTTTAGAGAGAAGAAGAAGAAGGAAAAAAAGAAGATTGGCAACAGATGTTAGCTCAGGGCCAATCTTTAAAAAGAAAAAAAGAAAAAAAAAGGAAATGAAAACCTTTATTAAAAAAATAAGTATTTCTGAAAGAAGAACATTAATCAGTTAAATAAGAAATGCATATCTAGCAAGAAATACCTGTTAGATGGCCTTATCTACTCTCCTGGTGTTTTATACTATTACACAATGGCATTCTCAAGTAGTTACTCTGTCATACCTATCCATAACTTGTCTTCTCATATAAATCACATTACCATTTTACACAGAATACTGGTCACAGTGGGACTGGGTGGGTACTGGAAATTGGGTTCCATTTCTCACCTGCTTTTCACAAGGACTAGAAATCACTGATTTTGTGAAGCAGGTTCTGTTTATTGGTAGTCTGGAGGCCTTGCTAATTAGCATTTAGCTGTAAGTAATGCAAGGGTTACTGACTTTAAGTAGGACTCTGTGTGAGGTCTTAGCTCAGTGTTAAGTTGAAAGAGGGCTTAGGGAATAGTCACTGTATGGACTATGTTTTCTGGAAATTATGTTAAAATCGTTGTTAGTACTTTAAGGCCAGAATCGTGTTCCCATTTGTCTTTGCACCTCTAGTCTCATTTATGGGAAGTTTAATAACAATTCCCAGTACAGTCACTTTCAAGGGACATTTTAGAACCCTCTTGTGCCATTTCTCCTCTCCATCTCTTCATTTGCTCTGTTTCCCATTTCAAGAGTCTTTTATGTTCTAAGGGAGCCATAACCCTGTATACCCAAATGGGAGTCAGGATTTGGGGATGGAGAAAATGAAGCTGAGAGAATTAGAAATGCCTTCTCCACAGCCTAATTTATGTAATTAAAATCACTTCTTCCTCCAGGCATAATTTATCATTATGGTTCTCTACCCATGGTTAGATCTTTTGTTTTCTACCGAAGTCGTCAGAAACCCTTCCCAGTTATGTGCATTGACTTCTAACATTCTTCCATCCCTTTCCCTGAGACGATGGTGAACCTATCTTATCCCTGTGTTCCTACCCTTCTGTGTTCCAGTTAGTGGCTTATAGCAAAGGACAACCTTGCGCTTTTTATTCCCAGATAAGACCTACATCTACTCTTCCTCAATGACTCATCTCTATCCATCTTCATGACCCTCATAAAACTCACAGATGACTCCCTTATCTGCATCTCTAAAACCTCAGATTTCCTTCCTTCCTTTTTTTTTTTGAAATGTTCCTCATTAACAAATATTTTCCCTATTGCAATAGCCTAAATAAAATCATGTTTTTAATTGTCCAGAGCAACATTTTATTTTTTACAGCTGCAATGAAGTTAAATTAAAAAAAAAAAGTTTCTCTAAACATGTCTGCAACCAGAAAGATCTTTGTCTTTTGTCTCCATAGAACTTACGAGGCTGCTCTAATGGCATAAGGAAATATTTCACTGAACTGATAACAGAAAGAAATATGGAAAACATATTTTTGAGTATGTATTGGTGGCATTACATGTTAAAACGATAAGTGAATGAGAGGAACAAAACCAGAATTTCACATTTTAAAATAGTATATTATTGTTTAAAAGAAACACACACTTTTTTCTGAAATTAATGAGCTTTAGCAAGTTTTAATGCACCTTGAACAGGAAAATTGAGTGAAAATCTTGCTAACTCTAGGGGGTTTATGATTTCTTATCAAATTCCTTTATAGGTTTCTGAAGTGCATCAGGAATATGAATGTTTTCTAGGCATTTTTTTAAAATCTAACGGGGAAGAGATGATTCTATGTTTAAAGTATATATCATTAGTACTTGACATAAGATAGAAGTCAATTAGAGTAAAGCAACAACGTACATACTGTGGAAATTCATTAACTTCAATAAAAGTCAAGAAATGTATAATGTTCTTATCTCTCATTCTAAAAAAAGTATATCTAATTTGTCATGTGAGAATAGCCACTTGAGAATAAATTGTGTTTGGGAATGGCCTCAGTGGAATTATAAATTTACTCAGAAAATTAAATCTCACTACAGCATTTAAGCACCTGATTGATATAATGAAAAGAGCCAATGTTTGAAGATGTCCAGAAATTCTGATAGACTTGATACTAACACTGAGCAATATTTTTAGCTGAATTGTTCTTGCAAATTGTTGTCGGCCACCTATTACGTTCAGTTCACTATATAAATATCCTAGGAACACCAAGGAAAATAAGAAAAGGAAAATCCTTATCCTTCCTGGGTCATATTGAACATTCAAGGGGACACTAAAGGTAAAAGGATAAACAATGGAGACGAGTAAAAAGACATGGCAATTGCCAAATAATTGATATATAAAGCATTTGACAAAATAAGAGTGACATATGATATAATGTACGTAAAGAACTAAGCAAAATGCCTGGCATTTAATAAGTGGTCAATATGTGATACCTAGGAACATCATCTTTAAATCCGAGGGACACCACCTATTAGGGAGAAGGAATGTAAATGCTACTTGACAGGAAAAGAATTTGGTGATAAGAGGAAGCACCAGAGGACAATGTTCTAGATCATAAGGATAGGAAAAGCAAGGATATTGAGGAACAGTGTCTATATCATGGAAGTTAGAGGGTCTTAATTACAACTATACCCTTCATCATATTTTAAGGACAGCCATAAACCCATCAGCAACACTAGAAAACTAAAGGAAGGACTCTCTAGTGTGTTCTTGGGTTTGAGGTGGATTTCACAGAGTGGACATGTAGTTTGAAAATGACCCTGGAGATTCTTCTAGTTCTTTTCTCTTGAAATTCACAGGATTTAGTAAATAATTTGTAGAATTAGTTGGAAATAAATGCGTATATGTAGGTTAAAGAGAATAAAGTTCCGTAAATATCCAACTAAGGAGTGTGGACTACAGGCAAAGGGAAGGGGGAATAGTATTTAGGGGGACAGGGCAGAGCAGAGTGACATATCGGGGGGATCTATGTGCCAATTATGTAACTAGGTTGGATGGAGGGAGGAAACTCAAGGCAAGAAAATCAATTAGGAGACTCAGAATACTGAAAGTGACTAAAACTAAACATATTCACTGAATATCTTGACAATGTAGACTGACAATGCTATTGCAATTTATAAGCCAATTCTGGTCTTTCGAGTTTTCAATTGCTGGGCAACAAATCAACCCACAACTTATGCTTAGTGATTCTGTAGGTCAGATATTCCAAAAGGGCACAGTGGGGCCTCAGCTGGAATGATTTGAATGTCTGGAGTGATTCAACATCTGGGGACTAGAATTATTTGGAGGTTTTTCACTCATTCTGGCACCTGGGGTGGAATGACTGGAAGGCTAGCCTCAGCTGGAACTGTGGGCCAGAGCACCTAATCAAGGCATGACCTCTTCATGCAGCTTGGACTCCTCAGAAGGTGGGGTCCTGTGCACATGGGACCTGTGGTGAGTTAGTGAGCATTCCAATAGACCAAGGCAAAAACTTCAAGGCTTCTTCTGATGTTGTCTTTAAGTCAAAGTCATGTAGCATCATTTCCTTTGCATTCTATTAATCAAAGCAATCACCCAGATTCAAAGGAAAGGAGCATAGACATCACATCTCAATGGTAGCAATGTCCAAGAATTTGAGGCCATGCTTTAAAACTGACACATATAGATAGTAACAGAAAAACGTGTCAATATGAAATAAATGCAGTTTTTTTTAATCAACTGTTTTCAAAGAACCTACTACAAATTGCATACCACTTATTTTTGACTCCACTCATGCAATTCTATAATAGTCAAAATTAGGAGGCGTATAATGGACATGAGACATTAGCAATGCTGATGGAACAGAAACAGAATTGTTAATCAACAACTAAAAGCCATATTTCTAATTCAAAATTATCCTATTAGGAGCTCAAGTGTTAAAAGACATTCCATTTAAAAGACTGAAATTTCTTAGAAATGCATGCTTGAAAATGTGGCTGGCCTTCAAATGTAAAGATCATACAGATTAAAAAACCATGCAATTAATTATGCAGAAATTTTAAATGTGAGTGTTGTTATTACTTTCACAATACCACCAGCCATTTGGTTTAAATTTTTCTTTTCATTTAGGTGCTCTGAGTGGCAAATTTAGGTAAAGAATGTGGATCACCCTTAAGAGAACTCATCGCCATATGTTTTGTTTGGGTGTGAAAAATGAGACTAACCTAAACCTTTGCCACTGAGACAGGTAAAGGGTTCCCATCAATGGCCATTAAGTTTGAGTGATGAGGTTTTAAAGAGACAACTTGTAGTGTTGCTCTTTAGGAACCTCAACAGCAATTGTGCTTTAGCTGCAGGTTCCATGATCCAATGGTGTAGTTTGGCTCCACTCAGCCCCTTGCCTGTGTCACCACTCTTTGAACCCCCCTCTATGGTGTGCATCTGTTACCAATTCTCTTTCATAGAGCATCTGCTGCCAGTAGAGGCAAGCTTTTAATATGTTGATTTATCATTGTCAGATACAGGGTTTTATTGCTTGCATTTGAATATTGTATTTAAGGTGCTTTTGTGATTACAGATGTTTTACATATAAATTGCTTTATATTAGAAAAATCTTTTTTTTTAGTATTTTTAAGGAAACTTCACATTCATGTGTTTTACATTTTAATATCTTCTTCTGCATTGCCGAGCACTTGTGAATTGCTTTCTGTCTGTAATGGCAGTCACTATGAGCAACAGCATCTGTGAATGTTGCTGCTTCAAAGAAGAAAATTAAATGTGGGTATATCTTTTATTTTCTAGGGAGCCAGAATTTATTAATTGCTAAGGGGAGCTTCGATTGTTGTTTTACCCCCAAAAGGGACAGGATAGGTCATTACATAAAAACAGCTTCCCACTCCATAACCTTTTTAACCAGAAAACTATGTCAGGTTTCCACACTTTTTCTCTCACTTGTTTCTGTAGTCTTAAAATAATCTGGAAGTCTTGGGGACTGTACAGTCTTTGAAATAACAGCACCATCTACTGTCTGATCTTGAATTCATTCGTCATGTTAAGGAAAACATGAAGATGATGAAGATGAACGGGGTGCTTGGAGTTCTTTAATAATGCAGCACTAAGTAAACAATATAAACTGAAGGACGTGAAAATTCTTACCTGAAATGGAAAAATAAGGCTAATCAGACCTGGAGTTAGTCACGTTAAACAAACATTGTGAAATACTCTTTTCCATCAAGAAAGTCCATAATATACTGTTAAAATATGGAGGTAAGACAATGTTCATCATCATCGTCATCATCGTTATTTTAAACTTATTTTATATTCACTGAGATGAAGGTAAGGGGTGAGAGAGGCGGACTTAAAAAGAAATTCTTGAAGAAACTGCTACCCCTCAGGAATGCATCACTACGTAAGGTAATTGCTTCATTTCGGCGTGGTGTGCCAGCCAGCTCTCAGAGAACACCTCTCATAGTGGTAGTTGCTAGTAGGCCTGATTGCTCCCTGTCCTCAAATCCTTTTCCCAAAGGAGTAATGTTATTTCATTAAAGAAACCCAACTGTCTGGATAAATGATCAGCGAAAGTATGTCTCAGGGCTCTCATAAAGATAAGCTACCAGCTATTTGAAAAACATAGTGTGAAATTCAGGACATTCTCCAATCCTCCTTCATGCTGATTTCTTTCAATGAGCAAGAGGTCAGTTGTCACTCTGCCTCATGCACAGTTATTTTCTTGACCTCATAGCTCCCAGAGGACTGTTCTGCTTCCCACACATCTGTTGCAGACTGTATATGGCACTTCTTGCCTCTGGAATTGGCATCAAATTATTCCACATACAGCAGAACTTTTATGCTTTCTGTCCAGTTAATTATCTCTTTTCTAAATCAGTTCAGAAAGTTTATCTTCTCTATCTGGCCTTCTATATCCCTTCTTCCCACTTCTATTCTACTTCATCTTTTTTAAATTTCAAAATGAGGCCTGAATTGAAATTCCTCACTTTAAAAAAGAGTTTTAAATAACTAATAACCTTTGCATAAAATAACGGGAGAAAACATATTCTCACTATTGATTTTTCTTGTTCTGGTCAATTTTTCTGAGATGCCATGAAATGTATTCAGTAGGAAATAAACAATGACATCATTAAAATGTCAATTGTGTTCCTATACCTATTTACCAAATAAGTGTTAACTCTCTTTTATCTGCCAAAATATGTGAAACACAATCCTTACTTTCAGAGGAGCTTACAGTTAACTAAATCTGTCCTTATTCTCTCGTCTTTTTGTTGTTGTGGTGGTGATTGTTGTTTTTGGTGAGGAAGATTGGCCCTCAGCTAACATTTGCACCAATCTTCCTCTATTTTGTATGTGGCTTGATGAGTGGTATGTAGGTCTGTGCCTGGCAGTCTAACTCACAAACCCTGGGCCACCAAAGCAGAGTGTACAAACTTAACCACTATGCCACTGGACTGGCCCCTCTCTTGTCTTTTTAAAAGACTACTGTGTTATCTGTTCATCTTCATTGTGGCAGCTAGATACTGGCCAATTACTCAGTTTTCTACTTAGCCTAACATTATCTTAGTTATTATTATAAACTACAGTAAGGTAATATTTTGAGATATTAACTATGTTTTTATTCACTGGGCAAAAATCATGACTTTATGCATGATATATATAGGGAGACAGTGATTGCAAGTGGCAAACAATAAAAGTGATAATAATAATAATAACAACAAAGCCAACTGAATTGACAAATACATTTTTTTAACTCATGGAAGAAAACAACAGCGATGGAAGTCAATATATTCAATTCCCAGGGCTACAGCTTTTCTTTCTCTTTTCTGTTTCCTGAATGAAGAAAGGTCATTTGAGAGTCAGAAAACCAAGCTCCAAAGGAAGAAGGGTGGTAAGATCATCCATGACATGTGTAGGTAAGGATGAAGCATGATAATGTAAGTGCTAGTTTCCCACTCAAAGGGGGTTATAATTCATTGGCTGTGGGGAGGAAGGCAAAAACTGGAAGAGGCAATATGACTGGGATTAGAGTGAAGTGAGCAAGACACAAGTTGGGTGCAAAATTTTAAGGGGCATCAAAAAACTCAGTAATCAAGATAAGTAATATTTTAATGCAGTGTTTGTAAAAGAAATAAAAATTAATGAAAAAACTCCATGATTGGGGCTGGCCTGGTGGCAAAGCAGTTAAGTTCATGTGCTCTGCTTGGGCAGCCAGGGGTTTACCAGATTGGATCCTGGGCACAGACCTACTCACTGCTTATCAAGCCATGCTGTGGCAGGTGTCCCACATATAAAATAGAGAAAGATGGGCACAGATGTTAGCTCAGGGCCAATCTTCCTCGAAAAAAAAAAAATCCATGTTAGACAAAATAGAAAAATTTTAAATAAAGACAGGGCCCCTGCAGGTGAGTGAATGTCTCTGGAAGGACCACAAATCATGATTCTCTCCTAAATGCGTCTCTGGAGAGGGGTGGTCATGATAGAAACCACAGACGGACTTAGAATAGACTGAGGAGCAGTAAGCTTTTGCCTTACAGCCCCCTCTCACTCCCATCATAGTCCAGGACACTATAAGAGTTTTGGAGAAGCCATGCATATAGACAGGGCTGGTGTGTCGATCTCAGAGGAAGCCTCCGGAAGTCCCTAACTGCATCACCGAGGAGGGTAAATAGCAGGGGGTTTGAAGAGGTTCAGAATTGCTGAGAAAGGCCAGATGAAACAAAGGTGCTGAGCCTGGGATGAGGCGGACTTAGATATGATGGACCAAGCAAACGGCCATGCTTCAAGGACTGAAGGCTCACCGGTAGAAGCCCGAGCTGATGAGAACACAATAGAGGAAAATAAAACCTCAGGGAACACTGTCAGGGTAGGGAGAAAAGGCATGCAGTCAATACCTGAGACACATGCAAATTTCCCCTGCACCTCAGAAGTAAAACCATCTTGACGAAAAGGAAGAAAAGGAGAGCATATGCCACTTGAAAATATGCCTCTTTGGCATAAGGATTATTTTGAGCTGCTTATTTTCAGAAACAGCAGATACAAGAGAAGCTCTGAAAACAAAGTAAAAGTTACCCTTTGAAAAGGGAAATCTCCATTTATAAAGGAAATCTCTATTTGCAAGGGTGTCTCCCTCTCTGTACCATAAAGAGGAGGATGACTAAATCAAGAGAAACTCTCATCAATGGAGAAGGTGTGGGCTTAAATCTGCATAATAAACCCTACAATTGTTTACATACTTTTCCTGGCCACCTCCACATAATTGGCCTCCCCACACCCTTCCCTCTTTTGTCTTTAGTTGAAGATGGTATTTAAGCCAGAATTCTAAGCCACTTCTGAGAGTTACTCATTTTTCCCTGGATATCTCCTATGTATACATGAGGTATATGTGTTAATAAACTGCTGTTTGTTTTTCTCTTATTAAGCTTTTTGTTACAGGGTTCCCAGCTGAGAACTTAGAAAGGTGGAGGGAAAATTATTTTTTCCTCCCCTACGTTACCCAAAAGAGACTGAATTTTAAGTCGCAAGTGACTGTGGATAGAAACGGGGTTTTTAAAGCTATAACTTAGGTTGGTTTTAGAAAATCTAAACCATAATTTTTCTATGTGCATTTAGTAACTCAAAAGAGTGATCCTTGGAGGATCAGCATCAGCATCACCTGGCTGCTTGTTAGAAATGCATGGAGAATCCTGGGTGCCACACCACATATACAAAGAAGAACCTGCATTTTAGCCAGATCCCTAATGTGAGGGAAACAAAACAGCTCTATTGACAAAAGACCCCTGCATACTAATGTGGAACGAGAGAGAGAGAGAACATCATTTTAATAATGGGTAAGCATTATTAGAGTTCCAGGCATGTAAGGTAGTGTGAACAGCAGAGGGAAAATAATTTTTTCTCTACCTTCTTGGCTGAGATCCACCCTATAATAAAAGACAAATTAACAAGAGAAAAACAAACGGAAGTTTGATAACATGTCTACCTCAAGTATATATGGGAGATACCCAGCAAAATGAATAAACTCTCAGAAATGACCCAAGCCACCACCTTAAATACTATTTTCAGCTAAAGACAAAAGAAAGATGTTGGGGGGTGGGGAGGCCAGTTATGAGAGGTTAGCAGGGAAAACACAGTAAAGAAGAGTAAGTTTTGTCATGCAGATTTAAATCCATGCCTTCTCCATGGAGAAAAGTTTCTCTTCCTGGTACACAAATGAAGAAACCCTTAAAGTGTAGATTTCTCTTATAAATATAAATTTGCCTCACAAAAGGATAGCTTCTAATCTGTTTCCAGAGATCCTCCTGAAAATAATCAGGACTATTTTCTCAAAATAATCATCTCAAAAAAATCACCTCAAAATAATCTGTATGCCAAAGAAGCATATTTTGGGGTGGCATATTCCACTACCCTTCATGTGAAAGTGACCACAAAGTTTGGACAGAATTTCACACAAATTTATATAAAAAGTAGAAGAGAGAACAGTGAAAACTTCTCTTATTCCCTTGAGAGACAAGAGGACCAACTTTAGGATTGTGTCGTCTATGCCTGTGAGAGACCCCTGAGCTAATTTCTGGAGGTAAAAGTTCACAGTTCCAAGGGTCAGAAGGCCCAGGAACTTGCACTGCAAAATCAAAAGACCAAGCCTTTTTATCAGATGCCCTGGGTTCTCAAGGAGACACCCTAGGGCAGCAGACTCCCTTCTCAAAAAAAATGTTTAGGGGCTACTCCTGTGGCATCGTGGTTGAGTTCAGCGCACTCTGCTTTGGTGGCCCAGGTTCACAGGTTTGGATCCGGAGCATGGACTACACCACTTGTCAACTGTGCTGTGGTGGTGACCCACATATAAAGTGGAGGAAGATTGGTACAAATGTTAACTCAGGGTTAATCTACCTCAAGCAAAATAAAAGGAAAAAAAAAAATAACTTTATCATTTTACCCTTACATACACAATTAGTACTCATATTCACAGTTGAGAAGCACTATGTTACATCAGCAACTTAAGTCAATATTCAGGTCTATGACTATGAATATGGGTTTAATGGTTCAACATTCTTCTTGTACGACTTCTGGGATGTTTCCAATTATATCAGTGAGAGAGCAATCTAGAGCCAGGTCAGCAAACTTTTTGTAAGGGACGGGATAGTAAATATTTTAGACCACACAGTCTGTTCTGCAACTACTCAACTCTGCCATTGCAGCACAAAAATGGCCACAGGAATGAGGATGATTATATTCCAATAAAACTTTATTTACAATAGGCAGCATGGCAGTTTTGGCCCACAGGCCATGGTTTTCCAAATCCTATTCTAGAATGGTCTATGGAATGGTTCTTCTAAATATAAGGCAGTACTTGCTAAGGAATAAGGTTTGTCATTCCCCTAAGATCATTTCTTCATAATTCTTAAATTCTCTAGCAGTCTTTTGGCACATGCCCTCTGTGACCAAAGAGTTATTCATCTCTGTTGTACAGTCTTAGCACACATGAGGGCATGGCTTTCTGTTCTCAACCTTAGATTACAGAAGATTAAAACATTTAAAATGCCCTTTGCTTATGCTGATAATGAAATTCCTTGCTGCCAGCTTTGTACGTGTTACAGATGGATCTGTGTGGCATCCTTAAAATCAATATAGAATATTTCAAGTGTTAAGTAAAGTATGCCTATTTAGAACACTTGAAAAATAAGAGCTTAATAATGTTAAATAATAAAATAATAGTATCAGTAATATCTTTTGAATATATAATGATTTAATATCTCTCTTTTGCTCCTTTGTCCTTTGGTTGTTAAACAATTGGACCAAGTAGATAGGAAAAATATATCTAGGGCTTCAGAAAATTAAATGAGATGCTCAAGGTCACATAGCAAATAAAAGTTGGACATTGGCTCAAAGCCACGTTCCTACTTACTATTCTAGTATACTTTTCACTACAATATAATGTCTTCAACTAGTAATAGGGCTATGTATTAATGTGCTTGATAAAATCTGTAGTTAAACTCCACAATACTCTTCTAGAAGTGTTCTCAAATTCATTAGTGACCTAGATAGAACTGTTACATGTGTTTCTATTTCCTTTTATCACACCCTGTTGCATTGCACATTTCTCCTTTACAGAAAAATTTTAGATTTGTTTTCAAGGAACTGTTATGTGCATTATATTTTTATAAAAATACAATAGATGATCAACTGGCCAATAAGCTTCTCCCTTTGAGTAAGTTACATTCTTTGAGATACTCACAAATGAGTTAATTTACCCAGTGAAGTCCAGAACAAATGCCAGTCTTGTACATCTCGTAAAGGTGTATTTGATCTCTTACATTCACACCCATCTATTGGAGATCATCTGCCCTAATTGCCTTGTTCTTCTCTAGGTAAATATTAGTTGCACCTGAAAGTACATATTATCAAGCTTTAAATTCCATTAGGAGGGTCTCAATTTTTATCTGTGTTCTTTTTCTCTTTCCATTACTGCCCTATATACCTTTGGAAGATATTTAATGAAGTTAAAAGAAAGAGACTTTTCAATTCTTGGCATAATACTCTTCCTTCAGGATTTGGGAAACCTCTCAGCACAGTGGTAAATATGAATAAGGTATGCAAAGAATGAGAGGGGTCTCTCTGTTTTTGCTTCCTTCTTCCAAAAGTACTCTCAGTTCTTTTAGGAAAAGAACATGTAGGTACTGAAAAATGACATTGTAATGCAATTCTTTCTTGTTAGCACTAGTGTGATCCTTTTGATACTTGCATATAAAAGTCTCCCAACATGTTTTTGCTATAATGAATGGAAATGTATTCCCTCAAAAGCCTTTTAACTTTCTGCTTAATAGGGGGATTCAAAAGGAAAGTAAAAAACTGAGAAAGAGTGAAAACAGTAAAGTAGAATTACAGGTATAGTTACACGGCTTGTATATGTATAATAGGCTTAGGTTGTGTTTCTGAAATGATTCAAGTTCTCTGACTATATTGACCACTCATTTTGGTTTTGTCCTTATGTATTTTTGCCTTGTTTCAGAAAAGACTTGAGGTACCTGACGAGCAGAACATGAATAATAAAATGTTGGCGAAAACAAGTAAGAAGCAAGAATAAAAAATAGAGGGAAATATAAATGAAAGACTGAAAGTAGATAGTCATGACTGGGTAGAGTTGACAAGATGAGAAGGAGGAGGGAAAAAGAGTGGCAGAGAACCAACCAAATCCATGCACTTACGTTATACATTCTGCATATTTGTGATCATTGACCCTTAAGTTAGACTCTATGTTTACTGACAACAAAAGCAAAAAAGTAGTATAGCTCTGACTATCACAGAGCAGAACTACATCCTTCTTTAGGTGATCAAAGCTGCATTATGATACTTAAGATCTAAAAGCAAAAGCAAGATAACTTAGTGTTATGGACTGAATCACACCCCCTCAAATTCCATATGTTGAAGCCCTAACTCCCAATGTGATTTAGAGATAGGGCCTTTAAAGGAATAATTAAGATTAAATGAGGTCATAATGATGAAACCCTAATCCAATAGGACCAGTACCCTTATAGAAGACGAAGAGGTACCAGGAGTGTGTGCACACAGGAGAAAGACCATGTGAGGACCCAGAGGGAAGGCAGCCATCTGTGAGCCAGGAAGAGAGTCCTGATCAGAAACCAACTCTGCCAGCACCTTGATCTAGGACTTTCAGCCTCAGGATTGTGAGAAAATGAATTTCGGTTGTTTAAGCCACTCAGTCTGTGGTCTTCTGTTATGGCAGCCCTAGCAGACTAATATATTTAGAGACAGCAATATGAGCAACCTGGGACATGAGTTCTCAGCATTTCAATACATTATATAGTAATATGTTTCAAATGGCAGATTACTGGGATTTTTTAATAAAAACTAAGGATAATACATTAAAAGGCCACCTATAGGAGGCAACCTTGCACAACGCTAAATATAATCTCATATAAGATTTTTGCTTGTCTAACTCAGTCTAAGGCTAGAACTTAGAGAAAAAGATAAAGGATACCAGAGAATAGCATCTAAATAGAGAAATAGGTAGATAATAGACGATAGATAGAGATTAGATAGATGAATGTATTTAAAAACGTAAATTTTCATTATCCAGCTTTGAAAATATAGAAATTTTGTTTCTATATAATTTAAAATATTTATTTAAATAATATTACATGATAATGCAATATTTTAATATTTTTAGTAGTATTAATAAAATTTTATCAACTTTTTAAGGAACTGCCAAACTGTTTTTCAAAGTGGCTGTACTATTTTAAATTCCCACCAGCTATATATGAGGGTTCCAATTTTTTATTCCACTCCTAGGACTATACCCAAGAAAAATGAAAACATACATCAGTGCAAAAACTTGTATATTAATGCTCATAAGAGTATTATTTGTAATAACCAAAAAATTGGGAATAACAAATTTCTATCAACTGAAAAATGGACAAATAAGATGTAAAATATCCATACGATGGAATATTATTTACAATCAAAAGGAATGAAGCACTGACACGTGCTACAACGTGAATGAACCTTGAAAACATTATGCTACCTGAAAGTAGCCAGACACAAAAGCCACTTATTATATTTGAAATGTCCAGAAAGAAATTCTGGGGACAGAAAGTAGATTAGTGGCTGCTTAGGGTTTGGACAGGGATAGGAGAAGAGTGAAAATTGACTGCTAATGGGACAGAGTTCCTTTCTGGGGAGGCAGGCAAGAAAGTCCTAAAATTGATTGTGATGATTGCACTACCCTGTAAATATACCAAAAAACCCACATTTTTATACACTTTCAAATGGGTGAATTGTACGTTGTGTGAATTATATCTCAATAAAGCTGTTAAAAAAATGCTAAAATACAATGTTATATAGAAAATCTAGAAAATTCACATTAAAAATTAGCTATAATTCCAGTAAGACACAAGTAATCTCTGTTTATATTTAGTCTCATTTTTGCAGACATTGATTTTTTTTTTTAGATTATAATATACAAAACATTTTTAGCTTTTTTTTTTCTTTTAGGAATATACCCAGAGGATTTCTGATACCATTGACCATTCTGCAGGAATTCATGGTGAATTCTTCAAAGACATGAAAGAGTCATCTAGAAGGGAAGAAATTCGTACCAGTTCTTCACGTTAAGAACTCCCCTTATTCTCTCTGCTCTCTGGGAATCTTGTTATTGAGGGCTATGATTATTAATTGAAGTGTTCCTTTGGATGCACTTGGTTAGAAAAAAGCTTGAGCACCACTAAAGAGGAATTATACAGCATGATTGTTTTGATCAGTCTATCCAGAGGTGAGCATGATTGCCTACCCAGGAATTTATTTGGATGTCCGGACAGATGACACAATGCACTCAACACTGAATATGAATAGAAAGTATTCAGAACTCACAATAAGCTGGGAATTCTCAGAAGGGGAGGGGCTCAAACAGAGGTTTGATAAAAAGTCAAGCCAAGGGTGGGGTTGAAAGGGTGGGGATACCTTAGGATTTCATTGCCATTAGGGAGTGGAATTGGGGGGTGGAATTCCCACGTGGGCGAGAGGCAGCACTATAAAGTTCCCTTGGCTGAAGAGACAAAGGGCCTGTGTTGACTTTCTTATCCCAGTTGCCCAGATACGGAGCAGACAGGGAAGAGTGATGGGGATCTAAAGGCTGTCAATGGTCAAACATCAAAAATGGTCAACTTCTTTGTTGTGCTGGCCAGACAACCTTTAGCAAATTTTCTTTTAATTGAGGTCATAATAGTGTATACCATTGTGAAATTTCAGTCGTGCATTATTATTTGACCGTCACCATATAAGTGCGCCCCTTCGCCACTTGTGCCCATCCCTTTCAGCCCTCTTCCCCTGGTAACCACTAAACTGTTTTTTAGTGACTATTTTTACCCACATGTGTAAAAATCAATGAAACCAGCCATGTAAATATTTCTATAATATTACTATGGCAGGTCTCCTTTTAAGACAGTCTGATTGAGTTAAGTATAAGATATATCCTTTAAGTAACTAGACAAAATAGGTTACTCTATAGGTCTACTGGTCATGAACCCAATAAAATTTGGAAGTCATCTACCTAAAGTAACAATTCTAGTTTCTGTGAAAGCAGCCTACAACCATACATGTGTATGTCCTGGGCTATAGCAAAATACTGACAGAATCGTAGAAAATTTTATTGCATGTGCCATTCATTCTATGGAGTCCAGCCCATAATTACTGTAGCCACTTCTAGCCCTGGTAACATGACAAATCATCACACACATGTCCTATATGTAACTATATTTAGGTGCCTGAGAGAAGAGATTGCAGTAGCAACTTCTCCTTATAGCTTAAGAAATGTCTGCCTATTACAACTTAGGGCAGAAGAAGTGGGCAGTACATATTTTGAATGATGCCAAGGTTTCCAGAAATTTTATCATTGATATTAAATTTTTTCTTTCTCTAAACACATTAGCCTGGCAAATGAAGCCCTCTGTGATGAAGACACAATTAATTTTAGCATCCTTGTACCTGATCCCCATCCTACTAAAACTCAGCCATGTTACACACAGGTATTTCCCATATGTGGCATGCTGTGACACCCATCAGTTAATTTTCTTATGGTGCTTTCTCTGCTTGAAATACCAGTTGTTCCCTTGTCCATGTGACAAACAACAATTGAAAACTCAGTTTGAATGTGTTACCTGAATATCGTTTCCTCCGAAGCCCTTCTTTATCACCCCAGTAACTTTGATAGTCCATAGTCCTTCCCTGTGTCCCTACTTGATGCTGTATCTATAGATTTTGCTTGTTTATATCTTTGATTTTCTCTTTCATGCTATGTGCTCCTACACTGTTGGGACTGTGTAGTTTCTACTTATGCCCAGTTTTTAGTACAATTACTTCTATTTATTAGCTGTTTGATATAAGGAAGGTGGAAAAGAAGGATGGAAGGAAGGAAGGAATGAACAAAGGAAGGAAGGAAGGAAGGCAAGGGAAGGAAAGAAGGAAGGATAGAAGTAAGGAAGGAAAGAAGAGTGGAAGGAAGGAAGACTGGAAAGAAGGAAGGGAGGAAGGGATTTTAACCTCAACAAAGGTTAAACATGATTCCCATTTTGATAAAAATAGAGCCTATCACTTTTCTAATATAAATTTACTCTTCTCTGCCAAATTTAATTCTTATTCTCAAGTCCATTCCACATCCAAGTGAAATAAACAAAGATGAACTCAAAAACTCTGTTGCTTGCCCCTTTTTTCTAAATTTCTGTCCTTCTCCCCCTCTGTCACCACAATCTTGCTAAAGGTCCCCAGGTCCCTTCAATAATCCACAGGTTCCTTGAGGTCCCCTGTGCCTTTCTAGGGATTGAGCTCTCTGTGGATTACATTTCTCTCTCTCTCTTCTTCATGTTTTTTTTTTTTTTCTTTTCCATCAATTAAAGCTTGTTCTTCTTCTGACATATATTTGAAGGGGTCATCTCTCAGCAGCCTGTCTTGGTGAGAAGTGTTCCGACGTTAATTGATTCACACAACATGCTGCCCTCTGGGTCATTTGCCTAGAACAAGGGAAAAGATTTTAAAGGTATAATCTCAGTGCCCTTAACCATGCAGTGGGAGATATTTTCCCAATTTAGAACTATTACCTGTATGAGATATATCCCATAATGCTGTTTACATATACAATAGTCTTGCAACAACAGCAACTATTTATTGAGTATGAACATATAATAATAATGAGTGTGAATAACTAAGTATGTTCATATATCAATAATAGCGATTATCTATTCTGTGTTAGCCACTGGGCTAAGTCCTTCATGCCTATTAACCCGTTTAAAGTTCACATCAATCGTGAAAGATAAGTACTCTTCATATAAGTATACTTCATACTTAGAGAAACCAAGCTCTGTAGAGATGAAATTGTTTGCTCCAACTCACGTAGCTGATAAGTGACAAAACTGCTATTTTAAAATTAGGGCCTTTCTGACTCTAAAGCCCAATACAATATTGCTGCCCTGGTCTTAAGGACTCCTTGGTCAACCCACCAGACAAGGGCAATGAACTCAATGTCAAGCCTCAGCGCTTGCAATATGTGATACCCTCAGAAAAATGCTGGCAATTCTATTTTCCCGAAGCAATAGTCTGAATTTGTTTGATTTCCCTCATGGCTTTTTTTTTCTTTTGGAGCAGGAAGTTTTGTTTACATTCTAGGCATTTCCTCCCATGTACCCTTCTGGCTGTGACATTAGTCTTGGTTGGCTGAACCTAATTTTATACAATTTGCTGCTGAGATGGTTGACCCTTTCAACTTATTTAAGGTCACTGATATAGCAAATTTTCATTGATCTACAGTTATGTAGCTCTTTTAAAAAAAAATTTTTTACAGCTACGTAAATTTTTTAGTTATGTAATATTTTTAAAAAAGAGAAAATTGCAAGTCTACTTCTAGAGAGCATTAAAAGTTCTATTCTCATGGGACCAAATTATTTATATATTTCTCATAAACATATTACTTATGATTCAGAGTAGTTTTAGCCATACTTTTAGTAGCAAAATTTTAGTAAATGATTTGTTGTCTATAATATTTGGCGCAAGTTGTTGGTTGCTTATTAATTTTCTAAGCTTTTTCGGTTGTTGCTGCTGTTTTTATCTGACTTTTACTTTGTTTTGATGTTTGTTTTTGGACAGGAATACCTAATTCTGAAGTTCATATGCATTTTTTTGCCTCAGGGTTATGTTTCACATTTTTAAAGGATTGGTTTTACCTGTTTATTCTTGTTTTTTCTACATTCTGCAAGCAAGGTCGCTATTTTGTCACTCCGGGGTATACGTATCTCTTTCCAAACTCCTTTGAGATTTCAGCTCTCTGACAGGAAGTGTACAATTGTTCCTACTTTCAGGTCAGATCCATTCTCCCTAAAGTGTGGGATTCTCTACTCTGACTTGCTCAGTGCCTTAGGCAGGGGCAGGGGGAAAGGAAAATGTGGAGTTCCTTGTTCAAAATGCAGCGGGAGAGGTGCTGCAGGGCCATGAAAGGTACTAGAAGGTAAAGTCTTTCCTCCGTTGACTGTCGATACATCATAGTGCTTTTTATTTGCCATTTAATTTTGCTCTAATTAAAGAAAAATCAAAAATTTAAATTATTAGCATGAATTTTATTGTTCTTCATATTGTGCAATGCCAGTTTTAAATGCAAATATAAGCACTTATCTCATATATGGAATTGCCAAAATTACACAATTTGTATTTCCTAGCTCATACATACGTATGTATTTCATTCTTAACAGAACAGTGGAAATGCTGCACAAAACTAGCTCAACTCGTTTTTATTTCACTTCTGGCTACACACATATTCGACTAACATTCTCCTTCTGCTTGCTGATGAGGAAGGACAAACTGAAAGGAAAAGGAACTGCGGGTTGCCCAATCCATTTCTTTTCTGTCCATGTCCTCATTTTTCAGCATGAGTGGTTGGCTGATGTAGGGAAGTAATATGAGTAAAAAGGATATGATAAGATGCCTTGCTCATTGATGCCACTCAGAACATTTTGCCTTCTTCCTGTGTTTAAAGGAAGTTCCGGTTTAAAAGGCATGTGTGGCCTCTGAAGGCTGTCAGTGCCTCCACTTACTCAAACACAGAGGGAACACACTTAATTTGTACTTTTGAGCCTTGCTGAACTACCCATGTATCGTGTGTTCACTGGAATTCTGTGCTCGCAGGGCACCATGTCCACTATATGCAAATGTGGCAAAAACATGCACGTTACATGTATTCCTTTTGCCTGGGTGTGTGCTCCATTGCCATACTTCATTGATAAAACACAAGATCAATGATAAGATTATTAAGAATTTCAAGATGGTGACAGCAGAGTGTTGAACCAAGTGCAGGGTCCTCCCAAGCGCCGGTGCAATGTGAATGCACAGGTTGACCTCCCAGGAAGCCAGCCCTGACACAATCCACCTAACCCCGGTGGCAAACTTCTACTGGTTGGTTCTGCATCTATAGCTGTTCTGAGCTTAACTGCATTTTGTTTAGTTTAGCTCTTGAAACTCTCTTTTGCAAGGTCACCTTTAAACCACATGACACCTTTGTGAAACTACAGAAAGGTACCTCCTTCTCTAGACAGACAGAGCCTCATGATAAGGCAAATGACTAACTCATTTCCCACGGAACACTATGGCTATGGACTCTTTTAAAGGATATTACTTGCACACTCACATGCATCAGCCTTAATATTTTTTCACTAACACTTATGGACTGTTAAAGCCAAGAAATAGCATAGGAAGCAGGTATTATTGCTGTGGCCCTGCCTCTAACCTCCTGAATCTTCTTTCACAGAGACTTTTCTTTGCTCTCCTGCCGCCCTGACCCCATAAGATATCTAGTTTCATTGTTCCTGGTCTTTGTGACTTGTAAACAATTAAGGTACCTCCAAATGCCGTTACTATCAGTTGATTAAACTGGCCTTGGAGCCTTCTAGAACTCAGCTACAACAATTCCTACCTCCTCAGCTGCCCATCATTATTGGCATAAAACCATTGTTGAAGATTTCTTGCACTTACTACTGATGATCTGCCTGAGTTCCTCTTGTTCTGGAACTTTCCTAGTGTTGTGGACACCCTCCCCCTGTCTGAGTTGGCGTAGTGGCTGCTGCTGCCTCAAATGCACTGCTGACACCAACTTCATTGGAATTTAGAATATGCCTGCCTCTGGGATATGTAGTCCTTACCTCAGTCAAATGAAAATTCAGAGACAAAATCATTTAGAAGAAGGAAGGAAAATTTTCCTCACAAAAATGGAAGAGAGTTAGACATTAAAAAGACAGGCTCACCAAATAAAGAACACAGCAAGCATTTAAAAGAAAAAAAACAAGGGGCCATCCAGGTGGTGCAGTGATTAAGTTTGCATGTTCTGCCCAAGGTTCACAGGTTGAGACTCTGAGTGTGGACCTAGCACGGCTTGTCAAGCTTGATGCTGTGGTGGCATCCCACATAAATTAAAAAATAGAAGACGATTGGTACAGGTGTCAGTGCCGCAACAGTCTTCCTCAAGCAAAAAGAGAAAGATTGTCAACAGATGTTAGCTCAGGGCCAATCTTCCTCAAAAGGAAAGAAAAGAAAATTTCCAAGGTTACTCAGTGTACATTATTGTGCTCATAGTGGAAAAACTACACATGACTGTCATATTCTGAAGGATCATGTCATATCTTCAGATGTCACCATAGCAAACATCAGGGACAAAGTTGTTTCTGTTAAAAAATGTTAGATTTTTAACATTGCAGAATAGTGAATTTATCCCTAAATAATTCAGCATTATCTTCTCAGAACAAAAGCATTCTTTTTTTTTAAGGTATGCTTTTTTTTCGGTGAGGAAGATTGGCCCTGAGCTCACTTCTGTTGCCAATCTTACTCTTTTTTTTTTTCCTCCCCAAAGCCCCAGTACATAGTTGTATATTCTACTTGTAAGTCATTCTAGTTCTTCTATGTGGGGTGCCGCCACAGCATGGCTCAGTGAGCAGTGCGTTGATCCATGCCCAGGATCCAAACCAGTGAAGCCTGGGACACCAAAGCAGAGTATGTGAACTTAACCACTTGGCATGGCATCAACCCACTCCCCCAAGAGCATTCTTTACATAACCATGATATCCTTTTAACACCCAAGGTATTTAACATTTATATCATAACATTGTATAACGTTCAGTCCATATTCAAATGTACCCAGTTGTCTCCAAAATGTTCTTTTATAAAAATTCAGAATCCAATCGAAATCACATATTGTGTGGTTTTCATGTCTGTTTAATCTCCTTGAAGGAAGGAGCTGTATCTAGAACAGTCCCACTAACTTTTTCTTTGTTCCTGTTTTCTAATTCATGATGTTGATATTTTGAAGAAACCAAGCTAGTTGGTGTTTTTTAGAATCTTCTATTGATGGACTATTAATATCCTAGTACCAAATTGTTAAGTTATACAGGTTGTACAATTTGTTTTAATATTGGGTGTTAATTAGTTCTCTTGTGCAATTTCTCTCATTTTTCAGTTTTCTTATCTCTTCTTGGATATTTACTTTTCTATATTAACTTTAGAATCTAATTTTCTACCTTTAGTAAAAAAAGAAATCTTGTTGGAATTTTTATTGAGATCAAATTAATGTTATGTATTGACTTGGGAAAATTGGAATACAAGTGTTAACCTAAAAATAAAGAGTCAAAGTGAGAGGCATTTATTTTGGGATGACAGAATTGCAAGTTGGGGAGCACAGATTGAAGTAGAAACCCAAATAGTGTCCTGCCAGTGAGTAAAAGTCAGGGGCTTTTTTTAAGGCACAGAAGCGAGATTTGTATTACAAAGAATGTTAATTGGGGTTGGTGGCAGAAAGCTAATCTTGGTTAAATGTAATTGATTGCTAAGGCTAGCTAGCGGGAGGCAAAAGTCCATCACTGTGACGAATTGCAATGTTCTCTGAATATTTGTGTCTCGACTCAGTTCAAAAGTTCACGTTCTGCCTGATGAGGACGTGCAGAAGACCCATTTCCTTAATGGTTTCTCAGTTCCATTTTAAATCCCTTAGACATAAGTGACTCCATTTTGTTTCACATTCACACAAGCCAGGCTCTTAATCATAAAAGCAGTATTAGAAGACCTCTTAATGTTTCAAAGAGGTGGAACTTTTCCCCAGAATTCACACTTTTACTGATAACTTTAAAGAAGCCAATGCTAAACAAGATATTAATTTTAAAAAAATTTTTTTATCACTAAACATAGGAAAGTAGAGAGAATTGTATAATGAATGACCTAGAACCCATCACTCAGCTTCAACAATGATCAGCAATGATTTCTTTTCTCCTCTACCCACAGTCTGTATTCCCTGGGACCAGGCTATTTTACCACATGGTGTTTTTTTCCATATGTGCTATAGACGTGTAATCTAGCTTTGCTAAAATACCATTATCTCTTCAAAGATCTTCAAAGTTTTACTCTTCTTAATTTAAATCATGGCTGTAGTAGTCAAAACTAAAAGTGAAAACCAGTGCATTCAATTAAGCTGAAAAGTAATTGATTCACTGAATAGACAATCCTTTCCACATAGTAAACTAGAATGACCAGGTATTCAGATAGATTATATAGATAATTTCTTGTTTCAAATATTTTCTGAGATAAAATAAAATATAAACTATAAATGGAGGTCATATTAGGAGCATTCCATGGATATGACCACATTTTGCCTAGGGAAATGTCTTTTAACAGTGGGATGCTGATAGTACAGCATAGGTATTTTTAAGAAAGCCAGTGGCATCTATCTGAATTTTTGCATTTAATCCAACACTAGTTGTCTTATCACTTATACTGAATTCATGGTGCTTATTGTTCTCAGAACAAAGTAAAACTAACCCATATCTCTTATGGCCTCTACTTACCTTTCCAGTCTATCTCATGTTGTGGCCTCCCTATACTCCGTGATCCAGCTGTTCTGAACTGCCCATCATTCTCCAAATGTGTTGGTCTCTCTCTGCCTCTAGGTTTTTAAGTGTACCTTATTCTTCTCACTCTTCCTGCTTTCCTCCACTTATCTCATATAATTTGACTAGTGCCTCACACAAAGGTCTAGATCGATATCACGCCTCCTGGAAACCATCCCTGACCCCCAAATTCCGATTTAGTACATTTTAAGAGTACTTATGTGATATATATTTACACGTTTTACTCTTCTTCCAAGACCATGAGCTTTTTGAAGGAAAGAGCTGCGTCTCAGTCATCTTTTTTATTTGCATCTTCTAAATAAATTCTCCTTATAAAATAGAGCTTATAAAGCTGTGTGAATGAACACTATCAGGAAAACATTTTCTCTACACAGAAATATAATCCACTGATTCATGGAATCTCAGTTGTAGCTCTTTGTCTGCCAAGAATGGATCACATGACGTACAAGTCATTTCTCTCTCTCTGTGTTTTCGGTAGCTCTAAAATGAGAATCCTAATATCAGTCAGGCATAACCTACAAAATTACTGTGAGATCTGGATGCATTAAAAAATACAAATGTAAGAAATTTTGGAAAAGAGGAAAGGGAATGGTATTAACCTCATCCTGGGACCTCTGAACCATTATATTACAAGGAACAGGCACAGTGCCTGCCATATGTAAGTGTTCAATACGTGTTAGTTCATGTCTCTCATATATCACCTCACAGCTAGTGTATTTGGAGAGGGATACATTGAACCTGTAATTATTGCAATGTGTCTAAAAAGCTCTGCTACAATGAGCACCTTTTATATGAAGGCTTTTTAAGGGTAAACTTTAAGAGGTATCTCCTTAACATAAATTAGCACAAACAAGCAGCATTAAGTTTCAGAGATTTTTGAATAATTATCTAGTACACCTATACACATGCAAATCATTGGGGGGGGGAGCAGTATTTTTTTTTTCTTTTGGCTTGGCATGTTTCTTTTGGAAAGGCAAAATATTTTACGACTGTAGGTTTACTCTGTAGCTGGCAGAACTAGTGGAACATTATCATGCTTGATGAAACACTACTTCTCCTGCTCAAACAAATGTATATCAAAATGAAAGTAAGTGAAGAGATTGCTGCTTTTTAGATTAGTGTCTATTATCAATAAGCAGAGATTTCAAGTACTCTAGCTAATGCGATTTCTTTGCCATTAAGGAAAATTTATTGTTCTATTGTATGAATAGTTGTCAAATCTTTATACAATGAGTCAGATAATCCTTTGCACAATATTTAGTACCTCTGTAAAAAATGAGATTTGAAATGTATTGAACAAGGGACTGGCTTTTAACATTTCTTCTCAGATAAAATGCTTGCTGCTTGAACATTTGATACAGATATAATCAGATAATATTTGCATGTGGCAGAGCGCCCAGTAGCTATTTACATGTGGCTGCCATCTTGTCGATTAATCACACATGATCCACATGAATTAAGGAATCTAATATGACCAAATTGGTCATGTCACCATTACTCCAAATTCAAAACAGGCCCAACATGTCAAAGCATGCAATTCTGGATTTGATTACACACAAGGTTTTCTAGCAGTGAGTGAGATCAATAGGATGTACTAGTGTGTCTGTGGGGTGGTGGAGTCAGGGTGGGGGAAACACAGAGGAGCAATAGAAGTGCAACAAAGCAGACCATGACAGCATCTTCTGTTTACTCCTTGGTAAGAATGTCCCAGGTGGGGCCAGCCCGGTGGTACAGCGGTTAAGAGCACACGTTCTACCTCGGCGGCCCAGGGTTAGCCCATTCAGATCCCGGATGTGGAGATGGCACCGCTTGGCAAGCCATGGTGTGGCAGGCGTCCCACATATACAGTAGAGGAAGATGGGCATGGATGTTAGCTCAGGACCAGGCTTCCTCAGCAAAAGGAAGAGGATTGGCAGATGTTAGCTCAGGGCTAATCTTCCTCAAAAAAGAAAAAAAAAAAAAAAAGAATGGTTCAGGCTAGGGAGGCTGGGGTCAGAGACATCATGAATGAGTGACAAGATTGTTGTCTCAGAAGGCTGGCTAGGAAGTAAGGACTAGATGATGCAGAAATCCTAGCAAACAGGATCTGTCACAGAGTTGAATTTTTGGGTCAAACTTCTGGGTCACCAGAAGGGTTAGCAAGAGCAAGAAAAATCACAGTCTTATAGGAAATCTACACAGCTTCATACCATGGTATGCATCCACGAAGGGAAAACACAAATTTGGGAGCCAATTAGAAAACCTAAGAACAAGACTGGAGCTTCATACATCTCAAGGTAGAAAATCAAAATATAAAATTGAAGTTAGAACAAAGACAAAAATTGACTCGATGTTTCAAAACATGAACTATGGACAATGACTTCTTAAATTGTCCTTGACCAGAAAAAGGATTTTCCCAGGGACTTGGGTTTAGATAAATAAATCTAGATGTAAGATTTAGAGAAATATAGGGAACCAGGCAAGACATGCACAATGCTGAAGATACACTATCAAACGTTTTCTGATAAATATGCAATATTTGCTGATTTCTGTAGTGTAAATATGCCCATCATGGCTGATTTCAAGCTACTAACATGTTATCAACTTGCTTACAAAATTCCTGAAAATATTAGGATTTTCTTGTGAGCCAATGAAAACTCATTCCAACATACCACTCTTATCACGGATAAGTCTATCTTAGACGAAATTTATCAAACAATTGATTGAACTTTTTAAAAATAAAATTATCAATTATTTTTAATCAATGTTTATTTTAAAATTTTTTATCATTTAAAAAATATTTGCTGAGTACCTTCTATGTACCACTGCTTGTATTGTCCATCTCACAACGTTGCATCCAATGGAGCATTTATTCTGGAAGTTCATGGAATGTATTGTATATAGGACATAAACAATCCCTGAATTATTTTAAATTAGATATCTAATAATTCAATCAGAAGATTCTTGTACTTAACCTATTTTGAGAGATTAAACACAGCCACAAATTCTTTGCTATTCCTTCCTCTGAAAGTAGAATCTAATTCTATTCTCCTTGTACCTGCGCTGGTACAAGTTGCTTGACCTAACTCAGGGCCCAATATGTCATAAGCATTCACTAAATCACTGGTGAATATATCAGGTTTTCTTTACTTGTGTCCCTAATAACATGCAACTGGTCTCCAAATAATATGCAATGGTTCATAAGGTTATTTTGTATATTTTTATATGTGCATTTTTTCACATAAAGAAGCAATCATTTTTATCATACTTTCAAATTGGAATAAATTAAAAATAAAGTTTTCTCTTTATCTCCTCTTCTCTCCTCCAGAGCATAAAAGCTATAAGTAGTCTTCCATTTTCTAAATTCTCAAAGCATTGTATTTAATTGTAGCCTCACAGTTTTAGAGTTGCATAGTTGTGTAGTCATGTCTTTTTTTCTCCAGGGTCATCTTACTTCCTGGAGAGCAGCTGCCATGTCCGATTGCCTGTGGGATCTCAATCCTCAGCATTTATTAGCGAACTGGTACACGGTGTATACTCAGTATCCTTGTCAAATTGTTTAATACTTCAAGTT
This sequence comes from Equus przewalskii, assembly GCF_037783145.1. Classification (NCBI taxonomy): domain Eukaryota; kingdom Metazoa; phylum Chordata; class Mammalia; order Perissodactyla; family Equidae; genus Equus; species Equus przewalskii. The sequence goes on along the minus strand of NC_091847.1, from coordinate 22,644,034 downwards.
TTACTACATTCCAATTTTTTTTTTTGAGGAAGATTAGCCCTGAGCTAACATCTGCCACCAATCTCCCTCTTTTTGCAGAGAAGACTGGCCCTGAGCTAACATCTGTGCCCCTCTTCCTTTACTTTATTTATGGGACACCTGCCACAGCGTGGCTTGACAAGCAGTGCATAGGTCCGCACTTGGATCCAAACCAGTGAATCCCGGGTCACTGAAGTGGCGCATGCAAACTTAACCTCTGTGCCACTGGGCAGGCCCCAACATTCCAGTTTTTAACGAATAAAACATAAAATACAGAATGAGTAAATATGGTTCTGTCTAGTACACATGCATTCTTTTCTTAGAATTTCCACTGCCTCAAAGTATATTGATGTTGGTGGTGGTCTTTACATTCTGCTTTACGTTCTAATATTGACATATCTAAGATGTAAACTACTATCAAATTAATATAACGTTGTGAAGATAAATTACTTAAGGAAGTTGCATAAGAGAAATTTACTGGGATCAAATTGAAAATTATGACAAAGTGATAAGTGAACTTATTTGCATAGATTTGGGCCAAGGATTCAGTGAGAATTTGTTACAGTGGAGACCCTATCCTAACACTCATATGATCAAATTGACTTTAATAAAAAAATACAGGTCACCACCAGCAAGAGGAAAGCTATAGTCTTCAGTCTTTTTTTTTTTTTTTGAGGAAGATTAGCCCTGAGCTAACTACTGCCAGTCCTCCTCTTTTTAGCTGAGGAAGCCTGGCCCTGAGCTAACATCGTGCCCATCTTCCTCTACTTCATACATGGGACACCTACCACAGCATGGCGTGCCAAGCAGTGCCATGTCCACACCCGGGATCCAGGCCAGTGAACCCCGGGCCGCTGAGAAGTGGAATGTGGGAACTTAACTGCTTCGCCACCGGGCCGGCCCCTTTCAGTCTTTCTGTGGCTCCACACACCGTCACTGCTAATGTCATTGAACTTTTGGTTACAGATTAATGTAACCTCTCATTCAGCAAAGTACCTTCATGTTATAAATCAGGATATTATTTAAAGTCTTATTTTTCATATTGGTCATTTTCATACAGCTCTTCCAACCTCAGCCAAAGAGAAAAATTAATATCTATATATCGTACATGACATTTTCCCTGAAGAGGTGATGATGGAAGAGAGGGGTATAAAAGAACACCTCATCTTACAATTCTGTGCTTATTTTGTGAAAGGTTAGAGCCACTTTTAGATCCTTAAGCCCTAGATTTCAATTTTAATTTAAGCATTCTTTGCCAGTGACCTTTCCCTTTTATTGCAAAAAGACAGTGTTCAGTTTGACACTTTTGTTCTTCAAAATCTACCCGCTTCCTTGACTTTTAAGTTAGAACTGAGAGAGCCTATCAGAGGCTGTCATACGGCAGGAATTTTTTTTTCTTTCAGGCTTTTGAGTTGTCTTTATTGGAGCAGGCATGATTCAGCCTAAAGCAAAAAAGTCTTAAGAGCAGTCTTTAAAGGAGCTGGATTGTCAATGGAGAGAAAACAGGAAAAACCACCTTTTCAGTGATGTAGTGTCTACAGCCTCTCACTCCCTACTCATTTCAAAGCCTGTCAGGTACCAGGAGCTTGTTAAATTTATAAGCTGATAAAAATTGATGTTAATTTTAATTAACCCACGTTAATTTTCCTAAGTAGTGGAGGTAAGTGACAAATTATTCAGTAATAGTTACAGCATATATATTCCGTTCATTTTTTCCAAGGTATTGGGAAATTCTAGCAATTCAATGATATACACCATTAGTTCTGACGTCAACTGGTTGGAAAATATGAGCCCTTCAATGCAACTACTACTATAATACCTATTTAAAACCTCTTCTAATGATGACAATTAAATATATCATAGTTTGGCAGTATGGAGATTTCTCAAAAAGTTAAAAATAGAAATATCATATGACTCAGCTATCCCAGTACTGGATATTTATCCAAAGAACTTGAAATCAACAATTCAAAGAGACTTATGTACCCCTATGTTCATTGCAGCATCATTGACTATAGCAAAGGCATGGAAGTAATTCAAGTGCCCAACAACTGACGAGAGGATAAAGATGATGTGGTATATATACAGAATGAAATGCTACTCAGCCATAATAAAAGACAAAATCTTCCCATTTGCAACAACATGGATAGACCTTGAGGGAATTATGTTAAGTGAAATAAGCCAGACAAAGAAAGACAAGCACCATAGGATTTCACTCATATGTGGAAGATAAACAAACACATGAATATAGAGAACAGATGAGTGGTTACCAGAGGGGAAGGAAGTTGGAGAGTGGGCATAAGGGGTAAAGGGGCACATACATATGGTGACTGGCAAATAATAATGTACAACTGAAATTTCACAGTGTTGGAAACAGTTATGACCTCAATAAAATAAAATATTTAGATATATATCACATGTATATATATATATATATATATACATGTGATATATATATATCATACTTTGGGTTGTTATAATGTGTTTGGCAAAGGCCTTGTATAAAATACCATGAAATTTTTAAAAATTTGAAAGTTTTATCAACATTATTAACATTTGTTTATTGAGTAAAAAAATGAGGCAGGATTGTATTAATCAAAACAGACACACAACAAACATGAGAGACACGGCAGCTGTCTTTAAAGAGAAGAAGTAACAAAGGCCACATGCATCGATGTCAAAATAATCTAGTTAAAAATGGAAAAATAAATAATCACCCAGAAATTTGTTCATCTAAACCAATCATGTTCCCAATTGACTTAGTTTTGTTTAATTTGGGAGAAAGATGTTTGGGCAACACTATTTTATTCAATGGAAAATATTTTCTTATAGCTCCAAAAAAATCTGCTAAGCATCTTCCCTGTACTAATGGTTGTCTAGTACTCAGTAAACATTCTTCCTCTCTCTCTTCCTCTCCTTTTCCTGTCTCCCTTTAACAAATATTCTGTTAGCACCAAATTTGTCCCAGGTATTATGTTAGACACCTGGGATTTAAAGTATGGTACCTGGCCTTATGGAGCTAATAACAAGTTAAGATGGGCTGGGGAAATTTCTTTGAAGATAAAACACACTTGTTTGATGAAAATAATTATTTATATAGTAAACCTCATTATAAGGATTTTAAATGGGATGATAGGTGAAGTGATGGAGTCTGCATGTAGAATTGGGGTAGGCTCTATAAAGATTTCCTCACTATTGTGTTCTAAGAGATCTATTGGAAGGTTCTGTCTCACCAGGGTTATTTCTCACTGGGACGTAGCTAAGTTGTTATCCCTGCCCATCTCCTGCCCCTGCTACACATACACAAACACCACAATCACCTACAACATGCTTCTCCCCTTCAGCAATTCAAATACAACCCATCTTTAAAGGTGCAGTTGAAGTTATGTTAAGACTCAGGATGGGACATAATCTTCAATTGCCTGATTGCCTTTGAGTCTCATATTTTTACGGGGCTCCTGTATATATAAAATTAAATTTGTTTTTCTCCTGTTAATCTGTCTTATGTCCATTTAATTATTAGACTAGCCAACCAACCAAGAAAGGAAGAAGCGAAAGGTTTTCCTCTCCAAAAAGCTCTGTGGATTCTCTTCTCTTAGCAGGAAATTTAGCAGTGAACTATGTACAACTAGGTTGAGTCTTTTCCCTGAGACTTTGACAGTTGCTCAATAATCCTTACCCTTTTCTTCCATATCCCCAATCCTTATCCCACATGTTTATATTCTATTATAGGCTGTCAGTAATAATGTTTCTAATGAATTAAAGAGTGCTACATACTTTCCTGTGCATGAGAAGATATACAAAGAAAAAGGACTGAAACAACGCTAGTTGTCGTATTACCAACCAAGTGTATGGTCTTAGTTTTTTGTAACTTAATGCTTTAAAAACATTTTAGCAGAATTCATTCTCAGTGATAATGGAGCTCAGTCTGGATTTAATAGGATTCTACCAACGTAAAATGTTAAAGAACGGCCTCAAAGAAAGGTGACTCATACACAGAAAATACTGTTTGTGTATAGTCATTAGACATCCCAGGTGCACACTGGTTTGCCGGAGGAAACTGAAAATGTCCCCTTTATGATGTATTTTCCATTTTTAATTTGGGCTTTTAATCGTTCTCTTTCTGAAGTACAAGGAAGAAAGACTTCGAAGGGTTTTTAAAAGGAGGAAAAAGTTGACTTCCGGTCTCTTTCTCTCCCAAAGTTGCAAGTCTTTTAATGATCTTGTTTTAAAGTATATGCACATTTATCCCTCCAAGAAAAACCACGACATGCTTTGATTTGATGTCCTTCCTGCAGCTATTCACTTCCTTAAGGAGAAAGTAAAAAAGGTTTTTTGGACTTGAAAGATTTGGATTTAGGGGGTCGGTTTATTATAGTGCCTTTATCTCCCCCTTTCCTTCTGCCTGCACTGAGCACAAAGAAATTTCCTTAGAACTTTAAGAGGAAAATGACATTTCCCCTGGGTTGTCCTTGAGTGAACAGCTGCAGACTTCAGATTTTTAAGATAACTCACGCAGCAGCACATGTGAGGAAACAGGTCCTGCCCTCACTTAAAAGTTCAAAGACTATGGTAGAAAAATGTGCCCATAACAAGTGGCTTCTGAAGAGGCTGAACCTGTACCAAGTTGACAAGGTTAAAGGTTGGCAAATATTAGGAGGTTAGGGTGAAAAGACTCAATAAAGACCTCTCATAAAAGTTGGCCAAAAGAGAGATGATCTAGATAAGGTCAAAGAACAGAAGAGTTGATCAGCAGGAAACACACACAGTGGTCACAAATCAAAGCAGAGAGAGGAATTGCTGAATGAGATGTCAGTTGATTTTTTCTCCCTCAAAACGTTAAAAATGTAGGTATATAAATCAAAATAAAAAGTATTTTTAAAGACATATAACAATTATCTACATGAGTTCAATCTGTATATGATTCCGGATTGGTTTCCTCTAGGAGAAGCCACCAGGGACACTCAGCATCTTTAACCTGGGATCCAGATCTCAGAGCTGCCTTATAAGTGGGGCTCTCTCATCGTTACTTTTCTTTACATACTTGGACAATATAACGACTGAAACATATAAAGTGGACCTAACTCATCAAATTTCACTGTGCCATATAATAACATATTTTTAGTTTCATAAAAGAGTTGTTCATTTTTCACAGCCCTCCAGGGCACGCTAATTACTTCACCATGTTGCTGTAAACTATAATGAAACAAACATATTTTTAATCCTCCTCCCACATTAGAGAAACTAAGCCTTGAAGAGCATTGAGGGAGTCCCAAAATTGTTCTTCAAATAGCCTCTAAATGATCTCTCTAAAAATACAGACCTATCACATCATTGTTAATAATATCTTCTGTCTTCATTTTCCTCGTAAGGATTATGAGAAGTGATCGATCTGAAACCTCCAGTAAAATGCCAGGCACAAGGCAGTGTTCAAGAAATACTGATCCTTCTCCTTCTCTTGAAAGACAATATACAGACCAGGTCAAGTGGAAATCCTACTTGTCACAATACCCAGAAATGATCCAAAAAATGTAACAAATTTATTTTAAAATCACAGCTGAATTTTTAAGGAAGTAAGGAAAAGCAGAAAGAAGGAATCAAAAACAGAATGAGAAATGTGAACTGGTACTGGGAGTGTAATGGGGTGGCAGTGAGGATTTTCTATTGGGGAAAAAAATAAGAACTGTGGTTTAATGGTCACCCAGAGAGAGGAGATGAGGCCTTTGGTTTAGAAGAGCCAAGGAGCAGGATTCCAAACCATATAAAGCTGGGACTCTGAAAGAACTACATGTTCATAGCAAATGTGGCCTAAAAATAAATCTTTATCTTGACACAAAAAGATGACCAAGAAGCTTGGCTCCCTTGTCCTGACTCTCACTTGAAAAAAGTCTCTCTTGATAAAACTAAAAATTAATGTTATGTTAATTAAAAATTCAATAGAGAATACAACAGCGTAATAGACACAGAGGAAGAAACAAATGGAGCCAAGGATAGATTTGACTAAATTATCCAGAATCCAGTACAGACAGATAAGGGAATAAAACATGTGAATAGAGTTTGCGATAAAGAACACAGAATACATTTCTCCAACATCTGTCCAGTAGGAGTTGCTAAAGAAATAGATAGAATGAATGGAGAAAGAATAAATATTTAAGGTGAAAATAAATGAAAATTTTTCAGAATGGAGGAAACGGGGAAATCCATAGATTTGGAAATCACAATGAGTAACAAATAGGTTAGATATAATAAATCTAACTTTAAGCACATAGACAAGTGAATCCAGAACTCAAAGGAAGAGCTTAGAGGCAAAGAGAAAGAAAAGACTAATTACCTACAAAACAATAAAAATTAGGCTACAATAAACTTCTCTGAGTAGGGAGAAGATAGAGCAATAATGTATTTAATGTTCTGAGAAAAAGTAAATAGTAACCCAGAATTCTACACCCCAGTAAATAATCACTTAAGATTGAGTGTGGAATAATGATTTTTAAACACATAGTAACTGAGCACCTCTGCCAACAGATTCTCAAGGAAATATCTTCTAAAAGAAATAACTTCCCAGAGAAAAGGAGAATTGGAACACAGAAAGAAGTAAAGAGATATTTGGAAGAATGGGGAGCAAATGAATTATTAAATGTATAGATTCATTAAAAATTTAACCAGTAATAACTAAAAATAATTGTTTAAAAAATAAGGTAAGTAAAATACTGTGTAGTAAAGATGTTAGAACTAATATCAGCAATGAAAAATTCTGCATGCTTATAGTCAGAGCACAGCTTAAACAATTAACATGAATATTATAATCATCTTAATGGCAATATTTTTGGGTGAAAAATGTAACTGATTCAAGAAGAAAGTGAAACCCTGACTAGTTCTATAACAATTATAGGATTGAATGAATCAGTAGTAAATTCTACACGTTAGACCCACATACCACACAAAGGCCAAATAAAGACTTAAATTCTACAAAAGAATTCAAGGACAAGATTATTCGATCTTATTTTAGTTCTTTCAGAGAATACAAATTAAAGGAATTTTCCTTTATTTATTTCAAAATTTAAGTATAATCTGATACTAACATCAAATAGATTACGAGAAAGAAAAATTATAGGCACATCTTTTAAACCTGAATGAAAAAACACTAAATAAAATAATAGCAAAGCAAATTCAATATATATACAAAATATATAAAAATCAGACTATGTTTCTCAAAGAATACAAGAATGTTTTAACATAAAACATTAAGTTATGCAATTTCTCTCATTAACATATTAAATGTCAAAACTAGCACCTTAAGAGATACAAATATTAGTATAATTCAACACTGATTAATGAAAAATCTTAGCAATTCGGTAAAGAAAGAAGTTTACTTAAAATAAGCCCTACAATAAACATTATATTTAATGGTGAAATATGAGAATTCCACTTTAAATCACTTTTAAAATCCTATTTTAACAAACGACTCTTTGAGGCACAGAAAAAAAGAAAAATATTGTCTCATTATTTAGAGTCATGTGATTATCTGCCTAGAAAATTCAAGAGAAGTGATTGATGGGGTTCAGGACTGGCTATCCCTAAATATCGCACCTTGGTAAATTGAATATTTTAAGCTGAAGGAGTTTGAGAAAATGGCAGAAGCAGGAAGGTCACTCTCCCCGCCCTACCTACTCCCCTAAAATAAGTCATTAAACCCTCAGGTGAGAGACGCCCTTTCTATACCCAGAGGAAGGGAGCATTCTTATTTCTGAAGATAAAGTGATGCCAAATAGAATTAGAACAAACAGATCTTACTAAGTTTCCTCCAGTTTCCTATGCTTACCTCATACTCTTTGACCTATCATATTTCTACACGACTATCCATTCTTTATCAAACCTAGCAGAAAAATACTCAGGTTTAACTGTTTCTTTGGGCCTTCATTTCCTTATGAAGGCTCCTACGTCTGGAAAAACTTTAATTAAATAAATTTATATTCATTTCTCCTGTTAAATTTTGTCAGTTTCATTTCCTGACCCAGCCAAGGACCCTAAGAGGGTCAAGGAAAACTACGCCCCCACCCAGAGAATTGGAATTAATAAAAGATTCCAGAAAATTTGTTACATAAAAGGATATGAAAATCAATTAGTTGCCTGTATACCCACAAGAAATAGTTAGGAAATATGCTTGATTTAAAAAATAAAAGTATGATTGAAAATGGAAGCAAAAGAATAATGTTCTTAGGAGAAATTTTTTAAAGATGTATAAAAATTTTATGAAGAAATTTACAAAACTTTGAGGTATTAAAAAGACTTAAAACACTTGGGCAAATGTCTTTGAGAGGAAGATTCACTATCATAATTATAAAATTTTCCCAGAATAGTTCAATCTATGCATATAATAATTTTAATCAAAATTCCAACAAGTTTTATTTTGGTCTCCATAAGCAGGACCGAATAATTCACATAGAAAGTTAAATGGGCAAGAATAGCTAAGGGATGCTAATGATTAATAAGGGACCCTTGTGCAACCAAATATTTGTTTACTATCATTCTGCAGTAAATAAGACAGCATGGTGCTGACAAAATAATAAACAAAGAGTTTCAGAGTTTGACACTGACTTTTCCATTTATGAAATCTTGGTATAAGACAGGCTTAGCCTAGAAAGTCAGTGGATAAAGTTTGAACTATTCAACAAATGGTCCTGATAACGTTGGTTTTCTACTTGAAAAAGATAATATTGGAATTGAATGGGAACAGAATATATCACCCCAAAATATGACAGCTTGGAATGTGGACTATTTTGAGCTGAAGGCAATCAAGACCCAGTCGACTGAGGAAAAACTTTTACCTCTTCTTTAATTACCTAAAGACTTCAGAGAGGTGAGATCTCACCAAGATGGCGGCATAGGCAGACTCTGAACTCACCTTCTCCCACAAACACAACCAGATTACAACTATTCTTGGAAAAATTACCCTGGAGAGAAAACTGAAAACTGAATAAAGAGAACTTCCACAACAAGGGACAGTCCTGATTGAGGTGGAAGAGGCAGAAATTCCTTCTGGAGTGAAAAAGGCCACCTTCACAAGTGGCAGACCTTCACAGCTGGCCAGGTGGGAACCTCTGTAAGGTATGCAGCCCTCCATGGAGAAGTGAGGACCTTAGTGGGGACCCATTACTGCTGTAAGCATCCTTCAGACTCAGCCCAACTGAGACGAGGGACCTACTAATTGGCTTTGCTGGTTAGCAGCAGGGAACATGCCCAGAAAAGCTATCTGACAAAAGGCAAAAAAACTCAGGTCTTAAAGGGCCCAAATTCACCTGTCTCAAAGAGCAACCTAAAATCAACAGAAAGAAAGCTGCACAGTCCATTGGTGAAAAGAGACTCACCTGGTAGGCTCTGGGTGAATCTTGGTGGGAAGCGAGACCTCTCCAGAGACTGAGACATTGCTGGTAGCCATTGTTGTGAACTAGTACAGGTATGCTGACACAGGTGCTGGCAGAAGCCATTGAAGTTCTTTCCCTGGCTTGTTAGCCCAGGGATCTGCCAGACCCACTAGAGTGCAGATTTAATCCAGTTCAGCCAGGACAGGCAGCCAGCCCTAGAGACCAGCACCACCCAATGGCAAGGCTTCAGGCTACTTGTTGGCCTGCATAGACTCAGTGCCTTGATCCTCTACAGGCAGATGAGTGTGTCTGTCTCTGTGGGGCAGGGCCTGTGTGAGGACCAGGTGAACTGTGGGGGGCATTGGTGGAGAGGTGGGGGCCTCTGCAGTGGGGTGACTGGGTACACTCCAGGAGGTCAGGATGTGTGCACAGACCAGGGCTGTGTTGACAGTGTGTGTGGACCTGTGGGGGGTGGGGCTTATCAGTCATGGAAGATCTGTGCTTTACAAAGAGCCACAAAGAGGATTTGCCACACCTTCCAAAGCCTGAAACAATTGGGCGCTCCCATGCCTAGGGCAAGCCCCACTCAGCTGCAATCCTAAGAGAGCTGACAACAGTCTTGCAGGCCTGAGGCCTATAGCAACTGTAAGCCTCTGAGCCTAGCAATAAGCTACACTGGGTACCTACCAAATTATCAGGAAAACTGAAACAGGAGTGTGCTATTAGATCTTGTAGCCGACAGTGCTGGGGCACCCCAAACCTGATTTACAAATAGCCTTCCAGGGAGAGAAAGACTAAACTCCCTGGATACCTGCAGTAAGAGCAACCCTGCCACAGCAGGACACAAGTAGCCCACACAGGGGTCACTCCTGGATCATTTAGACTGGTAATGAGAGGGAAGCACACTGCTGGGCCTCAAAAGGCATCTCTTATATAAGGCTACTTCTCCAAGATCAGGAGACATAGCTGACTCACCTAATACATAGATGTAAGCACAGAGAAAGAGACATAATGAGGAGTCAAAGGAATATGTTCCAAGTAAGGGAATAAGACAAAACCCCAGAAAATGAATTAAATGAAACAGAAATAGTCAATATACCTGAAAAAGACTTTAAACAAAAGCATCTAAGGATACTCACTGATATTGGGAGAAGACAGGATGAACACAGTGAGAATGTCAACAAAGAATTGGAAAATATAAAAATGAACCAATCAGAAATGAAGAATACAATAGTGGAAATGAAAAATTCACTAGAGGGACTAAACAGCAGAGGAGATGATACAGAAGAATGGATCAGAGAGCTGGAAAAAAGACTAGAGGGAATCATCCAAACTGAACAGATAAAAGAAAAAAGAGTTAGACAGAATGAGAACACTCTAAGGGAACTCTGGGACAATATCAAGCACACTAACATTCATATTATATGTGTCCCAGAGGGAGAAGAGAGAGACAGAGGACCAGAAAATCTATTTGAAGAAAAAATAGCTGAAAACTTTCCTAACCTAAGGAAGGAAACAGACATCCAAGTACAGGAAGCACAGAGAGCACCAAATATGATCACCAACACGCCCACACTGAGACACATTATAATTAAAATGTCCAAAATTAAAGGTAAAGAGAAAATCCTAAAAGCGGCAAGAGAAAGGAAACAAGCAACATATAAAGGAATGCCCATAAGGCTATTGGTGGACTTCTCAGCCAAAACCCTACAGGCTAGAAGAGAATGCATGACATATTTAAAGTGCTGAAAGGAAAAACCCTACAGCCAAGAATACTCAATCCAGCAAAGCTATCATTCAAAATGGAAGGAGAGATAAAGAGCTTCTCAGAGAGCAAAAATTAAAGAAGTTTATCACCAAGAAACCAGTTCTACAAGAAATGCTGAAGGGATCTGTTTAAGTGGGAAAGAGAAGAACACAAACAGGGATAAGAAAATTATCAAAAAAAAAATAGGCAATAAAATCACTGGTAAAGGCAATAATACAGTGAAGGAAGCAGATCAACCACCTATGAAGATAATATGTAGGTTAAAAGACAAAAGTACTAAAATTACCTATTTCAATGAGAAGAGGGTAATGGATAGATACACACAAAACAAGAGGTTAGATATGATTTCAAAACATAAAGTGTGGGAGGAGGGGAGTAAAAGAGTAGAGCTTTTAGAAAGAGGTCAAGCTAAAGAAACTATCAACTCAATATAGATTGGTATATACATAAAACATTATATAGGAACCTCATGGTAATCACAAACCAGAAAACTATAAGTAAACAAATAAATAAGAGGAAAGAAATCAAACATATTATTAAAGAAAGCTATCAAGCCACAAGGGAAGAGAGCAAGAGAAGAAGAAAGAAACAAAGAAATACTAAAACACTCAGACAGAAAAAAGTAACAAAATGGCAATAAATACGTTTCTATCAATAGTTACTTTAAATGTCAATGGCTAAATGCCAATCAAAAGACATAGGGTGGCTGATTAGATAAAAAAACAAGACCCATATATATGCTGCATACAAGAGACACACTTCAGACCTAAAGACACTCACAAACTGAGAGTGAAAGGATGGAAAAAGATGCTCCATGCAAGTGGCAAAAAAAAGAAAGTGGGGATAGCAATACTTATATCAGACAAAATAGACTTAAAAACAAAAACTGTAACAACAGACAAATAAGGGCACTACATAATGATAAAGGGAACAAGCCAACAAGAAGATATAACACTTGTAAATATCTATGCACCCAACATAGGAGTGCCTAAATATATAAAGCAATTATTAACAGACATAAAAGGAGAAACAGATAGTAACACAATAATAGTAGAGGACTTTAACACTCGACTTACACCAGTGGATAGATCATCCAAATAGAAGATCAATAAGGAAACACTCGCCTTAAAGGACACATTAGATCAGACGAACTTAGTAGATATATACAGAACATTCCATCCGAAAAACCACAGAATACACTTTCTTTTCAAATGCACATGGAATATTCTCAAGGATTGATCATATATTAAGCCACAAGACAGGTCTCAATAAATTTAAGAAGATCAAAATAATACCAAGCATCTTTTCTGACCACAAAGGTAAGAAACTAGAAATCAACTACAGGAAGAAAATCAGAAAAGCGACAAAAATGTGATGATTAAATAACATGCTACAGAACAATGACTGGGTCAATGAAGGAGTCAAAGGAGAAATAAAAAAATTCCTGGAGACAAATGAAAATGAAATACGACATACCAAAATCTATGGGATACAGCAAAAGTGATTCTACAAGGGCAATTGATAGCAATTCAGGCCTACTTCAACAAACAAGAAAAACCTCAAATAAACAATCTAACAGTGAACCTAAAGGAAGTGGAAAAAGAAGAACAAACAAGGCCCAAAAATCAGTAGAAATAAGGTAATAATAAAAATCAGAGCAGAAATAAATGAATTGGAGACTAAAAAAAAAAATAGAAAAAATTTAATGAAACCAAGAGCTGGTTATTTGAAAAGATAAACAAAATTGACAGACGTTTAGCTAGACTCACCAAGAAAAAAAGAGAGAAGGCTCAAATAAATAAAATCAGGAATGAAAGAGGAGAAATTAAAATGGACACCTCAGAAATACAAAAAATTATAAGAGAATACTATGAACAGCTATAGGCCAACAAGTTGGATAATCTAGAAGAAATGGATAAATTCTTAGAGTCATACAACCTCCCAAAACTGGATCAAGAAGAAGTACAGAATTTGAATAGACCAATCACCAGTAAGGAGAACAAAACAGTAATCAAACACCTCCCCAAAAATAAATATCCAGGACCAGATGGCTTCCCTGGTGAGTTCTACCAATCATTCAAAGAAGACTTAACACCTGTCCTTCTCAAACTCTTCCAAAAACTTGAAGTGGAGGGGAGGCTCCCTAACTCATACTACAAAGCCAACGTTATCCTGATACCAAAACCAGACAAGCACAACATAAAAAAAGAAAATTATAGGCCAATATCACTGATGAACATTGATGCAAAAATCATCAACAAAATACTAGCAAATTGAAAACAACAATACATTAAAAAGATCATACATCATGATCAAGTGAGTTTTATTCCAGGGATGCAGGGATGATTCAACATCTGCAAATCTATCAACGTGATACACCATATTAACAAAATGAAGAATAAAAATCACACGATCATCTCAATAGATGCAGAGAAAGCATTTCACAAGATACAGCATCCATTTATGATGAAAACCTAAATAAAATGAGTATAGAAGGAAATTCCTCAACATAATAAAGGCCATATATGACAAAACCACAGCTTATATTTTGCTCAATGGAGAAAAACTGAAAGCTATCCCTCTAAGAACAGGAACCAGACAAGGATGCCCACTCTCACCACTCGTTTAACATAGCATTGGAAGTCCCAGCCAGAGCAATCAGGCAAGAGAAAGAAAGAAAAGGGATCCAAACTGGAACAGAAGAAGTGAAACTGTTACTCTTTGCAAACGACATAATTTTATACATAGAAAACCCTAAAGAATCCACTAAAAAACTTTTAGAAGTAATTAATGAATAAGTCAAGTTGCAGGATACAAAATCAACATGCAAGAATCGGTTGTGTTTCTGTACACTAAAAACGAAGTAGCAGAAAGAGAAATTTAGAATACAATCCTATTTACAATTGCAAGAAAAAGAATGAAATACCTAGGAATAAACTTAACCACAGAGGTAAAAGATCTGTATACTGAAAACTATAACACATTGTTGAAAGAAATAGAAGAAGTCATAAAGAAATGGAAAGATATTCTGTGCTCTTGGATTGGAAGAATTAGCATAGTTAAAATGTCCATATTTCCTAAAGCAGTCTATAGATTCAGTGTAATCCCAATCAAACTTTGAAGAAAATTTTTTACAGATATAGAACAAAGAATCCTAAAATTTATATGGAACAACAGAAGATGCCAACGAGCCAAAGCAATCCTGAGGAAAAAGAACAAAGCCGGAGGCATCACACTCCCTGATTTCAAAATATGCTACAAACTCATAGTAACCAAAACAGCATGGTAGTAGCACAAAAACAGACACACAGATTGATGAAACAGAATTAAGAGCCCAGAAATAAACCCACACATTTATGGACAGCTAATTTTTTGACAAGGGAGCCAAGAGCATACAATGGAGAAAGGAGAGTCTCTTCAAAAATTGGTTTTCGGAAAACTGGACAGCCACATGTGAAAGCATGAAAGTAGACCATTCCCTTACACCATGCCAAAAAATCAACTCAAAATGAATTAAAGACTTGAATGTAAGATCTGAAGCCATGAAACTTCTAGAAGAAAACATAGGCAGCACACTCTTTGACATTGGTCTTAGCAGCATATTTTCAAGTACCATGTCTGTCAGCACAAGGGAAACAAAAGAAAAAATAAACAAATGGGACTACATCAAACTAAAAAGCTTCTGCACAGCAAAGGAAACCATCAACAGAACAGAAGGACAACCTCACAATTGGGAGACGATATTTGCAAACCATATATCGGATAAGGGGTTAATATCCAAAATATACAAAGAACTCATACATCTCTAAAAACCAACAACCCAGTTAGAAAATGGGCAAAAGATCTGAACAGAGATTTCTCCAAAGAAGATATACCAATGGCCAACAGGCACATGAAAACATGTTCAACATCATTAATTATCAGGAAATGCAAATCAAAACTACAATGAGGCATCACCTCACTCTTTTTTTTTTTAAAGATTTTATTTTTTCCTTTTTCTCCCCAAAGCCCCCGAGTACATAGTTGTATATTCTTTGTTGTGGGTCCTTCTAGTTGTGGCATGTGGGACGCTGCCTCAGCGTGGTTTGATGAGCAGTGTCATGTCCGCGCCCAGGATTCGAACCAACGAAACACTGGGCCGCCTGCAGCGGAGCGCGCGAACTTAACCGCTCGGCCACGGGGCCAGCCCCAAGGTATCACCTCACTCTTGTCAGAATGGCTATAATTAACAAGACAGGAAACAACAAGTGTTGGAGAGGATGTGAAGAGAAGGGAACCCTATACACTGCTGGTGGGAGTGTAAACTGATGCAGCCACTATGGAAAACAGTACAGAGTTTCCTCAGAAAATTAAGAATAGATCTACCATATGATCCAGCTATTCCACTGCTGGGTATTTATCCAAAGAACTTGAAAACACAAAGGCATAAAGATACAGGTACCCCTATGTTTGCTGCAGCCTTATTCACAATAGCCAAGACTTGGAAGCAACCTGGGTGCCCATCAAGGGATGAATGGATAAAGAAGATGAGGTATATATACACAATGAAATACTACTCAGCCATAAGAAATGATGAAATCTGGCCATTTGTGACAACATGGATTGACCTTGAGGGTATTATTCTAAATGAAATAAGTCAGAGGGAGAAAGTCAAATACCATATGTTCTCACTCATAAGTAGAAGATAAAAACAACGACAAACAAACCCATAGCAACAGAGATTGGATTGGTGGTTACCAGAGGGAAAGGGAGAAGGGGGGATGGTGAAAGAGGTGATTAGGTGCACATGTGGTGACGGATTATAATTAGTCTTTGGGTGGTGAACATGATGTAATCTACACAGAATTTGAAATATGTTATGATGTACATCTGAAAGTTATATAATGTTATAATCCAGTGTTACTGCAATAATAAAAAACAAATTTTTAAATAAAATAAAATGAAAGATGAAAGAAAAAATTCAGAGAGTTGTCCTGTACCAGAAAGAAAGCTATTATCAGACATAATTTTTTTATCTGAAAGACTTACCCACATGGCAGGACAACCATCTTATCACCAAACATCTGTTCTTCTTAACTTCCTATGAATTACCCTTGTCCAGTTTGAAGCCCCAGGCCCCTATTTCACTGCTTAGCTCAGGCTGGCACATGAGCTTCAATTGCCTGACTGCCTTTGAATCTTATATCTTTGGAGATCCTGTACATACAAAATTAAATTTGATTTTTTCCTGTTAATCTGTCTTATGTCAATTTAATTTTTAGACCAGCTAAAGAAGCCAGAAAGGAAGAAGGGAGAATTTTTCTGCCCCCATAGGTTCATATCTCATCTCATTCTTATTTAAAGATATATCAGATTAATTAAAGATTTATACATGAAAATCAAAAATTTTGGAAGAAAATATATGAAGACATATTTATGACTTGAGTGTAGGGGAGAATTTCTTAAAACAAGATGTAAAAAGGCCAAATTATAAATAAAATGATTGATAAATATGCCTACATCAAATTATTTTGAAAAAAAGATAAACTTCAGAAACAAGTTACAGATTTGTTAAAGTTACATTTACAAACATACATGCATATCTGATGAAATGCAACATACACATGTGATGAAATACTAGTCTTCAGCCTAGAAATCAATATCTAAGAGAGAGAGAAAAAAAGAAAAGAAATATAAATAAAGGATATTAATAGGCATTTCTCAAAAGAGGAATGCCAAATGGCCAATAAACATATGAAAAGAGGTTCAGTCTCATTAGTAATCAGAAAAATGCAATTTTAAATCAAAATGAGGTACAATTTGCCACCTTTCAAGTGGAAAACATCCTAAAGCACGAAATACCATGGTTATGAGGATGCCAAACACTTGCCGACTCTCATACACTATTTAAGGGAGTGTAAATCGGTCAAACTACCTTATAGAAAAACCCTTTTGCAGCATCTAGTAAAGGTAAAGAGGCGTATCCTCCATATTCTAGCAATTCCTCTTATGTATCTATCCCAGAGAAATTCTTACATGTAAATTCAGGAAGAAATATACAAGAATGCTTACTGAAGCATTATACTTAGCCAAAAAGAAGAGAGGAGTACAGAACAATTTACATCAAAAGAGAAGTGGATACATAATTTGAGGTATAGTCATACATTGTAAGCATATTACAGTTAAAAAGAACGAAAATATGCATGGATGTGGACAAATCAATATATCTATATTAAAAATCAAATAACATTGATCAAAAATGGGGGGTATTTATAGTATGAGATATACAGCATAATACAAATATATTTCAAAATCACAAAATAATTCTACATATCGTTTATGCATACATGTAAATGAAATTGCACAGGAATAAAAGCTAGAAACTTCAGAATGATGGTATTCCTGCACAGGAGCCGAGGGCAAGGAAAAGGTGGAAAATTTCAACTCTTTTCCACTGTTCCTTCCCTTCTTCTAAAGAATCTGAAGTAAACACAGCAAAATGCTATATGTGTGTGGTGGGGCCTTTGAGCGTCTATTATACTATTCCCCAGCTTTTTATGTTGAAATATTATTTCAGTGTTGAAGTTTAGTAACAACAATAATAATAAATGCTGCATTCCTGAAGTTTTTAATATATTAAAATCTTAAGGTTGAAGATATTGGTTTGATATTTAATAAAAAGGCTATAAAATTCTGAACTCCTCTCTTTATTCAAACAATGGGAATTCTATGGTTAGCTGGTTACAAGTTGTAAAAAGCCATGATATTCATATGCATTCCAGAATTATGAGACATATCAAACCTCTGATGTCAGCTGAACTAAATATATTTTAACATTTGCTTACTTTAAAGATGCAAAGTCTCTTCTGTGGTTTCTTGTGGGCTATTTTCATTTTGAATTGTACCAATTGGCTTTCTTGAGGAAAAAAATCAGGGGACAAAAAAAGCATCTAGGGACATGAGAAACTCGAATATTTGGCTACATATTCCCCTAGCAAAGTGAAGATGTATCTAATTAGAAGGAAGAATCAAGTGAGTTATTTGACATACTATAATCAATTCAACCAACTGGGATATATATATATTGTATATATTAACATTTCAGTAGGTTCCTTGTCCTCACATACAGACAACTTATTCAATTCAGGAAATATCTATGGGATAGAGAATTTCAAGATTAAACTAGTGGATCAAACATTCACAACTAATTTTACTCCAATCCCAAACTCACTAAAATAACTATAAAGACATTCTTTTATTTTTATTTTATTTATTTTATTTTTTAATGAAATAAATAACCTGAGCTAACACATGTTGCCAATCTTCTTTTTTGTTTCTTCTTCTTCTCCCCTAAGCCCCCCAGTACATAGTTGTATATTCTAGTTGTAGGTCCTTCTGGCTGTGCTATGTGGGTCACTGCCTCAGCATGGCCTGATGAGTGGTGCCATGTCCAAGCCCAGGATCTGTACTGGGGAAACGACAGGTAGCCAAAGCAGAGTGTGATGAACTTAGCCACTTTGCCACAGGACTGGCCCCTATTTTTTTAATTTTTAATTTAATTTAAATTTTTTTATTGCAATAACATTGGTTTATAACACCATATAAATTTCAAGTGGACATGGTTATATTTCGATTTCTGTGTAGATTGCATCATGTTGACCAACCAAAGACTAATTGCAATCCATTACCACACACATAAAGATGTTCTTTTAAAAATGCACAAACCTATGAGGAGAGGGAGAAGAGGAAAGGAAACAGTACCAAGAAAATTTTGGAATTTGAAAAAAGGTAAAGGAATGACAGCTAACTTAGCAGACGCAAAGAAGCTTAATCCTAAATCAGTGGTGGAGAAAGCTGAGAACCAATCCAGTTTACAACATAAAATCTTCAAAAGGCTCAGGAATGAAGCAGAAGGCTAAAAAAAAAAAGATAGGTTAAAAGATATTTGTGAAACAGATTCCTACACAATATTTCATTTACTTTATGAACTCTCCCTGGCAGATGACTGGAGGTTTATCCTCTGAAGATGATAAAAGAGGAGATTTGATATGGGGTCAAAGGGTTCAGATGTATCTATGGGTACAATACTAAAAAGAAGGGATTAAGTTGTAAATATTCTGACTGTTGAATGTTGAGGTCCCAATTCTCTTCCTTGATTCAGACTCCAGAATGTTGCAGAATTTTATATGACATGCAGAAGATTAGAGAAATCTGACCAACCCAAGAAGACCTAAAGTTTTTAGCATTGTGGTATCAAAAAAATGGCCCAAGTGATTGCCTTATGCTAAAACTACCATTAATCTTGCCAAATAGATATGAGTAGATTTTATATCCATTACACAAGAAAAAGGTGCTAAAAAGTTGAACATCCAGAAAACAGAAAAACCTCTTAGAAATTAAAAGTGCTGAGATCTCATCAAGATGGTGCTGTGAGCAGACGTTGAACTCACCTCCTCCCATGAACACAAGCAGGTTACAACAATTTTGGGAAGAATCACCCTGGATTGAAAACTGAAAACTTGATAAAAAGAACACCCACGACAAGGGACAGTCCTGACGAAAGCAGAAGAGGCAGTAACTCTGGTAGGAGAGGAAAAAAGCCACCTTTGGGAGCAGTGGAGCTTCTCAGCTGGCCAGGCAGGAGCCACCCTAAGGTATGAGCCCTCCCTGGAGGAGTGAGGTCTGGAGCGGGGGCAATACTGCTATAACCATCCTTCGGACTCAGCCCAACTGAGAGGGGGGTCTTACTGTCTGGCTTTTCTGGCTATTAACTGCAGCAAGGACACCCCAGAAAAACTATCAGCCGAAAGCCGAAAAGATCCGGGTCTTAAAGGGCCCACGCACAAACTCACTCATTGCAGCAACCTAAAATCACCAGAGAGAAGGCTGACTGTCCTTTGGTGAAACAAGACTCAACTGGTGGGCTCTGGGGGCATCTTGGTGAGAGGAGGATCCTCTCTGGAGACTGAGACATTGGTGGGGGCCATTGTTCTGAGTTGGTCCAGGCGTCTGATATGGACACCGGTGGGGGCCATTGAGGTGCATCCCTTGGGCTTTTAGGCCAGGGGTCTGCCACACCCACTAGAGCACAGATTTAATCCAGTTCAGCCAGGGCAGGCAACCCGCCTTAGGGACTGGCCCCACCTAATAGCATGCCCTCAGGCTACTTTTCAGCCTGCGTTGACTGAGTGCCTTGATCCTCTATAGGCAGGGAAGGGTGTCCGCCTCTGTGGGGCAGGGCTTGTGTGAGGACCAAGTGAACTGTGGGGGGCATTGTGGCAGAGATGGGGGCCTCTGCAGTGTGGCATTGGGGTACACTCCAGGGGGTTGAGAAGTGTGCATGGACCAGGACTGTGTTGACAGTGTATGTGGTCCAGTGGGGGGTGAGGCTTATCAGTGGCAGAAGACTTGTCCTTCACAAATAGCCATAAAAAGGATCAGCCCCACCTTCCAAAGCCTGAAACAACTGAGTGCCTCCATGCCAAGGGCTAGCCCCACTCAGCTGCACTCCTAAGAGAACTGACAACAGCTTGTTGGCCTCAGGCCTATCACAACCATACGCCCCTGAGCCTACCACCAGCTACACTGGGTCCCAACCCAATTAAGAGGACAATTGCAATAAAAGTGTGCTAATAGACTTTGTAGCCAACAGTGCTGAGGCCCCTCCAAACCGGATTTACAAACAGCTGGCCAGGGAAGGAAAGATTAGACTCCCCAGGTACCTGCAGTGGGAGCAGCCCTGCCACAGCAGAAGAACACAAGTAGCTCACAAAGGGGTCACTCCTGGTTCTTATGGTCTGGTGACGAGAGGGAAGCACACTGCTGGGCCTCATAAGGCATCTCATACATAAGGCCACTTCTCCAAGATCAGGAGACATAGCTGACTCACCTAGTACAAAGAAAATAGCACAGAGAAAGCGGCATAATGAGGAGGCAAAGGAATACTTTCCAAGCAAGGGAACGCTACAAAACACCAGAAAAAGAACTAAGTGAAACAGAAACTAGCGACCTCCTTGACAAAGAATTCAAACAAAATATAATGAGGATGCTCACAGATATGTGGAGAAGAATGGATGAACACAGTGAGCACATCAGCAAAGAACTGGAAGATATAAAAAAGAACCAATCAGAAATGAAGACTACAATACTCGAAATGAGAAATTCACTAGAGGGACTCAATAGCAGAGTAGAGGAAGCAGAAGAATGGATCAGCAAGCTAGATGAAAGATTAGAGGAAATCACCCAAGCAGAACAGAAAAGAGAAAAAAGAATTAGACAGAATGAGAACAGTTTAAGGAAACTCTGGGACAATATCAAGTGTGCTAACATTTGGATTATAGGGGTCCCAGATGGAGAAGAGAGAGACAAAGGGGCAGAAAATTTATTTGTCGAAATAATAGAGGAAAACTTTCCTCACCTGAGGAAGGAAACAGGCATCCAAGTTCAGGAAGCATAGAGAGCTCCAAACAAGAGAAGCCCAAAGAGGCCCACACCAAGACATATTATAATCAAAATGTCTAAAATTAAAGACAAAGAGAGAATCCTAAAAGCAGCAAGAGAAAGGCCACAAGTGACATATGAAGGGAAACCCATCAGGCTGTCAGCAGACTTCTCAGTCGAGACCCTACAGGCGAGAAGAGAATGGCACGACATATTTGAAGTGCTAAAAGGAAAAAACCTACAACCAAGAATACTCTATCCATCAAGGCTGTCATTCAGAATGGAAGGAGAGATAAAGAGCTTCCCAGATAAGCAAAAATTAAAGGAGTTTATCACTAAGAAACCAGTTCTACAAGAAATGCTGAAGGGACTTATTTAAGTGGGAAAGCAATGACCACAAATAGAGATAAAAGAAAAAAAATTATCAAAAAAACCCAAAACAACAACAAGAAAAAACAGGCAATAAAATCACTTGTAAGGTAAAAGTATATTAAAGGCAGCAGATCAACTACCTGTGAAGATAATATGAAGGTTAAAAGACAAATGTACTAAAATAACCTATTTCAATGATAAGAGGGTAATGGATAAACAGACACTACACAAAAGACTATATATGATGTGAAAAACATGTAATGTGGGAGGAGGGGAGTGAAAAAGTAAAGCTTTTACAAAGAGGTCAAGCTAAAGAGTCTATCTACTCAATATAGACTGTTATATGCATAGTATATTAAATAGGATCCTCATGGTAACCACAAACCAGAAACCTATAACAAGTAGGAAAAAAAGTAAGACAAAAGAAATCAAACATATTACTAAAGATAGCCATCAAACCACACGTGAAGAGAGCAAGAGAAAAAGAAAGGAACTGAGAAGAACTACTAAAACACCCAAAAAAGAGGAAAAGTGACAAAATGGCAATAAATACATATTTATCAATAGCTACTTCAAATGTCAATGGACTAAATGCTCCAATCAAATGCCATAAGGTGGCCAACTGGATGAAAAAACAAGATCCATGTATATGCTGCATACAAGAGACACACTTCAGACCTACAGACACTCACAAACTGAAAGTGAAAGGATGGAAAAAGACGTTCCATGCAAATGGGAAAGAAAAGAAAGCGGGGGTAGCAATACTTATATCAGACAAAATAGACTTTAAATCAAAAACTGTACTGAGACAAAGACGGGCACTACATAATGATAAAGGGAACAATCCAACAAGAAAATATAACACTTGTAAATATCTAGGCACCCAACATAGGAGCACCTAAATATATAAAGCAATTATTAACAGACGTAAGAGGAGAAATAGACAGTAACACAATAATATTAGGGGACTTTAACACTCGACTTACTCCAATGGATAGATCATCCAAACAGAAGATCAATAAGGAAACACTTGCCTTAAAGGACACAATAGACCAGATGGACTTAGTAGATATATACAGAACATTCCATGCAAAAACCACAGAATACACATTCTTTTCAAATGCCCATCGAGCATTCTCCAGGATTGATCACATATTAGGCCACAAAACAAGTCTCAATAAATTTAAGAAGATCGAAATAATACCATGCATCTTTTCTGACCACAAAGGTATGAAACTGGAAATCAACTACAGAAAGAAAACCAGAAAAGCCGTAAAAATGTGGAGATTGAACAAAATGCTACTGAACAATGATTGGGTCAATGAAGAAATCAAAGAAGAAATAAAAAAATTCCTGGAGACAAATGAAAATGAAAACACGACATGCCAAAATCTGTGGCATACAGCAAAAGCTGTTCTACAAGGGAAGTTTATAGCAATTCAGGCCTACATCAACAAAGAATAAAAATCCCAAATAGACATTCTAAAAGTGCACCTAAAGGTACTGGAAAAAGAACAACAAACAAAGCCCCAAATCAGCAGAACGAAGGAAATAATAAAAATCAGAGCAGAAATAAACGAAATAGAGACTAAAAAAACAATAGAAAAAATTAATGAAACCAAGAGCTGGTTCTTCGAAAAGATAAACAAAATTGACAAACCCTTAGCTAGACTCACCAAGAAAAAAAGAGAGAAGCCTCAAATAAATAAAATCAGAAACAAAAGAGGAGAGATTACAACGGACACCTCAGAAATACAAAAGATAATAAGAGAATACTATGAAAAGCTATATGCCAACAAATTGGATAATCCAGAAGAAATGGATAAAGTCTTAGAAACATACAACCTTCCAAAACTGGACCAAGAAGAGGTAGAAAATGTGAATAGACTGATCACCAGTAAGGAGATTGAAACAGCAATTAAAAATCTCCCAAAAAATAAAAGTCCAGGACCAGATGGCTTCCCTGGTGAATTCTACCAAACATTCAAAGAAGACTTAATACCTATCCTTCTCAAACTCTTCCAAAAAATTGAAGAGGAGGGGAGGCTTCCTAACTCCTTCTACGAAGCAAACATTATCCCGATACCAAAACCAGAGAAGGACAACACAAAAAAAGAAAATTACAGGCCAATATCACTGATGAACATTGATGCAAAAATCCTCAACAAAATACTAGCAAATTGAATACAACAATACATTAAAAAGATCATACATCATGATCAAGTGGGTTTCATTCCGGGGATGCAGGGATGGTTCAACATCTGCAAATCTATCAATGTGATACACCACATTAACAAAATGGAGAATAAAAATCACATGATCATCTCAATAGATGCAGAGAAAGCATTTGACAAGATACAGCATCCATTTATGATAAAAACTCTAAATAAAATGAGTATAAAAGGAAAATACCTCAACATAATAAAGCCCATATATGACAAACCCACAGCAAATATCACTCTCAATGGAGAAAAACTGAAAGCTATCCCTCTAAGAACAGGAACCAGACAAGGATGCCCACTGTCACCACTCATTTAACATAGTATTGGAAGTTCTAGCCAGAGCAATCAGGCAAGAAAAAGAAATAAAAGGGATCCACATTGGAAAAGAAGAAGTGAAACTGTCACTCTTTGCAGACGACATGATTTTATATCTAGAAAACCCTAAAAGAGTCCACTAAAAACTTTTAGAATTAATAAAGGAATACAATCAAGTTGCGGGATACAAAATCAATGTACAAAAATTGGTTGCATTTCTATACACTAACAACGATGTAGCAGAAAGAGAAATTAAGAATACAATCCCATTTACAGTTGCAACAAAAATGATAAAATACCTAGGAATATACTTAACAAAAGAGGTGAAAGACCTGTACCCTGAAAACTATAAGACATTGTTGAAAGAAATCGAAGAAGACACAAAGAAATGGAAAGATCTTCCGTGCTCTTGGATTGGAAGAATTAACATTGTTAAAATGTCCATACTTCCTAAAGCAATCTGTAGATTCAACACAATCCCTATCAAAGTTCCAACAACATTTTTTACAGAAATAGAACAAAGAATCCTAAAATTTATATGGAACAACAAAAGACCCCGAATAGCAAAAAGGATTCCTGAGAAAAAAGAACAAAGCTGGAGGCGTCACTCTCCCCGATTTCAAATTACACTACAAAGCCATAGTAACCAAAACAGCATGGTACTGGCACAAAAACAGACATACAGATCAATGGAACAAAATTGAGAGCCCAGAAGTAAACCCACACATTTATGGACAGCTAATATTCGACAAGGGAGCCAAGAGCATACAATGGAGAAAGGAGAGTCTCTTCAATAAACGGTGTTGGGAAAACTGGACAGCCACATGCAAAAGAATGAAAGTAGACCATTCCCTTACACCATGCACAAAAATCAACTCAAAATGTACTAAAGACTTGAACGTAAGACCCGAAACCATGAGACTTCTAGAAGAAAACATAGGCAGTACGCTCTATAACATTGGTCTGAGCAGCATATTTTCAAGTCCCATGTCTGACTGGGCAAGGGAAACAAAAGAAAAAATGAACCATTGGGACTACATCAAACTAAAAAGCTTCTGCACAGCAAAGGAAACCATCAACAGAACAGAAGGACAACCTAACAATTGGGAGAAGATATTTGCAAACCACATATCAGATAAGGGGTTAATATCCAAAATATACAAAAAACTCATACAGCTCAACAACAAAAAAACCAACAATCCAATTAGAAAATGGGCAAAAGATCTGAACAGAGATTTCTCCAAAGAAGATATACAGATGGCCAACAGGCATATGAAAAGATGCTCAACATCATTAGCTATCAGGGAAATGCAAATCAAAACTACAATGAGGTATCACCTCACTCCGGTCAGAATGGCTATAATTAACAAGACAGGAAACAACAAATGTTGGAGAGGGTGTGGAGAGAAGGGAACCCTTGTTCACTGCTGGTGGCAGTGCAAACTCGTGCAGCCACTATGGAAAGCAGTTTGGAGTATCCTCAGAAAATTAAAGATAGATCTACCATATGATCCAGCTATTCCACTGCTGGGTATTTATCCAAAGAACTTGAAAACACAAAGGCATAAAGATACTTGCACCTCTATGTTCATTGTGGCATTATACACAATAGCCAAGACTTGGAAGCAACCTAGATGCCCATCAAGGGACGAATGGATAAAGAAGATGTGGTATTTATACACGATGGACTACTACTCAGCCATAAGAAATGACGAAATCCGGCCATTTGTGACAACATGGATGGACCGTGATGGTATTATGCTGAGTGAAATAAGTCAGAGGGAGAAAGTCAAATACCATTTGACCTCACTCATAAGTAGAAGATAAAAACAAAAAAAAAAAAAGAAAAAACACATAGCATTGGAGATTGGACTGGTGGTTACCATTGGGGAAGGCGGGAGGGGGAGGGCAAAAGGGGTGGTTAGGGTCACATGTGAGGGGATGCACTGTAATTAGTGCTCGGGTGGTGAACATGATGTAATGTATACAGAATTCGAAATATGATGCACATCCGAAAAAAAAAAATTAAAAAAAAGAAATTAAAAGTATTACCCACAATAATGCTCATTTTAAGACAAAAATTACAATTGAGCAGTATTCCCAGAAATGAGTAAAAAAATTTAAGAAATGGGCAAGAGGAGTGTGATAGATTAAATAAGGCTGCCAACATTTGGGGTACTCTTCTCATGGAAAATGCAGTCTAATTTCCCTCCTCTTGAATCTGGCCTGGAAGTAGTGACTGTTTCGACAAATAAAATATGACAGAAGTGGCATGAGAAGAAGAAATTAACAGAGCTCACTTATGTTATATTAACTTCCTTTACCAATGGTGTGTACATGGTCTAATGTCTGGGACTGCTGGGTGCTTGAATTAACATTATTTGCTAAGAGGAGGAGAATTTATACATTGAAAGCTCTTAGCAGGATGTTCTCTAACTAAAGGATCATTTAGATTAAAAAAAAAAAAAAGCCCAACATCAATGTCTATGAGATATGGTTTCTTGGAAAATGTCACATAAACCATACAACTCTAAGATATAAACTGGCTAAAACTGTCAAAAGGAACCATTTCAACACTCTGAAAATCAATCAAAAGTAAGCAACAAACCAAGAATATATTTGTGAAAACTGAATTTCAGATAAGAACAGCAGGAACCTGCTGTGTTCTTGCCCAAGACTGCTCCCATGTAGACACTGCGTCTTTTATTCTGCATTAGAAGTCCATTTCTGATGCAGGAGAGAATGGTTTGGAGGAGGACCCTTAATGCCCCAGACCTCTCACTACGTTATATGAGTCTCTCAATTGCCTATATCCTTGAGATGATTGGCAAAGCTTGATATTGGGTAAAATGTTTGATTTATGTGAGTCTCATTTGACAACTTGATCCTGTATGTTAGTTCAAGATGCTGTACTAGTTTCCGGGTCAAGCCATAAGAGACTGACAGCTTCTCCTACTTGTCTCTTGGAATATTCTCTTTGAGCAGCCATGTAGGAGGTCTAATTCCTCTCTCTTTGAATCTGAGCTGATTTCAGAGACTGCTTTAGCAATGGAATATGGTGGAAGTGATGATTTGATAATTTCTGGGTCCACCCCTTCAGAGATAAACAAACAGCCTCCTCTTCCTGCCTCCTGACACCTTCTTTTGGGAGCCCTGAGGCACCATACCAGAAGTCTGGCTACCTCTGAGATTGCCTATTTGAGAAGCCACGTGTAAGCACCCTGGTGAACAGCCTGAGCTAAGCCAAGCCCTTCAGTCTTCCCCACCAAGGTGCCAAGTCATGTGACAGTGTCTTGGCTCATTCGCTCCTTCTATCAGATTAGTTCCACCAAGTGACCTCACTCAATGCCTCAGGAATAAGAAGAATTGTCCAGGCAAACCTTGCCTGAATTTCCAACCCAGCAAATCATAAGATATGATCAAATTATTGTTGTTTAGCAAAATTGCTTATGAAGCAATATATAACTGAATCAAGGAGAAAAAATAAATTAAAGACAATTCCAGGCAGTACAGCATTGAAAAACATCAGGGTTCCAGAAGGAGACAATTGGTAAACAGATATCAATGAAAGGTAATCAATGAAAACTTTAATAAAAAATTTTCCCAGTGCCGGCCCCGTGGCCGAGTGGTTAAGTTCGCCTGCCCTGCTTTGGCGCCCCAGGGTTTCGCTGGTTTGGACCCTGGGTGCGGACATGGCACCGCTCATCAGGCCATGCTGAGGCGGCATCCCACATGCCACAACTAGAAGGACCCGCAACTAAAAATACACAACTATGAACTGGGGGGCTTTGGGAGAAAAAAGAAAAAAAAACTTTAAGAAAAAAAAAAATTTTCCAGAACTGACAAACGCAAATTTCTAGATTGAAAATGCCCATAAGTCCCCAGCATAATATCTGAAAATAGACTTACGCTAAGGCAATCAGTGTGAAATTACTCCAGTACACTGGAAGAGAAAAAGCAGATCTCTGAATTTCTGGAAAAGGACAAAAATAAAAAATTAGAATAATAAAATAAAGTGCCATACAAAGGATGAGTATGTAGCATGGTTCCCAGCTTCTCAACAACAGAGCAGTGACTTCAAAGTTCTGAAAGAAAGTTATTTTTAACTCAGATACACGACCCAAGTTATCAATCAAAAGGAAGAGCAGAATAAAGTCATTTTAATATTCAAGTTCTCAAAAACATGCACTTCCAAGTCATCTTTTGTGAGGAAGCCTCTACTGAGGAAACATTCAGAAATCCTTGGATATTTGTGAGAAGAGGAATGAGAGGATGAGAATTATGGTTTAAATTATATCTTATTCCTGAAACATTTTAAAAAAAATTGTATTTTACAAAAAATCCCCGCTCTCAATAGCAAAAGTTATGATACCTTGAATATCTAGGATTCTGAGTTGTGAAATACTCTAGGAAAACAAAAGACCTTGTAGTATTAGTGGCTTCATGAGTGAAAGACCATTTATCCACCCATCCATTTGATGAGGATGTTAGCTAGATTATTTGTCATTATGCAGAATGAATAAGAGTTTCTAGACTCTTGAAAACAGATAACCCAATAGGTGAAAGAAATTTTGCAATTAAAGACAGCTGACATAGAGGGAGAGGGTATGTATTATATTCTTGTTCAAATTTCAGTTCTGCTACTAATCAGCTGCTGTGAAATTAGAGAACTTGACTAACTTCTGTAGGTTTCCATATTCTTATTAATAAAATGGAAATATCTATTTCAGTTATTACTGAGGTAAATAACATAATATATACAATTTACAGTTCAGTAACTGGCATTTAATAGGCATTTAATAACTGGCAGATTAGCTTTTCTTTCAATTATTCTTTTATTTCTTTGTTCTTTCTTATTAAGTGGTCACATTGTACATAACCCTACCCAGAGGCAGTTCAGAATCCTGAAACTGGGAAAAATAAACAGAGAGCTAAAACTGATGCTTGGAAATTGATGGCTAAGGGGACAGTTTGAGAATAGAATGAAAGATTCTCAAGAGAATTTCCTGTTTCAGCATGAGTAGCAGAAAAGTATTAATGATGAGTTTAACAACTATAGCATTATTAGAGCTGAACGTCAGTTGAAACATTCTTGTCTGTCACAAGTTGTAAACGAAGCCTGAGGCATCTCATGAGAGAGAAAAAGATAATAAGCCAATGTTTAGAGAAAAAAACTGATAAAAAAAGTTTAAGGTGATAATAGAGTATACCTTGTTTTTGATTTTTATTTCTAACACTTGCTTGCTCTAGCTAGTGCTTTTATATTTTAAACATGGTCCGAAAATTTAAACTGTATATATTATCTTTTTAAACTGTTTATTTTATTTCATTTTTAAAGGAGAGGAATGTGTGCCATTATTAAGTGGATTATCCTTTTTTAAAATCTATACCTGAAGTAATTCTAACTGCTGAGCCTTTAGTATGAGAACCAAAAACACCAATCGCCAGGAAGCGACTACCACCCAAAGACAAGGCAGATAGAACTCAGATTCTCTGTGACTTGCCCTGAAACATCAACCCTTTATAAAGTAACGAAAAGACTTGTTATGAAGTGGTATCTTCTAGAAGGTGGCCTTAGGGCCTGGCTCCTGAGAAGTGTATTACCAAGAAATCACTGAATGAGATTACAAAGTTTTTTTTTCAAAATTACCTAGTTAGCAGAATCATAAAGGCTGAGAGGAAGTTTAGTCCAAGGCAACATAGTCAATCTTCTTGATTCCTCGAAAGCTGAAGCTGAGCAGCATAAGCCCCAGAGTTCGAATAAAGACTCCTAATGCAATTCTTCCCTTTGCTAAAATTTTCACTGGGAGAAAGTTACTTGAAAATTTGGAAGTCCTCTTGGGATTAACTTCTCCCCCTTCAAATGGGCTTCTCTACTTAATATACAACTTTATTTCTCACTGCCAATATCCCTCGAAAGATATACTTCTGTGATCAACATAGACACATCAACCAAAATTGGAAAGCAAATTCAGAGACTGTAGAAACAATTATCTTCACTCTGGCTAATAAACACACAAAGCTGGTTCTTACCTACAGGTCTTCCAACCTGTCACTTCCCTACTAGAATCTCTCCCTTTGTCATCTTGGTCTGGACAAATTCTTCTCAGAATTCTACGTTCTGGTCAAGCCTCAAGCTCATCATCAAGCCATGCATGACTAATTGTTATATTTTTCTGTAATTTTCCTTAAAACACTTCAATTGAGGCATTGGTTGAAATACACACACACACACACCACTTTAGAAATATATAGTTATCATTTAAATGTGGAAGCAATTTTCATCTCTGCTCAAACCTAGACACTCTACTTTTATCACAATGTATGCCAGGACATCATTTTCCAATGGAGATTCTGTGTGAAATGGATAAAAATATTGTTAGACACTCCCACTCTTTCATGGACAGGGTATAAAAATGTACCAGACTCAAAAGCTATACCTTTGGGAATAGAGCCTTACATTTGGAATATGAACAAGTCCCACAGCAAACCACTTGTGGAAGGATATTTTCACCTGAAATAGAATAGATGTTTGGTTTCCTTGAGTGAAATTTTCATGAAAATTGTTAGTGGCGTACATGAAAAAGCAGAGCTGACACTCCACTATGTAGGGAGGACAAGTTTTATGAAGAAATTTGTGTGTGTCTTGTGATCAATGCCTGTAAGTATGGCCTGTATGTATGGCCGAACTCATTCTGAGACTTGCTTTTTTTTTTTTCCTGTTTGGTAGTGAAGCTGAAAACAAGAAGATGCGTAATCCTCATCAACTTTAACTATTGGAAGTCACCAAAATTCTACCAAAATCTACCAAACCTAATTCAGTAATTGTGAATGACCAAGTTGTATAAACGTGCAACAAGATTCCCTCTTCCATCCCCAGTCATCAGACTCCCCAGGTATTGTTAGCTGGAACACATGATATAGAATTTAGTACAGGAATACATCTGCCATCTTCCCTTTTCCCACAGTTCTCTGTCCCCTTTCTAAACTTCCTGGCTCTCACTGATTCCTGCTTTATCTGTTTTATTCATTATTTCACTTCTTTCAGTTTTCTCTTTCAGTTTTCAGTTATCACCAAACTGAAGGCACACTGAAATGGTGTGGGTAAAAAGAGCATAAACTTTAGAGCCTTATGGTGCTATGTTCAAATTCCAGCTAAACAATTTCCTAGCAGTTTGACCTTGTGCAAGCAATTTATAGTACTTCAGTATGTTCCATGTAAAATGCATCTAATTACGCCCAACTTACTTGAGAAATTTCTGAGAGATAAATGTGATGGGGTGTGCAGAGTGCCTAGCATAATAATTGACAAGCAGCACACTCTCTAAAATTGTTGGTTACCTTCTCTTTTACTTAGTATAGTACTGAGCATAAAGTAAGAACTTGATAAATACTTGCTGACTGATTGATAAATGTAAATGAATTTTTCAATGTAGATTAAGCGCTGTTTTCATTTTGGTTAAATATATTTCATTCTCACCTCCAGGGTCATGTCACAATTTTCATGTCATATGATATGGGAGTAAACACAGATCACTGATCATTTAACATCCAATTAATATTTTTGAAAGAAGACATTGCCTCCAGTACAAGCCAAGTAATCTAATAAAAAACAGGTACAAATGACCAGTATCTTTTGAAACACTTCACATTTTTAAGAATAATGTGCTTAGGGTCATGATCACTAACAATGGTTTACATATTCTTTCTTCAAGTCAATATGCTCCCCTTGCTTGTTGTCATTATGTTTCTCAACTAATGTCAAAAATGAAATAAAACTCAAGATATAAAAATTAAACAAGAAGTCTATCTTAATTATACTAAGAGGGGTAACTAAAAGAAAAATAAATCATTCACTTAAAATCAAATAGTTCAAATCACCTCTCATTTATGAGGAGGCAAAAGAAACAAAATGTGTATAATTTTTACATTTACATAAACCTAACTTTCAAGTATGTACCTACAAATGAAATGTCAAAAGAGCACAAAGCATAGAAACACAGGTAAACAAAGTGTGGCACATTTCCATTTCCCTGTCTTGTTTAGTGAACCACAAGTCAATTATAAGTTCTACTTTTTCTGCCTAAAATGACTTCTGCAGCGTCTGGGCAAAGGTTGTCTCTAGCATTGACTACTTCATATTCCCCATCTCCCCTTTCTCTGTTTGTCATTCAGGCTCAAATAATGTAACCAAGCAGGGAAATTTTAGCTGTCCAACACACCAGACATGATGAGATTTTGTCACTGTGGTGAGCTATTTCATCTGTTTGTCACTGTATCTTTGGAACTGAGAATACTCACGTATGCACGCAGAATTGAAATATTTAAATGGCTTCTTTCTTTTTTCATACATGTTTTAAGCCATTTTAATAATTTTTAATATTTTATGTGCATTCAATCCACATCAGAAAGAACTAATTTTAAAAATTAGTCTTTTTTCCTCAAAAGGATACTATTTCTTTACTGTTATCAACTATGGAACTGTGTTCACATTATCAAACAAAGATACATGGATTATGGTCTGGGAATCTTTGCTGCAGTTGAAGTTTCCATCAATTTCTGCATTCTGAGTTACACAAAGCTCTGACAATCAACATACTGCAAAACAATACTGGCATTGTTAAGGCAACACTCAACACACAGAAAGCGCCAATACAAACTGGCTAAGACCAAATACACAGTCGTGTGGAAAATGACAATTTTGTTTTATTGTCAGTAGGCTAAGAATAGACTCTGTGTGTGTGTGTGTGTGTGTGTGTGTGTGTGTGTTGGTTTTTAGGCTGTGTGTTAGGAATGATACATGTGTTGGTATCCTAAAAATTAAAAGAATTCTCAGATCTTTGTCAATGTGCCTCCTCACACTAATATGCACACAATCTAATGTGAAAATAGACATATTTAAAGCGTAGTAGATACAGATCTGTCTATCCCAGTATAAAAGAATTTTTAAACATATTTGCCTTGCTATCCTTGACAGTGGATCAGTGGGCCAAAATTCCCTGGGTTCAAATCCCAGCTTCTCCCTTACTAGCTCTGTGATGTAGCAAAAGCTACTAAAGTCTATCTCTTTCTCGCATGTAAAGTGGGCATAATAGGAGCGTGTAACTTATGGAGTTTTGTGACAATTAAAGGGGTCAGTCAATACATGCAAAGTACTTATAATCGAAAGTGTCACATAGTAAGTGCCCAATAATTATTGTGGACTTATTGTTTTTTTCCAATAATAGATATTTCTCTTAATTCATATCAATTGCTTCCATTTTGGTTTCCAGAGGAGTTGCAAAACAACTTCTTTATAGACCCACAGAATATGATATTCTATATGATCTGCTTCCAATATAATTAATTATAGAAAAAATACATTGTATTAAGTGTTCAGTATGTGCCAGTCAACAGTCATTGTGTATGTATCCATATATTAGATATATACACATTTAATCCACTAAATTAGGTGCTATTATATCTCCCACTTTATAGAGAAAACCAAGGCACGTAGAAACAAATAACATTTTACCCAAATTGTTACGATAAGTATATTTTAGAGCTGAGATGTGAACCAGATCTATCTAAGGCCAACATTTGTGCTCTTAACTACAACCTACCAGTGAACCGGCATTCCAATGAAAAGATATGGTGAACAGTTGACCTGCACAAATTTATCTTTCTAAGTGCTAAAGCTACTTGCTCTGTGCATAACTCATTTTGTATATTCTCTCTTGTATAAGATATGATCATGGAGAGTGGAGAGTCACACTTGACATGTATTTGTGGAATTAAATTATTTAAATTAAGTGATATGGTACTTTTGACTTTTTCTTGAAGTTCTTGATTTACAATTCTTTAATTACTTTTGTGACTTTTCTTGACCCTCTCCTATTTCTCTAAATCTCTTTTAAGGTGTGAAAACCAAATAGATATAGTATTCTAGTAAAGGCATAAGTAATGCAAATTCTAACAGATGTTTCCGTTTTAAGAAAAAAATTTCCTATTATTATACTGCAGCTCAGTTTTTCCCAACATTCTGGGAAAGCTTAGCTTTCCTTTAACATGGGAAAAAATGATTTCCTACTTTCACCATCTTACCTATATTTATCCTTATTTGCAGGCAGCCAGTTTCTAAGCTCTGGGAGAAAGCTAAATGTCTGGGCAAGCTTTTCACAAAAATGTATTTGAGTCCACTAGTCTCTCAAGTTATCTCTTAGAAATGGGTTCTATGCACAAAGAATTTAACTATAGCTGCGTCTTGTAGATTCCCAATGCAGATTTAAAAATATGCACTTCTGATTTTTGCTTGATCCAGCTTTCCCCAGTTTGGTAGTCACAGAGACTTTTTTCTCATAGCACCTATGAGCATCCACTACCATCACTAGTAGGGGGCACAGCTAACTATTGGTCTCATCTCCCCTTCTCTGTTGGCCCTGCTAACTCCACACTGGTAAATTTGGGTACTTTACAGAGAAATAGAAGAGTCTTTGGGAAAGAGAATGATATCTAGTTACTTGATATGAAATATAATTTAATTTGTGACCATACTTACGATAACTAACATAGAATTAGGATTTAAGACCACAGAAGATGAGCTTGTAGTAAGTTATGGGAAGAGGTTTCTGAGTTATGATTGTTCAATCCTGATTTGGTCACCTGTGAATGGAATCCGTGCTGACCTTCCTCAGGGTCCAATCTTTAAAGATGTGGGATATAATGTTAAATGTGAGTAAGCACATTTTATTAGTTATGAAGCACTGAATTAGGTTCTGGGAGATAAATAAAAATTAATCAAGGACAAGATAAGCTTTTATAATCTACATAGTGATCTATCTGCACATAATACTACATTAAAAAAAGTGATAGGGACCATAAGAACAGTGCAAGTAAAGTGCTGAGAGAGTTTAAGAAGGAAGTAATGCTTTCAATTCTTCCTGGAAGTGATACCAATTCAACTCTACTATAAAGGATGAGTAGAACTTAGACACATCAAAATAAAAACTACTTAGGTTAGCTAGTAGAGAGACATTCCAGATAAAGGAGAAATATAAGCAAAGACATAGAAACCGGGTATTAATGGGAACTGCTGAGCTACTCATAGAGTTGATATGAAGATTAAAGTAGATAATAGTGGATACTTCTGCTTTAAGTCATATCAGACTATATAATTTGGGTTAACCATCCCACTCAGATAGAACAAACTGGAAAAAAATATTTTTAAAAAAAGTATGGATTATTCAGTTGAGTTCCTGTTTCTGGTCTTACATAAAAGGAGCTTAGAAGGCATCAACAACAAGAGAAAAGCTGAACAAACTGAAAATCAACAACAATTCTTAGATCAATCAGAGAATTTAGG
This sequence comes from Equus przewalskii, assembly GCF_037783145.1. Taxonomy (NCBI): domain Eukaryota; kingdom Metazoa; phylum Chordata; class Mammalia; order Perissodactyla; family Equidae; genus Equus; species Equus przewalskii. The sequence goes on along the minus strand of NC_091847.1, from coordinate 22,608,220 downwards.
TCACAGGGCAAACTGCTGCCCACAAAATTGGAAGAACAGGGAAACCCAGAAAATCACAGTTCACCAGAGCAGAAGCCCCCACCCGCGAGCAAAAGTCTGCACCTGGAACCAGCACCAGGTAAAACAGAAACTGTAATTGAAGGGCTGGAGGCTCAGTATAGGCGAGCATGAGAGTTTAAAACTTTCCTGAGTTTTATATCCAGGAACCTCTCCAGGTTTTCAGAGTGAAGATTGAAGAAAAACTCTGCTTCTGGTGAGGAAGTGGGGTTGGGGGTGGGCAGGAGAGGAAGCAACCCTTTTAAAATAGGCCACAGCACACTGTTCACCTTGACAAAAGCCTGCCCTCAAGCAAAACTGTTTTGCCAAGACTATTTTGGCACCTTGTGTTTTGCCAGAGCCTAACAAACCGGAGGGGAGAATACCTAACTTCAGCCCTCTCTAGCCTTCCACTTGGGGGAAAGGAAAGGCTCTCTAAAAGATGGAGACATTCTGGAAAAGGCAAAATTATAAAGACAATAAAAGGATTGTAGTTTTGAGGTGTTCTGGGGGAAGGAGGGAGGGATGAATAAGTGGAGAACAGGGCATTTGTAGGGCAATGAAATTATTTCTATATGATACTGTAATGGTGGATACATGTCATTGCACATTCGTTAATACCCAGAGAACATACGAAATAAAGAGTGAACCCTAATGTACTCTAAGAACTTTAGTTGGGAATAATGTATTAATATTGACTCACCAATTGTAATGAATTTGCCACATTAATGCAAGATATTAATAATAAAAGGAAAACTGTGCAGGGTGGAGGGGCTGTCATATAAGAACTCACTAGCTGTTCAATTTTTCCGTAAATATAAAATTTTTCTAAAATATAAAGTTTATTAATTTAAAAAATAGATAAATTATATGGTAAAAAATTCATCAAACTGCATTTTAATTGGGTGTAATTTGTTATATGCAATTTAAACAACGCTGATTTTTTTAAAAATAGCATTATAAAAAATACTTAAAACTATACTTGAAAAACAACAAAAAGACCTGTACACTGAAAACATTGCTGGAAAAAATTAAAGAAGATGTAAATACATAGGGAATTATACCACGTTTAGGAATTGGATGACTCAATATTGTTAAGATGTAAATTATCTTTAGATCTTTAAATTATCTTTAAATTGATCTACAGGTTCAATGCAATTGTCAGAATCATAGCAGACTTTTTGTTTTAGAAATACACAGGCTGATTCAAAAGTTCGTATGGAAACGCAAAGGACTTAACCATATCCAAACAATCTTGAGTAAAAAAAAATAATAATAAGTTACAGGACTTCAAGACTTAGTATAATGCTACTGTAATCAACACAGAATAATATTGGCATAAAGATAGATAAATAGATCAATAGAACAGAAGAGAGAACTCAGAAATAATCCCTCAATTGTATGTTCAACTAATTCTCAATAAATTTGCTAAAGTAATACAATGGGGGAATGAAAGTCTGTTTAATAAATCATGTTGAAATTCCTAGAGCTCTAAATAAAAAGCAAATTTTACTTCAACCCATCCTACACAAAAATTAATTTTAGATGGATCATAGACTTTGGCATTAAAAATAAATCTTTAAGCTTCTGAAAGGCAAAAGAGAAGACAATATCATTACAACTTGGAAGTATGCAAAAGTTTTTTAGAGGACACAGAAAGCCATAACCTTAAAAGAAGGAAAAAAGGTAAATTAGATTTCATAAATTTTTGAAAATTCTGCTTATCGAAAGATACTGTTAAGAAAATAATCATCTAGGGGCTGGCCTGGTGGTGCAGCAGTTAAGTTGGCACGTTCTGCTTTGGCTGCCCAGGGTTCACTGGTTCAGATCCCAGGTGCAGACCTAGGCACTGCTTGCCAAGCCATGCTGTGGCAGGCATCCCACATATAAAGTAGAGGAAGATGGGCATGGCTATTAGCTCAGAGCCAGTCTTCCTCAGCAAAAAAGAGGATGATTGGCAGCAGATGTTAACTCAGGGCTAATCTTCCTCAAAGCAAAACAAAAGAAAATGATCATCTATAGATGAGAGAAAATATTTGCAAAGCACATATCTGATGTAGAAGAAAAAATATATACATCTGTATATATTTGTATCTTACAACTCAGTAATAAGTGACAAACCCATAGCTGATATGCGTAAAGCACTTAGGACACAGACTAAGAGCACAATCTGTAAGGGACATTCCATGGGTTCAAATCCTAGTTCCTCCACTTCCTTGCTGTGTGGTTTGGGGTAAATTGCTGTAATTTCTTTCGGCTTTAATTCCCCATTTGTACGAAGGGGACTGTAATTGTACCTACATTCTAGTTTGAGGTTTAAATGAGTTAATCCATGTAAAAGTAATTAAAATAGTTCTGGCACACAGGTATTATTAGATGTGAACATTGTCATCATCTTCATCACCATGAGAACACTGAAAGGGCAAATGAAGAACAGTTGGGAAATATGTTTGACTAAATAGGTAGAAATTTAAAAGCTAATAAGAGGTGACTAAGCGCTTTGTGCTTTATTCTGTGACACTGTAACACTAAAAAAATATTAATACTATTTTGAGATACTATTATCATAATTTTACAGATAAGAACCTGAAAGCTGAAGAAATTCATTACCATGTCCCTGATCACACAGCAAGTAAGTGAAGAACAGAAATTCAAATACTTCACAAAGCTTCATCTGGCAGGAGGGGATCAAATGGATTCAAAAGGGAGAAAAGTCAGCAGGTAGGAGGGCAAATTAGAAGCCTCAATATTCCCTGCAAATGGATAAGGGTTGTGATAGTGGAAATTGAAAATTGGGGATGGATGAGAATCAGCAGGATTTGAAAAGAGATTTAATGTGACAGCAAAGGAGGAATCAAAGAGGAGTCCATGCTAGTTAGGACTGGGGGACTGGAAAAATGGTGGAGCCGTAAGCAAAAATAGGGACCACTGAGGAGCAGCAGGTTTGTGCTGGGAGCTGAAAAATTTAATTTCGACATAGTTTAATTGTGGGGTTAGCACACTCATCATCATGATGAGAAACATTTATTAAATATTGCATTATGCAAGCCTGTGCTTAACACAGCAAGCTAAATGATGTGCCCCTAAACTCTCACAGTGGGAGGAAAGGGAGGTAAATTCTGCCATATGGTGCACAGCAGAAGGGATGCTGGGGAAAAGGGAGAGGAAGGTGAGACTGGAGCATTTGGTGACCTCCCTCATGGTGAAGCCTTGGGGAGTTTAGAGGCTCTTTGAAATCCATGACAAACAAAAGGAAAGGGGAGGCCGACTGGCAGGATGGAAAGAAACTCAGATCAATTTTACCTGTGATGCATCCTGTCAGAACTCCCTGAGCCTGGCCCAGGTTTCCCAGAGCCTGAGGTTGGGACAGGCTGGTGTGGACCTGGTACCAAGCTGCAGGAAGGGAGCTGAAAGATTTGTCCAGGAACAAAGCTGGAATCAAGCTAAGCTGTGAGGCAAGACCAGGTGCAAGGCGACGTGAAAGTTAAATCACCTAGGCGAGAACAGGCAGGCTGGAAACAGAGAGAGAGGGGAAAGAGGCGGCCTGTGGAGACAATCCACGGCCGTCTGGCATTTCAGACTGTCTTTTTATAGGGAGCCTCAGGACTTGGCTAAAGCCGACAAAGGAGTTTGTTACAGAAACTGAGCCTGTTCAGACACAACAAAATGGGCAGAGACTTCCAGGGTGGCAAAGAGACACACAGATGGAGGTGAGGAGCTAAGAACAAGGAGTACAGCTTACGTTGTTCTCAAACTAAACAGGAACCCAAAAGCACCTTTATAAATCTTTTCCTCAACTTTTTTTTTTTCCTTCAAACTGCTTTGGAGATTCCAACCCTTTTTTATTTTTCTAAAGAAAGCCTATCTTGAAATCCCATCTTTTACAAATGACACACTCTCCCACAGAGCTCTTTCTCCAAGATTTGAAAGCTGGCATATGGCTGTGAAGAGGCAAGTCCGGGCTGCCTCTGCCCATATCATGCGCATCTCGTACATAACAGAGGACTTTCGGCTCCCTGGCTGCCGATCTCCCATCTTTCATCTGCACCAAATTCACAATGATGAGGAAGAAAGGAAAGCAATTTAATTCTCAATGGTACTTGATATAGCTGCTGTAAAACATCATTTCTGCTTTATACCATGTAAGCAGTAATAACACAGGAACTCTGAAAATTGTCAGTTGGACGGTAAAAATGGTGCAAGGAAAGTTTCACAGAATAAATCTGTGTAATAAGAAAAAAATCTATATGTTACAGTGGGTTTTCATCAAAGATTCCAAAACCACCCACTTATCCTCTGCAAAGAACTTGTTACAGCTCATTTTCTATCTGTGTATGTAACTCCATCCCAAGATGAGCATCTGTCAAGCCTGGAAAGCATAACATTTATAATATTGTTTTCATTCTTGACTGAACACATAAAAAGCACAAAATCTAGTTAGAAGAATGGCATATGTGCGTGTGGCTTTTCTCAAAGCCTTTGCCACAGGCTCTTGCACACCCTCTTATATTATTTACAGGCTACTTGGGGGTTTTGCTTAGAGACTTATGAAAGAAGTGAAACAAATCGTTGGAATTTCTCTTCAGGTGGCTGCAGGAAAGGCAAGAGAAGGAAAAGTGTTACCCAGCTGTATGTCATCTTGACATTTTCATTTTTAAGTGTCTTATTGACATCATATCCAAAGCTACAGTTTTTGTTTTCCTCAACCTGGAGTTTGGAATCTCAAAGCCTGCCTGGGTAATTTCCCCAGCACCCCAACCAGAGGTCCTCTCTGTGGTAGTTTGACTCTGATTTGGAGGAGGGTGCTGCCAGCTAGGCAGTTTACTTTCTCTGGCTCTAGTTGGGAACTTTTAACGCCATTACCCATCTTTATTTCTTAAACCCATGCCAAGACCCCCATCCGTTAGGATATTTGTAATCGGCTTTGAGATAAATTTATTCTTTTTCTAAGGCAGGTTGTTCATCCTCGTTGTTGTAATTCTCAAGAAGGATAAATCCTGAGACAATCTGTTAATTTAGTTGGAAACAGATGGGGCGAAGAGAGAAAAGAGGCTTCAGGAGCATTTTCTCACTCCAGAAATGATATTTGAAGTCTTTGTTAGTCACAATTTTACCTTCGTAAATGTTCTTCCCCAGCACCTGACACAGCATTAGACCCATCTTAGTAGTATTGTGGAGTACTTTGTCAAAGGGGAACGGACTTGTGGTGCAAAAATCTTGACTTTGGATAGCCATTCCATCACTTATTAGTGGTGTGACCTTGAACACATTGTCTCATTTTTTTCTCAGCCTATTTCTTCATTGGAAAAACGGTGATTAAAATACCTACTTGGAAGGATTTTATGAGGATAAAATGTATTAATGTATGTGAAGCATCTACTTCAGTGCTACATTAAATAATCTGCCCTTAAAACATTATTTATTTATTGTATTATGGTAGTCATCTAACAATATTTTCTGACGTACTAAATAATTATTGCCTGGGATCAGAAATGATGGAGGTATATCAAAAATCAGGTACAGGAAAGCTTCTGTAGCTCCTATCTACTCAGCATGCACTTGTAAAATATGGTATTTTTCTCACATGGATTTCCAACAGGGTTCCTCCAGGGCTCCATTTTATTTTTCCTTACCATAACTCAAGGCCATGAGGAAAGGACACCAGGTGAAGAAAGCATTACTCTCCTTCAGAGAAGCAGCTCAGCATCTCTCTCATCCTATTAGGGGACGTAAACCTGTTTCCTGATAGTGATATCCTTATGCTTTGCTGTGATGTGCTTCATACATTCTATATGCCATTCCGATTTTATCAAGGTAATTTAAAGAGTTGTGTGTAATCCTCAAAGCACTTTTCAGAACAATGCTTTGTGTAAAGTCAGTTAAGCTATCACTTCTCTTTGTCACTTCATTTTGGGTGGGCTACTTTTTCCTAGAACAGTGTTTCTCAGTCTTGGTTACACATTAAAATCACTGGAGGAGATTTTTTAAACGTCATGCCCTGGCTGCACTCTGACCCGACTATACCGCACTCTCTGGAAGGGTGGTGAAGCTACAGGTATATTATAAAATCTCCCTGGGTGCTTCTAATGTGGAGACAGGGGAGAGAATCACTATCCGAAATCACAACCTACTTTTCCTGAGCTAACAGCTAACCTAACTGACCAAATCAGCTTAAGAGACCATGTCGGGTGAATAACTGAAAACAGTATGGAGGCCGTATTGGAACTTTACGGCCACGTGATAGGTGAATAATATTTGTGCAGAGCCTGCATACCTCCATGGACTCATTATTCCCATCTCCTAGATCTTTCAACACTGAAATTTTCCTGCTCAGATCTCGTCTTTTATGGGCTTAACATTTGTTTTTTTCCTCAGGAATCAGATAAACCAAATCATGCTAATAAGAGAAGGAGGCGATAGACACATTTTAATTATTTTCTGAGGATTAGACTTATTTTTTTCTTTCTAATATAGATCTAATAGCAAGAATTTCATACAAGTGTGAGAGTAAAAATAGCCAAAGCAAGTAGAGGCTGTGAGATACTGGAAGTCCGTAATAATAAGCAACTGATTACTTTGGTACAGTGGAAAAAACATGGAGTCTGAAGATCAGCGTTCAAGTGCAATCTTTTATTCGAAGAAAATTATTGAATTATAGGCACTGTGCTATCCTCTGGGTACAAAGCAGTGAATAAGACTGTTAAGGCTCTTGCTTTCATGGAAGTAGCTAGATAAAAAGGAAAACAATAACCTTTCCTGCCCCCCAAAAGCAAAACATTTCATATTGTGATAAGTGAAGCTAAAATGTAACTAATGAGACACTGGTGGATGTACTAGAAAGTGACAGTAGCAGAGGATGTGGAGGTAATTAGAGTGTTCAGGGAGAAGCTATATGAGGAGGTGATGTTTGGTTGAAACCCAGACGATGATGCGAACTCAAACATGCAAACATCTCATGGCAGAGATCTCCAAGCAAAGAGAAGACTGTGTACAAAGACCTCCAGGGGGTGAATAAGCTTGAAGTGTTAAAGGTACAGAAAAAAGGCTACTGCATCTGAAGGATATGGACAAGGTATGGGTGATAAAGGATTTCAGCACTATCTTCCTCCAGACAGTCCTTGCCTGATCTCATTGAAGTATCTGCTAAATTTCACTCCATCAGGGACAGAGAGGTTTTCTCTGACCATCCAGTCTTAAAAGAACATTCAACTACACACACACACACACACACACACACATCTTCTTCTCCTTTCGTTGTTCTCTTCCAACCAATATGTCAGTTCCATGTGAGCAGATACGGTATGGATCCTTAGGGTCATATGATAGTTTAATAATATTTTACAATGAATGAATGAATAAAAGAGGAAGGCAGAAATCATATTACACATGGATTTGTAGCTTTGTAGTTCATGGTAAGGAATTTGGATGTCATTGGAGTATACTCAGCAAGGGAGTGCTATGGTCTAAAGCATAATTTTAAAAGATTATTCTGGTCTCTGTGGAGGGAAATGGTCTATAGGGAGATAGGAGTAGAAGCAGGGAGAGAGTTAAGGGCTTCCTGCTGTAGTCCAGATGAGATTAATAATGATTTGGGCAGTAGCATAGTGGATCTGAGGATAAAATCAAGTGGACTATTTAGGTATTGGTGAGGGTTGAAATGTCAAGTAGACATGCAAGAGGAAGAGTTGTATAAATAGACGAAGGTCAGTGGAGAGGTCAGGGCCTGAAATATAAATGTGGGCTGTATTATCTTATAGATGGCATTTAAAGGTTACGTGACTAGTGAAATCATCCATGGAGAGAGTTTAGATAGAGTACTAAAGGGGGCCTAGTACCAAGGCTTGGGGAGAGTTCCATCATCTGGAGGCAGGGCAGAAGCAGAGGGGCCAGCAAGCCCGACTGAGAAGTAGTTATTGGGATAGGAGGAAAATAAGAAGAATCTGGGATTATAAGAACAGAATAAAATGTTTCAAGAAAGGCATGATCAGCTGTGTTGAATGATGCTAGAAGAAGAAATAAGAGGAGGATAGAGAACCGATTGATGGCTGTAGAGAGATGTTGATTTTTGAGCCATCATTATAAGAGCCATTTGAGTAGAACCAGCTGAATAAAGTGGACCAAAATAGAAGGAGGAGGTGGGTATTGAAGTCTGTAAGTCCACTTATTAGGGAAATAAGCTTGGGAAAGGTTTGGAGGCTGTTTACTCTTTTCTGAACCAGGAGTAGCAATGGAGCAGGTGCTCTACTGACTTCACAGAGTTGTGAAGCCTTTGTGAGACTACACATGTGAAAGTTTCTCTCCACAACCTTAAAGTATTTGCAAAATATTACCATAGTTGTTATTATTTTGTGGAGGATGAATACTGTTATTCAGAGCACCTAATGATAATCTGAAGCATCTGAGAGCATACTAGTAGGATCCAATGAGTTGAGTTTCTCCAATCTCTAAAATGTCAGGTTAGATGGAATGCTTGTGGGTCACAACAAAGGAAAAAATATCCCCCAAGCGTGTGGGTGAACAGTGTGACAGGATTATACTAATGGCCAGAGTATTGGTTGTGGGAAATGCACCCTAATGTATTTTCCCAAGGAGGAGAGAGATATTTTCTGGAGCAGTGGCTCTCTACCCTAGCTGCACAGTGAAATCTCCTAGGGAGTTTTAAAAAATGCTGATGCCTGGGTCTCACTCCCAGAGATTCTGACTTAATTGGCCCATGGTGCAGCCTGGGCATTGAATTTTTAAAACCTTTCCAATTGATTCTAATGTGCAGTCAAGGTCGAGGATCACTGGAGTAAAGACAAATAATTGCATACACACCTAGCCCAAAGAACACATTCTCCTATCAAGACAATCCAATAAATCCTCAGGTCCAGCTCAGGCTCTTTTTGCCTTGACTTCCTCGCGCTGCATTTTGTAATTCTTTTTTTGCAGAGTACTAAATTCTGTTGCTCCTTAAAGGCAATAGTAACAGAAAACGAATGATTAAAAGAATGATCAATGCATAGCATTTATAGAAAAGAAGAAAAGAAAAATCCAAAGTTGGTTTTTAATATAACTATTCCCTTCGCTGGGTAAGTAATAACAGCTCAAGGGAGGTTGGACAAAACTCTACACTGATAGCTTTAACTTATTAATGTGTAAGTTATTTCCTTAAATTCCCCATTGCTGATTTTTAAAGCACTTTTTTCATTCACTTTACTAGAGGCTGCTCGTATTTAATCTGAGGTTACAGCGCTTTCAACATTTAATTAAAAAAAAGGAGTATATTTTTCAAAATTTTCTCTAATTATATTCCCTTCACTAAACACATGAAGGTGTGCTCAGCACACCAGTTTCCACAAGTAATGGAATGTTTTTTCAACTTCTGTAGGGTTAAGGTTTTATAGCTGTTTTTCATTATGTTTGAATTTTTAGTTAATGTAATGGATCAAAAAATCAATGTTTTTTCAGTTGATATTTATGCGCATCATTAAGCTATTTGGTTTAAAATATGAGTAAAGAAGACAGTGAAAAGTGTATAAAGTCTCAATATTTTGAACCACTTGAGGATGTGATGGTATGAGTTAGTAAAATGACTAATTTATAGACTGATTTAAAGGAAATGCAGTCAGACATTCAAAATCATCCAGTCACTGGCCAAAATGAACAGAAGCAATAATCTTAGCTAGTATCTACAAAGAGCCAAGTGTATTCTCTGCACATATAAACATTATATAAGCATTCATACATATAATCCTCATACAAATTCTATGAGGTAGGTACTTGTGTATGCGTCTACAGATGAGGATACTGAAGGACAGAGAGGTAAATAATATACTCAAGCTCCCACAGCTGCCAAGATGCAGAGCTGGGATTCCTCGTCAGGCAGTCTGGTTAGGAAGCCCCTATCTTAACCACACCTATACTGTATTAAAGAGTACGCTTTGCATAGAAACAATCACATACTGACTCACCCACTGAGGTTCACGTCATTCAAAATATATTCTTATGAGTGGTAAAAGACTGAAATTCCTGAGCCACAAGCATTTTCATCTCATTGTATATTTCACTAAAGTTCACAATAATAAAATAAATGTGTCATAGAGGAAGACTGGCTGCCAGCTTTAGGCTGAGTCCTACATGATTTCACTATCTTGAAGTTGTCACCACATATGCTCTGGTTCTTAATTTTACAGATATGAAAACTCAGTTGTGTTAGTGCACTCAGAGTTGATCAAGCTGTTGGAGACTGATTTATTAAATAAAGTTCCAGAATGACAATTTATTCATTGTATTATTAGGGGCTATATTTACCTTTTCAAAGATTACAATATTCATGTCTTCTGCTCAGGGAATTTTCAGTGCTCCTTGAAAACTGAATTCAGTTTATGAGGTTTCTTGTTGAACATGAACACAATGCAAAGGAAATTGAATGGAGCTTTCCAAAATAAGGATCTTTTTTAATATAACATAAATCACTTTTATTATAGAGGAGTGGAATATACAAAACATATCTCTCAAAAAAGCTACTACACAAAAGGGCTGCATTTTAAGGTTTTTTTTCGGTGATAAAGACAATAATTGATATCATATATTTTAAAGAATTTTACGTTAATTTTTACCTGATGATATAGTTAAACATGCTCAGAAGTAATTAAAGGTAAGTTATATAATTTATATATATAATTATATAACCATATATGATTATAATTAAATAATATAATTATAAAACTGTCTCAGATTATAAAAGTAATGCAAAAGTAATACATGCTCAATATAAAAAAAATTCACAGAAATATAAAAAACATAAAAATTTCTTATAACTCTAACATTTTGATTCAGTCCAGAAATATTGATTGCGCACCTGCTATGTATTAAATATTGGGCAATCAGCAATGCAGAAAGCACTAAAAGAGATGTCAGAAAAATAAACGGTCAATTAGCATAAAGCATGATGCGCTATTATGACATAATTATAGGATTCATGGGAGCACAAAAAAGGGGACCTAACTCAGAGAATGCTTTCTGATTCAGCAACATGCAAGCTGAGACCCAAAGGTGAAACAAAATTAATAGAGAAAAAGCTTAACTTATTTAAATACTCAGGCAGGCATGTTGGAAGGCAGTCTGGCAATCCTTAAAAGGTTAAAGATAGAGCTAGCATATGACCCAGCAATTCTGCTACTGGGTTTATACCCAAGAGAAATAAAGACATGCTCAGGCAAAAACTTGTGCGTGAATGTTCATGGCAGTATTATTCATAACAGCCAAAAAGTGGAAATATAGCAAATGTGTATTGACAATACATTGTTATATATTGAGGCGTATGGAGTAACTTCTGATTCAAAACTGATTCGGCTTGAACTAAAGAAGCTTAATTTATGGCCTATCAAACATACATTGCATATCTACTTTAACCGTTAAAGTAAAGAATGCACTCTCTTAAGAATGCAAACTTCCCCTCCTATGGCAGTGTCGGTAGCGCAGGCGTTAGTCTCTTTCCTGAGATCAGGGTCATGTTGACTTGTTGATTTTCAACTGAATACCTCTGTGAAACTTTGATGAATATGTATCCTTGGTGGGTTTAATGTATCTTTATTGTTCTAAAAATGTATAAGGCTGTACTGAAAACCATGCTTCTCTGGAACACTTTCTTCCTTTCTCAAAAATGTCTTCCTGGATTAGAATTCTCAGTTTGACTTAAGTAAAACTTTATCTTTCTTATCTATAGAAAGCTTATTGGTTATTTTGCCTCAACACTATTGAATGATGAATGGATAAATAAAATGTGGTATATCCATACAATAGAATATTATTTCCCCAGACAGTGAGAAACACTGATACATACCACAATATGGGTGTACCCTGAAAACATTATGATAAGTGAAAGAAGCCAGTCAGAAAAGACCACATAGTGTATGATTATATTTGTATAAAGTTTCCAGAATAGGCAAATATATAGAGATACAAAGTAGATTGATTAATCACTGCCTAAGGCTAGTAGGGCGCAGGGGTGGGGAAATAAGAGGATCGGGAAGTGAAGGCTAAAATTTGTGGGGTTTCTTTCTGAGGTAGTGAAAATATTCTAAAATTGGTTGTGGTGATTATTGTACAATTCTGTTAATATGCTAAAAAAACAATTGAATTGTACACTTTAAATGAGTGAATTGTATGGTACGTGAATTATATCTCAAAAAGAAAACACACTTGGAACGAGGTATCATGTTAAGTGCACCTCACCTTAGATAGGATTTCCATTTTCAGGATTTTGACAATCCTCAGAGAAATCCTATGAGGCACATTGCAAGAGCTTGGATAGGAAAGCTATATTTCCAAGATCCCCCATTTATAATTAATGATTATTAAGAGTCAGGGGTCCTACTCAGGACTTTTAATTTCACACAGAGTTTTCTTTGGAATTCTTTACAGCTGACCTAAAAGGACTCATTATTTAGTACAAACAATATAGTGATACGATGTTTTACACATAATTAATAATGTTTATGTTACCTTAAATATTTTTTAAAAAAATAGAGCTGAGAGAAGAATAAAATTATGATTGCATTAACATTAGGCACAGAGAGAATGTTAGAACATTTTCTAAGGTATTGAGCATTGTATTGTCATGTGCTGATGAGGAATGAGAGATGAGGCTTACTGGCCAGGGAAGTGAATTTGTTTCACCCAGAGGGACAAACTTAGGCTCTGTTCATCATGAAAGATAAGGGGTCAGGTGGCAAAGGGAAGTCACTTTAGAGAATATCCAAGTGGTATATTTGGGGGAGGAGAGATGAAAATGAATCACCTGTTGAAGAGGAAACTTCTGTCCAAATGAATGAATCCATTCTGTTGAATGAATAAAGAAAATGTGATATACATACATATATATTATATATAATGAAATATTATTCAGCCATAAAAGAGAAGGAAATCTTGGGGCTGGTCCTTCAGCCTAGTGGTTAAGTTTGGCATGCTCCACTTTGGTGGCCCAGGTTCAGTTCACGGGCATGGACATACACCACTCATCAGCAGCCATGTTGTGGTGGCAACCCATACACAAAATAGAGGAATATTGGCACAGATGTTAGCTCAGGGCAAATCTTCCTCAGAAAAAAAGAAAAAAGAAGAAGAAGAAGGAAATCTTACCATTTGTGACAACATGGATGGTCCTTGAGGGCATTATGCTAAGTCAAATAATTTAGACACAGAAAGTAAAATACTGCGTGATCTCACTTATATGTAAAATCTAAAAAAGTAGCATTCCTAGTAACAGAGAATATAATGATGGTTGCCAGGGGTTAGGGGGTGGGGAAATAGGAAAATGTTGTTCAAAGGGTACAAACTCCAGTTAGAAAATAAATAGTTATGGAGACCTAACGTCTAGTGTGTTAACTATAGTTAATAATACTGTATTATATACTTAAAATTTGTTAAGAGAATAGATCTTCAGTGTTTTCATCATATATACACACACACAAAAGGCAACTACGTGAAGTGATATGTTAATTAGTTTGTGGTAATCATTTCACAATGTATATGTGTATCAGATAATCATATTTTACACTTTAAATATATACAATTTTCATTTGAATATACAAATTTACATTTGAAAATATATACGTTTTCAATAAAGCTTGGAAAAAAAGAGAAGAGACTTTTGGAGAATGAAAAGAATTAGCTGTCATCTCTGCTTGGCCACTTACTAGCTGGATGACTTCAGGAGAGTTACTTACCTCCCTGAGCATCAGCACACTCCTTTGCAAAATTGGAATTTCTTACTTCATTGGGTTGGTGTGAGGGATTAGTGACTTACTTTGATTAACACCCTCAGAGAGGTGCGTGGTACACGACAAGGGCTCCGTAAATGTTTGTTGGCTGTTGGTGAAACAACTTCATACGCTGCAGGTGACTCATCCCCTGGGATTTGCACCCAATCTGATCTTGATTTCTCCTAGACACTTTTTAGCTCATTTCTGTTCTATTGTGTATTCTTCATTCCTTTCCGCCTGTAGAGGAGGAAAAATAATTTTACTTCTACCCTTCTAGGTTCTTGGCCGAGACCCTCCTGTATTAAAAAGACAAATTAACAGGAGAAAAACAAATTGAATTATGTATATAAGTACAGGAACCCCACAAAGATGAGTCAAAGAACAAGAAGGTTTTATACCTTTTTTGACATACCTATGTAAATACACTTTAGAAAAAGAAACAATAAATTTGCGAATAATTGACAAGAAAAAGGGGTTTGAGCGAGGGGTAGTAAAAAGATGAAAAAGTGACAAGGTTTGTTTATACATCCTTCTAACTCTTAAATTCCCTGTCTTGGTGATAAGGATGCCTTCTACCCTCTGGGTACAAAAAGGGTACTTTTCCTGCCTTCAGGGGGACAAAGGAGGGTCAAAGTGTCCTTCTTGCACTGGCTGTTTCTCAAGTAACTTTAATTCAGAATAATCAATTAGGCCAAAGTGGTGTATTTTGGGGTGACACCTTCTGAACCCCTGCAAACTCCAATCTTTCCCATTAAAAAAGCAAGTCATGTTCTAACCTACTTTCCTTTCTTGCTGTTGCCTTATCATTTCTTTTCATAGCTTGATCCTTAAAATAATTATTCACTCCCTCACCTCCCATGTATCAGTACCAAGAAGCTTCTGGCATTTAGCACCACTCCACTGAATTGTAAAGAGCAATGCCGACAGCTGCCTAATTGCCAAATCTAATGTTGTTGCCTCAGTCCACCTCTTCACTGAATTCTGGCAATAAAACTGCTGACCCCTCCATTCATCTCCCACCACTCTGTTTGACCCTCAAGAAACCGTATCTCCTTGTCTCATTCCCCAAAGCTGACAGGCCCTCTCAGTCTTTCCTCTTGTCTTTGCTTCTTAAATGTTCGTGTTTCCTAGGCCATTCCCTTTAGCCTCATCTCATACCCTGAATATGCTAGTATGTCTCAGACTATGGTCTCTGAAGCATGTGGAATATTGGAATCACAGCTGGGCTTGCAGGGTGGACAGTTAGCAAATCATGTAGCTTCCAGAGCCTCACTCCAAACCTGTTCAACGGCAATCACCTGGTACGCGCCGACTCCTTTGTAAAGACAGCTCACGGCAAGGTTTGCCTCTCTGTGAAGGCTTTTCAGACCCCTCCTCTCTCCCAGTACTGCACTGTCTACTACTATGATATGGTAGCCACTAGCCACATGTGGCAATTTAAATTTAAATTAATTAAAATTTAATTTAATTAAGATTTCAGTTTCTTAGTTCCTGTGCACCCACCACATTTCAAGTGCTTAATAGCCATGTGTGGCTAGTGGCCACCATATTGGATAGTGCAGATAGAGGATATTTCCCTCATTGCAGAAATTTCTATTGAACAGTGGTGCTCTAGTGTTTGAATCGACCTCTGCTTCTTTTGGGTTTTTCCTGTCTCTAGTGCACTCTTCTATTATATTACACACTACACTTGATGATCTTTTTATTCATGAATTCATCAACATGTTTGTATCCCGATTCTTCTCTAAGCCAAGGACCATGGTAAGTGTTGAAAAAAGAAAGACAAAGAAGGCAGGTCTAAACACATCAGGGTATCTTTATCAAGTAGAATGGGCCTTAGAACAAGACATATTCTTAATGAATATACCTTAAGAAAAATGGACTAGATAAGCATGCATAGACATGGATTGTGTCTTTCCGTTACTAATCTAAAATCAGTCCTTAAATTCATAGCTCGAAATTCAAAGCAGAATCAGCCATAAACGATCTAAAAAAACAAGCAAACTAAGCTCACAGATACAAAGAACAAATTACTGGTTGCCAGAGGTGAGGGGTGGAGGCTGGAGAAATGAATGAACTGTTTTTGTTGTTTAGTTTAGTTTAAATAAATTAAAGAAAAAAATAAAGAAAAAAACTACAAGACTGAGTCAACTTGCTGTGCTGGCCCAGTTTTGCCTGCCTCCTCCTCCCCGCTGTCCCCCACCCCCAGATTTGGCAAGGCCCATTCTCAGGAAGCCTGGCCCAGCCCGCAGGTGGTAACAGTAACCTTTAGCCAGAGCGAGTGCCGACCAAGAATCCAGTGCAGCTCTCTCCAGCAAAGACAGTTCCCAGATGAACCTGTGGAAAGATGTAAGATTTGCTGGCCACAAATTCTGCAAGTTTACTTTGTAAGTGTTGATCTTTCAAATGTGCAACATTTTAAATAAACCTGAGTAAGAGATTGAGTCAGGAGTTTACTCTGCAATCAATAATCTCTTGGCCGGATTTTGCCCTTTCATTGCTCAGTTTCTATCGCTGAGTCAATAATAACCCACCTTTGGGTCCCTGTGGCGACTTTCAATCAACTTTGGGACTTAGCATTCTTCATTTCAATAGGATCACACTGCCAGAATGGATGCTGCCATTCAATAAGCAGAAAGCAGCTGTTTCTAGGCACTGGCCTGGCCAGGATGTAAAATAGTGCTGTTGTCTGGCAAAAGGAAATTGTGCCCAGATGGCATATAAAAAGTGTCAGTACTTTGACTCATCATCTCCAAACAAAATATCAGGCAAAAACCAAAAAAATAAAAATAAAACAGAGTAAATGTATTATTGACCAAAATACTTGCCTCTGATATTCAAAACTACACCAACTAAAGATTTTAGATCTTCTTATATGATAATGTGAGTCTAAGTAATGTAATAACTTGACTGAAGTGCTACTGCTGTTGTATTAGAATTACCAAATTTCAAATATTAATTAGAAATCAAAGTTTAACCAAATTCAGTTGGTTTCACTATCCTAAAACCAGATTTAATTGTGTCTTAATCATTCTTAATATAAAAGAGTCATCATCCCCCAGCAGTCCCTTAATTATTTTAAATCTCTGAATACAATATGATGTCACACTTCTACAGTTCTTATTATAATTAGATCCCCAAAGACTTCTTTCAACCCGCATAAAATATATAGAAGCCCAAATAAAATATGAAAACAAACTATATTTTCCCAAAAAATAAAACTTCTGGGATTATATAATGGCATTTTTAAAAAGAATCACGTTAAGAAAGAATGGTTTGTATAATCCCATAAATCAGTGATCTTAAAGTGTGGTCCCCACCTCAGCAATATCAGCAACATCCAGGAACTTGTTTGAAATGCAAATTCTTGGACCTCCCCCCAGACTGACTGACTCAGAAGCTCTGGGGGTAAGCTCTGCTGCATGCCTTTCAGCAAGCCCTCCAGGTGATGGAATGCATGCTATGCTAAAGTTTGAAACCTATTGCCTAGAAGAACACACAACAACTAATCTGATTGAAATGTCACAAATAAAAAAGTCAAAACACGAGGAAATAGAAGTAGGAGTAGAGAATAATGCAGCCCAGATGCTATACGTACCAGACTGGAGCGTGAGATATGAAAGCAATTTCTTCACATTCCAGATTAAGTTGAGAGCACAGTTATATCAAGCAGGTTGAGCACACACTCAGAATTCATGGGCCACATCAGAACAGCTTTACACCATGGATATTTCATGGTATAAAGGAAATTCCAGAATATTTCAGTTGAAAGAATTACAGCTGGTTAAAGAAAGACTGTGAAGTACTGTTTAATTTAGTCAATCTAAACCAAATTTTATGGATTTCAATCTGTGACGATACTCTTGATACCTCCTTTTTTATTAATTTTTTATTGAGGTTACATTGGTTTATAACATTATATAAATTTCAGATGTGCATTATTATATTTCGATTTCTGCATAGACCACGTGGTGTTCACCACCCAAAGTCTAATTACCATCCGTCACTGTACGTATGTGCCCCTTTACCCCTTTCACCTTCCTTCCACCCCTCTTCTCCTCTAGTAACCACCAACCTATTCTCTGTACCTATGTGTTGTTTTGTTTTTTGTTTTTTGAATCTTCCACATATGAGTGAAATCATATGGTATTTGACTTTGTTCATTTGATTTATTTCACTTAGCATAATGTCCACAAGGTCCATCTAACAATTGGGAGAACATATTTGCAAATTATGTATTTGATAAGGGGTAATATCTCCTTTTTAATGCATGTATATTTTATAGAATTCTTATGGTTAGATGTATATATAAAGTATTCAAAATTATAAACACTAAACAATATGTTGTTTTCTTATTTATAAGAGTAGTAACCAATTACCTTGTTGGATATTTTCCATTTGTCCTTGAGATTCACTCTTCAAGCTTCTTCACCTTGCTCTCTGCCCATTAAGGCTGACCTGTATATTAACATGGCTCTCCTACACCTGGGCTTTAACCAATGGGTCTCTTCAGCAGGAGACCAGAGAAAAGGAGGAGAGAATGCCTGGATGTCATTCCCTGCCCACTTCTTATGTGGCTGCCAAGGCCTGTTTTCTTCCCTAGACCAAAAATTACAACAGCCTCAAGATGGCCCTCTCCACATGACTCTTTTCTTCAAGGTTCCAGTAACTTGCTTTCTGCCCAGGTGTGTTAACAGTGCTACTTGCCCCAGGGAATTGCAGTATGTTTTGTGTTTTTCTAAATCTTGCCTAAGCTTTTGTAAATATTCTCTTTATCAAACTCTACTAAAATTATACAGTCTGTGTGGTACCTAGTTCCTGCCAAGAACCTCGTTGATATAGTTACTCTTGATCACAGCAATAATGATTTACAAAAAACTGTTATGAGGGCAAAAAAGACACTTCCTCTCCTTACTGGAAGTGATAAAGGGAGAAAAGCTGGAAATAATTTCATGAAGTATTTTCTGTTGTGTGTTGCAAGTTTAGAGAGGAAGATGTAAGACATGCTTGAAGTTTGGTTGGAGAAAGTCTTGGGAAGAGAGAATGGCTGATTAGAGGGAAAACACAGAACAGCATGAAGATTCTATCAGGAATTGACGAATGAAGATTTCATTTCATGTTTATCATGTGCCAGGCATGGTGCAGTTGTGGCATCGTGGGCATACAATGCTGAAGAAGCCAGACAAGATCCATGTCTTTAGGATGGAGGTAATGTCTCTGACAGAAGAATGAGCATGTACAAATTCTTGGCGGGGGAGGGGGAGTGGAGACGAAAAAGAAAAGGAGAGCCCGTTCCAGTAATTAAAATAAATTTGGTGTGCTTGATAAGTTTGATAGAGTGCAAAATTAGGAGAGGTGAGACATGATGCTGGCTTGTGTCAATATTTACATCATGACTCATGATAGTGTGGGGGCCTGGAATTGTCCACCCCAAAATATGTCTCTTTGGCATGATGATTATTTGAGGCTGGTTACTTTGCAGACAGGAAAGCAACTGAAAAGTAGAATTTACTTACCCTTTGTAAGAGACATTTACATTGTAAAGGAAATCTCCATCTGTAAAGATATCTCCCTCTCTGTACCAGGAAGAAGGGGAGATGACCTTGTCTCTAGAAACTCTTAATCAATGGGGAAGGCAAGGACTTAAATCTGCATTTGTTTATTGTGCTTGTCTGGTAACATCCTGTAACTGACTCCCCCCCAACCCCAACATCCTCCTTTGTCTTTTAGCTGGATATGATGTTTGGGGTGGAGGTTTTGGCCATTTTGGTGAGTTGCTCGGCTTTCCTGAGCCACTCCCATGTATACATTGACAAATAGAAATGGCAAGCAATAAGATATATTGGCGTACATGAGGAAGCCATTTCGTGTAAACCTAATTCGGCCTGACTTTGCTTTTTTCCAAAAGGGCCTGACTGTGGCCATTGAGCATGCACTGTATATCTGCTTTAAACATTTACTATGGTAAGAACAAATGGCCTTGAGATAAAGGTGCAACTCCCCTCCCAACGTTGGCATTCCCTTAAGGATTAAGCATTTTTCCTTAGGCTAGGAATTGATTGCTGCACTCACCTTTGACCACCCAGCTCACCTGTGACCACCCAGCTTGAGACAACAGACCCTCCACCCTGCTGTGTTCACCGAGAGAGCAGATCTATCTGCTGTTTCCATCAATCGCTGTGCCGACAGAGCAGTCTCGTGACTATTGTAAAAGGGACATTTCAATCGTGTCTGAAACATCCTGTTTGGGGGTATATAACCACTCTGTGCACCCCACTTCTTCAGTGCCCTTTCTTCCTTCTGGAAGAAAGGCCCCGGGCCATGGTCCTCAAATTTTAGATAGAGCTTTGTTTAATTTTCTCCTGCTATTCTGTCTCATGTGAATTTAATTCGTTCTCTGGCCAGGTGAACCCAGAGAGGGTAGAGGAAATGTCTTCCTCCCCTACAATAGAAAGAGTACAATATGTAGAAAGAGTGCAATATGAACCAGGGAGAAAGACTTTGATAAGCAGGGGAAGAAGGTGGCATTAGAATCTGCGATCAAACATGCTATCTTCCTTTCAGCTTCAAACTTTGAAAGTTATGTTTTAAGAAGTCCACAGTTTCGACAGATGGAAAGAGGTAACGATCCAACTTGGAACAGCCCTTATTTTCCCTACTTCTTAAAAATTACTTTAGACTCTAGGATTTTCTGGATACATTCTGTTAGGAGATTTGATTTCTTGAATTATGAACTTGAATTTTTAATTAATATGCCACTTATTTGTATGTTTCACTTAGAAAAAGCTATGGAAATACAATTTTATAAGAGCTGATGAATCACAAAAAGGGAATACATTTTTTTAAATAGAGGTAACATTTTCAACTCAGAAAATACAGATGTACGATTGATAATGTTTTTAGATATTCATAACTATAAATTCAAAGTTCACTTAAAGAATATTTGCAATTTAACACAAAATTAAAATCATGCCTCAAGAATGGAGAAAATATATTAATATATTTGTATAGAAAATTTCTCTGGCAGTTGTGGAACTCTGATGAGTTTACACACGTCTGGTGAAGTGTTGGCATGAGGTCCAAAAGAATCTATTTTATTTGGAGCCTAGGAACCTTCTGGAGAATTATGCAACTGTGAAGCAGTTGGGGTTGGCATGTGTGGTGTTAGCAGTCTCTAGGAAGACTGTCTCTGTGTCTGATGCTGGAACTTGAAGTCTGCTGGGCAGGCAGGCAGACAAGAAAGGAGGATCACAAGCAGACTAGAATCTCACAAATGTGGGCTGGAACCCCACAAAGATGGACTAAAATATGTGTCTTTGTTACCTCTGACATCAGTGACAGTATGTGCTAGGTCTTCACCAGAAGCTGGGGCCCTTAGTCATGGAGGTAAACACACACACACCTAGCCTGTAGTCAGAGAAACTGAAGAAAAAGTCCGGGGAAAACAGAGAGACAGCAGGCCCAGCTGATGCCTCCCTCTGTGAACGAGCAGAGAATTTCTCTTGTAGCTCATTCTAACAGGAGGAATACAAGGAACAGAATTTTGGAAAATGTAGTTCAGCCTGGCGAGATGAAACATTACAAAGTCATCACACGATCCCAAAGTTATGTGAAGAGTCCCGTGTACTTACTTCGAAAAGTTTTAAAGTTTTTGTTTGCACTTGAAATTGATTTATGTGTACATATGTTGGAGGTAGAAATCCTTTCTTTTCCCATGAAAATAATCAGTTTTTCCAACTTCCTTTGTGAGATTTTTTTTTCCAAAGTAGCTACATTTGCTGTCATATATCACATTACCAGCAATATTATCATATTATAGTTGGTAACTTGGCATATGACAGCAATTATTATGTATATATTCTTTATTTTTGTTTCTTTCAATCCTCTACCTCTGTGATGATGACACACTATCTAAATTAGTTTAGATTTTAACAAATCTGGTATGATATACAAAGAAAAAACTATATAGTGATGAAAATGAATGAAATGGAGAGAAAGGTAAGCAAAATTAATACTGAAAAAATAAACATAATGTTGAGGGGGCAAAGGCAAAGATAGAAATATATATACTATAATACCATTTCTATGATATTTGAAATCATGCAAAGTTATATATGGTTTAATGATATATATACATAGTGACAACATAAATAAATACATTTAAATGATGTGAGGAAAGAGTGGGATGTTATAGGGGTACATTACACAGGGGTGTTCAAATGTACTGGTAATATTTTCTTTACCTGGCTGGGTGATAGATATACAGAGATTCTATTCTTTTCCACCTTTTTGTGTATTTGGCCATATTAAAATGGTGTGTCCTAGTTTCACACTGTCAATCAAATTATGGGCTTCAGAGCAGTCTCTGACCACGTTCTGTACTAAAGGCTTTGGCCTGGAAGAGCCCTGAAGAGCCTGAGTGGCCTAGCAGAGCAGTGTGGTGAAGCTGCACGTCAGTAACGAGTCCAACAGCTCTGAGTGCCAGAGCTCTGTGACCATGGGGAGTAGGCTGAGTTTTGGAGAACGTGTGAGACTTTCCTGGGAGGTTCCAGAAATACTGGTAGTGTACATGGGAAGATTTGCAGAAGACTGGACATAGGTTTACTTTGTAGAGTAATTCAGGTTAAATATAATTTCTTTCATATATATATTCTCTGATGCTTAATAGCGGCCATAGAGAACCATGAAACTAGAATTTTAAGGCTTATTCATTTTTAAATGGCAACAAAATGCTGACTGATAGTGCATTAATGGACAGGTCAGTAAATATTTCTTTGGCGTTGAATTTTCTAGGTTATTTTAATTCCGTAATATAATTAATGATACCCAAGATTTCCACTTACTATGAAATAGTCTGCCACAACGAAGATAGGAAAAATAAATGTAATGAGACCTTGACATTCAAATGGAATGTACTTATCATCAAGTCTGCATACAAAATAGCAGTGATTCAGTATAGAAAATGTAATGTAGTATTTATAAAAAGAATTCATGGGCAGTATTTTAAAAGTAGAAAGAGAAAGGAATTTAAAGTTCTCTCATTTGAACATCAAAGGATTTGCCCCTAAGGTTTAGGGGACAGAATGCAGGCAATGCCTTCATCCTTTTTATCTTCAAATATCACGTTGCTTTCAGAACCCGTTTGAAGGGTTGCCAGTTTGACTAAGGTGCAACGGCCCCTCATCCAGGAGCAAAGGATGGCGCCAAGGGTAAACTCTCATAACAAAGCAAAAACTTTTCTACCCCAAGTTGCATGTTAAAGATAAAAAGGAGTAGATATATTGTGCTTAGTAGGAGACACTAGGAAAGATTTGAGAAAGTTTTATTAATTTGGGGCAACTTAACATGTGTGTGGTGTTGCTCTTTTTTTTTCTAAAGCCAAGTAAGTAGGAGAATCTGTTAAAGATTATCTCCTATCACATCTTACTTTGCTGACTTACAGAGTTTAATAAAATTCTCCTTCACTTCCTCAAAAGTCCCTAATTCCATGAGAACTGCACACATGCACATGTGCATGCCTGCACACACACACACACATGCATATATGCACATATTCGTGAGGAGAAAATCTTTCACGTATCTAACTCAGTCTCTCTCGGTAATAGAAGCAGATTGCTGTCATAAAATAAGTACTATTATGGAGAAAGTAGAACTCTTTCCTGTTCTGTTTTGCATATTGCTTTTAACAGGGTACATCTATTTTCTCTAAATTTGGTGACTATGAGCAAGCTCTCTACAAAGACTTCTGTTCTGCTGAGTTGGCAAACAAAATAAAAGTCACTTCTTAAGCCCTACCTAGGAAGTTGAAGATATTAAATGAGCTTGTCATACACTATCTCAAACTCCAATAAGTCAACTGAAGGGGGTTTCTGTTTTTGTTGTTTTTTTAAATAGTAACTCGACTGGATGAAAATGTCTCTCTTTTGAAGTATTGTCAAATACGTGAACTGTGTATACCTGACACTTTGTTTGTTGGTTTTTGTTTAAAATAAGCAACGCATAAGTTAATAGAAGGCTTTTACGCTGCCTCAATTTATTCTCAAAATAAAGGAGATATACTCGGTCAGCTACCAAAGTAATAGAAATTACTCTAGGCCCTTTCAATGAGATCACAAATTACATACCATCTCTTTATTTCTCCTCCTATCCTCATTTGACCACAACATCCATACAATATTCTAGAAAGCTGTGACACTGTAGCATTTCACTTTTCAAAGGAGGTTCCAAAAACTCTCAAAATGTTATCACACTTTAATAATCTGTCTCTGAGATTAATGGACAATCAATGTTCAGAGACCATCAAAAACTGGAAAACCGGATCCCTTTCTAAAGAAGAAAATACACTGAGAAACTAGGAAATGCTTTGACAATTTTATGCCAAGATCCCAATCATGAGGAGGTAAGTTTGAGGGTAGAATTTTATCTTATATTTCTCTTTTGTATACAATTCCCTGTTTATTATTCATTTAAAAAACATATATTGAGGAAGAATTATGGATTTAATGTTGGAATTGTAAAGGTGCGTGACTTATGGGAAATAATGTCTTATGAAAAGAGCACACATTTAGAAGGAGATGAACCTAACTCTGTGTAACAGTC
The DNA here is from genome assembly GCF_037783145.1 of Equus przewalskii. Lineage (NCBI taxonomy): Eukaryota > Metazoa > Chordata > Mammalia > Perissodactyla > Equidae > Equus > Equus przewalskii. The sequence goes on along the minus strand of NC_091847.1, from coordinate 22,583,837 downwards.
TCTCATCCACTGGTGAATGACCATACTGAACCTCAGTTTTCTCATTTGAAAGATGGAAATTAAAAATAGATGTCCCATAGGGCAGTATGGTTGTGGTATCAGGTATGTCAACCTACAAAAACAGAAACCAGTTTAAGAGGCAAGTATTTATTTGGGATCAAAGAATTGCCATTCAGGGAACATACACTCAGGTAGAAATCCAAATAGTGTCCCACTAGGGAGAAAAAGTCAGGGGCTTTTAAAGGCAAAGAAGGGAGGTTGTATTCCAAATAATTTTAATTGGAGTTGGAGGCAGAGAGCTATTCTTGGCTAAACATTGATTGGCTTTTGATTCTATCTTCAGAAAGTCCACAATCATCGGTCTTTGTTATCAATATGTCCATTCTTCTGCTGACTTCTCGAACAGTTGCTTGTAAAACAGTTGCCATTTTGGCCCAGTCCAAAGGTTTGACCCAGTCCAAGATTCAAGATAGCACAGCAGTTTCTCTGGAAAGGCAGCTCTAACTCCATTTTAAAATGACTCCACTAAAGTCAATTTTGACATTATCCCCTTTGGATCAAGCTCTTTCTTTAAAAACATCACTGATCAATGATTTGAAAACATTGCTGATCAATTATTAGATAGCATTGCTGATCAGCCATCCAAGCACTATTGGTCCCTCACTGCAAGGAAGACTCATTCGTGGTATGTCATGTCCCACAGAGAAGGGAAAGTGATTTTCTTAGGATCCTTAGGCCACATTTGAGCAACAAGAGTGCCAGAGCAGAGAAAAGCCTTGCCGTCTAGTTCTTTTAAGAACAAATATTGTTGGTAGTTCCTCGAGGTTTTTCAGGTGAAGTCTCATAAGCCTTAGCAATCATTTCAAAGCACTGAGCAACCATTATCCAAGTGGTGTTTTTGTGACATTGAGCCCTGCAGAAGAGACAAAATTTTACAACAGTGAGAATATCATTAATAATAAACAAAATGCTAATTCCAAATTGGAAAATAGGTTTGAACCCAGAAGCCTTTCCTGAGGGTAGCCAGCTAAAGACATCAAAGAACCATGGAATGTCAGTGGACATAGCACTTAACCATGTCGACTGTGCTCAGATTTTGTCTAGTTCAGTTTTTACTTCACCAGAGGTGTTTACCCAAGTATAACAAGAGGTGTTTATCACAGAACAACCCTATCTTGTTCAGCTAGGAGGTAATCAAGAGCAATTCTATTATCTAATATAACTCGTGTGAAGGAATCCAAAGATTTCTCTTGGGCAGCTATCACTTTAGTGGCAGAGTTAGCAATGTTCCCTAGGGTTTTAGATAAATATCTGATCATATATTCATCCACAGCAGTGCCTAACCAAGGAAAAAGTATTTTTCCAAATCTGTTAGCCTTGCTGGGGTGGATCCTTCCAGGCATTGAATACTCTTGCCTATGAGTGCAACTAGTTTCACATTTTAGTATGTGAAGTAGATTCAAAGGTGATGCCCAATGCTGAGTTTCTGATTGATTATATAATGAAATAGGGGTAAGCAATAATCCAATTGCATAATGACTTCTAGTTTGATGGGGATTGAAACAATGTGCTCTCCATAGATCTTTCTGCCAAGTACAAGTGAAAACATACCCTAAGGGAAGGCAAATCATGGAGCCATTATAGTGAAACTAACTAAAAGCAAGCCTTTGATTGGTTAGGTAAGGAGTTCTACACACTTAGCATAAGGAATTAGAGAAAGAATGGCAGAGAGAATGTAATTAAATGTACCTAAGGATTCTCTAGGTTCATGTACAGAACGAGGCTTCTGATGACAAACACAATAGTCAGAAAGATTCCCCCGTTTTGAAATAGATTGGGAGAGCAAATAAGAGAATTGTCTTTCTAAGAAAGAAAGGCAGAAAATAAAGTAAGAAGCAATAGAAAGTAAAAGGTGTACAGGCCTGGTCTAGCCATCTGGGGAAAGCTGTCTGCCTCAGATGTTGGTTGCTTTTCTTCCTAGTCAGTTTGATTTGGACCTCTCCAGAATTTGTATAGGACTAGATGTCAGGTGGAGCCTTCTTTATCTGTGAAATGTATCTCCCATGTTAAATACCTTCTAGTTCTGCAGCAATTTCAGTAGGTAGGAGCCCTTGGTAAGGTCCTTTCCGTTGGGATTTGAGGGCTGTCTTCCTCTGATGACTCTTCCAGAATACCCAGTTGCCAGGCTCTAGACTGTGACCAATAGGATCCTTTAAATTGGAATCCAAGAAAGCTTCTTTAAGCTGTTGATGATGATGGCTTGAGTATAAGACATTATAGATTTACAGCAGCTGGTCATAGCCAGCACAAGACAACAAGGAATCAGCAGAAGGTTGTATACCAATAGAAATTGACCCGCTGCTATTTTATATGGGGTGAGTTTATATTTTCCAAAGAGGGTACTGTAAACAGTTGGTGAGATCAAAAGCAATAACTTAGGCCAGGGAAGTCTAGTCTACTGGTATATAACAAAACCTCTAAGACAGTTAACAGGACTAGAATCTAATATCTACAAATATAATTTTTCTGTCTACAATTACCCTCATTTGTTTTTTACCAATGGCAATCACAGTAAAACTAATTTGTTGGTATTCAAAACTTGGCCTGATGATTTACAGAAGTGAAAATAAAAATACTCACTGAAGGTTTCTGAATTCTAGAGGGATCAGGTAGAAAGAAAAAATAAATATTTCATCTTTGTTCACAAAGATATATCTTACCATATTGTTGATAGCTTAAGAGAAAAGATTCCTTTAAATCTGGAAAAACAGCTTTCCCCAGATGGCTAGACCAGGCCTGTATACCTTTTACTTGCTATTGCTTCTTATTTTATTTTCTGCCTTTCTTTCTTGGAAAGATAATCCTCTTATTTGCATCTCCCAATCATGATATCACACTTCATGTAGTCTCATATAATTAATAATTTGTTCTTAATCTCTTGTTAGAAGTCTTATGAAGCCATTGATCTTTCTGTTAGAGTTCTATAATTTCTTACCCAGTTGAATTTTATGATCTGAAAGTTTATCAGAAACCTGTGTTCTAGAGTAAGTGTCAGAGTCCTTTCCATGAATCTCTCCGGAGATAAAACATATTTGCAAAAGCCTCAGAGTAAAACAATAACTGTCTATAAATGACAAAAGACTTAAAGTGGCATGGTTAAAGATATGATTATAATGTAGTTGACAAGGAAATTTGGTTATTTCTGTGACATATAACATTTTAAGATAATGATTAGAATTATGACTGATAACAATATTCCAGGGTATATCACAATCTTAGAAATTTTATATAATTTTTAGAACACTTATATTAATAACATTCACCCATGAAATACAACTTAAGAAGGTTTATCATCATGTATTTGACAGTACTTCCCATGAAATTTAACATGCCAAGTAGGCTTAATTAGTTTGATATTTCCCTTCTTATAGGAAGGAGAATAAATTCTTTGGGATGTCCTATGGGCCCACAGGAAATTCTCAAAGTTACTTTCAGGTCAAAAAATAAAAGACTTTATTTAGGATTTGAATTTTGGGAAGTTTGTCCAAAAATATGAAAGGGTTTTAAAACATTTGGTCAAATAGAATCATAGGTCACTGTGAAACAATGCTTAGTTGTCCATTTAACCAAAATGACAGCACAAGATGTTAAAGGCAAACAAAGAGAATTAAACAGCTGACAAAAGAAATCTCTTTGAACATAGGAAATTATTTTGATAAAATATAAAATCTTTGCTTTTTCCAGGAATATCACTTTAAAAAAAGAAAATTATCTCTTTATCAACAGCAGACTAAAAGTCCAAGAAAACTCTTTTTTTTTTTTTTGGAAGATTAGCCCAGAGCTAACTGCGGCCAATCCTCCTATTTTTGCTGAGGAAGACTGGCCCTGAGCTAACGTCTGTGCCCATCTTCCTCCACTTTATATGTGGGACGCCAACCACAGCATGGCTTGCCAAGCGGTGCCATGTCCACATCCAGAATCTGAACCAGCGAACCCCTGGCCGCTGAAGTGGAATGTGGGCACTTAACTGCTGTGCCACTGGGCCAGCCCTGAAAACTGTTCTTTTAAGAGAGAGAAAACAAAATTCTAATTTTGTACCAGCTTACATTTGATATTAAAACTCAATGGTTTAATTAAATTCTTTTCAATCTTAGCCAGCTTGACCATGCACAAAACTCTTTTGTCTGGGTTCCTCATCCACAAACCTTCTATAATTTTCTTGGTTTTATGTTCAAAAATTGTCCCTTCCTCTTTCCCAGGAAGTTTTACTTTAGGATGAACTTACTTTCTCAACAAAAAAATTTCCATTCCTTCTACCTTCTTTACTGAAAACATACATTTTCCAATACACTAATATTTTTTTGTGTGACACAAGACATGTTTACTAATAGACCAGAACATCTTTTATTTTTCTGTTATAAGCCAAAAGTAGATAAACCTATGTTTAGTAATTAATGTCTAATGTTTTATCTTAATTGGAAATAATCTAGATTCTCAATAAATTTCTATTACTTAACTTAGTTTAGCAACATTCTAAAGTTCAAGTTATCAAAAATATTTGGGGGGGCTGGCTCTGTGTTATAGTGGTTAAGTATAGCATGCTCCACTTTGGTGGCACGGGGTTCATGGGTTCAGATCCTGGGTGCAGACATATACCACTCATCAGCCATTCTATGGTGGTGACCCACATATAAAGTGGGAGAAGACTGGCACAGATGTTAGCTCAGGTGTTTGCTAACCTTCAGCAGCAAAAAAAAAAAAAATTGGAAACTATTTTTAAGCACATATACCATAACACATGATTATTGTTAAAAATTCACCTAAAAACCTTTTATCTTACTTACATCTATTTAGTTTACTTGTTCCTAATAATTATGTTCAGATTACCCACAAAAATGTCATGAGACATCAGACAAAGTCAGCCACCAAATTTTTTGCTGCAAACTTTTGTAACAGAGATACCATGAATTTGTTTGACTTTTGGCAAACCTAGGTAGAACAAAATTTTTATATTTAATGCCAATAACTCTAAAGCCATACCTATTTTAATTAACCCAACAAACTTAAATTAGCTTTAATCCCAAATAGTTTCCTAGATCATGTGATCCTGAAATTCCTTTGGGTTAGCTTCTATTTTTCTTTATTTTTTTTGAGTGTACACTCAATTTATATAGTGCTGGCTTGTTTTTAAGCCAGTTAAATAGAACTCTCTTATAAACTAGTCTTGATAATATCATCCAGAAGTAGAAAAATATTACATACTTATAATATACATGTATAAACACAAACAGAAACATACAGACAAATGCAAAAAAGATCTTATTCCCATTTTTAAATGACTCCACCAAGGTCAATTTTGAGATGTATTAGGTCATAATTAGAGGAAATGGAATGGAGTCAGAATGAGGAATGTACTTCGCTAAAAAGTTTGGCTTTAATTCTTTAGGCAATGGCAGGTGGCTGAAGGATTTGAAAAGACACTGGCATTTATATTTTCTTTGAAATCCATTGCAGGTTGGCAGGTTAGAAAGTAAATCAACATGCTCCCAAAGCACCTCATGATGCACCATAAAAACAAGCATATGCATATAAGTTAGATTATCAAATATTGTTTTAAAAATCTTTGCCACTGCTCCACTTCATTGTGGAAACAGTGATATTCAAACTTATTTTTCCCACAGAACTCTCTCTTTAAATGAAATCTTAGCCAGGAGCATAAACAAATATAGCAGATAAAAGCAGAGTGATTCTGTTGAAGATGAGTAAATCAAAGGAATTTTCGGCTGCAAAGTACTAAGAGTTCTCTTCATCCTGTGAATTTCCATAGTACTCATTGTCTACGTCTCTCACCTCTGCCACATTATGCACTCCCATGAATTTATTTTTATGTGACTCCATAGTACCCCTTTAACTAAATTGTGACCTTTCTATGACAGGGATCACGACTTCTAAAGTTTTAAATCTCCCCCAGCACAGCCAACAACGTCTTTCACATGGTAGGTGTTTCCTACTATGTACAAGTTTCCAAATTAATTAAACATGATGATGAATGTGTAAGTTTACAAATTCAATTCATTTTTTTACATTTTTAGGATGTATTCCCTTAGGCTCCTCAGATCCACATAGTTAAAAAAAAAAATCAAAGTGATATATATCAGAAATATCAAATAGTGTACGTCAGAAAAATGAAATGTGTGTAAATTTATCAAATGAATCTCTCAGGAAACTAATGCATAAAGTCTCCTTGATAATGCTTTACATTTAATGTGGGCACATAAAAAATAGAACAGGTGGGGCTGGTCCCGTGGCCAAGTGGTTAAGTTCGCGCGCTCTGCTGCAGGCGGCCCAGTGTTTCGTCGGTTCAAATCCTGGGCGCAGACATGGCACTGCTCGTCAGGCCACGCTGAGGCAGCGTCCCACATGCCACAACTAGAGGAACCCACAACGAAGAATACACAACTATGTACCGGGGGGCTTTGGGGAGAAAAAGGAAAAAATAAAATCTTTAAAAAAAAAAAAATAGAACAGGTGTTCCTTTTAGATGATGGCTCAGATAAGGTTCTGTGTTTTTGCTTACTGAACTGGGAGTAAAGCTGACTTCCTATCAAATCCAACCAATTTATAGTTGGTCTGAAGAGAGAGGAGGCCGGTAAAACTAGCTTAGCACAAGTAACCAGGGCTTGAACTAAGAGGATGGCAGTGGGGATGAAAAGGAAGAGGTAGATTCGAGAGTTTTCTTCCTTGTTCTTAGCTCCATGTTGAGCTAAGCTTGCATTACACACACAAAAAGGGACACACATATTCAGATGGGAAATTGCCTGCAATTATCATAAGCTTTTCTGTGCATTCAATTTTATTAAATATTATTTTAAAGCTTTCAGCAAAAAAAAAAAAAAAGAAAAAGTATCCTCTGCCTATTTCAATTAAAATAGTTCCCGCTGGTAATAAATAGCAGTAGTATTATAAGGGTCTATTCTGAATTGTAAACAATTTCCCACAGAGGAATACATGGACACTTACACACACATACACACACACACACATTCTTAGCTTGCAGACACAAAAGCTGGAGAAGCAATCAAATACTTGGAATCTGTATTTCATTTATTTTACATGTTCTTTGCAAGTGGTACTTGGCAAGGCTTTCCAAATAATTCAACAATTTAAGTTGACAAACCTTCTCAAGTATCTTTTGAAAAGGTTCACTGGAAAAGTGAGGGTAATTAAGATTATTGTGGTCACATTTCATATTTTGTTTATACAAGTTTATACATTATAGGTACTCTATTCATTCCATTTAGAAATGCTAATTGTCATCTTGAGCCATAACTACTTCTCAAATGTTTTCAGTATTTATATAAGCATTCAGTAATCTCTCCAGTGACATAGTTAGGGCATCATCTTCTTCAAGAAAAGGTTATAGTGACTTGAGCTTCCCTCTTCACTGGGCTAGAGACAAACTACAAACATGATTTGGATATCTTGCTTTTAAAATATGCATATTTCTTGAGTCATCTTTGGTCTTTAAGGTGATGTATATTATTTAAATTTTTCTGTTTTTGCCTAATAATTTGTGAAATAATGTAAAGTCAGAGAGCACATTTACAACAGTTTAATGAATGCTCCAGATGTCCCTTTGGTCAAAGCACTTTAAGGAAAGCCCCCAAATATTTACTGGTATGAATATCTCATAATTTGTTGGAACCTTTTATAATCACTTAGAAATTTCAAGATCAGGTGGCCATGACATTAGCACTAACTTCACTAAAATGTAAGTAAATGTAGAAGCTTTCTTTTGAAATCAAATGTTCAAGTGAATATATAAAAATTTCTTAAAGAAAACAGCAAAGCCAAATAAAATAGATTGGGTATTTAGACAAGTAAGATAAATTTTTTCTCGGTTTTGTAAAGGAGAATGTGAGTGTGAATTCTAAATAGTAACCTCCAAACTTCTAATGTAAAATGAAATAGTCATAATGAAAACAAGGGCATAAGCAAGCAACAAATAAATGTGAGATATTGTCTAGGGACTCAAAGGGTAGAAGTGCATTCTTTTGAAAGTGTAAATTGGTAAGATATATCAAAATTTAAAATGCTTGACCTTTTTATTACAGTTTTGAAAACTTACTCTATACACATATTTTCTCTGATACCCACAGATGTACAAGGATTCTGTTGAGACATTGCTTATATTGAGTTATAAAAGTGGAAGCAGGGGGCTGGCCCGGGGACCGAGTGGTAAAGTTTTCACACTCTGCTTTGGTGGTCCAGGGTTTGACAGTTTGGATGCTGGGCACAGACTACACACTGCTCAGCAAGCCACACCATGGCAGCATCCCACATAGAAGAACTAGAATGACTTACAACTGGGATACACAACTATGTTTTGGGACTTTGGGGAGAAAAGAAAAAAAAGAGGAAGATTGGTGACAGATGTTAGCTCAAGGCCAATCTTCCTCTCCAAAAATTAAAAAAAGAAAAAAGAAAGTGGAAGCAGCTTGAGTATGCAACAGTAGGGAACTTACATAAAATACAGCATATCCGTATGAGAGAACACTATGTGGTCATGAAAAGAACATGACAATGACAACAATAATAATATTACTAGCAAACTTAGTCATCTTTAGTTGAGCCCATGCTATGAGTATTTAGGAGCTAGCACAGTATAGTTTTGGGGACAGAGCTCTTAAGTCTGACTGCTGAGGATAAAATCATATCCCTATTACTCCTTAACTCTGTGAGTCTCAGTTTAGCCATCCACAGTGGGTTTAACCATAGTCTCTATTTTATAGATTGGAGAGAAGATTATATGAGAAGTCTGCTCAATATATACTCAATAAATATCAGCTATTATTATAATTAGTAAAATAGTCTTTTATTTTTATACCTATCATATGAGCTAGGTAGAATTATTATCCCCATTTTTGTGTATGAAGGACAAGGTTGGTTATCAGAAAGCCACAGTCTTGATAATCAGCAAATTAAATAATTGATGTGTTCATCCTTTTAACAATATTTACTGAGAACCTACTTTATATTAGGCCTTAGAGAATGTGGTCATAATAAAACCTACAAAGTCCTTATCCTTTTGGAGCTCACATTTTAGTAAGAAAGGTAGACAATGAACAGACAAATATGTAGTGTCAAGAGGAGTATTAGTACATGCTATCAAGAAAATGAAGTAGGAGCAGTGGATAAAGATTGAAGGGGTCAAGTGGGGCAGAGGAGAGCAGGGACCTGTATCAAAAAGGGGGCTTGGTGATGATTGACAACAGATCTGTATTGAGGAATGAAGTAAACTCTGTAGATGGAGGAAGGGCCTCCCAGGCCGAGAGAACCTCAAGTGCAAATCCCCAAATGAGAGTGTACTCAGTATGTTGAGAACTCAGGCTTCAAACTAAAGCTCTGTGAGACTAGAGTCTGAAGATGCACAGATAACAATTTAGAAAGATATCTAAGATACATCCAAGAAGAGAAAGAGCGGGTTGTACACAGTATGGATTATGCCATTTATATTGTAACAAGTATTTTTATATCAAAATCCATACCTATGTTTCTATGTCAGTGCATGCAAACATTTCTGGATAGGCAGGACAAATTCTGTTATTGCCCTTGAAATTCCTGACACCTCTGGCTTGAACTGCTGGCATTCTGCTGTTGAATCTGGCCCAGAAACTTGCTCCCCGCGTTGCTCCTGGGCTGCTCCAGGTGATGGTTCAGAGCTCACTTGTACTTCTTTTCATCTTGTAACTGATCTTCCTCATCTGCTGTTTTCACAAATGTCACTCATCTTGGGTACTTAACAAATGCCTCTAATGCTCAGGACAAGCTGAGCTTAATTTTCCAGTGTTGGCAGAGAACTATCTCCTTTCACTTTACGGCCCATTCTTTTTTACAGGGGTGCCCCATGAGAGTTACCAGGGTCCCAAAGTTTAAGTAAAACTGCCTTTCTGTTTTATAAGCAGTTCCTTCTTGTCTCTGGTCTGCACATGCTGTCATAATGACTGAGTCAGGGATGTATTCAAATGACACTGCCATAATCTACTCTTCTCTAAATTTACCCATTTGGCCAAGTCCTGATGGTCACGGTTGTCTCCTTCTCTAATAGTGGATCACGTCCCAAGGAACCGGGACTACTTCCTACAACTTAGCTTCTACTGCCTTCCCCCAGTTCACTATACTTGCTTGTCTATCCCTGAATCTCCAAAGCTGACACAATTTTTTGTTCTCAGCAAGTTCATAAATATAATGAAAATCAGAGAATATATATATCATAATGATGATGAGTATATGTTTGATCTTTTTGTAATCACCATCTCTCATAAAATTTTGTCCCTTTAGCATCGTCAACTGTATTCCCCCAGGGCTGGGCCAAAATTCCACAGCATCCTACAGTATGAGTTGAGGAATAGGAATAGGCTTTACTGAAGAATTTGGCAGCCAAAGTTCAACAAGAATAGAAAGCACAGGGCTTCTGATCCTTGATATCATCACATGGGCTGGCATGATGCCAGCGCTGTCTATAGGATGTGTAGTGTGTGTCTGCTTTTCAGGAAAGGTACTCCATCAGTCCTTGCTCTCCCTCCTTATAAGGCAATTGGCAAATAATCAGACTACTGAGATGCCAGACAGATGAGGTAGAGGTACCAACGCTTTACCGGAGTTGTCTGTTAAGGGTCAATTGTGGCTTCTCCTGCTAGGAGAAAGAAGCCATCAGTCCTATGAGAAATTCAATTATAATGCACCCAGTTTTGATTGAGTAAGCTGTGAGAAGGAACATAGGGCCTCCCAAATTCCGAAATAGCTCAATGTCCAGACAACCGAGTGTGAGCTCCCCAGGTGATTTTTAGACAAATATACCTGTCTTGCCAGTATACTCGAGATTCTGTGATGGTCCAGCTGTCATTCCTGCTATAAATAGTCCAAAAGATTGAATGAAATAATATCGGGCAGATAAATAGGTCAGAATAGTTTTGTTCTGAAGTAGACTTTTTATTCTTTCAGGAATTGTGCATCTTATTAAGAATCTGATGAAAGCTTTAGATATTATCCCTGGATTAGGAGTTTAGGCAAATATACCAAGTCTACAGCATTGCAAAATTTCAGAGGGACATTCACACGATAGTTTACATATAAACTCCACTATGCTTAGACCACACTTTAAATCCCAAAACCAATGTGTTTATATACTTACCACGTTCCATACTTTCCCATGTTAAGATTCCTTAATTTAATTTATTCCTCAATTAACACAACTCACATTGTTCTCTCATATTACTTTAAAAATTATTACAAAGGCAGACCAAACATTTACATACGTGGTCATGTGAAGTGAAATATAAGATTAAATTTATCCTTGGTAAAGGTTAATTGTAGTTGTTTATCATAAAATTGATAGCAAGTATTCAAATTTGATAAATCATTCTGGAAAAGCAACTCATTGTGGTTGTGGTCCTTGTTTCACTAATTTTACTGTGAGGGAAAGCAGAATATGTCACCCAAAAATACACCTCTTTGGCGTACAGGTTATTTTGAACTGATGATTTTTTAAGAAATAGTAGATGCAGGAAGAGCTCTGAAAACTGAGTAGAAGTCACCCTTTTGTAGGAGGCATTTACATTTATAAGGAAAGTCTCCCTTTGTAAGGGAGCCTCCGTCTCTACCAGGAAGAGGATGATGACTGAATCTCCAGAAACTTTAGCAATGGAGAAGGCAGAGACTTACATCTGTACAAAGAACCAACTCATTTATGTTGCAAAATAGTGAGAAGATTCATAGGTAGACGTGAAAAGCCTAACGAGCCTGGTGATAGCTGGTTGTCCAGAAACAGAATTTACTGTGCTTTGCCTGAAAACCTCCCATAACTGTCCCCCACCAACCCAACATCTCTTTTGTTTTTAACAGGAGATGATATTTAAGGTGGTGGCTTGGGCCATTTTGGGGATTGTGAAAACTGACATAAGTGGAACCATTTTAAAATAGAGCCCCAACAGCCATTTCAGGGGAATTGCCTTGCTCATCTTGATCCTTAAACCTTCAACTGGGCCAAATCTGGACTGGGCCAAAATGGCAATTGTTTTACAAGCAATTGTTTGAGAAGTCAGTAGGAAAATGGACATCGTGATCTTTACAAAGACTGATGATTGGGGACTTTCTGAAGATAGAATCAATAACCAATCAATATATAACCAACAATAGCTAAGCTTGGTAATGCCAGTAGGAAGTTTTTTTCTTCCCTCTATCAACTCATGTAATTATCCTCTTCCTTTTCTCATAAAAACCCCTTGCTTTTGTTACTGAACCAGGTTTGTTTTGCCTGCTGCACAATTATGCCAATCACTGGGATGATGAGTTTGCAAAGAGAAAGGATTTAATCACAGTGCAGCAAGCGAGGAGATGGGAGCACCAATCTTGTATCTGCCTCCCTGAAAATGGGGACTTAGGCATATTTATGGGCTAAGGGGTGGAGTGGTCTGAAGTATGGGGATAGATGACTGGAGGTAAGGAGAGGTGATAATTGATGATCTGCACAGGTGTAGTCAAGCTTTCTGCCTCTTCACAGGACACATGTTCATAAACAGCAGTGTTACTATGATCTGAGGGTGGAGTTTTTAGCTCCCTGACGTCAAGAGGTCACTTACCAGTTATCTGTGCAGGCCTTGCTGATAAGTTAGTGGTCTCAACTGGCCTCAACTGGACAAGGAATCAATCCTCAGTTCCTGAAAAACCAAAGCACCCCACTCATTACCATGGAGACCCAAGTCAGAGATGTTACCTATAGGGTGGGCTTTAGAAATTAATTCTCTAACTACTTTGCAGGCAGACAACTAACTGAGTATAGCTAAAGCAAATTGGCCCTCAGTTTGACTTTCACTCTGTAATTGGGACAAACTATTTGGGTTTCTACCTGAATCTGTGTTCCCCAAATAAACACTTTGCCTTTTCAACTGGTTTCTGTTTTTGAAAGTCGATAGGAGTGATTCAGTTTTCCTGAGTATCTCTCATGTACACAGGAGGTATACATGTTATTAAACTTCTGTTGGTTTTCCTCCTGTTAATCTGTCTTTTACTATAGGGGATAGGAGCCAAGAACTTAGAAAGGTAGGGGGAAAATTATTTTTCCTCCTCTACAACTGCATCACAGTGAAATGCAATATTAATCCTCCCTCTCAAATTAAGATCTCAAAACCACATGTCAGGGAAAACCGTAAAAGACTTTAAAATGGGCAAAATTGATTACTAGTGTCTTGTCCAGAACACACGGATTATTTTATCTTTTCATGTTCTTCAATCTATTTTACAGCTTGGTAAATTGTGGAAAACTGATAGTAATGCAAATAATTATTTTTGTTAGAAATGCAAATAAACTTTGTCCAGTGAAGATGCAATTGACCATTGCCCTGTGAATATTGGCCAGATTTGCATCTATTTGCAAATCCACTTCAGTATTTCTTTTTGTCTAAACATGTGTGCCTTTTGAATTCTCCTTTGAACCAATTTTTACATCTTGCTGGTTCCCTCATTAATTATTGTGCTGAATAAAATCTGTGAAATGCACACATTTTATATTTTACTGCGATAGTTTTACCTTTAAAAAAATTCTTCAACACATATTCTAAGTGCCCATCAGCAAGAAAAATTAAAAAAAAAATCATATTATTGCATGGACATGTAATTTTAAATTTTTGTCTATGAAGATCCTCTAATTCTGTAGCTCTTATTTAGTGTTATGGACTAGGAAGATAGAAAAGAGGATTGACAATTTTCATTTACTTATTTACTTATTTATAAGGAATATGGTCCTGAGCTAACATTTGTGCCAGTCTTCCTCTATTTTTTATGTGGGATGCCGCGACAGCATGACTTGATGAGCGGTATGTAGGTCCATGTCTGGGATCCAAACCTGTGAACTCCAGGCAGCCAAAGCAGAGCTCATGAACTTAACCACTACACTACTGGTCTGGCCCCTATTTTTTAAATTTAAAATGTGCAAGTCTCCTTCTCTAAAATGGCAGGATTTACCAAGACTACCTTCGTGAAGTTTTCTGCACTTAGCCAGTTGCACTCTTCTTTGCTATTACATTTCTTGTTTATACGTAAGAAAGTTTAATGACACAATTCACATTCTTCCAGATTCACTGAGATAAGATTATTCTGGGTAGACTTGTCTTTGAATGTTGCCAGGTGTTAATATAGATGAAGAAAGTAAAAGTAAAAATTATATTTCCAATATATATTTTTGTTGACTGAACTATACATTTATCACAATATGGTATTTACTCTTATTTCTAGTGTTTTTGTTACAACTGCATTAGTATTCACTAGATAAAGAGCATTCTAATCATTTGGCTAAAAATCAAATGAGGTAGCAATTCTATTGTCTGATTTCTGTGGAGTGACTGCATCTTCTGGGAAATGGATTATGACAAAGTACAAATTCATTTCTGTTCTTTGAAAAAAACAAGCTTCAATTAAATGTTAACACCCCAGGTGTTTTACATCTCTTCAGTGAAAACATCACTTCAGCTGTTGAGGCAGAGGTATGTCAAAAATCCAGATGCTTCATAGGTTTCCTTTGGAATTCAGTGCAGAAAGTTAAGGAAACTATCTGCATGTGAATTACTTTCTACAGTGGAAGTTGTCCTGACACTGATTAATTGCTAAGAGAAACCTATATTCACTGGAATGCCAGTTATATGCCAATAGCAGGAACCAGCTAAAGAAGGCCTGGAATGCCAGTCTACTTACAAGAAATTTAATTTTCAAGAAAGAAATAAAGCACACTGAGATAATAAGCCTTGGAGAAAAATAAACTATTATAGCTTAGAGGTGTAACTTAATTTTCCTCTATGCAAATCATTTCTCACTTCGTATGTCCGTGAAAGTGATTTACATTTTTTTTCCAATATAAGGCGTTTTATTGATCAACAGAACTTTTCCAGAATAAGCACTAGGAACAGCTAAGATCTATTCTTTTCTTTCGGATTATGGAGACCAAGAGTCAACAGGTATACTAAAGGGACAAATGAGAAACTTTAGAATTTAAAACATAATAGGTCCCTGAAATTAAGAGTTCTGAAGAATATGAGACTGACATCACTCTAGCGTGAAGAAAACAGCAGTACACGATCAAATGCTAGACTGTTCAAAAAGGGAAATTTCTGAGGGAGATCTGAATAAGGCACTCCAAAATATGCTACTTTGACATACAGATTATTTTGAGCTAAAGGCAATTGAGAAATAGCAGACATACAAAGAACCCCTCTACCCTCCCCCTTTTTGCCTACAAGTAGAGCATACATTTCTCTTTGTGAATGCAACATAAATTTCCATTTGTAAAGATATTGCCCCTCCCATACCAAGAAGACTGGAGATGGCATTGAGGTGAGTCTGCATAACAAATCTTCCTAACAAACCCTTACTTACCATATATTTCCTATTCACCTTGTCACAATTCATACCCCTTTGTTAAAATGGTATATAAGCCCCCTAGTCAAACTACTTCTTTGGGTTTTTCACTTCTTTGCTGTGAATGTATGCATAAAAAATATGAACATCAAATAAAATTTGTATTTTTTTTCTCCTGTTAATCTGTCTTTTGTCAATTTAATTCACATACCCCCATAAAAAGCATAAGAGGGTAGAGGAAAAGTTTTTCCTTCCCTACATTTCTGTGCAACTCAATAATTATTAATAATTATTCTCTATTATATTATTTTTTAAGCTCTAGGAGTACATAAAAGGTAAAGTCTGAAAGTGTATGTTTTATTTTGAGAATGACATAAGCACCAGAGTTTAGCATGACTGAAACAGAGTACAGGGTGCATTAGGGCAAATTATGGCAAATTCATGAGTTGGATCATGGCAAACCTTAGGCTGCAGAGTTTGGTCTTATGCAGATTTCCAGAAGTTCCCAGCCTGGAACTCAATCACTCATTTACTCAACAAATATTTATTTATTTAATATGTATTTACTGAGTATACACTATGTGCTTCTCAATTTTTTAGGTGATGAGAATAAAATAAAATATCACAGAGAAATTCTCTGCCCTTGAGGAGCTCACAGCAGATCAGGAGAACTAATAAATATTTACAGAAAGTTGATAGTACTGTTTATAATAGAGAGTGTTAAGGGAATATAGAAGAGCTTGAAATTTTCGCTACTATCCTGGAAATAGACATACCAAGGAAAGCTTTCAATAACTTACAACATTTATTATGTGTCTTCTTATCTGTATCCAAGACTTATTAGTGCTTGTTATTAATAAAAAGTGATATAAATTCACTTTACCAGACCCTGGAGAAAAATTTGCCTTGAAACTGGCATCATAGTCAGAGGAATGCCAGCTCCATCACAAATCTAATCTGCAACTCTGCTCAAAGGGTGAAGAAGGAAAGTTATAGAAAATGACGTCTGCAGGAAGGTTGTCTCCTCCATGATCATGAGCCTCCAGGCCCACGCATCATTGAGATGACGATCTTGACGGGGTTCAGGACATACTATCCTAGAAAATGGCACCTTGGCATATTAAATATTTTAGCTGAAGGAATTTGAGCAAAGAGCTGAAGCAGGAAGTTCACGCTGGCCTTCTTTTTGCCCTTCTGTCTTGAAACAGGTCATAAAGCTCTCAGATGAGAGGTGCCCTCTCTGTACCCAGCAGAAAGGAGCATCCTTATCTCTGAAGACAAAGAGACACAAGAAGAATCCTAACGAACAGCCCTTGCTAAGGATCTTCTGGTCTACTACACTTACCTCACACTTTCTAATGTATCATATTTCTATAAGACCGCCCATTCTTCATCAAATCTAGCATAAAAATACTCAGGTCTAACCTTTTCTTCATGTCTTGATTTCCTTACGAAGTCTCCTGTGTTACCTAAAACTTGTGTTAAATAAATTTGTATGCTTCCCTCCTGTTAAGCTGTCTTTGTCCATTTAATTCTCAAACCCAGCAAGGAACCCTAGAGAGGCTCAAGGAATTTTCCTTCCCTACAGTTCAACAGCTCCTACAATAGCCAAGATTGTGTATATTGTCCAGAAAGCCCGTGAACTAAAATTTTCTCCACCTGGAATAGTTCTTCAAATAATCCAAAGAATTGAAAAGCTTTCCCATAAAGTATTTATCATTCTCCTATTTCAAAATTTATGTTGGCTACTTTTAGCTTGTTAACCACAGGTGGTCCTTGACAAAATATATTTCATTTTCAAAAATCTAAACTGTCATAAAATATGTGCTACTATCCCTAAAGCATCTTCTGTATGCTGAATTGAATCTTTAATACGAATAAATCGGATAATGAGCAAATACATTAGGCATCTGATTTTGGTTCTTCAAGTTTGGACAGTTAATTGAGGATTTTATTGTATTTTAGAATCATTCGTTTTCTACTATGTTAAAATATAAGAATGAAACAACCATAGATGCTAATAAGAAAAAGCATCATTCTCAAGATAAAACTGAAACAAACTAGAATATAAAGCAGATGTCTGCAGCTATTTCACTGAAATTGTAACTTTGGTAGGGTTTTATTAGAGATTTATGATATTTCTGGTTCTCATGGAATAAAAACCTCTTTATTCTGTGTATGTCTGTTTTTCATCGCACTGACATTCAGAATACATACATATTTTCAAGAGGGCGTTATACACAAAGAACTATCCTTATTATGAGTAACACTGCAGTGAACATCTTCATACATAAATTGTGAACTGCACCTCTGATTTTTTGCCATGTCTAGTGTCATACTGTCTGCACTATGGAGAACATTGCTATGAATACTTTTAGACATCAATATCTGACAGAACCTATCATTACGGATACTTCAAGCTGGATTACTGGATGAAATGAGTAAATAACATGAAGGTTTGCATTATGTATATTGTACAGTTCTACTGGCAAAACAGATGAGAATGGATATTTGCAATCTTGAAGGAATTTTTATATTTTAAAATTGTTTTACAGTTGATTGACAAATAAAATATTTCATTGCATTAGTTTGCATTTCTTTTATTTTTATCAAGCTTGACTACTATTTGACACGTTAATGGGCTGTTTGTATATATTTTCATGATATTTTTCTGTTGTGGCATTTGTATTATTTTTATTAATCTATATTTCTTACAAAGGATGAAACTTTGTCATATTTACTGCCAGTATTTAACCCAATTATTTTCTTATTTATACAAATGTATAAAATGAAAACTATACTAATATGATTTTCTCTTTTGAATTTCTGTGAACATGGCATTCTCCTGAAATAGCCCAAGATTTCTTCTGCCTTGGATTAGCTGCAGTGAAGGTTAAGATTATTAAATGTGGCTTCAAAAGGGAGACTCGTTCAGGGACAGGTTGGTGGTGTAGCGATTAAGTTTGCATGCTCTGCTTCGGTGGCCCGTGGTTCGCTGGTTCAGATCCCAGGCATGGACTTACATACTGCTTATCAAGCCATGCTGTGGCAGGCACCCCACATATAAAGTAGAGGAAGATGGGGATGGATGTTAGCTCAGGGCCAATCTTCCTCAGCAAAAAGAGGAAGAATGGCTGAGGATGCTAGCTTAGGGCTAATCTTCCTCAAAAAAAAAAGGAATATTTCAAATTTTGTTACCTAAATTTGGACTTTTGATTCTTCAGCACAACAGGCAGCAATATTTTGCAGTAACAAAGGCAAGATTATCAAGAGAGGATTTTAGAGAATTCTTTGTCTTACATTTGACACGGGATTATAGGGTTCTACATAAGGGGCATGGTATCTAGAAAAGAAGGTACAGAAGAAGCCTGCCCAGGGCTAATGATGTAATTTACAAAATAAAAATGTAGGGTCCCTTGTCCAAAAATTAATAAGAATGTCAATACAGTGATAACAGAGCCTTACACCAAGTGTGGGGCCCTGTAAAATTGCACAGGTCGTATACCTGTGAAGCCATCCCTGAGTCTGCCTTTTCTGATCCTGTTGGATTGTGGGGAGAAGGAAGATAAAATATAAGAAAGACAGTTGGTCAGAGGTGTGCTACCATCTCCCCTGTCTGCTTCAAACTGCAGTTTGTAGGTTCAGGGAGATACTTAGGGTGAGGGGACTATCCTCCCCCAAATACATTCACATGTGGAATTTGAGACAGAGAAACTCTTCACATGGCTCCATAGCAGAAGCTTGAAAGGAGGACACATCAAGGGAAACTCAGCTCACAGCTCAATCAGGTGGAGCAGGGCTTCTGTAGAAACCCCAGCTTCTCTTGTCATGTCAACAGGACCTCTTCATGTTCCGAAGGAAAACAAAGAAGTTAGCTTAGTTGAGAGTGAGCAGGGCAGCCGAGGCCTCAGCTATCTCTGGGGAGAGTAGTTCGAAGCAGGGGAGTGAGGGAAGGAGGAGCGAGCCAGGCAAAGCTGCCCTGACACACAGCAGTTCGAGAGAGGTGAAGAATTCAGCAGCTTCATTTTACTGGTGCCTATGGAGTCATTGCCAGGAAAAAGGACAGAAAATGCTGACTACAATGATTTGTCTGACACAAATAAATACTTTATGTAACCTCCTGTTCTTCAAATAATTGGTATATGGGAAAATAAACCAATCAAAATCCTATCAAGAACTTTAGGATGTATCTTCTGAATAATACAGTAGTTGCAACTCCATGGTCCAAAACCTCTTTATGCCCTTAGTAGTGTCAGCTGACAACCTTTCAAACAGAGCACCAAAGTAAAATGTTGATCAAAGAAAGCTCATTTTATTAACTTATTACAGTAAAGAAGAGCATCTACGTAAGAGACACTTAGTTTCTTAAAGGGGGAAGGTGGGAAATAGTTCTTTCTAAGATTTAAGGCTTCAGTGGTTGAAGTCAAGTGTTTAGTGCCTGAATCTGATTGGGATTGAGCACAGCTTTTGATACAATGGTTGAGGATCTGGAGACAAAGTAAGATGAGGGTCTTAGAAAAATGTTCCTGAGTTACCAGTTTTCAAATGAGTGATCGCTTTGCCCATTTGAGCAAGGTATTGTCCTGAGAAGAAGGATATCTACCTAAATAAAGAAACTACTGTCCTAGAAAGAGTCTGGTTGAACACACTCCCTTCAGATAATTGGATTTAGGGAAAGCTCCTGAAGCAAACGAAGAAGTTATTTACTGGTTTACATCTTTATCTTCCCGGGAAAGAATTTTCTAGAATAAATGATAAAGTCCTGTTGATGGAGGTAGCCTTCATTCTTAGCCCTGAGTTAAGCTTTTCGGCTGCAAGTCATCTTAGTCCTCACTAGACTCACAAGAGTAACGTCAAATCAGCTCCTCAAGAGAGTAAGATTCGCCTCCTGTGATCCTATAAGAACAACTGACACTCCTAAGGTAATTGCCAACTGTGATGAACGTGGCCAGCCCAGGGCAATAGTTTAAAGTAAAGTTCTACCACTTTTCAATAACTTTGTCATTTTATTCCTCCTCAACCTCCTGGATTCCCACCCATGGTTCAGTTACCATTTTCCTCCTTCACCAAATTCTTAGCTACCTCTTCCCCAAGGTTTTCCTATAAGAAGCTGAATAGAAGCGAATAAACCTTTGAAATTAGAACTCCTTATTATTAGTGTATTTACTTGGTAGTTGCTGCAATGCTTGAAAAAACACTTAAGAAAAATATGCACATACATGTCTACTCGCCACAATTTGTCCTACTAAACAGAAAATATAACATGCAGAATTCACGTCTCTGTGGAGGATGAATTTCTTAGTAATACATAGGTTACTTTCTAAAAATATTTACTAACTGCATAATGGATTGATACTAACTTCCTTTAATATTTTCAAGTTCTGATTTGCTGCCCTCAGTTTCAATTGGCTTAAATAAAATACTGAATTACTGTTTCCAGACCAAGATAGATTGGATTAACTAATTTAGCTCATCAATCACCTTTCTGCTGTTATTTAGTGTAATGTAGTGAGAAAGTACTGGATTGGAAGTGAGGAAACCTTGGTTTTAGTCTTGATTCTGCCACTAAGTGACTGTGGATCTCCATATATCACTAAATTACACTAAACTACCCTAAATTCCAGTTTATTTATTCATTAATTGAAGCATTAGGCTAACTGATCGCTAAAACTAATGTCAGCTCCATCTTCTCTGATGAGTAGCACTAAGTTGCGCAGCATCTTCTTTGTGCACTTCCTGGATTGGAAGAATCTCTTTATTTTCTTACATGTATTTGCCAGTCATTTGTGCGAAGTCTGAATGATCATTTATCACACATTGCTGGGTTATCGTAATTATTTCTGTATATCTATTTAAAGTGTCTACAATAAGCATTTCATAGCAGTTCAAGAATTTTTAGAACATTCTGGAAAAAATAAGAAGCCACATTCTCCAAGAGCATGTTGAGGAACTTATTGAAATAATGAAGATTATTTGGGAGCGAGTAGGGACTGTTGATTAATTCTTCAGATTAGCTACCTTGCTCTTAGCCTCGTCTCAGTCAGGATAACCTATTGCACAAAGACACCTGTCTCTAAAGTGGTAATAGCTGGGGATCAGGGAGGAAGAGTTGAGTAACTCCAAATATTACTCCGACTCTCACGTCTGGCTCAGTGACGATGACATTGCAATGGTTTAAAATGCTCTTGTAAAAGTTTAAGGTAACTAATTTTTAAGTGGTAAAAAATATCTACCTTCTACAACACTATAAATGGTAATAGTAAACATAATAAAACAAAAATTTCAAAACAGAAGCAAAATTAAGCTGTAGATTTTCTTTATTTTACCACAGCCAAATATCAAATCAGAATCAGAAAAAAAGGGAGAACCTTAGTGCTGCCGACTGTTTCGTGTTTCCAGGCCATGTTTTGTTTTCTCTTTTTTATATTTTATCCGTCATTGCTCTATGTTTGGAGCAACAAGGCTGAAAAGAATCAAACTCCCTGCGCTATCTAAGGAATATGAACTCACTAAACTATATTGACCCAAAGTTTACATGTATAATGCATGATAGACTAATTTTAAAAAGTGAGCTTTGTGCCCTGGATGTCTACATCAAGCTCCAGCACTCTCTGCTTGTAGACCCTCTCACAGCTGCTGCCTGGACCATGACAAGTTGAGAGTTAATGGGCAAGGATAGAGCTACTTGGTTGTTTCTGCAGTGATGCACCCAACAATGTATTCCAGTGCTGGCCCTTGAGCCCTCTCTGCTTCTGATAATCACAAACATTCCAGATAGAGCCCATTCTTGGTGCTGATTCTGCCTTTTTGAAGCCATAACCTCCTTTAGGCATTCAGTAGTCATTTACTTCTTCAATTCTCCTTCAACTATTTTGGACTTCCAAGGATTCTCACAGGTTGAAGGCCAGTGAGTTTCCTCTTGTGTTTTTGCTGTGATTTGGACTTTTGCCATTCTTTAGACCGTTTATAGAGACCAGGATCATAAGTGAGACAGACTATAATATGTGTTCAATACGTCATCTTGCTGCCATGGTAATCAGATAGGTAGATATGAAGCAAAAGTGAAAACGATGTTAAAAGCAAGCTGAATAGCAAAGAAGCGTGCAGAGAAATTGTTTGTATTAATAAGCAGAAACCTTGCGTCAAGGCAAGAGACTTAAAGCACAGGAATGAGAGGAAAGTGGTTCTGTGGGGCAGATGAGTATACGGGTATGTAATGGGTGTTACATACCCACCATCTGGCTCACGACACCCCAAATCACAAATTCACCCAAATGAGAGAACAAATATTTTAATCAAATTGATTTAAGGTAAAACAATTTCATAAATAATGAACAATTCTTTCATAAATAATGTTAAGTACAAACTCCAAAATGTCTTCTTGGTCTCTGATCATCTATGGTTGAACTCAGCATCCCAGACACTCTTTTTAATCATGGCCTACCCAAGTATTTCATCTTTCCTCATGTTTCTCTCCCCCCTTTAAAGTTGTTTGGATTTTTAACTGGCATCTGAATAAGTGTAAAGGCAAGGAACTTGGAAAGGCTCTATAGTACGAGAAAGGGCTATGTATTCTCCACAAACCCGGGCAAGTCAACGTTGGGATCTCTGGCTTATTTGATCTCAGTTAGTTCAGATTATCTTGAAGGTAACAATATTTGTTGTGCTGGGCAAAAAGAACCCAAATAGGTTATTGGAAGTTTTCAAAACCAAGATATCAGCTTGTTAAAATAAATAAGTAAATTAATATTTGAATTTCTTACAAAGCCAATACTATATCTACGTCTACACCTATGTATATTTCTGCATCTATATTTATATTTATATCTAGTCTTATTTGGTTTCCATATAAAGATCTACCTCACATGACTATTCAATTATTAATTTTTTTTGCTGAAACGATTATAGAGAATTTTATACACCTTTTGGGATAAGGAATCTTTTTGTTTTTAGAATAGAACATTTTTATTTATTTTTTGGTTTGGTGAGGAAGATTGGTTCTGAGCTAACATCCATGCCAATCTTCCTCTGTTTTTGTATGTGGGATGCCACCACATCATGGCTTAATGTGCAGTATGTAGGCCCACACCTGGGATCCAAACCCATGAACCCCGGGCCACTGAAGTGGAGTGTGTGAACTTAACCACTATGCCATGGGGGCAGCCGTGGAGCAAAATACATTTTTACATCTCCTGCCCCAAATATACTACATAGATATTCCGAAGGAAACAATATTTCAACATGTCGGTTCAAACAGAGATGCACTCACCAATTTACTCAACGGAACTTCCAGTTAGAAAATACCACAGAGAATAAAATTGAATTTGTGCACTATGTTTGGATGAACGAAAAAGGTTTTGCTTTGAATTTTATGTCAAACAAGAGTGATGAAAAGTCAATGTTTTCTAGAAATGTTCAGTGCTGTGAAAGTGGCCTATTTCCACATATTTCAAAGGACTCAAGTGTTTAGGCTGTATTTTGCCCTAACAATGTTTTTCTGTTTTATAACTCATTTCTAAGTGCAACTTAGTGAAAGATAAACATGTGCCAAAAGAATTTAAAGATACATCTTTAAAAGAAAGATTCTCTTTCAGTAATTCTCCATCCACCTTCACCAATAACCCGAAATCAACCTTCTTTTCTTCTTAGTAAGTATAGTAAATCTTCTTTAATTACAATGTATTTATAAATTATACTTATTTATGCTATTGTTTATTACTCTTTTTGTATAATTCAATTGATATATTTTCTATTCGTAAATATTGTATACCTTGGTTTTGTATGGAATGTACTATAATTTCCCACTAAAATTAATATAAATATAAATAATTTTATTTTTTCTAAAGAAAACTTTTTTCACTTACAAATAAGGTTTTCAAAAATTAATTAAATTCCTTAATTGAGGTCTAGGTGTGCATAATTTATTTCCATATTCACTCCATCATGTGTATGTTGTCAAAGTATAATTTTCAAAAAGTTATAAACAAACGTGTCAAAGATTTTACTCAGTTCATTAACTAATAAGGAAACCAGTAAGATGTTAAAAGTAGTTCAAAACAGATTTCAAGAAATAGAGATTTATGTAGTCTGTCAGTCACAATAATGCTGTAAATAATTTGCAATTAAATACAACAACAGTTAATGTCATACATGGCAATAAACTCTAACATTTGCAGTTAGTTTTTCTTCTGGATATAATTTTATATTATTATTCAACAAGAATCAGCTGAATTGCTCTCAGTCAAGAAACAGTTGCATTAATACCAGTTTTCTACAGGTTAACTTTTATCGTTACAGAGTTGTAAAGTATGCTAATCAATAGTAAAAAGGTAGTTAATAAAGATAATCACTCCTAGAAAATTAGTTAATCCTCAGTCAAGTTATGTGCTATAATCAGTACTCAGCATAATGCCTAAGAAGCATCCAGCAATCGCTTCTGCCTATGTCCAGGTCTTGGATAACTCTTCTTGAAAGTGTCTATGCTTGTATGGGCATAGGGGTTGGGGCAGATAAAGACAAGGCAGTATTAGGATTATAAAAAGAGTTAATATTCAAGTTTTGACACTTAAGATAGTATTTTTGAGACTGTAGCAAGACAGTGTGAAAGCAAGTCTGTTTCAAGAAAGAAATTCTTTTCTCTCTCCATTGAACCTATCAAGGAGAACGTGAGTTGAGTTTCACCAAAGGAACATCCCAAAGAAGAGAAACAGTGTAGTATCCATGACCACCTCCAGCCCTGGTGGACAATGGGATGACAGGAGATAGAGTGGAGGAGACAGGCTGTCAGGTGTACAGAGTGGAGCATGAATTCCTTTTATTTAGGGGAATGTGAGGACCTCAGGAGCTTCTGCTCAATTTCTCTGCAGGAGTCCAGGCAGAGTCAGCATAGTAGGACATCTTAAATGTCCCTAAGGACAGCCCTGTACAGTAAACTCAGGCAGAGAAAGGCCTTCTCATTCAGTGCTGTCTTTCAAATTTGTAGACAGTCTCAGGATCCAGAAGTTCTCATATGCTACTGCAGGGCATTATTTGGGTGCAGGCAAGGGATTTCTGTAACTGTACCTGGGCCTGGGGCAGAACGGAACTCACATTCAGATCTCAGCAGGCTCCACAAACAGAGAGAATCAAGATGTGTTCAGTTTATCCAGGAGGGCTGCCAGCACCCTGAGTAAGCTGAGAAAGGCCTGATTGTTTCCTAGCCACGGATTTCAGCAGAAGAGATCAGCAGATGGCTTGGAGGGTGGGAGGCCAAGACCACTCACACAACAGCAGACAAGACCTCAGAGGGAAGGGCAAGTCAGCCATGCTGGAGGGATATCCAAGGACGGAGGAGGAGCCCAAGGAGGGGTGGGAATGAAGGTAGGGGGATACTATGGAACATAGAGATATTTGTCTTTTTCCAAAGCCCATGCCTTTGAGGCCATATGCCTCTTCCACGCACCTGGACATCATCCAGGAGACAACAGGAGACTGGAGTAAAATTTTGAAATTTTATCCAACATTGCCTGAACATTTACCTAAAAAGACTATAAATATGAATCAGACTAATTTCAATGCATTAAGCTTGGTTTTTTTTTCTCCTAGCTCAGTTGTGTAGAAGTGTGTGATAAAAAACAGATGGCTGAGGAAATTAATTTGTATTTCTTCATACAGTTAAGTGTAAAGTAAATATGTAATCCTGCTATTACTCTATTCTTTCTTTGGTGCCTTAAGCTTTCCTTCTTCCTTAAAAACAAAGGAAGAAAGGAAAGAAGGGAAAGGAAAGGAAAGGAAAGAAAGTTCTGAATACTTCTATGTATTCAGATAATATATTTTATGTATTCAGTTGGGGCTGGGTAGGGGGTGATCATCCTACTTGTTTGCAAATCTTTGCATATCTATCCTGCTCATTCACAATGAGGAATCTACACGTCCTCCTTACAGCCCAGTGCAGGGTAAGTTTGGAACCGCACTGGAGTTCCCCTGGAGTGTAAGAAGAAATAAGAGGAGGTGACACTGTACCTGGCTTCTCGTCTGGAATTCCTGAAAGGGACATATGTCCAGAATCACCAGTCCAAGGACAGTCTAAGGGAGCTGTAGGGGGCTCAGACTCACTGTCAGAACTAAAGATTGCCCTCCAAATCCACAGCCTTCGTGGCCTCAAGTGGAATGCTGAGGTTATTAAGGGAACAAGTCAATTACTGTTTAGTTGAGGCTCAATTAGGGAAATGTAATGTCAAAAAACAGTAGTCTGGATCACTAGCAGGGGCTTAGAGAAATAAAGCTGCTTCCCTGATGGTGGAACACATCCTCAGGGAGCCTCCAGCCAAGTCGTTCATAGGTGCCACTGTGCCAAGAAGAGACAGGATGGACACATTAATGGTGACAGCCTTAGAGACGGCTGCAGAGACCACCAGAAATGTGAAACAACACAGAACAGGAAGAAGGAGGGAGACGAGCGATAAAAATTAAAAACCTTGGAGAGAATTTTAAACCAGAATAAGACTGAAATACAGACCTGAACTGAGCAAGAACTCAAACACTGAGTTGTACAGAAATTAAACCTAGAGATGACTAAATTACATTTGACCACAGTAGGAAAGCAGGTAGCTCTGCATCAGAGTTCAAGAAAAAAGAATGACACTTTTTGCTCATATCCAAGTGTGTTCACTGAGTTGTAATTATTAAATGTCTATACATTTGTGTTACTTCTTAAAGTAGATGAAATAAAATCTAAATTCTAGTTCAGGTGCTTACATCATCATACCCCACACTGTATATTTTATGAAAATGACAATTTTCACAAACACGGGAATGCAGTGAGGGAGCCCGAACCTACGACTGTATCACCATCTGCCAATATGTTCATTTGAAGCATTTGAGGTTTTTTTATTCTAGTGCACAATAGTGAGAACCACTGGCCACAAACTAGACAAGAACAACACAAAACCCACTCTTACTGAGAGAGAATTATATTTGTACTAAACCAAAAGAAAGCGTATATATACTTGAGAACAGCGATGATGCTGATGAAAAAGAAGGAAAAAGAGACAGGGGCAATTTAGCAATTAAAATGAAGCAGCACATAGCTAAAAGGTAACAATTCAATTTGCAGAAGATCAGCAACTCATGTCTATCTTGAAAATTAATACCTCAGAGCTTTATCTTTATTATGCCTCAAAATGCTGTTTCTTTAAATCACAAAACTATATAAACAAACAGGAAAATTCCCTTTTGAACTGCTGCCAATAGCTGATAAGAATGGAATTTCTCTTCCAACATATGGTAGGCCTTCTTACATTAGTAGGAAATTAATATTTCTACTTTGCGTAAATGGCATCATAATTTGTTTTATTGTGTTAAAATACACATAACATGAAAATTATTTTAAAGTGTGCAATTCAGTGGCAACAAATACATTTACAATGTTGTACGATCATCACCACTATCTAGTTCCAGAACTTTTTCATCACTGCCAAGGGAAAATTCACACCCATTTAGCAATTATTCTCTGTTCCTCCTCCTCCAGCCCATGCTAACTACTAATCTACTTTTTGTTCTCGTGGATTTATCTATTCAGGGTTTTTCAGATAAATGAAATCATTCAATATATAGCCTTTGGTTCTTGGCTTCTTTTTACTTAGCATAATGTTTTTAAGGTTCATCCATGTTGAACACGTATCAGTAGTCTGTTCCTTTTTATGGCTGAATAATATTCCATTGTATGGATATATACATATTGTTTATCCATTCACCTAGTGATGGGCATTTGCATTGTTTCCATCTTATGACTATAGTGAATAGAGCTGTTACGAATATTTATATACCAGTTTTGTTTGAGTACCTGTTTTTCAGTTTTCTTGGATAAATACCTGGGAGTAGGATTACTGGCTCGTGTGATAACTATATGTTGAGCTTATTGAGGGACCGCTAAGCTGTTTCCCATAAGGGCGGCACCATTTTCCCTTCCTACCAGCAATGTATGAGGGTTCCCCTTACTTCTCATCCTCACCATATCTTCTTTGGAGAAGTTTCTATTCAAGCCCTTTGCCCATATTTTTAGTTGAATTGTTCGTAGTTTTGTTATTGAATCATAAAAATTCGAACATGAAGGTAAATTTGAAATCATCTTGACCAACACTCAAGTCTTGTAAATGAGGAAACTGAGATGATGGGAAATTATATGACGGGACCAAATTCATCCAGTTATTACTGAACCTCGACTCAGACTCAGATGCAGTGTCCTGCCTGCTTTGTGTCCAAGCCACGTTCCTTTATATATTACGTTATAAAACCAACAAAGGTTTTTAAGATACCTGACTGGGATTGGAAGAACAATTTGTAACATTAAAAGGATGATGACTATTTGAGGGAATCGTAAATACTTTAGAATTATAAAAACAAATTTTGTTTTAGAAACAAGATTTAGAGTTTAATTAAGAGATTGAAGGAATACATATAAAACACAACATCCGGATCTATCAAATGTGTGAAATATGTAGTTTGAGCGTCATTTTGTGATGAAAGCAATTACTAAAGAAAATTCAGGTCATAAATGGGTTTTAATGGTCCCAACCTAAATACAGTGTTTAAAATATCTATCAGCAAAATAAAATGAAAGGGGGGATCAATTTATGCTATAACATATATAGTATGAAATGTTATTAAAAATAAGTTCATTCTTGTCATCTTTAATATTCTCTCAAGCCTTTTTGTTTAGTTTTTTAAAATTTCAATTAGTTATAAAGCATAAAAGAAAGGAACAAAATAAATGAAAAGCTTAAACTCACTGTTTAACAAATGGTTGTTAGTTCTCCAGAGACCAGACTTCTTTTGGCAGGGTCTTAAGTAGAGTACAAGCAGGCCAGGGCTGTCCCACTCAGGGCTCTAAAGCTACCTTTGCTGTTCAGTATCAATCAGAGTATGGAGGGAACATCAGAAACGACGAGGCCAAAGGTCTAAAGCCACTGGGATGAGAGAGAAAAGATGGAGCTAATCAGATGCTTAGATGGTCCTGGAACGAAAGCGTGGATTTAGGATGAAAGCACTCAGCTATTTCAGACACAGCAAACAGAACAGGACATGACCTTCGGGCTGGGGAGCGAATGTGCCAAGCCCAAAATTTCTCAGGAGTCAGGGATTATAAACGAAGGACCGTTGATAAAAATACGGACGGGAGTAAATTGCCTTAGAGCTTTGTGACCTGAGAGGTGTATTTGCCCTGCTATTCTTTCCTGTGTAACAGAGAACATCTTTTATCTCAGCTACCTAAAAGCAATCTAACATTTTTCTCCTGGAGTCTCCGTTCATTTTTTCTTAAAGTTGACATAATCAAAATTTGTTGTTCCATTTATATGAGAAAATCTTAATAATTATCAGTTATTCTTCATCTCGGACTTCTTAACAATTTGAACAGTTTAAATAGAAATTTGAGACTATTCAAATATTTCTAGGTGGCATTTTCCCTTTGGTGGAGAGGGGAGCAGTGGGGCAGTAGGGAAAGCTAGCGACTGCTACCCATGAACTCGAATGCATTGGGAATCACATTTCTTCTGGTTAGATAGTTAATTTGCTTTGAAGACAAGGGAGTAAACTATGTAGAGCTCAATTTTCCACTGAACTTTTATAAATTTCTCCCTATAGATAATTCAGACCATTAGTTTTAAACAATGGGCTATACTTTCTAAATACAAAATATCTTTCTATTTGATATCTGGCAAAATGAAAAGAAACCATACATTTGGTTGCAGAAATTAAAATATGAACACATATATTTTGCTATGGAGAGTGGTATCTTTCCTTCATATATTTTCTATGCTACCTCCACATTTTTAGTTTTAAAGTAGGTGTCTTATGTCCAATTTATAGGGCCAACCCTCGTACACAGATATTATTATGTAAATCTCCCTGCCACTTCTCCATTTGCCAGCTAAAAGGTAGTGCAGAAGAGAGGTATATAGAATATGCAAAGCGGGAAGTAAGGCTGGTGTGACATGTCAAACTTTGCTCCTCAAAAGTTATGTGGAAGATATAGCATGTTGTATATTCAAATCTGATCTCTGTATATTCTCTAATGTGTAAATGCAATTTGTTCAGCTATCCAGCTTTCAAAGAAGGTGAGCCTTGCTCTAGCTCAGAGGTAAATTCTGATTTTTCTAAAGTTCCAGCACTGTCTAAGAGGAATTTCTGTGATGACAGAATGTTCCATTTCCATACTGTCCAATATGGTAGTCATTATCTTCATGGGGCTATTGAGTACTTGAATTGTGGCAGTAGTATGGTGAGACTGAATTTTTAATTTTCTTTAATTTTAATTAATATGAATTTAAATTTAAATAGATACATGTGGCTACTGGCTATCATATTGGACAATCCAGTACACCTAATCATGGCAATCCTATTGCCATTGCCAGTAACTGGATTGACATCAAGCATGTGAAAAAATGATGACTAACAGATGGGAAGAGAAGGTTGCTGGCAAATGAAATGGTCTCTTCTTCCACTACACAATGCCCTACACAGCATTGCTGCATGGAATTCTGACACTAAGCTTATCACATCATGGACAGTAACGACATGTCAAAGCAAGGCTCCAGTATTACTTTGAAGCTCCTTGTAAATGAGATAATAAATTTTTTATATTGTTTAAGCCGTTTTCATTTGGGTGTCCTGTTATTTGCAGAGGAAAGCATCATAACTAATGTAAACATCTTGATTGTTTGATGAAATTGTCAGAGGAAGGACACTTTTAATCTTTGGAATTAGAATCAACTATTATTTGTATTTTAATAAAGATGATTTTTTCTAGATATGGTAAGGGTAGAGTACTTATGTAGTAACAATAACAGTGAAGATCATAGTTGTAAATGTTTTTGTATTTGTTGTCTAGACTGAAATTCATCTTCAAATCTTATGAATAGGTGGCACAAGTGAAACATGTATGTTATTTTTTGGATGAATACACTAAAATTAGGAGAGGTTACTGAGATCAGACAGTTCAGAAGTAGTGAGAATATATCTCAATCTTGAGTCCTTTTTTGAATGAAATACTCCCTTTAATTAGATTGTTTGTCTCTGTAACTACCTTCTGTGTTAGTGGATTCCAAGAAGAATATAAGACAGCACATTTAGATATTTTTATACCTAATGGCTCAGTGTTTGTGCCTCCAGCAGATCTCTAGCTATACGTAAAACCAGTATATTTTTGAGTCAAGCAAGCAGGGTGGAAAACGTCCCATTGAAAAGAAGAGCACTACCTGCTTTAATTATAGTAAATATAATTCAAGAAAAAAAGAAATAATGGAGTAAGCAGTAGATTTCTAGACAATCTATAAAATAAAGGATATAAACGTATGAAGTTACATGCAGCAAATAACTTTCTAAATTTCACAGCTAAGAAATTGAAGAGACCTAACATTTGCTACTATTAAAGTTAATCATTCATACTACAGATCTTAAAATGTCTGCTACTGGTTGCAAATGTTTAGGTAGAATTTAAAAAGTGTGTTTAATAATAGGAGTAATAGGTTTTGCTCTTGTATCTTCTTGCAATGAGAGAAGGAACTGCTGTTTTTCCATGCCTTTCAGGGGCAAAAATAACAAAGGAAAATAATCATTGAACAGCAGCAGAAGCTCCTTAATTTAGGTTTTATGTTTGTAAAACCGTAGAATGACTATGCATGTCCTTTTCTAAAGACATTTAAATATAGATTTGGCCGTCATTTGTCTGGAAAATGGTGTTTTCACATGCTGTCCTACATGAAGATAATGCAATAGACTAAAAACTAATGTTTTTCCAAGCTTTATGATTTTATTAACTTTACTATTATAAAATTAAGCTAATCAAAATATTCAGATGATATCGAAATTTAAATATTTTAACCTTTCTAGTTTACCAGTAAGAAGCATTACTAATTTAGCTTATAAAAAACAATTTAAAATGCAAATTTGAGAGTAATCCAAATGAGGATAGACGGAAGAGGAACTGTTGCTATTTAAGGAACCTATCTCTAGATATCACTAAGATATAGCAACACTGAACAAAGGTCTATAAAAATAATGATAAGTAATTATAATTATTATTACTATAATAGTGATGATGCTATAACAGATAACATCCATTAAGCTTGTACTATGTACCAAAGAAAGTTTATTAATTATCTCCTTAAATTCTTATAGCAATCTGATACAGTAGGTACTAATAGTATCCCTACTTTACAAGTAAAGAAACTGAAGGTCAAAGGAGCTAAACAATTAATTGTAAATTATCAATAATAACTGAAAAGTTGGAGAGATTGTTGGGCTGGCCTTGTTTGTTTCTCTTCTCTTAGAGATCGCCATCCTGGTTCTGCCATGATCCAATGTTTGAAAACAGGGGATTCCTTTACTTTCTTTCATTTTCCCAATCATGCGTGGTGGAAGAGTAAGTTAGGACCCTGGGGTGCGGGGGGATGCAATCTCAAAATAGATTTGAAGCTTCCAAGATAAGTGGGAAATTTTGTCTCACTTCCCATTTAGAGTCAAGAGAAAATGACTGTGCAGGGAAACATGGCGGATAGGGCCAAAGGTAGCCTCACAAAGATTTCTGTACCCCAAATGGTATGCAAGCTGGAAAGTACTCCTATGCCTGAAACATGGTATATAATTCATGAAAGAGTGGCTGAAGCTGGACGAATGAAGGAGCATTTTAGTCAATACACTGTTCACCAGTTGACTTCCCATCTACCCAATATTTTGGTACCATGTAAGCCTCCATTGCTCAGAACTTAGAAAAGGCCCTGGGGAAGAAGATCCAAAATTGCCTGTGTTTAAGATTCTGCTATGCTGAAGGAATAGAAGCTTACATTATTCATTTATATAAAAACAAATTTCACTTTTCCATTCTTGAGTTGTGGGCTTACTCGTATCCAATTCACTCATTTGGTGGGTGTGATTTCTGAAAATTATAAATTAATTTGCAATTTTTACAACATAATGATCATATATGGTCTGATGTCTGGATAGTTGTAGTCAATTCTCTGGGTTTGAAGGTTAACTTAACATGTGATGGTTAATATAAGTGAACAGTTTGAAATAACTTAGAATTGTGCTATTCTGGTTACTGTATACAATAACGTGTGATTACATTCTTTAGAACCCAGTCTCAGCACTATGAGGGTAAGAAACATGGCCACATCCTTAGCACCTAAGAAGGTTCCTGGTCGTCAATTAATAATGAGTGAACAAATAGAAAAATGAGTATACAGATACATGTATAAATGGCCTAAAGATTTGATCAAGTAAGAGAAAAATTTGTGGATGGGATAAGCCAAGTTTTTATTTCCTTCCTGTTTTACCTTTCTCTTGAAATGTGCTTAGGGATCAGAAAATTCACAGTGGGTCTTTTTTCAGGTAAAATAGTGTTCTTGACTCCTCTTGGGTCATATGCCCTCAGAATCTTGCTGAATGAAACTGATAAGTCTAATAAATTAATTTTGATGTGATTAGTGGGTAGATTTACATGTTACAATTCTCCAGTAATTTCTGAAGATTGTTCCTAACTGGAAGCAATGTCTTTAGCATATGGAAGGTATGACTTATGTGAAAATAGTTTGGGCTAAGAAGGCTTTCAAGGGATCTTATAATTATTCTATTTGGGAAACTTTTCTCACAATCAGACACATGGCACAAGCTAATAAAATGATATATACATGAATTATTTTTATTGGTAGTTCAGTGAATGAACGTTTTCTGCTAACTAAAGCCCACGAAAAAACTCTCTTCCCAATAACCTATGAGGTTTGCAAACATGATTGCCAAAACACACCTCCTGCATTTCCTGAAACTTTTCAGGCTGCCTTTCACTGAGGAATATATTAGATTATTTGCAGAAGGGAGAGACTTTTTAAGTGGCTTTCATTTCTATCACGGTAGGTCCACATTTTAGTGACTAAAATATTTGGCAAGGAATCGATATTTTCCAAATTTGGAAAAGATGTATGAAAAAGATGTATTCACTTTCATGTTATCTAGAAATTTTACTATTTTACATCATGCTTTATTTAAAAAAATAGGTATTTAATCAAATGAGTATGCATCTACTGGTGTAAATTAAGCACACACTGGAAGGTATACAGAAATGGCAGAGGAGAAATAAATGAAAACAAAGAAAAATCCTTCAACTTTGTCATTATAACAGAAGATTTCCACCATGCTCTAGGACATAACTGTTTCAAGTGCCAACTGGAGAAAACATCTGAAAGAGTAAGTGTAATTATTTAATTGAGTTTTATCAGTAATATTGATTAACTCTACCCCTCCAATACAATCATTGTGACATCTCATAACTATAAATGATGGGGCTCTGGTTTTAAGTACTTACACTTACAGCAAGTAAATGCCTCTTTAAGCTATATTCGCAACTTGCCTCCAAATCCAGTGAGGACAAAACAGAAGGAAATAGAGCTATAACACCATCTGAGTGATTTAGAGCAGGCATAAGGAAAGGCACTACTCGAGGAAAGTGTACACACTCACAGATAAGGGGTTTCGTGACCAGGGTGATATACATCTGGCCCTGCCTAGATGCTGAGTTGTGTAGTACATCACGATTCTGGGGGTCATCAAATGAATGAATTGGAAACAAGAATTATTACCGTGTTTTGGGAGACAGGGGGCAGGGAGGTTTAAACATACTGGTTTCTTCTTATCAAATTGATGCATAAGTACTAGATCTAGAATTCTTAATTCAGTGTCCTAAAGCAACCATGGATAACTTCAGGAAATCTATAATAAACACCTTGAAATTAAGAATACACAATTTTATTTGCATACATGTGTGCATTTTTGTAGGGGAAGAAGATCTATATTTTTCACTGGATTTTCTGTGTAGGCTACAGTCACATACACGCAAAAGATTAAATACCATTTTTTATACGTAACTTGGGAATTAGGAAAAGGAAGATTCTCATGCTTTCAATGTATTGTAAACTATTAAAGAAAGAATTCTTCCACAATTTCTGACTCTCATGTTCCAATGCATTCTTCCTTGCAAGTATACCCCCTATCCCATTAAAAATATTCTGATTTGGAAAAAATAATTTTGTAAGTACAATTGGACTCTCCCTTACTTATGGCTCCAGTCTTCCTCTCCCCACAGCTTACGTCCCTCAGGCTCTCTGCCCCAGGACTATGGATCCCTCACAATTTCCAGTGTCTTTCTTGTTTTCTCTCACCTCTTATCCTTTGCAGGCATAGTTTTTTCTGTCTGAAATATTATCTCTACCCTTAGTCTTCAACTGATTAACCCTACTTGTCCTCCAGGATTCCATTCTGGTGACCTTTGACCAGGATCCTGGGCAAATCTCTATCAAGGCGCATATTGAGCTGCATTGAAATAATGTGCTTTTACATTTCTTTCCATTATTGAATTGCAGACTTCCTTGAAATCATATGCATTGACTACTTTATTCACCTCAGTAAGCTCACAACTTCACACAATATCTGGTACATAATGGGTCAATAGTCTTTACTGAATATTGATGGTTTAGAATAAATGAATTGTAATGACTGAAAAGGTTCAATGAGTTTTCTTTTTTAGGGTGGATACATTTTGAAACAAAGGAAAAATATAGGCTAAAGAAATTGATGACTATTTTGGAACTGATTTCATGAAGAAAGAAACAATGTAGAAAGATATCTGGTAATAAGGGAAACTTCCTGAAGCCACTGAAGTGATTAAATTCAAGTCATGTAGTTGGCACCTTAAGAGACCTATCCTCTCTTGAATCATAGACCGTATGTCCCATTTGAAAGTACCTTAAAATTTACAGTTTTTGTAAACACAGTGTGGTTGAAGTTCATAAGGCAGGGAGGGAATTTATGTTTTGTCAGACAGACAGCTATCCTCGCAATATTTTATTCTTAAATTAGACCTTAGACAAATTCCACCTGCTTCCTCTCCTAATAGTTTTCTTGAAGACCAGTGATTTTCAACCAGTCACGTAGTGAATACTGTGACGATCAACCACGTGCCCCCTCAGAACTGGAGGACTTATTCTATAGTTGCTGGGAGGACTGCTGCCTGGTGGTTTCAGCTGTCAAGCTTTCCTATATGTGCCCTCAGCTGAAGGGAGCCTACTCATCCAAAATCTCACTCTGTCTCTGGAGGCAGCCTACATCCAATGAATGGTTGATGGAGAAATAAAGGCCCTGCCACTCCTCACCATGTTGAGACAACTTAGAAGGGCCATTGCAGTTTCAAAGATTTTTGTGGAATTGGCTGACGCTTTTTGAGACTGTGTCACAGCCCAACTTCTCCCTTTGCCCAAAGAGGCTTCTTTCCCTCCTCCTTTACCACTCCTTGCTCAAATATGTGTTAATTCTGAGAGTGTTTCCTAACAAACTCTGGCTCTTGTGTTAAGAACAGACTCTAATAGACAGAAACGTAAGTACATAAATCAGTTGGGAAGCTATTGTTGTAATCCAAGTGATAAATTTTGATGGTTAACAGTGGAAGTGGTGAGAAGTGTTTGGATTTTGGATGTATTTTGAAAATAGGGACAACAAATTTCCTAACAGATTGAGTGTAGGTTGTGAGAGAAAATTAGGATTCAAGGATAACTCCACTTATGTTGGCATAAGTGCAGAAAAAATGGTGGGAGAGGGCCTATATTTGGAGCAGATTTGGGAGAGATAATTGAGAATTCATTTTGATGAATGTTGAGTTTGAGATGTTGATTAGACATTCAATAGAATATGTCAAATGGACAATCAGATTTACAGGTCTGCAATCTGATGGAGCACTATGGATGAGAAATGTAATTTTAGAAGTCTTTGGCACATACCAATTTTTAAAACTATGAGAATAGATGAGATCTCCAAGAGAATGAGTATGGATAAAGAAGAGAAGAAGACGAAAGACAGAGATTTGGAATACTCTAGGTACTCAGAGAAGAAGAAGAACCAGCAAAGAAGACTGAGGTGGCATGACTATTGAGGTAGGATAAATACCAGGGAGAGTGGAATCTTGGAAAAAATGTGGAAAAGTACATAAAGGAGAGGGGTATGGTCAACTACTGCAGGTCAAGTAAATTGCCTTTAGTCACTTTGATGGTGACTTTGATGACAACACTTTGAAGAGTGTGATGAGATAGAAAACATGATTGGAATGTATATGTGAGAACATGTGAGGAGAAGAAACAAAAACGCCTCTTTCTAGTCATTTTGCTACAAAAGGAAGTAGAGTAATAGGAAAGCAGTTGGCAGAGACGGTGGAGTCTGAAAAACATTTTTTTAAAGAAGAAATAACAGTATATTTGTATGCTGATGGGAAAGATCCAGAAGAGAGTGGAGAAGTGATCATACATGATAAAGAAGGAAGAATTTCTGGAGCAAAGACCTCGGGTTAAGCAAGAGAGAGTAGGGTCTACTACACTAGTGAAGACAGTGACATTAGAAACGAGCATGGCAATACATTAATAATAATAAACATTTCCTCATATGCTGGAAACAAAGCCAATATACACATGCGAAGTATTATTTATGGAGCTGTGCTTACAAATAATAGGTTGAAGTCATCTTGATAATTTTGTTATCTAGAAAAATGTACAATACATTCAGATAAGCCAGCTGAATTTTTTAGAGTATAAAATGAAAGAATTTTAAAGAATGAGTATTGAAAACTTTTTTGCCAATATTATGATTTTAGCATAGTTAAATTATAACCTGCCTTCGTAACATGAAATACGTCCAAAGCCAAATATTATATTCGTCATTAGAAATGTAACTGTGAATAAAATATGGTTTTTCCCTATG
The DNA here is from genome assembly GCF_037783145.1 of Equus przewalskii. NCBI lineage: Eukaryota > Metazoa > Chordata > Mammalia > Perissodactyla > Equidae > Equus > Equus przewalskii. The sequence goes on along the minus strand of NC_091847.1, from coordinate 22,545,656 downwards.
TATTAATTTGAGATAAACACTATATATCACATGTTAATGGAGAAACAGATGAAAATGTGCCTAGGAAAAATGGATATTCTTAAAGATTTTATTTCATTAATGTTAAAAGATAAAACAATAAAATGGTTTTTTTTAAAGTTAGATCTTAATCATATATCACACAAAAATTAGTTAAATGACTGTTATTCCCAAAGGCATTCATGAGATAATATATTGCCAAGAATGGGAATTTAATATCAAAACAGATTGGGAAAAGCAGTTAACTTATGTCATAAATCCTGATTTAACTAATCAGTTTTATGTGAGCCATTAAAACATCAGTCAGATTACAGTAGCAAATTGTGTACCATTGGGCCATATCACTTACAAATAGGAGCATCTGGCAACAATTAACCTGAGAGGAAATTTCCACTTCCATTGTTATTATCCACATAGGTTTAAACTCAATTTTACTACCATTTATATTTATTCCGGGCCATATTGGAGGAGACTATGTGTGAAAACACTGTCCTTCCCTCCTAATTCCTGCCCATCTGTTAAAACATTTTATTTCAGTTATGATCCTGCTTAATCTTCTAATTGGGTTAATTTTTCTCCTTTATGAGTTTGCTAAAAACAAACATAATAATTTCAACTACTGTCACTTACACCAGAGGTGAATTACTACCTTTAAGCAAGGGGATATTTGAGGTAGCATGAATGCCCTATTTGTTAGGCAAAGCAATCTGGTCCTCCTAAGATCTACCTCTTTCATCATCATAGAAAGCCAAAGCTCTAAGAAAGGGAAGCAGGAGTTAATGCTTTGCAGGTAATGTGAAATTTGCATTTGGTCTTGACCCTTGCAGTATCAGTCCATTTTTTTGTGTAGATCAACTCTAATCAATTTATTTGCATGAGTAGGAATAGTGACTGCTCCTCAAGCTGCCTACTGGTCGTTTACTCATTGTCAAACACGAGGTACAATTGTTTCTTTAATTGCTGGCAAGCAAGGAAGAGTGGTCAACATTATGGTAAACTAAGATGCCTAAAGTCTGAGAATTTTTGCTTCCCAAGAGGTGTTGTCCAGTTGGAACTACATTTACCACTGAAGAAATAGGAATCTCTCTCTCTCTCTCTCTCTTTCTCTCTCTCTCTGTCTCTCTCTCTCCTGACACACATAATATGTATCTGTTGAGGCACTTCTCCTAATCTCCTATTTTTAACAATTCCTGGTTAAAAGGTCCATAATCACTAAGGACACAGGGGAATGAATGCTTGCACTCTGGCTAGGCATTTTACTCAGAAAAATTCCATTTTTGAGCATTTGTGTGATGAGTATTCATATGTCTGCCAGATTATTGGATGGATTTTGCATTACATCTTTAAGACATTGGTTTTTTAAAATCCTTTGGTCATGTTTTGCTGATTGAAAAGTTCCTTTAAAATTGAAAAGCCCTGGGGCTGGCCCCGTGGCCGAGTGGTTAAGTTCGCGCGCTCCGCTGCAGGCGGCCCAGTGTTTCGTTGGTTCGAATCCTGGGCGCAGACGTGGCACTGCTCATCAAACCACGCTGAGGCAGCGTCCCACATGCCACAACTAGAAGAACCCACAACCAAGAATATACAACTATGTACCGGGGGGCTTTGGGGAGAAAAAGGAAAAGATTAAAATCTCAAAAAAAAAAAAAAAGAAATTAAAAAGCCCTTTTAAAACAACACCATACTTTTCTTGCCATTGCTGCACCATCAAGGACTGTCAGGCTTCTTGTCTTGGGCCATGTAACGAAGAAAAGAAACACAGAAAATCTTATTCTGTTGGTAAGTTACTGCATTTATCTATAGGTCCTGAGAAGGCAACTTCAGCCTTTTTCCTTCTTTTACCATATATTATAGACCTCTCACTCACACTGGAGCCTCTTACTCATTGGATAATTTTTAAAAAGTCATATCAATCATATTTCCTTCTTCAATATATACAAAGCATGAAGAGGATGAAGAAGTTAGGTATTGGTAGCTGGTTTTTAGGTCACAAGGCAAATCTTGAATTACTTGTTGCCAGGAACATCGAAGGCAAATGTGAGAGACAGAGTTGAAAGGATATCCTTTGAATAAAATAGCCCAGGGAAAATAATTCTGTATTTTGCTAAAACATCTCTCCGATAATTATTTAGGCTGATGGCCTAATATTTTCTTGATCTCAAAGCCTCCTGATAACCTTTAAAGACTGTGTGAATTTATGTCTGTGGTGTGTACACAAATGCATTGCTAGCATTTGAAATGAAAACTTCTACCACTTTCTTGTCATATAACGCAAAAGCTATGCATAATAGAAAAGCATTATATGGAAGATTCATATACTGTTGGGTGTAAATATCAAACCAAATGTCTTGAAATATTTGTGGTAACAAATGTTTGCACTGGTAACCCGAACATAAACTGAATTTTCTGCAGCATTGTTATCACTTGGCTTAATTAACCTCTGTTATTTTTCTCTCTATTTGACAATATGAAAATTTATGAGTGCATTTTAATGATCTCTCATGCATTTTCCTGTAATTTTCATATGTTTTAGTAACAATATGAACTCAAATTCTTTGACAGATTATGTTTATTCCAATTGGATATAAAAATGTGTTCTGGGTTGGAAAAGGCAAGTTGGACTTGACACAGTGATGTAGTCAGATGCTTTTTGACCATGGTGCATGGAAGCTTCATTCCCTCTGATGAAAACTGGTATGATAAATTGAATCCTCGGACATGGAAAGGCACATTATATCATGCGTTCTGATGATAGAAGTGGTGACAACAAAGAAGCTACAGATTACTTATGTAGCAGAATGGGAGATTCTCAGATTATGAATTTATGTTAATATTTTAAATTAAAATCTATCTTTGTGAAATGTTGTTTCTCCAAAATTTAAAGAAATAGGAAAGAAGACCCTCAAACTGTGATGCAGCTCTGGAAAATTCTTAGACAGCCCAACAGGAAGCTCTGGCACAAAGACTGCTTATAGAAGAGTATAGTATAGGGCAATCAACACCAGGTCCTGTCGTGTTTAGTCATTGGCTAGGAGCTACCCAGAAAGAGTGTGTATTTGATTCAAACACTGCAATGGATCTCAAAGGCGCAACAACTCAAGGCTATTATCTGACTGAACTCTATGCAACAGGTTCATTCTTGAAGTATAACCAAGTGGCACACCTCCATTGCCTCCACGTTAGTAAACATCAGATTTTTAATAATTTCCTTGAAAACATACCATTTACAAAAACAACTAAATACCATTTACAAAAACAATATCATATGGTGTTAGGTATAAATATAACAATAACAACAACAAAATCCTGCAAGGCATTTAAGAAAAAAAAAAAGTAAAACTCTATGGAAATCATAACAGAATAACTAAATTTAGAGATATACAATGATCATGGATGGCAAGAGTCTATATAAATAACTACTCTACAAACTTGATAGGACTCTAGTTGATATCCTAGCAAGATTTTGTAAAATATTAGAGTATTCAAGACATTCATGAGGAAGACTAACAAAATGGGGAAGCTTGTTCTACCATATATCAAGGCTGATTATGAAACTATAATAAATTTTAAAAGATGAAGAAAGTAATGGGATGAAATCAAGAGCTAAAAAATAAACTTATTATTTCATCATATTAATAAATAATGAGGTGGGAATATAAATGAATATGTAAAGGATGCTTCATCATTTAGTGTTCCTGGATAAGTGATTTCACCAAGTATTTTTTTAGAAAGGAATTGGAGCCATAAGTCACACCATACATAAAAATCAAATACAAGAACATGAAAATCTAAATGTGAAAAATATTACTTTAAAACTTTAGAAGGCAATGTAAATTAATATTTTATGCTGGGAAATGAATTTTTTAAATAACATACAAAGTCATAGCCATAAAAAAGTGAATGAATTTGACTATATTGAAGTTCAAAAGTTCTGTTGCATTAAGCACAATAAAACTAAAAGCAAAGGATAACAGACTCAGAGAATACATTTTAACTTAACAAATTAAAAAATAGCATTTACAATGAATTTTTTAAAGCCCCAGAATTTAGTGAGATTAAGAAAAAGCAATAGAAACATAGGCAAAGAAAGGGACCAAAGAATTCTTAGAAGTAGAAATATAAATTATCAATAAACATATGAAGAGTTGCTCAAACTCACGAGTAATTAAAGAAATGACTATTTTAAAAGCCAGAAGATATTACTTTCAATCCATCGGATTTAGAAAAAAAATTTAAACCTACAAATACCAAGATTTTAAAGGCACGCAACTGCTCTGGAAAGCACATTTGTCAATATCTAATGAAGTTGAAGATGCACATAACTTACTACTCAGACATTTCACTACTAAACACATAGAGAAATTTTCACACTAGCAAAAGAAGACATGCTCCAACATGTTTATTACAGCATTGTTTGTAGTGGCAAATGCCCATCAACAGTACAACAAATACTTAAATTATACTTAAGGCAGGTAGTTTTGGCACAAAGGGTGAGTGATCTTTTGGAGCCATGTTGCCAGTGTTTGAAGTCCAGCTCTGTCAATTTTGGGCAAAATGTAGCTCTATGTTTTGGTTTCTTCATTTGCAAAATAGAGGTAAAAATATTTGTGAAGATTAAATAATATAAATAGAGTTCAGAATATAGTCAGATACATGGTGAGCATAAAATAGTTGTGAGCAATTACTACTAATATTAATAATATGACAATAGACCATATAAGAGATAAAATGAATAAACTAGAGCTGCATCTAGCAATATGAATGGATTTCAATAAATTAAGTCATTTTTAAAGAAGGACACATAAATCATGACACTATTTACATAATTTTAAAACTTGAAAACAACATTATATATCACTGGTAGATATGTATGTATATAGTAAAATTATAAAATCATGCATGGGAATTCATCAGTAACTAGAATATTTTATTTTGTTAAAAAATAGACCTAAAGAAAATAACGTACAAGAGTATATGAGCATTGCTTGACCACTTTCTCTTTTTATCAATGCTTGAAATACTTGGTAGTTAAAAATATCATGGTGTTAATTTACCTTTTCACCAAACGGTCTGCACTTCCTAGGCTCTTAATTTTATTTCCCTTCTTTATTCAATTTTTAACAGTATCTTCTATAGCTCTTAAAATTGCACTTTCATTTAACTGTTTGTCTTCTTTTCTAAAAATTTGACCTAGCCCATATGTGTTATGAATTGATCTTACAATGTAAGTACACATCTATTAGGAAAATTTTTACAAATGTTAATTAATATACATATTTTGATAAGTGCAGAGCATTGGCTATAGAAAGATCTTTATTTGACTAAAAAAGTGTAGCATAAGATATTCAAAACAAGAGTTGAAAACTGCACCACAGTTGCAGCTATAGTGACACTTATTTCTTTCAAAACCCCCCATGGTGCCTGATCTGTGCATATAATCCTTCTCTTCTATGATTTCTCATTTTGGTAACTTTCCTGATAGACAAAATGGAGTCTCTTTGGATTCTTTTCATAGTCCGTGACGAGGGGCCTGCATCATTTGGACCAGGAGTTGGCAAACGTTTTCTATAAAGAGCAGATAGTAAATATTTTACACTCATGTGATCCTTATGGCCTCCATCACAACTATACTCAACTCTATAGTCGTAGTGCCAAAGTAGGCGTGATGATCTGCACATGAAAGAGCATTTGAAAAAACAAATGGTAGGCTACAATTTCCAGCTTTGATTCAAGGTCTCTACAATGATGTAGTCGGTCCCTCGGCTCTTATCAGAGCCCAATGGGAGGCCATTGCTTTCCTCTTAAAAGATAGAATAGAGTAGATTGTTTCTTTACTCCAGAAACCCAAAACTCTTGAGTTGTTCCACTTTGGGGAGTGTCAAAGTCCATCCATATTAGCTATTGACATTATTAACTAAACGAATAAGGACAAAGAGAAAAGGCTAACTGTTCCTAAACCTGTCCCAGTAGGATAGCAGCTATTCTGGTCACTGAATAATCTCTGGAGAAAGCTCTGACAAATTAGATTACTTTTTGCTACAAGTGAGAGAATACCAAAACATGATCGTTTTCGGGTAATCTAAGTAGTCATTTTTTATTATTCTTTGTTGTCTGGTGGAACAACTTAAGATTATCTTTGACCCTGGGAATGACTCCAAACAGCCCCATTTGCTGATGTTCAAGGACTTTAATTTTGGTTGTCCCATCATTGGTTTTAGATAGGTTAATGGCCCATTAGTTCATCTACAGCCCTTCAGGTGACTACAAAAGCTGAAAGCTTGCACTTTCACTCTCAACCATGCACATCATATCATCAGTGTAACGTTTCAGCTGTGGGCCTGTGGACAGCTTTAGATACCTATTCCTGTGAAAAACGCCATGACACAATATAAGGGAATACATACACTTATGTCTGGAGTAGCAGAATAAAAGACATACTGCTATCACTACCAGATAGAAACAAATCACTTCAAGGAGTCTAAGTATATAAGGACCAAAGAGAAATGATTAACAGAAGTTATTACTGCAAATTACAAAGAAGATAATGTGCTTTAATAAGGTTAGTATATAATGATTACAGCAATGGCTGAGATATTGGCAGTCTATATCAGTCTTTAGAATATATCTGTTCTTCGATCTGGTGATGAGGGAACTAAAGGGATGTTGACAAGCTTGATTATCTTCTCCTTCCAGATTTCTTTGTTTTATATTATGACCTCCTTACTTTCACCAAGGTGGCTAGATTATATTTTAGAAGTTGATTGAATATCTGTGGGCTTCATTTTGTCTACTAATTGGTGGATTCTCATATTCCTAAGATAAAAAACTGTAAAGGTTATCATTGTCCTCCCATATCTGAATATTAGTCATTAAAAAATGTTATGCACCATATAAGTTATTATTTATTGTGCATTCACTATGAATAAGATATGCAGCTAAACAATTTATCTGTATTATCTAACAATTCTTCTAACTATTTTTTGAAGTATAGCTCATTCTTGTTCTTATTTTACAGCTGATAAATCTGGGAATTAAAGATGCTCAGAGAAATATCTTGAAAATAGTTCTTCTGACAAGTCCATGGTCTTTACCACTTTTTCATACCATCCCTATTAATTTTTTAGATGAAATAAAAACTGTTTTCTCTATTATTCAGGCATGTGAGGAATATTGACTATAAAATAGATGTGTTAATGAGAAACAAAATATGCCTCTACAAAGAACTAAATATTTGTAAATCCAGATTCCAACTCTTGGAACAGTGAGTTCTCAGACATTTAGTCAACGTTATACCAGTTGAAATGTCAGTTGTGGGCTTATGAATAGAAAAACAGATAGGACAGAAAGAAGGATCAATTAAAACTGCTAAGACCTGATGGAGCAGCCAGATGGCTAACCTTTCTCTTGATACCATCTCAGGGTATCCAGATTCTAATGTCCTTGTTTATTGTCCCAATGGCCAGGCATTAGCATTACTGGATCAGCCCACACCAGGCTGATGTACTTTCAAACTTTAAGCCAGCTGGAAAGAGATACTCACAGTTCTGGACCCCAACTCTGTTCTCTGAGTCAAGCTGCGAGGATAAGCTGAGAAGCTCTTCCTGCATTGTGACCTCTTGGCCACAAAGGGAATATATTCCCTCTTTCTGCATTGCTAAGCTGTTTTCTCACCCATAGGTACATGTAATGTTGTTAGGATGAACAGAATGTCTATTAATTGAACATGTCATTAGACAGAATGAAATGATTACAGGCTTATGATCCAACAGGCTATCCAGATCACTATCTAAGTGAAAAATGGTAACTTACAAGAGCTCAGCTCGGCATCTGTAAAAAAAAAGATAAGCATTAGACAGATATGTAGTGAAGAATTAACTTTACCCAGAGAGGTCTGGCCTCAGTCTTGGCTCCTGTGAGGTAACTTCTAAACCCTGGGAATTTCCTGAGTGAATGGAATGTCTTTGTTACTTCTGGTGGGCTTCTGGGACCACACCTGATAGCCTATGCCAACAGGATAACTTGTGGTGGGCTTCTCAGACCTCAACAGATAGTTTATGCTAAAGAGATGACCCACTGTCAAAATTAGCTACTCCAGAAGTACCAACCATGTGATTAGAGGGTTGGGACTTTAGGTCATGTAAAATCAGCCTGACCTCCAGGTGCTGGGGCTAGAGACTGAGTTCAGCCATGTGGGCAATAGCTCAAGTAGTGAGGCCTACCTAATGAAGCTGCAGTAAAGTCTTTGGACACCAAAGCTAGAGTAGGCATCCTGGAAGCAATATTTCATGCAAATTTTTCTATGCTACAATGCCATCAGGTAACAAATTCCTTAAAACACGGGAGCTTTGTTTTGGAACCCTCTTTCTAGTCCCACATTCTGCCCTATGTGTTCCTACTTCATATCCTTTTGTTATAGTAAAACTAATAGCAAGTGTAGTACTTTCCTGAGTGCTATGAGACAAATTACCAAATGTGGGGTGGTCATGGGAACCCCAAAATCTGTAGCCTGCTGATCTGAATTGAGGGTGGCCCTGAGGATCTCCAAACTTGTGAATGATGTCTAAAGTCTTGGGTAGACTTGGCAGTCTGGAGGACTGTGCCCTTAATCTTGAGTTTGGCTTAACTCTGGGAAGCAAATGATGTCAACATAGAAGTCCTACAATAAAGATGCACAAAAATGGACATGACCTCTTATACAGTAATTCTAATGCTAAAAATTGTCCAAGGGTTGTAGGTACATAACCATTATTATAAAATGATTTATAATAATAAAAAACGAGAGAAAATAATTGAGTAGTTCAGCTCTTTCCCTCATCAATATTTTATTTGCTATTTTTCATGGCCTGGGCACTGAGTTAGATGCCAAGGATAAGATATTGAAAAAGATAGACATACTCATTATACTCTAATACTAACATGGGGAATAGAAGGTTGTTCATTTAGATGAAGAGACAATTTTAATATTCTGTGATAACTTCTTTTGATAAGGGATGAACCCTCTGCCACTGAATCACATAGGAGTAGCACCCAGCCCAGACCTAGGAGTCTAGAGTAGGTTATTCAAACGAAATGAACAAATTAGAATAGAGTTGACTGTAAATAACAGAATAACTGATTAGCAGTGGTTTACAAATGAAAATATGTAGTTGTCAGACAAAGCAATGATTTAAAATAAATATACTTAATCGCAAAATAAGGTAAGAGGTAGGCAATACAGATTGGGAATAAAAGCTCAGTGATATTGCCAGGGACCCAGTGAGATCATCAAATGTCATTCTTCTTCCTGCTCTGCCATCTTCAACATGCCGGTTTTCAATCCTGGGCAAGGATGATTGCTGCAGGTCAACGCCAACACATTCAAGGAAAAAAGGATTCGGTGGGACCATAGCTTTCCTCCTCAAGAAGTTTTGTCTTTTTCTCAAGGAAATATACTAGTGCCTTTGCCAGAATGTTGTCATAGGTCTCACTAGAGAGAAGATGATATAAAGTGAGGTTCTACACATGGAATGGGATTTTCACAGTTAACTTAATCTCATAATGATTCATACCTGGTACTGGTGAAGGGGCCATCTCCATTCTGAAATCAACGAACTTCCTCCCTTAAGGAAGATCTTAGGATTTGGCTGCTATATAATTGACAGTATCTGCGGTAGGCAACATCGTATAAACTAAGACATGGTGGATGAGTAAGATTAGCTGGGAAATATGGGTATCTGAGGGATAAAATGAAGAAAAATTTTCTAGTCAGAGAAAATAATGTATTCAATATTTCAGAGAGAAAAATCTTGATAATTGTACTGAAATATCAACAATTTGTGATCACAGTGCAAAGGGTGATTGTTGAGAAATGAGATTATAAAAACTAATAAAGAATCAAATCATGAAATACCATATTATTTAATTAAAATAGGGTGTTGTTAATCGAAAGGATAATTTAAAAGATTATATGAAATATGTACATATTTATGAGTAATATGAAGGAAAATAAAACAAATATATGTACTTTGGTAGAGAGTATGATAATAAATATGACAAACGTTTAATATGATATACAAAACAGATACAGTTGTGAGAGGACAGTAGGATTACGGATACTATATCATTCAGTCATTTTAAACATTTTTAATTTAGTTGATTAAAATGCTAATTAGTATCCCAGTAGCACACTTTTTGCCTTTCCTGTCCATGTATAAAGTAGAATTGTCAAGTTAAATTTTATTTTCTTCAAATTCAAGTTGCCACATGTGCTTGTATAGACTGTGCACTGCACAAGGTTGCCCAAGAGGCAAGTGGTAGTGCTGCTTGCTCTGCCATTTGTCTTGTGGTGGAGCTGCACCTGCCTGGAAAGCTTCCATTTTTCATTCCCATATAGTTATTGCATGGGGTAGCTACAGCGTTGCTCCTGATGGAAGAATATCTTATTATCTGAAATGATATTTGGAGATATTAATTTTCCATATTCTCTTCTTCTCTCTCAACCAGCATGGCTATTCAAAGTTAATTGTAAAACTCATGAACTCACAAAAGGAGCACACTTGAAGTTACACAAAGACAGAACAGTAGCAAAGTTCATGGAATAATGAATACCAATATTCTTATTGGGAAATGAGAAATCTTCTAAGGAAAAAATATATGTCAGGCAACTGCAGTCCCTCGAGTGACCTCCAAGGATTCCTACGGATGCTCTTTGCAGAGAGCTCTTTTTCTGTTCGTTGTTAAATTATTTCCTAAACCTCCCTTGATTCTTTATAGCACCGTTTGACCTACAAAAAAGGTGTTGAAATAGAAGTTTCTTTTCCCTTCTGACCAAATGAGAAGGGCAAGATTTGTGGAAGTTTTTCAAGAAAAGAATGAACTTCTTACTATGGTGAATTATGTGAAGGAAAGGGCCAAAATATCACTTGGTTTCTGCTCTCCCTGTGTAATCATATTAGTTTCAGTCTCTGCAACATGTCTTCTGTGCTTTCTCGAGCAGTCAGAATTTCCCTTTGGTTTGAGCTGGTGGCGCAACCAGCTGAGTAGAGTCACAACACAGGGAAAATTCCTTCTTTGGGGTTCACACAGCAGATAAGAACAAAAAGCTTTTGTCAAGCACGATGAAAAATATCTTACAAGATATGGATATCATTGTTCCTGAAGCGGATGCCTTTTCTCCCCAAGGTGGTCCTTGCCTTTTAAACCTGCTTTTGCGATTCCTAGAAAGAAGTTTTACCCAAAATGCCCTAATGGGATCAACTGTTTAGCTGACCTAGAGTAGATTATTTCCAGAGACCGGCATTTTTCTGAATGAAAGTAATTTAGATTCATCTCAAAAGTCCGCAATCTGTCTAATGGCCTCAGTCAATTCTGTCCCATATGGAAGAACTAAAAACCATATTGCTCCATTTATTAAATGCTTACCGTGTGCTATAACATTCTAAGCATTTGACATATTTTTAATCATGGAATACTCAAAACACACGACATGAAGTAAGTAATATTGTCACCCACAGTTTACATATGAGGAAATCAAGGCATTGAGAAATTAAATAATTTGTCCACAGTCACTTGAATCTTAAGTGATGGAGTTAGATTCATTCTGGGAGTCTGACTCCAGAGTCCTGACCTGTGACATCTCAGTCATGACACCTCTGATTGATCAGACTGAATGTTATATTCAGGAGAAAGAATCATAGACATTTATGGATCATCAATGCCCATCTGCTAACTGGTACTTGAATTACTCTGCATTAATCCCACTAAGCATTCAGCACCTCTGGGGTTAAGAAGCCCACTTTTTTGAAAATCTGGACATTTTATACAGTTGGGAAAAAACCCATTCCTCATGTTCAGAATGCCTGGTTGATTTAGGCAAATATGAGAAGAGAAGTGGACCGGTTGCTGGTGTCTCTTCTTGTTAATGACGTGAAAAATGCCAGCAACGTTCTTTCCAATCAAATGGCTGTGTTTATACCACACATCTCATCTAGATGAAAGGTTTTGTTTCATCATTTGCTGAAAACAATTTATTCTCAAAGACCACACAGTTCCATATGCTTCAAGTAGCATTTGTGCCATTTCCAAAACACCCTGATTGAAAGATTTAGTGAAAACTCTGATCTTCATAGGGACAGTATAAGATAAGGCTTCAGAACCCGCCTGAAATTTGAGGCAACCTATGAATTGCAGGAGTACGATGCTATCTGGAGAGGAGCACATGGCATTAATGCTTACAACTTTTTATCAAGGAAAAAGGATTTGGTGCTAAGGAGATGACAACTATGCTATTCAAACTGGATGCAAAATGTGTCTTTGTTTAAAATTCTTCTCCGGAAAGTGAATACAGTAACCTATCAGCAGTAAGCATGTTGTTTTATAACAGTTTAGAATGAGTGGGCAAAATAAATCTCCACATAAATAAACATCCCTTCCCATACGTTCACATGGCCTTGCAAATTAATTTAACAATTTCTTGATTCTTTTTTTTTTCCTGAGGAAGATTCACCCTGAGCTAACACCTGTTACCAAAATTCCCCCCCCCTCTTTTTTTTTTCCTTGAGGAAGATTAGGCCTGAGCTACCATCTGTGCCAATCTTCCTCCACTTTGTATGTGAGATGCTGCCACAGCATGACTGAGGAGTAGTGTAGGTCTGTGCCTGTGATCTGAACCCACGAACCTGGGCTGCTGAAGCAGAGAGCACAAACTTAACCACTATGCCACAGGGCTGGCTCCAACAATTTCTTGATTCTTAACTCCTGTTTTCAATCATTCTCTTCTTTCCTTTCACGTGGTGTGTTGTAATAGCCTTCTAATTGAACTCTGCCTGCACTCTCCCATTCATCAAATCCAGCTTCCTCACATCTGTTTGAGTTGCATTTCTGAATCATCTACCTCACCTGATCATTTCAATGCTAAAAACTTTCAACAGAAGCTGGGTTGCCTGATAGGATCCCACAATTTTAATGCAGAAATCAAGAAGCTTTATGTTTAACTCCTACTCTCTCCAGGATTCAATATCTAAAGATTTTGAAGGAATTTTTCTTCATTTCATGATTCATTCAACAATATGAGGATGGTGAGATAAGCATATGCATACAAACTCTCCTGAAGAATGCCATGCAAGGCTGTGTGATCATTGTGAGTGAAAAGTGGTTAGATGGGGCTTTTTATAGGTAAGTGGTCATGAGCAGGAGCATCAAAAATTATAGAATTGTTTAAAAAAAGTGGAAAGGCATAAGAAAGTCAAATACAGAAACATGCCTCCAGAGCATTCATAGTCAAAAATACTTTGAAAATTAGAAATTCTTTATTAATTAACTGACACTACTTGAAATGGGAGTAATATACCACGGCCTGTAGGTGATGTCAAAGAGATCTGCAAAGCTGTCATTTAAAAAGCAGTTTGGAAGACATCCAAATAGTGGGTTTGACAGCTCCTTAAAAGTCTTTGTCTGCATGAAAGCTCAATGACTTAAGAGGAAGTAAATGAGGATCAATGGATCACCTGTGGTTGCTTTGCGCACTAATTCATGTAAAGGGTTTTATTGCTTTATTAGATTTTTATCAAACAAATTTTAAACTTCGATCAAAACAAGCTCTAGTATGTCAATGGAGAGGTATATACATCAGCTGTCCATTGTTTTGAAACCTTTCTAGATAAAGGTAAGTGAAACATTGATCGTCCTCCATAGAAAAAATGTTGATTTACACCGACACTAGGAATGTTTAAGAGGTTCTTTCTTACTCACCGTCCTGAATATAATGTATCATCAAACTTTTTGGTCTTTGCTAATCGTCAAGATGAAAAATGATAATTCATGGTCACTTTAACTTCAAATTTTCGGAGACAGCCCCACAGTCAAGTGATTAAGTTCGTGAGTTCTGCTTCTGTGGTCCAGGGTTTGTGGGTTTGGATTCTGGATGCAGACCTAGGCAACTTTCATCAAGCCGTGCTGTGGCCACATCCCACATAGAAGTACCAGAATCACCTACAAGTAGGATATGCAACTATGTACAGGGGCTTTAAGAAGAAATAAGAAAGAGGAAGATTGGCAACAGATGTTAGTTCAGGGCCAATCTTCCTCACACACACACAAAAATCCCTACTTTAACTTCAAATTTTCCTACTATGAATGAGGCTGATAATATGGGTCATATGTTTAAGATCCCTTTGTATTTATTTTCTGTGTCCTCTCTCCTCATATCATTTGCCCTTTTTCTTTTTAGAGGAGGACTTTTTATAAAGTAAAGATATCAGCCTATTGTCCAAGACATGAGTTGCAAACATATTTTTCCATAGTTTGTTATCTGTCCTTTTTTTTAGTGTTTTGCCATTTTTTTAAAAAATATTATTTAGTCAAGGCTATTATTTATTTCCTTTTGATTTCTGATTTGGGGATTATACTTAATACATTTTGACAGGAAGATTAGATTTTTCTCTCAAGTTTTCTTCTAGTACTTTTATGGTTTTATCATTTTACATTTAAATCTTTGATATTTCTTGAAATTTTTATGCTCAAAGGAAAGGATTGGAAAATTATAACCCATGAGCCAAGTGTGGCTCACAGAGTCAAATTCAGCTGTGCTAATCAGTTTATGTACCATCTGCAGTGGCTTTCCCACTACAACAGCAGAGGTAAGTAGAGTGACAGAAATTTGTAAAGCCAAAAATATTTATTACTTGACCCTTTACAGAAAAAGTATTTGCTAATTCCTAAGACATATAATACAAAATCCTATACATATATTTTTGGGGAGTTAAACACTATTTATTTATGTCATTATCCACTTGTTTGAAAGCCACCTTTATAATGTAGCTTTAAAAATGGAAGGCAAATAGTCTATACATAAGCACCCAACTCTCAGAAAGTCAGATAAATAGATACCTTGAATTCTTTCATGTGAATAAGTCCTAGATCTTTCCTTCCAGGTATGGACTCTGGCCTGAGTTCCAAGAGAATGTCATAAAATTCACATTTTATTGATTTCTCTTCCTGTATTAGGCAGATCTCAAATGTTTGTCATGGAGCCATATTTTCCTTCTTCCTATAATTTATCAGTAGAGGAGTGTTGGATGTTATGTGTAGCACAGACACAGCTGGAAGATTATCTGTCATATAAGATCCGTCTATCTGGTTTAACACAAACCATCAGCAGCAGTGTCCTTGAACTGAGAGAATTATATATATTTTTCCTTTTTTTTTTTGAGGAAGATTAGCCCTGAGCTAACATCTGCTGCCAATCCTCCTCTTTTTGCTGAGGAAGACTGGCCCTGAGCTAACATCCATGTCCATCTTCCTCTACTCTATATGTGGGATGCCTGCCATAAGATGGCTTGCCAAGCAGTGTGCAGGTCCACTCCTGGGATCTGAACCAGTGAACCCTGGGCCACTGAAGCAGAATGTGTGAACTTAACCACTGCGCCACCCCGCCGGCCCCTGACTTGGCAGAATTATATTTTATTCTTGAACGTAAAAATGATGGGACAGACACTATCCTCTAAGGAAGCACTTGCATTATTTTGTTAGTACTCTGAGTGGAATGATAAAAAACTATTAATGGTCTTTGTGGTCCTTCCTCTTGCTTTTCTTGAGATCCATGGCATCTCTTGGTGACTGTGACTTGATTACTTAGATCTAAAGAAAGATTCAGTCTGTGATCAGTTTTCTCAGTGCTAAGCTACTTCTCATGGGATATTCAGAAAAATTGGAAAAAGATATATATATACATATTCTTAAAGAATCATATATATATATATATATTCTTCAGAAGACTAATTAGATATCTGGGGCCAAAAATTTTTGTCACCGCTTTCCTGGTTACTAGTGGATTAGAGTATATCCAAGTCTTCCATGATTTACACATGGGCTGGGGACCATGCTTGTGTAGGCTCATCCTAAATTCAAAATCTACCCACAGACCTTCCTGTCATCGTGAGTTATCCAAATTCAAGGTTCCAAGCACAAATCTACATGACAACCAAGCGAAGCTGTGACTTGTCAACATTTGACTCACTTTCCCCTGTATGTGAATCAGAGAAAAGAGATATATCTTTTTATTTTTAATTCCCTATAATATTGAAATAAAGTACACTTTAGTGCCCTTGTGTTTTTATGATAAACTCACAGGCAACTCACTCATGTGCAAAGGAATTCTTACCTCCAGGGGAGAAAAATGACTAAATGATACCCAGGCATTCACTAAATGCCCAACATGGAGGAAAAATGTTAGACGGGTAAGTGAACTGACGTTATAAGAAAAAAAAGAAGACTCTATATCAAGTGAAATTCAGTTCTTTAAAGGAACGGTTAAATCTGTGGTTTTCAGATAGCCTAGGAAGTTTTAAATGGCCGCTCATTGTGAGGAACTCATTTCGTGTACATTTGAAAGGCAGAACATCTAAACGTGCGCGATGGCCTTTCCACCTCTCAGGGACTTTGATTGGGCCCTGACTGCGAAGGAGAATGCAGAAAACTGAGTCACCAGCACTGCTTCTATAGCACCCTGGGGTCCTTTGGAAACGACTCCTCATCCAACCTCAGTGTACGATGAGTTAGAACAGTGACTCCTCCAGGCAGGGGTCTGAGATAAACGACCTCCAGAGTCCTCGCTTAGCCCCACGAGTCTTTGATTTTGAACTGACGAAGTGCAAGCCGACTTTAACTAGGTCAGCCGAAGAGCTCACATCTTGGCATGTAGTTGGCATTCACTAAATAATATGGCGCAGAGCAAGAGAGGTTGAGAGAGAGGGAGAGAAAGGTAGCAACGGAAGTTTTTTAAAAGCAAATCTTTCTACATATTTTCATTTTGCCTAAAGATTCTATATCCTTCTTCCTCTGGGAAGCTGCTTCTGTGAGTAGTAGCGCTGATTAGCATGAGCACAAGAATGATTGTTCATGGCACCCATGTTCACACAGCCACTGTGGGAAAAAAAAAATTGATGCTTCTGCCTGTCTGTATAATTGGTTGGTGAGGGCAGATGCCATTTGCATTCTTTGTACCTTTTGGGCCAAATACTCTTCATTGAAACCTGTAATTATGTCTTGCATTTTTAAATGCATGGGTTTAATTAACTCTGTGAACTTGGCGACCAATAAGTTCTCAATCACTTAACTTCTTGACCTACCAGCTTTGTAGGTATGTTTTTCTCTCACCTTCCCCCCTCTGTCATCATCTACATTATGTACCATAATATAATGTAGAAGAAAAGTCAGATGCTACTATAGGTTATTAATATCTTTGTAACTTCTGTCACCTACATAATCATGCTTCTTTAATAAGTTACATAACTTGTAAAATCTTAAAGTTACAAGAGATCTTTGTGATCATCTAATTTAATGCTTTCATTGGTAAAAAGTGAAGAATTTGAGATCTTTCTGTACTGGTTTTTGCATGTCATGTACAAAAGCCATTGTCTTTCACTTAACAATAAAACATGCTCTTCACCTTTATTTCTGATGAATTATTTTACCAACCCAATTTCTCATCAAAGCAGAAGATTAGGGCAATTTCTCTTTCACAAATGTTCTTCATAGAAGATAAAGATACTATCTTTAATCAAGACAGTTATTTGAGATGATTTTTCTTTTTCCTTTGGCAATAATTTCAAAAAGATGCATCTATTCTGCATTTTTCTTTCCTCTTTGTTATACCTTAGCAAGAGCTGGCATGAATTGGGCTGTCCCCTGAAGTCCTTCCTGAAAGAGAGAAAGCTCATTGCTCTGAGTCAGTATAAAGCTCACTCCCCTGGCTTTATTACACACTCATTGAAAAAGTCAGAGGCTCTCGATCTTTTTGTTTCTTTCCTCTCACTCACTGGCTTCACTTTGGTGACTTTCCAGGCTCTTCACTAATACGAATACCATGGTCGACTTTTGGCTTGTTCCTTATATGAGTTCCTGCACTATTTGCCACAGTGTACATGTGTGTTGGGTGGGATGGTAGAGACTCTGTCTACATGGCTCACATAAAAAATATCCTACCACACTCACACGAATCAATAAACCTGCAAAAGAATTAATTTATTTATGGAGGCTATTTCTTGATTTTGATTGTAAAATGTTTTTTAGAAAGAAGGAAATATAGTAGCTTGTTCATTTGTTTTTGTTTTCTGGATGCACAAAAACTATTTCAAAAAGGGTAATTACATAATCTGATAGTTTGAATAGTATAGTATAAGCAAGACAATATTCGAATTGTTTAATAAAACAAAATGTGGCTTAATATGTTTTTTCTTAAAAATTTACAGGGGCCAGCCCAGTAGCATAGTGGTTAAGTTCACGCATTCTGCTTTGGCAGCCCGGGGTTTGCCAGTTTGGATCCCGGGTGTGGACCTACACACTGCTTGTCCAGCCATGCTTTGGTAGGTGTCCCACATATAAAGTAGAGGAGGATGGGCCTGGATGTTAGCTCAGGGCCAGTCTTTCTCAGCAAAAAGAGGAGGATTGGTGGTAGATGTTAGCTCAGGGCTAAGCTTCCTCAAAAAAAAAAAAAAAAATACAAATAGATTCTATCTAGTTATTATGGTGACTTTGTTTAGGCTGTTGGTAAATTTTAAGCGGAAGTTATATAATCTATGTGAAGACTGTCTTGAGGAATCTAAACAGCTAAGTTTTCTCCTGAGCGAAATAACAGAAAATGTGTATTCATCCAACACGTGATGAGAAATAGCAAAGTTGAAGAAAGTGGTCTTTCAAAAATGGCGGTTATAAATCCACAAATCCGCTCAGAACATTAGAATAAGTAGCTTAACTCTACTGCCCTTGAGATTAGTAAATTCCATTTAAATGACTGACCATTTTTAAGCAAATTGTTTTGTTCTAACCAAATTTATTGCTGTTGGTAAATTTTAAGTGGAGGTTATATAATCCACTTGAAGACTGCTTTGAGCTATATAAGGAGCCAAGTTTTTAATTCATAGGTGCCAAAGACATGCTGTTTAATGTTTTGTATCTCTGTAATAACCAGGAGGTACCTGCTCACAGAGAAGGCCTTTCCCCTTGCTTTCCTCCCCCATCAGAAGTATATTAAAGATTCCTAAAGAAACATCACATGGGTAAAGTGAAAGTGCCAAGAGAAACCAAAATCATTTTGTTACTATTTTAATTATAAAATACAATAGAAAGCTCAAGCATTTGAATATTCAAAGTGAATCATTACCATGTATATAGGTAGCACGTTTGGCAAATGCTGAAAAATTGAACACTGAGGATTTGTGATAAACCACAGTTAGAAGAAAGCTGTTGGAATTAATGTTTTAATTCATGCTTGGGAGTATAAAGTCATAGCTTATCATGCCGGCCAGGCAGTCTGGTTGAGTGTTTCTGTTTGTGAACTCTTTCACCGACATTTTAAAAGCGATTCCAACATCACGACGTAGAGTTTCTCCTTCTCCTATTGTTACATGCTTAAGCAATAAGAACGCTTAGGATGGATGATCAATACACATCAATTTACATCAAACAATTTGAAGGTGAAAGAAACCCAAACAAAAATATTTTAGGCAATGGCATAGAAGAAACTTGCACAAAAAAATAGAAATGCATTTTTAAAATAGTTATATTGTTGCTCAAAAACACAAAAATTCTGAAAAGGAAGGCATAAACACTTGTATTTTATGAATGTTTTGGTTTCTCCTTCTCCTCCTGAATGATAACAACTGGAGAAAGCATCTTGTCTCTTTCCACAAGACATTTGTTCAACACATGTGCCTTAAAACTTAACTATGTGTCAGGCCCTCACTGTGCACTAGGGAGAAAATAGGGAGTTCACGCAGTCCTTAATGAGCTTACACTCTAACTCCATTGAAATGCAGTAAGGTTGATCTAATTGAAAAATTGTGTGATACGAACATCCATCAAACCTCCAATCAATGGCTTTCCTTGCTGAGTAAAATGGAAGGGGCTGTCAAAATGAGCAGCATCACAGCTAACATAAACTTTTGGAGGAAATGGGACTGTGCCTTGCCTTTGAATCCTGCCTGCCTAGCAGAGATACTAGAGGATGTTTTCTGAACTGGAGTAAACCAAAACCAAAATGGTGAAAGATAGGTGCAATATTTTGTTGCCATAATAGTTATGAAATCTTTGAAGAAAAGATTTCTACCTATTCGACTGGTGAGCCTTCACAGGATTTCCTAGAACTCAGTATTAGTTTGATAAAGTCAGAGCCAGAGGTAAGAATATTGAACCAGACTCAGTGCAGTGGGAGGGGTATGTGATACAGGTTCAGAGAAAAGCACAGCTCAATCTAGGGTCATTAAAAAATTGATTTCTCTAGCATTGCTGATATCACTTATCCCATAGATCTGGGAAAACTAATTTGCATCGTTTTCTTTGGTCAGGTCTCCAACATGGTGGTGGATCTTGCTCTTTAGAACCAATAGCAATGTAGAGAATCATTTTAGACAGCTTGTAAACGCTGCTAGAATTCATGATTCTTGGATCAACTCTGAATACATTTGATTCATGCTCATCAATTAAATCATATCAGAGTAACTGCACTGGAGACGCACGTTCTCCGTAGAGAAACAATAGAAATCGATTTACGTTAGAATGGAGCCCTCTGGGCTCAAGAATTAAAACACCTTAGTTCATTTTGCTATTACTCTAGGAAAATAACCATTGAAGATGTATGTTTAGTTGAGATTACTGGCAAGAAAGAACCTTTTGTCATTTCCTCTCCCTTTTCACTCTTAGAGAGAGAAGCAGAATAGGATAATCAATAATTATAATTACAATTTTCTTTTTATCAACTCCTCAAATGCCTTCTTATATGTCATCATTACCTTTAAAGATAACAAGCTTTGCAAATCCATGAGGAATTTTCCTTTTTCTCTGACAAAGTATTTACCATTAATTCTGGTACTCAAATGCTATACAAATTAGTAAAATGGTGACAGTAGTTATAAATAAGGTTTTAATAGTCACTCAAAGAAAATAATTTTATGCAAGGTAAAGATACCTTTCTAAATGCGGTAATTAAAGGTGAAAGAGTTAGGAATAAAAATAAAATTTTCTGGTTGTTCCATTATTGAAACTGAAATGTTGAATTCTGATCGTTAACAATTAATGAAACAATTTATCTTGTGCTTCCTCAAGCTCTAGTTCTTGGACACTTGCTGAAAAGAGGTGCGATAGACAATATAAAGCATGACACCTGGCACCACATAAGTAGGTGCTAAAAATTATTACTTGTTTTCTATTTATGTCTCTTCAATTCCTTCTACTTAATATGAACATTTATTCATTCATCCAGTTAACTAGTGTTTTGTTGATATTAGCTATGTGTCAAGTACTCTGCTAGGTACTTAGGATTCAACAGTGAGCAAAAGCAAATTTTTCATAGCATTTGCGAGTCAAATTGACATCCACGTTGTGGAAAGAAGGAGCGCTAGACGTTGAAACTCAATGGACTCTGTATTCTTTTGTAATTGTAACATTTGTCAACGCCAACACAAAATACCAAAATTATTGTTGGAATGTATATTAATGAAAACCCTTTATTTGGTGTCATTTAAATAAAATATTTAATTACTTGACTCAGCTTTTTGCTTCATTCCTGATCATTTGGGAAGTGTGATCCTTTGGGAACGATACATTGTGAAGTGTATTCTTGCCACTGAATACCTCTGTAGGTTAATTATTCTGAGTAAAGATGATCTCCATGGGAGGGAGGAAAAAGACTTATTAGGAAATGGAATGTTATAGATGGAAGAGGCCCCAGATAACACTTGTAGATAAAGGCCTCACATACTTGAGGTGAGCGTCCCTTGTAATGAACCAGTTGTTAGTATGTGCAAACAAAACTACTGACTGAACTGCTTATTCTTTTTTATATTAATTAGTTGTTAGTTCTGAAGAAAAGATTATTATTATCTGTAATCACATCCATCTTTACAGATTCTCCATAGATAAATTCATTTGCACTCCTGCCAAATTAAACGTGTACCAGAAATCTAAATGAGTATGCTACATATCAATCAGAATTTTGTAGGCTTCCTAATCACAGCTGTTTTTTCTTTTTTTATGTTGAGAAATACTTTTAAAAACACAGCCTTTAAGTGACTTTTTAAATGTTTGGTTTTTTTATAAATGTCAGGTTTTTAAGCAAAGTTGTTCTCAAGAATGAAGTGCTAGGAATGCCTGATAGAGTGGAATATTTTTACTGGGCTGTTCACAGATCCACCACTGTTCCCACAGTAACTCATTCTTAGATGAGCAATGAAGTAGGGGAACTAGTTAGTGTATTGATAAATCTGACCCAATGATACTTGATAAATATTCACTCATATCTAGTAGGAGAGTAGGTTTTTTATCAGGTACTATAAACATATTGATCAGTTGTCCAGAAGAGGGCAAAGAAATGATTGAGTTAAGTGTGCTTTTGCTTGTGTCTGAATTTTCACTAGATGACTTATCTGATGTCAGGAAAAATTATGATTTTGACTTAAATAAGGAGAAAAATTCCTTTAGAGTATCTTTTGCAGAAATCTTCAGGATCCTGGTAAAGCCTACAAAAACTTCTACTTATTGGTACAATTTTACACATATTGATCATATGCCCAGAAAGATAATTAATGATTTTATGGATCTACACCAACATTTGGCTCTTTCAATAAGACTGGAAGCCTCAGAGAAGTGAGCCTATTAAAAGTCAGATACTTATTATTTTGCTGAAAAACTAGACGAGCGATCGTTGCCCATAATTTAAAAAGATGCATAATAACAAAAAACAAATAATTAAAATAAAATCTATTGCTTCTAAAGTTTGCTTTGCCAACACCCTAAAGGCATTCTGATGTCTGTAAAGGTTCAGAAATCCATGCCTTCATCTCCTGCAATACTTTTTGCTCAGAGCACTTCATTTTTCTTAGAACCTCCAGGAACAGGAAACACAACATCTAAAAATATTTACTGTCTAAAAATATTTACTGTCTTACTCCAAGCCCTAATGACCTGAAGACTCTATTTTGTGCCCCTTATTGGACATAGCATATGGTTTCTATTATCAAATAAGATACTTTTCAGTTGTATCAATTGAATTATACAATTGTAAATTCTTTCCACATGAATTCTTTGTTTATATTTTCAGGCTGACCTGTCCTGTAAATGTTTGTGTAAAGGCTCATGAACTTTGTTCTCAAGCCCCTCATCATAGCACCTAGAACTTGGTAGATGTTCAATACGACTTTTGGTGGGGCGCTGGGGAGCTAGAATGGGTTCCAGTACACTGCTTTGCATAGCATGGTCCTCAGTGAAGGTTAATGAATGTCAGCTGATGAATGAAAAACCATCGATTTTACTATGTTATGTAAAAATGTGTATTTTTGACAAAGCAATAAATATTCTTTCTTTTTGCTTTTGAGGAAGATTAGCCCTGAGCTAACTACTGCCAGTCCTCCTCTTTTTACTGAGGAAGACTGACCCTGAGCTAACATCCATGCCCATCTTCTTCTACTGTATCTGTGGGACGCCTACCACAGCATGGCTTGTCAAGCGGTGCCATGTCCACACCCAAGATCCGAACTGGCGAACCCCCGGCCGCGGAGAAGCGGAATGTGTGCACTTAACTGCTGCGCCACTGGGCCAGCCCTGCAAAGCAATAAATGTTAAACTCATTTTGATAGCTATATTTCCTTTCCCAAAACATAATTTAGAATATGTCATCATTTCTTAAGTACAGTGGAAAGTTTATATCATTGTATCTAAAAATAGGGAGGTAGATTACATCAGTGGATTCAAGTCTTTGGATTTCATGAAGTAAATTAAAAAAAAGAATCTAGAATCTAACAAAGTTATTGTGTATGTGTTTGTGTGTATGAGTATTCATTTATATGTATTTATATTTTTTACTTGCTTGCTAAAAGAAAAAACATTTTATCACTAAAAATTTAGGAAGAATCTGGAAAAGCATAGTGCTTTACATTTGATACTTCAAACGTCATGTAAAGCTTGTCACGTTTTCCTTACTTTGCTGATGTTCTTGAGGATTGGTGAAAATTTTACAAAGTGCAACTGAAATGTGAGTACCGCAGATTCTAGCCTTCTATTAAGAAAAATAAATTTCTATATACTTTTAAATTGTGTTTTTAAAAATTTTATATTGTATACGACAGCCTTGGAAAAAGTTAATGGTCATATTTTATATTACACTGTATACCTTTCAAGATAGATATAAACTAATTTCACATAAATTGTCCATTTCTTTAGCTATTATTTTTTTCACAATATCTATAAGAGTTGAGAGTATGTTAAGGATAATAACTAACTTCATGGTTCCATCATTCTTTATTATATCAAAACCTCTTCAATTGGCAGTCCCGTGGAAAGAGGCTTAAATTTATCATCAGCTAAAGTGAATGGCACACAGAGATTTAGGGGTATCTTTCTCTGGGAGGTTCATGGGCAAATAATATCTGAGCAGCTGAGTCCAAAAGTTAAACATACAGGAGCTAAGATCTGCTAATTTGGTTTAAAACTCAAATTAGCCACTTTGTTTCTTTAAAGTGGGAATAATATTATTACTGACAGATAGGGTTAAATGAGAATTACATGAGCTAATATATGAGGAATTCTTAGAATAGTGATTGGTAGATAATAAATGTTGAATAACTGTTTGATAACATTAGTGCTACCAGTAATGGTAATCTTGTACTTGGGCAAAGTACTTTCACTTCTCTGGACCTCTTTCTTTTTCTTTAAAATGAGGATATCACTATTACCTATTTACAAGTTTGTTATGGATGAAACATTAAGTGCAACACTGCATAAAGTGCCTAGCACATTGCCTGGTATATATAATCAATAAATATTAACTTTATTGTTATTACAATCAGTCCATAAATACTTCTCTACCAAGTTATGAGCTGCTTTATTGAGGCTCCGGTTCTTTTCTTGTAAGGGAAAATTGTTCAATTCACTCCAAGTTCAGCTACATAAAGATGATGAGGGAGGGACATTATTGCATAACTGATTTGCCCTGGTCCCCAGATTCCTCTGGGGAGAGCCCTGTGAAGGGGTAATAGTATTTCCTCACAAAAATCCACAACATCCCTGATTCCCCAGCCTCCTTTCTCATGCAGAATCTTCTGCAAACTGTTGCTACTATTTGGCTCATGTTCCAGATAAACAAACATTCTTATCGATTCAGAAGGCCTCTTCCTGATGTTTGCAAAGACAGAGAGCAATGTCCACATCTCAATGTGTAAGTTTATTGTTTTTAAAACAAAATTACTTTGCACCATGCACCTCCTCGTCTATTTACTTTTGAATTTTCAATTTTTTCTTTCTTAGACATTAATTACCCACCACCCATATACGCAGTCATTGACAGACAGAATACTGATTTATTCCACATAATAATGCTGCTTTGTTTTTCTTTCTTCATTTGATCTAAAGAGAAAGTCAGTGTTTACCCATCCTTGGACTAACGATGCCCTGTGCTTAGTTCTTCCTATGGAGGTAATTTGTTCTCTATGTTCTCCCTACTCTCTTATTTTGTTTTGCTTTGGTGGTTGGGTTATTTTAATCTTTAAGCAGTTTCAGTAATCTTGCTTCAAACACTTGATTATATAATTTAAGCAAATCCTATGTCCACCATATAATCTCAGATTCTTAAAATTAATTCCTTATTACTGTCTTTGTTCTTGTTCCTAAATCCAAGAAAAACACTTCAGTTCATCTTAGACCCACCCTCCCTGACTCCTACCTGAAACAGAACTCTTCCTCTTTTTGGCTTCTAGAAGCAGTCCAAGGCAGCTTTAATGTGATTTACTAAAGATATGGCATTAAATGGGCAGAGGCATCACATTGCAATGCATGTGTCTATCTGCCATCTTACACATCCACATCTTGTGTTAGTGCCCCAAGCGACTCTTTCTGCCACCTGTCAAAAGCCATCACTCCCTAAATGTATTTCACCAACTATACACAGCCTCCTGGAAAGTCCAATCCATTCTATTCCTTCCTTCCTCTTGCATTCCGATAATCTAAGAAAGTCAAATAATCCTCTACCCAGACAGAGAGAAAGCTGTATCCCTCACCAGTTAAGACTGCCATTAACCAGCTAACAAGTTAACCAACAAATCTTAAGCTGCACAGATATTCAAATGATTTGAGCATAAGGATAGACCCCATGACCCTCTACAGTTAGGTATTCATGGAAGCACAACCAACAACTGAAATTTATTAATCATCATTCATATTTTCAGGTTTTTCTTAAAGAATGCCAAAGAAATCCAGTATAAACCAAGGCCGTACTTCTTTACCATCTGTCCCTCATTATTAACTCTTGCATCTCACAGTTCCTAGGAGCCTTTCTTTCCTTGCTTCATTCTACCTGTTCACCAAACATTTTATTCAAACACCCAGGTTGGGCTGTTCTTTTGCCTCCCCCAATTTTTCTCGTAACAGAAGCAATAGGAAGTCTTTCCTCCTTGATTTGGTTCCCGTATATTTATCATCACCTTCCAGTCTGTCTCAGTGTGGCAGGGTCAGCTCACTGCAACCAGTGTCAATTCTCCCTGAACCTCCATGTCTAAGAATGAAGCTCAACTTTTCCCAGATGCTGTACGCAAGAAAATTCTTTTCCCATCTCACTCTGAGTCATGCCCACTTTCCTGCTCAAGAAGGACAGAAAGAATCCTTATTCACATGAAATCTCGTCCTCACCACAAGAGTGTGGCATGGTCCTCATAATGGGGATATCAGTGCACTCTGGAAGTCTAGGTCATTCGCTTTTAAATGGCACCAGGGCTGAGACACTTGTACAACAGTCCAGGTAGCGACACAACCTGGCTAGTTCATTTACTTTTCATATTCTTTTCTCCAGCAGGAGATGAAAAGACCAGGCCTGCGTTTCTCTAAAACCGTGATTCCAGTTTTGGAATGCCTTGCCATAAATGCTTGAACAGGAAAACAAGGATATCTGTCTTGTGAAAAAAAAATAATGTTTAGGCAGAGAGAAGAATAAATCTAGAACTAGAAGAAAAAAATTATTTAACTTATATGAGTGTGATTCCACTAAAATTAATCCACTTTACATTCCTATGTAGAATACCGTATCACAATTCAAACATCTTCTTTTAGATTCTTCATTGCACTTAGGCTTTAGCCAAGAAAATAATAACTGCTTGTCTTCATGTCTACAAGTTCTTTTAAAGTGATGTCCCCAAAACAACAACAACAAAAAAGTCAAGACTTGTCACGCCAATTGGTCATGATCCCCTATGCCTTGGATACCCACATGACTCTGTGAATTTCACTGGACATCAGTGCTTTATTGAACCCCTTACCCAAACAAACTTATCACAGGAGAGCTATGAATTCCTTCCATCCAGCCTATTTTACCTTTTTATATATATTAACTATATTTATTTATATATTTACATATATAGCTCCAATATATGTACTTATATTTTTAAGCAGTTATATTTATATGGTTACTATGTATGTGTATGTATAAATATGAACCTACATAAACATATATTACATATATTTATATGTGTATACACATTTACATACATACACATACATATCTATATACATATACACAGTTATGTATTTACTGTCACACTGTTACATTAAATTATCATCTTTTTTTAGGATATATTATAAAGCCCCTAGTTATGTCTTAAATATCACTCAGATTTTATCAGTAAGAAAAACATATTTCTTGGGTTAAATTCCTTTCTCCTCTATTCAAAAGATTTCCACACAGGAAATGAGATTTATTTCATATTCATTATTAGTAGTTTCTGTTACCATGAACACTCCCTGATGCTACCTCCAAATTCCAGGGCTGTGCATTCTTTGATAGTTGCAGTGATACCATGAAAAGATGGCATTTTGCCTCCTATTCTCCTCACCCAACAATCATCCCGAAAGTCAAATGTCTTCCCCGTCTCTTAATCATAGATCTGTGGAGGAGGCAGACATCCAAACGGCCTGATTCCTTTGCGTAGAATTTTGCGTGCTGGTCCAGTCCTTTCTGTTGGCCCAAGGCTCTCTTCTGATATTCCTCGACCAGCAGGATTCCTGGCTTATGACTAGACAGATGCCTGCGGTAGCACCACAGATCCAGGCTGAACTCTCACTATCTTTGAAGTGCTGTAATCATAATCCAACAACAATGTGTTTCCTTCCTTAAAGGGACTTTTAAATAAAAAGTCATAGGCTCAGGATACAAGAGGAAGGCATACCACCAGATTCTGTTACTATCCCAAACTTCGTCTTCCTAGGGAGCTGGCAGGACGGCCTCGGGGTGTTCTTAAGACTTACTCATATTTCTCTCTACTTTCTCTATTTTTAGACAAGAATTTAATTTTGTAAAGCCATATAAAGAGCAATAAAAAGAGGATGTGGCTGTCAGTGGGTTGTTGTAATTGAGCCAGATCAGTTACTTAGATCCAGCTTTTGCCTAACATGATATTGATGGTTTGCATTTTCTGGTGCTTTTGAAACCTGAGGTTACTTTTGTAGGCAAGTCTCTAGACCAGTTGTCAATCCACTGACATATGGCATACTTTTAAAAAATAGTTGTTAGAGGAAGAGGAATTAATCCCTGTTTTCCCAATAGCCTTTTCTTGACCGTCTGCAAAGATCATTTAGCTACCAACAGGTTTCCTTGTCCCTCAGATAAAACAGAAGCCCACACTGCCAAAAAAGAAAAGCCTCCCAATCTAACTTCCCTCTCTCCTATATTCTCATTTTCCCATAAGTGAGAATTAAAATTCTAGACCAGGCCAAATTTTACTATCAAGGGCTTAGTGGGTTAGATACTGTCCCTCAAAAGCTATGACTAAATGGGAAGTGTAAATGAGACATTATTTGGAAAAAAGGTTATTGCAGAGGTGAACTAAGAGTCTCAAAATGAGATAATCCTGGATTATCCAAGTAGGCCTTAAATCCAATGACAAGTGTCTGTTTTAGATGAGAACACCAAGAAGACAGGCCATATGAAAAGCAAGGCAGAGGTTGCAGCGATGTAGCCACAAGCCAAGGAATGCCTGGTGCCACCAGAAGTGAGAAGAGGCAGAGGACAGAATCTTAGAGGCCCTGGAGGTAACATAAGTCTGCCAACACCTTGATTTTGGACTTCTAGCCTCCAGAACAGTGAGAGAAGAGATTTCTGTTGTTTTGTGCTACCAAGTGTACCATAATTTGTTACAGCAGTGCTAGGAACCTAATAGAAGCTCTGAACAGTAAATATTTTAGATTTTATGAGCCATAAGCAGCTACTCAACCCTGCCTTGTAGTGTGAGAACGGCCATAGACAATACGCAAAAGCATGCGTGTCGCTGTGATCCAATACAATTTTATCCATGGAAATGGAATTTTCTATGTCACAAAATACTATTCTTCTTTTGATTTTTCTTTTAAACACTAAAATGTAAACGCTGTTTTTGGCTCATGGGTCATGCAAAAACAGGCAGTGAGCCAGATGCGGCCTGCAGGCTGTGGTTTGTGGACCTCTGCTCTAGAATGCAGTAGAATACTGACTAAGTAGGTGGGACAGCATTGAGAGTGTAGATTATACCCACTCTGGAAGCTGGTTTGAGTGTCTGATCCCTTTCCTCTTTGGAGATGCTCTATATCTCTGGAACCGATTTCTCATTGAATCATCCCAAGCAACAACGTGTAAATGCCATCTAAGAGTCCCGATAGTGCCTGATAGTAGATAGACCTCAAACAATATTTGAGGAAGCTTGGGCCCAGCTCCTAGTCTCCATCAGCTCATATCAAACTAATATCCTTTCCTGTTAATGTCTTGGAACAACTGTTCTAAACCTTGGAATTTTTCAGCTCTTTCTACTTAAGACTGATTAGACCAATCTGACACTGAGAAGCATTTGTTCCCAAAGATCTTAAACCTGAGAGTCAGGCCCTTAACCATCAACCCATATGTGCAGCTGCAGAGGAATTTGCTCACATGCTTCTCAGAATTCTAATATGGTCCATTAATTTACCAACACAATATTCCAACCCAGTGTCTTTCCAGTGTTCCAGAGGAGAAAAGTTACAGCTGCCAGAAGCTTGACAGGCTGTTGAAAATATGAAATCAGCTTTGTAAATTGGGAATTTCAAAATGCCATGGAGGTTTTTCCTGTATTAGTGAAAAAATTACAAACTTTTTATCAGGGTTGAAAATTCAGATAAAAATATACTTTGAGTGGCAAATGATATAGAGAGCTATAATATCTCGTTCAAGAAATCTCTTCCTCTCCCTTAACTACTTAGTCTAGTCATGGCATCTGCTAACCACAGTCTCCTCATGCTCCCTCACACACTCCTCTCATCAGGCTTGCTCCCACTTCATGCAAGGAAAGCCTAACACGAACCAGATGGGAGATTTGATTCTAATTTCTGAGTAAGGAGGCATAACTTCTGAAGCTTTCCTATTTGTTCGTTTTGTCTTTCCATTTCTCCTTCTTTCTTCTTTCTGCTTCTCTCTACCTTTCTTCCAGCTGTATTGCTGATTTCTGTTAACCTTCTTGACAAGCAAGGTGATGGAGAATGGCTTTGAATAAAATATGCCTTCTGTGTCTGATAGTGTGTTAGACCATGGGCCTAGGGCCCTTGAACCCACTCTTTCTCATACATCTGTAGGAGGGAAATTAATAGAATTGGATATCAAGAACTTGGGTAAGCCACTTCTAATTTATGCAAAGGTTTATACATATGAAATTAATCAGAAGCATTTTGTTATTATCAGAAATCTTTTGTTGATGTCATACTCTTCATCATAAACATGTATTCTGTGGCCTTTAATCTAAAAGACTTTTGCTATAAAGGCACCCCAAAATCATATCTACTGAAAAAATTGTGTTTCCAGAAGTGATTTAAGCTGACGTATCTAATAGTCCCTAATATTGTAGCTCCACAAACCAAAATGCTAATAATAATAATAATAATAATAATAGTAAGATACATCAGTAAAAGAATAACCTTAAGGCACCTGGTACCCCTCTCTGTGACTTTTTTATAATCACTTGCTTCACTAATGACATGAAATAACACATAACTAGAAATAATTCAAGACATATCATCAACATATTTTATCAAACATATTTGTTGATTTCTTTATAACATATGCCACTTTTTGGTAATAATGATTTATACTTTCAAATAAGCTTTGTAAATGTGCTCACTATTTACTGACACATTCTTTTTTTCTTTCACCAAGATTTAAGGCCTAGGAGTAGGCAGAAGTATTAAAGTAACTTAATAGGTAGACAAGTAGCTATATTTTCCATAATATAAAATATGTCACTTATTTTATGTTATGCTAAAGGACAAGAACTATGCTACTTTTACCTCTTTTTTTCTCAGAGCTCAGAACAATAGAGGTTGAATCATCCCAAGAAACAAAGAAGTCCTGAAAGAGGATAAGTTTCAGAGTCTAAAAGACGTGGATTCAAAATCCTGCCTCACCACTTCTTTTTCTTATGTAACCTAGGATATATTATTTAATTTGTCTGAGTGCGAGTTTTCTCTGTAAAACAAGCTTAATCCCCATCTTGGGTAGTTGGTAGAATTAGGAGGAAAAGAAATACCTTGTCTTTTATTGTTTTGGGTACAGAGCAGGCCGTCGGAAACCTGGTGGTTAGTATTATTCTCCTCATTTCCATACAGTGCACAGCTGGGTTTGGTAAAAGTGATTAGGTTTCTTCCAATCTATTGTTCACTTTGTTCACCAACAAAGGCAAAAGTACCAATACTCTTTGACAGCATGCTGTCTATTCCTTTCTCTCAAGAATGGAAAAAATATATTTAACTGCACTTAAAAAGAAAAAAAGCCAGAACATTATGAAAAATTCTACGCCCCAAAGTTTGAGGACTTAGATGAAATGGATCAATTTCATGAAAGACACAATCTACCAAAACTCACATAAAGAGAAATAGACAATCTGCATTGGACCATAACTATCAGAGAAATTAAATCAATAACTAACAAGCTTCCAAAACAGAAAGTACCAAGATCAGATGGGTTTACTGGTGAATTCCATAAAACATTTAAGGAAGAAATTCTAGTAATTCTCTACAATCTCTTGCAGAAAATAGCAGCAGAGAGAATACTTCCTAACTCATTCTATGAGGACAGTATTACCCTAATATCAAAAGAAGATAAATACATAACATAAAGGAAACTACAGGCAGGAAATCTAATATCTCTCATGAACATAGATGAAAAACTCCTCAAAAAAATAATAGTGTATCAAACCCAACAGTATATAAAAAGAATTATACACCATGACCAATTGAGATTTATTTCAAGTATATATGGATTGTTCAACAATTGAAATCAATTAATGTGATCCATCATATCAACAGGCTAAAGAAGAAAATTATATGATCATATCATTAGATGCAGAAAAAGCATTTGACAAAATCCAATACTCATTCATGATAAGAACTCTACACAAATTAGACATAGATGGGAATCTTCCTCAACTTCATATAAGAATACCTATAAAAAATATATAGCTAATATCAGGCTTAGTGGTGAAAAACTATATGCTTTCCCCTTAAGATAAGGAGCAGGGTAAGGCTCTCCTCTCACACTCTTATTCAACATTGTACTACTTATCCTGGCTAATACAATAAAGCAAGAAAAGTAAATAAAAGGTACACAGATTGAGAAGGAATCACTAAAACTCTCTGTTCACAGATGAGATGATTGTCTATGTAGAAAATCTGAAAGAATTCACACACAAAAAATAAAACCCAAGGACTAGCACGCAATTATAGCAATGTTGCATGATACAAGGTTAAAATACAAAAGTTAATTGCTTTCCTTTATACTAGCAAGGAACAAGTAGACTCTGAATTTAAAAAAAATTATCATTTACATTAGCATCCTCCCCAAAATGAAATTCTTAGATATAAATATAGCAAAATATGTACAAGATCTATATGAGGAAAACTACAAAACCCTGATGAAAGAAATCAAAGAACTAAATGAATGGAGAGAAATTTCATGTTAATGGATAGGAGGACTCCACTTTGTCAAGATGTCAGTTTTTTCCAACTTGATTTGTAGATACAATGCAGTCCTACTCAAAATCCCATCAAGTCGTTTTGTGGATATTGACCAACTAATTTTAAAGTTCATATGAACGAGACAATAGACCCAAAATTGCCAATAACATGTGGAAGAAGAACAAAGTCAGAGAACTGACAGTATCTGATTTCAAGGTTTACTATAAAGCTACGGTGGTCAAGATGACGTGGTATTGACAAAAAACAGACAAATACATGAATGGAACTGAATAGAGAGCAAAGAAATAGACCCATAGAAATATAATCAATTGATCTTTGTCAAAGAAGCAAAGACAATTCAGTGGAGAAATGTTAGTCTTTTTAACAAATATCCCTGGAACAACTGGACATCTACATGCAAAACAAATGAATCTAGACACAGATCTTATGCATCTCACAAAAATTACCGCAAAATAGATCACAGATCTAAAAGTAAAACACAAAACTATAAAACTTTTCGAAGATACCATAGGAAAAAATTCTAGGTAACTGTGGGTTTGGCAGTGACTTTTTGGATATAACACCTAAAACATGATCCATGAATGAAATAATTGATAAGTTGCACTTGGTTGAAATTAAAACTTCTGCTCTTTGAAAGACATGGTTCAGAGAGTGAAATGAAAAGTCAAAGACTGGGAGAAAATATTTGCAAAACATATCTGTTAAAGGACATGTATCCAAAACATATGAAGAGATCTTCAAATTGAACAATAAGAAAACAAACACTCGATTAAAAAATGAGCATAAGATGTGAACAGACATGTCACCAAAGAACATATACAGATGGCAAATAAGTATATTAAATGATGGTCAACATCACATGTTATTAGGAAATTGCAAATTAAAACAACGATGAGATACCACTGTGCACCTTTGTAAATGACTAAATCCAAAAATCTGACAATACAAAAATGCTGGCAGGGATGTAGAGTAACAGAAATTCTTGTTCCTTGCTGTTGGGACTCTAAAATGGACTAGTCACTTTGACTGACAGTTTGGCAATTTTTTTTTTTTTTTTAAAGATTTTATTTTTTCCTTTTTCTCCCCAAAGCCCCCCGGTACATAGTTGTGTATTCTTCGTTGTGGGTTCCTCTAGTTGTGGCATGTGGGACGCTGCCTCAGCGTGGTCTGACGAGCAGTGCCATGTCCGCGCCCAGGATTCGAACCGACGAAACACTGGGCCGCCTGCAGCGGAGCGCGCGAACTTAACCACTCGGCCACGGGGCCAGCCCCACAGTTTGGCAATTTTTAATAGAGCTAAACTAGGCTCACGATATGATTTAGCAAACGTGCTCCTAGACATTTACCTAAATAAGTTGAAAACTTTTGTCCCTGCAAAAATCTGCACATGAATGTTTACAGCATCTTAATTCATAGTTTCCTAAAACTATGGTAAGCATCCAAGATGTCCTTCAAAAGGCAAATGAATAAACAAACTGTGATACATCCATACAATGAATATTATTCAGCAATAAAAATAAAGGATCTATTAGGTCATGAAAAGACACGGAGGCAACTTAAATGCATATTGTCTAGTGAAAGAAGCCAGTAAAAATACAACATACTGTATGATTCCAACTATATAGCATTCCATAAAAAGCAAAACTATAGAGACAATAAACAAATCAGTGATTGTAAAGAGTTTGGGGAAGGGGGGTAGAAGTGAATAGGTAGAACACAGAGGGTTTTTAGAACACTGAAACTATTCTGTGTGATACTCTAATGATAGATATGTGACATTAGGCATTTTCAAAACCCATAGAACTGTACAACACAAAGAGTGAATCGTAAGGGACATTAAGGACTTTAGTTAATAATAGTATACTAATGCTGGTTCATCAATTGTAACACATGTACCACCCTAATGCAAGATGTTAATAATAAGAGATATCGTGAGAGGAGAGAGAGGGTGTATATGGAAAGTCTCTGCACCATTTTTAAAATTTTCTGTAAACACAAAACTGCTCTAAAAGTAAAGACTGTTAAAAACAAAGCAAAACCAAAGCATGGTGCTCCAACCAAGGGCCTGAGTTATTAACATTTTCTAGTCTTCTTTTTCTGAAGAACATGACTTCCTCATCATGACATTCAATTACCATAGTTAATCAGTAGTCTGATGCTACACTCATCAGAATAGCATGACTTAATGAGAGACCAATAATTTGAAGTCAGTAGAGTATGCAAGGACTCTGACAAAAAGAAAGAAATGATAAGATTTTCATTTTTTGGAGGGTTCCTGCCATGAAAGAATTTTCATTTTTAAAAGATTTAAAATCTAATAAGGCAAGGAAATAATTTCAAGTCCACTGTAGCTTAAAATTAGTGCAAAATTATTGGTGGCAGGACTGGTCCAAAGATAAACTCTTTTTGTAGACTGAAAGTGCATCTCAGCATTGAGAACATCTGAGCTGAAAATCTTGAAGACCCTAGGTGAGAGAGAGAGGTGCAATGTGTACTGTTCATTTTCCTTTCTTAATGAGGATGTTTCTGTCACTCTGATATAAAATTTAATTAGATGAGCAGTGTTACATGATTCAGAATAGATATATATACACACACATAAAAATGCACATACCTAGAGAGACTACTGGCTTTTCCAAGTGACCCAACCCAGGAAGCATGTCTGTGGAAAATAGCAACAATTTGATACAAGCCTCATGTCTTGCCTTTTATTGTTCCCTAAGGCATGAGAACAGTTGTCAGGTTGAAGACCTTCCCATAATGCCCTGAGTGACATTAGTGTAGGACTTTTGTTCGTCAGTGACAGCAAGTGAGATTCCTTTTCATTTCATTCGAGACAAGTCCGACTATGTTATGTAGCAGGAAAGCGGCACACCTTGAGAGAGCAGCCTTCTTAGAATTAGCTCTAGCGTTGCCATCAAGTGACACAAATATCGCCATTATCTGTGCAAAAGGAACAAGAGCCAGAATGAAGCCTGTTAATTATTTGGCCTCTCCTTTATCCCTAATTTATAAATTACGATTTGCCTGATGTTGTCCTAGTTTTCAGAGAGGTAGCATTAATTAAAAGCTTCATATAAACCTAACTAAATTTTATAGAAATAGTCTGCAATAGAGTTGACATCTGACCTCCTTAGTCTTCAAATTTCTGTAGGCAGTAAGACCAATTAAATTTTCCCCAAAGGAATATAAAACTTCTTTTGAAAATAGGTAAAGCGTACAAGAATAGGTGGCACATATTTGGGATGTTCATGTTATATCCACTTAAAAAGGGAGAATTATGAAAAAAAGTATTATCTTCTATTTTTGAAAGTTTGGAGAACATATAACATTCAATCGTCTCCTACTAGATGTCAGGAACCATTATATAATTTGCCTCATCTAGATCCTCAAAGTATGCTTATAGAAAAATACTGTCACCATTTTACTGTTGAGAAAGCTCAAACTCAGAGAGGTTAAATAGCAAAAGAAAAGTTCAAAAAAAAGTGGGAATCATATTCTAAGTATGAAATCCAGGTCTTATAGCTTTTTGAATAAATCTCTCTGCCTCTGATGCCAATGAATTCAGTCTTCTTTCCTTTATATGTCTTGAAGATCTATTCCTCACTCCCTATCAGCCATTTCCTTTGGATTTATTCTTTCTTTCACCCCATTCTTACATTCTTTACTCACCTGGAGGATGGAGTCAAGCCAGTTAACCTTGATCCATTCATTCTCTGTAGGGAAGTGGCAGGTGAAGATGTGCCCCCAGGAGACAAAAAAGAAGGCAGGTGACCAAGTCCAATCTCCTTGTCAACTGGACCTTCAAGTAAATTGACCAATTATATTTGCTAGGAGGAAGAGACTTGTGTGGGAAATGCCCTTAATAGGATCTCTCTGGCTACCTATTATCTTTAGTAAATGGGATGCAGGAACTGTGAGGCATGGCTTTGAAAAAAATGTTGTGTAAGCTCTACAACTCTCTTTAAATGCTTTCTGCTGTCTAAGGAACTCCATGAACCTCACTTAGACACCTCATCTTTTCTGGGTCTGACACAGGAAGGAAGTACCTGGGGATCTCCTTTGAAATTCAAGATTTATTTCTGCTTTGTGTGAGCCTCTTGGTAGCTAATATTATGGCATTTTTAAGTGAAGCTTAATATATATTTCTGATTTGTGTCTGAGTTGACAATCTGAACTTGTATGTTAGCTTATTCACTAAACTATTGTTTACATATATCCATAGTGGATAAATATGATTGATAAGAAGTAGTGGATTAGGAACTTTGGAGTCGTTGTACTGATTCTATAGTTATGAATGACTACACGTCTGCATCCCTATTTCCATGTCATCTTCTGAGACCAAGGCCAGATCTCTGGAAATGTTTTCATGCAGTTATGTAAGGTAGCAACCGCTAGATTGCAGGCTGGTAGCCTAAGGGACTGGTGGTGTATCGTTATCAACAGATGGTGGAAGAAAATGAACATTGTGGTGTTAAGCTCTGAGGGAATGTTAGTCAGGCAGGTTAGAGCTATTCAATTAAACTGTGGTGGGAATTGGATTCTGCCAAATATGATGTGAGTAGACTGCTCACTACATTGCTCACCTTCAACAATTCATTTCTGAAAGTCTGGTGCTCACAACTATTGCAGAGACCTTTCAGATTTCTAAGACACAGAGGGCAGCAATGGCCTTCATAATCAGATATAGCAAATATGTTAGACCAGCTTAAATGTCTTTTTAAGAAAATAGCAGATTTGCTCATTATTTGACATTTTTTAAACTAGCATTAAAATTAGCTTAACATTCTTGCCCCTTTATACTGGGCTCTGAATAAACGTAGTGATAGCTTTAAAATTTATTAACACTATCTGTGTCATTTAGATCCTCTGAGAGATACCAAGGTGGAATTAGATGTGCAAGATATTTACTTGGGGAGACATTTGTGAAGAAGCAGGAATAAACAGGGAGCTCCTTACTACTGGAACAAAACTTTGACTCCTGTGAAGGAAGAAAGGGAAGGAAGAATAACTGATGTGGACTGAATTGTGTCCTCCCCAAATTCATATGTTGGAGCCCTCAATGTGATGGTATTTGGAAGTCAGGCCTTTGGGAGGTAATTAGCTTTAGATGATGTCATGAAAGTGTTGTCCCCATGGTAGGATTAGCATCCTTATAAGAAGAGGGAGAGAGAGCAGAACTTCCTCTCTCCATCATGTGAGGATACAGTGAGAAGGCATCCACCTATAAGACAAGAAGAGGGCCCTCCCCAGGGCACCAAACAGGCTGGCACATTGATCTTCAAGTTCCCAGACTCCAGAACTGTGAGAAAGAAATTCCTGCTGTTTAAGCTACCCAGTCTATGGTCTTCTGTTATAGCAGACTGAGTAGACTATTACAATCAGGTAGGAAGAGCCTCAGATTGCAACATACTTCTGAGAAATCTTCAGTCATGGTGATGGTAAATCATTAAGCAAAAATTTTCCATTGGAATAATACCCCATTGGGAAGCAATAGGCCAGTATTATATCCCTGCTGGGCCCACTCTTTGTCTGGGAAGAACCTAGGAGAATGGTGGTCATTGATTATTTTTATTGTTTTCTTTCCTGCTTCTACATTTCTTCTAATTTTTTAACTCTATGCCGGGTATGTGTGTAAGAGAATTGGAGATCCTGCAGTAACATTATTTTCCACAAGAAAGATCCCCTTGTCTTTGTTAGGCAAATAAGGAGCTATGCTGGTAACCTCAACCAATCAGGAATTGAGCTTGGGTTGAGTTGCAGTTTTAGTAAGATTCTGTCTACTCAGATTTGTCCTTTTTCCCTCAGCCATGGCCCTCCTGGGTTTTTAATTGTTGAGTGCGATGGTTTCTGTCTCCTCAGTCGTGACTGTTTCCAGAAGGTTTGGTTCTGCCCTTTGGAGGTTTAGAGTTTTACAACTTAGTCTCCACCCACAATGCTTTCGGATATGGCACAGGTCTTAAAGAGAGAGACTGTATTTGACACAGGTCCCCTCTTCCAGTGGGGCTTTGATTCTAAGCAACACAAGACTGCGGGAGAGTCTATTCTGCCCTTTTAGATATTCCAGGTCTACCCCTCTAGCTTTCTTCTTGACCACAAACCTCAACAAATTTCTCACGAGGAAAGCCAGTTGTGCATTTGGGGCTCCTCTAGTTAACAATCCGTCATGTCAGCTTTCACAAGCATCACAAAGCCCACTGTTTCTCTTTCCCCAGCAGAGTCCTCCTACTTAGGTCCTGCCCAATCCTCAGCCCATGCCCAGAATAGACAAGTGCCTCCAGTGAGAAAGTGTTTGGCCATCGTTGTTTCCCTCAAGAAGCTGAATTTTAGTTTATCTGATTCTTTTCCTAGAGGTGTTGTCTGATGGGTTTAAATTATGATTTTGGTAACATATTTATTTTTCTAATTATTGCGGGCAATCCTGGTCTCAGTAAATTTATCAATTTATTCTGTTATGCTTTCTGGTTTCTGAGACAGAGAGAGACATTTTCAATTTTTTCTCTTTCTGAGATCACAAATAAACTACCCCATCTTTTCTTCTAGTATTTTAAAAGATTTATTATTTTTCCATTTAAATCTTTATTCTATTTGGAATTCATTCTTCCATGCAGAGCGAGGTATAGATCAAAAT
Organism: Equus przewalskii; assembly: GCF_037783145.1. Taxonomy (NCBI): domain Eukaryota; kingdom Metazoa; phylum Chordata; class Mammalia; order Perissodactyla; family Equidae; genus Equus; species Equus przewalskii. The sequence goes on along the minus strand of NC_091847.1, from coordinate 22,506,031 downwards.
TAGTTTTCAAATGGCTATCCCATTGTCCTGGAACGGTCTGTTGGATAGTTAGTTTCCTCCCTGACTTGAACTGTCACTTTTTTATTAGAGTAAATGTCTATACATATTTTGATCTATTTTTGTAATTTTTATTCTTTTACATCACATTATCTGTTTACTAATGAAACTGCACGCTGTTTTAATTTTGAGTCTTTAATATATGCACCAATATCTGGAAGGTGCAGTCTCTTCTTCATTTCTCTTCTACTTCAGAGTTTCCCAAGGTTTCTTATTAGTGTATTTTTCCATATGAACTGCAGAGTTAAAAGAACAGCAATAGCATTTTTATTGAGATCTCATTAAACATAAAATAACAAGAAAAATGGACACTTTTATGATGATGAATCTTCTTATACAAGAATGTTGTATTTATTTCTGTTTATTTAAGAATTCTTTTGTGCCCTTCAATAGTGCTTTAAAATGTTCCACATATGTATATTTACTTTTCTTATTTACTGTATTTCTAGGAGTTTGATTTTTTGTTGTTGTGGTAAATGGTGACTTTTCTTTCATTTTATCTTCTAAATGATATATAGAAAAGCTCTTGATGTCTGTGCCAATTTACTACCTCAATAATTAGCTTGTCAGTTTTTTAGATTTTTCTCTTGGATGTCACACCTATAAAATTATAGAATCTGTACAAGTAATAAAAGTTTTAACTCTTCTTTTCTACATTTGTTTTTAATCTCTAATTCCCTTCTCTTGTCTGAATGCATTGCCTAGCATCATTGGTAAAAGGTTATAACATATAGTCTTAGAGTCCTACTTTTCTTGTTTCTGACTTAACAGTAACTGTTCCATTGTCTTCTCATTAAGCATGCTGGCCTGGTATGTGAGATAAATATATTTTATAGTTTTACAAGGGTTCATCTATTTCTATTTTTTGAAAATTTTATCTTTTTTTATTATTGAATATTACAGATATATAACAAGGTACACAAAACATAAATATACATACTGGTAAACAAATTACCACAGAACAAAACCTACATAACTATCAACAAGGTCAAAGGAAAAGCAATTAACAACTTTTAAAAGTACTTCTCATACACTCTCTCATTCACTATGACTCCTTTATTCCTAAAGGTGGATGCTATTCTCACTTCTAACTGTGTGGTTTAGTATTGCTTGTAAGTAATTTTCAAGGTTTATTTCTTTTACTCAACATTAAGGTTGTGAGATTTATCCATGAGGTTGAGTTCATTTTTATTGCTGTATAATATTGACTGTATAAATTTACTATAGTTCGTATACCTCATTTACTGTTGATGGATATTTGGGATGTTTTCAATTTCAGAATATTATAAAAATGTCACCATGAATATTTTTATATACATTGTCTTAGTAGACATGTGCATGTTGAATATACATCTGGGAGTGGAATTGCCAGATCGTAGGGAATGCACACATTCAATTTTAGTTGATACATTCAAATATATAGTTTCCCAAGGTGGTTGTAAAATTTGCACTCCCACCAGCAATTTATGAGAATTCCAACTGTTTCATGTCCATGGCGAAATGGCCTTGAGTCAAGCATGAATTTTAAGCCTAAAAATTATAGAAGAAATAAAAAGAGTCATTCAAAAATGATGAAAAGAACAAACTGTCAAGAATATATACTTATCCTGTATACGCAGTATCCAATAATATAGTCTTAATCATATGAATTAAAAATTTACAGAATTAATAGAATTGATAAATTAGCCACATTATGGTGATATTTTCACATATCCCTCATAAACTAATATAAAATGAGCGAAAGTATAGAAAATTTCAATAACATGATTAACAAGGTTAGTCCAATAGATAGATAGAAAATCCTGTTACTAAAATATTGACATACACACTCTTCTCAAGCACATCTGAAATATTGACAAGTGAATTTGAGGTATCATATGCACACATTTCCAATCCAAATACTAAGAAATAGTCATAATGAAGTAAAACAATTTTTTAGGTATAAATGTTTATATATGACCAAAGTATAAAACAAAGAACAGAAGAGTGAAATGTCAGCAGTAAATGTTTCCCAATTCCCAAAATCTGATCCTTCATTGTCATTTCTCAGTGGTAACCTATATTAGTAGTTCTAGTGTACTCTTTCAGAAATGCATAATTCTGATGCAGTAAGAAGCAATATAACACATTATATATTTTTATTTACTTTCCTTTTTATACACATATGGAAATTTTATGCAAATGATTAGCAATTTTATTTTTTTTTACTTAAGATCTAGTATATCCATTATAATTATGTTTGTATACATTTTACATACTCATACACAATTCCTTTACATACATATATTGACATTTCAAGATATGTTAAATGAAAAATAAAGTTGCACAATATGTTTTATATATATGTGTATAGAGACACACATGTTATTCTTTTTATAGCTGCATAGATTTTCATTACTTGGTTGTGCCATAATCATCTACTATAGAGTGAGCAGTGGGGAGCATCCAAACCAAGCTATTTAGAGGACAGTACCTCCATTTTGTTACTTAAAATATTTTTCTCAAAATTCAGGAAATAAATATATTAAGGCAGAAAATCAAGGGGATTGTCTTTATAAATAATTCTCATGTAAGAGCTTAGGTAAGCTGCTTATCTACGAATATATGTGAAGTGCTGCCTATGTGATACATGAGATAACATGACCGCACGTGCCTCATTAATTTCCTGCTTAAAATTTTCATTGACTTTCTGACACAACTTGATAAAACACAAACTCCTTATAAGATTTTTCAAAATTGAATCTGGCGTGACTTTCCAGCAGAGTTTGCTGTGACTTGGAACCACAGCCCTGCTGAACCGATGGTCCTTCCCTGGATGCACCATTCGCTTCTATGACTCTGCATGTGCTTTTCTCGCTGCTTGGGACGCCTGCTGGAAAATTCTCCTCTCGACAGACCCTACACACCTTTCAAGTGACCCCTGTAATGTCACCTGCATGGATTCTTTGATGTCTCCTCACAAAGTGTGTCACTTCCTCTGATGTGCTCCATCTGAGACTTCTATTGTGATATCATGTTATTTCTCTATTATTTTACGTTGTTACACCTCATTATTACAAGGTTAACTATTACTTATTCTTCCCCTCTTTACTCTATGAGTCCTCCCAACATGGGAATTGCCTTTTGTTAATCTTTGTATCTCTATCGCCTCGCACAGGGCCTCACTAAAAATTGAGAAAAGATAGGAAATTGGAATGAATAATTGAACGCATTTATAGTTCTGGGGTAAAATTTTGTGTTCTCCAATGTTCTGTTCTTTTCTAAACGAGTATTGATGGGGTAGTTTCATTAACTAATCCTAAAGGGAAAAAATAAGGTTTTAAAAAAATGCCTCTTCAACTCTACGCTTCAATCGTATTAGAAATTCTAAACACTGCTGTAGTATCCTCTTTAATTCTTCAAAACAATCTTCAGTTATTTCTGTCCTTAAAATGCTAATTGGTACCCATATCCTATAAACGAGAGTTTCTTTTCTCACCTTACCATCAAAGTTATTCACAGTTTTCTTCTAGAAAGAATACGTTACCATCCTAAAAGCATTTGCCACTCTTCAGTCTGCAGGCTCCCTGCTCACCTTATTCCATGCTGTATCTGCCGTGCCTTCTGAGGTACAAAATATCTTACATTTCTCCTTTCAGTGAGATTCTTCTTTCTCTCCAAAGCTTGCTTTGTAAGTTAAAGCATTCATTTCTCAATGCCAATTAGCAAAATTCTATGAGCAATGTGTATATTTCATTAATTTAAAAGAATGAAAATATCGTTTCGATTGTTCTGTGGAATGTAGCTGCCACTTGGAAATACTTACTAAGAGTCAAAAATACTACCTTAGGACAGCAATCTAGCTCAAGGAAAAACTGAGATATATGAATAAACACTTATGTATTTAAATGTCCAGTGCAGTGTTCACTACAATACTAAAAATATTAGATACAGCTCCAACATCCCAAATAAGGACTGTTTAATCCAATTGCATATGTATGTGGCTCAGTGTATATCATATAGCCATTAAAAATTATGCTTTGAAAACCATGTATCATATATAAGACATATATAATATAGCGTGATCCAGATTTTGACATAATCCATATATTCTTAGGAATAAAATATATAATCAAAACATTGTTCTTTCTTAAAATAGTTGTTTGTGGGTTGTATGTTTTCCTGCTTTTGTTTGTTTTCCAAACATTCTGCAGCAGACATACGATTTCTTTTAGAACCAGAAGAAAATCCAACTGCAATTTAAAAATAATAAGAAACAATGTATCATTAGTAAAACATACAAAATAATTTCACTCATAATCTTTTGGGCCTGAACAGATGCACAATGCTTGCTTATTCATACTATATAAAGACATTTCATTGACATGCGTATCATCTGGGCTGTTTTCTGGAATTATGTGGAAATTGCTTCATTCTCTCACTTTCATTGTGACCTCTCTGGGTATGCAACATCAATGAGAAAAACATCTCCATAGTGAATTAACTCTACGTTAAAAATCCAAATTGGTGACTGTCATCAAAGAGACCAAACAAACATTTGCTGGTTTTCTTTCTTTTATTTCCTGGTTTTCCTCCTTTACCCTATAAATATTGTTCAGTTATTGTGACAATCTTTGTCAAATCTGTTTTATTTTTGAATATTCCAAACATTTGGAAACAATTTGTCCAAGTTGTCTTTATTTTAAAGATACTAAAGCAGAAAAGGAAAGCTCAGTTTCGTGTCTAAACATTGTTAAAAGTTGAAGTCTCACCGGCTTTGAGATTTCAGAAATCTATTCCTGTGCCTTTAAAGAAAAATTCTGCTTTAAAAAATGTTAAGTGCCTGTGCAGTGCTTGTAAGCAATATATTTCTCGAGTAACTAAAACTCTCATCTCTAGGAATATCATTACTCAGTTATAGCTGAGAGTTATTGGAGGTTAATGAATTATTGAGAGTTATTATTTACTGACAGAAAATAAATCCCATGATGCACAATTATAAAAACCATTGATAATTTTTTGCATACTTATTAGGAAGGAGGATAATATGTTTCTTGTCATTAAACATAAGTTCATTTTTATTTGTGTACTCTTCTGGTTTTAAAATAAGTTAACTTCTACCAATATTCTGTGTTCCAGCAATGAATTTCTTTGTTAGGATTTTATTGTTTGCTGTAAAATTCCATAAGATACAGAACTGCTAGGCTGGGACTTGGCTTCTTTGAAGCAGTAGGATCCAGATGGTATATAGAGGAATTGATGCTCAATTATTGAGGAGAAATAGAAATTTGCTACTCACTGAATTTCACTACAATTAAATGGGAGCCATGTTATTACTCCCGGCCAACCAACTGTGAGCAGAATTGACGTGTACTCTCGGCAAGTGTAGTTAAGAACCTCTTGCATCTCTCTTTCTTCTCTGCTGTCATAACCTTGCAGGTGACGTGTGCTTCAGATGGCAAAGTTAAAAGATGGAGAAAGACTGGCTAAGCTACATCAGACTTTAGGGGTTTATTTGACTTCACAGCAAACCAAACCTGACCCAACATACCCACATTTTAGGATTAATATGATCTCAGCTCTTACTTAACTTTAAGCGGTGCACATTAAGGTGGTGACACCGTCGCTAAATATAGCCAAGGCTTTGCCAAGGTATTTGACTAGAAAAGCACATTTTAAGGCAAGATGGAGTCATTTCTCAAAGTCTGCTGCAAATATACATATCCCATCAAAAATTATTCCACTGTTTTCTCCTTTTTCAATACCCTAAGTCATTACCACTCCTGAACAGAGGAAATACAATATAATAAAGCAATATAGTACACAGATTTGAGTACAAATGTAAATAGATGAAAACAATAATGTCTTACTAGTCTGAAGTGTAACTAAAAGAAAATTCCAGGAAATGGCATTGTCACAAGCCAAAGGGAAGGAAAAGTTTCTCCAAAGTAAATAAATATAAAAACGTTGCAAAGAACAGGCTACTCTTTCCTTTTCACAGAGGAAGAGCTTCACGATCAGAGGAGTCTAGGAATTGGTAAAGATCACACAATTATAAATACATCAGTATGTCCTATGTATTAAGCTAATTATATTAAGATAAGAATCCAGTTGAATCAGGGCACACCAAGCTCCCTTGAAGTAGCAGGTAAAACCCCTGGCAGAAGTGATAACATAAAACTCAGAGAACAGATGTGCTGCAGGAGAACATGCTGTTTTTATAGGCACTAAAGTTTCTCTTAAAACAAATACAGTCATTTAAAGTCTTTGAGTCATGGCTGGAGAAGCACCACATGGAGGTGCCAGAGCAATTAAGAGTCCTGGGGGAAAAGGAAAGAACTGGGAGAGATTCTCTATGGAGCAAATCTTGAATATATAAATTAAATTGTCTGTAAATAGTAGATTGAAATCTGCTTGAATTTGGTTCCATAATAACATAGAATTCTGTAATACAAAAGTCTCGTCTCTGAGCAAGCTCGGTTTAAAGGGAATAAAGAAAATAAGAGTCACATTTTAACTGCTTCTCAAAACCACCACTCTTTCTCAATTTAATATGAATAGTTGGTTTATTTCTGACTCTGCATGGCTAGTTTCATCGCTCTGCGGGTAAGCAAATGGGAAAATTTTTAGAGGTGTAATGAAAAAATTACAACAGACTTTCGATTTAAATCTTAACTCTATTTGTTATTTAGGTATCATTGGGTAAACCTCGTAACTGGAGGGTATTTCCTTATCTTTCAAACAGAAATAATAACTCCTAACTTGTAGAGTTCTTGTGAAAATTAAAGGTAGTCACGTTTGTAAGCTGTCAGCCACACAGTAGGAGCTCAATATTAGTTTTTTTCCTTCGCTTTTGCAGGAAGGCAGATCACATGGTCAGGGTAAAAGGCACCTGGAGTTAAGCCTAAAGTAATTCTAAAAATTTAATACTTCGCTCTTATAAATTTATATATTGGATGGGTGGTAGAGTCCCTAGTAAGAAATACTTTGGGAATACAGTCTGCTTAAGATATTTTAATATTTTTTGACAATTTAAAATTATACTTAATATTAACCAAGCTGTTTTTACAGACTGCTGCAATATTTACTTTTCAAATGGACACATAATCTTTTCAGGATCCATTCAATGCACTGTTCTACTTGTATCTTTACTTGGATGTCTAATAGATATCTTAAATTTGAAATGTCTTTCTTTTACTCCAATAAAAACCATTTTTCCTCAATATTTGCAAATGTGAACTCCATCCTACGAGTAACTAAAAGCAAAATTTACTTTTCCCTTTGTCTCATACTCCAATACCAAATCAAAAGCTTATTGTTTTCAATTACCTTCAAAATACATGGACTCTTGCTACTTTTCACCAAATCTTCTACTCCCACTAAAGTACAAGTCCTCACTGAACTTCATACGGATTATTGTAATTGTTGCCTAAGTGGTCTTACTTCTGCTTAGAATTTCCATACAGTCTATTCTCAAAAGAGAAATCAAAGTGATATTTTAAAAACATATCAAATTACTTCAGGCCACTGCTCAGAAGACTTCATAATTTCCCACCTCATTCACAATAAAAGCTGTTGTCATTACAAGGCCGAGGTCTCTTTAATGATTTGACTCTTCATTAACTCTAGACTTCTTCTATCAATCTCTCCTATTCTCCCTCATTCCAGCCATCTGGCCTCCTTGATGAACCTCAAAAAGAATATTCTCTTCATCAGTAAAGTCCAGATCACTCTTCCCCAGGTTTTCACATGGTTCACCTCCTTACTTCCTCCACTCAGATATTGTCTTCTCAGTCTAGCCTTCATGACTATGCTTTATAAAATAGCAACAAAAACAAGCCCATCCCACGAATTCCTATCCTCCTGACCCTGCTTCATTTTTCTCCATAGCACTTAGCACCATATGAAATACTAATTATTTACTTGTTTATTTATTTACTATCTGATTCTCCTATAATATCTTAGTTCCCATTTACTTTATTATTATATCTTCAGTGTTTAGAACAGTGTTGAGTACATATATTTTCAAAAAATATTGTTTGAAAGAAGGCAGGAAGAAAAGAAAAGAGGAAAGAAGAAAATATTTTATTTCCTTTTCTGTGTCTTCAGATTTCTAAAGAGGACTGTGCCTTGGAGGTCAGGATCCATTTCTAGCATAATCTCTCTAAGATTTCTGTCCTGTGTCTTTCCGAGAGAGAGAGAGCAGATTCACTGTTCTAATAAAGCCTCAAGACTTTTCCCCTCAAAACATTTAGAGCAACTTGAGCTGTGAAGCAAAAATGCAGCCTAGTAGTTTGCCAAGCTATTTTGCTGGTTCCGCAAAGCACAAGCCACCCCTTGAAGGGGCACTGAAGGTTACCAGTCAGGATTACCTCACTGGGCAATAAATTACCTGTCAAGTACACTGTGAGTTTTGTGTCCTTAGAAACACGAGGATCAGTAGTCATTTTCTGTCCTGTGGAAATTTTACAGAGTCTTAGGGGACTTATTTATCTTGTCAACAGTAATCGATATTTGTAACAAATTAGTGGGCACACAAATATAAATGTGATATCAGCAAAATAATATTGGGACAAAGAAACATTTGAAAGTAACTAGCTTTTCTTTCCCCCGTGTCCTAAAAGGAGAACTATTATTTGGTGAGTGCTTACCATGTTACAGCCATTTCACAAATATTATCTCAATTCTACAATAACCATGTGAAGTGTTAGTCTTTCTACTTAACAGGTAAACAAACAGGTTGGATAAAGTTAAGTGTTTGATCCATGGTTGTACACAAAGTAGCCATTAGGGCTGGGAACCGATCCAGCGCCCATCTGAGTTCACAGCTTGTGAATGTTCTCGAACATGCTATTTCGTTTTGGAAGTCTTGCCTGTAGCATCCCTTTCAACACAATGGAATAATTGAGCTGACTTTCCAGGAGACACTCTGAAAGCATATTAGAAAATACTTTGTTTTATTGTTAAAAACGAAGGTTTGTTACACCAGTATAAAACAAAATAATCCAGAATGGGGTTTCCTTATATGGTAAATTAGATTCAGAGGAATTCAGTCTCCTGTCAAAGTGATATCCTAACCCGAATTTCATTACTTCTGAAATGTAAGCTTATGCAAATAGGCGAGGACTTACCTCTCATCATTTTATAGACTGAGGTTCTGCAGAGTCCAGCTGAATCATAGAACAAACTCTGTAGCACTCGTTAATTTTAAGGTTGTTGCAATCATTAGTTTCTGTCAATTCACAATTGCTTTAAGTGAGTCTATGGTATTTGAGTTTTTCAGGTTGTGTTACATCTACATTTGTCTTACAAATGTAATGCCCTGTCATTTTCCCTTGCAGTTACCTGGCTTCCCCCACACACGGCATTTGGCAGGACTCAGGACAATGAGTCTTCTCTTTCAGAGCAGTCCATTATCTCCTGATCTTTTCGATATGATATTTTGTTCCCTATGGAAACTTAATGAACCTTTTTTTTAACTAACACCGTTAGCTCTTAATTTGAAATTAATTCTTTGTGATATAATCAAATAAGATATAATTTATGTGTGCAGGCTATATCTTGGGTAATATAGGTTATATCTTGGATAAAACCAAGAACTGTATCAAGCACTTTGTGCACATTATATTTATTCTTACGAGCTACTGCCTGTCAGCATTTTACTGAGGAAAATGCAGGAAGCTCTAATAGATTATGACTTGCTCAGTCACACTGCAGACTGGCAGAGCTAGTATTCAAATCCAGGTCTGACTGCTCTAAAACATGTATTCCCTGTCCTTCACCCACTCTCTCTGTGACTTTGGTTTTATCTTTTATCCATCAAAATAAAATAGTGTCTCTTTCATGTAATACACAAGATTGGTGAAGTTACAGTTAAATGAAACAGGCCTCTAAATGCTTTTTTATGAAAGAAAGATGCTTTCAGTCACGAAGAAACGACCAGTAGATTAAAAGAGAAAGAACCAAATTTATTAGGCTGCTTATAGAACTGCGTGAGATGGAGAGAAAAGTCTGTCTGCCTCTGCACAACACCTTTCATCTCCCCAAAACTGTACCATTGTATTGTCGAGCGTTAACAGAGCATTCCAGTGGGGGTCTGCATTTGGCAAATGAAAACTCCTAGTTAAAAGCCTTACTTTGTGAGAACAAACTCTAATTACATAATAATGCCCTGGGAGCAGGCTCCTGCTCCCCAAACTTGCTAAGTCCTTAAATTACCATTTTTATGGGTTTCACATCCGTGGCAGCAGGAAGGCTGCAGGTGGTGGGACGCAGGCTGATCCATGTGGTTCTGAACGGTAATTGCACATAGGCAGTGAATATCCATTGTTAGCATATTGCTACTTCCTTTCGCCAGTAAATTGGGAAAGCTGAACTCAGGTGGTGTCACAGAGTGGAAGCTACAGAAATAAATTTCTCAGTGTGGTAGCAGTTCTGAGAGAAAGTAACTTGACTAGGGCACATTCAAGTTTCTAACCTGGGCTACTACATAATATGAGGCTAAATATGAGAAAGTTCTATGCATAATTTACTGTGTCTTTCTAGTGCCAAGACTGGGTAAAACATGGAAAAAGTAAAAGTGAAGAGGATAAGAACTGTCTATGAGAGAGTACCAAGGGAAACTAAATTTCAAATGAACTTGAGTGAGGTATGATGTCTGTACCATACACGTCATTCATTTAAAACGCACAATTTGATGAGTTCTGAAAGATGTATATACTCATGGAGCAATTGAGATACCTAATAGTGTATATTATCCCAAAAGTCTCATACCCTTTTGTAGTCTATCCCTCTTTCGGCCCCCAGACACAAGAAACTGTCAATCTGCTTTTTGTCACTATAGATTACTTTATAGCTTTTATAATTTTATATAAATGGAATGTTATAGTATACATCCTCTTGTGTCTGACTTCTTTCACTCAGCATAATAATTTTCCGATTTACTGATACTTCTGTTTTGGTAGTAGTTTGTTCCCTTGTATTGTTGAGTAGAATTCAATCATATAGATATTAAGAATATCATTTTCCACTCAACTCTTAATGGATATTTACCATTTGATGAGTTATTTCTGGTTCTTAGCTATCATGAGGAAAGCTGAGAGGAGCGTTTATATATAAGTCTTTGTGTGAATATATGTTTTAATTTATTGGGAGAAATGTCTGGGTATAGGAGAGTTTAAACTTTTAAGAAACTGTCAAATAATCTTCAAAAGTTTTTGTACAATTTTAAATTCTTATCAGCACTGAATGAGAATTATTCCAGTTGCTCAATATCCTCGTCAATACTTGGTACACTCAGTGTTTACATTTTCAGTCATTCTAATGGGTGTGTGGTGGTATCTCACTGTTTTTCTTTTATTTTTAAAAATATTTTTATTGAAATATAATACATATACAGAAAATTGCAAAATGGTAAGCATACAACTGGAAGAATTTTTATGAAGTGAACACATAATGTAACCACTAGCGAGGTGACAAGATGGAAGAGAGAGTGACAGATTACATACAATATACTGTGTTGAGGTGATAAGTGATATAAAGTAAAACACAGTGAGGGTTTGAAGATTATAGGGGATGTTATTTTAATTCAGATAGGCAAAATCTAAGGAAATGATGTTGGGACAGAGGATACCTGCACGGAGGGATGGAGCAATTCATTCTTAAATCTGGAGTAACAGAATCCCAAGCAAGGGGAATGGCAGTGCAAAGCCCCAAAGGCTGTAGTGTGAGTGATATGTTCTCTGAACAAGAAAGACTCTGCTGCTTTGTGAGAAATCTTCCCACTGTTTTCATTCCATTTCAGGACTGGAGTGGACCATGCAGTTCCCATTTATTGTGCCCTTCGTTCCTTTATGTAGGCCCATAGTTCCTTGTGGTAGCATTTTTCTTCTGCCTGAAGGACTACCTTTAACATTTTTGTTGTGTGGGTCTGCTGGTGATTAATTCTTTCAGCTTTTGTATGTCTGGAAATGTCATTATTTTTCCTTCATTTTTGAAAGATGTTTTTGCTGGGTTAGGACTTATAAGTTGACAATTTTCTTTTGTTGGTACTTTTAAGATCTTCCTCATTGCTTTCTCACTTGCATTGTTTTCCATGAGAAATCTGACATCATATTTGATCTTCTGTACCTAATGTGTTTTTTTTAATCTGGTTACTTTTAAGATTTTCTTGTTATCAGTGATTTTGAGCAATTTAATTATGATGTAGTCAGTGTCGTTTTCTTTATGTTTCTTGTATTCAGATTTGCTGAGCTTTTGCTATTTTTCTAAATTTTACTTTTGTGCTGGGTTTCATTTTGGATAGCTTCTACTGCTATGTCTTCAGGTTCAACAATCTTTTCTCCTTTAATATCTAAGCTGTTGTTAATCCCATCCAATGTATTTTTCATCTCACACTTTTTAGTTTTCATCTGTAGAAGTTGGATTTGGTTTTGAAAAAGTATTTTTTATGTTTTATTTAATTTTGTGAATGTATCAAATCAATTACAATAACTATCTTAAAGTTCTTGACTACTAATTTTGTCATCTGTGTCAGTTGTGGTTTAGCTTCACTTGTTTGATTGTTCTCCTCATTATGAGTTGTATTTTCCTGCTTCTTTGGATGTCTGGTAATCTTTGAAACAATGCCAGATGTTGTGAGTTCCACTTTATTAGGTACTGGGAATTTGTGTATTCCTACAACTATTTTGAGCTTTGTTCTGATATACAGTTAATTTGCTAGAGAATAGTTCAATCCTTTCAGATTTTACTTTTAATTTATTAGATAGGAGGGGAGCAGTGCTCTGTCTAAGATTAATTATACTTTACCACTGAGGCAACTCTCCTGAAAAAAGAAAAACATGGGTGGTCTGCTTATCCTATTATTTTCTTTTTTTCAGGAAGATTAGCCCTGAGCTAACATCTGCCACCAATCTTCCTCCTTTTGTTGAGGAAGACTGGCCCTGAGCTAACATCCATGCCCATCTTCCTCTGCTTTATATGTGGGATGCCTGCCACAGCATGGCTTGCCATGCGGTGCATGGGTCTGCAACCCAGATCTGAACCAGCCAGCACCAAGCCACCAAAGCGGAACATGCAAACTTAACCTCTGCACCACTGGGCTGGCCCCTGCCTAGCCTATTTTAATATGTTACATAACATAGAAATAATGCTATAAATAAATAAAACTCTTTCTGGTGTTGTCCACAATCATTTAAAAGCTTAAGAGGACAAGATAGTAGAGGGCAACTAGGGACAAAGATTCATAGAAATTTGGAGTCTCTGGGAATCATTTGGTCCAACTTCATATTCAACGCAAAAAATCCCCACAACAGGCCAGAAATGGGTCATCCTTATTGCTGGTCCAATGGTGAGGAGTTTGCTACCTCACAAGGTAGAATATTCACTTCTTTGCATTGTCCTGTTGTTTACAAAGTGGTTTTACCTAGTGACCCATCCTTGTAGCCACTATCTATTTGTTCTGTATCTGACCGCTTAAACTCTACGCAATGTTTCCTTTCTCTTATAGTCTGTCTGTTTTTTAAAAACACTCATCATAACTTTAAACATCTTTCATTGGCGAGACAACTAGTCATATCACTGGTTTCCCAACCTTGGCTGCTTTTTAAACAGTCTGCATTTTATCTGTGTCTCTCTTAACATTTGAAGCAGACCCGCACACATAGCTCTTGTTATAGCCAGACTACGGAAAAGCATGGTAGAATGATTGTCTCCATTAATCTGGCGACTAAATGCCTATTATTGTAGCAGAAGCCAGCAATAATTTTATGATAATCACATTCTGCAATTGATCTTTACTTTGAGATAGCATAATATGGTCAGTAAAGACATAAACTTCGGAATTATGCACACCTATTTCCTTATTCTGCTACACACTAGCTATGGGACAAGTATTTTAGCTGGGTTTCGCTTCCTCTCCAGTAAAATGGGGATAATACCCCATACCTTATAGGGTATGTCTTAAGGATAACCTTAGATAATGTATGCACTGTGACAAACATGCAGTGGCTGCTGAATAAATGTTAGTGAATTTCTCTTCTGCTTTAAGACACTCACAAACAGCTGCAGTGAGAGCTCAAACAGATATTGATAAATAGGTTGAACAAAATAAGGCCAACCACAGAGCATTGGAACATGGCACAAGACGGTTTCCACCTGCCTGACACTGATCCGTAAATCATCACCTTGGGTTTGGGCACACAAGTAGACTGACATCCACCCAGGGCACTATCAGCTGGCCCGCATTGCTCTGGCTTGTCCTCAAGGACAGCTGAGAAACTTGTCAAATGTTTTTCTCAAATCCAGATGCATCATGTCTAGGGCATTTTCTCATCTAACTGTCTGGTAGCTGTATCAAAAAAGGAAATAAATTTAGTTTGTCATGTTTCATTTACTGAGACCACACTGAGCCCAAAGGTTATGTGCTTCCTTTTGCAAGTATTCACAAACCATCTGTTTTGTAATCTGGACTAGACATTTTAGGGAGTTTACATCAAGTGTTATAATTCTGCCTTTCTTAGCATTTACCTTTTTGGAACCTGAGGAATTCATCCATCTGCACGTTCCTGGTTCATTCTCCTGTTTTCTTGCTAACGACTTCAAACAGTTTTAGCAACTTCTGCAGTTAGTGGCAACTTTCAGATTAAGCATTAGCCTCCTTGCAAAGGAAAATAGGAGCAAAATAGAAGCCCTGTTTATTGCTCTGCTTGATGTCTATTGGTTATTAACAATATACCTCAAGCTCTGGATTTATTTATTTTTCTTGTTTATTTTATTCTAAACACAGCTTTATAAGCCTTTTTGTTCTTCTGAGTATGTTTTGTCACAGTCTACTCTGGGAATTATCCTTCTTTGACTAGTTTTATGACATTATTTTGTATTTTTTTTCTTGCTGTTTGATATCCCTTCCTTTTGAAGTCATAGCTCACTGGAAAGCTTATTCTGTGGCCAAAATGATTTCTTTAGCTGTAGCTCCACTTTTTCATGCTGTGATCACTTGTGATTACATCACCTGCTTTTTATTTTTTTTCCCCTGGAGTACGGCATCTTTCCCTTGAGCCATAGTGCCTTATAAAGCCTCTACCCGTGGGATTACACCTTCTTTTTCTCTGAGAACCTTGACATTTATTTTTCTAAACACACAGATATGACCTCTGACTAGGAGTAGTATTCCCTTCCTTGGATATTAAGAATTCGAAATGGCATGATCATCTTTTTTTTTTCCAAACCAAAGTTCCCTCAACTTCATCAGTGAATTCTTCTTTGTGGTCACAGTATCCTTATGTAAATTCATTGGTTCCTCAACTTACTATAAGATGAGGGTAATAATTAATAATAATAATAATTATTATTCATGGATCATTTCTTTTGTGCCATGGATATTTTAAGCATCTAATGTATATTTCTGCATACTCTCCCCCCCGCAAATCTCTGTAAAGTGAGTACTCTTGTATTAATTTGGTCAACTGAGGCTTAGCAAGTTTAAATAATATACCTCAAGACATAATCAAGGAAGGGGTGTTGCTAGTACTCAAGGTGAGGTAGTCTGACTTTAGAATCCACACATTTATGTCCCTGTTAATGAGAGAAAACCATTATTTTAGACCCTTTACTTTTAATAGATTATGGATATTTGAAGCCACCCCAAAACCACTTTTCTTTGCCTCTTCCAGTTTGTAGGTTTGGAAAGTGTTGCCCATATTCTTTTCCCCCCTTACTGTTCTGTGTGTGTGTGCGCGCGCATGTGTCTAATTTTTAACATGCACGAATGCAGTATATTATATTCCCATCCATGTATTACTTCGGTTCTAGTGGCCTGATATAAATTGTCTTATGTAGGCAATCGTATAACTCGTTTCCAAACCTGATTCTAGATATCGCCTGTCTGAATTTTTATCCCACTGAGTTTTATGGTGCCTAACATAGCAGGAAGAAAATATCTTTAACTATTGATCTCTGTTCTTAAAAATATCGTTATATTTTTCCCCTAACTCTTCCTAGATAACTATACATGGATGACATCTTTATTAAAATTTTAAATTATCCTGGTGAATTAAACTTAAATTATTATGTAGTTAACCACTTTATCTCTAACATTGCTTCTGTTTTAACATCTGTTTTGTCTGATATTAATATAGCTAATTTATGTCTTAACTTTATTTTCACATTTATTGTCCCATTTATATTTTCAATCTTTTATATATGTCTCTTAAGCGTAATATATAGGAGAATTTTTACCAAACACAGTCTGACAATTGCTTTTTAGTTTTAGTCTATTTACCTTTATTCTGATTGCATATACATTTGGATATTTTTACCCCTCATGCTGGTTTTTACTGAGTTATAGTTTATATATTAATATAGCTCACATTTTATATACACAATTCAGTGAGTTTTAACCAATTTCTAAACCCATGAAAACATCACCTTCATGAAGATATAAAATATTGAGAGCTCCTCCTTCCTCTTTCTAATTAATTCTCACTCACTATTTCCAGATTTAACAATTGTTCTGATTTCTATTGCCATGTATTACTTTTGCCTGTTTAGAATTGTACAATATTTGCCTCTTGGTGTCTGACCTGTTTGTTTAAATTAATAATTTTTGAGATTCCATCATGTTGTATGTTTTTCCTTTTTATTACCACCTAGTATTCCGTGGTATGAACATAGCATTATTAATTTATCCATGTAATTCTTGATAAGCATATCAGCTGTTTATGCTTCATTGTTATTTAGAATATAGTTGTTAAGAACACACTTTATAAGGGCTTTTGTCCATATTTATTATTGCTCTTGGGTAAAGTGCTGGGTCACAGGGTAGATGTATATTTAACTTGATATGAAACTACCAAATTATTTTCAAAGCCATTTTCCCAGCACTATGTGAGAGTTCCAGCTGCTCCACACACTCGCACACATTTAATAGTCAGTCTTTTCAATTCTAGCCATTCTAGAGCATACAAAGTAGCATTTCATTTTGGCTTTAATTTACATCTCCCTGATTATTAATGATGTTGACCAACTTCTCACATATTTATTAACCACTCCTATCTTCTTTTGTGAATTATTTGATTGGTTATTTTATTTTTTTTGAGGAAGATTAGTCCTGAGCTAACTGCCACAAATCCTCCACTTTTTGCCGAGCAAGGCTGGCCCTGAGCTAACATCCGTGCCCATCTTCCTCTACTTTATATGTGGGACGCCTGCCACAGCATGGCATGCCAAGCGATGCCATGTCCTCACCCGGGATCCCAACCGGTGAACCCCAGCCCACCAAGAAGTGGAACGTGCGCACTTAACCGCGGCACCACTGGGCCGGCCCCTGATTAATTATTTTGGCTATTTAGAAAAAGGTTGTTTTCTTTTATAATTGCTTTATAAGAGTTATTTATATATTCTAGATACAAATACTTTGAAAGATACAAGTAGTATGAAGATTTTCTCCCTGTCTGACATGTCTTTTCATTTTCTTATCAATGACTTTTGCAGTTTTTTTAAGCTTTTATTTTTCCTTTTTCTCCCCAAAACCCCCCAGTACACAGTTGTGTATTTTTAGTTGTGGGTCCTTCTAGTTGTGGCATGTGGGATGCTGCCCCAACATGGCCTGATGAGCGGTGCCATGCCTGTGCCCAGGATTCAAACTGGCAAAACCCTGGCCCGCCGAAGCAGAGTGCACAAACTTAACCTCTCAGCCATGGGGCCAGCCCCAATAATGACGTTTTTTAAAAAAAGCTTTTTTATTTTAGAATAGTTTTAGATTGACAGGAAAATTACAAAGAGAACAGAGAAGGATCCCATATGCCCCACATCCAGTTTCTCTATTGTTACTCCCAATTTATATCCCATTATTACTTAGCGTTTTAGTGTTATCTTGTTAACCACAGTTTGATACTATTATTAGCATTAGTATCAATCAACATTAGCTTAGATTAGCTTAGTTTGATTAAAGTGTGGCTAGAGCTGTTGTCAATGAAGGGGACCAAATTCAGGGTCTTCTCTGCATTCAGCATGAAGCAGTAATGCCAAAGAAATACAGAGGGAACGGCCCTTCATATGGCAAAATGACTCAAACAATGTCACAATGAGTTTTTAATATAGTTTTGTCATCGCCATCAAGTGTTCATAGTTTGGAAAAAGCTAAGCAAGACAAAACAAAACACGTTACTCCACGTGATTCCTGACTAATTTACTAAAATTGGTCCTAAATATTTAGAGGATGTTTTAAAAGGTCAACTAAATTACCCAATGAAATGATTGCCCTGGAAGATATTTATTTTTAAGTTTCAGAAGATAGTTACAAAGGAGGGTATCAATTTCACCTAACTGGAGATAATAATTTAAATGTCTTTTACAGAAAAGAAACCGAGGATCTGTGACGTTTACCCATCAAACACATACAACCAGTCAGTGTCTAAGAATATATTTAATCTTCAAAAGCCACACCCTTTTTTATAGTTGTATTTTTATAACTTTTTATTTTAAGATAATTTTAGACTTACAAAAGAATTTCCAAAATATTACTGAATTGTCTCATATGCCCTTCACCAAGGATCCTTTAATTGAAATCTTCCCTAAGCACATATAATTATTGAAACTCTGAAATTAACGTTGGAACAATACTATGATCTAACCTACAGAATTCATTTGCACTTAAACAGTTCTTCCAGCGATGTCTTTTTTGTGTTCCAGGATCCAATCCAGAATTTCATGTTGCCTTTAGTTGCCGTGCTTTCTGTGTTAGTCTTCTCAGGCTGCCATAACACAATACCGCGGACTGGATGGCTTAACGAACAGAAATTTATTTCTCACGGTTCTGGAGGCCGGGAAGTCCAAGGTCCACCAGACTTCTAGGTGGGTTTCTGGTAAGAACTTTCTGCTTGCCTTGCAGATGTAGCCTTCTCACTGTGTCCTCACATGAAGACAGAAAGCAAGCTTTCTGGTATCTCTTCTTGTAAGGACACTGATCTTATTGGATCAAGACTCTATCGTTATGACCTCATTAACCTTAATTATTCCTAATGGTACTATCTCCAAATACAGTCACATTAGGGGTTAGGACTTCAGAGTGTGAATGGGGGGAGGGCACAATTCAGTCCATAGCATCTCTTTAGTCATCTTCAACCTGGCAATTCCTCAGCACCCTCATGTTTCACGACTTTATCCTTTTGAAGAGTACTAGTCAGTTATTTTGCAGAGTGTATCTTAATATGGATTTGTCTGATTTTTTTCTCATGATTAAATTCAAGTTTTGTATTTCCGGGACGAATACCACCAAGGTGAATGCCATAGCGTCTCAGTCTCAGTGCATCACACCTGGAGGTACGTGTTCTCGATATGTTTCATTACTGGGGATGCAATCTTGACCACTTGATTAAAGTAGTGTCTGCCTGTTATTTCCACTGTACAATTTACAATTTCTCTTTTTGTGATTAATAAATATTTACTTTGGAGATGCTTTGAGACTATGCAAATATGCCATTTCTCCTTAAATTTTTCTGTCACTGATTTTAACACTCATCCCTGCAGTACATCATGTTGGAATTATTGCTGTGGTGTTCTAATGGTGACACACTCTTTCTCTTATTCCTTGTGCTTTTATTAATTGGAATTCTTCTTTAAGTAAGAGTTATCCCTTCTCTCCTGTTTATTTCTAAATTCAGTTACTTATTTTTATCAGTAAAGACTAAACATTATTTATTTCATTTAGTGTGGGGAGTAAAATCAAATACCACTCTTACTTGTTTTGTTTCTCAATTGTTTCATCTGGTCATCGGGAGCGCTTTCAGCTTGGCTCCTGTGCTCCTTTGACACATCATAGTGTTGTTTTTTTGACTTGTCCATACTTTCCGCCCACAAAGTGCTCCAGTCTCATCTTGTCTTTTCTCTGACCCAGACTTGGAATCAGCCACTTCTCCAAGGAACTGTGTTACTTTTATTGGAGAATAATATTTGGAAACCAGGAGCTGAGTGCTAGGTGTGCTTATTGCTTGATCCTTTAGCAGACAGTGTTCCTAGGCCCTCTCAGGGGACAGAGCCAGGAAAGAGACGTATGTGTATTAACCCATGATAACCCACACATATATATAAACTTCTACTTCTGTCTTATGTGTATTAATCCACCTATAACCCACATATTTACTTCTAGTTCTACTTCTATCTATCTATCTATCTACCTATCTATCTATCTATCTACCTATCTACCCAAAACATGTGTTCATGTTGATAACAGATTCTAATCTGTGTTTGGAGTTTATATATATATCTGTGTCTATATCATATCTATATTTATGTCTATATCTAGCACCATAGAGTTTATTTTAGATTTCCTCCTTTCTTTATTTTCAGATTCTTTCTTTAACAGTGAGAATCTGGCTCTCATATATTAAGTTTTCTCATACACCTTAGTAAATATATAGTTGTAGAACTGATAACTTACTTCTGTGACAAACACATTTAACTAACAGAATATAATGTTTATGTACTGTGCCTTTTGGGTATAATCTTATAGAATCTAGTCAAAACGTTTTTTCTAAAGTTGCTTAGCTTAACTTCCTGCTCCTCAATTCCCTCAGTGTGGATACGTGATTGATTCATGATACACTTAGAGTCATTTGTCACTGTCTGCATTCCATCTTGGGTTTCCCCCCCTTCTTGATGGATTTTAAAAAAATTGCATGTAGTGAAAATTCACTTTGTGGCACTGAGTCCTTTGGGTTCTGACAGATGTTTAGAGTGATCCATCAGCCATTATAGTTATTTACAACATGGTCCCATTGCCACTAAAATTCCTTCATGTTACCCTGTTGTGGTCAAGCCCTACTCCCACCTCCACCTAAATCCCTGGCAATTGCAGATCTTTTTTCTTTCCCTATAGTTTTACCCTTTCCAGAATGTCACATTAATATAATCATACAATTCTGGAAAATTCTTGGCCATTATTTCTTCAAGTATTTCTTTTCTCTTACTCTTCTTCTTCCCAGTATATATTAGACTATATTATATTGTCCAACAGGTCTTGGTTGTTCTGTTCTTCACCTCCACCTTTCTTTTTTTCCCTTAATGTTTCAGTTTGGGTAATTTCTATTGACCTAACTTTAAGTCCAATCTATATTTTCTGGATTGTATTGAGTCTACTATGAACCATCAAAGGTATTCTTTATTTCTAACACTATTTTTAAGTTCTAGCCTTTCCATTTGATTGTTTCCTATAGTTTCTATTTTACTACTGAAATTACTTATATGATTTTATAGATTTTCGACTTTTTCTACTAGAGCATTTAATACATTATTTTGTTTGTTAGTTTGTGAGGTTATATATATATATGTTTATATATTTATATAATATATATAAAATATAATATAAATATATATTTATATTATTTATATATAAAAATATATAAATATATACTATACTTTGTATACATTTATTTTATAAATATATTATATAATATACAAATATTTATATAAATATAACATATATATTTATATATTTTATATATATACACATATATATATCTCTCTGAAAGTCACATATCTTGTGCAGAACAGTTGAGACTAAGTTAAACAATTTTTCCTCCTGGAAACGGCCATACTCTTCCTTCTTCCAGCCCTTAAGTGAAGTCTGTTGAATTACTTATGAGTTGTTCTGTGTTTGAGATTTATTGTTTCTATGTTTGCCCTCTGTTCACCACAAGCTTCAGATTCTTCTATTGATACACAGTGTTCACACTGATGGCTAGTTTGCCAGAGAGTTTTTTTCTTAACCTCTGCTCACCCTCAGCTTTAGGTGCTGCACCTCAGAGGTGGTCTCTCCCCATGCCCTTTCCTCTCCTTTCTCTTGCTCAGCAATATGCCACAGTTACTTGTTAGTTAACACTTGCTAGCCTGAGGGTGTGTGACTGAGTAGGTAGGCACTGTGTCCATGGGTCCTGGGGTGTGGCCTGCTCAGTTCTCCTGTCCCCTCCAAGTGATTCTTCTGGGCCCACGCTCATTCTTTTCCCACTCACAGGTGGTGGATTCTCCCCTTTTCCTTCTTCCTAGTTGCAGTGGGTTCTCACCAGTGTCCTTACAATGACTGTGGTTGGTACCTGTCACCCTAAGATGAAAGCTCCAGGAGAGAGAGAGAGAAGGGTCTGGCTGCAGACCGTGTCCCTCCTGCAGCAGCTGCTCTTTCCCTCTCCCCGGACTGTACCATCAGGGACATGTTCTTATAACTTTCCCCAATCTTTTCTGTGAGTGCCCGGTGGTGTTTGTGGAGAAAAACTCTGAAAAGTGCCCAGATTTTCCAAGTCGGTGGCCCCCAGTGGCTGACAGTCTCTTGACAGTAAACAATGAGCTTCTACCAAATTCTCCAACCTCTCTGGATGCCCTCTTGTTATCAGAGCGTGTCTACTTCAAATGTCAGTGTGTCTGTCAGTGTGCATGTCATGTGTCTCTAGGTTTCAGTGCCTGCCTCTCCCTAGATTTTAGATCAGTTAGCTGCCAATAACCTAAGCTCAGGTTCGAAACAATTTATCACTTTGTAGTTGTCTAGCTTTTCTATTTCTTTGTAGGTGTAGAAATGATGCTCTTTCCAGCTCTCTAGGTCCCTGAGAGGAAACCAGAAGTCCTCCCAAACCCCATGCTCTTTTCATTTCAACAAGCTGCTTTTGAGAACCTTTAAATCACTTTCTCTGAAGGACTCATGCACCATTGTGATTGCTTGAGCTCTTAACTTAAGAAATGTGCTCAGGGAATTATTATTATTCGTCTATCTAAGAAGATATTTTTTCCTAAATTGATTATAAGTAAGAATTAGGGACAGATAGATGATAAACAAATATTTAAAGAATAAACATTTAGTTGAATCTATGTTTAAAATTGCAAAGGGGGCCAGAGATAGTGCTCATCTTATTCAACTAAGCTTTAATTTAAA
Organism: Equus przewalskii; assembly: GCF_037783145.1. Lineage (NCBI taxonomy): Eukaryota > Metazoa > Chordata > Mammalia > Perissodactyla > Equidae > Equus > Equus przewalskii. Next base: position 22,483,080 of record NC_091847.1, on the reverse strand, counting down.
ATTTGTGCCAAATGATGCAATAAATGAACATTTCAGTGAAAGACAAGGTACTTGGCTCCTTTTCCTTGTTTTGCTGATACTCACACTTGTTAATGTGCTCATGTTTCTTTAGTTTCTGAGCTTCTGCTTTCTAATCTGTCAAAAGATTTCTAATTGATTTTAGAAATAATATTTTGTGTTTGGAAGCCTGGCTTTAGTGATGATATGACTATAAGCCATGAATTTTAGAACATTTTAGCAATATCATTGTATTAAAGAGTTTGTTCACTTATTCAATCATTTAATGAAAGTATAATGAATATTTACTGAGCTCCTCTTTTTTGGCAGATACTGTTCCAGGCATAGGGAGCTCAGAAAGGACTGAGACAGGCAAAACGACTGGATTGACAGAGCTTCCATTTAATTCTGCACAATGATTAAAGAAAAAAGCAAATAAACATGGAAGGTTTCCTTTAAAAGGGTTTAGTGCAATTAATAAAATACAATTGGGTAATAATCAATGTTTAGGGTTACTATTTTAGTTAGTCATAGAAAGATTCTTGAATAGGATAGTATTTAAATTGAGATCTAAAATAATTCAGAGGGATCCAACTCTATGACTATCTGGGAGAAAAGAGAAGAGCAAATATATATATATATCACATATTGCTGGATATTTAAATGTATATAATGCAGATATATATATATAAAGTAATTTATATTACTTTATATTTATATTTATATTAATTTATATTACTTTATATATATATATAATGTAATAAGTTATAGATCATGATGGATCAGCAAATGACTTGAAATAGGGGAATACTTTCTCCATTTTCATTCTAAGTCACTTAAAACTATTCAAGAAAAGCATTCATCTTAATCCCGGAACATGTTTATAAGATAGTCTGAGGTACAGGATGCACTTTTATCTTCACATAATTTTAATGTGATTTTCATAAAGTAAGGCAAATTAGACTCAGCTTCTTTGTGCAATCAGAAAACACCTAAGATGTTCCAATCAATCAAAGCTCTTGATGGCTCTTTATTGCAAGAGAGGAAAGAGATGTAACTTCATGGTCTATTGCTAATGGGTTATTCCACTGTTGCGGTTAATAGCATTAGTTTCTTCTACATCTAATTTAAGGTTTCTGAATTAAATAGATTAAAAGATTAGTGGGAGCTCAATGATGTATTAGTGTGAGTGCAACCAATTACGTTTCTTTTTAACTTAGTTTTATCACAGTCTGAGTTTGTATTAGGAAACACTTTGCTCGGCTTGGGGAGGTCAAGCTTCAATCACACATTGCTCATAGCACAACAAAACTATTTCATGAGATAACAAGTTTCCTCTGGTGTCTTTGATTTCCTGAGTTGGCTGTTAATAGCAGCATAGATTAGTTAAAACAAATGTATAAATAGACAAGCATTATTTGTGGAGACTCGCGTTTTAAATTCTGGTCCAATATATTTTCCCAATGAACTAAGTGTCTCTGGTCAAATTACTTGTTATTTCCTATTTAATTTCCACATTATTTGTTAAAAGTACCAAAATTTGTTACCCTACTAGTCATTACCTCTAGGAGCTGTCATAATTTAAAAGATTCTAGCTCTAAGGCCTTTTATTTCTCAAAAGCTGAGGGAATCTGTTTGCCACGTGGAAGACTATACGTCTTGGGAGATAGGTAATGTTCTTGTCCACACTTGACTAAGGACTTCACAAAGATTTTTATAAATTTTCAACTTCCAATAAAGTCTCATTGCTTTTCCATCCCACTACAAGAATTAGAACGACATAAATGTGAGTAGGTAGTAAAAGATACTAGTAGGTAACTTGCTTTTACAAGTTTTTCCTAGGAAATGTAATATTCCATAAAGTCATGGTCAAATTCCTTGACACTCCAGGCCATAAACATCTATTTTTAATCTTTCTCAATCTACAGTCAATTAGCTCTAAGTGAAAGTAACATAGAAAAGCCATTATGCAGATATATCCATTAAGAGTCATCTTTCTTTAAAGGCCAATGGGGAAGTGGTTCCAAATTGCCCGATCCTACAGTTCTGCTTATACTTAATGCCAGCATTCTTATTTTTATTCATATTATAACTCAATATCTCAAGGTCAGAGATTCTGAGCTATTACAATTCTGTTCTTAAGACATATTAACAGAGTGACTGTTACATGCAAGAACTGTGTTCACTGAACTTGTGCTTGCCGTATTCCAATCATAGACAGTCTTTCTTTGATGTAGAGATGTCATCTATCCAAATGATTCTGAATGGTCTCCAGGTGCCTAATAGTCCTGAAGCAGTCACTTAATACGTAAATTCAGTCAGTTGTTTTGATCTCTGAAATTTTAGGCATTTTTGGTTTGAAGTATCTCAAGGGATCTTTTAACTAAGGAATTTAGGAAAACAATAGAAAGGATTATTTGAGGAGATAAAACCATTGTAAGAAAAACGACACATAAACTTACTTAACTGGTGACTTGTTCCATAATCATATTAACTTATGGCATAAACCTGACTAGCAGGATTGATTCATTTAGTCAACAGTTTTGCCTTTGAAAATATTGGTTTGTCTTCAGCCATTGGATCATAAAATTATGTACTTGGTTGACGTGGGTCATGGATTACTACTTTCTTATTACTTATCTTTTCTTTTTGAGTTTATCATTATGCTTGGATATTCTCAACTTCTTTTGAAGGCACTTCTTCTCTACCACCCAGCAATGCTAATATTTTCCAGTTTTTCTTTTTTCTCACTCAGTATTCTCCCTGAGAGATTCACCCACTCTCGTGTTTTGATTGCCACATATATGTTAATGAGAGCCTCATATATGCTAATCACTCTCAAAACTATCTCCAGGGCAGACCTCTCTCTTGAGCTCCAAATCCTTACTACTTTCTGCAGATTCTTACTTGAATGCCCCATAGACATTTCAAACAGGATTATGTACAAAACTATACTCATGATCTCTCCCCAAACCTCCTCTTTTCTTCTATTTCTTATCTTGGCTAATCCAATTTCCCCCAGTAGCCATCCTCAACTATCACACTTCACACCCACTCGTTGCCCTAGACCTAAAAATAGATTTCCTTAGGCCCTTCTCTATTTCGGCTGTTACTCTTTTTTAAGACCCTAATTTACTCTCGTTTGCACCATTGCAATAATCACCTAATTGGCCTTCATAGTGTTAATGGCATAAGACACAATACTGCTAAGCTGACCTTTACAAAATAAAAACCGTCACATGTTATGCATATACTTTAAATCCTTCAGTGGTTTCCCATTTCCTCTGGATAAATTCCAAATTGTTTTCTGCAACACCTTCGCTTATTAATTGATTTTTAATAAAGTGGGCATTTACTGTGTTTAGGCACTGCCCTAGACTCTGGTGACACTGTAGCGAGCAAACCATGAGCCTACTCACGGCTCCAGACTTCCTGTTCCTGCAGTCTACCCTCCAGCCATGCTGAAATCTCCACTACCCCTGGAAAGCAACATTATCTGCAAAACGTCTGTGGTCAGTCGCTTCTTCCTCATGTAATATTTTTTTCATTCCCAGCCCTATCTACCTGCCCAACCTCTAATTATATTCTAAGATTCTGCTTAACTAATGTCTTCTCCAGAAAATCAAGAAAGACTAATAAGTTACAAAAGGAATGGGGGAAGAGCCATGGGTCTCCCAGGCTAGTAGAATGGGTAACACTGTCCCCAGTGCTTCTCTAACATTGTGTACCTTCCTCTGTTGTGGCACCTTGTCTCACAACAAAACACTGTTTCAAAGATATTGACAAAATGGAGTTTATTTGACATGAAAACATACCATAATGGTGGGAAAAATTATAATCATAGCATGTCTTGTTTCCCAAGAGAGTTGTTCCGCTTAGCACCAGGAAAAGCTTTCCTCAGTGTGCACGAAAGCCAAGTCCACAGTGTGTACCAAGTTCACTGACAGAACATCTTCGAGACCCTTCCAGGTTTTTATCAACAACAGAGTACATTCACACTAACAAAAATCATATAATAAAGGCTTATATAAAAAATGATTTAGCTCTGAGTATGCAGTCATTACTAATTATATAATATTTTTATTATTGTGCACTTGCACATCTCTACTCTAATGTCATTTTGTGTCTTCAGAGGACTGACCATAACTAGCCTCCTGTACTTTGGTTGACCTTCCCTGTTCTATCTCCACTCCAAACACCTGTAATACTTCCTTCATCTTATTTGTTCACATATGAATCTGTCTTCTACTCTTAAACTGTGAGCTCTTTCTAGGCAGAGACCATATCTTCCTAGTCTATTGAACCATGACACTTAGCACAAAGTCTGAAAAAACACATGAAGCCTGATAATATGTGTTGGATAAATGACTGAACTCATCTGAGAATTCTTAAGCACTTACTGTATGCCAGTCTCTGTATTAGGTGCTGGGGATACAGCAACGAAGAAAAACAAAGTTCCTGCCCTCATGGATCTTGCACTCTAGTGTTCAAAGGATACAGAGGCAAGGTTGCAGTTTTGCACAACAGAAGTTTTGCTGCTGCTATTTTTTCACTATCTTGAAAACTGTCCTTGATTATCCCTAGAAATATTTATGCTTTTATTACTTTAATCTGGGTTTGTTTTTGTTTATTCTTTATATTCTGCTCCATTTGTGATCTGCCTTTGGTTATTTTCTCAGTTGGAAGTCTCTTGGTCCTTCATGAGCAGGGCCACTGCTGACTGCTATGTACATTGTACACTTCACATTCACAAAGACTTGTGTCATGATTGGCACCCTGAAGTTGTGAAAGTCAACATCCAAGCTCACTAATTTAGCAGACTATCAGAATCACTGGGGGAACTTAAAATGACAAATTTCAAGGCCACATCTCTCAAGAATCTGGCTTTGAATGCCTGGAATGAAACCTGATGTGTGATATGTTTTGAAGCCATCCATCCCCCTCTGCCTTTATCCTCTCCATCCCTTCACCACCCCCCCCCCCCCCATTCCCCAACTTATGACTTTGGTTGTCCACTGTTTCTGGAAACCACTGCTTTAAGTAGCTGATGATTGGTTCCACAGGGACTCCCTTGAAAATCACTATAGCAATTCTGGCTATATTGTATAATGCTTACTCTATTTCAAACCCAAACTGCCTCTATGAATTTAAATTAGCTTTACTCTCCATGCATCTACCCAAGATTAGAATACTCAGAATCATCTTTAACACATTTTTATATCGCAGTCTCCATATTTAGTCATCAAACCATTGGATTTGGCCACCATTATCAGTTTCAGATTCCTCTATTCATTTCATATCTTACAGCATCTGCCCTAGTTAATTCTGTATTGTATCTCTCCAGAACTCTTCCAATTATCTCTTAACAGTTCTCTCTGCTCTACTCCCTTGGCCCCTCTAATCCAGTTCCTACACTCCCTCATGAGTGATTTATTTAAAAAACAAATCTGATCACCACTCCCAAGCTTAAAAATATTAATTGGCTCCCCATTGTCCATAGTATTAAGTCTGAACTCTCTGACGTGAAGTTTAAGATCAGTTTCAATCTAGCTGAACTTATTTTTCTGTCTCTAAATATTGTATTTACCCTGTATTTTGTCCACCGCCAGCTACTAGCTGTTCCCTAAACACATTATGCATTCTCCTCATTCTTTGTTTGTGTTATTTCCTCTGCCTGAATGCCACCTTCTGTCTTATTTTTTTTTTTCCCCATCCATCAAGGGACAATTAAAATGTTACTTTCACTTGTGAGCTACAATGTGCTTTTCCTTGATTTTTTGGGGGGGGGCAGGGGAGAATCATGCGGAATTTAATGGCATGGGTAAATGTACATAACTTAAATGTTACAATAAAGATGTATGCAAAGCTATAATTACTATACTAATCTAATTTTTAACAATTTTATATACATACACACAGAATGTGGTGGACTGTGCTGTGTGAACTTGACTAAACTGGGAACTATATGGTTCCAGTTTAGTGTTTGACAAAAGAGGAATTTAAGCAAACTTGGAAAGTAGAAGTAAGGTAGCCGTCATTCCTCTCTGAAATTCTTTTTGAGGTCTTATGCAATAATGGACAGCACAGGTTGCTTGGGAGTTTCCAGGTTGGCCTCACTTTCCTCTGCTTTTTGTTCAGTTCCTCCAACACAAGACACTTGTTTGTGACCCCACAGAGATCTAACACCAGACACTTTGCGAACCCACAGAGGCAGTAGCTGTACAGACACACAGCTTTCCTTAACCCTCTCCACAAGTTCCCACATTGCTATGCCGCTTTAGTAGCTGATCATACTTGGTTTCTCATTTTTCTGCTTGATGACTCCTTCTCTGAACCTATAACCTCCCATTCTAGACCTTTAATTCCACAACTTCCTCCTTTCTGTCCTGTCATACTCATATTGACTCTGTTTCCATAACTGAGCCTGACTAACAGACACATGGAGAGACAGAGAGAGAGACATCAGTGGGTAGGGGGTGGGGGAGGCAGTGGTAGAGAATATATATATACCGAAATATTAAATGTGCATCTCTCAGAGAAAGCCAACAGATATATCAGTTCAAAGGTGGTTATGTGACCTAGGTCGAGCTAATCTTGTGATTCATAGGGCTTCTGTTTCCCATTAGGCAGCCTTTATGTCTGACTGTTTGTTTGTTTTTGATTATCTAAAGGAGGATAATTCCACCAGAGGATCACCAATGATCCAAATGAAGTGGAAGTTCAGTCTGCCTTCTGGTCATTTTGGGGTCTTCCAGAGACAGCATGAACAGGCAGAAAAGGAGATTGCCCTGGGTCGCGGTGATTGATTGTGATCACCAAAGAAATAAGATGGTTACTGTACAATGAGAGAAGAGAGGAGAAGTCAGACATGAGCCAAGGTGATCCTCAGAGTGTCTTCTTGTTCCACACTAAGCTTATGCAGTCGGGACTGTTCAGTGTTTGCAACCCTCAGCAATTAAGGATTGAGTCACTCATCTGGAAAAGGACCCTAACCAACCGAGATGCTAGCTACAGGGAAGGGAACAGATACATGGAAAAAGATGTGGTGGATCAAATCATAAATAGAGACTCAAGACCATCTGCAGAAATAACAGCTTTAGCTGCTATTCACTTTCATTTTATTTCCCCCCCTTGTCTCCCACAATTTTATATCAAGTCTGTTGATGGTGATTCTCTCTACAATGCAGCCGGCCAATAGGTTACAAAACTTTGAGATACAATCATAAAGTCAAAAAAGAAATGGACATCCAGTCCAGAGCTTGTGGGCACTGAGTTGTATGAAGGATCTGGTATAGATTTGGGGTTTTCTTTCTTTGGAGATGGGATGAACGTGCTTTCAGTTGTACATAAATACGTAGATATAGAGAACAGATTGGTGATTACTAGAGGGAAGGCGGTTGAGGGGAGGGTGAAATGGGGAAGGGGGGTCATTTGTATGGTGATGAATGGAAATTAGACTTTTAGTGGTGAACACAGTGTAGTTTATACAGAAGCTGAATTATAATGATGTACACCTGAAATCTATATAATGTTATAAACCAATGTTACTTCAATCAAAAAAAAAGGACAGATCCATCTCATTATAGGATAGTGGATTTTTTTTCCCCTAAAGTCTGACTGTGGAAATAAGGGTATACATATGTTTTGGGGAAATGGAAAGAATGGATTGTAGAGTATATTTGTCATTCTTTCAGTGCCCTTTAACTCCAACTCTCAGTTTAATTTGAGATTAATCCTTCATCATGTGCATCTGTGGAAGCTAATGAAGGGAGATCTTCCCTTTCTATAGATCTTGGGAGCTTGAACAGGGGCATACAATTCTGAATTTACCAAGAAGATGCTTCTACCAATGATTTTGGAAATGTGTGGAGCGCGGAATACGTTTAAGTAGTTTGAAATTGATTTACACCAGCTTGGCAATAATGGCTGCACCCAGAGTTCAGCAGCAGTGGCGTCCACAGCCCCTGTGACGATGGTACCAGCAGCAGGGTCCTATCCTAAGTCTTCCTACTGTTGGCACTAACTGTGGTTTCTGTTTCCCACTTGTCATGGTTTCCCGACTATATTTCAAGGACTCAGTATTCAGTGTTCCCAAACATTTTATGAGATACCTACTGCTTTCCAATAAGTTGTTTTTCTGTTTGTGTTACTCGAAGTCAGTCTCTGTTTCTTGCAAAAAAGAACCTTACACTACTTATGTATTTATAATCCTTCTCGTGTATGTGTGTACATTTACCTTTTTGTGAGGCACCTCCTTTGAATGTTCTGCCGCTGAGTATCTGTGAGTAGTAAAATATTTCAAACTTTGTATTTTGGGAAGTATCATTATTAGTCAAAACCATGCATTGTTAATTCAACAGTTTTCGTTGTGCACCTATTACACAAATGGCACTTAGAAAAACACACTCACATGAATTAGATTTATTTTTTGATCTTGACGTTTTATTATGCTAAAGGAAAATATTACTAATATTTGTAAATAAGATGAAGATAATTGACATATTTGAGAAAGTCAGATCCAGCTTTGGTTCAAAATTTCAACTGTGTGTGTTTTTTAGGGCAACATAGTTTTTGATACATTTTTAAAATAAAAATAAGAATTTAAGTTTTAAATCCTGTGTGTTAAAATATATATACATGTGTGTATACATATACACACATATATTTTACATATATCCATATACACATATACCTAGTGCATTAGGCTAGCTTTATAGCCTCTGAATTCAAGAAACAAAGTGTATATATTTTTTCAGAAAGATGAAGAGCTGAGATATTACTAAGAATGGCATACAGCCAATAAATACCATGCAGCAGAGGATAGAAAACAAAATAGTGGACCCTACAGATGTTCACGTGTGGGTAAAGGCTCTTTCACCTGAGCTCCTCAAGGATGAGGTCAGGCTTGGAGAGGGTCCTTGAAGCCTGAATGGGATTTTGGTAAACAGAGTCACGGAGAAGGTCACAACAGAAATAGGAATATCTAAAACGAAGCCCTGTAAATAAGGACCCATTAGGAGGAAAGTCTGAAATTCCATCGATTTCTGTTTTCTCTCCTCCTTCCTCATCATTAAGGATTATGAATTGATTAGAAGATAGTGAGAGTTTCAATCATTATTTTTAAGAAATAATAATAATGAGTGACTATTGTTTACTTCCTGAGAGAGTGATACTATGCAAAATGTTCTATATTTTAAAACAATTACTCTTATACCTCCGTGAAATAGGACTTAGTATAATTACCTACATCTTACAGATGGGAAACCTGAGGATTGAACATAAAGTTGCTTACCCAGAGCAGCTCATGAGTAGGTGGTAAAGCAGGATGTGGTCTCTGTCAGTCCAACTCCTGGCTCATTACCACCACCCCAGTCTGCTTCCTTTTAGGTTCCCTTTGGGTCTACATTATTTTAAATCAAGACTTTCTTTTTAAGGAGGTAGGATCCTTACTACACCTACTAAATAATCTTTATCGTCATACTTGTTGCCAGTGTGCTTTCCTCATTGTTTAATATAGAAATATTACTAAATATCAAGAGACTCTAATCAAAGTAAGATTGTTTCTCCAAATTAAATGTTTATAATTTTAATAGAAAAATAAATACTTCGTAGCATAAAACAGAAATGTTTCAGTTTTTCTCTTTAAAAGATAACATCTCGAGGCTGGCCTGGTGGTGCAGCGGTTAAGTGCACACGTTCCGCTTTGGTGGCCGGGGGTTCGCCAGTTCAGATCCTGGGTGTGGACGTGGCACCGCTTGTCACACTATGCTGTGGTAGGCGTCCCACGTATAAAGTGGAGGAAGATGGGCACAGATGTTAGCTCAGGGCCAGTCTTCCTCAGAGAAAAGAAGAGGATTGGCAGCAGTTAGCTCAGGACCAATCTTCCTCGGGGGAAAAACAAAAAGATAACATCTCCGTATACGAATATAATTCCATTTCGTTTACCCTTAATGTAACCTTTAAAGAATTATCTCACAGTTTTCAAGCTTTTGTAATTGTTGATGAAGAGACCATTCCCGATGCTCTCCCTCACCGCCTAAGTATTATTCTGAGATCACTCATTGTTATTCCAGTACGTGATACCTAAAACTGTCTCTCCTCATTGGTAGCAGATACTGTACTAAACTTCTTCAGGTAGAAACCTGTTTTCATTTGTCCCACACACTAGTGGTGAAAACTCAGACTTCTCCCACTCCTGTTGCAGAGACAGTTGGGGATGTTTTAGTGACTTGAGGCCTAGGGAGATGACACATCCTCCAGCAGAGAGGCCGTTCCCTGGGCCTTGAGAAGGAAAGGACTAGCAGATATAAAAGCTAAGATTAAGTCTTTTGAAGACCAATTTGCTGAGCACAGAACTGTTTTGAAAGGAGTAGCAACTGAAAACTATTCACAGCAGGACCCCGCTTGACCTAAAGAAAGGAAGATGGTACGGTCTACACGGAAATGGAAGAGCACAATCTCAAAAAAGATCTGACCATGTCTTTTATTTCTTTGAATTTAAGCATCATTACTATTTGATAAATCAGAATGATATGCATGCTTCAAGATGATAAGATCCCCTCATTGCTTACAAAACATCTGCGCTTCCACCCCCAAGAAAAACCCTTGCTCTGCCTGTCACGTCTGGGACTTGGGAAATGTACAGTCGTTTGACATCGCCACCTCCTTTTCTGAACGTTCAAAGTGGTTTCTTCCTAAAGGCAGGTGCTTCACACACATGGAGACAGAGTTTTTTAAAAGTGAAGTTAAGACAAGAGTCTACAGACGTTTCTGCTTTTGATTTTTATTTCAAATGCTTATTCCTATTTTTGACCCTTATCCTTTACTTTTTACTAAGCCCCAGTAAGAACAAGAGCATGAAAGCTGAAACTGAAATTGCACTAATCAAGTCCCTGGGACCTTAGAGCTTGACAGGGATATTGGTGTTTAGTGACATTAGCTTTGGGCTTGTCTGTCTGTGTTCCCTTTCATGCATTTGGGGAAATGCCCAATCTTTTCTGAAACTCTCCCTTAAAAACTTCTCTCCTGCTCTTTCCACTCTGTTACCCCATCCCCAGGCACAAACACACAACTCCACCATGTTAGATCTATCCTTGGCCATGAAAATTACTTCTGAAATATTTTGCCAATCCTAATTATTGGCAGAAGTTTACTTTAGCATTGGGAAGTGGCATTGACTATGGCTGCTCTCAAGTGTACATCTGATTATTTTCAGCCATTTTTAAAAAAATTTCTTCCAGACAAGGGCAGAGTCTCTTTCAAATTCTACCTGCTGTGCAAGCACTGCAAAAGATTGAACGGCTGGGAATGCACTGAAGCGGTCCAAATTCATCCTTTGACCTCTGAGCTCAACTGGCTGTCATGCACAAATTTGATTTTTGCTAGAAAGATTCATTTTTCTATCCCTCAAAGGAGAAAACTAATGAGACTGAATGAGTTGAGGAATTATTTCTTGAACGATTTTTCACCAATGATGTATAGCAAATCTAGAAATATGTTTTTCAATACATATTTTTCTTGGGTAATTTGGGGACAGAGGACAAACCAGAGAACTTTTCTGCTTTAGAAAATAAAAAGCGTGTTATAGAGCCCAACCATATGGGCAGCATGATAGAGTGGAAAGCATCTTAAACTCCAAGTTTGAAGATGTAAGCTAAAATCCTAAAATGACGCCTATAACTCTTAGTAGACATGTGCCATCTTTTTCTTAGCTTCCATTTCCTCTTTTTACCCTAACTGGGTGGAAACATCCATAAATGGTGTTGAGCCATCCTGTCTAATCTCTCTCCCTCCACACAGAATTTTTCCTGAAAAGGAAAGTCATTTATTCAGCCAGAAAATGTTGAACACAAGTGAGTGAGGCACGTGCTTTATTCTAATGAATTTTAAATTGAATTAAGCAGAGATAACATGAACATATGAAATTTGCAAAAATATCCATACAATATTTGCTTAAATTCCATAATGAGGAAATTTGCAAGGTAGAATTGTAGGAAAGAGAGGGACAAGTTTGGGCTCAATGAAAGGGGGACAGCTTCACGAAGGAAGTAGACTTAGTCTGTGCTTTGAGTTCCTGGTGAAATTTTCTGAGATTAGTGAAGAGGCCATTACACTAGGTAATGGATGGAAATTACTAGATAGGATGGAAATTACACTCACATTGAGCTAAAAACTGATTTGAAGTCAGCTCTGTCACTTGTTACCCATATAGAAAAATCATTTAAAACCCTTTGGTATTTAGTTCTTTCACTTATTGAATGAAGTAACAGTAACTACCTCACAGGAAAATTGAGAATATTTAACAAGATGCTGTATATGAAAGAGACCAGTGCCATGCTTGGTTTATATCAGGTGCTCACCAGTGCTTGGCTTAGTTCAAGAGGAGATAAATCATAGAAATGAAGACTGGTGGTGATAACAAACATGTCATGCCTAGAGAAGAGTGCAGAAACTAGGCTGGTTAAAGAGGAGGAATCAGTCCCTTTAGTCAGTGAACTGTGGTGAGGAGAAGCCGTTTTCTTTTGTGTTTCAGAAGGCCACTATGACCTGCCTAAGCTGATTCTCACGTCTTAATAAATTTGCCAATGAAATCTGGGTTTCTAAATTTTCTACCTAATTTTGAATCCTTAGTTTCTTGCCTGTTGAATTCACTTGAACTGGTTTTGGTGATGCCTGCACAATGCCAGACCACCAGGTCAATCCAGTCTAAAAATTGACAAAGACAGAGAGGGAAAATACAAATGACAATTGATTACAGACTGTTGGATGAATATATGGGTGAGTTCCGTAAAATTTCCTCATATATTAAAGGTGTATATTGGAACAGTAAACATGTATTTTTATTCTGAGATCACATATTAATTAGCCTTTGCTTAATCATACCCTGGTAACAAATGGCCTTGAAATCTCTGGATTGACAACACTATTTATCCCCTACTCACATAACACCCACTGTAGATTGATCTCAGTTCACTTCATTTGTGTCCTAAGTCCACGACCCAAGCTGAAGAAGGTGGCAGAGGGCAAAGAGCTATGGCCGTACTGCACATCCACTCTTAACATTCTGCTAACGGGGGGGGCGTGGCCTTTCTGCTTACATTACATTGACCAAAGAAAGTTATGCAGGGCAGGGATGTATACTCCTGCCACAGGGAGGCACTTCAACTCACACATCAATGCAGAGTGAAGTATGATCCTCCTACAGATGAGGAAATGAACAACTGAGAGCAGAAATGCAATCTAGACTAACAATAAATTCTTGAATTAAAGTTTTCTAAGAATTAACATATGACAATTTTATTCCATTCTCTAATGGAAAATGGAGCCGAAAGCTAACATGTCATTTTTACTTAGCTAAGACCACATCTCTTTCATAGATGTGCAAACTTGCAATTACTTTTCTTACCTGTTTGCTCTTCTGTGGGACATTTCAGGGGCTGTTGTCCATTTCTAGTCCACCTCTTAATCCGACAAAGTGGCAGGTCGGTGCTCCTTCACTGAGATTGAACTCTTGGATGTGCGTGTTGCTTTCAGAGAGTTGAATGGGCTTCACAGAATCCAGATTTATTGGTAAGATTCTAGAGTTTCATCTAATGTATGTTAAAAGGCATTGTGGCATGCATCGTGGTGACCTTACATTTAAAGAGCTGCCTCACTTAGGACGCAAACTGTGTCATGGGTAAATCAGTGAGTGTCCAGGGTCTTTGGAAAGTCTGACTATCTTTACTGCCTGAGCAATGAGTGAGCTGGCTTTGCTTTTATTTTCTCATATCCTTTCAAGCAGTCTTCTTCTGTAGCTAACATTATAAAGCCAGTGTCTGAGACATCTTTGTTTTTATTGTGGCAATATGTCTAAGCCTTCCCTTTATCTTAAGTAATCCAGTACCCCTGAAAGATGATGCTGGGACTCTGAAAGGAAAAAAGTCTGATAACATAACAGCTCACAGTGACATTTATATAATTGCTCCAGTCCGAACTCATTTCCAGCTGCTTCTGTGGGAACTGACTTCAGTGTCGTAGCTAGGAAACAGCAAAAGCAAATACCTTCTTCCCTTTGGTTACAACCTTCTGAACTATTCACACTTAAAGGAGAGCGTTTTATCCAGGAATCCTGTACTTGCAGTCACACATATATTTGCCTCCTAAGATCTCAATTTTTTTGAAAGATAATTGGAGGGGCTTGTCATGAGACACTAAACTGTCCCTATTTAGACCCAACGAGAAAGTTTCTTTATAATCAGTAAAATTCCCGTTTGTTTCCCCTCCAATTTGTGTATTATAGAGGTCCTCAAATACTCTGTTTCAAGTGAATTTTTAATCTCAGGTCAGTTGGGTTCACACTTGAGTGGTAGCTGACATGTCCCTCATTGGGGCAAGCAGGAATTTTCTACATTTAGCAGGACTGGTCTAGAACCTGTTGCCATGAATTCCCATCTGGAGATTTGAGGCAGCCTTTCCTTGCTCCTTTCTCCAATCCATGCTCTCTTTATTCCCTCACTCCAAAGACCTCAAGACTTTACAGGATCAGGAGCCTGCCTCAGTGCTCTACCTTTAAGCTAGAAAGACCCACGCATGCATTAGGTGATGGCCAGTAAGGAGGAACGACATTTGCCCAGAACTGTTGCTGATACACTGCCTAGTTCATCCTAATTTTGTTCAATGTAAAGCTTGAGTTTATTCCTCGGTTTTGTCCATCTTCCTATCTCCTGAATATCCTTTGTTTCCATGGATCTTGCAGTAATCCAGGTCTACTTACCTCTAGCTTTTCCGTTCCTAGACACCTTAGAGAAAGGCTCTCATATCTCTTCTAGACTCTGAGATACAAACTCTAGCACCAATTCACATGACATTTGACCCATGGCCTAGTTGGGTGACCTGAGACCAAGGTTGGACAATATCTCCCCTTAAAAAGCTAGAGTCTTAAAGAAAAACATATCTCACTTGCTGTCACTCAGATGAACTTCATTTTGTCACACTAAGGTCAGTGAAACAGTGAATTAATCAGTGAATCTTGCAACTTCTGTAATTGACTTAGACTAACTTAGTTTTAAGGACTTTTCAGGGGCTGGCCCTGTGGCTGAGTGGGTAAGTTCTCACGCTCTGCTTCAGTAACCCAGGGTTTCATCAGTTCAGATCCTGGACGTTGACCTAGCACCACTCATCAAGCCATGCTGAGGCAGCATCCCATATAGCAGAACTAGAATGACCTACAAGTATGTACTTGAGGTCTTTCGGGAGAAGAAAAAACAAAAAGAGGAAGATTGGCAACAGGTGTTAGCTCAGGGCCAATCTTTAAAAAAAAAGGATATTTCACTGCACTTTGAAAAAATATCATATATGAGAGTCATCTAACTTGGCCAGACAAACAGTGCATCAAGGTGGTAGTCCCCCCATGAAGCATTTTCCACTGCAATGTGAGAGTCCAGAGGACAAGGACTCTATCTTCATCATCTTTATACTCACAATCTATAAAACACTGCCTGGCCCACAGTGAGTGCTCAATAAATACCTATAGTATGAATAATGAAAAAATGCAAAAAGATTACATTTTTATGCATTACTATAATACTATTAATAGCTATTATTTATCATTTACTACATTAAGAAACTGTGAAAATGGTGCAAGAGGCCCAAAATCTGTTCCTCATCACACTGAATATTCTCAACCACATTACAAGATGAGAACTATTTTATCATTGATAAAAATTGAAGCTTTGAGACTGCTTGCATAAAACTTAGTATATGACCTCACATGTTGCTGGTGTTCTGCTAAGTAAATATTTCTAGATGGAAGGAAGGAAAGAAAGTAGGATGACAGAAGTAGTAAGTGGCACAACCAGATCTGTCTGGTTCCAAAATCTTTTGTCTTGTTTCTAAAGATGTACATTGATGCAATACATATTTTTGGCTGTATATTGTTTGCAAAGGTGCTGGGTACTGAGATTGTAATGATATAGAAAACAGAAACTCTACTCTCAAGGAACTTCCATTCCAATGGGGAACACCATCGATCAACAGGAGAAATAAAGTAAATTCAAAACGTATTCTTGTATTTTGGAATAAAATGAAAAGTGGACACTTAAAGATCACAAGACATAGCTTTTTGCGTGACTGAATGTAAGTCAACCCCCAGGAAAGCTGACAAGTCAGAAATTAGCGATGACTGTCTTGGTCTCCAGCAACTTTGCTCCCAGTCTTTTTTCCTCTTTAAGCCAGGTTCATCTTCATCCACTTTCTCTGCCTTCTTCAAAATTCTCCTCTTAAAGGAAAGTATTATCACTATCAACACACAATGTGAATTTAATTCATTGAGTTACTTCTTTGTGATGTGTAAGCATTTAAACCTCATCTCCATCTGTGGAATTCAAGGCATCAGCAGGAAGGTGGATGGGATTTCTATGCGGTGAGCACCTTGCTATGTCACTGAAGATATCAAAATATACAAAGAGTCATATTCTCTCTAACATGTAAACCTAAACTTAGTTGAGACAATACCATCCAAAACAGAGAATCACGGCCCAGCAGTTCTGATTTGGTATTTAGTTGATATTCACTCTTCAAATCCTGCTTTTAGTCTGACAAAGCTCACCTACCTGAGGATATCGTATATAGGAAATACCACAGTCACCACCAGAGGTAACTACTTTTTGGGTATAACTTCTTTCGCATTTTATATGCTTCAGTAAGAGTATATGATAAAATCGAAGTTATGATATAGATATAAATATTTAATTTTTAACACCATTATTTTAACGGCTATAAATATTCAATAACATTAATATACCTTAATTTATTTAACTCGTCCTCAGTTGATATTTCTTCATTATTTTTACAATTTTGCTCATGAATAACACTGAAATAAAATCCTTATAGATAAATTTGCCCATATGTGTCTGATTATTTCCTTGACATAAATTCCTGTAAATAGTTCTCTGTACTCTTTATGCAACACTTCTATACATCTAAAATTATTTTTTAAAAAATTAGAAAATATTGTGTCAAGTTACATGTATATACACACATATACACATATAATCACTTAAGTATTTTCTTACACTTTTCTGATCATTTTTTCCAATGAATGTATTTACTATCCTAAAAGAACACTCTTAAAAGAATTAAATGAGGAATGATGCATTTGGTTCATAGGAAATATTCAGAAATGTTTGAAGAATGATGAATGAAAGAATATACCAATGTAAGACTTCTGTCCACAATAACATGGTAAGGAATTCATTCCACCTTGTGTTTCCTCTCCTTCTCTATCACCCTCTACATCAACCTTCATTGACACATGCCTCTTTTTATTCACATGAATAGCATATAAGGCCAATAACTTAATGGATGTTTTCTCTTTGTTTGCAACCCAACTCCCTGCGTGGCTCCACTAATAGAAAATTAGTGAGACAAAATTACTCCTACTCAAGTCCTACATTGAAGCTATTTGACCCCTTTGTTGGGACAAAATCTTGTGTCATTTTGTTAGACATTCTCTGTTCTGCTTAGAGTTTCTATCTGAGAATTGCTCATGTTCATTTTATGTTAAAGAGGATTTTAAATAGAACCTCTGACCTATTCTATAAGAAAAAATATGTATGATCACAACTTTTATGATACCTTCAAAAGCTCTTTGGAACTCCAATATGTGAGTAGCCTGCAAAACACTTAGAAGTCTTTCTGACAGTGTCAGATGAAAAACCTAAGTGGTGGCTTTAAAAACCAAAGGACAAGCCTCATGATTTCAAAATCTGTCTCATTGGCCCTTCAAGTGCAGCCCTTGAACTCTGAGAAAGATTTCATTTTTCCTCCTTGTTCCTCTCTGAATCTAAGCTGTTGAGCCCGCTGTCATTGTATAGCTGTTTTTCCCTCTTTCTTTTGCTTTTTGTTATTAAAGGACAAGTTACTTGTTCATTGGAAGGATGTTCAAGGAAAAATGACTCCTTACCTTGGAAAAGAATAGGGTATCTACACATTTCTCTTCTTCTGCTTGCCTTTTTAAATGAGACTTTGGTTTTTAGAGGCTCTGCAAGCCAGGTATAAGTCATTGACTTACTTCCTCCAGTTACGAAAATGCTCTCGGAGGATCAAAGTAACTTCCTTCATTTC
Source organism: Equus przewalskii (assembly GCF_037783145.1). Classification (NCBI taxonomy): domain Eukaryota; kingdom Metazoa; phylum Chordata; class Mammalia; order Perissodactyla; family Equidae; genus Equus; species Equus przewalskii. Next base: position 22,464,978 of record NC_091847.1, on the reverse strand, counting down.
TGATGAATATCAGGCAGCAGCAAAAATCCATATAAGAATCTAGCAATTAAATGAATTAAAATACAGATATGCCAAGAAATAGAGAAAGGACCCTCACAGCGATAGGCTATGACATATTTGGAGAGACTTTCTCTCTAGATTATAATGTTTGTGTTAAATGTGAGCACATATTTTTCCCCCAAGAATGAAGGAAGGAGCAAAATGTTACCCTCCTCTCTGAGGTTAATAGCCCCAGAGTGATACTGTGTAAGAAATCTTACTGAAACACTTAACTATTTTTTTTACTGTATATCACCTTCTTCCCCTTTTAAAAGGCAGATCACTTGACTAAGAAGGAGGAGTCCTGAGTTCTAGTCCCACTGGATCTGTAATTCACCGAATCTGACCTTGAAAAAAATCACTTAAATCCTTTCAACCGATGTTCAATGTTGAAGTTAGCATTAACAATTTTAAGGTTTATTTCTATCTTAATGTAGCTTAATTTAATGTGATGGGACCTTTAGTAGATATTTATTTTTGTTCTTGCCAAGAATTCATCCATTCTTCTCCTGATCACCATATCCAATGTTTCTCCAGAGAACTACCCCTTAACTTTACACTTACCACGTTCTGCTAGGGTAGTTCACTCCACCCTTTGCTTCAGAGGTAGACATTTGGCTACCTGAGCAGCATATTTTTCTGTTCACACTGATTGCCCAGTGAGAGGCACAAGATGCAATCACAGTAAATGAGAAGCAAGGAGGTGTTGGTTGAGAATGCTGGGCAAGAATTCCTCGTCTTTTCCATGGGATTTGAGGCTGAGAATTTATAAAATGAATAGCAATATTTAGACCATGATTAGGTGAGGCTAGATTTCCAAGAGTTACTGCACGAAACCAGAAAATGAATCCAACTAAGCAGAAGAGAGACAAAACAAATCCTGATGCAATCATTTAAGTTCCAGTGCCCAGTCATGCCTCAAGATAGAACACTTTGGAAGATCTCAGTTGTGTAAGCCAACAACTACTTGTTTTTTAACGCTGAAGCCGGGGTATCAGTTAGAATGTTTTGGGCTGCAAGAAAAAACAATTACTACAAATGACTTAAATAGTGGATACAATCTATTGGCTTATGTAGCTAAAAAGTGTGGAGGTAGGAACAGCTCTAGGTTTGTTTCATTTAAGTAGTCAGTGATGTCATCAAGTCCCACTTCCTTTTGATTTCTCTTATCTGATTTCCACAGTAACAGCTTCAAATAAAGACTGTCTTTCCCATAGTAATAAGATGGTCAGTGTAATCTGATTTGCATGTTTCTTTGTCCAAGGCAAGGGTGATTCTCCTTTCTAGTAAATTTGTCATAACAGTATTTTTTTTCCCATAAAATTCCACCTTTCTGTCCTATTTACCAAGTTTTGTGCAATGTTCTTTCTTACACAACCCCTGTGGCTAGAGAAATACCAAGACAGATAGGCTTAGAAATATGTTTCTTAAAGCATTCACTGTGCCTTTATGGTTTAGACAAATCTGAGTTCACCCATCCAGATGCTGGAGTGAATCAATCTACCCTCATTACGTGGAGATAGATAATGGAAGTGGTGAAAGATGGTGGGGAGACAACACAAGGGCCACCAAAGCCAGGTGGGCCTGGGTTTCTGTCATTCGTAGTTTTCAGAACATCTATTTGAAAGCTGTAGACCAAACCTAGGGAAACCCACACTTACTCTATTTTCTTATTCCCCTTCCTCTGACACAAAGCTTTAGGAAGCCCATATAACATAGATGAGACAAAGGGGAGGACTGTAAAAAGAAGGAAGCTTTCTGGAAAGTGGACTGGAGGCCAAATAGGACCGGAAAAGTTCCTGGAATCCAAAAGCAGAGGTCAATCCTTGGACCTACTCTCTACCCTGTCCCTTGTCCAGCCAGAATCCTCTGACAGATCCTGGAAGCTTCATCAGGGTTTCAGGTAGTTTCAAATCCTAGTAAGATTTTAAAGTGAATTCTTTTAATAGAGGTGTTAGCTTTTGCCTTCAGACTCAAATCATCTTCTATGACGCTGCTGTTGGGATGTGGGATGTCCATCAGGGGCCATATTGTACTAGTTAACCCTAACTTCCCTGGACTGAGTAGGCTAGAACAAGGATAATTTATCCAGCTAGTAAGAATTTGAACTAAGGGACAAAGACACTCTTGCTAAGATACTCTTGTTCTGTGCTGTTAGAAACTAGGTCTATCCAGTCTCATCAAGTAGAGATGCAGAGGTGCCGAAGTCATGTGAGAGCAGAAATTACAAACTGCATGGAAGAAACTTATCCATAGGGACAAGAACGGGGAAGATACATGTAGAAGTGTAAAGAGAAGGGATCTCACAATCTTGGAAGGAGAAAGATGGAGAAAGGGCCTGTCTAGTAATTTTCTTCTTCCTGTGAAATGCAGTTGGACTAAGGTCTCTAAATTCTGAAAATACTTCTACTCTCACTCTATATATGTTTGCTAAACCTCTTAAACTAAATTAAATAATTCTTTTTTCTTTTAATAATGAATAATCTTGATCTAGACAAACTTCCTGATGACAAATGCAAAAAATAAATACATAGGAGATTGATGTCTCCTGATGACAGCTCCTGGACAATCCTGAGGGGAAAAATAACACTAACAGAATCATGACAGCCTTAGCTGGGAGAAAGCTGTAAAGTCATATAATTGATTGTCTGAAGTGAACATAAAAACCAGTATTTACTTTGCCTGTAACATCTCATATGACCTTACTTAATCCTCATAACAACCATATGACATGTATTATTATCCTTGTTACAGATGAGAAACTAAGACTCAAAGAGGCTTAATAACTTGTACAAAGGAAAGTGACCCTGTACCTTTTCTCTGTCTCTTTCCCCTTTCATGCTAAAGACTAGGAATCTTCCTATATTTAAGTATCTTAGTCAAACCAGATATATTTTGTGATTTTATTATTCATAAAGGAAGTATGTAGTATTCTAGGCAGAGGGAATAGCAAGTGCAAAGGCATATGAGTGTGTGATGTTTGGGTAGTTGAAAGAACCGTATAAAATTCTATTTCTAGAGCAGAAGGTTCAAAATAAGGAGTAGTAGCAGATGCAGCTGGAGAGGTATGGAAGGGGTCAGTTTGTGGATCCCGTCCATGGGATTCCAATGTTCTTTGATTTGCTTGTCGATGACACAAACTCATTCAAGGATTTAAATGAAGTAGAGAAATTACCATTAAAAACACGATTGTGTTGTTTCTAAGCTACAAAAGCCACATAAAACATAACCACGTACACATATGGAGAGATGGACAAACAAGCCTGGGCTTTGGAATCTTGAGACAAGACAAAAGAAAACTAAAATGATGCAACACTATCTCGACCTCTGAGGTGTATTTTAACACACACAGACTTTGGGGTATATGTCCATACATGTGTGGTAATGCTGCAATCTTCAAAAGTGAATCCAGGCCTTATTTTTGGATAAATATTTAGTATAGTTCCAATAACTGTCCTAGCAATTTTACAAAATGAGATTGCTTACAGAACAAGGGTCCACCTGATGAGCACAAACGGAAATATCTTGCTCCCAAGACCCAGGTAACCTGGGCATTCAATTCTCATTTAGTCTCAGGGCTGATTCCTTGGGCTCTGCCTCACCAGACACTCACCAGTGTGTAGATGGATGGCGTTAATTTCAGATGGGGCAATCTGGTAATACTGCCCTGAACTCTGCAAACAAGGGCAGGCGTCCCTAAGAGCTGCAGCCCTCCTGGAAAACATGTGCTATTTATTCTCTCTCGGCTGTTCTCCTTTTGTCTTCTGCCCAGAGGTTTCTTTAAAGGAATTTTATATGCATCAGAGAACATGATAAATATTCTCATGTCTAAGTTTTCTATGATTCCCAACAACTGACAAAGCAGAAGTCTTCCTTGGTTTAATTAGAGAACAGGCTGTCATCAGGCTAGAAAGCGTCAGCTGTCCAGAGAAGAGCTGGGTCGTACTTTCAACACAATTGGTCAGAGTGACATTTAGGCTCTTTAAGAAGATCTCATTCTAGTAACAATTGTGAACTGGATGACATGTCTTTGAGCACCTCTTAATTTCTTTTCACTGCTCCGTGCCCTGTGACGCTTCTCTCCCTCTCATGCTTTTATTCTCTTATACAACTGAAGGATGCTTGACCTTGGTGACTGTCATCATCTAGTCAAAATCAATGAATATTTCTTAAGCAGCAACTATACACAAAACTGTTCTAGTTACTGTGGGAAAATAAGGTCGCTGCCCTTAAAGACGTTTAATTTAGATGAGGAGACAAGACATTTACAAAATAAAAGTGTAATAACAACAAAAGGTAAAAAAGTTGCTATTGGGTGCCTGTTTGGTAGTTTAGTTCCTGCTCAGAGTTCACGTGACATCTAATGGGAAATGACAATGTAAAGTAATCAAAATTTATAGCTGGCATTATGTCCTCTTATCCTATTGTCACCAACATGGAAACTGACAGAGAGAAGACTCAGAGATGACCCCAAGCTATTGAACTTGGATGATAGAGTTAATTATTGCATTCTTCCTCAAAGACAGGAAGTAAACAAAAGGAGCTATTTTTGAAGGAAAAATGAATCTCCAAAAAGCTGCTCAGATGGTGTTCCTCACTCAAGTACTCAAAAAATGCCCATGACTTCTTGCTGCCTGCTTGTTGAGTTTGATAGAACAAAACTTTACCTTACCAGCCATCATGCTAGGGAATGGAGACACAAAACTTAGTGAATTACACTCTCTGTCCTTGAATTCAGTGTAAGCAGAGGAAAGTCATGAGAAGGGATGAATTAGGAAGAGAATGTTATGGATCAAGCAAAAGTGAGTTATCAGGAAGCATGCACACCAACCTTCTGGAACAGTATCAGAAGAGAAAACAGCAAGATGAGAGCAGTAGCAGGTGTGCAGGATTCTGTGGCTCTATGTATTCTGTGGCAGTACATGAAAATCTGAACAGGCTGCATGTTAGACTACTAGAGAGGGCCCCTGGCAGTTGGTATGAGGAGCTCTAAGCTCCTTTAGTGGGGACATGCCTGCTTTCCCATGTCATAATCAAAGACTAAGATCCAACAGCAATATTATATGGCAGAACCTTGGCTCCAAGCTTAATCCAAGCACTCATTGGCTGAGAGAACAACAGATCCCCCTCCTCTGGGAGATCAGGAAACTGAGGTCCAAGCCTTGAGAATACAGCTGTAAGACCAGTAGAATTCCGTTCCATCACTCAGGCATTCATGGTTTTAGAAGTTTTAGCACCTCCCTCAGGGGCTGGGCTGGCCAGTGAACTAAAGTGGCTATAGTTATTCGCCCTGGCAGAGCCATTGCCCTGAACTGACATTGCAGCCCTCTGCCAGGATCGATTGCCTTAAGCATTCAGCATAGCCAGTTTCTATGAAGCTTTGTAGCAGCCAGTCTAGAGAGAATCAGTCTTGTAAAAGTTAACCCTCACCTTCAAATGTCAAGAGAACAGAAATGTGATATGGGAAATGTTAAATTTAGGGGGCAGGAAAAGGCAGAACTACCCAAAGAGATAGAAAGATGATCCAGAGAAATAGAAGGTGCATGAGAATATTCAGGACCACAGAGACAAAGAGAGAGATGAGCTTCAAGCAAAGAAGGATATTTAAATGCTAAATGTTACTGAGCTTATAGGGAGAATAAAAGATGTAAGATTTAAAATTTTAAAAAAAGGTGATATTAGGGACTATATTTCAATACAATTGTGCAATCATAAATGAGATTAAAAGTTGTTAAGAAATGAAGAAGTAATATGAAAGAGAAGAGTGGAAAAAAGCAGCGGGATGATAGGACAATAGCTTGAAACAGAAAGATGTTGCAGTAAAGATTCTTCTTTTCTAACACAGAGATGTCCTAAGCATGTGTGAAAGGAGTGTCTGAGGGTGGGGAAAGTCAAGAGCGTTAGAAAGAACTTGTGTTCTCTGCCAAATGGTTTCTACTTCTTCTTATGAGTTACTGTATGTTGATATTAAAGAATATCAAGGATGACTTGCATCAGTGATTGTTTTCATTTGATTAAGCCTGATTTTATGATTCTGTGCTCTAACTCATGGGAATCTCTCTAACGGTGGCTCGTAAGTCATCAAGCCAGCTGAGAGAGTTGCATTTGGACTAAGTCAGTATTCTATCACCTTTCACATTTCGACTTCAATCTGCTCCTCTCCTTACACATCGGACTGCTCTATCTACAAAATAGCGATCGTATATGTCTTTTCCTTCTCCCCCAAGCCCCGGGCAGGACACTTGTGGCCAACATCAGTGGTGGATAAACCAGATAGGGATTTCTCTCTCTTCCTAAGAAATTACGTATCCAACTTCTATTAGTTACAAAGGAAAGAACCAGGAAAAGAGGATTAACAGTTTTTTTTCTTACTAGACGCTCAATACAACACTAATATAATTTTACATTTGTAATACTTTTTGAAGTGTAATATTCAGATACCAAATGAGGAAACTAAGGTAAAGGAAATTTAAGAACATTTTCAAAATCTCAAGAAATGTGAATGACTACACCAGCACTAAACAACCAGATGTTTCTGATGCGTTTTTCGTTTCCTAAACTTGTCTGTTGATATCACGCAGTTGAAAATGGCTTGTTTCCAGAATGTAAAACTATCTCACTCTAGAGTTTGAGCATTTTATCTTTGGTGGATTTTTTTCATTCTGGATGCTTCTATTTTGAGACTTGATGGCCTTCTTTAAGATATGTCTAGGTGATGTCATAACAAACAGTCAGCCCAGGTAACTGAGTGCCAGCATCAATCAAAATAATAGTCTAGTATCTTGCAGAGACATTAACCAGTTGAATGACTGTTTTCTCTTCCCTTTACTTTTCTCCTCACCATTCAGTAACTCACACGCCCCCCCAACAGATCATTTCACACATAAGATATTTATTAAATTGAATCATATTGAAAAAGGTTTAAGGACGTTTCCTGCTTCCTGATTCAGATCCTTGGTTACACCATTAGCAACGTTCTCAGCACAAGCTGAGGCTATAGGTCTTCAGTAGTTTGTATCTAGGACACGGACCACGTTAGCTAGAGCCAGTAATAATTATATTCAGAGAACAGGCATATGGTCTAATTCACACCATCACTTTTTTCTCAAGACTGAAAGATGCTGGGTTTTTTAAATATATGACCATTCAGCCTATGGTAGTCCGCCTTGCCGATTTGAAGGTCACAGGCTTCTTGCATGCTAAAGCTGGAACTCATGAATACATTATGGCGCATCTTTTCAGTGGTAGAGATGGAGATCGCTGGGGCCAGATGGGCCTGAATTCATTGTGAAACACAAGATTAGGAAGACCATCCACTCTCTTTCTCTCATCCCATTGCTCTAAAGAACTTTTCCTTATTAACACTAAAGAAAGTACTAAAAATAAAGAAATGTTGTTTCAAAGAGTCCTTTTGAGTGCTTTTTAAAAGAAAAATTTTATATTATAAGGAGAATCATGATCTGAAAAATTCAAATATCTGTTCTCTTCAAATGATTGCTGTATCCCCCTGATTCTACCTCAAAAACGTCTTTCCAGTCACAATGCCTATACAGGCCCTCAATACTTCCTACACAGATTAGAATTATTGCAACAATTCACTCCTTGTTCCTTCAGTCTTGTCTCCACATGTGTGTGTCAGGATGTGCTACTGAGGTTGGCACCATGCCTAGGACAGGCAAACCTTTTTCTTGGGTTCACATTTTAGCACATGACTAAAATTCCCATTTTCCCTTTTCAACTGACAGTTTTTAAATTAATTCTTTGGAAGCAGCTCAAATATTGGGAAGAGAGTTTTGTAAGATTTTATCTATGGGGCATATTACCAACTCTATTGTAGTGTCTGGCCCCAGAAAATGACTTTTTTCCTGTTTTCTTTTGTGACTTTGGTAACTACTCAGACAATGTAGCCATAAACTAATTCTCAGCTCTAGAGAAAATATTTCTGATACCTGTACCTTTACCAAGTGATTGCATAGATTCATCTCTGCATTAGGCTCATGAAATTCCATACTCTCTGATGCCACAATGTTCTGCAATGCCATTCTCAGTCATGGTGTCTTCCATCCCCTTGTCTACCCAGTAAAGCTACTGTAGGGTATATTGTCTGACAACTCAAGCAGAGTCAGTTACCCCTTATTTTAGGCACTTAGAGTACTTTTTTCATACCATAATTATTAAAAAATTAAGTAATCCCCCTTTGTTTTTAAAATCAAAATTTGTCACTCTCCTTTCCCACCAAGGCCTATGACTGTTATCTTGTGACTCTTATACTATGTCAGGTACACAGTCCCTCAAAATAAAATTTCAATAATTGCATTAAGTAAATATATAAGCCAATATCATTGTATAAATTTGTAGCAGTTCAAACATTTTAGAGAAATTGTAAGTACTAAACAAAAGTTTAAAACACTGCATATGTAGCAATATAATCAAGGATTTAGACCTATCTTTACCAAGAAGGCCAAAAAGGACAGAGAATCTGAGCACAAATTGTGTAGTTAATCTATTAAAGTAATGAGAATATTTTATTTTCTCAATGATAGCAAAAGTTCTTGTTCTGAATTTGTATATACATATTTGCGTGTGTGTGTGTGTGTATATATATATATATATGCATACATACAGACACATACATACAAAATACAGATAAAGCCTTTGTTCTTCACTGCCTCTTAGTCTTTGCTGTCCATACACAGCTCCCATATTACATTGCTCATATGCAGGGAGACAGAGCTGCATAATGATTAAAAGTGTGGATTTTGGAGTTACACTGTCAACGTTCATATTTGGCTCTGCCATTTAAGTAAGTTCTCTGTTATAGTTAACTTATTTGTAAAATGGTAGTAACAATAACAACTACACCAAAGTATGTTGTTAGGATTAAATTAAATAATATGTAAAACTAACCTTTCTTTTTTTTTATTTTTTTGAGGAAGATTAGCTGCCCATCCTCCTCTTCTTTGCTGAGGAAGATGAGCCCTGAGCTAACATCTGTGCCCATCTTCCTCTACTTTATATGTGGGACACCTGTCACAGCATGGCCTGACAAGTGGTGCGTAGGTCCACACCCGGGGTCCAAACTGGCGAAACCAGGGCCACCAAAGTGGAACGTGTGAACTCAACCTTTGAGTCCCCAGGCTGGCCCCAAAACTAGCCATTCTTGAAAATGAAGAACAGGATTGAAGGACTTATATTATCTGATTTCAAAACTTACTATAATGTTACCTGATGATATTCACATAATAACAGACATCAAAATCAATGGAAGAAAATGGAGTGGCAAGAAATAGACTCACACTTACATGATCAATGAGTTTTGACAGAAGTAACAAGGTAATACAATAAAAATGCATATTCATTTCAATAAGTGGTGCAGAAATAACTGAATATCTATAAGAAAAAACATGAACCTTGACCCATGCCTCACACCACACACAAAAATTACCTGAAATTGATCATAGACCTAAAGAAAAGAGCTAAAACTATTAAACACCTAGAAGAGAGCATAGAAGAAAATCCTTGTGATTTTGAACTAGGAAAAAAATCTTAAACAGGACACAAAAAATATAAAATATAAAAGAAAAAATGATAAAATTGTGTTTGTTAAAATTAAAACTCTTTGAAAGACACAGTTAAAAAAATGAAACAGCATGTCACAGACTTGGAGAAAATGTATATACAACATGTAACTAACTGGTGGGCCTGTCTCCAGAGCATACAAAGAACTCTTTCAGTGTAATGTTAAAAAGATAATTCAATAAAATTTCAAAAAAGAAAACAGGAAAAGATTTTTTTAAAGTAGTTATATAAATGGCAGATAAGGTATGAGCATATGTTAAACTTCACTTTTAACCAGAGAAATGCAAATTAAACCATAATTAAAAGCATTGTACATCTATTAGAATGACTAAATTTAAAAATGCCAAGTGTTGGTGAAGATGTAGAGTAACTGAAATTCTCACTCATTGCGACTGGGATTGCAATATGGTACAACTCTTTAGAAATCAGTTATTTCACAGGGCTGGCCCAGTGGCATGACCGTTAAGTTCACGTGCTTCACTTCCACTGGTGTGCCAGTTCGGATCCTGGGCATGGACCTACACACTGCTCATCAAGCCATGCTGTGGCAGTTGTCCCACATATAAAATAGAGGATGATGGGCACCGATGTTAGCTCAGGGCCAGTCTTCCTTAGCAAAAAGAGGAGGATTGGAGGTGGATGTCAGCTCAGGGCTAATCTTCCTCAAAAAAAACAAAAAGAAAGAAAGAAGTTATTTCAGGGGCTGGCCCTGTGGCTGAGTGATTGAGTTCACATTCTCCGCCTTGACAGCCCAGGGTTTCAGTGGTTCGGATCCTGGGCACGGACATGGCACAGCTCATCAGGTCATGCTAAGGTGGCCTCCCACATAGCACAACCGGAAAAATCTACAACTAGAATATACAACTATGTACTGCGGGGCTTTGGGGAAAAGAAGAAAAAAGAAAGTTTGAGAACAGATGTTAGCTCAGGTGCCAATCTTTAACAACAAAAAAAGAGAAACCAGTTATTTGAGTATCTTATGTAGTTAATAGTACATTTATTACAGCACTCTGCAACCCCATTCTTATGTATTTACTGGAGAAAATTGACATCATATGTTCACCCAAAGATTTGTTTACTGAAAGACCTGCATGCAGATGTTCACAGTACCATTATGCTTAATAGCCCCAAACTGTAAACTATCAAGATGTCCATAGAGTGGTGAATATAAAAAAAAATTGTATAATATCAATACTGTGCATTAAAAGGAGCAAAACATTAATATACAAGCAATACAGATGAATTTTAAACTCATAAACTAAGTGGATCAAGTCAAACACAATAGGTAACATACCACATTATTCAATTTACAGCAAATTCCTGAAAAGGCAAAATTATAGTGACAGAAACCAGAGCAGTGGTTGCCTGGAAATTGGCGTTGGGAGAGAGCAGTAAATACAAATGTTTCCAAGAAAACATTTTATGGTGATGGAATTGTTCTATATCTTGATATTGGCAGTAATGACGCAACACTTACCAAAAATAAACAAACTGTACACTTAAATTTTAAATTGTAGTAAAGTTTTACTTAATGTAAATTGTACCCCCCAAAAGCTGGAAAGAAACAAAAAACAAAGAACACCTACTAGTGCCTGGCACATAACAGTCATTCAATCAGGTTAGTTCTTATTACCGTTGTAATGTGCTAGGTCAAAATCAAAAGACACAACTTCTTGCTAATCTCCAATGTTTATATATCATGGCAAAATGTTGGTTTAATTTAGGGAGGAGGTGATAAATACTGGGTCATCCTATGAGGTCTTAAAACTTTTCAACTTTTGGGGAATCTAAAGGTTGCTGACGAACCGATAGTTGTATATACCCTTATTCTCTTTTCTTCCTTAGTAATAACATACCAGATTTTTAGCTGAATGTGTGGCCTTCCTGAATGAAAATTGCATTTCTTGACCTTCCTTTCAGACCCTTCTTTACCTCAGCTTCTAGTACGTTTTGTCAGGTTTCTTCATAGTTCTGACTGCTCCTTCTCAGTTTCTTCTTCATCCTCCCACCTCTATATATTAGTGGGAGGCAAGACCTAGTTTGGGGACTTTTTTTCTATCCCTATTGCATATTCCCTCTCTGCCATCATGTACCCACTCAACTGTTATCTTTTCAATGAGCTCTTCCCTCCATGTCCCATGTAACATTCCGAGCCTGTCTCTTTCCATCTCCCCTCCTGATTTGTCTTCCTCCTTATCTCATACCGTTATATAACATACTATATATTTTTCTGTCTTTTCATTTTTCCTTCTCCTCTACCTGACCATAAATTCCATAAGGGCAGATATTATGGTCTTGTTCACTGGTGTTTCCCCATCTCCCAGAATGGTGCCTTGTAAGTGCCACATCCCCAAAATCTTGGGGTCCAAATGAAAAATACGTTGTGTGTTCATGCTCAATTTCTCTAGTAAATGTTTGCTGAATAAATAAACAGAATATGTAGAACTATATGCATCAGGTTGCAGGAAAATTTCTCAAGAGTTGGGTGACAGATATTCTTTACCACTTCTCTCCCATCCCCTTCTTTCTTTCTTGTAGTAACGATCTGACATCTTGAGCTGAAGCGGCTCTTGGGGACCATGAGGTAGAACTTATTTGTAAGGATTTTGAAGCAATTAAACTGAAGGAGACCAGATTCCTGGCTCTACAAAGCCAACATACCATGTCTCATTATGTGACAAAAATAAACTTGTATCTCGTTCAAACCACTGTTATTTTGGGATTTCAATCACAATTGAATTGGTCTTTATGGATGGAAATGTCATATAAAACATAGCACCTTATTTGGAGTAATATGTCATAGCCAAGTTCCTGGGATTTTTTGGTCCTCTCTCACTGTCACATTTAATTCTATAGCTGGGGTTGCAAACAAGAGTTTCAGCAAAACTTATACAGCATAGAGATGCATTTTTTGGCCAACAAAATATTTTAAGGAAGATTACTTTGCCAACATTAAAAGTCAAGGATTATCATAAAATCTGGCGTTTTGGAATCTAAATTAATCATAATAAGGGTTAGTTAGAGCTGAGTGTAGGTGGGGCAGACGTTCTGCAGTTTGTCATAATGTTAACACCTTCCTATTAATCCCTATTAACCATCATACTTAGCCTGTTTCACTCGTTTATGTTATTTGCCTGATCTCTGTAGTCATTTAAATTTGTAAGTACCAATTTAGGAAAGAAATTTATTGTATGTACTGTAGAAAACTCCACAGACAAGATGCTCCCATTTGTTCTTGCTTGTATTCAGCCAGTATTTTTAAGCTACTACCATTCTAAATAATGGGAATATTGTGGTTACAAGGACCACCAAAGTCCTTATATTTTAGAAGGAGAAGACAGACAACAAGCAAATAAACAGAAATGTAACTAGAAACATTCTGATAGATCTAAGTGTTATGAAGAGAATGAAAGAAATGTGGAGAGAGAGAGAGAGCGATTGGTATTAGGGAGCCGGGTTCTGTGGATTAGATTATCAGGAAAACCTCTCTGAAAAGAGGCCATTTGCACTGCGACCTGAATAACAACCAGGAGTCAGCAATTCAAGATCTGAGGGAAGATTATTTTAGGCAAAGGGAATGGCAAGACTAAATAACCTGCAGTAAAAATGAACTTGGAATGTTTGAGGAGGAGAAAGATGACTGGCATGGCAGGAACATAGCCAGGGGAAGAGCGATTTCAGCTGAGGTCGGAGATGTAGGTAGGGTTCCTGGTGTCCAATGCTTTGGGAGCTACCTAAGAATTCCCCCAATTTTCCTGAGATTACAAAAATGTCAAAAAGAAATTATCCCTTTCCTCTATTTTCATAAAATTTTGATTTCTTAAAAAAATAGACTATTGCATGTGGAAATGGATCTTCGGCAATCTCACGGACTGATCAATTATCTTAGGTTTAACTAATGGAAATAGTATCCAGCAAATGTTAACCGTATGTAGGTAGAAGACTGTTAAGTGTATGCATGCCTTGGGTCAGTCTTCTGGTCTTACGTGATCTTTTCTTCAAGAGATGCTGAAAGTCATTCACTTTATGAATCTCAGGAAATTGATAGGCTGATGCTTGTCTCTGACTCATGCACCCCAAGCAAACCTTTAAAGCATATATTCCGTTTAAGTGTCAGAGTGAAAACTGAAAGCCACAGTCAAATTCAGTGATGTATCAACAGCTTTGAGAGGAGAATTGAGCTATCATTGTCACACAACTACAAACACACACACATTCAGAAATACACAGCCACAAACACATACATTCAGAAACACACACGATATACATTTTCTTTTAAAATTGAAGTCCACTTATATGGGTAGGAAAATTCCTCTCTTATATAGCAATTTAAAATTCTTAAGTATTAGAGACTTTTTTCCAGCAAATCAGCAAACTGATCTTGAGTTTTGCAGCTGAAAAAGTTTGAGTTAAAAAATTAAATCTTGGCATGTACCTTGTGTGGGGAGCGCACATACAGGAGAACAGCCATTCTTAATTAAGGAAACACCGTGTCACAAACAATCAGAGCTGAGCCCTTTGAAATGTTCCCTCACATGCCAGCATAATATAAAATCACCATCAAGTTTTCTGCATTCTGCATAATGTGCTGATAATTAACCTTATAAACTTATTTTCTGAGCAACTCTCATAGTTGATAAATGCAGTTAAGGGCAAAATCCAGCAAGGTTATTGAATAACAATCAGTGCATCCAGAATGAAAAATAACCCACCTCTTCCTGAAATAAGATATGAATAGACTTTACTCTTGTAATTAATGTTGCTGCATTTTGCATGAAGATGGGGTATTTTTCATTTAAAGCCCATGTGTTAATTTTCCTTCACAGATAAGCCAAAAACCTTGACATTGTCATCAGACCTTTGGCATCTCCTTCTGTTTTGCTCTTGGGCCTTGGCCAAGGTATAGCTATTCTGCATTTGGGCTTCCATGCTGGTGTTAAGGCATAGATATTCACGAGAATTGTTAATTTTGTTTTCAATCAGATAAAGATTAAAAGAAGCCACATAAAAACCAGCTTCTACTCCTGTTAACAAAGCATATGCCAAATATTCATGTGAAAGACGAGGAATCCTAAAAGGCTGCTTAATGAAAGCTAAAGATAAGAGCTATCATAGGGGAGTGATGGTTGGGACCAAGCATTGATATTTTGCAGCAATCTCCCCAAGTCACAGTGATTTTGAATCCCCAAATAACTCTGGACAATTAATTAGGAGACCTTTGTTCTAGTCCAGCTCTGCATCTGGTCAGTGCTAAGACTTTAAGAATCTCATTTAGCTTCTAAGAAGCTTAATTATTTTATCTACACAAAGTGCAAATTGGCCCTGAAAACCCTATGGTCCTTTCCAAAATTAAAATCTGTGTGACTTGGAGAAGATTCAGTTGTTTTCTTTTGGAAATATAAGTTAACGTATTTGCTAAAGTGACAAGTACTATGTGGGAGGTGTATATGTGACTGTTTTTACCTCAATTTCTAGCTTGAACTGTGTCTCAGTTGCTTGCCATTAACCACGTAATAAAGGTATTAACATGAGTCACAAGATCGTATGGAATCTGACCATATCTACATTCCAGACTCATCTCCCACCTCCTGCTGTAAATCTTCATCTTGCATTCTAGGATACTGAGCTACAAATAGTTTCTGGAATGTACTATTATATTTTCCTCTGAATGTCAATACCCTGTTTCTCCAACCTCATTTACTTGAAAAATTTCTATTTGTAATCAAAAGCCCAGTTCCAACAAGACCTCTTCTTCAAAACTATTTTGTCTCAAGAACAGTTAATCACTCCCTCCTCTGTACTATCCCTTTGCCTTATACCTCTTATCTGCCGTTTGTATTTATTACAGTTATTATGTTTGATTCTCCACAAAACAAGGCTTATGTTAGGCTATTACTAACATTACCTAACACTAAGCCTTATACATCAATATGGAAATGCTCAGTAAGTATGGATGGAATTCAACTCCTTGAATTTTGTGATTTTTGAATGAGTATACTTTAAATGTGCTAATTTTTGTTCTATCTAACTCAACAAACCAGTTTGAGAATGTATATAGGATTTGAGTTGACCAGTTTAGTAAAACAATTCAAAACAATCAATTACTATTAACTATCAGCCATTAGAGTCAAATTACAATACCGGTAAATATATTTCTGTAATGTAATAGGAAGACATCACGTATTTCCTCAGTAATCTTTAAAAGTAAATAAGTATCCAAAATTCTTAATTCATGGCCAAAAATGTGCAAAGATAATCAAATTTTGCAATGGGACACTTAAAACAAACTTTGTAAGCTACCCTTGCAAATGTCAGGTCAGTAATTTCAGATCCTATAATTTGTGGAAATCCAGTATTGCTCATGACCAATGTGCCCAGTTAAATTTCTACGTTCCTTTTGTTTAATCCCACAGTCACTGAGCACACATTTAGTCTTCCAAGAAAACCAACATTGTTCCTTCATGTTTTTAAAAGTATGCTCTCTTTTTAAAGATAGAAAGGAATAGGGATATATAAATCTATACAGCGTATATGTTTCAAAGATTAATACACAATTGTTAAATAAATGTGCCATTTGTTGGATAAAGTACTATTAAATACCAGTAAAGCTCTTCTTGCTCTATGATAAACTATTGTTGTTTCTAAATTGACATTGCAACTTATAAGGCTATAAAGTTTTAGATTTGTAATGATGGTTTCTTCCAATAGTTTAAAATTTTACATGAAAAATTCAAAGTCAAATAAATAATAACCAAGAACATATTTTAAAAATAGAAAGGACCAAGTTCAAAACTATTGATACATTATTTTTAGTGACAAAATTCATAACTAAATTGTGCCCTGTACATGGTTGATATTCAACATACACTAATTAAATAAGGAAATATTGCAAAAATGATTGCTATTGTGGTGTGATTTTTTTAAATTTTGCTCACTTTTATTCATTTAATTTTTTTCTTATTTACATATTTTATCATATTAAAAATATGGCCAAGATCAGTTTGTACCCTCTCATAGCCACAGGTATACTTTCAGAGAAAATGAAAGGAAGTGATGATACTGAGAGCGTTACAAATATTTGATTTCTCTTTTTTGTACTACAGAGTAAACTAAATAAAATTGATCACTCTCTCCTTTGTAAATATAGTACATTTTTCTGTTTTTGTGCCTATAATACATGATTGTGCTTCTTTCTTTCTCATATATGCCTTCCCGCTAAAGAAGGATTATAGGAGATCAGTGTCTCTTTATTATTACCAACTAGCACAGAGCTAGATATATAGGAGGAGATGCTTAATAAGTGCTGGTTCAGTGAATAGATATATGGATGGTTGGATGGATGGATACTTGCATAATTGAATGAATAATGGCAGAAATGAATGACTGTTTAGACAACTAAGGCACAGGAGTCATTTAAGGAGCGGCTGATTAGCTGGTAATGTACATAGCACCCCAGAGTCTGTGTGTTCACAATATTTCAGGTTTCAGTTTTAGTTTTTCAGTCTTTCCCAGATGGTCTCATACTAGCAAAGCTCATAAAAAGTGATGCAAAACTGAATGCTAATTTAAAACTTAAAAAAGAACATAACTGCTAAACAGAAGAGATTTATAGTTTCCTTGACCAACTTATTGTCTTTGCAAGAAATCATATGGGGAGCCAGAATATAAAGACAAGCTTGCTTACTGAATATAAAGAATTAGTGCAAAGAATGTAAGCTGAATGATTATCATGTCAAATCATGGCATGTCCAAAGAACAGTTCAGAATTGGTACTGCCAAATTTGCTTTCTGTTAAAAACTCATTTTCTAGGCCAACCAATATTATTCTGGTCAACTCACTTCCTAATTTTTCATTCAGTATCAAATGTCACTTAAGCACTCATTTTCTTTAATTGGTGAAGGAGAAGATCAACAAGATTTATTATTTGATCACTATATTGAGATGCATTGATTTCATTAATGCTTTAGGAAGAAGAGTCTATAATAATAAAGATCATAAGTGCTTGCTAATTTTTATTCCCCACTCGTGAAAAGAATAATGAAAATTATATCTGAGGGAATAATTAAAAATGTTATCTTTAAAACTGTTATTTAGAATTGTACTGGCAATATGACATCTTTGATGTTATGAAAAACTATTCACTATTAAACATTTAGAAAGGCCGAATACATTTTGGCAGGCATATCTTTAAATGCATAAGAGAACTCTCAACAGACCAAAATAAAATCCAAAGAAAGCAAAAATGAAAATAAAGTTGAAAACAAAGTGATAAGCAAGAAATGAAGCCACAGCTATCTTATAGACATATGCTGATACCAGGAACCAAAACTATGGGCACTGATCACCACTTGGAGAAAGGAAGAAAAGGTCTTGGGCCAACAGAATTGGTATTCCTGCATTCATGCATAATCCTTAAACCACTGTATCTTTTTCTTCAGTGAAAAGAAGTGGACTAGAAAAATATCTACCAGTAAAAGAAACAAATAAACAAAACAGCAAATTAAGGTAATATGGATTTTTTTCTCTGCTTTAAATAAGACATTTGTGGAAAAGTATGTGCAATTATCAACCTAAAGTAGAAGTTGGAGTTTGAATTAAAAATGCATTGTCTAGAAAACCACAAGCCAAGAAATCACTCAAATTAGTAAAGTCATAAATGTATTTACAGAGAGAGAGAGAGGGAGAGACAGAGGAAACAAAAGTGACAAATGTTGATATTTTAATATTTAGAAAATTTAGTGAAAATGGAGTTTAATTTTCTTTACTGTTTTTGGAAGTTTTCTCTAAGTCTAAAACCGTTAAAAAAAAAAAGTTAAATCCTATAGAACCCAGCAGAAGGAAAAGAAAATCAGCTCTAGAGGGATATACCCTCAGCTCAGACTTCTCAGAATAAAGTTTCCTTAGTATCACAAAAGCATGGACTAAAATATCTAAAAAGTATGAAATATATTGGGTGTCAGCTGAATTAGACCCACAAAAGACTTCAAATATCTGAATTATCAGATACACTACAAAAGAAAAGACATCTAAAATATTTTACAATTTAAAAATGGGTACTTCTGATGCTGACTAATACAGAGTAAAAAGGACTGGATTTACCCTCCTTCTTGAAACAACTGGAAAAACAAGACAAATTTATGGAACAATGGTTCTCATAATATTGGCTATCAGGCAATAATAAACAATGAGCCCTGATGACAAGAAACAAACTGAGCCCTATGATTGCCCCAGCTTACAACCTAGAGAGAATATCCAGATTGCTACAAAGGGAGAGAAAAGCCAGGAGAAGCTCAGCAGCCTCCCCGAGCAAAGGAGACATGAGTTGGGAGTCTGGAGTAGTAAAAATGTGAAGAGTTTAATGGGCAAAAGATTGGAGACATAAGGAGTAGTCCAAAGAGAGAGCTCTGGATATATTCAGATTCTCTCCCTCAAGTCTCCAAAAGAGCACTGCTCAGTGCATAAGCCGACAAAGAACCACCCAAAAGAATTAGAGGGAGCAATTGTTGGAATTCAAACAGGGCCAGGAATGGTCCCATTTTCCAACAGACAAACTTGAAAACCTAACAATTTATACGGCATCAGGTAGAGTGCCCAGAAGGGTTTTGACTCAGTAGTAAGAGAAAAATTATTCATGAAATAGTCAGCTTAGTCCCACCTAACAAATCTTAAAAGCAAAATTTGAAAAACAAAAACTGTTTCCAAGTAAGATAACTGCATCTCAGAATAAAATTAAAGAATATTTATAAGAATAGAAAAATATGCAGCACCCACCAAGGTAAAAATCACAACCACTGGAAGACAATAAAAACATACCAAGTATATGAAGAAGTAAGAAAATAAGACCTGAAAGAAAGAACACAGATGATAAAATTAGTACACAGAATATTAAAACATCTATTATAAAGGTATTCCATATATCCAAGAATCAGAGGAAAAATTGAACATGGTAGGTAGAGACATAGAAGAGATTTTAATAAAAAGATCCAAATTGAACGTTTGAACTACAATGTCTGAGAGGTAACACACAGTGGATGGAGTAACAGAAAATTAGACAGTGCAGAAGGCCGTAGTAATGCACTGGAAGAATAGTAATGAAAAATATCCAAAGTAAATAAAGAGAGGAAAAAAAACCTAAACAAAGAAACAAAAAAGAACAGAGAAGCAGTCAACAGGAGAATAAGTTCAAGCAGCCAAACACATGTGTAATTGGAGTACACAAGTGGAGGGGCAGTTGAGACAGAAAATTATTTGAAAAAAATGACAAAAAATTTTCCAAATTTGATAAAAATTAAGAACCTTCAAATCCAAGAAGCTCCCACAAACCCAAAGAACAAGTAATGATATGAAGTCACATCATAAACAAATTGCTTAAAATCAGTGATAAAAAGAAAGTCTTAAAAGCAGCTGGGGAAAAAAGACCCGTTACACATAGGTGATAAAGATAAGAATGACAGCAAATTTCCTTTGGAGAGAACACAAGCCAGGAAACAGTATCTTTAAAGTTCAATGGGGAGAAAAACTTGTCAACCTAAAATCCTATACCCAATGAAAATACCTTTCAAAAACCGAGATGAAATAAAGACTTTTTCAAAAACGTAAAAGCTTAAATAACTCATTACCAGCAGACCTCCACAACCAGAAAATTTAAAAGAAATTCCTTCAGAGAGAAAAAAAATGACACCAGCTAGAAATCTGGATCTACAAAAAGACTGAAGAGCACTGGAAATGGTAGGTACGTGAGGACATATAATGGCTTTCTTTTTTATTAAGTGTCTTTAAAAAATAACCCTCAGATTAAATAAACTTTACATGACTGTGTTGTGTTTCTAACACAGGCAGAAGTAAAGGGCATGACAAAAAATAGCATGAAGTCTGGGAGAGAAGAAATATAAGTATACAGTTCTTAAATTCTTACACTATATACGAAATAGTATAATATCATTTGAAAGTAGACTTGATAAGTTAAAGACGTATATTGTAAAACCCAAGGCAACTACAAAAGTAACAAAAAAAGAGTTATAGCTAACAAGCCAACAGAGGAGAAAAATGGAATCATAAAAAATATTCAATTAATCTCAAATATGGACAATAATGTACCAAAAAGAAGAAAAAAACAGAACCAATAAAAAGTAAATAGCAAAATGGGAATATTAAAACAAGCTATATCAATAATCACATAAAATATAATAGGACTTAATACTTCAATGAAAAGGCAGATACTGTAAGATTGTATAAATAAGGGAGACCAAACTCAATGCTGCCTACTGGAGACCCATTTTAAATGTAAAGACAAAAACAGGTTAAAAGTAAAAGGATGGGTGAAGATACAGCATAATAACACTAAATAAAGGAAAATTGGGGTGGCTATATCAAAATCAGACAAATTAGATCTCAGAACAAAGAACACTACTAGGAATAAGGAGAGTTATTTCATAATTTGACAAAATCCATCATATATTCATGATTTTAAAATCTCAGCAAACTAGGAATAGAAAGGAACTTCCTCAAACTGATAAAATACAGCTACATAAACAAAACAAGCAAATAAACAAGCAAATGAAGAAAATCCTCAATTATTTCCAATAGCACTCTTAATGGTGAAAGACTGAATAATTTTCCTGCAAGATTAAGAACATGGCAAAAATGTTCTCTCTCACTAGTTTTATTGCATGTTGTACTGGAGATTCTAACCAGTATAATAAGTCAGGGTAAGAAATAAAAGGCATTTCACGTTGGAGTGGAAAAAGTAAAAAATCCCTTTATTTGCAGATGATATGATCATTTCTATAGAAATATCTATAGAATCTACAAAAAAAATCACTGGAACTAAGTGAGGTTAGCCATGTTATAGATTACCAAGTCAATATACAAAAATTGATTGTATTTTTATGTACTAATAACCAGAAATGAACATTTTAAAGCCATTTATATAGCATGAAAAGTGAAATATTTAGAGATAAATTGGACAAAGTATTTTCAAGACCTAAACACTGAAGCACAGAAAACACTACGAAGAGGATTAAGGGAAACAAAAACTATGGGAGAATTATAATATGTTCCTAGATCACAAATTGCAATATTTTACAATGTTAGTTCTCACAAAATTGGCTCATAGATTCAAAATAATTTCAATAACAATTCCAACAGGCTTTATTGTAGAAATTGACAAACTGAGTTTAAATTTATATGGAATGTCAAACGAGTAGAATAGAATAGCCAAAACAACTTGGAAAAAGAAGAAAAATTAATAAAGAATTTACACTATCTGATTTTAAGACATTATTATGAAGCTAGAATAATCAATTTAGTGCAAGATTGGCAAAAGATACTTAAATAGATCAACAGAATAAAATAAAATTATCAGAAATAGATTCGCACATAAATGGTCAATAGATTTTCAACAAAGATCCTAAGCCAATTTAATAGAAAAAAGATAATCTTTTCAAAAGGTGGTGAAACAATAAGATATTCTTGTGCAATAATAAAAAATAAAATTTGTTCCATAACTTGCACCATATACAAAAATTAAAATAGATCAGAGATCTAGATTTTAAACCTAAAATAATAAAACTTCTGGATGGAAATATGTGAGAAAAATTTTGTAACCTTGGGCTAGTCAAACGTTTTTTAGATATGACACCAAAACTATAACCCACAAAAGAAAAAAATGATAAATCAGACTTCATCAAAATTAAGAATTTCTGATCTTCAAAAGTTACCTTTAAGATAACAAAGCCACAGATTAGAAAAAGAAAGCATTTGCAAATAACATTTTTGACGAAGTATTTGTGTCATGAATACATAAAGAAATCTCAAAACTTAATAATAAAAAAGCAAACAATCTACAACAAAAGTGCAAAATATTTTAACCCTTTACCAAAGACGCACAGATGTAAGAACATGAAAAGATACTCGATGAAACCAATGATCATTGAAACACAAGTTATAAACACAATAATCTATAGTGATAAAAAGCAGACCTTCAGTTGTCTGAGGACAGGACAATGGAGACAGGGACGGGCAGGATGGAGGCATTACAAGAGTGCACAAGAAGACTTTTAGGACTCAGGGATACCTTCGTTATTTTGATTGTCATGATGGTTTCATGAACGTATACATATGTCAAAATTATTGAGTTGTACATTTAAAATATGTAGTTTGTTATATGTCCCTTATAACTCAATAAAAGTGTTAAAAATGGAATTTAAAACATGAGACAGGAAGGAGGCCCTATTACTATCTAATTGTGAAACATCCTGTAGTGGCACTTCTATAAATGAAATATAAAGTCATTGAAATTAAAAATTTACAAGAGTCAAGGGAGGCTTTGTGACTAGATTTAGTCGATAGAGCATGACTGAACCAATATTGCACTGGTTTCAAGTCTAGGTTTCAAAAAGCATCACAAATATTCTGCTCATGCTCTTGGAACTCTGTCTCCATGTCACTAATAAAACCAGGCTAAGATGCTGAAGGATGAGATACCAAAGTGAGGCGAGGTCCCAGTTACGCTAGCTGTTTCAGCCATAGCTCTCATAAAGCAGTAAGCCCTAAGTGACCCTCCCATGGACTGCAGCCGCACAAATAAGCCTAGCCAATATCAGCTGAGCCCAGCGTGTATGAGAAGTACCAAGCAGCCGAGCCCAGACCAAATCCCCGACATGCAGTACCTTGGGCTGAATAATTTATTGTTCCAAGCTCAGGGAATTTTGATAAATAGTAAAACCTGATTGATACTTATGTGAAGAAATTACACAGAATAGAGCACAAATAGGCAGGCAGATACAGAGATAGAGAACATGAGACTGACTGTAAGACTGTCTTTAAAGATAACATGAAGAGATCTAATGTTCACTTAATTGAAACTCCAGAGGAAAATAATAGAATAGGGGTGAGATAATATTTGAAGAGATAATACTTGCAGTGGGTTGAATGATGTCCTCTTGCCTCCAAAGATAAATCACTCATAACCTCAAAATATGATCTTACTTGGAATAAGGGTCTTTGCAGATGTGACTAAGATGAGGATTTCGAGATAAGCTCCTCCTGGATTAGGATAAATCCAATGAGGGATGTCCTTATAAAAGACAGAAAACAAGAAGATGCAGAGAGGAAGACCATGGGAAGACAGAAGCAGAAATCAGAGTGATGCATCTACAAGCCGCAGAAATTGCTAGTTGCTACCGGAAGCTAGAAGAGGCATGCAATGGATTTTTCCTCCAAGCCTCCAGAAGGAACCAACCTGTTGACATGTTAATTTTGGACTTCTGGCTTGCAGAACTGTGAGAGAATAGATTTCTGTTGTTTTAAACCAGCCAGTTTGTGGAAATTTGTTATGGCAGCCCTAGGAAACTACTACAACAGTTAAGAAATTCTCAAAATTAATGAATTCTATGAATTCTCAGATTCAAAAGTGTAAAGAATATGGTAAAAAGAAAAGAAAACTATCCTTAGACAAACCATGGTTTAACTCATTATCAAAGAGTATACAATAAAAAGTAAATCTCCTCGCCCCCAACTCTCCTCCTCCTGGAGACAACCACTCATAATTTTGTGTGCATGTGTGTATCCTCTCACAGATTTTGTATTTTGTATCATTATTTTTTAAAGATGCATTTCAATATTAATTGTTTAACCTTGAAAGAGGTAAATTTCCAACAGACTGAGAACAGTTTTAGTTAAATTTCCAATAGACTGAGAACAGATACTCCTCTTTTTGCTTCTTATTTTGGTCAAGTGGAGGTATCCAGGCATTCTGTATCCTGGTTAATTTTGTTCAACTGTCTTTACCAACTCAAATTTCCATAATAAGTTCATTAGTTTAAGGAATGACAACATAGCAATTCTCAGACAACATTTAACCAGAGATGTGTTTGGTTTGGTTGGCACTGTAAGTTTTGTTTCTGCGTTTATTTTAGCTTAACCTTAAAATCCATTAGGCTAGGCTTGCCGTCTCTCATTGTTTCCCAAGCCCTTATTGTCTAATTCAGAGATTTAAGTTATCTGTTGGCCTCCTCTAGGCATTTCTCTCTCTCTTATTATAACAATTAAGTAGCTCATTATTAATTTATAAACAGAAAAATAACGCACTGCTACAAGTGATATTGGAGGGCTCTCTAATAATACAGAAACATGTTGTTGATATAACTTTTAGTAAAAAAATATCATATGCTGCCACATCTTATAAAAATATTCATTTAAATAGTAACAGGTAATGAAAAATATCTAGAAGGGACTTTACCAAATGTTAGTAATAGATATCTCTAGGAGAAGAATGTAAATATTCCAATTCTTTTTTGGCTTATCTGAATTTTCCAATTTTTATATAATGAAAACATATTACTAACATAATTAACTATCGGACAAGTTAGAGGAAAAAGTAGATAGCCATCTTTTCTTTCTTAATGAACTCTGAAAATTATTTATTTTTATTTCATTACTTTCTATTTTATGTTAGAAATGACATGTTAAGTAAAATAACCAATTTAAAAAAAGCTGCAAACTAAAATACAATACTGCCTCTATTGTAAAAAAACCAGTACAGTGCCTGACTCAGTTTTTTCTTTCCAACTGATATCAAATGAAGAAAATCTGAATGTTAGAAGACACCTCATCTATTTTGAGTTTCTCTGAATTTTTACAAAGAAATTATAATTCTGTGTGATACATGAATGCAGTTTCTAAATGATTCCAATTACATGGATGTATACTGCAATTTTTACTTACTCTTTCATATATTTTCACATTTCCAAAGATTGGAGACCACATTTCTATTTTTTTGCTCTCCTACTCATTTTATACATATGAACACATAGGTCATTTTTATCTATGCAACATGTAGTATGTTGATGTAGCATATAGGTAGCTTCTGGGGTAAGACCTTGTAAATTTCCACCCTCCTTTATTCTCTGTATATTTAAATATGCATATACATAAAGCAAAACTTTTTTAACCATGAGAACATTTATTTGCCTTTTCCCTAACTCTATCTGCCTGGGCTTTTCTTTCCTTCTTCAGTTTAAAAAGCTCATACTTGTTGCAAGTCATCAATAATTTGAGTCACACTCTCAGAAACAACCAAGAAACTCATATTCATCATAGTTACACTCTGGTTATTTGAATTTATGTATACCTAGTTATTAACGATTAAATTGAATTACTTCTGTGACATAATAAGAAATCCCTGGTTCCTGCCACAGAACTCCTAAAACCCTCAGAATTTCCTGAATGTAGGGAATGAGAGGAGTGTCCTTTGTTATTCATAATAAGTCCCTTTTAATCATATCTGCATTTATGAAATGACTCTTGGAGGATGGGAGCTGATTGTCAGAGGAACCAATCACATGGTTAGAACTTTCAGCCACATTCTTTGCCCTCTGGGAAGGGGAGAAGGGTTGGGATTGAGTTAATTACCAATGGCCAATGATTTAATCAATTATGCCTACCAAATAGAATTTCCATAAAAATCCTGCACAACTGAGTTCAGAGAGCCTCATGATTGGTGAACAGGTCTAGGTGCTGGGAGGATGGCGAGCCTGAAGAGGGCGTGGAGGCACTACATTCCTTTCCGCATTCTTTGTCCTATGCATCTCTTCTATTTGGCTCTTCCTGAGTTGTATCCTTTATAATAAATCAGTAATAGTAAGTAAATGCTTTCCTGAATTCTGTGAGCTGTTCTAGCAAATTATTGAAGCTTTGGAGGGGGTCGTGGGAACCCCTAGTTTATTACCAGTTGGTCAGAAGTATAGGAGGCCCAGACGAGATTAGCATCTGAAGAGAGGGCAGTTTTGTGTGACTGCCCACTTAACCTGCGGGATCTGTGCTAACTCTGGGTAGTTAGTGTCAGAAGTGTGAAAAAGAGTTTTTCCTTGTAACTTCTCATAGCTGGAAAGAAAGAACTGCCCTAATATATGGTTCTTAAAGTTTCACCTACCCTTTTATACTAACTTGATTCATGCTGGGTTTGACCTTCTATGATTTGTACATAGCTTGAGCATTTCATTGTCCAAAGTGCTAAGCTACAAGTTCCTGTTATATGCTTGACAAAGTCATCATTTGATGAAGGGAAAGATGCCTTAAACAAAATCTTTGAAATAATTGATACCCTACGAAGTCTTCTATTCTACATCTCACTAGGTAAGCGCCCGAACCAAGACGAGAGGAACCATCAAGATGTTTACCCAAATAAATGAAACTACGTAACAGTTTTAATGGTACCACAAAGAGTAATTGAGATTTAGTAGCACATACATTATGGTTTGAACTTTTATTGACTTTCTCCCAGCATAAACCGACAGAGATATTTCTTCATAATGTTCAATGTGCTTTCCTTTTTTTTTCAGTTTTACTCTGGGCACAGATTTTGGTATACAGACAATATGTTGGTAGCATTTATGTTATTCAAACTATTTTAGCTTTAATAAATAAATCTGTAGTCTGTCGCTCTTTCTACATAAAAGCTGAAAGAATTTCATTCCTCTGATTTGAAAATCCCAGCAGCTTTACGTTTTATTTATACAATATTGACGAGGTCATTCCCTTCCTGGAACCATGGACATGTATAAATTAGAGTAAGCACAGGGTGTGTGATGAGTTGTGCTGAGAACAGGGATGTTTAATAGGAAACTGAGATGATTTCTCTTAGAAAATCAGGGTGAGCATTTATACGAAAAGAAGCAATACGTACTTTTTTAAAGCTATAAATGTATTTAAGTATATTTTCTCTTGAATTCTCACTTTCACCACTTTATTTTATTATATTTTGTATTTGTAATTAAATCTTGAAATGAAAGATCCTAGTCAGATCAAAACTTTCAGCACCTTCTCTTTTCCTTTTGGTTTAAGAAGTTTATTAAAAATGCAAGCAGACAAGAAAGAGCAGAACTTTCCAATCTCATTTTGAATTCCTATGTAACCATATACTTGCAGAGTGATTTTGCTAAAATTTCTTAATATTTCTTAATCTTAGTTTCCTCATCTGCAAAATAAAGTCTACAGTCACTTCATAAAGGGTTAAAAAGGTAGTGTTGAGAAAATGTCAGTCATGTAGTAGATGCCCCCTATGATTCAAATGCTCAATCGACTTTCCCCTAGATTGACTTATTTCAGGTTAATTAGGTTTAGTCGAGGACATTAAAAAGATTTATTTTTGCATTATCAATTATATAAATCTGTTGTCCATTCATTTCAGTATTTGAGAATCTTATCCCGTGAAGCCCACCACTCCCTGCCTGACTTCCTTGAATCAATCATTTAGTTCAACCAGAATGTAAGTTTTGCCCTTTAAATGATGAAGTCTGCAAGGCTATCAACTGTGTCTTTCTTCTTCACTACTGCTGCTCTGAGGCCTATCAATTGTACCTGACACATAGCTCATACTCTAAACAATCCTTATTCAATGAAATCACTGAGAGGTTTATGCTTACTCCCCAAAGCCATTTTCTATCTCTGTCTCTCTCTGTCTCTTTCTCATTCACTCTCCTCCTCTCCACCTTCCCCATCCAACTTAGGCATTAATCACAAGCACTTTTGTAGCACTCTCTAGGACTTCAGTGGTCATTCCATGTGTGTTAAGCCCACTTGCAATGTTGAACACATCATCAAAACATAGGTATTGAGTGAATGAAAAAGTAAATTAAAGAATGATCCATTTGTTACTAGGATTTTGGAATTCAAGAAAGCTCAGGTACTCAAGAAAACATATAACAAGTTTGACAATAAGTAGAGATAGGGGAATGATTGTTCTTGCCATTTATGTGTCCATTCATCTGTTCATCCATCCATCTATCCATCCATCCATCCATTCATCCATCCATCAACTACCAAGCAGTTATTGAGAATCTTTTTTTATGAAATTAGCACTCGGGGTTGGCAGATACAAATGAAATACATGAAATAAATGAGAAGTAGTTCCTTACTTCAAATTGTTCAAATACAAACAAATATAAATAATATTGCATTACCTATCTAAAATTTTGAGGATTGGAGACCATTCTTAATTAAGTAATAAGAAGTCACATCAAATTTGTACTTCAGCCCATGGGTTTCACTGTAATGAAATGGTCCTGACTGTAGTTATTTGAAATGATAACAGAACTGTCTATAAGCTAAGATCCGTTTTGGCACCAATGAGAATTCTGGTCCTCATTGCTTATAAAAAGATAACATATTTAGGAATGAATAATATAACTAACTAAATGTGAATTGAGATAAATAATTTACTAAATTTACTACATCAATAAATAACTGCTATCCATTTGCTTCAGAGATGTCATCCCTCAGACATGTGCCAGGTCAGTTCTGACTCCAATCCCAAATGTCACTCTGCTGTCAGAACATGACAGTCACCAGTGTTAGATGTTCCTTCCAAGAACAAATTATTTCCGGCAATAAAGGCCCATCTGTTTATCTAATTTGTGGATGTGCTCTGCCTGCATTATCATTTGCCCAGCTAACCTTGAAATGATCTCTTTCACATGACAAAACATTACAGGCACTGCATGACACCATTTCTCTACATAGCCATTGGAAGAGGCCAACATCTCCAGCTTGGAGAATGAACTAGCTTTTCAAACTGACAAGCAATTCACTCTACTAATATTTGGTGTCAAGTCTGTCTGAAACACTTCTAGGTAACCAGGGGGATTTTAAAGGTGAAAAATATAGTCTGAACCCTTATGAAGAATGCAGTTTCCTAGGAATTAACATATTCTACTGTAGTACATTTATTCAATTGATTTTAAAAAAAAGTCACTATCTTTGAAAGAGAATAAATGAAATTAAAGTGTTGAGGTAAAAAATAAAAAACCATGTAAATCTTTCTAGTAATACAGCAATAAGGAATCAGTCTCACAGAGATTAAAAAAATGCTAAATACAGCAAAGATTTCTGTGCGTTATACATAATAGTAAAAAATTGGAAATATACTAAATGGCCAATAATAGTGATAGGTCCACACGATGGAGCCCTTTGAACTCATGTCTATGAAGGCTGCAGTACCACAGAAAGATGTTTTACTCATAGATTTAACAAAAGGAGATTATATATATATAGATAAATAGATATAGATCTAAAAAAAATCCAAAATATCTCAACTGGGAAAGGAGATTGAAAAAAAAAAGCCACATTATTTTTAAGAGATAAGTCTGTAGATCTATGAGTTATTTCATTTATTTTCTTCTGTGTTCTCCAAACTTCCCAAAGTGTTTTGTGTGGAAAATCAGAATATTATGCATCACATGAATTCAGGCTTGGTCTGTCTACATCGAGTTTTCTATAACCTGGAACCAAATGACTCCACACTAGCAGAAATGTATGGAAACAAAATGATGAAAATGATTATACATGGAAATTTTCTTGCAGGGCTCCTCAAATGAAAAACCAGTATCTTAGGGTGGTTTATATTTTACCACACACATTCAGAAATATTATGTCATTATTTTCTTTTTCACACAAACTTCCTAGACAATAGACCTTATCCTTGTTTTACAATGAGGAAATTCTGACTCAGAGTTTAAACAGCTTGCCCCAAACCAAAGATTTGGTAAATGTCAGAACTGAGCCTCAAATCCCCACTTTATAACTCTGGGTTCTTTTTTTCCACACATATTGTCTTTCACTACAAGAATAACCTCTGACTTCACTTGTATGTTGGGATAAGTTTATTTGGAAAAAGAAAGTATTTTTAAACTTAATTTGCAAGCATGCTTTTTACCCCCAGTTATAAGCAAACAATTTACTTTGCCTTTAGATTAAAAAAATTACCTGTTTTATTTAAAGTAATGCATCTAATGTTCAACATAAACTAAAATGTATTTGGGGTGGATATTCCCAGGTTTCAAATGCTTCCTATCTTTCTTTCTAAGTCTTAATACTTTTCTCTGTTACCCCACACAAAACAACGTTAATATGAGAAGGAGGCTGAAAGACAAAAGTAAAGGTAAGTGAATATTTTCATGACTGACAAAGTTCAATCTTCCATACGGCATATGTGATAACAATACTTACTCACCTCCAACCCAAAAGAGAAGTGATCTACCAATAAATTCATATAAAGCATTTATTTTAAGACCTGCCAGTTACCTCTGTATCTATATCACCTTAAGCTTGTACCACAGAGGATAAAAACAGCCAATTATTTTAACATTATCTAAATAGGAAAACTTAATTGAAACCTTGCTAAATGACCAATATGCAGCTAATTTGATGACTTTGATTTTCTAGAGCTCTCTCTAGACCAATGATTAACAACGCTTTTCCTGACAAAAGACCTGATGTCACATATACAGAAAAAAGAAATTGCAGCATTGATAAGATCACTTGTTCAAGTTTAAATAAAATATTAATGATGCTGAGTACTGAGGGAAGAAATGGTACAAAAGATGATTGGCACCACTGCATGTTTACGATCTCCATCCAATGTGTATGTTTTAGGCCACAGTGAAGTCAACACATTCTCCAATGTCTCTTCATCACTGTTCTTATCCTCTATTTCCCATCCTCCTTATACCAGCAGAGAGAAAATTGAAGCAATTAAGTTTCATCTTTCTCAAACACAAGGTCCCTTTCAAACAACCAAACATTTTTCTGTCTATTTTCTCTTCATAGTGCTTTTCTCCATTCTCAGAAGATGTAGCCCCATGCCCATTCAAAGTCATCTACCTTTCTCTTCCTAGTGCACCTGACTCCACTTCCTAAGTCTTGTTTTAGATCTTCCTTTCTCTCTCTCTCTCTCCAATTTGTAAACATCTTATAAAATTGACCTTCCCTGAGCCTGAGTTCTCCTCCAGTAACCATATCTCTCTCCCAGGCTCCTCATATAAACTTGTCAAAAGAGAAGTCTATTCTCAATGTCATCTGTCTCTCACCTCATATTCACTCTTTAATCCATTGAATTCCAGCTTCTGCCTCATGACTCTACTAAGTTCTCTCTCATGGAAATCACAAAGACTCTTCAAATTTCCAAATCCAGTGGGCATTTCTAAGTGTTTACCATACTTGATTTCTCCATTACATTTGCCTTTATTAATTAGTTTTTTGCTGTTTAAAATGTCATACCCCCTTACTTCTGTGGCATCATATCCTCCTTGCTTTTTTCTCACTCCTCTGCCTATTTCTCTCTCAGAGTGTGAATATCCTTATAATTGCTAAAAAATAGTTTACTAGGAGCATCTCATCAGTACCACTAAAAAAATAAATCTATTTAACCAGACAGTCTATGGGTCTTCTAGGAGTTTAAAATGGAAATATGATACAAAACAATTTATTGAAAACTGAAATAAAATTATTTTAAAATAAATTTAAATTTTTGAAACTGTGTTAATGTAATAACAAAAGCAATATGATAGGTGTATTTTGATTGTTTTATTCCTTCTGCAGCTTATTTTAAAAATTGATTGGTTGACTATATATCTTTATCTGCTTTGAGTTTTAAGACCTTGCTTCTATCCCTGTGGCAGCTATTTAATCTTTTTGTACCATTCTGTAGATTCATAAGTAAAATGAAATGCTATCCACGCTGATGTAGATAATAATGAAATGAACTATCAAGGAAGGAGGCACTAGTACTGGTAAAGTAGGAACTAGAAATTGGGCTAGTTTCTAATTCTAACCATTTTAAATGACTAGGGTATGTTTTTCCTCCCCCTAGAAAGCTACTTTCTTCTCTTTCTTTCTAGATTGCTTATTCTCCATG
Source organism: Equus przewalskii (assembly GCF_037783145.1). NCBI lineage: Eukaryota > Metazoa > Chordata > Mammalia > Perissodactyla > Equidae > Equus > Equus przewalskii. Next base: position 22,432,666 of record NC_091847.1, on the reverse strand, counting down.
AAACCAATTTGTCATTTATTGCCTTGGAGTATCCGCAGGCTTTAAATCTATGCATGCCCTTTTTTCCTAACTAGATTGTAGCCTCCTTGGGAGCAGAACAATATTTTATCCTTGTTTGTGCTCCTCAGGTTGCTTTTCAAAAAGTTGGATCCTCAAAATTGTTTTCTGACTAGTTTATTAAATAGTTGATTTATTAAAATACTATATTTTAGATGTCTACTCCAGCATTATATGTCTTTTTATCATTTGGCATCTACTTGGAAGAAAATTACTACCTGATCATTCTTCCTAGGATATGGAGGTAGAGAGGAAATAAGTATAAAAGGGCAATAATAAATAGACGGCGTGTCTTTAACCACAGAAACTAATGTATTTTTAAATACCCTGGAGAAAGATCATTGCAAATAGCATTGTTTGGGAAATAAAAGTGTGGTGCGTATAAGTTTGCATTAGTTTTCTATTGCTGCATAACAAGTTACTTAAGTTACTCCCAAAACTTAGTGTCTTATCCAAAAACTTAGTAACATTTATTATCTCACAGCTTCTTTTTATCAGGAATCTGGTTCAGGCTCTCAGCTCTGTGTCTCTTACAGGACAGAAGCAAGGTATTGGCAGAGGTTGTAGTCATCTTAAGGCTCAACTGGGGTTGAGTTCACGTCTAAGCTCAGTCAGGTGACTGTTGGCAGGATTTGGATCTTCACAATTTGTTGTACTGAGGGCCTCTGTTCCTCATGAGCTGTTGGTCAGAAGTTTCCCTCAGTTCCTTGCCATTTGTGTTAGTCCACAGAGGAGCTCTCAAAAGGGCAGCTGATTTCATCAGAGTGAGCAAGCCAGAGGGAAGGAGAGAGTAGGGCAAGATGAATTCAACAGGCTTTTTAACCTAATCTAGAAAATGACATCTCATAACTTTTACATATTTAATACATTGGAAGCCAGTCACTAGGCCCTATCTACATTCAAGAGGAGAGGATTACATTGGAGAGTGAATACCAAGAGGTAGGACTCATTGGGGGTGCCATAGAAGTCAGTCTACCACACATGTATTTTATTATTTCTTTCTAATGCATTATATGAGAGAGAAACAATTTAGGGATGATGAAGCAGGAAGGAGATGAATTGGAAGCGACTTATGTAGAAAGTTGAAATGGCATGATAAAGAAAAAGAAAAAAAGTTACTTAAAATAAAGAAAAATAGGGGACTGGCCCAGTTGCTTAGTGATTAAATTTATGCAGGATCCACTTCAGTGGCCTGGGATTCACAGGTTCGGATCCCAGGTACAGATCTACACACTGGTCATCAAGCCAAACAGTGGCAGCATCCCACATACAAAAAGTAGAAGAAGACTGGCACAGATGTTAGCTCAGGGAAAATCTTCCTCAAGCAAAAAGAGGAAGATTGGCAACAGATGTTAGCTCAGAGCCAGTCTTCCTCACCAAAAAAAAGAAGAAGAAGAAGAAGAACTACCACTTATAAAGTAACAACTACACCTAAGCTTTGTGCTACACTTTGTATATGTTGCTTCCAGCTCTTTAAAATTCTTTGAAAGTTGGATGGCATTATTCATATTGTATAGATGAAGAAATGGTAGTTCATGAAGGAAAAATGCCTTCTTCAAGCTTTGTAACTATTAAGTGGCAGTGGCATTACTCATATTATAATAATATTGAATAATTTTTCTGGTCTTTGAAAATCAGAAATGTAAAATAAATAAAAATGGTTAAGAAAATTAATTTAGGGCTAAAGTATTCCACTTTTAATGTAATGTGAAATGTCTCTGTTCTCCAAAGATCAAGTGCATCTTTTTTCTTTTTTTAAAAAATTATAATTCAGATTTTTGAAAAAATGATTCTTCTGGAAAACAGATTAATCTTCCATTCAGTTCTTGCTACTTTACTTTGAATGAGTTTTCAATCCTATCTTCAAAGCCAAGTGTGTTTTGGAAAGAGACCACTGAGATGCCACTTAGGATGCATCTCTCTGGGTGTGTGAGTGTGTGTGTCTGGGGCGGGGTTGCCAGATCCTGACTCCTACAATGGAAGACAAAGTACAAAAATCAAATTCATGGTTCAAAATCACTCACTTCAACTATAATTTTGGCACCATTGATCTTCCTGTGCAGGGAAGATATACAATAATATCTATATCTATCTATATGTATCCTCTTTCTGTCTGTAACAAGCCTCATCTCACATTCATATCTTGCCTAATAACCTGTTACTTCATTAATCTTAACTGTAGTAGAATGTTGACAGTAAGCTGAATAGAATACATTCTTTTCTAGGTTCAGTTTTATTTCCAAGAAGGGAGTAAATTTGCATACCATACTATTACTTGTGAACATAATAAGATGTGTCTAGAATAGTGTATTATGCAATCTATTGCATTCATAATTGCCTAACTGTGCCTACATGTATCCAATTATCAGCATGATTGGCCACTTATCCCAACAGCAAAAGTGGTTAGCTCAATATACAATGACCTGTGTGCTTAATTCGGACGGCTCAGTTGTTCCTTCATTTTTGAAATTGTAACTTCAAAGGAGGAAGCAGAGAAAGCTGATAGAAACAGGTCAATAGCAGGAACACGAAAAGAAATCTGGAATTTAGTTGCTTTATTGGTTTTGGTCAGAATATGATTAATTTAACTTATTATTTGTGTTATATTAATAATACTTATTGTATGACAGATTTTATAGATCAGTCTTCCTCACATTATCTTATGAAGGATTACTGAGGAAAGTTTATGCATGCAAAAATAGATTGCTTATTGACAACTATGATTAGTAATTAGTTATCGGGATATCTAGCGTGTAAATTGTTGTATGGTTTCAGAAACCCTAATGGACCAGGGTAGAAGATAGCCTGGGAAATACAATAGACTAAAGAAAGTTGAAGATGCAAATAGCTAAAACTAGACTTAATCCCTGTAGTGGGATAGACACAAGTAGGACAGACACAGAACTGGGAAGAATTTTATACCTGTAGTATATCCAGTCATGGGACTAATGAAAAATTGGAGTGCTTAGTAGGTAATTAGAATTTGACAAAGGGCCCAGGATCAATGATTTTCATCTATATAGGGAGGTAATGAGAGAAGTTGAGAAGTCAACAATAGAAGCATATTGTATTGTAAACTGGAGGTTAGTTGGGTGGAATGGCCTATGTCTTGTAATGAAAACATCAAAGCACCATTTTTAAAAGGACTGAGTGCAACATAGCTGCTACCAACACAGGACTCAGGCACAGGAGACTAAGGCAGAAACCCAGTTACTAAAACTGTTCCTGTGACATGGAAATTAGGCAGATTCTAGTTATTCAAATTAGTTATGAAGCCAGAATACCAAACAGGATGAAATGATGCTGAGCACTTAGGAAAGGACTAGAATGTGTTAAATTCTTCTTACCTAAAGTCGGGAATATTTTTGGAGGGGAGGTCAAGGAATGGTTGCAGAGCTTAGGTATAAGAAAATGTAGGTTCAGAAACAATGCTTCTGACATCTGACTGAAAATAAGTATTACTCAACCCAGACCAATTTAACTACTATTTATGTAGTGTTGGGCCTGAGCATTAGTACTTTAAGAAATTCCCTCTGTGATTTTAACGTGTATCCAGAGTTGAAAATGGCTATCAGAGGCAGAGTCTGGGAGCTGGGTAGAATGAGAGAAGTAAAGAATACCAGATTCATCAGAATAATTTGGTAGATTTTTTATAACAATGATCTCCATGTGTGTGTGGTGTTTTTTTATTGTTGTTGTTTTCACAGGAAGATTTGCCCTAAGCTGACATCTGTTGCCAATCTTCCTCCTTTTCTTTCTTCCTTTTTCTCCCCAAAGCTCCAGTACATAGTTGTGTAGAGTTGTAAGTTCTTCTGGTTCTTCTACGTGAGCTGCCACTGCAGCATGGCTACTGACTGACAAGTGGTATGGTTCTGTGGCCAGGAACCAAACCTGGGCCACCGAAGCGGAGCACGCCAAACTTAAATGCTAGGCCATCAAGATTAGCTAAGTTTTCATGTTTTTAAAGTCTGATGATTACAAAGATATTAACCTGATTGTAGATTTTTTTTTTTAAAGAGGTAGGAGTGACATCAATAAGATGTCAGACCAAGAATCTCCAGACCATCATTTCTCCACGGGAATGTGAAATTAAAAAAAAACCTAAAAACTGAACAAAATAACTTTATAGAAGTTCTAGAAACCAAAGATCTATAGCAACCAAGCAAATGCCTAATCAAGAAGAAGCCACACTCAAAATGGTAGGAAATTTTATGGCATTTTTAACAGCCCCTGCGCCACCTCTCTCTAGGGCAGTTAGGTCCAGTGGAAGTGATTTAATTCCCACTTCCCTCTCTTGAGACAGAAAGAGCAGAGCTGAATTGGTTTGCAATGTTCTGGCCTGTCTGTGGGCTGCCTGAGGGAATGGTTTCTGTCTTGCCTGAACTGGAGCTCGGATGTGGAAATGATAGCACAATTTGGATCTCAGGCTGAAAGCTGTGGAAGACAATGGCAGATACTGCAGCTCATGAAAATGGCAAGAGGACTGCAGAATGGCAGGCAGCTAGGGGCAAAACATATGGGCAGAGGAATGCAATAGAATATCTAAGGCCCTAAGAAGAGGCTTGTATGAGACTCTGGGAAATTAAGATAACTGAAAGCAGCTGAGGAAAATTGAAAAAGAAAGAACAAAGCAAAACAAACAGCAAAAGCACACATGCAAGTCCAGACAACATGTGTGCCCAGGAAAGATCTGAGAAGACTGCAAGGCTTTAGCCCTGGCTATTCCAAGGCTCAGGAGCCCACTAACTAGTGAGGATCTTCCAGGCTAGTCTGTAAAGACTGGGAGAGGTGGCTGTTTTTTCAAATGGACAATTTTCAACCAAAGATCACACAGCATACAAAGAAACAGGAAAACCTGACCCAATGAAAGGAACAAAACCCATCTCCAGAAACCATCCCTGGAGCTACATATGCATGAGACTTAAACCAGACAAAGACTTCAATACAACTGTCTCAAATATGCTTAAAGAACTACAGGGAAGATGCAGACAAAGAACTAACAGAAATCAAGGAAACAATATATGAACAAAATTAACATATCAGCAGTAAGATAGAAATTATATTTAAAAAACCCAGAAATTTGGAGCTGAAACATAGCAATAACTGAATTCAAGAATCTGCTGGAGGAGTGTAACACAAGACTCAAACAGGCAGAAAAAAGAATCAGAGAACGTGGAGATAAGTCATATGACATTATCAAATCTAAGAGGCAAAAAGAAAAAAGAGTAAAAAAAGAAGTAAACAGAACCCATGAGGTTATCAAACAGGCCAATATAAGTATTATGGCTATCCCAGAAAGAGAAGAGAGAGAGAAAGAGACTGAGAGATTATTTCAAGAAATAATGGCTGAAATTTCCCAAATTTGAGGAAAGATATGGATATACAAATATGAGAGGCTCAATAACACCAATAGGAAAAACCCAAATATACTCACACTGAGACATATTTTAATCAAACTGCTAAAGCAAAGACAAAGAGAGAATCTTGAAAGTAGCAAGAGAGAATTGACTTGTCAAGTGCAAGAGATCACCAATAAGACTATGAGCAGATTTCTTGACGAAACTTTGCAGCGCAGAAGGCAGTGAGACATACATGTAAAATGCTGGGGAAAAAAGAAATTGTAAATGAAGAATTTTATATCTAGTAAAAATTTTCTTAAAAAGTGAAGAGGAAATTAAGACATTCTCAACCAAAAGAAAGCAAAAGGAATTCATTACCACTAGACCTGCCGTGTAAGAAATGCTAAATGGAGTATTTCAAGTTAAAATAAAAAGATATGAAAAGTCTTATGAAAATATCAATTTCTCATACATGGGCATATTGCCCAAAATAATCAGTATTATTGTAAATTTGGTTTGTGACTTCACTTTTTATTTTCTACTGGATTTAAAATGTGAATGCATAAAAATAATTATAAATTTATCTTAAAGCTTATGCAATATATAAAAACGTATTTTGTGACATCAATAATATAAAGTAGGGATGGTAAAACTGTAAAATAGTACAGTTTTTGTATGCAACTGAAGTTAAGTTCATATCAATTTAAGATAGATTGTCATAATTTTGGATGTTATATGTAATCCCCATGGTAACCACAAAGAAAATATCTATAGAATATATACAAAGGAAATAAGGATAGAATCAAAACATATCACCATGTGGGGGATCAAAATTGCCCACCCCAAAATGTGTCTCTTTGGCATGAGAATTATTTTGGGCTGGTTACTTTTAAGGAACTGCAAATGGGGGAGAAGCTTGGAAAAGTAGAAGTTACACTTTGTAAGAGACAATTACATTTGTAAGGGAAAACTCCATCTGTAAAGGTGTCTCCTTCTCTGTACCAGAAAGAAGGGAAGATGACCTTATCTCTAGAAACTCTTATCAATTCAGAAGGTAAGGACTTAAATCTGCATAATAATCTTACTCTTGGTTACTGTCCTTTTCTTGTAAGCTCCCATAACTGACTCCTCCCACCCTCAACATCCTTCTTTGCCTTTAGCTGAATATAGTATTTAAGGTAACAGCTTCTGCCATTTTGGCAAGTTACTCAGTTTCCTGGGTTTCTCCCATGTATATACATGTTATAAAGCTTTGTTTGACTTTTTCCTGTTATTCTGTCTCATATCAATTTACTTTGTAGCCCAACCAGAAGGACTTAGAGTGGGTAGAGGATTGTCCTCCTCCCCTACAACTACAAAAAAAAATCAGCTAAACACACACAAAAAGGCAGTAATGGAGGAAATGAGGGACCAAAAGCAATAAGACATAAAGGAAACAAATAACAAATTAGTAAAAGTAAATGCTACCCTATCAGAAATTACTCTAATGTAAATGGATTAAACTCGCCATTCAAATGACATAGATTGGGGGCCTGGCCCCCTGGCTGAGTGATTTAAGTTACATGTGCAATTCTTCAGTGGCCCAGGTTCATGGGTTCAGATCCTGGGCACAGATCTATTCCACTCACCAGACATGCTGTGGCAGGATCCTACATGCAAAAAAATAGAGGAAGAGTGGTAGAGATGGTAGCTCAGGGCTAATCTTCCTCAAGCTAAAAAATAGGAGGATTGGCAATTCATGTTAGCCATTGCAAATTTTCCTCAGGAAAAAAAAAAAGATGTAGATTGGCAAAATATTTATAAAAATACAGAATTTAACTATATGCTATTTACAAGAGACTTACTTTAGATCACAGGACATGCATAGATTGAAAGGATAGAAAAAGATATTCTATTCAAAAATAACCAAAAGAGAACTGGAGTGGGTTACATTAATATCTGATACAATATACTTTAAGTCTAAAACTTTTGCACCAGACGAAGAAAGACGTTTTATCATAACAAAAAAATTCACCAAGAAGATAAAACAATTATAAACATATATGCATGAAACTTTAGAGCTTTAATATATATGAAGCAAACACTGACAGAATTGAAGAGAGGAATGGAGAGCTCTACAATAATAGAAGACTATAATCCCTCACTTTCAATAATGGGTAGAAAAACTAGACAGGAGAAAAAAAGACACAGAGGACTTGAACAACACTATAGACCAACTGAACCTAACACACACACGTAAAATACTCCACCCAACAATGGCAGAAAACAACATATTTTTCTGAAGAGAACATGGAAAATTCTCCGGGATAGATCAAAAAAAAGTCTTAATAAATTTTAAAAGTATCTTTTCTGATGAAAATGGAAGAAAACTGGAAATCAAGAGCAGAAGGAAAACTAAAAGATTCACAAATATGTGGAAATTAAACAACACACTCTTAACTAGCCAACGACTCCAAGAAGAAATCACAAAGAGAATTTAAGAATATCTTAAGGGAAATGAAAATAGAAACACATTTAGCAAAACTTATGGGATGCGGCAAAAAGCAGTTGTAAGAGGGAATTTTGTAGCTGTAAATACTTACCTTAAAAAATAAGAGAGTTCTGAATTCAACAAACTACCTTTATACATTAAACTGGGAAAAGTAGAACAAACAATCAAAATCTAGCAGAAAGATGGAAATAATAAAGATTAGAGCAGAAATAAATAAAATAGAGCAAAGAAAAACAATAGAGAAAATCAACAAAACCATGAGTTGCAATCCTTTAGCTAATTGACCAAGAAAACAAAGAGAAAAGATTCAATAACCAAAGTCAGAAGTGAAAGAGGGGCCATTACTACTGATCTTATGGAAATAAAAAGGAATACAAAAGAATGTGAACAACTGTACACCAACAAATGCCCCAGATGGAATGGACAAATTCCTAGAAACACACACCTAGCAAGAATGAATCATGAAAAAGCAGAAAATCTGAATAGGCCTATACCTAGTAAGGAGAAATCAAGCAGTGATCACAAATCACCTGACAAAGAAAAGCCTGGGACAAGATGGATTTTTTTGGTGAATTCTATCAAATATTTAAAAAGTAACACCAATTCTTTTCAAAATCTTTCAAAAAATTGAAGAAGATGGAACACTTCCTATCTCACTCTGTGAGGCCAGCATTACCCAGATGCCAAAGCCAGAGAGAGACTATAAGAAAAGTAAACTACAGACCAACATCCTCTATGAATATTGATGCAAAAATCCTCAACAAAATAGTACCAAACCAAATTCAATAGCTTATTAAAAGGATCATACACCGTGGCAAACTTGGATTTATTCCTGGAATGCAAGGATGGTTTAACATGCAAAAACCAATCAATGTAACACACTACATTAACAGAATAAAGAAAACATACACACACTCATCTCAACTGATGCAGAAAAAACATCTGACAAAAATTCAACATCTCTTTATTATAAAAACACTCAAAAAATAGCAGAAAATCACCTCAACATAATAAAGACCATATATGAAAATCTCACAGCTAACTTTATAGTCAATGGTGAAAGACTGAAAGCTTTTCCTCTAAGTTCAAAAATAAGACAAGGATGCCCACTTATACTACTTGTATTCAACATATAACTGGAAGTTGCAGTGAGAGCCATTAGGAAAGGAAAAGAAAAAAAGGCATCCAAGTTGGAAAGAGAGAAGTAAAATTATCTCTGTTCATGAACAACATGATCTTATATATAGAAAATTCTGAAGATTACATACACACAAACAAACAACAACAACAACAACAAACCCTGTTGGAACTAATAAACAAATTCAGCAAATTTGAAGGGTACAATATTGAGATGTTTTTACCAATAATACTTCTAAAATCAAATATGTGGGCCTTTTCCTTACACCAACCAATTCTCCAGGCACCACGTGGATTTTCAACAATTTGATTCAATTCTGACACCAATTACTTGAGTTAGCATCAGATTTCACAGCTTTAATGGTTCTATCCCACAAGACTGCACCCAATACAGATGCTATTTGCTAGTCCTGGGCCATGTGTGATTTTGACTGACTGGGTATAAATTGGGGGTTTCTATGACTCACTCCTCAGATTTGATAATTTGCTAAAATGGCTCACAAAACTCAGGGAAACACTTTACGTATATTTACTAGTGTATTACAAAGGATACAACTCAGGAACAGCCAGACAGGAGAGATGCATAGGGCAAAGTATTGGACAGGAGGGGAAAAGTACAGAGCTTCTATACCCTTTCTTCGTATGCCACCTTCTCAATAAGCCAATGTGTTCACCAACCTGGAAGCTTCCTGAATCTCATTGTTCAGGAGTTATCTCCAGCCCTGCCCTGTCTCATTCCCTGAGGTTTGTGGGTGGGACTGAAAATTCCAATCCTCTAATCACTTGCAGTTTCTGATGATCAACTCATCCTGAGGCTATCTAGGGGCCCACTCTAAGTCACTGAATTAGGGTAAACTCAGATAATGATTGAAAGTAGTTGGTTATAAATAACAAAAGACATTCCTATCACTCAGGAAATTCCAAGGGTATTAGGAGCTCTGTGCCAGGAACCAGGAAAAAAGATCAAATATATTTTTGTACTATACCACAAATATCAACAGTCAAAAATCTGTTGTGTTTCTGTGTGGTAAAAATGAAAAATCCAAATAGGAAATACAAAAAATTCCATTTATAATAGCATCAAAGAGAATAATATACTTAGGAACAAACTTATCCAAGGAGGTGAAAGACTAGTACACTGAAAACTATAAAATGTTGCTGAAAAGAAATTAAAGAAAACACTAATAAATGGAAAGATATCTCATATTTAAGGATTAGAAAACTTGATATTGTTGAGGTGTCAATACTACCCTAAGTGATCATAAGGTTTATGGCAATGCCTATCTGAATCTCAATGACATTTTTTGCAGAAATAGAAAAATCAGTCCTAAAATTTCTGTGGAATCTCAAGGCACCCTGAATAGCCAAAATAATTGAAAAAGAATAGGGCTGGAAGTCTCATACTTTTTGATTTCAAAACTTACTAGAAAACTATGGTAATCAAAACAATGGAGTATGGCATAAAGATAGACATATAGACCAAAGGAATAGAATAGAGAGCCCAGAAACAAACCTTTGCATATATAATTAAATGATCCTGACTAGAGTGCCAGGACCCTTTAACGGGGAAAGGACAGTGTTTTCAGCAAATCGTGTTGAGGAAACTGTCTATCTACATATTAAAAAATGAGGCTGGACCCTCACTTTATTCCATTTACAAAAATTAACTCAAAATTGATCAAACGTGTAAATATAAGAGCTACAACTCTTAGAAGAAAACATAAGGGAACTTCGTCAGGACAATGGATTTGGCAATGATTTGAATATGACACCAAAAGCACAAGCAGAAAAAGAAAAAGTAGATGAACTATATCAAAATTAAAAACTTTTGTGCATCAAAAGACACTCTCAATAGAGTGAAAAGACAACCCACAGAATGGGACAAAGTATTTGCAAATCACATGTCTGATAAAGGACTAATATCTAGAATATATAAAGAACTTGCACAATTCAACAATAACAGCAAATTCCAATTAAAAAATGAGCAAAGTACTTGAATAGAAATTTTCTAAAGAAGATACACAATGGCCATTAAGCACATGAATAGATTTTCATCATCACTAATCACTAGGAAAATGTAAATCAAAACCACAATGACATGCCACTTCATACTCAACAGGAAATCTATTATAATAATAATAAAAAAATAGAATATAAGTGTTGGCAGAGATGTGAAAAAAATGGCAACATTCGTGCATTGCTGGTGGGAACGTAAAATGATGCAGCTGCTGCGAAAATGGTATGGTGGCTCCTCAAAAGATTAAACACAAAATTATTGCGTGATCCAGAAGTTCCAATTCTGGCTATTTATCCAAAAGGACTGAAAGTAGGGACTCAAACAGATATTTTTACATCTATGCTCATAGCAGCATTATTCACAAAAGTCAAAGGGTAGAAGCAACCCAAGTGTCCATTGTCAGATGAATGAATAAACAAAATATCATATATGTATAAAATGGAATACTATTCAGCCTTAACACATGCTACAACATGGATCAACCTTCAAGACATTGCGTTAAATAAGTCCGTCTCAAAATGGCAGACACAGTGGATTCCACTTACATGAGGTACCTAGAATAGTCAAATTCATAGAGACAGAGAGTAAATTAGTGGTTGCCAGTGTCTGGGGAAGAGGGGATTGGGGAATTAGTGTTTATTGGATACAGAGTATCAGTTCAGGAAAATGAAAACATTTTGGAGATGGATGGTCATGATAGTTGAATGTACTTAATGCCACAGAACTGTACACTTAAAAATGGTTAAAATGGTAAATTTTATATATGTAATTAACCTCAATTCAAAGATATTAATAAAATAATATGTCTCCTACAAAAGGACTAAATTATTTTCAAAAACTAAAGAATTGTTAGAAAAAGAGGATGATGATATGGTAATTAGTGATGGGAAATCTTGGAAAGTAGACTAAGAGGTTTACCGGGTAAATAAGGAATCACTGTGTCAAGGAGGTTTTTTGATTATGGAGACTAATAGTATATCAATTTTCCCACCAGGAACAGTTAGAAAAACCAGAATTTAAAAAAATAAAAGTTTGATGGCATAAATGAGGCGCCAAAGCAACCAGAGCTGGAAAAACCAAGAACCCACTGAGAGAAGCAGCACAGAGAAGTGAGCCAATATTTCATCAGCCACATTTTCTCTGGGGGCATCGGATGTTTCTTGGCCATGGTGTTAAACATAAGAGCCCAGATGGAGGCAAAGAAAGCAAAGCTTTTGCCAAGCTCGTGGCATTTTTTGTAGTTAAAAATTAAAGATTATGTTTGCCATGGAAGCCAAGAAATGAGTTTCTCACATGGGTGAGAAGAGAAGAACAGAGAATGAGTCCAACATTTGGTGGTTTCTCCCTATGGCATCTGCTGGCAGAGAAAGGACTTAGGAAGCGAAATGGAAAACTGCAGAAAGACAACAGCTTTTTCTTTATTATGATGTCAAGGAGACAAAATGGAGTTCAGGATCTACAAAGGAAAAGGAACACTGTTAAACACCCTAAGCTCTCTGTTGGGACTCTTGAAAAGCTACATCTTAACAGCAGGGCAAACTATAAGCAAGTTAGAGACTTAAAAAAATGACAGCTTAATTTGAGATATTTTAGATTTGTTTAATCAGAAAATGAAGCAGTATGATTTATCGTAATAACCTATTAGAGTAGAAAACCATGTGATAATTTTTGAGAAATTTAAGTACTGTCATAATAACCACTCTTCAAATTAAGTTAAAAAGAAAACCCTTTAATCTGTTTAGCAGTAGTTACAAAAAATATACAGCAAACTTCAAACTTAAAGGTGAGATATCAAATATCAAAAATTTTTCTCTGAAATGGGAATAAAGTTGAGGACACTTGCTATCAATGTTTCTATTCACTGTGAATTTTTCTATAGGCATTTAGAAAATCCAAATGAATACTAATTTATGAGAATTATGAGAATATTGTAAGATCATTAGACACAGTATGAGAATATTGTAAGATCATTAGGCACATTGTTAAAATAGAGAATTAATTGTAGTGCTATATATCAGTCACAAACAAGAAATTTAGTTTCAAATGATATCATTTAGAATATCGTAAGAATAAAATCCACTAATTTTCCATTGAAAAGTATGAAGCATCCACCCTGAAATGAAAGAAAAACTGAAACAACAAAAATGTAACTGAGATAAGTGAAAGAAAACCTAAACACATGAAGGGAAATACCATTCTTACAGGAAGGCTCAATATTGTAAAGATGCTCATTGTCCCATAGATTTATCTCTAAGTACAAAGCAGTCAATCAATTCCCTACATCATTTTCTTGGAAATTGACAAGCTTATTTTAAAACGTACAGCACAATATATAGAGCTAAGAATAACCAAGACAAACTTAAAGAGGGACAAAGCTGGAGTGCTTAGGCTACCAGAAATCAAGATATATCATCAAGCTACAGTACTTAAGATAGTATTATGTTATTACACTAAAAAATTAGTAAAACAAAAAAAAAAAAAAGAAAAAAGAGCCCAGAAATAACCCAGATCCACACACATAACAGTTATTTGCTTTATATCAAAGTCACTTGCTTTATAATACGGCATTGTTTGGGAACAAGGATGGCCTTTCAATAAATGATGTTTGGGCATTAGCATTTCCATATGGAAAAAGAAGTGAATCCTTACCTCTGCCTCACGCTATAGACAAAAATCAGTTCCAGATAGATTGTACGTCTACATATAAATGGTAAAACAATTAGCTACGTACACGGAAACAGAAAAATATCGTGTTTTTGGAGAAAGCAAAGATTTCTTAAATGGTACGCAAAAAGTACTAACTCTGTTGGAAAATATTGATCAAATGAACTTTACTAAAACTAAGAACTTATGTGCATAACAGAAAGCATTAAGAGAATGAAAATAAAAGCCACAGAGTGGGAGTGGATATTTTCAATGTGTATATGCCACAATGGACTCATATCTTGTATATTTAAAGAACTTTTACAAATCTGTCTAAAAATTACAGACTAATAAAAGAAAAACTGGCAAAAACTTTAACAGGAACTTTTCAAGAAAACATATTCACATGACAGTTAAATACGAAAATGTGCTTAAACTTATATATCAGAGAAATATAAATTAAAACCAGAGCACAATAGCTATCAGAATTGCTAAACGTTAGAGAGACAGACATCGGTGCTGCTGAGGCTTTGGAACAACTGAAATTCCCGTACACTAATGGAGGTAATGTAATTTGTACAACACCTTTCGAAACTATTCAGTTAGATCTCCTAAAGCGGGTCACAGACACAAGTTATAAATTGACCTTCCCACTCCTCAGTATATACCCATTAGAAATATGCAAATTCACAAAGAGACATAAAAGAAAGAAAGTTTATGAACAGCACTAACTGTGGCAACCACTCATTGTTAGTCAACTGTAGAATTGATTGATAAATTGTGGGATAGTCTTACAATGTAATGCTTTATATTAATGAGAAAAAGCAAACTATTGCTAGAAGTAACTATGAATACATCTGGCAAACAATACTGAAAAAAACAAAGTAGACACAAAGGAACATACTCTACAATAACATTGATACACGTTTCTAAAGCAGGCAAAAGTAAACTCCGGTATTAACATACCGAATAATGGGTATCTTTGATGGGGAATAATGATGGGAAGGGGCATGAGGGGGACTTCTAGAGGGCAGGTAGTGTTCCATATCTCAGTCTGGGCGATGGTTACAAGGTTGTCTTTACTTCGTGTGAATTTACTAAGCTGTATGTTATGATTTGAGCATTGTTTATCTATTATGTGATATTTCGATAAACTATAAATACAAAAGGGAGAAAGTACACTCCTCTTCTCCTTCCTGCTGCTTGACTATGATGTGAGCATATGATGGTTCGAGCACAAGAAGCTGTGTTAAGCGAGCAGTCATAAGACGACATTCTCAGGAGGGCAGAGCTGAAATAAAGGAGGAGCTTGGTCGGCAGATGATATGAAGCTGCTGCGCCAGTCCTGTACTGACAACACCTGGGCTTCTCTTACATGAAAAATGTATTTTATCTTTGTGCAATATAAGAAATGGTTATTTCCTGAGCACTGAACAGTATAACGAAATCAGAGTCCATACTGCCAGAGAGTTTCGATGGATGCTTCACCTTTTCTTTGTGAAAGAAACAAATAACAATGGGAATCTAAAAATTAACCATTCCGCAGACTCACTCTTGCATTTCTCCACCATTTCTGTTAGAGATGAAATTGCCCAAACAGATTAATGGAAAAGATATAGATTTAATTATTTCCCCATGCACATTAAAAAAAGCAGTAAAGCGTGTTTTATTTATTGGGGCTGACCTATAGTGTCACAATTCTTTGGAGGACTTTTCCTCATCAGCATTCTTTGCTGAGAAGAGTGACAACTTTTCTGCTGAAGGTAAGGTAATTCTGCAGCTCAGCTTTAGTGAACACCCCTTAGCACATTAATGAATAATATTTGTGCATTAGCAAACATGCTCTAGAGACAAAATCAAATCAAATTGGCTTGGATGTTCATAAATTCTGACACTTCTAAGCTCGCAGTGAGAAACTGCTTTATAATGAATTGCAAAGGTTACAATCCTTCCACCTGGAGACTTAAGGCTCTACTGTGCTTCAATAGAGTGAAATCTAGTTAAGGATAAAACAGCAACAATAATTAAGAGTTTTCACAAATCCATAAGAATTCCAATTAAAATCTGACTTTCTAACCATTGGCTGCGTACATTCGGTGCTGATTTAACCCACCTCAACTTTGGCAATGTTTTCCTGTGTACTGAAGTAAATACACCGATCAGATAGTTTTTAAGAGTCTCCTACCCCCTCCCAATTATTTGAGTGCCTTTTTGGTGTTGGGTTAATGAAAGAGGAGTCTACACAAAGGTGGCTTTGAGATTAAGTGGATCTCACAATGAGTAGTTTGCATTGGTTATTGCTTCTTTAGAGGAGCAGATGGAATTTTTTAAAAATTTGAGAACAGAAAGCCAATAACTGAATATAGATGAGTGTTCCATGATTTTGATTTCTTTGTACAAATCTTCCCTCCTATTAATGTTGGTTTCATCTTTTCAAAGCATTCTGTTAATACCCTTTCCAGCTCCTGTCTTAACTTCTCTTTCCACCCAAACTTCTTACATGAGATATTTATATTTGCCATCTACTTTTTCACACCTCCCATTCACATTTGAATTACATCCTGGCTTTCTTCTCTACCACTTGGAGGAAACTAAATCTGCTGGAGTCTTCCATAACCTCCTTGTTACCAAGCATGATGGACACTTTTCAGTCTGTTTTACCTGTACTCTCAAACATTTGACAATGTGAATACTCTTTTTAGTAGAAATCATTGTCTCTTGGTCTCCTTATGAGCTTTGCCACCTTTTCAATGGACCCTCTTTCCTTGGTTCTGTGTCAGTTCTTGTCCCTGGATATCGCTTTAACTTTTTTGTTATTTAAGGTTTCCTACTAAGCTCTTTTGAGCTCGCACTCTGTTAAAGTCCAGGGAAGGGCTCATCCACTTGCATGGCTTCACCTATTTCCATACCACTAACTTAAAATTTAAGTTCCCTATTTTGTCCTCTTGTCTGCACTCCATACACCTAAAGACAACTCTCTAGAGACACTAGATGCCACCTAAACATTAAAAAAAGGAGTTAATTAAAATCTGACTTTCTAATCTGCATCTGAGTATATTTTGTGTTGAATTAAACCATCTGTTCTGCCACAGGCCCAGCTGGGCTAGGACGGTGGGATATCGGCCCGAGAGGCCAAAGAAATGACCTGGAGACTGTGAACGGGACATATAGGTTTATTGGGACTTGCTTGCAGGGAGCGTGTCCAGTGGTGGCTGGCTGGATGGAAGTATGTGCCCACAACTGCCCCCTAAGAGAAGCTTGCTTAAGTAGGCAGAGGAGCAAAGGCTGCATGCTTGCCAAAGGGCTGTCCTTGGTACGACCAGCATTCCCAGGAACAGTAGCTCACATGGATGGGCTCTGTGTCCCTGTAAGACGCAACGTTCTTCTCTTGGGATAATGGAGGGTCCAGGCTGGCCAGGCCCAGATCATTACAAATCCTGGTAGCTGGGCTGCCTGCCCAAAAGGGAGCCAGAAGGACACCTGGTTGCAGTGGGCCTGGGGGTTTCTGCTGAGCAAGCAAGGCCTAGGCCCTACACGATCTAAACTTTGGCAATGTTCTTCCTTCTCAAATATCCTAATGTAGATTGCCCATTTGAGCAAACAGTACTCTCTCTAACTGGAATTCTAGCCATAAAACAAGGAGTCATCATTAATTCTCCTCTCTCCCCACCACTATGTCCCTCCATATCATCACCAAGTTCTTTTAATTTTCTTTTAAATATCTCTTGAAAATATCTATTTGTTTTTATCTCCATTGATCTACTTTAGTCAAATTTACCACCTATCTTTTCTAAATAATTGTAATAATCTATTAGATATGGACTAATTAAAAAAATTACTCTCGTAGCCATATAGGACATGGTATCTCTTAGTCCATAGATGTATCACCCCACTGTTTTCCTCACTCTACACAGAGTCATTGTTTAAAAACTAAATCTGACCATGGCACTTCCCTTACTGAAATTGTTTGTTAAATCATCTTTGCCCTTAGGATCACTCAGGAGTTTAAATCTCTTAGTCCATTCATTCTTCCCATACATTATGTTGGACATGCTTTGGTGTTTTGAAAACATTGGATTTAAATGTGTTCAATTAGTGGCCTTTCTCACCCAATTCAATGTAGAATTTATCAGTTTCCTAATTTTTCCTCCTTGACACTCTTCACACTACAACTTTTCTGCCAACGCTTAAATGTATTTGAGTTTGTGATCCTATAATAAAGTCTGCTTTAGCGTGCTTTATATAGTCTTTTCTGATGTGGCCTCTGCTTACTCCTAGTCCTAATTATTGCTGCACTATTTCCATACTTATAATCCAGCCAGAATTTCATTTCCTTCTGAAAAAATACACTGGTTCATCATATCATGCTTTTGCACATGCTGATCCCTCTGTCTTGAATGCATCGCTACTCCCTTTCATACCTAACGGATATCCATGCATTTTAATACTCAGAGTTAATACTCAGCTTAACTTATAGGCTTCCAGAAACATTTTCTTTCCATCTCAGATACTCATGAATACTTCATTCTTTGGGCCACCAGTGTATCATTAGCATACTTCTCATTTAGCCCCAGAACCATTATTATGACTTTAAAAATATATGCATCTACCTCAATAAACCATACGTTTCTTGAATTTCTTATAGTCTCAGTGCCTACCATCATGCCAGGCATACAGTAGGTACTCAGTAAGAGTTTTGACCAAATAATGTATAAATGGATCATTTTACAACTTTTATTTTTGCTAAAATTTTATTATCCAAAGACTTATCTACTGGTCACTTCCTCAAATTACAGACATGTAATCCCTGGAGCTTTAGAGGAAGTGTTAGGAATTGTCTTCACAGAATCAATTTATAATAGATTTATCACAACCACATCACTCCTAGTAAGAGCTCTAAGTGGAAGGATGAATTCCACCTAATTAAATGACTCAGATGTCTTTAAAAACTGAGCTTCTCCAGCAGGAATGAGTAATTATTTAAAACTCTTCAAAATGTGGGCCATAGACTAATTTAGTAAGTTAGGGTTTTATGACTTAATTGGGCTCAATGCTAGAAAGAGAGTCTTAGGCCCTTTCCCGACAGCTGTTCGCTGACAGAGGAGTCATATGGCTATCATTTGCACTGTTGAAATGGTGTCTCTGATAGCATCGAATGGTACCCAGCTTTACGACTTCCAGACCCTTTTTTATTGTTTTCCCCACAGGAAACATTATACATATCAAAATAAATACCCTGCCTTCCACATCTGACTGTTAACCAGGAAAAGCACAGATTTACAATAATTGTCTAAATAATTGTTTCTTAATTAGTTACCTGCTTTGTGTGATTTAGTTTGAGCTTACATTTTACTTGAGAAATAATGTTCTATGCAGTCTCTTCTTGGCTTTCTAAAAAAAGCGGGAGTCTAGGTAAATAAAAAAATGCTCAGTAGGTGATGGGTTCCACATGACTGGTGAACATTTTCCGGTGCTTCTTAGGTGCCTAAGACACAGAATTTCGTTTGGACAATAAAAGCAAATGTAATCCATCTTCCTAAATATATCTAGAATCTACTTGCCTTTCTCTGTCTCTACTGCCGCCTGCTCTGCCCAGGCCAGTTTAATTTCCTACCTGGACAACAGCCACAGCTTGCTAGCTAGCCTCCTCACCAATTCGCAGTCTCCTGCAATCCATCATCTAATAATCACAGTGCCCTCCTTGAGACACTTGACTTGTTCTTAAGATAAAGAGCACCATTCTCCACCTGAACTCCGAGCCCTTGTAGCGTCTGGCTCCTGCTTCCTTCTCTAGCCTCCTTTCAATGCCTTCCTTCTGCCGGAAGCTCTGCCACCTTGGTCTTCTCTCAGATTCACGTCATTTCCAGGTTCTTTCCTATTTCAGAGCTTATACCTTAGTTCTCCTTTTTGCTTAGAAACATCTGCTCACTCATTCCTACCAGCTTGGCCAACTCCTACTTATTTTTCAAGTTTCAGCTTAACCATCACATGCTCAGAGAGCCCTTTCCTGTCTCCACACAAAAGGCTAGGCCACCCCGGTATTTGCTTTAACAACAGGCCCTGCAACAATCTGAATGATTAGAATGAAGTTAGTTAGGAAAGCAACATGGATTTATACATTAATATTTGGTTTATCCAATAAAAAAGCCCTTTGTAAGATCATCAACCTCTAGAAATTAGTTGAAATAATACATAAGCAAACATTTTTAAACACCTGAAACATTGATTTATATGAAAGAACCTTTAGCTTCATAATTTTGGAAGAAATTTTTCCTAAACTAAATTATACTTCTATGTCTTTCAAAATAAATCATGTTGAACAAAATTTGTTGCCTCTGTAATTTAGTGCTATAATGATGAATATGAAGTCTTATTGGGAACCATAATAATAATAATTGGTAAGATCTCTCTGGGAGCCTCCTAAAATTAGTACCTTTCTTCCCTGAAAAGTTCTTTAAAAATTGAGTAAGAAAGCAGAAACATGAAACAAGGGCCAAAATATCACCCTATGACTGATCACTGCTAAAGTATCTGACATTGCTCAAGTGAGAGGCAATTGGACCTGCTGCTTGAACCCTAGAGTCGGGCACACTTATTAACTCTCCTATCTAGAGTTTTCTCTAGAGCTTCAATACTCCCAGTGGAAAAGCCACTGTCTGAGGAAAAAGGCAGAGCTGAACACAACGTGATAAATTTTCTTCCCCCATATACCAGTAGGTAGTGTTGGGAGATAATTTTCCTTGGATTTTTTCAGGTACCTTTAAAGTCAGGGCCTTCTCAGCGAGGGGTGTGTTTGAATAGAAAACAACTTTGGAAGTTAAAAAATAGTGTATTCCTCCAGAGAGATTTGAAGGCACAACTTGCCAAAAATATCCCAGGGTAATTATTATAATGCCCTCTCTTTTCCTTTCCCAGAGACATTTACTTCCTTCCAGGCTGATGAGTGCTCCCTCTCTCCAGAGCCAAGAGGAAGGAGTAGATATGTCGGCAGCCCCATTCAAGCTGAATCTCCTAATGTCAGTGTTCCTCTCCTGGGATGCAACCACTGTGTGTGCAGGTGATGCTCGCCCTTCATCACATAGACCTTTGGGAACTGGGGTGTGGGGAACTGATGTTAGATGCTGCTCTGGCTACTCCTTTTTCTGTAATAAATGATCTGTCTCTGTCTCTCTGATCTGGGGATTTTGTGTCCTTTTGTCAGTGACTCTGACTTAATCATAAATTATTCCAATTCCCCAAAGATAGAGAGAACAAAAAGGCAAGAGAGACATATAGTGTTCTTTGAGACAACTTTGCTTTCTGGAGATTAGCAACAAGGAAAAGATATTTTCCTTCTCCAACAATGGTGATGATGGGGATACAGGTAGCCATAAGAAGAACAGCAACATCACAATGCTCGCCCTTTAATCAATGCTTACTAAGATCTCTGTACGAAGAATTTTACTGTTTTTCTCTCTCTGAACCCTTTAGCAATTTCATGGGAGAAGTGCTTTTATTATCCCCATTTTATAGAAGAAGAAATTAAAGCTAAGAAGGGTTAAGAAACTTGCCCCAAGTCATGATAATATGCGTAGAAAACAGAATGAAGGCCTAAGTCTGCCAGACGAAGAATCCATGCTCTTTCCTACTAAGTAATAATGAAATAAGGATACAGATTGTGTCAGTCTTGCTTAACACTAAATTTCCAAAGCCTACAAGAGTCCCAAGCATTCAAAGTATATTGGGGATAGATATATATATATATATAGATAGATAGATAGATAGATAGATATTCCATTATGAAGCTGTCACATCTTCATGATTCCAATGTGCCTACCTCTACCAGCCTCGTATCACTCTGGAAAAATTGAAATAAATATAAATAGCCTCTGAGTGAGACTCTGAGGAATTTGTTGGTCCTCAGGTTTATTTTGTAACATTAAGGGTGACAAAGAAATGAGATGAGTTTAAGTACGGGATTATGTATTACCACTTCCTCAGGTATTCCCTGGAAAGAGCAATTGCAACTTGAATACAACAAATTGTTAGAATCAAGCCCCTCTCACTCTATCGAGCTCCTCAGGGAACAACAATTCGTACTTTCCCCCATTGTCTAAACACAAAAAGCTTACAGCAAGTAAAATTGGAATGGCTTTCTATATTGAAGAGATTGGATACTCATATGTCAGAATATCCCGTGAAATGCACTATTGACACAGTTACATTGTTTCTTTTGCCTTACTTCCAATACAAAGTTAAAAAAAAAAAAAAGAGTGAGAGTAAAGAGGTGATGTTATCTCTTTCTTCTTAAGGCTAGTCTAGGTGGACTCTGCTCCACCACATGACACAGCGTATCGACACCAAAGCATTATCTGTCCTCGGCCTAACTAAAAGCTCGCCCTCTGACTTTATGAAACTCAAGTCCTGTATTAAGGACAACATGTTTTATCTCACAGAGTTTCTCTAGTCAGGAATCTTACAGCTTAGCTGAGTCTTCTGGATCAGGGTTTCTCACAAGGCTGCAACCAAGGAGCCAGCTGGTACTGTGAACATTGTTAGACTTCCCCGGGGAGAATTTGCTTCCAACCTCACTCATGTGCTTAATAGCAGGATTCAGTTCCTCAGGGGCTCATGGACTGAGGGCCTCAAGTCCATGAGATCTGTTACCTAAGACTGATCTCAGTTCCTTGTCACATGGGCCTTTCCATAGGATGGCTCATAACTTGGCAGCTTGTTTCCTCAGAGCGAGTGAAAGAGAGAGTGAGAGAGGGGCCCCAACAAGAAGCCACAGTCTTGTAACCTATCTTAGTCTCTCTGGGCTGCTATAACAAATTACCATAGACTGCAAACAACAAACGTTTACTTCTCACAGTTCTGGAGGCTGGAAAGTCCAAGGTCAAGGTACTAGGAGATTAGATATCTGATGAGAGCTGGCTTCCTGGTTCATAGATGGCTGTCTTCTTGCTGTGTCCTCACAGAGCAGAATTGATGAGGGAGCTACCTGAGGTCTCTTTGATAGGCGCACTAATCCCATTCGTCAGGGCTCTGCTCTCATGGTCTAATGACCTCCCAAAGGCCCCAACCTCCAAGTACCGTCACATTGTGGATTAGGTTTCAACGTAGGAATTTGAGGGGGAAACGAATATTCAGTCTATAGCATAATCTTGGATGTGAAATCTTACCATTTTGCTGAATTCTCATTTTTAGAAGCAAGTCTCTAGGTATAGCCCAGACTCAAAGGGATAGGATTGATTACACAGGGGTGAAGACAAGGAGGCAGAGGTGGTTGCTAGCCATTTCAGAAGCTTCCTATTGCAGGAGGTAAGAGCATTCTTTCCTGTTACTGAAAGGATACCTGGAACTGGGTAAAGCAGAAGGCTCCATCTCTCCTGGTTTACTCTTCTGTACTGTGATGGAGGCAGTCAGAGGCACACACCTCCAGGTACTTCTCTACTCTTCCACTTTCATAACAGACTCAGAGCCCACAGTTCTACCACTTTGTTCTTTTCTCTTAAGCTACCCTTCTTGGTTACCTGAAGATTAATTTCTAAAAAGAAATTACAGTGAGTTCACAAAAGTCCTTGTTTTCATTTTAACTAAATTATCCTTCCACATGACTTCTGAGTCACTTGTTTAAAGGCTTAAGGATATTTAATGAGTAACCAATAGTGCTTGCTGCAAGCCATACTATTTTTATTTTTTTCATTTGATGACAATTGATTCACAGAAGAGCTGCATGTACTGCTATTGAGTGTGTGTATTTGTGTGCATAAAATAAACTTGTGAACATGATCTAAATAACATTACACTATAAATTTTTCCTAGCTGAAGATCTCTAACTTGGTCCTTCACCCTAAAATAGAAATTTCAATCTGATTTTGTTTTTCAAACACTTTGGTTTTTAGAATACACATTTTATAATGAATGCTGTTGTATATCTAGGGCCAGTTGATAATTTGATTTGATCATTATTTTTCTTTTTTGTACCCGGTTAGGAAGCTGTTTTCTATTTGACAGAAAGAACAAAAGAGAAACAAGGCAAAATAAGTGAAAAGTATTCTTAGTGGGAGAATTGTATTTTAGTTTTTTGTTCAAGTTTGCTTTTTCATTAGAGCACACATGTTACGTAACTTGAAAGATGGATAATTCTGGAAACCTAGTTTTTTTGTTTTTGAACAAATTACCACAAGCTGGAAGTGTACCCTAAAAAAATCTGAAGTTTTAGGAAGAAGCTCTAAATTAGCATGGGCCTCTAGTCTATGTGCATTAAGGGAAAAACCTGCCAATCAGCTTGAGTCTCTAGTCATTCATGAGCAAAACTGATCAGGAGGAAAGAGCTGGAAGATGGTCACTGAAGTCAAATTGGCTCCCCAGCAGCCAACCTTTCTTTTCAAAGGAAAACAAAATAGAGTTTGGAGTTGGTAATCAGTATATTGGGGGCATCTAAATGGCTATATAACCAACGATCTTTATTTTTCAATGGTTTCTAGGCTGTTTCAACACATAGAATACTTCTATAGTATTTAAGATTTAATTATCCAAGCAACTGTTTTTCTTCCATCAATGACTGTAATAGGAAATGGGGTTTTATATCCATTTTAATTGCATTTATTATCAGAGACTAACCTCATAATTTAGATAAACTGTTGACAACCTTAAAATAAGGAAGGATAAAAATTTTCAGTGCACTTTTTGTATATAAACTGACCACTTATTTGATATAATTTACTATGCTTGGCATTTGGAAAAGAAAGATAAATATCCACTTTTAAGAAGCTCACAATCCAACTAGGGCAAGAAGTACACATATATAACCCTACTGCAAGCAAACTTCTATTCTTGTGGAAAAAGCCAGCAGAAAATTTTTACTCCACAGATTTTAAACTCAGACCTGAGAAAAATATGGCTTAGAAATACTTTTCATCTTGAACAATTTTTCATTAAAATTGTGATTCTGAAAATTTAAAATTATTTATGTGTCACACTTATTAAGGTGCTTTTCCAAACCATTCTCTTTGGAATCAATAGGGCTCAGGGGAAATTTCTAGGGGCCAAGAAATAGAATGAGAAAGGGTATTATAGAAAGAAGTGGCAGATGATTGGAGAGGGCTCCAGTCAGTCTGGCTAGATGGTGGGTTGGCCAACTATGGTCTGTCGGCTAAATCCAGCCAGCTATGAGTTTTTGTAAATTAAATTTTATTTGAACACAGCCATATTCATTTATTTACATATTGTCTGTGGCTGCCTTATGGTTCAATGGCACATTTGAAGAGTGGTGACTGAGACCAGTTGCAACAGAAATCATATGCTATGCAAAACCAAAAATATTTCAGGGCCGACCCCATGGCATAGTGGTTAAGTTGGGCATATTCCGCTTCAGTGGCCTGGGTTCATGGGTTCAGATCCCAGGCATGCACCTACAACACAGCCATGCTGTGACGATGACCCACAAAGTGGAGGAAGATTGGCGCAGATGTTAGCTTAGGGTGAATCTTCCTCACCAAAAAATTGCAAAGAGCAAAATATTTACTTCCTCGTTCTGTCCTGAAAAAGTTTGCCCACATGGGATCTGTACTCAATTTCACCCCTATTGGGTGATTTTAACTGATTTTATCTGTTTTACATATTGGATTTGAATATATAAATGGAAGAAAAAATATGAGAAAAGAAAATAAACTATATTTGTTTCCATAATCAAGGGGAGATGTAGCAATGACTTAGAGGTAGAAGACTCTTATTTCAGAAAATATCTTAATAAGTTGTTTTGGTGGATAAAGTAAGAGTCTTTTGGCCTGATCTTCATGAGGGAGCATTGTAACAAATATGCAAATTGCACCACATTTAATACAAGAAATATGTTTAGTTCCTCCTGCTATACTTGTGAGAGAGAAAATGTGGCCAGTAAGGTGATGGGAGTGGCTCTGGAGTGCACAAAGAGAAAAGAGGATTGATAGAGGGGACTTCACTCTGCAACATGGTACCAAGCGGAATCTAAGGAGATACCCAATCAGAATTTCTTTGTGGTGGAGATACTCAGTGAGTTTTAGAAATCATAAATTATAAGTTGATTGTTACTCGATTTTTGCTAAGATTACCAACACCACCTCCATAATCTGCAAAACTTCAATAATAGCTTGATACTAATAGCCATGTTTATGTCAGAGGGAAAGCGAAGAAAGAGCTGACTCAATTTGGCCCAATACGAGGGAAGGACAGCATGTTTCAGAGATGCTGAAACAATGCTTATGACTTAGACAATCACAGAAAAGCAGACTGAAGACCTTCAGGAGGTAGACTTCAGGCATCCCACTTTCCCCCAACATGGAAGGGAAGGAGATAATTGATGCCAGTTGGGGTGAGGAATCAATCCTACTCTTTACTATATGGAGGCAAGTTTTAAGCCTCTCTTTCTCAATTTTTTTTTCCTTAGGTGACAGGAATTTGGATTATATATATGAGAGACTGAATATATAAATGGAAAATGGCCAGATTATATATATATAAATAGAACTCTGACACACAACCTGTAGCAACTTGCCTAGGAAACCAACCTCCTATAAGTTCAAATTATGGGAAGGCAGATCTCTATCTCTAATGACAATCCAGGAAGCTAAACAGTAACTTCTGTAACAATTGGCCCAAAATGGCCAGGACTTGATTAATAACTAAGAGCTTCCCTAATTTTTGTCCATGTTTTCAACTTAGCATTAACCATAGAAAGTCAAATATTCACCCCTAACAGCTCAAATAGGATGCCCCACTTCTAATTAGCCTGCCCACAGCTTCCCGGTGCCAGCAGCCTCCAGTCAGCCCAGACCTAAAGCCTTCTTCCCTTTCTCCACTACAAAGCTTTCCCAACCCCCTGCTTGCCTTTGAGTCTCTGCCAAAGTTCCAGTGAAGGTGCCTGACTCCCTGGCCATATAGCATGCTCTGAATAAATAGCCTTTGCTTTGCTCATTTGACTGATCTTTGTTTATTTCCCCAAGTGTAAGATTTTGTTTGAAGAATGAATTATTTGTGCTTCCTCCCCCGCAAAATGTTAAAAACTATTATGTGATCCAAACTTTTTGTTATAGAGATGGGAAAGTTGATTGTGAAGAGTATAATTAACTTGCCTTAGACCAGTGGGTCGCAACTTCCTGAACATTAGAATCACCTGGGAATTTTAAAAACATCTGATGCCTAGGCCCTGTCCCTAGAGAAAATGAGATGAATCCAAGCATAAAGATGTATTTTAAAAGCTCCCTAGGTAATTTTAATGCACCGTAAGTGTCTGGAATTCTGTCTTAGAAGGTGGTAAAAATCAGATGCAAATTCAGGCAACCGAACTCCTCACCTACTTTCCACTATCTTGTGGCATTTAAACCCTTCCATCTCACTGTGAAATAAGAAAGGAAATCCAAAGAAATATAGTAACATTTCTCCTGGCTAGAATTCAAATATCAAGCAGCTTCCCTTGTCTAACAAATATGACAAAGGAAAGCAAAAGTGACCTTTAGGTAGTCAAAATAGTGTCGCTTAGTCATAGAGGATTCCCTCAAGCCTTCACTCAGAAAATAGGTGTTCTTATTTTACACACACTTCAGGCAGGTTTGGAAATCTGGTTTTCAGATTTACAGTCTCTATGAAAGGGGCAATGCTTCATGCAGCTTGGTTGATTGCCCTGAGAAATGATACCCAAGATCAATGGAGGAATTGGGAGACCTGTGAAAGCCACCAAGCCCAGGACCTGCAGAACTACTTATGCTACACATCGCAGTAGGTCCTGGGGTCACAAAACAACCAGAGACCCTAATTCCGGAAAAAACAGAAGAATTCCAACTTACATAATTGAAATACATGTAAGTTACAGTGTGGCTAGCTAGAGACATTAATTCCCGATTATTCAGACAACTGGATATTTCAAATAGCATATTCCTTGAGATTTTTGCACAGCAGAGATCTCTCAAAATTTACCAATACTGTGTTAAATTTAGACCACAAAAATGAGGAAAATTTCAGCTTTTATTTCAAAAAGATGCTTACACACTGAGGTATATTTTGCAAAGATCAATATATCAGTTAAAGCTATGAAATTTGCTCCATTCTTAATGCATCTTCTTTAGGAAATGCCACTTTTTCAAAATGTTTTTCCCCTAGAATTTTTTTCTAAAATGGGTTCGGGTGATCCACAGCAAGTGAAAGAGTCCTTGGTTCTGATATTCTTGCTCCCGTTGTTTAAATGAAATTCTCAGAGCTAAGCCACAACTGACATCAACACTCAGTGTAGAGAAAATGTCCTCTACTGAGCCTTGGGCTTCTGTCACTTCTAATCTTTATAGTTTGTAGCCTAAACTAATAAACTATTGCCCTTGACTATCCTGCTTCAAAAGTGTTCACTTAAATGACACAAAGGCAAATATAGACAATATGTGTATTCATTTAATATTTAATGTTCCTTTCCTGCATACACTTTAGGGAACACCTAGCATATTGCCTATAATGATGCTTGAAATGAGGTGGCAGCTTCAGTAACAACAAATGTAGTAAAAATATTCATTTTAATGGCGATCACAATAGATTTGAAACATTATAAGCAATATTTACAAAATTCCTCAAACCCAAATATGGAAAACATTTGCATGTTAGGTGTCACTTTTCATTCAAATATTTGTCATCAAAGGACACATCTAAATAGACTCCGCAATTTATAGCTCCCCAAAATAAGCACCAAGTGTCACCCATCTTAGTCCATAAACTGCTCCCAGACTAAACCAGAAGGAGTAAAATTAAAAGGTATTGGTTAATTACATTATTTACCTTAAGTGATTGCCAAAGAAATAATTTAAAATAGGTTGAATGGCACCTACTATCTGAGGAGTCTGGTTCCTGGTTAAAAACCCATGTGTGTGATTTTTCAAGACTGTCCATAGGCGATTACAAAGGCTTTATCTGTCAGCCCTCATGGCAGAAAGCTACCCCCTCCTCACACAGATTTGGTGCGAGGCCAGTACATTGCAGTCTTTGAAGGGAAATGCAATCAAGTACACAGGACCCCTGGCCAGTCCTACCATTACACACTTTTGCACTTCTAGTTCTGGGGGCTTCATTCTTAGGTCTCTTTATCTGAGGCCTTGGGCAGAGGTCTTGCTCAGGCACCTCTGCTGAGATCTTATGAGGATGGGGGAGAGAACAGGAAATCTTGAAGACACTTTTCGCCACTCTGACTTAGTATTCAGAAGTTTTCCATTCCTAGCCCTTCCCACTTGTGCTGTCTCCCACTTCAGGGTCCATAGTTGCCAGTCTTTTGTTTTGGGGTCCCTCGACAGTGAGACAACCCCACTCTGCGCTGACCCTCCACTGGTGAATCCAAGGGGGAAAATGGAGCAGGAGGAGTCGGCATTTTCTCTGGTTTTAGATCTTGTTTCTATCATAGCAGTAAGCAATTAAAGTGATTAACCCTTTTATTTTTGGCTTGTTGCTTTAATGGGCTACTCCAACACCTGACAGCTCAGCTCTGTTTCTCTCAGTTCAGCTGAGTTCCTGACACTACCCACATTAGTTTTCAAACTATATTCTGATCCAGTCCCCAGAGAAGGCTTATGACAAGATATTTCTGCACTACTGATAAGCTTTGAGACTTTGGTATCAGTGTACTTGATTTCCATAATTTAGTGGAGTTAGTCATATTTTAACCCAAAATGCTTGAAGAGTAACTAAGTGAATGTCTGAAATTTGGGACTTCTCCTTCCTTCTCTGGATGACCTTATTTTTCTCTTTTCTTAAGCTCTCTGCCATATACTGAGTATTCCAATGCCATCCCTGAGCAAATCAAGACCTTCCACGCTCATACTCTACCATCCTTAGCATCACCCAAGATTAATCTCTTCTCTACATGTTTCGTTTCTGACCAAGAATTTCCTCGTTGATCTGTGATCTTCTCTCACTACACACTTGCTGTTGCTACAGCTTAATCTTCATGAGCCACACAGGATAATCTGGTGGCGAGTTTTATTTCAGGATTCTTTTGGCAATGCTTACACTGATTTCCATAGGCAAATAGTCTTCATCAGTCTATAATTCCTATAATTGGATCTGTACCTTCCTGGGAAACCCTCCAATATGATTTATACATAGTGACTATCCCAGATTGACAAAAAGCTTTTGGATGCCAGGGAACTCATTCCCAGGGCTCTCAGTCATCACTGGGAGAATAATCCACATGATTGAGAATCACAAATTGATTATATGGAAAAGCAAAAATAAAATACCAAGATGCTGGTGGTGATGGTGCTGGTGGTTGGGAGTGTTGGTGGTGTTGGAGGCTGAGATTTTAAGAGTACTTTGTATCAATAGGCAATTCCTTCTGATATGTTTAATTGCAGAGCACAAAAACAGTTTCACAAAAGTTCTTATAATAAAACACTCTCCAAGCTATAAAAAACCAGCATACTTGCTTAAGCAAAGATTTTCTCAGAACAAGAGGTGGCAGAAAAAAGGCTCTGAAGCTTGGTGGCCCCTGAGACAAGTATCTGGTTGTTTTCCTCAGTCCCTGAGAGTACCTATGGAAGAGCCATCACCATGCCAGGGTTGAACCATTTTTCTTGGAGTGATTGAGCCAAGTAATAGATGTAGTATAGGAGGATCTTTTGAGAAAGTAACCGAGGTTTCATTTCTTGTTGTGTCTAATACCTGCATTTACTGTCTCAAGGAGGAGTGTAGATCAGCTTAGAACAAAGAGGACATCGCAATTTCTAAGTAGATATTTTTGTATGTATGGAAGAAAGAAAAAATAAAAGTCAAAGCACTTTTTATTACCAAGAACCTGGTTTTAGTAGAATAAAGGATTTTTGGAATTCTCAAAACATGGCTTTGCATATTATAAGGAAATTCTAAAGGAGTGAGAGTTTTGAACTGGTGCCATAAACCATTTAGTGGGAAGAAATTTTGATGACAGAAGATTAGTTTTCCCAACCTCAGGTGAAGCAATGAGAATTTAAGAACCTCTTCAGGATTCTGAATGGCGAAAAGTGGGAGAGGAGAGGTAGAGAAGTTAGAAACAAATGGCAGAGTTAGATCAGTACCCCATATGTGTTCTCTGCAGTTGAAAGTCTGCTGGAAGTTTATTAAAAAATGAAAAATGGAAATGTTAAGTTATCTGTCATTGGTGTAAATGGTGCCTCATAAGTTAGTTTGAATTATAGTGACATAAAGCAAGTTCCCAAAATATACCTGATTCGAAGACTATATTTATTTATATTTAATATATAATTGACTACATATTTGTATAACACTTTATATATTTATTAAATATAGAATATTAAATATAAACTCATAAAATATAATGGATCATATGTTACTAGATAATATATATTTATATGTATTTAACCCTCCATTAGATATTATGTTTTCACTTTGGGTGACAGAACCAAAGGAACAGTTCAACAAAACTTGTGCCCAGAGGAGGTAGTCTGAGAAAGTTTTCCAAGGAGAGCTACATGTTTTAGTTTTCTTTTGTTGCTGCAATGAATTACCACAAACTTAGTGCCTTGAAACAACACAAATTTATTATCTTCTAGTTCTGGAGGTGAGAAGCCCTAAAGTCGAGGTTCAGCAGAGCCTCATTCCTTGGGGAGGTTCCAGGGGACAGTCTGTTTCCTTACCTTTTCCAGCCATCAGAGGGTGCCTGCATTCTTTGGCTCATGATCTCTTCATCTTCAAAGCCATCAGCTTAGCATCTTGAAGTCCTCTGCCACTCTCTGGTCCCTGCTTCCACTCTCATATCACCTTCTTTGAATCCGATTCTCTTGCCTCCCTCTTATAAGGACCCAAGTGATTATATTGGGCTCACCCACATAATCCATGATTATCTTTCTATTTCAATATTGTTAAAGTCTGAAAAATCCTTTTTGCCATGTAAAGTAACATATTCACAGGTTGTGGGGATTAGAGTAGAGGCATTTTGGGAGGACCATTATTTTATCTACCACAGCACATGTCAGAGCAGAACACATAACCCTCATTAAATCAGAACCAAAGGTTTAGAGTAAGCATTTTACAACAAAGGCTAACCTCCTTTTGGAGAACATGAGTCTTTTTTGAATCCTAATTAATCATTTCTAATCCAATTCTCATTCCAATTTCTG
The DNA here is from genome assembly GCF_037783145.1 of Equus przewalskii. Taxonomy (NCBI): domain Eukaryota; kingdom Metazoa; phylum Chordata; class Mammalia; order Perissodactyla; family Equidae; genus Equus; species Equus przewalskii. The sequence goes on along the minus strand of NC_091847.1, from coordinate 22,400,878 downwards.
ATTTTATTCTTCTCAAAAAGGCATGCAAGGAAAATTAGAAAACTGGCTAACATTGGTAATCATTGGAAAGCTATTTTTTGCCATTACAAACAGAAATATTGTCCTCATTAGATTTAATTAATGTGAGAGAAACTTTGAAGTACAGAGTTAATTTATGACAGCATCATGCCATTGACACACAACAATCATTCATCATTCATCCTATTTGAAAGCCAAAAAGGAAAAGGCAAAGTGATATCAAATTTCATTAAATATATAGTTTTTTACTAAAATTAAATTACACTTAAGTTTGTTTTTTCACATAAAATATTACTTTAAAACATATATTACAGATATTTACACCACAAATCACTAGATAGAATGATTTATGCTTTTATAAACTTATTAAACCTTTTGATAGCCAGTCTTTTTCCAAGAACGATTAAAGTGGACCATCTGTTCAAGTCAGCACGTGATCGTCCTCACCATTAATAGGTTCACCTTTAACTCTCAGAATGCCTTCATGATAAACCATATGGTGACCTCATCATTAATTCTTCCTATATTGAAACACAAATAAGAGATGATTCAAGTTGTCGTCTTCCTCCTCCACAATCAATATATGTAGGAGATAAAAACGGAAAACATGCAAATACCTAGAGGTAAAAAGAGGATGTCTTGGAGCAATAGATCCTATTAAGGACACACAAGACACAGCAGGCAAATGAGATTTGATACAGGAATCTAATGGTAGCCTGAGACTCTTGCTAAAAACTAGGAGAGGACTTGGAGAGACGAGCAGCAGCCAACAGTACTATAGGATTTCTTATTGTAAACATTAATGAAGAAAAAAGCTATCAAACATCCAAGAAATATCAGAGCCCAAAGAAATTAAAAACAAACAGAAGACATTATATCCAAGGAAACAGATGACAGAGCAGCCAGAGCAGGAATCAAACTAAATAAAACTAATTGATTTCAGAAAGGGAGGAGGAGGTAATTAATCAATGGGACATCAGCAGGAAGTGTTAGCAAGAAGTAAATAAACAAATAAGTAGACAGATTTCCTGGAGCTCTGGAACATGAAAAATATAATATTTTAATTTTTAAAAAAATAGTCAATAGTTGTAGAACAGTAGATAAAGCCAAATTTGGATCCAGATATTTTTTCCTCACTGTATCAGAAGGGAATTGTGAGATAAAAAATATAATATGGAAATTGGAACAGAGATGATAAAGTGGAATTTGAATAGAGAAAACGAAAACTATACAAGTAATTACTGATAAAAACACCACAGCTTTTTATATATTGATCTTGATTAAGAGATGCCCCTGTTAAACTTTTTAAAGAATAACCCCTATTTATTTAATTTCACCAATTAATTCTTTTGGATTTTCTGTATAGACAATAATAGCATCTGAAAATAACAAAACAAAATATCTTCATGTCAAAATATCTTCACTTCTAATACTTTGACTTTCATATCAATATAGGAAGATATTTACAACAAGTCATAATAGCAAAAACGTTGAAAACAGTCTCCATTCCATCAGTAAAGGAATAAATTGATAAAAGTACCATGAAATGCTACATAGCAGCTAAAAACAATAAACTGAATTGTAAATGACACATAGATGGATTTAAAAAATATTTCACCAAGAACAAAAGTTGCCAAGGAAGACCTGCATTGGGATACATTTTTAATATAACATCTTAGAGCAAGCATTAAATATTATTATTTATGGTGTGTGTATTTGACACATGTAAGGGACAGTAAGGAAATAGATTAGAAAGATTAACCTTAGATATGTTATAGTAGATACTTGTTGGAAGAGGAAAATAGGACTGGGATTGAGGATAAAATATATAAAAATCAAAAACAAAAAGTGGTGTATTACTCGGGCCACTGAAGAAATTATTCTACCAACTAAGCAATATTGATTAAAGCAGTACAATTCTTTCCACCTGAACCTTGATGCATCAAGAAAAAAAAACCAAACTCAAAGTGAGCAAAATCAAAAAACAAAAATAAATGGATGGAGTCCAAACAAATGAAAAAAAGGAAAGCAATTATATCACATTAACTCTGCCCTTTCTGGAAGAAACAGAGAAAGAAGATGACGTGTGATTTTCCTAACTTTCGTTATTAGAAAAGTAGTTACAGTGGGCCCTCCTCGGACTCTAAGAAATGTCTTTGCATGCTTTATGGGGCCATATTGTGGGGATAAGTGGACAATTTCTCATTAACACCTTCAAAGCTTGAAGAAATGGAATTCAAAATGCTGGTTCTTACAGTGGTGTCCAATAATCGAAGTATTGACCATGAAGCATGGCTCAGGGATGGCCATTACATGAGCAACAGCATGAAAGGTGTCAAGTTTGCTTACTCCCAAAGAGCTGTGCCTCACTGAAGATTGCCTGTATGCACTAACTCGAGAAGAATCATATGCAAATAATGTTTATGAATGCAGGTTAAAAAGGCACCCAAATCTCATGGATTTACTTGAAACTGACATAAATAACTGACTTAGTAGACTGGCCACAACTCACCTCTAAGTAAGTGAAGTAAGATTTATCTCCAAGAATTGGAAGAAGGGGTTTCTAAATGTGAAGTCCTGCATAGAATAAGCTTTATTTCAGACCTAACACACGTGACTTTTAGAATAGGAATTTCTTCATATATGCGGGTTTTTTCCTGTTTATTTTCTGACTCTAAGGGAAAAAGATAATAGTGACAAAGAAGGTCTGGCAACACTACTCATGTTCAGTATGAGGAGCACTAATATTGGACAGCCTGTCGAGTTGTTTGATCCCAATTTAACTTCTGTCTTTCACATAGAGTTTGTATTCACTGGCTGGTAGATGATTTCTGGGGATTTGGATGCCAGGATTGATTAAGTCACTGCCAAAGCTTTAGTCATAAACAATCTGGACTGGGACTACTTTTTCCCCAAGGGCTGCTCCTCAGTCTTAGAAATGGGAATTCAAAGGAAAACAACAGGTCTTGTTGATCAATAGACAATAGATAGTATCAAATACAGCTGGATGGCAGCCTCTGGAACCTATCTTGGAGATATTTTGCTTAAATAACTCTAAGTAGCTGCCTCTTTTCTATACTCCACTTGACAAAATTTCTGACCTGGATACAAATCTCCCTGATACTCAGAATTAAGGAAGGGAGATTGAAACACTAGTGTTACAGGCTGCATTTCTAAAGTTCAGTCTGTGGACCACCTACTTTAGATTCACAGAGGCATGTTTATTAAATACTCAGATTCCTGGGCCTTACTTAAGACCAGTTAAACTCTGTGAAGCAGGCACCAAAAACATTCATCTTACCAAGTTCTTCACAATCTAAAATCCTCACCCAGATGATTTAATTTTAATTCAGTAGTCTTAATAATTCTGTATTATTTCTAAATAGGAGAAGTTCTGTTAGAAGGTTAAAAAGTCCTTGATAGTTTATTATACAATATGAATCCTCATATTATAGGAATCCTTTCTGAATAGAAATCTGTTTTGAATCCTTGGCCCACCGTGCAGTGATGTATTTTTATGTATTAAAGAACAATGAGTAATTCCATAGGATAAAAAGATGGATTTCAAATGTGATATCTTTGTCTAAATGACCAAATGTTTTGATGCGTGAGAATTTAGAAACTTTTTAGGAACTCTCATAGGGTGATCCTTTGTTTGAGCCTATTGTTAGCTCAGAAAAAATTTTGGTCAGAGTACACTATCGCATTGTAAGTCTTAGTTATTGAGGAGTTAATTATTTAACTTTGGAGGACCGCTACATGACTCTAGGAGGATCCTGAAAGAATAATAGGAAGAGGAAAAAATAGACCAATCTTCTTGTTTAAGGCATGTTTTAAGTCTTAGAGCTAAACTGAACATGAGCAGGTATTCTATTTGCTTTATTATTTAACAAAAATATGCAATGGTAATAAGAAAAATAATTTAAAATAGACAAATTAACAAGAAGATCAATTAAAACAAAATTTAGAGATATAAAAAATTAATTCACTGAGATCATTTCATAACTCTAAGAGAAAGATAATACAATATAAAAGAATCTAAGAGGGAAAAGAATAAAATAGAGAAATAAGATAAAGAAGACAAAACCATGTACAAACACCTAAAATAAACTGAAATGAAGTTTTTAAAAAGGACTAGAAATTTAAAGGATAAAATACGAAAACAAATATATAAGAACACAAGAACTACTTATAAGGATACTGACTAAAAGAAAAATCTAAGCAGTATATATAGGAAAATCTAATGTTCAATATCCATGAAAAGAACTAAAAATAGTTTTCTAGGGTGAAGTGGTTGCAAATATCCAGAAATTCTTCTCTTTTGTTGGCCTTCCTTGGTTTAGAGCTCCCCAGGAGTATTCCCCTGAGCTTCAGACTTGAGTGGCAGAGATAGCATCCTTGGCCACTCACCCCCAAATTTTATCTCAGATCGAGGGACAAAGCGGATAGATATTGTGTTCCTCATCCTCTGAACACCGCAACATAAGTCCTTTCCACCTGCTCTGCCACCAGGATCCTTATATTCATGCAAAAGTCCTTTACTTCATTCAGCATTCTATCTTCAACAATAGACCCAAGATGAAAACTGCTGAAGGATTTTTTGCAGTGTTAGTATAGTAGCTATTTTTCAGAATTATTTGAAATAGTCTTTGATTTTATTACTTCTTGAACTACAACTATATGAGGCAACTGCATAATCAACATTTTTTTGGTACAGCCACTATTTCAAGTATTGTACCATTTGTCATATATGAGTCAGATGATGTTCCCTTATTTGGGGTTGTAAGATATGAATACCGTAACCACATACTAAAAAATAAAAATTAAAAAATTCAGCCCAAATCTGCCATTTATTTTATTTAAATACACTAAGACTATACCTCAAAACAAGTCTACAAGGTACATATTATTTTTTCCCTTGGATATATGAAGAAATGAATATATAAAGAGGTTAATTAACATGTCTAAGATAACACACCTAGAAAACACTAAGGATCAAATTTGCCTTTAGGTCTCTATGACCCCAAAACCATGCTCTTTCCCCAATGATGCATACTACCGCATGCTTCCTAGGCTTGTAAATGAAGACAGCCCATGCCATCAAGCGTTTGCAATTTCATTCTCCACAGAGCATATCCTAAATCTCCTTCCTTCTTAGCTACATAAGGTGCGCGATCTGATACAATTGAAAATAATGAATATAGGAGTACAAATGAAATGTAATTATATTAAAAAGTAAACTCCTGTTAGGGTATTTTTGAATTTTCCTACTGTACAAAATTAAAGTTGCCTTATATGACAAATTTAAACATCATATTTTATTAAAATTTGATTTTAGAGAGTGTATATAATAATGTTGGTTTTTTTTTTTTAAGGAAGATTAGCCCTGAGCTAACATCTGCCTCCAATCCTCCTCTTTTTGCTGAAGAAGATTGCCCCTGAGCTAACATCCATGCCCATCTTTCTCTACTTTATATATGGGATGCCTGCCACAGCAAGGCTTGCTAAGCGGTGTGTAGGTCTGCACCTGGCATCCAAACTGGCATACCCTGGACTCCCAAAGCAGAACGTGTGAACTTAACCGGTCCCCCACTGGGCCAGCCTGGCCCCAATAATGTTGGTTTTAAACTAAATAAACTTTTTTGTTTTATCAAAACTATGTGAGTATAGACAGGCAATTGTTAAATAATAAAGAAATCTCCATAGTCCTTTTCTTTTTTTTTGATTGGCCCTGAGCTAACATCTGTTGCCCATCTTCCGTTGTTTTTTCCTCCCCAAAGCCCCAGTAACAGTTGTATGTCCTAGTTGGAGGTCCTTCTAGTTCTTCTATGTGGGACGCCACCTCAGCATGGCTTGATGAGCAGTGTGTAGGTCCGTGCCCAGAATCAAAACTGGCAAACCCGGGCTGCCAAAGCGGGGCATGGCAACTTAAGCACTACATCACTGAGCTGGCCCCCATAGTCCATCTTATACTAAGCCTTACACATATGTGGGAGTTGTTTCATGTTCTCCAATATTATACAGTTCGTTTATTAAAACATATTGCTCAAATACCACAATTATTACCCTAATTCTACCCAATTTAAATTAGTCTACTTTTGATAGACTTCATTTACATTGGGCAAATATAAAATTATTGCCACATTTTCAGATAAACTCTCAGGCATTATTTCAGGCAGTTCATTAGTGCTCAATACATGAAGTGGTATCTCTTTGCTTCTGAGGAAGATTCATATCACTTTGCTGTTTCTGTGCTTGCACTTTTTATTGTATATTTTAAGAATACTAGTAGTAAGTTGCAAGCCAAGTTAATTAATCAAGCTTTGTACAGTAAAATACAAGGTCATATTTTTGGATGTTTACTAGTTACAAAAATATGCTAATGGTACATAATTGCATTTCACCTTATGGCATACTTCAGGCTCTTAAACGAGGAAATATCACCCTCCATAATCCATAGGGGCCGTTTCTTCTTAAAAGGAAATTTGATACACAAGTTTTTCTTCCGAAAAGATTTCATCAGAAAATATAGTATACTGAGATGGGCGAAATACAGCTTTTCGCTCTCTCTCTATACATCATTAATGTCAGCTGTTTAAAAATGGATGTCTCTGAGCCAGTTTGCAGTGTGTTTTATGGCTGCAAAAGTGTTTAGTGTGGATATAAGTCAGAATATGATTTGTTCCTGACACCAGATGCTGCCTGTGACGTTTTGCGGGGAGAGAATAATGAAGGGAAGCTGCTGCATAGATTCTGTTCATTAGGCTTTTCATTTAAATCAGGTCACAGTTTTAGGGACATTTTGACAAGGCAGTGCCACTTCTGTACTGATCCAAAGACTATTGTGTTTGATGGACAGTGAGTACTCCACCCCAGCATCATCGGAGCTGAAGACTTCAGTTTACGGTTTGCTAATGCAGCATTTGTTTGTATGTTAGAATGAGAGAAGGGTGGAAGAGTTCACTGAGTAATTTGCTTTTGGAGATTAATTCAATACAGGGAGAACACTCAACGTTTTCCCGTCACTTGTCAACTCGTCTATTAACAAGAAGGGAGAATTGATACATTTGAAAGGGAATATGTTCAACTTCAGTTTGAAGACTTCTGTTTAAATAACTGCCAAAAGATCAGGAGGTTTCTGATTTGAAGGCCAGTGTAATATGATGAAAGGGGAAGAGTTGAGATCAACTACAAAACCTTGTGGGGATTAAGGATAACAATAGCTCTTTGCTAGAAATTTGCATACAGCTAAAAAGGAGTTACTTCTTTCGAACATATTGCAGTCAAATTCAGACCCTCAGCTCAACACTTTAAGATTTACCTGCTTTATGAGGGCATTCAGTTCTGATTATCTGGAAGTACTGACCATTCCCCACAGCTCATCCTTCCCCAGTAGGAAAATCCAACTATCCTAATCAGCCTGAGACTCATTTTCTCCACTCAGCTGTAAGATTACACTGTCATCTTTCATTGGCTCTATCTAAATAGCTTCCCCAAATGTATTTATTATAGGTGCATATCTATGTGTCCTCTATTTTTTCCATTTATTTCTGCTATCGTTTTCCATTAAATTATTCAATGCTGTCACAAATCTATTCTCTTTCTTAGATCCTCTACTGGTAAACTTGATTCAAGAAAGTACGAGCCACAAAAATTATATCAAATTAATAATGTATATAAATATTAGAGCTAAAATTATAAAACACTTAGAAGAAAATACAGGAGTAAATGTTTGTTACTTTGTGTGAGGCAATCATTTCTTAGATATGACACCAAAAGCACAAATGACAGGAGGAAAAAATAGATAAATTGGATTTTATCAAAATTAAAGACTTTTGTGTTGCAATTGATACCAATAAAAAAGGGCAAAAGAAACCCACAGAATGGAAGAAAATATTTTCAAATCATATATCTGATGAGGAATTTGTACTCAGAATATGTAAATGACTCTTATAATTCAGAAATAATAAGACAAATGATCCATTTAATAAATGAGCTATGCAACTAAATAGCCATTTCTCCAAGGATATACAAATGGCCACTAAGTACACGAAAACATGTTTAGCACAATTAATCATTAGGAAAATGCAAATCAAGACCACAATGATATCCAAGTCTACATCCACTAGAATGGCTATAATAAAAGAGACAGAGGGGCCAGCCTGGTGGCACAGCGGTTAAGTGTACACATTCCGTTTTGGTGGCTTGGGGTTCCCCGGTTCGGATCCCACGTGCGGACATGGCACTTCTTGTCAAGCCATGCTGTGGTAGGCATCCCACATAAAAAGTAGAGGAAAATGGGCATAGAGGTTAGCTCAGGGCCAGTCTTCCTCAGCAAAAAGAGGAGAATTGGCAGTAGATGTTAGCCCAGGGCTAATCTTCCTCAAAAGAAAAAAAGAGACAGAGAGTAATAAGATGTTGGCAAAAATGTGGAGAAATTGAAGCCTTCATACATTGCTGATAAGAATGTAAAAGGTACAGTACTTTGGAAAACAGTCCTACAGTTGCTCAAAATGTTAAACAGAGTTACGATATGACCGAGTGATTACATTCGTATGTATATACATGAGAAATAACATGTTCACACACACACGCACACACACACACACAACATGTACATGCTTGCTCGTAGCCATGTTATTCCTAATACCCCCAAACTGAAAACAACCCAGTTTTCTGTCAACTAATGAATGCATAAGGAAAATATGATATAGCTATACAATGGAATATTGCCCAAGAATTAAAAGGAATGAAGCATGAATACATGCAAAAACACAGTTAAAACTTGAAAGTATTATTCTACATGAAAAAAACAGTTACAAAAGACCATATGTTGTTTAATTCCATTTATATGTAATGTCCAAAAGAGACCAAATTATAGAGACAGACACCAAATTAGTGGTTATCCAGCCTTGATGTGAAGAAACGTGGTTGGATGGGGAGTGACTGTTAATGGGTACAGGATTTCTTTGAGGAGTGATAAATATGTTATAAAATTAAATTGTGGTGATGGTTGCACAACTCAGAGAATATACTAAAAACCATTGAATTATATACTTTAAATGAATGAGTTTTGTGGCATGTGAATTATATTTCAATAATACTGTTTTTAAAAGGGTGTTAGCAACCAAAGAGAGTATTGACTTTGCTGCTTAAAAATAACTGGAAGTGGATGGCTCAATCTACATCATTTGGTTGCAATCCGTTGTTGGGTCACAACATCAATTTAGTTGATAAGTCTACTAGCATCTTTTTTAAACATGAAAGAAGAGAATAAATTAGAATGGAATGGAACAGAGTAGAATAGAATGGAATGGAATAGAATAGAACAGAGTAGAAGAGAACAGGGTAGAATTAGAAAGGAAAAGAAGGAGAGAAAGGATGAAGAGAAATGAAGTGGAAAGGAAACAAAAAATAGTATAGATTAGTGGGCTTAAGTACAATAAGTTGTATTTTTCTCTGGTTGGGGATCAGAAAAGTGTGAAAAACGCTGATCTCTATATTCAGTATTAATCTTCTGCCACTTCCCCTCCCAGTCTAGGCAAATAGATGAGAATATTGGGCAAATAGATGAAACTATTTCATCTTCACAGAAAATAACAAACTGAGTTTGAACGACCACTTACCCTTTACATTCACTCTTTGTCCTCAGTAAAGAGGATTCCAATTTTCTGAAATGCTAGAGGATTTTGAGAGACAGAGCACTATACAGGACTATTGTTTACGGAAAAAAAATTTGGATTTTAACCAATGTTTACATGAATGACAACAGTGGCTTAGACTATCCCACTTTGGCAGGAGCCTTACTTGTACTTATTTTTGTTTATCTGTTGTTTGTTTGGCTTTGGTCTTCCTTAAAGTGCGATATCTTTTTAACCAAAATGACAAAGGTTCAAATTTACCTATAACATTATTACATACTGCACAGTACATGTGCAATTGTTTAAACAGCAGTCTGCTATAACTGAGGGATATTTTATTCTTATATGGAAGTTTCTTCTATCAAAAGAAGCAGCATAAAGTGATGATCTATGCCCCAGTATTCCAGGGAGCATACAGCCAGCAAAAGACACAAAAATTAAATCAATAAGGCTGCTCAAGTTAGAGACAGATGTATCCAGAATTGCAGCCCTATGTAGTTTTTCTCATTAATTCACAAAGCAGACAGCATTTTACAGAGTATATTTAAGGGAAAAGAAAAATATTACCCACAGATCTGTTAATGACGAGGTCTTACATAAGATTTGACTTTGAACAAGGGCAAAGCTAAAGGCTCTCTGGGATGGGTTGTACAAAGTCTCAAGCACAACCTGGAGACTTCATTAGCTACAGACGGTGTCAAGGAGGAGTCAGCCTGGACACGTATCAGGAACCTAAGAGCCACGAGATGAAACTAATCAGGCAAGACGCTCACAGAATGGGGCTCACCTCTATCACCCCAAACCATCATTCTTTCATAAGAAAGAGTACCTTAATATCACAATCAAAAGCAGATCTACGGTTCCTTTTGTGTTCATCTCAGCTTACTAACTTTATTTTAAGAAAACAGTCAAGTTTAGACCAACAAAAGCTCTCTTACTCTTTTTTTTTTCTCTGCATTAGAATGCCCTAAGCTGAAAAACAAAAATTCCAGCCTAGTAATGTTATATAGGGATCCCTGGGCCACATGACTTTTCAGACTGTCACTGTGAATACAAAATCAAAAGTCAAGTAATTTGCCTATCTTTTAAAAGGCTCTCTTCATAAGGCTTTATTTTTCCTTAGATGGTCTACTAAAAATTGCAGTCCCTTGAGATAAAGAACATTCTCCAGGCTTTCCAGGTGGCCAGTCTATATTGTGTTATTCCTCCCAAGGTCAGAACAGAGCAACCTCTACCATCAACAAAAATCTTAGTTGTGACACACTAAAACTAAATCTTTTCGCTCGACAGCTTGATGCTTTCCATTAGCCTGTCTCTGTTGTTTTATGTAGCTTCTGAGGTGATGGATGAAGGTGTATGATCAGATGATCCGAGTTCAAATTCTAACTTTTCTATTCATCACTAATATCACCTCAGTCAAGTCACTTAAATTCTATGTTCCCTCTTCTGCATAAAGAGAATAATACCACCTAGTAGGCTTCGTAGAGTCAACACAGAGTATTAAAATACAATAATTTAGGTAAACCTTAATACTTAATGAACTTCAATTGAATTTATTACAGTAGATTTCATTGTCTCTGTCTTTGTATCTTCCTGATTTTTCCTTGTCACCTTTTCCCTTTGGGATCTTATTGTGATCTTTCAACCACTGGCAGAAAACTAGTCTTGTTTTTCTCTCTCATACAACAGAGAATGTACAGAAATTGAATTAAAACCAAACACAAAATCAGCTCTTGGTGCTAAAATATACAGAAGGAGAAGAAAAGTGAGTAAATTGCTGCTCAAAAATTCCATCTCTTGTATGAGTCTAAGTTAGAGTTTCTGAACTTTGACATGCTATTGACATTTCAGGTTGGATGATTTGTTGTTGTGGGGAGTATCCTGTATAACAGTGAATGTTTAGCAGCATTCCTGGCCTCTATCCACTAGATGCAAATAGCACCTCCTCTCCCTCCATATGGCAACCAGCTTACTCATTGCCCCAGTTTACAGCCTTGACAGGGTCTCCAGATTGCAGGGCAAGGAGGAGATCCCAGGCAGAGTCCGCTGGAATTCATGAGTTGAGGAGATGGAGGTGAGACTCCAGGGAGATCAAGGCATCTAGAGTTTGCGGAATAGAATACCTGAGAAGAGAGACCTGCATAGAACAAGAAAATACACAACAACCTTAGAGTTAATCAAGTCAGTGAGCTCAAGATTAGAGTTCTGAGGAAAAGCCACAGAGTTAACCAAGCTGATAGAAGAAGAGAGTGAGCAGAGTGAAACCACAGCCACTTGAGAGCATATCAGAGATGTAGGTAAAAAACCCATTAAAGAAAGGTCCAGAAGTTTATAAAAATGGGAAAGTAGGGTATGGCAAGGAAGCCAGCATTTATGCAAGTAGCTGGAGCAGGAGACTTGAGACACAAGCTGCACAGTACTCTGAAAATTAAACCACTATTTGAAACTCATAAAGAGTCAGATGGTCTTCCCACTGTTCTAGAAGTGAATTTGAGAGCCTACAGTGGAGCAAATTAATAAGCTGATTGTATGGCAAGCATCTGAAGAATATGGTAGATCTTCACACTTAGCCAATCACTGATATATAGAATTAGTGGATGATTGAGATACATGGTGTTTCTATATTGGGCATAATGGAGTGATAAGTATTAAAGGGGTCAAGCCAGCTCTTAGATCTTTCTCTTATTAGCATGCTTGAAACTCAATCTTTTTTGTGAATCTCTGGAATGCTTTCTTTTTGTAGACCTGGCATTTTAGTTTACTGCCCTTTTTGGTTATGTAGCTATTCTTGTCAATATGTCTTGCTTTCTCAACTAAATTCTATGTCCCTTAAAGTCAAGAATTTCATCTTCTTTGTATTTCCCATGCTGCCTTGATAAACACTAAATATTTAGAAGATGCTTTGCTAACCTGTCTAGAATGAATAATGAATATTACTACTCCCCAAGTGTGACCATCTGTTTTAGAAAATGACATGAGAGAATTGAGGGATTTGGGAATACATCTGAAGGCATTGTGGGTGTGGGGGGGGTCATTGTTATGGCACTAGAAATGATATTAGGTTGGTCGCCAGGGTTTAATTTATTATGTAAATCTTAATGAATATAAAATGATATTAGATTAAACAATGAATTTCAATGAGGAGATTTAATGAGAAGTTTCCATCTGCATATTTCATTTGGGCCACTGTTTCCCAAACTCTCTATTAGGATACTGGAATGTGCTAGAAGATAGATGAACTATAACATCCTGGACTTTCCCAAGCAACTTAGCCTTTTTTTTTTTTTTTAACTTAGCTTTTTTAAGATGACAGAAAAGAACCAGTGAGAGTCAGTCACACACACAAAAAAAGGGTAGAAGATGCTGGTGGAGGGGAGCAAGGAGCGTGTGCTTGCACGTGTGTGTGCAGACATGTGAAGTCCTTCATGATTTCAGATATGTTTAGGAACTAAATATATTCCTCTAGTAATTCACCAAGAAGTTTCCAAGAAGAAAGCATATAAATTCTCTTAGGCAAACACAAAAACATGTACTCAAGCCTACCTTATGTAACTTGTTTTATAATTGGACAAGATATATGTTGCAAATTCTTGGGGGGAAAAATTGACTTTAGGCTAGGAATTTTAAGATTTCATGGGAATAGAGAATGAAAGTGATATGAAGGTCAAACAGGGTCATTCTCACTAGATCAAAGTTTCAATTTAGTCATTGCTCATTGACAAACCAGGCGAAACCAATTATAACTATAAAGTTGGTCCAACAATTCAATTGAAGATGTTTCATTGAGTAAAACTATTTTTAAAAAATAACAAAAAAAATCTCACAACTTGGCGTATAATTTAGCTCTTCTTTCTCTCTTTAAAATGTTGCTTCTCTTATTAAATGTGTTAAAAAGGAATTTAAAATATATGAAGAATATATAGAATTTTGAAAATTTTTACAATGTAGTAGAAAATGTTGAATTATCAAATGGTGCATTTGTTAGGATTATAATGATATGAAATTTTATAGGCAATTGAACAAAATATTGATGGGAAAACTTTAAAATACTTGTGCTAGGTTGGTGGAGTTTATAGGTGACAAAATGTGCTAATGAGGTTAAGCTAAAGTTTGCCTTTTTTAAAAGTACAAGCAAATGTTAAAAAAAAAAAATAGATCACCACCTTTTCTACCCAGAGACCATTATAGTTTTAATAGAATTCCAAAGACTAAGACATTAATCAAAGAAAATGTCCATCACACTTCTTTGGTGCCTTTGCTTCATCTTTTTATTTGCTTATATCAGAGGCAAAAGATCCACTTCAAATTGTGCCATGCCCTTTGATAAATACATTTAAATGGGAACATTTAACTCATAACTCTTGATCTTTTTCACCAAAGGAAGTAGCTGATAATAAAAAATGATCCATTTTTCATAGTGCAAGCTCTATCAATTTGAGCTTGTTGATGCATTTAAGTGCAATGACATTAATTACACTGGCAAAAGCTCCAAAAGTGCACTTTCTTTTATAGCAAAATGCCTTTTAAATGAAACATTTTCAAACCTAGCAAAAAAAACTGTATGCGGGGAGGATAAGCTTCATTATTACTTATGAGTATTATAAATATTAAACCCCTTTATGTCATAAATTGTAGATCCTTAAAAATGAATTACCGGCTTCAAGCTAAATACTAAAATAATTTTACTTCATAGAAATATAGCTCAAAGCAACGTGTATGTAATTATAACTTCTGGTATATTATTAGAGTTAAATTTTGATTTGTGGAATTTCCAAAAAATATCTTTATATATTTTGACAACTAGATTTAAAATTTCCCCATTTTCTTAAAAAAAACTGGTTGCATATTTCATCACAGTGGCTGTGATTTGGGAGGCAGTAATTTCTGATTTTTGGTAAAGAAAGTCCTGTCAAAGGGTGAGTGGGAAGCCTATCGTGAACTATAAACTTATGAAACTGCTACCTCATATAATGAGGACAGTTTTATTTCAGAGAGTAAATAGGCCTAATATATTTATACCCTTCTTCTTCATCCTACTCCAACTCTATAAAGTGGAAGGTCAATTAGGCTTCTACCTGCTTTTAAAAAGAGGGAAAAAGAAAGGTTCCCAAAAATGGTGTTGAATGTATGAGAGAGCTCACGTTTGGAATTTACCTACAGGAACGCATGTCCTCCTTCTCCCCACACTATCGAGCATGTCATTCTACTCTACTTCACAAACCGGTTAAGGGGTTGTCATGCACTCAGAGCCCAAGCTACCTCTGTAGCAGGGAGGTTTTGACATCAGCTCTGCAGAGAGCTAAACCTCAGTTCTTTTTGGAGCTCTGGCGTTTACAAGCGACGTGTACTAGACCTATTTGCTTAAACTCTCTTAGATTTGGGATCTTCTCTCATAAAATGAGGATAATAATATCTACTGCTTAAGGCTGTTCTAAGGATTAAGAAATAATCCTTAAGTAGGTAATCAATCACATTTATTTGAACTCTTGTCTCTTCTTCATCCCTAATAACCAAACAGCAAACAAATCAGTTATGTTCTAACTTAGACATGTCTCTCATATCTACAACTTCCTTTTATTGCCAACTGTCTCATCTTCCAGCTCTTCCTCATTCCATTCATCTTCTGTGATATTATCAGTGCTGTCTCTCTCTCTCAACATCTATCTGATCATGCCACACCTATGCTTAATGATATTTTGCTAATTCTCTGTTATTTACATTCTAAAAGTCAAACATTGCATACCAATCAGAGTTGGTCCCTCTCTGGACTCATCCTATGTCTTGGGTCTTATTGCAGCCACAACATACTCAGTGTTCAACAAACACTCACATATTTCAGCTACACAAATTCCTCTACCTAAAGTACCATTCCCCAATGTATCATTCTTTGTGTCCCACATCAAAGTCATCCCTGTTGAAGCCTTCCTCATTTGTGCTTCTATAGTACACATTCCAGCACGAGATTTTTCATGATATATTGTGAACTTATAAAACATTTCCACAAAGTTACGAGCTACTTGAAGTCCAACAATCCCTCACTCTATATAGTAAATAGAAAATATCAGCACATAGAAGGTTTTAGATAAACAAATAAAAATAGCTATAGAAATACTTGATAAAAGAAGAAAAAGCTTTTGGGGATTTGATTGCACTGAAATATTTGTAGGTTATATAATATTTTCAAGGAGCTAATACATAAAAACTACAACCAAAATGTAAAATTTCACAAGATCATATATTAGTATCATTTAAGGAAACACATCCTATGTCTTGATGCTTTCGAATCCCCATTCAGACTTACTACTGGGAGATGTTCTAGGAAGGATGCTTTCACCTTGAACAATGTGGACATAAAAAAGGAATGCTTTAAATTTCAACAGGCAGTGGAGCTTTCAGCTGAATTGATAAGCTGCATAAATATATATTTTTTTCATTTAATTTATAGGAGGAAACAGTTAAAATCAAGAATTTGGGAAATTATGAACTAAAAATATTGGGAAAAATAAAAGTATAAGTGATGTTAAGAAAAAAATCAAACATGTCAGTTCTCACAATAATTGTGAATGGGTTAGTACTGCTCTTAAAGTCCAGTTGCATTTCAGTACTGGATGAGCAGCAAAGAAGTATCAATGTATCAAGCAAATACACATAAGTTAAAGTAGCAATTTAGGACAAAACTGTTAGACTGACGAAAAATAAATTATTTCTTGATCATGAAAGCAACAATTAAAACCAAATATATTTATGTAATAACAAGCAGTAAAATGCATACAACAAAATTTTTAGAAATACAAAGAAACTCTGAGAAAGCCAGAATCAATCACAATGAGTGATATTAATATAGTCCTCTGAAATTTGAGATTAAGAAGATATAAAATGAATTAACATGAAAGCTATTTGAATGACATAACATATGCTACTTGTTTTTTGTTTGTTTGTTTTTTGGGTGAGGAAGATTGGTCCTCTGCTAACATCTGTTGCTGATCTTCCTCTTTTTTCCTGAAGAAGATTGGCTCTGAGCTAACATCTGTGCCAACCTATTTTTTTATGTAAGATGCCACCACAGTCCGACTTGATCAGCAATGTGTAGGTCCGCACCAGGATCCAAACCCACGAAACCCTGGCCGCTGAAGCAGAGCATGTGAATTTAACCACTATGTCACTGGGCCAACCCCTCTACATGTTTTTTATTAGCAAGAAATTTTTAAAAATAATTTTATGCTTGCACATGAAGAGAATGTAAATAATTTCTAAATAGTAAAGGTGCTTTTGGCTGCATTTTCTGGCCAAATTTAATAAACTACAAATTAGCAATAAAAAGATAAATTACAACAGAGACATAAAAATAAAATTTTAACCATTTTTTAAATACTTAAAACACTTGTTAAATATTAGATAAAAATATAAACTGAAATTACCTGTAATGAAGAAAATAATGGAAATTATTAAACTCAAAGACATAGGAATTTTTTTTTTTTTTTTAAAGATTTTATTTTTTCCTTTTTCTCCCCAAAGCCCCCCAGTACATAGTTGTATATTCTTCGTTGTGGGTCCTTCTAGTTGTGGCACGTGGGACGCTGCCTCAGCGTGGTCTGATGAGCAGTGCCATGTCCACGCCCAGGATTCGAACCAACGAAACACTGGACCGCCTGCAGCGGAGCGCGCGAACTTAACCACTCGGCTACGGGGCCAGCCCCTAAAGACATAGGAATTTTATTGGAGTTAACCATTGTGCTTTTTAATGCAATTGTCTATATTTTGTTATCTGAGATTCTGAAGCAGAAGTTCTTAACTGAGTCCCAGGCATCTCTCTTGGAACAACATCCAGGTTGTTCAAGGAATATACATTGAGAAGGATCATTCACTGACAATCAGCTAATCTATGCACAGAGGATAGATTTTATTTAAAAAAAAAAGAATTCTTTTTGACAAAAAAGAATTTTTTGCACTCTCGTTAATGCCTTTGAAGAAAGACACACAAAATGAAATCAAAGAGAACATACAAAAGAAAAAAGTAAAAATCAAAGCAAAAATTAAAAGAACAGAAAATAAAAAGCATCAAAATTAATAAATATAATAAATTCCAACGCTTCTAAAGGATTAATAAAACAGGCACGACTGACAAATTTGTCTAAGTGAAACACCCAAATGACTACATGATGGCATTCAGAGTGAAGGACAAAGAATGAGTTTAAATAATAATAAAAAAGATGTTTGATACAATTTCATAATGATTAACTTGAAAACTTAGCTAAATTTTAAAATATATATTATTGTAGTTTACTCAAGAAGCTAAACTGACCACCACAGAATACACAGAAAATCCCCAAAAATCAATCCATATATTAGGAGTCAAATAGTCTCATAGGCGAGTTCTTCCTTTACTTTCTATGTTATCTAACTATTCAGGAGCACTAAAAAAATAAGAAAAGTTTCCCGATTTATTAAATGAATTGGTATATTAATTATATTTAAAATAATTTATTATAAGATCTTATTAATTTCATTTATATTAAAAACTATAAAGTAACAGATTACTTAATATCTATAGAGTGCTTGCTATACACTCTGCTCTTTATTTGGATCATTTGATTTAATTCTTATTAAAAAAACTTACAGATAGCATTTTTATGCCCATATTAGAAACAGGAAAGCTGAAATTGAAAAGGTTAAATGTCTTCCTCAGAGTATATATAAGAGGAACGTTAAAAGTAAATACATGCAACCTGATTACAGAACCCATGTTCCTGCTCTCTACGCTATGTAGCCTTTAAGTGAAAAGGTATGACAGTGTACCACAAGAAGAAAAGAGGAGGAAGAAGGAATGAGAGAAGAGAGGAGAATCGAGAAAGGGAGGAGAGGAAGAAGAAAGAAAAAGAAAAGGAAGAGAAGAGAAATCACACTTAGTCTTACTTAAAAATATACTTTATGACTCAGAGGAAAGCAAAAACATTATTATTATTATTATTATCATTACTATTATTTTATTTTACTTGCCTTCCTATGAAAAGATCTTTTGATAGCTCTTAAGTTTATTTCTGCATATTGTTTTTGAGAGAGGAAAGAAAGGTAAATTTGAGTGGAATCAGATTGTCAAAGTTATTTTGACCACCTAGAAAATTTCTGGAATTCCCAGCAGCCCCAAGAATAAGCAGTGCAACACAAAGGACAAGTATCCTGGTGATGGTTTCTTCCTAGAAGACAATGAGACACTTTCTACAGGAGTGAAAACTGTTTGGAGAAGAGAAAAATACTTCCTGTGAGAAAAGGCTAGACCTCTCCCATATGCTGAAAATGTCTCATTGTTCTTAGAGTTAAATTCTCTGTAATAAGATGCGTCTCAAGAGACAGCATATAAGACCAGCATATAAGCTTGAACATGTCTGGTATTACGTCAGTGCTCAGGTGTTCGAAACCTACATGCAGAAGGAAATTGATCCAAGGAAAATAAATAGATCAAGATAACTTACCAGCAACATCAGAACACTATCAAGAGATGCTTCAGAATGGTCATGCTCCTGGTCAGCATTTCTTCCTATTTCAGGATTCGTTTTCTGACTGTGTACAATCACTCTTCTGCTTTGAGAGTACACACAATCTCAAGATAGGTCTTGAAACCCAGTTTACTGGCTTCAAAATTGCCTGTATTTATGATATTTATGACCTACTATTGGAGTCCAGTCTCATTACTGCCTGTGCTCACACTTGTCAGAATCAGATTACCAGAACAAAAATGGTTTTATAAAGAAGGAAGGGCAGGCAGGATGGAGGACCAGGACAAGAAGTTTTAGCCACTTCAAGAGAGCTCATCTGGGAAAGAAGTTATCACCAAAGCCATAGCGAAGTGAATAGAGCTTGCAACTGCAAGATAAGCTCAAAGAAATGTGACTTGGAATTTTTCCTTTTAATAGTCCATTTCTATTTTTTTTTTCTTTACAATGTTTATTTTTTTTTCTTTAAGTTGCATGTTTCCAACAAAGTTGCACACTTTGTACAATTTTAAGAAAGTCATGTTCTGGGGCTGGCGCAGTTACATAATGACTAAGTTCGCATGCTCCATGTTGGCAGCCTGGGGTTCGTGGGTTTGGATCTCAGGTGAAGATCTATACACCACTCATCAAGCCATGCTGTGGTGGTGTCCCACATACAAAATAGAGGAGGATTGGCACAGATGTTAACTCAGGGCCACTCTTCCTCACCAAAAAAAAAAAATCCCCCTTAAAAAAATAGTCATGTTCTGTCAAAATTCATCCCTTAGTCTATTTCATTTTATAACTCCTGTGGTTAAAAAATATATATATTTTAAATATATTTATATTTACATTTATTATAAATAATATATTTATTCATAAATATATATTATATTTAAATAAATTTACATTTATGTAAAAACAATACATCATGCATTTAATGTGTAAATATATTTACATATATGATTCTCAGAATTTGCAACTTTTTCATTTAAATTGCAGATTTACAGAAATTTTGCTATTAATGTGAAAAGATTTTCTGTTGTACATGTACATTATGAAAGAAAATATTTCTTTTAAATTTTAGTCACATATAGAATCTAAATTTGTAACAGATGTTTCTATACTTCTATTAGAAATGCAAAAATGTGACCAAATACATTCAATTCCAGCAATTCAAGGGTGGGTTAATATTAGAAAGAAAATAAACACGTCATCAGAAGAATACTCTATGGAAAGAGGGTAACATTGTTAATAAACAATGTTGAGAAAACTGTATATCCACATGCAGAAAAATGAAATTGGATCCCTGTTTTACTACACTCAGAAAAATGAACTTCAAATGGACTAAACACATAAGCTTAAGATCGAAAATCACAAAACTCCTAGAAGAATACATAGGGAAAAAGCTCCTTGACATTGGTATGTGACACCAAAAGCACAAGCAAAAAGAGCAAAAATAAATAAGTAGGACTACATCAAACTAAAAAGTTTCTAAACAGCAAAACAAACAATTAACAAAATGAAAAGGCAACCTATGGAATGGGAGAAAATATTTGCAAAACATATGTTTGATAGGGGGTTAATATCCAAAATATATAAAAGTCTCATACAACCGAATAGCAAAAACAACTAAACAACCTAATTAAAAAATCAGCAGAGGAAGTGAATAGACAGTTTTCCAAAGAAGACACAAATGGCCAACAGGTACATGAATAGACGCTTGACAGTGAATAGATGCTGACATCAGTAATCATCAGGGAAATGCAAATCAAAACCATGGTGAAACATCACCTCACACTTGTTAGAATGGTTATCATCAAAATGACAAGAGATAAGTTTAGGGTGTGGAGAAAAGGAACCCTAGTACACTGTTGGTGGGAATGTAAGTTGAATGCAGCCGCTATGGGAAACAGTATGGAGGTTCCTCAAAAAGTTAAAAATAGAACTACCATATGACCCAGCAATCCCATATCTTGGGATTTATCCAATAGAAATGAAATCAGTATTTCAAAGAGATATCTGCACCCCAGTGTTTACAGCAGCATTATTCACAATAGGCAAGACCTGGGAAAACCTAAGGATCCATTGATGGATGAATGGATAAAGAAAATGTGGTATGTTTATACAATGAAATATTATTCGACATAAGAAAAAAGGAAATCCTGCCATTTGTGACAACACGGATGGGACTTGAGGACATTTTCTAAGTGAAAAAAGCAGACAGAGAAAGAAAAATACTGTATGATCTCACTTATATGTGGAAACTAATAAAGCTAAACTCAGAGAAACGGAGAGTTGCATGATGATTACCAGGGGCTGGAGGGTGGACGAAATGAGGAAATATTGGCCAAAGGGTACAGACTTCCAGTTATAAGATTGATAAGTTCTGGGGATCTAATGTACAGCAAATGAATTATAGCTAATAATACTGTAGTACATATTTGAAAGTTGCTAAGAGAGTAAATCTGAAATGTTCTCACCACAAAAAAGAAGTGGTAATTATGTGGCATGATGGAGGTGTTATCTAATGCTATGGTGATAATCATTTTGCAATGTATAAATGTATCAAATCAACACCTTGCTGACCTTAAAGTTACACAATGTCATATGTCAATTATACCTCAATAAATCTGGGGAAAAACAGAAAACAAATAAATATTCATCATCATGTTAGCAAATAAAATGAAGTAGCTATGAGTGTACAATAGACATTAAAAAAAGCATTTGACAAAATAAAGCAAATATTTTTAATCAAATTGCCAAGAAATATTAGAATAAATAGAAAATTATAGAACATTATGAAACATACTTATCTGCAATCAATACCAAATATCATTTTGCTGTCCAAACCTAAAGACTTCTCCATTAAGTTAAGAACAAGACAGTGGCGTCTACTTCAGCAATATTAGAGCTTCTACCAGGTCTAGACAAATAGATAAATATAAACAGAACCACACATATATAATCATTTAATACATGATAAAGGTGACTCAATAATCAGCCTGGAAGGGATAGGTTTTGCAAGAAAGAGTGTTGATACAACTGATTATTTGTTAATCAATTGTATATTAATTTGTGTTGTGTGTGTGTGTATAGTTAGAGCATCTTCATAGACTCGAACAGGAATTCCAAATGGATTTAATATGTAAATATTAAAAAATAAAAGAGATATTAATCAGAAGAAAATGCATGGTTTTAAATATCCTTACAATGAGGACAACAAACCTGAGCAAGACCCCAAATCAAGGAGATTTTTTAAAAATGGCTAAATGTTTTTAATACTCCATATACAAAAATTATCTACCCACAAAATTCACAAACTTTAGGCAGGGATAAAATATTTGAAACACTTTTTGACAGAAAATCTCCTTGAACCATAGCTATGTAGGGCCTGATATATCAATAAGGAAATGACAGGCATCACTTAGAAAAGATCCAAAGGCCATGGATAGAAATTTTATAGGCAAAAAATTTCAAATGACCAATAGCCACATGAAACTCACCAGTTGTTAAATAAATACAACATTTTAGGAATACAATTTTTTACTGCTCAGGTTTTCACAAAAAGAAAAGACGATGCCCGGTGTAGTGACAGTCGGGAAAATGGTCTCACCCTTCTACAATATCACACAGACTGTAAACTGATGTAAACTTTTTGGAGGTTGACCTGGCGGTGTCCTCTAAGCACACACTCTCTGCCCATAATCCAAAATAAAGGAGGTATAAACGTGAAGTTCAAATAGTATTGCAGAAATAAGTAGATTTGTCCACTGGAGAAATAGAAGCTTGTACCAAAAACAAGCACAACTGCAAAGAATCTGAAATCACACGTAGATCAACCTAACACCAACAGAAAAATAAAACTATCAATCTTTTATATATTTTGGTTCAAGAACACATAGTATGGTTTTCACACCTTGAGGGAAAAAAGGTATATCATTAGCTTTATCACCAGTGAAGGACTGCATAGGAGCCAAACAAGGGAACCCGGGTCGCCACACTACAAGGATGTAATAATATAAAGGGGATATACTGTTAAGTTTACAAATGGAAGGGACAACAATTTGGGACTACCCTACGGGGAGACATTGATAAGAAATAAGGATAGAATCAGAAAAAGCAACAATAATAGCAAAAACAAAAACAGAGGTTCTTAGTTTGATACAAACCTTTACATATGTGCTTAAGAACGTCTGGATTATTACAGACCAATAACTCCCCCCCTCTCGTTGTTCAATATAAATTAATCCATGATAGTAGATTCCCATTGCTTTGTTTGTTCTCCCTACAGGTATCATTGCCAGGATTTATAGGGATCTGGGAGGCAGGAGCGGTTTCTCAGCCTCGAGGCTTGGGAGATGCATTGAGATAACTTAGCTGCCTACCAAGAACGGCAATATGCCCGGAGAGTTGACAGCCGGGTCTTCAGATAGTGAGGTAGCTGGAGACGTGCAGTAATGTTATGAAGGAAAATATTTCTACTTTATCATATAGAATTTATTTTAAAAGAAGGTTTTTTTGTTAATTTTTACTTTCTTGTTTTGGACTTTTGGATTTTAAAAGATCAATCAGGATGCATTATAGATCAGAAAAAGAAAAAACAACTGCTGTATTTTTACAGTAAAACATGAGAGCTCAGATGCATTTAATGCTTTCCACATGCTCTTCAAGCCACTCCCCCAGACCCATTTGGAGCAAGCTGTACCCCTATATCTTTCTGCTCCTTGGAGTATTTTGGTGGACAGGGGTAAAAACATCAACTTAGATGGCGGCTCACAATATGGGAAACGTTGCAGGGCGTGACATATGTTGATCATTACCTTCTCAATTAGAGAGCTCTGACGTGCTCCATAGATTCCGTGTCACCCCCACATGCTTTATTCGTCTTTCTTGCAACATCACGTTTGTCAGCATTCACCTTTTCCTTCAGGAACACAGTGACTTTACTTTCACCTGTATTAATTCTGAAGACCTCTGACTCCCCCTACTCAATGTAAATTGCCTCTCCACTTTCCCTCTAGCGCGAGCTATTTATTTCCTTCAGACCCATCTCCTCATGCAAACATTTAACTAATTCTCACTGCTACAGCTTTCTTGTTATGATGATCTGCGGCTCAACTCTATTCTCTTCCCGTCTCACCCAGTGAGTCTGATCTGTCCTTGAAAGTCCAATCCAAATCACCTCTCTGCTTCAGATGCCTCATCAACCGTGTCAGCTCAAAAATGACAACTTTATTTTGAAGCAATAATATCTCCAATTAGCACAAATTTAATCTTTATTTATTTTCACTTGTGTTATAATTCTTGTTTTGACTAAATTGACTAAGATACAGATACACACTGTGGTTATAACTTCTTTGCAATATACATCAGTCACTCCATATTACACTCAATTACTCTTCAGTGTTCCCCACGTAATGCTTACCAAAATCTTTGTTATTGAACAGTTGATTTGCTAGCCAAATATGTACTTTAAAAGCAACAATATTTACAGTGGGAATTTCACTCTGCTGGAGATGTTTTAACAATCTTTCTCTGTCTTGATCATCACTTCCATTTTTCACACTGATCAATGAAAAAAAACACATTGCTTAAGAGAAAACAATGACCACTGACTTCAAACAACAGATGTTATCCATGCACAGGTGGCTGAATCTCTCATGGGATGGCTGATTGGATTTGAGACTTTCCACCTCGTGGTAATCAGTCTGGATTTGGCCCATGGTTGACAGGTCACCCTACAGCTGTTAGACGGATGCCAGGTGTGATAAGCTCTCATTACTAGCATGGTGGGCAGGTGTTTACATCACAGCGAGTGCCCTTGTGGCCACTTACAGGGGCAGCAGAGGGCCTGCTTCCTGGAAGGTACCGCCACCTGTCAAGATAATGTGGGCTGCTATGCATAATGGCTGCAGAGTTCCCAAATTGTACCAGAAATGCTATAAAGGGGGCAGTGGCACCTCACTGTGACTTACTAAGATATGAAAAATGGCACATTTGGAAATAATCTGGTGTGTTTTGAAATACCAAAATCAACTCCACTTTAAGCCCATTATTCTCTGTAAATGAAATGGCTTTTTTAGGAGAGATTAATTTTGGATTTACATGTGCCATTTAATTTTCTTGGTTATATCTGCCTTGTAAAGGAGGGGCTCTGTTTTATGGAGTGTCATTTGGGAACATTCTGTAAACTTGAAACCACAAAGCAGGCAGAGCCAATGTGGTAAACTCCCTCATTAACTACTAAAACTCTGGGTAAAGCTTCTGCAAATCTTGTCTCTTGCCAGTAGAAACCACCTAATAAATGTTGGTTAAATTATGCATGAATACATTTTATTTCTTTTTTAAATAAGGGGATTGGACTTAATGCTTAATATATCTTTTTGCTCTCAAGTGTTGTTTACAGATGCTCAAAAGGGAGAAACCTCCTACAGTGTATAACCAAGAATATGCACAGTGATTCATGCTGCTTCTAAAATGAAGAGTTTCCCAAAGAAAGAAGATGGTGACGGGTTTTGTCTTCTGCCCCCAGAACACTTTTCTGCCACTGTCTCCTTTACAGTCCTCTAAATTTCCTGTGCCACCATGTAAAGCTTATGAGTATGGCTCTTTCTGTTGTAATTCTCTCCTTAACTAATGAAACTTAAATAAAGGTGGGGGCTACCCATAGAGTAAGTGATAGGATAAGTTGGGTAGGTTGATAGCAGATTGCGAAAGAGGACAATACGTATATAACAAGACATTCCCAGTTGGCTGGCAATTAACATCTATGCATCAAATATAAGGTCAAAGAAGCATTAAGTAACTATATTCTCTATAGAGAGCTTGCAGGGACACATTGATGAGTCCCTCACTGGTTGTTAAGAAGCTGCCTAATGAGTTGATTATCTCCAACCATCACTGCATCCTCTTGCCCCCACACCAGCACATACAATCTAACTGGGCATAGGGAGGAGAATCAACAAGAAATCATTGAATTTGTATACCTCCCACATCAGAAAGAGTGAGCCAGAGATGGGGAGACCCGATATCTCACTCTATGGCTGGATATTGGTGACTTGTGGACAGCCTCAGATTCTTCAAGGTTTTAATGTCAAAACAGTGCATAGTGAAAGAATCATTATGTGAATGTGATTATGTGTCTCCTGGAGTTGGGTTCACATACATAGAGTCTTATATCTGCTTCCCTCTTAGAGAGGACTAGGGAAGCTTGTTGGAAAAGGCCACATCAGTGAAGCAATAAGGGACCAATGTATCGTATGTCTGGGAAGAAGACATCAGCAACTGTCCACCGCACCCAAGACTCCTGTGCCTTTGAAGAGCACAGAAGAGAGGCCCAGCAGTTCGTTGACTCCACTCTCAGAAAATGTACTCAGGAGAGACACATGAGACTAGGGATTCCTTCGCATTACTGAAAGGTAACCCATTATGGGAGGTCACTTTGCCTGTTTTCTCATCTTAGTCTCCAGTGCCAGAGAAGCTAGAACTAGAAGATGGGAAGTACAGTCAAATTAATTCTTCTACCCATTTGACTGAGGCTACAGGTCAAGTATGAGCTGGGAGGAGAAGAAGAGATAATAACAAAATTTTAAGTAGTTCTGACTTGGTCATTTTAATAGCTGAGAATGACCAGAAAGCTACAGTACCTATCCAGAGCGTCATTAGAGATCCAGGAAGGAGAGATTCCGACAAATTTCTTTGAAGCCAGCAGTTATCGAAAAATAAAACTGCTGTATATTCATAGCCTGCTGAATTCCAATTGTTCAATAAACCAGCTGCACATGTATGCGTGTGGAGTAGAAAGCCAATAATGAGGGAAAAAGGAAAAAGGAGAAAAGGAAAAAAACCTTAGAATTAAGTATACGTCCATTAGAAAGAAACTCACTCCTCACAATATGGCATACGGACCAGCAGCATCGGCATCACCTGGAAACTTGTTAGAATTGCTGAATCTTGGAATGCTACACACACCTACAACACCGAAGCAGAGCTTTTCAAAATTTAGCATGCGTTTAAGAATCACGTGGAGGTTTGATAAAACAGATTCCTGGGTCCATCCCAGAGGTTTTGCATTAGTAGGTCTGGGGTGGACCCAGGGATTCTGTGTTTCTGATAAGCTCCCAGGTCATTGCTGATGCTATTCAGCCACGGGCCATATTTTGAGTTAGTAAGGCAGGAAGAAGCTAAGAAGTGGTACTTATCTACTTGTTTCATTTTCCCAATAATTAAAAATTATCTGAACAAGAGAGGTAGAAATATATTTCTCTTTACCTCCTTCCAACCATCACAGCCACTTAAGCCCGCAGCAAAGAGCTGCTTTCTTCCCTTATTTTACTGAAATGTTAAAGAGTTGGGAAATGGATATGGAGCAAAATGCAAAAGCAAACAAAATATAAACAAAACAACCAGATAACTAAAAAAGGTATATGCATTCTTTCATTCTTCTATTCTCTTGTTAGACTTTTTGTGTGTGTATAGTACACTTTCCTGGCATTTCTTGTTGCAAGCTCCATTATTTTACTGCCTTAATAAGGCACTGAATATATTCTCCTAACAACTCTCTTTTCTCCTTCACGGAATCCAAAGGAAAAAAAATGTGACTGAGAAATATCTAATAGAACTGAAAAAATTACATAAAGTCTGCTATATAATTTGCAAAAGTCTCGATTCTATTTGTTTTATGAAAATATAAAACTTGCAAATTTTTTCATCAGGTTAGCAAAGAAACAAATAAGCAAACCGTACCTATGTTACAAAACTCTAGTACCCACAGAGAAAGCAATTGCCATTTTTTGTGTGTGTGAGGAAATATTCAGAAACCCTTTGATGAGAAGTTGGGTGAGATATCTGAGAGAAAACATATGATAGGAGATTTTGCAGAGCCCACCCTCACCCCCACAGTCTTATCTGAGATTCTCCCTGGGGCTCAGCTAATGCTTTCTCTGCTCTCAGCAGGAAAGCTGAGGGCTGGCAGGCATTGTCAAAGTTCCTCTCAGCTGCCTCTTTTCCCCATAGAAATCATTACCATTAACAGTAGCTGAGATTTTCACCACTCTGCAGTTCGAACTCTTTGAAATAAAGTTCACAGATAAACATCATAATGTATTACATAAACCATAATTAGATGATTCCAAATAGCATATGCTTGGTGCATATTGGATGGAAATCAGAAGAACAAAACTAAGGGAGAAAATGAATGCCCAACATTTATTTTTTATATGGTGTTAAATGACCACCTAGATTTTTGACAAAGGAAAATCCTTGCTATTTTTTAATTTAAAAATTAAGACCTTTTTCTCTTACAGTGAACATTTGTATTTCCCTATGATACTGTTCTTGTGCTTAGAACCAGGGAGTGTTCCATAAGTGGTTGCTGAGCCAACTTGAAATCTCTCCTCTTTTGCCTCTTTCACTTAACAAAAATCATTTGCTCCCACAGAAGAAGATGTCCAGGCAGACCTCTAATCATAGCAGTTTCTACTGCATTTAGGTACCAAACTAAATGGTAAGCTGAAACCCAAGAGTCGGACCTCTGAGTCAATCTTCAATGAGATTCTCAACAAAGAGTGGTTGAGAAAGTAAAACATCCATGCGGAAACCTTACAGCATAAGGGGATAGCTTTTCCTTGTCTCACTAAACCAAAGTTTCTTTGCTAGAACAATCTTCATATGTGTCTCATTATACGAATGGGTTTTGTTGTTAGTTCCAGTTCCTAGCGACCCTGTGGACAGCAGAGCTGAACCTTGTCTGGTCTTCCTGCACCGTCCTCTCTCCTTCCAGTGCTGTATCAGACAAGGCTCTGCTGCTATTCAGAGGGTTTTCACGGTCAATAATTTCAGCAGTGGGTGGCCAGGTCCTCCTTCCTAATCTGTCTTAGTCTGGAAGCTCCACTGAAACCTGTCCACCATGGGAAACCCTGCTTCTATTTGAAACACCAGTGGCGTAGCTTTCAGCATCACGGCAACACACAGCCACCATAGTATGACAACAGACAGACGGGGAATGTGGCTCCCTGACCAGGAAACGAACCCAGGCTGGGGTGGTGAGAGCACTGAATCTCAACCACTGGACCACCAGGGCAGACTCTATGAATGACAAAGAAACTTTTTTTTCTATTGGATGCATATTGCTATCGTGCCCCAGAGCCTTGGTGCTTTTAAAACAGGGCACACGTTGACTTGACTCTTCAATGTCATAAAACAATAAAGAAAGCAGGCCTTCGAAACATGCTAAGGGTTTGAGAGGGAGGAAAACCATAGCTTACTTCTCCCACCATGCTCACTTTGGCCAAAGCCAGTATTATCTTCTGTTCAGTCAACTGTAATGGCTTCCTAGGGAAAATAGCCTCCTTATCCCGTACTGCTGCTCTATAGTCCGTTCTTCACACAGCAGCCAGGATAACTGGGTAAAAACATAAACCATATCACATCACTCTCATGTTTTCAATGTTCCAATGGCTTCATATAACACTTATTAGAACCTAAATATCTTATCATGGCCAATACTATCTAGGCCTCGCCTCCTCTTGTGGTCTCTACCAGCATGCCCTTTATTTACTCTGCTTCAATCCCACTGGGCTTCCTGTTATTTTTTGAACACACTAATGGAAATCCACCCTTAAAGCCTTCATACTCATTGTTGCATGTGCCTGGAATGCTCTTTTCCAGTTATTTGCATTTCTTCTTCTTTTTTTTCCACCCAGATCTCTATTTAAATATTCTCTCCTCAGAGAAGCCTTCCTTGACTACTTTAATGAAAATAGCACCCCGTCACTTTCCAGCTCCTAACCGTGCTTTACTCTTTTTCACAGCGCGTACCTGATATAACAGATATTTATTAGTTTAATTTCTTTTTGTCTGTCTCTCTCACTATAATGTATCCTCTAGTGTATATTCTGCATTTGCTCCCCCTCACCTGGTAATCCACAGCATCTGGAACAGTAACTAGCACATAGCAGGCATACAATTAGTGCTAGTGGAATGAACAGAGCAATCAAAAAAGCATAAATAGGTTTAGCAACGGCTGGGGAGTATTCTCAGGGATCAAAAACTGAAAACGGTAATAAACTTATCAAGGACATTGGTCTGCTCATAGATACCTATATTTTTACTTGTGAATTGGTTTATCACACTCTAACAAACTGACTTCCTAACCTCATTGAGAAAGGTACTGAATCACTAATATTTATTATTTCCTAAATCCCTTATAGCCTAAATGTCTAAATAGAATTTGAGAGAGGTTTCACATGGCACTACATATCAGGAGTGTTACATATTTGAGAAGATAAAGCAAATAGGATATCAGATACATCCATACATTTGATTGTCTCAGACAGTTCAACTAAACAAAAAAAAAAAAAACAAAAAAAAGCCCCTTCCCCTTCCGGTAATGAATAGCTTGTATCATACAAAACTTCTTGCTAAAAACAATGACAAACTCAGGACAATATCTGTAAATCAAGAGTTATAAGGCACTGCACAGCAATCAAAATAGGCAAAATTAGGCAAAACTGCAGACACTGTGACCTTTGAACAAGGAAACAATACTGAGTGAGATCACCTAAGGAAAATTCTTCAGTCCACAAGGCATGCAGGGGACAGAGATCAAGTGTAAAGCTGCAGTCCCATTGGACTGGGTAGTCATATGTTGACGGTTAGGACAGCCTTAGCAGGTGGAAATTGAGGAAAGAAATTCTAGGAAAAGAGGAATCCGTGAAGCCCATGAACGCTCCCATAAATTTGTGGCTGACATCTGAATTGTTCACACATGAGCTCAGAACCCAGACAGTCCAGGAGAAACAACAGCTTTAAAGGAAGAAAGACATGACCAGAGATTTCAATTGTTACTGGCTGCTAGGGAGACAGAGTTTTATGTTCCGTTCATGCCAAATGAGAGGGCCTTGATCATCATCTCTAATTTTCCACTGAATTCCCGGAAAGACCATGTCTTATCATTAAAACCCATATCCCAGACCTAAGGGGTTCTCTCTAGGATTAACAGGAAAAAAAAATAGATTGATGTATACAAAGCGTAAGTTAATATAACTCAAAGGATAACTTAGTATAATGTAAGGTATCACAGTATAACAAATTCAAGCCTCAATAAAATCAAGATAACTCACTAATAACAGCCTGCTAAAACAGAACTCAATGCAATTTAGAGGAAAATAACAAAATTCAGTCTCTTCAACACATTACTTAAAATATCCAGTATAAGATAAATGACTACTAGACACAAAAACATACAGGAAAATGCAGTAACACCAAGTCTAGAGGAAAATAGTCAATAGACACACAGAAATGATGCAGATTTTAGATCCAGCAGATGAGACTTCAACATAATTATACTAATTCTGTTCCTGACCATGGTAAAACAACTGGAGTACTCTTGCCCTTTTACTATGGACATGTAAAAAAAAACTAGGCAAAATATTTAGACAACTCTTTTCTAACATTGGAAACAGCCATTTCAAAACTGTGATCCCTGAGAGGAAAGGAAAAATGAAGAGATCTACAGTCACTCTAGTTTTCTGTCCGCAAGCATATTTCAGAGAACAGGGTAGGGAGAGAACAGTGCAGGGTAACACAAATAAAGTATGAAAATTTCACTGAGTTTAGGAGTGAGAGATCAGAGTTCAGGCAGGATACAGTGGGGGGAATTTCAGAGAATGAAGATGAGGAAACCAAATAGAGAAAGAGGTCTAGAAAACTAGTCAAGGTTCCCGTTGAGTTGATTGCTAAATTCTATGCCATGGAGTAGGATGAAACTCCATGATGCCAAGAAAGGAATGACTATGAAGCAATAAGCTAAACAATTTCCACATGGCTGTGAGAAACTGAGTTCTAACTCATCAGAGTGAATATTCCCTGTTTAATTGTGAAAGACACTCAGTAATGACCCCAGAAAAATCATGCCTTCATAGTAACGCTAAACTAACCCTATGTTAAAAGATTTCCTAGGCCACCACAACTAAATTAAAAAGAAAACTTGAAGTGATCAAGCTGATTGGTGTGTAACTTAATTCCTGCAGAAAAAATTCTAATATTTTTTAAAAGATAACAAAATTCATAACTCAACAATGTTATATTCACACTATGCAATGCCAAATCAAAAACACCTGGTAATGATGAGGAAAATGTGCCTCATAACCAGGGAACAAGTCAGTCAGCAGAAACAGGGATAGACATGACAGAGATATAAAATTAGCACTTTTAAAAGAGCCAACAAAAATATGTTCAAGGATTTTGGGGCTGGTACCGTGGCCGAGTGGCTAAGTTCGTGCACTCTGCTGCAGGCGGCCCAATGTTTCGTTGGTTCGAATCCTGGGCGCGGACATGGCACTGCTCATCAAACCACGCTGGGGCAGCGTCCCACATGCCACAACTAGAAGGACCCACAACGAAGAATATACAACTATGTACCAGGGGGCTTTGGGGAGAAAAAGGAAAAAAAATAAAATGTTAAAAAAAAAAAATATGTTCAAGGATTAAAGAATGAAAAGAGATATGGAAGCTAAAAAATTAAACATAAATAACATAACGCAAAAATACAGTACATAAAATGAAAAATTAATTAGATGGGTTAATAGAAACTTTCAAAGAAAAATCAACAAATTTAAAAACATATTAATAGAAATTATAGAAACCAAAACACATAGAGTAAAAAAAGGCCAATATAAAGTGAACAGAGCCTTAAAGACCCATGTTGTAATGTCAAGAGATCCAACATACGTGTAATCAGAATCCCAGAAAGAAAAAAGAAAGGATGGAAAACAATATTAAAAGAAATAATAACAAAAAATTTCCAAAGTATAAATTTACTAATTCAAAACTCAATGAATTCCAAGCAGAACACACACAAAGAAAATCATATGAAGTTATTTCATAATCAAATTTATGAAAATCAGTAATAAAGAGAAATATTTAAAAGCATCTTCCAACACATTATATAGAAAACTAAGAATTCTACATTCAAAAAAAATAAGCAAATAAAAATGAAAGGAAAATAAGATTCTTTCAGAGAAACAAAAGCTGAGAGAATTCATCCTAAACTGACCTACCTTACATCAAATGATGAAAAAAAGAATCTAATATTTATTTGGCATAAAACAAAAACTTGGATTTACACAAAGGAATGAAGAGCAACAGATAGCGCAAATCCATGTGAAATGTAAAATATCTTTTCGCTTAAAAATATAATTTAAAAGATTATTGAGAACTTCTGGTTGCAGCTCTGACAAGTAAATATCTTGGAAGGTGTCACTCCTGACCTTACAAGTAAAAAAAGTTGGGCAAATTGAAAACCAAAGTTTTTTCATGTACTTATCAGAGGACTGAAGTCACAAGGAAAATATTCCCATTAAATCTAGAGAGACAGGTCATGTAGAAGGATATAGCAAGTGAGTGTTGCTTATCTGGAGCAGCAGCTGCGGGCACCTAAAGTGGAAGAAAATTTAAATAGTATTTTTGACAAGTTGCTGGAGGTTGAGGGTGGATTAGTGTATGAGTAAGTAACTCCTGGAAGTTGCAGTCTTAGTGAGGGCATACACTTTTCCAGGCTTTTTCTCCAGGAATCCCACAGGGTTCTCACAATGAGCATGTAGAAAGTTTTCCACATGGCCCTGGCAAGAGGAAGGAAACAGCAAACACTGTGAAGCCTGACAGCAATAACACAAGGATGAAATCACAGACACTCTGGAAACTTCAAACCCATTCTGTCACTAATTGTTAAATCCAACCAGCAGAAAACCAGTAAACCATACAGCACTAACTGATCAAATTGACATTTATAGAATACTCTAGCTAGCAACATTGATGAAAGAACATGCACCCACACACAAATTACCAATATCAGAAAGGAAAGATACATATTATTAAGCATTAAAGATCACATAAACATTAAAGAGAATTAAAAAAATTATAAAACACTTTATGCCAATAAATTCAATGACTTCGATGGAATGGAAATATCCTTAAACAGTACAATTTGACAAAAAAAGCCAGAAAAATAGAAACTATGAATAGTTTTATGTCTATTTAAAAAAATTGAATGCACAAGTAAAAGTTTTCAAAAATATAATTCCAGCTCTGGCCCAGATGTTTTTATTGGTGAAATTTATCCCACATTTAAGAAAAAAATAATACCAAACTTATACAAATTGTTGCAAAAACATAGGAGGAGAGAACCATTCCCAACATGTTTTATGAGATCGTATGATATTAATACCAAACCAGACAAAAATATCTTAAGAAAGAAAATTACAGACTAATAGTCCTCATGGATATAGACCAAAAGAATTCTCAAAAACAGTTAGAGCATTGAAGCCAGCAATATATAACAAGAATAATCTACTGAGACTAAGTGTAGTTTATCACAAAAGTGTACAGTTGATTCAGTATTCAAAATCACATTACATAATTTATCATATTAATAGGATAAAGAAGAACATACTTTTATGGTAATCTCAATAAATACAGAGTCAACACTTATTCATCTTAAAAACACTCCTACATCCTACATCTAGCTAGGAGTAGAAGAGAACTTCCTTCTAAGGGCATCTAAGAAAAGAAAAACAACTATAATTAAAATGTGACTTAATAGTCAAATGCCAAAGGCTTTCCAAGATTAGGAACAAAGCAGGGATATCTCCTCTCACCATTTCTTTTCAGCTGTGTATTGGAGACACTAGCCAATGAAACAAGAAAAGAAAACTTTTTAAAAATTAAACAAAGTTTAGAAAAAATGAAGTAAAACATTGTTAATCTTATTTATAAATGATAAGATGTTACATAAAAACTTTTAAGAGAACCCTATAAACAAATAGGAGAATATCTTCACTACTTTAGAGTTGAAAAGCTTTCCTTAGATAAGATAAAAAAATAAAGCAGTATCTGTAAAACAAAAACTTGATAAACTGGACTTCTACCTGATTAAAATTTTATTCTTATCAAAAAATCCTGCTCAAGATAAGTTTATGATGTACACAGTTTATATTTAAAAGTTTAAGGATACACAAAAATAGATTAATTGAACCAAATTGAGAGTCCTAAAACAGGACCACATATATATAGTAAATTGATTTTCGGTGAAAGTGCTAAGGTAATTCAATGAGGAAAGAAATATTTTCAATAAAGGATAGTAGAAAAACTGAACATCTTATGAAAGCTAATAAACCTCAACCCCTATACCGAACCATGTACAAAATTTAATTTGGTGGATCACATATCTAAACATATAAGCTCCAAAACCAAAATTCATAGGGAATATATTTTTCATCCTGAGGTAAGAAAGACTTCTTAAAACACTGACAGCACTAACCATAAAAACTAAAGACTAATTGCACTTTGTCAATATTAAACTTTTTGCTCATCAAAATATATCAAGAAAATGAAAAGATAAGCCACGAATTAGAGAAAATGCTTGTAATACATACATCATAAAGAATTAATATCTGGAATACCTAAAGGACTCTTTCAACTCAGTAATAAAAAGGCAAACAATATAATAATAATAACAGTTAAAACTCATCAGACACTTTACAAAAGAAAATTTGTGAATTTCACAAAATACTGAAAAGATGCTCTAACAGTCACTAGGAAAATTCAAATTGCAGATTAAAATCACAGGGAGATACAACTACATACCTAACAGAATGGCTAAAATCACGTAGTGACAATTTCAAATTTTGGTGAGATGTGATTCAACCATCATATGTTACTGATGGTAGCGAGTATTAGTTAATTCTTGCTTCTCTTCACAAATACCACCTGGCATAAAACCAGACACATTTATTCTCTTAAGAGTTCTGGAGGTCAGAAGTCAAAAATCAAGGTGCTGGCAGGACCGTGTCAGGACTGTGCTTCTTCGGAATACTTCAGAAGAGAATCTGTTTCTTTGCCTTTCCCAGTTTCTAACGCCAAGCTGCATTCTTTGGCTCATGATCGTTTCCTCCCTCCATCTTCAAAGGCCTTATTCCAACCTCTTCTCTCATCATCATATCTCCTCTCTATGATTTTGACTTGCTTGCTTTACTTTATAAGAAGTTATTTGTAATTACATTAGGGCCACCAAGATAATACAAGATAATCTCCCCAAGATCCTTAACCTAATTACATCTGCAAAATCCCTTGCATATGAATAGTACAATATTTACAAGTTCTGGGGATTAGGATATAGACATCTTTGGGCGACCATTATTCTGTCTACCATAGAGAGTAAACTGTAAATTTATTTCAGAGTTTCTCGTTAGGTTAAGCAGATCCCTACCCTATGACTCAGCAATCCTACTCCTAAATGTTCGCTCAAGAGAAATAAAATCACATTTTTATAAAGAGTTTTGTTCAAAAATGTTCATACAATCTATGAATTTATGATAGGCCCAAACTGGAAACAGCCCAATTGTCCATTCATAGGTGAGTACAAAATAAATTTTGCTGAATTCATAATAGAACACACTACTCAGAAAGAAAGCAGAATGAACTACTGATGATACATAAACAACATGGATGAAACTTTAAAAACAAAAGAAATATATTATGCAGAATGAAAGAAGCTTTACTTGAAACAGTACACTGTGGATGATTTTATTTACGTGAGTTTCTAGAAGTAGCAAGTTAATGCATTGTGATAGAAATCAGGGCAGTGGTTGCCTGGGAATGAGGGAAAGGCAGGCAAAGGAGGAGGTCAACTGAACAGAGACCTGAGGGAACTGTCTGGGGTTATGAAGATCTTCTATCTCTTGTTTAGCACGGTGGTTAAATGGGGGTTTACATTTGTCAGAACTCATGCGACTGTGCAGTTAAAATTCATGGCATGAAAATTAAAATGAAATAAACTGTCCATTTCCCACTCAGGCGCTTAGAGTCCTCAAGAGAAAATATTTTTCAACAGTGTTTGAAGAAAGAGGAAAAAATCCATTTATAAAAATGCCGAACCATTCTATACTTACTTTTTCACTGCCAAAGCAAATCATAAAGGAATGTGATTATGGTACAAAAGGAGCAAATAAAGGGACTGGGTATATTGCAGAAGTACTAAAAGTTTATTTTATATCCACTTTTATGTGGCTGCCTATTAATTTTAAACTTTGCTGGAGGTTTTTGGGCATTGGGAAGGAAGGATACTGTGCCTCTCAGCCCGCTGCCTGAGGAGAGTTGCCTGGGGCTGTGTGTGCCTTGCTCACTGGAGAAGAGAGAAGAGATTTTTGGCTCTGAGGCTGAAACAGCCTGCTCAGCCAGGCCCTCAGCCAGTTCAACTCCGTATCCCCTGCCTGCTTTTAGGTACCATTGTGATGCCCTCATATGTCTAGCTAGATGCTTGCAAGTGGTCAAGAAACTGAATTCCCCTCTGACCACATCTTACTTTCTACCCCTCCACTGAAGAAAATTGCTTTTCACTAAACCAAATTTTACCTCATTATATCTTTTTAAGTTTATAATCTTGCTCTGTTTTCCCAGGTTACCAGTTTCTGTACATTGCCTGAACTCCATATTTAGATAATTTAATAGTGCACTCACTGGCATCTTAGAAATTATTTTCTCAATATTCAATCCAAGGACAAAGTGGTAATCTACATACTCAGAGTAGCCCCCATAGTACATTTTTTCTGCTCTCAAGCTAATAATCTTAACTGATCCTCTTCTGATTTAGATCTGATGCCTCCCTCTTTCTACCTTCCAACTGCATCTTCCCTCTTAAATAGGTGAAATATTTTTATTCTTTTTTTAACTATTTGTAGATACTACTTCACACACTGACTTCATTTAACCGTCATAATTATTGATATTCAATGACCTTACTTTTCAATGTATTTATGTCAAGATAATTTGACAGATTTCTTTGTTTGCTGTTCTGAAACAAAACAAAAAAAAGGAAGAAAAGCGTTGCTTAATTGACAGGTTGCTTCATCTCTCCTTTGTTTCAATGTTGCTTCTTATTTACATTGTTAGATATTGACTGTTTTTTAAAAAAGTTATAGAATATTTTTCATTTTTTTTTTAAGATTTTTTGTTTGTTTGTTTTTCTCCCCAAGCCCCCCAGTACATAGTTGTATATTCTTCATCATGGGTCCTTCTAGTTGTGGCATGTGGGACGCTGCCTCAGCGTGGTTTGATGAGCAGTGCCATGTCCGCGCCCAGGATTCGAACCAACGAAACACTGGGCCGCCTGCAGCGGAGCACGCCAGCTTAACCACTCAGCCACGGGGCCAGCCCCGAATATTTTTCATTTTTAAATTATAAAAATAATACATTTTTATTACAGAAAATTTATAAATTCAGCTATTCAAAGTGATCCATTTTTATGTGGCGTATATTATTGAGTAGCTACTAAGCAACAAGTATTTTCTACATGATAACGTATAACCCTTGACCAGACATGTAATGGGCTAATTCTCATAGGATTTACCTTTTGTTTCCTTTCTGTTATTAGCAATTTGTGTCTTCTCTTTTTCTCTTGGTTAGCCTGACTAGCGGTGTATCAATTCTATTTATCTTTTCAAAGAACCACGTTTTGGTTTAATTGATCTCTATTAATTTTTATTTTCAATTTCATTGATTTCTGCTCTAATTTTTATTAGCTCTTTTCTTCTGCTTACTTTGGATTTAATTTTCTCTTCTCTTTCTGGTTTCCTAAGGCAGAAATTTAGATTATTGATTTTAGATCTTTCTAAACTTCTAATCTATGCATTTAATATAAATACATTCACCATAAATTTCCCTCTAAGCACTGCTTTTGCTGCATCCCACAAATCTAGATAGGTCATATTTTCATTTAATTCAAAATATTTTAAAATTTCTCTTAAGACTTTTCCTCTGACACGTGCTATATGGAAGTGTGTCATTTAATCTCAAAAAATATAGGGATTTCCAGCTAACTTTCTGTTATTGATTTCTAGTTTAATTCCATTGTGGTATGAGAGCAAACTTTTTATGATTTCTATTCTTTTAAATTTAATAAGGTAATTTCTATGTGCCAGAATGTGGTCTGTTCTGATGAATGTTCCATACAAGCTGGAGAAGAATATATATTTTGCTGATACTTTATGAAGTATTTTATAAATGTCAATTATATCCAGTTGATTGATGGAACTGTTCAATTCAAACATATCCTTACAATTTTCTGCCTGCTGGATTTGTCAGTTACTGATAGAGGGGTATTGAAATTTCCAACCATCATAGTGGATTGTTGTGTCTTCTTGGAGGATTAACCCCTTTATCATTATGAATTGTCCCCTGTTATGGAACTTGCCTTCTGTTTGGAGGAATAATAGTCAAAGTAAATAAATATAAAGATAATTTCAGGTAGTAAAAGTCTGTCAACACAATAACCCAGGTGAATGTGGGAGTGGGCAGGGAGGCACAGAAGATATGAAAGATAACTGGAAAGGATGAGAAGGAAAGGCCTCCTGAGGGATGATGGTTGAATGTAAAGGAGGCTCTTTACGGAGATGTGGGGAAAAGTACCCCTGGCACATGAACAGAAAGAGCAGAGCTCTTGAGGGAGAAACAAACTTGCTGACTCCAAAGGACAGAAAGAAATTCCGTGCACATGGAGCTTCCTAAGCAGAGAAGATTGTGATGAGAGTATAAAATACTTACAGAGTCCCACCATCCAGGGACATTACTGTTAATAACACTCAAACATTTGTATGTGCGATTTCTGTTACTTTCAATCCACAGAAACACATTCTGATAGAAAGTATAATTATTGTGCATTTATGGGCAGCTCAGAAAAGTGAAAGGATAAGTAAAGAATCATAGACAGAAAAGAAAGAAACCTGCCAATTTAGGGTATCTGTGTAGCAGGAATGCAGCTCTTCTCAATTAAGCCCTAATAGCATAAAATATCCACCGCATGTAGTTAATTAACTTCTCTCTTCTGTATTTAGCATGGTTTTAGCTATGGACCATTCTTAGAAGAAATGGGAATGTACTCACTTAAACCAGTTTATGTAAGCCTAATTGCAGAAACTTGGTTGAGAAAAGATGGCAGGTGTGGCACAAAATAATTCTTTTTAGCCACACAGCTCAAGATTCTCTTTTCCAAGATTTGGCTCAGAGAGAGCAAAATACCCATATCATCCTACTTCAAAGATCATAGAAAAGCACTTACCTTAAAAAAACTAGGCTAGTCTAGAAAAGAAAAGAAAATGGATTCAGGACAGCAAAATTGACATATAATCATATTTATATATGCACCTAACAGTGTTCCCACATTTAGACACAGATGGAAATTCACTAATTGAATATTTCACAAAAACTACGTCTTCATTCATGGATATTAATATATATTCCAATATTTTAAAATCACGCAAAACATATCAATGAATATATGTGTATCTAAGTCTACAAATGCAGCCTTAATTATTTCCCTAAGGAATGATTGATATCAGATTTGTATATTTTGAGTGCTGGTTTGTGCTCCTGAGTTCGGTCTTACCAGACAAAGAAGAGACTACTTGTTCCCCCACAACTTCATCATTTATCAACGTATGTTTGATAGGTATCCATTCTTTTATTTAGAGTAAACCAAATTTAATTTGTATTTTTATGATTAGAACTAAAATTAAACATTTTATTTATATATAATTTGCCTTTTTCTTAAAATAAATTTTCTGTTCATGTCCGTTATCAATTTTTCAATTAAGATCTTCATCTTTTTATTTCCTTTTAAAAGAAAGACTTTAAAATAGTTTTAGATTTGCAGAAAAATTGGGAAGATAGTACAGAGGGTTCCAACTTACACTCAATTTCCCCTATTACTAACATTTTACATTACCATGGTACATTTGTTACAACTATTGAAGAAATAGAGATATGTAATTATTATTATTAACCGAAGTCCATAGTTCACTGAAATTTTTTATGTTTTCACTTAATGCCCTTTTTATGCTCCAGGATCCCTTCCAGGACACCACACCACGTTTAGCTGTCGTGTCACCTTAGGCTCTTCTTAACTGTGGCACATTCTCAAATTTTCCTTGTTTTTGATAAGCTTGAGAGTTTTAAGGAGTGCTGGTTAGGTGTTTTATGGGATTCTTCTCTACTGCAATTTCTTCTCTCTTGATCAGACACTTGCAGTGTTTGTCAGGTAAATGTCTCACTATTAAGTTATTCTCCCTTCCTCAGAACTTTTTAAAGAGTTATTTAAAACTAAAAACATGTATTTATAGATATAAGCTATTTGCTTTTTATCTATCCCATAATTTGAAAATATTGCTTCAGTTTGCTGTTTTCATTTAAATTTTAATGTTAAAATTTTTATTGAATACAAGTTTTAAATATTTGGACAATTCCTCCTTTTGATCTTCTTTAAGGTAAGACTTCTAACGTAAAATTTTATACTCACTTATATTTTCTTTTAGTAATTTTAGGCTTTCCTCTATCTATCTATCTAATGTATTGATTTAAATTATATTTGAAATGTGTGCATTCTCTGAATACGATTAGTACCCTCTTCCTTCCTGAATGCCCTTAACTTTCATCTCTATCTGCTGATGTCATGAGTTTCCAAACCTCAGCTCCATCTAGACATTTTATGAGTTTTTCTAAGTTACCTCCATTAAATTTTAGGGACCCTGTCCCTGTACTCTGGTTGGTAACTACAACTTCCATTATTTATCAAATCAATATGGTGTTTAAAATTTATTAATCATTATGTCATTCATTTGCTCTAAAGTACGAACCCTGGAAAGCAAAGGACATGTCTTATTCATTTTGCACACTGAGTGGTGCATAAAGAGGTGTAGAAATTTCATAAATGCTTATTGAATCGGATCTTCTTGTTTTTTACTCTTTTTCCCCCTCATTTTTTAAAAAAATGGCTCCCCATTGCCAACAGAATGTATTAAAATGTGTCAGCCAAACCTACTTAACTGATCCAAATACAATTTTCAAGCTATTATTTGTCCTGCTATTTTCCATTATGTGCATAATCCACAATGGGTTATTTGCAGGTCCCAAAACTCATAGAATTTTTCTACTCTCCTCTCAGTTGTTACCTGGTAAGTGTGAATATTATTATAAGTCTCTCAGAAAGCAATTTGACAAGTTTCAAGAGTCTGTAAAGTTTCATTCTTTTGGGCCCAGAATTCGTTCTTTTAGAATGTAGCAAGGAAAAACAACCGTAATTATAGTAAGTGGAAAAGAGAATCTTTAGGCTAAGTAATAAAAAAGATTTATATATTCATTAAATTTTCAGTGCAACTTTATTTATAAGGAAATTCACAAAAACTGAGAAAAATCAATATAAAGTTTAAATACTTATTATGTGATGTAGATAGGCTTCAAATTTGGTAAAACTTTTTTATTTTATTTTTTTGCTGAGGAAGATTAGACCTCAGCTAACATCTGTGCCAGTCTTCTTCTATTTTATATGGGGGTCTCCGCCACAGCATGGTTGACAAGTGGCATAGGTCCATTCATGAGATACAGACCTGCAAACCCAGGCCGCTGAAGAGAAACGTGCCAAACGTAAACACTATGCCACAGGTACAGCCCCAGGAAAACTTTATTTTTATCATTCCAATTTACATCTCTAAAAAGAACACCAACTAAAGTCATTCTGCTTTCCCCTGTCTTTTGGAACTTTGAGCAGCCCATGAGATCCTTTAAATTGGTGCTTACAATTACCTTATTTACCATGACTCTTTTCTATGCAGAACCTAAATTACACTGTCTTGAGCTCATTCTGTCTGTCTTCTGCTTTCTCATATTAAAGCATTAGCTGCAAATTATTTTTTAAAACTCAAAAATCTCTAAAAGGATTTTTGCAGAAAACAATTAACCTTCCTCTCCTTCTTCCTTCATCCTACTCTCCAGATGCAACCGCATTCAATTCTTTTAGTATTTTTTCAGATATCCACATCCATATTTCTAAGCAATAAATGTATACTGTTATGAGATTGTTAAAACAGAATCATGATGTATTTGATTAAGAAATGCTAACAGTTAGACAACAGTAAGCTTTTTAATGGGGTATGAAGTTGGTCTCACAAAGCAAGAGACACAAGAGGATGCTCAGATGGAGGCATGATTTTGCAGTCTGTAGGACATAGAGCTGCCCGTGATACTACCCTTGAAAGTGAAGAGTCCACCAAGAGGCACAGGGACACTTTATCTCCTTCTGGAATAGTCTGTCCATTAAGATGCAAGAAAAGAGTCACTATAAGAAGCTGGGGTTGGGATCTCTGTGCGATCAAGCGGTGCTTAGCCAGGGAGCAGGAGGGATTCATTACACAGCAATTTGATGCCCAGCTGCTTTTTGATCAGCAGTCTTCAAACGTCAATATCAGCAAATCTTATGAAAAGGACCTGCCATCCTTCTTGACAGTTATCAACGTTGCTGTTGGTTTTCTGAAGTTGCATAGGGAAAATGTGCCACGAGGCTTTACTAATCAGAAGGCAAAGTTTTTCTCAGAGTTTCAGTTTCCAAGAGAGGCCCTCAACTTTTCCTCCTTAGATGGCTAAGATTCCAGCCAGAAGTCCCTCTGATTCAGGTTTGTAAAGGAAAATAAAATCTTGTCTGGGAGAATAGGGGACAAAGATTGGGAGCCCAGCCACTCCTTTATACAACAGTTCAAACTTTTGCTTATTTTTCAGCCCCTGTCTCATTCCTACCCTCTGCGGGAACAGCAATTCCTGAATTATTAATGCTTAACTCTTAAATGAATTCCAGTGTAGAAATCAATGATCCCCTCTTCAGTACTTCCCTTGTAAGTACTTGGGTTAGATTCTCTGCTAAGTCTGTTAGCACTCTTCCACTTTCTAAGTATAGTGCAAATTACAGACGGCTCCTTGCTTTCATCAAAAGTGAGACATCTGGGGCTGGCCCCGTGGCTGAGTGGTTAAGTTCGCGCGCTCCGCTGCAGGCGGCCCAGTGTTTCGTTGGTTCGAATCCTGGGCGTGGACATGGCACTGCTCATCAGACCACGCTGAGGCAGCGTCCCACATGCCACAACTAGAAGAACCCACAACGAAGAATACACAACTATGTACCGGAGGGCTTTGGGGAGAAAAAGAAAAAAATAAAATCTTTAAAAAAAAAAAAAAAAGTGAGACATCTGTTTCTTATTTTTGGGTAATGTATAGGGGAGTGACTCTGGAGTAGAGAGGTGTGGCATAGTGTGACAATGTGATTTATATTAAGAAATATATATTTGTTCTTCATCCACCTTCCTGTTCCAGGTGCAGAGCTCCTAAAACCCTTATAATTTCCTAAGCAATGAGAGCATAAAGATGTCTTTTGTTAAGTGAGTGAGGTGACTTTAGGAAAGTACTTAAAGATGAGGGCTGGTTGCCAGGAGAACCAACCATGTGTTTAAAGGGTTGGGATTTTCAGTCCCACTCCCTGATCTCTGCAGAGGGGAGAGGAGCTACGGATTGAATCAAGCACAAAGGGCCAACGATTTCATCAATCCTGTCTATGTAATGAAGCCTCCATAAAAAACAAAAAGAAG
The DNA here is from genome assembly GCF_037783145.1 of Equus przewalskii. NCBI lineage: Eukaryota > Metazoa > Chordata > Mammalia > Perissodactyla > Equidae > Equus > Equus przewalskii. The sequence goes on along the minus strand of NC_091847.1, from coordinate 22,356,289 downwards.
AGAGAGATCTTCTGGGTTGGTGAACACCTGGAGATTTGGGAGTGGTGCCTTGAAGAGGGCATGGGAGCTCTGCACACTGTCCCCATAACTTGCCCTATGCCCTTCTTCCATCTGACTGTTGCTGAGTTATACTCTTTTATAATAAACCAAGAACCTAGTAAGTAGAATATTTCTCTGAGTTCTGTATGTTGTTCTAGCAAATTGATCAAACCCAAAGAGGGGTCATTGGAACCTCCAATCTACAGCTGATTTGTCAGAAGCCCAGGTGACAACCTGGACTTATGATTTAAGTGGCAGGGTGGAGGGGCAGTGGAGGCTTGTAGGACTTAATCTGTGAGATCTGATGCTATCTCCAGGTGGATAGTACCAGAACTGAGTTAAATGGTAGAACATCCGGCTGGTGTCCAAGAATTGCTCAGTGGATGATGTGGGAAACCACTGCCCCCACCCACACACACATTGGAATTGGTGACCAGAATCATTTACACAGCCTTTACATTGCCATTGTGAATCCAGAAGTTGGCATAGTCATATTTAGACATGCAGATGCTGACTCTGAGATTCCCATGTAGACAGAGTAGACATAATACCTCAGTATACTGGGCATCTGGTTATCAGAAGCCCTGAAATGCATCCAATGTTTTCACGGCCACAAGACTGCAATAAGAGCACCAGGTGAAAATTCCAAAGAAAATTAAAAGCTTCTTCTCTTCTGTCTCTCTTTTAACGGTCCTTGCTAAATAACGTGGGATGTCGATTTTTATAATGGGATTGAATTGATAAAAATGAAAAAAATACGGTCTTGATTGAAGCTCAGATGATATATTATTAGAAAAAACATTTTACTCCCTTTAGCTGGGGTTTTGGAAATCACATTGTCTGTTCCCATCATGCCCATAGGCATTATGAGTACAATAAAATTTCCTTGGGTTTTTCAAGACTAATTGGTCTCTATATTCTCTTTATTGCCTTGGGACCCCCAGGGAGACCTCAACCACTAATGAATGAGAAACTCCAGGGACGATTAACAGTGCATTTATAAGAAATCATGTTTATCACGGCTGTGGAAAAAGGTGGGAAGATGCTTATAGAAGAATGACAAAGAAAGAAATCAGGATGAAATACATATAAAATAACACAGTAAATAAAGTTTAAAAAATAAAATATTTTACTTTATTACATGTAAAGAGACTTAAGGCAGTAATTATATTTTGGTGATTCCAAATAATTTTTCATCATCCTATTTTTCTGTATTTTTGAAATCATATTTAATGAATATATATGACTTTTAACTTGTGCATTATTTTTGTAACGTGTTTAATTATACAATGCCTTCTGAGGACTGACTCAAATGCATCTTCCCCTCTGCTTTTTCTCCTAATGTTCTCAGTTGAAATAATGTTTTTCTCCTTTTAAAATCTGCGAAATTTGTGTTGGTACAGCTTCTATGTCACTTATCACAGATAGCCTTTTTCACTTTTCTACTTAAAGAGCATCACTTAGTAGCATGTGTCTTAGCTACATTCTCCACAGTGCCAAGCAGAGTGTCTAGAATATAGCGGTTACTCAGACTCTATATAGATGAGTGAGTGAATTGACTTTCCAGGCTCTGCAGTCATTCTGGTAAATTGCTGGACGCTGTATGAGCTCATTGCCTAATACTGATTTTCTTTCCACAATATCATGCTGTGAAATCTTCCCATTACAAAACTCACCATATTTATTACACTCTGAAGGTAGGGATTTTTTCCCACTTGCTTTTATCAAATGTTTGTCCTTTCTTATCCATGTCTGTTGCCATAGTAGCAGATGTAAGACAGAGCTGAGCAAATCATAAGAATTCTTACACACATAGACTGAGTACTACAGTGGCAGCAGCTTGCTTATGGAGCCGAATGAGTGTTTTTACATGTCCTGGACTGCCCCTGTCTTCATGGCCACGTGCCTCCCTGCCTTCATGAAGGTGCTTGTCTTTGAAAGCTGTGAATATACAGTCAAGTAGAAGGATGCATGTAGCATCTGATAAATTCTTGAGTGCAATTGTTTTAATCTCTTTAGGCACCATAAGCTTTTGATTTTTCATTAACTGCAGAAGTTCTTTCCTTTATTTAAACCTGTGCTTTGAAAGGTACCTGCTTCATCATTTCCTAGGAGGAAAATGGTCTCATAGTAACTTAACATTCACAGGCCTCTGGTCTGACGTCTCATGTACCCTAAAAGGACTATACTCTTCACAACCAGATCTATACCCATCCTTTCTCTTCAGTGTTCCGGAGAAAGCAGAGCTGCAGCCTTCTGAATATGTTATCTCTGTGATATTTTCCTAATGTGTTCCAGTTTGTACTTTTCTTCTTTCTTGTTCAGCCTATTGAAAATGGGAGAGTTAAGGGTCAAGGATCATAGAATGTTCTGCAATGGAAAGGACCCCAGAATATATCTGTTGCAACATTTTCATTTTAGTTTTGTGGAAATGGTGGTGTAAAGAGAGAAAGTTAACTTTCAAAGGCTATACAGTGAGTTAAAGTATATTGGGTATAACTAGAAGAGTCTGATTTCTAATCCAGAGGTTATTCTATTCACTCCTTATGACATGACGTCAACATGAGTTTCAAGCAAAGAAACTGGATCTGCTTTAAATAAAAACAACGACGACAAAACCTGCAGTGTTAAGGACATCTGGGAGTTTGTTGTGAGAAATGTTGGGTGGGTTGGAGCTTAGGGAGGTTTATGTCAAATTCCTCACAGTGCCAAAAGGTGCCATGTTCTCTTGTGTCTTCTTGTCATTTCTTGGGACATTCTTCTTTCTTTGTACTCCTAGTCACTGTCCTTTGTCATTTAAGCAACAACTCAAAGTTCAATATCTCCTTGTCAATTGCTTTTGCTGAGCCCCTCCATACCCATCTGGGTTCCTCTTCCCACGGCCTTCTATTTTGTAGCACTGAACCATCACTCCATCTTATTCATTCATGTTTTCTTACATTCATTTTATCAAATATTTATTGAGAAACTACTATGCCCTTCCTAGAGTTGTAGGTCCTATGGATATTGTAATAAATACTAAAGAAAAGAATTCATTGTACTCAAAGAAACTTCTGTCTGGTCGAAAAGTTCATAGTATATTTTTATTAGTTTCTAACATTAGACTGTGAGGTTTTTGAGGACAAGGTTTGAGCTTTATGTATTATTATATTTCCAAATTGTAGTATAGTTCTTGGAATTTAACAGATATTTCTGAAAAAAAGCAATGAATGAATAAATCAGGTATAGACTATAAATACCATAAAATCCAGAGAAAGAAAATGTCAATACGGGTTAAAGTATTTTTAGATAAATTCATTGGCCATTTGAGACTATAATTTGGTACTAAAAGCACAGAAAGTTTTGGAAAGGAAATAAAGGGGGAGGGAAGAATTCAAGGCAGAGGAAAGAGCACGAATAAGGCCTGAAAATGGAGGGTTAGATTCAAGTGATATTCATGGAAGATGGATAAGAACAATTTGAAAAGAGATTGTAATATTTATTTTAGTAATACTTTTATGTAAATTGTTTATTTGCAATAGCAAAGTCTCTGGCTTGTTTAGGGACTACTGGGTAAAAATACACAAAAGATACTTTTAAGAACACTATTTTAAGATGTGCTTTGTGAAGGGATGATATGTTTGGCCTTTCGATTCACACATTCAAACTGGGGACAATTTATTCCTCTTTGTCTGCAAAGATTAACCTACTGACAGATCCTTTCTTCATTGGGTGACTCTTACATGAAAGCTGTTTTTCCAGGATTTGGGACATTTTAGTGCTGATCATCCATTTGCTCCCATCCCAAATATATTTTTACCAATAGTTCACATTTGGGAGGCAATTATAGACATAGTCCACGACCAATAAAAGAACATGACATCAAATCAACTGACCACCCTGGGAAAGAAATTAGACTAGATATTCGATGGGTGGATAGACAGAAGAAAAATGATATAAAATCATAAAGAATTAAGAAAAAATCAACAGTCTTGTGTTTGGCAGAGGGATGCTTATTTTTCTTTTTTCCTACTCTATTCCTTTTTTCTTTCTAATTTACAGAATGAATATAGAAGAGGAACATTACTAGGATATAAAATTTCTCAGATCCTCATATAGCCAAGGGCCATAAATATTGCCAAGATCTTGGTGTAACATTGCCTCATTATATGTGCATTTGCTCTTTTCCTTGGACAAGGTCTAGGAATTTATGTCAGTGGTTGAATATTTGAAACAAGAGAGGATTATGTTATTTTACAGTGTATTCACGGAATCCTTGTAATATGACTAAATTACTACCAGAACTTAAGTTTAAAAGATTACATACACACACACACTTACATCAAAGGCAGCCATCATTAGCAACTCAAATGAAAAAAGTAAGATGATGACTTCGTATCTCATCATGTAACATTTAAAAGCAATTAAATTATAATTATTTTATGTACGTTTCCAGGGAGAAATACCTTTAAGATAGCACACTGGAGCAATACATAATGTATAAATAATTGAACCGGACCCCAAAAACTCATTTTTGAGAAAAAACGCTTCAAATGCCTAAGAGAAAAAATTGATTTATCTGAATTGTATATCTTGATTAAAAACCCTCAAATTTCAATGCAAATACCGATAGTGAAAAAGGAGAATAATTTTCCCTCTAAAAGGTAAGTTTAAACAAAAATTATTCACATAAGAGTAGTAGTTTTAGGAGAAAATCCTCACTTAATGTAGCATCAGTCATGGGAAAGACTCCAAATGGCTTTGCCTAGGGTTTCACTCTTTACATTTATCCTTTCAAGAGCAAAACAAATTCTTAGCCCTAGAGAAGCCCAATCTCAATAAACTGGACTTAACAATGAATTTAAGATGTTGTTTTAATTCTTCAGTATTTCTTTTTTTAATAACTGTTACATGGAAATAAATTAGTGATACTCATTTGGAATAAAATCTTGATTAGTCAGACTGAGTCTCCTATTTTATGATGCGTTCGTGGATTACTAACCCCATAATAATTTTTCCTAGTGTCCCAAATCCTTTGAGCCACCCCCTCTTTAGGTGGTGATGGCTTTGAAAATGAAAATTAATTTTAGTTTAAGATCAATACAATTTGAAAAGTAATATGAATCTAAAGAAATTGTTATAAGCTTTAAAGATCACACATACACAAAAGCTCCCCGTATTATGTAAAGAAAAAAGAACAGAAATATTTTCCTTTTCCAAAACTTTCTCCCAACACTAACTGTGCCCCTGTACACCATGTTGATTTAGACCAGAGTAGGAAAAGAATCAGAGGGGGTGAATTTGTGGGAAAACTGTTATGGTAAGGAGAATGGGAAAAATGAAAGGTTAAGAGAAAGATAAGATAGAAGGTGGAGAAAAGTAGAATATACAGTCTGGGGATAAATAGATCTTGCTTCTCTGTCAGTTCTCCCCTCATGAAATTGAAGAGTGGAATAATAGCTCTGACACAGAAAACCACGGCAGGATCCCCTTTATATCTTCCTTTTTAAAATCTACTACCCAACCCTCCAAAATCACAGATAATTTGGAATTTACTTTACCTCCTTTTATGGCATGGAAATGAATTTTTAACATAAGGGTACTGAAGGCGACATATCACAAATGAACAGGCTGTCTCCCAGACCACAGGGCAAATACAGTCTTCAGAATACAGCATGGCGCTAATAAAAGTCAAGGTTATAGCTGACACCTGCAGGGGAAACAGGCAGCAGGGATTCATTCATTTATTAAAATCACCTACCTTGTTCCAGACATTATCCTGCATGCTGAAGTAAAGTAAAATAAGAAATAAAAATAAAGCCCAGGAAAGCCTGGGAGAAGATAAACGCGAAAATTTCAAGTAAACTTTTTGTCGCTTCAGTCTAGTAGTGCAGTCTGACACTCTCACTCATGATCACTTGGCCACCTGAACCTGCAAGAGGCCTGAGAGACCTTGTGAATCACAGAACAATTGTTTCATGCTGTCAGTGGACCCAAAATGTCATCTGTGTATTCCAAGGGCAGGATTCAGATCAACATTAAAGAAATGCACTGATTAAAATCAACAACAACCAACATAAACAAACAAATTAAAAACATAAGATTATATCCTTGCAATTGATGATTTGCTATGCGTTTGGAAGAAAAGATGGAAGATGACCTTTTCAGTTCTGTTGCACTAAACATTACTGATGTGCGTTTCACTTGTAATACACATTCCTCAAGACTAGTCATTAAGGGTATGAATAGAAATAACCCACAGAACCCAAGCAGCAGAGCATGAGGAGGCTCATAAAAAACATTTGCATTCCAGAGAGAGGAAGATGCTTACAATACAATAGGAATCTTATCTGATAGGCAAATATTCCTTAAACCACTGATTAATTGCTCATTAATCCTACAGTTGGTCTCATTGAATCGGTAAGTTATAGCTTACAGATTAGTAAATCACAGCTCTCTTAAAAGGATGCTGAAATGAAGGACATTATATCACAGAAATGTTCTAAGACTTTTCATTTTCTTATCTGTGGCTTCTTTGTGAAAGAGGGGATATGGACAAAGCTGTGATGTCAGAGGGATCAGTCTAAGTGTATCATTGTAATAATTCTGAAGAAGGTTCTCCATGAAACTTACAAGGGAATCTATCCCAGGGTCTTTATATGTTATTGACTGTCTTGTGTGCCCTAGTGGGATTGATAAGACAAACTTGGGTTTAAATCACAGCTTTTTTGGCAAGTTACTTAACCTCTCTGAACCTTACTTTTCCCACATGTAAGATAAGGATAATTATAACTACCTTTAAAAAATGTAATGAGTTAAATTATAAAATCTATTTAAATTACTTAGCTAAATGCCTGACATACTACAGCTCCACAATCTCTTATAAAGCAATTCTGAAATTCAGAAAGCTCTGAAAAACAGAAGTTTCTGTTTTGCTTTGTTTTTAATTGCTCATTTAGTGGCAAAACCTGACTTGACCTGAACTCCTTTGGCAGCAAAACCTGACCTCAGTTGATGTGAGGCTATTTATAGTCTATTTATCCCACTTAGTGTGAATGTTCCTGTTTTTACAGATATTGTGTTTGATTTTAGGCTGCTGTCTACATCCCACTGACAGTGTTATAGAAAATACAGTTTATGCATGTATTATCGTTCTGACATCCATGGAATTCTGATGACGCTTCCAACCTTTACAAGGTAGCCCTAACACTGTAGAACTAGCAAGCAGACAACTAGGATGTCATCTATCCTCATTTCTGAGTTCCTGTTTCACATGTCCTCCAGGTGCAGCGACCTGACTGGAGTGATGAGAGCAGACTGGAAGAGGTTATTTAATTAAACTGTTCTGTTTACAACAAATTCGAGTAAGCCTAGGAAGCACATAGCCTACAGCAAGAACAGAGAAGAGAGAGGCCCCTGGCCTGGGAGGAGAATAGAATAGTATATATTTTATTTAATACTTTGGTAGTTTAATTCATTGTTTTAAATATTTAGATATAATGGAAGTGGGCTCTATGTGTCCTCTTGGCCCAGTCTCTGCAAATATTAGGAGTGGGTCTGAGCAGTAGCAAACTAAATATATTACCTTGTTTCAGATATATTGTATGCTAGTGCTGAAAAAGAGAATGTGAGCATGTCAATGCTATAAGACACTTTAATGTTTGTTTCTCTTAATGCTGATCCCTGATGCCCATTAAACTTAGATTAGAGGTATTTGACATATTTAAAGAGCATACAATAAATGATATTCTTCTTATACTAATGACTTTCATGCAGAAAATAATAAATAAAAATAAACCTTTTTCTTCTTTTGGAAAGGCTGTCTGGAGCTGTTGCAGCTATTTGGACTCTAAGCACACAAGCATGAGAGTGCAATCAAACATTCTGAGAATGGTAGAGTAAAACATTAAAGAAACCCTTGGTCTTTTTTTTTTTTTTTTCCCTTTTCTCCCCAAAGTCCCCCGTTACATAGTTGTATATTCTTCGTTGTGGGTCCACCTAGTTGTGGCATGTGGGACGCCGCCTCAGCATGGTTTGATGAGCAGTGCCATGTCCGCGCCTAGGATTCAAACCAACAAAACACTGGGCTGCTTGCAGCGGAGCACGCGAACTTAACCACTGGGCCACGGGGCCAGCCCCAAGAAACCCTTGGTTTTTAATGAAATCAACCACCTCCAATAGTCTACCACACAGTCTTATTTAAGCCGTTGTTAGTGGGTTACTAGCAACTGCGTTCATCCTAATTGATTTAAACAGGAAGGCCATTTTTGAATTACTGTAAAGAACATCCCAGAGTAGTGGGCTTCTTCCTTTGAAATGTTCAAGCAAGGATCGCTGGACCACATCTTTAGGATGTCTTAGAAGAGATTCATGCATGAGGGAGGATATTGACAAGAGCAACTCCATGATTCACGGACTGACTCAAAGAGAAGCAGGTTTTTGTTGTTGTTATTGTTTTATTTAGATTTGTTCAGTTTTTTTCAGGTGATGGATATAGATATAATCTACATTTGAGTAAGGAATCTATACTTAATTCTTCAATGTGGACTTTTGAAAATTGTCGCTGATGGTGGAGAAAAAGAATTGTTTCATTTTTTAAATGAGATTGTGCCTTCTAATCAAATTAAAGTGACCACTTCTTTAAAGTCATTGGCCTATATGAACGAAGTTCACTCTCATCAAGCAGAATAGATCAGTCTGTTCTAATTCATTAATTTTAAAATCTCAGCACCTTTCCCAGGTCTGGGTACATAGTAGACAGTCAATAAGTGTTTATTGAAGTGATTTTTATTTCTGTTGCAATTCTCCTTCAAGTACTCTGACAAGTAATCAATTATTTTTGCTTCTTACTTTCAAATACCCAATTTCGCTTACACCGATGCTCGTAATATTAACATAATGTAATATAAATATAATCAGATTTTGATTATTGCTTTTAACTTTGTCAAAGGTCATACCAGAAACTGTCATATAAAATCAATTACTACATTTATAATAAAGATGTTGTTGAAGACGTTGCTGATTGCATTTCTTTCATGGTCCCCATATAATAACTTCTGTGATAAATTACTCTTAGAATCCAAGGTTAGGAAAAGCCTTTCTCATGAAAAATTGTTGAGCTTCCTACCTTTCAATATTGCACATAGTATATGCTTTTTAAATGTTTGTTATGTGATGAATAAAAGAACTGTATAATTGATCACTGTACTTTGAAGATCTATCTCTGTCAACTCAGAGAGAAAATTAGGACAATCGTAAAAGCTATATTTTTCTTTATTGCTATTGCATTTTTATTTGTTTCTCTTGTTCTTGAATTTTGACCTGCATTTATATTTTGCCCAATATTTGCATGTGCTTTTTGTTTCAAATTGCCTGATGTTTTGTAGAAAGGAGTAGGTAGAAACTTAAAATATACAAATAAGCATGAATAATAACAAATTTTGATAATTTGTGATAATTGAGTTGTAGGTAATCTGAAACACAAAATTATGCACAAAATAATTTATGTTTAATTTAGGATTCAGTATATATTTTTATTACATATTTATTATCATATTGTTCCTTTTGTTAAGAAAACTAGCTTATAATTCCCAGAATTCAGAAAAAGAAAAGGCCCCAAAACAAGCAGAAAAAATATATTTTCTATGATTAATTCTTGAATAATGTAGGGGAGGAAGACATTTCCTCTACCCTCTCTGGATTCTTCTGGCCAGAGAACGAATTAAATTCACATGAGACAGAATAACAGGAGAAAATTAAACAAAGCTTTATAACATGTATACATGGGAGAGGCTCAGGCAAGCTGAGCAACTCACCAAAATGGCTGAAGCCACCACCTTAAATATCATCTTCAGCTAAAGTCAGTCGAGGATGTTGGGGATGGGAGGAGTCAGTTACAGCAGGTTATCAGACAAGTACAGAAGAAAAGATGCAGATTTAAGTCCTTGCCTTTGGCATTGATTAAGAGTTTCTAGAGATAAGGTCATCCCTCTTTCTTCCTGGTACAGAGAGGGAGACACCTTTACTGATGGAGATTTCCTTTAACGATGTAAATTTCTCTTAAGAAAGGGTAAGTAAATTCTACTCCTCAGAACCTCCTTTCCATCTGCAGATTTTAAAAGTAACCAGCCTAAAATAATCCTCATGCCAAAGAGACATATGTTGGGGTGGCCAATTCCCGTCCCCCACAATGATGATAATTAACAAATTTTGTGTTCTATCATGCCCCAGTCACCAACCTAAATTCTTTTTGTACATCATTTTATCTATGAGGTAAAAAAATTATTATTTTCACTTTCAGATGAGAAAAGTTAGGCCAAAAACGTTAAATAGATTTCCTGAGATCACAAAGCTAGAAAGTGTTGACATTCGACTTCAAAATCAGGCAGTCTAACACCATAAGTTATAACCATAATCATGTGGCCTTATATTGCCTCAAATGAGATACTTTTATTCATTCAAAAATTATTTGTCATTCAACTACTATGCTCCAGGTGTAAAACAGGCACTAGCCACACACTATTAAACAATAATCCACAAATGAAAAATTAAGAAATTATTATACTTTATAAATTCAGTATCACACTTGATCAGTTGCTATGTCTATCCAAGTGCAGGCTAAAATAGACAAACAATAAAATAATGTCCATTAGATGTTCAATTGAGATTTTCAGATTTTAGCTATGCATTTGATTACAGAATGAACATAGGCATCCACCATATACAAGTTTAAAGAGTTCAGTTAGGGGGCCAGCCCCGTGGCTGGGTAGTTGGGTTCATGTCCTCTGCTTCGGAGGCCCGGGGTTCACCAGTTGGGATCCTGGGCACAGATCTAGATACTGTTCATCAAGCCATGCTGTGGCAGCATCCCACATAGAAGAACTAGAATGACCTACAACTAGGATATACAACTACGTACTGGGGCTTTGGGGAGAAAAGAAAAAGAATAAAAATAAAAAAAATAAAGAGTTTAGTTACTCAATTCATTTCACAAAAAAACTTCTTTTTTGGAAAATGAACACCAGATTACATTTTTCTTCTGTAGCTTGCTTTGTTTGGTCTTATATAAGTGCACTTGCTTTGATTTTTTGCTCTTTTCCCCTTCATGTAACATATTTTTCTGTAATACTCTCCCCATTTTTACATGATAAGCCGTGAGAGGGCAGGGGCCCTTAATTTGAGGCAAGCCCAGCCTGTGGCCCAAGTGGATGCTTGGGTAACGAGTTTGAATGTGACTTATGTAAACTGGCAAAAGTTGAAAATGAAAAGCTTTTTTGCAGACTGATGGCAACTGAGTGGTAATACAGATTTAACAGTTAATATAAAAGAACCAATTTCCTTTATGAAGAAATAGTGAGTGACTCAGAGCCACAGGGACAGCTTTGAAACATCAGCTACTTGAGATAAATCCTCAAAAGAAATAACTGCTTATTTTAAAGGGAACTCAGTGAGGGGTGAGTTTGTTTCTCTTTCTGTCAGATATTCACATTGTTTGAAAACCGTTAATAAGCAACTGGAGCCCTAGCAGTAATTTTCAAAATGCTTAGCAAAACTAGTCAAAAGTCCATTTTGGTCATTGAAACATTACATAGGGATTATTTTTTCCTATCAAAGTGTTTGTATGGAAATTTAACTCACTAAATTTTATATTCTTAGCTGCTAATAATTTATTGGATCTGATGTTGGCAAGGCAGGAATGAGGCTGAGAGTAGGTCCTCCCACTTTGATTTGAATAAGCTCAATGGCTGTCTTAGTATATCAATCAATAGTCCTAATAACATCCACAGGCCAGTGGATTGCATTCCCAACTCAACGGGTGTTACATTTAGTAAAAACATCGTTGATTGAACTGATTGAGATAGAAATAGAAAGATATATACAACAAAATCACATTTGCTTTCCACGATTTTTCAGTATAAAATACAGCCTTACTGATCTATTAAAAAACCTTCATTCTAATATTCTAAACACAATACAAGGGCCTATTATTATCAAACCATTAGTGTATGCTTTCTGCTGTGTCACATATAAATACATACCAGACAGTTGGTTCCACAGCACTCAAGGATTCTCTCACAAGCTTGTCCTCAGAAGCTGCCAACTCCTTCTTTAAAAAAACTCTGAGATAATCATCTATTTTGGAAAAAGTCCATAATTGACAGTCAGGTTGAGGAAATGTTGTTCAGTTCCCTCTTTCTGACATTGTTTTGTACTAATTGCACTCCCTGAATGTTAAATAGAGATTTCCTCCATATGAGAGCAATTACAGGACTTGTTAAAAACACGCAAGTGACTTGTAAAAGCAATGCACACATTAAAGACAAGTTCCTAAAAGGACTTTTGGAAAGGTCTTCTGAAAACATCAGCAGATGAACAGGTAATAAAAATGCATGGGATCTTTGATGATAGCACTGCTTGCTAGGGAATGGTATGAAATAGAAGGCAGAACAATGTCAGAGAGAGCATTAGTTACTGAAGTCTGAAAAGAACTTCTCTGTGACTATGAGAAAGTTACTCTTTCAGGTCCCATAACACAATACGATCAGAGGACCTTAGGGTATTGAAGAAATAAGAAACGAAGCAGAGCAATTAACAAGTCTGCTTACCTGATGAGAAATTTTGTATTACTGTTGTTAGAATTAAATTCATATCTATATATTTACTTACCTTCATATCTACATATCTAAAGTATGTTTTAGAAAGAGGCAGAATAAGTACTTCTTTCAACAAATATTGCCTATCCTCTGATCATTTTATTCTATAGATTGGGAATAAATCAATTGTTCAAAAAAGAAATAAATGTACTTTGAATTCAGACAGATCTCGGCTCCTGCCCTAGCTCTCCCACTTACTAACAGCTGATTTTGGGCATGTGAAGATTGAATTATTGGCCCCAAAACTTCATCTGTCTCTGTATCCATACCCTGTGCCAAGTTATACTTTCTCCCACGAGAGGTAGAATCTATCACTCTGTCCCACTGCTGCCTGAGTTTGGCATGTGTCTTGCTTTCACCAATGAGATATTAGCAGCTGTGATATTAGCAGAGGTTTGACATGTGTTTGTGTGGTTAGGCTTGCCCTCTTGTACTTCTGTCATCACCAGAGGAAGAACTGGCCAAAGGCGGGTGCTATGGAACAGAGCTGGACTCAGCCTGCAACTTAGTCAAGCCCAGCCTAGACCAGCTGACTCTCTGTTAATCCCCAGGTGATTTGCAAATGCATGGGAGAGAATAAATAATTGTTTTGAGCCATTGAAAATTTGTTGTTATTGTTATGTAGCAGCAGTAACTGATGCAGCCTGTAACTCAATCACTCTTTCTCTCAGTTTTGGCATCTGTAAAATGGGATAATCAAATATGAAAAACAGAAGGTTGCTAAGAGAATTGTTGATGTTTTAAACATCTAAATGTAAACATTAAAAAATCAATTACATTTTATATACAAACATTAGTACATAGATACTGAAATTAAAAATAGAATGTCATTCACAATTACCGCCCCCCCCCAAAAAATAAAACAGGTGTAAATTTACCAAACACATGCAGAACTTGTATGCTGAAAATGACAAAAATCAGAGATCTAACTAAATGAAGAGACATACTGTTTTCATGGATTGGAAAACTAAACGTAGTAAAGACGTCAATTCTTCCCAAATTGATATACAAGTTTAACACGATTCCTGTCAAGTTCCCGGAAACATTTTCTGTGGATATAGACAAGATTATTCTAAAATTTATATGGAAAAATAAAGAAATAGAAAACCTAAAAAATTGAAGAAGAAGAATAAATTAGGAGCCATCAGTCAACCTGATTTTAGGATATATTATACAGTCACAGCATTAAGACCATGAGGTATTTGTGTAGAGACAGACACACAGATGAATTGAACAGAGCAGAGAATGCAGAAATAGACCAACACAAATATAAATGCAAAAACAATTCCATGGAAGAAAGAAAGGCTTTTCAACAAACTGTGCTTGAGTAATTGGACATCTATAGGCAAAAAAAAAAGAAAGATGAACCTTTACTTCAGTCTCACACTTCACACAAAAATTAACTCAAAACGAACCACAGATTTAACTATAAGATGTAAAACTATAAAACTTTCAGAAAAATAGGAGAAATGGAATCTCAAACTAGGAAAAGAATTCTTAGACTTGCCACCAAAAGTACAATCTATATAAGAAAAAATTGATAAATTGGACTTTATCAAAAGTAAAATATTTTGCTCTCAATAAAAAGTATTCCTATTAAGAGGATTAAAAGATAAGCTGTAGAGTAGGAGAAAATTTTTGCCAACCATAAGTGTGTTAAAACCACAGTGAGATAGCTCTATACACTTGTCAGTAACGGCTAAAATATAAAATAGCGGCAACTTCAAATGCTGACAAGGACGCAGAGAAACTGGGTCACTCAAACACTGCTGTCAGGAATGGGAAATGGCACAGTCATTCCGGAAAATAGTTTGGAAGTTTCTTTAAAAATCTAAACATGCACTTAACACATGACCCAGTAATTACGCTCTTGGTCATTTATTCCGGGGAAATAAAGACAGGTGCTCACACAAACATCTGTACACAAATATTTGCAGCAACTTTGTTCTTTATAGACAAAAGCTGGAAAGAAGCCAGATGTTCTTCCACAGGTGAATGAGTACAAAGTGTAGCACATCCACACCCTGAACCACTACTCAACAATAAAAAGAAAGGAACTACTGACACATGCAACAACCTGGATGACTCTCCAGAGAACTATGCTGAGTGAGAAAAGCCAATCTCAAAAGGTCACATACTGTATGATTCCATTTACCTCACATTCCTGAAACAACAAATCTTATGAATGGAGAACAGATTAGCAGTGAGGGAGGGAGCTGGTCAGGGAAAGAAGTTTGGCGATAAAAGAGCAATACGAAGGATCTTTGTGGTGGTGGCAATATTCTTGACGGTACCTTGACTGTATCAGTGACAGTATCCTAGTGTGGTATTGTAAGACAGTTTTGTGAGAGGTTACCGTTGGGGGAAACGGAGTAAAGTGTACACAGGCTCTCTCTGTATTGTTTCTTATAACCACATAAAAGTCTACAATTATCTCAGAACAAAAAGTTAAATTAAAATATCTACTTAAAACTTAAGAGTAAATGGTATCTAAATTTCAAGTTTTCTAAAGACTTTAGTCAATGTAACATAACTATTTTTCCTCTAAAACGTTTTTTATTCTTCAATTTTAAATGGCTTGTCCAGATACTGAAAAATATGATTTCTTTTTATTCTATTTTAGCCAAAGAGGGATGCATCAGCTCATTAGGCAGCCATTAGACTAGTGGAGTCACTGTGCTGAAATCAACATGGGTAGCCAGCTGTAAATCCAGTGTGCCAAGGCGCCAACGTGCCACACGCATTTCCTGGGCTCACTCACTGTCGGCACGTTGCTTCTTTGGGCTCACTTCCAATCTGGAGGGTCACAGGTCTACATATGTTCCAGCGTTGCATTAAAGACTCTAATACATTTAGAGTTTATTGAGGAGGAAGTTGTCATTGAAGATAAATAAATTATTTTTTTCCACTCCTAAAACAATTGGAATTTATATATAGAAAAACTTTTTTGTGTGAGGTATATTAAAAGATGGGAATCTCTGCTTAGCATATAGTATGCACTCAAGAGTTGCTAGTTTTCTTTCCCCTAGTGAATAGGATATCTTCCAGAAGTCCTCAAAAAAGAACACATATCCCCAAGATGATTTATTATATCAGATTTATCATCAAAATGAACTGATAATATCTCTTCTTGCATTCTCAGATTAAGGTGAAAATTAAGAACTTCATTTTAGACTCACATCTTTTCATTGCCCTTGAAAGAGTCTTGAGCCAGGAATCCACATAATTGATCACACGGTTACTAATAAGTCCACAGTCCTGATCCCCTTTCATTTTTTAAAGTATAATTTTTCATCATTAACCTTTAAGACATGAATTCCAGGGGTTTTCCTTTACCATAACCTAATCTGGTTGGTCTTTGACAGACTGTTGAAAAATACTAGTACAAGATCCTCTAAAGCCCTAGTATCAGAAGACAGAGCTCCAAAGTTAGTTTCTGTTGAGTCCATTCTAAAGCAGTTGGTAAGAGGAGCAGCAGTAAAAAGCCTCAGGACGAGATTTTGGAGAAAGACTACTCACCAATAGGATAGTTGAAAATAATTGCTTACATTTATATGTGAAAAACAATTTAGTGGCCCTTATTTCCTATCAATATTTCTTTGCGTTATTTTCACAAGGCTGTCCCTCAAAAGCAGTTCATTCTTTAACAAAGGTCAAGAGATGAAATAGACAAAATTTTTAAAATAAATTATCATTTCTATCCTATATTAATTTTCTATTGCTGCTGCAACAAATACCACAAACTTAGTGCCTTGAAACAATACTCATTTACTATCTCGTAGTTTCCGTAGGTCGGATATCCAGCAGGCTCTTCTGGGTCTCTGCTTGAAATCTCACAAGGTCAAAACCAAGGTTTCAGCAGAGCTGAGTTCTTTTCTGGACAGTGTAAGGAGAGTCCATTTCCTTCGTCATTCAGGTTGTTGGCAGAATTTATTTTCACTTGGTTGTAGGAGTGAGGTCTCATTTCTTTGTTGGCTGTCAGCAGGGGTTGTTCTGAGCTTCTAGAGGCCACCTGCATTCACTGGCTTGTGGCTCCCTTCATCTTAGAACCAGTACCAGCAGGCTGAATCTCTCTCACCCTTTGAAACTCTCCTACCTTTTCTTCATTGTTGTCTCTCTCTGACTGACTCTTCTGCCTTCTTCATCTACTTTTAAGGGCCTTTGAGATCACATTGGGCCCACCTGGATAATCGAGGATAATCTTCCAGTCTTGAGGTCCTTGACCATAACTCCATCTGCAAAGTCCCTTTTGCCAGGTAATATACACATTTAACAGCAGGAGACAAAGATTATGGGGACTAAAGTTTTGTCTACCACATACACCCACGCCATTCCATCATCCAAATTCTAGTACCTTGTTTCTTTCTTAAAAGAAATATATACTCAAAAACAGGAAAATAGAAGAAGACCTATGAAATTATAGAATCCTGATTAGTCATAATCATGATTATCCCTGTTTTGTGTCCCAGAGATTTTATGCAGTAAAGCAATGCGCCATAGTAAGATTTAACAATCAGTGCCAAATATCTTTCTTGTGGAAAAGAAAAAGAGGTTAAAAAAAATCAAACAATTTACCAGATAAACTTATTTTGAGTTGGAAATATCTATTATCGAGTATTGCATAATTAAATTCTTAAAACTGTGCCCTGGAAAATCTCTATTTTCCAGTTTTTGAGCACTCCTTACATATCTCTGCCCATTTGAAGACCACTGAATGATGACACCTTTATGAACCATTCCATCCAAATATTCTAGGATTTTACAATTCTGTCCCTGAATAAATGAAGCATTATTAGTTTTCAAGGCACTTATTCAAATCAGATGGGGAACAATCTGTCAAGGCAAATATTTTGAAGTAGGTGGATCTAAAGCTCTCGTTATATGGGACTCTTGTAACTCTAAACCATAACTGAAAGGACTATCAGATAAAAACCCTTGGTCAAATTCTCTGGTTTATCACAGAATAGATGGTTTAATTGAGCTGATTAGACTTGAATTGGATTAAATTAATCCACTGGTGGGTTTTACATTTGATACTTTAACTGTACATTGTATTATATGTAGGCAAAGCCCATTTAAGATTTCAAGATATAGAATATTTTTCAAGTTAGCTAAAATAATTAGATCTGGAGGCAGTGTTTGTTCCTATTATTTCAAACATAATCATACAGTCAAACAAATAGAAAATTCATAATATCAAGCATTATAGGGCTAGAAAGATATTTATTTATTGAGCTTATTTTTAAGAAAAGATGTGGCAATTTAAGCATCTAGTTTCCAAAATCATGATGATTGAAAGGTCCATTTCTTTCTTATCAGAATAGATACAGCCAGTATCTATTCTTGGGTGTTATTCTTGGACCATAATTGGGCTCCTTTCTTCAGTTGCTTGTTCAGTGGAGGAAGCTGCGGCATCTAGACCTGCACTGTCCGGTAGCGAAGCCACTAGACACAGGCGCTATCCAGCACCCGAATCATGATTGCTCTGAATCAATATTTCTGTAAACTTAAAATTCACACTGGATTTCAAGAACTTAGCTCAAATAAAATACTTGGGAGTATTTCATTAAAAACTTTTTACATTGGGACTGGGCCTGTGGCCGAGTGGTTAAGTTCGCGTGCTCTGCTGCAGGTGGCCCGGTGTTTCGTTGGTTGGGGTCCTAGGAGCGGACATGGCACTGCTTATCAAGCCACTCTGAGGCAGCGTCCCACATGCCACAACTAGAAGGACCCACAACGAAGAACGTACAACTATCTACTGGGGGGCTTTGGGGAGAAAAAGGAAAAAATAAAATCTTAAAAAAAAAATAAACTTTTTACATTGATTATATATTGGACCATAATTTTATCTATATTTGGGTAGGTAAGATATATTATTGAAATTAATTTTATCAGTTTCTTCACATATTTTTTATGTGCCTACTAGAATATTTAAAATTACGTATATGGCTCACATTATATTTCTGTTGGATGGTGCAAGTCTAGAGCTTATCAAATCTCAAAAATATCATTCAGTTATGCTACATATGCTCCTGGTAGCCTTATTTTATGACAAATGTTCAGTCTTAAAATTCTTTCTCCGTTTTTTACACTTAAATAAGTCCCTTTAGCATTTCTTGTAAGACCAGTTTGTTGTTGATAAACTCCCTTAGTTTTTGCTTGTCTGGGAAACTCTTTATCTCTCTTTCCAGTATGAATGATAAACTAACCAGGTAGAGTCTTCTTGGCTGTAGGTTTTTTCCTTTCAGCACTTTTAATATATTGTACCACTCCCTTCTAGTCTGTAAAGTTTCTTCTGAGAAGTCAGCTGATAGCCTTACAGGGTTTCCTTTGTATATAACTTGTTGCCTTTCTCTTGCAGCTTTTAGGATTCTCTATTTATCTTTAATTCTTGACATTTTAATTATAATGTGTCTTGTGTGGGCCTCTTGTTTGGTGTTCTCTGTTCTTCCTGTACCTAGGTATTTGTTTCCTTCCTTAGATTGGGAAAGTTGTCAGTTATTATTTCTTCATATAGGTTCTCTGCCCCTTTGACTCTCTTTTCTTCTGGGACACCTACAATGCAGATGTTACTATGCCTGATTGTTTACAAAAGCCAAAACTTGGAAGCAATCTAAGTGTCCATTAAGGGATTAATGGATAAAGAAGATATAGATAAAGAAGATGTATATATATATATATACACATACACACACACATGCACACAATGGACTACTCCTCAGTGATAAAAAAAAAAAAAAAAGGTGAAATCTTGCCATTTGCAACAACGTGGAAGGAACTTAAGGGTATTATGCTAAGAGAAATAAGTCAGAGAAAGTCAAATGCCATACGATTTCACCCATAAGGAGAAGATAAAAATGACAACAAAACCACAAGCAAACACATAAATACAGAGATCAGATTGGTCATTACCAGATGGGAAGGAGGGAGGGAGAAGGGCAAGAGGAGGGCAACAGGCACATGTGTACAGCGACAGACGGTAATTAGTCTTTGAGGGGTGATACATGACGTAGTCTACTCAACATCTAAATTATATGATGTGCACCTGAAATTTATATAATGTGGTAAACCAGTGTTACCTCAATAAAAAAAAGTCTTTCTCCCACTCCTCTACCATCCAATAGATGCAGAGCCACACGAGTCCATCGTCCCCCACCCCCACCCCAAGGTTAGCAGCTCCAAAGAGATTGCTGGTCTCTCACTACCTTGATTTTTTCCAAGACTCACTTACAGAATCAGAGACTCAACCATTATAGGTACAAAGTTTTCTCATGAAGATAAATAAAGTCTAGTAATAGAGGAAATGAAAATGTTCCTGTGATCACAGCTTCCTGACTAGTATGAGGTTTTTAATCTTGATTTTTAATCACAGTACTTGCTCTTCATAAACAAGCTGACACTTGCTCTCCTTTCTCATTTCCCAAGGCAAGGCAACTATAAGCAGAACTACTTATTTTTTTTCTGTGTAAGGCCGACTTAGATGTTACTGAAAAAAAATAATTAGTACAGAACTGCCTATACTTTCAGCACTAAGTCAAGCTGAATTCCATCTTTGATTAGCATCTACAGCTTCTGACTAACTGCTTCTTAGATTGGAGGTCAGCCTGGAGCCTTGGCTGTAGCCAGGATCATGGACAGCAGCAGCTGTGCTGCCATGCAAACAGGCTATACTATATGCAACTGCGACTACTTGGCTGCTGAGATTTGCCCAGCAGAGAGGGGAAGAGAAGAATTGCAGCCAAAACCATAACCAGGCTTGTTTCACTAATCTTGGAAACCATTCAAAGTTAGTCTGTAAGGAGGAAATGCATGGCAACGTAAAGTCAAATAGAAAGGATGGGAATCCAAGTGGAAAGAGCTTCCGCATGTATTAGGGAGTAGTGAAGGACTATGATTTGTGTGTGGGCACAGGAGTGTGAGCAGGTCAAAAATTTCACTAATTCAGGAAAAAAGCCAGAAAAACACATGGTGGAACAAGGCATCTTTAAGGACACTGGAGTCAGTTTAATGGTATAACTTTGAGCTACACACAAGATCCAAGATCAAAGCAAGGCTAGAGTTGGAAGCAGACAAGTTGGAGGCCAGGCACATACAAAGAAGATGAGACAGAGTTATTGTTTTTCAGAAAATAAGTGGACAGAAAAATAGCTAGCATGACACGAATAGAGGGGAAAATAAAAAGGCAACTCAGCATTCAGAACCAAAATGTAAACAATCAATCAATCACGGAGAAGATATATAGAAGATAACATAACATTTGAGTGATATGTTTCACTTAAAGTTCCAAAGAAATTTTCAACTAGTTAAAACTGAAGGTGATGATAAAGCTAATTACCAAATTGAGTACTTCATAAGAGTACCAAGGAGACACTCTTATGAAGGAAGAATCTTAGTGACAAAGTAGATTCTTGTACAGACAGAGTGAAGTGGGTCAGTCTGAAGTGAGAGATGGAGGGAACACGTAGCTGAAGTGGTAGATGGGGGCTAAGATGGGCAGATCCTGACCCTCAGTGTTGTGTGAGTGGAGGACCTGGTTGGCTGTCACCTGCAGTGGTTTCTCAATGCCCCACAACTTAGGAGCAGTTTTATATTTCACTGGATCATGAAAGCATTTGGGATCTGAGGGTGGTATGGGGTAGGGGATGATATCCTGGCTTGCATTTTTTCTCCTTTCGCTAAAAATACTCCAAGTGCTCATGCATTTGCTGACACCATTCCCTGTGGTGATTCAGCTTAGGAGGTGGACCTGTCTAGGACTCTGTGGTCCCATGGTCTTGTTCTGCTCCTCAGTGATTGGCAATGGCATGGGGGAAATAGACAAGTGGCAAAGAGATCAGGTGTGTCCAATACAAAGCCACAATGGTCAGCTGAGCCACAGTCTAAAGACTGATCATCATTCCATCGTAGATTTGCTTGGGTTGTACACAAAGGAATAAAATAGTTCCTTTTTAAAATTCCAATGGTATTGTCTAGGGACCTGACTTTAAGAATTACTGAAATAGTCAGTGGGCCAGTCAAGACTATGATCATGACTCTGTCTAAATTTACATATTTATGTATTCTAGGAGAATTTTTTTATTTTTCCAGACTTGAAAAACAAAGATTAATCAACAGTGTAGAAAAATTTCTTTCATCAGGGAGCATTCTGGGTGAGTTCCCCTTTTGAATGAACACTAAGAAAAATGCCTGTCAGTGTCACTCAGAGTGCTAGCTGCCTCTCCTCCTGGTGCTATCACACTTATCACGTCCTCTCCTGCAATTGCAGCACTGCCATTAGGATAATGTGGATTAGACTCTGGCAAGCCTCTATCTAGATGTTGCATTCGAACATGTCACTAACAGGAAATGGAATCTGCTATAAGAAATGATGGGGAATGCTGGCCAGTGTCTGTTGAAAATAGATATCGGCCTTAGCCAGACACAAAGAAAGATAACCCGGAATGTAGATTAAGTCTCCAATACACACAAATTCTTGATTCTATCAGGTTCATTAAAGACAGTAAATCCAGAGAGATTTGAAGCAGAACTGATTATGAACATTTACCTTCTATTGAGTTTCACGCTGCCTGCGAATGTTTTCACTTTGCCCTATGTTAAGGTTTCAGGCCGAGCAATCGGGATACTATTCTGCTGAATTTTACTTGTGAATATGTGGTCAAAGATTCCCAATACAAGGTCTAAGTGGCTTTATTAATATCACCATCATTAAAAATGGATGTGCCTATTTTCATGTGGCAAGATGACAGGTGAAATACAAAACAAAATGCATCCTTAATCCGTGCCCTTGAGGATCTCTAACACAAGGACAAAGACAAGCACTGATTTGCAGACTATAACCTAATAAACAGCTTAAATTAGATTTTTTTTTTCACAGCATATAAGTAAAGAATAGCTGTTTTGGAAAGCAATGAATTTGAGGGATCAATTTCTCCATTGGGCAGAGTTTGTCAACATTTGATTAGTGTATAATGCACAGGTACCGTCTACCCTCCCTCTGCTTCTTCCAATTAACCTACCCAAGCTCCTTGTCCTGGGGGAAGGAGTAAAGAAAGGGAGGAAATGCTCAGTAAAGTTTTAAGTATATATACAATGGATTATTTTTCAGTTCTACCATTGGTAATATTATTCTAAATGTGATCTAAAAACTAGGTTTGACCAGGAAATTATTTGGCATCTCCTGAGATTTCACCTGAAAAGAAAGCCTGGCTAGGAGATAGTAAATTATATGAGAAGTCCATAGGATTTGAGTCAGAGAAGACACATGCACACAGTATCTGCCAAACTCCAAATCCAGCCCAGTTGCCCCCAGTGCTAATCCAGCCACCTGCTGGCATCTTCACAGGTCCCTACATCAACCACGGGACTACACTAGCAGACAGTCTCATCTCACTAAAACTGATTTAGAAGTAGACCTTGCCTGCTTTAGGCCTGGAGCCAAGACATTAAGAAGATCTGTTAGGCATCAGCCATTTAGACATGGGCATCAGTGTGCATCCAGTCCAACATGAGAAATAATTTACTGACTTTCCTTCTTTTGCAATCTAGAAAATTCAATGGAGTCAGCTCTATAAAGTGGATAGTTCCTCTCAGCCTTTTTATAGGTTGGATCTTGCACTAAAATGACATTCCATGTTATGACTTATGAGTGACACTCTGCCCTTTTCTGCCAAGAATTCTTACAGCCAGAGCCCAGTTTCACCCTTATCAATGATTTCAACATCTACTTAGAATAAGAGAGGAGATTTGCCTGTTCTCATTCCTACTCTACCTGAGCTTGTGACTTTCCAGAATTTCTGGGTGTCAGGAGGGACCATACATATCAGCACCACCCCTGTTAACACTATTAATATTGACACTTCTCCTAGTTTTCCTTCCTTCTCCTCCTCCTCTTTCTTCTTTGTTCATTTATTAAGCTTCTGTCTCTATCATTTATTCTTACATGAATTTTTCACAAACTGATTAGACAGCTATAATTTATGGTATACTTTAGTGGTAGTGCAAGCACATGGCAGTGTGTGTGGATCAAGCTGCATAGGATTTGATCTATGATCCAGTGTTGTCCCAGGTTATAATGCTTCTTTCCTTGGTGTATTAGTCAGATAAACAGAACGAATAGAACATATTATATGGAAAGAGATTTATTATGCGAAATTGAGTCACATGATTGTGAAGGCTGAGAAGTCCCGTGATCTGATGTCTGCAAGCTGGAGACCCAGGAAAGCCAGCAGTGTAATTCCAGTCCTGATCTGAAGGCCTAAGAACCAGGGGAGCTAACGGTGTAAACCCCAGTCCAAGGGCAGAAGACCAACGTCCCAGTTCAAACAGGTGGGCAGGAAGCAAATAGGGGTGAATTCCTCCTTCCTCAGCCTTTTTGTTCTATTCGGGCCCTCAACAGATTGGATGATGCCAACCAAATTAGGGAAGGCAATCTACTTTACTGAGTCCACTGATTCAAATGCTAATCTCATGGGGTAGATACACTTTCACAGATATACCAAGAAATAATGTTTAATCTGGATAACTGTTGGCCCAGTCAAGGTGACACATAAAATTAACCATCACACTTGATTGGGTCCTTTCTCAATTTTCTTATGAAAAATGGTGGACTCTACCCTGAAATACTCAGAAACTTCTGCTAACTCTTTTTTAGAAGTCATTTCTTGAACAGAATAACTACCACAGGTTTCTTATTTCACGTAATAGAAGTGTGATGAAATAGTTCTAAATAAAGTTAAAGAGAGAAATGTAAACTCCAGAACTAAAGGAGATTTTGGAGTCCTCAGTTCTAAAGCCTCATTTTACAAGGCCAGAGAGAGGAAATCCCATGGCTGAAAGCTGAGAAGCTAGTAAGTGAAAAAGTGACAATAAATTTCCAGACCCCCCATTCAATTTCACTTTCCATTTGATGGGCCAGATCAGTCATGACTAATGTATATAAAGGGATAAGTAGAGTAACTTTCATTTCTAAGACAAGACAATCAAGTGACCGGAGACAGAAAGTTTAATCTTCTTTATAATTAGAATTTTTCATGATTTGTTCCCTAAACCGGCAGACATAACTGACATAAGAGACAATCAGCTAAAACTACTGCAGTCAAAATTTCTCAGGTTTTGCTATTAAGAATATTCAAAGTATTTATTAATGATGCAAGCGCTTTTCAGATCAATGAAGGTATCTCTTAAAACAGTAGAAAATTCTGTTTTTTCCATCACTTCCTTTTTTCTTGAAGCATTAGAGTCATTAAGTACAACATCTGCACAGAACAGGTTGTTTGCTTTTCAAATAGCTTTAGCAGAAAGAGATATTTGATGAATTAGTAATGTGTTTGACCTTGAGAAACATCAAAATATCTGGTTCTTTGGTCCTTTACTTTGATGCCACAGTAACTTTTTAAAGCTGGATTTTACAATTCCCTTAGCAAATTGGTTTTGCAATGGTGTTTTTCCTTGTATATAATATATTACTTGAATGTGACAAACCTGCTAGAAAAGAAAAAAAATGAAGGTGTGAGTGGCCACTAGTCTCTACAATCATTATAGATACTTAGAGGGTATTTCAGCGTCCTTTAATTGAACAAAAAGTATGTAAATCCATTCATGTGTAATGAAAAGTAACAATAACTCCAAAGAATGAAGAACCAGACGTGTCAGCAGAGATGAAAGTTAATTTCTAAGACCTTAAAGGATGTTCCTCAGTTTGTAACTTCTTGTGCTTTGTCCAGGAAATTTATTTTCTAGACAATTACCTCTATGGGGAACACCCAGGCCTGGAGGGAACAATTTTACAGAATCTTACTGTTATTGAGTCAGCACTGATAGCTATTAAATAACAGGTGGCAGGCTGTGATTTATATGTGGAAGTCACACTGTGCAGTCAACCTATGGAGGCCCTGGCCCTCAGGAAAGAAAGGCAAAGATCAATTACTATAAAACTAAAGCGTCTTGCTTCTTTTCTTAGTCCAAATGTGCTTACTGATTAAGCTATAAAGAAATAAAATCCATGAGTCAAGATACAAAATCACGAGTGTACACTCACTCTACACACACATCACATTCTTCAGTCCTTTCTCCACCTTTTACTTGTTCTTCACGAATCTGAAACAGAAAAAGATAACCCATGCTACCTTTTCCTACAAGAGGCACTTGGCATTCTCCAATGGTGCTCGTGGAGGTGAGCCTCAAGGAACTTGGATCAATGTTTTCATTGAATGGACAAATCCCAAAAGTTTATTCAAAGAATGAGTATGACTATTTTGAGAAAATCTTTTTGTTTTTATTTGGTATTAATTTTTACTGCGTATTTGATATTTAAGTTTCTAGGAATACTGGATATGTTCAATGTTTTATGTAATTTTTTTAACTCATCAGTGCTTTGGGTATTATAAACATAAGATGGATAGATTAATTTTCAAGCCAGTCTGATACTATCCTCAACCAGGGAGCATCTGAAATCATGTAGGAGTGTTTTTAGTTTTGGGGGATGGCATTGGAATTTGTAGAGTAAAAGACAGGGACACAATATATAAAGAGTTCTGCACAAAGAAGGATTGCTCCCCATGAATGCCTAAAGTGCCACTGTTGAGAAATAATATCTGAGGAACCACCCCTCCACTGAGGAAAGAAAAAACAATTTACTTCTGGCCCTCATCTCACTAATGGACCCTATTCCACTGTTATGCCATGAGGATCCATACAACCCTGTAGCTTGGAACACATTGTTTTGGGGCAAAGTAAAATGAAATAAAAACAATTAGTTAGCATCTATTAAGAGATCTCATTAGCCGCCAGATATACAGCATACCATAGGAGTCAAGAAAACACCCAGCCCAAACTTAGAGAGGATTTTATAAAACTTATAGAAGATTCAAATGTACAACTTCCTAAGATTCCCTCCTTCAATTCCATGCTGCACCTCCCAATGTGACTTGACAATGCTGAGGAATGACAAAGGAATATTATGAAGAAAGATTGCAGTCTTTATCCTTTGTCCTCAGAAGATCCCTCTTCCTTTGTCTGGTTGGCTTTTGTCGTTAGATGACCTCCAGCATCCACCAATAAATACTGAAATATCAGGATGTTATTAGATATTTTACCAGTGTTTTGTTGTTTAGATGTCTTACAATGCCATGACACATTCCCTTTAAGGATATGAACTAAGGGTAGCAGATATGAAATTTGCTGTTGGAGCTAATTTTTTTCTATTAATATGCAATAATATAAGTATTAATATTAAAATCAATGTTCACTAATTGCACTACATCCAAGTCTAGCAGATATGGCCCCTGTCCCTTGCCCCTGCCTTTGCACTGTCTTTGGACTCCAGACTCAGTTCTGCTGGCCTTGGTGTGGACAAGCCTTTCATTTTTCTGTTTACCTTTAGTCCAGGAGACCCCTTTCATAAATTTCAGATGGAATTTACCAAGAAAGCAAAGGTATATATTTCTGAGTCTAAGAAGCAAAATACCATGTCTTTCTTCATCCAATTTACTAAGCCAGAGAACCCTGTCCATTTTCTCAATATTTTTCAGGAAACCCACATCTGAAACAATAGTTGTGTGGCTTCATATTTAGAGCTCCTGTTCTCTCAGTCTTTCAAATATCAATCAGGGTGATTTGTTCTACTCTAAATAGCAGAGTTGTTGCGATACCAAATCCTTGATAACTTCTTTGCCTTTTGAATGTTTCTTGGCTGCTTAACATTTTAACTGAGAATGGTCCGTCCAAAGTAAGCTCACTTCATTGCAAAAATTCGGTTCATCCTAAACTATAGGTATTTCAATTTCCCATTCTGAAATTTTCAAGTTCCAGAAAGTGTTACACTAATCTTTGATATATTTTGATTTTACAAAAGAGTCAGAGATTCACAATTCTGGGAGAAATGCATTTCAAAAGTTTTTTATTACAATTTTCTCAGGAAACAGTAAATTCACTTACAAATTTATCTGTTGCATAAGAATTCAGTTTCCTGTTTGCTGCTTTTAGTGCTGATGGACTCAGTACCACTAGACACTTCTTCAGCACTCCTCTCCTTCTTGATGTCATACTCAAACTATTATAATCCTTTGTAGAAAAGGCATATGGCCAATAGAACCTTAAATTAAGTTCTTTTTTTTTCACTGAAATGCTTCTAACTTGCAAATGATAAGCAAAACATAAACAATGCATATATTTGAAGTCAAACACAAATTCCAACCCTTTTCATGTTAAAAGTCAACTGAAATGTTTGGTAAAATTTTTCCACTGTTTTCCTGTGACAGTTTATGTTGGGACATATAGGTTTCCCAAGGATGCTGTCCTGGAACACATTCTGGACATGCTCTTGCTTTTGATACCTTTTTGGTTTTTCTCTAATTTCAAATTTCTTGCTCTTCAGAAAAAATAAATTTTAGGAGCTCCAAATATGAAAGCCAATAATGTAGACCACCTGTAAAAGTCAAGATGGACTAATTCATGCTGCAGTGATGGCCTTCAAATTGTAGAGTGGCAGAAAACAAAAGATTTTTTTCTCACTCTCATTATATATCCAATGTGGGCCAGTGGGTCTCTGCTCATTGTAGATCCAGATTGACACAGTCTTCACTTAACCACAGGCTTCCATCACCTGCAAAGGGGGAATAGAACATGCGTTGTCTCATAGGGTCAAATAAATCACGCTTTTTGGAGGGGAGTGTAGGCTGTAGGGGAGGAAGACATTTCCTCTACCTGCTCTGGGTCCTTCTGGCTGGAAAATGGAACTAAATTCACATGAGACAGAACAACAGGATAAAATTAAACAAAGCTTTATAATATGTATACATGGGAAAGGCTCAGGCAAACTGAACAACTCCCCAAAATGGCTGAAGCCACCACCTTAAATATCATCTTCAGCTAAACACAACGGAGGATGTTGGGGGTGGGGGGAGTCAGTTATGGGAGATTACCAGACAAGTACAGTAAACAAGAGTCAGGTTATTTTGCAGATTTAAGTCCTTGCCTTCTGCATCGATAAGAGTTTCTAGAGATAAGGTTATTCCCCCTTCTTCCTAGTACAGAGAGGGAGACACCTTTACAAATGGAGATTTCCTTTACAAATGTAAATGTCTCTTAACAAAGGGTAAGTAAACTCTACTTTTCAGAGTTTCTTTCATATCTGCAGTTTTTAAAAGTAACCAGCCCAAAATAATCCTCATGCCAAAGAGACGTATCTTGGGGTGGCTAATCTGCTCACAATTCGTTGGCCCAAGTAAGGCCATAGCTAACTTCAAAGGGGGTTGGCAAGTACAAAGCTACAGGAGCCAAGAAATAGAAGAATGGGAATGTTTATGGAGAGCCCTAATGACTAATTCCCCACAGAATACTTGATCTCCTAAATCTGGTTCTCAGCAGCCTGATGCCTCAGGATACCTCTGGCAGCCCCTTCCTGGTATTTGTTTCTAACAAGTCCTATCACACAGGGAGGACAATAACAGCTATAAAACATATTCATGAAGATTCTTTTATATACACAGTATGAATTTTAAGCATATTAGTTCAACCAAAAGGTAAATGTTAAGTTTGTGTATCACTCAGGGTTCAACTTTTTATTAGTTCCCATTTATAGGCTGGGGTAATAAGAAAGTATATTCAGAATTCTGTTCAAAACATTATGGTAACTAGAAAAAGAAATCCCCTCTTTTCAGGTTCTGCTTACACTCTTCCAGGAATCTTTTATATCCCATACTCTTTATGATTATTCTCTGTGATCATGTAGTTAAAAATTTCTTCCTTATCCCTCCCATTCCCCACCTCCAAACTCAACCGGTGGTAGTCTTCCTTATGATTTTTCACATGATCTACAGTCAGGGCATCTCCCAAGCTCAATGCTATCCACCCTGTTTTCCAAGTTGTCTCCTCTCTGCTGTTCCAACATAGTGCCACTTCTTTTCTATGCTAAATACTGCCTGTCTGAGGAAAAAGAAACTAATTGTTGCAACTCCCGTATGGAAACTGCAAAGATTGTTAGAAACTGCTTTTTCTCCTGCTCCAGGCTACAAGCACAGCACTAGGTCTTACACGTTTGTTTGACAATCTCACAGCAGGAATAACTGTGGGGAGAGGAGGAAACTGAAATAACAAGGAGACTGGATGTCAAACTCTTTTTTATACAAGATCTCCTAATAAGAGTATTACCTTATTATGTAATGTGGAAGAATTTAAAAACTTGTCTGACCCACACCTTCGACAGCCTTGGAATATGACTCTCTCCCTCCCAGTTAGTATATCTCATTAATTTATTTTACAGAAAATCACTTTCTTATGTTAGGTGGCGCCCTCAGCAATCACCTGTGGATTATCGCCACAGCCTTTACACCATCTTTCTGGTTTCCAGGTTGTCCCTCATCCTACACATCCTGCTGACAAGAATTAATTTGCTTAAACACCTGTGACGGGGGTAATTATTAAGACGTTAATTTTACTTTATTCTC
The DNA here is from genome assembly GCF_037783145.1 of Equus przewalskii. Lineage (NCBI taxonomy): Eukaryota > Metazoa > Chordata > Mammalia > Perissodactyla > Equidae > Equus > Equus przewalskii. Next base: position 22,326,174 of record NC_091847.1, on the reverse strand, counting down.
CTTAATACCAGAGATGGGAAGCAACTAAAGGTATGTTTTATGCCCAACCCCAAAAGCCTTTGGTTCTGAGCTTGGCCTGTTAAGTTAGCTGAGCAGAAATTTGGAAAAATCCAGAGCTCATTCTCCTATATTCAGGCATTTGTGCAAATAAGCTAAGTGAGGGAGGTTAATTCTTAGGGTGAAAAAAGCAGAACAGGCTCAATAATGAAGCAGATAGAGTTAGTAGCAAGATGGTGGAGGGGTCCGAGTTGACAGGTGTTTAGAGTGACGTGGAACTGTGTCCCACTCCCACACTGTGCCCCGAATGGCAAAAAGATCCATAATAGAATAATCAAGGTGAAAAACTCCACACAGGGGGAGCCACAGGGAAAGCGTACGTCTTCACACTTAGAGCGAGGGGAACGTAGTAACATTTTTGAAGGGACCACACAGATTGGAACAAAAGCCTATCAGGAAAATCCACTGTGACTAAAGCCTGGAAGCCCCCTTCCCATCCTGCAATTTTTACATGAGTCTTGGGGAGGCTCCCCCCAGTCAAAAAAATAAATATAAATATGACTGAGAGGGTATTTCTTGCCACTTCTTATATTTATCTGATTTAGAAAGTAAAATTAGGTGGTTTCCCTCATTTTGGTGACCACTCCAAATTCATAGACACTATATACCATTCTCAGTATTACTCTCCCACTCAGAAAACTTCACAGGCTCAGAACACACACTCTGTTAAATCTAAGCCCTACAGGTGAGTGTCCAGAGACCTCTTTAATTAGTTCCTACCCTAGCTATCAAAATGTATTTCCTCCTTCTTCCAAATACTTCTCTGCTCTGGTCTGCCTCGCATCTTTACTTTCGCCCCATGGGTGACTATTTATTCATTCTTTGAACTCTGAGAGTTCGTTTTCCCCTTGCGACTCTAGCATACAAAATAAACCACTTTTGTAGTCTAGAATTATTTGTGGTTTCTTCATAAGGGTTAGAATTTTTAATGAGATTAAAAGCTCCTTTGGGGCAAGAATCAAGTCTTATATTTCTCTTACCCTCATAGTGTCTAGCAATGGTCTAAACACAAAAGAAATAGTTGTTAATTGATTGGATTATCTATGAATGCTTCTCATATGGAATCATGTCTGGATCGAATGTCTCATTCAGGAAGAAGGCATCCCATTCAGGGTAATAAACTGACACAACAAAAGTTATCATGGTGGGAAGTACAAAAGACAATTGATTGGTGGTTTCAACTGCAGAACACAGTAACTGATTTGGCAGATATGAGAAGTGGATTGACTAAATTCACCCTTTACCTTAGCTCTGTAAAGTGCAAGCTGCTGCTGCCTGGGTGGTGAACATTGTTATTCCTGTTTGGTTTGAAGAAAAGAGCTAAGTCCAACAAAAGGGGCCAGACATTCAAATTCCTGAACAGTAAGACCAAAAGCTTTGGGGCCTGAGCCTGTTCCTCTCAGTGTTACCTTAGTCATTTATAGATCAAGGCAAGTAAAAACATAGATATAACTAGAGATACTATAGAAAGGAAAAGACCAAAGATAACTCCAATAAATTATTTGGCCTTGTTTCATTTGGGAAAAGACCACAGAGAGCCTTCTTTGCATTGCAAATGTTAAACCAGGAAATTATTATTGTTTACCAATCTCATTTTTGTATAAAATAATACTAAGGGCATGTGTAGACGAATAGACTACTAATAATCTAGCAACATCTGCAGCTTGAATAATCACCTTTCAAATATACCCTAAAAAGCAGAATCAGAAATCCGACTCAGCATTTCAAAAGACAGCAGCATTTGAAAAATGAAACCAAGTAACATCATTGCCTTGATGCTGTAATTCAATCTTAGTTAAAATGTAGAAAATAGAAATTAGTATTGCTTTTAAATCTACTTTTGCTGTACCCACTGTATCACGAACTCTGTAAAAATGACTGACTCTCACAGGTCTCCCTTTTCTGCTAACCTTTCTTGTTATGAAAGGCATAAGACAAGAACAGTCATTGATTGGGGAATTGAAGCTCTCCCATAAAAGATGAGTATGTCGACAGAATACCATCATTCCCCGCATGCAGGTCAAATATTCCTTAATCTCGCTTGTGTCAAGAGAGTACATGACCACCCTCAAACAAGGACAGCCAATATTACCTGCTCTGGGAATCAGACCCGTTGAAATGCAGGGAAAAGGACAGACCGAACCGAAGAACAGCAGTGCCTCCCTCTGACACGCAGAATCATGTCTAGCTGTATCTCAAACACCAAATGAACTATATTTTCGATTTTACTGTCTGACATTTACCGGAGGGAAAAAGATACATAAGTAATGAGACAAAAGGTCACGACGAGCTGGGTGTGTATTTTCCCATTACATTAAGAAATGAGCCTGGCAAAAATTGCACTTACAATTCAGAATTAAAAATGAATTAAATGAGTATCTTTCAAATTTGTCAGAGCCTCCCCAACAAATGCATCAATTCTCAATATATACACATGCGGTTGATATTTTTTTATGCCTTGCCCTAGCAATATTACAAGAAAATATTACTTGTTTTCACTCTATTACACTGCACATTATTGTAAGTTGGTATGTAAACACCGGCATCTGCGTCTGTCTCCTCCAACTATGTTATTTTCTTAATAACAACAGCTGTTACCATTATCAGCTGCCTGATATTTGCTAGGCACAGCATTCATACTGTACATGCATCGTATCATTTAATCCTTAACAGAAACCCTACACAGTCAGTATTCTCACCATCATTTTATTAAGGTAAAGAAGTTCAATGAGGTCACGTAGCATGTTAAGTGGTTGAGCTAGCTTCTAGAGCACAAAATCAAACCTTTCTTTCATTTCAGCCTCCCCTTCAGACCCCGGCATGAGTTCTGCCCCTCTGAGTTCTCATTAAATCCAGCGACTGACTGAGTCTGCTTTCACACACAAACAAAACAACAGGTTGAAGCATCACCGATGAAGCACCATTAATGTGGCTGTGAGTGTATATGCAGATCAATCATCAGGTCAGCCGCTGTGCTCTGGAGTGACTGATACACACACACACAGACACACACACACATGCATCCACACTGGATGGCATATTTGGGCCTCAAGCATGCAGAGTCTGATTCCTGATCATGCAGAAAGAATTGAACAAGAAGTTTTTTTGTTTTTGGCAGTTGTGCAGTCTCCAGTCTGTGACACCCAAGAGGATATATGCAACCCTCAAATTGATACAAACTGTATCAGATTCTGATCTAGTATCTATGAATGTTACTTGAGAAGGAATATGTGTTTAATTTTCTGTCTTTTAAAGCCCCAAACACTGACACTCCTCTCAGGATTTCCTTGTCCTGGGGTGGTTGGTGTGACAAGGAATAGTGCATGCGGTCAGGATTGTAATTATACCCTAATGAAAACTGCTATTTACAGTTGAAAGGCACCTCTGTAGTCTGGCATGGCTCCAAGAACTTAGACTTTCTTAATGCTGTTTCACATTAAAAAAAAAAAAACCCTCTCCCAGCACCTGTATACGGTGCTTAAAATGTCATTACCACCTGTAATTACATGGAGAATCCAATTACAGCTAAGGAATCAGATTGGTACGTATAATTTGTACATGTTGACCATGTTGACTATAAAAATTATAACTGGAGAAGCACACATAGTGGGTGATTGTGTGCATCTTGTATAAAGTTCTGAAGAGCAATGAGAATATAAAACATAATGAGGAATAATAAGAATAAATGAGTTTCCGGGCCGGCCCAGTGGCACAGCCGTTAAGTGCACACGTTCTGCTTCGGTGGCCCAGGGTTCGCTAGTTTGGATCCCAGGTGCGGACATGGCCCCGCTTGGCAAGCCATGCTGTGGTAGGCATCCCACATATAAAGTAGAGGAAGATGGGCACGGATGTTATCTCAGGGTCAGTCTTCCTCAGCAAAAAGAGGAAGATTGGCAGCAGATGTTAGCTCAGGGCTAATCTTCCTCAAAATAAATTAATTAATTAAAAAAGTAAATGAGTTTCACCGAAGTAATGGCATTTCACACGCTTTAGTTGGGAATTTCTTCAGCTTCAAAAAAGGAGTAGAAAATTATCCTTAATTGAAAAAACTCATACAAGTGTATTGGAATAAACAGCAAAGAAATAAAACAATGTTCTAATGTGTTATAGCTTTCATGTTCACTGTGCAGACTTGACTCATGTTGCTTAAAAAAATGGGAAAATCCTTCACGTACACTGAGAGGTTTCTGGGAAAAGAAAGGGTGGTTGGACCTGCACAAGTGTTGGAATGGTGAAACAGAGCCTTCCAAATTCCTTGTGACATTCATCATAGCAGTTACATGAGTTACACTAAATTAGGATCCTTTTTCTTATAGATGGAAGAGTGATAAATGCACAACTGTCTGTCAACTTATTATATGGCTAGTAACAGTGAAAGGGATGGAAAATGACAGAAATAAATAACATAATCTGATCAGTTAGTGGCACACAAAGACTCCTAGGGCTCTGCTTTGTATGACAATCTCTGGTCTCCTGGGAACCACCTTACAAAGATTGACTGTTGCCACAGATAAATTCAATGGCATGAAGGACAGAAAGCATCAGTTTTTAGATGTTAGTTAGGATTCGTCTACACTGTCTGCCATATCCATAAGCAGTCAATGAACTCTATATCATGGCTCCCCGATAGAAACTAATTTATCATGCCACATGGAAAAAAATAGACAGGTTTCCTAATTATTATAACTTCTTTATGGATAGAGTTTGTGATCATTAATTTCTTTCTATATCTGCAAATATTCACAAGTCTGTAGGAAATAGATAGATGTTTAAATATTCTTTGCTGGATTTATATATATACATTTTATGAGAATATGCATCATAATACATCCTGTCTCATGAAGAGTTCCTGGTCCAGACACAGGCAATAATCTGACTTTTCAAAATTGAAATAAGTGGTAAATATTAAACACAGACCAAATTCCACTGCTCAATTTAAATACCACTTGGCTTATTATCCGAAGCTTCTCGAAGCCCTTGTTTGATTCTCCCTTTGTATCTTTCACATTGTCATGTGCTGTTGAGAATCTCTCCTTTTAAAACTCTCTGGTCTCTTTTTCTCATAACACAATTTTCTCATAGTTCTCCTCTGACGTCAAACCATTCTTGTTAGTCTCTTTGTTGTCTCCTCTATACTTAATCATCTTCTCTTTCAGAAATGTCCCAGGCCAATTTCATATACCTCTATGGTTTTACCTCTGTGCGTAGACCATTCGTTTTTGAATGTATGTCTCCAGCTGATCTCATCTCGTGTAGGAAAAATATTTGTAAAAGCTTGCTAGGAGGTCCTCTTGATTTTCCAGAGCCAGGTAAAAACCAGCCAATACTAAACTAATTGTTTTTCTTTTCCAGGCTAGATCATCCTCTTAATCCAAATCCTGACACTTTGCATCACCATTTATCCAAAAATATAAGCCAGACTCCATCATCTCCTTCTCTCTTCCCATTATCCAATCTAAGGTTCCACAATCTGAATTTCTTCTTTCTCTACATGCCATTATTAGTCACCTGGGTTCAGGATTCCAGCATTGTCCTAAAGATTTTCCGTAGTATCCTAACTAATCTTCCTGCTTCCAATTTTGTCTTACCAGCCATCTTAATTTATTCATCAGCATACTGTAAATCTGAACATGTTACTTTCCTGCCTAACTGTTTTTGGTGTTCTCCATCTCGAACAAAGTAAAAGCCAAACTTGTAAGTATGACTCATGCTTCCTTCCCAACATGGCTGTTCCCTGCCTACACACTTTTCTCAAATGTTAAAAATAATGTTTACTCTTTATCTGCTTGGCAAACTCATCTCCATCCTTCAAGAGTCTGAACAAATATTATTTCTTCTCTGAAACTTTTTTTGGATCCCTTGTGTCAAACTTAGATGCATCTTTCTCTGTGCTTCTGTAGACTTCTCTGTAGTTCTCAGTAAAGGGACTTATGACACCATATTGAGATTACTTATTTGTCATTAGACTGTAAGATCCTTAAGGCAAGGTCTCATTTCTTACCCAATTCTTAATCTTTCTAACCCAGCATAGGACCCAAATACGGTAGATCTCAAACACTACTTGTTGAATAAGTAAATACATACTGGTTTTTCCAAAATTGTTGTTGATTGCTAGTATATCATTAGATGATTATTCAACTGTCTGTCCTATCCCTTTGGTAGTTATACCAACTAAAAGCAAATTACTTTTGCACGTTTTCCTTCAGGGAAGAGAGAAATGCTAAGGCACCAAATGCTGTGGTTTTATTTGATTTTATTTTCCTGATTGCCTTCCTCCCATAAACATTTATTGAGAACTTCCTTCGTATGATAGACATGGTGCTGAAATCTGCACAGAAAGATCTGTATGATAACACACAAGATAATTTCTGCATGAAAACTTAATGTTACAAGTTAGTTTGTGATCAGTATCATAAGAATGTAACAACTTAAGAGTTTAGAAAAAGAAGAGCTAAGATCCACTCTGAGGATGTCAGGAAGTTTTCATTCCAATGGTAACATTGAAATTGGGCCTTGATACCTCAACAAGCTTTCCTTACATAGTGAATGATGGAAGGGTCTGCCAGGCAAGACAATCATGAGGGGAAAAAGGAAGAATTAGGGTAGTAAAATCCTTTAGTGAAGCGACAACAATGTTCTCTCAATTGGGTATGTGTTAACTAAGGGAAAATGTGGACCCCGAGGCCAGGAAATATAAGAGGGCTAAGATTGCAGGGGCCTTCAGTGAAGCCTGGACTTGAGTTTTGGAGGTCATGAAAAGTTATAGACAGGAAAGTGATACCATAAAATTATCTTTTAGGATCATTAATATACTAGTTGTTTATAGTAATTTCAAATGAAGTTAAAAATCAAGGGGCAGGGTCATGGCCAAGTGGTTACGTTTTCGTGCTCTGCTTCAGCGGGCCAGGCTTTCGTCAGTTCGAATCCTGGGCGCGGACATGGCACCGCTCATCAAGCCATGCTGAGGTGGCATCCCACATGCCACAACTAGAAGTATCCATAACTAAAAATACACGACTATGTACCAAGCGGCTTTGGGAGAAAAAGGAAAAATAAAATCTTTAAAAAAAAATTCAATTAAAAACTGTTGTTAGTCCATAATAGAAAGTTAAAAATATCTGCATTAAGGTGATTTCTTAGATTCAAAAGTAAATGAATTAGAATTTATTCAACATGGACATAAAACGTTGGTTTAAAAGAAAAATACTTACTTGCGTAAGATCTAAGAAATGTAAGTAAAGTTCTTTCCTTGCACTTGTCACAAAGTAAGAATTAAATATATAGTAGCTCTCCGAAGTTTATTCAAGCTATAAATACAGCAATTTCTACTGTACTCTCTAGTTCTACATTCCTCTTAATAACCTATTACTACAGAGCAACACGGCTACAGTGAACAGATCCTTACCACAGGATAGTCAACACGAAATTTTCTACAAAGAAAACAAAGCAGACTTTAATTAGCACTGTTTGATTACATTCAACTTTTTTTCTTTTAACCAATTTGCCTCATTGATGAAATGTTTCTCTTTGTGTTTGTAGGTAACAAAAAAATGTGTGGTATGTGTTCGATAGCTTGGAATTAGAGAGTTCCGCCATGTTCCAGTTCTGACTCTGGACAAATCAATTACCTCAATGCCTGGTGGATATCAGTTTCTCCACCAACTTTAGCACCATTACTCTTCCTCTGTCTAAGCATTTTACTGTATACTAAGTGAAATATTGTGACACTTGGTAAGTATATATGTCTAGAAGAAATATAAATTTAACTCTTAAGCTTTTCATTTGTGTAATCACTCCATTGTCTACAATTGAAAAATGACTAAAAACTTGTGAATGAATTATAAAACCTCATATTTTTCCTCAAAGTATTCTTAAATTGAGAGAGGGCTGGTCATATATCTAACATAAGCTACGGCATATTTAAATTTCTCTTCCTGAAACCTCTTAACAACGCAAAAGTTAATGTTGCATTTCTGAAGAAAAAGAACTTTAAATTGCACAGAGGATTCAAATAACAAATACCCGTAAAGTACTTAGAATAGTGAGTGGCGCATAGAAAACACAAGAGAAGGATTTACTATTATCATCATCATTACTAATATGGAACCATTCATATTCCTTCATAGGCCTTAGAGAAATCACCTGTTATTTTGTGTTTACATCTAGGTTAAAATGTTCAAGAAATAGGTACTGGGTCAGATGCCAGATTGTAAAAACTACTCTCTTTTTTTTTTCTTTCCTTCTTCTCCCCAAAGCCCCCCAGTACATAGTTGTGTATTTTTAGTTGTGGGTCCTTCTAGTTGCGGCATGTGGGATGCTGCCTCAGCATGGCTGGATGAGCGGTGCTAGGTCCGCGCCCAGGATCCGAACTGGTGAAACCCTGGGCCTCCAAAGCACAGCGTGCAAACGTAACCACTCGGCCACAGGGCTGCCTCCTATAAAAGCTAAACTTAATAGACATGGTATATTAGTCATATTCAAGTTAAACTAGCTTTGATATAAGCTCTGGGCTTCAAAAAGCAGGTTTCCTGAGGTGAAATAAAAGTAGATATAAGGCAAGAGCCTCACTGACTTCATTGAAAAGACAAAGGAAGCCAATCTAGGAAAAATAATTATGTTTACACTAAGTGGCCGTTCTCTCTTTCCTGCTTCCTTTGTTCCTAATGTTTCTTTTTATTTTGTTTCTCCTCAGTGAAAGGGAAGTCTTCATTCTTGAGTGCTGATTGTTATGGGCTGTATTGTGTTCCCCTAAAATTTATACGTTGAATTCTACCCCAAGTACTTCAGAATGTGACTCTATTTGGAGATAGGGTCTCAAAAGAGGTAAATAAGGTTAAATAAAATCATCAGAGTGGACCCCAATCCAATATGACAAGTGTCCTTATAAGAAGAGGTGATCAGGACACAGACACACACAGAGGAAAGACAATGTGAAGACGCTGGGAGAAGAAAGGCATTCACAGACCAAAAACAGAGGCCTTCATCTCAGACTTCTAGCCTCCAGAACTGTGAAGAAACAGGGTTCTGTTTAAATCACCCAATCTATGGTACTTTGTTATGATAGCCCCAGCAAACTAATACACTGATCTAATAATATTTTGAATTGATATAAATTACTTATTGCTAAAATAATTAAAATCTCAATAAATAAAGGAGTAAAACTGTTAAAAGACCTCAGAGCTATGTTGAGTCAGAGGGAAAACAACAATCACAATAGCTTTATGATACACACTATAATATAGGCTCAGATAAGCTCAGAAAGGTTACATAACTTGCCCAATGTCACAGAGTTAGGGAGAGGGGAAACCACCAAACAATGGAGGTAGTGTAATTCCACAGTCCATGATCTTGACTAAGACAAATAGAAAAACTCTAATCAACTTTGGGTTTAGAGTGAATCAGAGATTACTGCACAGGGCTATGTAAACACTTGAAAAGAATACTAGAGCTTCGAAGGAAAAAACAAAGGACATGGAATTATAAGGATGGGCGACAATTTAGATAAGTCAATTTCATTCTAATTTGCAACGATAAGATACAGTGCTGATTATAGATCTTTGCATCATTCAAATTAAAGAAATACAGTACAGTGTACATACAAACTGGAAGAAAATTAACTGACACAAAAGAAGGATTGTGTGGCTACTAAACATGAGACATAGGAAAACAAAATCTTACTTCATTGTTGTTATGACATGAAGACAAGCAGGAGATGTAGGCAATGTTGTGAGAAGATTCTAGTTTGATCCTAACCAACCAAAGCATGGTACTGGGTGAGAAAGTGACGGTCAAAAAGGGAAACAAAGAAAGTGGGGTTTCAGGGTTTTACAGAGATATGCAAATTCAAGCACGCATGTTTCCAAACAATAAAGAGCTGTTGCTTCTGTTGATTGTGACCAAATTAGCACCCCCGTTCTCTGAATGCTGGGAAAGTGCAGCCCTCCAAAGTCACGGCAATGGCAAAGTGAGCAATTTAAATAGCAGCATTCTAGATCTCTGTAGTCACACGCCTTGTCACACTGGGAGCCAGGAGAGTGAGCCAGAAGTGATTTTTCCCATGCACACTCTCCATGCAGCAATATGGACCAGAGCAGGTGGAGCCACGTGGAATCACCTGATTATAATTCCACTTGGATTATGTAAGAATGATTTGGGGACACTGACTAGTCAGAAATAAATAGAAAATGATTTGCAAAAACTGGGGAGAGAGAAAAAAGGTAAGGCAACTTTTGCCATACTTATGGAAAAAATAAATGTATTTGTGTGTGTGTGTGTATGTGCATACAGTATATGTACATAATTTACTTATAATCCATATGAATGTGTTCTGAATATATTTAACTAAAATCATTTAAATGACCTCACAAGTTTTTATTATTCAATGAACATGTTTACTCCAAGTGTTTTTTTTTCCCTTGAATATTTTTAAACAATCTTTGTAAAAATCTTGTTCCTATTCTCTCCTAAAATACTGTTTTTCCTTATAAAACCTGTTCGTGATATACAGGGAAATGTATACCTAAGATTAAGTGTGTTTTTCCTTGATGGTACCAAATGCTATTCAGCCCTAAAGAGAATTTGCCTGTCACTCTCCCCTTAGCCTTGAGCATCATTAATAACCTTTCAACACACCATTTCTGTCCTACACTGCCTTTTATCTCCTAATCTCAAACACACAGCAAACATTCATTTTCCACAATGGCTTGGTGAAAGTGTGCTTTATTATGCACAGTATTATAAATGAGCAAGGTGAGCTGGAATGACTACCCAAGGGGACTCACAGAGAAGAGCAGAGCACAGAACAAACCTCTATTGCCAAAAGCTAGCCTGGGTAAAAAGTACCAGCTGCATGGTGTATTGAATTATGCTTCATTTCCATTTGTTAGCTTAAAATTTAGGAAGGTATCTTCAATATTTACCTGAAAAAACTCCTTTCTTTCCAATTCATCTTGCCAAGCAAAGTTCTAGATTCTGGGTATATTTCAGTAAGGAAAATATACGAAATCAATATGATCTGAACCTACCACAGATGCTTCTTACCCATCCATTCCCTTTTTGTGCCAGCAACCATGATTCCATATTTAATATTCCTCTGACAACATTTTCACTTGCTAATCACTGAGCACAATAGTCTTCTCAGTTATCACTGTGAACAGCATGAGAAGTATCTGAAGTGGAAGGCTGGGACTATATCTTTTTAGGCTTATAAATTGTGTAAGGAATTTTGAACTTGACCTTAAGAACAGTGAAAAACATATTGAAAGATTATACACAGGAGATCTGCAATATCAGATTTAACTTTTAAAAAGATCACTCCAGCTGTTTGGAGAATTGGCTGGCATGGATGTGGGGAGACCAGTTTAGAGGCAATTGTGGAGGCTATAGGGATGGAGTTGATGTTGAAGTGCATAGAATTTGTGTCATAGGAGATATAGAGAAATATTTGAGACAACTTTTTCATAACTTAGAGATTTATTGAATGTGGGGCACCAGAGAGAGGAGATATAAAGGAGATTCCCAAGTTTCTGAAAATAAAACAAAAAACTATATAGGATTTGATATTGCGATTTTCAACAAACAAACAAAACCTCCATGAGCCAACTGGAGGGTGTGCTAACTATGCAAAGAGGCAATTGGCCTTTGTATGTCTCCTTCAATCAATTCTCCTTCACTTTCCCATTTTGAGCTTTTATTGAGAATGCATTTTTATAGTGGACAGAATATCATCTTGTTGTATGTATTTCTTCTCCAAAAAATCACAGCTGAAGGGAATTTGATAATTTAGAAACAGTGATATAGGAAGAGAGGTATCAGTGAGTGATGGGAGGATAATTTTTGTGTTGGTGCCTCTAATACACATGTGGGACACGGAGTTAATTGATGGTAACCTCATATATGTGATAGTGCATGGACTCAAGATACATTCACTATTTTTGGTGACAATGAGAATGTTATAGTAGAATTAAATTGAACATATTCTAAGTGCCAATTTGTAAATTCCCTCTGTCATGTTTAATCCTTAATAAAGCTGAGGTATTTTTAGCTATCTAATCACACTTTTCAGCCAGAAACTAGAAGGTGAGCCCCATGGCTTTCTAGAGAGTAGATAAACTTTTTTTAAATGAACTCATTGGATATACGTGAAAACTATATCATCCTAGTAAATTATGTAATTTTAATTTCATTATCTTGCTTTCATTCAACCTTTCAACATCCTCGTGACAACTTGACATTACTCTGAGCTTTCAGTGTGTTCATGTTGCTATAAAATTCCCCAGCACTTGCTATAAAATTCTCCCAGGTGACAGCCCCTTGAGGCCCCATATTACAGACTTAAGGAATCTTATAATTTCCCTCAATCAAAACGAGACCTTCTCTTATCTTATTCGCCCGAATTTCTTCTCTCTTCACAATATGTGACAATTAGAAAAACTGAATCTCAAGACTAGAAAAAAGCCTTAAAACTGTACTCCTCAGTCATTCTTTTATGAGTGTGCCTACTGCTGAGAATTGAAAATATGAAAGCAAGGAGATAGTGAGGATATTGTCGAAAGGATAGTTTGTTTTTTTTTTTTTTTAGATTTATTTTTTTCCTTTTTCTCCCCAAAGCCCCCCAGTACATAGTTGTATATTCTTCGTTGTGGATCCCTCTAGTTGTGGCATGTGGGATGCCGCCTCAGCGTGGTTTGACGAGCAGTGCCATGTCCGCGCCCAGGATTCGAACCAACAAAACACTGGACCACCTGTAGCGGAGCGCGCAAACTTAACCACTCGGCCACGGGGCCAGCCCCGAAAGGATAGTTTTTTTATATTAAAATAGATGATTTGGATACATTGCTTGTGTGTGTGTTAGTGTTGCTGAGTTTTCTTTTTGTCTTATGAATGTTGTGGGATTTGGCATGGTTAAGCTATTGCTATGTTATTAAGAATTTAAAGAATCAAGCCACATCCTTGATAGAGGGAGTGATAGCAGAGTGACAGTCTCTCTCATCAATAAAGTCCTGCGGATCATTTGGGAAATAGGTGTATCTTTGGAACAGAAATTGCCCTCATTCTGGATCAAGAAATGAAGTCTTACACAGTAGATGTGTGTTTATGCACAGATATTAAACAGGAAGAAATTCCTGTGAGATGCCTACAAATAGGACGAGCCCATTGCAGCTATCTCCCTTTCCTGAAGATCGGAAAGTAGACCATTAAGAGGCTTGCAAACCTAGTGATAACTCATCTGTGTTTCCTTATCAGCTAGGCTATAATTAATTTCTTAAATTTGCCGTACCTTCTTCTTAATATTTTGCAAAGTGCTTGCATCTGATGTCCACCCTCTTTTACATGTGCCCAAGTAATAAGCATTTTTCTTCATTAGTGGGGAATATTATAAGCAGAATGGTGGCCCTTAGAGGCAAATAGAGTTGTGACTGCAGTGTTTCAACCAGGGAAGCTCTCAAGTAAAGAGAAAATGTAGGCATTCAGACTTCAGTGTGTGGGTGCACCTCCTCTGTTTAGGAGGCTATTCTGTTCTCGGAGGAAAGAGTAGAATTTCTGATGTTTGTGTTATAAGAGCTGGTTATAGGGCCTTTTGTGTTCCACCTGCATTCACTGCTTGTCATAAGTACCCGCAAAGCTTTCTTCCCTGATTGGCTGAGAAGGGTCTTTGCTGAGCTGTAGTTACCCAGTTAATTATTTTCTAGGAGTTGTGAAAGCAAACTCACTTGGGTTTGCTTTCAGTTTGCTCAATTTCTGAGAAACCATAATACCTACTGAATCCACTGTCACCTCCTACATTTGTTCTTTTCTGAAAGAGCTGGAGACTGAGCTCTAAAACAATCAAAAAGCAGTGAATTTTTATACTTCTGGTTGTTGCGGGAGACTGCCTGTGATTGTTTTCGCTGTATAGTTTGTTGATACTATTTATTTGTAAAAAAAAAAAAAAATAAGGCATAACTTCTGGAATGCTGTCCAGGAAGAAAAAACAAACCCATTATAGAACTGTCAGAATCTGCTCTATTGAACTTCTCTCACCACCTCAAAGTGCCATTTTCCCTTCTCACTTCCAGGGCATGGCAAACGCTGTTCCCTCCACTCCCTGCTCCCTGTCCACCCTTCTTTCCTAGATTCGTTCCGCTCATCCTTCCATTTCAGCTAACGGTAAAATTATCCTGAAGAGCACACGCATCACCATTTCATTCTCATAAGCATCTCTTTTAATCTTCAAAAGTAGAGGCTATTTATATTAGTTTTCTAAGGCTCCCATGACAGATTGCCCCAAACTTGGTGGCTTAAAATAACAGGAATTTATTCTTTCACAGTTCTGGAGGTCAGAAGTCTAAAATCAAGGTCTCAGCAGGGCCGGACTCCGTGCAGAAACTCCAGAGGAGAATCTGTTCCTTGCTCGTCAGCATTCCTTGGCTTGTGCTGCATCTCTCCCTTGTCTTCACATTGTTTTCTCCTCTGTGTGTCTCTCCCTGTGTTTCCTCTGCTTTTCGCAGTGACTGCAAATAGGGCTCACGTGGATAATCCAGGATATGCTCCTTCTCTCAAGATCTTTAATTTAATCACCTCTTTTTGCCATATAAAGTAATTTTCACTCCTGTTATGTAAGGTAATATTCACAGGTTTTGGCAATTAGGAAACAAACGTTCTTTTTGGGGGCTACCAACAAGCCCACTACAGTACCAATATCTCAATTTTTTTTTTTTGAGGAAGATTAGCCCTGAGCTAACATCCACCTCCAATCCTCATCTTTTTTGCTGAGGAAGATTGGCCCTGAGCTGACATCTGTGCCCATCTTCCTCTACTTTATATGTGGGATGCCTGCCACAGCATGGCTTGATAAGTAGTGCATAGGTCCACGCCTGGGATCCAAACTGGTGAACTCTGGACTGCTGAAGTATAGTGCGCCAACTTAACCGCTATACCACTTAGCCAGCCCCTAATATATCAAGTTTAAAGATAATGGAACTAAATATTAGAAAACTGAGTTAAAATGCCTGAGACCATACAACTAGTAAGATGGCGATCTCAGAATTTGAACCAACATCTGTTTAACTCTAAGCCCAAGTTCTTAAGTCCTAGGTGTAGTTTCCCCTCACCTCAAGGCTCGCATAGATGCCCTTCTTAGTGCTCCCAGTGTTTCGCTATTCTGGTTCTCATACACTGAAGTGTGTGTGTCTAGTTACTTCTATATGTTCTCTACTATGCTGTCTACTCGTGGGCCGTGTCTCTGGTCTCCACTTGCTCCCTGGTACTCAGTGCAGTGCCTAACACAGAGAAGATCTTCAACAAACATTAAATTGACCTCTTCATTGTGATGAAGGAATTTCAAGAGAAAGAGATGTTTTAAAAATCATAACTTAACCTTTTAATTCACCTCCTTGCTGCTATTGAATTGCATTCCATTTACTAGCTTAGGGTTAAATAGGCTTTTTAGCTATACGTATTGTAGCACTGATCTGAATATAGTACATTAAAAATAAGCTAATCTGTAGACAATAATCTATTTGATCTTCTGATATTATTTTGGGGAAACAATATAGATTACTGAGTATGTAATCTCTCGGTCCTATGATAAATATTTGATATTCTTTTAAATTCAATTTCCATTGACAGTATAATTTGTCAGACTAATAGTTTCACTATAACAGAGCCAGCTTGATGCTTTCAAATAGAAAAGAAATGCATGTTAAAAATGATGGATTTTTAAAGCCTTTAATTATTTTGGTGTCATTAAAAGTCTGGTCGTTAACCAGATTCTATTATTATTTATAATCATATTTAATCTATAAGATGAAGAAGAAGGAAAAAACCAATATTTTAATAGGCCAAAACACAGAAGAGTTTCAGCATTGACATCTGTTTGGAAGAGTGGCCATTTGATTTAAGTCATTTTGTTCCATGATCTGGAAATGGCATCCTTATTAACTAGACACACCAAAATATGAGATGAATAAAGGATTCTTCAGTGGACAATCTTGGAACATATTCTCACTCCATGCTCATTTCCAGAAGACATAGCCAAGTAATTAAGAAAATTCAGGAGAGTATAAACGCAATTTTCCTAATGCAAACCATGGCTATCCAAGGGAAGGGGCTATAATAGCATGCATGTATAAAATGATTTATTACAAAGAGTGGTAAGAAGTCTTAAACTATAGAGAGCATAAGCTTTAGGAAAAAGTCCAGATGCAAGAACATGCTACTAGATAGGGTATACATGAACAAAGCACATTTTGTTCAAAAGTTTTCATCTATTAAGAGACACTTTCCACAACATGACCATCCAAAACCCTCATGAATGATGTGTATTTTTAAATCATCCTGCCTAGATGCCAACACATTCACAAAGTAAAAATGTCAAATACTTATCAAGATTTTTGATCTACTAGATGCAAAATAAGCAAATTTTTAAAAATACTTCCAATATTTTCAAGGGTCAAACGTAAGTTCTCCAATTTTGGTGTATATGTTTATGATCTCTGGTAATAAAGGACCATGTGAGTGAAGGGTCAAATACTGCAAAAAGCACTCCACTGAAAATTAAATACCTTAAGTTCCCATCTTTTAATCAAGCCAGTTATGTAAATTTGAGCAAGTCCTTTAATCCTTTCATGCCTTATTACGTTAAAATCATAAATTTAAAGAAAGACTCCCAGCCTGTCTTGTCAACTACCAACCTCATATCTGACTG
The DNA here is from genome assembly GCF_037783145.1 of Equus przewalskii. Taxonomy (NCBI): domain Eukaryota; kingdom Metazoa; phylum Chordata; class Mammalia; order Perissodactyla; family Equidae; genus Equus; species Equus przewalskii. Next base: position 22,309,430 of record NC_091847.1, on the reverse strand, counting down.
TCAAAAGAGGTTCAAAACTCAAATGTCTTCATTGGTCAAGCAAGTGACCTAAATGTACAAAAGTATGTGACAGTTTTGTGTAGTAAAATAATAAGTGATGGAGACATGAAACATTGGGTAATTCAATATTGCATGTTTTGCCTAAGTTGTCATTCAGTTATGAAATTTCAAACATTGTTTGTCAAATACTTGCACTGCTTCATAAGATTTTGATTGGTAGTTTCCTAACCTCTGTGCTATGTACAAAGGAATAAAATACTCAAATCTCGTTTGCCTTTCAAAACTTAAAAAAAAATTAAATGAATACTTGAAACAAAGAAAGAGATCTATCTACCATGCAAAGTGGCTGAAATCTTCTAATACAACAAAAGTGTCAGACTAAGCAGGCTCTCAGAGTACTTCTAGACCTAAATTTCTAGGTTTTCTAGGCCATTACTATTCCAAATGTGGTCACTGGACCAACAGCATCAGTATCACTGGGAATATGTTATAAATGAAAAGTCTGAGGCCCCTCCACAGACCACCTGAATCAGGAACTGCATTTTTTAATGAGATCCCCGGGAGATTTGCATGCACTTTAAAAATCGAGGAGCCTTGCATTAAAAGATGTAACACAAAAAATTAACTTAACCTGTGGTGAAATAAGTCATCTGTTAGTATTTGCATAAAGAATTGAGAAATGAGGCTCTTTGTAGAATTTATAGAATCTTTGTTACTTTGAGAATTTGAAATGATTTCCTGGAGTCTTGCCTTTCTGGTGTGGATTAAGCACACTCTTTCCAAAAATAAGCCGAATGGACTACCTGACCTTTTATTTCTGGTCCAGCCCAGCAGTCTTAGGATCACCTGTGTTAGCTTGCAACTCAATGTTCTTTTAAATGGCTGCATTCACAGAATGGGTTTCAATTTTTTCCTTTCCTGGAGGGAGTGGAGAAAGGTTGAAAGTTCAGTTTTCATTTACACATGCAATTTAAGCTCAACACTCCATAGGACTATTGGTTTTAAGGAGAAATATTTCCTTAGCAATGTAGATAAAATTGAATATTCTTAGTAAATATGAATTCAGGCCGTTGATGAAATGAGTGCTTTTTATCCATTAGTCACTTATAAGCCTAAAATAGCCATGTTAGCATACTTTCTCAATTCTGAATTTTTTAGGGTAATTTTATGCATATAATTTTCAGGTCCTCTGCAGAAAAATCTTTCCAGGCTGTCTGAAACACATTCTTTCAATATTAAGTGGAAGATAAGTCTTGAATATTCCCTTTAAAAGCTGAGCACATTGTCTTGCTTTAAACATTCACCAGGAAGTACTCGGTTGTAGGTAAGGGAGAACAAAAAAGGAATATGTCCTACTGTTGGTATGTTGAATCTGTTGGAAAGTGAGCGTCATCCTTTTAGTCAAACTGAGTGGTAACTAACTACCAAATAAAGAGTAAATTCAATCAAGATGTTCAATCATTATTTACATAATTGTAACTTTTAGAAAAATCCTCTAAGTAGCCAAATGGGACAGTTGCATATGGACACCATTCTCATTAAGAATTATCTAGGAGCCAAGTGGAAATATGGCCTTTTGACTTTGCGGGCACAGTTAACCTTCTCTTCTCTATCATCATCTGCTTATACCGGCAGGGAGAATGCTACTGATCACTCCCCAATTTCCTCTACTTTCGGTTTTCTTAATCAATGGTTTCCTGGGCATTGAGGAAGAGATACAAAGAAAAGCATTATTTCTGAAAATGATAATAAAACTGTAGGCCAACATTATCCTTTGTGGAAAGATTGTTATTGCTCAGAAAACTAATTTTGGAAAGAGACTTTAACTTTGGTTTCTGAAGAGGAAAGTTTTTTCATACAAAAGTAAGACAATTTGTTATTATGAGTCTCTCAAAGAAAGCACATATTTATCTATTCATTCTTATTCAAATACAAAGTTAAAATAGATGAAGTAAAATGTCACTTGTCTCCATCTACATACGAGGTGGCCATGAAATGCAATCCTACACACACACACACACACACACACGCACAAACACTTTATATTGAGAATTGTGAGAATTCTGGTCAACTGCTTAATTTTCTCTACGTTTGTATCTGTCAGGTGATTCAGTCAAGTAAAGAAGAAAAAGAAGGTTTGTGTCATGGGTGACAATCCACACAAGGTACACAGTCTTCAGTTAGCTATAATAATAATTTGGTTAAAAAAAAATTCGTATACCCACTGTGTGTTGGCATGCACATAATGAGGTATTTAGTTCCTTCTACTAGAAATCCTAATTAGTTTGAATTAATGACGATGTTATGGGTTGAACTGTGTCTCTCTCAAAAAATATAGCTTGAATTCTTAATCCCCATTACCTCAGAATGTGATCTTCATTGGAAGTAGGATCCTTACAGAGGTAATCAAGGTAAAAGTGAGGACAAATCAGGCTGGGCTCTAACCCAGTATGACTGATATCCTTAAAAAGGGGGAAATTTGGACACAGAGACAGACAGAAATGGAGGGAAGATGATGTGAAGACAACAGGGAGAACGCCAAGTGAAGCTGAAGGCAGAGATTGGAGTGATGCTTGTTTAAGTAAAGGAACACCAAAGATGGCTGGCAAATCCTTTGAAGCTGAGAAAGAAGCATGAACTGATGATCCCCCACAGCCCTTAGGAGGAACCAACCCCGCCGACGCCTTGATTTCTAACATATTCTCCAGGACTGTGAGACAATAAATTTCTATTGTTTAAGCCACCCAGTTCCTGGTACTTTGTTGCTGCAGCCCTAAGAAGTTAATACAGACAGATTGTGATTCACACAATTGTATTACAGCGTTAAACTGGATCTTCTGGTAAACAGAAAAATATTGCAATATAAACTTGTGAACAAATAAGTGGTACCTTTTGAGAAACCAAAAATGTATACAAGAATTTTTGAAACCGACTAGGTTTTAGTCTTGATCAAGGATAGTTGACTAAATTTGACTCAGAAAGATCTGTTGTAGAACTCCAAAAAGTCTCCTGAGGGGGGTATGAAAGTAAACACTCTATTCTAGCAGACCTATTGAAATATATTGAGATCTTTTTTTAATGTTGCATAATGTTGACAATTTTAAAGATTCACTGTATTCAGTAGACTTTAACCAAGGCAGTGGTGGTACTTCCATCCTTTTCTATCTGTTATATATAAAAAAAAATTTCATGAAAGTGAAACTTCTTGGAGATATTTCTTCAATATTGCATTTACTAGGCTCTTTCTATGGACCAAACACAGTAAGTAGGCTAGATTATGCTTCTGTAAGAAACAGCCCCCAAATCTAAATGGTATGTCACACCAGAGGGTCATTTCTTCTCATTCAACAAGTCCATCATATGTCAAGCGGAGGTCAGGCCCTGTGTCTCTCATCTTCTGGACCAAAGGACACAGAAAACTCACTATCTGCATTTACGTTGACAGAAGGAAGGGAGTTCTGGAGGGCATGCATAGACAATTAAATACTCTGGCCTAAAATTGACATGCATCACTTTTGTTCATAAACAATTGGCCAAAGCTAATCATTTGTCCCCAAGAAAACATGCAGCAGCAAGAACATGCAATCCTATCCCATGCTTAGAAAGCAGAGATTGGAAATATTTCATAAATAACACTAATAGTTGATGCGGGGATGGCGAGCCGAAGAGTTGAAAGAAAGATTTCTTGGATTCTCAAGGTCTGGCAGTGGTGCTCTTTTATTTAGAGAATAGTACGGAATAGCATGGGGACAGGACCCATGGGCAGTAAAGAGCTGCTGCATGGGGACAGGACCCATGGGCAGTCAGAGCTCCTGCTGCTGCCCTGAGTTGAGGGTTAGGGCTAAATTTATAAGGCATGGGTACATGACTTATTTTTACTGGAAAAAGAAAAGATGATGTAAAAAGTGATTAAATGATTTCAGTGCAGATGGGGTCTGGTTATTGTGTGGTCGTATAACTTTAGATACAAATCTGGTCATATAGATCAGCATGTAGGCGAGGATGCCCTGGGCTTCTCTCCCTAGGGCAGCCCTAACTCATACCATAAAAATCCACCGGGTCATATAGATCGGCATGTAGGCCAGGTCACCTTGGGCTTCTCTACCTGCGGTAGGCTTAATCCACATCAGTAGTTATCAAAACGTCATTTAATTTTCGTACATTTCTGAGTTGCAGAGTTGTGGGCACTCAGCTAAGACTACAAAGTTGATAAGTGGTGGTTCTCGGATGTGGGCCCTGATCTGCTTAACTCAAAAGCTTCTAACAAAGATCTATAACGCTTTTTCACCAGATATGAGTTTTTCTATGACAATTGAATTAAAGTTGGAGTAGGAATGGAAGCAAATGAAAGAAAGATAGAAAATGGGCAATGAGATAGGTAAACTTGTGAAAGAGGGAATTCTACGTTTGTTAGTGATTTGGTTTAATTTTCACAATGTGAAAGCTTTTACATTTGACATTTTATATGTACAACGCTTTTTTTTTGTTTCTCCAGGAGAAAAATGCCTTTTTCCCTAAAATCACATCATGTGCCTACAGTATTCCATGATGATGTTGCTTGTTTCTGTAAAACAAATGGCTCGCTGCAGTATTACTTTCAGATGAGATAATATCAGATCTCATAAGCTGAGCCATGCAGAGGTTGTGCACAAATGAGATCTCTAAGGATAATCTAGATACTGCAAGAAAATACTTTCAGGGACTCAATAAATAACATTTGGAGGTGATTAAATAATAACAACAAAAAAATGCCTTTCCTTTAGCGAGCTGTTAAAATTGAACACTACGATACTTATATTAGATGAAACTAAACCAAAACCCTGTACTGTAAGAGTCTTTGTGTCCATTTGCTTTTGTATAAGTTATGAAAGCATCAGGAACCATCTAGATTTAAGAATAACAATGGAATATTGTTATATTGTTATTTTGGTGTGCACTAATTTCCTACTTCTCTTAGGATTTTCTCCCCTTTGTGTTTGCTAATAGAGTATTTCTCTCTTTCTTACTCTCAATATGCAGGTGAATTGGTAAGTAATCTATATGCAGATACGCAATCTACACTGCAAAATGATTCTACTATTAAACTGTGTAAATGCATCAATTAATGAAATGTTATGTGAGGACAGTTTTTAAGTCATGCTTTACAAAGGCATTTAGATTTATTTTGAAAATTGTCTAAATTTGGGAATAAGAAATTCTAGTTTATGAGATTTCTGCTCAAGATGAGAAGACTTTAATAAAGTTACAAACATCCAACAATGTAAAAGTCTTCCGTAGATAGTAGCGAGCTCCAAAATCTTAGAAAGGCTCTCAAGCAAAATTAAAAACCTCCATAGAGTTATTGGAAAAGGGATCACGACAAGGGACTGACCAGATGACATGTAGGTTTTTCCATTCTAAGATCGTATGGGGGCCGGCTCTGTGGCCGAGTGGTTAAGTTCGCGCGCTCCGCTGCCGCGGCCCAGGGTTCGGATCCTGGGCGCGGACATGGCACTGCTCGTCAGGCCACGTTGAGGCAGCGTCCCACATCCCACAACTAGAAGGACATGCAACTAAGATATACAACTGTGTACAGGGGGAGTTTGGGGAAATAAAAAAGCAGAAAAAAAAGAAAAGATTGGCAACAGTTGTTAGCCCAGGTGCCAATCTTAAAAAATAAATACATAAGTAAATAAATAAGATCGTATGATTCAGTTAATAAATGCAACGTAAATACTCAATAAACACTATTCCGCACTCCTCATGACAGGGAATTAAATCTATGAGGTAAAGGGGCAGACATGGTTACCACAGGAGGTGATGTCAGTTTTCTTTAGCTCTAAAAACGCCTGGAAAAACAGTGATGTGAGAATGGGGTTTTGAATACTGTGAGCCCCCAGATTAGAAGACAAATAAGTGATGAAATTAAAGTGTGTGAGAGTTGGGGAGGAGGAGGTCATTTAAATAGGAAAAGGCAGGAGGTGGAGAAAACAGATTTCTGAAGTTGGAAAAAGGGACATCCTCTTGTCAGGTTGTACCTTATTATCAGGCAAAGGCTTTCTGAAAAATAATGAATAAAAGATTAGAAATCCTTTTCAAAGACTGAGTTCATACCAACTCCCTGGGGAAGGACAAAGGGACTTAGCTATTGTGATGGCAACTTTGAACATCTCAGGCACTTAGCTAGCACCCTCCTGGGCCTAAAAGACCCAATCAAGTCCATTAAATACTTAAGTTTTAAAAGCTCCTTAAATTTTATCTCTGAATGTGTGGATTTTAGTGGTGGCTTGACAAAGCTCAATAAAGAGTTCCTGGGGGTACTCAGATATACAAAGTACATAAATGTGGTGTTATTATTCACAACTTAAAGTACCTAAGTACTTCTCAAATAAATGCATTTGCAGGCTGGCATTTTAAAAACAGCTTGTTTACAAAATAGACATTTATATTATTTTAAGTCAAGAAGAAGGAGATTCATGAGGACTATAAATCTACGGAAAAAAGAAAGGACCAAAGGAAATACCAGCATATTATTAATAAATTACATAGTGCCTTTTATTTCAAAGATAAAAGCCTCAGCACAAAGGACAGAATATGTATAGAAAGAGATCAATTTACACATCATTTTAATCAATCCACTTTCATTCAACATTTATCAGTGTCAGCAATGTTGTACTAGGCTAATAGAGTAAGCGGAAGAAAACTTACCTGGTTAATCTACCGGACCATATACAAGTAATAGATAAAAATGCCTCTGGTAAATTACTTCTTTTTCTTCTCTCTCTCTCTTTCTTCAAAAATGACTGAGCTTTGATAACAACATGCTGGAGGAAATGGGGAAGCGGATAGAATTCTATAGGAGAATACCTTTCACAGGTGCTGTGCATTTCTCTGGGTGGTGTGCAAGGACTTGCTGTTGAGCACTATGGTGGGGGGGGGGACATGCTATAGAGTCCCCCTATTTTGGCTACCACAATCCTAAACCTCTCATCACAGCCTGATATGCTTCAGGCACATCTGCTTCTATGTTGGTCATTGTCCAACTTTCTGACACCCTGGTGCTGGAGACTGTCAGCACAGCACAAGCACTGGCCCCAAATGAGAAATCAAGCCCCAAATGTTGTTACCAGGAAGGTGGGTCCAAATGCACATCTTATTGTTCATAACATCAACAAACAGCTTAAGTGAAGTCATTAACTGTTATTGCCAGTTTCCGTCTCTACAGGTCATTGCAACTATCTGTCCTATTGCAACTACCCCTTAATTTTTTATTCACTATTCCCTATATGTGTGTGACCATTCAACCTTCATTATGGTGTCTGGGAGTCACAAAATCCTTATTAGATCAAAGAGATTATCAAATTATATATCCTATAGATGGGCACATAGGCATCAATTATTTAGTGCTTTTGGTCTCTGAGGTGTCCTCAACTCAATCTTTATGTTAGGTCAAGTTTAGTTCAGTCATAGCAACTTTTGAATCTTAAAATAAGATTTAGAACAACAGACAAACAATTGAGATCATCACTGTTGAATTTGTCCGGTTCAACATTGAGGTATCTTCTTTCTTTTGTACCACCTTCCTATGTTTACGTACTTAAGAACCAGGTAGGAGCTGAGTGATTAGAAAACTTCCTTACTACCCAATTGGAGCATATTCAAGGAGAGAACCTATTGAGTCTCGTATTTCTAAGTCAGTGGGGTGGCTAAAGCCAGTATCGTATTAGTCAAAATATGGTGACTACATCATACAGAAATGCACATTTTCATTTTTTGCTTCTAAGAACAAAGAGTGAGTTAAAACAATTCATCCAAAGTCATTTATCTGACAAGCATTTAACAATTGTTTAGTTCAGAATTTCTATACTCTAGTTCAGTGAAGCTTGAAATCACAGTATTATTTCTCATTTTGCTCATATGTTATCTGTATGCTTGAGTGTACTGCTAAATAGATTTGAATGTGAACAATCAGTACTAAGTAGAAAGGTTTTTTTGCATGATTAGAGTGTCTTTCATGTAAATAGTCTGGGTTGTGCTAGAGCATTTTATAATGCATGTTAGATTATTGAGTCATCCTGCTTTCTTTAGGATTTTTGAGAATTAAAAAGGGCTCTACATTAACAATCTAGATAACAGCATACTCAAAGACAAAGGAGAAAATCAAGCAAATTGGAAGAATAGAGTAGGGGTAATAGCTAAATGCTGAGACATCTGTCAACCTAAAACCAAATTCCAGTTCAAGAGACAAAGTATTTGATTGGGATCAAAGAGTTGCCATTCAGAGTACATAAATTTGGGCAGCAACCTAAATATTGTCCCACTAGGGAGCAAAAGTCAGGGGTTTTTAAAAACAAAAGGGAATGTTTGCATAACTTATCTACAAAGAATTTTGATTGGCATTGGCAGCAGAAAGCCAGTCTTGGCTAAACACTATTAGTTGCTAAAGCTACCACTAAGTAAAGGTACGTTACTAGAGCAAGTTGCAGGAATTCTTGCAGAATTCTTGTAATATTTGGAATATGTGTGGTTTCCCCCAGTTCAAAAGTTTATGTTTAAGTGAGGATGTACATAAGGCTGACTTCCTTAATGGCCTCTCGGCTCCATTTTAAAACCCCTTGACATAAGTGACTTCATTTTATTTCACCTTTCACACACCTAATTAACCCCCACTGACAGTAGATTGTGAGCTAAATAAATAGTAGTGATACCGACCCTGATATCAGTTTCCCCACATTAAACCCAGCATATATGGGGTTAAAACCAAAACACTCATTCCCTGCTTACTCTCTGGCTTCCTGGCTCCAGAATCCACTATCCTCCATGGAGACAGACACCATCAAGGACAAGCACCTGGATTAACTCCACCCCACAAAGAGATACAGACTGGTGGGAAAGCTGCTGACCAGCAAGGTCACAGGCTTGCTCCGCTGGGTAAGTGTCTCAAGGCTAAAGAAAGGCGGTGGGGAAAGCTCCGTCCAGCAAGGCCATAGCTCCCCCTCCCCTACCTAAAACCCCAAATAAAAACCCTTCCTTCTAGCTTTTCGGGGAGTTTGGGATTTCAGTGTTAGCTGCTCTCTCTCCTTGCTCAGCGCTGTGCAAAAATAAAATTCCTGCTTTCTTCTACCACACCCGGTGTCAGAAATTGGCTTGCTGCACAACGGGTAAGCGAACTCACTTCAGGTTCGGTAACAGTAGTGCGCACTAGTATGGCAAAAGCTCACTGACACAGCAGCCTTACAGATGATAAGGACAAACATGTTGCTATCGCTTCCTCACTTACCTACCAAGCAGTTGATGTCATCTGGCAAACATGGAGGATAACATGGGCTGGAAGCTAAACCTCTCAACCACAGGAATTTTCTCTTAGGCAGATATGGAGATACAAGTAGACCTAAAAAGACTGAGTGATTGCAAATTAATGGATCTTTTCATCATAATGTAATATGATTAGGTTGACATTATTCCAGGGTAAAACAAAGTACAAAGACATTGTTTTTCTATATTGTAATTTCAGTAAATCTGGCAGGAAATAGGGAGACCTTGTTAGGCAGAAGTTCTTAGCACTTCCAAGACACTTCCACGTGTTTTCCCCAAGCCATGGGGCACTTAAATGTCCCTGGAGTTTTTGCCCTCTCTCTATTTGGAGAGGGAGTAGGACATCTCTACCTTTACGCTTTCTCTTTCTATTGAGTGCCTTTGTTAGTTTAAGGGCCTTGAACCATCACTTAGAAGTTTATCACAAATTAATGGTCCTCTTGTTAGAAAGTGGACAGGGTTATTATCTGATTTGTTTACTGATACACACCAAGCATCTAAAACAGTATCTATCACAATAAATATGTGTGGCATTCATTATTTAACTAATTGTGTATTGGACATACATCACAAGTATTTAAGGAGACACTTTACTTATTCATAGCCACATCTTGGAACTGTGGGAAGGTATCATCTTTGTGATGTTACATTGCATTTTTTGCAATGTAAGAATTTTTTTGTGTTTAATAAGATTATTTTTAACTACAAATTGTTTTATTGAACATCTGCTTCCAAAGCACCACTCAGTTTATAGCATGTCCTTCATCTCTCAGAATCTTGTTGGCATTGGTCTCAGACACCGTGTTGCCATCCATGATCCTTCAGGGGGTTATCCTATGGATGGATTGCACGGAGTTTAGATGGTAGCAGTGCCAGCTCTGCCTCTGGGTGTAACAGAATCCTATTAAGATGTTGCATATGTATGGCTTAGATGTTGCACCTTCATCTCCCGTAGGCTATTTTCTAGTGTGGTCTTCATACTTCTCATTTTGTCAATGTCAACTTACAAAGACTTGACTGTGCATCTCAGTGTGACCTTCATTATATGAGAAATAACATCTACGGAATTCTCCTCAATTTGCCTGATCAATCACTTGCCCAATGTCTCCAGGTCCCTCCATATAAAGTCACAAAGGGTCTGGATACTGGTGATATTCATGCAGCAATCATCGGATTTTGGATCTATACCCACGGTTAGCCCAGAGCTGGCAACATGGGCTTGAAGACTCTTCTCTCCTCCGATGGTTCTTTTTCACAAAAAGTAGCTCCTTCAGAGCCTCACTCATCTCCATTTTAATCCAGGCTATGTTGGTAATTATGGAAAATGGAGATATTCCTCTCCTCAAAAATGAACATGGTCAGTTTGACCTTGTACTTGATGCTGAAATCATCAACAGCCACGTAAGTATTGTCAATCTGCAAGATGCTGTAAACATTGTCCAGAGTTTGTAAATACCTGAGCCCACAGCTCTTAGCTAGTCTAGAAATTATGCCCCAATTTCTGACCCAGGGTCTTTTTATCTGTTTGTTTTTTTTTTTTAAGTTATTTCAGATTTTCCCCTCCTTTTTCCAATTATCTATCTCCAGGTGCTTTCCTTAGTCTAGAAAGAAGGCTGGGCTGTTTTTCAATATTCCAGGATGTCCTTCGTGCCCTGAATACTCCCTGTCATTCTGGCCATGCTCTCAGTCTCCTGTATCCCATCACACCAGAATCTGGTAGACAAGGAGATTGGACAGCCCAAGATGCCAGTCTCACCATAGAATCTGGCTATGAGATTGGTCAGGCAGACTGTGTGACAAGGAAAGAAGACTGAGCCCAGCAGCCAGCAATTGATGAAGAAGGTAATTGAGGGGTGGGGAAGCTCACTGGGAGGAAGGAAAATGACAAGTGGGATACTGGCTTAAGCCATTGGGTGGTTAATCAGAACTATTGCTGAAAGTCATTACTGTTGTAATATAAGTAATAATAAAAAATGTTATAAATAAGTACATACCTGTGTATATATTTATATTTACTCAAACACACACACTGAACTTAAATTAGTTGTATAAACTATGTAAAAGATCAACAAAGTCAAATAAAAAATCCTGAGAGTGAATATGATTGCTTCATAAATTATGTCTTACTCAAATGTTAATATTTGTATTGCCCCTCCTACGGTCTCAAATGAGGTGGTTTTCCCTTGCTACTGCACTATCTTGCTGTACTCTAATATTGGATAGTGGAAAGGGCATGAGCTTTGGAGTGAGAATATTACTAAATGTCAGGTGCCTGGATGATCACATCTGTAAAATGGGGATGACACCATGTGACACATAAATTTCTATAGAGTAATGAAGAAAAAAATATATAAAGTGCCTGGAAATTAGTAAATTCTAAAACGTTGTATTATTATTGTTATCTTATTTTACTCAGTAAATATCTTAATATATTTTGCATAGTAGATTTGAATGTATTTTAAGAACTTTAAAAAAAGATAATTCAAATATTTAGCATCAAAAAATAATATTTTTTAGGTGATTGATTGAATATTAGCGGTCTCATCCTGCATTTACCACACCACCAGCTCTCCCTCTTTACACACACAGTTTTCATAAAAATATGCAACTGCAGTTATATCTAGGCACACGGAGAAAAGCAGCCTTTGATAACAACACATACTTATGCATGTGAACAGCAATATGTAACTTTCCAAATTTCTCTACTATTATTTGAACCACATAGCAACTTCATGTAGCAGACAGACATAATGTTATTCCACAGGTAAATAAACTGAGACTTCCAAAGAGTTAACCAACTTGTCTAAGGTCCCATGTTCTCAGGTGCAGAAGCTGGAGTGAAAAACAATTGTCCCTACTCCTAGTGTCCTACTGGTTTGTGGAAATATTCCAACAACTCAGGGTAGATATTTTTCTTAATTTTTGCTTGAGAAAGATCCGCCCTAAACTAACATCTGTGCCAATCTTTATTTTGTATGTGGGTCACCACCACAGCATGGCTACTTACGAGTGGTGTAGGTTCATGCCTGAGAACTGAATCTGGGCCACTGAAGTGGAGCATGTTGAACTTAACCACTAGGCCAGGGGGCTGGCCCCCTTAACTTTTTTTTTAAAGCAAATAATCAACCAAAAATAGGTTACCAAATCCTACTATCTTCTGGGAAATTAGTTCAGTCTTCGAGTTTGTTAATATTTTGTATGACATTCCTAATAAATGAGTCTCATTCAAATACAACTGGATGTAGTTAAATATTGAGCACTCACTATCTCTTAAAACATCCCTTTCCATGTGAAAGAGTCTGATGACCAAAGAATGGTTCCTTATAAATAACTAAAAATCTGCCTCTGGATCAGGTCATTATTAAGCAAGAATTTAACTGCATTTTTTTCCTTAGTATCCCAGCCAGATTCCTGGTCTGATTTCTCCTCTGATTTATAAGAAGTTTGTTATATCATGTTGATTGGGTTAATTTCACCTTAATTAAAAGTTTTCAAATTTAAATTTTCAAATGAGTATATGGAGTCTCTGGATCATGAGCTACAACATTTTTGACTAGTTCCTTGAGTTTATTTATTAATTTATTCACCACCTACTCAACTCAATGTCTTACTATTTACTATATGTCAATCATTTTCATAAGTGCTGAAAACAGATGGGTGAACAAGGTTTTCTTATAGCTCACTGTTCTCATGATTTGGCCCTAATACATGATTTAACCCTAAATACCAATGTTTGCATTTCATATTCACTCAAAAAGATGAGTTTTGTTTCTACAGTAATAGCTCTATGCGGAAAGAATTGATAGAGTTAATAAAAATTTTCCCAAAATTCAACTCTCATTTTCAGGGCATAGTTTATGTTTATTATAATACAAAATACCTCAAACCCACTTATTCATCTTTCAGTTAAAGTTGTTACTGCCATGACCACCACGGGGTACCAATATTCTCAAAGCCCTGCTTATAGTTTGGATCCAAAGCTCTGTTTTCTTGTTACTTATCATGTCTTAGGGATATCCTGTATCCTAAATGGTCAATACACACATCAACAGGCTATCATTTAGATTTAAACTCTTGCCAGCAGCAATAAATAATATATAGATTCTCTAGATTGTCCTCAAAACTGTCTTTAAGAGGATTTCTTAAAAGTCAGATGTTATTCTGACTTCCAGCTGTTATCTCTTACATCTGCATAAATTCCGTAAAATACTCAGATTTCTGTCTTTTTCAGTTCATTTCAAATACAGTGTGTGTGCCCACACTTGCCCTAGAAAAAGATCTGTTAAATAAATGTGCCCACAATATATACATTGAGTAAGTTTAACATACAATTTAATATTCCTTCAGAGATAGAAACCAGGCAATTAGTGACCTGGCAAAGTGCTTTTGAAGCAAGCCAGAAGTGTAGCCATTCTTTTCATGTTTCCATATAGAAGGATGTAATATAAAAACAAATTTGAAAACTATCATATAGACAAGAGAATTATTATTTAAAAATTACTTATGTGATCCACAGCGCTGTGAGTTTTCTATAATGCTAAAGCAGCAATATATATATATTTTTTAAATGTATTCAATCGACTTCAAGGAAATAAAGCCAGTCCTATCTACCCAACCAAAGAAGGTACTTCGTTTCTGAAAAATCTCGGGAGCCCTGGAGGACAAGATCATGCAGAATTTCAAACATGAGGTATGCCTGTGAAGGATACCTCTGGAGATTTTGAAAGAAATAAAGATGAGCCATGGGGAATTATCCAGCTCCCAGGAGTAATTCCACATTCTCAAGCATTCATGAGTCTAGAGGTAAACCCTTCTTGCTCTCATTACCCTCTAAAAACACAGACAAGGAGTATAAAACAAAGTGTGCGCTATCTGGAAAATTATTTCATGGAGAGCAAATGGCATTTTTATTTCCTTCCCAAAGTACCCCTAAATCTGAAGCCAACTAATAGATTTGGCCTGGGAAGCAAAGGCACTTCTCAGATTTCAAAACACCACCAGCAATTTAGGTTGATATCAGCAAGAAATGGAGGATCCCTCCAAAAAGTGTTTTCTCCCCTTTGTTTTGGAGAGATGTGCTGTCTGGATTCCTCCGGGGATTCACATTCAGTGAATATGTGGGTTAAGGGGAGGGAAAAATGCCTCTCCCAGAGAAAGGTGTTTCCTCAACTCTCCAGCTGCTTGCCCTCGTAAAAGTGATCATAGACCTTACGTAATTGGGGTTGATCGGGCTTTTTAGGTGTTTGATAGTTTTAGGGTCTGCCTAATTGGGGTTGATCGGGCTTTTTAGGTGTTTGATAGTTTTAGGGTCTGTATATGGTCAGCAGAAAACATTTAGAAAAGAGGCAAAAATAATTTCCAGATTCCTTAATCACAAAGGCTAGGTTTTTATTCCTCTTTGAATTTACTTAATAAATACTAATTGGGCATCCACTAGGAGCCAGTTATAGTTACAGGTTTCAGAGATACAGAAGGATCCAAAATGGACAAGTTTTTGTTCTCATGAATGCTGGATTCTAAAGAGGGTGATTCTAATGCAAATAGTGAATAAAACATAATTTGAGATAGTGATAGGTACTATGAAGAACATTAAACAGGATCATATGATAAAAAGAGTCCTTGTGGTTGGGGAAGGTGGCGGTATGTAGGATTGTCAGGGAAAGACTTTTTGAGCCAACAGACACAGAGCAAACTAGATAAGGGAGTGCAGGGGCCTAACTTGAAAAGATGGTGAACATATTCAAAGGCCTGAAAGAAGCCTAATGAGGCTGGGGCACAGGAAGCAAGTGCGAGAGTGTTAAGGGCCGAAATCAAAAAGGCAGGAAGGGGCCAGATTCTATAAGATCTTGTAGGTTATGGTAAAGGTCTGGGTCTTATTATATATGCAATTTACCATGAGTCCTAGAATGAGGAAAGGCATATAGTAGGGAATTAAACATTGTTTAATATTGAAATAATGCTGGGAATCTGCTTCCATGTACACTTGCATTCTTAAGCCTAGTTTTTGCTCCATTAAAGTAAGAGCTTACACCTGAGTTCCACAACTCTTTAAAGTAGTCTACTTAACACTCAAACTTGACTTCTATGATCAAGACAACTTAATTAACCAAAAATTTCAAACAATTTCTTCTTGCTTTGTGCGTGAGGAAGATTGGCCCTGAGCTAACATCTGTGCCAGTCTTCTTTTATTTTGTATGTGGTTCACTGCCACAGCATGGCTTAATGAATGGTGTATAGGTTCACACCCAGGATCCAAATCCATGAACCCTGGGCTGCCGAAGCAGAGCACACACTTAACCACTGCATCACTGGGCCGGCCCCTAAACACCTTTATTTTTAAATGATGAATATTTGTCATTAAAGAAGAGGAAAAAAATCCATGAATTTTTTCAGCCATCTTATTTGCTATGTCCATTTATTGCAATTTAGTCATTAATCATAACTTATATATAGCTCTAGATAAAAAGGCTATGTCCAATCTATCTTTTTAAAATTTTATGTCTACTGATGTGTATATCAGCTATGGGACATGAACCTTGTAACATTTTTCTGGTTTTTCCCAGAGGCCACCTCCTTGTTTTGCCTTTCTTATGCCTACATCTGAACTTTATTAAAGGCTGTGTTATCTTTCTAAGCAGAGTATCTGTAAAGAAATAAAAAGATAGTCCTAAAATGATGTTCTTATGAATAAAGATTTGCAGTCTTTCATTTTTGAGACTTTATTTTTATTTACTTAAAAAACATTCATATAGCCAGGTACTTTTTAGGTGCCAGCTACTATCCTACATATTTTATAAATATGAACTCATTAAATAAAATGTGACAATAATATTGAAGTGACATTCACAGTGCATAGCAAATTATGAAAAATAAGTGTCATTTTCATCAGATCAGTCTACAAATTCTTATTTATTGCTAGTTAACATTACCATTAGCTTTTTTGAAGGGACTTTATTTTTGAAAACAATTATAACTTGCTAACAAGATAGAAAATTTTGTAGCATATAATAATTGTTTCGTGTTTATTTGTTGAGAGGTACACATTTACGAAAGAAACACTGGTTGAAGAAATAATTGGTTTTGGAGGAAATAATGGTCAATTCCTTTCTTTTTTTCTTTTTTAAGTTCTTAAATTTGAAGTAATAGCAGGACATGTAGGTAAAGATGAGCTCCTGTCCCTTAATGAGCTGTAAAACTTGACAAGGTCTCCAACAATGCCATCATCAGGATAAATAACTATTGTTATCTTTTTAGGTCAGCCAAAATTCAGTCATGAACATGCTAAGAATGGATTGACTGACAGACTAGCACATAGCCACAAGTGACACCATAGTGGTTAATGTCAACAGAAGGGGAGAAAATTCTCAAGTAAAAACATGGTTTCTGCTTGATGAAGGTTAAAATATCCATTTGTTAAATTGAGAGTTTCTTCTTTGAATAGATCCATCAAGATAATTAATGTGTATTCAGATTTCTCAGTGTTGCTAGGGTTGCATATTATATGAGAGAACAAAACTTAGAAAATATATTTCTATATACAATCAAGAAAGAAGCTTTGGCTGAAAACAAACACTTCTAACAATAGAAGGCTAATAGGAAACACAAATTTTAATTAGTTAGTAATTGAATCCTGATCTATTGTTTGAAATATTTTCCACTTAGTCAGATAGAGCTTGGCCACACCATGCGCATTCTTGATAATTTTTTCTTTTGACTCTTTAGCATATTTCAGGACTCCATGGAAATGTTCAGCCTTAAGGAAAACTGTGTCAGTCATGCTCTAATGGCAAAGAATGAGACTCAGCCTAATTTTATTGAACATGCTGGTGATACTTGGACCTGTAATCAGTCTAAGCGGCATCATATTTTAAACCTGAAGTCTGCATCCTATGGGTAATCTAAAAAGGAGTTGCTATGCTACATACTATACTATATTATTGAACTTCTTAGCCCATATGTACTAGAGATGATGCCGGAAGATTCTCTTCCTAGATATTTGCCAGAACTTTCATTTCCCTACTGTTCCCAAACCTACTACTACCCCCGGATTGAACAAGAGGTAGAATGTGAGCCTGATACAAACTGGAATAATCGGATTCATTGTCTCATGAATTTGGATTTGGGCAATGAGTCAGTTAGCAGTGGAGACTTAAGGGTGAAAAGGTATATTGACGTAGGGGGTTGAGAACACGTGAACAAGCCTGATGGAGACTTGTGCACACTGAAGAATGAGCACAGAAGCCATCTAAAAGAAAAATGAGACATAGATCCCGAGAAATCTAAACTTAAGAGATTAAGAACACTGGAGTAGATGAAGTGAGTAATTTTCATGTTTTACTTTCCTGTTATTTGTGTGATTATTTTTTAATACATATTTTTTATACCTCCAGACCTTCAGTGCTTTGAGACACTTCTGGGTCTATTCATTAGCTTCTCCCCAAGTCATGCCTGCCTTTTCTGTTTGCAATCAAATCATCCTTAACTGAGACACGTTACTGTGTTGCATTATTCTCCATGGATAATAAATTAAATGTGTGTATGGAGATGTAAGAGAGGAAAAAAGGAGAAAAGTAGAATGAGGTTGGATTAAACAAATATGAAAACACTTTTCAAATCTAAGATTAGTCTCCTTCTCAAGAAGATGATTCTAATTCCAAATAGAATTATCACTTGCAAACTCACACTGCAAATTTCCCACCTATTTATTACATAATTTAAAGTTGAGACTGAGCAGATTTTCTGCTTTGGTAGAGGCCCCAAATTCTTACTACTGGTACTGGATCATTCACATAAAACATAAGAAAAGACTATAAAGTTGGTTCAGATACCTTTAACATATTACCTACCACCAGATCATTAAGAGAAGACCAAGGATTCATGAGATAGGATAGCAAGGATTTCTTTGAAGAGAGTTGAATGGGTCCTGACAAATCATCTACCTTAGGCCAAATTTGGGAGGAACATTATGCCAGTGGTTCTAGGGTCTGGACAAAGCTGAAAGCAGTGCTTGGCTCTGATCTGGAAGCCTTTATTTGCAAAAAATTGGATAGAATTGCCTGTGATGGCAGAACAAGGAGAGAGGAGCATGATGCTCTTCTATTCATTATACAAATATATGAGTTTCTTGTGGGCAGAGAGAACCCTTGAAACAGTAGCCAGACTTAAAATACCTGGGAAAAACCCTGGCTATATTTCTTCCTGCCAGAGCTGGTTGACCTCCACAGAAAGAGCCTCTGTAAGATGCACTACAAGCAACTGGAGCTAAGGGAGAGGTAGTCAGTGGTCTCATAAAACGCAGGTCACCCACAGGATCCAGTAAAGTGGAAAGCCCTCACAGAGGAAGCAGGGTAGTAGTCACTGATAACTCTACAAAAACAACCCAAGAGAAAAAAAGCATTTCAGCATCTGGCAGACCAGGAGGACACCGCACTACTCAAGTAAGACATTTCTATTCCTTTATGTCTTTAGCTTACATCCTCATTGAACCAGAGACGACAGAATGAGTTGGGGAGAAGGAGCAGAAGAAAAGGCCGATCAATAGTAAAGGATCTAACTAGTTCTCATTCCCTACTAGAGGTTTCTTAGCCCAAGTCAAGCCTAAATGTCCTGACTTTAAATTGAATGATAAATTAAAATTTTGACTAATATCAGCCTTGTCCATTCACACCCAGCAATGAGACTATTATTGCCCGACAGTAATTGAGATGCTATGGTTCTGCCAAAATAGCACTCAGGGACAATGAAGAGAAACTCAAAATAGCTGTTTGGTAGCCAATGGTGTGAGAAAAGTAAAGCTATTTCTGCAATTCATCTTAAAAGTTCATATTGTTCAATAAATTAATTATAGAATTCTGAAGATGTTTTCCAATACAAATATTCAGAAAGATGCTCTGCTGGAAAATATACATATAGAATCATCCAGAGCTCCATGAAACACCTACATATACATTTTTAAGATTTTACTACAAGAGTGGGCAGATTCAGACAGATATTTCACTCTATGCTATTCTTGTCGATAAGCTATGCTTCCATTCTCCTCTGTATTCCTCACTCAATCTTTACTTATTGCTGCCCTTTACTAGAATCCCTTAATCGACCAAAGATTGGATGAAGATCAAACTGCCTTAAGACTTATCTCATAAAGAGCTTGGTTTAGAAATAGAAGTTTAGACTGCCATTGGCAAACAGGACAACTGACAGCAAACTCCAGATTCACCTCTGATGGCTCTTTCAAGTGGCCATTTTTAGTCAACTAATAAAACCAAGGGAGCCTCTGCTCTCACATCACGGGTCATGACATTACTCTCAAGGAAAAATGTATTGACATAGGAGGAGCTATCATTTCCTTTCTGACCACAGATACTGCAATGGAATGGGAGGGAAATGGAGGGAGCAATCAGTTCAAATTGCCCTAATAACTTGGAGCAAAATGGAGAGCAAAAGTAACTTTTCTTCTTAGGGCTTCATTTTTCTACCACCTGTGAGTAGAGAAATTAGCGATGCATCAGATAGCCTTTTCAAATTTCCCTCAGCTCCATTACTCCACAGGTTTCTTCACTTGCACAGCAGAACAGCAGTTGTTTTGGTCCACCATTTTAATTTGTCAATTAGACTGCACATTCATTTCCAGCATTTCCTTTCAGAATAAGGTTAGCACAGGATCACACCTGTCAGATTAAACCCACTTACTTTCATTTTTATTCATTGCCACTGCTAATGTTTATAACTATTTGTATGCAAAATAACATCTTGAGGCTCCCGGAAGAAGAAGACCGTTAAAAAGGAAGCTGTGGTGAATACAGTTATTTTTCCTCTTCAGAGGAGATTTATTTACAAATACACGTTTTTAGAAATAAAATTAATGAGGTTATCTAGTCTCATGCGTGAAGTTCTTTGTTCCTAATTTGAAACACAAGGTCATTTATCCCTCAAGATTTCAGCATTTATACTCAATCTCATGAAACGATGTTTGAAGAGTGCTTGAAGTTTTAATAAAAATGATAGTAATAAGCATTCTTTTCAATTACTGGTCTTTAGAATAGCTTTTTCTTCACTTCCACATTCAGATTTAAAATCCTCTATGAATATAATTACCAGAAAAAAACTTGCTGTATTCCTACTTGTTTTCAAATGAATAGCCTCTGAATGGAATATATTGTTGATCTTAAGACAATTGAATGTCACATTCTGTGAATACACATTTCATTAGAAATCATGTGATTTCTCTACTCCCCAAGATGATTAATGGTTTTTGGCCAACGTGTCAAATTTATTTATATATTTCTTATGCTTCTCTCATCTGATGTTTTGTTTTATGTCCTTGAAAGTAAATTGAGTTTTTGACCGAGAATACACAAATAACTAATTTTATCTTGTTAACTTGATTGACTGTCCAATCCAGTTGATAATACATACACACACACAAACACACATAGCGCCATCACCACCACCAACAATGGCAAATAAAAACAGCGAAAGACAAAAAGACAATTTGGTGTACATTATACCAAATACTCAGTGTTTGAAGTCTTCATCAATGTTCTTTCTGATTTTGTCAGACATGAAGTCCATGGAAATTAATGCTGTTATCTAACCAAAATCTAGCAGTAATATCCCATTTCAATATTACGTCAATATAACTAGTAATTTCAAACAGAAACTTCTATAGAGGTCTGGATACAACATGTGATAGAGTACGATGATGGTGAAACTAAATGCATAGGATGAAGTAAGAAGATAGCTCTACTGTCCCAGGGGACAC
The DNA here is from genome assembly GCF_037783145.1 of Equus przewalskii. Lineage (NCBI taxonomy): Eukaryota > Metazoa > Chordata > Mammalia > Perissodactyla > Equidae > Equus > Equus przewalskii. The sequence continues at coordinate 22,288,375 of NC_091847.1, read as the reverse complement.
TAAAAGCCAGATGCAGTGGCTATCATACTGAAATCATGCACCTGACGGTAGAAGGAAATTAAGTAGAATTTATTTTCTTAAGAACTTCACTTTCACACAGGAGATTAAAAAACATATAAACACCTGAAAGCATGGATAATTCTAACTTTGAAATAACAGATAGGATTATACAGTCAGAGAACTTAAGAATTTGCTATTAATCAATGATCTCCATTCTATATAATGTATACATTTGGTTTTTGGGAGAAAAGTGATTCAGAAGTGGCTGGGTTTTTTTTGTTGCTGTTGTTACTACTGCTGCTATTTTGAGCCGAGAGTATGTGAAGACAGCATTCAGGAGAAGTGAGCAATACCCATTTGAAGGATTATTACTGATGACTATGGTTTCAATATTGCTTAGAGACTAAGGATGACTTCTTGAAAAGCCATTCCAACATTCTGAGCCTTGGGGCACCCACAAAGCCCATCCCACTCCACTCTGTGAATGAAAATAAGGGAAAAGATTGAAGAGTTAAGACACAATTGTACATTAGCAAGTTCTATCAAAGTTCTTCTTGTCCAAAAACCTCTCTCTTTTTTTTTTTTTCCAAGTCAATCTTAGGTTTACATGTGCTCTCAGTTTACACACGAAGCATTCTAATTAGAAATTTTGTAAAGGAGAATACTCTCCCCTGTGAGAATCTTCAAGCTCCCATTAGTAACGATCTGTGACTAGGAGCGCCGCCTCCTTAGCGGAGTGGCAGTGCAGCCTCCAATTCTGTCCAGGATCCCTGGTGATATCTCCATGTGCATTTCTTCCATACTAAGAAGCAGCCTGTATTCTTTTTTCTTATGGGAAGCAAAGCTTCCCACCAGAAAATAGATTTGGGACTAAAAATGAGTCTTATATTGGGCAAATAACACATAAAAACACGTATGGATTAATACCTTGAAAGCTCCCTGTTACTGTGGCTCAGGCCGCTGGGGCAAAATCCACAGACTGAGAAGCTGGTAAACAACACAAAACATTTCCTACAGTTTTGCAGGCTGGAAATCAAGATCAAGCTGCCAGAATGGTCACCTTTTGGTGAGTATCCTCTTCCTGGTTCACTGCCAGTGCCCTATTGCTGTGTCTTTATGTGGTGGAAGGGAGAAGGGATCGCTGTGGGGTCTCTTATGAGAACACAGATCCCACTCCTGAAGGCCCCACCTTAATCATCTCCCAAATGCTGTCCCACCTAATACCATCGTGTTGGGCATTAGGATTTCAACAAATGAATTTTCAGGGAAGACAAACATCCTGACCATAGCACTGTTTAATCATTTTACTTCCTTTTTCATACCTACTACACTAGATCTTTAACGAAAAAAACAAACATTAGAGAATCTAGTCTGTAGTCTTAACGCAATCTTAGATCGGAGTGCTACGGGTGGGAGACTCTTACTTCTGACTCCATTTTTATCTTTTCTCCTTTTTGCTGAACTTATTTTATTCATTTATCTATTTGCATGTTTCTTGTCTACGTTTGCTGAGTAGAATGTAAGCCACATCAGTGGCTTCTTCTCCACTCCATCCCCTGCATGCCCCTTGCCTTTAAAGAGCTTATAATATTGTTGAGAAGAGTATACTATTTCATATTTAGCAGTCAATATTACATGCTATTTCATGAAACTTCATAAAATAAACCACATATATTAGACTTGTTTAGAAAAGTCAGAAATCAGTGCTCTCAGAGCTGTTGAAGTATATGTTTCTATGTAAGCAAATACAATCTTCAACTTTACCACCACAAACTATATTCTTTGGAGTACTTCTTGGCAACAACCTAATAGGCCTTCATAGGAGTTTGCTGTAGTTAGTGTTGTCAGGTGGATTCCAACTCCTAGAGACCTTGTGTCCAGCAGAATGGAACTCCACCCAGTCTTTTTGCGCCTTCTTCTCACCATCAGGTGCTATATCAGACAAAGTTCTACCACCATTCATAGAGTTTTCATGGCCAATTTTTTTGGAAATGGGTGGCCAGGTCCTTCTTCCTAATCTGTCTTAGTTGGAAGCTCTGCTGAAACCTGTCCTCTACGGGTGACCCTGCTAGTATTTGAAATATTTGTGGCATAGCTTTCAGCATCACAGCAACAAGCAGCCACCACAGTATGACAATTGACAAAGGGGTGGTGTGGTTCCCTGATGGGAGTTAAAAGTTAGTTACAGGAGTTAGGTCATTCCTATTCAACAGTGATTAATCCCTTCTGTGATTTCCTGAAGATAATATTAATCAGTAATTAATTAATTAATCATCTGGTTAATTATCTCAATACTGTAAAGCAGTAGTATTTTTCTTTTATATTGTTAGATTCTTACTTAATACTCGTTTACTATAAAAATGTGTACAGAAAATAAAGGGTTTATTTGTTTAATAATTTTCTATGCAGACATTATAGGTTTGAATGCATTGTGTGTATGTGTGTGTGTGTGTGCGTGTGTGTGTGTGTGTGGAAAAAGAATTATGAAGAACGGAGAACTAAAAAGACAAGATATCTTCTCCCATACAGACCTCTGCTCTCACATAGCCAATGTACAGTGTTGAGGTTGGCACAAGATAAACGTATAGACACTCCTGTTCAAAAGAAAAAAAAATAGAAGCCCACAGAATTCTCTTCCACAAGAGAATTCTACAAGAGAATTGTGACTGGAATTCTCTTCCAGTCACAATTTATTGTGCTACTCTTCCACAGTAATTCTGAAATCTAGTCAGGCACATTTTGCCAGTTCCTTGATTAAGATTCATCCTTGTTGCCTGGAGGTTATTCTTGATAGCGTTTCACTCCACCCTTGAAGCTCTTGGTTCCAACTTCTGAAGCTTTCTTCCTTTTCCTTAAAAAATAGCCATGTAACTGACTCATTTTCCCATCCTGCTTCCTGCCCAAAGTACTCAGGGGATCCAAAAGCATCTTTTCTTTTTGTACTGTATCTATTTCTTTCAGCATAGGTTGATACAATTCATTTAAAAAGTTTATAGGCTTCCTGTGATTCAACGTACAATTCACTCCCTTAGAAAAAGACACACCCACAAATGTCTTCCACATAAATACTCTCTGCCTTGGACTCTCCATGAGAATACTACAGGATAATGACCTTAAGACTCTTAGAAGCCCTATCATATAACGGAAATAATCTATGAGGCATACCTTTAAAGTATTTAGAACATCTTTATCTGTTTGAAATGTCTATAAGGTGCTATTTTAAATATTTCTGAGGTATTAACAAAGAACCTTACAGACCCAACCTCTGCTTTATCTTTTTTCCTGATGTCATTTCTTAATTTGAGAACAGTTTGACATTTGAAAGTCTGGAAATGAGAAAAAATTTAGTTTTCCAACCCTGCAATTCCTGGCTTACTTGTATTTCCTTTGCATTCTTTGCTGAAAACGGAATAGCTCTTGTTCATTTTTCAAATCTCGTCTCTCCCTGTCACATTTTACTCTAGGAAGATGGAAGAAACCAAATCAGGTACTTTGACTTGGAAATTATTAAGTGCATTTTCTATTTTCCACACTACCACATGTGGCAGTGTTGCCAACCTTCTGCCACTACATAATAAGAATCCTCTTTATCTTCGATAACATTCTCTCACTTTGCCTAAGCCCTCACTGATAGCCTCCTTGAGGCCCTTTAGGATTCTAACATGCCACTCTAAACCTTGTAGGCTTTCACTAACAGTATCCTTAGTGGTCTTCCAAAGCTACCCACTGCCCAGTCCCAATCCCAAAGCCAGGAGCACATATGTTGAGTTTTTGTTACAGTAGCATCCTATTTCCAGGCCCCAAATCTGTTTCAATTATCTACCGCCACATAACAGACCAGCACCAAAACTCCTGGTTTCAAACAATCATTTATTTTGCTCACAGTTTGCAGTTGTGTTAGGGCTCAACATGGACAGCTTGGAACTTTTCATGCATATATCTACGATGTCTATATCTATCTCATAACCCTTGATATATGGATAGTGAAATAGAAGATAAATAGATAGATGGTAGATTGATACATAGAAAATGTGTAGAAGAATAAAATATTCATTTTTCTGCATAACTTTTATAATAAATATGCATTATCTTTACAATGAGAACTTAGTAATATAGAAGTTAAATGTTAGTATTTTATAATGCTGATTATTAACAGAGAATCATGGAAAGTAATAATCTCAGTGGTTAAGAGTAACTAGATTTCTACAAGCCTATTAGACTGTTTCTAACAAGAGATCCAAAGACACTGATTTTTGTCCACTATGCGTGACAAAGGAATCAGCTATGGTCATATACAAGGTTTTTCATACTCATCTCTTGCAATTGCTTTCAGAAATTAGACTACTTAGTTTTCTAACCAGATTCAAAATGCATAGATTAATTCATAATTTTTACCAAGAAGTTTATACTATCCACTGCTAAATGTGAAATATAATCTCTTCTCAATTATGCTATAAACTTCTTGAAGACATGGCTAATTCTTTGAGTGCACCTTTCATTGTCATTCATTTAACAAATATTTGTCGAGTGCCTATGTCATGCCAGGCACCATGCCTGATACTGAGGATAGAGTAATGAGATAAATGGCAAGACCCTGCCCTCAAGGAGCTTACATTCTACTGAGGAAAAGCAATAATAATCTTCCCAATTGTTGATAAGCTATAGTAATATAGATATATTAATAAGATCATTTTAGTTTGTAATGACTGTTATGCGTAAATTATTACAGAATAAAATAGGTTCGAAAGAGACCACCCACCGTGGGAATACGCTTCTGAGAAGGTGACATTGAAGCTGAGTCCTGAATGACAATGATGTTTCCTAACTATGCTGCAGATCTACTTGATGAATATAATTATTGAAATATTATTTCTTTTTATGAAATTATTTTATCAAATCATTTTTATCATGTCCTTAGATTTCCGTGGCCACAGGGACTTAACTCTAGAATGATGGTCAATCAATCACCTTTTAAATTATCAGTTTTCAAAGATGAAATTTTTACCTCCTCCATTCCACACTATCATGGTAAAATCTTTACTGAAAAGTTTGTCTTCTTTCTTTCAAAAAGCTTATATGCAACCTTCATACTGAAGTGACTAGAATATCCAAATGCCTTCTCGGAGGCATCCAATTCTCAAATAATTAGACTATTTGGTTCATAATCCAATTCTAATAAAGCTTACTTATAAAACTACTTATTTATTTATTTTATTTCTCGGGGCCGGCTCCATGGCTGAGTGGTTAAATTCTCGCAGTCTGCTTTGGTGGCCCAGGGTTTCATTGGTTTGGATCCTGGGTGTGGACATGGCACGGTGCATCAGGTCAGATGGAAGCAGCGTCCCACATGCCACAACTAGAAGGACCCACAACTAAAAAACATATATATACAACTATATTCTGGGGGGATTTGGGGAGAAAAAAGCAGGAAAAAAAAAGGTTGGCAACAGTTGTTAGCTCAGGTGCCAATCTTTAAAACAAACAAACAAACAAAACCTTATTTCTCTAGGCTTCATTTTTCTGTTTGATGACATGAGGGGTTGAATCTATCCTCAAGCTAAACTTTAAAAAACCTGCTGAGGAGAAGACAAAATTTGGGCTATAGTACTCATGCAATTTAGAACTATTACTATCAACAAATGGGAAATTAATTCCAAGAAAATTTTAAAATTCTGCAACACTCATGTATTTTAAGATGTTTCATAGATTTTCTAAATATATCATACAACACAAGTACCTTGATCTCACACATCTGGAATAATCCAAGAAGTATTCATGGTTATTTTTTTTCCCCAATGTCTTTCACCCGTTCTTGCCATTCTTCTCATGTCGGAAACCTTCCATCTCCTGAACTCTGTCTTTCCCACCCTTACCTCAGTGCTATTTCTACAACTCAAAATTCCCCCAAACCATACAGGCTGTCTCCTTCTCCTGCTCCAAAATACTTCCCCCTATCTCTTTTAATATATTTTATTAATTTAACATGCTTCTCATTCCCTATGAGTTAGCTGTAGCCACCTGCTTATTGGTAGTGTAGTAGAACTAGGAAATTGATAATTATAAACTCGTTTTTTTGAGTTAATCGCAATCACCATACCTGCACATTTTTAAAGAAAACTGTGTCCAGCCCAATTAATTTCTGCATAATGGATAATGGGGGTATATTTTTAGGAAAGTAGATGTTCAGACTGGTGGAATAGTGAATATAGTATGATATCTGTCAAAGAAGTATAGTCCAGTTTAGGGTTTAGTAACATACATTGATGACCTTAAACAATTTAATTACACATCTGAATCGGAAGTGTCTCCATCTATAAACTGGAGAAAATGATATTTTTCTTTATCTTTTATTGTGAAGATAGAATAAGACAATGTTTGTAATATAATTTCAGGGAGAAGTTTGAAAAAAGCAAACAGTGACAGGAACAGTAGATTTAATTCTATCCTTATATGGAAAAAGAAACAAGCATTTTAATATAAGCATCTCACTTAGACTCAAAGGATATTACCAGAATATTTTGGAGACCTTTTGCCCCGGCTGCAATGTGGAATAACTCTGTAGGGACCAGCAGATGGTGTCCAACATCGGTCTATTCAATATTATCATTAGAGAGTTTGGGCTTTGACAAGAAACAAACATAATCTGAATGGAGTTCTGGACTAAAATGAGCATTTCAGAATTTGAAACCCGACCTTCTTTGTAAGATGACTGTAATACTTAATTTTATGTGTCAACTTGACTGGACAAAGGGATGCTCAGACAACTGGTAAAATATTATTTCTGGGTATGTCTGTGAGGTTGTTTCCAGAAGAAGTTAGCATTTGAACTGGTGAATTGAGGAAAGCAGATTGCCCTGCCTAATGTGGGTGGGCATCATCCAATCTTTTGAGGGTCGGCATAGAACAGTAAGTAGAGGAGGGGCAAAATTTGATCTCTGTTTGAGCTGGAACACCCATCTTCTGCTGCCCTCAGACATCTGTGCTCCCCAGTTCTCAGGCTTTCAGATTCAGATTAGGACAAACACCATCAACTCTCTGGCTCTCAGGCCTTTGGACTTGGACTGAATTGTCCCACCAGCTTTCCTGGGGCTCCAGCTTACAGGTGGTAGATCATGGGAATTCTCAGCCTCTGTAGTTGTGTGAGCCAATTCCTATAATATATGTATAAAATATTATTATATGTATTTTATAATATATATTATAATATATACACACATATGTACACACACATACATATGTATGCATACAGAGATACAGAACGAATGTGTATATATATACACACACATAAAGCACGGGCAGTCAAAAGGGTGGACTAGGAGTGTTAATCATGGCTCTGATACAAGCTCTGTGACAGAAGGTAAGTCATCTGTCTCTCTTGGTCCCAATTTGTAAAGTGAGATACGTATTAGACTAAGTAATGGAAAGTTCTTCCCATTTTAAATATTCTCTACTTTTATGTCAGCCTGCAACACCAGGAGATGAAAGCCCCAAGGTCGGGCTTCTACTTGAGCCAGGGCTAATACCAATGATAAAACAATGTAAATTTCAGATGTCTACTTTTTGCAATGGTGCAGTCCTGATATAAATTAATTTCTTTCATCAAAAGTCTTTTATTCGCAGCAAAATTCTCTTTAAAATGTCATTGCCTAAGGAATGTGGGTAATTCTGAAAGGATCATGAAGATAAACTGTTATTGATACTTACGAAGTGTAACGATGATATTCCAATATAGAACAAGTACCTCCAAGCTTTTCCCTTAATTTTGCAGTGTGTATGCATTTCTTTTTAACTTGGTTTTAATAAGACCTTAAAGATGTCTGCAAGGCATTTGACTGAATGAAAAGATAATTATTTCCTAAAGAGTTGTGAAGACATTCCTCCAATGGGCAAATGTTTAGAGAAATACTTTATTGCTTTTGTAGTCTGAAGCATTTCCAAAGAGATTTCAAAGCCAGCGTCTTTCAGATTCTTTCCTTAATGAGTAATGAATAAAAATTCAAACTAAATGTATGTGTGTATATATATACGTGTGTGTGTATATATATATACACATACATATATATAAAGAATTTATTGATTCTTTTCAGTGGGCCAGATTTTTCCACTTGACGAAATCCCTCCTTATGGGTCTCTTTCATCCCCTTAAAAAGGCCCTATTTCCCTTTTCAGTCCTACCTCCTTGGCTCACTGCGTTACCAATAAGCTCATTGATTCTATGCTGTAGTTCTGCTGGCAATGCTAAATCTTAGATGCTCAATAACAATGTGTTTGAAAAGTAAATTTGGGGATGAATTGATATTTCTGAAAATCTTCAGTCCCAAATTCTCCTCCATTGTTCTCTCAAATGTTTGAATTTCTCACTGAGAGGCAAAGCTGAGATGAGAACGTTGTCTTGAAATGTGACACATTAGCTGCTGATCCATCAACACCTTGGTACAAATTTAAACACATCCCTGAGGGGATGTGTCTTGCTTGGGTTATTACATTGAACACAGGAGAAGAGAAAAGGCAAATTTAGGGCTTTAACTATTGTCAGAGGTGAGTGACTCATCATGGGCGGGGCTTTGGCATCTTGGGAGCAGGGTGAGTGTACCAGGATTGTTGTTGTGGAGTTAATGGAAAGATAGGGATGCTCATAAGAGAAGAGAAAGGAACCATAAAAAGCGATCCATGTCACATCATGTCTAGGCTACTCTTAGATGAGTTTTAGCTTTACTTGGGACAGCAAAAAAAACATGGAATTAAATTTAGGGAATGCTATCACCATTGCTTCCAATTTGAATGTACTGTGCAAAGAGAACCAGGCCACTCCAGAGTGGAGAAGTTGTGAGGGAAAATTTACCCTTTTCTATATTTTCGTTTTAATTCTATCCTCTTAGGGAAACAAGATCTCTAACACCAAGTCACGGTGATCAGAAGATCTCCAAACTTACTTTTTAAACCATATATCTAATCACGTAATTAAAGATTGCTTTTGCTATTAAGGGAAAATTAACCTACAGAACAGGCCAGAAGTGTGTGTGTGTGTGTGTGTGTGTGTGTGTGAATAGGAAGTGGGTCTTATCTTTTCCTTTAAACAAAGTAAACTTCTATAAACTATTTATTTAAGTTTAAGCATTTGTGTTGGAGTGGTAGGAGTGGATGAAAATAAAACACTGAGGACAAACAAAGAGATAAAATGTAATATGATAAACATTTTATGATTTCATCAAGTGCCTTCCCTATTTATTTTAACCAATATTGGGGAAAATAAAAGATACAAGGCATAAAGACATTTTACACCATGCATATGATAATAATAAACCACATAATAATAATCATAATAAGAAGAATTAAATTTTTTTGCTAAGGAAGATTGGCCCTGAGCTAACATCTGTGCTAATCTTCCTCTATTTTATATATGCAATGCAACCACAGCATGGCTTGATGAGCAGTGTGTAGGTCCACACTCAGGATCTGAATCTGTGAACCCCCAGCCGTGAAAGTGCAGCTCGTGAACTGAACCACTACACCACCAGGTCAGCCTCCCTGAAATTTTTTTAATGAGTACCAACTACGTGTTGTGAACTTTACAAAATTATTTCATTTAATCTTTATAACATCTGTGTGGCCACAGGAATTGAGGTTAAAAAGATGACACCACTTGCCCAAGCTTCCAGAGTCAGTAAGTAGAGGCGCTGGGATTCAGCACAAGGTTTTTAGATTCCAGAGCTTCTGTACTTAGCCACTCCAGTACACTCTTCATTTAGCAGAAATTTATGGTTAAATGAAGATTTATGAAGAAGTCTTTGGTTTTTTTAGCATGAGAAGAGTCAAGATAAACTAGTTGAGTAGCATCTGTCTTTACTCTTGGGACAATATCTTGTTGGAATCACTCAGGATCACTGAGTAATCTATTTGCATCTTAACAAATTTGAGAAATTTTCACAAGGCATGTATGGAAGAATTAAATGTTTGAATCTTAATTAAAACATCAAATTTAACCACCTGTTTTAACGCTCTGCTTATAATTTTTCTACCACTGTGTATCCCGTGGCTTTGGTAACCTTCCCAGCAAGTGAGATTTGTATAACACTCCCAAGGTACCAATCGCTTCCAAGATGTTCTCTGCCCCTGGGGAATTTTATTGGAGGAGTCAGAAAAGAGAAGGTCAGCTTTCCCAGTCTTTGTCTTTGGACTTTTTTCTTGCAAATGCAACTTGGAAAGTTTTGTCTATTTTTGCTATAGTAAAATGCAAAAACTCATTTCAAAATGAATCATTCAGTGAAAGTGGATTTGAAAGGACTGGTGCACAAATAATGAAACCATTGGTTAATTTCTCAACATACACTTTTTAGGAAATTATAATATAAAGATGTATGAAGCAATAGTGAGAGAAATTATGACAGCACTATGAACATATTATTATGCAGAGCTCATCCAAAGAAGCCTTTTTCTGGGGTGGAAAGCGGCTCATTCTGGTTACATCTGTATTTAAACATTCTTGCTGCTGGCAGAGAGCTAGCATCACTTCCCTGATGCCTTATAAACAATGCTACAAAAAATATAATTTGAACTAATTGGAACCCAGTGGGGAGGAGGGCAAAGCAGAAACTGTGAGATGTCAACTTGAATTTTTCCCGAGCAAGTGTTGCTGCTATTAGAATAAGCTGTTTCCCAAGTCAAGCTTTTTCTCCATCTTCCCACCCCATAATGAGTACACTAGCTCCAGAAGCCTCTCATATTTACCACCGCCCCCACCAAACGAGAGCAAAACAACACCAAAGTGGAAGCAAGAAGGCCTGGAAGGGAGAAAGACTGCTTTGGAAAAAATCAAATTAAAAATATCTCTCCAAGGGAGAAATCCAAGCTCATTGAAAAAGATGAAATAAACAATTCTCAAAGAAATAAATGCTGGAGTTCAAAAAAGGAAAGAAAAGAAAAACTAAATGCAAATCCATGTCATGAGAAAGGTGTCCATAAATCATCCAGGGACCAGTCAATTAGCCATCAGAAAAGATAGAAGCTTGAGATTTTGATGGTTAAATGGATCCAGTGGTGTTAGTGGGTCATAATCAATTAATAGTGAGCAAATATCTGCCTTTCCATTGAATAACAAATCTTTGTTCAGAAGCTAAAATCTCACAATAATGCATTTTAGTTCATACATTTCATAGTGGAGATATATATATATATATCTATATATAGATATATAGATATATTTGGTCCTTTTCTGTTTCCACTGTGTTTGAGTTGCAACTTATATGATCAATGCCAGCAATTGAATGACCTGCTGCAGGGCACAAGAAGCAGAGAATATTAAGAGCAGGCCAATTAGACTCCAGGTTTTAGAATGGCTTCTCGTCTCTCATCTGAGCCTTATCTTTCTTGCCTGCTGAAACAAGCTATGGCTAGAGAAGAACCTTCCAGGGCAGAAGGCATCAGAATGGATGGAAAAAAGAAAACGATGAGATGAAAGTGGAGGCAACTCTGACCAAAAGAGGAATGTTTTATGGTCATTTTCCTATTAGTCAGTAATTGTGACTTATGAGAAATATTTAAAAGCTTATTTGAACATGTGCCCATATATTGAAATAATTTATGGAATCAAATACAACAAAAGTGTGGTAAATTTACAGTTGTCAAATATCAAAGGGGCTACACTGAGTTTCAGTTACTCATGAATTAATTCACCTTTCAAATCCTCACTTCTTGCCCACTAGCTTTTGAGGTATTCTTTTTGTGTGGATTCTATGACGTTTTATTTTAATAAAAAAGTATGATTCTAAGAAAACTCAGATGTTTCTTAAATATTTCTGTGTAGAAGTTGGTGTATAGTCCTTGTTGTGTCCAAGGGACCGGGCTACTCCAATTTCCAGTTAGGAGTAACCAAATTTATGACCTAATATTTGAAGAGACAATGGGTGAAGGTGTGACTGAGTTCAGGTAAACGTGGGCATTTAGAGGAGTATGGCATCAGATCCAACTTCTCCCAATTGTGTGACCTGGCCCTTATTTCTCCACCTTCACTTATACAGTTCCCACCTGTCTTGATGGTGCTTCCCAGCTGCTCCAGGCCTCTGTGTTGGTGCTCCTATATTTATCTCCCTCGCAGACACTGCTCTGTGTTCTGAATCCATGTCACCTTCTGTGAGCTGTCACATCTGCACTCCTTTCAGATGCTCTTCTTTGATTTCCTTCACTCTAGACAAAGAATTTGTTGTAGCTGTTCCAGTTGAAGGCCTTGCTCGCATAGACGAGGTTTTCTCCAAATCTTTTTTTATGGCTTAAGTCGTCATCTTTTCCCCAAAGCCTTAGAGTTTTGAAATTCAGAAGCAAAGAAGAGATTTCCTTTCTCTTTTATTACATACATAAGTTGAGGTAACGAGAACACAAAAATTGCCTATACTCTCAAATGGGAAGAAAAGATATTGTTTGTTAAAACTTGCCTTTAGTTAATTCGAGGGCTCATTTTAATATCTCTAAATTCACTTTAATTTTCACTTTCTGAAATGCTCTATGGCTCCTCTGCTAGCCCTTGCTCACCCCTACCCACCATCGCCAAGAATACCCTTCCAAGAGTTGCACACAATGTCTGCCCTTCTACTCCTAAACTCTAGATTATTTTTCACACACTTGTATTTTACTTACCCTAGATTCTGAGATTCTTTTCCCTTCAAGTCTGAATCTTTCGTCAGGTCAAAACCAGCCAATTTGATGACTATAACCAGCCAGTTTTAAGGCTGCAGATAATTATATCAGAAAGTTTCATAGGACTGCCTTCAACGCTAACATGGCAACAATTTTATGTCCCTCCTGTGACTTCTGAGATGATTCAGGAGCCCCTTGGTGCAAAGATATCAATGGCCATGTATACTCTCCGTATAATCCTGGATTCAGGCTTGAGTCAGATTGCTGTTTTCCTGAGAGTTAGCTCTGAAGATCACGTTTATTTTCACTACATCAAGGACTAATGAGTATGTCTAGAAAAGATACAATATTGAAGTGACAACGAATCTTAAATAAATAAATAAACAAACATCACACTGAGCAACTTGTTTATCATGCTATTGCTTGAATGCAGTTTTCATTATAGGTAATAATTTGTTACTGTCTTAAAAGCTAAGGCTTCAGCTATTTCCTCGTAAATGTATATTATCCAGTGCGGCAGTAATGATCAATTAATCAAATAAATATCTCTGAGAACAGAGAAACTGTATATGCAGTGGGGGAGAGAAGGAACTGTTGATTGTTATTGGAGAGAACCCTCTTGCAGAGCCTGTTGACGGCTCATTAATCTGCTTTCAAATTCAGAGTGCGTATTTGAATTTTGGAGGGAAGGGAGCACAAGACAGCATAAAAGAGCAAGTTTTAGCTTTAAAGGAGACATTATAACTCATGCGCAGTGATGCTTTTAGAGGCTTCTCTCTCTACTTCTATGATCTCTTCTTGAGCCCTAAAAGAGCTGTTCTATTTTTCTAGTGAGAGCATGGGGCTAATAGGTCAGTTGCTGATTTCTAATATCGGAGTAAATTTTCAGCTCATGGATAATTTTTCATCTCTACTTCTGTGGTAGAATTGGTAAAATCTGTTAGTGAAATAACAGTAAGACTTAAACCTTTTGTTCAAATTTGGACTTAAAAGAAATGTAAGTCCTTAAAAAGAATTGATGCATATCATTAATGGAACAACAGAAGAGGATGCACAACAGGCTGATATCCTGAATCTCACGGGAGAGTCTATTGGAACAAATAGATTAGCTCATTATTAATGATTATTTCATTTAAATATTTAATTAAAACATGTACTGTATGTGTTGGCAAATATACTGTATTCAAAAGCAAGTAGTTTATAACTGAATAAATGACATATATGCCACTTCCTTTTCCTGTTAAATTTTCAAAGAAAACTTGTGGAAAGACTAAATTATGCTCCCAAATGAGTTTATTTGTTTATTTGGGAAGAGTAGGGATGAAAAAAGGAAGAAATGTTAGGAAATTTCTCGCTTTAAATTTTAAAAGGAATTTGGCAAGAAAGACATTGATACCATTTATCAATGCTTTGTGGAATACCCACAAGACGAGGTGACATGAATGACTCATTTCATACTTTACGTATTTTGTTCAGTTGCTCCTATATTGAACTGGAGTTTCTTTAAGGAAGAAGTACATATCTCCATGGTGTTTTTGTTTGTTTATTTGTTGTCATTTTTAATTATTTTGCAAAAAAAATAGAGAAATTTGATATTTAATTCACACAGACTACCCTGAATTCTGTATTAGAATCTACTTTATATTTGTAGCATCATAGGTTCTATTTGTCACTCTATAGCTGTTATGGAAGATAGTTTCTACCATGAAAATAAAATATACGACATTTATCTTATTTTAAAAGATAATCTTAAAATATAACAACAACAAATCTTAGACAAATTAATTTATCTATCTGGTACTCAATTTCCACTCTTGCAAAATGTGAAAGTGTCTAATGATCCTTCTATCCCTAATGTTCTTTAGAAATATGAATCTGTTGTCCCCAATCTCTATTTTGCAAAATACAAAATATTGCACTTTAGGGAAAAGAAATGTCACTCTCATGATATCGGCTATAGTAAGAGTAGCTTGTAGTCATTGATCTAACTTTAAACATTGCCTGCAGCAAAAGGGAATGGAAATATGTCAATTATTCCTGTCTTTTTTGTTTGTTTGTTTTTAGATTGGCACCTGAGCTAACATCTGTTGCCAATCTTTTTGTTTTTTCTTATTCTCCCCAAATCTTTCCAGTACCTAGTTGTATATTCTAGTTGTAGGTCGTTCTGGTTCTGCTATGTAGGATGCTGCCTCAGCATAGCTCAATGAGCAGTGTGTACATCTGCACCCAGGATCGGAACCAGCAAAACCCTGGGCTGCCGAAGCAGAGTGAGTGAAATTAACCACTTGGCCATGGGGCCGGCCCCACAATTATTCCTATCTTATCTCTTACATTAGGTACATGACATGGGATATGTCTGCAGAGTATATGGAAATGATTGTTGAGCCATGATTTGGTAACCGCTCAAATTTAAATGGGTTCCTTTTGTAAAGTTAATTTTGTGGCCTATCTTTCTTCCACCCTCTTTCCAAAAATAAGAGTTTGAAATAAAGCCCAAGTAACAGGGCAACTTCAGAAAAGTGAAATAAATTGAAGGGGTCTCCAGTGAGTATTTAGAGAAGCAAAGAACATGTAACAAATCACTCAGAAAATTGCTATACAATCCAGAATGAAATTTCTCTATCTTTTATAGTATCAAGACACAAGGGAAAGGAAAAGAAACACAGACTAGCTAGTTTTATTTTCTTAACCTTTGACTATTCATTGAAAGACTCAAGCTGCCTGTGTGAAATTGAAGATGTTTATATCTTTGGTGAGAAAAAAATTGATAAAAGAACATAAACACTCAACTCTCTTTCCTTGCCTCTCTTTCGTTATAATATAGGGTATTATGCAATGACCTTCACCACTGTAGGACTAGATTTTTTTAATGTGCATTATTTAGAGTTGTGTATTTTGCATATTATCTCCTGATTTTTTTTTGCATGTGTGCAAGCACACATTGGTACCAGTGAGAGAGGGGGATGGGGAGAGAAAGAAAAGAAGGGAAGCAGGAAGGGAGGGAGGGAGGTTGGGGGACAGAGAGAGAGAGAAAGAAACAAAGGAAAGAAGGAAGGAAGGAGGAAAGAAAGAAAGAAAGGAAAAGAACAAAGGAAAGAAGAGAGGTAAACAGTTATTTTTCAGAGACATTAAAACAATTTGGATGATTATTTATCTCTGGATTTTCCACTAACAATGATTTTGTTTGAATTCAGGGCAGTGATTTATTTGTGCACAGAATTTAGGTAACAAGGGTAGGAAAGGGGGTATAGCCTCATTCTGAGACTCAAGCCTCATCTGGTGGGTTTACTCTCTCAGTGTAATGAGAGAATAACTCTATTTGCCTTCCAAGAACTCACTGCAGACTGCAGTCTGGTGCCAATTACAATGTAGATACCTGCCTGTAGGAAATGGTATGACACCACGCACTCATTTCACCCGGGCTAACAGGAAACTGTCAGACAAAAAGAGCTCCCTGCTTCTTCCACCTCAAGCTATATCTAAATCAGTTGCCTAGAGGTGAAAGATTCAGTATATCCCATTACTGATAATTTCACCATATCGTTTCCCCGAACCAAACTCATTCCAAACTGTAGAGTTTGAAATAACCTCAGTGCCACCTCAAAAGAAAGTAACAGTGGTCAAATTTTAAAAGAATAACCCAAGTATTCTAGGAAATTTTTTAATGTGTCAGACTTTTATAGGATTTTTATCTTAAAGAATTAGTGTCAATGGCAGAGGAAATATTCTGTATGCCAACATGTATAGGTAAATAATAATTTCAGTAGAAAATATAAAGACCAAAAATATGAATTAAAATTAGGCATAGCCTAGTTCTTCATGTTAAATGTTCTTTATGTTAAAAATGTAGTAATAGGCAAAGTTCTGTATTCAGGGTATATTTACTTGCAAACGGGGAAACATTTAAGCAGGGACCACTTGTGCCATATATGTATGGTGTTAAGAGCAAAGACTCTGGAATCAGATTACTGGACTTGACTTCCAGCTTCACCACTGACTTCCTAGCTAATTTTGGATAAATGACTTAAACCCTCTGTGCCTTAGTTTCTTCATTTCTGTAATTGTCAGTGTAGTGATAGCAAACTAATATGGTACTAGTACTGCACATAAAATACTTAGAACAGTGCTTGACTTGGTGTACACACACAGAAAATAGATAGTATAATTAATAAAGCACAAAGCATCAATTTTAAAAAGGAAAAGTTTACATACATTCCTGATTTTTAAATTTGTCAAAATACATCTAATTTTTTAATTTATCAACTTTTATTAGAATTAGTCTTAAATTGCTCTCTTCTTTTTCTACTACCATCACCAAATGATGGTACCAATTATACTTAGCTCTAGGATGAACTGAGATTCTCCTCTGTTGTCCTGACAAAATGAGAGAATTCAGAGAGGCCTTGCCTGTATGTGAGGTTGAGCTTCGTGCATCTGGGCCTGGGATGTAATGGTGAATGACCATTGTTCTATTATTCTTGTTGAATCTTTGCCTTTGAATTCTAGGGTATGTCAATTATCACTTCTTTGACCTATATCTAAAGCTCATCAGGCAATCACATGTGATGGGAAACAAATGAAATGGACTAGCAACAAGCGAAGGAGCTCCCCTCTACTCTCTGCAGTCTAGTAGATAAATTAGGACAACTTCTATTCGGTTTCATTACACGTTGTTTTCTGAGAGCCAGTGGGATATAAATTATTCTCCAGGCACAAGCTTTCCTTGAGCACTTTTCCATTCTACAACAACAAGAACTTTTCTGGGAATCAATATTTATTAATTACTTGTCTAAATGAATAACTCCCAACTGCCACAGAGTTATTTGCAGATTAAAGAAATTGTTATATCACCTGAGTTTTGGAATAGCATGTTAAAATGTCAATTATTAAATAAGAATGGAAAAGAGAATAAGGTACTGCAATTTTGTCTTCATTTTAATAAAGACTCACCTACATGAATATCCTCTCAGTTGTGGATACTTCTTCCATTTTATTCTATAACCTAAGGAGGCAACAACTAAATGAGAATATGATTGAAGAATATAGGAATGCATCTCAATGTTTTAATAATAGTTGAGACATTATAAGCAAATTGAACAAAGTGCTAACTAGGTATCAGTGTCAATACTTTAAGGCAGGTTCAGTGATATAAGAGCAAAATCTCATCCCTACTTCTGTGCTTATGTCTCAATCCTCTGGAAAGCCATCAATAACTAACCTGTTGCAATTCCTTGCAAATTATTCCAGATATCTAGTACTTGAAGAAAACAAGCATGAACTTCTTAGAGAGTTTCATTGTAAGGAAGACTAACCCTTTGGGTTACCTGTCTGTTCCACGAGAACATTCCTCATCTATTCTCTAAGAACTTTCCCACCTCATCCACATGGTCACAGGATGAACTACTGCTCCATGATCCAAGCTGCCATATAATTTTCTCTTTCTTCTCCCTATCGTTTCCTTCTATTACTTTTATGTGTCTCCGTGTTCCTATCATCCTTTCTTCCCTCAGCTCCCCTCGTCCTTATTCTCTATCATATCATCTTGTTTATTTCCCTCATAGCACATATTACAATTTAACATCCTCTTCTTTACGTGCTATATACTTACCTATTTTCTGCTCATGGCTTTCCCCACTCTTGAAGGTTTGTGGACAGAATCTCTCACAAATAGGCTGTCCGTAATATCAATTTTGAATGAACAAATGAATGAATGCTTTTCATTTTCAAACAATTACCTGAGCCTTGCCTTTCTCCCTCAGACCACACTTACCCCCATTTGACTTGATACAGATCCTGAAATTTGCCCATGAACTTTTCTTCTACCCACTACCCTGTCTGGACTGAGCGTCTCTGATTTCCATCCCAATTGTTCAGTATGAAGGAGATGCATAGAGCTTTTAGCATCTAGTCTAACAAATAGCCCAAATGAAACTAAATGAAGCATTTGGTGAAGGCCTCTTGAGTGAAGCTTCCAAAACGATTTAATTCCAATCTTAGGAGTGTTGCTGACATTAGCAAGTTGACGACAAAGGATTTCAGTAGCATTTGAAGCATTCCAGGACCCAAATAATCTTCCGTTTTAAACCAAGTTTGAGAAGGATGCATCCATATTGGATGAAATCCTTCCTTAATTCTTACAACACGTTTTCTTGTCAGGAATATGTAACAAGTTGAAGGATGTCGCATAAACACATTTCAGTCCTGAATCGAGGGATCTTATGAAGGAGAGTTGGAGTCGTTTTCTGCTATGAACTATGTCCCTTAGATATGATAGACTAATTTGTTTCACTGCCCCCCCTCCTGCCACAACTTATAATTTGACTAAGGACACATTTAGGTAGCTTCATTTACTTCATTTACTTTTATTTCATTGCAGCATAGTTTAAAATTGTGCATTAATTATAAAGTTTAAAAATAACCCCTATAAACTCCAAACTAGATTATCTGTATCTTATCACTTGATTACCGATGTGTAAAATATGTGTTTGTTGTCTTGAAAATCTTATACAGAAAAAGTACTAAGAAAATGTACTTCAAATCACTCATAAGTGAGATCAAGCTTATTAAATAAGTACTATGATTTGATTGGAAACGTGTAGTGGAAAGTGACACAGTGCTAAATTAGAGAGGAAATGCTTCTCTCTTCCTCTTCCATCTTTTGAGGCGTCCCTGAGCTGCATCTTTATGTAAACCAGTTGTGCTTTTCCTCCACATATTCTAACATGATTGATTTAGTTATGTTATCCCAATCATTTCAAATAAATGGGTGATTTTATTTCAGAAAGCTAAAGTATTGTATTACTTTCTAGTCCCTGCACACTCAGGCCGGTTCCTAAGGCTGATGTTTTGGTTTCCCTTTTATTGAACCAAAACATTCTAGGGCTTCCCTCTGCTAGGTCCCTCCTTCCCACATATTTCTGAGCCATTGCTCTGGCTGCTCTAGGTATTGATTCCTGTAGGAGAACGTTCTTCTCCCATAGTTAACGTTGCCTTTTATAAGCATAATTTATTCAGCCAATTGAAATGACAATTTAATTAGAATTAAACTGGTAATAGGTAAAAAGATATTAAAACCACTTCTTGATAACACAAATAAATATTGAGTCTTAATAAATTTGCCATTGGTTCAGTTTTGAAAAATGTATGTCATATGACAGGTTGGTTTATAGTCCTTCGGGATCTCTCTAACCACACTATTTGAAAGATTGCCTTCAGTAGCCATTATAGGACCCAGGGCCACCACATAATAGTTGTATAGGTTGTTCACTGCACAAGGGCATCAAACTGAGAGAGCAAGTGGGGATGGAATTTAGACTACACTCTGCTTGCCAAATCCACCCCCAGCATGGGGGTCTTTCAGTCTATAATGTGAGGGATATTTTCTTAATTTATACCAAGAAAGTAGCTGTTTGCCAGGCATGGTACTCCTGGAGGATAAACTGCCTAGAGAGGATACTAATATTTTTTGTTAAATTTGCTTAAAAGTAGTAGTAGTGGTCCTGTTAAGACCAGCTCTGCCTCCCTCTGTAATATTATTTCTTCTATTTAATACTTTTACAGATTTAATATGTCCAATTTTCCTAATTCTTTCTTGCAGAATACTGGATTTGGGGATCTTTTTTCAAAGGTGTTCCTTACCACCCTTTTTAATACTTTATTTGAATCATTTCATGTTTTTAAGTATTTACTTCAATATTTAAATTCATAATTCTGAATGCTTTAGGTTGTTTTAACGCAAAAACTTTCCATTTTTAATGGATTTGGAAACATTTTAAAGCTGTGCCTAGATTACATATGCACACTGAGAATATTGATTTGACTCTGTGAGTGAGAAAGACATCTATGTAAAAAACCATTATCAGGACAATAGATATGTAATAATTAAATTATGAAGTCTAAGAGATAAAAGTTCTATGATTAATTTTAAAAAGTTTATATTACAGATTTCATAATGGTATGAATGCTATCCAGAAAATGATGTAGAAGTTACAATTTTCTCAAATCCTTTCACTAGTCTTACCTGTTATAGAAGATGTGAGCCATGTGCCTGTAAGAAAGTGTGTTCATAAGACTATAGCCTGTTAAATCATTCAACCACTAATTTTGTCCAAAGTTAAGGAAATTGTGGTGCAATAACGTTATTGATATCATCACTCTTTCTCCACCGGTATAGGAACCTCTAGTGGAAGCTGCGGACGGAAACACTCATCCAGTCACCAGGAGGGTTTAGTTGCTGGTTACACAGAGCTGAGTACCTTTCCAGGAATTGCTCTCTGTCAAAGGAAGCTTGCGCCCTCCCAGGGGACAGTCTACACCCAATGACTGATTGATGAGGGGAGTACGAAGACCTCAATTCAGTTCACCACTAAAAAACCAGCCCAGTTCCAGAGCTTCCCTTTGGATCAACTGAGGTCTTCGTTGTAGCTGCATTACAGTTCAACTGCTTCTTCTGCTCAGTCCTGCTTTCCTCAACCTTCACAAGTCTTATTCCTGGAAATTCTCCTCAGTAAACTTCTTCCACATGTATTCCAGAAACTGCTTCCTGAAGAACCCAACTTACTGGAGTTGGTACTAGGAGTGCTACTAGAAATGGCCCATTGACTGGCTGGCAGTGAAGACCCTATCTCTAGTGGTAGGTGGAGGACTGACAGCCCTTGGCATAGTCTCAGGGCCATTGTTAAAACTTTCACCAGTAGTGAAACTGGTACTGGAATCCAGCAGAAGAGAATACACCAGGAGGCACAATATTGTAGGCATTTGAGAGGTCCAAGGGAAATGTATGTATAAGGATGATAAAATCAAATGGATGGGAGCCACTAATGTATTGGTTAAGCAACAATATAAGGTGAATTAGAAAAGCCTGAGGGTCTCTTTAGCAGTGTAGCACAAAAGTCTCATCTCATCAGCCAGAGGAAAAAAACAGCTAACATTCTGTCCCAGGACTCAATCATAAGATTAGTAGAACTCTAGAGAAGGATGAACTATCAACCTTAGCAGATCTGCTATGCTGCTTCAGGGCCCTGATTGTGAAGGAATAGGACCTGGAAAGTTTAATGGTTACATCTGGGTTGGTGAAGCTGGAAATCTTGAATCCCCCGATGTCTCTGAACACTACAGGCCTACACTAGCCTATTCCTCTCTCATAAAAGCTTTAGTATTCTCCCCTTGTTTGAATGTGATGCAAAGAGTTTTCTCTGTTAGATAATGTGTGCTCCCCTTAGCGTCTGCTCCATCTACTTTCCTGTATATCAGACCAATAGATGGCTCAGCTCACAACATAGTGATACCCTGCCAAGGAATCCTGGGTTTTCTAAGGAAGAAAACAAGACAGAGTGTGGAAGGATCTGCAGGACCTAGTCAACATGTAGGAGAAAGAACATGAACATGTTTGTGGGACCAAATGCTGAGAATGCTGTATCAAGGGAGGCAGAATGTAAAGTAAAATAAGAGAGAGTATCAATAAGGGGACACTCACATATAATACAAGATTTTAAGTCCTGATATTATAACCTATAAACTGTTCCCTGGAAACACTGCTTCTACACAGATTGGTTTTTAGAAGTTTAAATAAAGAGATGGCCTACACTAAGAGAAGTAGAGATACCAGATCTATCATGGAGAAAAGTGGAGGAAAGGATCAAAGCTCTCCAACAAATGAGCATTCTAGAATGGATATACTATCTAAAGTCAGAAAACTAAGTAGCTGACTACACCGGGGGGCCCAAAGAACACTCTATTTACCAGAGTGTTAAGGGCTGTGTTGCCAAGATAGGTACCAACATTGTTAATAAACTCAGTGAAGCTGTCCTCTGCAGACTGGAGAGGCTGCTGAAGGACTGGGTTCTCTGAGAGCAATGTGGTAGTACACTCCCAATATCCTAGGGGCCAAGTGGGAGCACTTCACCATCGAAAACACATAGGATGCAATTATCACCATGAGAGTCATGGCTAGAGATCAAAAGCAAATCTGTATTCCCTACTGTTAAAAAATGTAAACTATGAAATTTTGTTTTTTCATTATCCCAGGCAATACCCATGAAGATTCAGAACTACACACAAACTACCTTTTTGCTAAGTCATTCTTGAGAAGGCAAAAGAAATTGAATTGAGGATACCTGGATTCTAAGACCATGTCTTTTTTCTTGCTCTGTAAGATGTAATTCAACAAAGCCTATGCAGCATACAGAGTGTAATACTCCTATGAGAACAATTATGAAAAGCAGCTTTATTTCTACTTATAAAAATATAAAATTCTTCTTTTGAAAAGATTTCATCTTTCTTTTGGAAGACTGACATGTACACACAAATCCATGATTTGATGGAATTCTCAGAAATTGGAAATAAAAATGTTATAACCGTTATAGGAGGTACGTTTGGAAAGATTTATACCAGCATCTTAACAGTGGCTATTTCTAGGTGATGGGATTATGGGCATACTGCAAATTCTCTGTTCCTCTACATCCATTCTCTACCTTCTCTGCCCTAACTGATCCTTGGCTGTTGTTAGCTATGGACTCCCTCTCTTAGGTTCTCTTGTCTTCTCTGGCCCTCTGGGTTCAGCCAGTGAGAAGCAATCCCAGAGATGAGCAGTGGAGAAAAGAAAGGAGGGCTCATTTTCTCTCCTATCACCTCCTGTCTTGGCTGTGGTCTTTGGTCTTATATGTGAATCCATTTCCTGTTGGGTGGCCACTCTGCCATGGTTATAATTCTAGTAGAGTTTCAGTAACACTATTCCCTCCCTGTACCCCTCTAAGCAGAGGGATGGTGTTGACTTCCCCCTGATGTTAGGCTCTGGGTTCTTTGCTATCCCTTTTGGGTTCTCTTAACCCTGCCCACATTCCTGTAAATAGTTCCATTGTTAAGTTCTCTTCTTTAAATAAATACTTTGAGTGTGCCATCTGTTTCCTGCTGGGATATTGACTGATAAAACATGCAAATTTGTTTTGTTCTTTATCTGCATTTGTCTTTATAATAAACATCTATGTTTACAATGAAAAAGCAATGAAATTTCAAGTTTCATGTTATGCTAAATTTTCCCCTTAACTTGAGAAAAAAACGGGAAATTTGTGACGACAACATTTTTCTTGAAAATAGTAACAACGTTACACAAACTTAAGCAATGGCTTTTTTGTTTTGGCTTTGCTGGTTGATTCCCAGTGGAAACATTTCAGGGAGGCGGAGGTAGAGAATGGAACGGTTTTGGGTTTTGCTGTGTTATGCCATTAATCACAGCAAAGTTCAAACTTGTTTCTTTCTTCCCCTGTTTCTGTTCAGTGCTAAGGCCTGTGCTGATGAGTTAAGAGCTTAAATTATTAAAAGTCAAAGCTATAAGTGAACTAAGATTAGCAGGGCAGATATCCAAGACTGAACACACTAAGCTGTTTAATTCTTAAAGAAAAAAAAGGCAGAACCTGCAGGATGTTTGTTCTCATAGGATATCACCATATATATTCATCTACTTCATGTTGCTTAAAAATACTTCATTGTCACATAATACTATACGCAAACACAATCTCTTAATTTTGATTTAAAGCATTTTACTAGAGGAATAAACTTGTGGCTATATTTAAAGTTGGCTAAATTAGGAAATACTTGTCTAATTGGAAAGCTTAGCTTCGATTTCAATACCTACAGACACTCTTCCTCCCTTATGTATTGTGAAGAAAGAAGTAATTAAGTTGCTATATTTAGAAAGAATTGGTTTGCTGTTTAGACACGTCATTTACTTTTGACTCAACTGCTCCATGGGAAGGCAGACACGTACAGCTTCCTATCCGTGCCTCTGCATCTGTGCAGTTTGTGCAAAACAAACACCCAAACTCTTTTGGGACCACTCAGTTAGAGAGTGAAATAATGAAAACATTTTATCAAGAGGGAAATACCAGTTTCTGACAAGCTCATCTCTGTGGTACCTCTTCAGCTGAGGTATTAGAGAAGAAAATATTTGGGCATATGTCTTATACAGGATTCTTAATGTCATGCTGCTACCATCTCAAGGATAGTCTGAAATGAGGCCCCTCCCCACTACAAGATAAGACAGCATTATTTACTGTTAGCAGAGACAATAGGGATTATGTTGTTCAATCCCCTAATATTATGGATGGAGAAAGTGAGACTCAGGTTAAGAACGTTCTCAAAGGTTTTGCAGCTTCTTAGTACCAACCCTCTTGTCTCTGACCAGTTTACCCAGGAGATCTGGCTACCATCTCTGCTGTCCTTTCTCTTGGTTTAGCATCTTGTTATATCCTCCTATATGTCCTTTTAAGTTGCACTCAGCACACTTTTAGTCAGAACTTACTGTGTGACAATTACCATGTCCAGGTGTGAAAGCTGAACAGTGAATAAGGCTGACAGAAAAAAAATGGATTCATTTTGGATACTCTGGATTCCAGAAAGATGACCAAGTGGGTCCTAGAGCAAATTAGGCCTGAACTATCACGGACGGCAAATATGATAAAACTAGGGCTGTCCGACTTTGGGCATACCTTGAGAAGGTAGCATTCTTTGGAAAAGACAATAATGCTTGGAAAAGTAGAAGGCAGCAGGAAAAGAGGAAGACCAAATATGAGATAGATTGACTCCAAAAGGAAGCCACAGGCGTTAGTCTACAGAAGCTGAGCAGGACTGTTGAGGACAGGACATTTTAGACATTACTCCTTTAATAGAGTCGCCAGGAGTTGGAGTCAACTTGACGGCATGTAACAACAACAATTGTGCCCAATGCTATGTTTGGTGCTGGAGACTTTATGCCAGACATTGGAAACTTGGGCTAAAGCACAGGCAGGATTATTAGGAAGGCAAATGTCAAAAGGGAATCAACACTTCTTAAATTAGATAAGTAAGAAGGGTGTATCTAGGACTGCAAATGCCTAAGTGTTTTGGTGTGAATGGACTATATGTTGAGTGGCATTCACTGGTCAGTCACTCTCTGAACCACATATAGGTTGTGAAGAGGGAAATATACATTGTAAGTAAATATTGATGGCTTGGCAAAAAGTTCATATCAGTGAAACTTGAAGCCATAGAAGTTGATAGATCACCCAGGGTGGGTTATAGAATTAGAAAAGGGAAGGAGTAAACATGGAACTCTGGGAAACATCAGCACTTAAGATGAAATGTGAGGAAAAAATGCCTCAAATGATCCCAAGAAGCCACAGCCAGAAGGAGACAGTTAGAAATTCAACTGAGAGTGAAATATCCTAAACCAAGATTAGTTAAAGGGGTTTGGTTGGTTGGTTTGGTTTGGTTTGTTTGTTTTAACAGAGGGAACGAGCAACATTGTCACTAATGAAAGAGAAGAAAGAATCAAAGGACTTTCTAGTGTCTATTAGATTTAGCACTTAGAAACACATTATGTGGATAAGAGTAACTTTAATGAAATTGTAAAAGTGGAACTTAGAATTACAGTGAGATAAGGAGTTAAAAGGAGATGAGAAAGTGGTGGCAGGTATTAGCCTCCTTTTAAAGAAATTGGGCTGAAGAAGTAGCCAGAGAGAAATGTGGTTGAGAAGGTTTTCTGTAAGAAGAAAGTGGTCTGGGCACAAGTCCTGGATTTAGAGACAAAAGTATGCTCCTTTTCTTTTCTCTTCTTTCTTCCCCCTTAAACATCCCTAGTGAGATAGCAACTAAGGAAATATAGATTTCTTCTAAATCACATATCGACAAATGGGTGTGTGTGGGAGTGTGTGAGGGTAGAGTGGAGAAGGGAAAGTAACTCTTAAGTCAATCTGTCATGTCCCAGCACGGTAAGGATGGGGTGCATTAGGTTTGACGATGTTGAGTCAATTGAGCTCTTCCATTCCAGCTACCGCAGATGGGAGCATTACCAAATCTAACAGTGGTGATTAGCTCTGACAACTCAGTTCTGACAGATTTGCTGTTGCGAAATGACTCAGAGCTGAAGAGAGATATTTACCAACAGAGAACTGCCAAAATGACACTGAGGGATTGAGGTTAAAAAATAAATTACAGCTTCTTCACCTGAGTCACTCATCTTAGACTGATTCCTGCCAGATTAAATGGTCACTCTGAATTGCCTCAAGACAAAATATAAGTCTGACAGTTTCTCCATATTTCTCCAGTTACTGTAAGGCATCCCTCTTCCAGGAAGAAAGTCACAGTATTTCCATAAAAAATGTTGAGTCCTTCTAGTCACACATACGAGTTTAATTAAATCATAATCACTTTTTATTAAAATTAGTTGCATGCTCAGGAGTAGTAAATTTTTCAAAGCACAGTGAAAATATTCTTGGCATGGACACATTCCATGCAAACGCAGCTTGCTAGACTGTATAAAATTAGCTCTCGTTATTATTCAATGATGCGTCAAGTAAAATGAGCTAAAATAGATTGATGTTGCTACCTGGTCACTGGTAGCCGTGTGCTGCACCACAGCAGAATCAGATGGTGATGTTAAAATAGAGATGGCCTGCATTCCCAAGCATTCACTGTGTGGTACCAGTGGCGACGCAGTATCTTTAGAAATTATGGACACTACCTGCCACATTCTATGCTTCCCTGCCCAGTGACAAACACAACCCCTCAAAATTTAGGAATTCCTGGAGTGTCCTGGGGCCTCAGCTGAGATCGTGAAGGTCTTCCTCCTAATCCACTTGCAGAAAATAGAAAGGATGTTTCAGAACGTCCTTTTGTTTCCGGTTCCTCAGGGTGAGTGAGTGCTAGTTTAATCTATACTTTCTAGAAACAATAATAAGGGAGAATCAGACCTTTCTAGAGATCTTTGGTCTTCTTTCTTGCCTTCCACCATCCCAGAGACTCTCCAAACTTCAGGCCATCCCAGTCCTAACATGAGCCACCATGGTGAGGAAGATGAGGACTGAAATGGCCATGGCTCCAGATTACTCCCAAGTGGAAAGGGCCATTCTGGTTGTCCATGAAGTCACTCTTTAAGTAAACGTCTGACCTACTCAGTGAAGAGATATAAATGGACGGATAGAAAACAGCAGCTCATCCCTCAGCCTTAGCCTACACTTGGGCTTCTACAAAACAGACCCTTCACTTCAACTCTATCGTTGGGAGAGCCAGGCGATTTTGAAGCTTAACAAGTTATCAGGGATCAGAACAAACTCCAAGTCTAGAAAACAGTTTAAATTTAGGGTTAAGGAGCACATTAATGCAATTCTTTCTTACTAAATATGTCATTCTGGGTGAATGACAGAACCGTAGAGGAGGCTTCTGTGCCCTTCTCAGACCCACTGTACTTGGCCACACACCCAGCCCCAGCTGCTATGAGTGAGGGTTATTAATAGTTCGCTACCCCTCCCTGTGCCCCATGGGCAGCCAATGACTGACCAAAAGAAATACAAACACCAGCCCTCTTCCCGCAGGTTGGGAACAACTCTGTAGTACTTTCTATGCTCCACAGCTGCCTGTGGAATTAGGCTGGCACTAGTCACCAATGGAGACAATGTTTTGCTTAGTTTTTTGTCCCTGTCCTGTCCTACTTCTTTCACTTAACCTTGCTTGAGAGCTCTCCTTTAATGAGTCACTATCTCAAGAAACCCTACTTCAGGCCCTGCTGATGAAAATTCCACCCTAAGACAAGACCTACTCCCTTGGATTAGTTAGAAATAAGAAAATCTATGTAAATTATATGCAAAGTTGTGAAGATCGGCCTGGCTAAGGACAGGGAGCAAAGCAGAGGAGAACTTGGTTGCTACTGACAGATGTATTTACTCTCCAGAAATCATAGCTAACACACCACAATAGTCCCTGAGAAATACCAGTTGGACTGTTAATATAATCATATATTACATAATAATATTTATCATATATTAATTAAATGTTGATTTTGAAATTTGCCTTAGGAAGATTATACAATTATATTTTACAAATCAGAAAACATATTTTCAGTCTTTCTTCCTTGTTAAAAGTTATGCATGATAAATATACATCAACCAGGGGGTAACCATAAATTCTACAGTAAAAATAATTGTACTTTGGATATGGGCTTGCCATAATTAAGTGATGCAGACATCATTTCCTACTAATTTTGTCTTAAAAGAAATTAAGCTTCAGGCTGTGGAAAAGAGTCATAAATTTTTGAAGTTTTATTTGAAATGATCCTAAGTTAAAAAAATCCTGGATTCAGAATTAGGACTCATAAAGTAATAGTTATAAGTCCAGATCCTGAAAACTCTGATCAGAAGTCAATTCTTACAGAGATTAAACTTTGTTCTGGTACTTTTCTAGCACAGTAGATACTCACTAACTGCTTTTTGAAAAAGCCAATAAATAAATAAGAATTAATAGATGTAGGATTTCCATTTTGGTATCTTTCTATTTGTGAATTTAAAATGTTTCATGATATTTAATTATTTAGTTTTCCTATATTTTATTTAACCTATCTCTATTTTTTACACAAAAAAACATTGTAATGAATAATTTTTTCATGTTTTTATGAATCTCAGGTTTTCTGTAGAATAGATTCCTAGAAGATACATCTCTAGGTCAAATAGTATCGATACTGTTAACCTAAATGGATTTGAACATAGTTTCAAGTATATATCTCTTTGACTGCTAGAATCAGCAGAGGTGGCACTGTGCTGGTTCCAGGTCCAGCCCCTAAGAGGCCTAGCACCTTCCACTTTGGTTTGAAAAAGCCAGCCATGATTCTGTAAGTAAGCTGAAGATTGGTGAATAAATGCTGAGATACCCCAAGGAGGAAGAGAAAAGCCACATGAAGGAGCATGATGAACCAGACATGTGAGTGAAGCCTTCTTAGATTTTGTAGTTCAGCCAAGCTACTCAACTGAATTCAGCAGTATGAGTGGGCCCATGCAATGCCACGTAGAGCGAATTAACTGATCTCTGCTCAGATTTCTGAAGTACAGACACACGGGAAAAGATAAATAGTTGTTGTTTCAAACCACCATGTTTTTTGTTTTGGTTTGTTTTGGTGAGGAAGATTGGCCCTGAGCTAACATCTATTGCCAATCTTCCTCTTTTTGTTTGAGGAATATTGTCACCGAGCTAATGTCTGTGCCAATATTCCTCTATTTTGTTTGTGGGATGCTGCCACAGCATACAAAATACAAAGTATATGCCTGATGGCTTGATGAGCAGTGTGTAGGTGCACGCCTGGGATCCCAACCTGTGAACTCCGGGCTGCCAAAGCAGAGCCTGTGAACTTAACCACTATGCCACCTTAGGGTCAGCCCCTAACACACCATTATTTAAGATAATTTGCTGTGTAGAAATATAGTATGAAAAATTATCATTTTAATATTTAACAATATGGTTGTCCAAAAGAATCTTTTATATTAGTTTTACTTCATTGGCTATGAGTGAGGTTAAATATTTTCTCTTATCTTTTGGCCATTTCTATTTCTACTTTTGTACTTTACCAATCATAGTGCTTTGCCTGTGTGTGCTCTGCCAGATTTTGCACCACATTGTTCACCTTGTCTTTATCGATCATAATAAATCTTTGCAACTTTGTATATTAAGGATTAAATTTTCTGTCACTGGTTTTGCAAGAAAACCCACATATTTCCTCTATTGTCTGTGTGTGTATGTGTACATGAATGTTTTCAGACATCTTTATCAATCATTTCCTTTATGATTTCACAATTAGAAATGTGACATATAATGAGACTTTAAAAATATTTGACAAGTTTTATTCCACACATAGTTATATTTTTAAGTTTACATTATGCGATGTGAAAACTATCCAAATATCTCAGCACCATCTGTTTATAAACCTATGGTTTCTCCATGTTTAGCATATATTACTTTTACATGTGAATAGGGCTAATTCCTATCATTCCAATTTTTAAAAAAATTAAAAACAGGAATATTCCGATCAGATTTAAATGGGATTATACTGGATGCACAGATCAATGTAGAAGATTTTTTTAAACATACTGGGTCTTTCAATAGGATTCCTTTCAAGTTGTTTTTTATGTTTGCTTAATTATGCCCGTTTGAATGAGGCACATATTTCTCTCTATATATCTTTTTTTTTTTCTTTGGTGAGGAAGAATCACACAGATTTTAGCTCAGGGCCAGGCTATTTTATGTGGGATGCCGCCACAGCATGGCTTGACGAGCGATGCTAGGTCTGCACCCGGGATCCGAACCTGTGAACTCTGGGCCACCAAAACACAGCTTGTGAACTTAGCCACTATGTCACCAGGCCAGCCCATTCTCTCTTCTTTTTTAAACACTTTTTATTGAAGTATGATTAACATACAAAAAACTGTACATATTTAATTTATACAACTTAATGAGTTTGGAGATAGTAGATTGTCCATTTTTAAAAAATATTTATGCTTAAAGAGTTTATGTTTGGTTTCTAATGTGACTGGAATAGATCTTTATAGTTTGTTCTCTAAAAGTTGTTGTATTCATATAGGGGAAGTCAAGCATTGCTCTTCAGGGAACATAGGAAAAGGAAATATGGAGGAGTCAGGTCAAGTTTGGAAAAGTGTTTCTCTAAGAGTTATTAATGGATGCTCTCAGAGGAAAAAGGAACACAGGTTTCAGTCAGGAGAAAAGCCAAGTTCAATAGGAAGGAAAGGTAAAGCCTGCAAGGAACTGAGAGAGTAAAACCAGGAGAAGTACCAAGGTCCTGGGCTGTCATGAACCTAAGGGAGCCAGGTGAGGGTGGGATGGAGTTAGGCAGCTAATGATTTAAGTTCATGAGTTCTGAACCTGTGCCAGAATGATCTTTGATTCAAGGAGTCCCGTGTATCCTACCAGAGCTGAGTGAATCTTAAAATGGGGTGAACTGTGTTAGACACCATTTAGCTAACTGGTCATAGTCCTTAAATTAAGCTAAGTAACAAATGAAGTGACTCAAGTAGTAGTTAAGCTGTCATCAACGTACCCTTGATCATCCCTGTGGCTTATAATGGAGTTCAAGAGTCAACTCTGAAACAAATATTCTAGATGATGATATCTTCCTTGACATTAACAGTGTGAAAAGAACACAAAATGTCAGTACTTTCATTAGTATTTAAGCACCAAGAAAGATAATGTCTCCCACAGAAATTTAGATATACAAGTTATCCTAACATCTAAATTCACAGATGAGAAAATTGAGGCTGCACAGGGAAAAGTTACCACAAACTGCTGTCCTTATTTATAATAACAAGGTATTCACAATATGAACTCCAGTCCTTTTTGGAGCAGGAAAGAATGTGAAAATTATTACATTAATAATGAAATGGAGCAATCAGTAGTACTGTAAAAATGATAGGTATGTGGTTGCATGTGCGTGCCCACACACATGTCTCACACGGACATGCTGAACATTGATGAAGATGGATAAACATGTAACAAGAGGTCGATGAGGAAATTTTAGGAAGATAGTCCTTAGATTCCAAGTACATGTTTCCAAATCCTACCGGGGCCAATAACCTCTTGGGAGGAAGTTTAAAGGAACATGTGAAGAGAAAGGAAATTTGATGACAACCTACACATAACTTGTGGAATCAAGGGTGTAAGTGAATGAAAGGCTTAACAGCCGAGTGAGAGACCATGGGTGTGATCTGCTCTGCCAGGCCAAACCACCTGAGGGCTTTCCACAGATGTTTGCTAAGAGGCTCAGGTTATTTTCGAGGCCCTATATTTGAGCAAGCAGAGTGGGATTTTTTATACACAAATATTAAAAAATATTTTTTAAAGAAATGGACTAAAATATCAATGTTCCTCAAAAAGTTTGCTGCGAATGGGATGTCTGAGAAGACATAGCATCCAAAAATGAGGATTCAAAATGAGCCTAAACTTAGGGGACCTGCATTCAGGTCATGGACAGGGTAAGGTTCCAGAGTCCATCTGTTTGAAATGACACTTCAGCATGACTCCCAAACACATCTAAGAAGAGAGATCTTCAAACTCTGCTAGGTATCATCAACCTCTCTAAACAGAAACTTGATTTCAGCTATTTAACTGCATTTAGAGACCACAGGATCAAAGTTAGCAATAAGTCGGGAAAAATGACAATATGTTGCTAAGTAGAGCCCCTAAATCAGGTGGTGAATGTGAAATCTCAGAATGAGACGAAAACAGAAAGTAATCAAGAAGTGCCAAAACAAATTAACCTTTTGGGGCTCTCATTACTAATGGAAAGTTGAAGCCTACAACCCTGTGTATACTTGTCAGGTTGGACAGGTGCCCTTTCATAAGTCATAATCAACAACAGCCTGGGAGGAATTCTTTGACTTGGACTCTCTGAGCTGAGCAATATTCTTGATAAATAGGCAGCTATCTGCCTTCATTCTCATGTCCTCTCTATCTCTATAAAAAAGTAATTTAAAATACCCACCTTCTACTTTTCATGACAACCCTGGCTCAGAGCAAATAAAACAAGGGAGGCCAGTTCCCCCAAAGCCAGTCTAGCAAGTAGAACTTCCAAATGTAGGTGAGCATTGATACCCTTGTCTCTCTCTAATGAGCAGGTTTTCCCAACAGTCAGTTGGCAATTATTCAGTGGGTCCCAGGACTGTCCAACCACAGCCCAACTTCTAATCTTCTTTCATCAGAAGCATACGAAAAATTCACAGCAACTAGGAGTGGCACTCAATAAAAAGCAGGCCTTGATATATATTGCATTGGGGCATCAGAATAAAAAATGTTTATAAATTAAGCAGCATAGGTTTTCTACAATTTGCACATTTCAACATCTCTATCTTCAGAGAAAAAGCTTAACTAAAAGTGATATCACCCAAAAAAAAAACCCAAACAGATTTAGAATCTGAACACCAAGGGTTATAAGAAATTGTCACCTATTGTTCCACTCATTAATTCATTCAACTGTCATGAACAAAGCATTGTACCCAGAAATAGAACCTCTTCTATGTAACCAGGGTACTTTGTCTGAAGTGCAAGTCATGTCCGTCCATGAATTGTCTACAGGATGAAGAACAAACTCTTAATATAGTTTGCAATTTGCTACTAAAAATGGGTGTATGGGAGTCCATTAGAAATCTAGAATCTGAAGCCCCAGCCCAGACCCACTGAATCAGATTTTGCATTTTTACCCAGCTCCCAAGTCATGCTGAAAGTGCCTGTCTGCTGACTATACTTTGAGAAGTCAGCGGTGCCACCCTGCCCCATTCCTAGGTATGCTCCAAGCCCCAGCCACACTAACTTACTTGAAGTTTACTCAAAGCAGGGACCTCCAGGACATTATTTCTTTGAAAGGCTGATATCACTTCCTCCCAGCCACCCTGCCCTGTATGAACTACCCTTCCAATTCATTCCCTCTCATTTTCACCTGGCTCTCCTCTTTCAGGTCTCAGGTTAGAGACCTTTCAAGAAGCTTTATTGGAAATCCCCAAATTGGATTATATTCCTCTCCCTTACAGTTCCCTAACACTCTTCTCTAATGGAAAAGTAGCCCTATCTTTCTGTATCTGCTCATTTCCTTCTTCATCTACCACTAGTCTTTAGGTGCTTTTGAGCTCTTAGCCTTGTTTATATCTTTATCATCAGATACCTGGCCGACAGTACATATAGAAAAGCTCAATATGTAGCTGCTGAATGAATGCTTACAAGATCTTTCATACATCTGCTCCAGGGCTATTTGTGTGTTAAGCATTTTTAAGCCTTAAAATCAAAAGATTTTACTTCTATAAGGGAATTTAAAACACTGAGAGGCAGGGGGAAAGAGCATGAAGGGGCCTGAATTCAGCAGGACTCATTGTGAGGAAAAATCTCAGGCAGCCCTGATGTCTGGTGATAGCCATTTTGATGAATTGCTACCTCAAGTCTCTGAAGCCGAGGGGCGCATCATGGGATAAAACCACAACTACCTTAGAATATGCTCTATTTTATTTTCTGTACCAAACAGCTGGTTTTAAACTCACAGACTTATTTTCCTCTGCTGCTTTATGGCTGCTTGACTGAGGACTGCTTAAAACTGACAGTTTGCTTTGGATAGAAAAGTCTCAGCAAGGGGGATATTCCAACAGCGTCACATTCTCAGCCAATGATATAAATGCATTGAGCTCACAATTCCAGAAGTATTTAGATAGATGAGTGTGTTTGTCTTATTTCTCATGGAGAAGGTTAATGTAGTGTGTCTTATCTTTTTCAAACCACATGAACTTCTATAATATTCTTGTGTATCTTTATTGAATCATTTATCTAGATTTCACTGACAACCCGGGTGTTCTCATATACCTCCACAAAAATATATATCAAGGTAATAAGAAGTAGTTTCCTTTATTGTTTAGAAACAAACAAAAAAATAGCTGTGCCTACGGTAGTGGGAATGCCATCTCTTTTGAGCTCCGGTTAGGATTTGTGAGCTGTTTATCTGGTATAAGTTTCTTTCAGAGTGACAGTTACTTTAGCAACTTGGAGCAAATAGGCTTGGATAAGTATAAGAGAGCAGGAGAAGAAATGCATAAACTTCCAAATAAAATAATTTCTCCATGTGAATTATGACCAGAGTACCTGTGTTATTTAATCTCCTTTTTCTTTGCCACAAACTATCACCCAATCAAATTTAGAAAGATCTTCTTCCTATTTGTTAATTCCGTATTAAACTTCCTAATAAACACAGGAAGTATTGACCTATCATGGTAATGGTTTCTGATTTGTTATTCTCATCAAATCCACTTTCCTTCTAATCCTAATTTTCTTTCCTTCTTAAACCTTCTTGTCTTGTAATAGTCTCTAATGAAGGACTAAAGGCAGTTTAGTGCATTATTATTATTTTTTTATTTTGAGGAAGATTAGCCCTGAGCTAACACCCACCTCCAACCCTCCTCTTTTTGCTGTGGAAGATTGGCTCTGAGCTAACATCTGTGCCCATCTTCCTCTACTTTATATGTTGGACACCACCATAGCATGGCTTGATAAGCGGTGTATAGGTCCACACCCAGGATCTGAACCAGTGAATCCCAGGCTGCCGAAGTGGAGCACAAACTTAACTGCTGTGCCACCAGGCCAGCCCCAGTTTAGTGTATTTTTTTATAATACTGCATTATTATTCATCTCCACCCAAACCAACTTTTAAAATTTCCTATGCAGAATATAGAGATAAGGACACGATTTTCAACTTTAATGACAATTTCAACACCACTACTATTTACTAAGTTTTTATAATGTTTAGGGATTGACTAATTGCTTTAACATGATTACTTTGCCATACAGTTCACGGAAATATTGACATTTTTCACCTGAGAAAAATGAGGCTGAGATGCTAAGCGATTTGCTCAATTTAAGAACTAAAAATAGCAGAGCTGCCATTTGAACCCAGATTTCCTGACATCAAACAGTTCCTACCACTGCATTATTTTCATTAAATATTTCAATGTACAAGGAGACCCTTGATGTAAAGTACACCTTTCATTTACCATATAAAATTTATTTCCCATGAAGAAATAATGTGAGCTTATATTTTACATTTTACGTTCAGAGAAAATATTGTTTAAAAACACAACTTTGTCTAATTGTAGGAAGAGAAAAATTATCAATAATTTTTCCCTAAGACCCATAAAACAGCAGGTGATGTAGAGATTTTCCATTTAGTGTAAATCTCATTAGCTCTGTAATTTGCTCAATAGCATAATAAAAAGAAAATTCCAAGTCATTAAAACCTTCTCAGTCTTCACTGCTACAAGTGCCAGATGAAAGAAGTAAACAATCCATCCTGCTTGGAAAGCAATTTTTTTATTCAAAACCACAACTAATTTAACATTATAAAATGTCAGGGCCAATAATTGTCTGTCCTTACTTTGAAGAAAAAGAAAATGGGCCGAATATAATTGGTATTGGCTGAAGCACCAAGCATGAAAATACACCCCATGGGAAAGGACGAAATCTCATTGCCAAGGTCTATGGCCAATTATCCCTATATAAGGTATAACAGACCTTGATGGAGACATAAGCTATATATTCCACAAGGAAGCGACTAATATATTCCCTTTATTATGGCAGGTTCATAGGGAGCATTCTAATATAATGGAGGGAAGACACTCTGCCTCTATGTTCTAATGACTTAGGGCAAGTAACCCTCTTCCCAGGGGCAGTTTCCACATGTACCAAATAATCTATGAGGACGTTCTCAGTTCTATGTTATTATGAGGCAATGAGAGCATATCCTTAAGCTTGCAGTAACTTCTAAGATGGATTTTGAGTGGTAACATATACTTGGAGAGAATGAAGGAAAACAAAATGAGTCTTCAAGTCATTTGGATATAATTTGAGGATATAATCAATTATATATCACATTAGTACATGACACGATTGTCTATTTTATCTTTAAATTTATTATGTATGCGTGTTGACATGAGAACAATGCACAAAATCAGTGTATTGAGATGAGGTAATAAATTTTATTTTATTAAATATGCAGTGCATTCTGAAGTTACTTGTGCAATATTTTCCCTTAATTCTCAACCTGACATCTCAGTCCTCCTCAGGTCCAGGTCCTACTCCCAGGTCTCAAACTGAGAAACTCTACTAGGTTGAGTTCAGGGACTAAAATTGAGTGGCTAAGATGTTAATTTAGAGAAGTGATAGTAGAGTCAACAAAGGATTCAGCCATGGAGAGTGTCAAAGAAGGGAAGCAGAGGTCATTACCAAAGGAGAAGAGTCAAATGCCAGGTCCATGTGATGAGGTCAAATGTTTCCTTCTTTAAACAAACCGTTGATTGTGGTTCTACTGTGTTCCAGATGCTCTGTGAGATATTGAGTACCCACTGGGAAATAAAATAGACATGACTTCTGCCTGCATGGAGCAGAAAAGTCAAGTAGATATGGCCAAGGAAGAGCTAAACGTCAGCTCCCAAAAAGCAATCTACTGCATAAAATCCAAGAAAAGGAAAACAGTTTAGTCCTCAGAAGCCTAAGAGGTCAGCAGGGGATCAGTAACTGTAGCATTAAATGGGAGTTGTTGATACAAATTGTTCAGCAGGGCATGGAAACTAATGAGAGGAGAAAGGTTCGTTTTGACCAGTGACCAGCCACATTAGAGCAGAGGTGACTGGCCCCATTAGATGCATCAGGCCAGGCTCTCCAGGGCCACTACAGCCTCTCAACTCCACTCTAGCCTCTGGGAATAATAAGAAGAAGAGTGGCGAACACATACTGCTTATATTTTATATTGTGCCGGACACTGCTCTAAGACCCTTAGGTTTGTTATTATGTCATTTGATTCTAAGAGCCACTCCTTTGAAGTAGGTGCTATTATTATCCCCATTTTACAGAAGGGGAAACTGAAGCAAAGAAATGACCTAAAACTAATAACTCAGGTCATTCAGGTGACAAGACAGAGAGCCAGGATTTGCATCAGACTCTGACATCAGAATTTGGCGCTTCATTGCTATGCTATTTCACTTCTTGATGCCATCTTAATGAGGCTGGATTTTAAAGAGCAGGTTCTATAGGATGAGTAAGCAAGCAGCAGAGTGCTATGTTGATTTTCCCCATGCTTACCTTCTGTCTCATCTGGTGTGATTGCTTGGCATGTGCCTCAAGGCTGGGACCAAACGTTCACTTTACACCACAGTTCTGGTACTTGGACCCCTGCCTCTTCTGTGTTCAAACCACTGCCTGGAAACTGCCTGGCATCAAGTGGTCACAAAACCAAGACCTAGTCTCATTTTCATAAGCATTCAAGAATCACTTGTTCTGCCTCTGAATGGAGTGGCTGGAGGGCTTGCAATAATCGTTTGTTTATTTACACATTAAATATTCTGTAATTGTTTGCCATTTAGACATTGCCTATTTGCTTTGTTCTCCACACACTAATATTCCTATATTACTTCTTATCAGACTCTACTGGGATAGTTTAGGCTTTCGTGTCTGTGTGCGTGAGGAAGATTGGCCCTGAACCAATCTGTGCCAGTCTTCCTCTATTTTATGTGGGATGCCACCACAATGTGGTTTGACAAGGAGTGCTAGGGCCACACCCGGGATCCAAACCTGTGAACCCTGGGCTGCTGAAGCAGAGAGCGTGAACTTAACTACTATGCCTCCGGGCCAACCCTAGAGTTTTTCGATATCAATTATTAAGGATATTCAGGAATGTGTCACCAAAATCTCAATTAAACAAGTGTGCCTGCTAGTCTGAACCTCTGATCATTGCCTGCAACTGGGTCTATCCCCTAGTTCATGGCTCACACCAGTGGAAATGCCAAATGTTCAGATTATAGTTCTTCCATATATATCTCAGTCCTCACATCCACCTGATATTTGCCTATTATTTCTTCATCCTGTTGTACAGTATACTTCATCTGTATTAATGCCTTATATGAGGTCCCATGGGTTCTTTCAATTATCTGACCTCGTGTAAATGCCTTAATGTGCCATATGTGCATGTTATGGAGCTGAACAATTATTCTGGTAATTACAAGTTGTTGTTCTAGTTCTGTTTCTTAATACACATTGAATAATAATGTCTCCCGTTTATTAACTGAATATTTCTTGGTAGGCTTTGAACTATTTACTTTATAAACATTATTTAATTATTAAAATATATATCGAGCATATTTTGTGTGCCAGACAATGTAGTAGACGGTTGGGAAACAATACTTACAAGAAAACATCCTTGGCATCTGAAGAGCTTCCAATCTACCAGTCAACATAGATGATATTACTTTTAAGTCACTTTTTTACTGGACAAAAATCACTCATATATATCTTTTACAAAAACTAGACCGTGGTTAATTTCACAGATCATTCTGTCACAAATGCTTTGCCTTTCATTACATAGTATAAATGTCAATAAATTTACTTCAATAATATTTTTAATGATGTCCCTTTATTCTTCATATGGATGTATTTCTAATTACTTATTTGAAACACTTATTAGTAGCAATTTAGATGACTTCCTGTTTTTTGGCTAGCTTTTGATATGAATAGGCATATTCCCACAATTTCGGGGCATGGAGCACTGTTTCTGGCTAGGTATAGGGGATACATATCTATACTTTCACTGGTAATACCACAGCAGCCTGGGCAGAGATTATTGGGTATAAGTCTTAATAAAACAAGTAGAAATATTAGACAATTCTGTTTTAAAGATCACCCAAGGATGGTAGTTACTGCCCTTCTATTGTCATCAGTATCTCTTGAAATTTCCCAGTGGTTTATCGCTGAAAACCACTAGATTCTCGTCATCAGATTCCTTGGGGTGGAGGAAGAGAAGGAGAATGCCTAGACACTACTTATCAGCCTGAGAAAAAGTTCTAGAGGATTCTAATGACATGGTCCATCTGTCCTAAGTTTTGAACAGTCCGTGAAAACTGAGGCAACTGAGCAAAGTTATTGCACAAATGAAAATGAAAGAGAAAAGTGCAGAGCATAAAACTGACTCCCTAAGGTAATTTTGTCTTCCCAAAGATCTTCCATCTTGAAGGCGTGAAACAATTCTGAAAATGATCTTCTCTTTTGTGATCTCTTTTTCTCTTTTCAAATTCTTCACATATAAGCAAACAGATATGTTACAAACACACACATACACTATCACCTTTCCAGTAACAAAATCGCAAAATTAAACATGATAATGAGCTTCATGATCCTGAATATAACACCTGAAGTTGCCAAGATGGGAAGAATTTGTTTAGATGACTAAAACGATGAATGATTCCTATTTATGTTGATCCAATCGAGGATTGGACCTAAGGCAATCAGTTGAGGATTTGCTAAGCTGCTAAGTACTCCCGACTCCAATGATATATTTAGCAAATGACTCTGTTCAACAATAGAAGACCAATGAAGCCCAAGCTATAAAACCCACCAGGGAACAGCCTCGGCTGTATGCCACAGATAATATTTGCGTTGAATCAGAACATCAGGTCTAGTTACATATCCCTAACCAAGATAGTGTTTTTCCCCTCCATCAATCATGAATATTTTGTGATGTTTAGAAGGTAATAATAAACGTATTTCCAAATAATTCTGCAGGCAAAACAGCCTTTAGGTTTTACAGTTACATAACTGGATTATTTTCCTTTATGATGTTCACATTTTTAGCAAGCGCCTTGTAAACCTGATTTATTTCAAACAATATACAATAAAATCCTCATTACCTCAAATTACCAGAATAAACTGTTCAGACCATGAACCTTTGTAAAATAAAAAAAATTAGCTCAAATGATTGATATCTTTGCAACCTGTAACATCTTAAAAGAAATGAGCTGAAAACAATTCAGTGTTTTCTTTTCAGCTGATGCTCACTGGGAATAATTATATTTCTCCCATATGCAAATGATGTGAGCCGTAAGGCAGACTGACAACCTGCTACCATACTGAATTGAACATGGAGAAAAACTCTTCAAAAGTGCTGACATCTACCATTTGGTCAAACTTCAGTCTGGTACATTGACGCTTTTGGAACTTGATGAAGCACAGGTGTCTAGTTAATGAAAAAGGGTGAGAAAAAATATAAATGACTACATCCTTACGTCTTTAAGGCTTTCAAAGATTAAAAACCAGAAATAAAAAAAAACTGGTCTTGCAAGGAAACTTCCTGAATTCATATCATGGCCATTCCATTTACTAGTCTGACAACTAACCACCCTGATAATTCAATTCTCTTAATTCTGCTATTTTTAAGTTCACAAATAGAACTTAATATATTCTTTCTGAAAAATATTCAAATAATGACACATAGAAATGTGCGAACATTATTCGTTAACCTTTTCCTTATTGCTTTCCTGCTGCCTCCTTAAAAATTTCTAAAGTGAAGAAGTCAATGTCTGCACATTTGGTAATTTTTCTACATATTTACATGGAAGAATTATTTTTCCTGTAAATGCTCTATGCATTTTTCTAGAACTTTATTATTATTTTTTTACTTATCCAGATGTCTTAGCAATATATTCATGCCAATACATGTAGGTTTAACAAATTCCTTATGAATGTATCATAATTGTTTA
Organism: Equus przewalskii; assembly: GCF_037783145.1. Classification (NCBI taxonomy): domain Eukaryota; kingdom Metazoa; phylum Chordata; class Mammalia; order Perissodactyla; family Equidae; genus Equus; species Equus przewalskii. The sequence goes on along the minus strand of NC_091847.1, from coordinate 22,246,886 downwards.
AAGTATTCAAATATTTTCCTATGTGAATGTCTAGAATATTTTTAAGTTTTCACTCTTACAAACAATGCTACAGTGGCATCTTTAAACAAATGCACAAATAGTTCATTGAAATAGAGGCATAAGATTGAAGTTGCTGTATCAAAGATTGAGTGTTTTCAGTTTGGATATATACCGGCAAATTTGTTATGAAAGGCTTCACCAATTATGATCCCATTCTATTTGAGGTTATTCTTTTTCTCTATCCTCAGCAGCACTGGATATTACCACATTCTTTAAAGTTTGATAATGAGTTAAAAAATGTTTAAATATACATTTTTCTGACTATTAATACTTTTACATGTCAATGTAAATTTTACTATTTCATTTATATATCTTTGTGAAATTTCTCTTTCTAGCCTTTCTATATTGGGTTGTCTTTTAGAAATTCTCACTCTCTGAAGGAAATTATATATCTTTTCAGACTTCATACTGCTGTTGGACAATCCTCAGGATAGTTTCTTGAGCTTAAAGTTTCTGAGATAGGTTGTTGATGTCTTCTCCAATGATTGTGAATTGTCAAATATTTCCATATTTTACTACATGTTTTAAATTAAATTTGAAACTATTAATATGTTTTACACTATTTTTACTAGGTATTTCAATATTTGTGACTAATGTGTTCCTCCTGGATAATAATATTTATCATTATTAAATAACTCTTTATCCCTTTTTTCTTTTGAGGAAGATTAGCCCTGAGCTAACATCTGCCTCCAATCATCTTTTTACTGAGGAAGACTGGCTCTGAGCTACCATCCGCGTCCATCCTCCACTATTTTATGTGGGACACCTGCCACAGCGTGGCTTGACAAGCAGTGCATAGGTCCGCACCTGGGTTCCAAACCAGTGAACCCTGGGCCACAAAAGCGGAACGTGTGAATTTAACTGCTGTGCCACCCGGCCAGGCCTGCCCCCTCTTTATCCGTTTTTAAAATCCTGCTTAAAGGTTAATACATTGAGGAATAATCAGTCTCATGTTATTGTTGCTACTCTCTACAATTTTAGTTAACATCTGCCTAGTAAATCTTTTAACACTGCAATATTTTGCATCATTTTTAACCTTTGTCTTTTTTATACAGCTTAATTTTTTAAAAAATTTAAATTAGATTTTACTTCTCCTTAATACAAAATGTAACATTCTATATTAGTGTGATTTTTAGGCATTTAGCTTTATTTATGCCATGATATTTTAAATTTGTTGTTCTGCTTTCTTTCTTTCTTTTTTGTTCTTTTCTTTCTTTTTTTAATTCTCAGAAATTACATAATCTAATGCTTTTATTTTTTTTTTTTAAGGAAATCAAAAAATAGCGAAGTTAAAGCACTGGGCCAAGATCAAACTGCTGGTCAGTGGAAGATCTGGGACTTGAATCCAATTTTATTACTGCCTGTCCACTGCCCTTTCCATCCCACAATATCTCCTCCATTTGCTCGTGTATGATCATCATTTATTCCACAGACCTAGGTACAGCCCTCACTCAGACCTGGACATCTCTGATGACAAAAGAACGTTGATCTTAAAAAGATGAATGCTATTCTTCTAAAACATCAGAAAAATTACCAGTCAATATGTGCTTTACAAGAAACCGATATTAACTGAGCATCTCACATCTGTTTTGATTGTGAAGAATTAATAGAATATGTTATATCTCAAATATTGATATACTGAAGTTCCCACGGATGCTTTGTCTTACTAGTCAATTAAGTCCCTTTAAGAGTTTTTCAAAATCTGTTTAAATTACATCTCTGTTTAATAAACTTTTGGGTGAATAACCAATCAATTCATGTTTTTCTCTCATTTTTCTTTTAACAAATCAATAAATCTTTGTGGTGTTTTAATAGATATTAAATGAGTTGAAATAAGATTCTTCAACTTCATTATCCAGTTAAGATATTTTAAACATGTATGTCAAAACTTCCACTGAGAATGTAAAACTTCTAGTTTGGGAATCATAAATTCTACATATGGTATTAAAACATTATAGGATCTGTTATAGGATTCAGTATAGGACTGGTATAATTTCTTTTGGCACAACGTTGTTAGTAGCCCCCCAAAAGACAAATTAAACCCATATTTCTGGGGAAATGCCATAATTTCTTACTGTAAGATGGTGAAGAAATTTCCTTAAAGGATGTTATCATTTTAGGCCATGACCATTTCAGTTTCAAGCCAGGAAAGACTTCAAGAGCCATTCTGACTATGAAAGAGCATGTCCTTCTCCATCCAATCTCCAGATACCATCTGTGTTAAAAGTGAGTTTGAGGTAGGAGCAGAATTGGATGGGCTGAGGTCTAGACAGAGCTGCAATGAGGAAGGTACCTGGACAAAGAAATGTTCAAACTGGAGAAAGATATGAAATAAGTATTACCACAGCAAAGACACTGAGGCTTGGGGACTGTGACCACTCCTCGCCAGAATGACTGAATGTCTAGCTCTGATGCTACGTCTCCTCAAAACAAAAACTGCACATTTTGTGGACAAGATGAATACGGAGTTTATATGAACATTCTAATGAGGAATCATTCATTCATTTTATGTATATATACTTATATATCTCTTAGGAATGCTTAGCTCATAGACACTTTAACAAAAGAGGAGGATTGCCATTCCCTCTGGGGCTTCCAGCCAGGGGGAAGTGTCAACTTAAAAAGTAAATTGACTGGTGGGTTTCCCCAGAAAACAAGTTTATTTGGGAATAACCAAAAGAATTGCAATTCAGGATATGCAGGCTATGGCAGACCATAGGCAAATCTGGAGATCAAAGGAGGGGAGCTTGTTTTTATTGCAGCTTACTTTCCTCTTATAGAGAAAAGGTGGCATTGGGCAGGACTGTAATAAACAAAAAAGTCCTTTGGAGGAAGCTGGGAGTCCAAAGGGTAGAGGTTTCCCATTGGTTGGGTTGCTAGAGTCTCTCATTGGTTGGGCTGTTCCTGGGCAGGGAGAGAAATCTTCCTTCCACCTGCCAGGTAGTAATGTAGAAAACACCTTCCCGTGGGAGATGCAAGTGTACATATTCCTGTTCGGAGTAATTGACAATGTATGACAGGACGTGAGAGCTCCCCCTACAGGCCTTCCTGATTCCAATTTAGTTGAGATTTCATTTATTAATTTCACAGAAGCTCCAAGATCCAAAGATACATCAGATCAAAGACAAAGAAGGAAGGAGAGTGAAGTCACAATATTTTTTTCTCTTAGCTGCCTTCCTCCAGAGTTGCCAAGGGCTCACTACATTTTCCAAACCACAAATGCCAGTAACTTGATGTCAGGGGACCTTATGATGTGGACTGAATGTTTGCATTCCCCCAAAATTGTATGTTAAAGCCCTAAACCCCAATGTGATAGTATTTGGAGGTGGAAGCTTTGGGGAAGTAATTAAGTTTAAATAAGGTCATAAGGATGGGACCTCCATGATAGGAATAGTGGCGTTATAATTAAGAGCGCTTGTCTCCTCTCCCCCTCTCTCTCCGAGTCTCTCTCTCTATCTGCCATGTGAAGATATAGCAAAAGGTAGCCATGTGTAAGCCCGGAAGAGGACCCTTACTAGAAACCAAACCCTGCTGGACCTTAATGATGGATTTTCCAGCCTACAGAAACCTACAGAAAATAAATTTCTCTTGTTTAAACCACCCCATCTATGATATTTTATTATAGCAGCCTGAGCTAAGACACTTTTATTCCACCCATGAGCTGTTCCTGTGCAGACCAAAGCTAGGAACCAGAAGAACTCATTTGGGTGATGCGTAGCAAGCCATGGCAGCCCTTCTAGCTGAGGGTCCCAAGCTAGTGTGTCTGTGGAGCCGTGGTAGCCCATTGGTGTCATCAGCAGACCAGCTCTATGGCAGGATTTTGAGGCTTCATCACTGGCCACAAATGCCCTGAGCCTGAATTTGTGCATTTTCAGAACGTCCTTTGAATAAACCAACTTTTGTTTAAATCAGCCAGAGTTAGTGTTTATTACCTTCAGCTAACTATCCTGACATGTATCAGTAGCTATTTTAAAATATTATTATTAGTTGTCATGATTATACAACTATTATAGATACTGTGTTTGATGTAGGTTATTTTTGTGTTATCCAGAGAAAAATAGCTGAATGCATTGGTTGACTCTCCCCCTGGTTTTTTTATAACATAGTGGCAAACCACCTCTACTTTTCTGAAAAGAAAAAAAAAAAAAGCTGATAAGCTGATATCTACACCTAAATTATAATTAAACCTTATTGTGCATCCCTAGCTTTGAGGTGACTGGTCAATGTGGCCAAATTGGTAAATTCAGTCCAACCGTGCAGATACGCCACAACAGACAAAACCTCCAGCTGCAGAGAACAAGGTTAATAAACAGCGTCTCTCGTGCTTTATCTGCTAAAGCGAGTTAATGTATAAGTTGCTTGTTCTTAGAATAGGTTCACCTAAGGCGAGACTGTGGTTTGGCTCACCGTATACTTGACGGCTGGAAAATCGCTCAGTTTAAATTACAACGTATTGCAACACAATGAAAGCTATTTTTTAAGCTTTATTATGTTAGGGAACCAGAGATGGCCTAATCAATTTCAAGAAGTTTTTAAAAATCTTCTAGAATTGAATAAAAGAAGATGCTGTATAAAAGCAATTTAGATAGACTATGTGGTATGTAAGATGTTCCTTATTATTCTTCAACAAAGCTTAATGCAGATCATTTTCTCACTTTCATATGCAAAAGAGCTGTCATTTTTATATATTTACAGATCAAAATATCGTAATTACACTTTTATTCTAGTTAGTGCTTAAATTAAACTAAAATAAGCACTGTTAGATCCTTTCCTTTTGTCCTCAGGGTGAAACCTAAGAATTTCCCTCAAAATTCGTTTTCTACTTTTCTCTTTTGTGCATTTAAATCAGCCAGTGTCTGTATGTTTTCTTCTATTTCTACCTCATTAATTCTATTCCCTACTTACACCCATTCCTTATCCATAGAGTATTTACATGTGTATTCAATCTTTCTAAGATTTCTTTCACCTCCCAAATGTAAGTGCTTCATTCTTTCAAAGCCTTTTATTCACTGGAACAGTCAGCCAATCTAGTAAATTTACCTCGTGACGATGTTGACACTTCCTATGTTTCCTGCATATGTGGTAAGGGCAACTTTCTGAAGACAATGCATAATGCAGAGATGGGAGAAGGAACTCTTGCAGAAGTCTGGGTTCCACTTGAATTTTGCTGTTGACTGTGTATTTCATTCTCTAGTTTCCTTTCTTTTCTTTCTTCTCATTGTTAAAACGTGGGAATGAGACAGAGATAAGTTTTAGCTCCAAAATTCAGTGACTTAGACTCTAGGCACTCTGGCCGGCTATTGGGAAAATTAATTTGAATGTAAGAAAAATCACATTGTATTCATGGCCACCTACTTTAACTTTCATATGGGCAAAGACATATTCATATTCTGAGATACCTAAGTGGGCAACATAAGGAAACCACAATTTTTTTTACACTTTCTTATTGAGGGTCAATATTCCTTTTCTGTGGCTATGAGTGGGCTCTGACTGTTTAACCAATAAGAATATGGTGGAAGTTCACCTGTGCCAATTTCCAGATCTATAAGAGACTGGTGGCTTCTACTTCCTGTTGCCTAGAGCACTCACTTTTTGAACCTAAGTGTTGAGAAAGTAAAGGCAGAACCATGGAGAAGCCCAGGTGGAAAGGAAATAGCCTTCAGCCAATAGTTCCCACTGACCTCCCAACTGACACAGCCAGTGACAACTTGCCAGCCTTGTGACTAAGCCATCTTGGAAATGGATCCTATAGTCGTAGTTGAGAAGACCCAGGCGATGACACATAGAGTGGAGACAAACATCTCCACAGAGACCTGTCCAAATGGAACATTCATAGCAAAATAAATAATTGTTTTAGGCAACTAAAATTTGGGGTAGTTTGTTACACAGCAATATGTAATTAGGATAATAAATAAGTACCCTCAAAATTCTCATTCCTCTCAATTTCCAACATTATCCAACGCATGTGTTGATACATATGTGAGCAGAGGGAATTGGCTTTGGAAGTGGGAGATCCAAAACATCCCAGAGACTGTGGGGCAAACAGACAAACAAAAAGTGACAAAGAGGTCCAGTGGCATTTAAATAGTAAAAGCATAATCTCAGGGAAAATCATAGGAGAGTCATTGCCAATTTTAACATCATTTTTCGTCTTCTATTTCATGCTTTTTACTTCTAATTCAATCAAAGTTGATAATGAACAATTGTATTGACAGAATATTCTATGATATGCAAAGTTGAAAAGCAAAATGTGAAGAAAGTCAATGATCCAATTTTGAATACATAAAGTTGATTTTGAGGACAAATGGATATTTCTAACATTTAACCAAAAAATGTAGCATCTATAATCTTAAACTTTGTAAGCACTTTACTGTGCCCAACTTTCAACAAAGTGCAATCTTTTAGATGAAGTATCTCCCAACTGGTTAACAGCTGACATGTTTAATATACTTTTGGAAGTGAAGTGCTCAGACCAAGACAAGACAACTGTTCAATGTCAAATGCTTTATTGTTATTATTGTTTTAGTCTTCACTGAACTCAGTCCAACAGTTTTAAGTTTGTGGAGCAAAACTAAGCAGGAACACTCTAAGCCTGTTGCCTCTTTGCCAGAAATACCTGGTCAGAGACAAAGACAAACTTCCAATGGCCCGTCTAAAGGGGGGAACCCAACAGTCTGCACCTTGTCACTTTTCATCTCCTCATGCCCCTCTCTCAGAGGCTCCAGAATCCCCAAACTAGGTCCTTCAGGAAAACAAAGCCCATTGTTCATCACAAGAAAATCAACAGTCCCCTAGATTGTGATACTTGCAAATATAAGTCCATAACAGTTTTATTGGCCATTTTGAAGGCAAAACTCCATCCCCAAGTCTCTTGATTGAGTCAGGTTCACATCTGTACACAACTGTGGCACCTTTGATCTCAAATGCATCCTAGTAGAATAATAGCAAAATTTCGCTCAGTTTAACTCAGTTGAAATTTATTTTTCATTAAGAGAGTTGGAATTCCAACTTTGGGGTTTTTTATTTGTTTTAAAATATGTTTTTAGCCTTGCTGTTTTACTTTTCAACATATAATGCTATTCTCAGGATATTAGAGCACCATGAAAAGGGAGTTGATTTACTTTTGCAAGATAGTAATCATTGCTGATTCAGTGTCTGCTCACAGAATTATTTCTCCTTAAAAGAACTCACTTATTGTGCTGCTGCTATTGCATTCACGTTTACTGTTGTTATTTGGCAGTGGCCTTCATTTATTAATGACGGGGATTTAAACTGCTCAATCTTGCAAAAAAACGCAACTGTTGTCTATCCCTCCAAGGTTCAGCTATGCTCACTCTTTCCTATGTTTGCCACAGAGCCAAAGAGATTTTTATAAAAAGGCTTCCAAACTAGTGGAAGCTCATCTCTTCTCTCTTAGAGAGTGAGAGATTTGTTTCCAACAAAGTTCCAAATTTTGTAAAAATTTTAATTTTTTTCTTGTTTTAGAGTTGGGAATTCTGTCTTTATCTTGCAAATAATTAAGTATCTACAATGAACAACAGCTTTAATATGTAGTATTTAGAAACAATAGGAATACTAGAGCCATTATCTATAGTTATTTTTCTCCTTACCTATTTTCGCAGAAGTCCTATATCTTAAACAACTTTAAATGCTATTTTCAGAGCAAGTGAATCTATCTCATTCTTTGTACTTTTCTAAAATTGTGTTCTTGAAGAAATTAATTTAAGTGATAATTATGCTTGTCTGAACAAAAACTTACCTCTTTGATGTACTTCTGGTAAAAAACAACATTTCTAATGACATATAGATCTCTTACGTTTAAGCTGATTGTAAAATAATATGATTAAAACATTATTTCCTTTAACATGTGTAAAAATTCACTGGTATGTCTAAACGTCAATTCTAATGGCTTTGGAAAACTTTTTCACAACATTTTTGGAAAAATAAGTACATTTTCATAGAGGATTACCTGGGGAGAAGGTAAAGCTCTTTATCACTTCTACCACACAACATTGTCAAAAGATGCTACTCTTACACGTCTTCTTATATATACTAAGATCACCAACAAATAGATTTCTTTTAAAAAATAAAAGAACTCATAAAGGATGAAGAAATCAGATTATTTTCCAACATAATTTTGATACTTATCATAAAATTTGACTTCTGCAGATTATTAAGATCCATTGATAAAATACAAAGCCACTTTGATGAGCTATTTTTGATTCATCTCTTGTGGAATCACCATGATAGATACATACTACGTTTACCATAAATCACTGAGGACATTTACTGTGACATTACTTAGTATCCCTATACAAATTAATGTAGAACTCAAGCAAAAAATAATGTTTCATTTGCCCAAGAAATTGCTTTCTCATTTCTGATGATAATCGTAAAATCAATAATGCTTTCTATTTTTTTTGGTTTCTGGGAAACTCAGGGTCAAATTATCTTGATCTTTATGATAGGTATAGTTGTATTCTTATTTTCTTGGATCACAGTTTGTACCTTTTCATATTATTATTTTGCTACTAATTATCAATCATGAGGCAAATAAGAGCACTTTTGCACTATGCTGATTATTATTCTCCAATTATTCTTAAATTATTGTGCACTAAAGATTGCATTATACTCCAACCATTTAAACATATTAAATTTATATTTAATTATAAAATAAATTATATAACTTAGCGTAATTTAAATTAAGTAGGGTCCAAATGAAAGTGTAGAGGAAAGCTGTGGAAAAGAAATTATGTTCTTGGAATATATGAAGTAAAAAATTCTGCCTTCATATATCTCAAGGGAATTTTTTTTAATTGGCTTTTGATCTGAGACCTTCAAGGCTGGTAGCTATAAACAGCATAGTCCTCTTTATTCTGAGATATCAGTTCTCTTTATCACCTTTCATGAAGCAATTTGGTTTGGGGATGCAGCTCACACACAAAACCAATAAGACACAGTACTGTCTTTCTCCAAATCCTTATGCTTGATTGTATTGCAAGAAGAATGTCAAGGTGAGAAGATCATTTGGACAAAATCAAATAAGAAAACAAGCATATATTTATAACAAGGTTATTCATTCAGCTTTTGTCCCTGTGGGTACAAATCAACTCCATTTTCGTTATAATCCATTATATAAGGTTCTTGACATTATAACAGAGAGGGAAATGATTTCTTGAAATACTATCTTTACCTTAATATATTGTGTTAGATTTGTTTATAGTTATGTCACCATTATTTGAGAAAAAGCACACTGGTTGTCCTTTCAATACATTCATGAGATCCCATAATACTCTGAAGATGCTACTGAACCATTGACCATTCATTTTTTTTTTGCTTTTTGGGATAAGAGGGATCACTCCTCTATCCTGAGGGGGCTGTGAAGTAGTTAAAGTAATAATCATTCCTCTTCTACAAGTGACTCTCAGATGGGAGAACAAAAGCTCATGAGTGCTCCAAGGGTTTGCCACTGTAAGTAAAGGATAACATCTAATTTGAAGATCCCTGCCTATTGCCAGAGAAATTATAAGTTAGTGATATTTCAGGAAGCTGGTAACCATTTTTAATGTCATGTTTGAAAAAGGAACCTCAAATATTAAACAACAAGGAGAATCTTAAATTGGAAAGTGGATTCTAAGTTAAGGCAACAGAAATGAAGGGTTTCCCATAGTGTATGTCAGGAAGTTGACGTCTATGGCACTATTTGACATCACATAGATAGTCTAGGAAGTCTTTATTCTAGTTAGGATAATTTGAGTTTCCCACCCAAACTCCATATTTCAATTTGTTAATTATCCATACAGCTCTACTGTATGAAGGTTCTCCTTCACTCACAATGCTGCGTAAATGTAACAAGGCAATCAGTACCAGGGATCCTCACGTTTGTCCTGAATTGGCCTTCAACCTTACCCACAAGTTGTCTTTTCTCTGCTTGCCTCTCCCGGCCTGAGACTTAATCTCTCTACTTCATCTGGCTTTGGCTCTTGATCGATCTACTTCTTGATTTTGTGTGGACCTGTTAGGTTAATAGCTCATCTGCTCTTCTCTATGATGCCTGCATGTTTGGGCTGCCAACATGTTATCATCAACCTGAAATCTGACCTCAACCACACTCTTAAAGCTTCCCCATCCATACAACCTCTTTACCAGGTCCAAAGAACTATGTCCCAACTAAAATCCTGTTGAACTCCTTAACAGAATCCCCCGTCTTGTGTCCTTTTGTTTGTTTGCTTTTGACCATAATTCTTCCCTAGATGTCTTTACCAGAACATCGCATCCCAAGCTCACCTTCGTGGCCCTTGGCTATATATTCAGAGCCTACCTATCTTCATTCTCAGAGGTACTTACCCACAGTCTCAGTGGTGTGCAGGAGCCAGCATCTCACTGGCTCACAAAAAGTGATTGCTAAATATTCAGAAATTTTATGAGATGATTGTTAATCCATTAGTAGCTTGAAATGGGCCATAGAAAGAGGATTTACATCACAGAAATTGGCAAATACTGCAAAGCAAGACTTCCTCCCTCCAATCCCCAAACACACAGCCCACCCCCACCTTCACCCACTTCATCAGCACACCACTGATGTTGTTCTCTGAGGGTCATCCTATGAGGCAGAAATAAATTAGAAAAAACGCTTCAATCTAGCATATAAATGTGTGATAATATCCTACCTCCTAGGGGCATTTGCACAGTCATGTGCTGCATAATGACATTTCAATCAATTGTGGACAACATCTACAACGGTGGTCCCATAAGATTAGTACCATATCACCTAGGTGTGTAGTAGCACCTAGATTTGTGTAATTATACACTATGATGTTGCCACAACAATGGAATTGCCTAGCAATGTATTTCTCAGAATGTATTCCTGTTGTTAAGCCGTGCTTGATTGTATTTAACAATCCACTGAAGAATCACCTAAGCTCAGTATTTCCCAAACCGGGTGTCTATCCAAATCATATAAGAAGTGTGCAGAATTGCAGAAGTCAAGGTTCTGTCACAGACTACTTGCAAATGACTCTTTCAAATGTGGGCCTTGGGCATCTTAGTTGTTAAGCTTCCCAGTTGAATCAGAGTTCAGCAGAGTTTGTAACCACTGAAAGAATAAATCTCAAGTGGTAACATTTACACTATAAAAGTAAGAAAAACGGGAGTCATTCAGAAGAACCCTTCGCATCACAACTTGGAGATGACCATCCATTCTATTGCAACCACATAAGGTAAACAACAATCCTGAGCCTCTCTCTGTTCTGCCAAATGATATTGATTAGTGATTTATCTCATGATGAAGTCCTAAGGAAGGACAAAAAGGAATCGACACTCTAACGTTCAAACTTCCAGGACCTCCCTCCAGACTTTAATAGTTTTATTGAGTTGCTCTGTATAAGTGAGAAATATCAATTGTTTTTTTAAGCCTTACCGTATTATTATTTTTCAAAGATAGTAATTTGCAAATAAAATGCTCCTAAGAATATAGATATTTCTGTGTTGCCTTGTTTATGCCTGGACAAATAATAATTTTTATTACTTTTCCCTAAAAATGTAGGATTAAATAATGTCCTTGAAAATGTCCTTACTCATTTTCTCCCTGATTGTGACCCTTGTTCAAAAAGAAATGAATGGAGAAGAAAATAGTAAAAAAATGGTTAACACCAAAAAGGGAAAATGGATGCAGTGATCCCTGAAGTTTAAGTAACAAGGCTTTTTAAGTCACTGCAATTTTTTGCCCTCTTTTGACACTTTAAATAAGATGTATATGCTGGTAGATGTCTCAAGTTTTAAATGATGAAGCAAGGGGTGTAATACATCAGAAGAGCGTTTCTCTGCAGACATTTTTCTGAATGAGAAATGTGCCACCCAGAATGTGCTACAAAATGTTAATGGCTCTGAGGCTATACAAATTTGAACTTTATTGAAACGTGCTAATAATGAGAAGGATTGTAAAATTATGTCCTGAGTTGTAGAACAGTAGGATTGTGACAAGGAAGGCACAGGGAACAATGCATCATTTTGGCACATAGAAGGACCTTAGGCCTTCCGCAATCAAGGGATGAGTACCACTAACCTTTCCCTTGCTGTGGTTTCTAACAAACCTTAGCAGCTAGGGAATTTAGCTTGACTTTGATGAGGAGATTAACAGCTAAACCAAGAGTCAGGAATGGCCAAGGGGAGCAGGTAGTTTAAAAAGTCACATTTTGTGGAGCTGTAAAGTCAATGGGCTAGTCACTTTTAACCACCCTGCTCCCCTCTCATCTTCAGCACAAATCAACAAAATCACCACTGAAGAGCAGGCAGGGATGAAAGATTTTACATTTCTTTCCATCCAAATTTTGAAATCAATAGCTATCATTTTGTAGGAAACTAGAAAGAGCCTATCCTCTCTTGATGGCATATGCCTCTGAATGGGTTATTGTAGATGCTTGCTTCTGGCTTCCTACACAGAAACCAAGCGTGGTCTATGTTTTTTGAAGTTTCACTATATTTTCATCACATTGTATTTTTTGGACTCCAGCTTCCAGTTTCATCTGGGAAGCACTCCTTTTAAACTTTCGATCATAACTATATTCTAAAAAGATATATGTTTAAATTTCACTTTCAAGCTGGATGTTATCTTCTGAGAAAATGTATTAGGGGTTTATATGGCATATTCTACACTCCACAAAAATGGTGCTTGATAATCCCTGAGTTGATTCTCTATGTTTAGGTTTTGCCAAAAATTAGCTTAATAAATATCATTAAGATAGATATCATTGAGATGGCAATAATATGTAAAAAAAGGAAATATTATTTCAGACAGATGGTTCCCATCCTTCTTTTCTTACAATATCACCATTGCTTTTAGCTAGCCATTATTCACCCTCACAAAAGTGTTAAGCTGGAAAATGAAGCCTGCCATTTATCTCCAATGCTCACTTAACAGAAATAAATGCAGCCACCACCTTCCAACTCTAAATTGTATGAGATCGAGTGTCTGAGTTACTGACTATAACCTTGACAAGGTGTCTCATCACTGTCTGAGAGACTCATTCAGTCAGCATCTAATCATATACCGGGATCAGAAATAAGTCTGGAATGCTTTGAAGTCAGCATGGAGAATGGAGTTCGTATTTGGGGAGAAATGTGATTGGTTGGCAACAGATTGCAGATTAACACGACAGAACTCTCGAGGACTGGAGGAAATTACTGACCTGGACTCTTGATCACCTATTTCCATAATATTCTGTTATTTTGCTGTTAATAATCACAATCCTTGACATCAAGGTAGCTGCACTTTCGTTCAGGCTTCTTCTTTTCTTTCTGCATAAACTCAAACTCTTATGAGGGGGTTATGTGAAGTCAGACATCTTGAGGCTATATAATGAATTCAACATTTTGCTTACCATATTTCACTTTAGATACGCAAATGATGCTACAATTTCAATTAAAAAAATACTCACAGATATTTAGGTCCATAAAAAAGGTAGTTCAGGCCAACATTGTGAAGCAGATCAATCATTGTGAACCTTCTAAAATAGTATTTGCTAAATATCCAAAAGCTTACACCTCTGACTACCTCTGCAAGAGAGGGGACAATTGTCTGTCTGTTTGAATCATAAATCAAAGAATACCAGAAATGAATGTGACTAAAAAAATCATCCAGTCTAATCCATTATTAGAGTTTCAATCAGAAACACATTGTGAAGGTATTTCTTTAACAGAAACCTATGTAGTGCTAATTATGCATACGTCACTGATCTGAAAAATGTATTAAGTAATAACTTACCTCATCTTCATGACAACCAATGAGGATACTATCATCATGTGCATTTTATAGATGGGTCAACTAAGACATAGAGACATCAAGCAGTTTGCCTGGAATCACCAGTAGTAAGTGACAGATGTAGGATTCAAACCCAGGTGGTTTGGCCATGGAGGACATGCTATTCTGCAACTCGTGAGAGTCAAGACAAGAACTTTTCACGACCAGATATCTTATTGGCTGACCTCAGAGGTTTGGTGCCAAAAACTCAGTTTTCCCAGGTACCATCACAATGATCTTTCACAAACGGGGATAGTTGCAAATATTAATACCACCACTATCCAAGGTGGCTTTATGTTACCTCACTTAATCTTTACAGCCACCTGCATAGGCATTTCTATTTGTATTTTACAATTATGAAACTAAGGATCATAGAAGTCAAATAACTTTCCCAAGGTCACAGTGCAGACAAGTACACATTCCAGTCTGCCTGACTCCAAATTTTCCTTTCTACCACATACCACATTTTCTGAAAATTGTGTATGATTAGATGATATGATCTGTGGGTTTCTTTAGGAAAGTAACTTATACTTTTATTCTTCCCTAAAGCCTCCTGTTACCACCTTGCACGTCACATTTTCCTGTGATCTTGGGTACTCGGTACAGTTTGACCACAGCTGTCACTAAGAAGGAAGAAAACCTTTAGATAGATCCTTAGAGAAATGTTAAGCTAATGATACACACCTAAATAATATGTCCTCACATGTGAAGACTTTAATCAATTGAACAAATTAACATTTTTATCAGTCCAAAAAACCATACATGAACTTATTAAAAATCTCCAATGATTTGGTCCGCACAACAATTGTTGCCTTTGCCCTTATATTGAAACACCATTTCGAAGCCCTCCTGCCTCTGTGCTCAGGCTAATTGTCTCTTGTTCTGTGAGGCCTAAGGGAAGTGGAACTTCTGGGCTGTAGAGGGAGGGAGTTCGCGGACTCCATTGCCAGGCTGCCTGGTTGTAAATCCTGACTCACTTACTCACTCGGGGGAAGCTACACAGCCTCTCAGTGCCTCAGTTTCCTTACCTGTAAATGAATATAATAATGGTATATCCTTCATAGGGCTGTCGTAAAGATTAAAAGAGTTATACAATAAACAAAACTTGACACACAATAATTATTTGATACTATTATAACTGTGATATTGTATTTTTACCTTGTTTTCTACCAATTTTGCTCTTGCTTAGATGGATACAGGAGAAACATTGAGTTTCCTACAGGGATTGAATTGTTTACCTAACACTATCAGGTACACCTAAACAAGTTAGTAAAACCTAACCACCTGTACACAACCACTATTATCTAGCTTTAATGAGTATCACATGCACAAGTTTTTACCAATCTCAATTGAAAGCGCTTATTGATATAATATACAGCTATTTGCTTTTAATTTCAGTAAATAACTATCTTAAATATTGGTTGTCTTGTGTTTGTTTGAAAGATTATCTAAAAAGGAAAATTGTATATGAATGTAATCTCTATGTCTTTGATCCACATTTGTTTCACGTTCCATAGTCCTTTGTCAAGTATGGACTAACTTTATTTAACACTGTTATTAATGAGAAAAGTCATACGTCTCTCACATTTTAGGATTTCTGACTTGGTCCAGGGCTAAATAATATTTCAATGCTCCTACTATAGAAAATCCTCAAAGATTAGCAGTTACTGTGTTTTAAGGTTGCCAGGGCTATGATTGCAAGATTCTAAATAATGGGTAAGAGTGAGTATAATCTCTGTCCCTCAGTTTTATCTGGTAGTATACCATTATAGCCTTCACAGTGATCGACAACTCAGTACTCTGCGTGTCCATCAGTGTGATCAGCTGGAGGTCTCACTTATGTGGCTGAGTAATTACCTACCTGTCTGTCTATGTCATGCATCATCTATCTAAATCTCTTTCTTCTACAATTTTTGCGTCTCTACTCACCCGTTTTCCCCAAATTAAGGTACCTAGACCTTTCTAGACTCTTGGTCGTCAGGGAGAGATTTGACAGATTAGAAGGCAGGGAAAAATTATATTCTGAGATTTTTATCTCCACAAGCCTTGATCTTTAATATAAACTGAGAAGACACCAGGTTTCTAAATTAGAAAATTTTCAGCTATTATTGGCTAAACTTCTATTATCTCTGGCACTATAAAGGCCTCGAAAGACTCTGTTCAATCTATTTTCATTTGCTGAAGTGGTCCAAGTAGAAAAGCCAGCCTCATGTTGAAGGACAAAGGGGAGGAAGAATTAAAATGAAAATTTAAGATCCTAGTGGGTCCTGCAGAGATGGGGCCTACACCGGGAATTCTTGGACGAAACTTGGGAAGGAGGAAGTTCTCCAGAAACACTTTAGCCTACACATACTGCCTGAGGAGCGGGTCTAGACTAATAAGACTGAGACAGCCTCACTGAGATGTCTTGCCCTGGGAAAGCACAGCATAGCAGAGATAATTCCCATGACCCCAAGTATGTCACAACTGCATCACTTAGAGCAGTGGGGCACAAAAAGGCTGAGTGAAGAACAATATGGAATGACTTGGCGTTTACCTACAAGGTCTGTGGGCCAATGACCAGACAGGATGACGGGCCCCTTAACTGAGTGAAGAAATGACAAGAGGGTCCTCTCACCTTTTGGCCCTCCATGGGGCTCCTGAAACTTGGACACAGAATTATGAATTGAGAAGTTCTCTGATAAATTTGTATTTGTATTTTCCATTCCAGCTGAGAGAATGTTAAAAAAAATCAAATTGAGTAATAGAAAAATAAAGTTATAGATCTTAATATACCTGAAATTTGTGATTTGTACCACCTATACATATAATCAGAGATCTTTGCTGTTCTTTTTGCTGTCACCACTTCCTCTGCCATGGAAGATTTCCTCCTCCACTTTTACAACCAGTTTTTTCTAAAGAATATCCCATTGCAAGACTGGATCGTAATGGCATAGTTCTTTCCTGTATATCATAGTTCCCTCTTTCCCAAGTACGCATACTCAGGAAGAGGACTGGCAAAGGGAGGTGTGTGTGTGTGTGTGTGTGTGTGTGTCCTTGAATAGCCAGATGGCCAGACACAGTCTCGCAACTTACCAGGACCTCTCGACCTGTAAGGCCTGATGTGAAGTTTGGCCCCATCTCTCAGACTTCCACTTCACTCATGGCTATTTTCTTTCAGGGAGTCATGTTCTCTGCCTCCAGTTCTACCCCTTGAGCAAAACTTTGTCCGTTTATCCAGTTTATGTATTTTCAGATTCACAATGTCAATTTCTAATTCTCTCCCACGTGCATCTTTAGACACACACCGAGGGCAGAGCTGGGCAGCTGTTTCAGAGTGGCTGGTCAGCTGGTTCAGCTTAGTTAATAAGCATTCAGAGCATTCCAGAGTAATTAGGTAATGGATCTGCCTATGGAACAAAGAATATCTACTGTGGTTTATATGGCCTAACTCCAAACTCAGCCTGACTGACTCTCATAGCAAAGCACCAAATCTTATGTTTCATATTTTAATTCTGTCATTAAAGTGTCTTCTGTCTTTGAGACCCACAACGAAGAAGTAGATGTGAGAATAAATCAAGGTTTTACCCTTACAGATGTTTGTTGTCTTGGAGTGTGAAAGTTTACTTCTTTTCTCAAATGATTAATTCAAAAATGGTCACTATAAGTGTTTTCTTCTAATAAAGGAAAAAAATGCCCTTCTGTCAAGGTCATGGTCAAGGTCTGGAGGTAAAGTGCCCTTCAAACACCTTCTGTCTTTCCTCATAGAGCTTTGATCCATTAGCTGACCTTGCTTGTGTGGGTAACCAGCCTTATTTCTTACATGCAGGACAGAAGATTCTCACTTATTAAGCTAGCAAAAGCTCCCCAGTGAAACATAGTCTTTCTGAATGTATGTTTAAATGGATTGTAATCCATTAAGTTTCATTATAAAGTTCCTTATTCTCTTGTGTTTAAGCCCTTCAAGATGTGAATTTATTGTCATAGCCATGATTTAGTTAAGAAGGGTTTACAATATTGTGAAGAATCTGAGACTTTATCTCTGTAGAAGGGATAGATATTAATTCTCTAGTTGGCTCTAAACACAGGCAGACATGGATTAAATTAATGCACTTTCATACAGATTGCAATATTACATTTCCCTCAAAATGGTACTATAAATGTGTACTTTGGAAAAATTCCATTTTACAAAAATCAGCTTAAAACGAAGCTAAGATACTTATATTTCCCTATCTTTTCCAAGCTTCTACAGAATTAGTCTGTAGAAAAAAAATACTTTCTAACCCAAATTATTTTCATCTTTAATGCATGACAGCCTAATACTAAAAAAGTAATTTTTCTTTACATTATGACTGATCAAGTCCTTTGAATAAATGACAAGATTATGTAAGCTCTGAAATTTCTTCCTAGCATAGCTTTCTATTTTGCTGTTGATTATTTCTATGACCTATCAAAAAAATATCATAGTTGCTAAGATTCTCAGAAGAAAAGCCTAATTTTTATTTTTCATGTGATAAGAGCTCGTCAGAACATTGTAATATTTGGGAAAACACAAAAATCATGGGAATCACCAGAATAAAATCTTTCCCAGTGGTTGATTAAGCACAAAATTCTTTAGGCTTTGAAAACACACTTTCTCTTTTAAGGCAAAATGTCATTTATTGTTGTATTCATGTATTTTTTGGCCATTTAACAAGTATAAGACAGTGCTGATATTTTAATTAGGTTCCTATCTTATTTATGAGTCAATAACTACTTTTTTTTTTTCTTGAGGAAAACTAGCCCTGAGCTAACATCTGCTGCCAATCCTCCTCTTTTTCTGAGGAAGACTGGCCCTGAGCTAACATCCGTGCCCATCTTCCTCTACTTTATACATGGGACGCCTACCACAGCATGGCTTGTCAAGCGGTGCCATGTCTGCACCCGGGATCTGAACAGGCAAACCCTGGGCCACCGAAGCAGAACATGCACACTTAACTGCTGAGCCACCGGGTCAGTCCCAATAACCAAGTTTTTGCATGCTGTGCCTCAACTCTATTTTTCTCATAACCTCTGTTTTTGGGGGAGCTTTTGTGTGAATTAAGCTTTCAATTTTGAGAGAATTGTAGATTGCAGTTGTAAGAAATAAAGCAGGCAGATCTAGGGTTCCCTCACCCTGTTTCCCCAATGGTGACATCTTGAAAGACTATAGCACAATATGACAAACAAGATAACGACATTGATACAGTTGAGATGCAGAATATTGCCATCACCACAAGGTCATTCAGAGGCAGCCCTTTTAGAGCCACGCATGCTTCCCTTCCACTCCATCACTGACTTAACCCCTGGTGATGACTAATCTCTTCCGCATTTCTGTAAGTTTGCCATTTCAAAAATGCTGTATAAATGCAATCATACAGTGTGTGACCTTTTGAGAAGGATTTTTCACACTCAGAATAATCCTCTGGAGATTCACCCAGGTTGTTCTGTGTATCAATATTTCCCTCATTTCTACTGCTGAGTACTCCATGGGATAAATGTACTACATTAATTTAACCCTTTATCTGCTTAGGCACATCTAGATTGCTTCAGTGTTTGGCTATTATGAATAAAACTGCTATAAACATTCATGTTCAGGTTTTCATACGAACATAAGACTTCACTTCTCTAAGATGAAAGCTGAGAGGTACACTTGCTGGGTTGCCTGACAGTTGCAGTTTAGCTTTTTAAGAAACTGCCCAACTATTTTCCAGAATGACTATATCATTTTACATTCCATCAGCAATGTGAGTGATCTAGCTTTTTGGCATCCTTGCCGTCGTCTGGAGTTGTCACTATTTTGTATTTTAGCCATCCCAATATGTGTGTAAAGATATCTTATTTGTTTTTAATTGACATTTCCCTAATGGCTAATGATGTTGAATATTTTTTCATGTGGTTATTTCTATCTCTATATCCTCTTCAGTGAAAAGTCTCTTCATATCTTTTGCCGATTTTCTAATGGGCTGATTTTTTTTTCAGGAAGATTATCCCTGAGCGAACTACTGCCAATCCTCCTCTTTTTGCTGAGGAAGGCTGGCCCTGAGCTAACATCCATGCCCATCTTCCTCTGCTTTATATGTGGGACGCCTACCACAGCATGGCGTGCCAAGCGGTGCTATGCCCGCACACGGGATCCGAACCAGCAAACACCGGGCCACCGAAGCGGAATGTGCGCACTTAACCACTGCACCACCAGGCCGGCCCCTCTAATAGACTGGTTTTTGCTGTTGACTTTTGAGATTTATTTATATATTCTAGATAGCAGTCCTTTATTAGATATGTGCTTTGCAAGTATTTTCACCTACTCAGTAGTTTATGTTTTCATTCTGTTAAAAGGATCTTTAACAGAGCAAAATTTTTAATTTTGATAAAGTCCAATTATTCAACTTTTCCTCTTGTGGATTGTATTTTTGATGTCAAGACAAAGAACTCTTTGTCCACTCATAGATCCTAAAGATTTTTCTCATATTTTTTTTCTAAAACTATTTTAGTTTTATGTCTCACACTTAAGTCTATGATCCATTTCAAGTTAATTTTTATATAAAATGTGAGACTTTGGGGACGGCCCAGTGGTGTAGTGGTTAAGTTTGTGTGCTCTGCTTTGATGGTCCAGAGTTTGCAGGTTTGGATCCTGGGCACGAACCTACACACCACTCATCAGGCCATGCTGTGGCAGGGTCCCACTTATAAAATAGAGGAAGATTGGCACAGATGTTAGCTCAGTGACAATCTTCCTCAAACATACAAAGAGGAAGATAAACTACAGATGTTAGCTCAGGGCCAGTCTTCCTTACCAAAGAAAAACAAAAAGAAAGAAAAAAGTGACACTTAGGTCAAGACCATTTTTAATTTTTTGCCTATAGATGTCCAATTGCTCCAGCATCATTTGTTGAGAGGTTGTGTTTCCTCTACTGAATTGTTTTTGTACCTTTGTCAAAAATTAATTAGGCATATTTATGTGAGTATATTTCTGGGTTCTCTATTCTCTTTCATTTGTCTATGTGTATGTCCCTGCGCCAATACCACTTCGTCTTGATTACTGTAATTACGTAATACATGTTGAAATTGGATAAATTGATTCATTCCAGTTTATTCTTCTTTTTCAAAATTGTTTTAGCTATTCTAGCTCCTTTATTATTTCATATAAATTTTGGAATTATTTTCTCTGTATCAACAAAAAATCGGTGGGATTCTGGTATAAATTACATAAAACCTCTATATCATTTTGGGGAGAAGTGACATCTTTACCATGCTGAGCTTTCTAATCCATGAACATGGTATATCTCTATATTTACTTTGATTTTCTTTGATTTCTTTCAACAGCGTTGTGTAGTTTTCAGCATACAAGTGCTGTACATGTTTTGTTACATTTGTACATATTTTTGTTTTCTTGAGCAATTATAAATGTTATTTTCATTTCAATGTCCACATGTCCCTTGCTGGCATATAGAAATTCAAATGACTTTTTATGTTTGTCTCGTACCCTGTGACCCTGCTGAAATTGCTTATTAGTTCTAGGAGGTTGTTATAGACTTTGGGGAATTTTCTACAGCAACATATGTCGTCTGCAAATAGTAACTGTTTTATTTATTTCTTTCCAGTGAATATTCTCTTTATTTGATTTTTTGCCTGATTGTACTGATGAGAACTTCCTGTTCTATGTTGAATAAGAGTGGTTGAATAAGAGGAGACAAATTAGCCTTGTTCTCTATTTTAGGAGGAAAATATTCAGTCTTTTACCATTAAATATAATGTTGCTATGGGGTTTTTAAAATATATATGTGTATATTCTGTATCAACTTGAGGAAGTTCCCTTCTTTTTCTATTTTTCTGAGAGTTTTATCATGATTGGTGTTGAATTTTCCAAAATTTTTTTGGGAATTGATTAATTGAACATGAGAGGTTTTTGCTTTAGCTTGTTAATACAGTGAAATACATTATTATTATTTCTGTTGTTTTGAGGAAGATTAGCCCTGAGCTAACATCGACCACCTATCTTCCTTTTTTTGCTTAGGAAGATTGGCCATGAGCTAATTATCTGTGCCCACCTTCCTCTATTTTATATGGGGGACGCCTGCCATAACACGGCTTGATAAGCAGTGCATAGGTCCAGGCCCAGGATCCAAACCGGACAACCTCAGGCTCCCAAAGCAGACCATGAAAACTTAACCGCTACACCACCAGGCCAGCCCCACATTACTTATTTTTAAATATTGAACCAGCTCTATCTCTGGAATAAAATTCACTTGGTCATGGTTTATAGTTTTTTTTTTTTTTACATATTGCTGAATTCCATTGGCTAATATTTTGCTAACGATTTTTGGGTCTATAATCAAAAGCGATATTAGTTTCTAGTTTCCTTTTTTCTTTGTCTTTTTCTGGTTTATAATTTCCCACGTTTTTGAACGCTTTTGGCATCAGAGTAATTCTAGCTTAATAAAATAAATTGGGAAGTATTCTTTCCTACTCTATTTTCTGAAAGAGTTTATGTGAAATTTATGTTAATTCTTCTTAAATATTTGAAAGAATTCCCCAGTGAAATTATCTTGGTCTGAAGAGTTCTTTCTTTGTAGTTTTTAAAATATAAATTTAATTTCCTTAGCAGTTATGGGGCTACTCAAATTATCATTTTCATATTGGGTGAGCTGTGGTAGCTTGTGTTTTTCTAGGAACTGGTTCATTTTATAAAAGTTGTCAAGTTTTTGTTCACTGCATTGTCTTGCAATCCTTTTGATATCCACTGGTTCTGGAGTGATATCTCTGTTTCATTTATGGTATTGATAATTTGTCTTCTTTTTTCATTCATC
Organism: Equus przewalskii; assembly: GCF_037783145.1. NCBI lineage: Eukaryota > Metazoa > Chordata > Mammalia > Perissodactyla > Equidae > Equus > Equus przewalskii. The sequence goes on along the minus strand of NC_091847.1, from coordinate 22,224,221 downwards.
AGTCTCACTAGTGGTTTGTCAATTTTATTAATCTTTTCAAGAACCAGCTAGTTGTTTCATTGCTTTTCTCTATTTTTTCTTTTTAAATTTTATTACTTTCTCCTTTTTATATTATCATCCTCCTGATTTTTTTGGGTTTACTTTCCTCTCCTTTTTCTAGGTTCTTGAGGTGGGAACTTAGGCTGTTGATTTGAGACTTTGCCCCTTTACTAATGTTTGCATTTAGTGCTACAAATTTCTATCCCAACATTGCTTAAATGTCCCACAAAATTTTTTTTGGTCCATTTCCAACTTTTTTTGTTGATGCATTTTTTTATTGAGATAAAATTCACCTAACGTACATGAACCATTTAAAGCTGTTTAATTTATTTAGTATTTTCACAATGTTCTGAAACCATCTTCTCTATCTAGTTTCAAAATATTTTCTTTCTTTCAAAATCTTTATTAAAATATAATTTATATAAAATCTGTAAGTTTAAGGTATAAATGTGATGATCTGATACTTGTATATATTGCAAAATGCTTACCATGGTAAGGCTTGTTTACACATACATCACTTTGCATAACTAGTATTTATTTATTCATTTTTTGTGATGAGAACATTTAGCATCTACTTTTTTAGCCACTTTTAAGCATATAATACAGCATTATTAACTATATTCACCATGCTGTATATTAGATCCCCAGAACTTATTCATCTTATAACTGGAAATTTAACTTCCCCAGCCCTTGGCAACCATCCTTTTACTCTCTGCTTCTATGAGTTTGAATTTTTTCAGAGTCCACACATGAATGAATGGGATCATGAGTATTCATCTTTCTCTGCTTGGTTTATTTCACTTAGCATAATGCCCTCGAGATCCATCCATGTGTGGAAAATAGCAAGATTTTCTTTGTTCTCGTGGTTGAATAATACTTTGTTAAATATATATATCTATACACATCACATTTTCTCTATCCATTCTTCTGTCAGTGGACACTTAGGTTGTCTCCATGTCTTGCATGTTGTGAATAATGCTGCTACAGACATTGGGGTGCAGACTTCTCTTTGAGGGAGTGATTTCTTCTTCTTTGGATATATACTCAGAAGTGGGATTGCTGGATCATATGATAGTTCTATTTTTAATTTTTAGAGGAATCTCCATACTGTTTTCCATAACAGCTCTACCAATTTATATTCCCACCAGCAGCACACAAATGTTCTCTTTTCTCCCTATCCTTGCCAAAACTTGTTTTGCTTAATAACCATTCTAACAGGTGAGATATGCTATCTCATTGTGGCTTTGATTTGCATTTCTCTGGTGACTAGGGATGCTGAGCACCTTCTCATGTACCTCTTGGCCATTTGAATGTCGTTTTGTGGAAAAATATCTATTCAGTTTCTCTGCCCGTTTTTTAATCAGATTGTTTACTATTTTGCTATTGAGCTGCATGAATTTTTTATAGATCATAGATATTAACCCCTTATTTGACATATAGTTTGCAAATATTTTCTACCATTCCATGGTTGGTTTTTCATTTTTTTGATTGTTTCTTTTGCCAGGCAATCAGAGAGTTTTATGTAGTATCACTTGTTTACTTTTGCTTTTGCTGCTTCTGCTTTTGGCGTCATATTAAAAAAATCATTGCGAAGACCAATGTCAATTAGCTTTTTCCCTATGTACTCTTCTAGGATTTTTATAGTTTTAGGTCATATGTTTAATTCATTAATCCATTTCAAGTTAGTTTTTGTGAGTGATGTAAAATAGGGAACCAATTTTATTCTTTTGGATGTGGACATCCAGTGATCCCAACACCTTTTATTGAAAATACTATCCTTTCCCAAATGAGTATTCTTGGCTCCTTTTTCATTTTTTTATTTTTGTTTTGTTTTGTTTTGTTTTGTTTTGTTTGTTTCTTTGAGGAAGATTAACCCTGAGCTAACTACTGCCAGTCCTCCTTTTTTTGCTTAGGAAGACTGGCCCTGAGCTAACATCCGTGCCCATCTTCCTCTACTTTATACGTGGGACACCTACCACAGCATGGCATGTCAAGCAGTGCCACATCCGCACCCGGGATCCAAACCAGCAAACCCCAGGCCAATGAAGCAGAACGGGCACAATTAACCGCTAGGCCACTGGGCTGGCCTCTTGGCTCCTCCTTTAAATATCAGTTGACCATATAAGCCTGAGTTTACTTCTGGGTTCTCAATTCTGTTCCATTGTTCTATGTGTTTTGTTTTTATGCCAATCCCATAATGCTTTGATTACCATAGCTTTGCAATATACTTTGAAATCAGTGTGATGCCTCCAACTTTGCTCTTCTTTCTCAAGATTGCCTTGGCTATTTGGGGTCTTTTGTAGTTCCATATGAATTTTAGGACTGTTTTTTCTATTTCTGTGAAAAATTCCATTGGGATTTTGATAGAGATTGCAGTGATCTATAGATGGATTTACATAGTATAAATATTTTAACAATATTAATTATTCTGATCCATGAACAATAAACATCTTTCCATTTGTTTGTTTTCTTCAATTTCTATCATCAGCGTCTCATGGTTTTCAGTGTACAGATCTTTCTCCTCCTTGGTTAAATTTAGTCCTAAGTACTTTATTGTTTTTGCGCTATTGTCAATTGGATTATTTGTTTTTTATTTCTTTTTCAGATAGTTTGTTGTTAGTGTATAGAAATGCAACTAATTTTTGTAAGTTGATTTTGTATCCTGCAACTTTACTGAAATTATCTATTAGTTCTAACAGTTTTTGAGTGGAGTCTTTAGGGTTTTCTACATATAAGATCATGTCTTCTGTAAACAGAGACAATTTTACTTCTTCTATTACTATTAGGATGATTTGTTTCCTTTTTTCTTTTTTTTTTTAATTTGCCTAATTGCCTTAGTTAGGAGTTCCAGCACTATGTTGAACAGAGTGGTAAGAGTGGGCACCCTTGTCTGTTCCTGATTTTAAAGGAAAATCTTTCATCTTCTGATCATTGAGTATGTTAGCTGTGGGTTTGTCATAAATGACCTTTTATGTTGAGATGTGTTCCTTCTATACCCAATTTGTTGAGAGCTTTTATAATGAGGTGAATTTTGTCAAATGCTTTTTTTGCATCTATTAAGATGATCATGATTTTGTCTTTCATCTTATTAATGTGGTGGCTTACATTTATTAATTTGCATATATTGAAAGATCCTTGCATCCCAGGGATAAATCCCATTTGACAATGGTGTATGATCCATTTAATGTGCTGTTGCATTTAGTTTTCTAGTATTTTGTTGAGACTTTTTGTATCTATATTCATCAGGGATATTGGCCTATAGCTTTCTCTTCTTGTAGTGTCCTTATCTGGTTCGCGTATCAAGGTAATGCTGGCCTTTTAAAAGGAGTTCAGGAGTGTTTACTCTTCTTCAGTCTTTTGGAAGATTTTGAATTTGGCATTATTTCTTCTTTAAATGTTTGGTAGAATTTCCCCGTGAAACCATCTGGTCCTGGGCCTTTCTTTTTTGGGAGGTTTGTGATTACTGATTCAATCTCCTTAGTATTAATTGATCTGTTTAGATCTTCTATTTCTTCATAATTGAGTCTTGGTAAGTCATGTGTTTCTAGAAATTTATTCATTTCTTCTAGGTTATCCAGTTTGTTGGGGTATAGTTGTTCATAGTTCCTTTCTTCCTTTCTTTCTCTGTTGCTGTCTTTGTGATTTATTTTTTTGTATTGGTCTTCTTTAATACTAATTCTTTTCTCTTTATCTTTTGTGTGCCTACTATAGATTTCTTTGCTGTAGTTACCATGGGGCTTACTTGAAACATCTTATAGATGTAACAGTCTATTTTAAGCTGATAACAACTTACCTTCAATCATATACAAAAACTCTACACTTTTTAGTTCTCTTGCTCCATATTTTATGTTATTGATGCCATAATTTATGTTTTTATATTGTGCATCCCTTATCAAATGGCTATTGCTAGAGCTATTTTTCATATTATAGTTTCTTAACTATTATACTAGACATAAAAGTGATTTCTATACCACCATTATGGTATTAGGATATTCTGAATTTGACTATATATTTGCCTCTACCATAGAGTTTTATACTTTTACATCTTTTCATGTTGTTACCTAGTATCATTTCATTTCAACGTGAATAACTCCTTTTAGTATTTCTTCCAGGTCTAGGTGTGATGAACTCCTGCAACTTTTGTTGTCTGAGAATATCTTTATCTCACTTTCACTTCTAAGGGACAGTTTTGCTGGATATAGTACTCCTGGTTGGCAAAGTTTTTCTTTCCTTTCATCACTTGGAATATATTATCCTATTCTCTCCTGGCCTGCCAGGTTTCTGAAGATAAATCTCATGATAGCCTGACATTCCACTAGGCCTCTTCTGATACATATATGTGATAAAAAAAAAAACAAAACAGAAGAACTCTAAATTCTCCACCTTCAGACTAAAATCAGTGGGAAATAAAACTCTTATCAAATAAGATAAAGATAAATTATAGAAAATACTCACAATCTACAGAGTAAATACAAGTTCTGGACGGAGTTTCTTGGGCATGAGTAAGTTGACGAAAAATGGTGTGACATTATACAAATATAGTAAAGCATAAATCAGAGAAAGAATAAAGATCCAAACTTAACCAAAGGAGCAAAACCATCACCAAGAAGTCTGTTAAGCTATATGAGAAACTTTAATAAGAGCAAGAATCTATTAAAACAAGGACTAAAAACCAGCATAATAAATAGCAGAGAGATAAAAGAAGAAATTACAGTTTGAAGATATAAATAGCATTATGAAAAATTAATAAATCTTTTGAAGTAAGGAGGCAACACTGAAAGTCATAATCCTGACATAGAAGAAAAGTGTCATGTAATCATTTTGCACACACTTTTAATAATAACAGAGAAGAATCATTATGAAGGAGAGGCAAAAGGGACACAGCATAAGACAATTGGTCTGAGGTCTAAAATTCAACAAATGGACAGATATTAATTCAAAGATTTTTACAAGAAAGTATCTATGACATGAAAAAGAAGTCAATTTTCAGAATGAAAGATATCCCATCTTTCAGAAAAACAAAACGATATAGATTGCTCAGCAATGAGACAAATGATAGTTAAATTAGAAAACTTCAAACTTAAAAAACAAAAACATTCTTCAGGTATTCAGGCATAAAAAGCAAATAATCTGCAAGAGAAAAAAATCAAGCTTAAATCAAGTCTGCCACATATCAAAATTCAATAGCATCAATGTCTACAAAGTTCTAAAGGAAATAAAAATTGAGCCACAAATATCACATCCAATGATGATGTAAGTCAAATAAAAAGTCAACAGATAAATATCTGAGCCACAAAAAAAAATACAGGTAGTATAGTTTACTTTAATATAATATAATTTGCTCAACAAATATTTTCATTCAACAAGTTCCTATTATGTACAAACTGATATGTTAGCCGCCTGTATGAGTACTTATTGGAAAAATTCCTTAATGTAGAACTCCAACCAATTAATAGTTAAATCAAAGTAAAGATATCAGAAAGGTAGAAGTATTGGGACAAAAGAACTGTTTGTCAGAAGGAGTTCTGCATACAATAATAAAAAATAGCTAATATTATTTGATAGTTGTAATGATTGAAAAACTTTATATATACATGTATAAATACATACATATAAACACACACACATATATGTGTATCTATGTATACATCACTGTGTGCGTGGCATATATATAAACACAAGTTGTAAGAGGTATTTCACTACCAAGTATTCTGATTCCAGAGCCCGTACTCTTTACTTATCTGCTAAAGTTCCCCAAAGAAATACTAAATGAAGTTTGAATTTAGAGAACATACATGTTATAGTAATAGTGTAAAAATGGTAATGTAACTATCTTAGGACCCACCTTTTGAAACCTAGGAGGAATTAGCCCTGCCCCCTGGACCTGTGGTGGGAATGGTACTGTGATGAGCTCTGAATCACCTTTGAGATCCTTCTCTTTTCTTGAAGGAGAGCAAATGTTGCAGCTTTCCTTCATTCCACCCCATTCGTCTGTTTCCTCTGGTACTAGCTGGCAGTGTTTCTGCTGATATTATCTCATCTCTATTCCTGACTTCTGCTGAGACAGTTGATTAGGTCCTGGGTTCACACCCATACTAACAACCTCTTTATGAAACAGTCACTTGGCCACACGCTTGGTATTCCCTGCAAGGTAGATAGGCTGAGAATTTCCCTATCCTATAGGGATATGGGTCTTTAAGTTCTGCTTCATTTTTCCTTAACAATTCCTTCTTCAGTTCATTTTTCTCTTCTCAAATTTAACTATAAGCAGTTAGGAGGAACTAAGCTGCTTCTTCAACATTTTGCTTAGAAATTTCCTCAGCTAAATATGCCATTTCATTGTACATAAGTTCTCCCTTCCACAAAACACTGGAACACAAACACAATTCAGTCAAGTTCTTTGCCACTTTATACTTTTCTCCATTGTCCTATAACATGTTCCTCATCTCTGTCTCAGCCTTCATTAGAATGGTCTCTACTGTCCAAATTTCTACCAACATTCTGTACATGATTTTATGCATTTTCCAATGAGATGGAAGCTTTCTCTACAGCTCTCCTATTTTCTTTCTAAATCCTCATAAGAATCACCTTTAAAATTTCCTTCACAGCAATATTGGCTTTTTTTAGTATGCACCACAAAACTCTTCCAGCCTCTCTTCCAAAGCCACTTCTCCAGTTTTAGGTATTTGTTACAGCAGCACTCCACATTTGGTACCAATTTCTACCTTAGTCAGTTCTAGCTGCTTTAAAAAAAATACCACTGACTGAGTGGGTTAAACAACAAAAATTCATTTAGCACAGTTGTGGAGCCTAGAAGTGCAAGACTAAGGCGCTGACTGATCCAGCATCTGGTGACGGCCTGCTTCCTGGCTTCTGGATGCTGCGTCTTCAATATATCCTCATATGGTCCAGTGAGAGAAGGCTATAAAGACACTCATCCCATCATTGGGGTTCCACTCTCATGACTTAGTTACCTCCCAAAGACAGCATCTCCAAACACCATCACATTAGGGCTCCAACATATGAATTTTGGGGGACAAAATCATTCAGTCCATAGCAATAACCAATAAGAATCAGGAGGAGAGAAAAGTGTAGTGGAAAGAACCATAAGAAGATAATATTCTTCAGCTTTCGGAGGAATATTATCAATGGGCATTATCTTAAATTATAAGATAGAGCTTAGAAAATTTGACTCTACCCTATTAAAGTGCTTCCTAATCTTTTTTCTAGGTTTTGAGAAAGTTCTTAAGTAATGATATTTTTTCAGATTTCTTTGACCAAAGATGAGGAGAGATTCTCTTATCTTTAACAGGCACTTTATTTTTTTTATAAAGCAGTAAAACATATTTAAGAAATCAAAAGACACGAAATCAACCCAAAGTTGCTTTTTCCCCTATAAATCTCGTTTATTTTATACTGTAGAATATATACGGTTCTTATCAAATATTACAACACTTTACTAGTGAAATTTTATTCTTTCTAAATCTATGAAGCTGAGATCCCATCCTGACACCAAGAGATCATGAGAAACTCACCACAGACCGTCTGCAGACTGATAATCTCTTTCAGAAAGGCAAGGCAACCACACACCCTCTTTGGTAACCCAGATGATTGATAGCAGTTCTAACACTTATTTTCCTTCTAATTTTTAAAGACACTTAAAAGGAGTCTACCTATTTAGAGAATGTTTTTTTAAGTGGCAAAGATGCACAATTTATTTATTTCCCTTTTTCTTATCTAATTAGAATGTGTACACACTATTTGTTAAAAAGGAGATAGATTGTGTCATGAACAAACCCCAATGACTCCCATCTCCCAATATTGGTGCTCTTTTCTTGTCCCTATGACATCATCTCAGAGTTTGGCCATGTGATTTTTTTGGCCAATGAGACACCAGTAAACATGAAACAAGCAGAGACTTGATAAGCATTTGCACATTGGGGCTTGCATTCCTGGAACACTGATCCTACCATATGAGAAATCTCAGTCTGGTCCAGTGATGTTGAGCAAAAGTGACCACATGGAGAGAGGCTGAGCTGCTTCTCCAACTGACTGATGCCATATGAGTGAATCCAGGGGAAACTGGTAGAATAATCATCCAGCCAACTGACATAATAAGACATAAAGAGAAATGACAAATTCTTGGTTGTTGTTTTAAGTTACTAATCTTTGAGATGCTTTTATTAATGCAGAAATAGATAGATGATGGAGGAAAATAGTCCACAACTTGAAGTGCCATACTCAACAAACGCAAGGAATTATCCAGCACATCAAGTGAAAAAGTAATTTTTAATGATAAAGGTCCCAGTAGCCTTTGGCCTGAATTTTCCAAAGATCTACTGCCAGTTTGTAAAGTTTTCTAGGATGAAGGGCTAATTATTAAAAGTTCAGTAATGTTTTTAGTTTCACTCCAATTTGGTTTTTTCCTTGGTAACTTTGAGAAAATTTTATATTAATACATTTTAATTAAGATAGTATGATTTGATATTAAGAGTATATCTATGAAACTCTCTTCTCATTCTTACTGTCATTTTCTCTCTTCATGTGTATACATATATATACGAAATAATTTTTATTAGGTGAGTTATTTTCCTTGTACTTTGGTGCATTATGTAAATTATTTATGATTAATATATCCATTTTTATTTCAACAACATAAAGATGTTTTTAAATAAGATAAATTTTATTTTCCTACATATAAACTTTTTTTTTTTGAGGAAGATTAGCCCTGAGCTAACATCTGCTGCCAATTCACCTCTTTTTGCTGAGGAAGACTGGCCCTGAGCTAACATCCGTGCCCATCTTCCTCCACTTTATATGCGGGAAACCTGCCACAGCATGGCTTGACAAGTGGTGCTGTGTCTGCACCCAGGATCAGAACCAGCAAACCCCGGGCCACCTAAGTGGAAGGTGCGAATTTAACTGCTGTGCCACTGGGCCTGCCCCACAAATAATCTTTTTTACTTAGGGTTTTAACTGTTCAAGATCAAAAATATGCTTAACAGTAATATTCCAACATAAGTGGCCCAACCGGGAAGAAACAAAGCAGAGCCAGAATGCATCTGCTGGTCATTTAAAGCTTTTCTGCCTCAAAGAACCCAGGATGATTGGGGAGAACATAGCAGATTTATGGGTTTTGAGCTTACTTCTGATTATTAATTATTATTAGACTTCTGAGTGAGTATTCATATTATATCCTTCACTTTATTATGAAAAGTTCCGTGAATAACAAAGCATACTATTTCCTAATAAATACTAGAAACCCAGAGCCTGAATTTAACTTACCTGTGATTATATGAATTAATTAAGAATATGTCCCCCTTGAATCCAATTCATTAAGATTTAGCGAATTTATTACCTATCTCAATTTAATTTTTTCTGGCATAAGAACCCCCATGGTATGAACCAGGCTATCAGTGGTCAATGTGTTACTGCAGTATCCTTCCAACCAGCCTACAGCTGTTATTCCCAATCACACTTTAAGAGGGAGACTTCATTCACACTGCTTCACCTTAACTTGTTGTTTCAGACCACCTCGCTATACCTAAGTCTGAATTTCATGTCTCTCCCTTTGGACCTTGACACTTTCTTCGGCAGGAGCCCATGCATATTTTCTTTGTAGCACTTAGAACGGTAGGACGGCTTCATGACTCTCTTAAATGTCTTCTTGCCAAAGACTGCAAGACCATTGAGGGTTGAATGAGTGTATTGTTCACCCTTGTTTCTACAGCTCCTCATACAATAACTAAAAAAATGTTCAGTAATGAGTAAGAGAATAGATGAATATATAAAATAAAGCAACAATAAGGTTAAATATTATGATTAAAAAAAGCTCCGATTTGGGGGTAATTAGAGGGCTTCTCTAAAATTTCAAAGTAAACAATTGAACAATTAATGCATTCCCATTAATATGAGCTAGAAGGCATATGACTAAGAAAGTAAGTTATTTTCTTCAATCTGAATGATTTTAGAAATGATTAGCTAATATAAGGACAAGACAGTGTGTTAAGTTAAATCTTAACATGTGATACCCTAATCTTTGGAGCTTTTAACCAGATAGCCAAAAAGTTAAATTTTAAAATATTATGCCTGTGGGGCTGGCCGGGTGGCGCAGCGGTTGAGTTCACACGTTCTGCTTCTCGGCGGCCCGGGGTTCACCAGTTCGGATCCCGGGTGCAGACGTGGCACCGCTTGGCAAGCCATGCTGTGGTAGGTGTCCCACATAGAAAGTGGAGGAAGATGGGCACGGATGTTAGCTCAGGGCCAGGCTTCCTCAGCAAAAAGAGGTGGATTGGCAGCAGTTAGCTCAGGGCTAATCTTCCTGAAGATTTAAAAAAGAAGAAAAATTATGTGTGTTATTTCAGAAATTTGTAGCCAAACTATTGAATCCTATAATGATACTCAATTCAGCATGAAATCAAATTTGGCATTTTGTGCATGTTAAAAATAGATAAATGGATTTTATTTTTACTTTTCAGTGACTGATGAAAGCTCAGGCTTTAATCCATTTATTTTTGAGAAATTGCCTTATCTTTGCTAACATTTACTGTGTCACAGTGCTCTTCAGAAAGCAGTCAAGTTGATCCTGAGGAGTAAACAATTGAGACATGACTCTAACCGTTATTGAAAGAATATACTAGTCCTTATGGTTACAATAAGCCCAAATAGAGAAAGATCCATCCTCGCCCCCCCCTTCTCTAGAATATATAGAGTAGGTCAGGCTGCCCCAGATGGCAAACTGGCATCTGTTTAGCAGACTGTATTTTCACACAGTTCTAGTGAGAGAATACATTAAATCTTAAAGAAGGTAACTGCTTATGCCAGGAATTACTCCTGAGGGCCTGAGCCGAGTGGAGATGTGTCAGCTTTGAGAGAGTGGTCCTCAGTAGAGTGGCTTTTATACAAATGTGAACTAGGCAATAAGAAGCTCTAGGGTACCAACCATCCCTCTCTCTAGTCTTTCTCCTTCTGCAACATTCCTCTCTTTTCAGTATTTTTCCCGCTCTAATCCATCCCTTCTTTGAAAACAAACACTCGAACGGATCTAACATAACTCGTTCACTTTCACATAAAGTGGAGTCAATATATACCCTCTCCCAAAGTATTTTCATTTCAAACCTCATCTGTGACAGAAAAATAGGTAATTCCACTGTATTAATGAAAGTTCAGGCACTGGTACACAGAAACCGCAATGGCAGTATCATACAAAAGGTTACATTTACTATACCACTACAATATAGCCTGGACTCATTTTATACACTTAGAATTTTAAAATGTAAAATAAAGGTAAAAATAAATGGTATATTACATTGAAAAATATGCAAGTTTGGTTTTCTCTTGTATATTTTTCTCATTACATAGGATTCAAATAAGTTAAATGTATTAGTTAGGGTTATCTTTCTCTGGAGAATCCTAATACATTTAACTTATTTATGTAATTTATATACATAATATAATATTTAATGACATAATTTATATATACATATACATGTATAAATTTATTATTAGGGATTGGCTCACATAGCTATGAAGGCTGAGAAGTCCAGACCTAGAACTGATTGTTTAGCTCCAGATCAAGTGTGACCTGAGAACCAGGTGAGCTGATGGTGTAAATTCTAGTCTGAGTCCAAGTGTAAAGGCAGGAGAAGACCAATATCCTAGCTCAGAGACAGGAGAGAGAAAGAATTCTTCCTTACAACCTTTTTATTCTACTCAGGCCTTCAATGGATTGGGTGAGGCCCACCAACATTGGGGAAAGCAATCTGCTTCCCTCATTCACCAATCTGAATATTAAGCTCATCCAGCAACACCCTCATAGACACACGAGAAATAATGTTAAACCAAATATCTGGGCACCCCATGGCTCAGTCAATTTGACACATAAAATTAACTACCACATTTAACAAAGACCATTTAAAAGCTTTATTGGTACAAAATTTGGAGGAGGGGAACCTTCTAGATTTATATATAGTTACACGGCACACTGCGTATGTTAACAAATTTTTACTTCTCTGCATTTTCAAGGAAGGGTGGAGCAGGGGAAGAGGTTCTTTTCCTATAAATTAATTTTCAAATTCAATTGCAATTTTCCTGTAAATCAATAAATTACCACCTTATAAGTGAGATGCTTATACTCTGTATAGATTCAAACTAAATTTAAAATTATATTGCATGAACCCATTTCTTGACAGTACCAAGTAATTGTAATTGTAATCAAAAGGAAAGATTTTGTTTGCCACCTTTATACAATCTTGGAAGAGAGGAATGAGAAAAGAAATTCCTCTTCCAAGAGCTCTTGAAATCATTGGCAGAGAATGGGAATGCCAACTCTACATAAATCAAAACACTAAAAATATTAGCTTTGTCAGAAACACATTATTTTATATCTGGCTCTACTTTTGTTAGAAAAGATGGTATTGGACAAATCCCACCAACATAATATCTGAACACAGAAAATATACCTAGCATTCCTAGTTAAATAAATAAATAAGGAAGAGAGATGGTAGAAAAAACAAAGACAATCATCATGAAAATGGATATATACATGTGGACACCCATACACATATGTATGAATGTGTGTGCTATACATAAAATTTTTTCATTGTGTGTAGTTCAATCTCAAAGTAAGATTGCAGGCAAGGCTCAACATGAGGTAAAATACTGAGTGGCTTCAAATCTATTCAGACTGTCAGGCATACCTTGATAAAGCAGGGTTCAGGGTTATCTTGTATGCATCTGAGTTGAAGGATTAAAAAAAAAAATGTCATCTACAATCCTGTTCATGTCTACATCACCCAGATTAGATCCAATATCCAATCTAATGGAGACTTTACCAATGGGATTAAAAACAAACTTTCTTATTTCTTCTTTTTTCTTTTCTTTCCTTTTTTTTTTCTTTTTGTACTCAGGCATCTGTTTCAGTGCATTCAGCATCAAGTCTAACTTACAATGTTTTCAGAAAGAGACACCTGGATTAACTATGGAATTACACAGACCAAAGCCAATTACTCATTTTGAGATCAGCCTTATTGCTTTTTTGCAAACTATTCCTGCTAATGAGCAAAGAAGAAAAATGAAGTAGATAGGAAAAAACAATAAGGTATATTTGCACTTTTATGTCTTCTTGCCCTTTTGATTTTCTATATAAGCTTTCTTCAAAGGAAAACAGATGGAAAGCTTTGAAGGAAGTCACAAGATGGTAGAGAATTTACAAAATAAGATCTATGTGGGAAGGTTAAGAGAACTATGTATGCTCCATCTGGAGGATATAGGAAGACGAAGTGGAAACATCAAACTGTCAACACGTATATAAATGGATATCAGAGTGACGTGCAGTTGTCATTGACCAGAACCAGGAGAAATTGAGTTAAATGACAGCAAGAAAAAAATTCTGGAGAAAAGCAGGCCTCACTTCCACCCCAACCTCGATTCATCCTAAATCAGTGCTGCCAAATTCTCATGTAAAGAAATGAGAAGAATGTAGCCATTATTCACATGCAGTAAGTTCTGAAATAGTTGAAGTCCAACCATGACAACCAATGAAAATAGATTATCCAATCCAAGAATTTGTTCTAAATGCCTGTCATCCATCTCTATGTGTGGCTAACTACTCAGCTGAAAGTTAGGTTTATAGGACTCTCTGGATATGCAGGGGTTGAGGGACCAGAACTTTCTCAAGGCTGTCATCATACTCTCTAGTGTGGGGGCACTAGGAAAACACTGTTCTTTGCAGAGGCCTTTGGAAAAGACAAAGAGCTCTGGGCTGGCAGTGGAGAGGATTGAGTTCTGGTTCTAATATGTAATTAAGCAGAGACTCCTATCAAGAGGTGCTGGGGAGTCACTAAAGTTCCTTCCCTCTCTATTGTCTGGAGAAGGAGGGAGTTATTTGGAGAAGAGCCTCTATTCTCTGTTTTATTCTCTTCTTATTAGAGCAGTTGTGAGCTGTTTCTTAAATAAAAAACTTAAATTTTTTAGCACTTTAATTCTATAAATTGCCCCCTTCCAGTATTTTATTTTAGCAAATCTTCACAACTTTCTGAGGAAGACATTATTATCCCCATTTTACAGACTCGGAGAGTTTCATAATAGAACATTAGTAGTAAGAGTAGATCCCAGGGGATGCCCAGTGGTGTAGTGGTTGAGTTCACATGCTCCACTTTGGCGGCACAGGGTTCACAGGTTAGGATCCCGTGCGCAGACCTACACCGCTCATCAAGCCATGCTGTGGCAGTGTCCCACATACAAAATAGAGGAAGATTGGCACAGTTGTTAGCTCAGGGGCAATCTTACTCAAGCAAAAAAAAAAAGAGTAGATCCCAGTAGGATCATAGAAGTCTTGAGTAACTGTACTGAATACAAGGGCATAGCATAGAAATCCATAGGAAGTAAAGAGAAAGAAGGAGTAATGGATTTATGAGAAAGATGGGGGTGACTGAGTTGTTAATGTAGTACATTATCTAACTTAATCTAATTTTGTATTTACTTTATCAAGAGATTAGCAGAGTCATCCTGTCCCTTGAGATCTCCACAGAATCATTCCAAACTCTATCCTATTCACATGGAAAGTCCAGGACCTCCTCTAACATTTCTGCTAATTCCTGCAGTTCCAAACTCACTTGTATGTTCGTGATAGATTCTCAACTTTCTAGTATGCATTTTATTGCTGTTTATTTATTGAGTTCCTCTTAGGACTCAGTTTTCACTCTCGATTCCATGGTGCCCTCCCCCCAAAACTGTCATCCATAGGAGATGAAGACTTTGCCATAGACTGTTACACAGAAGAGATTTAGGGGGTGATGGAGACAACTGCTTCACTGCAAGACTACATAGTGGATGATTTAAAAGAGAACATTATATTACCCTGTTACACAAATCAACTCCTAAGGCCATTTTCACCAACTCATCAGAGTGGATGGCCCATCACTTTCCTCCTTTGCCTTTTACAAACTCATATACTTAAAGATTCACTATCTCTACCCCAGCTAGAGTCTGTTCCTCAATAAAGACACTCATTTTTTAAGAGAAATCTTGGTGTCAAGCAGGGAAATAATTTTAACCAATCTTTTTTCACAGAAAAAGAGTTTCATAATAGGAGTAATAAATTAACATTTGGATTGTTCTCATTTACAAAGTATTAGAATCAATGTGTGAACTCAAGTCTTTCCAAAATGTTATATTGCCAGGGAAAACATATTTCACCTTACGCATCGCTTACCCTGAACAGGCCTGACTCTTATTTGAAACACATGTTGTAGTAGAATCTCTATTAAGTTTCTCGTCTATGGAATACACTAGGCATATGGAAAATCTTCCAATCCTTCTCCAACTATCCTGAACTCAGCCCAGTGATTCACTAGTTTCCTCAAGGCTGACATGAGGATCTCTGTTCAGTGCATATGTATTTATAATTCTCTCTTGTTTTCTTGGAATACTCTTCAGAGATATCTTATGTTGGACTAACTTGGACCTCACAGCAACTATGTAAATATATGGGAAAGATAGTAGGCTGGCTTTCCAGAAACATCCTTAGCCCCATGACTGGACAATAGCACCTGAGCTTCAAGGCCATCATTTCTCCAAGGGCTTATCTAACTCTTCAGGAGAACCTTCCCACTATTTTTCTATCATTGGTGAACAATCTGTGTATTTGAATTGAACAAAGGACTTTGGAACTGACCAACCAATGTCCCAGAGCTCTGACAGAGTCCTAGAGCATCCTGTCCTAGCCTCTACCCATAGTTCTTTTTCTTTGGAACTATTTTTTACCTGCTCTTGAGAGATATTCATGTAATATGAGGGAGAAAGTAGACACCAGGTCAAAATTACCTTGGTAAACATTAGCATGTTCCCAAGTTTTTTAGTGCCCCTCTAACTCTAACCTCCTGGGTCAGTGAGTAATTGGTCTTTAAGAATCTTAACCGCATCTTTTTTCTCATGACTTAACTAACAACTCCAATTAGGATACCCAATAGGAAGGAGCATGTGCCAAATATCCTTTTAAAAAGCAAGGGCAGAGGCAGGGCTCAGTACAGCAGGGCTTATTATCAGAAATGAGGGTGAATTAAGCAGGCTTTAAATTATTTCCCTTTTCTAATTTCTCTTTAAATTATAATGAAAATTATTCATTAGCTTTCCAATGGAAAAAATGCCTATTTTAAGACATTTACTAGGTACCCTCTACAACATTATACAGTGGAGAGAATCTTAAAATATGCTGTGCACAGTCACTAAAATCTTTCTTGTAATATTTTAATAGCATCTCTAGAGTCTCTCAGGATGATGACATTCTGTAGAATGATTATGAAATGGAATAACAATCCTGAAAAACAGCTCTGATAATAAAGAATCTCTAAGTCTAATTTCCCTACCCAGTGCTCACTTCTACTTAGTTAAGGTCAAATAGGACTTTATAAATGATGTCAGTAGAATAAAGTTGTTGCTCCTCTTGTGTAACACTCTTCCTTTTACAGACATGACAGCCTCTACCCTTCTTCTTGGTGACATCCTGCTGCCCAGTGGGCAGCAAGGGCCCCAAAAAAGCTAGTAACCCAAGGAGACCTTGTGCTCACATTAAAAAGTTATTAAAATTCTCACCCAGACCATGGGCAAGGACACCTGTGTAAAGCAGAAGATGTTTTATAGTAAGCACGTACCCCTTCAATATTCTTAAAAATACAAGATAATTCAAAGGATTTCATGAGAAATGAAAAGGAGACTACTTTATTGTCAAATATTAATACATAATTCATGTTCTACTTTCAAGAATTTTGAGTTTAAAATAGAATCATGAAATATGCTGTACACAGTCACGAAAGATGCTCTTTGAATATTTTAATAACATCTCTAGAGTCTTTATTCACAACAACCTTCTGTAGAATGATTAGAAACCAGAATACAAGTTAGTCAAGTCACTCTGATTATGAGAAATCATTGGGCCTGTTTTCTCTGTTGCGGAACTCAGTCCTGCTGAGTTAAGGTCAGTTCCAACCCTCAGAGTATGCTCATGTTGGCTGCTGAGTTAACTTAAAAGGGATGGAAACAGCTACAACGTGGAGGAAAAAAAGGAAGATGATACATATCAAGGTGGAAAAATGTAAAATAACATCTTTCTTGCCAGGAAATTACAATCTCCCTAGCAGAGTTGAGAATATAAACCAAAACCACTCATGCCTAAAGCTCCTACCTTGTACAACTGGGACTTAAAGAAACTCTTGAACTATTTTCTTAAATTTCTCCTCTTAGCCCTTCCCCACCTTGTATTCCTTTCTGAATAGTCTGTATTTGTAAAGGCATCTGGTTAATTTTACATTCATATTTATCTCATTAAGCTCTACTTAGTAAATTCAAACTTTTTAGGAATTTAATTAGCAGACTTTCACCTCTCCCAAAACTACCTATAGTGTAAAATTTCCAAATATCAAAACAAAAGCATTAAGAATTCTTAGTACAGTTTACCATTGATAATCAAACACTACGTGAAGCCATCCAGGGGTTAAGTAACATTTAACTGAAGTTTGAAATCCTTCACTTTTTCTAACACAAATGTTAGAAGTAGGGATCCTGCCACATAACTTGTTGAAAATGATCAATTATGAAAATGTACTGCTAAGTTGACAGCCCTGAAGAACAGGGATTAATGACTCATTGGTGAACTTTACATGATTTCTCCCTCCAAGATGGGGAAAAGCCATATGCCACCTCCAGGAATTGTAATCACACCCCAATGGCCTTACTCTCGTGGCAAGAAAAATTAGTTCCTGAACTGATTTAGCTCTGTACAGCATACAATTTATTAGGCACGTATTACTAATGATGCTACTCAGAAAAACCTTACTTTGATAAAAGCATCCAAATGTGAATATAGCCTTAAAATACTAACCATACAGTATCATATTTTGATCAACTAATAGGTATCATCAGTTTCTATATCAAAGGAAAATCGTGAATACATCCATCAACACCTCCAATAAAGCCTTGATTCCCAACAGTTCACTTCTTGGTGCACCTAGAATGTACGCCACACGCAATAAACAGAAGAGAGTGCTCGTGGCCAGAGACCCTTAGCCCCTGAGATCACCACACTGAGGACTGAGGGGTTATCTTGAACATCCCTGGCTGCAATATAGCACTTATCCAGACAATATGTTTAGTCCTGAAAAAGAATTGGGTTTACAGATGACAAATGTCTAAATTTTACAGCCCCGTCTCTCTACAATCATTTTTTAAAATTAGCAAAGCATTTTCAAAAGTAAGATATTCACTTTCCCATTTTTGTAGAAATAACATACTGGAGATAAACACATCTTCCATGGTGAGACTTCTTGCTGGCAGAAATTCTCATATCTGTAAATCCTTTACAAATAGTAGATTCTCCTTGAATTTTAGTAGAATAAATAAAAAAATTTGCTGCTGTATCTTCTGATATGATAATACCCTATGTATCAATGTGCAGCATGGACTAATACTTTCTCTCTTCCATCTGGATGCCTCTGCTTTAGCTTCTTCCTGTTTTATCACCATCTGATTCTTTTTACTCCAGTACCACTTCTATTTTGCTTTTTTTGGACTAATCTGTTATCTTTCTTTGTTTCTGATTTTTTCTTGCTCATTTTTATTTGTCCTCAATTCTCTTCTTTCCTATTTCCAGTAATTTCATATGAGATAGACAGATGATAAATGGATAGATAGATAGACAGACAGACGGTTGGATAGAAAGATTGATAGAGAGAGAGAGAGAGAGAGATGATATAGATAACTTCCAGGCTCTGTAAACATCCTTTTTATCTAGTTCATTAAAAAACCTGCTCCCCTGAAGTCCTTAGTAGGCTTAATGGTACAATAAGAAATAAACACATAGTTAACATTTTTAAAATACTTACTATATTCCAGGTGCCTATCTTGTATTTTTCAAGAATTAGCTCATGTAATCTTCCCAATAAACCTATAAAAGAGGTAACATTACTATCTCATTTTAAAGATTAGGCAAATGAAGCACAGTGAATCTACATAACTTACTCAAGTTTTTGCGTTTAGTTAGTAGCAGAGTCAGGATTCAAAAATGTAGAAATGGGCAACCATGATTAAACAAGAATTTTATCTAATATGAGTTAGACTCTCGAGTGCTGAAATGTTCGTCCCCACTTTAGGGCCCTGGTGGGAGGAGTATTTAGAGCGCTTCTCCTGGTTCTAGACCGCACTCACAAGGCAGCTTTCTCTATCCAAATGGGCCTCTGAGGCTTCTCACATTGGTGTACACTTCAGTAAGATCAAGGGAGGCAATGGGGATCCCCCTCTCCTCTCTGCACCATGTGTCTGTGATTTCATGCATGCCCTTTACATTGTTTGTGTGTGAAATCCACAGGAATTGAATATCATCTTAGCCAAGGTCAATTCATCGCTATCAACAATTCTCAAACATTGACTAGGCTTTGAGATCTGGCGTAACTCAAAACTTTTTTTTAACCATGCTTTGGATCTTTTAGATTAATTTATTTTTGGCTACATTTGGGGAACTTTGGTTTGTGAGTTTTTAGAAGACCGCCTGTGTTTTTCAGTTATATAAGGGGCATTACTTGGCACATCTTCACACAATCTTTGTCTATCTGTACCTCAAGCTAGCAAACTAGTTAAAGGTACAATAATAGTTAATATTCTTAATATTCCTTGTTATCCTTAGGAAAAATGCCAGCAATTAAATGAACTGGGCTTCTTTGCACAGTTCAATAATCAAATCAAATATTTAGTTGGAGAGCGTAGCTTCAATCTTGATTAAAATCATTACTGGCCATGAGCAAAGAAGACCATTTGAATTTCAGAGTAAGTCTATACAAGGTGCAAAGTCTTACCAAAGCCAAAAGGCAGTTGTTCTTCACACTAGACGTGTAAATTAATATACAATTCAGGAAATTGATAATTGTTCTTCCTGCAGACATTCCTGACAGGACTTTAACTGTGACGTAAATTGCTATAATGTCTCTAATTTGGGGTCTTTCCTCCCTCGATCCAGAGTCATTGCTCTGTGCAGCCCCTCATAATTTCTTACCAGAATCCTTGCAATTCCTCTTACTGCCATGTCCTCTCTACTTTCTCACTAATTTTCTACATTTATTCTTTTTCTGTTGCCAGAGCCACCTTCTCTTTTCTCAAATCTGGTCCTATAACACTCCTACCTAAAATTGGATAAACTCACAGTCTTCAGAGGTATGATTTATTCTGTGATTTGTGATTTATTTATGCTATGCATGTATTTAATTTCTTTCCTCTAACTCCATTGATTGGTTAATGAAATTACTATACATTAACATTTTACACTTTTTGCAGTAACCAACAATGCCCAAGTCTAGAATTCTCCTTTGTCTTTCCAGACTTTCTAGCTAAACACAGACACACACAGAGACACACAGACACACACACACCCACACACACAGACTTTTCAAATATACAGGCCAAAATTCCATTAAATGCTGTGATAAATAGCACATAGCTTTTAAATGAATTGCTTAGATTTGAATGCCACCTGACAGCCAATCTTTCTTTCTGCCTTTTTTTGTCTTTTAAATGAAATGTATTAGAATTGTGTCTGAATTCTAAGAAACATACTGTATAGATGGGTAGTTGGATACTCGATTCTGAGGTCCTGTAGACAAAGATATCTTGCCCATCCTACCAGCATCTCTGGATACAGATTCTGCCTGGGCCATTGAGTCTGTTGGCTATTGTTTGGTGGATCTGTTCTAGGACTTGCAGCTCTGCATGAAGTTAGAGGGGTCAGTAGAAAAATAATTTACAATAATTGCATGGAACACTTTCCAATGAGGTGTGTTCTAATTTATTGTTTTGTTCTTCAAATTATGGTAAAATTTTGAATTGAAGCTTTTGCATGACTGAGACCATTATAGAAATGTCTGACAAAATGAGGGCAAATGCTCTGTTCCATTTGTAATGGTAATCAGTGTGTCTTCCTTTTGTAGAGTCACAAAATTAAAAAGATTTTTCTTCAGTGACATTTACATACCTGTTTATTACCCTCAAACCATTTTCCCAGTCCCCTGAGGCTACTTCTCATTGACCAACCTGCTATTTTTCACTCAGCATAAAGCAGGACTCCCAAAGCCAGACTCCCACACACAGTGGGACGACCTTCATTATTGGACAACAATTTAGCAAGATATAGTAAACCTGAGTATGAGCTTACTCTTCCACCAATGATTCTATTTTCAGTTGCAAAACTCTCAAATGAGAGATAGGAAATCATATATAAATATGTCTTTGCAACATTTGTTGTAAAAATATAAAAATAGAAACAACCAAATGTTCACTAGCAGTGAAATGTATAAAACATGGTACAGTATGTTCTTTACAATTTACATAGCAATTCAAAAGCGTAAAGTAGGTCTACATACATCAACAAGGATGAATTTTGAAAACATGATATTAAATAAGAAAATCAAATTGCAGAATGATGTCTTCAACATCTTGTCATTATGGAGAATTGTGAACCCATATTGTACACTACTAACACTGTGGTATAGGAACACAAATGGGAAGGGCACAAACCACCTTGAATGTGGTGCTTACCTCTAAAGAAGGAGGAGAACAGAGTACAAAGAAAGCTTCAAATCACTCGGTAACAATTTGTTACTTACAACTGGTGTTCATTATATTATTCTCTAAGCTAGTCTTTATATTTAAAAAACAGAAGTAATAATTCATAAAGAAAGAATAAAACTGATTTCAAAAAATCACAATTGTACACCAACATGAATGAACGTTTGAACAGAAATTCAATGATATTGGTTGTCTGAAAGATCTTTCCATCAGACCAGAGGAAAATGTAGAGTTGACTCCTGATTGAACGTAGCCTGTATTTGCCGATTCATATGTCGGAATTGGCTGATCATAGCTTCAAAGCGGCTAAGAGGAATGAATATCCCCTGAATCAGTTAATATATTTTTTATATTTGACTTCCCAGATTATCAGGGGAACTTATAGCTAGAATGCGCACATGCTTCTCAGAACATTTGAGAAGGGCCACAGGGTCACGTACAACTACCTCTGCACACACACACACACACTCCTCCCAGAAGGTGTGAATCTCTCGTCGATTAGCATGCCAGTTAGGCAGCAGGTCACTTTCATGGGATTTGAGGACCAGAGAAGTGTGTCCATCCAAAAAGCAAGGGTGACTGAGTCTCATAATCTCGGGAGCCGTCTTCATGTGCTTATTTGTCTTTTACCTACATTTGCATTATTTTGTCAATCACTGTCTCTCATGTGACAGCTGCACAAATGTAAAAACTCATAAATAAAATACTTGCAAACTAAATCCAGTCTTTTGATTTTTCTTTCACTGAATAAAACTGTAAGAATGAAGGGAAACAACTTCATCTCAATAGATGTGTCACAATATCAGTTAAAATTTATCATCTATTGCTGTTAAAAACTGTGATACGTTAGAAATGGAAGGAATCTATGAGACATACTAAACACATTTCTCATGGGGAAATATTGACTATATGAGTAAATGCGGCCAGAAGAATGGTTAATTTTGGTCCATGAATTGGGCCAATAATAGTTTGTTAATAATACAACAAATAGATATTTCTATTCATATCAAATGAAGAAATACAAATACCTTGGATATGTGAGTATAGCTATATATATATATATATATATATATGTACACGTTCACACGGACATATGGAAGGCATGTGTACAGGGAAGGATAGCACTTCAAAAGGCTGGAGATGAAGTCAGAACTGGTTAGGATGCTTGATTTGCTACTTCATAATCATGCATCTTTGTGTAAGATACTCTGAGCCTCTCTTTTCTAACATGTAGAATGAGGGATGCTGGGAATGATCTCATAGGTTAAATATAAAGGTTCAACGAGATAGCAAAGGTAAGTCACTTGGCCTTGTCTGACATCTAGCAGGTGTCTAATAAATGGCACTTCAGTTCTGTAAATTCCACATACATGCAGATAAATGTACATAATGGAATAAATGGACTCAGTTCACTCAAAGTCCATTTTGTTTGTTCCTTAGAATTTATAATTAATGAAGTTTTACAATATCCTTTTCTGGTCACCAAATTCATGTACAATTTGCATACATTTGCCCAAATAGCTCCTGTAAAAGGAAATGTCCTAGAAAAGTGGCTGTAAATGTGATGGTTTAATTAACCCTTTTCTTCCTGTGTATGTAAAATATCTCCTGCTTAATTTTGCCTGAGGGATTTTTTTCTTTTAGCTACAATTTCTATTCAACAAAAATTCAAATGAACTTTTAAAGTAATGAGTGACAGTCCCTAGGCAATATAGAGCTAGCATATAATAATATGCTTCTTTTCACACTTTAACATTAATAGCCTTCTGATTACTTGGAGAATGAACATGGAAGAATGGACATAATTTCTTGAGAGAACTGTAATCATGAAAATATGAACCTAACAACTTTCTTATGCCAATGGTGCCTATGCATTTCTTACCTAGATTTTCAAGACCAGAAACATATACGAGTTTCCTTGACTTGAAAAGATATGCGTTATCCATAATATATCTTTAGGAAGGCAACATAGCTCAACAAAGTAAGGAAATACAGAAATGGAAAATTTTAATTTATAGTTTCACCATTAATCCCCGTGCAATCTTGGGCAAGTTGCTTAATCAGGCTGAGTGTCAGGAAACATTACAATACACATAAGAAGTGTATTGCAGAAATATGTACCAGAGATCAAACTAAATAGAACAAGGGGAATCAGAGCAGTATGATTAGAAACTTGAGCTTTTTAAAGGATCTGTCCTGGCACTTGCCCTTGCCCTTAAAAAAGAATAAAGATAGAAAGAAGTTGAAAGTAATGATGGAGCTTGGAGAAACGTCAAGACGATTCTTCAAAGATAATCACACGTAACCTTGGGCAGGTTATGGAACTTCTTTGAATCTCAGTTGCTTCATTTATAAAATGCGGCAATAATGTTTCCTTCAGAAAAATTCCTGCAACAATTAAAGTAATTTATCCATATAGCTAGAATAGCACAGGGACTGCCTCTGGACAGATATTTGCATTTTTATCATCAATAACAATTAAGAACCATGTAGTTATAACTCAACAAACAATTTTGCCAGAACTTATCACTGTCACTTTGTCTTTTAGGAGAAAATAGCCAGAATCCTGAAATCGTCTATTCTTGACCAATTATTTACCTATGTTTGGGTACTGATATAAACATGCATATGTATGTGTGCATGCATATTCATCCATATATGTGGATATAAATATAGATTGATATAAATTCATAGATATATCCTCTATTTTGCTTTAAGGGGTCTTGACCCCAAATCCTTTCCTCATTTCCTACCCTGCTAAACATAGCCAGGCCATACATGGCACAAAATGACTTCTCTTGCCACTTGCTTACGGTCTAGCCTGGAGGTAGGCCAGGGATTTTGCTTCTTTATTTTTCCCTAAACCTCTACTTTGCTGTAGGTCTCTCATGTCTTACATTCCATCTGCTAGAGGAGGAAATCAGAAAGGAAAAGTAGAATTCCTTTTCTTAGGGCCTAGAGCAGAGCTGTCCTAATGGCTTTCTTATCCCAGCACAGATTCCTACCAGGGAATACCTTTAGGTCTTATCTGAAAAATCACTTGCAAGAACAAATTGTCAGAAGAGTGAACAAAACGTCATACACAGGGAAGAATAATAGAAAAATAATACGTGCTTATTAGTGCAAAAAATCTGTAATATTTTTACCATGTATAGATAATTTCTGTATTAGGGTTCTCCAGAGAACCAATAGGGTGTGTGCGTGTGTGTGTGTGCTTGCGCGCACACGCGTGTGTGTATCTCTTCTGAGAGAAAGAGAGAGAACGGAGATTTACTCTAAGGAATTGGCTCACATAGAGTTGTGGAGGCTGGCAAGTCCAAAATCTGCAGGCAAGCCACAGGCTGGAGAAACAGGGAAGAATTGTAGCTCAAGTCCAGAGGCAGACTGCTGGCAGAGTTCCCTTTCCTGTCAGGGAAGTCATTCTTCTTTTTAAAGCCTTCAATTGATTGGATGAGGTCCAGCCATATCATGGAGAGCAATCTACTTTACTCAAAGCCTGTGAGTTTAAATGTTAATCCCATCCAAAAAAAACATATCTTCACAGAAACATCTAGAATAGTATTTGAACAAATACTTGGGCACCATGGCCTAGTCAAGTTGACGTATACAATGAAACATAATTTGTTTAATTAAAATGTGCAGATCAAAAAACTAAAACTTGGGGCTGACCCGGTGGTACAGCGGTTAAGTGTGCACGCTCTGCTTGGGTGGCCAGGGGTTCACCTGTTCGGATCCCGGGTGCAGACATGGCACCACTTGGCAAAAGCCATGCTGTGGTAGGGATCCCACATATAAAGTAGAGGAAGACGGGCACGGATGATAGCTCAGGGCCAGTCTTCCTCAGCAAAAAGAGGAGAATTGGCAGCAGATGTTAGCTCAGGGCTAATCTTCCTCAAAAGAAAAAAACAAAACAAAACAAAATAAACCTCAAATTCAAACTCAGCCCAAGTAAAGCAATAAAACATAGGAAACATGTGAGTGCCCTTTGACTTTTGCCTATTTCGAGGACAATACCATGGCAGACTAAACACAATAGGGGTCCAACAAGCTTTCTCTCAGGCAAGGAATCCTGAGAAGTTACAGAGAGCAACTAGATTCTGAAACCCCAAATACAGTCTCAGTTGCCATAGGAGAAAGACCAAGTGGGCTACCGTGACTCTAAAAGCTTTGCTTTGTGGCATCAGGGAGACTGGGCTGGTCAGCTCCACCAAACTCTATCTGGAGACAAGTTTGGGTGAGAGAATTGGTGAGCAGTCCCAGAGACCTCATATATTTCATAGTGCGGAAAAACTTCTTAAAGCTAAATCTACTTGCTTGGTTAATTATTAATTATTGTTTGTATAGTAATTAAAATCACTGTAGTGTCAGGTAGGAATTACTGCAGCCACATTATTGCAGGTTTGAGATGGAGTTTACGTTCAGAATAAACCAAAGTGCAGCAGACCATAGCATTGACGGGAAGGCACTGAAAGAACTGAGCTTTTCCATCAGCTTAGTTAATCTCAAATTAACCAGGAATTTAAAACAGTCTGCACGTAAAACACAAATTCATAGAGTAGGTGTACACTCAAGCAGGTGCAGGAGTAAGGCAGCTCAGATAAAATTAGCATGTAGGTTAAGGTCTAAATTGCTTCTAACATTTTCTTACATATTGCAAATCAGAAATTTTTATTTCTCCTGTGTTTCAAGCTATGATCCCATATTTCTGTTATAATCCTAAAGGACAGACACGTCCTTACTTTATTTCCTTTGCCAGGGTACAGGAAATATATATGACTAACCGGTTAGTAATGACCAAATGAACCAATTAATTGAAGCTATATGATATTTTTTGGAATTAAAAAAAATGAGGGAGGTGGCAGCAGCAGTGGCACATTTGTGAATCTTTCCCACTCCCCACATAAGGACAGATAGAACAACTAGATGGCTAAAAAAAAAACCTATGAATAGTAATAACAGTAACAGTAATAGCAGGTGAGGTGAATTCACCAAAAACCACAGGACTTGCATCGTATCAGTATGTGTGAGGGAGAGAGCAGAAACAACAGAGCAAGTGGTGCACCTGAGAGCAGAAGAATCTTCAAACAGCTGACAGCTAGTTATTGGAAATCCTATTGGGCCAATTTGGAAACAATAATTGAAACCAGGAAAGATTTTGCCCAACCCGCTAACCAATTCAAAGGCCTGAAAGTAAAGTCTTAAAGAGAGGGAGAAACCTAGAGTCTATGACTCCCTGAAATTGACTGGTCAAGGCTCTCTTCTAGAACAAAGATCTACACTAAGAAGAAACTAGTGGTGTGACATCTAAATGGAGCAAGAAAGGGACAATTAGAGTAGAAGGAAAGAATGTGCAGAGAAACGTGCCTGGGTGGGCAGGAAGAGGGGACAGGGAAGAGAACCAGAAATCTGAGAAAGCAAGCTGTCATAATTTTGAATATCACACAAAAACATAAAAGAAAAAGCTCTGTAAAGTAAGAAAAGCCGTCTTGAACCATGCTTTCCTCTAAAATTTTTGGAAAACTGATTTCACATAAAAATGAGTGCCAGAAAAGTATGAAAATCAAATCTGAACAGTGTTGCTGTAGAAAAGAGAGAGGGACTAAGGAGCAGAATAAAATCCCCATGGGCCACTACAGCATGCCAGAAAGATGCGGCCGTGGAACAGAGCAAACCCCAAACCTTTACAACCTTTTATCTTAAAACGAGCTAAAAGACGTTAATAAATTCATGCAACACATTAAAGAACAGTATAAACTAAAATGAGAAAAATCTAGAAACAATATGATAGAACTAAAAGAGAAGAATTTGAACTACAAGAAAAAGCAATTCTTTAAATGAAGACTAAATTAGAGGGAACACCAGAAGGGATAAACATAGAATATGATGCCTTAAGAGAAATACAAAACAAGAGAGTTTTTTCAATCAAGAAAAAATGAAACAAAGAATGTAAAAGATCTGGGCTGGCCCAATGATGTAATGGTTAAGTTCTTGCACTCCGCTTCCATAGCCCAGGATCAGGGATTAGGATCCTGGGCAAGGACCTACACACAGCTCATCAAGCTGTGCTGTGCTGGCATCCCATGTACAAAGTGGAGGAACATTGGTACATATGTTAGCTCAGGGACAATCTTGCTCACCAAAAAAAAGATATAAAACATCTGAGAGAAAATGACAAATCTTAACAATAGGCAAGACCTAACATATAGAAATAGGAGTCTCTAAAGAAAACTAAAACAAAAGAACAGAGCAAATACTAAAGACTAAAGTGTTCCTGAAATTAAAAAAAAAAAAGGAAACTCCTTATTTTAAAAGTATATCACATATCTGAGACTAATACAAAGACATATTCTATGAAAATTTCTAAATTTTTTTGAAAAGAAAAAAGTCCTCTTCTCTGGCAAAAACACTAAATGACTGATAATGGAAAGAAAATTAAATTTTTATTAGGCTTTTCAACAGCATTACTTTGTTAAAATCAGAGTTAGAAAACTAAAATGCACAAAAGAAGAAAATATGAGCCAATGATTTTATATCCAGCAAAACCAACTTTCAATATAATGGATGCAAATTTACATCAACTTACAAGAATGCATAGAATGTTGTTCCTATCAGTTTTTCCTGGAGATTCTTATAGAGATTAAATTCCATACAATAGAAATGACAAGAGAATAAATGGTCATACAATTACGTGTAGAAGTCAGACTTGATGAGGGTTAGAAGGAAGAGAACATAAGATGAAATGGCTACATGCTCAGACAGTGTGGCTATGGAAAAACTGCAAAAAATGAGGACGGAATGGAAAATGCACATGTAAGAATGTTATATTGATGGGGAAGATAGTATAGTTATTCTGAGTCTAATGTGTAGAATTAAGAAAATGAGTAATTATAGGACGGTCTAATTCTGCCACCCTTTGTGTTTTCAAAAAGCAATTTTCTTAATGTAGAATAAAGGAGATATGGAATATAGAAAAGATTAAGTAAAAAAAAACCCTCTATAGTTCTAAATTAGACTATGAGGTAGTAATATGAACTCATGAGTTTATCACATGCACTTATACACATGGAAACATATGTATGCATATATATATGGGTAGATGGGTATATTTTCTAGCTCTAGCCATTAAAAGCCCTAGAAACAATGACCAACCGCAATATCCAAGAGAATCCCTAGCATCCAGATATCTTGTGGTCTTAAAATAATATTTTTGCCAAGAAATTTTACAATATTATTTCCTTCTTTAGGAAATGAATAATTTGTATCCAAAGCAAGGAATGTACAAGATGAGCTTGAAACTTCTTATAAACCCTAAAAAGGAAACTGTCAAAGACTACTAGTGTCATGTCAAAAGGACTCAAGAACAAAGTTGAAGAGGATCTTACAGGAACAGTTTGAACTTAAAAACAGATAAGTGTAAGTTGTCGAACCCCATCAAGTATGTTTAAATCAATGGACTAATAATAATTAAAAAGCAGAAAACTAATTCGTCTCCTTCAGAGATGATAGCAAACTAGTAAATAAAGTTAAAGAATCATACACTTATTTTGCCTTTCCCATGTGAACTCTAACACTAGGTTACCAAATTATAAATGAGGGGAAGCATCTCTTTATAAAACTAGTCCAACTAATTGTGAAAAAGAAATGATGGAACTAGATTATTACCATTTTGCAATTCTCAATGCATAAATGGACCATTGAGCATGAGCAACTTCTAACTAGGATACAAAAAGAGGGATAATCAGACAGTATGTACCCATGATGAAAGAACACACCACCGACCATAATCTTGCCAGTGGTAGCAACCCTAAGTCTGATGAGACCTCTTAATCCAGTCGCCAAATCTCAGGATGTACAGGGCACTGAGAAACATGGCAAATAGTATCATGGAATCTTCAACATCTGGACTAAAAATCTAAATTGACAAGACTAACGAATTGTGTCTGGAAATGCACATTTGGGTGATAAAACACAAGGCATGATTACTGTAAGTCGGGGTAGTGACTACTTATTGGGGGAAGGACAGGGGTTGAGATGGGGACAGGCATGTGGAGGGGCTTCTGGAGTGACTGGCAATGTTCTATTTTTGACCCAGGTAGTGGGTTGAAGGGCGTTTGCCTCAAAATAACTCATTAAGATATACATTTTTGTGTGTGATTTTCTAAATCTGTTTTTTATAATAAAAGGGTTAAATTTTTCCAATAAAACCTATTTTACTATAAAAAGGTTTAAAAAATCAACAAAACCTACTTCTTTTACTGAATGAATCCATAGTTTCTGATTGTGGCTATAAACCCTTTCACTCAATTCACTTGTAACAAGATTTTTAAATATGCTTGTTAAATATGTATGGAAAAATTAGGAAACACAAGCAAATAGAGAAAATTAACAACATTCAGCATGTCTTCTGAGAGAATTTTTCCTACATGTATATGTTTATATCAATAAAATATAATAAGTGGAATTAAATAGTGTACACTATTTTGTAATCTGCTTCTATTACTCAAAAAATCATAAATATGTTTCAGTTTTTTACATATAACTAACAATATTAAAAAATTACTATACGTCTATTAATTATATTTAAATAAAAAATTCAGCAAATCTTCAATAAATGGTTTACTGTTTTTTCCAACTTTTGTTATTATATAAAAGCCAAAAATAAACATCCTTTTATAGCTAAATATTTGTGCATAGCTTTCATTATCTTCTGAGGATAAATTCATAGAAGTGGGATTACATGTCAAGGAATTCTTTTTATGCTTTGCAAAATTATCCTTCAGCTAGATTGGACTACTTTACAGGAGCATTACCTTATGTAAGGAGGTTGATTTTTAATATCAAGGCATTAGATAAAAATCATATACAGTCAAACCACTCTGGGAAATTTTTATAACATCTCATAAAATATAGTATGCATGGATTTGTGTAAGTAAATTGTAAATAACACATAATCCAATGTAATTTTACTGGAGAACACACTCAGGATGTTCTCTTCATGGCAGATTCAGAGGCGGTTAAGAACAGCATTGAGATTCTGGTCTCCCATCTCCTGCTCTTTCCAACTCTCCTAGGAAATAAGATATTTCTGGACTCTGCTTACATGCTTTATCTTTTGAAGCATATTTGTCCCCATTTTTACTGCGATGACTTTTAAAATTATGAGCTTTCCCTCTTGAATTAAGGGATCCTTGAAATCAGGAAAAATGTCTGATTCATTTTCTTAATTATCCAGCATCTAACCAGAAGCAACTTGAAAGAATTTATCTATTAAGCAAATGTTCACTGAAAGAATAGTTATTTCCATATGAATATTTTGCTAATATTTTTAACATTCATTTTGCCAGGATCTGGGCTAGATTTTCTTCTTGCATTATTTCATTTAATACTTCTCGGTGTTTTTATCACTATTACGCCCATTTTTCATATGAGAAATCTAAGGCTTAGTAAGTAGCAGGACTAGAATATATACTTAGGCTGTTTGACTCCAGACTCAGTTCTTAACCAATACTTCCTTTATAAAGAACCTTAGAGTTATTTCAGTTTTGTTTCTATTAAGGTTATGATAGTTAACAACCTTGTGAAATTACAGTTGTACATCATTATTTGTCATGTTGTAGGTACACCACTTCACCCCTAGTGCCCCCCCCCTTTCCCTAGTAACCACCGATCAGTTCTCTTTGTCCATGTGTTATCTACCCCCTATGAGTGGAGTCATACAGAGTTCGTCTTTCTCTGTCTGGCTTATTTCACTCAACATAATACCCTCAAGGTCTATCCATGTTGTTGTGAATGGGACGACTTTGTCCTTTTTTATGGCTGAGTAGTATTCCATTGTATATATATACCATATTTTCTTTATCAAATCATCAGTTGCTGGGCACTTAGGTTGGTTCCATGACTTGGCTATTGTGAATAATGCTGCGATGAACATAGGGGTTCATGAGACTTTTGGAATTGCTGATTTCAGGTTCTTAGGATAGATACCCAGTAGTGCGATGGCTGGGTCATAAGGTATTTCTATTTTTAACTTTTTGAGGAATCTCCATACTGTTTTCCATAGTGGCTGCACCAGTTTGCATTCCCACCAACAGTGTATGAGGGTTCCTTTTTCTCCACAGCCTCTTCAACATTTGTCACTCTTGGTTTTGGATATTTTTGCCATTCTAACAGGTGTAAGGTGATATCTTAGTGTAGTTTTGATTTGCATTTCCCTGATGATTAGTGATGATGAGCATCTTTTCATGTGTCTATTGGCCATCCATATATCTTCTTTGGAGAAATGTCTATTCATGTCCCCTGACCATTTTGTAATTGGGTTGTTTGATTTTTTATTGTTGACTTGTGTGAGTTCTTTGTATATTATGGAGATTAACCCATTTCAGATAAATAACTTGTAAATATTTTTTCACAATTAGTGGGCTGTTTTTGTGTTTCAATCCTGTTTTCCCTTCCCTTGAAGAAGCTCTTTAGTCTGATGAAGTCCCAATTGTTTATTCTTTCTATTGTTTCCCTCATGTGAGGGGTTATGGTGTCCGAAAAGATTCTTTTGAAGCTGATGTCAAAGAGTGTACTGCCGATATTCTCTTCTAGAAGACTTATTGTCTCAGGCCTAATCTTTAGGTCTTTGATCCATTTTGAGTTTATTTTTGTGAATGGTGAAAAAGAATGGTTGATTTTCATTCTTTTACATGTGGCTGTCCAGTTTTCCCAGCACCATTTGTTGAAGAGACTTTCTTTCTTCCATTGTAGGCCCTCAGCTCCTTTGTCAAAGATTAGCTGTCCATAGATGTGTGGTTTTATTTCTGGGCTTTCAATTCTGTTACATTGATCTGTGCATCTGTTTTTGTACCAGTACCATGCTGTTTTGATTACTGTAGCTTTGTAGTATGTTTTGAAGTCAGGGATTGTGATGCCTCCCGTTTTGTTCTTTTTTCTCAGGATTGCTTTAGCAATTCGGGGTCTTTTGTTGCCCCATATGAATTTTAGGATTCTTTGTTCAATTTCTGTAAAGAATGACATTGGAATTCTGATTGGGATAGCGTTGAATCTGTAGATTGCTTTAGGTAGTATGGACATTTT
This sequence comes from Equus przewalskii, assembly GCF_037783145.1. Classification (NCBI taxonomy): domain Eukaryota; kingdom Metazoa; phylum Chordata; class Mammalia; order Perissodactyla; family Equidae; genus Equus; species Equus przewalskii. The sequence goes on along the minus strand of NC_091847.1, from coordinate 22,191,497 downwards.
AACTATGTTTGTTCTTCCAATCCATGTGCATGGAATGTCTTTCAATCTCTTTATGTCGTCATCGATTTCTTTCAAGAAAATCTTGTAATTTTCGTTGTATAGATCTTTCACTTCCTTGGTTAAATTTATCCCAAGGTATTTTATTCTTTTTGTTGCACTCGTGAATGGGATTGAGTTCTTGAGATCTTTTTCTGTTAGTTCATTGTTAGCATATAGAAATGCTACTGATTTATGTATGTTGATTTTATACCCTGCAACTTTGCTGTAGTTGTTGATTGTTTCTAATAGTCTTTCTATGGATTCTTTGGAGTTTTCTATATATAAGATCACGTCATCTGCAAACAGCGAGAATTTTACTTCTTCATTGCCTATTTGGATTCCTTTTATTTCTTTTTCCTGCTGAATTGCTCTGGCGAAAACCTCCAGTATTATGTTGAATAAAAGTGGTGAAAGTGGGCACCCTTGTCTTGTTCCTGTTCTGAGAGGGATGGGTTTTAGTTTTTGTCCATTGAGTATGATGTTGGCTGTGGGTTTGTCATATATGGCCTTTATTATGTTGAGGTACTTTCCTTCTATACCTATTTTATTGAGGGTTTTTATCATAAATGGATGTTGGATCTTGTTGAATGCTTTCTCTGCATCTATTGAGATGATCATGTTGTTTTTCTTTCTCATTTTGTTAATGTAGTGAATCGCATTGACTGACTTGCAGATGTTGAACCATCCCTGTGTCTCTGGTATAAATCCCACTTGATTATGGTGTATAATCTTTTTGATGTATTGCTGTATTTGGTTTGCCAGAATTTTGTTGAGGATTTTTGCATCTATGTTCATCAGTGATATCGGCCTGTAGTTCTCCTTCTTTGTGTTGTCCTTGTCAGGTTTGGGGATCAGGGTGATCTTGGCTTCATAGAATGTATTAGGGAGTGTTCCATCTTCCTCTATTTTCTGGAATAGTTTGAGAAGGATAGGTATTAAATCTTATTTGAATGTTTGGTAGAATTCTCCAGAGAAGCTGTCTGGTCCTGGACTCTTATTTTTGGGGAGGTTTTTGATTACTGTTTCTATTTCTTTACTTGTGATTGGTCTATTCGGATTCTCTATTTCTTCCTGATTCAGTTTGGGGAGGTTGTATGAGTCCTGGAATTTATCTATTTCTTCTAGGTTGTTCAATTTGTTGGCATATAGTTTTTCATAGTATTCTCTTATGATCCTTTGTATTTCTTTGGTATCTGTTGTGATTTCTTCTCTCTCATTTCTAATTTTATTTATTTGAGACTTCTGTCTTTTTTTTTCAGTGAGTCTGGCTAAGGGTTTGTCGATTTTGTTAATTTTTTTGAAGAACCAACTCCTTATTTCATTGATCCTTTCTACTGTCTTTTTTGTTTCAATATCATTTATTTCTGCTGTAATTTTTATGATTTCCCTCCTTCTATTGACTTTGGGCTTTTTTTGTTCTTCTTTTTCTAATTCTGTTAGGTGTCGTTTGAGGTTGTTTATGTAAGATTTTTCTTGCTTATTGAGGTGAGCCTGTATTGCAATGAATTTCCCTCTTAGGACTGCCTTTGCTGTGTCCCAAATAATTTGGTACAGTGTGTTTTCATTTTCATTTGTCTCCAGATAATATTTGATTTCTTCTTTAATTTCTTCAATAATCCATTGTTTGTTCAGTAGCATGTTGTTTAGTCTCCACATTTTTGGCCCCATCCCAGCTTTATTCTTGTAGTTGATTTCTAGTTTCATAGCATTATGATCAGAAAAGATGCTTGATATTATTTCAACCCTCTTGAACTTATTGATGTTTGCTTTGTGTCCCAAGATATGGTCTATCCTTGAGAATGTTCTATGCGTGCTTGAGAAGAATGTGTAACCTGCTGTTTTTGGATGAAGTGTCCTATATATATCTATTAGGTCCATCTGATCTAATTTTTCATTTAATTCTATAATTTCCTTGTTGATTTTCTGTCTGGATGATCTGTCCATTGGTGTTAATGGGGTGTTGAGGTCCCCTACTATTATTGTATTGCTGTTGATGTCTCCTTTTAGTTTTGTTAATAGTTTCTTTATGAATTTTGGTGCTCCTGTGTTAGGTGCGTATATATTTATAAGTGTTATGTCATCTTGGTGGAGCATCCCTTTTATCATTATATACTGCCCCTCTTTGTCTTTCTTTATCTGTTTTACTTTGAAGTCTACTTTGTCTGATATAAGTATGGCAACACCTGCTTTCTTTTGTTCATTATTAACTTGGAGTATTGTTTTCCATCCCTTCACTTTGAGTCTGTGTTTGTCTTTGGGGCTGAGGTGTGTTTCCTGGAGGCAGCATATTGTTGGATCTTGTTCTTTGATCCATCCTGCCACTCTGTGCCTTTTGATTGGAGAGTTCAATCCATTCACATTTAGAGAGATTATTGAAACGTGGGGGCCTATTGTTGCCATTTTATCACTTGTTTTCCAGTTCTTTTGCATTTTGTCCTGATGGAGAGCTGTTACTTTGTGTTATTGTCCTTCTGCTTATCTCCTTTGTTCTGGATTTTGTAACCCCTTTCCTTTTTTCGATTTTTCAAGAATGAGGTTCTTCCAGAGCATTTCTTGAAGAGGAGGTTTTGTGGTGATGAACTCCCTTAACTTTTGTTTATCTGGGAAAGTTTTTATTTCTCCATCATATTTGAAGGATATTTTCGCTGGGTAGAGTATTCTTGACTGCAGGTTTTTCTCCTCAGAGCTTTGAATATTTCATTCCAATCTCTTCTAGCCTGTAAGGTCTCTCCTGAGAAATCTGCTGATAGCCTTATGGGGTTTCCTTTGTAAGTTATTTTCTTCTGCCTGGCTGCCCTTAGTATTTTCTCTTTGTTGTTGACTTTTGCTAGCTTCACTACTATATGCCTTGGGGTTGGTCTTCTTGCATTAATAAAGTTTGGAGATCTATTGGCTTCTGTCACATGAAGTTCCATCTCTCTTCCCAAGTTTGGAAAGTTCTCAGCTATTATTTCTTTGAACAGACCTTCTGCCCCCTTCTCCTTCTCTCCTCCCTCTGGTATAACTATAATCCTTATGTTGCATCTCCTAATTGAGTCAGATAATTCTTGGAGAGTTTCTTCATTTCTTTTTAGTTCTCTCTCCTCCTCTGTCTGCAGCATTTCTATATTCCTATCCTCCAAATTGTTAATACTGTCCTCCATATTATCGACCCCACTGTTAAGAGAGTCCAGATTTTTCTTAATCTCCTCCATTGTGTTCTTCATCTCCAGTATTTCTAATTGGTTCTTCTTTATAGTGTCAAGCTCTTTTGTGACATGGCTCCTGAACTCATTGAGTTGTCTATCTGAATTCTCTTTTAACTCATTGAGTTTTTTAATAATGGCAGTTTTGAAATCATCATCATTTAGGTTATAGATTTCATTGTCTTTGGGATTGTTTTCTGGGTGCTTATCATTTTCCTTTTGTTCTGGAGATTTAATATATTTTTTCATACTACTTAATGGCATGGATTTGTGCCTCTGCATAGAGATAGAGTTTAGTCTCTGCTTCCACTTGCTGCGACTGGTGTGTGTGTGGGGGGCAGCTGTTTAGACTGCACCAACCAAGAACCCTGTCAGCTATTACTGACTGGACCTGGACCCCTACTTGTAGTCACAGTGGTCCTGTGGGGTCCCTCATTGGTTGTGGGTGCAATCGCAAGGGGGCCTCAGGCTGCTGGTGCCTACTGTTGCAGCCCACTTAGATGTGCTCCCTCCTTGTGGTCTGCAGTGGTGTTATGGGCTTTCCCAGCAGCGGGAGCAGGATCACCTGTAATTGCAGCTTTGTCAATGACAGAGCCCACAAGATCACACTTGTCCACTATAGAGCCCAGCAGAGCTATAGATATCTTCTGCAGTCTGTTGTTAGCTCACCTAGCTGTGCTACTTTTGCCCCAGGGCCTTCCCGCCTTGGGATTGCAAGTCGGGACCTCTCCACTAGTGCTGTGCAGAGGCTTTCACTGAGGCTGCTGTAGGAACCTGGAGTTCCCCCCTGGGCCACGTAGCCATTTCACTGGAGCTCCACTCTGCCCTACACCACTCTCACAGGATCTCTGGGAGCCCCTTGCCTCGTCTGGGACACAGCCGGAGTCCGTGGGCCTGGCGGTGGCTGGTAAGCTACTGCCTTGTGGGGAATTCTGCTCTACGGAGCTTGCTGGTGTTCTGAATGCTGGGCGGGGCCTCCCTGCCAATGGCGAGCAGAGGCCCTCCCCGCCAGGGGTGTGCGGGACCCTGGAGCATCCCCCCAGGCCACAGAGCCAGGTGCTGGAGCTCCACCCAGTCCCCAAGCACGTCCACGGGAAGTCCGGGCACCCCCTGCACCGACCCGTGCTGGGCTGGAGACCATGGGCCCAGCAGCAGCTGGTGGTCTGGTGCCGTGCCAGGGAATCTGCTCACCAGGAGCTTCCCTTTGTTCTGGTTTCTGGGCGGGGCCTCCCTGCTAATGGTGAGCAGAGGCTTTCCCTGTTGGGGGGAGGGGTTGCAGGACCCTGGAGCTTCCCCCTGGGCCACAGAGCCAGGCATTGGAGCTCCAACCCTGTCCCAAGCATGGCCATGGGAAGTCCGGGCGCCCCCTGCACCGACCTGTGCACCGGAGACTGTGGGTCCAGCAGCAGCTGGTGGTCTGGTGCCATGCCAGGGAATCTGCTCACTGGGAGCTTTCTTTTGTTCTGGTTTCTGGGTGGGGCCTCCCTGCTAATAGCGAGAGGAGGCCTTCCCTGCCGGTGGGTGTGGGACACTGGAGATTCCCCCTGGGCTTAGGTGTAATCGCGGGGGGGGGGGGGGGGGGGGGCGGCTTAGGTAGGGCTGTTGTCACCTGTTTCTACCGTCGCTCTGCTGGTGAGTGCACACTCCCGCCCTTGGTGTGTGGCGATGCCATGGGGGAGTCCGCTGGGAGAGAGCCTCTTGCAGGAACTAGGCTGTCTGGGGGTCGAGGGTCAGGGGTCGGAGAGTTTTCACCTATTTCCACCTCCTCCCGGGGGGAAGTCCGTCCGCCTTCTGATATATAGCAGCATGAGTCTCTTAGGCGTCTTGAGATGCTATCTGGATATCCTTTGTTAATCAGTGAATGCCCAATTAGTTGTAGATTCTATGAGGGAGAGACAAAGAAGACCACTCACTCCGCAATCTTGGTCCCGCCCCCACTATTTCAGTTTTTTAAAAGAATAAAAGTGGATCTGTGTGTAGCTTATTTTCATATAAGCCAGTGAGATTTGGCCCTGCCTTTTCAAGATTTGCTAAATTTAAAGCTGCCTAAAAGCAAAGAGAGGAAACCTGTTAAATTCAGGAAAGCTGTTTCTTTCAAAGATGCTTGACACTAGTTCAGCTTAATTTTTCACTCTGCATAATTACATACTCAAATTAAACTTAATTGCGGTAGAGATAGCCTTAAATCTTTGCTCCTTCTATGTCAGCTCAGATGTAGGCAGAGCAAATGCTAACAGAGTAAGCAAAAACTTAAGGATGCGTCCAGAGTAAACTGGTTATTATTCTAGTATCTTCTCTGAGACTCTCTGATTACAGCTGGGTATTTAGAAAAATGGAGAATCTACCCTCAGATTGCAAGAAGCAATGTTTCTTATTGAAAGAGAAATTTAACATAAGATAAAACATCTTTTTTGTGAAATATTTCTGATACTTTTACATTTGTATCCCATAGAGTCACATCTTAAATGAGATTCAGGTCTAAAGTCAGTACAGAAGGGAAAAAAAATTCGTAAGGAAAATTAACTGTAAGACCTTGCCGTAAATTGAATTGTAATCGCCCCTTAAAAAAAAAAGTGTTGAAGCCCTAATCCCTGGTACCTGTGAATGTGATCTTATTTAGAAATGGGGTCTTTGCAGATGTAATCAAATTAAGATGAGGTCATTAGGGAAGGCCTAGTCCAACATGACTTGTGTGCTCATAAGTAGAGGAGAAAAGACACAGATAGACACACAAACACAGAGAGAACATCATGTGACAATGGAAGCAGAGACTGGAGATTGGAATGATGCATCTACAAGCAAATGACTGTCAAAGATCACTAGGAACACCAGAAACTAAGAGAAAGGAATGGAACTGATTCCCACCTGGAGCCTTCAGAGAGAGCGTGGCCCTACTGACACCTTGATTTCAGACTTCTAACCTCCACACTGGGGAGAATAAATTTGTGTTGTTTAAAGCTACCTGGTTTGTGGTATTTTGTTAGGGCAGCCCTTGCAAACTAACACAGATCCCTTATAGAAGCACTACATTAGGGGATGAAGTGCTGTCCACCAATTACAAAAGGTCAACATGGCATCTGTCTTCTCTCTCCGGAGTCGGGATAGATCACTGTTTCTTCATTAAGCATTGGATGTAGTAGTCGGCTTGTGCTTAGGAGCCAACGTGAAAAGTAGGTAGATATTTTGAAGTACTAAAATCACTCAGTACAGCGAGCTGTAAACATTCTGAGAGGACTCAGCAAACACAGACCAGCTGGAAAGGGTACTGATTCAGGTCTCTTCTCATGAGTGTTCCTGGTACTAGAGAAAGGACAAGCTGAATTACCAGTCCTCAAAATATTTTCCCTCCCTCTCTCTCTCCTTCTGTCTCTTCCTCATCTAGGCTGTGTATCTGAATTTGCATAGATTACACCCACTATTCTCAAATTTGTACACTCTTTTGTACTTTACACTTCCTTTATTTTAATTGTTGCTGAAGAATGTGATTTATCAAAATTGTTTCAGTTTTATGAGTTTCAAACATATACATTTCTTTGCCCTTTAATAGGCCAAAAAATAATTTTTAAATTAATTTAAAGTATATTATATACAATATATAAATATTATGTACAATGCATAAATTTTTTTGCTCATAAAACTATCACGCTTGGTTTATTGGGTATAGACATGTGGTACATTTGGCCAATAATGCTTACTAATTTAATTTACTCTTAAATCTGCTTAAATTTAGTTATAAATGGAGCTGTGAACTGCTTAACTTTGAAGAACTTGCATCATATTTTTATCTCACTTTAGAAAAGGCAAAACTTGGAACAAAAATTACACTGTACATTAAAAAATAGTAAAAACAAGTGTTGTTGAACTAAATGCCTCCATCATATCAAGTATTTATGGAAATTGCTCATTTTATAAAAGAAAGTAAGCATCCAGCAAATATTTTTTTTAAAACCGTTCTTTAACTGCTACAGGAGTAAATGAATGGCTATTGGCAGTCTCCGCTCCAGTATCAATCTTTGGAAATCTAGTTCATAGACAGAAAACCAGCAAACTCTAGAGACAAAATTAACGTATAGAATCCTATACGCAAGGAAATCACTTGATCCTTCATTTCCTTATGAACTAGTCCAGACTCCACAGAAGCAAAAATGCATGTCCTTTAACATATGGGCCAGAGCCACGGCTTGTCCTCTGTGTACCATCTATAATGTTCCGACATTGCTTTTACATAAAAACTTCATATGCATGCTTTATAAATAAATGGTATTTAAAATGGAGGCAATAAAGGAACATCTCGTTTAAATATTTTATTCGTCTTTCTAAACACGAGTTTAAAATATAAACTCTCCTAACTTTTAAGCAAAAGAAGTGGAATTGTTATTTTGTTTAATCACTTCATTTCCTCATTCTTAAGCAGTGTTCAGATTGAGCTTTGCTGCCATCATGCTCGCACTGTCACAGAAACACCTGAATGATGATTTTACTTTCCTTTCCTGCACGCCCTTTTTTCTTGCCCTGACAAAATATATAGAAAAGGCTAAAGAAAAACATGTGATTTTACTATTCAGTTACATCTTCCACATTTTTACTTGCAAATTAAGTCAGCCAAAGTCAACTTTTCAACAAGGTGGAATTTAATTTACCACCTTATTTATTTTGTTCTAAAGACTCTTCTGATGCAGCTAACAATTAACAGATTAATTTCAGATGTCCCCTCTTTCCTAGTCTCTGAATTCCACTTAATTTAATTGTTTAATAATCTGTCCACTCATGCATGGGAAGGTAATATTCAACTGTATTAGGAGAATCAGTATGTATTCTTTATAGTGGAGCTTATTTACAGAGGAAAGCTGTTCAAATTTCTAAACATTAAATGCCTTTATTTTACCATCTGACCATACTTGTTTCCATATAAATATTACCTATATTTTATTGCATTTTCTCACATGACTCCTAGATGCATATATCCAAAGGGATTTATCAGGGAGTGGTTATGTAAGGTACATATATAACCATTTCATCCCTTCGAGTTTTTATGAATTTCTGCAGAAATTAATTTTTAATGGACTATTGCTGGGTGAAGTAGGATCTCCTTTTCCTAGCACTCCTGGAAATCCATAAAATATAGAACAAGTGCTCCTCCTGCGCCATTAGACTGAGAAGTTTAATTAACAGAAAATACTACATAACATATATATCCAGCATTAAGTGTCCAGGTCTTTATTACCTCTCTTCTGGAAGGCTATAAAGCCTCCTAATGTTCCTTCCACCTCTGGTGACTCTTTCCTCCATGCCCTGACACAGCAATCACATTCATCTTTTTAAAGCATAACCCCTTCAATGCCTCCCCATTGTTGAGGAGATTAAATAAAATTCTAACTAAGTGTTTAGATGCTGAGAAATCATGTGAAAAATTTACTCCACAAAACCCATTCCTCTTGCCACCTGGAAGTTTTTCTTCTGTTTTTTGCTCTTCAGTTTTTATCCTTTTTTGCTGGAAGTGAGGGATAGGGTGGGGCGTTTGCCCTTCTGTTGTAGAACTCCACTAAAGAAGCCAACTTTGTTTCTCTCCAAGGCCCAAGGTGGATGCATCTTCATCAGAAAAAGTTCTTTACTCTTTACTTCACACACCAAGGTCACTGAGCCCTGGAGAGAAGAAAACCCTGCCTACCTCCTGCCACCTGTCTTAAGGATGCAAGTTGTAATCAGTTACAGTGGCTGCTGTCTCCAAGTGTCTCTGGGTCAGGCCACCATGCGGACTCTCAGTCACTCATTTCTGCCCTTCACCATTAAACCCATGCACACACATCAATTCTACAAAAATTCCAGGGTGGAAATGCTCCTGGAGGTGACCACATGTCTCTACTTTTTCAGTTATGACCTTATGTTATCCAGAGAGGGGTTTCCATCCCCCATTGCTAACTTTTGTACTTGCAGAGGCTCTTTTGTTCATCCAGTTCTCCAGCCCCCCTCTTTTCTTTATGAATCCTTGCACATATGTGTGTGAAGAGAGAGATATAGACAGGTAATGAACATACAAAAAAGACATACAGCAGCAGGCAAGAAGTCTTGTCTTAACACCAGAATTTAATTCATTAGCAGATTGGCGCAAAAATATAAAGTAGGCAAAGATTGTCTTCTTTGCATCCTTCTTTCCTGACTTCTTTGTACACCAGGGATCCTTGGGAGAGTTCAGAGCCACTGCTTCCTCCTGGGACTCACAGTGAGGCATCTCATGTAGGCCTGTTTCTTAATAGCATTTCATGTCATCCTTCACCTTAGTTCAACTGAGCAACTCTTTCCAGAGATTCCATCTTGAAAGGCATGTGCAAGGGTCTCTAAAAGGAGAAGAATAAGCCCAGCAGTTCTGTGAGGGAGATCTGTCTCATAGAAGGGCATTTTGAGTGGCGGCATGCCTGACAAAAGTTTGATTAGTAAACACTCAACACAACCTCATGTCAACACAGCACATGTGGGCTTGGCACAGAAGATACAAATGATCAAAGAACAAAACAGGCGGTCTGCTCTTTATCTAAGGGAAACAAAAAGATAGGAGAGACTAAATCAATAATTTCGTGGCTCTCCTGAAGACTCAAATAATAGTTTAAGTACTACTCAAGCAGGAGCCTAAAGTAAACTCTACTGAAAAGGTTTAGTGTCCTAGTCTTGGATTTAAGTCCCAACTTTATTACTCTTAGGCTAGATAGTTTTCACCAAATTGGTTAACTCACTGAGATTTCACTTCCACTTTTATAAAAAAGGTATACCTTATTTATAAATTTGTTTAGGCTGGATTAAAGAAAGTGTTTATGACATTGGTTTTCAAACTCGGTTCTGCTGAACTCTTGGGTCCAGCGGGAGTGTGTTAGGGATCCTACAAAAATCAGATTTGCATTGCTTTTTATAGCATATTTCATATTACAGCAATAATAAAAGCAACAATAGTGATGGTGATGGTAATTATAAGTCACACACAAGTAAAATGCTGACATTAGAACCTAAGCTATGTGAACAATGAGATACTACCTTCTCAATTAATACAACAGACAACTATACAAGCTGGGCAGAAATATAGAGATGGTGTCAAAATGACATAATGTTTTATTTCTTACCATTCTCATAAAACAGGGCTTGGGTTGGGTTTGGTTCCAATCTCTTTGCATCTTCCCTTTTCTCTCTTCACCCATTCCCCAATGGGCCGTTTATCAGTGATGAACAATCTGCTACATATCTCCGAGAGTTCCTCCTTCCCTTCACACTGAAATAATGCACTTCGTTCTCTGGTTACTGTTATGTACTTTCATTAAGGAACTTTCTAACACTACAGTCTTACAGCTCCTTCATTTTCTCAGTTCTCCATCCTTTATTTTTCCTTCAAGTCAGCTGCCCAGTCTTAGCTTCGTCCTTTGAATCTTATCATTTCTTAGCAATGTTCCACTGCCAAAATATTTAATTTTGAAACAATAGTCATCAACCACACTTCTATCATTTATGCTGAATCCTCTCTTTAAAGCTCCTCGGTATATTTTCCATCACCTCTGTACTTTAATCCCCTTAAAATTTTATATTCCCATTTTTACCTTATTTGTGTCTTCACTTGGCCATTTTCCTATTTTTAACAATTTCGATAATGTTCTATGATACTTCTTTCAGTTTATCCCCTCACCACATATTTCTTCTTGATGATTATTTTGCCAATCTCAAGCTCTGAACCTCCCCATTTTCTTTCTTCATTTCCACTCTTGGTCCAGCCAAGTACACCGGAAGAAAATGACAAAATTAACTATTTCTGTTAAAGATCGTGATCTAGAACAGGGGATACCGATTCAAGTGTCTGTGTGGCTGAGAAGGTAATGTGAGCAAATAAAGCATTTTACTAACACAAGCATCTTTACTTATGAAAAGAAAAGTATAGGCCTCATGATAAGTAACAATGGGCTATCTGCCTAAGTGTGAGAAGTTTCGTACTTTACCGTGAAAGAGAAAACTATTTACTTCCTTCATTTCTATCTTTTCTACCTCAAAAAGTCTATATATCATCCTTCATCCTGGAAGTGTGAGAAAGAACACTCCTACTACTCTCCAATTCTATCAGTTTCACTGCTACCCCAATTCTAATTTTAGAGTATTTTACATCAATTATACCTTCGCACTATTTTATAATCATTTGTTCTTATCTGATGTAGCCTCTCTCTGCTTACAAATTTGTTCCTAAAAGATTCATCTTTATCTGACAACTCATCCCTTTTGTTGACTTTGCACTGAAAAATGATGAAGGAATAGTTTCCATTTGTGTGTTAAAAATACCATGTCTGGTACTGAATACACTATCTGGTTAAGTTTATGGTAGTCAATTAATATTTGCCATGATCTATCTGCCTTTTGTATTCTTTGGAAATCCTTTGCCAAGTTACACAGAAGTATTCAATGGGGATATGATGGGAATCATCAGCCTGAATCCTTTGGTATTGGAGGATAGCACCGATCTCCACATTTCCACCCACGACTGAAGTACTGATTCTGATTTACTATCTGGACTAGAACCATGGGCAGTTTCAGAATTTTCCACTTTGCTCTTTCTAACATAATGGCTCTTATTCCACAGATCAAGAAATCAGTTTGAGTGTTTTGCCAACTGCTAAATATATCCATCTTCATAATGCATTTTAAAGTCTGGAGGAAATTACCACAGAGTGGGGCTGTGTGATCATTGAAATCACTATGAAATGTATTTGTCTTAAAGCCTTCATATTTTCTGGATTTCATTAGACCCAGGGGTTATGATGGAGTTTTGAATCTCTGGTTTCAGTGTCAACTGAGATCCTGTATTCAAGAGTACTTGAAAAATCTAGATATTCCCCTTTCTTCAGTGTACAATTACTCTGGTAAATGGCCACAAAGTCCCTTTGATAAATGATTAAGTATGTATTTTTGTACACACTAACATGGTACAACAGAGCTCCCCCTCCAGGGGACCTAGACTCTTCAATTGATGATCTCTAAGTCTGAAAACTGGTATAGATTGGGAAATTAGGCAAAGGAACATGAGTTTGTATTGATAGACTGACATCAGCTTCTAACTCAACAGATCTAGATTCTTTTTTTCTGGTTATACAAATCAAGCAGTATCCTGATTGGCTCTCCATCTGTCCCACACCTAGGAACACCACTGTCTATTGACCTTTGCATAGATACCTGTAAGTCAAGTTAGCCTGGTTTCCACTCAGGACTAGAGCTTCTTATGGCAACCACATCCATCTTGCCTCTGATGGTTGAGTGCTGCCACCTGTTCCACTGTTTTGGATTCCTAGGAGCCTTCTGCCATTTTGGAATGACAGTAGGGATTGCAAGCCTATAACAGCACTTTCAAAGTTAACTCTGGCCAGAAGAGGACAACCACTACTATTATTTTCATAATGATGGTTCCCCTTCACTAGTTCATTCTTTATTAACTCAATGAAGGGGAGTTGGGCCCTTCTAGGAAAGAATTAATGATAGGTTCTTTGGTCTCACACAGTAATCGATTCTAACATGACCACCTGTTAGTCTTTTGAACCCTTCTTCAGTCCCTGGCCAAAGTAGTTCTGGTAACTCCAACACTCTGTAGGCCATAATTCCATCCAAGCTTTAAGAATCCATCCTAGCCCTATATTAGGACCAGTTTCAGGTATACTTATCAGCATATTAAATCCTGCTTTGTGAGAGAACACCATGAATAAAGTATGTCCTATCTATCCTTATATCTCACCGACCTAGAGATATTACCACTTTATACTAGTGTCCCCCTGGTTTCTGCAGATATGTTTTAGCCAGAAAATACTTCTTCCTAGAGTATGATATTTCCTCCCACATGAGAGGTTGCATTTTCCCATTTGGGCTACATTGAGAGCAGAGGCAATGAAGGTAGGTGGGAGTGATCTTGAGAAAAACAAGCACTGTCCTGAGAGGCGTCCATCCCAGATGAGGTCTTTTATTATCTTGGGGCAAAGGAAGACTGATCTCTCCTAGTGAGCAGGGAGGGGAGATCTGCATCTTCAACCCTGGAAAGTTCATCAGCATCTGAAAGTTCAATGTTCTCAGGGGCAGCAATTCATATACCCCCATTGCAGGTCATAGGGGCCTACTTCTTCCTTACTAGGGACACTGACGTAAGCACAGAGGACTTGTCAAAGGTGAGACTTCAGTCTTCTTTGCAAGTTCTGCCACCCTTATGATTAAATCCCAGTTCTTATTTTCAGTACAGTCTGCAATCCAGCTGTAAAAGATGTGGATAACTTTAAACATTGCCAAGAGACTTTCACAGCATGACCTGAGTGGATATTTGGCTGAACTAAATTTGTCATTGTTCTTCAAGACACTAGGGCAGTTAACAAAAGCCAGGCACCTACGCAATTCTTGTAATTATCTTTGCTCCCATAGATTTCAAGGGTTAAAGATTTGGCTTAAGGCAGTTCTTCTCCTTCAGATGAATGGATAAAGAAAATGTGGTGTATGTATATATATAATATATATATATACTATTATATATATATATATTATATATATACTATTATATATTATATATATTTATATATTTATATATAAATTTATATTTTATTATTATATTATTTTATATAATAATTTTATATAATAGTAATATTATTATTACTTTAAATTTATATATTTATAAATTTTTATATATTTATATATTATATATTATAATTATATATATAATATACAGTGGAATATTATTCAGCCATAAAAAAGAAGGAAATTCCACTATTTGCAACTACCTGGATGAACCTGGAGGACATTATGCTAAGTGAAATAAGCCAGACACAGACAGACAGATACTATATGATCTCACTTATATGTGGGATCTAAAGAACTCAAATTCACAGAACCAGAGAGTAGAACTATGTTTGTCAGGGGCTCAGGAATGAGGGAAATGGGGAGATGTTGATCAAAAGGTACGCACTTTCAGTTATAAGATGAATTCAGTTTGGGGGATATAATGTATAGCGTGGTGACTATAGTTAATAATACTGTATTGTATCCTTGAAATTTGCTCAGAGAGTAAATCGTAAGTGTTCTCACCACACATAAAACAAATTGTAATGATGTGAGTGATGGATGTGTCAATTAACTTGACTGTGGCGATCATTTCAGAATGTATACATGTATCAAATTATCACATTGTACACACTAAGTATACACAATTTTTGTTTGTCAGTTATACCTCAATAAAGAGAAAACAAAATTTAAAAACAGTGACTTTATGTTTCCTCTTATCCCTTTCTCCTATAACTTCACTTTTTCATCCAACCTGGTAGATGTATTTTTCATGTATAACTTCTCCCAACCTTATTATGTCTCTAACCTCTCTTCCTTGTTATTCTCAAACGTCAACTGTCTCCTATTAATCTATATTTCAACGCTTTGGCCTCCAGTCCTTCCTTTTCACCTCTCCAGGGAGAAATGCCAAAAGCAACATAAGCACAACATGTCCGAAATATGTCTATCTCAGATCTGCTTACTTGCCCAATTTGTTATTTCTCTTTGAGGTACCATCACTCAATCCTCAGACTGAAAGTCTCAGTATTGACATCTACCACTCACCTGCCCCCTTCCCCATACCCAATGTTTCCATTTACTTTCTGTTCTAAACTCTATTTTCTTTTTAAATCTTCCCTCAACTCTCATTTCCCACTATGTCTATTCTTGTTCATATCCTCACTTCCTCCAATTAGGAAGACTGCAAAAGCTTTCTAACATGTTTCTCTTTCCAATTTATCTTACACAGGGCTGGCACATAATTTTCCTCTCAAGTACATCTCTGTTTCAGATACATTCTTCTAAAATGCTTTTGATGACTAACCAATAGTAATAGCTAACATTTACATAATACTTCCTATACACATACATAATACTTCCAGGTACTGCCCTATAGTCTTTGCATTAATTAACTTATTTGATCTTCATAATAATTGTGATTCCCATTTTATACATGAGGAAATGAGGCACAGAAAGTGTGAGTAAATTAACTAAAATTATTTACCTAGGCACAACCAATCAGAGTTCAAACATATAGCCTGGTGTAAAAGGCTGTGCTCTTAACCACTACACTAAAATGACTCACAGAGACAACATAGAACCAATGACTACAAAATAAAACTGCAAACATTCAAGATCCTATATAACTTCGTCCCCAAATGCTTTCCAGAACCAACTCTCATTTTGAGTCATTCAGGATTTACTGTCCTAAATTTTTTAAAAAGTACTATTTCATTTACTCCTCCCAATGATCCCAGAAAGTTCTTACATTGTTGCCCTCATTTTTCTCACTTGGAGAAACTGAGGCTTAGAGAGGAGATATTGTTTGTATAAAGTCTCATGGGCAGCAGATCACAGAGCTAAGAACTGAAATCATGACTACATGCCTCCCAAGTCTACATTTGGGCAACTTTACCATATTGCATTCATTCACTCTTCAGTTTACAGAAATGGTGAATTATTTGCCATTCATACTTGTCCATCAATGTCTGGCCTTCATGCCATTACTTATATTGTTTCCTTCAAAGCAAATGCATTTCCTCCTTACATACTTCTGCAGGTCCAAACCCTGCTTATTCTTCAAAGCTTATGTGCTGTATCTCCTCCTTCATGAGATCTTTCTTGATTGTTATCTTAGTTGGAGATAGTCTCTCCGTCATCTGGACCTGAAAAACTCTGTCCCTCTCTTATGCCAATATCACTGTTTAACCAGCATTTGTATTACATGTCATCATTTCCTCACTTCTATATGTGCCTTGAGAAAAAGAGGTCTATCTAGACTACTTTTGTAGCCTCCATAGCACCTAGCATGTCTGCATTATTTTTGAAGAAATAATTCATTTATTTTTATAGGAATTACTCAAGAAAAAATTATTTTCATTACCCTTCAAAGTAAACATGCCTGCACTCAGAAATAAAATAATATTTGAAATAAAAATAAATATAACTCAGGCCAGATAGTTTGTATCAATTAAACCCTTAATTGCCTAAACAAAACTTATCACCAAATATCAGCCATTAGGTAAGAAACCTAAAAAGGTGTATTTTATTTTAGAGCTATTGAATAAGGATGCTCTACTCATTAGCCAAATACTTGTTGATTCTCCACTGTGTGCTAGACGCCACGCAGGATGCTGTGGATGCAACGTTGAACATCACAAAGACCTCATCCTGACCTTAGGACCAGTTTATTGGAAAAGACAAACATTAATAAAAAGACCACACAGGAACAGAAAACACTGCAATTACAGTAAGTCCCACAAATAAAATTTTAAATAGGGAGGCCTGATGAGAGAGTAGAATATGAGACACTTTCATTGATTTCTGAAGCATTTGTTGAAGTCAACTAGAAGACAAGGGGAAAGAAGAGTATTCTGTAAAGAGAAAATGAGAAGGGTCAGCGGGATGACTAGTGCAAAGGATACTAAAAGGTGTGCTCTTTTAATACATTCAATTAGACTCTTCGATGATGCAATGGCTAGGATTTAAGAATTAAGGCTGCTTACTTGGGTGTAGAAATGTAAATGGGGTAGAATGAAATTGAGTCATAGCAAATTAAGCTACGCAGAGTGATTAGATTACATAACCCTCAGCTTAGTATTAATGTTCATTATAATGAAACAATATTTTATGTTTATTATTTTATCACTTGAAACTACTCAAGTGTTCTTCTGGGGGAATTAATTGAAGTCTGTTCATTGGACCCTTCAAGGTGATAGCTGTCAAAGAATCTTAAATATTTTCAATATTCAATTGATTTTAATTAGCAATGAGATGCTTTAAATTAAATTGCTTCCCTTAAAACATATTTTCTTGACTGATAACCGCAAATTATTACTATTTTAAGATTACTTTTAACTTTTTCTTAAGTTAAATCATTTTAATGAAAAACCATCATAAATATTTTGTTATCACTGATTTTCATGGCATAGCAGAAATATCTTCCTGAAGTAAAAAATCAAGTTACTAACATTAAGAATTTTGATTTTATATCTATAAATTAGAAATAAAATATTTTTGCAGAAAAAGATGTACTCCGTAGGATTAAACATCTATTAATCTAAAAACATTTTCTAACTGCTCTCATATCTATGGAAGTTTTTGATATGAGAAGAGAAGCTTCAAGACACTTAGAGAAGCGTCTTAGCCTGTCCTTTCCACTAGCAATATAATGCCAGCCACAAACACGAGCTACATTTGAAATTTGAAATATTCTAGTAGCCACGTTAAAAAAGTAAAAAGAAATAGATGAAACTAATTTTAAAATATGTTTTATCTAGTACAATATAAACATCATAAATGAGAGATTCATATTTTATTCCCAAGTCTTTTCATGTGTGTTTTACAGTTACTAACAGCACAATTTAATTCTAAATACTCTGATTTCAAATGCTCAATAGCCACATGTGGATAGTGACTACTGTATTGGACATTGTCAGTCTTAGACCAAACCAAACTCTGGAACAGTTTTCTTAAATGGTCTCCTACTAATTAAAAATCTGAATTTCCCGAATCATTAATCAGGATACCAATCTACTTCTGCTGTTTCACAGTTATATATAGATATAGATAGATAGATAGATAGATATATGATATACTACAGTATCATATACATGGGCAGTGTGATGTGTGTGTGTGTGTCTCCCTCAATCATTAAATAAATATTTACAGAGCACTCTTATGTATTGGGCTCAGGGAAAATAAACAGTGAATAAAATGCACGTGGACACTGCCCTCCAGGGACTTAGAATTTATCTGTGGCTCTGAGTCCCTGTGACTGCAGAAGAATCCACCTCAAAGATCTCAGTAACTGGGATCTTGGAACCTTGACTCAACTATCCTTCATTAACTTCCCACATTTGCCCTTGATTATATGTATATCCAATCACATCAATAGTATAGACCCTTTGCTGATTGCCCAAGTTCAAATTATTGAATTCATCTTTTATTCCTTTTTCATTTTCTCTCCACATTCATAAATATTTTATAATTTAAAACATAGAAACTCATTGAGTTCTGTTTCTTTCCATTCATTGAAGTACTCTGTCTTTATCCACGGTTTTCTTGCTCTCTCCTAAATACCATTAGATAATATTTCTGTCTTCCCTTTTGCCCAAAATAGAAATATATTTTAATGTAAATTATAAAATCACGCATGCTTGTTGTAAAAATGAAATGCATATGTAGAACAGCAAAATATCTCTGCATTTCCTTGAAATTCAGTTTTACTGGGAAAGCTGCTAAAATTCTCAATATGAATTACCGATTATTTGTGTCTCCTTTATGAACCACCAAAATTATGACATTAAATTATAATAAAAAGATAACATACCTTGGTAACTTCTAGTACAATCTCGAGAACTCTACAGTTCAATAATTATTTTACTGATGTCACTTGAAGCATGACTTTTAAAAAAACGGATAAATCATGTTTATAGAGAAACCTGATATAGAAATAGTCCATAATAACAAAGCCTGAAGATTGTTATAAGCTTCACTGATAACATAACGTATTATAAATTTAATTAGATTAAGCAGTGATACGTTTACATTATGCTTAGTTTCATTAATGAAGCAAAAAACTGCTTAATATGCAGATCTTAGTTTAATATCTTTGTTAATATGTCATTAATAGCAAATCAGTAGTTGGAAAGTGCAGCTACGTAGACAAACATATAATATTTCTGAATATAAAAATAAATATTGATTACATAAATCCACTTTCTTTTCACAAAATAACATAGGAAAGGATGAGAAACTGCTTGAATTCAATCTCTGAAAATTTATAAAATGGAGAAAAGCCATTCAATAAGCTATTTGTCACAATGAGTATCATTCCTAACTGAGCATGCCACCACTTTTTATGTGAGTGGCAAAGAAAAATAATAACCAATATAATAAAATTCCACAAATCCATTTCTCGAACTAAAACTAAGAGAACATTTCCTTATTAAAAATATGATTCCCTACGCATGCCACCAAGACATATTGATGGAAAATAGAATGAAATAAGTAAATGTTGTTTGCTGAATGATTATTTCTGATCCTTCAGACTAGCTTCTCCATCATCAGATGAAATTAGTTTAGTCTGGCATGACTTACACTTAATAGTGATCACTGATTTCATTTCTAAGTGCACATAAATCATCCCTTTAATACTATTTGTTAGGATCTTTCCCAAAACTAATATCAAGCACCGCAAATTCAAATGTCTAGAGACCAGCAGGATGACAGAAACAAAGGGCAGGGGAATGTGTGCCTTTTCAGAAGTAACAGCAGCTCTGGCCAACTGTGGAGGTGACATCTCCTCATTTCAGACGTCACCAACGAATTCTATAGTTTTGATTGTTCATTTCTTTGTTTCATTTTAGACATTGGGAAAGCTTAATTGTTTCTATTACCCAGATTCACTTTGTCATGGTACAATCTCTGACATATAGTTTCAACCACGATTCTGTCAATGTCTTGTTTTTAAACTCAGAATACCTCCTCATTACCACCACTCACATCCCTGCTCCACTACACACACACACACACACACACACACACTCCAACGGGCAAGAAAGTATGAAAATAGTCAATGAAAATTACATACAGAAGGCATCTGACATAATGACCCCTGAAGCAACCTGCATTCAGAATTCATTTTGAAGGTGTAAGTTCATGACAGATAGTCATTCAATTAGGAAAAGAAAAATTACTTACATTTAAAGAAGAGAACACAAAATAATTTCTTTAGAAATCTCTATATTTGTGCTCTATTTTCACAAGCTCAAAAATACCAATTAATGGATTTGTTCAAAGAATTGATTCTTCTTCAACAAGCATACAATTATTTCATATTGACTTTATATAATTCACTATGGTAAGTGTTTCTCAGTGGAAAGATGAATCAAATAAATTATATGACTGAGCTCACTACCCAGTCTATTCAATTGTTTAGTGGAGAAAATAATTCTAGTTTATTCAATAATCTCGATGTTGTGCTACAAATAAACAACTATTATTAATTTCATTGCCGTAAACATGCTTCCTCTGAGCAATTTTATGTTTTACCTTACTCTAATTATTTAGAAATCTTTCATTCTTTCACACTGTGAGATAGAAAAACTCTCACTTTCCTCTTGAGCCGTATTTTCTACATCGTTTACTTACCGTCATGAACACAAGAGAGCTTACCTTATCAGGAACTTTTTGCTCATGACCTTACAGATTCTAACTATAAAACAGGAAGACAGAATTGAGTTCATATAGGACAGTTTTGTTGTTTGACCATAAGATATAAAGTAATTTAGACATTTGGGATAGAAACATGAGGCATTCTGCCTGGGATCACCCTGGCTTTCAACTTTTCAGGGCCATGCTCCTCAGCCGTCAGATATCTGAGTTTCATGAGTGGTGACGTAGATCCTGACCTCATATGAAAATGTTCTGACTCTGCTACAGCATCCCTTCTAACAGCATCTCAGCTCCATCCGCTCTCTGCCACCTCTCGCTGCCCCACCACCAACCACCCTTAATAGCACAGACATATTTTTAAGGCTCAGAGTCTTATGCTTAATTTCAATTCTCTAACCAAGATTGTCTTGCAAAAATTGCTACTCCAGCTACACCATCTTCTTAATTTGCTCCTTCTTCTTCTCAACCACCACCTTCAACCTTTTGAAAGTATTTGTAATAACTGTGAAGCTCATGATCTGCACTCTGACATAGTTTTCTGTAGAGATCATAAGATTATTTTTAAGCCATTCATAATGTTTTTCCCAAATTTCTGTTCACTGAAAGCCTGTTGGTGAGGGTGATAGCTAAGGTTAAAGAACTGGAGACACCAATGTTAGCTGATCCGTAAAGACCTTATAATAATAATCTTGACACTGTAGTGCCAATTTTTCTAAACAACTTTGCTAACCAAGCCACTTGTGATAGCCAAGGCCACCTACCGAAGAATACTCATCCAGGGCATCGTCGAAGGGCTTTGATTTAGCTGTAAACGTGCTCAGGAAGAGTTTCTTGAATAAATGAATAGATACTTTTATCCATTAAAAAATGTTTATCCACTTTCTGTCAATGAATGTTTTCACTTGCACTAAATTGTAATAGTGAAACCAAAATCAATTGCCTGTCTTTTTCTTTACTTCATCATTTACTAAATATTGTAATTAAAGCAAATTGGGAAACCAAAGCTTAACATATTTAAGATTATAAACAGGCTAATCTATTTTCAAGGTACTTTTCTTTCTATTGCACATTTGTATTATGCAAAAATATGCACATTCTGTATCACCATTTGTAACATGAAAGCACCCTTGGTAGAAAGACGTTATTTGCAGTAATGTTGGTGAGATTCAATGTGGGTGTGAATGGGGTGATGCTAATTTGGAGAATGCAAACATAACTCACTGCCAGACCGTTAAGATTCCTGTTTAAGTACCAAAAACAATTGGTCTCAATACATGTAGCATCAGAAAAATATATAACCTTCATCTGCTCTATATTCCTTGATTTCCAAAACATACATTACGATTTCATTATTATAATGCTTTCTTCTAATTTAAATATCTAGTTGGCCATAACAGGAGAAAAATATCAATTTGGCTCTATAGTGAACAGTTTGAATATTTTAAAGTTTTTATTTTTCCTAAGAAATGATGTCTAAACTTGACAGACTAGGAACCCTTTAGAAAAATCCAGTAACCTTTTCATATTTCAGTTAGGAATTCTGAGGTATTACATTTCTACGTTGGTAATTTACAGTACTCAGAAGCATGACAATCACAACGTTAGACACAGAGGACAAAGGTGAAATAGAATGTGACTCTTTCTAAGAAACAAATATTAAAACTGGTATTTATGTTTTATGTTGATCTCTCCATTTTGTGATGACAGAGCAATTGCTGCACATACTCTATATTTCGATATTAATATGCTCCATTTAGTGCTTTAGTGTTTACTCCTATGATTGTTCTCTTTTTTTAAGTAAAATTGCTTTTCTCTGTGCATGATAGTCCCACCAAACATTTAAACTTTTTCTGAGGACAGAGAGTTTCACATAATTCATTTATACTCCCTGTAGAACCTAACACATCTCTGGTCAAACAGTAGGTATTTAATAAGTGTTTAATTAATTTGTTAAAAAATTTGAATGATTTATTCATTGATTTACAAAATAAATAGTGCAATTACTATGCATAAAGCACTATACTAAAATCAGGTTTTTTTCTCCTTAAGAATATAAAATAGGGCCGGCCCCGTAGGGTAGTAGTTAAGTTCACACGCTCCACTTCAGCAGCCCGGAGTTCACAGGTTTGGATCCCAGGTGCAGACCTACACATTGCTCATCAAGCCATGCTATGGCGGCGTCCCACTTACAAAATAGAGGAAGATTGGCACATATGTCAGTTCAGGGACAATCTTCCTCAAGCAAAAAGAGGAAGACTGACAACAGATGTTGGCTCAGGGCCAATCTTCCTCACCTCCCCCCACCAAAAAAAGAATATAAAGTATTATTTTACAATTAGCTTCACGATATTCTTTTGAATTCAGAAATTCCTAGATGGAAGAGATTTTCAGCTGATTACTTATAAGGTAAATTCTTTTGAACACTGATTTTTTACCTCATAGATATGCTTTTGAGGGTATAATGTTTTTAAAATACGCATGCTCTATTTTTAAGACATTCATAGCTTAATGGAGATTTACTTTAAGCTATTGTTACCCAGTTATTTGCAATAATCAATCAATGTTTAAGGATAAAAATGTATTTTCCAAAATGAGTTTTAAAAGACGTGAATTTAATTGACTGACTTTCACAATGACATTGTTTTTTTGCATCTAAAAGTCCAGTAGTCTTCTTAGGTTCAAAAATGTGTACTTTTTTTCCCAGATAAATTATTTAATTTTCCAAATATTTTCCCAGTATCTGATATGAGACACTATCATCCACTTATATAATACCTTGTACATTTACTGTGACAGACATCGAGGTGCTGGAATGTTAACAAGTTGTGTCTCACCAGCTGCAGCTTCCTGCAGTAGAGAAAACTATTCTGAACTCTTAGTGTATCCCCAACTTTGGCTACAAATTAATTACTAACTGCTTTCTTATTAGGTAGTTGTTTCAAAGAATACAATTATTTATAATGTGTATATACAAGTGTATGTGTTTGTGTATGTTCACAGATGCCCCTGATTCAGCTTTTCAAGTTTTTCCCACTTTCGGTCAACTGCCATATATGAAGTGGAGCCAGTTTTCCTGACAGGCTTATCACAGATGCATTTGGGGTTTGAGTCGACGCGTGGTCCCACTTCAGGAGGCTAATGTTATAGTCAAGATGAAATTGACTACAAAACTTATTACTCAGAAATGGCTGTTGCCAGGAATTAGATGTCAAAGTATGGGTGTGTTTTCTAAAGCAAGCATCTGGAAG
The DNA here is from genome assembly GCF_037783145.1 of Equus przewalskii. Classification (NCBI taxonomy): domain Eukaryota; kingdom Metazoa; phylum Chordata; class Mammalia; order Perissodactyla; family Equidae; genus Equus; species Equus przewalskii. The sequence continues at coordinate 22,167,817 of NC_091847.1, read as the reverse complement.
TCTCACGGTCTTTGAAGGAATGGTGGTAAAGTAAAGAGAGTCTGTGAGAATAGATGAAAAAACAGATTCAGGAAATGAAACATAGATGCAAACTGATCAGATGATTACATAAAGGATTCTATGTAATAAACTCTAGTAGCCACTTGGACAACTAGTTCCCTAAAAGGTAGAACAGCACATTACAATATTTCCTCTTGTCTCCTTTCTCTTTAGCTTCTCCAAAATTAGTCCTAGCCATCTAGCTTTATCAGAAATAGTTTAGAAAATTACTCTCCATTGTCTCCAAATTTCTTCTAAAGTTGAATTCAAATGTTAGCTTATTTAAAAAAATGATCATACAATATAACAATGTTTTTCTATTAACAAATTATATTATTGAATTAGGCAAGTTGGGGACTATCTATAACATCAGTTTATTCATCCAAAAAGTTTATGTGAGATTTGAGAATTAGACAAGATTCAAACTTGGACATTCACTATTAAGAACATATCACTTCCATTTCTAACTCTGGGTACAAGCAATATAGAGCCAGTCAGTATTCTAGTTTCTGGATAAAAATTATGAAATATATTTGTGAAATCTTCAAATCAATCACACTGCATGCTATACCTCAAGCATCATTTATTTGCTTATTCCTTCATTCGTTAACTATTAATTGCCCAGTCAGTACATGTGTTTAGAGCCAGTTGGGGACTGTAGGGTTGGATGGTTCATCCATAGTCTACTGAGGGACCCGGTGCGGTCCAGTGCCACTCTCAGCATGAGCCAACACATCTTTTTCTTGGGAATTTGAACAGAAAAATTTGGAGAAGAATCTGTAAGTAGCAAATATTGAATTTTAACCCGAATTATATATGCATATTAAATGCAGAGAAGAATATATATTTTGATTCGCAATTAAATATAACTTCCATTTTTGAGCACTGTGGTCAAAGTCTGTGCATTCACAGTCTAAGTTCACAGTTTCTTCTGAACCACTCTTGGTCACATGTGTTAATAGACAGTGACATGGTGACACTGATCGTTTTAGTGCCAGCTCATGGTTTTTTCTTTTTATCATTCTTAAGATGATAGTATACATTTAAAGATTTTACTGTTTCCTTAAATATAACTTCATTTTTTCCATGAAACTCAAAAAGCATCTCTTGAAAATGACTTAGAACTTCTAATAGATGTGTGTCTGGTGACCAATTGTCAGAATTTCATGACACACAGATTGGTTGTTTTATCTTGGTTTATTCTTGAGATTTGAAGTTTCTACCTATATTTTTATTGTTTGGCTTGAATCAAATACCTTCCTTAAAAACAATAACTCTTTGTCTTTTAACATTGTATTAATGAATAATATTTTTCAAGGCATCCTAAGAAACAACTAGTGATTCAAATTCAAGTTTAAGTATAAACACTGTGCATCAAAGCAAATAATAGAATTTAGATGGCAATAAATGCACAGCTTTCCTCTGTTTGGCCAAGACCACATATGCATAGGTGGCCAGAAACTTGTCTTCTCTTTTTTGGTCATTTTGGATTTCCAGCAGATTTGAATTGCATGAGATTCTTTTAAGATCTCACTCTGTATGAATATCTTCACCTTACTTACTTAACTTGAGTGCTCTTGGCATCCAAAAGATTTTAACAAACTTTGGAAATAAAATCAAGTCCTTCTTACAATTTTCAATACCATGGTAAAAGAAAGAATAAAATAATTGTAACAATGATATAATCCTGTGCTTGCCAGTATGTTAGCCACTAGTTATATGTGACTATTTAAAATTAAATAAAATTAAAAATTACTTTTCTTAGTTACATCATCACACTTCAAATGTTAAACAACCACATGGCTAGTTGCTAGTATTTTGAGCAGGGCATATTATGGAACATTTGCTTCATCACAGAAAGTTCTCTTGCTCAGTTCTGACCTAGACAAGCTCACCCATTTTGATTAGGGAAACAAAGACGCAGCTTAAATGATTTGCCCAAGTTGTTCAGCTGGACTGACAGAGAGCCAGACATAAATTTCACGTCTTCTGAAGCCTGGATCAATAGTATTTCTGCTGTACACTGAACCAAGCATTCTCAAAAGCAGCTCACACACATACATTCTCACACACACACACACATACATTCACACACACACACACACACACACACACATACACACCTAAGGCATCAAGTCTCCCTTTTCTGGTTTGCACACAGTATGAAGTTCACATCCTATATGCAAATGACAGATGGTAGATTAGAGAAGTGTTTCAGACTGTGTTCATGATAGTTAATCAGGAATAGCAATAAAACCATTGAGGAGCAACTTTTCTTCTAGAACACTCTGGTGGAATGAGGCACTATTGATCAGCAATAGCCTTAGAGAGCAGAGGAAAACAAAGAATGCTCATGATTGAAGTTGTTAATAAGTATCAGCTTTTGATACTCTGGTTTTTCCAGAAGATCATTTTGTTATAAATTCACATAAAAAGATCCTGCCCTACTTAATATGTTTTGTAAAGACTCTAAATTTCTAATTAATTTCAAACATACAGAAAGTTTGCAGGAATAGTACAAAGAACTCTTGTGCACCTTTCAGCCATATCAGTTTCTTTTTCTTCCTCTCTCTCCCTCTATACCTCTTCTCTCTCACTCCCCCTTTTCACTCTCTCTCCCTTTGTCCCTTCCTCCAACTCCATACATTTTTCCCTTTGAAAATCGTCTCTTTAACTCTAAATATTTTGGTTTGTGACATTATCTTATATAATCGCAGTAGAACTATCAAAATCAGTAAAAAATAACCTTGAAACTAATAATTTTTACTATATTCTAGCACTTACTTTTACACGATAGACTCCATAAACTCCCCATGTGAGCAAAGAAAGACATTCTTTTAAAGTCTTAATGCTACTTTTCTCATATAGGTCTTGTTTACATAAAGTATTTGCTGAAATCTTCCAGGGCCTCATTATTATAATTCGCCTCATTTCAGGAGTAATCTTCAGGCTAAACAAATGTTTAGTCATGCTATCCATTAGCATATTCAAAAATCTTCTCCAAGGTCAATCACATATATATCAGCCTTCTAACTCCATCAAAACAAGACGATGGAAGGGCTGGCCCAGTGCAATAATGATTAAGTTCATGCCCTCCACTTTGGCAGCCTGGGGTTTGCAGGTTCAGATCCCAGGTGCAGACTGAGCACCACTCATCAAGCCATGCTGTGGCAGCATCCCTCATAAAATAGAGGAAGATTGGCACAGATGTTAGATCAGTGCCAATCTTCCTCACCAAAAAACAAACAAATAAAAAAAATGGACATTTAGAAATTAACTGATTCCATCTTCTAATTAAGAGAGTTGTCAGTTCCCCAGTCTCCTTTTCTTCTTAGTCTTTTCTTTTTTGTTTGTGTGGTTTAAAATCTTGTTGGATTGATGTTAAGAAAGTGGAAAACTAAAGATTAAAACAGGATATGTAAAAGCAGAACGTCCTGCCACTTGGGAATCATCATGCAGTGCATCTCCACTTCTTCAATATATTTTTTATTTTTTTAACTGGACTTTGGTTTTATTTTTCTAACATGCATAGTAAGCAGAACATTTAGATTGATTTAGGCTCTCATAGTCTGGTTTCATAGAAGTCAGCCAACCCTTATACAAAGCACAGAGGCTCCCGTTTCGGAAGTTGTGCTTATACTTCCTGTCGACATGTTAGTGCAGACACTCTTCCGCCAAGTATCTGTTCAGGGAAAACGACAAGTTCCCTCAGTCCCACGTGCTTAACTGTATTTAGACTGAATAGTGTGTCTGTGCCCATAGTTTAGAAATTACTGTTAATTACAACTCTTATAAATTCATTGCAGGAAAAGAAAATTAAACATATGTCCTAAATAATGGCCCCAAATTTAAAAGCATTAAGTCGGCAGTCTTTTACTTAGGAAAAAAATGCCTATGCTCTCACTTCCTGTGCCTCTTGCCTTTTGGAACTACTGGACTCATCTGCATTTGAAGTGCATGATCTTGGCATTGCCAAAGTCTAGGCGAGCATCTCGGGCGTCTGGCACTCTGCGATCTGTGAAGGACGCTGGGGAGAGGAGTTAGGTCCCTCTAACCTGGCAAAGGAGGGCTTCCCCTGGTGGAGAACAGCTACGAAGTCCCACAGTGCTCTGTTTCTTAGCCTCTCCTCCTCAATGTTTCCTTTTTTTAATTGCAGCAACACACTCGCGGAAAAACACGCACACATATTTTAAGGAGACACATAAATATAGCTTTTTTCCCCTTAACTTTTTGCAAAATTCCTCCCCAGACTTCAAACCCTGCTTCTTCTTCCCTGCTGTGGACGTGTCACATGTTGTGCTGTCCTGTGGGGCCCTGTGAAACCTTTCTAGTGGAAATTGGCTGGAGGGGAATAAAACAAACAAGATGCCCAGTTCTGAGATTTTGGGGGAAAATCTCATTCCCAACTCCAAACACTACTACACTGAAAGAAAAAAACAGAGAAATTCATACTGAAAACAAATTTACAGAAATATTGGTCCGAGTCATCTTGCTGCTTCTCCCAAATTGCCTTTCTCGCCATTTATTCTGGTCCCATCGCACAGCTCATTTTCAACAATTTCAGAGCTTTTTCCTTTGCAGCAACTGCTTTGTTAAAGTTGCTATGATTTGCCCATGAGAGGTGATTCCAAGGCAAGGTGTATATTTGTGTGTATGGCAGTGGTGGCACTACTACCGGTCAAACTTTCTCTGAATTCCCCAAGGTCCATCTGGATTGCCAATGATGAACAGAACGCACGGTGGTATCTTGCACACTGGTAAAGCTTGAAGGGACTTAAGAATTCATCTAACCTAATTCCTCCAATAAGATTTTAGGCACTTTCGGGGGCATGGTACCTTGTTTCTCACTTTAATCTTGGCACCTAGCATAGAGCCCAAATCATAGCAGGTACTTAAAAAGCACTGGCGTTTGATATAACCGACACCTTTATTGCTTTTATAAAAAAGCAAATTGAGATCCAGAGAAGTGGAGTCATTTTTCCGTTGTCACACAGCCTGTTAATGAAAGAGCAAGGAATTGGGAGGAAGTGGGTCAGGACTGCATCAGTTCCAAGTACAACATCATCTTAAACACAAGCAACTCCCATAATCACCCGCTTGTATCACAATAGTTATTGCTAAGTGTCATTGCTCAGAGAGTAGGCAGTTTTCCACTTCAAAAATGTAGAGAGATGTGGTGGAAATAGCACTGGATTTGAAGTCAAAATGCTGCTTTGTAGATTTGCCCCGTAATAGTTACGTTAGCCTCAGTTATCAATTTACAAACAATTCTGGCAATAATTCGGAACAGTCTGAAAACTTTTTTTCCTATGTGCTCTTAGATGTCTTTGAGTATTTGAGTACCAGAGTGCTCAAAAGTACTTTACAACAAGAGAATTAATCATTTTTCATTACATAAGTTGTCCCTCTACTAAAAAGAGAATTATTATTATAATATTATATAATGTTATATATTTTATATAACATATACTTTATTATATATAATGTAAAGTAATAAATTTTTAATTTATTTTTACTGAGTCTGAGTCAAAAAAGACCTGTTACACTTACAAAGACAAGGAAATCTGCTAAAAGTTCGAAATACTGGTTAGTATATGCATATTTATTGGCTCGAAGGCAATGGCAAACAGGAATAACACTAAATAGGAAGCTCCTCATGATTTCTTTTTTCTTCTCTTCCTCCATATGATGCCCTAGGCGGCCTGATGCACCAGGCTTCATTACCCCACCCAGGCCCAGCCCTCATGAGCCAGGAGAATATTATATGCTCCGTTCTGAGAGCTAGTGCTCCTGGGGTGAGACAAATTAACACAGCATGGGGAGCCATTTAACAAATTACCTCTTCCAGCGCCTATACTGGCACCATGATACCCCCTAAAGCTCAATGTTCACAACAATTAGATGAGCAGCTCAGTCCCAGAGGTCGTTTTCTTCATGCCAACTCAGGCTGTGAACTTCCCTTTAGAACCAGAAAATGAGCAGACCCAAGATGGGCAGATGAATTTCCGAGACAATTTCTTTAGGGGAGAAATATCACATACTTAGAAATTCTCTAGCTGTTTCAGTGTGGCTGTTTCCAGCTGTTTGTTCCATTTTTATTTTTTATATACACTGAGGTCCCTAGTATTTGCTTCTAGCTTCTAGATTCTTTATTGTTTTTTCCAGTATGAATAATAAATCACTGCACAATAAATTTGTATTTCAAAAATTCATCTATTGCTTTTTCTCTTTTCTCTACTTTTGGTGACCTCTAGCTTCTTTTCTAACCCTGAGAGGGTCTGATTGACCTAGTTATTAAACTGTAAACTGGGAAGAAATTTCCTATAACCAGAATTCTAAAGGAGAGAACTAAAATAGGCAAACTGAAAAGAAAAAGGAGATAGAGAAAAAAAACAGAAAAAGAGGAGGTTTGAAGCATCTAAAAATATTCCTGGGGAGGTATGCAGAAATAACAAACACTTACACTGAAGTCTTGGGTGTTTTATGGCAGTGTGAAGTGTTCTATAGGAAAAAAAGTCATGACGGGGTACTTTCTATAAATACAGCACTTTTCTTCAACATCCCAAAGAGTATTTTTTCATTTATTATTCAGTTGATCCTTTCACAATTTTTATAATGAGAATCTGAAACGACAAAAGATTTCCCCTAATTTTCCTCTCATTCTTTTATGCAAGGGTAGGGGAGGATAAATATGGATAGGAGATAGAGACGGCAATTGATCCACAGTTCTGTGCCCGGTAACTTCCTGCAGGGTAGGAGGAGCGCATTATAATTATAGGTAAACAAGGGCTGCATCAAGCAAGGCCCCAGTAAACTTCCGAACTCCCAAGTTTCAGGAGAAAGTCTTCCCTACCATACAACATTCAGGTGTCCAGTGTCCTTATAATGACTGCTTCCTCTAGTTTTCTTCTTTTCCCCTCTACTCCCAAGCAATTCATGTTCCTGGCATAAAAGAAAAGATGACTCTTAGAAGGCATGAGTGAAGTGAATTAAAAACCTCCCAAATCCCCCATGGTAAAGAAGAAGACGACTTTTCAAGGCAAGCATGTATTCCCAAAAGAGCAATTGATCTGGCCTGATGATGGAAGCGGGGATGTATAACTCCTGAAATTGTCCAGTGTTTGTGTGGGGAAAATGTGGAGGGAACAAAAGAGAGGCAAGGCAAAAAGACGATGAGAACTTACAGGGCATTACTCCTCTTTTAGAATTCTGGCAAACTGTCTGGCCTCACAGGCTTTGTCGCAGCCAACATCATGAAACACGTCAACCCTGTTAATGCGCTTCCCTTCCAATGGCTTATTTGTGGCTAAGGTGACATTGGGCTCAATTATAAGTCTGATACTCAGATCAAGTTTTATTTTCCGGTTTTAAGGAGATAGATTTACATCTTAAGGGAGTAGATTATTTCTTGGCCATTCTATGCCTAACACTCTTCTATGTCATTCTATGTCAAAGTCATGCTCTTGAACATAGAAACTAAAAAAGGGACAAGGAAAAATTGAAAATAACATATCTTACAGTACTCTACGCCAGTGGCTCTGTACTATTTTCTTATCCTAAATCTGTGTCAATAACGTCTCCCAGACAACTGAATGTGAGGTTGAACATAAAATCTGCCGGATTCTAAGGGGGCATTTTAATTACTTTTGTGATTTATTACTTACTGGGATAATTCCCGAGAGTCAGCAGAGTTGCTTACCAGAACTATGAGAAATTGCTGGTTGTGAGTTACAGGTGAGCCACATTAATCATTTCTGGAGTTTTGTCAGAGTGGGTTTTCACCCCATGGAGCTTCTACCCCAAATAGTGAGCCATAATATGCTAACCCTTCATCACATCGCTCTTCCTTCTGATCAGAACTTAAGGGATCTTTATCCCTCACACCCCAGTTATACTTTAGAAATCAAAAATATTGTCATATGAGACTAATCTTGCTAAAAGACAATAAAATAGGCCAGATAATATCTGTCCTAAGTTTGAATACACTTTTGTTAATTCATTTATTCAACACATAAGTTTTGTTTTTAGCGCATACTCTATTTTTTTTTTAGCACACTATTCTAGGCACTTAAACTGCAATAGTAAATAAAATCCAAGTGCTCACCACCATGGAGCTTACATTCTAATGGTGAGAGACAGAAAGAAAGAAATTTCTAAAATCCATCAGGTGGTAATCATTGAATAGAAAGTAAGAGTGAGAGATGTTATTTTATATGGAATGGTCAGGAAAGGTTTCTTTATTAAGGGAATATTTGGGCAAAGATCTATAGAAACTGAGGAAGAGATGATGAATGAACATGAGGAAGAGCTTGCTAACCAGAGTATTAAGTATTCAAAGGGCCTGAAGTGTGTTTAAGGGCAAACAAGGAGAATGCCGTGGCTGGACCAGAGTGATCAAGGTAGAGAATGATAAGAGAGGGAGTCAGAAGTATGCTGGAAGCTGAAACATAAAGGGCCAAGAACATAATAAGATGAAAGTTTGAAAAGAAAGTGATGTGATCTCATATATATTATATTAGCACCACTCAAGCTGAGGTGGGCAGAAGAGATAATAGGGGGCAAGGATGGATTTGGGATAAGTATTTGAGGGGCTAGTGCTAATAACTATGTAAGAAAAATGGTGACTGAAAACAGTGAAGTGTGGCCGTTTGGCATATAATTCAAAGGCATGTTTAATGACAGATCAGCCTTAAGTGGGAGAAAGAGTAGCCATGGATGATACGAAGATTTTTAGCCTGACTGAATGATAGAATAGAGATCCATTTAGTGAGATAGCCAACGAGGGGAAGAGCAGGTCAGGTACAGGTTAGGTACACTTTGAATTAAAAGTTTATTTTTGAACATGTTAAATTTGAGGCTCTTTTTAGAAACCTAAGTGGAGATATCAAGTTGATATGGATACATATGTCTAGATTTCATTAAAGAGATCCAGAGTGGAGAAAAAAATCTTTGGAAATTACTAGAACGAAATGTTATTTAAAGACACAGGACCACACGATATCAGTTAGGGAGAGAGTAGAGAGAGAGAAGACAAGAGTTAGCAAGACCAAGGCCTGTGGCACCTCTGCATTTAGAGTCCGGGATGAAGAGGAAGAAAAACAAATAAAGAAGACAAAAGAAGCTGAAAGAGGGGGAATTAAACCAGGCGTGTTGTGTGATCGCAAATGTTGTCAACAGGCGGAGTAAAATAAGGGCTCAGAAATTTCCTTTGCATTTAACAACATGGATGTCACTGGTGATGTTGGCAAAATTCAGCATCCTCTCCATCATTTATCTCAAGGAGCAATCAGCCACATATACCTCATTTCCTCTTAAGAGCCCAAAGCATTTTTTAGAAAAAGTAGTATCTGAAATAGCTAACACCAACATAAAAAATTACGCACTACAATTAAATTGACACTGGGAGAGGAAATAATAAATCAACATCTTTTTCTCTTTTACAGATAAGGTCATTTTAATTTTACAATCATATAAAGAAGATAGGTCTTTTTCCCTCAGTTTTTCCTGCGAGAGGAAAACATACATTAATGAGTAAAATTATTTTGATTTAGTTGAATTTGTTCCAAATCTAAGCAAGTAAGTCAGGCATTCAAGAAGCTAGTTTAGATGGTTGATAATTCAAAGGAGTTATTTTAGACCATCTGTGTCCAGTGTCACCCAGTAGAAGGATGTCTTTTTTTCTCTCAATATTACTGGTTGGTTAACTTTGAATGTGTTCTATTTTTTCATTTTTCTTAATGAGTGGCAATTCAGTGATTTGATCAATACAAAATGTAGTCAAAATTTTATTGGTTACAATCTACAATTTGTTTTTAATAACTGCAGTTACTTTGGTGTATGGATGACATGCTTTGTCTTCTTTAAACTTTTAACTTATGCATGTGGTTTTAGCTGTACCAGCAGAGCATAGTCACAGCACCTCAAGGTGCACAACAAATATCTGTGGAATGCATAAATGAATGAGTGAAGGAGTAGATTTTCCATAGTCTGTTCCCTAAATTTGAGGTAGACATGACAAAATTATCAGCCTACTCAGTTTTGATACAAGAAAATGCATCTAGGTAAAACAAATATTTTGACTCCATTTTTTTTACCAGAAAATAAAGTATCAAACTGACATCAAAATTGTCTTTAAAAATTAGTTATGGGGGCTCCTGCTGGGTGGCTCAGCCATTAAGTGCGAATGTTTCAGTGGCCCAGAGTTCGCTGGTTTGGATCCCGGGTGCAGACATGGCACCGCTTGGCACGCCATGCTGTGGCAGGCGTCCCACATATAAAGCAGAGGAAGATGGGCACGGATGTTACCTCAGGGCCAGGCTTCCTCAGCAAAAAGAGGAGCATTGGCAGCAGATGTTAGCTCGGGGCTAATCTTCCTCAAAAAAAAAATTATGAATAATAAATCTGTTAAAAGAAAGAGCCCTAAAGATGTATCATCTTATATATTGTACATGTTATAAGAAGTGCTGGCTCACAGATTATACAGTGTTTATTTTATGAGAATCCATGGTACAAATTAAGTTCAATTCACACAGTTAGAAAAAGTAGACAAAAAGATTAACAATGAACTCTCCTTCCAAGAAACTGGTTTGTTTGGTTCTTCTTTACAGACACTTTGCATCCTATTAGTAATTATGCTTCAATCTTCGATTTTAACATGAGGAGTACAAAACTGAATACTTAGCTTACCTTCAGCATCTCTTTAAAAAAGTGTGGCATAAATTGTCTTTATTTTCCTCTCCAGGTCAGTATGATACCAAAGCCCATTGTCTGTCCACTATCTCACAGAGTTTGAATATGGAGCCAGAGAATATTAATCAATGGCCAAAATGAGAGAATAGAAGAAGCAAGGTGCTTAACTGACCATCCAGCTGGGAAAAAAAGCAAGTGGGGTAATTAGTCATTAGTTTAGTTTCTTTTGGTAACTCTTCTAAGGAAAGCCAGGGAAACTGCAGGTCTGCCTTTAAAAAGAGATTTTATTTATTTTCCAATAGTTGTAGAGGCACACACATGCACATGCACATGCACACACACAAACACACCAAATACAATAATTTGAGGAAATGAGTTAATATGCTTCATGGCTAAAGTGCAGTTAACATTGCCGACTAATTACTGCTGAGTGCATTAAGCGTATTTACTGAGTGCTCTATCTTAGGTTTTTGACTGCGTTTCTCCTTTGTGACAGTACTGGCCTGTGCTTGTCCGAAAAGCTTGAGGCAAACTGATTTGTGAATGTGAGAATATGCATTTCAGGGGAAAGCGGAGTAACACAGTAAGAGTCATTTCTGTCATATTGCTTGCCTTTCCTAGATTATGATTATGCAATGGAATTTGCCGGTTTCTTATTTTGTATGTGTGCTCCCATTGCCAAGTAGCCTCCAGGTGCGTGAACAATAACAATAAAGATGCAGTGAATAGCAATATTAAAAAAAGAAAACTATTTATTGTAGCATTACAATAAGCTCAATGGGTGAACAGTGGCACACAGCTTTCACAATACTGCCCCTTTGAGAGAGACCAATTTAAACTCATAGTCTTAAACCACACACCAGGAACTTCCATTGAGAGGAGCTATACTAGATCCATAAACAAGTTTTCCAACTTTCCAAAGAAAATGTTCATTCCCTCATTTCATACAGGATACATCCAGGCGCCATTATCGGGAGTGTAAAAAGTAATATTACTTGTAAAGTGGTATCACAGAGAGAGGCATCACCACGAAGCTGGCCAGCTAGTAAACTTTGAAGAATTTGTGGGAGGAAAGTCGATACTGGACCCTCGAATCAGTCAGAGTACTCCAGTGCAAGACTACACGGAGTTGGTACCTGGAAAATTTTGCTTTATGCAGTCAAGACTAACATTTTGTCAGTAATATTTACTGAGAACTCAATGGATGTTGACTGTTATAAGGCATAGAACAGAATGAAATAGAAGCTATTGTGATGGCTGATAACTGTTTATGAAACACTGACAGCTCAAAATTAAAGTGAGTTGTGCTCTCCAACACCTGGCATTTGGAGTGGGAGGCAAGTGTAAGTGATTTCAGATCCATGACACAGATGTCATCCAGAAGTAAAAGAGAAAGGAGTCATCCTGAAAAAGTCCATGTCAAAAAAATAACTCTTATAAATTCAGTGCGTGGAGGGTGCTCAGTACACAGCATTGATCGTACACCCAGGTTGGCTGTGTAAACTGCAGTTTTCAAAGTGCCAAGCACAGGGTACTTTGTGTTTAACTTCAAAATCCTGTTTTAATATTTTCTGCACAAAACCTCCAGTGTTCTCATTAAAACATTAAAAAGAGAATAGATAGACAAGCAACTAAGATGGTTTGGATATTCATTTGTTCTTAAAAAGAAATCTTTTGAGTTTCCTCCCAGATGTGTTATGCTAGAATGTTTTTGTTTCTAATGGTGATGGAAAGAAGTCGTAAGGTTTAGTCCAGTCAAGAGAAATTAAGGTTGTGGGAAAGTCAATAGATTTAGAATTGTTTGTAAACAGCACTCAGTTAAATAAGATTGCCTTCTCATCTAACCCCATTGTATATGTTCCCCGAACCCTTTCCAAATTTAATTATAGAAAATAGAGAAAAAATATCTGTTATGTCTCTCATTGTAGCCAAAGTTACTTTTAAAATGCTAAAACAGAATTAAAAGGACAATTGAAATAAGAAACTTGCTTCCTGGTGTTTTACTCTAGTTTACTTTCCATTCATATGGGAACTTACTCATACAAACCAATAAAATAAATTCACATAGAGTTGAAAAGGAAAATGTCAAAGAGTAAACACTCCAAGGGCATACAGAAGACTGAAGGATATTTTGTACTTAAAGTCAAAAGTTGGAAATATCCACAGCTAATTAAAAGATCTGTAAATATACCTCAACTGCCAAAGTACACTTGATATCTCAACTTATCCTCAAGATTATTTTTAGCTGTTTGGGTTAACTTTACATTATGAACAAAATACATCGCACAATTTCTGTATCATAGAGATCAGAGGAAGATACAACATCTATTGGCAAGAAGCATGTGTACTAAAATTCCTAAGTATTCTGTTTGTGATTATCTCACCTTAAAAGATAAAGGAGAGTGAGCAGCCAGTTGCTTCTAGAATTGCAAGTCCCGTGATAAGAAAGCAGTTGTAACAACCTTGTAATCATTACTGCCTACCAGAAAATGCAGTAGTTGCTCTAGCTGCTGAATTTTACTCTAGTAAGAAAGAGAGAAGAATCAGATCAACGTGAAATAAAACCTTGTTTCAATGCAACTGTTTCAGGGGAGATAAAGGAACAAGGCCCTTGTCTCTGGTGAATGGATCTGAAGGGAAATATCTTGGCAGGACTGAAACTCAGTCAGAGGCTGTGTATGTCTTTGTTGTTTCCAATGATGCCTTGAGACCCAGTTTGACTTCTCAGCTTTCCTTTAAAGAAGCAACCCAGTTGGGAGGGGTCTTAACATTAGTTGGTGCAAGATCCAAAAGGAATATTTATCAATATATCCTTTGCCAGCTGAATTCATGATTGTGAGAGTATATTGCTTTACATGCCATGGTCACAAAAATGGGAACATTGTAACTTGGTGTCAGAAATAATCTATTATGTTTTTCTACCCAATTCATTTTTAACCCCTGAGGAACTACCTGGGCCTCTTTCTATTATTTCTTGGAAAACTGAAAATTTCCAGGTTTACACAAGTTCCCTGGGCAAAAGGAGAGGCATGTGACCTCACCTGGTTAATCATGATACTCCTCATCCCTAGGCAAAGTGACTGGCCCAAGAGTTAAATATGAGCAATTTGAGCAAAGGGGAGCAAATTCAGGTCTTTCTTTGTGATGGGGTAGATGGTTGTTGGGAAAGAAAATATTTCCCTCTCTTGGGGTTATCTATCGTAAGGTTGTTGGTTTGGAAATATTCATGCCCATCATTCTTATTATGTGACACAAGCCTATCTGTGTCAGCGTGATAACGAGATCAACACACAAAAAGAAACGGAGAGAAGCAAAGCTAAAAGTAAAAGAAAAAAATTGGAGACAGATTTCACCCCTTGATCTAATAGAGAATATGATCAGCCCTTGGATTTCCTGGAAATGTTGGTAAGTAAACATCTTGTATTGTTTTTAATCTGAAGTCAAATTGAGTTAAGTTTCTGGGATTTCCAACCAAAAGAGTCCTCAATTTTACAGTGCCACTACTTTCCACTTATGAATTTTATCTCTAATAAGTTAACCCCTGCTTCTAAGCCTGGGTGTTAGGAGAGCTTAATTTCATCCATCTAAGTGGATGGCTTGAGGGGAACTGTGACAAACGGCTCATTCCCTCCGTAGTCTATTATATAAGTCAATTCGATCTAAAACAAGTATTCTAGTTCCAAGTCCTCATTTTGATATATAATGGGACATCACTGAATAAGGACACTCAATCCTTCGTCCTCAATTTCTCTTGCATGGTCAAGACCTCAGACCACTCTTAGGCAGATATTCCTGTAGGATCTCTTCTGATCCTCATTCTAGTATCTAGGATAGATTATGCTGTTTGGAACAACAGAATTGCCCCAATAGTTTCAGTCTGACCTTTGTAAATCCTCTCCAGTGCTGTTGTGGTAATTTCAGTCTGCTCTGGTCATTCAATGGAAAGCCAAATTTATATAAGTAATGGGAAAAAGTTAAAATGATGCTGTCTAGAATCACACCGATACTACTTGGAATGGACATCCTTTCATAACGAACCTTCCCCAAAAGACAAGTATAACCACTGACCTTCTGTTTAGGACCCAAATACTGTAAGCGCCTTAACAAGCCTGAGAGCTAGAAAGAATATAATAAACGTTATCTGATCTATGTGCTATATTGAAACCTAAAATTATCAGATGTTTGTTCCATAAACTAACTGGTGGTTCAAAAGCCAACAAGATGTATGCCATACATTGACCATCCCAGAATTTCCCCAGGTAAGACCTGAATTTTAGCAATTATGCTTTAGCAGATAGATATCCAGTTCTAACGACTAAAAGCAGTATGTCCTCAGGGACAGGGCATCCAGCCTTCAAAAAAATAATAAAAGCTCCCCTACAATATTCTGTTGCCATGAGTTCACGTGTGTGTGTGTTGAGTACACTGCAAAATTCTGGAGCTCGCCTTGCCTGATGCTGCTAATTATTCTCAGATTTTGCCAAAAACTGATTCTTAGGATGTGACTCTTTAAGGTTTGAGGAATAACTCTGCTCCATGACATACCATCTGACTAGCCCAATTGTTTCTTCCATTTCATGACTTAAGTTTTATTTTTGGAGTCACACTTTGCATGACATCTGACCTAGTTCACTTATTTAGGACTTTGGTTTTCAATTCTCAATCTATCTGACCTAAATTACAAATTCCTGAGAAAGCCATCTATTTGAAATATATATATTTATTTTTAATAAGAGGGTCCAGTTTCTGATATAGCTTATAATCATCACATTGTCTAGTGTAATTCAAGAATGTATACTTTCAAGTACCCCTTTAGATCAATATACACACACACACACATGCACGCTTGCACATTCTACACACAGTAGAATGTAAGGATTCCCTGGGATTGGCAGAATAAAGGTGCTCAGAATTATTATCTTCCATATACAGAGAGTAATGTCTGGCCTGGGTATGAGTGTCTTTATTAAGCCCGTAAGAGAGCATTGGTATATTCAACATACAACTCATGATGTGGATCTAACACATTAATAGCAGCAATCATCTTCCAGACATTAATCTCTGATTGAATAGTATAAAATTAACATGCTCCATTACTAATCACAAACCATTTGATTGAACAAAATTTAAAATTTTTCTCTTTATTAGAAGATTATCAAAGTCATCGACAATTAAAATATACTTGTGCTACAGATACTGCACTGACACCCATGCTCTAATTATCTGTCATCCACTATCAACAGTTGATAACGGCTCCTCAAAATCATGGAACTGCCCCTTCATCAATGCCTCACGGCTATTAGCCTCTCTATATCCAGTTATAATCATCATTTTAGACTTTTGTGCACTTATGTTCTGCACTCTTAACCCTTCACTTGGACTTGGTTGTACATTCTTTAAGAACAGAAGCTACATTTGTGAACAAGGCCTAGCACAATGACTTTGACTTTTTAGGTACTTGATACATCTTTCTTTAAACAGGGAATTATTGACCAACAGCATAGAAAAGTGAGTGGTTGGTAGTATAGAGAAAAGAAGTGTTTATTGTCAATCATATTGGGGAAATGTTGGATTTTTTTTTTTTTTAAGATTTTATTTTTTCCTTTTTCTCCCCAAAGCCCCCCCGGTACATAGTTGTGTATTCTTCGTTGTGGGTCCTTCCAGTTGTGGCATGTGGGACGCTGCCTCAGCGTGGTCTGATGAGCAGTGCCATGTCCGCGCCCAGGATTCGAACTAACGAAACACTGGGCCGCCTACAGTGGAGCGCGGGAACTTAACCACTCAGCCACGGGGCCAGCCCCGGGAAATGTTGGATTTTTTAAAAGTATAACAGGTTTCTTAACTTCAGAACTTTCAGGGCTTGGTTAGGTAAATATTTCATGTGGCTCACCAAGTTAGGGGCAGTACGGGGTGTGGCTGACAGGCTTCCTCTAACATATTATTTCTGCATACTGCTGCTAAGGAGTGAGCTCTGCAGACCTCACTTTGGGAAATGATGGTGCAGTGGGAAAGAGTATGGGCTTTCGAGTACAAGCTGTGCTTGACCTTTATCTCTGCTATTTATTAGCTGTGGAATCGTATGTAAATTACTGACCTCAGCCCTCACATGGCTCTAATCAGATTCCTAATATGTAAAATGGAAGAATAATAGCAGCACATGATTATGTCATAAGGACCAAATACAATAATATATGTGAAGTGTTGGCCACGACGCCAAATATTTAAAGAATTACTAATTTTTAAAAAAATTTTGAGTTGATCAAATCATACGTCATCTTAGTATTATTTATTGCTGGCTCTTAACTTTCCTTTCTACTCAGCCCTTCTTCAATTTATCCTCCTCTGATAATCTCTTTCTTTTCCCACCAGTTTAGATCTATTTTAAAGGACCTTGCAAAATGTTTAAGCTTTAAGAGCATATATGAATCAAGCCCAAACCAAAAGATTTTACCACAGGGAATTTAAAAACATTCTTAGAGAAAAGTGGCTGTGCACAGCTTCTCATGATATTTCAGTTCTTTAGGTTGCTAACCAATCAAGCTCCTTTCTCTTATAGAATAGTGTTTTGTTTTCCTTAGGGGACACTATTTCTATTGTTTGACCAAAGTTCACCTCACTAATTTATCTTTCGTCGAAGAACAAATCTATTGTCAAATATCCATTCCAATGACTCTGCAAGCTCTTTTGAGAGCTGCTCTTTCCTTTGCGGAAGGTTTGGGAGAAAATGTACTTTTTCTCTAGCTATTTTCAGAAACTTGCCTTTTGTTTCAGAGACAATTCCGTTTAATTTTGGTCTTTGGTGCATGTGCAATAGCAGGTTTAATCCAATCAAGGGAGAGCTTTCCTTCACTAGGTTATCCCTGCAGCCAGAGCGAAGGGCTATTGTCTAGCCATGGCCTGACTTTTGCAATTTGCATGCTGCTTAATTCCAGTTCTCTTCTGTTGTACTGTTGTACTTTACCTTCTCGACTGGAAGAAAAGTTATCCAATGCAGCAGTGTCTCAATCAATGCAGAATCACAAAAACAGGCCGAAACCAAAGGTCACAATGTGAGCTCAGAGGCTTTGAAAGTAATCACAGAGGAAAACGAAAACATCCATTGAAAGCATTTCTTCCCTGTTGTCGCTGCATTCTCTTTACTCTCTTCTCCTCACACAGTAACCCTATTCATGAACAAAGTAATACCTACCTATCAGCATGATGACTTCCCATTTGTGGCAAACTGAAAACAAGCAGCTACAATAAAGAGAATAGTCACAGAAAAATATGTTCAGCAGAAGAATAGAAGTCTTTTGCAAAATGGACAAGAGGTGCCAGAGAAAGGGATATATATGCTCTATAAAGAAAAGAAATATGTCACAACTTCTGTTTCTTATTTCCAGTATCATTTGACACTGAGATTTTTCTATTCTAATCAACATGGAAAGCATACAAAAATAGATAAACAGCAATATCCTGGGAAAGGAGCATTTGTGTGCAAAGGAATAGATTTTAACCCCAGTGCAGCAGCTGAGGGATAATTTAATAGGGGGGAATAGAGACAGTGTCCAGTTAACACTCAGGCTAGGAAATGACAACAATCGATTTTCCCCTCTGCAGCTGTATCAATCATTTACAGGTGTTTATAGGCAGACGGCCTTTTGCACATCATTATCACATTCAAGGAAAGCGAAAAAACCGATACATTCTGTGTTGCCCAGAATCTTACACAGCGAGGAGTGGAAATACTCTCTGGGGCATTAGAAACAATTCAAAACTGTAATTTGGGATTATAAAACCTCTGTGTTTTAAAGCCTGAGTTTTGAATGCATCCATGCAGTGGTGGCAAACTGCTCTGCGATTGATATATTCGTTCTAGTGCAAAAGAATAAAATGTGAAATATTTAGTCTGAGGTACAGGTGTAGACCAAGGTAAGATATTGACTCTAGAAATAGATATCGAGTGCCTGCTACCATACTAAGTGCTAGAATGTCAATGGATGGTCAGCAGGGTTCAAATCAGCACTTGGGGAGCTCCGTAGATTTACCACTTGCCTACAAATTCTGGTCAATATTAGTGTATGATGCAGATTACAGAGTACACAATGGAATCTGAATGAGAACAGACAGTTTTACTTACACCGTAGCATGGGAGGGTTGGTCCTCAACAGCAGACATAATATAATTACATCCACATTTTACAGAGAGGAAAAGAAAAAGACAGAGATATAGAGACACAGAGAGAGAATTATGCTTAAGCTAATTATTTAGTCTACAATAAGACTTAATATTTTTCTGATATTAATTAACCCTTCTATGATTGTTATTAATATATTAAGTTAAGGGTAATTCTCTCTCATTGTCGATAT
This sequence comes from Equus przewalskii, assembly GCF_037783145.1. Classification (NCBI taxonomy): domain Eukaryota; kingdom Metazoa; phylum Chordata; class Mammalia; order Perissodactyla; family Equidae; genus Equus; species Equus przewalskii. The sequence continues at coordinate 22,148,741 of NC_091847.1, read as the reverse complement.
CCTCTGTGATATCAAGTCTCCAGGATGGTCACTATCAATTCCTTCCACTCCTGTAGGAGCATCACAAATTTCAACACATCTCCTGAAACGGAGCTGAGCTATGGCACGATAATTGAAATAAAAACCCTGAAGGATTAGAGTCCGGCTGTGATTTCTGAAGAATGCTACACACATCCTATTGATGTATACATACCACCTCAAGATGAGCATCACTTGGTTTTAACCTGGTTCTTCTAATTTCAGTTTTAATCACTTGATTTTATCGACATAGAAATCTAGTGTCAAACTGAAGAAATGCTCTGTCTTCCCTTCCATCTTATTTAAAAGATTCCTGCTATAGTTGTCATCCTATTTTCAGGCCACTTAATTGATTGTATTCTAGTAATTTCTGAGTTATGGTTTTGTTGTATCTCTAGCGTACAGTAAAAATGCATACAACTTCCCAAGAAGCCAATATGAATTCTAATCAAGTTGAATACTCTTGTCAAGTTTCAACCATGTCAATACTTCATAGACAGCAATCAATTTGACTCAGAGTTTCATTTTACTTTGGCAGCACTGTCTATATTGTATCCTTCTGAAAATGTGCTGATCTTGTGAACCCACCAATTCATAGTTTCACCAGCTGGTGTTTGTGGGAGAAATGTGTGTCTGGGTCATTCACCTGTAGAACGCCCTTCTGCAGCTGGGCTACCCCTAGGACAGCTCCCTAGGAATCTGAAGCTTCATAACCTAGCTCCTTAGCATTCCATGCATTTATTATAATGATTTATTCCATATCAGTTCAATGCAAAACCAAGTTAAATCCAAGTTAGATGAAGGCCCAAATACAAAACCAGATAGACACAAGATGGATAACACGTCCATATATGACCTTTGCTTCTTTGTACCCGTATCTCAACCTATGTGTAGGCATGCCTTCTTTAATTTATTCTTTCTAAAGATACACATTCCAAACTATCCTCTTTAAATCCCATTTCCTTGCTCTTTATTGTAAATCCCTTTTACAAAGGGACTATCACTCAGTACAATAAACAGACCTCTTATCTATTCTTCTGCCCAGTATAGCTGGTGTATTTATTCAGAAGCTAAATTTTCATGTAATTTTGAACAAAGACCTGGTGCGGTGTGAGAGGCACTTGAGAGATGGATTTGAGGTCCCTGGAGGTCTAAAAATCCATTAGAGAACAAATAAATAAATGAATGAATAAACATATGAATGAACACACATAAATACTATTAACCAGTTGTATATTAAATTATTTCATAACCACTGCCAGAAACAATCCATCTTAAACCTTTAATTCTGAATAAAAGGTAAACATATTCAAATGGCAAAACAGCAGAGAGATACCTTCCATGTTGCTTATCCTGTTATCCTGGCTCTGTCTGTTTGCCAAGAATCACTTTGTGTGGCCCTGCCATTATTGTCACATTATATCTTGCATAGTGCTTATAGATCAAAATACAATGTCACTGATAGTCTGTCATTTATATTTGACAGCCACTTAGTTCATGTCATTGGCAGAGTGTTAAAGGGCAAGTTCAGTGTACTTGGACAGCCCTGGATATGCCCAGATAATTTTCTGTTTGCAATAATGATATCTTTGAAAGTAAATGTACTCCAGAGCAAAAGTTGGACCTAGAGTTGGGCCATGCAAAGGGTCAAATATGTCTAAAGAGTGAGATATAATACTGCAAGAAATCTTTCATATTCCGCCTGAGACAACTGGGCTGGCAATCGAGGAGGAAAAGTAGGATGGCAAGAGAGTCCCAAAGTCTAAAGTAAAAGTGACCATTACAACAAAAAGATAATTTACACAAAATAATAAATCAAACTGACTCAATTTACGAGATTCATAATTTTTCCAAAACACTGAGTGCCTCTAAAAGTAGAAGTGTCTCTGATTTCTGGTCTTCACAGTGCAGTCAAGCTCATCTGACACTTTCTTTTGACCCCAGAGCATTGGTGCTATTGCTTGGGGCCACTTAACTGCTTTATCTATCAGGGGACTATGTCAGCAGGCATATCTTCCCACACAGTATAGTCAGGATGAGCAAGCCCCAGGCATATCCCCAATTTTTATCTCTCAGTCAGCATTGCACAGCCAGGCACACAGCTCCCTTGTCTCCAGACAGTCCCTGGAAGAGCGGTGACAGGTAATTACAAGAGTTAAATAGGCTTGGCATTGTCATTTTCAGAAACTGCTTGCAAAGCACACAAACTCCACTTGCTGTGCTCCCCCCATGTCAACATCCAAGACAAATTAAAAGAATTTTTATTTAGAATTTCACTTTCCACACCCATTTTGTGATTTTTTTCTCCCTACAGAGAACTTTCATTTGCTCTGAGCAATAGTTCTTTTTTTTTTTTAAACCAAGCAATTTACTGTAGCTGACCAGTAGTCCAAGTTATTATGGCCAATTAAGAATAAAAGATGGAGAGGCTTCAACTCTGGTGATGCAAGAGATAATGGAAAAGTTTCCATTTATCATGCTTCCAGAGTTTTCCCATGAATGAATATGTTTCTTAGGTTGCCATATTAGATTTGAACAGCTTTTCTATTTCCTGAGGTCTGTTCATTTAGATAGCAATTCAACACAGGTTGCTCTACTCCACTGTTGGGGAGTAGGGAATAGTTTTATAAAATCTTTAGGAACATGTGGTTCAATCTAAAAGAGCAGAAATATTCTGTATTGGCTTAAGTCAATTTATTTTTACTAAGGGAAAACATGTTTATGGCTTTCATGCATTGGTCCTTTTAGGATTATTCTTTTATATTTGCTGGTTTTACAATTTTAAGTTGAATCATGAAAGGACTGTTTGTATACCCTCCCCATCTTAATCAACCTTTGAAATGTACATATCTCGTAGCTGACAGTAAACATAGAGTTTTGTTTGTTTTCGAAGACACAGTAATGCTCTTCCACACATAAACCTTACCCTCTCTTCCATCTCAATTGCTTTAATCTATTTACCTGCTCGATAGTTTCATCATATAACTGTGTGGGGGCCTGGAATTGGCCACCCCAACATATGTCTCTTTGCCATGAGGATTATTTGGGGCTGGTTGCTTTTAATACACTGCAGACAGGGAAGCAACTGAAAAGTAGAATTTATTTACCCTTTTGTTAAGAGACATTTACATTGTAAAGGAAATCTCCATCTGTAAAGTTATCTCCCTCTCTGTACCAGGAAGAAGGGGATGACCTTATCTCTAGAAACTCCTATCAATACAGAATGCAAGGACACTTAAATCTGCACAATAATCTTATTCCTGTTTATTGTGCTTGTCTGGTAACCTCCTGTAACTGACTCCCCCCACCCCCAACATCCTTTGTCTTTAGCTGAATATGATATTTAAGGTGGGGGCTTCAGCTATTTTGGTGAGTTACTCAGCTTGCCTGAGCCTCTCCCATGTATACATGTTATAAAGCTTTGTTTATCCTGCTATTCTGTCTCATGTGAATTTAATTCATTCTCTGGCCAGAAGAACCCAGAGAGGGTAGGGGAAATGTCTTCCTCCCCTACAACTGCATACTCCTAAGTAATAACCTCATATGTAGTGATGAAGACATTGTCAATTCTCGTTTGCAGATAGTTGCTGATCTTAAATCCTGAGGGTGTCTGCATAGCACTTAAACTTGTAATTGAGTGATGAATGCCGTTTTTCAGTTTCTCAGGTAATCCAAGGCTGGGAATTCCAGTTTTGATGACATATACTGGTTCTGTGTGAAAAGAATTATAAATTTGGCTTGATGTCCAGAGGTCAGTTCAATAGGAAAGTCAGAGGAATAGGAAGATTGTCCAAGTCAGATATGTGCCTGAGAGGATTCTGGTAATTTTGTTTGCTGCCTGAGCATCTGATCATTTATTTAGCTTCCTTGAGAGATATGGTAACATTTTTATTTGCTATTTTGCAATTGGAGTTTTTCCACAGAGCTTGTGGAGGGGGACAGGAAAGATCAGAACTGGTTAGTATCAACAAATGTTGAAGCATCTCTTCGGGGTGCTTAAAATAAATTGCATTCAAAAACAGGAAAGAGAGGAGGAGAAGAGACATGGGATGCTGAGTGGGAAAATGGAGAGAGAATGTTGCATGTGTTTACACTAAGGCACCCACTTTCCATCATGAATATCATAACAAGTAGGACAGAGTGAGACAATTAATGTAACAGAGTTTCAGAGACCAACAAAGGCCAAAGTCTAAATCTTCTGGAATTTAAATGGACCAGAGTTATATATTCTCCAGCAGACTACAATAATAATTTATTGATGCCAAATCTACTAGGATAATGTTAATGGAGTCAGATAGAAGAACTTTCATTGAAAATGTGACCTGCCCTGATGGAAGCCAGAGAACAGAGTTCAGAAGGGTGATTGCCTGCCTTTAAGGCTACTGGATAGAAATTTCAGGGTTGTGTGTACTGGAATGCTTGATTAAAAGAAACCTCCAAATCAACATTGGCTGGGCCATTTCTTTCTGCCAAATGGTAGAAAGTTTCTTGGGACGTGTCAGATGGCAGGGCTTCCATTGTGATGTAGTTGCAATCTGGGCAAGTCTCACTCACATTGCCAGCACTCTTTCCCTTGGGAGCAGAGATGTCAGCTGCCTATGCAAGGAGTTTGAAGGACACAAAACTATCCTTCTTTTGCAAATACCCTCTTATGATAGTGCCAGAACCTTTCACACTGCCATTCCATGCCCCAGACCATTTTTCTTTTCCTCCATACACACTGGAACCATTGGTAACTAGACTCATTCAGAGGTTGTCTTATTATCTCTAAACTGATGATCCACCCTTCCTGCCCACAGCTCCAAATAGTTGTACCAGCTGCCTCCTGCCCACTTGTCTTGACAGCCAGCAGAACCTCCATCTCAGTGTACCTGACACCCAAGGTGTCACATGCCACACAAAACCATTCATCTTCTGACTTTCATACTGGTATTACTGGCTTCCATTGCTGTTGACAGATTCCAGAAAATGTGCATTATCTTTTAACTCTTCTGTTTCTTCTGCAAATAGTATCTAAGTTCCTGATGTCTTTCAATTTTACCCTTCAAAGAGAATTACCTTATCTTTCTTATCTCCACTAATCTCCTGTTGCCTGATGTAACTTTCTAAAGTAAAACTTGATGATAGGGATACCTTGCTCTAAATCCTTGAATAGGACTTACAGAGAAAGTCCAGTCTACTTAAATGGTATTAATCTCCTATCTGACCAGTTTCCAGCCTTATCTCTCACTACAGCCCTTGCACACTGTTATGGGCTAGATTGTGTTCCCCCCCAAAATTCGTATGTTGAAATCCTAACTCCCAATACCTCAGAGTGCAATTGTATTTGGAGATAGAGCCTTTAAAGAGGTGATTACATTAAAATGAAGTCTTTAGGGTGGGCCCTAATCCTATCTGACAGGTCTCCCTATGAGAAGAGGTAATTTGGACACAGACAGGTACTTGCACGGAAGAAAGGCCAGGCATTTGAAGACACAGGGAGAAGACAGCCCTCTGCAAGCCAGGGAGAGACTCCAGGAGAAACCAAACCTGCTGATAACTTGATCTGGGACTTGTGGCCTCCAGAAAAGTGAAAAAACTAATTCCTGTTGTTCAATCCACCTAATCCGTGGTATTTTGTTATGGCAGCCCTAACAAACTAATAAATACTGTGAAAATTTAGTAAAACTCTACTATTCTCCAGTTACAGAAGCTTCACTCCCATATTCCTTGCTCAGCCTTTTGTACATCCCTTTGGTATTTAATGCTTTTCCCTGTCCCTACACTTTTTGTTATCCTGAATACTTAGCTTAAATGCTACCTTTTGTGGGAAGATATCCTAGATTCTTGATCTTAGAGATCCTCCTTCTTTTGGTCATCATAGCACTTCATTTGTAACCATAGTAAAATAACTACCACAGCCTGACACACGCTATAACCATGTGTTTATTTGTCATTTTCCCTAGTGCACTTCCAGTCCTCGAAAGCAAGCACTTTGTCTAATACACAGTTGTGGCCTCACAGTACTTTAAACTGTGCTCTGCACACAGGAGGTGAAGACTGAAAGTTCCGTTAGGAACAGGGCCATGTTGACCTTATTCATCAGCCAGCCTCCAACAGCAGCACAGTTCTTGTACAAAACAGTACTCAGTAAGTATTTATGGAATAAATATATGCTCAAACAAATTGATTAAAAGGAAGCTTAGAAAGCATGGAGTTAAATTTCCTCATATTTCCTCAAATTTCAAATTCTATTAGATCAGGCTCATTAATTACCAATATAACATGTTTGCAATAGAACTCATGTTAAGATAAAGATGAGATGTTTTTCACAGCTAATGGTTAATGATAAAACTGACTATCTCTAGTATTTACCCTCATAATACAAGCAACAAAAATGATGTATAAAAAAGCCAGTGCCTACTTTTTAGTTTTCCAGTTAAAGAGTAATCTAGCTAGGGCTACAGATTGGATCTTCTCAACTCATTGCTATTTTCATAACACAATATTTCTCTCCTGGCATAATATGATCCTTTTAAAAAGTTAGTGTATTCTCAGGGCAGAAAAATTAACATGAAGTCATTAATATGTGTTATATTTTGTTTATTGTATTATCAACTTATTAGAGCACAAAGCCTTGGTAGAATGAGATCTGGATGATCAGACGTATAAGGAGTGACATATTGGATGATAGAAAATGTAGATTGATGCTTGACCATTTTCTCAATTACTATTCTTCATTGAGCTGCCATAGCATGTCAAGAGTCAACATGACTCTTGGACAGCTAAGGAGACCAAACATTTCTGTTTATGCATGTACACATGCATGCGTGATGCTGTGATAAAGAGGTACTGAAGATGGAGTTCAGAGAGACAACAGAGGGGATGGGGAGTAGTCTGATGACAGACTCAAATTACTTTAAGTTTCATTTAACAAGTGTTATGGTATAATATTGACTCATACCATAAAGAATATTCTAAATTTCAAAATCTATTAGATCAGGCTCATTAATTACTAATGTAGTGCATTTGCAATAGAACTCATATTAAGATAAAGACAATGTGTTCTTCGTAGCTAACAGTTAATGATAAAACTGATACTTTCTCTAGTGCTTACCCTCATAATACAAGGCTTCTCACCCTTGGCACCGTAGACATTTTGGACCAGATCATTTTTTGCTGTGGGAGCTGTCTCATGCCTTGTAGGAAGTTTAGTAGCATCTCTAGTCTAAACTCACTGCATACCAGTAGCATCTCCCCTCAGCTGTGACGATCAAAAATGTCTCCAGACATTGCCAAATGTTCCTTGGGGCAGTAAAATAGTCCCTGGTTGAGAATCACTGTTCATACAGAAAAATTTTTTTTAGGGTTCTATTGTTTGGGGCAGGCTAACTGCTGTTCCTCAAAAATCCCCAAAACAAAAAACAAAAAGCACGATCCCAGTGGCTGAACATATTAGTTTAGGTCTGGCTTTAAAACAATCTAATGTGGGTCTGTATTGGGAAGGAGTGAGGTGTGGGGCTTATCTCATGCAGTGGCCCAAGCTGAGGGTGGCTCTGCCATCTTCAAGATTGCCCTGACTCAATACACAGTCAACAGATGAAGAAAGAGCTTGGGGGACCATGTGTGGTAGACTTCCCCCAGCCTGGTTTAAAATTGGAGCATGAACTATCTACTCCCATTCCACCATTGGAAACTCTATCACAAAGCCTCACTTAATTGCAAGGAAATAAGAAATGGAGAGTAGCTCTGTGGGAAAGAAAGGAAATGACTCCAGTAATATGGTTTCTTCTGTATATCTAATAATACTAAAAGAAAAAACAAATTGTATTACTTGGTATTTCTACTAAATGTATCACAAATGAGGGAGCTTTTGGCTTGTGTTGAACTCGGGAATACCACCAAAGGATTCCTTTCGGTCTTCCTCAGAGTTAGTGTTCCAGTCCCTGAACCAAGGATGACCGAAGACAGAAAGAGTCTGTCCTTGATCACCTTTTGGTCCATTTTTAGAGTGGGCTAAAAGTGAGTTAATGTATACTTCAATAAATATGAATTTAAAGGAAGTTCTTTTATGGCCTTTCTGAAATGATACGTACTTTTAAAATTCACCCAACATTTAAAAAAATCCAAAGTTAAAAATAAAAATGGATTCTAATGATGGGAAGCACTTTGTGTATATAATAGACATTTATGTTCTCAAGAGGATGGGAGATTAAATCTCTTGTTTTGTTTTTGTTTTCATTCATGGGAAAAGTATATCCACTCTTCCACTGAAGACAAACACATAAAAGGGTTGGCTGGAATGAAGAGAGTCCTATTTGTAATTGTGGAACAGAGCAAAGCCAACAGATCATACAAGGATCAAATCTGTGATGCCAGGCCCATGATGTCTGTATTTTAGATTGTAGGGGAGGAAGACATTTCCTCTACCCAATGTGGGTTCGTCTGGCTGGAGAACAAATTAGATTCACATGAGACAGAATACCAGGAGAAAATTAAACAAAGCTTTATAACATGTATACATGGAAGAGGTCAGGCAAGCTGAGCAACTCGCCCAAATGGCTGAAGTCCCCACTTAAATATCATATCCAGCCAAAGACAAAGGAGGATGTTGGGGGTGAGGGGATTCAGTTACAGGAGGTTACCAGAGAAGCACAATAAGCAAGTGCAGATTTAAGTCCTTGCCTTCCCCATTGATTAAGAGTTTCTAGGGATAAGGTCATCCCCCCTTTTTCCTGGTAGAGAGGGGGAGATATCTTTACAGATGAAGATTTCCTTTACAAAGTAAATGTCTCCTAACAAAGGACAAGCAAGTTCCACCCCTCAGAGCCTCCTTCCCTGTCCCAGTTTATTAAAAGCACTCAGCCCCAAATGATCATCATGCCAAGGAGACATATCTTGGCATGGCCAAGACCAGTGCCCCCCCAAGATCTTGTGAGCCTGAGCTGACCCTAGATGAAATACCTTCCTTCCACTTTACTTTTGGATATGTTCTACTCTCAGGAGCTTTACATCCCATGCTGGAGCTTTTTTCAAACTGTTTCCTCTCAGTCCGACATGCATTACCAAGAAAAATCTATTCAAAAGCACATACCTATGCCACGGGGTGACGCAAAAACACCAACTCTGCTCTCCAGAAAAGAGAGTCATGCAAACAGCCAAGCACATTCAACATGACAGAAAAGCCTAACTATAGAAGCTTTCACATACTGTAGAGTGCAGGTGATGGGATAATTAAGTTTAATTGGGGGACTATTTGCAAATGACTCCGAAAAGAGTTTGAGTGGAAACTTGAAGAGTATATGAATTTTAACAGGCTGGGGATGGAGAAAAGATAATTGTAGGCTAAAGGAATAGTTTGATCAAAGGTACAAAGGTGTTTTGTGTATCTGGTGTGTTCAGGGAAGGCTGAGTAGTTAGGAACAGAATAATTAGCATAGCCAAATGTCCTGAGCTAAAGACAGTCTATCCATCTACTTCACCCTAGCTCCACCATTCCTATTTGGTCTCACATCCTCTACCTCCTTCCACATGCCCTAAATGAACTAGGCTCACTTTCATTTCCATACCTCTTCTCACACAGTTTCACACCAGCAAAAAATGTGCTACCTTCTAAATCTATATATAGCCAACTTTAATATCTCTTCTCCTTTAAATTTTTCCCTTTGATACCAACTCATTTCTACTCCAATTCACATATCTTCATCTCTTTCTTCCTAGACCAGTTTTTAACTTCTTGAATCAAATAAATTTATGCTGTATATCCTCTTGCTTCTGTAGATGTGTTGTGTTTTATTCTTTTACTGAACTATAAGATCCATGTGGGCAATAACCATGACTTATACTTATTGGCAGCATCCTTCACTTCCGTGAATGTTATCACTATATAATTTGTTCACAAGAAACTTTTAGTTAAATGGGTCAGAATCTTGAGGTGATAACAGAATCAGCTTTGGTATTTAATTATAACTTTAAAATGGTAGCTAAAAAAGAACAGATACCTGTGGCAAAGCTTCACCTTGCATTTGGTAGTTAGTTTGATTTAAATTCATCAGTAAATGTCCGTCCATCTATTGTGTACCTTTTGTTGACCTAGCAAAAGGCTTTGTATATTTAGTCCATTACTTTTTGTTCTAGGCCGGCCCAACTGCCACCAAGAAGATAAGCTGAGAGGGAGGTTTCCGTGTCATCTCACAAGAAGAGTAGATACCATCTTCTTCAACTCATGGAATGTACCTAAAAACTCTGAAATTACAGCAAGAAAGAAGATCATTTACAAAATAAAACCAGGACTAGGAAAGAATTAAAAGAACAAATATAATTTTTCTACTTTTGTTTACAGAAGAAGTCAAGTTTACTTGTAGAGAAAGATTTATGGAGGGAATTAGGTAAACAGAATCAGATGGCGTCCATAGACTTGGGAGATGGCCTGCAGGAATTTGAATCCTGGTTTTGTTATTAGCTATTTACCTAAGTGCTCAATTTGCTCACCCCCAAGATGGGTTATAATAGATGGTAGAAGTATACTAATAAACTCTACCTCATAAAGCTCTGAACTGAGTTATTATTTCAAAATGCTTAGAGCAGAATGTAGCACAAAATTAACCCTTATTAAGCAGTAGAGGATTCGCTAGGCCTATGAGATTCCTACGTGAGGAGTTTTCACAATTCTAAAACTTAGAATCTCTTAGAATCTCTCCTTATCATTCCCTTGTCTCTTGGTTCCGGTGAGTTATCGGTAAATAATATGAACTATGCTAGTATTTTATGTGAATAAAGGGTTGATTTGAATAAATGATTGATGTGAGTAAAGAGTTTTGTGCAAAGATGACAAAATTTCACAATTCTGGAATGGCGAAAGAACTATTGAAACATGTAGAGCGTTCACTAGGGACAAAACGAAACTCCAAATTAAGAATGTTCACAGTCAGATAGAATAGAGGTCTGGCCTGCTTCATGTAATATTTCTCTATTTTCAAAAGCACAAACTACAGCTTTCACCATCTCAGGTACATTTGATAAAAATAAAATAAATACATTTTCCTAAAATTTTCTGGCCAGCACGTATTCACAGGGAATTCTTTGTATACCAGTCACATGTGTGGAGCTGTATTTCCCAATTACGGAACAGAAGCCTCAATGGGAATTGGGCAATCAATGGTCATACATGGGGTTCGTCCACGCTGAGCTGCCTCTGAAGACTTCTTGTTTGTATCTGCGAGATAATTGTAAATAACGTTCCCTTTAGGTCTCGAGTAAGAAGGGTTATACTGAAGGGACAATCAAAGTTGCCTGAAGCCTGAGCTCAGCATCTTCTCAAAGAATTTGTAATCTTCACAGTTCAGAGATTTAAGAATATGATCCAGTTACTTTTCTCCTCCTAACATAGTGTAATAAAATAATAGATAATAGTTGAATTCTTCTAGTGCTTTCAACGTGTTTAATTCATAATTAGAAGACAGAAAGACTAACTCTTCATTTTCAAGCAGTTTCCAGAAACAAAATTGAATGGATTTACTGAAAACCTTCTTTCCAAAGAAAATGGCAGAAGCCAAGGTACTGTTTAATGCAATTTTAAAACTATCAATTGTTTATGTGAATTTTGTTGTTGATGAACTTTTCTCTCAAAATATACATGAGCATCCACATGGCTATGATGAGACAGGCCGACATTAGAACTTGTAGCTTTTTTTTTCACGGGAAAGGAAATAATAGTAATTAATTCATTTATTTATGACAATTAAAAGATGAGCTCAGTTTATTTGCCAAGACTGTCTACAATGTTGTCATTCCTTTCAAAATTAGAAAACAGTGACAAAAATATACCCCGCTGTCTCAGCAGACTTTGAGGGGAAAAAAAGTTTTATGCACAAAAAAAAAAACCCAGAATGATATAAGCATTTTATATTTTACCAAAAATATTATCTGCTTTTCTATCTTCAGTATCCATATCTCTGTTATGCATATTTTATGGAAATTCATTTTTTATGGTATTAAACTTGAAGCATTGATTTTAAGTTTTTAATAGCCACACATATTTTGTTATATTTTACACAGAAACATAATATATTTAAAAATATAGACCTATTTAAGGGCGGCACTAAACCCTTCCAAATAGATATACTCTCAAGGTTATCAGATGCATCTTGATGCATAATTTGGAGATGAATGTGTTCTCTGACTGCAATTCGACTACATTTGGGCTGTGGTTTACATAAAAATGCAATTTTTAGAGAAAAATCATCATCTTATCTGAAAATGTTTCTGGGAATAGCTTGTTGCCCAGTGATCCATTCCCACAGATGATGGCAGATAAACCAAATGTATTTAAAGGTGAGGAATGACAATCTCTGCTACAAGATGAATTAATTTATCAGATTTTCACCTTAGGTGGTCCACAGGTGGCTAGGGCTTAGAAACTAGATATCTTCATTGCAGCTATGCTCCAAGAGAGCAATCTTCATCATTTCTCTGCTACTGCTTTCAAATTACACAGATTTCTGTGCAGGAATAAACTATAACGTATGGCTATGGCCATAAACATGTGTATACGTCTTTACCAAGTGTCATAAAATGAGAATCCTGTGCTGGCAATCATTATTTAAACTACTTTACTATTGGGAGAGACCACATGCTTCATCTACATTTTTGGATCTTTTTCATAGAGATACAGAGAAACAATACTGAGAATTAATGTGTTTCTACACAGGGGATGGAGACAGGAATAGATTAGTTATCGAGGGGAAGATGCTATACTGGATGTAAGTTACTATGCTTTGAAATTCAAGTACCAGACAAACTGGCCTTCAATACAAGCAAATTTATTATCTCACATAACAAGGAGCCCAGGGAAAAGGTGTGTCTAGGGCTAGCTGATTCGGTGGTTCAACGGTGATGTCAAGGACCACGTTTCCTCTGCCTAGTTTCTTACTCATCATTCTCGGAGTGTTGGTGTCATTCTCAGACTAGTTTTGCTTATTTTCACAAGATGTCTGCCCTAGAACAATAGTGGAAGAGTCTTCCTTACTCATAATCACTAGTCAAAAATCCCAGCAGTGAATATTAATCTTTTTCATTGACCTCATTGAGCTTACCCTAGTCACATGCCAACTTCCTCTCCAATACAAGTAGCCAGAGGAATGTTGTACCACAAATGCTTTAAAGTTACTGGGCTCTGTTTCTGGGGTGCTATCAGTTGAGGAAGAAAAAATATCTGAGTAATATCAGGGGGCCCGTTAACAAGGAAGAAGGGGAAAATGATCACTCTTGTCTGAATCAACAGTGTTCACCAGAAATAACATCAAGACAGACCTGAGTACACAATTCAAACAAGCCATGTACTACTAACTTGACAGACCTATGGCAAATTACCAACCCCTGGAATTTATTTTTTATCTAAAAAATAGGGATTACAATTCCTTCCTCCTAGCATGATTGTTACGATTGGGAATAACATATATGGGTATCATTTAGCACAGAGCCTGACACATATAAAGGTACAAAAGTACTTAAAAAAGGTAGTGAGAAGGAGAAATTGGTGGTGTGGTTTTTGTTACTAGTGTCATAGTCTGTAATACGGAGGATCTGACTGCAGGCATACAGCTAGGGGAGCAAGTTTATTTCCAGGAAAAACAAATGTCACTCTCTAGATTATGCATGTGATATTGCGATTTATTTATTTATTATTTTATCTATTTATTTTTATTTATCTTTTTTTTGAGGAAGATTAGCCCAGAGCTAACATCTGCCGCCAATCCTCCTCTTTTTGCTGAGGAAGGCTGGCCCTGAGCTAATATCCATGCCCATCTTCCTCTACTTTATATGTGAGACGCCTACCACAGCATGGCTTGCTAAGCGGTGTAGAGGTCTGTGCCCAGGATCTGAAGCGGTGAACTCCAGGCTGCCAAAGCAGAATGTGCGAACTTAACTGCTGCGACACAGGGCTGGCCCAGTGATATTGTGATTTATAAGAAATATATGTGGTCTTTGTCCATAATTCCTGGCTCACAGCAACCAAAAACCTTAGAATTTCTTGTTTATTTTAATGAAGGTGACTTTTGGGCCTCTTCCAAGGGTGGGGAGTTGTTGTCAGGAGAACCAGCCATGTGGTCAGAGGATTAGAACTTTCAGTTCCACCCCCTGATTTCTGGGGGTCAGGAGGGTAGGGGAGCGGAGGTGGAATCAATTGGTAATGACGAATTCATTATGACTATGTAATGAAGCATCCATAAAAATCCAAACGGACAGCTCATCACCCTTTTTCGGAGAGCTTCCACGTTGGGGAACCAGAATGCTTTGCTTTCACGTGCCACCATGCTGGGTCCCAAGCTCCAGGAGCAAGGAAGCTCCGTTGTTCCAGACCTCAATTTATGTATCTCTTCACCTAGCTGTTGGTCTGTATCCTTTTTACAGGATATCTTTTTACAGGAAACTGGTGATCTAGTAAGTAACCTGTTTCTCTGGAGTCTGTGAGATGCTCTAGCAAATTAATTGAACTCAAGGAGAGGGAGTAGGAACCTCCAGTTGTAGCTGGGGGATCAGAAGCACAAGTAACAACTTGGGCTTGCACCTGGCATCTGAAGTTCCATAGAACTGAACCCTTAACCTGTGGAATCTGACGCTTTCTCCAGGTAAATAGTATCAGAATTTAGTTGAATTCATGGACACCCTGCTGGTGGCCAAGAATTGTTTATTGGTGCGGGGAACCCCACCCCATGTTGAAATTGGGTCCAGGAACTCTTTTGCAATGCCAGTTATCTTGTAAAGATGCTCATCAGAGTCTACTGAAACTTAACCTTTTAGAAAATAACTATATGGATCCAGTGCCACCATACGTCACTTCAGAAATCTCAGAGACTCTAAGGCCATGGCTGTTACAATGCCAGCCATCATCCTGGCTCTCCATTCTGTCTGGCATGGGAGGGAATACAGAGGCTCAATATCTGCTGTGGGCCCTAAAGCTACATAAGATAACATAACAATTTCCTAAGGGAATTTTTCTGAACTAACAAAAAATATATACATTTCAATTGATTAGTTTGGCTTTCCTCTTATTTCAGGGTGAAGGGATTCTTGACCATCTCTTAATTGATACATTCATTACTGTTGTTTAATGCAGTTTTAAACCTGTGAAATCTATTCTAATGGTGTCCATCTGTTATTCTTTTCTTCCTCAAAGTGCTCCCTACCTTCCTTTATAGAATATAATCGTCTTCCAAAAACTTTTTGTTCTTATTGCTATAGGATACATTATATAATTGATTCTTATGCCAACAAGGTACAGGTTGATTCTTTAATATAAATTATGTCCCAGACAATGACTCATTCATGGTTTAATTCAATAGATCTAAAATATATTTAAAGCCTGTCTAGCTAGCTTCCTGTAAAATGCTGTAATCAAGCTTCTAAGCCCTTCCTTTTTGTTCATTTCTATTTTTATCTCTTTATTCATATTTCAAGGTGCAACAGTGATGTGTCTCCTCACTTTATATGTGATATATGATATACACGTTAAAAGGTAGTAGTCAACTGCAGGTGCATTGATTAAATTAGGCCCTCATGAGGAAGAGCTGAATGAATTTTACATTTATCTAAGTTCCTTCATGCACCAATTTCAGCTGCCAATGTCTTTCAGAGGGTGTTTACTCTGGTTTCAAGGCATAAAGCATAAGTTTCAATTTATAAATTAAACATTTGGGAGAAAATAAGATAATTTATAATTGTTTCTTGAAAAATGGAATTTGTCACCTATTTGGCTTATGGGGCAGAGCTATGTTTGAGTTTAAAGGAGTTGTTTTTGAGCATTAATAAAGGAAAGAAGGAAATTAAAATATATTAAAAGTATATTTAGCTTACTTTTGAAGATTTAAAATTTAAGGTGCAAATAAAACATAATTGAGAAAAATAAATGAATTCGACAAAAATTGAAAGACAATTATGTCAAAAACATAGACAAAAATATATGCTTACTATATGTCTTAGTAAGCTCAGGATGCTATAACAAAATACCATAGACCAGGGGGCTTAAACAACAGGTATTCATTTCCCACAGTTCTGGAGGCTGCGAAGTCCAAGATCAAAGCGTTGGTAGCTTCACTTCTTGGGAGGGTCCTCCGCCTAGCTGGCAGATTGCTGCCTTCTGGTTGTACCCTCCCATGAAGGAGAGAAGAAGTTCTGGTGTCTCTTTTCCTTTTTATAAGAGCAGTAATCTTATCATGCGGGTCCATCCTTGTGTAAACCTAATCACTCTCAAAGTCCCTGCCTCCTCATACCATCACATTGGGGGTTCAATATATGAATTTTAGGGAAACACAAACATTCAGCTTGTACCACCATGTGACTCAGCAATCTCATGACTAGATGTTTATGAAAACAAAAAAAGAAAACTTATGTCCATACCAAGATCTGCACGTGAATGTTTATAGCAGCTTTATTCATAATTGCCAAAAACTGGAAACAACCCAAAGTTCCTCAGCTGGGGAGGAGATAAAAAATTTGTGATACAATCTTAAAACTGAATGCTAATCAGCAATGAAAACAGCAAACTATTACTCTATGTGACAACATGAGTGCATTTCAAAAGGGTTGTGCTAAGTGAAAAAATGTAGTCGGAGAAAGCAACTACTGTATGATTCTGTTTATGGGACATTCTAGGCAAATAGGCAAAACTATAGGGACAGAAATCAGATCAATGGTTACCAGTGGCTGGGTTAGAGGAAGGGATTGGCTAAGAAGGAGCATTTAGGGAATTTAGGGTCGATGAAAATATACTCTGGATCTTAATTATACAGGTGGTTACCTAACTGTAAACATTTGTCAAAATACATAGAACTGTACATTTATATAAAGACTGTACCTCTAAAAAACCCACATTAAAAAAGTCCTAAACTAACATAATCAAAGGATGCCCTTAGAGAACGCCTTTGAACAGACATCAACTATCACCCCAGTAAAATGATAATTCATTAAAAAGTAAATAGAACATTAATTTTTGAGTGCTAGGATGACCTATAGGATATAGTAGTTTCCACTTGTGAGAAGTGTCACTGCTAATGCCTGGTTGTCTCAGAACTCCGGAACTACCTTAATGAACACTAGGGGCTGCCTTGGGCATAGGCAAAATCGTGTTAGCTGTTTGACCATCCACTGAAGAACCTCAAGCCCAGCCTGTTCAAAAGCGCTCCCCCCCGGCTTGCCAGTGGGCGTGAAACTTTCATTAGTATCTCTCTTTCAGATTAAGGAACTTGAAAAAGAAACTGGGACTGGATGATGAGTAATATCAAGGCTAACAATGACTCGCTAAGAAGCCAGAAGAATTAATGAGACATCCCATGAGAAGCACAGTTAAGAAGCATTCTAACGCATTTATACTGGTTCTGATCCACTTTTTTCACTGAAAGGCAATATAAGATAGAAGCAAGATAGAAGTGATCAAAAAGGGAGGTTTTCAAGTGCTAGCTTTATCCTTAGAGCTCTGTCCTGTTAGTCAAATTCCTTAACTACTTTAGGTCTCATTTTCCTTATCTGTATAAAGGAAAAGAAAAATATGTACCATTCAGGATGGTTTACAGAGGACACACACACTCACACACACACACACGGCAACATTTAGTACATATACATATCATAATTCACACATAGTAAGTGCTCAGTAAATGTGAACTATTATTAATCATTATTATTACATCATCCCTTCCATTTTAAACCTTTTTGACTATCAATCGAGAGTATAAGTTAGTGTTTAGTGTTTGCTGAATAAAATACCACCTCTTCTTAGTGGCTTAAATCAAAAATTACTTATTACTCCTAAAAAGGTCAGCTGGGCAGTTCTGTGGATATGTGCCAGGCTTCACTGATCTAAGTTGGGCATACTCTTGAATCTTTGGTCAATTGGCAGAGTGTCTGGGGACTAGCTTTCATTGGGATGACAGTGATTATTGGGCCTCTTGTCTCACTATCCCGCAGGTTGATTTGGGCTTGTTCACATGACGGAGGCAAGTTCCAAGAAAGGTGGTGGACATGGGCAAAGCCCCTTGAATTCTAAGCTCCTAACTGGCGCAACACCACTTCCACACAGACTGGCTCCTTCTCTTCTGATGCTTACTCTTAGTATTCTTTAGTTGTCAGACATCCCCTGTTCTTTTCTGATTCTTAGCAGCTTCATAACAGATTTCTAAGCACATCTAGTAAAATGTAACATATAGTGCTCACACATAGCTCTCTAGACAAAGATCATGCGTGACAGATACTTCGCATAGCACTCATATACCTTACATGTTAGTTGATCATCCAAGATTGCACTTCTCCACTGAACTTGCATAACTCCTTATCTATCATGTCTTTTTTCATTATGCTATATTGTTTATTCATACTCATAGCATGGCACATTATTTCTGGAAGACAAGGATTTGATTTTATTCTCCTTGTATCTCCACTGCCTGGCACATTTTATACGTATAGCATATATTTGTTGAATAAATACTATTAGAGCCACCAAGTAGCAAGAGAGAGAGAAATGACTTTGATCAAAGATTATAAAGGAATATTCTAAGAATAGAGGTAAACCATGAAGTCTGGGAATAAATTACATTTGGGGAAAAGTTTTAGTGAGCATCCCAGCCAGCATGAAGAAAGCCTAGTCAGAAACAGACAAGGTGGATCAAATGGACAGAGAACACTCATTTATTTTGGTGGAGGGAAATGTGTGCCACAAGCATTAATGGGAGTTGGGGCTGGAAATAATGTCAGGAAAAGAATCCAAAGAGTCTCAAGTTAAAGAACTTAGTTTAAATCCATTTATTATTTAATTAATGGGAGATAATTAACATATTAATTAAATAATGAGAGATAATTGAACCATTAACTCTCATTGCCCATTAAGCTTATCAAACTAGTTAGCCTTTACTTTAATAAACAAGGACATGGACAAATTTAGCCAAGGTAATTACATTCTAAAGAAGGAGCGTGACATTGACTGAAAGGGTCAGAGAATCACGTGCTGTATGGAAAAGTCAAGTCTCTGAGTATTATGGGAATAATTAGGAATACGTAAAAACTTCAAGAACTTGAAGAGAAAGTAGATGTTGAAAGCAAAGTAAGTCACAGATTGTGAAGATCCTCCATAATGGAAGCCTCTAAAACATGGAGGCAAAGTTATGAGGATATTTTATGAACTGACATTGGACATGGTGCACATGAATTCTCCCTCTATTTCATTGGTCAGAACCTAGTGTCAAGGCTCCAATCTCCTGCAAGGGAGGCTGGGAAATGTAGTCTTTGTTTGGCTTATCCAATTTTGATTGCTTAAAACATTACATACAAAGGTGCACCACGCAGTTCGACCTTTTGTGCAGGGCAAAGTGTAACAGTGAGATATGTTCCATACACTTAATATGCACACATGTGCACAGAAGCACACACATACCTATAATTTGGCATTTACAGTTTTGAATGTCTCAGATGGAGCTTCCACTCTAGTCATTATTTATAGCTGAGAAAAAACATCACTGTTAGTGAGTCCTAGGAGAAAAAGGAGGATATACGTCAGAAAACAATAAACTAGTAGTTTTCAAATTTAAGCATGGATTCAAATAGTTTGAGGATCTTATTAAACACGCAGATGCCAGGGCCCAAGCCCAGACTATGTAATCCATTTTAAGGAGCTCTCTGAGGTCATCAGGGTATGCACCATGAGAAATGCTGCCCTGGACCCTTCTGTTACTGGATGATTCATGGGATGTAACTCCCTATTTCCTTCTCCAGGTCTGCTGCAGAATCTCATCATCAAGTAATGACAATGGCCAATCTAAAACTTGTCCAGCTGCCTGAAGGCAAACTGATCTCAGGCTTTGCAAGCTCACAACTTATTTCTCAGTATTTTGCTTTACTCTGGAAGCCAAGAACACATTTCCCTCAGAGAAACTGTTGAGAGAGACCTTGACATTCTATAAAGCTTAAAATGAAGACCCACTCTTTATCTAATGCATAGTGTCTTCTTATTGCAATGTATTTTTTTTCCTTTTCTGCCAAAAGTAATAAGTACTTTTACAAGGTATTTAGGATTATCAGGTTTACTTTTGACAAATACCAAAAAAGGAAAAAAAGCTTATCTTACAGTATTTAGAGGACAGGGGATAAGACAGTTATAAAACCCAGGACTCCCTTACTTGCCAGGCTGGAGTTAGGGATGGATAGTCACACCACTGAGTAACCCATCATCTATCAGTCACCAGCAGATTCAATAGCATAGTTCATTCCATTCATCATACAGTCACTCCTGCCTCATAGTATGTCATAGCAGCTTAACACGTCTTAACTTTCTCCTCTTCTCTTTATCATTGTTGCCTGTTTCATCATTAACAAAGTTATGTGTTTCGTTATTTATTTTAGCTTAACAGTTACGAGTGAGTTCAAATAATCCCAAAAGAACAGGATTTATTTACTTCTCAAGAATTTCTTCCAAAAGAACAGGATTTATTTACTTCTCAAGAATTTCTTGATTAGTAAAAACTAATATAAGTGTATTTTGGTTTCATTTCTATACCAACAAATCCTGAATATAAGCTAAAACCCAAATGTATCTTCGAGACTTTTCATTTTTACTTTAACAACCTGAGATAGACTTTCTCCTGAAACTTGGACTATTGACAGAGTTATTTCTGAACTGATATCATAGGCCTTCTCCCCTTTAATATATGCTATATATTCAAGCAGAGTAGCATCCCTAAATCCCTGTCTGCCTTAATCCACCACACTGATCAAAATTGTAATGGCTTTCTGCTTCCTAAAAGAGAAATATTAAGCTCTTAGCCTTCCACTTAATGCTCTCCAAATTCAGACTCTAAATTTATCATTGCCTAAGCCTTTTTAGGCACACAGCCTGATCCATCCCCAGACACACCTTATTCAGCCTTTCCTTTTTCGTTTTACAGGTGATGTAGTTCTTCCATCTTCTTCTGTCTTATTCCTACCAAATCTACAGACCTACATGGACAATGGGTTTCTCACTAAATCAGGGCAGCCTCATGAACCACCTTTCAGTAAATGGGAGTTCAGCTTCTCTCTGTTTCTATCTTGTTGCTAGTGCTGCAAAGCGAGCTTCCTTGTTTTCTACAACCGATTTCCACATTGTATCCCTGTTTCCATTAATCTTTCCAAATGAAGAAAGTGGTTTGTTCCTGTGGATTTCTCTCCAGGCAAGAACTGGAGTCCTGATGCTGAGACTCAGTGAATTACCTGAGGCCATTTTACCTACTGTTTTCAGACTTTCCAGCCATTGACTTCCAGCTGGGTAGCCTAGGATGATGAATGCTCCTGGATTTTCAGGAGTGCATCTCACCTAACTCTTGGGTCATACATTACTACAGGTAGGAACCCCGATGTCAGCAACTTCTCTGATTAATAATTTATTACCACAGCTTGCTATTTGGGTAGAAACAAAGCTATAGGGGGTTCTGTTTAAGGCTGGTGTCCAAGAGGAAGAAGTTCTTGGAAATGTTATAAGCGTGAAATCAGGTCTGGGAGCTCAAACCTAGACAGTATTCCATGAGAGGAGACAGGAAATTCACATAGGGCAAGCGTGATGTTAAAAAAAGAGAATATAAGAGAACTGGATTCTACAAGTAAAGCAGTGCAGAAGGAAGCAGTGCAGAAATAACAATAGCTAACGTTTACTGAGAGCATCCACAATAGAAGAAGCACTTCTAAGCTCTTTCCTTGCATTAATTCACCTAATAATCACAAACAGCCAATGAGTTAAGTTCCATTATTATGCACATTTTATAGGTGAGGGAGACAATTCACAGAGGTTGAATAAGTTGCCCAAGGTCACACTGGGTGTCAGTGGCAGAGCTAGTGCTTCAAAAACTGTAGCTTGATTCCAGAAACTCCATTCTTGAACATTGCGAAATACTGCCAATATGTGAAGTTCAGTTTCTCAATTTTGTTGAGTACAAAACTTGGCAATATGATGCCTATAATAAAAATTCCCATAATGCCTGTTACCGCTACTGCTTATGAAATAGTAAATAACAGTTACGAGATAGATCAGTTAACATTTTAAAGCAAAGTTGCACTTTAAGTCTATTAAGTTGTATTTAATTTTGAACAAGACATGGTGATGACTCTTCTTAAGAAATCCTTCTGATATCCTAACCCACAATTTTGTGACGAGTAATTGAGCATTAAAGAAAGGAACAAGAATTTATTGAAAATTCATATTTTAGATAATTTTAATATTGTGACCAAAGCCGATGCTGCCAAAGCATTTATTGAGTCCCCTTGATGCGGGCTCGGTGAGCCGAGTAATTGAAAAAAACATTTCTTGGACTCTTAAGATCTGGCAGTAGTGCTCTTTTATTTAGAGAATAGTGTGGAACAGCATGGGGACAGGACCCATGGTCAGTCAGAGCTGCTGCTGGCATGGGGAGCTGCTGCTGCTGCAAACATGGGTGGAGAATAAGGCTAAAATTAAGGCATAGGTATGTGAGTTATCTCTTTACAAGACAAAGGAAAGAATATGTAAAAAGAGTTGTTAAAATGGTGTCAGTGCCAGTAGGGTCTGGTTATGGGGTGGTCCTATAACTTTTAGATAAGAATCAAACCGGATTAAGTAAATGGCAGAAGCCACCACTTCAGCTAAAGACAAAAGAGAATTTTGGGGGGGTGGGTCAGTTACAGTAGGCTGCCAGACAGTAAACAACTTAAGTTCTTGCCTTTGGCATTGATTAAGAGGTTCTAGAGATAAGGTCATCTCCCTTCTTCCTGGCACAGAGGGGAGGCATCTTTACAGATGAAGGTTTCCCTTACAAATGTAAATGTTTCCAAACAAAGGGCAAGCAAACTCTGCTCCTTGGAGTCTGCTCCTCATCTGCAGTTTTAAAAGTAACCAGCCTAAAAATCCTCATCACCCTGAGCTCAGAAGGGACCCCAAAGCTATATGTGCTAGGACAAGTTTTCAGGCAAAGGTGGACGTACAATGGAACCCAAGCTGGAGCAAGTGTCTGTGCAGCAGCTTTTTCCCCATATTCAACCATGGTTCTTCCCTACTGGGGAAATGATGGGAAATTCTTGGAAGAGAGAATCATCAAGCAGAGGAGAAAAAAGTCAAAAGGGAATGGTCACAGGATAGAGCTGGGCGTGGGGTGGGGATCTCAGCCCTAATATGACCTTGTTGGAGCCAGATTCAAATACATCTTGAGCTTAATTCTTCAGCTGCACTGAGAATCTAGAGGAGCCTATTAAGCAGCCCTAAGAAATCCCCCACCTTCTCTGCCTCACACTGCGAAAGGAAGAAGGGGTTTTTGTTGTAGGAGCAGGGCCTTCATCGTTAGACACAACCAAGGTCGATTTAGATTATGTCACTAATACGTTAGGAGCTTTACATAAGATATCTCACTTAACCCAACAACTCTGCAAAGCAGAGCTTATCATCTCGTTTTTAGTGAGGAGAAAACTGAGGCTCAAAAAGTCTAACTTTTTTGGTAATTAGTTCTAACATTTCACATCTAGTGTAAGTGGCAAAGCAAAACTTTGAACTCAAGACTGTCTGTCCAAATCTTGTGCTCTTTTTGCTAAACCATGCTTCTTTCTACTTTGAGAAAGGAAGCATTATTGTTTTCTGTATGCAAATTAAGCTTCTCCTCCCAGCGAAGAAGTTAAATTGCCTGAGGGGAAAAAGAGTAAGCAGAAAGAACACTCCTCTGATTAAGGATGGAAAAGTTGTAGGAAGAAGTTACCTTCTTCTTGAAAAGATCTTCTACTTAGCAGTTTCTGTTGCCTTGGGGAGAAACAAAAGCAGTCATAATCTGTCTATGAAGGCATTCTTTGTCACAAATGCAAACGGTCTGGGTAGTATTCATGAATTATAAGCGTGTGTGTGTGTGTGTGTGTGTGTGTGTGTGTTTCCTTGTGAGGAATGGATAGAGAGAAATACGCCTATATAGACAGAAAGTGAGAGAGAGTAAAAGTGTGAAGGTTCATAGTCACCTGAATACTGTACTAACTCTCCTTAAGTATTCTTATATACAGGATTAATTTCAGAGCTTTCTATGGACTGAAACTTTGGTATGGGTTAAATTGCCTGGGTTACAAAGAGCTGGGATTTATGAGTCAGGTGAAGGGAAGATAGCTGATATTTCTTGAGCATCTGTTCTACTCTGCACCATGTTAGCCATCTTACAATGTAGGAGTTTTATGTCCATTTACAGATGAAGAAACTGAAGTTTAGAAAAATTAAATTATTTTCCCAAAGTGAGACAGCCAGAAAGTGGCAGAGCAAGGATTTAAATCCATGTTTGAAAAAAAAAATCCATGTCTATCTTCCTCCAAAATTCATCCTCTTTGCACTAAAACTTTTTTAAGTTAGGTCCTTATACATTCACCACTTCAAGGAGACCAAACTACTGATTCAAACTCATACGAAATTACTGAAGCAATCTCCTATTTACCGGCTTTGCCTCTAATATTCTTATGTTTCAATCCATCCGTTTTATGCTTCTAAATTTAAGTGCTCCTAGTTCACCAAAAGATAAAATTCAAAGTTCTCAGTCTGGTCCCACTGCAGCTGCCTGATTGTAGTCACCATTTCCTAGCACCAGGGATCTCCCATCCCAGCTGAGCTCTTGAACTGTCTGTTGAGCACAAACCACACATTCTTTCCTTTGGACAGTTGCTTTTGCTCCACCCAGTCTGCCTCATCTTTTTCCTCCCTGTCCTCTTCAAGTTCAAGTGATTATCCCCAACCTCAGCACTTACCACCTTCACCTTGTATAATCTTTGTTTGCTACTTCTTACATATGTTTATATTTTATTCTACTGTCTGACTGTCTCCTCATTGAGACAGTAACTCTATTTTACATTTTAAGTGAATTTACCAAACAGCTTTTGAGAATGAAATATGAGCCACACCATATGCTGGATGTTTTAGACAAGGAGATACAAAGATAGGGTGTCTGCTAAAAGATTTCCCATATATTTATCCCATATAGCATCTAGGACCATGTTGTCATACAGTGAGTGCTCAGTAAATATACATATGAAGGAGGAGCTGAAATTACATCGAGAATGATCTTCCATTCTGAATTGTCTCCAAGTGGATTTTTTTCATATATTCAAAATGCTCAGATCATATATTCCAGCAATGCCACTCAGCTAATAGCATCTTTGGCTCCTTCGTTTGTCTATGTGGTATTCCATTTTGTGGCACAGTTTTTCATCAAGTTTAATGGGTTAACACTACTAAGTTCCTTTGTACCATGCTTCTGTTTAGATGGTTTTAAAGGCAATTTGCTCTCTAAACGTGACTTTAAATCCAGTAGGCTCCTCCCTTCCTCTTTCCTTGCTTCACTTTTTTCCTCTTGTTTTTGCCACTGTGGGGAGACATTTACCTAAAGAGAGCCATCAAAACCAAAAAAGAATATAGCTAACAAAGACAACAAAGGTAGGTTGGTCCCGAGCACTCTCAGTTTTCCAGTCCTGAGGGTTACTCGTAGCTGTCCCGGCCTCCGGGGCCTGGATACCCAAGGCTCATTCTCTCCCTTTGTTTGCAATTGTGAAGACTCAAACTAACAGCCTTGTAATTAATTACCCGATCGAGTAATTTCACTTTAACTAGTGAACACAGGCTTGATTCTAGGACTCCCCTGCAAGACTTTCAGATACCTCCACCACCAAATGTTCTAGAAAAGATGTTTATCCTCCTTTTACGTTTCATGAAAATAGAAATTCTTTGGAAAAAAATATTTGAGTGTTATTTCAAAAAAAATCTCAGCTTAATAAACACACTTGTTACTATATCAGTGTATAAAACACCACCTAACTTCCACAGTGTCAGTGTTTTAGGGCTTCCTTTGGGGAGAGTAAAAGTGTGTGTGTGTGTGTATGTACACATATATATACACACGTATACACACATACAAACAAACATACCCACACACATTTGTACGAAGGAGTGGTACTTGTAGTATATTATATATGTTGTGGTATATTCAAGTCCAATATCTTTCTACAATATTAACAATAATTCTCATTTATTGCACACCTGCAATTGCCAGACACTATTGGTAGGACTTTGCAAACACCATCTTAGCATGTCGTGTCAGCAGCAATATGAGTTTATCTCCCATTTTACAAATGAGGAAACTGAGGCTCACAGCAGCTAAAGTTAATTTATGTACCTGAGACAAAATTCAACCTTGGTCTTCCATATGACCTTTCAAATGATTTCTTGTTTTCTTCTCTTTTCCAGTCTAATCACTTCATGGTCCTTTGTCTCTCAATTTCCCCTTGTCTCTCAAATTGGCTGTCCTTTAGCATCTCCTCAAAATCAACTTCATTCATCTTTTAAGAATCAATTTCTAGGACTTGAGGGTTGATGCTGGGGTAGGAAAGAGTGAAATATGCAATTCAGTAGAACTGGCAGCATTTTAATAGAAACACACGCCTGCTGCATCACAGAGCTTCTGATTCTGGGGGTAGGAAGGTGTTTAACACTGCGCTCAAACACCTACTTTCTGTTCTACTTTGTGCTGAAGAGGCACAGACTCAAAGGTCTGAATAGTGACATTTGTGAGCATGATGTTGGTGGAAAGTTAGATCTATAGGCCTAAGGGTGCGCACAGCCTTAATTTATTCATTTTGTTTTGTAAGATAAAAACACTTGGTGTTTTAATCGTGTTTTTCATGGATATTTTATTAAATCCAATGGCTTCTTCCTTATCATTAAAATTAATCTTATTTTGCCATTCACTTAAGCTAACTTGTGGATTCTGCCTGTGTAATTTCATCTATTTGTATATTCTTTCCATATGCGCAATCAGGTTTTTCTACATACATGTAGTGTGTCTTAGACTGCAACCTAGGAATACTCATCGAATACATGGAGTCAAAGGATTATAATGATGTGAAGTAATTCCCTATGATATTTTAATTTAGACACAGTTCACTACAATTTGAAAGAATCTCTAAGTTAAAGAATTTGGCCAGAAAAAAGAAAATCCCATCGTGTGCCAGCTTCCTTGGCTGGCGTGTGGATTTGCCTTGGTGAAGACTCTTTGCTCTAGGAATGTGCACTCAGTATTTAGGTCAGAAATGCAGTGTTAGATTCAGGGGTTTCAGAGCAAGGCTGGATTAGCAGGGCTTGCCTCGGGTGCAGAATTAAGGGAGCGCCAAAAAGTCAGTAAGCAACATAAATAATACTTTAATGCAATATTTTAAAATGTCAAAATTATTTCAAAAATTCATGATGAACAAAATAGCCAAACTGTTAAGGAAAGACGGGATCAGTAACAGTGCCGGGCAGAGACCTATTAGAGCTTGAACCAAAAGGAAACAGCAACAATCCTGATTCTGTCTTGATTTAAAATTTTGACTTTTTTGTGCCCCAGACCTCACTTGCTTCACCCTCATCCCAGCTTTGTTTCAAAGAGAGACACTTATGTTAACCCAACTCACAGAAGCCTGGTGCATTAACGAAAAACAAGAACACACACAACACAGTAACTGACATTGAGAAACAGGCTAAGATGACTTGTCACTCTTGTTCTCAGATGATAACACTATTTACTGATAGATAAATCTACTAAAGTGAGCCATGTCTCAGAAAGAATATAAATCAAAGCTAGAGTTACATAACGTGAATACATTCATGCAGCTTGGTGCATCCAGCTTCTCAGCACTGAGCAGTGAGTATTGGTCCTCAGACTCAAGCAGTCTCTCTCCTAGTCAGCGATTGTGGAGTCCTGCCAACGCTTTCCACGATTCCTGCTGAGCACAACCCACTAATGACTGGTTGTTCTTGCTGGCTGCCTTTGCTTATGAACTAGAAGATTGGAATTAGAAGACTTCATCAGGGAAGAAACTATCTTTCAATCAGTGTAGAATCATGGAAACTAGTACAATTAAACACATGATAAGTGCTTAATAAACAGTTGCCATTCCCTCTTACCTTTGCATATGCCTAACCAGACCTCTTAGATACTGATTTTGCAGTTTGGCTCTCAAGAGTTTTAGGGCTGCCTCAATGTTTTCCCTGCAAAATTTCTTTTTAAATTCAGCCTTTTCCTTTACACTTACCTCAATTTTTATCTCTCGTTATCCCGTTATTTTCTTCCATGTCCTCCTTTTCTCTTATAATTTATATCACCTACATCTTCTTTCCATTTGCAGAAACTCACATCACTTTCTGCCACTATCAAGTTTGATACATGAATAAATACCACTTGTTTTGCCAACAGGTCAGGACCAAAGATTAAAGTTTGGTAGTCTTAAAACTAAGATGCAATAAAATGCTTATGTGAAATGTTTTTAAGAAAATGACACCAATGACTCAACATTATATTTACTTATGCTAATGGCTCCAATTATTTTTATTGCTATTCACTTAAGGAAACTATGCCTTTCAAAAC
This sequence comes from Equus przewalskii, assembly GCF_037783145.1. NCBI lineage: Eukaryota > Metazoa > Chordata > Mammalia > Perissodactyla > Equidae > Equus > Equus przewalskii. The sequence continues at coordinate 22,120,341 of NC_091847.1, read as the reverse complement.
CTAAAAACAAATTATTTCAGATTTTCAGTCAAAAAAGCTGTATTCTTACTACTCAAATATTGACACTTGCATAATTAATAACGTATCAAGAAAATAAAAATAGGATTTCCAATTTTGTAAGAAAAAAACGGTTTTGAGGATTAATTAGTACATTTGCAAATATGAATAAAGTGCCTTCTGTGTGTGGGACAAAGATTCAATGAAAGATCAAAAAAATACAGCAAGGACCCTCAAGAAACTTACAACATAGTCAGGAAGAAGGTGAAAATAACATTATGATTGGATGAAGGGCAAAAACTTTTAGAGTCAGTGGGATTTGCCCTGGATCCTCAGCTGATCCAATGAATTAAAATAAAGGAAAGGGGGATTGTTTTTCCAGATGACTATTAAAATGTAAACTAAGCTTTAAAAATAGCAATGAGCTAGGAGAATTCAAGGAATAACTAATAGATTTATTTCGTTGTGTCATATTTTATATATATATTAACCTGGAAAAACTGGAAACGTAAATTAAACCCAAATAGCATATTTCTATGGATGTTAGACTGAGGAGTTTGGACTGTCGTATGAGTTAAAGAAAAAAAAATCATTAAGAGAATTTGTGTAATGAAGTAACCTAAGAAATAAAGTGTTGAAATGAGACTTGTCTAAAACCCTGATCTAAGTCAGGGAGAGAATAGAAAGACCCATTTAAGAAACTATCATATCAATTCCTTTCAAAAGTGACCAAGGCTGTTTAGAGAAATGGTTGATTACAGATCTAGGGCAGGAAATGTACAACATATCTTGACATAAGAGAAAGCAAGGAAGTTCAAAAAAACCACTAGCTTCATGTCAGAAGAATTCAACATCCTCAAGACACTCCCATTACCAAACATATGACAATATGAGTATGGATAAAGATAATAAAGGCAATGGATTGGAATATGTCAAATATATACATATATAATATCACTAAACATTTTACTGACCGCCTTTGGAGGATGCTAGAGAACCAATTTATTATTCTGAAAATAATAAATAAAGGGAAATAATCAGTTATGATCTACATTTCATGGTAACCTAATAGTGAATGAGGAAAGTATCTCTTTTTAAAATGTTTCAGCTAACAAAAGGGGAAGAAATGCTAGAATTAGAATACTAACATCTTGCAAACCTAAAAAATTAATGGAATCAATAGTTTCTGATGTCACTAAAAGAAAAAGTACAGGAAATGATATGCTTCCTGATTAAATAACATAGTGCTTATAAAATGGTCTTGCTAAATAAGTTGAATTTGCTTCCAAAGTTAAGGTGCACACAAATCACTTGGGAATCTTGATAAAATGCAGAATCTGATTCAGCAGGGCTCGTGGCATAGGGGAGATTCTGCACGAGGTGCTGGGGCTGTGGGTTCCAGAACCACAGCTGGAGTAACATAACTTTACATCTCAGGACATCACTGCCTTGACTCTGGCTCACATCATCTCTCACCCATGCTCTGGCACTTTAAGCAGCAGTGTGACATAGAAGTTAAAGGTACAGACTGTCTTCCACCACATCATGTCCTACATTTAATGTACCAGAAACACTGATTCTGTTTCATGGAACATGTCACGTTTTTTCCTATTTCTGAACCTGTGCATCCTGTCTTTCTGCCTGGAATGCCTGTATCTTCTCATCTCTTCTGGCTCACTCCTACTCACTCTTCGAAATTTAGCACAGGAAGTCTCTCCACTAAGAAATATTCCCTGTCTATCATCTTTCGGCTCCCCTCATCTATGCTGTCCTAATGCGTTTATTTCTCTGTCCTAAATCTTACCACATTATCTGTTTATTTTCTTCCACTGATTGTGATCTCCTTGAGGTCAGCTTCTCTAACTTATGTATCTTTGTAACTCCAGGATCTTAAAGAATTCTGGAAAAAACTAGGTCCTTTTGATAAATGTTTTTCTTTTTTTTTTTTTTTAAAAGATTTTATTTTTTTCCTTTTTCTCCCAAAAGCCCCCGGTACAGAGTTGTATATTCTTCGTTGTGGGTCCTTCTAGTTGTGGCATGTGGGACACTGCCTCAGCGTGGTTTGATGAGCAGTGCCATGTCCGCGCCCAGGACTCGAACCAACGAAACACTGGGCTGCCTATAGCGGAGCGCGCGAACTTAACCCCTCAGCCACGGGGCCAGCCCCTGATAAATGTTTTTCAACAAATAATTATTGACACAGAATCAATTAGTTGTTCTTGCAGAAAGCCAATAAATAAAAAGATTACTCTCCCTGACCTGCTAAACACACACCCCTTTTCTTCTTATCAGTAGTTTTTCTTAAGGTCTCTGAGTAACTTAAGAAAAGGCAGACATCACTACAGATTTCAGAGTCTTAGAGAATGATGATTTTCTCATGATACCAGCCAGCAGTGTGACAGTAGGTGGGGAAATGCTTAAGGAAAGAACACACTTAAACAAAGGTTGACTAGATTAGATTACCGAACAGAAGTATTAATTCTCACCTTCACGAATAGAGTATTTTATATGCATTAATGGCATATTCAGACAAGTATCACCTCCATGTTGCACTCTGTGTACAGTCTTTCCCCCTCTCCATTCCCCAGTCCCCATCAGCAACTCTCTCCATCGCCGTAATTAGCAGCAAATTAATCAAGGAGAGGGAGGGGAGTCACACTTGTCTTTCACCCCCAAACTGTCCTAGTGGGGTCATAAGGCAATCTTGCCTTTCCTTTCACAGGCTGAGATAAATCTGAGTCCTCTTCACATTTTGGTGCCAGTTGAATCAATTAAATACATATAGAACAAAAAAGCTTAAAATAAATCTCAAGGATTTCAGCTCAAACTACTTATCTATATCCCAGCCACAAAGGAGACCGTAAAATGCTGAATGATGAAAGAGAATGAAAAATGACAGAATGATAAAGTAATATCTTTGTAATCAAGTGGAAATGGAGTTCTGGTCAAAGCAGGCTGATTGCCATTTTAGACTGTGTAACAAGTAAAGCTTACCTGATTCTAGTTGTTTATCTGTTTTTAAACTTCCACTATAATGCACATCGCTTTTTGAATAAAAAGTCTGCAGAAGAAATGGAAAATAGTAGTGAAAAAATTATGTACTAGCTGTGGAAAGTCCTGTAACGTGTGAGATAATAAAGTCATAAAATTGCTAAATCTCTGTACCTCCTGAGATCAGTAAGGAAGATCCCCTTTAGTCACAAGCAAACAACTAATTAGAAAGACTCTCTCTGACGTTAAGTCTGAAACTGTGGATGAAGAAAGCTAGTGCTGAAATAGAAAGTGCACTTTGACATACAATTGATTCATATCATGAAAAAATTAGCACATTTATCCTGCATGTCCATACTTATAAAATTCTCCAAGATAATGCTAATACGTGCAGATTAACTACCTCCAGTTTCTATAATTTTTTCATTTCCTAATGCATTAAAATTTCATTTTTTCCTGCTTTTCTTAGCTTGAATTCTTTAAATAACTCAAGAGGAATTTATGCTTGTTCTAGTGTATATAAAACTGTGTTCTTTCTAGAGTACTTATTCTATAAGTAGACACCTGCTCCATTTTTTTCCATTTTGATAACTATATATGTTTTACAACTATGTATGTTTAGATCTCCTATACATGTTCATAGTTGTTTCCTACTCGCCTCAAACATTTTACTTGAGGCAGCTTCTGCAGTTAGGCTCTGTAGAAGACTTTGGCAAAAAGTATTTTAGAAGTGTGTTTTAAAAGTTGCTTCTGCTCCATGAAATCTGGTGTAGAAGTCATCCACCTGTCTCTTAATCACTCCTGGGAAGAGGAGAAATGCTTCAGCAATAAGCTATTCAGGACGTTCAGCTCATGAGATCTAATTAAAATAAAAACACACATGCATGCTCCTCTTGGATTAGTGTCTTCTGAATTGATTGTTTGCGACTTTCCAATGCCAAATCAATGTTGGCAGATCACAACTGCTAATTAGAATGAGAAACTGGCTAATTCACAATCAGAAAACTGTTGACTTAAAAACATAAATGCCAAGTATCAAGTGTAATGATTCACTGAAGCATAGAGTAACATTAACTCCCCAAATATTAAAAAGAATATTTTATAATCATATGATAAGACTAAAAATAACATGAAGAAGAAGAAATTATAAATGCACATAAATGATATTCACAATCAATATATTTCAACGTCCCTATGGGGAAACTCTCACCAAACTACACGCGAGATGAGCCTTAGAAAGGCTACAGGACTTGCTGGATGACACACAGTGACAGACTGATAGAATAGGAATGAGGAATAGACCTCATGATTACTGACATCACTATTTGATATTTCAATATCGGTTTCTTTATATACAACTATAAATGGAGTTATACATCTCGATAACTAAAAGGTTGTTATGGGAGAAGATTATAATTTTCACTTTACTTTCTAGACATAGACTGTGTAAACTGTAATTTATATTACAGAATGCAGCCTAGAGACTTGGGAGAAAATGTGCTCCGGAGCCAGCTCATCATCCTAGATCTACATACAAGCACTTCTGCTCACTGAACAGGAAGTTCTTCAACTTTCCTAAATCAGTTTCTTCAGCTGTTAAAGAAAAGAAAATACCAACATCCAGAGATTTTTTTTGAGTGTTAAATGAGATATGTTATTATTCCTCAATAAACGTACCTTTTGAATTTATCTATTGGAGATACTCTGCATTAGCTTTGCTATCTTCTTGTCTTCATGTTCTCACTACAGTTGCCCAGGTTTCCACTTCTAGCATTTGGTTATGTCACAGCGTAATAAATTTTCTGGGCTGAGATCTTATAGCTGGCTTTCATTTCAAGAGCTAGTCCATCAGCAATACATTCTGATGGGCATTGTGTGTAGAGGACTTAAAATTTCAGAGATTTACAGAGAAAAAACTGTTATAATTCATGTATTTGAGGAAATACATGTGCACAGTTTTATACACACACACACACACACACACACAAAGGTACACTAATTAATAGATGAATAAAGCAAAATAAAATAATAACATAATTCAGTGTTCAGGGAAGCCTGCTAATAGAAAATTTAAATAGTATCAGAGTCTCAACATAATACCAAAAACGTTCAGAATTTTCAAAAATTACTTATCATAACAAGAACTGGGAAAATCTCAACTTGAATGAGAAAATGCAATTATAAAATGCCAATACTGAGATGGCATTAAAGTTGGAATTATCTGACAAGGATTTTAAAGCAGCCATCACAAGGATGCTTCAATAAGCAATTATAAACATACTTGAAATAAAAAAAAAAAATAGAAAGTCTAAGTAAAAAAGTTGAAAATATAAACAAAACCAAATGGGACTTTTAGAGGTGTAAAAGAGAATAACTAAAATTAAAAACCCAGTGGATGGCTCAACAGCAGAATAGAGAGGATAGAAGAAAGAATCATTGGATTCGAATTAGAACAAGATTGCCTAATGTGACTTACGTAGGGAAAACAGCCATTTAAAAAAAAAAATTGAACAGAACCTCAGATACCTGTGGGACTATAACAAATGATCTACCATTTTTGTCATCAGAGTCCCAGGAGGAAGGGAGACAGAAGATGGGGCTGAAACAATATTTGAAGAAATAATGATTAAAAATATTTCAAATTTGTTAACTGACACAAAGCTACTGATTAAAGAAGCTTAGAGAAACCAAAACAGGATAAACTCAAAGAAATTCATTCAGAGACACATTGTAATCAAATTTCTGAAAACTAAAAGAAAAAATCTTGAAAGTGATGAAAAAGAAATGAGACCTTACCAATAAGGGAAAAACAAATGGTGACAAATTCTCATCATGATAATGGAGGCCAGGAGGGAGGATGACAGCATTTTTCAAGTGCTAAAAAAGAAGATCTCTCAACTCTCAATTCTATAGCTGGCAAAATTTACTGTCAGGAATGAAGGAGAAATAAAGGCATTCTTGAATGAAGGATAACTCAGAGAATCTGCAACTACAGACTAATCTAAAAGAATGGCTAAATTAAGTTTTGAAACCAAATGGAAATGATAAAAAAGAAATCTTGGAACACTGGAAAAGAAGAAAGAAAAATGGAGAGAACGAAAACATTTAAATAAACAAGCTTGCTTTCTCTTCAGTTTCCAAACATGTGTTTGAGGGTTAAAGCAAAATTGTAACATTGTCAGATGTGGTTCCTCAACGCTCCTAGAGGGAATAATTAAGACAAGTATATCATACACGAGGGAAGGCAGAGGGATTTAAAGAGAGGAAGCATTTCTATACTTTACTGAATATGGTGAAGTATCAATACCAATAGATCATGGTAAACTACGTATACATAACGTAAAACCTACAGCAACTACTGAAAGTCTAGACTAAGAGAGAGACTCGAAAACACTACAGATAAATCAAAATGAAATTCAAAAAAAAAAAACCTTTCAAGTAACCCACAGGAAGGATAGAGAATTGAAAAACAGAGAGAACAAACAGCAAATAAGAAATAAAATGACAGATTTAAGCTCTAATATGTTAATAATTATATTAAATGTAAATGGTCTAAATATAGCAATTAAAAATCAGAAATTGAGTGGATTAAAAAAACATAGCTCTATGCAGGGACATTAGTTTTAAAAAAGCCAATCTTGAAAGGTCACATATGCTACAATTCCATTTATATATCATTCTCAAAATGTCAAAATTCTAGAGATGAACAGCAAGGTAGTGGTTGCCGGTGGTTAGGGATAGCTGGGAGAAGGAAGAGAGGGAGTAACTATAAAGGAGTAAGCATAAGGGATATCTTGTGATGATAGAATCGTTCTGTATCTCAATTGGAGTGGTGGTTACATGAATCTATCCATATAATAAAATGACATATGCTATTCACCTATACACACACATTGTACCATTGTCAATTTCCTGATTTTAATATTCCACTATAATTATATAAAATGTAACCATTGGGTGAATCTGGACCAACAGTAGACACTACCTGTCTGTAATATCTTTGCAGATCCCTGTACACCTGTAATTGCTTCAAAATAAAAAGACTTTTAAAAAGGAAAAAACAGAAAAACATTTAAAATGAAAACACATAAATATTTTTATTTCAAAAAAGTTGGGGAAAAGATCACACAGCACAGGAATGCTAGGAAAAGCAATGAAAGTTCAAGATGATTAGTGAAAAAAATATTGGTTTGAAAGAGCAGTGTTGTGAGTTGTGGAAAAAGACAGGTATAGTGGCAAAAAATATTTAAAATATCTGTAAAGAGAAATCTATTCTCTGTGTTTATGTGTCTGTCTGGGTGCATGTGCATGTATCAGGCTGTGGAAAAGAGAAAAATGAAAAGAATATAGTAAACTAATTCTTACAGAAAGATAAAAATTAATTTGTGTTTTTGAAGTTTCATTTTTATGTAAGAGAATATATTGAAATGTATCAGCTGAATGACCTGTTTGCCTCCTGAGAATAAACATTTTCTTCTTGAATGGCTTTGAAAACATTTCATGATCCATATCAAAGAGCTCAGGACAATTAAGAGGATTTTTGTAGTATACCTTAGTTTATCCCTTGTGATAATAAACTCTGTAATACAGCCTACTTCTAAGAGAGACTCACCCTTTGAATTTCAATTTCCATCTATCTTCACTTTGTCTTGGCAATTGTGTCCTTATAACACTGAACTCACTTTATTGGTGCTAAAAAATAGTGGAGATATAGACGAAGCCTAAGGGTCATGGTAATTTTCCGCTTACATAAAGATCTTTTATAAGAAGTGAACTGAATTAAAAACATAACTATAACATTTCTTCAAAGTATATCAGAGCTTAGTTTGGCTTCATAAACAGGAAGGAATTGTTGCAATTCTATTGAGATAATTTTTAAAGAGCTACTCTTGGAGAAAATAGGATATCTTCTCAAGGAAAAAAGTTCATCAGTTATTTTTTTTCTTCATCATCATCAAAAATATAATCAGTACCCATTTGAGAGCAGCTTTGGCTATATAAGGTAAAGAAAAGTATAAGAACATACCTTCTACCCTAGAGAAGTTAAGCATATCAAATAAAGCCAGACTCAACTCAGTTCAAAAAGTATAGACAGGCAACCAAGTGAAATTGATGGGCTATAGATGTCACTTAATTTAGTGGTGGGAAATAATAGGTTTTTAAAAAGTGGTGAATGAGGAGAGAATAGCAATACCCATTAGAATTCTACAAAATGAAAACCATGGCTATTTTGAGGAATGATATGACTGGTTGAGCACTTGATTAACAATCGCAAAACTGCTTGCCTAGGCTTCTGGTTTTATCCTGAACCACATCTCCATAGCAATAATGGATATTCTGGGCATGTTTCATACCTCAAGTTTATCACTTTTTGAATTTCGCTAACCATTTTTCTCTTATTGAGAAATTTTTTCCAGCATTTACTGACATATTTTTATGAATTCTTTCACTTCCCTCTTTTTCTAGATCTATGGTGAACTCCTTTCAAACTTCTATTTACTGGCAATGAGCTAAATAATGTTTTTTAGCCCTATCCCTTTTTACAGACACAACAATGTTCATACAAGTACATCCAGTAGCTAAGTGACTGGTTCCTCCATACCAATTAACAAAATTACAATGTTGAGGTAGGTCAAAGCTTTTCATTACGTTTGGATAGAATAGGCTAGTGACACTGTGTACTAAAAACAGACAGAGGAAAGATTATATCATATCCTTCTGATGATTTCTGACTAAGAAGATAAACCACACGGTGTAGTCCATACATATAGTACAGAGTGAAGTAACAAAAATCTTGTTCATTCATTTAAAGCTAAAGTAACTAAATTTAATTTAAGTATTTTAGAACTTAAACAAGTAACAATTCATCAAAAAAAAAAAACATGTTTTACAAATTTCTTGGTTATCACAAATTTCCTGGATTAAGATTATATTTCTGGAATAGCAAACAAAAGCATCTTTGAAATTGACACTCAATGTCACGAGGGAGACCAAAACAATGGTGAGAACAAATCAAGCACAGGTGCCTCGTTCTCAGATGAGACCTTGGCTGCATTTGACAGAGTCCAGCAGAACTTTTTGGTAATCGTCACCCTGTGATTTCCAGAAAGTGACTTTTCATCTAGTGCTCTCTTCCTCATCGTACAGAGAAGACCGCTTAGAGCATAAATTGCTTCTGTCATCAAATTTCCTCTTTCAAAATATCTCTCAACAAATAGATTTGTGACTTTTAACTTCTTTTAATAACTAAGGCTGATATAAAATTTGAAGTTTGTAATTTTGAATTAATCATATCATGCGTGTGTAGATTTTTTTTCACAAATATATAAAACTATGAGTGTTAAATTCTTCCAAAATAAAAATAAGAAAACAATCTAATTTACAATAATATCAAAAAGAATAAAACACTTAGGAATAACTCTAACTAAGGAGGTGAAAGGCCTGTACATTGAAAACTATAAAACACTGATGAAAGAAATTGAAGTAGGGGATTGAATTAAATATATAAATTTACAAACTAAATTTGGCAAAACTGACATCTTTATAATGTTGAATTGTATTATTCAAGATTGGTAGATGTTTTTCCATTTGTTTAAATCTTGCTTTAGATTTTTGAAGAGTATTTTCAAGAGTCCCTCCTACAGATTTTACACAGAATTCTTAAGTCGAATCCTAAGTGTTTAATATTTTTATTGCTTTGTAAATGAAGTTCTTCTTTACCATTAAGTTCACTAAATTGTTATTGTCTGTGTGTATAAAAACTATTGACTTCCATATTGTATTTTTATACTTTGATACTTTAATGTATCTATTTTTAGTTCCTTTGTAGAAGAGCTGCATCTTTTATTACTTGAGTTAATTTTAACATTAATTATCTAGAATTTTTTTTTTCTTTTTTTTAAAGATTTTTATTTTTTCCTTTTTCTCCCCAAAGCCCCCCGGTACATAGTTGTGCATTCTTCGTTGTGGGTTCTTCTAGTTGTGGCATGTGGGACGCTGCCTCAGCGTGGTCTGATGAGCAGTGTCATGTCCGCGCCCAGGATTCGAACCAACGAAACACTGGGCCGCCTGCAGCGGAGTGCGCGAACTTAACCACTCGGCCACGGGGCCAGCCCCAATTATCTAGAATTTTCTAGGTATACATTCACATCACCTGAAAATGGAAAGAGTTTAACCTCTTTACCCATTCATACGCTTTAATTGATTTCTTTTATCTAATTATATTAACTAATACCTATAGCACAGTGCTGAATACTGGAGAAAAAAGTGGATATTCTTGCCTCCTGTATCTTAGCGGAGATGTTTCCCAGTTACCAAGGGTTTCTCTCTCTTTCTTTGCACCCATTTTTCTCCTATAGAAGCTACGCATTTCAAAATTTAGACGTTCTCACTCTAAAAAATGAAAATTGATAGACTATTTTTTTAATTTGCATTTCCATGGTCACTGGTAACGTAATAGGATTCAATGTGCACCTCAAGATTTTGTATCTTTTGTACGAATTATCTGTGCGTAAACCTCACTATTATTCTCTTGAATTTTTTCTTTCTTTCTTCCTTTCTTTTTGTAGCAGTACATTGAATAGTAGCTATTGATCCTTTTCATGTATGTGGCAAATATGTTCTCATTTAAAATACATTTTACCCTTAAAAATTAAAAATGATTGGGGGTCAGCCCCGTGGCGCAGCCGTTAAGTTCACATGTTCCACTTTGGCAGCCCAGGGTTCGCCAGTTCAGATCCCGGGTGCGGATACGGCACCACGTGGCAAGCCACGCTGTGGCAGGCGTCCCACATGTAAAGTGGAGGAAGATGGACACGGATGTTAGCTCAGAGCCAGTCTTCCTCAGCAGTAAGAGGAGGACTGGCAGCAGATGTTAGTTTAGGGCTAATCTTCCTTGAAAAAAGAAATTAAAAATAATTGTACTATTCGATATGTCAGACTTCTTCCATCTATTTTATTTTATACCTTGCCTTAAAAGCCCTTCCCCAATCTAAGTTAGTAAGAATATTTTCCTATTATTTTTTTCTATTGCTTCTAAGTAACTTTTTATTTCTTTATCACGTTAACTCATCTGGAATTTGTTTTCTCATTGCAGTATGAAGTAGAGTATAAGCAATTTAATATTTTTCAGGGCCGGCCCCATGGCTGAGCTGTTAAGTTTGTGAGCTCTGCCTCAGTGGCCCAGAGTTTTGCCAGTTTGGATCTTGGGCGTGGACTTGGCACCGCTCATCAGGCCATGCTGAGGCAGCGTCCCACATAGCACAACCAGAAGGATCTACAACTAGAATATACAACTATGTACTGGGGGGCTTTAGGGAGAAGAAGAAGAAGGAAGAAAAAAGAAAATTGGCAACACGTTAGCTCAGGTACCAATCTTTAAAATAAAATATTTTCTTTCTATCCAAAAATTGAAGAACCATCCCACAATTCTTTTACCTGTATGTGTCCTACAGTAATAGATGGGTAATGCCCGTTTGGGGAAAATACTGTCTAACAAACACTCACTCAATGGACAAGTTGTTTATGAACCAAAATTATTCAATCAAGTCCTTATAGCTTATATCTCTAGCCACATAATAATTAGTAATTTTCAAGTATGTAATCATAGGGTTCTATCTAAGGCACCATACTAATCTGTCATGATATAGCAAAGATTACAGTAATTTTAAAATCATTTGAATAAGTTTTGAAATTAAATTTGCTTTATTATATTTCAAATCTTTGAAAATTGTGACCTATTTTAAAATAGTGATCAATATTAATTAAATTTCTCAATTATGTACTTTATTTATTCACTGAGCATGCTGGATAAAGCTAAGTTTAGAACCTGATAATACAACCAAATGGAGTAAAGCAGCCTTCCATCCAAGAAGCCAGAGTTTATGTGTCCCATTGTTTGGTTGTTTAAAGTCATGTCCCAGACGATCTACCTCATTGACATCGTCACTCTGTCTTTCATATGAGTATAAACTACCATATAGTGTAACTTTCGAAAGGGAACCAAAGATTTCATAAATTTTCCCTCACTACAAATAAATAAAGAGCTAATTTGAAGCATTGATTTCTGTGTTATGAGAATCTAAGATAAAAAGAGAAATTAGCTTACCATTCCTAAAAATAATTAATTAGGATATGGAGTATTAGTAAAATACTAATTTATTTGTAAATCTTAATTTTTTTCAATAATTAAAGCTTCTAATAACAGATAATAAAATCATGGTTTTACGATGGCAAAATCAAAAAGATTTTTTTATTCTAGAATTTCTTCTAACATCAGAATCGCTAGTAATTGGGCAATGTAAATCCTGGATTGCCAAAAGATAGCAGTAAAAATAAATATTACAAGTAATCTGCCTTTTCCTAACCTAATTGACTCTCACAGTTTTTCCTTTTCTTTCTCTGTTCCTAACTTAGGAAAGTCCGTGTCACTTCTTTCCCAGAATAACAGGTTAAATGACTAACTTTCTTTAAAACTAATTGCCAATCCTATCACCCTTCTCTCCATTAGAAATATTCCCTGAAAATCACCTCCCATGGTGCATTCTAAGTAGCTTTTTTGGACAGAACTTAAGAAATAAACCAGCTTGAACAAAGAGGAAAGTGAAGCATGCTATAAATTCATATCTAGTATTCTTTATAGCTGTAGAAAAATGTGCAGAATCCACATAATTTTAGGCAAAGAAAATATAACTACAGTTGAATTTAATGAGGGTCTTTTTGTAAGACTATCATATACTAATTTTTTGCAGCTGAATATTGTCCTGATTCCATTAAGGATAACTTCCCATTGTAAATTTATTATACTTTTGGAGGGTTCAGAAATATCACCTCAAAATATTGAGCCAATTGATGTAATTTCAGAAATAGCTGTCCGTATAGTTCAGCATTGTCCAGCAGTTTTCCAGAAGGACAGATTTCCAGGTCTAGATGGGCTAGTTCTGCATTCATGTCAACTTCTTTTTTTTTTTTTTTAACTCACTGCAAGTTTTCATCCCCCTTGCCACCAAACACATTAGGAGAAATATGGATTAGACCCATAACAAGGAGCGTGACCTTGGACGTTCAGGAATAGGGTCCTGATAGGTAGATGAGACTTAATCAGTTAAAGGTCACCTGTAGCAGGTGCTCGCCATTATTTCCCTGTGGCACTAGCCACATATTTTATAACTTGAACCTAAACTAGCACAATGAGTGGAAAGATGCTGTCCTGGAACTAGAAACGGGAGGTGGAGAGGAGGCAGATCTACACAGATGCGTGCTTTTCTATTCTGCTGCTCGTCAGACCCGTCTGTTCTTGCTTGCTCTTGGAAATCTAAGCTGGCCAGTCACTGACACAAAGCTCGAGCGAGCTTTATATTTATCTCTGCACCTGAACACAGAGAAATCCTAAGCACATGCATTTGCCTCTTTTTTTTCTTTTCAGGTTTTGAATAATTTGTTCTACCTCTGGTTATAGCTCTGGGCAAATTTAGAAAAATAAGTGTTCCCTTGCTTACAGTTTCTGGATTCTCTCTCCCATCTACCCAGATCAACACCCCTGAATCAGCCCTTTGTGTTTATTATAACTGAACTGAACAGAATACCTTTCTCAGGACTCCCTCTACTGCCTTACCCATCAGAACTAAGTTATCTGGCCCACTCCTAATTATTTAGATAAGGAAATAAACTAGTTTGAATGAAGGTATAAATGGCTGATTTACCAAGCAGGCAAATCAATAAATATTTGTTATTGTTATTAGCTGATGAGATTATCCTTTTACCTAGTCCAGATTTTTTATATATACCCATGCTATTCTAATTTTAAAACAATGAATAGAAAATGATAGACTTCTAGATTAAAATGCTAAAAGATCTCTCACAGTGGAATTTCCCATACCTGGTTAGTAACTAGAATTACTTGGAGAGTTTTACAAACATAAATAAGTCCCCTAAGGCTTATTGAATCATATCTGTGATTTGTAAAAGCCACACATATGATTCTGAGGCATACCCTGGATTGAGAACCTGTGTGCTAGACTCTTGTCACTAAAAGTGTAGTCCTGGACTTTGTTAGAATTTCAGAATCTCAGACTCCAGCCTAGACTTACTGAATCAGAATGACCCTTTTCACAAGATCTCTAATGATTTGTATGTGCATTAAAGTTTGAGAAACACTGAGGTAGAAGCAGCCCAAACAAGCAGTATTTTACAGCTATACTTGATAGGTAATTAGCTTTGACATGAGTAAATCTATTCCATTGAGCTAATCAGCTCATTCAAACAACTTATCCATTCCAGGAGAGGGAGGGCCATTTGGTGGGCAGTCTCAACTTCATTTTTGAACTTTTCCATGTTCACCCAAGTTTGAGCTCCAAAAAATTTCCTTCAATATGCAGTGTTGACTAAGTCACACAGGAATGCAGAAAATTAAAATATTCAACAAATTAGTATGTGTAGCACATCGTATTATTAAATATTTATTGAGCACTAACAAGTGCTAACGTTACAAAACATAGAGTTAGATTCTGCTGCTTCCCAGGACGGTACTAAAGACAATGCAAAACAATAACACCTGTGATAGCGCACTCGGCTCCAGCTCATAAGACCTACAAATTTAAAATAAAATGCATCATTTGGACCAGGACATCCTTAAGCAATTGATTTAGTCTCTCCGGGGGTTTGTGCTCATGCCATGAAGAGTCTTTCTCTCTACAATCAGCACCTTTGATTGTACACTGTATATTTCTGAAAATAACCAAATCGTCAAAGATTGTGGTTCCTAATTCTGGAATAATTTTCAATCTCTCTGGAACTTAGATATTTGTTGTTGTCTCATTTTAAGAAATCTGTGCAGAAAAACTCTCTTATGGTATAACAAAATTGTTTAATGCTCATAATGCCAGGAATTTTTATTTAATTCTAAATTTTGATAATAATACTAATTAAATAATAATACTAATGGGATACAGATAAATTGCAAGGCACTGCTTTGTTTTTAAAAAAATCCTCTTCTGGGGCTGGCCCCGTGGCTGAGTGGTTAGGTTCGTGCGCTCCGCTGCAGGCGGCCCAGTGTTTCGTTGGTTCGGATCCTGGGCGCGGACATGGCACTGCTCATCAGGCCACGCTGAGGCGGCGTCCCACATGCCACAACTAGAAGAACCCGCAACGAGAAATATACAACTATGTACTGGGGGGCTTTGGGGAGAAAAAGGAAAAAATAAAAAAAAAATCTTTAAAAAAAAAAAAATCCTCTTCTGGAAGTGTGGTCAAGACCAAATGATACAAGATAAGGAAGTATTTGTAATAAGACTCATACTTCTGAAGATACTTTCATGGTTGGAAAATATCAACTGCAGCAATAACAACAATGAAAGTTGTATTGAAATGAAACATTTGCTTTTCCAAACAAACATTCAAAGACGTCCCTTCTGGGCTGACTAGTCCATCTGCACCTTCTCTGTGGAATGCCATCTGTCTGCCAATCTTGATGTTTTCTAACAGTCTTTCGAAATATGAAGCATCAGTTGATTTCATTTGCTGTGACTCTAAGTGGTGATATTTCTTTTGGAACGTGGCTGGGGCCTGGAGACAGTATATTTCAAGAGAGGGTGGACAGGTGTGAAGCAACCAGAGTGAGGCTTGCGCTGTTTGAAAAGAAGGATGAGGAAGGGGAATGCACCCCTAATTTCTACCATCTGCTGAAATGCATACATGATTAAATAAACCAGATTGCCATTCATTCATTCATCCCTTATTTAGGGGTAACCCATTTAGCAAAATGATAGTCACTGTCCTGGGTGCTGAAAACACTAACTCAAAACAAATCTGCTTCTTCGAGGAGCTTAAGCTCTAATAGAGAACCATATCGAACTTGCACACTATTTCTTTTTTTAAAATTTTATGTTTTCCTTTTTCTCCCAAAGCCCCTCGGTACATCGTTGCATATTTTTAGCTGTGGGTCCTTCTAGTTGTGGTATATGGGACCCCGCCTCAGCATGGCCTGACGAGCGGTGCCATGTCCGAGCCCAGGATTCAAACCGGCGAAATCCTGGGCCGCCAAAGGGGAGCATGCGAACCTAACCACTTGGCCATGGGGCCGGCCCCCACACTATTTTTTAAAACTAATTCTCTCTGTATTTTCTAATCTTCTAGAATCCATTCCTTTATTCACTAACATGAACTCATTGTATTTATGCATGTATATTTAGGATGATGTCTTTCTGACAGAACTCAGTGCTTGAGAATTTACTAAGAAACTTGCTATTTGCTTTTCAGAATAGAAGACCAGTAAGGGAGTCGAGGGAGTAGGATTAGAGAGCAGTAGGTTCCCATCCTACGTCATGCCTACCATAAAAGAAAATTAAAAGAGTTAGCAACATCTTCTGGTCATATTTTCACCTTTAAATCTGCTGATACTTTCATCTTTAAATCTGAAGCTCCTATCAGAATACTGGGTTTCCTTAGTCACAGTGTTACCAATTTCCATAATGCTTTCAAATCGCCTTTGCTTAGTCAAATTCTGTCATACTCTTCACAGCCCAGTTCCAACTATATTTTTTCCAAAAAGTTTTCCTTGGTTCTTGAAGTCTGCATTGTTTTCCACTTCTGTTGTTCCTCTACTTGTGGCCATACTACATAAGAGGTTAGGTCTTATTTGTGTGTGGTCTTATGAATAGTTACTCCACATGGTTTTTGTATCCAACTGCATTTAAGCTCTTAGGAAAAGTGAGTGCCATTACCTCTATGGTGTTCCTGTCTGTGCAGGTGAATGCTTCCTGCACATACAACAAAGACTGTATAATTACTATTGATTGACGAATGGATTGATTGATTAGTTGCTAAGTAGCTCCTCTCAAGGTCATGCTTCCTTTAAATATTCATCACAGAAAGAAATAAATAATATCTCCTGCTATTGCCATCCCCTCTCCACCGTCACACCCTGCTGGCATTTATTGATGCATATCTCTAGATGCTTGATTTTTATGCTTCCAGGAGACCCTTCTCCTGAGGTTTCGGTAATTTGAAGTACTGTCTCTGAGAATAACCATTACTTTATCTTTCTGAGGAGAGAATAATTTGTCTTATCTGCTCAAATATTACCTCATATTTTTATTACAAAAGAGTTGTTCCTTCTTATTTCTTAATATCTATAAATAAAAATAAAAATTTTGATACTTACTTCAGCACTTGACTCAAATGATCAAAACCCAGAAATGGCTCCCCATCCACTCTTCTTCTCCTTTTGGCTCACATCTCACCTTTGCAAAGAGGCCTCCTCTGACCCAACCCCCCTATATTAGTGTTCTATTGCTGTGTAACAAATGACCACAAATGTAGCAGCTTAAAACATCACACATTTATTATCTCAAAGTTCTTATGGGTTAGAGGCCAGGCACCACTTACCTGGATCCTCTTCTCAAGACTCACAAGGCTGCAGTCAAGGTGCTGGCTGGGGCTGAGGTTCTCATCTGGGGCTCAGTGTCCTCTTCCAAGCTCATGGTTATTGGCAGAATTTATCTCTTTGGAGGGCCAACTCACCCATTTTCTTAGTGGTTTTCCATCACTGGCTGCCATCAACTCCTGGAGACTGGCCTGGATTCCTTGCCACATGGCCTCCTCCTCTCACACCATGATAATTGGATTCATCTCCTAGGCCAGAAGAAGAACATCTCTCTAATGCTTCACTATCTTTTAAAAGTGTCACATGATTAGGCCAGGCCCACCCAGGATAATCCTTTTCAAACCAACTCCCAATCAACTGATTAGGGACCTTAACTACATCTGTAAAATCTCTTTTGCCATATAATGGGATTGATATATTGTTATATATACAGGTCTTCCTCACATTCAAGTAGAGGGGATTATACAAGCACAAGGATCTTTGGGGGGTCATTTTAGAATTATGTTTACCACACTCTCTTATCGTTTTCCTTCTTCCTCCATAATATTCCTCACATGATATATCATGCATATATTTATTATGTTTTTTGCTATCATCTCTCTCTCTCCCTAATGGAATATAAGCCTCTCAACAATAAGAATCTTAATGTCTTTTTTTTCTGCCATGTACCCCAAGGCCTAGGGTAGAACTTGTCTATTTTAGGTGCTCAGTAAATAAGTAGTAGATAAATAAATAAAGGATCATGAAAGTACTTAACTATCAATGCAAAATATATTTAGAGAAGATATTTTGTGGAGACAAAAATGGAAGGCTCTTTGTTTCCCAAGAAACAATTGTTTGGTCATTGTGTTAACACACTTTAGAGAAACAATTAAATAAATAATATACAGGCCACAAAATTCTACAGGCATACACAAACGAAATTCTAACTGTGGTTTGTCTGGGGGTGAGGTAATTTGTTTTTAAGCTTTTATCCTTCCAGTTTTCATTTTTTATATAATTTTCTACAAGTCTGCCTTACTGTTAGAATTGTGAAAATAAAACATCCTGTAATAAATCTTTAAGGACTTGCTTTGAAATAAAAATTTCTTCACAAATGTCCCTTTGGTTATTTTGTCAGTGGTTGTGTAACAGAGTAAAACTTGCTCTTCACTGTCATTTTATTATGTGAAATTGAAGTTGATTAGCATGGCTCTTCAAAGGGAACTTATCTTTGGTGGTAGGTTGTATACAACAGAAATAGGAAGAGTTCCCTCAAATGGTAAAATGTGAAGAGCCAAAAACATTTCACGTCTTGTAGAAGCTGCTGTAGAAATAGAATGTGTGACTTCCAAACTACTTAAAGAGATTAAATAAAATGAGAAAAAATAGAGAAAAGAACATCATCCAAAAGAAAAATAGATAAAATAAGATAATTAGTAGCAGAATTGAATCTAAATACATGAATGATCAAAATAATTGTACTAGATTGTTCAATTTTACACTGGTTACAGAAATAAAAGATAGCTATACACCGTTGACAAGAAATATCTCTAAAATTTAAAGCCACAGAGATTGGATTGGAAAAAATTATACCAGAGAAATTTTACCCAGAAGACTGAAATTATGTCAGACACATAGACTTGAGGGCAAAAAGGCATGACTGAATTAGAAAAGATCACCACACATTGACAAAGGATTCAACTTACCAAGAAGATATAAAAATTCTAAAGTTGTACTACCTAATAGCTTTCCAAAAACTAAATAAGAAAACTAACATAGAAGTAGGAGGCAAACCTTCAATCAAAATCAGACATTAAAATACCTCTCTCAGTCATTGAGAGATCAAATATACTAAAATAAAGCAGAATTAATAAACTTGCTGTTACAGCTATATAGGCTACTACAAGCAATAAATTACAACTTCATATTTTTAACCTCATATGAAGCATTTTTAGAAGTGTCCAACTATGAGGTATTAATGCAAGTCTAACAAATTTGAAATGATTGATATATATATAAAATATGTATTATATATAAATATAATCTATTTTCTAACCAGAAGCAATTAATTTATAAATCATTATCCATAGATAATTAAATAACACAGCCACATTATTGTAATAATGAGTATTTATCAGTAACAATAATGAGTATTTATCAGATATAAAATCAATATATCAGGTGAATTGCAATTCTATATGTCATTTTCAAAAAGTTAGAAGATAAAAATTTTAAAAAGACAATTTACAATAGCAAAAAGTAAGATATATAGGAATAAACCTAACATATAATGTATGAGGCCTTTCTGGAGAAAATTATAAAAGGTAATTGAAAGACATTAAAGAAGACCTAAATAACTAAAAAGAATTAACATTTGCATGGATAGAAAGACTGAATATGATTTTAAAAAGTTCATGTTTTTTAATATATAGAAACAATGCAATTTTATTTCTTATACCACTAGTGTATTTTGTGGAACTTGATAGGCTGGTCCTAAAATTTATATGGACAAGCAAAGAGTCAAGAATATTTCTAAAGCAGAACTAACAGCCTTACTCGATCAGAAAATAAGACTTACAACAAAGCTTTCATAATTAAGACACTGTGATATTGGTGCAATGTTGGACAAATAAAACAGAAGAGAATAAAGAGCCTGGCAACAGACCTATACTTATTTGGAAACACAAAAATGTTGCCATTGCCAATCATTGGGGAAAAGGTGGATTATTCAAAAAGAGAAATCGTGCTAAGGCAAATTTATTGTCCATATGAGAAAAAAATAATATTAGATCACAACTTTACATTATATAAAAGCATGTTACAGAGAGCTTCAGAACCAAAGTGATTAAGCTATTTTAAGGCAATTCCTTAAACTTTATAAGGAAATATAGGAGAATATATTCACACCTTCTAGGCAACAGAGTATTTTTAAAACGAAACTCAAGAAAAGATCTAAGGAAAGATTAGCAAATCCAATTAACTGAAATGAAAACCTACTCATCAAAAGGCACCATTAATAAGTTAAAAGGCAAACTACAAGCTGAGAGAATGCATTTGTATTCATATAAGCAACAAACAATTAGTATTTTGAATATACAAAAACTCCTTTGAATCAATAAGACAAAAGTCCAACAATCCAATTGAAACATACCCAAAGTATCTGAACAGATGATTTAGAGAAAATGAAATATAAATTTCCAATAAATATGATGATTATCTGCTTTTTAGTAATCAAGAGAAGTAAATTAAAAGCAAAATACAGTATTATTTCAGAACCACCAAATTCATAAAAATATGTCTGACAATTCCAAGTATTGTCAAGGATGTCAAGAATTGGGCACTGATACACTGATGACAGAAGTGTAAACGACCACTCTTGAAAACAGTTTAGTAGTATCTAGTAAATGTGGACATGCCCTACATCCCAGCAACCTCATCTTAAAGGAGTGCTTCTTAGCATTTGTCAAGTCCACGGAAGGAGATAATACTTGTACAGCATACTAGGGTAATGAGCGAAGCTGCCTACAGTCCCAAGGATGAGGGGACCAATAAACCTGCACACCTGTAACCCAATTACAGCAGAGACTAGTTGGGAATACTGCCCTAGAGGTCACCTTGCAATATGCATCTGAGGACTTGTATGAGAATGGTCATGGCAACATTTGTTGTAGTAGAAATTTAAAAATTAAACTAATCCACATGGCTGTTGATAGTAGAATGGATAAACAATTTATAGTATATTTATATAACAGAACAAATATGACACAAGTGTTAACAAAGATGAATCTCAAGAATATAAATTTGAGTAAAGAATTAAGTCACCAAAAATGTGTGTTGTATGATTATGAAACTCAAAAACAAGCAAAACTAAACCATAATTTTAGGACTATGTACATTTCTATTGTCATGGGTTGAATTGTGTCCCCCCAAAGTTCCTACGTTGGAGTTGTAACTCCCAGTACTTCAGAATGTGACCTAATTTGGAAGTAGAGTCACTGCAGATGTAATTAATTAAGATGAGGTCATACTAGAGTATGGTGGGCCCCTGATCCAATATGGCTGGTGTCCTTACGAAAAGAGGAAATTTGGACACCGACACACCCACAGGGTGAAAGTCGTGTGAACATGAAAGCAGAGTTCAGGATGATGCATCTACAAGGCAAGGAATCTGAAAGATTCCAGCAAACTACAGAAGCTAGAGGAGAACCATGGAGCATATGCTTTCTCACAGTCTTCAGAAGGGATCAACTCTGCTGGCAACTTGATCTCAGATTTCTAGCTCCAGAACTGTGAGACAATACATTTCTGCTGTTTAAGCCAACTAGTTTGTAGTACTTTGTTACAGTATAATATATATATATAAAATATAATTTTATAATTATATAACAAAATTATTATGTATAATTTTGTATTATACATATTTATATAATACATGTTTATACTATATATAATATATATTGAATATATTGAATATATTCAATATTTATATAATATAAATATTTACATATAATATATAATATTACATACAATATATAACTAAATATATCATTACATATAAACATATAATTAAATATATATAATTTTAATGTTTGATTTAAAATCTCTGATATACTAGATAATAGCGTCTTTTTCAATGTACCTCGGAACTTTATTATGAATAGCAAATTACTCATAATTGATTTTGAAACATTAGTGATATTATGGAAAACTTTTACTCTACACCAGAAGATTTGATTGAAAAGTTAATATAGATTGATTCCATAATGTATAATATAAAATCCATATTAAAGTTTACCCAGTTGTAAAAGGATGTTCTTTGAGCCTACTTTTTTCAGAAAGGAAAACCCCCCATAGTCTTCGAGTACTTCTTTGCTTTTGGCACAAAAGGTGTTCCAGGCTCCCATTCTACCTTCGGCACACCATTTCTGGAATCAGTTCTCTCTCCATGAAGCCCTGGTTTTCTTTTCCTGGGAAAAGTACTTAGAAACCAAGATAGGACCACTAAATTTCCCCTTTACTGCTGGAATATCATTACTTTGGGGTCCTTTCTGTAGCCAAAGCTAGAAAAACATCTTTTTAAAAACCTGATTGAATTCCCTTTCCAGCCCTAGTGAAGTAGCTGGTACTGGGCTTAACTCTTCACCTTAAAGAACTGTAAAACTGGACAAAATAAGCAATGTAACTCCTTTGAGGCTATGAACAACAAGCAGCATCCATTTGTGATTCCATGAGACAAGGGAAAAGCCGGAAGTGAGCTTTCTGCCTAAGGGCAATTTCCAAATTCGGAGAGCAGAATTTTTCTGGCCAGAGGAAGCAAATCCTGGAGCCTACCAATAAAGAATGAATAAATCATCATCTGAGTAAAAATGAATGATCTTCTGAATCACGCAGTAGATATTTCCCACAGGCATCATACTGAACATAGGAAGCCAAATGTAAAAGAATACATATGCATGATTCCATTCATAAGAAGGTCCAGAACAGGCAACACTAATCTAAGGTTATAGAAATCAGTGGTTGCCTATGTCGGGGGGAGCGGATTGAGTAGGAAGGGGCACAAGGAAATAAAGAAGATCTGTGCATTTCTCAATATGTAAATTAAACATGATAACGAAAAGAATTAAAGCAGAAACAAATCCTGAGTTCATGCTGAAAGCTCCAATTCAAATCCAACAGTCTAGAGTTGGTTTCCAAATTTCCTTTGCCCTCATTTCATATCTTTCACAATGAAAATCTTAGTTCCCTAAATCATAAATACATATATTCATTTTATCTATTTTCCAAACACAGAAAATGGCTTAAGAATTACTGGTTTCACTAACAACAATACACTTACTAAATTACGGTCACCATTTTATTGAGGTTCTTTGCATCCTGAGGAGATGCCCTTAAAGGATTTTGGTCAGAGTGCAGGGTTCACTATTTACTTGAATGAATAGTTGGGTTGTTTTGCTTTGTTTTAACTTTGAAGTTAGCAATTTGTATAAAGTTGACTGCATTTGTTAGCATTCAGTTTATCTTTTCTCATTTAATTTTGTTTTTTAATATATAACACATTTACATATTTCAAAAGTCTAACAATAAAAAAGTGCACTCAGAGACTCTCACGCCTGTCCCTCTGCTCTCTATACCACATCCCCATTGACTCTCTCTACTCTACTCTTTTCATCCCTTTCTGGTTGACCTTTTCTGTGTTCCTTTTTCAAATAAAATTTACTAGAACACATTTATGAGCAATAACTTGTTTCTTACCCAGATGATATCATACCGTGTATACTGTTTTACAACTTCCTACTATTTATTTTACAGTTTATTCTGGAATTTATACTGTACTGGCTTATTGAGATCGTCCACATTTTCTTTTCTTTTCTCCAGCTGATTGTAATCTGTTGGGTGGATGTGCCATAGTTTAATCAACCAGTCTCCTCTAGACAGACATTTAGGTTGTTTCAATTTTTTCCTAAGAATAATAATGCTATAATGATTATCCTTATGAACACATTGTTGTGTATGTGTTGATTATTTTATCAGGATAAATTCCCTAAAAAGAGACACAAGATCAAAAGGTAAATGCATACATAATTTGGTAGATATTTTAAAATTTCTTCCACAGCAGTTGTGACATTCTGTACTCCTATTGGCACCCTATGGGAATGTCTGTTTCCCCAACCAAGTGCCTTGTCCAACTGTTTAATTCTTTTCCAGACTGATAGGGGAGAATTGGTGTCTAAGCACAGTTTTTAAAAAGGCTTGGCATAGTATATCTTTCTCTCTCTCTTTACGTTTAATCTATCTGTCTTCATATTTAAAATGAATTTCTTACAGATAACACTCAGTTGGGTCTTGAGTTTTTATTGACTCTGGTAGTCTCTTTTAATTGGCATATTTAAATTATTCATATTTAAAGCGGTTGTTGATATAATTGGATTAATATTGACCATGTTTGTAACAGCTTTCTATGCATTATCCTTATTCTTTCTTTTTTCTTACTACCAGTTTTTAGGAGCCAAACGCGATTATTCATGATGTCCAACCCATCTGACTCACCAGGGTTTCTCTGACACTGTTCTAACAGTCCTCCTCCTCACTCCCCCCTGCCACTCCAGGTGCTGACTCAAGGAATTTCTTAGCTTCTTTCTTCTTTTCAGAGGAGAAATAGCCGGTAACTTTTGGGAATTAGGCTGTAACTACTTTATAACTGACATGTCCTGCCTATCATATCAGCTGCAAGGTAGTCTGGTGAGTTTCACTTCTTAATAGATTTCATTGGCATAGATCTGGGATAGACATCCAGTTTTTTGAAAATGTGCTCAACCGGGAAAGCTCCAGTCAATGCAGCTGAGGCAAAGTTACAATTCTGTGGTTTCATGTTAGTTACCTTATAGTTACTGGGTAGTTAGTACCACTTAATATATGTTACCAAAAATAAAAATATTTACTCCAGACTAGATGTAGTATTTGTTGTGTAATTGGATTTCCTAATACTGATATTTGTCACCCCTGCAGAAAACATATTGGTTTTGGAAGAAAAGAAACTGTATTTGAAAATAAGGTCAGATGGAAAATTCATTTTTAAAGTTCATGTTTTTAGTTTCTCTGATAAAAGATGGCCATATCACCTGCTTTCAGCCCCGTATATCCCACTACCCCTCCCCACAGCTCGGCTAAGTGAATAGGAATTTCGCTTCATGCCTAGGGCATGTAGACACGTCAGAAATTGGCATAACTTGTCTCTCCTGGACTGCAGGTCTGGCTCAGTTCTCAGAGCTCGTTCTCCTCCCTGATCCAGGTTCCCTCCCAAAGGGAGCCACCAGGTCTCCTGGGTGGCACTTGGTTTCTCTCTTCTCTCCAGCTGACCAGACTTTTTTCTGTACCAGTTAATTCTTGCAACTAACAGAATAAAGGCAGGTTTCTAAAACGGACAAACCAAAAGAAACCTGGTTGGTTTCTTTAAAATACCTTCTCTGGTTTTAACTGAACATTTTATATGACACAATTTTCTCTCCACCATTAGCATATCAACTATATTTCTTTTAAAAATATTTCAAAGGTTACCTTAGAGTTAGAAATATATATTTACAACTAATCTAATTCACTTACCACTTCACAGGTAGTTTGGGTAACTTAGAGTGTTCCTAGTTTCTCCCTTTCGTCCCTTATAACATTGCTGTCATTCATTTCACTTCTCTATAAGCTGTAATAAACCAATATATCAATGCTATTATTATTTCAAACAAATTGTTACCTGTTAGATCAATTAAGATTAAGAAACATAAAATGTTTTATTTTACCTTCATTTATTTCTTGTCTAATGCTCTTTTTATTAATGTACATCCAAGTTTCTGATCTATATCATTTTACTGCTTTCTTGAACTTTCTTGAACTTCTTTCAACATTCCTTGTAAGGCAGGTCTACCAGCAACAAATTCCCCCAATTTTAGTTTGCCTGAGAAAGTCTTTACTTTTCCTATACTTTTGAAGGATGATTTCACTGTGTACAAAATTCTAGGTCGCTGGGTTTTTTTCTATTAACACTTCAAATATTTCACTCCCCTCTCTTCTTGCTTGCACGGTTTCTGAAGAGAAGTCCAATGTACTTCTTATCCTTGCTGCTCTCAAGATTTTTTTCCCTCTGGCTTCTTTCAAGATAATTCCCTTTGTCTTTGATTGATTTTCTGCAGCTTGAATGTGATAAGCCTAGATGTAGATTTTTTTTGTATTTAGCCTACTCATTATTCTCTGAGCTCCCTAGATCTTTAGGTTTGTGTCTGTCATTAATTTTTGAAATTTTTCAGACATTATTCAAATATTTCCTTTGCTCCTGTTTTTCTTTCTTCTCTTTCTGGTATTCCCATTACACGTGTGGTATATCTCACACAACTTTTATTAGATATTCTGCTTTTTATTTTTCTTTTCTCTTTGCTTTTCAATTTGGGTAGTTTCTATTGACATTTCTTCAAGTTCACTGATTCATTCCTCAGCCATGTCCAGTCTACTGATCAAAAGCGTTCTTCATTTCTGTTACAGTTTTTTTTTTATTTCTAGCATTTCTTTTTGATTGTTTCTTAGAGTTTCCATCTCTCTACCTACATTACCTTTCTGTTCTTGCATGTTTACTTTTTCTATTAGAGCCCTTAGCATATTAATCATAGTAATTTTAGATTCTTGGTCTGAGAATTCTAAAATCTCTGTCATTTTTTAATCTATTCTGATCTTTGCTTTGTCAGGAGAACTGTGTTTTTTGCCTTTTAGTATGTCTTGTAACTTTTTTTTTTTGAGGAAGATGAGCCCTTAGCTAACATCTGCCACCAATCTTCCTCTTTTTTTTTGTTGAGGAAGACTGGCCCTGAGCTAATAACCATGCCCATCTTCCTCTACTTTATATGTGGTATGCCTGCCAAAGCATGATTTGCCAGGAGGTGTGTAGGTCCACACAGGGATCTGAACCAGTGAACCCCAGGCCACTGAAGTGCCACAGGAGAACATAACTGCTACACCACCAGGCTGGCCCCTCTTGTAACTTTTTGTTGTAAGACAAATGTGATGTATCAGGTAAAAGAAACTAAGGAAATAGGCCTGCAGGGTAAGGTTATCTGGCTAGGGCTTAGGCTCTGTTTACTGTTTGCTATAGCTCTAGGTATCATAGGCTAAAATTCCCTCTAATGTTCTTGCTTTTATCTCCCCTGTTGTCTTTGGGTTTTCCCAGAGACTCTTTCTTAAGTAAAGTCTGAGCCTTGCATTTTTTTTTTAGCTGTAATTTCCTGTTATTTTATAGGGACTGTATTGACATGGTGGTGAGGTGTGAGAGTAAGGGAAACATTCTATAATCCCCTGATTAGGTCTCAGTCTTTTAGTGGGCCCGTGCCCCTTGGCTGTGACCTTTGTAATGTTTCTTAGCTTTCCCACCCCACTTAGGTAAGACAGGAAAACTGGAAAATGCTGGAGTTAGATATTTCCCTCCCCGACATTGAAGGCTAAAGGGTGCTGGAGTTAGATATTATTTCCCTTCCTCCACATTGGTTAGGCTTTGGTAAAACCCATGTTGGCCAAACCCTGATAAAATTGTTTAATCTGAGGCTGGCCTGGTGGCTGAGTGGTTAAGTTCCTGCTCTCCACTTCAGCGGCCCAGAGTTTCACTGGTTTGGATCCTGGGCACAGACATGGCACCTCTCATCAGGCCATGCTGAGGCAGCGAACCACATAGCACAGCCAGAGGCGCTCACAAGTAGAATATACCACTATGTACTGGGGGGCTTTGGGGAGAAGAAGAAGAAAAAATAGAAGAAGATTGGCAACAGATGTTAGCTCAGGGGCCAATCTTTAAAAAAAAAAAATGTTTCCCTTGAAGGCAGGCCTTTGTTAATAAGAACATAATGCTCTGGGTACATTTCAAAATAGTCACCCTCCCACCCCCAGTGCTGCAAGTATGAGAGAATTTTTCTCAGATCTCCAGTCTGAAAACCTAGTCGTGCTCCTGGAGGCAAAATTCATAGGCCTGTCCTAAGGCTGGGCCCAAGAATTTGTTTTAATCTCTCAAGCTGGTACACTTCAGTCTCCAGCAACTAGTCAATTACCTTTTCAGTGTTCCCACCAAACTCCAGCTGTGGCTTCTCCTCACAGTAAGCTCTGATTCTCTGTATGTGCTTGTCCCCAGTTTTCTGGCAGCAGTTTTCCCTGGTACCTAAATTATCTGATAAGAAAACTGTGAGAACTCCAAGAAGAGTTGTTGATTTTCAGTTTGCTCAGCTTTTTCTTGTTATGAGGACAGAATGACAACTTCCAAACTCTTTACATGTCAGACTAGAAAAATCTAAGTAAAGTTTTAACTTTCTTTTTAATAATTATGAGTAAAGGTAAGCATATTTTTATATGTTTGAAGGCTATTTGTATATCTCTTTTTCTATGAAATATCCAGTTATGTCTTCCGCCCACATTTTAATAAGATTTTTGTTATATTTTCCTCAATATTTAGGAGTTCCTTATATAGTAGGAGTTGTGAAACTGATATATGTTGCTAGTATTTTTTTATCCAATTGACTTTTGACATTACTCATGGGGTTTTTTTGCTTATGTAAAAGTTTCTTTAAAATATGTAATTTAACTTCTAACTTACTGCTATTTTACTTTATCTCGATTTAAGGAAATATTTAGAAAGACTTTCTCATCAGCCAGACTATAGAAGGATTTTTCCCATATTGTATCGTAGTGCTTGTACATTTTTACTTCTGATTCATTTAGAGTTTATTCTGATGTACAGTGTAAGGAAAGAATCTAGATTCTTATTATCCCAAATGGCTATCCTCTTGTGTCAACACCATCAAACGAAAAGTCTATCTTTTTCCTAGTTATTTGAGGTACAAACTTTATCATAGACTAAATTTCCACATGTACTAAGGTTTAATTATGGGTTTTATGCTCTATTCCATTGGTTCAGATGCCTATAACACACTGTGTTATTTGCATTCACTTTATAGAAGGCTTTAATCTCTGGTGGAGTTATTTGCTTCCCACTCCATCATTACTCTTTTTTCAAGATTTTCCTAGCTCTTCTTGATATTTACATCCCCATATGAACTTTAGAATTAACTTTTCCGGTTCACTAAAAAGCTTGGCGTTTTACTGATATCCTATATTTATGTATTAACCTGGAGGAATTGACATCTTTATGGTATTGAGTGGAACTGCTCAAGAAAAGATGTATCTTTATATTAGTGGAAATCCATTTCTGTGCTTTTGGGGGATGTTTTCACATTTTTCTCACATAGATTTTGCACGTTTATTCTTAAGCATTTCATCTTTTTTGTTGCTATTATTGTTTTTCCTGTTATATCTTCTAAACAGTTATTGTTTGCATATAAGAAGACTATAGAGTTTGAATATTAATTTTAACATCCTGCTAACTTACTGATTTCTTTATTTATCATAAATTCCCCCATAATTTCCAGATATATGATCATACCATCTGCTAATATAGTTTTTCTTCTTTTCCAGTTCCTATATTGTTAACAGTTTTATCTTGTCTGATTTCATTGTTTGATACGACTAATACAGTGGTTCTCACCTGAGTGTGATTTTGTATCCCAAGGAATATTTGGCAATATCTGGAGACATTTTTGGTTATCACAACTGTAAGGGGGTGTTGATGCTACTGGCATCTCATGGGTAAAGGACGGGAATGCTATTAAACATCCTAAAATGCATGGAAAGCCCACATAGCAAGGAAAAATCCAGCCCAAAATATTAATAGTATGAAGTTGAGAAACCCTGCTCTAATACAGTGTTAAACAGTAGTGAAAATATTGAACATCCTTATCTTGTTCCTCACTCCATGGGAATACCTCTTGTGCTTTTCCATTAAGTAGAAATTCTGACTTCATTGTTGTTATTATTATTTTTCTAAGTTTGTTTTTCTTTTTCTATTCTCTGGAACAAGATAAGTAGTGTTGGGATTATCTGAAAATTGAAAGATTAGCAGAACTGCCCAGTGAAACCCTCTGGGCCCATGTAAACTGAATGCTATTATATTTTAGAAATGTTATTTCTGGGAAATGAAATTGTAGGGGAACAACTGTAACAACATATAATTTTCAACCTTTAAAAAATAATTTTAGTTAACAAAACATGACCTGGAGTTCTTCCAGGCCCATTAATGAAAGGATATATGTATGTGTGTGTTTATGCATCTATACACACACGCAAATATACGTATGGAATTTAACTCTCCTTGCAGAACTATTATGATCAAATGTATGCATAGGTAGATCAATACGTTTTCTGTGATTCCTGTGTGCTAGGAGAGTTTCTTGTTTAAGGTAATGCCTAACTAACCTGTTCATTTATGCCTAAAATGTAATCCAGAAAACACAAGTGTCCATAGGATCTCACACATCAGAGGACTACCCCTTTACACTCACTGAACACAGCCAGAGTCATTATCCAGCTTGACTATAGGAAGCCTAATCTTTCTGTCAACTGTTTCCGAGAATCCTCAGGATGTCTATCTACACCAAACTGTTGTTCTTTACAAATCAACTTTACAAATGTACACATATTTTTAAAGATAAAAATGTTTAAACTCCATGAGTCTGTTCCAGATGTAATTAATATAAACTCAACCACGGTAAGTCATTGCTACCAAAACATTTAAAAACCTAGAATTAAGTTCACACGAATTCAGTAAATTACTATGAATATAGATAGAATAAAGACGATGGGGTATCCAAAATGTCTGCTAGGATTTCAAAGAAAGATTGAATTGTGCTCACAATAGTTTATGTTTTAAAATATTTTTTATTTTAATTACTTTAATTGTTAGACATGGCAAATTGTATGTGAGAATTCCACGCATAACTACTGAGCATCCACTTTTTAAATCAGGCTGAATAGCTAAGGGTTCTGCTAAGCTTTTTAAAGCATGGCATGTGTTTTGCAATCAATATTTTCAATGATCTTTCAGTAGTCGTGTGCTGCAAAAGTTAGAAAAATTGATGCGTGGCAATAATATGAATGCATAATAGATGCTATCTTGTTTTATTTTTGAACTTCTTTCTTTGGCAGTTATTTGCCATATCTTGATAATGATGCAATAGAGTGAGCCCAGAAAAATCTCCATCTACATTTCATGTATTATTCATATTAATTTAAAAAGCAACTAGCTTTCAAAGGGTTAGCTCCAGAGAACAAAATTTTATGGTCACTTTTAAATTATATTAACATAGCCAGGAGCTAAGGACTTTACTTGTATTAAACACAACCTAAAGCAAATTCAAATCTGTTTGATAAATGCCTCGTTTTCTCAGTAAAAGCCTTTTCTAAATCTCTTATGATATTTTAGAATGCAGACAGTGTTATCGTGACTGCCTGACTTCAAAATAGATAAAGGGTACGAATGTCCTTTTATAATTTTCCTCTGAACACTCAAAGAAGGGATCAAATCCTAACCCAATAATAGTTTTAAGTGACCATAATATATAACAAATCACTAAATTGAACTATTAAACTTACTTTAGGAGAGACTATTTTGAAAAATGTACTGTATAAAATCATGTTTTAAGGAAATTTCCTCTTCTAAAATGGCATGTAAACATTGAATTGGTAATATTTCATTTGATTGAGTCCTATTTTCCTAAAACAAATAGCAGATAAGCCAGCTAGAGATTTAAACATGCTGTGCACTTTAGAGTCACTGATGAACGCTTGCTCATTGATTAATGGTGACATTTTGGGGTGTGATATTTGGTTTATGGTTTTAAAAATTGGCACTAACATATCATTGAGGACTGTTGGTTGCAGATATAGAAAACTTTGCCAAAGAACAAGGCTTAAACCAAAACACAAGGCTAGCTTCAAGGGGCTTGATTTGGTTTCAAACAATATTTTTGCTATTGTTTCTCCTTCTGTGCTCTGCTGCATGTGTGTGTGCTAGCTCCATTCTGGAAAAGGCTTTTCCTTCACGCTGCCAAGATGTCAGAAATGACATCCTTTCACTTTTGCTGCATTTTATTAATCAGATGTGAGTCAGCAGGTCCAACCTCACACAACGGGAACGTATTATACATGAAGAGCAGAAGACAGAAGACTTGGGAAGCCCTTTAAGAGGCTAGGCAGCCACGAAATAACAATAACCCAGAAACAGCAGGACAGGCAGCGAGTCCTCTGAGTTGATAGTTGTGTCCAAGGGTGAGTGATGTGGTTGTACAATAAAGTCTTCTCCTTCGCATTTGTGTTAAAAAGAAAAAAAAAAAAAGGAAAGAAGTTTTTTAAAAATAAAGGAAAATGCCTTTAAATTATTTAGTTGCGTATCATTCTGGCAACTCCAGTAGTCACTTCTGGGTGGATACTGATGATTTTTTTTTTCATGTATTTGTACTTTTCAAATGCTACGTAATAAGTAGGTCTTATGTTTACTTCTATCTTCAGAAAAAACTACTATCTTTAGTAGTTCTGCTGTTAATATTACAGACAGCTCCATCTTTTGATTGTTGCTCATGGATTGAGAGCACCATACCAGCACTGAGTGAGGGCTTATTTCCCCATAACCTCCTCAACATTGAGAATTATCAATATTTTAACAAAATACTTTTTACAAAATATTAAGGGATTTAAATACCATTCAACATTGGTGTTCGGCAGTATCAGCCGAAATATCTTTCCGGGGGTGGCATTGGGAGAACAGAGTTCAGTAGGACAACATCAGAAGTGTCCTGGCTTAGCACAAATGAGAGAACAGGTTTTGCCTCTACATCTAAGAGGAACTTTTAGGGTTCTTTGCTGGTTTCGATTTTTTCCCCAACAGTGCTTAAAAACATTTCCTGTAACTGCAGCCATCAACAGCACTCCATAGAAATAACAGACACAGAGGCCTCAGTTTAGACAAAGAGCATCATTGACCATCAGAGGCTGCATTTTGGGAAGATACACCTGGACAAAAATTTGACAATAAGAAACTACTAGATCAGTGTAAATGGCTGGTACCAGCACATCGTGAGAACGAAGAGAACAAATCCTGCCCAAACGACATCTATTTTCTTAGTTATGCTGGTTAAGGAATAATTTTTTATCAAGGAATAATTAATAGTCATCAATTAATAGTTAATTATGATATAATTAGGCTTCTTTATATGTGCATGCAAGCTGTATGCTATACTTCTCCATATATTATACTTCTTTTACATTCAATGCTCACAACAAACTCGTTCATCTCTGTATAAGAAAACTCAGGGTGTTTAAAGTTGCATAAGATCACACAGGTAGTAAATTGAAATTTGGGGTGATAAATTTCCCTCTTTCTTACTCTCTCTCATCATTGTAGGCAGTAAATAAGAATATTAAGAATCTGAGCTCTGGACTCACAATGTAGGGGTCTACATTTTTGTTCCAATATTTATTATCTTTATGAATCTGGAAAACTTACTTAACTCACTATGTTTAGTTTTTCATCTACAAAATGCAGATAATAATAGTACCTATTGTATTGATGACACTAAAGACAAAAAGAGATTGTACTTATAAGACATATGAAACACTATCTGGTATATATTAAATGAATAATAAAATACAAGCTCATTTTAGGATATTATACTAGGGGCATTTATCTTTTTCATTTAAAAATTATGAAAGCACTTCAAGGCAGGTGCGACTATTGTTAGCATTTTGGAGATAACAAAAGAGAGAGTTAGAGAAATCATGCAAATAGTGTAAGATTATCCCACTGGCAAGTGGTTAGCCAGGATTTGAACCCAGGCCATCTGAGTCAGGAGCTCTACCCTAAAGCACTGAGCTCTATGTGCCTGATGTCAAAACCTATACTTTTCACCCTATTATGTTGCCTTATATTGGTGTAAGGCTTTATTTGTCCAAGTATCTGTTACTTGTCTCATTTAATCTTCAAGATGTTTTATTAATAATTCTTCTCCTTATCTTGTAGAAAAGGAACTGAGATTCAGTTAAATTAAATGCCTTCCCAGCTAACCTAGTCCAAAAGTGGCAGATCCCAGGTCCTTTGACACCTTACAGAATGACACCACTGGCCTCACAGCTTCAGGTTCAAGCGTCAGCTGAGGGTTTACCTGCCTCCTAACATGAAAGACTTCTGGCTTCTTCAAGGGGAATCAGCCTGAGTGGGAAACAGATTGAAAGAGACAAAGACAGATTGACATGTCAAACAAGGCAGATGTGTGACAACTCAGGATCTATAATTTGCTCTGCCTTTCAAATGTCCCCTGGAATTTATGGCATCATAATTTAATTGATTTTCACAATAAATGGCTACGTTTTATGACTGATCAATCAGACAACATGGAGAAAGAGTGTTGAAGAGACTGAGAGATGACATGTAACCAAAGATCATGTTTAAAGGGAGAAAAACCCTCCATCTCTCAGAAGGTGGGAGTAAAACGATTTGACCTTACTACTTTACTAGAATAGCCAGTGGAGATGGCTCCCACTTAGGAAACACTGGTACAGGTGGATGTTACTCAGGCCCTCCTCAGGAGCCCACAGGAGATAATGGCAAGGCCTTTGTCCATCTTATTGATCTCTGTAAACGCTGATATCTTGAACAGTTCCTACCACACAGTAGGCACCAAAATAATTATTAATCACTTCATTAACCTGAAAACTGTGCGGATCTTCACTGATTGTCCTCTGGTTATTGAAGATTTCCAAATACCAGTGCATCCCTGTTGTTGAATTGAGAGACTACAGTTTGCTCTAACTAAATAAATCTGTATACTTACTTATACTTAAGTGTCTATTTTTGTTACTTTATAGTTATAAAGTCTTGGCTAAATCACTTAAGTTCTCTGTTTCTCAGCTTCCTACTTTATAAGATACTAAATGTTCTTATTTATACGAAATATGAGTAAATATATTGTAACATGAAGAAATGATAGCACCACTTCATTGAGTGATTCTGAGAATTAAACAGACCAAAGCAGGTAGAAGCATTTAGAACATTGCCTGCAGGAGAGTGAGCACTCAATCCATGTTAACTATAATCATTTGATGAACAGTGTGTATTAAAATAAATTATTATATGAGTTAAAATGAACTTTTAACATGCAAAGAATTAAAAAGCAAAGATTCAATTATCTGAAAACATTAGGGTCCACATATGGATTTGGCAGCATGGATGTTATTTTGTCTTATCCCTTATCCCACATGTGCCTAGATAATATTCTCCTGAAAGAGATGTGTGCTTTTGCTATACTTTCTACACCATTTGCATGGAACCTTGTAAGTAGATATTCAGAACATATTTCTCGTTTAGCCCCTTCACCCCTACATGAATCTAAAGGTAAATGATCAAAGAGTCAACTTTTTCATTATCCTAAGTGGTGGCTAGCACAATATTAGGCACATGGCAGGCTCTCAATATTTTCTGACTCAATTTCATGAACAACGATCCCTATTTGGATTTAATAGAAACTGACTTGGTTATATCAAAAGATGAAAGGGACCTAAGAGCATATTTACTTTAAGTAATCAAAGGAATCTAATTCACGATGAAGCTCTACTAAATGTCAGTGGCCATACTGTTGGAAGTATAAGGGGAAAGAATGTGAGCAGCCTATGGCTCAGAACCATAATTGGCTACTGCTAATTTGGAATAAGCTTCCATGATCTCTTTGGTATTCAGAAGAAGAAGAAACAACATTAGAGCTGAGGATGGTAATGAGCACCAGACAAGCTCTGAAAGATTAAATGTACGGTGGCAATTGGTCTTCCTTCAGCTTAGAGTCCATAACACAAGGATTCCCATTACTCTATGTCATGATGTTGGTGAGAGTCAATACTAATGAACCAAAAGCCCTTGAAAATCCAGACTTTGAAACTGGAAAACAATTGGTAACTCACAGTTCAATGCAGTTAATTTAGAAGAAGAGGTAGTGAAGATACTTAGGCTAGGTTGTAAGAGACTGCCCAAAGAAAGGCTGTGTTTTTCTAAAGCCATAGATACTTACACATGTTTAATTTCAGCAAGTGCTGAATCTAACAGCTTCTGAGTTCCTATATATTTCAAGGTCTATTAATGTAGTGCATCCCAAACCATCTGTGGTGAAGGATCTTTTTTTCTGTGTGTATGAGTGTATGTGTTTCATTCTCGATCCATCACGGTCCTATACATTGTTCAAATGTCCATGTCTTATCCATAGTTTGTACCTATGTAACTCATTATGCAGTACCCAAACTAACACATATAAAGTTCAGTGAGATGAGGGTAAAGATAATACATTTGGATATCTAGGCAATATCAAATTATTGTAAAAATTTCTATAGGTGTTATCTCAATTTCTGTAATCATCTCATCACAGACCAGTAAGCAACAAAGAATTTGTGGATCAGCATTGGTTCACAGAGCACACTTTCAGCGGCACTGTAGTAAAGGACCTCTATGCCATAACCCAGACAGGAGATATTGTGAGATAGAAGTTAAAACAGAGAAAGTCAGAAATGTTTGTAGGTTACCATGATTGAAACAGTGGAAAACACACAGTGAGAGAAATTCTTGAGAGTAAAGATAAGAAGTTTAACCTCAGTCTTTGGATAAAGGGGAACTTCCATAAGTTTACTAAAGCAATGACAAAAAGGCTGATGTTCAGTATTAAAGCTAAGGAAATTGTGCCATAAGTAAGTATATTAATTAGTAGACTCTATTAGCCCATTTATTTACACACAAACATATTTTGGAGGTCCTTTCCATGGATAGCATTGGTCAATTGCTAAGAGAGCTATAAAAAAGCATGATACTCAGTGATGATCCCCAAGGAGCTTAAAAGAGAGATGGAAGATAGATAGAAATTATATAAAAGAATGTTTAAATAATAATACAAGAGCTAAACACTCATATTAAATTAACCAAATATATAAGAAATGGTGCCTTCCATATGACATTCAAGATTATTGACTGCTGAAGCAATTAGACATTTCAAGCAGAGATTGAATGAGTGAGCGTAATCAAAGGAGCAGAGATGTGTGTAAAATGATTGGCAGACCATAATGATAATCACAATAATTATTATTATTAACATAACATTATTTATATTTTTGCTAAGAATATGATATAGTTATTGTTCTAAATGCTTTAGAAGCATGATTTCCTTAAAATTACAATAATCTAGAGAGAAAAATATTATTTAACCTCATTTTAAAATTGACGCTTTAAGAAGTTAAGTGACTTGTTTAAGACCACACAGCTAATAAATAGTACAGACAGGAATTGAACCCAGATCCTTTTGACTCCAGCTAAAACACCTCTGGTAAATAAAGGCTGGTATAATGTACCATTTAGGAAGGTTAACTTTAAGCTATTATCATTAGCTATTAGCTGTCATCTCCTTGTCTGCCTTATAAAATGTGAGGTGCTATGCAAATGTTAGCTATTATTATCACTATGTCTACGAAAAGAATTGTATAGGAATCAAAATACATATTCTTACTGAGGATAAAAAAATTAAGTTGATAATTCCAACAGCATTTGTATTTTTGTACTTATATGTGAATATGAGTACTTACATAGGTAAATTGAAAACATAGCAACACCAATTATAAAATTGTATTGTAAAAATCAACTCAAACTGTAAAGTCAAAGAAATTAATTATTCTCCTTTTTCTCTGATTTTCTGTTAGCTAGAATCTGTCGTAAACATTATTTAAATATTTATCTCTCACGTAAAAAGAAATCTGGGAGTAGATGGCTCAGAGTAGTACTGTAGCTCCATGATTACTGCAGATCAATCAATCCTCAAGCTCCCTTCATGTTCCAAAATAGCTGCTAGAAGTCCAGCCATCACATACGAATTCCAAGAAGCACAAAGGAACCTTGTCAGTTCCTTTTTAGATGCTTTTCCCAAAGTCCTACCCATATATTCACTTTCATTTTTTGAGCTAGGAACACAGACTTACAAAGTTCAGAAAAGATGGGAAATGTGTTTTAGGTGACCATATTGCTGTCCTGAATAAAATCAGAATGAGTAAGAAGAGGAAAATTGATACAAGTAAGCAACCAGCATTTTATGCTACCGACCTCCCCCTTGTTCTCTATTTCATGGATAGAGGAATAGCATTATAAAGGATCCAGGCTCACAGTGTATTTGTTATCTATGTATTTGTCAGGATTTGCATAGCAATTTTTTCTCTTATTTAAGTTTTGGGTGTGATAATAAGTGAAAATGTCAAATTAACAAAAGATGGTATCCATAAGGATATGATTCACTCTTCTAATAATGGTTACACAAAGGCAAAAAGTAAAATTAGCACTGGTTTATTATTCACTGAATGATTGAAAGTTGTTTGTCCTGTCTTTCATCTCAAGAGAAAAATAAACAAGATAATGTGATATACTGAATTGCACGCCCCCCATAAAAGGAATATTTGGGTATCAACACTGCAACATTTTAGTAATATAAAAATATTTGTATCGAGGAAAGGAGAAGAATTTATTTGTAAGCTTAAGCAGATCAAAGAAGAGGTGGTTAATGTACCTGTCAAAGACATAGAGGAACTAGCTATTGTTAAACATGTCATAGATACTGACATGATAGAAAAAAGATTTGAGGCTTTGAAACAGTGCCTATGAGTTGTTAAAAAGCATTTTGGATTAAAAATGGTCAGAGAGCTAGGTAGCGCAAACTCTCTGGAAAGACCCTTGCTGAACCGTCACAGCTGAATACTGGAGAAGAAACAACCATAGTCTGTGAACACGAATATACCACAAGATCAGACAGTTCTACAGGGAACACTTCCCGCAAACAGGTGACTGACATTGCAAACTGCACATAAAAGATAAAATTATATCATCATTCAGTATATCTAATGTGCAATACAATGCAAAATTATTCAGAATTTTCTCCAAATGAAACACAAAAGAGAAAGGAGCTGAGACTTTATACTTGGCATTCTTAACAAGCAAATTATCTAAAAGGGTTTCTAAATTTGTCACAACTCTGTATAGATAAGAGCATATTAAAAATATTCACATGACAAAATTTAACATGAATTAGGATTATTTTTTTAAATATGGTACTAACTTTAAGAGAAAGAACTGTCATAGAATAAGGATAAAACCTAAAGCCCCCAAAAAAGGACCAAAAGTTCACGCCATTTTGAAAGATGGAGCACATAATGCCTGTGATGACTTGAAAACAGCTGCGAGATTTTTTTTAAAAAAAAGTAAGAAACAAAGATAAGTGAGAGAAGAAAAGGAGAAAGACCAAGATAAGTTCAAAGTTAAACCAATTGTGAAAAAGCAGAGTATTTTATCAGCTAGTGAAAGCAGGATGTTGTACAATGAAATCTGAAAGGTACTTGGAAATTAATGAATGGCATTATGAGCTGAAGTGCCCCATTATGGATTCTGAATCTGCTACAAAGCAGATAGCAACCTACTGAGTTTCAGTTCAATGATAAATTAAACAATATGGTCAAAGTTTAACTACTGTGAATTTGGTGGTATGAGCTTTGTGATTCATCTGTAAAAGTTATCCAGGCTAAGGGGCCTAACGTCACTGAAAGAAAAATGACAAATTGTTCTTCACTCATCGAGAAGATGAGGACCTTTGTTTGTTAGCTTGCCTTGTTAGTGTTTTTGAGATTTAAATCTTTACGTGAGTTATCGCAAGACGATAGCTCAAACACATCTATCATCAACTAAAAATAGTTTCTTTTTATTTTCTGTGAAAGAGAGCAGTTATGTTAAACAGCAAATTCATCTTGATCTTTTAGAAAACAACATCATCCATTTGCAACTAACAAATATGAAGCAATACTTTTGAAATAGCCTCAGAAAACATAGTGCTTTCTCTGGAGAACTATAAAAGTTTCATTTCATCAATGAAATGTAGTTAGGTTACAGATAAGTGCTATACACTCTCCATTATTTTTAAAAACTCTTGTTTCCTACATAAAAGAAAACAGGAGAGAAAGGTAAGAATATACCCAAGTTTATGTTGCCAAAGCGAAAAATTAAATGATACAGATGTTTAACTTACGTGCAAAATATCTTCATCCTTGTTGACAATTTGACCTCACTCTTTGCTTTTCATCTAGATATATGAAATCACTTATCAGTGGCCTATTCATTTTAGAGACTTAGAGATGTCAAGAAGTATTCCATTTGTTTTACTTTCTCTCTTAATTCTGTTCTATTAGTTTCTGTATTATTCATGCCTTCTCTTTATTTTCTCCTCTTCTATCCCCATTCTCCTTGCAATTTTTCTACTTCAAGGGAGCAACTTTCCAGTTTCCACTACTCAAAGCCATCCATTGACTCACTAATGTATCACCAGGCCTCTTCAGGCATTGTACGTTTTGTCCTGTGATTCAACCAGTTACGTTTGATCTTCTGCTTGTGTCTTAGATTTTTTTTCAAGATTTAGGCACTCTTTGCCTTCTACTCTTTGTCTCTATGTGTGAGGATAATAGCTTCTCAGACAACAAGCTACTTGAACTTTGTAAGAAAGGATTTTCATAATCTATTAAATACAGAGAGAAATCTCTGGATTTCCAGCCTATTTTCAATTATCTACATTTATATACATTTCTCATTTTATCCATTCCCTCAAAGTACCACATTGTCTCAATTAATGATGATTGCTTGATAGTGAAACTTTATTAAAGTGTCTTAGTGCAAGATAACTCAAATGCAGTGTACTGTTTTTTCATGGAAACATCTGACAGTAAGAATGCATTTCTGTAAAATAACTGATAAACATTTTTGAAAGATAATGAGAGAGACTGTTAGGAAAAGAAAGTCAAGAATCTCCTTCCTAACTGAAATAATAAATATTTCATCCTCTTGATGGTTCAGTCAAATGCTTATCACTCTTGCAGGGTACCAGTATTCAATTATGAGAAACATTGATAGCACCTGGACTCAAATATACTACCTCCTTTGGAGATAAACAGGCATAACACATTAGGTACAGATTGTTCTAACAACTGGAATGCTTTGACGTGAAAATAAAATCTTGGCGCCAGAATTTTTCAGATACTATTCACATCAAGCATGTATTACTTGATAAAAGACAATATACTAAAATAAGACAAAACAAAACAAACCTATAATATCCTTCATTTAAAAATTCAGACATATTGTTGGACAATGTTAACAGAGAAATGAGACTGGAGAAAGAGCAATGGGCTGGGTGGTTGTCAGGAGAAACTGGTTTCAGGACAGAACACTGACCACTCACTAGTTTTATAATTTTATGCGAGTCACAGCCCTCTGGCCTCAGTTTTCTCATCTAGAAATAGGAGCAT
This sequence comes from Equus przewalskii, assembly GCF_037783145.1. Taxonomy (NCBI): domain Eukaryota; kingdom Metazoa; phylum Chordata; class Mammalia; order Perissodactyla; family Equidae; genus Equus; species Equus przewalskii. Next base: position 22,079,231 of record NC_091847.1, on the reverse strand, counting down.
CGGTACTTCACTGACAATCTCAGGCTCATTTTGAGAATCAAAAGACAAAATAAATATGAAAATATATGAACTGAAATATACGACTTAAAGATGGTATGCTGGACTGTAGGCAATCACAGAAGAGAATCTACCTGTCTCATCTTTGAATCCTCTGCAACGCTTTTTATAATGCTGATATGTGGTTGGAACTTTGAAAGTAACTATTAGCTTTAATTGTCCCAGCCATCCCCTTAAAGCTGTCATTTCTCATGTGTTCATCAACGTACATTTGTATAAAGGCCTAGAAGAGCAACAATGAATGCCAATATCTGAGTTATGGGCTGCAGTAAAGCTCCAGGAAGACCTCTGTTGACCCCTCTGCTGGCCAGCTGGCTAAAACACAGTGTTATATTAGCATGAAGGAATCCTATCCGGGCCCACGTCTCGCTCCAGATAAAGCAGGGATGACCAGGAGGAAAACTTCCTTAGAAGTTCAAGCCATGCATAAGTGAATATCTGTTCATAAAGTATGTCCTCTGTGAAGAAATCCCACAACTGCAGAATGTGACTCTCAAGTTATTTTGGCCATGCTAATGAGAGAGGTTCAGCAATTGCTGGAAAAAAAGGCATCCAGCGGCACAGTGGATACTAATACTATGATTGCCAGGATGCAAAGAATCTAAAACATGTGATAATGGAGCTCCAAAAACTAGGCCTAGTGACTTTTAAAAGTCTGATGGAAATTGAACAATCACTATTCAATATTTTTATTGCATACTCAGCAATATATGGCCCTGAAAATTATATAAGGAGAAATAAACAGCTTAATATATGAGGTCAAAGGGGAAAATAACAAAACGGGAAAGATTAGGAACCATTGGACTCAACACTATTTCTAATAGCTAGACACTCAAGCTTATATTAAAAATATTGAAGAAGAATGGCACTCGTATTACATTATTTAACAGAAGTTGATAAAGGCTTCTGGATCCCTTGAGACAGTGAGGAAGAAAGTTTAGTCAAAAATTATGTTATACTGATCCAGAAGATGCTCCTCGTGTTTAGGTTAGATATCCCAAAACAGCTCAAAATTCAATTTTCCTGATCTAGCCCCAGCTCTGCTGCTGGTGGTTCCACACAGTTACTTGCAATACACAGACCGTCACTCTAATTTATGACCAAGGGGCCACATTTACCTCAATTGAGCTTAAGTAATTCTTGGGCAGGGAACTTTCTGGACTTTAACCATTTGTCTCCTTGTCTTTAAGGACCTGGTCATTCTAAAGAGATGGAGCAGATTGCCAAAGACGATCTGAAGCAGATGCTTAGGGGAAACTGACCTTTTAAGATTTACCAGAATCCTCATCACTCATATAGCTCCATGTTCAAATATATTCAGTACAAGGAAATTATTTTAGTAGAGTTGAAACAAATTATGAGTCAGATATGCAAAAGAATATATAGCTTTACTTTTTAAAACTGAATTAAACTTTCCTCTCATGTTCCCATCCACCTAAAATGGTTAACTTACACTATTCCAGTCCTCTCTACCCCATCCAAATCGGTTATGTTTTAGCCATACTCAGAGAGCACTATTCCAGTGTCCATGTGTCTGTTTAGTCACCTTTTTTTTGGTGAGGAAGATTTGCCCTGAGCTAACATCCGCTGCCAGTCTTCCTCTTTTTGTATGTGAGCCACAGCCACAGCATGGCCACTGACAGATGAGTGGTCTAGGTCCATGCCCGGGAACGAAACCTAGACTGCTGAAGCAGAATGTGCTAAACTTAACCACTAGGCCACTGAGGCTGGCCTGCTTAGTCACTTCTTGGCAAACCGTCTTTCAGAGTTTCTCCCCTTTCCTTCTAGCTTGGCCCTTCATTCTGTCAAAGATCTGAGTTTATGAAGGAGTGGGAAGGGAGGCTTTGCCAAGTTCCAGGAAAGAAGCACACATCGGTTCTCCCTAGACTCATTGAGGTGGCTTTTCCTGATTGAGCTGAGCCTGTTTACTGAACCCCCTGCACTAGTACCTGCTGAGGCAGAGATTGATCCTGCCTATACTTTGGGTTATTTGTGTTAGAGGGATGCAAGAGAACACCAAAGTCTACAGTCTGGGGAGGTCCCTACACTCTGCAGCCTTTTTAATTTTAACTTTTTTGAAACAGTTTATCAACAATGACTGTTAACATCTCGGAATATTGTTAATTAAAACTTTGGAGAAATAATTGAAGATTTACATACATAAGAAAGAATTCAGAGAAATAATTTGTACACTTTTTCTAGTTTTCCCCATGGTACTATTTTGTAAAATTACAGTATAATGTAATAACCAGAATATTGATGTGGACATAATCCATCAGTCTTATTCAGATTTCCCCATTTCCACCTGTTTTCATAAGTGTGTGTAGATTAAGTTCTATACAGTTTTATCACCTGTGTAGTTTCACACATCCACAACCACAGTCAAGATGCCAAACAGTTCCCAAATCATAAGGACCTCTGTGTTGTCCTTTTACACCATACCCATTTCCCTCTGACCCCACCTCCCTATCTCTAACCTGGGCAACCACTAATCTGTCCTGCATTTCAGAAATGTTATAAAGATGGAATCACACGTAATGTAATGTTTGGAGTGTTCTTATTTTTTTATTTGTTTTGGCTTTTTGCTCAGCATCATTCCCTGGAGAGTGATTCAAATTGTTACATATATTAGCAGTTTATTCCTTTTGATTGCTGTGTAGTATTCCATTGTGTGTATGTACCATAGTTTGTTTAACCCTTCACCTGTTGAAGGTATCTGGGCTGATTGCACCTTTTGATTACTACAAATAAAGCTGCTAATAACATTTATATAAAGTTTTTGTACAAATATAAGTTTTCATTTAGGGGGGATTAATGTCAAGAAGTGCACTTTTTGGGTCTTATAGTGCTTCCATGTTTAGTTCAAGAAACTGTCAACGTCTTTTCAAAAGTGGTCGTATTATTTTACATTTCCATGAGCAATGTGGGAGTAATCCAGTTTCTCTGTATCCTCAACAGCATTTGGAGTTGTAGCTATTTTATATTTTAGCCATTTGATAGATATGTAGACATAGCTGATTGTGGTTTTAATTTACATTTGCCTAATGACCAGTAATGATAAGCGTCTTTTCGTGTGTTTATTTGCCACCTATACATATTTTTTTCAGTGAAATTTCTGTCCATGTCTTCCGTCCAATTATAGTCAGACTGCAAGTTCTTTACTATTGACTTTTGAGAGTTTTTATATATTCTATATACTAGTCTTTTGTCAGAGATGTGGTTCTCCCACTGTAGAGCTTGCCGTTCATTCTTTTCACCTAGGCTTTTGCATAGCAATGCTTTTCATTGTTTTGAGGGCCAGTTTACAGGCATATCTCATTTTACTGTGCTTTGCTTTATTGCACTTCACAGATATTATGTGTTTTTACAAATTGAAGGTTTTTACAAATTGTTAGTTTGCGTCAAGCAAGTCTATCAGCACCATTTTTCCAACAGCATTTGTTCACTTTGGGTCACTGTGATACATTTTGGTATTTCCAGAATATTTCAGATTTTTTATTATTATGATATTTGTTATGGTGACCTGTGATCAGTGATCTTTGATGTTACTATTGTAATTGTTTTGGGAAGCCATGCCATGCCCATAAAAGACAGCGAACTTAATCGATAAATGTATTTGTTCTGACTGCTCTACTGACTGGCTGCTCCTCAGTCTCTCTCCCTCTCCTCAGCCATCTCTATTCTCTGAGACACAGCAATATTGGAATTAGATCAATTAATAACCCTACAATGGCCTCTAAGTGTTCAAGCGAAAGAAAGAGTTGCACGTCTCTCACTTTAAATCCAAAGCTAAAAATGATTAAGCTTAGTGAGGAAGGCATGTCAAAAGCCAAGATATGTCAAAAGATAGGCCTTCTTTGCCTAATGATTAGCCAAATTGTGAATGCAAAGGAAAAGTTCTTGAAGGAAATTAAAAGTCCTACTGCAGTGAGCATACAAACGATAAGAAAGGGAAAGAATCTTATTGCTGATATGGAGAAAGTTTTAGTGGTCTGGATAGAAGATCAAACCAACCACAACATTCCCCTAAGCCAAAGCCTAATCCAGAGCAAGTCTCTAACTCTCTTCAACTCTATGAAGGCTGAGAGAGGTGAGGAAGCTGCAGAAGAAAAGTTTCAAGCTAGCAGAAGTTGATGCATGAGGTTCAAGGAAAGAAGCTGCCTCCATAACATAAATGTGGAGGTGAAGAAGCCACAGCTGATGTAGAAGCTGCAGCTAGTTTTCCAGAAGATCTACCTAAAATAACTAATGAAGGTGGCTACAGTAAACAACAGATTTTCCATGTAGATAAAACAGCCTTCTACTGGAAGAGGACGCCATCTAGGGCTTTTATAACTCGAGAGAAGTCAGTTCCTGGCTTCAAAGCTTCAAAGACAGGCTGACTCTTGTTAGGGCCTAATGCAGCTGGTGACTTTAAGTTGAAGCCAATGCTCATTTACCATTCTGAAAATCCTAGGAACCTGAAGAATTATGCTACATCTACTCTGCCTGTGCCCTATACATGGAACAACAAAGCCTGGATGACAGCACATTTGTTTACAAGATGGTTTACTGTTTTACTGAATATTTTAACCCCACTGTTGAGAACTACTGCTCAGAAAAATGATTCCTTTCAAAATATTGCTGCTCATTGACAATGCACCTGGTCACCCAAGAGCTCTGATGGAGATGTACAATGAGATTAATCTTGTTTTCATGCTTACTAACACAGCATCCATTCTGCAGCCCACGGATCAAGGAGGAATTTTGACTTTGAAGTCTTATTATTTAAAAAATACATTGCATAAGGCTATAGCTGCCACAGATAGTGATTCTTCGGATGGATCTGGGCAAAGTCAATTGAAAACCTTCGGAAAGATTCACCATTCTAGATGCCATTAAGAACATTTGTGATTCATGGGAAGACGTCAAAATATCAACATTAATAGGAGTTCAGAAGCAATTGATGCCAACCAATTGACTTTGAGGAGCTCAAGACTTCAGTGGAGGAAGTGACTGCAGACGTGGTGGAAATAGGAAGAGAATGAGAATTAGAAGTGGAGCCTGAAGATGTGATTGAATTGCTGCAATCTCATGACAAAACTTTAACAGATGAGTTGTTGCTTCTTATGAATGAGCAGAGAACATGGTTTCTTGATATGGAATCTACTCCTGGTGAAGATGCTGTGAAGATTATTGAATAGCAACAAAGGAGTTAGAGTATTACATAAACTTAGTCGATAAAGTAAAGTCAGGGTTTGAGAGGATTGACTTTAATTTTGAAAGAAGTTCTAGTGTGAGTAGTGTTATCAAACAGCATCACATGCTGCAGATTAATCATTCATGAAAGGAAGAGTCATTTGATGCAGCCAACTTCATTGTTGTCTTATTTTAAGAGATTGCCACAAGCACCCTAACCTTCAGCAACCACTACCCTATCAGTCAACAGCCATCAACATCGAGGCAAGACCCTACACCAGCAAAAAGATTACAACTCGCTGAAGGCTCAGATGATGGTTAGTGTTTTCTATCAATAAAGTATTTTTAAACTAAGCTATGCACACTTTTTTAGACATAATGCTATTCCACACAATAGACTACAGTATAGTGTAAACATAACTTTTATATGTACTGGAAAACCAAAAACTTTATGAGACTCACTTTATTGCGATATTCACTTTACTTTTGTGTCCTGGAACTGAGGCTGCGATAACTCTGAGGTATGCCCGTATTGATTTTTCCTTTTAGGGATCACGGTTTTGGTGTTATATCTAAGAACTTTTTACCTAGTCTTAGATCCTAAAGATTTTCTCATGTGTTCTTTTCCAAAATTTGCATAAGTTTACTTTTTATATTTAAGTATACATTCCACTTTTAGTTAATTTTTGCATAAGGTGTAAGGTTTAGGCTTTATGGCATATGGGTGTCCAAATTCTCCAGCACCATTTGTTGAAAAGTACATCTTTCTGTCACTTAATTGCTTTTGTGCATTTATTAAAACCAGTTAGGCATATTTCAGTGGTCATTTTCTAGGTTCTCCATTCTGTTCCATTGATCCATGTGTTTATCTTCCTACCAATACCATGTTGTTTTTATTACTGTAGCTATACGTGCAATATCAGTGCAGTGATTGCTCCCACTTTACTCTTTGTCAAGATTGTTGTTTTAACTATTGTAGGGCCTGTGCCTTTCCATGTAGTTTTTACAATAAGCTTGTCTACATCTTAAAAAAAGGTTTTTTTTAGGAAGATCAGCCCTGAGCTATCCTCTGCTGCCAATCCTTCTCTTTTTCCTGAGGAAGATTGGCCCTGAGCTAACATCCAGGACCATCTTCCTCTATTTTATATGTGGGACGCCTACCACAGCATGGCTTGCCAAGTGGTGCCATGTCCGCACCCGGGATCTGAACCTGCAAACCCCGGGCCACCAAAGCAGAATGTGCACACTTAACCGTTGTGCCACTGGGCCTGCCCTTAAAATGTTTTTTTTAACTTACTGGGATTTTGATAGGAATGTGTTAAACCTGTAGATCACTTTGGTAAGAATTCTCATCTTTACTATATTGAGTGGTCCAGTCCACTAAACCTGGTGTGTCTTTCCATTTATTCAGGTCTTATTTGAATTCTTTGTCAGCATCTTATAATGTTCAGCAAATTGATCCTGTACACGTTTTGTTAAGTGTGTACTGAGGAATTTCATTTTCTTTGGACAACTGTAAATGGCATTGTGTTTTTAATTTTAGTTTCTACATTTTCATTATTAGTATACAGAGATGTGGTTGATTTTTTCATTTATATTGTAACCTGTGATCTTGCTGAACTTATTTATTAATTCAGGAGTTTTGGGAGAATCCTTGGGATTTTCCACATAGACAATTATGTTACCTGCAAATGGAGATAGTCTTATTCTTTCTTTTCCAACCTGTGGTATTTATTTCTTTTTCTTGCCTTATTGCAATGACTAGAAATTCCAGAACTATGTTGAACAAGACTAGTGACTGCAGACATCCTTATCTTGTTTTTGATGTTGGGGGGAACCTTTCAGTCTTTCATCATTAATTATGACATTTATTGTAGAGTTTTTGGTGTTTGTTTTTGCTTTGTTTTGTTTTTAAAGGTAATTCATCTCTCTTCCTTACTTGCTAAATGCTTTTATCATGACAGAGTGTTGGATTTTTTTCAAGTGCTTTTTCTTCATTAATATGGTTGTACTATATTTCTTCTTTAACTTGCTGAGATGGTAGAATACATTGGTTGATTTTCAAATGTTGAACCCGCCTCTCATACCTACAATAAATCCCGTATACCTATGGTGTATAATTATTTTTACATAATGCTTGATTCAGCTAAATCATATTTCAGTGAGAATTTTTGTGTCTAATTTCAAGACAGATATTTGTCTGTAGTTTTACTTATTTATTTTTGCACTGTTTTTCTTTTGTTTTGGTATCAGGGTAACACAGGCCTCAAGTAGCATTGAGAAGTGTTCACTCTTCTATTTTCTGAAAAGCAAAGTGTAAATTGGTGTTAGATTTTCTTTAAATATTAAATGTTTCTTTAAATGTTTGGTAGCGTTCTCCAGTGAAACTATCTGACCTGAAAATTTCTTTTTTGGGAGCTTTTTAATATAAATTCAGTTCCTTGATAGTTCCTTTGATATGAATTCCATTCCTTTAAGACCATTCACATTGTCACTTTCATCCTGGTTGAGTTTTCAAGGAATTGGTCCATTTCTTCTACTGTCAAATTTATGAGCATACAGTTTTTGATAGTATGCCCTTATTATCTTTTCAATGGCTGCAGGATCTGTAGTGATATCCTGTATTTCATTCTTGACATTGGTGATTTGTGTCTTCTCTCATTTTATTTTTTGTCAGTCTTGCTATAGGTTTATCAAATTTATTGATTTTTTTTGAAGACCAGCTTTTTGCTTTATTCTCTGTTTCCCTGCTTCAATTTTCTTGATTTCTGTTCTTATCTTTATTATTTCCTTCCTTCTGCTTGCTTTTGGTTTATTTTGCTCCTATTTTTCGGGTTTCTTAAGGTAGGAACTTAGGTTATTGATTTGAGAATTTTCCTTGTTGCTAAAGTAAGTATTTAGCACTGTAAATTTCCTTCTTCACACTGCTTTAGTTGTGTTCCATAAATTTTGATATGTTGTATTTTCATTTGTATTCCATTCTAGGTATTTTTTCAATTTCTTTTGAGACTTCTTCTTTGATCTCTGGACTACTTAGAAGTGTATTGTTTAATTTCTACATGTTTAGAGATTTTCCTACTGTCTTTTATTATTGATTGCTAGTTTGATTCCATTATGATCAGAGACCACACTCTGCATGATTTCAATTCTTTTAATTTGTTGAAGTTTGTTTGTTCAGGGTAGTGTCTATCATGGTAAATGTTCCATGAGCACTTGGAAAAAAAATTGTGTATCCTCGGCATTGAGTGATTGATTGATTATGTTATTCATGTCATCCATATCCTTGTTTATTTTCTGTGTGGTAGTTCTAGCAGTTCCTAAGAGGGAAATGCTAAAATCCTCAACTATAATTGTATATTTTTCTCCTTGTCCTTTCAACTCTATCAGTTTTGTTTCACATATTTTGAGGCTCTGTTGTTTAGTGTGCACCAATCTAGCATTGTTATGTCTTGGTGGGTGATTATATAATGTTCCTCTATATCTGCGCTAACATTTTTTTTGGCTTTAAAGTCTACTTTATCAGATATTAATATACCACTCATGCTTTTTTAATTAATGTGGACATATTATACCTTTTTTCATCTTTTGGCTTTCAATCTACATATATCCTTATATTTGTAATGAGTTTCATGTAGATAGCATAGCATTGGGTCATTTTTTAAAAACTACTTTGCTAATCTTACTCTTTTGATTGGTGTGTTAGACCATTTCCATTTAAATAATTATTGATACGTTAGCACTTAACATATTTTATGTATTTTTTGTTTTTTATTTGTTTCCTCTGGTTCTTATCCTTGTTTCTCTTTTCTTACCTTCCAAAAGGTTATAGGAACCATTTTTAGCATCTCATTTTGATTTATTTTTAGTGTTTTGTATAGTTTTTGTAGTGATAGCTTTGGGTATTACAATACACCATTGTGACTTAAAACTATCTGCTAGTAGCAGCATTTTACCACTTTGAGCAAAGTGTGAAAATCACACTTGCATTTAGCTTCCTTTTCCTTCCCCACTTTTAAATATTATTGTCTTGGGTGTTGCTTCATTTCATAATATTTGCTTCAATCCTCAAATACGATTTATTGAACACATGAGAAAAAGGATAGTGTGTTGTATATTTTCAAAATTCTGCTCTTTCTATTGTTTTTTCTTCCTCCCTAATGCCCCAAGTTTCCTTCTTTTATCATTTCATTTCTGCTTGAAAAACTTGCTATAGCCAATCTTTGGGGGTAGGTCTGTTAGAGACAGATTCTTTTAACTTTACATAATTTTGAAAACATCGTTATTTTCCTTCATTCCTGAAGGATAATTTTACCAGATGTATAATTTGTTTTGACATTTCCTTCAGCACTTGAAAAATAGTGTGCCACTTCCTTCTGGCCTCCATTGTTTCAGAAGAAAAATACCCTCTCATTTGAATTAGTGTTCCCCTGTAAGTAATGTACTGTTTAATTCTGGTTGCTTTCAAGATTTTCTTCCTTATCTTTAGTTTTCAAAAGTTTAATGACAATATGCCATGCCATGAATTTGTTTGGGATTATCCTGTTTGGAGTTCACCTATCTTCTTAGGTATGTAGATTTGTGTGCTTCACCATATTTGGTGAGTTTTCAGCCATATTTGTTCAAATACTCTTTCAATGCCACTCTCTTTCTTCTCTTCTTCTGATATTCTGATGATAAAATTGTTGGATCTATTGTTATTGTTCCACAAGTCCCTGAGTCTCTCTTTAGTTTTCCTTTCAATCATCTATTTTTCTCTCTCTTGTTCATATTGACTATTCTCTATTGTTTTGTCCTCACACTTACTTATTCTACTGGATCTGCACCAGCTCTCCACTGATAAAAGTAATGCCTGCTTGTGTGACTTCCTGGAGAGTCATTACTTGCACAAGCAGATCAAGTCCATCAAAGAGTTGAGCGACCATGTCACCAATTTTCACAAAATACGGGCCCTGGAAACTGACATGGCAGAGTTTACCTTTGACAAGTTCACCCTTGGCGATGGCAATAAGAATTGTTTAGATTGCCTTTCCTAAAGCCACAGAGTGCCTTCCCCTGGTCACCATGCTGGGCATACATATTGCAACATTGCCCTTGAAAAATGTTCACTTAAATTTTTTTCTTCCAATTTTACCACTTCTTCCAATAGAGTTATATGGTTCCTAAATTTAAAAACAAACAAACAAAAATAACTTCTAAGCCCATCCAGCAAATTTTTTATAGCTTTCATTTCTTTTCTGAGATTTTCATTTTTTTCAAGAGATTTCGTAATTGTTTGTCAAATCATTTTTATAGTAGCTGCTTTATAATCCTTGTCAAATAATTCTAACATCTGATTCATCTCAATGTTGGTGTCAGTTGATTCTCTTTTCTCATTTAAGTTTTTATTTCCTTGGTTCTTATTATGACAAGTAACTTTTATTGTACCCTGGACATACTGTCTATTATGCTAGCAGGCTCTAGGTCCTATTAAAATCTTTGATTTTAGCAGGAAGTCATTGTGTTTAGGTTTATCACATGGGTCTTGACCTACTTCTGTCTGCTGTGCTTCCAACAACAATTTAATTTTTAGAGATTTTGGAGAATTATTTTGATCTGTTTATTTTATTTTATGTGACACTTCTGGAATTCCTATTGGCCCGTGCTGGTGCTGTATAATAAGACAGAAATATTTTCCCAGGCCAGGTCACCAGTTGTCTGTCCGTGGTGCAGAGTGTGCTGAAATTATGGATTTTGCCATGTTGAACATGATACCATGAGATCATGGGCATTCTAAGCCTTTTCTGGAGGATTGAAGAGGAGGGCTTCTGCTCTTTCATTCCTCTAAACCTAACTGAATATTTCTACCACCTAACCACACATTAAAGCCTAGGGAAGGAGGTAAGGAATACAAAAAGATATTGCTATACACTGTGAATTCCTGCCTTTCCCTTACTCCTGTCTGCCTCCATCCTCTAGCATCAAGAAAGGCTTCCTAATTCTCCTTCCTTTTCTAATAAGACCTGTTCTGGTAGTATGCCCTTCCTCTTGAATAGCTGATAACAAAAATGCCAAAAAAAATGAGGTTCAACTGTTTATTTTCACTTTGTTAAGGCTCAGATATGACATTGTTTTGTGAAACTTTTTCTCTCGATTGTTTTGTGAAACTTTTTCTCACAGCAAAACCTCATTTTTGAAAACCAAAAGCTTCAGACTGCATAGATGCTTCACTCTGAGAAGATTTTGGGAAAAGAATCCCAAATATTGAATTTCTCATTCTAGTCTATATCTACTCTTTTCCTGGAGTCATAAAAAAATTTTATTTTAATGGATGCAGAGCAGGATGACAACTAGGAATAATTAGTGGGTTACTGGAAATGAAAATACTTTGGTTTAATAAATTTATATTATCTCTGTGACATACTAATGGGTCTTGTAGGAACATTTTCCATTCACCCTTATTTATTGAAATATGCAAGACAAATAAGAATGGAGACTACATTTAAACTTTGTCTATTTTTATGACACAAGTTAGACTTACAGAAACTACTGAACTGAATCACATTGATTTCTCACATAACCATGTGAGATACTGAGCACAGAGTGGCAGAGTAGCATGTTAGTATTGATTGATTGTGCATTTCTCCCAAGAAATATTGACAATGAAAAAAGCACTGGAAGCACATGCTCTTAAGACAAACTTTCTGTAAAGGGTCAGATAGCAAATATTTCAGAGTTGTGAGCCATACTGTCTCTGTGAAAACTATTCAGCTCTGCACTGTAGCACAACAATATATAAATGAATGGCCATGGCTATGTTCCTCTTTTTTTGTTTTAATTTAAATTTAACCACTAGGCCATGGGGCTGGCCCCATGTTGCCTACTTATTAATAACAAAAGTTTGTAGCTTATTATTTTAAGAAGTTAAAAAGAAAGAATCACTAAGATAGAGGATAAATGATAAAACCACTATAAGTGAATTGCAGTGTCTCTTGAGATAAGGCAGTATTCTTACCCAGTCAGTTAACAAAATGTTTTAACTAGCAAGAGACATGCTTTTCTTTTCCCCCCATATATGAATCTTCATATAATATAGTGAGATAAAAAATGTTGGCTAGGGTACTCAGAGAAGATATATTGCTTCCTCTGAAATACAGCTTCAATGGTTCTTAAGGAGATATAGCAAAGACTCAGAGCTGTATCACTCTAGAACAGGGGTTGGCAAACTAGGACCCATAGGCCAAATCCAGCCCACTACCCATTTTGGTATGTCCGATGACTTAAGAATAATTTTTAAGGTTTTAAATGGTTGAAAAAAAAATCAAAAGAAGCATACTATTTCATGGATCATGGAAATTATATAAAATACAAATTTCTGTGTCTATAGTAAAGTTATATCAGAATATAGCCATGGGGGCAGCCCAATGGCATAGCGGTTAAGTTCACACCCTCCACTTCCGTGGCCCAGTGTTTGCTAGTTTGGATCCTGGGTGCGGACCTATGCACCACTCATCAAGCCACACTGTGGAAGGTTTCCCACATACAAAATAGAGGAAGATTGACACAGATGCTAGCTCAGGGATAATCTTCCTCAAACAAAAAGAAAAAACAAAAACAAAAAAGAAGGAGGCAAAAAAATTAGATTTTGCCTTAATGAAGAATGCTGCAAAGTTCTCTCAATGTTCCAACTTTCTCAATAAAACACACATGTTCAGCCATCTACTTCCTTGAGAAGTACACCTTTCTCTTTAGTGAAAGCCACAGAATCTCTTAAATCAATTGTGTAATATAATTCTGATACTTGGAGTAATTGGTTTTGATTGGTAAACCTATCTAGTGACTACTATGCGTTATACACTGTGCTAGGTTCTTGGATTCAGAGTGGAAGAATGAGCGCTTTCTGCTTATACCCAAGTGTGCCAAGCTTATTATGTGCTATATAGATTCTTAAATACCTACACTCTGAAATACACAGACTCACAGTCAGATGTAGATATAATAGAAAACAGAGATAGGACAAAGAAAATGGGAGAGTCATCAGAGAAGTAATGCCTATGCAGAACTGTGAAGAAGGAATAAATATTCTTAAGAATGAACTAAGGGGAAAATCCTTTCAGGAACAGGAAAACAGATGGACCTTGGGAATAGGGCAGCCTGATGTCCACAGGGAATACCGAGAGTGATATCATGGTTGTACATAAACGCGCTGGTGCAATTTTGACAAGTTCAAATGGCGAAATCCAAGTCTATACAAAATTTTAATAAGAAACAGTTAAAAATAGTTTCAGAAATGTTCAGAGAAATGTCTCCTCTCTCCTCAGACCACAGATAGTAGCACTGGTTTCTCAGGGTAGATACAAGGAGAGTCAAGTAGACTGACTGTCTCAGTGAAAGTCATCCTCGTACAAGAAACCTCAGCACTTACAAAAAGACTCAATTAGGACATAAAATTAAAAATCTTAGTGTCCACAGCTTCCAGGTTTCACTGGGCTTCTGGACTTGAACTGGAGGTATTCAATTAGCTTGAGTTCTAGAAGAGAATGGAAAAATGCGGCATTGCATATAAATATCCACTCAGACTTCAAAAATTCTAGCAAAGGTATAAAATATATCCTTTGTCAGGAAACTGTTAGTTGTGAACAGAGTTATATGTTGTTTCAGCTTGGGGAAAAAAAGATAAAATTATGGGAAGAAAAAACATTAGTTTTCTAGAAGCTACGTTTACTCAAACAGCATAGTGTAAAGACAGACCATGGTCTTTCCAAGGAGACAAACCTGGGCTGGACTCTCAGCCCTGTGACTTGTTAAATGTGATGAGCAACAAGCATGACCTTTAGCTTCTCTGCACATCAGCTTCCCTGTCTGTAAAAGCATCTACCTCATGAACTTGTTGCGCTAATTAAATGGGACTGTGTTTATAAAATAATTAGCACAGTAGGTTAATTAGCTTAATGAATGGCATTTACTACCATTAAACTCCCTGAAAATGTATATCTCCAAAAATCCAAGGATTCACTAGGTTTGGAGAAGAGTGCAGACTCCTTGGTAGGACTCTCGGCCTCCTGCTAGTCCTGAGGGGCTGAACTGAAAAAGGGGTGTGTTCTCAGCTCATTAGGAGGGTCTGTATAGAAATTAAAGGGTGAAGAATTGCTTAGAAAACTTTACAAGTTCCCACATAACCCGAGATTCCAGTGCTTGCAAATGAGGGAACCTTTCACCTTTTTTCCTCACAGTTGTGTCTGAGCTACATTCCATGCTTTGCTGCATCAAAGACGGAGTGGTGAAAGGCCTGGCAACACAATTCAGATTGATGGCCAGCCCAGGGGTAGAAGTCTGACTAGTCAGAGATGATGCTCTCACCCTTAGTTTTGAGATCAAACTCAAGTCTCAGTATCTTGGTTTAAAAAAAGATCAGTAGCACCTGGAAGGAAGGAAAGGAAATATATTTCTCCTCAAGATTCTCCTTCCTTGTCTGGAGTTACTGAATTTTCATCTTGTGTATATTTTCCAGTTGCCAAACTGTACAAAACACAAAGCAGGTGAATAAAAGCAGCCACCTCTGGAGCTTTTCCAGGGAGACAACTCCCTGAACTAAACGGCCCAAAGTTGAGTAAAAGATTATCAAAATAATTCCATCACCGCCTCTCACCAGAGGCCATAGTCCTCATCAGCACTAACCAGCACTACAGACGGACCCATAGGAGACCTGACTGCATGGTCACGATGTCTGCATAGATCAGGAGAGTCACGTGCCTTTCGCTTTCATCAAGGGTCAGATGACTGCTTCACTCGTGCCTCAAAGAAATCCCCCCCAAAATTAAAAATCCAACAGTGAAGAACGATGAAATCCAGAACCTGGGGATATAGTAGTGCTTCTAGGTAAACTCAGACAGTTTTAGCATCAGGGTCTATTGGAAAAGGCTTTGGTCCACTTCTCAACTTTACCAGCTGACTGACCTTGGCCAAGCCAATTAAAAGTTGAAGTGCCAGTTTCCTCACCTGTGAAACACACAGATACCATGTTCTTACAAAGTTAATTTAAACCATAAACTATAAAAAAAATTATCATTGGCACTAACTCATGAAATGTAAAGAATTTCTACTAAGTAGAAAACTCTTGTCTATTTCTTCGTTTAAGACAATATGTTACGCCAAATCAAACTGCTAAGTTGCAAAGAAGTGCAAGAATTCTACAACAGATGAAATCGGGTATCTTATTTTTCTTATATTTTCTTGGCAAATCAGTATTTCTACCCTCATGGCTAATGGTAGCCATTTCTCACGTAGGCTTTGAGTAAAACAATGGAAATCTCTCATGAACTAAACTGCCCTCTCCTTGAACTGATAGACTCCAAAAGAAGTTGTGTCCGCATTATGATAAAATGTATCCAGATGAGAAATGAAAACTGTCAATCATTTAGACTTTCCTTGAATGACATGATCTCTGAATAATACTATTGAAAATATTCAGGTTTCTGTAGCTTTTTGGTGGGTAGAAATATACTGAGTATATAAAATATATCAAAATCAAGTGAATTACCAAAAAGGTCCAGAAACATTCCAAAATATTTCACATACTGGATAAGAGATAATGGTGCAACACTTTTGATCATTTAATAAAACCAACGGTGTCATGAGTCTGTCAAATAACCAGTTGGTCAGTCAATATTTGCCAAATGTCTACTACTAATTCGATATAGAACAAATTAACACTAATTCTTGCTAACAAAATTTTAGGTTCCAGAAGACAAAGAAATGTCTAGCATGTTTCATATGATACTAAAGAAAAATCTAAAGAGCTGATGATTTTGATGACTGCCATGTCATCAAAGTAAAATGAATACTGTGAAATATTTATCCAGACCTCTAGTGACAAATGCAGGCAGAGCTAACTCCTTATTCAGGCCAAGGCAGCGTATTGTTTGATGGTCAACTAAATCTGGCCCTCAGATATATTCTTATTCTTATTTTCCCACAGAATAGCCATGGGAGTCTCCTGTGACCTTGTCAAAATTTCTTGCTTAAATTAATGGACTCGTCCTTCCCAATAAAAACCACATGATACTGCTTGAGAGGGAAGAGAATTCTGATCCTCTAGCTGCCTATGGCGTCTCAGCCTGATGCTGAGCAAGCAAATGAAAAGAAATGGCCCTGGGTGTCCCTGACACAAGTGACAAAGCTCAGACACCCGCTGCCATGTCTGATTGATGAGATTTATCCATCCGGAGCTGTGAGACTGAATCACAGAGGTGAGGACCTTCTCTCCATGGTTTAATTATATTGTAGTTTGTTAGACACCAGGGTGCGCTGTAGAGATAACTGGAAGAAAAGAGATGCCAGGAAATTATTGTTTTTCTTGGGGAGGACAAAGAATGATTATTATGACCTAAGTGCCCTACGAGATCATAAAAACATTTTCATATTGAAAGATGGCGTATATACACACTAGACAAAGGAATGGAGAGGAGAAGACAACAAAGGAACTAGAGGAAGGAGGCTTTGCTTTAATGAGAAGCTATTAGCTGAAAGGCACATGCCTCAGGTTTCCCCTCAAATTGGAAATAGGTATAAGTAACATACTGCTATTGTCAGAGTAATAGAACTTTGTCCATTTTCCTTTGCATGTTAAGCACTGCTGTCAAACATGTCCAAACTGGGCTTGTTAGCTTTTAGTTTGCTTGAGAGACCGTCTGTTTTCTTGACCATTTTAAAGGCAGGCTAGATCACAAGCATGTTTTTACAATTAGCTGAGATGCTGGATCAGATTCAAGACCCTCCCCAAAATCAATTTTACAGCTGCCAAGGCCAATAGCCAGAGGCAAGGAGAATCTATATGAATTTTGTAGTGTTTGTAAACCCTAGAAAGTTTACAGCTTCCTTAATTGACCAATCTATACAGAAAACACTTGTTTCACCAACCTGAAAATGATACATTTAAAACGTGAAATGAAACATTTTCCCTCTAAAATATAGTACAAAAATTAGTTGAATAAGTCTATCAACTGTATGTTCTTTTAAAAAATGTTAATCGACTGGGAACATCTTCAAATTAACAAACAATCGCTGAAAACTGATTGGTTAGCATGTCAGTACTAACCTGAGCCAAGTCTTCTTCCGTGTGATAAGTTATGCGATTAAAATTTACTAATGTTTATTATTGTTTCCAGAGACTATAGCACCTGTGGAATATTAGCATATTTTAAAGTTATATTGTAATTATATTGGATTTGACTCATTTACTCAAATTTATGATCCTTAAAGTATTTTAGTGCTAGGAAAGTAGAATAAAATTTTCATATCAAAAGTTTCTCATTTAGTGATGTAACAGATGGCCTAATTGTTACCTGAAAGGACTTTCACTTTTTTCTCTACTCCTAGTCTCAGCATTTCCAGTCAACTTTTGAGTCTGCCTTGCCCACTACCACAATCTTCATTTTGACTCATGGAAATCCTACTGAATTTCAATGCTTAAAGTTTTTTTAAAGTAATTTTTCATAAAGAAGTTTATCAGCTTAAAATGCATGGTTTTGCCCACATGGTACCACTAATAAGCGCTAAAAAAAAGAAATTACAAATCTATAATGTCAATGTAGTGCTTTTAATTTTTGTCTTTATAAGAGACTGACTTTATTATTTTTGTGTAACTTTAAAATATACATGTGATGATTTGATACCGTATATCTTGTGAAATGATTACCACAATAGGGTTAGTTAACCCCTTCATTTCCTCTTCCATCACGTAACTACCTTTTTTTTTGTGGTCAGAGCACTTAAGATATACTCTACTAATGACATTCAAATATATAATACAGCATTGAGAACTATAGACATGATGGTGTAGATTAGATTTCCAGAATGTATTCCTCTTATGATTGGAAGTTTGTACCCTTTGACCAACATCTCCCCACATCCTCCACTCCCAGCTCTAGCAACCACCATTCTACTCTCTGTTTCTATGAGTTCAACATTTTGGATTCCCCAAATGATATTATGTAGTATTTATCTATCTGTGTCTGGCTTATTTCACTTCTCATTATGCCCTTGAGTTCCATCCATGTTGTCACAAATGGAAGAATTTCCTTCTTTCTCATGGCTAAATGATATTCCAATATAGATAGATAGATCGATAGATTGATAGATTGATCTATCTTCCAATATATATGTTTTATATACATAACATATCACACATATCACGTATATATGAATACATATATATCACATCCTCTTTATCCATTTCTGTGTAGATGGACACTTAGGTTGTTTCGTGTCTTGGCTATTGTGAATAATGCTGCAATGACATGTGAATGCAGATACATCTTTGAGATCCTGATTTCACTTTCTTTGAATATAAACCAAGAAGTGGGATTGCTGGATCATACGGTAGTTCTATTTTTAATGTTTTTTGAAGAACCCCTCTATTGTTTTTCATGCTGGCTGTAAGAATTTATATTCCCACTAACGGTGTACAAGGGTTCCCTTTTCTCCACATCATCACCAACACTTCTTGTCTCTTCTTTTTATAATAGCCCTTCTAACAGGTGTGAGGTGATATCTCATTGTGGTTTTGTTTTGAATTTCCCTAATGATTAGTAACATTGAGCATTTTTCATGTTCCTATAGGCCATTTGTGTGTCTTCTTTGGAAAAATGTCTTTTCAGGTTCTCTGCCCATTTTTTAATCGGATTGTTGTTTGCTATTTAGTTGTATGAGTTCCTTACACATTTTAGATATTAACCCCTTATCTAATACGTGGTTTGCAAATATTTTCTCCCATGCCATAGGTTGTCTTTTGATTCTGTTGATTGTTTCTTTTGCTGGGCAGAAACTTTTTATTTTGTGGTAGTCCCACTTGTTTCTTTTTGCTTTTGTCGCATGTGTCTTTGAGGTCATATCCAAAAAATCTTAACACCCATGTCAAAGAGTTTTTTCTGTGTTTTCTTCTAGAGGTTTTATAGTTTCAGGTCTTATGCTTAAGACTTTAATCCATTTGGGGTTAATTTTTGTGAGTGGTGTAACATAGGGGTCCAATTTCATTCTTTTGCATATGATTTTCCAGTTTTCCCAACACCGTTTATTGAAGTCTGTCCTTTCCCCATTGAGGATGCTTGGCTCCCTTGTCAAATATTAGTTTACTGTATATGAGAGTGATTATTTCTGGGCTCTGTTCCATTGGTCTATGTGTCTGTTTCTATGCCAATACCATACTATTTTGATTAATAAACTTTATAATATAGTTTGAAATCAGGAAGTATGATGCCTCTAGCTTTGTTTTCTCAGGATTTCTTTGGCTATTTGAGGTATTTTGTGATTTTACATGAATTTTAAGATTATTTTTTCTATTTATGTGAAAGAATACCATTGGAATTTTGATAAGGGTTGCATTGCTTAAGGTAGTCTGAACATTTTAACAATATTAATTCTTCCAATCTATGAACACAGGATATCTTTCTATTCTTTTTTTTTTTTGTCTTCTTCAATTTCTTTCATCAAAGTCATACAGTTTTCACTGTACAGATTCTTCACCACCTTGATTAAATTTAGTCCTAAGTACTTCATTCTTTTTGATACTATTGTACTGGAATTTTTAATATTTAGTATTTCCTTTTCAGATAGTTCATTGTTAGTGCCCAGAAATGTAACTGATTTCTGTATGTTGATTTTGTATTCCACTACTTTACTGAATTCATTTATTAGTTTGAACAGATTTTTGTTGACGTGTTTAGGATTTGATGTATATAAGATCACGTGATCTGCAAACAAAGACAATTTTACTTCTTACTTTGTGATTTGGATGCCTTTTATTCTTTTTCTTGCCTAATTACTCTGGCTAGGACTTTCAGTATGAAGTTAAAGAGGATTGGTGAGAGCAGACACCCTTATCTTGTTCTGGATCTTAGAGGAAAAGCTTTCAACCTTTCACCATTGAGTATCATGTCAGATGTGGGCTTGACACATATGGCCTTTATTATGTTGAAGTACGTTCCTTCTACATCCAATTTGTTGTAAATTTTCATCATGAAGGAATGATAATTTTTCTGCATCTGAGATGATCATATGATTTTTCTCTTTCATTCTATTAATGTGATATATCACATTTATTGACTTGAATATGTTGAACCATCCTTGCATCTCAGAGATAAATCTCACTTGATCATGGTGTATGATCCTTTTAATGTGCTCTTGAATTTGGTTTGCTAATATTTTGTTGAATTTTTTTTATTTGCATTTATCAGAGATATCTGCCTGTAGTTTTCTTTTCTTGTAGTATCTTTATCTGGATTTGGTATCAAGGTAATGCTGGCCTCATAAAAAGAGTTTGGGAGTATTCCCTCCTCTTTAATTTTTTGGAAGAGTTTGAGAAGAATCAGCATGAATTCTTTAAATATGTGGTAGAATTCACCAGTGAAACCTTCTAATCATGTGCTTTTCAGCATTGGAGGTTTTTAACAATTCAGTCTCCTTACTTTGTTATTGGTCTTCTTAGATTTCCTGTTTCTTCATAATTCCATCTTGGTAGCTTGTAAGTATCTAGGAATTTAGTGATTTCTTCTAGGTTATCCAATTTGTTGGCATATAATTTTTCATAGTAGATTCTTATGATCTTTTGTAGTTCTTTGGTATTGTTGTAATGTCTTTGCTTTCATTTCTGATTTTACTTATTTTTTTTTTTTAAGATTTTATTTTTTCCTTTTTCTCCCCAAAGCCCCCCAGTACATAGTTATATATTCTTCGTTGTGGGTCCTTCTAGTTGTACCATGTGGGACGCTGCCTCAGCGTGGTTTGATGAGCAGTGCCATATCCGTGCCCAGGATTCGAACCAACGAAACACTGGGCCGCCTACAGCGGAGCGCACAGACTTAACCACTCGGCCACGGGGCCAGCCCCATCTGATTTTACTTATTTGAGTCCTCTCTCTTTTTTTTAGTTAATCTAGCTAAACTTTTGTCAATTTTACCTTTTTTAGAAAAAGTTAAATTTCATTGATCTTTTCTATTGTTTTAGTATCTATTTCATTTATTTCTGCTCTCATCTTTGTTATTTCCTTCCTTCTGCTAACTTTGGGCTTAGTTCTTTTTCTAGTTCCTCGAGGTGTGAATTTAGGTTGTTTATTTGAGGTTTTTCTTTTTTCCTGAGGGAGGCATGTGTTGCTATAAACTTCCTTCTCAGAACTGCTATTACTGCATTTCGTAAGTTTTCGTATGTTGTGATTCCATTTTCATTGTTTTCAAGATTTTCAAAATTTCTTTTGATTTGTCCTTTACCCATTGGTTGTTTAGGAGTGTGTTTTTGAATTTCCACATATCTGTGAATTTTCCAGTTTTTCTCCTGTTTTTGATTTCTAGTTTCATACCATTGTGATCAGAAAAGAGACTTCATATTATTTCAATCTTCTTAAATGTGCAATACTTGTTTTGTGGCCTATCATATGATCTATTCTGGAAAATGTTCCATGTATAGTTGAGAAAAATATATTTTGCTATTGTTGTATGTAATGTGCTGTATATGTCTGTTAGCTCCATTTGTTCTAGAGTATAGTTCATCTCCCAGGTTTCCTTATTGATTTTTGTCCAGATGATCTATCCATTGTTGAAAGTAGAGTAACAGTGCTACTATTATTTTGTTATTGTCTATTTTTCCCTTCAGTTTTGTTAGTATTTGATACATATATTTAGGTCCTCTGATGTAGGGTTCATATATATTTATAATTGTTATAACCTCTTGATGAGTTGACCCTATTATCACTATATAATGACCTTCTTTGTATCTGTTATAGCTTTTGAGTTAAAGTCTAGTTTGTCTTATATAGGTATAGCTACTCCTACTCTTTTGGTTTCCACTCGCATGGGATATCTTTTTTCATCTCTTCACTTTGAGCCTATGCAAGTCCTTAAAGCTGAAGTGCGTCTTGTGCAGGCAGCAAATATTTGAGTCTTGTGTTTTATCCATTCAGCCACTCTATGCCTTTTGATTATAGAATTTAATGTATTTACATTTAAAGTAATTATTAACAAGTAAGGTTAATTACCAATGCCATCTAATTGATTTTTTTTCTGGCTCTTTTGTAGTTTCCTTGTTCCTTTCTTCTTCTCTTGCTGTTCCCTTATGAATTGATAATGTTCCACAGTGATATGCTTTTATTCTCCCCTATTTACTTTTGTGCACTACTGTTGGTTTTTGCTTTGTGATTATCATGAGGACTACATAAAACATCAAATATTTTAACTTAACTTCAATCACAATCAAAAACTCTACCCTTTACTTCCACCTTTTCTGTTTTTGATGTCACAATTTACCTCTTCTTATATTGTGTACTCATTAACAAATTATGCAGCTATAGTTATTTTTAATACTTTTGTCTTTTAACCTGTATCCTAGAGTTAAGTGGTTAACATACCGCCATATTACTGTATCGGAATATTCTGATTTTGACTATATACTTACCTTTACCAGTATGTGGTATATTTTCATATGCTTTCATCCTTTACTAACCAGCATCCTTTTCTTTCAACTTGAAGAACTCCTTTCAGCATTTCTTTTAAGTTAGGTCTAGTGGTGATGAATCCCCTCAGCTTTTGTTTGTTTATCTCACCTTCATTCCTGAAGGAAAACTTTGCCAGGTAGAGCATTCTTGGTTGGCAATTTTTTCTTTCAGTGCTTTGAATATATCATCCCACTCTCTCCTGGCCTGCAGAGTTTCTGCTGAGAAATCTGCTAATAGCCTCATGAAGTTTCCTTTTTATGAGATAAATCTTTTTTCTCTTGTTGCTTTAAAAAATTCTCTCTTTGTATTTGATTTTAGACAGTTTTATTACAATATGTCTTGGTAAAGATCATTTTGGATTAAAATTTGGGGATGACCTATTAGCTTCATGAACTTGAGTTTGCAAATCTCTCCCCAGATCTGGGAAGTTCTCAGATACTATTTCTTTAAATAAGCTTTCTGCCCCCTTCTCCCCCTCTACTCTTTCTGGGACTCCAATAACTCACAGATTGTTTCTCTTTTTTTTTTGGTTAAGGATTGGCACCTGAGCTAACAACTGTTGCCAATCTTTTTTTTTTTTTTTTCTGCTTTATCTCCCCAAACCCCCCTGTACACAGTTGTATATCCTAGTTGCATGTCCTTCCAGTTGTGGGATGTGGGATGCTGCCTCAATGTGGCCTGACGAGCTGTGCCATGTCCTTGCCCAGGATCTGAACCCTGGGCCACAGTAGCAGAGCGCGTGAACTTAACCACTCGGCCACGGAGCTGGCCCCCAGATTGTTTCTCTTGATGAAATCTTGTAGTTCACCTTGGCTTTCTTTACTCTTTTTCTTTTTTTTATCTTTGTCTTTCTCTGACTGGATAATTTCAAAGGTCCTGTCTTATATTTCACAGATTATTTCCTCTGCTTAATCTATTCTGCTGTTGATGTTCTGCATTACATTTTTCAGTTCATTCATTGTATTCTTCAGCTCCAGACTCTGTTTGGTACTTTCTTATGATTTCTGTCTCTTTATTGAACTTCTCATTTTGTTCATAAATTGTTTCCTGATTTCATTGAATTGTCTTTCTATATTTTCTTGTAGCTCATTGAGCTACTTAAAACAGTTACTTTGAATTCTTTATCAGATAAATTAAATATCTCCATGTCTTTGAAGTCAATTACTGGAAAATTATTATTTTCCTTTGGTGTCATCATGTTTTATTTTTCATCTTTCTTGAAGTCTTGCATTGCTGTCTTTGCATTTGACACAGCAGTCACTTCCTTCTGTCTTTACTGACCTCTTTAAAGCATCCAATCTCAGATTAATTTTGCTCCAACAGTGTGTGGGAACCTCTCCACTGAACTTCAGGATTTCCACAAAGTTTCTCTAATCCATGGGTAATTGTCTAATGCAATGTACTCCAGGTTCTCCAGGGGCTTTTGGACCATGACTGAAAAGGATTGGAGCCAGTTCGTGGGCCACTTCAGGATCTACAGCAGTACCAAGGTGTGTATGTCTATTATCCAACACATAGTTGCGCAAGACTCCTTCCAGGTCCCTTTGTATGTGCTAGTGACAAAACCAAAGCCAAGTGAGAATACAGCAGAGTCCTCAGGGGCACAGAAATGTTTCCAGGTTTATAGCTGGCATAACAGTCAGTGAGTCAGCAGCCTGGGTTCAGATCTCTCTTCTCAAAACAGCTCTCCTTATTCTTGGACTGCACCAGGGTTTCACAATCTCCTACCTGAATCCCACAGCAATCACAAAAGCACTTATGTCTGTGGTTGGATGCCAAATTATTGCTATTGGTGGGGAGATATGTCTTATTCAGCCATCTTGCTGACACCATTTCTCAGATATAATGCTTTTAAATTCAACTTTCAATGATATAAAACTGAGTTAACATCATCCCAACACCTTGGTACTAAATTGTTGGCTATTAGGACAAAAAAGTCTGAGATATCGTTGAGGGTCACTGGTAAAACCAAGCCAAAGGGCCCTTTAGGGTCACATGTTGCTTCCCAGGATCTCCATCAGTTTATTCTGTGTAGTGTTAGTAATATGAAACCTGGAGTATTGGAAATGGCATACTCTGCAACTGTCATTGCTACCATCACTACTTATTCTAGCTTAACAGAACTTTTTTGATCAAACTAAATCATTGTGCATCGTCAGAGACATGACTATATAGTTTGAGAAGAAGCATCAAAGTTATTGAATGAATAAATCAATCATATAGTGAGTACAAAAAGATTGGCTGTGAAGTAATGCATCTTTTTACGAAACATTGCATAGCTTAGCTGTGCACAAGACTGCAGCCTTTCAGAGAGTTACCTTATAAAACAATATTCTTATTCCTGTGTAATTTTTATTGTTCAAAATACTTTCCTAGTTCTCCTTTTGGATTTGCCTCCAAAACCACTTTATATCCCATGCAAGAAAAGCAATCCCATTATATTTTAATCACACGTAGCTATTCAGTCACCTAGCTACTTCCCCATTTGATCTCCCATTTTATTAGAAGAGTGAATCTTAAAGTTTTTGGCAATTTTCTATAATAAAATCCACTCTTACTTATTAAAATGATTTGGCATCCTTAATTTTGTGTAACATGCTATTTACTATGTATCTGGTCCCCTCTTGAAGAGGAGGTATGTGAAGTTGAGGACTTACAGGATGGAGCAAGAAAAATAGGTAAGAGTATATCAACTTGGCCTAAATGTAGAGGTTACCCTGTCAGGGTCTGAAATGCAAGAAAGAAAGACTCAAGAGACACTTATATCTGTATCTAAGATAGTACCAAAGGAAGTACCTGCTCTGACTTGCCATTTAGAAAATGAAAACTAGGAGAAATTCCCTTTTATCTCTCCTAGATCTATTGTGACTCCATGCAATGAAAAGAGTCCAACTCAAAGTCTCTTTAGGGGACGTTCCTCAGAATTCCCATGAATGCAGCAAGTACTTATTCCACAGTAAATTGAATGCTGAGAGTTTAAATGAGAGGTGGCCTCAGATGTTTGCTATTACAACAGATGACAAGGTTTAAGAACATAAATAATTCATGAATTCCCACACACATAGCTGTTTCTTCAATCTCTTTTACTGAAGCCTTTTATCCCAAGCTAATTAGGGCTTCCTCTGTGGCTGGGAACTGGTCCTTGATTATTTAGAAAGACAATGACTATTGAGAGAGACAAATCCTCCACACATTACTTTTGAAAACTGTTCAAATTTTGCATAACACTGAACATTTTCAGGCTAATAGAAGAAATCCTAGAATCTTCAAGTACGCTCAAAGTTAACAAATTCTAGAAGTGAAAAAAAATCTTGATGCAGTAATTGTAAAAAATATGTCCAGTAGAGACATTTTCAAAATGTTTAGAACAATAGAAGCCTCATGGGACTAAATTGACATCTGAGGTGACTTTTAATGGCAATGAGCAAGTTGGGGGATAATTGTTAGAAGATATATCATATGAGCTCATATTGTCCTTTAATAACATGCATTGGTTAAAAACACTACTCGTGGAACGTCAGTCAGTGGCCAGGAATCATTTTGTGGCTTCCTCTTTGGCAGTGAACACGGTCATGCTTGGATGAAAGTGATCACTGACTGTCTCCTAGTATCAGTTGGGGGTACACAAAGCCAAAATAAACTACTTCTGGTGCTGTTTGTATAAAATCATAATATTGAGATGTCGAAATTTCCTAAGGAGATATAAAACAAATTTTGAAGGATATGAACTTTTTCATATTATCCCCTGCAACCAAGATAGATAGACAGATAGATTATCTGTCCACATCAGTGTTCCATTGTATTTATATCATAAAATATTTCCAGACTTGTCCCCACTCCATGAAGTTTTTTTCTCCCTAAACACTTATTAGTTGCTTAAAATCCATGTGCATGCTGGAAATAGCTTTGTCATATAAAATATATAGAAGTGCATTAGACCAAGAATATTATTCAAAAATAATGTGAATGTGTACAAAATTCTGGCAAACACATGCATAAGAGTTTTAGACTTAAAGCAAAGAGAACAACTACAAAAGGCAAGTTGAGTCATAAAGAGGAAGAAATAGCTCCTTTGCAAGATTGCCACTGTCCAACTGCAGAGGAATCGTTAGAGAAATTGGTACAATTCTTTCCACTTTTATTTTAACCATCTCAATTTCCTTGTGTCCATATGGAAACTAAAGATACTGTCTTATCATTCAAGTATCTCTATTGCCTCCCTTATAACTATTTACTAGACTTTACCTGAGTCCCCAATGCTGGAAAATCAGAGTGAGAATTTGGAAAGCTTAGGTTACCGTGCAAAAAATTTTAATAGCTAAATCTATTACCAAACTCATCTCCTCCCTTAGGGATATGTGGATATAAATAGAAGATCACACTTAATCTTACCTAATAGCTGCCTATTGAGTGGATTTTATGCAATGGGAAATTAGAGAGGGAATACTTGGAAAGAAGAGTGTCTGCCTGAGCTTTCAAAAGTATTTTCATATCACAAACACAAATTCAAACAAAAAATAAACATTCAGAAAAGAGTATCCTCTGTGAATAGGGGACTTTTGCAACTGATATAAGGGTCGTAAGAAGAGTAGAACACATTTCTGGTGTTCTGCCACATGCTCAACTAGGTGAATAGTGCGGGATAAGTTGCCAAGAGACCAAAGAAAAGACCCAGAGACAGCGATCGAGACATATGGGTTTACTGGGAGTTACTTACAGGGAAGGTCCAGTGGTGGCCGGCTGGACAGGCAATGTGCACCCACTACTGCCCCCTGAGAGAAGCGTGCTTAAGTAGGCAGAGGAACAAAGGCTGCATGCTTCCAAGGGGGATCATCCCTGTATGACCTGCGTTCCAAGGACCAGAGCGCCCCCCCCACCCCTGCCCCAATCCCAGAGGGCCTCCATGTTCCCTCAGATAGCGAAGATCTTGGTGCTAACTCTCCATGAAAAAGCAGCTGGATTGGCCAAGTCCAGGACCGTTATCATCGTGTGCTGGTGCATAGCCCAGACAAGGAGCCTCAAGGACACGGTCTTTAAACGGACATACCAGCTACTGCCCCTACATTTGGGCTCATCTCTTTAAAGCAGGAACCCAAGCATAAAGCCATCATGAATGGGCAACACTGTGCCTATTACTAAACCTGCCTGGCCATCCATTTCCTCATCTGTAAAACAGGGGTAATGTTATTACCTAAAGGATATGTTTGTGTTGAGGACTCAGTGAGTGAATCCATGTAGGACGCTTCATCTGGCACAAAGTAAGGACTCATTATATGATAGAGAAAGTGAAAAGAAGGAGTAAGATACCAGCAGGAGGGGGGAGAGGAAGAGGAACAGGTTACTGGCAATTCTACCAGAAAAGAATGAGGCTATTAATGTCTGTCCCACTCTTGATCAAGTTGCTCTTCTCCCTCAACTCTGATTACAGTGATTCACAACCTTAGCTGTACATTAGAATCACCTTGGAAGGCTTCCCATCCTGGCGCCCAAGCTGCACGCCAAACCAGTTAAATCAGAAATGCTGGGAATGCAACTGCAGGCAGCAGGAGTTTGTAAATCTCTACAGGTGATTCCAATACGAGCGAAGGCTGAGAATAATTACTCAGTTCTGAATCTCTCTTCATATGCTTAACCATCACCAGCTGAGTGTTTTGTTGGCTCCGTGGTAGCACTTTAGGCCCAGTAAATCTAAAACATGCTAGAAACAAATTTTTTAAAATGAGCATACTCTTTTAGCAAAGAAGAGGATGTATTAAAACACATAACTTTAGACTTCTTGGCATTATTCTCTATGTTAGGCTTATTTTTTAAAAAAGGAGCCAAGTTATTCTGTAACATATCGACTCTCAAATAAAAATGTCCTGCCTGACTGGGAGAAGAATATACAATGTGAGGTGGAGCCCAGTGTCAGACTAATCGTTGAGGTTTATATGCATTTCCAGAAGGAGAAGTTTCAAAGTCTGGGCCTATGGGGATTTTCTCAACTGCTGCTTCAATAAAGCCTTGCTCTGGAGCACTTAAAAGCTAGAATGGAAAGTGGTTGTTTATGGTAAAATTATGTGCCATAAAATGTACTTGTAAAATTGCACGACCAAGCAAGACTTCTCAGAATCTCCTCTCAGAAATAACACATGCAAATTTTTGTTTCGCCTAATGCTGATTTAAGTAAAATTTATTTCACTCATCAATTAGAGAAATGCAAATAGATCTAAATTTTTAAAGGATGTTAACAAAGAAAAAAAGTTACCTACCTGAGCATAAAAGAAACAAAGATTTATGTTTTCTCACCACAATGGGAAAATGGTTACAATTATGAACAAGCCCTTTAAGGTAATAAATGAATTTTTCATAAGATGCCATTTTTTACTAGCTGTTATAATCATTTCCTCCTTATTGTGTTCTCCAAGTTGCCAATAATATCATTTTAACATTCTCATGCAACAAGCCATGCTCCACTACGTGTTCTAATATTTCACTTTAATATCCATTCATTTTCAACAGCTCAGGCTCTCCGAGGCCTTGCAGAAACACTCCGTCTCCGGTGCGGTGTCAGTTTAAGTGTGATGTATTATTCAGCTTGGTAAAGGAGGTGTAACCACTCAGTGGCAATCATGGGAATCCTGGGAAAAAAGTATACAAACATCTGGAACCCGAAAGTCGTTTCACTGGCTAATGATGTCTGGGCTTTGCTAATGAATCCTATTTAAAGTGCAGGACACTATTTATACATTTTTAAAAACCCTACATAACAAAACTAAAAAGACATTCTATCTCAATTACAGTATTGTACATAGTGCAGAAAGCAGAGTCCCCAGTGTGACCTACTGATACTGCTGAAGCTGGCATCACAGAGGGGCAGCCAGGAGCACCCAGCATGGCACAAATCCCAGGGTCTTCACCTTTCATACTCAGTATGCCCAGTATTTATGCTAACAGACATAGGTGAAGGGCCAGCTGTTGTCTCCACAAACTAAGAAGACAGAATAGTAGACGATTAAAAACACAAATTGCAGACTCGGAATACCCAAGTCCATGTGACCGTGGGCAAATCCCTTAACTGCTCTATGCCTCAGCTTCCTCATTGGGTACATGGTATTGCCGCTCAACATATTTGCTGCTCTATCCTCAGGGAGAATTATACTCTCTTGGCCCATTGTCTTCAGGCTTGGATATGTGTCTGTGACTCACACAAAGTGAGTCAAAGTGGCATGAGCCACTTAAAAGTCATAGCATTAAGAGCCATGCCATAGTTCCACCATGATCTCTCTTCACTCTGCAACAGGACTCAGAATGTCCTGGATGGAGGCTGGTTCCATGGAGCAGGATTGCTGTCCACTCCTGACAGACACAGTGTGAGCAAGAAATAAACGTCTGTGGACATAAGCCCAAACTGACTTATCCATCTCATATATGATGAAGATCATAATCGTACTTAACAACCAGATTGTGTGAGTGTTAAGACAATATCTATAAAGTTATTACAAAGTGTCTGATACATGGAGAGCGCTGAATGTTAGCCATTGTTACTATTACTATCACAAACATATCTAAGTCCAAGATGAGATTGTAATGATGATATCTGCCCTTTACAAATATGACACTTTTATCCCTTCTCCACACAAAGCCACAAACTTGGATAATGTTTTGTCCTACTTGTCCATAGGAGAATTGCTAACCCAGTTAGTTTCATTCACTGATTACATCATCTTTCAGGACTGGGTAGGGCCGCCAGATTTAGCAAATTAAATTACAGGATCCCCAACTATGTTTTCATTTCAGATAAACAAAAACAATTTTTTTCATGTAATATTTGGAACATACTAATGAAAAATATTTTGTTGTTTTTCTAAAACTCAAACACAACTGATGTTCTGTATTCTATTTGGCAACTATAAACTACAAGAACGTGCATTCTTGGTCTGATAGACACAATATGCCGCCTTCTCTCTTTTTCTTTAAACTTTTGGATACTGAAATATATACAAAAATCGTTTGAAATCGTAGACATTTGGTTGTAAAAATTGAGTTGTGTCAATATGGTGCACTGAAAGAAACGCTGGGTCGAGGAGCAGAATATTAATGTTTTAGTCCAAGTTCTGTGACTGACTAGCTTTGCGTTTTTAGATAAATCACTGTACTTCTCTAAGCTTCAGTTTTCTGATTAGTAAAGTAAGAAAGTCAGACTTAAAATTTTCTAAGATATCTTTCATTTTACAGTTGTAATTATCATCAAAGGCATATTTACAATGAAAACTTTCTATTTAAATTATAGGAGACCTTGTAGCTTTATACATAGAAGGATATACAATCACGCACATTAAGTCATATACCATTACAGTCTATTCTCTTTCCCTATTTATTATAACTAACAACTGCTTATATGGGCTTTCTCCGTGCCAGGTACTTTATAAATATTGACCAACTTAAACCTCATAATCACTCAATGAGGTGGATATTATTAATATCTCCATTTTACAGATGAAACTGAGACCACAGAAATTAAATGATTTGTTACGATCACACAACATGTATAGAAACCCCAGAATTTGAATCCAAATAATCTGGCTTTATCTTCTCTGTAGGGTTACATCACCTACCCTCCACTTCATCAAAAAAACTAGACTAATAAATAATCAAAGCAACCCTTCAACAGTAATTATGCTGCATGGAGAGAAGAGCGAATAAATTCCAGTTTGAACAACTGACCTTCAGTATAATTGAGTTGTTTTGAGTGACAAAGAAGTACCTGGAGTTATGCTCTGTTCTAGGCATTAAATAAATGCCAACAGATGAACATTTCAATCAGTTAGTAAGGAAGCTTATAACTCGGGCTGATTTCCCCCTCAGAGTTTTTAATCTTTTGACTAAATTGAATAGAAACCTTGAAATTTTGTAGAACAACTTTGCATGGCAATTCCAGTGTATCATATGCAATGGTGGTAAAAATGAGTTTTTGAAAGTTCTCAAAAGTGCACCTATTTAGACTGGGTGCCCATCTCTAATTGTATTTGAGCCATGAGTAGCCGAAACAGTGGGTGCTAGTGAATAGTTTTGTTTTCTGCCTCGGCCTATAAGACCATTGAAAGAGACACTTAGTATCAATGCTTAATTACATCAGCTGGCAAAAGGCCAAAGCATACTGTGAGCTTGTGATATAATACACATATAAAGATGAGGACCCTCTTAGAAAGGTGAAGCAGGACTGTAGAATTTAGGGACAGCACTGTTGGGGACATGGAGGCAGCAAGTGGGGTGCTTTAATGGAAGTCAGCATTCCTGTGGAAATTTCTCATGAATCCATCTCATGATAGGTGCATATAGGGTTCTTGAGTCCTAGGGGTCACAAAGATCCCTCAAAGAGTCTACAATTGATGTATTCATCAAAGATTATCTGTATCCTGGATACGTCATATGTCTCAAACCCATGGTTACAAGTACTTGCCAAATTCATTTGCATGCTGTTGAGCTTAATAAAACAAAAAGGTAAAATATTTAGAGAGTTTGGAGAAGTTATTTTTCATTCAATAATTTTTCTCAACCCATGGGTAATAGTACCATGTGGAGATCAGACAATTCTCCCACTCCTATAAAGATTAAGGAGCAGAACTCAAAAGTATTTGATACTGAAGTTATTTTCTACATGATCTGTTTTGAGACACTGTTCAAGTAGGACCTTTGTTCAGAGTCCCCAACCCAGATGTTTGAAATTTCACCACTGGAGAGCTTCTTGTTGCTTTAAGCAAACTCTGACACTTAGGGGGCAATCAGATTTAAGGGGCTGCACCTTTTCTTTAGAGGGTCAGAACACACATGTCATAAAGTATAAATTTTGTTGTTTCCTAACAATTTAGGCTGTTATTATATGACTCATTTCTCATCCTTTTTTTTAAAGAATGCATGCATGTGAGCGTGTGTGTGTATATGTGCACGTCACATTTTCTCCAGAAGTGTGCTTTCCGAATGTCCCAGGATTTATTGACAATCTCACCTTTTGTAAGAAATTAAGAACTGGAACTTTGTCAAGTGGTTTACAAACCAATTCCAGCAAATCTTACTAAATTCTATAACATCCTTGAGGGGGTAGGTGTTAATACCCTCATTTTACAAATAAAGAAAAAGAAACTGAGAAGCTGTGTCTGGCCCAATGTCCTTTTGGCTAAGTGGCAGAGTCAATATTTGACCCCAGAGCTCTGAAGCCCTTTGTCTTTCCACTGTAATCTAAGGCAGGAGGTGGCTGCAGGCCAAATCTGGCCCACCGTCTATTTTTCTAACACCTGAAATCTAAAGATGATTTTCACATTTTTAAATGGTTACATGACTACATGCACAATATCTGTGTTTTTTTTCTCTTGGTCCAAAATGTCTAAAATATTTGCTATCTTGCTCTTTACAGGAAAAGTTTGATTAGTGACATCTAGACGTTAAAAGTATTTTGTCGCACAACTCCACTTTTTATCATTAAAGATGTCTTCTCCATTTCTCTATTAAAATTTTAGCACCAGATGGGACTAAATTTAACATTAGGATTTCCTTGTTATCACTCTATCACATTCTCTCCAATTGGAAATATTTTTGTTACTATTCTTTTTGCATCAACTTCAATTGATATTAAGTGGATAAAAATAATTTTATTAACATTCTTTAAGTTGACATTTGAGTTTTTTATATATAGTAAACCTGGGTTATCTTCGGATTTCAGTGTTTGGGGCAACATGTATGAAGCCCATCAGCCACTCTCCGGGCCTTTACTCTGCTGTAATTTGTTCATTGTGCTTACCACGTGGTCATATGTATGTATATTACAAAATCTCCTTGTGTGTTGTTTGCCCACTATTGATATGTAATCTCCATAATAGGGGGGATCTTTAAGATCTTGTCTACTTCTATATTTCTAGGGCCTAGAACAGTGGCAGGCATAAAGTAGATGTTCAAAAAATATATTTTTGTGCAAATAAATGATAAAATGTTTCACACATATAAGGCAAGATAAGCAGAAAATATCTCAGAAGAGTAATATGTAAGACATGAGCATCCTTGTGTGAACTGGCTGATTGATTTGGGTAAAACACCTGACTTATTGAGCAAGAAAGAACTTTGAAAAGAGAGAAAAAAAATTGACATTGGCAGATGTTTGCTTGGTAATTTTTTAGTTTTTCTAGAGCTAACTAGCAAAGTAAGTTACAAAGATTCTAAAGATAATATTGGTCTCTTATTTTTATGGGCTGCTAGCATCTGTTTTTAATTAGATGAACAACATTTTCGGCCACCAGTTCCTTCAGCACAACAGCAGGTAAGTGATAAGAGAGCCCTATTTTTTAGATTATTACACTCACCAACTATTTCTCTTCCTGAAATTTCTGCCAGCACTACATGGTAAAGTTAGACCAGCAAAATGGAAGTTACATTTCAATGCCCAGGAGAAAAGCCTTGAGAAAACTTCACAAAACAAAAACTTGAGTTTTCATTATATACACCAGGCCTGAAGGTTCACTTAAGATTCCCTAACATCCTTGGAGACCTTTTAAATGCAGTAAAATGCCTGCCTCAGGTAAAATTGGCAACACTTTAGACCAAAGGTTTCGTAAGTGGTGGTTTATAACGCATGTAGGATTTGAAAAGTACATTTTTCCTTGTCCTGAAGATATGTCTTATTAAGATGGCATAACCCCTTAGAGGCAATATTACTTTTTCAATAGTTCAAGCTAGCAATAACACCATTTCTTATGAGGAAGTCTGGAGTGTTTTTATCTAGAATAGAATGATGCTATTTCAACAAATATTCTTTCAGGAGATCGTAGATTTACAGTGGAAAGAGCTGGTCAGATTTTCAGCACTGAGCAGGGCTATAAAGCAGAGTGAGAGAAAAGAGACTGTCAGCTCATACACAGCAACAGTCTATTGTGAAAGTCAATTAAAAATGATGCCCACATCAAAACTAAACATCCTTATGTTTATATTTTTTCCAGAATTCTCCCCACTCCAAGTATTAGGGACATGTTTGAATTTTTCTAACAACATATCTGAATCACATAATAAGCAAAAACTTCAAAATGTGTAGGCAATTCATTCAGACTGCCATAGACAAGTGTGGTGATTTTCAAGAATCTGTGAATCAAAATTTTGTATATATTTATGATAATATACATATTATTTATATTAAAGTGTTTTTTCATCTGACACTTGTATCTTAACAAAGTAAAATTTTAAACACTGAATCATAGTTAATTGATTCATATATGAATATTTGTATATTATGCATATACGTTAACACAACATTACTAAAATATATATAAAGGAGTGAATGAATGTTAATAAATCCCAGCCCGGATAAAAAATAAAAACAATCACTGGATTATATTTATAATGTTCTAATCTTTCAGACAGATACATTAATGAAATATTCAGGCGCAGTAAGTGTTATACAGACATTTAGAAGAATTTTGTTTATCTTGTAAACCAGTACTACTGCTGCCAAACATTTTTTCTCAACATAGAAGTGATTGGTTTTCTTAATAACCCATAGTCTTTTAAAATCCCAAGTCACTTTGTATGCATTCTACATCCTGTACCCAGACTCTCAGTCCCTTGATGTGCTTAATTCCAGTAAACATCTCCACTCCATTTCAGTGACCCCTTGGACCTTGTCAAGCACTGGAAATGCTCCATCTTAGAAACCTTAATTTCAAATTTTTAATAACTGAACATAATTAGAATGTGTGTCTTCTTTAGGAAACTGTGCAATTAATTTCTCTATTTCATCACCCATAAATCTTTCAACAAACTTCTGGTTTTATTTTCTCTCTCAAGTGAAGACCCTACGGCAAACCCCTGTATTGCCAGCACCTTCCATTCCCTCATACCATTGTCCTTCCATTGATCCAGACCTAAAAATCCTAGGAAATCATGCATCCACCAACCCTCCTTCCACAGCTATACTTACACCGCTGTGTAGTATAGCAGATGAAAGCACAGAAACTGGGCAGTTTGACCCACCGAGACTTTGGATATCTAAAGCCATCAGGGCGCCCTATGCTGGTCAGTTCAAGTTGTTCGTGATCAGCTCCACTTACCATTATCCTAACAGTCATTCTAATCATTCACCTCATTCCTTTAAGTCCTTTGTCTGCCATTCTTACTCTTAGCATGATGCTCCCTTATTTATAGAGAGAATAGAGACTATCCTATAAATGCTCTCAGCTTCCTGCCACATATTTACAAATATGTTAACATTTGAATGTCTCTTTACATCTTTACTCCTATTTTCTATGCAAGATGAATTGTTTTGTCTATGGTGCTGAGACCTTCCTTTTTTCACTTTGCAGGACATTATTTTATATCACTTTTTTTAACTTCTCCATTGGCCCCGTATCTTTCAACATATAAACATGCTTATGTCTCTTTTGTCATTTAATAACAATGCTTCCTTGACCTTGCTTAGACACTAAGGGCTCATTTGTTTCTTCAACAAATATTTACTGAGTATCTATTATGTGCAAGGCATTGGATTCTTAACCTTTTCTTCAACCGTGCTTTCAAACAGTGGCCTATCTCCGTCTTGCCTGCCCTCTCTTGTATCCGGTCATTTGTACGTCAACCACCTAAAACTATACTTTGGCCCCCATCACACTACTAAAAGTGTTCTGACAAAGATGATCGATGTGTTGAACACCTTCCAATTTGTTTGTTACATGTTTTGTTGAATTTGACGCTATCAGTGACTCATTCGTCAGCATTAAGAATGATTTCTTTCCTCCTTCTAACTCTCTGTTTGCTTCGTCTCAAGTTCCTTTAAACCTTCTCACGCTCTCTTCTCCAACATTCCTTAGATGCTGATGTTACTCTAGTCTTTGTCTTTCATGCTTTTTCTCCTCCTTTTGTCACTCATCTTAGGCAAAACTTTCAAGTCCTTTGCTACATGTGATTAGGATTTCAAAAGTTATGGCTCCACCCAAGACCTATCTCCTGAGTTCCAGGGGTGTATTTCCACTGTGACTGCATTCAGACTTAAAACCAACATCTTTCACCTTTTTTCCCCTAGTTCATTCAATGGAAACCTCATCCATTGAATGCCACAACCAGAAATTTGGGACTTTCTTTCTACTCTACCTTTACTCTCTTTTTACAAAGAATTAGTCAACAAGTTTTGTAGATGAATCCTTCCTCTCATCTATACTCACTTCCTTGCTTCAGACCTCTTCATTATTTGGCTCGTGAGTTACTAAAACAGACTCCTAATTGGTCTCCCTACCTCCAATTTATCTCCTCTTAATCCAACTTCTCTACTATTACAAAATAAATATTTTTCAAGCATAAATCTAAGCATAATACTTCTCTGTTGGTAAGCCTTCAAAATAAAATCAAAATTCTTTACCATTCCTTTATTCAGTGACTCACTAAATATTTTTCAATAGTTATGAACCAGGAACTGAATCTGGCACTGCATATGCAGTGGTCATAAAATTGTTCTGGTCCCTGTTCCAGTAGAGCGTACAGACTGGACCTTGTAAAACTTTCCACTTAATGCCTAACATTCTCTTCCACACAGTCAACACTCTTGTTATTCTGCAATAAAAGCTCTTACTACATTTTACAGTGTGTGTGTCTGTCTGTCTCCTTACAGACTACAGCTCCTTGAGACCAGTGATTGAATCATAACCAACCTACCTAATAGCTGAAATATATGAGTCTGCCACATTATACTTGCTCAGTAATAGTGACAATAAATCTTGATATAGTGCTTATTATATCCCATACATTATTGTAACCCATTTAATCCTCACACCTATCCTATGAGGTAGATACTCTTGTTATTTTACTAATAAGAAAACTGAGAGTCCAAGAAATGGAATAATTTGCTTGTGCTCACCCATTTAATAAGTAGCAGATCTGGCATTCACACTCAGGCAATATAGAGTTGAATATCAGAAAACAAATGCTAAATACTTTTTAGAAGAATGAATCCACATCCTCTGAGATGATGTTCCTTTATTGAAAAGTTACGTGGTTGTAGGAGAGGAAGAACTATTTCTCTACCCTCTAGGTCCTTCTGGCTGGTCTAGGAACTAAATTGACACAAGACAGAATAATAAGAGAAAATCAAACAAAGTTTAATAACACATACACGTGGAAGAAACCAAGGAAATCTCAGTAACTCACCACAATTAAGGAAGCTACCACCTTAAATACTATTTTCAGCCAAGGATAAAGGAGAATGTTGGGGGTAATGGTTTGAGACTTCAAAGAGGAGGAAGGCAATTCACATGGAGATGGAAAAGCAAATGTTTGATAAATGAATATTTGCTGGGCCACCTACAGACAATGTGACAAGAGAAAGACAGAGAACTTTGATAAAAATGGACTTAACAAGGATCCTCTGAGTCTACCATGCCTAGAGTCATCTATGATGATGGCCTGTCCTGGGATAGGCCCTCTATCTTAAATTCTTTTACTCAGTTAGGTGAATGGTCAAAGTTTCTTTCACAGTCTTTTGTCCTTAAAAATAATCAAGCCAAAGAGATGCGTTTTGGGGTGGACAATTCTGATCCCTCACATGATGAATGCCTGTTAAATGACCTCTCAATAAATTTTGAATATTAATGTAAGTGAAATAAATGGAAAGTAAAATAGCTATAAATAAGTATTGTCAGAACTTTGTGTTTAAAGTCATAGACTATTTCTCTTCCCTCATTTCATATGGCTCTACTAATTATCAGCAAAGCAGTCTAACCTACCTGAGCCCCATTTCCTCATCTGCAGGAAGAGATGATCGAGCTGGATAATCTCCAAGGACTCATCAAACTCACTATTACTTGGCTTTTGTAAGTCTCCATGTTTTCCAATAACCTTCGATTCCTCCTTGCATCTAGAAAAGGGCAGAAGTATTGAAGCTAAACACAGTGCCATCTAAATCCCTGTGTGTTTTTCAGACTTAGAAAAATCTCAGCAGTGCTAATATTTAATTCAAAATTATTTTTAATTTCTCCTGAAGGTAAACAGTGAACTAAGACAGCTGTCTCTACAACCAAAAGCTCTGTTTTTGTTTTGCTTTGTTTTAACATACATTTGGAAAAGAAAGCTGAGATTTTTTTTCGTGGGGAACCTCAGAGAGTTCATTCTGGATATGAAGAAAGATAGATAGGCGATAGACAATAGATAGATGGAGAGATAGATAGGTAGAAAAAAAAGATGAAGTCTGGCCTGGTCGTGTAGCAGTTGTTCACATGCTCCGCCTTGCTGGCCCAGGGTGCGCCGGTTCGGATCCCAGGAGTGGACCTATGCACCACATATCAAGCCACACTGTGGCAGGCGCCCACATATAAAGTAGAGGAAGATGGGCACAGATGTTAGCTCAGGGCCAATCTTCCTCAAAAAAGAAGATGAAGTGATTAAAAATAAGTAATTTTTACAAACCATCATTAATTGCTATACCTTTCATGCTTTAAATTATTAATAATTACATTATTAATATAATACATGTATTTTATGATTTTAAATCAGCTAAAGTTTTTTATTTTTTTAGTTAATAACACAATACGTCATTCTATTTCTATGTTAAATAGCAGAAAATTGAACACTTAGGAGTAAGTCAAGTTTTTATCTTA
Organism: Equus przewalskii; assembly: GCF_037783145.1. Taxonomy (NCBI): domain Eukaryota; kingdom Metazoa; phylum Chordata; class Mammalia; order Perissodactyla; family Equidae; genus Equus; species Equus przewalskii. The sequence goes on along the minus strand of NC_091847.1, from coordinate 22,039,937 downwards.
CTTGAAGTTTATTTCAACTTTAATTATTTGTAAGGTAAATCTTTCTTCAGTTCTCTGAGTTCTAAAAGTCCTGTACCCTTAACTTCTCTTGAACCAACAGAAACTATGATTACCACAGTGCCTGAATAAATGAAAATATTCTTTAGTCCAAGTGGTCTCTTTCAGCATTTTCTTTTAAAGAATTGTTCCTGCAAAGAGGAAGACCTATAGTTCTTATTTCAGATCTTAATGTTTTAAAGAAGGACTCTCTAGTATTCAGTTTCCTCAAGGGAACCAAAGGAAGCATTGTGTACGTAACCAACAACAGGGAAATTGACAAGTGGGAGAAAAGAAAAGGCAGCTTATCAGGAGGGGCCACGAAAGCAGGTACATTATTCTTTGATGGCCATGATTTTTACAGGAATCAAGGAGATTTGATTCTTAAACAAGGCTTTCTCTGCCTTAAATCTGAGTTCCACCTTGCAGACAGAATCAATATTATGTCTCCTCTCTCTTGAGATCCAACAGAGCCAACTAATTGGAGAAAAATACGGAAATAAGGAAGAGGATTAAAGTCTACAATATACAAAGATCTTTTACAAATATAAGAACCTAAAATGAGAAAAACAAAAAAATTTACTTGAAGAAAGAAAGGGCACAGACAATTCACAGAAGAAAGTATCAAACATTTTTAGGGAAATTAATATTGAAATTGGAAGTTTATTCTGCCTCAGCAGTTTCATTCTTGGAGTACCTACTCCATTAAATAAACAAGTAAATTCATAAAGATGTATGTATAGAATGTTTATTGCAGTATAGCTCTTAAGGGCAAAAAGTAGAGAAAAAACCTCAATGCTCATTAATAGGAAAATGAATAAATAAACTATAGAGCCATTGAAAATGGGATACAATTAAAAAATGAGCTCGCTTTCCCTCCGATGACATAATTTCCTATATTTATTGTTAAGTGGGAAAAGCCAAGATGCAGACAAAGGTGTAGAATATGATCCAAATTTTATAAACAAAATTAAATATACAACATGAGAAAAAATCCATATAAGTATGATTGTATGTATGATTGAATTAACTTGGAAGAAAGTGAGAAAGGTACACATCAGGTAATATGAGGTGTGAGTGGTGGTGAATACGAGGAGGAGGGAAAGGATGGCAAAGGACAGCCAGAGCAGAAGAGTCCACAAGAAAATCACCTTATAAATGTAATCCCGTTAATAGAAAATTGTGCATATGTTCATAGAGAAATGTATGAAAGAGTGCTGAATAATGTGTTCATGCTGGTATATTTAATTAACAGGATTTCAAGGAACCTTGACTTTCTTCCTTAAATCTTTCTGTATTGGCCTGGACTGGTTTTTTGTTTTTGTTTTTGTTTTTTACATTGAACATATATGCAATCAAACAAACAAATCAAACAGAATATGAATGAACCTATACGTAGATGCATAAAAATCCTCACTGTCAGTCTATGTTGGGTAAGTCAGAGTAAGATGATATGTTGAAAGCTTTCCCTTCACTGCCTAAAGGTGAACTGCCCTTCTTCATGGTGATAAAAGGGTATAAAATGCTACAGTAGAAAATAAGGCAGTCTGGACCATTAGAGTCAGTCCAAACATGAGTTGAGTCATCGAACTTCATGGGAATAGAAGAAAATAGCCAGAGGAATAAATTACATTTGCCAAGAGTAAAGGGTGGAATGTTCACAAAAGAGATGTGAAGGTGAGGATGCTAAGACCACATTCTGTGACATTTTTCCCCCTCAAATTTGCTAACAAATTTGAAATTTGTTTGAATTTTTCAAAATTAATGGCATCTTTGTATAAGAATGAGTACTTATATGTATACTTTCAAGCCTAGAACACAAATCACAAAATCTAGCCTCACATATATGTTAACATACGTTTAATCATTCTTTATCTGTTCACAAGGGTAAAAACTACCTAGGATAAAACATTAAGCAGATAAATCTTTCAAGGAGCTCTTCATTTAAATCTTCTTTCAAAAACTCTAAGACCTGGCTCACCACAGCAAAATCCAAGATAGAACAAATAAATACCTAGGGAGCAATCTTTCCAGCCTTAAAAGACTATGTTTGTATCAATTCCTGACGTAAGTCACCTTCAGTGCTTCATTACAGGAGTATTCATTTCTGTGCATACTGATCTCTGTCAAAGGGTTCAGTTCTTCCTTTAGGATAAAATACAGATGATGCTGAAGCTCTTGCGAGTCCCTAAGCTCATTCGTTATGTCTGAAGGACCAGGGGATTGGTCTAGGGGGAAAAAGCAGCCTTGGAAAGAAGTGCAGGCTGTTGTGGCTGGAATACACTATATTCATCTCCCCCTTGTGATGTATCCACTGACAGGGAGCCTTCCTTCCCCACGATTGTCCACAGTAAAGGAGGAATGCTGTCTTTTATTATAGAGACAGAGAATGATTAGATAGATAGGTAGATGGAAGGAAGGAAGGGAGGAAAAAAGGAAGAAAAAAAGACCAATTTTTCTTCCATGGAAGCTTATAGTGGCATTATCACTATTTGTAACTTTTATTTACATATTCAAAGCAAGCTATAATTTCCAATAGGGCTATAAACTTTCTGCTCAGTTTGTCAAATGTCTTTGATTTTAAATGGGTCATTAAAAAGTTACTTTTGCTTTAATTAAATAAACAAAGTACTCGTTTTATTCTTACATGAACCTCCAGGATTTTCAATTAGTTATTTCTGCATTAAGCTTGACTGAATTGCTACGCTCATATGCTTTTATCATTTTGCCAAAAATAAACATGTGACTGGTTTCCAGGAGGACGGGGGCCTCCGACTTTCATACGTCTCCTGTCATTGGCATTCTGAATGTAAGTACAAGTTCCACCACTCAGTAAACACCATTAATCTGCAGTTTATGCAAATCAGAAACCTATTATTTTAGCTGTTTTAGTAAGCAGTGAAATCAGGGCTATTGTTAGCCCACTTATCTTAAAGAGAAGTGTTCTGTAACTGCAAAATATTATTCTACTATTATCAATGGTATTGTTGTTCTTATATTAATAAAATATTACATGATATAGAGAGATTTCTGTATAAAGTAAGATTACATGTAAGACAATGCTTTCTTTCAAAAGCAAAGGTACAGAGGTTACAGTGATAATGCCACAAGTATTTTGTTTGTTTATTTAATGCTATTCTATTTGTGGTTTGTAAAGATATTTTCTCCTCATTATTTCTGATTCATTTCATTTTGGGGGTGGATAGGAAAAGAAAATATGGAAGGAATAACTTACTTAATTATTCTGGAGAGGATAATAGGAGGACAATATTGCATACAATGAAGATATTGGACTATCAGGAGATTTCAACTTCTCTATTGCAATGATAATTGAAGACTGCCTGAGCTCTAAAACATCACTATCCTTTCACTTATGAAAAATGTAACAGCAAGTAGCATGCTGAAGATGCCCGCAGGCAGCTCACAGATCCCCAGAGCCTCAGGACACTAAGTACATTATTACCATCGAAAACAAAATCGTTTCTCTTTCTCAGAATTAGATGGTGGATATTGGATTTATCGAAGTCGATGTTATGTGGGTTTCAGCCCTGGTGTTTGTAAGATACTCAGTCTCACTGTGTTGGGATCTCTCCGCGTCTACTGTGTCTGGCCCAGCACCTGGCACTCACTAAGAGGGGGATCTACTGAAAAATTAATTCAGATTAAGCTTCAGGTCCTCTGAATTGTGTGGGCCCCTTCCAAGGCTCTTACTAACTATAAGCTTGTAACTATATATTTGAAATTTTATATTCTTAAGGGCCACAAAATTATGTGCACTTCAGGCCCACAAAACCTGAGTCCACTTCTAGACTCAATAAAACTTCAATGTCTAGTTATACCAATGGATGAATGAATGAAGCCAGGCAATCATTGCCTGAGGATAATATTTCATCTCTACCTCACTTACTGACTATCAAGGTACATGTGGGATCTCTCTTTTTCTCTGAAAATTTTTTGATGTCTAAAATTCTCTAGTTCTAAACTCCTCCTGCTTGTCTATAACCTCCTGGACATCACTTCCCTTATTTTTTACTCAGTCTGATAAATCCTCTTTCCCCTGATCTCCTGGAGAGCTATAGGCTGAAAATCTTCCCTATGCTCCTAACTCTCTGTTTCCTTTTTAATTCATTTCCTCCCTGCTCAGCCTGGTTCCCATGATCAGCACGTTAAAAACATTATGGAGACACTCTTAGCCCCTCCACCCAGTCACCCTTAGGTGGATGAGTCCTGCTGAATGAACTATTAAGTGATATTGACAGTCTGGTCTTAAATTTTAAGATATCCTTGCATCCATATCTTGTTGACCCCTCAATTAATCCCCCATAGGGTTATTCTAGATCTTTTCCAAATGTTTGACTCCAACATCCTCTCCTGACCCCTCACTCTCAACTGTTGATTTCTCCTCTCACCTTCCACTCTCACTTTACCATAGGTAGCATAGCGCTTTGAATAGCGGGGGACCCAATATCTGTAGGTGAAGCTGATGGGAAAGTTTTCAATACGGAATCTTCAGATAATATTGGCTGTGAAAAAGGAAAAACAGAAATACTATTTTCATCTTATTAGGATTAATTAACAGCATCCCCAAGAAGAAGAATGTTTAATTAAATTAAAAAGAAATGTTAAGGAGACAGGTCACTGAAATGTTATCAGAGACTACTTATTAAGAACAATATAAGTGAGTCATTATGGGCTCTTGACAGAAATACATAAATTATTACTAACTTCCATGATTTTCAATTTCAGAGTATATTACATATAGTGTTGTTATTAGGTATATTTGTGTGTTCAAGGTATTCCAACATATAAATTAAACTTCACAATAAGACATTCAGTGCTGACGTCTGTAATGGGTTGGAAAAGAGTAAAGGCACTAAAATTCTAAAAGGCACTTTAATTTTAGAAAAATTATGGAAGAATTTTTATTTCATTTAAGTAGACAGGAGCCTCATTAAAATTGTCATATGCCTCTTAGTTTTTCACAAATTGAAGGTATAAAAAATGTTTTGCTATAAAAAAAAAAGCACAGCTGCTAATGAGAAAGGACTTTAATTAACAGATCCACTTAGAAAAAGATAAACATATTGCATTTCACAAATTTGAGAATTTTGTTGCCATATTTGATGCATACTAAATATTTTGTCAATTATAGACCAACTGATGCAAGATATTTCCATATGGATCATTTGAATAATAATAACTAACATGTATTAAGCTCTTTACTGAATATCATACACTATTCTAAGTGACCAGCCTTTGTGGTCTAGTTGATAGGATTCGGTGCTCTTACCACTGTGGCTCAGGTTTGTTTCCCCATCAGCAAACCACGCTATCCATCTGTTGGTTGTCATATGTGGCAGCTGTGTGTTGCTGTGATGCTGAAAGCTATGCCACTGGTATTTCAGGTACCAGCAGAGTCACCCATGGTGGTTCCAAACTGAGACAGACTAGGAAGAAGGACCTGGCCACCCACTTCTGAAAAAATTGGCCATAACCCTATGCATAGCAGTGGAGCATTGTCTGATACAGCACCAGGAGGTGAGAGGATGGTGCAAAAAGATCAGGCAGGTTCAGTTCTGCTGTACACAGGGTTGCTAGGAGTTGGAATTGACTCGGCACTGACAAATTATTCTAAGTACTTTATAGGTATTTGCTAATTTATGTCACCAAAACTAATGAGGGAAATACTACTTGATCTTCATCTTGAGGGTAAGCTACTCAGGTTCAGAGAAGTTAGGTAACTTGTTCATGGTCACACAGAGCTAAGTTTTGAACCCCAGATATACGACTGAAGTGTTAATTCTCTTAACCACCTCTCTGTAGGAAAATATTAAGAATTTATTTTGAAGTTTACAGTATCATAAATGAACAGTGTTATTGGAATCCCTTACGTTGTACAGAACAGACTTATTAACACCAGTAGCCTTATCATAGAGAGCTCTGTGGTTAGACTGATTGTATTGGCAGCTGCAAGACCTGGTGGACAGCTCAGAGTGTTTGGAATCAGACGGTTTCAGATTCCCAAGTTCACTGATCAGTCACTAGCTGAGTCACTGTGGGTAAGTTTCCTAATTCTTCTGAACTTTGGTTTTCTTTTTTTTTTTTTTTGAGGAAGATCAGCCCTGAGCTAACTACTGCCAGTCCTCTTCTTTTTTGCTGAGGAAGCCTGGCCCTGAGCTAACATCTGTGCCCATCTTCCTCTACTTTTTTATACGTGGGACGCCTACTACAGCATGGTGTGCCAAGCGGTGCCATGTCCGCACCCGGGATCTGAACCAGTGCCTACAAGAAGCAAAATGTGCGAACTTAACCGCTGCACCTCCAGGCCAGCCCCTGAACTTCAGTTTTCTTATTTGTGAAATGTGGATAATAATGCTCAATTTTCAGGTTTTGCATAATTATAGAGGCAAGCTATATGAATAAAATGAGGTTATCTGTTATTCCCTGATAACCTGAAAGCAGATAGAGAATTATTTACTCTTATTGGAGAAAATGTTTAGAATGGTGTGATTTAAAGTAGGGTGTACACTGTATGCTTGAAATTCACTTTGATGCTTCTACTTCTAAAGTAACAAGGACCCTCCTTCCTCTTTCTAAAAGAGGATGGATCCTAGAAAAAATAGTTAAAACAGTAATAAAAATATTAATACAAGTTCTATAGCAACAAAGAAAGGAAAAAGGAAATCCCCTCGTGCCAGAAGTGAAGGTCCCTGGAAAGTCAGGCCTCTTCTTTAAAGATGGACTCCAAGGGTCCAGCCCAGTGGCACAGCGGTTACATGTGCACGTTCCACTTTGGCGGCCTGGGGTTCGCTGGTTGAGATCCCAGGTGCGGACATGGCACTGCTTGGCAAAAGCCATGCTATGGTAGGCATCCCACGTATAAAGTGAAGGACGATGGGCATGGATGTTAGCTCAGGGCCAGTCTTCCTCAGCGAAAAGAGGAGCATTCGCAGCAGTTAGCTCAGGGCTAATCTTCCTCAGAAAAAAAAAAAAAACAGATGGGCTCCAAGAGCTGGCTGTCTTGCTCAAGGAAGTAGCAGGAAATTTAGATCTTAAGTCTACACAGTTGATGGTTGTGGAATCAAATATTTTCTACCAACATGGGGAATAAATCCAATGTTAAGAAGTTAAAATAAACTGTGTCCTCAAACAGTCAACGCTCTGCGTCCCAGAGCAGAAGAGCTGAACGTGGCAGAGAAGATTCTACAACGTGGAGTGTGTGACACCGCCACAGAGGAGAACAGGCCCTGCTGAATGTGGGGTCACAAGCAATGTCTATAAAGCAGGTGAGAAATAACCCCCTCTGAATGAAAGACAGCAGACACTAATTAATGTTTTCTGGGTCTTTATCTATGAAAATAAATTTTTTTTAATGCATCATGATTCTGGGTAGTTACATAGTATTCAATTGTGTAAATATGCCCATATTAGAGGTTTCCAGAGCAACAGAACTGATAAGATATATATAGATAGAAAGGGATTTATTATAAGGTATTGGATCACATAATTACGAAGGCTGAGAACTCCCACAATCTGTCATCTGCAAGCTGGAGACCCAGGAAGGCCAATGGTGGTGTTTAAAAGCCATATAGCTGATGGTGTAGATTCCAGTCTGAGACTGAAGGCCTGCGAGCTGTGAGAGCTGAGAGCAGGGGAAGATCAACGTCCCAGCGTAAACAGGCAGAGGAGGGCGAATCTTCCATTCTTTCACTTTTTTTTCCATTCGGGCCCTCAACAGATTGAATTATGCCCACCCACATTGGAGAGGGCAAAACACTTTGCTCAGCCTACCAATTGAAATACCCTCAGAAATACACCCAGAAATAACGTTTAACCAGATATCTGGGCATCCCTTGATCCACTCAAGTCGACGCATAAAATTAACTATCACAGTGTCCTAAGTGTTTAACCAATCTGAATGTTCTCTGATTCTTAGGACTAATGGTTTCTGCAAAAGAATTATGATTTCAAAGATATAATTGAAAATAAGACACTGTACAGAAGAAATACTAAGGTTCTTTAATGGTCAGTATAGTTAATTAATACCATCTATAAAATTTTCCAAATCGTAATGCTCAATCAGTCATATAATTCCGGTCCCCCTAAGCCTCACATTCACAAGAAAGTACAACTTAATTCCACATGAAAAAATATACTTATAAGTAACTTATATTTTTAAAACAAAATGTCCATTCTACTATTGACATTTCCAAAAATCTAAAGCATTCTTCTCTGTTTTGAATTAACAATGTTGACACTTTGAGAGTTATTAGAATATTTCACTGTGAATTGATGATCCAACATTTACCGAAATCTCACCTAGGACCTTTGAATGGAATGGACTTAAGGATATATTTTCCCGTAGTGTTCTAATTTCTCCCACATTGTGTTAACTCTAGAGAAAGCAGTGTTTCTAAGTACTCAATGATTTCACTGAAATAAAATTTAATGACAAGTTGCCAATTTTTACAATGTAACAATAATATAAATGGTCACTTTAAGAATAGCGGCATCTTTCTTAAACTGATAGGTCAACATTTTGTTCTCTATGTTGGTCAGTCTCTTGTTTAAATATACACGTGAAGAGCCTAGAGTGACATGACAGGAATGGGATTGTCCCTTCAGACGAACCAAAGTGCTTGTTTTCTAAATTTGAGTGTACTCATTTTATTTTCATTTTCCAGTTTTGCTTTTTAAATTTTCACATGTAATATTTCTTAAACCATAAATAATTAAGATTTAACATAGTAGGCTTCCCATTGAAGAGCTGGTGAGCACAGTGGTCTTTCCTTATCCATGGTTTCACTTTCTGTGGTTTCAGCTCCCCATGATCAAGCGTGATCTGAAAATATTAAATGGTAAATTACAGAAATATAAACAATTCATAAGTTTGAAAATGCACACTGTTCTAAGTAGCATGATGAAATCTCCCGTGGTCCCAACCCGAGATGTGAATCATCCCTTTGTCTAGAGTCTCCTCGCTGCAGACACCACCCACCTGTTAGTCACTTAGCAGCCCTCTCAGTTGTCAGATGGACTGTCTCAGTACCCCAGTGCTTGTGTCCAAGCAACCCTTATTTTACTTAATAATGGCCCCAAAGCACAGGAGCAGTGATGCTGGCAATTTGAATATGCCAAAGAGAAGCCGTAAAGTGCTTCCTTTAAGTGAAAACGTACAAGTTCTCAGCTTAATAAGGAAAGAAAAACATTCTATGCTGAGCTTGCTACAATATACAGTAACTTTTATGACAGTATATTGTTATAATTGTTCCATTTTATTATAGTTATTGTTGTTAATCTCTTACTATGCCTAATTTATAAATTAAACTTTATCATAAGTATGTATGTATAGGAAAAAACATAGTATATAGAGGGTTCGATTCTACTCATGGTTTCAAGACCCCACTGGCAGTCTTGGACTGCATGCCCCGCAGATAAAGGCGTACTGCTTTATATGCTTTTGTCGTCATTCGTTTCTATTAAAAAGAGAATTAAACTATTTCACAACAGAACCAGGAGGCACATAGAGTATCATTAAACAAAGTGAAACTGTTTTAAAAATAACACCTCACTGCTAGCATCCTGAATATTAAAATTTCTACATACTCCTTTTGGTAACACAAATTTGCATATGGGGTATCCAGCTAGAATGTGGAAATTCAAAATGTGGAACTCAGATCTTTCAAAACAGAAATAAAATACAATTCAAGAGTGCTATCTACAGGTTTTCTCCCTCTTATGTGTTGTCAGCATGCCAATATCTCTCATCAGTCTATGATTCCACTGGGATGCACAAAAAGGTGGATACAGATAGATTAAATCTTTGACAGTTCCCATCAGGTGTTATATTCTTTTAATAGAGCTTCAAGAGGCGGCAGACGCACACAATGTGCGCCGTGTATGATTGATAGAAACAGTAGGTTTGCTTACTCTAATGCTTGACAACGAGAAGCAACATCTACGCTGGCGTTACAAATTTGAGCACTGACAGCCAAAGCAGGTACAGCCTGCCCGCAGGACTTCAAGCCAAGCACAAATTTAATTCTCATCCATCATCAGAACATAGATTTCTCTGAAGAACCTTAATGTATCTCATTTCGTTAACAAATGATGTATTTGATATAATCTGGGGTATTTTTCTTTCTCAAATATGAAAGCCAGTTGTCCGTTTAATTCAACAACTACTTGTGAGTGCCTCTGACTTGTTAGACTTGTTTCAAGCACTAAAGAGATACGTTAATGAATCCTTGTCTTCCTAGAACTTTAGTCAAGGGATGGGTTTGGGTGGAGCTAAAAACAAGTGTAAAAACTACTGAAATACTAGACAGAATATAATGTGTTTCCAAAGAATGTTTCTCATCTCTAGTGGAGGCAATTAAGAAAATCTTCATGGAGGTTATCTTCACGTGGTACAGAGCAATAGCTTTACATTTAAAAAGGAGTAATCATTTTATACTCATACATGTGCACTCCTCGAAGAAAACCACTTAGGGATAGTAGCCGATTCCATTTTACAAATGGAGAAAACATATTCCAGGAAATAAAGCAAAAAACGAAGCTAGAATATTGTTCACCTTGGATAAAATTTGTGACTCCAAACTCTATATTGCTTGAAAAATGTCACTGGTTGATCTGACATGGATTTAGAAACCTTGTTCTGGGTGTTGACGATAGAAACTAGGACATGGATCTGAGACTAATGAGGGCTGATGATTTAAATGTGGGAGTGGATGTGATACCAAAGGAGAGAACATAAAAGGAAAGAAGGAAACTCAAAAAAGAAGCTGGGGGACAAAATCCATATTTAAGTAGAATAAGAATCAGGGGGAAAAGTCATAAAAACAAACTGGTCAAACAATTTTGGGGGAGAAATAGGAGTGTCACAATTACTGAGAAACGCAGAGTATCACAAGAAAAAATGGCAAGCCCTATATGAAAACCGCTGCCTCCCCAAAACCTCCACAGTGTCTACCCATGAGGACATTCTCAATAATTATTGTTAAATGAAAAAATGACCCTGATCTACATACACTGAATTTCTTTTCACTCAGTCTTCCTATTTGTACTTAAAGTCTTGAATGTGAAGAACAGGATTTTGTCCTTAATTTCATCCTTTTAACTCGTGGTAAGTCTGTATTATCTTTACACACAAAAGGCCACTCATTCCAAATCATGATCTCGAGCATGCTGGCAGCTGTGACTATAATTTCATCACAGCCCTGACTCCACTCTACTCTTGACATATCTTGATTTTACTTGTCCTTATGTCATCTTATCCCAACTAATAGAAGAACATAAATTATATTCAACAAAAGGAAATATATTGTGTATTTAGAAACAGAAAGAAATGTAACAGAATTATGAATCCATATCTCCAAATCACATGTTGGAAAGAAAACCATGTAAACTACCTTGGTTGGAGTCATTTAATAACAAAACTGAAGTGAAAAATATGTTAAACCAAATATTTGAAATTCATTTTCTTTGTACATGGTCAAACCCAACTATGTTTAATATTTGACCTTTAATTTTTATTGAAAGTACATTTCTCATAGGCAGTCCTATGTCACTTCTTGAAAAGAAAGAGGCTCAGATCCACCAGGTTTGTCTTCCTACAGTGCCTTTTACTTTAGTTCCCTTTTCAGCTGAAACTGATAAAAACATATTGCCTTATTTTATAGTTAGACGTTATAGCAAGACAACTTAGAATGCATACTCCATAGTTTGTTATAAGCATTATGTACAGTAAACATATTGAAAACTCAAGACAATATTAACTTGTTCATATTTTAGTCTGTCTTTACCACAAATCTAGAGGGACTATTTCCTATTTTGAATGTCTACTCAATCATATCGTAGTTTAAATTTATCAAGTTATTTGTTGTTTCAACTCAAGAGGTGACTTAAATGGATCAGTTTGGGGTCATCTGGATTGAATGAACATTCTAACTTTTCAAATTTAGCCCATGCTTCAAAACAGTGATTTTTAGGATACTCGTGGAAAATTAACAGTCTTGCCTTTAAAACAAAATAGAAATAGTGGATAACTAGGAAAAGGTATAACCAGCAAGTTTAGAAGGAGAGCATCTTTAGAACATGTGACAGAAATCCATATGCTATGCATGAAATTAACAATCCAGATGCATTCTCAGAAGCAAACACAAGAAGGGCTATTATTGAATGTTGAGCTATTGAATGTTGTGGAAGTGTCTTGTGGTTGTCACGGTGTGGTGGAAATATGGAAATCAGAGGTTGAGGGTCAACAAACAGTTTGATAAATGGATACTGTGAGTTGGTTGATAACTAGAGGAGAAGAGGTTTTATTTTACTTTATTTTTTTAATTGCAGTAACATTGGATTATAACATTATATAGCTTTCAGGTGTACATCGTAATATATTTGGAATTCTGTGTAGATTACTTCATGTTCACCACCCAAAAACTAATTATAGTCCATCAACACACATGTGAGCCTAATCACCTCCTTTGCCCTCCCCTCTCCCCTCTTCCTCTATGGTAACCACCAATCCAATCTCTGTTGCTGTGTGTTTGTTTGTCGTTGCTTTTATCTTCTACTTATGAGTGAGATCATATGGTATTTGACTTTTTCCCTCTGACTTATTTCACTTAGCATGATACCCTCAAGGTCCATCCAAGTTGTCACAAATGGCTGGATTTCTTCATTTCTTATGATTGAGTAGTATTCCATTATGTATACATACCACATCTTCTTTATCCATTCATCCCTTGATGGGCACCTAGGTTGCTTCCAAGTCTTGGCTATTGTGAAAAATGCTGCAATGAACATACAGGTGCATGTATCTTTACACATTTGTGTTTTCAAGTTCTTTGGATAAATACCCAGCAGAGGGATAGCTGGATCATACGGTAGATCTATTCTTAATTTTCTGAGGATACTCCATCCTGCTTTCCATAGTGGCTGCACAATTTGCACTCCGACCAGCAGTGTACAAGGGTTCCCTTCTCTCCACACCTTCTCCAACACTTGTTTCCTGTCTTGTTAATTATAGCCATTCTGACTGGAGTGAGGTGCTACTTCATTGTAGTTTTGATTTGCATTTCCCTGATAGCTAATGATGTTGAGCATCTTTTCATATGCCTGTTGGCCATCCGTATATCTTTTTTGGAGAAATCTCTGTTCAGATCCTTGGCCCATTTTTTAATTGGGTTGTTGGTTTTTTTGTTGTTGAGCTATATGAGTTCTTTGTATATTTTGGATATGAACCCCTTATCTGATATACGGTTTGCAAATATCTTCTCCCAATTGTTAGGTTGTCTTTTCATTTTGTTGATGGTTCCCTTTCCTGTGCAGAAGCTTTTTAGTTTCATGTAGTCCCATTTGTTCATTTTTTCTTTTGTTTCCCTTGCCCGGTCAGAATGGTACTTGAAAATATGCTGCTAAGACCAATGTCAAAGAGCATACTGCCTATGTTGTCTTCTAGAAATTTCATGGTTTCAGATCTTACATTCAAGTCTTTAATCCATTTTGATTTGATTTTTGTGCATGATGTAAGGTAATGGTCTACTTTCATTCTTTTGCATGTGGCTGTCCAGTTTTCCCAACACCATTTATTGAAGAGACTCTCCTTTCTCCATCATATGCTCTTGGCTCCCTTGTCGAATATTAGCTGTCCATAAATGTGTGGGTTTATTTCTAGGCTCTTGATACTGTTCCATTGATCTGTGTGTCTGTTTTTGTGCCAGTACGATGCTGTTTTGGTTACTATGGCTTTGTAGTATATTTTGAAATCAGGGAGTGTGATACTTTCAGCTTTGTTCCTTTTTCTCAGGAATCCTTTGACTATTCAGGTCTTTTGTTGTTCCATATAAATTTTAGGATTCTTTGTCCTATTTCTGTGAAAAATGTTGTTGGAACTTTGATAGGGATTGCATTGAATCTATAGATTGCTTTAGGAATTATGGACATTTTAACAATGTTAATTCTTCCAATCCAAGGGCATGGAATACTTTTCCATTTCGTTGTGTCTTCTTCGATTTCTTTCAACAATGTTTTATAGTTTTTGGTGTACAGATCTTTCACCTCCTTGGTTGTGTTTATTCTCAGGTATTTATTCTTTTTGTTGCAATTGTAAATGGGATTGTATTCTTAATTTCTCTTTCTGCTACTTCGTTGTTAGTGTATAGAAATGCAACTGACTTTTGTATGTTGATTTTATATCCTGTGACTTGACTGTATTCATTTATTATTTCTAAAAGTTTTTTAGTGGATTCTTTATGGTTTTCTACATATAAAATCATGTCATCTGCAAAGAGTGACAATTTCACTTCTTCTTTCCCAATACAAATCCCTTTTATTTCTTTTTCTTGCCTGATTGCTCTGGCTAGGATTTCCAATACTATGTTAAATAAGAGTGGTGACAGTGGGCATCCTTGTCTGGTTCCTGTTCTTATAGAGATAGCTTTCATTTTTTCCACTGAGAATGATATTTGCTGTGGGTTTGTCACATATGGCCTTTATTATGTTGAGGTATTTTCCTTCTATACACATTTTATTTAGAGTTTTTATCATAAATGGATGCTGTATCTTGTCAAATGCTTTCTCTGCATCTATTAAGATGATCATGTGATTTTTATTCTTCATTTTCTTAATGTGGTGTATCATGTGGATAGATTTGTGGATGTTGAACCATTCCTGCATCTCTGGAATGAAACCAACTTGATCATGATGTATGATCTTTCTAACGTATTGTTGTATTTGATTTGCTGGTATTTTGCTGAGGATTTTTCCATTGATGTTCATTAGTGATATTGGCCTGTAATTTTCTTTTTTGTGTTGTCCTTGTCTGGTTGTGGTATCAGGATAATGTTGGCTTCACTGAATGAGTTAGGAAGCCTCCCCTCCTCTTCAGTTTTTTGTAAGAGTTTGAGAAGGATAGGTATTAAGTCTTCTTTGAATGTTTGTAGAATTCACCAGGGAAGCCATCTGGTCCTGGACTTTTATTTTTTGGGAGGTTTTTGATTGCTGTTTCGATCTCCTTGCTGGTGATTGGTCTATTCAAATTCTCTTCTTCTTCTTGGTCCAGTTTTGGAAGGTTGTATGTTTCTAAGAATTTATCTATTTCTTGTAGATTCTCCAATTTATTGGTGTATAGCTCTTCATAGTATTCTCTTATTATCTTTCATATTTCTGAGGTATCCATTGTAATTTCTCCTCTTTCATTTCTGATTTTATTTATTTGAGCCTTCTCTCTTTTTTCTTGGTAAGTCTAGCTAAGGGTTTGTCAATTTTGTTTATCTTTTGAAAGAACCAGCTCTTGGTTTCATTAACTTTTTCTATTGTTTTTTTAGTCTCTATTTCGCTTATTTCTGCTCTAATTTTTATTATTTCCTTCCTTCTGTTGATTTTGGGCTTTGTTTGTTGTTCTTTTTCCAGTACCTTTAGATGCACCATTAGAATGTTTAGTTGGGATTTTTCTTCTTTGTTGAGGTAGGGCTGAATTGCTATAAACTTCCCTCTTAGAATCACTTTTGCTGTATCCCACAGATTTTGGCATGTTGTATCTTCATTTTCATTTGTCTCCAGGAATTTTTGATTTCTCCTTTGATTCTTCATTGACCCAAAGTTCAGTAACATTTTGTTTAATCTCCACATTTTTGTGGCTTTTCTGGTTTTCTTCCTGTAGTTGATTTGTAGCTTCATACATTTGTGGTCAGAAAAGATACATGGTATTACTTCTATCTTTTTAAATTTATTGAGACTTGTTTTTTGGCCTAATATGTGATCAATGCTCTAGAATGTTCCATGTGCATTTGAAAAAAGTGTATTCCATGGTTTTTGGATGGAATGTTCTATATATATCTACTAAGTCCATCTGGTCAAATGTGTCCTTTCAGGCCAGTGTTTCGTTATTGATCTTCTGTTTGGATGATCTATCTAGTGGTATAAGTGGAGTGTTAAAATCCCCTATTATTGTATTACTGTCTATTTCTCCTTTTATGTAGTTAATAATTGCTTTATATATTTAGGTGCTCCTATGTTGGGTGCATAGATATTTACAAGTGTTACATCTTCTTGTTGGATTGTTCCCTTTATCATTATGTAGTGCCCTTCTTTGTCTCGTTACAGTTTTTGTTTTAAAGTCTATTTTGTCTGATATAAGTATCACTATCCCCACTTTCTTTTCTTTGCCATTTGCATAAAATATCTTTTTCCATCTTTTCACTTTCAGTTTGTTAGTGTCTTTAGGTCTGAACTGTGTCTCTTGTATGTAGCATATATATTGGTCTTGCTTTTCATCCAATTGGCCACCCTATACCTTTTGATTGGAGCATTTAGTCCATTGACATTTAAAGTAGTTATTGATAATATGTATTGATTGCCATTTGTTACATTTTTTCTGGGTGTTTTAGTAGCTCTTCTCTGTTCCTTTCTTTTTCTCTTGCTCAAAGAGGTTTGATTTTAGAAAGTAAATTTGTGTGGTATGGCTAGTAGCATCCATGTAGTAGAGAAAAGTAAACTATCAGGTCCAAAAATGTAAAAACTGTATTTTTAATCTTCCCCCAAGGATATGTGATTATAACTCCAATAAATGTGATGTTTTTTTTTTAACTTAATTGAAGAATAAATATGTATTAACCAAGCAACTTTCTGACTTGTTATTTAGTTTAGTAAGGGAACCTACTCCCTAAGAAGGATGAGCCTATTAGGAACTATAACTACAAGAACTGAGTAATTTGATAGCCCACTCTCAATTAATAATTAGCTTTCCAGTCAGCATCATTTTCACATTAAGTTATTAAGACCCTGTAATGGACTGAATGTTGGTATGGCCCTCAAATTCTTATGTTGCAATCCTTATGCCAATGTGATAGTATTAGGAGGGGATGCCTTTGGGAGGTAATTAGGTTTAGATGAGCTCATGAGGGTGGGGCCCTCATGAATGGGATTAGTGCCCTTATAGTTAGG
Source organism: Equus przewalskii (assembly GCF_037783145.1). Taxonomy (NCBI): domain Eukaryota; kingdom Metazoa; phylum Chordata; class Mammalia; order Perissodactyla; family Equidae; genus Equus; species Equus przewalskii. The sequence goes on along the minus strand of NC_091847.1, from coordinate 22,022,954 downwards.
AGAGCTTGTTTCCTCTCTCCTTCTCTTTCTCTCTCTCTCTCTCTCTCTCTCTCTCTCTCCCTACCGTGTGAAGATACAGTGAGAGGATGGCTGTCTGCAAATTAAGAAGAGGGTCCTTATCAGACGCCAGATCTGCCAGTGCCTTGATCTTGGACTTCCTAGCCTCCAGAACTGTGAGAAATAAATGTATTTTGTTTAAGTCATTCAATCTATGATATTTTTGTTATAGCAGCCCAAACTAGATAGAGCCTTTTTTTCCTTAGGACATGATCATCCCAGGATAAAAATCACAACTACAATTCAAAGATCACTCTTACCTAGGACATTACCAAGAGTCAGTTTATCCCACAAGGGACTTCATCATGCTATATATTTCAATAGCATTCTTAAAGAAATTGCGACCATAAATAATATAATATCAAATGCTAACATTTACTATGCTAATATTTTTAGCCTATAAAATAAATTCCAAACTAAGAGCCCAACACTTAACAACTCCTTTTTCTTATCCCAAACTGCATTTCTAGCACAGTTCTTACTCTTCATGCACACAGTGACCTTAGCTTTTTTTCCCGTGTTTATTGGTTCTCGAAAATGCATTCGCTGCTAGGATTGCCAACCTCTCAAGTGCGTATGAGACTGAGGGTTTCCTGGAATGTGGGAATTTTAGTGCTAAAATGGAGAGAGCACCAGGCAAGCCAGGAGGGGTTGTTAACCAACCCTCAAGGAGGATATTAAATGCCACTTTCATGACGAGTCTTTCTTTGTCTCATCATACAGCACTACCGCCATCTTTTAACCTCCTCTTATAGTACGACATAAACTTCTCCCCTGCCAAGTGATTCTCTTTGCTATTACCTGAAAACTCTAAGGAATTCCCTTTAAAGGCCTTGTCATTTACTCCTTCTGACCATTTTTGTTACAGAACTACTTCTTATTTTTTTCTTTTACCTTTTGGATAAGAATTAGATTCTTGCTGAAAAGCACTGCAAAGACACTTTTACTTCTGCCTCCAGATGATTGACCAGCCACACATATTTACCTTTCTGCCTTTCTAAAGACCCACTTAGGAGCCGGCCCAGTGGCATAGTGGTTAAGTTTACACCCTCTGCCTCAGTGGCCCAGAGTTTACCAGTTTGGATCCTGGGCATGGACCTATCCACAGCTCATGAAGCCATGCTGTGGTGGCATGCCACAGAGAAGAACTAGAAGGACTTACAATTAGGATATACAACTATGTATTGGGGCTTGGGGAGAAAATAAAAAAGAGGAAGATTGGCAACTGATGTTAGCTCAGGGCCAATCTTCCTCACCAAAAAAATAGCAACTTAAAGATTAAAAAAGACATATCCAGAAGAAAAATATATCCCCAACAACATTGGGTAACTGGGACAGTTTTCAGCAGCATCAGTGGAGCAGAAACATTGAGAAATATCTGCAAGATAAAGAATAAGTTTGTATAAAAACACAGCAGCCCCATACCTGTGAAAGAGGAGACCACCACTGAAGAACAGGAGAAAAGCCCATGATCATAGATAACACGTTCTGGAAACAGAATGGGCCCCACAAAGCTTTTGTAGGGTGGTTAATTAAAAGACTAAAGAATAGTTGGACTTTCAGCTAAAATTCTTTGCTCTCAGGCTAAAGGCAGAAGAAAAACTTTCTAAATCAGACAGATCTTCTACATAGGACAGACAAGATGAGCCATGGGGGACAGAAAAAAAAGTGAGGTAGTAAGCTAGGAATCTTCCCAAGGAGATGGAAGCTGGCAGACAGAACGTAAGCTTTGGAAGAATCTCCAACTATCTCTGACCACAAGTCCCCATGTAGTCCAGGGGAATAGTGATGGCCAATGTCCTGATGATTGCAATTTATTTTTCAAAACTAATAAATTTAGTTCCTTATTTAAAAACACAATATAAATATAAGCAGTAACCAAGAATCACCAAGTATTAGAATATCATTAGCATAAACAAGATGAACAGCACTGACTTACTAGCAGAAAAATAAACTCTAATGAAAACAGTTAATATATAAATCATAAAATAACTTAAAATAATGAAACTGGTACTCTCAGAAATATTTTACAAAATATTGCATTTATAAAACAAGATCACACTCATATGAAAGAAGAATAATCACAGAAGAAAAGAGATCTTGAAAATTAACAAAAGTTATTAATGTTAATTGATAGAAAACCTAAATGAACACATTGAAGACTGAATTAGTCTATGTCATTGAATTACGGCATTCTCAAAGAATGTAATGTAAAGGGACAGAAAAAATTCTGAGGAAGATGAATAAAACAGGATAGATTCAGCAAATTCAATCATTATTTAATAGCAGGAAGGCAGAGGAAAATATAAAGACATAACAAAAGAAAATTCTTTGAGCTGAAAAAATGAATATTTAGATCAGAAAATCTATTGAGTCCCAGGCCCATATTTTAATAGACATCAGTGAAGATACTGTTATTTGACAATTATTATCCATTTTTACTTCTAACTTAACAACCTGGGTCTATTTGTTTTCCATGGTGGCCCCGTGCTAAACCAACAAGCTATATTTTCCAGCATCCCTTTAAGCTATATGTGAAAAAGTAGTGACTAATGATATAAAAGCAAGAATTATTAGATGGGACATCTGAAAAAAGCTCTTTGAAAAGATACGTTTTGCCTCCTACGCTCCCCTCTTCGTCTTTCCTAGGCTAGAGATACAACGCTAGAGCTGATACTAAGTGACATTACACATGAAGATAAAAGTCATGTGATAGTAAGAACTGAGCAGAAGAAATAGAAGGAACCTCAGTCACCACTGGCATCATAAATCCACCATACAAATCCTGGACCACGTATTTCCAGATATAATAATTCCCAGGTATAATATTTCCAGATATATTATTTCCTATTTCCAGATGTAATAATCTGGAATTATTCTATGTCATAAAATGAAGTGCCCTTTGGTTAAGCTACTGTAATGAGGTTCCTATTGCATACTATTCAATGCAAATCGCTAAGTGCAGCAACCATTCTGAGAATGAAAACATTGTGATTAAAATTAATCACACATGGGCTGACCTGTTGGCATAGTGACTGTGTTCACATACTCCACTTTGGCGGCCTAGGATTTGTGGGTTTGGATCCTGGGCATGGACCTACACACCGCTTGTCAAGCCATGCTGTGGCGGCTTCTCACATACAAAATGGGGGAATATTGGCATAGATGTTAGCTCAGCGACAATCTTCCTCAAGCAAGAAGAGGAAAACTGGCAACAGATTTATCTCAGGGCCACTCTTCCTCACAAAATAAATAAATAAATAAATTTTTAAAAATCACTCAATGCATGAGTTATGTAACAAATTGAAAACAGCTAAATAACCAAACAGTGAACAAAATACTGAACCAGCAGATTTATTCAAAGATCCATCTCAGAATTCACCAAAAAGAAAAGTATAAAAGCAAGATTTAAGAGCTGTGAAAGCTAGAAATATATATCAGTAGCCACAACTAGCCATCCAAAACAGAAAGAGAAAAAAAAAGGAAGAAATATTTGAAAGAATAATGGCAAAGTTTTTCCCAGAATTAAAAATTTCAAAAGCCTTAAGATTTAAAGGGCTTATTGAAAAACAAAAAGGGTAGAAAAGAGAAAATAAAAATATATAGAATAGGTAAATGATGTGTAGGTAATAACGAAATTTAAGAGCATCAACAACAGAATAAATTCTAAAAATCTTAAAGTATATTGAAAGGAAGAGCCTAACACCAAAGAAGAATATGAATTAGATATTGGCATGCTCAAAGCAATTCTGATATAAGAAAACAGTGGCATTATCTTTGCAAGGGTTGAAGGAAAATAATTTTTCAGGCATGCAAGGTCTCAAAGGTTTACCATCCAAGGAATTTTTTTAAAGCATTCTAAGAGAAAGTATCACAGCAAGAGGAAAAATAAATTCTGGAAGATATGTGGGAAGTGAGGGTGTATAACTGACTTATAAAGCATCCAGTTACCCAAATAAACAAGAAACTAAAGGAAAGAAATCAAACGAAAAACAGAATCATAAACAAATTCTAGTTTCTCTTGTGGCCCAATTAATGCATGGGTTATTTCAAACACCTATCTCAGTTATTGACGTCAATCAGAAAAAGTAAGAAAGTACTTTACAATATTTTTTCCCCTTAGATGAGATAGAAAAACTAGAAGGGGCTGGAATGAAGAGGGATTTCCTTTCCCTAGCTGGGATAAGGTGTCAGAACTGAATTTTGGCAAAGTCTTTTTACCTGGAGAAAAGGCATTTGTTATAAAGAAGACTCTGGTTCCTCGTCTCTTTCTCCTGCCAGAGCTGTGATGGGCTTTTTCTCAGATCCTCACAGAAAGAACCTGGTAAGGATCCCGGAAGGAAAGTTCATGAAAGGACGCAGACTCTCAAAGACTTCAGCTCCTAAGAGAGTCTCACTCGTATACTAGTCCACACTCAGCCACTAGAAAGTCACCAAAATTATAATTTAAATGTTCGAGCCAGTTTATGGCTCCAGTAAATTCCGATGCAGGTAAACAGATCTTGGTTGCTCTCTCTCTTCCTCTCTCTCTCTTTCTTTCTCTTGCTCTCTGTCAAAGCTAAAGCTGAAAGTTCCAACAGTGAGATTTCTAACAGTTTTTTTATTTTTTATACTATTCTCAATTACTTTTATAAAAAATTTTAAAAATCATACTTGAAAATGGAATTGGTGCTTGAGAAGATAAGCAACAGTTGTCTGGAAAATTTATGTACACACAAATCCTTGTTCTTTAACAATGCTGAAATGAATAATGATGTGCTTAAGGTATAAAGATTTCAAGAACATAGCAGATTACCTTCTCCAAAATTATTTATCACTTCCACACTTAGGAGAGTCACTTCAATTACAGAATGTTCCTCTATCTCTTAACTTGCTTTCTTCACTCCCATTATTAGAGTACGCACTCCAGTCTGATTGGTATCATGGTTCAAGGTATTTGAGTCTGTATACTCCGTGATATGATAGTCTGAAATCAGATCTTTGTATTTCCTAGAGCAGCACACACAGTGCTCTGAACATAATGGGCACTTAATGAATGCTTTTAAAATTGAATTGAAGCCAAAGACAAAAATATGCCATTTTGTCTTCCACGTAAATATTTTTGGAAATGTAAAATAATTACCACCTTTTTTCCCCCAAGTTTCCTATCCTTAGCATTCAGGGTAAGCTGTATAAATGATTTAAGGGCTCATTAGCCTGATTCTCAGAAATAGCTGAATATTTGACCCCTGCTTTCGTTCCACAATGCTCAGGTCAGCAATGACCGTAGATAACATTATTTTGTCCTAGGAAGGTTGAGATCGATGAGAATTTTGTTCATATCTGAGTAGATTGTGATCTAACTTCTAATCATAGTTCAGCATTTGTGTGACTCTGAGATGGATAAAGTAGCCCTGGCCTGGACATAGTCCTTGTCACTCAGAAAACCTATGTGCAAAGGTGTTTAACTTGACTAAAGAATTAGCATTATTTTTCCAGAAGGTCCGATAGGACCTTCAGCCACTCAGATGCCGTCATCTGTATCCATGTGTCCACTGAGATACTAGAACAAGGAAGCTGCTTCTCCGTCTGTCCTACCTTGGACGATGTTGCTGACCTTATTGCTATGTATCCTGATATAGCGAGTGTTCTTCTCCATCTTTAAGATAAGCAAACACTGATGAATTTCCTTTAGCAGTGCTTTTATATTTTTATTTTTATTTATTTATTTTGAGGAAGATTAGCCCTGAGCTGACATCTGCTGCCAATCTTTCTCTTTTTTGCTGAGGAGGACTGGCCCTGAGCTAACATCTGTACCCATCTTCCTCTACTTTATATGAGGGATGCCTGCCACAGCATGGCTTGACAAGCGGTACGTAGGTCCGCACCTGGGATCCAAACTGGCAAACCCTGGGCCACCAAACGTGTGAACTTAACCACTGTGCCACCAGGCCAGCACCCCCTTTAGCGGTGCTTTTGCTTGGCATTTACTTCAGTCCAAAACTCCCCATTGAAATTTGTCGTTATGAAGATTACACATAGGTCATTCTTTTAAAAAAAAAAGCTTTATCAAAATATCACCCCAAAAGAGATTGAGTCAGGAAGAAGCTGTATCTTCTTATATGACAGCTTCGGAATAGTGTCATTCCTGCCACACTCTATTGATTGAGGTAGTCATATTGTCCTTTTAGGTCCAGAGAAAGGGACTATAGAGTCTACCTCTTGAAGAGAAAGCGGCAAGGTCACAAAGTAGGAAGAGCCTGTTGTTGGGAGATATTTTTATGGCCGTGTTTGGAAAACACAATCTGCACAGTCTATCCTCTGGCTGCAACAATTCACATTCTTTCCATGTAGAAAATATACATATGCCCTCCCATGAGGCCCTGAGTCCCTCCCTTTGTGAAGTCCAGGATCTCATCATCTATATCATATCTATGCATGAAAGAAGTTCTGCAGGTGAGGCTCCTCAGTACAACACCTTGCAAATCATTCCTGTCAATTGGAAGACCTGTGAACTAGAATGACAACTTCTCCCCTCACACATCCAACATCCAATGGAGTGAGAAGCATAGGATAACTGCTGTAACCAGTCCATTCAAAACAGGGAGAAACTTGATGTATTTGGTCGTTGCTCCATGGAAATTCAGAAATCCACTTGGCTGTGTTGTCAGTTCCTTGATTAGTTGTTTACGCACTGGGAGTTGTTCACTACGCCTTGAGTCTCTCTCCTGGGCTGCTTAGTCTGCCCTCTTAGTCACCTTTCCTTTTCCACAAAAGCACCTCTATTTGTAGCTAAGTAATTTTCTCAATCTGCTTCCTGCCTATACAAGTTTAGGGCATCCAAAGATCTGTTTTCCTTTTATTCTGTCTTTATTCCTTTGGGTCCTTGATGACACACTACCTTTCTAAACCATGTGAGTTTCTTGAGAATCAATTTATAATCTAGTCCTTTGGAAAAAATCAATATCTACAAATCATTTAAAGATAATACCTTCTCTACCATAGGCTACCAGTGAATGTCCTGGGAGACAATACCTTAAGATTCTTTGAAGCTCTATTGTCTAACAAAGAGGTTAAAATGAGTGAGGAATTTATTTAATCAATGTATGGGCAAGTAAATGAATGAATATATTTGTCAAGTTTGTATATTAACAAACTCAGGTTGTAGAGCTGTGAAAATAAAAGTCAAGAAAGAAAGACAAGGGCCAGCCCGGTGGCATAGTGGTTAAGTTCGAGTGCTCCACTTCAGCAGCCCAGGGTTCACAGCTTTGGATCCTGGATGTGGACCTATCATCGCTCAGCAAGCCATGCTGTGGAGGTGACCCACATAAAATAGAGGAAAATTGGCACAGATGTTAGCTCAGGGACAATCTTCCTCACAAAAAAAAGAAAGAAAGAAAGAGAGAAGATCTTTTTCTATATATAAACATGGGTTGTCAGCCAGGACTTCAGGAACTGCTGGATTATGAAATTTATAGTAAGTGAAATATTCACCTCATTTTCCCAAAAAAACTTGTTAGTCTTTTATGGCTGTAACAGGCAATAGGCATCCTGTACTTAAATATTTGAAGCACTTAGGCTATGCCAAACGGTCTTACAACACCTCCATCCTCAAAAAGAAAAAATAATAGTGCAATCTCTTAAAGAAACATTCAAATTGCTTTATATCTCCAAGTAAGTCTAACTCCAGAAATAGCACTACTAGCTAGAAGAAAGTAGTCTCAACATAATTTGGAAGTATTTCCTGTTAACGTTTGTTACGGCTTATCAGCTTGTCAAACAAGAGCAAAATAAAATCTTATTTTTCCCTGTCATTTATTTTTTTTAAATTTCTGGGCAAAGTTATGTGTATCCAATAATTTTATAGATTGTCTTAACTCAGGCTGCCATGCCAAAATATCACAGAGTGGGTGGCTAAAACAACAGAAATGTATTTCTCACAGTTCTGTGGGCTGGGAAGTCCAAGATCAAGGTACCAGTGAAGTAGGTTTCCTTCTGAGGCCTCTTCTCTTGGCTTGTAGGCAGTTGCCATGTCACTTTGTGCTCACATGACCTCTTCTTTGTGCAAGCACGGAGAGAGAGAGCAAGCTCTCTGGCGTCTCTTGTTCTAAGGGCACTGATCCCATCAGGAGGGCCTCACCCTCATGACCTCATCTAACTCTGATTACCTTCCAAAGGCCCCATCTCCAAATGGCATCACATTAGGGGTTTGGACTTCAGAATGTGAATTTGGGGGGTGAGGCATAAACATTGAGTCATTAACATAGATAAAATCTTATTTCAAAAGTCTCTTTTAGAAGTGGTATTTTGTGTTGTGCCAATTTCTCCTTCTTATGCATCTTTTCCTAAGAGTAAATAAAATTGAAAACCTCCAGTTAAAATTCTGATCTTTTTCTCCCTAACTCCTACACTTAGACTGTTGTTTCTCAGCCTTAAAACAGGTCTGCATCCAGCCTCCTCCAGAATCAACACGGATGCTTCTTAAAAATGTAGATTTTTTGCCAATCTCAGACCCATTGACTCACAATAGATGAGAATATATCCCAACTCAAGAACTAAGCATTAAGCATTTCTGCCTAATTTCCCATTTGATTCTTTCTTACACTAAATTTTTGTACACCATAACTTACATTTCAAAATGATTTTTAGAATATTATAGCATTTTTCAATATTATATTATAAATTTTCCATTTGTTTTACTTTACTTATAGAGAATTCTTTTTTTTTAAGTACGCTTTTTTTTTTTGAGGAAGATTAGCTCTGAGCTAACATCTGTGCCCATCTTCCTCTATTTATATGTGGGACATGTGCCACAGCATGGCTTGATAAGTGGTGCGTAGGTCCATGCCCGGGATCCAAACCAAAGAATCCTGGGTGGCTGAAGTGGAGCATACACATTTACCCACTATGCCACTGGGCCAGCCCCATAAGTATGCTTTTTGGGGGAGGAAGATTGGCCCTGAGCTAACATCTGGTACCAATATTCTTCCTTTCTTTTTTCTCCCCAAAGCCCCAGTACATAGCTGTATATCCTAGATGTAGGTCATTCTAGTTCTTCTATGTGGGATGCCACCACAGCATGGCCTGAGGAGCGGTGTGTAGGTCTGTGCCCAGAATCCGAACTGGCAAACCATAGGGTGCCAAAACAGAGCACACAAACTTAACCACTTGGCTACTGGGTCGGTCCCCTATTTTATCTTTTTATTGTTATTTTTTAATCCGTTTATATGCTTGCCTATCCTCATAAATTTCTAGCAGCTCTGAACTCTGAGTCCCTTCATTTTAAATTCTGTATAAACTAAAGTTATTTTCATCGCCAAAGGAAGCATCCTCATGGTGTGTCTCATTTTCCTCTGGCTCTTGATGACCTCTTTTCTCTTCTTTGATGTTAAAGGTGACTTAAGTGGAGATCTTTTGCTCACTTCAAAAAATCTGTACTACTAGGCACTATGCTAGGCACAATTTCTTTACCACGATGGGAATTTCTAGCAAATAAATCTGAAAATTGTTGCCATGCCTCATATTTGGGTGAGATTCAAAGCAGCTAAGCTCATCACAAACAACTAGGGCAAAATAAACATCACTTTGAGACACCATCCATTGTGGATTTCTATAAGACAATATACTTCAAGAGTGTTCTAGAAAATTACATGCTTTCATTTGCCAAAGCAATCACCCTAAGGGGCAATGCCTCAGGTGCTAAAAGGCCTGTATTTTGAAACCACTCTTCACTATAACACTCTGCTTGTCCTGTAAATTACCTACACTAGAACTATGACTTTATGCTAATGCTAGTTATTTTCAAACCCGTGATGAAAATGCCAAATATGCCTCTCAGGATGATTTGACATGGAGACTGCAATGTTATTATCTTGACATCTTTACCAAAGTCTGGCCCTAGGCTGTGCTATAGTGCTGATAGCATATCCCCACACTCTTCTCATGATCACAGCCTTCCTCCAGGCTTCACTGGATTCCATTAAAATTGATATTCATCAAAACAGAGTTTAAGACTATAGGAAAAAATAACAACCTCCCTAAAGCCTTTCTGAATGAAACAATGTCCGCCAGCATTTTCCCAGGGGAGCACACCTCCTCTAAATCTCAGAGAATAACACTGAGCACCTGGCAGTGTTGGGAAGACACTCAAGTATACAGCATAGTATGCATGTATTTACATTTGGGCTTAAGAGATAACTACCAAATTTAGCTGGGATCAAGTTCTTGTTTCTAAACTCCATGCTTTCCAGAATAATTAGCATCCTTTGTTTAGTAAAATAAGTAAGAATCACAGAACTATAGAAATATAATAGATTTTTGAGGCGACTTACTCTTTCTCTGAATCTCTGATTCTATAAAATTTGATAAAATGTCTAGATATTTATCAAGTATAATTACACTTTAAGTGTCCTATGAAATTATTGATTCTTTGAAAACTAGAAGAAAGAAGATTATTTCTCTCTCCAGTTATGTATCATTTTTCATATCAAAAATATACTCATTTTAACATATTTCATGAACTACTTTCCCTAAATGGGCACATCCCAAATGCAACCATGTTACTCTAGTACGCACAGCATATTCAGAAAGTAAATGATAATAGGAAATAAACAGTGAAAGTGTTTCAACTTATGAATATGAAAATTATATTACATTTGCTTTATGTATCTGGGGGACAAAAAGTGAAAAAATAAGTTATACGATAATACCCGTTACATTCATGCTCTATCGTGCTCACCAATATTTTATTATCATCATTTAATTTTATCAGCCATGCTATTTAAAATGCACCATTGGCCAAAAAAAGTGTCTAATGCTCTTATTCATTATTAATTGCCTGTTAAATTTTATTAGATTAGACAAATTATGCTTTCTCTACTATAACCTTTAAACTTTTTCTGATTAAAAAACACTTTTTTTTAATTAAAAATTTCAAATCCAGTTTGTTTCCCTACTTCTAAGATATAGTGGACACTGTTCTTTTGGGTTGCTGACCGGCATCCCTTCTTCCCCTTTCCTCTTACCTAATTAAATTCGCAGAGCCACTCACCTCCACAAAGACATAGAGGTCAGGAGACCAGGATCCTGTCTCAGCGATTCTACATTGTCAGAGCTAATCATAGTAATTCCATTCCCCCTGCTAGTGATTGGTTTAGAAGTGAGCACAAAACCCAATGTTGCTAATGAAGCATTTAGGCTAGTCTTCTGGGGGCTTCTAGAACAGTGATACCGGAAGAGACGACCTCTTCTTCTGGGCAATGATGTGGTTAGATGAGATGTCAGGAACTGTTACAGCAATCTGTACATGAGGCTTATGATAAAGGCATAAAATGGAGTAGGGCAAATGCAAGAGAATCTGGAACCCACTCTACTTCTGTACTTTTGGCTTAAGAGAGTGTAAACTGGGTTCTTTTTTACTTAAATTGAACATAACTAAAACACCAATCCTCCTTACAAACAATCAGACAACAATTATGCAATATTTAAAGACATCTAGACGAGATTCCATTGCTATCAGAGATCAAGAACCATTCACCTAAAACAAATTCTTCCTTGCCTCTAGCCTAATCTTGCCTAATGCTACAGGGCACTATCATTATTTTTGAAAAGATGGAAAGAGGCTAAAATTCTATTAGAGGTAGTGTTGTTTGATTTTCACAACATGTTGATTAAGCAGCAAGCAAACAAAAATAAAATCCCAGGAGGTTACTGCTTTTTTTAAAACTAGTCATGAAAAAAATATTATTGAACTTAAATACAAAAGAAATGTCTAGTTCTTTGGGGCACAAGCACTCTTGGGCAGATGCCTTTTGTACTGGTTACAGCTCGTTGATACAGAGAATGCCTTATTAGACTTGCAGTACTATGAATTCAGTAATTTTTTAGAGAAGATATAATCATACTGCCATGTCAAAGTAAATAAAAACACCTCAAAAAATGCTTTTCAAAATTAATAATGGACATCCTTAGCCTTCTCTTAAAATTTTGACGCAGGAGAAATATAATTACATTGTTCCATATCTTATTTCTCTTCTGCCCCCCTCTGCCATACTCTAGTACTTAAGATAATTTTCATCTTTTAAACACTGATTTTAAAGCCAGCCATGTACTTAAAAATACCATGAAATAGCATAGTAGATTATAAAAAAAGAGAAAATCAATAAGAGGAGGGCAAACAACAAAGAGAGCCATCAACAGAACAGAAATCTTTTGAAGAATTGTTGAAAGATATAACCCTTGGAAAAACAAACATTTCAGAAAACCATGATTAAAATGTCCAAAAGTATTTTATGAAAATAGGAGAGGCTCAGGGACTTCTAATCTCAGAGTATATAAAATGAATACAAGAAAAAGAGTCACTGAGATATCTATTGTGACGATTAATTTGGGAACTACATTTGAAGCAGCTAGACCAGGTAGCCTTGAACTTTTCCACTTGAGCTATGCAGCAGGCAGCAGTAACCACTGTCCTTAGGCTGGACCAGTGAGAGTGAGGATGGAGAGACGGAGAGGCAGGGTCGGAAAGTCCCCCCCGCCACACACACACACACACTCTTAAGAGCTGCTAGTCTGCCATTGACAACTGACAAAGACACATTGCCAGCAACGGTACAACTGGATTCACTAGCATCTGGAAATCAAAATAGACAAATAACAAGTATCCCAAAGCCGTCACCTTGAAATAGAAGGATAAACCTCAACAAATAGAATCTTTATTCATTAGAGAAAAAGAAATACTAGTGTGAAATTTCAAATCATGGACAAAATGAAAGCGCAAAATGTTTTCAGAGACTAAATTAAAAAAGTCAAATTGGTGTGAAACTTTTTTGTTATCAATCACAGATGCTAGAACACAAGGGAGCAACATCTTCAAAATGCTAACTAAAAAAGAAAATGATCCTCAAGTAGAAATTCTATACCTGAGGTACTGTACAAATAGGAGGAAAAGGTAGGAACTTTTTAGAAGATACGAGGACTATGTATGAAGAAATTGCTTGAGACTATACACAAACATATAAATATGGATTCAAGGTAGATAAAAAGGATAAAATAGAAGAAATAGTAGTAAAAAAAGAGAATTCTCTAATAAATTCATGTTTAAATAATTACTGATGAATAATGTGAAGAATACTATGATTCCAAAAGCAGACAAGAATAGTACAAACATATACATACTACTGGTAGTTCTAAACACAAATATAAAAACTTAAATAAAATTTTAGAAATCATATCAATGAAATTCTTAAGAATTTCAAGGCTTATTTAACATAAAAAACTGACTAACTCATTTAAGTAAGATGTTAAAAGAAAAAATTATCTTAATAGATGCAGAATATCTATTCCTAAGTAAATAACCATACTAAGATAGAAATAAATGGGAACATCCTTCAACTTATGAAACAAACATCTACCAAAAGCCATGGTAAATATCAATCTTAACATAGACATATTAGAGACATAACAATGAAAAAGGAAAAGTACAAAGAACATTATGATTAAAAAGAGGAAAAATATCAGAATATATGTTAAGTACTATTACCAGTCAACATTTCCTCTCTATGTCTAGTGTGGCACACAAAATTAAAAAGTATGATAAGATGTATAGATATTGAAAAAAGATAAGGATCTCACTATTTTAGAGGCTATTAACTCCGTCTTTGAAGATCTAAGGAACAAATATAATTTAAGATAAAGGAAAGACTATAATGACTGTGAAAGGATAATCTATTTATATGTGATTTTGTGAAGTGGGATACCTTTTGAAAAATAAAAACTTAGATCTCTACTTCACATCTACTATAATAAAAGATATCATAAATTTTAAAATAAGTGGAAAACTTAAAAAACATTTGGAAAATATTTCACATTAAATAAAAACAAAAGAACTAATTTTAAAAGTAGAAAAAAGCTAGCAGAAGAAAACGGTTAAAGGATATGACTAAGTACTTCAAAGAGAAAAATTTAAACCAGCCAGCAAATATGCAACAGAATGGTAAATATAACTTTGCTGTCTCCAAGTTTCCAGAGAAACTCATTAAACTAAGACAAAACAATAGACATTAAGCATCTCTCATTCTAAACAGAGTGGTTATGAAGAGATTGGCAAAGGTGCCAGCCAAAACTGTGTTCTGCCACAGCAGCCAAGCACCCATCTCTGGTCTGTGTGAGAAGCAAGTTTGAAGAGGCCTTAGGGAAAATTCCTCTGGAGAGAATGGTTAGTGTGGCCTGAGTAGCCTTTCAGTGAGACAGGACTGCATGTCTCATCGTTACCTCAAAAAGGGTGGAGGGCTTCCAGAGTGCATAGAAGTGGGTCATGGGGAAGAGAATTAGACTGGGATTATCTTAAAAGGGAAACTATATGCTTTCAGTTATGAGAGATTAGCCTGTATTTTGAACTCATCAAAAATAACTAGAAAAGCTGGGTAAAATATAAAACTCACCTGAGTAAAGTCCACAGAGAAATATAAAGGCAGCTTAAAAGGGATGGGCATAGACTCCAGGCAGAATGGAGACTCACTGAGGTTGACCATGCATTCCACGCTACTTTTCAGTGAGAGTAGGAAGACCAAGAGGTGAAAAGAAAGTGTGAGAGAGAGAGGAAAGCAGCTGTTTTAGGGTAGAAAATCTTTACAGGGCTATTAGGAATATTACAGAGCAGGAGAAAGGAAACAATGGATTTGAGAGACTCGTATGTCCATGATCCGGGAACGAAGGAAAGTGCAGAGGAGGAATCCCCAACAGTCTGATCCTCTTTCTCCTCAAGGCATCACCAATTCTTAGTCAGCTCAGGTCGAGAGGCAGAGAAACCGAAAAAGCAGCTGCTAAGAGGCTGACACAGTAAGCAGATTTATGAGCAGTCTTACCTGGTGGAAGAGATAAAATTTCAATACAGATCCACAGAAATGGAGAAAACCTTGTGAAAAATTTCAAGTTTTCAGCTGGGATCACTTAAGGATGACTCTCTAAGAATAAAAACAATCTAGAAATAGAAAAGTTTTCACAGAGATTGAAAACTAACCCCATATATACTTCATCATTGCTTGTATGAATGAGATCTGATCCTGGTCTAACTATCTAGCAGAAAATAAAGAAAATATTGTTTGACGGAATAAAGCATACCTTATACCCTTTTCAGTTATTAATTTATAATGCCTAACATTCAATCAAAAAATAGCAAGCATATGAAGAGATGGCAAGAGACAAACCAGAAAATAGACAGAGATCTTCAGATGATCCATATATTTCCATTTTCAGATATGGACTTCTACAATGATGAATACGTTCAAGAAAAGAGATCATAATATAGAGAATTTCTCAAAAGAATTGAGAACTATAAGAGAGAATTAAAGTTAAGTTAGAAGTGAAAAATACTTGACCGAAATTAAGAATGCAACTGATGGGGTTAATTAACAACTACAAAGAGGATTAATGCTGTAGAAGATAGACCAATGGAAAATATCCAGTACAAAGAGGAAAAGATACGAAATATAGAAAGGTCTTAAAGTCATATAAGAGAAGATGAAAAGATCTTACATAGGTATCATTTGAGTCTCAGAAAAATTTAAGAGAGAATGGTACAGAAGCAATCCTGGAAAATATAATAGTTAAGAACTTAACAGCATTGAAGAAAGATATTAAGCCACTGATTCAAGACGCATCATACACTCCAAGGAAGATACAAAGACAACTATGCTAAACATATCAGTAAAACTACCCAAAACCAAGGAATAATTTTTTAAAAAATTTCCTTAAAAGACACAACGTTACAAGTAAAAGCTGTTCATAAAAGAAATGATAGAAGCCGGAAAACAATAAAATGACTTTGCTAAAGGCTGAATGAGAGGCAAATAAAAACATTTCCAGATAATAAAACAGAAATAAATTTTCTTACCAGCCAATGAAACTAAACAACAGAGGGAAGAAGGGAAAGGATTTCTTCAGGCAGAAGGAACAGCATGTCTGGCAAAGCATGGAAATTCAGGAAAGAACGATGTAACTGTGCAATAAAAATGGTGAATAGGAGATAACTAAAAGTCAATATTCCACAAAATAATAATATCCTGAGAAATTTGAAATAGAAATAAAATATATGAAACCAAAAACACAAAAGACAGGGAGGCTTGAGTGAAACTGAAGTGTTTTAAGACATTTGCATTATTCAGAATCTGTAAGAGGCAGTAATTTATAAAACATTTGGAGAAGGCAAGTTTATGCCGGCTGCAATTTCAAAGGTAACCAGTGGAAAAAAATAGTGGTAAAAGAATATAAAACTAACCACATAATAGAAGAAGAAAATGGAATAATAAATATACTTAAGTATCCCAAAAGATAGAAAAGAAAAGAAGGAGAGACGTAGAAGAGCCGGGATAATTTTAAACAAAACGTAAGACGATAGATTTAAACCCACATATGAACAACTATGTTACAAAATAACATTCTGAATACTCTAAGTGAAAGACAAAAAAAAATCCAAGACTATTAAAAATATAACTATATGTTGCTTTAGAAAGATACATATTGAATATAGGGGCACAGAAGGTTGAAAGTCAAAGGATAGAGCAAGATGTGTAATGCAAATACTAACCAAAAGAGAACTGTTGGCCCCAAACTAAATAAGAAAAAGTAGACTCTAAGATCAGAAGCGTTATTAGAGAGAAGCAGGCAAAGCTATTTCTAAATCAAATCAGCGATTATTTTGAGGACTGGTCCTCACTGGGTAAAGGCATAAAGCAGTCTTCTTGCTCAGCTGGAAAGGTTCCGTTTCTTGCTCTGAGAGGTGAATATGTGGATATGTTCACTTTGAGAAAAATCCTGTGGTTGAACATGTAAGTATGTACTTTCCTGTAGGTCTGATATGCTTAAACATAATGTTACTTAAAAGGGGAGATCCTACTCCTTAAGAATGACCTGAAGATGCAAAAGGACTCCAACAGGGGTGTGGGCCACTGGAAACCCGGAACCCGGAGAAGCGGTGTCACTGGGGTCCAGTGAGCTACAGCCGAGTTTTCTCAGGGGGAAGTATCAGGATATGAAAACAGCCTTCCACGGAGAAAACAACAACAACGATTTTATACCTGTTGCTGAGAGGGCACTAAACAGAGAATACAGCTCTGCTAGGACCACAGGACTGTGTCCTTTTTTTCTAAGACTTTTTCTCACTAAGCCCAAACTTCGAAAGACTAGAAAAGTAGGTTGAGAGTGAGGAAGACAAAAGAATGAAAAGGCAAGCTCACAAAACATACTCCTCTTCACAGCTAAAGACTTCCAGCTGGGAGAGGGAAAGAGTTTTGAAATGAATAACAAGCATTAGTGTTGATCTTAGACTATGTAGAATTTCTGAAACTACTGAGATGGGAATGTTATGAAGACTGAAATGGCCAAGAAAATCTATGACACCTACCCCAGCTTTTGTCCGGGGCAGAAAAGAAGGATTCTAAGGAGTAGTTTTGAAAGGTTGGCAAGGAAAAAAAGAATATAATTGGTTCCTGGATTGCCTCATCTTCACTGCAGTTCATTCAATAAACTTTTTATGTTTGAAAAGATGAGGTTGCATATGAAGGAATCAGGAAAATGTAAATTAAGGCACTGACATCATTTTTCACACTTCAGATTGACAAAATTTAAAAGATTGATGAAATTCATTTTTGTAAGGAAGACGGGAAATGAGAACTCTCCCACAGTGTTGATAGGAATGTCAATTTGTGAAATATTTTTGGAAGGCAATTTGGCATTTTTCATACATTTTAAATGCAAACCATTTGACTCTATACTTTCAGTCCTAAGAATTTGTCTTAAAAAACTCTCACGTGTGAAAAAGATATTTACACAAGGGCGTTTAAAAGCTGTACTCTGGAATCAATCTAAACTTTCATCAGTAATTAGATGAATTAGGGTACATATATTTATTTCTGAAATATAATGGAGCCATTAAACAGAATAAGGCATGCATACAGAGAGGGAGAGATGAAGACAGAGGCACAATCAGAGACACAGATACAGGGATAGGGATAAAAACAGAGCTATGCAAAACTCTTCAAAAGAAGTTTTCTTAACTTAAAAACAAGATAAAAATGCAACTTTAGAACAATACGAGAATGTGCATTCCGTGAAATCAGAGACGTTCTAAAAGAGTGCTAGGCACATGGTAGACAGTCGATAAATATTTATTGAATGAATAATAATGCCCTATTTATATAAAAAATCAAGGGAAACAGAAAGATATTTAAATGTTTCATTTTATACAATTCTATAGTGTGCAAATTTTTGAATAAAAAGTTTAATCTTTTAGTTCTCAGAGAAAAATAAAAAAATTTTCAGTTTAAAAGCATATGCTTCACGTATACTAATTCTGACATTCTCTAGCTTACCGATCTTGGACAAATGTACTAACCCATTAATTTACTAACATCTTCGGGCATCTTTAAAACAAAGATAATAAAATACAACTAATGGGATTTTTGTGAGAATAAGCAACATGTAAATAACAATTAGCCAACTGCTTGATGCATGGGACATAGGCACTAAATGGTAATGCGGTATTATCTATCACTCTCCTCCCCCCCAGTGTAACCCAACATCCTACTCTGATCTTTTTTTCTTTTTTTTTGAGGAAGATTAGCCCTGAGCTAACATCTGCCAATCCTCTTTTTGCTGAGGAAGACTGGCCCTGAGCTAACATCCATGCCCATCTTCCTCTACTTTATATGTGGGACGCCTACCACAGCATGGCTTGCCAAGCGGTGCCGTGTCCACAACCCTAGATCTGAACTGGCGAACCCTGGGCTGCTGAAGTGGAACGTGCACACATAACCGCTGTGCTACCTGGCTGACCCTCTACTCTGATCTTTTTTAATTCAAGTTTCTTGAACGTAGAACCCACCCAGGTCAGACATAACTAGCTATGCCATTATTTTAAAATACCCCCCTATTCATTAGAGCTTTTTATTAAAACACTGCTTTATAGAGAAAAAAAAAAAGTAAATATTCTAACAATAAAAACAGAAAAATATAGGCAATATTAATGTGAACCCAGATGTGTAAAGACTTTTTAAAGTTAACCATAATCAGACCAATAACAAGGGAAACAATAGATTTGACGATACAAAAATAAGAAACTGTATTAAAGTCATCAATAGAATTCAAAGTAAACATTAGGTCTAAAAATTTTTCAACAAAGATGGCAAACATATATAATACACTAATTTTTTAATAATTTCTGTATATCTATTATAAAACATAAAGAACCTTTTAAAGATACTCGGACAAAAAATGTAATTCACTGCCCCCAAAATTTAGTCTGATACTTAGTTTTTAAGAAAGTATTAAATATTTTTTAATATTAAAATAATTTTACATACCATATTTTCCCAGTGAAATTAGCATATATACTAAAGTGAAAAGACTCAATGTACACTCATTCATTGTTGGTATTTTGTTAAAAATTCTTCTGATAAAAACTTAGCAACATGTATCAAGATCATCACAAATAGCTATAATGTATGATTATATCATTTCATCTTTATGAATTTATTCTAAAGAAATCATGTTAAGGTCATCAAAAGATTCACAAAAGGGGCCAGCCGGGTGGTGTAGTGGTTAAGTTTGCATGTTTTGCTCAGCAGCCCGAGGTTCCCTGGTTTGGATCTCGAGTGCAGACACAGCACTGCTTGGCAAGCCATGCTGTGGTAGAGGAAGTAGAGGAAGATGGGCAGGGATATTAGCTCAGGGCCATTCTTCCTCAGCAAAAAGAGGAGGATTGGCAGCAGATGTTAGCTCAGGGTTAATCTCCCTCAAAAAAAAAAAAAAAACTCACAAAAAATGCCTTATGAGATATTATTTGTAATAGTGAAAACAGTGGATAGGGTATAAATTTCAACCACTGGTGGAGTAGTAAAATAATATTACACAACCATTATTAAAGATGTGGGGAAATACAGTGTAAAATTAAGAAAATCAAAAGGCTACAATATTAAATGCATAGTATATGTCAAATATCTATTCCAAATGCACATCTATTATATACGTATAATAAACGATTAGAAAGAAGTTAGTGAAAACATTTATAGTATTTCTCACTGAGTTAGGACTGAGACTGATTGATCGAGGGGGAGGCTATATTCCAGAGGGAGAGAGCACGGACTGTGGAGGCAGATTTATGGGGTTTTAAATTCCAATTCTGGTACTTTCAGGAACATTTTTGAATATCAATTAATATTTCTGAATATCAATTTCATCATCTATTTTAAAAAGTACCTATGTATGTAATTTGTAGGGCATTTGTGAACTAAAATATGTAAAAGAATCTAGTCTAATTCCTGGCACATAGAAGAAGCTGAATAAATATTAGAGATTTTACTTTCTTTATAATTTTTATATTTTCCAAGTTTCCTACCAGTAAGCCTATAATGCTTTTTTTGAAATTATACAATTTTTGGAACGTTAATTATCCCATTTCTAGCTACTCTTCTCTTGTGCCTGACCTAAACTAAACAAAATTCCTATGTCCCAACTCCACTAATATCAGTTAACCTGGGCTAACAGCTGTTGCCAATCTTTTTTTTTTTTTCTTTTCTGCTTTATTTCCCAAACCCCCCTGGTACATATTTCTATAACTTCGTTGCAGATCCTTCTCGTTGTGGGATGTGGGACGCCTCCTCAATGTGGCCTGACGAGTGGTGCCATGTCCGCCCCCAGGATCCGAACCCTGGGCTGCCACAGCAGAGCGGGCGAACTTAACCAATCGGCCACAGAGCCGGCCCCTGTCCACCTGATTATTAAGAGCCTCTTCTGCAGTGGATAAACTTTAATCAGCATTCACATGGAACACAGATATCTTCATAATTTGTCCCAGTTCTGAGATATTCATTCATCTCTTCCCCTGACTTCTCTGTTGACAATTATCAAATCCTGTTTCTTTCAAGTCCCTAACCATCCAGTCTAACCATTAGCAATTATTCATAAGTTAATGAAAATCATTACCTTTAGCTATCCCTCATTACAGGCATAGTGGACAACCATATGTATTGCTTGAAGCTTTTTCCAGCAGAAGAGTTTCTTTCACTATTGTCATTTTGAGAGTACTAAGAGGGCCTGTAAATTTTGCCCACTTTTGAGTCGTAGCATTATATGCAAATTACTCATGCCTTCAAGATCTGCCTGAGTTCAATCTCTTATAGACTATTTTCATTTTATGATATATTACTGCTGAGGATGCCCAAATTTATGGCCAGGTGTGTCAGACAACACCCAACTTATGATGCAAAGCTCAGGGCACATGGTCTCCTGATGTCCCATGATTAGGAATTCAATCTCTATCAAGGCCCAGTAGTAACCCAGTAGCTCTTTCTCAAATCAGCTGCAGGAGACAGTATAGATTTTCTCCCAAATCTTAAAGCGCTGAGCTATGATTCCCCTATTGGTGCTTTCCAGAGATTCCATAGAGCATCTCCATTTGCCATAAACATTACAAGTGTCATTAGATCTGCTGGACAATAAGGCCCAGGTGGTAGGTAGTATGGCCTTTACTATGGCCTGAAGTTGTGGCAGAGAGACTCTGGTTTTTCAAACTATGACTTGGACTTAAAGTTAAAGGATTTGACCTTGTTACTTTATTTCTGTAAGTACTCCAGGACCCTCAAAAGGATCCATCTTACAACACGATTTTTATAGATATCCTTACTGCAATAATGGTCATAATTGGCACATTGGCAGAAAACAAAAAAGGATTTTAGTATCTTTATTTTCTCCTGATAGGTAAAATCTTCATTGTCAAACCTCAAAACATTCCTTCAAAGCCAATCCTTGATTTAATGCAATTTTATGTTTTTGATAGGGCCTAAATTAATTTAGGATGATCAGGATGCCCTTGGCACTTTCATGTAGATTAAATCTCAGTTAGGCCCATTAGTTATAATTTTATAACTGTCCATGTCCCACTTTCAAATCATAAGTTTTATAGAACATGAACCCCAATGGTTATTGTGGTATTTGTATTTCAAAAACACAGAGCCTGGAAGCCATTGTATGTGTTCAGAACTTTGGGAAAGTATTTTTTCTCAAATTCTAAATAGAAAAGAAAATTATTTATTACAATACCCCAGATATCTTTGCTTTCTTTTTGGGAAAATATTTCATCACTCTGTGAATGTGTAGATATTGCTGTCTACCCCCAGCCATCTAATAAGGCAGGGTGACTGGCTCTGCTCTGAACTAACAAAGTCAACAAAGAGAGCATTTCTTTTCCTTCCTTCACTCTTTAAATGCAAACAAAACTACTTCCATTTGACAGAGAGAAATGGAGCACAAGATGAAGGTGAGACATTTTTGCGTGTTTGAAGACAGATATATCCATTTTCACTCATCTTCTCAGTGAAGTGAAGACCAACGGGAAGAAAATGATTATAGCTCCATTGGGCCCCTGAGGAAATGGAATCATTAATAACAAGGCAATGTAGCAGGAGGCTCAGCTTTAAACCTGACTCCTGGGAAGCACCACAGGAAGGGGAAAAATACCGGAATTAAGAGAAGCATCTTCTCTTCAGCTGTTTTTATGGTATTTAAAAAAAGCCCACTCAATGTGGCCTCATCTTACAACAAAAAACTCTTAAATGTTATAACATGCTCTTGTGCTGACATAAGTATTCATGAAATGTCTCTCTTTACCCCAGTAACATTTCCTTTTTAGGGTATAGACAAAAAAAAACAGACAACTTCAAAAATATTTGAAGTTTCCTATCTTTCTACATCCATCGAAAAAGGCTGCAAGTAATCTATGCCATCCCTAACCCTGAGCCAAAAGAACTTCAAAAGCAGAGCCTACCAAGTGACATCTCAACAGCTTCTAGTTGGAATAACTGTGTAACTCAGAATCACACTGGAAAGGTGTAGCTTAATAGTGGGAAAAGCAAGTCAATCATGAAAATTGAAACATGGTCATATTTTTATGATTGTTATTCAGCAAGTAATCATAAAATCTCTCAATGCTTAATAAGGGTTTTTGCATTTAAATCCATTTTTCTCCAAAAAGTAGAAAGTTATTCTATCCTCGCATTGTTTGTTAAATGTCACAAATGAGCTGAGTTGAACACAACTACTGTGTAGAAAAAATAAAAAGGTTAGACAACCTCACATGGGGAAATGAGTAAAACCAAAGGTCAAGTAGAATTTCAGTTTGCTCACATAGGCTCTAATCTAATTTAGAAGCAGAATCTCATATCTGAGAAAAAGAGACAGAGCAGAAAGCATAAGATATATGTTGGTGTCGCAATCCAATGTACACATCAGGATAGATGCGGAGAGGGCTGATGGCCACTCTGACTTTATTATAACCAGCGTTTCAATATATACATAACTTACATCTGTTAAACCTACACAAGTGTTCTGGACAAAGTAATTAGCGAAAGCCAAGAATTCTTAGTGATTTCTCAAGAAGCCCTCCCTCGGCCTCTGTTTTGATATTATCAGGTTATTGCTGTGCTTGTATATTTTTATCTCAGAGCAGGCAAGGTCTCCTAGGCAATGGCCCCTTCTGCTCCCGATATTATATCTCCATCTGTGCCCCCAGGCAACCGTGCCTGGCTTAGGTTGCCTCCCCCTGGAGGTCTTACTTGTCATTGGCTAACCGGCCTTCTCACCTCTGGGTCACAGTTAGTTGGCAAGCCATTTCCAGTGATTATTAACCCTTCCTGCATCAGGGGCGGCTACAATATACACTCATTTTGTTTGTAAAGAGATTCTGGGGAAAAGAAGATATTTTGGTAGAACTGGATTTAATTTTATTTTGTTAAGATAATAAAAAATAGAAAGAACAAATCACCTTTACAACTCGGAGCTTAAATTACATGCTGAATGTAGAAATGTGTGCCCTTAATAATTTTTATTAGCCTAGACAAGGGTCTATCCTATTTCTGAACATCACATAGAAGTCTTCAGCATCCATGTGCCTACTTCTCAATACCAGCCACATACACTTCTTGTCTGGGATGGTGTATTTCTTCACTATAGAAGGTTGCAAATTTCAAAAATCATCTTTATTGATATATCTGTCAAAATGTCCTTCATTCTCTTTTTTTCTTAATGCCTCTATCTTTTTGTCTCTTTTCTTCTTTTCTTATTAATCATATAAAGTCAGCTTTCCAGGGGTGATGTCACTGAAAATGACAGAGTAGGGAACTCCAAAATTCTTTCTCTCCACTAAAGTAATGATTAAGCTGGCAAAAACTGTCAGAATCAAAAGTTTTGGGATATTGAAACCTAATAAAAAAACTTAAAAGGACCAAGAGAATGCTTAATGAAGAAAGAAGCCACTGAAATTATGTAAGAAAGTACTGTGGTATTTAAACTTACCTACCTACCATTTTGCACTCCCTAGCTCAGTGGTTGAAAGGAAGTGGGCACCCACATTCCTCATACAGCTTGTTGGTGCCAGAGGGAACAATATAGACTTTCGTCTCAAAGAATTGTGGTTGTATATTTTGACCTGTCTGGTGGCTCCCTGAGGAATCAGCTCAGGAAGTTGCCTATGTCTTACCTACCTCAGACCTTGCTCAGGGATGAAGGGTACTCCTTGGGGTTGAAAGCACTGAAAGGCAAATATACTAGCCACAGATCCCTGGCTCAAGGAATACTAGTCATAGCAAGTAGTAAAGAGACCAAAAATTAGGGGAAGGAAAAGGCTAGGGTAGGAGATACAGAGAGAATAAGATCTTTAAAAATTTTTGCATACTCTGGAGAATTTAGAATGCCATACACATGCCCAGGACTAAACACATGTTCAGAAAAGACCTGAGAGGACCCTAAGCTTTCATGTCTGGCTAACATTTAGACTCCATGTAAGCGGGAAGTAAAAGCTAAGGCAGAGTGGTAAACAGTCTGAATAAGCTTTGAAGGAGTACGCCAACACAGGGCCAACCTGCAAAGATCAGGAGAGGTCATTGTTGTTGTAGCAGTAGTAGTTGTTGTTATTGTGTTTTGGGTTGTAGGCATTTAAGGAAATCTCTTTACAATAACAAGCTAACTACAAGATAATAGAGAATAAAATTGAGTGGGTACACATGGTAAAGAATGCAGTCTTTACAAAAATGCTTCAGCAAAGTCACTGTATGAACAAACTACAATTCATAACCACTAGTGACAACAAGCTCTGGAAGGGGCCACCGAGTTCTAGAGTTACTGTGTTAAAATATTCAAAATGAGCAATTTTCAAAACAAAAACAAGGCAGACAATGAAACAAGAAAGGATGGCCCATGCACACACACATATACAAACACACACAAATTAATTAACAGAAACTGTGCAGAAGAGAGCCCAGACATTGGAAGCACTAGACAAAGACTTCAAATCAACAGTATTAAATATACTCAAACACGCAAAGTTCAACGTGCTCTGCTTTGGTGGCCCAGGTTCACAGGTTTGGACCCCAGGCATGGACCTACACCACTCATCAACCATGCTGTGACAGTGACCCACACACAGCATAGAGGAAGATTGGTACAGATGTTAGCTCAGGGCTAATCTTCCTCAAGCAAAAAAGAGGAAGATGGGAAACAGATGTTAGCCCAGGGTGAATTTTCCTCAGTTACAAAAAAAAAGAGAGAAAGAAATTATAAAAGAAACCAAATAGAAATTCTGAGCTAGAAAGTAAAATAACTGATGTGAAAAATTTACTAGAGGAGTTCAATATCAGATTGGAGCAAAGAAAAGAAATAATCAATGAACTAAAAACAGATCAATTTAAATTATTTAGTTGGAGGAACAGAAAGAAAATTTAATAATGAAAAATGATCAGATCCCAAGAATAACTCTGAAACACTGTTGAGTGTAACAATATATACACAATGGGAGACCAGACAGAGAAGAGAGAGAAAAAAGGTCAGAAAGACTAATTGAAGAAATAATGGCCAAACTGCCCAAATTTGAAGAAATACATGACTCTGTTAATCCAAGAAGCTCAATGAACTCAAAGCAAAATAAAGACAAACAGACACACACCTAGACACATTGTAACCAAACTGTCAAAATCCAAAGAAAGAGAATCTCAGAAGCAGCAAGAAGAAGTGACTCCTCCTGTGCAAAGGATTTTCAATAAGATTAAAAAATGATTTCTCATCAGAAACCATGGAAGCTAGGAGGCAATGGGATAAGAAATGTAAAGTGCTGGAAGAAAAAAATATCGGAAAACAATTCACTATTCAACAGAACAATTCATCCAAAATGAAGACGGTTAGCAAAGTAATGGAGTATGCAGCTCCTCGTTCTCATTCCCCCACAGAAACATTGAAAAACATTCACGTCAGACTAACATTGTTGGAGTCTATAAAAATAGTCAAAAGTTTATAACAACCAAGTGAACACTGAATCAAGAAAAAAGCAACTTAAAAATACTCCTGAAATTCAAGAGATTGTTTAACAATATCTGTCAAACACTGGCTGACCATGAACTAAAGGAGCAGAGACTTCCCTGACCATACACAAGAAACATAGTCTTTGCAAAAATAGCTTGGAAAAGTCACTAAATAAAATGGCTATTGTAGTCTTCAAAAATTAAAATTAAAAAGCAAGAAAACCTAGGGAAGTGGTGAAACTGATTTCCAAAGTAGCCACATTATAATATTTAAATGCCTTGCTTTCAATCACAACAAAATATTCACAAGGCATACAAAGAAACAAGAAAGTATGGGCCATTCAAAGGAATAAAATAAATTGACAGAAATCATCCCTGAGGAAGCCCAGATATTGGACTTACTAGAAAAAACTTTAAAACAACTGTCTTAAGTATATTCAAAGAGCCAAAGGAAAACATGGACAAAAACTAAAGAAAATCAGGAAAATGATGTAGGAACAAAACAGAAATATCAATAAAGTGATCAAAAGTATAAAAAAGAACCAAGTGATATTTGGCAGCTGAAAAGGACAATAACTGAAATAAAAATTTTATCAGGGGGATCAATGACAGATTTGAGCAGACAGAAAAAAGAATAACAGGATTTGAAAATAGGACACTTGAAATTATCAAGTGTGAGGATTAGACACCAAAAGTAGTGAAGAAATGGGAACTAAGCCTAAGGGAATTGTGAAACACCATCAAGAGCATCAACATAGCCATTACGGGAAGCCCAGAGGAGAAGAGAGAGAGAAATGGGCAGAAAAAGTATTTGAAGAAATAACAGCCAAAAATATTCCAAAATTTATGAAAGGCATTAATCTACAAATCCAAGAAGCTCAATGAAATTCAAGTAGGATAAACCAAAAGAGACCCATACCTGGACACATTATAATCAAACTCTTGAAAAACAAAGACCAAGAAAGGGTCTTGAAAGTTGAAAAAAGCAACTCATCATGTATGAGAGATTTCTCTTTAGAAACCATGGTGGCCACAAAGCAGTGGAATGATATTTTTTAAGTTGTGAAAGAAAAAATCTGAATTCTATCTCTAGTTAAACTGCCCTTAAATAATAAGGGAGAAATTAAGATATTCCCATCTAAAGAAAAGCTAAGAGAGTTTGATGCCACTAGACCTACCCTATGAGAAATGCTAAAGGAAGTCCTTCAGGTTAAAATGAAAGGGCAGTAGACAGTAACTTGAAGCTATATGAAGAAATAAAGATCTCTAGCAAAGGTAAATGTGTAAGTAAATATCAAAGCCATTTTATTGTATTTTTGGTTGGTAACTCCACTTTTTACTTCCTAGGTGATTTTAAAGAAAATGCATAAAAATAAGTATAAAACTATAATCCTGGGCAAATAATGTATAAACAGGTCATTTGTGACAACAATAATATAAAGGGAAGACAGAAGTGTAAAGTACCAGAGGTTTGTATGCTATTGAAACGATATTTTTATCAATTCAAATTAGATTGTTATGAATTTAGGATGTTAAATGTAATCCCCATGGTAACCACAAAGAAAATATTTATGGAATATACACAAAAGGAAGTGAAAAAAGAATCAAATGGTTCACTGCAAAAAAAAAAAAAACACTAAACACAAAAGAAGGCAGTGCTGGAGGAAATGGGTGACAAAAAAATCTATAAAGCAAAAAACAAATAGAAAAATGGCAGAAATCCTTCCTTATCAATAATTACTTTAAATCTAAATGGATTAAGCTACCCAATCAAAAAAGGTATAGATTGGCAGAATGGACAAAAGAAAAAAATGATCCAACTATACACTGCCTACAACAGACTCACTTTAGACATAAAAACAAAAGTAGGCTAAAAATGAAGTGATGTAAAAAAGATACTCCATACAAATAGCAATCCAAAGATAACTGAAGTGGCTACTCTAATATCAGACAAAACAGATGCTGTCAAAAATTGTTACAAGAAACAAAGATATTAATATTAATAACAGAATTAGTCCATCAAAATGATATAACAATTATAAGCATGAATATATTATTGATAAAAGGGTCAATCCATAAAAATGATATAGCAATTATAAAAATGCATGTATGTAACAACAGAGCCTCCAAGTATATGTAGATAAAATTGACAAAAGTGAAAGCAGAGGTTAACTGTTCTGCCATAATAATTGGATACTTCAATACACTATAATCACTATTACAGTGCACCATTATCAGCAATGGGTAGTATAACTACACAGACTATCAATAAGGAAATAGAGGACTTGAACAGCAAGGCTAACCAAATAGACCTAACAGACATATATACGACAAGAAAATGCCTATTCTTCTCAAGGGCACATGGAACATTCTCCAGGATAGACCAGATGTTCATCCACAAAACAAGTCTCAATAAATTTTAAAATGTGAGATGATACAAATTATCTTCTTGAACCATAATGGAAGGAAGCTATAAATCAATAAGAGGAAGAAAACTGAAAGAGTCACAAATATACGGAATTAAACAATATAATTTTAAACAACCAATGAATTAAAGAAAAAATCACAAGGGGAAACAAAAAATACACAGAGATGAATGAAAGTGAAAACACAATATACCAAAGCTTATGGAATTCAATTCGACAAAGGCAGTGCTCAGAGAAAAATTTATAGCTACAATGCCTATGGGGAAAAAGAACATCTCAAATCAACCTACCCTAACAACTTGGGGAAAACAGTTTTGCAGTTTCTCAATACGGTAAGCCTATATTACCATATTAGCCAGCAATTCCACTCCTAGATACATATATACCAAAGAAGTGAAAATGGGTGTTCAAACAAGAACTTATATGTGAATGCTCACAGCAGCATTATTCATAATAGACACAAGGTGGAAACAACCTAAATGTCCATCAACGACTGAATGCATAAACAATTGTGGTATATCCATTCAGTGCAACGTTATTCAGTCATAAAAATGAACTCTGATACATGCTATAGCAAGAATAAATATTGGAAATATTGCTAACCGAAAGAAGCCAGACATAAAAGGTCACATACTGTATGATTCCATTCATATGAAGTATCTATAATAGACAAATCAATAGAGGGAAAAAAAGAAGTTTAATGCATTCCAGGGTCTGGGAGGAAGGGGGAAATTGGGAGAGACTAGTTAATGGATACACAGTTTTCTTCTGAAACTAGATGGCAGCAATGGATGCACAACAAGGTGAATTTAATAAATGTCACTGAATTGTACACTCTAAAGTAGTTAGGGGCCAGCCCAGTGGCCTTGTGGTTAGGTTTGCACACTCTGCTCCAGTGGCCCGAGGTTCGTGGGTTCAGATCCCAGGTAGGGACATACACTACTCATCAAGCCTTACTGTGGCAGTGACCCAAACACGAAGTAGAGGAAGATTGGCACAGATGTTTGCTCAGGGATAATCTTCCTCAAGCAAAAAGAGGAAGATTGACAACAGATGTTAGCTCAGGACCAGTCTTCCTCACTGTAAATAAATAAATAAGTAAATAAATAGAGTAGTTAAAAGGATAAATTTTATGCTATGTGAATTTTTATAACAATAAAAAAGGCATCTTTCCTCATTAAACGTACTTTTTCATTTTGTAATTTAATTTTCAGGGATATATTTTAATTTGCCCTATCTCCTAATTCCATGACCCTTCTCTAATTCCAATCGTTTTCTCTCTAACATCACCTACCTTTCCCAAGATGGCCCTCTTAAACCTAAAAGTTCTTTATCTTTACAAGTCATATGACTACAGGAGAAAAGTGTTCGACTTTACATATCTAAAACCAATCAAACCAAGGTCAATGTCATTTTCTCTAGTTGTATTGTGCTGCTGGTTCCTATCTTTAAAATCTTTTGTCAAGGCCCAATTTGAGTTTACCTCTTTCAAAAAGAGACATTGCCTCTTAATGAATTATTTCTTCCAATTGAGCTCTTTGTTTACAAATGGAAAGTCTACGAATTTCTTATTTATAAGGAAATTTTTGCATGATTACAGGTAACTCCAAGGAATAACTATTTCTGTTTTGTGAGTGTGAACTTCTGCAGTATGATCTGCCTGCATCCTGCTGAACTTTACAGACTTTTGAAAGAGAGACACATGAAAGATTTATGTTTGGATTAACCCAACTTGGAAGATGTTGAAGTATCTTCACAAATTCCAGTTTCGACCCATATAAACATGCCCCACCTCCTATTTCAGAACATACTAATTAAGCAAAACAAAAACCACACGCTAGCACTAGAGGAAAGAAGCCAGAGGCAACTCACCCTTTGAGGTGGAAATCTGCTACTTTTCTCTGTGTAGGACTCAACCCCATTTCTTCTGAGAATGCTGTTTTAATACCCTTCACATAACTACCCCTCACCTTTTCTCATGAGTCTTCCTCAGGCGGGGATGTCTCCCCTTGAGAATAAGGAAATAGGGAAGAAAAACAGGATGGCGTGAGAAGAAATTCCCCCCAATTAATTGTGCTAACTATTTAACCCTCTTTGAAAGCTCAGCTTCTAAAAACACTATGCCTTAATTAGTGAACTAGAATTCCATCCGTCTTCTTTATGGGTGGAATGTCTCATTTGAATTCTAAAATTTTGGAGGAAGAACAGAGAGACTAGCCAAAAAGAAAGAAGAGGGAGCCTTGGGAATACTCAGAGGCTGTGGGAAACCATTGGACGCACTGAAAGCAAGGACTCTATCCCACAACTCGGCACTCAATGCATTGAACCTGATCTACTATGGCTCCAACATTAAATAACATGTAAACAATATTTTGGAAATATTTTGACAAAGTTCACAACCCAAATGAGACAGATAATTAGAGATTTCATAGTATTTTTCAGGAAGCTCTTTTATAATATATGTTTATCTTAGAATGATTTTGTCACATTTGGCTTTCAAAATTCACTCTCAAAAAGACATTTATCAAAGATGGGAACTTTCTGTTTCTCTGTTGAATTGCAAACTGCTTCTTGTTTATATGTTTCATAGCTTCGAGGGGGTCGTGTGTGTGTGTGTGTGTGTATACACAGGCATATCCCAGAGATATTGTAATGGTTCCAGACCGCTGCAATAAAGCAAATATCAGAATAAAGCGAGTCACACAAACTTTTCGGTTTTCCAGTGCATTTAAAAGTTATATTCACACTATATTGTAGTCTATTAAGTGTGCAATAGCATTACATCTAAAAAAAAAAGTGCATATGTTAATTAAAAAAATACTTTATTGCTAAAACTGCCTGAGCCTTCAGTGAGTCATCATCTTTTTGCTGGTGGAGGTTCTCATAAAAATGCAATATTTGTGAAGCATGATTAAAAAAAGCACAATAAAACAAGGTATGTCTGTGTATATATATATGCATATATATATACACAGACATTTATACAGATGGGAATTTGTGGGTGTACACACTCCCATATTATATGTAAAAATATATAGTACATACATGTATGTATGTGCGCATGTTTATATGTGCATACACACATGTTTATCTTTCATATCAAATATAGCAGTCCTCCTTTATTCACGTGGGTACCTTCCAAGACCCCCAGTGGATGCCTGAAGCCACAAATAGTACCAAACCCTATATATACTATGTTTTTTCCTATACGTACATACCTACGGTAAGTTTAACTTATAAATTTAGGCACAGTAAGAGATTAACAACAACTAACAATAAAATAGAACAATTATAACAACATACTGTAGTGAAAATTATCGTAGAGCTTAATAACCTCAACACAGGATTCTTTTCTTTCCTTGTTACAGCGAGAACTTTTATCTTTCCATTTAAAGGAAACACTTGACGGCTTCTCTTCGACATATTCAAACTGCCAGCATCACCACTCTTGTACTTTGGGGCCATTATTAAGTAAAATAAGGGTTACTTGAACACAGGCACTGCGATACCTTGACAGTGGATCTGATACCTGAGACAGCTAAACGACTATGCGTGGGTAAAATATATAGCATGGATATCTGGACAAAGGGATGATTCACGTCCCGGGTAGGACCTAACAAGACAGCACAAGATTTCATCATGCTACTCAGAGCAGTGTGCAATTTAAAACCTATGAATTATTTCTGGAATTTTCTATTTAATATTTTCGGACCATCATTGACTGTGGGTAACTGAAACCAGGGAAAGTGAAACTGCAGATAAGGGGAACTACCGTAATAGGTCCTCATTAAATGTGTTTGTCAAGCATGGAGGTAGATTTTGATAAATTGGGAGGATCTTAATGCTACACGGTACAGTCCAATTCAAGAGATTTTAATAAGAAAACTGTTGTGTTCAAAACCCTGTGATCCGAGCTCTAGAGAACACAAAACTAAATCAGATCCATACTCTTTTCTTAAAGGAGCACAGAATCAGGGCACACCATGGAAGCTTCAACAAGGGCAATATCATTTGAGACAAGTATTGAAGGAAGTTAGTATTTACCAGGTAAAAATCTCAATCCAGTTCAAGGAACACTATAACTCAAGGCCTCAAAACAGAAACGTATACGCTAGTGGCAAGAATTGGTTGCCAGAGATGATAAAGTCAGCCAGGTAAGATGGGGCTAGAATTTTGAGGCCTTGGGAAATTTGGCGGAGAAAAATCTCAAAGTTGTTTCAAAGTAACAACTCTTGAAACGTGGAAACCAAAGTTGGAAATTGCTTCTAATATTTCATGTGTTTTATATTTAAGCTGGAATGACTTTGGGGCGTGTGTTCATAGTCATGAGGGATATGAAAGTTTGGAGAGTCAAAGCAAAAGTCATTTTCTGCCTTAGGGATGTTTAGGTCTGCACTCAGCTCGGTTAATTTAAGCGCTTAACTTTTACTGGTTCACTTAGTAGAACTTGCTGTTGAAAAAAAACAAAACACTGAATCTCAATTATTATATGACCTTTTGGGGATTTAAAAGACGGTCTTGTCACTGGGTTCAAAAGCTTCCCGTGCCCTTTTAGGAAACTTTTTCTTCCTAGAAGGAAAGGCTTCCCTCTCTTTATTCACAGTTGTGTGTTCTCTAATAAGTGCGCCTTTTCCTTTAGGGCTGACCTGCTTTCACTTCAGTGCATGTTGTTTTCAAAGAGTCATTTGATGTACAAGAAACCTTTTGCTTAAAAATAAAAAAGGAATCCGGAAGAGTGAAATAGAAAGAAGGGGATAAAGGGAAAGAAAAAAAAATGTTTCGTGGTGTTTGTTTTTATATTTGGGAGTGGGAGGAGATATAAGTATGAACACAAAGTTTTGAACTAAAATGCACCAACTTCCAATTAAATTACAAACTGGAGGTATGTATTATTTCATTCATCCTTAATTCTGTGCCTCACTTTGAACAAATCAGAAGGACACAGACAAATTCCAAAGAAATTATTTTTTCTTTTGAAATGAAACAAGAGAGGAAGAGAAGTTCTCTCTTTATTGTCTATTTATAGAATTCAAATCCTTTCATAGGACTTTTGGAAATCCCTGAGTATGTCTGTGCCCCAACCAAACATATTTCCTTTATCTTGCTCTCTGAATCTCAGCAACCTTCATTTCTGGGATCTCTGCTCCAATAGAGCTGATATATTTATTCTTGTACATGTATGACTTGCTTTGGGTCTTATTGTGGCTATTGTATAAAACATTCTTAGCTTCAAAAATATTCTCTCCATTTCTTTCTATCCATCCACTTAATTCATTTACTTAAGACCTGTCTTGTCCAGGGCCTCCCTTGTTTTACTGTGCCTCTATAAACTAACTTTATTTTCCTCCCTAACAGAATTTATGAACTCCAGATTTTGTATTCTATACGCTATAGAGCATATTAAGTTTTTAAAATTTATGTTACATATTTGTTTTATTTCTTTAATTAAATAACAAATTCTTCAAGAGCAGAAACAATGTCATATTCCTCTCCAAATTGCCCTTTCCTAGGCCCTATTAGTTTGCAAACTGTCATTTAAAATCGGTGTCCTTCTGTACTATTAACAGGAGAAAAACTGGTTAATGTATTTTTAAAAAGACTTAGAATCAACCAGACATAATTCACAGACACAAACACACAAAGACTGCTGAGCCTATACCAAGTCCCTATTTCCTACAAACCTTCGAATTCTTCAGTTAGTCTATGAGTTTCATACATTGTTTCTCTGAAAAAAATCATGATTAGGCTTCACTTATATAGACATTTATATCCTCTACTAAGGATGGCAAATAAATCACTCCTTCTACCACTCTATCTATTACTGATCAATCACTGTACTCTTTGCCAATAAACTTAGAGGGGCCTCAGAATCATTCTTAACACAGTAAAGTGTGTTACAGGCAGGCAGTAACAATGAATTGAAATTGACTTGAGAAATAAAATTTATTTTTGACTTCTGCAAAACTACAGGCTTGCTGAGAGCAAACACTGTGTGTGTTCTATTCACTAAATCAGCATGGATTGTATTTCGCTGCATATAAGAGAAATCAACAATATGTACTTAAGCAAAAAGAAGCTTATTTTCCTCAGACAACAAAGAACTGGGAAGTAAGTAGTCCAGACATAGTTCAGATACCCAAGGACGTAGTGAAGGACCCACGCTCCATTCACCCATCTGCTAGGCTATCTTTGCCTTTTATCCTTATGATCACAATGTGGCTGCTACAGTTCAGGCATTGTTTGCCAGTTCTAGGCAGGAAGAATGGGAAAAGGGCAAAGGGCAAAGGCATGGGCCAGCTAAATCTAAACGCTTAAAGAAAAGACGGATAATTTCCCTAGAAGATCCATGCTATACACATTCATTTCCATCCTATTGGCCAAAACTATATCACAGAGACAGCTAGTTGCTAGAAATACTAAGAAATTAAGGTTTGTTTTGCTTTGTTTTTATCTAAACACATGGTCCTAAACAAGTTCAGTTTTCTGCTAATGAAAATAAAAAAGGAAAAATCTATACCAAGTAGGTAAACAATAATCTATTCCACAATGCCGAACTTTCAGTCATACCACAGTGCCTGTTGCAGACTACACACTCAACTCAACAAGAATATAAGGCATAAATCAATGTGCACATCACTGAACAAAGTGATTACGTCATATTTAAGAAGGGGCTTTGAAATGCTTTCATCTATGGTATCTCATAGGTCAATCAAAAGATCCCAAATGACAAGCACTGAAAAAGTTGTTGAAGATTTTATTTTTAGCGCACATAGCACAGTGCAACACATGACTAGGCATTTAACAAGTTTTCTAAATGATAATGGTGAAAATTCCAAAAAAAGTTATTAGTTTTCTTTCTGTTCAATCTTTTCTCAGAAGCTCTAAACCATAGCTACTAGGAAAAGCACACTTTCTGTCCTGTGTCATGGATTCATTCCCAGTTAAAAGGAAGTGCTTTACTCTTCAGAGAAGTATTTCAATCTATGCAATGATTTCTCGTGTCTCAGGAAGGGGCACTCACTATCTACAGGGCAAAGGATAATTTGCTGTTGCTTCGAGTAGGCAGGTATACACCTATTTGCTGATACGACACAGCACAATCCTTTAGTCTTGAACAGTTACGTTAGTTTATGCCGTGTCTTCGCATCTAGGAATTTCCCCATTGAAGCAAATTATATCCCTACTACTGAGGACATACTAATTTAATTTAGATTATTCTCTTTAAAATTATTTAAGAAAAAAATTTTTAAATAAAATTTAAAGAAGAAATTTTTTAAAAATAGAGAAAACGTTACCACAAATTCACATACACACACACAGTTCACAACAAAAGAAGTTAGAGTCAGAAGCAAAGCATGAGAAAAATCCAAGACCTGTGGGGACAGATCCAGAAGAGCAAGCCAAAATAACCTATTTTTATTTAACAGTAAAAATAGGCTATATATATATAGGAATATACTGGGGAAGATAAAACATAAGAGATAAGATGAAATCACCTCCCGTGTCTCTTCACACTGGAGATTCCTAGCAGGACCTCCAAGATGCCAGAACTGCTGCCTGTGTATCTTTAGTTTATCATTTTCTCATGTCAATCAACTAATGACTGTGGAGGTCACCAAGTTCCATGGATCTTAAAAGAACTCTCTGTCACATTTCACTGCACAATTTCAAGTGATTTACGTATATCACCAGGCACTGTTTCAGGTGACGACATATATCAACTCGTTGAAACCGTATCGCCCTGAGAGGTAGGAACTATTGTTATCATCATTTTACAATGGAAGAACTGAGGCTTACATTGCTTGCCATCTGCCAAATGACAGTCTTAAAGGCAAAC
This sequence comes from Equus przewalskii, assembly GCF_037783145.1. NCBI lineage: Eukaryota > Metazoa > Chordata > Mammalia > Perissodactyla > Equidae > Equus > Equus przewalskii. The sequence continues at coordinate 21,986,313 of NC_091847.1, read as the reverse complement.
TCAGGTGTCTGGCTCTAGAATCAGGGCTCGTAACTACTATATTGCACTGCCTCAACAAGCCTGCGACGATGTCGTGTTTTGAGGCACCAAATCTGAGAAGAGCCACATCTTCTGAATAATTATTAACACTTTATAGTAAAAAGAACTAGGCTACGCAAGAGGAAAAGAAACTCAAAGCAGCTACAACAAGTGTTAGAAGAAAACTGTTTCCAAGGGAGAGCCATAAAGGACACCTTGACTCCCAGGAAGTCAGGACACTTGGAAATTATCTTAATGATTTTGCAAGTATGTACTCTCTACATTTCCATCAAGTAGTCACCAATTCCAGTCACTGCATAAAGAAAACTGGTCTCCCTTCTAGAGGATAAGTTTATAAAGCAAAACACTACTTTGTCCTTTGAATCCTAAGAGAACATAATGGATATTAGAAAGTTTAGAATGAATAATCTAGAACAGAATTGAGAAAGTGTGAACATTGGTATTATAAAAGAACAATCTAAAAGGGTCTTTAGCAATCGCATGCCAGCTCTGAAGTTCTAAATGCAGTTATACCCCTAAGTAAAAAAGGAAGGGACGGGCCAGCCCCATGGCCGAGTGGTTAAGTTTGAGCACTCCACATTGACGGCCCAGGGTTTTGCCGGTTCAGATCCTGGGCGTGGACATGGCACTGCTCCTCAGACCATGCTAAGACGGTGTCCCACATAGCACAACCAGAAGGACCAACAACTAGATTATACAAATATGTACTGGGGGCTTTGTGGAGGAGAAGAAGAAAGGAAAAACAAATAAAAAGATTGGCAACAGATGTCAGCCCAGGTGCCAATCCTAAAAAAAAAAAAGTCAAGGGCCACATAATTTAAAAAAAATAAAACAGGAAGGGAAGTCTCTCTATCATCCCACTAAGTGTTTAACCTCTACCTTTTTTAGCATTTTCGAGTATGTTGATGCACTGAGTGAGGAGTCTACTCAAATTAATTAGATAGAGGCAAAGGAAAGGCTAATGACAGAAAAATTCAGGAACACCTTCCTGGCCATTGATGGTGACATGTTGGCAGGGATTCAGCAATGTCCTCTCCACCACCTTAGTGCTGGAGAATTGATTGGCAATTAGTAAAATTGATTGGCACAGGCCCTGGGTGGAAATGACGAACTGTTGCTGTTCTTGTGAGCTCTGCTGAGTCAGGGGCAAACACTCAACTGCACAGCCGCCCGTTGGGCACTTAAAATAGCTCCACCACTAGGTCACCCTTCCAGACCTTCCTGGACAGCATTCCCTGTCCTTTCTTCAACAAATACTCTAGAATAAATTGTGATTTGGGCACCAAATAAGGCAACCTCCTATACTGGTTAAAATTTTTTGATTACAGTCAAAAGAAATGGATTCCAGGACCATAAGAATGCAAGATAGTTCAGGAATTGCCTGGAATTACGAGTCTCCTAGGAGAAACAGTCTAGTCACAAATCCACCAGGGAGAAGAAATGGAACTCCAGTTACCAGGAGTCGTTGTTTTTCTCTTCAGTTACCTAAATGAGACAGTCAACATTCTAGTGGAGAATGTGTTGAGAGCTTCTGTTCACTTCTACCAGACCATGTCAATGTGAGAAGGAATTCCTTCGGGGTAAATCTGACTGTGTATAAGGAAGAGAAATTGTTGTAAGCTAGTTAGGGAAACCAACTTGTGCCAGTTTGCCTGGGATTTTTCCAGTTTTAGCACAGAATGTCCCATACACCCAGAAATCCTGTCTCAGTCAGACTGGAATGGTCGGTCACCTCAAGGCTAGCTTATACACAGTAATGTGTGCACACGACACACACACACACATGCCAGAATCTTCCTGAATATCCCATCCTTTTCAGTGATCATTATCCCATCACATAAAATTTCTTTACTTAGCCATATTCTCTTATTTTCCTTTCACAATAAATCCTGATGGATTTTGAAACCAAAAGCATGAATCACTAGCAGTTCTCTACCTCCACCAAAAAAAAAAAGCCTTTCTTTCCTTAAGAGTAAGGAAAGCTTATCTTCAAATACTCCCAGGTGGAGTACTTTCCACAATCAGGGGAGAGTAAAATAATTGTGCATATTAAAGCAGATTGAAAGTTGCTACCCTATCATACATAGTGGAAGATACCCAGGAAAATAAGGAATCATGCACACACACCCGCCACAACTATTTCATTAGGTGACTTCCTATTAAAGGATATGAAGTTGGCCATATTAAAAGTTACGCTGCCATTCAAAAAATGCACTATTATTCTGAATTGTGCATCCAAATGTGACAGAGAGTTCTTTGAGAGCTGTGAAACTCAATAACTTCTGCTTTCATTAGTTGATTGACATGAGAAAATGAGAAAGTAAAGATACACTGGCAGCAGTGCTGGGAACTTGGAGGGCCCGCTGGGAAGTTCCAGTGTGCAGGGACACGGGAAGTGATGGTGTCTTATTTTCCAAATTTCCTAACCTTAAAAAATAAAAGGAAAGTGAAGACACGAACAGACTTTCTAATAGATCATGTGACAACATCAAATGGAGCATAACTTCTGGTGTCAAATTGTGGACAATACTGAGGAGTCATGTAAGAAAACACCTGGAAAACAGAATCCTGGGTTCTACTATTGGGGGAGGCTGGTGTCCTCTTGCAAGTGGCCTAATTCTAAACCAGGGCTTAAAACTAAAAAGACTACAGGGACCAAGGGGGCGTAATAAATACACAAGGATCAGAGCCACCTGGAGACTGCATGCCATATCTAAAAGGAATGGTCCCTACACAGCCCCAGCTGATCATTGCTGTGGTCCAGTGTGTCAGAAAGCTATTTCTGTTTCTAAGGCTTTGTTTTATTAATTTTGATTAAATAGAATTAGAAGAGAAAGGAACCTGATGGAGCATCTACAAGTATCCATGAGGTCTCAGGGGCTCATGGAAAGTGATGGCGAAGCTAGAAAGATGTGCCTCATACTGAGCATTCTCCCCTAGATACACTCAGATCAGTCCAATGACTTACATCTGGTGGTTACACATAACTTTTATTTATTTATTTATTTTGAGGAAGATTAGCCCTGAGCTAACTACTGCCTATCCTCCTCTTTTTGCTGAGGAAGACTGGCCCTGAGCTAACATCCATGCCCATCTTCCTCTACTTTATATGTGGGATGCCTGCCACAGCATGGCTTTTTGCCAAGTGGCGCCGTGTCCGCACCTGGGATCTGAAGTGGCAAACCCCGGGCCGCTAGAAGCTGAACGTGCGAACTTAACCGTTGCGCCACCAGGCCAGCCCTACACACAAATTTTATTATTAAACAATAGCTATACAACTTCAAAAATATTTGAGTAATGATTGATTTCAACGTAATATTGATTTCAATAGCAAACTCTTGTTTGAGGGATAAAGTAAGATAATATATATTGAAAATATTTATAAACTGTCAAGTGCTTTGCAAATGTAACTTACTGTGATATCGTGAAGACCAGGAAGAATGTGGTTTGGTAGCTGGAACATTCTGATGGAAAAGTTTAAACTACAGGTTCAAGAGAAAAAGTCCTCAAAGAAAGCTGTAAAATTGGGAGCTAACGTAGTAAAAAAGTGTAGCCTAAAATGAACCACTTTGTAAGTCTCTGCAAATACAGACAATGACAAGAAAAAGAAGAGGACATAAATTTTAAAGCAGAAATAACAAAAGCACATTTTAGTGAGAAGTAGAATAATTAAAAGTCATTGTCAGTAGAAGGCAGCCATACAGAAATTAAATTATTCAAACTTAAGTATGAGACAAGGACTCTCATGGGTTCATTTAATTCTCTTTTACAACTCCTTTCATTCCAACAACAAACAAGACCTCGAACTTATTGCTAAATATCGGCTTGCAGGAGGAAAAAAACAGAGAAAGGGGAACTCTTAAACAAGGCCAGAGTTGCCAAACCACATTGAAGACGAACTATTCTATTAAAACACACATTTCAAATTCGGTTAAATTATAAAGGTTTTTTTCCATTTTTTTTTTTTCTTACACAGCTTCACGCCTTCTAAAATACAGGTGTAGCCCAAGAACAAAATAAATACCTGAATCTTATTTCTTTTGGCAAATTTCAGACATAGAGGTAAATAATTTTTGTCATAATTTACACCTAAATCATTATCATGCCTATTTTTTTCAAGCTGGATCATGCATCTGGATTTAATTAGATAAGCAAGAAAACAGCATCTGGAGAGGATCAGGCCAGCCTGTTCTTTGAAATATTAGAAACATTAAGAGTGAAAATTTCCTCTATGCCAATACTCCACTTCAGAAACAAGACCTTCTAAATGAAGTTATAAAATATTCCATTCTGGCTAATATGACATTAATATCTTCTGCAATGGGCATTATAACCCATAAAAGTCTCTATTACGAGTTTTCACAATTCTGTCTAAATGCACAGAAATTTCTTCCTTGGAAATTCAAGTCTGTAATCATGACAGAGCCAAATGTCTCTGGCCTGTGGACTGGAACAAATATGTCCCTTCCTCTGTACCTGTCTCATCCTGCCACTGGCTCCCAGCACTTCTCTCCATCTCTTGGACTTCTCTTCACCAATTATCTTCTTTTCTTTCTATCAGCAGCTGCCTCATCTCAATTTTTTTTAAACACAGTATATAATTATTTTCAAATAACTACCATTTAAAAAAACTTCTACTCCCTCTCCTTTGTCCTACCACCTGCTGTCTCTTCTCTTTCATGGACAAACTTCAAGAAAGACCAGTCAAGGGGCCAGCCCAGTAATGCAGCCGTTAAGTTAGCACTTTCTGCTTCGGCAGCCCCGGTTCCCCAGTTCAGATCCCGGGTGCAGACCTACGCACCACTTGTCAAGCCATGCTGTGGCAGGTGTCTCACATATAAAGTAGAGGAGGATGGGGACAGATGTTAACTCAGGGCCAATCTTCCTCGGCAAAAAAGAGGAGGATTGGAGGCAGATGTTAGCTCAGGGCTAATCTTCCTCAAAAAAAAAAAGAAAGAAAAATCAGTCAACACTCCATGTCTTCACTTTCTCACCTCCTGTCCTCAGCCTACCATATCTGACTTCTACTTCACCAAGCTACAAGACTCCTCCCCTAACATGGTTAATGATCTACATATTTGTCAAATTCAATAGTTTTCTGCCATTTTTTTTCAATCTTGGTGGCATTTGACAATATTTTTCATGGTAATCTAGATAGAGAAAACACTATTCTGATTTTCCTCCCATTTATCTTGCTACATTTTCCTCCTCACACTAATCCATAAATGTTGATATTCCTTAACGTTCCATCCTTAGCCTTCTGCCCTTGTCACTTTACATATCTTTCTGGGTCACACCCATATTTTCACTATTGACTCCGTAACGTTTTCTCTAATTCATATCTCAACTTTCAACTACCTATCTTCGCTTGAAGGCATCCGAAGCATACATCCAATACTTTCTTTCTCATTTAAACCTGATCTTCCTTTTCCTCCTTTATTCCATTTTTTTATTTTTGGTGTGTGTGTCGGGGGGGAGGGGGTAGGATAGTCTCACCATATACTTCCTAAAGAAAGAAATATGGCCATTGTTATAGATTCTTCATTCTCTTCACATTCGCTTGTTTATCCATTGATACCAATCTATTTTCCTTCTATCTTTTGTTTCTGTCCCTTTTCCAATTAATTATCTTTAAAATGTCAATCACGTAAATTGTAACACATCACTTTCTACACTAAAACCTTTCAATGGGTTACTTTATTTGAACGAAGAAATCCATACTCCTTGCCATTACATAAAAGGCCCTTTATAATCAGGCGCTACTTTGCCAGGTAAATACCTATCCGTTCCCCACATATACCCTAAAATCTAACCAAATGAAACTGTTTGAAGGCTCCTAATCGTAGTTTGATCTCCAATGTCTTCAGACTTAAATGCTCTTTCTCTCTTGTGGACTGTTCTTACCCTCCCTCCATCCGTAAAGCTCCTTCAAAACTCAATTCAAAGTTCACATCCTCAGAGAAGTATTTTCTGATGCTCACTTACCCTTCTTAGTGCTCTCTTGTCACCCTCTAGTGTTGGAGCTGCCCATAATCATTCTGACAGCAGTTACAAAGTCTTTTCATGAATCACTGCTCCTGAAATCCTCAACACTGGTCCAGTTATTGTCCTTATAGAGTCCTGGCTATCCCCCTCTTTCTTTGAATATATGAGCTACCTAGTCTCCTTGCAATAAATTTATCTTTGCCAAAGATGGTGGCAAAGGCTGTAGAGTATTACTGCGTGATTGCCCTAATGTTATTAGTGTGATCTTGAGCAGGTTATTCAACCTTTTTAAGACTTAAGTATAAGATAGCCTAGCTCCTGGTCAGTGCCCAATAGGTGAGATCCCAATGCGCTTCTCACAGAGCACTTAGCACACTTATCACATTGCATCTCATCTGCAAGCATCTCAAGTTGCCTGCCTTCTCTGTAGCCTGAGCTCCTAGTAGCTAACGGTGCTCATTACATAGTACCTACTCAGTAAATGTGTTGATGAGAAAAATTAATGAAAAAATGACTTTCTTATTGTTTATCTGTTTTTGGCTCTCTATATCTACTTCTGCTTTTTTATTGAAAAGTTTTCCTAAATTTCCTTTAGACAATCATCTCTCCCTGACTTTTAGTCAATGTGGTATGACACCATGCCCCAGGCCCCAAGGATGGACCCCAATTAGATTAAGCCTATCAAGTATCTCATTTCCCTGATTGCAATGATTGATTCACAGAATCACATAACCAAAATAGAGAAAATAAAATGCAAAGAGATATTTATCAAGGAATTCTGGCATACTTCACTCTATAATTCTACCATTCCTGCCTGGCTTTTTTGGTGTGAAATATGAAATTTAGAATTCAAAATTCATTGTGTTAACATCAAACAGGATATCAGAGCTGCCAGGGACACTCAGGGCCAAGGAAAGAGATTGAAAAAAAAAAAAAAAAAAAAAAACAGTTCATTTCTGAAATCTTTAGAGCTATAAGATCAAGACTCACCTTAAACCAGACCAACTTACAAACTTTTCATTTACATGAACTGATGAATTTCTTTTGTTATTTAAACCGCATTGAATTCTTTCCTCTTATTTGCAGCATAAAGAGACTTAACTGATATAACTTATTTCACTCATTTTACTAGCTCTGTATTTTCTGGCAGATCATTTTGTCCAGAAAATATCTCTTCCTTTGGCAAGTCACTAAATTCTAATCCTCAGTTTCCACATTAATTTGTTCATTGGCCTGTATTTGACTCATATAAACAACACTTTAGTAAAAATTCTATTATACGAACATTTAGGGGTGCATTGCTACTCTCACATGGACTTACTCAGAGGCATTATTTTCTTCTGTTTATAGAATCATATTTTCAAAGCTGAAAGGTTTCTTAGATATTACCTTATTCAGTGACCTCATTTAATATACAAGAAAGCTGAAGCCCAGAAATTTAAGCATTTTTTCCAAAGCCATACAAAATACATCAGTTAAAAAAAAAATCTGTGCCCATATTTATGCTAACTAATCAACGATCTGGCTTGAGTAAACTGATCATTTCTTACAAACAATTAATTGATTTTCTCTAAATAGTTACAAAGATTCTGATGTCACATTTTCCATCTTACACACTCATTTAAAGAAAGTAAAGCATTATTTTACATTTGTGACAACATGGTATGAACAAACACCATAGAATTTGGAAGGGTTGAGAACTCCTTCTAACTATTCATTCATTCATTCATTCATTCATTCATTCGTCTTACACATATTTCTTGAAAATTACCTGTGTCCCAGGCTTTCCAGTTATTAAAGAATTTCCTTGGATCAGATTAAAATTGAACTCAATCTTTAAAAACAGGTTGCATTTAATCCTATTTGCTTAAATAAAAATAAGAAAGATTCCTTAGGAAGCAAAACCTCTCTTAACAAAGACTCAAGAAAGAAAAAAATGAGTCATACTCAGAGAAAAGAAAGCAATGCTATTTATCTGGAACTTATAGTAGGAAAGGAAACTGAGGCAGGTGATGAAAACGAAGAAACAGGTGAGTGAGTGGTTCAAGTTTTCAGTAGATGTGTCCAACACGTACAGAACAGGAGCATCATAGCTGGATGTCTTAGGCATTACCTTGACCATGAACAACGAGCATTCACTGAGTGTGTGCCATGTACCACTCAGCCAGGTCTTTTTCATGTAACATCTCATAAATACTCACAGCCGTACAATGAAATAAGCATAAATTCAATATATAAATGAAACTCAGATGGGAAAAGAGAAGTGTCCAAGCATGTTTGAACTGTGATATATTCTAAAAGTTCAAATTCTTTTACTAAACCTAGATATGACAAAGGAAAACTAGGTACTGACTAACTCTCTTTAATGGAGGGTTAGAGTTAGAGAATGAGTCTCCCACCATTAGAGAGGAAGACCAGACTTTCCTGTGACTTGAAGCTTGACTGAATTGACAATATTGATGGGTTGTTGACCTTACACACAGTAGACTGAATGCACCAGATGTTTTGTCGCTGAGATAGGTTTTGTCCCACTCCACAGTGGTGTCTATATTTCTTCTGACTGTCATTCACTCAGAGGGCTGGCTAATATTTTTTCAGGGAATATTGAACATCGTATGAAGGGTACCATCAATTAGAGCCTTAATCATCATTATGAAAGACTCTGCTTATAATTTCAGAGACAGTTTCCTATTTATTCCCTTTCCATGAAGACAGTGTTAGAGTGATGCCTTGATGCCTGACCTGCAGAGAACATTAGCAAAGAAGCATCCCATTACAGCAGGCTTGAGAAAAGCAAAGCACACTGTGTCTGAAGTTCAATGAAAATTAAAAGATGAGTTTTCCTATTATTTAAAGCTGTAAAATGGTAGGGAACCTATAAATAGAAAAATATATACAAAGATAGTAGTCACCAGTGCTATAACATACCAAATTCACATCGCTGCCATTTTCAAAACCAGTTGAAAGACATGGACTGTGAGAGAGCAGAAGTGTATACATGAAACCTTGGAGAATGTGACCAACAGATTGCACTCACACGCGCAGAAATTCACACTGGCCTCCTTTACAACAACCCACAGATGTGGCTGTCCACATGCTGCTGAGGTAATTGTGGCTTCTCTGCTCTCTCCACAATCCTCTCCTCACTTTACAACTTATTCTTATTTATAATTTCAACAAAATAATATTAACCTCAGCATTCTGAAAAACAGACCTCTTTTAAATCAAAGAAAGACTCTAAAGTCTGCATGAAAATTTTTGAAAATCCTTTGGTTCAAACTTCGGACCTCAACTACATGGCAAAGATCCTCTCTCCCAACAAAACAAGTGCATCCCAAGACTTAAAGAGAAATAATGGCGATCTTTTGTATTTGCCCACTGTGTAACAGAGGCTGCTCAAGCAGAAGGCTCTATAATTGCTTTGACAATTAAAAACATACAAATACCAAACTGCTGAAAGAAGATTATCTAAGGCCAGTAATTTGCTGTTCTACTTAGCAGACAGGCTGCTCAAGGGCATATCACAACATACAATTTGTTGTATAATGGTAGTGACATTTTCAGCCATCATTATTGCTCTAGATAAAAGGCAACCAAAAGTATTATGTCAAACACTAAGGTGGTGATGGTCTGAATTTTAAAAGCGTATTTAAACAAGAACTGGTAAAATTATCATGAAGAAACCCAGTCTTGCCCCTTATTTTAATAGCAGCGCATTTGAATTAACAAGCCAAGCTTAACATTTCACAGGTACTAACCCGTGAGTTTATTTCCCATTGACGATTAATATAAAGTGTTTTCATTTCACGTTTATCGAACATCCATATTATTATACTATATGCTAAGCTTTTAGAGGATATGAACAATAACTTTTAACACAAAATCGTCAGTAATTTTCTAAGTTCATGCTGGTAAAGATTTTACCTTGATAATTTTTCCTATCATCTTTGTTGACATCAGGATCTTGGAAATTACTGCCTAATAGAGGTGTGCATTAGCGCAATAAATACCTTGGATATAATTGTACTTATCGTGATATCATCCATAGGATATAAGAATTATAGTCAATGTCTCTTCATCAAATGATAGAACAGTAACAGCTAGTGTGTATTAAGACTTTGCCGTAAGTCAGATGCTATCCGAGGATTTTATGTTAATTCCTTCACTTAAACCTTAACGCAACCATGTGAGGTGGTACTTTTATTATCCTCATTTTACAAGTGAGCTAACTTAGACACAGAGATGTTGCATATCTTGTCAATAGTCACACAGGTCCTAAACGGAGAAACCTAAACCAAAGTTAACTCAATCACACTGTCAGAGGCAACACACATATCCATTCATCCAACAAATACTAATGCAACAACTGCTGTGTTTTACACAGAACCTTTGGTGTCACTGCACTGACACTGGGGAAACACTATTTTAAAGAAGATAAACAGTTTCTGCTCTCACAGAGCTTTAGATAAATAGTAGAAACAGATTGGATTGGTGGTTACCAGAGGGAAGGTGGGGAAGAAGGAGGGTGGAAAGGTTGATTAGGCACATGTGTGTGGGAATGGATTGCAATTAGCCTTTGGGTGGTGAACACAAGGTAATCTACACAGAAATTGAACATAATGATGTACACCTGAAATTTATTTAATGTTACAAACCCATGTTATGGCAATAATAAAAAGGAAAAAAAAATCAGGAGACAGATCAATACAAACCATGCTTTCATCTGGGAGAGTTAGTTAATATTGCTACGTCTGGCTTTCACATTTAAAGATCCTGTGGCAAAAATCAGATCTTATAAGCTTCCTTTTTAATAGGCTTTGGTATGTTTAGAGAGACTCTGTAATGCTATAACTTCTTTGTTGTACATTAGCTTTGACTTGTGACCTTAGAAATTTCAAAGAAAGTGACTCAAGGAAAAAAATATCTGGAAACTTAGAGTCTGCGAATCCTTATGATCACTTCTGTTTTGCCTTCCCAAAAGCATTGATTCCTATTGGGATAATTTATTTCTATGTCAATTTTTACAGCCATAATCTGGTTCTGTCACATGATTCATGAACAAAAGGGGCTATATAGAACTAACGTTGACTGGTTTATTGGATGTATGTGAAGAAGAGTTTTGTTTGCTTGTTTTACTCTAAGTATGATCAGTTTAAGTCAAAGTTCAGGAATAAAAATGGTCTTCAACGTCTACAGTAAAACTTTTAAGTCAGAGTTGTGAGTAGTTATGTCCTCTTTCCACCCAGCATGCCGGATCTCCCTGATTCTGGTTCTCGATCAGTGTACGCCCTCCATAAGTATAAGTGAATGTGCCACAAATGTTCTCTCATCTTTCTCCATCCCGTCAAATATCTGTGTATTCCATTCACTTGGAAGCATGTACGGTAACTATCAGTTACTTCACCAGGACAACACATTTATAATTTATCAGGGACTTCCGAGGCTGTAATGCCAAAAACAAGAAATATTATGAATTCTGGCTAGGGAGACAACGTGAAAGATAATTTGAAGTATAGAGACCTGTTAGTAATCCAAGAATCATCTTTTATGAATGTAGGCAATAGCATGCTAGAGGCAGCTCATACCAGCTCATGAGAGCCACCCCTAAAATTTCAGGAATGTTGTGAGGCTGTTCTCAAACACAGCCATTATTAAAAGTAAAAAAAAAAAAAAGTTACATAAACTCACAGTTGTATAATTTTTTGAATAACAAAGTTAATAAAACTCAGACTTCCTAAATATTTTACTATTATCTATATTCTTAAGCTTATTTATATCCATTGTGTCTGTATGGTGTACATACTATATATTCATGTGCTACCATGATCTCTTCCCAACATTAGTAACTTAAAATTGTTCATGGTCTAGGGGCTGGCCCAGTGGCATGGTGGTTAAGTTCGTGCACTGTGCTTCAACAGCCTGGGGTTTGTGTGTTTGGATCCCAGGTGCAGACCTATACACCACTTATCAAGCCAGGCTGTAGTAGGTGTCCCACATATAAAGTAGAGGAAGATGGGCACAGATGATAGCTCAGAGCTAATCTTCCTCAGCAAAAAGAGGAGGATTGGCAGCAAGTGTTAGCTCAGGGCTAATCTTCCAAAAGAAATAAAAAATAAAATAAACAAAATAAAATTAATCACGGTCTAAGGGGGTATTTACACCACAAAAATGACAAATTCTAAAAATCAGAGCTTTTTGTTTGTTTCCTCAGAGAGTCTGTTGTTAAACTTTTACCATCACACCCCTGAATACAGGTTTCCTTTGCCTAGATAAATACTTATTTGGGGTGTCTGAAATAAAATGCCAGAGTAATAAAAGTCCTTGAAATCGATGTTTTAGTAATGCTGGTGTTTAATCAGAAGAACCAGGACAATCACTCTATCAGTTAGACAAATACAAGTGAGAAACGCTTTGGATAGCATTTCTTCTGTTCTTAAAACAGCACCTGAGTCAGCCCTCACTTTAAGAAACCAATCAATCCAAAGACTCTCCCTCTTCCTAATAGTTAACCCTAGGAACTTCTCAGCCCAACTCTCAGCTATATAATTGTACATTCACTTCACCTAACAAGACTCCGTTTCAGAACTATCTGTGTGGTCTTCACTCTTGCTGCAGTGTGTCAATAAAACTCAGTGTGCTTATATAATGGTACACGGGATTTTTTGTTTATTTCTTTTGTATTGTTTTTAGGAGATGGCTTTGCAATCTCCAATCTGTGGATGGGCTGTGCTATGGATATGTGTTAGCCATTAGTCCATGGGAACTAAGGTTATAGTCAAGATGCAACCTGAAAATTCAATCCCATGCAGGAAGTTTAGCACCATATTGAATGTTACCTTCAAAATCTCTCCCCATCAACCTTGCACATTCCCATAGCTGAATGCTTCTTTCTTCCTTCCCTTTTGGCAAGTCAGAATGCTTTCATTTTAAACACTATTAAGACTTTCATCAAGAAGATACTCTTCTTGTTCCATAGAAGTTTAAATGTCTGTGCTTCCATGAGCAGCTTCTGGTTCCACCATGTACTAGCCATGGAGCAGGACTCAGCATGCTGTCCATTCCCCAAAATCAAAGAGCTTTTGCAAAGCATTAATGGATGTTATAGATTCAAATGAAAAATTTAGGGGTTGGGGAAAGGAGAGTGTTACAATGCATACCACATAGCAAAGTAATCATTATATATTTCTGTCTCCCACAAAGCCCTAATTTAACTACAAACCACAATCTTCATTGCTTTTCTAATTGACTCTTCCTCTATCCAATCATCAGGGCTTTTTGTCTCACTCTCCTTCTTTTTCCATCCTTTATTATGCAGAAATTTCATCTAAATCATCATTTCCTTAAAAAAAAAATTGGTTATGCCTGCTGCTAAGAAACTATTTTCTCCATTGTTTACACATTTTGACCTAGATCAGAGTTCTCCAAAATATGTCCTGTGAGATATAACTAGGGAGCAAACTTATTCTATGGTTAATTCAGTTTGGGAAATAATGGATACAAAAATTTTGTAACGATGATTATCTTTTTTTACTGTACCCTTCTTAGCGTCTGTATTACGCTAATATATACGGTGAATCTCTAACATAGGAAAATCCCAAACAAATTTGACTTTGGAAGCCTGCATTTTGTTTTTAAAGAGCATATTTTGTGACACTTCTCTTGCACTAAACACACTTTAAGAAGTGCAGTACCGAGATTCTAGGCTGACTAGATAGCGAGGGAGCTGTGCAGACTCAGGTGCTGTCTTTCGTACTGGAAATAATGGCTTCACTAACATTCCCGTTAACTGAATTATACCTTTGACCCCTTTCAAGGGAGTGAAATTCATGTGGAACAATCTCACTTCCAGACAGGAGAAAGAGAGATGTGGCCCAAGAAAGGGGAGGGGAGATGTGAGCGAGGAGGCAACCAGGGAGACCAGTATGTTGATGAGAGAGTCAAGGAACATGTGGATAAGAGAGACAGCGAAAGACAGAGATTTTCACAGATTGTCTTTAGTATAAAAATCTGAGACTTTCAGCATGACTCATGTAAAATTAACATAGGAAAATGCAACTTTAGACCAGACCATTTAAGAAAACCTATAGTACAGAACTGCATTTTCCTTCATGGTTTCAGGGATACTGTTTGAATTTCATTTTGACTGTGATTGTTACAAAGAACAAGGTAGGTCCCTTGCTTCTGTTTAAACCACACAAAACATTTTTTGAATGTGCACCATAGCAAGCATTGATGAGTATGCTTTACTTAGTGTATCACATTCAATGTTGAAATAAAAAGTTTTACGAGGTTGATATCATTATTCCAATTTCAAGTGAAGTAACTGAGAATCAATTTCCTGAGTCACATAGCTTTAAAGTGGCAGGACCAAGATTCTGCCTGGCTGTACCAGGCAGGATTCAAACGCTCTAGTGCTGAAGAACTTGATAAAGAGTGTATAAGACCGGTACCATTGTTTTAGTCTCTAGGAAATTTTCTAAGTCTTATTTTTGAGTATGTGGTTTCTGTTGATTTTTCCTTGTTTACATTTCTCATGTTAACAGAATATCATCAAAAACGCTAAAATGCCTTTAGTAAAACATTCATATTTTTGAGTTCACAGAGAATACAAAGATATTGTCTACAGCTGGACAAAAAGGATACACACATAAGCAAAATTTTTGTGTCAAGAAATTATAGTAATGTGTCAAATGAACAGTGAAGAACATAAATACCACAGGAAACAGAGGCCAAAATGAAGCTCAGTAGTGGAAGAGACTGGACATGCATTGAGTCTGAACAATGAGGAAAAGAGACAAATGGACAAAAGAGAGGAGAATGTGTACAAAAATTGGGAGGAGAGTAATTTTAATTTGGCACAAACCCATGCTTAACTAAAAAAATTCCTTCATAGCCATAAAGTCAATAAACCATCATCTTAGAGGAATCCAAAGAAAGGAAAGAATGATAGATCTGCTTGCATGAGGCTATCTGGGTCCCAGCTAAAATGGTAGATTCTGGGGCCAGCCCGGTGGCGCAGTGGTTAAGTTCGCACATTCAGCTTCAGTGGCCCAGGGTTCTCTGGTTTGAATCCCTGGTGCGGACATGGCACCACTTGGCACTCCATGCTGTGGTAGGCATCCCACATATAAAGTAGAGGAAGATGGGCATGGATGTTAGCTCAGGGCCAGTCTTCTCAGCGGAAAGGAGGAGGATTGCAGTAGTTAGCTCAGGGCTAATCTTCCTCAAAAAATAAAAATAAATAAATAAATAAAAAATAAAATTGCAGATTCCCATTATGGTCTTCTCCTCCTCTCACCCCCTCTATTGCATATTTTCTATTTTAACCTCCTTATTCATTTCTATCCTTCATCCTGCTCTGTAGAACAGAAGGCTGGCCTCAATGGACAATATAAACTAGGCTCTCATGCCTTCTGGATTCTGGTTAAATTCAGCCAATGGAACGCCCTGGAAGAGACTGGAGGGTGTGATGAGAGAAAGGTCAAGGTATTTACCCACAGCTCCTTCCTTGAAGGCTGTGGTTTGGCAGTGACCGTGTTCCTCCACCTAAAGCTGCAGCTACCCTAGTTGGCCCAGCTCCTACGAGTATGCCTCTCACTGGCTTCTGGTAGAAGAATGAAATCCATCAACAAACCTTGTGAACTTCTGTTAGATCAATCTCTCTTTTTCTCCCTTTTTGCAATTGCCTCTACCTTGTATACCTTTGAGTATAACTAGATCTAGATTGAGTAAAAAGCAAGGGTGAGGGAACAACCAGAGGAAGAAAAATGGCATAGAAAAGATGGATAACGGAAATAAATGAAGGCAGAAATGAAAGCCAAAAGTGCAGTGCACTGACTGACAAATGAGACAGAGAAAACAGAAAAAGAAAAATTTCCCCTTCTGTAGCATCTTTCCAATCCTGCTCTCTTGGCTTAGTGAAAGGAATAATCAAGGCAAGAATGAATTTCAAAACCCTGAGCAAGGTGCCCCCATCACATGCCGGTCTGAATGTCCATTTGTCTCTAATAGAAGATCCATCATTCATCTTGAAATTGGGGTTAACAGACTGCTAAGAGCCATGAGAGTTATTCAGGCCAACTGAAGCTCAGGATGCCCAGGAGGGAAAGGAAAAGGAAAGACTGATACATATGACAGACAGGTTAAAGAGAAGCGGTATAATTTTATGTCAAAGCCAGCCAACGTCTCAAGGTTCCTTCACCCTCAACTGGCCTGACAATTACTCCTGTCCCTCTAAGCAAGAACATGTTTGACCTACAAACAGAATTCAGCTCCTCCACTCTCAATTTAGCTTCTTTCACTTTTGTCTACACAACCTCAACTTACAATATTTCATAGATGTTTTTTAACCTTACTACCATTTAAAATTGTCAAGGAGATTTAGTTAAAATAACCAAACCTGAAACACTTAACATTTATCTCTTTTTAAAATCTGATGTCAAGTTCAGACCTGCAGTAGCCCAGTGGAAAGAAGAGTTTTATTTACTTGTTTTTTCTGATCATTAACAAACTCTATTAACAAACTCATCCATGTTTACGAATGGATGTCTTCCCTCCTTAAAACCTCAAACAATCCCAAGTCATGAAAAACAAAAGAGAATTAGGCTAAAGAGGAGAGTTTAATGCTGGAGAGAAGTCTGGCAGAAATGTGACAAAATTGATCCATTTCCTACAAACAAAGAGAATGAAGGATGTCATTTAAATAACTCAAAGAGAATGAAGCCAAAGGGCACTAGAAAAAATCTGATATGCAAGGAAAAAATCATCCATTCAAAATAGTGGTAAAATATTACAAACCTGTTTTAAAAATCATCAGGGCTATTTGTTCCAAGTATTCATTTGTGTCCAATTTTCCATAAATCTGCATAATGTGTTGATAAGCCCCTAAGTCCAAGTATGAAATATCAAATCAAGTGCATTAATTAGTGTGGCTGACGAGAGCTGAATCCAAAACCAATATGGTTAGCTCTCAATTACCTGCTTTATTGGAGAGAAACAGCCCTGAGGGGGATAATCCCCTATGCATTTCTTCTTGGCTCTGGCATGTATTATAGGTTGGATTTTTGTTGAATGATTTCGTGTTTGTTTTTAACAATGTTTTCTCCCCAGTAATTTTTACTTAAGTATAACAAAGTAATTCATCTTCCCAAAGCACAAGTTGGCTGACTGATAGCAAGTGCACGGAAGCAGGGCCACGCTTAGAATTGCATAGGGAGAGCATCTGATCAGAACCCCCCTTCTGGTGCTGCATTCTTCAGCTCATGAAGCTGAATCCCCAGATTCTCTAAGGGACACACTACCACTTCCAGGGCTTTCAAAGTCTCTCTAGGGTGGATGAGATCTAACTGCCTTCCAATCCAATGGTTCCTAACCATTATGAACTATCAAGGCAAACATTTTATGACTCCAGTCATGAAACTTCTTCTTTAATAAATATGAGTGTAGTTTAATTCTTCTTTCAAATTCCTCTTTTTTGATCTTCCTAATCTCTGGAGAATCCTTATAGAATACAGTATACATTAAAATTCCTCCTGGGAAAGACTAGCTTATTTCAGATGTCTTTACAATAGGTGAATTCTCTACCTTGATACTCATGAAAAGCCATCTATCTCCTATCTTGTTCTGTAAGGAATCAATAACTTGATCTATGGTAATAAATGGCCCTTTCCATGTAGACTACTAACATTTTAATATTGTAATTGGAACTTCCACAGACCAAGCCTTAACCAAAAGGATAACAGGTTATATGACCTTATAGAGCAGATGATGGAAGGCAGCGTAGGAGGATAAAATACATTTCTTAAATTAATATTAATTTTCATGTTTTTACTTTGTATATAGAGCTCTGTGGTACTCTGAAAACTCTGCATGTAGCTCCCCATTTCATCCAGGTGCTGGTCCAGGTAAGGGAAGAAAGGGGAAAATGGCTTGGACTGGAGGTGTAGATCTGTTTTTCAAGCATGGACCACAAGGGAGGGCTGCTCTTAAGCAAAGGGTGGAAGAAGCCAAGTGATAAATATGACAAATCCTTCTAGGGAACTGTTCATATTTAAAGATTTTTGAGGTGAGGTAATTGGTAATGGATAAATCACTGAAAATGTTACTTATATATTAAAACACACGAATGTTAAAGATAAAACTCTAGAGTTAAAACATAAATGTAATAATGACTTTGCCCTGCTTTGAAAACATTAATGGCTTCCTGATACTCTAACAATCATGGGCAATGTGCCTAACACAGCCTAGAATGCCCAGATGCCTTGCATACCTCTTTATCAGCTCCCAACTCTTTCTCAAGCTGGTTCTTAGTCTTTAATTTCTTAGGGCCTTTACACTATTTCTTTCACCTGGAATGTTCAGCCTCATGATAAACTCATTCACATCACTCAGATCTCTGGTCAAATACCACCTACCCAGATGTTTGAGACAGTATGTCATACAAGGCTAAGTTAGATTTTTCTGTTAACCTCTGTCAGAGCATTCTGTGCTCTTACTTCATAATTATCCCAGTTAGTAATAGTAAGGATAATAAGAAATTTATGTACATATATGTATATGTATGTTTTTGACAATGTCTTTAATGTCTATATCCTCCACTAGACAGAAAGCTTCCTGAAGGCAGTTGCCATGTTTGTTTAGATTATTGTTTTGTCTTGTGGACCTCAACTTAGTAAACATACAAGCAAATAGTTGTTGAATGAATAACTGCACGGATACCATAGTACACAACCATTCCTATTTCCCAGAAAACAAATCAAAGTACATGCCCTATTGATGATGGCGCAGAAGCATCTTCCTCCCGTATAAGTAATGTATATAGGTTATACATCTCATGTCAATGCAGCACCGACAGACTGAGACCTGCAAGTCCACTGTATTAGCGTGCTAAGGCTGCTGTAACAAAGTACCACAAACTGAGTGGTTTAAACAACGTAAATTTATTGTCTCCCAGTTCAGGAGGCTAGAAGTGCAAGGCCAAGGTGTCAAGAGGGCTACGCTCCATCTGAAGGCTCTACGGAAGGATCTAGTCCACGTCTCTCTTCTGGCTTCAGGTAGTTCCTTGACTTGTGTCAGCCTAAGTCCAATGTTCATGAGGTCTCCTTGTGTGCACGTCTTTCTCTTTATGGTATTCTTTTCATAAGAACCTCAGTCACATTAGGTTAGAGGCCCACCCTATTCCAGTGTAACTTCATCTTAACTAATACATCCACGACAACCTTATTTCCAAATAAGGTCACATTCTGAGATACCAGGGGGAAGGAATCCAACATCAGAATTTTAGTGGAACACAGTTCAACCCGTAACATTTAATGAGAGCAATTACAGCCAGAACTTACCATAAAGCTGAATGTAAGGGCATTAGTCTACTCATTTGTGCTTTTCTTTTTTTAATTCTTCAATATCTCTAGGGAAACAAATGTTATTTTAGGATGAGTAGTAAAAAATATATCATCCCTAAATGCATTAGTGAGGGCTATAACCCTAGACTCATTTATATCCTTCTTCTCTCAGTTCTTGAAAGGACAAGTTCTGCAAATGGCCATACCTTACTAAGTGCACATTCACAAGAGGGTTAATGGCGTGAAGGTCCCAAACAAGTCCAAAGTCTGTTTCTAAACTACTTGGTTTCCTCACAGTCTAATAAGGAGAGAAAGCAAAGCAAAGGTGCTGGGTGTCAGTACTTAGTCATGAATATACAATATGGAAGACTAGATCCTTATATTCAGCAACTATGCTAAATTCACTTTTTAATTTATTTATATTTTCCATGAAATATTTTAGATTTTCTCTGTGAGTAATAAAGCTTCTGTGAATAAGAAAGCTTCACTTCTACCTTCTAATTCTTACAACTAGATTTATTTTTCTCATTTTATTACACTAGCTGAACCTCTAGTAGAAGATTGAATGAAACTGATTGTGGGCATTCTTGCCTCATTTCCAAACTCAGATAAAAGATTTCAATATTTCATCCATAATAAAGATGTTTTCATAGTTGTTTTATGCTTAAACTTTAGCCAATTAAGGAAGCTCCTTTTTCTTTCTAGTTTGCAATTTGTTTTCTCCATGAATGGATTATGAATTTTATCAAAAGATTATTTTGTTATCTATTGAGATTTTGATATACTTTCTCACCTTTGTTGTATTAATGTAGTTAATTAAATTGACTAATTTTTGAATGTTAAATTAGTCTCACAATTCTAGAATAAAAACAATTTAGAATGTATTATCTATCATAGATTCCATTAGCTAATATTTTGTATAGGACTTTTGCATCTGATCACAGGCGAGATTGGCATAATATTTTCCGTTCTTGTAATGTCTTTGCCAAATTTTTATATCAGGATTATGCTGTTATTATAAAAGAAAAGTTGGAAATTTTCTCTTATTTGTTCTCTGAAGACTTTGTGTAAATTTTGGTTTTCTTTTTATCTTAAGCATTTGGAAAATAATTACTGTTAGAGCTTCTTTGTAGAAAGCTTTTAAATTATGGTCAGTGACCCAGTACTCAGTCAAATTTGGTTAAGGCCATGTGAATTTGGGAAAAAATGCATATTCTATAGCTCTTGGGTGCAACATTCTATAGATGATAGTTTAGTCAGTTTTGTTCACTGTTTTATTTATATTTCTCTATATTAATTATTTTCTCTTTTTTCTACTTGTTCTCTCAGGTACTGAGACAGATGTGCCAAAACCTTCTACTATGATTGTGGATTTGACTATTGCACTTTATAGTTCTGTCAAGTTTTGCTCTAAATATATTGAAGCTGTTTTAACTGCCTAAAAAGGTAGAATATTTATATCTTCTTGATGAATTGAACCTTTCATAATTACAAAGTATCCTTCTTATCTCTACTAATGTTGATTTGCCCTAAAATTTACTTTGTGTATTAGAATAGCGACAACACCATTCTCTTATTTAGCATTTGCATCTTTTCTATGTTTTATTTTGCACCTTTTTATTTCTTTTGATTTTTGATGTATATCTTTAATCAGTATATTGTCATTACATTTTTTATTATCCAAACTAATAACCATTGTCTTGTAACTGAGGTATTTCATATATTTACAGTCAATTTCTTGCCTTATTTTTTTATTAGTTAATATTTTTATTCAATTTTTCTTATTTATTAGATTGTTACACTTTTTAACAATTCCTTTAGTTGTTTACATAAATAATAGAACACATGTGCTTTACTTATTAAATGTAAAAAGAATCATTGTTTATTCTCTTTAGTCAATACAAGACCTTAGAATGTTTTATGTGTTTAATTCCATAGGTTTTAAACTTTGTAAAACATTGTCATTATTCTTTTGTACAACCAAATGTTTTTGTATTTCCTATAATTAGCCTTTTATCTACTATTTATTCATTCCTCCATCTTCCAGCTTCTATCTGGAGTTGCTTTTTTATTTTGCAACTTTAAGAATTGCTTTTGGGGGGGCTGGCCCAGTGGCCGCAGTGGTTAAGTGCACACATTCCGCTTCAGCGGCCCAGGGTTCCCTGGTTTGGATCCTGGGTGTGGACATGGCACCGCTTGGCAAGCCATGCTGTGGTAGGTGCCCCACATATAAAGTAGAGGAAGATGGGCAACAATGTTAGCTCAGGGCCAGTTTTCCTCAGAAAAAAGAGGAGGATTGGCAGATGTCAGCTCAGGGCTAATCCTCCTGGGAAAAAATAACAAAAAACAATTCCTATTGGTATGTGATAAACCAATAATAAATTTTCTGTTTTAGTCTGTTTACTTGTTTGTCTGAAAATGTCTTTATTTTTCCTTTTTTGCCATTGTTTTCTGGGAAACAAAGTTCTATTTGCAACTACGTTCTTTCAGCTTTTTGAAGCCATCATTCTACAGTCTTCCATCTTTGATTGAGCCTATGAAAAGTCAGCTGTAAAGCTTATCATTGTCAGTTTTAAAATAATGTCTTTTCTTTCTGGCTTCTTTTAAAATGTTCTCTTTTCTTTTGGTTTTCAAATTTTCCATTGATGTGACAAGACGTGATTTCCTTTATTTGTATTTTCTTTGGATTTATAGTGGCTTTTTATATCTATGACTTAACATCTTTCATCCTTTTATTTTTCATTCAACATTTTTTCAAATATTGCATTTATTCCATTCTCTCTCTTCTACCTTTCTGAGACTATAATATTTGTATCATTGACTGTTTTTACCTTCGTATATCCCATATGCCTCATTCTCTTTTCTGTATTTTCCCTTCTCATTGCTTTTTTTATTTCAGTCTTGGTATTTTCTTCAGAGCTGTTTTCCAATTCACTAATTCTCTTTTCTTCTTTATTCAGTAAGAAGTTGAACTAAGGTATTAGTTTTCTAATTTCACTTGTCATATTTTCTTTTTCTATTCTTTTTTTGTTTGTTTATAACAATTTTCTATTCTCTGCTTAAATCTGCTTGGCATTTCTTGAACATAGTATTCATACTCATTTGAAGTATGTGACTGATATCTCTAATATCTGAATCCCCTTTGTTTTATTCTTTTACTTGTCAATTTTTTTGCCTTTTTTATATACCTGGATATTTTAGATTGAATGTACCATATATGAGAAAATATATAATAATTTGAGGCACTGAGCAATGTTATCTCCCTCCAGGAAATATTTTCTTTGGTTTCAATGAGGCACTTTGGAGGGTAGATCACTTAATCCAATCAAGAAATGAGCTGATTCAAATTTAGACATTGGTCTTTGTGAGGTCTGGTATGTTCCTGGTTTGCTCATATGTTTATTCATATTCCTAACTATAGTGCCTCAGGAGTCCTAACTAAAGGCCTGGGAGTTTTCCAGGACTCTTCTTCCATAGTGGGCCCTTAACACAAATTTTCTCTCTACCTTTGGAGTATGGGACATTTGGTAACTCTGCTCAATAGCTCAGCTTACCAGACACCTCTTGTCATTCAACTTTTCAAGCTCTCACCTGCTGCTTTTAAATCAATGAATTCCCAGAAGGAAAAAGAAGCACCAAATGTTAGATCATCTCTTCAGGCTTTTTATTCCTCAGAGACCTCAACTCCTCAAGTGCACATTTTCTTGATTGCTCTCTGATGCCTTCAAACACATATTTTTCTATGTTCTCTGGTCTTTCTAGGAGTTCTCAGCAAACTGGTATAATATAACATTGGCAGAATCAGAGATCTCACCACTTTGCTTTTTAATACTCTCTGAGGAGAAGTAGCTTTATTATGTTTTATTTTCATTTAATATCTAAGGTTTTTTTTCAAATTCCTCAGTATACATTTTGGCCCCTACCAGCTGATTAATACAGCAGTCCTTCAATATTTAATAAGGCTGGATTCAGTATTTTAGATGGCTTTTAAATATATTTTCTAGATTGACATACAAATGAGAAATATCCATAATGACATATCAAGATTATAGCACTTATTATATAACAGATCTTATTCCCTTTATTGTTGCATAATAACCTCTCTCTCAAAAACCTAGTAACATAATCCAACAATAATCATTTATTTTGTTCTGCAATCTGAAATATTAAGGGCAGAGCTCAGGGATCACAGCTTGCTCCTGCTTCCCATAGCATCATCTTGGGCAGCTCAAAGACTGTGGGAGGTTCTCCCACAGCATATCAGCCATTGATACTGGTGAATACAGCTGAAGTTGTTGGCTGAAACACACATGTGTCTTCTCCATATGGCTGACTGGCTTCCTTACAGTATGGTGGCTGGATTTCTAGGTAAGAAACTCAAGAGAACCAGATGGAAACTATATTGTCATTTATAAGGTAGTCTTAGATGTCACATAGCATCATCACTGCCATTGTTACAAGTCTACTGTAATTAAAGGGGAAAAAATGATAGATCTCAACCTCCCTATGGGAAGAGTATCAATATCACATTGTAAGAGGTGTGTGGGGGGATAAGAAATAATGTTGTTCCTATTTTTTAAAAATACACTCTGCCACAGATCTTCTCTGGAAAATCTATGGACAGGGCAACTTTCTGAAAATATATCATATTTGAAGACTAATAATGATGTTAACTTTTTAAAGGCTCTGATAAAAATCTTTAGTTAATGCTTAAATTATTCTTGTAGAGGAACTCAGTCTCCACTTTTCCTATTTTATAGGGATGAGATTTCTTTTCTTAACCTGGTTACAGCTCATATATAAATATGTGTCCTTATCCATAAGAAGCTGTTACTTATCTTAATATTCTAATTTTAGTCATACATTAGTTATATCCTTCTCTCTAATAATTTTTTAAGTGATATAAATTATTTTGATGAGTCGTGTCATCAGCACTGAGTGTCAAGAGCATTGCTGAACTTATTCAGTTATTTTGTGCAACTTGGATTTTTCTGAGTGTAGTTACCACATGGACCCTGTGTTTACTATCAGAGTGTGAGATGTGCACTTACAAAGCTCCCTGGAGTATCTTCAAGTTAAAAAATATCATCTGGCTAATAGTTTCTTTTTATAGTCTTTTGAAAATGCTCACTAAATACCTTCAAAAACATTCAAGAAGAGAGAAAATGTGTCTAATATCTAAATATGACTGTTAGTTAACTCCACAGAAGACTCATTTAAAAAATAATTAACACTAGCTTCTATGACAGAATACAATGGACCAACACACTCTTCAGATCATGGCATACCTTAGTGTTCTCTCACAATACATAGAATGCCTCACAAAAGGAGGATATCCTGTTTACTTGCATCACCATATGTTTACTAATTCCGAGACCCAGAGTTATCCCAACAAGAGAAATTGCAGTCATCTCTACAACTCTTAGGTGATGCAACGTGAAACTGGCGGTGTGTGGTCTCCTGACCTCTGTTCCACCTCTAGTAGTTGTATTAGCTGCATTGTTGGAAAGGCTTCAATTTTCATAAAAATTATGAGGCAGGAAACAGAAGCTAATTGGTGGTAACAGAGTACACTGGAGAAAATAGTCAAGACATATTTTAAGTGGAGGTAGAAATAGATAAAACCTTAGAACATGATGAAAATTGTAAATTTCAGGCATAAATTGAGGCTAGGAAGGAAATGCCACTTCAATAAATCAGAGACACACCTGATACACTTTCAAGTGGTTGACTGAACAAGAAACATCTTTGAACATGGCATTTTCTAATTATAGTGAAACAGAGTATTCACCAATTACTTCATACTATAGCCCAGATCCTCTGTCTCCACTTATAAATAAAAGATTTACCAAGAGTAATTAAACACCATGAATAATTCATGAGTCTAGTCGAATGGAAAACTGCAATTACAGGTTAAGAAAATGCATCTACAATTAGAAAACTACATATAAGAAAATGATCAAAATTGTAATCAGACATGTAAAAATCTTAAATTATTATTAAATAAAACATGAATAAATGTTAAAATTTAAGTCACAAATCTACAAAATAATTAGAGTTAAGTGGGAAGAAGAAAATAATAAAATAGTAATAAATATTAGTGCATTAGAAAAAAATTAAATTCAAGAGTTGGTTCATTGAAAGTATTCATAAAATAAAATTCTCTCAGGTCTAAATAAGAAATTGCAATCCTAAATGAAATGTATAATTTTTTTAAAAAATATACATATATATTATATAATATATGCATATTATACATAATTTAAAAGAAATATAGGTAAGGGGATGAATGACAGAAGGAAGAAAGAAGCAAAAGAATATCTAGAAAGATATATGTCAAATTGTCAGCAATTATGTTTTCTGAATGATAAGATTAGGGTTAAATTTTATTTTCTGGAAAAGTAATAGCAGTAAATTCACCAAAAACACAAAAACACCCAAGGAAGGAACGAGGAAATAAATTGTCTCTATTCGCAGATGATAAAACTCTACATTAGAAAATCCCAAGGAACGTGAGAAAGATACCAGAGCTAATAAATGAATTCAACAATGTTCTAGGATATAAGATGAATACATAAGAATCAGTTATATTTCTGTACACCAACAATGAACAATTGAAAAAGATAGTAAGAAAACAATTCCATTTACAATATCATTTAAAATAATAATACCTAACCTAATTAATACCTAATTATTACCTAATTATTTAACCAAGAGGTGAGACTTGTACACTGAAAACTGTAAAACATTGCTAAAAGAAACTAAAGAAGGCCGAAATAAATGGAAAGACATCCCATGTTCATGGATTGGGTGACTTAATATTGATGTCAATACCACCCAAAGTAACCTACATATTCAATGCAATCCCTATCAAAATTCTGCCAGCCTTTTTGTAGAAATAGAAAAGCTAAACTTCAAATTCATGTGGAATTGCAAGGGGCCTTGAATGGTCAAAACAATCTTGAAAACAAAAACAAAGTTGGAGGACTCACACTTCCCGATTTCAAAACTTTCTATAAAGCTACAGTAATCAAAATAGTATGATGCTGGAATAAGGATAAAGATATAGACCAATGGAATAAAATTGAGATTTCATAAATAACTGCGTACATCTATAACTATCTGAATTTTCAGCAAAGGTGCTATTCAATGGGGAAAGAATAGTCTCTTTCTACAAACAGTGCTGGAACAACTGGATTT
This sequence comes from Equus przewalskii, assembly GCF_037783145.1. Lineage (NCBI taxonomy): Eukaryota > Metazoa > Chordata > Mammalia > Perissodactyla > Equidae > Equus > Equus przewalskii. The sequence goes on along the minus strand of NC_091847.1, from coordinate 21,959,749 downwards.
CCACATGCAAAAGAATGAAGTTGGACCCCTGCATCACACCACATACAAAAATAAACTTGAAATGGATTAAAAGCCTACAGAAAAGAGCTAAAACCATAAAACTCTTAGAAGAAAACATAAGGATAAATCTTCATGACCTTAGATTTATCAATGGGTTCTTAGATATGGCACCAAAAGCATAAACAACAAAAGAAAAAATAGATAAACTGAACTTCATCAAAATTTAAAACTGTTACACATCAAAAGATATTATCAAGATAGCGAAAAGATAACCTACAGAATGGGAGAAAATATTTGTAAATCATATATCTGATGTGTTGTTTACTATCTAAAATAGATAAAGAACTCCTACAATTCAACAACACAACCACAAACAACCAGATAAAAATGAGCAAACAATTTGAATAGACATTTCTCCAAAGAACATATACAAATGTCCAATAAGCACATCAAAAGATAGTCAACGTCATTAGTCATTAGGAAAACAAATCAAAATCACAATGAAATACCATTCCACACATACTAGGTTATGATCCAAAAAATAGAAAATAGTAAGTGTTGAAAAGGATGTGGGGAAATTGGAACCCTCTACATTTCTGGTGGGAAAATAAAATGATGCAGCCACTCAGGAAAAATTTAAGGGTTTCCTCAAAAATTAAACACATAGTTACCCTATGACTCAGCAGTTCCACTCCTAGGTATATACCCAAAAGAATTAAAAGCAAGTACACAAGCAAATATTTATACTTGTGTTCATAGCAGCATTATTCACAATAGCCAAAATATGGAAGCAACCCAAGCATCTGTCAAGAAGTGAATGGATAAATAAAACATAGTATATACATGCGATGGAATATTAGACATAAAATGGAATGATATTCTGCTACATGCAACAATGTAGATAAATCTTTAGAACACTATGCTAAGTAAAATAAGCCAGACAAGAAAGATCAAATAGTGGATGATTTCGCTTACATAAAATATCTACAATAGGCTAATTCATAGAAACAGAAAATAGATTAGTGATTACCAAGGGCTGGAAAAGGACAGAAATGAGGAGTTATTGCTTAATGGTTACAGTTTATATTTGGGGTGATGAAAAAGTTTCAGAAAAACATAGTGGTGATGCTCGTACAACATTGTGAATATGATTAACACCACTCAATTGTACACTTAAAATTGGCAAACTTTATGTTGTATATTTTTATATATATTATATTACATACATATTATATGTTTTTAAATATATTGTATATGTTTAAGTAATATGTTTTATTTTCAATATTTTATTATATAGTATAAAATATATATTGATCTAATATATATAATATGTTATGTATAACATATATAATATTATATAATAATATACTATATATAACATATACATAAAAATATAAATATAAAAATATATACGTTATATCTATGTTTTTTACCACAATTAAACAAAATAATCTCTCACTTCAGAGTGGTCTGAGTTTGGATTTTCTGTCTACCACTTTCTGTGTAATCTTGAACAAGTTATTTAATACCTCAAAGTATGAATTTCCTTCTCTTTAAAATATGAATCATGATAACCTCATCACACCCCTCTCATAAGCCTGTGGTGGTGATTGGCACAATTTGGTACATACATCATCCTCCACAGACACTCACTATGGTTATTATTAATACCATGTATCTTCAATTCTGAGATGTATTTTTCCACTCATTCTAAAATCAGATTGTGTCTTACAACTGACAGGCATATGTAATGAAATCTTTTTCCTGAGAAATGCTATTAAATATTAGTGCGAATTTCAGTTGATATTATCTTATAATTGAGAAAATACTACATTTTTTTATTATGTACATCTGAATTTTTTTTCCATGAGCATATATTCTTTGCACAATCAAAATAAACTAATAGAGTTTTGAAAACACAAATAAATTGAAATATAGAGACTATAAATAAATACATGAGTGTCTTAGAGATTTTTATAGGCAACCTATTAATAGCCTTACAGAAGCTATGTGAAATTGCTATTCAGTGCATAAAAATTCATTTTTGCAAGCACATTTAGTAGCATGGAAACAGATTCGTGAAAAAATATAGCAGGAAACATGATGTGTAATATGACTCGTTTTAAAACCAAAATATTAACTATGATGAGGTTTTTTCCTTTAGCTTTTCTGTATTTTCTACAATCAATATTGTTTGCTCTTTCATTAAAAAATATTTAGTTTGTTTATTACATGCCAATCAAACAGACGTGAAACTAATAATTACCTTGGCAATGTTAAAATGAATGAACAGTGAATGTAAAGTGAATTAAATAGAAGAGTTGCTCTACTGAACGTGATCCACTTCATCTGTAAAACCTAGCCCAACATCTAGCGAGTTAATTGGTAACTTTGTCTCACCTGCCGGTGCCTGGCGTCCTGGTCCTGTCTCTGAAAGGCCCTCCCTTTCACAGATCCTTTACAGGACCTGCTTCCTTGCTTTAGTTCTCAATTTGGAATTATCAGCTGAACGCAAATATTTTCTGTTTGTTTCTCAATGACTCAGATTATTTTTTCTGTATGAAGAAAGGATCAGCCTTCTCAGTGCTTCTTTCTGATTCTCAAAATGTGATGCCCACGAGGTTCTCTCCCATCCCAAATCTGTCTCAGTTGCTTCCCATTTTGCCAATAGAAAGTCAGTGGACATAACATCTTTCAAAAACAAGCAGTTTATAAACATATTTTATAACCTTCACTTTACATAATATGATTTTCACTGCACTATAAGCTGAAATCCTCTGGTTTGACACATTTTCCTGATTTTTCCATTGGTTTGATACAACAGATGTGGGTACTACATTGTAGGAGACTCTGTAAAGCCTAAGGTTGGTGAGAAATTTGTCTAGCAGACAATATATAAACGTGCAAGTTTGCATCTTTCACGAATTTCAATCCATGTGCCTCTAGTGTGCCGTGCCCAAGATAATTCTCTGAAATCTGTTATGCCTAAAACATATGTTCTCACTTATGGAGAGTATAATTCGAGATGGCAAGGACCCTTCGCTTCATCTCTGCATGCATTTCCTCTTTCAAAGGCATGATGGCACGTGGGAGGTGACAGTGCTTACAGGCTGCCTGAACCCCTGCTGTGAGTGGAATCTATCACCTGCACCCAAGAGCCAGGAGAACTCTACTTCTTGTTGTCTTTAGGGAGAACCTTCCTTTGAAATCTCTTCTGCTTATCAGGCAGACAGGCTACCAAGCTGTGTGTGCCCTGAGGTTCTGCTTGGTTCACAACCAGCCTGCTCCATATGGACGGTTCCCTGAATTTCTGAGAGCTATCTCCAGATTAGAGCTGGATTCTCTAAACTTGGAGGAGAGCTAATGATCTGGAAAAGAAGGTCCACGACACCTGTCTTAGGAGGAACTAAACAGAACTAACTGGAGGTCACCCCTCTAAAGCAAGGGCTGGAGTAAAACATACCTAAGTTACACATAGGTACCCCTTTGGGATGCTTCAGTTCTTCCAGGACCCCAAAATAATCCTGGAACTACAATTTCTAGGAATGTGGGATCTAATGTCAGACAGACCTGGATTCAAATCCTGGCTCTGCCACCTACCACTTGTATGACTATGGGTAAGTTTATCAGTCTTGCAAATCTTAAGGTCCTCATCTGTAAAATAAGGTAGAGAATAACCTTACTGAAATTGTTAAATAGGGTAATACATATAACACAACTCACAGATCAAACAATTCCTAGCACATTGTAAGTGTTCAATAAATGAGGGATAAAAAAGTAAAAACAAAACAAGAGAGAAATGGAGACAGAGAGAGAATTAAGATCTTAATATAGTGGGCCAGGATTGCATCATGGTAAACATCACCCTTTTGTGCCAAAACAACGCCTTATGTAGGTAAGTCTTCTCAAACAATTTTCTCCATGGTATTTTCTCTCTCTAAAGGTAACTGAGTGGGGCCTGAGTTCAGCACTAGTTATATAGTTTTAAGAAAGTCTCTTATCTTGACATTGCTTTTTTTCAATATTAATATTCAATAACCATTGAAGAAATGTTCATTAAATGCCTTTTTTGTGTATCAGATGTTGAAAATGCATAATACGTGGTCATGGCTACTGAAGGGTTCACAGGCCTGTGGGGGAAGCAGATGAGTCCACAGATAACAAATCCTTGGTCCTATTAGTCCACTATGAACCATGGCGGACAACAGACCCACCACCATGACCATCCCCTGTGAGAGTCACAGGTGTGGTGGGAGTCCTGATGCTAAACACTTTGCGAGCCCTGGGACATTTCTGAATAAGCAAGGATCATACATCCCAAATGCCAATGATGCTCCCTGTGAGAAACACCAAGAAAGCAAGCATTTCAGGGAGCCAGTAGAATGTAGTGGAACAAGCACTCTCTTAGGATTCGGACAAGCATAATTGTACATCTAGCTGTGTGATCAAGACCAAGTTACTTTAACCTCTTTGAGCCTTCTCTCTTGATTTGCACAATGGAAATAATCATGCCTGTCTCCTAGGGTTGATGTGAGAAATTAATAAGAATCTATGCCAAACATTTTGCAAAATATCAGTAACTACTTAAAACTCAATAAATCGTAGCTATTATTAATATTTTCATCATCATAAAGTAATACATAATAAACTAAGGAGAAAACATAATCTGTATGAGCAAAATTTCCTCAGAGGAGAAAAACCAGAAGGCCGCAGAAAAAATAGCTTGTTTATTGGAAAGCACAAAGTAAATATAAGATTACATATTGTAATTGTAAGAGAGACGTAAACAAAAATATTTAAATACATATTAAACTCTCTGCCTTCAGGTCATCCCTCAACCAGCATTGTTGAGAGAAAAACATTGATAGAGGCCCTTGCATTTGTTTGGAAAAGCATTTAAATTCTCTGAATGTAAACATAATAAGAATTCTTATTATCTTTTTTTTAACCTTCTCTATCCATCCTTTTGGAGACATGTTTATGGATTTCAGTTTCACTTGTCAGCTAATGAAATCCTCTATTCTATATTTCTAGCCTTCTTATAATAAGAAATTCTTTCTGGACTCTTGAGGAAAAAAATGTAAAATAGCTTCCAAAAACATTTCGACTGTCAGTTATGCACTGAGAAAGGGCAGATTAATCCCCACGGACCTCATAGTTGACAAAGTCCTCATTTAATGTGTTTAGCTATAGCGCTAAGAGGAATTTGATAACAACACTCTGGGTGCCTCATCGCTGTTACATGAAATAATTACCACCCTGGGGGATTGAAGGTAATGAGATACACTGGGTCTCCTCGCACCTCGCGGAGGAGGAAAGGGGCGAGGGCGATTATCTTCCTATAATACTAACAGCTAGTATGTCTCATTTCTTAAATCCATTTCAATGAAATGACACTGTTTTTGTTTTCCTTAAGTGACTATGATTTCCCTAGTCTCTCCGTTTTTTGTTTTGTTTCATTTTCAACATGTAGAAAGCCAATTTGCTGTTTACAAACTTTATCGTGAAAAAGGAAATCATGGAACGAGAGGAAGTCTCCTACAAGGCTGGTGGGAGTACCAAGTGTCAAAGTCACCTTCAAAACATTTTAGGATTCCCTAAAATGTTCATGATATGCATATCCACTCCTAGGGACATACCCTAAAAAAGTGGGTGTACCTGTGCTCCAAGAGACAAACATAGAATAAGGATAATAGTGTTATTCATCATAACCCCACATTGGGGTAAAAGTTGAGAACAGACTAGATAAATTATAAGTTCATAATTTGGAACGGTAAATGGCAACTAAAAGGAATAAGTGCAGACATGTGCAATAACGTGGATAGACTCCCAAAAATACAATTTTGAGTAAAAGAAATCAGACACTAAAGAATATATACAATCTGATTCCATGTATGCAATGTTTAAAAGCATGCAAAAGCAAATTATCGTGTTGAGGTTTGCATTCTTAGGTGTTCAACTCTCAAATGGTAAGATTACCATGGAAGTGAAAATAGTGGTTACTGTTTGCGAAGAATGGGGTCTTCTTTGATTGGGAAGAGGTCCGCCGGGAGCAGGGTGTGGGGCCTCAGTGATGTTTAATTTGCAGACCTGGTATTCAATATATAAATTTGTTTGTAAATATATAATCCATTAAGCTGTATCATTATGTCTTCTGCCCTTTCTATATGTGTTCTATATTTCACAATGAAAGGAGTTTTAAAAAAATCTTTTTTCTTTGTTTTTCGTTTAGCAATTTTCCCTAAACAGAGGAAAGGGTATTGAAAATTAGTAGGTTTATACTGAGTCCTTCATATGCATCATACCTTTTAATTTTAATAATAATCACCCTTTGAGGAATTTCTCACCTTCTGCATTGGAGGGATAGGGACAGCAACTCAAGGAGGTCCAGGAACTTATCTAGGGTCACATAACCAGTGACAGCAGACCAAGAAGCTAACCTCAAAGTTTTGACCCAAAGTCGATGCTTTTGATACGCTATCATGCTGAATACGTCCACACTCAGCATAGCTTTATGGATAGAAATTTCAGATTTCCTAACTGGAAGCTAACTAAACCACACTCAAGGTCTGATTGTTGATGCACAAAAATCTGCAAATATTTTAAATGAAATCTAAGAGATCATTATTTTAAAATATATGCAGCTAATTCAGCTCTAAAGCCAGAGCATTCTGTTGAGTAAATGTGTTATTAGGCTAGATTATGTATTGTTCCCGTTTAAATGGTAAAACGGTTTTGTGAGTCACTGGCTTATACAAAGAGAGTTCAAGAAGGAAGAGTGTAAAGTCAAAATCTTAACTTCTATTCCAAGATTTTCTCCTTTATAGTCACGGGTCACAGAAATGAAAGAAACAAAGACAGAAGAAAAGCTAATAAAATCTTATTCCCTTCTCGCACTGGGAGAGGACCAGCAGAATTCTTTCATTTATTCCACACGCATTTATTGAGTGCTTATTGTCACAACTGTTCTAGGCCCTGGGGATACAAGAATGAAAAGACAGACAAGAGGCTGGAGATTGTATTCTATGGGAGAGACTGATGACAAGCACACAAATGATGTATCTTCAGACAGTGGTAGTGGGATGCTCCGGAGCAAACTGGAGAATAGGATGGAGAGAGACTGGAGTCACAATGAAGATGGAGTCAGTGACATAAGCCAAGGCCTCTTTCAAGAGGTGACATATGACCTAAGGCAAGAAAGAGGACCAGAAGGCAGCCACACTGCCACAGAATTTGGAGAGAGATACTCAGGCAGAGGTAACAGCAAGTATAGATCCCTGAGTTAGAATTGTACTTGGTGTTTTCAAAAGCAAAGAAGCGCAGTGTGACTGAAGCATAATCAATGTGAGGATGTATCAGTTAGAATTTCATTCAGCTTCAAGTAACAAAAATTCTAAAGTAACAGTAGCTTAAACAGAGATCATTAGTCTAGAATTGGAAGGGCAGCTTCACAAAGCTATCAGGGACCCAGGCTCTTTCTATGTTGTGGTTTCATCATCCTCCTTGTGATCTAAAATGGCTACGCGAGCTCCAGCCATCACAAATGAATTACAGCTATGGGCAAATGGGGGGAATGAAAAAGAATTTATCCTCTTCTTTTAGGGATGCTTCCTAGATGCCAACACAACACTCTCATATACATCCCACTAACCAGAAAAAAGCCAGATAGATAGCTAATCTAACTGTATGGGAGACTGGGAAATCGCAGCAGGAAGCTGAGAATCTGTTTTTTTGTTTTTTTACCATGGAAAAAAAAGGAAATGTATATTTTACATGACAAGCAATTTTGTCACATGAGAAAAGAGGTGGGAACTGAATAGGGAGAGGTAGGCAGGGGTAATTCATTTAGGGATTTGTCAACCATAGTAATTGGAATTTTATACTTGAGGTCGAGGACCACATAGTCTTTGGATAAAGTCTTGCTTGAATAGAGGGGTGCTGGAGAGAGCGCCTCGCCTGTGTACCCTGAATATAATTACTTCTTCAGTCTGTCTCAGGGGTTGGGAGGGCTTTTAAGGTGCTCACGATAACTTGAAGTTATCTGACTCTCATTTTTTATCTCTACCTTTTTCAAATTAGTCACCATGTCCTGTCAATCCTATCAAGATAGTGTCTCTTGCACAAAGGATGGAAAAGCTTGACAGAATAGGAAAATTTTTAGTCCAACAATTAACTCTAGTAACCTTCAGCCACGGAGGAAAAAGAATAGAAAGAGTATCGCTTTGTGTTGTGGGTGTAAAAAGATATGCTGAAATTCTAGCCGCTGTTACCTGTGCATGTGGCCTTATTTGGAAATAGAATAAGGTCAGATGAAGACACGGGGACACAGAGGCACACAGGAAGAATGCTATGTGATGACAGAGGCAGAGGTTAGAGTGATCCAGCTGCAAGCCAAGGAAGGCCAAGGATTGACAGTCATCACCAGAAGCTAGGAAGAGGCGAGGAATAATTCTCCCTCAGGACCTCCAGAAGGAACCAACCTTGCCAACATCTTTATGTTGAACTTCTAGCCTCCAGAACTATGAGAAAACAAATTTCTGTTGTTTAAGCACCCAGTCCGGTCTGTTAGGGCAGCCCGAGTTGACTAATATAGGATTTCATTGAAATCTAGGCTGAGAATCAAAGTCTATATTCCACTTTATTATTTGCTAAGAACTTCTAGATTATCTTTCAGATTGAAAGGGCCTGGCAATTCAGAGGAATAATCTGTGTACATAAACGTGAGGTCTCGGTGATTTTTGAGTGGATCATTTTCCACATTGCAGAAAGAAATCCTCATCACATGGTCCCTGGTCAGATTCATTTCAGCAGTGGCTTTGAAATTCAATCTGAGTTCTCCAATCAAAGACTCCCAGGTTTGAAAAACATCATTACTATAAAATGTCTGTGAAAGAGAAATGGAGAGCAACTGAAACAGACAGTGTGAACACTTCGGTCCTCCTCAGGCCCTTCAGAAGGCTACTTTATTGGTTCTGTATTTAAAGTCTTGATAGAAATGTTAACACTCCACTCAAGTTTCTTAATTTCCATCATGAAGATCATTGGGAAAATTTAACTGACTGCACAGAGTTTTCCAGAAATGGACCTCCAAAATTAGCCTAATTCACTTTGGTTTTAAATGTTGTGAAATGTCCCTCCTTGCATCTCATTTTAAAAGAACAGTAAAACTCACCCTAAGTTCGATTACAACCATGATTAGAATCATGCCTTCTGGGCACATACAAGATACGCAATATCTCTCACATGGCGTGAAGAGTTCATGATCACTGATAGAAGCAGGAAAAACTAATGATTAGCTGTAACTTGACTTTTTTTGTTCTCTCACACCCACCAGCTTTTACACTATATGAAGTGTGTTGTCAGGTCCAGTCATTTGTTTTTGTCATTATACCTCTCAAATCTGCTCTTTCCATTTCATCTACTAACAACTTTCATCCAAGCACTCATCACATTGCATCTAAAATTATGATTCTCATCTAATTGGTTTTGAAAAAATGCTATTCTCTCAAATGCCTTTTTATTCATTTTTCTTATTGCTTTCCATCCATCATCTGAGTTTTTGCAGACTCTATCTCTTCGCAACATTTCCAATAACAAAATCAATACATCACATATTTGGAAAATGATGCCATGTTTTCCTTTCTGTTACTGACATATTTTATCCACAAAGCCTCGGGTGACTAGAATAGGATTGAATAAGTGCCACCTGTGGTAGCTGGGGCCAATGTTCTGAGGTCCCAGTAAGAATAAATGTTAGTGAGAGCTAACATTTATTGAGTGCTTAGTCTGCACCAGGCACTACGCTCAGCATTTCACATACGCTCACTGGTATTTTTTTACAAGAACTCTGAGAGCTAATTTCTACCCTGATTTCTATTTTACAGATCAGGAAATGAAGATATAGAGAAAATAAGCAACTTGCTCCATTCACTAAACACCTGCAAACTCTAGTCCAAGATCTGAACTTTGTTCTTTCTCACTCAAAAGTTAAAACTCTCACAAGCAGACAATAGAGCAAGAATTTTCCAAGGTAAATTTCCTGTGTCCTTAGGAATCCTTAAGACCACATGGTTAACTCCACAGGAAGAAGTAGGGAAGAGTTCTGGTAGAGGAGTGAGGATTTTTGTTCTCATCAGACATCTGTTGTTGTGTTACTGTGGGCAAGTCACTTCTCCTTGCTGGGTTTAAGTGTCCTTATCTGTGAAATCAGGGCATTAAACTACATTATTTCTAAGGCATTTCTCAGTGATTTTTATTCTCCCCTCCTTCAGTGTAAGTATCCTCCCTGCTAATGCTAAATCTACATTAATTCGTGTGTGTGTGAGAGAGAGAAAGGAATTTTTTTTTTTGTAATGAGAAGCAGAAAGCTGGACTAATAATACATAAAACTACATTTGTTCTTTTTCCTTCCATTATGGTCAGCAATTATTAGTGTGATTTGGTTCCTCAAGGATGTTGCGGGCCTGTGTCAACACCTCTACAATGATCTTGGTGGCCCGGTCATAAAGCCAGGGTGGATGTAGCAGTAAGGATGGGTAGGAGGAAACACCCTCAGGAATCTCAGGCAAGTTTCCAGTTAACACCTTCTTGGCAACAACTAGGTTATATGCTTACTCCTAAACCTGGATTTGAGTCTGGCTTCCTCGAAATCAAGGAATTTCTGAACAATCCTGGGATAAAAGTAGTAGGGCAGTGGCGTTTGGGGTGACCAACCAAATGTATACCACAATCTACATTCTCACACACATGGCTGCCAGAGAAATATTCCTCCAACACACACATGGAAAGGTCATTTCACATTTCAAAGCTCTTCTACGGTTGCCATCAAAGAGCCAACCTTAGAGAAACGTTGAACACTTTCTATAATGTAGCTGCCTTTTCCCAATTTTATCAGACTGTACACTTTAATAGGCATCTTGGGAACCAATGGAAACATTCCATGCAGTTTTCTAAACATCCCATGTGAATTCCAATCTCTGTTCCTTTGCTCACCCCATTTACTTTGCTTGGAATGCTGAATATTCCCATTTACCAAACTTTTATTGAGCATGTTCTATATGCCAGGCTCATGGCAGGAGATGTACATATCAATGAAAAACAGCAGTTTTTTCCTTCAAATTCCAACAGTCCAGTTGCAGAAACAGGCATATACATACTTATTAGTTATAAAAAATAACACATAACATTACAGTAGAATAAATAGTTTGGTTTTTCTTTTTACTTACCTTAGTTCTAGGTGGACACCTGACTCAGCTTAAGTCCCAACTTCTCTAAGAAGTCACTGATCTCGGTTTGGAGTGACTCCTTTTCCAGGTATGCTTTGTAGTATATTTGTTCTAGAGAACTCATGTAACACTTAATATACACAAACATAGCTTTTCACATGTAAATATCTTCCAAAATTTTCAAAGTACAGAGCTCTTATCCCATTTTTTACTTCTCTAAAACTCACATGTTATTCATTCCTTCATTCACTCTTTTATTTATTTATTGCTCACTTATTTAGTTATTTCTATAAGTATAGCATCATGCCAGGTACTATGCAGAGGAGTACAAAAAAACCACAAAAGTAGCTAAGACAGTCCCTGGTCTTGATGACCATATAATCCAGCAGGGAAAGTGGGTCAGACAAATAACTGTATTCAAGGCAACCTTTAATAAATACAGAAAAAGAAATACAGTCAAGAGATGCCATTAAAGATGAGTCTTGAAGGACAAGTGAGAGGTCAACAGATGCAGAGGTAGATCAGGGAGGAAATGGGTGATATTCTCTATCGAAGAAAGAAAATGAATAATGAAGAGGATATAGAAACTATGAGATCTTCCCAGAAAGCAACTAAATTTTTACTTTAGTCTGAGTTTCAAGCAGAAACTGTGAGACAGGCTAGGAGAGGCTTGACATAGAAAGATAAGTTGATAACCAGACAGTGGAGAGATGTAGGAATTCAGTCTTTAATCAGTTGGCTTTAGATTGGAGGAAGCGGGCAGAGAAGGGTGATCAAAAGTTTTCAGCCAGGTAGTGACAGTTAAAGTGATTACTTCGGATGTGGTAGAAAAGGATAGAACTGGAATGGGGAGAGCCCAGCAATAGAGAGGGATTGAGGAGGCTACTGCAGCAAAGTAAACGGAAGGAAAAAGAGAAACGTATTCAATTTTCTGGCCAAGCCTCCTTTGATATCTGAAACATAGATGGTGTGTACCATTTTTCATTTAGCACAGAGGAGAAGTTACAAAAAGAAAAGAATAGGGGCGAACATTGGATTTGATGGCTGGACATGGGCAATGTGGAGTGAGAGAATCCAAGACAATTTCCATCTCTTGGAGGTAGCTGTGAAAACTTCCCAGCACCAAAGTCCTTCCCCCGTCCACTCTCTCTGTTCCTAAAAACACACCTTTTGCTCTTCCTTCTTTGCTTCCCTTATTCTGCTGCTAACTCTCTCTCCTTCTACTTTCTAGATCCTATATTAAAATCTCATGCATTTGCCATTTTCACATATAATTCAGCTGAGGATCATATTGCTTAATCACTGAGCTATGTTCTGAAATAAATCTGAAGGATTAGCAATCACGTAATACAGACCACAGCAAGGGAACTTCGTGTCCCCGAGAGTGATGACTGAGAAGCAACAGAGCAAAGGGAAATTTTATTCAAAATCCAGAAAACAAAACGTTCATAGAACGGCCAGTGATTTCCATTAAAAATTTGTTAGATTCCTCAGCACATACAATTGCCCTTATTCTTTCATCTTCCGTTGCTCTGAAAATCTGGCCTAAACTAAAGCCTTTGTCAGCCCCAGGACACAGGGATTTGACAGCACCCAAATTCCATCACGGCTTCATCTCAGATCAATGAGGTGACCTTGAAAGAAGCCCACTTTCCAGTGCTCCTGTTTTCTTGCAGACAAAATGGGAATGTAAGAAGCTTCCGCACTTGACTAGAAGCACGAGCACAAAGCCCTCAGAGGACATAAGGTGTTAAATAACAAACAGGATGGGATATGTAATTCAATCAATCAAGGTTCGACGCTGGCTGAGCCCGTTTATTATTACTTTTCAATTTCTAAAGTAATGGCAAAATGGAATTTCCACTAATTTTTCAAGAACTTGAATCTGATTCTTATAATCCCAGGCTTTATGTTGCTGATATATTGTAGATATAATTTGTGTGTGCTCCAAGAGGCTTTCTGCTCACAGGGCATTGCTGTAAGTTGTGGATAATTTATTTTCCCCTGCTATTATATTGTGTAAATTACCATGTTGGCAATATTTTAGCCTTTTACACTTTGAATCAGTGCCCAGAATAATTCTAATAAGATTTCGATTCTCTGGGAGCAACCCTCAAGGAAGAAAGCCCTTCAAAATGCTTTCGTATTCATTTAAACTTCAGCTAAGAGAAGCATCTCTTCCAGGTCAAGTGTAAGGTGCATCTGAAGGGTAAGTGATACTTATCTCATCTCCCTGCTCATATCTATATCCTCCTGTGCTGCCAGAAACAATTGTAGGACTCTGCCAGCAAAGCACACATTTCCCGGCATTTCCACCTCAGGATGCAAGTCCTAGAATTGGAACCCAGTTTGAGGCCTGCTAGAAACCTCCAAGAAGAATTTGATTGCAGAAATCCAGCCACATAACCAAGTCTGTGGTTGAATTTCATCAGCCAAAAGGAGATATTTTGGTTTTCAGCCAGAAAATGCCATCATGTCTTAGTCCTAGGTGTGAGCAGGAAAGGTCAAAATGGAAATTAGACTGCCAAGTGAGGGCAGACCGGGTGCTGGCGAAAAGGACACAGTGCCATGTGGTTATGAAAGCTCACTAACGACACGGTGTCCACGCAACTTTTTCTTTAATACTGAATAAAAATATACCCTTATAAAACAATAAGAAATGAAACAAAAAGTTTCATTTTTTTACCACTGCCAATCCCATCTCTAACTCAGTTTAATGGGAAAAAGTGTCTAGAACTCATTACTGGAAACTCAGTGACCCAACCTTGCCTCCACCAAAATCTCCAAGTCCATGTACAAGCAGAGAAGTAGTCTCTCTTTATACTGTCTGCTTCAACCTGACTAGCTGAATGTTCTGGAAGGTATTCTTTCTTAATATTCTTGATTATAATAAGGCGGGATATTGTTAGTGCTAATTTATAAGGATGTTGTGAGAATTCAGTGAGCAAATGCCTGTGTACCTTGCCCAGCATATGACACAATGAAAGTTATCAACTGTCACCGTTCATAATAAGGTACCGATTATCACTAATATAACATTAACAACAAGGATATTTTAGTAACACAGGGAAAGAGGCTACATCTCAATATAAACAACCGTGTTTTTCTTTAAGCACCTGCTTCTCCAAGTCGGGACTGATTATGAGCACTCGAGAAGGGTGAGCCCAGCTCCAGGGAAATTAATAGACTCATCTCCCCTCACATGCTCCTCAAAAGTACGTATCAACTTTTATTTGTTTTAGTTAAGCTCTCCTTTTATCTATTAATGCTCCTATCTAAAAATGCAAAAGTAGCTTGAGAAAGGAAGGAAAAGGTTTTAGAAGTACTTTTAAATTTCTTTCAGTTTTCTAATGAACTTAATAAGCTTCCCAGATATATGTTACAAAGTAAAGAAACCTTCAAAAATACTAAAGTAATTTTGTCTTCTCCAGTGGTCCAGTGAATTCCAGGCGACTGGAAAAATACCTGGTCATCCATTTTACAAGTGTTCAGTTAACGCTGAAAGGAAAATCACAAGAGAAAACACTTTCTCTTTGATATCTTTTTACTTTTTTTCTGAAGAAGATTGACCCTCAGCTAACATCTGTGCCAAACTTCCTCTATTTTATGTGGGATGCCACCACAGCGTGGCTTGATGAGCGCTGCTGGGTCCACGCTCTGGGTCTGAACCTGCAAACTCCAGGCTGCTGAAGCAGAGCATTGAGCCTGCCCCCTCTTTGATGTTTTTTAATATATTTGGATGGAGCTCCGTTGCAAGATTTTTCATTGGAGCCGTTTCTCTGAGTTTTCACCTCAAATTCCAGTTGACTAGTGACAATTCGAAATGTTCCTCCTCTAACTGCCTGGCAGGCCAAGTGGTTTTTGACATTGCCGGAAACTTGCCAAGATTTTTGATCGAAGGAATAGTTCACTAAATTGAAATCACTGTCACTCTATTTCCTATCTTTACTCATTTAGTGAGTGCTGCTATGGGGAGGGCTCTGCTGTGGGCACCATGATTACAGGCAACAAGCGAAATAGCTTGAGTTTTGCCATCAAAGTCATAAATCTCCTCCGAACGGCAAAAGAAACATGAGACTGCAGGACAGAAGCAGCATAAAGCCTGGGCTGCAGATCCATAGTCAGGAGCGACCTCTAAGATGGAGTGCACCTTGATGTCGATAAGAGGGTCATGCGACGACTCTTAACATCCAGCTGGCTTTCTGCAGACCAGATTTTAAGAATTCCTTGCCCCAAACTTACAACAGGAATAGCTTTTTATTCCCCACCTGTCCAGGTAGGGCTTAGTTTTATTTACTAGGGCGGCGTTTCTGTAATTGCAGTCATGAACCACGAGCATTAGTCTCATCACAGCTGCTTGATTAAAATCCAGATCCTTGAGCTCCACTTCTAAACCTCCTAGTCAGAACCCCTGCAGTAGGTCCTGAAAATATGAATTTTTAATAAACTATCTAGGTTAATTATAGGAAAGCAAGTACTTGAAATAAGAACCAGGAATATCAAATCTATATGCATTCATTACATGCGTAATCATTTCCAAGGTGATATTGGGGGATTCTATGCCAATTTGCCTTTAAGCCACTTAAATGCAACCTGATATGAATATGTACAAAATAACAAGACCATTGAGACCTGAAAGGCGTGAGAGTGAAATCAAGGTCTTCATTAAGGAAGTGGCCGGTCACCTGGTCACAGAGTTGTAGTCATTGTTCCCTGGTCAAACTGTTTCCTGCTTTGATTTTAGAGCGGAATTGCAAAGTTGTGACTGTGGCCTCTGTAGACAATGCAGATTTGCAAAACTGAGGGGTGTTCCCCCTTAAATGTCCAGGAATTCACGTTTCTGGTGTCCATTAGAAAAGGTATGAGGATTAGGCTCCTTTGGAACGTTAAAACTTTTCAATAAGGAGATGCGACTATTTGGGGAGCAGAGAAGCCAAACACCATCTTCTGTTCATGCCATTCTGCTAGAATGCCCATCTCCAGGGTCTGGAGCAAAGTCCTACCTACAGCTTCAAAGTCTACTTGATCTGAGCATCCAGTCTGGATGGGGTGGGGTACAGATGACACGGCTCTGTCAAAATGGATTCTCTTGCCTCCTAGCAGTCACTGTAATCAGTTTTTAAGTGGTTCTATATTAAAGGACTAAATAGACATACTCTCTTGGAACTTATCTTCTATGAAAAAGTTCCAGTCTTTAAATTATGACTGATTCATAAAATTATGATTTCCTGGAGTAGGAAAGAAGTATAGGAAATTGTGCATAGCTTCAAATTAGGCTTTAAACCAGACTCTAACTTCTTTCAGCTCATAATCTCGTACACATTAGATGCTCCAGAAAGTCTGGTTTGATATTTTTTTGTTTGGATTGATGGATGCATTATGGGGACAAGAAATGCAAGGCCCATTTGGATTCTAGGAAAGACGGAAAATACTTGCCCTGATATAAGTCAATAATAAAACAGTGCTCCAGGCAGGTGTTTTCTGAAATCACTGATCACTGAGCCTAGAGAGAGGAAAAATCGTGTTCCTTCTTTCTGAAACATAGGGAAGTAGCTGTGGGTAATAATTTTGGCTCATGGATTCTTAAATATGATGTCAATAAATGTTTAGGAATGTATCTGATTCAGCTCTCTGTAACCAACACAGCATTTCATGTAGGTTTGTACTCCATGCATGGACTTTCGTACCTACAGATCACAAAGTAGACACCGAAGCTGGGATCCCAGAGAGCAGGGGGAGCTGCAGAGGCAGTGTGACATGCTGAGATGGGTTCTGTCCCTGTCAGAGCAGTTTTTCACTGAGCCAAGCTCCTGTCGTCTGTAGATGAGGCAACAGTTCTGTACAAGGGGGATATTTTAAACTATGCCTGCAAAAATGTACAACACAAAGATGACCTTTTCCAAATAAATAAATCTCCAACATAGGAAAAAAGTGAACAACGAGACTGATTCTGTGTTAGATACTGAGAGAAAGATAGAGAAAATGAGAAAGGGCTGGACCCTGCTGGGGAACTCCTTCTGCAGGATTAAGCAGGAGAGCCAAAGCAATTCCTCCCCACCTCTGAACAGTGGTCTCGACGACATCGACTGCACCTTAGAGCATAACTCCTACCCAGAAGGAGACAATCAGAAGGATGCTGCCTGAAGCTACTGCTAGTACTGCATACTCCAATTAGCTTGAATAATAAACAGAAAACAGCATGGTGTGGGAAGACTTAGACTAATAAGCATGTCCATAGCTCTTGACCAATGCAGATCTTGAAGTTATTTGAAGGTCAAGTTTATGCAAGCACACTTTTCTCAGTCAGACTGAGGGTGCAGTTGTCTTACATTTCTCTAAATTCCAAGAGCGCTTAGTGTTGAACAGTCTAATATCTCACATAGACAGCTAAAAGATGTTCTGACTTTTAATAGAAGAATCTGGGAAACCAAAATACTCTAAAGTAAGGGGTCTAAGTGGGGTCCACGGGCTCCTGGGGGTTCCCGAGATCCTTGCAGAGAAGTCATAAGATCAAAACTATTTTTATCATAATACTAAGAAGTTATTTGCCTTTTCATTGTGTTGATTATGCATTGATGGCACAAAAGCAATAGTGGGTGAACTGTGCAGCCCTGGCAAGAATCATGTCCGTGGTGCTGAGTTGTGCTGGTGGCCATGGTGTCCTTTCCCACCAGACAGTTGCATAAATAAATAAATAGGAATAAATGCTAGCTTTACTTAAGAATTTCCTCGATCAAGCAGTAATGATTAATTTCATTAAATCCTGATGCTTGAATACATATCTTTTGATATTTTGTGTGATGAAATGAGAAGCACACATAAAGCACTTATGCTGCTGACTAAAGTACAATGGTTATCTCAAGTAAAAACACTGGTATGATTGAGTCCTGAGCTGTTCCAGTTGATTATTTCATATAAAAATCTTTCTACTTGAAAAAGCAATTGACAGACCACTGTGGTAACTCAGATTTGGGCGTTTGGTAATGAAGATGAATGAAGTGAGCTTTTCGCATCAGATAAAACAACTGATGGTATATGTTTCCAATGAGAAAATTTTCAAGTGAATACTAGGTTTCTGGAAAACCTGTAGCCACACTGTGAGCTTGAAACAGCTTCTCAATACTTGAATACTTTTCTGATGAGAACAGTGGTATTAGTAATTAATATGTTTTTGGATATTGTATGATGAAATGTGTCAATGTTTAGAAGAAATGATCAATGCAAGACACTACAAAATCATACATAGAAACAATATCCAATCAAAGTGCAAGATAGACTAGTGGATGATGATACAGCAGAGGAAGAAAAAGTTCATTTCTAGCAATTCAGATTCCACATTTCAATTAGCCTATAAGAAATTACTACTTGTTGAGTTTCAGTGTCATATCAAAGAAGAATATCTACAATCCTCTGGCAAGACATGAAAATATTCCATGTTTACAAATACACATCTGTATGAGACCAAATTTTCTTCATATTCTTCACCCAAACAGATTGTAACAGATTGAATACAGAAGCAGATATAAGAACCCCGTGATCTTCTATTAAGCCAGTGATTAAACAGACATGAAAAATATGTCATCTTCTCACTATTTTTGTTTTATAAAGTATAGTTACTGTTTCATAAAAATATGGTATTTATACTAGTATAGAATAGGTTTATTATTACTTTTAAATAGAATAATAAAGAAATGTTTTAGAATACATATTAATTTAAATTTCTAATATGGTAACTCTCAATAGGTATGACCCATATTTGTAAAAAAAGAAAAAAAGCTCTTTGTAGTCCTCAATAATTGTTCAGAGTGGAAAAATGTACTGAAATCAAACAATTTGAGAACCACTGCCCTCAGTCAAGGAAGAATCAGTGGGTCTATTCCCTATTCCAAGAAAATCAAAAAGAGGAGGAGGGGAGAGTTACCAGCATAGCAAAGGGCAATGCAAAGAGTATAAGAACCACTCTTGGTTTATATCCTTTAATAGGATAAACTGCGAAAGAGCTAGACCATCTTTTAGTGGCCCAAAGAGAAACAAGCATCTGAAGGTCAAGTCACTCCTGGAGCCAGAGGAGAGTAGGGGACAGAATGGGACACCATCATCACCTTTGACAGAAACCAAAGAGGTCAATGATTTCTGGGGAAAGAAGTAAAGAGAGTCATTAAAACAAGGATGGCAAAGGTAGGAAACACAGTCTTGCAAACTAGTGAGAAAGGAAGGCCATCCCAAAGAATGGGAAGAAAGAGGAAAGGAAGACAAACACTAGCATTTGGGGGCACCTGTTAGGTGTAGATTACAAGCTCCACCTAACACATGCATCACCTTATTTAATCTAAAGGACAAGACCAAAAGGTAGGTATTGTTATCACAGATGCAGTAAGCAAAGATCCTTCTTCCAGACAGCTTCTTTACAAACTTGTTTCAGAATTCCTGAAGACATATGAAGAGACTGAACTACCTAAACTTCTCTGAATTAGCACTTGGCTGGGAATTAAATGGAATAATGTCTATAAAGCATTCATATGTTTACTCATGTTTATTTTCTTAGATATATAACTGCTTATGAACATGCTTTCATATTTTTCCTTAGATATTTCAATATATGTTAGATAGCATTATTACGCTTTCAAATTGTGTGCCTACTTATTGAGGAAATATGCAGAGAATGCTAATTTGCGGAAGCCAACATGAGCAAAACAATAAAATGTACAAAATACAGAACAAAATGGAGTATGTCACAAGCGAATAGCACAAATATGAAGACTTCTTATGAAAGATCATCTCTGCAGTATTAAGCTTCTCAGCATGCACTTTTGGAGATTCATGGTTTGATGCAAATGGGATGGATTCCTGTGTGTACTGTATGAAGAACTTTGAGCTGTGGCATGCATGTACCAGTGACTTATAGTCATTTAGTGTAAATATAGATTATTCTTCCTGTCTGAAGGTCCTACAGACCACCACCCCTACACTTGCATCTAGGATTGTTTCAGCAGTAGGAAGGTAGATCTGCCTGGACTTATCTGCGTTCTCCTTGTCTGGGCTGCTGATTGCCAATAGCAGGACTACGTGAGCTGGTTGCTAGTGTTAAAGGGTGTGCCCTCTGGCTGTGGAACAAAGTTTACCTAAGTAGTCATTGCACGAATCAAATCTGCAAATGAGCCCTCGCTTGGTACTGAAGTTGACATAACTAAAATAAGCAGCCAGCATAATCAAAGAATCCTATGAAAAGTATGTTAGTGCATTAAAATGCAACATCTTTATTAAATACTTTCTTGTACAGGCCATCATGCTGCTCATTGTCGAGTAATTAAACAGGCACCAACCTTAGGGGTGATTTCGGCTAATGTCAGAGGCATTCCTCTCATTAAAGTCTTCCTAATCACTACATCATGATTGCCCAAAAAAATGAAATTCAAAATTGCTGAAGGCATTAAAAAAATCTATTTTCGTCTTGCCCAATTATCTGAGGTGTGAATATATCTGATTTCACAATTTGGGGAGCAGAATCTCCAAGATGATTACATGCAGCAAATTTCTTTTTATAACTGTGAGGGAAAAGTTTCCCAAATCCAGGGGAAAAGTGTTTGTTATCTGTATTCAAATTATTGGGAATTCCTTTATGCAAGGTTCGCACATAATTCCTAAGCACATTTTGCTGCTTTACCACAACCAAAGACTACTCAGATTTTTATCTTTCATTTCCTTTAAGGTTCCTCAGTTTTCTTGGTTAAAGAAATGGTTCCTGCATGTAAAGTTTCTTAAGCTCAATTTCACTGCACGTGGCAAGCAGAATACATATTTCAGGAGCTTATAAATCTCCCCAAACAGCAAACAAGATTGGCACACTGGTTTACTATTTAGTTCTGCATAACTTTTTGTGTTAAGAAACATAATACAAGATAAATGAATCCTATTACAAAGTGTGCCTTCTTCTAATAATTTAGCAATGGGCTGCATTCATTCAGCGAAAATTTAACAAGTTCCTACCTTAGGTGCATCACGGTCCTGGGCATTACAGGAGATCCAAGCTTCTTCTTCAAGGAACTGACTGGATATTATGAGAAGTAAAAAGTAATGTATCAGAATATTTTGGGCACACTAAATCATAAAGATTTTTATGAATTTGTGAGTGTTTTTATATGTGTCTTTCACCATTTCTCCTCTCTCCCCAATCTTGCCCTCTGTATTTAAATATTTAGCTGGATATTTGATTTTCACTTTACATATGAGATGTGACAGCATGAAGTAGAGGAAAAGCACATTTATTTCTAGCCTTTTGATTTTCAAAAGACCAGAACTTGGAAGAACGCAAAAGATTCATACACAGACAAAAGATTTCACAAAAACATCACAAGTAAGAGTAAGCCTGCCCTGCTCCGAACCCTCATCCATCCAGATTAGAATGGAATCCCCAGGACTAGAATGGGGAGGAAGAGACTGAAGGCAACTGACAAGGGCATAAATATGGATACATCCTAAAGAAAAATATCCTGTATCCTACGTGAAAAATAGCAGAATACCAGGAAGGCTTGTGGGATCAGAAAGCAAGAGATCCGGACCTCACTTCTTAGATAAAGATGCTGGGAGGCAGCAGGACTTTTTCCCAGATAAAGACATGGGAGGGAAATGGCCACCCAATGTGCATAGGCAGACATGGCTTTTCACCATCTTACTGGGATTTCTTCCCCTTTCATGGTGCAGGAGCACAGAATGGTGGCCATGTGCCCAAGGATGACATAGAGACAGCAAAGAGAGCAATGGACCTGTGAGGGTCATATTGATAAGATACAGATGCATCTCCAAAGCACCCTAATTAGATGTGTATGGTTGCAGAACCTACCACCCCAAAATATGACTGTAGGAGTTCAGGAATTGCCACCCCAAAATATGGCGCTTTAGTATATTGATTATTTTGAGTAGTAGGCACTGGAACAATAGCAAATGCAGGGAGAGGTTATTTCTGAATACCCTTTACCTGCCTAAAGACAGATCCTCCAGAAAGAACGCAATTGTCATAAATCCCCTCCCTAAGAGTGCCATGCCCTGGAAGATTGACTCTTGTCACAGGAGAGGAGAGTAGAAGTCAATACCATACTCGGACAACCTTTGTCACAAACCATCATATCTTCCATCTATTCTTTGAAAGACCCACATATCCTTCTTAAAAATCATTTACACTCCTTTAAATGGCCTTCATCCTGCCTCCTCTTTCTCTATTAAGATGGTATTTAAGTCTGAATTCCAAGCCAGAAAATTATTTTTTCTCCCTACAATTGAATGACCAGGGACTTGATGGGGCAATGAAAATCTTAGCGGACTCGAGTTTTGATACAGAACACAGAGGATCTAATGCCCCAAAATCCACTGAGGCATTTTCCAAGGCTTTGACATTGAGTCCTGCAGAATCTGGACAATTTCTTTGAGGGAAAGTGACAATATAATTCCTCACTAGGATTGTGTGTTGACCACTCAGTAAGATGGTCAAAAGGAAAATTCACTAATTACAAGAGATGAAGAAAGATGTACTTTTCCCATATCTTAAAATTGTGTGTTGATATTCACAGCCAGCACCTTATCATAAAACTATTAGCACATAATCATCCCCTACCTTACAAGAAGTAAGAGCTGTGGCATCTCACATTTATTGAAGGCCATCTATATACTGACATTGTGTTAGAGTTGAACATAAGTCACTCTTTCTGAGTAATCTGGGAGGGTTTCACAAGAGAGAATAAACCAGAGCTGGCCATTGGAAGACAGATAATGTTTATCAAAGCTGGTTGTCAAGGAAGGGAAACTGATAGGAACAGAAAGAGCAAAGAAAGGAGATGAAAGTGAGGTCAGCATTACATGTCACAGAGTAAGGAGAACGGCCAGCTAGGAATAAAGTTTGTATGATGTAGAATAAAATGAAAATATTTGACTGGGAATAGTAAGGTCACATGAGCTTCAACAACATGCATTCTGCATAACCATACAAGATCAGCGGTGAAAAACTCAGTCTATGTTAAGAGTCTCCTAAATATGATCATTTCCAACATTTATAAGCAATCTTAAAGATAGAGTTTTCTAAAGCTAGTTGGCACATCAGATCGTTCTTCTCACTCTCCCAAGTGTCTGCATGGCTGAAGGCACAGATAATAAACTACAGAGCAAAACAGCAAAGTAGGCAAGGAGGGAGACTTCAGAGAAGGGTCTTTCATCATCAGTGCTACAAGAGAATGGCATTTACATGAAATTGATTTTCAGTGGTGAAATTATGCTTGTGATGTTCCATTGTAAATATTGACAGCATTAAAAGGAATGTCTAAAAGACGGGCACTAAAATGTCACCAGAAAAAGCTGACCAATATTTATGCTAAATTCCTCAAATTGCATCCTCTTTTTACATGAGTAGTGATGCCTCATGAAACAAAGCAAATAATTCTCTAGAGCTATGAAGTGGAAGGAGATGAATGCGTCTACATTCTCTATCATGTGGGAGATGTATGCCTCTCATCATAAGGACACAGGGGGTTTTTCCCCCCCTTTTTGAGAATTTTTAGATAGGAAAGCTTACATACTTCCCATATTGAGCTCAGAGGATGAATAGACAAAATAAATCACCATAAAAATAAAGGACCCTTACAAACATTATTGGATTCCTGATATTGAGTAGAGTATCCGTTGCTGATGGGCCTCTGCCATTTAAGCTTAGAAACATATTTATCCTTTTAATGCGGATTAGACTGGCAGCTTGATAGTGATGAGAGGGAAAAAAATCAGACTCTGCTCCTTCTCTACTGGTTGTGGTAAAACAGAAGCTAAGAGGCACAGGCTGAGGATTTCCACTTAGCTGAATTTCTGGAAGCTTTTAGTTTAGTCCTTTATCTCTTTCTACCTCGACATCTAGCTGTTTCTTTATGGACTATGGTTAGCCTCTGTGCTGTCTAATTTGAGAAAATAAAGGCTGCAGTCTTTTGATCTCCAATATATTTTTTCAGAATTATGTGCAATTATTCTGAAAGAAGAAACTGAAAAATTGTTCTGGAATTCATTTTAAGACTATTATTATTCACAGAGTACATTTATTAAGTAATTTAGAGCAAACTATTTTATCGAATTACTAATTATATTATGGAATGTTTTATTATATTTTTGAGCTTATGCTAAAATATCCTTGGAATGAATCATAATTCTAGGATTAATAGACTTATAGGTTTTTGAAAAAAGCAAGGGTTTCTTTGAAATTTTGCAATTAATGCTTTACATTTCTACTGAATAATACTTTCTCCAGTTATTCTGAGGAATGTAATTTAGAAGGTTCTGTGCAGAATCTTATTACAACTTTGAATTTTGACAATGACATTTTACATCAAAAGACAAATTTGTTGAGAAACACCAAATGCAGTAATTCTGAGACTGTTACAGAGAGTTCAATACCTTCTGCTGTGATCAATAACAAGCATGTGCATAAAGGTACAGCTGCTATCACACAAGAAAGTCTATGGATTTAAGGGAGAATCACAATCAGCCATTTATTTAGAGTTAGCCAAATAGTAAAGCTACTTGTTTGCATTGGGCATTTATGCCAAAGTGATGGTAGATCTTATTAAAACAGAATAATTGGGGGCCAACCCAGTGGCATAGTGGTTAAGCTCATGTGTTCTGCTTCAGTGGCTTGGGGTTCATGGTTTTGGATCCCAGGTGAAGACCTACACACCTACACACTGCTCATCAAGCCATGCTGTGGCAGTGTCCCACATACAAAAAAAAATAGAGGAAGATCGGCACAGATGTTAGCTCAGGGACAATCTCCCTCAAGCAAAAGGAGGAAGATTGGCAAAACTGATGGTAGCTCAGGGTCAATCTTCCTCACCAAAAAACAAAAAAGAACCCAGAATAATTGGCAGAAAATAGGCCCCCTCTTCAAATGCCTTCAGAAAACTTTTGAGCTATGAAACACTTCCTGAATGTCTATTAGACTGTGGCTCTCTAATCTGAAGATAGTAGATGAAATCAGTGAAAAGCCAACCAAGTAAGTTACTGGCCTTGGGGAGGGGTTGGCATGACTTGATCAACATTACCTGGGGCAGAAGTGGATTTTGAGCACAAGCCTTCTAACTCCAATATTGGGTCATATTGGGTCTACACATTATGATTCCCCTGACTTTCTCAGGAAAGGAAATGGTGGTTGTTTGTTGTTTGTTTAGTTATCTGTGAGTGTGCATGTATGCCATGATTGCAAGCTAGGGGTGAATAAACTGGATATTTCTTGGGAAAGGAGTTGAGAGCATAGGTTGGGAGCTCAGGGTGGCCTCATAAAAAGAGCCTGAGTTGGAGCCTTAAGCCTAAAGTTTAAAACCTGACTGAAGGGTTGTTTCAAGGATCAATGAAAGTAATGCCAGTGTGAAACAGTAAAAAGCACACTAGAAAGGAAATAGGGATATCCAGGTTTTAGTTGCAGAATTAAGTCTGAATAACTAGAAGTCTTTGGGCAAATTATTTAACCCTTAGAACGTGGACTAAGGAATTAGACTAAAATTAAGGAATTAAACTAAAATCACCATACATTACATAAGATCTTTGACATTTGTTCTGCTTAGAAAACAAAACATGATTTTAATTTTTCATTTTTTTAATCAAATACTTCAGATGTTTTCATTCACCCCTAGTGTAACCAAAGTATAGTTCCTCAAAAATAGGAACTCTCAATAAACACTTGTTCAATGAATAAAACTTTTTAAATACATGAATAAGTGAAAGATTTTATAATATAGGGTATCATTTTATAATTAATAATGAAATCAACAGGAACACATTGATTACTTATAGTAACGACTGATTCTTTATGACTGTATCTTACAGGTCTATCTAAATATAAATGCCATATAGCTATTCTTCCCAAACTCCATTAAATCCTGAATTTTCTCTTGCCATTTACTTTGAACACCATCATGTTCTGGGGCTGCAACCTATTTGCGCCATGGGTAAAGTCAGTGCCCCCAGACTTTGCCAGCTTCTTAAAGGCAGGAAATGCATCTATGTAGATTTCCCTTAAGTAATTAGACATGAATGAAGTTGTGTGAGAAGCAGCCAGTTGGTGTGATTACTGAAGAGTTCATCTGATATGAGTCTTAAAATTATCAACCTCACAAGGCCAAAAGTTTGATGTCCAAATACCATGGTCATTTTGGTTACTAAATCATACTGTCTAAAAGTGTTCCTAGTCCATTGCTGTGAGATTACCCTAAAGGTAATTGAATTGACAGGATTCACCCCTAATGTGTGGTGATGACAGAGTAGTTCACTTGATCAATGGTCAGCATGCCTCCAGCTTCTCTCATGCTCTGGGCCCAGCTCCCAGGCCCCATTGCTTAAACTTGACAAGGGTTCAGAGGAAAGAAAAGTCTCTATCAGGCTAGGAAAAATAGCTCAGAGTCCATTATCCTGTTTGAATTGTTGGTAGAATCCTAGGGAAACCAGGCCAGCATGGCAGCACAGGGAGACCGGAAAGCTGAGTACCAAGGCTAGACATGAAAACTGATGGGAGGGGAGAGGAATCCTGAAGACAGTCTTTACCCATTTCACATTTTTCTAAGGACTAATTCAGTTCATTAAAATTGAATATGATTTTTACCGTTGGACCAAAATTCTAGGCAATATCATAGAGAAGAGAGATGAGGTTTGTATGCAATTGGTTGAGGGCTAAATTGGGAGGTAAAAGCCAAATCATTTATTATCTACCTTAATTTAGGCTTGCTACCTTTTTTAGACATACATTTTAAGCCAATTCTAAATGAATGTCAGGTTTAGATGGCCCCATAGGTCATTGGGCACACATTTAGAAGTGCCTGACAGTCTAAAAATTAAGATGATCAGAGAAAGCTGAGTTTGTTTTTCCTGTAAGATATCCTCAATATATTTTAACAACCTGGAGCTATAAATGGGAATTTGTGTATTAAAGGTATATGAAGAAAATTTCAGCACTGGAGCTGGGTCAGCAAGCATTCAATTGAAGCCTAGCCATTCAGCATTTATGCTACTTACCAAGTGGCACATGCTTATAAATGTAATAATTTTAAGTGGCTTCATCTAAAGCACTAGTACTTTTAGCCAATGTGTAATAGAAACTCATTCAAAAGAAAGGGAAAAATCTCCATTTGGTTAGGGAAGAAACAATGAGATATTTCCATTCTCTGCTGATCTAGGAAATAGAGTGATATATGTGAAGTAAAGCATCCTCCTGGCCAGAAGGGATGATATACAAGCAGATGCACTGTGCGACCAGATCTGCAAGTGGCCAAGGGTCCAAGGGGTTGTGTTTGGAATGGGATGGGCCTGGGAAACATGGGCATGCAGGACCAGGAAGGTGAAACAGAAAGGAGAGGAGAAAGCCAGTAGAGAAAAGAGAAAAGATGGGAGGAGATGACCCAGAAGGAGGGCTAGGCAGGTAAAAGGATGGAGCCGGTACCACCAAGGGAGGGGGCAAAGTCATCAGTTAGCATCACACTGTCACAACTTAGCTATTTAGGTTTCAAGTTTCCTCTAATAACCCTGCCCTGTCTGCTAAGAGTAAATCATTTTTCTAGTTGTCAACTCTTCCCCTTATTATTTTAAGGGTCTAATGAAATAAAAATTATGGGGGAATAAAGAGATTCATAATATAGTTATTTCAGGAATATGGACAACAGCCACACACCCGCTCAGTGTTGATCCAGCACCCTGCCTTACCAGCCTCTTTTAGTCAAACAAGTACAGTTCAGGAATTCTCTCTATGAGCAGCCTAGAATACATAAAGCAAAAAGGGTAAGACGCAGAGTGCTCTAAAGACCACTGTCACTTCTAGTCACCAAGGGCTTTCTTCAAAGTTCATGCTCATCTTAATTATATTTTCTTCTGAGAAGCATGGAGTGTTGAGTTGGAAATGAAACTAACTAATCAATATACCTTATTTTATAGAAGAAGAAACTGAGTCCCAAAGTCTTAATTGAGTTTTCCTAGGTCACACACAAGTCTGGTGATGAAAATAGGATAATGCCCAATTTTGCCAACATTGTTACAGTAGTATTAAGGATGGTATCTGCACACGCATATAAATATCCGTGAGTCAGAAAACTACTCATTTTTTTCTTATTCACACAACAAAAAACATTTTTAAAAAACCCTATTGTTATGTTTTCCATTTTTTTCTTATTCACACAACAAAAAAAAACCCTATTATTATATTTTCTTTTTCCTAATCCATGCTTCTTTAATCTACCGAGACTGATTTAGAGAGCATAAAAAGCTTATAAACAAGTCTTAGAAATGTGATTTCTTTAATGTTCATTGTCTTATAATACAATGTGTATTAAAATGTAATTACCAGTAGCCTTAAGTTGATAACACAATGAAGAATTCATTTTTGTTTTTTTCTATCTTAATCAGTAGGTTGAACCTTAAACAGATTTCTTAAATGAAAATAAACAACCAAAGTTAAGAGTTGGTAAATGTGTTTAAAACTTGGAATATAATCATCTGTCTATTGTTTCATACTATTTCAATATTCACTGAAAATGTATTCCACTTAGAAAGTCTTAAATGGGAATCTGAAAGAGTAAATACAAGTTAAAAGGATGACATTAGTAAGTCATGCTAATACGAAGAAGAAAGTATGACAAATATAGTCATTAGTCATTAGTCCTTGGGCTGAAAAAGATATATAACTTCTCTTCAGTTTAGTTCTGTCATTAATAAAACATATATATATAGTGTAATTCTCAGTCAGAAAAATTTCCATTGATGCAATGTATACTTGGTAAAAGGTTGAAGTTAAGAAAAATGTAAAGCATAGGGACTTACTGCCATCTTGTGGAATGTTTGTTATATTCTGAAACTTTGTCCTTTAGTTTCTAGAATGTCATTTTCCATCACTATTAGTTACAAAATGACTCAGGAGTTTCCCAGCAACTAACCAGAACTAATATCTATCTACAAAACAAGACATGAGGAAATTCAGGCATCTTGCATCTTGAAGATTTTTGATTCATACCGTTGAAGGTTTCATGTTTTCCTCACCACCCCTTGTTTCCAGTCATCTACTTAACTACTTTCCCTGGTGAATGGATTTAGCATTTAATTTAGTATATTTTAATTGTCAAGAATTCAGAATGGAAGCAAGGCAATGTCAGCAGAGTGTTAACTGGCACAAAAACGAGCACATTCTATCCTGGGAAGTTTAGGGCAGTCCAGACATCCAGAGCAATTGGAGGGTAGGTCCTTTCTACACAGTTTGGTCCTGCAAATGGCATCACGTGAGAGCTTTCAGAAATGCAGAAACTAGGGCCAGATTCCAGACCTACTGAATCAGAGCTTGCATTTTTATGAGATCCCCAATTGATTCACACACACAGTAAAATCAGAAGCACTGGCCCAGGCCACCATATTTCACTCTGCTCACTTACAATAGAATATGCATGCACACACACACTCGCATGTGCATGCACACATAAGGTTGCTTGGAGTTGTAAGAAAACTCAAGCATTAAAACACCTGGAATCAAGTCCAAGTTACTCAATTTTGTGCATCTGAATTTAAGCCTTAGTAATTTAATTTTTGTGGACCTGAGATTTTTGATTTGTAATGTGGGGCAAGGTGTTCACAAGGTGATTCTAATGTCCCTTCTCATTCTAAAATTCTTTGAGTTATTATTTATGCACCAGTTGTTCATTTGGGTAAATATCCATGCATCACTTATTCATGTATTAGTAAACTGATTGATTGTTTGTCTCAATAATTCTGATCTCAACTTAATGATTAAATTTTACACTCATAGTTTGCAAACTATGTTTTGTCCCAGTAGAATTATTTTGTCTAGCAAGCAAGGTATTTAAAATTTGAAAATATTTACCAACATTTAAAAAAATTATAAGGTTTAACCTCAAACCTTTGGATTTTCCGCTTCTCTTGAAAAATCAGAAAACCTGTCAATGCTGAGCTCACATTTCCACATAGAAACCATCACCTATGGTGAGACCCCAGTTTGCCCCAGTCTCCACCCAGCCCTATTCATTTACATTAACGCCTGGTTCTTGTGGGCCTTAGGGTCAGTAACCTGTGACTTAAATAATCTTCTCAATCAAGTCTTTTAACATGTCTAAAAGTTATAGTAGAGAGACTAAATGAAAACTTGTGCTCTAATCTAATCTTTACAAACTCTAATCTTCAAAGTGGAATAATGCATTTCTTTTGAGTTATTAATACTCTTTTTATGTACCACAATTACTTTTTATGACTATTAAGTATTCACAGCATTAAGTTGAGAATTGGAATGTCAACACAGGCACAATTTACTAATTTACCTTAGTCAAATTTTACATATACACTTGTATAAAAACACAGAGAATTCAATTCCCTTCATATTTAAAGAGAACCACTAAGTACATTCAAACAAGTAGAAGCCATATCATTGCCTTTCCTTGAGAAAGAATTAAAAGCCTTTAATTATAGGGTTTTCCATGCAACAAATATTTATTGAACAATGTTCAGGGTGATAGTACAGTTTTGAACAAAACAGAACAATTACTGCCCTTGTAGGACTTGAGGTCTTACAGGGGAGACACGCAATTGATGAAGTACTAATCCTGGTAGTATGTGATGGTGGTTATGACAGAGGGCACCACAGGGCTGAAAACAGAAGGTGTGAGCTGGTCTAGGATCTGGGAAGGTTCGAGAGATCATAACAGCCTTTAAGCCCAAACCTAAAGGACAATAGCAGCTACCCAGTAACAGAGGTGAGAAGAGAGTTCCAGGGAGGGAACTGCATGTGCAAGGCCCAAGGGAGAGAGAGCATGGCCAGAAACTAATGGAAAGATAAACACTGTGGCTGGAAGAAAAGAAAGGGGAGAAAGCCTGACACGCAATGAGCCTGAAGAGACAGGGCAGTTTCTGGACATTCACTTCTTCTGGGAGAAGGGGGAGGCCACTGGAGGGGATTAAGCGAACGGTCATCTTTTGCCTTTGCAAGTTTCACTCTGATTTAGTATACATCTAAGAGCTTGGATATTCACAGAAATTACAGACATCAAATTAGTTAAGAAATGCATCACCATCAGATTCGCAATGTATTTTGCCAAATTGATAAAAAATATTAATTGGTCCTGCCCTAGAAGCACTGTGGCATGGTAATAGGACATATGTTTCACATTTTATGACATATTTTGTGTTCAGTCCTGTCACGAATCTTTGAAATAGTGTGTACAACCTCATTTGAGGGTAATGCTAAAAGTCTAAATTTGAGTCCTGTTGATTGTGAAGCAGGTCGAGCCCAGTGGCCTTCTGGCCCCGCTGAGACAGACTCTGGCTAGGTGGATGAGGCAGTGTTACAGCCAACGATGTTTATTCATGGGTGCACATGAGGTTGAACACATTATCCCTTGACCTCCAGGCTGAGATCCAGTCTTGTCTGGATGATCCTGCTGTTTGTCAGCAGTCCACAGCTGGGTGACTCATTTAGGATGGCACTTCAGTGTTTTTAAAGCATTACTTGTGTTCAAGCTACTTATTTGATCCCACTTAATGCAACATCCAATTGCTGCTTGGGCATCCTGCTGTTGGGCTTTCACTGCACATTTCAGTCTGAGCAGGGTTAGATTGTGATTACAAATAACAGAGAAATGTGAAATCTCCAACATTAGTTTGGATTTACTCATTTTTTAAAAGGTGCACAAATTTTGCCCACCTTCTCCCATCCCCAAATTTTCCTTCACGATCCAATTTTATAGCCACTTTAAAGTGTAGTCAGTGCTTTTCTTCTTTTATGCCATTATGACCAGGTACTAGCAGTTATCTTGCCAATTACCTGTCATCAGAGCCTTACCTTAGTCAAATTGTGAAAGGGATGTTTCTTCGACTACAAAAATATTTTTCTGTTTTAGCTCTAGACATCTGACCCAGAAAAATCATCTTAAGTGATGAAAAGCCCAGTGTGCAAATCGACTCTCTGGGTGCCTGTGGAGAGATTCACATCCCAGGTAAATAACTCTTCAGGCCCCCTGGCCAGGACTTATCAGCTGGAGGCCCTTCCAGGCAGGTAGGAGTTGAGATGCAGGCAAAAGCAGCTGTGTGCAGTGTAGCTTCAAAAGGCAGGCAGATAACTAGACAGATTTGCCTTGAGGCAGGTCTCCAACAAGAGGGAAGTCTACCAGACCGGCAACAGTTCTTGCCTGCCTAGAAAATAATGTGGAAGCCATAGGGACTGAAGCTCTGAGACAGGAAACGCCCTCAGCATGTCCTGGAAGGCAGGTCAGCATGAGGCAGGCAGGGCCACTGGGCATGAAACTACACAAGCCCACCCTTAGGCTCCTTTCAATATTCTGTCTTTCAATGTAACGATGTTTCTGGAAGAAAAGTAATTTCTTTTAATGAAGTACTGACTTAGATGCTGAAGCGATGCTGAGCTGCCTTGCTTTGAAAAGATAAAGGAGAAGGCATGTTTGTACGTGTTTGTTGTGTGGCGAATAAATGCAGCTGATATATCTGTGCATGTATTTACGAGTGTTCTATTTACACACAATGTTGTATTATCTTTCTGCAACTGAATTAATGACTCATCATCTTATCTTGAGCGCACAGACTATGATTTCAGGAGGATTTATTTTTAAGGAGAACAGAGAAATCAAGTATGAGACAGGAAATGCATAGCTGGCAGGTTATTTAAAACAGCCACAACAATAACAACCACTTATAGATTCCTGAGCTGCCACAGGTGAAATGGATCAGAGATAACTGATTACAAGAGAGCGTTAAGTCTGTCTTGGAAACCCCACTTGGGCCTGCCCATTGGTTAACTTTTTCTGTGAAGTCAATTTAGAAATTTCGAAGTCTCAAAAAAACAGACCATGAAAGAGCTGATCAGGAAATGGTGGCTGACTTAATGTCCAATGAGATAGAAACAATGAAGATTAAATCAATTGCTTGGTGCCATGTTGCTCTAAATCTCATGTCTTCAAAGCAAATTAGAGAATGGAAGCTTGGTTTCACTACATAGTATATTTTATAGGAGTTTTTGTCGACCCAGACTTTCCTGAGGCTAATAGAATGCCAGCCCCTAAATGCTAGCAATGGCCCAAATCTGGACCTATCCCACCTCCACTGGAAGCAACTACCATTTATAAGAGCTTGTCTATGGCCATCAGTCCAGGAGGTGACTTCTTCTAGTAGAGAAAGGTGAGAGGAACCAAGGAAGCTAGGGAAGGCCTCCCCCCTCAGGCATGTGAGTAGGATGCTTGCCACCTAGGAGAAAGCCAAGTCTGAGAAGCAAGAAGTATAAAGAGATCAACACAGATGGGAAATTTCTTCCTAACCTAACTATGCTGAATAGCAACTTCTCCCAATTTATATACTAAAGTATTATATGAA
Organism: Equus przewalskii; assembly: GCF_037783145.1. Classification (NCBI taxonomy): domain Eukaryota; kingdom Metazoa; phylum Chordata; class Mammalia; order Perissodactyla; family Equidae; genus Equus; species Equus przewalskii. Next base: position 21,926,144 of record NC_091847.1, on the reverse strand, counting down.
CAAGCAGTGTTATCACACAAGGAAACCAGATCATTGGGTGTTTAAGTATGAAATTGTGAGAAAATATTACAAAAGGTATACAGTCAAGACAATTAAAGGCTGGATTACAGAGACAATAGCATAAAGAGGTACTGATTCAAAAGACACACACACCAAATAGCTCCCACACATTCTGAACCCATCATTCATTCATCCATCCATCCAGTAAATGTTTATTGAGAAGCAGCTAAGTGTTAGACTCCATTCTCAACACTGGAGAATACAATGAACAGGATAGAATCCATCGTCTTAAGGCATGCAGATTCTAGTAAAGGAGACAGAGAAAAACATACATACGAAGACGTGACACTAGAGCAGCTTTGAGGTAAGATGAATCAGGATAAGGGTTAGACAGAGTATGAACAGGTGACAGCAGTAAGTAATAGCTCTTCTACATGGGGGTTCAGGCCTTTTTGAATGACACAATTGTTGGTTCACAACCTTGGGAGTTCCAGGGGGTGAAATTCAAAACTGGCTGCCATACACGGAAAACAGAGACCAAAGAAACAGGCAGACCACTCCGTATTGGTAGGTGCCAGGTTTAATTAGCAAGGAAGCTTGCATATGAAGCTTGTCTTAGGTGGCACAAGATGAGTAGATCTCCATATCCACCCACCAGAATCTTAAAGATTTATAGAGAGGCCTTAACTGGGTTCAGTTGTGTATTCAGTCCAGATGGTCTCAACAACACATCACTTTCTCAAGGTTGTGTTCTTTTTTTTTTTTTTAAAGATTTTATTTTTTTCCTTTTTCTCCCCAAAGCCCCCCAGTACATAGTTATATATTCTTCGTTGTGGGTCCTTCTAGTTGTGGCATGTGGGACGCTGCCTCAGCGTGGTTTGATGAGCAGTGTCATGTCCGCGCCCAGGATTCGAACCAACGAAACACTGGGCTGCCTACAGCGGAGCGCACGAACTTAACCGCTCGGCCACGGGGCCAGCCCCTCAAGGTTGTGTTCTTGAAATGACACTTACTGTGGGAATGGTGGGCAGAACAGGAACAAGCCAGAGTGAGCAAAGGGAGACTGGAAGGAGCTGAAATGAGACAGATTGACAGGGACAGTCCAAGTGGAGCTTTGGAGGCCATCAGAAGAAATTTCTATTTTTTTTTTACGGTGCATAATTAGAAACCCTTGGAAGGTGTGGAGCAGGGGAGTGGCATGACCTAATATTTGTTTTTAAAAGATTTTTCCATCTCCTGTATGGGAAACGGACTATATGCCAGAAAGAATGGAAGCAGAGGGACGACTTAGGATGCTATTACAGTGGCACTGGAAGGAGATGATGGTGGATCAGAATGGAGTGATAGTGGAAGTAGTGAAATTTGGATTATGACTTCAATTTCTCAGGACCTGAGAAAGCAGATAGAATCATTACACTTCAAAAATTGGTATACAGATTATCTCGGCACAGGCCTTTATATTCCATCAATGACTTTGCTGCTTTCAAGTAACATCTACCCTCGTACTAGGTTCGCCAAACTTTCCTGACGATAAGACTCACTAGGGACTGGTTAAGTACACTATCTGGGCCTTCCCCTGGAGTTTCTAACTCTGTAACCTTGGTGGGTTCCAGAAATCTGCTCAAGTTCTCTAGGAGATCTCAATAAGAGGCAAGTTGGGCAGCACTGACTTAATAATTAAATTTCTTCATTCTCTACATTGACATAGATAATGCCACCACCTCCCAGTGAAAAACTTAGTCCTCCTGACTAAGGGTATTGAAGATATTGCCAAAGACACTGCTTCCAAATCTGGATGCAGTTCAGAATCACACAAAAGCCTTGATAAAAATGCTTTTTGATCAATAGACCAGAGGTGGGCATGTAGTCTCACTTCCCCAAATGTTTCTTCTATTCCCACTTGCTACTGTACTAGTCCAGATTTTTATTGTTTGTACTTAATTTCATTTTTTTTAAGTCTGTCAGGAATTCTGCTGCCAGCTCAATCTTCACAGTACCCTGTAATGAGAATACTTCTCTCCTCCTTGGAAACCTTCCCTGGATCACATTTTCTATCAATCCTAGAAACTTTGGTTTGACGTTTGTTCAACAAAACCTGCTCCAACTAGGCTCCTACATAATTTTGTAGTCATCTCTGTTCCTGTTCCCAGAGGAATTTCCCTGTGCTGAACTTTTTGCCCACCCTAACCACAAGGACTTCACATTTCCTGTTGTTTGCTCACATTGTTTCCTTCTTTCTAGAATTCTGCCTAACAAAACTTTACCCCTCCTTCAAAGCCACGCATGGGCCACTGTAGTCCATTAACCATCTCTGAATACTTCAGCCAGAAGTGATTTCTCCTTTACCTTGACCCCTGTGGAGTGACTGTCTGGGCCTCTTCTATGGCTTGTGAGTCCCCATGTTGTGACCTTGTACTTAATTTACATTGCTGAATGATGACAAGTATTTTTTTTCCAGGAGAGTCTATCACGTCTAATATATATTTGTTTGCTTCACCCAATCCACCTTCCACAGGTCAGGCATTTGTTAAGTTCTCCCTGGTGCTATCAGAAACCAGAAGGAGCTATGTAAAGTGAAAACCTAGCATCTTCCATTAGCTCCCCATCACATATCAGATGTATCTGGCTTCCTTATCCAAACATTAAGGTGCATCAGGACTTGAATCCTGCCTCGCTCTCTAGTCTCATCTCTTTTTACTCGTTTCCTCCTACTTGATGCTTCAGCAAAATCAAACTACTTTTGTTTCCTCTAACACAACGAATGGGGTCTTTTATTCAGGTTTCAGCTTGTGCAGTCCTTTTTCACAAAATTCCCTTTCTCCTTCTCCATCCTGCTAACTCTTTTTCATTCTACAGAACTCGGTTCAGCAGCCACTATCTCCAGTAAACCAGTAAGACCCCCTCGCCGTCAACTCTACCCCTTACACCCCCAAGTCAGAGGACCCCCTTCTTTCTCATATAATTTGAGATGAACTGTGTATAGAGATTCTCTTTATTAATTTCCCTGTCGATAAACTGTAAGCTTCCTAAAGTCCAGAAATCTCTCCCTTTTTTTAATTTCCAGTGTCTGACAAAAGTCTGGCTCTCAATAAATAAATATGTCACTGCATAAATATGCATTTAGTGCAATATAGGAATATGAAAGGATAAACATATCGACATTGCTTCCTGAGTTTGTTTACATCCTTCCTACTCCCCAGGTGATTCTGATGTGCAGCCAGGATCAGATGTATGGCCTTAGACCAATTATAACTGGCACTAAGTAAAAATCAACTGAATTCCCTGGCCTGGACAATACAGACCACCAATTCTAATTAAAAGCAAAAATGTCTAAACCTTAAAGCTTAGTCAACATTAAAGTTAAGGATTGAAGCAACTTTCCTAATAATCTAGAGGTGTGAAACCTGCCAAAACAAAGTAATCTGACCGGAATTTTCCCTAAGTTCACTATAGATCAATCTAACTCACTGAAAAATTAATCTCGTTTTCACTTCTTTCAGCCTCAATAGGACACAGCTGCAATGATGTTCGTCTCAATTGATGGAGTGAAGAAGCCTCATCTTTATTCTGTGTGAAGCAGCTGCCAAGAGAAATGGCCTCTTTGAGAGGCAATAAGTTCATGAGCATCACCTGTGTCGTGCAAAGCACTATTTGATTTTTTGGAAAGTTTAAACCTGTTGGAAAGAACACATGAATTAAGTATCTAGCTTGTGGGTGAAAAGTTTTGCTGCACGGTGATGGAGTGTACCATCAAGGTGATACATGTCAAGCATCGCCTTCCTGTGACACAAGGGAATCACGGAGCAAATGGAAGAGAGGAAATTACGACCCACTCACTGGCTGTTATGGATTTGTAACACAGGAATGCCACACGAGTATACTATCTTCTTATCTCGGAGAATAAGATTTGGGCAAGTAAAACAAATGCCAAAGTACAATTTTTCTCCTTATATGAACATATTCTGCAAAACCAGGTTGTGCTGGAAATTCGTGATATATTTGAAGTATTCTCAAGAGAAAAAAACAATGTGGCTTATAGACTATTAACCTAGTGTAGCGTGTGTGTGTGTGTGTGTATGTGTGTGTGTATTTGGCTTTTCTCCCTGCCCTTCCACAAATGTCTCACCTTTCTTCCTGGTTTTGAAATTATAAATTTCTCCCTTTCTTCCTATTCTATTTGATTCATGAGCTTCTTGTTTGACTGCTAACAAAACCCTTGTGTTGTGCTCCAGAGAAGGTTCTCTCAGCTCCTGTCTGTCAAACAGATGGCATATGCTCAGTTTAACAGAACTGCTCCCAAGGGAAGAAACACAGTCTCTAACAATTATGAAGCCATTCTGCTAAACTCATCAAGCTTTGACCTTTTAATAGAAGATAGTGTTTACTTTGAGGTGGTATTATGTGAGGAAGTGGGAATGAAACATTGAGTTCTATCACTTGGAAAAAAAATGTGGAATGAAAATAAACACTGATGAAGCTCCCAATACATGTCATGGGCTGGTATAAGTAATTTACATATGTCTATTAATTTATTTTTTATCACCTCTTTAAAATCCTATTTGATAGATGAGGAAAATGAAACATAGAGAAGTCACAAAGTTGGGTCACCCAACTAGTAAGTGACAGAGCCAGGATTTGAACCTAGGCAGTGTGGCTTTGCAGTCCTAATTTAACCTCTTAAATATATTATGATAAACTTCTACAAGAGATTTTGATTAGGTCATGTAAGGACTCATAGACCCTTGGGAAATTTCTCACTGAAGTGGTAATTTTTCTCATGCAAAGAGTCTAAAGAAAATGATATATTATTGTCTTTCTGGAATAATCGTAAAGTAGTCCGTCCTCTCAGCAAGTTATTATACTGGTTATTTCTTTGTGTCTTTTCTGTTAGGTTACGATAAGTAATAGCAAAAACTGAAAAACTGTAATATTCTTTCAGCTCCACCTCTCATTTCAACACTGGTTCTATTTCCAGCCTCAACTCTGGCTATGTGATAGACTTTCATTTCAAATGTCTTTAGCTTCATTCATAAATTTGAACCCTCCTTTCCATTGCCACCCATTCTAAGCACAATACAGGTGAGATCTCTACATAAATTTTGTATTTTCTAGTTCAGAATGGGTTAGGAATTCACTTACTCAGGGACCCAGAATAAACAAGTCTTTTTAAATATTCAGTACTACTCTCAATAAGGGCTATATTCATCTACAAAGGGAATCCTAGGCAGGTTGGTCTAAGAGATCTGAGCACAGTGCAAAAGATATTAGACTAAGAAGTTGAATAAAATCCTATTAAAAGTAGTTCACTCGTTTATTTTGCAAGGAACTATATACAAAAACAAAAGAATATTCTCTAAACTTCGGGTAAATTTTCTGTAAATATATGCCTTGTTCCCTAAGCAAAAAAGTATAGAAGGATTACCTCAAAAGTTTGTCATCACTGGATATAGAAAAACAACTCAAAGAGCATGCCTTTTGTGCCAGGTTATATAAGATACACAACTACTCTAGGAGTGGCCTGAAATATAAGCAATTGCAACTCAAGTGACAAGAGTTTGGTAAGGCTGGACCCAAGACAAATACACTGAAGGATAAGGTGGCACTAAAGGAGATTGTAGGCCACGGGGAAAAACTGGCATATATGGATGGACTAAAATTTCTTCCCAGACTCATCCCTCCCATCACTGGAAGGGTATTGGAAAGAAACAACTGATCACGGTGCCGTTTGATGTTGCGTTAATAAAAGGAGACTTCGTTACATAAACCATGATCTGCAGTTCAGGGATTAGAAGAAGATGGTTGGAGCAAAGGTGATTATAAGGAGTCCACTCCTCTAGCCTATGAAATGGCTATGGGGGACAGCCTATAATTCAGAGCAGTGAGGCCCTGTGCTCTGCTATGTGCAAATGAGATAACGCAAATGAGATAAGAAGACTACATAAGCACTCACGACACATGGTTTTCTCTCTCTTTACAAATTATATGTATCACTAGAGAACTTAGGCAAAAGTCTGCTTAAATTTATTTGCAATCTTTGTGTATTCATCTCAGAGGGAATAATGGAAAAGTTAACAGATGGTATCAAAGGAGAGGCACTTCCTGCTACTCTCCCCAGCTTTGTCTCAATCACCCCAACAGCAGGCAAAGAAGAGACCTTTACCGTGAGATCCAGTGCAGAGAAGTAACTCACCTGCAAATGTCAATCCTTTAATTTTACCACCTCCCCAGAAAATAATGCCGGACATAGAAAATTCTGTGGCCCAAGGATAAGCCACCTTTCACAGAAGTTATAATTAAACTCTTTAAAGTTTAAGGCAAGTGCAAGCATAAATAAATGATAGAACTTCTTTGCCCAAGGTTCCCAGGTGCTCATGGCCTGCTTCTCATATTCCCAAGTTTTTAGCTTCTGTTTACTTCCTCACTTCAAGATATTTAATTTCGTGCATTGGCTTTGTGACTCACTTTGGACACCTTGCATTGGCTCTCCATAAGTGATGCTATTCACTACTGCAAAAGCCCATTCCTTTCCTTACCTCCCCTCCAGGGGATCACAATTAAATCTTTTCCTGCATCCAGAGAGAGATGCCTTTAAGCAGTTCTTATTTGCTCTAAGAGTTATGTAATCTAGAATAAGAAGCAAATCACTACAAAGAGGTGCTGTGTCTGTGTGGTCAGAAGATGATCCAGTCCTTTCCCTCCAAGGTCTATAAGCCTTCTTCTCCCAGCTTTCACCAGCCAGAGAATACAATAAATTCATAGTAATATTTTCCAAACCTAAAATCTCTGACCCATCTCTCACCAGGAACACAATAACAAAAGCACACAATTGTTCTACTTTACATATATGAAAATGGAGGAAATTTGTTTGAGAAATCAAGTTCAGAGGGCTTCACCAGGTATCTTACATGTATGCTGAATAGTTATAGTAAAATACTTTATATGCTACATGACATCAACTACTTCCTTTTTTGTCATGACCCCAAAATACTTAGTAGCTTCTATTTCTTTATTATGTTGCAATAATTGCTCCACAGAAGTGGAGAACATGCCCTTGGCTCACACTCTCATTACACTCTATAAACCACAGAATCAATTCCCTTGTGCTCTGATTTTATTGCAAGATCTCTAGTTACATTGCACATAATTTAAATCACTCCTATTTAATTACTTCCCCATCCCATCCCTCTGGATTTCACACCCTAGGGTTTGCATAGAAGACCATTCTAGCCTCCTTTCTCTCCTTTCCCCATGATCCCTAATAGATGACTACTCACTAAGCCTTTTCACGTAAACTCTTTATTTGCTTAAGACAATTTCCTTCTTCATCAGACACTGCTTGAGGTGATTGTATATAGAAATTTGGGGGACGATTATGCTGGGGCCAGATAAGCCTCAATACTGTGATTTTTTAAATTACATAGACACTCTACTTGCACTTAGGATGTGGGAGGTCTCATCTTTTTGTACTCTTACTATCTCACAGTTTCAAAATCTAAAGGACTTCTAGTTTCATAATATCACAATCCACTTCAGCCTTTACTTTACTTTGCACATAACGTCCAGATTTCAATCACAAATTACAAGATAAGCAAAGAAGCAGGAAAATGTGATCCTGAACAATAATCAAGAGAAAAATCAGTTAATAAAAATAGACAAATAGCTCAGATACTGGAATTACAAAATAGGAACATAAAGACTACTAATGAATTTATATAGAAATCTAGAGGATATTGTAAATATAAAGAGCAAAACAAATGCGAAATTTCAGGAGAGATTTAAAAACTATAAAAGAAAACCAAAACAGAGATCCTGAAACCAAGAGATAAATATCTGAAATAAAATATTCACTAGATGTGTTAAAGAGTGTATCAGACACAACAGAAGAGAGGATCAATAAACTTAAAGGCAGAACGTTAGAAATCTCTCAAATTAAACCACAGATAGGAACAAAAATACTTAAAATAATGATTGGAATGTTACAGTATTAAGTAGTCAAACATACGATGCTGGCATCCCAGAAAGAAAGCAGAGGAGATTAAACAGAAAAAAACATTAGGCAAAGTAATGGCTAAAACTTTCCAAAATCAATCACAAACATCAAGTTAGAGACCCAGGAAGCCTAGTAAACACCAAGTAGAATAAATATAAAGAAAACCACACTCAAGAATATCATACTCAAATAGCTTAAAACCAAAATAAAGAAAAAAATTATAAAAGCATTCAAAGAAGAGACATATTAATACATGGGATAAATGATAAAAATGAGAGATGATTTCTCATCAGAAACAAGGGAGATCAGAAATCAATGTTAACAACATCTTTAAAACACCAAAAGAGGAAATTACCAAATCAGAATTCTAAATACAAGAAAAAATCATTCAAAAATGAAGATATATTACACTTTCAGATACATGAAAACTGGGAAACTTTGTTGCCAGAATAAGTGTAACACAAAAAATACTAAGAGATGCTCTTTATGATGGAGGGAAATCATACCAGATGGAAAACTGAATCTCTAGGAAGGAATGAAGAATATCAGAAATGCTAAATATGTGAGAAAATAGGAAATACTTTTTGTTTCTCAAATTTTAAAAAAATCACTTGCCAGTTAAAAGCAAACACAATAACAATATATTGTGGAGTTTAAACTCATGTAAAATATGTAACAACAGTTGAACAAAGGACCAGAGGAGGTATAAATGAAATCACGTTGTAAGGTAAAATAGGATTTCAAGGTAACCATTTATGAAGAAAGAATGCATATTGTAATATCTAGAAGAACTACCTAAGAGTAATAAATAGGCACAGATGGGAAGCCAACAGAAAAGACTGAAATAAATACTAAGAATGTCCCATTAACCCAAAAGAAGACAGAAGAGTAAGATCAAAAAACAGAGGGGATAAGTAAACAACAAATAGCATAATGGTAGCCTTAAGTCCAACCCAACTGATAATTACATTAAAGAAAATGGGGTAAACACCCCAAATAGAAGATAGAATGCCAACCTAAAAAAAAAAAGAAAAAATTAAATTCTGACTATATACACTTATTGGAGAAACACTTTAAATATAAAGATATAGCTGGGTTGAAAGTAAAAGGATGCACTTCCCTACTTTTCCCCTTTTCCTTTGCTTCCCTTCTCATGTCCCATTATCCTCTAAATTCCTTTCCATCTTCCCTTCTCAAATGCTCTTCTCATCTTCCTTTTTCTTCTATCTTTTCTTTTTCTCCAAATACAGATGAGTGAACGTAGTGACTGAGAATGTGAGATGGTTAGGAGAGGTTGACGAGCCACACAGAGGCATGTGCTATCATTGAGGGACCACACAGAAATATGGTCAGTGAGGAGGTCTTGGGGAGCTGTGCATAGGCATAGACCAGTGGTCTGGTTGCCAGGGAAACAGGAAGGTAAAGATGAGCAGAAGTGGCAGGCAGAGGAAATAGTTAGTGTGATCCTGAAATTGGTTACATAAGCAAATAAGTAAATTAATTGAGTGAATGTTTTGAGAATAATGGGAGCCAAGTAAGTTTCTCACTATTGGAGATGATTTTAAACAGAAATATAGGAACTCTAGAAAGAACTATGATTACTGAACTGAAGTTGGAGGTATCAGTATGAAATTATGGTTTGATAATATATAAACAAAACAAAACAGAAATAGCTACAGAATGTTATGTGTGTGTACTTCTGTACATACATATATTCAGATATCAGTGTGAAATTATGGTTTGATAATATATAAACAAAACAAAACAGAAATAGCTATAGAATTTTATGTGTGTGTACTTCTGTATGTACATATATTCATACATTTATTTCCTAGCTCTGCCCTGTGAGGGGGTCTGGAAGCATGACAGTTCAGTAGCAATGAGTACACTGGGTGCCTAGACGTTGGTTTCTAAATATTATCATCTTTGAAAAGGATTTGGAGCTCATGGGAGAAATGACATATTCCCAGGCCCAAGCAGGGAATGTACAAGATAAGCCTGGAACATTTTATGCCAAAATGTAATGAGACAGTCAATGAATGATAGGGATAAACCAAAAGTATAGACAAGACAGCTCGAAGGGGCTCCACTGGCCAAAATGAGGACTATGTGAACATTAAATTAAATAATGACAATAATGGATTACAACCCACTTAATAAAAAAGAATCTGTAAATCCACGATGATTAGATAGATTAATTGATCAATCGATAGATAGATGATAGATAGATGATGGTAGATAGATAAAGTGGCAACTCCTCCTCAGAGTAGAATGCCAGCTAATAAATACAGAAAGGAAAAAACAGACAACCACTATTTGGCAATGTTTAATTTAGGCAAGAGACATGAACGGTGGGTGAGAATTTGAAAAGGAACAGAATGGTGAAATAATGTCAGAATACCACCCCTTAAAATGATTATCAATTCTAAATGGAATGATGATGGAATTAAAGTAAAGAAACCTGGCAGACACCAACAAGACTAGATGATCAAGGTTAAAAAGACTAGTAGCAGGTGGGTTGACCCCATGCACCTCCTGGTGTGATGCGCTGACACTATCACCACAGCATCTCTAGAGTATTCCTACCAAGAATACATGACCTGAGTTTATTCACAAGGGGACATTGGACAGGTCCAAGTTGAGGGTCACCCTATGGAATGTAAGGCCTGCATTGTATAAAACTATCAGGATCATGAAAGACAAGGAAAGACCTAGCAAATGTTCAGATTGTAGGGGTCTAAAACAACATGACAGCTAATACAACATGAGTTCCACTAGGAAGAAGAAAAGAAAAGAGGCATTTTTTGGAGTCAGGAAAATTTGAATGGAGTCCATGGATTAGATGGGAGTGTTGTACCAACATTGATTTCTACTTCAGAGGGCTGGATGCTGGTTATATAGGAGAATGTCCTTGGTTTGGGAAGTATACACTGGATTGTCAAGAGTAATAGGACACTACGTTTTCAGCTCCCTCTCAATAGTTTAAAAAAAGACTAATAATAATAATATGTGTGTGTGGAGAGAGAGAGAGAAAGAAAAGTTGAGAAAAAGAGAGGATAATGGAGAAAATGTAATAAAATATTAACAATTGGGGAATCTGGCTAAAAAGGATATGTGAGTTATTTTGATATTTTTTGTAATTTTTCTGTCAATGTGAAATTATTCCAAAATTAATTATTAAAATCTTAAAAAAGAAAATATATCCTTTAAAAAGTCCAATGAAAATATACCCAAATATTAACAGATTTCATAATCTTTGGGATTTTGGATTTTGAGGGATATTTTATTTTACAGGTTCTCAAAAATAAGCAGTGTTATAATCAGAAAAAAAAATCTGTTCATGAATTTAAAGCTGTCAATATTCAGTAAGTGCCTATGATATCCTCAGTATTAATCTAGGTATTTTAAGGATGCTAAAAACAATGTCAATAAATGGGGAGGTGGGGAATGAATGTGGTGAAATTGGATGGAATAATAAGACATTTGTTGCTATTACATATTTTTACTAATGACTTAAATAAAGACTGGCAGAATGCTAGAAAAAAAAAGAAAGAAAAGGAAAATAAAAGGATGGACAAAATACACCATGCAAAGTCCAACCATAAGAACACTTGTGAAGCTGTAGTAACATCAGACAAATTTGACTTCAAGGCAAGTAGTGGGTCACTTCAAAGGAATAAAAAGATTAAAACAGCAATCTTAAGTGTATATGCATCTAATAACAAAGTTTCAAAATACATAAAGCAAAAATTGATAGCAATAAAGGAATATTTTTATACCTCTCTTTCAGTACTTGATAGAACTATTACACACAAAAAATCCACTATGAATTAGCAAGAATATTTAAATCCACCAAATTGACACAATTGTCATTTACGGAACACTATACCCAAACAAGAACAGAATACACGTTCTTTCAAATCACATGGAACATTCACTAAGATATATTGTATAACATAAGCCTTAGTAAAATTTCAAAGATTTGAGTTGTCTATAGTATATTCTCTTACTACAACAAAATTAAAATCAATAACATTAAGATATACAGAAAATATCATATATATGGAAAATAATCATCTTTTAAATAACCTATGGATCAAAGAAGACACCAAGAGTAAGTTTAGAGATTTTTCCGGACTGAAGCTAATGAAAACACAAAAGACAAAATGTATGGGAGATAGCTAAAACAATTCTAAGAGTAAAATATTTAAAAGAAGAAAAACAGAAAGAGTTAAATCAACAATCTAAAACTTCCGCCTTAAGAAGCCAGAAAAAGAATAAAGTAAACCCCCAAACAAAAGAGAAAAAGAAATAACAAATACAAGGGCAGAAATCAATATAACAGAAAAAAGATAAATAGGAAATAAGAAGACAAAAATTTTATTTTGAAATGATTAAAAAATTGACATATATCTAACTAGACAGAAGAAGAAAGAAAAAGGAAGGAAACACAAATAATTAACACAAGGAATGAAAGAAGACACATCACCATGCAGCCTACAAACATCAAAAAACAATGAGATTATGAAAAAACTTTATGCCAGTACTTATGAAATTTACACAGAATGGATAAGTACATTGTGAAACACAGTTTGTAAAACTGACAGGAAAGGGAAAAACTCATATTTCTGTTAAAGAAATCACAATAAAATCTTCCTACCAAAATAAATCCTCCATGTCTAGATAACTTCAATGATAAATTATATCAAGCGTTTAACAAATAAGTAACACCAACTTTATACAAACTCTGTAAGAAAAAAGAGGGGCAAGGAATATTTCCCAACTCATTTCGTAAGACTAGCACAACCCTGATATCACAACCTGACAGGGACATTACCAAAAGAATAATAATTAGAGACAAAACACTTTCGATGCAAAAATCCTTAAACAAAATATTAAGAAACCAACCCAGCAGCATATGAAAAGGATAATTCATAATGACCAAGCGAGATTTATCCCAAGATGCAAGGTTGTTTGAACATTTAAAACTCAATCACTGGGATTCCTTCACTACATTAAAGTTAGATTAGAAAAATCCTAAATTATTCAATCGATGCAGAAAAAGTATTTGACAATATTTAACAACCGTGATAAAAACTCTTATCCCACAAGTATGTTAACATCTTCAGTCTGTTAAAGGGCATCTATGAAAAATCTACAGCTAAATTTTATTTTGTGTTGAAACACTGAACTCTTTCCCCCTAGAATCACATAAGCAAAGCAAAAATGCCTGCTCTTACTGTTTCTATTCTTTTTCGTACTGGAGCAATAAGGTAAGGGAAAAAAAGGCATAAAGATTGGAAAAGGAGCAGCAAAATTTCCCTGATTTGAGTATAACTTGACTCTTTACATAAAGAATCATGAAACACCTATCAAACAAATTATTAGAATTAACAAATAAAAATTAAAAGTCCTAGGCTTCAAAGTCCAAAAATTATTTCTATTTCTATCTACTAATAAAAAATTGGAAAATGAAATTTTTAAAAATACCACATACAATTTCACAAAAAAACATAAAATGCTATTTACAATAACATCGTTATTATTACAATACGAATAGATTAATTTTAATAAAAATCTTCAAGACCTCTACACTAAAACTACAAGAGTACTAAGAGAAATTTTAAAAGACCTCAACAAGTGGATTGAAATTCTCAGTACTGTTAAGATTTTATTTGTCTGCAAATTGATCTATAAACCCAAAACAATTCCAGGCAAAATCCTACTAGGACTTTTTGCACAAAATGACCAGCTGATTCTAATTCTTTTATGGAAATTCAAAGAACTTCAAAAGTGAAAACCATCTGGAAAAAGTTGATGGAAATAAACTGGAAAAGTTTATTTCCATCACACAAGCTGATTTTAGGACTTTGCCTAAAGCTACAGTAATTAAGACACATGGTACAGGCAAATGGTTAGAAAAATAGATCAATGGGCTAGAATAGACCCTAGAACTGGAGCTACATGCATATGGTTGATTGATTTTAATAAAACTTCCGAGATATTGAGGGAAAAATGTCTTTTCAATAACCTATGCTTAAACTGGCTATCCATATGGAAAAAAAAAGAAAAAGAGCCCCATGCCACCTCATACTATACACCAATATTAATTCCAAATGATCAAAAACCTAAATGTGGAAACTAAAAGTCTAAAGTATCCAGAAGAAAACATAAGAAATAATCTTTGCTAAGAAATTGCAAAGATTGCTTAGACAAAAACCAACCACATTGATAAAATAAACTTCATCAAAATTTAAAACTTTTGCTCTGCAAAAGGCAAACCACAGATCAGGATAAAGCATTTTCAATACATATCTATGGCAAAGAGGTTTTATCCAAAATATATTTTTAAAAGCCTCCTAGAATTCAATAATAAACAATGAACACACTAAAAAATGAGCAAAAGACTTGAGCAGATATTGCACAAAAAAATATTCAAATAGCCAATAAGCATGTTAAAAGATGTTCAAAATCATTAGTCAATGAAGATATGCAAATTCAACGGAAATGAGAAAAAGCTCCAAACATACCAACATGGCTAAAATTTAAAAGACTGACAATACCAAGTTCTGGAGCAGATGTGGAGTAAGGGGAACTCTTATGTGTTTCTGGTAGGCACGTGAAATGGTACAATCCCTTTGGAAATCAGTGTTAAAACAAACTGAGGCATATTAACAACTTTAATAGTTTATCTGAGCAAAAATCGGTTCAAGTAGGGCAGTGTCAAACCACAAGTGGTTAGGAGTGCTCTGCCAATGAAAGCTCAGGAAGAGACTTTTACAGAAAAAAGGCAGAAGAAAAGTAAGGAAATTACTGATTGGCTACAGCTTAAAACGTAGTTCTCTGTTTGTGATTGGTTGTCCTTAAGTTTCAGTTTTGTACCCTTGAGGCATTTACAGGGTTAGATTTTGGTTTGCCTACTTAGGTTGCCATGGCATTAGAGCCACCTCAGTCTAATAGCCTCCTAGGAATTTCCTGAAGAGAAGTGAAAATGCGTGTTCACACAAACACTTGTACTTGAATGTTCATAGCAGCTTTATTCGCAACAGCATAAAACTGGGAACAACCCAAATGCCCATCGCCTGGTGAATGGCAAAACAAAACTAATCAAAAATTGAAAGGAATAACATATAGAAACACATAATAGCAAGGATGTACCTCAAAAGCATCATATAGAGTAAACAAAGCTTGACACTAGAGTACATAATATATGAGAATTTTTATAAAAATGTGGAAGAGGCAAAACTAAGCTATGATAGTAACCAGAGCAGCTTAGAATAATGATTGACAATATGGGAATTTGCCCACAAAGGAGGGTTCAAGAGATATTTTGGGATAATGGAAATATTATGTATTTTGAATAGGGTGCTGGTTACATGAGTGTATACATTTGTCGAGTCACCCAACTGCGCTCTTACAATATGTACATTTTCTAGTATGTAAATTATACTTCAATAAAGTGATTGAAAATTAGAGAGAGGAAGAGGGAGAGAACTCCAAGTAGATGTTCTTCACACAAATAGACCCCGGGCTCGTTTCCAGATGTACACATCTAAACTCTTTGGTCCTTTAGTCGGGGGTCCCTGCAAATCTCCAATGCTTTGGAAAGGCAATTTCCCATTCTGAGAGTGAACTGGGGAAAACCACTCTAATTGATTTGACCAACAAACCCAAACCCGCCTCTTTTTAAAGAGAAACCAATTTGAACATTCTGTATAACTGCATGCAGACCCTGCCTTGCGTGAAGGGGTCTGCCTAGCAATGCCGTAATGCATAACTCTGTTTCAAATGAGATTGTGGTTACTGAGGCAGAGCAGAAACATTTGCTATGCTTATTTGCATTAACCAATAATCAGACTGGCCTTGGGGCTCAAAGCTATTTGTGGAAGGCTCTGTGGTCTACTGAGCTGATGGAATGATATGGTTTTCTGTATACATAGAGATGACTTTTTGATAACTATGATCACTAACTAATGCTGCTACAGAGAGATTTAGACAAGCATGGTCTCACTCTCTGATTAAAAGGGATTTATAATCTAACATGCATAATGTTGGCAAGGCTCAACATGTAGGAGATTTTGAAAAGGCAGAATAGTAACACTAACCAATACACAAAATGATGTATTTCGATGTATCCAAATTTTGATAGATGTATTTGGGAGTAGTGAATGTGGGAAAAGTATTGGGAAATCCAAAAAGAACTTAATTAAAAATGTTTAATTTTGTTATTCCTTTATTTTTTCAGTGAAAACAAAGCATAGTATCAAAAATGAAATTAATATCAGAAATCTAGGGGACATCTGACAAATTAGAACAGGGCTCCAAAAAATGTTTTCAGAAAATTTCAACTTGCACATTGAATCATGATTTTACTAGTAACTGGCACCATTCCTCTCCTTTTTGCCCACAGGTAGGAGAGACTCTGGGTTCACACTGGGCATGTAATGGAGACCGACAGGTGTGACTTTTGATTTCACAATGCCCAATAGCGTCACAGGAGTAGGTTAGGCGGCATGTCAAGCCCAGCTTACAGGAGGTCACCATCACAAAAGGTCACGCATTCAAAACATATTTCCACATCATTCACAAGTCTCCTCAGATTAGTTCTCCTCATATTACCTTACCATACCACATATGGCAAGGAGTAAGGCAGAGCTGTTATCTTAAGATTTAGGTGAAGGATGTCCACAAAGAAAACCTTTATTCTGTTTGGAGCTGTTGATCTGGGATCTTATCTGCTCTTATGGCCTTACTTCACTTCTTCCTAGCCATTCTGGCCCTCTTGGGATTCCTCAAACATTCCAAGCATGATCCTGTCTTCTTGCTGGCTGGAATGCTCTTTCTCCAGATAGTCACAAGTTTTGACCCCACACTTCCTTTGGTCTTTGTTGAAGTGTCATCTTCGTGCAACATTCCCCAGCCACCCTATTAGGAACCACATACCTGTTTCCCCAGATCCCCAGCACCACCCTAGCTCCTTCCCTGCTTGACTTTTCTCCTTGTCTTCATCAGCATCTCTCACCTCTAAAACGTAAACTTCATGAGAATAGAGATATTTGCTTTGCTTATTGCTGTTCCCTCAGCACCTGGAGCTGAATCACACTCATCGAAGGCACTTCATAATTATGTACAGAGTGAATATTTCCACAAGTGTGACCTGCAAATCTGCAGGTTTCTCTAACACAGTAGTTCTCAGTGGTGGCTGCACATTGGCTGAGCTTGCTGTGACCCCAGACCTGACCAAATGAATTTGCATCTGGTAGTGTGGCCCCGGTATTATGTGGGTGTAGTTTGAAACCTTCTCAGCTGATTAAACATGCAGCAAAGCTGGAGAATCACTGAATGACCAGTAACAATGATAATGACAAAAAAAAATTCTAAAATAAAATTTATTTTACACTTGACATCAATAGCTCTCCTACTATTTATGAAGAAGCGTTTAGTTTTTAATCCTGTTCACCTGGGCATCCACTAGAATCATAACAGAGCTCCTTCAGACTTTTTTTTTTTTTTTTTTTTGACATTTGAGGCTTCACTATTATACAATTTAGTGTGAGGAAGCTTTGCCACTACGAGTACCCTGGCAAGAAGCCTGTGGATTTCTAACTGGGTCAAATGACCAAGCCTTTGCCCAGGGCTGGGTCGGGGATGGGGGTTGTTGTCTTGGTACTCTGCACGGATTTTGGGATGAGGAATTGTGTAAGGCAGGAGGACTCCCACTCTCAGCTTTGTGTGCCACACTCTGCCCAGAAAACTAATGGCTCTTAGATCCTCTTTTAAGAAAGTGACCAGGCAGCATGGGGTGAACCATTAGTATATGAGCTATATGATTTTTAATCACTAAAAGTAAGTGAATTAAGATTTATCCTACCATCTCACTCTTAGCTGTGGAATAAACTTATCAAGATGCCCAGTCCCCCTCCTGTAACACACACCTAGAAGGAAATGGCTATCTTCATAAATACAATTATTCTTTTCAGTGTTTCATTTTTTCCACTTTTCTGGGTACCCATCTTTTTGTAATTTTTAGCTCCATAATGTATCTTGTGTAAGGGGAAAAAAGCCCTGTGGAAGCCAACAAAGAAAAAGACTAAAACAAACTATTCTATTTCAGCCGAACTTGGGGGATCTTTTCATTGAAAAGTGCTTTTTTAAAAACAATACCCAAATTCTACAAAGGACGATGGATCAGTACTTTCCAACTAGAGGTGACCTCT
This sequence comes from Equus przewalskii, assembly GCF_037783145.1. Lineage (NCBI taxonomy): Eukaryota > Metazoa > Chordata > Mammalia > Perissodactyla > Equidae > Equus > Equus przewalskii. The sequence goes on along the minus strand of NC_091847.1, from coordinate 21,907,937 downwards.
TTAGACTTCTACCACATCTTCAAAGATCAAGGTAGTTTGGATGACAATGTGTTAGACACTGTTATTTTAACGATAAAATTGTTGTATCTTTGTAGTGTTTATATTTCAAAGCACTTTATTTGAAGTATAGCATTTGATCCTCTAATGTTTTATGTCGGTGTCACAATCCAATGTACACATCAGGATAGATGCAGAGAGGGCTGATGGCCACTCTGAGTTTATTGTAACCAGCGTTTCAATATATACATAGCTTACATCTGTTAAACATACACAGGTGTTCTGGATGAAGTAATTAGCGAATGCCAAGAATTCTTAGTGATTTCTCAAGGAGCCCTTTTTGGCCTCTGTTTTGATATTATCATGTTATTGCTGTGCGCGTATATTTTTATCTCGGAGCAGGCAAGGTTTCTTAGGCAGCGGTCCCTCCTGCTCCCGATATCCATATCGTTTCTCCATATGTGCCCTCAGGCGGCCGATGCCTGTCTTAGGTTGCCTCCCCCTGGAGGTCTTACCCGTCATTGGCTAACCGGCCTTCTCACCTCCAGGTCACAGTTTGTTGGCAAGCCTTTTCCAGTGATTATTAACCCTTCCTGTGTCAGGGGCGGCTACATTTTATATTCATGAACATATACCTACATGAAGTATCTGTTTATAATGCTTTCATTCCCAAACAATGTACACATAGATAGTAAGCTTTGATTGTATTTTTTCAATTATTTTATTCCTTTAGCTTTCTGTTTAACCTTTCGCTTACTTCTTTAGCATTTATATAATTCAGTATTTCAGTGATCCTTATTTTTTTAGTGTCCGTCTGTCTCCTTCTCCTTTACTTGTACCTTCCATTCTTTGTAGCTGGGGCTTTCCTATGCTCCCTATAGTCTTTCCCAAATCTTAGATAACACTCTACTTACCACATCTTTAAATTAAACAAGTATGGTCTTTCCCACCCCTAGAAACATTATATATAAACATCACTCATGGTAGATCACTCTTCTCAGTTCTATTTCCTGTAGCTTCTTAAAAATATTTTTATCCCTAAGTCTATCAATTTCACCTGTGAGTAAAGACCTTCAAGAAATTTCTTGCATAATACTTATCTCCTTTCCTTTTTTAGATTCTTTGTTTTCATCTCACCCCATTTTAATGTACGGGTTTATGCAAATAGATTCACTAAAGAAGTAGGACAATTTTAGGAAAGAAATACATCAGATGAGGGTAATAATATATCTTCTCTGATAATTTAAACCCAAAAAAAGTAACAGTGAAAAAATTTCTCAATGACCACAGCTAGCTCTATTCCTCCAGAGGTGAGTTTGGGGAGAGTCTCTTGATTAATTTTGTCCCAATGTTTCACAGGGTAACAAATTTCTTATTGAAACTGGCCCACTGCTTTCTCATGTAAATCAATTCCAAGGAACCATATGTGCAGCTGATAGTGAGCGGTACGAGACTATCGCATATGTAGTAGTCATGAGAAACTGACAATCAGATTTATGTTATTTAAACTTCCAGACCTTTGATATTCATTTTGGTTCATTCAATAAAAACTTATCAAGTGCCTGCTATGGGTCAGATACAGAGGTAAACAAATAAAGTCCACGATGAGTAAGACATGGCCCCTGCTCTCAAGGAGTCGATGATATAGAAGGGGGCGTATGCAACCGAATGATTGTAATGTGACCTGATATGTCCCTTGGAATACAGGAAGGAATAGGTCAGAGCCTGACATACAAGGTGGAAATCATACAATAGTAAACGCTGAGTCAAAGTTGAAGAGGCATGGGCAAAAAGAAGATGTAAAAAAAAAAAAGAAAATTTCAGGGGCCAGCCTGGTGTCGCAGCAGTTAAGTGCGCACGTTCCACTTCGGAGGTCCGGTGTTCACTGGTTCGAATCCCAGGTGCAGACATGGCACCGCTCTGCAAGCCATGCTGTGGTAGGTGTCCCACATATAAAGTAGAGGAAGATGGGCACAGATGTTAGCTCAGGGCCAGTCTTTTCAAAATAAAAAAAGGGATTAAAAAAAAGAAATTCAGCACAGCATAGGTAAAGCAGAATTTTCCTTAGCTTATTTTCTTTTTTATTCTTTCTTTTTAATTATTTTTACATTGTTACTGAAAAAGTTATATGTGCATATGGTGATGATTAAATGCAGAGAAGTCGGTATTCAACCTACCTTAGACTCAGCCTCTAGCGCTTCTCTACTAGAGGCAAAATCTGCTACTGTTTCGTATATAAAGTCTCAGAAATAGTCTATATCCCTGAATCTATACTTGCTTAAAAATGTTGCAAACAGCCTTAAAAGCATGAGTTCTGGAGGCAGCCTGCCTGGATAAGCATCCTAGTCCCATTGCTTACTTCTTAGGTGATCGTGCTCAAGGTACACTCTCAGTTTTCTCATTTGTAAAGTGTGGGTCACAATCACATTTACTTTATAGAGTGTCTTGAGTATAAAACGTCAACCATCCTAGAAGAACACATGTTCCGTGCCTTGCTTTTGTCATTTAATGACATTTATTGTAGATATTTACAGTTAACCCGTAGAGAAGGGGCTCAGGTTTTTTGACCTGCTTATTTTGTTTCCATTTCACAGTTTCTTTTCACATCTTCCTTTTTCCTCCAAAATGACCACCAATAGTTTGAGTCCATCTGTTGGCCCTTTTTCTTCGTATTTTCAATAGCTTAATTTCTCCTGTTGTACAGCTTTATGTTTTGTTTTGTTGATCCTTAATCAGCTTTTCTAGCTGATATTTCAATATTTTAAATATCCAAGGATCTTTTCTGCTCTTGCCAGAGTGTCGTCACTGACACAACTTCTAACCAGTCGCAGACTGCATGTCAATATTCAGCTTATTCTCAATCTGCATTCCATTTCTCTCTAATTCGTGTATGTGCTTTTGATACACATACGCTGAGAGGCTAGATAAGCAGCCTTCTCCTCTACCATTCATTTCCCTTACATGTCCATTAAGTGTAGAATTCTGGTCATGGGATATTACTAATAATAAATGTAGCAGATACTATTTTAAAGCTTATGATATAGCTAGTTTGGATCCAGCCATTTTGAAATCAGAGGTGCCCGGAAGCACTCTGTTTAGTGTGGCACATATAAAACAGAGTTCTCTGAGGACCCAAGGCTGGTTAGCATGAGCCACAAGAGATCTGCAAGTGATTGAAGGCAGAGGGATGTAGTGGCCCTAAAGTTTTTTATACTGGGGGACTTCAGAGCCGACACAAAACACTTTTTCAGCTCAGGCATATGGTCGCTTATCTGCTCACTCGCTTTGTTGGTGTGCAGCAGCTTCTGGGCCCACAGCAGCTTCTGGGCCCACAGCAGCTTCTGCGCCCACAGCAATTTCAACTCCTTCCAGATCCTTTTTCAGATTCTCTAACTCCTTGGTCAAGGTGTGTCGAGCTTCATGACAAAGGGCACCATCTTTTCCTGCTGGACACTCCTATCATAAAATACGGAGGTTTGGATGTGGTGAGAGACCAACACAGGTTCCAGTTCATCATCAGGGGATCCCCTCATCCTCTTTGCTTCTGGTTTGTTCTTGATTCCCTCAATTTGCATCCATCTTTTCTTCCTGACTGCCTGTCCTTGGACTTCAGGATCCTGACACATAAGAAACAGCTTCTCACAACTATTCAGCCAGTTCTCACAGTTCTGTAAGATCAAAGCCCTATAATAAATCCATAGGTTAACACATAGATGGATAGACAGACAGGTAGACATATGGGCACAATTCTTAATGATTCTACTTCTCCTTCTCTCATTGAATCCTAAGTCCTTTCATGTCTTTTCATTTTGTATGTTATTCTTCACTTTATCAAATTCAACTAAGCTTCTTGAGGGCAGAAGGCTACAAATACTTTTAGCTGAATGCCTAGAATACTTATTAACACAATGCTTAGGATGCACCAATGCCTCCTGTTGTTAACTGTGTGATGGTTTTTCTTGATTTCCATGCACCAAACCCAATAACCTTCTAGAAAGTTTCATCTTTTAAAACATAGTAGTTGTAGTAATAATAATAATATTAATAATTTGTACGTATATAGCACTCACTAAATGCCAGACACTTACATGCATTACCTAATTGAATTTTCAAGACAACCCTATGGAAGTCACAACCAGGCAGGCTGCCTTTCAAGTCTGTGTTCTTAACTACTGAGCTGTCCTGCCTTCCAATGTCATAGTTTGTTATATATAGATTTTCACTCTCTAAAATTCCACTAACCAAAATTTCTAGTGAATGAAACTGCTATTTGCAGGATTCATCCTTTTGAGTAATATATGTGTTAGTCAGGGTCCCAACAGGAAACAGATGGCACACTCAAAATAGAATAATTGCAGAGGATATAATTACAAAGAAATGGTTTACAAAAGTGAAGGTGTAGGAAAATGACAAGGAATGATGCTGTAACTGTTGCTTTGGTAACAGCTGAGTCCTTATCATCCCCTGGATATGTAGGGACTAGGGGAGGCCAGTTTTTAGAATCAAGAGGGAGGAAGAATTGTAAAGTGAGCTACTGTGAAAGGTCAAGTGTCACAGCCAGCTCAAGGTGACCTTGAGGGAGGGAGCTAGGGAAAGAAATACTACGACTTCTCTCTCCATTTTCCTATCTCTTGTTGGAGCTTCCCCATTGGCGAAACCTAGCTGAAAGTCAGACTGGTGGCAGGGAGCCATGGACGTGGACTGTACAGATTAGCCTGGTAGAATCAGAGAGAAGGGTGGAGAAGGATGAGAGGATTTGGAGCACGCAGAAATACTCTGGCACAGGTCCACTTTGAAGTGTTAGCAAACAAAAGGCATGGGCCAGCTCACATGCCCATCACTATCTTCTTCCCCAGGGTATGAAATACTTGCTCTCAAAGAAGACAAATTAAAATATATAAATTGGATAACGGTACAGATTCTCTCTCTGCCAAGCAATTAAGTTGACCGTGTCTAATATATGTAAACTTAATTTTAAAATTCTCCTTCATTATAGAAGAATTTCCATGTAATTTCCAAGATACCTACCACATGCTCATGACTCAGTTCTGCTCCAAGTTCATCCTGATGACAGCTGGTTTTTCCTAAGGTTTAACTGTGTCCTTAAAAACAAACCTCCAGGTAATCATGTCACACAGACTAAAGAAAGCATTTCCTTTTCCCCCTCATGTGCAACTCTTTGCTTTCTGATATTGGACACATGCCATGCATTTTGCATTAGCTCTGTGGCAAATGTCTAGTGTTACAATCCAAGCACCAGTGCTCATTAGACTTTTCAGGAGCTTGTAGACCAGAGTCGAAAAGGTACAAGTTGGAGAAATAATTCTCAGTGAGCAAGTAGCAATTTGCCAAGCAGACAAAAAAAAACCTCAGGAAGAGGGAGGAGGAAACCTAGAGAAAGTTCTCTGAGTTAATGAACCAAAGTCTGAGCCCATGACAGCAAAGGAAAAATAAAAAAAAGCAGAGAACTCCCACCACAGCACTGGCTGTACAGAATAAAAAGGGATGCAATGGATAGGGTTCTGCGAACTGCTTCCTGTAAATTCACTGCTGCTTAGCACCCATGTCAAAGGAGAAAGGGCCAAGTGGCTGGGGAGGGAACCAGGGCCATCCTGACAGATGGAAGGGAGGGAAGATCATCAGGAGGCCATGTCATGTTGAGGGAAGGCTGGGCGTCCAGCCCAGATACCAAAGCCTCTGCCCGTACTGGGTAGAAATGCCTCTAATTAAAAGGATATGACACAGCTAATGCATGTCTCTGTTGAAAGACCAGCCCATACCTGCTGTATCCCCACTCTCACGCAACACATATACCTGTAATCATGAATGCCCCCAGGCACATACACCTGATCCCCTGTGACTTTACTTCACCTTCCATGCTTGTACAAGCATTAAAAGAGTTACGCTTTAGCCAAAGCTGAATACCACAGAATATTATTGATGGAACAACCAAATTTGTCAGGGTTCTTTGTGTTCATCTGGCATGATAGAGCCTGATGAATATTTAAGGAGAGTCTTGCCAAGGGTTCACTACAATTCTAGTCACCAAATTCCAAAGTGTGGGTGGTTTTTCTCAGGGCACCAAGCAATTCTTGGACACCAGCTAGGTGTTCTACAATTCAAATTCTGACACTATCTACCTCGAGATAGCATCAGATCCCACAGGTTAAGGGTTCAGTTCTACCAGGCTACCCTCCTCTCCATTTCAGATGCCAATCCTAAGTCCAGGTTATCACCTGTGCTTCTGACTCACGAGCTATGGATGGCGGTTCCAACAACCCTTCCTTGTGTTCAATTAATTTGCTAGAGTAGCTCACAAAACTCAGAGAAATATTTTATTAGATTACTGGTTTGTTATAAAAGGATATAACTCAGGAACAGCCAGATGGAAAAGATTCATAGGGCAGGGTAAGGAGAAAGGGTGCAGAGCTTGCATGCCCTCTCTGAGTGGCCACTGTCTCCAATCTCCATGTGTTCACCAAACCAGAAATTCTCCAAACTCTCTCCTTTCGGGTTTTTATGAAGGCTTCATTACATAGGCATGATTGATTAAATCACTGGCCATTGGGGACTGATTCGACCTCCAGCCCCTCTCCCCTCCTTGGAGGTCAAGGGCGGAGGCTGAAAGTTCCAATCTTCTAATTACATGGTTGGTTCCCCTGGTAACCGGCTCCCATCCTTAGGTGCTTTCCAAAAGTCACCTCACTAAAATAACAAAAAACAAATTCCAAGGATTTTAGGAGCTCTTTGCCAGAAACGGGATGAAGACCAAATACATACTTCTTGTTATAAATCACAATATCACATCTACAAAAGCAGGAAATGGCATTTTAATCATAGAGGGCTCTAGAAAACCAGAAGCTTGTCTTCTTCATTATTCGAGTTTTACCTAGTCTTAAAAGGATGTACAATCCCAAAGTATGCTCAATTTGTTTAAGGAAGCAAGAAGTTGATGTGACAGTGAACTGGATAGGTCTGTCAGTATGAAAAGTCCTCATGAAAACTCTTTAAAAATAAGTGTCACGCCATGAACCAAGGAAGTGGTGCCTTACAGCTCTATGAATGAGAACCTTCATTAAGAAGGTACGTATGGGGCCAGCCCCAATGGTCTAGTGATTAAAGTTTGGCGCTCTCAGTTTCGGTGGCCCAGATTCATTTCCCCATCGTGGAACCACACCACCTATCTGTCAGTTGCCATGCTGTTGGCAGCGGCTCACATGCAAGAACTAGAAAGACTTAGAACTGGGATATACAACCATGCCTTGGGGGACTTTGGGGAGAAAACAAAAAAAAGTATATATGTTCTTCCCTTCTTCCTCTCAGGGGCAGGGAAAAGAATTTGGAGAGGTGTCTAGCTCTGCAGTAAAGAGAATTTAATAGAGACTGTTGCCCTTGTCTCCCCTACTTTTGCTCTTATTGGACAGCTGGTAGAGTGGGGTCAAGGTTTCACATACTAGCATTTTGCCAGTCCTAGAGAACACTGGGAAGTACTTATTTTCATCATCTTTTTCTTCATGCTGATTGTTTTCCCTGTTGATACCTCCCCTTAGGAACCTATATAATGTCGTCCTATCCACGCCTTATTCAAGACTACACCATTTTCCCACCATTTCCCCCCATTACCAAAAATTTCCTGACCTGTACACCATTCCCTAAAAGCTTTACTCTCTGATAAACAAATTTAGTGGAATGGAGTTGAAGTATATGCATTTCAACTCAGATTTGCTAAAAACTAACTTTCTTTCTAAAACTGACTTTATCTTATTCTGGAATGATCATTACTAATTTTGGTTGCTCCAAACTGTCTAACTTTTTAAATTAAGTGGGCATTGTGTTTGCCAGCATATTCTTGCCTGTGTGTTCTCTGTTGTGGTTGGTCACAAGAGAAAGATTCATGAGACTAGAAGGTAGAGTTGAAGGAGTATCCATTTTTATAGTTGGGAGGTTGGCTACTGTGGCAGTAGCTTGCAGACGCCATGACTGATCTGTAGCTTATCTTGTTGATGGGGGACAAGCCAGGCCTCAGCTTCTCCATCTCCTGCCATGTAGTGCCCTCTGACTTCTCCAAGCCCTAGGCTGGATGTGTGTGCACCTCCATGGTGAAGGCATCAGATTCTCATGCAGGTCACCCACATCATGAAGATCAGAGGTGATGATCTTCAGATGCAGGTTTTACTTTGTCCTCATGGATTCTAATTGGTCCTTGAAAATTCTAGTTTACCCTTGCTCTTCCCAAATTTCATGTTCTGATCTCCTTCTCCATTGCCAGCCCAGTTGACGTGTAGTCACTTCAGGCCCAACACCTGGCACGAAAGGAACAGCCTTGCATAGACTACTCCCATAATTTCATAAGGCTTGAGCAAACCCTGACTGGTACACTGAGATTTGATAATTAAAGGTATCCTGATTCCTTCCAGTTTAAAAATAGACTCTGGGTGAATACTCAATTAAAATGTCAAAGTTGTTTCTTGACTGTCAGGGTATTTCTTTCTCATCAAAGTGAAACCTGAATGCAAGGGACAGGTAACGCACCCACATTGGCACCCTGCTGGTACAAATTATAGGCTTCTTATGGTACGCTAGACCTCTCAGCATCAATATATCTACCTACCCTATAGCACATGGTACTGTTTGGATAAGCACACAGAGCGCTTAGGGAACTGGGCACATGGCCCAACACACTCTCTAGATCCTTCCTTCTGCCGTTTTTCCTATTTGTGTGCCCTGTTGACCTCAGCAGCTTTCCATAAAAGAGGTCTTCTCTGAGGAACACCAGCCCTGATGTTCTCAGACTGTGTCTAACTTACCTGGTTTTCCACCTTATCCCTACTTTAGGGGATTTGGGCATTATGGAAGAGCCAAAGCACTCAAGTCTACATTCACTTTCTTTGCTCCCATCTCTATAGATCCTTCTACCAGCACAGCAAGCTTATGACCTTTCTTTTATTAGTGGAGAGAAGAGCACTTCCATTTCATTATACTCATCTCCTTCTCCTCTTATATTCTATGACTTCTATAAAAACTCTATTATCTGAGTCAGCCAGGCTTGGTTCTTGTTAGAAGAAGGATGCTTTTGGAATTTAGAAAATCCTCTTCTCTCTCAATAAAACCTTCCTCTGAAGACACTGTCTCATTGGGACCTATAAAATGACAATTTGAAACTAGAGTTAAACAATAATTCCTTTGTTGTAGGCTTCCCTGAAGCAAACACATAAATAATTGCCCCTGAATCAATGTCATTTAGGTTCTTGGGACAATTACATCAGTGTAATATCTCGATATTATTCTTGCAATATACCTTCCAATATTTTAATTGTTATATGCAATAGGTTATAAAGATAATAGTGGGAGTGAAATAATGAATTCTTATATCCATGGATGCTTAGAATTGAAAAAGACCATAAGGTTGGGTGGTTGACAACACACATTTTTGATAGGAGTTGAATTTGGCTGTTCATCAGAGAGACTGGAAATGTGAAAGGCTATGAATAAATGGAAATTTATTTTTTCTTTCAGGTTACAAACAAAAGAAGGTAGGCAGTCCAGGCTGATGTGACCATCAGGGACTGAGGCTGCTTCTGTCTTTCTACTCCACCCTACCAAATGTGTCTCTTTCATCCTCAAGGTCATATCATCATCCTAAATACAGCTGAAGCTGTGACCAACCCATCTGCACTCCAGGCAGGAAGCCAGAAGAGAGAGAGGAAGGGCAAAAGGACTTTGCCAGAAGTTCCACGAAATGTGCTCTTGTACCCCATTGAGCACACTTATCTGCAAGGGGAGCAGGGAAATGTAATTTTTCATCTGAAACAATAATCTCAGCTCCTGTTAGCAAGAAAGAAGAGAATGGATACTGGTTAAGCCATGAGCTGTCACTGCCTTACCATACGTCTACCAAATTGTCATCCGGCTTCCAGATGATCATCTCCAGTGACAGGGAAATCTGCCACAACCAAAAGAAATCAATGTAATAGCAGGCTGACTTTTTCCTATGTTTACCTGAAATCTGGCTTTGAGATGCTTCTGCCTAACCATTAGCTCTGCCCTACGGCATGGATGAGAACAAATAGTATTCCTCCTCTACATTTGCCCCTCACACACCTGAAGACAAACATAGCTTTTCCCACAACTTCCCTTTGTTGTCCTTGTTATTTTGTTTTGTTGCATTTGTTCTACCCCACTTCATCTGAAGTAGTCTGGATTAATTCTGCTCTGGATTCATCTCCTTTTGCAAATGTTCCTCTTAAGGCAGGGGTCTCAAGTTTGAACATGATACTCCAGGTGCTATACCAGATCTAAGGAAGTGATGGAAATGATCATTTTTCTCAGTCAGTTAGCATAATGAGTGGCAATTAACTAGTCTTTGTGGAAACAATGGCTTTAATCCAGAAGAGTTTCTGTAAAATTGGGATCCATTGACTCTATCTTTGCATTTTAACATAAAATATGCCAGACGGTCATTTAATTTACCGAAATACAGAGCTAGCAACAAATACACAGATATATAGAAATAAACAACACTCCACAGCTACAGCACAGTTACACTCCCAGGAATATAATTCAGCTTAGAATGAGAATAATGTGACTAGTAAGGCCAGAAAAATACTCTCAGTCAGAGTATTTTTACCTCCTACTCTATACCTCCCACTCTAGCTTAGTCCTTCCTTCCCTAAGCCTGGACCAGACCCTTGTTTGCCATATACTGCCTGGAGTTTGAGCAGTATGCTCATTTCTATCTGACATGGAAATGGCACTCAAGAGGAACTAAGTGCCTTTGACTTAAACAACTGAGTGAGAATTTGGAGGGAAAGAGTCCCCAGATGCAGATGGAAGGGGCACACACATGCTGCTCGGCTGTAATTGCTGGAAGGCTGGTTTACTGAGGAATAGAGATGCTGACAATAGATTTCCACACAAAAACCAGGAGTGTTGAACCTACCAATCTTTCTCTAGCACTGAGGAGGCAAAGTGGGAAAATGGTCTCTACCATATGGCTGCTGTTGATCTCCATCCTTCCAGAGAAACCTGGCCAATTCCACAAATCCAAGTCAAAAGAGAGAACAGCAACTCCACCCATCTCAGTTCATCTGTGGTCCCCTGGCCACCAGAGGGAGGTGACTGCTTACACACATTATGAGGAAAGTGAGGTATTTATCAAACCACTCAGAAACAATAAAGGAGGTCTTGCTTATCAATAAACCAAGCCACAAATCCATGTGCTCAAGGTGTCATATATTTAGCATGTCCCAGATGCTCAGAAGGCATTGGAGTATGCCTTTCAAAGAAATCTGTCATTGAGGCTATGACCCCTAATATAAGTTATCACTCGTTTCCCTGGTAGTTTTGCCCACATCATACCTGAGTAATTTTTTTCTTGTATTGATCCCAAACTACTCAATTCAGTGCCAGCAACTTTTGCATGCTAGAGTCTACAGTAAGCACTTGGAGTATGAAAATAAATAAGCCATTGTCCCTGTCCTCAAGAAATTCACAATCTAGTGGCAATGAAAAGACAAGGAGATAAAATTTAAATATGATGATATGATTTAAATTTCAAATCAGCAAACTAGTGTAAGTCAAAAAAAGATTTTGTGTGTTGGGGAGGCAGAATTTATTGGCAATAAAACTAGATGCAGCTGATTTCTGCCACAGATGGTTGGATATAGGTCCAACCAGGTTGGATACAGGCTTAAACAATGTCATCAGGACTCTAGCAATGTCTTGGATCCCTTTTCTTCTGTTTTGCCTTTATTCTCAGGCTTGATCTCTTCCCAAGATGTTGATAATGGCCTCTCCATAGCTTCAGGTTATAAAGGTCTTAGTATCCTCAGCCTTTCAAGTAGAAAATATTTCTTTACGAATGATTGTATCAAATATCCAGAAAAGGATTGTCATTAACCAGCTTAGTTCACATGCCCTGACCACCTTCCACAAAGGGGAGGGCATCTGGGAGAGACTGCTTCACTACATGGTGGGAGGAGTCCCTAAAGAAGAAGAGCTGTTCTATTACCAGAAGAAGAAATAGACAATTCAACAGATCAAGGCAGGAGGGGATCTTCACACATGAAATCACATAGAGTAAGACTTACGTAAGATAGAAACACAATATTTTGAGGAAAAACTAGAGTACTGAATATAAGAGCCCGTGAATCAGTGAGGCTGTTTTCAAACTACCAGTGCTGTGACCTTAGGAATGTTACTTCAACTCTAAGCTTCAGTCTTCTCTGCTATAAAATGAAGATAATAATCCTATCTGAATTATAGGATGGTTTGACATTTAAATTAGGCAATCCACATAAAATACTTAGCTCACAGCCTACACAGAATAAGGGTTCAATAAGTTTCTATCATCATAATTTTTATTATTATTATGATCATTATTTTGAGAGAGCAGAAAAGACTAAGGATGGGGGAGAGGGGAATCAGAAAAAGGGATAAGGGTTTAGGATAGGCTCGACATTTTGTGTTGGTTATGATTGGTAAAAGAATTAAGGGACTGAGGCTGGGACTAGACTCTGTGTTGGGATTAGGCGACACTATAACTCACTGTATGTGCTGCACTTTGATAACTCAGAGAACCCTGAGATATTGGCAGTTCAAAGGGATGCATCAGAAAAGGCTCCAGGACCTTAGCATGGGGCCAAAAAGCAGGAGCCTGTGGCTCAGTGGCTGCTGGTAGAGGGTGGTACCCTGGCTCAACTGTCCACTTCCCATTCCATAAGCTGCGCATTTTGCCTCAGCAGTGAGGAGCTGAGTTCTACATTTCTTAACAAACTAATTACCTGACACTCACTTCTACCTACCTACCATCATTGGCACTAAGTTTAGTGGTCACTGTTGGATACGCTTTACCTATGCTATGTGCCCTCACTAGTTTGAACGACCTTTTTCTTCCTACTGCCAACACCTCAGGCTCTTCAGAGTCCTGCCCATGGGCTACTGAAGCTGCTTTGTCTTCTCCTACAGAGAGCAGAAATTGCCCAAGAATTCACGTCTTCCAGGGAAGACTTTAGACAATGATGAATGACAACTGTAACAACACCCCAGAGTCCCCTGCAGGGCTGGGCTGAAGCCACCCTTCTCAGGACAGTGCCTGCCATTGCACCCTTGCTTGGCTCCTGTGCCTTCCCTGTCCTCCTTCCTTTCCCTCCCCACCAGATTCTCCTGGGCTTACTGCCTTAATGAACAGGGTCTACTTTGGGAAACTCAATCTAAGGAAATTGCTGACCATCGTGCCCTTAGTTAACATTTAGCAATTTGCACAGCCTTATTTTCTGCCCTCTGTCTCAGTACCTGCAGCCAAGAATTTATGGAAAGATATAGATTCTTCCCAGGAAAAAAAAATATATATACACACAAATATTCCCCATAATTTCTCAGGGTTCCTGAGCTCACTGAAATCTACCTAAGGACCTCAGTTTCAAAACTATTGACTTTGACATGCAAATTTAAGACAGGGAACAAAACGTAAGACACGAACATGACAGAAGGGAAGATTAAGAAAATACACTGTTTTTTACTCTTCTCAAGGCTTCATTAATTTCATATTCTATCTTCTATGTTGCTTTGCGCTTTCTTAATTTTCTCGAATTTTCAATTGTGCAGGATATGTTTAATTTACCCTACAGATCACCCTTCCCTCCTCTGTGCTCCGGTAACAGACTGTAGGCTGCGTCACCGACAGGCTGCCTCGCCCTCTGGTGTTCCATTTGTCCAGTGGGAATAACCACCAGGAGATTGAAGCGAGAGGGGAAAATGAGGTCTGTTCATGTAAAAGAGACTAATTTTAAATTCCTGGGGTTCCATACTATCTCCTGTGGTTTCTCTACACCCTGCCAACACAACTTTATAAATCACCCTTTTTATTAAATTCACCTTAATTTACTCAATTTGAGTGCCAGCTGTTTCCTGATAACCATTTAATTGATGCATAATAATTCACCAAAATGCACTGACTACTGAGGCTGAAGCAGGGTAAGGACTGGGCGAGGGCTGAAATTAACAGTAGAATGGGAGAGATGGTAGCTATAAAACTGTGCCCTCTAACTCTCCTTTTTGAGCTGGAAATTTAAAGTTCAGACACCAGCTAGGAAGAATTTTGTCTTCTCCCATTCTCTGATCAGCTCTCTCCAGAACAACAGCTACTAGCCACACGTGACTGGTCAGCACTAATCATGTGGCTAGTGATTTGCTGAAACTGAAAAATACACACCAGATGTGGACAACCAAATATGAAAAAAAATGAATGTAAATTATCTCAATTTTTAAACTGATTTTATATTGAAAAAATAATATTTTGGATATATTAGGTTAAATAAAATACATTATTAAAATTAATTTCACTTGTTTATTTTTACCATTTTTAATACGGTTACTAGAAAATTTGAAATGACGTATGTGTCTCATGTTATATTTCTATCAGACAGCGCTGTTATACTGTTATCACCTAGTTATATCTGTCTCTCTTTAGAATTGCATAAATGTCAGTCCCTTACATTTGATTACTCTTCATAATGCCCTTTCCTAAGTTCCCTTCTACATATTCACCGTTCCACAAAATCTCCTTCTAGAAAGTTCTTCAGGCATTCTCTTGGTGTCATCTATTTTCATTTAACTTTATGCTTTGATGCAAAGTACTTGGTCCACTGAAAACACAGAAAGCCAAAAGTGTAATGACACCCAGTATGTAATCACTGCTGTGGTGAACACATGCTCTGCTTCTAATTTACATTTTTCACATTAGCACTTACAGCACGGAGAAGGTGAGAAATGCTAATCCATTTCAAGTGTATGGAGCCATTCAAAGTAATAGGAATTTGCATAGGCATTATACTGAAGGGTAAACAGATTTAGGCAACACTGCTATACTCACAAATTTTGTTCATGTAAAAATATCTTATTTTTTAGCAAGAAAACAACCTACTGATTTCATATTCTTTTACAGTGTAAGAAATTTATTCATAGCATCTGGAAAATAAAACTGAACATCAAGCAATTGTTACACATGGTGTGGCAGTCATCATAGTGCTAGAAATATGAAACCTAACACACAGCCTCACTGAAACTATGCCATCTGAGGAAACTTGAACTTCCACACAGAGAGTCTGTCCTGTCCACCGTAGTGCTGGGCAGGATAATCTGTTACGTTTAACATGATGAGAAAAACACATACACACACACTAGGTTATTTTTATGATAACTGTGAGATTTTTCTTTTGACTCCAACGAATTAGGCAGAACTCTTAGTGGTGAATAACAAAAACCCAAATCAAACAGGACTTGGCTAAAAAGGGAGTTTATTGCTTAACGAAAAAGTGTTTGAACTAAGTCATATATCTATTTCTTGCTATCCCTCCCTCAGTTCTTGTGTCTTTGGTGTTAGCTTATTTTTCAGAAAACCTCTCTCCATGTGTTGACAAAGATGGTGACAAGCCAATCAAGGCACATAGTCTACTACCTCAGCAGCTCTATCAGCAAGGAGTCACCTCTTTCCCAAACGGCTGTGCAGACCTCCCAAGCCAGCCTCTCAATGGGCAAAGAGCCAAGGCCCTTGTCCTAACCAGTCACTGGGACTCTGGTTGGCCAGGCTGGGGGGATGAACCTGTCTCCGGAGTAAAGGGGAAGGAACAATTAGTCTTGAGAATGTGGAAGCAACATTTCCCAAAAAAACGATGGGGACTCTGTTAACAGAGTAATGAATACTGGACACACCAAATTATCAGATGTATCTACTACAGGAAAATAAGCAAATGATAAGCTAAAGTGAAAAATGAAGCCCTCTTTCTTCTAACCTAAATTGCTTATGACATATCACACTCTGAAATTCTTCAATTCTTTTTAGCTATTGTTAATGAGAGAGAGAGAGAAAGAGAGCGAGAGAGGTTTTATCAGAAAGGACTTTCTTTCCTCAACTATTAAGCCTAAATTTTAATTCTGAGTAAAGAATAGAAAAAAATGGCAGAGGTATTCTTTTCAATATAAATGTATCCTCAGGAATCATGATGAGTAGGAGCAGGGATATTTACAATTGTCAAATCCAAAATTTTAGATTCAACCCCGTTATGTCACTCAACCTGATTTCTATTTGATACTTTGCTAAATTGATGATCCATCTTTGTCCAGTGGCACATAAGCAGTCATGGATTAGGAATGCTGACTACGTTAAATTACTGTCAATCAACAAACAGGTCCTTCATGTTTCCTGTGGGGCTGGTAATGCACTAAATGTTCTGGGAAATGCTAAAAACACCTTAGACATGATTTTTGGCTTTAAAGAGCTCACCATTAAACTGCAGAAATAAAACTGATGCACGTGAAACAAAACTGGACAATATTGAGCAACGGCGAAACACAGAGTTGAACGTGTCTGCTGCAGACCTAATGCTATGGAAACTCAGGGCAGAGGAAATGCATCGGTAGTTATAATGTGAGCGTGAAGGATCCACCACTTTTTGCATGTACAGACTTGATCAGGAAAGAATAAATAAAGAAGAAAGGCTGAATTACTAAAATTCTGACTTCATGTCATTTAGCTCTTTATTTTGTAATTATTCATGAGAAATGCATAACAAACACTTTTTAAGTATTCTCTTTGTTTTTAGGCCATGCCTACTGAGAGAGTTGAAGCTTTCAAAACACTTGTTAATACAAGATAAAGTGATCTTCAAAGAAACAAAGAATGAAGGATAAAAAAACCTCAAGCAGATTGTGGAGATTATGTAAACAGCAGAAATTTCTTAGCATCACAGTCAAGTCCCTAATTTTCACTTTAAAACAAAAAATAATCCAATTCTCTGCAATTCCTGGCATAAGCAAAAATTGGGCAATTGTATACATTTGTGGCATAGAAAATAAGATAAAAGTCTTTTCGTAAGAATTCATCACACTGGTGAGAATTTCAGTGTGGTGGATGTTTTGTATATGTCACCTCATTCATTGGCTCAAGTATGGGTTTCTTAGGGCTGCTCCCGGGCCAGGTCATTTGTCTCTGGTCTCTGGAGCTGCAGAGGACACAAACTGTTACCGATCTGTGTACGAGGCTGGTATTCTCTCCAGTGATTGAGAGTCTGGAAATCCTGGTGGGATATAAATAATGTGCAAGGCTTGTAAAGGTAATTCGCCAACCTGGCAAAACTGTAATACTGCTTTAAAGACAGCACTTGTGAAAAATCGCCACAAGAACTACATTTCACCCTTAACTAGATTTCTGCCTGATCGCTGAAGATGCTCAGGATTCTTGGAAGGGGCTCGCAAATATGCCATAGTTTTAACAAACTTACTCTGTAAAATAATTTTTTTATGAAGCACTTTCAAATACATTTATTCTAACTTTCACATTTTAAACCAGAAATATGACTCTTAGTATTCTTTTAACTTTAACCTTTGTTGGAACTTTTAAAAAGTCCTTTTCTAATTTATTACATAAATTATAAATGAATGTTGTTCAAGGTTAAAATAATTTTATGCTAACAGAAATCAGATACTGTGCCTTATTTAACACAGAGCCTAACATTATACAGTATAACAGCTTGCATTTATTTCTATTTAAAGCAACAGTGAGTGACTAGTAATATCACATGATTTATATTTTCATATGTACAGTAAAAAAAACCTGCAATTTTATATACTTAAGGCTTAAGTATGGGTTACAAACTACAAATGTTCTCCATTGAAAATCACATTACATTAATATAATAAATATTTCTGTCTTATTCTTAGTTTAAAGATGCACATTAGTTTTAAATCCAATCTCTTGCCCACAGAATTGATGTAGTTTCATTTTTATTTAATAAGCAATTTCTTTAAGAAATCCTATCATTATTTTTGGAGTGCTGTATTCTGATAAACAGATATTTAAGCTTTGAGCATTATTTAGTCCAGTCTTCCGCCTTCTCATTCTTTCTATTCATGCCCCCCCACAAAAGATACATAAAGAAATGTTTTTTTGGTTTTACAAAAGCCAGCCTCCAACACACAGGTAAAGAATGAAGTTGGCTCTTTGTCCAATACTGATAGCGCTAACCCGCCTTTCGTATCCTAGCAGATCTCAAAGACTGCTGGACATAGCAAATTTAAACTGGGAAAAAATCAGCTGATCCAATGCTGTACTCATTCTCACATCCAACGGCAAAAGAGCAGCATGGAAAAGAATCTGAGAGGACCATGCACAAATTACATATCATGTGCTTTTTAAACCCGGGTCAGAAAACTCTCGTCTATACGGCCAAATTGGCTCACCCACTGCTTTTGCAAATAAAGTTTTTATTTTAACATAGTCATATGCATTTGTTTACATATTGGGTGGTGGCTTTTGTGCTACATCGAAGTTGAGTAGTTGTGATAGACTCCATAAGGCCAGCAAAGCCTACAACGTTTACTATCAAGCCTTTTATAGGAAAAAATCCGCCTATCCCTGGTTTAAAACAAGTACAGTATGATATACACTGATCCTATATGAATAACAAGGCTCTGTGAACTTAAAACTCATTAATTTTGTAAGATTTACTTTGATGGTATGTTGCAAGGCAATTTACAATCAGCTCATTGCCAGTGAACTGCCATAATACACCAAAGTATAGGAGCATTGTGAATATGTTTGCTTTAGAAATTTGGATATAGGCAAACAGCAGTGCAAATACATCTTAAAACTTCATTTAGAAAAATATAGACATATATGCTGGAGGATTAACCACACTTGAACTAAATGACGATGATATAATGGTAATTTATAGTTGCAAAGCAAAAATAGCCATTGAAAACCATCACCAAGGCAAGACAATACTGATGATGCCCCGCTAATATTTTTAAGATGCCTTCTCACTTTCTGCACATGTGTCCATACCCAGAAGCTTCGAAACAAGGCTCTGAGCAGAGTTCTGAATTCCGGGTCTCAGTAAATACTAGCAATTCAGTAGTTTTAAATTAAGAGGAAATGTTGGTAGCCCTTACTAACATGCTGGGTTGTTACTGGTGGTTGAATACTAGTCATCTGTGAAAGCAGAATTTTTTAGAACCATGGATTAGTTGTGTCCAAAGATCCAAAAGAGACTTGTCCAAGGTCCATGGTTGGTAAGTGGTGGGCCAGTATTTCAATGAAGGCAGTTTGACTTACTAGCCCTGAGGAGATGGTGACTAAGCCCAAGAGCATATTTGAGGAAGGACTTCATCAGATCATCCATAAGACAGAGAAGGAGAGGGACTACATTAGACCCTCCCTCTGTGGTTGCCAATCATCTCCTGTCCATCAAACCAAGGCCTAAACAGAGCAAAGAGTCCAAGACCAGGAATTAATCAAAGCCACACTTCCAGCATATTTTCTTATATCATGTTCCCTTGTAGCATGATCTCAGAGAAGGTAAAATCTCCACAAGCCCAGAATGCAAAAGCCATAAGGTGGTTTGATCCTGCCCCCGTATTTTCCAGACGAGGCATCCACCACTGGAGAAAAAGTGCTCTCCTCATCCACGTGTCTCCTGACTCAAGGCTCACTGCTCTTTCTGCTCCCAGTGGCCTAGCCTTCTGGAGGGCATAGATCGCTCAGCATGTGAGGAGCAATATTAGCTCTGACTTTCAGCCTGGGGCTCCTTGCTATCCCACTGTTCCATCCACCATCGTTTTCCATTTTCCATCTTATTAAACTCAAACTGCTCCAAAATCCAATAAGCCTCAGTTTTTAAGAGTCTTTCAGAAACTCGGCTACAATCTTCTCGTTTGTATTGAGACATCATGGGCTTTATGTTTTACCTGTCAGTGAAAATTATATATATTCTTGGATTCATTTTCTTTCAGCTCTCTTTCTAGAAGAGAATTTCTAAACTGTCATGCATTTTTTAATTTGGTTTCAGCTCTTCTATGAAATGGATTCTTATTCTTCAATCCCTTGGTTGATGCTCCATGGCAAAGGGGTCTTGGTCTTGCACATTCTCTAATGAAGGTTATCTGGAAGTGGCCGTATGCATGCCACTGCCTTCAAATGCAGTGCTGTAGGTAGAAGGAGGGTGCACAGGGGGAGGAGAGAAATGAGAAGCTGAATCACACTGTGTATTTCATTAGTATTTTGTAGAAAGATTATGGTTCAGTGAGTTGAGAATATCACATACATCTATTTTCCTAAATGGTGAATAAATTCAAAGCCTGTGCTTAAAATAACTTCAATTTTGAAGATATAATTTGAAAGCCATCAATGTACACATGGCTGCATATACTTGCACTGCCCAGCATTGAATACATGAGGCCGTAACTCGTTTGTGAGAGGCAGCACAGGGTAGTGAACACAACACTGACCTCACAGATAGAAGACCAGAACTCTAAACTATGCCTGCCACCAGTTGGCTTTGGGACTCTTTCCAAGTCACTTGACTCAGCTTGGACTCAGGGTTCCCATCTTTAAAATGAGAGTGTTGAGCAAAGATGGCCACAATGGCCTCTTTCCGGTGCTAACATTATATGAATCAGCAGATCACCCAAAGTCTTTGCCCTGAAAGAAATTCAACTGGACCAAGACAAAACCAGACAGTGCCTGTTGCTAATATTTCCACAATTGCTGAAATGATGCCAGAGAGCCTGAGGTTTGTTTCAGGCTAGTGCAAGTCTAGTTGAGCCTACTGATCAGGTTAATATAATTGAGCAATCGCCTTGGGAGCACAGGTAGCCAATTGGATACCGAAACCATATAATTAAGAAGAGAAATCACTTTTGCTTAAAGCTTCTATTTCAGAAATCAGAAAACTATTTAGTAACATGATCACTTGACTTTCTACTATAATCTTAAGAATCTTGGTACATCATTAAGTCAGAGTTTATATTCTCTCAGTTCCACTTGGTGTGGATGTACGAAGCGCAGCAAGCACAGAAGTCATGACTGGTCAAATCAGTCTATAGGAAACACTCTGTGAATATCTGTTGGTGGGGTGACTAATACCATCAGTTTAGAATTTTTGCTATAATTATTAAAATTTTCATCAGCATCTTTTAGTTTTCATCTTTATTGTTTAGCAATGAGATGCCCATGAACTATAGTGTTGTTTTTGCTGTTGTTAAAGAACCACGTTATGAGAAATTTATTCATTTATTCATTCATTTGTTCAACAAACTGTTGAAGTTTGCCAGTCTATGTATCTGATGAGACAAGTAGAAAAGTCTGTATTCCCCAGCAGAGGGTGCAAACATATCATCAAATGACAGCAATATTATCAGTGCTGTAGTAAAGATATATACGCAAGACGCTGAGAAATCGCTGAGGAGGACGCATTTGATTCTTCTTGGTGTCAGCAGGTGGGCTTCACAGAGGAGGTGACACTTAGTGTTAGAGGAGGACAAGTGTTCTACACGGAGGGAACAGTGTTGATAGAAGTTAAGTGGGAGCTACAGTACATAAGGCCCCTTGATGGAGCTGTGCTGCATTTACATCGCTGGAGCATGGAGATGCTGTGGTGACACGGTGAGACATGAGGTTGGGCAGGAAGAGTCCCAGTCAGGAAGGGCTTAGAGCCTGTGCTAAAGAATTTGGACTCCGTGTACCGGAAGGGAAAAGATTCCATATCACAGTATGCGCTTTAGAAAGAACGTGGCGAGAAGACGTGGAAAACAGACTGCAGGAGAGAAGGCTGACTATATTACTTTATGCCGTGTTTATAAAACTAAAATAAACTGATTCTTTTTCTTGTCACACAAGGACTGTGGAAGGAACATTCTCTTTCACTCAGTGCTGCTTAAATAAAAAATTGGTTGAAGCCCACTTGTTATTATTGATTTTATCCCTATAAGAATCCTTTCCAGGCTCTTCATTGCAAAGGACTGCTTGGGGGGTTAATGACTGCCGCATCGGTCACAGGTCCAATCTGAGAAAGGGGAGGCAATGGACATGCTGCATATTGACTCGTAGAACTGGGATCGAGGAACACAAACAAGAATTAACAAGTTAAGAAAAGAGTAAACAATGAGCATCTCTCCTCCTGAACGCTCAACTGCAGCTGCCGCTCCGTCCTCCTCCAACACATGCGCAGAAGAAAGGCTATTTTGACTCCTCCCACTGGCCATTGAATAGTGGAAATAAGGATTGAAATTAATAGCTGAATGACATTGGACATGATCTGTATGATATTTTCTGTCTCCATTTCATTCCTTTTTACGACAAGAACTTTCCATTATATGTGATTCCAATATACCCACATTTGGCTATCCGTCCATTAGTGAATGGACACATGGGTTGTTAACACCTTTGGACTATTGAGAATCATGTTCTGTGAACATTGTTGTACAAAACCATATGAATCTTTGCTTTCTAGTCAATGCTTTCCAAATTTGCTGAAGTGGAATTTCTGGATCATATGGTAACTCTATGTTTAATTTTTTGAGAAACCACCATAATGTCTCCCACAATGGCTGCACCATTTAATATTTTCACCAGCAATGCACAAAAGTTATAAATTCTCCACATCCTCCTCAACACTTATTTTCTGGTTGTTTTTTTTTAGGTAACCCTCCTGATGAGTGTGAAGTGCTATCTCATTGTGGTTTTGATTTGCATTTCCCTAATGATTAGTGATGTTCTTCATTTTTTTGTGTGCTTATTGGCCATCTGTATATATTTTTTGGAAAAATGTCTGTCCAAGTACTTTGCCCATTTTTTAATCGGTTATTTGAGGTCTTTTTGTGAGTTGTAGGAGTTCTTTAAGTATTCTGAATATTAATCCATTATCAGCTATATGATTTGCAGAGATTTTTCTCCCATGCCTTTTCACTCTGTTGATAGCGTCCTTTGATGTGCAAAGTTTTAATTTTGATGAAGTTCAAATTTTCTATTTTTATCTTTTGTTTGTGCTTTGGTGTCATATCCAAGAAATCACTGCCAAATCAAAATCATGAAGCTTCCCCTTATGTTTTCTTCCAAGAATCTTATAGTTTTAGCTTTTATAGTTAGGTCTTTGATACATTTTGAGTTAATTGTTGAATACTGCCTAAAGTAGGAGTCCAATTTCATTCTTTTGCATGTGGATATCCAGTTTTCCTAACACCATTTGTTGAGAAGACTCTCCTTTTGTCATTGAATGGTCTTTACCCTCTTGTCAAAAATCTACAATGGATATACTTTTAAAAGGCTCCTACCTTGAGGAAAATATGAGGGGAGCAACAGTATTAATTTGCTTAGTTTATGTCTAACAATAAGAAAGTAAATGTGTGTCTGGTTAGCCATAGCAGACACCCTTAAGAATGCAGAATACTAATTGCTAGGAAGTATAAAAGAGAGGACAAAATGGAGAAATGTTATTTGTCAAAAGATGCAATGTGCTTCCATAGAAAGAGGAGTAAAATTCATCTCAGAAGAACAAAGCGACTTCCACAAAGCCCTACCTCCCCAAAGCTCACCCAGTTCACAAGGGCTGGAGTCAGGGTTTGAACCCAGGCTGTCTGGCTTCAGGGTCCACATTTTTAGCCACAAAACTCAACACCTGAGAGCCCCATCAGCGACAGAAATCCAGAATCAGAATTGCTATGTCCCTGAACTGAACATGTTGGTGAGTTTGAGAATTCTTCATTATCTCAAGCAATAATATTCTCCTTGACTTGTCACCACTGTTCTGTGATAGGAAGTAAATCAACACCTATGTAATTTTATTAAAATAAACTTATAAAAACTGCTTAAAAAAATTCTCCACCACATTCTATTAATTATCAGTTTTTCCTCAGACAATGACTATTGTCTTAGATCTCATTCTCCTTATCTGTAAAATGGGATTAAGTTTATTATCCCACAGGATCAGGAAGTGGGGGATTGTGTTATTAGATATTCTGAAAAAACAAAAGGCTCCCCAAATTTAATATTAATTATTATTTTTGTTGACTTGTTGGTGGTCTATATGAATTCTGCTATCTCTTTCATAATGCTTCCATTTTCTTATTTATAAATCAGAGACAGTAATGCTACCTTCTCAGCAATATGTGCAGTGTAACTTCCTGTTAGACAAATGCTGAAATGCCTCTTTCATATGTGACTTGAAGAAGCGCATCCACTGTCACTCAATTTCAGCTGCGCTAACTTTTACTGAAAATCTACTTTACGCCAATCACAGTGTTAATAGGCAGAAATCCGAAGTTAAAAAAGACAAAATATCACCTGAAATATAATTTAGTCTCTACGAGTAAAAAATTTTACTGGCTCTGTTACTGTGTAAATAAATACCTTATATATCTTCAAATTTTATAAAGAAAACCATTATCCATACTTATAGATATATAGGCAAATATGTATTTATAATCCATTGTAATTGATTGTAAATTTTTAATTCTGTGCCAACTCAGGTATTTTTAAATTTGTAGCTTTCAAAAAAAAAATGGATACCTGCATATCAGGCTAGTTGTGTATACTTTTTTTCATCTAACAAAATACAAGGTTCATTCATTTCTCTACTTTTACCTTAGATAAATGAGAATGTATTCTGTAAACTTAGATCATTTTTTTTAGTTTGAATTAAGTACAATGAAGGCTTGTTTCCACTTACACAGAATTTTTTTTTTTAAATAGACTGTGGGAGGGAAGATTTCTTTCCTGGAGCTTATGTTGAAATCAATCAATAGGAATATAAAATCCAATGCTGTACACAGAGAATAATACGACTACTGCCAGCAGGATTGCATTTTTCCAAAGATCTTTTACAAACAGTACAGACTTGGTGGTGTTTGTCTCTTGCAACTTGGGAAATCAGTCTTGAACCTGAGGATTCTCTCTAAATACCCAGGACTAGCAGCCATTGTTCTAGTAGCCTAGGAAAGGACATAAAAGCATGGTATTTTTTATTACTTTTAATATCTTTCACCCATCTGACTCCTTTCTTCAGTCCAGATTCTATTTTTGAGAAGTCTTCCTCGACACATGATAATAACCTTTGCCTGAAGACCAAGTATTTAATCTTTCTGCCACTTACTTGACATTTACACATTCTTGTACCTTTTCATTTCCTTATGTCTTTTTCCCCTACTAGACCAGAATGTTGTATTTATTTTTCATAGCCTCTGGCATACAGTAGGTACTTGATGTGCTTCCTAATGGCTCTTTTATTCCAAGAGGCACCAAGTGAGACAGAAAGGAGAGAGGTAAGGCAAAGAGTAGCTAACAGAGTGTGCAGCTATAGGCAAAGTTTCATTTATTCGCTCAAATGATATTTATTGAGCACAATTTTTTTAGTGTGCCAGACATTTTTCAAGGCACTGGAAATGTGTCAGGGAACAAAGCAACAATGTCTCTGCTTTTGTGAGTTCACATTTTAGTAGGGAGAGACAGATTACAAAATATACATATATTTATGTACACACACACACATTTCAAGAGCTGATAACTACTAGGAAGAGATCTATATTGTCGGCAGCTGCTTTTTATAGAGAGCATGTGGAAATTAGACTGAAGGGGGCAAGAGGAAAAGCTGGAAGACCACTCAGGAGCCTACTGCCTCAGGAGGCTATCGTCCAATGAGATGGATCAGACTAGAGCACTGGAGGTGGTAAGAAAGAATCATATTCTGCATGCATTTTGAGGATATCTCCAGCAGGATTTGCTTGTTGGATGTGGGATGTGAAAATAAGTTAGGATTGATCCTAGGATTTTTGACCTGAGCAATTAGAAGGATGGAATTCCACTTACTAAGATGGTGAAAGTTGGGAAAGGAGCTGATTTGGGGAAGAAAAATTAAGAATTCTGGTGTTATGAACCGAACTGTGTCCACCCCCAAAATTCATATGTTCAAGCCCTAACCCCCAGTGTCTTAGAATGTGGCTGTATGTGGAGACAGGGACTTTTAAGAGGCAATTAAGGTTAATTAGGTCATAAGAGTAGAGCCCTAATCTAATCTGACTGGTGACCTTAGAAGAAGAGGCAAAGACACTAGAGATGAGCACGCACAGAAAAGAGGCCACGTGAAGACATAGCAAGAAGGCAGCCGCCCACCAGCCAGGGAGAGGCCTAAGAAAACCAAACCTGTCAACATCTTGATCTTGCTCTTCCAGCCTTCAGAACTGTGAGGAAACAAACTTCTATTACCTAAACCACCTAGTCTGTAGACTTTTTTTTTGGCAGCCCTAGCAGACTAACACATCTGGATATATCAAATCCAATAACTATTTTCCATCATTTAGAGGCTAAATGAAATCTGAAGTTCCCATATTTGTTCACTACTTGTTCAGCTGTTTGCCTAACTCCCTGGGAGGCCACTGCATCTATGACATGCTAAAGGGAGGGCAAACAGATACAAAAGCTTCATCTTGTCAAGGTGCCTTCTTCCTCAGACAACTCGTATTTTGTCTTTTCCTTTTGAGTTAGCTGGCTTTGATTTCTTGATCCTCAAGTTGGTACTCATTTGCCTTTATTTCCCTGGTGTATAGTTTTACAAGAGCATCACACATTTTTCCATTGCATTCTTTCAGATACGTTTCAAGCAGAGTCTTAACACAGATTCTGGAAAACAGGGCAAACACTTGGTAAACTTTTAAATCCCTGATTAAATGTCAAGGCTATTGCTTGCCTATTGCATTCTTCAGTTATCTCCTGGTAAACACACACGTACTTCGATTTTTCTCTGTCTCTCTTGTGTCACAATTTGAACTCCCATTGGCCCCAATATTTCTGGTCTTGCAGAGGAGTGTAAATTTTATCAGAAGTTGAAGGAGCAAGATAGACATAGGAGGAAGGAGAGGGAGGAGAGCATTAATTTTCGACCAAGGTAATTCAATTCTCCACCTCACTTAGCTGCTGCAGACTTGGCTTAAAGAGTGGACCTGGTTTTTAGCAACCCTGTCAAGGCCATTCCTGGAAATTGGAGCATTTGCTAACCAAGAAGTAATGGCTTCATCCCATGTGCCTCTTTCAGTATTGCATTTCAGAAGGTGCATAATTGCTTTGGTGAAATATTGCAAAATGATTTCATGCTACGATTAAAATATTTTCACAACTGTCATCAAGGGAACAGTGGAGATAGATTTTTCCGTCTGATCAACTAGATAACCCTGAAGCTTAATGATGTGTCCCTGGCTTAGAGCAAGTTAGCATGAAATTTAATTTGCAGTAATCTGCCTCAGACCAATGGAGGACAAACTAACCTCTAGCTGGAATTTACCCTGCTTCCAGCACACAATAACTCAAGGGTGGCGTCTCTCTAGAAAGATGCCTCCCTCTGCAAGGAGGTAGGAGGGGTTATGCCTTCCCATAAGAACCACTCACAGATGCTGTCAATTCTTCCTTTGCAATAACTCTCCCATTCACAACTTCCCTTTCCCTTCACCATCGCCCTACTTGAGGGCCTTGTCACTCTAATTCTGGGTGAAAAAAATAGCCTGCATATTGGTTTACCCAGCTCTTTCCACAGTTCCATCTATATCACTTATTACTACCAGATGAATCTCCCTAAAGTATGTATTTTATCATGAGTTTTCCTACCGAAAAATGTTCAGTGGCATCTTTAACCCGGCATTTGAAAATAGCTAACTTTCTAAACTTAGCTTCAATGAATCATGTTTTTAACTCTTCTACTCTATCCTAAAAGTGTCACACTCACTCTACCCAAAACACAAGCATTTTAATCATTTCTGCGGTCTTTCTCCCAGGACAGAGGACACCTCCAATGTCCTACCTCCAGTGTCCTTTTCTTGTCTTTCTTCCTACCCATCCTCCAGGACAATTAAAATTGTACCTTAAAGTTTTTCTAATCCTATCCTTGGCCAAAAGTAAGTTTATCCTGGCTCTGACTGAGGAAATCCAATTTGTAAGTATGCAGATCACAATGAGGCATTTCTTCTACTATCTTCAACTTTAGAAAATACATATATTTTAAAAGATTGATCTTCATAATAGAATATTAGAGGAATACTAAAAGTTTATTTTCTGGAGTGGGTGAAATAGATAATAAAGGTCAAGGGTGCTGTGTTGAAGCCAGAGATTTCGTTAATGTTATTACAATGAACTTTTAAACACTCTGGTGGGAAACACCAGGGGCCAGCCTTTGCCTTCCACATAGGATATTGAAGAACTGTCTTTGGGAAGTCTGACCAGCCCATGAGAAAAAATCTAGAGATTTTGATTTGAAGATTCTCCAGTGAAAGATGCTGGTTAAATCTATAGCAAAGACCACAGTGAAAATGCCCCACGCATGGACACAAAACTTTGAGCTTTTTATGACCCTCTCTTAAGTATGATCAGACAGTGGCCTAGAGTCTCAGGAGAACTTGGATATTAAAGACAGAGCCTAAACCAAAGAGAGAGGTGAAAATTTTGAGAAACTTGTGTGAACAGGGAGGAAAGATTCACATACAAATGATTCTTACTACTGTCCTCAGAGATAAGAAGATACTGTAATGATAAGAGTAGAAAATGCCATAAAAGCAAATGTTCAGAATTAAATGGAGTTGTTAGAAATTAAAAAATAAGATGAAGAAATTAAAAATTCAGGAGGATACTTGGGAGATAAATTTGAGGAACTGTCCCATAAAGTACAGAAATAAATAAATAAATGGAGAAGAGAAGGAAAACAGATTCCCAGCCCTCAAGATCTAATGTCTGAATCATAATAATTCCAGAAACAGCAAGGAATGAAAATAGAATGAATAACTTTTATTGGAAATAACCGAGTCAATTTCCTGGAACTGTAGGATTTGTGCTTACGGAAAGGAAGAGAGCACCATAAGATGCACGCATATGATGCACACAGCACAAGATATGGAAATAGACACACACAATGGAACATCATTATAAAGTTTCAGAACCAAGAAGCAAAGAAAAGATCCTCAAAGCTTCCAGGGAGAAACATGCATATTTTATATGATAAATTGAGCAACATTAGAAACTAGAATACAATGGAGGAGCCATGTCTTTGAAATTTTGAGAGAAAATCATTTCTAACTTGGAAATCCACATTCAGCAAAATTATTAATTAAATTTGAGAATGATTAAAAAAGTTTTTGGACGTGCAAAGTCTCAAAATTTACCTACCAGTCATTCTTTTTCAGAACATTACTGCAGGAGAAATCCAAGAAACAGGAACACAGGAGACTCAAGTAAGAAGGAATTCAATAAAGAGAGAAGAGATTTGCAGGATGATGGTGAAGGGTGATCCCAGGCCCACAGCACTATAAAGGGGAGGAGAGGAAACAGGCAAGATTGGAGCAGGTAAGGAGGCTCAGAAAGCAGATCATTTGAAACTGAAAATGACAGAATAATGTCGTGATTAAATATACTGAGTTGCTCTTACACATCTAGGAGAGAATTTGGGAATAAATTAGTCTACATAAAAAATTAAACAAATGAAAAATAGCACAAGAAAACTTTTACTCCAGAGAAATAAAAGTTGATCAAGACAGGAAAACTCATCATAGTCAACTACAGAGCTCAGCTGGTAATCAAATTTACATAGTCATAATAAAGTAAATCTTCATATTAGTGTAATTGTAATTACAATGGGAATTTATTAAAGGTAATAGAATACAGGTGTGTATGTGAATGTTTGTGTATGGTTGTGCCAGACATGTGAGAAAACATGCTAAATCCTCTTCTTTAATAGTGGGAAGTCAATAGGTAATGCCTACAACAGAGAAATTAAGAAGTTGATTATTTAGAGATGTAGATATTAGAGATACAGATGAAAAGTTTTTTAAGTGTTTAAAGCATGGGAAATATGGAAGATGTTTTAGGAGACTGACAAAAGTGTTCTGTAGAATAAACCTTGTTCATGAATAACTTGGATAAAAATTAAAGCTAAGCTTAAAAATTCAATCATCCATACACTCATGCACACACTTAACACATGCACAAACATACACACAGAGACATCCCATAGAAAGCTTCCGAAAGCAAACTGGATTACATTCTCAGCATTAGAGCAGCTTGTCCCTACCACACTGGATCAAGGCCATGTCAATTTGAAGTTGGAAAATTCCCACGGACCTGCCTGCCCTCACACCAGGACAGAAATTGCTGCTAGCCTTAGCCCCTGGACTGCCCTTCAACACAGGCAGAGTAGCTCAACCTCAGGGTCGCAACGCAGTTGTGGAAAGATCAATTCATCTGTGTGTCCTGGAAAATCTGTTAACAAAATATATTAATTTGTGAACGAATTTCTCTTTTTCTAAATTAGAGCAGATGCAAGCTTATTCCTATAAAGCAAATTTTTTCACACTCTTTTATTCTATTTTCTTGGGTGGCAGTAAATGTGTGTAATTATAGTAGTAATGGCAGAAGATTGGCTGAAAGTGAAACATCTAAGTAATGTTGCTACCTATGAGTAGTGTGAAAAATCATCCATCTTGTGTGTTTTATCAATTTTTTTTAATGTGAGTATAAGCATAAACTTTTTTTGTTGCGAACAATGGAAACTTTACTGAAACTAACTGAAAGAGAGGAAAAAGATATGTTAACTCATGAAGTTGGAAGTCAAGGGGTGAAGACTTCAGGTATGGCTGGATCTAGGTGTACAAATTACATGATCATGACTTTTTATATCTATTAGTGCCAATTCCAACTGTTGGCCATTTTCTTTCCTAAAAGATATGTGCTTCCTCCATGTACCTGAGATTGATGGCAGTCAGATAATTCAGGCTTTTCTGATCTTGATTTGTCAACTCTAGTACGGAAACAAGAAGCTTTTTTTTCTTCCTGTGCTTACGTATGAACTTAAGGAAAGGACTCTGATTGATATGCCTGGGTTAGTGCCTACCACTTGGACCAATCCCTCTTTCCTGGGAGACAAGCTTCAATGATTGACCAAACCTAAATTATATGTCCATTCCTATGCTCTCCCAAGATTGACGATCCCACCAAAATCACAGATAATGGGAGTAGAACATTTCTTTAAAGGAATGGACTTTAATCCACTGCTAATCCTATCATCTACTCCTCCACTGGTATATGCCTGCCATTACATCATTAAAACTGGGCCTGTTTTTTTTTAAGGTTTTAATCTCTTTTAAAATAAAAATGTTACCAAGACAGAAACCAGTTTAAGCTACTAGTCATATAATCCCTCTGTTCCAATCAAAGTGCTGAGAACAAGTTTGATGGGTTGAAGGAGGAGCGATGGGCATTGCTTATAGTCAACTTTCAGAACAGAAGGAGATGCTATGTAAAATTACTGGGAGTGAAGACACTTTAAATACTTTATTATTTTGCCTTGATTTCTCTTCTGCTTGGCTATGAATGCAAAGCAAGTGGTCCCAAAACCTAGGGGATTAAAATGACAAGAATTTTGCTCTAATCCCACATGGCTGTGAGGGTTGATGGGTGTCTGTGGAAAGATTCTCACTCGGCATCTGTCAGTCAGGGACATTCAGACGGTGGCTGTGGCTGGAGTCATTTGAAGCTTCTTGACTCACCTATCTAGCGCCTGGCCTGGAAGAACTGGCGTCAGATCAGCCGCTCTCTCCACATAGCCCCTCCTCCCTACCAGGTCTGGGCTCCTCCACAGTTCGGCAGGGTAGTCAAGTAATCAGACTTTTTACACAGCAGCGGGCTTCCACCAGCACGTGCATTCTAAGAAAGCCAGGAAGAATTACCACTTCTCTCAGAGGCTAGGCCTGGAGCTGGCTTGGCATCACTTCTGCTATCTTGTATTTGTCAAAGCAGTCACGGGCCAGCCATATTTAAGATGATCGAGGAATAGATTCCACCCCTCCGTGGGAGAATGGTAAGCACATATAGGAATGGAAGGAATCCATAGCAGTCATTTTGCCGACAAGCTACTACAACTACCACGTGCTGGGAGATTTTCTGGAAGCAGCAAAAAGAAACTTACTTTGTAGTCTCCTGAATGGTACAAAGGACCACAGAAGGTCCCCTTTTTGCCCCTTCTTCAACACTTCCTTTCACATTCTCTCTGCTTCATAGAGTTAAGCTTTCAAAACCGAAAAGGCTGAGTTATATAATGCTGTAAAAAGCTGACTTTATTACAAATTTAAAAATAATACAATTTTTGGTGAGATTTTTGTGTCTTTTTGCTTACTGATTTTTCACCTACTAAATTAGCAAAATTTAAAAGCATATTCAAAATTGAAAATGTGATATGAGGATATATTTTTCATAGCTTATAGTTGGGAATATAATAGCAATACAGCAGTGTAACTATGAGTACAAAGAAAATAAATTAAAGTGCTGATCTTCTTTGTCTCGATAACTCCCATTTTGGGAAGTTGATCCTAAGCTAGTTGCTTGATATGTGTGGAGAAGAAAAAACAGCTTTATAAAAAAGTATATTGTTGCATAGCTATTTATAATGGCGACATTTTGGAGTAACTTAAGTGCCCAACAATGGAAATATGGATAAGAACCTTGGTACACCAACCAAATGGATTTTCTGTAATCATATAAAATATATTTATAAATAATATATAATATGGGAATATTCTTGCTTCAACAACAAATGGAAAAGTAGAATACAAAATAATATGTAGGAAGCATAATATCAAGTCTGCAGTACAAACGAAAAGCTATGCCAGGGGAAAAAAGGACTAGAAACAAAACCATGAAAGATCAACAATGCTTAGACAGCTAGATGAGCGAACTATGAGTGAATCACTTTCTTTTTCTGAATTTTCTTTATTTCTAAGTTTTTATAACAACAAACATCATGTTCTCTAAAGAATGAGTGCGGCCTTTCTTACCTTGCCTTGGTGATCATATATAATCAAGGAACCTCCAAGAAGACATCATATTGGCAAGTGGACAAAGATCATTTCTCCAGTCACTGCACCAGAAAAAAAAAAAAATCCAAATGAGGAGGCTGGGGCACTTAACCCAATGAGAAGTAGTGTCTCTCCCTCTATATTGAGCCTAAACTAAAAAGTGGCCTTTGAATACTGAAGTATGAACTCATTGGACAGAAACTCCAGGCATTTGTTAAAAGTTCAAAGGCCCTGAGGAGTAGGAGACAGATGGGCTTTAAATCATCAAAACACAATTTCATAGGCTGATACTGAATCATAAATGATTCTGGAGTCTGAAAATCTTGCTGCTTTATAGACCTTGGCTGTAATTTGAACAGAACTTCGATGAGTTTCTCTTGAAAGTTCAGACTCTAAAATGTTTATGAACATGTTCCAATTCAATTCAAGAAGCATTTATCAGATAGTGTGAAAACATTTTGTAAACTTGACATGCTATAGAGAGATGAGAAATATATTACAAACCCACGCTGTGGGCGCAGCTCTGCCCAAGCATCGAAGGTAGTTAGAGATCATCCACAGAGACAGGAGTGTCCCTGACAGCACCATGTCCCCATAACCCAGTGCAACTGAAGGATGGGGCAGTAGGGCGTTTCCACCCCTCAGAGAAACAGGAGTAGAAATAATGTAAACTCAACACATTGTGCCTTTAGTTGTGAAAAGCAATGCATTTGGCCACATCCCAAAAGAAGGTGTTATTTTCTGCTTAAAGAAGAGAAACAGAGATTTAGTTCCATGTTTTGACAACAAGGATTAAAGCTTTACTTATTTTCTTAGGCACCCTAAAATGGAGTAAACCTAGGCTTTCTGCCATTTGCAATCTCATTTTTCTGATGAAAAATTATGGGCTAAAGCATCTGACATAGCCTCTTGGCAGGAGATGTTCAGGGACTTAGAGTAGGCATTTAATTGTTGTACGTATCAATGTTTTAGTGTGTGTTGGGAAGGGATTGTGGCTCTGGTGGCCATTGTGCATAGCGACAGAGTCTCATCCGTTCCCACAGAGCAGAGGTGATACGTATAGACCCCAAGACTCTAAATAATTTGTGGGACCCAGTACAAGATAAAAATATGGGGCTTTTTGTTTTAAAAAGTATTAAGAATTTCAAGATGGCGAAAAGAGCATTAAACCAAGCATGAGGCTCTTCTGAGCATGGAGCCCTTCTCAGCTTGAGGCCTTTTGGAGTCAGAGTCTTATACAACTGTACAGGTCACATGTCCATGAAGTTGGCCCTGAGGACATCTATCCTCCCAGGCTTACATGCCATATTCGTTCTTCTTTGAATCCTCTAATAAGACCCTCAATCTATAACCATACCCTAGGCGGGTCCTCAGTACATTTATAACTAGTGACTTCTGTTTCCAGCTCTCTTCTTCTCCCTCTGGCACTCCTTCCCACGTCTCCCAAAAGCTGGTTATTCTTTGCTATTACCTGATTTCTTGGAATCTTCCTTCATGACATCCTGCACAGCGTGACATCCCACACAGGCCAGACCCTCCAGAGAAGATCCCTACTTAGACAGTATAACCTTTTTTCTTTAAAACTTAGCCAGATTGTACTCCATTTTTTCATATTAGAAAAAAAAGTCTATAACGTCAATATCTCCCCAGAATATATGCATTTATCTATGATAACAGAATGTACAAAACTTAGTGTGAGTAGAGTAAGATGGCAGAATTGCTGGCTCTCCCAAAGGTCGGCTGGGAGCATTCTTAGGAATAAAGTGATTACACCAAATACCGTCCCCCATCTATAGCCATGAATAACCAGATCTTGCTGTGCCACTAAAGTCCTTTATCTTAAATGGTTTTCTGCTATAAGCACAAACTAAGGCAGATGAGCAGAGAGACAATTTAACTGTCACCAGGCAACAAAATGATGAGCCACTTTGTTGTAAAAATGACTTATTCCGAGAGAACTGAATTATTTGAATTATCAACAAATATTCATTTAGCACCTATTTTTCATACTACTCATTACTTTAAAAAATATGTACAGGATCATACTCAGCCCAAATTTTAAGTAGACCTAGCTTGCCACACCAAATGTCTCAGGTCAGGTTTCCTGAGAAGTAGATTCTGACCTGGAGTTTAACATGCAGGTCATTCACTGGGGGAGGCCCTTGAGATCACACTTATGAAATAAAAGGGAAGGAAGCAGTATTGGGCAGAGGGAGAAATAAAGCTGTAATTCAGGCCAAACGACAGCTTTGGCCAATTCCATGTGGTCTCTGGAACAAACACCCACTCAGAGTGATCCCAAGTAGATCTGAAAAGTCCAGACATTTAAACCCCAGCATCCATCAGTCACTGAATAAGGGAAATCTCAGAAAGTGTAGCTCTTTCCCACTGAGATGTTCTCTGAAGAAACTAATAGTTGCATCTACCAAGCCTGTGGTTAAAATATTGTAATACTCTTACCATCTCTGGTATAACCAGCCACTCCCCAGCCACCTGGGCCACACCAGCATCTTTGGACCTCCAAAAATGATGTAATCTTGTGACTAGTGTCTGTTCTGATTGATCAGTGCCTGTGCTATACCAATTGTTAAACATTTGAATACCAGCTAAGAATATCAGCTGAGAAGGAAGGGTAGGGCCATGGCAAGGGAAGACAGGATCTGTATGTAGCGCCTGTTGACACAGCCCTAAGAGAGCTACAATTTGGTCTGAGTGCCTAGAGGGGGCTGAAAGGAAGCGTAAGTAAAGATACTGTTAACTAAAGGTAAAGTTTATTAGAAACTGGTATTCTGGATAAATCAGAGAAGAGAATCTGAGGGACAAATGAGAAATATAAAATAAGGAAGAAAATAAAGAAGGCCAGAATCCAAAATATGTTATACAAATTCAAATTATAGGGAATTCAGATTTACCAGTTCAATTTTAGATGACGAACTCCAAACTTAATTATCCTTTCTCAGTTACAATTCATTGGTTACATGAAGTGTTCTGCATTTCTGTCTTAATTAGAAAGGTTGCTTAATTTAATTTGAGCCTGTTGACCAAAAGATTCCTGATGGGTATTTAAACTCGTAATGCACAGTGACAACCAGGTTATGGGGATTCTCTCTAGAGTACTACAGGATGAATTCATCAAAGAACATTCAAAACATTTCATTAAACAGGAATTTCTGAATCACAACTAATTTTAAAATTTACGTAAAATATCTCAGAAGATTTATGAGCTCAAATTTACATTTCATAATTAACTCTAGAGCTGAGGTTAGAAGCCAGATATCACTCTGGGGTTGCCTTATTCCTCGGAAAGAAACATTTAGGAAGAAGAGCAGGCCTGAGCTGAACCCAGGACAAAAAGCCTTAGACGCTTTACTGTCTCACGGGCTGACCCCATCACTTCCAACTGCACTATTCATTCATTCTCATATTGGACACAGAGGCCGTCCACAAATAATGGAGAAAGATGGAGCCTGGGACACCTTAGGGCATTATTTTCAAATGGGGCTCCAGTGACTTTCAGGAAATATGTGAGATGCTCAGGGCTGCTATAGAGGAGCAAGGGGTGCCGAAGTGGGAGGGCTCCAGACGACTCGCCCTGACTTTAAGCAGACTTGCTCTCCCTGTATTTATTTTTTCATATAGAGATCTTTTACAAAATGTGTACCTAAAAATAAAATAGATACCATGGTTTAAAAAAACTTTACACACTACTACCATAAAGTAGCCCAAATTTATAACGAGAAAAAATTACAAGTATGTGTCATTTTAAGACACCTAAATATAGGTAAATTGGATGAAATGAGAACTCATAGATCATTTATTGTAATGTAGACCTGAATCATGATCACACTGACCTTTTCACTATGTGTGGGGTGAAAAACAAAATAGATCCCAAGGAAAAGCACTGAGAAGTCAAGAGAGCAGGTTTCAGAGAACGACCCAATCTCAGGCTAAGTTTGTGTACAGTTTGATACTTACAAGTGATTCTGATTAAACTAAGTGAAATGAGCCCCCTCATTCATCGCTCGTAAAGAGTCGTATTTGCATAGCTGGTTTATATAAAATTAAATGATGTATCAATGTCTCTAATACAGGACTTTTTTAAATTACTCAGAGTAACCTTGTTTCAGTTCAATCTGAATTAACTATACCTAAGTAAGGGCTAAATTAGATAGTAGAAAAAATATATAAATATAATCATACATGCAAAATCAGAACTACCTGATATAAGTGGCCATAATGTGTCAAGAAGCCCTAAACTGAGGGATGGAAAAAAGAATATTTGATCATAATAATGTTTGTTTTATTTGGAAAAGATCTGTTGAGTACGACATAGAATAAAATTTAACAGAACAGCAAAGTTAAACTGTGTGGACTTAAAATTTCAAACTGGGGGCCAGCCCGGTGGCATAGTGGTTAAGTGTGTGCACTCTGCTTCAGCATCCCCAGGATATGGGTTCGGGTCCCAGGTTTGGATGCCAGGAACGGACCTACACACCACTTATCAAGCCAGGCTGTAGCAGTGTCCCACATAAAAGGAGAGGAAGATTGGCAGAGATGTTAGGTCAGGGACAATCTTCCTCACCAAAAATAAAAAATTTCAAACTACTTGAGAATTGAGATGGTTACCCTTTCCTTCAAAGTACTTTTCTTTAGCCTTTTGTTAAGAAGGTGTTATCTGCAAAGAAGATTTCATACAGGAAAAATAACAGTTAAATTTATTCTTACACAATGATTTCAATTCCTTACAAACAAAAATTTTTAAATATGAACCTAGATCCAGTCAAACTTTCAGTTCTAACAATCAGCTTGCAGGATAAACAAGCCACAGAGAAACATGTAGGCTGATACCACAGAGATACAGGCAGCAAAATGCAGAATATGGGAAATGCTTTTGAACCTGGATTTTTCAGCAAATAAACTGCAAAGAAAAGCAAAGCAGGAGGGGACCCTGGAGATTAAAAGAGATTTAAGAAACATAGCAATTAATTACAACATACATTTCTTATTTGAATCCTTGTAGGGGCACTAACATACATGCCCTATAGCAACTACGTGTCCTTCTGGCCCCCTTCTGGGCAGGATGCCAACACTGTGGGATTTATAACAATCTAGGGCCTGGGCAACCAACCGGGAACTTAACTTATCTCAAAGAACAACACATCTTGAAGGAACACAGAGCCCTTCCATGTGAGCTGCTGTTCCTGAGAATGCTGGTCACAGCAAGGACCGTCCCTCTTGGCAAGCACATCACCTCTGTCCCCTGCCTATACCTCCTGTTTGCCCATGGTAGTGGGTGCACAACTCCATCCAGCCAGCCACTGCTGGACACTTCCTGTAAGTAAGACCCAAAAAACCCTTATGTTTCGAACGCTGTCTCCGGGTGTTTTCTTCAGTCTCTCCACAACCTATCCCGCACTGCTCGTGCAACTGAGCATGAGGCCAGGCGATCCTTGTTTGAAACACCTGGACAAAATTTAGACAATGGGCAAATCTAATACAGACTGGGTAAAGATCCCTAAATTTTAGAGAATCATACTAAAATATTTATTAGAAATGATAAGATTTCATAAATTTGCTTCAAAATAATCTTGGGAAAAGAACGAGTATTGCTATACACAAAACAGTATTGGTCATGAGTCAACAATCATTGATACTGAGTAATGGGCACATGGGAGTTTATTATGCTACTCTTTACTTTTGTGTTTATTTGAAATTTTCCATAACAAAAAATTAAAAATGAAATGAAACAACAAGGAAAATATTATTTGCTTATGTAAAAAGAAAATGATTGAAATTTGTATATAGTAGAAGAAGATTTCACATGTCTTATACACAGTGGAACCAGTTTTACTATCTTGACTTCCACTACTCAGCTGTGTATCAGCTTCAAATCCTATGACTATGTTGGCTGAAGCTGAAAAGTAAGTAGGACTTGGGAAATTGCCATCAGATCTGGATCTTCTTATCAATGAAGTACGCAGTTGAAGGTACATTACAGATAGATGTACAAGGTTTCCTGAGAGTTCTCTGAACTGGCCTGCCAAGGTGCACCACTACCTACTTTATTAATATCCCCAAACTCATTCCATGGTGTCGCCCATTTTTTTCTCTTCTTCCAGCTCTGAAACCCCCCAGTCATTCGAATTCCCTGTGGACAGTTGTGTAGCCCAAGCAATATTTAAGTGTGGTAAGGATAAGTCCAAATGACACCATAAAAATACACATAAAAACTGAAAAGTCAGGTTTGGTAGAAAATGCCTCTCCAATATCCATTTTCCCTTTCTTCTTTCCCAACAGAACTTCAATATGCTTAATTAAAAATCCTCTCCTTTCCAGAATCTCTCACAAGAAGATTGGCCATACGACATAGTCCAGGTCAATGAGATTTAAGTGAAAGATTTTGAAAAAAGATTTGGAAAAATACTCCGTGAAAACAGACCGACTCATTTTGTTCTTTCCTTTCTCGTTTTCCTGTATGGATTGCAGCATGATACCTGGTGCTGCAACAGCCATATTGCAACCATGGGGACAAAAGTCACATGCTAAAGATGAGAGGGCAGGAAGAGAAAAAGAGCCCCATTCCTTGAACAGCAGACCATCCATGCACTGTCTACCCCCTGTCCTTAAGACATGAGAAAAATGGATCCCTATTTTATTAAGCTACTGGGATGAGATTTCTGCTACATGGCGCTGAAAGCAGTCCCTAACTGATATATCACCTATTACATATCCAAAATTTGAAAACTATGACCCTTATTATTAAATTCCTAGGGAAAAATCAAAGTCCAAAAATTAAATCTACATTGTTATGTACATATAAATAAAATATAATAAAGTAAAACTGTTATCCTAAAAATTTCTCTCCCTGCTTGATCTTGATTAGAAGATCCTCAACCAGATGCCTGGACATTACAGACATCTCTTCTGCATTAATATCCTATGTGCCTGTGATTCAGTTTAAGAATCTTTTTATTGAAAACATACTACATCCCCATCTTTTATTCATGCCAGAAGAAAGAATAGATGTGTAATGTAAGCTTCTAATATGAGAACTCACACTTTCATTGGAACAAGAAACATGGAGATATGCTGATTTAAAATAAACAATGTAGTGTAGCATCCCATTGTCCACACTACAAATACTATAAAAAGCAAGAATAAGATAGACACACTGCTAGCCCATATTCTACCTTCACCCAAATTAGAAAATTGTGCCTCTTACAGGGAGCATCTTACCGCTATTGGATATATATTACATAAATATAAAAATACCATATACAAAATATACGATGTAACTAGCACCTGGAGAGGTATGCAGTGGACAACCTGCACAGGAATCTGCCTGATCTGGAATAAAGAGAAATCACTGTGGGCTGAAGAAGTCAGAGATGTCACATACGGGAATGGTTTTGAGTTGAGCCCTCAATATATTAGGGAAAATAGGGGAAGAGTCAAATTTTGTGTTTTATGGATTTTAGATTATATTTTCATTATTTTAAGACAGAGTACCCGTCTAGAGAAGACAGTAAACCATATTTTCAATACTGATCCTCGTGTCCTGTGAAGCCCGCAAAGAGAAAGAACTTTTAATCTTGCTATTAGAAATCCACAGACACCTACTCTCCTAGGCCGTAAAGGAACTTGCTCACAGAGTGGCAGAAAACCAAATTCCTGAAGAGCTTTCTACGGTCTCGAGAATCACACATTTACAGGGGAATGAACGGATCGTGGGCAGCAGAGCAGCGATGATGCGTCCTGTGATGCTCCGCGTGCAGCTGTGAACATCTGCATTGCCGCCACCAGCGAGTCTGCAGCTCTTCTGGCTGAGACATCCAAGCCAAAGGTTTTACTTCCGAAACAAAAAAGGGAAGGAATATACCTTTTAACCCCTCCTGAACAAGACTATAACAAAGCAGAGCGTCTTGATTTAATGAGTTTTTCCAGAGAAATGCTCACTTGAGGGCTCTGGAAAATATTCTTCTGAATTTCTCTATGGTTCCTTTCTGATTAAAAGTAGGAATAATCTGATCCTTGAGTGGGATCGGGTGGAAATTCATGTCTAGGTAGTTGAAGGCAGGAGAACTCAGCTTGATAGAGCATCCAGTCACCTGAGAAGTTTGCAAAGCACAAGAATTCTCCGCCCATCACACTCCTTTGGTCCCTGGCTGGAACCAAGAATTGGTAATTTTTAATGAGTTCCCCACATGATTCAGATATTAGCGTGGTGCTGGACTGACAGATTAACATTTTAGAAGAGAAAACCACGTATTTATCCTGGTTCTCATTTGTTTTTCTTTAGGACAGTGTTTCTCAATCTTTCTTGGGCCGTGTCCCTCATTGAAAATAATCATTTATGAAGCACGCTGGGTAAAGGGATGAGGTTGTTCACAGCCAGAGGCAAAAGATCTAGGGATCTTGACGCTAATCGCTGATCAGACTTCCAAAGACCGAGGAAATCAGAACCCTGGCTTACCAATGACTCACTCAGGAAAGAAGAGGAAATCTCATGACACATATTTGTAACTTAGAAGAAAAGTGCCAGGACATTGGGGTCTAATTAGTTTCCTTTCTTCCTCAAACCCAGAAATGGCTTTAGTCCCATGGAAGCAGTAAGAACAAATTTTATACCTAGCATTTCTCTGCCTACACTATGATGTCTAGACAATATCTAAGCTCCATTC
This sequence comes from Equus przewalskii, assembly GCF_037783145.1. Classification (NCBI taxonomy): domain Eukaryota; kingdom Metazoa; phylum Chordata; class Mammalia; order Perissodactyla; family Equidae; genus Equus; species Equus przewalskii. Next base: position 21,866,607 of record NC_091847.1, on the reverse strand, counting down.
CCTCTGGCTTGGCTAGTAGTACATAAATCCCAGCTCCCAGGGAAACTTGGCTATTGAAAGTCAAAGGCATTAATTTTAGACTATTATCTAGCTACAGACTTTGAAACTTTAAAAACTCTGCTTTGAACTCAAAGACAAAGGAGACTAGTTTGTTGTGGGTCAAATCTACCTTCCACTTCCCTGGACAATACAGTTCAGTTTCAAGGCAAATGCCTTAACATAGAGAGAATACAGTGGGGAAATTTATTGCATATTCTATTATTTATTCATTTATTAGGTGAAGAGATGATATTTCAGTAGGATAGAAAGACCCAAACACAATGAACCTTGATATGAACCAGATGGTTACATTTACTTGAGGAGAAGAATATGCGAAGTGTTTTGGGGAGTTCTTTAATTGAGGTGATTCTCCAAGAGAAAAGGTAAGCAATATTTGGGGAGATGTTAACCTGATATATACTTGAAAATATTCCTTGTAAGCACATTATTTTTCATTTCAGCAGCTGGTTCTCTACACACAAGACACAGGAATGCTTTACTAATTTAACCACTGTCAGTGAACAAGAGTTCTAGTATATGAATTTTCCAGATAACCTTGGCCTACCTCCTAAAGTGCTGATTCTAATTTTCTGCTTTATTATTTAACTTCATTTTTTTTCCTACCAAATTTAAAAGCAAGACATGCTCACTGTGGGGGAAAAAAATCAAATCATATAACGAAGTATAAAAGAAGAAAAAAATACATAAAAATCTCATTACCTAAGTATTAATAACACTTTAGATATATCATCCAGACATTTTCACAGACATAAATTTTCATGTGCAGAATATTAAAATTTTTAAAAGTATTATTTAATATTCATGAGGTTTGGTAACCTGCTTTTTATATTAAACATTATGTAATAGACACTGAAGGAGAGAGATTTTGAAAGGCTGCCCTAACTTATTTAAACAATCATGCTGATGGTAGATTTGTTTCTCATTTTTCATCTTATAAATAATCTGGCTATGAATATGTGTGCACGGGGATTGTTGCACATGCCTTCAGATATTCCTGTAGAATTCAGATTCCTAGAAGCAGAATCTCTGGAGCTAAATATGTATATTTAACAATTTGATATGTCATCTAAGTGACTCCCAGACAGGTTCTGTCACCACAGGAATGAGAGTGGCCATATCCCAACACTGCCACCACCCCACCCTTTTCTATTTTGCCAGTCTATAAAATGTTTTGATTTGATTACTAGTGAATTTGAATATTATTTTTATTCTTGTTAAACTACCTCTTTTTCTTCTTTTAAAACAAACTCCTGTTGACATATATAACTTTCTCTTGTTAATTAGAAAAAGCTTTTACAGATTACTGATGATAACCCTTTGGCTGTTACATATGTGGCAAACTTTGTTTTTCTTCTTTTAATTTGTTTTTTACTTTTAAAATTATTATATAGTAACATCTATAAATACTCTCCTTGTTCTGATGTTTGTGTCATGCTTAGAAATTTCTCCCAAACCCCAAAGTTATAAAAAATTTTATATAATGAACAATAAAAATAAGAAACACAAACAACTTTAAAAAAAATTTTAAACCATCTTGATTCCTTTATATAAAAGTGCAAGACAGAGAAACAATCTTTTCCAAATGGCTTGTCAGTTGTGCCAACTCCCTTTCATAACAAACTCAATCTTTCTCCATTGATTTGAAAGGCCTCTTTTGTCAGATACTAACTTCCATATATTCCTACAACAGTGTTCCACATATATGTACACACACATATACACATACATATACACATGTATATATGTATATATGTGTATAAGTATATATACACATACATGTGTATATATATACACATATACATTAATTTACATTTATATATATATTTAACTTACATTTTTATATATAAATAGACATTTCCTGAATTCAAGTTGGAGTTTTGATTAAGATTATATAAGGAAGGAGGCGGCCTGGTGGTGCAGCAGTTAGGTCACACGTTCGGCTTCTTGGCGGCCCGGGATTCGCCAGTTCGGATCCCAGATGCGGTCATGGCACCACTTGGCACGCCATGCTGTGGTAGGTGTCCCACGTACAAAGTAGAGGAAGATGGGCATGGATGTTAGCTCAGGGCCAGTCTTCTTCAGCAAAAAGAGGAGGATTGGCAGTAGTTAGCTCAGGGCTAATCTTCCTCAAAAAAAAAAAAATAAAAAGATTATATAATTATATAGGGGACCGGCCCCGTGGCGGAGTGGTTAAGTTCGAGTGCCCAGGGTTTCGCAGGTTCGGATCCTGGGTGCAGACGTGGCACGGCTCATCAAGCCATGCTGAGGTGGCATCCCACATGCCACAACTAGAAGGACCCACAACTGAAAATACACAACTATGTACTGGGGGGCTTTGGGGAGAAAAAGGAAAAATAAAATCTTTAAAGATTATATAAGGATATAGATTCATTTGGAGAAAAATAATACTCATGCACTCTTTCCATTCAAAAGCATAAAATATATAATGGTAAGTAGTTCTGAATATGTAGTTCTCATAAATACCATATTAATTATATTAATACACGTTATATAATGTTTTCTAATTGGTTATTTTGAATGTATCAGAAAGCTCTTGATTTTAGAATTGTTCACTTGCAACCAATCACTTTACTAAAGTCTCATATTATTTATAATGGGTTTCAGTAGATTCTCCTGCATTTTTCTAGGTCAAGGATAACACCACTTGAAAATAATGATAATTTTGCCTCAAACTTTATGCAAGTTTTGCTCCATGAATTTTTTCCTCTCTATTGTTGAAATTACTTAACTGTGAACCCGTTTTGTTAAGATTGGGTATCAGCTAATCTTCTGAGGGAGGGATGACTCTATGTTTCCAATTTGTCCCATTTTTGGAGGGTCACATTGATGAATAAATGAGGATACATGTGGGGTTTGTGCTAAATTTGATAACTTCTAACCTGATTTCAGTTTTTCTAATTATCTTTTTTGCTAAGTCCAATCTGCTGTCTGACAGCTTTTAATTTTGGTTATTATATTTTTCACTTATAGAAGCTCTGTTTGCTTCTTTTTTTCAAATTTACTAAGTCACCTTGAAAATATGTTAAAGCTCATCAATTCTTCTTTAACTATAGTGAGCTGAGTTGTTCCAAATCTACGTACGATAATTCCAACATTTGAATTATGCATCAGGCTTTTTCTAACACCTGTTGTTTATTCTGGCTCTTTTTTTTATTCCAAGCTTTATTGAAATATATGACATACAACACTGTAAGTTTACAATGTACAATGTGATGCTTTGATACATGTATATATTGCAAAATGTTTACCACAATAAGGTTAGTTAACACATCCTCCCCTCATATAATTGCCATTTTGTTCTTGTTATGGTGAGAACATTTAAGCTCTACTCTCATAGTAACTTTCAAATATACAATACAATATTAACTATTGTTCAATGGTGTACATGAGATCCCCAGAACTGATTGATCTTATAGCTGAAATTTTGTACCCTTGAACCAACATCTCCCCATTTCCGCCACTTCTCGGTCCCTGGCAACCACCATTCTACTCTTTATTTCTATGTTTGATGTTTTTAGATTCCACATGTGACATCATACAGTATTTGTCTTTCTCTACCCAACTTATTTCACTTAGCATAATGCCTTCAAGGTTCATCCATGTTGTTGAAAATAGCAGGATTTCCTTCTTTTTCTTGTGGCTGAATCATATCCCATTATATACATATTATATTATATTTTATATATATATCACATTTTCTTTATCCATTCATCCCTTGATGGCCACTTAGGTTGTTTCTATGTCTTGGCTATTGTGAATAAGGCTGCAATGCACACGGGAGTGCAAATGCCTCTTCAAGATAGTGATTTTGTTTCCTTTGGATAAACAAGTAGAAGTCGGATTACTGGATTATATTGTAATTTACTTTTTAATTTTTTGAAGAACTTCCATACTGTTTTTCATAGTGGGTACACCACTTTACGTTCCCATCATCAGTGCACCAGGGTTCCCTTTCCCTCACATCCTCTCCAGCATTTGTTCTCTCTTGTCTTTCAGATAATAGCCATTCTAACAGGTGTGAGATGATATCTCATTGTGGCTTTGATTTGTGTTGCCCTGATGATTTGTAGTGTTAAACACTTTTTTAACGTACTTGTTTAAATCCTCTGCCTATTTTTAAATCTTTTTTTTTTTTTTTTTTTTGCTATTGAGTTGTCTGACTGACTTATATTTTTGGATATCACCCCCTTAACAGATATGTGGTTTGAAAATATTTTCTCCCATTCCATGGGTTGCTTTTTCATTTTGTTGATTGTTTCTTTTGCTTTGCAGAAGCTTTTCAGTTTGATGTAGTCCCACTTCTTAATTTTTGTTTTTGTTGCTTGTGCTTTTGGTGTCAAATCCAAAAATATCATAGCCAAGACCAATGTCAATGAGCTTACTGCCTATATTTTCTTCTAGGAGTTTTATAATTTCAGGTCTATGTTTAAGTCCTTAATCATTTCATGTTAATTTTTGTGAGTGATATAAGATAGGGGTCCAATTTTATTCTTTTATATGTGAGTATCCAGTTTTCCCAACACCAATTATTGAAGGCACTATCCTTTCCCCAATGCCTATTCTTGGCTCTATTGTCAAATAGCAGTTACTATATATGCAAGGGTTTATTTTGGGGCTCTCAATTCTGTTCCATTGGTCTATGTGTCTGTTTTTATAACAGTCCCACACTGTTTTGATTACTACAGCCTTGAAATATAGTTTAAAATCAGGAAGTGTGATGCCTTCAGATTTGTTCTTTCTCAAGATTGCTTTGGATATTCAGGATCTTTTGTGGTTCCATACAAATTTTAGAATTGTTTTTTCTATTTCTGTGAAAAATGCCATTGGAATTTTGATAGGAATTGCATTGAATGTATTGATGGCTTTGGGCAATATGGACATTTTAACAATATTAACTGTTTACCCATAAGCAAGGGATATCTTTCCATTTATTTATGTCTTCAGTTTCTATCAGCAATGTCTTATAGTTTTCAGTACATAGATCTTTCATTTCCTCAGATGTACTTATTTTTCAATATTTTATTATTTTTGGTGCTATTGTAAATGGAATCATTTTCTTAATGTCTTTTTCAGATAGTTCATTGTTAGTGTATATAAAACTCAACTGATATTTGTATGTTGATTTTGTATCCTAAAACTTTGCTGAATTCACTTATCAGTTCTAACAGTTTTTTCTTGGAGTCTTTAGGATTTTCTACATACAAGATCATGTCATCAGCAAGTAGAGAAATTTAACTCCTTTTTTTCTGATTTAGATGCTTTTATTTCTTTTTCTTGCCCAATGCTTTGGCTAGGACTTTCAGGACTGTATTGAATAGGAGTGGTGAAAATGGGCCCCCTCATCATGTTCCTCATCTTAGAGGGAAAACTTTCAACCTTTCACTGTTGAATATGATTTTAGCTGTGGTTTTGTCATATATGGAGTTTATTATGTTGAGATATGTTTCTTCTATATGCAATTTATTGAGAGTTTTTATCATGAAAGGATGTTGAATTTTGTCAAAGCTTTTTCTATATCTGCTGAGATGATCATATGATTTTTGTCTTTCATTCTATTAATGTGGTGTATCACCTTTATTGATTTGAGTATATTGAACCATCTTTGCATCCCAGAGATAAATCTCAATTGATCATGGTGTATAATAATGTTATTGTGATGTTCAATTTGGTTTGCTAATATTTTGTTGAGAATTTTTGCACCTATATTCATCAGAGATATTGGCCTGTAGTTTTCTCATAGTATTCTTATCTGGCTTTGGGATCAGGGTAATACTAGCTCTGTAAAATGAGTTTGGAAGTATTCCCTCCTTTTCAATTTTTTGGAAGAGTTTGAGAAGGATTGACCTTTCTGTTCTTTCAATGTTTGGTGGAATTCACCTGTGAAGCCATCTGGTCCTGGGCTTTTCTTTTTTGGGAGATTTTTTATTACAGATTCAATCTCCTTACATGTTATTGGTCTGTTCATATTTCCTATTTCTTTATGATTCAGAGTGTTAGGTTGCATGTGTCTAGGAATTTATCAATTTCTTCTAGGTTGTCCAATTTCTTTTAGGTTGTCCAATTTGATGGCATATAACAGTTTTTTATGATTCTTATAGTTTTGTGGTATCAGTAATAATGTCTTTTCTTTCATTTATAATTGTATTTATTTCAGTACTCTCTCTTTTTTTCTAGGTAAGTCTAGGTAAAGTTTTTTCAATTTTGTTTACCTTTTCTAAAAGCCAACTTTTTGTTTCATTGATCTTACCTATTATTTTTCTAGTCTCTATTTATTTCTGCTCTGATCTTTGTGAGATCTTTCCTTCTGCTAACTTTGGCTTAGTTTGTTCTTGTTTTTCCAGTTCCCTGAATCATAAAGTTAGGTTGTTTATGTGAGATCTTTCTCTCTTTTTTAAAATGTAGGTCATTATTGCCAAAAACTTCTCTCTTAGCACTGCTTTTGCTGGATCCTATGAGTTTTGGTATATTGCATTTCCATTTTCATTTGTCTCAAGATATTTTTTTATTTCTCTTTCAGTTTTACCTTTGATCCATTGGTTGTTCAGGAGAGTATGTTTAATTTCCATATATTTGTGAATTTTCTAGTTTTCCTCCCATTATTGATTTCTAGTTTCATACCGTTGTGGTCAGAAAAGATACTTGGTATCATTCAATCTTTTCAAATTTTCTAAGACTTGTTTTGTGACATAACGTGTGCTCTATCCTGGAGAACGCTCCATGTGTGCTTGGGAAGAATATGTATTCTGGTACTGTTGGGTGGAATGACCTGTTAGGTCCACTTGGTCTAAGGTAGAGCTCAAGTCCAATGTGCCCTTATAGATTTTCTGTCTGGATGATCTATCCATTGTTGAAAGTGGGGTATTGAAGTCCCCTGCTATTATTGTATTGCTGTCTATTTCTCCCTTCAGGTCTATTAATATTTGGTTTATATATTTTGGTGCTTTTATGTTGAGTGCATAAATAATTACAAATGTTATATCCTCTTGTTGAATTCATACTTTATCATTATATAATGACCTTTGTCTTCTGTTACAGTTTTTGACATAAAGTCTATTTTGTCTAATACAAGTATAGCTATCCCTGCTCTCTTTTGGTTTCCATTTGTGTGGAAAATCTCTTTTGAGCCTACATGTGTCTTTGAAGCTGAAGTGAGTTTCTTGTAGGCATGATATAGTTGAGTGTTCCTTTTTTATCCATTGAGCCACTCTATGCCTTTGGATTGAAGAATTTAGTCCATTTACCTTTAAAGTAATTATTGATAGGTATGTACTTACCATTGCCATTGTTTTAATTGTTTTCTGGCTGTTTTGTATTTCCTTTGTTCTCTCCTCCTCTCTTTCTGTCTGTCTTTGTGAATTGATGAATTTCCATAGTGTTATACTTTTTGATTCCCTTCTCTTTATCTTGTCTGTATCTACTACAGGTTTTTGTTTTTGTGGTTACCCTGAGGCTTACTTGAAATATCATATATATGTAAAACAGCCTATTTTAAGCTAATAGCAACTTAACTTCTATCATATACAATAACTCTACCCTTTTACTCCCCCCAAAAAACTGTTTGTTTTTGATGTCACAACTTTCATATTTTTATATTGTATATCATTAACAAATTATTGTAGCTATGGCTATTTTTAATACTTTTGTCCTTTAACCTTTATACTAGACTTAAATAGTTAACACACAACCATATCACAGTATCAGAGTTTTCTGAATCTGACTATATACTTACCTTTACCAGTGTGTTGTATATTTTCACATGCATTCAAGTTACTAATTAGCATGTTTCCATTTCAGATTAAAGAACTCCTTTCTGTATTTTTTGTAAGGCAAGTCTAGTGGTGATGACCTCCCTCAACTTTTGTTTGCCTGGGAAAGTCTTTGTCTTGCCTACATTTCTTAAGGGCAACTTTGCTGGGTAAAGTATTCTTGGTGTTTTTTTCTTTTAGCACTTTGAATATATCATTCTACTCCCTCATAGCCTGCAAGATTTCTGCTGAGAAATCCACTGTTAGCCTATACAAGGGTTTCTCTTGTATAAGAGAATATTTTCTCTTGCTGCTTTTAAAATTTTCGTTTTATCTTTGTCTTTGATTTTAGATAGTTTTACTATAATGTATCAAGGAGAAGTTAATTTTGAATTGAAATTATGGGATAACCTATTAGTTTCATGATCTTGGATATTCAAGTCTCTCCCCAGGTTTGGGAAGTTCTTAGACATTATTTCATTAAATAAGTTCTTTGTCTTCTCCTTCTGGGACTCCAATAATGTATAGCTTATTTTTCTTGATGGTGGCCTGTAAAGCCCATAAGGTTTTTTTTCTTTTCATTCTTTTTACTTTTTGTTCCTCTGACTGGAACAAAATGTAATAATTTCAAATGATCTGTCTTCAAGCTCACTTATTCTTTCTTCCGCTTTGTCCAGTCTGTTTTTGAAGCTCTCTATTGAATTCTCTACTTCAGTCATTGTATTCAGTTCCAGAATTTCTGTTTGGTCTTTTTTGTTTTCTATTTCTGTGATGAACTTCTCATTTTGTTCTTGTATTGTTCTCCTGATTTTGTTAAATTGTCTATCTGTGTTCTTTTGTGGTTCTTGGAGCATCTTTAAAACAATTATTTTTAATTCTTTGTCATGCAATTCTTGGATCATCACTTTTTTTTGGATAAGTTACTACAGGTTTACTGTATTCCTTTGGTGGTATCATGTTTCCCTGATTCTTTGTGATCTCTGTAGCCTTGGGTAGGTGTCTGAGCATTGAAGAAGCAGTCACCTCTTCCCAACTTTATGGACTGACTTTGGTGAGGAAAGACCTTCACTTGCAGATAGTGGCAGGCTGAAGCATGATGTGACCCAGGGTCTAGTGGTTCAGGGTGCAGTTGCAGGGACATGTGGCAGCTCCAGGTCTGGGAGGGAGTGTGATGTCTCATCAGCTCAGGCTGCTGTTATCCACACCATCAATAGCTGTGTGGCTCTTAGTAGCACTGCGGGGGGTCCACAGTGGCTGCAAGGGCTGTTGGGATCCTCAGCAGCACTTTCAGATCCAGTTGTTAGGGACCAGGGCAGTCAGCAGTGCTGGTCAAAGCCGGTGTACACACACCAGCTGTGAGGGCTAGTTGCCAGTGCCTTTGTAGTAGCAGTGGCCAGTTGCAGACACACATAGTGGTGGGGGCCAGGGCGAGCAGGAATGGCCAGGACCAAACGCAGGTATGCTGGCAGCTGAGGAGGCCCGACCTATAAGCAGGCACTTTTGTGGCTGTGGGGGCTCCTCACAGATGCATGCATGTCAGTGGAGACAGTGAAGGGAATCAGGCCAGGGGTGTGCAGTTGCACTACTGGAGGGGCTAGCTGCAGGTTAGCCCAATGGTACAGGCCAGTGACTGGAGATAGGACTGAATCTGAACCCACAAGCAGCTGTGGAAGCCTTGGCTGTCAGTGTGCACTTCCATGGCTTCAGGATCTCACCACAGGCATGCAAATGGCAGTAGAGCCCAGTGACAGGAGTCAGGCCAGCAGTGTGCAGATGCATAGTGGGAGGGTTAGCCCCAAGTGCACAGACAGCAATAGGGGCCAGCAGCAGGGGTCTAAGCTGGTGTCCTGCACTCATATAGCTGGAAAGACCTGGGCTGACTGCCTGTGCAGATCCCAGGCTCCAGTAGGGGCATAGGGGATTGGGGAGGGATTCAGGTGTCTGGTGTCTGTGAATGCAAATACCTATGGGGTGAAAACTGATAAAATCTGCAGAGATTCCATAGCCATTGTGCTGGCCATTGGTTTCTTCAGTGGTGAAAGCTACTGGGGTTTTTTGCAGAGCAGGTCACTGGGAACGGGAGTCGCTCTTGCTGTGTGGCTGATATTGCTAGCACCTGCTCTTCTTCCTTGTTCCTGGATGTCTCTATATGTCTCAGATTTGCTAGTTTCTGGGCAGGATGAAGCTAACGCAGGTCTTTCACGAAGTGCCCCAAAAGGTTGGGGAAGCTGGTCACTCACCGTGTTCTCCTTTTCTCACAAGGGTAACTCTTTCTAGTTGAAGAATTCCCTCTTGGTGTTGAGCAGTGCTGGCCTGGGGGATGGGATAATGCTGGCAAAATGAAGCTGTGCTTCCTTCCTTTTTTGTGTGGTTATTCTCAAGGTTTTCTGTTCCACTGTGTTTTGAAGTTTCTTAAGCGGACTCCTGAGCTCTCCCAGAGCTGTCTAATTGTTGATCTTGTTTGGAAGATAGAGGCTGGGGTCTCCTATTTTACCATCTTGGTGATGTCACTCCAGTTTCTGCTGGTTCTTGCTCATGTTACCTTGTTTCCTTGTACTCCTGGTTATCTTTGAGAGCTTGCTGATTGTTGCTGATTGTTGAAACCCTTACTTGTGAGGGTTTCTTGGGATAAGGATTTACTTTGTGCTCTGCCAACAAGATATTGTACCCACTTCTTATGGGTGCCTGGGACCACTACCATAAGTTGCTTCTCCATCCAAGTTCATGGGTAGAAGTTCCTTGACCAACTCCAGCGCTATAACCTGTGGCTACAAAATCCTACAGGTGATTTTTCTTTTCTTTTTCTTCCGTTACATTCAAAGCAGGGCAGCTTTCTTTGACGTTCAAGGTTTGGGGTCACATAATGGCTACATTTTCCAGATTTGGCATTCATAAGTAAAGGATACCCAGTTAAACTTGAACTTTAGATTAACAAGGAATTAATTTTTTATGTACAGATATACCCCAAATATTACATAGAGCATAATTTTACTAAAAGACTGTTCATTGTTTAGCTGAAACTAAAATTTAACTGGATGTCCTATATTCTATCTGACATTCCTAATAATAGTTTTCGTTCTTGTCCATACTTATCCTAACGGTTCCCCCTCGGGCAGTGCTCAGGCCTTGGCTTTTCTCCCTCCTGCCCCACAAGGCTGCAAAAACAGCCCAGGTATGCAGCATGGACAAATGCCCCCAAGACAAACGGCTTTGGGGCTTGAATATTGTGCTTAAATATATGATTCAGGTTTTCTTCCCAAAACTGCTCTGGCAGCTAGCCACTATCTTTCTAACTTGTTGATGTTTTTAAAGAAATGGGTTTTGCTTTTGTTGTTGGAGGTAGTAGCTTTACCCTAGCATTTTGGTTTTGCTGTTTAAGCAGGAGGCTTGACTGGACTAACCTAGTCCAAATTACCCAGTAAGTTTGGGGGGACCATTCAGTCACTAAGGACTAAACAATACACAGCGCAATTGCATATAAGTGTATGAATGGGGAACAGCTCTGCAATAGGCATATCTTTATCTGGCAGATATTTTCCCATACTTTAAACACTAATAAACTGAAAATGTGAAAGCAGAGAGTTTTCATCCCAGCTGGAATTAATTACCCCTTTCTCAGGGCTCTCAAAGCAATTTGTAACTCCTGTATGGCACTAAACCATCCCTTGGATTATAGATTTGTATATACACACCCGCATTTCTCTTTCGAGTGAAAATTTCTTGATGGCATGGGTCTGTGTTCTCACCTTCAGAGCCTAAACAGCCCTCAACATGACAAAGGCTGGTATGCTTTCAGCATTCAAAAGATGTGTGTTAAATTATATGGAATGAAAGGAAATTGGGAGAGATTTCTATACAAAATCAAAAGTAATATACTTTTTAACATTAAAAAAAGAGAGAGAGAGGTGCAAACAGGCAAAGCCAGGTTGAAGATGGCCCTTAAGTGTAAGTATTATCTCAGAAGGACAGCAGAGCTGTTATATGCTAACACCTCATTTTGAATCAGTTGTCAGTGGCCCAGCTGAGGACTGGAAGAATGACATACAAGACAGATATATGTTAATGAGGACAGAGTAAGGGGTGCATCTGGAGCCTGGGGCCACATGACCTGTTGGGGTGCCACACTGTGGGACCCTAGAAAGCTATGGACTGCAAAAGAAGGATTAGCTAGGAACCATTGTAGGGCAACATATATGGGTATAGAATTGGAAACAGGAACTCAAGAAAAAACTGTTTCTACTTTGACTTACCCCTCGATTGTGTAACTATCCTCCAGCTGTAAGGGCAGGGGAGGAAGGGGTGATAAGGGCAGGGATCCCAGGAAGCTAGAGCCAAACCTCGTGCTGCTTGTCTCTTCATGATAAGGAATTTGGGTCCTGGGGAGCTATTTGATAAGTCATCGTAAATCCCTCTGCGCTAACAGCAGTCTATCGCCCCATTCTGTATCCCTGCCTTGATCAAGGGAATTTGAGGGTAATCTCCTGCTTTAGGGCCTCAGAGACATACAGGACAACAAAGCGAAAGAGAAGATTAGCGTCATTAAGGGGCATTACAGGCAGTGCCAGAGCGCAGCAACCAATCCTCATTTGATTTATAATCCTGCACAGGGGAGGGAAGGCAGGATGGACAGCACATGAGGCCAGATAGAAGAGAGAAGGTAGTGTTCACTAAAGAGTTTCCTTTTGGGTAAATGTATGAACACACAGTTTTGTGGCTGCTGTGTGTTTGGCCAGTGTTCTAGGTTCTGTCAGATGACAAGTGTACTCCTCTGCCTTGGAAACTGTGATGGTTAACTTTACGTGTCAACTTGGCTGGGCCATGGGATGCCCAGATGCTTGGTCAAAAGTTATTCTGAGTGTTTCTGTGAGGGCATTTTTGGATGAGATTAACAATTAAATCAGTAGACTTTGAGGAAAGTCGATTGCGTGGCATAACATGGGTGGGCCTTATCGTATCAGTTGAAGCCTTGAACAGAGCAAAAAGATCATCCTCCCTGGAGCAAGAGAGAGAATTCTCCAGTAGATGGCCTTTAGACTTCATTTGTATCCTTGGCTCTTCCTGATTCCATATCAGACTGCCTTTAGACTCAGACTGAACCATTGGCTTTCCTGAGTCTCTAGCCTGCCAGCCCACCCTGCAGATTTTGGACTTGCTACCTTCTCTAATTGAATATAAGAAATGAGCCAATTCTTTATAATAAAGCTCTCTCTATATACACATCCTATTGGTGCTATTTCTCTGGAGAACTTTGACTGATAGAGAAAGGATATTTACAGAGGATGAAGAGATGCTTTATGAGATGCTTAAGAGATGCTTTATAAGCAGAATAAAACTGGCTCCACTCTGCACCCAAGAGAACAGCCACATGTAATATTTTAAATAATTTTCATGCCGTTTCTCCATTTCCTTCTAGCTAACATGGAATGAACAAGAGAGTCATGACACAGACACCAGTACATGCAAAGGCACTTCCTTGAAGGCCATCGGAAGTGACAGAGACAGGGGGCTACCCTGGAAGTAGTATTGGATGTCTAGTCCTATTAGAACTAGAATTCCACTCATTATAATTATAATTATACATTATATTATATTAAATTACATTATATGTTATATATAATATATATAATTATATTATATTATACTACATTATATTATCATTATAATTCCACTAATTTATTCCACTACTTTGGAAATAATGATCATCCTGAGTCTGAATGAGTTGGGATCTGTGGGACTGCTTTGTTCAGCACACTCAGTGTGGTGTAGCAGCTAGGAGTGCAGGCTCTGGTGTTGGACCACTGGGTTCCAATCCTGGGCCCACCCCTGCTGGGTGTCTATAGACAAGTTACTCATCTTCTCTAAGCCTCAGTTTCCCGTCATGAGAAGAAGGAATAATAAAGTACGTACTTCATAGAATTGCTGTAAGGATCAAACAAAACAACTCCTTCAAAGTGCTAAGGACTAAGGAAATGCTCAATAAATATTATTCATTATTAGAATTATTATTATTCAGAAGACTTGCAAACCAAGAGTCCTTAGGCAAAAGCTTTAGATGGACAGTAAGCTATGAAGGCAGGAGCCCTGAATGAAGTGGTTATGAAATGAAAAGAAGGACTTGCCCAGCATTCCTTGCCCAAAAATTCACCCTCGTAAGCTATTCCGTGCTTACTTATACGGAATTTGTCCATCTGTGGACAGCTGCAGGCCTCGCCTTGGCGTGGAGAAACATTAGGAGAATTTCAAACCCTGATTACCACTGGCTTCAACTTCAAGTAATCAGATAAATAAACTCTTGACAAATAGAAGCCAGCTCTGGCTGAGAACATTCTATAAACTGACTTATCAAAAGTGGTCTGAGTCATTACTTTATAGCTGCTTTATTGACTTTTTACTACTACAGAAATCTTTTCGTATTGAGATCATTCACAGATTTATTAATATTTTAGTTGGTACTAAATATTTCTTATTTTTCCCATATTTAAACTGATGGTGCCTCTTTACAAATGAGTCATTACATACCTATGTACTAATGCAAATAACAAAACCAAAAATGGCATAAAGTGGGCTTGATTTTACCATATCTGAAAGAATTGAGTTATCACAGTTCTCAAAAGGCCTCCCCACTGTGAGAACAAAGCTCCAGGGGGAGGGAGGAGCCTGCATTTGCTTTGTCTGCTTTGTTGGATTTCCAGGACACTCTTCTGTTCCTTATCTCCACTCTTCACTGAGGGAAAAAAAACTAGCCTGATAATTTGTCATTCTTATCCAGTTTGTGTCTTCTACCTGCCAGCAAGTGAATAAATACATTTGAATTTCCCGATGTACAAAAGAAAGGATTTTGAAAAAGGATTCCATTCTAGAATTGATCATGGCACATTGAAAGTGAACTAATTATCTGTTATTTGTGGTGCATATGAATTATTGTCTGAAAACTATTGCTATTGGGAGTAACAAAGACCCTGGGCCTGCCAAGGTCAAGTCCAGCTGTGAGAATCTGTTGTGGACATCTCACCATGGGGGAAGGTCATCCACTATTTCACTCTCCTGTGAAACAGACTCATCCTTCAAGCTGAACTTGGCCTTGAGAGAGAGACAAACCACAGAGAGGGAACCTCTCCTCCCCTAACTATGAAGGGGAAATGTGTCTTGGAGGCAAATCTGTGTGGGAAAATGTTAAGGTGGCAATTTTCATGAAGAAGTTGTCCTGAAGTTAAGAAAGGGTGGGCCAGGGAAAGGTATCCTGGAAGATGCCCAGTCCTTCTTAGAGATCCTGTGTTAATTTCATTACATTTTTTCTTGGTATTTCATGAGACTTTCTAAAAAGTCCAGCCAAATTCAGCTTTCAAAGAAAAATAAAAGAATGTTTTACCTTGTGAGTGTCAAGGGAGAATATGTCTTGGGACCCCAGGGTATTGTGGTGAAGGTGGTCATGTTGATAACAGTGGTGGTTATGGTGGTAATGGTTTTATTTAAAGAGAGAGAACCAATCTTAGGAGAATACAATCTGATGAGGTGGTTTAGGAGTCCTCTCCACCAAGAGGATGTCTTTGGGAGTTCAGTTTTATGGGCATTTTTTTGTTTCAGTTTCACATTTTTGAATGTGTAGAACTGTTAATCACTTAAATTGGCTCCATATCTCATTTGCTTTACATTTTTTCTGGTTTTATTGAAATATAATTGGCATACATCACTGTATAAGTTTAAGTTGTATGGCATAATGCATAAATGATTAGTTAACATCCACCATCTCATATAGATACCAAAAAAGAAAAAGAAAAAACTATTGTTTCCTTTACTTTATATTTATCTCTTAAAATATTTTAAAAATATGACACGTCTATTATATGAGTATTTTATTACATATGTATACATTTTCATTGAAAAATATTAATACTATTTGTGAGCATGCAAACTGAAATATAAGAAGTACCCTTTCAAACTAGAAATAGAAGGGAAATTTCTCAATGTGCCTTTGAAAAAGACCTATACCTAGCATCATATTTAATGGTGAAAGACTGAATGCTTTCCCCCTAATATCAGGAATAAAAAAGAATGCTTGCTCTTACTCCTTCTGTTCCAATTGTACAAGAGGTTCTAGCCAGTGTAATAAAAGAATTAAAAGAAGGAAAAGTTATACAGATTGGAAAGGCAGAAGTAAAACTATCTTTATTCTCAGACAACATGATAGTGTATGAAGAACTTTCTAAGAAATCTACAAAAACTGCTAGAACTAATAGGTGAGTTTAACAAGGTTGCAAGAAAAAAGGTCAATAAACAAAGATCACTTGCATTTGTACATACTACAGTATATGAAGCCCGTGAAATTAAAATTAAATCAATAATTCAATTTACAATGGCATCTAAAAACATGAAACACTTAAGGACAAATTTGGCAAATACATGAAAACTACTGAAACCACAAACTATGGTTTAAAAAACTTAAAGAAAACCCAAATAAATGGAGAAGTGTTCCATTTTAATGGATTGGATGAGTCTATATTGCTAAAATGTAAACACAGTAACAATCAAAATCCTATCAGGTATTTTTGCACAAATTGACGAGCCAATTCCAAAGTTTAATTGGAAATGCAAAAGACCTAGAATGGTCAAAACAATTTTCTAAAAAGAAGTACAAAGTTGAAGGACTCACATTCCTAATTTCAAGGTTTACTTTAAAGCTACAGTAATCAAGACAGTGTTGTATTGATGTAAGAATAGACGTGTGGAACAGAATTGAGAATTCAGAAACAGATTTACACATTAATTTTTTACAAACTACCAATATAGTAAGGAATGTTTTTCCATAAATGATATTGGAATAACTGGATATTAATATTGAAAAAATTGATCTCCATCTTTACTTCACTCTACACACAAAATTAATACAAATAAGCCATAGATCTATATGTAACAGTTAAGATTATAAAACTTCTAGAAGAAAACTGAAGGAAATATTGTGATCTTGGGGTAGGCAAAAATTCCTTAGGCACAAAAATGTACAAACCATACTAGAAAAAATTATATGTACATTGGATTTGATCAAAATTAGAAACATTTACACTTCAAAAGAAACCATGAGAAAAAGAAAAGGAAAGCCACAGACTGAAAAAATATTCACAGCACATGTATATCTGACAAAGAACTTGTATCTGAAATATATGAAGAAATCTTCTATCTCTATAAGCAGACATAGAACTTATATAAAAGCACAAAAAGATTCCAACTGATACTTTACAAAATAAGAAATCTGAGTAGCCAATAATGACATGAAAAGGTGCTCACTCTTATCTTTCATCAGGAAAATGCAAATTTTAACCATAATAAGGTACCACTTTATACCTATAAGAATAGCTAAAATTAAAAAGATCGACCATACCAAATGTTGGCAAGGATGAGAAGTAACCGAAATTCGTAAGCTTTGTGCATGAAATGGTTCAATCACTGAAAAACAGCTTGGCAGTTTCTTCAGCAGTTGCACATACATGTTCCATGTGACCTAGCCATTCCACTTCTAGGTACTTACCCAAGAGAAATAAAACTGTATGTCCCCACAGAGACTTGAACAAAAATGTTCATAGCAGCTTTATTCATAAAAGCTTCAAGCTGGATACAACCCAAATGTGTATCAGCAGGTAAATGGATAAAGAAATGGTGGCATATCCATATACAATGGCATACTAGTCAGCACTAAGAAAGACAAAACTATAAACACATGTCACATGAATAAATCTCAAAATCACTAGGTAGAGTGAAAGAAACCAGGCTCAAAAGAGTGTCTACTGTTACGTTTACTTGAAACTCTAGAAAAGACAAATCTAATCTATAGTCACAGAAGGCAGTTACTGTGGAGCTGAGGTGAGAAGGGACGTGACTGTGAAGGGGTGAAGGAATCTTCTGTGGTTATCAAAACATTCTGTGTTTTGATTGCAGTGGTGGTTACATGGGTGTATCTACATGTATCAAAACTCACTACGCTATACACTTAAAATGAGTCCATTGGATTGTATCTAAATTATACCTCAATAGTCAATAATAAACTCCACTGAAACAAATTTCAAAACTTAACCCTCAAAATATGTTTCTACCTTCTATTCCTATTTCCATTTTCCCTTCTCCCAGGCAGCCTGTCCCTACCTATGCATAAGAGTGTGTTGGCATTTTGCTGTCAGAGTCAATGAGGTATGTATACAGAAAACTAAACATTTTCATAAAGAGGGGGAAAAATCATTCTATCATGAAAATAATTTAAATTTTTGGATGTTTAGACTTGATCACCATAAGCATTATTTAAACATTCATTTAATTTAACTGTATTTCTTTTCCTTTTATTCAGTTGTAGAAATACATCTTCACAGCTGCCCCATATGCAAAAATAGCCAAAAATAAAAAGGTAGAAATATGCAATAAATAGATGTTTAATTTTTCTAAAATAATCTACTGCCTCAGGGCCCATCCAGTGGCGCAGCGGTTAAGTTCGCATGGTTCCGCTTCAGCGGTCCGGGGTTCGCTGGTTTGGATCCCAGGCATGGACCTACACACTGCTTGACAAGCCATGCTGTGGCAGGTGTCCCACATATAAAGCGGAGGAGGATGGGCACGGATGTTGGCTCAGGGTCAGTCTTCCTCAGGAAAAAAGAGGAGGATTGGTGGCAGATGTTAGCTCAGGGTTAATCTTCCTCAAAAAACAAATAAAAATAAAAATAAAAATAAACGACTGCCTGAGTGCTTTCAAAGAGAGCCTTATTTCATAAACGCTGGGAATAAACATATAGGATGCCTAGCCAGCCTGCTGGACTAACATGAGCTGTGTCCTATGATTCTTTTTTGTGCTTCTCAAGATTGCAGGCAATACAAAGAGGAAAACTGAAATCTCCCGATCACCGTGCCCTCCCCTATCCATGACTTTCATACCAAGTGTGGCCCTTAGCACTTTCTCATGCTTTCAACCCAGCATGGGCAGGAGCTCAGAGTCACTATCTACTGTGCAATTGAACCTTAGCTGAGATTTCAAAAAAAAATCCTGAGCGAAGTCTGCTGCTATTTCTTCTGATTCCCAGGCCCTGGGGCTGAGATTTTACATCAAGACACAGATGCTGGGAAGAAGGTCAGTGGAAATGTTTGCTTGGACAGGATCTAAGGAACACTTTTGGGATTCCCACCGTCTGGGAGAGAAAACTTTATGTCTGATTAAATGGAAGAAATAGCAAATATGAAAAAATAACTTTCAAATACTAGTTCTCTCCCTTGCTCTTTTCAGAAGTATGTTTAATCTAGAAAATTACTGTTCAAAGGCTCTCTCCCAACTACCTTTCACTCCCTAGTCCTAACTGGCTAACATGTGAAAAATGCTGTTACTGGAGTGGCTAAGGTCACAAAAATAGAAAAATTGGAAACCAAGAAAGATCTACAACAGTGGCTGCAAACAAGGAGAAAATATATACGGTGGTAATATGACCAAGCTTTCAAAAAGGAGCCCACCACCTACTATTTGGCTACCAACTCAATATTGCTCTGTCGTTTCCTTTTGACCAACGTTATGGGCCTGTTTACATTACTGATCCCATCCCCACCCCCACATACACACCAGGCAGTGTTCTTGCCCTTATTCTCTCACAAATCTAAAGAACAAAAGCAGCAATCTGCAGAAGCACATTCAGAATGCTGTGTCTGCCATCACCTAGGTTCCTACAGACAATTAACACCCAAAATGAATCACCAATATATTCATTTATTGAACATATTTGTAAGGACCTGATAGGTTCTTTACTGACCTTGTTTCCAAATGATTTTCAGCACATCAAGAACGCTTTTAGCCCTTGGTTGTACAAGGTCCAAGGATGCTTGAAATTGATGGGTGTATGAATTTCAGCACGAATATAAAAGGATGAAGAAATGAGAGGAGAGGGAGGAAGGAAAAAAGAAAACGCATCAAAAGGCAGGCACTGTCCACTGGCCAAGTTCAGTCTTCGGGCAACATTTAGGAAAGCAGTTCATTCTGAAATGTTTCCCTGGGGAGCATGATCAACCCCAGACTATAGAATGACTTTGATATGGACGAGTTTGTATAAATGATCTTTCTCTTCTTCATTCCTGCCTTCCTGCTTCATTTCTTTCCTCTTTCCTTCCTCTCTTCCTCATTCCCTCTCTCTTCCTCTCTTTCTTTCCTCCTTTTTTTGAAAATTCAAATCACACATAAGTGTGAATTCATTTACATCTTTAAAATACTTATGTTGGTTGTGCACACATTAATATGTTTCTTTGTAATGTTTCTCTGCCGTTTTTCTTACCTTATGGTTTCTCTCTGCCTCTTATAAGTACCTGGAGGACAGAATCGACAAATTCTTTTTGTCAGTCTCTTCTCTTTCCCACCTGCTTCACAGTCCAATTAACAAATATATGTAGAAAGTTGCAAAAGATTCTGCTCAGATTGGTTCTTATTCTCTAAGTGAGGAGTATTAAATAAACCAAATAGAATTACACTTATCATAAGAAATTATCTAAATACATTAAAATGATTGCATTAAAAAGAAACAATCATTTTTCAAATGACACTGAATTGTCTAAACATAGATTTACATTTATCATATTTTCTAAAGTTGACTATACCAGGAGAGTATTTTTCTAATCCAGTATAATAACTAAATATTCACAGGATTAATTTAGTAGATTCAGTGTATTGCATTAACAGTTAAATGACGTCTACTTGATATACACATCACTCATTGCTTATATTAAAATCCTGAGACTAAATTTGAATTACCTGTAATTTTGAGAACTTCAGAAATATTCATGTATTCTACACTTTCAGCTTTCAAGTCTTGAGAAGATCAAAGAGATTTGTTCAACTGTGAAAACCTTCTTAAGAGCTTTCTAAGATTCTACATATCACACACATTTCACATATAAGACAAGATTTAGGAGAATTTAGGCCACAGTGGTATAAATGTCAAATTCATTTGCTTATAATATAAATAATGCAAAAATTCTTCCATAGCAGCCATGATCAAATTCTGCTTTTTGATGGAATAGAGAAACAGATGGCCCCATTCACGGTGATTAAAGCTAAGTAAAGTATTTTGAAATAACTAATTGAAGGAAAGAAAGAAGGAGGGAAGGTGGAAAGTTGAGAGGGAAGAGAGAGATACATAGAGAGCTTCCATTTAAATAATATTTATAATTAGAATAGCTAGTAATGATCTGACCCAGCCAAATTTACTTTTTCAGGTGGGGAAACTGAGGCCCAGAGTTTAGAAGGAGCTTGCCACTTTCCTTACATTTCTGTTTGCTATTAGGACGCAACCTGCCTCATTAAATGTATCCTACAATATCCTAAAAAACAATCAACTAGTCATCTACTAGATTTAAAGAAAGAGAAGATTCCTTTCATCTTACTGGAATCCCAAGTTAAAGTACTATTATTCTTAAAAAAAACTGAGTATAATTAACAAATAAGGTAAAATAATGAACCTGGAATCAATCTCTAGGTCTCTAATGAACAAAAAAGTGGCAAACTGGTATATTTACCCAAATATGTCTAATGGAAGCCATGGATACAGACTGAATGCTTCCTTAAGCAGAAGTTCAAGGAATTCAGGGTAAAATAATGGAAAATAAATAGACTTTGGAGTTAAAAAATAATAATAATAATAACTGAATTTGAATTCCTGATCTAATCGCTAATAGTTCTGTGTTATGGAGCAAAGAACATAACTAACTTGACCTTGGTTTCTCTCATCCTTAAAATGAGTGTAATAATATCCATGTCATGCAATTGTAGCATAGACAGTAGGGGGTAACCCATTTAAAAAGACAGACCACCGTCTAGCACATAAAAGCCCTCAATCAATTTTACCTATTATTACCTTTTTTATTATTATTATCATCTCTTTGGTATCATTGTTAATCACAATATTATTGGCTCACCTTCAGAAAATCACCGAGTTCATGGCCTAATCCTCATCTTTGAAGGAGATTTTAAAGCCTAATTGCTTCATATTGTCCAAACTAACAAGTGACTGATTTAAATATTAGAATGTTCGTCTTTTAATTTAAAAGGGAAATCGGCTACATATAAAAAGCATCACTATACTTAAGAGACCAAATTATATATCAAGGCACGTTTGACAGTCATTACAAAAGGAGCTGAAAAATAGCACTAATAGTAAATATCAGTTGGATGATTACTATGTGTGGAACAGTTTTCTCATATCATCCCTTTTTGATCCAACATAAACCTTGTGAATTGGGCACTTCCATTATCTCCATGTCACTGATGAGATAAATTGAGGTACAGAGAGATTCGGTAACTTGCTTAAAGTTTACAGATCAAGCAAGTGATGGAGCTAGAACTGCATATAAGTCTTTCCTGTACCATTAGTCTTTATACAATTCTACCTTCCCAGGCTTTAGTATCTATGTCCAGTAAGATAAGATACCCTGATAGAATATTCTCCACATATACACCAGAACAGAGAGCAGAGAGATGCAAAGTCATGGTGGTTTATCAAAGTTATTTTATTTCTCAGTCACGTAAAAGGCTGGGTAGGTGGTCCAGGGCTGATATGGCAGCCCCACAATCATCCGGAATGCAGGTTCCTTCTTTCTTGTTGCTATACACGCATTTTTCATGTAAAAGTACATACACCTTTCCTACACACTCCTGTCATTTAATAGTACAAGATGGATGCTTCAACTCCCACCATCATGCGTGCATTTCAGCTGATGGGAAGAGGGAAAAAGGACAAGAGTTAGGTGGGCACCTTACTTTTAAAGGTCTGGCCCAGAATTTCCCACACTTCTACTCCTGTTCTATTGACCAACACTTGGTCACATAGCACAACTAGCTGCAAGAGATGTTAAAAATGCATATTTGGCTGCAGATAGCATGTGCTCAGCTAATATTGTATTAATATGGCAGAAGGGGGAAACCATCAGCCTATTTCACACCTTTCTATTTCTGCCTGACTTAATCTAGGAGTCAAGATTCACAGTATCTTCTCCCTTGGACATTGTTATAAACACACTGACACGTTCCATACTCTGCACTTATATAGCCCACTGCAATTGATTTTACAATTGGCTAAAATTTTTCCTACTCAGTGATCTGTTACAATATCCAGTATTATAGATCATTGTGCATTTTTCATAACTTAAGGTGGGTCTTTCCTTACATAATATAGGAAATGCTGTTATCTCGCCTCAAGGGAGTTGTCTTTTCTAGGCCTATTTGCATCCCATCTAATTTCCCTTGATCTAAGACGATTTCCCTGTGTTCTTCACCAGATATTTGCTAGGCTTGGGCAGGTCAGCATTAGATAATAACAGAAGTTATCAGGATGAGTGTTTCCAAGAAGAAAGACTTCAAACAATCTTTATAAAAGCCCCATGGCGTATGTAAGGGTAAGTGATCTGGTTCTCTTTTGATAGCTGTCTTTGGTTCTCCACTGGCCAGTGACAACATGACTAGGGACTTGTATTAGGGCTTTCCAGAGAAATAGAAAATATACACACGCACGTACACACACACATATGTATATATGTACATAGGCAGAATATAGACGTGAGTATATATTTATGCATATATATATACACATCTATATAGAGAGAGATTTATAAGGATTTGGCTTATGTGACTATGGACACTGACAAGTTCCATGATCTGCCATTCACAAGCTGGAAATCCAGGAGAGCCATGTGTACTTCCAGTGCAAGACTGAGGCCTGAGGAACCAGAGAGCTAATGGTGCAAGTTCCAGTCTGAGTTCAGAAGACCAATGTCCCAACTCAAAAACAGGCAGAGAGCGTGAATTCTTCCTTCGTCTGCCTTGTGTTCTACTCTGGCCTCCAAAGGATTAGATGAAACCCACCCACATTGGGGAGGGCAGTGTGCTTTACTCAGTCTACCAATCAAATGATAATCTTATCCAGAAACACCCTTAGAGAGACACCCAGAATAGAGTTGAACCAAACATCTGGGCACCCCGTGTGCCAGTCAAGTTGACAGAAAAAATTAACCCTCACTGAACTGGAGATAGCTCAGGGAAAACAGATAAAGGTAGAAGTCCTGTTGAGGGAGCTGCTGGCCTCTGCTAATCTGTTGGAAGAGAAGGCAGCAATCTAAACTGCTTTGGAGAAGCAACTACCACTGAACTGAGACTTAATAGACAGCCACCTTGTAACATTTAAGACAGATGAGGTTATTTCCTTCCTCAAAACGAAATACACCCAAAAGGAGTGAACAAACAAGACCACTGTGAAACACTATGCTATTCTGCCTGCATCATTTTTATTTTTCTTATTCTTTCAGGCAACGTCCTCAGCACAAATTCATAAAATCATAGCCTAACCTCCTTTTGACTTTGGACTTTAAAGTAGTCAAGCTATCTGGTGTCCTTTAAGCTCTGGAAACTCAGAAAATCGCACCACATCAACAGGATCAATGTGTTACCTGTAGGGGAATTCGAGGGTCAAAATGTGATGGGTGTTCAAGCAGTAAAGTTTATTTAGAGAGTAACTCCACTTTATTTTTCCTGCCAGAGTCAGAAAACAATGCAACTGGCTCACTTCAATAAACACCTAAAAATCAAATGGAAAACCAGATGAATATCAGGATGGGCTTTTGAACCAAGTCACAGGGTTTCTGGGCCTTGCTGTACACGAGGTTTCAAATGTGCACATCATGCTGTTTAGAAGCAGAAGTAAGCATTGCTCTGCAACAACCAACGCACGTCCAGTTCTCCAATGGCAGTGCATTCAGACGCTGAATGGCATGTGAAATACAAGCTTGGCCTGATTAGCAGCCTCAGAACAGAGACCTAGGCATATCCCCAGCAGAGGCCCCACTGCCCTGACTAGCAAGACACAGGCCTTCCAGAAGAAAGATAAAGCTTTTGGTAGCTTATCACCGTGACTCTGATAAGGACAGCTAATTGCACTAGTTTTAACACATGAAATTGTGTTTTGCATGTCTTTGGGGGCACTGTGGAGTTTCAGAGGGTCTCTGAATGCTGCTTCACGTGACATCTCTTCCTCAAATGGCAAAGATTCTCCATGACAGATGATGGATCCGGGGGAGAACGGCACCATAGGCAAGTGAAGACTCAAGGAGTTCTTGCTGGAAGCTGACAGAAACCTGACACCAACTTGTCAGTTGAGGCTGAGATATTGTTTTCTTGAGCATGTGGAAGAGAAGCTGCTTAACAAACTTGAAAACCAAATTTACCCAGAGAATGAGATGCTTGGGTTTATTGGACTTCTGGTTATCTGAAATCACTGAGATTTCAACCCTTACTATGGGAATTCTTTGAGCTTGGAAGAGTCAATTTCCCCTGTTAGTATCTATTTTAAGAGCACACTGAATCTAACTAAACCAGTGGATGAGGATTTGGCACAGACACGTGACTCCTCAATGAGGAACTTATGAGGGATTGGAGCTGAGCAATAGTGACACCAGGACATGTAATAAAAGTCCAGGTATTCATTCAACAAATAATTATTGACTAACTGTTCTCTGCCAGGCATGGAGAACAAATATGTCTGAGGGGAGGGGAAGGAATTGACAAAATATTATATAAATAAATGTTTAATTACAGACAGCTGTGTTCCATGCTATAAAAGCAAGGAGCAACTGACAAATTACAAGGGGCCCAGCCACTGCTGACAGTTAGGGAAACCTTACTTGAGGAGCTGATGTATAACCTAAAAATGAGCAGAAGAAATAGCACTTACAATTATTTTTAAAGCAAAATTTCTATTTTTAATTTTTTTAATATAAGCTGCAAAAAAATACAATATACAGAATAATAAAATATCTTTTTCCATAAGCAAATATTGCATCCAAATAGCATACTTTATTAGTAAAAAATATTTGCAAAGATGATAGGTTGTTTTAATTTGCATTTAGGATTGTTTGTGAGGCTGAGCATCTTTTCAAATATTTATTGGCCATTTGGGGCGTCT
This sequence comes from Equus przewalskii, assembly GCF_037783145.1. Lineage (NCBI taxonomy): Eukaryota > Metazoa > Chordata > Mammalia > Perissodactyla > Equidae > Equus > Equus przewalskii. Next base: position 21,840,824 of record NC_091847.1, on the reverse strand, counting down.
CTTCTGGATATACCTATTCCTGTCCTTCATCCATTATTTTGGACTTCGTCTTTTTCTTACTGATTTGGAGGAATTCTCCTGACATAGAAATGAGCCCTTTGTCTATATGCTGTGAATCTCTCTCTTTCTGGTGTTACCATTTTGATTATGGTCTTTTATCTTGTGCAGAAATTTTAATATTAACATCAGTAAAATTAACAATTTTCTCCTTTAAATTGTGTATCTTTTAGGCCTTGTTTAAGATATTATTGCTTACTCTAAGGTTGTAAAGGTATTCTGTGTATTTTTAAATAAAATTTTAGGGAATTTCTATTGACATTTACTCCAAATTTAATTTATTATTGGGTATGAATAAGGCAGACTCTTTTATTTTTTGACTATGCAGTTATTAACCAATTATCACAGTATCATCTATTTGAAATATTTTCTCTGTTATTTATCAAGTTTCAATAGGTTCTTGTGGAGCCTTGAATCTGGGGTTTTTTTAAGGAGAATTTTGGCTAATTTTGGAAATTTGTTCTTCCATATGAATTTTAGGATTATTAGGATTTTGATTGCAATTGTACTTTGGAGACAGAATCGCCATCTTTACAATATTGAGGTTTCCAGTTCGTGAATCTGGAATATATCTCCATTTTTAACTTTTTATGATTTAATTCCACTTTAAAAAGAAATATTAAAAATATAAAGTTCTGCTTACCTTGGTGTTCAGTTATCTGATGTTTGAGCCTCAAAACACAAGGACTCCCAAAGTACTTGACATTCTTGGTGTCTTGGGCTTGGAAAAGAGTTAAGTCCCTTGATCTGAAGTGTCTGTAAATTCAGGAAATGAAACCTCTAGTAAAATCATGGTTCATAGATAGTACAATGTGTTTTGAGCCATTCTGAGGGATTACAAACACCATTTTATCTCAGGAATTCCCTTTTACTATGATCTTTGCTGAATCTTGGGAGAATTTTCCTTATTGCCTTTCTTATTTCTAAATTGGTTTTAGCCAAGAAGAAAATTGCACCTCTGCGGGAGATAATGCTCGATGTCAGTCTGATTCAGTCCTACAGCAGGTATTTGATTTCAGTCCAAAGCTTCTAACAGCAAGTGCAGCAAATGTTGAAAAGAAAATGAAAGTATAGCATAAGTTCATTACTTTTATTTACAGCCACTTTGATTTTGAAATAATATTCTCAGGCTTACTTCTACAGCATACAAACATCTATTTTTTTTCCTTCTGTTTTTCTAGCTGTCTGTTAAAAAATTTCATTTTACAGCATTTTCTAATACACACGCAATGCTAGCATCTTCTCTAGAATTCCAGTAGATGGCAGCATAGAGCTACTGTTCCTGGAGGGATGAGCCTTTGTTCCTGCTGAGCAGTCAAGACTGATAAACAGTTGTCAGTTCCTGATACAGAATCTGAGCTCAGTGTGTCCGCCAAGTCCAACCCAATTGACAAATACAGCATCTCCGAATTTCCTGTGCATCAGCCAATGGGCGCTCAGAGTGAAAACTATAATATTGCAAATAGCAAATAAAAGGAAAACAATTAGACTTCTTACACACTAGTGGGCTGGTTCACTGGCATCATTTGGAAAGCAGTAAGAAGAACATTTATGAATTTGAATTTTCTTTATTGGTCAGTTAGGGGAAAGAAACTAGAAGCCAAGTGCTTCCTGCTGATTACTTGGTTACCAGGACTGATATTAAAGATAGTTAACTGCTTGTAGGACACAGGACTCTCAGCCAGCTTACCATGCTTGAGAGCTGAATCTCATCCCTCTTCCTCAAAATAACAAGAGCTCTGGAGTCTGGTTGCCAGGAGACCTGGGGGTGACATCCAGCTCTTTCCTTGACGGCCATCTTTTTTGACCCTCAATTTCCTCACTTGCAAAATTGCAATAATAGGTCCTTCTCTGCTTCCTTTATAGACCTGGATGGGGACCGGAAGAAGTTAAAAGCACAGTACCAGGTGTTAGAAGATAGACTGAGGCAGCAGAATCCAGTAATACAATGGTGGACTCTGTAGCCATCAACGAGAGCTTGAACCCAGTTCCATGCCATTAACCATTCAAATTTGGACAAATTACTCAAGTTCTCTAAGACTCAATGATCTCCACTGTAATATGAGTCCAGCTTGATAAGACTAGAATATATTTAGTCTGTTTTCTCAACTCAATATGTTTGAGCCATTATTGAGAAACATGAACTTTGCTCTGGCCTTGACGTTAACCATCTGTATGGACTTGAGTGAATCACACTCAAAGTCAGCTTCCTCATCTCCAAATAAAAAACTGGATTTTATCTATGTTAGATTCAAATTTATATTATATATTTGTAAATTGAAATGCACCATATAAAGGAAAAGTATCCTTACTAAGTAGAAATCTGGAGGAGCTAGGTGAACTCAGCTGACAGATATTTTCATGGAAGTGACCAGGTTTGAGGACTGAGTCAATCAGAGGGTTGTTCCCACGGTCTACAAACACAGCTCAAGGTAATCAGAACATAATCATGTATGAGATGGATGTTAAACAAGTGACAGAGGCCAGAGGCAACACACCGGGGCCTGGAACAGTAGCCAAGCCTGGGCCCCTGGGGCCTTGAGGAGCTGCAGGTGCTTCCTGAGTGGGAGAGACCTCAGATCCAGCCACCGTTTCACACCCACACTCAGAGAAGACCCTACCGGAAGAAGACTCTGCCACAGTTCCACGAACGTCAGAGTCCTGGGTAATCCATGGCCCGTGTGGGTGGTCTACAGATACAGATTTGTAGCATTCACTCTTCCCCCAAAAATCAACCCCATAAGTCTGTCAGAGGTTTCCAAAATTCAAGTAGTCCTCCTGGAGAAACGGGCTTCTTATCAGTCAGACAGGGCAGATCTGGAGGGACTTTGTATTTAGCTGGATGATTTTTTACTGTTACTTATCAGCGGATCCAAGACTGAGGAAGCATCGTGCGCACCTTTAATGGAGTGGGGAGAAGAGACCACGCACACCTTTAATGGTGGGGAGTTCAGGCTCAGACCAGGCTGTGGAACACTCTACGAGCAGCCCAGGAAACATGGAGGAAGCAGATTTGGAGAGAGATCACTCAGGTTGGAAGAGAAAATGAGAATTCACCAACACCTGTCAGGGCTCCAAAGTTTAGTCTCTTAGCACCAATTGTCTGAGAACTCAGCGATGATCTAAACAGAAGACGCAAAGTCTTGATAAAACTAATCTCAGTGGTTAAGCCTCAGCCAAGAACAAATCATATTTTAAGATGTCTCAGGCAAATCGAAGGAAAACCAGAAGGCTTCTTGGTGAGCAAATAGGAGCTGGAAAGGCATCATGCCAAAGGAGATGGTCCAGCCACAGATGCTGAGGAGAGCACCACCTTGGCCAGGGTCTGCAGACACTCCCAGGTCCCCCACTGCCCCTAACTGAGGGACATCTGCCCTCAGCAGGGTCCTCCCACTGTCAACAAGTACATAAGAAGGTTTCAGGAAGGAAGACTTTCCCCTTGCTTTCCCCGCCATGCCAGCAATACACTGGAGGTGCTTTGTAATGAGCAGCTTCTCACTCCTGTCAGCCCTTTTCTCTGACTGACGTGCTAATGTGGTTTCCTGCATCTAGTCTCTAATAAATGGTAGCAACAATTTTGGAGCACTTATGAAATCCTTTATAAAACTTAATCCTTACAAAAACCCTATGAAGGTTGTAAACCCCATTTTATTCACAAGGAAAATAAGACATGGATAATTTAAATAATTCAATTCATGATATTTAGTAAATGATGTAGGAAGGTATGGACCCACAGACTGATTCCAGAACGAACATTTTTCACTACACCAAGAGGCAGGCAACACAGCTGCTCTTATATAGAACTAGAGAGTGAGAATTGAAGTGAAACGGGTGTTTTAAAATCCCTTCTTGCATTCTCATCAATAATCCTTTGTACAGGTATCTCCTAAAAATAACAATGTTACCAATCCAATCTAAATTAAATAAATTAACAAGCAAGACTATTCATCATACCAAAAACTTTAAATGTAGATATACATGGTGTCCATTCAAAGTGAACAAATAGGAGTTTTAACACTGAAGTCAGAATTTTATTCATAACCTTTAATTATATTGCAGAATGACCAAAAGATAGGAATATAATGATGATTCTCTATGTTAATCACCTTAAATGTAAACTTTTAACAAATAAAGTGTATAGTTTTTAAATTTACTTTCTTATGTTGCTTTTTCTAACTATATTTGTTAAATTATAATTTTGCCTATAAAATCTAATAATAAAAAAATTGGGACTTGTATTTTGCCTGTCTTATTTATTTCATTATTCTAGTACATCACTTTTAGGTTATTTTTTCAAAAGTGCCCACCTGTAATGGCTTAGGGAGGGAAGAAGCTGACGCTTCACCAGAGATAATACAAGAAATACTGCTGTTAGAGATATGAAGGTGAGTCAGACCAAGAATTTTCCTGCAGGAGTCAAATCGACCTATCAATTAAGGTAAAGTTCATTTGCATAGGAGCAAAAGCAAAATAATTGTGTTTTAACAAAAATAGATCTCAAGGTCATTTCTTGGCCCAAAATGGCTGGTGCGTATCAGCTATTCTTTGCATTCTGGGCAACTCAAATGAAGAAGTGACAAAGAATGGCTTGTCTCCCAGCTTTTATGGAGATTCCAAGATCTCGCCCAACATTTCTATGAATGTGTCTTTGGACAAAACTTAGTCAAACGACCAGTTATAGTGAAAGAGGACTTTTGATAATATGGGGTTCTATTACTAAGAAGTGGGGGGAATAGATGTTGGGATAGGAAACCAACAATCTCTGCCACTTTAAGTGAGATGCAAATTGTACAGTAACAAGTAAAATTAACATTCAATCTCAAGGCCATGAAAGAAGTACAGATAAAATGCTAAGAGAGTTAAGGAGATAATTCCTTCCAATGGGAAATCCTCATTGTAAAGGAAAAGAAGGTACCACTTGTGAACACCACTGTATACCAAGTACTGTGCTGAGCGAATTACACACATTACCTTATTCTTTCCCATAACAACCCTACCAGATAGGATAGGAAATGTTTGCAAAATTACAGAGTTGATAAGTGGTAGAAATCTGATTGTTAAAGAAAGGGATAAGAATCTTCTAGTCAAAGAGAGCATGATAGAATGAGTAAAGATAGGAATCTACAGGACTTGTGTGCCAACAACAACTAATTCAGTTTCTCTGGAATAGGAGATCCTGAAGAGGGAATAAGGCTGCAGAGTTAGCCTGAGGCTGGATCATGCCTAGGATGGATACCAGCCTCTAGAATTAGAAGTTCAGTCTGTCACACAATAGGATTGTGGAAAACACCACAGATTTAGGCCTGGGAAACTAAGAGGATTGGGAGTGAGGAGTAATCACTTATAAAAATAGAGTCGAGGGAATGAGAGCAACTCAGGACTATGTTAGAAGACATCTGATTGAACATGGTCAGCAACAATACTTAGTCACATTCTAAAAGTGGTCACAGCAGGGAATTATACAACGTGACATATATATGCATTAAGCGTTTGTCTCAAAATATATACAAAAAATAGATTCATTATCTTTTGATATAAGGACAAAGAGTGGTTAGAATTTTTCATTCATTCGTAGTGCATCATCTGTAATGTCCAGGTTTTTCATAGATCTCAATAACACTGTGAAGCAAACTGAGGACAGAATCCTTGTAGATTTTTACAGTTCCCATAAAAACTTTCAGACATAACTTGACACCATGTTTTGACAACTTGGCTTTATTGATTCCAAAGCATCAAACTGATGTTTCATAGGAACAAGTCCCTTTCACACTTATATTTCATCAATTACTTAGTGTCTTATTAAGCTATATAATTACAATGACAAGTACAGCTGGCATAAACAGCTTTGGGAACCAACACAAGGGACTCCTGGTAAGTCTAGGACTCAATCGACAGGTGCATAACTTCCGGGCGCCTCATTAACCCTGAGATAAGCAGGTAGCGCACCTGCAAGCCTCAGTCAGTATAATATGTTTTGTAGAAAAAGATGGAGCTTGTCAGTTAGTCAAGTTAACTGGTTAAGCAGAAGTCAGTAAGAGTGAGTCTTCCTATGTTAGATATGAGATGTCATTATTCATTTTTTTCCCTCACATTTTCCTCCCATCGTTTTCCTTAAATTGTTTTCAAACATTTTCCTCAGGTAGTTTCAAGTGCCTATGCAAAGTTATATTATTCCTATTCCCCAAAACTTAATCCATGGGTTGTTTTGCACTAATTCCAAAATGATATTTCCATCCTCCCTCTGTCTTATAGCGTGACACATTGTTTATATGCTCTTCTAGATTCATAGAACAGCTGAGTTAGAAGGATTTTAGAGATCACTAAATTAAACACTTACATCCTCTAAATTAATGTCCAATGGAAATATGTGATTCGCATATGTAAATTTAAATTTTCTAATTGGCATATTGAAACATCAAAAAGCACGTGAAATTAATTTTTAAAAATATATTATTTAGCCCAATAGATCCAAAATATTCATTTCAACATGTAAGTAATATAAAAACAATTATGCATAAAACACTGCATTTTTTGGTACTAATTTGAAACCCAATGTGTACTTTACACTTAACGACACATCTCAGTTCAGACTAACCACATACCAAGTGCTCAATGACCTTATGTGACTAGTGTCTCCCAGATAGAACAGGCAGCTCCCGGTGATTGGAGATGATGAATCTTTGGTTCAGGAATGTAAACAACTTGCCCCAGGTCATCAAAACACAGTTAGTCTCAGCTTAGCGGCCACTCCCCACCCCAACACGATGGGAAAGGAACAGTGCCAATGTAGACTACCAAACCTAGCAGAAGTTTCACAGATCTAATGATTTACCCAATATTGCATTTTTCTGATTATAAAACATAATCTTGCTACAAAGAATCTGAAAAATATCTAGAAATACATGTCAGAGAAAATATAAAAATCACTGCTGAGAACGATCACAAATATCTAAAAAACTACGAACAATATAATACTCGGTAAAAATAACTAAATATTCTAAACATTGCTTTGAGGTTTATTCCCTTCCTTCTTTAGTCATGGACATTTGTTTCTGTGTTCTTAAAGCTTTCCTTTTTATTGTAAGTTATTCTCTTTCTCTCTGCATTTAAAATGTTGTGTAATTTTTTAATCCTACTATCAAAAGAGTAGCAGCTGTCCAAAATATCCGTTTATTAGCATAGGGGCAGAGAAGCACAGCCAGGATCTGGCATCATTTTTATTTAAATACTTCTAATGATCCAAAAGTAGGCCTGCCAGAATTTTCCAGCTGTTGAGAAAGGTAGATGCCAGGTTTATGAATTCATCTATCCCAGATCAACTTATTCTTAGAGTAAAATAATTTTTTTCAATAAAATAAAATACCCTTCTTCAGGACATACTGTAAAATGTGTCACTGGGGCTGTAGCAGCTTGTATTTTAGACATATTATATTCCTCATGTTTAGTTTTACAACACAACCCAACCAAGGTCTAGATATAATAGAAAATCAGAATGTTCTATATAAGAACCATGTTCTGCAACTCTCACATAAAGAGCCACTCTAGGCATTTGTGCACATGAATAAAGTTATGATTTAAAAATAAAGACAAAAAAGGATATAGAATGAAGAGAATTTAGAAGCACGTGGTACCTAGGAGAAAACTCAGGACATCAAATCACAGCAGAGAAATAAAAAGGAAATTAAAAAAGTGAATTAGAGGAGGTGAGGGGATAATTGAGTTATTTCCAGCTAATATCACAGAAATTGGATTGCACCTAATTGTGGCCAATCCAGACGATACCAAATGCTAATGTTAATCGGCCCATGTTGGTCTGGGAACAGCACAGTGTACATGGAAGAGTTATTGGTTATATTTGTAGGACGGGTAGAGTTCTGCTTTTTAAATGCACCCAACAATCAAGAAGCAAACCAGCCCTGAATGATGTGTGGTGGAGCACACAGAGCCAAATTCTCTCCCAGCCAACTGCTTGCCACAGTTTATCATATTTGGCTTCACGTTTCTCAGTCTGTTCTGGAACACATTTGACCTGGCTTTGATTGTGCATTTAAAGGCGATCTGTTCTGACTAGGGCTCCCCAGCTGGGCAGGAAGATTTCCTGGCATCGAGCCATGCAAAACAGGCAGCGTATCTGCATCTCTGCTTACAGACCTTCAGCAACTGTTCTACAATGGAAATGAGGCCAGGGGAACCCTCAGAGGGAGATTTCGCCTATATGTGCATGGCTTCTAGAGTTTGACAGGGTTGTTGTTGAGTAGAGCAGTTTCAAAGGGTAATTAGCTAGAAAAATAATTCTGGCATTCAAAGCTTTCTGAAATTTATCCAAAATATCCACCAATCTTACCTCTTCTGGTCAAATTGGTTTATTTACTATCACCTCAATAAACGATACTATTCTAACTTTTGCACCCTTGTTTATGCATGAAATGCCCTTCCGCCACCTGCTCTGGCTCTCTGAATTCCACCTGTTCTTCAAGTTGCCTCCTCCAAGAAGCCTTCTTGAGTTTCCTTAGCCTGTTTGCCCTGCCTGCATTCCAAAGGCACTGACAGGAGGTAACACATAACTGGTGCTTGATGAAGTCTCACTTTGTATTATTCTCCAAATGTATTGACTTGAACATCTACCATGGGCCAGGCTCTGTGCCGGATGCTGGAGATGCAGTGGTGAGCAAACCAGAGCAGGACTCCACCTTCATGGGGTTTACAGACCAGCGTGGGAGATACATATCAGCCCAATCAAACTGTAGCTTTCTCTTCCCTTTGAAGTCTTAGCTATTCCTCTTATTTTACACCTAGAATGGATTATATTTTTATTTTTGCACATATGTCTACTCTGCCTAACTAGATTTACTATCTTTGTTAAAAAAAAATACCCACTGACCATTGCTGCATTCCAAATACTGTGATATACCACTTATACATCTTATTTCTAACCCCACAATATCCTGAAATTCTGGCATTATTCACTTGCTTTGCACACGAGAGAGCCAAGGCCCAAGAGAACTAATGACTGGCCTGTGGTGCCAGCCCAGGAGCATGCACTCCTTAAGTATTTGTTGAATGAATGGTTGATTGCGAGTGGTTGAAAACCAGAGGTAGTAATATTCTGGCAATTCATAAGTATACCATCATACCAGGGGAAATTAAAAAATACATACTGCCTTAAAATCTTTAAAAGGAACTATAAGAACATGCCACAAACAATCAGAGCAAATTCAGGCCTACTTTTCCCCTCCAATGTTTTTAGAAGTTGAACTTCCTCATTTCACCAAGTACTCCATTCTTTAATATACAAATACACACTTTTATTCCTTCTCAGTGTATTCCGCCAGGACAATTTGAAGAAGTCCATTGATTGCACACAGTCACTCAGGAACATATAGTGCATTTTGAGAGAGCCCTTGGACCCATGGGAATGTGTTTAGTGGAGAGGGCTGTGACATGACCTTCAAAACACGCAGCATGTCATCTGATAGTGCATCGTTGTAAAGGGATCTTTTCCTTTATCTTCCAATTAGAGTTTAAGGACTGCTTAGGAATTAGCAGAAATCCTATCTGAAAGCCTGGTATCCATCTTTCCCTTGATGCTGGAGTTTGAGCCACCCGCTGTGCTAAAAAGGAGAATCCTGAAGACTTTGTTGGGCTTCGGGCATAACAAATTCAGAAGAAAAAAATCAACTCTCTTTACAATATAAAAGCAGAGATATCTGTTTTTATTTGTTTAGGTGTTTTCTTGTTGTTTGTTTGTTTAGGGTTCGCAGGCCTGAAAAGTCATCAGTAACTAGCTGGTTTTAGCAATGAGTCCTATTCCAGAGCAGTGTGGTAAGATGGAACCTCACCAGATTTAGGTCAATGTAGGAAATGTGAATCATGCAGGAGGCAGGAAGCTAGAGGTTGAAGATGGAGAATATAGTATTCCACCTTGTCTCTTTTCCTCTAAGTGGAAAAACAACAACTGAAATCAGAGAGAAATGAGGGCAAAGGCAGGTCACCGTAGGACAGAGAACAGAAGAGGAGGGAAGGGATACGAAAGTGAAGCAAATGAGAGAAAAGCCCTCACCTTCCTCGCCTGTAAAATGGGGGTATTAATAGTGCCAATCTCAGGACCACCACATGGCAAAACTCCAGAGGACACCCTCATTCACCTCAGGACCAGGCACACACTGTGGCCCCAACCTACCTATGGGGTTCCTGAAAAGACTAAATAAGAAAATATGTTAAGTGCATAGAAAAGTGCCTGGTACATAGCTCATGCTCAAACAACCGCTGGTTATTTTATCTTCCCAACTGTGTTTTTTCTACTGCCTGGCTGCATAGTGACCAGTTTCCCCTTTCATCCACCAATTTTCTTAGCAATTCCATTTGTTACTGAAGCTATAATTCTCTGAAACCTCTTCCCTAAGGCCTAGAACACCGAAAACTTCCCATAGAAAAGTCTAATTCCTGGCTCAGATTATCTTCTCTACTGGAGCTCTGCCAACCGCCTGTCAGCGGATTTAGAGCAATCATCCACCTAGACCTGCACTGTCCAATATGGAAGCCACTAGTGACATTCAACTCTGGAGCACTTGACATGGGGTGAGTCCAAATTGAGAGACGCTGTCAGTGTAAAACACACACTGGATTTCAAAGACTTAGCATGAAAGGAGCATGTAAAATATCTCATTAATAATTTTTCATATTGCTTAACTTTTAAAGTGATAATATTTGTGATACATTATGAGTTAAATAAATACATTATTAAAATTAACTCTGCTTGTGTCTTGGTTTTTTTAATGTACCTACAGGAAAATTTAAAGTTGCATATGTGCCTCACATTGTGTTTCTATTGGACAGCATTGGCCTACACTCTTTTTTTAAGATATACCAAATCAATGCTTTGTTAGAGTCATTTACTAAAGGTATTTGTATCCTTTCTCTCCATTCCCACCATGAAGTGACCTCTCCACTTCTGTCCTGTTAATCTGGACATGCCTAGTTCAGCCTTCACCCAACTCTCAGAGGCCCCAGGAAGCCCTGACATAGCCCCTCCCACCAGGCTCATGCTGCCCAGGGCCTCCCAACTCTGATGGCTCAGCAGAATCATTCATTCATGTGTGGAGTTTTTCAGAATACCTAGGGGTGAAACCCAGGCACCTGAAGTTTTTAAGCCTGCCACCGATGATTCTGAGGTCCAGCCAACTACAAATTACTGCTTCAAGGCCAAGTTCCCCCAAATGTTGATGTTTGAGCGAAATATAACCGTGACACAGTTGTTCAGCAGAAAAAAAAAAAAAAAAGCAGTCAGCCATTTCTGTGTTACTCCTTCGCAAGCAATGGAAGAAACAGTGTGTTTACCACTGGAGGAGCCCAGGCCGTGGTGGCAGAACAATGAAAGCAACAACACACACCAAGCCTGCTTTCTCATGTCCTCGGGCCAGAATGTGCTGAACTCCAAAGCATCTCGCTATTTTGGTTTTTTAGGGGAAGGCAATCATGTAAATATCAAGAGAGTGCATAGATTTAAGCATACAAACAGCTGATAACATTGCAAGCTTGTTGGTTTTCTTTCATACTAAATATTGAATTTTTTTATTGTTTGTTTTCCTTTCAACTTATGTCTTCTCCCCCATTACATATCTCAGTGAGCTGCTCATTGATTTCTCACTGGTGACTATAGAGGATGATTTAGAACAAGTCTTGTTACAGCTGGGAATCAGCCAAAAACTTGTTGATTTAAGATATCTGTTTGATTTCCTACGCCAGACCTCGCTGGTAATTTATAACAGCACCTGCTGGTAGAATGCCCATCACGAGCTGGCCAGACTGAGGAGACTGAAAAACGAATTGCCTCCCAGTGTCACAGCTAGAGGAACTAAAAGAACCCCGCTCTCGGCATTTGAGAATCTCTCTCTTGAGTGGGAAAGGTAGAGATGAACCAAATGCAAAACCCAAAATGAGAAAATCAAGAATTTCTCATCCTAAAATTCTCATTTGTTCACCAATGATTGCCCAACACCTCGCACAGAGTCTGGAACATAGTTGGTGCTTATGTAATAGCTGTTGGATGTTGAATTAATTCATAAATGAGTTAACTACTTCTGAGAAATGGTTGGCTAATACTATAATAAACTTGGAACTTGAATATCAATAAGACCAAAAGGAAAAAATTTAGATGAATTTTTATACTAATTTATATATAATTACCACTTATATGGCTCTTTTTTTTCGCAAAAGACAGCTTAGGTGGATAAAATAGTAAAGCAGAATAGATAATAGCATGGATATGAGTAAGAACACTGGATATGACACTAGTTAACTGGATTCCTTTGGGCAAATTACTTAACCTCATTGAACTTCATGTTTCACAATGAATATACATCAATTTCATAATTAGAAAAATATTAAATTTTAAAAGTTAAAACTGTGCTTTATGTAAAGGGTTGGATACCTACCCCTAAAATAGTATATAAATATGGTAAGATGCTAGAATTGCAAAAGGCATAATTATTTGAGAAATGAGATATTGACCAGAAATGAAAGGGCGGCATTAGAAAGGGTTTTCTCCTCAAAAAATGGAGAAGAAAAAAGTTTAAGGAAGAAAATGTGGCCCAGTGAGAAAGATTTGTAGAAGTGCAAACAGTAACCCTAGTAATTATAAAGACCTCATATATGAAAATTGCTTACCTTATAAGATTTTGGCTCGGTGGAAACAAGATTCTCTGGGGCTGAGCTCAGCACAGTGGACAACTGTAAATCCACATTAAAGGCACATCATCACGAAATGCTCGAGACAAACAGAAAGATTTAAAGCTTCCAGGGAATGCTCACCATCATAAAAAGTCACAAATAAAATATTAGAACTCAAAATGGCTTGAGAATTCTCAACCACAACAGAGTTAGCTAGAAGACAGTAGACCAATGTCTTAAAAATGCTGAGAAGGGGCTGGCCCTGTAGCACAGTGGTTAAGTTCACACACTGCTTTAGTGGCCCACGGTTTGCAGGTTCGGATCCCCAGCACAGACCTAGCATCGCTTGACATGCCACACTGTGGCAGCATCCCACATAATATAGAAGAAGATTGGCACAGATGTTAGCTCAGCAACAATCTTCCTCAAGCACAAAGAAGAGGATTGGCAACGGATGTTAGCTCAGCAACAATTTTCCTCAAGCACAAAGAAGAGGATTGGCAACAGATGTTAGCTCAGGGCAATCTTCCTTACAAAAAAAAAAAAAAGATGCTGAAGAGAAATGACTTACAGCTGAGACTTGAACATTCAGGTAAACTCTCAATGCATTGAGATGGTTAAAAAAAAAAAAACCGTTCCAGGTATTCAATGTCACCAATATTTTACCCTCCACGCACATTTTCTAGTAAGCTACTGGAAAACAGGTTCCATTAGTAGAAGAGAGTAAACCAAGAAAAAGAAAGGCATGGCATAAAGGAAACAGGAGGACCAACACAAGAAGTAGGTGAGGGGGTTCCCAGTCTTACAGGAAGGGGGATCCCAGGTTGCCCTGTGGGCCACAGGAGAAGAGGAAAACCACAGAGTAGATTGGAGCAGGGCAGAAAACTCCTGTGGTTGTGGTTGGACTGCCAACAAGTACATAGAAATTTAAACAAATAAAAATATGAGACAATTATTAATTCTAGGAAAAACAAAATGTGTAAGAAAGAAAAAGTAATCAGGGTCTTCCAAATAACTTACCTATGAAAATCATTTATAATAGTCATAATAGTGTAAAAATGGAATATGGAACCAAGGTTTTGATATAATTACACTAAAGAGGTAAGGAAATGAGAAATAAGAAAAAAAACAGCTATAGTTTCATCTTCCACAGTAGAAAGTCAATAGAAAATGTCTACCACAGAAAAAATTGAGAAATGACAACACAATCATTTTATTTAGGAAAAATGAGATGGGAAAAAAAAAACAGAGAAAAACAATAAAATGGAAAATAAAAATAAATAGAAATAAATACAAAATGAATCAGACAAAATAGATTGAAGTGGTTGATTGTGGGGATCTGAGGGCCTCAGGTAAGCATGAGACTACTGATTTTCATAATAAATCTTATATAACAATAAGCTTTTTAAATTATGTGAATCTTTGAGAAAAATAAAACCAATTTAAAAAGAAACAGAAAGAGAAAGAGAAGCAAAAGGAAGAGAGAACTACGTCATTAGGAGTCCCATTGCACTTTTCTGAAAATCTTTGGTGACAGTTGGTCACAGGAAGCAAAAATCATTTCCCTGCTGGCCAGAGAAGGAGTCAGACCCTAGAGATTGACCCTTCAGAGATGGCTGGTAGCTCAGCAGCCGCAAGGGTCTCTGGGAAGCACAGCCACAAGGGTCACTGAAGGGAACCAAAGCCAGCAGAGGAGGGCTGCAGGAGTCCAGGCAGTAGCTCTGAATGTGAACAGCCAAGTCCTTTCCTACAATCTCCAGTTCCTCCATAACCAGAAGAAGAGTAGCCTTCTTGTAATCGAGCTGGGCCACGTGTAAAAAGTGTCAACAGAAATAACCCCAGACCCCAGCAACAGTGTTATAAAAGACTTCATAGTGCTTCTTGATTAATTGGTATAAAGACTCAGGGTAGAAAAAGTCCAACAGAGTGTTATGAATAAATAAATATATTTTGACCAGCTATAACATATTTAATAAATTATAGATGGATGTTACAAGTAACTGTTTCTCGTGGCTTGGTCCGAAGGGCGGTTGAAAAATTTACCCAACTTCAAATGTATCTCCCACAAGTTTGCTCGATGTTGAATGTTCCTCATTCTTGGCCCGTTCTTGGCCCCACACATGAATTTTCTAAGGAGACACGGTGCATGTAACTATCAAGACATGGTATAGCAACTAAGAGCCCAGGTCTTAGAAGTAATCAGATTGAGGTTCAAATGCCAACTTCACTACTTCCTTATTTTACGATCTTACAAAATGTTCTTTAAACTAAATCTTTGCTTGCTCTTGTGAAAAATGGTATAGTAATACCAAAAAGTTAGATTGCTTTAAGGATTATGAGAAAATGTGTCTAAGTCACTTAGCACTGTGTCTCACAAACAGAAAATGTCAAGTAAATAATAGCTAATACTGTATTCTTGGGGAAAGATGATAGAAAAACAGGGGCAAAGAAACTAATGTGTGTGGTGCTCCTTCTGTTGTAGAAATGCTGTATGTGTTTTTATTTAAATTCCACAGTCTACCCAAGGTCACAAAGATGGTAACTGGTAGAGGTTAGATTTGAACATAGGCCTATTTGACTTCAACGGCTACGCACTTGTCCCTAAAATCCTAACCTGAATTCTGTTAGTGTCTCATCAAAGATTAATGCATCAGATCAAAATCTCTTCTCTCTTTCTGATCTCCAAACATCACTTAGGAAGGAAGAGACCTTTGTGGACACGGTACAGTTGAGAGAAAATGCTTGATCAGAAGAATTAAATAAGCAAAGCCTCTGAAAATTTAGCCTCACATAGAGGATCTAATACAGGGAACCCCCAGGTCCCAGGTGAGCTCACCCAGATGCCAAGGGAGTGGGGGAGATAAGAGGAATGAGGAGAAAATACAAGCGACAATTTAGAACCACGGAGACGAACTGCATAAGCAGCCTTATCCAAATCTCAACACTTGCCAGGCCATATATTTAAATGTGGAGTCACATTAGATAAGTCTTAATATTTTATTATTAGTGTATCAAACATTGAAAGTTAGTTCATTCTAATTAATTAATACTTAGGGATATCAGTTATATACACTGTATACTTTCATGTTTGTAGAGACGGAAAAGAACACAAATACAATCTCCATGTTCAGGGAGTTTACAAGGTGGTGCTTCTGATAAGACATTCTCAGATAAAAATGACACTAACAATACACCACAATGTTTGAGAAGCGTCTAATGAGTGGTGCTCACAATATCTATGGAAGGAACTCAGAAACAAGGTATGACTGTCAGTCGGATAAACCAGGGAAAGTTTAGCTTCACTTGAGTTAAACCTTGAAAATGAATTTGAAATAAAGGGGGAGGCAGGATTTGGGAGGAGGCAAAGGAGTGAATTAATGGGCATGAGGACACCCCTGCATGTTGAAGGGCAGTGATTTGCTTTGGCTGGAGATGAGAATCTAGGCTGGAAAGTTACTACACATAAGGCTGGGAAAAATAGGTTGTCGCTGAATCTAGAGAACTTTGACTGTCAGGCTGTGATATTTGAGCTTTACTTTCTAACAGGAAGGAGACATGAAGATTTGAATTTCGGTTTTTTTGTTGTTTTAGTCAAGAAATGATGATCCAAACTCCATTCCTCATCTCTTCTCCCCAGTTCAACCTATAGATTCGAAATGCAGTCCCAATATAAATCCTAGAAGGTTTTTTTTCTTTTGTAGATATTGACACACTGATTCTAAATATACATGGAAAGGCAAAGGAACTAGAATAGCCAAGTCTGAAATGCTGAAAATGAAAAGAACATAGTCAGAGGCCTCACATTACTCGATTGCAAGATTTACTCTAAGCCAAAGTAATCAAGGCAACGTTGCGTTGTCAAAAGGATAGATACATAGATCAATCAAACAGAATAGAGCTCAGAACTAGATGATGCAAGTATAGTCAGCTGGTTTTTAACAAAGTTTCCAAGGTCATTCCATGGAGAAAGCCTTTTCAACAAACGGTGGTGGAATAATTGGACATTCAAGGAGAAAAAAATAAAAGAAGAAATACTTTGACCCATACCTCACACTATATTTTTTAAAAATAAAATAGTCATAGACCTAAAAGTAACATGTAAAAGTATAAAAGCTCTTTTTAGGAGAAATCTGCATCACACTAGGTTTGTCAAGGAGTTTTTAGATATGACAACAAAAGCACAACCCATAAAAGAAAATACTGATTAACTGGACTCAAAAAATTTTAAACTTTTGTTCTGTGAAATAACACATTGTGAAGAAGATGAGAAAGCCCACAGAATAGGAGAAAACAGTTGTAAATCACATACCTGATAAAAGGTTTGTATCAAGAATATATAAACACTTGCCAAACTCAATAATTAAAAAAAAAATAGAAAATAGGCAAAACATTTGAACAGACACTTACCAAAAAAGATATATGGAAGGCAAATAAACACATGAAAGTCTCCTCAACATCATTAGTTTTTAGGAAAACGCAAATTAAAAAGACAACGAGAACCAGCCTTGATGACCTAGTGGTTAAGTTGGTGCTCACCGCTTCGGCGGCCCAGGTTCGCTTCCAGGTCACGGAACCACACCACCTGTCTGTCAGTTGCTGTGCTAAGGCAGTGGTTCACATAGAAGAACTACAAAGTCTTATAACTAGCATATACAACTACATACTGGGCCTTTGGGGAGGAAAAAAAAACTGCAATGAGATGTCACTACACACCTATTAGAATGGTTTAAAATTTAAAAATCTGACAATATCAAATGGGGATGAGGATGTGGAGCAACTGTGATTCTCACACACTGCTTGTGAGAATTCAAAATGGTACAGACACTTTGGAAACCAGTTTGTTGGTTTTAAAAGAAAGAAAGGTAAACATACATTTAACATATGATCCAGTAATCCCACTACTAGGTATTGACCCAAGGGCATTGAAAAATGAATCTTCACACAGCTTCATTCACAATTGCAAAAAACTACAAAGAACTTAGATGTCCTTCAACAGGAGAATGGTTAAACAAACACCCAAATATCTGCACGATGCAATACAGAGACTGTCTATAGATTTGTGCAACAACATGGATGAAACATAAAGGCATTTTGCTAAGTGAAAGAAGCCAGATCCCAAAGGATACATATTTTTTGATGCCCAGGAAAAGGGAAACTATTGAGATGGAAAATAAATCAGTGGTTGCAGGGTTTGGGACTGTGGGCATGGGTTGACTACAAAGGGATAGCATAAGCAAACTGTGAGGGAAGTGAAACTGTATGCATTTGCCAAAATCCATGAAACTATGCACAACAAAGAGAGTGTTTTGCTGTATGCAACAAAACAAAACAAAACACCACAAACCACCCACCTCTATTCCACACTGATTTTAATTTTCTCAAAGCAGAAATATGCTAACTATAATTAAAGGATCAAATCAAATATCATAAAAGCCTATTTGTTTCTTACCAGGTCAAATACGTAAGTCTAACTCATAACCTCTGCTCTCACTTTTTCCTTCCCCACATTCAGTGCAGAGACAAAAATCCAGACACATTGGGCTTTGCCCGTGATCCCACCCAATCTCTCCTGTGTGCAGGAAGACATGGCTACTATGTGGTTCTCTGTGTCCCTCAAAGTATATTTTTGACAACAGTAGCCCCAAAAAAGGCACTTGAGAAGTTCTAAGAAAAAAATTAAGGACTTTATATAGTCCTTGAATAAATCAATCTGTTTAATTCTGTTTCATCTAGTGCTTCCCAAGCTTGCTTGAACCCAGAATTTCTCCTTCTCATAAATATATATTAAATTTCCTGGGAGGTGGTTCACGAAAATATACTTTGAGAAACACTTATAGATGTTAGAATATACTTTTGCACTGTGGATAATACTTAAAAGATTAATTTTGGATTCAGAAAAAGTGTTGTCGTCCTTAAAAATTTGAGAGATTTAGTAAATTGTTTTTACTGCCTATTTAGAGACCATGTGATACTCATGCAGACTATTTATACATATATAACCCTCTCAAAGCCACAGTCCACACGATCCAGTCCCAGAGAAAGGTCACAACCTGAAGAATCTAATCCATGTGACTAAAACTAATTTCAAAATAACTCAAGTTCTTAACTTAACTTTTTGAATACCATGAAAAGACTATATAGTCCTTGAAATATTTTTTAGAATCCCCCTTTTTCCCTTTCCACTGCATTTCTATACTAAAATTACTTCAACCTCTCTCTTTTTAACCACTCTTAGAAAGCTCCTCCAACCCTTGCTGCCTCACGTTTCCTTTGGTGCTGCTTCCCTCCTTATTTACCCTTGAATCACCACCGCTGAGGTCCAAGAAGTCTGACAAGGTAGGACTTTCCTTAGGGAGGAAAAGAGAGGGAAATAATCAGCAGGCCCAGGAAGAATCCTCTTTAGGTAGAGGAAGGAAAAGCCAGGAAGTACTCAGTGGTGATATTTATTCCATTATATACTCGAAGGGGCACAGTCCTCCCTGAGGAAGGCATTTTTAGCAGCAAATGATCAGGCAATCAACATTAGGGAAACTGAGGGCCTTGGTGCTTATTGACCAGTTGTGACCAATGGGGAGACTTTTCAGCTGGGTAAATAAAGAGACGATAAAACTTAGGGATGATGTCAGTCAACGTTCAGTCAGGATATTCTGAAAAGCCAAATGGGAACATGAAGGGGAACCCATGCGGTGATCTAAGGAAGATGTCTGTGCGAACACCACTCCTGTGGATCCACACCAAGCATCTGGTGGTGGGCCTGGGCAGCTGTCGGCCAAAGGCACAGCATTTGTGAAGAAAAGCAAGATGCAGATGGAAGAGAGTGAGAACAGCCTGGAGCTGCTGGGCCTAATCTGCGTCTGTCTGTTAAAAAGTCAAAGACCTTGAGAGAGGAACGGCTGCCACGGAGCTTCAGCCTTCTACAACGCACGTGGATCTCCATCTCTTCGGTCAACTCTAACACAGAACTATACAGGGAAAAGGATGCTGGGAAATGTGGTTCCCAGCTCAACGGAGTCACACAGAGCAATCCCTCACAGGGGTTATTAGTGAAATGAAAAAAATAAAACATAGCTCTTTTCTGGTTGAAAACAACATTCACATGATTCAGATATAACAAGCTTTGGGGGAGGATTCTCACTCAGTGTCAGGCACTGTGCCAGATATTTTCACACACACTCACACACCACACACACATACACACACACACACACTATATGCTGCCATTTTTTCCCACTTCTGCTGGCCACAATGAGAGAAATAGGAAGAGTAGTTTGGGCAGAGCTGGTGTTTGACTGACAAGACGTAAACAGCAACACAGTGGGAGACAGTGTTGTGTAAATGGTTAGCAGAGAAAGCTCCGAGCTTTGGGTCCAAATCCTGGGTCCTGTCACATAAGAGGTCACTGAACTTGGGTGAAATACTTAATTCCTCTATCCCTCAGCTTTGCCATTGCAAATTTCAGATAATACTCACCTTACACGGTTGTCGTAATGATTATATGTGATAATATACATACAGCACCTGGGGTTAAAAAAAATAGAAAGCTCAATTTAGGAATGATTGAAAATAAGTATTAGTGAGATTTTTGCTTGTGCCTATAAATATAATTTTTTAAATATTCTATTGCTGAAACAGAATTTTTAACTTATGTTTTCTCTTTTTCATTACCAATCAAAATGTTTATATCAATCATTATTTAATAACATACAGGTAACTTAATACATTACATAGAATGTATATATATATGTATATATCCCAGAATCCAGGATATTCAGTTTTTTAAATTATAATTTGAAGTAGAATACATGGGTATGAACTGACATAAATAACTCCAAATTACTAAATAAATAATTTAAAATAATTGAGTTAAAGGCAGCATAAGTTGCATTTTAATAACTTAAAAATTAAGATGCGACATTCTATTTCCCTGTATATTCTTAAATCTATATGTCTGCATCAAGTTCCTGTTGACTACAGCTTCATAATCTGGATCTTGGCCTAAGTTGATGTCAACACATTAGGCCTTTCTCTTCATTATTTCCTGATAATCAACAGCGATCTCCTGTCCTTGGTTCTTCCTTTATAGCTATTTCTCCTAAATGAGACAATCATTTATTTTGCTACAATAAGTAAGATCCCGTGGCTCTGTGACTGCGTCTCCCAAATCACTTGGCTTGACTCTCAGTTACTGACTGTTTTGTGATCCCTCCTCTTTTCTGCAATCTGATTGAAGCATAATGTACTTCTCTGGATAATTTACAAGATGTTTAAAAGGGAAAGATCCTGCGGAGAAAATACAGTTGTTTAGCATAAATTGGATGAACTTTAACTCATACCGAATATTGGTAACCTGTTACCTTTCAAGTATTCTGATCAATACTCTTGGTATTGGCATGTGCTTTTTACCTACTATTGAGTGCAAACTAACTAGCAAGGAATTTTTTTTTTAACTTCTCTCTTCTTCCTTTATGTCCGCTTGAAGACACAGGATTATTGACTGATTCCGTATAGCTCATTTTAAATTAATGGCTTATTTTTTTCCATCCACATTATTCAGCAAAGTGCAAATCAGATTTAGGCTATTCATAGTCATCCACTTCAAGGAAGGATGAGCAGGCATCTGCCTACCCACTACATTTCACTTATATTACAACTTATATGACTCCTGATCCAGGGGTCTTCCAATCTAGAAGGCAACGAATGATCCCTAGCAGTGATAGTGTTCAAGAATGTAGGTCTTCAGTGAGTATGTGTCACTATGTGCTAAAATGTATGCCATACATTTTGCCCCTAGAAAAAGTTATCCTTAAAAGGGCCACGACAATTTACCTGAAGTTCACACTTTAAGGCAATGCCACATTTGGCCAGTAGATAGCACTCAAGATATTCCAATAAATGAAGAGAAGGAATCTTAGTGTGATTATTACTCTGCCAGAGAAATACTAGACAAGTTCATTTTAGATCAGCAGAGGGGGAAAATAGATACCCCATATGCTTAGCAATTGGGGTTTTTGTATCAAACCCCAGCGACCTCTTAATCTAAAGCTGTACTTTCTCAGGGTAGAATTAGTTCACTTGTTTCCTAACAGAATTTCCGCTTGAAGGCAAGGAAAGTAATACTCATTTGACACAGACTGAAATAAAGCACGAAAGCAGCTCTCGAACGGTAATTTGATGTCCAGAGAGACCACAAGGGGAACATGCCAGTTGTATTTCACACAAAGACCCAAAGTGCCACCCCTTGTAGGACTCATCCATCCTGTGAAAGAGCACAGTTCATAAGCCACATGTATTCCAGAATGCGATGTTTAAATAACTAAGAACCTGGCTGTAAACAAAAAATGAATCATAATTGCTTGAAGGTGGTGGATGGTGCCTTGTTGTGGTTAAACCTACTAGTGTGTGTAGCTGCTGCTATATTTTGATAAGTGATGGCTTCCATGGTGCATAAGAAGCAGCTTATACTCCCTGAGAGGTGGGAGGTGGTAGAGCGAGCCGCTCCCATGATTTTGAACCATCTTCCACATGCCGCAACCTCAGTTCATCTCATGCAGCAAGTATGGGTCTGTGTTAAACAATGTGATGGGTGTTAAGGTGCCATCCAAGCAGATACAGAAAGCTAGAGTGTGCGAAGTTAAGAGATGAGAGTCATTCACATAGCTACCAAAGAAAAATTGGAGGTCCCTGAGCAAGGAAAGACCACGTCAAGGGAAAAAGACATCTGAAAAAGAATCAGTGAAAACACTAAAGAAATAATTTCAAATTCTTTCTGCAGAAAATTGGTGGTGGTTGGGAGGTGGTCAGGCTCTTATAGAAGTCAGTTCCTGGAAGGATAGGTTTTCATCCCCCGCTGTCCAGGGCCCAGCCTCAAGCTTTCTACAGCAGTTGCCCCCAGCCCACTCTAATGGACTTAGACACTCAGGATGGCTGACCCAATATGCTGCTCAAAAATGTCTTAATTTAGCCTCAAATTGCCTGAAACTGCTCTCAGCTTTTGAACTTCCTCTCGTGTGAGCCATTAAATGCCTTTCTGTTGTAGTTGTTTGCTTGTCTGAGTTGCGTCTGGGCACTTGCAAAAAAACTGACCTGTTAACATGTGGAGGAGGTGGGGGGTTCACTCCAGTCTCTTTTCATCCCAGATTTCTGTCTTCCCTCTTCCAGGAACCCTCAATATTCTCAGATTGGAAAATTTCCGTTTGATTTGCTCAGACAATGTTCTGTAAATATGTCTTTCTTTTGCTGCCCCTTTGTTAATCATTGTGAATTAGGCAGTAGGCACTCCACAGCTCCATCCCACCCCAGAATAAGCCTAGCACAGTCAAAAGAGCCGTTGATCCTGGAGTCTAGCCTTCTTCTTCTGCTACGATCTGACTGTGTGACCTTGGGAATGTCACTTTCCCTCTCTGGGCCTCAGTTTCTTCATCTATAAATTGAAAGGTTAAGCAAGATGTTCCAAGTCTAACCTTCTATGGTTCTGTTCTTCCGCCTTCTCTCCATATATGAAGCAACATCCAAAGCAGGTTAAATGAGTTTCTAGTAATGACACCCATCATATTTGATGTCCAAGTAGAAAAGGTGATTATTCAGTCAAATAATCATGAGTATATGGACAATGCATGGAAACACACATGGAAAGATGATGACAGGTTTGTAAAAATCAGTCTTATTTGGTAGAGATGTAATATGGCACTCAGAGAGAATCTCTCTTCTGCCCTGTCAGTCTTGAGTGCTATTTTCTTCACCCATTCTCCCTCTCATCACAGGACCCACTGGGAACCAGGCTGTGCCTCTTCCCCTCCCTCTGGCCCCTCCTCTTGGCTGCTGACAGTGGCATCAACCACCAGCACACCAACATCCAGCTGGAAAGGTGGTGGAAAGATAGTGTTGTGGCCACCCAAGGTGGAGAACGAGCGATTTCACTCCAGAGGAATCCTTTGATTTGAGTTTCAACCTGGAGTAACTGAGAAGTTTATATGATAAAACTTTACAAATCCCCCAGTCATCCCCCACGCCCAAATACCTACAAAGAAAATGTGCAGTTCTTTCCTGAAAAGGCCTAGAGAACTAAGAGTGTAAACAGGTTCTAATGAGATTCCATTAAAACTTCAGTGCATTCCAAATGTGGGGGCTGTAATTCTCTAGGGGAACGGAGGGAGAGGGGGAAAGAAGAAAAGAGAAAAAGAGAAATTTCTTGTAGAGCAGTAGTTCTCAACCATAGCTGTATGGTGAAATCTCCTGGGCAGAAAATAACAACACTCAAGTCTACTTTTAGAGATGTTAGTCCCCAGTGATTCCACCTGCGGTGGGATGGAGCTGTGCATTGCCTACCGCTCAAGAGCGTTGAGAGTCAATGTAACACAGCATCATATTTTATTAAATGGTGATTCAAGAATATTCAAGTCCTCAACAAGAGTGGCAACCCCAAAGGATTCTGGTTGTTAAGAATTGCTGCCAAAAAGCCCAGCAGCTTCTTATTACAGAGGTCTTAGAGGTCCAAAGGCTCCTTGAGAATTCCCTCCATCCTCAGGGTAAGCAGTCTCATGTTCTTGAGCCCTGAATGCCACTTCTCTGAGGCTGCACAGTAGCCCCACGCTATGTAATTCTCCTTATCGCTCACCCTTCTAAAATTACGACCAGATCAATGCTTCGGGCTCAGTACAGTCAAACCTCTTTTCCTGATAATAAGATAGATTCTGGGGCTTTTTACCATCCATAGATCATCCCCACAACTCTTATTAGCTAAAGGTCCACTCTTTCACTGCATCAAAACTTTTATAACTGCTGGCCAGTTGAAAAATACCTGAGGCAGAGTGATGAATGGGAAGGAGCACCACACTGAGAAACTGAAGGTCTTGAGTCGAGTTTCAGATGTGCCCACACCTCTCCAGGTGACACGAAGCCAGTCACATGACCTTAAAAGTGAGAAAATTGGTTAATATCCAAAATTGGGGTAACATCCACTCTGAAATGCTACTGTATATTATGTCTTTATCCACTTTCTGGTAATGATGCTAATGAACAGTAAAAGGGGGAGAAAGAAAGCATAGAGGAGAAGCACAAGAAGAAAGCTAATGGTCCAGAGAAACCAAAGCTGACAAATCTGGTCTCTAAGCAATGACAATATCCCCATAAGTTACCTTCTTAAAAGACTACAATGGAATCACATGGCAGTAAAATTTGGTAGGTTCCACTTTCTGCTACTTGTCTATATGAAAAGACCATTTTCAATTCCCTCATGCTGCAAAAACCACCCTTGCAAAATGAAAAGGCAATGATCTGATTCTCCAGTTGTTGAGTTGCCTCTAAGAGAGAAAGTGGAGATATGAAAAAAAAAATCCTTTAATAGGCCAGGAAAGTTTTAAAATATTCCAACACCAAGTTCAGTTCACCATTCCCTTATAATAGCTCTTGCATCCTTGTCTCTCTATTCTTTTCTTTCCAACCGCCATGACGATCTCCTCATGCAACCTCCTCAAGACCATCCTGCATGTTACTACTGCATTTATCTTTATGCTACTCCAAGTATGACTTTTCTACTCCAAAAAGTTTTAAGACTCCTTATTTCCTGAAGATCAAGCTAAACTACTTAGCTTGGCATTCCCAGATCTTTACAGTTTAGCCCATAATCTACCTTTCCTCTCATTTTTCCTCAACACCTTTCCTCCAGCCAGTCTGGTCTACTTACTGTCCATCTCTCAATTACGTCATATGAACTGCCTCCACTCTGCCTTTGCTCATGCTGTTCCTCCTGCATGCAATGGCTTTCCCCATTTTCTCCCATGTAGACTAATCTTGGCCATTCTTGGAAGCTGAGCCAGCTTACATTTCATCTCTTCTATGAAGCATTCATGTTGGCCTACAATGATCTTTCTTTCCTCCCATGGTACCTGGCAGCACTGAAATGTATATTTGTCTATATTGTCTACTGTGTTTTGTATGTTCTGTGTTTCTGGTTAGACTGTATGTTCTAAAGGACAGAGTCAACATACTAAAAGCTTCCATCTATCTTTCTCTCTTCCTTCCTCTCTCACTTCTCCCTCCTTCCTTCCCTTCACTTCTTCTCTCTCTCCCTCCCTCCCTTCCTTCCTTGACTTTCCCATAGTGTGTACACCAACATTTGGGGAATACAGTAAATTATCAATAGTCACCTTATAAATAAACACAGTAATACCAGACTTTAATCAATGGGGTCCTTGGTGCTTCTCTATTACACAGCCTGATCAATGGGACACACAAGTTCTCTTGCATCCCTCAGCTTTTACCTTGGAATTCAACACCCTTCAGCGTGTTCCTTTGTGAGAATACTTAGTATTACTAGGACAGATGTCAAGTTTAGGTTCCACTTTCAAATTTTATGTATAAGTTTTCCAAAAGCGCAGAAAAAGTCTAAGAAATATGAACAAATTTAAAGAAAAGAGTGAAGTATTCCAGTAATTAAATCACTTAATTATTTATTTCAATAGTGTGTGAAGTCACGCAGTCCTCATTTAGAGAGTCAGTGATAACAGAATTGGAAACAACTAAACCAAGAAGGGACTCACCTTCTGGTTTTACAGATGAGTCAGCTGAGGCTCAGGCAGACACTGAGTCTAAACGAGGTACTGCATCTTGCAAAGCTGTTTGCCCCCCTTCCTCTCTGGCAGCACCTCTCCACAAAACAGTTCCTCTATATCTGCCAAACCCTTTCCTATTAAGTCCTTCTCATCTCTCAAAGATTGTTTGTAAATAAAATGCAGCCCTATCCGGGAACCAAAGTTGGACGAGAAGATCCACTCATAGAGATCTCTTGCATTTTTTGAAATTATCTTACTTATACTCCTAGGACAGAATAACTTTCTAGAAGTGGGCTCTAAGCCTTGATTAAGAGAGAATTTTTGTGGAGGTGAGAGGTAGCTGTATGGGGTGAGTTATAGATTTAGATACTAAACAACGATTTTGTTTCTTTTTAAGAGTCTGTTGCCAGGAATAGGAAGTCTGAGGACAAGCAGAGGTGGGACAGAACTGGTGCATCCTTTGGCACAGGGCCCTAGAACCCCCAGGTCAGGCTTGGCAAAGGGTTAGGAAGGATATAGGGCCTTCGCTTCTCTCCTTCCACACATGGAATAGACTTGTATTGGGGAGACAACCTACCTGTAGCCTGAGGGACAACATCTCTCAAAGTCACTCTGGAATCACCTCCCTCCCATCTGCACAATCTTGGCACATCCCCTGAAAGGAAGGGCGGGACCTTGCCCTACCCAAGTCAATCCTCTTGCTCTTGGGACCTAGGAGGAAGGCTGTGCTGCTGCAAACGTGGTCCTAGACCCTTCAACACTTACAAACTCCCTCCTCATTTCTGTTTTGGAGTGGGAGGTAGTAAGGGGAGGAGAAGGAAACATTTTTTTTCCCTAAAATCCCTACCCAAATTTCACTTTTTGTTGTGTTTTACATTTTAAAGGCTGGAAACCAATCGCAATTCTACTCACTTGCCTCAATACGTTTTTGTTCTGTAAGAGCTTTGCCTTTCTGCAGGTAGGAAGTAGCCTTGCCTGGCGTATGCTTTGGAAGCAGCTGCCTAGAGACTCCTCCCTGGAGAAGTGGCTTTATCTCTCTAGACCTTAGATTTTCCATCTGTTCAATAAAGGGGTTGATGGATGATGTCTAAATTCTCCTCCACCGTAGACATTGTGAGAGTCTGTAAGCCCCATTGTCCTTTGACTTTTCCACACGAGTGTCCAGCACAGAGATAGTTAAAAATTAAGGATCTCTCCCACGGAGAGTTGTTAACACGAGGGTGAGGCTCACGGGGGCTGCAGTTTCGCAGCCCTGCCCGCCCTGGAAGATTCCCCTCTCCAAGATTTCCCGAGTAGGAAGCTGCGGCAGGGTCTCCTCTCTTTATCCCTCTCCCCACGCGCCAAGGCGGGAGGTCCTCGCAGCGCAGCTCTGTCGGTCTCCTGGACACCCAGCTGTCTATACCATCCTCAAACCGGAATAAGCCAGGACCATTAAACCTAGCTCGGTTCCTCACAGCCCTGCCCATCCCTACTCCCCCTCGAGGTCTCTCTCGGTTCCCACTACTTTCCACTTTCAGAAATCCTTCCAGCCGCGCCAACCACACTTTGTACCCCTTGCTCGGGCTCTCCGAGCGAAGCAAGCTCTGCCTCAGAGCAGGGCGCTCTGCCGGGCGTCCCGGGCTCCAGCACCCCGCCTCCCCTCGCCAGCCTTTCTTGTTCTCAGCCCCCCACACCCCGCCCCACGACCCTGCGATCGCCTTCTCCTGAAACTCCCTGGGTGCTCTCCGGGCATACTCCTTCCTGCATCCGCGCAGAGAGACCCCCGCCCCCCTGGCTCCCATCTCCGCAGCAAAACCACAGCGGGTCAGTGGGCAGGGCGCCTGGCCCAGCCGCGCACCCGGCCCGGCCCTCTGCTGGGCGTGGGCGGAGGAGGCGCCGGGCCTCGCCGGGCTCCGAGACGCGCTCAGCTCTGCCGGGCAGCCGCACGGCGAGGCCGGATCTCCAGAGCAGCTTCGCGCGGGAACCCGGCACTGAAGCGCCCGAGTCGCAGTCTCTGGCCCGCGGGCGACCCCAGGACGCAGGAGCCCCCGGCCGCCGCTGGAGCTCCGCGCATTGTGCCGGAGCTCGAGCGGCCCGCACGCTCCTTTGCCAACCCCGTCGAAGGAGGGGCGCGCGGGGGCCCCCGAAGAACCTCCCGCGTGTCCCCGCGCCCTCCCCTTTTCCCGCCCACCCACCCGGCCGGCGCTGCGCTGCGCTCGGATTCCGGGAGGGAAGCGCCGCGCTGTGTCCCTGGCGTCCTCAGTCCTGCCCCGCGAAGTGGAGATGCGCGAGAGGCAGGCGAGGGCGCGCAGCTCGTGAGACGCCGCGCCAGCCGGCACCATGCGCCTGCGGCCGCTGCCCCTCGTGGTGGTCCCCGGCTTGCTGCAGCTGGTGAGTGCCCGGCCCGCCGCGCGCCCCACGCGCTGGGGACAGGTTTCGGCGGGAAAACCCCGCCGGTGCCCAACTCGGAAGCGGAGCCTGGGGCTGTTGGGACATGGGACTGGGGGCGTGCGGAGTGCAGGGAGTTTGGGGTTGCCTTAGGGGCTGGAGGAGAAGAATCGGAGAATGGAATAGTGGGACCTTGAGGCGCGTGGGGGGTTAGCAAGGATTGGAACTTGAGGGCTGGGGTAAAGTAGGCAGGAAGTGGCCGGGAAGAAGGTGCGGGAGAAGGAAGAGGTTTGCGAAGCGGTCAAGGGATGAAGGTAGAGGGACATGATGAGGATGGGCTGAAAGACCTGCCTCCAGCCCAGGATTTGAGGGGCTTGGTGGGGTTTATTTTTCACGTGGTATTTTGCCCAGATGCCTACAGACACTTCTTACAAACCATGGCATCGTGCATCCTCGTTCGCAGGGCCAGTTAGTGGCGCCTTGCTGGGGGAAAACTTAGGCAGAAGACTGAGTTTAGGGGCGATTGGATTTCTCTTCGTTTTCCGTCTGGCGCTGGGGACTGGCATGGGGTTTTTTGCCGGCGGGGACACAGGATGTAACTTTCACGCCCAACTCCACGCAGGACCTCTCCATGTTTCCGAAGACCCCTCCCGCCTGGTCTGGACGGCTCAGGGGGCGCTGAGGACTAGGAAGGGTGGTAGAAGGTGGTTCAGGGTTCGCCAGCGAGGCTCTATAGAGACGACTGTCCCCGGTGTAACTCTCATCTGTCCTCGTTTTCCCGCGTGGCGCCACGCTCTCCTTCCGAAATATACCTATATGCGGTATATATTGCTAGTTAATTATATTCAAGGGAGATCCCGAGTAAGACCTTCAAGAAGACAACTTTTAAAGTAAAATTATAAAAGGGGACTGCTTCGGCTCAGTTCGCCTCTGTGACGGATTTCTTCTGCTCTCTTGGCACTTAATCTTGATACGCTGCTATTAAGAGAGCTTTCTCCAGATTCCACGCTTTCTTTCGTCCTCATACTTAAGACTTTATCCAGTTAGCTCTGGGCTGTTAAGACAAGGTTAAGAAAACCAGCCACGTAGAGAATGATGATTCCTTCCTTCCTTCCTTCCCCTCTCCTTCCCTTCCTTCCTTCCTTCCTTCCATTCCTCCTTCCTTCTTCCTCCCTCCCTTCTCTTTTTCTGCCTGCCTTTTTTCTTCTCTCTCTCTCTCTTATTACCCTTTAAAGGGAAAGATCAAGTAAGTTATGAAAGTTTCTCTATGATACGTATGATATTGTAGAGGCAGACATACTTAGCAAGTTTTGAGGATGGAAGGGACTTTCAAAGGTCTTAGAGAAGGGGAGAGGGTACTGAAGGGCCTGTCCATTCTTGTTAGAGCAGAGATTAGCTTCACCTGCACAGTGTTAACTAAGAAATTCTTCCGTGGCATCAAGAAGAAAATGCAGTGATGTTCCCAAATGTCCTTGAATGAGCCCGCACATACTGGCTATGTACAATACTGCGTGTTAAAATAAATTTACATCTAAGGCATTATGCATGCAACAGATATGCCATATTAGTCTTTAGTATCACTTGCTCTTTAAAATGTTTGTTCTGGGTTGCAATGAAAGGTGATCTAACAAAGCAGCATTTGTATGGTCTGGAAGTAAAACTCTAACAGCCTGGGGAAGTCGGGTGCTCAGGTAGGGTCTTCAGAATATCTGCATGAATTTCTTAGTTCATTAATTTAACTTTGCCTTCGATGATCATGAACTGTGTATCTCTTCACTGTGTTTGACTTAAAGATGAGGAGGTATATTTGGGCATGTGTTGGGAAAAAGTTCTCCTATCAGCTACTATATTGGAAATGTTAGATTTCTTATTTTCACACCACCGTAGTCAATAAGGAACAGGAAATACATCTTGAAGGGATTATATACCCTCCTTAAGAGCCAGATTCTAATATTACAGCACGGATTGATTGATTAGTTTTTAAGGAAGCTTATGTCCAATTCTAATCCATGTTGGGATTGTGCTTGGGTTGTAATGTTTTTTTCCTGGAGCACTTTATCATGGTAAGTGAGGTGGGAGCTGCAGCTGTGTGATAAGCCACGTTCCTTACACTGCCATCCTTTTGGACAATAAAAGGCTGTTTACATTCTCTACATTCTTGGAGCTGTTTCCAGCCTTATAACACGAGGGGGTTAGGATGTGAAAGGAAAACAGAGTGGCTGAACAGGGTAGACCCAAATTAAAATCTCCCCCAACCCTTCCACGCGCCCCACCCCAGCTGGTATCCAAAAGGCCAGATCATCACTTGGCCCTTTGGATGGCTCCTAGTTTTTTTCTACCTTTTTCAGCTGACATTGAACTTCTTTGGTAAATCCCAACAGCAAGTAGATGAAATGTTTTCTAGATTTGAAAACTAGTCTTTTAATTTTCTAGGACCCGCATGTACTTAGTAAATCTGCCCTTGATGGGGAGGGAGTCGAAGTTGGGTAATTGTTGGAACTGGATTTTACTTTTCCCTTTGCGCTGCTAGCCTGAAGAACATACTTTTTCAGATGCTAAAAATTTTTAATGAGTAGTGGATTCCTTTGGGAATACTGAAAATTTAATTTTAAGAAAATTCCTTGTTTCATCTGAAAGCAGTCACAGGGAGTTGGGCCCAAATAAGTCACAAGCCATATAATGCTTTTACAGTAACTAAAATGTTTGTACATGTTTTTGTCATATTTAAAATTTTTAAGAAAACAATAAGCTGCCTTGATAAAACTGCAGGTAGCCTATGAAGTGTGTGTGTATGTGACCTGGCCTTGCCTGATTTTCCTGGCCTGTGCTCAGTGTGTTTAACAGACTTCTATACCTAATTAATAGGATTACTAGGCATTTGCAAAATTTAAATATCAGTCCTGAATGTATTATTTTCTCTGAAACTCTTATTCAGAAGCATATTCTTTATAAAAATATTAACAGCACATTATTTCTTTTCTGCCATCTAATGAAGAGAAAATTAGCATTTGAAATTAATATTATAATAAAATGAGTGTTGTTTCATGCCATGATACAAGGTAAAGACTTCCCCAGTTGACAACTTCCTAGAGATTTGCATGATAATTTATAACTCATAATAAGTGTGAATTTTGCCTTTAAGTAAAATGCAGATTGTGAAAGATTAAATTTGAATTTAAATGGATGATTAGCTTGAGTTTAAGATAAAATTTAGCGATGATTTTTAAAATAAGTTCGTTATACATTTCAACTTGCTTTTCTGTTATAATGATGAGTTACTTGAGTAAAATAGAAATTAAAAGTGATGCAAGTTAGCAAATTTTTAGAATCGTACAAAATCAGAATATTGTGATGCAAGATGTTACAATTTTAAGTTCATCCTCATTATGTAGTATTGACCCACATAAACTTATTAAAGATACTTTTGTTTACCTTAACAAATTAATAATTTTAGTATTTGTTTAATGTGATATTCCTAACATATGCTTATCCCAGTTCTGTATTTATAAGAAGTGATAACTCATGATAGTCTTCCATTCATAAATCACAATTTCCCTCGTACGGTTTTGATCAATAAACATCAAAACACTATTTCCCAGTGTAGGATCGATGGTCATCTGTTGGCTGGATAACAATGCGGAGGAGAAAAAACACCACCCTATCGTGATTAGGGCAGAGTTGGCTGGGCTTTAAAATTATCTCCTCATTAAAAGAATCATTATCTTAGACATTTTTAAATATGAGGATTAGGATTAGACAATTAAGTCCTCTGTCCCAGCCACACACCTCCCAGTGTAAATTGTATTCCCTTGGCCTCTTCTGAGATTATGTTATCTGGTTCAGTTTTATGTGCTTTCCACATAGGAAACTGACTCTTCTTGGCAACTTATTTCATAGTTTAATAGATTTCCAAATGAAAAAGAAAAGCTTTCTTCATCTTTGTTCTGTAATTTTTTTTCTTAATTTTCTTTTTTATTGTTTCTGATTTATGGTCAAAATGCTAAATAAGGCGGAAGCCTTTTTTGAAAAACCTTTTCGAGGTTTTACATTGTCAGCTTAAAAATGTGTAGCTCTTGCAAATCGAATGAATTAGGAAATGTTGATTTTCATAATATCTTGCCCACTTTTTATCTATTAAAGAGCTAATCAGTACATTTTGAATGATTTAGTCACGTAGCACTCACAATCAAAGATGAATAGAAATGTGTCACAGATTTGTGATTTTGTCAGAGCTCTAGGACTGCCCCTTACTGTTTACACATTCTGTGGACTGCTTTACCTGAAGCTTTGCTGGGCAAGATTTGAAAAAAGAATTAGAGCCGCACACTCAAGTGCCTACAGTTAGAGCTGTGTCAGCGTTTCTGTAAAGAATCTCATTTCTATCTTAGCCGGAGGCATTATTGCCAGCTAGAAGTTGGCATTTAATATCTTGATTTGGGAGTCAGTTATTTTAAAGCTGCTTTAAAAAATTAAAAAATTGGTGCAAATGATTTTGAGCACTCATCCATGTGAGGTTACTCTCTAGGTGTTCTTAGAGTATGCAGGATGATGACTTAACAAATTAATTTCCATATTTTTCTTGCACACTGGTTATAATTTAAATTGTAATATGTTTAAGTTATTTTAATAATCTTTTCTCAGTTAACCTATTTATTGCACTGTTAAGATTTTGTAACACTATTTCATCATGAGTATTTTTAATTGTGCCAAATTCAGATGCCCTAGTCAGTGTTTTTATGAGTCTTTATTTGCTAATAGTCTATGTGAATTTTTTATTACTTGTGAAATGACCAGTCGTGTTGATGACAGCTCCATTCTTTATTTCAAAATCCCACTCAATAGAAAAGGATCTAAAGCAAATTTGCAGTATAGATTTTCGTGGTATAGAAAGAATTCTAACGTATGATTGATTGAAAACTTCCATTTTATGTTATTTTTACTTATGAAAATCTAGATAAAAACTTTCAAATAACTGTTTGGTTCATTATCCTGTAAAATCAATATAGAATAAGGAATTCTGTTTCTTTATAGAACTACTGTTAACAATAAAATTTTCTTTATTTAAACCCAAAAGCTATAGGAACTATGTCTTTTTTCCTAGCCAGATCACTCAAGAAATTAAAATAGTTGTCTTTAAAATTGCCATTCTTGTAAATTTTGCCTTTCTTAGATTTATAGACCTATGGTAATAGAAGTGGGAAGTTTTATCAGCTTAAACTACGGTGATAATAATGCTGTCTCAGATTTGCGTGTACTTACCTGTTTTCAAGTTTCCTTCACATCGTTTATCCCATTCTATTCTCGCAATAAAACTACAGGATAAAGGAGGACAATTTAATGTTTCCATTTGTGTATTGGAAAGAACCATGCATTTGGTGTCAAGAGACTGGAGATCTATTTCTAAATAAATTGCACATTCAATGATTATTTACTGACTGTTTTGACCCGGACTTTACATTAAGACTATAGCAGACCTTGAGAACATAGCAGTACCATTAGAGCTGGTCCGAGAATGAGAGTGTTGGGGCTGGGTGTGTGCACACACATGTGTGTATGTGTCTTGGGCAGGTCATTTAACAGCCTCACACCCCTCATCTGTAAAAGGAAGTCATTAATGATAAAGTAGATGAAAAATGATTTCTAACATCTCTTTCCTTTTTTATATATATAGTAACAGTATTTTTGGATTTTTTTAATGAATTACAGTTTTAGTTACTGTACAATTTCAAATATGTCTTACATACAAACATTTTTTTAAATATAAATTTTACATGGAATTTATGCTGTTTACCACAGCACAAATGATACATATATTTAGAGTAGATTTAAAACACTGCAAGACTGATTAATGTTATCCCTGCTTAGGGAAAAGGAAAATTTAGTGAAACGAGGCAAAAGGAATTGATGAGCACTTATGCAACGCATATAATCAACAAAATCAATAAAACTTAAATTAAAATGGTGTATTCAGGACTTTTTCTATATATACCGTTTTAAAATTGTAGACTACTTACATCTAGTCATTGCTTTAATTTAAATAGAAAGTAAATTGACTCTCAGTTAAATTCTAATTATTAAGATAAGCAACATTATGGTTTAACACTGTACTTTCAACCAGAAAACTAGCATGTAACTTTTGTACACCTCAATAGAATCCAGCCTATTTAAATCAGGAATACTTTTAACTAACTCCAAGGTTTCAGGAGTTCAGTTGTAAATGGTATGAAATTTTTAAAAGAAAAACCAAAAAAGAACTGGCATGTGAGACCTGTCGAAGATGGAGAAAATTGTTAATGGTCTTAACATTAGGAGACAAGCCAGTCAAAACAGACTGACCAGTCCTGGGCTTCATTCCAAATATCCTTTAAACAATGTAAATGCCTTTAAAAATGAGCCTTGACTTTGTGATATTGTTGTTTGGGGCCAAATAAAGTAATTCTAAGGTCATGAAAACACTCGTGTGAATCTCTTCATGCAAGAATATGCAAGATTGTGCTTTTTTAAGCATTGTCATATATACTGAAAATTTTAAAATCTCATCAGTTTCACTTTGTTACATAGCATGTGTATTTATTCACTCAAAATGGTAAGTAATTTAAGGAATAGTCTAGATTACTTGAAGGGAGAGACCATGTGTGTAATTTATATGGCTGTTAGAAGTCCCTGTGATTTCCGTTCCAGAGTTCTAGCCCTTGTTTATGTGTGTAGACTTACCAGTGAAAGTGGTTGATTGATTTTGACAGTATGCACAATACTTTGAGTGGATAATGTATACAGTAAGATAATAGGGACTCTAAAGAATCATTTAACAATTGGTAATAATGATAATTTTTATTAATAAAGTTTTGCATTTGGATAATCCCAACAGAAGACATCTGGGACCAATATAAGGAATGTGGCTACAGAAATGAAAAGGGAGGTGAAGTTTTCAAAGGTGTGTTTTCCATTTTGTGGATGACCTGTTGCTCCCATGTTGAGGACTGCCAAATTCGAACCTCTGTTCCTACCCTATTGCTCAGGCTCCAAGGCCGTATCTCCATGGCTTACTGTTCATTTTGACTTGGGTGTTTTACTACCGACTCAGATTCAACATGTCCAAAGCTGCACACCTTTGTCCTGAACCAAGTGCCTTCCAACACTGATGGATTCAGATCTCCATCTCCCCGTCTTTAATGTCTGGTATCTTGTTCCTACAAGTGACTTGGTAAAACACTACATGGTTTACAAGATTCTTTCACGCTTGTGACCTCATGGTTCATCTTCCCATAAGCTCTGAAAGGTAGCAGAGCGATAGTTATTGCATCCATTTTACGGATGAAGAAAAAAGGCATTGAAGATTTCCGAGACAGACTGTAGACCACACAAAAGGTGAAAAGGTGAAACTTGAATTGTCCACCTGGTCCAGCTGTTAGGTCATGGCAGCATCTGTTTGTAGCAGAAGGTTGTGAGATCCCTCATTGACACCAAGAGTGGTGGGCTTGAGGGACATTTCTAGGAAACATCACGTTCTGCTCAGCAGCCACACTGAGATAGAAACCTCAACTCATTCATTTTAGGAGTGTTTTAAACAAGTTTGTCATAAAGTCAAACAAGTTAAACAGAATAAACAAATTCTTGAATCCTGTCCCTTAGTCAGGAGTTCTGTTTAAAATTTAGCCTCGCGGAGTGTAGTTGCCAAGTGCTCCAGCTTTTATATAGCTTTAGTGTTAAGTTGATGGCCGAGTAACGTGGTTCCAGTCAGAATCGGCAGAGGACTTGAGAGTTCCTGCCATTTCTCAGGATCTCAACGTGTACCACTTCAGACTGAAAAAATGAACAAGAAGAGAGAGAAAGGCCTTCATTTCTATTAAGGGCCACTGAATGCTCGTTTTCTAAGGACAAATGGGAATCTCTTTTCAGCATTTCTATGCACCCCCCTCCCTTTTTGGTTTCCATTCTCACTCTTGGCATCTGTAGCCTTCTAACTCTCCCCCCCAGGATTCTCCAGGTGTTGGACGCACCTCGCCAGAAAGCACTAAGAGCCAGATGCCAGGGCGTGCAAAGCCCACGCCCTTGCTCTGAAGTGTAACAAATACCCTGGGGTGTCCTCGTGGGAGCAGGCTGAAGCTGCCCTCAAGGGGTCTTTGTCTGAGCTCGTGCACGTCCATGGCTTCCTCTCATTCTCTGACCTGCCGCCCCACTCCTCCCCATACTTCCCTGGAAGCGCTTCATTATAAATCACTTGCACTCAGACCTTGTCTCTGTGTCTGCTTATAAGATTTCTGTTTGCATTTTTTGTAATATTCTGAAATTTTTAAAGTAGTCATTCTCACCCCTGCGTGCTTTCACCATCTCACACTGAGATAATCCCTGTTAGTAGCTTAATCTTTTATGGATATGGTGATGTGTGCTTTTATCATAATTATATCAACACAACGTTTTCTGTAACATGTTTTTAATGCAATAATATATTGTGGCCACTTTTCTACAGGATAGGACAACTTACATTTTTGTGGATTCATGGTATTTCGTGGCATTGATAATTATCAGTCTCTTATTAGTTAATATTTTGATGGTTTTGAATTTTTTTAGTACATTTGTGAGTAGATCTATAAAGTGAATTCCTGGAATTGCAAATACTAGTTCAATGATGGAATGTACAATATGAATTTTGATAAATATAAATTTTATCGTAAATGACTATATGAAAATTCATTACCACTTAGTGTATGGGCGTGCGTATATCCTTACCTGGAGAGTGCTTTGTTCTTTTTTTTTAACCTTTGCCAATCTATTCCAGGAAAACACCTCGTTGTTTTTAAAATGTGTTGTATATTACTTATTAGGAAGGTGAAGTATGTTTTCATATTTAAGAACCATTTGTATTTCTTATTTTATGAATTTCCTTTTAAATAATTCTCCATTTTTCAATTCTTTTTTTTCCTAAAGACTTCAAACTTTTATGGTTTCTTTTTTATATTGTTCTTGCACAGTTGTTGTTTATTTTATTATTCCTGGATATTTTATATATTGTGGGGTTGTTGTGGATACCATTTCTCTGCCTGAATTTTAAAATTGTTTTTTGCTGGAATATAGGAAAGCTATTTATTTTAGTATATTTGTGTTTGAATTAGTTCTATTTCTGAACTGGATTATTAGTTTAATAATTTTTAATTTGATTGTCATGGATTTTGTGTATAGACAATCATATTACCTGTAAATAATCTTATATTTAGCTCTTTCTACTTAACATTTATGCCTTTTAAATTAAGATTTATTCTCCTAGTGTACTGGATAGAATAATGCTGAATAGAATTGTTGAGTAACATTGTGAAAATGGGTATTTTTTTCATGGTTCAAACTTTAATGTAAACTTTACTAAATATGATGTTTGTTTTTAGTTTCTGATAATGTATCTAATTAAGAATATACTTTTATATTCCAGATTAAAATAAATTTACGTCGAAAATAGAGGTTGATTTCAAATAACACGTTTAGCATTCCCCAAAATGATCGTATATTTAAAAAATGTTAACCTGCTTCTGTTTCTTATTTATGAATAGGTTTCCTAATGTTAAGCTGTTTGAACAAAGCTGAATTATCTATATTTTAATACACTGATATGTGTGTTTTTATTTTGTTAGTATTTTATTTAGGAACACTGCTGACTTTATATTCATAAGTGAAATATAGCAAAAGTGAAACATGTCAGGTTTTGCATCAGGATTATTCTAGGATCATAATTAGAGAGCCTTCTATTTTTTTGCTCTCCGTTCTGGGAGAAGTTAAAATAGTTGAGAATTGTTTTTCCCTTGGGAGTTTGTTGGGAATCATTTTAATCCATTTGAGCTTTTTTGTTTTAGGAGAGATTTTTTAATAAGCTTTTCATTTCTTTTATGGCTCTTTATCCATTCAGATTTCTTTTTAACTCTTATTGGATCCCTTTTATTAATTTTGCATTTTGCAAAAGAAATGCATT
The DNA here is from genome assembly GCF_037783145.1 of Equus przewalskii. NCBI lineage: Eukaryota > Metazoa > Chordata > Mammalia > Perissodactyla > Equidae > Equus > Equus przewalskii. The sequence goes on along the minus strand of NC_091847.1, from coordinate 21,802,223 downwards.
TTTTGTGTATCTTCACATTTATTTAGCATGTAATTATATATACTATTACCTTAATTTTTAGAAATTTACTCCGTACCTGTGAATTTGCACCCTATTTTTTTCCTTAAGTTTGGCTTGTTTTGGAAGAGTAGTAGCTAGGGCCTGCCCTTTTTCTCTCTCTGGGTCTATCACTGCAAATAGAAACCTTCTGTGGCAGATTTCATAGTTAGTTTACTAAGCGGTCCAGGCTGAATGAAGACTCAGGTTAAGCGGTGAGTGTGGAGAACTCCATCCCTCTTTCTGCTCAGTGTAGCCGCCCTAATACCTGCTTGTGTTCCCAGCTCTTCCTGCACCAAGCTTGGTGGTGGGAAGAGGGTACTCTGTGGGGGGCAAATGCCAGCTTACTGCTCAGACGCTGTTCTCATTTGCCTTTGTTTGGCTGCAGGCTGCTAAGCACATTTGCTTTTCCATTATTTTGATTCGCTCTTCTTTATATCTTCTAGAGATTCTCAAATTTTGTGGACTCTTGACACCCTTTCTTCTTTCTAGCACCAATATGCGTTCATTCTTGCTTTTGCATTCCTAGTTCATTTCTTTGGGAATTGGGAGTGAGGCAGAGTAAATACGTTCACTCAGCTTTCTTCATTGTGGCTGGAAATCTTGTCGCCACTTTGGCTCATCTTTCCTCATCCCTTATAATACCCATTCAGTCTCAAAGTCCTATGAAATTTCCTTCCAAATCCCTCTGTAAACTGTTTCTTTCTCTCCACCTGCTGCCATTTCATCACTATGGCAGCCTTGTAGCTCCTCTACTTTGTTCCAATGTGAGCTTTCTAAATTCATTCCACATGTCACAGAATCATCTTTCTTAAATTCTCCTTTGATTTACTGTGCCACTCTACTATTACGAATGAAGTTGTGATTCCCTTTTTCTTAACATGTTGAGTCTAAATTTCTCTTCTTGGTTTCCCAGCCTTAAATCTCTCATCTAATTTTCATTGCATTTTCTTTTCTTTCTTTTTTCTTTTGGTGAGGAAAATTGGCCCTGAGTTAACATCTGTTGCCAATCTTCCTCTTTTTTTTTCTCTCCCCAAAGCCCCAGTACGTAGTTGTATATCCTAGTTGTAAGTCCTTCTAGTTCTTCTGTGTGGGACACTGCCTCAGCGTGGCCTGATGAGTGGTATGTAGGTCTGTGCCCAGGATCCAAACCAGCGAACCCCAGGCCCCCAGAGTGGAGTGTGTGAACTAACCACTACGCCACTGGGCCAGCCTTCATTATATTTTCTTAACTGCAATCAGGTCTGTGTCCTTAATACTCCATGAACACTTCAGAGTAAAGGGAAAGCATAGTATTGATGTCAGACTGACTTGGATTCCAGTGCTTTCTCTGGTGTTTTGGACAAGCCAATAAGTCTACTTAATTTTAGTTCCTTTCCTCATAAAATAATGGTAATATAAGCTATCTCATAGAGTTATGATGATTAATACAAAAATATAAAGTGGCTAGTACCTAGGATTAGCTTAACAAAGGTCAGTTTTCCTTTCCACCTGCAACAGTTTAGGTTCTTTATGTGCACACAAGAGAAACTAACTCTGACAAGCATAAGCAGAGAAGTTGTTTTTGGAAACAGGGCAGCTCACAAAAAAGGAGAACCAGGCAGGCGTGTCTAAAGCAGAATCAAAGGTCTAGATATCAAGAAAATATCAATTAACTAAGATGATGAATAAATGTCAATCTTTTTTTTCTCCAATCTTTGTTTTACTTCCTTTAAGATGTCATGTTCTGGTTGAGAGAGCCTAGTTGGCTTGGGTCATATGCCTTGGCTTGAGAAGGGTGGAACTCTTTTTTTTTACTGAGGAAGATTCTCCCTGAGCCAGCATCTGTTGCCAATCCTCCTCTTTTTGCTTGAGGAAGATTAGCACTGAGCTAACATCTGTTGCCAGTCTTCCTCTATTTTGTATGTGGGTCACTGCCACAGCATGGCTGCTAACTAGTGGTGTAGGTCCACACTTAGGAACCAAACCTGGGCTGCCAAAGTAGAGTGCACCGAACTTAACCACTGGGCCATGGGGCCAGCCCCAAGAAGGGTGGAACATGTTGATGAACAGTTCCACACATCCTAAGAAATCAACATGATATGTTCCCGTTAGAGAACCTGTGATCAGCACAGCCCCTTAAGGAAGAGCTCTGTTGGACAAAGAGACCCAAACACGGACAGAGAATACCCATTCTAGCTCTTTGTATTAATCAGTGTGGTCTTTCACTCATAAATAGGCATAGACAACCAGAGAGCATTTAAGAGAAATCATTGGCAAAACAAAACCAAACAGAAGAAGAAGAAAAAAAGAAGGATAAAGAGAAACAAATAGAATCTACCTTGGCAGAAACAAATAATACAGGGGACAGATTTCAATTTTAAAGATTCCTAATTAATATTCTCAGAGTCAAGAAAGTGCTGCATCCTGAAAATGAGAGCAGGCTTCTATGAAGAAAGATCAACTGGGTAATGAGAAAGAATTCTTGGAAATGAAATATATAACTGACAAAATTAAAAAGTTGGGGAAAAGATTGAAAAGAACAGGGCTGAAGACCATGCTGGTGAGCTCTAAGGTGAAGTCAGGGAAATCCGCCATGACAGAGCCAAAAAACCAAAAATGAGAAATAGGAGAGAACAGTGAAGAGACACAGAGGATAAATCTAGAAAATCCAGTGGGGAACCCCAGAAACTGGTAACGAGGCTGTAAGGGGAGGGAAGACAGTCAAAGAAACAGTGTTGAAAGGGCTGATTTTTTTTTTTTTTTTAAACCAATCCTGGTAAAATTTCTGAACTCCAAAATAAAAATAAAACATCCTAAGAGCTTTCAGGGAAACAAGATAGCTTACGGACAAAACAAGCATGTCTCATTAACCACACTGGGTGTGAGAAGCAATGGAACAATGCCTTCAGAGTTCTGAGGGAGAAAGGATATTGAACTGACATTCAAATTTAAAATCAAATATGAAAGAAAAAGGAGGAAGAAGAGGAAGAGAAAATCAGAGAAAATCAACAATGACATTTGGGGCACCCGAAGATCTCAGGGGAGTTACCACTCACTCCATATGGAAAAATCCTCAAAGAGGTACTTCACAAACAAGGGGGAATATAGGACAAGGAGATGATGTGGGATACAGTGGTATCTGAAGAGGTGAAGGAAGCTAGAGAAGGACCCGTTAGCCTCTGACCCTGGGAAGGTGTGGGGTTCCATTTCCTTCTCTGTGGTCCCGTAACATTTTGGCTCTGCAGGGAATTCCATATAAATCATTTCAGTTTTACAAATGCTATTTATTAGTTTGCTGCATTTAAAATGTATTTATACACGAAACATGAGTGATTTAAATATAGTTCAAGAATGGAATGTAACTATAATAAGTATTAATGAACTAAAATATTTAATAAAAATTTGGAGGTAAAGGGAATACAAGAGGCAAAGACAGGTGAGCATGCCAGTTTCCTTATCTTTCACAGTAAGAAGTTAAGAGAAGCTGTTGAATGTTAATAAATTAAGAAATAGATGAAGAATTAAAAGTAATACAACCAACAAAAATTCAGTATGTAAATTTAATTATTTACAGTGTGCTTTTGTTACCGCCCATGTGGGCTCGTCTGCTTTCCACAAGACATGCCAATAGTCAGGAGGCAGGGTGGTAGGAGAGAAAGGACTTTATTAGAGCTTGCTAGCAAGAGGAAAGATGGTCAACTCATGTCTGAAAGAACCATCTCCCAGAACAAAGACTACAGGCCAGTTATATGGGGCCAGTCACCAGGTTGGGGAAGTGGTTAGTCTCCGGGTGGGGCAGACATCTGGTCCTAGTTCCTAACAGTCCTTTGTTTTACCAGATATGCATCAGAGAATGGAGCAACACCCTATACCCTGGTCTTTCAGTTGCCATTGATGATGGCTATCAGCATAGCTCTCTGCCTGGAGGTCATCACATTCCTAAAGAATTCAAAAGAACAAAGTTATCATAAAGCAGCAGGGAGGGGCCTCAAAATCTACAGAGCATATCTGGGCTAGTTAGTCAGAGGTCATTTAAAGTTACAATATGGTTTCCTTTCTACAACATGGCTTCCCTTATGTCAACCTTGTGTTGAGCCAGTATCACTTTCATTTCTTCTATCATTTAAATAAATTAGGAAGATTAAATTTAATATTAACATCTGGAAAAGGCATTTAGACCTTAAAATGTAATTTTCTCTTTGTGCATTTCTTTTTCTGTAGCCCTTTTGACAGATGTTATTACTCTGTGGGTTTTAAAATAGAGGAGGTCTTTTTAGCAGAGGGAGCTGCCCAGCAGTTGTAGAGACATGCTCATGAGGCCATGAGTGCATCTTCACTAGGAGATAATGGATATGTCCATGGCATAGACTGTGGTGATGGTTTCATGAGTGTGTACTCATCTCCAAACTCATCATGTTGTATGCATTTAATATGTGTAGGGTTTTGTATGTCAGCCATACCTCAATAAAGTTAAAGAAAATGGGTAAGCAGAGGCAATGTGTTGGGTCATGCTTGTAGGGTAGCGTTTCTCAACCTCAGCACTATTGACATTTTGGGCTGAATAATTACTTGTGTTGGGGATGGGGTAGGGGAAAAAAGGATGTCCTGTGCCTCTGTGTAGGATGTTTAGCAGCATCCCTGGCCAGTAGCACACTCTTCCAATTGTGACAACCGAAAATGTTTCCAGATATTGACACATGTCCCCTGGGGAGCAAACACGCCCTGGTTGAGAACCGCCGCTGTGGGGGCTTCCTGGCTGTGAGAAGCTGAGCCAAGTGACCTTTTGGCCTCTCCTAATTAATCTGATCCAGTGCTTTGTCTTTGAACCGTTGGGGGGGGGGGTCAGCATTTTGCATAGACTAAGTTTCTTTCTTAACAGTTTTTTCCATCTCAGGCAGCTTTCCTTCAGTTCAGTTCAATTCAACCAATACTTTTTGAATGCCAACTTTGTCAAGCACTGTGCCCAGTGCACACATCTCTATTTGACAGATTTTCCTTTTTAAGGGAAATGAATGATCAATGTTCGCCCTGATATTCCCCTCCTGGATAAGATTTCCCTCTCTAGTAGAAATTCACACGTTTTATTTTGCCTCAGGTACAGATCTTACCAGTTGTTAGGGCTGGCTCGGCGAGTTTTAATAAAGCCTTCGAAATTCCATATTTTAAAACACGGTAATGAGGAAAAAAATCACTTTGTAGAAGATAGCAAATAAAACTGAAAATGACGATCATAAATAATAGTTGTTTAACAAAAGTGTGAACTAAATCACACTTGACATGCATATGTGTTACAATTAAAATACAGGGGGATTGCATTCTTCCAAGAGTTTATCACAAGCCCAGATTATTTTATGGATATCAAAACTGAAGGGCAGCACTATTGAGTGGAAAATTTGATCTGGTGTTTTTGAGATTTTAAAAAGTAGCTTAAAACTATTAAGTTCAATTCCTACGAGCTAGAATGAATTTCCTTTTTATTGAAAAATTGGGCATTTTCAAGTTCACTGAAATGTAAACTGTGAGTTATTCTATTTTCATAAATGATATGAATCACTTTTTATACATTGGAATGCATTTTTAATTAAGTTTCTCCTTTAAGGCAATTCTCATTTAAAAAAAAAAAATAACTACAAAGGTATACTATGAGGGTTGCATCTTGTCCCCCAGAGAAAAACAGGAATAAAAAAGTAAACGGAATCCCTCCTGGTGTTAAAACTTGAAATAGAATATTTTCATGAAATTATAGCTATGCATAAGTAATGACCTTACTTATTAGGATAAAGTGAGAGCCACAGTGGACTGCAGCTGGGCTGTTGCACAGGCTTCAGTAGCTTTCAGAGTGGGTATGTTACAGACATACTGGGCTGGCCAGTGCCTTCCTGCTCCTGCCTTTATACATTCACACATACGTACACACAGATCACACTCTCCTACTGAACTTTCCCCACCACATCAAAATAGTATCTTTTTCTTTTTTTGCTGAGGAAGATTTGCCCTGAGTTAGCATCTTTTGCCAATCTTCCTCTTTGCTTGAGGAAGATTGTCCCTGAGCTAACACCTGTGCCAATCTTCCTCTATTTTGTATGTAGGTCGCTGCCACAGCATGGCCACTGACAAGTGGTGTAGGTCCACACCCGGGAACTGAACCCAGGCTGCTGAAGCAGAGCATGCTGAACTTAACTACTAGGCCACGGGACCATCCCAAAGTGGTTTCTTTTCATTGGCAGAAGGATGTCTTATCTCTACCTTTAAAGTTAGGGATCTATATCACGCTACTGTCACTGTCTGCAAATGCCTAAATAAGCCATCTATCAAAGTTTAATGTAGGAAATGGCCATAGAAAAACATTTTTTGGTAACACTTATATTCATATTTTCATTCATTCAACAGTTTAAGTGTCTGTGTAGGGCTGGCACTATGCTAAGCTTTTCCTTTGAATCTATTCCTAGGGACAAAAATCTCTTTTCCTGATAAATCAAGTATCCTTATTTAAAGAATGAGAGTTTCAACTCGGTGTTTCCTTTTTTACTTTTCTTACCAGGAAGAGCAGAGCTAGTTTATAGCTCAACTGCAACAAGTACCTGAACTAAACCCAATTTTCTTGAAGTTTTCTCTACCCTTAAATATAGTTCTTAATCTTGAATGCAGCTACAAATTGTCTTATTATATATGACTTACGTCATGTGCCTTGGAAATACTTTTTGGAAGTATTTGGGCTAAAAATTTCTTTGCCAGATGTTTTACCAGGGCTGTCCTAATATGCCTGAAATTTGATGGAGTCATTTCAGTTCTGTAGGTATGAATTTCCTCTAAAATTTTCCTTCTGAAAATTGAGGTGGTTGGATTCATTGTTTTCCAAATGCAGGTCCCTGGGCTGGCTGCAGCAGTGCAGTGAGAGAGCGAATTCATAGCCTTCAAGCATGTGACATCAGTGTCTCTGGTCTGGGGCCAAGGCACCAGGTGATGCTGGGGCCCAGCCAGATTTGGGAACCTCTAGACCAGATGGTCTCTTAGATGTCCTTTGGCTTTGTGAATTTCTGTTGCTGTTGGAGGCCTTGCCCCTGCTGGGTGGAATATAAGCCAGCCCCTCGGGAAAGAGCTGCAGCCACACTGATTATCACTGCCGGTGACACTGGAGGGAGAATGCCTCAGGTCACGAGGGTTTTTCCCAGCTTTTGCAGACTCCCCTCCAAAGGTGTGTTAAGTGCTTCTCCCTGGACTCCTGCACCCTCTGTGCACACCTCTGTTGTAGCATTTATCTCATGGCCTTGTATTTGCGGGTCCACGTCTTTGTCTATTCCACTTAACTCAAGTGAAATCTATGAAGAATGTGGATGTCAATCTCTGTAACATCACAGCCAACCACAGAGTAGGCATCCAATGAATGAATGAATGAATAAACTGTTGGGAGAGATCACTCAGTAACCCCCTGATAGGCTGTGCTTCAAAGCCAATGGAAAACTACCTGTAATGGATTACAGAGAAGAAATTTGGGTGGCTAAATAAATCTAAGCCCTTAGTCTGCTGGTTCAGTGTCCCTGACCTCCTTCAAAGTGTGGCTGAAGCCCCTTTGTTTTGGACCTCTGGATTTATATGGGAAAAGGCCCTTAGTTTTCTGTGTTCTTAATGATCTCATCATAAATATCCTTTGGGACAAAACTTCTACACCTAGATTAAAGTACCATACCAAAATAGACTGTCATTTGCTCTGTCTGGTTCTCTCACAATTGTTTTCTTCTTTTAGGACAAGGAAAGGGTATTCTCAGCAGCCACGGGACTGGTTGATTTCATTGTCTACCCTTTTAGAAATAAATACAGATAGCCACGAATAAAATTTGATGTTCATTTACAAACATCCACTTTATAATGCTTTATAATCTCTTCCCATCATTATTGACTCGTGTTTCTAGTACAATATGCCGTGATATTGTCCATTTTTAGTGTATTGATATTTATATAATTAGAAAAATAAATCACATAGGAAAAAATTTTGTTTCTAAAGTTGAGTCAGTCATTTGATAGCAGAATACCATGAAAATAAGCATTTAGACATTCCACAATTTTAAATTTATGATCAAGATTTCTCATCTTGTTTTAATTCTGATATTTCTACGTTAATCTCATTTCATTTATTTATATTTTTGTGAGGTAATAGATTTAATTTGTTGATATTTATATCCTAAGGGCTCTTTCTTGGTATAGCTTAATTTAGTCTCCTTTCAAATTGTAATCACCATGTATCAGATTTTTATTTCATGTTAATTAAGGTGATTATTTCATGATTGAGACTTTTAAAAATTTCCAACACCAGATATACTTTTAACAATCATCACTTTACCTACCAGTAAGCACCGTAACTTTCATGTAATGAGATATCCCGAACTCTCCCATCTTATGTATAAATAGATGTAATGTAACTTAATGGTGCATGTAAGTAGGTGTGGCCTGACCTAAGGAGCCAAGCTCTCTGTAGGGATCGGTGCCTCTTCTCATTATACTAAGCAAGCATATTTCCAGCAGATAAGGGAGCTGGTCTACTTTCAGTTGAAGAGTATTATCTGCAGACAGTTATGGTTTAAGCGAGACACAGCCCGCAAGCTCCCCTGTGATAAAGGCATCCTTTCTTTATCCACAGCATCCCCATAGAGGCCTTCAGGGACGGTACTTGCATTTTCATCCAGGAACAGCTTTTCTTCTGGGTTCTGCACAACAAAAATATTACAGTATAATAAGTCCTTCTTATATATTGTACAGCATTTACGTTCTTAGAACAAAATTGACACGGTGAAAACATGTGACCAAGGAATTGAGCAAATTCTCTCTGTAGTGTTTGGTTTTGATTTATTTATTTGTCTTTGGATTTATATTGGGGAGATGCAGAACCAAAGCAACTGTCCAAGTTGTTATTAAATGAAATGGCTGCACTAGAAGGACCGTATTTTGTGAGTGCCTGCAGTGAGCAAGAGCTGTCATCTTTGAATGTTATTAATGAGAGATTTGAAGTTTTTGTTAAGAATTCTGAAATGCTAGAGGCTTCTGGGAAGAGTGTGAAATCATGGAGAGAGATGTACCAGCATTGGCATGAAATCTGGTTCCTTTGGTGATGTAACAAATGCCATAGCTGTGGACTTCTCTTCTCGCGAGTTGACCTTGTTGATGATATCATGGAGTGGAGTTCAAGGCTCTCATCTCCAGATGTGTCAGTGACAGGCTAGAGGGTGTGGCATAAAAGAAGCAAAAGTCATGATTTCTGTCCTCACGTCTGCCCTCTTCTCCCACCTCTCATACACTCAGCTTTGAATCTGCTTCGTATGCTTTCCGACAGACACTCCTGCTAAGCTCTCCTCTGGGGACCCATGTTGTCCTGACTATTTCCCAGTTCTGTATATACTGTAATTCTCTAATCTAGGAATGAAACTCTGCCTTCCAGTTGTGCCTGCCCCTTATGCTGCTCTGGATTTTAACAAACCTAATCTCGGATTTCCACCTTTGTCACCCTGTACTCTGAAATGTGATGACTATGGTGTGTTGAGCACTACTCCCGTGACCCCCTCTTTGAACACCTACAAGCGCTTTAAATGGTTAGCTTCAGACGCCTGGCTTTTAATTTTCTAAATCTCCTAGCTCCTAGGTTTCTCTTTAGCTGAATCTGCCAGCCTTCTTTTTTATCTTCAGATGATACATACATTTGAATGCACACGATGAAACGTATTTTACTTTAGATATGTACTTCAATCAGAATCTTTGAAAGTTAAATATTCTTATATCTGTAAGCGGCCGGAAAACCTCTTTTCCAACTTTATTTTAGTGAACTTTGGGGGTGGAGGAAGATGTGCTTGGGTACTAAAGCCCAAGCCAGGTTCCTCCTTTCTCAGCTTCAAATGGCACAGGAAACCCCCTTCAGATTTCCAACATGCTCTCTCAGAATAGCACTCATTTCTCTGCCACAGAACATGCTTCAGCTTCTTGCTGAAAACCAACAGGAGGCACAGCAGATGTATTAGTAAATCACAGAAATTTCAAAACTATAAAGAAATACAGCCACCTAACATGGAAAAGCTCTGATGCATAAATGTGACTGGGAGTGTGCTGTGGCCCCTGACTACTGGGGTCCTGGCCAAGAAACTAGGTGTCGAGGTTGCCCCATTGCTGGAGCAATTGATGGCCACAGGTGGTTGGTGAGATCAGGTAATACAGAACAAAGAAATTGTTTGGCATAGGGGTTAGCCATGGGCAGCCAGAGAATGTTTTAGAGACTGCTTTGGTGAAATAAGTAATTGGGGTCTGGCAGAGCACAGACAGGGAAGACTGGAATGGCCTAGATAGGCTCTGCGAGGTGGGGCAGGGAGCGACGGGGGAGAGGGGTGTTTGGGGCAAATGGTGGCAGTAGGTCAGGAACGAGGACAAAAGCTTTGGACCTCTGTGGATCTCTGAGCTTCAGGTAGAGCTAGCTCCAGCACCCTGAAAATTCCCTTAGTGATGCGGGATCGGTGAGCCGAGGAGTCGAAAGAAAGATTTCTTAGACTCTCAAGATCTGGCAGTAGTGCTCTTTTATTTAGAGAATAGAGATAGAGTAGCATGGGGACAGGACCCATGGGCAGTCAGAGCTTCTGCTGCTCCTGCTGCTCCTGCTGCTGCCCCGAACTGAGGGTTAGGGCCAAATTTAAGGCATAGGTAAGTGAGTTATCTCTTTATTAGTGCCCGTTTGGTCTGGCCATTTGGCGGTCCCATAACTTTAAGATAAGAATCAAACCGGATTGAGTAAATGGCAGAAGTCACCGCTCAAATATTATCTTCAACTAAAGACAAAGGAGGATTTTGGGGTGAGGGTCAGTTACATGAGGTTGCCAGGCAGTTTCCAGAGATAAGGCCATCCCCCCTTCCTCCTGGCTCAGAGGGGGAGTCATCTCCACAGATAGATGTTTCCCTTAGAAGTGTAAATGTTTTCTCAACAAGGGGGAAGCATCTTCACAGGTAGATGTTTCACTTAGAAATGTAAATGTTTTCCCAACAAGGGGCAAACAAATTCCAGAGAGGGAGGCATGGAGATTTCCTTTACAACTGCAATTGTCTCTGATCAAAAGGGCAAACAAATTCCACTCCTTGGAGCCTGCTGCTTATCTGTAGTTTTAAAAGTAACCAGCCTAAAAATCCTCATCATAAACTGTTTTAAAATTAAGCAGCCTAAAAATCCCCATCATTAGGATAGACGTTTACCTGGAAGCAGTGTTAATCAGTTGGAAGCTTGTATGGGCAGAGCCTGATTTAGTCAAGTGGCTGCTTTTGCCCTGGGTATTTGCTTGGCAAAGGGAGCTTGGGTCTTTGTCCTGAGCTTGGTTCCTGTAAAGAATTGAAATCACTGTTCTCTCATCAGCATTTGGCTTCAGAAAAAAGGTCCATGTCTGGTGACTGAGAACTCTGCCAGCCTGTGCACTCAGTCCCTGAGTCTGGTATATTAATCTAAGAAACTGGTTCTCAACTTTTAGTATGTTTTAATATGTTTAGTATTTTTAGCAAACCTGGGAAGATTGCTAAAAATCAGATTCTTGGGCTGCTGTTCAGGAGATGGACACCAGGTGCCTAAATTTTAAGCAACACCAAAATGGCTTCTAATGCAGGTTTTCGAGACATTTGAGAAACACTAGACTAAAGGGAGCTGGTTCTACTTCATTTGAGAAAATATTCCTCTGTGTACATTATGGCTTCTAATGATAGATTATTGCCTGAGGATCCTGACGGCAGTTCTCCTCCAAAGTAGGGACCCTTTGTGCAGTGGATGAGATGTGGTTCCCCACACTCTCTCTATAAAATTCAGGATGTCACCGTTGGTAGGTACATTTCTAACAGAGTTCTTTCCATTTCACAGGGTCAGGCTGAGTGCTCTTAAAACTTTAGCAGATATGGGATGGGGACAGACTAAGAGTATGCAGCAGGGAAAAAAGGAGAATGGGTTGTAGATGAGTTTGTTATTGCCCTAGTTGGAGAGTAGTTGGGGAGTGGGTAACCCATTTATCTTACTACTGTGTCAGTTACGCATGTGTTCTTGTCTAATGTAGGGTTGAGTTTGTTAATTTTCCCAATTGTCTTTGAGAATGAATAAATTGTAGGTGAGTTATAACTTTTTGATTTAGAAAAAAAAGTTTTAGACTAGGTTATGAATTTGAGGCCTTTTTCAGAATGATGGTTCATGTAACACCTTATAGAAGAGTAGTGGCATAGGAGTCTGAGGCAGACACTGTTGGCTGGCTGTCACAATGACCATCTACAACCTCTTTGTTCTTTGTAAAATTCTAGCACAAGGTGGCCTATAAGACATGGGTATGGCCAATGCTATATGAGTAGAAATTTGCTGAGTGCTACTTCCAGGAAACCTTTGCTTGTTTGAATAAAATAAGGATAAATTTGGCTGGAAGGGCTTTTGCCCTTTGGCACGTTGCCCCCTTTTCCACCTTCCCAGCTAGATTGTAGACTTGTAGCTAGGGGCTACAGCAGCCACCCCGTGACCATGAGGCAGCAAGCATGGGCAGAGGGCTACATCTGGAGAATGGCAGAGAGGAATGATGACAAAGCCTGGGTCTCTATGGCTTTGTCCAGCATCTGTGTCAGCCCTATCCTCCCTATCTCAGGACCCCCTGTTTCATGAGTCCCTGCCTATTTAAGCCACTGTGGTATTCAAGCTTTTGTTGTTTGAAACCACGTAGTACCCTAACTGATGCAGGATACTAAAATATTTTGTGAAATGTGCCACCTTAGTAAAAATAGCCCTTATCAAAGACAATTGTGAGCCATTATGAATTGGACATGTTGGTTAAAAAAAAGGTGAACTTAAACAAATAGCCAGTTATTTTTCCAGCAAAAATAGATTTATTTGGGATCAGCAAAGAATTGCAGTTAGATTCTGCACTGACGGTGAGCCACATACAGGTCCCCAGAAAGGAGAGAGAAAGGGAAGGGGGAGACTCTTTTATAGAAGGGAAGGGGAGTTGGGAGGCCTATTGCGAAGAAACAGTCCGCTGGAGGAATTGCAAGTTTGATGTGCAGTGGCTTTTCATTGGCTGAATTGTGCCAGTCTCTCATTGGTGTTACCCAAAGGAGTTTCCTGCAGATCATTGTGAGAAAGTCAGGATTAAGCAGTCGAGAGGGACTTCGTCAGTAACAGAGGGGAGAAGAGTAATAGGGTTAAGGTTATTAACAGCGTAAAGAGTTATGTAAGGAACAGTTAAAAGGTTTCATAGGAAGTGAGACAGCTGACTGAAAATTGTTGAGTGAGATGAGAATTCAGGAGGCCTTTTACTGCATGAGGTACAGAAACGGTTAAAGAGGATCCCACAATCGTTTCTTCAGTGGCCTTAACCAAAAGGGGAGTGGCAGTAATGGCTCCAAGTCACGGGGGGGGGGGGGGGGGGGGGTGGGCGGGGCGGGCATCCCATGCCACAGTGGATATAGTCCAGTTGCTGGCTGTGATACCCTGTGAGTCAATGGTGGTCCCCATGTTTTGGGGTGAGTAGCTCAAGGACATTCCCTTCCTTTCCATACACAAAGGAAAAAGGGGATCTGATAATTGGGATGTCCAAGGGCAGATGCGTTCATCATGCTCTCCTCTAAGGCCTTAAAGGCTAAGTTGTCTGGTTCTTCCCATAAAATTGGGTTAGAGTTGTTATTCTTTAGTAAAACATACAGAGGTTTGGCCATGGAGAGAAATTTGGAATCCCATTTCAACAATAACCAACTAACCTGAGAGAATCTCACAGTAGACACTCAGTTTTTGGTTTGGGGAAACTTGGGACACCATGAAGCCTATGTGGATCTAGGAGTAGCCCTTGTTCTGATATAAGATGTCTTAAATGTCAAACCTGAGTTTGGGCAAACTGCAGTTTCTCCTTGGTGATCTTCTGTCCCTTTAAGGTTAAAAGCCTTAGCAAGTGGCTGTTGTCTTCCTGTGAGGAGACTTGGGAGGGAGAGCCAAGAAGTAAATCCTTCATGTATTGCAACCAAATAGAACCTCTAAGGAACTTTCTATCTTCCAGATCAGCCTTCAGGATTTTTGAGAAATAGGGACTCTCATAAAACCCTGAGGCGTTACTGTCCAGGTGAATTGTTTTCCTTCCCCAGGTGATGGCAAAAAGGTATTGGCTAGCTTCATGGACTGTAATGCTAAAGAATACATGGCATAAATCAATCACGGTCAAGAATTTGCTCCCAGTGGGAATGGATGTTTGTGGTGTATTAGGGTTAGGAACAACGGGGTGCCGAGGGATAACAATGTTGTTTATTGCTCGGAGGTCCTGGACGAACCTCCACCCTTCACCCTTGGGTTTTCTCACAGGTAAGATAGAAGTATTACAGAGACTAGTAAAGACATAATGAAGCCTTGAGCTTTGTAATCTTCTATTATGAGCTTTATACCTTGAAGGCCTTTTTTACTTATAGGGCCTTGACTAATTCTTGAGAGAGATTTTGAGGGATCTATTTCAATCTTGTTGGGAGGTGCACTGTGAATTTTACCAGTATCAGTTGAAGATTTTGCCCGTATGACAGTGGTCACTGACTCACTCGGGACAAATGATCAGTGTTTCTGGCATCAGCTTTAGTCCCTTTAGAGATGGAGCAAATAAAAAACGTCAAAGGTCATTTAATTCACCTAGTTGGCTGTTTTGATGGCTATTGTCAAATTCTAGATGATTTCCCCCATTGAGAGAAAGAAGTTTCGGCATGATACTTTTCTCAGAAGTCTTGGCCTAACGAATGAATAGGGACAGAGGAACTAGGGAGAAAAGGGTGCGTGTCTCTCAGAGGACCTAAATAAAAGGGGGTAGGTTCAGACACAGGAACCTTTTGAGATTTATTAGAGATGCCCTCTCTTTGAACTGTTTTGGTACTCCAGGGCAGGAGCTGCGTTATAGTAGTGGGGTTGAGCACCAACAGTGTGGCTCCAGTGTCAATTAAGACTGAAAGACACTCATCTCCAATCTGGAGAAATGTTTCTCGAAGCCAGTGAAGAGAGAAGATTGGGGAGAGCCCTATAGGTCGTTGGAGCCCAGTAATTGGGAATTTGGAGGACATTGGAAAGGCTGCTTAGAGGGCTGAAGGCCCCTGAAGCACTTGACTTTTCCAATGCCCTGGCTCTTTGCAGTAACAGCAGACACTGGGAGGGTTTTTGGTTTTGTTTAGGGGCCTGTATTTTCTGGAGTTGAAGATTAAGAATTTTAGCAATCTTTCTTTTAGGTGACTCATCTAGAGTGCAAGAGAGTTGGTTTGCCACGTTAACTAAATCTGAAGTGGACGTAGTTTCCCATTCCATCCTGGTCCTTTTTACTAGAAGGGAAAGGTTTTGGTTCAGCTAATAGAATTAACATAGAGTTAAAAGCTACCCAGGCATAACCAAATCTGAAGGAAGACCAGAATGTTCTTTAAAAACAATCTGAAGTCCATTGAAATAGACATAAACAGGTTTATTATCATCAGGTTTTTGCGCACAAGCCTGAATTTTGTTCCAATCAACAAGCTTTGGGAAAGCCCTAGGAATTGACTGTTGAAGTCATCTAGCAATTGCGTGAGCCTCATCAGCGGGCTGGTCTCCTGGCTGTAATTCTAGAGACCTTTCAGGATTTTCCCAGTTAGCAGTTTTCATCCAGTGTTGGGCCTGACCTTTGCTGACAAGCATATGAGTTAGCTCATATAAGTCAGAGAAACCAGGATGATAAGTTTGAATGACTGTATTACATGCCTCAGCAAATCTGTGAGGATCTTCAGTTTCTTTGGGAAAATTTGACTATGGCTCACACTTCAGCTTTAGTCCAGGGAATATAAGAAATTATGGGTTTAGCCTTTTGATCCTCAGAAGGCTTAATTGTATTTTTTTATTTTTATTTTTTTTTAAAGATTTTATTTTTTCCTTTTTCTCCCCAAAGCCCCCTGGTACATAGTTGTATATTCTTCATTGTGGGTCCTTCTAGTTGTGGCATGTGGGACGCTGCTTCAGCGTGGTTTGATGAGCGGTGCCATGTTCGATCCCAGGATTCCAACCAACGAAACACTGGGCCGCCTGCGGTGGAGCAGGTGAACTTAACCACTCGGCCACAGGGCCAGCCCCAGAAGGCTTAATTTTAAAAGGACAGGTTCTGATGGGTTCAGTGAAAAGGAAAGTTTTGCAAGACAGTTAGTATGGGGAAACTGAGTGTATAGAGGGGAAGGAAGAAAATGGTGTCAGAGGTGGAGCCTGAGCACAAGGATCTAGTGGAGAAGAACAGGATGGGCCAGAGGCAGAACCTGAGACAAAGAAGCCCGGGAAGAGGAACATGAGATTTCTGAAGACATTTTATCTTTCTTTAATTGTTTGTTTACCTCAGTTAATCTTAAAATTTTATTTTGCAAAGAGGGAATTTTAGACTTCTAATAACATTAGGAAAGGTCAAAATACTGATCAAAATAGACGTTCCATTCAATTTTGGAAGTTACAGAGCTATGGTTATCCAATGCAGTTTTAAGAAAAGTAAGTTTGGAGAGTTTGAAATTTCCCCATAATTGCCATTGGTATTGTAAATTACTTTTGGTTACATCAGTTCATTAAGTTAGAAATGTGCATGAAGAGGGACCACAGTTTTTAAACATAAAATCAGCTGGGGTCCCTCAGCTGGGAGTGGCCTCAAAATCTTTGGATAACTGGGATCTCATTTCTCAGAGGTTTTTCTCTAGAGTAAAAGAATAATTTTCAAACAGCCTAAACATCTCAGACAGCTTAAACAGCTTGAACAGCTTGAATGGCTCAAACAGCCTGCAGGCTTAACACCAGCTCAGTTCTAAGGGAACAGCCTAATCCTGAAGGAGTCAGGCTGAAGGCTGAATAGCACGGTTCCACCAGGAAAGCCCAATCCCAAAGGAGTTAGGCCGAAGGCTGATGAGCACAGTTTCAGTGGAACAGCCTGAAGTGCCAACCAAGCAAAACAAGGCCTTAACCAGAAAAGGACCAAGCCTTAAAATAGATCCTGAATAGAGCCTGAAGAGCCTCAAAATGCGAGAGCAGAAACTTGAATCCAGGAGAAAGATTTGCACTCAAACTCCAGAGTTGACAAGAAAAGCAGTGAGCTCAATGGACTCTTTTGTGGGTACCACATCTGAACTTTTACCAGCTCAGAGTCATCAGGGATCTTCTCTGGATCCTCATATGAGCCACCAAAATGTTGACCTTAAACAGACAACTAGTTATTTCTCTAGACAAAATGGGTTTCTTTGGGATTTTTGGTGAGGAAGATTCACCCTGAGCTAACATCTGTTGCCAATCTTCCTCTGTTTTTGCTTGAGGAAGACTGTGCCAGTCTTCCTCCACTTTAAATGTAGGATACTGTGACAGCATGGCTGACGAGTGGTGTAGGTCTGCACCCAGGATCCGAACCCGTGAACAGGCCACCAAAGTGGATGGCAACAAACCCAACCACTATGCCAAGAGGCCAGCCATGAGAACTCTTTCATAGAGGGGAAGAGCAAGTTGGGAGGGCTGTCATAAACAAAGAGTTTGAGGTGTAGTGGCTTTTCATTGGCTGAGCTTCTTGCTGGTCAAGAAGAGGAAGTCTTTTTTCTTCCTTTTGGGCTCTGCTGTCGACAGAGGGTATGAGAGCTTCCCCTTCTGGCCTCCTGACTACATTTTAATGAAGTTTCTGTTTGTTTATTTCCACAGTCCTTAAAAACCATGCACCAAAGTCTTATGAGGTTCAGGAGTTATAAGGAGTTTCAAATGACAGTCTATTCCTCTCCCAGCATATATGGCCATAAATTGCTTTATAACAAAGTGGTGGCCGCAAAATGTCTCAGGACTTGTGATGGTGAGTTCTGTGTCTTTTAAGGTAGCCAGAGGAAACACTTTCATGACTTAAATGTATTGTGATCATAAGAATTGGACCAGCTCTCATCCCCTCAGAATGGGAGACTGAGAATGGAATGTTCTGGAACAAGTTTTGAGTGAACTTTCTCTGGTGTTTTTTGGTGAAGTACAGCTGGTGTAAGCAAAGTCTGATGACTTCAGAATTCTCCAGACGTGGCAAACCAGTCAGAGAAATAGATCTTCAAGTCCACAGTCTCTAAGGATGAGTCTTTGAATTTTGAGAACTGGAATTTGCAAATGCAAGCCTATGACTTAAACTTAAGACATTTGTTAGTGAGGCAGGGCATGTTTTGGGCAGAAGGCTTATATAAGAGTTCACAGGACTTGATCACTTGGAGACATGAGTCAGGCTCAGAAACAGCGTTATGGAGGGAACTCTGGCCTGGGGCAGGAAATCGAACTTGAAGATTGAACTCTTCTTGTTGATTAGCTGTGTGACTCTGAGCAAGTCAGTATATCACTAAACTTCAATATACTTCCCTATAAATATTATACGAACTTTAAAGTTATGGTCAAACATAAAATTCTATGATTCCTTAGTAATTTCACAAAGATAGAGGAATATGGTGCTTTGGGTTAGAGCATATTTCAAGTAGAGGCTTCCTAGGTCCCTGGAGAGCTCCTGGTAATAATACTTAATATTATTATAGATAGAACCCAGGTGATAGTATTTAAAATCAGCGACCAGCTTTTTCAAAAGAAGTACAGTCTTATTCAATTATGATTTTTCATTTTTCTAGAGTTCTCTGTCTTAGAAGAGTTTTGACCTCTTTTGTGAGACATGGTCTGTGGATTTAGGAGATAGAAATTTCCCTAAAAACTTGAGTCTATCTGAGAGTCCACCAGACTCATCCCTGATTCATCCTTGTGCCTCTCCCTCCTCTCATCATGGCTTGTTGAAAGCCACATCATATCAATAGTACTCCTTGGACCACCACTCCTGTCACTCAGAAACATGACTCTGGGAGAAAGTTCATTGGTGTGTGTGCTACTCACTGTTCAGTTAGGCGAGCAAAACCAATGGGAAGTTAGATAGATAGATAGACACACAGACACACATATATACACATTCATATACACATATATATCCATCCATTCATATGTGTGTGTGTGTGTGTGTGTGTGTGTGTATGTGTGTATGAATAGATTCATTATGGGGACTTGGCCATATGCAGCTTGGGGGCTGGTTAAGCAATCTCTGTAGGACTATTATCTCTGATGCTGGAACTTGAAGTCCACAGGACAGGCAGTCAGGAAGAGGAGATCACAAGCAGACTAGAACCAATAAGCGTGAGCTGCAGCCCCACAGGAGTGGACTGAAACCTATGTCAGCTCTCATTAACTATGATCTTTGTTTGAGGGTATCCCACAGAAGCCAGGGCTCTTCAGCACAGAGCTAAACACACACACCTGGCCCAGGAGTGAGAAAGAAGGGAGGAGAATCTAAGGGAAGGTGGACGATGGCAGACCCATCTGCTGCTTCATGTCAATGCAGCAGATCAGCACAACATGTGTGAGCTCCAAAACGGCTGTTTCCTTCCTTTCGCTTTCCAAATCTCACAAGAATCTCTTTTGTGGCCCGCCTAACTAATTTAAAAGAAGGAAAATTCTGAGAAGTGTAGTTCAGCCTAGCCAAATTGACCCATTGCAAAGCCAACACAATGGGGGCTATGAGGAAGTGTAAAGCATATTTCTTGCCCCATAGAACTTTAAGGCTTGCTTAAATTAGTGGAGATCTGTGTGTCAAGTGCTCAGCACAATTCCTGTAAACTGCTAGTCCCCTTTTCCAAGTAGCCTTATGTTGTGGTGGGTTTAAACCCACGTTCAGTCTTTTCTGTTAGAATCATACTGCTTATAGATGTCATACTTCCATAAAATAAAAAGGAGTTTTTGAGAGTTTAGTTAATAATATGAGTGGATCACATACCTGCTGAGTGTTGTCTCATTTGTTCATTGATCCAAAATTAAGGCTATAATTTAATAATACAATAAATTACCTTTTAATGCATTTAACTGGCATGCCAGCCTAACTAGTGTCTTTGACTCTCTCTGACAAGTGTACTGAGTAATCCTAGGAAACACTGAGAGTTTGAGACCATTAGATTCCTTTCTGAGCACTTTCTGAGTACAGTAGAGTTACTGTTATCAAGTTAGTTTTCTTTTGTACCCAACTCATTCATACCACCTTTAATTGTTATTGTGATCCTGTAATTTAATTATTATAGTGAATGGATAAAAACTGATTCTGAGGGGAAAGACATTTTCATTTATAAAAATTTAGTTAAATGCCTTTGGAAGATTAAATAAGGGCTAGTCATTATTATTTTTTAAATCACTTGAAAATTAGGCATGTGTGAGGCAACTGGAAAAAAGGGAAAACAAATTTCCTAAAACTCCAGGCAGATTCTGCGCCTGGATTACTTTGCAGGTGTGTTCATTTTGGGGATCCTTAAAGGAACTGGCATTGGAAATCTTAGAGAAAGTGTGGTTTTTGTAAGAAGTATGACCCATAAGTCCCATCATTGAGCTGATTCTCAGAGAAAAGGTCTTGGCCTTACAGTGAAAGATTGGCATGTTAATATGTTTTGATCAAAATAAAAAATGTTTATATTAAGTCTAGCTAATGCATTAAGACAAGGAAAAGAAATAAATGGTGTTCATACTAGAAAAGAATGTGAAACTGTCTTTATTCACAGGCGATGTGATCGTATAACTAGAAAATCCCAAAGAATCAACAGCAACAACAGCAAAATTCCTGAAACTAATGAGTTGTATAGCAAGGTCTCAGGATACAAGGTTAATATACAAAAGTTAATTTCTTTCCTATATACCAGCAAAGAACAATTGGAATTTGAAATTAAAAAAAAAAAATACTGTTTACACACCACCAAAAATAATGAAGTACTTGAGTATAAATCTAACAAAATATGTCAGGATCTATATGTGACAAACTACGAAACACTGATGAAGGAAGATCTAAATAAATGGAGAGAGATGCTATGTTCATGGATTGGAACTCCTGATATTGTTAAGATGTCATTTCCTCCTAACTTAAGCTATAGATTCAACACAATACCAATTAAAAATCCCAGCCAGCTATGTTGTAGATATTGACAAACTGGCCCTAAAGTTTATAAGGAAAAGCAAAGACCTAGAATAACCAACACAGAACTGAAGAAGAACAAAGCTGGAGGACTCACACTACCCGGTTTTAAGACTTACTGCTAGGCTGTAGTAATCAAGACAGTGTGGAATTGTAACAAGAATGGACATATAGGTCAATGGAACAGAATAGAGCCCAGAAAAAAACTTGCACAAATATAGTCAGCTGATCTTTGACAAAGAAGCAGAGGCAGTTCACTGGAGAAAGCATAGTCTTTCCAACAAATGGTGCTGGAACAATTGGACATTCATATGCAAAATATGTACCTGGATACAAACCCTACGGTTTCACAAAACTACCTCAAAA
This sequence comes from Equus przewalskii, assembly GCF_037783145.1. Lineage (NCBI taxonomy): Eukaryota > Metazoa > Chordata > Mammalia > Perissodactyla > Equidae > Equus > Equus przewalskii. The sequence goes on along the minus strand of NC_091847.1, from coordinate 21,780,858 downwards.
TGGATCATAAACCTAAATGTAAAATGCAAAACTATAAAACTTATAGAAGGAAACATAGGAGAAAATCTAGGCGACCTTGGGTTTGTTGATAAGTTTTTAAATACAAAACCAAAAGCACAGTCCATGAAAGAAAAATTTGAAAATTTGGTCTTTATTAAAATTAAAAACTTGGAACCAGCATGGTGGCACAACGGTTAAGTTTGCACACTCTGCTTAAACAGCCCAGGGTTCACCAGTTGGGATCCTGGATGCAGACCTACGCACTGCTTGTCAAGCCATGCTGTGGCAACGTCCCACGTATAAAGTAGAGGAAAATGGGCACGGATATTAGCTTAGGGCCAGTCTTCCTCAGCATAAAGAGAAGAATTGGCAGATGTTAGCTCAGGGCTGATCTTCCTCAAAAAAAAAAAAATTAAAAACTTCTCGAGGAAAGCACTAATAGAGAATGAAACGACAAGTCACAAACCAAAAGAAAACATTTCGTTGAATACATATCTGATAAGGAACTAGTATCCAAAATATATGAAGAATTCTTTAAACTCAACAAATAAAAAACAATTTTAAGAAGGAGAAAAGATTTGAACCTCATCATAGAAGACATACAAATGGCAAGCATATGAAAAGATGTTCAACATCATTTGTCATTAGAGAATTGCAAATTAAAACACTTATGAGATGCTACTACACACCTGTTAGAATGCCTAAAACTCTGAATAACTTTCATTACCAATTGCTGGCAAGGATGTAGAGCAACAAGAACTCTCGTTCGTTGCCGATGGGGATGCAAAAAGTGACAGACACTTTGGAAAATAGTTTGGCAGTTTCTTACAAAATTAAACATAGTTTTATCATAGGATTCAGCAGCTGAGCTCCTATGTATTTAGCTAACAAATTTTGAAAACTTATTTGCACACAAAAACCTGCATGCAAATATTTATAGCATCTTTATTCATAATCACCAAAAACAGGAAGCACACAAGATGTCCTTCCATAGGTGAGCAGATAAACAAACTATGGTATGTTTGTGTAACAGAATATTATTCAATGATAAAAAATTTAAGTTATCAAGCTATGGAAATATATGGATGAATCTTAAATGCATATTGCTGAGTGACAGAAGCAGGCTAAATGGCCACATACTTTATGGATCCAATTATATGACAGTCTGGAAAAGGAAAAATTGTAGAAGCAGTAAAAAGATTGCTGATTGTTGAAGGTTCAGGGGGCAGGGGAGGATTTGAATGGTAAAGCACAGATGTTTTAGAGCGGTGAAACTATTCTGTATGATACTGTCATGGTGGATACGTGACACTACACACTTGTTAAAGCCCATACAATTTTGCAACACAGAGAAAATCTTCATGTATGTAAATGAAAAAACTATATTTGAGAGGTCAAGGGATTCTAGGATAGAATGCAGAATATGACAAAACAATCTAACTGTATTGCAAATGTCTGGAAAAACTTCACTGAAGAGGCTGTGGGGGGGGGGGGGGAGTTGTTGACCTGAATCTTTACAAATAAATAGGGTCTGTAAAAGTAAAGGCAGGAAACTATACATAAACGCTGGACTCTAGTTGATAAAATTATTTCCCATGGGGGTGCAGGTTAAAAATTCTTATACCGCTATACATGTCTACTGGAATAGATCAATTAAGTGAATGTATGGTGCATTGTGGGAGCTAGATTTCTCACTTTGGAATTTGAATTTACGGATAAACCAGAGGAGGAGGCTAGAATGAACCATGTGGTAATGTATTAGAGTTGAAGACATCAGTATGAACTCATGTTTAGCTTAAGACAGGTATACATGGTTACATAGGACTGTTTATAGATTTGTAGATATAGAAATATTCATAGATATAAGATAGGTAGTATACACACATATATTTCTTTGCCCCAATAGATGCAACAACACCCCAGTAGCAATGAGCACACATAGCAATCAGATCTTAGTTTCTAATGCCGTTTTTCAATAAAAGGAACCAGGGCTCCTTGGAGATATGATGGATTCTAGAACTGGGGCAGGAGATGTACAGCATGAGCCTGGAGCATCTAGTAGTGCCAGAGAGTAAGGAAGAGCTAAAAAAAAAATCCTCAATGATGGAGTTTGTCAAAAGGACACAAGAGCCAGGTGAAACGGCTTCTAGTGGTCAAAACTGGACAATGTGAGCAACAAAATAGATTAGTGTTGTATTATTACCCAAAGTTTAAAATAAATATCTGAGTCCTTACTGATATAAATTATTGAATGAACAAATGGGGAGAATAAACAAATCTCCCTTGCAGGAGAATTCTGACTGATTTATACAGACACTCCACCTTCAAGGAGGGGAAACGTACCTCTCCACTTCTTAAGCTCGGGCTGCACACAGTGGCCTCCTTCCAAACAGTACTGTGTGGAAAGGGGAAAACTTAATCTGCAGTGGAGAAACCTGACAAACGCTACCTCAGCCAGATGATCAAAGCAAAAATCAACATTGATGTCATGTTGATAGTCTATTCCCTTGATAAAATGGGTTTAAAATGGTGCTGTAGCTCCATAGTCTTCCCCCTGAAAATGCAGTCTAATGAGAAAAACATCAGACAAATCCCAAGGGAGGGACATTTCACAAGATACCTAACCAGTACTCCTGAAAAGAGCCTTACGGTCATCAAAAACAAAGGAAGTCTGAGAAACTGTCACCGCCAGGAGGAACCTGAGGAGAAATGACAACTAGGGGTACTGGGCATCCTGGATGGGGTCCTGGAGCAGAAAGAGGACATTAAGGAAAAGCTAAGGAAATCTGAACAAACTCTGGGCTTTAGTTAATAATAATGTATCGATATGGGTTTATTAATTACAACTAATATACCACACTGATATAGGATATTAATAACAGAGTAAATCAGGTATTGGTGGATGGGCGCTCTGAACTATCTTCACAATTTTTCGTAAATTAAAAACTGTTCTAAAATAAAAAGTTTGTTTAAAACAGGCTTAAGGTGTGCATGATGTGTAATGTCCGTGCTCCGATAAAATGTCTCTTTTGAACTGGTCAAGTGCCTGGGCTAATCTCATCAGAGAAAAGGCCGCCCCTGAAACCTCTGCCTTTATTCAAGACCAGCAATTCCACTTAATGCTTTGCTTTTCTTATCTCATCCACTCCCCACCACAACCCCACAGGGATAGTGCTTTTCTTCAAATTTATGAATAAGGAGACTGATGCTGAGAGAAAATGGAGGGCTTGTCTGTATTCTATATCACGTAAATAAGATTTGAGTGGAAAAGAAATCTTATGTGGACTTTTTCTCTTTACATTTCCTTTTCACATTGTTAGAGACAGAAGGCCTTTCAAACCATGTTGTTAGCTAAAATTAAATCATTCGTTATTACTCTAGTCTCAAAATTTATTTTTTAATCCCTTCAGGCCTGCATTTCATAGTGTAATGTATCTTTGAGACCAAATTCAAAGTAATTTAGGCATCTCAAATATCCCCAAAGGTATCCGCCCACAATCTCAATGACGTCCATTACTTAATTTAGAATTGAGTATTTAGTGTTGAGTATTAAATTTAATATTTAGTATTACAATTTAAATCCAATATTCCTCACAACCTTTTGAGTAAGAATTGAAGATACCCTGGAAAGAAAAAATATAGTGAAATTATATGAAAAAAATCTAAGCAGAATTATGAGGGGATAAATAAATACTTTAATCATAAAAGTTGATAGAGTTGTTATTATTCATCATGAAAGCTGCCATTATTTTATCTGAAAGCCAAGAAAAACAAGGAAATGTGATTAAATTATATATCTCCTTTGAAGAGGGAATAATACCTATTTCTCAGAGAGGCAAAACTTTCCCTTCTTCCAGATTCTGAAAGAATTTATTATTTAGGGTATCTCAAGGGGGTAAAATAAAAGAATTATTCACAATAGTTTCACAGCCAATATGGTAATAAAATTTATATGGTTGTTTCTCATAAAACCTGACTAAAAGATTGAAGCCATAATAATAAAAGGCAATTCAACACACATAGTTATTTGAGGTGATATTGTAATGTATTCCATGTACATTGTAGTATATTTCAAATTCTAATTCACTTTGAGGATATGTTAGATAACCAAGGGTAGTATATAGATAGCTTCCTAAAATTGTTTTCTCTAAATATTATCTTTCTCATCTGAGTTTCTGTGAGTAGCTGGGCTTCAGAGAGAGCATGGTATATTCTCGAATATGTGATCTATATTACTCATTGATTCTTTGCACCAGTATTTCTTTCCAAGTACCTTCTATGTCCCGTGATATCCTAGCTCATTTGACAGATACCTGCTCTCATGAGCAGATGCTCTAGTGGGAGAGACAGAGAATAACAAGTAAATAAACCATCAGGAGACTGTCAGACAGCAAAAGGTGTGATGCAGGAAAAACCCCAGGGCAATAAGAAAGGGAGAGGTAGAAGGGGCGGAGGCTGAGGTGAGGGCAGTTTTATAGAGAGGGTAGGAAAAGGCTTACCTGACATGACATTGGAGCTGAGATCAGAGTGAAATGAAGAAGCGAGATGTGGAAATACCCAAGGAAAGTTCATCTCTTCCCAGGAAGAGGGAACAGAAAGTGAGTGATGCCCATTCATTTCCTCTTTTAGGTGTTAATAGGTTGAAAAACAATGACGTTGAAATGTAAGATAGAACTTTCAAAGAAGGATACTTAGGCTCATCCTGGTGCTATACCATTTGACGTTATATCTGGGTCAGCAAGAAGCCTCTTCGCCTGCCCTGATGATTGTGATGGTATTACAACGCAGCTTTGAAAGAGGAGTTTAATAAAACAGGGGACTGTGTCCTTGAAAGATGTAAATAGACGGACATTTTTCTTGGAATATTTTTCCATAAGATGAGAAAGATTATAATGTGAACAGACTTGCTGCTTCTAAAAAAATTGGATTGAGAGACATAAATTTGCTGTTTACTGAAAATAAAATTTTTAAAAGCTAGGGATAATACTGAAATGCAGTATTGAAAGAACCTAGTGAAAATGAAACCGCCATTGTAAAACCTAAAATGTGCAGCAATTTTAATTGTACTTTTAATTTATCTACAGGGAATCCTCTCTGAACTAAAGGGTAAAATGAGGAAAATCATCTGTGAATGGCCAATGGCGGGTTCTAGCTGTTTCAGAAAGAAGAATTTAAGGACCTCACTGCCTTATCTAGCGAGAAGCTTAGACACTGGGTTTTGAAGCATATTTCCTAAAACTAGAAAGCTTTACTTCATTCCTCCAAGGTTAAGTCACACAGCGTTCACCAAGTAAATATATTTTCAAAGTTACCACAGTTTTTTGTTTTTTTGTTTTTTTTTGAGGAAGATTAGCCCTGCACCAGCTACTGCCAATCCTCTTTTGCTGAGGAAGGCTGGCCCTGAGCTAACATCCATGCCCATCTGCCTCTACTTTATACATTGGATGCCTACCACAGCATGGCTTTTGCCAAGCGGTGCCATGTCCGCACCTGGGGTCTGAACCAGAGAACCCCCGGGCTGCCGAGAAGCGGAACATGCAAACTTACCTGCTGTGCCACCGGCCTGACCCCAAAGTTGCCACAGTTTTAAAAGCTAGTCTAGTGCCTTCCAGGGGGTTTATTTTATACTTTTTAAAGTAACAAACCATTTGTTAGAAAATGCTTAATAAAATTAACTCTTCTTTTAACTCAGTGCAGTCAACTAACTCTTGGTTAGTTTCTTCTGTATGCTTCTTAAACAACCTAAAAATGTTTTTTCCTTTCCGCTTTATCTTTAATGTGTTCAGTGATGCATTTGTCTGGCCAGAAGATGTTCTCATTCAATCAGGCTTGCCAGGTGCCTCAGCTGAAAGTCTGTCCCATGCCGCAGGATGTGAGAAGCCACAAAATACTCAATGGCAATAGAAACCACCACTATTATTTATAATTTGCAATGAGGGCCTCAACACTTCTGCTCTACGGCAGCCTGTAATATTTAGATGTTTTGTTGTTGTTGTTGTCTTGAAGTTGCTGGGGCTGTGCATACATCTCCTTTTCCTTTATTTTCTTTTTAAGTTTTATTTATTTTTGTTTATTTATTTATTTTGAGGAAGATCAGCCCTGAGTTAACATCTGCCACCAATCCTTCCCTTTTTGCTGAGGAAGACTGGCCCTGAGCTACATCTGTGCCCATCTTCCTCCACGTTATATGTGGGATGCCTACCACAGCATGGCTTGCAAAGCGATGCCATGCCTGCACCCAGGATCTGAACCGGTGAACCCTGGACCACTGAAGCAGAATGTGTGCACTTAGCCGCTGTGCCACTGGGCCGGCCTCATCTCCTTTTCCTTTTAATTTAATTTTTAAAGTCGTATTATTGTCCAATAGATTTGTCATCATCCACTTGTCCATAAGGCCTTCATAGGTAAGGACTGTGTCTTATTCACTTTGTGTCTCTAATATCTAAGCATAGTTCATGGCCTTGCAGCTGGGCTCAGTAAATGTTTGATGAATGAATGAAGGAATGAAGGACTAGACAGGTGAATGAGGCCCTACGCGGCTGGTACGCATTTATAGCTCTACTTGCTGGTCTCAATCTATGTTTATGATATCTGGAATATAGATTTTTGTCTAATTTCATGAGCTTCCTTTATTTTAATATCCAAAAATGATGAATTAATTCTTCATTTGCTTATGTGGTAAGCTATGTTTAGACTCTATATTAATGTTTAGAATTAAATTATTTGCATATATTTCAAGTTATTTTTTTTTTTTACTCCATGCTAAAAGCAGAACACAAAATGCTTCTTTTGAACATAGGACATGGTGAACTATAAAAAGAAACATAATTTCGGGGCTGGCCCCGTGGCCGAGTGGTTGGGTTCGCGCACTCCACTGCAGGTGGCCCAGTGTTTCGTTGGTTCGAATCCTGGGCGCGGACATGGCACTGCTCATCAAACCATGCTGAGGCAGCGTCCCACATGCCACAACTAGAAGGACCCACAATGAAGAATATACAACTATGTACCAGGGGGCTTTGGGGAGAAAAAGGAAAAAAATAAAATCTTTAAAAAAAAAATCATTTCAATCTTCACCATGGAAAAGAATAAAATAAGAAAACCTATATTTTGGATGCAGCAAAAGATTGCATTGTTATTTCCCTCCTGTAGGAGCCTCATGTCACCCTGAATATCACTGTTTGTTTATCACTTGTGTGTACCACGATGGTTTCACAGCTGTGGGAGGGGAAAGGTCATAATCTGGGGCCAAGTGTACCAAGTGGGGTCCCCCAGCAGCCTTAGGGGTTGCATTCAGAGTTTCAGCTGGACCTTCAGTGGTCGTCTACTGTGGTCCATCCAGATGGTAGCAAAGCACAGTCCCAGAACTAGCGCATGTGCCTCTGTGACTGCCTGTCCTCATAAATCTGGCCCTCCTCAAACTCTGTACCCAACAACAACCAGCCCCAGGATAGTCACCATCTCAGCAAGTTTCATTAAGCAAGACCACCAGTTTTCTCTCCCTGCCAGATCTCCATTAGACTTAATAGGAACGGAATTGTCATAACCTTGTCAAGCCTGAGGATGTAGGACAAATGTGCACGAACGTTCATCACAGCACTGTTTATGATAGCAAATAATTAAGGACAACTAAATGTCTATCAAGAGGAGAATGCTGAAATAACTTGAGATTTATCTTTGTAGTGGGGTGTTTAACCCTGGGTGAGCGGGAATATAATGTACTTGATGAACCCCTGATTTGGGTTGGCGTCTATATATTTAAAGGAAAGTTGCTTTCAAGGTTTAAAACAAAAGGACACCTGCAGGGCCAGGCACTGTATCTGTCATGTAGTCACTTGTGCTTAGTGTCTCCTGGTCTAAAAACACCTTTCCTTGTAGGGAATCTGCTTGGGGAAAAAAAATTCAAGGAAGTAAGTGGTGGCACGGGGACCTTCTATGAGGTAAAGATAATGCTAACGACAGAATTCCAATGTGAAATTTATGGTGGGAATTATTCACTGATAATGGGGTCATGAGACTTTAAGTGAAAGAAGCCAAGGATGAGTAGGGTGTGAACAACAGACAACAGTAGTCTTTTGTTGCCTTCCTGTATGCTTAGTTCATTATTTTTGTCTACAAGGGATTTTAGCTTTCTGAGGATCAGCAGTATCTTTACCCATTGGGGCGGTCTTGGTCAGGTGGGCAGCTGGGCATACTGGACAGGGCTTGGCCACCAAAGCTTCCTGTTGTCCTGAGAGTTGTCGCAGACTGACCCTAAACCCAGATACAGGTCACCTTTGGTTCTCTGTGTGACTGGATCCAGGTACGATGAGGGAGCATGGAAAGACTTGGCCAATTTCTCCCCAAGTGAGGTTCTTAGTTGCCGAAGTTGTATTCCCAGTTAACCTGCAAACAAAGTGAACTGCCCCTTCCCAGGACACAAGAGGTTCTTCTATCTAACAGCTTGTCCTTTCTTGAGGTCCCACTAGGGAATAAGCACAGCAGATAGTAGAGGGATTGGTGAGGGCCATGAAGAAGTCTGCATAGGTTCCCAGGCCTTCTCTATTATTACGTCAAAATTGATGAGACTGGAGAGTTTGGTGGGCTTGGCTGCTATTGCGTGGTCAATGTGCAGCATCCCCTTACTGCTTCCTAGAATGGGCCCAAGGTGCCAGCTAAGTGCAATCAAACAAGCACTCAAGGAGGGAGAAGTCAGTTGTGTGCTGCCACCTTCCTCACCTCCTACCCCATAACCCTCAACACTACCACCAGAATTTCAGAGTCTGTGGATGGTGATTTTGACTGTCTCTTGGTGTCCAGCCATGATGTGAGTAGAATGCCTGTATAGTCACCAAGTGAAGTTATGACCCTTTCATCATTTTGTAATTATGAAGTATACAAAATTTAATAAATAAAATGTTATAGACACAATAAAACCACTTTCCTGCTGTCCCCCTCCCCCATAATTCAGTTCCCCTCTTTCCCACCCAACAGGTAATAACTGTCCTGATATTGTAGAGTGTCCTTACATGGCATGTTACATACTTTCATACCTATAAATAAATTTATTGTAATATTTAGGACAGTTCTCTGTCTTTTAAAAGTGTATGTGAATCATATCATACAATGAACATCCATTTGCAGCTGTTTGTTTAACTCAACATTATGTTTCCAAGATTTTTCTATTTTGAAACATGTAATCTATTTCCTTTTTACTGCTGTAGCGTGTACCACTCTATAAATATACCACAGTTTATTTATCCATTCTCTTCTTGACGCAGTTTCAGATTTCTCTCATTTTTTTTCTGCTTTTAGAAAGTATTATATAATTAACTTCCTTGTATAAGACTTCAAAACCATACAGAAAAGGTGCAAAGAATCCAGTTCAAAAAAAAAAGAAAAAAAGACAAAGGCTACACATAGGCAATACACAGAAGTGGACCCTTCAGTGGCCAATACATTTGAAAGCATGTTCAACCTCGCTAACTATCACTAGCAAAAAGATTCTATTTCATATCCATCTATGTGCTTGGAGAATTTAAGTAGGTTGTCACTCTTATACATATGGGTGAGAGTGTGAATTGGTCCAACCACAAGGCGGTTAGTATTCTGTGCAGGTTGTATCACCTCCTTGGTCTTGTTTTAGAGAATGACTCTTCACTCTACTTCAGCTTTCTAGTATAAGACAAGAATCGTTATTCATTCCATTTTCCCAGCAAACTAGGTACCTGGCATGCCCAGCCGCAGTAGCAACCAAAGCAGAACGGGCAGTCTGAGAAGGTTCTCTGACAGTCTTTGGAGCAGCAAGAGCAGAGGGGTAGGTGGGAATCAGGCTCACTTGTCATCATTGCAGCAGCTGCGGCTGGTTCCATAGCTTCGCCAACCACACATGGAAAGGTGACAGCTGGGCACACATTTCTGCACTTCCGCCCTAAAGGGCTGCATGGCCAAGAGTCCTGGACTCTCCAAGAACATGTGACCATTTAATTGTCCACAGCATATGGGCATGGAGATAGGAAGAAGACTCTGGAAGCAGCAGTCTGCACTCAGAGATCCCCCACCCAACTAGGGAAGAAGTGAGCCTGACTCGTCGGTCCTCACATGGTGAGCCTGGAGCCAGGAAGAGCTCTTCTCCTCACTCAGTGGAAGAAGCCATAGCTTGAGGACCAGACTTGTGTCCAAGAGTGATTGAGAAGCATGTTCAAGTTGGTCTGTAAAGCAAGGGAGGCTCAAGTAAAGGAAGGAGGTGGGGACACCTGAGGGAGGGAGACCTAGGGAAGATGACAGCAAGGAGTAGCAGATTAAGGGCATCAGTAACTGTAGGAAGGATCAGATGGACACCTACTCAATGCCAACACTTTGAGCTACTCAAAGAAAAGACTAGTCTAAGAAGTGGTTTTGCAATCTGGTAGAACAGCCAGTTTAGACAAGCCTCTAAGGACTACTGTGAAATGGTAGGACCAATAACAAAGATAACAATAAATGACTGTCCTCCCTCTTACCCTCCCCCTGAGAAAGTGCATTTTTGTTTGTTTGTTTGTTTTTGGTGAAGAAGATTAGCCCCGAGCTACCATCTGTTGCCAATCTTCCTCTTTTTGCTTGAGGAAGATTGTTGCTGAGCTAACATCTGTGGCAGTCTTCCTCCATTTGGAATGTGGGATGCCATAACAGCATGGCTTGATGAGCAGTGCATAGGTGTGCACCCAGGATCCAAACCCATGAACTCCAGGTCGCTGAAGCGGAACTTGTGAACCTAGCCACTATACCACCAGGCCAGCCCCGAGAAAGCCATTTTTTGTCCTTTTCTTTTAAGAAAAAAGAGATCCATTATTAAGTCAACTGTCAATTCACAGATTATTTATCTGTACTATATAGAGTAAAAGACTTGTTGCCTATTTTATTTGTGGAGAGAAAATTCTTTAAAAAAAAAAAAGTACATTCTATATAGTCACAACAGATCCATAACATTATACCTCCTGAAAACATATAATTTTTATTATGACCAAGTCAGTCCTCTTCTAATAATGTTCATAAAGAGAGTCGGATATTTAAAGACATGGTAAAAAAATAAAATAACAGGAGAGCTTCACTGATTTTTATAGCAGTTTCGTTGAGATACAATTCATAGACCGTAAAATTCACCCTTTCAAAATGTACAATTCAGCAGGTTTATATATTCAGAGTTGTTCAACCATCACCACTATCTAATTTTAGAACATTTTTATCACCCCAAAAAGAAATCCCATACCCACTAGTAGTCACTCTCTATCTCCTCCCCCACCCTCCAGCTTTAGACAACTCTTAATTTACTTCTGTATGGATTTGCCTATTCTGGACATTTCATACAGATGGAATCATGTAATGGGTGGTTGTCTGTGGCTGGCTTCTTTCACTTAGCATAATGTTTTCAAGGTTCATCCATGTTATAGCAGATATCAGTACTTTGTCCCTTTTTATGACTGAATAATATTTCATTTATGGTTGGAACAGATTTTGTTTATCCATTCATCAGTTGATGGACATTAATTTCAGTCTTTTTGAACTAGAAGTGGATCTTGTCCAGATGACTCTGATTTTAAACCCCATGGCATATATAAATCCATTTCTCCTTGCTTTGGGAGACCTTATTTAATCGATGCAGACTAACTGCCTTTCTCACAAGCAGTCAAAAGAACTGCTTTGAGGGGTCAGCCCTGTGGCATAGTGGTTAAGTTTGATGTGTTCCACTTTGGCAGCCCAGGTTCCTGGGTTCAGATCCCAGGCACAGACCTACAGCACTCATCAGCTGTGCTGTGGCGGTGACCCACATACAAAATAGAGGAAGATTGGCACAGATGTTAGCTCAGGGCTAATCTTCCTCAAGCAAAAAAGAGGAAGATTGGCAACAGACGTTGGCTCAGGGCAAATTTTCAGCCAAACAAAAAAAAGGAACTACTTTGACCTTGTTATAACTCTCTTGAAATATATCTCCAGATATTTTCTTTTGGCAAGTTTTTTGAAATTCAAGTTACAAATATTTACCAGAGAGAACAGTCCTGCAAATAAGAATTGATCTCATTAAATATACCAGTATGCACAGATTTAGAGTGAAAATGCGTGATAAAAATATTGTTGCTGTTTGTGTTTGCCTTATCTGAGACGAAGCAATATTTGTTACTTTGAATCACTATCATCTCTATTGTGATGTAATCCATTCTGTTCAATGGAGTCTCTATGCCTCCTGGATACCTTTGGAAGCTGAGCTTCCAAAACATTTTGTTGGGGTCAGTCCCATGGCATAGTGGTTGAGATTGGCGTGCTCTGATTTGGCACCTGGGTTTACAAGTTTAGATCCCAGGCACAGACCTACACCACTCACCAGCCATGCTGTGGCGGTGACCCATACATAGAGTAGAAGAAGACTGGCTGAGATGTTAGCTCAGGGCTAGTCTTCCTCAGCAAAAAAAACATAACACTTTGTTGATGTTGCAAAACCTGAGTCAGGGTTTAAATTAAGTCACTATTTCTTTGGATTCATCAATGGCTTCATCGAATAAAGTTGACTTGCTCTGGGCCCAACAGAAAGGGGGGATGCCTGCTTACTAGGAGCAGGTACAGTTCTAGCCAAGGGGGAGATTTGCTTTGCTCATCCATGTGTCCTCCTGGTGTCTTACACACACTCCCATCACATTCATACATCATGGGATCCACCATTGCCAGTGGACACTCATGGTGTGTTGAGAACCTTGGGAAGAAACCTTTAATCTTTTATCTGACTCTACAGTCATACCACAGTTTTTTGGAATAAATATTCAGGAAAAATATTAGTGAGAAAATTCCTATCAAAACTACATTGATACTTTCCCATGAGACCCAAATTCTTCTCTTCATTATCAAAAGCAACCGCTGTTTTTTTCAATATGCTTTATTAAAGAGCTTCTGCTTCATCTCAGGATTCCTCAATACTTTAACTTACTTAGATTTCAGGAAAAATCCACATCTCCTTCAGGGCTCTAGCCCCTCATCACAGAGGAGATGCTGAAGATAGAGTCAAGTGTTAGCTCAGAGGCATCCTACATCTGTGAGGCTGGCTGTCAGCACCCAGCACTGAAGTTGTTGAGGATAAATAAAACAATCTGAATTCTGAGCCCAACACCCATTTTTCCCAGAATTAATACCTTAGTAATGATCTGGTTCAATTCGAGCCACATTTTGTGTTGATCTCTTTCGTTTGGAATGCTGGCAGTTGGCTAGGATTCTGGGCTAATGATGGCTTGGGGTTGATTTTGCAGGCCCACTAAATAGAGAGCAATCTGCTGTCTTGTGTGGAAGGTGTAACCATGAATTAGCAATAATACATTTTACCGTGGCAACGTTGTCCCCATTAATGACCAAATCAAGCGCAATACAGGGCTTTCTCTGCTTTGGGCATCCTATACTCCTGTCTCTTCTGCATCTAGTTAATTATATAAGGGCAGGGAGGAAATAGAAGTAAATGTAGTTGACATCCAGTCATTTCCAGCAGCAATCCAGAATAGAATTGGATGGAACTACCAGCGAAAGTACATAATACACTAAGTGCCTTACTCTCACATCAACTTTTGCTACTTTTGTTGCTTTAATCTAGATTATTTTATGTTAAATTTGTGTCTAGGTTATTTCATTTTAGGACTCCAAGTAACTGATGAGCAATACTACTTCTCCAGATATGGAAATTAGTTAAATGACAAGACGTGCCATCTCCAGTTGAGAAATAAGGTTATGTGTTTATCTGTTCCAGAAATCACTGGGATTTGGATCATACAATTGCAGAACGTCATTAGTGAGAAATATAAAAAAAAGTAGAGGATAATTTCCTATTTTTCTAGCATTCTCGAAAATTACTTCAAAGAGAATGTAAGCAAAGGCAGCTCTCAGGGACTCTGGCCTGACATTCTTCACCTCCGTGCTGAACTCCCCAGTGCTCCTCCCTGTCTGATTGGCTGAGTGAGTGAGTGTGTGCAAGGCTGTGCAGGCCATCCATCTCTTGGGCCAGTGGTGTCCACAGTTCTGCCAGCACTGTCTTGGCCAGAGACGATGACTGCCTCTGAGCATCGTGCTCCCGTGGACTAATTACCCCGTGAGCTTCACTCTTTCCATCCACAACAAAGCTGAACCATCAATAGCATTCATGGAGGATCAGGCCAAGTTGTCAAGCAAAGGGGTTTTCATTCCCTTTCTCAGATTTGTTCAGTGAATTTCTGCTCTGTTATATTTTAAAATAAGTCATTTTCACCAGGAGTTGATACAACGCCTATTACTTGCCAGGAAAATGTGGAGAGGGAGGTGGGAGGCAAGGGGATTGTCCCAACATGGCTATTCACTCTAAGGATCTGCTTCACGGCATGTATTTTTCCCACCCAACCCCCACTCACATCTCTACTGATATTGGCCGTTCAAAAGTACGAATGGAATCAGGGCTTGTTTCCAACTCTGCTGTAGCAGAATCTGTGGTGTGGCTTCATGCACGTTGTTTCAAATCTATTACAGAGCCTCCCTGTCCCCCTTAAGCCCCATTGTGAACTGATTCATAGTGTGATCTATAAGCAAGCAAGAGACTTTAAAGTTTTACAATGCAGTAAGAATTAAAACTTTGGATGATAAAAGTTATGACACATGAGTGAGTTTTTCTCTTCAAATCAAGGAAGTAAATTAGGTTCCCTGCTTTGTAGCATATGGTAGCCTCAAAATTGCCTTCATATAATTATAACTCTGTTTATTAAAAAGAATTATGTAACAATATGGTTGATTTATTCTGATGTGATTGACTTAGTAACTTAATTGGACTGAGTAATATACCCGAGATAAAATTAATTTAATTAGCTGATTCATTTCAGCATGGCTAGAACTCCTCATCACACTTTGATCTGATCTCCGGAAAAAGTGTGCAAGCAAACAAGCGGAGTTCAAGAACACTTGGACCCCTGGGTGGCATGTTGATTAAGAGAGTAAACAGAAAAACAGAGCACCTCCAGCCACAAAGTTGAAAAATAATACTTTACCTCCTGCTCTTACCTCCTTTTTTCAAAGAGCAGACTTTTATGTTAAAGACTTCTGTGGTCCTGGGACCCTTTCCTCCTCAGTTACTAAAAGCTGTTCCTGAGCTGCCTCTCCCTTTTCTGCTGCAGTGTGGCAGGCATGGTCTCCAGTGGGTCAGGCTGCGCGTGCTGTCAGGGCCCTAAAGCAAGACCTGAGGGTGGGCTTGGGCCCTGCATGGGCCAGTTGCATGATTCTTTTCTGTGCATATAGAAAGCCATTATGCAAATTTGTGCCATTTCCCACAAGAGGATTTTAGTGAACAAATATAGATGGATTAAGGCAAGATTACCACAACAATTACAAAAACAACTCAGAGTCTATATATCCAAATAATTTTAAGGTCAAGAATTACATCTTCCTGGGGCCGGCCCCGTGACGCGCAGTTAAGTTCGCACATTCTGGGGTTCGCCAGTTTGGATCTCAGCTGTGGACCTATGCACTACTTGTCAAGCCATACTTTGGCAGGCATCCCACATATAAAGTAGAGGAAGATGGGCATGGATGTTAGCTCAGGGCCAGTCTTCCTCAGCAAAAAGAGGAGGATTGGCAGCAGATGTTAGCTCAGGGCTAATCTTCCTCAAAAAAAAAGAATTACATCTCCCATCTGCTTATGGATTTTTTTTCCTTCTCATTCTGATCCATTCTGTACAGTGCCACTGTATTATATACATATATATATATGGCTTATGTGTATTTTTTTTTGTTTCCTTATATATACATACAGATCTTACCTCATTTCTAAAAAGGACCTGGGGCGGCTTCACTCCTGCTAGGTTAATCTTGCATCATACCTTTGATCAAATGTCATTTCCCTACTTGAGAGCAGATGGCTTTTCATCAACTCAACTGCAGAGGAAAGTCACAGTTCCTGAACCTGGCATGCAAGGGCCTC
This sequence comes from Equus przewalskii, assembly GCF_037783145.1. Taxonomy (NCBI): domain Eukaryota; kingdom Metazoa; phylum Chordata; class Mammalia; order Perissodactyla; family Equidae; genus Equus; species Equus przewalskii. The sequence continues at coordinate 21,764,933 of NC_091847.1, read as the reverse complement.
TGTAACCTGCTCCCGCCATGTTCCTCTGGCCTTGCCTAATGTGATGCCACTCTAGGGACCCAGTGTGGCAGGCACTTGGGACTTCTTGTCCTTTCCTCCCTCGGCCATTCCCTTCTTCATCCTTTGTGCCCTCCATACCTTAGCTCATCTCATATTCTGTTTCCAAAATAATTCCTCACCATTACTTCATTGCTGTTTCCCATGAGAAGTCTCTCCTGATCATTGCAGCCAGTAATTATTTTGTGTGTGTATAAAATTTTGGTGTCAGATATGTCTGCTAGTGTCACTTACAAAGGGGCTTTGGCCCTCCTTCTCCCCTTAGTGCCTTTTAGTGTAGCAATCTAATATGGAATCTGAGATGAATTTGATAATTGTTTGTTGCATGAATGAAAGTACATCATTCTTATTGTGGTGGTGGTTATGGTTATTGTTTTTTTATTTTTATCATTGATTTATTGTTGATTTTATTATTTTTATGATTGACACAGTACTTTGTTTGTGCCCTTCAGGCAATAAAACATCATCCATGGAAGTGATAATTGCAATTTTATTCACCACCCTATATCCAATGTGGACTTTAACCCATTGTTTTAAGCAGTTTCTCCTCTTAAAAAGAAATAGGCCCTGAGGGACTTGCCCTGTGGCATAGTGGTCACGTTTGCACACCCTGCTTCCATGGCCCAGGGTTCACAGGTTCAGATCCTGGACGTGGACGTAGTGCCACTCAACGTCACCCTGTGGTGGCATACCACATAAAACAGAGGAAGATTGGCACAGATGTTAGCTCAGCCACAATCTTCCTCAGGCAAAAAAAAAAAAAAAAAGAGGAAGATTGGCAGCAGATATTAGCTCAGGGGAATCTTCCTCACACAAAAAAATAAATAAATAAAAAGACCCTGCTTCCCAGGAGTTCATTAGTTGTTAGAGTCTAGATGTCTTTCAGGGTTTGCTGACTTCCCTTGTGCTGCCTAGAAAGTCTATGAATTGCAATCAGACAAGATCTCTGAGGATGGTGTTACAGGTCTGTCCATCCCCAAAGACGCCAATGATAGAAAAATTCCCGGTTCACCCGATTCTGCCCCTTTGATGCTGCACCACATGTGGCGTGAGCAATAACATATTTCCTGCAGGCAGCACTAGCCAGGCAGAGCAAGGGGAGTGAATTCAGACAGTCCCCCCGGTTGTGACTCTTTGTTTCAGTGTAGTCGGATTGGAGTTGCATTGCACTGCATTGAACTTAGGTGCTCTGATTTCCTTTGTTGTAGGAACAAAACTAAACTAGAAAGAGAACAGAGGTGCTTCTATAATGAGCGTTGAAGTGATCAAGGAAATCTATATTGGACAGAAGACCCATTTATCAGTGCCATGAAAATCCTTTGAATAACCGCAATGTTCTTTTCCTAGTCTTTTATCCTTGTGGACTGAGGTAATAGGTATATCTCTAAAGGCTAGATAAAAATTTTTGCACACAATGAAGGAAGATGAAAATATATTTTCCAAAATAAAATTAGAAGTAGCAATTACCCTTTGGGGTGAGTCCACTAAGTGTCATACATTATTCCAAGTGTTTTCTTTGACCATTTTTTTTAATTATAAGAACAACCCCATGAGCTACATATCATTCCTGCTTTACAGATGAAGAAAATAAGTTCTAGAAAGTAATGGAGTCAAATTTGGAACCCCAAACCTAATCCAAACTCTGCTTTCTTTCTACTGCACTGAACCATGGCTCCAGGTGAGAATGAAGATGTTCTGTTTAATAAGACAATAGAAAAGCTCCTTTGTGTTGATCACTAAGTTATTAATCACAAATCAGACTGGCAGTGTCTTTCAAAAGATGACACACTACATAATGATTTAAAGCAGTGCTCTACTTATTAGTTGCCTGAAAATCACGTAAGCATTTTATAGATACTGATTAGGATCCCAGCAATTTCAAGGGCTGGAGGGAGCATCCAGTTCTGGCTAATCCAAAGCCACTGCTCTTGACTTGAGAGAGAAGGACTCAGAAAGGCAGAGATGTTCTAGAGTCAGACAGACTCTGAAATGTGTATTAAAATGTGTGGGGATGAGAGACATGGGAAAGTGAGAAACAAGGACACCATAATAGGATTCTTAGGTCCATACTAGGATCTAAAACTTCCTGCAGAAATCAGTCTCAACCTTCAGGTCTTTTCTTATTCACAGAATCATAGGGGACTAACGACCCTTTAAGTCGTAAAAACCAACGTCTCCAAGTTCAGACGTTCATGATCATGGGTTTTCCAGAATAGCACATATTGATGTTTAAACATAGCTTCTTACCGGACACAACCCCCTTTCCTGCCTGACCTCAAGCTACTGACTTCCTCAAGATTTTATTCTTGGCCTTCTTCTCATTTAGTAAAATCCTCTCTACCACACCCAGATCACCCACCCTCTATGAAGACTTTAATTACCACTTACAAACTGATGACCCCTAAATCTGCATCACTGACCTTGACCATTTTTCTGATTTCTATCTCTTTATTCTACATCTTTATCAAGATGCCTCTGAGCTACCACAGGCTCACTTTACCCAACACTGAATTCTCTGTCTCCTCTTATCCCTGAACACACCCTGTTTACCATATTGCCTCTCTTTGTCAGTGGTACCATCAGCCATGCGAGCACCCAAATATAAATCCCAGGAATCATCCTGGGTGCATTTCTCCTTCACCCTACGTCCCCACCCCCATCAGCCACCAAGTCCTATGCCTTCTCCCTCTTCCAAATCTCCCACCACTGCTATCATCTCCCTCTAGATTATTGCTGCCACCTTTCTATCTGGCGTTCTCTCCATCTATCCACTAGAAGTACATACTTTTTAAGATTCAGCTCAAGCACTCTCTCCTCCATAAAGCTTTTCTGACTTGGCCATTTCTTCCTCTCTACCACCTAGCACACTGAATATTTACTTTGTTGATCTCATTGCCTCTCCTTCTAAAATATAAGCAGGAGAGCCAAGATTGATCCCTGTTTATCTTTGTATTCACAATGCTCAGAACATGATAGGCAGTTCAGCTTTCATTGCATTGAATATCCCCAAGCTGAGTTCTGCTTCTCAGTAACTTGCATGAATTCTAGACCTACCCTTTATAATGACCCAAAATGTCTCATTCTTCTTTTACCTGACATTTGTTCTAATATATAAACAGAATTCCTATTTTCCCTGAAATCTCTTTTCCTGATGTATAACTGCAAATTCTTCCACTATTCCCGACTATTCAGGACACTTCCAGATCCCGGTCAACATCTTCTGGAGACAGCTCATTTAGTATCAAGTATGAATGTCAGGATGTGGTCTGAGCTGCGTAGGTACAGTAACCTCCTTTGATGGCCCAGTATGATCTGCTCTTATAGTGCAGCCAGAAGTCATGAGAGCTTTCTTAGATGTCATATCCCCGTGTTGACTTAATTGTAGCTAGAAGACAATTAAACATACAGATATTTTTTCACGTGAAATGACAGTTTCTGAAGAAATTTTTTTCAAGTTTAAGTGTGAGACTTCACATTTCTCTCCATTAATTTCAACTCTTTCTATCTTTCCTGTCAAGATCTTTTTGATTCTTGCTTCTGTAATCCGACATGTTAATAATCTCTCCCAATTTTGAGTTATCTGCAGATTCGTTAAATGGTTTCCCTCTTGATTTATACAAAAATGAAATGTCTGGATGTTCATTCAACCCCTGTTTAAATCATGTTCTCTCTAAATCTCTGTAATTTTTCCATTCATTCTTTCTTAAATCACTGCCAGTTAACAAAATGGCCTTCTGTTTATCTTGATTTCTTTAAATACGCTTATCACTGGATCAGTCATACTAAAGAAACTAGTAGAAATTTTTCAGTCAATAGAAAAATCATTTTTAAGGGAACCTCTCCTTCAAGTCATTTCATTATAGGCCATGTTGATAGAATGGGAAAATTCTCAGGACATACAACACAGGCTACTTCAGTAAATTCACTTTTCTAAAGTTCCCCCCCCCAAAAAAGAAAAGAAAATGTCCTGTAAGGTATTTGAAGGATTTGTGCCTGTCACACAGGACGAGAGATGATTTAAGAGCAGGAAGTCACATAAGCTGCATGAAAAGAGGGAATTGTAGTCAATTGCTTAGAAGTTTATTTTGCACAATACCAAATATTTGTGATTTGCCTCACAATTAATCTGGAGGTTTTGGCATTAAGTCAAATGTGCCGTGACGTATATAATCAACAGGAGTGAGCAAACCTCTAAAAGTGGAGTAGGAAGAAGGAGCATGGAACTAGAAAGAGCCATATTATTCAGAATTACGAAGGGCCAGTTATTAGGACTTCAGAATAAAAGTTCAAGGCCACAAATTACAATCAGAAGAATTGCAGAAGGAGCGTTTGAAAGACCTTGGGCTCAGAAAGAGAGATCAAAGAGATCACAGCACATGTTCATAAAGCCAAGGTGACAAGGCAAGAGAAGGGTGGGACCTGCGTGGTGAAGCTTTGAGGCACAAGGATCAGAAGGCAGAGCCAACATACCTGAGAGAGCCTGAGCCTTCATTTAGAAAGAAGTCTACAGCCTCGAGTCTGACTTTGACAGAATTTTAGAGGAGACCTTCTCCTGAGAAGGAGACCTTTTATGATTTAACATGGTGTTCCAGTTTTTTCTCCTTACCTAACCATGCAGTCACCTTTTAAAAGCTCCACTTGTACATCACACACTTCCAGTGCTGGACATATTGACAGCTCACCTGAGCAGCTTCCTGACCTCCTTCTCTCCTCTATTTTCCATGGGCCCACTTTCTCTACAGGACTCTAAAAACATTTTTGATTGCTCGAGATGATTATATCCCTGATCCCAGAGCCCTCCTTCAGGCACAATGTGTGTGAGACCAGCAAAATTGGAAAGCAACGTAGTTCCTAGTTTCTTATTTCCAATTTGACATACTCTGGATTTAAACCAAGATGTCTGGAAGCGATCAGCTAGTTCTTTAACCTACTTTGCCACATTAGTCACATTTTTCTTATTTTTGTTTCCTCTTAATTCATATACCCATCCACACCTGCCCACTCGTAGCGGCCTACACAGACATCGTTCTCAGATTTTGGCAGAGGTGCATACATGCAGATCATAGGTTGAGACAATGTATAACTCATGAGAACAGAGAGAAATAGCTAGAAACAACTGTAAAACAGTGTTTTGAAAAGGAAATAGTGTTTCAAAAGGAAATGACTCTTAGGAATTGTGAAGCTGGACTTGTTAAGGCCATGCTACCGCCTCCTTGTGATGGTTTGATGACCCTGCTCACTCTATTCCAGAATGCTCATCTTGAGACCTGGCTCTCCAGCCCTTTCCTTGGGCCCTGAGCCTCCAGTGCTCTCCACGGTTGACCTCCCTAGTTTCTAACAGATCTATCTACAAGTTTACTTAAATCTGTAATTTTTAGTGTCCATAGACTTGTAAAGGCTCAGCCTGGTATTTATGGGAGAACTTGGAAGCCACCTCACCAAGCCAGTGCAGACAGTGATGAGCATTTTTAGCCTGTACTTTGATCGCTCTTGACTTGTGCCTTAAGTCACCAAAATCCTAGGGAGACTATGCTAAAAAGCAGACTGTTTGTCACAGTGCTGTCCTCTAGAGGGTTTACTTAACATTGGGATTTCCTTGGTTGTCCTTTCACCATCAGCTCCTGGATTAGAGCTAGCCAGGGCAGGTACTCAACAAAAGTGCACTGCTTAAATTTAACCAAGCCTCTTCCTAAATCCGGTTAGTTTACTTTCAATGATTTTTTTCAACAAGGACAGAGCAATACTGAACCCATAGTCATTTATCTATTCCATAAATGTTTGACAGCCTCCTAATATGAGCACATAGACCATATCCTCTGCAGGGTGAACAAATAAAAAGTGGTTCCTGCTCTTAAAAAGTGAATAGTATCATGGAGGAGGCAGAAACTGAATAACAGAAATAAATAATTAAATACTGTTAAATGTTTATGGATGCTCTGAAGGAGAAAAACAGGAACTCTAAGACAAATGAAAGGGGACACTTTACATTGGTAGTCAGAGGAGACCTCTCTAAGGAGGTGGTGTTTAAGGCAAGACTCAAAGGGTGTTGATGAGGAGCAGAGGGAATAGCATTCCAGAGAGAGGAAAGAACATATGTGAAGCCCCAGAGATGGTGTTACAGGCGTCAACTGCTGCCTAACAAACCCCCCGAAACTTGGTAGCATAAATCAGCAACCAGTTTATTGTGCTCATGGGTCCTGTGGGTCAGGAATTTGGATAGGGTGCAGCCAGAATGGCTCATCTTTGCTCCACGAAGTATGTGCATCAGCCAGGAAGACTCAAAATACCTGGGTAACTTGAAGGGCCAGGGGCTGAAATCAGCTGGAGTTATTAGGACTTCACTCCCATGTCTGGCTCTTGGGCCAGCATGATTCGAAGGCTTGGGTCAGCCGGGGCCAAGAACCTGAGCATCTACACATGGCCTGTCCAACGGCTTGATCTTCCTCATAGCGTGGTGCCTCAGGGTAGTCATATTTCTTATGTCATGGTTCAGGGCCCCAAGAGTGAACAACAGGTGATGCCTAGCCTTTTATAACCTGTCCTCGGAAGTGTTATGGCCTGAATTAGTTCCCCCAAAATTCATATGCTGAAGTCCTATCTTCCAATACCTCCGATTGTGACTGCATTTGGAGATACGGCTTTTAAAGAGGTAATTAAGGTAAAATGAGATTATATGCTGGGCCCTTCTACTATGACTAGTGTCGTTATAAGAAGAAATGAGGGCACAGACAACAGAGACCAAGGGGTGACTATATGAGGACACAGTGAGAAGGTGGCTGTCTATAAACCAAGGAGAGAGGCCTCACAAGAAACCAGCCCTGCCAGTCAGCACCTTGATCTTGAATGTCCAGGCTCCAGGTAATGAAAAAATAAATTTCTGTTAGTTAAGCCACCCAGTCTGTGGTATTTGTTACAGCAACCCTAGCAAACTAATACATCACATAACCTCACGTCTCCATGTTCTCTATTGGTCAGAGTAGTCACAAACCACCCAGACTCAAACAGGAGACATGGACGCCACTTCCTCATGAAGGAGTTTCAAAAGAGATGGGGCCGTGTTTTAAAACTGCAACATGTTGGAAGGAGCTTGGCAGTTTAAGGAACTAAAAGGCCATTGTGGCTGGGACGTGGTGGGCAAGGTATCACGTAGGAAGAGAGAATGGCAGAAGGTAGGCAGGGATCAACTGCTGAGGATATTTCAGCCATGGCAGAGAATTCAGATTGTGCTCTAAGCACAGCAGGAAAGTTTTAGGAGGTTAATCAGGAGAGTGATGTTTTGATTTATATTTTTAAAAGGCACTAAAGCAGCTGTGAGGAAGGGGAGGACAAGAAGCAGAGGGACTGATGATGATGCTAACTGAGCTGTTCAGGTGAACAAAACTGTTGGCTTGGATGAACGTAGTGGTGAAGATAGAGAGTGATAGATGGGTGCAAAAGAGTTTGACCATAAAATTGACAAGACTTGATGAAGAACTGAACATGAGTATGGATGGAACTGAAGGTATGAAGTGTCACTACCAGGTTTCTGGCCCGAGAACCTAATGGTGTTATTTACTGGGGTGGGAAAAACAAGGATATACAGATTGGAATAGGAAGAGGAATGCAAATCAAAAGCTTTATTTTGGATACATAAAACATCTTTGGAACTTTCCTTAAATGGGGTTTAGCAAATATCCCCTAAAACAATAATCCAGAAATGAAAAATACCCCCTAATTATTATTTATATTTTTCTCATTTAACACAAGCAGAGTAGAAAGCAATTACCTGGAACTATCAAAAACAAATGTCTAGAAGGTCACCTCCAACTTCCAAGGCCTCCACTTCCCACTGCTCCTCTCTGGTTGAAGGTGAACGCCAAGAAGGCAAATGTGTACTAAAAACTGTGCTTTCAATTAAAAAATAGTATAAGGTTAGATCTATTGAGTATCAGTCTCACTTTATAAAAGAGGAAATATCATTTCTTTTAAAGCACAAATAAATCCAATTTGTCCAGGAAAATAATTGGAATAATATTAGAACTCTGTATGCATCTAGAAAAGAATAGAACTCTAAGCAGAATTCAATATCAACTTCACTTTTTGTGTATGTGTGAGGAAGATTGTCACTGAGCTAACATCTGTGCCAATCTTCCTCTATTTTGTGTGGGATGCCACCACAGTGTGGCCAGATGAGTGGTGCTAGGTCCATGCCCAGGATCCGAACCTGCAAACCCTGGGCCACTGAATCAGAGAGCAGAAACTTAACCACTATGCCACCAGGCTGGCCCCACAACCTCATTTTTTAAAAGAGGAAGTAACATCTTATTTTATTTTATTTTATTTTATTTTATTTTATTTTATTTTATTTTATTTTTTAAAGATTGGCCCTGAGCTAACATCTGTTGCCCATCTTTTTTTTTCTTCTTCTTCTTCTCCTCCCCAGAGCCCCCCAGGACATAGTCGTATATTCTAGTTGTAGGTCCTTCTAGTTCTGCTATGTGGGATTGCCTCAGCATGACATGATGAGCAGTGCTAGGTCTGTGCCCAGGATCGAAACCAGCGAAACCCTGGGCCACCAAAGCAGAGTGCTCAAACTTAACCACTCGGCTATGGGCCTGGCCCTATAACATTTATTTTTAAGAACAACAGGTATAACCTGTTCTCTAGTGAAATATTTAGCAAAACGTAAGGAGAGTTCTGAAAATCTGGAGAATGGTCCCATATACAGTAATCTATGGCTTTCTCTGAAAAGCAGATAATCTTGTATAATAATTGGGCCAATATGTATAAAAAGGAATTTAAGGAAAGTTCTGATCTATTTAACCCTAGAAAATTAATTAGATTCATAAGATACCTTAATAGCTACCAGGAAATGGCTTAAACCAGTTAGCAAAACTTTATGTCTACATGATTCCAACATTTAGACTGAAAAATGAAAACAGAAGTCATTAAAGTGTCTTGTAAAGTCACATGTGAGTTTTTTCACTGATTTTTCCCATTTTAATCTATAATTTTGGCTTTATTTTGCACAGTTTGATATCTAGATAATGGCAAATATTTTTATCAGAGAATAAATGTGTGTACATGGTTGTTGTGGCAGTGTTTTGTATAGGAGTGTTTTATTTACACTCTATGTTTATAAGCATTATTTGTGCCTTAAGGAAGAGTGTGTTTCAGGTAAGTCTTCTGTTTGACTTCCAGTGGATTAAGCACCCTCTTGTTAAAAATATTAATAGTTAATATTTATTGAGATCTTTCTATATGTTAAGTATTATGCTAAGTGACTGAAATGACTTTCTTTTTAATCTAAATACTACTTCTCAGATATCTGTTATTTTTGTACCCAGAAGATTGAAAACTCAGTTTTAGAGATTGTATTAGCTGGCTGGGGCTGCTATAAGAAAATACCACAGACTGGCTGGCTTAAACAACAGAAATTTATTTTCTCCCAGTTCTGGAGGCCAGAAGTGCAAGATCAAGGTGCCAGCAGGGTTGGTTTCTGCTGAGACTTTTCTTCCTGGCTTTCAAATGGCCACCTTCTCACTATGCCCTCACCTGGCTTTTCCTCGGCACTCACTGAGAGAGCTCTAGTGTCTTTTTCTTTTCATGAGGACACTAGTCCTATGAGATTAGGGCCTACCCTTATGACCTCATTTAATCTTAATTACCTCTTAAAAGGCCCTGACTCCCAGTACAGTCACCTTAGGGGTTAGGGCTTCAGCATATGAATTTTGGAGAAACACTGCCACCTGTAACCGAGATATTAAGAAACTTACCCAAGGTCACTTACCCAGGAAATACGGGGGCCAGATTTGAAACCCAGCCAGCCTGACTCTAGAGCTCTGAGCCTACAACTACCATTTTATGTTTTTGCTCACTTAGCCTTACATTGTAACTTCAGTCTCTGTCTTCCAGAAACTTCGTCAGGATACACAAAAGTTAGGAGTAAATACACTCAGCAGAAATTTATTTAGGTCAAATAACATGAAAACATGTCTCATATCCTCAACCAATAAAATTTGGTCTTCATACTGTGTCGGAGATATTTTGTGTATTTTCCTTTTTTTATTTTTTACAATTGATACAAATCAAGCAACTTACTTCAGTGTGGATTGAATAGTTTTAATCTCTAGAAAGCCTAAGGAAAGCATAGCAGTAATAATAGTTCATTTTAGTAACACAATTTCTACGTCTTGGTTAACAATCTAGGGGGAAATATATCAACATTATGTTAATTAAACTCTAAGTTGGTTGTACCTTGGGAGATGTTATGAATGGTACTGAGAAGAAAAAGTCAATATGCAAGTAGTTACAATATCAGTCTACAGTCAGGAAATTGTAGCAAAGATGAGACAAACTCATACATCTGCAAAAGAAGAATATATATGTAGATAATGTGAATGACAGTAAATACTGGAAGCAGGCATACTGGAATAATGGTAATACTTCTTACCTGTGCACTGGAAAATTCTTTACACACAGTAAATGGGTTCTTTAATGCAGGAACATAAAAAAAAGCACAGAGGGGCCGGCCAGTGGTGCAGCAGTTAAGTTCACACGTTCCTCTTCTTGGTGGCCCGGAGTTCACTGGTTCACATCCCAGGTGGGCACATGGCACCACTTGGCAAAAGCCATGCTGTGGTAGGAGTCCCACATATAAAGTAGGGGAAGATGGGCATGGATGTTAGCTCAGTGCCAGTCTTCCTCAGCAAAAGAGGAGGATTGGCAGTGGTTAGCAAAGGGCTAATCTTCCTCAAAAAAAAAAAACAGAGAGAGACTGTCAGAGTAACCTACTTATCATTGAAGCCAAAAATTACACTTCATTATCAGATGACTATTTTTTGAAATACAAAGAACAACTATATACATAGTTTGGTGGAACAAATGTGGCATAAACTCAAGAATAGAAAGCAGTGTATCTACAATGCCAAATGTTTGCCAAATAGTACATAACATAAGCCTATAACATCCTTTTGCCCCAATGTTGAATTAAAACTATCTGTGAAAAAAGATTTGTGTTCATGAACTTTACCTAAAGCAAAGAGACACAGTTTAGCATCTATTGATGATTTATTTGCCTTCATGTCAACAAGCATTAACTGAATCAGACACTCATATCGTATAAGAAATCATAGCTTTGTGAATTTATCTCCTTTCTCCATCCTCCCCCAATGACCTCGTATCTCTCCCAGATTGGGACACTAGTAAAATATGATAAAATCTGAGTTTGGAGGATGGGTAAATATGTGAGTTTGTCTTATCTATTTGGGGATGCAGAGTCCATTTAACACAAAGCATCGGATGAAAAATTTAAAAATCTGCCACTTAGTAAATATTTGTAGTGCACTACCTCAAATACCTACACATTAAAAAACTTGCAGAGGTTTAAAATAGTAGGAGACAATATTCCAATAATTAACTGGCCTCTCAACTCTTTTGTTATGGAATAGACATAGTCCATGTTTACATTTCAGACTACATTTTCAAAGCAAATACAAATTGTATTTTAATCATGCCATGTCTTAGCTCATTTTTTTCAGTGCTCACATTTGTTAACACAAAAAACAGTGAGTCGTCCATAATGTGGAACGCCAGAAGAAGGGAGGGCACGGTAATGGTAGAGGCAATCACAGCAATGCCGTTGCTGGTGTAGCCTCTTCCGTTTGTAAATTGATTTTCAACTATGTGTAATCCTATTGTGTTATGAGTGCCTAGTCCCAAAGAGAGCATGTAACCTAATGCTTGCTGCATAATAAGCACTCTGTTGCTCTTTGTTTAATTAACCAATTATAATGTTCCTCTTCTTAAGCCACTAACAGACTAATTTGGACAAGAAACACACACACACAATTATCGGTAGTGGAAATTTGCCATTTCACCAAATCACTTTAGCACTGAAGCAGTCGTATATTATGAGCTCAGTGTTTCCCCTGGTGAGGCTATGCTTTTCTTAAAGGTGGAAATAACAATAAATAGTTGGAGGGGAAACGTGGTTAAGGTGAAAGGAATGGATATCCAACAGTGAGCAGTGTCTACTGAGTGCTGCCCCACAGAGCTGTACACAGCGTTTGTAAGGACACACACACACGTAATCAGCCAGTTGGACAGCAGTAATTTGGAGAAGTTAGGTCTGATGTGAGTTCATTACTTGGTGCAGGCTGGTCATGTTTGGCAAATTCTGAAGACATGGAGGAAAACAGTCCTGCTGAGTGTGATGCAATACTCCTAAAGTTGGTACCATGTTCCATCTACCTAAAGTTGTTCCTGATAAAAGTATTCATAAACCATGAAAAGAATGGTTTAGGAGAAATGGTGACATAACTCAAGGGCTCAGGAAATGTAAATACCAGCCAGTGATAGAGAAGGACATCTGAAGCCAAAGAGGGGAGGCCTTGGCATCTGTCTGTGCTCAATCATACCACAGCTTCATGACATAACAGCTGTGAGGCTTGGGGCCAGTGATCAGGTTTCTCTTCCTCTCAGGTACCACCTCTGAAAAATGCAAGTAATAACAGTCAACCTAGAGCAGTACTGTGAGGATTAAACTGAGCGCCAATGACCTGACAGCAGGCAGAGGCCCAGTAAATGTTAGTTTCCTTTCATGATGTATGACAGAAGGGCCTCTTAGATGTCTACCCCTAGGAAAGGACCAGGTTCAATGTCTTCCATGGAGATACAGCTAGGAAAAAGCAGGATACTAAGAAAAACAAAGGCTACATCCCTAACAGTTGGCTTAGCAAGAAAACCTCTCTTGAAGAAGAGAGACCTTACGGCTTGAAAACTAGATTTTAGGGACAAGTTTGAGCCAAAAGCTCAAAAACTTTCTCCTCAAATGCTAGGTATTCTGCTAAGTCCACTTAACCATGGTTTTTCCATCCATTTTTCAATATTTATAAGGTTCAAAGAATTTCCTTTTTTCAGTGCTCCCTTTGGAACTAGATCTTCTGCCACTGTCGGTTGTTGCTTTTCAAGGCTTCATTAAAGCTACTTGGATTAAGTCTTTGAGCCTTGACAAACACAGTTTGTTCGTTTGTTTGTTTAGGTTGCTTGGCTATGCTTTAATGTGAAAGTCTGCCATGAATCTCCTCAGTGCTGTTCTGAGAAAGAAAAGACCCTGTCTTGAGCAATTCTTGTCTCTGCTTGCCCTCGCGATAGATGGAAAATAATGTGGTGCTTAACCTTTCCATCTCTGTTCACCCGGGAAACAAGTGGTCAAGGACACAGGAGACAGGAGGTAATAGCTGAAAAAGCACACTATGCCACTCTTTTTTTCCCCTTTATTTTATTTTATTCCCTCCTCCCATGTCATTTTTGATTTGGGCATCTACTGATGAGGAGACAACTTCTGGTGAAAAATCTCAACTCAGATCTGGTTGATATGGGTCTTCATACTGTTCTTTCATTTTTTTTCCCTCCCCGCCACCGTGGCATCTTGACTGTGTTCTGCACATGCCATGCAGGGGAAAAAACTCAAAGGAAGGTAGAAGGGAACTCATTTTTTAAGCAACCATCAAATTCTAGATGTTTTATTTACTTTGTTTTATTTTTACAAGACTAGCCAAAATTTCTCAAGCCAAAGGTCACACCTTGGCTATACCTCAGCAAATTCTGTCAACACCACCTTCTAAAAAGATCCGGACTGTCACCACACTGCAACACCTCCACCTACTAGTCTAGTCTGGACCTTCTTTGCTCTACTGGCCCATTGCGGAATCTCCTCACTGTTGGAATGATCTCTCCTCCCAATGCCCCCTACCGTCTGTACTCAACACAGCAGCTCTAGTGATGCTCCAGCAAGTCAGATGGTGCTTCTGCTCTGCTCCGGACAGCTTTCCATCTCTCTGGTCACTCAGAGGAGATGCTGGCCTGGACACCCACCTGTGCTTACTGGCTGAGTCTCCACACTGCCTACAATTCCCAACATGATCTGACCTGCGCCACCTCCCTGCTCTCATCACTACCACTTTTCTACTCCAACCATGCACGCCTCCTTGATGTTCCTGGCCCTGTGCCCAGCTTACTTCCACATCAGGGTGGCCTTTGTACTTGCTGTTTTCTAGGCCTAGAGTTATCTTTTCCCCAAATATCTTCAAAACTTACCTCTTCACTTCCTGCAAGTGTGTGCTCAAATAGGACCTTATCAAAGACACCTTCATTGACCACTTTATATAAAAAGCAGTTCTCAATTACTCTGCATCCCTCGCCCTTCTGTGTTCTTCTATACTACACGTATCATCTTTGGAATATATTTGATTGTTGACGTCCTGTCTGCTTCCACAAGTACATACATTTTATGAGAGAGGCACTGACAGATGAGACTGAATCTCTGAGAGAAAGTAACTTACTTACCCCCAGTCTAAGTGGAACAGATAAACCATAACCTCCAGTCTGGCTATCTCTGCAGCCTGTACTCTCTCTGCTAAACCAAGCAGCTGACATTGAAGCAAAAACTGCCGTGTTCTATCCATTGCTGTTGTGGGTCTGCACACTCAATAAAGACATGCTCAAAGCACACTGCACTTTCATATCTACCTGCTGCATCGAAATCTTGCACACTGACCGACATTATCTACTTGCTGACAAGGTTACACAGCCAGGGGAAGTTTAAGCCTCTGTCAATCTTAGGTTTTCAGCAGAGAAGAAAAGAGAACAAGACTGAGCCTAATAAGGGATTCCTTAACTCCCATAGTTTGTGTCACCTCTCTAGCTATTCAGCATACTCTTTTTTATTAGATTTCTTCTGCATCTCCCACTGCAACTTAAAAAAAAATTGTCTAATGCTTCTTTTGAGGTACAGTGATCCCTCTGCATGCGGTGTTACTGTAAAGCCCTACCTCCAAATTCCTCCAGCACATTCTCTGTACAATTGCCAGGAGGGTCTTTATAAAAACATGAATCTTATTACTTTACTCCATTTTTGAAAAGAACACCTGCTGTAACATAAAATCAGGATTCCTTGACCTAGCATCCTAGCAGACGAGGCCCTTTCTAACTGAATTCCTGTGCTCTTCTCAGCCCTCTGCCCAACCTTCCCCTTCTGGCAACTTTTAATTTTGCAATACAGAAGTATTTAATAATGCCCTGTGTGCATCCTTCAGTTTCACATTTAAACACTTTTTTCTACTCCAGGCACTCTAAAATACGACCCTCTCTGCCCAATTTCTGTCTGTTGTACATTTCTGATTATTGTTAATATCTAGCATCTATTGAGAACCTACTGTGTGTCAGTCTTCATCCAAGATGCTTTATATAATGCTCACAACAGCCCCACTCACAAGCATTTGAATGCATATTTTACAGATAGAGGAATTGAAGCTGAGAGCCCAAGCTCCCCTGACTGGAAATGGGAGAGCAGAGGTCTGAGCCACACTTGCTCACCACAGCACCAGTGTATATCTTCCCACTCTGCTGGATGTCACACATCTCCCCCTATAATTATATCTCTTCCCCAGAGCTGCAAGCCCCTCACCAGCAGAGCATTTTCTTTCTCTTTGTAATTACAGTGCCTCAGTGACCTGGGTCATCAATTCTGCAGTTACATAAATGTGGTTAATTGTGAAAAAGACCAGACTGGGAATTATGTCTCCACACCAGCCGTCTTGGACAGTCAGCCCTCAGTCTTGACCATGCAGCCTTGTCCTTCACCACCCATTCAGAGCTAAGAGATGCCACGCTTCGTGGAAGTTTGTTCATTCAGTTTATGATGACCATGGGTCTGTGAACACAGCCGTCCATGAACACTCAGGTTTTGTTATGATCTGCCTAAGAGGAAGTTTACGGGCCCATTATTTTCCATTAGTGAGGATTTTGTTTTATGAATGAAGATCGGGTTCTCGAACACTCATTGCTTGTGTTCTTCATACAATCAGTGGGAGACCTTTGCATTGTCCTTCCTATAGTGGAAATGACCTCTCTTTATTTTTTAGAAAAAACTTGTATTACAGTAATAATGTATGTTTCATGTAATCTCAAAGAAATTCAAAAGATATGTTTTTTATACTAGACTGGATGGTTTGAAAGTTCGTATGGAAAAATAAAGGCAAGAATTCTCAAGAATATAAGAGGGAGAAAGAATAACGAGGTGAGACAGGTAGTACCGGATATTGGAATTTACTTTAAAGCTAAAGTAATAAAAAAAAATGCTATTTGCAAAAGAAAAAGCAAATAGAGCAGTGGAATTGAATCAACTCAAGAAACTTATATAAGTAAAGGTGGGAAGTTACTATATGATAATGAGAACATTTCCATTCCATGGGAAATAGAGGGTTTATTTAATAAATAGTATTGGCATTATTTGGCTATCAAAACAAGAACAATAATTTGAATTTTAATGATGTATTTAAACATTCAGAGTTTTAAATGAAGCAAGTAAGGAAGTAATAACACTATACATTTATAAATTTATGTTTGTTGACTACAATACATATTAACTTTGTAATTTAAAAGTATAGAATTTATTTTAAAAGTAATATATACATGTTATATGTTACATATTCCTAAGATTAAAATAATTCAGAATGTTTAAAAGTAAATGCTGCGAGACCCCTTCCTTCCCCCAGTACCCTCAGTTTATAGTTTCTCCTTCCTGGTATTTTTATGTGCATTTCCACATACACATGCACATATATATTTTTTTGCCTTAATGGAGATGACACAATATTATTTTGCAAATTCTGCAATGGCTTATTTTTTTTACATTAAACATGTAATTGTGGATAACCTTCACAAGTCTTTTTTACCAAAGGATGCACAGTATTCCATTATATGATTCTACTTCAATTTATTTAAGTAACTTTTTATTGATAAGGGAGGTCTTTAAAATATTTTTGGAAGTCAAATCATATATAAGGGTCATAAATGAAAAGTCAGGGTATCTCCTACCATATTTCCAATATTCTTTCCTAGGAATAAACACATAGACGTTTCTGTGTTGTAGTTCTTTTGGGGTTACCGTTACAGCTTAAATTAAATTTTCCTCTTTTTTGTGGTTTGTTTCAACTTTAGAGAGTAGCTGTTGACTTCCTAATATGGAAACTTTGCAATCTAATGAGTTTATACGGTCTCCCATCTCCTCTGCTTCCCTACATCGACTGCTCTGTGACTAGGATTATTTATTACATGTTTAGTCTATAGGTTCGTGCAAAGCTTTTAACCCAAATTTAAGAGGCGTTAATGAGATTATGCTCTTATAAATATTTACCACAGAACCAAGTTATGCTATTGGATTTAGAGAGAAAGAAATATAATGTTAAGACACTCATCTTCAGCCACTGAAAAGACGATGCCCCAAGCATGAAGGTCCGGTGATTTCTCTTTTCGTTTCTTTTGAGTTTTCGTCTCTTTTCTTAAGTCGTTTCAGCTGCTACTGTTGTGGCTCATGGTGTACTCTTTTTTAATTATGCCTTTTTTGTTTTATCTGCTGGAGAGCCTTATTGAGTAATGCTTTTGGAGTTCTTGTGAGAGTGATAAACTTTCTGAGAATTTGTGTTGCCTAAAATGTTACATCAAATAATAGTTTAAATATGGAATTCTAAATCCGTAGTCATTATTCCAGCAAGTTTTTTGGACTGTCTTGTTCCTTTGAGTTTTAGTGTCCAGTGTTGCTGATGGAAAATCTGCTGTTAATCTGATTCTCCTTCCGTTATAGATGACCCTTTTTTTTTTCCTCTCTCTGGAAATTTTTTAAATTGTCTTTCCAGAAAATTCAACAGAGCATATTTAAGTATGGGTCTTTCTTCCATTTATCTTGCCTAGCCTCAATGAGACTTTCAGTATGAAGGATCTTACATTCCTTCAGTCTGGAATATTTTTATTCCATTATTCCCTTCTTTCCTATCTGTTCTCTTCTCTTGGCACTTCTTTTAGTAAAACTACTGAGCGTCTTGGGCCCATTATCCATATTTTTAAACTTTTTCTTTTATCTCTTGTGTCTTTTTTGTTTGTTTGAGGTTGTTGAAAATTTCTTTGGTTGAGCTTCCAAATCAATAACTTGGTTTTAACTCTATTATAATATGTGGTGGTCCACTGAATTTTTTATTTCAGCAATTATATTTTAATTTCCAAAAATTCATTCTCATTTGGTAGATGCAATAGCCTCTCTAATTTTTCTAAGGATAGCATTTGGAGTTTTTAGGGTCGTTTTGGATCCATTTGGTTTCCTCATGTTTCTGTTGATCTTCTGCTGTCTGTTCATGTTTGTGAATTGTATCAGTTGACCTGAGAGGCCATGCCATCAGTATTGTTAAAAGTTCTTCAGTTGATTCTCATGTGGGATGAAGACCTAGAAGTGTCTCTGCTGGGTAACAGGGTAGGTGCATGCTTATGCATGCTCTTTCACATTGTCTTCTTTCATGTAGTAAAATGGCCTATAGACTTTTCCTTATCAGTGTATAAAAAGCTCCTTCCTTTTTTAGAGCTTCATAGTATTCCATTGTGTGGATATACTATAGTTATTCAATTATTTCCCTATTGATTTGAAACACATGAGTTGTTTCAAATACTACAGCAAGGAATCCTTCTCTCTAATGCTGCAATGAATAATCTTATCTATCTGTCATTTTCTACATGTGCAGTTATACTTGCAAGGTAAATTCTCTAAAGATAGAATGCTGGCTAGAAAGTTAAATATATTTTTAATTTTAATAAATATTGACATATTTCCCTTCAATTTTAGACATGAGGAAACAGTCCCAGAAAGGTGAGGGAGGTGACTTGATCTTAGTTACCTAACAAGTTTATGCCAGTATGGGGAGCAGAAATATCACCTTGTGACATTCAGCCCAGTATTTCTTCCATTATGTAACACCTCTTTCACTGTGTTCTCTGAGCAGGGTCTATAGCTTTGTTAGGTAATTTGGTGGAACTGATCATCAGAGGCTATTCAAGATATCATGAGACGGTGTCTGGCAAAGGCCTAATTCCCCATGGCCTCATTGAAATAATAAAAAAGATATATATTGTGAAGACAGTGCCACAGTGATAGAAAGATAAATCGTGCAAAATAAAAATGGAACTAGCAGTGGGCCAAAAAGTTTAAGGAAATTTTAGAGAGAGAAAGCAGGGTAGAAAAAACTACAGCCAGAAACACCAGAAATAAAAGCAGTTCTTCTCAAGAAAGCTTCCAGAGAAACTCCAAGTACAAAGTCAGGGCAAAGGCAGGAGGAGGTCATCAAGCAAACTCCAAGATTTTTAAGTTAAGAACTAAATTTAGAACAGCCAGTCCTGCTGCTTCCCTACCTGTCTCCCCACCCCAATATTCAGAGGCTACTACAGAGCTGGCGTGGGAGGGTTTTGCCCTTAGTGTTGAAGACCTATTCTCTAATGAATAAGTGACTGATGAGATTGGGGAAGGGTCCTAGTTAATGTACTAAGAGAGAAAAGAAAGGGAGATTTAGGTAACCCTAGACCTCTCCTTCAGAGCGTGAAGGAAAATAAAGAGGAAGCACTTCTGTCCAGGAGTAAAAACAGGAAAGCCTTCTACCACCCAAAGAAGGCCCTTCTTCCTTGACCGTTGTGGGATTCCCAGCCTCCTGTCTGCTCGCATGCACCACCAGGAAGCCTGCCTGTTGACACACCTAAGCACCACCACAGATGAATTCTGCCCTCCAATTCAGGAGAGAAAGCATTTGGTGAGCCAGTCTGCACCAGGGGTGTGTCTATTATAATTCACCCAGCTCTGCACATAGAATTTGTGCAATGTTATATGCATCATAAAAACTTCCCCAGTGATTCTAAGTTGCAGCCAGGATTGAGAAACCCTGCTCTAAACAACTGAACTGGATAGTTGTATGTGTCTAGTATAAAATAATCTCTGTTCTTTTAAAAATGAGTTTAGAGTGAAAAATCAAATTCTAAGTCTACTCAGTAGATCCCTTTTGTGCCAAGAGGGCATTAGCTTATAGTCAATTATAATAAATATACAGAGATTCAAGTAAAAAACGAAACGACTGTAGTGGATCTATAATGAAATAGCATTCTTTTCAGCATGTCTGGATGAGTGTACCTAGAATTGGCAGAACATCAGTCTTTCTATCACTGCTGAATAACTCATATTTTGGTTCAAATTTCACTTCCAGATTTTACATCTCCTCTTTGTCATTGGTGTTCGGTAATTTCACTATGATGTGTCTACTCATGGAATTGCTTTATTTGTCCTCTTTAGATTATTTCTGTAGATTAATGTCATTCCATCAGTTCTGAAAAGTTCTCAGGCATTATCTCTTCAAATATTTTTTCTCCTTCATTCTCTCTCTTCTCTCCTTCTGAGAGTCTAATTAGACATATGCTAGAACTTTCCCGTTGCTTCATAGTTTTAAATTTTTCCTTCATATTTCCGTCTTGTCTATGCTGATGATATGTTTCTCAAATCTCTCTGTCCATTAATTCTCTCTTTAGCTCTATTTAATGGCACTTTTACCTTTTTCTTTACAAAAATATTTTCCCTTTTTAGAGTTTTTATTTGATTCTTTTGCAAGTCTACATGATCATTCCTGATAATTCCTTGTTTCCAGCTTGTTTTTTTGATTCCTATATTATTTCATTAAATTGTTCACACATAGCTCTTCTACATTCTATATCTGACAATTCCAGTCCCTGAAGTCCTTGAGGGTCCAGATCTGTTCCTTGTCATTTCCTCTGACTCTCACTCCTGGAGTTTGCCTTCTCTTGTGCTTGGTGATCTTCAGTTGCAAGCTTTTTATTCTTCATCTGTGGGGATCCTGAGAGGCTGCGTTCCTGGGGGAGAGTGTTTGCATCTGCGTCTGCGGGGAGCTAAAAGTCTGCAACAACGTGTGACCATTTGGTCCCTCTGAGAGTCACAATTCAACACAGGATTCTCAGGCTCAGCCTGCCTGTTGTTGTTGGCCCACAGCTCAATATCTGACTCACTGTACCGCTTCAGGCTTAAGACCTCAAGGCAACCGGGCCGCTCCTCTCTACTCCCAGTTCTGAGCAGCTCGTGGTTTGGGTTTTTATGATCACAGGAAGCATGGCCTAACTAGGGTCTTTTCTACAGCAGGAGCATTGCTCACAATACTGGTCCACCATGTTGCTGGAAGCTCTTATCTCTGTGAAATATTTTTAACAATGTTCTGGGGAGCCATGCGTGATTGTATCAACAGTAAATGAGCATAGGAAGAAAGAAGTTGTTTGGTGAAATAGGATAAACTGTAATTAGCTGGTTATCATATTGATATAGTGAAAATAGCTTCCTTTCTGATAGCTTTTGTATTAGTCCAGTGTCTCTTTTCTAACATCTCTAATTAATTCCTAAGTTAATTTGCTTGGCCACAGTGTTTTACAGATGTTCATTAAAAAGTGTGAGAAAAATGTGCTAATAAGCCTTTTAACTAACTTTGCAAGTAACTTTACTGGCTATATTGCACATATGGAATACTTTCTCTGATTTTCTGTGTGTTTCTCTGGATAAAGGAATCACAGAACTAATGCTATGGACATCAACAATTTGAAAAAAAAGTAGCATCTATTTATCTATCTGTCTTTCTATATTGTATGTGTATATGCCTTTATGTTTTATAACATTTGAAATGAAGTCAGACTATTTAGTCCATGGTCTGATTTCTTTCAGGTGCTAGATTTTGGTCCTGTGCATAATCTATTGCATAAATCTATTGAAACACATTAGATGATTTGGTGGGAGGACATAGTGGAAGTGAGTAATCCAGATGACTGAGCACTTACCCCAGAGATGGACCTAGTTCTTCAGCACCTCACCTCTTACTGTTCATCATACCATTAGCAGCAAAGTGTGTGATTTCCAGTTTCTGGGGAAGTGAACACAGCCTGCTTCCTGCCTCTGTGTATGGGAGAGTCCAGCACTCTTCTTGAACATCATCTTCAAAAATACTCCAAAGTTCTTCCTAAGATGCCGGGAATAGGGAAGTCTTAGGTTTATGTGAGAAGGGTTACTCCATTTCTAGAAATTCAAAAAAATTTAGGATACGAAGACTCAGCCAAATGAGGGTATAGCCATTATCAAGTGGGGTACATGATAGGCACTTAATAAATATTTGTTGAATGAATGAAAAAAATGAATGAATGAATCTTTTGAATAAGGAGCCAATAATGCAAAACTATCATACTTGCAGTGATCTGAGGGTGAGATTCTATCTGTTCTTTTATTTAGCAAATCCCCACCCCCATCACATACACACACACACAGAGCAAGCGACAGAAGCAGGGATGGAAGATGAATTTCATTTATTCCAGTGTGAATTTGGAGGCCAGAAATAAGCAATAGTTATTGTCCAAATGAGTGGTCTATGCATTAAGACATATATTTAAACTTCTACACTTTTATAACAACAAGAACAAAGAAGGACACTCTTCTCACTGATTTTTCTGGCCTATTTTGTCCAACTAACTGTGGTTTTGTGTTTTTGTGTTCTTTTTACATAATTTGAGAATGGTGCACTGGAAAGGAATGTGCCAATAGAAACTAAAATTTATCTTGTGAGGAGATAAATATCAGTATCTGGAGGATTGTTTGGTTATTCACACTGAAAACAGAAAGGTTAGATAAGAAACACATTGAATTCCCTTGACAGGGACATTGTGAGTCTGTGTGAAACAAAAGGCTGGGCAGGGCCCCCTGTGCCCGCTGTTCTGTCCCAGTCCTATTGTCTGGGCCCACGGCCTCATCACAGAACATGCATCGTGGCAGCGTTTCTCTTGGGATCCTGGGCAAACGGAGATTTTGCTTGCACCAATTTTGCAATTGTTTTTTTTTAAAAAAGGTTTCTACAATTGTCTTTAAGTTCAGTTAAAGCCAGTTTTTGGAAAGGGCTTTATATTTCTCACGTTCTTTCCTTTTCATTCCGTTTCCCTCGTTGAAATCAGGAGACAACTACTGAGCACATGAGATAACCAGCACTGTGCAGCAAGGCAGCAAGCAAAGTTCACTCAGTTTTTGTTTTGTCTCCCTTCCTTTGGAGGCTTCTGAAGATGGCAGGGGAGAAAGTAATCAGTTACTCTCAGTGCATAAGGGTTCCTCATCAGACCGGTTGGGTCGGCAAGACAGCTGAGAAAGTTTGGCATGCCCTCCTGGAACTATGAGGCTGGCTGCTTGAATAGAGAGAGATCAGACGCCAATGGGAAGGGCAGCAGTCAAGGGCCCAGACGCAGCTCCAAGTCAAAGAGCCACCTGGCAGTGTGGAAGCAGATCTCGAGTAGCTTGCAATCCAGTTTTCTCCTAGCAGGAAGCTGCTTTGGACTTAGCAGCCTCTGTTTCTCTGCAGTCAACTATTTAAGGCCTGGAAGCATTAAATAATTTATTTAACTTCTTTTCTCATTCAGAGCATATCAGAGCATTTTTATGAACAGCCAGTGTTTAAAATTGTCTCAAGACAATCACTAATGGTAGACATAGCTGAGGGAAGGAAGAACCGGAGGGAATTCATCACAGAATATTTAGTAGGATGGTCTCTGGTTGTTCCTTTTCTCGATAATATTAGGTGACTACCTGCTGTGTAGGGTGTAGACAGACATACAAGACATTGGCCCAGTCCTCAAGGAGTTTTCCATTCACCCATGGAAATAACGACTGAGCCCAAGTACTTTTAGTGCAGTGGAGTTTGTGCTCAGTGGCACAGAGTAATCAGTGCATGGGGGAACAGTAAAGTAACTCCTGAGAACGTAGAGAAAGAAGAAAAAAGCTTTGCCTTCTGGGCATTAAACTAAGAAGGTCCACTTAGACACATTCGCGGTGGTTGAGTCTGGTCTGAGGTTAGACCAAAGATAGGGTGGTGCTGCAGATTTGGCGAAAAGTAAAACTATGCTCAAAGGTGCCTGAATGTCTCAGGCAGTGTTTGCGCAGTGTGGGGTAGGGGGTGATATTGTGGTGAATTGTACTCAGGCTGTTTGGAGTAAAATTGAATCAACCGAAGGTAGTCAGCCCAGAAAGGAGGGAACACCGGAGTCCAGTGCTCATTGGCCTAAGGAGTTCAGACCCTGTGACATAGGAATCCCCATTTTGGCTCATGGAGCCAGCAACTTGTTTTGATTCTATACTCACTTAATGTTCTACTTATAAATTGGCTTCTAGTTTAAGTCTATCCTTCAGGGAGAGACTCTTCTACTCATGTGGCATACATGCTTCTATCCAGGTAGGCCGTGACTGTCATTGTAAATTCATAATGTAATGGCATTCTGCAATGCACACACACAACACACACACGCAGACACACACACATCAGTTCCATGAGCTCAGGTAACGTGCATCCATTCCAAAGAAACAATTCAGCCCAGCATATGCTGTTCAAAGTCAAGTTCCCCACCTACCAGACTGAGGATTAGAGTCTGACCTTAGTGAATGCCCCAGGGTGACCTGATTGAGATCATTGGGCAGCCAGGCACCTGCCCTCTTCTCGTGCTACCGCAAGCTCACTGAGTGCTTTTCACGTGAAGCTAAAACATAAACTAAATGCTCCAAACTGTGCAAGACTAGCAAAGGATACACATTTTACTTCTAGCTGGAGTCATCACGGAAAACCCCATCCTTGAGCAAGATGTAAAGGTTCTTTAGGCAAAGGCCCTTGGTGAACAGGAACCCAAAGGCCAAGTCATGAGGCAGGTGCAGAGGCACATGCACAGCCTGGGCAGACAGCAGCTGCTAGGAAATAGTGGGAGATAGTGTAGGAAAGGTGGGTTGGACCATTGCAGGAGACCTGAATCACTAGAATCAGGTGTTGGAATCATATTAAGTAGGAACTGAGGAACATTTGAAGGGTTTGAGTAAAAGAATTTGTGCTGTAAGAGATATACTATGAGTGCAGTTGACAAGATAGATTCGACTGAGGTGCAATTTAGAGGCAAAAAGACAAGTTTGGACAAGTTTAGAAGCTGTCATGAGAAAACTATGGTGTCAAGTAGGATGGAGGCAGATGGAAGACTGAAAGGAAAGTGTGAATGCTAGAAAAAGGGTGAAGGAAATTTCTATTGAAGTGTCCATTAATTACTCAGCTTCCTTTCTCTGGAGGCTAAGATTTTTAAATAGAATTATGCCCGTCATAAGACAGCATTGTGCAATATCAGAGTTAAAAGGAGCATCTCACCTCATTTTAATGAGTGGGGATCTGGCCCTAGGAAGATGGCAGCAAGATGAACATTAACTCAGGAGTAGGGAGGAAATCAGCATAAATGCTGGGTGGCCCTGATGAGGTCAGGGAAGGACTGAAGAAGGGGCTGGTGGGGACGCCATCTTGGATAGGTGTTGAGCCTGGGTGGTTTGGATAAGTTAGAGTCTGAGGTGGATTAGACGGCTTCAGCAGAGAGGGAGACAGAGAGTGAGTGAGTGAAGGCCATGTTAGTGGGAGAGTCATTGGCCTGAGGCATAAAAAAAGAGGTCTGAGTGAGGGAAACTCCAGTGGGGGACTGTAGGTCTAGGGCTGGCAAACTATAGTGGTTATAGTAAAATTTGACCCATGGACTCTTAGGTGAGGTAAGGATGCTAAGGATGCTTGAAGGAAACTTCAAGGTTATCTCAGTTGAACTAACCACTCTGCTTGGGTCTCAAGATAAGCAGCAAACTGGAACTCTGGTACATTGCTGGTGGGAATGTAAAATGGTGCATTCCTGTGGAAAACAGTTTGGCAGTTCCTCAGAAAGCTAAACATAGAATTACCATATGATCAAGTAATTCCATTTCTAGCTATTGAAAAACAAGACAATTGAAAAGAATTGAAAACAAGGACTCAAACAGATACTTGTATGCCAGTGTTCATTGAAGAATTTATTCACAATAGCCAAAGGTGGAAACAACCCAAGTGTCCATCAACAGATGAATGGATAAACTAAACATAGTACATATATACAATTGAATGTTGTTCAGCCACAAAAAGGAATGAAGTTCTGATATATGCTACAATATGGATGAATCTTGAAAGCGTGATGCTAGGTAAAATAAGCCAGGCACAAAAGGACAAATAGTGTATGACTCCACTTATATAAAAATAGCTAGAAGAGGCAAATAAATTTATAGAGCCAGAAGGAGGGTTACCAGGGCCTTGAGGTCAATGGGGAGTCATTGCTTGATGGTTACAGAGCTTCTGTTTTGAAGAAAAAGTTTTGGAAATAGATAGTGGTGATGGTTGCCCAACAATGTGAATGTGCTTAATACTGCTGAATTGTACTCTTGAAAATCATTAAAATGGTAAATTCTAGGTTATACATATTTTACCACAATATAAAATGTTTTTTAAAAAGAAGAAGCTGCAAAGTATGCTTGTAGGGTTAAGAGTGAGAGACAAAACGCACTTTGAGCCTACCAGTTCCTAAGGGTCCCTCCCTCTCCTCCTTCTCTGGTGTTCTGGGCCCCACAGCCTCCCCTGTTGCCCTAAGAGGAAGGAAGGAGGTGCTGTATGACCGCACTGGAAGTGTCAGCCCACATGCAGCTTTCCCACAGTGACGCCCAGAGTCAGTCCTGTGAGGTCTGAATAGCTTCCTCGTTGTTGGCACCGCTCCACTGCCAGTCCCTGCGCTAGAATACACATGGGGACCAGGGGAAGATTGGAAGCGTTGGTTTCTGCCGCTTTTTGTTTGGGAGAATGCCAGAGAATACAGCTTTTGCTGCCATAATTGGTCTAAATTTAAACGCTCACTTGTTTTTGTTTCAAATTGGTTTGTGTATGCGTGGACACAGCCTAGGTTTGTGGGCACAGAGTATGTTTTGTCAACATGGAGAGAGTGAATCAGAGTTTTTTGTTATCTCAACCAGCCCTTGTTTTCAGTCTCAGTTTCCCTGCGTGTTGATAAATGTCCTCCAACCTTTGTGTTGAGAGGAGGTTGGAATCCAGCTACTTAATTGGAGGCTTTCCAGTTCACAGTAGTTAACTTTTCTACAACTTGTCTCTTTAATTTAGAACAACATTCAAAGAATAATAAGCACTATGTCTCATATTAGTTTGGACCAATTTCTGGACTGCTGTGGAGAATATTCAGAACAAAAAGACATGTATTGTCTTTCAAGAGTTTTCAGTAAGATTGTGAAGGAAAAAAAAGTCGTCTCGAATTTTCTTAGTGGTTTTCAGTCAAATTGCTAAATGAGGTGATTTAATATTTTTTGGTGAATGCAGCATTAATTTGCATATTAAATTGCATTGCATCTGCCTCCATTAATGAAATTATTTTTAGATTTAGGCAATCAATACAGTCTGTTGCAATATTCAAATCCTGATAAAGAAATAGTACTGGCTCCATTGTACGTTCAGATACTTTCTAAAACATCTTAATTTGTCCCTGCTCATTCTTCTCCCAAGTTAAGGGTCACAGCTTTGGTGACAGTTGCAAAGTGGTTTGTGTTCCCTCCCTACGGCTAAGGGAAGTAGCAGCTGTTTTTGTTTTTTCAAGATAGGCCTTCCTTGCCATCCTGTGCCAGAAAAAGAATGAAAATCTCTGATTTAAGCACATTTATTAAATACCCTCTGTATTAGACTAAATGCAATTGTGGATGAGACAGGCCCAGCACCACGCACGAGCCTCTGCTGGAAGACAGCCCTGGCACCTTGGGGACAGCCAGAGTTGTGATTGCCATCACAAATTATCCCAGTGAGGAGAAAATGGAGGAAGTATCTATAGTAGTCAGCTTGACTGCCCAGGGAGCCATCTGACAAGGTCAGATTTTCAAAGGGCAGACCACATCTTACTTATTAAATTAGCTGATGACATGAGGCTCAGAGAGTGAGGAGGGACGTGTTGGCCGACAGGATTCAAAAGGCTCTCAGCAGGCTCGAATGATAGGCCAAATCCACAAAGAAGAAAGTTAAAAGGGATAATTTTAAGGCCTGGCACTTGGATACAAAAAGAACCCCACCACCAGAGGATAAAGGATATATGGTTAGCAAGTATGGAAAACTTTTAGTTAAAATAAAGTTGTGAGTCATCAATATGGCGAAAGCTTTCCAAATGTGCATAAGCGTTCCAGAATGCTTATGCAACCCTAGACTGTATTAATAGACCATGGTATTTAGTAAGAGAAAGTGGTAGCGTAAAGCATTTGCAGGCGATATACATAGATGTCAAGCAAATGCTCTTTAGGGTCAGACAACTGTTTTTCAGATCCCATCTCCAGCTCATCATGTAGTAGAAGTTCTTTAGGAGTGATTCATAAAAATATAAAATGCACATTAAACTTTTTAACTTAAACCATGAATGTTCATTATTTGACAAATCTTTTGATGTAGGATCAAGCCTTTTCCTTTGAAGATGGAGCTGGTCTTCAGCCAGTACATGGTGATATGGCCATATCTGTGGTTTGTGACTAGTTTCCATTCTCATTTGCTAGGTATGTGTTCTGACTGGGTATAACAATATTTGGAATATCATCCATCTGAATATGGGTCCCTTGACTGGATTTTTTCATTTTCTCACCCAAATAAATGCCATACTTGATGAATTATATGAGATTTCGAGCTCCTTTTTTTTAATAGAGCAAGTAGCAAGTAGAGCAATGTCTTCCAGTCAATCCAAATCTTTCCAGAATTTTTGCATTTTTTCTCCGCTTAGAGTTTCCTTTCTCTCACTTAGGTTAACAGCAATATTTTGAGAGACTCATCTGCCACAAGTTTCTCCAATCATTCAACTGAATTTTCATGTAAATAACTGTCTTTTCTCACTCATATTTACCAGCTTATGTAATATTTTATTAAATTACATAATTAAAGTGACCAATATAACTGGCATAAACAGGATGGGCCCAAACAGCATCTCATAAACAACTCAAGAGAAGTGGGCGGGTGCTAGAGAAGAGCCTACTAGAAGTGAGCAGTCAGTGTACCATGAAACAGGATCATAATCAGAGTGAAGTCACGAGAGTTGAAGGGTGGCTTATGATTGAGGCAAGTAGAGGCAGTTAGTCTACAGAGAGGCTAATTCAGTGATGTGAATGTCCTGAGCTGTTGGAAGGTTTATTATGTGGAAGATCCACTGAGCTTCTTCTCTTAAGACCCCAGAGAGAGAGAGAGAGCAAGAGAGAACACAGACCACTGAGTAACATTATAGGCAGACAGACTTCAGCTCACACCAGTATGAATTTCAATAGAGAATTTAAAGATGACATAGGCTCTCTTGGGAGATACTTGTCACTGGACATGTTCAAACACAGGCAGGGTGACCAACTTGTCAGTGATGGTGTAGAACAAAGTTAGCATATGGTGAGGAATTCAATTAGATAATGGTGACTTCTTGAATTGTAATGGCCATGCAGGGAAATCGATAACTAAGGAAATTCTACTGAGAAGTATTAGGTGGAAGACATTCCTTGAGCTTTTAGATTGCCAAAATAAGGGCAGTCCTAAATGTCGATGCTTCATCTTAACTTTAAAAAACACATTTTCTGGAGACGGTGTCAAGATAGTGGCATAGGCAGACTCTGAACTCACCTCCTCCCATGGACATAACAAATTTACAACTACTCTTGAAAGAATTACCCCTGAGAGAGAACTGAAAACTGGGTAAAAAGAACCCTACTACAAGGGACAGTGCTGACTGAGGTGGAAGAGGCAGAAGTTCCTTTCTGGAGAGAAAAAAATGCCACCTTCATGAGTTGTGGTGCTTCATGGCTGACTAGGAGCAATCCTAAGGAACAAAGCCTTCCTTGGAGGAATGGAGGATTTGAGCAGAGGAGCATTACCACTATACGCAGCTTTTGTACTCAGCACGACCAACACGAGTGTCATAATATCTGATTTTGGTGGCAACCGACAACAGCAGGGAATACCCCCAGAAAAGCTATCCGACTTAAGGGTGAAAAAGCCTACTCTTAAAGGGCACACACACTAATTCACCCATTTTGGAAAGCAACCTAAAAACACCAGAAAGAAAGGTACACAGTCCTTTGGTGAAAAGACACTCACCTGATAGGCTCTGAGTGCATCTTGGTGAGAGGTAAGATCTCTCCATGGTCTGAGACATTGGCAGCAGCCATTATTGTGACCTAGTACAGGCATGCTGACACAGACACTGGCAGATGCCATTGGAGTTCTTCCCCTGGCCTCTTAGCCCAAGGTCGGCTCAAACCACTAGAGCATCAGTTTATCCAGTTCAGCCAGGTCAGGCAGCCCACCCTAGGGACTGGCCCCACCCAACAGCAAGCCCTCGGGCAACTTGTGGACCCACATAGGTGGGGTGCCTAGAACCTCAGCAGCTGGGTGAGTGTCTGCCTCTTTGGGCTAGGGCGTGTTTGAGAGGTGGGACTGTGTTGATGGAGCATGTGGGGCCTCTACAGTGGGGCAACTAGGTCCACCTCAGTGGATCAGGGCATGTGCCTGGGGCAAGGCTAAATTGACAGGATGTGTAGCCCTATGGGTGGTGAAGCTTGTCAGGTGCAGCAGACTTGTGCTTCCCAAACAACCACATAAGGGATCAGACCCACTTTCTAAAGCCTGAAACAATTGGGTGCTTCCATGCCTGGGGCCAGCCCCATTCAACTGCAATCCTGAGAGAGCTGACAATAGCCTTGCGAGCCAGAGGCCTACAGCAATTTTAAGTCCCTGAGCCTAGCAACCAGCCATGCTGGGGGCCTAATCACTTAACAGAAAAACTGTAACAAGAATGTGCTGTTAGACCTTGCAGCAAACTGTGCTGGGGCCCATGCCCAAAAAAGTGACTGGAGGGTCCATAGCAGCCACACACAGCTGAGCATTACAACCAACTGGCCAGGGGGACAGCCTGCCCTTCCTGGGCACCAGCAGCAAAAGCAGTCCTGCCACAACAGAAGGACACACATAGTCCACAGAGCAGATACTCCTGGAACATTTGGAACTGTCAACAAGAGGGAAGCACACTCCTGGGCCTCGTAAGGCATATTTTACATAAGGCCACCTCGCCAAAATTGAGAGACATAATTGACCTACCTAATACAAATATATAAGCACAGAGAAAGAGACAAAATGAGGAGATGAAGGAATACATCCCAAGTAAGGGAACAGTACAAAACCCCAGAAAAAGAACTAAATGAAACAGAAATAATCTACCTGACAAACATTTCCAATAGAAAGTCATAAGGATGCTCACTGATCTTGAGAGAAGAATGGGTGAACTCAGTGAGACCGTCAACAAAGAAATGGAAAATGTCAAAAAGAACCAATCAGAAATGAAGAATACAATACTGGAAATGAAAAATTCACTAGAGGGACTCAATAGGAAAGTAGATGATATAGAAGAATGGATCAGTGAGCTGGATGAAAGACTAGGGGAAATAACCCAAGCTACACAGATAAAAGAAAAAAGAATTTAAAAGAATGAGAACAGTCTAAGAGACCTCTGGGACAGCATCAAGTGCACTAACATCCATATTATAGATGCCCCAGAAGGAGAAGAGAGAGACAAAGGGTCAGAGAATCTATTTGAAGAAATAATAGCTGAAAACTTTCCTAACCTAAGGAAAGAAACAGACATCCAGGTACAGAAAGTGCAGAGAGCACCAAACAAGATAAACCCAAAGAGGTCCACACCAAGACAGATTATAATTAAAATGCAAAGAATTAAAGATAATGAGAGAATCCTAAAAGCCACAAGAGAAAGGCAACGGGTTACACACAAAAGAAACCCCATAAAGCTACCAGCTGACTTCTCAGCAGAAACTTTATAGGCTAGAAGAGAGTGACACAATATATTTAAAGTGCTGAAAGGAAAAAACTACAGCCAAGAATACTATACCCAGCAAGCTTATCATTCAGAATGGAAGGAGAGACAAAGAGTTTCCCAGAAAATCAAAAACTAAAAGAGTTTATCACCAAGAAACCAGCCTTACAAGAAATGCTAAAGGGACTTATTTAAGTGGGAAAGAGAAGACCACAAATAGGAATAAGAAAATTATATATTAAAAAAAGCAATAAAATCACTGGTAAAGGCAAATACAGTAAAGGTAGCAGATCAACCACCTATGAAGATAATATGAAGGTCAAAAGACAAAAGTACTGGGGCCAGCCCAGTGGCACAGTGGTTAAGTTCATATGTTCCGCTTCTCGGCATCCTGGGGTTCACCGGTTTTCATCCCAGGTGCAGACATGGCACCGCTTGGCAAAAAGCCATGTAGTGGTGGGTATCCCACATTTAGGGTAGAGGAAGATGGGTATGGATGTTAGCTCAGAGCCAGTCTTCCTCAGCAAAAAGAGGAAGATTGGCAGTAGTTAGCTCAGGGCTAATCTTCCTCAAAAAAAAAGACAAAAGTACTAAAATTAACTATTTCAATGATAAGAGGGTAATAGATACACACACACACACACAAAGAGGTTGGATATGATATTAAAAACATAAAATGTGGGAGAATGGGAGCAAAACAGTAGAGCTTTTAGCAAGAGGTCAAACTAAGGAAACCATCAACTTAATATAGATTTCTCTATATGTAGGTTGTTATATATGAACCTTATGGTAAACAGAAATCAGAAACCTATAACAAATACACAAGAAATTAAGAGAAAGGAACCCAAACATAATACTAAAGGAAGCCATGAAACCACAAGGGAAGAGAACAAGAGAAGAAGAAAGGAACAGAGAAGAACTACCAAAACACCCAGAAAAATAGTAACAAGATGGCAATAAATACATATTTCTCAATAGCTACTTTAAATATCAATGGACTAAATGCTCCAATCAAAAGGCATAGGGTGACTGATTGGATAAAAAAACAAGACTCATTTATATGCTGCTTACAAGAGACACACTTTAGACCTAAAGAGAGTCATAAACTGAAAGTGAAGGGATGGAAAAAGATACTCCATGCAAATGTCAATGAAAAGAAAGCTGGAGTAGGAATACTTGTATCAGACAAAATAGACTTTAAAACAAAAACTATAGCAAGAGACAAAGAAGGGCACTACCATGATAAAGGGAACAATCCAACAAGAAGATATAACAATTCTAAATGTCTTTGCATCCAATGTAGGAGCACTTAAATATATAAAGCAATTATTAACAGACATAAAAGGAGAAATAGACAGTAACAAAATAATAGTAGGGGACTTTAACACTCCACTTACACCAATGGATAGATCATCCAAACACAAGACCAATAAATAAACATTGGCCTTAAATGACACATTAGACCAGATGAACTTGGTAGTTATATATAGAACATTCCATCCAAAAACTGCAGAATACACATTCTTTTCAAAAGCCCATGGAACATTCTCCAGGATAGATCACATATTAGGACACAAAACAAGTGTCAACAAGTTTAAGAAGATTGAAATAATACCAAGCATCTTTTCTGACCACAAAGGTATGAAACTAGAAAGCAACTACAGGAAGAAAAGCCACAAATATCTGGAGATTAAACTAAATGTGACTGAACAATGATTGGGTCAATGAAGAAATCAAAGGAGAAATCAAAAAATTCCTGGAGACAAATGGAAATATGACATGCCAAAATTTAAGGGCACAACAAAAGCAGTTCTAAGAGGGAAGTTTATAGAAAAACAGACCTACCTCAACAAATAAGAAAAATCGCAAATAATATAACAATACACCTAAAGGAACTGGAAAAAGGAAACCAAACAAAGCCCAAAATCAGTAGAAGGAAGGAAATAATAAAAGTTAGAGCAGATGGGGCCTGCCCCGTGGCCAAGTGGTAAAGTTTGTGCGCTCCACTTTGACAGCCCAGGGTTTCACTGGTTCGAATCCTGGGCACAGACATGGCACCACTCGTCAGACCACATTTAGGGTGGCGTCCCACATGCCACAACTAGGAGGACCCACAAGTAAAAGAAATACACAACTATGTGCTGGGGGGATTTGGGGAGAAAAAAGAAGAAAAAAATCAGAGCAGAAATTAATGAAATAGAGACTAAAAAACAACAGAAAAAAATTAATTAATGAAACCACGAACTGGTTCTTTGGAAAGATAAACAAAATTGAAAAACCTTTACCTAGATTCACCAAGAAAAAAAGAAGGCTCAAATAAATAAAATTAGAAATGAAAGAGGAGAAATTACAACAAGCACCTTAGAAATACAAAAGATTGTAAGAGAATACTATGAAAAGCTATACACCAAAAAATTGGCTAATCTAGAAGAAATAGGTAAATTCTTAGAATCATACAACCTTCCAAAACTGAATCAAGAAGAAATAGAGAATTTGAATAGACTGGTCACCAGTAAGGAGATTGAAGCAGTAATCAAAAACCTCCCCAAAAATAAAAGTCCAGGACCAGACGGCTTCCCTGGTGAATTCTATCAAACATTCAAAGACTTAATACCTGTGCTTCTCAAACTCTTCGAAAAAAATTGAAGAGGAGGGGATGCTTCCTAACTCATTTTACAAAGCCAGCATTACCCTGATACCAAAACCAGAAAAGGAAAAGACGAAAAAAGAAAATTACAGGCCAGTATCACCGATGAAGTTCGATGCAAAAATCCTCAACAAAATACTAGCAAATGAATACAACAGTACATTGAAAAGATCATACACCATGATCAACTGGGATTTATTCCAAGGACGCAGGGATCGTTCAATATCCACAAATAAATCAATGTGATACACCACATTAACAAAATGAAGAATAAAAATCGTGTAATTGGGGCCAGCCCCATGGCCCAGTGGTTACATTTGTGTGCTCTGCTTCTGTGGCACAGGGTTTCACCGGTTCAGATCCTGGGCATGGATATAGCACCACTCATCAAGCCATGCTGATGTGGCATCCCACATACCACAACCAGAAGGACCTACAACTAGAATATACAACTATGCACTGGGGGGCTTTGGGGAGAAGAAGAAAAAGAAAGGAAAAAAAGATTGGCAACAGATGTTAGCTCAGGTGCCAATATTAAAAAAAAAGAAAAAGGAACCAGAACACACTCTAAGCACTATGGAGCTTAACTGCTACACGTTAGAAATTTATCAAATGAATTGAATTAAATCATTTTAAAAAATCACATGAGCATCTCAACAGATACAGAGAAAGCATTTGACAAGATATGGCATACACTTATGATAAAAACTCTGAATAAAATGGGTATAGAAAGAGTGTACCTCAATATAATAGAGGCCATATATGACAAACCCACAGCTAATATCATTCTCAATGGGGAAAAACTGAAAGCTATCCCTCGAAGAACAGGAACCAGACAAGGATGCCCACTGTCACCACTCTTTATTTAACATCATGTTCAAAGTCCTAGCCAGAGCAATCAGGCAAGAAAAAGAAATAAAAGGCTTCCAAATTGGAAAGGAAGAACTGAAACTGTCACTATTTGCAGATGACATTAGTTTATGTATAGAAAACCCTAAATAATCCACAAGGAAACTTTTAGAAATAATAAATGAATACGGTAAAGTTTCAAGATACAAAATCAACATACAAAAATCAGTTGTTTCTATATACTAGCAATGAACTTGCAGAAATAGAAATTAAGAATACAATCCCATTTACAATTGCAACAAAAAGAATAAAATACCTAGGAATAAACTTAACCAAAGAGGTGAAAGATCTGTACACTGGAAACTATAAAACATTGTTGAAAGAACTTGAAGACGACACAATGAAATGGAAAGGTATTCCATGCTCTTAGATTATAAGAATTAACATAGTTAAAATGTCAATACCTCCTAAAGCAATCTACAGAGTCACTGCAATCCCTATCAAAGTTCCAATGACATTTTTCATAGAAATAAAGCAAGAAATGCTATAATTTATATGGAACAACAAGAGACCCCAAATACCCAAAGGAATCCTGAGAAAAAAGAGCAAAGCTGGAGGTATCACACTCCCTGATTTCAAAATATACTACAAAGATAGAGTAATGAAAACAGCATGGTACTGGCACAAAAACAGACACATAGATCAATGGAACAGAATCAAGAGCCCATAAATAAACCCACACATCTATGGACAGCTAATTTTCAACAAGGGAGCCAAGAACACACAATGGAGAAAGGAAACTCTCTTCAATAAACGTTGTTGGGAAAACTAGACGGCCACATTCAAAAGAGTGAAAGTAGACCATTATCTTACACCATACACAAAATTTAACTCAAAATGGATTAAAGACTTGAATGCAATACCTGATACGATGAAACTTCTAGAAGAAAATGTAGGCAGTATGCTCTTCAACATTGGTCTTAGCAGCATATTTTCATGTCTGACCAGTCAAAGGGAACAATAGAAAAAAATAAACATGCGACTACATCAAACTAAAAAGCTTCTGCACAGCAAAGGAAACCATCAATAAAATGAAAAGACAACCCAACAAATAGGTGACGATATTTGCAAACCATATATCTGATAAAGGATTAATATCCAAAATATATAAAGAATCCATACATCTCAACAACAAAAAAGCTAACAATCCAACTAAAAACCGGCAAAAGATGTGAACAGATATTTTTCCAAAGAAGATATACAGATGGCCAAAAACAGGCATATGAAGAGACATTCAGTATCACTAACTATCAGGGAAATACAAATTAAAACTACACTAAGATATCACCTCACTCCCGTCAGAATGACTATAATTAACAGGGCGGGAAATAAGTGTTGGAGAGGATGTGGAGAGAAGGGAACTCTTATACACCACTAGTGGGAGTGCAAACTGGTGCAGCCACTATGGAAAACAGTATGGAGATTCCTCAAAAAATTAAGAATAGAACTGCCAAATCCAGCTATTCCACTGCTGGGTATTTATCCAAAGAAGATGAGAATATGAATGTGTAAAGATGCATGCACCCCTATGTTCACTGCAGCATTATTCACTATAGCCAAAACTTAGAAGCAGCCCAGGTGCCCATCAAGGGACAAATGGATAAAGAAGATGTGGTATATGTACACAATGGAATACTACTCAGCCATAAGAAATGATGAAATCCGGCCATTTGTGACAATATGGATGGAACTCCAGGGTATTATGCTAAGAGAAATAAGTCAGAGGGAGAAAGTCAAATACCGTATGATCTGAATCATAAGTAGAAGATAACAACAACAACAAATAATCACATAGAGACAGAGGTTGGATTGGTGGTTACCAGAGGGGAAGCGGGAAGGGAGGAGGGTGAAAGGAGTGATTAGGCTCACACCATCTGTGTAAATGACCAATTGTTGCTGTTGTTGTTGCTTGTTTTAAGTTCCAATCTGATACTTTTGTAGAATGAAAAATCACATGCAATGTCACATCAATGTCATTTTACAATGGCAAAATGCCATGAAAGTTTCTAAACGCTGTTGCAATGTCAAATTGCTATAAAAGTTTCTAAACACAGAAGTCTTTATCTTGGACTGGTGACAGTGTGTGGATCATCCTTTAAGGAGCACTGATTCTAACACAAACCCAGAGTAATGAGCTTAATGGCTTAGAGAGCCTCAGTGGTCTGTCAGTTATTGCCTTCCATGAAACTTGTTACATATCTACTTATATTTCACACTTTAATAGCCTGAAGACATTTTTTGGTCAGGACATTTATTATAAGGAATTGGCTGACATGATTATGGATGCTGGCAAGTCCCAAGATCTGCAGGGTGAGTCGGCAAACTGGAGACCCAGGAGGGCCCATGGTATAGTTTCAGTCCAAAGGCCAGGAGTCTTGAGACCTAGGGAGAGCCAATATTTCAGTTCAAGTTCGAAGGCAGGAAAAAGCTGATGTTCCAGTTTAAAGGCTGTCAGGCAGGAAGAGTTTTCTCTTACTCAGGGGAGAGTCAGCCTTTTTGTTCTGTTTAGGACTTCAACTGCTTGGGTGAGGCCCACTCAAACTAAAGAGAGCAATCTGCTTTACTCAGTCTACTGATTTAAATGCTAATCTCCTTCAAAAACACTCACAGAAACACCCAGAATAATGTTTGACCAAATATCTAAGCACGCCATGGCCCAGCCAAGTTGACCATAAAATTAACCATCATATCATGACACATAGGCAAATGCTAGACCTTTATCAAATGTGCTCTATCACAGGCATTGTCTAAGGCTCCGAGGGACACAAGGTGACTCAGATCCAGGTTTTGCCCTTACTCAGAAGGATCACATTGGGTATGGGCAAAGGGAATATCGTTAGCACGCATTAAGATTATTACAGTGCAGTTTAGTAAGTGATGTAAGATAGTCATATCCAGGGTGGTGCCATAGGAAAGCCTGTAGCTCCCAAGGGTTCCATAAGTTTGGAAGGAAGCCTAACCATTTATATTTTTCAAAAAGCCCCCCCAACCCACCTTGTTAAACGATAAGTAGGAATAGACACATAATAGATTCCCAATAAATACATGTTTCTCAATTAGGAGGTTGTTCGCCATTTTTTTCACGATAGCTGTATCACCATGCTAAACATCCATTACAAGATATGTAAAAATCGCTCATTTGTGTTTCATTAAATTGGCCTGATTCACATTTAGACACATCAAGTCCCAAACATTGTAACCGAGACTGAATTCTTGAGGCTCCCTTAAAACAGAGAGGTAACAGTAAAAGCAGTTCTTAAAACTTGGTGTGGTTAGAACCTGTGCTAGGTTTTAGTAATGTACCGCTCAGACTCCTACTAGGCTGCTAGATAATGACCCCCAGGGTCCGTCCCTCAGTTGTACTCAAGTGGCTGGAAATAGTTTGCTGTGGCACCTCTGCCTTTAAAAGGCACCCGGGACTTATTATTTTAATCCTTGTACAACCTGATTTATCCCTTCAAACATCTGTCAGCTGTGCTTTGTCTTCAAATTGCTACTGATGCTGCTGCTGATTTTTCAACAGCAGCTGGGAGACGTTCATTAGTTACACTCTCAGAGGGTGTGTATGGCTGTAATATTTTCTTTTACTAATGATCTCTGAAGCATTAAATATCATGCATCCCATATCTACAAGAAATCTTGAATTTTTATTTCCCTGCTTCTAGATTTGAAGTATTAGGTTTTACTCAATTAGTTAAATTATTAACAACCCAGTCCCTGGGTCCTGGAGATATAAAAGAAAAATGGACTTTAAGTTCCTGGGTTAAATAGTTGTTATTTAACACAGGAGACAGAACATGGCCCTTTCTCTCCAGCAGATATAAATAAGAGCTGAAGCTCAATTTTTCTTAAATGATTTCCAAATTAATTTGTCAATAGAGCACCCCTTGATTTAGCTCTCATTAAGCTTTCTTTGGCTCTCATTTGCTCCGAG
Source organism: Equus przewalskii (assembly GCF_037783145.1). Lineage (NCBI taxonomy): Eukaryota > Metazoa > Chordata > Mammalia > Perissodactyla > Equidae > Equus > Equus przewalskii. The sequence goes on along the minus strand of NC_091847.1, from coordinate 21,725,811 downwards.
TAGAGGAGAAGTGCATTGGCCCTGCTGAATTTCTCCATCTTCCCTTTGGTTGGCCATTGTTAAACCTCTTATTTGTCTCCTCAAAGATTTAAAGGTCTTTCACTTTTTTTGTTCTTAGCGCCTGGTGACTGACTTCTCCTGTGTAGACAAAGGCAGCAGCATTTTACACCATATTTGAGGCACTGCATATTCTCTGTCAAAGAAGCAGTCTGCCCTTCTGGCCTCCTTGTTAGCTTCCATCATTGATTTTTTTTCCCTCAGGTTAGTTTATTCAGGTTTTTGGGGGATGGAGCGGGTGGAGTAAGAAAGTAACTCACGAAAAATTTTGCATCTTCTGTAATTCTCCTGGTAGTGGAAGCTGTGGGTGGGAGCCACGAGGCAATAGGACACTAAAGGCCAACTTCATAGTTTTACTCAAGTCAGGACCGGAGTCTGGAATATATTAAAAGATAAAGAAAGAGCTTCTAGAAAATGAAAGTACCTCTACGTTTCAGAGAATTCTCCTGACGTTCCTCCACACTTGTCTTGCCCTATACCAGAGTAACAGACCATTCTCTGCTTCCTCTCCTCTCCTCCAATGGGCGGCGGGCAGGACCTGCGCCCTATGGAAGCCAGCTGTGTGAGAAAGCCAGCTCTGTGTGTGCCTGTGTGCAGCATCCACGTAGAAGTGAAATGCTATCTAGTGAATTCCCCCAAATGCCACAAGACAGATTCTGTGAGCAGGCCGGAGCCCTCAGGTGAGTGAGGCGAGTTTCTGCAGCATAAGGAATTTTACAATTCCTTTACAATTTACAATTTGTACTCTAGGCCATGAGCTCTGAAGAAAGGATTCGTGTCTTAATCATCTCTGCATCTCTCTGAAATACTGAAAAGCAGCATCACACAATGGAAAAGACATAGAGTATGGAGTCAGACAACAGGGTCAAACCCAGATTCTGATCTCTCCAACCGTCAGTTTCTTCATCTGTACAATGCAGGTATTACCCATCTGATCCAAGGACCCTAACCACCAGGCGGGTAATAAACATTCAGTGCACGCTCCTTCTTCTTATCTCCTTTCTACAGTCACTTGTGTGTAGTCGAGCTCAAAGAATACCGCTGCTCTTCCCTGGGACATGTTTCTTCTTCCCCTTGCTCTCTTCCTCTATCCTATCCATCCTTTTATTCCTATTCTTTTTTTTCATATCCTTTCTGTTCACCTTTTTTTTTCCCTTTCTTTCATACTTATACCTTAAGTCTGAGAATCAAACTCAGTTCTGCCAACCAACAGGCACTCCTAGGCTGGTGGATGCCATTCCAGGCTAAAGATGTCATTGACCTTTATCCTAAAACAAGGAATCACCCACCCTACCCGACTTCCCACCCACTTGGGCCAGCAGATTGCAAATCCTCCAGGAATCAGATCAGTTTTGCCGGTGAAAATCCTCCCAACCTGACAACAGGACTGTTATGTGCTATGCTTCCTACTTGATTGCTTTTGTTTTTTTCCCCACAAGGTATTATCATGAATAGTTTTACAATTGAGTCTATTTACCATGTTTACAATTCTTCCTGCCTGCCTTTGTTGCTGTCTTAAAACACTGCTCTCTGCATCTCTTTCAAACTGCCTCCTTGCCAATGCCAAGGTAACTCTTGCTTGAGGCTCCAGGGGATGAGAACAGATGTGAAATTCTCCTGCAGTTAGAAGATATCAGCGCCACTGTGGTTCAACCACCAATGAGAACCAACAGATAATTACAGTTTAAAATTAGTATTTTAATGAACCAATCTTAGCAAATGTAAAGTGAAATCTCCCAGGCATTCAAGAAAGGAAGAGGGAGGGTATTAACCAGGTCCAACAGATGGATGGTCAGCAGGTGCTGATCTGATAGAGAGTTGAACGTTCCAGTTTTTATGTGCTGCACCCGACAGGGCAAAGCCCATATTTAAAGGTGAACAGAAATGCCTAAAGAGCAATGTCAAATCCTAATCAATCATGGATCTAAGGCTTCAATCCAAAAACCTCAAATTAAATATCAGTGCAAGATATAGGCAAATAAATTCCTTATCCCTTTAAACCTAATGTCAAGGTTCTCTTTTTCCCTTTCAGAAATTAATGGCATCATTAAATATTTATGTGGCCTGATACCCAGCAGTAATTGTTAGCAATATCATAAACTGTTTCAGCAAAATAGAAAGGTTGGAAACCAGGTGTTAGTAGATGAAAAGATCGTTGAATTGTTGAGGTTGATCTTTTAAATGTTTATAGTGCTAAATATGTATTTTACTAAAGGCTTGGTTGTTATACAACCTATTCAATTAAAAGAAAAGCCATAGATAGTGTTAACAATGGTTTGAATGCTAGATTTAAATGGACTATTACACACATCCCTGTAGGGGTAATAAAAGGAGCCGGGCTCTCTTTATTTTCCAGGGCTCACTTGCTTGGGGAACTTGGATAGTTGCTTAAACTCTCCGTGCCCTGATCTCTCATCTGCAAAATGAAGTTATTACATTTGCCTTACGTGACTTGCTGGGAAATAGGGAAAACGGAAGTCGGTAAGGTCCTCCAGCTGCACAGGCCAGCACAAGGACCCAGCCAGCACATGCATGGAACAAGGTTGCATGATTACACAGAGTGTGCATTGAGGCGACCTACCATGTATTAGCACACAAGCCTCAATTTATATCTTAGGATATTTTGGCCTCCTGCAGGATTTTGAATTAAAGGTTGCCTTTAACTAGAAAATAAACGTGAACATATTTCCACAGCTGGTGTTTTGCACCCCAGCAGGCAACTGGCTGGGATCAGGTAGGATCCTTGCTCCCTCAAAGCTCTTACTTTCTAAACCCTGCAGAAAATAGCCCCTTGTGCTAGCATCTTTCACTCTCAGAAACTGGACACAGTGAGATCTGCCCCGCTGCCGCCCCCACCTTAGGCTAAGCTCCCTTCACCTACTTACCTCTTGAACCTATTCACCTGTTCTCACTGTTGGCCCTGGACCAGCTGCCAGCCCAGCCACTGGATGATGCTCTAACAGGAAGTAGCTTCTAGATAAAGCCCGAAGCAGAGAGGGGAATGTCCCGCCCTCTCTTCCCCTGCTCTATTAAGGATAATTCTTCTTAACGAACTGTTCACAAGGTATCAACTGGGAACCTGGGTCGTATTGTTTCTTTACTTTCTCTGTTTTCACAGCTCCACCCTTGGGCCAGTCTTGATTGGATAAGGGAAAGCACCTTCTGTTGCTCTTTCCTCCTGGGGCTAGAGGGCAGTACTTGCATCTCAGTAGACACTTTTATTCCTTCTGCCCACAAAAGATTAAATTTGTACTTATTGGCAATTATAAAATGGATTTGCATTCATTTCAATTTTCTCTACTTTTAAAGTTGAAACTTCATTACATACTGTTGATGAATTTGGGAGATTGCTTTATATCGGGTGTGTATATATGTGTGTATATGTTTATGTCCATACACGTTCATATAAATTTTCAATATTGTTTTCATTTCTATTCATTGTAATGAACATTTATTAACCATCATGTCCCAGGTATTATGTTAGGCATCGAATATACAAATCTAAGTTTTTAAAATGCCTTTTGTTTGCTGTCCAGGCATTGAAGTAGTCTGATTTGCAAAATTCATTACCCTTTTCGATTTCACGAGAAACTAGAAGAATAAATGATTCTGCCTTAGATAGCAAGTTGCCTGAATTCATTAACCTTGTTCTGGGCATATTTTAGTTCCAGAATTTTATTTGGGAGCTATTTTAACCTAACATTACAGAAGTAAGCATCCCTCTACATTATTAACACTCACATCATTTTTAAATACCACTTAATAAGCTATTAAATAAATATATCAAAATCATTTAATTTTTTTAAAATTTTTAGAGATTTCAATTGCTTGCAGTGTATTATAGTATAAATAACACTGTGGTGAACATCATTGTGCATACATCACTGTTGGCATTTTGGAAAATTTCCTAAGGCAAATGCTTCAGAAGTGTAATTATTATGTCAAACGGAATGAGGAATTTTCAGACTTTTTGTGTGTATTATGAATTGCTTCCCAGAAATACTGTACTAATTTATATTGTCTTAACAAAGTGGGGGAAATATCCTTTCCAGTGGTAGATATTCTTATTCTGAAAAAGTATTTGTTTTTTTCATACATTTTATGTTCGCTAATTTGTTAGTCAGAAAAGCATCTGTTGTTTAATTTGTATTTGCTTGGTTAGTAATGAGGTTGAACTTTTTGTCGAATGTTAATATTATTCATTTATATTTTCTTTACAGAAAATTACTTTTATTATCTATTAGTTTATTTTTTTCTTCAATAGCATGCATTATTTATTTTTTCAAATTAGTAATGTAGGTTTAATGTAGAAAATAAAACATAGAGATAAGTACAAAGAAGAAAATAAGAAATGCCAAGAATCCATTATCCCAAGACAACCAGTCAGTGTTTTGGTATGTTCTGCCAATAATTTTTAATGTTTGTATAAATTGTTCTTTTTGCAAAAGTGTATGACTGTTACCCACTTAGCAGTATTTAATCTTTCATGCTATTAAATGTTCTTTATTTACATTATTTTAATGAATCCTCATATAAATTATATTTTCATACTTCCATTAAATGTAAATACTGTATATTTTTGCCATTATGAATAATGCTATAATTAACATGCTTGTACATAAATTGTGTGCATTTCTTTTAAATTTTTAATGAATTTTAGGAGGTATAATTTACATAAAATAGAATTAAACTATTTAAAAAGTACAGTTCCAAGAGTTTTGACAAATGTGTACATGTGTATCATCACCACCACAATCAAGGTATAGAACTTTTCCGGCACCTTGAAAACTTCTCTGAGCTCCCTCTGTGGCCAGCACCACAACCAACCCCTTGGTCAAAGGCAACCATTGATCTGCCTATAGATTAGGTTTGCCTGTTCTAGAATTTCGTATCAATGGAATCATACTATATATATATATCTATATATATGTATGTATGCATGTATGTATTCTTTTATTTTCTGAATCAGTAGTTTGCTCCTTTCTATGCTGAGTAGTATTCCATTGTATGAAATTATCCATTTATATTTCTCTATAGAGAATTATTTTTTTATCTAATAGTTATATTGTTTTTATTTTCAATTTGATTATCCATTATTTTCCATTTGATTATCCCTTATTTAATTGTCCATATTTGATTGTCCATTATTTGGACATTTGGATTGCTTTCAGTTTGGGGCTGTTATGAATAAAGCTGCTTTAAACATTTGTGTTAAAGTCTTTGGACATATATACTAATTTCTCTTGGATAAATACCTAGGAATAAAAGTGCTGGGGCTCAGTATAGGTTTATCTTTAACTGTATATGAAACCGCCAGATGGTTTTCCAAAGTTGCCTTTTACATTTACTTTCCCACCAGTAATGTCCAAGAGTTTTAGTTGATCCACAGCTTCACCACATTTGATACTGTCTGTCTTTTTAATTTTAGCCATTCTAGTGGGTATGGAATGCTATCTCATGTGGTTTTGATTTTAAGATTGAGTTGAATGAGTTCTTTACTATAGTCTGGATACAAACCCTTTGTAAGATAAATGTGTTGTGAATATGTTTTCCCAGTCTGTGGCTTTTCTTTCATTTTCTTGACGTCATCTTTCAAAGAGCAGACATTGTTAATTTTGAAGATGTACAATTTTACCAATTTTTTTTTTCTTTTATGGTTCCTGTTTTTTATATCCCAGCTAAGAAACTTTTGCTTTGGTCAAGGTCTTGAAGATTATTTCCTATTTTTTTTCTAGAATTCTTATAGTTTTTAACTTTTACATTTAGGTCTAAGAGCCACTAGATCCAATAATTAGATAATATAATTTATAATTATGATGATAATGTAATTATTAGATTCAATAATTATTGTGTATGGTGTATCAAGTTTATTTTTTTGTGTGTGGCTGTCCAGAGGTTCCAGCACCATTTGTTGAGAAGACTACTCTTTCCCCATTTAATTACTTTGGCACTTTTATCAAAAATCCATTGACTATGTATAGAGATTTATTTCTGGGCTCTATTCTGTTTCATTGATCTATATGCCTTTCCATGTGCCAGTACTTTGCCTTAGGGCAAATTCCTAAACATGGAATATTGGGTTCAAAGGTATCACAGTTTTTAAAACTATTGATTCATGTGCCTAAATTTCTCTCTAGAACGATAGCATCTGTTTATTTTTGAAGGCATTTACCCAACCTTCAACATTGGTTGTTTCGCTTTAAAAAAAAATCTATGCCAACTTAGTTATTGGAAAATATTATACCATTATTTTTAAATGGATATCTATCTATCTATCACCATATTCATTGGCTATTTGTATGTCTTTTCTTGTGAATTATGTATTTTTATCATTTGTGTATGTTTCCATTGTGATTTTTACCTCTTTTCTTAATGATACATAAAATCTCCTTATATGACAAGGCTATGAGGCTTTTTTCAATCATGTTTACTCAAAATAGTTTATCCTTTGTGTATGCATTTTAACTTCACTAGTCAGGTTTCTGATATCAAGAGGTGTTTAATATTTATTATATTTCTGAATGGACTTTAAAATCATTTATCACATTGTCCAAAAAATCCTGTTGTGATTTTTAGAGCAAATTACATGAAATATGTACATTTATTTGGGCAGAAGTGATACCTTCACACTAGCCATTCTTCCCAGTGGAACACCTGATGTGTCACCATTTAAATTACACTGCCTCTGTTTCTCTTGGTAGAGTTCTGTAAATTTCCTCACCGAGGTCCTCGACAATTTGTGTTATGGTCATTTCTACCTATGTTAAACTTTATGTCTCTGCCATGAACAGTATCTTTTTCAAGTTACATTTTAACACTTAAAATATAGGAAACTATTTTTGCTTATCGATCTTTTATCTAGCCACTTTGCTGGACGAGTCTCAAATTGGAATCCTTTTTATTTGATTTCCTTGGATCTCCTATGTATGCAACTTATTTTTCTCAGTGGGTAATGATAATTTACTCATTTTGTTGCCAGGAGTTTTTCCAATTATCTTTCTTTATGCTTTATTGAATTGGCCAGAACTTTAGCAACAATTTTAAATAATAATGGTGGTAGTGGGTATGTGATCTTAAAACCTCAAATATCATTTGCAGACCATACAAAAGTATGTTAAAAATGATGGGGCCTGCCTGGTGGCATAGCGATTAAGTTCACACACTCTACTTCGGCAGCCCCAGGGTTCACAGGTTCAGATCCCGGGTGCGGTCCTATTCACCACTCATCAAGCCATCCTGTGGTGGCATTGCACATACAAAATAGAGGAAGATTGGGACAGATGTTAGCTCAAGGCCACTTTTCCTTAAGCAAAAAGAGAAAGGTTGGCACAGATGTTAGCTCAGGGCCAATCTTCCTCAACAACGACAGAAAAAAGTGTGTTAAAAATGAAAGTAATTTGAGACTGGGAGAAATAGAGAAGTTGTCTGAGTTAACGCTTAGTTGGTTTATGAATTTCCCTCATAACCTCAGATACTCTGCTTCAACGTGTTGAGTGATGAGGACAGAAAAATTCACAATCTGTGTTAGTTTTCTAGGGCTGCCATAACAAAGTACGACAAACTGGGTGGTTTAAAACAACAGAAATTTATTCTCTCACAGTCTGCAGGCTACGAGTCCAAAATCAAGGTGTTGGCAAGAGCACGCTCCCTCGGAAGCCTCTAAAGGAGGATGTTTCCTTGACTCCTGCAGCTTCCGGTAGCCCCAGGTACTCCTTGGCTGGCGGCAGCATAACTTCAGTTCTGCCTCTGTCTTTGGAGATTGTGCCTGTGTGTCTCTATCTTCACATGATATTTTACTGTGAGTTTTTTCTTCTCTTCTTAGAAAGATCCCAGTCAGACTGGATGAGGTCCCACCCTAATGATGTCATCTTAACTTGATTACATCTGCAGTGATGTATTTTCAAATAAAGTTGCATTTGCAGGTACTAGGGGTTAGGACTTCAACATATCTTTTTAGGAGAACACATTTCAACCCATAACACGATCATAGGTGCAGGCTGTTCTGTCAATCGGGAGTCCTCATGGTTAGAAATCCCTTCCTGTTACCAAGCCACAGTCTGCCTACTTCTTATCTCCATACTGAGACCTAGAGCAAACCCGCTAAGAAACTCACCTGGCTTCTGTTGGACAGCCCTTCAGATATCCCAGAACAGCTCTCATAGCTCACTGTTTAAAGGTAGTATACCTTTGATGAAAAAAAATGCAGTCAAGAATCTCAAAGTTATATGACAACCACATACCGCCAGTACCACCACTGATGGAGGATACTTCAGTGGTGCACACAGTAAGGCTGCGCTGTGGAACTTGTGAGTTCTGAACATCCTGGTCCTCATTCTCATCGATTGTCTCAGAAGATAATCCCTAATACTGAAGACTCACAGGGCATCAGAGCATCTGAATTGATCTTTATGATAGCCAATCCAACCTAATTGCAGGTGTGGACCTCACCTTACATTTTTAGCCTGACCAAAGGCTAGTAACAGAAAGAGCCCCACACTTTTGTGACAGTGAGTTGGTGAGGAAATGGGTGATCCGCATTTATATTTTTTAACCTTCTTTTAATTGACCACGGGGGCCAGAACAGATGGCAGCTCCCAAGTGTTTCAGCTGTGTTAAGAGACAAAGCATGAGAAACAAGTACCTTCACAGGGCAAACCATGAAAGCAAATCAAGCAAAGACATTAAAAAGGAGATAATATGGAAAAGAGGCAAGTGGGGTATTAAATGTTTTCATCGTTCATTCCTTCTTTGCAACTTCTTTTAAAAAAGAGAATATGCATGAAATGGAAATATAACTTACATCCACAGTATAAGAAGGAAAAGAAAGTTTAATTTATTTGAAAGAAGGCTTTCTTGAGCTTCTGACAACAGACTAAAGAAACCAGCTCTCTTCTAATTGTTTCATCCGCTGCTTCCTCTGCTCTTGACGTGATTCCTTTATAAATATTACAAATCTCCAAGTATTCTGAGGCACACACTTTTTAGAATTAGGTCATATCAAGATGAGAAGTGAGATATATTTAAAGATCAAATAAGCTATGTATAAAATGACGTCTGTTGTGTGCATATTAAGTAAGTAAAACCCAGAAATCATGAATTTCACCTGCTTCCTGTTGGTCTGGCTTAACCGTGTGTGCTCAGTCATTTTCTACTTTTTTAGGCCTCCGTTCAGGATTAACCTTTAAGAATTCTCTTCAGGGGCCAGCCCAGTGGTGCAGTGGTTAAGTTCGTACGTTCCGCTGCTCTGCGGCCCAGGGTTGGCCAGTTCTGATCCCGGGTGCGGACATGGCACTGCTTGGCCAGCCATGCTGTGGTAGGCGTCCCAGGTATAAAGTAGAGGAAGATGGGCACGGATGTTAGCTCATGGCCAGTCTTCCTCAGCAAAAAGAGGAGGATTGGTGGCAGTAGCTCAGGGCTAATCTTCCTAAAAACAAAAAAAAAGGAATTCTCTTCAGGCCACAAAGGTGCCCGATTAAGACCCAAGACAGATAGGAATTCTTAGACACAGCCAATAGAGAGATGGTTACATAGCATTGGAGTATAGTTATTAAAGCTTCTCTTACACATATTTTGAACGTCACTGAAATATATAAATGGACCAAACTCTATGGTGGCTGATGAGGAACTAGCGTTGGTTCCTCGGTGGTGTAAACACAACCTTGGAATCTTGTGGAAGTCACACCAGCGGCCTGGACTCAGGTGATCGGCTACAGGGAAGCCCAGGGATTGGGTCTGGACTTTTCAAGAACCTTCCTCGACAAGGGCTGTGAAATCCTACAGGCAGGGTTTAGGCAGACCCCAGGGCTTTGTGTGGGGTCCATAAATCAGAATGACTCAGGGCTGAACCATCCAGGCTAATTCTGCAGATCACTCCACACAGAGACAACTTTGTTCAACAAAGTTCTCATGATCTCTTCAGCACCTGCGCACTGTGGCTACATCTCTCTCCTCACAGAGTTACACATGTCCTCCAGGCTCCAGCTGTTGACTGCATAAAAAACTACCCTCAAAATTTGATGTCTGCAAGTGACAGCTGATTTAGTGTATGTTGCGGATCTGAAATTTGGACAGGCTTAGTCGGGTGATTCTCCTGCTCCAAGAGGCATTCTCTGGGATCACTTGGAGCTACTCAGCTGCCAGTTGAATTGGTCTGAAGATGGCTTCACTCACCCACTTGGAAAGGGGTGGCTGGTAACTTGGACTCAGCCGTGCTCCTTTCCTTCTCCATGTAATTTCAGAGCCTCAACATATGGTCTCTCTAGAAGAGTAATTCAGCTTCCTACCTGGCTGCTCAGGTTCCACGAGTGCCTATATTAGAGAGTTATAATTTGGTCACAATAGTGATGATTATCTTCCCTGATAATGGGTGTATTTAGACAAAAGGAGTTTGGGGAAGAGGGAGCATTCAGGCAGAGAGCATATTTGCTTTTAGAATGAAGATAGACTCAGGAAACCTATGACTAGCCATCATGCATTCTGATAAGAGACTTCAACATTGGCCCGGTGGTGTGGTTTGGTGGTGGTGAAGTTCACATGCTCCACTTTGGCAGTCCAGGGTTCGCAGGTTCAAATCCCAGGCACAGATCTACACACCATTCATCAAGCCATGCTGTGGTGGCATCCCACATACAAAATAGAGGGAGATTGGCACAGATGTTAGCTCAGGGCCAATCTTCCTCACACACACAAAAAAAAGACAATTAATGTCAACGAACACATCAATCACATTCAATCTGTGCATGCTAGAAGCTGGCATGATCATCTTAAGATGCTGAGTAATCACGTCACAAGTCTGCCTCCAGGTCTTTATTTGCATTTAACTGTCTGTGGCAATACTGGAAAGAGCACTCAACTGGGAATGTGGAGACCTCAGTTCTAGAACTGTTTCTTAATTTGAAGGGCCTCAATTTCTTAACCTGTATAATTCTGCAGTTGGAGTATATTTGCCTCATGAAAACTAAATGAATATTCATTAAACACTTCCTACAAGTGACACACTCAACTTGATGTCCAAATCATCTGACCCTGCCTCCTTCTGCAGTATCACATTGTGTCCTTCCCTCTGCGCCTCCACCCCAAACTAACTGCCTCATCCAGCTCTTGGGATTCACTGAGCCTTATCTGGCCATGAGGCTTCTCACATGCTGCCCGTCTGTCCACAACACTCCTTCTGTACTGTCCCTGCAGCGAGCTCCAACTCATTCTCCCCGTGTGAGCTTAGACCTCCTCAGGACCATCTTCCCTGGCTACCTGCTCTAAAGTGACCCACCCTAATCGCTGGTGCACCTCCTATTAGTTCTCCTCCCTGCATCCCCCACAGTTTGTATTTATTTTGTAAATGCATTTGTTTACAAATTTTCTGTCGATCTCCTCCACTAGACACTATGGTCCATAAAGCAGGAGCCGTGACTGTCTAATTCACTATTGCATCCCATTGTCCACCCCAGTGCCTGGAACGTACAGGTGCCCCCGAAGATAGGTGTGGAATGGATGTTATAGGAGATTCAAAGCAATTTGCAATCTAGTGAGAGGAGTTAAAACAGGCAGAATATTAATATGCCTTAAGAGAACCATGAGCAAAGTTCTCTGATGGTTTTCAAGAGGAATTGAAAGAAGGTCATAGAAGCTACTGCATAGGAGTAAGTGGAGCACACATTGGAAAGGCAGAGGAGGCAGAGCTGGAAGGACCTTCTTCACCATTTGAGGAGTCTGAACTTTATTCTCAGTGCAGTGGAATACCCTGACAAGTTTTTGCAGTGGAGGGACGGGGCCTGGTTGTGTAAAGGTCACTCTGGATGCTGTGTGGAGAGTGGATTGAAAGGACAAGGTTAGACACGAGGTTCTGAAACTGTCCAAGAGAGAGCTCCCATTGTTGATGGAGGAGATAGTGGAGGTGAAGAGAGGTAGACAGATTTAAAATAGCTTTGGGAATAGAATATAGGAATTAGTGATCAATTAAATGTGGGAGGGTGAAAACAAGGGAGGGCTCAAGAATAACTCAAGGTTCTGGGTTGAGTTACTAGTGGATGGAGATGCACTAGATGGAAAAGATTAGGTGACAGAGGGAGGAGACTGCGTTTGCAAGAGGGAAATCAGAAGGGAAATAAGCACAAATGACCCTATCATCACATGAGGGGTGGACACTGTTGAGGATAAGTTCATATTTCAAATTTCTGAGTCTCTGGGTAATGCTGTTTTCTGACCACTTCCTCCCTCTGCCATCACTTCAAGCAGCCCCATCCATTCCACTGAAAGTTCTTACATTAGGGAATGATACCCGCGTGGTCTGTACATCATAGTTGCTCAGTAAGCACCAAGGTGAGCCAAGATTAATTGACAGGCTGATTAGATCTTGTCTTAATGCTCCCCTATACATAAAGACCTAGTGAAGCACTGATTGCTCCTCCTTCCCCAATAACACACTCAGAAGATTTCCACTGGTTATTAAGTATTCTGGCTTATTTAATAGGTTTTTAAATATGTCTACAAAAGCCAAATGCAGTACAGTGAAAAATGGAACATTCGCTTGTGTGATTTAGGTCCAGAACACGTTTAGTCTGAAATAATCAGATCTCTGTATCTTACCTGAATAACTTCTTCCTTAGTCCTTTACTTTGACATGGACACTCCTGGAAAAGCTTATTCTCTCCTTGGCAATTCAGTGGATGCTGTGCTGATTCTCCCCTGGACGCTGGAGGACACTCTTCATAGTAATCTTTCTCTCCCTGTCTCTGTTTAAATAGAATAAGCCCCAGCCCCACTTTTTCCAAGTCCCTTCCTGACTCTGACCATGCCCCTCAGCCAAGCCCAACCACCCTTCCCTCCTGGATCCCAGAGGCTGAGGTTGTTCCTGAGTCTCCAAGGGCCAGAGCTGCCAGGACCTCCTCAGGAGCTGTTTTTGGCATCCCACTTTGTTCCTTGCTCAAGCACAGCTCTTCTCTCCAGGTTCCCTACGAAAATCAGTTAAACTTCATGAATTTGTTCCCCCATCATTTTAAAATATGTCATCCTTTGGGTACAGGCCAGGAATGATTCTGCAATACATAAAACCTCAGGGGAAGATTTAACCAAGTCACTAAGTAAATATTGAAATGAGATTGGTGCTTTATGGGGGAGGGTTACACTTTTTCAGCAACATATTTTACTAAGTGTGTACTTTATTTTAGACATTGTGCGGGGCCTTTGGAATACAACAAAGAATAAGAAAATGTCACTATCCTCGAGGAGTTTAGCCTAATGAAAGGAGACCAACTGGTTCAGGAGCATAGTGGTAGGGGCCCAAAAGGTAGGGAGTGACCAAGTGCATCAGACTGTCATAGACACTTCATGAGGAAATGCTGCTGTGAACTATTTTGAGGTTGATGTGACTCCAACGATCATCTGTCACCTCTGATTTCAAATTTCATGTTTATTTTAATGTCCTTATTGCTCTCATTCATGAAGCCTATAATCACAATTGTTACATGTTTGAACTCATATAAAACTGTGCATTAATAATCGGCATTGGCATCTCTTATATATCCTGAGATCCTACAAAAGCTTACTTTAGGGTAAAAAGGTTGTACTGCTCTGAAAATGTGGAAACACTGCTCTCAGTAATAGGGAGCTGTTTAAAGGCTCACAACTGGATCACAATCAGATCTTAGAATATTCACTGGGCCACATGCCTAATGGGTGCGTCTTGACACGAAATGTTTGCAAGGCAGAGCCTAGGCCACCTCCTGTAGTCCTGAACCTTCTCCTCATCCCAGAACAGTCCCGTCTGACCTTTCTAGGCCTTCTGAACCAGGTGTGCGGAGAGGTGTTGGGGGCAGAGAATGGAGGGGAGGCTACCAGGAGATTGCCAGAGTGACAGAAGATACTTCGATTTTGACATTGTTTGCAAATTATTGCAGACACCAAGAAATAATCCACAACCAATCTTAGCTAAGTATCCAATGGCTGAAATAAAGCTCCCAATATCTATACCGAGCTGTGCCGGTTGTCAGCAAAGTACAAAAGTTCATGGAGTTGTGCAAGCGGAACGTCAGCTCTGTAGATTATATCAGGAAGAGTTATAGTCAGTTGAGTTATGGCAAAGAAGTCATGATGTCCTCCAAACCCTTCTCCCATTTTTTAGAATTCTTAGCCTTATTTTTAACTGCCTCTTACACTATCATGGAGGAATCATACTCTGTTTTACAAAGTGTGAAACTGGTGTTGTATACTTTTCATGATTCAATTGAAGTGCACCTGTCTGTTAGAAAGCTGGATATATAGATCTTGAACTCCAGATAAAGCCTGGGCTAAGGGTGGAGATCTGTGAGCTAATAGCAGCTTCAAGGTGGTGGACGAAGTCATGGTAATGATTACTACTTGACGGTAATAGAATTCGGTCTTTTTTATAACACTCTGTAAATTAATTCTTTTAATAGTTACTACGAACTCTTTCAAATAGGATTTTAAAATGTTTTGATTTGGCCTTCATTATTCTTCTCAAATTATCATTACCTATTATTCAGTTCCATTCTCCCAAAACTCCTCATCCCCAATCTCCACTATTGTTCCTACTTGACTACTTTATCGACTAAATTTTATTTAAGATTCAAAACATTTCCCAAAGAGGCCTAAGAGTAAAGCCTAAGGAAATAAAAAGGTGTGAAAGGTCCAGGATGTTACAGACTGCCAGTCAGATTTATGTGTTCAGTTTTTATTGGGCACTTATTGTGAATCAAGCTCTGTGATAATGCTGGAGACATAAAGGAGAGCAAGATAGAGTAGCTGCCATCAAGTAGTTTACAAGAGGGAGAGTCAAGTAAAAAATAAATAATACTAGTAAACAACATGACAAGTGCAGTGATCTGAACTTTCACAGTTTACTCTGGGGACATCATGGAGACACTGAACTTGTGATGAAGTCACCATCAAGTATCCCTATATTAGGTTCTATGGAGAATATAAGAAAGCAAGAGGCATGATTGAGTCATGAAAATAAGATTTTCACATGTGAACACAATTATTAAAATCAAAAAGCAATGTATCCGAGTTCTCCAGAGATACAGAACCAGTAGCATTGAGAATGATAAACAGATATCTAAGGAGCTGTATTTCAAGGAATTAGCTCTTGCGGTTGTGGGGGCTGGCAAGTCCGACATCCATAGGGCAGGCCCTGGAAACTCTCGGGCAGGAGTTGATGCTGCAGTCTTGAGGCAGAATTTTATTTTCCTCACGGAAACCTCAGTTTTGCTTTCAACACATTTCAACTGGTTGGATGAGACCCACTCACATTATCCAGAACAATCTCCTTTACTTAGAGTTAATTGATTGCTCTGGAGAAAACACCAAAGGGGTGGCTGGACAACTTTGCTAAAGACATTGAGTGTGTGACACATGGATCCAATCAACCATCTGAGCAGAAATCAGAAAGAGAGATGAGGTTATCCAGAAAAGATGTGTGGAGGGGGCTCCTGTACTTGGCTTGGGTCCCCATGAATTACACAGGAAACTGACAAGATTTTGAGAATTTCATACCACCAGAAATGTTGCCAGCCTAGACTGAAAGGCATAGAGAAGGGTAAAAATGAAGAAACAAAGACTCTGAGGGCAGAGCCATGGATGCAAAGACCTGGGCTCATAAGACCTCCTTGAACTACCATGGCGGAGCTGCCACCCCAGCAGGCCTAGGGAACAGTGAGCTTACTCCTGCCCAGAATGATCCAAGAGCCTTCTGATTTGGACTTTGATGACAAACGCTGGAAGAGTGAAGTGTCCTTCAAGATCTAGGGAGGAAGTCTAGAGGAAATTGGCACTTCTTTGAATTTAGATTTTACTCTTAGTAATAGCAAGATTTTATCTTCCAGAAACTTGAACTATTATGTTGTAACTAAGTATAACATATTTGTCTTAAAAATAAAGATAGTATATAAAATATGTATTATTTATATTACACAGAGAAAAATATGAGTTAATATTAAAATATTAACAGTTGTTGCGAGACTTTAATTTTCCTTAATTTTCCCAGTTTCATTTTCTAGAATAAACTTCTTTTAATTTTGTGATGAGAAGAAATTTATAAGACAAATATATTATATTATGTTACATATATATATTAATCAAGGGTTTTTGGTGCCAGGTCCATTAGGGTATTATGGAAAGAGCATGACCTGACACGAAAGACCTGATTTCTAGATTTATTGCTGCCTCTTGATACTTGGACCTTGAACAAGCCACGTAAGCTCTCTAAGGCTATTTCCTGCCCTACACACCTCACAAAGTAGGTGTAAGAATCAGATGAGATGATTTACGAAGACTCTGTAATTCTCAGTATAACCATCAGGGAAGATTATTTAAAAAATAATTTTAACACAATTATCAGTTTCATATACACAAGTAATATGCATTTGTGTTTTTTATTGAATAGATATTTTATAGCATGTAAACTGTCATTGATTTTACAAAACATATTTATGTTGGATCATAATAAAGCAGCATATTTATGTAAGATCCTGTAAAAGTCCCCAATAGACTGTGAATGTTTACATTTAAATGAAATATCATACTATGTGCCTAAGACAGCTTGAAAAATCATTTTAAATTAACAGATGTCATGTTTGGTGAAAGAATGTAACCAATAAATGCTGACATTGAACTGGGAGAAAAAAAGAAAGTCAACTGATGGTAGATGTTGACTACATTTACAAAACACCTTCACAGCAACATCTAAATTAGTGTTTGAGTAACTGAGTACTGTAGCCTAACCAAGTTGACACATAAAACTAACCATCACAGGCAGTATGTGCTAACTGCTGTGTTAATGGCACCTGATGATTGAAGCATCAAATGGATTTGCTGGTAAAATACATAGCCATACACACGTGCACCTCTCCTAACCCCTGTCTCCTGCCTCCTCCCAACCCCCATGTTTCTTCATCCCACTTTGAAACTCTGCCTAAACTAACAGAAAAACAATAGCTGGCATTTCCATGGCTCACATGACTGCTCTTCCTCTGTTGCAACTTTCCTTTTTAGGTGCCAACGTTTAGAGGTCAAGACACAGATCCATGTTGTCTCTCCCAGGCCATTACATTTCACAAGTATTTATCTGTTCCTGTCATGTGAAGCTCTTCTCTCTCATCGAAAGCTTGGACAGGGTTGTAAGGACGCCTGGGTGACAGGGGACAGTGCCACTTACCATGCTGAGTCATTTATTCCTTAACAGCCAAAGGACTGTTTCTATCTATTAGATTATCAAAAGAATACCTTGTTTGACTTTGCAAAACTTGCATTAAATGAGACTGCAATCTGCCCATTTTACTCAGGAGTGCTGGGCGATGTCATAACATTTAGCAGCCCCCTACCATGAGGCATCTTTACTGTCTGCTTCTAGACTATTCATAATTTCTTAAGGAGCCCCTTTTATTCAGCTTGCTGATACAAAATGAAATCTAGGTTTTCTTTCACACCATTTTCCTTAAATGTTTACAGAAATTATGGTATGTGCATGCACACATGTGTTTCTACATATGACATTTCTGTGTGTCAGAGTATGTGTGTCTGTATGATTTTTTTCAGAGGTTGTGTCACTGATTTTCCAGTTACTGTGATCTGGATAAAATAAGAATTGCCAAATTTAACCTTAGCGATAACACTACTGCCAAGCATTGCAATCTAGCTTTTTGGCTCTTACTGCTAAGATTTCTGTCTTCACATTTATGTTTCCTGTTAGTTCCTGTATCAATTTAGAAAAATGTAAAGGGTAGCTATTCAAAGATAACTGGAAGGTAAAATGAATTTGCTGTTCTCAGCAGAAAGGGTATCCACTGTTTAGCTTTCTTCTCCTAAGCAATCATTTGTTTGTCGACTTGCAAAATGAGTTTTGAAACAATGCCACATTATGCCACAAATTATTAATAGGTGCAATTAATACATTGATATATGTTTGATTCTGTCATTCTTCATTTCCTCTATGTCATTCTTCTTTTAATCTGCTGTGACAGTTCTGTAATGGAGCACAAGAAATAGGACTTTAGGGCAAGCCATACTGCTAATTATCAGTATAGCATTGTGTGTTGTCCAGCAGATGTGTGTTGCTGTTTTGACAACAGGGATGATGTTCTGTAAAATTTCTACCCAGAGAAAATGCTTTCCAAGATTCATTTACAAGCAAAAAATGTAATGGGATGCTGAGTTAATCATGACAAGGTTGGGTTTTTGTTTTGTTTTTGTTTTCTGCTGAGCAGGTTGTCATTTTAGTTTTAACCACAGGATACAGGAGAGAATTGTTAAAGCAATCCAATTATGTAAGCTATATATAAGCAACAAAAATGAGGCTTTAGACCACCTTTCATTATTGGTTCTATAGTTCTTCAGCTGTAATGGGATCTGCAAGCCACCTCTAGATTGTATAACTGATCACTTCGGGGTTCTTGGCTTAAACTAATACCCGCAGTGAAATAATTAATGGCTAGCTATATGGATTCCATCATGAATAACATCATAAACAGATCTATTAAACAAACAGTTATTCTTTCAAACTGGCGCTTAACAATTGTCACTCTGAAAGAACATTAATAAATGCTTCCAGGGTATCCAAGGAGGGCAAGCCAGCTGCCTTTAAAAAATATTTGTACAGATCTGTAGCAATTTATCTCCTGTGGCATATTCCAGTCCTGTTATTAAAGAAAAGCCAATTCTCCCAGCTTGTTACAAATCCACAAGTTTGGAGCATTCAGCTCATTCTTCCTGATGCTGGAAGTCATAATTTTTTTCTTTCAGGATAGAGATCTATATATTTTTGGTGTAATATAAAATAGATAAGAGTATGGCCTTCCTTGTTAATAGTAGGTGACCTATTCAATCTATGCATTGTGTATTATATCTATTACGGCAAGTGTTTCATGGTAAACCAGTATAGGCTGTAAACAATCTACATTCGGTGTAAACACAGAAAACTGAAAACATCCTCTTGAAGCATAGATGCCTCTTCAATATCATGATCACAGAAAAAATTTTAGGTTGTTTTGTTTTATCTTTCATTTAGAACATTCATAAGTTCTTGTGAAAATCATAGACATTGGTCAGATTTTTTGTCTATTCGCATATTATTTTTAAAATTCTTTACTGTTTTATTTTTTGTTTTATTTTTTTTTGAGGAAGATTAGCCCTGAGCTAACATCCACCGCCAATCTTCCTCTTTTTGCTGAGGAAGACTGGCCCTGAGCTAGCATCCGAGCCCATCTTCCTCTACTTTATATGTGGGACGCCTGCCACAGCATGGCTTGGCTTGTGGTGCCATGACCGTACCCGGGATCCAAACCAGCGAACCCCGGGCCACCGAAGCAGAACGTGTATTCACATATTTTAACACACCTATAAACATAAAGGCAAACCTACATTATTTCAGAATATTTTTATTTACCCAGAGCATACTTAGTTCATTATCAAGTAGCATTGATACATATTGTATTAGTTATATACAATTATAGAAAAGAATTCTACCATAATTATGGCAAAGGTCTAACTGTCCCAGAACCCAAGAAATATATATTATAAATCTTCAACAGGTCTTAGGAGGTTTGAGGATGAAAGATGGGGCCTGCCAAGGTTGTCTCCTCCAGGCGCTGGACCTCCAAGTCAGGAATTCAGCGTGACCCAACACTGGAGCCTCTTTATGGACGTGTACTTTCAGATTAAGATGAATAAGTTCTGAGGATCTGCGTACAGCATGGTGGCTATAATTGATAATATTGTATCAAATAATTGAAATTTGCTAAGAGAATAGATCATAAGGGCCCTCACGAAAAAAAGGGTAACTATGTGAGGTGATGGACCTGTTAATTACCTTGATGGTGGAAATCCTTTCACTATGTAAACACATATCAAATCATTACAATGCACACTTAAAAATATTACAATTTTGTTTGTCTGTTATACCTCAATAAAGCTGGGAAAAAATAAAAAGAGAAAAGAAAAGAAAAAAATTAGGCTCTTTCTATTTCTAGAAAAAATATAACTATTGTGTTATAATGTTATCACACTCTCTGTAATTATAAACAAATCGATATACAATTTGGAATAAGAAAAAAGGAATATAAATATCAAGGTCGGTATTTAGTTTTCTTGTCACTAATTCATTCATTATCAACCATCAGCTAGTGAATCTTGGATTTCATTTTGCTCATCAGAATAAAGGTATTAATTACTTAATCCTGTTCACTCCCTGCACGGTTGCTTCCCCTGTTTAGAACTAGTGCTCCTTGCTTGCTATTGTACTGATATGTATATATCAGTATGAATATATCTCCAGGCCCTCATGACAACTGTAATTAAGTGAGATATTATTAAAGTGTGATTATTTAATCTTTCTTTTCCTTGCTCTTCTGCAAATCTCATGAAGATAGGGACTGTATCTGCCCTGTTCAGCAGTGTGCTCCCAGGGCCTAGGGCACACATGCTGCCCCTGGAAGGCATTTGATAAATATGTGTTTCGTCACTGATTAAAAACGAATGCATGTTGGGGCTGGCCCAGTGGCATAGTGGTTAAGTTCGCACACTCTGCTTTGGTGGCCCAGGGTTTGCAGGTTCGGATCCTGAGTGTGGACCTACATACCGATCAACAAGCCATGCTGTGGCAGCATCCCACATACAAAATAGAGGAAGATTGGCACAGATGTTAGCTCAGGGCCGATCTTCCTCACCAAAAAAAAAACGAGAGAAAGAAAGGACACATTTATTTGTGACCACAGTTCTGGGTCTCCTCGCTTCTCCTCTGGACTGCAGCACTCACCTCCTTACACACGTTCCTGCCCATTGACGCCCCCCCCAACACACACTCTATTTCACTTTCCACCTTGCAGTCTCCTTCATCTCTTTGAAGTGCAACTCCAATCTTCTCTTTTCACCATTTTACTGTTGAGAAGACCAGGCTGAGAGAAGGGACATGGCTTGCACAGGGAGATAGGACTGTAAGTGACAGTGCCACATTTCCATTCCACTGTTCCTGACCCCAACTCCTTCCAGTAAATCAAAGCACTGCTGTTTCCACCTCTCACTCCTTCCCACTTTGGTTTTACCTGTTCTGACTGAGTTCATTGCTGCTGCTTCTTTCATTCATTCCTTCCCTCTTGGCACAATTCTTCTGATTGGATAAATTCAGCCACTGGAAGGATGTGCCAACAGATTGTTTTCTACCGTACACAGACTTGTTTGGGACACTCCGCTTCTCCTCCAAGTCCATAATTTGCAAGTATAGTGGAAGAGTACAGTAGCTTTCATATAATTTCAGGTATGGGCAAATGTTAGTGAAGCAAAAAACTTATTCCTGCAAAAATAGAATAATTTTTCTGTGGAAGTGTTTCTAAATTGTCTTAGACTTTCCACTTTCTTAAAAAAGGTGTGTTAATGTCATCTAATCTCTTCTCACTAAATCGGGAGAGCTAAGTGCTAAGCTTCAGTTACTTAGGAAATTCAAGCCTCTCCTGCTCTCCTGGTGCCATGTAAGTGAAGAGTCAATATGTGCTAAATACCCGTGTCAATGAGAATCGTGAAACATCGGCCGAGGCAGCAAGGCTGGGAGTGACATCTCTTCTGCTGGTATCTCTTCCAGTAAGAAAAAGACCACCTGGTGGGATTGATAGAGGATAGAGCTACCTGGACTGGCAATGATGTGATATATATTGAATGGAATTTGAACCCCAGAAGCTCAAAGCTTTAAATGCCTTTCACTTCCTTTCTAGTATTCGCTGAGTGTAGAGAAATCTCCCCACCCCACTCTCTGCAGTTTAGGACACAGCCCCACATGAAGCTACAGGGAAGAAGTGAAGCTATCACAGAAATGGATGTATAGAAAAGGATTATCCCGTAGTTACGGCCAAGATCTGACTGTCTTGGATCCCAAGGAACACCAAGTAACATTCATGGTGCTGCAGCATCCAGAGGACTACGAATATAGAACCCTCGTTTATGAGGGTTTCTCTCATTGGCTCCCTTCCCTTTGGTAATCAGGTTGACCTTCAAAGAAAGCTCCATCTAAAGGTTGATCCTGACTCACTGAATGTGTAGAATCAAGGCCAATGAACTGGCTCCAAAACTGAGAAAAGGGACATTTGAATCTAATACAGTCAGCAAGTCATTCCAAGCCTATGTAAGATATTTATAGAATAAGCTCTTCTTGATTGAGCTACGAATTATCAAAATGGGGCCAATTTTTAAGAAATGAATATTAAATACAAATAAAATGGCAATAGTGGTAATAATGACAGACACCTTTATAGCGTGTAATATTGCCAGAATAATTTATAAATAATGTATGGTTTCTTAAACAACTCAGGTTATTTTAGATGATTCAGTGATGCGGTAAAGAATTATAAATTGAAATGCTTGAGAGTTCCTGACTTTTTCAAAAAAATCAATCCTAAACCAAGTGCCACAAAATTAAATGTAAATTAAACTAAGCTTGTGATAACAAAAGTGTATAAGCCTTGTGAGAATTCTGAAAGCAAAACTTTAAAAAAAGGATCTTTTCTACCTAAGTCAGAAATTTAAATTAACATCAACAGTCAGGTCATGTTGCTAGCACGCACCCTTGAGATGAAGTGTTGAAAATGGCACCTTACCCTGTGTTCTTCTTCCCCAAAAACCCATCGCGCCGGTCTCACCATGAGAAAAATATCAGACAAACTCAAATTGAAGGGCATTCTACAAAATGCCTAACAAGTACTCCTCAAAACGTTCAAGGTCATCAAAAACAAGGAAAGACTGAGAAACTGTTGCAGCCAAGACAAGCCTAGGGATTCATCAAGACCAAATGTAATGTGGGATCCTAGGTGGGATCCTGGAGCAGATAAGGAACAGTAAGGAAAAACTGAGGAAATCTGAGTAAAGTATGGACTGTAATTAATAATAATGTATCAATATTGGTTCATTAGTTGCGACAAGTGTACTATGATGCAAGAGGTTGGCATTATAGGAAACTGGGGACAGGGTATATGGGCACTCTTTGTACTACACAACGTCTCTGTAAACTAAAATTATAAACAGATACAGCTGAAAAAATGATCTGATATAGTATTTGCAGAGAAGATGCTTTTTAGTTTATAAATTATTTCCATAATTCGTGACTATTCTCACATCTGCTACTATAAAATTCATCGCAGCTTCTCTGCCTCTTGGGAAAAAAGGCATTTAATTATCAGTGAGATTCGACTCCAGCTTGTTATGATGAATGATTTGAACCTGTCAGCTTTTTCTCCCTAAAAACAAAAGAACTGGAATGAAATAGTCTTCTTCCTCGACTCCCTTCCTTCCACCTGCTTCATTTAATTGATGAAGGTTTGAGCTTTTATTAATCTTTTTGAGCTCCTCTGTAAGATGCAAAAAAAGCTAATATGATATCATTGTATCTAGCTAATGTGTGTGCTTTGTGAAATGGATACACCCTGCCAAGACATAAATTACTTAAGCTTTGATAAATGTGTTGAAATCAAGGAATGTTCAAACAGATAAAGCACAGCAATTCCTCTTTTTCACCCTTTTTTAAACTCCATTTTGTGCTAGCGGTTAAATGTTTTTGCATTATTATTGTAATATGATGGGACAAAAGACAGCAGTGATATCGACATTAGCACCGGGAGCCCCAGCAAGTACAAAAGCAACCGGAAGGATGCAGCCCTGTGTTTTGTAGATAACATCTAACAACCCTGCCCTGGACAGAGTGGTTTGCCAGCAGGTTCCCAGCCACCTACAGTCCTCTCCCTGCATGTGTATCAGGGAATCGTTCAGGAGTGAGGGCACCTGCCAGACACTATGTACTTACAGCTCCCTTTGCTGACTCATTTGCTTGGTTGAAATCAAGGATCAGCAAACATATTTTGTTGGCAAAGAGAGCTCACCTGTGCCTTTGATCTGACTATGACTCAGATGCCAGATGACTGAAAACACGAGGCAGCATTTGATTGATGCTCTGGGGTTGAGAAGGTTGATTTCTACTCGGTCGTTAATTTATCGTATGGCGCTGAACAAGTTGCTTGATTAAGCATTAATTGGTTTCCTGGAGGCCTGACAGTTCATATAACCCTTTGAAGACCATTCTTGAATAGGAAACATGGGACTATCCATTGGACCACGCAAGAACCATCAGTCATTGAATGCCTTTTGCCACAGGTTGGGGCTCAGTAATTTCCATCCAGTCTTTTATTTAGTCCTTATAATCAACCAGCAAAGGAGATAGAAGTGAGAAAACAGGGGCTCAGGTCAGACACTTAAGTGAGGGTGATGAGATCATCAGGCACCAAATCCTGTGCTTTGTTCGCCATGCTGCTTCCATATTGGGAGTATATGGATGAGTAAGGGGCAGGGTTGTGGCTCATCCCAAACCTAGTCATCTCCGATTAGGACTCCTGAGGTTAAGCCTGAGCCTTGAGGAGTTAGCTCATACCACCATCCACATGGACCTAGTGTAGGAGAGAGTGTCCTCTCAGCAGTGATGCATTTTTAAATAGTGAGCCAGGGGGAGGGCTGGACAAGTTACACCAAAGAGAGAGGAGGTACAATTGTCAGTTCTTTAAGACAACTAGAAAGACATTTACCCTTTTAATTATACTCTTCTACCAATACATTATTACCTGATAGCTTGTTGAGATTTGGGTTTAGATTGGGAAATCAGCCCTTGTGAGAACTGTCCATGTATTTTAAAGTAATAAACAAACAGATGAAGTTATACACAGCTTTTCTCAGCTTGGCTAATGTTGTTGCCAAAGCAAGTTAAAAATGTGATGGTCTAGGGCAAAGAAAAAAAATTTAAATATATGTATACACATCTGTCTTTTGATCTAAAGAACTGCCAGTAACTGTTTTCACTGGCAGAGAGAACAATTATAGATCTGTGCTCTTAGTTAAATTTTATTATTTTTTCTGTAGACCAACCTTAAAATCAAGGGTTCCTTGGGCAGATTTGACCCCAAAGAGTATTGTGCTAGAATCTATGTTTTAGAAATCAAATTCTGTTTTCAATTCTCATATAGGGAATCTTTTCTGAAGCATTACAGAGCCTTTCTAAAAGCAAATAATCACTAAGATTTTTTCTCCTCTCGTATTTCTTAGGGTGAGTCACATATGTTTGGGTAATATTCTGTTAAAACATATATTATTAGAAAGAAAATCTTCAGATTTTTTAAAAAGTCTCAGTAAATAGCCATTTGTAATTATAATTATTGGGGCCAGCCCGGTGACACAGTGGTTAAGTTCACACTTTCCACTTTGGTGGCCTGGAGTTCACTGGTTCGGATCCCGGGTGCAGACATGGCACCGCTTGTCAAGCCATGCTGTGGTAGGTGTCCCACATGTAAAGTAGAGGAAGATGGGCACAGATGTTAGCTTAGGGCCAGTCTTCCTCAGCAAAAACAGGAGGATTGGCAGCAGATGTTATCTCAGGGCTAAGCTTCCTCAAAAAAAAATAATAATTATAATTATTATTAACATTATCATTGAGTAACCTCAGAACCATCATGACAGTAGCCCTTGAGATAAGAGAGGGATGTCATAATGTCCATCTCATAGAGAGGCCTATCATGTATTCTAAAATGCACCAATACCAGTTACCTTCAGACTGCATGATTGCAAAACTTACTTGTTGTTGAATGATGGGTTCAATGTTTATAGGTTTTCAATAGCGAAAAAGTAAGGAGAAAATTGGGCAAAGCAATAAATCAAGAGAAATGATCCAGGCAGGAAAAAATTCAGAAAAATGTGTAATGTAAAACAAACATTTTAAGAAAAAGAAAAGCATGTTGCTGCCGGTAGCAAAGAGTGTTTTTATACTTGTGGGTGAAAAATATTTTTTATTGGAAAATGGATCTTAGTTCTGCTAATGCAGTATTAATAGGCAGCGTGATGTGTATACGTTAAGAATTGAGATGTAAAAAAAAGAAGCAGCAGCAGCTAAAAGGAGAAAATGTCAGAAGGAATTTACCCTGTGAAAGAGAGGAAGGAAGGCAAGAGTGAGGGAAGAAGTGAGGGAGTTGTATGAAATAGGGGGCGAGAGAGCAGCAAGTAAGTGAGCTCTTACATACCAGAGACTCTCAGCAAGTGGGAGGTCTGTCTGTCAGCAGGGACCAAGCAAGGAGCATCTCATGAAATACGGGAAACAGGTGAAAAATAGATAATAGACTCTGGGCAAAAAGAGTCATAATTACAGGGAAGAGAAATTGGACTTCGGTCAGCAAGGGGCTTCTTATCTGTCCATGTGTCCTTGGCCCGAGAGAGAGAGAGAGACAGAGAGACAGAGACAGAGAGAGAGAGAAAGAGACAGAGAGAGAGAGAAAGAGAGACAGGGCCAGGACACATCCCTTGGACCAGGCTGCATCTCATGTCATTACTGAAGTTGGTACTGAACTCTGTGGGCTATTACCATTGATCTGAATGAGGTTCTTGCACATCATAATTAAGAGTGATCAAAATAGAAAGCACTAGTTACAGTATCAGAAACACCCAGAATATTTTGAGCTAGAAATCCTGAGTAATGATCTCTCTTTTCCTGGTGGCTATGCCAGCCTTTCAACACCAGGAGTGAAAAAGAAGTATCAACTCGGAATGCGTAAGCTGCTGAGAGAAGGATAGTACAGATTTAGTTTCTCAAAATAGTAAGCATGTGCCTCATATCAATTTGCCCTTCTGCCAAACCTCAGTAATTTCAGTGAAGAGAAAAGAATTTTTAAAAAATACTGGAAATGAGGAAGAGAAATCTTCAGGAAATTAATCAGAGGCCAATATATATATCTGTACCCCTCTCCCAAGCAGTAAAAGAAGAAAAACCCACGCATACGTTGAAGTCCCTGGATTCCTACTCTCAGGTGATCTTGAGGATGAGGTACAGGTGAAAACACTTTTCAGAGAGCTCTACTGAAGCTTTAACTTCTAAACTTTTATGAATATATACAAGATAACCTCATGTTATTAACCTCTACCATATAGTCGAGTGCAATATTTATAATCCAGGCTATGTCTTTTTTCCTTTCAAAATTGGATTGAAAGCAATAATTTTTGTAGTAATCTGAGACTAGTTTTAGCAGGTGCTCTGCTAAGTTTGAAAGGATTGGAGAAACAATCCATAAACAACAGCCTCACTTCTTTGCCATCCTTTTCATCACGCTGACAGTTTTCTAGAGAATCATTACAGGAATGGTTTGTGCCGTTAGAGATAAGAGGCTATGTGTGTTTCCACTAGAAACCTCTGTTTTCCAGACTTTATAACTTATCCATAAATATTCACTCGAGGCAACAGTTTCATATATAATGATGCTGCCCCTCAAAATCCATATTCACTTAACTGAATGATTTTTAGAAATCATGGGGACTCTTACACCACAAAAAGAAGAAAAAGAAAAATCGAATACAAATAAAATGCTATGTTTCAGTGGGTATGATTTGAACCAAAATACTGTGAAATTCAGAAAACACATTCACATAACTCTTTCTTAGAAATTCTATCTTTCAGGATATAATTCACTTATAATAAAATTTATTAAATCCTGTACAGCCTGTTAATTAATTCAAAATATGTTTCCAATTTATTTCTGTTTCTATAAAGGCAACTAAATTTGAAATTTTATTTTTTTCAACTAAAACTTTTTTAGAACTTCCTAATTCTATCCACGCTTCTTTTTGGTTACAAGTTTCAGATGGAATTATATCAAAAGCTATGAAATTATATGATATAAGCCTTTAGATATAATAATATCCTTAAGATTTTACTTAAGCAACATCAATATCTTATATTCAGATGGTTTCTAGCTCCTCAGTAGAAACCTTCAGCATTCTAGAGCTGAATTCTATCTGAAAGAAAAGACCTCACAAATTTAATGGTTTTGTCAAGTGAGAGACCAAAATATACTACTTTTCCCAATCTGGAAAGATAGAATTGTAAAGATTAGGGAACAGAAACTAAAACCACATCAACCCATTAAAATGAAATACTCTCCTCTTAATCTCACCATTTTAATTTTTGTACTCACAGTTTTACTTTGCTTGAATTCACTTCTTGTCTTTTTACACTGTTGAGCCCAGCTGTGTGTGTGAAATGCTATTAGCAAGAATCCAAATAATATTGCAAGAATTTCCCTTGTGCTTTGGCTTTAGTACGTCTATGCTGAAAGCCTTATCTAAAGTTTATTTCTCTTTCTTCTTTTCAAACAGCTATTTTGTGACAGTAAAAGAGTGGTGCATGCCACAGAGGGGCTGGATTGGGAAGACAAAGATGCTCCGGGGACCTTGGTCGGAAACGTGGTGCACTCGAGGATCATCAATCCTCTGCGCCTGTTTGTTAAGCAGTCTCCAGTCCCAAAGCCCGGACACTTGGCATATGCGGACAGCATGGAAACCTTTTGGGATTGGCTGGCCAACATCACGGAGGTTCAGGAGCCATTGGCAAGAACTAAACGGAGGCCAATAGTAAAAACTGGAAAATTTAAGAAAATGTTTGGATGGGGTGACTTCCATTCTAACATCAAAACTGTTAAACTCAACCTCCTCATCACGGGGAAAATTGTTGACCATGGAAATGGAACCTTCAGTGTTTATTTCCGACACAATTCAACAGGCCTGGGCAATGTTTCAGTGAGTTTGGTACCCCCCTCCAAAGTGGTGGAATTTGAAGTGTCCCCGCAGTCTACCTTGGAGACCAAGGAATCCAAATCTTTCAACTGTCGCATTGAGTATGAAAAAACAGATCGGGCGAAGAAGACCGCCCTGTGCAACTTTGACCCATCAAAGATCTGCTACCAGGAGCAGACTCAGAGCCACGTGTCTTGGTTGTGCTCCAAACCCTTCAAGGTCATTTGCATTTACATTGCCTTTTACAGTGTTGATTATAAACTTGTGCAAAAGGTCTGTCCTGACTACAATTACCATAGTGAGACTCCATACTTATCTTCTGGCTGAGTCCTTCCACAGTGGTAGAAGTGAAGGATGGATATATATTTAATTAGAATGACCGAGAACCAAGCCCATCTCTTCATGGTAAAGGATCCCTTTTGTTTCTGCCAGTGACCCTTAGTTCCCTATAAGATTTTCAAATTGAAAAAAAAGAAAAGAAACATCTTTAAATGTGACACGTGTTTGTTTCATTCCTAAGTACCTTAATCTAAAGAGTCAAACTGTTCATGAAGCCATCACTTTCTTATAGGATGGCTAAGTCCTCGAAACGCTGTTCCTCTAAAAGAAGCATCAGTGGTAGCAACATGTAACAGGAAAGAACCGAATTATGCATGTGATAAACATTGCTCTTGAGATGAGCCTGCCTTTGAAATATGTTTTGGAAGGTTATCTTAGAAATAGCGGATTCAGTAAAGTAACTGAAAAGATTGCATTTGATAGATGAATTGCATTTCTGACATCGAATTCTTTTTTCATTGCTGCCTCTTCCCCCACGTCTGTGCTGTTATCGATAGGAGAGATGAAGGGGTAAAATTTGTTTCAAAACTTGTGCGAAGTTACAGTGCCACCGTGGAACTAAATACATTATTATCTGAGCTCAAGTTGAGTGGAATGTGATTTAAACAATTAGCCCCGTGTTGGTCACCATCCTTAACATTGTCATCTGAATAGCAATATTTCAAATCTGGATATATTATGTCAGTTCAACAGTAATGAAGATCCTGATGCTTTTAGATTTCTTTGCCAAATTCAGTGCTGTCAGATTGTCAAAAATATCATAAAATCTATATAACCTATAACTCATTCTATAATTTGATAGTGTGATTTTATATACATGTATAAAACAACTCTGAAATTGAGAGAAAGAGATTGTTTCCTAAGCTAGAATGGAAAAAAAAAATTGGAAGTGGAGGGAGGAAATTCCAAGATTATGGATTCATTATTCTAGCCTCCTAGATTAAGTTCTTGCATTTAGTTAATTATTTCAATGAGGGATGAACTTCTGTGGAAATAAAGAGTTATATTTAAAGATGACTAATTATTATTAAGTGCTAATAACCAAGATACGTGACTTACCAGGCTTTTGAGATTACTTCCAAGTTATTGTTGCTGCACAGTCGGGGCCCTTGTCCCTTTCTCTGAGCCGGTGGATGGTCAGCCTGTATCATAGAACTGGACGATCCCTTTGCATGAGCACAGGAGGAGGATCTGGCTGACCAGTAAAAGTTTTCTAGAACTTGTAAGATTCATGGAATGGCTACTCTGTTTACTATAGAGGTTAACATTTTTCCCCTTCTTCTCTGTAAAATATCGGTTCAAGCAACACATTAAATTGAGGACTGAAGGAAGACCAGTCCTAATCAACAAAAATGTTCTGACCACCTTGTTCAAAAAGCCAACAGCTCCCTTCTCTGTTTGCATCTCCATTCCCTTCCTCTGACTGCTGATAGCTGCACAGTGTTTGATTTTGTCTTTTGTAAAAATTGTACTAGGCTTAGTGTGTGGTAGTACAGGCTTGAAATTTTTGCTCTGAGTTCATCGGGTGCTTTTGTAACTTTGTGGTTGGTGTGAAATATTTTGAGACGTCTTTTTATTTTCATCTAGAAACAAGATTAAAATACTATTTATTGTAAAATATGTGGGAACCATATATGTATATATACTTAGAATTTTCTGTGTACAGAGAAAGTATGTGTACACATTTCTATGTAAATAAAAAGAATTTGGTAAATCTGTCACATGACTTCAGGGTTTGTTTGTTTTTTTTTTAAACTGTTCTCATTTCTTTTCCTCACAAGCGTTTTGTGTGTGTGTGTGTGTGTGTGTTTGTAATATCGACTGAACATTAAGATTTTCTGTATGTACATTTTTATTTATTTACTTATTTATTAAGATTTTATTTTTCCATTTTCTCCCCAAAGCCCCCTGGTACATAGTTGTATATTTTAGTTGTGGGTCCTTCTGGTTGTGGTATGTGGGATGCCGCCTCAGCATGGCTTGATGAGCGGTGCCATGTCCGCACCCAGGATTCGAACCAGTGAAACCTTGGGCCACTGAAGTGGAGCACACGAACTTAACCACTCAGCCACAGGGCCAGCCTCTGTATGTACATTTTAAATAGAGCAGCTTAGAGATGATAAAGTAGAGTAAAAGGATTATTCACATAAAGCCCTCTGAATGTAACCTCTCATCAAGTAAGAACTCTGTGTGAGCTACCGTTATGATTGCTGTTGTTATTGTGACAACATGAAATGCCATCTAAAAGTATCTGATGTTCAAAAGTTGAGTGATGTAAACATTACGTCCATACAAAGAAAAAAGACCCTGTAAATCAGTCTACACAATTCTTAGGTTTTAGCAGGGTTTGTGGAATTTAAAAAAATAAAAGAAAGTTTCCCTAGGCACATTTTTTTAATTGGAATAGAACATATGCCATGTATATTTTTAAGTCATAATTTCATTTCAAAGCCTGCATGACTGTCAGTAATGGTATTTGGCACAGTATAAATCAGGTCCCACTTCAACATGCAAATGCACACATTTCTGCAAAACCGTTTTTGCCTGGGAGTGCTGCAGTTGAGGAAAAGGACATTCATGTTAGCTAATTTTACAGTCAGGAATTGTTCAAAAGTTAAAGGAACAGGCCCTTTTAAAAATGAAAATTAGACTGATAGATTGAGCACCCACAACTAATATAATGTTATATGTCAATTATATCTCAATAAAAAAACCTTTTTTAATTGAAAAAAAAAAACTAGCAAAATTTAATCTCCAGGAAGATGTCCAGCATCTTCTCAGGGTCTCTGTAGGCCTGCTGTTTACTAGAAATCAAACTCATTTGAGATGTTTTCACTCCTCAGCAGAAACAATCTTTTTATTCATTAACACATAGAATCAGAAAAGAGACCACATTTCCATGACTAAGAACAATGTCATCACAGCAGCTACGTACTGTAAAATCTGGAAGGGAAAGAAGAGAACCTGTGGACAGCATGTAGCAAAGCAGCAATCAGTAAAAAAGAAACAGTTTTCTTCTTACTGCTGTGTACTTGAAATTTCAACACATCCTCATGATCTTAACTAACATAGCAACAGAGGCCGGCCTGGTGGCACAGTGGTTAAGTTCACACGTTCTGCTTTAGCGGCCCGGGGTTCGTTGGTTCAGCTCCTGGGTGTGGACCTACGCACTGCTTGACAAGCCATGCTGTGGCAGGTGTCCCACATATAAAGTAGAGGAAGATGGGCAAGGATGTTAGCTCAGGGCCAGTCTTCCTCAGCAAAAAGAGGAGGATTGGTGGCAGATTTTAGCTCGGGGCTAATCTTCCTCAAAAAAATAAAATAACATAGCAATAAGGAGTGTGCTTCTCTGACATGACCACTCATAAGAGCACCTGATATATGTTACTTTATTTTCTTTAATCCTTATTCTGCAACACCTTTCTTCTTTACGTTATATGACCCAGGAACTACATGCTACATTTTACACATGACTGCTACCTTTTAAACATTCCACAACTGGCTAATTCTGTCTCCATCCAACACATGGTTCTGCTGGGTTGGAGCTGCCATTAGAACTGAGAGAGCCCTGCCATTCAAAGTGTGTTGGCAGGTCAGCAGTATTACCTGTAAGCTTGTTAGAAATGCAGAATCTCAGGTCCTAACCCCGACACACTGAATTGGAGTTTTCACTTTAACCAGATCCCCATGTGACTGGTATGTCCATTAAAGACTGAGAAGTACTTCCTTAGAAAGTCTGATTTAGTAAATGTGCTGTAGGGGTTTAAGAATCTATGTCTTAAATAAGCACCTTAGGTTATGCTGGTTCAAAGGGACTTCTGACAATACTGTCAAAAAAAAAAGTTAAAAGAACAGACCTTTTTTTTTTTTTTTTGCTGAGGAGGATTATCCCTGTGCTAACATCTGTTGTCAATCTTCCTCTTTTTTTGCTTGAGGAAGATTAGCCCTGAGCTAACATCCATGCCAGTCTTCCTCCACTTTTTGTGTGGGTCACTGCCACATCATGGCTGACAAGTGATGTGGGTCTGTGCCCAGGATCCAAACCCATGAGCTCAGGCCACTGAAGCACGGCACACTGAACTTAACCACTATGCCATGGGGTCGGCCCCAGACCTTTTTAAAAATGAAATTAAACTAATAAGTTGATAACCAAATCAAGGAATGTGATCAATCAAATATTAACATATAGAAAAGCAATATTTCAAAGACAGTGCAGCCTACACTATCTTCTAGTTCAGCTTCCTCATCTGACAGACAAGGAAAACCAAGACCCCATGAGAGTAAAGGACATGCCCAGCAGTAAGTGGCAAACCCAATGGAAATGCAGGTCTCTTGACTCCTGGTCCCAGGTCTGGTGTTATGTAAGAAAGGTAAACTGAAACAGCTATTCAAGACAAAACCAAATAATTGCGGTGAGTTTCTAACAAGACGTGATCCAGAAGCCAAAACTAAACATGAAAATGGCTGAAAATGCTCTCCTTCCAAAATCTTCAGGATCGTAATTTCTCTATGAACACAAAATTTTTAAAAACTAAAACTATAGAATTATATCCAAAGATAAGAGTCCTGGGATATATTAGAGCTATGACTGGCTATGAATTAATAGGAATAGAAAACTACATTTCACAGACTTTTTAAGTGGTCATAACACCTGAGAATATATTTTCATAGAAATGGGTAAAGTGCGTGGAATGCCTTAATTTCCTAAAGGTTCAATTTAATCTCTTAAAGAAACTTAATCAATTGGCCTGTAAAATAGAGGGTGGAGTTGTGCATTTTTACTTGCAGTAAAACTTTAGTTAACCCAAGTTAGTCAGAACTTTTAATGAATGGAAATTTAATATCTCCAATTGTAAGAGACAAATCACAGGGAAACAAGCTCGTGTTGGAGATGTTTTTTCTTCACAAAAATCTTGTAGAAGGTATTCAGAGGTAATTCATATTCACTTCATTTCCTACCCCATATTGTGAGGTCTGGAACCCTGGAAACATATCTCATTCTGCTTCACTTGTAATCTTGCCTTGTCTTCATCCAACTCAGTTCCCTCATAAATAGTCTGTAATCTCTTCTCAAAAAGAACGAAAAACGAGTGGGTTAACTTTGCATCCCCTATAGCACCTGGCAAAGCGTCTGCTGTGTAGGAGGTACTTGATCAATATCTGTCTCTTGATTTCTTAAAAATCTCCAGCACAATGTAATGATTATTCAAGACTCTCCCTACCCAGTAATGTAAGAGTTACCTTGTAACATTTCCAACACAAACACAATACCCATTGAATGTGAGCTCAGAACCAGACAAGCCTAAAACAATATTAGAAATCATCTATAGTAAGTGTTGTTTATCAGACAAAGAACTGGAGGCCTGATGGGGTTTAATAGCCTGGGTATTCTTATTTTCCTTCCTGCCTGGGTAAAGCCATTCTTTCTCCTCTTTATTCCTCCAAATCATTGATGTTCCATATTTGTGATAGAGACTGTCAGCTGTCCACCAGAAAGATCACTTCTTCTCCCGTTGCAACAGAAAATTCAGCAATGTGGCCGGCCAACTAGATTGCATGCCCCTGCC
Organism: Equus przewalskii; assembly: GCF_037783145.1. Lineage (NCBI taxonomy): Eukaryota > Metazoa > Chordata > Mammalia > Perissodactyla > Equidae > Equus > Equus przewalskii. The sequence goes on along the minus strand of NC_091847.1, from coordinate 21,691,264 downwards.
TCTCATGCGGTGAGGTGTGGCCTTGTTGCTGAGCTACGGTTAATGGCATGTGAGCGGAGGAGATGTGTACCCCTCCAGGAGCAGACTTGTGTAGGTGTGCTCGTGCTTCCCCGTGCTCTGTCCCCTTTGGCTGTCTCAGATAGATGCCCTGAGGGACCTGAGAGGCTGCACAGTGAAGGAGGCAAAGCAACTGCCCGTCTGAGTGTCTTTCCGACCAGGGAAGAGTTCCACCCAGCTAACCAAAAGCCCACCCTGGGCTGCTCCCTGAAAATAAACAAATATAATATTCTTTAAGTCACTAAATGATGAGGACAGATTTGTTACTGCACCGCAGCACGACCTAACTTATACAAACGTCACATAAAATCTTCTCTGTCTACATGCTCTCTAGCCCACTCTGATCTTCATCGATTTGAACTGTTTCTTTTAATCTATGGTAGGCATTGCAGTAATAATTTCATAACCACCACTTTTAGCTTGCCTTATTATTTACACTTCTTCATGTGTTCTATCATCCAAAAATAGAGTAAGTCCACCAAAGCCAGCGATCACGTTTTATACTTTTTTTGAATGTCCCACAATGCCCAGATAAAGCTAATGCCTTTTGAGTAATATATACATTAAGGTGAGATGCATTAAAAGAACATAGGAAGTTATTTACTTAAAAACATATGTTGTACAAATGACCCATATAAAATAGAGGTGGAGAATTCTTATAATCAAACAGCAGTGTAAGAATCATGCTAATTCTACCTCACCTACTAAGACAGAGAAGAAGAGTATACATTTTCTTTTCTATCTTTCTTTTGTATTGGTAATACACAACGGGAATTCGTAATTCCAAAGGCGCCAACAGGGTATCCAGTGGAAGGTCTCCCTTCCAGCCCTTATTCTGTAGCCACTCTGCTTCCCTCTCTAGAGGAAAACCATAGGACAAATTTCCTGTCTATCCTGCTAGAGACAAAGTCATATATTTTGAAGTGTTTTAAATGATTAAAAATGTTTTCAGTTTTCCAGGATGCTCTCCTTTTTTTAATCTGGTTAGCTGAAGCATTCTGACACATTCATTCGTTTCCTTTTTTAATTTAACAAATCACTTTCAAATGTCAAAATTTTTTAATTTAAAAATATTACCCATAATCCTTATCACTAATCAATTAAATATATTTGATCTTACATTTTCCTTCTCATCTCTATCCATGTACATGGATATGTGTGTATACGTGCACACATATATGTGTGTGTAGTTTTGATGTAGTTGCAATTCAGTTCAGTATGGTAATGTAATAAATATTCCATTATATCCTATATATAAAACTTTTGACTGGAATAAAAAGACACTAAGAACATTTCCTGAGTAAATCGTGTGGGAAATTGTGTATGGCTCGATATGAACTCAAAAATGGAATACCCTCAGGATTATTTGAGTAACGGGATGCTCTCCAATTTCTCTCTCTCTTGTCATCTACCCTATGACAAATAGAGGTTCCATAGAATTATTCTGGTCCCTGAAACATAAAACAGTTTTGCAGAACTTAGTGGGTCAGAGAGAAATCACAAATTTTAATTAAGAGGATTAAGCTCAGATCCCACTCCCAAAAGAATTTGGGAAGACAACTCACCCTCGGAGCCCATGAGACAACTAACACAGCAAATGGCATCTATCATTATCATGATCCGACTCCACTGACTTTCTGAAAGAACTATTCAGATCATAGTAGTACAGAAGCGAAAGACTCTTTACCAGGAAAGGGAGCCAATGTTTATTGATGCCGACTATGGGTCTGACACCATCCTAGATCCTTTACAAATAAACACAGACTTTGGAGTTAGTCCAAACTGAATTTATGCTTTGAATCTGCCATTTAATAGCTGTGTGACCTTGAGCCAGTTAGTCAACCTTTCTGAGTGTCGGTTTTTCTCATCTACAAAATGGAGTCATAATACCTGGCTAATAGTGGTGTCGAGGTGAAAGTAAATATCACATCGATTATGAACAGTAAGGGATGATAAGAACCTTAAAGCACAATACTCTTTTTATTAGATAATAAATTGCTACCATACTTTATAGAACGTAGACACACCAAAGCCAGTGTAAATACTTAGATTTCCTTGTGTTTATTCAAAATCCCTTCCTCCAAAATTACATGGTGTATCAGTGGATAATGTCCTTACGAGCAGGCTGTAAGCCATATATGCAAGTAAACAAGTAGTTGGACTTCTCAGGTGTCTTCAGAGAGATGTATATTTAAGATGTTTTTTTTCTTTCTGTATTTGGGAGAAGTTGAAAATTTAGACATAATGTCTTACATAGAGAAAATCAAAGATTCTAAAAACAAGGGCCAACTGGCTTCCTATTATTAAGACCAGATATCTTTTAAGTAAAGAATAGATATTGTAGTAAACAAAAAAAAAAATTAATTTTATTTAGTTAATAAATGCCACTTAACAAAATAATGATCACAAAAGGAAGACTTATGATCAAAAGGATATCTAGATCTAGTGAGTACCTAGTGGATGATCTTGCCAACCCCTTCTTTTCCTATCAATTTTACTTTGGCATAATCGATTTAGTGACATGCTGGATCCCAGCAGCTATTTTGTACAATGTGACCATGCCCATTGGATTCTTTCCATAGCACTGGGAATGAGCATCTCTTGCACAGTGGGCCACTCAGGAGCCTTGTCTGGGAATTTAGAGGTAGAACCAAGAGACAGTTCATTGTGGAGTATTACACTTAGGGACTGTCGGCCATGATGTTTTCCAAGATGTAGGTAATGAAGCTATCCTACAGAAAGAGGGAAGCACATAGAGAGGAGCAGAGATGAGAAAAGGCAAGTCCTGAAAGGTCTCTCGTTTTGGGTCATTCCCAAGGGCTGCCTGCAATCCCTGCCTTTGGGTTCAGTGAGACAGCTCTCTGTATCATTGTAATAAATGTTCTTTTTTTTTTTTTCTATAGATAACTGCATTAGTCAGAGTCCTCGCAGGAAACAAAGGCCACCCAGATAGTCTGAGTATGCTGTGGGAGAAGTAAATGTCCCAACTTGTTTACCTTCTGGCTGGCCATGTTATATGCTTTGGCCACGTGGATGTGCATAGACTTGACCTTTGCCCTACCCAAGCAGAAGATTTACATGTAATTGTGGGGTTTGGGTTGGGTTTCTGCCCTCTGTCATACAAACATCATGTTCTTTCAGCCTGGGATCTAGAATGAGAAGACACCTGGAATTTAAGCCACAGCTGACCCACAGCCCTCGTGTTACATGAGTGAAAAACGAATGTCTATTGTTTTAAGCTACTGAACCTTTTTGTTGTTTGTTGCCACAATAAAAACTGACAAGTAAGTGAGGCATGCATAGATGAGTAATAGCTGGATGCCACTACCAACTTAGGCTAAAGAAATAAGGGAAGAAATAATACACTGAGAGCTGTGAGAGCTGGAGTAGCGAAAAAAGGGCTGCCTGGCCTAGTGGGAGCTGTAGTCAAGGGAAAGCAGCCACTACTCAAAGAAGAGCAGAGGAAAGAAATGAATGTCCAGATCTTTCTCTCCCACTGCCCTCATTCACATCTGTAACATCTCCCATTGTCAAATCCAACCAGAAGTCAATCAACAAGATGGTCCAAGAGAATGAGTCCTCAGAGCTCAGCATCCCAGAGCACAGAGCAACACAGTGTCAGACCCTGGCCACTAGCCAAAACGGCAATGAATGCATGGAAAGTGGGAAGGACAAGTGTAGAATAACCCAAAAAATAGCTCAAATATATTTATATTACGTGCAACCAAGAGTTCTCCTAACGTGAAAGATAATTTTGACTTTACACAAAGAATTAGTGAGAGAAACAATGATTTGAGATAAATCTCTCAATAGAAAAGAACACAGAGACCCCACGTTACTAGTAGGCTATAAGCTGCTTTATTGAGAGGAAAAAAACTTGATGGGAACAGGAATCACATTTTATTAAGCAGGTTCGTGGTACCTAGCACTGTTCCACATACTTTATATGCGACATAAGTACTTGATAAGGACAATGATGGTGATGATAGATTTGCTTCTCTTCCAGGATCAATTTAAGTAGTTGTATTTCTATTTTCCCATTTATACATTGTAGAAAAAAACTTTGTACTATAGTTTTCAAAGATTTTAGGTAAAGAAAAACAGAGAGCGTTATTTTGCAAAAGACAATCCTGAGTTGTTGGATTCTACAAGTGATTTATTCTGCTACATCATGGAAAATAAATGCCCTTTCCAACTGACTGAGACTCTTTTCATTTGTCAACTATTGATCCCCTCCCACAACCTCTCTTCTGAGCTCCATGATTCTTCTAGAGGTTAAACCAATGAAGCCCGGTCCCATTTATTTCTTCCTACTTTATGCTGTGGTATCACCATCGATAACATCAGAGCAGCCAGCCACTCATCTTCAGTGAGTAGCACAGTGGCAGACTCGGCTAGAGGGAAGCTTTTAGAGGCTGCCTAGGCATTTCCTCTCAGGACCCAATAATGCAACTTAACCCTTGAAAGTAACTATAGAATGCATATTTTAAAAAATTATTTCCTTTAAATTTTATGTGTGTCTACACCTGCAGTGCCCCTTGGTTTACACTCTAAGGAGGGAGCAAGAAGGAAAGTCCTAATAGGCATCAGCATATTGTATGTTAGGTCAGAGGCAAGTGGGTTACAAGAGGGAGAAGGAAGGGAATAGGACAAGTTGAAGGTCAAAGAAAAATCTCCATGACTCTCAAATGCTATGCTCCTGATAATTTATTTCTAGGGTCCACTGACAATGTTTCCCTTTTAGTTTCTGGAATCCTGCTGAAGAACTTTTTGCTCCCTAAAGATTTGTACCTGTTGTTTCTAACTCGTGAATCACTACTTCCTATTTCTGAGCTATCGTGAAAAGATGCTCATCAAACTCCTTAAGTTCTCCCAATTAAATTGGCATGGTCCTGAACACCCCAGGGACCTAACTCCTCCACACTCACTTAGAATACCCCACACTGTCCTGTATTGTAGGAATAAGAGGCCAAAAGAGAATATATGTGTCTGTCTAAATAATTGTCATGGGTTCCTTTAGATGGATCAATGACTTTTTCATTTGAGGGATACCATCATTTGAATTATACTGACTTTCTTTTTATACTGGGAGCTACACAACTTTTAAAGGAAAAAAGGTTTCTTTTTACTTCTTTTCTAGCCTATGAAATGTTAATAGCAGGTCATCTGCCCTCAGTGTTGCTTGACCAATATTATTAAAGGTACCAGCAGATCAGTCTATCTCTATTTATTTATTTATGCTCCATCTTGTCCAAGAAATTATTTAAGGTGGCTTGTAGGAATAGATTTTTGAAAAATACTATAAATCAAGGATGCCAAATGATTTCTATGCTACACAGAACTTTACTGTTTGGTAGTGGAGGCCCAGAAGATGATGTTGAAAAGAATTTGCGCCTGACTTGGCAGCTCACTAAGAATGAGTGACATAATCAATTAGCAATCTCTGCCACGAGCATGCAAGGGGAAAACAGTAGATATGCCATCCTAGTTTTTTAATGTAAAAAACAAAGCGAGTTTTAAATGAAAATCTAAGTGAATAATCAAGTCCGAGAGAAGATTCTCCCAAATACAACACTAAGGCAGAAACCGTCAAACAAAAGACTGATAAATTTAATAATTGATTTTTTAAATATCAAATCAGACCACACAAAAAAGATAAAAAGAGGGCTGGCATAGTGGCACAGCAGTTAAGTGCGCACGTTCCAGTTCGGTGGCCCAGGGTTCCCTAGTTCGGATCCCAGGTGCAGACATGGCACCACTTGGCACGCCATGCTGTGGTAGGTATCCCACATATAAAGTAGAGGAAGATGGGCATGGATGTTAGCTCAGGACCAGTCTTCCTCAGCAAAAAGAGGAGGATTGGCAGCAGATGTTAGCTCAGGGCTAATCTTCCTCAAAAAAAAAAAAAAAAAAAAGATAAAAAGGAATGAGAAACTGGAAAATATTTGGCAACACTCATTAAATAAGGTATTCACACCCTTTAAGTCTAAAGATCTAGGTCAATAACCAAAATATGGTCTTCACAGTTAAATACAGAGAACATTATACCAGCTGCACCTAATAAGAAACCCAACTTAGAATGGCTTAAACGGATACAAGTTCTATTATTCCATGTAAGATAAATCTGGAGGTAAGCTGTCTGGGGCTGTTACGGAAGCATCATGATGTAACTTTGCCAACTGGGACCAGCCTCTTCCTGCTGTGCCATCCTTACCAGGCGGCTTTTATCTCCTTGTCACCTCACTGTGACAAGACCTGCATGCAGTCTTATAGCAGACAGGAGGAAAAGGAAGGACACTGGGCAAAAGCAAAAATGGAACAAGCTGGCTCATTTATCCCATTTTAAGCAATTTTCCTCAAAATCTCCCCCAGTGACTTCCACATAGTTCTCATTAGCCAGGGCTGTGGTATATGGCCAACCCCAGCTACAAGGTAGGCTGAGAAATACAGTTGTTGTTGCTATTGTTGTAATTTAACTTGGCAGATGATGGCCCTGAATAAAATTGAAGTCGTTTCACTAAGAAAGAAGGGGAAAATGCATGTTGGGGAACCCAGTTATGGCATCTGCCATGAGCATGAACCTGCAATTCAAAGGAAGGAAGGAAAAAGGAATGAAGGAGGGAGGAAGAGCTGAAGGGAGTAGGAAGGAAGGAAATTAGTTCAAGAGGGATGGCAGGAGGAATGTTAGAAAGATAAATGTCTCATAAATATGTGAAAACAGTTTTCCTCCTCACCATTACTCAAACTAATACAAATTAAGGTACAGTTTTTCACCTAACAAATTGGAAATTTAAAAAAAAAATTCTTTTTGATATCCAAATTAAATGGTATGTAGGAAAGCAAACTTTCTCATCGTCTGCCTTTCTGGAAGGCAATGTGGCAATATCTTTAAAAGCCTTTCAGTTTTACTTATGCTCTGACCCCGCTACTGCACTACTAAGGAGATAGTCATAGATGAGTGTGAAGATTGAGCGACAAGGATGCTCACTGGAGCATCGTTATTAATATGGAAGCACCAAATTATTGAAATCTTCAGCCGGGAGACTGGTTGAGAATATTGAGGCAGATATATGCAATAGAATTCTGTGCAATCATATAAAATGATGATGTGAAGGAAAATTCTGTTGGGACAAGTCTATCAAGGGCGGGTGAGCAGTAGTTAACAGAGGTTACTTTTAATTCATTCCAGCACATAAAAGAGTGAGCTCTGGGATCTTCAACATTTTATTCTGCAAAGCTTGGTTACAATGGTTTGAACCTGAAAATCATTGCAAGGCAGAGGAAACCAGAGTTATCCTTCCTGAAACGCTCAATAAAGCACCTATCGATTGCCCAGCTTTCCACGAGGCTGTTTTCTGACCTACTCTACAAAACAAACGATTTCCAAAATATATGCAAGGGAAATACATAGAGTTATTTTGCAGTAAAGCATTCTTATTCATTGAGGACATTTGCCAAAAATATTAACTTTAGTTAAGAAATAAGCTGTAGCCTTTTTTCTGGCAAAAATCAGGAAAGGGTTGTTTGTTCAGGTCTATTCTAACTCAATGTAATGAAATCCTATCAGCGGCAAAAAAAAGAATAGTCATCTGTCTGTTCACTGTAGTGAGGGGTAGGGAGAAAGCCGGCAAGATGCAATTAACTCACTCACAAATAATATGAGTGTGTAAGAAATAAATAACAGAGAAAATATTTGAAAACACATCCTGGTGTTACCCAACTGGAAATTTTTAACTCTTTCATTCCCAGACCTTCCCAACTGACTCTCAAGCAGATCCTGTCTGAGTATCAATATAGAAGATTCCATGCTTAGAGTTAGCACCTTAGTCCAAGGACAGGTCAATAAAACCACAAATCATCATTTTTACTTGATTTTCTTATGAGGTAGTAATGAATATAACATTGTCTATGGCAGAAAAGCTGTGTCTAAAGACCGTGTGCTTCTTAATAGATGTTACCTTGAGGTGCAATTTTAGTTACATGATATCTGGCATGTGGATGCAATGATAAATAATGGGTATATAATTTGTATAAGCAAAGGACTGTCTTTTTGACTAGACTGTCAGTTTGCTCAGACCACGGGTCTCTTGTTCATTCTTCTTCCCTAGCTCTTAGCAAAATACTTGACCCTTAGTATGCTCAATAACATGTGTTTAACTCAATTGAAAATGAGAGAGACTGCCTTCTGGGTCTATCCATTCAGGACCACAATTGTAGAATTCATAAAAGTCCACCTATCAAAATGGTTCTTTAAAAGTTTAGGTCATGTCAGGGAAGGAGAAATTCCTCCTTCTACTCTTCTTGTGTTCTAATGGCTGGACTAATAACAAAATTGACACAAGACCAGATTAATGGGAGAAAAAAACGTATATATTGAAGATCATAAAAATGATACTCTCCGAGTAAACAAAGCAGGCAATTTATGTTCTTTTTACACAAAGAAACGATAAATTTGTGAGGAAATGACAGGACAAAGAAACTTAGGTTTGGGGTACATAATTAGTGAGGAATTTAAGCAGAGTTTAGGCTGAGGTAGTAAATTAGCATGGTTGGTTTATATAGGGTTCTCAGCCCTGAATGTCCCAGGTCTGATGATAAAGATGCAGGAAGAGCTCCTTTTCCATGGGAGATTTATTTCCCCTTTTCAGGGGGAACAGAGAGAGGAGGGGGATTTGCCCTTCTTGCATTGTCTGCTTCTCAAGTAACTTGAATTCAAAATAATCAATATGCCATTGTGGGATATTTTGGGGCAGCCTGCCCCGGGCCCCAACAATGATGTCAGTATTCCAGTCAGTATTCCAGCAGGAAACAGAAGACACCATCAAAAGGTATTTTGAAGAAAATTGAATACAAGGGACTATTTCCAGAGGTGTTGCAAGGATAGAGGCACCACCAAGGAATGTTGAGGTACCCAGGGAAGGAAGGCATCAGGGGGAAATCCTTACTACTTCTAAGGCTGAAGAGGAAGGGAAGGAAACAGTGTTACAAAAATCCAGTGAGTTGGACCTACTACAGAAGAAAGGATGCTCAACAAGAGCTGAAGCCAAAAAGGGATGAAGACACACCAGAATCTTAGCCTGGAGCAGGGATGAAACAGAGGAAGAAATACCTCCAGCTTTTTCTCCTCCCACCTTCCTATCTCCTGTTGGTAACTTCTATTGACCAACTCAACTGTAAGCCAAAGAGCAATGGAAACCTCACGGTACAAAATGTAGAGGTCAGATTCCTGTGGCACAAAGCAGGGCAAAATAAGGAAGAGAATGCATTGGTTTGGGGGAGGTCACAGCAACTGGAGACTAAGCAGCACATGGGGAAAAAGTCTCCCTTGAGGCATGTTATTTGGAGTGTGATGGACCTTTGGGGGGATGCAATCAGAAAGAACGGACAGTTCACCTGGATTTGTAGATATGGGTGAAATGAGCCTCTCAGGTGCCAACCAGGGGTGTGGTTTCCTAAATGGTACTCACCAGGACCATGTCTTACCATCTCATCCTTCCTTCATTTCAAAAAGAACTGCGGAACTCAGGTTCTCCACAAGGTTTTATTCCACTTTTTAAACAGAAATTTATAATACGCTTTAAATTTTGCAAAAACCTTTGTGACCACTTCTTATAAGCTATAGTTTGTTCTTATCTGGGGTTCATTTGTTTTTGTTTTTACTCTAACTTTTCAGCTACAAGGGCTTCTCAAGAAAACAAGGCAATAGGATATTGGAACCATATTTGTTGAGACTTTTTATTAGATAAAATCAGTTTTAAGTTATTTTCAACATTCTGTTCCATTAAAAGAAAAGAAGCTTCTGTCTCGAGGTGCTAAAGCCAGGTTTCTTATAGTCCTGAAGTCTAAAAGCCTTTGAGTCCATCACATCCAGCAGCATCTTACCCTTCTCAGGCCTGTGGCCCCCCCCCCCCCCCCCAAATTTCTAGTCCTATATCCAGGACTAAAACAAAAGAGACCTCTCCCCTGGACTCCATATATTCCGGTCTATTCAACATCTCCATGAGGATGCCAAAAGGCATCCCAGTCTCCTAATCTTCTAATCTCCTAATCTACTCAAAATTGGCTCCTCCCACAGGCTTCCATCACATTTCCAGTTGCTCAGCCCCCAAACCTTGGAGTCATATTAGCTGTTCTCTTCCTCACACCTCATATCCAATCCAAATGCAAGCCCTGTCGGAGCTGCCACTTCCAGTGTACCACCCTGTTCTAAACCACATCACCTCTGGCCTGGATTGTTGCCTCCTAACTGGCTCACTTCCATTTAGCAGGCCCCTTCTAGTCTGTTCTCAAGTAGCTGCCAGAGTGAGCCTTTAAAATGTGTCAGGTCATCCTATTTTTCTGCCACAATTTTCCAAGACCTACCTTCTCGTTGAGTGAAAAAGTGAATGTCCCTACAATCACCCCTAATCCCCTGACTCCCTTATTTCTTCTCACACCTTGCTTCCTTCAGCTCCACTCCACTCCATTGCTCACTCCACTGCAGGCACACTCGCCTCCCCCTGTTCTGCAAAATGGACAAGCCTTAGGGCATTTACCCTCCTGTCCCCCATGGGGAAGGCGTCTGCCCAGAGAGCCACATGTGGGCAATCTCCTTCACCTCCATCAAGTCTCAGCTCCAATGTCCACTTATCAAGTGAGGCTTCCTCTAACCACCCAATTTTTTGCATACCCACCCCCTACCCTCACTCTCTCTATTCTCCTTCCCTGCTCTATTTTTCTCCATTGCATGCATCACCATCAACATTCTAGATATTTTCACTTTCGTTTTTCTTTTCTCTCTACCACTCTTCCTCCACTCCCAAAAATAAAGTTCCAAAGCAACAGGAGCTTTTCCCAGCTAATACCCATCAGCTAGCTGTGTGCCTGGCACATAGTATGCACTCAATAGATAATTATTAGATGAATGAAAGATTGAATGAATAGTAGACTAACTGCTGTCGTAGAGATGTGGATAAAATTTCTTTGTTTTTTATCTTTACCTATTCTTTGACTCCTCAATTCTGTTCAATAAAAATTTTTTGAAATACTTTTTCATTTAAATCAGTATCTCTCTCTCAAATTATGTCACACCAGGATGTAAACTCATTCCTCAGTTTCTCTAGATCAGGGATCAGCAATTTTTTTCTTAAAGGGCAAGACAGTAAATACATTTAGCTTTGTGGGCCAAAGGGTCCTGACTGAACTCTACCTTGTTTAGCTCAAGTAGCCACAGGCGATACTAAAGAATGGGCGTGGCTGTGATCCTATAAAACTCTATTTACAAAAGCAGGCTGTGAACCAGATTTAGCCTTTGGGCTGTGGTTTGCTGACTCCCTCTAGATGAAATCCCGACAGATCTGTTGCTAACCCTGGGGTATAGATTACCACAAATCACTAGCTCTGCCAAAGGATACACATGCGAGCAATGTTTTAATATGCTGAACTCAGTAGAATTTGAGCAGAAACCCAGTTGGATTCTTTCTCTCGCTGCCCTGCAGCCTGTTCTACAAACTATTTTCTTTCTCCTGGATGAAATCTGAGGCTGGTCCCATAGCTTTTTCAGTCTCTCTCAGATGAAAAAAAAAAAAAAAAGTTTGCTCACTTTGAGATAGCAAAACTCCACTGCAATATTTTAATCAGATAATTCCATTGCTGTCTAAAGTCTCCCATTCTTTTAGGGCCTTTCTCCTCCTGAGTCTCCTTTGGTCCTTACAGCCTATACCACACTTCCAGCTCCTACCCTACTCCAGCTCCAGTGTAATCTATGGTCTGCATGAGTGGAAATTAATAAACAGAAACCAATTGAGAGTCCAAAACTGGGAGCCATCATGCCCTATGTCATAGTAGAGACCGACTTCCTCTTCTTGACTGGCAAGAAGTTCAGTCAATGAGAGACTGTCACAACTCAGTCAATGAAAAGCCACCACACATGGAACTTTTGATTCCTCCAATGAACTCTTAGTTTACCATAGCCCTCCCAACTTCCTTTTTCCCTCTATAAAAGAGTTTCTCTTCCCTTGCTACTGGGGGACTTGCATGGCTCACCGTAGTTGCAGATCCTGAATTGCAATTCTTTGCTGATCCCAAATAAACCTATTTTTGCTGGAGAGCTAACTGGCTGTGTATTTGTTTAAGGTCAACAGGTGTTAATTTTGTTAACATATCCTGCCATACAGTTTCAGGTTTCATTTCTTTCCTCTCTAATTATTGATAATAACTTCTAAATATTGTAGCCCCCAGACTGGGGAGTCTCCCTCACCTCCTCATATCCCATCCACTGGAAAGTCTCATTGACTTTACTCTCAAGTTATCCATACTCTTCCTGTCCACTAACCATGCTGTGGTACAACCATCACCCACTCCTATGTGCCTGACATGGACTCTAAGTGTCTACTTCATTCCCTCTTGACCCTCTCCTTGTATTTATTCTACACTCTATAGAAGGAATAATCTTTCTATTTCAAAATGTAAATCTGATCTTTTCTCCATACCCACCCAGTCCTTCCTCTCCAAACGCCCTTTAAAACCTTTACTGACTTGCCATGTGCTCTTAGAATTAAGACACAACTCCTCATGACGTGAAAGATAATGTCTGCCTGATCTGACCTTCCAACATTCCCAGGCCCATGTGGTCCCACCCTCCCCTCATTCACACCCTTTCAGCCACACTAGTAGGATTTTAGTTCCTTACATTCACCTCTCCTTAGTACTAGAGGTCTTTCACACATTCCCGAGTCTGTCCACACCCTCCTTTCTCTGCACTTCCCTTCATTAACTCATGAAACTTTCCTACTTCAGTTCAGTTGTCATATCCCCCCATTATTTGACCTTTAAAAACATTTTGAGGAATACATTATGTAAAAAAATAGTGCATTAACTGTGTGTTTGCAGTTTCCTTTACTGCTATTTTTACTTAACTCTATCAGGTAAGGTGTTTTCATATGTAAGTAACCAAAATTCCAAATCAGACTGGCTTAAACCATCAAAGACAGTTTTTAATTCATGTAATAGAAAATTCCCAAAGTAGAGCATTTTCCAGGGATCTAGCTTCCTTTCTCTGTAGTTTTGTCATCTCTTCTTTTCACATGGGTTGACTTCATTCTTAGGCCTAGGCCATTGTAGCAGCAAAAGTAGCCATTTCCGTTCAGACTTTGTCCCTATATAACACTCCATCCAGAAGGGAATGGAGAGAAGACTTCTCTCTGAATCACACAACAGAAGCCCTGAGTTTCATTCTCATGGCCCCACTTAGAGGAGGTGCCCCTGCCAAGTGACACAGCCGGTGAGCTGATGGGTTTACACCCATGAAATCTCCCCTGAAGCTGCCAGTTGGGGGCGGGGTCTATTCGCCCCAGATTCCATGGCTGCGACACTGAGGTAAGGTCTGACTTTCTCAGTGGAAGGACAGGCTCCTTTGGCTGAAGAAGCAGAGCCCTAGATGCCTGGAAAGCAGCGTAGCGCCTACTACAATAATAAACTGTGAGCATTTCTGCACTCGTGTAATCATGTGCTAAAACATTACCCTCCCAGTCTTTGCAGTCACCATGGCATCACGATCCATCCTACAAATCCCATGAATATGCCACCCGAATTTTGTTAGACAAAGAGGTTGTTTCCAATGTTTTGAAATGCCATTATTTTGATGATTGTTTTCCTTCTCTTCCTTTGCCGAGGTTCATCTTTCTCTTCACTGTGTGCACTTTATCTATTATAAATAACTACTATAAATAATACTGAGATAAACAGATTTTGTACATAAGTATTTTTATACCTCTCTGATTGTTTCTTTAGGATAAATTCATCACTGTAGAATTAATGAGTCAAAGGCCAAGACTGTTGAAATATAAAGTGTCCTCCAGGAAGATTGTACCAATTTGAACTGTACAGCATACCCTCAGTGTATGACTGTGCTGGTGTCTTGGCATTCTTGCTAATGTTAACATTCTTGCCAAGTGTTAAGTTCTCTGTCACCTCCATGCCTTTGTTTCTATGGTGTACTCAGCCTGGCTAACTCTACTCCCCTTCCAGTGCTCCTGACCTTGTCTTGAAAGCATTTCTTCACCTGTTTCTGCCAGCTCCTATTTGTTCTATGTTTCTAGCATACTTCTGCCATCCCACCAAATATAATGTATGCAATCATTTGTTCATTTGTCTGTCTCTTAAACTAGGCAGTGAATTATTTGAGGAAAAGGACTATTTATTTATCTATTTATTTTTTTAAGATTTTATTTTTCCTTTTTCTCCCCAAAGCCCCCCAGTACATAGTTGTGCACTTTTAGTTGTGGGTCCTTCCAGCTGCAGCATGCGGGACGCTTCCCCAGCATGGCCCGATGAGCAGGGCCATGTCTGCGCCCAGGACTCAAACCAGAAAAACCCTGGGCCACCAAAGCACAGTGCACGAACCCAACCACTTGGCCACAGGGCCGGCTGGCCCCAGGACTATTTGTTTTTATTGTTATTAATATTCAACTCTGTAACCTCACTACTTAACACTGTCTGATGCAGGACATATTCAGAATTGTGTTTTAGTCCTTTTTGTTTTTTGCTGAGGAAGATTTGCTCTGAGCTAACATCCACTGCCAAACTTCCTCCTTTTGTATGTGACTTACTGCCACAGCATGGCCACTGACAGACGAGTGGTGTAGATCTATGCCTGGAGCTGAACCAGGGCTGCCAAAGTAGAGTATGCCAAAGTAAACCACTAGGTCACCAGGGCTGGACCCAGAATTGTGTTTTAAATTAAAGAGACCTGGAAGCTAACCACCCTCATAGTGCAATCTAAGGATGATCCATCAATCCCACAGCTTTGTTTTTTCTTTCACTCTGGTTCTGGTGTGAGTTGCTTATGGCCAGCATAGCTCTGGAGCAGAGTGTTTCTCTCGAGAGCATCCAGGGTTTGGCTGGTTATGGAAGGTGACCTAGCCCATTCTTTAGGTGTTGCTATTAGCCTGTCCTTTGGGTGCCATAAACAGCAACAGATCATCAGATGTGATAGGGACCTGGGGTTGGTTGAACTCTAGATAGACGTCACTCCACCCTCTTTCCTCCAAGGTCTGTTCCCATCCATCAATCTAGTTGGCACATGTTTTGTTATTCAGAGAAGAGGGAGAAATTTGAATGTTAGAAGAGTGGTGGGTAGATGAGGAAGGACTGAGGGGGAGCTAAGAAACTAGAGGCAGTAGGACATCACTCCTCTTCAGTCAATAAATGAGGTTTGAGTCTCTAAGACAAAATTGTAAGGGCCAGAAACAGACAGAACTGTTTTGTTGGTGTGTTTATTTGTTATTTAATGAAAATATTGGAAAGACATCAGGGCATGAGTGAGAGCCAGAAACTGATGGAACCCTGCACCTCAGAACTCCAGCTGAGTGGCCTGGGGGCCAAGTGGTGGAAAGAGGCAGAGAAGTGCCTTCCCCTTCATTGAGTCCAAGCTTTTGGCTAGTATGCTCAGTGGGGCTGGAGGTATGATGGGAGGGACCAATGTCCAGAGTCAAATTTTCAGCTGGTGTGGTCAGGAGATTGAGCAGATAAATAAATACACTGAGAATAATAGGAGCCAGCTTTTTCATTGTCCGATAAAAAGTTACAATGAAGTGCTGGACTGGACTGAATTGCCCTGTAATAGATAGATAGGTAGGTAGGTAGAGATAGATAGATAGATGATTAGATAGACAGCTAGATATAGATAGATAGACAGATAGATAGATAAACAGATATAGGTGTATATGTATGCATCCATACATAGATTTTCCTAGCGTTGCCCAATGCGAGGCTCTGGATGCAACAAAGCTCTGAAGGCCAGATCTTGATTTCTTAATACCATTCTCCATTAAAAAGAACCAGGGCTTCTTGAAGAAATGGCTCACTCCAGGACAGGGGCAAGAAAAACATATAATGAGACTAAAACTTTTTGTGCCAAAAAGTAATGAAATGCTCAAGAATGATGGAGACATCAAAAGGGCACACGAATCAGTTTAAAGGGCCTCCCTTTGGTGAAGCCCAGGCCCATTGGAGCACAAAGATAAATAATGACTGTGACCCCTTGAGTAAAACAGGCAGCCGTGCCTATATACTAATATAAATTAATAAATAAATGGAGCGAGTTCCACCCTACAACAGATTGCCAATTACTAAATCTAGAAGGGAGGATGGAGTTGGAAAATCACCATTTGACTTTGCCTGGTTCCACCACGGTGGTGAACAGAGACAGCAGATAGATGGGGTTATTCTCCCTCTCCTCCTGGGTGAGGCTCATCTTTCTCCTCACTATATGCACTTTATTTATTATTCTAGATATTTTCTTGTCAGTACCATCTATTTTCCCACCATCTATAGTCATTTTTCGGTCCCTGACTTTGACCTCTTCCCAGTTTGGTTAAATGGGACCTGTCTCATGAGACTATACTACCTTTTTCTGCCACCCCCATCACTTCCATCACGTGTCTGGCCTGCCTTACCTTCCCTCACTCCCAACCATGACCCAAACCTAGAGCTCTCAGACAAGGGCAGAACTAGATTAACTTCTGCTTCATGATATAAGGGCAATAGATGATGTTCCTTCCTTTTCTTTAGCAGCTCATCATACTTTCCCCCAATTAATCTGTAATGTGTTTCTGTAATATTCCTGCAGTAGTGGCTACTGTTCAGTACTCTCCCAATCCTTTCATAATTGAACAAAAGTCATCCAATACCCCATCGTTTACAGAGAATGTGTTCTGCTCCTATTAGTGGGATGAAGAACAGACAAAGTGGGGCAGATGGATTATCCAGCACAATTTGTTCCCCTCCCTTCTTTCATCTCATTGATTCTCCTCTCTTATTCTTCACCACAAGAATTATTATTTTTTTGAAGAAGAAGAAGATTAACCCTGAGCTAACTACTGCCAATCCTCCCCTTTTTGCTGAGGAGGACTGGCCCTGAGCTAACATCATGCCCATCTTCCTCTACTTTACACGTGGGACGCCTACCACAGCATGGCTTTTTGCCAAGCGGTGCCGTGTCCACACCCAGGATTCAAACCAGCGAACTCCAGGCCACCAAGAAGCGGCACTTAATTGCTGTGCCACCAGGCTGGCCCCCAGAATTATTATTTTGATTATAAGACAGATGAAGAAGCCCAAAAGTAGCCCAAAGATCTGGATTGTAGCTGAATTCTGCCAGCACAAATTATGTGATCTTGCATGAACAACTTAATCATTTAAGCCTTAGTTTCTTCACTGAAAAGATGAGGGGTTTGATCTAATAACCTCGTAGACCCTTTTTATTTCTGAGCATTAAATATTGGAATGTTCCTGAGCATGATCTTCAAAATTCTTCTCTTCTCTACTGAGATTAGGTGGTCTCATGAAGTCTCTTGGTTTCATATACCAACACCCTGATAACTCCAAATTTTACATCTCCAGCCCCAATCTCTCCTTTCCTCCCACCATGAGCTTCCCGTCTCCAATTGTCCACTTAATTTCTTCACTTGGCTGGCTGATAGGCATTGTAAACGTGATGTCTAGTTGAGAGTCTTTCATTTCTGTCCCCTTCTCCTTCTCCAGTCTTCCCCGTATCAGTAAATGGCACAACCTATTGCCAAATTTGTCAGACAAAAAATTTAGCAAAATTCATTGATTCCCCTCTTTCTTTCACTCTCCACACCAATTTACCGGTAACTCCTGTTTGCTTTTCCTTCAGAAATGTATTCAATCAGACCTCTTTTCAGCACTTCACCACAGCCGTGACCCACTCCCAGCCACCATTCTCTCGCCCACGAATTCTTACCATAGCCTTTCTTGTCCCCTACTGTATAGTCTCCAAAGAGCTTTCAAGTTGTTTGGAAATGAAATCCAAGCATGTCATTTCCCTGCTTAAAATCCTCTGGTAGCATCCCAATATACTCAGGAAAATAATACAGAGTCCTCACTATCACCTAAAGGCCTTACCTGCCTTAGCACTTACCCACCTCTCAAGTTCCATCTTCTATTCCCTCAACAGTCATTCGAGCTTCTGTATATTCTTTATACATGCTGGGAAGGTTTTGGACAGCTACTAACCACACCTGGATCCTCTTTCCCCTGGACGCGCAGTTAGGCTGCATTTTCCAGCCTCATGTGCCTTTTCATTTTAGGGGTGGCATGGGACTGAGTTCTGGCCAATGGAATAAGGACATAAGTGACACATCCCATTTCCAGACCTAGCCCTTAAAAACCTCCTGCATGATCCATTTCCCTCATCTGCCAATGGGATGCAGAGGAGTCAGGACCCTCCAGGGTGGTAGAGCTGCCAGAGGGAAGGATCCTGGATCCCTGAAATAATATGTGGAAGCACATCTGCTAAACCCACACTAGCCTCTGCTCTGAGCAAGAAATAAGCTTCTTTTATATTAAACCATTGAGTTTCCATGATGGGAGTAGATAGTATTTGTTAAAACATTTAGCTTCCCCTGACTAAAGTATGAACCAAACTTTTTCCTATGTTACTTAACTTCCTCTACTGGAAAGTTTTCTGAATTCACATGGCCTTCTTCATTAGATCTTTGCTTAAATGTCACCTCCTCCAAGAGGCCTTCTCTGACTACTCATCTGAAATAATCTAGCCCCACTTGCATCCCTGTCTATTATCCCCTTACCTCACATTAATTTTCTTCAAAGTGCTTCTCATCACCTAATGTCATTATATATTTAATTATTATTTGTTTATTGTCTCTTATACTAATCTATAAGACCCATGAGCACAGTGCCATCTGTTTCTTTCTTTTTTCCGTTGTTGTATATTTTGTGCTAGCTCACTGCCTAGTGCATAGTAGGAGCTCTAGCAATACTTGAATGAATGAATGAATGAATGAACGAGTGAGTGAATTTCAGCTGCTCTTTAGCAGCATGGCCCTGTTTTAGCTGCTACTGTCACAAGTCCAATTACCTCCTACACACCTCATTTTCAGATAAACAACAGCACCTACCTTGTCACTCTCCATCAATTAAGCTTTTGCTTCTCTTATCTTAACAGCGCCAAATGAGGCAGCACGCCTCCTGAAAGGTGATATTCTGTCCTGGCTTCACAAGTTGAGAGAAGTGGAAAACCGAAGGTGAACTCCAACAGTGAGAATCTACAGCAGTCTTGGGGCCTGGTGGTGAGGCGTGAGAACACAGCAGCCTCCAAGGACCTGCCAGACACTGGCCCCCATGGGTAGGTGCTTCTTGGCCCCTGCTTCCAGGTAGAACTTGCCAGAACTTCCAGTCCTCCACTTCTCTCTGGCCCCCTGGTAGGCTTTGGCCTGGGCACCTTTGGAAAGAAACTTGGTATAGTTAGGAGTCAGACAGCCTTATGTTCCAAGCCGGGATCTAACCCCATCAGGTACACTATTCAAAGTGGGGTCACATTCATTAATTTAATAATATTTATTGATTGCTTTCTATATGCAACTCTATACTAAGTGATGGGAAAACAGCCATAAGATAGATGCATAGAGTGCTGCCTCACGTTTATAACCTAGTGCGAAAGAGAGGCATAATTTCCCAATTCCTTGGTTACAACTGTGGTAACCTCCCCAGTGGAGAAGCCACTTGTTCTGTGATGGTTCACATCACTCCCTAGTCTGTGGGATCAGGACACATTTTCAAAACATAATTGGATGGAAACCTAAAGGATAAGAAATCAACTACTCACAGCTGGGCAACAAGGCAGGAGGGTGATGAGAGTGTGTGGGTTGGGCTGGGAAGGTGCCTGGGGTATTTAGAAACATGGCACAAGGCAGGAGTGGCCACTACACAGTGAGCAGAGTAAAAACTGGTAGAAAGGAGGTAAGGATAAGGTGGTACAAAACCTGCAGGCCAAATTTAGGACCTTGGTGTTATGCTAAGAACAATAGGAAATCAAAGAAATATTCAAGCAAGGGAGGGAGGGAGGGCAGGGCATAATCAGGTCTGCATTTTGGAATGAATGCTCAGGTTGCTGTGAAGAGAATGGATTGTTAGAGGAGCAAGCATGGAAAAGGGAGTCAACTAGGCAAGAGGCTATTGAAACATCCAAGTGAAAAATAGTCATTCCTTGGGTTAGACTGTTAAGAAAAAGATGGAGAGAAGCAGATGAACTTGAGAAATATTTCAGAAGCAAAATTAATAAGACTTCATGGTGGATATAGGCAATGAGGGAGGGGAATGCACCCAGGAAGACTCCTAGGTTTCAAATTTGAGCAACCGGGAAGATGCTGCTGCCTTTTAATGAGGGGGGATTCACAGGAAGCAAGGCAAGCTGAGGGGGAAGATCATCTGTGATTTTGGACACTGATGTTGCAGTGACCGCTACTTATTGTCTGTGAGTCTTGGGCCCATGTGTGCAATGGGAATCACATTGCCATCCTGAAGAGGGTTATGAAGGCTGGCACATGGCCCAGCAGAGGAAATGCCCAGCAACGTCAAGTCCTTTCCCTTCTCACCGCTGGTGTTCATTCATTAACTCATTTGACACATGTCAAGCACTCCTCTAGATACAGAGTGAACCGATGAAGTCCCTGCTGTCATGCAGCTGACTTTCTAAAAGGGTAGGCAGATAATAAAATAGGCAGACGGTACTCTAATTAAATACTCAGAGGACACCTGGAGCGGGGTGAGGCGAGGTGATGATGCAGAGACGGGGTGCTGTTTTATGTAGAGGGGCCGAGGAAGTCTCTCTGGGGAGGTGACATTTAAGCACAGACCTGAGTGAAGTGAAGAAGCCAGTCACAAATATGGGGATAGGGAGAGGGGTCCAGGCAGAGGAGACCAAAAATCGTAAAGCCCGAGGTGCATTTGCCTGGCTTGTTCTAGGAGCAGCACGAAGACCTGTGTGGCCGGAACCCAGCAAGCAAGGGGAGTGTGGTAGGAGCTGATGCTAAAGAAGGAGCCGGGGCTAGACTGTGTGAGGTGAGGACCTCGACTTTTATGCAAAAGTAAGACGGAAGCCACTGGAGGATGGTGAGTCGGGGAGTAACAAGAGCCATGTTCTATAGTGCAGAATGCTTTAGCCTTTGCCAGAAGCCAGAAGCCTTCATTAACAGAACCAACTCTCTCTAATGCTCTCTTTTTCTTCTTTTTCTACTTCAACTCAGCAAATGAACATAGGACAGCTGTAGAATCCAATTACTTTTTTAAAATGACGTTTATGGAGCAATTACTATGAATCTCTACTAGGCCCTTTCACTTGTTGCAAGTGGTTCAGATAGCGGCCTCCTTGCATTACGCATTTGCTGGAGATCAACCACCCTGTTGACATGCTTGCACATTACTTCATTTGGTGTTCATGACAACCTAGGCAGTGGATGTTACTACCTCCATTCTACAGATGAGAAAACCGAGGCTCAAGTTAAGAAATGTAGTTAAATGGCAGCGGCAGGATTCCCCAGATGATCCCAAGGCTTCCAGACTCCAAGTCTATACTACTTCTCTTGCTCCATGTATAGCTATCCCAGCGCCACCTGATTCTCCCTCGAGCCTGTTTTATATGGAAAGGAATGGATCTGAAAACAGACAGGCAAATGAGCAGCACAGGAGTATGTTCACATTTCAAAAAAAGTGCATCACTAACAATGAGTGGAGAGGGAAATCTTCAAGCACAGAAGGGGGAAGAACCTTTCAAGCAGAAAGGATGACAAAGCGTGCACACTGTTTCAGGCCCCGTCATAGTGGTTCCCCGCCCTAACACTTTAGAATCACGTAAGATGTATGTGTGTCTGAGTGTGCACGTGTGTCCACACATACTCATGCATACTGAGGCCCTACTTAAGACCAACTAAGTCAATATATTTTAAAAGACCCAGGTCTATACTATGCAGCCAGGACTGAAAATACTGAGTTATAGGTTGGTTGCCAAACTTCATTGTCCCCATCCCTGGTGTCCTCCTTTGTGGGGTCACCTATGGGGGCTGGGAATCTGCACATTGAGCAGTAATCCAGGTGATTCGAGCACACATGGTACAGGGACTGCTCTTTCAGAACCATCTTAATCACACTGCAATAAATGGAAATATCAGTCGCATTTGCCAGAAGCAGCCATTTCGCCTACAGGTAGGAAAAGGGGAGAAGTCAGTGCAGGTGTTGACAAGAAGAGGCCGCTGAAAGTTAGCTGGAGCAGAAAAGGCCATGAGTCAGCAGAGCTCAGCGGGAACTTCAAGGAGCCTTCTGACTTCAATCCGCCCAGTCGAAAAAAAGGAGCATCAATACTACAGACAGGAAGTAAAGAATTCATAGAATTTCAAACATTTTCAGGAAAAAAATACTGCCTCTTTTCAGAGTTTCCATTTTCCGAGTGGTTTCTAAGTCCTTTTAATATGGAGGGCAGTTGCTGGGCATTTTTTTACAGTGCCCAGCTAATTCCCAGACGTCTCTGTACTGCAAGCATTTAATGCCTACATAAAACGTGGGACCATAATGAAGATAATTGAAAGTATGACTTTCATCAATATTTAATTAGCATTTGGTGCTAACTCATTATTTTGGTACAATTAATTTGACATCTTGCTATATGTCCTGAACAGATTTCAATCCAGAGGGTTATTTTATTGGCGAGACATGTGTAACATCACACATGCCCCTGCCCAGAGGAAACAATATGAAAAATGGGGGATATGATTGACAGTTTAATCCAGCTCTGAATAGCAAAGCCCAATATATTAAAACCAAATAAGCATGTTTACTTAGCAAGGAAAATCCAGTACTAATGAAAATCCTGGCCTTGCTCAAGAGTCAGGGATAGAACTCGACTGTTTCAGCACAACTTGGGGGGTGTCAGCTGTTGCACTGGTATGGGGAAACATTCCGAGGAAGGGCATGTTGTTGGTCATTTGGGATCAAAGTTTAATAACTTACACACCTGTGCAATCTAAGCTCTATGTGTTATCCCGCTGGAGGCAAAAGATAGAGAACAGGAGCAGGAGGAGGGTAGAGAACACGAGGCCAGGATCCAGGGACCTGGGTTTTATGCTGGACCCAACATATAACCACTTGCCACCTTTGGGCAAGTTACTGACCATCCCTATGGCTCCATTAATATGTGGGTGGAAATGGTAAATATGCCCCCGTTAAACCAGTGTCTCTCAAACTACCTGTGGTAAACGACCGGTTTTGTGATGAGCTGCTTTTAACTGGGTGATCCCTGAAGGGGTCTCTGAGGCAAGGATTTGAAAATCGAGATTGAATGGCAGGAAGGACCAGCAATGCCTAAGACTCAGGGAGCGCGCCAGGCATCTTTATCGAATGCCGATTACACAGGAGCTACTGTGGATACTAGAACTGCAAAGATTGATGTGACACAGCCCCTGCCTCTGAAAGGGTCATTTTCTAACATTCATAAATACATGGAACATTTTAATGTAATGGAAACTGGGTATTTTATTGCCCTCTCGACTTGACTAATTGTTTAAAAAAAATATTACCTGATAACACCTTTATTGAGTATCTACTATGTGCCAGGTCCTCTTCTAAGCAATTTTCGTATACTCATAGAAACCCGATGAGGCGAGTTTAATGATGAGTATTACCATATTAGTATTATTGAACTGCTAATAAAAAGGAACAGAGTAAGGAATCTTTTTTGTGTGATTTTTGTGATTTTGTGACTTTTGTGATTACAAAAATTACAGCAAGTGGGAGAGGCAGAAACGAAACCCTAATAGCCCGATGCCAGACTCAGCGCTCTTGACCTTTTGTGTAGTAGAGAATTTACTCCTTACTGTGTTAGTAAATATATCCTTCCTGGATGGAGTTCAGAAGGCTTTATACGTAAAAAAGGGGGGAAAAAAGCGATCCTTTTTTTTGGAGCAATAAATAATTTTCTATGCCAATATTCAGTGTAACTATTTGCAAAATGGAAAGCCATATATTTCTCATTAAAATAATTTATAATTTTAAAAAATAAAAAGGCATGCAAAATAAAGTCCCAATATTTTATTATTAGATTCAGTCGATCAAAAAATTACTCTTTCAAATTCCTATAACAGTTTCTATACTCCTAATCTCACCGTTTGTACTTATTTTGCTGTGGATCGGTAAACATTTGTGGACCACAATTGGGCAGCGCTGCTTCAGACGTCTCTCAAGGATAGTGAGAACTAATGAACTGAATAGATTTTAAAACAATTTGAAGAAAAAACGAAAAGCACTCTACTTCTGAGGATGATAGGCAGCAGTAGCACTTGGATATGGGGAGGAGACTGTAGCTTTTTGTGTGATAAAAGTAAGAAACAACAATGACCCCCTGTTTTGAGTCCATCACCTCTCTGAAATTTCCTGGGCACATATTCAAGAATAACAGAAGTAGTGTATGTTAGGTCTTGCTGTAAACAGAAAGGGGATGCACCAAATGAACTAACTGGTATCCTGATGGTATGCATGATATATCAAAACCTTTGGAGAGCAGAGAGAAGTCTGCTTTGTAATATCCTAAGATGGATATCATGTGTTTTTTTTGTATGTTTTAAATAATTTTGTTGAGGTTAAACTGACAGAAAATAAAGTGCACGTGTTTCAAGTCACAATACAACTTTCGGAATGTGCACACATTTGTTAAACCATCACCACAATCAAGGTAATGAACATATCTATCACCCCCAAAAGCTTCTTTATGCCCAATGTAATCCCTCCCTCCCTCCTTCCGCTCCCTCTCCTCCAACCCATCCCTAACCCAGAGAGCCAGGGTTCTGCTTTCAATACTATAGATTAGTATGCATTTTCTAAAAATTTATATAATTGGAATCCAGAGTATGTATCCTTTTTTACTGGCTTTTTTAGCTCAGCATTATTATGTTGAGATTTATCCATGTTTATATGGATGGATTTATGTTATATATGTATATATTTATCTCTATATATCCATATATATATATATATATATCTGAATACAAGTCCTTTATCAGATATACGCTTTTCAAATCCAATTATTTTATCCCATAATGGTTTGTCTGTTCATTCTCTTAATAGCATCCTCCAAAGCGTAGACAATCTTAATTTTTATGAAGTTCAACTTATCATTTTTCATTTTATGGATTGTTCTTTCCGTGGTGTATCCAAGAAATCTTTAACTCAAAGTCACAAAGATTATCACCTCTATTTTCTTGTATAAATTTTATACTTTTAGATTTTACATTTTGGTTTATGATTCCTTTTAAGTTAAATTTTTGTATACAGTGTAAGGCATGCGTGGAGATGCATATGGATATCTAATTGTTGCAGCACAGTTCGTTGCATAGACTATCTTTTCTCCATTGAATTGTCTTTGCACCTTTATTGAAAATCAATTGGTCATATGTGTGTAGGTCTATTTCTTTACTCTTTATTTTGCTCCATTTTGTCTATTGTGATGCCGATACGCATCTCAATTACATCTCAATACACTGTCTCAATTACTATAGATTTATAATAACTTACTCAGAAAGTTTGAGCCATCTAACTTTGTTCTCTTTTGCAAATTTCTTTTGGCCATTCCAGTTCCTTTGCATTTCAATATAAATTTTAGAATCAGCTTTTAAATTTCTGCAAACAAGGCTACTGGAGTTTTCAAAAGGATTATGTTGAATCTGTAGATCAATGTTTGGTGAGAATTAACTTCTCAACAATAATGAGTCTTCCTATCCCTAAAAACACTACATATCTCCATGTATTTGTCTTCATTTTCTCTCGGCATTGTTTATTTTTCAGTGTATTGGTCTCACCCAAGTTTTGTCAGAGTTATCCCTAAAGATTTCATATTTTTCTGAGTCATTATAAATGAGATTATTTTCTTAAATTCAATTTCTGATTGTTGGCTGCTAACATATACAAATACAATTTATTTTTTAAGCATCCTCATTCATCACACATCCAAGGAAACTAAAGGGAGTTAACTGAAGATGGAAATTCTAGGAAATACAGCTGCCTTTGAGAAAGAGGATGGTTAGCAGGACTTGTCCTGGAGAACCCCAGATGACTGGGTGTCTTCTTCCTCTGCACCAAGAGAGGGTGCAGGGCTGCCTGGTGGCCCTGATGTGTAGGGAACAATCCCATGGATGAGGATGCCTGCTTTCATGGGGAAAATTGGCTTAATACAATGTGTCAGCCATCATCCCTGTTAATGGAACCAGTGCAGAGTACTCAGAGGAGTCCTGGGGTAAATGCTGAGCTCAAAAGGAAGGGATGAGATGGACAATAAGGTCTTGGGGACACATGACCATTTGAGCAATTCTGGCTCTCATGTGGAGAAGCCTGCATCTCAAGACAAGGGAGTCCTGGGGTGAAACCTTTTTGTTGGAATAACTAGCTGCCTGGGAAGAGCTTCAGCTACCATCCTGGTTAGGAGAGACTCCAGCTTCTTGGTTACCTAATGCACTCAAGTTGTGGATGCCTGAATATTATGGGTGAGACTTTAAGAGCAAGATACTTACAGGGAGAGTACAACAGCCCCATCACCAGCAGAGGACTGGGCTGCTATCCATGTTAGAGAGTGGCCAAACTAGCAGCAGGACACAACCATTGGAGAGATCTTGCTATCAGAGGGATGTGGCTGAAGCCATGGAACCAGTCATGAGCAACAAGCACCTACTTGTTTTAAAATGTATCATCTAGGTCTGAGACTTGTTACTTGCACAGAAAAAAATACGTTGTATGACAACAATTTGTTTATTCAACAAATGATGTTCATGAACCAAGAATTAAAGCAGAAAAGAGTAATAACAATGCCATCTATATTAAGCATACATTGCATGTCAGGAACTCTGCTGATCACTGTACTGTCTTTATCTCATTTAGTTCTCTCAACACATCCTATCAAACATTGTCCTTGAGGAGCTCACAGCCCATCTATGGAGATGGATGAATCAACAACTAAATATAATACAATGTGATGGTTATGATATTTAGGTATGTATAAAATTCTATAAGAAGACAGATGAAGAGGTGATCTGCAAAGGTTTCATACAATGGACATATTTTTATTTTTCCAGTTCTTTCCAAACTGTTACATCTTAATCTCATGTGGTTCTAGTGGACTGTCAATCATTACATCTTTCCTACATCATGTCCTAGCAAATCATGGTATTTCATCTTGACAGCAGTTATTGGTTGAAGGGTTGGAAATGGAACATACCATACGCAGGGCCAATCAGAGTGTCTCCATGATATTCAATAGTAACAGTAATAAACGAATGCAATTTTCTGCAATAGTGATCTAAAAGGACCATCTAAATCTAGATCTCTCAATAGCCATAATTTCTGACACATATTTGGAACTAAAGCGAAGCAAGTGAGGCCCTCACTTTGAGCACAAAATTTAAGGGTGTAACAAAAAATTCAGAAATAATATAAATAATATTTTAAAATAAAAATTAATGAAAATATTTCATGACAAATAAAAGATCAAAATTTTAAATAAAGACAATGTCATATTGACCCATACTGAAGGGGGTTGAAGTAAAAGGAAAAATATGTCCACTATTTTTATGCTTTTATACATTTTTTAATGACTAGTTTTTTTCCAGAATATTAGGGTAGTTGAAAAAATATTGAAAAATTAAAAAGTAGCTGCATTAAAATTCCCAATATTATTTTAAGTGTAAATATTTTATTTACACTGAAAGCAATTTATTATAATTTTACTTCAATGGGAGGGTTCATCAATAATATTTTTAAAATCTAATTCTGAAAAAAATTTAGGCATCAAAAATATGGACAAGGGGGGCACAATTTTTCTTTTACCTCAGGGCCAAACATAGCTCAGCATAGTATGGCTTCCTGAGAATACACCCATATGAAGAAAAACAAAACAGAAAGAGTCAGGTCAGGGAGAGAGGGGCAGAGCCAGAGAGAGCCATGGAAAGGCTAATATCCCTGGCATGTGTGCAGCCGACTGTATCAGAAGCCAGCTCTAGATCTGGACTTCTCAGCTACATATGCATTAATTTTTATTGTTGGCATCATTGTGTCATTTGTGTTTCTGTCACTTGAAATTCAAAATCCATGCTTAAGCTGGGTCTTTGTCTTAAATTGGGTTCCCCTGAAGCAGACCCTGAGACAAGGATGTGAGTTTGAGTGGTGTATTTGTCAGGTGATCCCCAGGAAGTACTGGAGGAGAATGAGGAAGTGAGACAGGGGAGGGAAGGAAGAGATAAAAGGAAGCTTTACGAAGCAGTGCATCACTGTGAACATCTACAGAACACATCTCAGAGTCCTATCACGCCACCCCAGGTGAGGAGGCTGGAGTATTTACCACTAGCTCTGTCTGTCATCTGCTCCTGGGGGCTCTAACTCCCTGGCACTTCTAGTCTTCCCTTTGCTCAGACCAAGAGAAAGATGCTAAGCAGAGAATCACAGGTTCTTGTAATAGAATGCTGACCAAACACGTGTACTGGAAAAGTGAGTGCTGAGGGGATATGGTGAGAGCAACTACGATGTCTCCTACAACCTCGAAGGATGAGCACATTTACCAAAGGCTCATAAAACAAAGTCACTCTCTTTACAGAGCAAAATGGGAAGCCAGCATTGTATAGTGGAAAGCTCAAGGAATTTGCATTTGGAAAGAGCCGACTTGAATGTTATCTCCAGACCTTACTGGTTGTGTAGATTGGACAAATCTCTTAACATCTTTGGTTCACCTGTATGTTTCCTCATCTGTGGAATGAGTAGAGTAATAATAAAATCACTTCTGGGGCTGCCCTGTGGCGAAGTGGTTAAGTTCATGCACTCCGCTTCGGCAGCCCAGTGTTTCGCCAGTTCAGATCCTGGGTGCAGACATGGCACCGCTCATCAGGCCATGTTGAGGTGGTGTCCCACATGCCACAACTAGAAGGACCCACAACTAACATATACAACTGTGTACTGGGGTGCTTTGGGGAGAAAAAGGAAAAATAAAATCTTTCTTTAAAAAAAAATCACTTCTGAGCAATGCAATGAGGATCAAATGAGGTATGTAATGGATGGGAGATGCCTTTGAACAATCAATTTTAGTTTTTCCTATCAGGTGGTCTTAGAAAAGAAGTTTCCATGTTGTAGGTTATTCAAAAATTATGTACAGAGCTTATTAAAAATACAGAATCCTGGGATCCACATCTAGAGTTTCTGATTCAGGGTGCCTACAGTGTGACTTAAGACTGCATTGTTTAGAAGTTCCTCTGTGACACTAGAGCAGGTGCCCTGCGGGCCACACTTTGAGAAATGCTGCAACAGCCTAGAATATATGGAGGGAGCGAGCAACTGGATATGACTGAAAGACAGGCCTGAGTAAGTAGCTGAAGGTCATGCAGGAAACTAAGGGCAACTTGGATTTACCCTGTGGGCAAAGAGGCAACATGTCAAAGGCTTCCAGATGGGGGAGGGATGTGATTGGTACCATACTGTAGAAACATGCCTCTGACTGCAGCACTGAGGGTTGATGAGGGGGTAGGAAGGAGGAGACTGAGATAACTACCAGTAGGGAAGCTACTATCATAAACTGGAAGAGAGGAAATGAAATCTGGAGTTGGGGCAATAAGTGTGAGAACAGAGAAGAGAGGACATAAGGAATGGGGAAACCAATGCTAATAAGATTTTAGGAGAATAAAGCAGAACTCAAAAATGTTTATGTATACACATGCTCTCATTTTGTCTATAAATTTGTGTGTATATCTGTATAAACACACACGCACAGACACATATTTACATAGAGAAAAGGAAGTGCAACCAAATGTTGAGTGGCTATCTTTGAATGATAGGATATAATGGTGATTTTAAGAATTTTTTTGTTTGTGTTTGAGTAAGATTGTCCCTGAGCTAACATCCGTGCCAATCTTCCTCTATTTTGTACGTGGGTCACCACCACAGCTTTGCTTGATGAGCAGTGCATAGGTCTGTGCCTGTGATCTGAACCCACGAACCCCAGGCCACTGAAGCATTCAAACTTCACCACCACACCACCAGGCTGTCCCCAAGCATTTTTTAAATATATTTTTCTTCTTCTGAAGTGGTCTATAATAAATTTAGATTATTTTTAGGATCACATTTTTTAAAGATAATAAAGAAAGAAAGAGGAAAAAAATCATTATAAGATATAGAATTTCACAAGGATGACTGAGGAAAAGCAAAAGAAGATCTATAAAAGAACAAGCCATCCTTCTTGAGGACTTAGAAGCAAATTCTGATGAATCCTTTGGCACTCTTCATTAACTGTGATGTGGCTGTTTAGGTGAGAGGCTTTTTTCAGCTACTCCTGTCACCTCATATGCCTTTAAAATACAATTAAATAAAAGTTACTACAGGCTGATTGATAGCCGGAAACTTGCTTGCTTGCAAAGTGGGAAGGACTTGAACTATATATTTATTGCACATTCAAGGGGTAAAATGCTTTTCTGTTTCTTTAATGATTTTTTAACTTTAAGGTAGAGTCGGATATTCACAAGGGAGGGAAAAATCCATCATTTTCAGAACTGACAGAAAAATGTGTAAGGCTTAGTAAAACTCATGCCAAGTACCATGCCGTGGTAATATATCTAAGAAAAATCTAATATATTGAATAGTTCTCCTTAGCTTAGCATAAATTAATTTTGGCTGAATGAAACTTGATCATTGTTTGGAGGTGAAAAAGAGTAAATATAATCCATGACCACAAAACTTGGGGCAACATAGCACAGAGCATTCAGGATTGGCAGTTTTCCTACCTTTAACGAGCTTCTAATGACAGTCTCATATTCATATGGCCATTTTACAAAAGAGGTCCTAAGGTTCCCTGGGCTCCCTAAAGCAACTGATTACCCTGAAAAATCTTCATAGTGTCTTTCCATTGACATCCAACACAAGGGAACCGAGAGATTGCCTCATTTTTACCTTCAAAGGGAAAAGTCAGGCTGGCTTCAAATAGTTAAAGGGCTAGTTACCTCACATTGTTAATGTAGGGGAGGAAGACATTTCCACTACCCTCTCTTGGTTCTTCTGCCCGAAGAACTAATTAAATTCACATGAGACAGAATAACAGGAGAAAATTAAACAAAGCTTTATAACATGTATACATGGGAGAGGCTCAGGCAAGCTGAGCAACTCACCAAAATGTGTCAAACCCCCACCTTAAATATCATCTTCAGCTAAAGACAAAGGAGGATGTTGGGGGTGGGGAGAGTCAGTTACTGGAGGTTACCAGACAAGCACAGTAAACAGGAATAAGATTATTATGCAGATTTAAGTCCTTGCCTTCTGCATTGATAAGAGTTTCTAGAAATAAGGTAATCCCCCTTCTTCTCGGTACAGAGAGGGAGACACCTTCACAGATGGAGATTTCCTTTACAATGTAAATGTTTCCTAACAAAGGGTAAGTAAACTCTGCTTCTCAGAGTTCCTTTCCTGTCGGCAGTTTATTAAAAGTAACCAGCCCCAAATAATCCTCATGCCAAACAGATACATCTTGGGTGGCCAATTCCAGTTCCCCACATTAACAAAGAGTGCGAAGAAGGATTTTCACTAAGAGCCAGGTTGAGCAGGGACCTCATCACAATGGAGGAGGCATAGATCAGAAAGAAAGAGGTTTCATGCTCAGCTCTCATTCCAAACCGAAAAAATGTCCCCAGCAAAGTAACCAAATATACCTAGTGTATATTTGGTCAAATCTTGTGAAGAAGATTTCAAATGGCAGAATTTGTGTTCTAGACAATATTGGGACATGGGTAGGAATTTAAACAAAACAATAACCAAAACAAGCAGATCTCAAGTCAACACTATGGAAACACCTGCTATTTGCCGTCTGCTACCCAGGAGGTCAAAATGTCTCCCTACAGTCTTGTCCAGAAAAGGCAATTCCTCAATTCAGTGATTCCTGCTTTATGGATGGTGGACTTCTGGGGACCCAGGGATTTTGCAAGGGGCCCTCACACCTGTAGAGATACAACTCTTATATGAGAAGATAAGAATGTAGAACCACCCACAGAGAGCATCGCCATTGCTCCTCACACGTTTATACACATGCTATTTTTCAAGTGTATACCAATTTTATTGCAATTAATTCATAGTAACTCTTTGATATTTGATATATCTCCATCAACACATACCAAAAATACATCAACTGTGGTGTGAGAGACGATGAACATTTTTGACATTCAAGGAGCCCCTTCCTGTTCAAAAAAGCTGGGAATGTCTGCCCTAAATAATTTACAATTATCAAAACGTGATAGTAAAAAAGTTTCTAATAATAGCTTCGAGCTGTGGTTCTTAGTCTTGGCTGCACGTTCTGATTACCTAGGCAGCCTTTAGAAACTCCAGTACCCAGGTCACTCTCCAGGACAGTGAAATCAGGATCTATGACATGAGACCCCAGCATCAGTACTTTTAAAGTACATTTATTTCTATTTTAATTTCTTTGAAAACTGAAAAGATGCACATGGTAAAATTTCTACTCATGAACAGGGATATACAATGAAAAGTAAGTCTTCTCTCCCACCTCTTACCCCAAGACCTATTATCTTTCCCAGACACTACCACTACCACCAGCTTCTGGGCAACAATGCAGAGACATCCTAAACATACGTAAGCATAAAAATTGATATTCTTATTGTTATCACATGAATTATTAACAATTATCTTCACCAAACATATTCCAGCCTATGCTGTACGGATGGATACAGTGTAAAGCGTGAGCCCACGGGTCTACAGAGAAACAAGCTGCTCACCCAAGCAAGGTCAGGTGCTCCTAAGTTTTGCATAAATATTCCTTCACTATGTGTTCATTAATTTTGCCATCTGTTAGCTCTCAGTGACAGACAAGCAGTAGTAGACACCAAAGGTTAAGAAATACTTTGGGAGATAAACTTTAGTTTGAGAAAATTCTATCAATTAACTTAATTTTTATGCAAATCAATGCTACTGTTAAAATTTAACCTTGGAACTAACTTGAGAGCAATTGCCTTGAAGGATTTGGAGCAGTGCTTAAGTGGAAAAGGCAGAAAGGGGTGAAATAAAGGAAAGATGGTTTGTCCTGGCTTCATCCCCTTAAATATCAAGACCCTAGAAGAAGAGGACACAAGTCATGTCACAAGAGTTGTCCAAGATTAAAATTTGCTCTAAAATCCGTGTCTTTATCTTTTTGTTCCTCTGGCTGTCTCTGGGTTTCCCCTTTTAACAACCTGCTGCCCTCTGTTCCCCCTTGAGGACAGGGACAATATCTTGTCATCAATGCATCCTTAATGCCTTGCACAGTGGCTGGGCCTGGAAGCTAAGACCCACAGGAACAGAGTCATCCAGCGGATCTACTAGCAAAGTGGCTGGCCCTTAAGTGTTAGAGAAGTAGGTATGAGTGCTTGGGAACGAGGCATGGGAGACCTGCAGAAGTCACCAAAGAAGACTTTATCTAAGGATTTTTCAAGGAAAGATCAAGAAATCAGAGGCCTGGGTTCAAATTCCAGTACTGCTACTGTCTATACGGCCTTCAGTTGGACAATCTTTGTGGCCTTTGAACTGTGTTTTTTGACCCAGTTCCTGGGTTTCCTTGGAAATGTGGATGGATGGGAGCATTGTGAGAAAGTGGCCACGTGTATCAGGCTTGCCCCATTTCACTGAGAACAGTTCTGTTTTTATCTGGTTGTGGGTTCTCCGTAACCTCTTGTTTGAAAACAGGGTTTCCTTGCTCTAAATCGAGTTAAAATCTACTGGACAGATCATTTCTGAGAGATTTCCTCCAGCTCAAACATTCTAGGATTCAATAATTTCTAGATTTAGAGGCTATGAAATTAATGTTTCAGACTCCTGAATTTTAAAATTCATCTCTTCTTTGACCTGGACTGAATTATATTCTGGAAATGCCATCTAAAATATTACAGTAACATTCTCATGCAGCCACTCAATGCACGTAGGCATAAATGCATGAATGGTTTTTCATTATTTCCCAGGAAAATCAATAATTCTCTTTTCCAGTCAAATATGTATAACAGCAAATAGGATTTACCAGGTGTGGGAGGGACCCACAAAGATTTATCTCTCCCAGTGAAAATCAAAACGTGGAAAATATTTTTGTTTCCCTCCAACTTCCCAACGAGCAGACGAGGAAGCACCATTTTCTGATAGCGCCCACTTCACTTCATTTAAAGATAACAAATGAGAGCAACGCTATCCTAATAGGAATCAGAGGACTGAAGGATTAATTATTTTCCCTGGAGCCAACTCTCCCCACCCTGGGGGAGGATGGGCTTTTCCTCAAGAGCTCTCCTGCATCACTGATAACGCTGCCTCATGCTGTGGAACAGCAGCGGCTGCAGTTGTCACTCTCAATTTTCAAATTCCCGTGGCCAGGGACTTAGTAAAATTCAGATTCCCAATACATCAGGAGGCGCCCTGGACTAGGATCTAAGAAAACTGAGTCTGCTCTTGGCTTCACCATGTGACTTCTGTGAGTCTCGGATTTCTCATCTCAGAGATGGGAAGAATGATCCTTGTGCTACAAGTCTCAAGGGGTCTTCATGAGACAAGATGCAGGAACGTTCTTTACTGAAAGTTGTCTTAGCCAGCTTGGGCAAATATAACAAAATACCATAGAGCAGGTGGCTTAAACAAATGGATATTTACTTCTCACAGTTCTGGAGCCTGGAAAGTCCAAGATCAGGGTGTGAGCAGATTCAGTGCTCTGTAAGAGCTCTCCTCCTGGCCTGTAGAAGGCTGCTCTCTCATTGTATTCTCACATCACAGGGAGAGAAAGAGTGCTCTGGTCTCTTCCTATTCTTATAAGGGCACTAATCCTAAATGAGGGCTCTACCCTCAGGACGTCGTCTAAATCTAATTTCCTCCCAAAGGCCCCACCTCCAAATACCATCCCATTAGAGGTCAGGGCTTGAACATATGAATTTGGGGGGGACACAAACATTCAGTCCATGGCAAAGGTGAAGCACTGCAGAAATAATAAACCATGTGTTGGACAAGTGTGGAATGATCCTATCGGCATCTCTTCCGACTTCTTTCCAGGAGGCCTTCCTGTTCTCTGGGGCCGAGAAGTTAAAAACGACACTTCTCAGACACTGCAACTGTGGTCTAATTCGGACTCTGCCAATCACGTACATTTATGGGACTCCAGTATGGAACCGGATACAGTGAAGAGCCCGGGTTTTGCAGGTGCCAACTCTAACAGAAGTGGCATGGTTTAGCAGTGGACAGCTGTAGAGGTTTTGTGATTGTGGTCCCAACCGCGGCCCCCTCGTCAGCCTGGTTCTGTGGGATGGCGGTGGGAGTCTGCCCTGGCAGCTCAGCCTACGGTCAGTTCCCTTAGTCCTCCAAATGATTCTGTAAACCACTTAGTAATCAGCTGTAAATCCTGCCTTAAACTCACTAGAGTCAAAAGATATTTCTGTTTTTCTTAAATACAAGTGCCAAGGAGCAACATGAGCTCAGAGAGAGGTGGAAACAGATCTTCAGACCAATGTTTAGGAGAACTTAAGAAATTCTGCGTGGGTTAAACAGTATCTCAGGACAGTCTGGCAGGAAAAGGAGATTGAGGAGGTGATCTGTGGACAAATTTTGAAGGTCCTTGTATGTTGTGCTAAGGACATTAAATGCTTATTTTGTAGCGAATAGAGAGCAACATATTCATGTGTGTGTTTCTGAATGGTCAGCCGGGATACACTAGGATAGCAAATAATCCCAGAATACTAATGGTTTACAACAGGGAAGGCTTATTTCTCGTTCATTCTTTCTACATGTCTAATACAATTAGACCCCAGCTCAGTTCCACCTGACTTCACTCTAGGACCCGATAATAGAACGTCTTCCACCTGGAGCATCACAGCTCT
Organism: Equus przewalskii; assembly: GCF_037783145.1. Taxonomy (NCBI): domain Eukaryota; kingdom Metazoa; phylum Chordata; class Mammalia; order Perissodactyla; family Equidae; genus Equus; species Equus przewalskii. Next base: position 21,655,514 of record NC_091847.1, on the reverse strand, counting down.
CCTGGCGCAGGGAAAGAGAAGTTAGAAAACTGCTTGCAATTTGTGACAACGCAGATGAACGTGGAGGAGGACATGATACCCAGTGAAATAAGCCAGACAGAGAAAGACAAACACTGTGTGACCTCACTTATATGTAGGGTCTAAAAAGTCAAACTCACAGAACCAGAGAGTGGATTGGTGGGTGCCAGGGACCGGGGGCTGGAGATAAGGGGGAGATTTTGGTGAAAGGGTACAAACTTTCAGTTAAAAGATGGATACATTCTGAAGATGTAATGTATATTACAGTGACTAAAGTTAATAATACCGGATTGTATACTTGAAATTTGATGAGAGAGTAGATCTTGTGTTCTCACCACACACACACAAATGATAACTAAAAAAAAAAAAAAAAAGGGAAGAAAGAAAACTGCATGCAGGCCCTTACAGCCTCTGCTTGGATGTGTCACAGGACATTCCCATCCCCATTTCGCTAATTAAAGCAGCTCTCGCAGCCAAGCCTGACACCAGAGTAGGGAAGAATAACCCCCAGAGGGATGGGCAGAAACATCTTTGTTTTTCACCACATTCTGGAAGGCTTTCAGAGAACAGATTGGAGGGGTATCATAATAACAACGAACTCTTACTCATTTATTCCATCATACCAGACACTTGTGACACCCTCTACGCTCTGCTGTGCTGGCACCAGGATGGAGTGGCGGATACGACAGACAAGGTCTTTGGCTTCACAGAGTTTTAAGGTGAACACTTATTATGTGCCCTGCACTGTTATAAACACTTCTCCGTGTATTATCTCATTTAATCCTCAAACTAATATTATCCCTAGTTATAGATTAGTAAACTGAGGCTTAGAGAAGGAAAATAATTTGACCAAGTCCAGACGGACTGTGGCAGACCAGATGTGAACCCAGACAGTGTGACCCCCAACTCCCTGTGCTTACCCTTCGTGGAAAATCATCACTTGCCTGGAATAGTCCCGAGGAGGGGTGATGGAGACGTGTGAGATGGAGAAGAGGGAAGAGCTTCAGGAGGCGGACAGCGGGGAGAAATGCCTGGACTTGATTATAAGGAGACATGAGCAGGGAGAGAGAGGGGTCTCAGGTGAGTTAGGCACGTGGCAAATGAGTGAATGGTTTAACTCTCCTGTAACCAACGTGAGTCAGAAGAAGCCAATTTATGAGGGAAGATAGCAAACGTGGTTTTGGACATTTAGGTTTGAGATACCTGTGAGGCATCCAGAAAAATTTTGGAAAAACTAGTTTGGAATCCAATAAGAAAGTGAGGAATAGGAATACAGGGAAATGTGGTTGTATGGGTCTTTCACTGGTGTCATGAAGTAGAAGAGATTGTATCCCAAGGATGGATTCATTTCAAGTGGTTAAATAGCCAATTCTAAAGTGCAGCCGCCAGAGTCAAATGTCCACTTGTTCAAATCAGCGTGACTTGATGGATTGTTTCTGTACAGTGGGGGAGATTTTTCAGGTGATGCTCAATTTAGAAGTTACCCTCATCCTGTCAAAAGTCATTTGTTTACAGGGATCCAGGTCAGACATTTGCAAAGTATGTTTTAAAGAAGAAGTTATGTTTCATAAAATGCCTGGATCTTTACTGTAGCTAAGAGGAAGAGAAATAAGTAGGGAGGTGTAAAGAATTGATCTATACTCTGTACTTATTGTGAGAATTAGACAGAAAATTCCATACATCTGGAATATCAGCCCTGCTATAAGCAAGGAAATATTTGGCTGTATGAAAGTGTGAAATATGGACCAAGGGGGACATCAAAAATAGTCATCAAATATAGATCTAGCCTGAGGGTCTGAGAGGAAGGAAAGGGAGCGATTCCTTTCAGCCACACTTGATGAAGGCTTGCCTCAATGCTCTCATTAGGATAAATATGAGTTACCCCAGAAGGGACTAAGGAGTCACTTTTTTAAAGTTAGAAACCTGTCATCTTGTGGTTATTTGCAGTTTCTGGTGCTCTGGTCCAGAAACTATAATTTGTCTTTGTGGCCTATCTTCTCTTTGTTCTGGAAAGAACCCTTTTCAGTCCTGCAAATGTAAGGTAAGTATCCAAATGCTGTCCTTAGGGAAGCCTTGTAGGTAACAAATGTAAATACTTAAGACTGAAATATTAAGTAAACTGCATAGCAATGTAAAATGGATGTTTTAGCAAAGTGTGTCCCTGAATTGTTAAATACATTCTTCACCGTACAACAGCAATAGATTGTCCTGTGTTTGAAAATTGTAGCTTGTTCTTGAGACAGGCACGTGAATTCTCAACTAAGTGATTACCCATGAGAGATGAGCACTGAGACCAGGCTGTTTGAGGAGATGAGAACAGGCTTGCTCTCTGCCCTTGATGCTGGAGGAGAACGTGGCCATGGCTGGATCTGCACTCGGCACCTTGCTACTGGGATGGGATTGTTGGGCTCCACATGTGTGCTGCACGGCTGAATGAGCCCAATTTGCAAAGGAATTGTTGACCAGACTACATCCTGAGAGTAGAGCGTGATCCCCCTTCTCCAAGAGGAGTACGTCACCCCACTGTCAAGCATCCTTTGCAGATGCTAATTCCAGGGCATGAACAAGGTGTGGGAAGTCCTCTCTCTTTCCCTTTAATTGTGAGTTCTTTGAAAGCGGGAAAGAGGATGGGTAGGCTTAAATTCCAAGGGTTTTTTGGAGCATTCCGGTGAGGGGAGCATTTTGAGTGGTCTCTGCCACATGTCTACAGGTCAGGACCTAGTGAGAAGGACCAATTCAAAGGACACTTCAGTTAGACACTCAGTTACATGGAAGCTGAGATTAATCCTTCTGGCCACACTTGTAAGTTTCAGCCTGTGTTGTGCTTCTCTCCCCCAGCTGACAGCTAAGTCTCTTTAGAAGTCACATCAGGTAGGACGTGGCTCAGTTGTGCTGGGAGGGTTACCAAGAGCATTGTCAGCTCCGCTAAGGCCACTGGGGATTTCAGCAGCGGTCTCCATCAGAGGAGAGCTGAGGCCAGCAGAGTAGCCATCACATGAGGGAGCAGCAGCAGAGGCCCCTGGGAGGGATTGTGCCTTTTTCTAATCCAGACAAAGGTACACGTTAGTATGCACTAGCGGCAGCCCTGCCTCCTTTGGTGGGAGAACCTCTATCCCCCATCTTGCCCAACGATGACCCCTGGGGCCCCTCTATTTCACATCAGGAAGGCAGCCAACACACTTCTCTGTCTCCAACAAGGATGCAAAAAGGATTTGAGCTCAGACACCAAGTCCCTCGGGGGCACCTTTTGGCCCAGTCCATCTATTCTAACCCCAGTGACCTCTAAATCCCTCCCTTCCTTTCAGAGGGAATGCCAACCAAACAGCACCACATGGAATAGACCTGAAAATGCCAACTTTGGAACGACACTTTGAATGGCAAAATAAAATTACACACTCATGACTCTGGATCTTGAAATAACTCGAGATGTCTTTACTAGTTCTTCTTTCTCTTTTTACTCTAAATCAGTATTTTTTTTCTTGGGTCTCAGACTTTGCATTCAATAATTCGGCACAAGATAGCTGGACTCTTTTGTTATACCTGTAAGTTTTGAGCCAAATTATTAATGTTGTGTCATAGGACAAAGCATCCAGAACAGGAAGAGCTCAAACAAACACAAGTCATCTTCCAGGCAGCAGGATTGTATTTGAATATTGAGGTTTGTTTAAGTTAAAATTATTGTTAAAAATTATTTGAGATTTTCTACCCATTTCAGCCAAAGTGCTTGCTTTTTGCCTCCATGTGTGCATCTCTCTGTTTACGTTTTCACAGCTTAGGGAAGTATAAGGGGAGAAACCTTGGGTGAAAATGAGAAAACTTAGACTATTTATATCCTGTTCAGGTACCTTCATATTGTTTGGCTTTGAACATGTCAACTAAACTTCCTCTTTTCCATTTCCCCTTAGTAAAAGTAGTGTTATTACAAAGGTATAAAGACACAATAATCTGAAAGAGCTTTGAAATTATAGAGAGCTTGCTGATGAAAGATATTAATTCTTTCTTCAAAGGGTCTACCTGCTACAATCCAGGGGAACCCATCTGCAGGCAGGAATTTGGACTTTATTTTAATTGAACTTCCAAAGGACCCAGAAAGCTGTTGGCCTTTCTTTATATCATCTGGCATAAACATGAAAAAAAAATGTGCACACAATAAATATTTTAACTTTCAAGTCATACTTTTCTTTTGATGTTTATTATATTTCTGGGAGAAAGTGTTTAGGCAGTGTTTTATCCTGGGTTCCCAGGAGATAGAGCCTGGGGCAAAATGTGTGTGCTAACATTTATCAGAGAATACAAATCCCAGGTAGAGGGATGGGGAGAAGAGAGTGAGGCAGGAATGGAAGCATCACTAAGCTGGCCACCACACGTTGGATCTCAAGGGACTGTCTTCCGAGAGGTCTTATACGTGACTGAGACACGATGGCCACTATCTGGAGGAGAAAGGAAGAAGAACGTATTGCTTCTCCACTTCTGCTTCTCATCGGCTAAAGGTCTGCCTCTCAGGTTTGTGCCTGCATCAGTGGTCCAAGCATCTCCTGGCCCTGCAACAAGGAAGCCCCAGCGGGGGCTGGGCAGCATCAGGTTGCACCCGTGTGAAGTTGCACTGCGCTGCCCTGTCCAGAAGCCCCAGCAGAAGGCCGGCCTGCCAGGGTCTTACTAAATGGTGCTTAAGCGGTGGCCTCTCACAACATACTTAATATGTACTTCAGGCATGATTTTATTTTGTAAAAATGCAGTCCAATTTGTATTCTTTTTCTGTATCACTTTTCATAAGAATATAGTCAACCAGCAATCCATCAAAATGGCTCACTTATGGATTCTTATAGGTCCTATGGACTTGGAACACTCAAAGAACCATACAGCTTCTGAAATATTCTGAAATATTGAAGAGCCTCATGGAAATGCTTTTTTTTTTTTTTGCCATATTTTAAAACTGAATTTTCACTCCTTTATACTCTATATACACAGGTTGCGTGTGCCCTGATCAGAAGAGATGGCCTGGTAGAATGCTAACGAGGTGATTCTGGGGATTTTTTAACCACTTAACCAGAGTCAAACTTCTAGCAGTGTCTCTAAGGCAAAACCATGAGGTTGGCCTTTCCTCTTCCACTTTCAATTCTTTTTTTTTTGAGAACAATTCTCCCACCTTCAGAATCAGCCAGGCCTCCAGACTCCCGTGGTTCTCATGCTGCTCCATGAGGAAGCTCAATTCCCATCCAGCTTTGACTTCTCAGATGCTGTGCCTGTGCTTGTGGACAGCAGCACTTCTGTCTATTTCCTTCCTTCCTTCCTTCCTTCATTTCATTCAACAAATATACTATCGAGCATCTACTCTGTGCCAGGCACTCCTTTAGGCTCTGGAGATAGAGTGATGAACACAAACAACCCGCTAGCTCTTGTGGTGCTACATTCTAACAGGGGATGAAGTTAATAAGCAGATAAGCTAATAAAAAAATAATTTCAGATGATGATAAGGGACACAAGAGAAATAAAACAGGGCGATGAAATAGTCTTGTAGGCTCTGAGACTCTAACTCTGGCTTAATTTATTCATGGCTGGCCACTGGTTTTGAGGTCTCTCTACACCTACAAGAATATTGCCCTGTGAACTCCTTTAGGCATTGGTGGGGGAGGTGTCTTTTATCTTTGCATCCTCAGTGTCTTCCTAAGTGCCCATTAAGCATTGACTGTCAATAAGAGACAAAATCTTATTCCAGCAAGTCTGTCTTCTTGAGGAATGGGGGATGATCATGTGACGTACAAGAAGTCTTCTTCCAACACCCCCTCCGCACATCACATGATGCCTGGAGGTTCTGCCCAGGAATGTTCCCTAGCAGGTGCTTTGTGGTGAAAGTTCAATGGCTTTGAAAGGAGACTTTGGCCTGTCTACTTTAACCAGGAGTTCCTTCTTTTCTCATTAGACCTAGATCAATATGTCTGGAATAAAGATTATCAGGACCAAATTCCAAATTAGCTCAGTTTTCAGACTTTATTATTTTTCATGCCAATGAATTTCTCACACTCTCAAAAGAAAGAGGAAAGGGAAAAGAGAAAGCAAAGCCGTGCAAACAAAGCAGGGTTTTAGAAGCCTTCCTGCTTGTATTATACCTGCACATTATTGGTCAGAATAGGCTAGCCTATGCTGCAGTAACAAACAATCTCAAATCTCAGTAGTGTAATACAACAGAGATTTCTTTCTTGCTCACAAGAAGTCTGCTGTGGCTCCATATAACTCTTTAGAGCAACTTTCCTCCATGTTTGACTCAGCAACCCGAGCTGTTCATCTCAACAGAAGTCCAAATCAGGCGCTATGGCAGCTCGTCTATGCCTTGGCCTGGAAATGACACACGTCATTCCCAACCACGGCCCATTAGCCAGGACCAATGATGTAACTTCTAAGTTACATCATTGCCAACTTCTAAGGATGCTGGAAAATGTGGGAAAGCAACCAGAATGTTTGCGGAACACCATTGTCTCTCCCACACTGGCCACTAAGGGTATCAAAGAAGGAACACAGAAAGCAAGAGATATTCCAGGGGGCCTGGTCTTTACCTGCCTTCCTGTCCCACCAATGCCAACACAGGGGGTCCTGGGAGCTTCTTATACAATTTTACACAACAGGTAGAATTAGTTGGAAAGGACACCTGCAAATGTATCTCACTTTACCCCAGATTTTGCTATCACTGTCCCCATCCGTGGTGATGGTTACAATAATCTCTCCTTGAAGTTGTAATTTCCAAAAGACAGCTTACCCAAAATATCAATGTTTCCCCCTAAATAGTTTTAAAAACTTTCATGACAAGTTCTGGAAATGGGGTCAAAAACACATTCATAAATAACCGGTTTCAATCATTTTGTGAGATGGTTATAAATATAAGGCTTTGATTTTTATTTTATTTTACATTTTGCTCAAATTCAGAGGGACTGGAAGCCATTATTTAATACTCACCATGGAAAGCATAAATTGGCATCTGCCCAGTTTTCCACAGATTATGCTGTGAAAGGAACAGACTCTGCAAATTACACAAGACCCTCCTCAGGGCTCTGCTCTTGTGGCTGGAAAGAGAAAGAAACTCTGTGAGAGTGTGTGTTTTGGTGTGTTTGCGAATGTGGACAATTAGCATCACTGTCCTCTTTTTTTTGTCAATTCTTTCAACAACATAACTCCAAATTAGGATGGTAAGCCCTAATTGGAAACTTCTGGAGAAGGAAGTGGATTGGGGTCAGGGAAGAGGTGGAGGAGAGAAAATATGCCCATTCTCAAGTTAGTGCCTGCCAAAATGTGGCAGAGCATTTTTTTCTTCATTCTTAGGCACTCTTGGATGTCTTTTACTCATTCACTCATTGAACAAATATTACGGACCAGTATTAGTCCCTGTGAAAAGCACCTAAGAATCAATGGTCAGTACAATTAACACAGCCCTTGCTCAAGGAGCTCAGTCTAGTATGGGAGACAAGTAGCACACAAATAACCACATAAACAAATACATAATTTGCCAGCCATGGCCTTATGCTTGTTTGCTCTCGGAGCTATTTCCTGCTCTTCCCCGATCTGCTGCATTTCCTTTGCCTTCTGGCTTCCTGGGTGATTCAGCCAACAGAATGCATTGGCAGGATTGGAGGGTGAGAGGAAGGGAAAAACCACGAGATAGTTCTCCTCCCTGACGGTGTCTCCTTTGGACAGCCCTGGCTGAGACTCTAACTCCCACTCTGTAGCTTCTCCCCGAGGGTTCCAGCATCCACCAGGCATCGCCAGCTCTTGGGCTCTGATAGATTGCTCGCTCCTCATCATCCCTCCAGTCCCAGGGATGGCAGTGGCTTTCCATAATTGCTTCCAACATGCCCAGCATCTGTAACCATTCCCTTCATTAAGCTCCCTCTAGCAAGGGTTTCCTTCCTAGGAAATCACATGATAGTAAAAACTGTGATGAGAGCCAAAAAAGGAAAGTATATTGTGCCAAGAGAGTATATAATGAGGATTCTGAGTTAGTCTTCACCGTCAGAGGTAACTTTTCCTGAGCAAGTAACATAAGAGGTGAGATTTGAGGGCTGAATCCAAGTTAAATGGGCAAAGCATGTGGTTAAGAAGGCTCCTAAGAGAGAGCACAGCATGGGCTGAGGCCGTGAGTCAGAAGACTTGAGAGCTGTCAAGGGACTGAAATAAGGGTGGTGGTACCTGAGTATAGGGGGCAAGGAGGGAGAGTGTCAGAGAATGGGGCAGCAGAGTTAGGACCGCACTGGATCGTGCAGACCCTATAGGCCATGTTAAGATCTTTGGTAGCTATCATGAGGAAAACGAGAAGCAACCGAAGGGCTTTTAAGCAAAAGAATAAGATGATATGCACTTTTAAATGATCACTCTGTCTCCAGAGTAAAGGATATAATAGAAGTAGGTGAGAATGGATTTGAAGAGATGAGTTAGGATGTACTGCAATAGCTCAGGCAAAAAATGATGTCAACTCTGGGAAAGGATAGTATTAGAAATGGAGAAAGGTGGATGAACTCAAGAGATGGTTAGGAGATAAATCAATAGGACTCGGTGATTGATTAGTTAGGGAGGGGTGATGGAGAGAGCGACGCCAAGGATGACTTCTGGGGTTTGATTTTCGTAGGTGGATGGGTGGATGGTGGTGACATTCACCAAGACAGGAAACACTGGAGAAGAAATGGGTTGTGTGTACATATAGGGGATAAGGAGGAGATGGATCATATGTTCAGTTTTGCTCACATTGAATGTGAAGTGCCTTAGAGGTATCCGAATGCATTTGTCTCCGGTAGGCAGCTGGATAGATGGGCTAGAGGTCTGTGGCAGGATGGATTATGGCTCCCAATTCTTCACTCTCCTATAACAGGATTTTACACCCACACCCTTTGCCATGTAACTTAGCAGTGACTCTCACCAGTGGGAGAAGCATATTTCTCCCATTGATCTTGGCCTTGGCCAAGTAACTTTTTTGATCAGTATAATATTAGTGGATGAGATGTAAAAAGAGACTTGAAATATGCTTTCATGTTTGGCTTGTCCTCTTGTGTTCTTTTGATCTTCTGTGAGAAGAATATGTTTTAGGCAGCCACTGACCCTCCAGCCTAAGCCCCAGATTGAAGACAAATGGAGCTGACCTGAACACAACCTGAAGACTGGGTCCAGCGTGACCCAGGTGAGCCCTGCCTCGCTGAGCCAATCTGAAGACCTGTGAGCATTGTTGTAAACCACTGAGCTTTTGAAGTTGTCAGGTATGCATCAGAAACCAAGGAATACTGTTCAAACAAACGGACCAGACAAGAGACTTGAATTTGTGAGTCATTGACATGTAGTTGGAATTACTACCACTGTATAGAAGACACCTCTCAGGGATCATCACATCCATTATGGAATCTTTGGACACACCCACTTAGGATAAGGCTGGAAAAAGCTTTCTTTTCGTTTTTCCTCCCCAAAGCCCCAGTACATAGTTGTATATCCTAGTTGTAGGTCATTCTCGTTCTTCTATGTGGGATGCCACCACAACATGGCTTGATGAGCAGCCTGTAGGTCCACACCCAGGATCCAAACCAGTGAACCCAGACCTCCAAAGTGGACCACAGGAACTTAACCACTCGGCCACGGGGTCAGCCCCTAGATAAAGGTTTCTTTGATCATCCCTTTGTCTTCCACCCCAGGTAGTTCATGTCGACTGAATATCTTTAGCCTCTCTTTCTATCAGCTCCAACCAGGCCTGATAATCAGGTACTTGGGTTCCAAACCTGTGTCACTGCATTCACCCTCAAACCCTTCTTTCTCTATCCCTCTTTTGATTCATGCATCTATGGTGCCTTCTGACTTGGTATGTCCTTGAGTGGCAATGGCATATGCCTCTCGAACATTTGCTTTTTAAGTAGGAACTTCAATGCCTTGGGTTAGAGTCAACGAGAATATCAGGCTTTGTGGAGTTGACATCTCTGTCAAGGGAAGCCTTCATCTACATTACAAGGGTGACTGCCTACAACCATCAATGAACACCATTCAACTTTCTTCAAATGCCAGTGGGAGGACTTCTGAAGGCTCAGTTTAGATTTCTTGAAAGGAGGAAGAGGAGGTGAATATCTATGTTATGCATGTGGCTTCATGGTTCAGCCAATTAAGGAATTTATGTGGTTGCTCCAGTTTACAGATATCTCATATTCTCATCGTCATTCCTTTTCTTTCTCATTCCTTTTCTCTCTCTCCAACCAAGCTCTATTCATTAATCAAAGCTCCTTTTACTCAGATTTGAATAAAGAAAACACATTAAAATATTTAGCTAAATCTCTTGTCCTATTCTGTGCTAATTTCTTAGCTTATTCACTACTGTAGTAGAAGTTTGTATTCATTTTCCTCCATTCCTCTGCTTCTCTCTGTATTTGAAGAATTCTCTCTTTTATTCATTACATTTGGTAATCTAACTCTATTCCATAAATGACTCCCTTCATCTTTCAGAGGACTGTTTCTAATGAAATTTTTCCCTTCTCCATTTTAAATCAAGCTGCAATGATGTTTAAGCCCCATAGTGGTTCTAATGCAAATATGAGGAAACACAACATGACATTCACATCCTCTGCACTGAGCATTTTAAAGAGCACTCAGGCAGGAGTTGGAGGAGCTGGGTTCCAGCTCCAGCTCTTGCAGTGGGTAGCTTGTCACCCTAGCTAGTCTTCTCCTTATCTTTAAAATGGAGATAATATCATGCTATTTACTGTATGTGATTGTTGACCTAATTAAACTGAATGAGAATTTTAAATATGGTCAAATAATGAGTGTATTTGGGCAAACGAAACAAACAACTCAACTCATAGTAACTTTAGGAACTCAATTTATTTTTCTCATAGAACAAGTCCAGAGTAAGTGATTTCTGGGGTTGGTTCAGGGTTCAACAGTCTCTTCTTCCCCCTCTATCAGGAGAGCACAAACTCTCCCAGAATGTCCTCCCAACAGACTTACACTTATTTCTCATGGGCTAGAAGTGGGTCATATGGCCTCACTTCACTCAAGGGAGACTGCAGAATCGAGTGTTTGGCGATCAGAAAGTGACAAGAAGAAAGTGGAGAATATTTGAGGGGATCATTTAAAATTATCTGTCGCAGAAAGCTTTGAATTAAAGTCGCATTAATCAATACACCTACTGTTCTGGTACCAATTCCAGTATGTGGGTTTTTTCCCCATACCTCTGACACCAGCTGGTTTTCCTACAGTTGAACTCAATTCTGACACTATCTAGCTAGAGATAGCACCAGAGCTCACAGGTTAAGGACTCAGTCCCACAAGACTAACCGCCGCCCACTTCAGCTGCCAATCATAAGTCCAGGTTGTCACCTGTGCTTCTGATCCATTGAAGTTCCCACAACCCTCTCCTGCGTTTGATTAATTTGCTAGAGCAGCTCTCAGATCTCAGAGAAACATTGTACGTACTAGATTACCAGTTTATTATATAAAAGGATATAACTCAGGAACAGCCAGATGGAAGAGTTGTATAAGGCAAGGTATGTGGGAAGGGGCGCGGAGCTTCCATTTCCTCTCCAAAAGCGCCACTTTCTCCAAATCTCCACATGGTCACCAACCCGGAACCTCTTCAAACTGCATCCTTTTGGGTTTTTATAGAGGCTTCATTACACAGGCATGACTGATGAATTCATTAACCATTGACGATTGGTTCAACCTCTAGCCCCTCTCCCCTCCCCAGAGGTCAGGGGTAGGACTGAAAGTTCCAACCCTCTAATTGCATGGTTGCCTCCTCTGGCTACCAGCCTCTATCCTTAGATGATTTGCAAAAGTCATTTCATTCCCACAAACTCAGGTGTGGTTGAAAGGGGTTTGTTATGAATATTAAGACACTTTTATCGCTCTTATCACTTAGGAAATTCCAGGAGTTTGAGGAACTCTGTGCCAGGAATGAGGATGCAGACCACATATACATTTCTTATTATAAATCACAATATCACACACCTAAAACCTTCCTTTCAAGAAGGTGCAGTGTTTTCATAGGTACAAAACTTCTGTTTGTTCAGAGAGGGCAAAAACTAGAAAGAAGTTATGTCAGTCCTGAGAGCCAAGTGTACATTGTGCCTCTTCCTCGGGGCTGTGTCCTCCCCTAGATCTAGATTATGGGTCCAAAGGAATCAGGTGACTCGGTCAGCTTTGTAAACAGAAGTTCTCCACACACAACACTCTTCTCTGGCTCTGAGATATTTAACCCAGGGACTAAGAGTGCAAGCTCTAGAGTCAGATGGGCATAGGTTGAATTCTGACTCTGCCCTTTTTCAGCTATTGATCAAGACAAATTAATGCTTAAAACCCTCAGGTTACTTATTTGAAAATGGGAATAACAGTATTACTTATCTCTTTTTATCACTATGAGGATTAAGTGGAAAGCACTAAATACAATGGGTGCCGTATATAGTAACCACTCAGGTATGGTAACTGTTATTGATGTTAGTAATAGTAAAACTTTTCAAATTTGCAGATTACCCAGCTGTATCCCAAAGATCCCAGGCAACAATAAAAGTTATGCTGAATAATGGTCTCCTTCTATTTGCACCTAAAATTGAACCACATGAATCCATCCTAGGTTTTCTGTAACTGTTCGTGTTTGAATTGCACACTCCCCCATACATTTCCTAAGGCCTGTAAAGAAAACTATGCCATTCCTGAGTTTGGTGCTCAGTCCTGATAATATATCTAGTAAGCTCATTAGTTGCCTGTGGTAATATCTTGCCAAATTCAATTTGCAAAGACAATAGCTTTATAGCCATTTCTTTTAATCTTGTTTATAATATTGCCCATTAAATAGATGTACCAAGCCAGATCTTGTCCATTTCAAAGCAAATTATAGGAGGTGACTAAGTGGTGCACCAAAAGAAAGAGTCCAGTGTTTCACCAGCAGGGCCATAAAATCAGACATCTGCTTTTTGACAAGCTGACAGATCCAAAGAATTGAAACTTGATGAATCTTAATGCTGTCTGTCGTAGATCACAATGTTCTTCAATTATTTCTTTGTGAAAGAATGACTAATGATAATTCTTACTAGAGGATCATTTGCATATTCAAGCTCAAGTGTTTTATGGAGAAGAGAATGTCAATTTGTTGAGAGGGCAAACCCCTTCCCTCCAGATTAAAATGCTTCTTTTCTACACACTGCTACATCAGGCTTGCTATTGAAACCTAGAGAGAGAGAAAATATAATTCAGAAGCAGAGCCCAAATCTATTTTCTCTTTTCCAAGAGAAAGAAAAAGTGTCTTTTTCTCATATTTAGACTAGATATTTTGAAAACGTGCTCTGCAGCTGCCATTGTTCACAGGGGGGAAATGATCTGGATACAATTGGCCTAATCAACTCTTAATCTGAGAGCATAAGTGGATGATTACACCTAGTGTGACCCACACAAGCAGCTGCTGACACCAGGGTTCTTTTGAAAATGCTACTCCTGACACAAATGCCAGGTAGGTGGCACTGGAGACTTCCGACTCTGGGGCTCAGAGAGAAGCTGAGCCATTGCATCCAGTGGAACTAATCTTGGAGCCAAAAGGCTGTTCTGTTCTCCAGATGAATGAGCATTATTAACATCACTGTCCTTCCCAGAGCGTGAGTGCTGCCGGCCAAGGTCGCCACCTTCCAAAAGAGTGGAGTTGGAAGGAATGCGTACCACCTCTACACCCATCTGATTCCTTAGACAGTTTGATACTGGGAACATATCAGGAGAACTTGCCGCTGCTATGAGCCTGCACATAATTACAGGGGGAACATAACAATGTGATGCAGAGTTAGAAAACACTACTCTCTACTTGGCCACGTTCTACCTTTAGCTCACTCCCTCTGACAGCGTACAGCCAAATTCGCACTGGACTGTCAACAAAGTCCACTCGGAAGCAGTGAGTGGTACGTGAAGGACAAATAGGAAGTGTCCGAGTGGGTATGGAGGAGAGGATATTTCTGGTAGAAAGACTATCATGAGGCAGGCCCAGGGACTTGAAACAGCATGATACATGGGCAAAAAAACAAGCAATGCAGTAATCTGGTTTCCCCTCCCTTACTCTTCACTTCCACCAGACCCCTTCCTTCTCCTCTGCTGAAACCTACAACACATATGATTACTTGCTCATTGCATAGAGAGAGATCACAGTGAGATCACAATACACCAGCCCACCCCTGACATTTACAGGGCTCAGGATAAGAATACAAATGGAGACCCAGATAGCATATGTCTAACTATTTCCAAGTTATATTTTATGCTAAAAATTGTTAAATAAACTATGTTCTATTCTCTTATTTTGACAAATATACTTTCATTACTACAAAATTTAAAAAGAAATTGGAAAGCTATGGTTTTGGTTTAACTGAAAGTCGGCAAAATACCCAAGATGATCTGCCTGGGTGTTCTGTTGAAGGGTTGCTGATGTCAGGATGAGTAATAAAACAAAGACATACATAATTCATAAATTATCATACATGTATTCCATAGAATTTATTTCTCTTACTTTAAGTTCAGAAAATGTACTAATTATGTTATTGTTGTCAAGCTTTTCACATAATTTGTGTTTTATTGACAGTATTGCCAGATTAGACCAAATTCCTTGAGTGCATATTTTTCTTATTTTTTATGAATGTTAATCTTGAGACACTTCCCTGAGGCAAGAGTAACTGATATTTTCAACAAAATGCTTAAAGCAATGCCTAGACTCAGATATGAACCATAAATTTTATAGATCATGTTCAAACATAATTCATTTCCATATGAAAATTTATAATTATCACAGAAAGTGTTATAATATATTTAATTTCATCATAAAAATTGCTATCACTTATATCACAGTTTTGCCCATTATTTAAAGCAATATCTAGAGCCATTCCACATTCCTTAAGTTCTTATTTCAAATATTTCAATTTTAGGATGTTTGTAAGGAAAACTGAAAATAGTAGTATGTTGTAAGATTTGTTCAAATCTCTCTTCAAACAGGACTATATCTTAATCTATAACAGCCAGAAAAAAGTCGTCTTAAAAAATTAGCTTCAAGATTATTTGAACATATTATTTGTCTCTCCTTAAAGTCATTTTTGTTTCTAATTTCTAATTAATTTCTTATATTTTATCGCCATGTCACTTTTGCAAGTCACATGTAGTTTCTTTTCTTTTAATTATAAAAACACATTCTATAATTTAAATCCATATATATGCACGTATGTGTGTATGTGCGTGTGTATATATATGTATGTATATATACATAGGGCATTTTGATTATTTTATATTACAAAATGTTCCTCTGTCACCATGTGAACTGTGGTGGATACAGCACTAATTCACGGATCCCTCCTGAACCACAAATTGGAACACAAAGAGAAACAAGAAAATGGACGCTGGACACCACTAGGAAGAAGACACTTGGTTAGGCAAAAATCTAGTTCATTCATGCTCTCAGACAGGGAAAATTGGATAAAGTAATTTATTTGCTATTTCTCTTATCTGTGTGCTCCCACCACCGGAATCCTCCTCAAACTCCAAATTAGCGTCTGTTTCCAAAGTTGGCAGTGACTCAACCCAAAAATCTTCACAATCAACTGTCCTTTCAGGGACATAGGGTAAGAAATTTGGTGTCTCAGGGATCTGATATTGGGCCTCTAACATAGAAGGTTCAGAGCAGAGCCCCCCTGGCCTAGGTGTAAGGGTAATACTGCAAATAGTCGCCAGTTCCCTGGGACTCTGTTTAGTGTGTAACTTACTGGCTCAGTACCATAGGAATTTGGCACACAGAAGTGGCCATTAGACTCACATTCAGAAAACAGGACCTCTAAACAGCGTTCTGTGCACATCCATACATACACACACTGTGCAGTGACTTTAAAAAGTCCATGTGTGTAACCTTAGTTAAAATCATTTCATGATGATGATGATGATATTAATAGTAATAATAAGGAGGAGAAGTGGAAGAATGGCAGCTACTATTTATCAAAGAATTTCTAGGGACCAAACGTGCTCTATGCCTCATGCAGATTATCTCATTTAGATATTATTATCCTCATGTTACAGATGAAAACACAAGGACCCAGAGTAGTTACATAACTTATACAAAGTCACAGCTGGTAAATGCTAGAATCAGATTTGGATCACAGATTAGTCTGACTATAAAGTTCATGTTCTTACCCACCATAGTGCATGGCATTTAATTTAACAGAGCAAGACAACATCATCAATCACTGCTCCATTTTTCTCCATGTTTTAATCCTTAAAATGAAAGTAGTTACACAAGTAATAAAAGACATTTCCATTTTAAAAAATTCAAGAGATGCAAAACTATATGCAGTGAAAAGCCAAGGTCATCTTTTACCTTCCACCAGGGTCCTTTTCTCCTTCCAAGGTAACCACAGGTTGTAGACACTATATATGACATATATGCGATCACATAGATGATATATGCAGACTCTACTCGATAGCTGAACTAGACACATATATAGTTTCCTTTCACATCAGTTAGGTCAAGAATTACGTATTATTCTGTGACTGGCCTTTTTTAAACATAGCAATATGTCTTGAAATATTTTTACATCTATATCTCTTGATCTACCATATTATTTCTAATGCCATCATTTTAACTATCCCTCTGTCACCTGGAATTTAGACTGTTTACATTTTTTGCTATTACAAAAATGCTCCATGGAACAGCCTTGTACATACATCTCAGCGTGTACACTGATTTTGAAGAATTGATGAATAGGATTTGAATTGCTAGATTGCAAAACATATTCATTTTTAGCATTTGATAGAAATGGCCAAATTGCTTCCAACATTACTAATTTGTACTCACATCAAGACCATACATGACTTTTTCTGCTTTGAGAGATGGTTTTATTCAAGGGAGTGTGTTTGGAACTCTGTAGCTAAAGCTCTTCTACCAGTATTCAAATGGTGCCCAAAGTTTACACAATCTGTTTAAGGCATCCAGCTATCAGTAGATAAATTAGTAATAAATAATTTTTACATAAACACCTCTCCTGTGCAAATCTTTACTACAACATACTGTCTGTCAATTTTTCTTCCACAAGAAGAAAACCCTGAATTTAATTGCAACTTCAGTTTGAATTTGGGTTCTTTCAGGCTTACGGATGGTAATGATAAAACTTGCATTAGTATTGTGGTTTTTAAAAAAGTTTCCTTCCAGCTTTATTGAGGTATGATTGACAAATAAAAATTGTATGCAGTTAGGTTGCACAATGTGATTTTTTAAGGTATACAATGTGATGATTTAATACATATATATATATAGTGAAGTGATTACCACAATCAAGTTAACACATCACCTCATACAGTTATCATTTTTGTATGTGTGTGATGAGAACACTTGAGATCTACCCTCTTAACAAATTTCAGGCGTACAATCCAGTATTATTAACTATAGTCACCAATCTGTACTTTAGATCCTCAGAACTTATTCATCTTTTAACTGAAAGTTTGTAGTTTTTGACCAACATCTCCCCATTTCCCTCACTCTCTAGCCCTTGGCAACAACCATACTATTCTCTAGTTCTACAAGTTCAATGTTCACAGGAATGTGGAGAAAAGGGACCCCTTGCACACTGTTGGTGAGAATATAAATTGGTACAGTCATTGTGCAAAACAGTATGGAGGTTGCTCAAAAAATTAAAAATAGAACTATCACATGATCCAGTAATCCCACATCTGAGTATATATCCAGAGGAAATGTAATCAGTTTCTAAAAGAGATATCTGTACTCCCTGTTCATTGTAACTTTACCCACAATAGCCAAAACATGGAAGCAACCCAAGTATCCATCAACAGATGAATGGACAAAGAATTCCATTGTGTATGTGTGTATATTCATGTGTATACACACACACACACACGATGATATATTATTTAACCATAAAAAAGAAGGGAATCTTAACATTTGCAACAACATGAATGAAGCTGGAGGACATCAGACTCAGTGAAATAAGCCAGACAGAAAGACAGTTACTGCATGATCTCACTTACACGTGCTTTGACTTTCAAACTACCTTCATATATTTCACCCTCTCCATGAGGTCATAGAATTTTAAACATAAAAGTAATCTTACGAAGGTTTATTGGATTTGACTCACTACGTAATAAGAGCTTCTTCCTGCGTGGAATGTAGCCTCAAGAGCTGGGCTCCGCGTTTTACTCATCATGGTCTGCGCAGAGCTGTGCACAGTGTTTGACATTTCGGAGGCAAATAAATAAAATAAAAGAGGCTAGTTCAAGCTTTCCTCTAGTTAAATAGGAAACAGGGTCCTGGGGAGTCTGAGTTACTTACCGAGGAAAGGGAGTTTACTAACGGCAGAATCGGAAGTCTTAGCAGCTAAAATTATAAAACTGAGAGGCCACAGTGTGGCGTCTTCTGTTATTTACGTGGAGCTCTGGTCACCTGTGGAAACTTCACGCATGCCTGAAACTTGTCTTGTGGGTCAGTCACCTGGTTCTGAAAGCTGAGAGCTTCTCTGAGTATATTTTTCACTTGCCACCTGTGTGCCAAATATAAAGTTGCTATTTGGTTCAATTTCTTTTTCTAGTTTATAAACCAAAGTCATCACAAAAAATAGGAAGAGAAAACAGACAATGTGTGAAGGCATCCACCTGGTCTTCCCTACTGAACCACTTGGAACACTAAATACTTTTCCCCGCCCCTCCTCTCCCTTCCCCCAGTGTTTTAAATTTTCCTTTTGGTATTTTACACAAATGAGAGATTGATGGTGAAAGACCATAAACATCGACCTGAAATTCCTAATTTCTTTAACCAAGGAGCCTGATATTAAAGGAAGTCAGGCAGCAATATGGAACCGACGCAGAGGCAGCTTGTCCTAGAGAGCCTCTCCCTGAAGCCTCATTGATGGGTGGACACACAGCAGCTGGTGACCAGCAAATCTGACCAGGTTGGGCCTCCTGAGCAGAGAAAACCATGAATGTATACCTCTCCACTTTTTTTCTTGAGGTCATAATAGTTTATAACATTGTGAAATTTTAGTTGTACATTATTATTCGCCAGTCATCATAGATATGTGCCCCTTTACCCTTTATGCCCAACTCCCAATGCCCTTCCCCTCTGTAATCACTAATCTGTTCTCTTTGTCTGTGTGTTTATCTTCCACATATGAGTGAAATCATGAGGTGTTTGTCTTTCTCTGTCTGGCTTATTTCACTTAACATAACACCCTCAAGGTCCATCCCTGCTGGTGCAAATGGGATGATTGTGTCTTTTTCATGGCTGAGTAGTATTCCATTGTATATTTACCACATCTTCTTTATCCAATCATCAGTCAATGGGCACTTGGGTTGCTTCTACTTCTTGACTATTTGAATAATGCTGCAATGAACATAAGGGTGCATAACTGTCTTCGAATTGTTGATTTCAAGTTCTTTGTATAATAGTTAGTAGTGGGATAGCTGGGTCATATGGTATTTCTATTTTTAATTTTTTGAGAAATCTGCATACTGTTTTCCATAGTGGCTGCACCAGTTTGCATTCCCACCAGCAGTGTATGAGGGTTCCACTATCTCCACATCCTCTCCAACATTTGCCATTTTTTGTCTTGGTGATTATAGCCATTCTAATGGGTGTAAGGTGATATATTAGTGTAGTTTGGATTTGTATTTCCCTGATGATTAGTGATGTTGAACATCTTTTCATGTGCCTTTTGGCCATCTGCATATCTTCTTTAGAAAAATGTTTGTTCATATCTTCTGCCCATTTTTTGACTGGGTTGTTTGATTTTTTTTGTTGTTGAGCTGTGTGAGTTCTTTATATATTTTGGAGATTAACCCCTTGCGGGATATATGATTTGCAAATATTTTCTCCCACTTGGTGGGTTGTCTTTTCGTTTTGTTCCTGGTTTCCTTTGCCTTGCAGAAGCTCTCTAGTCTGATACAGTCCCATTTGTTCATTTTTTCTTTTGTTTCCCTTGCCTGAGTAGACATGATATTTGAAAAGATGCTGCTAAGACAGATGTCAAAGAGTGTACTGCCTATATTTTCTTCTAGGAGTTTAATGGTTTCATGTCTTACCTTCAAGTCTTTAATTCATTTTCAGTTAATTTTTGTGTGTGGTGTAAGATAATGGTCTACTTTCATTCTTTTGCATGTGGTGTGCAGTTTACCCAACATCATTTATTGAAGAGACTTTCTTTTCTTCATTGTGTGTTCTTGTCTCCTTTGTTAAAGATTAAAGATTAAAGATCCATAGATGTGTGGTTTTATTTCTGCACTTTCACTTCTGTTCCACTGATCTGTGTGTCGGTTTTTGTACCAGTACTATGCTGTTTTGATAACTATAACTTTGTAGTATGTTTTGAAGTCAGGGATTGTGATGCCTTCAGCTTTGTTCTTTTTTCTCAGGATTGCTTTAGCTATTTGGGGTCGTTTGTTGCCCCATATGAATTTTAGGATTCTTTGTTCTATTTTTGTGAAGAATGACACTGGGATTCTGATTGGGGTTGCATTGAATCTGTAGATTGCTTTAGGTAGTATGAACATTTAACTATGTTTATTCTTCCATTCCATGTGTATGGAATATCTTTCCATTTCTTTATGTCATCATCAATTTCTTTCAATAGTGTCTTATAGTTTTCATTGTATGTCTTTCACCTCCATCATTCAATTTATTCCTACACATTTCATTCTCTTTGTTTCAACTGTAAATGGGATTGCATTCTTGACTTCTCTTTCTGTTAGTTTGTAATTAGAGTATAGAAATACAACTCATTTTTGTAAGTTGATTTTGTACCCTGCAGCTTTGCTGTAGTTGTTGATTATTTCTAATAGTTTTCTGATCGATTCTTTAGGGTTTTCTATATATAAAATCATGTCATCTGCAAACAGCAAGAGTTGCACTTCTTCTTTTCCTATTTGGATATTTTTTATTTCTTTTCCTTGCCTAATTGATTTGACCAAAACATCCAGTACTATGTTGAATAAGAGTGGTGAGAGTGGGCACTCTTGTCTTGTTCCTATTCTCAGAGGGATAACGTTCAGGTTTTCCCTGTTGAGTATGATGTTGGCTGTGAGTGTGTCATATATGGCCTTTATTATGTTGAGGTACTTTCCTTCTGTACCTATTGTATTCAGAGTTTTTATCATGAATGGATGTTGGATCTTGTCAAATGCTTTCTCTGCATCTATCGAGATGATCATGTGGTATTTATCCCTCATTTTGTTAATGCAGTGTATCACATTGATTGATTTGCAGATGTTGAACCATCCCTGTATCCCTGGTATAAATCCCACTTGACCATGGTGTATGATCCTTTTAATGTATTGTTGTATTTGGTTTGCCAATATTTTGTTGACGATTTTTGCATCTATGTTCATCAGCAATATTGGCCTGTGATTTTTCTTCTCTGTGTTTTCCTTGTCTGGCTTTTGATCAGGGTGATGCTGGCCTTGTAGAATGTGTTAAGAAGTGTTCTATCTTCTTCAATTTTTTGGAATAGTTTGAGAAGGATAGATATTAAATCTTCTTTGAATGTTTGGTAGCATTCTCCAGAGAAGCTGTCTGGTCCTAGACTTTTATTTTTTCAGAGGTTTTTGATTACTGTTTTAATCTCTTTACTTGTGATTGGTCTATTCATATTCTCTATTTCTTCTTGATTTGATTTTGGGAGGTTGTATGAGTCTAAGAATTTATCCCTTTCTTCTAGATTGTCCAATTTGTTGGCATATAGTTTTTCATAGTATTCCCTTATAATCCTTTATACTTCTCTGGTATCTATTATAATTTATCCTCTTTAATTTTTAATTTTATTTATTTGAGGCTTCTCTCTTTTTTCCTTAGTGAATCTGGCTAAGTATTTGCCAATTTTGTTTATATTCTCAAAAAACCAGCTCTTAGTTACATTGATCCTTTCTATTGGTTTTTTTTTTTTTTTTTTTGGTTTCAATTTCATTTATTTCTGCTTTAATTTTCATTATTTCCCTCCTTCTGCTGACTTTGAGTTTTGTTTGTTCTTCTTTTTCTAGTCTATTAGGTGTAGTTTAAGATTAATTATTTGAGATTGTTCTTGTTTGTTAAGGTGGGCTATACTGCTGTGAATTTCCTTCTTAGGACTGCTTTTGCTGCATCCCACGTGAGTTGGTATGGCGTATTTCCATTTTCATTTGTCTCCAGATATTTTTGGATTTATCCTTTAATTTCTTCAATGATCCATTGATTGTTCAGCAGCATGTTGTTTAGTCACCACATATTTGTCACTTTCCCAGCTTTTTTCTTGTAGTTGATTTCTAGTTCTTAGCATTATGGTTAGAAAAGATGCTTAAATTCATTGAGGCGTGCCTTGTTTCCAAATATCTGGTCTATCTTTGAGAATGCTCTGTGTGCACTTCAGAAGAATGTGTATTCTGTTGATTTTCGATGGAGTGTTCTCCATATATTAAGTGCATCTGTTCTAGTTTTTCATTTAATTCTACTATTTCCTTGTTGACTTTCTGTCTGGATGATTTATCCATTGATGTAAGTGGGGTATTGAGGTCCCCTACTATTACTGTGTTGCTGTTAATTTCTCCTTTTAGGTCTGTTAATAGTTGCTTTATATACTTTGGCGCTCTTGTATTAGGTGCTTATATATTTATAAGTGTTATGTCCTCTTGGTGGAGTATCCTTTTTATCATTATATGCTGCCCCTCTTTGTCTCTCATTATCTTTATTATCTTGAAGTCTACTTTGTCTGATTTAAGTATGGCAACACCTGCTTTCTTTTGTTTGCCATTAGCTTGGAGTATCATCTTCCTTCCTTTCACTCTGAGCCTGTGTTTCTCTTTAGAGCTGAGATGTGTTTCCTGGGGGAAGCATATTTTTGGATCTTGCTTTTTAATCCATCTAGCCACTCTGTGTCTTTTGATTGGAGAATTCAATCCATTTACATTTAGAGTGATTCTTGATATATGAGGGCTTAATACTGCCATTTTATCACTTGTTTTCCAGTTGTTCTGTATTTCCCTCATTTCTTGTCCCATATATTTGTGACTGCCAGTTCAGTTTGGTATTTCTCTATGATGGTTTTCTCATTATTTATCATTTGTGTCTCTGTTCTGAATCTTTGTTTAGTGGTTACTGTAAGGTTTCTATAAAAGATCCTGTAGCTGAGATAGTCCATTTTCTGATAGCCTCTTATTTCCTTAATCTAAACAGGTTCCTTTATCTTTAATGTTATAATTAGGTGTTTGCTAACCTGTTCTGCTAGAGAGCTGCAATTTTCTGATTTTGCCTACTTCTCTCCTTGCTCAAGGCTTTGTAAACCCTTTCTTTTTTTCAGGTATGAGGGCCGTCTTTATCATTTCTTGTAGGGGGGTCTTGCGGTGATGAACTCCCTCAGCTTTTGTTTATCTAAGAGTTTTTATTTCTCCGTTATATCTGAAGATAATTCTGCTGGGTAGAGTATTCTTGGCTGATGGTTTTTGTCTTTCAGAATTTTGAATTTATCATTCTAGTCTCTCTGAGCCTGTAAGTTTTCTGCTGAGAAATCAACTGAAAGCTTGATAGGGGCTCCTTTGCAGTTTATTTTCTTCTTCCTTGCTCCCCTTAATATATATATATATATATATATATATATATATATATATATATATATATATTTTGTCATTGACTTTTGCCAGTTTTACTACTATATGCCTTGGAGAAGGTCTTTTTACAGTGATGTAATTAGGAGTTCTATTAGCTTCATTTACATGTAAATGTAGAGAATTTCTACATTTCTTTTTAGTCTTAGCTCTCTCTCCTCCTCTATCTACCGCATTTCCAAATTTCTGTCCTCTAAATTGCCAATTCTGTCCTCTATAATATCAGCGCTGTTTTTTTTTAAGGATTCCAAATTTTCTTTATCTCATTCATTGTGTTTTTCATCTCCAACATTTCTGATTGGTTTTTCTTTATACTTTTAATCTCTTTTGTGAAGAATTCCCTCTGTCCATTAATTTTATTCCTGAGATCATTAAACTATCTTTCTGAGTTTTCTTGTAACTTGTTGAGTTTCTTTATGATACCTATTTTGAATTCTCTGTCATTTAGATTGTAAATTTCTGTGACTTCAGGATTGATTTCTGGGTACTTGCCATTTTCCTTCTGGTCTGGAGTGTTAATATACCTCTTCATGCTATTTAATGGGGTGGACTTTTGCCATTGCATAGTGGTTGTATCTGGTCACAGATTCTACCTGCCACCACTGAAGGGGCAGAAGCTGTGTTTTCTGAGCTTTCTGTGACCCCTGGCAGATGTGCCTGTCCATTGGAAGCTGTGCCAACAGGGTCCATCTGTGTTTGCCTGCTGACTGCTGCTACTTTACACACATATATGCAGGCACTCTAGTGGGTATTCCCTGCTCTGGCTGACAGGCTGAGCTGGCGAGTCAGGCAGGAGAGAGGGGAGGGATGCTTTCTTTTGTGTGCATGATCCCAGGCAAACACACTCTGCACTCACTGTCTACTTGCCTGGGGTGCACAGGTTGGTGTGGACATCCCCTTGATTGCTTAGCCACCTCAGTGTGGAGCATTACCACAGGCTGGGAGGCAACTACGAGAGCATAAGTGTTCCTGTGGATGGCTGCCTTCTCCTCCTTCTCCTCTCAGCATAATGAGCCAGCCACCATGCAAGGTCCCACACCATTGATTGCTGCTGTTCAGGAAAGGAGACCCCCTTGCTTCCTTCCACTGCCTCCCAAGGGGGTCCAGCACCCCCTCCTTCAGACGTATGGCTGTGTGGACCTCTCAGATATCTGTTGTGTGAATATCCTCTGTTGGTTTATGAATGTCCTTTTCATTGTATCTTAGCAGGGAGAGACTAAGGGAAGAGCTCACTAAGCCATGATGCTGACATCACTCTCTGCACTTTTTTTTTTAACTTGGGGCTTCCACTGCCAGTCCACAAGAATTGACTCTTGTTTAAAAGGTTTCAGACTCAGCAGTTTCTAGAACCAAAAGCAGCATCAAATAGGCCATGTCCTTCTCCAGGAGGAAAGCAGCATCAGTTCTTGGAGCTCTAACACTGTCTCTGTTCATCTTCTGGAGATCCAGATGGCTTAACCACTGCAGTCCCCAAATGTTAGAGCAGTAGGCCAGGCACAGTAACACCTACAAAAATGTTGAAGGCATGGTCCCTGTCCCCAGGAGAAACATTTTCATAGGCCAAGTAGGTCATGTCTCCGAATAATAGTGCAAATCAGTGTGTCTCTGAATAATGGTGCAAACCAGTGTGTCTGAATAATAGTGCAAGCCAGTATGTGATCAATATCCTAAGAGAGAAGCACTAGCCATTTGAAAAGGAAAGAAATAATTCTAGTCCAAGTGACTCAGGGATAGATTAAAGGAGCCAGAATAAACACTTGTCAGCCATTACCACATGCCTCACATCCTTTCCAGAACAACCAGCCCCACCTACCCCACCACCTCTCTCATGAGGACAGCTTTCTCCTCACGGCTAACCTTAAAGGGATGCACCAAGTTAAAAAGGACAAGTTCTTCCAAGGGAACATGTCACAATTTAATTAACAGTTAAATCGTGGGAAGATTCTAGCACCCAAAATCATATTATTTTCAGGAGTTAGGAAAAAACATCAGCAATTCAAGCCTACCAAATTACTTGATATAGATTGAGCATTTATTTATTACAAGTCATAGTTTCTCTAAAAGTACACGGTCCCTGACAGCCATTTCTTGTTGATTTGTTGTGTAGCCAGGTTGCTGTGGAAGGATTTTAAACATTGTCTTAAACATAGGTAGCCATTTTATATTTAGAATATATAGAAAGTAGAATATATATGAAATAGACTAGGACACTATGGAGGAGCAAAGAGCAACTATAATAGTGTTCATGAATTATATCTATTTGGAAAATATGTTTCTAGTAAATAATTGGTGGGACTAGTTGTTTATGTGAGTTCTCATATTAGGTAATTCTATATCTGACCCCAAGAAGTAATGTAGCAGTCAAGAATAGTCACTGATATGAAAAAGGTGACATTTCATAAATCAGCTGTGATGGGTATTAAAACCATTGGCCATACATTTGAAAAAAATTAGACCTTTATCTCTTACCATATATAAAAATAAAATTGATATGTGTCAAGTATCTATAGACTGTTAAAATATCAAAAATAGGCCCAAGATGATGTTGTTCATACTGAGCCCCACTAAACTCCAGTTAAGTTTAAGCAAAACCAAAACTAACTAGTGTCTATGCTCAGTTCTCCCAGACAAGGAAAGCCTCAGTCAATCAATCACTGCTTGCCTGCTCAGCATAAGTTACCTGACCCGGCTCCACTTTAACCAGCCAGCAAATGCCTAGTATAACATCCTTGTTCTCGCTCACTCTGGTCTGTAAAAATCTCTCACCTTCTGCAGCTCTTCAGAGCTCCTTTCTATCTGCTAGATTGGATGCTGCCAGATTCATGAATCACTGAATAAAAGCCTACTAGTAAATCGTCTGTGGAAAATTTTCTTTTAACAAGACCAGCTTGACATTTTGGTTTATTGAACACTACACCTAACAACTACGGAGTACACGTGGAACATTCACCAAGAAGAATGTGCGCTAGGCCATAAAACAGGTCTTGATAAATTTAGATGAAATCACACAGTATGTTCACTGACCACAACAGAATTAAATTAGAAATAAATAAAAGTAAGTTATCTAGAAAATTCCTAAATACTTGATAATTAAAGAACATGTTTGTAAATCATCCATGATTCAAATAAATCATAAAGGGAATTAGAAAATATTTCAAATTAAATGATAATAAAAACACAGTCTATCAAATCTTTTGTGAGGCAACTAAAGTAGTGCTCAGAGAGAAATTTATAGTGTTAAATGCTTATATCTGACGATGAGATAATTATAAAATAAATGATCTAGGTTTCCACCTTAAGAAGCTATGAAAAGAAGAGAAAATCAAACCTAAAGTAGAAGAAAGAAAATAATAAGGATAAATCAAAATCAGTGAAATAGGAAGCAAACAATAGGAAAAACCAACAAAACCACAAGTTCTTTCATAGAAAAGATTAACAAAATTGATAAACCCCAAACAAAACTACATCAAGATGAAAAGAGATCAAACACAAATTACCAATTTCAGGAATAAAGAGAGGATGTTACTAAGAGTTTACAAACATTAAAGAGATTTAAAAAAATGATGCTATAAATAATGTAATACCAGTAAATTGAATAAATTAGGTGGAATAAAGAAATATCTTAAAAAACACAGTTTAGCAAAATGTAATACAGAAATTTAAAAATTGCATAGCTTTATATTTATTTTAAAAATTGTGTGCAATTAAAAATATTTCCATAGAGAAAATTCTAGGCCTAAATGGCTTTATTGGTGAATTCAATCATTTAAGGAAGAAAGAAAACCAACTTTACGTAAACTCTTTCAGAAACTAGAGGAGTAGGAAGACCTCCTAATCTGTTTTACAAGGCCAGCATAACTCTAATTCCAAAATTTGACAAGAATATTACAAGATGATCAAATTACAGATTGATATTCCTCCTGAATATAAACAAATATCCCTAATAATGTAATATTTGCAAATCAAGTCTAACAATAAAAAAGAGGAAACAGCAAGCAGGGTTTACCTTAGGACTGAAAGTAAGTTTAACATTTGAAAAACAATCAATATAATTTACTATATGAAGAAAAGAAAGAGGAAAATCAAATTATTATTTAAAAAACTGCCCCCAAAGTGTCTTTGGCAAAATAAATTATCAATGAATATAATAATAACAAAAACTCAGAAAGCCAGAAACAGACATGAACTTCCTCAAACTGATAAAGGGCATATATGAGAAATTTCCTGCTAGTATCACACTAATGATGAAATATTGAATGCTTTTACTCTCAGATTGGGAATAAGGCAAGGATGTCAATTCCCACCACTAATATTCTACTTTGTATTGGAGGGCTAACCAAGGGCATTAAAGCAAGAAAAGTGTAATAATTGTATTAAGTTGAAAAGGAAAAATCAAAATTGTTATTTGCTGGTGATATGATTATAAATATAGAAAACACCAAGGGATCTACAGAAATGTTTTTGAATTAGCAAGTATATTTGGCTAGGTCCCAGGATTTAAGATCAAAATACAAAAATTATTTGCATTTCTAAATACAACCAGAAAAAATTTTAAATTAAAAAAAATTTTGGTATCATTTATCTTAGCATCAAAAAAATCAAACTAGGAATAAATATAATGAGATCTCTACGCTACAAACTAGGAAACATTACTGAGAAAAATTATAGAAGCCTTAAGCAGTGAATAAATATACCATATTCATGGATTTGAAGGCTCAATATTGATAAGATGTAAATGCTCCTCAAATTTATTTAGATTCAAAGCATCTTAATCAAAATATTACCAGCATTTATTTCAGTAGAAAATGACAAGCTAATTCTAAGATTTATACAGAAATGCAAAAGATTTAGAATAGTGAAGACAATCTTGAAACAGAGCAAAGATGGAAAACTTTCACAACATGATTTTAAGACTTGCTACAAAGCTACAATAATAAAAAAAAAATCGGGGTATTGGCATCCAGATAGATACATAGTTAAATAGAACAGAATCAAGACGTGCACGGATCAGTCAGTTCATTGACCGATAGATTTTCAAGAAAAGCATCGAGTTAAGGGAGGCATGGGGAGTGACTGCTTAATGGGCATGGGGTCTCCTTTGGGGGCAATGAAAAGGTTTTGGAACTAGATGGAAGTGACAGTTGCACAACATTGTGAATGTACTAAATGCCACTGGATTGTACACTTTAAAATGCTTAATTTTATGATATGTGAATTTCTCCTTAACAAAAATAAAAGAGTATCAAGGCAATTCAGCAGGGTCAAGGAAAGCCTTTTCAACAAAATGGCACTCAAACAACAGGATATTCGTTTGAAATTTTCTTAAAAAAGAATTTTGACCTTTACCTCATGCCGTTCACAAAAATCAATTCAAAAGGAATCATAAATCCAAATGTACAAGCTAAAATCCTACTGTTTCAGAGAAAAACAGAAAAAAAATGTCTCCATGCACCTGGAGCAGGCAACATTTTTTTAGACAGGACACAAAAAGTAGTAACCATTTTAAAAAATGGAAAAATTCCATTTGATCAAAAGGTAAAACTTCTTGATCACGAAAAGTCACCATTAAGAAAATGAAGAGAGAAGCCATAGACTAGGGTATTTGGCAAAGGATTTGTATCTGGAATATACAAATAACTACAAATCAATAATGGGAATTATTAACTGATACATTAAATTTTATTAAAACAAATAATTAAAAAATCTTCAAGTGGGCAAAAGTCTTAAACCACAAAAGAAGATATATGGATGACTGACAACACTAAGTGTTCAATGTCATTAGGAACAATTAAACATTAGTCAAAATCACAATGATATCACTTCACAAACAATGGAATGGCGATAATTAAAAAGAATAACATTATAAAATGTTGGCAAGGATGTGGAACAACTATAACTCTCACATTTTGTTGTGAGAGTATAAAAAAATACAACCACTTTGGAAAACTGTGAGTTAGTGTCTTATCTAGTTAACCATACACGTATCCTATGATCTAGCGATTCTGCTCCTAGGTATTTATCTAAAAAAATGAACATATCCAAAGGTTACAAAACAAAAACTTGTACACCAATGTTCATAGCAGCCTCATTCATAATAGTTGTCAAATGGAAACAATTCAAATGCGCATCAACAGGAGAACTGAAAAATTGTTGTACATGCATATAGTAGAACATAGTTCAGAACAAAAAGTAGTTAACTATTGATACATCCAAAAATTTAATAAATCTCAAGTATTATGTTGAAGAAGCCAGATATAAAAGAGTACATACCGTATGAGTTCATTATTATGAAATTCAAGAACAGGTGAAACTAATCTATGGTGATAGAAGTCAGATAGTGGTGTTGTCTTTGGATCAAGAGGATTGACTGGAAAGGGGCCTGGGGGAACTTCCTGGGGTAATGGAAATGTTCTATATGATTGGGGTAAATTTACAATAAGAAAAGCTCATTGACCTGTACACTTAAGATCCATTCATTTTATTTTATGTAAGTTATATCTCATTTAAAAATATCAGAGGAGAAGAAAAGTTATCTTAAAAAAATCTAGAAGAAATTTCTAAAGAAAACTCAAAAATCACTGAGACCTACGGAAAAAGACGGATAGATTAATCCTCTTCAAATGAAAACATATATATATATATATATATATATATATATATATATAGCTTAAAGACATCATAAAATAATGAAAAGACAAATGACAGACTAAAAAGTAAAATGAGTTGCAACATATGAAACAAAGCCTTAATATTCTTAATATAGTTCTTTCAAATCAGTAAGAAAAACATAAGCATTTCAAAGAAAAGTTGGCAAAATACTGACTAAAATAAAACACCAATAAAACCCTTCAATCCAGAAATTCCACTTTCCATTTTCTATACCAAGAGGCAACGTGAACAAGATATCTGTTGTCCATAACATTGAAAAATTCAAGAAATCAATTGTATGTTTTGCCTTTGCTCGATTGACAAGATACGGCAGAGCCATATTATAGAATGCATCAAGGCAATTTAAAAAGAATGAATATATAGATATATAGATATATGTATACTCGTACTGAAAGATTTCCAATACATTCATTAAGTAAGATGAAAAGCAAGTCGAAATCAAAATTGACGTTTGGGCTATTTTACAATAAAAAATTTTGCTTACGAGATCTAGCTGTACTTCCTGTTCCCTGCCTCTTCCTGAACGATTCAGTTTTGAAGTCATTAAGCGGGGTGGAACAAAGTAGGGGCCCACACCAGAGAAAGGGGGAGCGGCAGTGGCCCAGAGTGGGATGTGACAGTTCAAAGAGGATAAGGAGGATGCACAAGTGAACGTGGGAGTGGTGGCGGAAATAGAAGATTGATTATCCTCAGGAAAACTGATCAAATAACTAAATATATTAAGGTTAGTGGAAGCCAGGTTTATCACTAGCAAAGAAGGGGTTTATAACGATGAAAGGGAGAACACTAAAATGACCCCTGTGATTTGGTATTGGATTTGGAAATATCGATGTAAACTTGTGGTTTTCAAAATATACAGATGGCCATAGAATAAATATAGAAAAAAGATGTAAATAAATATCTATGCATATATATTCATATGTGTCTATACATATACATGTATGTATATGTATATGTATACACGTATACATAAATTCCCTCGCTCTGGCCTTTAAAAGGCTCTGGGAACAGAGATACTCCAGTAGTAATAAGCGTACCAAGGGCACACATCCTGGCTTCTAAATATCATTCTCCACTAAGAGGAAGTGGGGTTACTTGAAGAAATGGCTGATCCTAGGGCTGAGGCAGGAGAAGAATAAGTCTGAAACATCTTGCTATATCAGGAAGCAAGGAAGTGCTTGCAGAATGTCAGGACACAGGACAAAAGGACCCAGAAGTCAGCTTGATAAAGCCTTCACTGGCCCAATCAGAGACAGTTTGACCAACAAAAGAAATAATGATGGTAATGGATTATAACCCATTGAATAAAATAGAAAATCATGTTCATATAGATATAAATAAATACATGAACAAATTAGTAAAAAGTTTCATGGAGAGTGGGATACCTACATGGTTTCATAGTAACTCCTCACAAAATTACTAATTACAAAAAGATAAAACAGAACCGTTACAGTGGAAAAGCCCAGCAGACAGCACCTTAATTAAATGATCAAAGTGAATATCATCAGTAATGGGACAAATGGGAGTCATGTGCCACCCGATAAGATACAAGGAGAAGAACACAGATTTACTTCTCTGACATTTCTGCCAGTATACTCCTGTGTGTAACCTAAATTTAATTGAGAGGGAAAAAAAAGTCACACCAACCCAAATTGAGGGACATTCTACAAAATAATTGGCCAGTAATCTTCAAATTGTCAAGGTCACGAAAGTCAGAGAAAGGCCAAAGAAGACTAAAGAGACATTACAACTAAATGCAACACGTGATGATGAACTGGATCCTTTTGCCATAAAGGACAGTATTGAGACAACTGGTAAAATGAGAACGTGGTGTCAGATTTAGGTGGTTTTAATGTACTGATGTTGATTACCTGATTTCAATGATGCTTTTGGATAACATCCCTGGATGTAGGAAATTCACACTAAAGTCTCCAGGGCTATGAATTATCATGTCAGTAACTTCCTCTTAAATGGTTCAGGAAAATAAGTTCTTTTTTCTGTATGTAGAACTCCCAAGTTTGCAATTGTTGTTTCAAAATATTTTTTTAAAAGATAGGTATATAAAATAATAGTATATAAAGTACATTCCAAATTTGAAAATAGAAAAACAAAACTATGTATAGTTTTACATACAGACCTATGGAAATGTGCAGAAAGAGCTTTAGTTGAACAGTGGTTACATTTGGAAGAGGAAGTTGGTTGGGGAAGTTAGGAAAGATACTTGTTTGTGATTCAAAATATTTCTGTATTGTTTGACTTTTTATACAGCTATCATATATTCATATATTGCTTATATAAAATAGGAAGGAGACAAAGCTATCACTATTTGCAGATGACATGATTTTATACTTGGAAAATAAAATTAACTTGAAAACTACTGCAAGCAGTAAGAGAATTCAATAAGGCAGCAGAGTAGAAAACTAACATAAACAAATCAATCGATTTCATATATACCAGGAAAAGCCACAAAATGTAACAGAAGAAAAAAATTCATCCTAGTTGCAACAGAAAAGATATAATTTCTAGGGGAAAAAATAACAAGATGTCAGCTCTCCCTAAATTAATTTAGAAATGTAATATACTCTCAAGAGTACCAATAGGATATCTTTTTAAAAATTAAAAAAGGTGATTGTAAAGCTTATATAGAAAAATAAACAAGAAAAATGGCTTGGAAAATTCTGAAAAGAAATTCTTCATAATGAAATCAGTGAGGTATAAGTGCAATAATAGACAATGGAACAAAATAAATATGGAATAAAATAAATATTCAGAGACATCTACATAAAGATGGCATATGAAATGACTGGGGACAAGATGGGCTTGTCAATAATTGATATTGGAAAAGCTAGATAGCCACCTAAAAAATAATGTTGGCTCAAATCTTACATTCTGTATTATGGTAAGTTCGATATGGATCAATTAATTAAATATTTTTTTAAAAACCACAAAGGCACTAGAAGAAAACTTCAGCAAAATCCTTTATAAACTTGAAGGAAAGCCTTTCTAACTATCATTCAAAATCTAGAAGCTATTAAAGAAAAGATAGATAAATGGATACATTGACCTCCTTAAAAATAAAAAGTTCAACTTAGTAAAAAATACAAATATAAGCAAAGTCAAAATATAAATGATTAACTGGGAAAAGGATTTACAATTTATATTATAAATATAGTGCTAATTTTCCTAAAATATAGAGAGCGTCTAGAAAGTGCTAAGAATAAGACCCACGACTTAACAGTAAACGGAGGAAAGAGATGAATAGGCTTTTAACACAAAGCAAAAAGTTCCTTAAATGAAAAAACACTAAACTTTATTGATAGTAATAGAAATACAAATTAAAACCAAACTAAAATACTACTTTTCTCCTATCATTTTGGCAAAAATTCCAACCACTTAATAACATAGCATGTTGGTGAAGCTGCGAGGAAACGGCATTTTCATTCACTGCCTGGCAGGAGCACAAAGTGCCAGTGGGGGTGGTGGGGCCCATCAAAGGCCAAACACACTTACCACTGGTCTCAGCATCTTCATTTCTGAGACTGTGTCTTAATCATACATCTGCACACACAAGACATAATGTTACTGTCAGTCATTATGACATTGTTTATCATAGCAAAAGATTTGCCTGGTAATATCAATAGTCATCTTAAAAATATCAGCAACCTGAAAACTCCACCAATCGGGGCTGATACAATAAGTTATACTACATTCTTACAACGGAACAGTTATATACTTGTTTTTTTAAAAAAAAGGAGGCACAAAGGGGACAGGAAGCTACTGATACATAAAATATAAGTTGTTTTAAAAAGCAAGATGCATATCAGTGAATATGGTCCATACACTTCTTTCTTTTTGCAAGAAAAGGAAAAATAAAGAATATATATTTTTATTTGCTTATATTGATGTAAAGATATTCTGGAAAAAGACACAATAAACAATTAAAAGGAGGATTAGGTTCAGATGAAGATAGCAGTGTGAGCAATTTCTCCCTAGATCACTAATCTCAACAAACCCCATGAGATATGGGGTTATCCCACATGAAATTGGCATCACTTAACTGTTTTGACCTACAAAACTGGCAATTTCTTTTTTTCTTTTGAGGAAGATTAGCCCTGAGCTAACTGCTGCCAGTCCTCGTTTTGCTGAGGAAGACTGGCCCTGAGCTAACATCTGTCCCCATATTCCTCTACTTTATATGTAGGACGCCTACCACAGCATGGCTTGCCAAAGGGTGACAAGTGCACACCTGGGATCCAAA
Source organism: Equus przewalskii (assembly GCF_037783145.1). Taxonomy (NCBI): domain Eukaryota; kingdom Metazoa; phylum Chordata; class Mammalia; order Perissodactyla; family Equidae; genus Equus; species Equus przewalskii. The sequence continues at coordinate 21,620,980 of NC_091847.1, read as the reverse complement.
CCAGTGAACCCTGGGCCGCTGAAGTGGAAGGTGCGCACTTAACCGCTGAGCCACTGGGCTGGCCCCAAGGCAATTTCTAATAGTTACTATTACTATTGCCATTTTACAGATTTTGAATATATGTGAGACTGTTTGGGAACATGGGAGACGTTAATATTATTGGGATTTTATAATCTGATCAAATGCATTAAGAAGTCAAAATTTAGAAAAATCTCATCTGAGGAATCAGTACATTTCCTTTTACTGCGCAATAATAATTCATCAGCTTTTGCTTTTTGCTTTGGTTGATTGGAATCTCAAAAATGTCTCGTAATTTAATGGCTGTCATGTTTTCTCTTGCTTTTTTCATCTTAATTTTTGTGCATGTTTTAAAAAAACTCCTGTAGTATTAAGTTTATTTGTAAAATGTATAGTACGAAAATAATTGTACCTGGTAAAACTGATGATCTTCTGTATCTAGGGAAAATGGAAGATGTAAATAGTACTGGGATATACCCTGATAAATTAAGCCTTGAGTTCAGATAGTCACATAAGTGGTACTGGAGGTCACTGAATATACTGTAACAAAGAGCCAAGACAAATACAAAATGTTTTCCTGCCACTTGGACCTCTGAAGATGTCTCCCTGGTGGTTGCAGTAAGGACAGGAAGACGTAGCAAACTATTAGGGACAATCCTGCAGACTAAGTGAGGAATGTGGCTTAAACATAAATAAAAATGCAGGTTGGACCTCAGATTTGGCGAGCTGGAGAGATACATGATTTAATCTAAGGTTTTTCAAGGTTTTCTGTACTATGAATGAATATTTTTCTCAAAATGACATCGTAAGCATGACTGGGGTGGTAGCTCTCCCAGAAGCAGAGAGAGAAATTTCCATTTCACAATCCTGAGAAACTTCCCTTTCTCTCGAAATTCAGTCACTCACTTGTATTGGTGGCTCACAAAGTCTCCTTTCCTTATTATGATGGGGAAACCGAGTGGTGCAACCTAGTATTAGATCCAAATAGTCTCTAGGCAGAAGCTGTCCTCTGTCCCCAACAGTGATCATCTTGTCAAGGTGGACGGAGTCCCCTTCAGGTCCCAGTAGAGATGAGAACCAGTGAGTAATTTCTCCCTCTCACAGTCTTTCTTGAACCACAATGAAATCAATGGGAAGGGGCCAGGCAGAAGAAGGAAGGATAGAGAACTGGAAGGGGAAGGGGTGGGGGAGGGTTAGCTGGAAAATAGAGGTCTGAAGACTCTAAGCAGAAGGTCACTTAATCCGAGACAATTTTGGAAAGAGGTTCTCAGCGTTCTTTTCACAAAACAAACTCAAAACCTTAAGAGGTACGAACACTGACCAAGAAGATAGGAAATCACTAAACTTAAATGTAGATGAGATACAGAGATACATTTTAATATACCAAGAGCTATGAAAGGAATAAATATAGCCATCGCATAAAAGCTTTTCTGCAAATCTGAAAAGAAAGAAACATTTTGGAGAGAAAAGGAAGGAATGAAACGCTGCCTGATTGGAAAACGCAAACAAGCAGATGTCTGATCCAGGCAGGAGGAATATAGACCACGTGAGGAACATTTAACGTTCAGATTAGCAAAACGCTGCAGCTTCATCTGTTTGTCTGCTGGCTTTTCACTCCCATGGCTTCTAGCTCAGGAAGTTAGTTCCAAACACTTTTTGAGAGTTGAGAAACCAGAGCATAGGTCTTCTTATTAAAAAGACTGATTGTGTCAGCTTTGAAAAAAGCGAAAGTCAAATTTAAAATAACGAGATCTTTCTTAAATTGATCTGATCCTGTCCACCTATTCTTTCCTTGCTATCTATGGTATTGACAGTCACTTTTCTCCTAGGGAAAGACCAAGGGATTTGCCCTCAGGAAGTTAGAAACTGATAATTGCAAAACTCAGAATGGAGATCACAGGAAACTACACAAGGTAGGATAACTATCCCCTAAATGAGGACTGATCCTATTGTAAATCAATCTCTTCGCTGGCTTGCTCTTTACAATTCTATGAGAAAAGAAGATTGCAGTGGAAATGCTGTTTGTTCCTTCCTTCCAACTTTCAATGTGTAATTAATGACAAGATCTATAGACGTTTACAGAGATTCTTGAAGGCTAGTAATACAGGATGAGTTGAAAGAATTCTTAATAGCAGTTTGCATTTGAAATATCATATTGCGAATATCCACAATATCAATATTTCATCCGTAATCACTGCCACAAAGAGCACCTGGTTTTATCTCAGAGACAATTCAAGCCCAATTTCTGATTTGTAAGACATAAAGAGGAGTTCCTAGGTTTACTTTCTATTAAAAAAAAGGAAGAGAGAAATTAAGATAAACTCGTAGAGCAGTAAGGGGGAGCACATCACAAGCTTTTCTTTTGGTATCTCAAGGTCTTGTGTCCCGGTTGCTATATTTTGCTGGGAGGAAACAAGAAGGCTTGAGAGGTCTCATGTCAATCTGAGAGAGAAAGTCATTAAGCACAAGGATACCCAAAGGCTTTGGCCAACATCTGCTCTAGGATGCAGCTGATCCATTAAGGAGAATTAAGAGTCCGTAACTAGGTAGTAAAAGAAAAGTCAATTTTCGTGAGTAGCTCTGTCTGTGGAATGATTCATTGGAGTTTAGTGATTAACTGGGAGCTCTCAGCAGCATTAGGATTGAACTCATGTCCCTTTCTAGAAAAACTGCTCTATCCTGTATCATCTCACTGTCTGGGTGGTGTCAGGTTTTGTGAGGTTTGAAATTTATACAATTTGTAGGGGGGGGGCCTCTTTAGGAAAATAAAGAATTAAATTATTAATACAAAATTTGTTATGAAAGTGAATATTTATTTTGAATGAGAAATTACAATAAATTACAAACTTTTAAAAGCTGATATAGACATCACAAAATCAATATAAACACAATGTTTTTAATAATTAATTGCCTGACACACACTACTCTATTTTCTACAATTTGCATAACCTCTGAACACTTTTTCATATTGACAATTTTGTAATATATTATCTCTAAAGAGGTAACAGAAACATAATTCAGCCTGAAACGTGGCTGATGAAATTTGCGTTATAGTACTGATAGTTTTTTTAAAAAACGTTCAGCTTCACAAGTTGTTATTGGTAACAAGATGCAGGATGTTGGGATGCATAAAACATGACTTCACACTCAGTTGTACTGCATCCGTAACACTGCTACAGGTTTTGTGCCCTACATACATAGCACTTTTGATAAATTTCACACAAATCCTATCAAGAAAGAAAAAATGATCGTGCGTTGATAATTAGATATGGTGCATTATTGAGTATATTCTCACAAAACACAACTTTCTTTTTTTCTAGGTATTAATGAGAACTGAATTCACCTCTTGAAAACGTACACATGTGAGGGTTGGAGGACTTTTCTACAGCCCATTTGGCTCCAGACATTTCAAACATTGTTTCTCCTTCATTACCCACATACTTCAATGCCAGGTGCAGTAGGACATGTTTATATGATGATACAGCTTTTGGCCCTGGACGTTTTCTCACGTGGTTTCAGGAAGTTGGCATGGCAGGCAATAGAATTATTCCTGGAAGCCATTCCTACACCCGAACAGCTAGCAATAATTTAACTGTACATGAATGCTTGTGACCCATATAGATCGCAAAAACTCAAACTAAATGCATTCCCAACTCATTTTTCCTTGGTTGCAGCATCAAAATGCCTGTGGCCACTCCAATAACAGCCTTCCCCCCGCACCCCCAAAAAGAGGAGAAGAGTGACAGAAAGTTGAAGTGAAAAGAGGCAACAGTTTTAACCAATTGCAGTCAAAACATCTTACTTTGGAAATTTTATGAAAATAGATAAATTTGAATTACATTACGGGAATCTCTCCCATAGCCTTGGGAGGAGCTCATCTGTGCAAGTGAGGGGCTTTGAAGCTGAAGCTTTACTAATTTCATGGTAAACCCATATTTACACACTGGACACGTCAGCACAGTTTGGAAGTCTTGGGTCTGCCCCTATATCCATGCTCATGGTCATAAGCCCGAGTCAGGACCTCAGCATCTTAGTTCTGCAATTGCTCTCATACTCTTTTCTGTCTCCAACTTCAGCCTCTCCCTTTTCCTAATCTTCCACGTTAGCCTCATCTTTTTCCATCTCGTTTTCACACTTCCCACATCAGAACCTTAAACTGATTGCCAATTGCCTCACTGAAAGGTGAAAACTCTTGATTCTCTAAAGAGCAAGTTTCCTTAAAGTTAGAAGAACTGGTGTTTAGGTTAACCACTGATCGATCGGTTGATGGTGGAGGTGGGTGATGAGAGCTACTTCCTCCTGTAGCCAAGTATGTGCCTGTATGTTATGTCAGTTGTGACAGCTGCATTCACATCCACTCTGTCATTCAACCCTCACAACATTCCTTTAAGGTCATAAAGTTATCAACATTTTAAAAAATGAGGCAATAAACTCAGAGTTGAAGTAACCCAAGAACCCACAGTTGGTAAGCGGTGGAGGATTCTATTGCACTGATACTGACTTCCAGTTGCTTAGTTAACTCGTGTGCTGAGAGAAGGAAAATACAGCTGGATGGTGCACCCAAGTTCTAATCTTATGGCTTAGATTGGGTGTCACTTCAATGTCTATGCAGCTCTCTTCAGTCACTATTATCAGGTATACGAATCCTCCCTCTGGGTCCAAAGCACATCTATCTGGCTCTTAAAGACAGAAAGTTATGCGTAGCAGACTTTGTTCTAGACCCCCATTTGATTTTGAGCTTCTTTATCATCTTGATCACATACTACCCAAAGCACAGAAGGAGTTCAGACATTAGAGGGATGACATGGACATTTATAATTTCTCTTCAGATGCTAACAGCCCCCAGAGATTCATAAATAAAGCTTATTTTGGTTATTCAGAGATCAGAAAAAGAACACATCTTCCAAGGACTACAACTGTCTTTTCAGGGGAATAAACCTGAGACTAAGTGGAAGAAATAGAGAAATTATGAAAGGAAATACATACAAAATAAACTAAGAAGTAAAGTATCCAGCTATAAGGATGAACATGACAACAAAAATAACCAAAAGAATATTAACAGATATTTTTTAAATGATAAAAATCCTCTCATCTTCATCACTGCTAGGTCTTGGGGAAAAGCAGTTGACACTTGGTACCTTCATTTTACTCTCATGCTGACGTCTTCGTAGAGAAAACAGAACCAGAACACCCTTCAGTCTCCTATCACCAAACATCAACCCACCATCATCTGCTCTGCTCCTATTATCCTTCCCTCGTTAAACAGACCCGAGCAACTTTCTTCTATTTAAGGCCGCTTACTTTTGAACTGAATATCATCCCAATGTGTGTATTCAGAAATCTTACACGATCCCTTAGCCTGGTTCTTATATACTTATGTTTTCTCTCTCACTGGGATATTCTTATTAGCTTAACAATTGTTTTTGTTATCTGAGTGGTACATGTATATAATATAAAAAGTCAAACATCTCTATAGAGAAAACTTCTGGTCTAGATGACTTCACTGATGAGCTCTTTCAAACATTTAGGAAGGCAATAATGCCACATTACACACACTCTTTCAGAAAACAGAGGACAAGGGAACATTACCCAACCCATTTTAGAATAATTTAGCTAGAAAAATTGTAATACCAAAACCTAATAAAGCTATTGCAAGAAAAAAAACACACACACATACACATAGACCAATATCCTTCATGAACATACAAAATTTCTTAAACATATATATTAAATCAAAAACCTAAGTAAAGAAAACTCCAGAAAGTGACTAACTCTTGATAAGGGAGAAGAAACTCATGGCTGTTCTCACGTGTGGCAAAACAGCAGAGTAAAGAAGAATCTACCACAGAGACAAGGTAAAACTAGCCAAAAATTCTTTCTAAAATCACTTAATGGCTGTATGTGAGCTAGCATGACAAATGAGAATTCTTAAAGGCCACAGTCACAGAGCAAGTCAGGCACCAACCTACCAAATCTTTCCTATGGGAATTTACAGAGTACTAGGGACAGTACACCAAATCTGAGGGGAGAACAGGACAGGAAAGACCCCTCCACACATGCAGAGCCTCTCCCAAATGTAAGGCAGCCCCCCACTGAACTGAATGGGCAGAGCAAAGGGAAGGAGAGAAATCAACTCAAGGTACTTAGGACTTTCACCTACAAAGTTTGGGGTCAGAGCTGAAGAACTGAGAGAGCAGTTCTCTTCTCTCGCCATGCCAGGTACTCTATGCTCTCAGCTTCCAAGGTGTGGTTAGAAGTAACAGATACCTCTCCAAGGCATTCTAGGCAGAACGAGATCTCTGGAACAAGACTGAAGAGTAAATGAAACTTCTCAGTTGGAAGCTTATCTATAAAACACAAGATATATCTGGAATATTGCCAGTGCTCAGAAGGGAAAATCTTGATTTTGTTTCAAATTATTTGAAGCCAGTGTTTGAAATCACTAAAGATGATACTGACTCAACCTCACTTTAGTGGCATGACACAAGACAGAGGATACACTTTTTGGGAAGTAAATATTATTCACTTTAACTTTTTTTTTGTTTTTTGTTCACATGTGGCATTAAATCAAACATTAAAAGAAGAATTAAAAAGAAAGAAAATACAACTCATGATCAAGAAAAGAAACAGTCAATAAAAACAGACCCAGCTATAGCCCAGAAATTGGAATTAACAGACAGCGACTTGAAACTATAATAAAAATGCTGAAGGAAATGGAAAGCTGAACAATATATATAGAATCTTCAGAAGAGACATTGAAACATTGAAAGAATCAAATGGAAATTCTCTAAGTGAAAATTCCATGGTTATGTGAGATTACTAGCAGACTGGATTCCATTTAGGAAAGAAGATAATATGCAAACTAAAAACCAAACAGGATAAATAATGGAAAAAGAAAACCAAAACGGAGTACCTGAGATATGTGAAGCAATATTAAATGATCTAACATACACAACTGGAGTTACAGGAAGAGTAGAGAGACAATGGCAAAGAAGAAATATTTAAAGAAATAATAACTGAAAACCTTTCAAAATTGATGAAAGACATCAACCTGTGCATCAGAAAGCTCAAGAAATTCCAAAGAAGATCAATTCAGAGAAAAACATACCTAGATATTTTATAGTCAAATTGCTAAAAACCAAAGATAAAGAAAAAATTTTAAAAGCAACCAGAGAAAAGAAAAAAAGACATATCACAGATAGGGGGACAACATTACAAATCATGAAAAACAACAGGGGCCAGAACACAATGCAATCACATCTTTAAAGTGCTGAAAGAAAACAAACTGTCAACCTAGTATTCTACATTCAGTGAAATGGTAATTTAAAAATGAAGGAGAAATAGGGGCTGGCCCAGTGGTGTAGTGGTTAAGTTTGTGTGCTCCACTTCAGTGGCCTGGGGTTGATGGGTTAGGATCCCAGGTGTGGACATACACACCACTCATCAAGCCATGCTGAGGGAGCATCCCACATACAAAATAGAGGAAGACTGGCACAGACGTTAGCTCAGCAACAATCTTCCTCAAGCAAAAAGAGGAAGATTGGTAACATGTTAGCTCAGAGCCAGTCTTCCTCACCATAAAAGAAAAATGAAGGAGAAATAGAAAACATTTTCAGGCAGACAAAAGCTGAAAGAATTTGTCTCCACCATCACTACACTAGAAGAAATTGCTAATGGAAGTTCTTCAGACTGAATGGAAATGATACTAGATGGAAATAGAGATCTGAAGAAAGGAACCAAGAACACTAGAAAGGATAAATACTCAAGTAAATGAAGGTAACTTTTTTGTAAAAAATGTCTACACTACACATATGTAATATTTCAAATGTATTTAAAAGACTATTGTCTGTTTAAAATAAAAAATAATGTAATGTGGGGTTTGTAGCATGTGTAGTGCTGTATGTGAAGTATTATAGTATTAGTTGAAGGTAGATTGTGATAAAGATGCATATTGTAATCTCTACAGCAATCATTTGAAAACAGATCAAAGGGACCACAGCAAGAATTTCAATATGGAAGGTATAATGAAATATTTTTTAAAAACCCCACCATGTGATTCACTGCACAGAAAGGAGGAACAGAGGAACAGGATGGGATAAACACCAGATATCAAAATGCCAGATATCAAATCAAAAACCCAAACATATCAATAATCACATTAATTAGAAATGGACTAAATACTCCAAGTAAAATGCAGAGACTTTCACACTGAATAAAAAGCAAGATCCAACTATACGCTACTTATAAGAAACACTTTAAATATAAAGACAGAGGCAAAGTAAAACAACAGAAGACAGACCTTGAAAACAGTGTAAGAAAGCTGATGTGACTATAGTAATCATAAAGTGACCTCAAGATGAAGAGTATCACTAGACATAAAGACCTCTTATGAAGATAAAAGGATCAACTTACCAAGAAGACTTGACAACTCTGTGTGTGCCTTTAAAAACAAAGTTTCCAAATACACTATGAAAAAATTAACAGAAAAGGGGCAAGCAGACCAATTTAGATACAGTCAGAGATTTTTAAAACCCATTGTTCAGTAAGTGCTAGAAAAATGTAGACAAAAGTTAGTGAACATATAAAAGATTTGAACAGCACTAGAAATCAGTTTGACCTAATTGTCATTTATGGTACACAACACAAGACTTGCAGAAAAACACCGTCTTTTCAAATGCATATTAGAACCTTCATCAAGACAGAGCATTTTCTGTGCCGTAAAACAAGTATCAATAAATATCAACTGACCGAAATTATACAGTATATTCTCTGACCACCAAAGGTTTAAATTAGAAATCAATAAAAATATGATATCCAGAAAAATCCTCCCAAATATAGAAAGTAAAACACATGGACCAAAGGATAAATCACAAGGAATATTTTGAACTGGTGATAATGAACACACAACATACAAAAAATTGTGGGGTGTAATTAAGGCAGTGCTCAGAGAAAAATCAATAGCTTTATATGATTATTAGAAAAGAAGAAATATGTAAAAATCAATGATCTAAGCTTCTATGTTAAGAAACCAGGAAACAGAAAGTAAACAATAAAGCTAAGTGGGGACTTCAATGAAACAGAAACGGACTAACATCAGAGAAAAATCAACCAAGTCTTTTTTTTATATACATCTAGCAAGACTGATCATTATGGATTAATGACAGTTCCTCTATTAGTCTGTGAGCAAGGTGCACGAGTAAGGGACCTGTCTTTGTTTGCATTTTTCTTTCTTTTTTTTTTTTTTTACCATCACCGTATCCTCAGCATCTTGCATAGAATAAGGACTCAATTGTATTGTACCTAAGGAAACACTCTTCCAGTCAGCCTAAAACCTTAAATCCCAAGAGGAATGGATCAGATTAAGATTGCAGTCTGCTAAATTCTTGTTTGAGTATTATCGATTCTCAAAAGATCAGCATTCATTTTATGGAAAATGCAGAAAACGAAAATCTATTTATAGTAAATATGTCTTTTTAAAATAAGAATTTACATTATCCTAGCAATTGAATGTCACTTTATTTCCAAATGATTATAAACAATTTCATCAGTAATGATGGTCTGCATGAGAGTTAAGTACAAACTAACAGAGCTATCACATGACTTGTAATATTCCCTTCCCCAAGCTAGGTAGTCAAGTCTCACTAATTTATTGTTCTCGATTTTACCACTTTTACCTGGATAGCTTTAAAAAAAGTCAACTTACTCACTTTTCCAGAATGTATATTTTTTAAATGTTTAATCTTTTTTTCTCGTTAATAATGTAAAACATATTTGTTTTATGGAAATTTCAGAAAATGCAGTCCATTGGTACAAACGACTCCCAGTAGATAATCCAAACACTTTTATTGTGTTCTTATATTTCCCTCAAGGATATTTTTATTAAATATCGGTATATAGTAGTATGATTTATCTTTTTTCTTTTCTACTTTACAATTCCATTTTTTCCCTTTCAGTATAATTTCGTAGGATTTTCCCCTCTTTGTAGTGCTTTTACATCTCAGTCTAAGATCATTCTAACGCCTTTTCCATTTTACTTTCTGCCACTGTGTTTGGGATGTTATTTCTAATAAATGGTTTCTGCCAATATATATATCTTGTAGATTATCTCTAGATTTTCCTAGCCATTTTAGTAAACTAGCATTAAATTTTAAATTTAATTTGGGTCTTCAAGGAAAACAATTATGTATAACTTTCAAATATAGGCCTCCTTTCCCATACTTATATTGGTTGTTTCATATGAATCTCATAGATTAAAATTTCTAGAATAATTTTAAGTAACAAACATATTGTCAAGCTACCTGTGTTTTGGTTCTGATTTTAATGGGAACAACTCTAGTTGTGTCATCATTAAGATGCTGTTGGCTAATGGTGTGAGGGTGATATTCTCTATGTTGTTGAAGAATTATCTCCTGCAGTTGGTTTGAAAGGATATCTTGTGTGAAATGGATGTGTAATTTTGTAGAATTCAACTAGATGATCATGGCTTTCAGTTCACCTTTTGATACGGTGAAAAACTGAACCATCCTCAGAGTTCTAGGTTAACCTTAGGTGACTTGGTTTGTTTTTCTTTTTATTACTGAATTCAAGCTATTAGCATTTTATTTAGGATTCTATCACTCATATTTATAACAGAGATGGGTCTGTAAGTCTCACCCTTTGGGTATTGGCTTAGTCAGAGGGGGAAGGGACAGGGAACGAACATTTACTAGGCTACTGCTACCTCTAGGACTTTGCACTAGAGTCTTACATACACAATTTCATTTATTTTTTGCAATTTTCTAAGGTTTTCTGGTTTATACTAGCTTGATTAAAAGTACTTGTTTAAATTTACTTTTCATTATTTACTTCAATTCACATATCATAGGAATTATCAGTTCCTAAAAAGTTTGAAATAATTTCCATATAAAGCCAACCTAGTTCCAAGCCTTTTGTGGAGGTAATTATTTTATAATTGTTTCCATTTTTTCCTTATTTTAGTCAATTAGGGCAATTTAGAACTTAAAAGGGCTTTCTTTTTTTTTTTTAAGTTTTACCTTTATTGCTTTTTTTTTTTTTGAGGAAGATTAGCACTGCTGCCAATCCTCCTCTTTTTGCTGAGGAAGCCTGGCCCTGAGCTAACATCCGTGCCCATCTTCCTCTGCTTTATATGTGGGATGTCTACCACAGCATGGCTTGTCAAGCGGTGCCACGTCTGCACCCGGGATCCGAACCAGTGAACCCCGGGCCCCGAAGCAGAACGTGTCAACTTAACTGCTGCACCACCAGGCCAACCCCTAAAAGGGCTTTCTTGACTTAGTCCTACCAGAGTTCTCCCACTTGGATTCCTATCCCCATGAAAAAAAGACACACACACACACACACAGAGGCACTACACAGCAACAAAAATCACTACCTTTCAGCTCTACTGAATGTCGGTAAAATCACCCTCCCTTCTGACCCCTCAGCCTTCACACTTGTTCCCTTACACAAACAATCTTTCTCCTCCACACCTGGCCAGCAATTATGTACTGTTGAGATGTGCTGTACAACACTCTCTACTCCTCTTTCACAAGGCTTATCTTTTGTTATTGATTTTACTAAATTCCATCAGAACAGGCCATCTCTCTCTCACTATTACATATCCAGTACAATCTGATGAATGAGACCATTGCTCAGGTTTTCTTAGAGTAGGTGTGTTTAACCTATTCCATTTGTCATACAGTTCTGCTGGATCATTGTAATGTGATCTTTGCCCTCTCCTTTTTTGATGTCCCGATTGGTTTTTTCCTCTGGACTTTGCTTATATTTTGGAGGATATATATGGTCTATTTTAAGTTCTACCAGTAGATAATTAAAGCTTAATTATTAAAAAAATCCTCAAATGTTTATAACTCAAAGTTTAAAAATAAGGAAACATTTTTAATTCCTGTTTATGGAAGAGTTTTACACTTGTACTTCCCAATCCCAGTTCCCCATCTTCCTCTTGTCTAGCTTCCTTTTGGTTTACAATAGATGATGATTTGCACATTTATATTTGTAACCTTTATACTTTTACATTTTATTTTATGGTTTCTATTTCTAAACCAGCCAGGGTTCATCAGCGAGGCAAGACGGCCCCTCTGTAGGAGGATAATGGCTGCATAACGGGGGCGGGGTGCACCAGGCAAGGGGGAATGCAGGAGGGTGGGGGAGGGGGTCACCGTCAACTTCTACATTGGTTACACTTATATTTGTAAACAATGTCACAATAAGTTAGACTTCCCTCTAACAGTATAATACTCATTCCCAGTCCTTTTAGGCCTCAACTTCCTATGCTTGAATTAATTTTGATCAATTTTTGGCATTCTCTACGCTTTAGGTACTATGTTAATATACTACTTCTATATAATTTAAATGTTAACTTTAGAAATAAATCACTAAACAGTTAAGAGTTCTTGAGTCAAAATTTTTTCACTTAAAGTATTGTCAGAGAAACATGACTTTAAAACTTTTATTTATTGCTTGGATGCTCACACTACTTTCCTTTCCAATTTCTAAGTCACCCAGTATGTCTAGGTTTGGATGTCTGTTCATAAATTCCACCTGGAGCACTATGAATTTTCTCATTTCTAAAGTTCGTATATTTTTAAAAAGTGATTAATCTCTTTAATCACTGCTTCTATTCCAATTGTTTCTTTGGTAACGTCAATCATGCAAACACTGGGTCTACTCAACTCATCCTGTGTAATCATGGCCTCCAATCTCAACTGGGCCGTCCATGTTTTTCCTCCACATCAATTATTTCAAAACTCCTCTGCTCTTTTCAAACCTATGAACTCAGTAAACAATGCACAAGGGCCAAATCCAGCCCACTGCCTGCCTTTGTAAATAGTTCTGACAGAACAAAGCCACACTCATTTGTTTACATATTGTCTATGGTTGCTTTCACGTTACAACGGCATGGCTGAGTAGGTTAAATATTTACTACCTAAGTCCTTTACAAAGTTCGCTGGCCCCTGCTCTAAACTCACCTACCTCCTTTACTCTGAAAGATAGCTTCACAGGAATAACAGACATAAAATGACTATATCAACTTTCAAGCAAAAAAACAAGAGAGGATAAATCTGACTCTGTATCCATGCATTTCTTCTTCGTACTTGCTAGGGGCTATCCTCGTTTGGCATCTGATTCCAATTTCTCTTCTCTTCTTCACTAGGACCTCAGTAATCCCATTTGCATTCTGTTCTCTGATTCCTTATCATTACCTTAATATACTGACACTTCTTCCACTGCAAAGGAAAACCACCAAAATAAACAGATCCTAAACGTCATCCCACAGCTACATTTTATCCTTGCTGTCTTCGCCGAACCCCCCATATTCTATACTTGGAACACCCATTTCCTCTCTCCAATCCTACTCTTTTCCCCACTCCAGACTCTTGTCATTTCCTCTCTCAAAAATCAAATGTATATTTTAGCTTCTTACTTGACTGCTCAGCAGCATTTCACATTGTTGGCCATTTTTTCTCTTGCAATATTCTTTTCCAACTTGTCAGATGGACACTCTTTGGTTTTATGTTCATGATCATTCATCCTCTTCTGCAAGCTGCTCTTTCTCTCTTCCTTTTTCTGCCCTGCACTGCCTTCTCTTCACCTTAGCCTACAAATACCAGTTATCATCTGTATATCAAGAATTCCTTACTTTATAATCCAGATGGCACTCATGTTAAAGATTCGCATATCCAATCAGAATGCCCCAAAGAAACCTTAAGCTCAATGGGTTCCATATCAAAATAGGTTTTTCTCCCCAAGCGGCTACACTTGTGAATACTGTATCAGTGAATGGTACTATCCTCCATCCAGTTGCTCAGACAAACGCTGGGAGTCTCTTGACTCCTCCTTCTTCCTTCTGCCATATGCAATTTATTTCCAAGCTCTCTCCTCTCTCTCCATTTTTCCTCCATCCCAGTGCTCCTAACCTAACACAGAGCACTAGCATTCCTCATCTCTTAAGAGAGTCTCCCTCCCCTCTCCTCTAGCCCCTTCTGATGCATCTGAAGATTGATAGATTGTTGATCATGATATAACCCCAACTAAAATCGCTCAATACTCACAGGTTCGATTCCCTAATAAGCCCTTTAAAAACTCATGATTTTTGCCTACTGGTTTAGCCCTCTCTCCAGTTTACACATTAGGACATAGCCATGTTCGTTTGCATTCCCATAAATGTTCCATATGAACCTTGGTCAACCTCGGGGACTTCACATAACAGGTTGGATGATACTCCTACTAAGTTGCCTAATTTCCACTCAATCTAAATTCAGACACCGCTTCCTCAGGAAGGCTATCTGGGATCTCTACCCCCACCCCAGATTAGGTGCCCCTCTTGTACTCCTACCAGAACAATTCACACACTGTATTATAGAATTGTGATTTCTTCAAGAATATAGACTTCATGAGGATATAGACCACTTGTACCTTGTTTATCACTGTAAACACGTTCAGCACAGTGCCTAGCACTCCATTTAATTAATGGTTGATAAATTAAACTAAATCTTTATTTTCATCTATTATTGTCCTTGTGGTCTGTGAGCATTTCTGAACCTTGTCATCTACTGATTCAAATTTCTGCTTTACCATTTCTGGTATTTATCAAGGTTAATGTATCTAATTTTACTAGTCTTTTTCAACTGCATGTCGTTTTCATTTTTCTGCATTTTTGCCCAATTTCCATAATTACACATCTTTTTAGCATTCAGAATATTAAGTATACATTCTGAAAAGCTTCTGCTATGGCAATAAATCTACTTTCGAGCAAAGTGAGTATCAGAGTCACCTAGGACACTGGTTGCTTTTTTAAATTTTTTTTGGTGCTGCAATTGTTATTCCTAAATTCCACAATTTTCCTTTCTTTGCCTTTATTTATTAAGGTCTGGTTTGAATTTGGGCAAAAGAGTAAGATTAGATACTAAAGGAATTATTTGGCTGTTACATTATAGACTGGCACAGGACTACACCTGAATTCTTTACAAAGGATTGAGGGTGGAGGGCAAGAGACTGGGGTGGCGGGGAGGGGAAGGAAGCACTCAACAGGCATGATGAACCTTTTTTGCCACTATCCACTGAAGATGCATGCAAACCTCACTGGTACAAAAAGAAAAACACTTAGCAACATATTATGTTAAAGATTTCTACCAATACGTCTTCTATTTAAAAAGCAAATGCTACCCTTAGCCTTCTCTTAGAAACAAAATGATTCTGAGATGGTAGAACAGAGGAAACAACACCCCAATGTCCTAAAATAAAGTATTAAGGGCTCTGGCTGCTACAGAAAGGGTTATATATAGTTCACTTAAAAGTTTAGAATAGGACCACTTGACCTATTTTACTATAATTGCATAAACAATGCTCTGTTTTTTAACCCTTCTTTTATTCTTCTAAGGGGAAATCTGTGTGTGTACATGTGTGGGGGACAGGAAAGTTTTTCACTTTGCATTTCTACTGCTACTCTGGCCATAATTTTTAAGCACTAATTATGTTACTAAGTTGGTCCAGAAATGCACTGCCCCAAATCTGCTCTTTCTGACAGCAGCAAATGACTAAGCTGTTAGTTGAAATTAAGAAGTAGTAGGAGGACTAGCTAAAGGTAATCTCTAAGTGCTACAGCAAAGTTACATGACATTAGCATAAGTCATTCAATATTGACGGTACACATATATTAAAGTAAATATATATGTAACATCTCACAGTTAAGGAATAAGTCTTTAGTAGGCTCCAAAAAATATTAGCTTCCCTATGTAGAAAAGACAGCTACTCTGCATAATTTTAAAAGTTACCATATCAATACATGGCTCTTTGCAAAGCATCACAGTAATCTGAAAAAGAAGAGTTCATATTTTCAAATAAACACAAAATAAACCAATTAATTCTGAATAAGTAGTAACAACTTTATTTTAACTCAACGTGCTGAAATGCAAAAAATATTTTCAGCAACAAGATACAAAAAGTATGTATCTCATCATTAACATCAGCTGATTAAAAATGAGGCTGAAAAGGTCAATATATGTTTTTATACATCTGAATCTTGAAAATCAATTTCCCCCAGAACTAATTTTTAAATAATTTTAGCAGAATTTTATTTTCAAAAACGGGACTCACTTAAGTTATATCTTTATTCTAAAAAACTGAAGGCAAAATTAACTGGGTTACAGTATACAATGATAAACTCTAACAACATAAAAAGATTTAAATATAAGAATTCCTTTTCAAACATAAAATCCACATACTGCAAACAGAAGACACGGTGTGGTGATTTCATTTCTAGTGAGGAGAAAGTCTTGCATATGGTAGGCACTCAGTATTTGTTCAACTGGACCTAAAATTTACATCATTCCATGAACACTTAAATAAAGTAGAGCTCATAATCTGTATAAAAGAGGTTTGCAAAATACTCTTATGTGTGCTGAAAGTGCTGTCTTTACAATCTGAAAACACTAAAACCCACCCACCCGCCTTATTTTGCAAGAATACATTGAATATTTTTATTTTATCCATCAAAGAGCTTGAATGTCCAACTCGGAATAGGTCACCTCTTCAAGTATACTTGGCTATGAGAAAAGCTTTTTGAGTCGGATTTTAACAAAACAACTTATGAAGTCCCTAGTGTTCTATTTTACTAACACTGGGTAGTATCTATGATGCACATTTTTATAAAGAATTCTGCTTAGGTTTTAAATTTCTGCATAAAACTTAAACGGGTAAATAAAGTTAGTAATTAAACTTTTGGGAATTTAAGCTCTAAGTTAGGTCTAGTTTAAAAATAAGCCAATAATGCTCATGACAACTTTTTAAGAGATTTTTGCTAATATTTTAAAACAATTTTAAAATCGATGTCCTAAAAAGGCACTATTTTCACATTTCATCATGCAGTAAACTGGTCACATTTTTGAGAATAATAACTTCCTCTGTCAATCAATTGTCCCCCAAAATAAAGCACATTTAAATGAAATATTTCAACTAACCTGAACTTGAGTCCTATTTTCAGAAATTCACTCTTTTGAACATACCACAAAGTCCAAGCGAATATAAGTACGTGTACACACACCCGCATGCGCGCACACACACACATACACACACACGCTCAAATGACTACGTAATAATACATGCAAGGTTCTCCAATTACTATTTCAAGACAATGACACATGAGTACTCAAAGAGGTAACAATGGCAAGCCATAATATTATGGCACCTTCATATTTGTGCTCCAAATACCAATACACGTTAAAATTAAGAAACGAAAAAGGCACAAATATAGTGTTTCTGTATCTCAATCTAAAGAACAGTTCTCCAATGTTTACTTTTACAATATGTAACATTTAAAACCAGTCACTACTTTTCTAAGGAAAAGCTTTGTTTAACTGACAAAAAGGGAAACAGGAGCAGGCTGACAGTTCAAAAGGCAAGACTGCTCTGGACAGAATTGTGCCTACTGAAAACAACGTGTGTAGTTTAAAAAAGAAAAGCTATTAGAGCACTCATATCAGAATACATTAGCAGATTTTTATCATTGCCTCAAGAACCAACAATACCAAAAACACAGATAATAAATAAAAAAAAATAAAACTACCATACAATTCTGTTAGTATAATGGTAGGCATATTATCTGAAAAGCGAACATTTCTACAAATGTGGATATTCTTACAGCACAGTGTTTGACGTTTTTGGTATAAAAATGTGCTACCAAACTAAAGAAAAAATCTTTATAATAAAACCCTTAAGATTTGCAATAAACAGTGAAATTAAGTAAGTAAGGGCAAGCTGAAATGTTCATTATATGGTGTTATTTCTGAAGTCACTATGGATAGAAATGTAGGTTCAAGCAGTGAATTAATTCACAATGTGCCTGTGTGCATTTAATATAAATGGATACACCAGTATTTTTTTATTTTTGAAGTATGACAACAAAATTTTATAGCCTGAGTAAGGAATTTTTGTTTTCTTCTAAGACCCTGACAAAATCTTAAATTAAAATCTTAAAGTGTACACCTATGTGTGTATGTATTTTTTTAAATTGTACACTGTAAATTTAATAAACTCAATCTTATGGTGAAATTAAGGAAGTGAGTTTCTGATCCCTAGAGTACTTTTATATAGGACGGAGTCCACTAACATGTAAGAATCTTTCTTCTATCCCAAAAGATTCTTCCAATTTCAAATTTAAGTTAATACAACAAAGACTCAAACTACACAGAAAGAAATGAAGATACCGGAAAATAGGATCTTTTCAAACTCCACTTTGTTGCGGATAACAAAGGCTTATTTGACAGTGTTTGTTCAAAGTAAATATGAATTATGCTTGATATTAGGACTGCTTCACTGAGAACCTAACAAAGAAATAACAAAAATAAACTCTATGTTAAAATCTCAGGCTTAATTTTTTCCTTTTGTCCTAAATTCAAAAACTATATACAAATTTTAATTTGGAGATTAAAGTTATATAGGTAAATACATAGGTTTATTTATTTTTTTTTTCCAGTGACATATTTTTTTTTCTTGTGGTCAAATATAGGTCTTGCCTAAGAAGCAAGTTGTCACTGTGACAGGAAATCAGGCACAGCAACTTGCCACTGATTTCTCCTACTTCTCTGGGATAACGCACCAGAACAGACCTCCATTGTGAACAGAACTATCAAACACTGAACATGTGTATGTGTTTAAAGCAAAAATTCATTTATAATAAAGAACTGGCCCATGAAAAGCAGTTTATAAATAGTTTATCCTGTTCACATTATGCAGAATTTCAATATCATCCACAATGTTAGTACAGTAACTGAAACAGAAAGGAGAAAGCTAGGGGGAAAAAATGGCTAGAGTGTGGCCTGACATATTCTAAGGGTTCTCTCCTTTAGTCTGCAAATAATATCAGTTCATTGTTTTTAGAAGGAGAGGATGCTGTTCAAGATTTGTTTACTGTTCAGGTGACCTCTCCAAAGTGTGATAAAACAGGAGCAAATTCAGTAATGAATATCTGAAATTCAAACCAATTTAACTATAATCAAGGATATCTTTCTTATCTATTATCACAAACATCCCAGTTGCCTCCATCCATCCTTAGAAATTTTCAAAAGTTAAGACACAATTAATTATACCTTATTAATTCCCTCAAAAGCAAAAAAATATATGTACCACTGAGCATACAAAAGTTACACATTAAAAGTGCATATATATCTTAATTGGCCCACTCATTAAATTTACATTTGGTCATCCTTACTTTTAACATGTACAGAATTCTTCATATAAATGTAAGTCACTATAAATTAAAAAAAAAAAAATAATTCAGCACAAAACATGCTTTCTTCTTATTGAAACCTTAACCTCAATCAGTTCTCAATCATTGTAAACTTGGATACACCCACAAAGAAACACAAGCAAAGGTTTGTTATGCTTCTCTTAGTTTGTTGGACAGTTAACATATAGACAAACATTACAAATTTTACTAAAATTTTGGGCCAATTCATTGCATATTTGCCCCCTGAAATGAACAATAAATTAGAATTGAAGCAGTGTATTGCCATAACTTACCTTGAAGGTAAGCGGGTTCTCCTGTATTTACAGAACTTAGATTGGAGATATTACCAATAATCTCCAATACAAGTGCTTTTAAAGAGAACCTAGTTTTAAAACTTTGAGATAGCATAGGACAAACCCTATAAAATTCATTTTGCTTTTCTCAAACTAATGGAAGATCCTTTTGAAACTTAATATCTTCAGTTATCAACATTACTGCATTATGGAGCTAGTGCAATCCTGCATAGCCTTGGTCAAAATGACAAGGCACAATAAAAAAATTAAACTATCATATGAACAAGAGAAGTCATTGAAGATAATTTAAGGCCTTGAAGTGAATTAGAGTATAATCAGTCTAATTTAAAGCTGAAGAATAAACCATAAATTATCCACCTGAAATGCAAGCAATACGCTTTTTCAGCTTCTGTTCTGTGGACAAAACAACAGAAACAACTCTTGCTTATGGTTTGTGTATTAGAATCCTTCTGGCCCTGGAGGAGAAAAAGTCAATTCCACTTTTCTACAGTTCATGGAAGATTTCAGGACTGTTTTAGCCGTTTGCGTGGAAGGCCAAACTGTGGACACTGTGCAGAGGCTAGCGCTCGGAAGGCTTCTGCTACTAAATGGGGGTGAGACTGAATCATGGACTTCCAGCCCGAGGTTTCCATTATGTCCGTTGCTTGGCTGAAAAATAAAATTAAGAAATGTTTATTAAAGAGAACTTTTCAAGACGCATTGCTGCACTGTCAATTTTTTTTTAATTTACAGATTTCAAAATGTTTTGAACACTGTCTGCCTCTCTATGTATTCAAACCATTTGAATTCATTAAAATATTATCGTTAGCTTACTGGTATTTTCTGTTGCAAGTGAAACTATTATATTTTTCCGGAATTTCTACTCTCCTGAAGTATGCGGCACTTGTCTCCATAGCCCCACTCCCACTGTTACCATTTCTGTCCTGGCTCTTTCAAGAGCTCTTTTCCCCGGCTCTTAAATGTGCAGGTTTTCTCTAGAGTTGCAACTTTTGCCTTCTACTCTTCTCCCTTAACATTCATTATTTATCCTATCTCATCTACCCTTCACAATTTTAAGTATCATACTCAATGATGATAACTACTGATTTGCAAAATCCTAGGCCTCCCCACAAGATTCGTTCCCCACCACTTGTTCTCTTTACAGTCATGCATTGACTAACGATGGGGATATGTTCTGAGAAACGTGTCACTAAGTGATTTTGTTGTGCGAATATCACTGTACTTACACAAATCTAGATTGTATAGTATAGCCCTACTACACACCTAGGCTACGGTATTAATCTTATGGGACCACTGTCATATATGCAGTCTATCATTGACTGAAACGTTCTTATGCAGTGCATGACCATTTGGATGTGCCTCAAGACCCATAACTGCAGGATTGTCAGATAAGAACTCAACATGTCTCTCTCCAAGCCCCAGGTTCTTCCTCGTTCATTTCCAATGAGCTAATGCTTCCGCTATCATCCAGTGATTCAAGTCAGAAACCTGGGAGTCACCCTAGACATCCTGTCCTTTCCTTTCCAATTAATCATCAGTCCTATTTTAATTCCCAAAGACATTCTCCTAATTTGTCTTCTAGTCTCCTATCTTGCTCCTCCCAAACCAGCCTCCATGCTACCTTAGGAACATAAACATGACTACATCATGTCCTCTTCTATTGTTCCCTACTGCCAGCATCCAAGTTCTTTAGAAAGAGAAACAAGGTTTCCTACTTCCTCTCTGTAGCTTTGCACCTCCCACTTCTATGCTCTGGCATTTTGTATACTGGTACTGAACTGCTTATTGAACCCAATGGACAACACGCTCTCACTGAACAATTACAGTAAATACCTAATTGCTCAAACAACAAATCTAGTTACCCTTCCTGGACTCCTGTCTTCTTCCCCTGGTACCCAATCCACTATCCAAATAATATCCAAATATTATCATTGTCCCTTCAAAATATTATATACTTTCATTTCTCTCTACTCCCACTGTCACCAATCAAGTCTAATTTTACCCTTCATTCCTTACTTGAACTACTCTAACAACTTTCCAACTGGTCTACCTATATTTAACCTTGCTCCTCAACTACCACCACCACCTCAACCTCCCCACATCCATTCTCTACACTGCCTGCAGACTGCTAAAAACGCAAACCTGATCAGGCCCTACCCTAGGTTAAAACCTTTTACTGGATGCCCATTACTCTTCACATAATGTCTAAAAGCCCTAATGTGCTTTACATGGCCTTCCAGGATCTGATCTCTGCCTGCTTTCTCCAGCTTCTTCTCATAACCTCTCTCTCTTACTCTATATTGTTCTTTCTTATCACCAAAACTTTGCACACATGATTCCCTTTTCCTGGGACAAACTTTCTCATCTCTTCCCTCTTCTTCACCAGGGTAACTCCCACTAATACTTTGGGTCTTTATTTATACAACAATTCCTTGAAAAGGCTTCCTCTGACCCCTAGGTTAGGTTCCTTTGCTACATGCTCAGATAGATATGCTATACATTCCCTATCATCATACTTTATTTCAATTACTTGTTTAATTCCTACTTATCTCCTGCTAAACCATAAACTCCACGAAGGCACGGAAAACATCTGTCATGTTCGCCACTATATTTTTGTACTGAGCACAGTGCCTTGGGTACTTACTGAATAATAAATATAAATATCTGTCAAGTGAATGATCAACTACCGCTCCATGTTTCTATACTTTGATTCAAGCTATCCTTTCTGTCTGCAATGCCTGTTATTTCCTTCTTAGTTCTGCTAATTCTTATTCATGTTTTAAGACTCAGTTCAGTCATCTCCAGGAAGCCATTCCTGAACCTCCAGCCTTTTGTCAATTGCCCTCTTTTGTTACATTACTTACCATGTTACAATGAAATGATAAGGTCACATATTTACTTCCTTTGTTACATAAATTTCTCAAGAACAAAGATGCTTTCTCGTAATTATTTTTATATGCAGCACCCTAGTATGGTGCCTGAGATACAACAAATCCTAGATAAAAGTTTGTTGAAGTAAATAGCAGCTAATAACAAAACAGGTTTTTTTATTTGCCTGATATCAAATTACCATGTGTCATTATGTTTATAATTTCAACTAGTTGTTTAGATTCACATAGATACCTCTTAATATATCTGAATTTTCATTTATTTAAATCAACAAATACCCACTGAAGGTATGTGCATATAATAGCTTCTCCAAGGAATATAAAATAAGCTGATATTTTCTGATATTGAAAAAGTTATACAATGTAGAATATTTTAACAGAATAAAACTAGAGCTTGAGAGTGGCTAAGTATAAAGGATCACAAATTGTCATTTGCTGCTAATACCTTACATTTTAAATTCAAATTGACTTTTTCTAGGATCACATATCACAATGTATTATCACAGACTGACAAATATATAGAACCAATAATGTAAAAGTAGTCACTAAGTTTTACTTTCAGAAAACAGAATTCACAAACTGATATGAACTCGGTTAACCAACTTCATAGATATCAAAACACATCAAAGTAATTGGAAATAAGTCAATAAACATTGATTTTATTGTCTCTAACACTGTCTTTTTTCACTTTTTTGGATCAACTTTTGACAATTTGTGAAAATGGAATTTAAGGGTTTACAGGCAAAAACTAATCAAAAGCAGATGGAAATTCTTCAACCTATCGACTCTTTACCCTTTTTGATTTTGAATAATTACAAAGAGTAGAAAATCACTCTAAGAACAAAAGGGGAAAAAGGGGAATAATAAGTTTTAATAGCTCACATTCAGAAGGTCCAAGCTTAGAAAGATGTAACAACTATCCCACCGCTTATAATTATACCAGGGAAAGGAAAGATCAAATTGCTACCATTTTTGGAATATTAGCCAGCTAGCATAATACAGCATTTGACGCAAGGTACCTAGCTAACCTAAGAAGCAGTGGATTAGATTCAAATGTAAAAACTTTTAAGCAAATCTTGAGGGTACATTCCTCATAGGATAAAAGGAATATTTCCCACATTTTTAGAAATGCTTTCTGAAGGGGCAGGGAAAGGATGTCTAGTAGCCACTGAAATACCGGGACTCAGCTATATACTACGTGAGCATGTGTGCTTAAGATATTAGTGTCCATCCCAGTTCACACTAGAAGCTGATCTACAAGGGAGCATAGCCTCAAGAATCCACTAAGCAGTAGTCAAATTATTATTATTTTAATAATAACTGGCAGTTTGCTTCATATAACTAATATCTGGATTCATACTTATTATAGATGAACAAAAGGCTATGCAAATACTTAATTTCATATATGCAGATCAACTTTAAGTCAGAAACTGATGTCATCTTACTTGCTGTTCCAGTTTTTCCCATCTTTACACCCAAGCTGTCGAAGTACACTGCACCTGCATTGAAGATTTAAACACACTTAAGAAAAAGTCCAGTGAAAAAATGTTGAAGGTGTCATGCCCACTGAAATACAAGCACAGCTTACCTATTAATAAAGTCTATGGCTTGTGCTTTCAACTGTTCTGCACTGTGCAAATCTGCAAGGACAAGGGTATCAGCAACATTTTCTACTGAGAGGTTACTACACAAAGCTTCTTCACACATGACCTTCAGCCGTTCCAGTGCATACTATCCAAAAGGAAAACATAACCATTAAACATTTACCCAAAATACTAAGTTTTAAATACATGATATTTTAACTTAGAAAATAAAGCACATTTCACTTTGAACTGAGGGTACTTAAGTCTTTAAATTATTTTAACCTAATACAAGGAAATATGAATGAATGTACTCAAAAGAAAGACTGATTTTTCTTTAGGAAATTTCAATTTGTCTAAATGCAAAATACCGTGTATTTTACAAGTAGGGTTTTAGGGGCTGGCCCTGTGGCCGAGTGGTTAAGTTCACGCACTCCACTTCGGTGGCCCAGGGCTTTGCCGGTTCGGATTCTGCGTGTGGACATGGCACCGCTCATCAGGCCATGCTGAGGTGGTGTCCCACACAGCGCAACCAGAGGGACCTACAACTATGTAATGGGGAGACTTTAGGGAGGAGAAGAGAGAGAGGAAAAAAAGAGAAGATTGGCAACTGATGTTAGCTCAAGTGCCAATCTTTTAAAAAAAAAAAAAAAAAAAGGAGGGTTTTATTCTTAAAAAAAAAAACAACCCTTATTACTCAACATCCTTAATGAGTATTTCTCTTCTCTACTATTTTAAACACCAGAGTGTACCAGCCAGTACACTGCATGTAGCCACTAGTCAATCTTGAAGAGCGAATTATAAAGCAAAACAAATCACATTCATAACCACAAAAAGTTCTTACAGTTATTAGTGTATATAACACTTTTAGCAGCTTTACTGAAGTATAATTGACACACATGTCAAGCATGGTCAAGGAGGTGGAAGAATTAGGACTTTCATATACTGCTGACGGGTGCAAATGACTTTGAAAGACCATTTTGCAGTTTCTTAAAAAGTTTTACACCTGCCATATGATCCAATGAGTTCTACTTTTAGCTTTTTACCCAAGAGAAAACAAAGCATATGCCCATACAATGACTTTCATATCAATGTTAATAGAAGCTTTATTTATAACAGCTAAAAACTGGAAACACACAAATGTTCATCAACAGATGAAGGATAAACAAATTGTGGTATATCTATATACAATGGAATACTACTCAGCAATAAAAAAGCATTGAACTACTGATACACAGGCAACAACATGCATGAATCTCAAAATAAAGATACTGATGGAAGAAGCCAGACAAAAATGAGTACAAATTGTATGATTCCATTTATAGAATACTCCAGAAAATGCAAACTACAGCAGTAGAAGGCATATCAGAGGTGCTGCTTACTTAGTATCATCTTTGTAATTTCAGCTATCATAATACACGTATAGAAATAGCTGATGATAGTGTTAATTTACATTTCCCTAATGGCTAAGGATGTTGAGAATCTTTTGACATATTGACATTGTTTCAGGAAGCATCTGTTCAAATATTTTCTCTATTTTTAGAAATAACTGTTTTCTTATAATTGAATTTTGAGAGTTCTTTACATACTGTGAATACAAAAGTCCTTTACCAGATATATTCTGGATAAAAGTTGTTCATCAGATATATGCTGTGCAAGTATTTTCTCCTAGTCTGTGATTAGTCTTTTTATTCTCCTAAGTGTGTTGTGTCTTTTGAAGAAAAGTTTTAAATTTCATTGAAGTTCAATTTATCAATTTTCTTCCTCTATGTATTATGTTTTTGGTATCACAGCTAAGAAATTTTTGCCTAACACAAGATTGTGAAGACTTTCTCCTATGTTCTCTTTTAAAAGTTTTACATTTTTAAGTTTATAATCCATTTTGCATTACTTTTTGTATATGGTGTTAAGTTCATATACAAAATTCATTCTTTCAAACAAATCTAATCAAAGTTCATTTTCTTAGGCATACAGGTATCCAATTGTTCCAGCATCATTTGTTGAAAAGACTATCCTTTCTCCACTGGATCGTCTTTGAAGTTTATCAAAAGTTAGATATCCATATGTCTGACAGTCTGTTTCTGTACTCTATTCTAATGCAATGAGTTATTTGTCTATCTTGTCACCAGTATAACATTGTCTTAAATACTGAGGCTTTACAAATAAAAGTCTTGTTATCAGGAAGTCTTAGTCCTCTACTTTGATCTTCTTTTTCAAAGCTTTTTGACTATTCTAGGTTCTTGCACTTGCATATAAATTTTTAAATCAGCTTTTCAATTTTTAAAAAAACAAAACAAAACCCCTGCTAGGGACATGTTGGTTCTATTAATAAATTAAGGAGAAGTGAAATTTTAACAGTATTGAGGCTTCCAATCCATAAACAAGATTGCTCTCTCCATTTATTTAGCTCTACCTGAATTTCACTTAGCAATGTATTGTAATTTT
This sequence comes from Equus przewalskii, assembly GCF_037783145.1. Lineage (NCBI taxonomy): Eukaryota > Metazoa > Chordata > Mammalia > Perissodactyla > Equidae > Equus > Equus przewalskii. Next base: position 21,594,489 of record NC_091847.1, on the reverse strand, counting down.
AAGTATACAGGTATGAACATCTTTTGTCAGATTTATGCTTATACATTTAATATTTTTTATTTTAATTTAAATTTTTATCGAGATAGTTACAGATTTATGTGTAGTTGTAAGAAATAACAGATTCGATCCATATACACTTGCCCCCCAGGTATAATATCACTATATATATATATATATATATATATATATGCATATGCACACACATGCATACATATACATGGATGGAAGTGGCATGGACACCAGTACTTTTGGAGAAAGCACTCAATGTACTTTCAGGATTGAGAACTACTGGCTTTGAAATTTTCTCGTATTTTTGCACTGTTTCTCTATCTTCAAGAAATCATCATTATAAAAGTACTATAAAATCAATAGTTTTTTCTCTTCCTATGCTATATTAAAAAATAAATTCATGAAGAGAAAATTAAATTAGACAAAATACCCAATATTTTCTCCTTTTTCAAACAAAGGTTATGCACTGTATCTTAAGACTAAGAATATCTGAAAATTTCAATAAATTATATATGCTATTGTGTGTGTGTTCTTATAAAACAGAATAAAGATACCCTCAAAACTACTAGGTTTTCTTTTTACAGTTTAATCTCCCATGAAACATTCACTTTCTTCCATATATGGCTCAAGGTATTTTTGTCCTATTGATTTAAAAAAATCTCATTTCCATATTATCCCACTGTATGCTATATCATAATACTCTCAAGAGCCATCTACAAATAGTATAATTAATTCAATATTGAAGTTATTTGGGGTTTTCATTTGATGATAGCCTTCTAGACACCTCAAACTTGAGGACATTTTTCAGCTCTTTAAGACCTAATTACTTACTTTGTCTGCAGCTGCCAACAAGTTGTCAGCCATTTTGTCAAGGTTTGGTGCTTTCCCTGTGTAAATGAATCTCATCATTTCTTTAAAAACCTCAGGGTCTACATCATTTATTTCCACTCGATTCTGATATTAAAAACAACACAGAAAAGTTATACTTAAAGAATACCCACACACACGAACCAAAGCAAAACTTCGACAGTAATTTAAAAGCTCCAAATCTGCACTCAAGTACGCTTTGACTCAAATATACATTGCACTCTATTTTAAAATTGAGCTAAATAAATCTTCATTAAACTAAGCAAGCAGGTCTAAGAGGAGAAGTACACCCAGTCAAGCACTATCATGTAGAAATATAAACCCCAAATTCACAATTAAAAAACAGTAAAACAAAAACAAAAAACTGTAAGGCAAACAAAATATATCTGTGTTCAGTTTCTGACCTCGATCTTAGAGGAAGATTGCTATTCACTTTTTCTTTGCTGAATTCCTAGGTCATAGTATGCCTAAGATCCTATAACCAACGGTTCTATTCCCAGCTTTAAGCAAAAGTAGAGCCAGGTATTTGAGATAACTTCAGAGCCCACTAACTCAGAACTCTCTCTTTTGCAAAAATGGCACATAATATTATCTATTGGCACCTTGTCTCTTTGTTTGAGACATACTCAAGTCCAAAGAGGACTAGCTCCTTTTCACTCTTCTATCTTTGTATTTGATTTCTCTCCTGGGATCAATGAAGCTAAATATCTAACACTAAACAATACCAAACATTTCTGATTCTGCTGACAATAACATTTGACATCACTGATGTCTCCTTACTTGGAAGTAATCAGAAGGTTAAATATAGGACCTGTCCAGACAAACATTCAATGGAAAGAAAGCAGCTACTCTGTGGCAGCCTCTAGTTCTGCAGAAAGAATAAAGCTGAGCCACATAAATAAACTCTGGAGTTGTCCAGTTGGAGCACTAAGGCTCACATGTAATGCAACCAGCAAAGAATCAACCTCTGATCTTTAATCTGACATATCAAGATGACAGGTCAAAGAGAAACATCTGGGATAACCAAATAGGTAATGTTTTGATTACAGTTAATGTATAAGAATACCGATGTAATTTATACCGTTTTTGTTAAATCTAATAAATATCCTCTTATTTTAGTAGTAGAATGTAGGCATTATTTTTGTTCTAGAAAACAAATTCCAAAATCAACTCATAAAGTCTAGAAAGGAAGAATATACATCTTAATCAGAGAACTCTCAAATAGCTATGGACCACAACAGTCCTTTTGGAAAACCACCCTTTTGGATAACAACTACCCATTTCTTTTGCCGCCAGATGAGCATAAAAATAGCTGTTATTTGGAACATTCATCCACATTAGGCTACATCTATTGTTCTATTATAGAATACATGCCTCCCTCCCCACCGTCTTCTACTTCTTTCTGAAATCACAGTATTAACAAAGAGAACCTGCACCATTATTTTTGAAATACACATTCCAGTATTCTGTATTTGTACAAATTAAATATTAGCCTTTAAACCATGTTTACCTTTTTGCTTTCTTCCATTTCATGTTCAAACATTGCATTAAAAACTGGGGATCGAGCTGTAACAAGATTAAGCATCATTATTTAATGCACAAATATATGAAAGAAATGTACTATATTACCAAAAGTAGAAAGTACCTGCAAGTACAGATTTATGAGCTTTAAATTCTTGTCCTCTCACAAAAAAACTGCAATCTGTAAATCTTGTGTTTTCCCAGAGATTACCTAAATCTTCTGCTAGTCGACATTCAGGCACCTTCAAAGTATTTGTATTAGTATGTCCTGATATATTTACTGAATCTTGGACCACACTCACCTAATAAAAAAGGGATAGCAAAAAAGAACACTTTTACAAATTAATAACAATTACTTACTAAGTCTATACTTAAATTTCTTATCAATAAAATCTTTTGGATAATTCAATATACTCCTGATCAAAACTGCTAACACCGGGAAATTGAATTTAAGCATACAATTTAAAGGAGAGAATATAGAAAAAATTCGAAACAAAGTAGATCATTTTGAGGTGACATTTTATGTAAATAAATGGCTTATCGACTGGTTGGAATGCTTGTTTATTAAAGTAACTACAAAAACTATTTCTCAACAAGAGAAAGTCTTAATATGATGTCAAAAGCAAAAGGAGAAGACATTTTTGTGAGGTGGAGGAAGAAACTTCTTTAATTTTCATTTTCTCATACTACAGACCTATCAACATTTAAAGTTTATTATACACACAATAAACACAGCGCTACCCTCATAGTAACTTTTTACAGTATTAAAAAAGGTTATAAAACTACAGTCTATGATAGACAATTTGGGAAATATTTTAAGTGTTGTTCCTACATGTTTCAACTCTAGTAAAACTGATTTAAATATCTAGTTATATTGATTTAAATTTTAAAGTACAAGAATTCTCATAAAAGCAACTGTAGTTATTAAAGTTCATGGAAATCTTTTATAAAAAATCAACAGTAAGAATAATACAAATAGAATTTAGTTTGATTTGCAGACTTTTTATTTGCCTATGAAATAATCAATAAATAAAAGTTGGTATGATTACAAAATTGTTTTTATAGATTCCAATATAATACGAATTAAATTATCTCATTAAAGATGACTACATACTGAATAAAAAATACACTATTGACTAAAAGTCTTGCACAACACTTTTAAGGTATTCTAATATTAACATGAATTTCACATTAAATTTAATAAGTTGAAGAAAATACTACCTCAACTAGTAAAGCAAATGTTTCAGAATAAACGATCTTTTACAAAAATGCTATATTAGTTATCTACTGTTTTAAGCTGCTAAGTTTTATGGTCATTTGTTGTGCAGCAATAGATAACTACATTCAGTTAAAAACATATGTCATAAGGTTCTAATTAAATAAAAGTAGGTATAAATTAAGAACAAGTATAAATACAGTAAACTATGTAGAAAATGTAAATTAGAAATGGATAGAATTGGACTGAACTACTAACATGCTAACACAAAGTAATAATACTCCAACATAAACACTTGGAGAATATGAACTCTCTGAAGTCCTCATTCACCCAGATGTATAAACATGTAGCATGTGAATGGACATTTCTAAAGAAAAACCTTATTTTCTGAGGACATTTTTATTAATCACTTTGTTTTTCCAACTTGCATTATTAATCTTTTGGAATCGTGTGTGTCATAGAAATCACCTACTCCAATTACCTTATTTCATAAAAAGATTTCAAAATGACATCAAGACAAAGTGACCAAAGTGTCCTCAATCACACTGCTACTATCAGAAGACTAGAGCTACATGCCCAGATTCCTTTTTTTAGCATTCTTTGTACTACACAATTATTTCTTTGGATATTTTTAAAAATTAATAGTACTACTTTAATGTAACTACGGTTCAGAAATGATTTATTACAATAATCTGGTGAGATGTTTTTCTAAATATAGGAGCCAAGATATTGTGTACATAAATAAATCCACCAATAAAGGTTTTCCTCTAAGCTTTTGATTATTCAAATTGTCTCTAAAATTTTAATAACTGCAAAACAGAAAAAAAGCTTCACTAATCCTTACCTCATTGCCTTGTTACACCATTATAATTTAATGACACATAAACCAAAAATGTTGGTGTTAATATTCCAGGTTTAGGTAGGGATCAGTTTTTTATCACATGTATTTATTCTTTCCTATCAAGCATTGCTCTTGAAATTTCTAGGCAGCAGGAACAGGATCAGTTCAATTGCATAAAGTATGCAGTGAAGTTATAAAAAAAAAGTGAGGCTATTAATTTAGGAAAAGATTTCTAAATCCTAAGTATTGTCTATTACCCTAACTCAAAATAATATAATGCAAAAATCTGACAAAAATCAGGTGACAGAAGAAATAAAAAGATCAAAAAAACAAAGGCATTATCATCAGGCATATATATTGATGATGTTATATTTGTATTTCGTATATGTAATAATTCAGAAGAATTTGTATTATTGACATACAATACATAATATTATCATAGCAACCACAAATTTTAACTAAGATATAATTAACATTTCATACTCCAAAAAGTATTCAAGAGACTATTTATAGAGCAGAAATTAATGATATAACAATTGATATGCAATGAATTCTGATGACTGTTTTCTTGATATCTATAACTAAGAAATCAATAAAATTTTCGGTTTTTAGTACATATTCAAATACAGGTAATGAACATGTTTACTGAATGGAACCTAGAGTAAAAAATCCAGAAAGAAGGCTGAGTTTCTTTCCTGAGGTTAAATTGTTGTTCTTTCAAAGTAAAAGTGCAAATGCACAATACTCAAACTTCACAAATGGTGCAAAGCAAAACCTCAAACTCAGTGGACAGCTCTTTTTCAAATTTGCTTCTGGCTCAACCCTGAGAATGTAATTTAGGCTAAAGATGTACACATGCAGGCTTTAGTCAACTATGACTACCCTGGAAATCTGGGTCTCCTCTAGTGTGGAATTAGGTGACTACTGGTTTCAATTTTTAAAAATCTCAAGTTTCCATTCAATTCTGAAAACTAGGAAATTTACAAAGGTGCATAGTACTAAAAATTTTGCCACTCTAATCAACTATCTAACCATCCTTCACACTGGCTCCAAAGTGAGAAACTTTTAATAGTCCAATTTCACATCATCTTCTAGAATAGCAGGTCTTAAGACTTTCTGACTTTCATAGATAGGTATCCTTTTTAAAAATTTGGGTGCTAGAAGCAGGGTTGTTAACTTTTCATTTTGCCACGAAAGGGCTTTTTAGAGAATAAAACCCAACTTCCATCCATTATCACAAGTATTTTAAAACAGAAAAGTATCTTAGCAACAGAAAAAGAGGAAGGGGAAAAAGGTACGTCCTCCTAAATTAATTTAATTTCATGAACAACTTGCTATCTATATTCTATCTGTAGATATATATTCTTCTGTATATGATAGAATGGCATTGGTCGATAGACGGATTATTAAAATCTGTTGGATTTCAGAAGACGAATTAATCTAATCAATTTTCTGGTTTTTTTCCTACTTATTCCTCAATTCCTGTCTTCTGCATTACTTTGAGAGAAGGGGCAGAACTATTTACACTGCTAGAAATCTCTACCTCTAGCTACTTGATTCATAATATGGAACTTGCAAGATTAAGTTATGTCTTGCACAAAAAGGTAGCAGCAAACTGCCTTACCTGTCTACAGCACCACTTGCAGGGGAGGGGGAGGAGGCAGTTCTTTAGGTAGGGCAGTGCAATGCTTCCTCCTCTTCTGCAAGCAGTGCTGGAGATGCTGTAGAAGGAAGGGCATCAATGAGAGGTATGGAAGAAACGGTGGATGGTATGAGGAATGTTTGTTCAAAGCATTTTCTGCCTGCCTATGTTAAAAACAGTGCTCAGGGTATAAATGTCTACATCAGTAAAAAGGCACATGTTACAGTATCCAAAACTGAATCTGATCCATGCCAACTTAAAATGTATGTCATGGTGGGTTCTATTTTTAGGAGGTCACTAGTGTGTATAACCTAGCATGTAGACAGAAAGTATACTTCAAAAATATGTACTGAAAAAAGATCTTAATTTCAGCCTTCATTCTGAATTTCTTGGTTGTCTAGGTTCCAGCGCAATATGCTTAGGAGAATATTTGTAAACAATATTTCAATTCTAAAAGAAAAATCTTCTTAAAAAGTTTATTCACAAAAAGACTTTCAGCTGTAGGTTTGTTTTTTTTAAAACTGGATTACATAGCCTTTGAAGGTCCTTTAAATTCTAAGATGATGTGATTTAAAAAAATTAACATGCTGAAATTTAAGGTAACTGCTAAAATTCTGGAAGAGTCTACATTAAGGATGCTAAAATTTTTAAATAACATAATCTATATTTATTTAGAACACTACTTAGAAGATCTGTCTATTGGCAACAAACGCTTTAGGATTTTTTCTCCCCAAATTATTTAATGGTGAGCTCTGCTCAAGACACTTGCGTTATGTGTTTTATCAACCAAATAACTGTATTCGTAACAAATTCATCATACAGTTCATTTAACTTATCTAAGTGAAAATAAGATGCACTATATTTGCACTAGGTAGTCTCTGGGGCCATATTTCAATTATTCTTCTGACACAGCATAATGTCATCCAATTAGCTTGTAATCTCGTCAAGAAATTTTACACATTTTCTATAAAGAGATTAAAGCTAATTTAGTAGCAGTTAAGGAAGCTGTCATGCTTCTAAGATACTCATCTATCTATAATAACCCATTGAAATATATTTAATGTTGAGTTTACTTGATCATAACCTTTTCAACTGGCTTTCCTATGAAAATTATCCAACTACTTTAAACATTCTGAAAAAACTGTTGCTGATGTATATTCTCTATAAACTCTATAATCCTTGAAATCACTCCAAAGATGAATCTGAACAATTTGTATAGATAAAACTATGACATGATAACAATGATAGAAGCAAATCCAAATCTCAAATTAAGACAAATCGTAAGTGTAAATTATTGGCAGGGGCAATGCTGATAAACTTTAAAATCTGACATTTTATATATATAAATACACCTCATAAGTTTGTCAACAGACATGGGCATATCTTAAAAAACTGAGATGCTATAGTTTATAACGTTAACATCTATCTGATTAAAGGAACCCAACTGCTTTAATGAACAAAAAGCTTCCCAATCATTTTTAGGCACTTTTACTACCATTCAAGTATGGATTCAAACTGATAAACTACTAATAATGTTTAATATGTTCAATCTGAGTATGACAAAAATTACTGATCAGCTATGTCAAAATTATTCAAAGTGAAGAAGATATTTACATACTTTCATATAAAGATATACACATCCATAGTCTTCCTAAGAGGAAGAAGTACTTAGTATGTGGTAGTATAACTGCACATACAATTTAGAGGTAGAAATACGACAGAATTTTTTCAGACTGGGCCACTATACTGATTTCTAAGACAATCTCGTCAGCTTTCACTGGTAAAACATTTACAAATAAAACCTCAGCAATTATAGAAATTACTTAATTTTCAAAGTATGCTCAATATTGTTCTAGTTTATATTTTTGCTTTATCACCAAATATAACCATGCTGTTCCTTGAAATAAAGAACGTACCCACCTCACAAAATAATGTAAGCTTGTCATCTGGTAAAAGACCATTAGCTTCATCAAGCAAAAAATCCCTCCGAATGAATTTTTTAAAACCCCAGTCCTTCCCTTGCACAAATCGATATGCTCTTTGGCTTTCTAGTGAAAAACAGAACAGAAGTTTAAATAAAACAAGTATCCAAGAAACATTTTTGTTAATGATAACATAGTTAAATGAATGTGCAAAAATAGGACTTGGCTAATACATATCCACCATCAAAATTACAGATACGTGTGTTCATAAACCAGATTGTTCCACAGCGCTACTCAAATTTTGGCCATCATCAATGAGCTCACTTTCAGATTTCTGGATCTCCAAGGAAAAAGCCAGATCAAATCTCGTGAAGAAGGAAGAGATTTTAACACATCTAGGCTCTTTAATAATGACGTAGAATCAAAACACACTGGCATACATACTACATATCTAATAGCAGAACCCAGTTAGAAACATACCTCTCATTCCTGCTTCTCCCTTTAAAGATGCATACTCTAAATCCCCAGGGTATCATCCTTTAAGCTTTCCTGGCACATTCATCCCACTGATTTAAATTTTACTGAACCAGAGAAAAATCCATTAATAGGCGAAAACTAAATAAAGTCCCTTATCATTCCCAAATTTTTAGACATAATTCCTTCACCCCTAAAAACCACCTCCATAAGGTCCAAAAGACAGTTTTAGTATAATTTATAAAAGATTTAATAAATGCCTGAAGCAAGTGTTTCAAATGCCTAACATACTATATAACAACTGTATACCATGAAATAAACAAGATCCTTTATAGAAAGTATTCACTATCTGTTATATAAAGAATAATTAGAAGGAGAAAACCTATAATAAATCTAATTGAAATATTTCATGTTATGGACTGAATGTTTGTATCCCTTCAAAATTCTCATGTTGAAACCCTACCCCACAATGTGATGGTATTAAAGGTCAGTAATTGGGATTAGAAGAGGTCATGAGTTCAGGCCTCATAAACGGGATTAGTGTTCTTATAAAAGAGAACCCACAAAGCTCCTTAGCCTTTTCCACCATGTGAAGACAGTGAGAAGTCAGCAGTCTACAACCCAGAAGAGGGCCTTCAGCAGAATATGACCATGCTGCCACTCTGATCTTGGACTTCCCAGTCTCCAGATCTATGAGAAATAAATGTCTTGTTTATAAGCCACCCAGGCTGTTGTACTTTGGTACAGTAGCCTGAACTGCCTAAGACCCTGCACTATCTTAAATGTCAGACCACGTGAAAATGCATGTGAAACTATGTATTACTTCAGTAATAAAAGATATTATTTAAAAATGTGGTTTTGGAGGAGGTTTTTTTATTGTAACGACATTACTTGGTTCTGTGATTCACTTCTAGAACTCACTTAAAATTTAATGTGGCAGTTCATGACATTATTTTCCTACTATGCACATTGTGCATTTCCTACAATATTCTTCTATTATGAAACTCCAGGCTACACGGTTTTTAGCTGGCTAGACATGTGAAGCCTAAAATGAATTTAACAGGTCCTGAGACTAAGGAAAACTGATTTCCCTTCAGTCAGTGTTCAGTCCACTGCTCAAAAAAATTCTAGTGACAAAATATCAGGACATTCAGTTTGTTCTTCACATTTTACTATCTGGCAAAAATGGCGAGGAAGAAGAGAAATATTTCCTGAACACCTATTATATATGCCAGGCACTGAACCAGGCACTTTGCCCTAATAGCAACCATTTTTCCAAGTGACAAGGGAATGTCATTTTAAGACAAAGATTAGGTGAAAAACTTAAATTTTAATATTATTTGTAACTAATTTTACATGTCTTATGAAGTCTAAGACTTAGTAAAACAACCAAAACTCTACACCAGCATTTACAATTAAATAATGGCCATTTAAATATTTTAGGTTAAGCAGGTTATAGTAGAAAAAAATATCCCAAGTTTTTATGGGTCAAAGTGCAGAAGTCACAGTATGTAGTCACACAGAGACTCCTTCACTCAGTTTGCAAATCACTTACCCATTGCTTTTGTTTCTTCCCTTTTAGCGTTCAGAAGGGAAAATTTGAATTTTGCTCGAACTTCACTTTTTGGACAGCTGACTAAAAGCAAATATAAGGACAAGTAGTCTTTACTTTCATCATCTAATCCCTTTGGATTTACCCTCAGGCACCTAAAATAAAACAACAGGCTCACATGGAGGAATATAATACTTTAAACAGTGAAGAGAAAGGCAACAGTGAAATCATTTGTTAAATAATATCACGAACAGCACTCCCATCAATATCCCCACGGTTCTCTAGAATTCTATATTATTAGGAACTTAGCACAAATCTAATAGAAAATTAGACTAATATCCATTTAGAAACAACAACAAAAACCACAAAGTAACCGATGATAACATCAAAAGAAAAAATTCAAAACAAACAAAAATCTTACCATTTCATTTTGTCACTGGGGCTAGATGAGAATGTTGAACTTTTTAACACTTCACCCATTTCCTCTCGACAAAAACTGAAGTTATTAATGGTCCACATATAGGAAAATTTTACTACTTTAACCTAAGAGATTCAGAAAACCACTTTTATAATGATGACTTTTAAACTTTTAATTTATCGCATGTTAAACATCCTATGACCCACTCTTCTAACACTTCTAATAACTATGCCAAAGTGCTTCACAAAATTCTCAAAATACTATAAAATCTGTAAGTGACAAAAAGTAAGGCACTTTAACAGCATGTACCTGTGTATAACACCAGCTTTCTGCTATAGGACCAGTGGACATATCTCCAGGGAGAGGTGGGGTGGGTTCTCGAGACATTGCCACTTTATCGCAGTCTTCCAAGATTTATGCAATATCCTACACAGCTGAGTACTTTACTACAAAGAAGAGAAGTTTCATTTACTGATCAAAAAGTTTAACTGACTGAATCAAGAGGGAAGAAGTATTTAAACAGTCATAAAACAATTACTTTCCCAAATTAGATTATGAGGAAATATGAAGATTTCATTATTTAATAATTTTTAAGAAATGAAGTCATAAGTCTTTGTGACATATAACATTTGAAATCTAAACAATACTTATAGACAAGACATTATTTTATAAAAGCACACTTTGCAACATATCACAAATCAAAAAATAACATATAGCTAAATGGTAAGATCATAAACATAAAATCACAAAATAACATGGAAAGTTACTGGCAACAATTAATATCTAATTCACCTTCCTTCCTTCATCTTTTCATTGACATATTCATGGAAATCAAAAGGGCTGTAAAGATAGAATAGCCCTGGAAACTATAAATATTAGTTATTCAGCTGTCAGACTCTAAAGTTTTGACCAATTAAAACACAGAATGGGACTTAACAGGCAATACTATACAAGAACAATTATCTAGATTTCCACAGAAGTCTACCTCTACCTCAAACAGGTTCCTGATAAGACTTTGTCCCTATCAGAGACCTCCCTCCGAGATAATCTGTACCATATCATGACATTTCCTCCCAGTTAGCTGTTCTTGTACTACATCCATTTGGTCTCATAATAAATTCATCATAACCTAGGCAGAACATTAGTGACTAGATGATGATGCTTTGCAACTTGTAAAGTCTGTAAAAGAAAACAGGCAAAATCCAGAAGAGCTACATAAGTAGTGCACTTGGCAGGGAAGTTGGTGTGGATGTCTCAAGATTACATTCCAACATAGGGACTTAAGTCGAGAATCCTCTTTTCATTCAAGAATAATTAATAAGGGAAGAAAACCACACGAATCTTATAAAAAGAAACTACTAGGAGAAAAAAGGGCAGGACTTCATCTCAAATACAGAAGAAAATATTTACTTTGTGTCTATACTCAATGAAACCATAGTGTGAAATGAGAAAACAATGACTAAAGAAAGCCACCTGAAAGATACATAGAACAAAAAGATCTAAAAAAGGTATGAAAAAATTCGAAAGTACAAATGAAGGACATTAAAAACTGCACTAGAAACAACCAAAATAAGCCATCACTGAGATATACTTCTGTGGAATTCAAAATCAGAAAAAAAATGCTACAAGTATACATGTTCCTTTAAAGGAACAAAAATCAAGATGGCCCCATTCTCCTCATTGCTCTATGTCTGAGGAAAACAGGATAATTACTAGAGTTCTAAGGGGAAAAGACCTGTAGCACAAGGATTCTACAGTGCATCATGTTTTCATTCATGTTGAAACAAGCACAAATTCATTTCTAGATGTGTAAAATATGTATACCACCTCCATAGCTATTTGGTGGAGAGACGAATTCAGTCAAGTTATTTTCTAGTCAAAGACAGATGAATCAAAGACAAAAATCTCCATCATAATGAAGAAGTTCTGATTTTTATAACTCTGAACACGTATAACAAATCCATAATGTTTTAAAACTATATGGACATGTCAAAAAATAGTTCTTAAAGCACTGTGACAAAATAAGTCAAGTGAATAAAATGTTAAGTAAAATTATTCTTAAGGCACAAAATCAATGGGCACAGGACTTAGTTTTGGAACTATATAAATTCATCTGATCCTTAGAATCAAGAAATAGCTGATTCAAACCAGAAGCCATTTCATGGGGGGAAAAAACCAAACAAACTGCCAACTTAAATGATTTAAGATTTAGTTCAAATGAACAACTAAATTTGGCAGAAGAATCTGCCAAATTAATTATAATTCATTCATCCATCAATACTTATTAAGTAGCTACTATTTATAATATAATCTTCAAGATCAGGAAACACGTCAGAAAAAAAAAACACAATGACAGGTAAATAAGTAACTAAGCAAGATAAATCGTAGTAAATGAAACTAAAAAAAGAGACAGACATGGGATAGAGTAGTTGCTATGCAATAACTGAAAAATCTTCAAGTAGGTATCCAGGAGGCTACTTTAGATAGAGTGATCAGTTTAGGCTTCTCTGAAGAGCTGAGAACTAAAAGATAAGAAAAAACAGCAGAGACAAGTCAAGGGAAGGTGTCTGTAAGAGAGAAGAAAGGATAGCCAGTGCAAAGGCCCTAGGGCAGGAAAGAAATTGAGAGAATTTAAGGAAAAGAAAGTAATCCAATGTGGTTGATGTCACTGAAGAATTTTAAGCAGGGGAACAACAGTGTAATTTAGATAGTAGTAAGATCAGAATGTCAGCTTCTCAGGGAATAAAATGGTGAGAAGAATCAAAGCAGGGAAACAATTAGGAGATATTAAGAATAGTTGGCAAGAGATAGGGGTCACAGACTAATATGGCATGACAGTGGAGATGGGGAAAGTGGTCCTATCGATTGAAGACAATATTTAAAATTAACAGAATGTGTAATGGATTAAAATTAAAGGAAGGAGAAATCAAGGATAAGTCCTAGTGTGGGACCGGAGCAACTGGGGGGATAGTAATACGAGGTTCTCAGATGAGGAAGGCTGAGACAGAAGAGTAATTGTGGGGGCTGGGGAGACTCAATTTCAATAAAGTGATGTATGCAATATCAGGAAGTACTTCATATGGAACACTTTTAAATTAATCCTTTGTGATTAGATTGTTTATGTAATTTTCCTTTTCAATTATGGCATCAATACTAATACACTCACTCAAATACTTATGCAGGTTCCTTACATACAGGAGTTCCTATCATGTGATGCACCTGTGGCATTACACAATGAACTGGGGAATCAGCAAGGTAACCAGGCAGTAAAGTCAGAAGGGTAACACTGGAAATAGTCTATCAAGAGCACCTAAAAGTCACAATCAGCATTAAAGAAAGGTGAAGAATGGATGTTCCTTAATTACACAAGCAAGAATAAAGGTGATGAATGATGGAAGAAAGTAAAAGTGCCTCCAAGAAAAGTGAATACACTATTTAAGAGCACCACACACTGTCACTTTCAAAAGAATTATTCACGTCTACATAAAAATTACATACTGCTCTTAAGTACCTCCAGTTATCATCGTCAATTACTTCTACAAATCACAAATGTTATTTGCTTTTATTTGAAAACAGTACAGCAAACAGGTAGCCACCCCACAGTAAGTTGAGATCACTAATAGACTACCGTCATTTTAAACATGTTGGTGCCCCCTCCATATCTAACAACTTTATTAAGGTATAATTTACATATCACAAAACTCATAAACTCATTCATTTTAAATGTACCGATCAATGATTTTTAGTGAACTTTTATCAACACAATGTAGTTTTAGAATACTTCCATCATCCCAAAAGGTCCTTTCCACCTCCAAATTTGGGCAACTACTAATCTGCTCTCTATAGTTATACTTTGTCTAGAAATTTAATGCAAACAGAATTGTGCAATATGTAGCTTTATGTCTGGCTTCTGCTTTTTTTTTCCCCTGTTACAGTTTCCTCTTTCTTAGCATGTCTCATAATTTCTGGCTGAAAGCTGGACATTTCCAGTTAACATACTACAGCAACTCTGATTCTGACTTGTTTTCCTATGGCTTGCTGTCTTCTTCTTAATAGCTTGCCTGGACTTAACTGCAGCATCTGTCTCCACCATATTGCGTGGTTGCTGATACTTCTGTCTAGCTTTTTATTCTCAAGTTTTTTTCCCTGCTTAACAAAGCTGCATGCAGGTGGTCCCCTTTCTTTCAAACAGTTTGGTGACAAAGCCACAGGTTCCCCACTCTGAGCCCCAAATCAAATCCACTCGATCTGACAGCAAAACTGCTGGTTTTCCTGGCTAGCCCCAGGCTGGTAAAACTACCATGGTTGTCTACTGTGCTGAGGTGGAAAAAGAGAGAGAGAGAAAAGAAATTCTTTGTCAGATTTATCCTAGAAACTCATCCTGGGAAAAGTAATACAACTGTGGAAAAAGATAATTAAGTATAAACATAGTATGTTTTGTGATATACATGTAGAACTACACAACCATTGAGAGTGTATGAAAAATTTTCTTAATGACATTTAAGAAATGTAGTATATAAAAAAATCAGACAAAGAGTATGCCTAAAAAGATCTTACTTTTGTAAATATAAATAGCATATAGAGTTAATACAGGTACAAGTGCATAAAGAGAAACAGACTGGCACATAGATGCACCGAGTTGCACTTTGGCATTGCCATGATAATGCTGATAAGATATACATCTAAATATTACTAATCTCTGGGTGATGAGCTTTTTCCATTTGTTTATATTTTCTAAATATATTATTATGTTTTAATAAAGAAATACAAGTCATTATTCTTAAAAGAAGTAAAAAACATAGTTATTTGCATACTCAAATGAACCCACAGAAAATATGTTACGCGTGCGTTTGTGTGTATATGTTACTTTCCAAGTAGCAGAGATTGAGAGATGTCAGGTCAATGAAGATGGTAACTCAAAGAAAAACACTGCAGATTAAAGTTGAGTTTTTATAAGAAGACACTACTAATTTAATACTAATAAAATATATAAATAAAAAATAAATTTCATTTTCTGGAGAGTAAAGAGGAGAAAGTTCTTTAATGGCTCTACAAGAGCTATTACCCTCCTCAAGCATAACACACAATGTAATTCATAAATAAAAGCAAATTAAATAAAAGGTTACAAAGATTTTTGTTTTCTTTCCAGCTTCTTCAAATGATGTAATTATGGGATGGAGATATGGAGAATGCTGGTGAAGCAGATTGCATTGGTGAGCACTGAGAAGACGACACACCTTGTTTATTCTTCAGCAACTCTATGAGACGGGTGGTAATAATCCCATCTTAACCATGAGAAAATGATTAATGACAAGTTAAAAGGTTTCCTTTAACTGTAAGTAACCAGAAAGTGGTTGATCACAAATATACCGGCTCCAACGTCTATGCTCTTTCTTATAGTCATGCTGCGTCTCCTGATATTACAGAGCTGAAACAGCCCTCAGCTATCTGGTCTAACTCTTCTTTTACAGTGGAGAACCAAGAAGAGAGAAATGGATTAGACTAGTGACATAAACTGTCCAAGTTTACACTGTTAGATAAATATTAAAAGATGGACAAAGATCTCCCAAGGTCCATTTCAGTGCTATGTCCAGTATTCTTTTTCTTTTCCAAAGGAAAAAAATGAGAAAGAGAGTAGACAATTAACTACATTCACGACTTCCTATTGCTGTGCTTGCAGAAAAGCTTGCAGAGAGACAGCAGAACCAAAACGAGATCTAGAGAATAATACAAGACAATCAATCTATACACATTAACAAAATAAAGCTTTCTTCTATATTCTGTATTTTGCTTTGTAAACAAATTTAAAGTGTGATGTTTCCTAGTTTTACTTATTAAAGGAAAGCAAGACTCCTACTTGTTATTGGAAAAAACACGAATGTGATTTTCTAGCTTAACAAAATGTCTGAGTGCCAGAATTAATGTTCTATATGTCAAACACACACACAACTATATACATTATTAAAAATTTCAAATATTCAAAAAATATACAAAGAGTCATATGTCAAACAACCATCTTCCTGCCATCCTTGTATATATTCCCACCATCAAATCTCTCACTACCAGAAGTTATCTGTATCCTGAATTTGTTATATCAATGAATTTCTTCACATTCTTACTATCTGTGAATCCCTAAACCATATGGATAGAAGTTCACAGATATGTAATAAAGGACATAGACATCACCAAAAATGGCAAAGTGGAGAACTCCAAAACTCCATCCTTCCACAAAAGCAATGAATAAGATGGCAAAAACTTTTTCATAACCCAGAAGTGAATCAAAAACATACAACCAGGAGAATGCTAAATGAAGAATGCAGCTGCTGAATTGCAGGGAGTAAGAGTTGTGGCGTTTTAAGATACTCACTCACCATGGCCCCCTCTCCAATTCAGCAGCAGCAGAGTTGACATCAGCCCACATTGCTGACGCAGGCTGCTGGGACCAGAGGGAGCTACATGGATTTATTCTAAAATAATTGTGGTTGCATGCTCTGTCCAGTCTGGTAACTCTCTGAAGAATCAGGTCAAGGGCCTACCTTTGCTTCACCTGCTGTGGAGCATCCCTAGGGTAGAAGCAGCATTCTGGGGGGCAGCAGTTGTCAAAAGCATCTAACGGCAGCATATTAGCTGCAGCTGCCTGGAGCGAGGGATAAGAGATGGGGCGAGCAATAGCCAGAAAGGAAAGCCTGGGAAGAAACAAGCTGAGAAATATATTTGGGGGAAAAGGGCTTTGAAAAGCTCCCACATATACAGGGGAAACTAGAAGGCCATGTACATACCTGGGGCCAAACACATGCTTGGAAAATATGTGAGAAGACCCTAAGCTATCAACTCTGGTGGATCTTTGGGCGCCAAGCAAGCAGAAAGAAGCAAAAAGCAGAATCGTAAATGGCCTGGCTAAGCAGTGAAGGAGTGCCCCAACAGAGAGCCAAACTCTACAAGACTAGAAAAGCTGTGGGGCTTTTTTTGTCTCCATATATATATGGAAATCAAACATCAGTTGAAAGTGAAAAGGTGGAAAAAAGATATTCTATGCAAATAGCCAAAAGAGAGTTGGGTGGCTACTAATATAAGACAAAATAGACTTTAGTCGAAAACTGTTACAAGAAGGATCAAAACAAAAAGACAAGCCACCAATTGGGATAAAATATTTGCAAATTATATATCCGACAAGGGGTTAATCTCCATAATATATAAGAAACTCACACAACTGAACAAGAACAAAAAAACAGCCTAATCAAAAAATGAGCAGAGGATATGAAGAGATATTTTTCCAAAGAAGATATATAGATGGCCAATAAGTACAAGAAAAGATGCTCAACATCACTAAGCATCAGTGAAATGCAAATCAAATCTACAGTAAGATACCACCTTACACCTGTTAAAATGGCTATAATAACTAAGACTAAAAATAAATGTTGGTGAGGGTGTGGAGAAAAGAGAACCCTCATACACTGCTGGTGGGACTGCAAACTGGTGCAGCCACTATGGAAAACAGTATGGAGATTCCTCAAAGAACTAAAATAGAACTACCATATAACCCAGCTATCCCATTACTGGATATCTACCCAAACAACTTGAAGTCAACAATCCAAAGTAACATTTGTACCCCTATCTTCATTGCAGCACTATTCACAATAGCCAAGACATGGAAGCAACCCAAGTGCCCATTGACTGATGATTGGATAAAGAAGATGTGGTACAATGGAATAGCACTCAGCCACAGAAAAAAGACAAAATCATCCCATTTGCAACAACATGGATGGATCTGGAAGGTATTATGCTAAGTGAAATAAGTCAGATTGAGAAAGATAAACACCATATGACTTCACTCATATGTGGAATATAAACAAACACATGGACAAAGAAAACAGTTCAGTGGTTACCAGGGGAAGGGGGATGAGGGGTGGGCACAGGGGGTGAGGGGAGCACTTAGGTGGTGACAGACAAGAAATAATGTACAACTGAAATTTTACAATGATGTAAACTATTATGAACTCAATAAAAAAATGAAAGAAAAAAAGGAAGGAAGGATAAAAACAATTGTTACAGGAGACAAAGAAGGACATTACATATTGATAAAAGGAATCAAGACATAATTATAAACATACATGCACCAACCAACAGAGCTCCAAATTATATCAAGCAAAAACCAACAAAACTGGAGAAAAATAGACAGTTCTACAGTAATAGCTGGAGACAGCAATACCCAACTTTCAATAATCCATTGAACAATCAAGAAGATTAATAAAGAAATAGAGGACTTGAACAAAATAACTAAACCTAACAGAGATTCACCTGTCAACAGCAGAATATACTTTCTTTTCAAATGCACATGGAACATTCTCCATTTAGACCATACGATAGGCCACAAAACAAGTCTCTAATAAACTTTATAAGATTGAAATTATACAAAGTGTTTCTCTGGAATGGAATGAAACTAGAAATCAATAACAGAAGGGAAACTGGAAAATTCACCAGTATGTGGAAATTAAAAAACACATTTTTTTTTTTCCTGCTTTATCTCCCCAACACCACCCCCCCCCCCCCCCACACACACACCCTGTACATAGCTGTATGTCCCAGTTGCAGGTCCTTCTAGTTGTGGCATGTGGGACGCCGCCTCAACATGGCCTGATGAGCGGTGCCATGTCCACGCCCAGGATATGAACCCTGGGATGCCAAAGCGGAGCATGTGAACTTAACCACTCGGCCACAGAGCCGGCCCCAAAAAACACATTCTTAAAAAAAGAAATGACAAGAAAAATCAGAATTTCACTTTGAGACAAAAGAAAATAACAATATACCAAAATTTACAGGATGCAATGAAAGTGGCATTCAGAGGGAAATGTGTAGTAAATATAAACATCTACACTAAAAAAAGAAAGATCTCAAATCAATAAGCTAACTTTACATCTCAAGGATCTAGAAAAAGAACAGCAAACTAAACTCAAAGCTTGCAGAGAGAAAGGAAATAGAGAACAGAAAAATAGAAAAAAAATAAAACAAAGTTGGTTCTTTGAAAAGATCGACAAAACGGACACCTTTAGCTAGACTGCTCAAGAGAAAAAGAGAGAACACACAAGTGACTAAAATCAGAAATGAAAGTGGGGCTATTACTACGAATCTTACAGAAATAAAAAGGATTATAAGAGAATATTATGACATTGTACATCAACAAATTAGATAACCTGGAAGAAATGGACGAATTTCTAAAAAACACAAACTATAAAAACTGACTCAAGAAGAAACAGAAAATCTGAACAGATCTATAACCAATAAAGAGACTGAATCATTAATTAAAAAACAACTTACAGCATGACAGCCTGAGGAGCTCCATGGATTTGCTTTCCAGTGAAACTGGTGAAAATTATAAAAGAACAACCATTACCTCTGGAAATGGTCCTGGGGCTACAGAGCAAAGAAGAAAGATGTATTCAAGAAAATCTACTAGGTGCTCTAAGAAACGTGAGAATCTGTGGTGTTTGAACCAGGACCTGCCCTTCCCTCCATCCTTCCAGCTCAGGGAGTCAGAAACTCCACTCCAGACGGGTAAAGCCAAGAGCACAGGGCTCCCTCTTTGCCCAGCGGGCTCAGGGTTCTATCTTACTGGGAGGGGCAGGATGCCAACATTTCTCATCTTGCCTCCAGCCACCTATTGCTAAAGCTAATGTGGCTAAGAGGGGAGGTGAAGGATGCGTCCCTTCTTCCATGCAACCCCCAGTGGTGGGATATAGGCTATACCATGGGTATGGTGCTGGTGGGGCACAAAGTGCTATTGTTCCAGCTTGTAAGATGAAGCTTTCCACACTGGGAGAGCCAAGACAAGAAGATCTAAGGGTACCGTTCCCCTCTTCTCCCATTCCACTAAGTGCTCAGCTCCTAGAGCAGAGATATCACTAAGAGAGAAATGCATCATTGTCCCCACTCCATATTCTAGAGACCTGATTTGATGATACTGCCTATGTGGCAAAGGGGGGCATAAAACAGCTCCAAATCTCTTCCTAGAGAAATACTGGCTTCATTTGTAAGGGAATGGACAAGGGTGCTCTAAAAAAACAGTGCAGGTCCTGGTAAAAGGCAACTGAAAGGAGACTGGAGAAATTATTGGGCATAAAGCATAAACTAAAGGCTGGTTTGTTTGCCAGAGAGAACAAGAAGGCAAACAGCTGGGAGGGGCCTGCCTAGGGTCAGAAACGAATCAAGCACTAAGTTAGGAAATTATCACTCCAAAGGAACTCAAATTTTGATTAGTTCAGTCTGTGGATCAATTACTGCATCAAGGAATGCTGAAAACAACAGAGCAATTAGCACTAGATTAGTGGACCTTAACAGTTGTATGTGGTCAAGGAAGGAGGCAGTCAAAGAGAGCCCTGCCGAAACGACTGCCATCCCAGGGTAACTGGGAAAACCCAAGACTGTGTCCCTGAGGAGCAGCATCAGAGGCTTAAGAGCGAGCGAGCGAGCGAGCGAGAGAGAGAGAGAGAGAGAGAGAGAGAGAGAGAGTGTGTGTGTGTGTGTGTGTGTGTGTGTGTGTAAGGGGAGGAGGGGGTGGAAGGACAGGAAAATTGACTCCACTAAAATAACTCTGCCAGTCACTAAATAAGCAAGAAACAATAACAAACACCGGAAGGGAGAAATTAGCTCCAAGAATTTCTACAAAATATAAAATGTCCAGTTTTGAACAAAAAATTATAAGCATGCAAAGTATGACCCAAGCAACAGGCAAAAAGGAGGTATTAGAAACGTCTGATTGCAAGAAGATGCTGGGTTGAACAAACAATGCCTTCAAAGTAGCCACTGTAAATATGCCTAAAGAACTAAAGAAAAATCATGATTAAATAAGTAGAGGAAGGTATGTTGACAATGTCACAAAAAATAAAGAATATCCATAAAGAAGTAAAAATTATTTTTTTTAAAAAAGGAAATTCTGGAGTAAGAAAGTACAACTGAAATGAAAAATTCACATAAGGAACTATGTTCCTATACAGCAGATATGAACTGGTAAAAAAAAAATTATTAAACCTGCTGAGAGATCAATAGAGATTATCTAATGTAGAGATAAAAGGATGAAGAAAAACAAACAGAGCCTCAGAGAAATGTGGGACACCAGTAAGCCGACTGACACATATATAATGGGCATACTAAAAGGAGAGGAGAGACAAAACGAGCAGAAAAAAACATTTGAAGAAATAATGGCTGAAAACTTCCCCAAATTTATTGAAAATCAGTAATATATACACATTTAGGAAACTCAACTAACTCTAAATGGATAAGTGCAAAGAGATCCACAGACACATTACAGCAAAAATGATGAAAACCAAAGACGAGGAAAAAATAGTCACTAGGATGGCTATAACAAAAAATAACAGAAAAGTACTAGTGTTGGCAGGATGAAGAGAAATTGAAAACTCTGTATATTGCTGGTGGACATGTAAAATGGTTCAGCCACTGTGGAAAACAGTTTGGAAGTTCCTCAAAAAGTGAAACATAGAATTACCACATGATCCAGCTTTTCTACTAAGTATATATCCAAAATAATCAAAAAAACAAGTGTTCAAACAAAAACTTGTATAACAATATTCACAGCAGCACTACTCACAATAGCCCAAATGTTACTGGTTAATAATCAATTCACAGATGGACAATCCAAAAGACCATCAACAGATAAATGGATAAATAAAATGTGGCATCTCCACACAACGGAATATTATGTAGCCATAAAAAGTAATGAAGTACTAATATATGCTACAACATGGATGAACCTCAACATATCATGCTAAGTGATAAAAGCCAGACACAAAAGGCGACACATCATATGATTTCACTTACATAAAATATACAGAATAGGCAGATACATAAAAAGAGAAAGATTAGTGGTTGCCACGGGCTATAGGGAGAGGGAAATGGGGTGTGAGTGCTCAATGGGTATGGGGTTTCCCTCTGAATTAATAAAATGTTCTGGAACTAGATACTGGTGCTGGTTGTACAACACCGTGAATGTTCTAAATACCACTGAATTGTACACTTTAAAACTGCTAAAATGGTGAATTTTGTTAATGAATTTTACCTCATTAAAAAAAAAGTACAGGCACATACGTGTCCATATGTACTACATAAAAATCTTTCTTTTGTGATTAAAAAGTAATGGAAGTAATAGATCCACAGTATGGAGGATCCTCAAAAACTTAAAAACAGAACTACCGCATGATCCAGCAACTTCTGGGAACATATCCAAAGATAACTTAAACATTAACTCGAAAAGATATCTGCACCCCATGTTCATTGCAGCATTACTTACAACAGCCATGACACAGAAACCCCCTCAGTGGCCACAGATAGACAAACGGACAGAGAAGTTGTGGTATACATATACAACAGGATATTATTCACCATAAGAAATGAGGAAATCCTACCATTTGGACCTTGAAGGCATTATGCTAAGTGAAACAAGTCAGATAAGAGAAAAATACTGAGATATTTCACTTATACATGGAATCTAAAATGGAAAAAAAACCAAACTCATAGAAAAAGAGATCAGACTTGTGGTTACTACAGGTAGGGGCTGGAGATTTGAAAGAAGGTGGTCAAAAGGTATAAACTTCCACTTACAAGATAAAGAACTACTAGGGATGCAATGTACAACATGATGAGCATAGCTAACACTGCTGTATGATATACAGGAAAGTTATTAAAAGAGTAAATCCTACGAGTGCTCATCACAAGAAAAAGTTTTTTTTCTTCTTTTTTCTTTCTTTTCTTTTGATTGTATCTATTTGAGAAGAGGAATGTTAGTTGAACCTATTGTGGTAATCATTTCACAGTATACGTAAATCGAACCATGGTGCTGCACACCTCAAACTGAGTGATGTATGTCAATCATTTCTCAATAAAACTTGGGGGGAAAAAAAGAAAACTAAACCAAAACTCAATGTGCCAAACAAACAAACAAAAAAGTAATGGAAGTAATTATAAAGTTTCTTCTGTAACTATTGAGTCTAAATTAGCCAGATTAGAGAATTAAGTACTTAAACAGATTTTTAATGACTCTCAAAAGAAAAACTATTAAGGTTTTTTAACATTTGTCTTGAACTGCAATACTCCCAGTATGCTAACTATTGAGCTTCCAGACCAATGGAATATATAAATTATCCAGCAAAGCAGTTGTTTTAAATCACTGTCTGAAGAATATTATTAAAATTCTATCCATTCATAACCATGTACCCAGCATGTTTATGGGATACTTCTTTTCTACTGTCATCTGAACTCAGCTCAAGTCTTCTAGGAGCTAGCTTAACCTGGATGTTAATCATATAGCATTTTTGTTTATTAATTCTTCAACTAACAAAATGTAAATCACTCTAAAACTGTGAAATACTAGGATATTTTTGCTAAAAGTTATCTGAACTGCTTCATAAAGTTATAACTGAAAATACTGAGATCAAAGCAATTTTATACAAATTATGACTATGATTACATAATGAAAGGAAATGAGTTAATATGTAACACATATATAATATTCAACAGTTTTGCTAAGACTGTTATCAGGAATAATTAGACTGTAATAAATGTTTATAAAGGTGATAAAACAGTTAACAATACATGCATCATATCTTTATTAAATCTCTTTGAATTAAGCATATGACGACTTCATGGGAGTGCAATAAACATTTATTACACGCTTAGATATATTGTGCACTCTAAGGGACCTTGAAGCACAAACATGAATAATATATAGTCCTGACTCTAGAGAAGACCATAAGATAGTAGGAGAGACACCTGCTAGGATACTTTCAATACAATAATAGAGGAATGTACACAGTAAATGAAGCCTTTTCAGAACAGGAAGGCTGTCCTGAAGAAAGCCCTTGAGCTGGATTCTAAAGGAAGAAAGCAAATGATAGGAAAACCATAAACTACAGCAGAGATTTGAAAAGCAAGGGTTCTATAGTGAGACTAATGTGAATCACTCTCCTGTCATGGATTCTGTAACCTTACAGACATTGGGACTTTCCTTTTTTCCATTAAAGGATTCCAGTACCTCATTTCCCTACGGTTGGACAACACGAAATAATATACATATAAGTGGTTACACTTCGCACAAAGTAAGTACTAGAACAGACGTATAGCAAGGAAAACTTCACAGGTGACCTTGGAAGTAAATAATTTGTGCAGAAGTGATATGGGTGGGAATAACCAAGACAAATAACGTGTATAAAAAGTACTTAAAGGCTGTCATGCGGTCTTGCTTCTGAGTACGATGGAACACTGGTAGGTGAACTAACTTCTGCTGTGAAGTAGAAAAACTTGGATAAAAATAAAATAACTATTTGTTTAATGGCAACTAGAAATGCTCAAGCAATCAGGACGGGAGGTCCCAAGATTCCAGAGAAGAGGGAATCATCTAAAGGTAAGCTGATAGACTACAGCTACTTTTTTCTCTACGAGTATTTGCTGATTTTAGCCACAGTGCAGAGCGAGAATCCAGGCTTTGCCCGGGCTGAGGGCCACTGCCAAGGGGTAGAAGTATCAGCAAAGATTTTGTTGGCCTGGTGAGGTAGGAGATAAAAATAGGATACCTGAGGGGCTAAGATCCTGATGAAAAGTGCCCTTTAAGATTTCTGCCAAATGCAGACCCAGCATGGAGCAGGAAGCCAAGAAGAAAGCAAAGTGTTCAGATATCTCATATTGCTGAGGAGACAAGGATTAGAGTTCAGGATCCGCGAAAGAGAGGGGCTGAGTAAAAACACCAGGTTCTCATTTGGAAGGCCTGGAAAGCTAGGCTATACAAGAAGGACAAACCAAATATACAAATAGCCTTAATTCACTTCAGTCTCTGACTAGCTCAAAGTGATCGGTCCCTACGCCTTATATCTAAGAGAGGAAAGGATGGATCCTCTATGAAAGAAGATATCATCTAGAGCCTTTAATATTCTCATAATGGCTAGTATTCAATTAATAATTACCAGGCTGCCAAAAAGACAGATGCATATGACTGAAAAGTAGGAGAAAACAAAAACAGGTAACAGACACAGACCTACAGAACTTTCAGACAAGAACTTTAAAATAACTGTGATGAATATGTTGTAATAGAAAAAGATGGAAAAAAATAGATGAAAAATAGACTTGTATCAAGAATTCCTTAAGAAAGAAGCAAGCGGAAATTCTAGAACTGGAAAATAATTGAAATCAACAACTTAATATGTAAAGTTTTTTTGTTTGTTTGCTTTGCTGAGGAAGAGTGGCCCTGTGCTAACATCTGTGCCAATCTTCCTCTATTTTGTATGCGGAATGCTGCCACAGCATGGCTTGATGAGTGGAGTGTAGGTCTACACATGAGATCTGAACCCACAAACCCTGGGCTGCTGAAGTGGAATGCATAATCTTAACCACTATGCCACCAGGCCAGCTCCCTTAATATGTAAGTTTAACAGCAGACTAAACAACAAAAGATAGGACTAGAAAACTTTTTAAAAGGTCAATAAAAGATATTTTCACCAACGCAGAAAAAAATATTACCGAAAATGCAAAAACAACCTAGGATGAATGGGAGACAGTGAAAGCCTACCATATGTGTGGGTGGACTCGCAACGCTTGAAAAGATAAATAACTAAGAATTTTCCAAAATTGGTCAACAAAACAATAGTAACGTTTCGTGGGGCTTAAATATATGTACAATTAAAATGCGTGACAAGAATAATGTAAAAGCCATGGGGAGAAAATGGAATAAAAAGTGTTCTAAATGGGGAAGCAGCAAGCATAAGTACTGGTACTAGTTGTAATAAGTCAATGAAGCATACTCTAATCACTAGGGTAACCACTAAAATAAATGTGAGATAGCATAACTAAAAATATAATAGAGAAACAAAAAAAGGGGGAGAAAAACTATTGAAAAATAGTACAATGATAGATAATGATTATATATAATTACACTATATGTAAATAGGTTACATACTACAATTATCAGCCTGGATTAAATAAATAAATACCTGAAGACATAACAACTAAGTGCAATGTCAGATGTTGGAACAGTAAAAAGACAGCAGAGGAAAAACTGGTAAAAATCTGGTTCAATTCTTCAGTTAGTTAACAGTATTATACCAATGTTAATTTCTTGGTTTTGATAAGTTTAATATTGTTATATTAGTTAATACAATAACAAGGTGTTTAAATGTAATTGCTCCTTAACATGGGGTCTAATATTGTGTTAACATTATGGAAATCTGTGTGAGGAAAAAAAAAGTAACTATTTGCTGTTTGGAGAAGACTTAAATATAAGGGTATAACAAGGTTTAAGTTAAAATGAAGGGAAAATATATACCTTACAAATTCTATCCAAAACAAAACAGGTACAACTATACTATGATCAGACAAAACAGACCTTAAAGCAAGAAGCGTTAGGAGAGGGAAAAAAGAAAATAATAAACTGAGAAAAAAAGCCAATTGTGAAAACATAATTCTAAATGTGTCTGTATGCAATAGGATTGGTTTCAAAAATCATTGTGGGAGACTTTAACTCCAGTCACTCAATAAGTGAAAGAACAACCTTAATGAAATATACATGTATATACACATAACGTGGCACTAACAGCAAAAGAATGCAAATTCTTCTCAACTGCACAGAAAACATTTACCAAAACTAGCCATTTTGGTGCAGGATAAAGAAAGCCTTGCAAACAAATTTCAGGTCGTTGAAATCATTCGGAGGATGAACCTTAATCACAGCAGAATTAACTTAAAAATCAATAAGCAAGGGGCCGGCCTGTTGGCGTAGCAGTTAAGTTCTTGAGTTCCACTTTGGCCACCCGGGGTTCGCCGGTTTGGATCCCGGGTGCGGACACGGCACCACGTGGCAGGCCATGCTGTGGTAGGTATCCCACATATAAAGTAGAGGAAGATGGGCATGGATGTTAGCTCAGGGCCAGCCTCCCTCAGCAAAAAGAAGAGGATTGGCAGCAGTTAGCTCAGGGCTAATCTTTCTCAAAAAAGAAAAAAATATTCAGTAAGCAAAAGATAACCAGAAAATATCTAAGTCCCCAGAAATTAAACAATAGCTTTCTAAATCAGGGGTGAAAAATGAAATTACAATGGAAATTACAAAGTATTTTGAACTGAACAACATTAAAGATAAGGAATTTCCAAACTTGTGAGATATGGCTATACCAGTACTTGGTAAATTTATAGCCTTTCATGACTACACCAGAAAAGGAAGACTGAAAATCAATGACTTAAGCTTCCATCTAAAGAAGCTAGAAAAAAATAAGTCGAACCCAATGAAAGTAGAAGAAATAATAAAGGCATGAGCAGAAACCAGTAACTAGGGAAAAATGTACAAGAGAGAAAATACAAAGCCAAAAGCTAGCTCTTTGGGAAAAATAACAAAACTGATAGCTTTAGTCAGATTAATCAAGGGAAGAGAAAGAGAATACAAATTTACAACACCAAAAATGAAGCCCTAAAAGATAATGAGGCTCTCATGAAAATGTTACACGAGTCTAATTGATAATTCAGAAGAAATGAGAAAATTACTTGAAAAACATAAGACTTCCAGAACTGACACATAATATAAAGGAGAAAAATCATAAATAGTCTTATGTGATTAAAACAATTAGTTATTAAAAACCCTCCCACAAGGAAAACTTACACAGATGGCTTCACTGCAGAAGCTCTTCCACAGAAGGGAAGATAAAACCAAATTTCGCAGCTTGTTTGATGAAATGAGTGTAACTTTTATAACAAAATCTGGTAAGCACATTACAAAAAAGGAAAATCTCTCTCATAAACACAGATGTAAAAATCCTAAGCAAACTAATAGCAAGTCAAAGCTAGGACTGCATAAAAAGTATACCACTTCATGACCAATGGAGTTTTATTTGAGTAATGCAAGGGTGATTAACATCAGAATCTATCAATGTAATTTACCCTATTATAATAAGGAGGAGGAGAACAGATCACCTTGACAGATGCAGAAAAACCTTTTGATAAAATTCAAAACATCCATTCAGGAGAAAAACTCTTTACAAACTGGGAATAAGAGAGAACTTCCTTAATTTTACAAAAAGTGTCTTAAAACACACACCCACACCCACAGCCCTACAGTGAGTGAGATGAGACAAGACAGACCACTGTCAGCACTTTCATTCAACATTGCCCTGGAAGTCCTAGCCAGTACCTTAAGGCAAGAAAAATAAAAAGCATAAGAATCGGAAAGAAAAAAGAAAATGATCACGTTCACAGATAACATGATTGTGTACAAACTAACAGAATTAACAAGTAATTTTGTCCAGGTTGCTTTATACAAGGTCAACATACAAAAACGCACAGTAGAGGGAGAGGGGGACACACAACGGCAGGACAGGCAGAGATCTGAGAGTCTGCCTACCACACTTAACAGCTAGACTTGGTAAATCTGGCTGGCCTGATAGTCTCTAGGGACCCTCTCCAGGGGAGTGTTTGGTAATAGCTGAAGCACCTAAGTGAAAATGCTCTGCTATCTTGTAACTGCTGTTAAAGCAGTTTATAATTTCCTAAAATTACATAATACATAAATATGAAAGTTTTTAAATTGAGGGCTATGTTTTTACAGAGAATGCTCTCCCAAATATATGCAATCGAGTCAGTCACTCCATCTTCCTAATTTTAACAAATGATCTTTTATAACGGATAATTTTGTTTTAAAATTGTGTAACAGTATACCAGAGACTATGATAGCCCATCTCTTTAGTCAAGATATTTCTGTAATATTCTGAAAAGACTCCACATGCACTAAACTCATAGCTGGCATATAAAATATTTTAAAATTAGAGTTTAAATAGATTTATATATCCTCTACAGGTTAAACAAGTATTTTGATTGTTTACGTTCATTTCCTTGTTCTCATGCCAGCTTAGTTACGACATTTGCTGAGGTTCAAGTTTTGAATTCTAGTTTTGCTTAAATAGGACTGAAATTACTAAGAATATTTTAACTTTGGTGTGCCGTACCAGTCAAAAATTCAAATTAATGTCACAGAAAATAATAATTTTTAAAAAGGTTAATGTCAAATTTTCCAGAAAATGCTATAATCGCTCCATTTCTTACTGTTGAAGAGATTGATAAAGAAGTTAGAACAAAGGAATGATGAAGTGAGAGTAATTCTGGAAAGTGTTTACAATTGAATATAATGTAAAACTCAATAAAAGTAAAATAAATGTAAACATTAGGAAATCCATTATATTTCTGTGTTAGCAACAAACAGGAAATTTTAAAGGATACCATTAATAGTATTTAAAAACTCACTTCTCCTAGAAGTAAATCTAATTAAGGATGCTCACAATCTCTACACTGAAAGCTAGAAAGTGGTATTGAGTGACAGTAAAGATAAGCTAAACTAATGGAGGAATACACTATGTCCATGAAATGGAAAAATCAATCTTGTGAAGAATTCTCCCCAGATTAAGATATAAATTCGATGCAATCACAATCAAAATTCTAACAGTGCTTTTTTGTGGAAATCGACAGGTAAATTCTAAAATTTACATGGAAATGCAAAAGGATCAAGAACACCCAAAACAATCTTGAAGAATAACAAAGCTGAAGAACTATAAGTACACCAAGTATGTGATAATCAAGACTTAAATACAGTCACACAGCACATAACAATGATTCAGTCAATGACAGACCACATATACGATGGTGGTTCCATAAAGTTAGTACCATATAGCTTAGGTGTGTAGTGGACTATACCATCTAGGTTTGTAAGTACACTCTGTAATGTTCAAACAATGACAAAATCACCTAATAACGCATTTCTCCAAACATATTACAGTCCTTAAGTGACGCACGAATGTATACGATGTACGTATTATAAAATATCAAGACTTAAAATGTAGCCATTGAAATTAAGAAAGAGTGGTATTGGTGAAAGAATAGAAAAACTGATCAAAGGAAAAAAATAAAGAGTCCAGAAACAAATGCACATATATATAGCCAGTTCATTTATGATAAAGGTTAATGATGAAGTGCAGTACACAAAGGATGGTCTTTTAACAAATGGTGCTGGGTTGGGCTGGCCTGGCGGCTTAGTGGTTAAGTTTGTGTGCTTGCGTAGTGGTTAAGTTTGTGTGCTCTGCTTTGGCAGCCCAGGGTTTACTGGTTTGGATCCTGGGTGCAGATCTATGCACCCCTTATCAAGCCATGCTGTGGCAGGCATCCCACATATAAAGTAGAGGAAGAGGGACACAGATGTTAGCTCAGGGCCAATCTTCCTCAAAAAAAAAAAAAAAAAAGTGCTGGGTCAAATGAATAATCATAGAAAAATAAAATCTTCACTCACATCATATACAATGATCAATTCCAGATACACTGCAGAATAAATATGAAAGTAAAGCAAGAAAGCTTTTGGGGGGAAAAAATGGGAGAATATCTTTATAACTCTGAGGTAGGCAAACATTTCTTAAGCAGGACACAGGGTAGAAGATATCTGCAATACAGGTATCTGATCAGGATTTATATCCGGAATATACAGAGAATTCCTACAAATTATTATAAAAAATGCAAGCAATGCAACAGAAAAATTGGTCAAAAACTTAAATATTACATAAAAAGAAAAGAGGAGGATATCCAAAGGTCAATAAATATAAGAAAGCACGTTCAACTTCATTAGTCATCATACAAACACATTAAGACAACAATGTGATACCACTACTCAAGCAACAGAATAGCTAAAATTTAAAAAGACAATACAAGAAATGTTGGCAGATATGGAGAACTAATCTCTAAAATTACACTGAGAAGGAAAGCACAAATCAGTATAACAACTTTGGGAAACTACTGGCAATATCTATTAAAGCTAAACAAATGAATACCTTACAACTCATCATTTCACTTCTGGGTATACAGCCAATAGCAGACATTCATATGTTCATCAAAAGACGTGTACAAGCATCTTCATAGATGGACTCTAGATATAAATATGAAAATAAGCACTTGTGATAGTCCAAAACTAAAAACAATCCAAATGTCCATCAATACAATGGTTAAACTGTGGTACACTCATACACTGGAATACTATACAGCAATGAAAATGAACACTATTACAACAAGCAACATGGATCAATCTCATAGGCATAATGCTAAGCCAAAAAAGCCAGACATGCTGCATGGTTTCCATTCATACAAAGCTTTAAAACAGGTAAAACTATCTTAAGATATAAGAAGTCAGAATAGCAGAGGTATAAGTGACAAGATTTTGAGGAATTATAGATGTTATCAAAGTTTGCAGTTTAGAAAACAGACTTAACTCAGCAATAAAGGGGATTCATGTAAGCATAAGTTGGGGTTTTACACAACTTAAGATTTTGAGATACCAGTGTGGGGGCAGGATTATAAACATATTCAAAAAGACCATAAAAATATACATCACATTTATTGTAACTTTACAGAAGCGCACAGACACAGAAAAATGACACAATCAGGTAAGTGTTATTTATTGGCTTCGTATGAGTCTAATCATGCAAAGAACTCTATTATTCCAGCAGGTGCTTCCTAAGAAGGAACAAGAATCTCTAGAAACTAAAACCCTGCAAGTGTGCTTGCTACTGATTCCAGTGAGCCCTTCACCAAAAGCTTTCAACTCATATAACAGAGGGATTTTTCTCTGCAAATGCATCTTCAGTATTATAAAGAGAATCATTGTGAAAATTTATTGTAAAATAATCCACTTCATGGCCAACTTTGCAGAAACTTATCTGTTCTGTAAGGAAAAAGGGGCTGTCTAAAATGTATAACTAGCTTTTTCCTGAATAGAAACAATTTAACAATACCAAGAGCAGATATTTGTAAAGATTTTCTATAAGGCAGGCTTAAGTATGTATGCAATTTGACTCCCAAAATCACTCTATGAGGAAGGTAATAACTGCCTTTGCCAATGTTACAGATGATTAAACTAGAGCGCACAAAGGCTATGTAACCTGCCCAAGATGATAATGCTGAAATTTGGCAAAGCCTGTCTCTGAGCCTAAGCTTATACATTAAATTCTTAAATAATTTATGTTGGCAACAGAAAAAAAAAAATGCCTGGTTTAAAAAACCCAAAACAAAGGGGATTCACATCCTCTTCCAAACTCATGTGACAGATATATAGCTTTCTATCAATTTTCTAATTTCTAGATGCCTGGATCAGATATTGCACCCAAGACGGAACTCTGAAAACAGCACATGCTTCAAGGCAGTGAAGTGAGCACATTTATCTGTCTCTTTTATTTCCCAATATACCAATGAGATGACAGAAAATTTTCACAGAAGAACGAAGCCATACCATGGCTGGGAAATAAGAAAGGGTGATGTTGGTGGATCAGAAATTTTGAGAAATTCAAGGCAGATAAATGGGAACAAATTAGCAGAGAAATCAATCAGATGGGAACAGCTTTGCAGAGAAATTAAGGGAGAAAACCACAATCCAAGATACTAGAGGTATTTACAGCTCTTTGAAGGACGGTCAAAGAACCAACCTTTTATCAAACACAAAGGGTAGGAAAAGGCCAAGTGGCGATCATCTGGTTAATTATTTTAGAAACAGTATTTGGGCTGGCTGAGACAGCTGGGGCCCTCCTCGCTCCCAATGTTGGCAGTTGTGGCTTTTGCCATCATGCCAAAGCCCAAGAAGTGCCCTCTAAAGGAAGTGGGCCACCTGTCTGGGTACATTCCTTTGAGAGTGTCAGTGCCTGAGAAACAAACAGGACACAGATTGGATTGACTCTGAATAAGAGACATTAGAGCTGGGATAGAGAGAGGAGATAATTCCTAAGAGAAATTAGACATTAAAGCACTCTAACACACAAAATAAAGCCCTCTTTACTTTGGCATGAGTAGGGGTTCCCAATCCACCCACACAACCTACAGAGAGTTACCATGTTGAAACACGGCCCACTTACACTGAACACATCCATAGCCTTCCCATTCAAAAGAGGCCTGCTGAGGAACAGACGTACCTACACAATTTCTGAGAAAACCATGCCAGCCAGATACCATCACTTGGCAACTTAGTTCTTCATCCCAAAGTATTAAGGGAAAACCAAAGACCACAGACATTTGGGAGAAGATCCAAAAATGGAAAACAAAACAAAACAACCCTAGTAGAAATGGAGACGATTCAGTAGACAGAATGGTACACTTAAAAAAAATTTTTCGGGGCCGGTCCCGTGGCCAAGTGGTTAAGTTCACACGCTCTGCTTTGGCGTCCCAGGGTTCATATCCTGGGCGCAGACATGGCACTGCTCATCAGGCCATGCTGAGGTGGTGTCCCACATAGCACAACCAGAGGCACTCACAACTAGAATATGCAACTATGTACTGGGGGGTTTAGAGGAGAAGAAGAAGAAGACAAAAACCAAGACTGGCAACAGATGTTAGCTCAGGCACCAATCTTTAAAAAAAAAAAAAAAAATCATAAAGTATGCTTGAATAAAACAAAAATACCCTGCTTTGAAAAAGCAGTCAGAAAAACAAGAATTCTTGTTAATTAAAAATATAAATGATAAATTCAATTGGCAAGAATAAAAAAATGGTTATAACAGAGGCATAAGTGAAAAATAAAAGATAAAGACTACTTCTGAAGAGACAGACTAAAAACACAAAGAACGTAGGAAATAAGAGAAGTTAGGGACCGAGAGATCTAACTGAAGAGATCCAATATTCACCCTAATAAGTGCTCCTTAAGGGGATAAAAACAGGAATAATAGAGATATTTAAAGAGAAAAAACCAGAAGACTATTTCCAAGATGTGAAGGAAGCCACGAGTTCATAGACAGGCCTCACCAAGCGCTAAGAAGGCTTACTGAAAAAAGATCTATACCTACGCTACATCCTGGAAAACCAGAGTTCCACAAAAAAGAAAAAAATCCTAAAATTTCCCATGTTATCTACAAAGGAACAAATCACAGTGAAAACTGAATGCTTTTAAGGTTTATAAGAGAAAAAAATCTTGAACTTACAATTCCATACTCAAATTTATTCAGGAATGCAAGCTGAATAAAGGACATTTTCAGACAGCAAATACTTGAAAGTTTTGCCAGCCTATACTGAAAATTAATCAATGAGGTATTGTGAACTCAGTGAACTCCAACCTTTGTTGTAAGACATGTCTTTATGAGAAAAAACCATTTGAACATATGCTCTCAGTATATGTTTATTTAAACTAACATATTATTATACTAATATATTTACATATATTATAAAGCATTTCAAAATAAAAACTTAAAATAATCAGATAAAATTAACAGATAATTTAATTCCTAACATATTCTGACATTCCCCAAAATTATCTTGTGCACCCTTTTTAATGGGGATGTCTCACTTTGAACACCACAGGCCTAACCAAAGGAAAAAGAAACCCATGAACTCGAAGAAACAATAGAATTGAACGGGCCTCAGAGGAAGAGAAGGAAACTAAAAAAACTAAAAGAGAATCCACTAGAATTTGACACGTGGAAAATTTTCAATTGGTAAAGTTTTAATGTACATAGGATTACATTTCATTCTCTGTGAGGCCATTCTACTTTGTTCTAGACTAAGTGCTTATATAATGACATTATAAGTATTTCCAGGTTCAAAATTTTTAGAATTGATCTATAAATAAAGAAAAAAGAAATTACAGTCACAAAAACAAAATGCAAATACTTTGATGATATAAAATTAACAACAAATAATAATTGGGAGATTGAGAGAGGGAGAAGAGGAACAAGACTATCATTTAGAGTGGTAGACAATACTGTCTAGAGCTAATAAATAAAAACATTAATAAAAACCACTAACAGAACTAAAAGGAGGTGTAATTTACAGTGGGAGTAGGAAAGTGACTTCCTATTCTTTTCACTCTCTTATGTAATACATCTCAATACAATTATGACTTCTACTTTTTTTTTTTTTTTTTGAGGAAGATTAGCCCTGAGCTAACATCTGCCACCAATCCTCCTCTTTTCGCTGAGGAAGACTGGCCCTGAGCTAAGATCTGTGCCCATCTTCCTCTACTTTATACGTGGGACACCTGCCACAGCATGGCTTGCCAGCAGTGCATAGGTCCGCACCCAGAATCCAAACCTGTGAACCCTGGGCTGCCGAAGAGGAACGTGCGAACTTAACCGCTGCGCCACCGGGCCGGCCCAATTATGACTTCTCTTTTTAAAAAGCATTATAAGAAGGAGGAAAAAAGTAGTAGATAACATCGTATGCTCATTTAGAAAGCTGAAATTGGTTACTCATCGCCATAGTAAGCTCACATTAAACACTCCTACCACCACCTCCATCACTCCCTTTCATTTACGCCTTTCACTATTTGAGTTCTATGTGCATGGTTGTGTTTTTACCTAAACTATGATCTCTATGAAAGTCTTGTGTGTTTTATTCATTTCTGTAATGCAAAGCCTAGTACAATGCTTGGTGTATGTTTAAAAAAAGAGGAAGGGGGAGAATTCCAAGATGGCGCCGTGAGTAGTCCTCTTTGTCTCTCGCCCTTCGAGTCTACAATTATTTGGACACTTATCGCTTGACAAAGGATATCCAGACAGCATCTCAGGACGTCTGAGACACCCACGCGACTATACATCGGAAGGCGGACGGACTTTCCTCCAGGAGGATGTGGAAATAGGTGAAAACTCTCCGACCCCGACGGGCAGCCTAGTACCCGCAAGCCGCTTTCTTCCAACGGACGCCCCCAGAGGATCCACACACATCTAGGGCAGGAGCGAGAACACAACAGAGGAGCGACGGTGGAAACAGGTGACCAGAACCCTACTTAAAGCCCCCGCAATTACTCCTAAACGCAGAGGGAAACTTTGGAGTTGCACACCTGAGCCCGTGGGGAGAGTCTCTCCCCGCCATTGGCGGGGAGACCCAGCCTGGTGCTCGGGGCGCCCGGAGGGTCCCAGAGAGAGACACGTAGGGCACGGAGGTCTCCCAGCTGCCGTTGCCCGCCCCGTGGGACTAGGGATTGCCGGAGATCTCGGAGAGGACCGGGGCGGGGGAACTTTCAAAGGCCGGTCCGGCGACCCGGTGGGGAAGCGCCGGAGCTCCGCCAGGCAGCAGACAAAACTCTCTGTCTGCCGTTAGCAGAGGGGCCACGCTGAGCACTTCAGGGCTCCCGGCAGAGGCCCGGAGAGAAGCCCAGAGGGCGGGGCGCCCCCCAGCTGCCGTTGCCCTCCCCGTGGGACTAGGGATTGCCGGAGATCTCGGAGAGGACCGGGGCGGGGGAACTTTCAAAGGCCGGTTCGGCGACCCGGAGGGGAAGCGCCGGAGCTCCGCCAGGCAGCAGACAAAACTCTCTGTCTGCCATTAGCAGAGGGGCCACGCCCAGCCTTCAGGGCTCCCGGCAGAGGCCCGGACAGAAGCCCAGAGGGCGGGGCAACCCCCAGCTGCCGTTGCCCGCCCGGTGAGGCTAGGGATTGCCGGAGATCTCGGAGAGGACTGGGGCTGGAGAGAGTTCCAGAGACCCAGCTTAGTAGCCTAGGGGGAAACCCTACAGGCTCACAGAAGCCTTAGGGAAAGCCTATGCACAGCACCAGTAGAAGGCACCCAGCCGCCAGCCACAAGGCTGGAAGACCCCAGGGCAAAAGCAGCATAGCTAGGTGTACTAACCACAGACTGTAGAAGATGCCAATAGCTCTTCTGCGACCCATAGAGGACAAGTGAGATTTGGTGGGTGCCGACAGCAACGGAGCGACAAATATAAGTGATCCCACCCCTGGCCGCTGGAAAAGCCCATAACACCGTTGCAGACCCCAAGGAGAGAGCGCATCTAGGTGGGCAACAACAGCAGGCACCTGCAGCCTGAAGCCCCCCGTGACGGCCCCCACGGCAGAGGAGGGAATCCAAAGGGCCACTGTGGCTACGAAGAGGGGCCCAGGCCCAGTTAGCAACTACGGACAGGGTTCCTGGTTGGTGAAGTATAAACAGCTGCTCCCCCCACCGCAGCAGCTGAAACAAGTGAAAGGAGCAACTAAACTCTATCTCCATGCGGAGGCACAAATCAACATCATCAAGCAATATGAAAAAATACATTAAATCTCCAGAACAAAAAGAAAGTAACAAATACACAGAAAACAATCCCAAAGAAAATGAGATATATAACCTAAATGATGATGACTTCAAAACAGCCATCATTAAAATACTCACTGAGTTAAGAGAGAATTCTGACCGACAACTCAACGAGTTCAGGAGCTATGTCACAAAAGAGTTTGATACGATAAAGAAGAACCAAACAGAAATATTGGAAATGAAGAACACAATAGAGGAGATTAAGAAAAATCTAGATGCTCTGAACAGTAGGGCCGATAATATGGAGGAAAGAATTAGCAATTTGGAAGATGGCAATATAGAATTGTTGCAGGCAGAGGAGGAGAGAGAAGCAAGACTTAAAAGAAATGAAGAAACTCTCCGAGAATTATCAGACACAATTAGGAGATGCAACGTAAGGATTATAGGTATACCAGAGGGAGAAGAGAAGGAGAAAGGGGCAGAAAACCTATTCAAAGAAATAATGGCTGAGAACTTCCCAAATCTGGTGAGGGAGATGGATCTTCAGGTGACAGAAGCCAATAGATCTCCAAACTTTATCAATGCAAGAAGACCAACTCCACGGCATATAGTAGTGAAGCTAGCAAAAGTCAACGACAAGGAGAAAATATTAAGGACAGCCAGGCAAAAGAAACTAACCTACAAAGGAACCCCCATCAGGCTATCAGCAGATTTCTCAGCAGAAACTTTACAGGCTAGAAGAGAGTGGAATGATATATTCAAAAATCTGAAGGACAAAAACCTACAGCCGAGAATTCTCTACCCAGCGAAAATATCCTTCAAATACGATGGAGAAATAAAAACTTTCCCAGATAAACAAAAATTAAGGGAGTTCATTGTCACAAAACCTCCTCTTCAGGAAATCCTCAGGAAAACCCTCATTCCTGAAAAATCCAAAAAAGGAAAGGGGCTACAAAACCAAGAGCAGAGGAGATAAGTAGAAGGACAACAACAGAGAGTAGCAGCTCTACAGCAGAACAGATTAAACCATGGGACGAGAAACAAAGGAAACTGAAGAAAACCGGAAAACAAGACACAAAATGGTAGTGGTAGGCCCCCACGTCTCAATAATCACTCTAAATGTAAATGGATTGAACTCCCCAATCAAAAGACACAGAGTGGCAGGATGGATCAAAGAACAAGATCCAACAATATGCTGCCTCCAGGAAACACACCTCAGCCCCAAAGACAAACACAGACTCAGAGTGAAGGGATGGAGAACAATACTCCAAGCTAATAATGAACAAAAGAAAGCAGGTGTCGCTATACTAATATCAGACAAGGTAGATTTCAAAGCAAAACAGATAAAGAAAGACAAAGAGGGACAGTATATAATGATAAAAGGGACTCTCCACCAAGAAGACATAACTCTTATAAATATATACGCACCCAACACAGGAGCACCAAAATTTGTAAAGCAACTCTTAATAGAACTAAAAGAAGACATCAACAACAATACAATAATAGTAGGGGACCTCAACACACCATTAACACCAATGGACAGAACATCCAGACAGAAAATCAACAAGGAAATAATAGAATTAAATGAAAAATTAGACCAGATGGACTTAATAGATATATATAGAACACTTCATCCAAAAACAGCAGGTTACACATTCTTCTCAAGTGCACATGGAACATTCTCAAGGATTGACCATATTTTGGGAACCAAAGCAAACATCAATAAATACAAGAGAGTTGAAATAATATCAAGCATCTTTTCTGATCATAACGCTATTAAACTAGAAATCAACTACAAGAAAAAAGCAGAGAAAGGTGCAAAAATGTGGAGACTAAACAACACGCTTCTCAACAAACAATGGATCATTGAAGAAATTAAAGAAGAAATCAAATATTATCTGGAGACAAATGAAAATGAGAACACGACATACCAAATCATTTGGGAGGCAGCAAAAGCAGTCCTAAGAGGGAAATTCATCGCAATACAGGCTCACCTCACTAAACAAGAAAAAGCTCACGTAAGCAACCTCAAACGACACCTAACAGAACTAGAAAAAGAAGAACAAACAAGGCCCAGAGTCAGTAGAAGGAGGGAAATAATAAAAATAAGAGCAGAAATAAACGATATTGAAACAAAAAAGACAATAGAAAGGATCAATGAAACAAAGAGTTGGTTCTTCGAAAGAATTAACAAAATTGACAAACCCCTAGCCAGACTCACCAAGAAAAGAAGAGAGAAATCGCAAATTAATAAAATCAGGAATGACAGAGGAGAAATCACAACAGATACCAATGAAATACAAGAGATCATAAGAGAATACTATGAAAAACTATATGCCAACAAATTGAACAACCTGGAAGAAATGGACAAATTCCTAGACTCCTACAATCTCCCCAAACTGAATCAGGAAGAAATGGAGAATCTGAATAGACCAATCACAAGTAAGGAAATAGAAACGGTAATCAAAAACCTCCCCAAAAACAAGAGTCCAGGACCAGACGGCTTCTCTGGAGAATTCTACCAAACATTCAAAGAAGACTTAATACCTATTCTCCTCAAACTGTTCCAGAAAATTGAGAAAGATGGAGAACTCCCTAATACATTCTATGAAGCCAACATCACTCTGATCCCCAAACCTGACAAGGACAACACAAAGAAGGAGAACTACAGGCCGATATCACTGATGAACATAGATGCAAAAATCCTCAACAAAATTTTGGCAAACCCATTACAGCAATACATCAAAAAGATTATACACCATGATCAAGTGGGATTTATACCAGGGACACAGGGATGGTTCAACATCCGCAAGTCAATCAACGTGATACACTACATCAACAAAATGAAAACCAAAAACCACATGATCATCTCAATAGATGCAGAGAAAGCATTCGACAAGATCCAACACCCATTTATGATAAAAACCCTCAGTAAAATGGGTATAGAAGGAAAGTACCTCAACATAATAAAGGCCATATATGATAGACCCACAGCCAACATCATACTCAATGGACAAAAGCTGAAAGCCATCCCTCTGAGGACAGGAACAAGACAAGAGTGCCCACTTTCACCACTCCTATTCAACATAGTTCTGGAGGTGCTGGCCAGAGCAATTCGGCAGGAAAAAGAAATAAAAGGAATCCAAATAGGTAACGAAGAAGTAAAACTCTCGTTGTTTGCAGACGACATGATCTTATACATAGAAAACCCCAAAGAATCCACAGAAAAACTATTAGAAATAATCAACAACTACAGCAAAGTAGCAGGGTATAAAATTAACGTGCATAAATCAGTAGCATTTCTATACACTAACAATAAACTAACAGAAAAAGAACTCAAGAACTCTATCCCATTCACAATCGCAACGAAAAGAATAAAATACCTTGGGATAAACTTAACCAAGGAAGTGAAGGATCTATACAATGAAAACTACAAGACTTTCTTGAAAGAAATAGGCGATGACATAAAGAGATGGAAAAACATTCCTTGCACATGGATTGGAAGAATAAACATAGTTAAAATGTCCATACTACCTAAAGCAATATACAGATTCAATGCTATCCCAATCAGAATCCCAAGAACATTCTTCACAGAAATTGAACAAACAATCCTAAATTCATATGGGGCAACAAAAGACCGCGAATTGCTAAAGCAATCCTGAGCAAGAAAAACAAAGCCGGCGGAATCACAATCCCCGATTTCAAAACATACTACAAAGCTACAGTGATCAAAACAGCATGGTACTGGTACAAAAACAGGTCCACAGATCAATGGAACAGAATTGAAAGCCCAGAGATAAAACCACACATCTATGGACAGCTAATCTTCGACAAAGGAGCAGAGGGCCTACAATGGAGAAAAGAAAGTCTCTTCAACAAATGGTCCTGGGAAAACTGGACAGCCACATGCAAAAGATTGAAAATTAACCATTCTTTTTCACCACACACCAAAATAAACTCAAAATGGATCAAAGACCTAAAGATTAGGCCTGAGACAATAAGTCTTTTGGAAGAGAATATAGGCAGTACACTCTTTGACATCAGTTTCAAAAGAATCTTTTCGGACACTGTAACTCCTCAGTTGAGGGAAACAATAGAAAGAATAAACAAATGGGACTTCATCAGACTAAAGAGCTTCTTCAAGGCAAGGGAAAACCGGATTGAAACAAAAAAACAGCTCACTAATTGGGAAAAAATATGTACAAGCCACTTATCCGACAAAGGGTTAATCTCCATAATATACAAAGAACTCACACTGCTTAACAACAAAAAAACAAACAACCCGATCAAAAAATGGGCAGAGGACATGAACAGACATTTCTCAAAAGAAGATATGAATATGGCCAATAGACACATGAAAAGATGTTCATCATCGCTAATCATCAGGGAAATGCAAATCAAAACTACACTAAGATATCACCTTACCCCCGTTAGATTGGCAAAAACATCCAAAACCAAGAACGACAAATGTTGGAGAGGTTGTGGAGAAAGAGGAACCCTCATACACTGTTGGTGGGAATGCAAACTGGTACAGCCACTATGGAAAACAGTATGGAGATTTCTCAAAAAGTTAAAAATAGAAATACCCTATGACCCAGCCATCCCATTACTGGGTATCTATCCTAAGAACCTGATATCAGATATCTCAAGAGTCCGTTGCACCCCTATGTTCATCGCAGCATTATTTACAATAGCCAAGACGTGGAACCAGCCTACATGCCCAGAAACTGATGATTGGATAAAGAAGATGTGGTATATATACACAATGGAATACTACTCAGCCATAAAAAAAGACGAAATTGGCCCATTCACAACAATGTGGATGGACCTCGAGGGCATTATGTTAAGCGAAATAAGTCAGTCAGAGAAAGACGAACTCTATATGACTCCACTCATAGGTGGAAATTAGTATATTGAGAAGGAGATCTGATCGGTGGTTACCAGGGAAAAGGGGGGGTGGGGGGAGGGTACGGAGGGGGAAGTGGTGTACCCACAACATGACTAACAAAAATGTACAACTGAAATCTCACAAGGGTGTAATCTATCATAACATTAATAAAAAAATAAAAAAATAAAAAAAAAGAGGAAGGGGGACTAATTATATGGTCTGAGGGAATTAATGAAATAGCTAATTTAGACCTAGACATGAAAACAGAAAAGTCAACTTGTAGTTCCCATCACTTAAAACCAGTTTGTCTAAAGTTTACTAAAATGTGTATAACATGGAGAGAAAGTCTCCTCTTCAAA
Source organism: Equus przewalskii (assembly GCF_037783145.1). Lineage (NCBI taxonomy): Eukaryota > Metazoa > Chordata > Mammalia > Perissodactyla > Equidae > Equus > Equus przewalskii. The sequence goes on along the minus strand of NC_091847.1, from coordinate 21,551,771 downwards.
ATATAAACAAACAGCTGTGACTTTCAATAGAATGACTCACCTCAGTGGCTGCAAGTCTGAGAAGAATCCTAGGGGGCAAGAACAGATGAAGAATACAGCAACAGCAGTATTCTGAACCATCAGGAAAAAAGCTGGCTATGGATGGGAAGCTCATTCCTCCTCCCTGACTACATACATTCCTATATGAAGGGAAAGCCAAAAGAGCTGAGGCAAATGGGAGGAGGAGGGGATGCCCACCCAGGAGTATGGCTGACAGTGACAAAACTACACCGGGCCTCGGCTTACAAAAAGAAAAAATGCATGGGCTGAGCAAATACCTTCCTTTACCTTATAGTCTACTTACCTGGGCCCTTAATTTTTTTTACTTTGGCTATTGAGAGGCCTAAGTGAAATAGCTGTTTTACAGTTTAAACTTTCTGCCCCAAGTAAAAGGTTACTTTCCTTCAAGATTAACAAGTTTCAACAAATCATTTTTAGAAGTCAAAAGCAGAAGAATATCAGTAATTTCATATGGTGCAAACTAATAGTCCCAGCATCTAAGTGATTATAAATGGTAGCCTTTTGGATTTATATTTCTCTAGGGCAGCAATCCTCAAATTAAGTGTGCATTAGAATCACCTAGAAGGCTTGTTAAACCAGAATGCTGGGCCTCAATCCCAGAGTTAATGACTCAGTGGGTCTAGGTCAGGCCCTGAATTCTGTATTTCTACAAAGGTCTCCGTGGTGCTGATGCTTCTGTTCTGGGGATCTCACACTGAGAACCACTGTTCTAGTCTGAGGGTCAGACCAGAAAGCTATTAATACCACTAATACAAAAATCTCATCCTCACTGCCCTAGCTATCCATCTGTCCTCTACCTCTGACTAAGTGTTCCTTTTTACCTAAGTATTATCCTGAGGGGTTGGGCTAGTTTTCAACTTCTTTGTTCCAGGGTCTTATCCAGTGTTATGGAATCTCGTTTGAAATTCACAACACCCTCTAACACTGAAAGTAAGGAGGGAGTTTTAATTGCATATAGTATGTATGGAAACTTTAGAAGGATAAGCAAAAGACTTACACACATTTTAAGACCAACTCTTTTTTATGGTGGAGGTTTCTACTCAAGCAGAGATTTAAAGAATGCTTACTGTTGCCTTGTCTTTCAAAACCAAGGCTCTCCCTTAAAAACAAAAAAAGAAAAGAAAGAAAACAAACAAAGAGTCAACTCCTGTGTACACACATTGTAACCCCACAAAAATCACTGCATTTCTGTTGCTTTAATGTACTTTCAAAGAAAGGATTAAAAGTAAGAAACCAATTAACATCATTTCTAGACATAGACATAATATGTCATTTTCCTTAACAATGAAAAAATGGAAAAAAGCCCTAGGATCCACATGTTGAGAGATGTGGACTCTTCCTAGCCATTTTAGGTTTCAGCCACACGACCTATATCACTGAGCTTTTGGCTATACAAAGAGTTGGGGTCAAGAATTACTCAGTCCCATTCAGTTCTACCTTAAGTTAATACAGTAAGACTCATACACCTTAGACTAGGACTTACTTGATATCATCACATAACTTCCTCAGACTGCAATGAACTTAAAAAAAAAGAAATCAACTGGGGCCGGCCTGGGGCACAGTGGTTAAGTTTGCATGCTCTGCTTCAGCGGCCCGGGGTTCACCAGTTCAGATCCTGGGTGCAGACCTACACACCGCTATCAAGCCATGCTGTGGCAGTCATCCCACACATAAAGTAGAGGAAGATGTTAGCTCAGGGCCAGCCTTCCTCAAAAAAAAAAAAAAAATCTACTGCACAACTATAGATCATTTCAGAACCTGATTGCTTTTCCTAAGGCATAACATATTAAGGATATTCTGGATCTTTTCAAATCACTTTTAAACATCATTTGCAAACAACTAGATTTGTATGTCATGCTAGCTGCTATAAATTCAATTGTTTTCTTATTACTTATATAATAACTTATATACAAGGCACAATAAGAAAAATATAACCCTATCTGTATTTATATTAATAGATATATCCCCTTAAAATATAGGAAGCATGTTTCACTTTTTAAAAAGAGGCTACTTCCAGAAATTTTATAAAAATATTATTGGGATTTTTAAAAATCAGCTTTATTCAGTTAGCATGACAGTTTATAACTATGGTTATTAAACTTCATGAGGTAAGATTTTTTTGTTTTGTTTTGTTTTTTGAGGAAGATTAGCCCTGAGCTAACTACTGCCAATCCTCCTCTTTTTGCTGAGGAAGACTGGCCCTGAGCTAACATTCGTACCCATCTTCCTCTACTTTATATGTGGGATGCCTACCAGAGCATGGCTTGCCAAGCAGTGCCATGTCTGCACCTGGGATCCAAACCAGCAAACCCCGGGCTGCCAAAGCAGAACATGTGAACTTAACCGCTGCACCACCAGGCTGGCCCCCATGAGGCAAGATTTTAAATTATAGTAATAAATAAACTGTGGTGAACTAAAAAGCGACAAGACTAGCAATCAGGAGACTACTCACTATGACCAAGTTGCAAGACCTCTCTGGTTCTTTTTTTTTTTTTTTAATCATACATTTGGTCCTTTACTCTCTCTCTCTTATTCACTGACCCGTTTTGAGTATTTTTGGGGAACCTACACTGAGCTAGGCCCTGTGGAAACAAGGAAGGAGAACAGAAAGACAGCCCCTAATCTCATAATCTGAGCTACATCTCAGAGGTTCTTCTGGTTAAATCTTCTATAACTTTAAATGTGCTTAAGAGAACAAACAAAACAGCAAACACCTGATCAAGTCTTTTGCGGTAAAAATTTCAAATAGCTGAAACCAAATCATGTCACCCAAATTCATATGTGTATGAACGTATTTATTTTTAAGCAGCAGGAGCATGATAAAAGGAACAGGATCATTCAGATACTCTTAACACCAAAGACTTACCTTCAAGTTCACCAGTCTCTAAAAGCAAATTTACAGGGGCATCAGCCTACAGAGTTTTGCAAATATCAGGAACGGCTTAAGGCTACTAACAAGACAGAAAGAATCAGAAATTATCTATGAGTAATTTGTCTTTTTTGTAAAACGTGTGAAACAGCATGGAAATATACACATTTCATAAACTTCTGATACAATTTTAAATTTTGAAAGTCAATTTAATTCAAGCTCTAATTTATAAATTACAGTAACACTTCTTTTATCTAACTCAGAGGAGTAAGTTACCTCAATTAACAAACGATAGATAATTTAACCTTATCTCTTCTTTAAGCACCAACACTGTGTTTTAATCTATCCATCTTAATTGCCACCTTCTTTTGTAAAACTTTTACTAACCAATCTACTTCCCTATACCATTTTCCTCAGTAAAATGAAGGAATCCCTAGCTACCCAAGTACTTTCATAACCAGTGCCTCACACATAGAATTAATCAAATTTATTGTAGTTATTAGTTCAATAATCCATAAGATTTTACTTTCCACTTCACTCTTAAACAACATTATCTCATTTGATCCTCTAAACAACCCTGTGAAGTAGTTCCTTCTATTTTACAAACAGGGAGACTGAAACACAGAAGGAATGTGATCTAAGGCCCAGAGGTTTAGGAAAAAAAGAACCACCAGCTAGTCAGAAATTGAATCCAGGGTTTTTAACTGAAAATATTATGATTTGTCCAATTCATCAAATGTGCTGACCTCCTTGAGATTACTATATTTTCACTTTTATGTAACCACTGCCTAGTACAGAAAACGGCAGAAAGTAAGCAAAGGCATATTGACTGGATTTGAAGTCAGCTACTACAAAAGTATTACATATTTACTAGACAGTACATAATTTATTGCCTCCTAAAAAACAAAGTACCAAATATAATTTAGCACTACACAATGATCCAGGGAACACCATCAGGGTTAAGAATTTGGTTTCTGATATTAGACTTAGGTTCAAATTCTGAAACCGTGTGAACTCTCTTGGTCTCAATTTTCTTGTCTGTAAAATCAGAATAATAAATGGTAATTGTCCCAAATGACTGGTGTACTGAATGGGAATGTATAGAAGACACCTACTGTAGTGTCTGGTACATAGAAACCACACAATCTCTTAGTTTACTTAGTTTAAGTATATGAGTACCAACGTGAAACTCAAAGATAGAAGTAGTTTACAAAACAGCAATAATCTCATGCTATGAAGAAGAGCAGAGTGAAATTTGCCTAAATAAGTTTTCTTCAGGTTTTCTTTTTGTTTTTTTAACCCTTTCACTTGGCTCTCCATCAGCCATTACATCAGGTATTAACTCTGTTGCTCTCACATTGCTTATCTCTAACAACTTCCATCTCCCTTTTAATGCAAGTAATGTGAGGTATAGCTGGAAAATGTTCAAAATGTCTCTTAGGAACTGTGTAACCTTAAGGGAACTTTCTGGAATAATGGAAATGATCTATATCTTGACTGGGCTGTTGTTACACAGGTGAATACATCTATCAGAACTCACTGAAATGTACCTGTAAGACATACTGGCCACTTGCCCCACTCCTGACCCCCCACAAGCCCCCTGTAGGGTCCCCAGTCCAGGCCCTGACTGCATCCTGTCCTTCCGTGTTTCAGGAATTCAAAGTAAATAGGGAGATCCAGCTCCTCCAAGTGGCTGCAAATCATTACACCCTGGAGCCTGAGAAGAATCTGAGGCCTGCTTCCAGGTCATGGAGCAGCTCAGTGAGAATGAGAGCTACAGCTTGTCCTGCCAGCTGGAGCCCCCACACCAGTGGGCCAGCAATATGCAACTGTTCTTCAAGACCAGGAAGAACTGGCCATCATCAAGCTCAGGGGCAACAACCAGGCCCCTGACAGAGAGCCCAGTTCCAGTGGCAGATCACACTCCTGAGACCAGCTGAAGTGTGGCCCCATCCTCAGCTGTGGGGACACAGCTGGGACACCCAGGGTGCGCTGGGGTAGCTCCTCCTACCCTGATGGGAAGGAGAACATTGTGAGCTTCCTGGCATCCCCTGAAGGCCAGGAAGGAGGGGACAACCCTGCCTCAACTCCCTGATCTCTCTACCCCAGCACCCAGCCTATTTACCTATTGATGGGAGGGGCAATATTTACTTGTTGTAGAGAGCAAATGTTAGAATAGAATATTAAACATAGTTATATTAAAATCCTGTTTCTATTAAAAAATACATATTAAATTTTTTTTTAGGTTTCCTAGCCCTTGAGCAAGATACCTTCCTTTTCTGGCCCTTAGCTTTGTCATCTTCAGAAAGAGAATAATTACTCAGAAAGATTACAGTGAGTGAGTGTTAAAGGAGACAATGTAAAGTACTTCCACTAGTTTCTGCACAGTTGCTAACTTTGGATACACTAATATTAACCCTAGGCATTTTTCAAATTTACCTGAGTCCTAAAACTATATTCTCTCCATCTTCATTCTCCTACTCTCCTCTCATCTCTTTAGCCCCTCCCTGTGGTTTTTTTTTTTTACAAAATTACAATGGAGTCTTTTGCCTTCCTGTTTCTCCTCCTGCTCATTTAGAGATGGTTAAAAATTTTTTACCTTAAATTACTGAAGACTTCTTTACTCATCTTGCCCAAAATTAATCTGCTATAATTCCTTCCTCAAGAGCCTAATGCTCCAATGAAAGAAAACAACAAAGTAACCCATTGCCAGAGATTAGAGTTGTAACAACTGTTGAAAAGTCTAAAGATATGCATCAATACAAACATGTCTAATTAAAATTGGGGCATTAATTCCATATTTTGAAAATATAACTGTATTAAACTAACATGTCTAAAATTTGGGTTATTAATTCCCTATTTTCAAATACAAACATATCTAATTAAAATTGGGGTTATTAATTCCATATTTTGAAAATACAAATGTGTTAAAGTAACAGTTCCTTTTACCTGTTTTTAAATCATTTTTTTAAAGTGTGCAAGCAATGCTCCTTGTTCCAGAATTCCAGGACACTGGAACAATTTCACATTCATCTACCATTTACTGACCAAACATTTATTAAGTACCTAAATAGGTCAGGCACTGGAGAAACAAAGATAAGGTCAGAGAAGCAAATACCTAACTAAAGCAGCTAAAGGAGAATTGCTAAAATAGTATCCTTTTCTTACACCTGTGAAGGATCTAGAAAAAACAGTTGAATAGTTATAGAGTTCTTTTCCCTATGGTTGCTTCCAGAACACTTTTCCAACCTCCTACCAAAACTGTAGGGAACTGCATGAGCCCACTGTTATGGTCTCTTGTCCTCTTCCCCCTTGCTCTCACCTTCTCAACTCTCTTCTAGGTGGGTTCATTTATGGAAGACTTCAACACCTGTCTCCATTGTCTTCCTCACTACTCCTGCCATCACCTTGGCTGACTGCACTTCTGTGGACTTCCAAGCTACCAACATCAAAGTTTCTTGACCTCCACAAAGATTTCACCCACTTAAAATATTAGCAATCTTTTTCAAAGATTCTGACTTGAAATTTACTACCTAGAGGGGCTGGCCCCATGGCCGAGTGGTTAAGTTCGTGCGCTCCGCTGCAGGCGGCCCAGTGTTTCGTTAGTTCGAATCCTGGGCGCGGACATGGCACTGCTCATCAGACCACGCTGAGGCAGCGTCCCACATGCCACAACTAAAAGGATCCACAACGAAGAATATACAACTATGTACTGGGGGGCTTTGGGGAGAAAAAGGAAAAAATAAAATCTTAAAAAAAAAAAGAAATTTACTACCTAGAATAGCTTGATCAACTATGAAAATAAACTTCAGTATATCATTTTCATAACAGAACTTATTCCCATTCTGTCAAGTTAATCCTCCAATATCTCTTACAACAACAATTCATTGAGCCCTTCCCATTCTTCTGAAGTCATTATCCCCATACTGGCTTCACTTCCTTCCTTATCAAACTCAAAACCCACAATGCATCACTTCAAACGCTCTCTAGCAAGCATGCTTAACATTTTACTCCATTGTTCTTTTACCACAATCATTCTGTAAACCTTCTACTCCATTATCAATCTAAACACCCACTGTCTGCTCTTTTATTTGGTTCACTGAGCAATGGTGTAGAAAATCTTAAAACAGCAGAATAGCAGACTCTTAAGTATATGCTTTCAATAAATACATACTTCTGTTTTTAACTAATTGCTGTCAAAAGGGTTTGTTGCAAAATAAAAGTCGACCAAATAATGAAATAATTAAATTAAAGTGGGAATTCAGCTCCTCAGCTGTACTAGACTCATTTTAAGTGCTCAATAGACACACGTGGCTAGTGGCTGCTAGAATGGAAAGTACAGAATTCAGAACATTTCTACCACTGCACAAAGCATTATTAAACAGTGCTGCTCTACACATTCTACAGCAGTACTGCTCAGCCACTATTTCAGCTCATATAACCTGTAATTTTCTACTGACACCACCTACTGCCATCCTTGTGACTTCAAGAACCTTGCAAGCTGCAGCACTGAACATGGAATAACAGGCTGGTGCCCAAAGTGCTCAACAAGGGCAGTGGCATCAAATCTATCTGTTACCATCACCTGATACTGAAAGGAATTAGTTGCCCTCAGTCATTTGTGTCCCAGCCCACTTCCAATCATGGAGATCCCCACCCCAATACTGTCATTAAGGGAAGGTATTGATTACATTGTATCTGAGGAGGGTTAGGGAAAGAGAGATGTACTTGGTAGATTCCTTTCAGATTTTATTACCTGTTAAAGATAGAAGCTATTATTGCATATGTATCTCACATATGGCTAGACTAGCTCATGGCAGCAGCTGAAGTAAAAAGTCTACTAAATCCACTCAGGCTTATTTTAATGCAACGAATGATACATTAAAAATTAAATATCTAGGGGCCTAGTGGTTAAGTTTGGAGCAATCCACTTCAGGAGCCAGGGTTCATGGGTTCAGATCTTCGGCGCAGACCTACATCACTTGTCAGCCATGCTGTGGTGGTAACCCACATACAAAATAGAGGAAGACTGTCACAGATGTTAGTTCAGGGCTCACCTTCCTCAAGCCAAAAAAAAAGAGGAAGACTGGCAATGGACGATAGCTCAGGGCGAATCTTCTTCAGCAAAAAAAAAAGAAAGGAAGAAAAAAATTAAATATCTGTTACAAATGCTCAATCAGATAGGATGCTGGACAAAAGACAGAAATTTAGTATTAACCTAGGCAAAAGCAGGATAAACCATCATCCTTGAAAAAGAAATGAGGGACTACTACTGTTTGGACCTCTTACTAATAAAATCTATGAAAAAAATTGGAAAAATAGCATGCCTTAAGATAAAGGATAGGGATCCACATGTCTATATCATTATATCTTGTGTGTCCATAACCAGTAAAATGGCTTAATTCTCCTTAAAGTAAAATGTTTTCTTAAAGAAAATCAATTTGCATAGCTGCTGAGTTTACAGGGGAAAAAAAATTAAAAAATGAAAGAAAGAAAAAGCCTAAAGAGAAAGAAATGAAGCAAAATGATCCACGAAAAGCAATGCTAGGATTTTAATCCAGTCTCTTCTGAAATGATGTAACACAAAGTGAAACTAGACAATAAAAGTGGGCTACTGCCATCCACCTACCAGCCCTACCTCTCTCATGAGGAAATGCTTTGCAAAATAAACTGAGTTGTTCTTGTGCCTCACAGGAATGCCTTAAGGACATGAATGCCATCTCAGCTCTTCTGATGATGAGCTAATAATTCCAAGATTCTTATAACCAGCGATAATCAGTAACTGCTTATGAATATGGAGAGCACAAGTGTTTATCAAATGGCTACTCCACCTAGGAACAGTACTTTGCAGCAGTAAGAAGTAGTCAGATATAAAAATATTAGCTATAAAAAGGGAAAACTATGGGCTTATCTGAGTCATACGTCTCTAAGTCTATATGTGTTTTTTAACAGAAAAAAATCAATACGATTCCCCAAAGGTACAGGAATGGTGCTTCTCCGACATAAGACTCTAATGCGATCTACATTCACTGAGGAATGAGAAGAGACTAACCACCATTCTAACACTGAAAAAGATACACATGCAAAAATATTTTTTGCATCCTTGGTTTTATACATATTAGGTAATACTGCCTTCTGTGACACAAGATAAACTCCATAAATAACAAGAAATTAAATATAAAACAACACAAACCATACTGTGGGCATATGGTAAAATTTTGTCTATTTTCAAGTTCTGAAAACTGAGTAAGCTCTGCTGTGTAGATAGTGTTTCCCTTACTTAAGGGTTAGCAAAACCTCACAAAATAATGAATGAACACAACCTACAATCTGGGTAGACAGTCAAGTAAGAGCAAGTGCATTCCAGCATTGTGTAATCAGAGCTTTGGGACAATGTTGCAGACTCACTCAATAAAAGAGCCTACAAAACTTTTCACTAGCTTGCAAAATCTTAAAACCTTTCTCATGTTTAGCAATAGTTAGGCAGAAATGCACGATAGAAAGCCAGAAACTATACAGTGAAGCTATAATTTTCATGACAGTCTCATTTTCCTTAAATTATACTTAAATTTGTTTTATATTCTGCATCTTATCAACTGACAAGGCAACCAGAATCATCTGATGGGTTTTGTGAAAATAAATATGTCTCTACTCCACTTTCCATTGGTGTGCACGTGGGAGAGGTATGTAGGTATGAGTGGGGAAAGGAGTCATATTCATTTTGAAAAACCAGCCTATTCACAATACAATACCACTTTACACCCACGAGAATGGCTAAATAAATGAGACAAAATCAAGCAAAAGTTGCAGAGTATGTGGAACAAATGGAATGCTCATTCACTACTGATGTGACTATAAATTGGTATTACCACTTCGGAAAACAGTAATATATACTAAAATTGAACATAAGCACACACCATAGCCCAACAATTCCATTACAAGGTACATATCCTACAGAAATGTATACATGTGTACCAAAAGATATGTACAAGAATATTCTATAAGGACACTATTCACTGTGGCTCAAAACAGAAAACCACCTAGATGTTCATCAACAGTAGAATGGGTAAATTACAGTATATATAGTCACATAACGGAATGGAATACTACAGAATGAGAATGAATAAGCTACTGCTACACACTACATGGATGGATCACATAAAAATAAATGTTTAGTGGGGCTGGCCCTGTGGCATAGTGGTTAAGTTTGGCGTGCTCCCCCTGGCAGCCTGGGTTTGCAGCTTTGGATCCCGGGCACAGGCCTACACCACTCGTCAGCCATGCTACGGCAGCAACCCACATATAAAGTGGAGGAAGACTCGCAACAAATGTTAGCTCAGGGCTATTCTTCCTCAGTAAAATAATAAACAAATAAATAGAAATAAATGTTTAGGGTAAGAAGCCAGAAACAAGGGTGTACATGCTGTATGATGCTATGTGCATGTCTTTGAACGTGTGTTTCAATAAAAATTTACCTAAAATAAAAAAGCAAATAAAAATTTAATAAATAAATAAGCAGCCTTGATGCCTACATGTTTATAATAAAGTCCTGTGCTATATTCCCTACACCCTAAAATTGGGACAGAATACTTTTTTGAACCTTCTCTTGTGCTAATTTAAAACATTTTATATTAAAATAAAGGCGGCTATATTACAGTAATAGAATGCAAGAATTGAATTCTTTGAGAAGAAAACACTAATCTGACAAGGATTTTAACACCAAAGCTCTCCCACTCCACTACTACCTTGACCACACTCAGATCTTCACCTCCCTTCCATCTGCCAAGAGCTCACTCTTCTCTGCTATTTACTTAGTAGAAACATTTGAAAAGTAATGACCTAACCTAGCAGAGTAGTTGGGAGGATTAAAACAAAAGGAGTATGTATACAAAGTTTTCAGCACTGTGCCTAAGCACTCAATGAGTGGACAGTATTAATAAATCCCAAATAGTGAGTCTTCCAGGTCAAAGGCTATTTCCAATTCATCACTGTAAACACAGAACCTGGCATTTAAATGTTGGTCAAAACTATTTGTGGAGTAAATGAATGATGTGAACTCAAAACAGAAAAAGGACAAAATAAAAACAAGGCAAAAGTGGGAATGTGGGAAAAATCAAGAAGTTCAAAGGAAAGTCTTAACCTATTTTTGTTTTCAGGGTATATGACAAGATTTTAAATCTCAAATGAACCAACAAAATCATGTACATATAAAACCACTAAAATAAACAAAAACTTCCTCAGTATTACTTTTCCTCCATATACTTCAAAATGTAGAAGTGGGATGTTTTAACTAAAATTAAATATAGTTCTTTAATACTGAAACTCTTTAAAAGTATTTCAGAATGAATTCCTTATGAGGTTGACAGGCATCATAAGTATATCACAGGTTATTTTCAAGACATCCATCATAGCCTGTCAATATTCTAACTAAATATGTCATAACAGAGATGAAAGGAAAGCAGATTTCAGCTGAACTTTTATACAGTATTATTTCTATGAAAATAAAAACGCTAATTAGATACCAAAATCATCAAGACTGGGGGTGGCCCAGTGGTGCAGTGGTTAAATTCGTGCACTCCACTTTGGCGGCCCAGGGTTCACAGGTCAGGATCCCAGGTGCAGACCGAGGACTGCTTGTCAAGCCACGCTGTGGTGGCATCCAACATAAAGTAGAGGAAGATCAGCACGGATATTAGCTCACTGACAATCTTTCTCAAGCAAAAAGAGGAAGATTGGCAACAGAACTTAGCCTAGGGCCAAATTCCTCACCAAAAAAAAAAAAAAAACCCCTCAGGACTGCAATCTTACAAATCAATAAAATATTTTAATCTTCATTTTGTGCACAAAACACCAACAAACCATTTGATAAGGCCCTCTTTCACTCCTGTGTAAGCATATCATCTATCTACATATCTTAGATCAGAAATATCATCACCGTTTGGATTAACCAACATTTATACAAAGCACTTAACTATGTGGAAAACACTATTCTAAATGTAAGCATAACTCATTTAGTTCTTACAACAACTTTTATGAGGTAGGTACCATTCTCATTTCCGTTTTATAGATGAGAACACTGAGGCAGAGAAGCTAAGTAAGTTGCCTAAAGTGACAAAGTTATTGAATAGCAGACTGGATGCACACTCAACCTGTATGCTATGCTGCCTAGAGAGTTCTGAAGAAAAGCAGACTAAATTTATCCTGACCTCATTTGATGCTGGGAGGCTGGTTATTTTGAGGACCTAGGCTGATAACCATAAAACAAGGGAGCTCTAATGTCACGTTTCATTAATTCTAAGATACTCATTTTTTTCATATTTTAATATTCTGAAATGGATGGCATATTACAGTTGTAATTGACAGTGCTCTCTCTCTTTGGGGTACATAAAATCACAGTGCACCTGGTAACTGATGGAAAGTACAACTCAAAAACTTCTGGTAGGGGCTGGCCTGGTGGCGTAGTGGTTAAGGTTCATGTGCGCTGCTTTAGTGGCTTTGGTTTCATGGGTTTGGATCCTGGGTGCAGACCTATACATTGCTCATCAAGCCATGCTGTGGTGGTGTCCCACATACAAAATACAGGAATATTGGCACAGATGTTAGCTCAGGGACAATCTTCTTCAAGCAAAAAGAGGAAGACTGGCAACAGAAGTTAGCTCAAGGCCAAATCTTCCTCATCAAAAATTAAAAAAATTAAAAAAAAACTTACAGTATTATCTATATCTCATGGGTTAGTGACAAGTAAATGAGATAAAATATCTAAAGTACTTGACAGAGTGTCTGGTACAAGAGCTTTAAAAAGGGTAGTTCTTCCCTTTAAACCAAAATGATCTATGAGGAAATTCTATGTAATGACGTCTTTCTACTGTAGTAAGTTGTCAGTTTCTCAGGCGATGTTCAAATAAACCTGGTTATACTCTGCTGGGAAAAAACACTGGTTTCATTATACAATTGGATGAAAAAATTTTTGTTGATAAAGGACTTGGGGTGGGGAGAGACAGACAGACAAAACAACAGTGAAAATAAGATACCTGAGAAAAGTAAAACTATCAACAGTAAAGTATAAATCAAGATAACTCTTGATTCAAGTCAGTTCTCAAATGTTATTGACAAAATGCTCACAAGAAAAAAAAAAAATAAATTTGCTTCAGAAAACACACCCAGAAGGGAAACAATGGTATCTTCTTTGTTAACAAATCTCAAATAATACTTAAAAAGCATCATACTACTTTTCAGGTATACCACAACCTTTGAGCTCTTACATTACCTAAAATGAGAGGGAAACCTCTCTTTCTTGTTTTTGTTCTTAATAGTTATTCCTAATTATTTTTATTCCTATATCTAATAAAGGATGAAAGCAAATACAACAACCCCAAAAGGGTTTGTGTGTGTTTGTGGGGAGGGTATTTTCTAAGTATACTCATATTGCACACACGAATTATTTCCATCATACTTGCACTTCAGGTATACAAATAACCCATCCCAATCATGGTTTGAGATAATGCAATTTTATATTAATAGACAAAAACTTTTTTAATCTGCTTTTACCTATACAAAGTTCTGTTTCACAGTTATATAACTCAATTCAGAATATAATGCTAACAATTATTCTGTCCTTCCTTAGAACATGTAAGTAAGTATGAAGAATATCAGAGCAGCTCCACTTACGTATATAAATAAAAGGCCTGGAATAGTGTACCTGTAAGAACCACAATAATATATGAAAAGCATACAGCTGTTACACAAGAATTTAGTGCGATTTAAAAACTAAAAACCAGGGAGAAGGCAAGAGCAAAAGATACTAAAGCTAGCAAGAACTAGTAAAAATAAACTTTAAAAGTTACAGATTTTCTTAATATGAAATTTAAGGAAGGTTGTCGTAGAAGGTCAGAATAACATGACAATGTTTCTACAATAACTCACGAAGGTATCTCAGAAGCAAGTTTTGATAGAGCCCACTCCCCTTTTATTTTAAAGCAGATGTCTTCTAGAATCTTAATTTACTGTGCTTTTAAAATCCATTTTAACATCATTTTCTCTTCTAACACACTATTTTCTATGAGACTTGGATCTTGCCAACTGAGGTTTTGCCACCTACAGCACTCTTCAGAAAGCAATCCCTGCAATTGAACCGTGTTCTACTAAGGTGCAAGAGATCAGTCTAAGGACACTTAGACAACTATCTCCAACAGTATTTAAGGTATCGAGGACTGTTCTTATTCTACTGAGCCCAAAAGCACCATCACTGACCAGATACCTGAGGTTTAGTAGTCAACTCTTCATAATCCTTACCTAGGCCTTCAGTTTCAACTTTTTAAATTTGAGAAAAAGTTATATGTATAAAATTTCTCCCCCAAAAAATCACTAAAGTGTAACCAAAATATCTGAGTTATGCTATCAGTTACTTAATGATTCTATAAGTATAGGTGTAATATATAAACTATAAAGCTAACTAGCAAAAATAAAACATAACCTTGGACAATAAATACTACGACAAAGATTACCTTTAATTTTTTAAGATATTCAGAATATATCTCCATGTTTGTTGGCTACTTGGGTGGTGATGATATTAATTAAAATAGCAAAAAGAAAGAAGTTCAAGAGGAAAACTTTTGAACGACATGGCCAATCTCTCTAACCTACCACCCATATGCTATAGCCACAATTCCTTGCCTTTGCATGCTTTCAAAATATCTAAAATAATCATTTCTTTAAACTCCTCTACCACAGCACAGCCCTCTCCACCTCCCCCATTTGTCTTTTGGAAACACGCTGCCCAAGTGTCATTCTCCTTAGAAAGCCTGCCCTGATGCCCCTTCTCTGTGCTTCCAAGGCAACCTGAGTAAACTGCTATGACAGCCCTAATCACATTATAATGACAAGATTTAACTGTCCATTGCCCCAGCCTCTGAGGTCTAATCGCATTCCTAAAGTCTAGTATTCAATGCCTGATAAATAGTACTTAAAAAAAAAATCCTGTTTGAATATGTTCTAAATGAATGAGTTGTAGAAAGAGAGTTTGAGATGATTATAGAATATCCAGATGGTGAAAAATAAAACCACGGGTCTGAGCTCAGAAAGGAAGATATGGCTCATGCTATAGATATGATAATTTTATCCTAAATTTAGGATTGTTGCTTTGGCAGATTAAAACAAAATTCATCATCAAATAATTTATGGACGGACTGACTACCGAGAAATATAAAATTTTCTTCATGTTGCTAAATCCAGTGTGTACTTTTTAGTTGCCAACTTAACTGATTCCTCAGCTTCATTCAACAGTTGATTAGCCACTCCCTCCTTTTTCAAACAGTCCATTGCCTTGACTTCAGTGACGCCAAGGAAAATTCCTCCAACCTGTGGCTACACCTCCTCAGTCTCCTTTGCTCCATTTCTTTCTCCCAATGTTCAAATGCTGAAGATTCATGTGTCCCTTTATCTTCTCTCTCACTATGCTCTCTCCTTAGGCAATCTCATTCCCCACCTCCCACACTAAGAAGTCAATTATAAACTATATACTGACCCTTCCCAACTGAATTATTCCCCTTCCCAGAAACTAACAAACAAAAACTCTCCTCGTGCAGTAATGCCTATGTTAGGTACAAGAACCACTAACCCTGGAAGTCAGCCTTCTCCTCCTCCTAAATCATCAAATCTAATCCATCACCAAACCTTATCAATTCTACTTCCCAAAAGTCTGTCAAATCCAGCTACTTAACCTCTATCACATTCATCCTGGACCAGGGTTCCACTACCTCTCTAAATTACTAGAATAGCTGAACTCAATTCTACTCAAAGTGTGGTCTATGGACTAACACCAACCCATGAATTATTGTTACTGGTCTGAGACAAGGTAAACACAGAAACTGAGAGGAAGCATGTAGAAATTTTTATAGCAATTTAACACTGCCACAACATCCATTTTACTCTGTTACTAAAGTACCAGTATGGATTAGAATACAAAACAGGTCCTTCACCAGCTGAGTCTGAGAAGCAGTGGCCTAACTAGTCTCCCTGCACTTACACTTGCCTCTCAATCTGTCCTCCACACAGCAGTCGAGTGATGCTTTTAAAGCAAAAATTTAAGCAACTTATTCAGCAGTTTAACATTCTCCAGTAGCTTCCCCATTGCTCTTAGGATTAAGTACAAAATGCTTAGCAATGATTGACCATTGTGATCTGCTCCAGTCTCATTTCACATCACCCAGCTTCATTTGCTAAGGCCCAGCCCCTAAAGCACTTTTCAGTTCTAGAAAGCTGAAATTGCCAACAGCACGTGGGTAACTCCAGTTCATCCTTCAGGTTTCAGCCTAAAGGTCGTTTCCTCAGAGAAGCATTCTCTGATAGACTAGTGGGCTTTTGTTTTTTATAATAATTTCCCTTTGTGGCAATTATCATAACTGTAATTATTTTTGAAATTATTTGTTTGGGTTCTTTTATTCCCCCAAAGTCTTTTACCTCCATGAATCCAGCTACACCTTTTCCATTAATGCGTGTCACCAGAGCCTAGCACAGTGCCTGGCACACATCAGTTATCAATAAACTTTTGCTAAGTAAATAAATCCAAGTTAGGAAACAAAGTGGTGAGCAGGACCACTAAATGCAAATGTCTTCAATATCTAATTATATATAAAACTTGGGAAAAGTCGGTGTACCAGACGCATTATCAAAGCTAAATCTTCTTTACTTCCCTAAACAACCTATAAGACAGGGAAACCTGTGTCGAGATTTAAAAAAATTTTTTTCCACAAAGGTGAAGAACCTTGCCTAAAGTAGCCAACAAAAAATTGGAAGGTTTGGGAGACAACCCAGGGTAATAGACTCTACAACCATACTGCCTGGCTCCATTGCTTACTTAGCTGTGTGATCTGTGCAAGAGAAGTACTGTTTCTCATGTTCCTCATTTGTGAAATGGAGATACAATAAAGGCTTCTTCAAAGGACTGTTATGAGGTTTAAACAAGTTAATATATATAAATCATATGAAACAGTGCCTGGCACAGTGTTTTCTAAGTGTCAGCAATTATCATTATCTTTGATATTACCAGTGCTCTCATAAATTTTATCCGCTTACTTGCTTACTGTCTGTCAGTGCCAAACTGAAATTTAAACTGCAAAACAAGCAGAATTTGTATTATTATTCTCTGATGGAGCTTTTGTCAAGCAAGGTTCTGTAAGAACAAAGCCATACACAAACTGAAGTAAGTGACTATTTCCTCAGTTGTCTCTCTCAAGGATGGTATGGAGCTAGCCCCCTTTTAGGTGCTCAGGAGAGGAGTTAATTCACTACATCCTTGGGATGCCTGAGAGCATTAGGGCTTGATATTCACTGGAACCCTGGTTGAGAGGGGCTGCTCTTGTGCATCCCCAATACCTAGCATGAAGTAGGGGCTCATTAAATGTTTCTGGAAAGAATGAATATTTACAAAAACCAAAGGAATAGTGCTTTGCACAGAGTAGATGTAAATGTCACTTCGATTCTACTCCTTCAAAGTTCCGATAAACTTTAAAAGTCTGATAATAGGTGAGTCATTTTTCTTGAGCCAGGGCTGCCTGTGTTAGCCAAAGCCAAAAATGCAGAATAGACAGTAGGAAAGCCAAGAAGCAAAGAAACCAATGTTGGCAAGAACTATGTAGCAATAGTAAGAAACAGAAATAGGTGGAGGATAGGTGGAATCTGGATATGCAGGGGAAAGAGCAAAGGTTATTCTAGGCCAGGGAATAGCTTAAGCAAAGGCAGTGTCTCCCAAAGTTTGGAGTACACCCCATTGGTGACACAAAAAATGATTTTAGGCTATACATGGGCAAACATTTTTATTTTGATAGTTGCATATGTACATATTTTTAAGTGTAACTAGGACAGCAAATTGTGATTTCAAATTTTTACTATTTATAACACTAAAGTAAACAGTACCTATTTGGATTTTTTTTAAGTGAGTTGTTCAAAAAAATGTATCAAGAAAATAATAATGCACAGGAGGTAAGCTAATATGACAAAAATGGTCACGATTTTAAAGAGTAAGTAAAATTTGGGAAACATCAAAGCATGGTCATGTGAGTAAACATAACACATTAAGACAGAAAAGCCACCAGTCTTCTGAATAAAGCCAAAGCTCCATCTTGAGTAGCAACCCAACATAAAGGACAGATGGGTGTGAGAACCCCATCAGTTCTGAGTATTGAATTTGCAGCACTAAAACTCTTATCTGAAAAATCCTCATTCCCCATCATAATAAATCTAGTATATATTTCAACTTCATTTATTCTCAAAACAAAGATAACATTTTTAACTTTTCAAACAGATGTCTGAAATTGGGACTGACCTGCTTCTAGCCTGGTAACTTAGCTGAAAATAGGGAGCTAAAACTCTGTACTTTCCACACCAGAAAGAATTAATTTATACAAATGAAATAAGAATACAAAATATGAATCATATCTACATCGAAAAGTGTTAAACGAAAAAGGCAGCTTTCCTGTCCCACCTTCTCCTCTCAAAATTTACCTACCAACAGCCAAACCAAGTCAAGCTAAGAGATGATAATAAAGAACATTTATCGAACGCTCACCATGTGCCAGGCACTGTTGCATTTTACCTACATTAAGTTATGCAATTATCGCCACCATCTTATGAAATATATCACTCTTCTCATTTTATAGCTGTAAGAACACTGAGACACAGAGAGATTAAATAACTTGCCTAAGGCCAGAGCTGGGAGATAGCAAGGCAAGGGTTTAGACCCTGGCAGTTCAGCTGCAGAGTCTGAGCTCTTAACCACTAGGCACCATTTCTCTCAAGAATAACAGGATGAGAATTTGAAATATTCCACCTTTCCCATTATGGCAGGAGAGATGCAATTTCCCAACGTACGAACGTTTTATGACAAGCTTCCAGTCTAAGACACAGTGGATTCAGCTGTAAGGAGGAACTGGGAAGACAAGTAATATAATGGAACAACCTAGGCCCAGGATTATGCAAATGCAGACAAAGCACCAGAAGCCTCAAAAGTATGGTTGAATGACACTATTCACAGGGAAAGAAGCCAAAAGTTGGGATAAGCAAAAGGTGAATCTTATTTCTGCTAGATCTATTACTGTTTTGAGGGAGAAAATCCTACCATCCCCTTCCCTTTATGTGATTCAGTACACAAATACACAGACTCAAGAGGAGGAATCAGGAGACAGGACAGCAGAAGGAAACAGGAAGGGGGAAACTCAAGACTCAGACCCTGAACAGCAGAGTTGACTCGAAGTACCCTGGTAAATGTGAGAGAGAAGTAATGAGAGGGAAAGGTGTACTCAGAGGGAGCGAGGCTGAGGGCATCCACGGGGGTGGAGGTACTGAGTGGTCTGGCTGGGGAACTGAGAATTCACCATAAAATGGGGTAAGAGGGATGATAACTGCGAGTGTGTCTGTCTGGGATGAGGAGTTAGGGATGTGGACGCCGTGGGGGGTGGGGGGCGTATTACTTGCTTTGGGCGGAACTCAGGGTGCGAAGGAAAAGAGACAAGGTATAAAGGGGCGGGCATGTGGAGGAAAGTCAGGGGGATCCTGGTAGGCGAAGGCTGGGAAATCAATGGGGGGGGGGCATCACAGGGGAGTAAGGGAGGGCGGGCCGGGGGGCGGAGGGTGGGGCTGCGGGGCGGGGGCGAAAGGTAGCCCCTCAGAAAAGGGAAGGAGCGCCGCAGGAGTGGGGGTCCGGGACCAAGAGGAAGGGGGCGCAGGCGAGTCCTGGGGGGAAGGGGGCAGCGGCCCGGGCTGCGGCGGGGACCCCGGAGGAGGAGGGGCACCTACCCGGACGTGCGGGGCGGCAGCGGCCAGTCCCGGCGGCGGCTTCTCTCCAGCTGAGGCGGCCCCGGGAGCCCGAAGCTGCGGCGGCCGCGGCGGCGGAGGTGATGGCGGCGAGTCCCTGTGGCGGCCGCCTCCGCCGAACCGCATCCCTCCTCCCCGGCCCGCCCTCCTTCCCTATCTCCAGCTCCTAAACTTCTTCCCCGGGATAAACAAACCCGCCGCCAGGGGCGGCCGCCTCCGCCGCTCCCGCCCCCTCGCAGCCTCCCCCCGCCCCGGGCCCGTCCGGGCTCCGGCTTCCGAGTTGCGACTCCAGCCCCGGCCCCAGCTCGCAAGAGCGCTTGCGCGCGGCGGCGGCGTCGGCTCGCGAGGCTTTACCCCCCCACCCTCGCGCGCCGCCACTTCCGGGCCGGCCCGGATCCGCCGCCGGGTTTTGCAGATAGCCGCTGTCGCCCCCGCCTGCGACGGGCGTTGGGCTCTCTCTGGCCGAGGGGTGCGTCTCGGGCCGGTCTGAAAGCACGACGAGGGCCCCAGGTTTTACGGGGACCCCCCTCTTCGGCCCAACATACAACTTTCTTTGCCCTCAAAAGCTCCACCGATAACGCCTCCTAACTGGTTTGATCCACGTAGGATGCGAAAGGCGACCACGGTTCCGAGCACGATTTCCTTGGGGCTGTAACAGGCTAGAAAGCCAAGGCACAACTTTACTGAGCCCTTGCAGAGGGCCCAGAAGTGTATGAACTGCTAAAACAAAAACAGCGGTACACAGTCCAACGAGAAATAAAAACCACAGTCTGCGTAGACAAAGTGCCCCAGTGGAACGGTGGGAGGAGATGAGCCTCTGATGGGAAGTCTCAGGAAGGGTTCCGCCTAGGGGCGGCCGAGGATGCTTGAGAAGCACGGAAGAGCAGGCGGCATCGCAAGACGGGACGCTTGTCAACAAAGGTGTATCTAAGCAAATGTTTGAAGAGGCAGACGAGGGCACGAACTCGTGGAGTTTAGAGGAAGAGGTGAAAAAACTTTATTCAGCGCACCTGGGGGAGAAAGATACTTGATCTAGAATATTCTCATTAAAGAGGTTTGAAGGACTAACAATTCAGGCTTTGCCAGAGCAGACACAAATATCGTTTAAGGACCCCAAAACCTTTCACTTGGCGCATCATTCAACTGTTTATCTGGTTTCGCAAGAAAAGGAGAGACGGGTGGAAAAAAATATTGTTTTACTATGTGTTGAGCACTGTAAGCACACGCTTGTATCTTGTTTTACTACGCTCACCTTGTTTACAATTTCACGGCAGAAATTATTCCCGTTTTACGGATAAAATAACTGAGGATCAGAAATAACTCACTCATCCAAGGGTTACTGGAGTTTGAACACTGGGAAAGCAGATCCCCTCACTTCAAATTAGCACTACCTTGGCAATCTTATTCACGTATTTAACACACAAAACCTGCGTGGGATACAACCAAGGGCAAAGAATTTCAGAAAACAGATCAGCGTAACCACAGAGTTCAAAATTGCCTTAGGCCAAGAGTTAAGAAACAGAAGTGAAAGTAAGCATTGGTGTGCTCAGGACTAGTGGGGAGAGGAAATATTAGTGCAAAATTTCACGTTCTCCAAACTTGAACAAAGAACAGTAAAACTATTTGCCGTACTCGTGGGTCTGTGTTAACTTTATGATATGTGACAGAAACAATGTTACATGTAATTTTTGCCCAGGCCTTTTAGCTGTTTCAACCCCTTAATATTGTATCACACCTTCTCTTTCACTAATCAATCATGATTAGGCACTAATAAATGGAATATGCTCAAGGAATCAAGTTATAATAAATTCTTCAAGTAGATTTCTAATTGGGAGTTAAGAAATGAGTGACACTTGGTGACCCTTGACATTTAACTGGTTTTAGTTGGGGAGTTGTTGGATAAACTTCCACCAAAAAGATGTCAAATAGCTGATCAGGGTATTCTCGTAGATTCTTTTCTCTAGGCTTGAACTCCTTTGACAAATAAAAATGGCAAGCAATAGGATATATTGGAGAATATGAGGAAGCCATTTGGTATAAACCTAATTCGGCCTGACCTTGTCTTTCCAAAAGGGCCTGACCGTGGCCGTTGAGCATGCATTGTATATCTGCTTTAGAGATTCCCTATGGCAAGAGCAAAAGGCCCTTGAGGTAAAGGTCCAACTTCCCTCCCCCTCCCAACGTTGGCGTCTCCTTAAGAATTAAGCATCTTTCCTTAGGCTAGGAACTGATTGCTGCGCTCACCTGTGACCGCCCAGCTCGAGATGATAGACTTTGCCTCCTGCTACGCCCATCAAGATAGCAGACCCACTACCTGCTGTGTCCATCGAGTGCTGTGCCGACAGGGCAATCTTGTGACTATTGTGGGAGGGACATTTCAATCATATGTGAAACGCCCTGTTTGGGGGTATATAACCACTCTGTGCACCCCATTTCTTCGGTGCCCTTTCTTCCTTTGGGGCCATGGTCCTCAGATTTCAGCTCAGAATAAACTCGCCCAAATTTTCATTTACAGATTGGTTATGGATTATTTTCGTCGACACCTTGCAGTGTTAGGATATACTATTCTTTTCCTTGCTTTATCCACTGATAAAGTAATGGTAAATAGTAAGAGTAAATATGGCTTGTAAGTAATGCTGATAAAACTGTGATGGTATGGCAAAGCGACAAATGCCCTGTGGTCAATTAGCTTAGATTAGAGCTTAGTGCTGTGTTGTCAGTCCCCTAAAGAACTACGTTTCTTGATTTGATTTCCTGCTTACTGGATACCTATTGGAAAACTAGACTATTACAGTAGGCTTGACTCTATTGCTGTCATAAGTGACTTTTAAAAATAGAGAAATCAGGAATAGCTTTATCACTGATGTGGAGCATAAAGTATTTCCACCAGTTATGTGTCAGGCTTTGCGCTGCTTTATGCATTAGTCAACTCCTTAGACACCAAGAAAGTTCATGATGCTCATTTTGCTACTCATTGTCAATTTTCTGTAGGAAACCATCCAGATTGCTCAGTGGATGTCGCTGACTTGGAAGTTCTACTTATTGTAATTAATAAGTTGGCAATTAGTAAAGATCAGAATAGCCATTCTCTGAGCTTAATGAGCACAGGTGAAGATCAGACTTTGGATCTTCTTGACCCAACCCTATGAGGCTCTGTCTGAAGAGCCAACCAAGCATTCCACTTTGATCTTTTAGTGACTGCAGGATCTTCTTCCTCTTTTTTATTGTTAGTTGTTTTTTTGCTGAGGAAGATTCATCCTGAGCTAACATCTGTTGCCAATCTTCCTCTTTTTGCTTGAGGAAGAGTCATCCTGAGCTAACATCTGTTGCCAATCTTCCTCTTTTTGCTTGAGGAAGAGTCATCCTGAGCTAACATCTGTGCCAATCTTTCTCTATTTTGTATGGGTTGCTGCCTCAGCGTGGCCGCCAATGAGTGGCGTAGGTCTGTGCCTGGGACCCAAACCGGGGCGCCAAAGCAGAGAGCACTAAATTTAACCACTAGGCCATGGGGCCAGCCCCATTATTCGTCTTTTCTAAATTAAAATTACAGATGCTCCCCTTTCACAGCTGGGTATGCACAATGGACTTGCTACTATCTTCCAGACCACCACTTCTTTTGTACTATCATTTTCCGATTCTGGTTATCAAAAACTAAAGCATATAGTGACAAACAATTCACAAATCCATTATTATCTTCTGTTTAGAGGTCAAAAAAAGTGGTAATATGCTTGTTAGCAAACATGGTCTACTTGGTGAATCCTAAGTGATGTACTCTCTGAGCTTCCCTGGACATTTTGCTCATACCCTACCCTTTTTATTTTTATTTTTGAGGAAGATGAGCCCTGGGCTAACTACTGCCAGTCCTCCTCTTTTATTGCTGAGGAAGCCTGGCCCTGAGCTAACATCGTGCCCATCTTCCTCTACTTTATACGTGGGACACCTACCACAGCACGGTGTGCCAAGCAGTGGTATGTCTGCACCCGGGATCCGAACCAGCGAACCCCAGGCCGCCAAGAAGCGGAACGTGCGAACTTAACCGCTGCGCCACCGGGCCGGCCCTACCCTACCCTTTTTAAAGTGGTCCACCAAGCTCTTCTTTCCTAGTGAGCTGGCTTCCCCATATTTTTCTAACTATTATCCCCTCCTATCTTAAATTTTCTTTAAGGGAACCCAACTCAGGCCTTACATCTATAAGCTAACACTTGTGGTCAGACATTTAAAATAACATTTAGCTTTTGGAACTTATGTGGAAAGAAAAGAACAACTTGTTTGCTAATTATTTTTCACTGTTATAAATATTAGGCCTTTTACCTGTGAGAACACACTAAAACCCTTGTTTAATAACTTGTAAGTTATCTTACATGTAATTTCATTTCTTTTCCCCTGTCTCCATTTCTTTATCTCTGGCTTTTCACCTTGCTTGAGAATTCCTAGTTTTGTAGTACTTCTGCATTATATGATACTCACTTTTTAAGGATCCAAAAACTACAGAACCCTAGCATTATACCTACAACCCTTGCGTAATGATGCCAATAGCAAAAAAGTGCTGGAAAGTTTGATGTACTTATCACTCAAAAATCATTCCCAGAAAACTAAGAACAGGGCCCATCCAGAATTCTGAGACCAGGATCATTTTTATGTCCTTTGTTTAAGTCCTTCACTGACACCCTTATTTTCGTGTTGCCAGCCATGTTATGTCAAATATTTCGGATGCTCCCTTGTTTCAAATTAAATATGCATTCACATGGTTAACACTTTGGTCCTTTAGATCATCTGTTGGGTCTACTATAGGAGAACTGATCTTTCTTGTTGTCTTCTATCACTGTGTGAAGAGTAAGGCTTGGGTTGCAGTTCACTAGTTTGGTATACTATTACATTTTATAGCCATTCAATTAAGTATTAATATTAATCAGGTTTGAAACATTTTTGAGGCTCTCAAAACACTAGTAATTCCTAGATTCTGGATCAAGAAAGCCCAATGAATGAGAAATAGCAATCCTTCTACC
This sequence comes from Equus przewalskii, assembly GCF_037783145.1. Taxonomy (NCBI): domain Eukaryota; kingdom Metazoa; phylum Chordata; class Mammalia; order Perissodactyla; family Equidae; genus Equus; species Equus przewalskii. The sequence goes on along the minus strand of NC_091847.1, from coordinate 21,527,027 downwards.
TAGGCAATATATCATCTTGGAAAAATTTTGCCCCCCCCCCACCTGAACGTCCTCTATTCACAATGAAATAGGAAAAAAACAACAAAAATGATCTCTCTTACAAGATTATCCAAACCCCCTACAGCATCCCTCCAGGCGTGCCCTGAGAACTCTCATCCAAGGTCACTTACAGTTGCTGGAAATCTTTTTCTGTGCCAAGATGCAGGCGGTCGCTGCTGCCATGATCTAGTAGTCCCTGATGACCTCTCTCTTCTTCAGCTTGGCCAGCCAAGCTCTGTCTCCTCTGCTAGTGCCCTGGCCCTGCCCCTTTTCTGCTCTCAGGTAACCTGAGAAGTTGCGGTTGATTCTGACCCTGGAGATAGTCCCAGAGGAAGCCTAGAGCTCTCCACTCTGCTCTCCAGCCAGAGGTCACCAGCCTCTGCAGCAGCCCCAAATGCCTCTGGAGGTGCAGCTGCACTGTCTCCTCCTCTTTTATCTCTGCTCAGTCATCACAATGTCTCCGGGTCATGATCTTTGGTCCCCTCCCAGGGAGACACACCCTTCTGCCTATCAAGGCAATTTCTGGCTAGAGGAATTTATTTAAACAGCTGCCTCTGCAACACCCACGGGGTGGTTCCCTGTATCTCTAGTCTTCTTCTCCCTGAAAATTGGAGTTACTTCACTCCACTCCCCTCTGACCCTGACTCAAGAAATGGCAGCTCCACGGCCCTTTCCTCTAGCTACATCAAGGGACAGTGCCTCCAGCACACTCTCGCAGGTGACCTCCTGTTTCACTCAGATTAAGGCAGCCCTCCTCCCAAGACGGAGGCATATAGAATTGGGTCCTATTCCCAGACCAGCAATTTGGAAGTCCTAGAGGGCCCATTGGGTGAGCTCCTGCTGTGTTCCCAGGATTGCCCGGCAGCCAGTCAGACACTAGGTGAACCCCGGGGCCTAGGAAGCTCTGTGCCTCAGTCTTCCTTGGCTCTGATTTTCCACTGCTCTGCTGCCTCCGAAGGACTGAGTTCTCCCGCTCGGTCCTCCCGTCCCTTCTGCTGCCTCCCCGCTTTAGAACTAAGCCCTGCTGCCAGCTGTTGCCAATTCTGCATTCATACCCCTACACAACACGGAGTGGCCACCTGCCACCAGATGGTTCTCTCTGCTATTCCGAGCCCTTTGCTGCCAGCCTGCCTGCCAGATTGGAAACCCTGGTATGGCCATTTCCAAAATTAGAAACCAGACTGTGCTGTCTCCAGGGACACTGTGCCTGCACCTCCCAGTACCAGTCAACTGTCCCAGACACCCTTCCCCAAACCTCCCTTCCCCCTCTGCCCCTCCCCTCCCCCTACATTTCTGGCCTCTGGTGATTTGGGTTTTTGCCTTCCCCTCGTTTGCCCTGTGCATCCTTGCCAAAGTTTTAGCACACTCTTGACCTTCTCTGCTTGAACTATGCCAGGCTGAAGAAAGGCCAACTCAAGGGCTACATAAATCCTGCATATTCTTTTAGAGGCCTCATCCCACATCCTATCAAACACTGGAAAATGTAGCCATGTCCCACATGAAAAATACAATGTTTTGTTATGCAAAATGAAAGATTCATATCATTTTCCTCTTGAAATATTTATTAATTTCACTTTGCAGTTTTCTTTGTATTTTAGAGCCAACACATTTTCTTTTCCAGCTCTCAAACAAATTGATAAAACCTGGAAAAGCTTACGGGCCCTGGGCGCTGTGCCTATAGTGAGAACCTGAGTCTTAAAAAGATTAAAAAAATGGCTCGAGGAGGGAGGGAGGTCAGCACTTTCACACTTGACTCAGTTTCAAGCTCCCCAATCCCCATCATCACTTAAATTTTTCTTCTTCCCAGTTTTTAATAACTGGTTTCTCTGTTTGGTTCCCTGCCTGGGTCACTCATCTTGTACCTGTGCTCCTCACACAGACACTCCCCTTATTTCAAATGCCAGTTGGCTTGCCTGGATTTCACAGCATCACCAGCCCCTGGGTGCCCTTTCACAGCATTCCTTCCACCAGTGAGGAACCAGTAACTTTGGACTATGGCATTTGTTTGCTTGACCCTGTAGACATGATGATGTTCTTTGCAGACTGAACTCTCCTAAGTTTGCAGCTGCATCCAGCTCTCCGGCGGCACCCCCAACTCCAGGAGACAAGGCCAGGACCGCATTTTGGTTGCTTCAGTCTTACCCTCTGCTAGGACCAACCAGCGAAGCCCACTTATGTCTGAGGCACAACAGCTCCCAGAAATCAGACTTTCCGTTTTCCTACTTAAGTGTCTGCTCACATTTCTCTGGGCTTTGGATGGCTCCTTCCCTGAAGGAGGCCTTGTATACCTCAGTCACGTGCAGCATCACTGCCACACTTCTCTGGAGGGTGTCCTGACCACTCATTATCACAGACTGAGAATACATACAAGAAACCAAAATGTCCCAGCAATGACCCCAGATCACATCTAATTATTAACCATTACTTAGCTGAAATAGCCATTAGAAGTTTGGCTTTTACTTTCCAGGATTTCCAGTGTTTATACTAGTGATTCTAGAATTTCAGTATACTTCTTCAAATTGAATGATGTATATTCAGTGCACACAATGAACCAGTGAGGAGGGAGACCTTGCAGCAATACGGTATTGCCTCTTCAGTCTCCTTTCTCAATTTTTTCCCTCCAGAAAAAAGATTAGGCTAGCCTAGGGGCCAGCCCAGTGGTCTAGTGGTTAAGTTTGTGGACTTTGCTTTGGCAGCCTGGGGTTCGTGGATTCGGATCCTGGGCAAGGACTTACACACTGCTCATCACGTCATGCTGTGGTGGCATCCCACATACAAAACAGAGGAAGAGGGGCTGGCCCGGTGGTGCAGCGGTTAAGTTCGCACATTCCGCTTCTTGGCGGCCTGGGGTTTGCTGGTTCGGATCCTGGGTGCGGACATGGCACCACTTGGCATGCCATGCTGTGGTAGACATCCCACGAATAAAGTAGAGGGAGATGGGCATGGGTGTTAGCTCAGGGCCAGTCTTCCTCAGCAAAAAGAGGAGGATTGACAGCAGATGTTAGCTCAGGGCTAATCTTCCTCACCAAAAAAAAAAAAAGAAAAGAAAATTAGACTAGCCTTTTAAAAATCGTGGTCTGTTACAGTCTGCAATCTCGAGAGGAAAGGTGATGAATTTTTTTATTTTCATGTTGTCAAGAGCTCAGAATTTGCTTCTATTTTGAATGTGGAGCCTACTGTGTGCAAAACAGGTGTGACAAAATCCCAGCTTCCTTTCTGAACACCTATTGGAGCTGTGTTCTTTCTTTCTTTCTAGTTTTTATTTCTCTCCGTTTTCATCATTTAAGCATAAAAGGTTTGGACATTTATAAAAAATGTTATTGTGCTTTATTTGTCAAATTCTTTTCCTCTTCTATGTTTTATTTTTATTTTACTTATTTATTTGTTTGGTCCAGGATGGACTTTAGATATGTTTTCCTTGACTTGAAGGAAAACATGATTTACATCCTGGAATAGTCACTTGATGGCTTGAACTAATTTGTGGTGTCCTCCCTGTTTGCCTTCAGATCCCCCCCTTGCCCTTCCCCTACTCTGCTCCACATCTCGGCCAGCTGCTGCAGGCTCTTTGCCAGGCTCCTGTCTCAGCTGGCTTTGTGCTGGGTTAGGTCGATAGAAAGCACTGTCAGGAGCATGGAGGGTGGAAGGAAGAAGGGAGAAGCTAGTGTATTTCTCCCGCTGTCTTTCTGCCTTAGGCACCCTCCCCTGCAGCAACTATGTTTCCTCCAGTTCCTCCATCTCCTGCTGGACAATCCTACCATGGAATCATCCCTGGCAATACCACCTCCTCCCTCTCTCTGGTTTAAAAGGGGAATGGCTTCCTGCGGTGGCTAATCCCTGTATTCTTCTCAGTTTTTCCATCACCTGTGCAGTGGATTCCTTGTATCAAGTTCTCTGTTTGAAGTAATGAGTGTGGTTTCTGTTTTTCTGGTTGGACTCCACACATTTATCCATTTTATGTTTTCATAAGGGTCTTATCCTATTTATAGGAGAAGGAATGATTTTCACAGAGAAACAGTCACTTTAAACTTAGGGATCTATCTGTTCTCCTCCACATGGCTTGTCTGTCATTATTCTTTCTACTCCTTACCTCCCATACTTGCTTTCCCCCTCCCGTAATACCCAGTCCTTGCCTTGTCGCCTCCCACTCTCCATCCTTAGAGCATTATGACATCTGTGTTCTGGAGTCACAACCCCATAGATACCTAACGATTTCCTTTTTTAATTTTTAAATCCCTTTTATATAGTGTTCTTAACAAGAGTGTCACAGCGGTAGGATAGCAAAAAGGGCACTGGATTTTCCGTTTAGAATTTGACTCTGTGTGGACTTACTTGAATCCCTTAGCCTCCTCCTGCACAACAGTGCCCTTGGTAGTAAAACAGGAAAAGATGACTTCTTCATCAGAGCTATGAAGAACAAATGAGACTAAAACATCTGAAAGGATGTTGTAAATGATAAAATGCAAAGCAAGTGTAAGACATTATTTAAAAATAGTAAATGAGTTATTTTTTCCTGAAACGAATATAATTTTAAAAGTTAACAGTGAAGATACTCCTCAACTGGCATTTATCCTGAAGCTTAGTAGCATCCCCCTGCCTTCGTCTAGCACAAGATTTCTCAGTCTCAGTTCTATTGACGTTTGGCACTGGGTGAGTTTGTTGTAGGGGGCTGTCCCGTACATTGTAAAGTGTTCAGTGGAATCCCTGCATCTGTCTGCTAAATGATGATAGCACCTCCTCCTCCGTTTTGACAACCAAAACATCTCTAAGCATTGCCAAATGTCCCCTGGGAAGAAGGAAGGAGCAAAAGCAGCCCAGGTTGAGAACCACTGATCTAATCAAATCTACTTTGAAAAATGTCACCTCTTTTCAATTTAAGTTGTTAAAAAAATAAATAAAGGAGTTTGGCTTTCCAAAGAAGATTTTGCAAAAGGGCTTTTGAAAATGCAGTTCAGGGACTGGCCCCATGGCTGAGTGGTTAAGTTCGCGCACTCTGCTTTGGCGGCCCAGGGTTTCGCCGGTTCACATCCTGGATGTGGACATGGCACCACTCATCAAGCCATGCTGAGGCGGCATCCCACATGCCACAACTAGAAGGACGCACAACTAAAAATACACAACTGTGTACTGGGGGGCTTTGGGAGAAAAATAAAATCTTAAAAAAAAAAGAATACTAGAATACTATTAAAAAAATGTAATTCAGTCATGAAACAACCTATCTTAGAGATCCATATACTCCACAGTGAAAGTCAGTGGTATTGTCATAGCAGTGATTTGTCTTACTAAATATTTCTGTTGGAGAGACTAATCTTCCCGTTGAGTATTATGGTTGGACTACCTAACCAAGATGGGCTTTCTTCATACAATTAATACCTTTTGTAATTTTTACTAGGTATTAAAAAACCACACTAATACTTTATAGCTGACTATCCTATGCTGATATCTTTTGATGACTTTTAAGCCAAGGAAATTCAAATTGAATATTAGTAGGAACACATATGTCAGTCACAATATGACTCATATTCTGGGTCTGCACATGTTTAGACAACCTTGGGTAGCAGCAAGAGTTAGAATTTTATGAGCATCACAGCCAGGACATAATCAGCAGAATCCTTCATATTATTACAATTCCTAATATGATACTCATAACTACCATTGAATTTCTAGGACACTGGAACGAATCATAGATATTTAAAATCTAGGGGCCTGCCTGGTGGCGCAGCAGTTAAGTTTGCTCGTTCTGCTTCGGCGGCCCGTGGTTCGCTGGCTAGGATCCCAGGTACGGACATGGCACCGCTTGGCACGCCATGTTGTGGTAGGTGTCCCACATAGAAAGTGGAGGAAGATGGGCACAAATGTTAGCTCAGGGCCAGTCTTCCTCAGCAAAAAGAGGATTGGCAGCAGATGTTAGCTCAGGGCTAATCTTCCTCAAAGAAATAAAATAAAATAAAATCTAGAAATTATTATTTGAAAAATATTGATCCCAGCCCTCCAAACATGTCTCTTCTAGCTTATATTGTCAATAGGTTTCTAAGACCAGTTTCCTATCTTCAACTACGTCAATTAGCTTTCTTACTAGCTTAAGAAAATATTGACCAAAGCGGATTGTAAAACAGGAGAATCAGGGTATAGTAACAGCACTACTTTTACTGGGAAGACCGAATAGATGTACCATCCGTAACATGAGTATATTGCTAAGCTTTGTGGACATGAGGTCTCCAAGGTTGGTAAAAAGGATACTTACTGCTTCAAGAAAATTAGATTCATTCTCTGATTTTGCATTCCTCTGGTTAATCTTCCCTTGGGGGACTATGGGCCCTCTTTGAAGGATTTATGGGCATTAATATTAATTCCACTATAATTATTAATATTATATATTACTCTTCTCTTAAACATTTTTTTCATAGAGTATTTCAATAAAAATAATCTTATGACTGATGTAAGTGGTGGGAGTTTAAGATGCTCACAGTGCCATTAAGTTGGGCCAGAGAGTTAGGACCCTCTTATTTGTTGTCAGACTATTGAATTTGAATGACTTTGAACCTGGCCAACCTCTACATTCCTTACCATTTCCCCAGTTTATTACTTATTACATCTGGCCTGCAATTTGCCATCTATCAGACCCTTGTGTAGACATTTGGATCTATAAACTCTGCCAGGGCGAAGCTTGGGCTAGCATCTCACACTATAAATGAGTGTTCCCCAGTGAAATTATCTTGTTTCTGGAGAAGGAATCCATTTGAGGTATCAGTGTTTGCCTTGTCTGTTTTTTAAGATCTGGGCGAAAAAAATCTGTGTCAATATATATAGAAATGATCTGAGCCAAATTTCCCATTCTCATTATAATTAAGGAAGGGAAGACATTGATGATGGGCCATTTCAGAGTCCTTCCTGCTACCTCTGATTAACCAAAACTGTATGGCAAAGACAGAATTACAGGGACTTGATTTACCCTCCCACATGTAACAACCAAAACAAAACGAAATGAAAACATTATAAAACATATGAAACAATGCTTTTCAAGACACTGGATATCAGGCAATGAAAGACAGTGATTCTTGAAAGAAAAAAAAAAAAAGCGATGAGACCTACCATTGTCCCAGTGTACTAACTTGAGAGAGTTTTCAGGCCATGACATATGGAAGGGGAACCGATACAAAGCCCAGTTAGGACCATGAATAGAAGAGATACTGGTGAGAGTCCAGGGAGATCAAGGCAGTGAGAATTATTAGAACGAGTGACAATGTGGAGAGAGCTGTAGAGGAAGAACACTGGCAGTCTGCAGAAGGATCCCTGTCAAATTTTCAGCAGAGTCCTGCTCAGCACATGCCTGTGAGGAAACTACATGAGACCCAGGAGAAAAATCATCTGGAAGGAATAGAAAGAACCTGTGCCTGAAGCTCATGCAGAGCCAGGAATAGTGCCTATTCCAACCAGCCAGACCAGAAAAACTCATAAGTCATAAGGCATTGGGTAGATTACTCAAGAAGGTCTTGCCTCTATAGTGGGTAATAATTAGTCCTAGACTGAGGACTGCTCCCAACCTGCCAAATAAACCATGAAAGTAAAACTTAAAAGGATCAAACTTAACATCTAGGGAACTTAACATTGTTCCTGAACAAAGCTCAAGAAGATTTATGAGAATTCAAAAGTATCTATCACCCAAGAAAATAAAATCCACAAAGTACTCATGCAATTAAAGATTACTAGGCATGAAAAGAGATTGGAAAATACAACCCATAATGAGGAGAATAACCAGTCAAAACTGACCCAAAATTGACATAGATGATATAATTAGCTGTGAAGGACCTTAAAACAATTACTGTGACTATAGTCTATATATTCAAAAAGTTGAGTAGAGATTTAAAAAAATCCTAATCAAATTTCTAGAGATGAAAACCATAATGTCTGAGATGAAAAATACACTAGATGGGATTAATAACTAATTAGACAGGGCAGAAGATAAGATTAGTGAATTTGAGGGCTTAGTAATGGAAAGTATCTAAAATGAAGCTCATCTGAGGAAAAAGAATCCAAAAAAATTAAAGAGCTTCGGTGAACTACAGGACAACTTCAAGTGGCCTAATGTATGGGTAATTAGAGTCCTCACAAGAGAAAAGGAGGTAGAGGCAGAAATTTATTTGAGAAAATATGTCCAAAAACTTTCCAAACGTAATGAAAACTATAAATCCATAAATCCCAAAAGCTCAATGAAACTCAATCACAAGAAACAGGAAGAAAATTACACCAAGGTCTATCATCCCCAATATGTTCAAAAATGGTGGATAAAGAAGAAAAACCTAAAAGTATCCAGAGATAAAAGACATGTTATATACAGAGCAACAAAGATAAGAGTGACTTGAGTTTTTTTATTGGAAAAAATCCAAGTGAGACTATAGTGGAACAATGTCTTTTTTTTTTTTTTTTTTTTTTTTTTGCTGAGGAAGACTGGCCCTGAGCTAACATCCATGCTCATCCTCCTCTACTTTTTATGTGGAACACCTACCGCAGCATGGGTTGCCAAGCTGTGCCATGTCCACACCTGGGGTTTGAACCAGTGAACCCTGGGCTGCCGAAGCAGAACATGCAAACTTAACCGCTGTGCCACTGGCCAGCCCCGGAAAAATGTCTTTAAAGTAAGGAAAGGAACAAACTGGTCAGCCTAGAATTGTATGTCCTGCTGAAATATCTTTCAAAAACAATGGTGAAGTAAAGATATTTTCAGACATACAAAAGCTGAAAGAATTTGTTACCAGCAGATGCATACCATAAGAAATGTTATAAGACGTTCCTCAGGCAGAAGGAAAATGATATTAGATGGAAATATGAATATACACAAAAGAATAAAGAGCTCTGGAATTGGTAACTACATGGGTTATATATATAAAACTGTTTTTCATATTCTTTAAATCCTTTAAAAGATAATGTACTATTTAAGCAAAAATAATAACAATGTACTGTGATGTTTATAACATATGTATAAGTAAAATACATGACAACATAGTATAAAGGCCAGGAGGGGAGAAATGGAAATATGCAATTGTAAAATTATTATACTAGAGCTTAAGTGGTATAATATCACTTAAGCATGGACTGTGTAAGACAAAGCAATCATTAAAATAACAAAAAAGCTATTGTGAATCACCTAAGAAAGCAGTAAAATTGGATTCATAAAATAATCCAAAACAAGGTTGATAAAGAGGAAAGGGGGTAACAAAGAATAGCTTTATCAAGGATAAATAGAAAATAAATAGCAAAATGATAGACTCAAACTTAACCATATCAATGATCACATTGAATGTAAATGGTCTAAACCAGTAAAATTGTCAGACTGGATTTAAAAGCAAGATCTACCTATATGCTGCCAACAAGAAATGTGCTTCATATATGACGATGAAAATATGTTAGAGGGATGAAAAAGATATACCATGCTAATACTAGTCGAAAGAAAGCTGTGTGGCCATATTAATATTAGAAAACAAAATTTTCAGAGCAAATAATATTACCAGGCATAATTCCTCAGAATTCTTATGAAATCAAGTTCATTACATAAGGATTATGATGGTCATTTCATAAAGATTAAGTGATCAACTCATCAAGAGGACATAATAATCCTAAAAATTTATGCACCTACTAATGGTGCTTCAAAATACACAAGATAAAAACTGATAGAACTGCAAAGATAAATAGAGAAATTCACAATTAAACTCAGAGATTTCAGTACTCCTCTTAATAATAGAACAAGCAGGCAGAAAATCAACAATGAATAAGGAGACTTGAACAACCCTCATGACCAACTTGAGCTGTTTGACCTTTATACAACACTGCACACAGCAAGAGTGGAATACACATTCTTCTCAAGTGCCAGGAACCATTCACCAAGATAGGTCATATTCTGTGCCATAAAACAAATCTTAAAATTCCAAAAGATCCCAATCATACAGAGTATGTTCTCTGACCACAATAGAATTAAATTAGAAATCAATAACCTAAAGATCCCAAATATTTCAAAATTAAATAATGCACTTCATATCACTCATTAATCAAAGAAGTCAAAAGGGAAATTAGAAACGATTTTGAACTGAATGAAAATGGAAACAACTTATAAGAATCTGTGGGATATTTCCTCTAGAGGGAAATTTATACCATCAAACACTTATATTAGAAAAGACAAAGGTCTAAAATCAATGACCTCACTTCCACCGTAAGAAACTAACAAAGTAAAGGAAATTAAACCAAAAGTAAATAGGTGTGAATAATACAGATCAAAGCAGAAATAAAAACCAGAAAACAAACAATAGGGAAAAATCAGTGAAACCAAAACATGATTCTTTGAGAAGATTAATAAGACTGATAAACCTATAGTCAGACTGATCAGGAAAAAAAGAGAAAAGACATGAAATAATATCAAGAATGAGAGAGGGATATCACTACAGATTCTACAGACAGTGAATGGACAGTAAGGGAAATTTATGAACAAATATATGCCAATACACTTGACAGCTTAGATGAAATGGATATATTCCTTGAAAAACACACTCAAGAAGAAAGAGATAACCTGAAAAGACTGCTATCTATTAAAGAAATTTGAAAGCTTTTTTTTTCCAAATAAACTTCTCATAAAGAAAATTACAGGCCCACACAGCTTCACTGGTGAATTCTACCAAATCTTAAAGGAAAAATAATATCAAGTCTACTCAAACCTTTTCAAAACATTTGAAAAGGAGGGAATACATGACAACTCATTCTTTGAAGTCAGCATTATCTTCATATCAAAACCAGGCAAAGACATTATACAAATAGCTCTGAAAAAGAAAAGTGCAGACAGAGGGCTAATAGTCCCTGATTTCAAGAATTATTACAATGCTATAGCAGTCCAAATATCAGGGTAAAGGAGTTCAACAAAGTTTCAGGATACGAGATCAATACAGAAAAGTCAGTGTATTTCTAGACGGTAGCAAAGAATAATCTGAAAATGAAATTAAGAAAATAATTCTGTGTACACTACTATCAAAATAATAGTCACATAAGAAACAAAAATGAACTCAAAATAAATTGAAGGCAAAATGTAAGAGCTACAACTATAAAACAGTTAAAAGAAAACTTAGGTGTAAATCTTCATGATCTTGGATTAGGCAACAGCTTCTCAGATATGACACCAAAAGCACAAGCAACCAAAGAAAATCTAGATATATTTGACTTCATCAAAATTAAAAACTGTTGTGCATTAAAGGATACTATCAAGAAAGTTTAAAGACAACCAAAAGAATGGGAAAAATATTTGCAAATCATATATCTGGCAAGGAACTTGTATAAAGAATATATAGGGGCTGGCTCCGTGGCCAAGTGGTTAAGTTCGTGTGCTCTGCTGCGGTGGCCCAGGGTTCGGATCCTGGGTGCAGACATGGTACCGCTCGTCAGGCCACGTTGAGGTGGCGTCCCACATCCCACAACTAGAAGGACGTGCAACTAAAATATACAGCTGTGTACACGGGGATTTGGGGAGATAAAAAAGCAGGAAAAAAAAATATTGGCAACAGTTGTTAGCCCAGGTGCCAATCTTTAAAAAAAAAAAAAAAAAAGAATATATAAAGAACTTTTACAACTCAAAAACAAAAATATAAATAATTTAAAAACGCACAAAGGATTTGAATAAGCATTTCTCCAAAGATATACAAATAGTCAATCAGCACATGAAAAGATGCTCAACATTATTAGTCATCTCAGAAATATAAATCAAAATGACAGTGAGATATCACTTCATACCCATTAGCATGGCTGTAATCAAAAAGTCAGATAATAACAAGTGTTGGTGAGGATGTGGAGAAACACACATTGCTTGTACATTGCTGATGGGAATTTAAAATTGTGCGGCCTCTTTGGGAAACAGTCTGGTAGTTCCTCAAATTACAAAATATATAGTTACTATATGACTCAGCAATTCCACTCCTAAGTATACACAAGAGAAATGAAAACTTATGTCCACACAAAAACTCACACATGAATGTTCATAACAGCGTTATTCATAGTAGCCAAAAGGTGGAAACGATCTAGATGTCCATTTACTCATGAATGGATAAACACAATGTGCTATATCCATTCAATGGAATATTTTCAGCCATAAAAAGAATGAAGTACTGACACCTACTACAACATGGAAAAACCTTGGAAGACTACAACATGGAAAAACCTAAGTAGGGGAAGCCAGACACAAAAGACCACGTGTTATGATTCCATTTGCATGAAATGTCCAGAATGGGCATATCCATAGAGACAGAAAGATTCGTAGTTGCCAGGGATTGGAGGCTGGGGTGGAGAAGACGGAAAGAAACTGTTAAAGAGTTTGGGGTGAATTAGATAGTGGTGGTGGTTGCAAAACCTTGTGAATATGTTAAATATCACTAAATTGTACCCTTTAAATGGTAAATTTACAGATTGTTAATTATATCACAATAAAGATGTTTCAAAGATGTACATAATCGGGGGCTGGACCCATGGCACAGTGCTTAAGTTTGCACATTCTGCTTCAGCGGCCCAGGGTTTGCTGGTTTGGATCCAGGGTGTGGACCTATGCACTGTTTGTCAAGCCATGCTGTGGCAGGCATCCCATGTATAAAGTAGAGGAAGATGGGCACGGATGTTAGCTAAAGGCCAGTCTTCCTCAGTAAAAAGAGGAGGATTGGTGGTAGATGTTAGCTCAGGACTAATCTTCCTCAAAAAAAAAAAAAGAAATGGATGTAATCAGAAGGGAACTAATTTATCTTCCCACTGTTGAATCAGTTGTATAAAGTTTCCTTCATTTAACTCCTCCCACTTCCTCTTTAATCCATTCTGCCACTCAACTGACACAATCTTCCTGAGGTCACCAATGACCTTCGTTTGTCTAGTTCATTGTCCTAATTTTACTCAGTCTTAGCAACATCAAAAATATTTTATCACTGCATCTTTCTTGAAACAGCATTTTATTTTCTATTTTTCCTTGAAATCGTGCTCACCTAGTTTCCTCTTACGAGATTTGTATAACCAACTGCATATGCATAATATTCACTTAGACGTCTAACAGGTGCTTAAAACCTAAAATGTACATAACAGAATTCTTATCTACTCACTATAACCCCATTCCACATATATACATCAGGGCCGTACCTCCTCTTCTGCTGTGTTTCTCATGAAAGTTAACACACAATTATTTACCCAGTTGCTTAGGCCAAAAACGAAGAAGTTGTTTACCATGTTTGATTGCTCTCTTTCCCTAATCTTACCACATCCAATCCATTGGCAGGTCTTAATAGTTCTAATTCCAAAATATACGCTGAATCTGTCTCACTTTCCAGTTATTTATTCGAAGACATCAAAGAGGGGATATGTGGAGAGGTGCCTGGGGGATTAGATTCTGTGTGGTCTTGTGGGCCATTGTAAGAACTTTTGCCTTTACTCCAAATGAAATGCAAGGTTTTGATCAAAGGACTAACATAATCTGACTTAAGTCTTTAAAAATCACTCTGATTTCTGTGTTGAAATTAGACTGTAGGGGGCAAAAATGAAAATAGAGAACCCAGGAGGCTATTACAATGAAGAAAAGAGTGATGGTTTGGACTAGGATGTTGGCAATGGAGGTGTAAGTGGCTTTTTTTGTTTTTTTGAGGAAGATTAGCCCTGAGCTAACATCTGCTACCAATCCTCCTGCTTTTGCTGAGGAAGACTGGCCCTGAGCCAATATCCGTGCCCATCTTCCTCTGCTTTGTATGTGGGACGCCTACCACAGCATGGCTTGTCAAGCAGTGCCGTGTCCACACCTGGGATCCCAACCGGGGAACCCTGGGCCACCGAAGTGGAACGTGCGAACTTAACTGCTGCACCACCACGCCGGCCCCTGTATATACTTTTACTGTAGAGCCAAAAGTAATTTGCTAATAAAGTAGATATGGAGCATGAGAGAAAGAGAAAAATCAAATAATGATACCAGGAGTATGGTCTGAGCAACTGGAAGGATGGGTATTCCATTTCCTGAGTAGAGGAGGACCATTGAAGGAGCACGTTTGGGTAGGAGGAGATAAGAAGTTTGACTCTGAAGATTTTTGGTTAAAACCATTTATCAAGCATCGAGATAGAGATACCAAGTAGGATTTTGGATATATGAGTCTGAAATTCAGAGGAGAGGACCCAGCTGGAGAAATAAATTCTGGAGTTTGTCAGTGTATGTACATTTAAAGCTATGAACCCGGATGAAATCACCAATTTAGGCAGCATGGACTGAGCCCTGGGGTCCTTCAATAGTTGGAATTTAGGGGAATAAGGCAGAACCAGCAAGGAAGACTGTGACAAAATGTCCTGTGAAGTAGGAGAAAAACTAGGTGAGTATATTATTACTTTAAGATGGGTGAAATTGCTTCTTTGAATGTACTTGAATGCTGAAAGTAAGGACCCAGTGGAAAGGGAAAAATTGATGATGCAGGTAGAGAGATGCAAACTGCTGGAGTGATGTCCTTGAATAAGCAAGAAAGTATGGGATTAGAATACTAGAAAACACGTTGGCCTAGATAGGGAGAGAGACAGCTCATTCATAATAACAGAAAGGAAGGCCATACATGGCACAGATGCAGAGAGATAGGTAGATATTGTGGTGGAAAGTTCCGGAGGTTCTCTTTAGAAAGACAGATAAGGTCACAGGAAAAGAGAAGAGAAGAGAGAGGCTATGGTAAATATTACAATCACCAAGAATTATGAAAGGAGTAGTGTTGGATAGAATGACAATGAGGTAGGGGCTAAAATCATCAAGGAATAAGGAAGAACTTTCAAGGAATTGTCACCCCTAAGATGAGGGATAGTGGTATTGTGGTGGAGAGATGGGAAATTCAAAGCTGGAGTTTTGGCGGAAGAGCAAGATAAAATGATCTAGAAGCAATAAAGAGGAGTAAAGGAGAACACTTGGCCCACCACCAGATGCAGTGGTGTGAGGCACCTGAGAGAAGAAATTGACACCACTTGTGAGGGCCATAGGGGAGGCTGTGTTCCCAGGGAAGAGACAGAGACATGTGGAAATGTGGAAATGCATGGATTAAGTTTGTGGTTGTCACAATGACTAGTGACTGGAGTGCTATAGATGTTTAGTATCCAGGGAAGAGAGATGCTAAAAGTCCTGAAAGGTAAGGGTAGGTGTACAACATAGAGTTACCCTGCCCAAATGCCAATAGCACCCCCATTAGGAATCTCAAGGTGGAAAGCACATTCAGAGAAGAGGTCAAGGATTCTCTTAATTGGGTTCCTCCAGAAAGCAACATAGATTGTAAGTAGTTTATTTGGAGGCACTGGGCAAACGAGCAAAGGAAGGGGAAAGTGATCCAGGAAAAAGAAGTCAACCAATGGCGCACTATTAAGCCAGGTACCTCAGTGGGTAACTGGAGCTTAATCTTATGGGAAGTTAACACCGAGAAATCTGAGAAAGGAGCAAAACACCCTCCTCACAATTATTCAGTCTCAAGGGTGAGAGAGCTGAGGTAAATACATACCGGCTTCTAAGAGTCATTGATGGAGGGCTGCAGATCTGAGAGAGATGGACAGAGCATTAACTGTATCTGTTACAATGATGTAGAATAAAAGTTAATCCGTGGGTTAAATTACCATAAGCAGGATTGCAGGGTCTAAGGACAAGTGCATTTGTAATTTTGGTAGATATCTCCAAATTGTCCATCACACAGAGTATACTAATTTACATTCATACCAGAAATGTATGAGAGCATCTATTTCTTCATGCTCTCCCCAAGTCTACATTCAATTAAACTTTTTGCTTTTTGCCAATCTTCTAGTTAAACAAGTATTTCAGTGTAATTTTAATTTCCGTTTATCTTATTAGGAGTGAGGTTGAGCAGCTTAACATATATTTCGAAGTCTTTTTTATTTCCTTTCTTGCAAACTGCATGTTAATATTCTTTGTCCATTTTCCTTTTAGGTTGTCAGTCTTTTTCTTATTGATCTGTAGAAAATCAGCCCTCTGTGATATGAGGTACAAATATTTTCCCCGTTCATTGTGTGTCTTTGGAATTTTCTTACGGAGTTCCGTCCATTTCTCTCCATCTCCAGCGCTCATCTAAGCTTCCATCAGCTCCCACCTGCACTAGAGCCACAGCCTACTCCTAAACCTCTGCTTCCCTTCCTGCCTCCTAGATACTATTCTGTATGTATAAGGCAGAGTGGCCTTTGTAAAATATGAATCAGAACATCCCTACTAAAAATATCCAAGGCCTACTTCTTGGCACACTTCAATCTTAACCCCAAGTCATAGCCATCATGATGCTGCACGATTCACACATTGCCTCCTCCTCTGAGTTAATCTTCTACAACTCTCTGTCCAGAAAATGACTTTCTTCCAAACCCTTGAACAAGCTGAACTTGTTCATGCATTATGGCTTTTGTGCTTGTGCTTAACATTGTTTCTGGCTGGAATGCCCTTCCCCTAAATTTCATGTGGTTCACTGTCTCCCTCATTTGACCATCAGCATGCATATCACCCCCCAAGAGAGGCCTACTCTCCCCTCCAGTCAAATGGCATACACACCCATTCCCGCATACCCAGTTTTCAGGTCTCTCTCTGCCTCTTTGTATTATCTTTCTCTTAGTACTTGATATAATGCCTAGCATATAATAGACTCTTAATATTTTATCCATAAGTATGCCTCAGGATGAAAGGATATTGTCTTACATTCCAGTGCCTGCAACCTTTCATATTTTAAGGCATTTTCTAAATTATTTTATTTTAAACAAATATTGTCTGGGGAACACAATTAAACTAAAATGACCAAAATCAGTGCTAGTTTTAAATGCTCATATGGGTCACCTGAATGAACTGTTTTAAAGGAAAAAAAAGGAGGCACAATAATGTAAAAAGATTTAGTTATTCGAGAGGGAGGGATGTGACCTTACAATTGCAAAGATAATCATGTAAATAGCCTTTCAAATATCACTTAACAAGCAAAGTTGCAAGTGTAAATATTGTGGAGATAGATGGAAAAAAACCCTATCCTAGCATTATATGGATGGGTGGACTTAGAGTAAAAATTACAGTTGATACTGTCACATACACATTTAAAGAATGTGCTCCCTCACATAATTTTTATAAAAGTAAAAATGACATGCTCTGAAAACTGTTAGGAGGTGGTGGAAGCAACCTCCATTTTTTGAGTCTCCATATGAAGGACGTTACCTGAAGAGCCACCTTGACCAACAACAGACTCATAGTAAAGAAGAAACACATTTTTGTTTTATTAAGCTACTAAGATTTGCATTTGTATTTTTTTTTAACCAAAGCATAATCTGGCCTATCCTGACGAATACAACTGTCTACAATATAATCTTGAATTAACCTAACTATCTAAAGCTAGATTCATATGATATATATCTTTTTAATCTCCCCTACATTCTTTTAGGGACAAGGCAATGAATACAATAATACTTAAATAAGTAAATCTGGACATGCTGTCCAGAAATAGTCTCACCTAAAAGTATGAAATTTAAACAGTTGTTTTTAAAAAGTAAACACAGTTCCTTAATTTCATCAATCACATAGAGTCTGTACTAATTTGTTTTAAAATATCATAACCATAGTGTTTGAAAAATCAGTTTGTGGATCTTATTTTTTAAATGTTTGCATTTTTACATGAAATATAAAACCAAAAGATTTTATTCTAGAGCAAGAAAGAACACACATGGTCACATACACTTGGAGTTAGGAGTGTTAATTTACCAGATAGAGGTCTTTGTCCACACTGTTAATGTAAAGAATCAAATCTCTAGTTTCATAAAATATGTTAAAACCATGTCATAGAAATATTTGCTTTAATTACTTGAATAACATTTCAGAACAAGACGTATTTTTAATAGTAAACTGTATTTTCCATATCCCCATTTTCCATTAGATATGAGGCTTTCTCAAAGGCTGGCTTGAAATACCACCCAAGCTTCTTGAGACTATCTGTGGAAACACCACTTCTGTTTTCTTGGTGCGCATTGTATGGCAATCTGCTCCCTTGGAAAACCAGGGTTTTGACTGAATTATGCTTGGTAGAGTGATGGCATTCTCTGGAGCAAGGGTAGCATAGTGCAAAAAACACCGTTCCCATTTGGAAATATCCAATCCTAGGTTTCCCATATCCTGTTTTATTCACCCGTCTACCAAGAGGCACAGAGACCACAAGCAAATGTCCTACCATATTGCACCAGCACGTGCTACCACATCTTTCTATGTAGCAATTTCATTGTTTTCATTCCTCTGATTATAATTCTTGACTCTAGAATTTTATCTCAGACCAGAATGATACATTCACTATGACATGTAGGAATTCTATAATTATATGCATTGGTAGGAGAATCTAAATAATTAGCAATAATGCTTCCTCTTGTTTACTGCTTTATTAAAAAGAAAAAATGTGTTTTATTGCCCACAACATTCTACAAAACCTTTCTTTGTTTTAATTATGAAGTTGTTATTGTGAAGACACTCTTTAATCATCATCATTTAGCTTGGAAATTGCACAGAACTCAATTATTAAGTTAATGTCTATGGCCTGGTTTATAATAATATGGCTTAAATCAGCCACTGTTCCAGAAAAAGAAGCAGTAGAGTGTGGTGGCAGATCAAGGCACTCCACGAGAGGCGGTTGTCCCGGATCCTCCTGGCCTTGTGTTTCAGTGAGTCCTCAGGATGACAGTTGAACTTCACTCCATAAAATGAAGACATGAGCATAATTGCATCTTATTGGTTCGAACACAGGGGATAGGGCAGGAGAAACTCTTCAGGCCTTTTATAACACTAATACCACTGGCTGACTTAGAATTAGGGTCATATTAAGAATTGGAAGTTGTAGAAATCACTTGACTCTCTTGGGTGGAGATCTATTTATCCAGAAATACTATGTCTATCTATCCAAAACTCCTAGCTAGACAGAAAAAATTACCTATACTTCTAAAAAGAGAAAGTACCCAAACTACCAAAAGATCTTTTTAATTTTGTTGTTAAATACTATGACTCTGGGAAAGAAAAGAAAAAAACACTGAATGAATGCTCTGTGGATCTAGACAGCCCTTATAAGGAGTGCCTTCACATTTTTCACTTGCAAGTGTAACAGAGGGATGGACGAGGCTATATTCCAAGTTTTCCAGGTCCAGGTTACTACATCTGTGGACTAAAATGAAAGTAGTAGGGCTGGATTGCAGAAGAAAGCTCTTTGGTACTCTCAGGCCTGCTTCCATCCACTTTCTTAAGTCTTCTCTTACCAAAGAAAGTAGAATGGCAACATATTTCGATTTGAAAAAGCACTGATTGATAGAACACCCTGTCACCAACACTCTGGGATCAGTTGAGATAGAACGGGGGAAAAAAGCCCCACAAAACTTTCAACCAGTTCATTAAAAGTGTATCTGTTTGAAATCTCTTTTTGATTTGCGGCTTTTCTTGATGACTTCTCCAGACATCTGCTTTTATTTCCCTACAAATGATTTCACGGGATAATGAAAAGTGGGTAAGAAAGATTTTTCAGGCTCTACAGGAAAAAGAAAGTGTAGATTACTTTTGTCCTTGCCTTCATCATTCTTTCCATGTCTCTCCAGTCGGTTTTATAAACTATTACTAAGATCAAAACATAACAATTCTGTTATCACTGTGAATGAGTATCCGAGTAAATGTGCAGAAGTTTCTTTTCATTGGCCTGCTCAGGAGTTCTTAGCGATATATAGCACAGAACTCCCATAACCCTATTCATTAAAAACTCTAATTCGTCACTGACAAAGGTTCCTTGGCCTCTCAGCATATAGAATAGCTTTGAAATAAGACTCAAGTGTCATTTCTTTTTATGTAGCTACAGACAAGGAGCTGTTGTCCTTAATTTTTTTTTTTTTTTTTAGGAAGATTAGCCCTGAGCTAACATCCGTGCCCATCTTCCTCTGCTTTATATGTGGGATGCCTACCACAGCATGGCTTGCCAAACAGTGCCATGTCTGCACCCGGGATTCAAACCGGCGAACCCCAGGCCACCGAAGCGGAACGTGCATACTTAACCGTTGAGCCACCGGGCCGGCCCAATCCTTAACAATCTTATTTTCCCTACTTGTTGTCCCCAGTTCCTCTCAGATGGAGACAATAATATCCTTCTCATGAGGGCCCAGGCTGACCCCAGGTGCCTAACAGAGCCTGACCAGGTCAGGCTAGACAGTTTTGCTAGCACCACCTATATAGATAGAGCCTAGAACTATTCTTCCTGGTTTGTGATTGGCACGGGCATAGGAAACTCTTGGATTGGAGTGTATGAACATTTTGTTGCAGGGTTTCCCCCCTCTACTGTTAGCAACCGTATTAATCCAAATCATAAATCTGCTCTGCTTTCCTTGCTGGACTTGAGATACTTCCTGAGCTAGAGCCCAGTTGGCTGTAACACCAACCCCCTATTTGGCTTGTACCAACCCTCTTCCCTGTGGACCTTGGCTCCTGGCAAAGACTTGCTGTGAGGAGAGTTATAATCAGTATCAGATGGATTCCTGATGTTCTCCGCCTGACTGATGGGAACCCTTGGTTACCCAACCTTGAGGGTGCCATGTCCTTTGGCTTTTGGACATTTGATTTCCTTCCTGGCTACTCCTCCAGAAGTTAGCTATTCAACACTGGTTGGTATTCTCATGCTCTGTTCTTCACAGTCTAGCTTCTCCTCTTCTCTTGGTTATACATGTTGCTAAGGCACCAGCATGCCTCGTGTCTCATTCTGCCAAATTAATGATACTGTAGCGCTTATCTCTATATGCACATATAAATGCATTTGTTTCCGTTACTTTAAGACAAATTCACTGAAGATTAAGGCATTGCATCTCCAACTTTCCCTAGAATCCTCAGATGCTGATGTGGAAGAAGGTAGTCTTGGCGGCTCTTGAACCCTAGAGAACTGTACTTACTGTTTATAACCTGTCCATCCACTTCTGGAAATATGACATGCCTGAATGACACATCATATATTTACCTGAGGTTAATAGACAACACTGCTCATAATTCCATTACTTGATGGTTTCTGGACTCTCCAGGACTTGAGAAGACATTTATTCTCCTAACAATCCAATTCATATCTAAAATTGCTTTAAATTTAACCTTTGAACCAGTTGAGCAAAGAACACGGTGCTGATATCTAAATAATGTGATTTTATTTTATAAACTCTGGCAGGTGAGAGATAGCATGGTTGTTAATCTGGCATTGGAGTTTTATTCCCCACAGCACAGCTTTTGTGATACTGAGTTTCGTCCCATATACTAAAAGTATTTTTCTATCAACACAGGTTTTAATTCTCCTTTGCCTCCTAGAGATCCTTCCTTCCTGGCATCTTTCCCAGATCATTTCTTCAACCCTATTCAGACACCTTCATTTTCTCTAGTACACCAAATCAGAGAGAAGCATTCATGGCTCAGACTTTTTTTTAACCTATCCTTTGTAATGGAGATTAGATTCTTCTTCGAGCATAATTGTGGCACATCTAGGGCACTGGAAGAATTTCGTTGGTGTCCCTGCTTCCTGTGCTCGCAGTGAACCACAACTTCTACAGCTCTACCACTTAACATCCAGGCAACTTGTATGTTTTTGTCTTGGTCAGTAAGAGCTCCTGTCAAGAGTGTTTTAAAAATCTATCTGGCTTTTGTCTTCCTCTCAAGCTACCAATCTCTGCTAATTTGATACATGCTAGTAATTTTCACCTTAAGGGTATCCGTTCCTGTTTCCCTTAAGGATGTTACACATCCTATCCAACGTGGTCCACGTATGTTACCCTGGGAATTTTTGTTCACCATCATCCTGGGATTTCCTTATCTCTCTTTTGAGTTCCTGTTTGCTTGATCCTCGTCTTCCTCCTTCTTTATTGAATCTTTCTTTTTGATGAAAAGCATATTCTCTGTTAATTGCCTGAGGAGGGTTGTGTGGAAATATATCAGTCAGGGTTCAACTAGAAAAAACGGAACCAATAGGAAACATACACTTTAGGATTTGAATTCAAGGAACTGGTTTATGTGACTGTGGGAGCTCGTTAGGCAAGTCTGAAATCTGTAGGGCAGGCTCTCAGGAAAGGCAGGCTGGAAGTCTCAGACACAGGCTAAAGCTATAGTCCACAGGTGGAATTCTTTTCTTCTTCCGAGAGACCTCCATTCTGCTCTTAAAGCCTTTCAACTGATTGAATCAGGCCCACTCAGTGTATCGAGAACAATCTCTTTCACTTAAAGTCAACTGATTATAGATGTCTATTTTCTTTGTTCTTTCTTGAGATCCTAAAAGTTGTCTAAAGGCTATAAGAAAACCTTACTGGGCCAGCCTTATTCAGTGAGAGTTTACCTTAGGTCATTTAGATATAGTGTCTCTTCTTATTAGTGTTGAATACATTTTTACAAATCTTTTTTTGTTGTTTTCTAGCCTCAGTTTGAATACCGTGCTTCCATAAACACATTGCATCTTTTCTACAGATAATAAATGGATATAACTGATTAAGTTACTGCTTTTCTTATTTACATTTGATTCCTTGCCTGGATTTGGATCTCCTCAAGAAAAAGAAGAGATCTCTTGGATATGGAACTTCTGCAGCCGACTACTTTCATCTACTGTGTTTTAATTCTCATTACCTTCAGGCTCTTACTTTGGCCTTTTTCTGATCTTGTCTAAGCTTCTGAGGATTGCTCATTGTAGCCATCCCGATACTATGAGTCATATATAAACCTGAACTTCTAGTATGAAAATTCTAAGAATCTGGACATTTTGTTCTTTAATCATTAGAAAACAAATTATAAACTTTAGGATCCAATTTCCTACTACTATGACAAATTCCACCCTAAATGGCATGGGAAAAGTGCATTCCAGCTTTATCCACATTAACACTGAATTTCAATTCATAACCTTACACAGTTAGCGTTAGAAGTACTAGCATTCCCTTCCCACATTCTTATCTATAGCTTCAGCCTCCAACCAAGTCTCTGAGACATATGGTTCTGTATTTCTTGGAAGGTTTGCAGCAATTCATTACTACATTCAAAATCCCTTGAGTCCAGCTACAATGCTGGATAATTACTCCAACGTGGAGATGAATCAAACTGCCTGTGAACATCCTTCTCCAATAATTTATAATCCAAATCTTCAAAGCAACAGCACACCTTCTTGCCTAGGTTTTAGAACCGTAGGGTGGAAGCTCAGTTAAGTATTGTGCACAATGCTACTTCTGGAGAACATGGTAAATTTTTAAAAATATTTCTACACCAAAGACAGGACTTGTGGGCATCACTGCTACGGTTCAGTACTTTGTCAACGGGCAACTACTTTGTTGCTGCTTTGTCAACAGGCAACTAGATCAACTGAAGTCCAATATTCACAATCAGTCATTGGGCAGCATTACTTATTTTCAAACTATTTTTATGCTATGCAATCCATTTTACAAACAACCTTATGCGGAATCTCAGTATATAAAACAGATAAGGAAAGAATTGCTTAGGTTGAGGAGTATGGGATGCACAGAGAGAAGTGAGTTTAGCTTTCTCTTCATATCGTGATGGCCAGTAAAGCACTTCTGCAGAATCCCAGAGCTTTGCAGAACATGCTAGGAAAACCATAAATCTATATTATTTCCAAGAACGTTTTGGTTATTTGCTTAATAATATGTTGGCTATTTTGCTATGTAAGATGTAGCCGGTAAGCACCAGTCAGTGAGCCAACTTTTTGGAAGACTCATTGTACACAGCCCAAAATAAATATCCAGGGGAAGAAATTGCCATGGAAAATAAAATCTTTAAGCCTGGAGAGAATCTGAAATAAAAACATAAGAAAGACTATTATAGAAAAAAACTTGGAGCACCAATGAATATAATCACAAGCAAATATTTTAAAACATACTGGGGGGCCAGCCTGGTGGCTCAGTGGTTAAGTGCACATGTTCTGGCCCAGGGTTCGCCGGTTTGGATCCCGGGTGCAGACATGGCACTGCTTGACATGCCATGCTGTGGTAGGCGTCCCACATATAAACTGGAGGAAGATGGGCACGGATGTTAGCTCAGAGCCAGTCTTCTTCCACAAAAAATGTGGCAGATTGGCAGCAAATGTTAGCTCAGGACTAATCTTCCTCAAAATAAATAAATTAATTAAATAAAACTTACTAAATAGAGCACATCTGATCTTATTTGGTCTGGGAAACTAAGAAGAACTAATCTTGGTAAGTATGTAGATGGAAAATGCCTAGTTTTATCCAAAACCATCCACCTTCCAAATAGTCTTGAAGCAAAGACATAGTTGTGCTTACTAAGAATCTATTAAACATAAGGCTCTACTCACCTGTACCTTGACATAGTTGTTTTGATTGCCGTGACCACAATATAACTGAGACACACCAGAATCCTAAAGTGCTTTATGAGTCACCAAGAGAAGATTATACTATAGTTACATGATTACAATGTAATGTGACCTAATATATAATATAACTATGTATTATTATTGTTGGAAATCTGTTGGCAACCTGATAGGGTATGTCAGAAGCATAACTTTCCAGTAGCCAGAATATTTGTAGGGCCTGGATAAGATGAAGAAATCCTGGAGATCTAATGTACAGCAAGTTAACGATAGTTAAAAATTCTGTATTGTATACTTGAAATTTGCTAAGAGAATAGATCTTAAATGTGCTCACCACATACACACACACACACACACACGCAGTGGTAACTGTGTGATATGAAGGTTGTGTTTAACCTTATTGTAATCATTTCACAATATAAACATATATCAAATCATCATGTTGTACACCTTAAATTTACACAATGTTATTTGACAACTTTATCATATCTCGATAAAATTGGCAAAAAGCAAACAGTAAATTAATTTTAAAAAAAAAAGAATCTCCTCTTGCTTACATAGCCTTAAATTCACTCTTTTTCAATTGGGGTATTTATAGGGCATTTGTCTTCCGAAAGTAGGCTTGTGTTTCCATGACAATGGCAACAATGCTTCCTTTGTAGAACCTATCTGGATGACCTTGCCCAAATCAGACTGCGAACAGCATAGAGCACATATTTGCTTCTTCTTCTGATGGTTGCTTCATCTTGGTGGCTGTGCCACATAGATGGCCTTCAGAAATAACGATTGTATCTCTATACAGTGGTGAGCCAGTCTCCAGCGATTCTAAAGGCTGAATGTTTTGATTCTGCAACCAAATGAATATAATCATAGAGACATAGTCTCTCCTGACTAAGCTTTCATCCTTTCATTAATCAACGTACGCAGTTAGTTTTTTATAGGCACTTACTTAGGCACTGTATAGCTGCTGAAGGTCATATAAAGTTTACTCCAATACCCCTAAGGATCCTATTATGGTTATTCTTATATCTCCCCTTCTGCCCATCTCTGAAAACGTCTCGCTTTTTCTCTTGGAACACTGTGCTAGGACTACATGTGCATCTAGGTCCTGGCCATGGCTGAGAAAAATGATTCTCTTGCTTGCCAGGATCCCCATGCAGGCTCTGCCCAGTCAAATTTAGTGCCAAAGGGAATGTGTGCTTTGTTCGATCAGTACTGATTTCTGAGCTGGGTCCCGGAAAAAGAAAACATGGATTTTGTTGGTATCTATGGAGCCAGAGAAAAGTATCCTGATTGCAATCTGTCCTGATTATAGCTGTGCTGGTACCAAGTATGGCACTCAGTACATCTAGCGTGGTCTCATGGCAACCAAACTCAGTTGCTGCATGCAATACATGCTAGGGCCTGTTAAATAGATCAGCTGTACAATTTGTAAAGTATCCAATTCTAGAATTGGAAGTGACTTTGTCTTTGATACCTTTGCCTTCCTCAAGAAAATCCTCTCCTGCTACCCGGCTAGAATGTCAGGTTCCTCCCAATCCCCATGATGATCCATAAATACCTACCCTGAGCTCATGATGATGATTGGATTTAACATTGTAATTGCATATGCCTGACTTTTCCTCTCTGTCAACAGCCTCTTCCCCGGAGATCTCCCAGTGTGCATGTCATGTCCTGTTAGGTAGATTTTGAGCCTATAGGACTGCATCTCACGGTTTTATGAGCAATGATCACATTTAATTCTCTGTCATTTTCAGCACTTAACACATTGTTACTGCTTTAAAAGGGCGAGATGATTCTTTAACATATGTAGGTGTAGGGCATTTGTAAACTTTATAAGTACTTCTATGTCTGTTATCTTCTGTAATTCCCACAATTACGCTGTGAGGGATGGCAAATCCCCTTTGACAAATGAGGAAACTGAGTCATAAAGGTTAAGTGGCTTCACTGAAGTCACATAGATACTGACAGAACTAGATTTAGGATTGAGTTCCCCTGACTCCTAGTTTCAGACTTTTTTTGGTTAAATATCGTCTAGTCACATCATTATTCTCTGAAAGCTATTCCCACCAGAAATCTCATTTTAATTAGACGTTTCATCCCTTTAAACTCTGTAGTGTGGCTAGCATTTACAAAATCACTGCCTGGGTTACCCATAGTAGCAAGAAGATATAAGGACAAAACAATCAGACAGATTTTCTTTATGACTCTATGAGACAGGATGGTGCAGCCTCAGATCCACCTTGATGCCAAGTTATGTTGAAACTCAGTCTTTGTCACGGGGACCACTGAGTGCATTTCTCACTGCCACTCCAGCTTGGTTTTACAATAGTGTTCAATTAGTGAAACTCTGTCCAGAGCTTTACTGGGCTTCTTGCCATGTCTATGGATCTATGATCATGACTTTAATTTTAGAACATGGAAGGGATCTTAATAAGGATCATGAATCACATTTTACAAATGAGGATAGAGGATGTGAACTTAAGTGACCTGTTCTATCAGGGCCACGGAGCTAGTTAGGGTTCTTTATTCATTAACTGATTCACTCAAAAAACATTTATTTGAAAACCTATTTTGTTCCAGGAACTATTCTGGGTACTGGAATTACAGCAGTGGAAAAAAAAAGAGACAAAAATCATTTCTTCAATGGAGTTTGTATTCTAGTAGAGGAAGGCAAATAATAAATAAAAATGAAAAAGTAAATTATGGAATATATTAAAGGGTGACAATACTTGAGGGAAAAATAAAGCAGGTGTCTTAGTCTGTTTGGGCAGCTATAACAAAATACCACAGACTGGGTAGCTTACAAATAACAGAAATTTATTTCTCACAGTTCTGGAGGCTGGAAGTCCAAGATCAAAGCACCGGCCTGGTCACGTTCTGGTGAAGACCCTCTTCGAAGTTCATGGTTGATGCCTTCTCACTGTATCCTCACATTCTAGAGGGGCAGGGAGCTCTGTGGGGTCTTTTTAAATAAAAGTACTAATCCCACTCATGAGGGCTCCATCCTCATGACCTAAGAATGTTCCAAAGGCTTCATATCCAACAGCATCCTATTGGGCGTTCAGATTTCCACATATGAATTTGGCATGGAGACACAAGCATTCAAACCATAGCAGCAGGAAAGGAGGATAAGGAGTTCTGGGGGCACTGGGTAAATGACCACTAGGGTGGTCATTCACTGACAAGGTGACATTTTTGAGCAACATAAAGGAGATGAGGGAGTAAATAATGAAAGTATCTGGGGGAAAGTGTGTGCAAAGCCCTAAGGCAGGAGGATAATGACACCTTTGGGAGGTCAGGGCCAGGTGGCTGGGGCAGAATGAGCAAGGTGCAGGGTAGCGGGATACAGAGGCATAGAGGTGATGGGGAAGCAGATCTATGTAGGGCCTCGTCGGCCATGGCAAAGACTTTGGTTTTAAATCTGAGTAAGTGAGATGAGGAAATATTGGAGAATTTTGAACAGTGGAGTGATATCTTTGGGCTTAGTTTTAAGTGGATTACTCTGGGTTTTTGTGTTGAGAATGGATTAGAGGGAGGCCAGGGTAGAACCAGGGAAACTAATTGTTAGCAGGCTGTTGCGATAATCCAGTCAATAGGAGTCGGTGTCTCAGACCAAGTGGGAGGGGTAGAAATGGTCAAAAGAGATGGGATTCTGAATACATTTTGAAGGTGGATTTTCAAGAGGATTCACCGAAGGATTGAATTTGGGGTGAAAAAGAGAAAAATTAAAGATGGCTGTCTAATAAGCAAAATTTTGTATGTTTTCAAGTATTTGAGGAAGCCGTTCTGGTTTGAACCTGATTTGGCCTGAACTTTATATGAACCAAAGAAGGCTGACTTATGACGTGTCAAACATACATTGCACATCTGCTTTAATCTAAGATGAAGAATGTACTCTTTTGAAGATAGGGATCAATTCCTCCCTTCCTGTGGTGCGAGAACCCTTCAAGGAATGTAGCTAATCTGTAATGAACATCTTCTTAAACCCTTGAAGGAATGTACCCCTGTCATGCTTGACACATGTATCTTTGTTGTTGTGTTTTTTTAAATTTTTTAAAAATATTATTATTAATTTTGAGGAAGATTAGCCCTGAGTTAACATCTGCTGCCAATTCCTCCTCTTTTTGCTGAGGAAGACTGGCCTGAGCTAACATCTGTGCCCATCTCCCTCTACTTTATATGTGGGACACCTGCCACAGCATGGCTTGACAAGCAGTGCATAGGTCTGCACCCGGGATCTGAACCAGCGAACCCCGGGCCGCTGAAACAGAACATGCAAATTCAACTGCTGTGCCAACGGGCCAGCCCCACATGTATGGTTGTTTTAAAATGGTATATAACTGTGCCAGAGATCACTTTTCTCTGGAGCACTTTCTTCCCTTGTGAAGGCTCTGAGTCCCGGGCTATAGTCCTCAGTAAGGCTTGAATAAAACTCTCCTCTTTTCTTTTGTAATAGAACGACTATTGATTATTTGTGTGGACAGCTGCAAAGTTTTTAGCCTGAGAAACTGGAAAGATAGAGTTGCACTTAACTAAGATGGCAAAGGCTACATGAGGAGCAGGGTTGGAGGGAGATGAACAGTTCAGTTTTAGAAACATTTTGTTTGAGATGTCTGACAGATATCCAAGCACTGATGTCAAATACGCAGTTGAATATGAATCTAGAATTTAGATAAGAGAATTGAACTAGATAACTTAGTGGTCATCAGAGTATTGATGATATTTAAAGTCATGAGACTACCAAGAGAATGAATATTGTTAAAGAAGAGAGGTCCAAGGATTAAGTCCTTGGGTACATTCACTATTTTAGTCTAGAACTCAGTCTTCTGATGTCCTTACCAAAATGTGTATTAGAATATGAATTTAAGGCTCTTATAATTGATTTAACTCTGATGTGGGCTACCAAAGCAAAAATTTTATAAAAGCGCCTCAGGAATCCAAAGTTTATTATGAAGAAGCTTGCCTTAATGCCAGGTATAGGGGCCAGCCTGATGGCATAGTGGTTAAGTTCATGCACTCCACTTAGGTGGCCCAGAGTTTGTGGATTCAGATCCTGAGTTCGGACTAACACACCGCTCATCAAGCCATGCTTAGCGGTGTCCCATATACAAAATAGAGGAAGGCTGGCACAGATGTTAGTCAGGGACCATCTTCCTCAAGCAAAAAGGGGAAGATTGGCAACAGATGTTAGCTCCAGGCCAAACTTCCTCACCAAAAAAAAAAAAAAAGGTCAGATATATTGGGGTGTTGTTCATATTCATGGGAGAGATGAGGAAAACATTTCACAGGGCTGCCCTCACCCCCAACTTCCCAGATCTGATGCTGGCTTGCCTCTCATTGTTTTTGTGTACTACTCCATGCAGACTACAACCCTTTGAACAATTAGCCCCCAACAGACTGAGTAAGTACTAACCATGTACTAGATTCCTTCCCCTGTGTAAATGTTTCAGATAAATTTGCTTTTTTTTCCTTGTAGAATGAGATGATTTTCTGAGAATAAAGTTTAAAGATGGTTGAAATCACATCAGCCTTTTTCCCTTATCCCTTGGCCCCTGGTTCTCAGATTTAAGTGTATGTAAGCATCAGAAGGTACTTATTTAAAACGTTAATTCTCTGGTCTTATCTCCAGAGAATCAGATGCATTAGGTTTGGGGTGGAGCCTCTGAGTTTGCACAGCAGGTGATTTCGATGCTGATTCAGAATCAGAAGAGACACATTTGAGAATGGATGAAGGATTCTGTTAGACAATGTGATACAGGAGGAAAAATTTGTAGTGTTTTGTGAGAAGTTTATGGATGGATTATGATCTGGAAAGAAGTCCCAGAAGTGGATTGTATTAAGTCAAACACAGTGTACTTTACAGAAAAGAGGATGTGAGTCCATATAAGGGAGGTTTGCAAATAACTAGATTTACCAAATCATAGGAAAACTACTTATGAATAAATGTGTATTTTGTCATTGCAATAAAAAAGAAAAGATCTGTTTGAGATGGCATGGATTCCATCTCTGGGAAATCAGGTTTTGCTAGTTGACGTCTAAAGCCACCATAAATTATTTTTGAGAACAAAGCCGGGAATGTATAAAGAAGTAAGCTCTTAGTTCTCTACCAAGTCGCAGCTCTACCAAGTCGCAGATTTTTTTAGTGTTTTTAACGTGCTGAAAAGACAGGAGACTGGCTCCTATCTTCATCATGATTTTTCCTTACTTTCTTCAACCCAGGGACTTCTGGGTAGAGTAGAGCAATTTGAAACCCTTTCCGGATGTTCTGGTAAAAGTTTCCTTCCTACTGTGGGTAATACAAGAGGGAATCAGAGCTGATATGACTAGGATTGCTACTAACTTTGAACAAGACCCGTAAACCACATGAATGACAGTAAGAGAAACTGTTATGTGAAGGGTCTGTAGTGGATGATTTCTAAGTTCTCTCTCTAATTCTAAATTCTGTAAGTTGTAAAACTCTGATTTCACACACAGTTCTTATCTACCCTTATGAAAAACTGTGTCCTGTTTGCTGGAGAGCTCACAGAGTCACATCTCTAGATCTCATTCCCTGAGTAAATTCAGGGGCGACACGTCACACACCAATAAGCCCAGCTCTTTATTCCATCTTTGAAATGATTTATAAGTATCAAATACTTAATTCTACCAAATGCCTCATTACAATCAAGGAAAACAGTTTTGGCAGTTTGCAAAAAAGAAGGTTTTAATTTGCATGTAATATGCCTTTCAAAATTCATTTCGAAATGCACTCTCTGTCTTGTTTTGAATTCTTACTGTCGTTTTTTTTTCTCTGGGTGTTCTATGTGTAACGATTTGTCACTCAATGGCATTCCTATAGGCACATCTCTGTCAGAATTCCAAAAGCACATTAGCAGTGGTAAAACGCAGCCCTCAGAGGTAGGCGGGTTTTACTGTAAGATAACTTTCCCCTTTTAGGCATTGTTTGCCATGTGTCTTTGCCCACCTAGGAATTGTGTTATCTCATTGTAGCAGAAGGCTTAGTGTTTCCTAATGTAATTGTGTGATGAACAAAAGTGTAGTTTAGAATGAACCTATATTGTGCCACTTGTGTTTTTAAATGACAGGTTTAATAACAATAAAACAGGTAACTGTAAGTAACACACTGGGAGAATAATATAAAACTACATCTAACTTGAGTGCTAAGGACTTTCTAGAATAAGTCTCTGTAATTATTAAATGGAATCATCTTAAATCAGCTTAGGTTATTGGGTTTACCAGAGGCAAATCTTTCCCCTATAAAATGCAGTAAATCTTACTGAGACATTTAGCATTTTATTTCATGTCATGTGCTTTTTAGCTTTCCAGCATCCTTTTCTTCCTTCTGATTATAGCACCATGGTGTTTCCTTTTGGGTATTACTTCTCGCCCACTGTTTGCAGTCTTGTTTACTGTCAACTACAGTGGCCTAACCCCACCTGCTCAAGGGTGAGTCCATGAGCCTATCAGATGTTCTTTCCCAAGATTTGACTCTTGAGAGGAGTGATGGAACGACAGAAGAAAATAGAGCCTATTGATGCCCACAGAGGGGACCTGGTAAAACCCCTGACTACTTCCTGGTACCTGGTTCTTGTTACCTGCATCCCACAAGCTCTTTGCTGAGCGCATTTCTGTAGTTGCTCTTTTGGTTCTGTGGGTCACTCCATATCCTTTTAATATGTCCTTGTTTAATTTTCAAGTTTTCCAGAGCTGGACTTTGTTCTTGCAACTAAAGATCCCTGATTAATACACAAGAAATTGTACTCCACCCAATCTGTGTAGTCTTTCTAAAGGATTATGCAGGATTCAACACTTTCTATCAGTATATAGATATGAAGTTTTTACTCCTTTCCATGGATGTGTGTGTGCTGGTGTGCATTTGTGTTGGTATGTGAGACGCATATGCAAATACCAAGCTTCCATCAGCATCTTTATGAGACCTTGCTCTTCTCTAATTAAGGGAAATTACCAGTCTCAAAGCAGAAAGCAGGTGTATTCTAAAGAGTCCCCCTCAAGCATTCTCTCCAGTTCACTGGGAGTTTGTAAGCCCTATTTTAGTTGAACAAAAAGAGAAAAGCTCTTTTAAAGACAGTACACAATACTAAACACATACTAATCTCATGACAGGTTTGTGCTTGATATCTGGAGAAAGAACTTAACTAGTCAAGTTCTATTAACTACCATGAATTCCCTTCAAGGGAATATTCAAAAGATTTTTGAAGCATAGTGATAACAAGATTTCTGGAGCGTCAACACAGATTTTTTTTCCTCCCCAAAGCTCCAGTACATAGTTGTATTTTCTAGTTGTAATTCCATCTAGTTCTTGCATGTGAGCTGCCACCACAGCATGGCAGCTGACAGACCAGTGGTGTGGTTCTGCGCCCAGGAGCCAAGCCCAGGCCACTGAAGTGGAACACGCTGAAATTTAACCACTAGGCCATCAGGCCTGGCTCTCAACATAGATTCTTTAAGAGGCTCAAGAGAATCTAGAAAAAGATATTATGGTCTAGAGATCTGAGGCCTGCGAGGACTGAGATTTTGGACTTAGTCTTGCCTCTGTCATTGGATGACCTTCGAAATTCATTTCACCTTTCATGGCTGTAATTTTCCAACAGTGAAGTGAAGATGATAATTTCTTTATCTGCCTGGCAAGGTTGTGTGAAGATTAAATGAAATGCCCTCCCATTATGCTAAGTGAAGGAAGTCAGACAGAGAAAGACAAATACTGTATGCTCTCACTTACATGCGGACTCTCAAAACACTGCACTCATAAAAACAGAGAGTAGAATGGTGGTTGCCAGGCGCTGAGGGGTAGGGGAAATTGGGAGGTGTTGATCAAAGGGTACAAACTTTCAGTTATAAGATGAGTTAAATCCTGGGGATGTAACGTACAGCATGGTGACTATAGTTGACAATACTGGATTGTACACTTGGAATTTGCTGGGAGAGTAGAGCTT
The DNA here is from genome assembly GCF_037783145.1 of Equus przewalskii. Taxonomy (NCBI): domain Eukaryota; kingdom Metazoa; phylum Chordata; class Mammalia; order Perissodactyla; family Equidae; genus Equus; species Equus przewalskii. The sequence continues at coordinate 21,493,693 of NC_091847.1, read as the reverse complement.
TAAAGTTCTCACTATAACAACAACAAAATAGTTATGATGTGAGGTGAAGGATGTGTTAACTAACCTTGTTGTGGTAAACATTTTGCAATATATACACGTATCACATTATACATGTTCAACTTACACAAAGTTATATGTCAATTATATCTCAATAAAGCTAGAGGAAAAAATGAGATGCCCTCCAAGTAGTTGAATGGGAAATGTACTTTCAAGCTAGAAGCCCATAAAAATAAAAATGAGATAAGATGACAAACAAAAGAAATAGAAAAATGTAATCATCCCATGGAAGGAATTGCATAATTTGCATGGGGCACCAAAAATAAATAAAAACGTTGAAAAGAAGATCTAAAACAATGCTAATCACAACTGTACAAATATGTGAGGCTTATTCAAACGGTGAGTTTAGGGGCCAACCTGGTGGCGCAGTGGTTAAGCACGCACGTTTCGCTTCAGCAGCCCAGGGTTTGCCGGTTCAGATCCCGGGTGTGGACATGGCACCACTTGGCAAGCCATGCTGTGGTAGGCGTCCCACATATAAACTGGAGGAAGATGGGCACAGATGTTAGCTCAGGGCCAGTCTTCCTCAGCAAAAAAGAGGAGGATTGGCAGATGTTAGCTCAAGGCTAATCTTCCTCAAAAAGAAAAAGAAAGAAAGACCTTTTACAAGTGTGTAATAAATGGGAATTAATATCTATCAGCCGCCAACTATTTTGTGGTCCTACGTTAGTTGTATTTTTATTGTCTCATTTGATCCCCCAAATAATATGAACTGGGTATTATCTTCATATTACAGAGGAGGAGATTGAAACCCAGAGAAATTGAATTACTTATCGAAGTAAAAAATTATAGAGCCAAGATTCAAATTCCTGTGCATACTCCACGTTGAGTCTGAGCTTGACCATGTGACTTGCTTTGGCCAATGGGATATTAGCAAGCATGACATAAGCAGAGGCTTAATAAGCACTTGCTCTTTGGGAACTTGTCTTCTTTGCGGTGCTTCCTCTTGGAACCCTGAGACTACCCAAGCCAGCCATGTGGAGAGGCCATGTGGAGAATTGAGGTGCCCAGTGCAGAGTCTGAACCAAGACTCCAGACATGTGACCTCACTTGAGTCATTCCAGCCATCCCCCAGATATTTAAGCTACCTTAGCTGAGGCCCCAGACATCATGTATCAGAGACACGTCATTCTCACTGTGCATTGCCTAGATGCCTGGCCTACAGTCATAAGAATAGAAAACAGTTGTCATTTCATACCACCTAACTCTGTAATGATTTGTTATGCAACAACAGATAATTGATATTTAAATTAGGCTCAGACTAAAACTTCAGTGCTCTTTATCCTACAATATGCTGTCTCAAATTATTGAACTTTTCTGTATCTCCTCAGATGAAGTTTAGTATTTTGTTTTGCAAAGACATGAAACAAACTTTTATTAAAAACCAGAAGAATGCCTAAATGATTCATCTCCCTCCACGCAAGATTAATAGTTGTTAACATTTTGGCTTGTTTCCAGTTTTATTTTTAATAAAATAAATTATTCTATCTTTAAAAAAAATTAAGTACATTTATTATAAATAACTTGAATACTGCAGAAAAGCACAAAGATTTACAAATTAGTTAACTATCATTACATAGAAAGAATTTTTGTTAATATTAGATGAATTTTATCCAGTTATATTACTTTAAAAAATAGAGAGATAAACAGGAAGAAAAAGTATTTTTAAATATGATTATATTATAGGTATTTTTCTAAAATAAAAAAACACAAGCTAACTTCTATTTAACCAAAAAAGAAAAAAAACAAAAAAAGCTCGTCAAAATCCTGATGGAAGTGTGAACTTCAAATAAATATTTCCTCCTTCTGCAGAAAAGATATTCCTAAAAGGCTCTTCTAAGATTTTGGAAAAAATTTTGGAAAAAAATAAACTTTAGGAAACTAGAGCCCATTTTGTTTATTTTTTTAAGGTCTCAATTTTAATAGAATAGTGATTACCTGCTATATATGATGAGGACATTAGTGGTCACATAGTTTCTCTCATCTCTATTCATCTTCCAGGCTTTCTTAAAAATTATTTTTTAACATATAGAAATTATAATGTACTATAATGACGATTCTCTTTCCCTCAGAACTTTGTAGAACTAAGCTCCTTTGTAAAGGAGTCTGAGGCCCGTGTGATTTCTTCCTCCATGGTAGTGATTGGCTTTTTCTGTCTTATGCTTGAATATTTTCTCTTTATTCTTTTTTTTTCCTTTTTTTTGAGGAAGATTAGTCCTGAGCTAACATCTGCTGGCGAGCTGCCTCTTTCTGCTGAGGAAGACTGGCCTGAGCTAACATCTGTGCCCATCTTCCTTTACTTTATATGTGGGACCCCTGCCACAGCATGGTTCGACAAGCAGTGCATAGGTCCACACCCAGGATCTGAACCAGTGAACCCTGGCCTGCCAATGTGGAACGTGCGAACTTAACTGCTGTGCCACTGGGGTGGCCCCTGTAGCATTTCTTTCTTCATTTCAGGGAAATTTTTCTTGTTTTGCATTTTCAAATATGTTTTTTCTGCTTTATTTGTTTAGTTATTTAAGATCCAATATGTTTATGTTAGAGTCTTTTTATCTATCTTTCTTGTCTATTATTTTCTCCCTAATCTCAGATCTTTCTTTCCCTTTTTCTTTCTTCTTCTTTTTTTAAAGATTGGCACCTGAGCTAACAACTGTTGCCAATCTTTTTTTTTTCCTGCTTTTTTCTCCTCAAATCCCCCCAGTACATAGTTGTATATTTTAGTTGTGGATCCCTCCTGTTGTGGCATGCGGGATGCTGCCCCAGCGTGGCCTCATGAGTGGTGCCATGTCCATGCCCAGGATCCGAACTGGCGAAACCCTGGGCCGCCGAAGCAGAGTGTCTGAACTCGGCCACGGGGCCGGCCTCCCTTTCTTCTTTTTTCTTTTTTGCATTCATTATTTCTAGCCTTTTCTCTATGAGAGCAATTCCATATTCAGCACAGTCTTTTTAATTATCTTTGTTCTTTCAAATTTATTTTTCTCAATTTGGCCAAGATCATTTTCTGTTGTTAAAACTCAAGGTCCTGGCAGGAAACAGAATTCACTCTTAAAATTTAGAGATATTAAAGAAAGGACTGGGGCCAGCCCGGTGGCGCCGTGGTTAAGTTTGCACGTTCCGCTTCTTGGGGGCCCGGGGTTCACTGGTTCGGATCCCGGGTGCAGAGATGGCACCACTTGGCAAAAGCCATGCTGTGGTAGGCGTCCCATGTATAAAGTAGAGGAAGATGGGCATGGATGTTAGCTCAGGGCCAGTCTTCCTCAGTGAAAAGAGGAGGATTGGCAGTAGTTAGTTCAGGGCTAATCTTCCTCCAAAAAAAAAAAGAAAAAAAGAAAGGATTACTGTTAGGTTGGAGGCAAGGTTAAGAGAAAAAAAACAAAGAATGGTAAGAGCCCAAAGATTTACAACTGCTTGAAGCTGCTACCACCTGTAGGACTGCAGGAACAAGGGGAGGAAATAGTGTTCCTGGAGTCCACTGACAGTGGACACGTGGACGAGGGGTTCCTCCTGTGTAAGCTAGAGCTGGAGACAGTCATATCTACTGCTGGATATATGCATGGAAGCAGGAGGAAAGAGGGGAAGAAATACCTAGTCTTCTCCCTTCTCCCACCCTCTAATCCCTTGCCTACCTGGAAGCCTGAAGGCAGGCAGCAAGGGTGATGGATCTCAGGGGACAGCTTCCTCTGGACCAGAGCAGAGAGGGGCACAGAATGGTGGTGGCAGTGGTGAGTGATGGGTTGGCCAATGAGGATAACCAGCACACATCTGTCAATTTATGTTACTTTCTTAAAGGGTCACAACGATTGTAATTCCTCAATAAATCTCAAATATTTACTCCTTTCCACTGGTGTGTATGTGTCTGCATGCAGACACGTGTGTGCATGTACGCATTTGACACATCTTCATGAAGCCTTGATCTTTCCAAATTTGAGGAAAGGTATAATCTTCAAACAGGAAACAGGTGATATCCTAGGGAATGTCCTCAAACAATGAGTCCACCCCATTTCCTGTGTTCATCAGCTTTCTCTTATTTAAAGGAAGAGAGAAGAACCAAAGAATTTCACAGCCAGCGAACAATGCTCTCCATCCTCAATTATTTTTCTCAGATTGGCAAATTACCTTTTCATCTCATACTGTTGTTTTATCGATTCATTTTTGAGCTGTTTTAAAAAATTGAATTTATGTTCTTTTTGAATTCGTTTATAGCCGAAGCAATTGTGAGATATTTCCTTATGGTTTTCAGCTATAATTTCTTCTAAGTTGGGTTCTTTTACTTTGCGTTTAAGCATTCTTTGCTTTTGTCAGCTTTTTTCATCTTGATCATGCTCAGGGAATACTCCACTGATACAGTGTGATACAGCGTTGACGCCTTCTCCCTATTTTATGAGGAAGATTTGTTTTCCTCACACCTACAGTGGGTGGACTGAGTATTTTACATTATATCTACTTTTCTGTAGCCCGAGGGAATGGCAGGGGCAAGGGGCCAGCTAGCTGGGGGAATGTGTGCAATCTTCATCTTCATTGGAGTGCCTGGACTCTGCTCTCCATCGAGAGAGATTCTCAAAGCTTGGCACCACTTGCTGCGTTCCAGTCTCATGGAGACAACCTTCTAACTCCTTGTCTGGCAATCATTGTTAAAGAAGGTTGGAGTGAAGAACGGGTCAATTAAGGAATTAAATAACTTGACTTTCCTCTGTGAAAGTCAGAAGATGTTAAATCTAGACAGACAGCCTAGAGTTTTTTCTGAGAAGATAAATATTACTTGGCTCTCTTTAAATCTGTTATCTATAACTAGCAGCTACATAATTCCATTGTGGTATTGGTTCTATGAATTAGAAAGAAAGAATGCCAACCAAGAAGTTGGGAAAGCCCATGAGCATCATCCTAGAAACAAAAACCTAAATAAAAGAGTTGGGTGGAGATGTTTCTAAGCAGTACAATGAAAAAGGAGTCAGTGAAAAGAGCTAAGAAATAGCTGACTTAATTCCATTTACATTTCCATGAATTCCAGAAAGAAGTCCACAAAAAAGTATTAAGCTACACAGCTTCTTGTCATTATAATTTGATCATGTTTTGTTCCCCTTTAGTAAAAAGTCTTTAGGAAATATTAAAGGAGTTCTGTGAAAATGGATGTCCAGTTTTTTTTTTTTTTCTTCCTAGCCTCTCTCTGGTGAACAATCCTTGGAACTTTTGCTGTAGCTCTGATGAAAGAGACAATGGAGGTGGGTGGGTTGGGGGACGAGATAGGATTGTTAGCTGTAAGGATGACGTAATCCTAAAGCTTCTGGTGGCCATCTTTGCCACTTTGTTGGGGAGAATCTGTCCAGAGCAAAATAGAGAGATAAAATGAGAAAGTCAAATCTTTGAAGACATAATTTGAGCACCATGATCCAGCCATGCCAGAAAGTTCATTGCTTGAACTTTCCAGTTAGAAACCTAGACAAGTCTTTGTTTATTTTAACTACTTCGGGTAGGATTTCTGTTACTGAAAGAGTTCCCTTATTAAAGTATTATGTTTTCCCAGGGATTAATGGGGAGGGGAATAGGTGGACTTTGGAAATAGCTAGGCCTGCACTTCAGAAAAGAGAGCCCTGTTTGGGAGATGAGCGGAGTCAACAAAGAAAGGAGCACTTAGCAACTGTGTGGAAAAAATACAACGAACCAGATAAATAACAACAAAACAGGTGAAGAACTTAAGTCCCCAAGTGACCTCCTTGGAGGTAGGGCAATCTGATGATGTCATTTATTGTCCCATGATTTGTCTGATTTGCCTAGCTAGGTGAATATCCTTTCTCTCTGATTCTTGTGTTTTCCCAACAACGTTCCTCATCAGGTAGAGGATAATGTCAGGGGATTTTCCGGTGGAGGGGGAAACCAATGGGAGGTGAGGTTGGGGTGTTATTATCACCACTGTTTCTGTTTGCTTCTGTTTTTGATCTCCCCAGGAGACTGAAATTTCTTTGGAAACATGGATTGTATTGTGTCTTGCTTGCTCATCCCAGGACACCCAATGCTTAGTACAATGCCAGACAATCATGGAACTTAATACATATTTGTGGAAGAAACCAGTAACTTTATCTCAGGGTCAAAATCAGTTGCCTTAGGTCTGATGGCAGTATCTTGCTGACAGGAATGGCATAAAAACAGAAGACTCAGAAAGGTAAGAGACCAAGGTCAGCTTACGGCTTAGAGTTGTGATTAGACAATTGACCTACCCTGACATTGCTGAAAAATTGTCTCCTAAGGAAAAAAAACTGTAGCAATATATTTGTTTGGTATCAAAATTTATTATTGTGCTGATTTTGTGAGTGACCAAATGGTCTGTTTTATAGCCACAGATTTTAATTCTCAAGCCATCCCTTTATGACTATCAATATTTTGCCTTTTAAAATTCTAAGTAATAATGAATCATGGATATTTCATGAAAATGTAAACTTTGGAGGTCAGAAGAGAAACAACATTACTTCATTCTTTTTCTGAAATGGAAAGTTGTAAAGCATATTTTGAAACACTGCGATAAAGTTCCCAAATGCAGTTCAAAATTTGCTTATCTGATTGCTTGGCTTAATGAAATTTTACTGAGCCAGCCGACCAGCTGTTCAAAATTAGGCCATAGGTTGGAAAAACATGACATCATCACTTGAGACAGCCTTAGACAAAGTTATAAGGCAGGTGAATTTGTCCTTTAGAAAACGCCTCCTTCTCTTTCTAACCTGATCTCATTTTCATTGCTCTCTTCTTCCTTCTACACTGACCTTATCTAACAAAATAATCAAAATACTAATCTGGTCATGTCGTCTTTGATTGAAAGTGTTCTAATGGCCTTTGCCTCCTTGTAGGATAAAATCCAACTTCCTTAACCGGATAAACAAATTTTGTTTTTGTGATCTGGACCTTTCTTATCTCAGGAATTTGCCAATGTATTCGATCTGTTTCTGAGTTCACTGTTGTTTCTTTAGTCCCACACTACTGGAGGTCAAGTAGGTCTCTAAATAGCACACTTCTTCCTCATCTAAGTTCAGAACCAACTGAGAAATAAGACAAAAATTTAAGGCATTTGGGGACCAAAATATGACCTTTGTTGCCCATATAGTTGATACTGGAAAAATTTCTCATTAGTGGGCAAGTGGGCTTCCTGATACCAGTTCCCAGAAGTACCATCCTAGGAGATGGTCACACTAACCAAGTCACAGGCGGTGCGGGATGAGGACAGGCCTCCCCACGCTTGGTCCCCATGTGCCCCAGAAGGTACTTCCCTGCAGGCAGCCTAGGTCTCAAGCAGAAGGGAAGAGGAAGAGGCTGGCCTGCTGAAACTCAGTCTCTCCTTTCAAATTTTCCAGTCGTGTTAACTTGCTCTTCCTCAGATGAGGAATGAGCGAACCAGGGATGGGATGGGGCAAGGAAGGCTGGGATTGTGCTGCACATGAAGGACCTTCCACATGGTGCAAAACATAAGGAGTAGAGAAGAAGCATCATCCAGTAAGACGGAGTGACTTTCCGGCTTCACTTTTCTTATTGCCAAAGCACAGAGTTCTTTCGGTGACGATTTATGGATGGTAGAGTCTTTATTGCTTGATTGTGTGAAAACATCTTTATTTTTCTCTCACTTTTGAAAGATTACCTGGTCTGGTGGTTTGCAGAAGTTCCACAGATCTTCTTCAATGGATATGATGATGCAAAAGGGAGGGAAAAGTGCTAAGCCGTGGTGGAATTGGGATCCGGGTCTCACCTTCTGGCAACAGCCATTCTATCTTCACTTCTTTTCATATTGGGTTTCTGCATAATATTATTTTGAACACAGATCTTATCAATAGATAAAGTTTGAAAAATGTTATTGTGGAGTAATCCTTTTTATAACAATAACAATAGCAAACACTTCAGTAGCACTTATATACCAGGTACAACATTAAGTGCTATTTGTGTGTGTATACAAACATATTAATTTAACTCTCAAAACAATCTTGTGAAATAGTTATAATGATATTCCCCATTTATAGATGAGGAGATTGAGCACAGAGAACTTAAATACCCTTTTTTGTGTGTGTGAGGAAGATTGGCCCTGAGCTAACATCTGTGTCACTCTTCCTTTATTTTGTATGTGGTACACTGCCACAGTGTGGCTTGATGAGTGGCATAGGTCCGCACCTGGGACTTGAACTTGTGAACCCTGGGCTGCAGAAGCAGAGCACACTGAACTTAATCACCACGCTACCAGGCTGGCCCAAATACCTTTTCTGAAGTTATGCAGCTAGTAAGAGGTGCAGCTGGAATTTGACCCCAGTATTCTGAATTCAGAGTACATACTATAAACAATTGCACCATTGTGAGTTCTAGAGAGTTGGAATAAATCCTACATCTAAATAATGGAAGGGTAGAAAGAAGAATCGGGATTTCCTGCTAGATTTTTCCTACTACACAGTATCACTTTTCAGGGTGGCCACTTACTCCATGCACAGGTAGTGTTGACCTTGACCAACATTCTGTTCACTGCTGCTGATTTAGTGGCGATGACGCCAGACTCGGATAGTAAACATCCTACTGATTTCACCAGTTGGATGACTCACCAGCGTCTCAAACTTAGGAAGTCCCAAACAGAACTCATGATTCCACACCCCACAAACCTGTTTGCCCTACCCCCATTTGCTTTCAGTAAATAGCATCATCTTTTGTCAGTTCCTCAAGCCGGAAACTTGTTTGTCATCTGCGATTCCTCCCTTTCCTTACCTCCCACATCTAACCCACCAGCAAGTCTTTGATACCAACCCCAAAATACGGCTAGAATCTATATAACTCTCTCCAGCCTTCTGCGCCACTCTAAGAAAAACAACACAGTAGCTATTAACGCCCATATCCTTTCCTTAATCTCCACAGACTGAGCTCCCTCTATATGCCATCTATTTTTCCAAAGGTTTATACACTCAATACACTCAATAACAACACTTTATCCAATCCTTGTTCCTGTTTTGTAAACTTGTTTTGTGGCAGATAAATTAAAAGTCACAAACATCTCAAAATTTACCCTAAAAAATCACATTTCACATCCCAAATTTCTTTCAAAAACCACAAGAAATTGTAAACGTATACATACTACAACTGTCTTATCCCCAATTTATTTTATGCTTGATCTAATTCCTAATTCATATGGCTGCAAAGTTGTGATATTTGGAATAAGCTATTCAGGCATATTTTATGGAAATTTGCCACAGAAAACTTTTCCTATCTGTTTCAGTATTTAACTTTTCAAGATTTGATATCAAAATATATACTCGGGAAAGTTTAATTTCAAACAAAGTACTTAAGCTGTATTGAACTTGTTTAGTTTAGACATATTTTAATCTTCTTGTTATTATATTGGCATGTTACAATTAATGACCTATTTGAAATTCCATTAAATGTTCTATTATCAGAGGTTCATAACCGCAGCATAAAAAATTTTCTCCAGGCTGGAACTTGTTATACAAGGTCTCAGCCTAGAACCAATTAAAAAAATTAGTCATTAAATAGTTTGTCTTTGAATGCAGACTTGTCATTTTCATTAATTTTTTGACTAAGCTGTTTAGCCAGGTCTGTACTCCTCCATGCTAATACTCTAAAAATTGTTTTTGAAATGTTCATAGGAATAGTGATAGAGAAATATAAGGAAGAATACTTTCTCATTTTAGACTGGGGAATGGCATGGCTCCCCATGTCCTTTCTAATGCCCAGTATCCTCCAGTCCAGTATCCTTCTGGCTCACCATTGCCATCATGTAAACCTTCATTCCTCTTCCAAGTTTGGGAGGATCCATTGCCTGTCTGTGCAGGATGGAGCGTGGAATCTTAATCAGATATTCAATGAATCTTCCTATTTTCAGGCTCACATTCCCCTTTGATTTTTAGAAGTACCAGGTACCACCAGTTTCTGAGCCTCCTCAGGGTTGTGCAGTGAAAATCTAGATGCTTCTTGGTTGAGCAGATAGAATGATGATAAAGAGCACAGTTACTTGTGTTCACATCTTGTATACCATTCACTGGCCTTTTAAGCTTAGATCAATTACTCAACTTTTTTGGGCCTCAGTCTCCTCATCTGTAACATAAGGATAGCAAATTGTCATAGAGTTTTTGTGAGGATTAAGTTAGCTAATGAGGATGAGGTTAAAAAGGTAACAGAGGGATGGAATGCGCAGGATATGATAGGTCATTGTAAGCACTTGGCTTTTTCTCTGAGTGAAGTGGAGAACTACCACAAGGTTTTGAGGGGAGGAGTGAAATGATCAGATTTATTTTTTTGAAAAATAAAACGTAGATGTTTTTGCCATTAGAATAGTCTAACAGATTGAATGTCTGAAAGAGAAGAGTCAATGTTGATTCCGAGGCTTTGAGGCTGAGCAGTGATGGAGTTTCCATCAAGTGCGATAGAGAAGCTATTGGGGAAGTGGGCTGGGAGTGAAGGGAGATCAGGAGTTGTGTTTTGGTTTTCTGTTGGACATCTAGGTAAGGTGTTGGGGAGAGAGCCGTGGGCAGGAATTATAAATTTGAGAGTCTTTGCGTAGATATTGTGTTTAAAACCATAAGAAGGGATTACATCAACATCCAATGAGTAGAGATAAAGAGTACCAAAAATTGAGCCCTAGGGGGCTGGCCTAGTGGCGCAGCAGTTAATTTTGCACTTTCCACTTTGGCGGCCCGGGTTTCACCGGTTCGGATCTCGGGTGGGGACATGGTACCACTCATCAAGCCACGCTGTGGTAGGCGTCCCACGTATAAAGTAGAGGAAGATGGGTATGGATGTTAGCTCAGGGGCAGTCTTCCTCAGCAAAAAGAGGAGGATTGGTGGCAGATGTTAGCTCAGGGCTGATCTTCCTCAAAAAAAAAAAAATTTGAGCCTTGGGGCACACTAACACCAGGAGCTCGGGATAAAGAAGAGGATTGGAGACTGAGAAGGAGTGGTCAGCGAGGTGTGAGGAATCCAAAAGAGATGGTATCCTAGAAGGCAAGTGAGGAAAGTGGTAAGAAGAGAAGTGAGGATTAATTATGTTCAATGTGGCTGACAAGATTAGGACTGTGAATTGACTATTGGATTTAGAACAGTGGAAGTCATTGAAGATAACAAGAGCAGTTTTCATGGAGGAATTGGAGACAGTAAGGTAGATAACTCTGTAAAGGAATTTTTCTGAAAAGGAAATAAAAGAAATGAGGTGGTAGTTTGTGAGTGTTGGGGGCAAAAGATGTATTTTTTTTTTTTTTTTTTTGCTAAAGAAGATTCACCCTGAAGGGGCTGGCCTGGTGGTGCAGTGGTTAAGCTCACATGTTCTGCTTCCACAGCCCAGGGTTCACAGATTCGGATCTTGGGTGTGGACATGGCACTGCTTGGCAAGCCATGCTGTGGCAAGTCCCGCATATAAACAAGAGGAAGATGGGCACAGATGTTAGCTCAGGGCCAATCTTCCTCAGCAAAAAGAGGAAGATTGGCAGCAGATGTTAGCTCAGGGCTAATCTTCCTCAAAAAAAAAATTTAAAATTCAAAAACAAAAACAAAAGCAAAACAGAACCAAAAGAGGAGGATTGGCAGCACATGTTAGTTCAGGGCTAATCTTCCTAAAAAAAAATTTTTTTAAAAATTAAAAAAATGAGAATAGGAAAAGATATTATGGGCTGTTGGAAAGATGGGTGAGGACTTACGGAGAGGTTGGGACTTGAGTCATTTTTTCCATTCATTCTTTTTTTTTTGGAAGATTAGCCCTGAGCTAACTGCTGCCAATCCTCTTCTTTTTTTCTGAGGAAGACTGGCCCTGAGCTAACATCCATGCCCATCTTTCTCTACTTTATATGTGGGATGCCTGCGACAGCATGGCGTGCCAAGTGGTGCCATATCCGCACCCGGGACCCGAACCAAGGAACCCTAGGCCACTGAAGCGGAATGTGTGCACTTAAGGGCTGTGCCACCGGGCTGGCCCAGTCCATTCATTCTTTAATGAAATATTTATTAAGCACTCTATGCCAAGCACATTGCTATACCTGGCTTAGCTGCTTGAGACACATAAATTTTAAGGATTGATGCCTGCAGACAAAGTTATAATCAAAAACTTGTGACATATATTATATAATGGGCAATAGCCATATTTCATAATATTTTTATTTTCCCAAAGTCCATTGGCATAAATCAATTTCGATTTCATGAGTTAAGATGAACTCCTAAGATATTTGAAAAAGTCAACCAAGATTCCTGCTATATATTTGGTTTTCACTTAAAATGAACAGTTAGCACAAGGTTTCCTAAATTTAGCTGAGCAGAGTAATCACCTGGGACACTTCTTACAACGAGGGATTCCAGAAGAATCTGGAATCTATATTTTTAAAAATGGCCCCAGGTTATTTTTATCATTAGCAAGTTTGGGAATCACTCATTTAGCTCAAAATCATTTGAAATTTAGCTTTGGATTTCTTGATAATCAACTCAGACTTGCACAATCCAAGCTGCTTTGACACACAACTGTGAACGTTAGTCAGAGCGCTGGGCCAGCTGGGCTTGACATGGTGTTAAATTTTGATGGAAAAGCAGCATTCTGAACCAGATTTAGGTGAACATAATTTACCATGATTAATTTTTAACTTATTAATAAAAAAAAAGAACTGAACTCAAATTAATGTCATTTCAAAGTTTCTTTTTTTTGTTGTTTTTTTTGTTTTTTTTTTTAAGATTTTATTTTGTTTCCTTTTTCTCCCCAAAGCCCCCCAGTACATAGTTGTGTATTCTTCCTTGTGGGTCCTTCTAGTTGTGGCATGTGGGACGCTGCCTCAGCGTGGTTTGATGAGCAGTGCCATGTCCGTGCCCAGGATTCGAACCAACGAAACACTGGGCCGCCTGCAGCAGAGCGCGCGAACTTAACCACTCGGCCACAGGGCCAGCCCCTCAAAGTTTCTAAGGCTAGATTTTTGAGGGAAGCAAATCAGATGGTGTAGGCAAAAACACAGTGGCAGGATCATTCATTTTAGTTTTACGCAGGGATGTTTGAAGCAAATCAAATACAGTAGGAGAGATGGAATCTGGTTTCTAGGAGATTATTGTTTTGTTTTCAGTTTTAACAGAGTTCAAGGCTGAATAGAATAGAGAATTTTAGTGAAAACATTTTCGGAGGCTGGAGGAAGTTAGTAAAGAAAAAAAACCTGTTTTACACATAAAATGCCTGATAAATGCTTCTTAATGGTGATTGCGATAAGTTTTCTCAAACCCAGAGCTGTTTTCTTTTATTTTTTGATTAAGCAACTAAGGGCTGGCTTGTGGTACAGGGAAGAAAAGGCATTTTAGCTTTTCAGTCCTTAGTGGTAAAGCTGTGATCTGTCCTGATATTAATCAATATGCTTAGGTTTGGGTTGGTCCTGGAATTGCTGTGTGATTTTGAGAAAGTTACTTAACTGCTCTACTTTTCATTTTCAATCTCTGTCAAAGGAACCTACCAGCACATATTCTATGCATCTTATAGGTTTTTGTGAGAGTCAAATGAAATAATGGGTGTAAATACAAAGAGTTCTTCAGCTTCAGGGATAATCAAAAATTCTGTGTATTTTGTTTCAAAATGGTCTGAAGATTATTATTCAACACTGTTTAGCAGGAGTTGCCAGTGTGGGAATCTAACTCGAGCCAAGGAAAGGCCTCAATAAATTCTTGAGATCCTTCCAGCTTCTAGATTCTCTCAGGTGACACAGTTCTAAGTCCACCTCATCACCAGAAACTGTGTCAACATGAAAGAATACAAGAACAGGGCTGTGGGAGCCTCTCTCGTAAACCTTCCTTCTCCCTGCTCTCCTTGGTCAGCAGTTCAATAGAGGCTGTCCCTATCGACTGCTGTCCATTTCCACCCTTTTCATGGGCCTGTAACTCAGCAGCTTATGTTGCTTCCTAATTTCAATGCTGTTACCCACTTGGAATGCCAAGTGGGAAAACGCTGGCAGTGCAAAGGTTCATAGAAGCGCTGACACAACCCTAATTACAGCAGCACAAACATATCTCTCTAATTGTAGCTAGCACTTATCTCAGTTTCTCATACTCCTTCAGCCCATTGAGATCTGCCTCAAGCTGAGGATGAAAAGGGGGGGCCTCTGGAGCCGCTTGAATGAGCAGGGTCTGATAGAGTTATCAGGCTTTTGCAGATACGATGCCTGCCACTGTTGGATACATTGTCATAATCAGTGTTTAGGCAAAACACCTGGGCTTCTGCAAAGACCACCACTCCGCTCCCCACCTCAACTCTGTCCCGATGCCTAGTCATTCCACTGACTGGGAGGGACAGATGAAACTGAAAGGGATAAATGTGCCAGTCTGGACTGGTTGTCAGCCGCTTGACTGAACGTTTCCCATTAGGTCATTGTTTACCCTCATTTGAATATATGTTTATTTTCATACTTAAGAAGGCATTGGAGACGTGCCCAACCCATCTACAGCAACTGACTGCAGCATTTAAAGCCAAACATGCTGAGGCTTGTGGAACGTAATTGGCCTTGTTACCTAGTGATGGCTTATGGGAGGGTGGAGATACTAATTTTGCAACTTTGGGATCTCAAGTCAGCTCATTTAATGAGGATCCTGACCACTCACTGTCAGGATTACATTGTTTACCTTGTTGTTAGCACTGAACTTTGACCTAAAGTGTGTACCTTTATGGTATCAATGTGACCAAAGTGTTGGGTTAACGTGTAAGTGGAAAGGTTGGCATTGGGCTTCTTTAATTTTAATTTTCATAGTCTTTGTGTGTTTCATTGTGATTAAAGATTTCAGGGAGGTACACGGGTGTGAAATTATCTATACATCTAGCTTCTATCTATCTATTTATCTTTCTATTTATTTGGTTCACTTAAGCTAGCTATAGGTTACCTGTATGACACTACAATGTGCATGTTTGGCGATATTTGTGCCCAATATTTTTACCCTGATCCTGAGTAGATCATGGAGCTGACATTTCTCAGATGAAACCGTGTAGACAGAAAGACATATCTGAAACTTTGTACTGATTTCAAAGGCAAAGGCCTTTGCCAGCTTTTACAGACTAACATCTAATGAACAGATTTGCTTTTGGCACCTAGACTCCCCCGCTGGAGAACCTTCAATCCCTTCACTGCCTTTCCCAGCAGAATCCAATACACTCAAGAGCCACACTTCTCTCATTCAATCTGATAATTTCTTCATACTGATGGTTTAGTAAATTAGCCATTTTCAGAAGCATTTTGTTTGAAAGAGGGAATATGAGGAAGGAAGAGCTGCTCTTAACACAATAGTGTAAGTCACTAAAAATGACAGAATTCTGGTGATTGGTGTCAAGGATACCTTCAGAGACAGGGTCCTCCATAGTAATCATCACTCTTATAATCAGCTTTGGGAAAGAGGCCCTTACTCTGGACCTTGAGTGTAACAACTGAAGTCATGGCAATGAGTGAGTGTCTGAGTGTATGGGTTTGTGTACTGGGGGAGATGAAACACATGCAGAAGAAATAGCTTCTGAAGATTAAAACAGCTCAACAAAACATTGTGAGGGATGACAGAAAGGGAAGCAGCACTCTGAATAAATAATTATATGTGCAAATGGCAGACCTGGAGCTCAGCTGTAATATTCTCACACAGCTAATAATGGTAATGATACTAATAATTGATGAGGATTTTTAGGCTGCTTAATTTTAAAACGGTTTATGATGAGGATTTTTAGGCTGGTTACTTTTAAAACTGCAGATGAGAAGCAGGCTCCGAGGACTGGAATTTTGCTTGCCCTTTTGAGAAACATTTGTGTTTGTGAAGGAAGGGGGGATGACCTTGTAGGGACCTGAAATTGGCCACCCCAGGGTGTGTCTCTTTGGCATCAGGACTGTTTGGGGCTGATTGCTTTTGATAACAGGGACAGGGAAGGAGGCCCTGGGGAATGGAACTTGCCGTTGTTGGGACACATTTACATTTGTAAGGTAAATCTCTATCTGTAAAAGGTGCCTCCCTCTCTGTACCAGGAAGAAGAAGAGAGATGACCTTATCCCTAGAAACTGTTAATGGGGAAGGCAGCAACTTAAGTTGGTTGCTGTCTGGCAATCTCATGTAACTGATTTAGGGTGGTGGCTTCTGACCTTTACTTAATCCGATTTGATTCTTGTCTAAAAGTCATGGGATCACCCAACGACCAGACCCCACCTGCACTGATACCATTTTAACTTTTTTCCATGTTCTTTCCTTTGTCTTGTAAAGAAATGACCCACATACCCATGCCTTATAAAATTAGCCCTAACCCTCAACTCGGGGCAGCAGCAGGAGCTCTGACTGCCTGTGGGTCTTGTCCCCACGCACCAGCTCTGCCTGCCCATGGGTCCTGTCCCCATGCCAGCGGGGGTAGCAGAAGCAGCAGCAGAAGCTCTGACTGCCCATGGGTCCTGCCCCCATGCTATTCTATACTATTCTCTAAATAAAAGAGCACTACTGCCAGATCTTGAGAGTCCAAGAAATCTTTCATTCGACTTCTTGGCTCACCGAACCTGCATCAATAATGATAAGCATTTATTGAGCTTTTATTCCGTGAAGGAACTGTGTTAAGTGCTTCATTGCGTCATCTTATAAAATCCTTGCAATTACTCATTGAGGTAGGTACAATTCTTATTTCCATTTTAATTGGTAAACTGAGGCATAGGGAATCTAAATAAATTGTTTGGCTAGTAAGTTGTTGAAGTTGTGTCAAATCCAGGTGATTTTGTGACGCCGAAACTTGGGTTGTACTATGCTACATCCAACAGAGCCAATTCAGAGTTTTCTTTAATTTTTCTTCTCCTCTGAAAGGATTTTATGGGTCTGCTCAAGTCAAGGAAGGAAAAATGGCTAATTAGAACACAAATTACAGGTACCCAAACCATGAACTCTATGAACTACTGTACCTCTTAAGCATCTACCTAATGTCGGTATCAGATTAGATAAAAAGAACAAAGTTATTTTTAAGACCCATTAAGAGAACTTTTAAGGAAAGCACTGAATGAAGTGAATGTAAGGTTCTGCTTAGAAAGACCTTCCTGATCTCTATATTTGCAGAGCAAAACCCATTATATGTGTTTTGTTTTAATCAGGAAAATTATATATTTACTTATTCATACTTTATGTGTAAACTTATTCTTAAGAGTCTTTAAAATTCTGAGATTGCAGGCTTCTCTGTGGACTGGATTCATCTTTTCCCTTATTGAATTTCAACTCTAGTGTAGGGCTTGTCTTTTGAGGGAGCAGGAGAGTGATCGACTCCCCAACATGAGGAAGCGGGGTGCAACAGGGAGTGAGAGACTGGCATAGAATGCCTGGATTCAATTCCCAGCTCTGCCTTTCTCCTCTATGCGTGACCCTGGGCAAACCGAATCACTTACATTCTCTAAAACAGTGGTTCTCAAGCTTCAGTGCGCTTGTTAAAACTCAAGAGCGCTGGGTCCCTCCTCAGTCTCTGATTCAGTAAGTCCAGAGTGGGCCCAGGAATTAGCCCAATTAGCTAACACTACCAGTCGAGGGCCTCGCATTGAGAAACTCCACAGTAATTCTCAGTGTTCTCATCTTTAAAATGGGGACAATAGCATCTACCTTGTTGGAATGCTGTAGGGTTTAGAGATAGAAGCTTAAGCTGACTTTCTTACCTGTGCCTATACACCCCACTCTATGACCACCAGTTTGCTTGGTGCTTAAAGTGCACCATTCAAATCCTCTGTTCGGATTGTTAAGAGGACATTGGTAATTCAAGTGTTTCTGGAGAGCATCACTTCTTAAAACTTATTATCAACCAGATTTGTAGAGTTAACTTGCAAACATGACAGGCGTCTGAGAGAGAGGGAGAAAAGAACCAGACACCTGTGCTCGTTCGAGGTAGGGGAAAGCGCCTGGAATATTACTTTCTCCCCTGCTGCGTAACATCGGGGAAGATCTCTCTTGGTGTTCAGGATATTCTATACAAAAAATCAAGAACCAGTCTGATTTATTAATTCATTTATTTAGCACGTATTTACTGTGCATTTCATTATCCCTGTGCTGTGCCGCATTCCTAAAATATGAAGGTAAGAAAGATATGATTCTTGGCCTCAAGAAACTTTCTTTCTTTTTTTTTTTTTTAAAGATTTTATTTTTCTCCTTTTTCTCCCCAAAGCCCCCCGGTACATAGTTGTATATTTCGTTGTGGGTCCTTCTAGTTGTGGCATGTGGGACGCTGCCTCAGCGTGGTCTGATGAGCAGTGCCATGTCCGCGCCCAGGATTCGAACCAACGAAACACTGGGCCGCCTGCAGCAGAGCGCGCGAACTTAACCACTCGGCCACGGGGCCAGCCCCAAGAAACTTTCTTTAAAAATGTTTTGAATCTCTGTTTCTAGGTTAAATTCTGGGTTTCCAGTCATAATTTTAGTGTATTTATTATTTTACAAGACTCACTGAGCTAAATCTATCAATTGTCCACATGTATTGAACAGGGCATTGTTCTCTGCTCGCTCTTAGGTTTTGTGGATGGTACAGGGAAAGTACAGTGAGGGTCTCTGAATTCAAAGAGCTGAGAGTTTCTTAACCAGTGTATATTTAAATATTACACGCTACCAGCACTAAACCGCATATATTTACTAAATGTTAAGGAATGGTCAGAGAAGAAACCTAAGGAAGATTTCCTTGTGACTGAAAGAGCTTTCCTCACATGGCGGGCCCTCTCCCTACTACAAGTCAGAGGTGATTTAAGATTGAGTCATTAAAACTATGACTTTTGACCTTAATCCAAACTGGAAGCCTGACTGAAATCTAAAAATTGCTGAAGTATATGGCAAAGAGACATCTGTTTGGCTTTTCCCCTCGTGAGTACTGTTTTCCACTTCTGACTTCATTTTTTGGGTCCCGGAAATTCCAATTCATCAAGGTATTTAATGATGGCACACGTGAGGTTCTCTGTTTGTTTCTTGTTTGTTTGTTTGTTTGTTTGTTTTGAGGAAAATTAGCCCTGAGCCAACTGTTGCCAGTCCCCCTCTTTCTGCTGAGGAAGACTGGCCCTGAGCTAACATCCATGCTCATCTTCCTCTACTTTACATGTGGGATGCCTCCCACAGCATGGCATACCAAGCGGTGCCGTGTCCGCACACGGGATCTGAACCAGCAAACCCCGGGCCACCGAATTGGAAAGTGTGAACTTAACCACTGCACCACCGGGCCGGCCCCTAAGTTTGTTTCTTGACTCTGAATTCTGGAAGTAAATGTTGCCAAAGTTGGAGAAAATCTTTAATTGTAACCAGCTCTGTATACCAGAGAAAATGGATGCACAAACCTTTTTATAGAATTTAATTTCAGTCATAAAATCCTGTCAGTATATCTCTGGATATTTAATAAAATGTAGCATCCTTCATAGGCAATTGTAGTATTATTGATGTAAAAGTATCATTAATGTGTTCATTCAACAGACAGGTACTGAACGTCTATTGTGTTTCAACAATAATGGAGATGGTTTTGTACTGATTTTTGCACATGTTCTAGCTTGAGCCCCCTGAGATTGAAAGGTTCTTGTTTTCAAATTTTCAACTGGACAGGTAGAAAACACAAAACAGGAGATCTGTCCTCAATACAAATAAATCTTTTGTAATATATAAATGTATTTCTGTAATATATTTTAGATTTTAAGATGAAAAATCATTAAATTTATATATTATTTATTATATATTTATATTTATATATTTTTATTTATATTTATACTGTATTATACATCTATATAATTTATATATTACAGAAATTGATTTATATAAATTATAATTTATATAAATACATTATATAAGATATAATTTATAAATTATAACTTTATATAAGTTATATAAATATGTAATTTATGTAAAAATTATAATTTATATAAGTATAAATATAATCATAACTCCTCTGTCAGGCATTTTTGTTATCACTTGTTACCTGTTGGTTAGAAAATTCAAGCCTGAATGGGAAAGGGAGCGGGGGAGAGTTGAACGAAGCTAAATTATGTTCCAGTCCTGAAACTCTATGACCTCTTGTGTTAAAAGAGTGCTAGCTAAAGAAGGAATATCATTTTTGTTCAAGGTCTTAAGGTCATTATGAGTTTATTTAATCATTGCTGCTACATCCTCACTAGGTTTTTCGTTTGTTTTGTTGTGGTTTTTGGTTCCTTTGGAAACTATATTTACCTGCTGGATGAAGTAGAGTCAGATTATGCCGGTGCTGAGTACTTAGGTAAATTTCTTATGTTGATACCATCTCAGCTCCTGTTATGTCAGATGGGAACCAGGAAGGTCAGGAGTAAGGAGGATATCCAAGATTGGGTGGCCTCCATTTTATGGGTTCTTAGAGTATAATGAGTGCAATGAGTCAGTATGACAACGAAAGTTCCCTGGGGGAGACTTAAGAAAGGATTACCAACTGTAAAAGAAGAATTCAAACTAACCATCTGACAGTCCTGCCTTGGGTTGATCCTGTTTTCTGTAACTTATCCAATTAAGTAGTAAGAGATAATACCCTTAAACTTGAGGTCACATATTTTTTTCAAAATACATTTAAGAGTTTTTAAAATACTCCTAAAGACTTCACTCTAAAATTTCTGGATAAATTGCCGTTCAATTATCGTTTGACTTAATGAATTAGTAAGAAGAAAGAAAGAAAAATAGGAGCTGGCCTGGTGGAGCAGTGGTTAAGTGTGCAAGTTTCTGCTTTGGGGTGGCCAGGGGTTCACCGGTTCAAATCCCTGGTGTGGACATGGCACCGTTTGGCAAGCCATGTTGTGGTAGGTGTCCCACATATATAATAGAGGAAGATGGGTACGAATGTTAGCTCAGGGCCAGTCTTCCTCAGCAAAAAGAGGAGGATTGCCAGATGTTAGCTCAGGGCTAGTCTTCCTTAAAAAAAAAAGGAAAGAAAAATAAAGCCAGTTTTTCAACTGAGATTCTTACAGTTCTTTGAAAAGTAAAAACAGACCTCTTTATCCTTGGGTAATCTGATTAATTTAATAATCAATAATTAAGAATTGATTTTTAAGCAGTAAATTAAAACTGAGTTAAGGTATCTCTATTTTCAGATGGTGTGGTAATATGACTAAAAACCCAAAAGAATCTATGTAAAATCGACTTCAAGTAATGGCGTAATTTAACACAACGGCAGCATTAAAATCGACACGCAAAAGTTGAATAAATTTTATGTGTATACATATGTAAATATCCATTTATCAAAAACGATTTGAAGTTATAATAAAATAGAAGACACAGTTGATAATTACACATGCACACAGATACACCAAGAAATAAGCTCAGCAAGAAGTGTCCAAAACCCCTGTAAGGAATACTGCAGAGCCCTGCTGGGAGATTTCAAAGCACACTTGAACATGCGGGAAAGACAGATGTTTTTGGATGGGACAGCTCCACATCGTAAGATGTCAGTTATTTCTAAATTAACTATTACATTTCATACAATCTCACTAAAAATGCCATAATTTTTCCTTTCCTGACACTAGAAAAGTAGTCTTTCGAGTTGATTTGGAAGGAAAAAAGTAAGAATAAATGTGAGAACTTTAAAAAAAGAAGGAGCTATAAGGGGAAGCTAGTCCTAAAATATATTAAATTATACTCTAAGACCTCTGTAATTAAAATAGTATAGCATTATAGCATGAATAGAAGGAACAAAAAGATCCAAATACATAAGAAAATGTAGCATAAAATAATCTCACATCAGTAGGGAAAATGTGAATTTATTTAAATAACTAGTATTGGTATAAGTGGATGGTAATAGAGAAAAAAGAAAATTGGTCCCATTCTCCACAGCAGGATGAATTCCAAATGTATAAGAGAGTTAAATTAAACCACACAAGTCCTAGAACAAAGCCTGGGTGAAAACTACATTCTAGGCATAGGAGAAATTTTCCTAACTATAACTCAAGACACAAAAGCAGTTAGGGAAAATACTGATAATTTGACTGCATAAAAAATTAAAAACAATAACAAACTTTTGCACAGCAAAAACAGGTAAGTAAAGGAAACCTACTATGAGCAAAGTAAAAAGGACAAAATTCAAAAAATGTTTGTAACTTATTTCAAAGATAAAGGTTAGTAATCCTAATATACAAAGAATTTAGTAGTGTAAAGAAGAAAAACATTCTATAGATCCTATAGAAAAATGGGCAAAAGATTTAAATAGATAGATAATAGAAAAAGAAATACAGATGGCCCTTAACTATTTGCAAAGGTGCTCAACATCACTGATAGTAACAGAAATGCAATTTAAAGCTTTACTGAGATCACTTTTCCCATTTACGAGATTGGCCCAAATCCAAGAGTTTGACAGCATCCCCTGCTGGCTGGATGAGGTGCTCTCGTACATTGCTGGTAGGACTGCAAAATTGTACAACTTCAAGTGGAGGGCAAATTAGGAATATCTATTAGTGGCACAGAATTCTTAATTTTAAAAACCTATTTCTAATAAACCATGGGGGAGAGGTGGGAAACAAGAAGACGTTTGCACAAGGCTGTTCATTGCAGCAAAAGACTGGAAAAACCCCAAATGGCCATTATTATTAGGGGACTGGTTGAATGCTATGTTATATCCACTCAATGAGATATTATGCAGTGGTAAAGAGAAATGAGAAAGATCATTATATACTACTCCCAAGTCATCACTGGATTAATAGATTAAAAGAGAGACTTGAGACATAGTCACCCATTGCAATGTATAGATCTTATGCATGAGTTGGCAAACTTCCTTTTAAGGGCCAGATTAGTAAATATTTTAGGCTTTGTGGGTCATACAGTTTCTGTCACAACCACTGAACTCTGTCTTTGTAATGCAAAAGCAGCCATGGACAACATGGAAACAAATAGCCTGGATGTGGCTGCATTCCAATAAAACGTTACTTACAAAAATGGGCAACAGCCAGATTCGGCCTGCAGGCTATAGTTTGCTGACACCTGACAAACTATTAAAAGAAATATGAAAGGCAAGATGATTACTGATTGGATGGACGAATAGGGATCGCCTAGCCAGAGAAAGCCCTTTTATTTGGAAAAGAGAACATGGGAGGCACAGAGCAGCTCCTCACTGGTCCACAGACATTCTGAAATGCTATTGAGCAGGATCCTCCTGCTCAGGGCGGAGACTATTCCAAGTTTTATGCTTGTCTCCATTCCTGTGAGTAGAATTTCAGTCTCTTGTATTCTCTGACCATTAGCTCTACCTTCTGGGAGTTCCTGCCTTTTCCGTTATCATCCTTGGCCACTTCTGAAAATGCTCTCCTTAGGGGCTGAGCAGCCTGTCAGCCTGCTTCCTTCCTGTGCTGGACTGTGCATTGTTGACTTAGCACTGGACTCCTGTGCGAGGTTGGGAAGTATGTTTCTCAGAATCCCCTTCTCTGTATGGTTGCGGGATAGAGTTAGCCAGTTAGATGAACTTTTATGAGATCTGGAAGGCAGCTGACAGCAGATGACCTTACTCTCAGAAGATTTCGGTGGTCAGGCATGAGGTCAGGTGTAGAGGTGCCTGGTGGGCCTTCTGTTCTCTCCTCCTGCTCCAGTTCATCTTTTTGATTGCTGGCTGCGCTGATCAACAGCTGCCTCAAGCCCACACAAGCTTGGCTGTAGGCCCACAGCGACGTGCACAGAACTCTCAACAAGCTCATCCTTGGCCGTGTCCTCTCTGGGGGTGAAATATGCAGACTTCTTGTATTTTCCTGCAAGCTCCAACTTCTCCTCCTGTGCCAGTGCTTCAGGACAAAGTCATTAGCGGCTATTTCTCTGATCTTTCAACTCCTACTTCCAAGACCTTCACTTTCCTAGCTCCACCGCCATTTGGATAAACTCTAATTCCCACATTAAATCCCTATTCCTTACACTTACCATGGCTCTGGTTTCCTATCTTAACATCAATTGGTACACTGCCCCTAGAAAGTTGAGGACTGAGAGTCATTTTATGTCTCAAACAGTCATTCTTTTTTGGTCCAGAATGTGTGATCTTTTGGAGTGTAACTCTCAAAAACTTACATGGCTTCTTGTCCAGTTGATTTCATATAGTTCCTTGTACCAATACCCACACCCACAATTCTTTTTGATTCGTGCTTCTTTCTCTAAGGTTAATCAAGACTCTCAGATTTTCACGTGGGGCCAGGCCCTTACTCTATCCTCCATTGGCCATTTGCCCAACTGAAAGGATTTTTGTTTGCTCTCTTAGTTGATTCAGAAGTTCTGACATGGGTTTTATGGTCACATCCTTGATTTCATCTTCCCCGTGAAGCTTCCCTTTTAATTGGCCTTTGTCATCCAAAGCTTTCGCCTTTGGTTTAACATTTTACCAGTTGGAGATGAAAAACAGTTGCATCCTTCAACACTGCAAGTCCCAGAATTTCTGTACTCTTTATTTCCTATTACTCTTGCTTATAAGTTATCCAACTCTTTTCTGCGTTCGTGTCTTTCTTGCAGTTTCTTATCAAACGCAGCCAATAGCAACCGAGGCATTGTACTAATGTTGTCTCCTAACCTCTCCACTTCGAGCCACAGGTTCATTTGCTATATCATCTTTCTTCCAGGTTATTTCAGTTTGCCACTACATGACAAGGGTCATCATCTTTCCACTGAAAACCAGTTTTCTGGTCATCCACTGCCTAGCAGTGAAGCTAATGTGATGTGTTTTAAGGTCTTGAATTATGGTAACACCTCACTTTTGGGGTCAATTTCTATCTCAGTAAGTTTAGGCTATATTGTGCTACAGTTTGGCTATGTTAAGCCAAATCTTAGTTGCTCAAGATGACAAGGGTATAGTTCTCATTCACATTAAAGGCTTATCAAAGGTCAGCTGATACTGTTCCACAACATCTTCACTTGTGACCAAGGCCGAGGAGACAGTATTTATGAGAGATATGTACTGTCTCATCACAGAGAGAAAACAGCACAGTAGAACCACACAATAGCACCCGAAACTTCCCTTTGGCAGTGGCCCAGGTCATTTCTATGTACGTTTCTTTGGTGAAACAAGGCCTGAGTCCATCAACACAGAGACGTAATGCTCCTGCAGGGACAAATGCCTCAGGTTACATGGCCAAGCCTGAGGTCAGTATAGTAGTCTTATATGACTCACCCACGGGGTGGGCGCTATTGGTCACATAGCTGTGTCTGATATTTCATGAAGTGAAAAGTGTAATTCTCCCCAATGTAGGGGCAGATAATACTTTGATTAATAATACAATCTATTTTATTTCATCACTTCTTACAAGCAACTTGGTATCATTTAGTTTTATGCCTGTGTTCCAACTATATTTTAACTGACCTACTGGATTCTAAACACCATGATGCCAGATACTATCTTTTCTTCAATTAAAAAGCAATCCTACTCAGGATTAAACATGAATTAAATTTAAAAAAATATCTTTTGAGAAAATCATTCATTCAAGGAATTCCATTATAAATAATTCTTGCCTAGTGATGAATCTAAAATGTTAATATTAAAACTTTTTTTCAGAAAAATATTTGTCAGCTGAGTATTGATGGATATCTAGTTTTTCATAAATTTTCTAGTAATTATTTGGAAAAGAAAACAAAAAAATTCAGAATATGCAATTGACTAAAGATGTAGATAAAACATTCATAATCATTTTTTCATCCTCCAAGCTTGTATTTCACACCTGTACAAATTCTTAGCAATTCTACTATTATTTGTGGATTTGCTTCCAAGAAAGCCTTTAGACAACTTTCAGTAGGAAACATCATTTTAGGATAGACTCAGGAAGCTGAACTGTATTCATGTTTTGAATGTACTGAAACATTTGTTTGACATTTATTATTTTTGCAAAAGATGACACATTCATTTGTAATGGGCTTTTAATTATATAGTTTTTGTAAAATCACTCCTTTTCCCAAGCAGAGAATTTCAAAATAACCCAATGCCAAAGTTCCAAGGTCGAACTAGTGTAATTGAGAAGGAAAACGGTGTCTGCGAGAGGTGGACTGAACAACTAACCCCAAGTCTTTCCTCTCTCTAGTAAAATGATCATGTATTCCTTTGCCATGGCCTCATTTTAGACAGAATGTGCTTCCTGTCTCCTTGGCTTTGAATTTGGCTATGTGATTTGCTTTAACCAATGGGAATTAGCAAATATGGTGCAAATGGAAGCTTCAAATGTGCTTGGGAGGTTAGGCTTGCTGCCCTGGGCTTCTGCGTTGCCAAGAGAAGGGCAGGCCCTGCACAGTGCTGCTCCTCCTGCAGGGGTTCCAGAATGAGACCCGTGAGACAGAGCTCCCCGACCCGCCCTCAGGCACATAAGCCCAAAATATATGCTATGAAAGTTAAATTTGTAAAAATAGGAAGATAAAACATTTTATGGAATAATTTTTAGGTTGATTTATAGCATTTACATTTTTAGACATATGGTATATGGGTCTCCCTCTTGTTACGTTGCCCCGGACTTTGCACAGGTAACAGGCTGGTCTGCGGAAGTCAGATAAAACACCATCCCTTCAGGAATACCACTTCTCCTCGCAGTCTTCACATACATTAATTCTCTGCCTGTGTGTGTGTGTGTGTGTGTGTGTGTGTGTTTGTGTGTGTGTGTATGTTAAGAATGTGTGGAGCCCTCTAAAGAGGGGGACCTAGGGAGAGGCCTGGACTCTTTGGGGGAGGAGAGGGTGAAATAGCAAGGTCTTGTACAACCTTAGTGACCATTCTGAAGGCACTGAGTGGTGGGCCTTTTAGTTGTGGCTTTGTGGGTTTTTAGCACATTGGGGGTAATTGACCAGAACCACCACTTACATCTTTGAATTTCAGAAAAGGTATGGCAAGTGCTATGGACTGAATATTTGTGCATACTCTCAAAGTGATGGTATTAGAAGGTGGAGCCTTTGGGAGGTGATTAGATCATGAGGGTGGGGCCTTCATGAATGCAATTAGTGCTGTTATAAAGAGGCCCTATAGAGCTCCCTTGTCCTTTCTGCCATGTGAGCACAACAACCCTCTATGAACCAGGAAGTAAGGCTCTCATCAGACTGCGGGTGCCTTGATCTTGGTCTTCCCAGCCTCCAGAACTGTGAGAGATAAATGTCTGTTGTTTATAAGCCTCCCAATTTATGGTATTTTGTCATAGCAGCCCTAAAGGACTAAGACAGCAGGTCTAAGGAGTCCCCTTTCCTATCCTTACCCAGCAGCCACTCCTCCTCCAAAATGCCCCACTGCCCACTGCTCTTTGCTCTGCTGTGATTCTGTTATCCTTCAAGGCTGTGACCAATGTCTATTTAAATTTAAATCGAATTACTGAGTAAGAGTGCTGAGACCCGGAAGACCTCACAAAATGTTTTGTTCTAGGCCTTCAAGTCCTAAGGATTGTTTTGAGTTAATTCTAGGGGAGGAAAAAAACAACAGAAAAATCAAAACATCTCTTCTGGAAAAGATTTCCCCGGAATACAGACACAGCAGATTTTTACCTCTTGGCCTAGACCATGCTTAATACTTGATTCTGGTTCTCCCTCTGATAGTTTTCCTGTAACCATAACTGACTTAGCTGGATTTTAAGCCTCACCTACTTTTCTAAGTAAGTTTATAATGTTAAGGGCATTTCCAAACTCCTCAGGTGACATACACCAAAGCATAAAAAAAAGGGGGCTAGGGGAACACTTTCAAATTGCAAGCTGGTGACATATCCCCTGCTTAATCAAATTCCCAGCTAATCATAAATACCAAGGTCATCTGAACAAATTAATTGCTTTTGCAAACCAAAACTCCAATTTAAATTCTCAAGCCTCCATAATTTTAAAATCAATAAACATTTATTATTGTTCCTATTCGTACCTCTGAATAAATCACTGTGTAATTTTACCTCTTAATTCTCAAAGGTGCAGTATAAAAATATTGATTTTAATCGTTTTTTGTGCTACTAAAAGGATATGTAATTTATCCATACACAACTCTTTGGCATGATGCCTAAGGCAATGAAATTTTTGCTACAAGTAATGTGTGAAAAGTTTTATTTTAAAAAGCTTTTATTGAAGTATAACACTCATACAGAAATGTGCACACAGATTATAAGTTTATAACTTGATGGATTTTTACAAAGTGAACATACTTGTATAGTCTCTTTCTAGATTAAGAAATAAGAGAGGGGCCAGCTCCGTGGCTGAGTGGTGAAGTTCGCACGCTCCGCCACGGCGGCCCAGGGTTTTGCCGGTTCTGATCCTGGGCGTGGACATGGCACTGATCATCAGGCCACGTTGAGGTGGCATCGCACATGCCACAACTAGAAGGACCTGTAACTAAGATATACAACTATGTACGGGGGAGGTTTGGGGAGATAAAGAAGAAAAAAAAAAAAAGAAATAATAGAATATTCCAGGACCATGGGAGCTTCTCTCTTCCTCTCTCCCAGTCACTACTCTGTGAAAAAGATAACCACAATCTGATTTCTAACACCATCGATTAATTTGGCCTGGGATTGAATTTTACATAAGTTGAATCCTATAACAGGAAAACTTTTGTTCCTGCTTTTAAAAAAACAAAAAACTCTCAATATTATGTTTTTGCAATTCATCCATATTTTTGTATTCAGCAAGAATTTGTTCATTGCTGTATAATATGCCTTTGTATGAATGTGCCGCAATGACTCTATCCATTTTCTGTTGATGCACATTTGTTTCCAGGTGTTGGTATTATGAGTAGTGGGGTCATGAACATTCTTGCACATGTCTTTGATGAGCATATGCATGCATGGACAGCTGTGAATTGCTGGGTCATAGAGTATACCCAGTCCCGCTTTGGTTAATATTGCCAAACACTCATTCTAAGATGGTTGTATCAGTTTATACCCCTAGTAGCATTATTGTTTACTTCCTCAACCACCTTGTCAACACTTGTTTTCTCCATCTTTGTAATTTTAACCATTCGGGCGGGTATGTAGTGTTATCTCATTGTGGTTTTAATGTGCATCATTTCTCTGATGACTAATGATGTTGTGCACATTATCATAAGTTTATTAGCCATTTGGATATCTCTTTTTGTGAATTACCTGGTCAAGTCTTTTGTCTATTTTTCTATTAGAATGTTTTTCATTTTTCTTTTCTTTTTAAATTGATTTTTAGGGGATTTTTTTTTAACGTTTGGGTTTGAGTCTTTCATGTATATTACAAATATTTTCTCCCATTCTACAACTAAACTTTTCCCCCTCTTAATGATTTTTTGATGAATATAAATTCTTAATTTTAATGTAGTGTAATGTATCCACTTTACTTTTACTAGTGCTTTTTTTGTGTGCCTGACCCAAGGTGATGAAGATATTCTCCAATATTTTCTTTTAGAAGGATGTGTGAGATAGCATTAGTTCTTAAAAATAATTTTGTTATTTAGTAAAAGAATACAGATAAACACCAGAGAAGTGTTAATAATAACTTGCATTTCTAGCCTTCTTAAGCAGTTGCAATTAACTTATATATATACATTACTATATAAATATTTCTTGAAATGCTACCTGAATGACAACAGGGAACTGATCTCATGTAGCTTCATATCTAAGAGGGAGGGACAATAAGTGTGAGTAAATGACAAAGATAGAGAGGAATAAAAGATGCAGATAAAGAAATAGGGGGATATATATATATATATCTCTTTCTTTTTTTAGGTGGAGGGCAGGGAAGGCTGCATGGAAGAGATAGTATTTAAACTAAGCCTGGAGGTGTGGATGGAATTTGGATGTGATGAGATAGAGGGAAGGCATCTCAGAGAGCAAGCACAGAATAAACAAATGACCAGAACTGAAAAGATGTGATAGATGTGTAAGAGGTGAGATAGTTTAATCTGATAGTTTGTATGAACTATGACTACAAAATTACTGGCCTTGACTATTAAAAAGCAAATACAACAGAAAACACAAGTCTAAATGCATGTCATTTCCTACAAAATAGTTGTATTAATTAGCATTTTTTAAGTTGTATTAACAGAAACTAAATCTAGCCAGTTTAAGCCTAAAGAGAAATAGGGACATGTCGGTATTTCATGGAATCTATGAGTATGTGAGCAGCTAGGCTTCGGCACCAGTGGGGATGAAAGTCTAGAGCTCCATAGTGACCCAGGTAATCCTTCCTCTCCCTGTGTATCAGTTCTGCCTCTCAGAGCACATCTGTTTCATTCTGCTCTCTTGCTGTAGAATGGTGTTTTAGTCCTTCGGGGCTGCTACATACCATGGTATATATGGTATATATACAGACACCATAGACTGGGTGGCTTATAAACAGCAGAAATTTCTCACCATTCTGGAGGCTGGAATTCCAAGATCAGGGTGCCAGCATGTTGGGTTCTGATGAGGACCCCCTTCTGGTTTGCAGACTGCTGACTTCTCATTGTATCCTCACTTGGCAGAAAGAGAGTGACAAAGCTCTCTGGGGTCTCTCTTTTATAAGGGCACTAATCCCATTCATGGAGGAACGCTACACCTTATGACCTAATTACCTACCAAGGGCCCTACCTGCTAATTCTGGGAATTCTGCCATTCTGAATATGAATTCTCCTAATTCACGTTTCGGGTTAGCCTTTCAACATAGGAATTTTGTGGGAATACAAACAATCAGTCCACAATAAATGGTTGCCCTGCTTCCTAGGACAAATATTAGAAAATAACTCCTAAGAGCTCTTATGTAGATCTCTTCCACTCAAGAAATCAGACAGATGTACCTGGAATCTCAGATTTCCTGGCAAAGGCACATATTGGCTCAGTTTGGGTCAAGTGCTCATTCCTGGTCCAGTTATGACAGGGCAGGGCATAGGAGGCATGTGGTAGGAAGCATTGCATTCACCAGTGTGATTCCTTGGAGCCTTCCCATTATAACCAAAGGGATTTTTGAGGCTGAGTAGGGAGCAAGTGGATTGTGTAATCAACTCAAGAGGTGTCACCTTAGAAGGCTATGGTGATAGTTAACAAGAGGATATATTACTGTAAGGGTGATTTTTTGAACATGTATAGCAAACCAGGTCCTTTTGTTTTTTTAACTTTTTATTTTGGAATGATTATAGATCTACAGAATAGTTGTGCATATATTACGCAGAATTCCTGAATACTGGTCATCCAGCTTCCCCTAATATTAACATCTTATATAACCATGACACGTTTACTAAAACTAAGAATGAATATTGTAAACTATTGTCTAAACTGTAGACTGTATTCAGATTTCACCAGTGTTCCCACTAATGTCCTTTTTATGTCCCATCCAGTATACTACACATTACATTTAGTCATCATGTTCTTCATAGTCTTCTCCAGTTGATGACAGTTTCTCAGTTTTGCCTCGTTCTTTGTTATCTTGACTCTTTCAAAGAGTACTAGTCAGGAATTTGTGGAATGTTCCTCAATTTGGGTACCTGATGTTTTCTCATGACTAGACTGGGGTTATGGGTGGGTGGAATACCACAGAGGTGATGTGTTCTTGTCTTCACATCATGTCATGTTATGAGGGGTACATGATACCGACATGATTTATCTTGGGATGCAAACCTTAATCGCTTGGTTAAGGTGGTGTCTGCCAGGTTTCTTCACTGAAAATTTACTGTAGATTTGTAAACAAATGCTAAAACAGCTAATTAATAAATGTTTTTTTCTCTTCTTTTTTTTTGAGGAAGATTAGCTCTGAGCTAACATCTGCCACCAATCTTCCTCTTTTTGCTGAGGAAGGGTGGCCCTAGGATAATATCCATGCCCGTCTTCCTCTATTTTACCTGGGACGCCTGCCACAGCATGGCTTGACAAGCAGTGCATAGGTCCGAACCCGGGATCCAAACCGGTGAACCCTAGGCCGCCAAAGCAGAACATGCAAACTTAACTGCTTCACAACCGGGCCAGCCCCAATTAGTAAGTGTTTTGAGGGCAAGTCTTGGAGGCTGAGGAAATATTCTCTTACTCCATAATGTTTCACCCACCAATCTGAGCATTCATCTATGGATCTTCAGCAGTTGCTACTGTGTCTGATGGTGACGTTATTATCTGCTCATTCCTTCTCTATCCTTTGGAATTCTTTTGTAAGGAACATTTATTTCTTCTCCTCATTTTATTTACAAATTTAATCATTTGTGTAGATCAGTATGAATATTTATTTTATTTATGGGGTCATAATCCAATATTAACTATATTTACTGTGTTCTTCAAATTTTTCCAGTTTTGGCCATTTAGAGCTCTTTCAGTCTGGCCTGTGTGTCCTTTTGCCACGTACTCATCCTTTATTTATTTATTTTTTTTGAGGAAGATTAGCCCTGAGCTAACATCTGCTGCCAATCCTCCTCTTTTTGCTGAGGAAGACTGGCCCTGAGCTAACATCTGTGCCCATCTTTCTCTACTTTATATGTGGGATGCCTGTCACAGCATGGTGTGCCAAGTGGTGCCATGTCTGCACCCGGGATCCATACTGGAGAACCCCAGGCCACCGAAGTGGAACATGCACACTTAACCACTGCGCCACTGGGCCGGCCCCATCCTTTATTGTTTTAGAAAAGCATTTTCTTCATATCTCTACAAGATGGTCCAATTTATCTGAATTTTCCCTGTTGCAGTCCTAAAATCTTCAATTTCTCCAAGGAATCCTAGTTCCTTTTATTGGAGAATGGTATTTAGAAACTCAGATCTGGATGGTAGGTGTGCTGATGGCTACTGGAATATCACTACTTAAAGGCCCTCTATGCTGACAGAGCTAGAAAATATCTGTGTGTATGTTAAACCACGTATACACACATATCTATAGTTACTCCCGTTTCTATCCACAAACATATTAAAATAAACATGAATTCATACTGATACCTCTGACTCCAATTCAGTACTGCAGGTTTTTTTTGGACCTTCTCTTCTTACTCATTTGTAATTTCGTTCTCCAATGGTGAGAAAACTCACACCAGGTGCTTTTTCTGTGATATCATATCAACTTATCTCAGCTATGCTTTGAGGATTATCTCCCTTTTAGTGATTGGAAAACACTTAAACTTAATGAGCTTAAGTGATTGTCTGCAGGCACAAAGAAAGTAAATGGGAGAGCCAGTGGATTCAAAGTTACCTGTTAGGCTTACTCGTTGATTTATGGCTAATGCTATACACTTCATGTGATAAAACTGTCTTTGCTCAAAGTAGTTTTAGAGCTAGTCTTTTTATATATATATATAACAACTTTATTGAGATATAACTGACATCCTATAAAATTCACCCATTTAAGCTGTACAATCCCTTGCTTTTTGGTATAATTGAAGAGTTATGCAACCATCGACACTCTCTAATTTTAGAACATTTTCATCACCCTCCCTTCAAAAAAACTTTGTTGCCATTAGCACTAACTGCCCATTACTCCTTAACCTCCAAGTCTTGGAAACCACTAGTCTACTTTATGTCTCTATGGATTTGCCACTTTGGGACATTTCAAATAGTAAATGGAATCATACAATATGTGGTCTTGTGTGATTAGCTTTTTCACTTAGCATAATGTTTTCAAGGTTCATAAGCGTTGTAGCAAGAATCAGTACTTAATTTCTTGTTTTTAAAATAGATTTTATTTTTTTAGAACACTTTTGGGTTCACAAAAAAGTTGAACAGAAAGTACAGAGAGTTCTCAAATACCCTGCTCCCACACATGCACAGCTTCTGCCACTATCAACATCCTGCACCAGAGTGGTACATTTGCTACAATCGTTGAAACTACATTGACACATTGTGATCACTCAAGTCCATATTTTACTTGTGGGTTCACTCTTGGTCTTCTACATTCTATGGGTTTGGACAAATGTAAATGACATGTTCCCACTATTATAGTATTATACAGAGTGGTTTCACTGCCCTAAAAATCCTCTGTGCTCTGTCTATTCATCTGTCCTTTCCCCCAACTCCTGGCAACCATTGAGTTTTTTTTTTTACTGTCTCCATAGTTTTTCTACCTTTTCCAGAATGTCATATTGTTGGAATCATACAGTATGTAGATTTTTTCAGATTGGCTTCTTTCATTTAGTAATAGTTTATTATAATGAATTGACAATAATTTAATAAATTTTAATAAATTTAATAAAATTGAGTAATTTGAATTTCTTCCATGCATTTTCATGGTTTGATAGCTCATTTGCTTTTTAGCACTGAATGATATTTTATTGCCTGGATGTACCACAGTTTATTTATTCATTTGCCTGCTGAAGGACATTCTAGTTGCTTCCAAGTTTTAGCAATTAAGAATAAAGTTGCCATAAACATCTTTACGCAGATTTCTGTGTGGATATGGTTTCAACTAACTTTGGGTCAATACCAAGGAGTGTTATTGCTGGATCTTGTGGTAAGAGTATTTTTAGTTTAGTTTGGAAACTGCCAGGCTGTCTTCCCAGGTGGTTGCACCATTTTGCATTCCCCCAGCAATAAAAGAGAGTTCTGTTGCTCCACCAGCGTTTGGTGTTGTCAGTGTTTTCGATTGTGGCCATTCTAACAGGTGTGTATTGGTATATTCGTCCTGTTTTAATGTGCAATTCCCCAATTACATATGATATTGAACATGTTTTTACATGTTTATTTGCCATCTGCATGTCTTCTTTGATGAGGTGTCTATTCAAGTCTTTTGCTCATTTTTTAAATATATATGTATTTTTTATTTGAGTTCATAATAGTTTACATCATTGTGAAATTTTAGTTGTATGTTATTTCTTGTCTGTCACCACCTAAGTGCTGCCCTTCACCCCCTGTGCCCACCCCTCACCCCCCTTCCCCTAGCAGCTACTGAACTGTTTTCTTTGTCCCTGTGTTTGTTTCTATTCCACATATCAATGAAATCATATGGTGTTTGTCTTTCTCAGTCTGGCTTATTTCGCTTAGCTTAATTCCCTCCAGGTCCATTCATGTTGTTACAAATGGGATGATTTTGTCTTTATTTATGGCTGAGTAGTATTCCATTGTATTTGTATACCACATCTTCTTTATCCAATCATCAGTCAATGGGCACTTGGGTTGCTTCCATGTCTTGGCTATTGTGAACAGTGTTGCAATGAACATAGGGGTACAAATGTTACTTTGGATTGTTGATTTCAAGTTGTTTGGGTAGATACCCAGTAGTGGGATAGCTGGGTCTTATGGTAGTTCTATTTTTAGTTTTTTGAGGAATCTCCATACTGTTTTCCACAGTGGCTGCACCAGTTTGCATTCCCACCAGCAGTGTATGAGGGTTCCCTTTTCTCCACACCCTCTCCAACATTTGTTATTGTAAGTCTTAGTGATTATAGTCATTTTAACAGGTGTAAGGTGGTATCTTAGTGTAGTTTTGATTTGCGTTTCCCTGATGATTAGTGATGTTGAACATCTTTTTATGTGTTTATTGGCCATCTGTATGTGTTCTTTGGAAAATGTCTGTTCATTTCCTCTGCCCATTTTTTGATCAGGCTGTTTTTTTTTGTTGTTGTTTAGTTGTGTGAGTTCCTTATATTTTATGGAGATTAACCCCTTGTCAGATATATAATTTGCAAATATTTTCTCCCAGTTGGTGGCTTGTCTTTTTGTTTTGATCCCAGTTTCTTTTGCCTTGTGGAAGCTCTTTAGTTTGATGAACTTCCACTTGCTTGTATTTTCTTTTGTTTCCCTTGTTTGAGAAGATCCTTTTCGAAAAGATCCTCCTAAGTTCGATGTCAAAGAGTGTACTGCCTATATTATCTTCCAGGAGTTTTATGGTTTCAGGACTTATCTTCAAGTCTTTGATTCATTTTGAGTTTATTTTTGTGTATGGCATGAGATAATGGTCTACCTTCATTCTTTTGCATGTGGCTGTCCAGTTTTCCCAACACCATTTATTGAAGAGACTCTCTTTTCTCCTTTGTATGTTCTTGGCACCTTTGTTGAAGATTAGCTATCTGTATATGTGCGGTTTTATTTCTGGGCTTTCAGTTCTTCTTTTTTTGAGGAAGATTAGCCCTGAGCTAACATCTACCACCAGTCCTCCTCTTTTTGTTGAGGAAGACTGGCTCTGAGCTAACATCCGTGCCCATCTTCCTCTACTTTATATGTGGGACGCCTACCACTGCATGGCTTGCCAAGTGGTGCCATGTCCGCACCCAGGATCCGAACCCGTGAACCCCCGGCTGCAGAAGTGTAACGTGTGCACTTAATCGCTGCGCCACCAGGCCAGCCCCTGGACTTTCAGTTCTAATCCCTTGATTTGTGTGTCTATTTTTGTGCCAGAACCATGCTGTTTTCATCACTATGGCTTTGTAGTACATTTTGAATTGAGGGACTGTGAGGCCTCCAGCTTTGTTCTTTTTTCTCAGCATTGCTTTAGCAATTTGGGGTCTTTGGTTGCCCTGTATGAATTTTAAGATTCTTTGTTCTATTTCAGTGAAGAACGTCATTGGGATTCTGGCTGGGATTGCACTGAATCTGTAGGTTGCTTTGGGTAGTATGGACATTTTAACTATGTTTATTCTTCCAATCCATGTGCATGGAATGTCTTTCCATCTCTTTATGTCATTATCTATTTCTTTCAATAATGTCATAGTTTTCATTGTATAAGTCCTTCACCTCTTTAGTTAAATTTATTCTTAGGTACTTTATTCTTTTTGTTGCAATTGTAAATGGAATTGTATTCTTGAGTTCTCTTTCTGTAAGTTTGTTATTAGAGTACAGAAATGCAACTCATTTTTGTAAGTTGTTTTTGTACCCTGCAACTGTATTGTAGTTGTTAATTATTTCTAAGTTTTCTGATGGATTCTTTAGGGTTTTCTATATATGAGACCATGTTGTCTGCAAACAGTGAGAGTTTCACTTCTTCACTCCCTATTTGGATTCCTTTTATTCCTTTCTCTTGCCTAGTTGCTGTGGCCAAAACTTCCAGTACTATGTTGAATAAGAGCGGTGATAGTGGGCATCCTTGTCTTGTTCCTGTTCTCAGAGGGATGGCTTTCAGTTTTTCCCCATTGAGTGTGATGTTGGCTGTGGGTTTCTCATATATACCCTTTATTATGTTGAGGTAATTTCCTTCTATCCCCATTTTGTTAAGAGTTTTTTTTATCATAAATGGCATTTGGATCTTGTCAAATGCTTTCTCTACATCTATTGAGATGATCATGTGGTTTTTATTCCTCATTTTGTTAATGTGGTGTATCACGTTAATTGATTTGTGGATGTTGAACCATCCCTGTGTCCCTGGTATGAATCCCACTTGATCATGATGTGTGACCTTTTTGAGGTATTGCTGTATTCAGGCTGCCAATATTTTGTTGAGGATTTTTGCATCTATGTTCACCAGTTATATTGGCCTGTCGTTCACCTTTTTTGTGCTGTCCTTGTCAGGTTTTGGTATCAGATGTTGGCCTCGTAGAATGTGTTAGGAAGCTTTCCATCTTCCCTAATTTTTCGGAATAGTTTGAGAAGGATAGGTGTTAAATCTTCTCTGAAAGTTTGGTAGAATTCCCCAGGGAAGCCATCTGGTCCTGGGCTTTTATTCTTTGGGATGCTTTTGATTACTCTTTCAATCTCTTTACTGTGTGGTTGGTCTATTCAGATTCTTCTTGATTCGGCTTTGGGAGGTTGTCAGAGTCTAAGAATTTATCCATTTCCTCTAGATTTTCCATTTTGTTGGCATATAGTTTTTTGTAGTATTCTCTTATAATTCATTTTATTCCCGTGGTATCATTTTTATTTCTTCTCTTTCATTTCTAATTTTTCATATCTGAGCTTTCTCTCCTTTTTTCTCTATAAGTCTGGCTAAGGGTCTGTCAATTTTATTTATCTTCTCAAAGAACCAGCTCTTTGTTTTATTGATCCTTTCAACAGC
Organism: Equus przewalskii; assembly: GCF_037783145.1. NCBI lineage: Eukaryota > Metazoa > Chordata > Mammalia > Perissodactyla > Equidae > Equus > Equus przewalskii. The sequence goes on along the minus strand of NC_091847.1, from coordinate 21,455,917 downwards.
ATTTATTTCTGCTCTGATTTTTATTATTTCTCTCCTTCTGCTGACTTTGGGCTTTGTTTGTTCTTCTTTTTCTAATTCAATCAGGAGTAATTTGGGATTGCTTATTTGAGATTTCTCTTGTTTGTTAAGGTGAGCCTGTATTGTGATGAAGTGCTCTCTTAATATGGCTTTTGCTGCATCCCATATGAGTTGGTATGGTATGTTTTCACTTTCATTTGTCTCCAGATATTTTTTGATTTCTCCTTTAATTTCTTCAATGACCCATTGCTTGCTCAATAGCGTGTTGTTTAGTCTCCACATCTTTGTCCCTTTCTCAGCTTTTTTATAATTAATTTCTTGCTTTATAGGATTTTTTATAGCATTGCGATCAGAAAAGGTGCTTGTTATTATCTCAATCTTCTAAAATTTATTGAGGCTTGCCTTGTTTCCCAACATATGGTCTATCCTTGAGAATGTTCTATGCACACTTGAGTAGAATGTGTATTCTGCTGTTTTGGGATGCAGTGTTCTCTCTCTCTCTCTCTATATATGTCTATTAAATCCAAGTGCTCTCACTTTTCATTTAATTCCACTGTTTCCTTGTTGATTTTCTGTCTGGATGATCTATCCATTGATGTGAGTGGAGTGTTGATGTCCCCTACTATTATTGTGTTATTTTTAATATCTTCTTTTAGATTTGTTAATAGTTGCTTTATGTACTTTGATGCTCCTGTGTTGGGTGCATAGATATTTATAAGTGTTATTTCTTCTTGATGGAATGTCAGTTTAGTCATTATATACTGTCCTTCTTTGTCTCTCTTTACCTGTCTTATCTTGAAGTCTACTTTGTCTGATGTAAGTATTGCAACACGTGATTTCTTTTGTTTGCCACTAGCTTGGAGTATCATTCTTCCATGCCTTCACTCTGAGCATGTGTTTATCATCGGAGCTGAGATGTGTTTCCTGGAGGCAGAATATTGTTGGGTCTTGTTCTTTAATCTATCTCGCCACTCTGTCTTTTTATTGTAGAATTCAATCCATTTACATTTAGGGTGATTATTGATATATGAGGGCTGGATGCTGCCATTTTATCACTCTTCTTCCAGTTCTCCTGCATTTCCTGTGTTTCTCATTCTGTGTCTTTTGGTCTACCAATCAAGTTATGTAGTTTTTTAAGTTGTGTTTCTTTGTTTTCTCTTTATTTATTATTCATGTCTCTGTTCTGGTTTTTTGTTTAGTGATTACCATGAGATTTGTATTCAAAATCTTGTGGGTAAGGTTGTCCCTTTTCTGATGGCCTCTTATTTCCTTAGACCAAACCAATTCAATCCCTTTCCTCTTCCCCTCCTAAGTTGTTTTTCTCACATCTTATTCCATCTCGTGTTATGAGTTTGAGGTTAAAATGACAAGATTATCTTTGCTTTTGGTGTTTTCCTTCTCTTTGTCTTTAATGCTATATTTGAGTATTTGCTATTCTGCTCTTATTCTGTCTACCTATTTATCTCCTTACTCTGTGCTTTGTAGCCACTTTCTCTCTTTTTTTTCAGGTATGAGGGCCTTCTTGAGGATTTCTTATAGGAGGGGTCTCATGGCTATGAAATCCCTTTGCTTATGTTTGTCTGGGAAAGTTTTTATTTCTTCCTTGTATCTGAAGGATATTTTCACTGGGTAGAGTATTCTTGGCTGAAAGTTTTTGACCTTCAAAGATTTGAATATGTTATTCTGGTCTCCTAGCCTGTATGGTTTCTGCAGAGAAATCCACTGAAAGCCTGATTAAGGTTCCTTTGTAGGTTATTTTCTTCTGCTTTTCTGCCCTCATTATTCTTTCTCTGTCATTCACTTTTGCCAGTTTCACTACTATATGCCTTGAATTAGGTCCCTTTACATTGACATATTTAGGAGATCTAGTAGCTTCTTCCACATGAATTTCCATCTCCTTCCCTAGGTTTGGGAAGTTCTCTGCTATTATTTCTTTGAACAAGCTTTCTGCTCCATTCTCATTCTCTTCTCCTTCTTGAATACCTATAATTCTTCTGTTGCATTTCCTAACTGAGTCAGATATTTCTTGGAGACTTTCTTCACTTCTTTTTAGTCTTAATTTTCTCTCCTCCTCTATCTGGAGCATTTCAACATGTCTATCTTCGATTATGCTGATGCGCTCCTCTATGATGTCTGCTCAAGTGTTCAGGGAATATATAATTTGTTTTATTTCGTCCATTGTGTCTTTCATCTCTAATATTTCTGACTCTTCTTTATAGTTTCAATCTCTTTTGTGAAGTGGCTCCTGAACTCATTCAATTGTTTCTCTACATTCTCTTTTAATGTGTTGACTTTTGTGATGATAGCTATTTTGAATTCTTTGTCATTAGGTTACATATTTCTGTGTCCTCAGCATTGATTTCTGGGTACTTGTCATTTTCTCTCTGGTCTGGAGATCTAATGTAATGTTTGATATTGCTAGGGGGAGTGGTCTGTTTTTTTGCATCCTGGTGATATTTGGTAGCAATTACCACTATCGACACCAGGTAGGGGGTCAAGAGCCACATATTTTGAGCCCTCTGCCTTCTGCAGAGATCCCAGGTACTGGGCTGCTGGGGGCAGGGGCCCTTTCTCCTGCATACTTTCAGTGTTTTCTCCCTCTGCTCTCACTATCTGCTTTCTTGGGGTGTTGGCTTGATAAGGTCACCCCCCATGGAAGCTTTCACCCCAGTAAAGGGCTTCTCTCTAGGCTGCAAGGGCCCTCGGGGATCCTTGATGATCCTGTGAACAAATGGCCCCTCTCCTGTTCCTTCACTCTTGGAGGCCACCTCCAGTTCTGGATCTCAGTCTTTAGGGAAGGGAGTGAAGTTTTCTCTTATTCTGTTCCACCTCCTCTGAAGGGGGCTCCAGCCTCTCCTCCCTCCATTGTATGGCTGTGTGGATCTCTCTGACATTTTTTGTGTTGTCTTTGGTTGTCCTCTGTTGGAGTATGAATGTTCTTTTCATTGTATTTTGGAGGGGAGAGATTACTGGGAAGGCTCTCTCCACCATGATGCTCTGCTCAGTTTTGAATCAGGTTGTTTATTTTCTTATTACTGAGTTTTACAAGTAAATACAAGTTCTTTGTATATTTTGCATAACAGTCCTGTGATGGTTAATGTTATGTGTCAACTTGACTGGCCATGATGTGTCCCAGAGTAAACATTATTTTTGGGTGTGTTTGTGAGGATATTTCTAGATGAAATTAGTGTTTCAATCAATGTACTCAGTAAAGCAGACACTCCTCCCCAATGTGGGTGGGTACCTTCCAACCCATTGAGGACCAGAGTAAAACAAAAGACAGAGAAGGGAGGAATTCTCCCCTTCTTTCCTGCCTGACTGCTTGAGCTGTACATCCTATCTCATCTTCTCCTGCTCTTGGGCTGAGATTTACATTACCAGCTCCCTTAGTTTTCCAGTCTTTGGACTCATGCTGAATTATACCACTGGCTTTTCTTGGTCTCCTGCTGGCAGACAGCAGAGTGTAGGACTTTTCAGCCTCCATAATTGACTGAGCCAGTTCCTCATAATAAACCTCTCTTTATATCCTATTGGTTCTATTTCTCCAGAGAATCCTGATTAATACAGTCCTTTATCACATATCTTTGCAAATAATTCTTTCTAATCTATGGCTTGTCTTCTCATTTTCTTGACAGTTCTTTTGCAGAGCAGTTTTTAATTTTAATGAAATCCAGCTTATCAATGATTTCTTTCACAGATTTTGCCTTTGGTGTTGTATCTAAAATGTCATCACCATACCCAAAGTCACCTGTATTTTTTGCTGTGCTGTCTTCAAGGAGTTTTATAGTTTTGCCTTTTATATTCAGGACTATGTTCTGTTTTAGTTAGTTTTTGTGAAGGATGTAAAAGTCTTTGTCTAGATTCATTTTTTTGGCATATTGATGTTTAATTGTCCCAGCACCATTTGTTGAAAAGACTATGTTTCCTCTATTTTGTTGCCTTTGCTTCATTTTCAAAGATTAGTAGACCACATTTATGAGTCTATACTGGGCTCTCTATTCAGATCCATTTATCTATTTGTCTATTCTTTAGCCAATACCATACTGTCTTGCCTACTGTAGCTTTATGGTAAGTCTTGAATTCAGTTAGTTTCAGTCCTCTGACTTCATTATTCTCCTTCAATATTGTGTTGGCTCTTCTTGGTCTTTTGCTTCTCTATATAAACTTTAGAATCAGTTCATTGACATCCACAGTATAACTTGTTGAGATTTTGATTGGGATTGCATTGAATTGCAAATATTGAGTCTTTCTGTCCATGAACATGGACTATCTCTCCATTTATTTAGTTCTTCTTTGATCTCATTCATCAGGGCCTTATAGTTTTCCTCAAATATAGATCTTATACATATTTTGCTTGATTTATATCTACATATTTCATTATTTTTTGGTGCTAATATAAATGACATTGTGTTTTTAGTTTCAAATTCTACTTGTTCATTATTGGTATATAGGAAAGCAATTGACTTTTGTACGTTAACCTTCTTTCCTGCAACCTTGCTGTAATTGCTTATTAGTTCCAGGAGGTATTTTTCTCAGTTATTTCAGCTTTTTTACATAGACAATCATTTCATCTGCTAACAAAGACAGTTTTATTTCTTCCTTCCCAATCCATACATCTTTTACTTCCTTTTCTTATCTTGTTGCTTCAGCTAGGACGTCCAGCATGATATTGAAAAGGAGTGGTGAGAGAGGATCTCCCCTTGTCTTGCTCCTGATCCTAGTGGGAAAACTTTTAGTTTTTCACCATTAAGTGTGATGCTAGCTATAGGTTTTCTGTAGATGCTGTTTATCAAGTTAAAGAAGTTCCCTTCTATTCCTAGTTTTCTGAGAATTTTTATCATGAATGGGTATTGGATTTTGTGAAATGCCTTTTCTGCATCTATCAATATGATCATGTGGTTTTCTTCTTTAGCCTGTTGATGTAGTGGATTATATTAATTGATTCTTGAGTGATGAACCAGCCTTGCATACCTGGGATAAATCCCAGTTGGTCATGGCAGATAGTTCTTTATATACATTGTTGTATTCAATTTGCTCATATTTTGTTGAGGAGTTTTGCATCTATATTCATGAGAGATAGTGGTGTGTAGTTTTATTTTTTTTTTTAATCTTTTATTTTATTTTATTTTGAGGAAGATTAGCCCTGACTAACATCTGCCAATCCTCCTCTTTTTGCTGAGGAAGACTGGCCCTGAGCTAACATCTGTGCCCTTCTTCCTCTGCTTTTTATATGTGGGTTGTCTGCCACAGCATGGCTTGCCAAGCAGTGCCATGTCTGCACCTGGGATCCGAACTGGTGAACCCTGGGCCGCTGAATTGGAACATTTGAACTTAACCACTGCACCACTGAGCCGGCACCTTGTAGTTTTCTTTTCTAGTAATGTCTTTGTCTGGTTTTGGTATGAGGGAAATGCTGGCCTCATAGAATGAATTAGGAGTTATTTTCTCTGCTTCTATTTTCTGGAAGAGATTTCAGAAAATTAGTATATTTTCTTACTTCAATGGTTGGTAGAATTCCCCAGTGAACCAATAGGTCTGGTGCTTTCTGTTTTAGAAAGGTTATTATTATTGACTCAATTTCTTTAGTAGCTATTGCCTATTCAGATTGCCTATTTCTTTTTGCATGAATTTTGGCAGATTATGTCTTTCAAGAAATTGGTCCATTTCATCCCAGTTATCAAATTTGTAGGCTAGAGTTGTTCATAGTATTCTTTTATTATCTTTTTAATATCCATGAGATCTATGGTGATGTTCCTGCTTCATTTCTGATAGTAATTTGTGTCCTCTCTCTTTTTTTTCTTATTTAGCCTGGCTGTAGGTGTATTGATTTTATTGATCTTTTCAAAGTTCCAGCTTCTAGTTTCTTTGATTTTCTTTATTAATTTCTTGTTTTAAATTTCAGTGACTTCTGTGCTAATTCTTATTATTTCTTTTCTTCTGTTTACTTTGACTTTATTTTGCTCTTCTTTTCTCGTTTTCTGTGGTGGAAACTTGAAATATTGATTTTAAACCTTTTCTTTTTTTAAATATATGCAGTTGATGCTATAAATTTCCCTCTAAATACTGCTTTCATTGCATCCCACAAATTTTGATGTCATGTTTTCATTTTCATACAGTTTAAAATATTTTAAAATTTCTTTTGAGATTTCTTCTTTGACCCATGTGTTATTTAAAAGTGTGTTGCTTAATATCCATGTATTTTGGGATTTTTCCAGTTATCTTACTGTTATTGACTTTTAGTTTAATTCCACTGTGGTATGACAGCAGAAATTTTATGATTTCTATGTGTTTTATGGCCTAGAATGTGATCTAGCTTGGAGAAATTCCATGTGAGCTATTATACTATTTTGATTACTATAGATTTGTAGAGAGTTTTGAAATCAGGAATTGTGAGACCTACAAATTTGTTCTTTTTTAAGATTGTTCTGATATTCAGGGTCCCTTGAGATCCCATATCAATGTTAGGATGGGTTTTTCCTGCCTCTGCAAAAAATGCCATTGGGATTTTGGTAGGGATTGCATTGAATCTGTAGATCACTTTGATTAATATTGACATTTAAACAATGTTAAATCTTCCAATCCACAAACACAGGACATCTTTACATTTATTTGTATTTTATATTTTTTTCAGCAGTTTTGCAATTTTCAGTGACAAGTCTTTCACCTGTTTGGTAAATTCCTAAGCATCTTATTCTTTTTGATGCCATTGGAAATGGAATTGTTTTCTTTTTTTTTCTTTTGAGGAAGACTGGTCCTGAGCTAACATCTGTGCCCATCTTCCTCTACTTTATATGTGGGATGCCTGCCACAGCATGGCTTGCCAAGTGGTGCCATGTCCACAACTGGGATCTGAACTGGCAAACCCCAGGCCACAGAATCAGAATGTGTGAATTTAACTGCTGCACCACCAGGCCAGCCCTGGGATTGTTTTCGGAATTTCTTTTTCCGACTCCTCATTGCTGATGTATACAAATGCAACTGACTTTTTGTTTGTTTGGGTTTTTTTCTTTATTGATGTCAAATAGTTTATAACATTGTGAAATTTCAGTTGTACATTATCATTTGTCAGTCACCATATGTATGTGCCCCTTTACCCCTTATGCCCATCCCCCAACCTCCATCCCCTCTAGCAACCACTAATCTATTCTCTTTTTCCATGTATTCGTTTATCTTCCAGATATGAGTAAAATCATATGGTGTTTGTCTGGCTTATCGCACTTAACATAATACCCTCAAGTTCCATCCATGTTGTTGCAAATGGGATGATTTTGTCTTTTTTTTATGGCCAAGAAGTATTCCATTGTATACATATATATAATCACATCTTCTTTATCCAATCATCTGTCAACGGGCACTTGGGTTGCTTCCAAGTCTTGGCTATTGTGAATAATGCTGCAATGAACATAGGGGTGCATAAGTCTCTTTGAATTGTTGATTTCAAGTTCTTTGGATAAACAACGAGTAGTGGAATAGCTGGGTTGTAAGGTATTATGATTTTTAATTTTTCAGAAATCTCCATACTGTTTTCCATAGTGGCTGTACTAGTTTGCATTTCCACCAGCAGTGTATGAGGGTTCCCTTTTCACCACATCCTCTCCAACGTTTCTTGTTTTTTTGTCTTGGTAATTATAGCCATTCTAACAGGTGTGAGGTGATATCTCATTGTAGTTTTGATTTGCATTTCCCTGATGATTAGTCATGTTGAATATCTTTTCATGTGCCTGTTGGCCATCCATATATCTTTTTCGGAAAAATGTCTGTTCATATCTTCTGCCCATTTTTTGATTGGGTTGTTTATTTTTTGTTGTTGAGTTGTATGAGTTCTTTATGTATTTTGGAGATTAACCCCTTTTTGGATATATGATTTGCAAATATTTCCTCCCAATTGGTGGGTTGTCTTTTCATTTTGTTTCTGGTTTCCTTTGCCTTGCAGAAGCTCTTTAATCTGATGAAGTCCCATTTGTTTATTTTTTCTTTTGTTGCCCTTGCCCAAGTAGATATAGTATTCAAAAAGATCCTTCTAAGACCAATGGCAAAGAGTATACTGCCTATATTTTCTTCTAGGACTTTAATTGTTTCACATATTACCTTCAAGTCTTTAATCCATTTTGAGTTAATTTTTGTGTATGGTGAAAGATAATGGTCTACCTTAATTTTTTTACATGTGGCTGTCCAGTTTTCCCAACACCATTTATTGAAGAGACTTTCCTTTCTCCATTGTATGTTCTTAGCTCCTTTGTTGAAGATTAGCTGCCCATATATGTGTGGTTTTATTTCTGGGCTTTCAATTCTGTTCCAAAATGCAATTGATTTTTGAATGTTGATTTTATATCCTGAAACTTTGCTGAATTTTTTCACTAGCTCTAACATGTTTGTGTGTGTGGGTGTGTGTGTGGTGTGTAATCTTTAGGATTCTACATATAAAAGCATGTCATCTGCAAACACAAATAATTTTACTTCTTTCTTTCCAATTTGGAATCTTTTTTATTTTTCTTTCCCATTGCTCTAGCTATAACTTCCAATACTATGTAGAATAGAAGTGGTGAAAGGGGGCATCCTTGTATTGTTCCTAATCTTAGTGGAAATGTTTTCAATCTTTCACCACTGAGTGTGACGTTCGTTGTGGGTCTCCTTCATTTTGAAGGATAGTTCTCTTGGACATAGAATTTTTCATTCACTTCTTTTTCTTTTAGCACTTTGAACATGTCCTCCTTATGGCTTTCATGGTTTCTGATGAAAAGTCAGCTGTTAATATTACTGAGCTTCCCTTGTACATGATGAGTCATTTTTATCTGCTGTTTTCAAGATTTTCCTTTGTTTTTTTTCCTTTCAGTGGTTTGATTATGGTGTACCTGGTATGGATCTCTTTGAATTTATCTTACCTGGTATTTGCTGACCTTTTTGGATGCACAGATTGATGTTTTTCATCAAATTTGGGATGTTTTTGACTATTAATTCTCCCAATGTTCTTTCTTCCCCTTTCTTTCTCTGCTTGTCTCTGGGACTCCCATAACATATATGTTAATGTTTTTATAATGTATCACATGTCCTTGAAGCCCTATAAATTTTTCTGCATTTGTTTCCTTTCTGTTCCTCAGACCTGATGATCTCAATTCATCTATCCCTGTGTTTTCTGAATCTTGTTTCTTTCAGCCCATCTGCTGTTGAGTTCCTCTAATGAATTTTTTATTTCAGTTATTATACTTTTCAACTCCATAATTTTTATTGATTTTTTAAATTTATATTTATTTCTCGATATTCTCTATTTGGTAAGATATCATCCTCATACTTTTCTTTATTTCTTTAGATATGGTTTCATTTAGTTCTTTGAGTATTTTGTAGCAGTTGATTTAATTTTCTGTCTAGTAATTCAAGGGGCAGTTTCTATTCATTGCTTTATTTGCCCTATGTATGGGGCTTATTTTCCTGTTTCTTTGCATGTTTTCATAATTTTTTGCTGCAAACTGGACATTTGAAAGAATATAATGTAGTAACTCTGGAAATAAGACTTACCACACTCCCAGGAAGTGTGTGTGTGTATGTTATTGTTGTTCGGCCAAGTTGGCCACTGATGTCTGTGCTCAATTAACTTGGTGCTCACTTAATGATTTTTAAGAGATTTCTTTAAATGCCTTGAACAATGTCTTCCACTCTTTGCCAAGTGCATTGGGAATGTATCGGGGTGTGCTAACAATGCTCTGACAGCTTATAACTCTGTCTTATCCTTCACTTCCTATTCTGCAGAGCTTCAATGTCAGCCACAGTTGAAAAATTAGGGCCTTCTAAGGTCTTTGCTGGGCATGTGTACAACCTTGCACATGTGCCCAGACTTATAAATCACCAGGAATATGTCAGAAGTTTTCAAAGCCCCCAGTAGTATTTTCCAGCTTTTTCTTTTATGTATTTGGCCAGACTCTTGTTTGGCACAACAGGTATCACTGTCTCAAGCAGCTGTGATGTTAAACAGTTGCCACTGATTGTTTTAGTCAAATGCCTTGGTGATAGAGCTTTTTGCACTGAGCAGTCTCTGAGACAGGTCAAATAAAGACAGGCCTTGTGAATTGAGCTTTTTACGAATTCTTCCAGAAAGGTCAAGTGGTGATAATTCTCTGGGGGTGAGGATACCACAAAGCTGGTGAGAGGGGAATGGAAGGAAGGCAAGTTAAATCACAACAAAGGTTGCTGTTCTTACCAAGATTCAACTGTTTTTCTTGAATAAATTCTACTTGAACCATTGAAATCCTTTGTTTAATATTCAGAGTTCTGCAAAAATTCATTTTGACAATTATTGTCAGGTTCTGGCTTTTGGGTAGGAGCTGATTTTTGAAGATCCTTACTCCACCATTCTAGAAGTTCTTCTCCTGTAGCTAGACTTTGAAATTACACTGCAGGGAAACTAGATTATTCATTTTGATTTTGGCATCAGCATTTTATTATGTCTTCAGGAGTTTGGTATATTCCATTTTAAACTTTGGTACTTTAAATTCAGACCATTTTGAATTAGCATATTACTTCACTTCTTATCATTTTTCTCAGACACTCATTAGAGTATCTTAAAGGTATAGAAAGCTTTCTAGTATTTAAAAAATTTAATTGGGGCCAGTTCCTGTTCTATCCTGCTCCAGGATAACCTTTAAAAAGAGGAAAGGGCACTGAGAATGGAAGTGGTTCAACGCAGACTTAAGTGCAGTGAATTAGCTGCAGACTGGTGAACATGTCATGCTGAACATGAACATAGACATTCTTCTACGGCACCTCCCATGAGAGAGGTGTTCAGTCTCTCTGGTTCCTCACCACAGTCAAGCCAGGGGAGGCATAGTAAAGGATATTACCATCCTACCTTCCATTCCCTTGTGATTCCTAGCACATGCCTGGTAGAATTTTCCAAAATCCACTTTTATCTATGACAAATAATCATGGACCTAAACATACACACTTTGTTTATGAAGCTTGCATATCAATGATCCAGTGAATCATATGTACTGTCTGAATACACAGCATTGTGCAGGATTACACATTAATGTGACATTTGGCCAAAATCAATTTGGTTCATAACAAAGGAAAATTGGGTTACAATAAAAATCAAATATCAAATGAAATTTGACTGTACATGCCATTTATGTAATCATATTTTTGAGCATTTGGGAGAGGCTTTGCCAATGTATCTTTAGCAATTTAAATCTTTCCCAGAAATTTTCTCTTTGCTTTTCTCGATTCTTTTTTTCCATGTTGCTCTCAGCTAATAATTTCACCTCTGAAATATCTAAAATATAAAGATTTAATAGATTAAAAAATCTAAAAACAGGGTGTTAATTCAAACAATTAATGAACTGTTACTGAGTATTTATTGAAATAATTTAAATGTCTTTGATAAAGACTGCTAATTGTTTCCTAATATTATTTCTCCCTTTCTTATTTAATGATAAAAGCTCTGATTTTTACCTTGGGAAAAAATATTAATTATCCTCTCATCTCTTGTTACCATTTGCTAAGTTCTAACCAATGGGATACAAGCCTATAGGTATAATGTCTTAAAAATATTATTAAAGGGAATGGGTATACTGTTCTTCCCCATTTTCTGCTCCCTGATGAATTTAATTCAAGAATAATATCTGGAGCTTAAGCAGTAATCTTGGACCATGAGGATGAAAACCACACTCTGGGGATCATAGACTTGAGAGCTGGAAGGAGCCTGGGTACCTGGAACCTCTTGGAACTGCCATCCCAGTCTTAGATTATCCATCAGTGGTCTTTGAAGTTGCTTTTAATTCTTTTTTTCAGGAAGATTAGCCCTGAACTAACATCCACCACCAATCCTCCTTTTTTTGCTTAGGAAGAGTCACCCTGAGCTAATGTCTGTGCCCATCTTCCTCTGTTTTATAGGTGGGATGCCTGCCACAGCATGGCTCGATATGGCTTGATAAGTGGCGCTAGGTCCCTGCCCGGGATCTGAACCAGTGAACCCTGGGCTGCCAAGGCAGAATGCACAAACTTAACCACTACACTACCAGGCCAGCCCCTGCTGTTAATTTTTTTGCTACTATTTTTTTTTTAATTTTGTTGAAAATATTCCTGATAGATTCTCCTATATAAATTGTGGTAGTTATAAAAGAACATGAACAATATGTTCCAATATTTGCAGAAAAATATAGAAATATGGTAATATATAAAAATATACACAGGAAAAAGATAATAAAAGATTCCCAAGGAATTTTTGGAAGGAGTCATTTGACTTTTTAAAAAATGTTTTCCTTTTAGCTTGTTTACGTTTTCCACTATTTTTTCTGAAATGAGTAGCCATTGGTTTTAAACTAAAACAAAATGTAAAACTGAGAAACTACAAAATAATGGTGACACTTTCAATGTGTCAGTTACTGCTTTACATTTTAACCTTTCCAGCAGTCCCCTGAGCAGGTAGGTACTGTTGTTATTCTCATTTTGCAGTTGTAGAAATTGCACAACAGAGCAGTTCAGTAACTCGCTGAAGGTTACACAGCTTAGGATATGATATAGGATGATATGGAATCAACCCCTATCTTTACTATTTTAAGTATTTTTAAAAATTCATGTCATGCTAATTATTCCTTTTCCAGTTGACTGGTTACTTCTCCTAGGTTTATTTAGGTTGATCGTTATAACTGATCCTTATTGCTGTATAATTCAGACACTTTGCATAGTCCCTTGTGGTTTAAAATTTTGGTTTTTCCATATGTAATTGAATCTAAAGTACTATCAGTTTTAAAACATCATTGTTTTAAATACCATTGAGATGTTAAAAAGTGCTGTTACATATAACTGTAAAATGATATTGGTTGTAATATGCATCTTGATTTCAGAGATGCTAGAATTTAAAAATAGTCAGAATAGAAATATCATAATCTCTTTGTGTTGGTCATGTAGGGTGAACCAGTTTTTGCTATTTCAAAAAACAAAGAGCAACATATCGCCTCACACCCATTAGGATGGCTACTATCAAAACCCCAGAAAATAGCAAGTGTTAGTGAAGATGTGGAGAAATTGGAACCCTTATGCACTGCTGGTAGGAATGTAAAATGGTGCAGCTGCTGTGGAAAACAGCATGGTAGTTTCTTAAAAAATTAAAAATAGAATTGCCATATGATCCAGCAATTCCACTTCTCAGTATGTATCTAGAATAACTGAAAGCCAGGATTTGAAGAGAGATTTGTATACCCATGTCCACAGCAGCATTCTTTGCAGTAGCCAGAAGGTGGGAGCAACTCAAGTGCCCACTGATGGATGAATAGATAAACAAAATGTAGTATATTTATATGATGGAATATTATTCCAATACTTTAATATTATTAAAAAGGAAGGAAATTCTAACACATACTGACCTTGAGGACATCATACTAAGTGAAATAAGCCAGTCACAAAAAGACAAATACTGTGTGATTTCGATTATATAAGGTACCTAAAGTAGAAAAGTTCATAGAAATAGAAAGTAGAATGTAGCTTACCAGGGCCTAAGGGGAGGTGGGAATGGGAAGTTATTATTTCCCGGGTATAGAGTTTTAGTTTCCAAAAATGAAGAGTTCTAGAGATGGAGGGTGTTGATGGTGGCAAAATAATACGAATATGCTTAATACCCCTGAACCGCACACTTCAAAATGGTTAGATGTTAAATTTTATGTTATGCACGTTTTACACAATAAAAAAATTGAAGAGCAACACAAATTGGCTGACAGTACATTAAAAATTAAAAACAAAAACCACCCTAGTCCCCATTTTTAGAAATCTATCAAAATGCTTGAAGACAAAGATTCTTCATGATACTTTATTTAGCATTTTTAAAATTTAGAGAAATAAAAACATTTTTAAGAATTCTAAATTTTAAAACATTTAGATAATTTTGACAGTAAGGAATATTCTTGTTTTTAAAAATCTATGCTGGGGCTGGCCAGTGTTGCAGTGGTTAAGTTCACACGTTCCGCTTTGGTGGACAAGGGTTTGCTGGTTAGGATCCCTGGTGCTGACACGGCACCACTTAGCAAGCCATGCTGTGGTGGGCATCCCACATATGAAGTAGAGGAAGGTGGGCATGGATGTTAGCTCAGGGCCAGTCTTCCTCAGCAAAAAGAGGAGGATTGGCAGCAGATGTTAGCTCAGGGCTAATCTTTCTCAAAAAAAAAAACAAAATTCACCCTCTTTGCCACCCCTGTGCCATGGTCTCGCTACTTAGAAGTAAATGTAGTTGACAGTTTGGTGGATATTCTTACAAATATTTTTCTAAGCATTGATAGACATACGTTTCTATCCTCACTTAGAATAACTAACAGTACGTCGCAGATATTATCCTATGCTAGTCCACTTCGATTTTCCTCATTCTTTTTAAACTACTCAGTGTTTCATATTTCTATATATTATAATTTATTTAATCATTGATAGACATTTTAAAACTTTTCAAAGCTTTCTCCTATTACGTACCATCTACTATAAACATCCATGTACAACTTATTATTGGTTTATGTTGACTATATTAATAAAATAATAAATGGGAAGATGTCTATGGGTCAAACATATGCACATTGAAAATTTGTTGGATGTTGCCTAATCCTGCTTTCCAAAGGATGCACTAATTTTAGAGTCCCACAGTATGTTAGAGGGTACATTTTTTCACCCCCTTGACAACACTAGGTTTTATTAATCTTTATTTCATACCAATCAGCTGGGAAAGACATACTACCTTTGTATTTCCCTGAATTTACAGTGTCATATGTCGGCCATTGAATCTGCCTTCCTTTGTTCCTTCTTAACAACAACTACGAATATTAAAATACTATTGAATGCAGTAAGGTAGGTATTGCTCTAGTGACAGGAGCACGGCAATGAAAAAGAGAGTCAGAAATATTGCCTTCATAGAGCAGACACATTGGTGAGGGAGACTACCATGTAAACAAGGAAGTAAATTTCTGCGAGTGGTAAATGCTCAGCAGAAAATCATAGAGCAGTGTAGATGCATAGGGAATGATGGGCGTGGGAACTCGGTTTCAGATAGGGTGGTCAGGAAAGGTCTCCCTGGGAGGGAATATTGAGCAGAGTCTGAAAGAGGGAAGGAATACCCCTTAGGAAGAGTTAGGGAAAGACAATTCCATGTAGAAATGTCCCAGGGGGTCGACCTTAGCTTTCCTGAGGAAGGGTTGGAAGGTTGGAGCTGCTGGAGAGTAGAGAATGAAAGGAGGAGCCGGGGGAGATGAGGTCAGAGAGGTGATTATTATCTGTATCTACTAGGGCCTTTTACCCCCTAAATTTTATACATTCTCACAATAATCTATAGGAATAACTGAAATGTCTGAACAACTGCATGTTTTCATTTGAGATTAGAGACTCATTTTGAAATCGATGAGTCCTCTCCATTCTCCTCAAACCCTGTGTGCTAGTCTCACCCGACTCTTAGACTCACTTACTTCGCTTATTCTCCTAGAGTCTCACAGACAATTTTCTTTACCTTTACACAGAAAGTTATTCTTTGCTCCAAATACAAAATTCATTTTAACCCATTCATTTTCTTTCTTTAGCAGTCAACATGCCTTATTACACTGAGGTGTGGATTGTGGAGCTCAGCACTAAGCACCCTGGGAAGGTGTCCCCCTACTCCCGCTGGGCACCTTGATAAAAGCTGTCCTGCTTGCCTCGCCTCCCAGCACCCACCTTACAGCAGTCAGCTGGAGTCAGACTGCCTGGGTTCAAATCTCAGCTCCTGTTCTTCCTCGCTGTGAGAACTTGGGGGAGTCCCTTAACTCTGCAGCCTAATTCTGCCTCTGTAATATGAGGGTAATTGAACTACCTAGCTACAAGGTGGCAAAGGGTCCAGTCAGGACTTATCAATGTTGGCAGCTCACCAAGTTACAAATTCCCAGGCCCTCATCCGGAGATGATCAGCATCACGGAGGGTGGTGCCTGGAAATAGGAAATTCAAATTCCTGAGGAGCACAGTGTCTGGAACATCATGCCCCGCCTCTCAAGCTGGGGTTACTGTCGTTCTCAGGACAGAATAGTCACCCATTGTTTTCTTCCACAGGAAAATCTACTTCTCATCTCATAGCTACTTACGCAGAACTGACTGATAGAGCGGGAAGTTCCTCTCTGCAGATTGACACATATTGTGACCTTTTTTACACAATTGTCTGCTTTTAGAATTGGTTTTATTACTTTAAATTTACACATAGTAAAAGTGACACACTTTGTTACCCACACCAATAGCACCACGTTGGGAATGAGAAGCTAAGAGTTCCAGTTTCCCTTCTGCCACACGTAAACTGTGTGGTCTTTAGTATCTCTCAATCTTTTTGGAACTAAGTTCCAACAATTGTTTAAGAAAAAAAAGATGTCGGAAATTATTTTGAAAGAATTAAGTTATCATTATTATTATCACCCTCAGCACCAATTATAGTATCTGGCACATGGTAGATACTCAATATTTTAATGAAAGAATGAATTCAATAATATTGCTTCTCAAGGGTGCAGTTAAATGCCCCTTTAGACAACCGACTGAGTGATCATGACATTCTCTTCCCTAGAGTTTTTGATGGCAGACAGAGGAACCAAAATGGTGTGATTAAATCAGCAAACATTGATTCAGCCTTCATGTGCACCACGCTCTATGTTAGGTACTGGAATTCCAGGAAGGAGCACGAAGAATCTTGGCTCACAGGTATTTGTGTTTGTATTGACCTATACAAGGAAATCAACTACCTATTTACTGACAGGTTTTCTGTTCTTCATATATTCTGCAAAATGTTAGGACTATTCAGAACCATTAGAATTATTGGGCTTTGAGTTTAGATAAACCAAATAAACAACTCTCTGATCAACTGAGTTTAATTTTTAGCACTTCTCTTAATTCAGTAAAGCCAGGTTCACAATGCATGGAGATGAGTCAGCCCTTCTAAAACAGTGGGTTGCAACTAGGTCCTTCATTGGAATAATCTGGGGGAATTTTAACCATCACCACCTCCTGGACCCCACGCTGAGGGATTCTAATTTATTTGGTCTGATATGGGCCTGAGCATCCTTGGTTTGAAGAAATTCCTCCCCAAGTGATTGTAATGTATGGGTAGGATTGAGAACCACTGTTTTAAGGATGCCATTGTATTTATTCTGTGCATTTCAGAAGCAATTGATCTCGTATGTACATTTAAAATTATTTTTTTTAATGAAGAGGATTGAAATCCCATTTGGTCTTTAATAACCAGCAGTCAACAGCGCTGCTGGTCACGCGTGTGAATTCTGCTTCCTGAGCAGGGCAGCCTAACAACCTGCAGCCCTTTGATGAGTGCTCTCTGAACACATGCAAGTTTAAGTTGCAGCTCTTGGGTCACAGTTTCCTGTGCTGAGGCCGGTTAGAACCCACTCCCCATAATGCAGAGAAATATGATTTTTTTCGGGGGGGTCTCAGGGAGATGCTCATGGATGGTCTTCAATGAATCCCCTGAAATTCAATGCAACATTTTCTATGTAGGTACTTGTGGGTGTTTTGGGGAGGGAAGTTCTCTATTTTAAATCAGATATTCAGGGGCTGGCCCCGTGGCCGAGTGGCTAAGTTCGAGCGCTCCACTTCTGGGCCAGGGTTTCAAGGGTTCAGATCTTGGGTGCAGACATTCACTGCTCGTCAGGCCATGCTGAGGTGGCATCCCATGTGTGACAGCTAGAAGGACCCACAACTAAAATATATACACGTAAGTACTGAGGGGATTTGGGGAGAAAAAGCAGAAAAAAAAAAGAGAAGATTAGTAACAGTTGTTAGCTCAGGTGCCAATCTTTAAAAAAAAAAAAAAAAGACCAGAAGCAACCATGTTAAAAAATCAATAAATCAATAAATCAGATATTCAAAGGGGACTGTGAACTCTTCTAGGAATGTTAAAAGAACCACTGCCCAATAGCATCAAAACACATGGAACACCTCTTGTGTAGAGAAGAAATTGCTAGGGCTTGGTGTCTCTCTCAAAGCCAGTCTAAGAGTTAAGAGGGCGGTTCTTGACACTGCAGAAGAAATTTGAGAGTGCCTCCTACTTCTTCCCACTACATTTCTAAGAATGACTCCACGGCAGAGAAGGTGAATGTGAAAGGCCTCAACATATCCAAGTGTCTTTCTTTTCTGGAAGTGAGTCATTACAGTTTCTTCTTATTGCACTTTCTGTTCCTTCAGAATTTAAAGAAAACTTCTTTTTACTTTTTGCATTTTGAAGCTTTGTCATATACTTATTATTGTTTGTCATTATAATTATGCATATTTGTTTCTTTGTTTAATGTCTGTCTTTCTCAGTAAATAAGCACCATGTGGCCTGGGATGATGTCTCATTACAGTTATTCTACTTTTCACTGATGCTGCTTAGGACAGTCCCTGGCATGTATTAGGTGTTCATGAAATGTTTGCTGAATGAACCATGAATCACTGTTTGGTGTCATCTCCTGCTATCTACTTCCTCACTCGGCTCTGGGGAAATTATTGCAATGTCCATCACTGTCCCCAATCATGAGACTTTCCAGCCAAGACAATTCCAACAGAAGGGATATTTCAGAATATGGAATAAGTGGACAAATATATATAACAGTGCAACTGGCATAGAGTCACAGTTGATTCCAAGACATTTATAGGTCTGGCATGCCTCCTAAATGATTGATTGCTTGATTAACTGAATGACAGAGAACGCTTGACTTCACTCCCTGGAGTTTATGTATAAAGGCTGACGGGAAGTACGGCGAAGTTTGGTAGAAAAAACCCAGACAACCTTGAATGGGAGTTCAGATACTTGGGATCTAGATTTGGTTCTGCTTCTGTGAGACCTCGGAGCAATCAGTTTATCTCTGAGTGAGTGGGTTGAAGCAGCTAATTTATAAGATTCTTTCCATACCTAATTTTCTATGATTTCAGGCATATTTGCTTCCCAGAGCAAGGCAGGATATAATAAGTACTAAGGATTGACATATAGGATTCACATCTCTCGGAAACCTTTGTGACAGTAGCGAATAGCAAAGGAATTTAGCTTTCTGTGTTTGGGCTCATTTATAAGCAGTGCATGAAGGTCTTTTATGATTTAGTCATCAAAATACCCAGCCCTTTAGATAGACTTAGTTCCTGTTTTCCTTTGATTTCTTAATTATATCCAGCCCTCTCTGGGACATTGTGCAAATTACTCCTTTTGTCTTCAAAGAATCTGATTCATCCTCCTTGCAAGAGTTGGGCAAGATGTCCTTGGTGCCTTTTGTAAGCTGCCATGCCACTCCGAGCTTACCTGTATACATGACCCACAGCATTTTCCAGACCATACTGTCTCTGTTTCCCACTAGAGAGACTGGGAGCTTCTAGTGGCAGGCAAAGTAAGTACTTAACCCATATTAAATGTTCCCTCAAATGTGGTTACATCAATGAATAAATCAATGGAACATATGCTATGGTTACAGTTAAGTCAATAAATCAAAATATCACCTATTTTATTGAAATTGGAATAAGATTGACTTCAGAATAACACTATTACTGTGAGATTATTCTTTGTTTTTAAAAACTCAGTCCTCATGAGCACCAAAACGTGACATTGAGGTTCAAATGCCAGCTGAACCATATGGTGACATTGTTTTACTTCCATGAGAAAGCACAAAATTACTGTGTCAGGTAAAAATCTCACCAAATGTTGGAGCTAGAAAAAACCTTG
Source organism: Equus przewalskii (assembly GCF_037783145.1). NCBI lineage: Eukaryota > Metazoa > Chordata > Mammalia > Perissodactyla > Equidae > Equus > Equus przewalskii. Next base: position 21,436,229 of record NC_091847.1, on the reverse strand, counting down.
AATGTATCATAGTCATTTTGGTGGTAAGGAACTGAAAGCCCAATAATTAAAGTAATTCGCCCAAAGTTCTTGATAGGGAATCCACAAACCTGAGACCGTAACCCAAGCGTTCTCATTTCCATCTTGTTCTTTAACCTTCTGCACTACACGGTCTCAACCTCGTGTGCTTGGATTCAGAACGAAATTGGACGTTCCTGTTGCTTTCACTCTTTCCTCGTTCTTTTGAGCCATATTTTGGGAATTCAGTAGTTGCAATACTGTCCTCTCTTTTACTTACCGCATAGTGTTTCAACGCAGCTCACTTGCTGCACTGGGCTTCCTCCCTCACCTCTTTCCGTCTTTTCCCTCTTCCTTCTGAATAGACCCGTCATTCAGGAAATTGACAGGGAGTGTGAAAGGAGTGGAAAGGCAGCAGATGGAGTGGAGGGAGGTGGGAAGTGCTGAGTCTGGAAACAGCCTGGAGGCAGCCACAACCTGGTGGCCTAAGCCCGCAGATGCATTGCTTGACTTTGAAGAAGTGTGTACACACATTCTCATGAATATTCTTGTCTGACAATAATATTGTATAGTGGCAATCCTGTCATGAGAGAGGTAATGAAGGGTGAGAGGTGGCCTGGATTTAAGTATTGGGATTACTAGTGTCATAATTTATTGTAAATAATTTACTGTAAAACAATCTGTGAGTTTTTGACAGGCGATTTAACATCTCTAGACAGTAGTTTCCTGATCTATACAATGGAGTGCATTAGTTTCCTCGGGCTGCCTTAACAAAGCACCACAGACTGGTGGCTTAAATAAGAGAGACTTATTTTCTCAGAGTTCTGGAAGCTGGAAGTCCAAGATCAAGGTATGGGGCAAGATTGGTTTCTTCTGAGGCCTCTTTCTTTGTCTTGTAGATGGCTGTCTTTCCCCCTTGTCTACGCATGACTTTTCTTCTGAGTGTGTGCGTGTCTGTGTCCAAATTTCTTCTTCTTATACGGACATCAGCCATATTATATTAGGAACCACTCTAAAGACCTCAGTTTATCTTAATTACCGCTTTAAGACCTTATCACCAAATTCTGTTACTTTGCAAAGTACTGGGAACTAGGACTTCAATGTATGAATCTGGGGGACACAGTTCAGCCTGTAAATGGTGTACACCTGATAGCCCTCTTAGTGTCGTCTTGAAGATCCAGTGAGTTTTTATATATGAAGTGCATTTCAAACTATATAATTTGCTGTATAAATGAAGAACCTGGCATTTGGCAATAGGAATGTTTAAGTCCTTATTTTTAGAACCCACAAGCCAGATGGTTCTAGTGGCCGTGTAAATGTTCAGTTTTATGAATTTGTTACAGAGTAGTGATGTTTAAATACCCATATTAATACACTTCTATGTATTATGATATCTATTTTTCCTCTCTCAGTCTTTCCTGCACCCATTTCTTTCCCCATCTTCCACCAGTCAGACACATCGCCTGGTGTGGGTTGCATAAGGCAGACAGAGGAGAGAGAGGGGTCTCCTCCCATTTGGTGATCCTAGATGCAGAGAGGGAGTGAGTGCACACACATCTAGGCAGACAGGGCCTGGTAACCCCACAGACATGTCTGCTCCCCAGCGTGGCATGGAAACTGCAGCAGGAAGAGTTCCAAGACCTGAGAGTCGAAGTGGACAAACATGAGGGATGTTGCTGTGGAAATATTATGATCTGACAACCAGGAACCGAAGAGAATGGCAGATGTCTCAGAATCTCTTCATGGACAATAGGCATCTGGAAGTGTGTATCACAGTGGGCAATAGCTGGCACCCTCACAGTGGGATAATTTGGGGAGGGGTTATTTACAAAAGGAGTAATTGCAAAGGTGTGGGCACAGTGTAGAGTGCAGGAACCTGGAGCTAGCAGCAGCAGAACTGTTACCACTGCTAGGCATGAAGGGCTGAAGAGAGGGCATGATTGTAGAAACCAGAAGGAAAAAGAATCATATAGAGAAGCCCAATTCTGTTTGGAAGAAGGAAGGGAACTGTTGGTGTGTTCCACTTGGTTCAGGCTCCAGGGCAAAGAGTAAGGTGGAGATGAGTCAAGAATGAATCTGGAGGGAGCAAATAAAAGATTTTTGGGAGCCATACTCCAATTTTTTGGCACTACATAAGCCCCTTAAAGCTTTGGCATAATCTTGGGGACAGGGAGGAGTGTGGGCACAAACTGGCTAACACTGAGTTTCCACCACTATAGCAGAATAGGGACTCGAAATAGAAAGTAAGCTGAATTATAGAAAAAGACATATGTTAGACTTCTTGTAAAACATAAGTTTTGGACTGAGAATTGTATCCACCTCACATAATCCATAAGTCCAGTGTTATATATACCATATACATGTGTATCCACACACACATACACATGAACTACATGGGTTTCATTTCCACCAGATGACAACGTGATGACATTTATATTGGGGCATAAAATAGAGGAAAAAGTGCTGGCAAAGAGGAAAGAAGACAGATGAGTAAGAAATCAGTGGGAGTGCATTAAGTCAGAAATGTCAAACGAGGAATGAGGAAATGGAATCCGAAATGGCAGGAGCCTCTGGTATTATGAGCTGGAGATTTCTTGACTGACACCCTGCCTTTCTAGGGAGCAGCACAGCAGCAGCTCTTCGTCCTTGTCCAGGATGAGGCCAAGAGGGAGAGTGGCAAGTAGCGCCCAAGAAGACGAGAAGGAGGATCTGGGTCCCTGTGAGACACACAGAAGCCTGATTTCAGCATTCTTGTTTTCCCTTCCAGTGCACCTGCAGGCTGGCCATGCCCTTAATTCCTCAGTGGTCTCCCCTTTAACCTAGTTTGAGTGGGGCTCAGTTCCATGGGCATCTATTGTATATTTTACAGTTATTTTCTATAGCTTATATGAATTCCTGAAGCTCAATCCTCCTTCTTCATGACACAGAAAATGAAATCTAAAAATTCAGTCAAACTTATTTGACTGATTATTCAGTCACTTCATGTTGGAAACTGTCACAGTCAGGATTGTTTTACCTTCTTTGCCTTCTTTTCCTGGGTTGAGGCTCGGAGGGCCTTAAGCCACAGACATGGGTGGCCTTAGTAAAGAGGGAATGCCGCCGTTAGTGTTGTTTCACACTGTACTTGCATGCTTTAAGTTACAGCTAGCGGTATCTGGTCCTAACGTTGTCCTCATTGACGCTGGTGATGTGTTGAGATGTGAGCACATCCTCATCTAACCCTCTACAGGACAGTTCAACCCTTTGTTGCAGAGTTCCTTTGTCTCAACCGTGAGATTCTTCCCTCCTCGTCCTTCTCCATATGCACACTTACCCCTGAAAAGTATAAGAACTCCAAATTACAGTATATGCTACATGCAATCTGCTAATATTAATATATTACTCCAGGAAAGGAATGACCTGTCAAAGAGAAACTGAGAGTGAGTGAGGTTTTTTCCAATTTGGGGTATTTCTTTCTTTCTTTAAACAAAAAAGCCAGATTATAACTATACGGTAACTATAATAATTATTTGTGTTTGTATTTCTTATTTTGTTATTTATTTATTTATTTGCTGGGGAAGATTTGCCCTGAGCTAACATCTGTTGCCAATCTTCCTCTCTCCTTTTTTTCCCCCTTTCCCAAAGCCCCAGTGCATGGTTGTGTATTCTAGCTGTAAGTCCTTCTAGTTCTTCTGTGTGAGCCACGGCCACAGCATGGCCACTGACAGATGAGTGGTGTGGTTCCATGCCCAGGAGCCAAACCCGGGCCGCTGAAGCAGAGCATGCCGAACTTAACCCGTAGGCCACTGGGACTAGCCCCAGGGTATTTTTCAGCAATTGTGATTTTTTATTCGGAGTGACCTAGGTTCAAATCCTGTTTTGGCTACTTATTGATTGTGTGGTTTGGGCAGTCAATTAAGATCACAGTGTGTGTTTCCATAATTGCAAAATTAGGAAAAGAATGTCTCTCTCATGGGATTTTGAGGGGATAAAAGCCCCTGGAACACTGTGAGTACTTGGTAAATGTTACTTACATTCTATCTCATTCCCTTAATAATGTAGGTTTATTGTGGGCAAAGTGAGAGGAAAGGACTGACCATGACTTAAAATGCAGGAAAATTTTTCAGTTACTGCCTATTCTCCTGTGTGCATCCTCCATTCTTGTCTCGGAGCTCTCCTAAGGCCAGTAGGTATGGGAGATAATTCGAGTGCAGGTTCCAGCAGGGATCTTTAATCTCAGCTCCTCTTCCAAAAGCAGATCAGGTGCAATGGATAATATCTTTATTAACTTTGGTGCCTTGTAAAATTAAATTTTATAACGTGTAAAAGTTTTATACCTCATAAAGGAGACCTTGTAGGTCAATGAGAAAGAGAAGGATTATTTTATAAATCTGATTTGGGCAAAGTTTAGCTACTCGGAAAAAAATTCAACTTGGGTTCTCATTTAACAGCATAAACCAAAGTATGTTTCATGAGGATTAAAAAGGTAACTGTACAGTATCAAACTTAACTTGACTTAGAAAAAATAAAAAGTGATTATTTTCCAATTTCTAGATAAGGGAGGAAGAATTCATAAAGGAAAAGAATAATAGTTTTGACCATAGAAAAATATAAAATTTCTCAATATCAGGAGTATTATGAACAAATTTAAAGGTAGGGAAACTGACAAGGTATTTAACTATACACATGACGAATTTTTAATAACCTTAGTATTTAAAGCAGTTGTATAAACTTATATGACTCCAATATGTTAACAGACAAAAGACATGCACAGATAATTTATTTAAAAGGTACGAATGATTCATACATGCTTAAAAATGTATAATGTTACTAAATGCTCAAAAAAGAGAAAAGCTAAAATGAGATAACCTTTTCACCTGTTGAATTAAAAAATATGAGGACTCCTAGTGTTGCTGAGGATCACTTCTCTTATAATACTGGTGAGAGCTTAAATTGGTATGCCACTTTGGAGTGGATTTGGCAATATGTATGAAAATTCTTATAAAAGCTTAGATTGTCTAACCAAGATAGCTAATCTCAGGGCACATATAATAAAATATTTTAAAATTTAGAGAAAGCTTCATTAGAATAATAGCTTTAAGTCATTGATTGTTTACCATGTGACAAGCTTTACTTACATTATGTAATTCACTTCTCACCAACCCAGGATTTGAACTTCTAGCTGTCTGCTCTAAATTCTGCTTGGGTGCTTCATTACTGTTTTATTCTGCCCAAAGATATCTTTCATGATATAAAAGTGAAAACTTAGAAATACTTTAAAAATCTATTAATAATGTAACAGTAAAATAAGATATGGTTAACCCGTTCCATATAAGACCAGGCAGTTAGAGATGATATGGAAAGTGCTTATTCTTGATCATTTTAAATGAAAATAGTGTAAAACAAATTCGTCTATTTCTATGATTTTTAACCTTTTTAAGAAGATAGATACAAGGAAGGATACAAGTTAATAGTAGTTGCCTTTGATTTGTGAGACTAGATTGAACCTGGTTGTTTTTGAAAAAATAATTCTGTGGAAGAAAGTGCCATATACTTACGGTATAGTCTACTTACTCTTCAATAAGAACAGAATATTCTTGCTATTCGGTAAGAATAGATTACTTCGTGTTCAGGAAAAAGTAAATTTGAATCGAAAAGTTTGTCGAGGCTTTTATTTTCTCAGGGCATAATGGAGAATGTATTGTCTTCATTAGGTTAAATTCTTAGTAACGTGCTGTTTGCCAAAAGAAAAATGCTCTCAAGATTGGCAAATCCAATGAAAAGAGGCAATGGTTTTGAGGTCAGGTTATCATTAAAATGCGTAATTAGGCAAAATCTGTCAGTGTTACGTAAATAAACAAGAATGTCTGTATCAACATTGTAGAATGGAAATAGTTGATTTAGCTCTTGAACGTACAAGAGACTGAGAACCAAGTCATAAATCTAGTTGAGTTAAGTTTCCGACATAACCAGAAAATAGTTTGTCTTAATAATGACTTGCTCTGTGAGTATGTTTGATGTCTAGGAAATTAAATCTTTCAACCAATTTGTTGAGAGTTTCTTTCTTAGACTTACATGGCAAAACAAGGATAAATAATTTTTAGGTGTCATCATCTAAAACCCACTCAACCTGATTGTTTCTGAAAAAAATTTCTCTGTAAGAAAGTGCCATCTTTTTGAGTCCTGTTTAGCTTTAGAAAATAAGCTTTACCACAACACACATACAACAAAAGCAGTGATTCTATATTTATTTTTATTTTCGTTGTTATAATCGCCTTAATTCCATAATTAACATTGTAATGATTTGATTATGATCAGTTTTTGGGATTATTAACCACTCTTGGTTTCTTCTCACCTCATTAACTAGCAAACTAGGTGCTGAGTATTGATAATAACCAGTTTCTCATGGACTGTGGCTCAGTATTACCAAATCTTTTTAGTTTTATGAAGCCATTTCCATTAGAGAGAGAACAGGGTTTCTATTCTTTTCCTGTTTAGCAGATGTCAGGATCACATTAAAATAAATATGCCTTTATCACCTGGTTCCCAATAACATTTTCCTAAGAAGCAGCAGTACCTATTCAATGTTTCAGATAGTATCACGTTAAAAATTGTTTTTTAGGGGCTGGCTCCACGGATGAGTGGTTAAGTTCGTGTGCTCTGCTTCAGTGGCCCAGGGTTTCACTGGTTCAGATCCTGGGTGCAGATATGGCAATGCTCATCAGGCCATGCTGAGGTGGCGTCCCACATTAGCACAACCAGAGGTACTCATAACTAGAATCTACAACTATGTACTGGGGGGCTTTCGGGAGAAGGAGAAGAAAAGAGAACAAAAGAAGATTGGCAACAGATGTTAGCTCAGGTGCCTATCTTTAAAAACAAAATTGTTTTTTAAATCAATTTTCTAAATAAGTGAAACTAGTTTAGCTAAAATGGCACTACTCAATATATATGGTATCTTGCTAACAAGAGTATCAGAAAAAATAAGTTGAAATTTTAAAAATAGTAGTGGTGGCGTGGCTATTATTATTGAGGTGTAATAACATTGAATTTGATTCACAAGTTGGGAAGGTTGTGATTCAGGGGGCCAAAAAAAAAAATGTAATTGTTTTCAGGTGCCTGATAAATGTTTATGATTTGAGTAAACTGGAGTCCAACAGCATTGCCAAAAAGCTTGGAAGGGAATCTGCATGGAAGAGAAAGTGTTCCATCTTACATGTCTATTTAAGCAAAATAACTATTTCGACAGAAAAGAAGAAGGTCATCATTTAGAACACTATTTTTTCAGTATTAGAATTTTCACTGCTGTTTTAAACTTTAAAAAAAATTATTGTGATTGATGCTTATTTCCTATGAATTCCAAATCATTTCTTTTTTTCCCACTTTTCTAGTGGATTATCTTTTTGTTTGTAGAAATTTTATATGTGATAAGACTATTAATTTTTTTGTGCTTATTCTCATTTCAAATACTTTTTTTTCTTTTTTAAAGATTGCACCAGAGCTAATAACTGTTGCCAATCTTCTTTCCTTTTTTTCTTCTTTTTGTCCCCAAAGTCCCCCAGTACATAGTTGTGTATTCTAGTTGTGAGTGCCTTTGGTTGTGGCATGTGGGATGCCCCCTCAGCATGGTCTGATGAACGGTGCCATGTCCGTGCCCAGGATCCAAACCAGTGAAACCCCGGGCCACTGAAGTGGAGTGCGCGAACTTAACCACTCGGCCATGGCGCTGGCCCCTCAAATACTTTCTCTTTGTTGCTTTATGTAACTTTATTTGTGGATCTCTTATATTAGTTTTACTATTCTCTCCCTTCTGTACAACCAACTAGATTTTGAAGGATAGATGTGAATAGAGAAATTACATTTCAATTTTTTTCTGAAGAGGTAAATGGGAGCTCAGAAAAGTTAAGTGATTGATTAAGCCAATAGACTAGTGTTTCCCAAATCTTCCCCAATGGATCATTAGATGTGAGGCATGGATTCTAATCAGACACACACACACACACACACACCCACACACAAATGGTTTAGTGGTCAAATTAGTTTAGGAAAGGCTACACACTATGTAAGCTCTCGGTGATTCACAATACATATTATACACCAAAGACTCAGAAATATTTGTGACTAAAACAATCTACTGACTTACTCTGTTAAGCTTATATATATATTTTTTGATGAGGGAGGTTGGCCCTGAGCTAACAGCTGTGCCAATTTTCCTCTATTTTGTATGTGGGACGTCACCAAAGCTTGGCTTGATGAGCAGTGTGTCTGTTGCACCTGGGATCTGAACCTGCAAACTCTGGGCCACTGAAGTGGAGAGCACGAATTTAGCTACTGTGCCACCACATAGTTTCTTTTGTTTTGTTCTCACATCTTTCCTTCCTTTTGTTTATTTGAGGGTTTTTGTTTGTTTTCTCTTTGCTTCTTGAGTTAAGCACTTGATACACATATTTTCAGTCTTTATTGTTTGTCAATAAATGCCATTTAGTTTATAAATTTCCTTCTAAAAACCTCAGGTTGCAGCCACAAGACCCAAAATGATGTCATTCATTGCCATATAGTTCTAAATATTTTGACTTTTGCATTGGGATTTTATGTTTATTCCATGAATTGCTGAGGATACTTTAAGAAGTATTTTCTTCTTGTGTGTTCCCAGGAGGCCACAGTGAATTCACCTCTTAGACATAACGTGGTATGGCCTATAGGAGATGCACAATAAAAGCTGATTTAAGTGAATTGAATTTGTTTTGAAATCACTCACACTATGTCAGAAATGAGGCTCAAATACATATCTTTTGACATTTTTATTCAGGGTTATTGAGGTGTAATTTACATACAATAACATTCACCCTGTTTGTGAACTTGACAAGTGTATACAGACATGTAAGCACTGCCACAATTAAGATACAGAAGATTTACATCCTATCTCTCCCCCTTGTTCCTTTGTGCCTCTTTGGAGTCAGTCACCCTCTTTCATTTCCAGGCAACCACTGAGCTCTCTTTTTGTTGTTACAGTTTTACCTTTCCGGAATGTCACAGAAATAGAAGCATTTAGTATGTCACCTTTTGTATCTGCCTTGTTTCACTTAATGCATTTGAGATTCCTCCATGTTGTTGCATGTTCATTCTTTTTTATGGGTGAGTAGTATTCCACGGAATGGCTCTAATATAGTTTATCCTCCATTCACCAGTTGATGGACATTTAGGTTGTTTTTAGCAATTACAAATAAGGCTGCTATAAACATTTGTGTTCAGGTTTTATGAGGACATAAGTTTTCATTTCTCTTGGGTAAGTACCTGGGAGTGAAATTGCTGGTCATTCTGATAATTGTGTGTTGGTGGTGGGGACTAGGGGTGGTGGTTGAGGAGGAGGGGATAAGTCCTTTGATGTCCTGCTGCCAGGAGAGAGTTTCCTGGCCCTCTCCAGCAGTGAAGCACACCTCTGATGGCATTAATAGAAGATCTTGGCGCTGGGCCCAGTACTGTTTCTTGGCCCTCCTCCAGGGATAGAAGATATTTTCTTGTACATTCTCCCATCAGCAGTGGGTCTTTACCTAAGCCTGGGCGTGACGGGGTTTTCTCTGCCCCTCTCACAGCAGCTTAAGGCTTTTGCTACTTATGAGAGAATGGTCTGGGCAGGGTGGCTGGGGTTCATGCTTTCCCCACAGCAGCAGCTGTTCTTCTCCTGCTGGCCTGTACCACCTGGGGGACTCTTTCAGGTTTCCGCGGTGCCCCCATCTTCCTTATAGGCATCTGATTATGAACCTGGGAGTAAGTACCAACTCCTCTTTTGTCTGAGGCTGTGAGAGGTTCTGTCCTGTCACAGTACCCACACTCAGCCTTTATCCATTCTTTGAAAGTTCAGCTTATATTTTTCTAACTCAATTGTATGGCAGCCAGTGCCTTTTCTCCTGTGTTCTGCCACCTGTGAGCCAGTCCACTGGTGCTTGATTTAATTCAATTTCATTCAAATATAAGATTAAATTAAAAGCAATTCAGCACGGTTTAATTTCCTCTATGCTAATCCCTGAGGATTTTCTATTGGGGCATCAACGGAAGGAAAGTTAGATGACTGAGGAAGATCGAAGTCTGAATCCAGAGAGACAGGGTTCTCAAGCCAGCCTCCCACACAACACTGGGGTTTTGCTACACAATTTCACTAAGTTGATATTTTCTCAAATACTCAGAAAATAGCTGTTCATGGGTAGAGTTTTCTGAATTCTAAGTTTTTACTCCCTAATTTGTTATTATTGTAAAACCTTGGTAACTGCTGCTGATCATTTGCTCAGTGGCGCATGCAGCTGGGTCAACAGTAAGCATGAAAATGGCAAATTGGACAGCCAGTCAAGTTCTTTCATCACATTTCAAGGGAATTGGGTTTATCTTATATGGTTTTAACTTGGTAAAACCTTTTCCTCATAATTTTTGTGTATTTTGGGAGTGTGGAGACCTCTATCAGTTTAGAGATGCTTTAAAAAATTTGCATCACCTACAGAAACTCAGAGTAGTCCTGAGAAAAAAAATACGACAAAGGAAAGGGGATGATGTAGCCCAAAATTAGAATCAGCAAAAGATCTTTGATTTCAATTTCATGTTATTTCTGCTACTCTGTAAATTTTTACTGTGGTGGCTCATGTTATTTCAAGTCATTTGAAAAGCTAAGATTTCAGCCAAGTCTATTTGAAGACCTAAAGAAAAGATTAGTTGAGCCTAAATACAAAGCTTGCACCTAAGCATGGGGTGAGGGGTGGGTGTCAATACATTTTAATTCATGCCAATTTTTATCTTGTAGAGGGTGTGGGAAGATTTCCAGACTGATTTGAAAACAGCTGAAACATATCCTGAAGAATTTTCAACTTTGGTAAAATTCAATGAGAGAAATAAATGATAATTCTGCAAGATACAGGGAGTCTGTATTCATTAGAGTTGAAGGCACTCTGGGACACGAGATCCCTCTCCAAATCTGGAGTCCTTATATTACTTTTATATATTTGTATTTATATACAAATATAATTTGGTTGGTACCCATACATGCTTTCTAGTAATATTTTCTGCTGGAAAACGTGTTTCTAGTTCATAAAATTGAACTAAATATTTCATGGCATTCCACTAAGAGTACTATGATTTCCAAGCAATTTTTCACTTGTAAGTGTTTGAGTTGACTTTAGCGAGTTTTCTCGTGACTGCCTCACTTTGGAGGCATAATGTTGAATGCAATTTGGCCCTGAAAAGTGGTTGTGCCTTAATTTCCTTATCTGTAAAATGGGAATGATAATAGTGCCTCCTTCATAGGATTGTTATGCGGATTAAGTGAGACATTACTTGTAAACTACTTGTTTCAGTGCCTGGCTATAGTAAGCATCTATTTAGCTCTTCTTAATATTTAAAGCATAGAAGAGGCCAGAGAATTGTTTTGCAGGCCCTGTAGAACAGCCGTGCATCATTGTAGAGAGATCCCCATTTGCAATGGAAGAAATTACAGTGATAATATGCCCTGGCTTATTGATTTACAGCATCTACTGAGAGGATCAACTGAGGTAATGCTCGTTAATCTGCTTATTAAAACACTCTACACACGTATTGTTTTGGGTTGCAAACTGAACAACTATTCAAAACAAGAGAGAAACAGTCTATTATTTTATACACTCATCATTATAAGAGATGCTGTCAAATTTTATTTTATATTTTTTTACTATTTTATTCTCCTAGGTTTCTTTCAATAATACTTTTTTAACCTTGAATTGAAGATGTCTCTTCCCCTAATGTCTTTCACATCTGACAAGCATGAATATTAATGAAGGGTTTTAGTTCAGTGCAGGTTGTATAGCAAACTCAGTCATAATGTAGCATCCCAGAATTCTAACATCGTCTTTCAGGTGGGCAAGCCTTCCTTGCCCAGGGCATCAGTTTGACTGCAGAGAATTTTCCAGTTGATCTTCTTTCTCTGTAGAACCAGCAGAGGGAGCACCGATCTCTCCCTATCTAAACAATCATAATGGCTTTTAAACATATGGTGGGCCTTTTGTGATTAAATTAAAGAAAAAGATGGAGTTTGAATGAAGATGTAAAATTCAAAGTATAAATGTCCATTAATTATCTTAATAATGCTGGCAAATTTAAGCTGATTCAAAGTGGAAATGTTCTTTTCAAGACTACAGATGGTTATGGAGTGAAGCTGGGTATTACTAAATAACTACCACAACGTAATTTAGAATACATTAGTCGTTGAAAGTAGAGGGGAGGAGGAAGCTGACAATGGCTGGGATCATTTAATAAATATGTATTGAATACTTGCTATGTTTCAGATCATGAGCTAATTTATGGAGCTACAGAGATGAATCAGACTCAGTCTGGGGAGGCGGGCAGGGAGGAAAAGGTTGGGAAAAGTCACTTGAAGAAAAATACTATCTAATTTCTAAATAAGAATTTTATTTTATTTTATTTGGTGAGGAAGATTAGCCCTGAGCTAACATCTGTGCCAGTCTTTTTCCACTTTGTATGTGGGATGCCTCCACAGCATGGCTGATGAGTGGAGTATGTCTGTGCCTGGGATCTGAACCCGTGAACCCAAGCCACCAAAGCAGAGTGTGTGGAACTTTAAACACTTGGCTACAGGGACGGTCCCTAATTTCTAAATAAGAATTTTAAATAACGTTTGTTGAGTGAATGAGTGAAAGATAATAGTACGTGTATTAATAATACAAAATTAACATTTTAATATGGTGCTTTAGAGTTATAGTGCTTCCACAGGCATTACTTACTAAATTAGAATAGAATTCCTAGCACAGTTTGTAGAATCCTGCAAGCAAGTTAGAAAATTTTTGTTGATTGATGGACTGAAGGTAGCGAGAAGTTAGAGGAAAGGGAAGTTAGAGATGGGTGGGAAGACACAGCTGTCTGGGTCTCATCTGTGTGACTAGAATGTCTTGGCAGAGGGATTTTAAATAGATTGGATAGGTGACGAAGGCAAACTGGCAGAGAAGGAGTAGCAGTAGGCAAGGTAACTAAGCAGGTGATGAGCGTCTGAGCTGGGAGTTTCCGAAATGTGGAGGAGGAAATGGCGTATGTAAACATGTGAGGGATGGGTATGTGAGAGGAAAGGAGAACTAATGAGGGGAGGCAGCTGCATTTCTAAGGACTAATGTAGTTTTCAGAGAGAGAAAAGCCTAAAGTTTGGGAATGAACGAATCTGTGTAACACAAAGATTCCAGAAATCTTTAATTCCTGGAAATCAAAAGAAGTTGAGTTTTTACATGGAGGGGAGCTGCCCTGGAGAGCAGCTAGGATCTGTAGCCATCCTTGTGGAAGTGAGAAATGAACTTCTCTTGTGTAAAGCCAATAAAATTGGAGAATCTATGGCATAGCCCAAGCCTAGCCTATCCTCAGTAATAAAAAAGCTTAATAGAGTTTATCCGGGATGCTACTTAATTAATCCCAATGCATCTATCACTTTGAATTAATAGTAAAATATAATCCTGTATTTCTAAATGGATTTACCTGGTCAATGAACTTGTGTAATGCTTTGATTGCTAATTATGAAGAACATTTACTGAGAAAAGTTGAGTTTTAAAATTTGACTTAACATTTAGGTATAAGCAGTAAATCCTGTTCCATCATCAGAGGAGGCCATGTTTACTATCAAGTAAGAAGATGGGATTTCATTTACTTCATTGATTCTATCAAGTAAGAAGATGGGATTTCATTTACTTCATTGATTCTATTAGTAGAATAACTTCCAGAAAGGAAGTATAGTCCACAGGATACTGAAAAGTAATGTTTGTGACCTACCCCTGAGGTCTCACTGCCAAGGCTGGAGGGAGAAAAGATAGATGACTTTGAATTGTCTTGTTCAGAAATCATCACAGTGTCCACGTTTCCTTGCAAAGGAGAATCAGTGTTCAGTCGTTATACAAAGAAGAAGGGATTCCCTTTTCAAGTTATACTGTATTGCATAACGGCAGCTCAGAGATGACTGATTTTCTGAAGAGAAGTTAGTCATCAATGAAAATATAGCCACAGACTTAGAGAGTTCAGGTGCAAGAGGCAGGGTGCTGCCCTATTACAAAGCCAGAGTATCACAGAAGAGTTGAGGCAAAGCAAACCTAGATGTTCATCAACTGACCAAGGTTGTGACTTTCTATAAGTGCAGGAGCAAAGATGTGGGACCCTTAAGACAGAAGCAGGTGTCTCAGCATGGAACATATGGAACCCAGAGAGGAGACCCTGTTCTGGGCCAGACTATTCCCTTAGCCTCCTTGTTCTGGTTTTGTCATAAGTTCTATGGGAGATAAATAGGTTGTCAGAAGCTCCTATGTATCTTTCCAGTTCACTGTATATTAACACGTAGCTAAGTAACATTTCCAAGTGTGGCAATATTCGATCTCAGTAAATCCTTTTGCGATCTTCATAAAGTCCCAAATAAAAGCATCCCTCCAAGTACCATTAAATGTAGATATTGAAATTGAGAATAACTTACCCAATACTCGTGGTCAAGGTTATGGAGCTGAAGTCAGTACTGTAAAGTAGACATTGCCATGTTGTTTGACTACCTAACAAACACCAGCCATTCTTCATTTTGCTGTGAGTTTTAGGCAAATTTCTTCTTTTTGTTTATGAGTAATTTGAGTGGAAATGTCAGTCATATGTCCTGCCTTGCCCTAGCTGAAAGACAGGCACAGAACTCAAGACAAGCTGATGGCGCTGGCCTGGAATCTTGAGTCGACTGGGTCAAGACAAAAGTTATTTGAAGCTTTTCATTCTAGCATGTGGACCCAGGAGACAGTTGAGTCACAGAGTTCTCTTGATTTGTGGTTCTGCATGTTCTGTCTCAAAGCCCAGTTTTATTTTTTCTTTAACAAATAAAATTGTGATAAATTTAAAGTGTACAATGTGATGATTTGATATACGTACGCATTGTGAAATGATTCCCACAATAGAGTTAATTAACATACCCATCACCTCACATAGTTACTTTTTTTTCTGGTAAGAATGCTTAAGATCTACTCATTTAACAAATTTCAAGTATACAATACAGTTTCATTAACTGTAGTCACCATCTGTACATTAGATCCTCAGAACTTATTAATTATAACCAAAACTTTATAACGTTTTATCAACCTCAAAGCCTACATTTCCAGTTTCCCCTTTATTCTGTCAGCACCTGGTAGCCCTCCAATAAATTATATTTTTATGTTTAACAAAATTCATCTTTGATGTTTAAACTCTTTGCAAATGGAGGCAAACTCTTTTGGTAAATACAGTGAGCAAAACCAGATAACTAGCCCCAGAATTCTCAGAAGGAGAATAGTTTATCTCAGGTGCTACTTCATACTACAAAAGGCCAACAGTGAAAAAACAGGGAGGTAAATATGAGAGAGAGTTTTCTTACTTGTGGGTCCTCTGGGTACTCCCTGCCAGCAATGTTAGTTCAGGGCAGGGTCAGGTCAGGGTTGGCTTGTCCTTCTGTTGTCAGCTTGTGGGATTAAGTGCTGCCAATATTATCTGGGCAGATTCAATGAGCATTAGTTTACCTGTGGTCACATTGTTCCTATGGAGGAGGATGGAGCCAAGTTAGGAAAAATAAGAAGGAGCAATCAGGTCCCACAGGCACACAGGCTACAGAGGTTGTGCAACAGGAAATACAGACTCAAGACATGAGAGTGGGGATTAAAAAGGGCAGGGGCTCAGGTGCACAGGTGATATAAAATGTAGTCAAGAGTCTAAGGCAGAGCACCTGAGCACCACATGATACGAATCTAGGCAAAGGCACAGATGCTGGAGACTCAGTTCCTCCATTTGAATCCACTTTATTAGTGTTGGGACCCATGTGAGTTGCATAATCTCTCTGTGCCTCTGTTTCCTCATGTATAAAATAGGGACAAATGTAATGCCTACCTTACAAGTATTTACTGAGGATTAAATGAGTTAATACAAACACGGTGTTTAGGACAGTGCTTGGTACATAGTGTTTCATAAATATGAACTATTAAAATGCATTGGCAAATATGATTGGGGTTCAGAAGTGAACCTTTGACCCAGTGTGGGTGGGAGAAATGAAGAGCACTCAGTTGGCAACAGCATGAGTAGGGGAGGATCCAGGAATGCTCTCCTCCCAAATCCAAGCCTCAATTCAGAGACAAATAAATGTGGCATAGTATACCGCAGAGGAAAACACGCAGAACTCACATGGAAGAGACCTAGATATAATTCTCATCATCCTCTCAC
The DNA here is from genome assembly GCF_037783145.1 of Equus przewalskii. Classification (NCBI taxonomy): domain Eukaryota; kingdom Metazoa; phylum Chordata; class Mammalia; order Perissodactyla; family Equidae; genus Equus; species Equus przewalskii. Next base: position 21,420,032 of record NC_091847.1, on the reverse strand, counting down.
CTTTTTCTTTCTATTTTTTTAAATCTGTTCTGCTATCGTGTCAGGCAAATCCTTAACCTCTTTTTTCCCTCATCCGTAGAATAGGCACATTCTCTGCGTGAAATGAATTATCTGTATGAAAGCATTTTGCAAAGTTATAGAAGGTTTGTATTATTCAGGATTCTTTCAGTTGCAAGTGATAGAAACTCAACTCAGGCTAAGAAGGTAGTGGAATTAATTAGTTGATGAAACTGGACCAGATGTTGGGTATTTCATAGGACTGAAGGCCAAGCTGTAGGAATCTGTTCCTTGGAGACTGGAACTAGGTTATTACAAGTGGCCTGGATGCTTTTTTTCTCTTCACTAAGACTATAGTATTCCCTCCTCATCTGGGGGGGATGCGTTCCAAGATCCCCAGTGGATGCTTGAAACCACAGAGAGTAGCTAACGCTATATATTTACTATGTTTTTTCCTATACGTACGCACCTATAATAAAGTTTAATTTATGAATTAGGCACAGTAAGAGATTGACAACAATAACTAATAATAAGAACAATTATAACGACAATATACTGGAATGAAAGTTACCGTAGATCTTAGCAACCTCAGCATACGATTTTTTTTCTTTCCTTATTAAGTCAAAACCTTTCACCCCTTCACTTAAAAGAAGCACTTCGCAGCTTCTCTTTGGCATCTGTGAATTACCAGCATCACTACTCTTGCGCTTTGGGGACATTGTCAAATAAAATCAGGATTTCTTGTACACAAGCACTGCGATGTCACCACAGTTCATCTGATAACCCAGATGGCTACTAAGGAACAAATGGGTAGCATATATAGTGTGGATACACTGGACAAAGGGATGATTCAGGTCTAGGGTGGGACAGAACAAGACAGCATGAGATTTCATCACACTACTCAGAACAACGTGCAATTTAAACCATGAATTATTTCTGGAATTTTTCCACTTAATATTTTCAGACTGTGGTTGAAGGCAGGTGGCAAAAAGCTGCAGAAAGTGAAACAGCAGATAAGAGGGGACGACTGTGCTTTGTGGCACAACTCCAGAGGGCACTGTTCACATGGTATTCCAGGGGAGGGGCGCCCTGTAAGGCACAATGTAGAGTAAGGTCTGAATGATGCACTTTGGAGATGTGACGTGCTCTCCTCTCTGCTTGATTTCTCTTCTCTTTGCATCATATTCTCTTTTACACCAGGTATGTTTCCTTCTGAAGGCTGGGAAATATGGCCACAAGCAACTTTAGCTTGTATCCTTCCAATGCTATAACAGAAAGAAAACAGCATCTTTCCTTTTAACCTGTGTAGAAACTTACCAAGAAGGACTCTGATTGGCCTGAACAGGGTCACATGCCTATTCCTGACCCACTGTGGCCTGGAGGATGGGCTCTTCTGATTGTAGGAGCCAAGGTCAAGCACTCACCTTTAGGAGTATGCATGGGGGGTTGGGAGGAAAGTTCTGGACTGAAAGGCAAAGAAGGGAAATATGAAAGAGAAGTTAGAATACCGTAGTCCACCATAAAGAAAAGCATTATTATTTTCTCATGTTTAAGATTGTTCACCACCCTTCCACCCTGCATTCACGTGAAGAGTGTCTCGTGCAGCAATAGTAGTTATATGCCTATGTGAGACATATTAAGCCTAGATTTTCCTATTGGGAAACCAGACTTCTTGCTGAATTAAGATATTTCACCACAGCTGTACTATTTTTCTTCACCATTACCCTTTTGGAGCACAATAATACTGCCAGGAATGAGAAATTACTTTTCCATGTATTGTCTTCATGTGGACATGTTTTTTAACAATCCTGAAGAGAGCTGGTAACTATCTCTGTTACGAAAAGGGAAATAGGTGGGAGCAGGAATTCAATGGGCGTTCATTTGCTTAGTAAATCTCCCAGGCGTGCTCACAAATACCAAGAAGTCAGTGTGGCTTTGGAAGGAAAGCGTGTGTTTATCAGATGTTCTTGCCGAGGTGCATAAACAAATAGTACAGGGACTGTGGAGATGATATGTGGACATGTTTCTGGAAATTTAAACAGGAGTATTATTCAGTGAGCAAAAGACTTGAGCTGGGAATTGATAACCCTTTGAGGGTCACTAGAAAGATTAGATATATAGAGATGAATAATAACATATATAAAAAATGAAGGTGAACTGGTAGTCCAGTTAAGTTTAATATAACAATGAAGAGGGCTTCCTATTTTCCCCCAGATTTCTTTACTCTACATTTCTAAGTTTCTGTCTATTTTATTTATTTATTTTTATTTTTTTTAATTGGCTTAACTAAACCCTTCATGAATTGGGCAGGGGTCCCTCTGCCTATTTTAAAGACTATTCTTTCTAGGCTATATACAACCTTATTGAAAGTATTTTACCCTTTCATCTTCTTTATATCCAGAATTTTTGTTGCTGTTATTATCCTTACCTTATAGCTAAGAGGTTAATAACTTAACCAAACTTGCAAAGCTGGTTAGTGGCAAAGCCAGGATATGGACTAAGACAGGCTGGCTCCAGAGCGCATGCTCTTAGCTATTGCATCTTGCTGTGTTTTCACTAAATTTGAGATAAATGCTTGAAATCTGGTCCTCGGTTGAATTCTCCTCTTGCAGGAGAGTTTTTGTGTGAGCAGATAAGATCACTGTAGTTATCAATTTGTTAAACGTAGCAACAAGATTAAAATTTTTTTGAACATGGATGTGTTTCGAATAAAGGGATGATCCGAGTGCTAGTACTGTCTCATCCTCTTACTATCTGTGTGAGGATGGGTACACTTCTCAAATTCTTCTGCAACAAAGAGAACATACTATCTGCTTGACACACCTCGAAAACTGTTGGGAGAAAAAGAGACAGGAAGTGTGAGTTGAGGAAGCATTAAGAAAATTGGTGCCATGAAAATGAAGCAAATTGAAACCAACACCAGCTTCTCACGATCTTTTGTCATCTCATTTTCCTGGTTTTGTCCTGTCTAATTTAGATCATAAACTCTCCAGTCAGAAAGTGTCACCTCTTTATACAGAGTACTACGACTGGTGTCACTATTTAATAAAAACACAAGAAGCAGCAGCCAAGGTTTGCAATTAAATCCATAGACCTAAGGTGAAAGTCATACTGAGTTCCAACTTAAGTTCATTATGGCAAAGTTAAGATAAGGGCATGGGTTTATTTTCTTTATTTCTCTAAAACTAGTGTAATGTGGCAATTAAGAAAATGTGGTCCAGTGTCAGATTTTCTGCCTAATAATTCTGGCTTGGCTTCTTAACAGCTACACCATGTTTTGAACACACCATGTTTTACAGATTCCAAGAAACACAATGTTTAACATTTTCACATCTCAGAAATTGAGATCACTCATACAATGAACGATATTTTATGATCACCATTGGCCACGTGGCCATTGAGACATAGCTGGCTTTGACTGAGTACACTCCCACTTGGTCATTACTGTGCATGTTGTCATTATATTACCTGAGTTATGAGCATTGCTGTTACTGCACATGCTAAGTTAATTTGCCATTTAAATTGTCTTCAGAAAGATTATACAATGCACTAAACTTTAAGACAAAAAATGATCATACACGAAGAAACAGAGCAGTGGAGCTTAAACTTGCTATTTGTGAAGCAAATATTCATCATTAGAAGAATGGTCTGCATACCAGGTTTTCTTGCAAAGGAAGAAATAAGTGCCTTATAGTATCCAAGAAATGAAGATACCCACAGGTAGCTGAAACTGTGTTCATTTTGTTACTGAGATACAGCAAAAGGATTGCTTACCACACACCGAGCCATGCAACTGCAAGCAGGAGAAATTCTGAATTTTTTGGAACATTGAGAAAAGTTTGCAAACAACTAGAGGCTGATATGATACAAGAGCACTTTCAACAAGTACAAAATAAAAATTTGAGGTGACAAGAAAACATCATGCCGTAGCTGATTTGGCAGCATTTTTCCCCTTTTTCATTTGTATATTAAAAAAAAAATCATAATGTGCTGATGGCCTCCTCGAGATGATCAAATATAGAACACTTCATAGGCTGTGTAAGGATTAAATGAAATAACATGGGTAAAGTGTTATTTCTGTGGTTGATACATAGTGTGTAATAGGCGTTGGCCATTATTATCATCATCATCAAGTTACAAAGGTCTTTCACTTTTACATCTGCTCTGTAATGGATTTACAGTAATTGAAGCAGTTCAAGTGGGATATGTTCCATTGGAAAATACAATGTGGTTTTGTGATCTGGGGAAAGTTTAATAGGCTATCTTAGGAACCCTGCCAGGTGTTTCATAAGTCAGAGGGATGAGTGAAGTGGAAGGCTTCTCACAGCACGCTCAACATGGAGTGGCTTTGCCTGTCTTTGACTGGAAGTTACTCTGGTGCCACCTTAAGCAATTGCTACCTAGAAACATGAGAGACACAGCTTCAGCTGTGTTTCCTTAGCCAAGAAAATTGTAGACACTTCTGTGTACCACCTTACTGTTTTATTCAAAAAGTGTAGTGTTAATTTCAGTGTACCATTTCATACAAAAAAAATTCATAGCTTTAGAATTTGTGATTTTAGCAGCTATTTAGAGCTGCAAGCACATTATAAGGACTTTATTGAAACTTTTTCAATAAAAAGTTCTCAAGTAAACAAATGTGAGTCTCAGCTCAGTGAATTTATACAATGTTCAAGTACACAGCTGAATTCAACCTCTGAATTTTAATTTTCATGTAACTCAAGCGGTTGCATTCCTCAAAACATAAAGGGAAAATTTTATAAAGTCATGAGTGACACTAATTGGGCTGTGATTTTTTTTAAGATCCATTGCTTGGTTAGAAAATCAACATTTTGAGATACTTTCCTAAAGTGTTTCTTTGATTATGTTCAGGAGGTCTCTATTAAAAGTTAATTTTTTTAAACAAATTAACTTTTGAAGTCTGAAATATCTACTTGAATATATTTGGCTTTTATTAGTTAAGATAACTAAATAGAGAGAAATGGATTAAGTATGACAAACAAATGGCAAGCAATAGGATATATCGGAGTGTATGAGGAAGCCATTTGGTGTAAACGTAATTTGGCCTAACCTTGTTTTTCCAAAAGGGCCTGACATGGCCATTGAGCATGCATTGTATATCTGCTTTAAGCATTTGCTGTGTCCCAAAGACACAAACAAATGCTCTTAAGATAAAGGTGCAACTTTCCCCGCATTGGTGTTTCCTTAAGGATAAGCACCTCTCCCTAGGCTAGGAGTTCATTGCTGTGTCCACCCTCTGACCACCTAGTTTGAGACAACAGACCTGCTGCCCTGCTGTGTCCACGGAGACAGCAGACCTAATACCTGCTGTGCCCAGCAATCGCTGTGCCGACAGAGCCGTCTCGTAACTGTTGTAAAAGGGACATTTCAATCATATGTGATACATGCGCTCTGATGGTATATAACCATTCTGTACACCCCAACTTCGTTGGTGCCCTTCCCTCCTGAGGGAAAGAAGGCCCCAGGCTAAGTTAGTCTGCAGATATGACTCAGAATAAACTCACCCCAACTTTCATTTGCAGATTGGTTATGGATTATTTTCATCTACAAGTACATATCATATACCACCCCTCTCTCACACAAATACATTTTAAAGTAACTGTGAAAGACGAGCAAAGATTGTATGATCTTGATCTTTACCACTTTTATTATTTCGAGTGTGCAAAAATGATAACACATGCTACGTGAGGTCTTAGGAGTAAAAATCTCTCTTATGGCCCGAGCAATTATGGAAATTTCAGTACAAAAATAATTCTGGGATTAATAGTTTGGCCAAATTATTTCGTCTTGGTTTTGCATTATAATTTTGATTGTTGCACTCCAATTTCTTTTTGGTCCTGAAAACTATCTAGAAACGTTTTGGCTATTGAGTACCATAGTAACTGTGTCATAAGATGATGGCTTTAGTAATCAAGTTTCCAGTCATGATACAATGCCTCAGGACAAGTAGACTTCTGTGTGTGTGTGTGTGTGATTGCAAGTTAATTTTGTGTGTTTGCTTATTAATATTCTTAACAAAGCTATCCTTTAAAAAAGCGGGGAGGGGAGAAAGATCCTGATCCGGGACTTCTTTGTTGGCTTATATTTGTCCCTCAACGTCCAAGTAAGGAATGTCTTTTTTAGTACAAACTATTCAAGAAAAATCTTCCACTTCCACCTTCAGCTTATTTTCCCCAAAGGGTCAGATGGATAGAAGAGGAGTGGACATCACTGCTGAATGTGTTTCAAATCTTCAAATTTATACTGAGGGTTTATCGAGATGGAGAAACTTTTTTTTCATTTTCTACTTTCTCTAAATTTTACTTAAGCAAAAAAATAGTTGGTACAAAACTCTAATCAGTGATGGTAGAACTTTCTCCAAAATGTTGCCTTTCACTTATTATCTATTTGGTATGAAATACTTTGACCAGTGTTAGGTAAATCACACAATGGAAGGGGATTTTAAGAAAACAACAATTCAAGTGTTTTATTTTGTCTTGTATTTGACAGTCGACTCTATTTTTGGAGTCCCTTTTAAGCTCTGGGAATGTAAAACAATTACCTTTCAAACCACTGAAGTGCAACCTGAATATAGTTAACACCTCATCTGGCTTGCAGGGTGTAAATTAACCTTGTCTACAGGCCATCAGGAACATTTAATGTTCTTTACTTATGAATCATCAACATTCCAAAATTTGACTAAAAGTAATAAAAGATCGGCAGTGTAATAAAAATTCTGGAATGCAATTAGGAAGTAGGGCATTATTTTTATGATTTTATTACGATGTGCAACACACTTTCCCCTGATTCCCACACTGATTGGTTTATGCATTAATTCCTCTTCAGAAGAGCACTCTAATAATGCAAGCAATCGGTACCCACCCACCTGCTCTCACTTCAAATGCACACACATTGACAGGAAATCCATAGGCCCCAAAATTTGCCCTCATCTGTCCAGGAGTCTTTTTTTCTGCTGGGAGGGAGACAGCAGCAGGCACAGAACAACACATCAGGAAGGGAGTTACAGTCTCAAAGGCTCTGCCACAAGAATGTCTCACCAAGATAATTTTCTAGTGGAATGCTTGAGCAATATATGGATTTGATGGTAGAATACAGATATGGCTAGCCTTCTCTATTCACTGAAATTTAAAATCTTTTCCTTTCCCTTCCTCTCTCGTTGTTCTTTCCTTTCTTCCTCTGTTCATTGTCTCTTTCAACTTTTGGTCTCTTATTCTATCTCAGTCTTCTACTATCCCTCCTTCCCCTATGCTCTCTCTGTGCATTCTCCCTTCGAAATCATATCTAACTCATGACACGTAATATACACATAGTCTCAATTCTCTGTCTCTGGCCCTGATCTCTTTTAACCTCCAATCCACCATTCCCAGCTGCCTGCTGGACACTTGAAGCTATGATTCTTTAAGTCCTTTAGATTCCTTTTGCTTTCTGTTGAACTCATCTTCCCCTCATTTCTCAAACCAGCTGTTGATCCTCTCTTTTCTATTTCAATAAATGTTCTCACCAATCTTTCAGTTATCCAGCCCTCAAATCTTGCAGTAATCTTCGACGTCTCTCTCTTGCCTTTTCTTCCTACATCCAACCAGAGGTGAATTTTTCTGACTTGACTTTTGTTACATCCTAAGATCTATCCTTTCATATTTCTTTCTAATATCAAGTAGTAGACCTTTATCGCCGTTCATCTACATTGGTTTTCTTACTTGCTTTCTCTGGGCTTTACCAACCCATCCTTCATGCCATGTCAAGATATCAATGATACCACAAGATTCCTAATCTATCACAGTGATCATTTTGTCTGTTTATATAAAACCTTAGCTGAGGGCCAGGAATAAGTAAGACAATCAGAGAGATGAAAACAAAGTTGAGTACATATCATACTAGATATCAATATGTATTACAAATGATTTATACTATAAGATATAAAATGTAATTTGGACAATGTGGTAGTTGAACAAGGATAGACAGACTTGGAATAGGTGAAAAAATCACAAAGCAATGAGAATCTCGTATGATAAGAGAACTTTTTCAACAAATATAGATGTAACAGAGATTCTAGAAACGGACTCACACATATATAGTCGCTTTATTAATGAGAACGATCAGGCTGCAGGGTGGTGGGGAATGACGTTCTTTTCAATAAATGGTGCTGGGTCAATTGGATATTCATGTGGAAAAAAAATGAAATGTTGACCCCTCCTTCATATATGTAAAGGATCAATTCTACATGGGCATGGAGCTAAACATGGAAGATAAAACAACCAAAGGGACACACAAAAAAATCATTAACTCACAAGGAAAGTATAATAAATCAGATTACATTAAAATTAAAAAACAAAGAAGTGAAAAATGCATACCAAAGAATAGATGATATGTGCAATACATTTATCTGACAAAGGAGTAGTATAGAATATGTAACAAACTCTTCCAAAATAGTAGGAAAAAAGTGAGTAACCTAATAGAAAAATGGGGAAAAGACTTTAACAAGTACTTAACAAAAGAGGATCTATAAATGGCCAATAAACATATGAAGAAGTGCTAAGTCTTATTAGATGCTAAGGAATTGCAAACGAAAACCTCAATGAAATAGCACTGCACAACCACCATAGGATGGCTAACACAAAAACCTGAATAACACCGTGCTGGGAGGGACATGGACCAGGTGGTACGTTTATAATCCCTGGTATAAATGCAGAATTTATGTAATTTCTTTGAAAGACCGTTTGGCAGTTATCAACTAAAGATGAGTCTATGCTTACCCTCTGACTCAGCAATTCCACTTTTAGAGAAATACTCAACAGAAGTGGGTAAACGTGTATTAAAAGACATGTACGAGAATATTCATAGCAGCACCATTCATAATAGTCCCAAACTGGAAAGCTACCTCAATGTCCATCCATAGTAGAATAATAAGTAAATTATATTTCATTTCTTGATATGCAGTCATTCTAACAACACTCTTTGGAAACCATCGGCTTCTGTAATACACTTTCTTCATCTTTACTTTGTGTTTCTCTGAACTCCTATGCATTGTGGGTCCAGTGGAATTCTCTGCTCTCGAAGCATCACGAACACTATATACAAATGGGGAGGCAAGATACAGTAGACACATATTTTGTTAACCTCTTATGCTTACATACACGCTCCATTGTTTCATTGGGCTTGATTTACAAAACCCAATTTCAAAGACAAAACTATGAAGAATTTCAACAGCAGAGAAATAAACTATGCTTGGTTCCTTCTGAGTGAGAGGCATTCCCATGAAACCAGTCCTTCACGTTAATCGTACTTCAATAAAAGTTTATTAAAAGCAAAATGAACAAATAGATATCCTTTGCTGGCTCCTGCACTGTTGAGTCAAAATTTCTCAGGCTAAAACAGAGTTTTGAAAATTTTGGCCTCAACTCTAGCTTTCTCATGTCTCATTCCCCTCCACACACACCAACTAATCCTCCCCCTGAGATTCGATTTCACCCCTTTCTCAACTCCACAGCAGGTTTGGTTGCCTCACTTTCACAAGTGCATCCATTTTCCTAATCTAAGCCCTGTGGTGCCTGGGCTCCTACAATAGGCAGCTAATCCCATAAAACAGCTGAATGCTATGAGCGTAATAAAAGCCAACGCCAAACAACCCGGGGTTGAGGGTGTGGGGAGCTTCCGTTCACCCTTCCTCCATGACCCTCCACAGTCATTCTCCAAACAGTAGTCAGAGTACCCTTTACAAAACGTTAACCACTCCTGCTCAATTTCTACAGGGGCTTCTGCTCTACAGAGAATGAAATCTAGCCAATTTTTTTTTTTTTTTTTAAAGATTGGCATCTGAGCTGACAACTGTTGCCAATCTTCTTTTTTGTTTTTTTCCTTCTTCTTCTCCCCAACCCCCCCACTACATAGTTGTATATTCCTATTGTGAGTGCCTCTGGTTGTGCTATGTGGGATGCCTCCTCAGCATGGTTTGATCAGTGGTGCCATGTCCACACCCAGGATGTGAACCGGCAAAACACTGGGCCAATGAAGTGGAGTGTGTGAACTTAACCACTCGGCCATGGGGCTGGCCCCTTTTTTTCACTGAGGAAGGTTTGCCCTGAGCTAACATCTGTGCCATTCTTCCTGTGTTTTGTATGTGGGTTGCCACCACAGCATGGCTGCCAATGGGTTGTGTAGGTCTGTGCCTGGGAACCGAACCCTGGCTGCCAAAGTCGAGCTCGCCATCCTTAACTACTAGGCAACTGGGGCTGGCTCCAAAAGTAGAGTTTTTACTCTGAACCATGAGATCCCACCCACAACATCTTCATCCTCATCTCTCTCCCTACTGCTCACTCCTTTCATCCCAGCCTCCCTCACTCCCTTAGGACTGTTCCACGGCTTTTGCATTTGCTAATTTCTCCACCTAGAATGCATATCTCTGCAAGGCTATTCCCCTTCAGTTAGGACTCAGATCAAAAGTCATCTCCTTGGAGAAGCCTTTGCTGACCACAAAATATAACTCTTTCCTACCAATTCTGGTCATTGTTACCATAGCATCAGATTTTTGCCCCTCCCACCTCTTACCACCACCTGTGAGGATTCAGTTGACGTATGTCTTTACTTATTTAATGTCTGGGTCTTCTCTCTCTAGGATGTAAGCTCCAGGCTGTCCTGCTCATGGTAGTATCCCAAGGGCCAAGAACAATGCCTGGCACATGCTTAAAAATATCACATCTCATCACTTGCTTTTGGGAGGGTGATTGAAGGCTCTCCTCATTCCCCTGGTTGGTTTTGCTTTATTGTTTATTTTCTTTCCCATCGATACTCCTCAGCCAGCTAGCAGGATTTTGTTTCAATAAGGGGATATTAACAGGCATGTGAGGCAGGAGACTAGGGCTCACGGCTGGGGCTGGAGGATGGGAAGATGGAGAGGAGATAAGCAAGTTCTGGAAAGAAATTTTTTGCTTAGAAAGAGAAAAGGATGTTTAAAGTGCATTTTGGAGACTTCTGTTGTCTGAGGTGCCACCTAACCCGCTCTCCCTCCTCCTCAGAAATCCATCAGCAAAGTCTACATGACTCCTGAAGCATTTTGGGGAGCAGAGGATTGTTCCACCATGTGCCGATTTGGGGTTCATATGCCAAGCAAGCAGAGCGAGCCTCAACAGCCTGCTCTCCTTACGTTGCACCTATCCGTCAACCAATATGGACTGCTAAATTTGGTAAAAAAATATTTTGTGTTTTCTTTGGCCATTCCTTTTGTTTGTAGTATTATTGCCAAACACCCCTTTCCGGCAGCATGGCATGGAAAAGAGTTCTTGGGTAAGTGCAAGGATACTGGGGTCTGACTTCTTTGAAAGTCCAGCTCTGCCCCTGCCCAGCTGCGTGAACTTTGGCAGGTTGACTACCTTCTCTGCACGATGGATATAACGCTACCACATTTCTCATTGTTTGTTGTGATAGTTAAATAAGATAAAGCATTTACACAGTGATGGGCAACATAGTCACCCAATAAATGTTCATTTTGATTCTCCTCCCTTGGGGAGGCAAAGACCTTGAGGACAGGGTGGCTGTGATGGGGTTACTTCTCTCATAATTTCAAGCCCCATGGAGGAGCCCTGCCAAAGGTCTTATGTGGCCAATTTCAACAAGTACTTGTTGGAAGTCTAGGTTTTTAAACCTTCAAACTTCAAATCATTTTGTTCTTTTTTATAACAACCTCTTTAAAAGGACCTGTGTCCTATTGTCACTTGTTTGGGTTTATTCCCTTCCCACTCTCCTTTTCAAAAAGAGTGCTGTGAAACACCTGACAAATCACCCAACAGACAGACATGTAAAATCTCAATTAAATTAAGATTATTTTCTTTTGAGAATAAGGATGACACAAAAATAGACTTGGAAAGAAAATTTTGGGCGTTACTCCTTCACTTTCCCCTTTTTTTCTACCTAGGAAACCCACAACTCATTATCGTTTACTGCCTACTACGTGAGATCTTTCCTATGTGTCTCATCTTTTTAAGGCTTCATCACAGCAGGGGAGATGTCTTCTACTTAGTTTTCCTTATGATCTCGAACTCTGTAATTGGTATATGATACATGCTCAAGAATGGGCAGAGCTGAATTTCGTGGTGTTGAAGAGCTGGGAGATGCCAATACCTCATTGTTTTGTCATTTCAGCACCTTTCACAGACCTCAGGAAAACTCCTGATTTTCTTCTGGTTCTCTGAAGAAGTTCTGTTAGTGAAGATTCCTTGCCCAGTAAGAGATGTCTGCTGAGGCCTCCTAGCGGCTGGAGAAAACCCTGCTCATTGTCCTCCCTCCAAAGGGACAGGAAGTTTGCTTCCATGAGTCTCTACACTGGCTCAGTCTGCACAGCCCCAGTGAGCTTTCTCACACGTCACCAGCTTACCAGCTTCAGAACCGATGTGTCTTCACGGAGCACATCTCTGGTGAGCACTTTAGGGTCTTGGGCTTTGGCTCTGCCTTATTCACCCATTTCTCTCCATTCACACTTTCACCACTTTTTACTGTGTGCCTCCTAAGTGTGGAGCCCACTCCTAGATGCTGCAGGTGGAGCAGTGAATAAGACACACCAGATTTCTGCTCTTTCTATAGAGTTTACATTACAGTGTGGGGAGTGGTGGTGGAGACAAATGATGACAAGATAAGTCGATAAGAGTTCAGATGGGCTTAGGTTTCATGAAGACCTTAAACAGAGAAGGTTTCAAGGACTTTTCAGTGGGAACTAGCTAAGCAAGAAAAGAAATATGTTAGCTCTCTTGACTAGGAACACCACTGGGAAGGGCTCCCAGGATTGAAGCCAGAGCTGTACCCAAAGAGACCTCAAGCACTAAAACCCACTGGGAATTTCATCATCTGTCTCTCATTTTCACTTGTTCTGTCTTGTCTGCATTCTGAAAATAGGCTTTGACCCATGGCATGGGATATGGACACTGAAGACCTAGAAGATACAAGATTCACATCTTCTCATTTCAGAAATCTCACTTGAAAGAGAATGTCTCTCTCCCAGTACCTGTATAGCAAATCTAGGAAAGGATTCTGATTAGCTTCCTGTGGGTTACATCCCCATCTCTCCCATCTCTGAGTTAACCACTGTGTGGAGGAAAATGGGGTTCTATATATGACCAGGCCTGGATCATATGCTGAACCCAATGACTGTGAAATGGAATCTGTTGACAGAAGCCAGTGCTTATAGAAAGTGCTGGGCAATCAAAACAACAGATTTCAATCCTTTAGAGTTTTCTTGGCTGGGTCAGAAGGTCCAGCAACCAGGGCACTAAATGAGACAGGCAACCAAACAATTTCTTATAGACAACCCTCTAAAATTCTTGGAATTACCAGAATTAATGTAAGGGTAAGGCATAATTCCAGCATGAGGGTGAATCTGCACATTAGGGAGCTATAAGGGACCATGAGAAAGAGGATGCCATGTGGAACAAGAAAAGCCTGTGTTTAGATCCTGGTTCTGATACGCACTTCGTTACCTTGTGCAAGTTATACCTTAGGACTTGAGTCCTTTCATTCATGAAGGATCTTTGTGTGGACAAAGTACCCTTAAGTTAAAAAGATTATGCAAATGTGATGTATTAAATTTCTTACCCTTGGTTCCCAAATCACCAGGGCTTAACTCTTCTGAGGTGTAGCCTTTCACGTCTCCTAGGATTATGGGACTGCAGCTCCCAAGGGTAAATTTAGATGCTGAGGGTAAATCTAGATGCAGAACCTTGTCCAGCTGAGTATCTTGGAGTCCAGGGTGTAAAATGAAGGTGAGTTTTCCCACTCCAACCAGGAAAGAGATTAGCAGAGTATTGAGACTACAAAAAGTCAGGGTAGGGGCAGCTGCCCTGAATCCCAGGTTGCCTGGCATCTTCTATAAGCAGTCAAATATTTTCTGCCCTGGCGCAGATGACTCTCCTATAGCTTTTTACAACCTGTCCCCATTGCTTGTTTGTAGGGCTTGGTCCTCTGGAGGTTTAAAGGTAAGCCATTGATTATACACTAACTTATTTTATGGTTACAGTGTTTCTGCCTCTCACTTCCCAATTAGATTACTAAATCTTCAAGAATAAAAAAAAATAGCTACCGCTCATCCATTCACGCTCTTATTCATTCCATGAAGCTAAATGAGAAACAGTATGTGTAGCCTGGAACCAGAATGTCTGGGTTTAAGTGCCAGTTTACCACTAAGCAGTGATGTGACCTTAGTCAAGCCACTTATGCTTTCTGTGCCTCAGTTTTTCCTCTGCAAAATGGGGACAACCATGATATGTAACTCATAGGGTTATTTTGAGAGACAAGTTTTTCAACAATGTGTCGTAGGTCCTCAGTGTGTGCGAGCCATTGTTAAGGCAGATCTTACTATGTGGCAGGTGCTGTGCCATATTTACATCATCTAAGTTATTCCTCACAGTAGTTAGTGGCATTGTTATTACTCTCCTCACTTTACAGATAACAAATCTCCGAGGTGAAGCTCTCAGCCCAAGGTGACACAGCTAGCTGAGCCAAAGTTGAAATCCTTGATCGGCTGACTTCAGAGCTCGTGTTTTCAATGACGTCTTACGATTGCCTCCTCGCCTGTGGAGTCCCTAACTTCAGTGCCGGGCACCCAGATGCTCCGCTATAGAACCATGTGTGCAGAGCAGATTGATTCTCGTGGAGTTTCCAGGTTTGATTGCGGTCTCACGACCAGCCTGGGGCTCTCCCTGGAGCTAACTCACATCGTGGCTTCACAATACTGAGCTGAATGCAGAGGCTGTGTTGAACCATTTTTTTTCCTCCTTGTCATTTAAGGTCAGGATTGGGTACAGCGTGTTGAAATATATATTGTTCACAGCCTTTTTCTGTTCACTGAACTTTCCAATTAGTGTCCACTTAAATGGATGCCGGGGAGAATTTCTTACAAGTCATAGTGTCATGTTGAATTGTGGTGATTATGAAGGCTACAGTGACAGGAAAGACCTAAGATATTTTTTCTCTCTTCATGTTGCTTGGCAAAAACTGACTGTGAAAAATAACCCTTAAGTTAAGAATTCCCTTATATAAAACGACATTAAGGCTTTTTTTGCCTTTTTGCCATTTTGTTGTTAAAAGTCCTTCTAATTTAAATGTTCCATTTCCTTGAGTTTTGTTTTTAAAATTATAGTTGGATATGGTGCCCTCGGGGTAATCTTATATTGATTATCAAATGTCTCCAGTGCATTTCTGTTCTCGGTCTATTTAAGTGTAAAACAAAATAGTGTAGGTTTTCTATCTTTCATTCCAAATGTCATTTGCTGTGAGCTATTTTCTTGTTCTCAGTTGCTTTCCTTTGTTTATCTTATTTTGCATACACTTTCACTTTTTACAAAATTGGTTATAATATGGGATTATGCTGTGTTCTGAGGGTGAATTTGAACATTAGGACTGATATTTTATTTTGTGACAGAAAGATTAGAATCTTTTTTTCCCCTTTTAGTCTCCTTCAAGAAAGAGAACTGCCCCAGTCAATGAATAATTTAAGTCCTTGAATTCTGAAGAACATATTTGAGTATTTCATGGAACAGGCATCTTTATTTTATGTTGCCTTCCCTGAGGCAGGAGAGGTACCAGGTATTATAATATGAACTCAATCAGTCATGTCCTCTCCCGGGGCTGTGTGGTGATGAGAGTCTCACCTCTACGAGGATTTAATTCATGGATTTAATTCAAGGAAGAGGATTCAAGGAAGGCCACTGTCACCCTTATTCAATCCCCATTGCATTTTGCATCTAGCTCATTGTGAGTTAAATAGTATAATTTGTGGTGATATAATAGTACTGATGAAACCAACAACCATTTGCCTTTGGAAAAGTGTTCGGAGGTTCAGTTACCTCCATTGTGGCCCTGGTTTTAGGATCTAATATTTTTCCTCCACCCCTACCAACTCCACCACCTCCCCAGCTTGCCATGTAGAGGCATTTGCATCTCCATCTCACGCCTTGGAACTTCTACATTTAGTCTTTGCCCTGGTCTTTCTCAATTCTTTTCAGGTGTTCAATGTACCATCTTTCTATCAAGTTAAGGCCCTCATTTTTCCTAGCCCTTCTGCCTGAAATGCTCCCCCATCCATTCCTCCTCTGGCTAACTCCTGTGTGTCCTTCAGTGTAGGTGTCATCTCCCTGCAAAGCCTTCCGTGGTTCTTCCTTTACGCGCTTTGAGCTTGTCTTAGGCCTATACATCTTCAAATTGTCCAGTCCCTCTGACAGTATGGTTAGCCAAAGAAGAGAGGATGGCCAGTCTGGCTTCCACACTCACACGGAGACACAACTGCTGTTTCTACTGGCTCCTGTTAGTTCTTCTTGTCCCTGATGAGCACTGGCCCTACAGAGATTTCTATACAAGATTTCTCTAGGGACTTCCATGTGTCATTGAAGAAGGGTGACACACTACCATGCCAGTGCTAAACTCAGCTGCTCCAATCTTGGCTGCCAGGATTTGGATCTTAGTGCTCAGTCTTTCTGTTCACATGGATAGCTCACTTCCAAGGAGATAGGAAGCCCACAGAGACTGGGTCATGATCGATTCTGTCCTACATCTTGCGAATCCAGAATACTCCCTTCCTTCTTTCCTGGGGATTCATGTCTAGCGGTTGAGCAGAATATTAGTTTCCCAGGGTTACTAAAACAAATTAGCACAACTTGGGTGATTTAAAACTAAAGAAGTTTATTGTCTCACAGCTGTGGAGGCTGGAAGTCTGAAATCAAGGTGTTGGCAGGATTATACTCCCTTCTCAGGCTCTAGGGAAGAATCCTGGTAGCTTCTGATCGTTCCCAACAATCCTTGGCATTTTTGGGCTTGCAGACGCATCACTCCAATCTCTGCCTCCATCCTCATGTCGATTTCTCCCCCATGTCTGTGTTTCTGTGTTCAAATTTTTCTCTTCTTATAAAGAGACTAGTCATATTGGATTTGGGGCCTATCTTAATCCATTTTAACCTCATCTTAACTTGATTACATCTGTGAAGACATTATTTCCAAATAAGGTCATATTCACACATTCCCAGTGGACATGAATTTTGAGGGGACAGTATTCAAATTCAGTACAAGCAGCTTCCTCTTAAATGCTCAAAATCCAAATGGTATTATTATACCTCTTTTCCTCACAAAATGGAGATAACTTCCTACATTCTTAAAGACGATTACCCCCAATAGTTCTAAGGTGATTCATCCTCATAAGGGAGATTCCCCAACAGGGCTGGGATCTAAGGAGGCAACTAGAGTACAAAATCTGAGGAGGTGCTTATCCTTTGCGACTTGTGGGTACAGGGTTGCACTTACATGATGTCTCTTCTTTCTGTATTCAAATCTCAACCCTGTTCCCAATACAGTGAATACACTCATGAAAATGGCAGGCAGGGTGAGCATCATTCCAGCATCTCTCAACAAAAAGAGAAAAAAAATCTATAGTTTTCATCTGTGGCATGGCACACTGAGACATAATGATAACAAAGGATGCAATGATTCCTATGTGTGGGCACTGAGCTAAGGTCTTTTTATCTCATTTATTCCTCTTGACCCTAGGAAGGTATTAATATTATTCCCATTTTACAGATACAGAAACAGACAACTACAGTTCTCTTTCATTACATGACACCTTGACTGCCATAGTACCTGACACCACAGGAGTTCAAAAAATGTTTGAATGAGAAAGCCCGGAAGTTTTGTTTTGTTTTGTTGGTGTGTGAGGAAGATTGGCCCTGACCTGACATCTGTTGCCAATCTTCCTCTTTTTGCTTGAGGAAGATTCCCTGAGCTGACACTGTGCCAATCTTCCTCTATTTTGTATGTGGGATGCCGCCACAGCATGGTTTGATGAGTGTGTAGGTCCTCGCCCAGGATCTCAACCCACAAACCCTGGGCTGCAGAAGTGGAGCACACAAACTCAACCACTACACTAGCGGGCTGACCCTGGAATGTTTTGAAGAAATTATTTGTTCATCTGACAACTAATCATAGTGGTTACTTTGTGTCTTAGTCCCCTCAGGCTGCCATAACAAAATACTGCGGGGCTTACGCAACAGAAATTTATTTCTCACGGTTCTGGAGGCTGAGGAGTCTAAGACCAAGGTGCTGGCTGGTTTGGCTTCTGGTGAGAGCTCTTCCTGGCTTGTGGACAGCCACGTTTTTACTATGTCCTCATATGGCCTTTCCTCAGTGCGTGCACAGAGAGAGAGAGAATGAGCTCTCTGGTGTCTCCTTAGGGACACTAATTCTATTGGGTCAGGGCCTTACTCTTATGATCTCATTTAACTTCATTTATTTCCTTGCTACAAATACAGCCCTAGTGGGGTCTAAGGCTTCAACATACAAATTTTTGGGGGACACAAACATTGAGCCCAGAACATTCTGTGTCAAGTACTGTTATGGACAGAAGCATGTGGAGATGAATGAGACGTCCTCCTCTCCTTAAGGAGCTATGGGTCCAGTGCAGCCGTTCTCAACTAGACGATGTGGAAAGAGAAGGAATGTTCGAGTTACCTGTGGAGCGTCTCCCAAACTAACAGGCAGCCTCTCCAGGAACCCCTAGATTTCTCACCTTACAACTTGGTTCCTCTGAGAAGTACTTTGTTTCCTGAGCCTCAAGTGTTCCTACTGCCCAAACCATGAAAATGCTGTTATGCAAATCCCACTGCCTGCCTAATAATTGAGCTGTGCCTAAGGGGCTGTGCAACAACTTCCAAACCTGACGTTTCCTTAACAAAAAAAAGAAAGAAAGATTTTAGAACATCCTCCCTCTGAAATTCCTCTGCATTAATTAGACTTCATTGTGTAAAATGATTTGATGATTAATTGAAAAACTAATAAATTATTAACATTCCAATAAATAATAATATTTAACATATGCTAATGAGGGCTCACATTTATAAACTATTCAATTTTTTAACAGTACCTCTATAATTTATTACAAAATCTAATGAAAAATGCTACCTGCAAGAAACTTCAGTCTTTGATCACGGTTTCATTGTAGTCTATATTCCTGCTTCACTTTTTTGTTGGAAAAGACCCACTAAGTTTGTTATATTGAATAAGTCACAGAGAGGGAGGAAGTGGGGTTAACTTTACGGGTCTAAGAATCTTTCCCTCCAGTTGGAGGAGGACTGGGGGTAATGATCTTCTTGAGTTCACATTTAGCTTCTCTAGAATCACAAACTATTCCTTAGACTGTAAGTTTATATGCCACAATATGTCAGCATCTAGCACACTGGCTGGCACAGAGAGGATGCTGAACAAATATCTGTTGAACAAATGAATAAAAAGATAGATAGCAAATCTACTATTTAGCCCTCTTTTTCATCTGTCCCAATATTTCTCCAGTGTTGTTGGCTGTGAAATTGACTGTTCTCCCATTAGGAGAAATAGAAGGAAATTGTTCAATAACTTTAGAGAAGTGCCTAAACTATGATTCCTTTTGTTATATGGAGAGGTCTAAAATTTGTATTAATAAATACATATATATGTATTATAACAGATTGAAAATTAAATTTCTTCACATAGCTAATCTTTTATTGTACTCAGATTGGTATCTGTTAACAGTAAGATTCCAGAATGCTGTCTCAACACGTTTTCCCACAAAAATAAATTTCTCCCTAACTACTGGACAGAAATGAAACATTTTGGCAGAAAATAGTATGCAAGTACAGAAGAACACTGAGTTTTCTCTTTTGGGGGGCCAGGAGAGAGAAGAAGATAACTGGTCTGGATGTCAGTATACTGCCAACTTTCAAGGAATAAACATCTTTATTCCCTTCCAAAATGTGCTTTTATTACTTAGCAGGTTCAACCTATATTTAATCAGATCACTACATATTTCTTCCTGTAAAGGTGATAGAAAGATAATAAGGGCCTTAAGAAGTTTTCCTCAGGCAGTAACTATTTGCGGGAAAACATATGTGCTTACATCGTGCTTTTAATAATTGCATAGGATTTTCCCATCGCTCACTGCCTAGGTCCTAGGAATATTGTAAATAGGGCCACAGGATTGACTTTACCTTAGACTTAACACCTGTTAATGAGAAGACATGCTGGAAACTAGAAAGGCAAAAATTGTTTGGTTGCCAGTCAGCGATGCTTCAATTTCAGCTTACGTTGTTTGGTGCATAAGGTGCCTCAGTTACTGCCAGTGATTGATGGGGGTTGTTTTTCGAGTGCTAAACTGTAAAACTATTTTATATAGCTGAAAGATATGCTAATTTTTTCCCACTGATTTGGAAAAAAAGTAGTTTGAAAAAAAATAAACTCTGAACTTGCAGTTATTTCTGTGGAAATGAAGAAAACAACTTAGGATATTAAGTATTAAAAAATTCATGCTCTGAATCTCAAAGCAATTGTAAAGGTGTATTCATATTCCTAGGTGGTGTGTTTTTCTTTCTTTCTCCTTTTTTTTTTTTAATAATGAGATGCACCAAGTTTATTTGGGTTTAGTAAAACTCTCCTCTTTCAAATGTATGCTGGAAGGAAGCTCATCTTCTATGTTCATGTGAAAAAGGCTGGTAACAGTGATTTTGTGTTTTAGGAGACCCCTCAGCTCCACTGTGACTAGAGAAAGAGGAAGAGGAAGATGCTGGTGAGGATTTGACTGCGAGTTGCCATTGCTCGTTGAGGGGGCAGTGGCCATTGTTCTTCCTTCATAAGGCTGGGCAGAATCAAACCCTGCTCCCTGTCTCCCTCTTTCTGCTCTGGCATTCCCGGGGAGCAATGCCGAACTCAGGAAAGCACTTGCACTATTTCAGTATCTAGTATCCTGTGCCTTAGAAGAGCTTTACCCTCCAAGACTTATTTGGAGGAGAAATAGTGAAGGGTTTACAGTGCTAGAATCTGTGGAATGCAAACACTCCAGGGACACAATAACTCTTTTTCTGAACTTGTTTGGGCCCTATGTTGGGCCAAAAGAGGAAGGAAGGTTTTCTCTCATTTCCCTTTCGCACTTGTTGAGTTCCCTTGTGGACTAGGTGAGGTGTGATGTGACCAGGACTGCAGCACTGAGGCTTGGTCTCTTCTTCCAAGGAAAGGCATGGCAGGAGTTTATCTGTGAATATGTGAAAAGTAGAAAGAAGACAATAGGGAGAGTTGGGACTTGAGAAAGTGGAGGATGGCTGCCAAATTCTTTCAATTCAGTTGTTTACCAATATTGTGCTGGCCAAACAAAGCAGTCACTGGCCTGATTTTTGACCCTTGGGCTGGCTATTTGTGATGTTTGATAGAGGGGTATAGGAGGAACAGCCAAGCAACCAACTCCAAAAGAATGAATGTGAAATGTGTTGTGGGAAATACAAGTATAAGATTAACTGCCACAGAAGCAGGGAAGAGGCAATGACTAATGCTTTCTGGGGATATTGCACATGATCTAAAAAAAAAATGACATACAAACTCTGTTTCTGTTTCGAAACTAATATTTATTGAGGGCTGACTGTGTTAGACACTAGGCACACATCATCAGGTATGGTTGAAAGGAGGGACGGGTTACTCCTGAGAGGGTGGAAAGCCTGAGTAAAAGGTGGAGGATTTCAATGTGTAGTTTTTCTCCAAAATGCCATTGGCATTCTGGGGAGAGTGGAGAAACACAAACTGAAGTCTTGTTGCACAAGTTTTTAATGTCATTCTAGGCAGAGCTTGGTCACTCAGCAGCCTCGGGAGGTAATTGCATTACCTGGGAAGAGAGTGTAGAGGAAGCAGACAAATGTGCAGAGGGCAGGACCTTGACAAGTGGCCAGAAACTGAGGAAAGTACCCCATTTCAGATGACTGAGAAGGAACAATTAGCAAGATGGAAGGAAAACCAGGGGATAGTTTGACTGAGTTAGCTTCTGTGGAAAGGCTGCATGGAGAGAGAGATGCCCACCCAGACCCCTAGGAGGATTTTTCTCGTCCTCCTAGTCCAGGTGCCAGACATGTAATAAAAATGCCATCTTACATTCTCCAGGGCTGACATGGTGGCTCTGCTCCATGAATTCATCAAGAACCCGCCATTCTTGCCTCACTGCCTTACTGTCCCTAGGATGCTGCCCTCAGCTTCATCGTTCACAATAGTGGTATGATATTCCTCGAGGAGGATGGAGGAAGGAAGGAAGAAGAAACAAAGGTGTATGTCAGCTGTCTCTTAAGGTAGGGTCCTGCAAACTCATGGTAGGTTCCCACACAAAAATTCGAATTGTATCTCATTGGTCAGAACTTAGTCACATGACCATACGTAACTGTAAGGAAGACTGAAAAATGTAATATTTATTTAGAGAAACCACGTATCCAGTAAAAATTCAATTACTATGAAAATGAGCAGCAATTAGTGGTATCTCCCACACCCAAGCAATGATATTGGGAAATCAGGATTTCATTTAAGTTCAAATACTCTTGGAAAAGAGTAAGGGTATAAGGAAATTTCAGTAGTTTGTAGATAAAAGATAAAAAGCACATTTACATTATTATTTCAAATTATGATAATTTTGGTCCCCTATTTACTTTACTGTAAAACTTTGTAATATTTTCAAGAGTTTCTCTCCCTAAATATCTCTAAATCTCTCCAAGGGAGCATATAAATGTTTATAAACCATTTCTTACCATTTCTCCCACGCTGCTTCCTACTGGGGGAGCAGAAACTGATGCCCTCCTTGAGGACGAACACCATAAAGACCACTCTCTCTGAGACTTCCATTGCCACCATCAGTGGATCCAGATGGCTCTTGTATTCCTTCCTGCCACGGATGAAATTTGATTTCTCCCAGCAACAATAGCTTCATGAGTGGTAAAATCTCTTTCAGGTCATAGCCCCTCACCCTGCTGTGGCCCATAAGTTATACTCAAGTTACCAAAATTACTTGTGCTAGTAGTAATTGAATTTTCAATGCTGTATGTGGGGGAAACCAGTACACTCAACCCAGTCACAGCTTTGACACACAGACATACTCATGTTTCCAAACTCCTTTTATCTTGTATGTTAATTTCCCTCCCAGGCATCATATTGCTCTTAGTTAGAATTTGCCTTGGGCCTGACCCTTGCCAGTTCATTGACTTATTTTAATATCTTTTAATATGAATGGAGAAGGGTCAGGGAGTCCTGGATTCAGTCCCCTTTGCCCCATAAGTCTTACTTGTCATTATTAATTTGTTTTCACAAATAATTACAAAGAAGAAGGCGAGTTGCTAACCCAGCAGCATCCGATGACGAAATGAATGGGTATATTGGGAAAGATATGATAGAACTCCATGGGTGAGCAGATGCTAAGTCCTGGACTCGTTTTGTGCGCTGTGATACTAGACATAGAAAGAGGATTTCACAGGAGTTACAGCAAGGGGCTAGGAAGGAGCAGTCAGCAAGAAGTGGTGTGGCCAGGGAAGGAAAGGTCTGTGACAGGAGTGATGAGGTATGATGGATACAGACAACAGACTAGAGAAGTATCCCTGTTGGATTGCGGTTATGCATTCCCAGGAAAGGGATAGTATTTGGGAATGGTAGCAAGGTCACTGGAAATGAGAGAACACCACTGACAGAAACATTGGGAGGGTTCCTGAGCTTGATTCTCTTCCTTGTTTTTCCCCAAGGCAAGTAATACAAATAAGCATTTTGAAATTATTTCCCAAAGTATTTTTAATGATTACAATTAATAATTAGCTCAATTTTAATATCAATTCTAAAGAAATGGCAGTTTCCCTGTGGTCTTAAAAACTATGCTATTAATTAACTACTTTTGAATATATTAGCTATATTCTGGAGAGTTGTTAGAAATTCTCCCCACCCCCAAGTATTTTCTCCTACTGTAAGTGTCCATTGTGTATGTCTTGGGTCTTTAGAATTTTACCCTTTTAATAGGGGTTAATTAGCAAAGAAGTTAATTACCTTACATTATGGGATAAAAGGATTGAACGTGATTTCATTACTAAACACACACAAGGTAGAATGGTGGACATCAGAATCTACCTCTTGTTTTGTGGATAGAGGAGGAGGGGGAGGAAGAGGAGGAATAGAGTATCAGCAGCAGAACAAGGTGTCCAAAAACACGATCACTGACAACTGCTGATCACTGGCATGACCACTTGAACTAGAAGGGGTTTCTCTACAGGACAAGAGAGCACAGCAACAGGGAATCCAATATTCCCTTAGATTAGATGTCTCAGTCTAGGCAGGCAGCCCTGGGAGAACTGGCTCCATGAAGGGGAACTAAGGATGCAGGTATCAAAACTACAGTCCCTGAGGAGGGTCGGTAAGAGCAAGGCACTAGTCAGTCCTTAAAGGATACTAAAGGAGAGAGTCAATTTACAGAATAAAGTAGAAAGGATCTTGATGATTACAACTGTGTCGTAAGGTCAGGGCTTGAAAGAACCATGAACTGAACTCATTGGTAGAGTTCTCCATAGATTCTGGAAGAAGTCATCATCAAGTAGAGGGAATTGGAGCTAATTACAAATCCTAAACCTTGGGGGATTCTGTTTTAATTGACTGCAGTCACTCCATATTCACTGCTACTTGACCATAAGCATCCTCAGACTCCAAAAAGAGAACACATTCTCTTGTGTCTCTTCTCATCTCTCACTGTGTGGTTGTGCAACTGTGCTGAAAAACTTCTTCACACACATTGCCTCATTTAATTTCTAAATCCTAAAACCATTTCCATCTTAAGAAACTGAAATAGAGGAACAGGGATTTGGGTCATCTTTTTTGAAAGCTCTTAGCACTTGAGGTTTCTATACATAAAAATACTCTGTTCATCCCCTAAAAAAGAGGGGCAACCGGTTTCTTCCCCTACCTCCTTCACAATCATGCAATTAATAAATTGTTTGACATTTGGCATTTTTGAGACTTCTTCTCATGTTGATTTTAGCTCATTAATAATTTACAAGAGGAAGTTCCCTAGTACGGCTGTGATTTTGGACATCTCCATTGGGGAATGTGTGTGGAGGGGATGATACAGCCTCATAGATAACTATATAGCCCTCAGCTTCCAACAGATCTTAGTTTAAATCTACTTTCTCATTACATCTGATGTGCATCCTTAGGAAAGTCACTCATCTTCTCTAAGTCATATTTTCCTCATCTGTAATATATGGATAACAAAATAAAGTTATTTTGAGTATTAAATGAGATCATGTGTATAAGGAGACATGGTCCTTGTTGCATGGAGCTTAAAGTTTAGTAGCGGTGGATAAACTGACAAACTAAATAAAACCAAAGTGAAAATGAAAACAACATACGAAATATACTAACAAATTATAATAAGTTTTGTAAAAAGAAATAGTGATTTTATTTGAGACATAAAGGTGGCAAGGAATATGATTCAAATTGTACTCATACTTTATCTTAAATTCAGTGGGAAGTCTTTGAAAGTTTTTAAGAAAAAGGGTGACATTATATGATTTTCACTTTATTGATCATTTTGGCTGTTGTGTGGAGAATGGATGGAGGAGGGAAAGGGGTAAAAATGGGAAATGCTGGGAGAACAGAGGAGCAATCAGAGTGACAAGAGAGATGTAGACAGATTCAAGTAAATTTTGGAAGTTGAATTGATCGGACTTTATAATGGCCTAGAAATAGGAGTTCCAGAGAAGTGGTAAGGTATCAAGGAAAATTCTCAGATTTCTGGCTTGAGCAATTGAGTTGGAAAGTCTAGAGATGGAACAGATTTGGTGTGGGAAAAGGATGATCAGAATTCAGTTTTGGAGATGTTAAATTTTAGGAACATTTGAGATATTTAAGCAGATATATAGAATAGGTCTGTCCTGGACATAATACATTCAGGAAGCACCAGAATTTGTATGGTTTCATAGCCATGGGAAAGGACAAGGTCACTGAAGGATTGTGTAGAGAAGAGGGTAAAGAAATGAGCCCTAAAGCTATCCAATATTAGAAGGTAGAGGAGATTTAAAAGAAGGTCTATGAGTGACTAAAATAGACAGAAAGAAAATGCAGACTTATTGTCCATATGGCACAATTTTAGACTTCAATAGAAAGTTTAATTTTCTGCTTTTTCTTACCTAGTTGTATCTATTTTTCTAACAAGAGAAAAATTTTCAGGTAGAGATTATGATTCTTTTCCCTCTGGTGCTTTATATTGCAAGAGTCGAAAAAAATATTTTTGATTGATTCGAGAAGAGAGGTGATAAAATAAAAATTCTAACTTACATCAGAACACTGAAAGTCATTTTACTTTCCATATCAAATTCTTATAGACTGTAATAGTCCATTAGGAATATTTTAGTCCATCTTTTTGCATAAGAGAGAAGGAAACATTTCATAGCAAAACCATTTTCTTCCTTGTCTACTTAAATCAGATATCTTATTTGTTAGGAGATTAAGGCCATTCAATTGCAATAAAAACTCTAAATCAGAGGTTGACAAAATAGGCAAGTATCTGATTATGTTTCTGGACCTATTCAATGGCTAATCAAAACTATAATCTTTACTTGATTACATTTAAGAGGGGTAACAGTTCGGTTCTGTACCAGTTAATCATGAAACCAAAAAATCTATTAAAATACTTCATAGCCTTTATACCACTTGCCCACATGTACAGTAATTACGGAAAGGCGAAAATAAGAGTAAGGAGGAAGATTATTTCTAGGGGATTTTAGTTTTAATACTTAGTTAAATCATGGCTACATGATTATCGAGACAGAGATCTACAGGATAAATGAAAGAGGTTCAGTGGAAGATGACACTTAGGTTTAAAAGTAGGAAATATAAGTAGTTGTGTTTATCACCTGACTGTGGAGATACTCTCATATCTAGTTTTTTTTTTATCTATTTAATTTAGAGAACTGCACATCATGGGATGAGCCTTTTGACCCCCTCAAAAAGCCAATCCCCCCAACCCTGTTCTTTGGGTAACATCTATTGTACTGCTTTGGGTTGATTCATGTAAATTTCAAGGTGTGTGTGTTCTCCCTTAGATTCCTAACATTATTGAAAACGTGGTCAATAAATAATGTGTCTTTCTTATATCTATTAGTATTTTAATATAAAAATATAAAGCAAAAATGTCCCATAATCCTGTTTTCTAGATAATTATGGTTGATGTGGAAAAATAAGGTGCAATACATGAATACTGGTAGAAAATGCAAAAAATACCGGGAGGTATAAAGTGAAAGTACAAGACTGCATCTCCCCAATCCAGCTTTTCTTGCTGAGGGTTTTTTGAACAGTGAATGTGTAGCTTCCAATAAGCATGTATCTATATATTCACTCTTCCATTCATTTATTCAACAAGTATTTATTGAACATTTCGTAAACATGTTGATATATGCATAAATATGTATACATATGTATACATAATGCAGTATATTGTATGTATGACACACATACATGTGTATGTATAGTACATTACATACAGAGTACATACTTATATGTATATGTAATATATTACATATAGAAGGTGTATATTTGTGTGTGTGTGTGTGCGCATTCACACACACATATACACCCTGGTATAGCCAGAAATTACTAAAAAGGATTTTCAGTTACTGAGGTTATCTGCACACCAAAGATTTTCCTAGGTAGACAAGCTTATATAATTTTTCCTCTATTTCAAATATTTTTCTTAACTTCCTTCCTTTTTTCTTTACATTCTTCCTTCATTTCCACATTTGCAAATGATACATGATATAACAGACATTATTATCTTCTAACCTACTGAATATGCCTCTACTTGTTCATTTTAATATGATTTTTTAATATTTGTCATAATATTAAGGATATCATAGTGGTTCTGGAGCAAGAATACCTGAATTCAAACCCCAGTTTCACAACTTACTAGCTGGTGACTTTGAGCTGGTTTTTCTGAGTCTTTGTGACTCAGTGTCCTTGTCTATTAAATGGCGATGATCATAGTGCTGATTCCAGAGGTTGATGTGAAGACTATATGACCACATAGAAAATGACCAGAACAGAGACAAAGTGCTCAGTGAATCAATACACATCAGCTATTGCTATTCCTTCTACTCTCACTTGCTAAAGATCGTTTTTGCTGTTGTTTTAAAATAGGTAACATGGGTTCAAATTTGTTAATTGCTCTAGTGAGTTTCTGCTTCCTTTTTGTCTGATCTGCATTTTTGCTTTGGGAAAAACTCTACCTTAAAACACAGCCAGTTCTCCCAGTTATCAATCATATAATTACTACTTTGCCTAAAATAAAACCCCCTTGGGAATTTTCATATTCATTCAATAGCTTCTAACTTTTGCCGTATTTTAAATTATTTATAATTCTTTTAAAATAATGTATCTAAATATTTACTCTACCAATTGTTGTAAGAATAGAAACCCCAAAATTTACAGCATTTTGTGCATTAGGGGATTGTTTTGTATTCCTTGGGTAATTCTTCCTATTTTTGTCTCTTTCCATGGCTTTAAAAGACTTTTTTCCCAAAGAACATTTCATTAAAATAGCATATTTCCAATAATAATTGCCAATCATAAGAAATATTTTGTATAAAATATATAATTTCCAAGATGCTTGAGTTATATAATTTATTATGATGCAGTTCTGACAAAATAATAGGAAAATGGAGTATTATAACTCTCCTTGAAGCAGTAGTGCAACTTAGTCTATAAATCTGGGTACAAATACTCTGTCTATACTATTGCATTTTATAATCCAGTATTATTTTATGAATTAGAGATCTTTTCTAAAACTGAGTTTAATGCAATTATGATTCATTTTCTCACTTCCATGATAATATCTTTGATTAACGTCAATTCCTCACTAAACAGAATCTAGTATGTGGTAGATTTATAAACATTTAATGTGTACACCAAACATATATTACACAGAAAATTAGCATTAATTTATAAAGACTAACCACAGAGGATAGAATGTGAAATATCCGTTACAAAACCATCAGATTTGTTAAGCACTTGTTACTAGGGACCGATTTTTGAGAATAGCTTTCTGAAAAACTGATAAAAATTCCTTAAATCTTTCAACAGTCAATAAAATATCAAATTATGCCCCTCCAAATACACACAATGCCACCATTCCTGTAGTGCTGCAAAAGTAATGATTTTATATATTTCTAGTAAGTATTCATACTGGAATGGACTTTATAAAAATGGACTGTGAAAGTCCCTCAGGTAACATAAAGATGACAAGGAAAATATTGGCTTCCAAACTGACTGCAAAAACGACATTGAATTTAAGAAAACGTATGTGTTAGGCAACAGGATGTGATTTTCAGGTTTTAAAAGAGTTTATTTTGGAAGGTATTCTTAGAAATAGGCTTTTTGAAAACCAGATCTTCCAAGAATGTTTTATTGAAATTTGTTCATGATCAATTCAGTATTCACTACAAGGTGAGACCCTTGAGGACAGGACGTTGGCTGGTTTTGCTCACTGCTATTTCTCCAGCACCTGGAAGAGGGCTTGAAACATGGCAGAGGCCCACAGACATTTATAGAATGAATGAACACGTGAATCTATGTGTGACCATGTTGACAGTTTTCTAGGCCAAACTTATTCCAGCAAAATTAAACGCAGTAGAACTTTGAGATCTTGATAATCCTTTGGTCTGAATGTTGAAGTTGATCCCAAGAAATTCACAAGGAAAACTTTGATCCTGTCCTTGATGAATCCCTGAGCAGATGCAGGATATCTTCCAGTTAGGTGTATGTCCTGGTAAGTGAGATTTTTATGAGAGAGGGCTGTCTTATAACCTCCTAGCCCTACTGTCAAGGCTTAGGGGTTGGTTTTTAAATAACAACACAAAAGAGCAGTAGTCCAGGGGCCAGAGAGCAAACTCATTGCCCCTCATAGCTGTCAAAGCCTAACTGAGAGAGATAACCTTTAAAGATTTACTATACTTTAAGCATCTATTCTTTTTTCCACATACTCTTAACATATTTCTTTACTAATTTATGCCAGCACAGAGCTAACCCCTGTAACTATGAACCAGCCCCACTTCTTCAGCAGAATTTGGCTTTATCATGGTAATATTGGTTATAAGCAAGAGTATTATAAGAAATGGCCCTACAATGTTGTAATTGTGTTTTCCGTATGTTTATTATTATTATTAATTATTTATTTATTTTGGTGAGGAAGGTTAGCCCTGAGCCAGCATCTGTGGCAGTCTTCCTCTGTTTTGTATGTGGGATGCCACCACAGCAATGGCTTGATGAGCTGTGTGTAGGTCCACACCTGGGATCCACGCCCGTGAATACCAGGCTGTCAAAGCAGAGCGTGCAAACTTAACCATCATGTCACTGGGCCCACCCCTCTGTACGTTCATCATTGATAAGTTTTTTGTTACATTGCATAAAGGGATTTTGTTTCAGGTTTCATGTCAGGACTAGTTGCTTTTGTCTAATGGACCCTATAAATTGTTTGATGGATCAACTGATCATCTTTGCATTTTTATTTTGTCTGTTAGAAAGCTTAGAGATGAACTTCCAGGCCACCTATTGCAATGCAGTTGTTTTGATCTCAGTGTGTATTGTGTGTGGGTGTTTTGCCATTAGCTTCAATTCTAGCACCATTTTATGTCTTATCTTTATTTTGCTTTCTTCTTTCGCATACACATTTAATTTATATCACCTTAATAAAATATAATGTCCTTATAAAGCAAGTTTAATCAATTTTTAACAAGGTGGGATTATCAACTAATTATAGATTAACAATGAAAACTAAATTAATTTTAATTTAAAAATTAGGAATAAAGTAAATTAAGAGAAGTGAGTGTGTTATAAATGACTGCAATTGGTAAGATGACTTTATCATTATTAAAAAGCACCGAATACCCCATGAAGGATAGTTCTTTAAGATATAAAATCCTATGGGGGGGCTGGCCCTGTGGCCAAGTGGTTAAGTTCATGTGCTCTGCTTCGGAGGCCCAGGGTTTCACTGGTTCCGATCCCAGGCGCGGACATGGCGCCGCTCATCAGGCCGTGCTGAGACAATGTCCCACATAGCACAACTAGAAAGACCCACGACTAAAACATGCAACTGTATACTGAGGGGATTTGGGGAGAAAAAGTAGAAAAAAAAAAAAAGATTGGCAACAGTTGCTAGCTCAGGTGCCAATATTAAAAAAAAAAAAAAATCCCATGGGAGAGAACTTTGTTAACCCGGAAAATATCTCTTAATTTTGTTCATTTGTGGTTCAAACCTATCCGGCTATAAGGTAAGGGTGGAGAGAGAGGAGAGGCAATGCCAAAAGAATAAGTGAATAAATAGACAGATAGCATCAATATAAGAAAGAGAAAAAGGTCTTCAAGGGTGTTTAGGCTGCCCACTCTGGTCCTCAGTGCCTTCTGAGTGCACTTGGATATCCTCAGAGACTAGCTGACATAAGAATTAGGCATCCCAATAAACACTTTCCACGTTGACAGGGAAGATATTGTTGAAAAGATTTGTCAGAGCCAATTAGTATCTGAATCTCTCTCCCATCTGTGATCATGTGTCATCATACTGGTTTTAGGTTTCTGAAGTCTCACTGAGGTGACTCATGGTCATCTGAGGAACCCCATTATCCACTCCTTAATTACCTGCCCAAACACCATCTCCCAGAATAGGGGCTCAGTCTGACTACTGCAGCCTGGGCACATCCACGGATATTATCTTCACCTCATATTCTGTGCTGGACAGATGAGGCTGGATATAAGGATTTGGAAAAGGCCTCAGGATAGTGTCTGTTTGCCGGGCCAGTCCTTCAGGCCCCGAGGGAAAGCTTAGCCAGGCAGATTACAAATGGCCAAGGAAGTTTCTTCAGGGTTGTATTTCTTTGGGTCTGGGAGGCAGATGACCTTTAGATTCCTGAGAAGGTTCTGAATAAGTAGTATATTATGACTTTACTACACCAAATTCCCCTTTTCCTCTTAAGCACTCAACCAGACACTCCTCATTTACTGAACTCGTAAAGTTTCTACTAATGGATGAAACTAATTGTCCCCTAGTTTCAGACCTGGTTCAGCTGCCTCTACTTTTTACTGTTATAAGGAGGATTAGGGCCAAATCATTATAGATGGTGCCAAGGTGTCCAATTATGTCCTTGAGAGGTCAACGTGGTTTTTTTTTTCCCTTATAAAATATACAAATCAATTTATGTCTTAAAAAGAATTTTGCTTTGAAGCGCTATATAAGGCCACAGTGTTTTCTTTACATTTTGTTTCCTCTCAGTTTTATAAGCTCTCTGATATAAAACTCTGGTATTATTAAGAAGTAATATTGGTTCAGCGGTCTTGGAATCTCTAGCATAGCAAACCATTTCTTTGGATTTGTTAGGGTTTTTTCCTCCCAATTTTTAAGTAGGAAAGAAGGAAAAATCATTAAAAGTATCAACATTTGAACACACTATTGCTCGAATTTTGAATTTTAACATGAAGTAGAGCAGTGTTTCTGGTTAAGGAGGAGGGGTGATATTGGTGAGGATCAAGGCTGCCCCAGGGAGAGAAGGGCAAGGCATCCTGCCCTCCATACCCATCTGTATCATCCTCCGGGAAGCATAGGACGTCCTGACCTGATCAGACCTTATTCCTATCCCAAGTTATATGGCCACCCAATAACCAGACCCCACCTGCACTGATACCATTTTAATGGCTTTTTTACATGATCTTTCCTTTGTCTTGTAAAGAAATAACTCACATACCCATGCCTTATAAATTTAGCCCTACCCTCAACCCATTGCAGCTCTTCACTGCCTATGGGTTCTGTCCCCGTTGCAGCTCTTACTGCCCATGGGTCCTGTCCCCATGCTACTCCAAGCTATTCTCTGAATAAAGGAGTACTACCACCAGACCTTGAGAGTCCAAGAAATCTTTCAACTCCTCGGCTCGCAGAGCCCGCATCAATATGAATGTAATCTGCACTACCTGGAGAACTTTCAAAAAACTTTTTAAAATCCATTTTCTTTATTCCTTATGATTTGAGAGAGAAATGAGGAAAAGAATGCTAGTTGTGAGCAAATACTTCTTGAGCACTCTGTTTTTCTGATTGGAAAGGATTTGACATGTTAAGATAAGATATTGGCTAATTTACAAATATTGTTTGTGCTGGGCCTTGGCTCCTTTGCTTTTGGATCCATTCATGCTTTGCTTAGCATCACTGGATGGGGTGGTCGGGAGAAGGAGCAACCTCTGCAGGCTGTGTTTCTCAGGTTCTTGTGTCAGTTGATTTCCACTTGGGTTCAGCCAATGAAAGGCACCGATAGGAGATGAGAGGGAGGGTGAAGAGGAAAAACAAGGGTACTTCTCTCCTGTTTCTTTGACTCAGGCAATATCTTTCTCAGTGTCTGAGTCTCTTTCATGGTTCTCATTCTCAACGGATAGATCTTCTGTGATTTCAAATTCCTCCATGTAACCCTGGCCATTGGGTTCCAGCAGCCTGCCTCCTGTAGGCCTCCTGCAGCTGCTAATCATCAGGTCGCCTTACCATCTTGTGTTTGTCTTTTAGTTCTTTTATTACCTGGGGAACCAACTCTCTGTATTGTTTCCTCTGTTTTAAATACTTAGAGTAATTTTTATTTTCCTGCTTCAAACTAAATGATATACCATTATAGCTCTTAACTTGTGCATAAAATAAAGACAACTAGAAAAGTGTAAGCAGACCTTCTGTATTAGTTAATATTCATTCAGTCTCAAGATGGAGAAAGCCAACCAAATCTTCCTTAAGCAAAATAGTATATTTAATGGCTCTCATGACTAAAAGACCAAGGATTGTTACTTGATTTAGAGGTCTAATGGTGTTACCAGACTTCATCTCACTGGATTGATTTTTTGTTAGTGTATTTGTTTCATTCCCTCTGGATTGACTTCATTCTCAGTCTTAGAATCACTTTATCATAACACAAATTCCGAAAGAAGAAAGAACTTACTTTTTGAATAGGTACCAGACTCCTGGATGCAGCCAGTATCTGTTGCTGGGTCAGCTCCCTTGGCTCTGCCTACTTCAGCAATGAAGTTGCTACCAGTCCTAGGTTGCTCCACTTCCTGTCTGGCCAGTAAAGCCAGGCTCTATCCTCTCCTAGCCCAGTTTCTATGCTTTTTGACTTCATCAGAGGGATGCTCCTCATTGAAGGTGCTGACAGAGCTTGTCATGTGATACGTGAAGTTCAAATAAAACCTTAGGAAGTGAAAAGAACTGCATTTCCTAATGGTCACTAATAGTTTGTAATGAACTCTTAACCCACCAGGCAGTGAATTAAGTGAATAACCACTTTGTTTTGAAATGCAAATAGAACCTTTGTTCATTATCCTTCCCTAGTAGAAATCTAAGTTGCCTTTAAACCTCAGTGTAATAGGAATTCATAAAAAGAAAGTCCACAAATTGGAAAGCAGGAAAACTAGGCAATGAGATTGATGAGTTAGGCTGCCAATAAATAGCTCTCTTCCCTTCCTCTCTTGAGTTTTGAACAAATTCATGTAAATAGACAAAAGAGTCAGAAAGACACAGAATGAAATATTTTTATTATTGGAAAGGCTGGAAGGGTCTTTCCGAAGCGGACATAGTCACTGAGGACTATCGCTTTATACTTCTGAGGCCTCAAACAGGGAGTGAGATGGACCTTCAATCACTTCTAGAAAGTAGGTCTTGGTCCTGACCCATGTGTGCTTGCCCCCTGGAACAGAAACAGAGAGCAATGCACTCATCCTAGTTAATCCAGAGACAAGAGAAAGCACCCAAGGTGAGCATGCTCAATTGCTTTTCAGTTCCACCAATGAGATGTCAACCTTCCCTTCAGGAGCAGGTAGAAATTATCAAGTGGGTAGAGGTTTTAATTTTCTGGGCTCAGACTGGAATGCTGATGCAGGAATGAAAGGGTCCCTCTCCAAACACCTATAAAATATGTGTAATATTTTTATATCTAAGAAAGCTTTACCATTCGATAAAGGCTTCATAAATGTAATACATTCAAATGTGAAACACGTAGCAAATGATTCCAAAAAAATTAGCATAATGATTATCACTTAAGTGGAAGTTCAGTACCAAATCCTTAGTGGACTTAGCACAAAAATGATTGTGGATAATAGACTAGCCCATTAGGATTATTGTCTGGTGATTGTAAGAAGCAGAAACAAAATTTTGGAACTTTATTCTAAAAGCATGGTATATCAATCAAAAGAAATTATTTTCACGTTAAATGTTACTGTTCTCCCACAGGGAGTTTAATGTGATTTTACATGACTAATGAAACCAAAATCTACATTCATGAAATAGAGGGGCAAGGCTCTTGGGTAAGAACAACAGAAACCAGAGAGAAAGAAAGAATCCTTAGGGTCCTGCTTTCTTCCACTGGGGTAATGGGCAGAGATAAGGGCACTGCCCTGCCAGCTAAGACATTTTAGTTTCTTCACAGAGATTTCTGGAAAATGTTTTAAATCTGAGGAATGATTGCCATAAAATTAAAGATACCTGGTGGGGAGGTGAGGTGTATTTTGTAGTGAGTATGTCACACTTCCAACATGGTTCGGGTCCCCATACTTAAGAAGCCTTGCCCACATTTCAGAATAGCTCTCGTTCCTGTTAGCTCTTCTGTTGCTGTTGGCGAAGGCTTTTTAGAATAGCTTTTTATTTTGAAATAACATCAAACTTAAAGAGATGTTGAGAATAATACGGAGAACTGCTGTATAACCTTTACCAATATGCCTTGACTGTTAATATTTTGCCAGATTTAATTTATCATTCTCTCTCCCTCCTATTCATATTGATTTATATATGCCTTTATATCTATATCTATGTAAATTTTTCAGAAATTTACATAGTTTGACAGTTGCAAATATAACGCCTATTTATCCTTAAACCCTTCAGCGTACATTTCTTAAGAACAAGGGCATTCTTACATAACCACAGTGCAGTGATGAATACTGGAAAATTAACTTTGATACAATATTATTATCTAATCTGTGACCTTGCTCAGATTTTGCTAATGGTCCAACTACTCTCTTTATATAGTTGGGCTTTTAGTTCTGACTCTCCCAGACCTGAGACAATGCATAGTTACAGAAAGCAAGAGGTACCTGTTAGTGAGGCACAGGTGGCCTTTCCTACACTAGGATTGCTTGATCTCTTGTGTAAGTACAAACTTTGACCTGCAAAGGCAGTCCCTAGGGCTTGTTTTCGGAGGAGCTTCCCTGGCACATCTTCTAAGTCATAGTTAATAGCAGGACAGGAAGATGAATAACTTGTGGGTCACAGAACAAAGAACACTTAAATATCTCCAAGAAATTAGCTAGAGCATCTCAAACAAAATGCCTACCTAAAATTTTGGTAAGATTCTTCTGAATGACCCTTGTTAGGTTAGCAAAGGTCCAAGAGATAAACAGAGAGTTAAGCTTTCAGTGCTTATGAGAAAGTAAATTACAGTATTTTTATTAAAGTCATATAATTATGACTACTAAAAAATAGACACATATTGACCACTAATTACCTATATTCACATATTTATAAAGGGACTTTTAAGTGAATTCTACAACTTGGCCCAGAAAAATACCTTCTCATTTCTGTAAACTTATTTTAAATTGCTACTTAAATGCTACTCACTCTGGTTTTCTTCCTAGAGGTCAGAGGGGTGGCCTTCCCTGTCACTCTTGTAGTGGGCAGTGATGCTATAGAGTTTTCCACGTGGATGAACTGTGCTACTGCGCGGCTTTATCTGAAATCACTATCTCTGGTCTTTTTGGTGTTTCTCATGCTCATGACTATTGGGTTTCTTCCCAGGTTTTTCACTTTAACTCTCCATTTAATTTTATGGAAAAGCCACAAATCTGATGTGGACTTTCTGGTTTTCTCATTTTCTCTTTGCTTTATTTATTTCTTCATTTACTTCTTTATTTAATGCTTAAAAATCCATAGCCTTTATATTTTAGAGCAGTTTTAGGTTTACAACAAATTGAGAGGAAAGCAGAGAGAGTTTCTACACCTCCCCTACAGTCCCCCATCTTCCCTCCCATGAACATTCCAGATCAGTGTGGAACGTTTGTTACAATCCACGAAACAACACTGACGCGTTATCATTAACCAAAGCCCATAGTTTTTCTCTAGGGTTCACTCTTGGTGTTATATCTTTTACAGGTTTGAACAAATGTGTAATAACATGTATCTACCATTATAGTACCATACAGAGTAATTTCACTGCTCTAAAAATCCCCTGTGCCCCACTTATTCATCCTCCCTACCCCCAACCCCAGACAACCGCTGATCTTTTCACTCTCTCCATATTTTTTTTGCCTTTTCCAAAATGTCATATAGTTGAAATCATACCATATGTAGCTTTTTATGATTGGCTTCTTCCACTTAGTAGTATGCATTTAAGGTTCTATCATCTCTTTTCATGGCTTGATAGCTCATTTCTTCTTAGTGCTCAATAATATTTTATTGTCTGGATGTACCACAGTTTATTTATCCATTCACCTATTGAGGGACATCTTGGTTGCTTCCAAGTCTTAGCAACTAAGAATAAAGCTGCCATAAACAGTCATGTGCAGGTTTTTGTGTGGATATAAGTTTTCAACTCATTTGACTGTCTTTGGTTACTGTAGCTTTATGGTAAATTTCAAAATTAGGTAGTGTCAGTGCTTCAACTTTGTTCTTTTCCTTTAACGTTATGTTGGCTATTCTGAGTCTTTTGTCTTTGAATATAAACTTTAGAATCAGTTTGATGATATGCACAAAATAACTGACTGGGATTTTTATTGAACTTACACTGAATCTATAAATCAAATTGGAAAAAGCTGATATCTCAACAATATTGAAAGTTCCTTTCCATGAACATGAAATATCTCTCCATTTATTTAGTTCATCTTTGATTTATTTTGTTAGAGTTTTATAGCTTTCCTCATAGAAATCTTGCATATATATTTTGTTAGACTTATACCTGAGTATCTCTCTCTCTCTTCTTTTTGGATATTACTGTAAAGGGTATTGCAATTTTAATTTCAAATTCCAATTGTTCATTGCTGATATAAGGAAAGCAATGAACTTTTGTATATTAACCTTATATCCTTCAATCTTGCTATAATTGCTTATTAGTTTCTGGAGGTTATTTTTGCTTGTTTGTTTTATTCTTTAGGATTTTTCAACCATAATCATCTGAAAATAAAGACAATTTTATTTCTTCCTTCCCAATCTATATACTTTTAATTTCCTTTTCTTGTCTTATTACTTTACTTAGGAATTCCAGTACAATGTTGAATAGAAGTGGTGTGGGGACATTCTTGCCTTGTTTCTGACCTTACTGAGAGAGCAGCTAGTTTCTAACCATTAGGTATGATGTTAACTGTTAGTTTTTTGTAGATATTCTTTTCTAGTTGAGGAAGTTCCCCTTTATTCCTGGTTTGCTGAGTTTTTGTCATCAATAGGTATTAGATTTTGTCAAATGGTTTCTCTGCATCTATTGATATGATCATGTGATTTTTCTTCTCTAACCTGTGGATGTGAGGGATTATATGAATTGATATTTGAACATTGAACCAATCTTATATACCTGGAGTAAATTCCACCTGATCATGGTGTAAAATCCTTTTTATATATGTTGGATTCAATTTTCTAATATTTTGTCAAGGATTTTTGCATCTATGTTCATGAGAGATATTGGTCTATTCTTGTAATGTCTTTGTCAGGTTTTGGCATTAGGATAATGTTGGTCTCATAGAACGAGCTGGGAAGTATTTCCTCTCCTTCTATCTTTTGGAAGAGATTATAGAGAATTGGTATAATTTCTTCTTTAAATGTTTGGTAGAATTCAGCATTGAACCCATCTGGGCTTTATCTATATTTTTTTTCTCATAGTTTAGGATATTCTTAAAGAGAGGAATGAAGACCATCAACTTAGGGTTGGCACCTCTTCCAATGAACATTAATTGTGACTTTTGTTAGATTTAGTGGAAGTCTTACTGGTATATTGCATGCTGACCTCTAAAATTTATCATAAAAAGGAAAAGAAAAATGTATCTTTTGCAATTAAGTTTTCTCTCTCTTCTCATATAAACAGACTTAGAATTTCTGCTTCAGGCTTCCAATCAAAATGTTTACTTTGGTTTATTCTGAACCTGAGTTCTTGAACGAGATTTGAACATTATTTGAACATTTTAAACTCAGTTTCATAGTAGTCTTTTCACTTAGATATACTGGTTGAGACTTCTGTGTTCCACCATGCTGTTGTTGGTGTTGTTGCTTGCGTGCATTACTGTGACTGAAAAGACACACAAAGGGTCAGCAATACTTTTTACACCAACTATTAATGAAGCCATTATGGTTTCAGTTGAGGTTCCTTTTGAGTGGCCCTTTGTACCAGGGTAAATCTAGCCTATGATTGTGTATGGGTGCTTACTGCACTATAATTTAGATCTAATATGCTAGTGTTTCCTATTTATTGTCTCTTTACTACATGTCAGGGACTTTATATACAACATCTCTTTTATCCTTACAACAACCCTATATTCTTCATTGCTCAAATGAGGAAAATAAGACTGTGGTTACAAAGCTTGCCTCAAATCACACAATAACAAAGTTAGAATTTAAACTCAAGTCTGTCTGACCTCAGCCTATGTTTTTAATGACTATGGTATATAACTTCACTTAAGAAGTATGTTTTGAGCACCTAAAATGCCAGATACTAGTATGGTGTGATACCAAGTTTTGCTAAGTTTTGGTCCATTCTTTCGTAAGGCTTATAATTTAATTAGGGATATAGACAGATGCAAATGAAGTACCTTGAAACACAAGGAAGGGAAAAAAACCATAACTCTTCAATGGTTAAAGAAAACATCATGGAGATCATGAGGCTTGGACTAAGGTTTGTGTGAAGGACAGGCTCCAGAACTGTAGGTAGGATATAGAAGGCCATTGCAGAATGGCTCAGAATGAGCAAAGGTGAAAGTAAGTGAGCAAAATGTGCACAGCTGTAACTTCATGAGAGAAGGGTCTGTATCTGATTCATTTCTAAACCCAGAGTTCCCCATGTGATGCGTAATAATCAGGTGTCCAATGAGTGTTTGTGGTTTGAGACATTGAGGAATTGTGCCTACAGCAGGAGGGGTTTGAGTAGAAGGGTAAAAAAGAGAGGAGAATATAAAGGTAGTTAGAATTAGACTGTAAGCAGCTCTTAAGGTCCTTCTTAGCACTAAAAAGTGTGATTCTCTGAATGTCAGATTATAGCATAGGAATTGACCGGTTATGAAATACAGAACCATTGCATGTTTTGGAGGAGGACATAATAAAACAAGTGTTGGAAAAAATAAACTGAGATGGCAGACAAAAAGATGATAAGGAAACTAATTAGTCAGACTCTTGCAAAAATCTAGTTATAAGACAAAAAGACTATCTCCCAGCTTCAGATCAAACAAAAGCCAGATAGACTACAAGATCTTAACTTTTGCTGCTGCCTTCAGAGTGGTGAGTTCACAGAGCGGCCCATTAGTCTGAAATCTAAGAAAAGACAGATGCCTCCAAGAAGCCGAAAGGTGGGCCCTGGCTTCCCTGTGGCAAAGTGTGGGCAGAATTAGGGCTGCCATGAAGTGAGTAAGAAACATTCAGTTAAAAATGTTAAAGAATTACTAAATAGACCCCCAGGAGCTCAAGACACAGGGGTGTGGCGCTCATTTGTACGCTCTTCTCTATGACTCTCCATGGGGCACTCTAGAGGAAGATTGGAAGAAAGATGAGAGATATAGGAAAGACCCCCCAGGAAAGGGTTGAATCCTGATGGAAACTTTTGTTTTCTATGGAACAAAAGCCTGAGACCACTGGGGGAAAGACAGCGAATCCTGTGGTCCCGGGGCACAGGGGAAGACCCACGACTGTTTGGGGGAAGGTAAAAGAAATGCCTGTCCCTAGGGGAGGGACAGAAAACTTCCCTGGGCCAAGGCCATTTGAGGTACCCTGCTCCTGGAGGAGGGCAAGAAACACTGTCCTGCAGCGGGCTCACCTACACAGGGCAGAGTTTAGTTACCACAGGCAAAAAGATAGTATCACTAAGCCCCATAGCCAAGACCCAGGGACACAGGACCTACCCAAGACTAAGTCTAGACCAGGATAACAGAGAACCTCCCAGCTCCCTGCCCCTAGGTAACAAGCAACTGTTGTCCACCATGGGGAGAGGGACAAGAGTGTGGAGAGAGACTCTCTGTGGCACAGACATAGAGATGGCAGAAAGCTGAGTGTGGAGTAAGGAAAGAGAAACCCCTCCAGCAAGCCATCATTTTGTGTGCCGTGTGGAGGACAAACTGTAGGGAGGTGAAGATCCTGGCAGAGAAAGCAGGTAAGCAGCTATTGCAATAATGCAGATGAGAAAGGATAGCGGCCTGGGTAGGGTGGCAGCAGTTGAGTGTGACATGATCTGGTTCTGATGATGTTTCCAAGTTAGAGCCTATGGAGTTTGCTGATATATTAGATATGGATGTGAAAAAAGCATAGGAGTCAGGATGACTGAGGCTATTGGACTGAGCAACTGGAAGGTGGTGATATCATTTACCGAGTTTAGGAAGACTGAGGTGGGGAAAAGGTTTAGGGGTAAATCAAGAGTTCTGCATATTTACTGTAGAAAACTATTCATAATCATTTAGAAGCTTCGTAATTATTTCCACGTTACCTGCATATCACTGTGCATGAGAGAGGCCAGCCCTGCATATGAGGTGCAAAAGGAAAGGCTTGCAGAAGAACTGCAGGCAGCTTCGCTCTTATCAAGGTGCTTCTTCTGCAGAGAACGGTGCTTTCCCTGGTCCTTTTATGTTACCTGGCCTTGCTTTCTTGATTTGTGGGATGGGGAGCTTGTCTCTTCATCCATAGTCTTGATTGCCTCCTTCATAGGGTAGAAAATGTGACCTGAGACTTTAGAGATGATATTTACCACCGTGTTTCAAACCTTGCAACTAGATTTGTGAACTTCATGGCTCCTTAAATTTTTGACGCCATCCTCCCTTCTCCTCAGTCTCACTTAGAGTCAACAGTGCATGCTGATTCATGTGCTAACATGTCTTTTTAAGCAGGAATTAC
Source organism: Equus przewalskii (assembly GCF_037783145.1). Lineage (NCBI taxonomy): Eukaryota > Metazoa > Chordata > Mammalia > Perissodactyla > Equidae > Equus > Equus przewalskii. Next base: position 21,378,121 of record NC_091847.1, on the reverse strand, counting down.
AAACTTTATTGGAAGAAACTGAAGATCCTATGAAGTGGTTTTATCATTTGGTCCCTCAGAGCTGTTTAAGATGCACACAAGGACAATTGCATTTCAAAATAAAACAGGTCTGCTGATACTATTTCTCATTGGTTTAAAATGAAAGGGACAAGTAGCCCTTCTTCAGGCTAACTCATGTGATGTTCTAACTAAGCATAGGAAATGAAGTAGTGCTTAATTGTTGGGGGCTGGGGTGTGGTGGGAGAAAGACTTTCTTCAAATTGGGGAATGCTTAGGAGCAGGATCTTGGAAACTTACATAAAGCAGCTTTCCAGCCACCAGGTTTGCAATCCTGAAGTGCTGAGAATCTCAAAGTGAGGTTTGCTGACAACACCCATCAAAAGTGCATGAAATGTTTGTTCAATATTCAGCTTCTTGAGCCCCATCCTAGATCTTCAGAATTCTGGTGCCCGGGGCCAGGACTTGATGTTTTTAAAAAGCCTGCATGATGATCCCAATTTTGGGCCTCTGTGGTGTGCCCTGCAGCTTCTGTTTTTCTCATTTGTGTCTCCCCCAAATAGTAATATTTACCACAGTATTGAATGTTTACTATGTATCAAGCGCTTTGCAAACCTTTTCTCTGAAATCTCACCCTGAGAAGAGCGTATATTCATGTTTTGCAGACAGGAATCAGATTCAGAGAGGTTAAGTAGCTTGCTGGAGTTCACGTGGCTGATGAGTTGTGAATCTGGGTTTGCATCTGTGTTGTTGATTTCAAAGTCTGTATGTTTTCCTATTGTGCTTTGTGATCTTTTAAATTCTCCTATAGCCCATCACTTTTAGGCCATATATCAACCACTTGGCGTTAGCTTAGCAAATTCCCATGTACTCATTGTAATGTGGTGCTCGGTTATTTAGGTTACTATTCTGATTAATAAAGTTGCCATAATACATATCAAATACCAACTTTCAAAGAACTAGAATACAATGAGACTTACATAAAATAATACAGAATGAGTTTGATCTTTCTTTGATAACATCAGAGGTACTTGAGTATCTTGTAGTACCTTCAGGATAGTATTATGAACCTCAATTGTTATACAGTGTTGAACAAAGGAATTCTATTCCCTTTACTGTTCTTGTTCTTTGGATAATTAATAACAGACAACACAAGGAGTTGCATGTGACAAAATTGAGTGCTGTATTCTTTTGTAGATTCAAAGAACATGCAGATCTATCAATTCTAGTCATTTCTATAAGCAAGAGCAGCCTCATTTTCCACAGGATATGTGCCAGCTTATGTCAGTGGTTTCCAAATCTGGCTTTATAGCAGAATCACCTAGATGGATTATAGGTTTTAAAAGGTTGGAAGATTCTTAAAAACATAGATTCCTTGGTTTTACTGGTAAGGATTTTGATTTGGTAAGTCTTAGGTGGAGCCTGAGAATCACTGTTTAGACAGCTTCCAAGAGATTCTCATGGATGCCAAGGACGAGAGTTTCTGGCTCATGAAGAACTTTGAAGATGATACTAGAAGAATGTAGTCACTCAAAATACCTTTTATTTGTAAGTCCTGGAACACTAAACATTTTCTTAGGGATAGCCATTCATTTAGGTTCTTCCCTTTGAAAATTGCTTTTACAAGGTCTTGCCCTTGTGAACGCATGAAACTAGGACATAAGATGTTGGTAGCTTCTGGTGTTTTCCTTCTGTCAGGAATGAAAATGCCTGAGAGAGCTTGTGAGAGAAAAAGGTGGCAGAAGACAGCAGGTGCAGGGAAAGATTCAGAAAATCAAAGTGAGGACACAAAAAACCAAACTGGTCTCTCTCATACATGTGCCTAAGGTTAGTACTGTCTCCAAGTCCGTATCTGATGTTTCCAAGTTAATCCACATATTTCCAGGATCCTTTTAGGATAACCCCTTTTTTAACGTTCTTGGAAAGAGGAGAGAACATTGCTTCCTGCTATTACATTAAACTATTTCCAGTGACTTGGAATTATGGGACTTTGGCATCCTGTTTTGTGATATCAATAACTCCTACTCATAATCCTTCAATTTCAAGGAGAATATGATTAGAGACTTCCAGAAAATAGAAAAAAAGAATTCTGTTTACTAGTGAATGTCATCCTGGTGTGATCCAAAGTGAACTGGCACTCCAGACCAATGATATGGAAATGTTTTCGAAGGGGGGAGGGTCCTAAATCTCTACAACATTCCAAACCAATAGCATTTTCTTCATATCTTGTATGGTGCCGTGAATATTTTTACCGTGAAACTGATAGGCATATTCTTCCTGAATTCTTTATCAATGCTGCTATTATTCTTATTTTGGTTTTATAATATCCCAGAAATAAAAATGTGTACATATATAATAATAGTCAACAAACAAACCATTTTTCCCAATCTGATAGAGGTACTTTATTCTAATGAAAATTTATTCCATCAGTTTTTCACCAGAAGGATGGAGGGAAATACTGGTGATCTGCAGCTTGAGGAGAGTTGTTAGTTTCCAGTTTGCCAATATGATACAGAGACAAGTGCTCTCTGCTTATCAGATATCACCGGAGGGAGAGCGAGCAGAATCAAGGTCTACCAATGACCCAAAGGCATCTGGATGCAAAAGGAATATAACTTAGAAAGAAAGAAACACTAGGGGCAATGGCAAGAATATTCTGAAAAGAACAATTGTTTGAAGGCTGTTTTTTAAATATTTTGATAAAGAATGCTGCTCTTCCCTTTTTCCTCAATAATAGTTGGGAATGGGTTACTTCGAATAAAAACTACACATCTCAGACTCCATTACAAACATGTGACTAAGTTCTGGCCGATGGGGTATATGCAAAGTTGCTTTTGAAGCTTCTGGGACAAGTTCTCCAAAGAAAAGAGCTTAACCACTCCCCCCCCTCGCTTTTTTTTTTTTTTTTTTTTTCCATCTTCTGGCTGACTGGAATAGTTGGTGCTAGAGTAGCCATTTTGGATATGATGTAGAAATTGTATATAGAAGATAGAAGAACAACAACATATAGTAACTTTGGCCTTGGTGATATGTGTATGCACATATCAGCTTTGCCTGGTCTGCTTACCTGGAATTACACATGAAACATAATACACTCTTATTTAGTTGAGGGAAATTTAGCACCGCGGTAAAGAACATAGACTCAGAAACAAGAGTGGGTTTGATTCAGTCTTGGGTCTGTTTCTTACTAGCTGTGTGAGTTTGAGCAAATTAAAGTAATAAATGGTCCTTCCATATTCTCATTTTAAAATGGGCTAACAATAACACTTAACCCATGAAGTTGCTGTATGGATCAAATGACATAGCGTATATAAAACGCTTAGAGCAGTGTCTGGCACATGGAAAGCACTATATAATTAATAGCTATTATTATTTAAGCTATAATTTTTTTCATATTTTTGAGATCAGAGGAGAAACTAGTTCTAATTAACGTAAATGTTCCAGTACATATAATAATGCCTGGTAAGTGGGTGTTTAATATTTTAAATGAATGAATGAACTATTTCTGTTTACCTTTAAGTTCACATACTATAATAACCTGAAAACTGACTTTAAAGAACATTGCAGCATTCATTAGCCACATGAATTGTGAGCAAACCAATTAGAGACCAAAGAAGATTATTAGCCTTGTGTTCTTGTGATTTTCTAGATATAGTAATGTCCTTTTGGCATAGAGCCCCAGGCATCAATGGTCATTCACCATTTGCTAGTTCAGCAACTTCTCACACAGTCACTGCTTTCAGTTCTCAATCTTGTGCATCTGTCAAATGCTTCTCTGCTATTGGCATGTATGGCAGGCTATCCCTGTGCCACCAGTCATTGGCATACACTCAGAAAAGACCAATCCATTTAATATCAGCCAAACAATTAATTAGGAAGAAAATCCATTGCCAAGAAAATACCATAAAGTACTGAATTAAAACAAGTACCTACTGGATTATTCAGAAATTGAGGAAAAGAGTGCTTCGCCATTCTCTTTTTTTCCAAACACCAATAATTTGGGTCAACCAAACTTTAAGAATGAGCTCTATTTTGTATGCGATGCCTATATTTATACTCCATATGTATGACATGCTTTTTCAAGGAGTGTTGAAAGGGGTATGAGATTTCCATTCTATTATTTCCCTAAGTGAAGAACACGCCAAACTTCAGGAAAAGCCTATGATATCTGTAATATTTATAGATTCCTATTAAAAGTTTTGCTGCTGCATAGACAGTTACTTTTAAGTTGCTCTTTTGTACCCAGTCCATACATTTTCTTTAAAGTTAATATAAGTTTAGACATCATACTATCTAGAATTTGACTGCCTTGTAAAGAAGATGGAAGACTTTATAGCAAAGATATAAAATTGATAAAGAAATGTATCTGATGCAACAATAGTATACCTAGTATCTTCTTTCCCTTATACCTACAGTTTTAAAAATTTCATTACTCATTGGCCCAATTTTGCATTTAAATATGAATTCATTTAATTTTACTTTGCAATCAGGTAAATTAGTGAGAAGGAACCTAAACAATATGCTTTAATTGCATTTATAAATTATTCTCTGTCCTTCATGAACATTCTTTCTTTTTTAGATATTGAAATGTAGTGTCTAAATATAAAGTGCAGTAACATCTGGTTCTAATTGCTGGTTTGAATGATATAGACAGACCTTCAACATTTCATGCTTTTGAAAGGATGCGTTTAGTAGGAGGGACTGAGTCAAAGGTTGTAAAAATTTTGTACCCCTAAAAATAGTCGAAATCTCAGATGCATTTAAAATGGAAATTGCCACTTTCTGAGCGAATAGTTCCTCTCAGTGTAAGGTGTATGCATGCTAGAAATGGTTCATCAAAAGCCTCTTTTTGCTTTTTTCAGATCCCATATACCATCATTCTTATAACCACAGTACTTTTATTTTTCAGATTCCAAGACTTATTCAAATTCTGAAGTAAAAATTCAATTCAATAATCACCGAACCCACATGTAATGCAAGGTTTTATGTTTAAGGTTATTCTTTAGATCTACTCTACAATAATAAGTTGGAGGGGAAAAGTTCAATTGCCCTCACAGTTGACAGAGGCAGAAAGGTTATTGTACCTGGTAGAAGTGTGTGTGCCCACGTGGATGTGTGTGTATCTTAGGTGTTATGTGTGACAAATCACTGCATCTCACCAAAAAGTCCTGAGGAGTGCTTGCGTATGTATTTAAGCCTTTCTTTCTTCCCTCACCATAAAGATCCGTCCCGCAAATACTTGTCCCACTCCCAACTCTTTTCTGAGTTCTGATTTTGTGGCTTTATTGCTGCAACAGCGTTGGAAAAGAAATGCAAATACAAACAAATTTTCATCACATAGGCACTCAACAAATAACTGTTGTTTTAATGCTTCGATCAATGAAATAATCTGATATCTCAGGACATTATACACTTATTCTATTTAGAATAAAATCTAACGTCTAGCTGAATTCAAGATCTCCTTACAAAGATAAGCATTGCTCCCTTTCTTAAAGGTTGGTTCCCCTGAGAAGGTCAGTGCTTTGAGTTCTCAGAAAAGGTCGCTCTATAATTTGTTGAGCACTTAAGACCATCTGGGCCCTGAACGTTCTGAGAAGTTCAAAGTGATCACTTCTGAAATAGTATTTTGCATCTCATCTTGGCAGATTCCTGCTTTTAAATGGCCAGTTGAACTGTTATTTTTGAACTGATAGTTATGGTGACCATTTAAAATGGACCAACATCTCTCTCCATGGCAGCAATGGGCCTGCTGCTTGGTGGGTGGAGAGCCCACCATGTTTAAGCCCACACGCGCTGGAGCCAGACTTCCTGGGTTCACACCCAGGTTTTGCTATTCATTAGATGTGTTACCTTGAGCAATTTAACTGTCTTTTTTGGACTTCAGTTTTATCATCTGTAAAATGAAGATAATAATAGTGCCTACTTCATAAGTTGTAACGACACCTAAATGAGTTAAATTACATAAACTGCTTACTTTTACTGAGATTGTTTTGGACTTTTTTTTTTTTTCCCTATTTCTCCCCAAATCCCCCCAGTAGATAGTGGTATATTTTTAGTTGTGGATCCTTCTAGTTGTGGCATGTGGGACGCCGCCTCAATGTGGCCTGACAAGCGGTGCCATGTCCGCGCCCAGGATCCGAACCGGGGAAACCCTGGGCCTCTGAAGCAGAGCATGCGAACTTAACCACTCGGCCACGGGGCCGGCCCCTGGACTTTTTTTTTTAAACGACTTTATTGAGAAGCTAAGATCGAAGTTATCTCTTGGTAGGTATATCCTAAACAGAAATCTTGGTCAAGAAGGCAGGAGTGAAGGTGGAGAATTCAGGGAAGAAGGTTTGAGCCAACTCCAAACCAACACCGGCAATGATTCTCCGTGGGCCTCTTTGGGAAATAGGCCAAAGGCAACTAGTCACAACTTAGACATTTGACCCTCTGGATCAGAAACAGTGTGGATCTACCCCAATGTACAGGAGAAAAGATCTCTTAGTTCTTTTAGAAGACCTCTTAGGAGCCATGTCTGCTAGTAATATGTGAGCCCAGGTTTTGGTTCCCTCAAGATTTCAGTGGATTCTGGACCCTGGGTCAGAGGAATGCTCAGATTTTTCCCAGTATACTCATTTTCCTCCCAAACTCAGTTCCTCCCTGAACCAGAGACAATGATCTTGACTGGAAGAACTTCAGAGTTCAGAGTAGTCAATGGTTTTATAGCACGCAAATTATCACCTTATGCACTGTGAAAATGCCCCCAAAATATGGCTGTTAAAAATACTACTCCTGATAATCTCAGCTATGGTTATCTTAAATAAAATTGGTTGAACATACAACTAACCTGGAATGAGGTGTCACACTTTGTCAATTTTGATCAACAGTAATTTTAAGGCATTAATATCTCCATTAAAGTTCTGCCTTACTAGTCTTATTAACAACATCCTTCTGGAAAAGTTCATTCAATTTAGAGGAAAGTTTTAGCCTTGGGCATAATTTGTAGTTTATGCCACTGCCTTACTCAGGTCCTAATTATTTCTTAACCAAATTTGCAGTAAATAGCCTCTGACTTGGGGGCCCTTCATCCAAACTTGCAATCAGATCCCATATCACTGCCAAAGGTATTTTTTAAATAAAACTCCTCAAATCTGTTCCTATGACTCATTCATTTAAAATGTTTCAGTAATTCTCCCATAACCTACAGAGGAAAGCCCAAGCCCCTATCTTCTGTGTATGACATACGTATCCTGTATTCTGTATGTGTATATGTATCCAACTCTGCTATGTCCCTTGCTCTTTCTCATTTGTATGTGATTAACACACTTTCTACATGGAATGCCTCTCCCTATGTTGTCTACTTGGTGATCTTCTCCTACTCATCCATATTACCTTCTCTGTGAGGCTTCCATGAGCATCTCTGCTCTAGGCTAAAAGGTTACTATTTTGGGTTCCTGTGACAACCTTTCCATACATCATATAACTCTTATCATTTTGTGCTAAACTATTCATTTACTCTTTGATCCCCTCCTCCCACTCACAAATAAACTATGATTCAACCTCATGAGAACTGAAATCAAGTCTGTTCATGTCTTATTCCAAAGCACAGCATAGTAACTAACAAACAGTAGGTGCCCAATACGTGTGTTTGACTGAATTTGTTTTATTTAAATAAGGTTTTCTGATCCTTAAAATTCACCCATCAAGAAATATGATGCTAAGTGATAGCTTCTATCTTGTCACATGAAGGAGGCTGTTTTAGATTCAACATAATTCTAAAGAGAAAATTGTGAGGGTGAAAAAGGTGACCCAGCTATGTGTGTTCTCAACATCTCAGCAGAAAATAATGCACCCTACTCAATCTATTACAGATGTTTGCTGTTAAAGATAGTTCACTGACACTGTGTCTTGGCCCAGGGAGGGGCATGTCCACATGAGTAGGACTAGCTGTTGCTTAACCAAGGTGAAAGTTTAGATAATCCAAAATGCTATTTGCCCAGCCTATTCAATCTGACTTTTGTTTATGCCTGTTTCCCTAAGCTTGTTCTGTTGGATCCTAGTCCTGAAAGACACTTCACGAAAGTATTCAATGGTCAGACAAACTTGAAAAATGCTATAAACTCTATATCCCTCTTATAGGTTCCACATGCACATAAGCATCTTATAGAATCTAAAAACTTGTGCAATGCAGAAATGCATTTACCTTTGCTTAACCCATAATTTACCAGATTTATATGACCACAAGACTCTTATTTTTCATAACACTCTTTAACATTTTGTGGACAGAATGTCCTATGGGCCATATAACCATCATAGACCAATTTGTACTGGCACTATTGTATCCTACTGTGTCAATAATGAAATATCAAAGCTATTTTGCAGAGGAGATGAGTGAAAAGTACAAGTCATTTAGCTGGAGCATACTCAGAAGGTGGAAACGTTGTCCTCAAGCTGCCTAGGAACCAAAAGTTCCCTAACTGTGGAACTCAATGTGAAGGGAAAACATTGAAGGGAACCTAATAAGAAGCAAAAAGTCTCTTGATTTGTAGCACACTGGACTTATAAGACTATTATACTCCCACCCTCCTTAAAAGTCTGTCCCTGCTTTGTTTAGCTCAGGGAGACAGATTTGAGCCTTGCCTCCTGTCTCCTTGATGGTTGACCTTGCAATAAAGCTCTTCTTTTTTCAAAAGCCAGTGCCATGGTGTTGGCCTCTGTGCTCATCAGGTAGTGAGCTCTTGCTCAGTAACAAACACACATTGGGAAACATTATTCTATGCCAATGACAATTAAGTGTAGAGGCCATGGGTTCACCATGTACTATCAGTCTAGTTTCTCCAAATCTGATGCTGCACTCCTTTCTTCCATGTCTTTGTCAGCTCTTCTAAATACACTTCATAGAATTTTAGAAAGGAAAGGCATCATCTTGTCTCCTTTTGTTTGACAAGTGAAGAAATGGAGTTCCAGACACCTTCATAGGCTTGCTTAATGATAACAAGCCTGGCATGTGAAAGAGCCGGGTTGCTTGACTAACAGTCTCAACATGCTCCACTGTATCAGGAGATCCAGGACCTCCCTCTCCCAACCTTGGGAAGCCATGCCCAGTGAACTGTCTCAGCACTCTATGCACTTCAGCTCTGCATCAACTGATTTATGTCCTAAACTTTTACAATATTAACTTGGGTATGAGGAGTCTTTGCTCTGTTTGCTTCTTTGTTTCTTTAACTCTACAGTGATTTTTATTCCCCAATCACGTATTAGTTTCTCAAGGGAAATAAGCTTCAACTCTTTATCTTAGGCATTCTAATGCAAACACCTAAAGACTTCCTGAAAATGATTGCTAAGGATTTACATTAGAATAGAGAAAAAAAAATGATTAGAAAATAGAAAAATAACAAGCAATATACTTATAAAAAACTATTCAATCCAATTACTAATCAAAGAAAGGCAAAATAGAACCAAATGAGACAGTAGCTTTTCATAAAAGAATGTTTTAAGTTACCCAAGATTGAGAGGATATAGGCACTCTCATATTTCTCCTAGGAATTATGCAGCTTGGACAAATATTTTTGAATGGAAATTTGGAATCTGTCTGAAACCTTAAAACTCTGCCTGACGTGTTTTTGACCCATTCTCTTGATGCATAAAACTTACATTTGAATATTTATCCAATACAATGTGGACAAATGTATTGCAAAGATAATCATCAGGATATTTTTAATGGGGCAAACTTGAAAGTAGGTAAAAGGCAGAAAAAGAAGTATTGGTTAAATGAACGATTACGTGGAGAATGTACTGATACATAGCCATTAAAATTGCATCCATAAGATTATTTATTTACATTGAAAGATGTTCATAATACATTGTTGACTAAAAAGAAGTGAGGTTAAAACGTATGTATCCTACGACCTCAATTTTTGTTAAAAATGTGTATATATATCTCATCTCCCCTGTATTCCTAGTGCCTAGAGCTGTATTTAGCTTACAGGCAATATTTGAATAACATTGAATGAATAAATAGAAAAAACCCTGGAAAGACATATGGCAAAATGATGCTGTTTGATTAGTTGCATTGCAGTTCATATTTTTCTCTTTTTTGTTTACAGTATTTCTTTCATATGATAAACTCATGTAAACTTTGTAGTTAGAAAAATATTTTTTATTAATAAAAACACAGCTGCTCAGTAAATATCATTTTCTAGCAAAGCAATAATCACCACTTAACCCACTTGGTCTGAGGTGCCACTAATAATGTTTAAATGGAGACGCTTACTTCTCATTCCCTGTTTTCTCAGGGCTGCTGTGGAATTCCACCCACACCAGGCCTCCACCGTCAGCCATGCCTGTATTATACAAGTCTCATGTTTCGGTGGCTCAAACTCTATGTTCAGAAGTTCCTGAATGCCTGAAGAATAACTGCCCACCCACAAACCCCATCCTGCTCAGCTTGCCAAGGCTCTCTTGTCACGTTCTGTATTTTCCAGGAGCACATTCTGTATAGAAAAATGGCCCCCAAGGAGCAACTGAAGCGTGTGTACAGGCACTTAGAATTGACATATTGTGGAATGATTGGGAATTTATTTGGATAAATAGTCTGTAATATGGTCAGGGACTTCCCATAATTCTGAAGTCAATGAGGCCCTTGGTAGTTTTATTTCTCTCACTTTCAAGACAATGGGATTCGCATAGACTATGGATTTATTCATTAAGTGCTGACTGTAAGAACTTGTCATCGCCTTCTTATTTTGAGACAACTGAGTATGGCTCCTCTTGGTAAATAAAATGAACACAAAATAAACATTACAAGCTATCTTTGTTCCAGTCTTCCCTGTGAGCAACTGCAAGTTCAGCTGCTGCTGTAATGAAGATTCTTCTCATAAAGTGGTGAAATGCCTTGGCTGCAGTATTTCACTGTGGGATGCTACAACGTCAGAAGCCCTTGTCAGCTTACTCCAAAACTCCTATACTGTGTGCTCCAGGAAAAAGGCACAAAACTCCTTCCAGTGTATGAACCCTGGACCTAGAGAATTTTGGTTTTCATAATTGATAACTTCTTTTTATCTTGATTAAGTAGCTTAACTTCTCTGAGCCTGATTTTCCCCATCTGTAAAAAGGGAAGCTATCGGTAGCCATCTCATAAGGTTGTTGTGAGGAATAAATGTGATAATGTTTGAAAGATGCTTAAAAGTGACTAGAAAAAAGAAACTTTTTAAAAAAGTGACTAGCATATATTAAATGCTCAAAAATATAAACTCCTCTTTTTATCACAATCATCGTCATCATGATTGTCACTCCAGAGAAGGGGATCCAGTTTTATTGTCTTGGCTGTGTGTCAGTTGACATTTCCAGCCTGGGTTAAGTGCTACAGGAAAGCAAGAAAGAAACCTATGGAAAGACAAATGAAGGTAGAAAGAGGAAGTGAGGAGAGAGGAATGGGGAGAAGAGGACAGAACGGGAAAGAGAAATGTCAAGGCCTTTGACGTTGTCTCAGGTCTTTGGGTAGCCAACACATGCCTTAAATAAGGCAAAGGGCAGAATTTGGTGGGAGGACAACATCCAGCTGAATATTAGCCAGATGTCTGCATCAAGTTATTCTAAGGTAAGTGGTACACATTCCTAAAATTATGCATAACTCTTCACCTCTGCAAGATGACTTTTAATCATGTAGCCGCAATCCTAATAGCTCTGTTTTATAGTCTTCCTTCTTCATTGGTGGCGGAGGAGGATGATGATGATAGCGGTAGCAGCTGTCAGTTATTGAGCTTCTATGTTGAGCCATACAGCACCTTTTATAGGTGAATACGTTAAGTCTCAGATGGTAGAGCCAGAGATCAGACAGCCTCTGGAGACACTCCACAGTGGAGTTACACCTGTGCCTGTGTGTTTTCAATCCTGGGATCTTTCTGCAACATTATGCCGTCTCCCTTTTCTTTCCCTCAGATTAAAACAAAAGAGTTGGCTTTAGGGTGCTCAGGCTTCAGTGGATTTTTCTGCTGTCAAGTGCATGAGAAAGAGGTCAGTGAGGATCAGATTACCTTGATCTTAGGAACTACACAGCTTCCTTACCAGGTACTCTTCATTTATGCAGGACACAAATATCCGATTTTCCTGCTTCCTCAATTTTCCAAATGTCAAGAGTTCAGTAGGAATCCTTGCAACAAAGAAGCTTTTTACTGCCTTTGTCAGGTCAATTCACCAGAGATTCATTTAACCAGAACTAATTTGTCTAAAACAAATACAATTAGAAGTCAGTTTGCCTAAGGGCATTTTTGCTTGATTAAATATAATCATTTTTATTGAACAATATTGATCACCTTAAGCACATTTCTTGTATGGTATGAGATATGGAACTCCATTTATGTATTCTTGCTTTTTTAAGTGCTTTTTCTATTTTTCTTATTTATCAAGGATCTTGCGAATAGGTTGAGAAGCACTAATCATGGTTATTTGCTTAAATCTCAGATGTCTCTTGGGAGAAAACCTATTCTGAAGGAAGAGGAAAAGTAGCGTGATCAAGGGACAAAAGCAATAGATGGTGGGGGAAAGGACTGGTTGTTTTTCCACTTTGAAATCCAAATTATAAATCATTGCTGATTCAGTTATTGCTAGCTACAATTGTTTCTAAAGGTCAATCAATCAAACAAGCATTTATTGAGTAATTACGTGCTCAGTGTGTAATTAGTGCTATAATTGGATATGTATAAAACTTGATAGCTACTCATTTGTTATTCATCTTTGTATACCCAGAAACCAGAATAGGGCTTGATTTATGTACCTGATCAATAGCTAATCGATGAATAAGTTAGAGAACAAATGAATGAATAAACAACCTGGTAAATTTATACCCTGGTTGTGGAGGCAACATAAATGAGAAGAAGCAACAGTCTTTAGAGAAAAGAGAATGTAATTTAATATTGAATTATGCATAGTGTGGTGGGCTGAGTTAATACTTGGGTTCCATTTCTACAATGCTTTTGACTTGGTCAGTGACCATGCATGTTACTAAAATAAGTAAAGCCTAACAGATTTATAAGATCTTTTTAAGTTGTAACATATTTTGGTTTGGTAAAAATGAGCTCTGAAATATCCAAGATTTCTCAATCAGAAGAAAACAGTGAATACTAGAATGATAGGAGAAGGCTTCAGTGAAGAGATAATGTTTGATTTGGGTAGGATTTTGATTGGATGGAAGAATGGGAAACTAGTATTGATTTCCTTCTATGCAGCTGATGATTATACAAATATTAGCTTTCAGTGTCACAATATCAAGAGGTCGCTTAATAACCATTTTTATAGCTAAAGAAACAAGAGTAAAAAAAGAGACCAATAACACCAGTTGAGAGTAGAGAAATAAGGATTGGAGCCAGGACAGTCACACTCTAATGCTCTTGCTCTCCCCACCCCCAATTAAGGAGATCATGTGAGGATTTATTATATAGTGAGATCCTAGATATTTAATATGCATATTCACATTGCTTTTGAAAATTAATTCTCTTGGCAAGGGAAAGTTTCTCACCAAAATGAAGTTTTGTCAAATTTTCTGTCAGTGGCAGACAATGCTAGTTGCTTCTTCAATGTCTATTCTCCCCTTCTGTTTTACTAGAAGAAGTAAATATCCCAAATTAATAATACATAAATCCCTAGACTCACTTGGACATGTGACACACTTTTGGTCAGTGTGCTGCAAGTGGACGTGCACTAGTTAGAATATCTGGGAAAGCAATTATTTTCTACAGGGATGAATCCACCTAGCATGTTCCTTTTATGTTTTGCACTTCCCACCTCTTACTAGTTGAAATTCAGATATTGCCTAGAGGTAGAGCAGACATTCTGTGGGCTTGATGACAAAAGCCATATGCTAAGAATTACAGTGAAGAATAATAGAAGAGATTTGGGTCAGTGGCATCGTGAGACCTCTTTTCCAGCCCTGAGCTACCTACTGCATACTTCACGTTACATGAAGAAACTAAGGTTTCTGTAGCTTGCAGCTGACTGATGTACCACTATAGAAAACAATATATTCAGTCAATACAGCTTTCTGGTTCTCTCCTCCAAACCCCACTTGGAGATACTAAAAAAGTTGGAAAATTTTAGACCTTACCATAAAAAAAATTGGTTGGGTATTTGTACTAGTTTCATAGGGCTGCCATACAAATTTCCATAAACTTGATCACTTAAAACAACAGAAATTCATTCTCTCATGGTTTTGGAAGCTAGAAGTCTGAAATCCAGATGTCGACAGGACTGTGCTCCCACAAGAATTCTTCCTTATCTCTTTCTGGCTTGGTGGCGCCCCTGTATCCTTGGCTCGTAGCTGCATCATTCCAATCTCTGCCTCTGTCTTCACATGGCCTTTTTCCTTGTGTCTCTTTGTGACTCTGTGTGGCTTCGTCTTCTCCTCTTTTATAAGGGCACCAGTCATTGGAGTATGGCCCATCCTAACCAATATGACCTCATAATAATTTACTAATTAAGTTAGGGTCCTCTGCAAAGACCCTATTTTCTTAATAAGTTCATGATCTGATGTTCTGGGTGGATGTGAATTTTTGGAGGACACTATTCAATTTATTATAGTCCCAATGTGGGAGAAATGCTTAATTTAGAATGAGAGAACAGCAGATACCACAGATAGGAGATAGGTTGGGGGTAAGAGAGCTTTCAAATTATGACTCCTTATCTTCTCCATATTATCCCAGGTACAGCATTGTTAGTCCTACCACTCTGTAAGTGCATACAAATGGCAGTGCTCGCAGCACTCAGAGGTGTCGTGGTACAACAGAGCAGTCCTGGAGCCTCGGTTAAGTGAGGAGCCTATCAGAGCAAATAGAGGTGGGATGGATGGGCTTTGGGGTTCCCTCTTCTCCTTCCTCTTAATTCTTTAGGTCAATGGATATGACACAAGTGGAAACTCTTGGAAATGAGAAGTTCTAGACAGAGGTATTGGGAGGTTCCTTAAGGGTCAAGGTCATCTGAAATAGGGTGGGAAAATGAGAAACCACCCCAGACTGTAGCATGAGAGGTTCTCTGACAGGCACAACACCATATCTGATGACATAAATTAACCTGGAGAAGCATTAATTTGGACCTAAACTTTGCCCTCTTTCATCATATAAAGCAAAACTATCTTGTAATTCCAATGTCTTTAAAGTCTTGAGGAGAATAATGAAGAGTGTACAAAGTGTGAGAAAAAGAAAATGAGATATTAATCTACATATGAGAACACAGAACTAGTAAGCCAGATCAAACAAGAGTATTCTCAGAGATATGACTGAAGATTATGGTACAATGAAACAATAACAAGAATTCATGAAAGAGAACCATTAGGAGATAATGGGTATAAAACCTATAATTATTAAAACAAAGAATTCAGTGGATGGATTGAATCTCAAAACTAATAGAGCTGAAAAGTGATGTAGCAAAGATATCGGGAAGAAACGAAGACTTGAAAAAATGAAAAAAAGTTGAGAGATACAAAGAAGTGAAATTAATTGAAGGGGCTCCAAAAAACCCACCAAATCTAGGCACACTATATTGAGACATTTGGAGGAAGCACTTGTGACACACATTTTGGTTGGCTAAATCTATCCCTTCTCTCCCTCTTGTCAATAGCAAATCATATATGTTATAGAATTTGGCAATGCAAAATACTCACTTTACCAATCTCTCTTGCAGCTAGGGGTGGCCATACAAGGGAGTTCTGACCAGTGAGATGTAAGCAGAAGCCTGCTTTGGGGCATCTGGGAAAGTTTCAACTCATGGAAGGGACAATTCACTGTATTAGTCTATTCAGGCTGCTATAACAAAATATCATAGACTGGGTGGCTTATAAACAACAGATGTTTACTTCTCACACTTTTGGAGACTGAGAAATCCAGGATCACAGAACTGGCAGATTCCGTGTCTGGTGAGTGCTTTCTGGTAATTTTAAATGGCCATTGTTGGCTGTGTCCTCACATGGCAGAAGAGGCTAGGGAGCTCTGTGGGTCTCTTTTATAAGAACACTAATCCCATTCATGAGGGCTCCGTCCTCATGACCTAAGAACTTCCCAAAGGATCCACCTCCTAATACCATCTGATTGACATTAGGTTTCAACAAATGAATTTGGTGGAAGGGACACAAATATTCAGTCTACAGCAGTCACCACCACTATTCTTCCCCCTTCTTTCTTCTTTGAAAGTGGAAGTGATGCCAAAAGGTGTGGGAGCCACCTTGCAACTAAGAGGGACAGGAGAAGAGAACTGCAGAGTGCCAATGATGCTGATATTGTTGAACCAATAAGCTGTTGCCAGCAGCTACTGACCTCAAGGTATCTTTTTATGTGAGAAAAATCAACTTAATTAAGTCATTATTAATTGGTTTTCTGATTCTCTAGCCCAGGATATTTCAAACTGACATAGTAATCTAGCAAGAAAAAAGTGAACCCAGAAGGTAGGAACATATAATTTGAGAGGGTTTATTGTCTGAATAAGTAATGGTTGCAAAGCAAATAAAGAAAGAACAATCCACAAATAAAACTTTGGAATGATGCTAACCCGACAGAGATGAAGGGTGGGAAGGAAAAGATCAGAGGGGAGTTGAAATGAGAACAAAAGAAAGTAGGGTAAGTAGTCTATAAAATAAAGCGCAGAAATAAGTTTTTACATAGGAGTATTTATAATAAATGTTTATTAACTCAAGATTAACTCAAAGATTAAAAGATTTCTCTCAATGTGATTAAAAACAGCAGTATTTGTCTAACAGAGATATTGAAAACAAAAGGAATAGGTAGGGGAAAATGAAAAAATCATTTAATACATAGTAGATGAGTGCAACTTTCACCTGAGACAGTCAGATTAACAGTTCTAATACCAGACAAACGAAATTTAAGACAAAAAAAATTATAAAGGACAATGAGGGCACTGGTAATAGGAATAATAGGCACAATAATCATAAACATTTATACACTAAATGTTATATATTCAAAACAATAACTGGTAGCTCTATGGAAAGAAATAGATAAATCAACAATTGTAATTGGAGATCTTAACACACAAATCTTAGAGAGTGATAAATCAAGCAGACCAAAAACACGCAACAAGACTCTTGAGCTGAAACAAACAGATACATAGAAGTTTATGGACTCCAGCAGAAGACGTAAAGAGAACCTACGCAGTCACACAAATGGACCAGATACTGGCCACAGATAAAAACCTCAATATAACCTAATTCATCGATACCATGCAGACTCAGATCACGATGCAATAAAATCAGAAATAAATAACAAAGGAAAGCTAAAACAATTACATATGCCTGAATACTAAATAACATTTTAATAAATGACTTTTTAAAAAAAATCATAAGAGAAATTATGAAAATCTTGGAGCTATCATACATATTATTTGACTATAGGCCAATATTTGTGGGATGAAACTACAGCTTTACTTAAAGAAAAATGTACAGATTTGAATATTTCACAAAGTAAGCAGAAGAGTAAACAAATGGGATTAG
Organism: Equus przewalskii; assembly: GCF_037783145.1. NCBI lineage: Eukaryota > Metazoa > Chordata > Mammalia > Perissodactyla > Equidae > Equus > Equus przewalskii. The sequence goes on along the minus strand of NC_091847.1, from coordinate 21,360,654 downwards.
CATTCCAATGAAGCTAGGAAACACATTTTAAGCTAGAAAAAAAATTTATCAGTTTAAAGTCAGACATTTAAAGACAGAAATAATAATTACAAAGGCATAAATTAAAAAAAATAGAGAACACAAAATCCCAGTAGAGATGTTTATTAAAACAATAACTCAATTCTTTGAGTCTAATAAGAAGTATGAACCTCTGGGAAACCTGATCAAGAGAAGAGACAGAAGATGTAAGTACTACAAAATGTAGTATAAAAAGGGGAATTACTACCGGCATAACAAAGAATCAAAATCATGAGGCTGCAATAACTAACTCTACCCCAAAGAACTTGAAAATCTTGATGACATAGATGAATTTATGGAAAAATAAATTTTTCATGAAAAGGATAACATTTGACTATTCTAATGATGACTAAAGAAAATGAAAAAGGTTAATAAAAAACCTGCCTCCTTATTCAGCTTCTTCCCCCCAAAAAGGCAAAGAATCCGCAGTTTAAAAGTGAGTACTAGCAAATTTTCAAGGCACAGAAACTCCCTACCATAAATAAATTGCTCCAAAGCAGAAAGAAAGAAAGCTCGACAACTCATAATATGAAACTGGTCTAAGTTTTGACTTCCTCTTGAAAACTGCCTCTAGCCGGGGCCACCCGCTCTGGGTGATTACAAAAGCAGGGCGAACAGCCTCAGCTTCAGCTTGCCTGGACTTTTTCAATTACACTTCCTATCAGACGATGTTGTTTTTCCATACACTGAGGCAAATTAGATAGTTGAATAGTTAGGCAACACTGTGCAACTACATGGTTTATTTTCTTCAGTGACACTGATTAGAGTAAATGGAAAGATCAAGAATCATATAAGACAGTACCCAACGTGTTCTAAAACACATGGGTTAGTATTCACATTTTGTACGAAATTTAAAAGAACCCTGTTTTTATTATTCTCTCTTTTTACTCTACCAAGTTTCTTTCTAAGAACCTACTATGGGATGCACCAACAATCTTGGGAACATAGTAGGTCAAAACTTTCAGATCTTTCGGTTATCGGGTCAGTATAACGTGGGAATCAGTTTGGAGGTCAGGGATTCACTCTTTGTGCCTGTGCAGTCTTTTCTTTGTGATATGTTTCATATCAGTTAGTTTTCTTAGAGTGTAGAAGACTCTTATTTAGAATAATGGAGTAGAAGTCAATTATTTAAATTGAACCTATGTAAGACCTAGATATTCTCTTCTTACGATAAGAGTTGGTATTAAGTCAGTCTGGTTTTGTTTTCACTGTTCTCTACTTTTGCTTTTATTTCTGGTCAGATGATTTTTGGGGTAGATTATTTTTGCACATATCTATTTGTTTTTAAACAACTAGAAGACAATAAGCTTATTTATTTGATCTTTCAATACCCTGATTTTTACACTAAAAAATGATAAAGTATACAAAACTATAGGCTAATTTAACATATAATTAAAGATGTTAAAATCCTTAAAAGTGTTTAGCTAGACAAATTCAAGACTTTATTTATTTATTTCTTATATATGTATTTATTTAAAGTATATCATAGTCAAGTAGGGTTTGTACTAGGAACTAAAGGATGTTTTGACACCGGTATGCAATAATTCACCTCATTTATGGCCTTTTGGAAAAAAGAGTCCCATAATTATCTCAATTATTTCAAGTAAATACACCAGAAAATATTCTCAGTAAGGTAGGCATAAGAGAAGACTTCCTTGACCTGATAAAGGTTATCTACCAAAAAAGATAAAGCAAGTATACAATGCGGAGTGTTTATGTGCATTTCCTTTAAGTTTATGAATACTATTAGGTATATAAGATAGCATCACTATGTTCTGTATAATACTTTTGGAACTGTCGAAAAAAGACAAGAAAAATAAACAAGAGGTATGAAGGAATAGAAAGAAAGAATCAAAATTGCTATTATTTCCAGATCATCTGCATAGTAAACTAAAGAGGTGCAAATTTGGATGTTTCTGGATACTTATTTTCTCCTCTTTTGGAGGCACATCTGATAGCTGGGCAGATGTGAGTTAGCTCAATGGAAGAAGAAGCTTATCCAGTTGCTGAGTTTCAGAGATTCCACCTTTCTAAAAACACTACCACCTCTATCAAACTTGTCTTTAAATACAGTGATATAAGTGTTCCCTGTCCTCTGTCCTAGAAATGTGTAGAGTATCATGGAAACAGGGTCCCTTTCTTTTGGAACATTGGCAAAGCACATACAGTTCAACTTTGCACTGACTGAGCTATGGAACAATGAGAGTTTGCAGAATTGTGTGTTCTCTATTATTTTCCTACTTGTAAGATTTTCCCTTCAATTATATCTGCACCATATAGTACTAATATTCCATGTCTGTAATTCCTTGGCATAACACAAAATCAAAGTCACAGACAAATTATTATAACTATTAAGACGGTTTGGCAAGTTGTTGGATACAAGATTACCTTACAAAATCAAAATCACTAACCAATAATTAAAAATAACAGGTAATAAAATATTTCCAAGAATAACAAGAACTATAAATATCTAGGATTAACTCAACAAAGAAGACACAGACTTTTATGGAGAAAAAAATTTTCAAATTTAGTAAAAGACATGAAAAATTTCCTACATAAAGTATAAAACTATTCATGGTACACAGTTTACTGGCCAAAATGGAATTAAAAAAAAAATGAGTAATAGAAAGATAACTGAAAAATCCACAAATATTTGGAAAATAAACAGTGCTCTTCTAATTAACCCATGGGTCACAAATAAATTTAAAAAACAAAACAAAACAGAATAAACGTTTAAACGAATAGAAACAAAACAAAAACATATCAAAATATATGATTGCAGGTAAACAAGGGTCAGAAAGAAATTCCTAACATTAAAGGTTTATATTAGAAAAGAAGAAATGCTAAGATAAATGATCCATGAAGTAGATGAATAAGGTCCCGAAATATAAGTTAGGTACACAAAAATCAATCGTATTTCTAAACACCAGCAATGGACAATTTGAAATTGAAGTTAAAATAAATACCATTTACAATGGCATCCAAAAATATGAAACACCTTGGAGGTACATTTAAGAAAATATGTAAAGATTTATATCCTTAAAACCTCAAAATCCTGCTGAGAGAAATTTTTAAAAATCTAAATAAGTGGAGAAGTATACTATCTTAATTTCTCCCCAAAGATTTCCATTTTCCATATAATCCTAATCACAATGCCAGCAGTCTTTACCATTGAAATTGATGAGACATTTGTAAAATTTACATTAAATTCAAAAAACTTTCAATATGCAAGTAATTTTGAAAAAAAGAGTAAACTTTGAGGATTCACATGATCTTCTTTCAAGATGTATTATAAAGCTATAGTAATCAAAACAATCAGGTATTGGTGTAAGGATAAACATATAGATAAAAAGAATTCAATTGAAAGTCCAGAAATAAACGACATATATAGTCAGTTGACTTTCAACACGGTGCCACAGTTATTCAATAGGAGAAGAAAAGTCTTTTCAAGATGTAATGTTAAAGAATCTGTATATGACACAGAAAAAAAAAATGAACTTTGATTTTTGTCTCCTAGCAGAAGTAAGAATTAATTCAAGATGTATCATACGCCTAAATGTAAAGGTTAAAGCTCTAAAACTTTTAGAAAAAATGCAGGAGAAACACATGAAAGTTTGCCCTTGGCTTGGGCAAAAATTTCTTTGTTAGGAAATGAAAAACTTTAGCTATAAAGGCAAAAATTGATAAATTGGACTTCATCAAAATTAAAAAGATCTGTTCTTCCAAAGACACAATTAAGAAATTAAAAAGTCAAGACATGGACTGAAAGAAAATATTTTCCATGCATCTATCTCAGAAAGACTTGTAACTAGGATATAAAGAACTCTTAAAACTTAATAAGACAATTTAAAACATGGTCAAAAGATCTGAACAAACATTTTCCAAAAGATACACAAAAGCCAGTATTCATATGAAAATATGCTTCACATGACTGGTCCTTAAGAAAATGTAAGTTAAAACCACAATGAGAGGTGGCCCAGTGGTGTAGTTGTTAAGTTCAGGGCACCTTGCTTCGGTGGCCCAGGGTTCACAGGTTCAGATCCCAGGCATGGATATACATCACTCATCAAGCCATGCTGTGGTGGCAACCCGCATACAAAATAGAAGAAGATGGGCACAGATGTCAGTTCAGGGCTACTCTTCTTCAAGCAAAAAGAGGAAGGTTGGCAACAGGTGTTAGGTCAGGGCCAATCTTCCTCACCAAAACCAAAACCCAAAAAACTCCCCAATGAAGTACACTACATACCCACTAGAATGGCTGAAGTAAAAAATACACTGTCAAGTGCTTGTGAAGAATGTTTAAGCAGATAGAACATTGTTGCATTACTAGTTGGAATGTAAAATAGTACATTCATTTGGAAAACTGGAAGATACTTAAAAAGTAAGAGATACCCTTACTATGTAACCCAGAAAGTCTACTTCTAGATATTTACCCGAGGGAAATGAAAACCAAAGTCCATGCAAAGACTTGTACCCAAATGCTCATAGCAGCTTTAGTGATAACAGACCTTAAAGTGGAAGAAGCCCAAATGCCTGTCAACAGGTGAATTGGTAATCACTGTGGGATATGATCTCAGTGGTATACTACTGAGCAACAGAAACATAACCTGCTGATACTCCCAACATGGATAACTCAAAAATATCCTGTGCGGAAGAAGCCACACACTACAGAGTATATAGAGTACGATTCCACTTATATGAATCTCTAGAAGAGACCAATCTAACTTGTGGCATCAGAAAGCACATCAGTGGCCGCCTGGAGCTTATGCTAAGCCAACTCCTGAAGATGCAACAGGGTACCAGGTGTACTTGACCAAAGCTGCTAGGTTTCTGTTCATTCTCAGGCAGATTCCCCTTCACGTATGTCTCTGCTTCAAGGTAGGGAATGTCCAGTGGGTCTGAACGCTTGGTTCATGAACTAGTGTGCTGTAAAATGAGGGGCAAAAAATCAGACAAGTTTTTATAGGAAGTGGGAAGTTTTTCAAGGTGCTAAATTTATTCAATTGTAACTGACTATCCATTATTGTGAAATTATCTCCTTGTAATTTGGTGTTAAAATATCCATTTATTTTATGCAATGGTGACAGGCAGTGATGAAGTTGAATTTTTAATTGCCCTTGTTTGGCAAAATAGATATTTGATGAGTCTGGGTATTAAAAAAAAAGAAGAAGAAGAAGAAAAAGAAGAAGAAGGGAAGGTAGGAGAGTGTGATCTTCTATCTTGAGCTAGCAAGGACATCCATTTAAAAAATCCGTAAGAGATCAAGCATAAAAATAACAAGGACAGCAACAACAGAGAAACAAAATAACCAAAACAAATAGAAACTAGGGAATTTGCTACAATCAAAAGTTTTGTGTTCTTTTACACATACTATAGGAAATTTTAGCATATGGAATTTACAACAGTGAGAACTGTTTAATATTTAACATATTTTTTAAAAATGCATGCTATTCAGGAAAAATGAGACATCTATAAAAATGAGTATAGAATTTGAAAGAACAATTCACATAAATGGGTAATAAGTATGTAAATTGATTCTTAAACTCACTACCAATTACAGAAATGAAAATTAAAGCAACAATAAAATACTATTTATAATCACCAAATTAACAGAAGTTACAAGGCAGGTCAGGACATGGTGGGGGCTGGTGGGAGAGGCATCTACAAGCACAGCTAGTAAGATGTAAAATGCTACAATGCTGGGGAGAAGCTGGCAGGACCTACTGAAATAAGTGTGCCTGGACCCTACGGTCCAGCTCATGAAAATCATGGGAAGTGATGGAGGATTTTCACAGCAGCACTTTGTGGGCAACCTGAGGGAATGGCCGACTGGAATGAGGTGTTTGCACGTGTTGGAATGCAGTCAGCAACAATGAACTAGATTTACATTAGACAGCATGGAATGATCTCAAAAATAGTGGTGAATGAAAATAGCAAGAAACACGATACGTGACAATATTATTTATGCAAATTAAAAGCACATGTAAAAGACACTCTTCAATTTCTAAGGATACAATACATCTAAATAACCACGTGGATGAAGATTGGAAGGGTGGGAATCTGGGAGGAGTGATAAAAGGGAAAATATGACAAAATAAGGAAACAATAATTAACATATTGATGATGAAAGTATGATGAATTGAAAATTATGATTAATTCTACATATGCTACATTTGAAAATTTGATCAAATAAACCACAATAAATCAGTACCCTAGGGTTCATGTGAGAAGGGGAGAGAGTGAGTTAGTGACCAGGAGTGACCCTAATCAATCCAGTGCTTTTGTGGACCACTACCCAGTGCTGTTCATGTATGTATATTTCTTACCATTAAAGTGTGCTCTTACATTTTCAAAATTATGATTTTCCTAAATCCTTCTTTAGCTAGTATACTCCTACGAGGCAGATTCTTTCGTTCTTCTTTCTCCATGGTGACTGACCCATCATGTTGCAAATATTAGGCCCTTGATAACATTTAGCTCTTTTGATTAATAGAACAGAAAGTTGAGATTCTACAGAATGTGGTTTCCTCAGGTACATCCTTAAGCGATTGTAACAGATGTATTGAAATTGCTGTACCTGCTATCATCCTTATAAAATAAGCATTCTCGCCTCCTTCTATGTTGTTGCCAGTTTATTTTGTGTTTTGCTGGTGAGAGGCTATTTCCTGCGTTCAGTGTTTCATGGCACTTCTACTGCTTTGTTGTGTGGTGGTACCCTAGGCCCTAATAGGTTTTCTTACAAGAGTTTCAGATTCTTTTTGGAACATGAAAAAAGGAATTGTTCATGGGCTATGTCTCTCACAGAACCTCTCACCCCTTCTCCCCCTCCCACACACTGACTTCCATTTTCCCACCAGCTTCTGGAAGTTTCATTTCTATTCCTCCTCCATGTGTTCCAGCAGTGGTCATTCGAGTAATGGAGGCAACGTAACGAAGTGGAGAAGTTCGACAGCCATTCTTGCAAAATCAAATCCCTCCGAGGTCAGTTATTAGCATGTGACCTTGGACAAGTTATTTAGCTACTCTGGCTCAGCTCTCTCATTTCTAATGTGAAGAAAATATTACTTTGTTGATATGGTTTTTGTGGAGATTTAATAATGTTAATATGGAAAGTTTGTACCATTGAGCTTAATTTTTTGAGGTACCCATTTTTCTATGAAAAAATTGATAGTGTCACATATTTAATGGTTCCTCCCAAACAAATCATTAGCTTTCTTTTACTTTTAGCAAGTAGAAGCAGAGAGACTCACCCCACTCCTCACCCTTACCCAATTATCATCTCATTGTGCCTTGAGACTTGCCCCATTCTTGATACCTCGTTCTGTAATTTTTACGAAGATTTCTGAGATAAGTTTAGAAATAGGGTGAGGCTTTGGGAGGGAATGAGGATGTAGCTGGGCACTTTAGTGGGTCGTAAAACAAAGCTAAAAAAATGTGTCTTCAGGATGCGCTACAATGTCTCCTGAGCTAAATAAAATAGTATTAGTGAAAGCTCTTGGTAGAATTTCTGTTTAAGATGGCAGAGAGAGAATGAGAAACTCACTCATAAAAGTGCTAAAATTAAAGGGAGGGAGTGACAGCAGTGTACCAAAGCTTTTGATAAAAGCCTCGAAGACAGAACGTGTATAGAACCATTTTGACAGTTGCGTCACAGAGAAGAGAGCCAATATTCAGAGCGAGGACAAGAAATTTCTCAGTTGAGGAGGGAGCTGTTCTTCATGGTCGAGGCTCCTGCATTTAGCTTGTGGAAAGAGTTGATAGGAGAAAAGGAAAAGAAGTTGAGGCCGTTAGTTAAAGAACTGTTTATAAAATGAGTGTACCTGGGGCCCTCACTTCCTCCCCACCCTGGAATGGTCCTTGCCCAGTGCTGCTTGTGTTGGCAGGGTTTGCAACCGGCCAGCAGTTAGAGATATACTCTATGCAGAATACTGCGCCTTCCTCCTGTTAGGGAAGGAGGCTCTCCGGCTTACTGAAACCCCAGGGATTAGTTGGTAAAATAAGCTCAAAATGTGATTTGGTTTCCGCTATTTACAAGTAAAGCAGTGTGACTTAAACTAATATCACCACCACCAAAATTTTGCCTTTGTCTTTTATTCAGTCCTTAAAGAGACATGAACAGCAAGAATGGTGTAAATGGCTCCCTGAGCAAGAAATTTTGATGTCAGGTTCTCTCATTTTATTCCAACCTCCATGGCCAGGGAAGGACCTGGAAACCATAGGAGACTTAGAATTGGTGAAGATCCAGCAGAGAAATGTACAAAAGTGTTAGTGTTAATGAGAAATGAAGGGAAGAAAGAAAGACAATGCCCTTCTCTGGGACACAAAGTGAGATTCCTCTCTCTCCTTCTGTGGTTGGGGACCAGCATTCATCTGGTTCTTGTGTACCCAGTACCTTGTGTGTCTAAGAGGAGCCCTGGCATCCAGGTACCATTGCCCCACATCTTTGATCAATTCCTATGAATGAGCTTCAAGCTTACCACTCCAGTGTGCCACCAGGCTCTGAATTTATTTGCATGGGCTTGAAAACATGTTTTGCACACGATAACCCTCTTTTCTCAGGGTTTGACTCGTGGTTTTCAAGTTTCATCCATGATGATCACCATGAACTGTAACATGGCCAACCCACCAGATTGCATCCTCCAGCACATGCTCTCCTCGTATCAGCATTAGCTAGAGTTTACCCTGAGTCCATCGCACTCCATGAGGACTACCAGTTTATCTGCCCTTCCCAGAGACACACCTTATTACAGAGCCAACTAATTAGATGAGTTCCCTAGCCGCAATCCTTCCAGTTGTCCTCCTTCTTTTGTGCTTGCTGAGTCATATCAGGGGCTTCAGATTTATCAGTTTATCAGGATGGAAAGGGAGACCTGGGGTAGAAACCCTAGTCAGAGATAGAGATTGGGTGTTTGACCAGAACTTACCTTGTAAGCAAATTTGGTGAATGGCTAAGAAGGTATAGATTGGTTCTGTTTCTAGTCAGGAAAATGTTTCATTCTCTTTGATTCAGCTCTGTTTCAAGAATCATGAAAGTTTTTTGAATTTCTCTTAAGAACATCAGCAATAATTTACAATAACCAAATGCTTATGTAAATGGATTTCTTCAAATTCTGCAGTTGACATCAAGTGGTCAGACAAAAAGTTTATTCCAAAAGGAATCACGAGTCAGTGTTTTGCCCCAGAGATGAAGCATGTATAAGGATTCTCCTGGACAGAGCTAGTGACAGTGGCTGTAGAGACCCAAGGGGTTCTCAAGGTTTTTGAATTACTTGTCTTCAGTATTTTTCTCAGGGCCAATCAGAGTTCTCAATAATTCAAGTAACTAACGTCCAGCAAGGAGATAGCTTCTAAAAGTTTTGAAGTTTTAGTTAAAGGCTGAGTAACTTTCAGATGTCTTTTGATTTTTTGAAAAAAAAATCCAATTCAGCATAATGGACATTTTTGGAAAAACTGCTAGAACAGTTTTAGGAACTGAAGACACAGGCCAATGTCATATTGACATTGTAGTCTCTGTTCTCTAAGGGCTGTCACATTAGTGGGTAAGCAAATGAATGAATGCTTTCAGTGTAATGTGGTGAGTGTATTTACAGTGGCTATGGAACAATCCACAAACATAATCCACAACTTTTTCCAAGTATGCAAAAAATGTAAATTCCTTTCCTTTTTGTAACTTTACTTTTATTGCTCAGTTTTAGATTCCTGTACTCTGTGGTTGTGTCAAGCTTCTCGGGGTTTTATACAGGGCAAAGGCTTTGAAAAGGGGGTCCAAAGGCACACAGGCTACTTCCATGGTCCATGTTAGTATATTCTTTCAGGTCTGGCCGCCCTCTGCTGCTTTTGAGCTATGAGCGCAGGAATACTCGCCGAGATTGCCAATGTTTGCCTAGTCTAGAGGTTCTCCATCCTGACCGACAAGTATCAGTGCCTGAGTCCCGCCACCACAGATACTTGGTTTTGCGGGTGGCATTCTGGGTTAAGTGTTTTTTTAGTTCCCCATGTGACTCTAACATGCGACTCAGTTGAGAAACAATGTCCTGGGTGCCCCCATACCATTGTCTTCGCATGGCCTCTGTGCTTCCAGAGCCCAGCTAGAAGTGCCCCCTTCTCCTCTCCCCAGCCTGGGGTAATCTTTCTATTCTGTAGGAAAAACTATATCACTACTGCTGCATAGATGCACAAGTGAAAGGGCCTTTGCTCTGGACCCTACAATTTAGTGGTCCCCATTTCGCAAAGACATACCACTTGGCTGCCTCTGTTACTTAGGACCTAGGGTCTGCACTGGCCAAGGGTGGCCTGACCTCTTTCAACTAATATCCTCGGGGCCTCAGGAAATGCTTCTTCACATTTCTGGCCCCATGTCCTGGAAAAAAAAAGGCAGCTGAGTCCAAGTAACAGTAATGTTTGTGGATTGTGCCACTGCTGAAGTCAGAGAGAGACACAGCTGGGTGTGCAGGGTGGATGTGAGAATCCGCAGTGCAAGGGCATGCGCAAGAGAACAAAACAGCTTTCCATTCATCCTCTCAGACAGATGGACTGAAGTGAGTTCTTGTCTGAGGAAGGTGCAATTACTGCTTCCTAGTAGTTTTGAAAGACTGTTGTCTTACTTCTCTCTTTGTACAATGCGTGGTTCTGGAGAGAGGGTCTGAGGAAACAGCTTGATATTCACCGAATTTCAAGTAGCTGAGGAACATTCTGCAATATTAAACAGTTTATATTGTTCCTGAATTTGTTGAATATATACATCTGTAAAAGTGTGAAGCATACTTTTGTAGATGTAAAAAGTGTGATGCATATCAACGTTTTACATTAGCAACTAGGTGGAAACTGAATGCAAGAATTGTAAACGGTTGAATTTTATTAAGATACTTAATAAATTTTAATCAAATTGAAAAAATTAAGATATTAGGCTAAAAAGATAATTTTTATTTAAAAATTTTATATTTGCTGGTGTCTTAGTCCCTTCAGGCTGCTATAACAAAATACCACAGACTGGGTAGCTTATAAACAGCAGAAATTTATTGCTCACAGTTCTGGAGGCTGGAAGTCGAAGATCAGGGTGCCAGCACAGTCCATTGAGAGCTCTCTTCTTGTTTGCAGATTTTTAGCTGTATCCTCACATGGCGGAAGTGGCTGGGGAGCTCTGTGGGGTCTTTTTGAAAATATATTTAATTAAATTTATTTACTTATTTACTATTTACTTATTTATTTGTGTGTGCGTGTATGAGGAAGATTGGCCCTGAGCTAACATCTGTTGCCAATCTTCCTCTTTTTTTTCCTCCAAGTCCCCAGTCCATAGCGTACGTTCTAGGTGTAGGTTCTTCCAGTTCTTCTGTGTGGGATGCCGCCTCAGCATGGCCTGGTGAGTGGTATATAGGTCTGTGCCCAGGATCCAAACCAGTGAAACCCGGACCATGGAAGCAGAGGGTATGAACTTAACCACTCGGCCCTGGGAGGGTCTGTTTTATAAGGGCACTAATCCCATTCATCAGGGCTCCACCCTCATGACCTAATTCCCTCCCAAAGGCCCCGCCTACTAATACCATCACCTTTAGGGGTTAGGGTTTCAACATATGAATTTTGGGGGAACACATTCAGACCATAGCAGTTAATTCTAATTTATATTTATTTATTTTTATGGATAATTTTGAATATTTTAGAAAAAATAACTTTTTGAACATACTTTATTTACTTTTTTGATTTAATAGACTTTAGCAAAATTGAGCAGAAAATACCAAGTTCCCATTTACCCCCTGACCCCACATAAACACACCCTCCCCAGCTACCAACCTCTCACACCAGAGTGGTACATTTGTTACAACTGATGAACCTATATTAACTTAACATTATCATCAAAGTGTATAGTTTACATTAGGGTTCACTCTTAGTGTTGTACATTTTATGTTTTAACACGCGTGCTGGCATGCATCCACCACTGTAATATCACACAGAACAGTTTCACTGCTCTAAAACTCCTCTATGCTCTGCCCATTCGTCTCCTTCCTCCCTAACCACTGGCAACCACTGACCTTTTTATTCCCTATAGTTTTATCTGTCCCAGAATGTCATATACTTGGAATCATACAGTATGTAGAGATTTTTAGAATGGCTTCCTTCACTTTGTAAAATGCACTTAAGGGTCCTCTATGTCTGTTCATGGATTGATATCTCATTTCTTTTTACTACTGAATAATATTCCATCCTCTGAATGTATTGCAGTTCATTTATCCATTCACCTACTGAAGCACGTCTTGGTTGCTTCCAATATTATGAATAAAACTATTATAAATATCCATGTGCAGGTCTTTGCATGGATGGAAGATTTCAGGTCACTTGGGTAAATATCAAGGAGCACAACTGCTGAATTGCACGGTAAGAGGATATTTAGTTTTGTAAGAAACTACCAATCACTTTGCCATCACAGTGACCATATCACTTTGCACTCCCGCCAGTAGTGAATGAGAATTCCTGTGGCTCTGTGTCTTCCTCAGCATTTGGTGTTGCCAATGTTTTGGGTTTGGTCATTCTAATAGATGTCTAATTGTTTCTCATTGTTTTAATTTGCAATTCCCTAAAGACGTATGCTGATGAACATCTTTTCATTTATTTATTTGTCATCTGTTTATGTATTTTCTTGGTGAGTTGTCTGTGAAGGTCTTTTGCCCGTTTTTTTAATGAAAATAATTTACTTTTCATTTTTTTCCAATTACTTTTTACATTTTTATGAAAATATATTCATATTTTATAAACTGAATACTATTACACTTCACTTTTTAATTACTGTCAACAGAGCACAGGTTTTGTGAAAATCTTGATTAAAATAACTTAATTAGTGATTGTGCTAAAGGCAAGAAAAATACATTTTATGAAAAATTATGTAATAGTTTATAACTTATGTGTATCCATATTTTATTATTAATCTAAATATCACTGGCACATGAATAGAACACCCACTTGCACAAAACCATGTGCACAAAAATTTGTACAGTTATCTTTGATATTTTGCAAGCATTCAATCACTTAAAAACTATAACTTTCCACACATTTGTTGTAGTAAAGGTTAATTTTCATAGTAGGAGAATAAAACGTTTTGTTTAACAGTTTGACAGATTTACTCATAACTTCACGTATTTCCACATATGGTATGGGCCTTCTATTTTCACCTTGTCCTGGGCTCCAGGAGAGTTAAAGGTGGAAGTAAACCCTACTCTCTCCTCACTGGCCAAGACAATTTGTTGTGCACCAAATTCTCCCACCCCAGGGACTTCTAAAGGGAAAGTGCAGAAGACTGTTGCTGTTTTCCCCCATCACATCCCTCTGCGGGGGCTGTGGGCACAGAGCCAAACATCTGATTGAATGGGGAGACAAAGAACAAGGAAAATACCAAAGTATAAAGTTGGTTTTTAAAAAAGATTGCTATTTACAAACACTACTTCACCACACATTGACAAAGGTATGAACAGTATTCTATGGGAGTACAGAGAAGCAGTAGTGGTGAACATTCCACACACATAGCCAATTTAGGCAACTCCTCTCTGTTGTGACTTGGAGGTAAGTTCTTTTTTTCTCTTTTTTTTCTTTTGGTCATGAAGATTGGCCCTGAGCTAACATCTGTGCCAATCTTCCTCTATTTTGTATGTGGGACACTGCCACAGCATGGCTTGGTGAGTGATGGGTAGGTCTGCACTGGGATCTGAACCCATGAACCACACACCACTAAAGCAGAGTCAGTGAACTTAACCACTACGCTGCCGTGCTGGCCCCTGGAGGTAAGTGTTTAATTGAACTTTTAGATTATAGGTCATGGGACCTGAATCCTGTGATGGTAATGCACCAAGGAGAACACAAAATGATCAGTTAGGATTCAATAATAAAGTGAAATATGTATATGTATATGTACATGTGAAATATGTAAATATAATATTTCAATTATAAAATTCATATTTTTGAGGATTATCAAAATACTCATTTTTTGAGGATTATACTTACACCTACTTAAACATATTTTACTACTCTGGTTGTAAGATCCAAAGAGTTTGGCAATCACTGCAGTGAAGAAATTTCTCAGTGTGGCCTGCAGACCACCTGGTGCTTCAGAGTACGTGGAGGTGTGTCTTGGGAATGGGTTTCTGTAACAAGCTCCCTAAGTTCTTGTGCGTAAAGTTGGAAAACCGTTGCACATAAGGTCTAAGGAAGATTGCTCCACTGTGCTATGAAGAAAGGAGAAGAGGACCAAGAAACTGAAATAAGGAACACCTGCTGTGGTTTATTAATTCAAACCTGAGGTCGTGAAAGCCAGCTCTAAGGTGAGTGGCAATCAGAAGAAGAAAGAAGGATGGACAGGAAGACCATTTACAAGGTAAACTATATAAACTTATTGCCTAGACATAGGGGGTTTAGGAAGACAAGAAAACTGAGTCAACATTTTAAAGAATGGTTTCTCTTAATAAACTATCTAGTTGCCTGTTACCCCCCACCCCCCAATTTGTAGGCCTGTTGAGAGTAAGTGATTTGCCCAAGGTCACACACCTACATAGAGACAAACTGAAATAGAAATCAAGGCTTTTGGCACTAAGGCCAATAGTCTTGCCACCAAACCTGAGTCACATATGTTTCCGGGTTTTGAGAAAATTGGCCTGTCCTTCAATATTTCATTGAGGATCATGTATGTGTTAAGCAACAGGCACTGTGCTAAGTGCTAGGGTTACAGTGATGGATACAATAAACATGCCACCCGCTCCCATCAAGCTCACCGTCTGGTTAATATAATATAATGTTAATCCCAAAGAAAGGCTCTTTGGAATGGTAGGTTGCCTCAGTGATGGGAACTTGAGGAGTTATTTCGATGTATATTAGTTTTGGACAGGCTGCATTTGATGTGTATGTTTCATGTACATACAAATTATTCTCCCTGTAAACTATATGCATGTGTTCATTTGTGTGCATGTATAGGTTAAAGAAAGTTCCCTAGGTAGCTTTTCAGATAAGAGAAAGAGGAGAAGAGTAGAGTGAGGATGTTTATCAAATCCATTAAAAATACCCTTCTTGAGTTTGTAACCAAGTGACCTTTGATATGTGGAGAAGAATATAAAGTTGTTTTACCAGATGGAACAAAGTGGCAGATTTTTTTATCATTACTGAGGTATGTCTTTCTCCTGTGAAACATGTCTTGTCTCCAGGATGGGTTATTTTTTAGATTTTTCCATCCTTCGGAAAGAGAGAAGGCACAAAGGCCATGTTAGCTGCTGGCAGCATAGACTCTGTCAACTGGCCATTAGCCAGGTTCCGGCAGTGTCCCTTTGTCCCTCCTTGTGTCAGGAATAGGAAAATGAATTAATTTGGACATGCTTTGGATGATTTTCAGCATGAAAACTGCAGTCCATAGGTTTGAAATGAATTTACTCTCTAAATATTTGCACTCAAAAAAGCTCAGATGAAAATACTTTTTGACAACTCAAGGATAGAACATTGAGAAATAATAAAATCAGAATCATTTCAGAGATTTTAAAAAGAGACATTGAACAAAATACCTGTGGGTGGAAGTGGACATAGTGCTACCTGTGACTGCTGGAATACACTTCTGAAAGATTTTCCTAGCTTTTAAAGAAAATTTCCATGTTAGGGGAGAGGTTTGGGGCTTTTTATATGCTCACATGATATAATTTACTTTCTTTTTCCCTGAAATAAGGAAGAATAAACATCAAGGAAAAAATTGAAAACTATAATATTTTCTAATTTACCAGTAGCAAAAAATGTCTAAATACATTTTACCATTCTGAGTATTGAATTATAAAAAATATAATAAAGCCATGAAATCAAGTTCTCTATGATTATAGAGGAGTGGAAACATTTTTATTTCTTCTTGGTTTGTAACTTGAATTTAAAACTGAAAAAGAACAAAAGAAGGAAGTGGAGGAGGAGGAGGGAAAGAGGAATATTTTGATAGATTTTTCTAATTTTTTGAAGATTTTCTCTTCTTTGTTAATGTAGAAAACATGGGTAGGCTCAATTTATTTATTGTTGTTCTACTGTGATTCCAATTCTGCCTGTAAAGAGATAGACCATATCAATTATTGTTAATTTGGTCTAGAAGCTTTCTTTCCCATATTTGGACATTACATTGATATAACTAATAATTCCCATAAAAGAAATAAAGTGCATTCTTATTAAATGAGATCAAAGTAATTTAAATGCTTGTGTAGTCACAAATGGAACATTTTGAAAAACACTTCTTATATTTCTTAACTACTGATATTTATTTATGTGAATAATTTTCCGTTTAACAATTGTCATCAATTCTGACAGCTTTATAATTTACGTGATCCCTTAAGCAGGAGATAATGACTTTGATTAACAAACTGCGGTATTCCTACAGAATTTTCTAGATTTGCCTTAGACACTTGGCATTTGACAAAGTCTTGAACTGAAGGAAAGGGTTCTCCTGAGAAGAGAGCTTCCAATGCCTAACAGAACCATAACATAATTGTGCATGGTCATAAGCCCCTGGAGAGCTGCCATCAACAAGCAGGTAAATGGGAACCTCAGTGTACAGCTTAGAGCTAAAGAGTTCTGAGCAGATTGTTAGTGAGGGCTTTATTGTCTGGAAGTTTGCAGTTCCAAAGGGAAACTAAGACATCTCTTCTATTCAATCTGTACCCCAGAGCCCTAATCACTAGCGAAAAGAATATAGTCCATGGGTTTACCAATATTTACCAATATTTCTCAGAACGAGCTTGCATGTTCAGCAAGAAATACCCTTGAGTATTGCTTAAACGTACTTACAGTTCTCTTACGAAGTCACTCGGCAGAGACTTGTTATGCTCTGATTAGCGTATTAATTCGTTCTGGATCTGATAAAGAGTTTTGGGGCATTGTCTGTCAACTTGCTAGGAATTAGGACAGCAAATGCCTTTGAATTGTCTTTGCTCATTTAACCATGTCTCTGCAGATGTTCACTATTTTAATATGTCTTGTTTGGAAAGTGCACTATTTGTGTAATCAATTAGAGATGTACAATTTTGAAGAAATGGAGAAGTTTAAAAGTAGATTAAAATGCTAAAGAGACATACTTCCCCCTCAAACAAGTGTCAATCTGTATATCAACATATGATTAATTTTGAGTGTCAAAAGATCATTTCAGGCTCCCTAGCTCATTCATGTGGTGATAGTAAAAAATTACACAGTATATGGTTTATGAAGTCAGCCCATAATGATAGTTTAGCTTATACTTAGGTTATTTACAAATGATCATAAATCTTGCAGACATTTTTCTGCAAGAATAGAAATATGAGAGAGCCTTTAAGGATTAAATTATTTAAGATAATTATATAGAAATATTAGCGGTATTTTCAAGAAGAGCAGTGAAAAACTCAACTCTCATTGTTTTCTTTTCCCAACTCGTCCTACTCTTGCTACTTTAATACGAATGATGTTAGTGAAATGGCAATACAGTCCAGTAAAAAAGATGAGACTTTGGAGATAGATATAGAGCTGCAGCACTGGATTGCTTCAAGGGGTGCCATTTATAGAATAGGCTCCATGAATGGCCTTCCCTGGAGTTGTGCAGTACACAACATGGGTGATCATACACAGTGCTCCTGAGGTAGGCTAATGTTAGAGACCTGATAAAATAGTGTTGGGCAAGGTACTTGGCTCTCTTTGACCCTTTGTGTACCTTTAAAATGGAGATTTTACTTATCAAATATGGTTGTTTTGTCAGTTACAAAAGAATTTATCTACCAGATATGGTTCTTCTGTGAATTTTTGTGAAGATGGCGTTTTACAAGCGTTTATTCCCATAACAGCCTTTAATATAGTACAACAAGCACATAGTAGGTGTTTAATAACTGTTTGCCCTGAAAGTGGGTAAATGAGATGAAATCCAAGAAGTTGATACGAAGAGGGAAAAAGACGATGTTCACTTAGGGTCAGAACTTAAAAGAAAGTAAAAAGGAAATAAATCTGGAAAGGTGGGCTAAGCATTTGTGTGGCACCTCAGGTTTGCTCCATGTACTGAATGCAGGCCTTAAGGCGACAGGAGACACAGAATGGATATGTGCATCTTACCAAAAGTTTGAAACTTTCAATATTTAAGACTAGTCCTGCTTATGTTTCATGACAAACAGCAAAACTAAATCGGAGGGTTGGTGGTGGTTTCCATTTCAGTTTTAGAATTATTTCAAAGTAATACATTTTAATATTTCTGTTCTAAACCATTTTTTTCTAAATGCTCTAGAAAAGACTTTTTAATCACTAGCAATGCTACACACATGTATGCATGCATGCACACACACAAATACGTGCACACATACACAGTCTACAAATTTTGGATACTTAATTGAAAAATGTTAATTTCTATCGTATAAATTTTAGAGTTTTGCAAGAAAATATAAAGCAGCCTTGGAAATTAATTGTTTTCTAGAAAAAGAAAAGACATTACAACAAAAAAAAGGTAGAAGAAAGTTTGTATAATTCAATCAAATAAAAATAAAACTGTACTGACAATTACTACAGCTATGAATCTTCAATAATTTGTGAAGAATCCAGCCTCAAATGCAATGAAGCTTTATAAGATTTGTGATTACGGAGTGTAAAATATAACAGATGCTACAATATTTAGATGCCTGCTGGCATTTACCTTTTTCTCTGCACAGTTCATTTCAAGTATATGAAAATTTTATGTGCTATATAAAAGTAGAGAAAAAGAAATTTATTTGTAAAATAACCACAGGAGAATTGATAGTCTTTCAGCAGTGTGGTATTTGATTCTCTTTGACCAGATGAACTATGTGAAAAAGTGGAGAATTTGATGATATGGTATTATTTTCAGTTTTCATATGGTGGAAGATGCACAGGTCAAAAAAATAACACTGATGTTGAATTCAATTACTTTCTCTGTGGTGTCAGAGCTGACTTTTTAGAAGGGGAGTCCTACTGTTCACTGAAGAAATGGTTTTGCTTTGAGGATTGCAGGAAGGGTGCTGGCGCCGGCGGCTTTGGAGAAATGGCCAATATTATATTTTGGAGACAACATATGTGGGGTGCACCATCTTGTTTTTAAAAATACATTTTGCAAGTTATCAGATATTAGTCTTCTTCTTTTAAAACATCACTTTGCTACCTTATCTATGATCACATTATAAATATGATTTTAAATTCCAGACACTCTAAAATAAGTAAAAAACCAACTTGCCTACTTTTGAAGATTTATGTTCCCTCTTTTCAAAGGTTTGTTTTTTATTTTCCATTATATCATATATATATTTTGCAAAAAATAATGAAAAATTTTCTAGATCTGCAAACTAGAAACCTACAAGTCATTCTTGGACATTTCCATCTTCCTACATCTAATAAATCATTAATTTCTATTGATTTTATCTTCTAAATATCCGTTAAATCTATCTGCTTCCCTCTATTACCACTTCTGCTATCTTGCCCAGACTCTTTCTCCTGGAATGATAGAAATATTTCTTAATTATTTTCCCTGCACCTGCACTTCCCAAGCAAATCCATTTTCCATAATGTTTCAGAATGTAAATCTGACCTCATTCTACCTTTATTTACTTCAAGGACATCTCAGTTATCTTGGAACCAAGATTAGCATTCTTAGCAGGGCCCGCGAGCATGGAATTGGCCTTGAAACTGCCCACTCTCGCCTACACTTCCTTCTGCTCTGACCCTGGCTCTCTGTGCTCTAGAGTCCACTTCCGGGGCCTGAAAGCCTTCTGTTTTTTTTGAGGAAGACTGGCCCTGAGCTAACATCCATGCCTATCTTCCTCTATTTTATATGTGGGACGCCTGCCACAGCATAGCTTCATAAGCGGTGCGTAGGTCTGCATCCGGGATCCAAACCGGTGAACCCTGGGCCTCCGAAGCAGAGAGCGTGAACTTAACCACTGCACCACTGGGTTGGCCCCCTGAACACTTTTTTTTAAATTAGGAACTTCCCCCACACCAGCAGTACTTCAAACCGAAATACGTGTATCCCTGGATGTACATTGTGTGCCACGCACCTAGTAATTTTGAGTCAGTTTCCAGATCTACAACCTCTGTATGAATTTGCCCTTCAAATGATCTGCCTCCAGAACTGGTCTGAGGTGAAGCATCCGTGGCTTCTTGCCTCCATTTTCACTTTCACACTCACTCTTCTTTTGCTTTATAAACAAACGAAAGAAGGTGAACCTTTTATTTATTCTGATTCTTATCGTGGAACACTATATCAAATACGAAAACCTCTGAGGCACCAAAAGAGGAGCAATTCAAATCATCAGTCCACAAAGACTTCTTTAGTCAAGCCACCATATCTTTTCCATTTGGATACATATTTCTGTTAAGGACAAGTGGGCTATGAAAAATGAGGTATTTTGGCCTGCGTTGGAATGTTCTGAATTCAGACATTTGGTGGAGTAGGGCAGCAGGAGTGGTGACAGTTTTTCTTTAACCATCTCTCTTTTTTCACCCCTAAATATTGTCAAGAAGCATTTGCTCCTGAGGGAAGGAGGTTCCTAGGAGAGCAAAGCAAAGCGAGGCTTGGTAGAAATCTTGAAGACATTGGTATTTATTTCATACAGGTGGCAAAGTAGGGGAGCCTCCTGCTTTATCCATCTGTTCATCTTAATTTCTTTCAGTCTTTGTTGTCTATCCAGCTATCTTAGAATATTCAAATTTTGAAAAAAGCAGTCTAGAAAATGTCAATTTGCTATGAATTGCATTTTTACCAGTTTCATCAGACATCTCCAAGGAATTACTGCTACCTTTTTCATAGTCGGTACTTCAGTTACACAATACTTCTCTGAGATCCTGTTTTCAATTCTTTTGGATAAATACTCAGAAGTGGGATTACTGGATCATGTGGTAGTTCTATTTTTAAGTTTTTGAGGAACCTCCATATTATTTTTCGTAATGGCTGCAACATTTACATTCCCCACTAACAGTATACAAGGGTTCCAGTTTCTTCACATTTTTGCCAACACTTGTGATTTCCTGATTTTTTTTGATAGTGGCCATCCTAACATGTGTGAGCTGGTAACTCATTGTATTTTGATTTGCATTTCCCTGATGGTTAGCGATGTTGAGTATCTTTTGGCCATTTGTATGTCTTCTTTGGAAAGATATCTATTCAGGTCCTTTGCTCATTTTTTAATCAGTTTTTGTGGGTGTTTTTTGCTATTGAGTTGTAAGGAGTTCCTTACATATTTTAGATAATAACCCCTTATCAAATGTATGGTTTGCAAATATTTTCTTCCTTTTCGTAGGTGCCTTTTTGCTCTGTTACATTGCTTCCTTTGCTACACAGAAGCTTTTTGGTTTGATATAGTCACACTTTCCTATTTTTGCTTTTGTTGCCTGTGCTTTTGGTGTCATATCCATCTCTGAGAATATTGATAATAGTATGTTTTTGCTTGAAGTTTCTTCTCTTTTCATAGCCTATTGCTTCCAAGTTTTTGTTCAGTTCTTTCGTTTTAGTCTTTATCTTTCCTATCAAAGGTTTTCCTCCTCTGTTTTGTAACCCTTGATTATCTGATCTTACTGAAGAGTAGGGAAAAAGCTGCAGGAAGCTTTAAATGGGTGGGTGGGACTGGTTGATTGTGGGATTCACTGCAGGAAAATGTGATTTGGCTGCTTTACTGGGGAACCCCTTATATTCAGCTCTTTAGGTCCTTTCTCTTGTGCTGATCAGATTCCCTGGAGAAGATCCATCCAGTCTCTTGCCTGTAGGATAAAGCTTTGGCTGACAGTATTCCAGGAGCTGATGAAGAAGCAGCCGGCTGGGAGGCTAGCGGCCCTCAGTAAAAATGCATCCATTTACTCTCTATTTTCAGTCCTCTGCCTCAGCATGCATGGCCACCCAAGCCCAGAGGCCCTCTGTTTAAAGCAAAATCAAGCTGGCAGCCCTCTTCTGGGGTGGGGATGAGACAACGTGGAAGAAGAGGTCTGCTTCTGCTTTTCATGTCGTTTTCAGTCAATTCTCCTTATTTCAGTTGCCTCTTGTTCACCACCACATCCGGAGGCACCTCGTGCCACCAACTCCTGAGACTTTGGAGATTGTGTCATTTGAAACATTGCTTTAATTTTTAGCTTTCCAGTTTAGCCCTCAGATTTTTGTTTTGGCATTTTGGTGTTTGTTTTCGGATTCAGTTCCCACCGTTGTTCCTCTGTTTTCTAGATCGAAGAAGTACATTGTCAATCCCTTTTCTTTCTCACCCTCCTTATCTGTGTGAAATTAAACAAATTAAACAACATAGCTTTGTGGCACTCTGTTGAGGCTTCGGGAGATACTGCAGTTATATATATGTATGTTCAGTCTCCTGTCTTTATTTGGAACCTCACTTGTCTTAAAATTTCTTGTTTTTGTTGTCTTCCAGGGTGTCCGTGGGTATGTGTATCCAAATCTGTCAATTTTTTCAATATGTGTCTGATTTTTTTTAGGAGCCCTTCCTTATACCAAGGTTAAAATAACTCTATTTTTTTTTTAAGTCTTTACTCCTTCTGGAACTTATTGTGGTCTATGAAATGAGGTAGAGATCCAATTTATTATTTTCGAAATGTCTCAACTCTGTTTGCAACTAATCATTTCTCAACTGATTTATAATGACATTTTTATCTTTAGAAAATCTTAATAGAGTACACAGATCCATTTCTGGGTTTTTTAGTCTGTTTAACTTTGTATTCTTCTGCTCAAGCTGGACTGTTTTGGCTTTATGGTATATTTTGATATCTGAAAGATTATTCTGTACATTTTTCTTTTTCAAAAAGCTTTGTCTAGTTTTGCCCAATTCCAATAGTTGTATAGTTATGTATTTCTATTATAAAAAAAGTTGCACTGACTTTGAAATTACAGATTATTTGGTTGAACATGGAAATTTATAATCCAGAAGTATTGTGAGCTTTTTCTATTTATTATAATCGCCTTCCATGTCTTGTTTGGTTGTATAAGACCCTCTACATATTCTTTTAATATACTTCCATTGCTATGGTGCACATGCTAGAAAATGGCATAGGAAGAGGCACAGAACATTGCTTTGCCTTTTCTTCAAAGCCTGGCTCTTTTAACATGCTTCCCAGCCTTGTCTACACCAGGGCTTCTCAAACTTTGCTGGTCATAAGAATCATAGGGAGTACTTTTTAAATATCTTCATGGCCAGTCTCACTCCCCCTAAGTTATGATTTGATTAGTTTAGTCTGGGCCTGGAGTTTTAGTATATTTTTAAAACTTCCCTGCAAAGACTAATGTTTGAACAAGTTTGAGAATCACTGTTCTTTACCAGTAATTCTCAAGCTTTGCATGCACTAGAATCATCTGGAGAGCCCTTAAAAAAATCCAGATGCACAGGTTGCACTCCACAGAAATTATTTAGAAGTTTTGGATTGGGTTTCAGGCAGGAATATTTTTAAAAATCTCCAGTTGATCCCAATGGGCAGCCAAGTGTGAGAATCACTGCTCCACACCCCTGCTACTCAAATAGTGGTCCGGGGAACAGCATCACCAGTGAGCTTGTGAGACACGCGGAATCTCAGTCCCAACCCCAGGTGACTTAATTGCACCTTGAGTTTTGAGGCACACTGCCTTATGCAATGCTACCCGTAAATGGGTTCCCAAACTTGCCTGCACACTCAACTCAATTTGAGAGTTTTAAAAAATACCATTGCTAGGCCTTAGACTAGACTAATTGAATTAGTGTCTCCAGGAGATGGGGCTCAGGCATAGTTGGGTTTTAAAAGTTCTCCAGGTGATTCTCTTGTGTGGCCAAGTTGTAATTATTGACCTATCTATGAAGGCTGCCACATTTCATGTCTTCTCCCATTTAGTAAAAGTAACACGTGTGGCTCTTATCTGAGTAGTCATTTAAAAGGTGATGCTGTATTATTAATGTAGTGTCAAATTGTTTTTGAATGATGTATTGTTAAAAAATGAAAAAGGATAGCTTTATTTAGCACACAAGCCAAAAGTAGTCTTGCTTTACTTCTAAGAGACGCATGCAAATTGAAGCTCTAGATTACATGTGACACACATGGAAATAATTAATGAACCTAACGTTTGAAGCTCAACTAATGCATGCTGAAATGATTTGCATTTTGAAGGAGTCTATAGGCCACCTTGCAGACCTACATGACCCACCAGAGAGCTCATATTGAGGCCCCCTTTGCTAGATTATAGATGCTTTATAAGCAGGAATACTTATTTGATTGCTTTACTTTAATTCATAGAATGGCATTGTTGAATGAGTGCTCTAAGCCAAATAAATAAGCCACTTACGTTAGGCACTTGTTCACATTCATAAAAAAAATCCAAATAATATCATCTTGATCAAACCCTTCCTAAGAAATAGTGATTAAATGATATCTGGTGTTTTCTTCACCTGTAATTTCTTTCTAAGAGGTGGAGAGAACTGATTTGCTTTTGATGAACCTGTGTTGCCTACAAATTGATGTCCACAGATCTCCCACTTTATGAATTGTCCCAGCAATTTAGCCAGCAATGATTTATATGAAATATTCCCTCTTGTTGTAGGCTCTACAGTCAGCTAATTGATTGCTGTATGAATTATGCATCCTAAGTCAAATGCAAGGGTGCATGAAAGATGCAGCCAAGGTTATTTTCCCCCACAGAGAACTACAGTGACGAAATGCCCTTTAAGACAAGCTTTCTTACTTCAATTTTGCTGCTTTTTTCATGTATACAGCAAGTCCAGAGTAATGAGCAAACTCTAAAGGCACACTTTTAATTTATAAAAAGATGCAGGCACCCAAAGCTCAATGTTCTGCAGCCTGACAAGGGCTGTAATTGAATTAATTTGGTAGCACTAAGGAAAGAACCAGAAATGGCATACAGGTGCTTTTTATCTGATTCCAAAATATGCCAAATCCCATCAAATTTGCCTATAGTTTATTAACACTCAAAGGCAACTGCTCCCAAAATAAGCACTTTGATTACATGAAGGATGCGCTGGGACTAAGTGCAGAGTATTGGGCATTTGGGCAGATGATGAAGGACAGTTTTGAAAAGTTACAATCAATGATCATTTATTCATCCTAAGAGAAGTGAATGATTTATGCATTCCAGAGGATGCATAAAGGAGAAGAGTGAGGCTTTACGAAAACTTTCAGAATTAAAGCAATCAAGTTGAAATAATGAGAAGGTCTTGGTTTTTGATGTCACAGTGGCCTTGTTTGAATTATCACTTAGCCAATTATAAGTTGTGTGACTTTAGGCAATTTAGGTAACTCTTCCGGACTTCAGTTTCCTTATGCAAAAATGGGTGTAATAATATTTAACTTGCATAGTTATTGTAAAGATAAGCATGACTGTAAGAGTAAGTGACGTCAATAACTTAGCCTTAGACGCTACCTTGAAGCTTATACAACAGAGCATACTACCTGCTATAGCATTCTTTGAATTACAGAGTTGCACGTGAGGTTTGTGAAGAAACTTTCTAATTCGCTATTAGAATCACCCCCAAATGGCTTTAGGACCGTAATACTGTATGCTCCCTAAACCAAACAAACATTTTCTGATATAAAGGTTTTTGCATGCCCAGAGAACTCATCTCGGGCATTAACAAACCACAAAAAAGTATGTTTCAGGTCAAACCACAGATACTCAAGGTGGATGAAACTACACTGAGGCTGTGCTAGATGTGCATGCTATGATTTCACATTAGGGGTACAGATATCTCACAGACTCTTCAGACCAGTGCTTCCTGCCTTAGTGCACTTAAGGCCTTAGTCCCCTGGGGGTCTTGTTAAAATGCTGATTCTGGTTCAGCAGGTTTGGGTTGAGATTCTGTAGTTCTAGCAAGCTTTCTGGTGACATGATGCTTCTCATCCAAGGGACCACAACTGGAGTTGTAAGCCTCAGTGCTTTTCAAACCTGGGTGCACATGAGATTTGCCTGAAGATCTCTTTAAAAATAATGATGTATGGGCTCTTCCTCAGACCAGTTGAATGTCTGGGGTTGAAGCCCTGGCTTAGGTACTTTTCTAAAGCTCCTCGAGTGATCTTTGTTTTTAGAGCCATGGCTGAGAACCAGTGTTTTAGATGTAAGGGCAATTGCTTCCATCACCTGGCATCAGAGGATCTTTTCAAAATCACTTTTGTAAAGCCAAGGCTTTACAACATAGAGACCCTGGGACCCATGCTTCAGAACATATGTGTAGCAGGGCTCCCACTGGTCACAGGGGCATGGCAGAGCCCTCTACACATGTTCCATGTCCTCCATCAGGAAGAGAGCTGTCATGATAGCTTCTCATCTGGCCCTGGGACAGGGTCAACACCTCATCTCTTCCTTGCAAAAAGAATGTCACATAATCAGTGATTCTGGAGCTGTGCTTTGAACTTGGAGTGGAAAGAAATGCCATATGGCATTGAAAGACCACACACAAAATATTCACAGATTTTACTTACAGGGTAGAAAATGCCCACCATGATGAGGAAGTTAGACTGCTCTGGAAGATATCAGTTCTACTCACAATTACCAATGATCTTATGCCTTTAAAATTAGTACCTATAACAAGTTGTCTGCAATTTAACGCTACTTTTTCTAAGTTCCCACAGTAAATTTCCCTGCGAGCTTGTTATATTCCCAACATTGTAATTTTGAGTTCAGTCTTTCTCTGTTTCAGCTGCACCTGCATCAGATCAACTAGAGGGTTTTAAAACTAGATTGGTGCACCCATCCCTCCGTAGTTCTTGGTTCAGTAGGTCTGGGACGGGGACCGAGAAATGGCAATTCTAATAAATTCCCGAGACAATTTTGGGAGTTGGTCCAGGATCCCCATCCTTTGAGAACTACCACTTTATTATTTCATGAGCTTCATGGGAGGAGGGACTGTAGCTGTATATTCTCCATTCTATCCCCAGTGCCTAGTATGTAGATGGCATGAACAAATGTCTTTTGAATAAAAAGCGATGGCTAAGTCATAACTCATTCATAGTAAAAACATTTAGAGAAAATTGGAAATTTTCATCCAGCCTATTGAGGATAATGCTTGCCAATGAACTTCAAATGATAACACTGACTTCTGGAGCTCTGCTACTGTAGACTCTAGAGTGTCTGGGGGCACTTCCTATGAAAGTTTTAGGTTTTTTCTTTTTTCCTGAGCCTCTATTTTATGGTAACAAAATCAGCATGACATCAACAGGTTGGTTGACTGTTCAGGCTTCCATTCAAGGTGCCTTGAAACAGCAGGAGCAACAGAAGTCCCTCCATCCCTGGAGCAGAAGTCCCTCCAAGGGCCATCTGCTTTCATTTTTTCAGCTGGACCTCCTGAAGACTCACCAGGTGCCACAAGGAAAGGAGACCAAAAGTAAATGTACCATCATAACCAATAATATTCCTGTTATTTTCAAAGTACCATTGGATTACTTAGTCTTAGCATTCCCTTGCAGCCTAAAAATACTAATGCGTTTTGGTTCAATGTTAGTGTTTTTGTAATTAAAAAAAAAATTCTTGATATGTGTTCACATTAGTGTTTTAAGGCAGATTTTCTCAGACTAGCTTTTGAAGCAATAAAGAGCTGTTACGCTGATAATTTACTGTGTTTTGACTCTTTGGACCCCACATTTATTTAATTATCATTATTAAATATCTGCTTTTGTAGAGGTTCCCTGAGGAGAAGGCTTGGTGCTTGCCCTTTGAGAACTCAATCCAAACTTGGGGAAATAGAATATGAACCTAAGGGCTAGATAAAAATTTAGCAAACCCAATGCAGGTTACTTAGCCAGATCCCATGTTTGAATGGTCTGGAAAGAAACTATTAGGCACACCCAAATATTCTGGATAATGAAAAAATAGATAACAGACTCAGAATCTTCTCAGGACCATCAACAGCATTCCTGATAAATTTTATAATTTTATTCTTTTAGAGTGATTTTAATATTTCAGAGTTTCTTTGTCCCATGGTAAACCAAATCTGTGGGGTAAGCAGGATTATGTTTAAACACCATTTGTCAGAAGTGGCAACAAGAAGCTAAATGGATTGTTTAGGGTCTTATAGTTAAGAGAGTAGTAACAAAGCCCCTGTGCACATGTGGAGTTATACAAAGTCATCTCAATCAACTTGCATAGACAAATGGCAAAGGGCCGTATGACGTCAGGTTGTACCTGTAGACTGAAGGGGCTACGCAGATGCAGGAAGGAGCTTCAACCTTTATACTATATGCTTCATGGCCTAAGTGTGTAGGACTAATACATATTATTTCCTTCTGTGTAATTTTCCTCCTGATGAGTGTCTTTGACCTCTTGAAGACTTGATAGAGGTACCTGAGGAAATGCGAATGACTCTGATTTCTGAAAATGACATGATGACCAAATATTTACCGTTCACTTTGATTCAGTTGCTCTTCCTAAGCCTTAGGAGGTCCCACTAGGGAAAATGGTGCTCCAGAAGCATGAACTCTGTCTCTAGCTACAGACTCCACAGCAACAGTGTGAACATGTGTGTATACGTGTGTGTATGCATTTGGCATGTGGCATGCTTTCCTCACCCTAAATTTAGTGGCTAAACTTTTGCTAAAATGAAGACGTGAATTTTATGAAGAAATATGATATATTCTGAGAATCTTTAAAGTAAAAGAAAAATCATCATGGAGTTCAGTGAATTAGTAAAAAAGTCAAGAAAAAAGTACATCTTAGCTTAGGCCTCCACTGATTTGCAGACAGCACTTATGTATCTTAAAGACTTGGTAACTCTCTCCCTGAAGAAAAGAAAGCCTGGAAGGTGAAGACCGGAAATGTAGAAGAAGGGTATGTTTTGCATAGTGTAGTTTAGAGTCAGAGCTAGAACCAATGAGTGGAAGGTACTGGATGACAGATTTGGTTTAACATAGGAAATAATTTTCTAAAAAATATTATTGGTTTTATGCCAATAGCTATTGTAAAGGTGTTTATATGTTATTAACTCTGTACATATTAACTTTTTTATGTCTTTGTACATATTATCTAATTTAATGTTTATAGAAATCTGCTTTACACATCACAAAACTAAAGTACAGAGATGTTATGAAATGAGCCTAGCTTCTCAGTCAGGTGGCAGAAGAAATGGAATTTGAACCTATGCTATCTGTCTCTATAGGCTACATACAAGCTTAACCATGAGGATGTGATTCTTCTCTGATGCTTTGGAATGCAATGGGGTTCCCTATTAGTGAGTGATTATTTATATTATTGAACTTTACGTAAAAAATGACTATCCCCTATCAGCTACATAGCAGAGGAGATTTCTGCCTTAGTTAGAGGTGGTGCTAGATAATCACTGATGTCTTTCTTAACTCTTAGATTCCATAATCAAACAACCTGAATTTTATAGGTTTTCCTCACCTGTTGAACTATTGATATTATTGTATTGCTACTTACTTGAGTTTGCCTTATACTGTAAACAATGATGCAGCAAATCAAGTTTAGCCTGTTGCTGGGATCCATACTTATAAAGAATATAAACTGATTCCATAATATGGAAAATGATTATGGCAGCTCCAGTCTTTTCAATGGCTATAGTCTGTCCAAGTTGTCACGCATAACCAGAGAAACAGCTTTAGGGAAACCTGAAATCGTATTTATAACTAAATCACTTTGTATAATGGAGTCTGGTGCTGTCAAGCACGATTTGATCAACAATGGGGCAATTTAAAAAGTGTAAGTGAAATAGATTTGCCAAGGAGATATAGCACTTTATGAATGTAGATCACTGATCCTGAGGAACCAATAAGTATCTGGAGAATGCAATAATCACTTTAAAAAGAAATCAAGACATATAATTCCATCTGAGTTTTCATATTATGAGGAAAATTGTCTGAATCAAGAGAAAGAACATAGAGATTTCAATTCATCTTTGATATTACTTAATTAAGTTGGTTACCATGTTGCTATAAATACCATACCATTTTCTACAGCCTGTTGATTATCATCATTTTGAAATGTAATCCAGAATTAGGCAAGAGAAATACGAATAACTGGTAGTTTTTTTCTTTTAATATAATGCAATTTAAGAAAATAATTGCAAATGAGATGGGGAAGTTAAACTTATTTGATGCTCTAAATTAGGAGTATGGGAGGAGATGATGTGAGCCTGGATGGTCTTTTGTTAGTAACCTTCATTATGATTTGAGAAATCAATCTATAATCCCAACCACAATGACATTCCTTCTGTAAGGAACGCTACTCCAGTGCAAACTAATTAAAGCTAAAATTCTGTCTATGAAAGTGGGAATTTATAGCGAATATTTAACAAAGTGTCAAGCAGTGCTGCTGAGATGTCTTGGGGCTAATTCTGGTAGCTACAGAGTGAAGCGGGCCACATTTTCAATCGGAATGATTCACAAAGTTTACTTAGAATTCCATTTACAAAAACTGTCATTGATTTTTTGATCCCTTCACATTTATTTTCTCTAAACTCGGAATTACCTCACAATTTTCCTACCTAGGGCTAATATTTGTATGTTACTACTACCTCTGAGAGAACTGAATATAAAATTGGGATCCTGACAGAATCCGTAGGGACTCATTAGAAAATCATCAAGAGATTCTGCATGCCAATATTTATCTTGAAATCATATCTACGCAAGATTTCTTAGAGTCCTTAAACGTCAAACTAAAAAGAGAAAAATCAGTTTAGATCCAATAATGTAGTAAAGTCATTATTGGCCTTTTGATCTTTTAGCAAGCGGTATTTTTAAATTTATAGAAAGATGCCAAATAGTCTTGTAAAAGAAGAAAATAGCATTTAACAGCTAAAATTTGGCAAAATTAGATGCGTAAAAATTAGGAAAAATAGGGGCTGGCCCCATGGCTTAGTGGTTAAGTTCAGCATGCTTTGCTTCAGTGGCCCAGGTCCATGGGTTTGATCCTGGGCGCGGACATACACCACATGTCAGTCATGCTTTCGCAGTGAGCCAGGCATAAAATAGAGGAAGATTGGCACAGATGTCAGCTCAGGGCTAATCTTCCTCAGGAAAAAAAAATTAGGAAAAATAAATTATCATAAACATAAATGGCCACATATTCCAGGATCTGTAGCTTTTAATTTTTAGGAGCTTTTTCTAAAGTACATGCTGTGGAACAGCAGTCCTTTAAGATCCTATAGTACTTAAGAAATTTTGTGGTAAAATAAGTTAGAAAATAACATATACACCTCTCCTTTACATAAGTACATCTGTTAGACAAAGTTCAGAGAAATCCTTACAAAAAAACTGTTTACTGCAGCGTTTGCAAAATGCCTTTGACCACAGCCCACTCTCTGCCTTTTTTCTTTCACCATACATACATTATTATTCTGCAGAAAAAGATTAAAGAGGATTTTAGTTAAAATATTTAAGTATTTTCCTAAGTTGTTAATGCTTTAATTATATTTTGATAAGTAGGTAGTTTTGTACAAAGGTTGTATATTGTATTGAAGAACTGGAAAATTTCAAATTTAGCTTTTAGAAACAATGTTAGGCTAGATTATTTGAATAATTTCTCCCTTGAAAAGTATGCTAAAGCCTTGAATAAAATATTTTTACATGCATAGAAGAGAAATAAAGGAACGCCCAAATTGCTTTTGATTTGCATTTACATTTCTCCTAAATTTAGCTTGTTAGCTTTGGCGGACAAGTGGGAAAAAAACCAAGGTCAGGACCGGCAAGAGTTGGCGGAGTCTTAGACTAAACGCACCCACAATAAACTGGGATTCTAAAGAGCTAGATGCTTTGAGTGAAAGTCAGCCTGAAGCAGACCATGCTCCTTGTGGAACTGCAACATGAGTCTAGTCTTTGTCACAGCCTGGGAAGCTTAAGCCTTGAACTTGTTTTAAACAGGTCTCTGATTAGTGTAGAAACCCCAAGAGCCTGGCAGAAGGAAGCGCAATGTCTCTACAGAGTAAGATGTCATTATCCAAGATCACAGATTATTTCTACAATTTTCTTTTCAAATATAGCCAGCACTTAGTCAAAGATAATTGGGCACACAAGGAAATACATATATATATACCAGAGGAAGATTGTCAGAAAAAATTCAAAATCAGAGTCAGTCCTGGAATAATTTCAGGTGTTGTAATCATCAGACTGACTATAAAAAGCAGCTATGCTTATGATAATAAAAGAAATAAAGGGTGATCTTGAAGATATCTTTGGAAGCAGTAAACCACGAATAATGACAATAGATTTGAAAAAGGAGCAAATAGAATATTTATAAATAAAATTTAAATTATCCAGAATTAAATACAATGGATAGTTTATAGGCAGATTAAACATAGCTGAAGAATGAATTAGGAAAAATAGGGTGTAAGAATTATACACAGTGAAGCACAGAGAGATAAAATGAAAGATACAGAAGAGCATCTAAGACCATCAGTGCAAAGGAAGAAAAGATCTAACAAATTTAATCAGAATACAGAATGAAGGAGTGAGGTTTTGGGAAAGGCAATGTTTGAAGGCATGATGGCTAAAATATTTCTAGAAATACTAAATGACACTAATCCATAGATTAAAGAAGACCAAGAAATGCCAAGCAGAATAAATAAAAAGAAGATTACACTCAGAACATTGTGCTGAAACTGTAGAAAACCAAATACCAGGAGAAAATTACCAAAGCAGCTAGGAATGGGACGGGGCAAAGAGGTATTACCCTCAAAGAGTGACAGACAGATTGACAGTGGACTTCTTAAAAGAAACAACACAAACTTAAAAAACTGTGGGATGATATCTTTGAGTACAAGAAGGAAGTCACGGTCAACCTAACATTTAAATCAGTAGACTTTGCATAAAGTGAATTCTTCTTCATAATGTGGGTGGGCCTCATCCAATCAGTTGAAGGCCTTAAGAGCAAAGACATATTTCCTGAAGAAGAAGGAATTTGGCCTCAAAACTGCAATGTAGAGCCCCTGTCTGAATTTTGTGCCTGCCTGGGCTGCCCTGAGCATTTGGGACTCAAGACTCTTACCTGAATTCCAGCTTGCCAGCTTGTCCTGTGGATTTTGGACAATCATAAGAGTCAGTTCCTTAAAATCTCTCTCTCTATCTATATAATCTATAGATATATATACATTTCCCCTTCATTTATGTATAGAGGGGGTTTAAATGGACAAAGGGAGGACAAAAATGAAATTGCTTTGTGATCATACCCTTCACCACGTTTAACATTTCCATTTTATATCTTTTTACCCTAGTAAAAGTGCTTTTGACTACGTGGATACATTTGGAAATCTAGGGGCCATTAGTTTTGTCTGAAACTTAACGTTTGTTAGTCCCCCCGTCTTTGTGAGGCCTGCTAAACTTCTGCACATGTACTTTAGACTTGCTCATTTACTGATTCCTTCAGAGGTCATCTGACACCTGATTCTTTAGAGCTGTCTAGTTCTGAGTTTGGTGTAGGTTGGTCCAGTAGAAATAATCTCACCGTTGCCTACTATTTAGATTCTTGGTTTTAGTTCACTGGGGGGTGTGTGTGTGTGTGTGTTTTCCCCTCTAGACAAAGTTTAATTTTGAACTGCCTCCCAGGGGTGATATGAAGCATAGCTAACTTTGGTGAGACACACGTTCCAACAGTGATCATTCTGTGGGTTTACATGTTCAAACTTTTTACAGCCTAGTTGCCAAAAGAATAATGAAGCATGCAAATCTCAGACAGATTCAAAGGCAGTTGCATGTTAAACTAGGTTAAGTGTCCTGTGATTTGAAGTTATTATAGCCAAAGGTCTTTGTTCCCCGTGATTCCAAGAAACAGAGTTAGAGAGTAATTTTGCAAACAGTTGAGCTTCTGCCTCCTGTGCCGTTGGAAATAGAACACAATTACAGTCCACTCTGATTTCTCCTCTGATTCTTTGTCTCTTGGAGAAGATAGTCTAATATTCTTTCCTCATAGTGCCTAGCACAGTGCCACGTTCCAGTTAGAGTAAATCACAGCTTTCTTATAGGGCGTTCATTATCAGGATGGCTATTCTCACATGGGAAGAATCACACACTCATAGAGCAAAAAGAAATCTTAAGCGACCAAAGAGTTTAGTTTCTGACTTTAGAATTATGAGACTGTCCAGCAGGCAGCTGTTTACTGCATAAAAAGTCTCCACAGGTAGAGTCTTGCTACTGTGCCTTGGTAGTCTATTCCAGCGTCTCATTCTCTTATTGTTAAACAGATAGTGTACTGACACCTCCGGTTCTGGGCCCTGTGAAATGAAGTGATAAAACAGAATCTCTGATGTCAAGTTACAGACTAGGGAAACACTAATGATTAACTAAAGCATGGAGCTTGAGAAATCATTCCATCTTCTCCGACTCCTCCATTTCATAGGTCAGGAAACTCGCACTCAGAAAAGTTCAAATATTTGTTCAAGATCCCACCATTGAAATTTCTACTTTCAATTGTTCTTTGTAGTATACAGAAATGCATTTAAGGGACCGGTGCCATGGCTGAGCAGTTAAGTTCGCATGCTCTGCTTCAGTGGCCCAGGGTTTGCTGGTTTGGATCTTGGGCGCAGACCTACATACTGCTCATCAAGCCACGCTGAGGTGGCATCCCACATAGAAGAACTAGAATGACTTACAACTAGGATATACAACTATATACCAGTAGGATATACAACTATTTACTGGGGCTTTGAGGAGGAAAAAAAGAAGAGGAAGATTGGCAACAGATGTTAGCTCAGGGCCAATCTTCCTCACCAAAAACAAAAGAAAAGAAAGAAAGAAAGAAAGAAAAAGAAAAGCATTCAATTTTTCTATGTGGACCTTGTACCTGTGGCCTTACATAATTCACTTATTATTTTTAGTAGTTTATTTGGTCAATTTATTAGAATTTATATGATAATGTTATATGCAAATAAAGATAGTTTTACCTCTTTTTTCCCAATCTAGACGCATTTTATTTTTTTCCTTTTCCCTGTTGCCCTAGCTAGAGTCTCCAGTGTAATGCTGGGTAGAAGTGGCAGGGGTAGACATCTTGCCTTATTCCTGATCTTAAGGGTAAAGTCTTCAGTTTTTCACCCTAGCGTCTGATGTTAGCCGTAAATCACATCTCACCCTTCTGGTAGATATACTTTATCAGATTGAGGAAGCTAGTTACCCTAGAGTTTTTATGATATTTGAGCACTAAATTTTATCAAATTTGTTTTTCTGCATCTATCATTCTCCCCTTTTTTATTGCGAATGTGCCACTATAACTTTTTTAATGTTAAATTAACCTTGCATTCCTGAGATAAACCCACTTGGCCCTGGTGTGTGATGATTTCTAGACACTAGACCTGTTTAAGGGTTTAATACCCAGCATTCCCTGGGGATTGATTGGCCCAGTCCCATGTCAGGATATTCTGATGGCATTCTCTGTTGATATCCTCAGTTCTTCTGATGTCCTTAGTTCTGCTAATGACTGGACACTCTTTGGCACTGGCTGGGTGCAGGCCCTCCCGAGTCTCTGCCATGTAGGTCATGTTGCCCATGGTCCAGGCAGTCTATTTCTTGATTTTAGGCTGAACATCAGCCCCATTGCCAGAGTCAACTCACATTTCACCCCACAGGAAACCAAGTGTCTAACACTTCTTGCTCTGCATGCTGATGCTCCGAGAGGGGAGGTAAGAAAACATGTCTGATTGGAGATAATAAAATTGGTCTATTGTCTACCTTGTCTATACACTATCAGGTTTTTTTTCCCCACAATGCTCTGGGGCCAGAAGACTTTCTTCTTGCTTATAAATTAACCAGTGAAAATTTTCTCCTTATATCATCCTTCATCTATCCTACACACTCCCATAACCAAAGGAGACACTCCCTGTTAAGAGTTGGTACCTATCTTCCAGGACTTTTGTGTATTCTTTTTTTTTTTTTTTAATTTTTTTTTTTTAAAGATTTTATTTTTTCCTTTTTCTCCCCAAAGCCCCCCGGTACATAGTTGTGTATTCTTCGTTGTGGGTCCTTCTAGTTGTGGCATGTGGGACGCCGCCTCAGCGTGGTTTGATGAGCAGTGCCATGTCCGCGCCCAGGATTCGAACCAACGAAACACTGGGCCGCCTGCAGTGGAGCGCGCGAACTTAACCACTCGGCCACGGGGCCAGCCCCGACTTTTGTCTATTCTTAAATAAATGTTATCTGTCTACGTAGTCATCCATTCATCCTTCTATTTATATTTGCAGCTATTCTGTGAAATCAGAAATGAGAAGATGAATACATTGTTTGGAAAATTGCTTATTTGCATTTTTTTAAATGTAAAAATAGGCTTTGATTACCTTTCCAAGTGAACCTATAATTTGCCTTTTGCTTTTTGCCTCTCCAATATATCTACTGCCTAGCAGTAACTGCCTGGGTACTTCAATATTTATTTGGCCCATGTTTTCGCTTATATCAATAGTTTGTTCCTTTTTAGTTTTGAACAATACTCCATTATATGAATGTACAATAATTTGTTTATGCATTCACCAGCTGATGGACATTCAGGTTCTTTGCATATTTTGGCTAGTATGAATAAAGTTGCTATGACCATTCATATACATGTCTTTCTTT
Source organism: Equus przewalskii (assembly GCF_037783145.1). Classification (NCBI taxonomy): domain Eukaryota; kingdom Metazoa; phylum Chordata; class Mammalia; order Perissodactyla; family Equidae; genus Equus; species Equus przewalskii. The sequence goes on along the minus strand of NC_091847.1, from coordinate 21,324,138 downwards.
GTGGATGTATATTTATGTTTTGTTTAGGTAATTGCCTTGAAGCATAATTACTCAGCTGTATGGTAAGTGCGTATTAACTTTATGATAAATTGTAAAGCATTTCATCAAAGCAATTATGCTATCGTATACTAGCAATGTATGAGAGTTCCAGTTACTCCACATTTTCAGCAATACTTAGTGGTGTCAATCTCTTAAATTTCAGCCCTTTTAGTAGGTATGCAGTATTATGTTGTGATTTTAATTTACATTTCCTTGATGACTCATTGTTTTATAATCATAATTATAAAAGTATACTGTTTAGAACTTTATCTGAGAGAATTACTGGAAAGCTTTCCTTTTCTATTCCTTTTTTTTTTTTTCCTGAAGATTTTTATTTGCTTCTGCCAATTACCTTGGGGCCCTATTGACTTCAACCACTTTTAATTTTCCACTTGATGCTTCTCAAATGAAACAGGTAGTGTGAATTCAAGCCATAAAATGATGTTAGCAAATGAAACATCTCAGGGAAGACGTTTTTCCCCCTCTATTAGCACCAATGTCATCAGGCAAGTTTTCTTGCTGTCTCTTCCTACGAGGTAAGATGATTTCTTGTTCCCAGGTGATCCATTCAGATTTTCAGCTCTATACTGAGGCCTGTTACATTCTCTACCTTACATAAGTCCTACGTATCAAATGCCTTCCCCCGTATCTTGTCTGACCATCAAAATAGAATCTCAGGCTAACTAGTATTTACCAGTTTCCCTCAGAGTAAAAGCTGCATTCAACATTGTATCTCCAGAGTTCTATTTTCAGTCTTTTTTGAAGTCCTTCTTCTGATCATTTTTTAAAACTGGGTTAGTTATTCATCTAAAAGCAAATTTTTAGAAAAAATGTTTTAAGTCAGATAATTATTTAGGCTATCTGATTCACCATAATTCCATAAATGGAAATCTGTTTTCATTTATTAAAACATAATGATATCCCTCATAATTTTTTAAGTATTTCTTTAATATGTAATTTCTGTACATTAAATGCCAATCTTTTGTCAATGCATTTCAACTATTTTGTTGCTATTAATAATGAACTCTTTTCTTTATTGTGTATACTTTATAAGTAGGAAAACTATTGACGTTTTGGTAAATTACTGACTATCTTGATGTTAACACGTAATATACTGTGTAATCTTAAAATATTTTTATTTTTAACTCATCTTTTTGAGTATTTACACTTCTCATTTCTTTGTATCATCTAATCACATTGGATAGAATTTCCAGAATATTGTGATGGGGTAAATTTAGTGGGAATTACTCCAATGCCTTTTCATAAGACATGACGCTTCTCTTACCATTTATTTCTACTTTGAAAGTTTAAAAATTATGGTAAGATGTTAAAATTTGATAAACACAGTTTTGGCTTCAGTTGGGGTACTCACTATTTTATTTTCTCCTTTGACCCAGCAATCATGATTTCCTATATTTGCTTGTATTGAAACATTCTATTATTAAACATAATTCGGTAAGGTCTGTTTGATTACTGGCTTACTTTTTTATTCTCAAAATTTTTCATCAGCACTTATAAAGGTATATATTGGTATATCATTATCTCTTCTATTATTATTGTTAGATTATTTTTATTATAATAACAAAATGTTTCTTCTGTCTTCACTGAATTTTACTATTGCACAATTCAATTATGGAATTAGTATTACTTGAAGGTCTAAAACTTTTTGTTTGTTCGTTTGTTTTTTGAGGAAGATTAGCCCTGAGCTAACATCCTGCCCATCTTCCTCTACTTTATATGTAGGACGCCTACCACAGCATGGCATGCCAAGCGGTGCCATGTCCACACCCGGATCCAAACCAGCAAACCCCGGGCTACCGAAGCGGAATGTGTGCACTTAACCGCTGTGCCACCAGGCCAGCCCCAAAGGTCTAAAACTTTTAAACATGAAATTTTCTAAACCTTACATCATAACAAGAGGCAGGGGAGTGAGCAAGGGGCAGGGGAGTGGGTAAGTTTCTTCCATGGTTACTGTTCTATTTATATTTTTAAATTTATTTTATTTGTCAAAGATCCAAGCTTTGCATTTGAGTGTAAAATGAGTCTGCTAGAATGACTAATTTATTTTTCTCAAACAGACCTCCACTAAGGAATCCAAGACAAAATATTTTAATGCTTTCTCTTAAGAAAGTAAATTTACATCACACCTACAGTGCAGAGTTACAAATGAAATGAATTGATAGGTAACAAGGCAATCATCCCGGTATCAGTGTGAACATTACAACAGGGGGATGTATTTGTTTCCTAGGGCTGTCATCTCAAATGACTAACCATTTAGTGGCTTAAAATAACAGTAATTTATTCTCTCACAATTCTGGGGTTCAGAAGTTTGAAATTAAGGTTTTGGGAGGGCTGTGCTCCCTCCGAAGGCTCTAGGGGAGAATCCTTCCCGCCTCTTCCAGCTCCTTCTAAGGATAACTGTCAGTGAATTTAGGGCCCACCCAGATCATCCAGGATGATCTCATCTCAGAACCCTCAATTTAATTACATCTGTAAAGACCCTTTTCCAACTAAGGTCACGTATCCCGGATCTGGGTGTTAGAATGTGGACATATCTTTCAAAGGGCCACCATTTAACCCACTACAAGTGACAAAATTAAATTTCCTGCAATCATCGTATTCAAACTAATACAATTTATTATAACAAGAAGGAAAATCAAGGCTTACAGTAATTATAGGCCCTAGGTTAAGGATCACTTACAAAAGTTATGGCAATAAATTGTTTACAGTTAAAAAAGCAGAAAATCAAGAACTTGCTCTTACAATAAGCTAATCTAGACATGTACTCAGTCTTATGATGCCAAAGTACAGAATATACAGAAATATAGCTTGAATAGAATCTTCTCTCTTCTTTTTCACACACACTCACTTTTTCTTTGTGATTGCTCTTGATTTTAAGTGATTTTATTCCAGCCAGTTTATTATATTTGTAATAAAAAGTGAAAAATACCCTAGAGTTTGTATTCTAAGAAGCAACTGGGTTAACAATTTTCTTTCCTTCCCAAGGTTTTTTTATTAAATAAAATTGTGACTTCTGTCCTACAGTTTCAGTTAATATTTTAATCAAGCATGAACAAAATTTTTAAAGTTTTACATTTTCTATTTTCACACAAGCTCATTTTTGGTAATTTAAATTCTACTAGAGTTTGTTCTATTTCATCTACATATTCAAGTTTATTTGCAAAAAAAGGAGAGCAAAATAGTAATTTATGATTCTTTTATCTTCCTCTGTATTTGTGGATATTTCCCTGTTATCGTTTCTAATGTGAGGTATTTGTGTTGTTTTTCTCTCTTTTCTTTTTTGCTTTGAATTGGTTAGCCAATGATTTATCTAATTCATTACTTTTCACAAGCAAATTGTTCTTTAATTGACAATGTTATTATTGTCTTTTTTCTTTACTGTTTATTTCTGCTTTTACTTTAAGTAGTTTTATTCTTCTGAGTTTATTTGGTTTTTAATTTCAATTAATTTAAATTTAAGTAGGCACACGTCTAGTGGCTGCTGTGTTTGCCAGGGCAGCTTAGAGGAAAGCAACATTACTGTTGCGTTGATGGGTTGAGTTGGGCAGGCCTAGGTGGAGCGAGGGCATAATAAACAAACCCATGGTGTGGGAAGGAATGATGCTGGTCATTTGGTTGCAGATTGATAGTGACTAGAAGATGGCATGTGGGGATGTCTGGAGTTTTGTAATGTTTTGTTTCTTGATATTGTTACATGAAAATGTTTACTTTGTGAAAATTCCTTGAACTATGCCTTGTAATTGATTTACTTTTCAACAAAAATTATATTAAAAAGAAAGAATATTCTATGACTGAGTGGAATTTGTTTTAGGGATGCAAGGTTAGTTCAATATTACTAATACCATCATATGATTTTGACAGCTGACATGTGATAAAATGTAACACTCATCTTTGACAAAAACGTGATAAAATAGCAATTGATGCATTCTTTCTTACTATGGTCATTATTTCAAAGTCAAATTCTAACAGGAAAATATTAAAGACATTCCTGCTAAATAAATAAGTCAAATTTATGTATCATCTGCACTACTCCGTAACAGTGAACTGAAGCTATTAGCTAATATAATTGCACAAAATAAAATATTTAGAAATTAGAGTTATAAGAAGAGTCAAAATCTCTAATATGATGGAATACCTGGAAAAGTCCTAACAGTCAAAGGAAAACCACTGCAAATAATACGTGAATTTGTTAAAATGGCAATATATAAAACTAACATTCAAAAATTGGGAACTTCATGTATGTTAACAAAAGTTAGCACATAAAAAGGAAGATCCCATTTAAAATAGAGAAAGGTAAAATAAATAATTTAAGCATAAATATACAAAAGTAGGTTTGAACATATTGTCAGATTGACAAAAATCCAAAAGTTTTATCACATGTTGTGTTATGAGACTGGGAAAATACACAGTCATACATCTCACAGCTGTGGAGTAGAATTTGGCAATATCTAGTAAAATTTCACATGCATTTGCCCTTCGGCCCAGGAGTCACACTTCTAGAAAACCGTCTCCAAAGAGCTAGCAAATACATTAAATGACCTATGTGTATAGGTCATCATCTTTTCATAATCTCCCAAAGAAGCTTGCTTTCTAATAAAACTAGAATTCTTTCTCAGAGTCAGATCTTTCCTGAGAGTTTGTCCTAAGCATAATACCACAATTTGGTATTGGAGGTCCTTAAGAAATTTCAAAAACTCACCAACCGAAGTAAGCCCATATAATACTACAGTTTATAAGGTATAGACTGTTCTGTCCAGGTCCAAATATTGATCTGTAGTATACCGGCAGGAGTTTCTAACTTGGTTCTTTATGAAAACAACAAAAAGGATTCATTAGAAATGATTGACAATTAATAATGGAAGTAAAATAAATTTACCTTAATATAATGTACAAAAATTGTAAATGTCTGTTTTATACTAATTTTAATTTTCTTATCCTTAAGGAAGTGGTAGAAAGCTTCCAACAGGGCTAAGTCTGCTGAAAGAGCCAACTCTGCTGTGCTTGACTGTCCTCACCTTGTATTCATTTTGACATCTCCTGATTTCCCTCTTTATGTGCCACCCTGTCCTTACACTAGTCTGCCATTACTTGGACATAATTCTTTGTGTCAGAGCCCTTATGACTATTCAGACAGTCTCTCTGTATGATGCTCAAAGTTCACTTAAAAATATCCAGAGTATTCCCATAAAGATTTGCTGTCTCCAAAACCCTGCAATATGCCTACTGCTATAATTAACATGACAAGTTGTTAAATTATGCTTCAATTGTGGTACCAGAATACAATAGATTAGAAATTCTAAAGTAAGGTGCTCAATCAAAACAAGTTGAGAAATCCAGAGAATGAGTTTCACATTTCTTGCAACACATCACCCACTTTTAGGAGATAAAAAAATTGGAGAGTGGATAAGGAAAGAAAAGATTTGAGAAGAGGTTTCTTGGGTATAGTGAGGTGAGAATTAGCATATGAAAATACAGGATGCTCAGGTACATTTGAATTTCAGATAAACGTAAATAATTTTTTTGGTATAAATATGTCCCAAATACTTGCATAGGACATACCTATACTAAAAAATGTTTGTTGTTTATCTGAAATTCAAATGTAACTGGGCATCCTGTATTTTATCTGCTAACCCTACTTGAGAGAAAGCACACTCTATGCTTTAAGTTCTGCCGCCTACCCACCCAAACGGAAAGGGTAAGGGGTGCTACCTACTTTATTGCAGGTCTAACAAGAGGAGCTTCTGCAGGACCAAATGGAGAATTTGTTAGGAGAATGCAAACACAATGGACTGGTTGACATCTGCCCAGGGAATCTAGAGGGCAAGAGAAACCAGCAAGCTGCTTTGGTAGCAAAGAAGTAACTGCTTTGAAATCTGTCTTCACTCCCAGAATTTATCAAGGTGAAAGATGGGAGAGTATTTCTGTGAACCTGATGTGGGTGAAATAGTAGAGAAAGTAAGACCAGAGTAGTTTTGATTTTTATCCAAGAGGATCACTTGGCAGGTCAATGGGACTCCGACAGAATGAGTCATAGAGGGGCAGATCACCTCTAAGGGCTAAGGAGGTGGAAGACCAGAGGGAGAGAATCCATTGCTGAGTACCTGAAAGCCCCAGTCAGAGAGGGGTAGGTGCCTCCAAGAAATCGAGAGAAACACCCATAAGACAAAGAGGAATATTGAAGCATCTTCCTGGATCAATAAGTGCAAATGCAGCGTATGGTACGATCATCAAAGAAGAAGGTATGTTTCTCTTCCCCATCCCTTCATCCCTCCCTGTGCTTCAACCCTGGAAGGGTCTGCAACAGCAGCTGAGGGACAAGGGAACTGAGAAAGAAAGAAGCTTCCACACAATCTTTCCCATTGACAAGGGGGCGTAGGCGGGGAGGTGGCAGGCTTATGGGGAAGTCTTACTTTTGAATGAAGCTTGAAGTGTTAATTATTATAATTTTATATTTTATAATATATAATACTACATAGTATATCATGTATGGTAATATAAATATATATTATATAATATAATAATTAATACATTGGGCTAGGCTTTTTAGACTACTGAATTGAGACTGTCCAATACTTCTACTATTAAAAAGTGATCAGAAAAGGCACAAGGCTTTCCAGAGCTTTCCAGTTGCAAGGGACAAATCTTACTCAATTGCATAAATTGTCAAGGGTATGTGAGAGTCAACAATAAAGGTGTTTGGATTACATACTATGAGTTGTGTTATTACTGTTACTGTTAATCTATAAATAGCTTCTGTTACCATTTTCTTGACTCTGCAGCTTAGTTCTCTCATCAGAGTGCCCTCTGGTTTGCATTCTTTCATGCTCCAGGATGATGGAGTGGAGAGAATTTACTCCCTTTTCGATGGGGAGATTAGAGAAACTTCTTGATTTGGGTTCCAGTCCAAAACTGTTCTATTTTCCCCCCACTTACTTGAGGCAATGATTCCTTCCTTAATCAAACTCCAGCCAGGCTCCTCTGAGCCCTCCTCTCCACCAGGCCTCAACCTTGGCCAACAAAGACTTGAACAAACGCTAGCATAGCTGCAAACAGCTCATGCATTCTTAGCATGACCCCAGCTCCCCTTGAAATGCCCACCTGAGAAAACTCAAGGCTGCTAAGAGAGTTACCGTTTGTTCCAGTCAACACCTGAAGATAGGGCCCTTGTCTCCCTATCTCTGTGGGAGGGTAGGAGCTGAACTTCAATAAGCACCGGTTAGCAAACCCCGGATGGGCTTCACATGGACAAACCTCCTTCCAGAGGGGCTTTCTGTGATTTTTCACTTCCTGACTCTATTGAGCCCCTACTCACCCCCTCCTTTTCCCCTCCCTTTAAAACGTTGAGTTACTTGTATACAAATCAAAGTTGAGTTCAGTTCACGCTGGACTCTTACCCCTATTGCAAAAGTGTATTACTGATTAAAATCTGTCCTAGTGTCTGACTCTGTTTATCTTTGACGCTTCTCAGCGTCATAAAATATTTTTTTCTATTTGCACCAGAACAGAACAGAATTATATAGTTTGACCCAGACTGTCCCATACAAATATTATTGAAAAACTCTTCTGGGAAATTGTTACTAAATTTATAAAGGAAAAACAATTCGCTTGCAAAGAAGTTTAACTATTAAATAAAATCTAAACCGCGTTTTTAAATTGAGGGACTTTGCAGAGGCCTTTAATGTGTTAATGGACTTTGTGAATCAAATTTCCAAAGGGAAGATTTGGATTGCAGCACTTTCTTAACATATTTGACCACAAAACCCTTTGTTTTTAGAACACCAATCCCAGAACATTCCAGAACGAATGTTCTAAGGCAAATATTTTTTTGAAAATCCTGGCTTAAGCTTTTCAAATCCACCATCTACTAATTACATCTACAGTTTCTTAGTCCTGCGAGCTTTCGAAACATCAGCTAATGGCCAGTTTTCTCAAAGTGTGAACTTTTTACCATCTTATCAGAATCATCTGAGCGTGTTTGTTAAAAATGCAAATTCCTGACCCACACGCCAAGTCTGCTGAATTGGGATCACCGGAAACTCTAATGGGAAGTGGGACCTTGAGAGAGAATTTTGAGTGTCCCATGCTGGATTCCTGTCTACACCCAAGGCCAAGAACTCAGGTGAGGAATCTTATCTCTGGCCGCCCTTTCAGAATTCACTGCTGAAATTATTCCCCCAAATTTTCAGTTTCTTTGGAGTCTCTATTTTTCTTTCCAAGCAATATGCTGAAGCAAGAAGAACAGAAAGTTACTTAGACTCTTTCTAAACAAGAGAAAAAAAGTTCAGTGATTAATTTTTCCTACACGAGGCATGTGCTAACTTTCCACTGTGCTCTTAAAGAAAACACAGTCCTTCTCCAAATGATATTTCCAGAGATGTTTGCTGGCTGTTACCTGAAAATTAAATATAGTGATTCCCTCCAGCCACTCCTTAAAAATTTGTAACAATTACAAACTGACTCTGTAACCAGTAGTTGTAAAACTTATTTTTAAAAGAATATTTATAAAAAATCTTATTCGATCATGCTTTTGAAATTTAGATTTAAATTGATCTTATTCAATATCGGTAGATTTAGAGAGAGAGAAATATGAATCAAACCATTTTGAGTTTTTAAATCTATAGCAAATATTTTGATTCCTACAACCTTTCCAAGCCAGAGGGAGTGTTTACTCTTTTAGTATCTTCTTCATCTTTTATTTTTGTAAAGCCTCTTGGATAATTTCCTGCCCAATATAGAAAATGAGAATGAGACCGCTTAAATGCCTTTTGAAGTCTTTTATTTTGATACTTTGTAAAATGTTCTGCTTTCCATTAGGGATGTAGGCTATTCAAGCAAATGACTATTGAGGTCCTAGAACAGGGGCGCTTAGAGGCCGAGGCTGAAGGAACAGTCAACTTGAGAACGGTTTTATGTGTAGCTTCAGGTTGGGTAGAGAAGTGCCATCTTCTTTGTGGAAAGAACCTAATCATGTATATAACTCGGGGGTTCTCAAACTTGAGTGTGTGCCAGAGTCATCTGAGAGGTTTGTTAACACAGATTGCCGTGGCCCACCCCCGAGGTTTCTGATTGGGCAGGTCTGCGGCGGGGTCTGAGGACTGACAGTTCAAACAAGTGCCCGGGTGATACTGATGCCGCTGGTCCAGAGACCACAGGCTCTACTTCCAAAGGCACAGAGCTTTCTATCTCTTCTAAGTTACCCAAAGGAAGGAAAGAAGATCCCTAAGAAGATAAAACCTGTGAGGAAGCAAGTAATCAGCATCTTGGAAAAGTCGGCAGTCACAAACATAATTTGTTAGAGGTATTATCTGTTGTGGCTCATTATAAGCTGAGTAGTTGGTGCCAAGGTAGGACACAGTCTACTAGGATGTGATTTTTTTCTTGAAGATTGGCACCTGAGCTAACATCTGTTGCCAATCTTCTTTTTTTTTTCTTCTTCTTCTTCTCTCCAAAGCCCCCCAGTAGGTAGCTGTATATTCTAGTTAAGGTCCTTCTGGAACTGCTACATGGGACGCCGCCTCAGCACGGCTTGATGAGCAGTGCTAGGTCCACGCCCAGGATCTGAACCGGTGAAACCCTGGGCTGCCAAAGCAGAGCACGCAAATTTAACCACTTGGCCACCGGGCCGGCGACAGGATGTGTTTTTTTAAAATTATATATAGGATGCTATAACAAAGAAATAGTTAAAGATTAGTGAAGAAAGTAACAGAGGTTATTGAAAAGTTGCTCTAAAACATGCTTTTAAGTGAATTGGTAATGTTCTCTAATGTAAATAACTGTTTGTATTAGTAAAGAATGGGAAATACATGTTGGAAGATCTGCGGAATGGGGTACAAAAATACTTATCTGAATTTTAGTCCGTATTTTGTAGGGCAATGTCAGGATTAACTTTTTGCAGGATGCATTCCATAAATTTTACGTGTTACTACTCTAAACCCAAAAGTACTAGGTAACAACAAACATCAACAAACTATTTTTAAAATTTTTATTACGGGCCAGCCCTGTGGCCGAGGGGTTAAGTTTGCGATCTCTGCTTCAGTGACCCAGGGTTTCGCTGGTTCGGATCCTGGGCGCAGACATGGTACCGCTCGTCAGGCCATGTTGAGGTGGCGTCCCACATGCCACAACTAAAAGGGCTCACAACTAGGATATACAACTATGTACAAGGGGGCTTTGGGGAGAAGAAGAAGAAGAAAAAGGAAGATTGGCAACAGATGTTAGCTCAGGAGCCAATCTTTAAAAAAAAATTTTTTTTTTACTACAAGATAATGCATATTTTATCTAAAATCCCTCCAAAATACAATGTAAAATGATATAGCCCCTTTGATTCCCCTTAACTCAAATGCTATACTCTTTCCCAATGATAACTACTTTAGTAGTTTTCTGTAAGAAAGGACTTACCTTGCTGGCTTCCTCAGTTTATGGTATTTTACCCTTTTTATCTTGTATGTGGGTCTGAGCAGCAGTCTCCCTCCTGTATTTGAATTATTCATCTCTGAATTTGAAAAATCCATCTAGAACTTTTAAACTAAAAAAGAGTTAAATTCTGAACATTAATGTATAATGAAAGAGCCTACAGGATAATTTAAATACATCATTAACTGGCTAATATGACAGGAAATTCCAATCAACCTTTATCAGTTGCATGTCTCTTCAATGACCCTTCAACCCACTTTCCTTTAAACTACTTTGAGCTGTAGAACTACTTTGCAAATTCTCCCGAGGAATGTAAATGACTTGCATTTTCAGTCACCCCCTGACAATTTTCATTCACTATTTAACAGGCAATTATCTGACCATCCAGAGTTACAAATAACTCTCCAGGAGCATGGAGTGTCCTTTGAGTTCAGTGAAGGGATGCGAACCCATATGCCAATAACATCTCCGATTTTAGTCCTGTACTTCTTTTATCCTTCAAGTCTCTTCACCCAACTTTTTCTCCTGATCTTCTGAGTGTGACAAATCTATTAATAATACATCTCCCAAGAATTGGTAAATCGTAAATTGTTTGAGAAAGGTATTAAATGCTTTGTATCTCTAAGTTATCACTTAATAAAATTATGTATGCGGCACCTTATAACCATGGAATAAATTTCCTGTGCTCTGGAGGATAACATATTAAGGGTATAAATTACTTCCTTGAGATTTAATTCAATTAACCAAATATTTACTATGCACCTTTACTTTTCCTGGAGCGTTTTAGAAGCAAGCAGCATACAAAGGTAAATAAGCTGGAGACTTTGAATATATGCAATTAAAAGGGAGAAGGGAAATATTCATAGGCACAATGGAGACAATATCGTAATTGTTGTGATAAAAGTTTAATAGAGGTTTGGATAATGTACATGGGAGAATAGAAGAGGGGGTACAGGAAAGAAAGAATTTCTGAATAGCTTCTTCATGTTCTATTTAGCTCTGGTCAGCCATCATTAAATCTATACATTTGGCTTGTTCTTTTAATTGGAGGTTTTTCTGCTATTGGAATGAAGACGAAAGAAGAAAAATATGTCAAGTAATCACTAACTTAATTCATCTTCAGTTATATATGGTTATATGATCTCCTGAATCCTCAAAACAGTTCTATACGATGTATTATTTCTCTCAACTCCTGCATTTTCTCCATGTCCTTACTTATCCCATTTCTACTTTTGTCCTGTCTGATTTATTTAGGTGATAAGGATTCTAACCTTGCCGTGATATCCCTGTGATAGGTATATCCCCACAAACTTATGATAGATTAGAGGCTGGGTTCTTAGCGAGAAATTAGTGGATGACGGAGTAATAAAGAGATACAGGAGCAGTTGAAAAATATCCATGTGAGGAATGGTGTGAAAGGAAACTCACTCATTTCTGTTCTTTCTGGTTGTGCTTCCAGGACTCACCCATTGCCCGCTTCTTTCCTACCCCCTGAATCAGTCAGTCAGTCAATCTCAGTCTCCTCTCTCTCTTCCACATCTCACCCCACCTCCCGCCCCGCAACAACACCTCCAGCCCCGCTCATAGATTGATTCAGTACACTTAGTAATAACTGTTAAGGAAAGTTTTCTTCAAAATTTGAATTCTAAAATTTGAATGCAATACTTGGTGATAGTCTAAGGAATATAGGGACTCTTTTATATGAGTGTGAAAATAAAAATGGCTGGACCTGAATGGAATTTCTGAATTTCCCCCAAATCTACATAAAAACAACAGAGATTTCTAACTTTTAAAAACTCCGAATAGTTCTTGAATTCAGTTGGTGATATTTAGTGTTAACCTGGTTCCTTATCTTTCATCAGATGACTTTTGCCATCCAAGTGTTTCAATTTCTCATCCTACTTTTTGCCTTCCTTTTCTCCATGGAGACTGAAATATACTTCTACTTGCTCTTTGGGGTATTCTGAATAAGTTGAATTTAACTCCTCATCACCATTCCACGATTTGCCCGATGGAAATAAATTTCCATCAGTTCTCTTACTTCTAACATTAGGTTGAGTTTTTATTTTTCAAGCCTGCCTGTACTAACTGCATGAAGCACGTGAAGCCCTTTTCATCATTGTGACCATCATCGGAGATATTGGGAGAATTTACAAGAAATAATAAATGGGTAGACGACCAAGGGGAAAAAAGATGTTCCTCCTGCTATAGCTCATCTGTTGTGGTCTAACTAGGTGTCTGAGGAGTTAAGGGACAGTATCAGGATTTAAATGACAAAGGATTTTTGGTTTGGTAGGTCTCAGAAAACCCTACAAATTCTTCCCCAAACTGCCTCCTAGTTGATAAAGCCTTTTATATCTCATTAATGTATTCCATTCTGATGTGAGTGGAACAGTTGATTAGAAGCCCTATTCACAAACAGGATTGCATTATGACTTTCTTGGGCCTCAGGAACTTTGCTCTGTGGGCCCCTTGCTCCATCAGAAAGCAAATATATACATATACTATCTAACATATACACGTATTATGTATCTATGTGTCATATACGCATATGACACACATGTAAATGTAATATATATTAATATATATTAAAAGGTATACTTTATGATCATTTTGATATAAAGATGAGTATAATCCAGTTTATGTTAAAAATTTAAATATTTTGGGGCTGACCTGGTGGCACAGTGGTTAAGTTCACACGTTCTGCTTTGGTGGCTAGGGGTTTGCTGATTCGGATCCTGGCTGTGGACCTAGGCACCATGCTGTGGCAGGCGTCCCACATATAAAGTAGAGGAAGATGGGTACGGATGTTAGCTCAGAGCCAGTCTTCCTCAGCAAAAATGAGGAGGATTGGTGGCAGATGTTAGCTCAGGGCTAATCTTCCTCAAAACAAAAAAATTTAAACATTTTCTTCAACTTTGAGTTCATTTTTTTTTCTTCTGACTTTAACAACAAGTCAAATATTTTTGTAGGCTTCCAAAAGTCTGGTGGTCCCTCAGCACTATGCCTGCTGTGCCTACTGGATAAGTTGGCCCTGCTCCCAAAAATCTCCATGGCTCTCTCCTCAAGTCCTTCAAATCTTTGCTCATGGATACCTACCTTGACCACTTTATTTAAAATTACACTTCCCCCTTGTCCATACACTTCTAATCTTCCTTGTCTTGCTTTGTTTTCTTTTCGTATCGTCACCTTTTGTTGTTGTTGAGGAAGACTGGCCCTGAGCTAACATCTGTGTTAGCTGTATTTTGTATGTGGGATGCTGCCAGCACAGCATGGCTTGATGAGCAGTGTGTAGGTCCATGCCCGGGATCCAAACCCATGAACCCTGGGCTGCTGAAGCAGAGTGCACAAACTTAACCATCACACCACCAGGCTAGTCTTCATATGTCACCTTTTAATGTGTTATATACTAATATTTACTTGTTATTTATGTTTGTCTTCCCCAACTAGAACGTAAGCTCCCTGAGGTCATTGATGCCTCCCCACATCCCTGAGTAACGCATGGCATTGAGTCAGGACTCAGTAATTCTTTCTTGAATGAAAGAGGAAGGAAAATCAGTCTTTGACTGTGTTTTTCTCTTTGTTTTTTAAGATTCTATTTTATTTTTTGATGGTCCCAGAAACTAAGGGGTGAGACAGAAGAATGTTTTCACATGCCAATGGACAAATGTGTAACATGGTGGTGGATTTTAAAGAATGCATCAAAAATGAGTTTTGTGCTTTAAAGACTCAAAAAATAATAAAAGATTTTGTATCAGTTGTTCAGTCTTGTTGCATTTCTCCAAAGTCCTTATTATTTCAACCTATCTCTGAAAGGCCGAAATTGTATTTGAAGGTACCAGGTCCTTTTCAGAAGGTAAGCATAGTTTTAGTCAAATCCAAGCCATAATCACATCACGATATTTAGAAAGCAGAAGCAAATATGAACATTCTCATGTGCTGTTATATTGATGGGGGGGAATAAAAAAGAAAAGGAAAGCTACATTTTTGTCAGACCTATTATGTGTTGGGAGATGTTAGGCTCTTTATGTACAATCTCTTGAATCCTCAAAACAGTTCTATGAGATAAGTACCAGTATTCCTATCTTAAAAACAGGGAAGTATGTTCAAGTCTATTCCCCATTATGGAATTTGCCTGAGAGCACACAACTGGCAAAGACGAACTGGGATTTATAACACTATCTATCGGACTTTACAGCTTGAGCACTTTCAATTACATCTTGTCCCAAAGAGCATTGTAAGTCCTGTTAAAAAAAATTTGGAAAGGATCCTGGGGACAATGACAGGCTGTAAAAGGATTGCTAGGTCTGGAACATTATTGTGTATGATAGAGATTTTCTATCAATCATTCCTATAGTGAAAAGTATCATAGTAAATGGTTCTGGGCTAATGTGACAAGTGATTGGGTGTTGTCAGTAATTTTTTAGTTTATTTCATGAAAAAAAGTGTGTTTACTGATTTTATCATAAAACTTCATTTTTTATTCCTATGGCTGAGATGCAGTCAAAATCAGGTATGACTGATACCGGCTTCAACTTATCCAGACAAATCTACCGCTACTAATTTATTTCTCTTAAGCACACTTTTATCACCAGCCCCTGGTTGGATAACCAGTCACCATGTAAAGAAAGAGAGTGGGTTATCTGAAATCACCGCATCTTAATTGATTACAGCTGTTTCCATTTGAACCACCTCTAAAGGCAAAAGGCAAAACCTGTTCAGAGAAAACATCGACAAGAAATGAAAACTTTCCATACATTAAGGGATAAGTGTTTCTATAAAACCTCTAATATAAAAAAAAAGATCAGTCATTTTAACTAACACTTAGACAGTAAGCAAATTCTGTTTTCTTCAGATATAGGAATAATGGCATATATAAAATCAATGATATGTAGGTAAGTACATCATTTCTCATCTCTTAATCGGTTGGCACATATTTATTGGTTGTCTGTTGTACATAAGGATCTGCGTTTTATACACTCAAAATTAAATCAAGATACAAAATATTTTTAGACACTAGTCTTGACCTAGAAAAATGTTTGCACTTGAGTTGGGATAACAAGGCAAAAAGATATGGTTCACAGAGGTTAATTACCCCATTGGTAAATCTTTGTTGCCTGAAGCCCAAGACTACCCCAGTCTTCATGATACCAACTCCTAGACATTCCCACAACCAAGCAAACAAAAGTTTTATATCTGGCTCAATAGAGAACATCCTCTGTGATGGTTAGACCGTGTTCTGTATGTCCTCAGCTTGCCAGTTAAGTGACGTTATGACAGCTGAATGACAGCAAGTTATTTAACTCTCTAAGCTTCAGTTTACTCATAAAATAGAAAGAATTCTTATCATATAGAGTTGCTGTTAGGATCACAGATGATGTATTTAAAATGCCCGGCATGTACCTAGCACTTAAAAGTTAGAAGTAGATTTTAGCTCTTAAAAATGGCACGTGTGGGGCTGGCTCTGTGTACTAGTGGTTAAGTTTGGTGCATTCTGCTTCAGTGGCCAGGCGCAGACCACGTGTTGGCGGTCATGTTGTGGTGGCAATCCACATGCAAAGTAGAGAAAATTTGGCACAGATGTTAGCTCAGGGTGAATCTTCCTCAGGAAAAAAAAAGTTATAAAAACGAGGGGGTATATGTTTAGGAAAATGAGAACAAGAGTAGAGAAGAAAAAAAAATGAGAAAACAGTTTCCTGTATTTTGGTAGTATGTAGATAGCTTTCAATGTGCCATATGGGAAAACCAAAGGTAAATGTTTTCATAGAGATTTGGCAGTTGGAAAAGAAGATATTCAAATTAATTTGATAAACAATACAGAACTTATTAATAGGTGGATGATACTATTTGGCTATATAATGCTTCTTCTTCAGTTATTTCTAAAAAAACCCCTTTGCATTTTAGTTTTTAGTTTTTCGTATTTGTTTCATAACATGCCATTACGCCACCAAATAATGTTGACTTTATACCAATCTTCTTACTTAATTACTCATTAACTGTCATTCTTTCCTCCTGGACCACAAGCTCCATGAGGGCAGGGCTATGCTTCTCTCGTCTGTCACCACATGTCGTATGTCAAGCAGAGTTCCTGGTGTGGAGTACAAGGTTCAATAAACGTCAGTTGATTAAATTAATGAACTAATGGTGGTTTGTGAAGAGAGGAAGAGGGATTTTGTATTTACTGAGTATGTTCCACACACTTTGTTCTATTTAAACTTGGAAAAACGTTTTGAAGTAATTTTTTAATTCTCATTTGATGGGCTAGAAGATTGAGGCTCAGTGAGATTAATTACTGTGTCCAAGGTGATATAACATCAAGAGAATTTAATCCTAGGTCTGGATTCCAAACCCATATCATCCCTTCTCTACCACTCAAACTATGGCCTTGCTTGTTTTTTGAGGAAGATTAGCTCTGAGCTAACATCTGCTGCCAATCCTCCTCTTTTTGCTGAGGAAGACTGGCCCTGAGATAACATCTGTGCCTATCTTCCTCTATTTTATATGTGGGATGCCTACCACAGCATGGCTTGCCAAGCAGTGCATAGGTCTGCACCCAGGATCTGAACCGGCAAACCCCAGGCCACCAAAGTGGAACGAGTGAACTTACCTGCTACACCACCAGGCTGGCCCTGGCCTTACTTGTTTTTGATGAATAAGTTGGGTTTTACTATCTGAGGGGAATTGGCAATTATTCTGCGCCTGCTGAGATAAGTTGTACTTTCTCAATTTTTTCAATATGAAGTGAGGAAGTAATAAAATTTCTCTTTCCAGGGACTTCTGCAACAGACATGATAGAACAAAGGGACGTCAGGATAGTTTGTTTAACCTGTCATGTCCACCCAGTGTGGAGAACATATCAATATAGATATCAACTGGCATAATAAGAATAAATATAAGAATATAGCCATAATAGGTATAGATATCAGTACAAATACAGATATGGTAGAATTAAAATCCATGAACTCAGGCCTAGCAGTCAGGGCATCTATGGTATTTCCTTGCTTCTCCTATTACCTCAGATGATCTGAAATGGGAGTGTCCTTGATACAAACGTGGAAGGAGCCGATGCTTGCTTTGGTATGGACAGGAGGAGCTGCCAAGTTTAATTAAGAGTAACAGTTCATGATGAAGCCTGAAGTAAGTCTATTACTTCCTGTTCTCTTAGTGAATTTTTGAGTCTGAAAGAGTTATATCTGTCTCGACTATTTTAAATGTGTTCTTTGAGATTGATTAGCTATTTCTTTAAACTATAAGCAAAATAAAATGTGAAGCTGTTTGTAAAATATGAGCATATGAAAACTCTCTTAGGTTACAGAAACTGGATATTGCCCCAAACTTTATTCTTTTAGATAGCATCTAA
This sequence comes from Equus przewalskii, assembly GCF_037783145.1. Classification (NCBI taxonomy): domain Eukaryota; kingdom Metazoa; phylum Chordata; class Mammalia; order Perissodactyla; family Equidae; genus Equus; species Equus przewalskii. The sequence goes on along the minus strand of NC_091847.1, from coordinate 21,306,305 downwards.
TTTGCTAATTACTTCTTGCAAACGGATAGTCTGCATGACTCTGTGCAGAGCTTTCCCAGATTATATTTATTTGTTGGGTACCTTGGAAGCCCTGACAGGTTAGCATAATTAGACTGAAATAGAATTATAAAATGACTTTAAAAACCATGTTCGTTTCATACAGAAACAGAAGGTAAATATTTAGGGATCATTTAGATGTATTATCAGTGTTGTGGACATCTGGGGGGGTTAGTCCTGACATTAGGAAGAAGCTTAGTGACTACCCAGCGAACACCATTTATTCATGCATTGATAAATTCCTTTAACTAATATTTATGGAATATCTTGTCTGCCAGATGCATTTTAAAAATGAATGTCCATAGAGGCTAACTGACTTATTCCCAGCAGAAGCATTTGAAGACCACTCAGGACCAGAACAAGTCAAGTGTCCATTCGATTTCCCTGTGCATCCATGAACAGATCACTCTATTCTTCCAAGAGAAATCATTCACAGAACCCTGACTCCTTTCATAACTAAGAGACACCTATTTTCATAATTGTCAAGCTTGGGTTTAGAAGGATTACAGGTGGTGGAGTAGGAATTCCTGAAGTTAATCACTTTTCCAGTACTCACTAGCCACATAACCTCATGTTTGGTAAGCCTAGTTTTTTTATTTGTCAAATTAGGACAAAAACTACCCATAGGGTAGTTATAAGCAATTAACATTAATTTGTATAAAGAAATACTATAAAGTATGAATCATGGTAGGTGCTCAGAAAATGGCAACTGTTATTTTGACTATTCATTTGGTTCATTTTCAGAGTTGCTTTCTGAGTTACACATCATTTCACTCATCCTTTCACTAGATTCTTTATGGAAGAACTTAGGAAAACAAAGTAAAAAGAACAAAACAGCAATCGGTTTAATCAAATATACAGAAAGAAAAAGGAGACCATTTCTATTGACTATAATTTTTAAAAATTTTCCATTCTCATATTATTCCCAATGTTAGCAGCAAGTACTTAGTTCATTTATCAATTTATCAAATATTTATTGAGAATCTGCATGAACCATATAGAGGACCTTGAATACAAAAGAATGCTGTAGGAAACATCCTTGTGCTTTAATAGGGGCATTCTGTTGGCTTGAAAAAAACATTAAAAGATAAAAATATATATAGTATCATATCAGTGTTGGTCATATGATATATGGTATTAAGAAGAAAATAAAACAGGCTAATGGTAAAGAAAGTGATGGTTGTAGGGGGAGAGGGAGGGCCTTGGAAGACTTCTCAGAGGAGATGACATTTGAGCAGAGATACAATATGTGGGAAAGAATGTTCCTGGCAGAGGAAACATCAAATGCAAAGGTCCTAAGGTGGAAACATGCTTGTCATGCTTGAAGGACAGTGTGAGCCAGAGGGAATGGAGTGGCAGGAGAGGGGTCAGAGAAGGGGAGTCAAAGGCTGGATCAAGGGCTTCTCATGTGTACACTGGTCCAGGACATTTAACAGTCAGAGCTTGTCATCTCAGTTGAGCTGGACACCCATACTGCTCTCCCAAAACACTGAGGTCTCAAAGTTAACTACTCTGGACAAACAACCCGACTTCAAAGACAGATGGTGGGAGGGCATATCAAATACGCAAAATACTTCAGGGGAAAAAGGACAGAAAGGAAAGGACACCGCATGAAAGGAAGAAATATCTAGCTTAGAAGGAAATATCCAAAGGAACAGAAGGAAATTCCTCACATTTTACTATGGATATGAATCTAGTTAAAACAAACAAACAACGTGAGATTACTTAGTGGGATTGCAATCAGAATAAACATTAATACAGAACTAACAAATAAAAGAGTAACAGCAAGGAACAAAATAGGTGGAGATAAAACTGAAACATGATTAAGAGAAAAGATTAGAAATAATCAGAGCGAATACAGAGAGAAGAAAAAGGAGACAGAGGAGAAGGAAGATATTTTAAAGCCAGAATAGAAAATCCATGAACAGAGAAAAGTGAGCCAACAACAGTGTGTCGGAAGAAGAGAATTTCAAAAATGGAACAGGAAAAAGAAATAGTTTCCAAAATTTTAAACAGAGACATTTTTCATTAAATAAAGAAAGAACTAATTCAGCAAATTGAGAGAGCCCGCTAAGTTCGAGGAAAATGTGAAGAGATAGTCAATGTTGAGTTATGTTCTGATAACGTTATTTAGCATCAACAATAAAGAAAAACAAAATGCCCTCATCCAGCTACAAAATACCTTGGTGCAAGGGGAAAAGTTCAGGCTGACATGAGCCTTGTGCTCAGCAACAGTCAATGCCAGAAAATAATGGAACAATACCTCAAAAGTCTGAAGCAATATCTCAAAGTTCTGAAGAAAAATGAAAAGCCCATATACATTTTAAAAATAAGGCAAACATATTTAAACATGGAAGAACACAGGAAATGCGGCACCCCTGATCTCTTGTTGAAAAAAAACACTTGAAATCTAGTCAGGGTTGAAACAAAGAGTTCACAAATAAGGAGGCATGATGATGATGATTATTATTTTTTTAACATAGGCACAGGGTATTTATTGACCACCAATGAAATTTTTTGAGTCCAATGTTAAATTGTTGAGCTCATGGTATCTGTTTTTTTGTTTTTGTTTTTGTTTTTAATTGCAGTAACATTGGATTATAACAATTTATAGCTTTCAGATGTACATCATAATATATTTTGAATTCTATGTAGATTATATTATGTTCACCACCCAAAAACTATCTATAGTTCATCCCCTCACATGTGAGCCTAATCACCCCTTTTGCCCTCCCCCTTTTCCCCCACGGTAACCACCAATCCATTCTCTGTTGCTATGTGTTTGTTTGTCGTTGTTTTTATCTTCTACTTATGAGTGAGATCATACGGTATTTGACTTTCTCCCTCTGACTTATTTCACTCAACATAATATGCTCAAGGTCCATCCATGTTGTCACAGATAGCTGGATTTCATCATTTCTTATGGCTGAGTAGTATTCCATTGTGTAAATACCACATCTTCTTTATCCATTCGTCCCTTGATGGGCACCGAGGTTACTTCCAAGTCTTGGCTATTATGTATAATGCTGCAATGAACATAGGAGTGCAAGTGTCTTTATGCCTTTGTGTTATCAAGTTCCTTGGATAAATACCCAGCAGTGGGGTAGCTGGATCATATGGTAAATCTAGTCTTAATTTTCTGAGGATACTCCATACTGCTTTCCATAGTGGCTGCACCAGTTTACACTCCCACCAGCAGGGTACAAGTGTTCCCATCTCTCCACATCCTCTCCAATATTTGTTGTTTCCTGTCTTGTTAATTATAGCCATTCTGACTGGAGTGAGGTGATACTTCATTGTAGTTTTGATTTGCATTTCCCTGATAGCTAATGATGCTGAGCATCTTTTCATATGTCTGTTGGCCATCTGTATATCTTCTTTGGAGAAATCTCTGTTCAGATCTTTTGCCCATTTTTTAATTGAGGAACCATGATTAAATAATTGATGGTGGGTACTGACTTAAAAATAGAACAAATCCAATCAATTATGGGTTACAGAAAAGAGTTTAAGTAATTTGAATTTTGGTAGTATAAATAAAAATAGTTAAATTTGGGAGAGGGAGGAGATGTGAAAATATGAGATTGCTATTTTCTTCATATTTTATAGTGGTGAGTAAAAATATTCTTTATAATGGAAAAATGTAGTTTTAAATAGAATAAAAGCAATCTTTTACTATTTTTCAAAAAATTTTCCCAACTGTATGGTCTTGAAGGAAATATTTTCTTTGGTGAAGGAGTGGTTTCTGAAGTCCAGAAATGATTTTGATATTATTTCAGTGTGTTTTTATTCAATGAAATTCAACCAAAGAGGAATACAGGGGCCGGCTCCGTGGCTGAGTGGTTAAGTTCATGCACTCTGCTACAGCGGCCCAGGGTTCGGATCCTGGGCGCAGACATGGCACCACTCGTCAGGCCACATTGAGACGGCGTCCCACATCCCACAACTAGAAGGACATGCAACTAAGATATACAACTGTGTACAGGGGGGGTTTGGAGAGATAAAGCAGAAAAAAAAAAAGAGGAATTCACTATTTTCACTGAAAAAGTATATATATTGTAACCATTTTTATATAAAATTATTTTATCAATCTGTCAAGCCATTCTTCTATCTGTGGAGATGCAAAGAGTGGTGTCTCGAATTTTGTTCACAGTTACTATGTGTTATTCCCAGAAGGTGTAATTTGGGATTTTCTTCTCCTTTTTAAGCACTTTTCTTTTTTGCCTATATTCTTTGTAATGATTAGTCATCTCTTTTACAAAGGGGATAGTAACTTGCCTTAAATAAAACAATTACAAGTGTATGCATATCCTTTGGATCTCTGTTTCAGTGAACTCCTATTTAAACCCTTTGTGAATTCTCTAGAGACTGTTTTTCTCCATTATCTCTGGATAGGAGATCTTTTTCTGTTTGTTATAATAACTCATTTTCAATCATGTGGCTTGTCAATATTCTATTCTTATTTTTCATGGTGTCTGCTATATTTAAATATATTAGCAATTAGAATGAAATTAGTATTATTTATCCTTTAGCATTAAATATTTATTAAATTTAAACATATTATGGGTAAGGTATTTAATACCACTATGGCTTCTGAAATTCCCATCTTGCTTAAGGAGCTCTCCTATAGAAAATCATAGAACCATCCTCTTACATATTCTCATACTGTTTTTAATATTTATGTTACTAGTTGTATCAAATGCATTTTTGTGTGAAATAAAAGGTGAACTAGCTCTGTTTTCTTCCAGATAAAAAGACCATCTATGCCAACACTATTTATTTTTTAAAAAACCTCATTGAACTAAAATGCCAACTTTGATTATTCCACATAATTCTGGCTTATTTTTTTTGTTCTTCTAACCCATATGCTTATCCCAGTGCTGTGATTGTGGCTTCATAGTAAATTTTAATAGCTGGAAGGCAAGCTCTTCTTCACTATTCTTCTTTTTCATTGTTTTTATTCTACACAGAGTTTTCCTCCATGATCTAAACTTTAAAATAATTTCATCCAGTTCCCAAAGCCAAACCAAATCAAACCAAAAGCATTAAGATTCGCAGTGGGATTGCATTCCATTTAATAATATCACCTTATTTTATATTTGCTTATATTTAATAATTTTCCTCATAGAGGCTAAATGTCTTCTCATTAGATGTATTTCTAAACAATTAAGAGACTAGCAATTGTTATTGAGTTTTCCATTTTCTATTTCTGAGTACTCTTAATAAAGCGAAAAGCTATTGCATTTTCTATATTTATGATATATTAGTAAAATCATGTTTTAAAAATCCTTATTTTATCCCATATTTATGCAAATTTAAAGCATGATAGATCTTGTTTCTCATCCATCAGACTGATAAAAGTTTTAAGTAATGGCAACATCTAGTTCTAGAGAGTGTTTAAGGAAATAGGCACTATTGTATATTACTGGTAGCATTATGAATTACTCAAGAAATCTGAGTTTTAGTTATCAAAATTGTTCTGTCCTTATTAATAAACATTGAAAATTACATTTAGGGGATGTTACTCTTATAATTGTGCTTAATGTCCAAACCAGTTCAATAAAGTAAGAAAAAAATAAATGACATAAGAATTGAAAAGAAAAAATTAAAATTGTCTTCATTTATAGATGGCATGGTTGTTTACAAAGGAAATCTTAAGGAATTTACAAAAATATACTAAAACTAGTAAGTGTATTTAGCAAGATCACATGATATATAGCATATAAACTAGCAATTATGTATTGAAAATGATGTTTAAAAACTTTTTCATTAGCATCAAACTATATCAAACGCTAAGGAATAAATCTAATGAATGATGTGCAAGAACTCTACACAGAAAACTATAAAATATTGCTGAAAGAAATATAGAAGGCTTAAATAAGTGGAGAGATATGTGCAGCTGTGAATTGGAAAACTCACTATTTCCAATTCTCCCCAGATTGATCCATAGATTCAACGTGGTCCCAGGCAAAACTCAGCAGGCTATTTAGAGAAATGTACAAACTAATTTTGAAATTTGTGTGGAAATACAAAGGACTTAGATTAGACAAACTTGAAAAAGAACAACCAAGTTGGAGACCTTATACTAGCTGATTTTAAGACTCATTATAAACCTAAGATAATCAAGACAACATGGTATTGTGGTAAGGGGCAACGAACAATGGAACTAAACAGAGACTCCAGAGATATACCCACACAGATATAGTCAATTGATTTTTGACAAAAGCACCACGATAATTCAATGAGTAAAGAAGAATCTTTTCAAGAAATAGTTCTTGAACAATGTGGTTTTTACATGGAAAAAAATGAACCTCAACACTTACCTCACATGATACACAAAATTAACTTGGAATGGATCAAAGAAGTAAATATATAGATACCATAGAAATTCTAGAGGAGAACACAGGAACAATCTTCATGACCTTGTGGTAGGTAAAGATTTCTCAAATAAGAATAAGAAGCATGAAACAGGAAAAAAAAATAAAATCCAAAATTTGGAATTATCAAAATTAAACGCATTTTTGAAAGGCACTGTTAAAAAAAAAGTAAACTGGTAAACCAAAACCTGGGAGAAAATAATTGCAATACCTGTATCTGACAAAGGACTTATATTCAGAATATATCATATATATATGTATACTTATATCCAGAATATATATGTGTGTGTGTATATATATCTATACACACACACACACACACATACATGATTGCCTGGGGGCGAATGAAATCAAAAGCATATGATAGACCTTTCTAGAGTGAGATAAATGTTTTATATCTTGATCTGCATGATAGTTATATGGCTGTAAAATTGTCAAAGTGTAAAAACTGAAACTTACAATCTACACACTTTAGATCTGTGTATTTATTGCATGTAAGTTATATCTTAATTAAAAAACAACAAAAATAACAGAAAAAAAGAAAATTTATGTTCTGTCTGCATATACATTTGGAATATAAGTTTCTTTTGCTGTCATTCTCCTATCTGACAGAGAGCTTAGACCTGTGGGATATAGAAATAAGTTTTGTATGCTATCTTAGAGCTGTCTACAAAGCTCAATTTTTTTTGGTGAATCATTTTATTTTGTTTATGTCGACTATGCTTTGCTCTTTTTTTCATATTGTGTTAGTTGAACCTGGATTGTAGCAAAGATCTCAGGTGAATTGAGTTGAGAGATTTTTAAAATTGTTATGGCAGGAATTATGAGGTCTTGATAATTATGTTATGATAATTCTTCTATTGAACAAACTTTAATGAAGAGTTAAGCTTAATCTGCAAACACTGTTGGCTTTATAATGCTCTGCTCACAGGACTCAAGAAATTTCTTTCATCTGGCCTCTCCGACAGGGATTACGAGAAGAGAATTGGGAAAATTCAAATCAAATCCATTCCTGGACAAGGAAGGAGGAGGGAGAATGAACTTCAGAGCAACTTAGCAACTTTGGTGAAAGGGCCAGTGGGAAGCTAGACAGCTAGACCCTGTTTAATTTATTCCTTTGCTTCTTGATTTCCTCCAAACAACAATTACTGTGGGGGAAAAGTATGTGGCAATAAACTACAATGCTAGATTTACTTTCTTCTCTTAAAAGAGATGGACCATTCTGTAAATCACAATTCAATATACAGAATTCCAAAGTGGAGTTGTTTGTCATTTCATTTCTGGAATCCCATAGATTGTCATCTGGAGGAACGTTCAGAGCAGTAAAAGTGGCTCCTCCTGATTTAGAAATGTAGAGCCTTTAGAATTTATTCCCTATAACCAGTGTTTCATCATATTGGCATTCCATGCAGTTGCAGTGTCCTGCCCAGCAGTGACTTAACACAGCCCTGGAACTGGATTAGATCGTATGTTTAGATTCATCACAGCACAACGAGTCATATGTAGTTTTCCCGAATGAAACATCAGGGAAAATCAGTTCAGAAATGAACTGGGTAAATCTCTTGAATTGAGATTGATGCCCCGGATCTCAAATTATCCCGAGAGCAAACATCTTGTATACAGCAGTTTGAATACAGGGGTTTCGAAGACAGTTGATTGATTTAAGATATTGCTCTAAGGCTGAACTGTCAGTTTGCACTGGATTAAAAATACTCTTGATCAATAAAATTGTTTAGGAACACCTTGATGTAAAGAGCAAAAAATCACAATATTCTACAACTCCTAACTCTTCAGATGCTCATGGTAACTGAAATGTATTCTGTAGCATGTATCCAACAAAATCCATCTGGACCTTGTGTCTGGCTCTTTCTTGGCAATTGTAGGTGTTATACCTCCCCTTTAATGAGCTCAACAGCTATTAATACCAATAAAATAGAAATGCTTTACACCGTCACACTGAGTTCACCAGATCTCTTTTTCTAGATGAATACTTGACACCAGAAAATACACATAGCGTTCTCTTGACATTATTCAATGAACAAAAGAATGAAGCAGTTAATCCACACTACGTAATTTAATAGTTGACTGGATACTGCTTTTTATGATTTCCTAATAATTTCTTTACATTGATTTCATTTCTCAAGGAGAGTTTTAATCTCCTAGAGGACAATTTTTTTTCTGAACACGTCTATAATTTTTCTGTGGGTAGCATAATGTTAAGACCATACTAGGTGCTAGGAAATTATCGTTGATTAATTACACATTGTTGTCAGCATCGAAACATCTTTAAGCACAGTTTTATGGCTTCCTTAATCCTTTAGTCGAGCTGTATTACTAAACATTTAGTTTGTCCTGTGCTTACACTGTGTCATTACAGTTTTTAACTATTCCTTTATCTCTGGTAATGAACTTCCTCCATCCCTATTCCTCTTGAACTTCCAGTCCTGCATTTTCATGTGCTTGTTTGGTTTACGCCTGAGCCTTATTCCTGAGTCCTCCTCTCCCTCACCCACCTTGTGGAGCAAAGAAGCGGATTTTATTTTAGTTCAGAGGGCTTTTCATCATTGACAAACAATGTGCTGGGCACTGTGCTAAGTACGGGCGACCCAAAAAGGATATGGCTCCTCTGCTCAGAGATTCTACAGTCTGGTGGAAGATAAACATGATTTTCACAGAGAAATTATAGAAGCAAGTGAATGCCATTATCAGAACACAGGCTACCCACTTCAGCCTCGCACAAGGATACATTCTACGGCAGGGAACTTGGAGCTGGGTGCGAGTTCAGCAATTCTGCAAGAGTAAGGCTAATGGAATCTCTTCCTCAAAGCGACAGAGACTGTTCAGGTCTACAAATTGGCAGAGTTGAGAAGCGATGATGGATGCATAGGCCAGAGGAAAAGGACTGAAAAAGTTGGCAAAGTGAGAAGGAGAATCTGAAGAACATATAAGATGTGCAAATATGGAGATGCAATGAGAAAGGCAGCCAGGCAAGGTCATGGAGCAAAAGGTGGAACAGATAAGGGTTAGAGAAGTTACTGGCAAGTTCAAGGTTCAGAGACTATAGCCATTGCTGGCTTTCCCTGCTGTGAGGGGAGGGGCCAGGTGAGCAGAGGGGACACGGGATAAGGTGGACACAGGCTGCACCTAGGGCTGGGACCGATCTGTAAGAACAGGACTTGGTAACTTTAAAGACAAGGTCCTTTCCACTACATAGTGTTTACATTTTTATGTATACATTTGTGCTTAGAACACCTGTGGAATAAATTGCATACAATTTTATTTTAGGGTGAGTTATACATTTACAACGAATTCTTTTGTGTTATTTCTGAAGAACTAAATTACTAGCCTCCAATATCTGATTTTGTTACAGACAAACAATAGATTGACAATACAGTTTTGAGGCCAAAGGCCTGGATTTGCCTGCCTTGATATCTATTAACTATTTTTTTCCACCATAGTTTCCTTAAATGTAAAATGGGGCCAATAATAGTCTGTTTAGAGTTGTCATCAAAATTAAATGAGTTTATATACGTAAAGCCCTAAGAAGAGTAGTACATTGGAAGTGTTCAGTGAATGTTCACCATTGTTATGATCATTATTTTCTAGAATGGATGGACACAGCTGACAAGTGCAACCAGGGTTTTGGTACCCAGGGAACCAGACATAATAGGCCATTTCTTTTCAAGAGAGTGATAGTAACAAAGCTTATTTCTTATAAGTGTGTTACCTGTAGGATAAGAGAAAGAGGCCTACCAAATTGTTGATTAGATGAAGAAATACCTCAAATAGATAAGAAACTAAATCCCAACACAGTAGATGTACTTAGAAGATACACCAAGAAAGTTTATTTATTGCCTCCTGTATCAAAATTTGTGGGTAATCACATCTGAATATAACTAATATACAGATTCACTCATTTTATTTTAGTCCCATGGAGAATTAGAGAATTTAATAACTCTTATTTTGTTTAATTTGAGGGTTTTTTGAGCTAAATTCTAAAGGGAGATCAGCAGAGGGAGGCCCAGCCAAATCTCTTAGGGTCAACAATGGAAGCAATGTAACACTTTATAGAAAGTGTCATAGTAAACAGCTTGTTTTCTTGAGTTGAGTTCAAAAGAGGAGAATCTGGAATGAAAAGAATACTAACAAAAGCACAAGAAACATTGCAATTCTGAAAAGTTAAAGTGATCCTTTTAATAAATATGAACAGAGAATAATTTATGCAACTCTGAGAGTACTGGATTAAGGTGGGGAGGAGTGAGGTAGATTTGGCACAAAATGACTTTTGACATATGCCATATATTATTTACCAGAAAATTCTACCACATGCATTAACATGACAGACGTAGTCACTTGATTAACTGAAGCCAATTGGTCAGTACATATAGTGAAATTTGGTTCAGATGTTTCCTGGTATATGTGGAGAGAGAATGACAGTAGGGAACTCAAACAGCTTCCTCCCAAATAAAGGAAGCCATCTGCGTAGAGGTGATGGGGGGAGATAGGAACTGAGAGGTTGAGCTTGAAGTTCTCAAGAACATGAATCCAAAATTGGTGGGCCATGGACCACTCTCACTAGCTCAGATAGTTTTTATTTCTTAGCAACCTTATATCACTACTTTCAGTTTTTCTTACTCTACCAATAAAATAAAGGAATACCTCATCTGTCTTTACCTCAGAAAAATTCAGTGATGATAAAATGAGAAAAGAGAAGGAAAATGCTTTGTCTTTAAGAAGAAAGAATTCTATTAAAAAGAACCTACTGTGTAATTATTTTTTGCTTTATAAGAATGATTTATTCTCCTTACCCTTCCTGCTCTGGCTTTAGTTGTACAGGCGTCATTCGGATCCATCAACCTTATGGTTTTTCCTGAGGACAAGTCAGTGCTTTGTTCTCACCTTCTGAAGCCTCTGAAAGTGGTCTCCATGTCCCAGTCTAAGAAATCGATTTGATTTTTCTTTGCTTTTTCCTACAGCCTCATGTCTCCCCCAGGACAGCTTACTATACAAACGAAATATGAAACAAGCCTTCAGTTTTTACAGTGGCAGAACCAAAGCCTTTTCTGTTATCATTCGTGTAGCCCATGGGGAAATATCAGAATGGGGATTGATTTTGGCAAAGAGATAGTCCACAACGGTGGTTGAGTTTAATAAATCTTTGCTATAAAAGACTCATATTTAAGTTCCAGCAAGTCTCAGAGCTCATTCCACCAGGGCTATCTAATCTCTTGCCTCCTCAGTTACAAATTAAATTTCCCTTTGTCGCTATTTCTTTGGAGTCTATTTTGAATGAGACAGAAGGTGAGGGCTCTCCATCAACCCATTCCCTGCATTGTAGAAAGCTGAGTCTCTTAAGCTAATTACTTTGATATGTGTTCCAGAAGAAATGATGGTTGGGTAATAAATATTACTTCGCCTGGATGATATTACTTTCTGAGGACCATGGAAATTCTATCTTTCATTGCTTATTCTTCCCAGACTTCTCAAGAGAATTCATTTTACTCTTGGGGTTCAAGAAAGAAGAGACACAAAAACAAATGAAGCAGCTCTTTTGGCAAATGATGCCTTGGATAAAAATGTAGTTGGTTCTAATGTAATACAATTGACTGATCTGCTAGCAATTACATATCTATATCTATCTATCTACTCATACATATATAGACACATAAAATCATATATAAATATTCATCATATGTTATATATGATATATGATAGTTATATACATTATATCATGTATTTAAATATTATACGTAAGTATATAAATATGCTTGAATATATGTGCGCATACATAAGGTTAATAACATGATCAATTATTCTATGACATTAAACTCTCTCAGCCTTGGTTTTCACAACTTTGAAAAGACCAGTTTGGAGTAGATGACCTTTAAGTTCTTAAATTTTATGGTAAATAACTTCAGGCCACTGGTTTGTTACACAATAGTCATGTAAGCTCGCAAACAAATAAATTTGGAGAACACTAAACATCACAAACATTTTCTCTGGGACCAGAAGGAAAGTAAACTAGGCCAATTTGAATTGAGCTGATGACCTCTCCCACTGCTCCTTCTTTGTTTTGTGTTGTTATAATTAGACGTGCTAATCACCCAGTGGATTATGATTTATTGTAGGGACAGAATCCAATCTTCTTCATTTTTGAGTCTAAAAGTAACTTTCACATAATTGGAATTCAAAAAAATGATGTGGCCAAATTGTTAAATGGTTTGGAAGTGTTCTCAATCATCATTGCTTTCGCTTTTATTAAGAGCATCGTCACTGGACTGCTTCTGACCTACAAGTACCAGCATCTCTCGATGCGAGCAGTGCTCTTCCTACCCACTGTGTTAATGCTGTGTTGCGTGGGGCAGCAGCCCCAGTCACCTCAAACAAGCTATTGGAATGGATTTATATTTATGGCATTTGATTTACTAACAATGCACCTGAGGCTGTAGACCTTGTGCACATGCATAATTCATGCACATTCAGCATTTTAAACTCTACCTAGGGTTTACTTTAAAAAGTCACATTGATTTTGATTTAAAACCCTAAAGAATAAGGGACTCAAGCTGCTAGGTTGTTATTTATTTATCTATTTACTTATTTATTGAGGTAACATTGGTTTATAACATTATATAAATTTCTGGTGTATATCATTATATTTCGATTTCTCTGTAGACTACATCACACTCACCACTCAAAGACTAATTACCATCCATCACCACACACATGTGCCCAGTCACCCCTTCCGTCCTCCTCCCTCCCTTTTCCCCTCTGGTAACAACCAATCTAATTTCTGTGTCTATGTTTGCGCTTGTTATTGTTGTTGCTTTTATCTTCTATTTATGAGTGAGATCATATAATATTTGACTTTCTCCATCTGACTTATTTCACCTAGCATAATACCTTCAAGGTCCATCCATGTTGTCACAAATGGCAAGAGTTCATCTTTTTTTATAGCCAAGTAGTATTCCATTGTGTATATATGCCACATCTTCTTTATCCATTCATCCCTTGATGGGCACTTAGGTTGTTTCTAAGTCTTGGCTATTGTGAATAATGCTGTGATGAACATAGGGGTGCAAATATCTTTATGGATTCATATTTTCATGTTCTTTGGATAAATACTCAGCAGTGTGATAGCTGAATCATATGGTATTCTATTTTTAATTTTTTGAGGAATCTCCATACTGTTTTCCATAGTGGCTGCACCAGTTTGCATTCCCACTAGCAGTGTATGAGGGTTCCCTTCTCTCTCCATCCTCTCCAATGCTTGTTATTTCCTGTCTTGTTAATTATAGCCCTTCTAATGGGAGTGAGGTGATATTTTATTGTAGTTTTGATTTGCATTTCCCTGATAATTAGTGATGTTGAACATCTTTTCATGTGCCTGTTGGCCATCTGTATATCTTCTTTGGACAAATGTCTGTTCAGATCTTTTGCCCATTTTTTAATTGGATTGTTTGTTTTTTTTGTTGTTGAGATGCATATATTTCAGATATTAACCCCTTACCAAATATACGGTTTGACAATATCTTCTCTCAATTGTCAGGTTGTCTTTTCATTTTGTAGGTGGTTTCCTTTGCTGTGCAGAGTTTTTTAGTTTGATGTAGTCCCATTTGTTTATTTTTTCTTTTGTTTCCCTTTCCTGGTAAGACATGGTATTTGAAAATATGCTGCTAAGACTCATGTCAAAGAGCGTACTGCCCACCTTTTCTTCTAGAAGTTTTATGCTAGGTTGTTTTTATTAATAATATTTCATTCTTTACCTCTGGTTAGGATGATAATGATGACAAAGCCCTTGTTAAGACTTATGCTCGATGTCTCAGTAAAGACCTTCCTGACAGTTGTGTTCTAAGAGTAATCCATTGAATTGAAGGTTGAATCAGATGCCTTTTGAGTTACTTGAAATAAATAGATGTTCGTTAAAAGGATTAGCAACTTACCCCCCACTTACTAATTTGGAAAGTCCATCTTAGCGACCAGCCTGACATTTTCAGTGAGTATTGAGCACAATATCCTGAATAAAATTTTATTACTAACTGTTAGGAAGCACTGTCACAAGACAGAGAGGCCAAGACCACAATGTTTTGTGTTCCCCTAGATCGCTGTTTACAAAAGCTGGAATGAAGACACTATGCTATTGGTATGTTCTCTTCTCATTTTAGAAATACTTAAAGAAATAAAAAAAGACCTAAAATAGGAGGAGGAAACTGCCCTTAGCATTGTCTAAATATGCCTTTGTTTTGAGCCTCAGTTTCTTTATCTGTAGAATGAGGATGATCTCTAAGACCCATTTCCGCTCTATTCTTTTTCCTTTTAGTTCCTACTCTGAGGTAGCAAAGTAATGGACTGGAGTCATCTCTTAGAAGGGAATTCATGGAAAGTTGTTTTTCAAATGAAAGGGGAGAAGGCAAGAAGTAGATTCACATTTCAGCCCACAAAGGAAAGCTTTTGGTGGGTAGTTTACCATAAGCCAATTGTTAAGAGAAATACTCTCAGCACTCTCTGATGAGTTGAAGGGACCTCCACATTCAACAAGGGTCACTGTGGGGAGTAACCCTGCATGGGACTGACAGATACGTAAATATTCCAAATGTTAGAGCTTGACTATTTCCTAGCCTTACTGGTAATGATATATGTGTTTGTGAGGTGGGGGGTTGTTTACCCCAAGCACACACATTGTACTATCCCTGGGTGGTGCCGTCTATAAGGTGCCATCTGCAAGGAATAGGGTGAGTTTTTGTTTGGATGACCATCTGCTGCCCAAAACTCTTGAAATTAGTCCTGTCTACTGGCACCTTTGATGACATTTTAACTCAGCATTTCCAGAATAAAACTCCTTCTCACACTTGCTTCTCTCTGTGTGTTCCAGTCACACTCAAGTGCACCACCATTCAATCCTTTGCACAAAAGTAGAATTCAAGAGCTCACCCTTGACATCTTGCTCTCCCTTGACCCCTGCATCCCAAGTCACTTCAGTTTTTCCCCCTAAATGTCTCTCAAATCTATCAAATTCTTTCCATTTCTGCAGACACTACTCTCACACACCCACTGTCAGGTGCCACTCGGATTACTCTCATGTTCGCCTGGCACCCTACTCCAGTTCATTCCCCATATTATTTCCGGAGTGAGCTTTCTAACATTAGAACTTCTCTGACAAAAGTCATTAAAGACTTCTCCTTATTCTTAGGATAAGGAAAACAATGTTTAACATAACCCACAAGGCCCTGCTTGGTGTGGACTAAGCCATGCTCTTCAGATTCATCTTGTATCTCTCTCCCCAACTCCCCATGGCAGTGTTCCAGCCACAATCTGCTCATGTTAACTTCTCAGCCATGCTTTGCATTCTTGTGCTACAGAACCTCCGCTCGTGGTTGCCTCTTTGCCACAGTTTTCTCTCCCACATCATTGTGTGGTTAATTTCCACTTATTTTTCATATTACAACTCCAACATCACTTCCTTGGGGAAGCCTTCAGTTATGGACTGAATGTTTATGTGCCTCCAAAATTCATATGTTGAACTCTTAACCCTCAATGTGATGGTAGAAGGAGGTGGGGCCCTTGGGAGGTAATTAGGTTTAGAGGAGATCGTGAAGTGGAGCCCCCATGATAGGATTAGTGTCTTTGTAAGTGGATGCTTTTGTTTGCAGGCTGAAATGTGAATCTACTACTTGTCTTCTCTCCCTCACTTATTTTCCTTTTTCTTTTTTATTGAGATATAATTGACATATAACATTATATTAGTTTCATGTGTACAACATAATGACTGATATTTGTGTATATTGTGAAATTATCACCACAATATGTCTAGTTAACATCCATCATCACAGTTACAATTTTTTTTTCTTGTGAACCTTTAAGATCTACTCTCTTAGCAACTTTCAAATATGTAATACAGTATTATTAACTAGTCACCACGCTGTACCTTACATCCCAGGATTTATTTATTTTATAACTAGAAGTTTGCACCTATTGACCCCCTTCACTCATTTTGCCCACCTCTCACCCACTGCCTCTGGCAACCACCGATCTGTTGTCTGTATCTATGAGTTGTTGTTATTTTTTTTTTAGTTTGTACATAGAATTGATCTTCCTCTCTTGGTCATGGAGGACTGCCAGAAACTGGCCATTTACAGGCTAGGAAGAGGGCCCTCACAAGGAACCAAATCTGTAGGCTCCTTGGTCTTGGACTTCCCAGTGCCCAGAACCATAAGAAAGAAATGTCTGTTGTTTAAGCCACCGAGTCTGCACGGTATTTTGTGATAGAAGCCTAAGCTGACTAAGATACCTTTCTTGAGCCTCCAGGTTGGACTAGATGTGTCTGTTCTGTCCTTTCATGGCTTTTCATGGGTTTTCTCCTTAACACCTATCACAGTAATACTGTGTGTGACTCCTCAATCAACGGCACCTTCCTCTAAGGTCAAGAACTGATACTGTCTTTGTTCATTGTCACAGTGTCTAGCAGAATGCCAAGGTCACAGTCAACACTCAACAAATACCTGCTGATTGAATTTAAAAAAGCTCTAAGTAAATCAGTTGATTCATTAGATGTTTAGAGTGAAAATGTCTGTTTCCATAGATAATTCTGAATTGTAAGAAACAGGCCTGCTAACAAACACTTTAAGCATGTAGAAGAAACTGTTAATGACTATTAGAACATTTTAGTAATCTTGTTTCAAGTAAATGGATGTGCTTTTCATCTCAAAAGTGGAGACTTTTCCCAAAATAGTCAAGTCAGCAGCTCAATTTGGATAGCGCCAAATGATTCCATAAACTTGGGTTTTCCTTTAACGACTTAAAAAATATAAAATTAATTTTACCCTTAAGCATACCTCCACAGTTCTTCACTCTTCAAAGGTGAAGGGATCTAGAAACCACGTCTTGCTTGGAAGTGGCTAAAGGAGCTAGAGGCAAGAGGATCAATGAAAGGGTACGGGGAAGTCTTCGAATGTTCACAACACTCTGGGATAGAAAAGACAGTAGTTTTGTTTTGCCAAAAGGCAAAACTATGATAAATGAGTGAAAATTATATAAATCTGGGCTTCAATTCAATTTAAAAAAAGCTTTTTAACATCATGAAGTGCATGCTCAGCAATGAAATGGGCCATTTCCTGAGCTAAGGAATACCTCACCCAATCAGAGATGCTGTAGAAGAGATTCCTACGTCAGTCTCTGGGTTGTCTGCAGAAGGGCTCCTCCCTGGCTTGGGACTGAAGAAGAGTCCCTTGAGTCCCCCCTTGAGGAGGGAAGAGCCATCTAGGGCTCTGTTGATACCTGAAAGATTGTCCTCCTGCAAATCCAAGTTTGCTTGAATGACTCAGCTTACTTGACAAAGTTTGGTTTTTATATGGATTGAATCCACATTTGTGGAGATAATTAACTTTTGAAAGTATTTGAAAAAAAGAAGATACAAGTTAAAAAAATCAAAAAGAAACTTTTTTCAGTTCAATTTAAGGGACTTTAGTATATAGTAAAGTGCATGACATTTTAGAAAAACTGGCTATTTTATGATTAATTGATAATATTTCAGACAGGCACTGTATTTCCTATCTAGTTATTTTGCCAATATTTGATTATGGTGAAGCAATTTATAGACAGGTTAGCTTCCCGTTTTTAATGAGCTGGATGTGCTCGCTAATGGGATTGCTAAATTGGTGCTAAATTGTAGCTTGGGGACTCATTATTGTGAGATTCTGTTTTTTTTGTTCTTGTTGTTAGTTTTATTCATTACAGAGAAGAGACTTGAATTGGCTGCAGGTAGAATAGTGAATAATAATTGTTAGTTTTTGTAGGAGTTACCTTATATCATTGACTTCGTTTAACCTTCATCAGATATTTAATCTGTGGATGATATAAAGACTCTTTTACTTTGTGTTTTTATTATCAAGTCTAAATTAGCATAACATTTTGAATTATACTTAATGGCTTTTATCACACATGCCTAATCTTTTAGTTTGTAGTACAACTTAGTTATAAACTCAATATTAATAGTCATATCTCTCACATTTTAAAATGTCTCTACATCATATAAGTCACCTCTGAGCCCCCAAATATCTTGGTGTAAAGCTAAAATTCAGTAGAGTTTGGAGTATCCCTTCCCACTTCAATGGGATAGCAGGGGCCTTCATGCAGTCTACTTAGAGACCAAAGGAGGAATCTCTCCCATAGCATACCTGGATTGGCAAGGTGCTCCTTAACTCAGGAAACCCTCTATGTCATTGAGAATTTGAGACATTTTACAGCACCAGAAAGTCAGGAAGTAGCCAGGTCTTTCATTCACGGTGGAGGCATCCCCATCACTGCTCTCTCTGCTACTTGTGCTGCCGTTACCATGGAGCCTCCATCATCCACCATCTGTGCTGCTTGGGGCAGACCTGGCAATGTCCTTTAGGAAGTTCCAGTCCTCTGACCACATACTTATTTGCAGAGACCTTGGCCACTGGTCTTAACACCCTTGTGCTCCCTGACAGCCTCATGTAAAAGAAGTCACCCTAGGGTATTCTTCAGTTGTAGGAAATATTCAAATACACCTCTCTTTTTTGCAGACTCAGGGAAGCTTGAACATGCACACCCCTCCTCCTGCCTTTTAACCCCTCTTTCTCAAAGCTAATGGCTCTACCTCATCCTAATTCTTCCCTAGACAGTCTTGAATTTAAAAAGCTGTATTTCTCCCCAGGTGATGGGGATTAAGGATAGCATATATGGTGCCCTCTTTTTCTCATTTATGGTTAGAGAAAGCTATTTTTAAAATAATTTTCCTTGTCACAATGTTTGTGTATGTTTTCATAATTCATCCTGTTACATTTTTGTATACGTGTATAGGTCTCATTTACTCATTCATGTATGTACAGCAGCCGCTACGTCAGGTGCAGTGCTGTGCTTTACACTCTTACTGGATTCTAAGTTTCTTAAAAACAAGGATTACATCTAATTAATCAATGTGTCAGCCCCCTAGCCGGTCCAGGGTTTTGTATATTGCAGAGTCAATAAACACTAATTGAATTAATTAATTATTTGTCATGAGGATCCATGTCTCCTTTCTTCCAGGCATGTGTTTGACCCTATGGTATTGAATACAGGGCTGGATTGTCAGTGTGACTAGGACTTACACAGAATTCAAGGAATGACTGCCTGGGCCAGTGGGGACTGCATGTGAATGTGCATCTGTGTGTGTGTCCCCAGCAGTTAAGTACATGAATAAGTATGCAAAAGTCATTATATATGTATAATGGATATTAAATTAATTTCTAGGCTCTCCATGTTCCTTCTATCTTCCATTTACCTGAGCTCAATAGAGTTACCCAAGTGTTAAAATACATCCGTTGGAGTAGAAATGCTTAGTCCAAAGGTTTTGGTGTCTGGTTAAGGGTCTAACCACTGTTCCTGATTGGAGTAGGAGAGTTTGGAACTGGTTCTACTCATCATCTATCCCCAAATTCACATGTAAGGGACTTTCTTCTCCAAGAACCAATTAAAAATCCTCAGCCCTATCTCTGCTTTTCTTGTGCTCATTGATCTTATGGGACATTATGTATGTGTCTAAGAGTTCACATGGATGTGTATGTAGGTGTTGGGGGAAATAATCTACAAGAAGTCAGATGGAGCCCTAGGAGACTTGGGTACGATTGTTACAAGTGATGGTCACCACTTGTGTTGGATATCTTCCTGGAGGCTAACAAAAATGGCACCATTCCAGACTGCAATGGGAAGGAGAGCTGGTGTACCTGCATGAAAACGGAGACTACTGTGCACAGAGACTCAGCTTCCATTGGCAGCAACAATACCTCTCATATCGTGTGTTTATTGAACTATCCCTCACCCTTGTCCTCAAAGCCCTCATGCACAGACCCTTTCTCAAGGGAGTAGCCAAACCACCCACTTATCTCTGTTCTTTTTCCACATTCCTTTTGACATTTCTTATTCATCAGATGAAATCTCTTCATCTCTCCTTCTGCATGCTCCCATTCCCCAAGTTCTCCTTCAACTTTAAAGCCCAACTCAGAGACCCTGGGCATAATTCCCTTAAGTGGCATATTCTTTGGGAAACAAAAGCAGGGAGGGTTAAGCCATATTCTTTTTTTCCTTTCTCCTTTTAGCTGACTGTGGGAGAGGGAGAAAACCTGCTTGAGTTAATATCTCAACAATATGACTTTGTCACACGACATTGGGAATAGAAATTTTTCCCATGGTCCACATTACTCTTTAGTAACAAAATACTTTTTATTGGATAAATTACATTATATACAGAAGTGTATAGTGCCTTCCAGGAAGCCCAAGATTCCTTCCCAACCCCCACCAAATATTTATATGATCAGAGGAAAGTACTCACAGTCCCATTGGAAGTCATAAAATGCTGGAAAAGCAGAAATAAAATGAAACTCATTACAGGTGTCCACACTATAATCCCATCGCACACCAGCTACATTCCTCTCTTTACGTCCTCATCAATAGTAAGTACGGGGGACTGCTGCCTGAGGTAAGAGCATGCAGAAGCCATGTAGATGGCCACTCAAAGGAGCATAATCAATCCCATGTCTGTGTTTGTGGTGACAGAAACTGCTTTTTGTTGTACAGGGAAGTGATTCATTACATTATAGCTGCTAAAGCACAAGGAAAAATCAAGTTTAGTAAAAGAAAACAACTTTGGAATGTACATTCATATCATGTTTTCTCATTTTGAGGAAAAGATGGATGATCCTTTGTGAGGAAAATAGATTTTGGAGAAACTAATCATAATTATGGAAAAAGATTTTCCTGGATAACACCAGGAAAAAGCAGTTACTCAGATGGTAGCTTCTTTTACTGTTTTTCTCTCTGTTTTTCTTCCTTTTCAGTGATCTTGCCTTCCTTCTTTTTTTTGTTCTCACTTCTTTCTCCTGTCCTCTCATATCCTCATCCTTCTCTCCCTTAGCTTCCACATTCTTCATCTCCTCCCTCCTGCCTCTGCTTCTCTGCCTTCTGTTGCCAACCCTTAGCCTGAACACACATCAGTGGGATTCAACTCCAGTGTCAACTTGGTAACTCACCTCTATCTTAGCCATACCCTTGATAATTCACCTCTATCCATCCATACCCTCTAATCTTTCAAATCATTGTCCTGGAATTGATGATTAATTCTATGAGATCATCAGAAACTTTTTAGATGCTAAAGAGTGCATCTATTTCTGGAATATCAAGAAGTGTTTTCCAGAGAATATGATTCCTTTTAATCTGTTGAGTCACTATGCCACAGAATTTTAAAAGACATTTAGCACACATTTTTATGAAAACAGTGGGGGATACACAGGACATGTTGAACAACACTTACCTGGAAACACTACAATTTATTAATAGCAGGCCTTTGTGAATCTCTACAGATATTAATTGGATCCATTTGTCCCACAGCCAATCAGGTGGCCAATGGCCGAGGCAGCACTCATTATTTGATCTGCGTATCAAATATACACATGGACAGGCTGAAAACAGAGTACACTTCCACCCATCTGGACACATTTCACAAGTGAGTTTCTTGGAAAACAAGTGGGGGGGGCAACAAGTTATGGTGATCACTCCCAGAAGTTTACAGTCGAACTGTAAAGACTAAAACGATCTCTGCAAAAAGAGAGAAACACATGAAATGTTACAGTGAACTTAGTTAAAGCGTACGATGGGAGATGGATGCTGCTAGTATAGTCTGTGTCCAGACTAGGGAGAGACTTCTTGGGATCCTGTGTTTATCTCTTCTGTAGACAGAACATATTTTGGTTGGTCTGTTCATTGTAAGCTTTTAGTAGATGGATTCTGAAATGGCAAATTGATGAATGGATTTTATAGTTGATAAAAGATAACCTCTTACATTTATATTGTTTGTTACACAATTTCATTTGAGTCTCACAATTTCTGCATTAAGAAGGGAAACCATTTTCATCCCTATTCCACAAACGAGGAATCAAAGTTGATTGATTTGCCCCAATACAAGGTTTTACATAATAGAGAAACCAAAATCCAGACTTTCTGACCCATACAGTCAGCACAATGACAGGCTGTGAGAAGGGTGTCTTCACTGGGAAACTGAAGGTACATGCACACATGTGCCATGAGCATAACTGTACATACAGTGAGATTTGGTTAAATTCGAATTCTTTAGAAAGTTAGTATTTAATAACAGAAGACAAATGAATATATGGATGTTACTTAAAAACATTTAAGGTATTTCTTCATTCACTAAGATAAAGGCACAAGAAGAATGTGTAAGCTTCATCTTTCCAAATTAAAGTTTGACTCATTCACTTGCTAGGAAATAAAAGAAATATATAAATATATATAAATGTAAAATATAGATCTTAATAATCAATGTAAACAAAAACTTCACCCAAACTAAAATATGCTGAAAGCAGAGATTGTTGACGCTGCTAATATAGCACTGACTTTCTGTAAGGTCTTTGGCTGAATTTCAAAAATTTAACTCATATTATGTTTTTAAAAAAAGGCCTTGCCATAAGAAATGTCATACAACTGTCATGAATGTGATTAAGATTCTTTGTTTCATTTTTCCTTTTAAGAAATGTTTCCTTTATTTTTGTGACCTTTCTATACTTTAATTTATACATATTAACAGCTTTTAAAGTCAGGCTTTGTTTGTTTTATAGGCCATAAACCAAAGTATGGTTTTATTTTATGTAATTTACTCTTCTCCACTTTTATTGTTGTTGCATATGTTAATGTTTTGGCTTCAAAAGTAAAGTATCATGTAGGTTAGCAATCAATTTCCTTCTTGTAATTTTTCTTCAATATGGAGAATAATTGAGGAATTTTCATTGAATAAAGAATATAGATAGAGAGAAAGAGAAATGATAGTTTTCTTTTAACGGCCGAAGATATGAAGTGATTAATGGCATCATCATCATAATGTAATTTGCTCTGAAGTATCGGACAGGATGTGAGCTCTTAAACGATGATCCAAATGAACTGCATTTCAGACGTTTATGTCCTCATTTCTGCCTGTGGTAAGGATTCAATTGAAGGCTCACATAGTTTGATTTCTAGTCACAACCAGCGGACAGTTAAAATAGAATCAATTTATTTTGCATAAATAATGATTTCTATCAGAATAAAAGAATGAATGCCTGTCTGATAGATGAATACATATTTTCACTAAATAAGTCCAATCTTTGTGAATCAGGGAGTTAAGAAGCTTCTGCTGTATTAAAAAAATCTTTGGGTTTGGATTTGCTTTTTGTTTTAATCTTTCAGAGGTAGAGATGAAATTGAATTTATGTTTTCTAATCTGTCTATATATTCCAGAACCAAATACGAGGCTATGCGCTATGCAGTCTGGAGCTTATACGACTTTTTTCTCCTGGTGCTTCTGAGCAAATAGCAAGCACATTAAGCAGTATCCTAGCTCTCCTGTAACCCAGCTGAAGACCTAAGAGAATGCTTGCAGAATTAGCACTATTTCTTTCTTTCTGACTTTTAGTAATGTGGCACCGAGAAGGTTATGAAATTATAGACTCCTGTATGTACCTGGCTAATAGTCTATTTTTATGTTGTAAAAGTGTGTGCAAGGAACTATGTGTTTGGAACCTGAATTTGATGTATTGTACTGGAAAGAACAATGGAATACTAGTAGTCAGAAGAACTGAATCTAGCCTTGGTCCCTCTACCAGGGCCAGAATCTTCATTCTTAGAGTATAAATTCTCATCTGAGAAGTGATACTTTTCTCTGTACCATCTAACTCAAAGAAAGTTTATGAAAATAAAATTAGCTTATAGAGTGAAAGATTTTGTTACAGATATAATATAGACACTTTTTAAACTTGGATCATTGAGAAAACAAGATGGATTTTCTTGTCTTAGTGGCTGAAATAGTTATCTACAGTCAATTATTTAACAGTTATTGAGTGCCTTGCTAGAGTGATTCAAACAGGTATTAGATACAGTCACTTTCCTCCAAGAAGTTACATTATAGTCGAAGAGGTTAGGCATAAACACATGCAAAGTTAAATAAAAACATAAGAATTAAAAATTTAAAATATGGAAAAAATCACATGACATCACAGAATAGCACAAGGTTAAGTATCAAATGGAAGACTGTACCTGCTGAGTTCAGAAAAGGGAGGTGTCTTGGCTACAGGAATGGTCTACAGTGGGTAGGAGAGGACACTGAATTTTTGCCATGAAGAAAAGTGGAACTGAAATGAGTTAAAAGGTAGAGAAACTAACATGAGAGATATGAAAATGAAGTATAAGACTTATTTTGGTAATGATCAATCAACCCGTTTGCCTAGAGGGAACATCTCATGGATAGGAGGATGAATTCATTCTTGAGTAGGGGTTAGTCACCATGCGCCTCCCACACTCCTTCCCCTTGTGTCTTTCTGTGAGATGAATAACACAAATATTTAGAGTCCTAACGGAATTCCCCTCTGCTCATTGGACCAATGCTCTCTATCGGTCACAACTCTTAGCCCATTTCCTACTTACCAACAGTCTTGCCTACCAACAGACAAGTACTAGTTGCTTGTCACCTGCCTGCTTGACTGATGGCAGAAACTCCCTCTCTGGTGGTCAGATGAGCAGAGATTCCTGGCTAAAGTGCTGGGGAGCATGGATGAGAGAGAAGCCATACGTCTCACCAGGACTACAGTTAATTTTATAGCATCCAGGAGCATGAAGAGAAAGGCTACAGTGAGAATTCAGGAAGCAGAGGCTGAAGAGGTGGAAGTAGCTTCCTAGTTATAGTGATTTGAAATGCTGTCAGGTTTCCAAACATCTCTGCCCCTCATTTATATCATTTGGTGTAATATAAAGTTTGAGCTAGAAGGAATTTGGGAAAAATCATTTACTTCACTTATTTATTCATTCATCTATTCTTCCATCCACCCATCCATTGATCCATCCATTCATCCACATATATTTATTCAGTGCTTGTTTCCAAGCATCTCAAAGATGAACGGAATGAACATAGACTTGTCTCTCCAGGAGTATATACTGTAGTGAGGTAGGAGGGACACATAAATATATGTATTTAAAACAAGGAATTACAATGTTTTTGGTATAATTTTGGAGCCGTATAGTTATTTGTGAGGCCCAGGAAGTGGCATTTAGTCTTTTTAGAATTGACAGTAGGGAAGCTTCTTGTAGGAAGTAATACCTGAAATGAGGCTTAGAATAATAGAAATTAGCAGTAAGTATGTGGGGATGGAGAGAGGTTAGGAAGCATTTCACAGAGAAAATGCAACATGTATGAAGTTACAACAATAGCATGAGGCCTGCTCATTCATTTTTTTAGAACAAAAAATCGAGGCCCGGAAGTTTTGACTTGTCAAGGTTATAATCATGTTGGTGACAAAACTAAAGCAGAAACTTGGATTCCTAACTCTAGTTGAGCACATTCAACACACACGCATGCTTTAGTAATATGGAGCCGTTTTCAACAATAGACTCAATAAAGGCAAATATATAATAATGAAGGAGACTTATGATATTGGTGTAGGTTAAGCATCTAGTTTTCAGATAGAGGCAAAAAGTTCTACATGAATAGACTCCAGGAGAGATGAGTGGGAAAGAGGAAAAGATCAAAAAGAAAGAGTGCCATTTCTTTATTTGAAAGAAGGAGGATATGATAAGGAAGAGTAGAGAATAACTCTTTTCCTTTTAAGAATTTGGCCACATGGGTAGTTTTCAAGGTGCTAGGGGTTCTAGGACCATTGTTGCCCATAAATTAAGGACATATGGACTCTAACTAGACCCTATACACACATAGTAGTCATTGGGATAAATGCAAGAAGATTCCTTGGAACATGAGTAGGCTTGTGCTATGCCTCTTCAGATTTACCTTCTACCATAAAATGCAAAAGGCTTGAATTCTTTAGGGTAAAAGTAATATGATGTCGATTTTATGTATGTGCATCTGACAATGGTATGAGTTATAATTAAGAACCTTGAACAATTGGACCAGTAAAATAGGAGTCTGATGCTTCTCAGATTGCTGAAGATAGTCAATCCTGACATGGAAGAAATAGACTTCGATAATCACTTTTATTGGGGACAGAGCACTACCTAATGTGCCAAGGATATTTATTTCCTTCTTTCAGTCACAGAGATTCTTTCTGCCTCTCTAATAGTAGATTGTGATTATTACGGGGATACAATTTTTCAAAGACTAGTAGTTGGGTCAATTGCAAATACTGAAGCCAATTGATTGAAAAAACCTTACTCTAATAAAAAGTTACCATTTATTGAACCGTTTCTATATGCCGGGAGTAGTACTAGTTGCTTTGCATTTACTATAGATAATTGTCACTATTAGCTGTGGTCATCCCTGTGTTCAAGTCTTCTTCTCCTGTCGTTTACTTGGAAGGATTGTACTTTGAAGCGTGGCATGGCCATGGACTCGCTGTGGCCAATAAACATAAGCAGAAATGACTCTCAGTTGAACTGAGGAAAAAAATTGGTTTGTGCGGATAGACAAATGGATGGGATTAAATATGCTTTCGAGCATCTCAGCCAGGAGAGGTGGCTTTAGTCACTCTCTTCCCATGACATTTCACCTACAGCAGCCCCTCAGCAAGACTTCCTAGGCTTTGAGTAAACATATGTAAAAAGAATGATGAAATTGGCCTTTTAAGTTTTACTGACTAAAACAATTAGCTTTTCTGGACTTGAGATACTT
Source organism: Equus przewalskii (assembly GCF_037783145.1). Lineage (NCBI taxonomy): Eukaryota > Metazoa > Chordata > Mammalia > Perissodactyla > Equidae > Equus > Equus przewalskii. Next base: position 21,279,221 of record NC_091847.1, on the reverse strand, counting down.
CTGCTTTTAGATAGAAAAAAAGGTACATATTTACTAATGAGTCCTTTTTAACTTTGTTTTTTGAAGAATACTTGCTTCAGTATTTGGCTACCTACTATATTCAAGATTCCCATTACCAAAATAAAAAATAAAATAATAATTCTATTCAATTTCCAATTATTCAAAATCCAGGAGACAAAATGGTTTCCTCTCATCGGGGATTCACAAGTGATGTAATGTAGCAGGGATTTCACACTTGGCCTTAGGATGAGGAAAGTGGTTTGGTGTTTGTAGCAAGTGCAGTTAACAGCGCTCATGAGTGATGGCTGTGCTTAGGCAGACTGCTGATGCAGGAATACGAAACCAGAGAGATATCAAGCAGTCTGATTTAGGGCTCAGAGACAGTGGGGAGCGGTGAGATTGATAGCCCAGAAAGGAATCTTTTGGTAGAGGTCCATGGCCCGCATCAGAGCCTCTGGGATTGATAGCATACCGTGCCATCAATCTCAGTACTGTAAATGGGACTACTATTCTCTATGAAAAATGGGTCATATTAAATACTCTGACGTTGACTAGATTGAGAACTGCAGAATGACTAAGGAAGGATACATGTTTGCAAGGATATTGCTGTACCATTTTGTTTTATAGTTTGTTGAAGAAGGGGAATGAAACCCAATACTAGTCACACGTCTTAAAGAAGTGATCATGCTGATTGTATTGTTATTTTAAAACTGAAATTAAAATTGAGCAGAGCATAATATAGTAGTTATTGAGATCTCGTAATCTTTGAAAATATGTTAATGGCAGAATCATAATCAGCCAGTAATAACTCAATAAAATGGAAGCAAGTGAACATATAGTTGACTGCATTAATAATAAAAATTAAACCCCAATTTGTGAAATGAAAGATTTAAAAGAATGGGTGTAAATAAAAACCTAATGGTGTTTAAAAGTTTTATAATATTTACTCATATATTTAGGGACTATTCAGTGTCTGATATGCTACCTGCTGTCACATGGCATATTTTCTGGTGCACAAGAAATAAATGTTCATGTAACTAAATCTTTTAGAGTGAATAACTAAGCTAGGACTTAAAAAAAGTACATTTTCATTCAAAATGAAGCTTTCCTTTTATCTGTCCCTCATTCTAATTTTATTTAAAATTAAAGTTTACATTTCTTGAATCATAAGAATTTAAGTCTGAAAAGGACTTTAAATTTCATGTAGTCCAATAACTTAATTTTTAATATGTAAACCCAAGTTCCAGATACATAAACTTCTAGGTATAGAGTCTAGAGGGAAAAAACAAGGGGTGATTTTAAACAAGTTTTCCTGAGAAAAATGTTGTGAATGAAATATTTCTTGAAATCATGGCAATTTGCTTCCAATAAAAGCTGGCATGAAACCTGCTCAAATGTGACAGAGATTTAAGTCAAGTTTTGGTCACTCCCACCCAAATTTACTCTAATTGATGACCTCTCTGAAGTTAGTGTTGCTCAATATCATCTAAAGTATTACAAAACCAATTAAAACTTAAGAAATCAAAACAATATGGATTATGATATGCATAATATCTTACGCAATATCTTGCATTTCACACAATATGCCACTGCTGACGTCATTTGAAGAAAACAGGTCAAAGGTTATTATGTCCATCTTCTATGTTGAGAGTGTGCACATTTTCCATCCACTAAGAAGATTTGGAAAAATATGTACTCCCTTTCACTTTTTTAAGGTAATAAAATAAAAATTTTAAAATAAAATAAAAATGGATAGGTAAGTGGTTTTATTTCATGGTTGAATGATATTAAATTTCTAATTTATGTATTTGGTAGAATTAAAACAATATGCGAACATTGAAATAAAATCAATTAAATGAAGTTAGATTTTTTTAAAGTTCAAGATACTATGTCTCAAATCGCATTTAAAGAACATTTGAAAAGAAAGATAAATATTCTGCTTTAAAGAGTACAGTTAATTTACTTTGGGGAAATTATAGGCCAAAAGAAAAGCATGGTATTGGGCCACTAGTAAGTGCAAGTTTATCAATGATGTGCTAATGATGATTGTTGAATGCATTATTTAGCACGGAATCTATCATATGATCCCATTAATTTAATATAAACTAAATAAATGCAAGGTGGGGATAAGAGCATGAGCAGAAAAGTGGATGATGAGTGAGAGGAAGCAGGACATTCATCCCAATTAAAATATAAACATGGACTCATAATGTCCAATTATTGTTTTGGGGAAACTAAATACTTCTCCTCCAAGTCTGAGTACTTGTTCCAGAAAACATGGATAATTTACTTTGATATGTGTTCCTTTATTCAAAGATGTAATGTTGATCTAGTGTAGGTAAAAAAGCTTTTCACCTCTTCTGTTTAAAATGATGCCAAATGAAGTCACACTGATACATGGATGAAAACAGTCACAAAGTCACTCCTATTATTAAGAATGCTAAAAATGTAAAGATGACTCATTTCTCATTTCACAGCAGATGGACATTTTTTATTATTCTGTTTACAAATCTTGATTATCCTAATGATAGATTGATCAATTGGATTGGTGGATGAATTAGTCATGCAGTCTTGCTTGGATGAAGCAAGGTGCTGCTGCCCTTAGTGCCTTTTACCTGAGCTTCCTGTGCTTTGTTCTCCTGAGATCCATCTTCAGGTGTGATGTATTATTTGACAATAGTTAGGTGAAGGAAGAGGTAAGGTTGTTAGAAGAAAAGTGTCATCATTCCCAAACCCATTCCCCTTTTCCCACTCTACATATATCTAAATTCAAAATATACCAACATGGGCTAATGTTTCTAATACTATGTTGCCTCTGAATAAAATATTTAAAATAAGGAAGGATGGGAGGCAGGAAGCCTCCTACCGGTTTATGGTGCTATAGAGAAGGTTTACTGACACTAGTATTTTATACAGAAACTTTGGTGCCTCCAGGGATTTTCTTCTTTCCAGGCAATGCAGCATACCAAGATTGGAGGTTGGGGAAATCTCTGATTTTTCTCTCAAATTGGAAAAGAGCAACGTGAGAGGAGAGATGGAAAGAGAACCTGCATGACGTCTTGACAGTAGACACCTTTTCAGTCTTATCAACCTTAGGCATAGATGCATACAGAAGTTCAGGATCAGACATTGCTTTGCTTAAAACTGTCCACTCCCATATGACGCTTGCAAAGTTTTCATGTACCCCAAAAACACAATGATTATGCTTTTTGATAAGAAATTAAGGGCAGAAACATTAAAGGATGTATCCAAGTTTCTATGGTTGTTATTTGTAGAGTAAGGACTACACTCAAGACTAAAACATTTTAATTAGGGGGTCCTATGCTGCATAAATTACACATTCCCCAGGCAATCTCTTTGCACATATGAGAGACTCAAATTAGTGAGAAATCAAGATGACTCCAATGGATTCATTTTGGAAAAGCTTGGGGTTGGTGATTATTGTAAAAGTGGTTATGATTATCTCTAATTTTGCTTTATAAAATTAAGACATTCGTGAATTATTCTGTAGTGTGAAATGAATATACATGTATATATATATATATATATATATATATATATACACATAACTGATTCTTCTATCAAAACCTCTAAGATGTTCACATTTTGTTATCGCCCAAGTATTTTATATTGACATTCTGGAATAAGTGCACTAGGATAGGAGCTTTTAAAAATTTCCCCTGGAGATATTTCTATACTAGAGACTCCAATTTGATCTATATAGTGTACTAATTTTAATAAGGAAGTAGAAATTGTGCAGGTTCTCAAAATATGGAACAATTGAATTAATTGAGTTGACAGTGAAAAAAGAACATGAATTGATACTCCTGAAAATTATTTGAAATGTTTCCTCTTGAAGTTAGCAAGCTGTGTTTATGAAAAGCGCACTAAAAATTTAGCTGTAACTTGTCTTAATGGCAGTTTTGAAAACATGAAGAGAAACAGATATGTATACGATATTATATATGCTCCCCCAAGTGAACAATGAAGTTGTTATAAAGGGAGGACAAAAAGCACTTTTAAGCTGAGGTTATCAAAAGTAAATTCAATTTCACCAAGGTGAATCAACAATAATGAATACTAGAATAAATGCCTAAAATAAAAGCTAAAAAAACCCAAGAAAGCCCGAGGTGGGCCCTGTGGAAGCGTGTTTGAGTTTGCCTGCTCCACTTCAGGGCCCAGGATTTCCCAGGTTCGGATCCTGGGCGCGGACGTGGCACCGCTCATCAGGCCATGCTGAGGCGGTGTCCCACATGCCACAACCAGAAGAACCTACAACTAGAATATACAACTATGTACTGGGGGTAGTTTGAGGAGAAGAAGACAAGAAAAAGGAAAAAAAAGAAAAAAAAAGAAAAAAAAAGAAAGCTACTCCAGAGACAATTAATACAACTTGGGAATTATTATGTTTTGAAAAGCCTGGAATCTTTACTCAGTGTATAAAGACAATTAAAAAAAATAAAAAATCTTAAGCAGGAAACCATATGCTATAGTTACAGATGAGGAGTATTGTCAAACTCATTCTGTAGTTTGACATTTGTCAATCTATATTGGCCATAGGTTGCTTGAATAATAAAATTGCTTTTCAAAGCTATTTCAATAATCAAATTACAGGTATAAATTCTGAGGAGACGAATGCGAAAGAAAGTTAACTTTTTCTTAATGGAAAACAATTATGGTGACTGAGGATCAAATTAATATTGTGTGCTTGGAGTGTGTATGTGTATGGGGGGATAGATGAAAAATATGATGAATTAGAACTCAAACTGACATCTGAGTTTGCACAGTAAGATTGTAATGTAAAAGTTATCTGTAAACTGAGAGATTAAAGTAGTTATTAGAAAGCAGCCATAGAGCTATATACAATTTTACATTTTCATTTTCAACTCATATCCAAGTGGAGAATAGTTAGTTTGGCATGTGATCGGACAGTCGGATAACACCTCCAAGAAGATCGTATCTACCTAAGATTATTCATCACTTCATCGCCTCCTAAAGTAAACCGATGTTTTAATTGTATACAGAAGCATTCAGGCGAATACAAAATAGTACAGCGCTAAATTTCTCTACTACTCTCCATGTTTTGGAATAGAGAAAATGCAAATTACTTGACTTTCAAAAAGTCCTTTGATCAGGTCCCATAGTTGTTTTTTAAAATTAAATCTGATTTTAAAAAAAATGTCATCATATATCCCTATGGACTGAGTTTCTACTCATGAAGCAATGAATAGGAATAAACAGGTCGAGAGAGAAGAAGCGTAAACTGAAAAATCCTTTGAAATTTGGTCTCAGAGAACATTTTTAGATGTGTTCTGGAAGATGGAGTACACGGTGACATCTCCAAATTTGCTGATGACACTAGTTCTTCCCGATAGTGAAATGCCAGGGTGACATGAATAAATTGCAGGGACATCTTGAGAGACTGTGGGAGTAAGCTGAAAAATAGCAACTGAGTTTCAGTTCCAGAAAGTCTAAGAAGTGTGTCAGAGTTGAGGAAATTAACCTGAACTATATTCATTAGATGAGTCATTCATTCTTCATGCAAATATTTGTAATGTTATGAACTGAATGTTTGTGTACCCCCCCAAATTCGTATGTTGAAACCCTAACCCACAGTGTGATATTTGGAGGTGGGGCCTTTGGGACATGATTAGGGTTAGATGACGTCATGAGGGTGGAGCCTTCACGACGGGATTAGTATCCTTATAAGAAGAGGAAGAGAGACTAGAGCTCCCTTGCTTGCTCTCTCTCTCTGCCATGTGAGAACACAGCATGAAGGCAGTCGCCTGCAAGCCAGGAAGAGCGCCCCCATGGGGAACAGACTCAGCAGACACCTTGATCTTGGACTGCCCAGCCTCTAAAACCGTGGGAAATAAATGTCTGTTGGTATATTGTTATAGCAGTCCAAGCTGACCAGGACAGGGAGTAAGTCGAAAAATAGTAACAGAGCTTCCGTTTCAGAAAGCATAAGGCAGTGTGTTAGATTTAGGGAAAATAACCTCAACTTTGTTTATTGGAAGAATCATTCATTCTTTGTGAAAATATTTGTGAACATCCACCATGCAGCCAGCACCCTGACAGGAAGTAGGGATGGTGACATAAAGAGGGCATGGCTGTTGGCCAACTGGGGGGAGACGGAGCCATATAACTTAAAATCTTGTGTGACATGTGCTATCACAGGAACAATAATAAAGAGCTCTGGGAACAGAGAAAATGAGTGTGAAGGAACCAAGGAAGGCTTCTCCAGGTAGGTGACATTTGAGCTACATCTGAAAGGCCAGGATGGGGAAGGGGCAGTTTTCCAGCAAGGGAAAAAGGCTGAGAACTCAGTGCTTGGTCTATCTCCCCAGACTTATTTTTTTGAAGCTCTTCCTTTATTTCTAAATAAAATGCTGCCGAGAAATCTAACTTATAAGATGGATCAAAGCAGCCTTTTAGCCTGGGCTTCCCCCACAATCTTCTCCTCTCCCTGCCCGATGCCCCCCTCAGACATGCTGCAGATCACCGGGACTCTGGAACAGCCTGTGAAAACAGCTGATGTGGCCTCCCTCTAACTTGATAGATAGATGAGGAAAAACGGGGCCCAGATATTTTAATTACTAGTCCAAGGCCTCAAAAGAGGTGGGAAAGATAATTTTGTATCTTAATTTATGACTTGGTAAGCAAACATTTAGAAAGATTATTGGAGAATTTTTCCTTGACAAAATTTGATGAATTTGTTATGGCAACCCAAGCCCAAGTTTTCAAACCAAAACTGTGGGACATTGTCAAGGAGCGTGTTAGAAGGAAAAGAAAATCCTCCTGCCCCAGACCCCATTATAACCGTGGTGTTCCTGGAGTGGGTTATGGCATGTGGTTTGAGTTTCCACCACTTGACAGCATAATGCAGCTGGAGAATATTGAAAGAAGAGCTTGTAAAATAGGAAAAAGGATTTGGATGGTCCAAGGTTAATTAAGTTAAGACACACAGAGGTAGGCCTGTCTGGTGCTGGGGGCCAGGTAGTGGCAGCAGTCATCTGCTAGGGCTGGAAAATCCCCTTACACTGAGAAGGCAAAGTGGCTGGGACAAGGCTGGTCTGAGTTCAAAAGGAAAACCATGGAGACAGTCTAATGAAGTCAGAGTTGAAGCTGGAGGATCCACACATGGAGAAAGGAGCAAATGCCAAAAGACAGATCAAATATAAGGACTGTCAAATCAGAAGAGAGACAGGAAAGGAAGATTCCAGAACACAAAATTCAATCCCAGAGCCAAATCAGGCTAGATGAGCTCTGGGGAGTGAAATTCCATTGTCCAGTACAGATGTGCAAAGCACTTGCGCTTTCAACTTGTTGGGAGAGAGGAGGGCCTTTGAGTCGCTGATAAGAAGTTTTTACTTTGTGTGTTTTACCTCTTCTATTGTAGGAACTGTAGGCTTCCTTGGTTCCATATGAAGACACACTGAGATCTTTAAGTTGCGTGCATAGGCAATGGTAGAGTTAACGGATCCTAGACTTTGAAGCCAGAGGGACTCTTGAGTACAATCTTGGCTCTACCACTTACTACCTATAAGGTCTTGGACAAGTTACATAACTCTCAGTGTCTCAGGTTTTTCATCTAAAAATGGGAATTATGCATATTGCCATGATGGTTGCATTAAAAGCAAAATGTACACAAACACTTAGCACACTCCCTCACACATAGCAGGTGATTAATAAATGGTAGCTGTGAGAAGGTTGATGATAATTATAAGCATGAACTTGGTGAAGACTTTATTAACTAAGCAAAAAAGAAAGTGTAGAGAATAAAGTAAACAACTGTTTATAAAATTCTGGGGTGGAGGCAGAGAGCATATTGCAAAGAGGTAAATTTAGGTGAAACAAAAATACTTAATAAAATAGTAAACGAATAGAATTCAGCTAAGTTTAAATTGCTTCTAAAAAGTGATATTATGGCGATTAGACCGCAATTAAACAAGATGGAAGTGTTTGGAAAATAGACTTTATAAATAATAGAGACCTGGCAATGAATCAATCAATCTTTACAAAATAAAAATATCAGATTGTCAAAAATGTTTTGGAAACAACACAAGTCAGTCAGGTCTCTTTATCACAGATCTTCTCAGTGCTTTTAATATGCTGTTAGGAGTCATGACTCTCCATGATGGGGGCTATGGTATATATCATTTCCTAAACACCGATATCTACAGGACTCTTTATTTTTCATAGGAAATCTCAAAAGGCCAGTCTCTATGTCATAACATAGGAAACACTGTAACGGCCAGATAAGACTCATCTCAGGGATAAGTAGATTGCACTTAGAATCTAGGTCTCCTGACACTCGGTTCAGTTGCTCTTACTACCAAAATATTATTATTCCCTCTGATTTTATGGATCTAACACTATAGAGAGCAACCATCTTCTCCCACAAAACACTATTTGCTACTTTTCTCAGACACAGTCTGGCTGGGGGTGGCAATTATTGTGTTCTTACAGGACTAAACAGATTTGTTTGTTGTTTTTTACCTTTCATCTAGTTTTATTGTTTTCATGTGTCCCCGGCTCATGTTTCTCTTCCAAAGCGCTCAGAGGCTATGACTCAAGTGCTATGTTAATTTTAAAACGTAAAGGCATGAAACATCTGTTATCACAACTGGCCCTCAGGACTTTCATGTTTCAATGAGAAGGGTGACAAATAGATTTAGAAGTGAGGGAAAATGAAAAGATCCAGGTGATATTCACTTAACACAATCCCCAGATACTGGGAAAAACATCTCAGATAGGAGTCAAGCTCACAGAAATACCTCGTCCCTCTCTGTGTGTTAGAAAGCAACCTCTGGCTGATCTGTGTCTCGCCTTGACTCTTCAAAGCTCCATCACCCGAACCAGTTGCAATCTTAACTTCCGAGGATATGTCTCTGTGCCAAGTGGAAGATGACATTTTCATCTGGCAAATTAAGTTTTTTGTTTTTATTTTAAGAGCTGGATCACCGTTGTCTGGTTACCTGTCAAAATTTAGGATGGAGTACAGGGAAACAGAATTTTGGGGCAAGCACAGAGTAGAGAGGAGAATTCCTGGGCAGCAGTGTGTGAAAGTGAAGTTGATAATCTGAGAAGCAGCCTCCTGGACAGGAATCCACACAAAAGCAATTCAGAGTGTCAAAAGCAGCAGGCAACCCTAAAGGGTCAAGAACGGGTCAGAGTCCGAGTGCAAGATGACTGGGGGGAAAACAGGAAAGACTGGGAGGGTTCAAGATGAAAGATGGTGGTTACACCCTGGGAAATGTCCTTGAGACTCTAACACAGCCATGGCATATTTTTCAGAGGGTGTGCTGGCCTCTGACAGGCATAAAGAGACATCCAAAGAGAGCCATCACCTAGCTGGGAAAATGATCACATTTTACATTGTCAACACTTTAAAACTCAACAGAATTTTTATTTAACCTGACTGAGTGGACAGTCCTGGAAAGAGAGCAAAGGTCGCAATCTAAGTTTGAGGAGAGTCTGCTGTCGTTATCACTGCCATCTTCCCTCCATTTATTGAGCACCTATTATGTGTTCTATGAAAAACACTTTATACACTGTATCTACTTGAATCTTAATAACAAGCCTGTAAAGTGGCCTCTTTCTTCTCATTTTATTGACGAGGAAACTGTGTCACATAGAGTTAAGTAACTTGCCCTAGGTCACCTCTAGTGCCAAGGTATAAACCAAGGAGAGTCACTCCCCATCTTCTTTCTCACTGTGCCGTTTCAGACATTACTAATCAGTCAGGGATCTCCTTCCCACTGAACTTGGCTTCAGAATCCTTCTCAGCATGTGATAGGATTCTACTACCAATGGACCAGGAATACTTCTGAGGTGAAACCATTTTCCACCCTTTCTCTACACCATTCTGCATCCCTCTGTTATGTAGGCAACCAGGTATAGACAGAGTAGGCTAGCAAAATTGGACCAAGACCAGAGCCCAGTAAACCAAGAGGATATCCGACTAAGAAAAAAATGAAAAAAAAAATGGGCAAAAAATTAAGTCCAGGAAAACCAAATCAGACAGGGAGAGACTGGAAGTTCTCTCAGTCCTGGCAGAGATTAGGGAATCAGAGTGGTTCTAGAGACTGGTAGGTAGAAAAGGTGAGCTGAGATTTCAGGGGTGAAGCTATCTAATCTTGGACTTGGTTTATGCTATTTCTTGAGTGTGGGCTAGAAGTTTTCACTATAGTCATAGGAAAATAAAATAAGGCAGAAGTGAGAGCTGAGATATTCAAGACTGGGTTTGCAAAGCAGATTTACTTGGCTTATAGAAATCTATAAATACAAATATCTGGCACGTACTGATGAGTCATTCACTGGAAACAACAAGTTCATTTGAATTTTTGCTTTTTTGAATTAACTAAGTCAACTAGCTGAAATTAACATCTTTAGTCAAACAAATATTTGACTCAGTGGGGAAAAAAATCTGTAAAAATGTAACTATTTGAAAGCGGAAAAAGTAAAAAGTTGTTTTACTTAAGGGTTCATATTTTATCCAATTGGCACAGAATATGTTCTGTATCAAATTTGCTGAAATTATTTTTGAGGTCTACAAAATCTCATTTATTGGTATATGGAATATAACATCTCCATACTGAATACTAGAACTTACCGTGAATTTACAAGCTATGAATGTAATGATGGATAGACATGGTCACTGTGCCCTAGGAGCTTAAATCTTGTTAGAAGCAAAAGACATGTAAATGAATAGATGAAATATATTTTGATATATGTAGTGATAAACTTACATATAGATTAAGAAGTATTACAGGAGAAAACATAATTCTCTCTTGAGGGTAGCAAAGAAAGGCTTCACACAGGGGCTGATGCCAACCACAGAATTTGGTGAGGCAAACAAAATGGAGATGTGGGAAATGGGGATGAAGAGGGCATGAGGCAGAGGGAACAGAACTTGCAAAGGGATAGAGCAGTAAAAAGTTTCAGTGAGAGGAAATTACAAATAGTACAGAATGACTCCACTATGAGCCATGGCAGATGAAGGGCAGGAGCTGAGGTTGGTCAGGCAGGGAGAGACAGAGCTACGAAGGGCTTTATGCCATGCTAAGGAGTACCCCTCAGTGATGAGAAAGTGTTGGAGCTTTTAGGCAGTTGTAGATTTTGAACAGATCACCTTGTAAGATGAGCAGAGGACTTATTTGGGCAAGGGGAGATGGGATCCAGAGAGATCTGTGAATAGGAAAAAGTGATTAATGCATGAACTAAGGTGGCAGCAAAGAGTGTGGAGGGGTAGGTTCCTGAGACACTGAGGAGCAACATAACTTAGCTGTTGTGTGGGTGTGGGGAGCAAAGAAGAAGTATACATTTAAGGATGACCCTGGGAGCAGGTGCACAATGAATGAGGGCATAAAACAAAGGGATTTTAGAAGTGGCCAAGCTAACGTTCACAAACAGAAACACAGCTATTAAGGTACATGTAGTTGGAAATATTTAAACAGCATTTTTTATTAGAGAAGCAAGAAGAGCTTGGTAGAGAAGTTGGAATATGTGAAAAATACATAGATAGAAAGAAAAGTCACTCATAATCCCACTTCCCAGAGACCGACCATTAGTAACATTTTAGTAGACATGTAGATGATTTTTAACATCTGAAATTATATCAATTAAAAAAATTTGTCGTGCTTTTCTTACCTAATATTGTATTACGATAATATTTCTCACGCTATTAAAAATTCTTCAAAAAATACGATGTCTAATGAATACATCACATTCGATCTTATAATTAACTGTTGGGTATTTCACCATTCCCATATTTTGGGGAAGGTAGTTCAGTATGACTGGATTAATAAGTCAAGGAAGTCTTCCAGATATCTGTGCATATAACTCTCTTTCTTAATTTCTGATTATTTCCTTAGAATCCGTTAATGCATTTGCAAGTTTCAAACTTACTGTAGGAGTACAGATGGTTTGGTGTAAGAAGGGTATGATCTTATATGCCTTCTCAGTGTGGTTGAATTCTATCCCTCCCTAGTTCCAGCACTTTCTACATTTTATGCATGTAATGCTTACTAGTTATTAATACTTATTAGCAGTTATTTTCAAAATGATAATTTTTGTCTGAATTCAGCTGCTGATTTCCTAAAAGATTTGCGTGTGCGTGGAGTTTACATATCTGAAATCAAACACTTGAAAATATAATATTGAGGGATTTTTATCTTGGTGATTTGAAGGGATTTGTGAGTATCAAACCATGACTTCAATGTCTCACATACATAATACAATGATACAATCCAAAATCTTTCAGCAATTTTGACATAAATTGTCATTTCATTTGTGAAGTTTACTTTTTTCACGTAAAACATATTCTATATGAGATTGCTGCTTTCACACTTGACAAAAAGGATTTAATGAACTAATTTACATTTTAGATGCTATAGAGAAAGTACCCCTAATTCCTCATAGTGACCTGCATAATCCAAATAAGCTCAATTAGCATTTTTGAAATGCTATGTTATTCTTGGGCCATCCACTATTTTGAGAAACCATTTTGTTTTTCTTATGTTCAGCATAAATGACTCTCATATTTTTACAACTCTAAATTAAATTAAAAATAGAAATTCATTTAAATCCACCTTTGTATAAATCATAAGATAATGATCAAATGCTTATCTCAAAGGTTATTTTCTGAATTAAACCCAATTTACTTACTTTTTCTATTAAATTTAGTGAAAGAAGACGTTATCTCTCCTTAGTCATCTTGGGCCCATTAGAATTTATCCTCTTTTGAAAATTTTCCAGGGGAGTAAATTTTATGACCTGCCTTTGTTACTCACTTCTGTCTGAAGAACTCATGCTTTCGAAGTTCTTGCATCGTGTTTGTAGGGATAGACTAGTGATTGGGTCTGCAGAGGCATGAACATGTGGGAAATGGACCAGGGGGAATACACCGTTGATTCATGAGAGCTTTAAGAATGTCCTTAGGTGTTACTAGTTATTTTCATTTGGTGGGCAGGCAAGTGAGTGGCAAGTCTCCAGGACAGTTGTGAGAATATATTAAAAATATATAGATAAAAGCTCATGTATGTGGCAAAGAGACCTACTCAACGGAGCCATAGACTCCTCACTCAGATTTTTATTACCTTTATCAGTAAGGCCAGAGCAGCTAGCCCCCTAGGGCTGTTGAGTTCGTTGCTCTATGCTGCATTCTTTGTGTAGTAACTCCATTCAACAGCATTAAAGGAATCTCTGTTTGTTGCCTATTGCATCTTTCTATCCATTGTGATATTCTTACATTGTTTGATCTAATTTTTTTGATAAGCTTCAAGCATCTTTTCTCTTGTCCTTCGTGATGCTATCTTTGCATGAAGTTCCCCAACAGGTTCATAAAATCCCAGCATCTTATTTGACTAAATCTGGTGGTATTTAATCTAGCTAACTCTGCAAAGAAATCTATTTTCTCTTTATATAACTTCTTATTTGCTGTTCAACGATCTTCAGTTTTGCCGTCATGTGGTCTATGAACCTGAAGGATTGAGGATGTAAGGTACTGTGTGTGTCATTCACACACAGACAGACCAAAGGCTCTGAAAAGAACTGGGAGTGGCTGGGTAGCGTTGCCACTTACCAGTAACAAAGGCTGCTCAAATAGGAGAGCAGGAGAGTTGAGAACCACCTACAGTGGTTGTAAGTCACTCTGCAAACCAGAAAAGATAAATCACACAGGGAGAAATTAAGAGAGCAAATTAAAATGTTTCTCCTGGAAAATCTAAAGAGAAGGGCTTACAGATTAGTTTACCTTTAGTCTTTAGGATCTCCTGAGAAGAAGCTGGCACAGCTTATTGGTTTTTGTTTTTCTTTTTTCCTTATTTTGATGTTTTAAGACTGACTTTAACTCTTAGTTTTTCATAATATTCCATTATGAAGAACCAACTTAGACCACTTTAAATTCCATTTCTCTTCTTTCCTGTTTTTGTTGTTCGTTTGGTTCTTGTTTTTACATTTCTGAGGAAAGATTGGCCTGCATGCTTGGCCTGGTACAGTAGGGAACCCACAACTCCCCTGGGGGTCTTTCCCCAGAACAGAAAATCGAGAGGAACTAAGCTGCAGATTTAGGACATGTCATCAAGTTCACAGTCCCTGGGCCAGGACAGCTTCTAAATTCAAGCAAATGGTAGATTTTTTAAGATTATTACCCCAATTCAAATCCGTCTTCTAATCCTGAATCAAGCGTTAGGGATGAAGGGGGGCAGAATTCCCTCGTCATGAGTCATCTATTAAGGAATCCACATTCTCCAATAAATCATCATCATTCAATAATGATGACAAAATAAGGTCCTGTCCTTCAAAGCCAGGAGCTTTGTCCTTGTATAACCACATGTAAATTGGAAATGATTGCCCTGCCCATAGATCTGGAGTATTCCAGCCAACCCTCATCGTGAGGCTGTGTTCTCAGAGCTGAGCAAACAGGATGGTGAACACTGAAAACTGAAACATATAGAAGGAATTTGCAAATAGCAGTTTTCCCATTAAGACGTATCATACCAATTGCACAGAGAATTCTCGCCTTAATTTAGTGCAGGTTTGTATTTGGCACATGTTACCTGTAGAGTATTTGGGTAAATTACTGATGTCAGTTGTATTTCTCTTGGAGACGAGGGAAATAGGTTATTGGCACAATAAAACATCCAGAGGCATTTAAAATGTCAGTCTAATCGCAAGAACCAGTAAGGCTTTTAATTACCTTCTGTGCAATTTTTTTTAATTGCTCCGATGGCTGTACCGCTTGGTAAGTTCCTGACAGAGCAGCTGCAACAAACTTAATTTAAACTTTTTTTTTCTGAAGCTCTCTGAAAAAAGGAATCTGAGATGCGGGGTAAATGTTGGGAGTCTCTTTTGTTCCAGGATCTCTGTAGGGATTCTTGTTGTTTGGTCACTAACAAAATCCTGCCTTCATGTTCATCTAACTACCTGCAGGGTTTTTATTTGCTGTTGACATTCATTGGAAAGAGTATATGTTTGTCATCATCCCCCCATTCAGAATATTCTGCATCAGTCAGTTTATGGTGCTAGACTATTACCAATTCCAATTCCCATATATTCTTTGGTTCTTGCTTAGCTCCACATTTGAAAAAAGCAGGGTGCACAGTTCAGTTCCTTTCTTGGGATGTGTTGGGCATTGATGTGAGGGAGACTTTTGTTTCCTACACACTTTCACTCCGTTTATCTCCACCTTCCACCTTGATAGAGCTATTCTTTATTTATTTGTAAACACTCTCTATCCTTAAGGCCTCAATTCTCTCCTTCTCTTCTTAAGGGGACATGTGGTGTGGCTCAAATTGAAGCACATGGACTTTACAATCCAGAGTGTGTGGGATTGAATCCCAATTTGCCATATGCTATCTCTATTTAACCTCAATTTCACCTCCATAAAGCAGGAATAATAATAATGCCTCCCGAGTAGAGTTGTAGGGTTTGATAAAGTATAACGAGTGACTGGCAAAGAGTGGGTTTTCAGTAAGAGTTAGTTTCTGGGCAATACCTGCCTCTGCCACTACCTCCAATGCTAAGTCCTTATCTAGATGTATGTAATCACACTTGTGTCACTAACTATGTCCTGATACATGGCAGGTTGTGCCTCAATTAGACTATGGGTAGTAGGGACTTGTCTGAGATTTGTTTTCTGCATTAAAGATATCTAATGCAATGCCCTTAGCAATTAATTTCTTTAATTGATATGCCAACAGATTGAACAATATTCAAGGAACTTAAGCCTATTAGGAGGTGGGTTGCTAATTCGGTTGGATTTGAGGCTGAATTTTCCTAAGGTGTTTTATGCCCTGTGAAGAGTAAGAACTAACCAGATAGTCACAGAATGTTGAAGCTGGAAGGAAACTGATATCATCTAGTTTGACCTGCTGTTTAATACACAAGGAAAATAGACCAATAAAGGGAAAACTAGTTAATGTCTGAGTTGGCCAAGCATTCTGGTGTCACATTCCCTATTTCTGGATTGTTTCCACCATGCCACATTCCTCCATCTCATTGGTGTTGATGTTGATCTCCTGACATTTACAAACTCTATTCTGCATACTCCATTTAACTATAGGGTATTGGGATTTCTTTTCAACTGAGCTGGTGATGTAATTGCTAATACTAAGAGCAACCTACCATATTTTTTAGAAATCTTAGAAAAAGAGTAAAATGGCCATATAGAGAAAGCAGGGAAAAAAATGACAGAAATACTTAATGCAGAGAGAGTGGAAAAATTTCCCAAAGAAAAGTAAGAAATGAAGAAACAAATGAGGTAATATTTATTTAAAGCTTAGAATATGCCCTGTACTTGGTATATGTTAAGCACTTAAAGCACACTGTTTAATAAGCCAAAATAGCCCTGGAAGGTGAATACCCTTCTCCTCGTCTTTCCAACTAGTTATATCACAACTTCTACCCAGTTGGCTGCACATAAACCCCCATGGCCTATATCAATGGATTCAAACCAGATCTACCAGGTTCTAAATCCTGAGCCTTTATCCATTAAACTCTAGTGCTTCTGCAAACAAAATTTGATAAAAATATTGGGCTAAGAGGATTTTCAGGGAGAAGCAGAGGAATTATGAAAAGAAGGTAAATTCTAGGCAAACTGGAGAATTTGGTTGATGGGGAGAAAGACATAGGATCCTGGACCATATTATTAAAAAATAGAAATAGATGATTAAAGCAAAGATGCCCGAGAACTCTAACACAGTTTTCCTGGCATTGGTGGTTGAGATTTGTTGTGATGTTATCATAGACATGAGAATGTTCAATGAAATGTTGCCCGTTTTCCTATATGTTGCATCTGCATCCTTCATTTGCATTCAATAGACTCTTTCTGTTTGATGCTTTTTGTGTCTGTGTGGGCCCAGGTAGCTTTGTCCTGAGGAGCAGCAAAGTCAAGCCTGTCTTTTCTAGTAAGAGTCAATGTGGTTCTGCAAATGGAGAGAAATATGACACAGAGTGCAGAGAGAGAAGAAGAACAAAGCAAAGCATAACAGTGCAAGACAAATGTGGAACAAGGGCAACGTATGGGAGAGGGTGAGCCTCCTTTGCAGACTCAAGGGGAGGCTGGTCATCTATACTCTGGGCTGGGAAATAATCTGGAAAGTTTCCTTTTGGTCAGATTAACTTTACTACATGCCTTTTTCTGAGGCAGCCACTTCATACTATATTTGAAATCGTATGACATGATTTTCCTCTATTTTATGTGATTGTATACCTGCCAAGTCCATAAAGCCATCCTTTTTGAGCATTGGAGCTACAGATTATACTTCATACAGGAATATGGGAAGTCTTTGAGTTCAATTTCCCAATAGAAGTCATCTTAGCAGGTCCTATATTCTCTTCCTGGATTGAGTTCTGGGTTACAGGACCTCCAATGCGGTTGACACCTTTGGCATTGAGGTCTTTCCCTGCTTTTGCTATGTGGCTCCTAGTAATATACCACAGAGGTTATACAGGAGAGGGGGCCATAGCACCTGCCTGCTGAGGAATGCCAGGGCCTGAAAAGAGCTGTCTAAAGAGAAAATGGATCTAAAGAAAGTGGAACACGGTATTGGATTAGAATTTCCCAACAATAGATTTTCAGTGTTCAGAAGAACAACACTGAAACTTCTCCTTTGTGTTTTCATTTTCATATGCTCCCTCCAAACTTCCCTATATTCCAGGTTTTTTTAGGCTGGGAGGTAAATCTACAAGTCACCTACCCCCTGCTTCTGTCATATACTGCTTCTACTGTCCTAGCAATACTGATTGCTACCTTCGATTGATGTATTGACCATTTAAAAATTCTCATTTCAGGGGCTGGCCTGGTGGCGAAATGGTTAAGCTTGCATGCTCTGCTTCTGTGGCCCGAGGTTCGCAGGTTCAGATCCCAGATGCGGGTACTGCTTATCAAGCCATGCTGTGGCAGGCATCCCACATATAAAAATAGAGGGAGATGGGCACAGATGTTAGCTCAGGGCCACCATTCCTCAGCAAAAAGAGGAAGATTGGTGGCGGATGTTGGCTCAGGGCTAATCTTCCTCAAAAAAAAAAATCTCGTTTCAAATGTGTTATACTAACGTGTAGAATAAATAGTGCACATAATATTCTTTATTCTTACAAAAATGCTTCAATATTGCAATTTTACAGATGAAAAACACTCCAAGTGGTGCCAAGAAGTGACTAATTTGAGATTCAAATTCAGGTATATAAGACCCAAAGACCCCAAATATTTTCACTACACTTCACTTCCTTTTCTTTTGTTCAGGAATAAAAGAAAACTTCAGGTGAAAACTTTAACTTTTGAAAGTCTAATTAGGAGAAGGAGTGCTTCTTGGGGACTGATGTTTAAGACAAGTGTCATGTCAGAATCTTCTGGAAAATTTTGAAAATCTGTCTTTGAGATCCATTAACTCCAAACTCCTTCCCCTGCACTCCTGAGAATCATTGGCATAGTGAAACAGAATTACTCATGGAAAGATGAATTACCCCTTAGCAGCAAAAAGTTTGAGAACCCACGACCTTGGCATCTCCTTATACAATAGTTTTTCCATCCACAGCATGTGACTCTGTGTGTGTGTGTGTGTGTGTGTGTGTGTGTGTGTGTGCACCTAATGCAATGAAGGAAGTGCCTTGTAAAACACTGGAATTAATTAATAGATTCTATTAATTGTAATTAATGGCGTTAATTATATTTGTGTATATTTACACACACATGTATGCACACATGCTCATTCCCCTCTCCCCCTGACACACATCCCATCATACCTATAAGGCCACTGTGAGAATATCTGCCCCTTTGTTAGTATCTCAGTGAGGCTCCTGGTGGGAAACAGTTGGAGCACTCAAACTGGGAATAATTGAGGAGGGATTATTTACAAAGATGTGGTTAGGAAATCAATGAAATATAGTGCAGTACCACGGGGCATAGTAACCACAGGGAGCCTTTATCACTCCTAAGTCTGAAGGAACGAGGAGACCAAGAAGTTATTGGAATCCAGAGGGAAGCTGTATGAAGAGATTCACCTGTTTGCATTTGTGACCTTTAATAGAGGGATATTGGCAATCCATGATGACCAAGAAGGGAGGTTATGGGGGAATAGATACCATGACCCTACTTCCTACTGTCCTCTGATTTTCTTCCCCTGCATCCCATTGGCCAACCCAGGAGGAAACTGGAGGGCACAAGTGTCCATCAAAGCAGGAGAGGTGGGTCAGCTTTCAGGAGCACAGAGAAGGGTGAAACAAAAGGTAGAGGGTGAATCTAGTGGGGCAAACAGAAAACATCTAGCTGGTTAAGCAGATCGACATATCTGTGAATTCTCGGAAGGGCCTTATCAAAGCTTGGAGAAACACTAAAGGTCATGTCAATGCAAATTCTAATTTACATCTGAATCTTCTTGGGCTATTTAATAAAGGCTTACTGTTTACCAAACTGTATCAAACTCTTTAAATATGTCTTTATCCATCACAATAATTGTCATGAGGTAGGTACTATCATTCCTATTTTACAGGCGAGAAAACTGAGCTGTGTAGCTCTCAGAAACTCATCAAAGACCATGGATAACAAGGAGAGCTTGTATTCCAAGTTCAGCCGGGCTGACTCCCAAGCCAGACTCTTCCTCATTGTTACAGTTTACTGCAGACTAAATGAAGCACCAATCTAAGAAATTGTTTGCAGAAAATCCAGGCTTTGTGTATAATACTAATACTCAGAGGAAGCAACAGAATTTGAGTCAGGACTGAGTTATACCATTTATTCTAAACCAAAGGTATTTAACATTTTCATCCTTCAAAGTACGAATGTAGCAGATGTTGTCAGTGCCCCCATCCATGTGTGTTAGACTCTATCATTTCAAGGCGCTCTAGATGATTTTTATTTCACGCACCGGCATTCAGAAGTGCAGAAGACCATGCTGCCCTTGTGTGTGGCAAGCCACAAGCACCAAGAAACAAACATCCCTGAAAAAAGCCATTATTCAATGACTCTTAGAAACCAGTATAAAAACGTCCCAGTTCCCTCATCACTCATGTGGGATAACACTTTTTCCCAGAGTTTTCCCATAGGATTAAGACCCAGTTTCCCATTTCTGGTGGCAGGCTTAATAATGTTCCCCTTTTTGTCTGACTTCCCCTCCCTGTATCACTTTCCCTCTTCTCTGGTGGTGTTCCCCACACTTCCACTTGCTCTCAAGTCTTCCTGAGACCACCCAGACTAGAAGAATTTCTGCCAGAAGTTTTTGTATCAGTTTTTCTAAGAAGAAGTTCCCCAGGAAGAGATTCGAAAATGAGATCACTTGCTGACCAGATGGCCAAAAGGAGACCATTGCTGGCAGAAGGGCAATGGTGATAATGCTTGGCACCACAGTTATGAAGACTCGTCTGCAGTGAATTGGGATGGAATAGAGGTAGAAGCAATTGCACTGGTTTATGCAATATCTCTACTATTGAGAAATATGGCCGAAATTATAATTAAAAGGAGCATAGATTGGGTTGGTGCCATTAATGCAGTGATGGCTGAAAATGACTGGCTCAAGTCAGTTAACTACCGATTCAGATGTGAAAGCCAGAAAGTATGTATGGCTGTGTTTAAAGAGAGTTTTATCTCCTGCATTCATAAGGTAGATACTCCTAGGCTTTGTGAAATCATTAACAGTAAGCAGAAAAATTCAGGATCTGTGTAGAAAGAGAGATGCTAACCAGATTGGAAGACAGAATTGTGAAGTTCATTTTCCCTAAAATATTTGATTGACTTAGACTCCTGCACAAGCCTTCTTCCTGTATGCAAGTTCATCGGGAAAAAATGAAATCTGCAAAGCTGTGAGGAACATGCACCTTGGCTCAGAGTTTTTGGAGCTAAATTTCGGTCTTTATTCTTTAATAAGACATTGAATTATTCCAAGCAACCAGCACTGTTTTCCTGAGAGAGCATAGGAACAGAGTGTGCCGTTATGCCACTGAGATAAACAATTACTCTGAAAACTGAGACAGCCAATCAATTAAATAAATAAGATACTGTAGGCAAATAGCCATCTGCAAATGAAACGCAGTGTTCATGGCAAAGATGCTGAATAAACGTGAAATTTAATCTGTAATTAGGATCTAAAGTAAACCTTCTAAGTACAGAGTCAGAGGTTTCAGGAACTTCGATGGAACTGGAGGATTAGCACAGAGGATCTGAAGGGGAATTTCTTCCCTGAGAAAAGAAGCAGGCGGGAGAAGGGAGCTGAGGGCAATCCTTCCCTGAGCCTAGAGATGGTTCTCCCGGGGAGGATTCCCTAAGTCTGAGGGTGCTTTCCATGGGACTGATGTTACATATCTGTCCATGGAGGATGTTGTGGGATATAGACTGAAGTGAGGAAAATGCCAGTGACTAAAGTATTGTTTCCCTGATAGAATGATTAATAGTGCCCCCTGTCCCTTTCATAAACATCCTGGTTTTGCTGATAATTTATATTGCTACCCTAGCCATGTGCTCTTCACAATACTGCTCATTATCTCAGAAAATGGGTGGTCTGCTCCCTGCCTTCATCTTCATCAGTCTGCAAAGCACCTTATCAGTGTTAGATATTCCTATTGTTAAGACTTTGAGTCAAAATTCTTAAAATTCAGGGTAGGCCACATGTGACCCAAGGTCTAATTTCAGCATTATGGCGACCAAGAGAACATGCCTCCCAGATTTCCGATTACAGTGAGTGTGATTGTTCAAGGGCTTCGCTGCGGCTCTCTGAAACCCACTGCTGTGTTTGCACAGAGGCCATGCTTCCTGTGGGCTGCTCCTGGACAATAATTGAGCGCAAGGGGATGTGAAGACAGGTCTGAGCCTGGGAGACATGGCACTGCTCTGAAGGCTGACCTTAGCTTGAGGAGTCTTTGGGAAAGCCACCAAACTCTCCTTGGAACTGCAGTGTAGCCTGCGATGCTTCCACCCAGCCTTCCATCCCTCCTTCTCTCTCCTTCACTCAGGGTCAGATTTGTGTTACAGTCTGACAGCTCTCCCAGCCTCTCTCAGCTCCCTCCCTCTTCTCTCACAGGCATTTTCCCTAATAAATTTCTTGCATGTCTAATCATATTTTAGCATCTTCTTCTCAAAGGACCCAAACTAACACAAGGATAAAATGTTATCAAGTTGTGAGGATATCCCTGCTTTTCAAATATGCTTAGGTGTTGATATTGTTGTGCCTGAAAAACAATGCCACTAGTTTTTATTTATATTTTTCTATTTAGTACAGTAGGTGTGAGAACATACATCTTCATCCCTGGTACTCATTGAAGCTATTTTCATTTTAAATGGGGGGAAAATGCCTCAAAGTCCTTTTATTGTTCCTGCAATGGACTTTGCGAAAAACAGGTGGACCAGCATTCCTCTGGCCAACGTCACCAGAATGGGTCCTGCCTCCAAACTTCCCTCATGTTCATTACTAGAAATTATTTCTCTCTTTCTTTCATTTAATTTGACTCTTCCCCGTAGTTCAACATCCAACTTAGATATTGCCTAAGAAACTTTCTCAGATAACTCCAAAACCACACTGGTTTTTCACCTCTACCATCTGTCTGAGCACATTAAAGTGATCAACACTTGGTTTTGCTAAACTGATGCATCTTGGCCATATTAAAAAAATCAACTTGATGAGAAAGTTGAACAGAGACATTTTCAGAAATTGTGCTTAAAAACACTTAAGAAAATAGTTTTCAAGCCCGTTAGCAAGCGTTTGCTAGTAGGTTAATTACAAATGACCCTTAGCTACTCATTAAAGTAAATCCAGCAGGAATCCTACGGGGGAACATTTGTATGGTCTTGAGTGAGCTTCTGGGTATGGTAAACCAAGGAAACTACATTTCTTGAGAAATACTCAGTAACATACCAAGTCTCCAACATCTGCTAATTAGTCCTATTTGCTGTTTGAGTCTAGATGTTTATGCATGAAGAATTTCTTTGAGGCAGGTGAGGAGGAAATTGATGGAGCTTTGTATGAGGACAATTGGGAAGAAATTGGATTTAGAACAGGGCCCTGGAACTTTGGTCTAAAATAAAGGTAAAGACTTGAGTTTCACGATTTTCTCTGGGACCATCTGTCCTAGTAAACTTTAAGCCCTGGAAGGGAAGGGACCTTATCTAATAAGCACTTAAGAAATTTATTGAAGGGGTCTATGGGTGGAAGGATAAAAGGGATTGGCTGTCCATGAGGTGTTTTGTACCGCTGGATCTGTTTGTGGATCTCTATCCCTTAGGACTGGCTGCCGACAAGACTATGTAGGAGACAGAGCTGTCTTCCAGCGCCGCCTTCTCTGCTCTCTCCCCCCAGAATGTAGTAGTGACCTGTCGCCTGAAGCCACTCTACAGAGAGGACCAGCCCAGCTGGAAAGTCCTACTTGTTTCCTCTGTCCCCACTCTGCCAATGAGATAGCACATGCTAATCAGTGAAAGTCACTTGTCGGGCACCCAATTTATAATTATGTTTAACCAGAGACTTCCAGATCAAGAGGCCCAGTGGAATCAGGCGACTCTCTCAAGGTCACAGCGGCAGTTAGTACTGGATATGTGGAAGCCATGTCTTCTGACCCCTAGCTTGTTGCTTCGTCTGTTAGAGGATGCCATTTCTTGTCTGCTATATGTTTTGCGTTACTCTCACTTTGCCTTATATTTTCACCAAGAAGATATAAATTTTCTGTAAGTTTCATCTGTCCTTCCATTTTCTGCAGTTCAATCGTTATTTTATTTGCAAGACCCAACGGACTGAGTAAAGCCACAGTAAGACAGGGCTCTCTTTTCCTGAAGAAAATGTATCCCTGCTATCTCTTTAGTTAGAGTGCATCTGGCATTATAGAGAGATGCAGGTGCTTCTGCCCCTGACAGCTCCAGGATCTTTGGATCTGGAGGCAAAGGCCGTGGAGTTTAAAGTAGTTTGCTCTGAGATGCATAATTCAAGGTGCCTTTCCATCCAGGCACAGCCTGAGTATTCCAGGAGCATTTGGGCTTGGTGGCAAGGAAATCCAGGAGTGAATTTTCAGGCAATGTAACATAATTTGTGATTAAGGTTCTCAGTAATATCTAACCTTTAGTAAATGCCAGCTGCATAATGATGGCTAGCGTGCTTTGCACACATACTGCACTGCAGTCAGTTCAGCCAGGCTATAAGAATCTATTTAATAGAACCCTAATGGGAAATGACCAGGATCTGACTACAGAAGATTAAAAGTGACAATGCTAATTGACTGCGGAGGTGTCTACATGAAGAGGGGCCAGAAAAATCATTTAAGTCTAAATGGAATTGGACTGATTTGGTATTTGAAAAAAGTATTACCTTCCTGCTATGTTTGGCAGGGTGAATTAACTGCTTCATGTTTCTTAGAGAAGAGTCTTTGTGGAACAATGGGCTACAGTGGTTGGGAAAAGAATTTTCCTCAGCTGGATTAGAAAAAAGAATTGCGGCTAAAGGTTTCATTGCTGCTGCAATCACAGTGCTTAATAGTTGGTGGACAATACCAGTATCCGAGTTTGAAAGGGTCTAGGATGGTGAAAGGTGGCCCGTTCCTCATCCCCACTGAGGATAGAACAACAAAGAGATTCAGCTGTTGGTGGGGAATGTAGTTTAATTCTTAATTTAGAAGGTCTTTTTTCCTTTTTAATGTTACTAAAGTGGAATACATTTTTATAGTTTTCCAATTGCTTGCTAATATTAGAAATATAATAATTTTATATACATAAATACAAAAATGTACAAAAATACAAGGACTTTGTATATTAACACTTTATACTGCTTCAATGCTAAATTCACTTATTAGTTCTAATAATTTTGTTATAGATGCCCATCTTATGTATACAACAACATTGTCCATAAATAAAGACAGTCTACTTCCTATCTTCCATTTAATTATTATTCCAGTTATTTATTTTTTTAATTTATTGCACTGACTAGGACATTTGGTAAAATGTCAAATAGAAGTGGAGAGAGTACACATCCTTGCCTTGTTCACAGTCTTAGCAGAAAAGTATTAAAATTTCACAAATAAGAATTATGTTAGTTGTAGGTCTTTTATAATTGCTTTTTACAAGATTGAGAAAATTAAATTCTACTCCTACTTTGCCAAGAGCTTTATAATGATTGGATAATGGATTTATTCAACTGCTTTTGATTGTTGAGATGATCATTTTTCTTTACTATTTTGTTAATGCTGTGAATCACATTAATTCATTTTTGAAAGCCACCCAAAATAGCATTACTGAGATAAACCTTACTTGTTGATAATGTATTGTCATATGTAATTTTTTAACTAATTTGTGTTGTTAAGAAGTCTTGAATTTATTTTCAGAAGAGTAATTGGTCTGTACTTTTCTTTTAATGTTGATGTCAGGTTTTGGTGTCAGGGTTAGACTGGATTTACAAAATGTATTGAAGAGTGTTCCCCTTTCTCTATTTTCTGATATATTTTACATGAGATTGGTTTTATGTGTCCCTTAAATATATGATAGAACTCACAATCGAAACCATCTTGCCTGGATTTTCTTTCTGGGAGATTTTTATTTTAAAATTTAATTATTTCAGCAAATATAGGATTACTTACTTTTCTGTTTCATCATGTGTAAGTTTTAGTAAGTTGTATTTTAAAAGATGTTTGAGTATGTCATCTAAATTTGTCAAATTTATTTGGATAAATTTGCTTATATACTCCCTTATTGTCTGTCAGTTGTCATACTGTGGTGGCTGCATGTGGCTGTGGTGCTGAAAGCTATGCCACTGGTATTTCAAATACCAGCATGGTCACTCATGGTGGACAAGTTTCAGCAGAGCTTCCAGACTAAGATAGATTAGGAAGAAGGACTTGGCCATATGCTTCTGAAAAAATTGGCCATGAAAATCCTATGAATAACAGCAGAACATTGTCTAATATAGCCCCAATAGCATATAAATCTATACAACTTATTTTATGCATTGCTTTAACTGCATCCAACGATATTGACATATTTCATATTCCCTAACATTCACTTTGAAATTCCCTGTTTCCCTGTGATTCTTCTTTGACTCATGGTTTATTTAGAAGAATGTTATTTGGTTTCCAGATATTTGAGGATTTTCCATATATCTTTTTGTTATTGACTTCTAGTTTAATTCAGTTGCAGTCAGAGAATATACTCTCTGTAATTTCAACCCTTTAAAAGCCCTTGAGACTTTGTTTATGGCTCAGCATATTATCTTTGATGACTGTTTCGTGTGTACTTGAAAATAGGTCTATTCTGCAGTTGTTGGATGTATTGTTCTATAAATGTCAATTAGTTCATGTTACTTGATAGTATTGTTCAAATCTTTTATATTTCTATTTCTTAATTACTGAGAGAAGAACATTGCAATCTCCAGCTACAATTGTGGATTTATCTAGTTTTTTCATTAGTTCTATAAGTTTCTGTTTAATGTATTTTGAAACTGTTATTAAGTACACTCACATTTACAATAGTTATATATACTTGATTAATTAGTCTTTTTATTATTATGGAGTAATCGTCCTTGTTTCCTTAATATTCCAATTCTGTAAGTCTACTTTGATATTAACATATTCCCTCTAGCTTTTACATTTACTATTTGCATGGTATATATTTTTTCCATCCTCTTACTTTCACTTTCTATGCATCTTTATAGCTAAAATGAATCTCTTACAGATGGAATATAGTTGATTTTTCTTTTTCATTCAGTCTGAGAATATCTGCCTTATAATTGGGGTGTATAGTCTATATACATTTAACATAATTTTTTACATAGTTTTGTTTATGTCTACCATTTTAGTATTTGTCATCTCCTTGTCCCCTCTGATTTTTTCCCTCTGACTTATTTTATGTTAAATGAATATTTTGGTGTTCCATATAATTCATTTATTGACTTTTTAAGCTATATCTCTTTTCATTATTAAATGCTTCCTAACTTAATATAGTCTTCTTAGAGTTAATATTTTACATAAAATAAGATTAATAGAGGGAATAAAATGTACTCTAATATTTATCTACATTTTCACCTTTTCCTGTGCTTTTTATTCTTTTCCATAGAATTGAGTTTCTATTTGCTGTTAGAGTGGAGCCATTTCAGTTTTGCCCTTAGTCCTAACGTGCATCCCTCACTCTGAGATGTGTTCTTTACTCTAGAGAATTGCCTTACTTCACTGTATGGTCTTTATTCTTAAGGCTTGCCTTTACATGGTCTCTCTACTCTGACTGGGCCAGAACTCTAATATCTCCCAGTCTTAGGTAATCTTTGGTGTTTATGTCCAGCTCTTAAACCCAAAACAACCATTCTCTGTTTAGCATTGCAGAGTCATGCTTTGTGCACGCACATCTCAGTCTTTGATCAAGAATTGCACTGGATGCTCACGTAGATTTTTACACTCCTCCCTACTCACCTCCCACTTCTAGCTTCCTCTTCCCTGGTAACATGCTTTACAAATTCCAGATGCTTCAGCAACCATTATCTCCCATGTCTGCACCTTCAAGTTAGTTTCTTAACTACTCTTCTTGGCTTCTATCTCCTTTATTGTGGCAGAAAGTATGAGTGAACGTGGGGCGAGTCTCATGTGGTTGTTTTCTTTCAAGGATCACAGTCGAGTTCTCTGGTTGATCAATATGTACAAACAGTTGTCTTATGTATTTTGTTCAATTTTATAGTAATTTACAGTAGGAGGGTGAGTCCAGTACCAGATACTCCATTATGGCTGGAAACAGAATTCCCAGTGATTTAATATTTTAAAATAAATATGGTGAGTTCAAAATTATCCACAGAATAAGATGACTTTCATATTTTTTATTTCAATATGAATTTTGAGTTCCAGAGCATCAGATACAGTTATAAGGGGCATGATACTATGAACAACGATAGACATACCTTTGAGACTGTGCCCTGCAGATGAATGTCATCTGTCACATGGATTATGAAGAGGAGGTTGAGAGCTGTTCCTCTAGAGGGAGCCAGAGAGTTGCTGTGATGTTGCTCTGTCCTATTCCTATTAGGAATACATCCTAAATTATCTGTAGAAACATGAGAAATAAGCTATCTAGTCTTCTAATGTTATTGCCCACCTATCACAGTTCCAGTGTTCCCACTGCAGTTGCTTATTTTGAGTTCTGTGGATCTTTTCAGGGATTAAGTGTACTATCACAATAAATGGAAGTTGGAAGGCAAATTTACATTTTCAATATATAATTTATTATACATTAGAGAAGTGAACCCCTAAAGGACCAATAACTAAGCACCCTCAAAGTCCAAGTCTCAAGACTGGTTTTTTATGCAGTTGGTTGTTAAATCTTCATCATGCTGCAGCATGATCATCCTCTACTCCTAGCTTTCTTCTCCATTTTCAGCTCCATGGAACATCATTCCTACTTATACCTGGGTCCATTGTCTAATTGTTGATTTCATTGCCATTTTCTTATTTCATGGAAAATGATATGCTCATAGCAATACTAAATAATTTGTTCATTCAACCAGTAGTATCATAAGGTGAGTATCTTCCAGCCACTCATCTAAATGTTGGAGACAGAGCAGTGAGCACAAAGTGAAGGTCTCTGCTCTTCTGAAATTCATAGTCTAGTGGAATCACCTTAACCCAGAAACTATACCACTATCAATTTGCAACAGATTGGAAGGCTAACTAGGAGTGACAGAGAGAGGAATTTCCTCCCTGGGGAATCTGCAGCAGTGTTATAATTTACTTTCCTGCCTCCCTAAGGTGTGCATTTCTTCTGTGAACCAATGTTAGTGGCAAGCACTTTGCAATATATGGGACTGGTAAAGGTACTCTTTATGCTTTTATTCTAATTAACCACTTCGATAAACATGTTCAGGAGAGCTTCTGAGCTGACATAAGCCTCGGTTGTTCTATAGCCACACAGTCCATGTTTTGAAACGCACTGAGGCATATTATATGTCCATCAAAGTGGATACTTTCACCTGCTATGGGTATACTCCCCACGGCTATTTTGGTCCCTTCACATTCTTTTTGAGTTTAAATAATTTGGAGCTTAGCAAAATTGAAAACTTTCTTAAGACACGCTATATCTTCAACTTCTTGATAAGAAATTCTCTTATGTATAGAAAATTCTAACAATTTGAGATGTACGTGCACCTTAACACCCAAGTAATCTTACGCTACTTCAAGACAGGCAGATGACAATGTTTAATTTGTGTACTATTTTTAGGAATGAAATACTCCACATGAGTGAAATTTCCAAATGACTTATATTTATCAGAATAAACTTTGAAAATATTTAACTACTATTTGAGAGAAATATATCAAAATTATATTTTAATAAACAATGCAGTGAATATATCATACTTCATTAATTCCCTTTGAGCATTTATTGTGATGCTATTTTATATGAATGTACAAGACCAGATGTCCATGAGGCGCGCTCAGTTGTTAATGTTGCTGTTGCTTTTCTAACACCGTTTTTTCCTCCTATGGAGTATTAAAGAAATAATTTTTTTTTTCCAAAGATTGGCACCTGGGCTAACAACTGTTGCCAATCTTTTTTTTTTCCCCTGCTTTATTTCCCAAACCCCCCGACGCATAGTTGTATATCTTAGTTGCAGGTCCTACTAGTTGTGGGACAGAAATAATTGATTTTATAATCTTACAAAGACAATAGAATAGTTAAGGTCCATGGGTTTGTGACATGTTTTTGCTCATTGTAGAGCAGAACATTTAAAACAATTATTTCTTGGTCAAGCATGTTTGTGTTTTGATTGTTTGCTGTAACACTGACCTCTAGGCATATATGATTATATTTACAAATGTATTATATTTAAATATATGCATATTATTAAATATAAAAAGGCTATAATTACGGACCATTGTTGTTTACATTTAAGTGAAAAATAAAACTAAAGTTACATTCTTCAAAAAAGCTACTTTTTATAAACAGTAATAAGAATGTCAAAAGGATTAAAGAAAAGTAGAACAGATGTTAATATGCTCATGCTAAGATTGGCATCCTTACCATATCATTTTTAGAAATCTATCTTAAACTACATATTAGATTCTAGAGAATGTTTGTCATTTCACTAACATAAAAATAATAATTTTTCTCATCTATGTGCTCAGCGTGAAATGGGGCAATGGATTACAGCAATTGTTAGGAAACCAAACTTCAGGGCACATTACAGTTGACAATGGGTCATCTTAATTTTCATATCTTACCACATGGAACTTATTTTGGGGAACATTAAAAAATGTCCCTAGCCCAATCTGTGTAGGGTAATTAACTGGATATTTTCCCGTAGAATGGTAGTGACCTACAATAAAATAGACCTAAGGAGGAAGAACTCAAACCTGAAAATATATGGTAAGTGTGAGTTACCAGCAGAACTCCACACAGGAAATGACAGCATCAGGTAGAACCCCCAAGAACATTGTGTATTTATGTATCCACCTTACTAACCAAACCAGAAGGTGACAAATGAGTCCTTTGTTCAGTATAACTCTTGGCATTAGGAGATACCTGAATGCTCTGTCCAGCTGACCTGAATCCCTCTTACTGGTTTTGTGTGTCCACACTGCAGCCTCTTCATGTTATCCGGTAATAGTTCATACCCACAACATTCTTCAGAGCCTTACTCTTGGACCCCTGGGAACCACCTTCCTGGAAGCACCATAGAGTTTACATAGCCCTTGTGAAGGTCTGTAGCCAATGACTGACTCAATACAGGGTACAAATGTCTGATCCTCTTCCTGCCGGGGGACAATACTTTGCAGTCCTTAATCTCCAGAGTTCCCCATGGGATCAGGCTGAGGTTAGGATGACACCTGAAACTGTGTTCTTGCTTAGTTTCTCCCTTCTCCCTACTTGATGTCTCCCACGCCCTTCCCTGTTTCTCCTGGGAGTGTTCTCCTAATAAATCACTTGTATACAACCCCTTGTCTAAGCATCTGCTTCTGGGAAACCTGGCCTATGACAATGGTGGTATATTCTTATCTACTCTTCCCATGTTTTCCATTCAATGATCCAAAAAATAATTTTTAACACCATGCAGAGTGATAGTTGTGAAATGACCAAAAAAATCATGGTCTTGGGAAGGGGCAAGACTCTTTAGTTCTGACTGTCTTCATTGACCATGGAGGAGTCTAAGAACCATTGTCAGAACTAAGAGTTAGGGAGAAGAGAGACAAACAGAATACAAGTCAATAAGGTAGAGAAAGAATTCAGGTCACGATTAAACAACTTTTGAGCATCATCAACACGTAGGCTTTCGTCTAGCCACAAGGAACGTGATTCCTACCCATGGAGTTTATATT
Organism: Equus przewalskii; assembly: GCF_037783145.1. Taxonomy (NCBI): domain Eukaryota; kingdom Metazoa; phylum Chordata; class Mammalia; order Perissodactyla; family Equidae; genus Equus; species Equus przewalskii. Next base: position 21,247,964 of record NC_091847.1, on the reverse strand, counting down.
TTAGTTGACAGAGAAAAGAGAGAATTATCAAACCATTGTCAAGGGAAGAAGGAGACATTTGTCCCTGGTGGGAGCCTGTTTCTTCTACTGCTTATTGCTTCATCTTCCAAGCATGCATTTCTTGGTCTGACTCTCGACTAAATGCAACATAAATGCTGGCTCTCCTTGACTTCATCTATTAAGATTTGGATTCAGCTCAACCACAGCATAGACAACCAAACTTCATTCTGAAATTTTATTTCTAACACCCCCATTGAAACACCATTTCTATAGAAACAACAGACACTAGTCTGTTTTCTCTCTTTCTCACTTATAAAATCTGATCTCAATCACTTACTGCTTTCTGTATTCTCTTCCTTAGAGATATTTACGTATTGAGTTTTCTCTAAAAATATTTATACTGTATAGATGAGATTGCAAGAATCATTTAGCCTGCAAGGGTGGACTCTTTTCTTAAATCGGTGGCCTTTTCTTCATTCCCAACTTCGTAGCATGTGCTCTGACTTCATGTGATGTTAGTTTGCCGGCCAAAGGACCTCCTCCACAGACATTTCATAGAAGCCGGCTTCTCAGAGGTGACTGGGTCAGTAGCCGGTCATTTAAATAATAACAATAAAAGATTAAATTCTGCTCATAAAAATGTTGCAAATACTCCTTAAACAATTTAAAACTTTTAACATATGAATATAAATTCATATGGCAATTCTTAGATGTAGAACCAATGGCTTTTCTTTGACTATCAGTCCAGGATTAGAGATCTAATTCTTGCATAATCCACATCCATGATGTATTGTCCAAAATTTTCAGTTTCACAGTTTTAAATGAGAAAAAAAAAAAAACCCTGGAGAAATTTGAAAAGCAATTGGAGTCCAAAATTGTTTTAATTTTTTAAAAGATTTTATTTTTTCCTTTTTCTCCCCAAAGCCCCCCAGTACATAGTTGTATATTCTTCGTTGTGGGTCCTTCTAGTTGTAGCATGTGGGACGCTGCCTCAGCGCGGCCCGATGAGCAGTGCCATGTCCGTGCCCAGGATTCGAACTAACGAAACACTGGGCTGCCTGCAGCGGAGCGCACAGACTTAACCACTCGGCCACGGGACCAGCCCCAAAATTGTTTCAATTTTTGTGAATCATTTTTGCTCTTATATGTACCAACTCAATTTTTTGTGACTAACAGTTATTGGTCTGTGCAAGCATTCAATTTGTTTATAGGCACAGCAAAATTCTTTTTACTTTCATTTTTGCATACTATTTTATTTTAGTTATTTTCCATAGTTCGCGTGCTATTTAATTAAATTACATAATTATAATAACAAGTTCAAATGGCATAAAAGGTTTGGGAACAAACAATTAAATTGATGGTAAAATAATTTTTTGGTCATTCTAGGGATTAGCCAGGGAATTAAATGTTTCATGGGAGTCAGTTTGCTTTACAGAAGGAATTGAGAGGGTCAGTTATTTTGGAAAATTTCTTATATGGAGGTAAGTTAAGATAGATTCTATGTGAGTATGTGTCTGCATACGTGGAAAATATGCTCCTGTATATTTGGAAAATAATGAGATGAATAGCACTAGGAACGATTGTACTGGGGAGGAAGGCATATTCTTCTACCCTCTAGGTTATTCTGGCCAATCTAAGAATTAAATTGACATGAGATAGAATAACAAGAGAAAATTCAACAAATTTAACAGCATGTATACATGGGATGAACCCAGGAAAACTGAGTAACTCACGAAATGGCCAATGCCACCACCTTCAATACCATCATCAGCTAAAGACAAAAGAGAATGTTGGGGGTAGTGGTTTGCACCTGCAAAAGGGAGGGAGGCAATTCACATGGAGATGGAAAAGCAAATATTTCTTAAGCAAATGTTTGTTAAACAAATGTTTGCCAGACTTTGCAAAGACAAAGGGACATGGGGAGGACTTTGATTAAATGGACCTTACTAGGTTCCTCCCTGTCTACCCTTATATTTATCTATGGTGATAACTCCTTCCTGAAACAGGCCTTATAACTTATATTCTTTTAGGCAGTCAGGGGGAAGGTCAAAGTTTTTTTCTGAGTCTTTTGTTTTTAAAAAATAATCAAGCCAAAGAGACACATTTTAGGGTGGCAAATTCAGATCCCCCACAGCTACACAGAAAGAAGTGGAGCAGAACCACTAGGTATAACATTCTCTTAGAAAAAGTGAATAATTACTGGGAGCACTCCAGCTAAAACACGCAGAAAACCAAAGCTGTGCCAGTCTTTCTAATCACGAGCTCCAGTTCAAAAATAAAATATGAACCCAACACTATTATTTCTTCATGAGATTATGGACACCATCTCAGAGAAAGACTTGTCATTTGTATCTTGAGATTAAAGTTCTTCCCAAGTTATTTCTTAAAACCCCACAGTTACCGAACTATGCATTGTCTTCATTGTATCTCCTCTTGGGCTCTTTTGTTAACTTCTAATTCTCCTGATCATTACAGCACATTAAATTCCTAAGCACCTGCCCTGAAAGAATTGATGAGATTTCCTCAATGAAGAAGACTAAGATAGGATAAGAACATTGAGTGACTCTATGTGCATGTTGTGGGGTGGATAATAGGAAAGAAGATCTAGAAAAAGGCTTAGAAAAGAAGAGGTGGAAAACCTGAGGCATAATTTTATCTCTTTCCTAATTTTGCTTGAGTGCTAACTAACTCCCCAGTTCTCTGTTCTGTATGCCAACCAATGAACTACTAGATGGAGACGACAACTTTCAGATAATCCTGATTTCAATCTTCTATTATGGAGAATATCCAATCAAATTAAAAGTGAAACAGATCAAAATAAGCTTTGTTAAAAAAAATTTTATCTGTCATTTTGATGAAAAAATACATTTCTCCATTAAAATCATGTTCTTTTTTTTTTAGTTGTCAATACGGTATGTGCCTCATTTATAAGTGACACACCTGGTTTATCCATCATTGCCACCAGATGTAAAAATGGTTGCAGTTTTTTTTCTGTTCATCAACTTACCATTTTGACATGTAAAGAAAGAAAAGTCATTTTGTAAAATTCTAAACTTTTACAAAGGTAAGAAATGGTGAAATAATAACAACATTTGTCTTCTGTCAGGAAATATTGACACAGTATTACTATAGCAAAATTGGTTTGTGTTCTGAAGTGTGTCTCATAGATAAATCAGATTTTAGATTTTTTAAAACAATCTAAATTGGTTTTTTATATTAATGTCTATAAAAACATCAGGGCATACAAGCGCAGGAAAAGATCCTATGAAGTAGGCATAAATTTGGATAGGAACCATGAAATTCCCTGAATACTCATTCTCCATATTTGACATTGACACAAGGTCATTTTCAAAGTATAATGTGGCATACTGTACATTTCATTAGTGTCTAAATTGTGGACTTCCTGGGCACACAAAGCCCTTTGTAAATGGCAAGGAAATATCTATTTACTCTCTTTGCAAGATTCTATCTAGAGAATTGGAGAGAAAGGATGCACTATGTGAATGAAAGCATAAGAATTTATATAGCAAATCCATGTAAAGGAGAAGAACTCAGAATGATTAAAACATTGGCAACAAAATCTCTTAGCAATGAAAGTGAACTATGGTCTACTAGTCAACAATTTCTGAATTTGGAAATCTGTCTTGCCTCTTGTTTTTATCCAGGCCCATCAACCAAATGCCAAAGTCAAACACCTAGTGCCATCTGTCTAATCAAACTAGTAAAACAGCAGGGCACGGAAATGCAGACAAGGATGCCTTTTATACTTTTAACAACTTTATTTTGATATTAAGGAGGGAAAAATGAGTCATAAGTCAAATGTGACTTAATTTAATTGGCTTTTAAATTATTAAATTGAAAAATAGTAATACTTCAACTCATTTGCTTTCAAATTGGTAAGAGAAAATTCAAATTCAACTCATATTTAGCAAACACCTGCAATATTTATAGCATGTTCCAGGCAAAAATGAAAGAAGACAGCTGACTAGTGGAGAGTAAGTAGTATGTGTTGCAAGCTCCCAGGCTGCTGTGTCTTGTGGATTGACAGAGTGGAAGAGCTACTGGCCTAAGAGAGAAGGCTGGCAAAGCAGGGAGAGGTCAGTTGAAGAAGACCTTGAATTGGAGGTAAGCAACACCGTCTTTGTGTTATAGGTAAGGAGAAGCCATCAAAGGTGTTTAATGAGGGAAATGAGCCAATCAGGGAGATTCAACTTGATTCAACCTTTATAAAAACAGTTGTCAGTAAAACACTTCATTCCATTCACATCTTGGCAAGTTAAGGAGGTGAGAGGTAAGAGAAAGAGGAAAGAAGAAGGGGGCAAAGGCACGAGGAGGGAACATTAGAGAAGTAGGAAAAAGGACAAGCACATTCTGAGGAAGAAAAAAGTGAAAGAAAGATTAAATAGGAAATTTAAGTTAGTTCTGAGTTGCGAATTAGGTGCAGGAGATAATCTGCTGTCTCTTTAGCTGTCAGCTTCTGAGAACTCGCCCACCATTTCCTAAACTAAAGGTTAAACTGGGGGCCTGCAGGCTACAAACACCTAAAGACTTGGCTTTGTCTTATTTTATTTTTATTTAACTATGTTTTAAATTTATCTATTCATTTTAAAATTTTTTGTTTATTTTCACACATTTTTAACATACTTTAAGCTTGAGCGTCTTTAGGAGGCTATGCCACTCTGCGGTTCACCACTCTCTATTTTCTTCTCCGCATTTTATACCTGCCTGACATCTGGAGGTTTTGAGTTGGTGTTTCCAACTAGAAGACCCTTTACTGAAGACTTTATCAGTGAAGATAAATATAAGGTATTTGCACTTAGGCATGCCATAAAATTAAAAATAATCTTAAAACAGGCATGTTCAGAAATTTTGGGAAATATATTATATACTCCCATCCAGTATTTCCAAAGAGAACAGCGGACTTCATGTGAGAAGTGTATCAGATGCTCTCAAAATGCCTGTCATGCTTTATCAGCACCCATTAAAACAGCATCTGCTACAAACATTCAGCCTCCCTGATGCTTTTATGCTGTCCTTTGTACCACTTTGGGCAGAAATCATTTGGTCATATCCCAATTTTGCTCATTACCTCATCTCTTGCTTCAGGAAAACTAGTGCATTTCTTTTCCACTTGTTTCTTATTTTTTGAAAAAAATGGTAGGAGTCAATGAAGCATTATTGAGTAGTACGGCATAGGATATTCTTCTATTTTTGTCATAATTGCTTATCCATAAACAATAGCTCTGCTGTTGGCCATTATAGTTAACTATGCTGCCAGCTATATTGGTGTCTCACTTATTTTCATCCAGATCTATGCCACACATCTACAATGATTTTCTTCTAAATTTTAAGAGCATATAACTCTCCCTCTACTCTCCCCAGGAAGAATGCGTGTAGTTATCTTTGTGAGTTTAAGATAGAAAAAGACATATGTAATTATGATGATTCCACATTTCACTATCGTGTAGGGCATTTCAAACATCTAAGGTCTAAAAATGTTATCAAATTGTGCACTTAAAATGGGTCAATTTTACTGTACGTAAATAATATTTTAATAAAAAATTGTTTTAAGTGTAGGATCTAAGACCACTAGATAAACACTGCAGAGATCACATGTGTTTATATCTGCTTCCACTTCAAATCCTACCAAAATAAAGGTAAAGAAACAAAAAAAATTATAAATCCATAAGTGCAAAGTAATCAGGAGCAAAGAAAACAATCAATTAAGGACAAATGCCAACAAAATTTGGAGTGATAGTCAACTGGGAGAAAATAATTGCAAATCATACATCCAACAAGAGGCCAATTTCCAAAATATATAAAGAATTCACACAACTCAACTGCAAAAAACCAAACAACCCGATCAAAAAATGGCCAGAGGATATGAACAGATATTTTTCCAAAGAAGATATACAGATGGCCAACAGACACATGAAAATATGTCCAGCATCACTAATTATTAAGGAAATGCAAATCAAAACTACAGTGAGATATCACCTTACACCAGTCAGAATGGCTTTAATTACCAAGACAAAAAAATAACAAATGTTGGAGAGGATGTGGAGAAGATGGAAACCTCATACACTGCTGGTGGGAATGCAAATTGGTGCAGCCACTATGGAAAACAGTTTGGCGATTTCTCAAAATATTAAAAATAGAAATACCATACGACCCAACCATCCCACTACTGGGTATTTATCCAAAAACCTTGAAGTCAACAATCCAAGGAGATTTATGCACCCCCATGTTCATTGCAGCATTATTCACAATAGCCAAGACATGGAAGCAACCTAAGTGCCCATCGACTGGTGAATGGATAAAGAAGATGTGGTGCATATACATATAATGGAATACTATTCAGCCACAAAAAAAGACAAAATTGTCCCATTTCTGACAACATGGATGGTCCTTGAGGGTATAATGTTAAGTGAAATAAGCCAGACAAAGACAAATACTGCATGATTTCACTTATATGTGGTAGATAGACAAATACATGGATAAAGAGAACAGATTAGTGGTTACCAAAGGGAAAGGCGGCTGGGGGTGGGTGAAAGGGGTAAATGGGCACATGTGTATGGTGATGGACAAAAACTAGACTACTACTGGTGAGCACGATGAAGTCTATATAGAATTGATAAACAATAATGTACACCCAAAATTACACAATGTTATAAACCACTATGATCTCAATAAATTAATTGAAAAGAAATGTAGAGTGACAGAAAGTAGAGAAGAATCTAAATCCTAAATGCCTGCAGAGGTGGGTACAAACAAGTAGTCAACCACAGCCCCTCGGAAAATGAGGGAGGGTCTCAGAAATTGGTCGCAGGTATTCCAAATGGGGTGACTAGAGTACAGAGCTGAAAATGGGATGATCAAGTCAGACCAAAAAGGGTCAGCCTGGCTTTGAAGATTGATGAGAATGACAACTCAGACTTGGTTCAAGACCACTCTCCTGTTGGTACTCATACATCAGTAAGCAAGCATTGCCCAGATAATCCCAAAACAAAGAAACAAGTTAGTAGCCCAGCTGCAGTGTCCCTGTATCTGTACCACAAAGATTCACCAGAATTGTGGTAAAACAGCATCTTATGCAAGAAATTGACAAATCAGAAGTTCCCAGAGCCACAGGCTCTTACCTTTTATACTGTTATAAAATGTAATAGACCCCATTTTTCCTCAAAGATCTACCTAGTCCACAATGATAGTTAACTTTATGTGTCAACTTGACTGGGCTAAGGGATGCCAAGATATTTGGTAAAAACACTATTTCTGGGTGTGTCTGTGAGGGTATTTCCAGAAGAGATAAACATTCCAATTTGAGTAAAAATGATCACCCTCTCCAATGTGGGTGAGCATCATTTGGTCCGTTGAGGACCTGATTAAAGGCAGAGGAAGGGTGCATTATCTTTCTGTTTGAGTTGGAACATCCATCTTCTCCTGCTCTTGGACATTAAGCTTTTCCAGTTCTTGGGGCTTTGAAATCAGACTGGGACACCACTGGCTGCCTGATTCTTGGGTCTTTGGACTTGGACTTACACCATCGACTGACTTGGTTCTCAGGCCTTTGGACTCAGAGTGAATTATCCTAACATCTTTCCTAGTTCTATAACTTGAAGATGGCAGATCCTGGGACTTCTTGGCCCCCACAATTCCATGAGCCAGTTCCTATAATAAGTCTCCTCATATGTATATGCTATATGTATATGTATATGTTTCTCTGGAGAGCCTTGACTAACAACACCTATGAAGAAATTCTTGCCATGCAACAGTTCTGTCCTTCTGAATTCTGTAAAGACCTACAGCAGCCCTAGTCATGACCCAACTTGGGGTGAAAGCCTGTGCAGGGGGCAGTAGGGCCTCTGAGATCCCAGCCCCACCCCAGGTAGCCCAGTAACCACCTCTTCCACCATCACAGAATAGAGGTTGACTCTCTGCATATATTGAACCAACGAGGCTCGGGATATGGGTCACTTGACACGGTAGAGAATAAGAGATTCGAACTGGATTTAAAACAGGGGAGTTGAGTAAAAATGTACAGAAAACTATAGAATGGTAAAATCTCAAGCTCTTTCTCAGAGGTCTAGCAGCCAGGTCAAAAAACCCTTCTATAAGAGGAGACAAAAACACACTTCTCTGAACAGTATCAGAGATGTTAACTGAGATTAATGTTTAGGGCTTTGCCAATAAAATAGCTGCATTCACATATCGCCCCCTACATTGAAGCCCACCCATCCACAAGCCACTTCTAAGTACAGAAAGTGTACACCTAGCTTCTAGGTGCTTCATTCTTTAATGTGGATGTTCAGTCTAGGATCACCAGACATTTAGGAGGGCTTCTAGCATCAAAGATAGGGCTTAAAGTCAATAAATACTAAGGAGAAACTCAGAGAGAGCAGAGACAATGCAGAGAACAGAAATATGTGTGTGTGTATAAATATATTTATAGGTAAATATATTAGATTGAACCATATGAAACTGCTATTTTTGTAGATCAAATGATCGAATACCAGCAATTTCACATAGTTCAACAAGATTTAAATATAGATTTTTGTGTATATTTTACATTCTCTAAAAGATCAATGAAGATATGCATCCATAAAATAATAATAAGATCCCATAAACATATGAGAAATAAAAGAATAAACAACTTTTGGAATGAAAAATTACACTGGATTTTTCTTTTTTCTTTGCTGAGGAAGATTTGCTCTGAGTTAACATCTGTTACCAATCTTCCTCTATTTGCTTGAGGAAGATTGTCACTAAGCTAACATCTGTGCCAATCTTCCTCTATTTTGTATATGAGATGCCACCACAGCATAGCTTGATGAGTAGTGTGTAGGTCCATGCCCAGGATCTGAACCTGCGAACCTCAGGCCACTGAAGCAAAGCATGTAAACTTGACCACTATGCCCCCAGGCTGGCCCCTGGAAATTTTTTTAAAAGAGAAAGATTGAGAGATAAAGTTGTATATTTCTTCCTGAAAGCAAGGAAAAAATAATTGATGGCCATAAGACATAAAACATAAGAAAATTAGAGGGTCAATGTCAAACTAATATGCTATAATATAAGTTCCAAAAGAGAGATAAAAGAAAAAAAAAGCATAGTTTCTTTTGGGGGGGGGGATTATCAAAGAAATACCAAACAATTTTAGAGAAACAAAGGACACAATTCTGTTGATTAAAAATATGCTCAGAGAAATGAATGTAACAAGGTACATTGCAAAATTTTGGAACATAAAGAATAAGGAGAAGATTTAAAAAAATTTTCTAGTGGAAAAGAAATGGTCACAAAATAAAAAACATATAATGATGTTGGTGATCTCAGTCACGACATTGGAAGTTAGGAAACAATGGAGCTGAGTCTTACTAAAATATGGCCCAAAAGGTTGGCATGGGAAACTGGGTCCTGACCCAGGAAGGAAGTGGAGGAATTCCCAGAACAAGAGCAATGGGAATGTAGCTGTGCACTGAGCAGGAGAGCAAGTTTCCAGATTGGAGCAGGAGGAGGCAGGGCTCCATGAGGTGTTCCCAGCATGTAATAGAAATGACAACTCATTTAGTATATTTTACCATTTGCAAAATGGCATTGAGGGGCTGCTGGATGTTGAGAAATAATTATTTATAGATTTATATAAGAATAAATAAGTGAGGCAACTATTAACAAAAGGTAGTATGAGAAAATGAAATTAGCTGTCCCCATTATTAGGTTTAGCAATGACCAATATTTGCATTTAGAAATAATATAAATAGTGAATATTGATATAATTCCAAATTGACACATAATTCAACTTTTTTGGCAAGAGAAAACAATGAATGGGGGGAATTGTGTTTGAGAGCTAAATCCTTAGCTACTAAGAAGTCTAAAGATAATGTCTAATGAATATTCATAGCAGCTTAATTTTTAATAGCCAGACGTCCATTAGTAGTTGAATGGATAAAGAAATAGTGGTATATCCCCACCATGGAACACTACTCAGCCACGAAAAGGAACGAATTTTTGGTATATGATCAATATGCATGAGCATTAAAATAATTATGCTGAATAAAAAAGTCAGATTAAAAAAGTGCATACTATATGATTGAATTAGTGTAAATCTCTAGAAATAAACTAATCTGTGGTGACAGAAAGTAGAAAATGGTTGTCTGGGGCTGGGGAAGAGGGAAGTGTGGAGGGAAGGCTGGAGTTCAAAGGGGCATGAGGAAACCTTTGGAAGTGATGGGAATGTTCACTATCTTCATTGTGGTGATCTTTTCATGACTGTCTGTATGTATCTATCTTTGATTGCAATCCTTTACTAGGTTGCCACTTGACTGAAAAGACAAGAATGCTGTACCAGATTCTAAGAAAGTGTGGTTTGGGAAAATTGGGCAAATAAAACTGACACAACATTAACCAGCCTCTAACCACTTCTCTGAAGTTTGGGGCTTTTGTGTCTACATTTTCCAATGGTCAGTCACTGTAGGCTTGAGACCTTCCTAGGCTGAAAGACGATTCTCTTCAATATTCATGGTGATTTGGCTACTGTGTCCTGAGTATTTCCACACAATCAGATTTCATGAGTTAGATTAAAGGTAGAGATTTTAGGGAAAAAAAAATCTTGTTTTCATAATGAATATTTATTTAAATGAAAAGGAGTAAAATATGAACAACATACTACAATCAATATCTCTTCCATAATAGGACAGTATCTAGAACAAAGTGTGTAAGTAAGACAAGAAAAGTACAGTTAATGCTGGTGTAGGTGCTATTCCTATCACACTGCTCATTCAACTCTGCGCCGTGAGCTTTCTTGGATTGTTATGACTGTAAACTGAGAGATGTATGAGAAAGTTCTTTATATGTAATGAAACTGGTAGAGTGGTCATTTATGATTGATTATACTTTGGCTTTATAACTGTCTGTGCCGTGGAGTTTAATGGTGAAGATTCAGAATAGTATGCTTTATAGTGACTTGAAAGAACTTCTACAACTTAGTCCAAATCTTAACCATTGTAGCATCACCTCTGTCTGATTTTGATAATAGAATTGATCAGCAAACTATTAAAAATTTAAATGCCTTGTTAAGTAACTATCAGATAAGCCTTCCTCACAGGGAAACAGTCTTAAAGGCTATTTAAAATAAGAAAGAAAATCAGCCACCTGGACTTGATGACTTCATTGCTTTATAGGAATAGACTGTGCTCCCTTCAAAGTCATCAAAAAATGCATGGAAAACCCTGCCTGTCTTACAGATACTTCCCAATAAGTTTACAAGTTTTTTCTCCCAAGTAGTACAAGCCTGTACAACTCAGTATTTCATTACTCATCACCCTTTTTCAAAACACTTTGGTACCTTGCTTAGGATTGAAGGGACCTATACTGCTTGTCTTGGTCGGTTCAGGCTGCTACAACACCATATCATAAACTGGGTGGCTTATAAACAACAGAAATTTATTTCTCACAGTTCTAGAGATTGGGCAGTCCAAGATCAAGGCATTGGCAGTTGCTATGTCTAGTGGAGGTCACTTTTTGGTTCACAGATGGTGCCTTTTGGTATTTGCTGTCCTCACATGGTGGAAGGAAAACAGAAGGCTCCCTTTGATCCCTTTTATAAGAGCACTAATGCCATTCAGGAGGGCCCCACCCTTGTCACCTAGTCACTTCTAAAAGCCCCACCTCCTAATACCATTACCTTGGGGGTTAGGATTTCAATATACGACTTTAGAGGGACACAAACATTCAGACTATAGCACTCCTTGAAAAACTAGGACAAAGAAGAATTAGAACTGTGCACATGGAGATATCCGTCAGAAAGTTGACTGAATCACACATGCACTCAAATTTGGCTAAATGAATCATCTTTGCCTTTCTTTATCAGCATCCTCTTAAAAAACTTTACCTTCTCTTGTCACCCGCCACCCCCCTACACACATACACAAAGACAAAGACAAACACAGACAGATGGAAATGAAGGATTAGAAGATGCAGTGTTAAACTTAATGCTTACTCATTCTCAACGAAATTTATTGCATAAAGAGAGATAAGCAGTTTCCAGGATACAGATATGTTTGATTATTACTGATATAAAAATTAATGACAAAAGATAGGAGGAGGAAACACAAAACCTCATACACCTGAGTCTTCACTGGCTTTTTTTTCCTTTTTGATGGGGGGTGGTAGGAGGGAATGCAGGTTCTTGAAGAGGAAGTTAAGAACCTGAAAATATCAATATAAATGAAAATATCATAACCTTTCAGACTATGAACATGGATTATAATATGTCAGTCTATATTAGTACTGAAAGGAAACAGAAGTTCCAAGCCACATTAGCTAAGTAAAAAATAAATAGTCATGCCCTGTGTTTTAACATTTATAAACAAAAACCAGAACAATTAAAGAAATATTATTACTCGTTGATTTCAAGTTATAGTCATTTTATAATTAGATTTTCATGTAGCCAATAAGCTCCAACAAAACTGAATCTTTGACTGTCTTCTGCATTTTCTGTGTGTTTGAAACATAGAAAAATCCTTTTATTTCACTGATTTGGAAGGATAGGGCTGATGATGTTAAAGCTGGTGTGGCACTGGGCATTTTACAATTAAAGTCAGTGAAATTACAGAGCATGCAAGTGACCTGTAGTATATTCAAAAAGATGCAGTAAAAGCCCAATTCCCAAACAAAATCCCCTAAAAAAGGAAACTCTCAGGTACCATGGCAGGAACACGGTATGTGAGAGACACTGATCACGTGGGGAGATGACGAGCATGGAATTTGAGGTCAGAAGTGCTTGTGTTCAGTAGAAGCCCTGACACCTGCTTAGTTACTATGCAACCTTGGGCAATCCTCTCGATGTGCATCTTTAGCTGAAGCCTGGGCATCAATATGCCCATCCTGTGCCTTCCCAGAGTAACTATGTAGAGATTAAACAAGATAACATGTAAAACTGTCATATTTTGTAAAGTGTTGTACAAACATCATGCATTATTTTTCTTTCTTGGGTAAAACTGAAAAAAGACTCAATTGGAGGATCATCTGAAAACTTTGTAACCTATGCAGGTGTAATAAGATCCTGTTGTATAAGTTACTATGGAAAAGCAAATTTTATTTACTATCACTGAATGTTTTTTACAATGATGTTCTGAATAAAACCCAATCTGATTAGATTTTGTCAATGGCTGTGGAGAGATCCAGTTCCTCGGAGTGATTTTAGGATTTCATCTTCAGCCTTTTGGTTTGGGGTGGCCAAATTTTAACGATGACAAGACCAACTTTTAATGAGAAGAGAAGGACTGAGGCCAAATAGGAAGCATTATGGTACACACACATACAGTTATTTCTTCTTATTTAAGATGCAATGAGTATTTCTGCATGGCTTTTAAGAATTATGTAGCAAATACTGATTCAGAGACTACCCTTACTCCATTTATCTATAGAGAATTACACGTCTGGGAAATGTTAAAATATCCACAATCCTAGTTTGGAATTCTCACTATCATCTTTTTCTTGATGGTTTCAGCATACATACTTTAAAGTAAATAACCACAATTACAAATACCCATCTAAAGTTTTAGAATTAATAAAGCAATTTCAATTGCATGACCTTATTTAATATTTACAAAACCCAGCGTGGCAAGTTTTATAATGATGATGACTGTACGTGCCTATAGCACAGATTCCAAGGGAAGAACCAGTAATGGTGTCCAGACTCTTTGACAGCAAGGCCTAGGTCTGTAGTCACTGCATCGGGCTGCTTAGCAGGGGAACGAGGCCCAAACTGCATGCGCATGTCAGCCCCAACTGTGGCTCAGTGTCAAGAATTCTGACAAACTGAGCTACCACAGCTAAGCAGAGACTGATAAACCACTTGGACGTGTTGGCCCAGGTGGTTTCACAATCCGTTTCAAGCCTGTAGTGTTACGCCTTGCCTTACATTATAAACGTCTCCAGTTTAGAGACAATATATTTTCTGCAGAACATACAAGACTATACACATAGTAAGAAATCGGTTTTCACGAACTATATTACCTTAGGTCAGTAAGTTTGGGCTTTAGGGTCCTCATTGGAGAAATGGCTGTTCAGCCCTTCCTGTCTCATAAACGTCTGTGTGAAGGGAGGAGTATTCTACAGATATTAAGTGGTCGTAGTAAATTCACTGCTAGAACTCCAGCCTCCTGACTTGAACCTGGGCTTTTCCTTCAGTGATGCTGTCTGACACAGTATCATTTCAAAGCGCTCAGAGCACCCTGATATCTCATGAGATGGGCTACAGGCCCGACCGACGCATTTTCTTTCCAATACTCATGCACTTGTCACTTCATTCCCAAGCAGAACCGTGAGTCAGTTTCTATTCAAAGGCACACCATCCCAAATGGTGAAGGACTTCACCTCTCCTGAACCCTCACTGTAGGCTACAGCAGTAGCCCCTGTTATGAGCAAGAAAACAAGCAAAAGAGTTTATTTCCTCTTCTAGGTTTTCCAGGGAACCAATGATGCCAACATATCCACAGACATAATTCATAGAGTCATTATTATATATAGTCACAATATATGAACATTATTAGTTGGTTCTCTCCTGAAGGGAGACCTGAGGGTGTACTGCCATGGCTGCCACTGATGTTCTAGATGGTCTCCAAATTCTTTTCAGCTCTGACACTCAGGATTCTTAGCCAGGTTCTGAGAATACCAGCAGAGGGAGCTGGCAAGCCCATAGGAGAGTTGGAAGAGTAAACTCAAATTAAAAGAATTTCAAGTTATTGCATTCAGCTCCTGGGCCGACTGCATAAGAATGGCTGAATCTCTCCTGATGGAATGCTTCACTGCGCACCTGTCAGAAGTTTAGAAGTGCCAGAGACCAAGGTCTAATTCAGCTCCACCTGCTTGCACCAATGTGCACGCACACACACACACACACACACACACACGAAGAATAAGGCACAGGCAGTAATTGACATTTGGTCAGTACCAAATATAATTTGATCGATGTGGCATACCGCACTGGATCCTTATACCTCCCGAAGATATGATTTTTAGACTCTATACTCCATAATCAAAGAAGACATGATTCACGTTTTCGTTGGACAATATTCCTGTGATGTCTCTATGTTTCTCCTTGAATATGTGGCCTTATATCACATTAATATTTTTATAGTTATAATGAATTTAGGTTTTGTAAAGTGTCTAACTATTTTATTAATAATTTGAGAGCTAACTCAGGCCTTGATTTAGAGTTTAGAGACTTGAATGAGAGTATAAACAAACATTATTCCTTCTTCAAATAAACAACAATAAAAAGATAACCCAGAAGAGCATGCAAGAGTATTTTGTTTTTCTCTTTAAGGGGCTAAAGACTGTGTAGACAAATATATCTAAATGACTTAGGCTCCTAGCAATTTTAATAGTCATGAGCATTATTCTATAACTGTCATCACTGTTTGTGCCATTATCAATTAAATACATCAGAAATGAATCAAGTCAAACTCTAGACCTACTTGCTCTTGGCATCTTGGGAGTCACATATATAACACTAGAAGCAACTCATTCCATGTTGTCTATGAAATAAAGAATATTTTCAGTGAAATAGATGCAAAGGCTTTGGGAAGCTTCAGGAAAAAAATGTTTTCATGCATTACAGAAGATAAGTGTTGTATTCTATTACCTTTTGTTGACACCATTTTCATCAATAAAGGTCTTCATCTAGTTGCAAAAGATACAAAGAAAACTCTTTTTATATCACAGTAAGAACAACCTTGATGTAGCTCCCTTGGCTTTGAATTATAATGTATGTCATCAGTAATGTAAGTTGTTATAATTTACTTCTGACATTAAGATGTTGCTTTAGGGCATATTGTTGCAAATGTATCCTATTCACTTTCCTGCCTTCTAAATGCCCTTCATGTTTCAGTAAAACAATCCAATCAAAACTAAAGACCAAAAACACTGTAAAACAAATCAAGCATATAAACAGTTCCTAAGCATTCCTGCTACATTTTAGCCCTGCAGCTGGAGGCTTTAAAATTTCTTAAGCTGTATATAATAGCTTAACTTAGCAAACTGACCACAGAAAATGTCATCAGTGCATATTGTTTTCAGTCAGGTTCTTAAGGACTGCACCCCAGAAAGACCTGGAGGATACTGGAATTATTTGGAGCACCAGAAGTCACCCCAGGTGGAGCTCTCCCAGAGCAGAGCCAAGGTTAATCAACCATGTTGCTTCCCCTGGTGCCAGCTTGGGGCAGGGTGAGACTGTGACCTCACCCTGGAGCCAGCAAGCAATAGCCCCACTGCACCTTCTCCACTGAGATGCTCCCGATGAGATGGAGAGGGATCGCTTTGGGAAGATTTGGGTTGTTCGTGGCTGAAGACAGAAGCGTGAATTAAAAGCTGTGAAGGAATCTTCCACCTGCAGAGTCTCTGGAATAAGGAATTTTGTTATTGTTACTAATGGGTGATAAACTAAATTTCTGGAGCAAGATATTAATTCACTGTAGAAGAATATTGCCAGATGTTCATTGCAAAAATATCAATAGCGAAAAAGTTGTTTCTGTAGTCACACTTTCCTTCTAGGGTCCAAAAGAGCTTTTAATATGATCAAATGGAATAATTTAATATCAATTCTTAAATGCCCTACTTTCAGACAAACAATTTAGAGAGAGAGAATATGTGTGTGTGTGTGTGTGTGTATAGTTTTTCACATTACAAAATGACCTCAGAGCATGAGTCCTTTTAAGTAACATCTTCCAAAATTTCTGATTATTCTATTTATTTCATAATATGTATCAAGAACCTACTTAGTATGAAGCATAGTACTATACTAAGTACTGGAGATATACCAGTGAATGCAATAGACATGGTCCCTGGCCTCACGGAGTTAACATTCTAGTTAGGGCAGGGAGATAATATATAGGTAAAGAGATAAACAATACTTTCTGATGGGGATAAACACTAGGAAGAAAACGAAAAGGCTGATGTAATTCAGAGTGACTGAACTTGAATGTTGTTGCTTTACAGCATCAGAAAGACTTCTCTAAAGAAATATTATGTGACTGCAAATAGCCAGAGAAATTTGTTCAGAGTAAGTGCAAAGGCATAGGGAGGCAATAACTTTTGCTTGGGAAATAGGGGGAAAAGGCTATGGTAGCTGGTGTCTAGGGAACAAAAGGAAGATTATGCAATAGGTAGGCAGAGACAGACAAAGTAGAAGCTTGTAGGCTGTGGGAGGAAGACTGGATTTTGCTCTGAATGCAGTGGGACATTGTTGAAGATTTAAAGGAGATTAATAGCACCATATTATGCACATTTTTAAAAGGTCACTGGCTAGTTTTGGATAATGATATAGGAAGGCAAAAGTGGAAGGAGGGAAACCAGGAGATTATTAGAATGAAGGAAAGAGATGGTAGTGTCATGGGCTAGGATGGTGGCAGTGGAAATGGAGAGGAGGGGTCAGATTAGGGTACATATTAGTAGAACCCACAGAAATCGCTGATGGTTTGTGGTAGATAGAATTCTAAAGTGGCCTCTAAGTTTCCACTCCCTGGTGTATACATTCCATATAATCTCCTTCCTTGAGTGTGAACAGGACCTGTGAATATGATGGGATAGTCACTGGCATGATTATATTATGTTGATTGAGATTTTCTCATAGCACACTGGAGTGATATTTTTCAGCTGGCTTTGAAGAAGTAAGCTGCATGTTGTAAGAGGGCCATGTGACTTGGACCTGCAAGTGGTCTCTAGATGCTGAGAGTGACCCCCAAACAACGGGGATCCTTAGCCCTACAACCACAATGATCTGAATTCTACCAATAACCTGATGAGCTTGGAAAAGGACCCCAAGCCTCAGATGAAGTCGCAGCCTGGCTGACACTTCGATTACAGCCTGTGAATCCCTGAGGGGCTAACCAGTGCCTGGGTTCCTAATCCACGGAAACTGAGAGAAAATAAGTTGTGTTGTTTTAAGCTGCTAAGTTTGTGGTAATTCATTATGCAGCAATGGAAAACTAATACATGGTTTATAATGGAGAGGAAAAAAGAAAGGTACAAAACAAGGAGAAGGTCAAGATTTGTGGCTTGGTGTCTAAATCCCATCCTCCAGTAAAAGGAAAGATTTTCCCAGAAAAACAGCTGATTCTGGGGCTAACTAAGGGAAAGAACAAAAGAAGTCACAAGTATCTTTTTGTGCCAGAAAGGAAGTAAGTACACAAAGAATGAAGGGGTTATGCCAAAAGGGACATGGGACCAGATTGAAGGGGACTCTCACAAGCCAACTCTAAGACCAGCTGAGCGTCCAAGTTAATTATGAAGTCATGGTTTACAACCCATTAAAAGAAACAGCAATTCATAGGTTCATAACATATAAATAAATGAAGAGATCAATAAATCAGGAAGAAGGGAAAGTTCTTCCTTAGAGGAGAACATAACTAATAAATCTAGAAGGAATTATGAATGTAGAAATAGAAGATATACTATATCTACATACTACATAGTTTATATTAATTGATAATTATTGTAATTATAATAAATCATGTTTGTATCTATCATATCCTTGCAGAAGGATTTGGCTTTCTGCAATTGTGGAAGCCAGTTAAGCAGGTTAAACAGCTGCTCGCTCTGTGTGATGTTGGAGCTTTAAGCCCAAAGGGCAGGCAATAAGCAAGGGAAAAATGGATGCAACGTAGTTGGGGAGAGAGGGAAGCAAGAATGAACTGGAACCAAGCACAAGCTGCAGACCATGAAGATGGATTGAAACCTGTGTCAGTTCTTGTCGCTTCTGGTGTTGATGACGTGTGTGACCTGCAGAAGTCAGGGCCCTTCAAGCTGGCCCAGGAGTCAGAGAAGCGGAAAAGGGAACCAGGGAGAGGTGAGCAGCTGCAGACCTGGCTGCTTGCTGCATCTCAGTGAGGTAAGCCAACAGGTAAGTGACAAGTGTGAGAGTACAGAATGGCTGCTGTTTCACTTCCACCCTCTAAATGACCCACAGGGATCTCGTGTGGCCCAGCCTAAACAGAAACATTCTGGGAAGTGCAGTTCAGCCTAGCCAAGTCGACACACTACAAAGCCATCATAAGTGGAATGGATGCTTAGACTTGGTGTATCTTCCCACAAAATACTTATCATTTACAAAGGGGAAAATGGTGACTTTATGGTAAAAAAAAACCTGGAAGACACCAACTTGGTGAAGGTTTACATCACCTTTCATGGGATGGATCATCCTTTTGAACCTCCTGATGCCCTGAGAGGACACAGCATCACTTCTCTGATATTCCTACCAAGAACACATGACCCTTGTCTGGACCTGAGGAAACCTCAGCCAGACCCAGGCTGAGCGGGATCCTACAGAACAAAAGATCTGTACTGTTTAAAAACATCAAAGACATAAAAGGCTGAAGAACTGTTCCAGATTTAAAGAGACATCAGAACTAAATGCAAAGCCTGACCCTAGATGGCATCTTGGACCAGAAGGGAAAAGAGACCTAAATGGAAAATGTGAATGGATTTCAGGTTTGGTGGCAATGACCTATCAGTGTAGATTTCCTGTTTTGGATGATTGTGTACAATTATTTTGGGCAGTGTCCTGGTTCTGGAAAATACACACTAGGGTATTTAAGGAGGAAGGGATGCCATATCTGCAAGTTGCCCATAAGTTGTCTAGAAAAATAATGGAATACATGTTATGTGTATTCATAGGAAGAGAGAGAAGGAACAAATGTGCTAGAATATAAAGAATTTGGGAAGCAAGGTGAAGCTGATTTGGGAGTTCTTTGTACTGTTTTTTGCAATTTTTTTTATTAGTCTAAAATTGCTTCGAAGTAAATTATAAAAAAGAATAAATAAGAAATGAGGAAACGAAGACAATTAATATTGACCACGATTTTTCCCATTTATGCTGCAAATTGGGGGCTTAGAAATGGAGCAGGACTAATAGGGATATTTGGTCTCAGGGAAGGATTTTTTTGAAGTTCGTTGATAAAACCTGCTTGTATGTTGAAGAGAATTATATAATATTTATTTATTTAATATAATATTATTTAATATAATTATATAAGTTACACAGAGAGAGTAATTTTAGGAGCAAAATCCTTGGTAAGCACCAAAGGGATGATGTCCATGTAACAAGCAGATGGGATGGTCTTTGAGAGAAACAGAGACTTTTGCTCTTCAAAATAGAAGGGAAGCAATGGGGGCCTGGCTGGCCAGGTCGGCAAATGGTTAAGTTCTCACACTCTGCTTTGCCGGGCCAGGGTTTCGCTGGTTCAGATCCTGGGTGCAGACCTGGCACCACTCATCAGGCCATGCTGAGGCAGCATCCCACATAGCAGAACTAGAAGCACCTACAACTAGAATATACAACTATTCACTGGGGGCTTTGGGGAGAAGAAGAAGGAGAAAAAATAAGATCGGTAACAGATGTTAGCTCAGGGCCAATCTTTAAAAAACAGAAAGGAAGCAATGAATTTAGATTCACATTCTAGCATCGTTTACTAAATATAAAACACTTCAAAGCACGAATGTCCCCAGCCATGATTATTAGTAATTAATCAGAAAAAAAGGTAAAGCAAAAATGAATTACATTATTTTTAAAAAATGAGAAAAAGCTTATGCCAGCATTGGGGAGATTTGTGTGATCCTACTGGTCAAGTTACCCAAAGATTTGCTGACTTAGGCTGCTGGTTTCACTCTAGATTTTCCAGTAAAGTGAAAACCCATTTCCATTTGAAGCAGAAAAATGCTTTGCTTAGGCAGGGAATGTGTGTGACTGTCTAGTAGAAAAGATAATTGGGGAGTCACACTTCAGTGTGTTCTGTACAGATTCTTCAGGCTTTATTGAGATCTGTCATTGAATTATGATCTTTTTCACGTCTTAAAATTTTAGCATTTTAAAACTCTGGTAGAGGCTGGCCCAATGGCTGAGTAGTTAAGTTCTTGCACTCTGCTTCAGCAGCCTGGGGTTCACCATTTTGGATCCTGGGCACGGACCTGTGCACTGCTCATCAAGCCATGCTGTGGTGGCATCGCACATAGAAGATCTAGAATCACTTACGACTAGGATATGCAACTGTGTACTGGAGCTTTGGGGAGAAAACAAAAACAAAAGCAAACATTCTGGTACTATGGAATCAGTTGCTATTTTCACTTACTCATCAAAGCATGCTTTATATAAGTCCACAAAATTATCCTGTTGCAATACTGATGAATTTGCCAATGTTCCCTCTCTGTTGTGTACATTTTTCTCTGTTTATATTTTAACTTAAACATATATAATTATCTGTCTTATAAATATTCTGTTTCTAGACTCTTTGCTAACAAAGGAAATTGTACTTTTTGAAATGTGTACATAGCCCTACCTCCACTGGTCTTGTGAATCACACATTGGTGATACCAGTGGGCTCTGGCTTAAATCCCAACTCCACCACTTACTACCTTCTTGACCTTGGAAAATGTGCTCATCTTCTCTAGCCTGAACTTGCTCCAATGTAAGATGCAGGAGGGGTTGCAACCTGTGATTCATTTGAGTATGCTCCTTCCATAATTCATCCTTCCCCGGGGGTTACAGTAAGTATTTTAATTCTTCTCCAGGGATTTCACTATGTAATTAGTTTAAATCATGAGTATTAAAGTCACTGAAGCTTAGTGCTAAGACAGGAAGAAGTGAAATTTTTAGGAAAGCAGGGACTCTAGAATTATCCATCCATCCATCGCACATTGATCTGTAGGGGTTTTCTATTTATATTAATAATATTTACTAAATAGTTAAGGGCTAATTTTAGGACCTAATTCTGTATAAGGTGGTCCTGCCCTGTGGAGCCTACATCATTGGGATGTTGTACAGATTAAATGAAGGCATAAACATGTAACACCCAGTAAAGTTTCTGGCACATAGAATGTTCTTGGTAAATGTCAGTTATCACTATTGTTGGTGGTGGTGATTTCTGATCACCCCTTTTACTAAAAATCATGCTGCTCTCCAGAACTCAGACAAATAATACACTTTACTTGGACAACTGAATTTGGAAACTGGTTTTGTACCAAAAGGTATAAAATAACCTTGACTATTTTGAACATTCCTTGAATAACCTTCACAAGGACACAAGAACTCTAAGCAAGGAAATGCCATTGGCAATACCAAAACCCAAGTCTTCTGATTTCCTTTCTAGTCCTCTATTTTGTAGAGATACTCTGCTGTATTCCCATACTAGTTCCAATCTAGTCTTTAACACAGCCTCTCATTACCTTCGCTCAATTGGTGATAAGCCTATCACATTCTTAGATCACTGCACAAAATATCACTCAAGTGAGAACTCATTTGTTTCTTACTTTTCCACTCAATTCCATCCTCTCACTAACAGAGATGCATGGTCATTTCCTGCCCTTATCATTTCTGTCTCCAAAGAAGTTGGAAACCCTCATTTTTGTTGTTCCTATTCAGTGTTAAACACAGTTCTATTTTTGCTTTGCTAACCTGTTCTAATTTAATGGTTAAGTACTTTTTGCTTTTAGCCCATTGATTTGGTTAGTTTATGTATGCATTTCTAGAGAGGACTAGAAACTTTGTATTTTGTGAAAGCTTACGTTTTCACCAAGGGTTAAAGAAATTTCATCACTATATACAATATATATTAGGGATCACCATGTAGATTTATGTTATTATGACTGCTGTATTAGTCGCCAGAGGATCTCCAGGGCTTTAAGTCACACAGAAATGACTGTCTCCTTAGAAAAGCAGTCTAAACACAAATGATTGTTAATGGCTGGCAGTTTAAACCGTATTAGGAATCATGCTAATGATGGTCAATTTAAGTACAATGGGACCTGACATTGTTCACCGTTTAAAACTGTTTGCCCAGCTTCTTAAACTTAAAAAAATTAAGAATCATTAAAATGAACTGGGAGGTACAAAATTCTAACACAAACAAATAGAAGGCAGGTTTGTAAAATCACTCTTGATATGATCCTATCATAGTGTGTTAAATTATTAGATGAATGGAATAGGAGGGTTTCAGAAATATTTCATTATCTACTCGCTACCAGTCGTCTACTTCTGCTGCCTCTTTGTCAAGTGCCATGTGAGACTAATTAGCAATTTGAGACATTACCTCTTCAGCTTTTCCTCAAGTACCTGAGCTGTACTTGGCCATTCTGGAGTTGGAAAAGATTTGAAAAGTTTTAGTGGAAATTTTCTGACTGGGAGTGATGCCTTTAACCTTGGGGGATGGAGAGAAGGGGGGACAAGGTACATCTTGTGTCTAGAGTGATCATTGGACCATGGATGATTTATGATTTCAAGGAAAAAAGGTATCAAGAGCTGATTGTTTTCTCCCAGCCTGTCTTGGGATCTTCATGTTTGAATTAAACACACGTAAGATATGGGATATCGTGTGAACCAAATTTACAGGACGGTTTATGAGAAGCCGGAAGACCTCAGTTCTCGTTCAGCTCCATCTTTTCAGTGGAGAGGTGGAAAATTTTCCCTTCTCTTCTAGATGCTTTGGCTGGTCTAATAATTAAATTGACATGAGACAGATCAACAGGAGAATTTAATTTCATATGTAAGGGAGCCCCAGAAAAATATGAGACTCAAAGAAAGGACCAAAGCAGGAAGCATTTATACCTTTTAGTCAAAGAAACAATAAACCTGTGAAGAATTGGCATTACTAAGTGGCTTGGGCTTGGGGTAGTAAATTAATGGGGAAGTAACAAGCTTTGTTTGTACAGCCTTCTCAGCCCTAAATGGGCCATTTCTGGTGATGAGGATGCCTTCTGCCCTCCTGGTACAGGGAGGGTACCTTTCACACAGGAGGTTTATCTCCTGTTTCCATGGGGGCAAAGGAGGGTCAGAACGTCCTTGCACTGACTGTTTCTCAAGCATCTTTAATTCAAAATAATCAATATTCCAAAGTGGCATATTTTGGGGTGGCGTATTCTGCTCCTTTTCACTCACAAAGCTTTTTTTATTTGGACTTTCTATAAATGACCAGCAAACATCAAGGCCAAACAAATCCACAACTTACATGTGTACTGAAACTGAGTGGTTTCTTTCTAGATTTTTCTGGCTGTAAAAGTCTGGAAGGGTTTGCTGAAGCAGAACTTTTCTCACAGTTTTGATGGCCCTACTTTGCTGATTCCCTGTACCGAGTTTAATCTGCCTTGTTTTAACCTGTTGGTCAATTTAACAACTTGCTATTTCTTCATCCATTCATATGTATTAATTTATCGTATTATGTGAATTTACTGTGTTTATACTATATGCTGGGAACTATGGAAACACTGAGGATGTAGCAGTGAACAGTAACTTGTCCCTGTGCTGAACAATCTACCAGATCAGTAAAGATGACAACAAGTAAACTGACGATTATAACTCAGCATTGTATGAGCCGCGGCAAACAAAGAGTTGGCAGGCATGGGAACACGAAAGAAAGAGTGATGCAACTTTAGCTTGAGAAGTCAGGAAGTCTTCTCAGAGCAGGTGTTATCTAAAACAAGATCTAAAAGCTTAGTAGATGTTTTAATGAAAATTGAGGTTAGAGCATAAATGTCCTTGCAAAATCTACAAGATTATTTCATACTTGTTTCTCTCTCTCACTCCTGTTTATTGCTTAGATTGAATTACCATAGTCATTCCTTTGTAATGAAAGACGGGTACGCAGAGCTGATCTGCTCACCATTTAAGATGAGATTTTTGAAACTGAAATATGAGTCAAGAGAAGAAAAATGGGTGGCAGCTTAGACGCCAGAAGTTTAGAGCTTGCTCCTAGGCCATTAGCTTCCGGTTTGTGATTTTTAGCTTCCATTTCCCACAGCAGCCAGGATTCAAGGGTGGTCTGAAATGATTGAACTGGCTTACAGGAGACACTCAGGGGCTTCATCAGGAGGAAGCATCATACATGGTTACCTATACCTGTCGCTTCCAGCCTACTCCCGACCACAGGGTGGAAAGAGCCCTGACTCCTTCCACTGGGAGCAATTTATTTGATTAAGACACTCAACCTTGGGCAAATAACTTAAACTCTGCAGGCCTCATTTTCTCTATACATAATACAAAAAAGCATACACCTACTTACTGGATCGTTGTAAGGAATAGTTATAATCATATTAATGCTCAAGAACAGAGTAATGCACATATTAGGTGCTCAATTTATGTAATTATTTGATGTAACTACAGTTTGTGTGATTAGTATTGGTATTATTAGATAGAAAATGCTCTCAAATAATACTTCAACAATCTATAGGCAAATGCTCTCCAGTTTTTTGGATTATAGGCAAAAGTAGTTAGAAAAAGTAAAATTCAATATACTCATTAAATTTATATACATATTATATCTATTTTTATACTAATATATTATTTAATTTAAAAACATACACTGAAAGTTATTTTGAAGTTTAAATTGAAATGTGTCAGCTATAGATTCTCATCTTTTACCTTTTGGTCCACGTGCTCTAGTAATTCTGTAAACTTAGATTACTGACAACTACTTAAGAGAATTTAAACCACTAGGCTTGACTAGAAAGACTATCCTGGAAGCCTGCTCTTAGTCCTCTTATTTTTCTGGAAACCAAGGCTACAACTTTATCATAGCCCACTGTAATTGCTTAAGTTTGGAGAACAGAAGCAGTTGTTTTTTGTCAACTCTGCAAAGGGACAAATTGTGTGACTCTCAGTCGACTTAGATTACAGGCTACAAGTAGAGGGTTTCTCCCTGAGAAACTTCCTCCTCCTCTTTGTTTAAGCAGTTACATATTCAGAAGTCTATCCTTAAGAAAAATGTGTATACTTCCTACTTGAGTTTAGATCGGAAATTGGGTTACTAATAGATTTCTGGAAGGGAGAAAGGACAAACATAGTTAAATAAGGAAGACCTGAGAAAGCCTTCAGTGGAAGAGGGAACTCACGTTCTGGAAAAGCCCTGGAGGGGCTCCAAACCCAAGTAGAAAACATAGCATTTGGAAGTGTACAGGTAGACATTTGTCTTCTGAAGAGCTATGCAGGGTGTGCTGACTTATCTCCATGCATGCAGGTCAACGCGAGCCCTGAATTTAACCCAGGGAGGCAGGGACAGATCAGGACTGTTCTTCAAAGAGATCAAAAGATCTGCTTAAGAACAATTAGGGCTTCTAATGGGAATATTAGTGTACCAGGACAAGGTTCTCACATTCTAGTCCCTTCTAAAGTAGTGTCATAGGCAGAACTCTAAAATTGCCCTCATGACTTCTGCCTCCTAGTGTTGTGCCCATGCTCAGGTTATAATATACGGCAAAACAGACTTTGCAAATATAATTATGGTCACTAAACAGTTGACTTTGAGTTAATAAAAAGAGATTATTCAGGTGGGCTTGACCTAATCACTTGGCATTTCAATCTTGGTCTAAAAATCAGAGCCAAGAGAAGTCAGAGAGATTCAACATATGAGGAAGATTTGATGTAAGGGAGGGTCTCTGTTGCTGGAAGGATACACATATCAAGGAATGCAGGTAGCCTTTAGTAGCTGAAAGAGGCCCCCAGTTGTCATTGTGCAAGGAAACAGGGACCTCAGTCCTACAACTGCAAGGAACAGAATTCAGCCAACAACCTGAAGGAGTTCGAAAGTAGATTCTTCCTCAGAGTCTCAAGACAAGACGTCAATATAGCCGATTGCTTGATTTCAGCCTATGAGACTTAGAGCAGAGAACCCAGCCATGCTGGGGCTGACTCCTGATCCATAGAAACTCTGAGATAATAAATTTGTGTTGCTTCAAGCTGGGAAATCTGTAGTGATTTGTTATGTAGCAATAGAAAGTTAGTACAAGCATGGAATTGTGATGTGCCCTTTTCCCTGCCTATGCACTGTAGAGAGAATCCCACTGAGCTCACGGAGCTCTAGGTAACCTCCTCATTCAGTGTAGCCTCTTCAAAAACAGTCACTCTCACATCTTTGTGTGGCTCCTGCACGTATGTATGTAATTAAAAATATTTTTCTCCTGTTAATCTGTTTTTTATTACAGGGGGTTCTTAGACAAGAATCAAGAAGGGTAGAGGGAAAATTATTTTCCTCCCCTACAAGAGATAGAGGATAACGATGACTGAAAACAATATAGTTTCTGAGGTGTGTTATTTAAAGTAAAAAATTTACCAATAAAATCCTGAAAATATAACAAAACTAAGAAAAGTAAGATGAGGGGGAGGGTAACGGAGTACAGTACATGCAAGCTAATTCTTTTTCTTCAGAGTGACAGACAATAGATACCACCTAAATGTGATAAATGTATAAGAATATTATTTAGATATATAGAAGAAATAACCAGGAGAATTAAAAGCAGAATTTTTTTAAACAAACGTACTAGGATTCTGTAAGCTGTAAACATTAGAGGAAGCTCAGTGAAGGGAATATGAGAATTCTCTGTACTACCTTTGCAAGTTTTCTATAAATACGAATTTATTCCAAATTTTTAAAATTATATAGATAAAAAGTAGAAGTTGATGAAAGCACTAGTATCTTGGGAATGTGATTTGTGATAAGACAGGTAAATATGGATTTTATTTTATGTTTTTCTTACTATTTTATTTTTTTCTCTGTGTGCATGTATGTAATTATGATGAAGATGATGACAAAGAGGACAATGGTGATGACAATGATAAAGATGAATAAAAGTTTTATAACAGAACTTTCTTCATTTTTAAAACAGCTTCATTGAAGTATAGTTTACATATGATAAAATTCACCCATTGTAAATGTACATTTCAATGATTTAGTAAAATATAATGGAAATTAAATCACCCTCTTTGGCACTTCTACTTTTAAAAAAAGTATTTTATAAGTAGAAGCTGTTAAGATGTTTAAGTAAAGGGCATCATCATTAGAAAGGAAGGGAAGAAGGAGGGAGGGAGGGAGGGAGGGAGAAAAGCAGGAAGCATTGAGGAGTAGGACTGGGTCCTGGTCATGCTGGTTTAAATGGGTCTTCTATGGTGAAAATGAAGGGGAGCAGCAGGAATCCTCAGGACTGGTTGCCTCACGTGATTCGTTTTGGTCGGAGCTGTACACCAGCTGGCTACTGCTTCCACTGAAGTAGAGTCTAGTTCCCAAATAAAAGTTGGCACATTGTCAGAACCTCAGTCTAAAGAGCTGGGGACAAGAGCAGAGCTCCAGGCCCAGTGTACACACTGGCATACACAGCAGAGAGACAGGAAAAGCAAAATTATAGATCAGACAAATGAAGTAAGAATTAGGGGGAAATGTCAAATTACTTAATAGATTCCTACAACCTTCCTGTATTTGTTTTCTATGCTGCTACAACAAATTACCACAAACTTAGTGGCTTAAAATAATACACAAATTTATTATCTTACAGTTCTGTGGGTCAGAGCCTTACAAGGTCTCATTCAGCTAAAATCAAAGTGTAAGTGTAAGCAGGACCACATTCATCCTGGAGGCTCTAGGAGAAAATCCATTTCCTCACTTTCACAGCATCGAGAGGCTGCTTGCATTCCTGTGCTCATCACCCTTCCCATCTGCAAAGCCAGCACAGTTGGTTGAGTCTTTCTCAGTTTGCCATCTCCCTGCATCTCTTCCAGCATCATATCTCTCTCTGATGAACTATAGCCAGAAAAGGTCCTTTGCCTTTTTCTTGTTTGCCAAGGAAGATTTGCCTGGAGCTAGCATCTGTTGCCAGTCTTCCTGTATTTTGTATGTAGGTCACCACCACAGTATGGCCATGAGTGGTATAGGTCTGCACCCAGGAACAGAACCCCAGGCTGACAAAGCAGAGTGCACCAAACTTAACCACTACACCACCGGGGCTGGCCCCAAAGGTCCTCTGCTTTCAAGTACTCATGTGATTAGATTGGACCCACCTGGATAATCCAGGATACTCTACCTATCTCCAGGTTCACAACCTTAATTACATCCGAAAAGTGCCTTTTGCCATATAAGGTAACATATTCACAGGTTCCAGATGAGTAGCGTGTGGATGTCTTTGGGGAAAATTATTTAGCCTACCATACCTCTCAAGACTCATAGATTTCCAGTCTCCCAGCCTCTAGGCATCTTCCAGAAACCTAGTGCATATTCATGGAGATCCTATTCCTGTGCTGATACAGATGGTTTTAGGGTCTGGGTGCTTGTCTCCGTAGGTATTCTGCCTCAATGTCTGAAAATGAGTGTGCTGAAAAAGGTGGGTGGGCTGACACAGAACAAGCATAGTGATTAAAATGATCATTTGAAATGTTATTCCATTTTTATCATTTAAAAAATATAATATTTAGAAAAATTAGCTGCTACCATTATATGAGGTGGCTTTTTATATCTAATTCTCAAAGCAACCTGGTAATTATGAAGATGAGAACCACACAATGAAATTTAATTTCACCAGGATAATAACAAGGGAAAAAAATTTCTTTTTTTATTTTCAAGAAAGATTGGAAATTACTCCTTCTCATCCTCCTTTGCAGTTTCTAGGCTATGCTCCCATAATGAATTTTTATCTGTTTTATAAGTAATTTCCTTAATATTCCAATGGTCACAGATAGTGAGGATCACATATCTCTTCAGGAAACATATATTTCATCAGCGCTGTCATAGTCTAGAGTCCCAGAGCTTGTGGACTGATGTTTTTGCCTATTCTTGCCATCAGACACATAGCTCAGAAATAAATGTGTTTGTCTATTGGAGACTTTAATGAAATTGAAAACATAGTAACATTTCTCAATGTCAATAAGCTCATTTTCTTGTTTAGACGCTAATGTTGGTTTTTCCTGAGGATTCTATCCTCTAATTGTGAGTCATGACTTTTTTTCTAGGTCCAATACTCTGTTCCTGAGAATGGCTTGAAATATGCTGGGTGGTTTTCGGCCACAGATAGGACTAGATATTTTTATTTGTCTAAAATCTGTGGCGTAGGGTACAGAGATGAGAGTGGAAGAGCAAGTGGAGGACTTGAGCTTTAGTACAAAGTGTTGACCATGAGGACTTACAAGGCACCAGGCACTGTGCGAGGAGGTGAGCACACCCCATCTGTGGTACTACACTCTTTGCTGGTACTATCACTCTTTCCATTTTACTGATGAGGAAATGAGCTCAAAGAGACAAGGGTTGATGTAAGGGAGGTAAAGTTTTTGCCTAAGTTTTTACTATAAAAACGTACTGTAGGTATGGTAGGCATCTGTCTTCAAACATTTGCCTGCTTCTACCCTCACTCCATCCTCAACTCTTCTGCCTACACCCATTCTCCTCCTGCGCCTGGGCTGAAGTATAGGAAAGGGAAAGATTTTCTGTCTTTCACTCTTGCTCAGTTCGAATCCTGGATGTGGACATGGCACCACTCATCAAGCCATGCTGAGGCGGCATCCCACATGTCACAACTAGAAGGACCCACAACAATGTATCAGGGGGGCTTTGGGAGAAAAAGGAAAACATAAAATCTTTAAAAAAAAAATTAAATTTAAATTCCACGGCCTGGCAATTCCACAACACTTTCACTAGGCTAAGACTAGTTTCTGTTCCCAACTCCAGGGTGTCAAGGGTCTTTTTAAAAAAGCCATGATATCAGATCTTGGTTAATTCGTGCTCTTTTGGGCCCCTTTGCCACTCATTATTATTATTTCCTTCCTTCCTTCTTTCCTTTCTCCCTCTCTCCCTCTCTCCCTTGCTTGCCACTATTATAAACATCTGCTTTATTAGTGATTGCCTAACATCTTTTTGCACATCTCCCCTATTTGAGGCACATTCACTCCATTATGAGTCCTGGCTGCCAGAGGTGGAACCTGAACTCTTTTGCTCATTCTCCCTGGGCTGTCTGGGTCCAGGCAAGGGATCTGGGCCACACACGAGACATGCCCATGAAAATATTTTTTGAATTTGGAAAACAAGATAGAAGTTTACTTTTCTCTAATGGAAGAGTCCAAATCTACGAGCCTGGACTGGTATGATGGCTCTGTTCTAACACGTCCACAGGGACACAGGCTCCTTTCAGCTGATTACTTCACCAACTGTAGGGAGAGACTCACCTTCACTGCATCGGAAGCTGCCACGCAATACCTCTCACAATGTCCCATTGGCCCAAACTTACTCACATGGCCACAGTCAGCTTCAAGAGAGGCTGGGAAATGTAGTATTTAATCTGAGCAGCTGGCCATGTGACCAATAAATGTTCTATTACTATAGAAGAAGGAGAGAATATATATTGGGTTATGAGCAGCAGTCTCTCCTACAGAAGGGAGCAATATGAGGACATAGACACTCACTGAATCCATCATTTGACACTTGGTGGTTCCCAGTGGTTTCAAGCATTTGGCTCCTCAGAGGCATCTAATGTCCAGTCTTGAGTGTGACGGGTAAAAGCTGTGGTATTTCAATGAACTGACATGTAGGTGTCATATGTTGACAGTAGTGGCATTTTCACTAGTGATTGTCATGCATTGAGCATTGTCCCTGGCTGTGGCTTGCTGGACTTCCTGATAATCCTGTAAGCTACATAATGCCCCTTAGTAAATTCCATTTCTACCAAAACTAAGTAGAGCGAAGTCCATGGTTTGCAGCTAAGAACCCTCTCCTTAGCAGTTTCCTCAGAAAGATGATTACAATCTTTCCTACTTTTCTCACACTCAGCTAGCCAATGACCTCCTCTTCCACATTTTGGAGTAAAAGTCAGTGAACAACAGCTCCTTAAGTTTTCCTTTCCATCACCTCAAAATTTCTTATTTTCATCAGCTTGCCCCTCCCTATGCATCTGTCCTGAGGATGAAGTGTCCTTATCAGACATAAGTTCTCCAGCCTTGAGATTGAATGAAAGCCTTCCATTTCCCTTGGAACATGCTTTAGAAGTGCCCCCGCCCCCCACATACCTTATATCGTAAATCTCTTCCTTTCCCCTTGCTCTTTCCTCTCAGCTCAGCATACAAACTGGCTTGGGTTCCTTCTAACACTCCTTTCTCTCAACACAGCTACTTCTGTAAGCTGCCATTCCACTATTTCTTCCACTTTCTCTTCTATTTCTTTTACCTCACTCACTGCTAAGCCTCTTATACTCTTGTCTATACACTCACAAATTTACTGAAACCACTTTCTCAATAGTCACTCACAAACCTCCAAAATCTGAATGTGTTCTCTTACTCCATTTCCTCATATTCATTACCACTTGGCATGGATGAAAACTCCTCTTTCTTAGAATTATGTCTTCTCCTCAATTGGCAAATAAGAGTTACCCAAATTCTCTTACTTTGCCCCAACAGCTGTTTGTTTACCTCCTTCAGTTTTTTTCACGTCACCTTGAAGTCCTCATCAACCCTCTAAACCTGTGCAACAGCTTTTGCTCCCAGTGGCATCACGCTTCAGATTTGCCCAAGTCAGTTTGCTGAGTGTCCTCCCTGTTTCCCTCTCCTTGAGCCCAGATGTGCAGCCAATCAACCGGTTCTGCCAGTTCTATTCCGTAGGTGTTTCTCCATCTCCTTAAAATCACTCAATGGTTTCTCCTTGTTCTCAAACTCTGTAACATGACTTGTGATGTGATCCTAGTTACCTCTCCCAGTTTGTCTCTTAAAATAAATCACCTCCTACACGGACTCATCATCTTTTCTCTTGTCCTCTAGAATCTTACCTGGAATAGTATTTTTTTACTCTTGAGTAAGTAAGTAATCATTTGAGTAATTCTTATTCCTCCTTTAGGTTCTCAGCTTAGGTGTTACTTTCTCTGTGAATCCTTCTGGCCCTCTCCCCACTTTGTTCCATATACTTCCATATTATAACACTTCACATTATGTATTCGAATTGCCTCTTTACTTCTCTATATTTCTAACCAGATAGTAACTTCTCTGAGGGAAGTAATTGTATTCTTTTCATTTACCATGACATTCACAATGCTCAACAAATATCTGTTAAATTAATGAACCCATTGCCTCTTTCTTTCTCATAAATGTAAGAGTCACTTGGAATCCCACCCTTGGTTTCATGCACAACTGAATCTTAGAATCCAGTGACACCATCTAAGCTTGATGTCTCCGTACATTTAGTGCGAAGGATGGCTGCCAGAGCCCTAGACACACTTTTTACCTAAGTAGTCCCTCAATCTATTCACCTCTACAGACATATTCTTCGTTGTACTGCATCTAGTCCCTGCCAGAGAACATTCCTTATAGTTCACTAAATGACCGTATCTTTTAATTTCTGAGTTGTTGAGCATGTTATTGCCTCTTTATACAATAATGTGAATAACTCCTACTCATACTTTCTCTCTGACAAAATTTCCTTGAGTTGTCAAGACTAGTCCGGGTCCCTCTTCTAGATCATGCCCGTAACAGGTGTTTATCCATATCAGAAACAGATCACACTGTATTGTAATTACTTTGTCAAGTTTCCTCACGTCTATTTTCTTCACCATCTTCCTCCAGTATGTAGCATAGTGACTGGCACATTATAAATGTTTAATAAATTTATATGGTTTTTTGACTAATTAACTAAATGAAGTTTTATATTTGAGGACTTTGATGTCGATGTTTTTAAAGAATAAACTCAAACTCTCTCGATCAGCTTTTGCCACAATAATGCTGCATAACAAACCACACCAAAACAAAGTGACTTAAGACATCAAGATCTTATTTCTCTTTCATGAGTTTGCAAGTCAGCTGCAGCTCAGCTTGACTAGGTTGGCTCCGAGCTCTAGGATTCAGGTTGGGTTGTGATGTGCTACACATAATTTTCACATTCTTGGACCAGTGGCCATCTGGCTATTTTCTTCTCATGATGAACGACAGGAGTCCCAAAGCCAAACCAAACTATACAAGCATATTTAAGGCCTCCGCTTGTGTCACATCTACCAACTTTCCAAGTCCAATATCAACAAGGCAAGGAAGTTTATTCCTCCCACAGTAGGAATGGCAGGGGAATTAGTATTTGCTGAGCAATAATCCAAACCATCCCAAATACTGCTAAGGACATTGGAAGAATAGATATTGGGCTTTCTCTGTCAGAAAAAGCAATAAATAGACAAAATTAAATGTCCCTGCTATAGCAATGCTTTTGGCACTGTTTCTGGTTCTCAATTTCCAGTTTGTTCACTGGAGATTTCTTGGCATGCCAGTGAAGTGATGAAAACAAAGATTCTCTCCTAGACACACAAAGCTTGAAAAAATCAAACATGTTGCCTGGGTCTTCAAATAATGTTATCATAATCTGAAGTAACAGCAAATATCTCAAAAATTCTTTATAGACATGTATTTTATCTGCCTAAATCAGAATATAAAAAAGAGATCAAAATCAGTACAAGCTAGGATTGGAAAGTATCAAACCTGAACATGAAGCCAAAAATCTAAATCCATCTCTTCTCACAGACTCCACTTTGTACATATTTGTCACCTTCATGTAGTAAATTTGTTTCTGCCCCTCTTCTATGATGAGACTGAATGGTTGTGGGGATGGAAAAATAAGGAGATATTATCATTGCACATGCCATTCTAGGTAACTTTTGATATAAGAGGTATCTAAATATTAAAGTTGGAATTCATTTTAGTTGTTGATAATCATGAGATATACATTTACATCAATAAACTTACTCTACTCCTTTGCTAAATACTTATCAGGGTAGAGAGATGAAAGAAATATTTTAAAAATTGTATTTAGAAAAGGCATTGATTTTTAACTGTGCTATTATATGAGGAAAATGTCCACATGACACACTTGCTAATTTTTAGAATAAGAATCTGTACGCTTTAAGAAAAGCTTTTAAGAGCATCAACTAGTCAGTTGCCTACCATGAAGAGTAATTCTAGGCCAAGATTAATCTGTCACATGAGGTCAATTCTGCCAAAGCAGAATGAGAATTAAATTGAGCTCAATCTCTTTAGTGATTAGAGACAGGCAAATTAAAATCACAACGACATATCAAGTGTTAGCAAAGATATGGAGCAACTGTAGTTTCCATAAACGGCTAATGTGACGATAAGTTTCATACAACCACCTTTAAAAAGGAATTGGCAGTACTAACTAAAGTTAAACATACATACACCTTGTGACTCAGCTATTAATACTCCAGGTTAGAGACACCCCCCCTCCCCAAAATAAATACCTATGAGTACCATAAACCATGTACAAAATGTTTATAACAACATATTTCATACTATCTGCATGGTGAAAAAACTCCTCTGTCAATCAAGAAAAGAACAGATTAATCATGGTTTGGTCGTAATATGGAATACTATATGACAACAACAACAAAAACAAACTAGTCTTACATGTAATATCACTGATAAATCTCAGAAATATAATGTGGAATGAAAAATAAAAACACAAAAGAATGCATACTACATGATTGTATAGATACAACGTTTAAAACAGACCAAGTTAATCTGGTGGGGAATCATCGAAGGGAGCATGAAGAGAGCTTCTGAGGTGCTGGTGATCCATTTCTTCACCTGGGTGGTGGGAAAATAGGTGCATTCCCTTTGTGCTAGCTCATCAACTATGGCTTTATGATTTATGCATTTTTCTGGATGATTGTTTTGCTTGCATAAAAATCGACCAATTAAGAAAAAAAGCAAATAAACCAAAACAACCCCAAACATGCACTGTGCCGGGTGCTTTCATAGTTTATATAGCTTTCATTCTCACATCTACTCTGTGAAGCAGGTATCATTATTTCTAGGTGTAGAAGATAAGTCTGAGGCTCCGAGATGTTCTGACGATGCTGAGGTTAGATGGTACCTGTCACTCTCATAAAGACTCCCCAGTACAGGTGTCCGGATCCTCTCACGCTATTTTCCCTTCACAATCTGTTTTCAGAAAAGGGTTTGATAAACCTGTAATACCACTAAATTGTAAATAGAAATCTCATATTTGAAGAAGATGCCATAAAGAATGAATATAGAAGTTTATTTGAGGAAGAAAATTGTAAAATGGGAAATACCTGGTAAATAAAAAGTGGGAATTCTAGGACTTCAGTGAAAAAAAATGAATCCCTCTCCCCTTTGAAGAGCAGTAAATGTTCAGAAATGTGGGGAGAAATTGGAGCTAAAAGTATGCTGGATGGATGCAGGTAAACCTGCAAAGTCATGGTCAAATAGATACACAATGCAAGCCACAGATGTAATTTTAAATTTTCTAGAAGCCACACTAAAAGCTAGTGAAAATAAGGTGAGCTTTATTTCAATACCGTATTTTCTGTAATCCCATATATCCAAAATATTATGATTTTAACATGCAATCAACTTAAAAATTATTAATGAAATATTTTGTTGTTTTTTCCTACTGTCATAAAATCTACTGTGGGTTTTACACTTACATCTCAATTCCAATGTTAAATTTTCATTTTTTACCTCTAAATTTTGATCTTTATTTAGATTTCATAAAATTTACTGCTGAAAAAGTAGATTCACATCCCTAACTAGTTTCAAATATTCTTAAAATTTTTCCAATAACAGTAAATTTTCAGTCTTAAAATTTCAATTAACTAAAATTAAATACATTTAAGTTCAGTTCCTCAGTCAGAGTTCAGTAGTTCCACGTGGCTAGAGCACCATATTGGGCACCATGGGTCTAGAAGAATAGGGAGCCCTCTGGGAAATTGCAGTGATGCACAGTGTGAAAGGCCTGATTCTCTTGGAACACAAACAAGATGTGCATACCAATTCAGCAGCATCTCTTACCCTTGTCTCTCCTCTATCCCTCAGGATCTACTGGCCCAGAGCCACCCAGCAGGGTGCCAGACTCTAGAGATTTAGCTAATCGTCATGCAAAGCTATCAAAGAGATCTAGAAATCTATCAGCGTTTTAACAGCCATAAGAATTGTGTGGTACAAAGAAATAGACTATATATAAAAAAATGCCAAATTTATTTGTTGAAAAGTCTTTGGCGTTATGTTAAATGAAATAAGACAGAAAAAGACAAAAACTGTACGATCTCACTTACGTGTGAAATCTGAAAATATTGAACTCATAGACACAGAACAGATTGGTGGTTGCCAGAGGCACGGTTTGGGGGGAGTGGGGGAAATGTGTGAAGGTGGTGAAAAGGTACAAACTTCCAGTTACAAAATAAATAAGTTCTGGGGATTGTATGTTTGAAAGTTGCTAAGAAGGTAGATCTTAAATTCTCATCACAAGAAAAAAAAATTTGTAACTATGCAAACTGATGGATGTTAACTAGCCTTATTGTGATACTTTTGCAATATATACATATATCAAATCATTATGTTGTACACCTACAACTAATAAAACTGGGGGAAAAAGTCTTTGTCATTAAATCGAAAGACACATTTCAGGGCCAAAGAATGCAATGAACTGCAAAAATCCACTCAGGTGAACTTGTTAGGTAGAGTTGCAAACATTAGGTAGACAAGGACATATACTAGAAACTTAACTTTCTTTAAGTACTGAATTTGCCATTAGAAACTACAAATAATGCTCAAGATGTCTCAACAAGGTCTACAATAAGAATACGTTAATTATATGTTCTACACATATGATGTATGTAATTAACATACATCATGTTAACTTTATGACCCAAATCCCTGATCATTTGCAATCTCCATTGGTCAAGAAGTTACTCCCCAAAACAGATCACCATGATACAAATGTTCTCTTTTTGAGCCCCAAAACATTTAGAATTAAGTAAGAGATATTCAAAGAATCAAGCTTACAGTTGCTTTTTTTAAGCTAAATAATCAGAGCAACATTTGAAATTTTATATACTTGCAATGCTTAAGAGAATTTGGCCTCCTGAATAACAAGTGAAACATAATTTCAATATAAAATAAATATTTAATAATATATGTAGACTTAGAATTTTAAGTTTAAATCTCCCTCAATCTCTAAACAATATTGGCACATTTTAGGGAATCTAATCTAATCTAATATAAAATTATATAAGTATATGTCAGTCAGAGAGCTTAAGTACTTAGAAATGGAAAATATTAAACTCAAATGTAGTTTAAAATGTGTGAAGGAGTTCGACTATATCTATAGTTAGGACCAAAAAATAATCAAAGGCATCCTCAACAATGATTATTAATAACTGCCATATCTGCAGAAAGAATAAGTTTAGTAAACCGACCTTAAAAGCTAAAGAAAAGATGGATTTGGAGATTTACAACTTTAAAAAACTGAATATTATTCTTAAAACAAGTTTTTTTCTTCTTAATAGAGTCTTCTGTATATAATTTTCCTTATATGTTTATATATAAAGGAAGTTCTAGACTACTTCGCTTCTGCTTTGTATAGAAGGCAGCACAGTACAGATCAGGAGTTGGTAAACTTCTTCTGTAAAGGGCCAGACAGTAAATATTTTAGGCTTTGCAGGTCATATAGTCTCTGTTGGTAACCACTCAAGTCAGCTGTTATAGCATGAAAGCAGCCATAGACAATAGATAAATAAATGGGCACAGCTGGGTTACCACAAAACTTTTGTGCAAAAACAAGTGGTGGTCCGGATTTGGCCTATGGTCCATATCTGCTGACCCCTGCTATAAAGGAAAGACATTGCATATGCTATCAATGGGACCTGATTTTTGAATTCCAGCTCTGCCATTCACTGAGTACCCCGATGTACTTGCTTTAAATTAGAATATGTATATTACGCTCACAGGACTAGAGAAAGGATCGAATGATATAAGGCATATAAAGCTTCTGACATGCAGCTTGCCTAATAAATTTTAGCTTTAAGATTTCCTTATAGAAGGGATGCCATTAAGTAAAGTAGCAAGTTTAGGGAATGACAAGGCATTCCAATTGTGATGTTAAGTGTTATATGCCAGAGAGCTAACCATCGGAAAACCTTCAACAAGCAGTGGGAGATGTGGATATGGAGTTCCAGAATACAGAGCAGGGAGGCGGCTGAGTTGGAATTTTAACTTAGGTGATCAGGGTAGGCCTTACTGCAAAAGTGGCCTCTGAGCAAAGACCTGAAGGAGTTGAAGAAATTGGCCATGGGGATATATGTGCAAAGAAAATCAGAGGCATAAGAAACAATACATTAGACTCGAGGGGGAAGCACACAGGAAATGTTCAACGGGTAGCTAGGAGGCCAGTGTGTCTTCAGCAGAATGAAAAAGGAGGAAATCATAGGAGATGAGATTGGAGACATAACCTGGAAACAAATATTGTGGAATCTTGCAAGTCATTGTTAGGACTGGGTTTTTGCCCAGAGGCATGACATGATGTGATTTCAGTTTTAAACGTACCTCTCTGCTGTGATGGGAAAGTCTATAGTGGGCAAGGATTGAAGTGGGCACACCAGTTAGGAAGGCATTTTGGCAATCCAAGTGAGACCTGACCGCGGCCTTGACCAGGGTCTCTTCAGCAGAGGTGCTGAGAAGAGGTTATGGGTATATTTAAAATACAGACTAACGGCTTTGCCAATGGATTGTTTTATGGATTTGGAATGCGTTATAGAAAGACAGGGGTCTGGAATGATTCAAAGTTGGAGGTGGACCAGATTATATCTAAGATCACTTCTCAGTATAATATTTTATGATTCTCTGACTATAGAGGATGCATCCTGATTGTTTGTAATCATCAAAACTTGGGCATTGGGATAAAATGGGTAAAGTAGGTTTAACCCTGGGTTTTAGAATTTACTACTGAAGAAAGTATTTCTCACTTTGGAAAAGCAGAGGCCAAGGCTAGAGTTGTGAGACCATGCATTGGCCCAATACATATTATCAACCGATAATTTTGTACTAGGCATCAGGACACAGTCAGAAGAAGTGCTAAGTTATTAATATTGCCTCCCTTGGTGTAATATAATATTTTTGCCAAAACTCATTAGATTTTAAGCCTTGCTTTTTAAGAAAGAAGAAAGAACCACTGAAAAGAATGGTTCTTCCTGGTCTGATAAGCGGGAGGAATCTGGACTCTATCTGCCATCTGAGTCTGGAAACTGTCTGAGGATAGGTGTTAGATCCACTTCCTTAGATGCTATGCAACCAAATCCTCCCTTACCAGCTTTCCTTTGACTGAAATATTGTGCCCCCAAAGAGCTGAGCCACAGTCCAGGAGTAGCCACCATGCCACCAGCTACATCTATGCCTGGACAAAGTGTTCCCAGCAACTCAGACGTCATTATTCCACCCTGGCCCAGAAGAAGGGATGGGCTATTAACATTCTTTCTGTCATTGTCCATGGTATGTGAGCTTCTTTTATTTTTAACATTCTCAATATTAAACACTTTCTATCCAGATCAAATATGTAAAATTGCTGAGGAGAAGTAGAATTTACTATAAATTATTCAAGTGAACCCACAGAAATTCTACATTGTTCTTATTTATTCTGCTCTTTAATATGCAAGTGGTCAAAAGCAGTAGGTAACATACCTGTTGGCACATTAGAAACTTCCAGGGAGTACTTTTCATGTACAGATTCCCAGACTTCACCTCAATGCTACCAAATAGGAGTGCTGGGACTTGTGTCTGGGAATTGTGTTTTTGTTTTGTTTAATCTCCCAGAAGACCTTGATGCCGTTGACCTGGATCAGATTTTCCAGAACGGTGCTTTGGGCCTTTCCACAATTACTGTGAACATAGTATTTAGAAACAATTCCAAGGCAGTTGTCACTAAAGAACGAAAACTCTAAGAAATTGCAGCCCAGACATGATTTGGGACAGATTTGTCATTCCCTGGGAACTTGAGATCTGACCATTTGAGAAAATTAGCTCAGTTCAGGGGATCTCTCTATGAGTCACTTGAAATGATCACCTATAGCTTTCTCTCTTTAACTTTCAATTACAAAACGATCAGTTTTGCTGCCTGTTTGGAGAATGTAATGTAGTTTGTTAGTTTATTTTCATGATGAGTAAACTGCTGATCCCTGCCAAAGTTCACTGAAACAGCCAACCATACGGTCTTCAAAATAATTCACATCAATAACATGAATTTGAAAGCCCTCTCAATTCTTTCTTGGCAGCTACAAACTGCTGACTCACACACCTTTCCCTGTAGAGTGTGTTTAACTTCATGTTGCAGCTTAATAGTTTCATTCCAAAACAAAGACTGGAATTGGAAAGCACAGGAAGAAAGTGCAGTAGGTGAAATGAAAGTTTCAATAAATGTTACCATCTACAGGAATGTTAAATTCCTTCTAAAGAATACACAAGCCATGACATGAGGCTGAAATGAATCTGTGACAGAATGTCTTATCTAGACTCAACTTCTCATCTTTTCACCTAGAAAGAATTGAAGAACAAATTGACTTTGTGGAATATTTTCCAATTAAGGCATTTCCATTTCAAATTCAAACCTGTCACCTAAGTTTCTGAATGACTCTGTGAAGAGAACTGGTTCACCCATCATTTCAGTCAAAATCCAGGCTCTTTGTTAGTGAGGCATGATGTTATTAAATCAGTTGCTTTTCTCAGAATAAAGTTCAATATGTTACAATTATAGCCTCAGTTTGTTGAGCATCCAAAATTATCAAGTTAAAGGAAAGTAAGAGTCAATTTCTGGGAGCTATACAGTGAAAGTCTTCCTCCTCACCCCTACTCTGGGGCAAGACTATAATGTCAGCAAGGAAAGTCAACATAAAATCACATGCATTATAGATTTTCTAAAAATGACAAGCAATGCTTCCTAAAGTTCTAACAAAACCATATATACAATTTTTCTTCCTGGATTTCTTTGGAAGTCACATTCATGAAAAATTCAGTAACTATTAAAACCATGTAAATTACTTTATGCTTATATGTAAAATGGAGTTTGTTTCATGATTCAGGAAATTATACACAGGTTTTTCATCTACATGATGTCCACTAGGCACTCAATGTCATTTGTGATGCTAGAATTCTTTATTATGTGGGAATATAAGGTGCATTGAAATGTTTCCAGCATCCTTGACCCTACCCACTAAATGCCAGTAGGGACACCTCATCATAGTGACAACCAAAACCCTCTCCCTATAAATTTCCAAATGCATCCAAAGAAGTGGTACCATCCTCTTTAAGAACTCTCTGATCCAACTGATGAGGAAACAAACAGCCTTCCCACCCACTTAATGACAGCAAACCCATCCAGAGCCTACAAAGCAGGACAATACAGCCTAAACTGACCTCTGCATTCTGAGAGAATTCTCAATCTTTTTAGACAGAGTGGTGAAGTGAAGGGAGCTGTGAATTTGTAGTGAGAAGATCCAAGCTCCAGTCTTGCCTTGGGCAAGTCACTCCTCCATTCTGAGTCTCATTATCCTTATCAATAAAACGGAGGTAAAAATACCTCACAGGATTGCCCAGAAAATCAGAATTGACACATGATCTGACTGTCATCTAGTTGGTTGTTAGAACTACGCAGTAATTCTTGATACTCAGAGATACCAGGAGGAGGTAGGAAGGTGGGTTGTGTGGTCTCTACGGATAGAGCAAGGACTGGCTGGTGTTCTGGTTGGATGGATTGACTAAGTGTGAGTTCACCGTATCCAGTAAGTGCTGCTTGTACCAATGGTTCAAATCCAACGATCTAGGTTGGATACACTCCTGTGTGTCTCCTGAGCATGTTTCCTATGTCAGCCCTGGGGCACAGCTTCCAGAGCTTTCTCTTCTCTCTTTTACGCAATCTCCTCCCCGCCTCTCCACTGACACCTCACCTCTTAAGCTATCACTTTCCCACCCACATATCCCCTCTGTCTTATGAACCCACTCTCCCTCACAGCTGCCCTTTTCTCTCCAATCTAGTTTCTGCTGAATTCTAAAGATGTGCAACAGTAGCTCCTAACACTGACTGCACACTGGAATCCCCTGTGTAATTATTCCTGCCACATTAGTTTACATGGCAATAATTTCCTGACCAGTGCTACTCATTTGTTTAATTTCCAGTAACATTTAGAAAGGCTGTGGTAGACATTTGGAGTTAAGAAATTGGCTCAGGCAGGCAAGAGGCAACCAGTGACAAGATGTCCAGGGATCTGAGAAGATTTCATATGAGAGCCAGATGTCCAAACAAGCGTAGGAAAACCACAAGGAGGTCAATAAAGTTTGGGAAGAGAAGCTGGAAATTCGTGCAGAAATTCAGGGTTAATGGGTGAGCACAGATTTAAACAGAGTGACTGGTCTGGGTCCAAATGCAATAAGTACACTGGACACTTCTCCTGGGATGTTACTTCTCTTGAAGTCTGAGACTTGCCCAAGGATATTTCCCCTGCCATGTGAGGACAGAGTCCTTGTGCTGGTTTGAACGGTAGCATTGGGCAATTCGTATATTCACCAGGGAAGATCTGAAATGTAGAAATCTGAGATGGATTTCATTAAAACTCATGAGTGTTCCACTGAAAGATATGCTAAGTTTTCCCAGGTGGCTCTTTGTGAAAGACCAGGCTAGGGGTTAGACCAAGCCTCTGAGAGCATGCTCATAAGACAACTAGACACTATCCAAAGGAGCTCAGGAGCCAGAACTGACCAGGCTCCCTCTTAAATCAAGGTATTAAGAGGATCAAAGCAATGGTGATTCAAAATCAGACAGGTAATTTGTTCATGGTTCTGTGTGGTGGAGGGGTCTATTCTATTGAGGTCGATCCTAAGCAATAGCTGGGAGGGTTGGAAAAGGGTCCAACTCCTGGGGCAAAAGACATAAGAAGGCCTGGGCAGGGAACCAGGCAAGTGGATTACAGTTATTAGGAGCATTCTTTCCTTAAGAGAAGTCATACTAGTCAGGAAAACTAGGCTGAAGTGCAGTTATTCAGGCTGAGCTATGTGGCTGAAGTGAGAGGTGTTTTAGGCTCTGTGACACGCTTGCCCCGGGAATAGCAGTCAGCAGGTCTGATGGCACAGCTCATCCCAGACTTGTCCTAATTTTGTATCTGTAGCTACAGACACACTGTTTACTCTGGTCTAAACTGGCCCAAAAATTGGTTGAGCCTGAGTCGGCAAGTTAATGGCATGGTTTTTTTTGTTTCTGGGGTTCTTTTCAGCTGATTAGGGCTGGCCTGTGTGTCTTTGGGAAAGAATAAACTTCTCCATGGGCCTTCGATCTGCTTGGGCCCAAAGGCTCCCATGCCAAACTCCCCATGTGGAGAGCTCCAAAGCTGGAAGCCATTTCCACAATATTCTGTGGAACGTACTGCCTCCCTGTCCACAGAGGCTTGGCGGCAGGTGTGTTCTCCTACGTGTTTGAACCT
This sequence comes from Equus przewalskii, assembly GCF_037783145.1. Classification (NCBI taxonomy): domain Eukaryota; kingdom Metazoa; phylum Chordata; class Mammalia; order Perissodactyla; family Equidae; genus Equus; species Equus przewalskii. The sequence goes on along the minus strand of NC_091847.1, from coordinate 21,203,933 downwards.
TGGCCACTTTGCCCCCATTCACTCAGAGTACACAGTCAGCTCCGTGACTTAACAGACATCACTCCTAATCCGAGTTGTGGATTCATGTTCCAGGGCGTTTATGAGACCTTGTGAGCTCACACAACACCCTGAGCTGGCTGGGGCAGCAACGCTGGGCAAAGCAGTATTGCTATCTGCAGGATTCATTCCCTAATTCACGCTTTCTTCACGGTCACCGAGGACCTCATTTTCTTCCATCTTCTATGTTTTGTTATGGATAGACAGCAGAAATTTGCATTTTCCCTGGTGCCACAGTAAGGCTTTGGTGTAGTTGACAGTGGACTGAGATTCAGAAGGCTCAGGTTTTAGCAGGCCTGCCACTACCAATGTAAATTTATATAAGTGCTAAACTTCTCAGAGCATCAATTTCTTCTTCAGTAAAATGAGAAAGTGATCCCTCACTCATTTTGTCCTTGAGTTGTGATAAAAATCAAAGGAAACTCCAAATACAAGCTATACGAAGAAATACAGATAGAAACTATTTATCCATTTACCCATGCATTCACTCTCAGAAAGTTGATGAGCCCCTGTTTAGACGGCAGGGAGAGCTAAGCCCTGGGGCCACTAGCCAAGTGAGTTATTCAGATATAAATAAAATAATCATTCTAACAAATGCAGGTTACAGTTCTGACAAAGGCAATAGAGGAGAGGTGTGTGGCTTATATAAGAGGGATCCAACTTCCTTATGCTGTCACTTAGCTGAGCCATGGAGAATAAAGAGAGTTTAACCAGGTAAAGAGGGCAAGGAAGAGAATCTCAGTAACCAGAAACAGCCTAAGTCCGGAGGGAGCAAGCCCAACATAAAGGACAACCAACAAGCTAGTGCGGCTGTACTGGAGTGAAGGATGAGGTGGGGAAGATGAGGCTTGGGAGGCAGGTATGTGCCAGCTCACACATTGCTTTGTTGCTCATGATAAGGAGTTTTGGCTTTAACCTAAGAGCAATGAAGTTTTGTGGGAGATGAAAAAGAGGAGAAGGGAAGTGATAGGACTAGACTTGCATTTTGAAACCATCCCTTTTACAGATATTTGACTGCATTTCTTTTTTTGCTCCTTGGTTGTATCTTCCATGGACCCTACCTCAAATCCTTCCGTTTACTTGCTGGGATGATTAACATCCTTGGAACTTAAAATATTTGACAAACTTAGACTTCGCCCCATTTACCAATTGTATAATCTTGCAGAAGGTAGTTATTCTTCTCTAAGTCTCCATTTTCTAATTTGTAAAATGGTGATGGTAATTCATCTCTCATAGAGCTTCCTAAGTGTGAATGAGATACTATTGATACAATTTCTTGCACATAATAAATCAATAAATGCTAGTTTTGATTATTACCCTTTTGATAATTTATTCCCCTTGTAATCACATTTTTGGATAGGTACATTTTAGCTCTTTTTTCTTTGTAACAAGAAGTTGACATTATTGATCTACTCTCAGTGGAAGATGCTATTTCATTTACCTCCTACAGAGAGGATGGATTTGCATCAAGTCATTTGCATTTACTTCTCAGGACCTTTAAAATAGTGCCCATGCTCTGAATTACTTTTCTGGCAGTAGTTTACCTGAAGTCAGTAATTAACATCATTACCCTTCTAGGATTTTGCCAAATTGAATAATATAAAGGGATTTCAGACCCTAAGAAAAGGTTAAGCAAGAGTAAATTTAAGTTCCTTGGTAGCACCATCAGTAGTAGCCAGACAATCTTTTGCTGGATGGCACTTCTCTTTTTCAGGTGGATACAGTGGCTCCATGTAAAGCAGGTGTAGTTGGCCTTACAGTACTGAAAAATTGTTCACCCTACCCAATAAGCTGTTGGGTGTGTGGTGATTTCAATTATCAGGCCTCAGGAACAATTTGAAATGAAAACGGACGCTTTTGAGTAAGACACAATGGGAAATGTTAGGTGGAGATTGACCTCCAAAGGATTAAAACATCAAAATTAATTTTGGAGGAAAATTAAGATTCTCCTCACAGTCTCAAAGCTTTCTTCTCTAATCACAGCGCAGACACTATCAGTGAACAGAGAATCTTGGTATTATTTCCAAGTTTCTCCCATTGTCAGTCACTGTGACAAAGTGCTGGCCAGTCTGACACAATGATGAATCACTCCAGACATTGAGTTTTCACATGGCTGTCGAGGGTTCTCAGTAGACTCTGTCATCGGGAAATGCCACCAACCAACACTGGGTGCTCTGTTCATGAACAAAGCTGGGATTTGGTAAAAATGAAACAGATGCATTTCAGGGAAAAGAGATGTGTAATAAACATTTACTGTCTATGTTTTTACCATGTCTTCATGAAGCAGTTGATTTAAATGCCTATTAAGCAAAGCCCTACTTTCTAAACCCCTTGTCTATACTTTGCTGAAATGAATTAGATTTGAGAGTACATTGAAAAGTTTAAATATTAAACAAATATTTTTGTTTATTGTTTTCAGCTATAAAATAACACATGGGCTCTCCTTACCCTTTATCCTTGAAATTTTAACAAACAACGTCATTCTTTGCTAACAATTTTTTTAACTGATTAGATCTGACAAACCCGATGCTGTTGGAATTTATGATGGATTGAGGCATAATCCAATGCAAATGTACTTGTAATGTCTACTTTAGTTTCCTGTTGGAGAGCTTGTCAATACACCAGTGCCTCAAATCCATTTTCTAGGTAAAAATGTTGCAGTTTTCTGATTATTATTCACAAAGGCAGCTTCCTGAGTTATTTCTGCTCCTGCACAATATTCATGATAGCAATTTGATACCTTAGCAGTTTCAAGGTTATCAAGTGATTGAAAATCCTACTGCTTACTTCAAGGTGTAACATATACAACTGTGCTGTCATCCATTATAGCAGTATAATAGTTTTTCGTAATGCCTTTCATGAACTGCTGATTTAGAAGTGTAAGCCTAACTTCTGAAGGCGCTTATCAGTCTCAGTCTGGGGAAGTATTGCTTAACTGGAAAACATCAGTCCGGGACTCTTTGTGCTACTTGGAAAAAAGAGACCAAGTTTCATTTCTCTTTTAGATAGTGCTAGGGTCCTGCCCTGTGAAGTCATTAAAATGCGTTTGCAAGAGGAAACAAACAAACAAAATCCATGGTTTATCTGGTCCTCTAAAGGGCTAATGCTAATGAGCAGTGAATCTTAGAAGGAAGCGTTGGATTTGGCAGATTGTAGAGATTAAGCTAGAAGCCAGGAATTACTGAAAGAGATGATGGAGATTTTGCTAAATTAAAAACATACAAAATTCAAGCAAATCCATAGTAAAGCTGGGAAGTAAAAATCAATCATTATTCCAAGTCCCCTTTTAAGCTCTATCCACATACTGAATTTTGGTTTAGAGGTCTCTGGTGGAGCGGAGGGTTGCTTGAGTGAGTTTAGAAGGTGGCATCTGTTTAAGTAACAGATGTCTGCATCACTGAGGTGCTATGTTCTCACTTTTTATATATGGGGAAATTGCCGCTGAAAGACTTTTATTGTCTTTATGCAAATGAAAATACCATATTCTTCTTTTTAAAGGGTTCCTCTTCCTGTTGTGAATCCACAACAACCATAAAGGACCTCAACCTCATCAAAAAGATTTTTTTTGATATTTTGGGATCTGATAAAGTTTGTTATGAACTATCAATTATGCATGAAATGAGGTTTGGAATTACAGACATACTTGCTCTTCTTTAAAAGGGTCCCACTGGGTTGAAGCAAATTGAGCTGAGTAAGAACCAGTACTGATTCCTCACCTGCTGTGGCACTATTAGACTCCCATAGCACTTTTTTTTATACCCCAAGATCAGCTTGTTCTTTATTCTATTCCAGAAGCAACATGTGATACAAATTCAGGATTTTATTAAAATCATTTGTAAGTTAAGTTAACATAATAGTGGCGAAGGAAAACTTTTAATATAGCAAACTAATGAGTTATGCAAATAAACAGAAGAGTGAGCAGTGTTTACTCCGATATTTAAATGGTTACATGATTTTAATTATTCTTTTGGCTGGACCTGGAAAAGCACTGGCACCCCTCGGCTAGCTCTAAGGGTTGTTGGGGAGGTTGCCATGCGGGATGATTTTATCTTCATACGTTTGGTTATTTATGGAAATCTCTTTGTTCCTTTTATTTTCTAGGAGACATAAGGGAGAGTGGAGTCATCCCAAAACACCATCCAAGTTGACACACAAAATTCACCATCACAAATATTCTGGGTGACGAGATGCGAAGTATGGAGAAAAGCACTTGTGCAACTGTTTGAGTTGCCAGCTGACTGCTCATTTATTTCATGAATGCCATTTTTACTTGAAAGTAGAAAAGAGACAAACTATGGATATTCAGATTTGGGTATGTGAAAGACATCATGAAAATGGTTAAGTCTGTGTCACTGAGGAAAATGACTGACAGTATTTGTTGCCAGTGATAAATTGAAGTGATAAATTCAAGTGAAAATTTGAATTTTGGAAGACTTGCCTCTATTAGTATGAGCTTGCCAGCTTTCCAATATTTAAAGACTTTTCTAATGAGATTGGTGGTGTTATCAATAAATGTGATTTTTTGATATTGTATAATGAAATGTGTCAACATTTGTAAGATCTGCATAACTTAGTGAACCAATATATTCCAAGTCACCAATGCATGATGCTACAGAATCACCCATTCAAAGAGCAAGACAGACTAATGGACTGTAGTGTAACAGAATAAGAAAAGTCCATTGATATAGTTTCAACTTCCACATACAACTAATCCTTAAGAATCTACTTCTTGTTGAGTTTTGGTGTACTATCAAAAAAGAACATTTATAATTATCTGAAAAGGCAATTAGAATTCTCTTTAGTTTTCCAACTACATATCTGTCTGAGGCTGGATTTTCTTCATATGTTTCTGCAAAATAACATACAATAGATTGAATGCAGAAGCAGGTACGGGAATCTAGCTATCTTTTATTAAGACAGACGTTAATGAGATTTATACTCACAGGGATCTTTGGGACTATTTATTGAATTGACTGGTTTTTTAAAATAAACCTGGAAGGCCTCAAGTCAAAATTATTTTCTTGTGGACAATTATAGACTTTAAGGTGATTTCAAGAACTCATAAGGAGGATCATATTTTCCAAGAATAACAGTTGATTCCACACTCATGGAAATCACATAGTTGTGGTAAGCCATATATTCTTAGGTATCAGAAGCCTAGGACCAGTGAGGTCAAACAAACATTAAGCCCCATCTGCATACTTCACTACCTCGGCATACCCTCTTCTAGGTCCTGCACTTCTCCCACCCCATCAGTGTTTCTGAAACTATCAAAGTGTTTTTCATTTATGTTTGTGAATCAATTGAGTCCACCAAGAAACTCTTGTCCTGCTCTATGTAGCTCAAGCCAGAGCCAATACTGTTCATGCTTTCCTTCAGGCTACTAAAAATCAGACAGGCTTAATGTCATTGTCACTGAGTTGTATCAGTCACCACTGCTCTGAGAAAGCTGAGAAGATGTCCTTTTTCCAGGAAACAGGAACGTAGTGAGTATCCCACGAGGGACTATGAGCTGCAAAATAGGAAGACATTTGATACCTATTGAAGGTCATGGGGAAAAAACAAGATGGTACAAAGGAAGCCTCCAAGGAACACTGGACATTGGTGGAGACCAGGTGTAAGGTCTATCTAGCCTTGCACTTGGCAGATGGTGGAGGATGTTGGAGGGGTGATGAGGTAAGGAGCTGAGCTTCCACAAAGGACATAGCTACATTAGAAATCTAGTTTGTGAAAATGTTCTGATGACATAAAAGTGGTCAAAGAAAAATATGGTTCGCATGACTTCAAGATGTCCCTAAAGTGTCTATAAAGCCCCTCCAGCTAGAGAAGAGGCTCAATACTTGTCTCTTATTAAGACTGTCCCAAAATATGACTGATTCTCTCCAACCCTGCTATACATTAAAAGCTAATAAAACAATAACTGTTTAATGAGTGACTTCTCCCAGAAAGGAGAATCATCTTAACTCAGTGGTGTACATTTAACATCGGAAACTTAAGAGGCAGATTTGAGGTAGGCAAGAACTTCAGAATTCCTAACACCTGAAAATAGCTGCCATCCCCACTCACTCTGAGACAATTGCTTGATCTGAAGGTTGAACTATTTTCCTTTATTTCTCTTACTCTCAATTTTCTTTAAGAATCATATTTGGGGGAAAGAAGCCTCTGAAGATTGAGAATCTCAGGAAATATCCCTCAAGGACTCAAGTGAGCTGCTGGGTCCCTTTGTCATTCAAAGTGTCTACGCGTGTTTATGGATAATAAATTTTAACACTTCAGTAAACACCACACTCAGTATAAAGATGAGTATGACTTAGAGAAAATTTTTATTTTGATTCAAGTTATTTTTAATTACAAACACTGAAATGTATTTCCATTATAGTAGATAAATATGATTTGATAACCTTCAGAAATTAGTTTTCAGAGACTGTTTTCAAACTTTAGTGAGGTTGTTTGAATTGAAGGAAGCTTCATAAAAAAATAGGCACAAGTCAGCAGTATGGCTACAATTGATATGAATGCAGGTGTGGGGGTTTCATCTGAAATTGGTGAAGCTCAGCTGTCATCTCTGTCGTGCATTAGCAGTTTATTTGTGAAAAAATTATTTATAGATGTCGTTACAATGGTCATCATTAGTCTTGTTATTTCCCAGATAACCTAAAAATGAGAAAGGGGCATCATAGCAGCTGAGTAAAGTACCGACTGAGGCATCTGAAGACTTTGTTGCACATCTCAATTACCAGAATTGAACGTCTAAAGACACACTGTACATCTGGGTGGAGATAGAGATAAAGAGGAAACCAGTACCATCTCCCTCATATCATCTCCGACTCCATTCCATTCATCTCCTCAACAAAACAGTCCCTGAATATTGTGTGGTTATTATGGAGGCAGGAGGTAATAGAATGGAGCAGAAAGCAAAGTGAAATGGATGTGATAGTGGGAGAAATGGAAGAGCCCATGATAGGGCAATCCTGGTAAGCAGTGTGGCTGTACCTGGAGTAGGAGCAGAAAGCACAGGTTCAGAAGGCAGGTACTGCTTGCTTAGCTCAAGCCTAGATCACACTCCCTCTGATCTGAATTAACAGGCAGGTATTTGGGAACACTTCAGATCATGGATAGCAAATAGATTTCTTCTGGTATGCTGACACCACTTGATGGATAATGTATCTGACATTCCACATTGAAATAGATTTTTAGACTAAATTTGGGTTGTACAGGAGAGAAGGTTGTAATTCATTTACAATATCTGTCATGGTCATGACAAGGGAGATTGCCACATGTGTTTGACATACTTATCACCCCTGTTCCACATGCTTCCGAGTAGCCTGCTGAATGTGTGACTATCTCTTCCTTCCACATTCTCAGGTGCCTGGATAACCTTGATGCTTGGTGACATTGCCTACTGTAAGAGATTGGCATGTGTATGGCAATTCCTGGAAGGCACACTTCTATCTTTTCCTGTTCTTCCATTTCTAGAAGACATGAGGGATTCAAGTCTTCATGTTCATTATTCCCACAATCCTTGTCACTGGGCCTATGCCTAGAATAATTTTCTTAAGACTCTGCCTGAGATGCCTTCCATCAGCCTCTGTATTCTCCCAAACTAGTGAAGTAGACAAAAACTAAACTATTCATGAGAGAGAGAGGACTCGGTGGCTCTTCCCCTGAGCCACTGAGATCCCTATAATAGTTCAAATGAAATGACAGCCAAATAACTTCGTTATTTGTTCCCTTCCCTTGACTAGCCATCAGAATGTGAAGAGTTTTTCAGGAAACCCAAGTTAAAAATTGCTTGTTCCCTCTATTTATATTGCATTTTAATGTAATTGGCTGCTTTCTTCCATTTGTTTTGGGGTGGTGACATGGCTCTGGGGGCCTGGGGATGATGAAGCGAATGAAGAGGGAGAGAAAAAGAGAGAGTACACACATGAAAAACCCCATCAGCAATACTTTCTCTTATTTATAGTGACAACCCCAAGCAAAATATAAAAATATATTTAGGGAGATGACAGCTTTGTTGCTTCTTGATCACAAACCAGCACTTAGGAGTCCACTTTTGTGAGCAGATAAAAAGGGTTGCAGCTTGATAAAGCAGGGTGAGGAAAAAGGAGAGAGAAGAAATCAGGCGAAGGGCAATCTGTCCTAGACAAAACTGGTACAAGGGCTGATCTGCTAAATAGAAGAGAGATTCTGAGATTATTGTCTGTGGGGGCCTGGACTGGAGATGGATGGAAACCTCTTCCAAATTAGAATTCCAGGAAGGCAAGAAGTCTTTAGACTTGCTTTCCAGTACAGGATTTATATCTGATAAACAAAATATCCAGTCTTCAATTTAACTCACATCAAATTACGAGAGAGGAAGAAAGGGTGCATAAAAATATTTGAGGCATTACTTAATCCTGTGTTAAGTAAAAACAGTTTGCAGCTTGTAAGTGGGTCCATGTTTGGACAATTCAACCTAAGTATGCTCTGTGCTAAGCCCCAGTGGTACAATAATGAAAAAGACCCAGACTTGGCTCTCAAGAAGCTCGCTGCAATGGGACCAAAAGTTTTGTGGAAGTTGGTTTGAAACTTGTAATGTTTTCTCCATAGAGATTGTGTTAAATATGGCAGTTGGTTGTTGGTTCCCAATTCCTTTGTTCCGGAATATTACTCCAATAGGGCTACTTCAACTCTTCTTTCACTAATGCTGTTATTACTGTTTTTTTTTCTATGGTGGGAAAAACATATCCTGAGCTCCAATCTAGGATATGAGGAGAGCTTTTCTGAAAGAAAACATTCAAATATCTAACTTCCTTGGAGCTAAGTCACTTGAAAAGGGAAAAGAACTGAGGTCGAGATGGAGAGCAGGAGGCTCCTCACCTGTGGAGACGCCAACGGGCACCGCTCGCTCCATGCGTGAGCACCCAAAAATGCCAGCGCTGACTTTGTCTAAAGACATCTCACCATTGCTTTGTACACATTTCTTTGGTTCTGTCCTTATTGTCCATGCTCCACTGGTTCACCCAACCTGACTGGCTTTGAGAACACATGCAGTTTTACACAAATGTCCTTTCCCATGCAAGACCATGCCCTACTATCTCTAGCCCAGCCTTGTCTCTCCTGATTCATCTCCTCTTGCTGTCTCAGCTCTTCTACCCCGACTGACTCTTAATATGAACACCCAGTTTTTATGAATCTGCTTTTACCCACCTTAGCTTGCCTTGGTCATGGTTGAGGCAGTTTTCTTCGATATGTGGATCTGCCTGCAGGTAATCATCACCCACCACCCTCCCCAACTCCCACATGTACTCTTTGGTAACAGAAGTCAAGAGAAAATACTTCAGTGAGGAGTATGAAGAGGGGAAAAGAGATATTTATGAACTCCAGTCAACTCTTATTAACTCTGCAATTGTTTAAGCGAGTTATCGAAATCAGACCACCTACCCACCAACTCCCAACAACACTGCCTACCTCACCAGTTGATTCCAAAGGACTTATTTTGAATGATACTGGGATCACTAAATTCCTAGCTACTTTTTTGAGTAAAGTGTTTGCCAGTCTTAGAGTGTTAATTAGTGGGTCTGGTGGCTTTGGCAGTGGTTCTCAAACTTTGCTCCATTAGAATCACCTGAGAGCTTTCGTAAATCCCAATGTCCAGGCTGCACATCACACCAATTAAACCCAAATCTCTAGGGGTAGGAACCAGATATCAGTATTCCTAAATGCTTCACAGATGATTTCAAGTTTGAGAACCAGCAGCTGGGCTGAAAGAGCAGCAGAAAAGGAGACAGGTTGTGGAGAGGGAATTAGATGGACTGTCAGAAGGACTGGATTCAGGATGCCTGCATCTCACTAGCTGTGTTACTATGATGTTACTGCACCTCTCAGAGCCTTGTTTTCATTAGTTATAAAATGGAGCTAATATAACTTTCTAGACGAGCCCTCACAATTCTGAGGAAGATTTAGATCATGGTTTTGTGGTTTTGGAAGCACTTTGTAGATTATAACATACAATTTGAATGTGAAGTGTTATTAATAGAACATCATATGTGGCAAAGCAGATTTTCAGAATCACTAATCTCGCATTCCATTCGCCGAACATTGGCAAACTTGTAAGCTACATGAAGTGTGATTGGCACACTCTCCCCAACTCCATTTTTGGCCACTCTCTCCTCTCTTGGTGCTTATGACTTAATTTCCAGTGTCTGCATGATGTTCACTGACTGTCCAGGACCACAGCCATGTTAGCCATCTTGCTCTGCTTTCAGCATGTTCAGGATGGTGAAGACGAGAAGGTGACTTGGGCAGCTAGGGACTACCTGTGCTTATCTAAGATTTCAAAGACCCAATTACCATTCTTCTTTCTGGAACTACTCTGTTATTTCCAGCATAGTACTTGCTTTTTCTCTGACTGGAAACTTAACTTTTATGCTACCTTATCACCTCCTTTCTCTCTTTTGGTTTCTTCTGAAATTATTATCTTGATTAAAGTCTTCCATGTTTTAATGGTTATTGATTCTGTTCGACACTTTCACCCAGAGACTAATTACTATGTTTCTGAGTTTGATGGGGGCCCTAACTTCTATTTCTGACAACTCTTTCGCTAACAAGTTTGTTTTGGACCCATACTACCACTGAACTATGATCAGTACAGGGCTAATACTCATTGGGACTGGGTCAAGCCTCCTCCTCTAAGAGACCTGCATTATTTCTGCTCTGGGATTGCTCAGTCGTTATCAACTCTTACCTTTGCTCCTTTACCTACAAAAATATTTATGATCTGCTACTGGATGAGAATAATAGCTTAAATTTCTATAATGAACTCTTTCCTATATCAAAGGAATGACTGTCTAAAAGTGAAAAATCCTTAAATCAAAGGAATGGCTGCCTAAAAGTAAAAACTCAGGCATCATGGGAACTAAATTAAACCATATGAGGGTTTATAAACTCTGTCTTTGTGTGGAAATGGCTCCTCACCTGATTCCTCTGTCCTCTCTCTTACATATTTTCCTCTGCTCACTTCCTGGATAGTTTGCCCCCCCTCAATTCTTCTCCCAATATATGAGATAAACTTTGAACACACACGAGCAATATTTACTTCCTCGGAAATAGTATAATAACATCAAGGGTACCTGAACAAGAACTGAAATTAAACATCCAAGATTTAGTTATAATCTTAATGAGACCTTTAAAAGACTTGTAAAGAAAACTAGAAATCTTTCTCGTATAGCCTAAACCAAATCTTGAAATAAATGGGGAAACATAGGTTCTTGACTCTGTAACACAAGACTGAAATTGTAAAAGTACAAAATTCTACCTAATTAGTTTGCAGGTTCAATGTAATTTCAATAAAAATTATAGATTAAGTCTGAGTTGCTATAACTTGAAGAGTCTAAATTTCATCTGAGTGAGTAAACAAGTAAGGATAGCCAATGCTGTTTTTAAAAAGAAGAGTAATAATAAGGAACTGAATTTGCATAATCACAAACCATGTAGTAATCTCTTAATAATTTTAAGCAGAATGGTGTTGGGGCAAGATTCAACCAATAAATCAGCACAGAACAAAATGGACACCCCACCGACAGATATTGGTCTATTCAGTAAATGGGCACTGAGAGCATGGATGAGCACATAGTGCTTGGTTAGACATGGGAATGGGAACAAGGAAAATCCTCACTTTATGCATCAAAAAATTCCAGGTGGATTAAGAGTTAAAGTAAATAATGAAATCCTATCAGAGCCGGGAAATAAAAAAGAATATCAATAATATTCTGATCTAAAAATAAAGAACTTTCCGAGCATAAAAGTAATGAAAGATATGAGAGCCAGATAACTATCAATAAGTTCGACCACCTAAAAATGAAAAGTTCTGTGTCATATGTAAATTTAAAGACAAAGGACACATTGGGAAAATATTTGAAACTTTCGTGACAAATGATAGGAGCCATTAATCTATAATATGCTTACACAAATTGATTAAATGAAAAAAATCCTTAAACCACATAGAAAAATGGTCAAAATGACACAGCAAGCAATTCTTAGAAAAAGAAATATAAACATCCAATAAATATATTTTAAAAACCACTCAGCTTCACCAATAATCCAAGAAATGTGCATTAAACAGTCGAAAACTGTTCCCCCCCCCTACAAGTGCTAATGATCAAACAGTTTTCCATTCAAAACTTCAAAGATGGAAAGTGAGAAAATTAATACAACCCATAATGGAAAACAGTGTGCCACTATGTTCAGAGTACCACAAAAATTCTTATGTTTAGATGCATTATTTCTACATCTGGAGACCCATCCTGAAACAAAAATCATATATACGCTTAATTTGTTATGTTATATCTCAGAATAAAGCAAATAAAATAAAATAATTAATGTAAATAAACTAACTCCAAAAGACCAGCAATTGAGGGAAGATTTTAAATTACTGTACATCCACACAAAGCATTATGGTCCCTAAGTAATGTTTGCAAAGACTATTTAATAGTGTGCAAAAGTGCTCATAAAGTGTCAAATGGAAGTAAAACCCAACACAAAGTGTTTAACAAGGTGTAATAATAGTTTTCCCACCATACTGAACCACAGTTTGTATATTTTGGACACTTCTAAATACGTCACCCATTTGATCCTTATTTGGTAGGAAGGGCAAGCATTACTTGCCTTCTTGGGTTGATGAAAAAATAGATTCATTTTATCATTGTAGCCTCTATACGTTTTCCCCATAAGTTTGATGATATGTACAAAGAGCTACTTAAAATAATTACAGGATGTGTCATTTTTCTGAAACTGTTCCTGAGTTCCTTACACCATTAAATAAAAGGCAGTATAAATATTTATTTTTAAAGATTGGCCCTGAGCTAACATCTGTTGCCAATCTTTTCTTTTTCTTCTTCTTCTCCCCAAAGCCCCCCAGTACATAGTTGTGTACACTAGTTGTAGGTCATTCTACTTCCTCTATGTGGGATGCCGCCTCAGCAGGGCTTGATGAGCGGTGCTAGGTCTGCACCCAGGACCCGAACCAGTGAACCCTGGGCCACTGAAGCGAGTGTGCAAACTCAACTGCTCTGCCACGGGGCTGGCCTCTATAAAAGGTAACATATTTTTTGAGTAGCTAATATGTGCCCAGCATTTCTCTGGGCACACGGATACGCTGGTGAACAAGGACGAGAGGTTTTGCTTTTCTCGAAATGTAACACTAAGGAAAGGAGGAGGTAAACCAAGAACAAATACACAAATAATGTTGTGCTAGACCTCACTAAATGTTAAGAAGAAAATAAACAGAGTGTCTTGGTGGAGGATAGGGGTTTGTGGAATGATGGGAACAGGAGTTTTATGAGAGTAATCAGGGAAGACTTACAGGAGAAGGTAGCACTTGAGCAGAGATCTGAATGACGAGAAGGAGGCAGTCATGGGAAGATCAGGGGAAAGAGAGTTCCTCGCAAAGGGAACAGTGTGTAGGAGGGTCCTGAGGCAGGAAAGAGCTTAATGAGATACCCAGTGTATTAGTCAGGGTTCTCCAGCAAAACAGAACCAATAAGATGGATATACATGCACATATCTATTTGTGTACCTATATATCTGTATTTTATATAGATGTATATGTACCATAAAGAATTGGCTCATGTAATTATTGTGGCTGAGAAATCCCAAGATGTGCAGTCAGCAAACTGGAGACCCAGGAGAGTCAAATATTAATCTTACCCGGAAACACACTCACAGACCTCACGGACACACCCAGAATAATGTTTGACCAAATGTCTGGGCATCCTGTGGCCCAGTCAAGTTGACACATGAGATTAATCATCACATCCACTGAGCTTGGAGTATGGTGAGCAAGAGGGAGAGTAGTGTGAGATGAGACTGGAGCAGAATGCGGGAGTCAGATCTTTCAGGGCTGTGTAGGCAACTGCATAGAACAGATCAAAAACAATATGGAATCAGTGTTGTCCTACTGGAAGGCATTCAGAGGAAGCAGAACTGAAACTGACCGATTGCTCAGGAGAAGTAGGATGCGTATGGACAGAGAATTAGGGAAGAGCATGGCATCAACTAGAACAACAAGACCACGATACGAAGCAGATTTATCTTATGACTGTCTGATAGTTCCTTTTGTTATTCCACTCATTGGCTAGGGAGTGGGGCTGTACTAACTTTTGCCAGCAGCACTTTTACTTTAACTGACATTTTAGGGAAGTTCAGGTATAACTTGTATGAAACTCATTTTTAGAATCCTAGTTTTTCCTTTATCATACTACCTTATGTTTAATGATATAAGGGCCTCAGGAACAGTTGCAGAAAATTGACACACCATCTAAATCAAAATCAAAATTGTCCACTCTCTATACAGGTTACCAAAGTTAACTATTAAAAGTTTAACAATGAAAGGCAAATAGAAAATACTGCCCAATCTTATTAGCCTTGTGGGGTTAATGATAAGTGAAACTGGACTGATTATAAATGTAAGAAAAATGAAATATTTATTGTGAAAGGGTACACACAAATCCGAAAGCTTAGCAATGCAACATAAATGAACAAAAAAATTCCATTAGATTTCAATGCTCAGTCAATTTAATTTTACTGCAACTAAACTCATCTCTTCCCTGTGAGCAGATTTCAACATAAATGGATATTTATGACATTTTGTAACTATCCATAGTTCAGCGTTAAGAAAACATCTGAAAATGCTTTTTATTTATTTATTTTGAGATCTGTGAAGTTGAATAACCTACAGAAGAAAGAAGTCAGACTCTCTGTTGTGGCTTCCTTGTGTTTTGCTTTTTTGCTTTCTCTTAACTTCTCTTTACATGCTAATGTTTATTGTTTATTGGACTGGTGGGCAAATTTTTGGAAAGTTTAGGATCCATTCTTTCCTATTCAACTGACATACAATGGTCCACCTTTAACCATTCCAGCTCTTTCTACCTCCTTTTCCCCTTAACCTCTGAATTGCCCACTTTGCAGAAATCCAGGGCTGGACCAACTTTGCTACTTTCTCTGCATCTCTCCTGGCCTGCTATTGGAAGGTGCCCAAGGTACCACTAATTCAACCTCTGTTGGGCTCCTGATGCTATAAATAAGCTGGAACTTTCCTCATCAGCATCATGTCTTCCCCATGCCTTCACTATTTCCCTCAAGACCCCTGCTCAGTGTTCTGCCTCATGCTCAGTAAACACCTTTCAATGCATCTCTGCCTTTGTCATAGAACACAGACGCCTTGCTAAGAGTTTCCTCAATTTTTAAAAATTTCCCTCTACCCACTCTAATCTTAAAACCCACTAAATTATCCCCACAGCTTCTCATCCTTGCCACACCCCAAACCTTGGTGTAGAAGAAGTTCCGGGTCTCATCCAAGCTACATTCCCCACCTGGGCCCTGGTGACTATTACCTGCCTGCCTAGGTAGACCTGAGCAGATGCACTTCCCCAGTCATCTCTTTTTTTCTCTCTATTGTCTTCAACCACCTCCTGAACATATTTACATCTCTTTTACCTAAAAAAAACCCCTAAACAACAATAAAAACCCAAACATATACCTTCCCTCAATATTAACCAACCACATCTCTCCTCTTCACAGCCACCCTTCTTAGAAGAGAAACCCACACTGAATATCTCCACCGCCTCCCTTTTCAGTCTTCGTGCTCACTCTACTTACTGTTCTCTGGGACTTTCCCTACCATTTCACAAAATTGCTCTTTCTAGGGTCATTAATGTTATTGCATGGAACAGGTTCCAATTTTTATCTTTTATAATCGCTTTGCAGCCATGGATACTGCTGCTTGCTTTCTCTTTGGTGACACTTGTTTCTCCTTGAGTTTTATGTAATGCTTCTCCATGGCTTTCCTCATACCTCTCCAGAAGATCCATCTCAACAATTTTGTAGGCTCATATTCCTCCTTTAACTCTTCAAATGTCCACATGTCACAGGTTTCTGCCTTTAACCCCCATCTGTTCACATTTTACAAATTCTCTGGGTGACTATCTACTTCCATGTAGCAATTTGTCTATGCCTTCCAATTACTATCTATAATCCTGACTTCCATCTTCAGGTCCAGACCCTTACAAATAAGGGGTCATATGATTTGACATCCTGATCTGGGCTCTTTTGAGAGTGAAAGGGAGCACTAACACTAACTTCACTGTGATATATGCATAGACTGGGATTCTGCTTGGCAAACAAAGGCATACTACGGTCACTCTACTTAGAACCAACTGACATTCTCAAAAATTTAAACAGAGTCATCATATGACCCAACAATGCCACTCCCAGAATTGAAAACTTATGTTCACATAAAAATCTGTACACAAATGTTCATAGCAGCAGTTTTCATAATAGTCAACAAACATGCATCAACTGATGAATGAACGGATAAACAAACTGTGGCATATCCAGATAATGGGATATTGTTCAGCCATAAAAAGTAATGAAGTACTGATATATACTGCAATATGGATGAACCTTGAAAACATTATGCTAAGTGAAAGAAGCCAGTCACAAAGGCTACGTAATATATGATTCTATTTATATTAAATGACCACTGCCGCCAAACTCATGGAGACAGAAAGTGCATTGGTTGTTTTCCAGGGCCTCACTGTAGGCAAGAGTGGGGAGTGACTGTTAAGGGGTGTGGAGATTCTTTGTGAGACAATGAAAATGTTCTGGAATTAGGTAGTGGTAATGGTTACATAACTTTGTAAATATACTAAAAACTACTGATTGTATACTTTAACAGAGTCAGTTTTGTAGTCTGTGTATTATGTCTCAACAAAAAAATCTTGAGAAATAGACCTTTCTACATTAGTGTCCCACAACCAGGTACCAAATTGAATTCCCACTTCTTATCTCATTCAATGGAATCATCCTCGACAGAGATACTCGAGCCTAAAATCTGGGAATCATCCTCTACTCCTTTCTTCTATCTCTGAATTCAATCAAAGAGATTCTTTAGTTTTACCTTCTTCATCTCCTGTATCTCTTTTCTCCATACACATTGTCTCATTTTAGGCGCATCCTTCAGTTCCTTCTTAACACATTGCTATTCATTCACTCATCAAATGTTCATTAAATGCCTATTATTTGACAGACTCTTTTCTAGGTAAATGTGATGCATAATGGAACAAAATGTACAAAGATATGTTCTTGAGGAGCCTACCTTCTGGTGGGCAGAGAGCAATACAAATGTAAAATATAGTAAATCAGTACATTATTATATGGTAAAGTAAAAGGTGGTAAGTGCTACAGAATAAAACAGGGTAGAGGAGATCAAGAATGCTAGTCGGGTAAGGGGTTTCTATTTAACATAGGGTGCTTAAAGTAGGCCTTATGAAAAAAGTTTAATATGGGCAAAAACAGAAATGAGGTGAGAGTGTATCTAGAGGAGTATATGGGGCTATGTAGAGGAAAAACTTTCTCAGAAGAGGAAACATACAATACAAAAAACCTTAAGAGAAGGTGCATCTGGAGAATTTGAGGACTAAAGGTTCTGGTCACCAATTCCCATGTGTGTGTGTGGGTGGAAGATTTCCCTTACCAACAAGCCGTTCTCGGACACCAGAGGGATGTCCTACAATTCAACTCTATTCTGACACTACCTGGAGATAATATCAGATCTCACAAGTTAAGGACTCAGTCCTACAAGTCTGCACACCCCCGTTGAGATGCCGATCACAAGTTCTGGCTGTCACCTATCCTTCTGACTGGCTATAGATTGGAGGTTCCAATGACCCCAACCTTGGGTTTGATTAATTTGCTAGAGCAGCTCACAGAACTCAGAGAACCATTTTACTTACTAGATCATTAATTTATTATAAAAAGACATAACTCAGGATCAGCTAGATGGAAGAGGTACATAGGGCAAGGTATGGGGAAAGGGTGTGGAGCTTCTATGCTCTCTCTGTGTGTACGGCTCTCCCCAAATTTCCACATGTTCAGCACCCAGGAAGCTCTCCAAACCCAATCCTTTTTAGGTTTTTATGGAGGCTTCATTACACAGCCATGATTGATTAAATCTTTGGCTATTGGTAACTGAATTCAACCTCCAGCCCCTCTGCCTTCCCCAGAGGTCAGGGGGGGTGGGACCAACCCTCTAGTCACATGATTGGCTCTCCTGGCAACCAGTCCCTATCCTTAGGTACATTCCAAAAGTCACTTCATTCACATAATAAAAGACATCTTTATAGCTCTCATCACTTAGGAAATTCCAATGGTGTTTGGGGCTCTGTTCCAGAAGCAGGGCCAAAGATCAAATATATATTCATTATAAATCACGATATCATAGGACCCAATCAGATAGGAAGTCAGAATGGCTGAAGCAGTGAGTGAAGGAGAGAAAGTTGGTGAGGTCAGAGTGGTGAGTGGGAGGACAAGTTATGTAGTATCTTTTAGGTACTGTAGGTACCTTGGCTGTTACTCAGGGTTTTGAGCAATGAGTGATAAGTGTCAGGAAATTGTTCTAGTGGTGAACATAGATTTTTTAGAGAGTAAGAGTAAAAACAGAAAGACCTGTTAGGAGGCTTTTGAAATAGGAAATGATGGCTCTGATCAAGTGGTAGCAGTGAAGGTAGCCAGAAGTAATAGGATTCTAGCCATACTGTGACAGACATAGGATTTGCTTGTGGATTGGATGTGGGGTGTGAAAGTAGAGCTATAGGATTTGCTTATGGATTGGATGTGAAGTGTGAAAGACAGAGGGAAGCCAGGTGGTCTCCAAGACTTTTGGCCTGAGAAACTAGAAAAACGGAGATGCTATCATCTGAGATGGGGAAGATTGCCAATGGAGCAGGCTTTATGGGATAAGTTCAGTCTTGGACATGTTAAGTTTGAGCATCTATAAGATGTCCTAGTGGAGGTCTTGAGAAGTCAGATGCATATGTAAAGCTAAAATGTGGAGGAATGGGCTGAGATTTCTATGTATATATATTAGTAAGGTGTCAGTATATAGATGGTATGAGTATAAAGAGGGAAGAGAATAGGATCAAGGACAGCATCCCAGGCACTCTAACATAAAGAGTTGGGGAGAAAAGATGGAATCAGCAAAAGAGACCAAAAAGCAATGACCCATGAGGTAGAGAGAAAACCAAGAAAATATGTGCTCTGGAAGTGAGGTCAAGAAAGGAAATTTAAGAAGAGGATTTATGCAACTGTACCATTACTAATAGGTCACTCAAGATGAGGACTGAGAATTGACCACTGGATTTAGCAAAACAATTTCTGTGGAGTGGTGGGGCTTAAAGCCCAACTGGAACAGGTTTACAGAGAAAAATTGGAAGGAGAGGGATTGGAACAGTGAGTATAGACAACTCTTCTGAGATTTGTTATCAGTGGGAGCAGAGGAACACGGCAGCAGTTGGTGGGGAAAGTGGGTCAAGAGGATTTTAAGATGGG
The DNA here is from genome assembly GCF_037783145.1 of Equus przewalskii. Classification (NCBI taxonomy): domain Eukaryota; kingdom Metazoa; phylum Chordata; class Mammalia; order Perissodactyla; family Equidae; genus Equus; species Equus przewalskii. The sequence goes on along the minus strand of NC_091847.1, from coordinate 21,184,508 downwards.
AAGAGTAATAGCATATTATATGCTGATGGGAATGATTCATGGGTGAACAAAAACGTCTTGGGAGAGCAGGGGAGAATTGCCTTGAACAGGCAAGAGGGAATGGGATCCAGGATAGAAGAGAGATTGGCTTTAGACGGGAGCACAGTGAGCTTATCTGGTGCTGGGCAGGGGGGTGTCGGGATGTGCAGGTACTGAAGGTGGGCAGATGTGGTGGTAAGAGTCTATGGCGGTTCTCTTCTGCTGCTTCCATTTTCCCAGTGAAATGGGAAGCAGGGTCAACAACTAAGTATGAGGTTCTGGGAGGAAGTAGCAATTTGAGGGAAGAGAAGTGATGAAATAGTATCTAGGGGAATGGAGGAGTGAGTGGATCTAAAGCAGGATTGCTGGGCAGCACAAAGGATTCGTTTGAGGTTCTCGGTGGTGAATATAAAAAGAGATCTGTCAGTGTAACTTTGTGTCTCTCACTAGCCTATTGGCTCCATCCTTGCCTTGTTCGTGGTCAGAGCCCCAGTGACTAGGACAGTGCCTGGCACACAGCATGGATCCCTGCCTACTCTGCCTCTGGTCTCGCTTCCTTCTAATTCACTCTCCACACAGCTGTCAGAGAGATTACTCTAAAAACAATGCCATTCCTCTGCTGAAATTTTCACACACATTGGCTTCCCATAGATCTCAGAGTAAAATTCTAATTTTTTATCACAGTGTAGAGGCTCTTCACAGTGTGGTCTCTGGTTAGATTTCAACCTTGCCTACTGTGTTCACCCTCATGGCCCACACTCTAGAGCCAGACACAACAGCTACTTGGAAGTTCCCACGATGTTCCCTGCTATCTCTTTTGGATTATAGCCTTTGCCTGATTAACTTCTACTAAGGTTGCAGCGACTGAGCTCAGAAATCACCTCCTTCAAGGAGCATTTGTCGACATTCTCTTAACACCATCTCTGCCCCTCAGATGCCCCTTTGGTGACCTCTATCATAGTACTTCCCATACCGTATTATAATTTTCTCTTCTCTTTGTTCTCCAAAGTATTGCATGTCAATTCTAGGACAGCAATATGGTATTTATCTGTATCCTGAGCTCCTCCCATGGTGTCTGGCAAATAACAGGTACTCAAAAAATATCTGTGGGATGAAAGAAGGAAAAATTGGAGCCAATAATACTTGTCTGTTGTTTCTCCAGTTAGAGACCAGTGAATGTTAACATATAATATATAGCAGGAAGCTTCAAGACAGCCAGCCATTCTTGACCTTTTGGAATTATTTGCTTAATTGTTTGACTCTTCCCTACTCCTAAATGTACTTTATGGTATGTCTTTGATTTTTACAAGTAAACAGTTGTGATTTATTTAAGATTTGATTTACAGACATACTATCAGTAGGACACACTCTCCGAACAGTTTTTCAGACCCTGGAGTTAAGTGGCTCTCACCCACAATTAGAACGGGGGAGGAGACCCACTCTGGAATCCATTAGACCCAGGTTGGATCTCCAACCTCTCTTTACCTCTCTGATCTCAATTTCCTCATTTGCAATAGGATATCTGGAGCGATATTGTAAGGATAGCATTTTGTGCGTGAACAGTAAATGTGAATTAGCTATGATAATTGTGACCTAGGCCTCTCATTGTTTAGGCAGCTGCCCTGAATAATGAGTGGCTATAGAGCTGAACAAAACCAACTATTCTACTTAACAAACTACCTTTTCCCCTACTCTCTGAAGTCTGCCTTCTTCTCCCCCTTTAGGTCATTAAATGTCCTCACCTTCTCTGGTTACCTTACGTAAGTTAGTTCTCAATACACCTGTCCCCACTCCCTCCAACTCACCTAACCCCATTTCCCACTCCAGCTCCTCCTTTGTCACCACAACTTTCCAGTTCCTTCATGGTAGTGGTCACCATTCGCAATTCTAGAGTACAAGTTTCATAAGTGTCGTGTTCAGAGTTATAGCTCCAGTGCCCTGCTCAGAGTCCAGAATATAGCTCATAGGCAATCAATACATATCTGATGAATGGGTAAATTGCACTATATTTTGATCACACTAGCCAAACAGTTTGTATAGGATGTTTTGGGGAATTGTTTAACCTCAATGAGTTGCCTAGAAACTGTGTCTCTTCTTTGCTAACATGAGGAGGGCATCTTTGTCATCAAATGGGGTCAGCTCCAGGTACTAGGGCTAGTAGTTCCTGAGCTTTCCCCTCTGCCTCCCCATTCCCAAGGGCTTCACTACTGTAGAATATTGACAACTATGTCAAGGAAAGTTCTGTGTTTGCAGAACAATTTGTAAATCTGGACCATCTTTAAAAGTTCTCAGCAATGCATGGAAACAGAGAACATATAGAAAAATACGTAGTTTCTCAAATAAAGCCTCTGTCAAAAAAAGAAATATAATGAATATGAAATTTACTGGCCATGCCTTAAGATGAAAATTGCAAACCAGCTACCCCAATTTTGCCAGGAGCTGAGTGAGGGAGCATGCCAGAATGCTTAAAACACTGATCACGCCCTGCAGCCGCTTACAAGCTGGCTGGAGAAGTGGAGACTGACATCCTTGAAATCTAGTGGGAGTACCAGTCAATATAAATTATGGGCTAAACTGTGATTTAGAGTACTAAAGTTACTGTAACTTTAGTACAGAATGCCTGAAGAGAGGGAAGATCAGTGAAGACTAAAAGCTTCCCACAGCGGGTGGGGCTTGAGCAAAGCGTAGAAATTTAAGGAATTGTGGAGGTGTAGCCAAGAGAAAGGGGTCTGGTCAAAGAGGAGCACCTGCTGCTAGTGGTAGGCTTGACATTCATGTGGGGAAGTAAGGCAATGGTAAGGGGAACTGGGCCCCTGCAGTAGGTAGTGAGTGGAACCGTGGGTGGGCACGGCGCTCTGGCAAACTGCACGGCAGGTAGGATGGATCCCTCGCAAAAGTTGTGGTTTCCTTGCTACTTCTCTGCTGCCTCCTGCCTTCCCCAGAACAAAGCAAAACTAAATCAACACCACCACAATAAATGCAACAAAACAAAACAGAAAATTCTCTACCCACAGGATTGGCAGCAGGTGGAGATTCCAGGCTCCTGCCAAAGGAACTAAGGACAAGTGCTTTTGAAATTGCATCTGGCTGAACAGTTATTTCCCATAAAGGATGAAGGATTGAAAACAAATGACAACAGGACACACAGCATGCCTGTGTGTGTGTGTGTGCTGTGTGGACATGTGTGATGTGTTCATGTGGGGTGTGTGTGCGTGGGTGTGTCCATGTGTTTGTGTGTATGGTGTATGTCCATGTTGTGTGTGTGTGTGTGTGCAGTGTGTGGTGTGTACGCTTGTGTGTGTGTGGAGGGCACATGTTTCCCTACCTCCCCTGACACCTGCTTAGGCATCCTGGGTTCTTGGCTTCCTCACAGGCAGAAGGAGGTTTGGGGCCCAGCTCCCTGCTCACTTGTCTGCTTCTGGGTGCACCTGGTGTCCCCTCCGTGCTCGCTGCCCACCTGCGCTGACCCTCCTAGCAAATGGTTTCCTTCCCAGTGGCAGGAGGGGGGCCGTGGTCCCCGGGGAAGTTGGGAAGGCTGAGGAAGTGACTTTGATGGATCGCGTTGCACACGAGGCCCAGCGCTCCCAGATTAGAGAGGCAGCAGCTCCTGCGTGCATGCCTCCATCCCGGGGTTGTTCTGATGAGATAATTTTTCTCATTAACCTTGATAACTCTCTGCTGATACACGGATCTGTTTGCATTAACACAGAACTTTTTTTTCCCCAGTCTTTTTCTTTTTAAAAATCCTTCTGCCTTCCATACTTTCCAGGGAGGAGAACTTGGAGCCTAGTGGCCGTGTGCTGCTGCCCAGATGTTGAATGGCCCAGTTTGCCAGCTCCTGGGGAGCAGGGGCAGACCTGGTGGGAAAAGCCCAACAGGTCCCTGTCTTCAGTCCCCTGGTTTTCTCAGGCAGAAAGCTCTCAACAAATAGAGACTGAGTGTTGGAGGGAGTGAGAGATTTAGGGGTTTTAGAAACCGTGAGAGCTGGAGTGGGGCTCTTTTGCTCCCACGTCCACTTCACTCCGGTTAGCCTGTGGCAAAACCCAGCTGGCTGTCGTGGCTCTTTACCATCGCCCTCTTATTTCAGACGCTCTAGCTTTTGCCCGAGTTGTTCCTGTCCTGGAAAGTAGTGCGGCACATTCATAGCCATCATTTTGGGTGTCTTCCCCAGAACGCTTTCCCTTTTCCCCAGTTAAAATGTATCCTGTGCATACTTCTCTTACAGTGTTTATTACAATGAATTGTACCCATTATTCAAGTCTTTTCCCTTGGTAGGCTGTGGGCACTTGGAGAATACAGGCTGTCTTTTTTGTCTTTGTTTCCTCAGTATTAATGCAGTGTCTGGCACATACTAAGCATGTGATAAATGTTTGTTGACTTTTGATATAAACTAGATAAAACATGAAATTAGGAAGTACCTTGACTGCTTCATGGAGTTCAATTTTAAGGAGAACTTATTAGCATAGGTTGCATTGTATCCATTTGGGGTCTGATGTTGGACTCCCATACCTGCTCATCTAGACACTGAATATCTTCCTAGAGTTTGTTATAAGGGAATGAGGCCAGGACAAGTTGATATATTGAGGCTATTAGTCCGTTATCATGAATAATTGCAAACATAGGGCCCAAGAACTTAATATATTAACAAATTAAATACTTTCATGAAAGCCCAATGCAATATAATTATGTTGTCTATGAGGTAAGTACAGCATTTATTTTTAAAATAATTCACAGTACACCACACGAAGTATGATCCAGAAATAGGACAGAAATGAAACAATGACTATCTTTCAAGCGTACCTTTGTGAGTTTACACATAAACTAATTTGGAAATTATATCAGAATTCTAAATTCAAGCTCCTCCATGAATGTGATGCTCAGGCAGAAGATTTTCTTGACTCCTATCCTCGATTCAATCCCCAACCACACAGACACATGCACACCTCCCTTCCCCTGCAAAACACCTTCTCTCCTTTCTCCCCTTGACCAACCAGAAGCCTTTCGATAGGCTTTGCATATAAACTGACACTCAATTTTGGAAAGTTGTTATGTGTTTCTTGGGAAGTGAAATTATCCTCATTATTCATTAAGGAGGCCAATGAAGATGTTATGTTGCATCACAGGGGCCAGGGGAGTGGAATCTGATGAACTCTTGTGGTTCCCAACCCCAGGAGTTCCTCAGGTAAAATCTGAAACTGACCCCTATACATGGAGGGCAAGGAGAGACTGAAGAAAGAGGTAAACCACTCCAGACTGCGAGGTGGCAGGTTTAATAAGCAAGGGACTTTACATATGAGGCTTGTCTTGATTGGCTGCAAGATGAGTAGATCTCTGTATCCACCCACCAGAATTTTAAAAGTTCACACAGAGGCCTCTACTGGGTTCAGTCATGTATACTGTCCTGATGGTCTCAACAACACATTGCTCTCTCAAGGCTGCGTCCTTGAAACGGTTTCCACTATGGGAAGAGTGGGTGAAATGTACATGCCAAGGTCCAGGGAGGGGGTGAGGAGCCTCTGATTGCCTGGGTCCAGCTCACAGATGAAGCAGCAGTCACATCCTCTTGATGAACCCCTCCAACAGCTCTCCAGGCACTCCAGGAGTCTCTGCAGAAGGCAGGGAGGTTTAGCTGGCAGCTGCTGTGGAGTTGGAGCCAGCGTTGACGTTTGAGGACAGACTTAGAGTAGAGGGAGAGGGATGATGTTCTCTCTTTCAACAGGGTGGTTCTCAAACTAAGTGGACCAGTCGCTGCTGATGTTGTTGGTCCCGAGAGCCACTGTTCTATAGGAACCTGATCTCAGAAAAATGCCAGGTTACTTCAAAATTATTGGAACTAGGAGAGTAACCAGTGGGTATTATTTGAATTAAGGAGAATTTAAAGCTGTGAAGACTCTTATAAACCATCTAGGGCACACCCTCATATTATAAGCAAAGAAATAACAGGGATCCAGGGAGGAAGAGTGATATCATTTCGAAAATAAGTGGCTCAATATTATACCAAGAGAGATACATAGTTGGTCATGAGGCCAACTGAGACCACCCAAGTGGTTGTTTCAGCTACTAAAGATGTTATAAAGTTTATAGCAATACGCACAATGGAATGAAGAAACGAAAACTTGTTCTTCATCTAAAGATTCTGGTTCCTGAAATTGATATGAGGAAAATTATATTCAAACTCTGAGAGGACCTGGGGATGGAGCTTATAGTCAAGTGGAGGAGACACATTTTTGACAATGTGGTTAGAGTTGGCCAAAGGCGAGTTCTCAGAAAAGCTTGACCCCCAGCTTTTTATGAGCACATCAGACCTGTAGCTGATGGACAAGTGACAGAAGCTGTAACGGTTGCAAAAAAGTAAGCTTCCCTTCAAATGTGCCCCAGCCTTTTGCAAATGCAGAAATACATCTAAAGTCCATGAAAATTGTTATGCTGTTGGCTCATGCTTCGAGGAAGCCTGGCAAATTCCAGCCAGAGCTAGTGGCCTTCGTTTTCTGCTTTGATCACATGGCTTTCAACCTATCTCAGCCTCAGTTTCTTGTCTAGCTAATGAGATGAGAATTTAGTAAGATAATGAGAGTAATGTGCCTCACATAGGGCCTGGCATGTGGAAGACATGTAATCAAATTGTAGCTTATGCCAAAATGACAGAAAGACTGTTTAGGCTAATTCCAGATATACTTTATTTTTTTATGCTTTACCTCCATGCTACGAGATGGGTAATATTATTATCCCCATTTTGATAACAAAAACCAAAGGTTCATAAACACAGACAAACTTGCTTAAGATCACCTAGTTAGGAGGTATGGATCATGAATTCAAACCCAAGACTGTCTAGAACTATTTGTTTTCTTAATGATGCCTTCTTAATGATACTTTAGCCTGCGGGAAGGAAAAAACCTGAAAAGAGCTGTTTGTTACCTGACCCAAGGAATGAGTTGACCTTTAGCACTTTTCTTTTGATGTTGCAGTGTATTATCACTTCAGTTTTCCTAACATTTCATAAAGTAAGAGTTAAAACCTGGATGTGGTAAATTGCTACAGTCCTCACGACTCCCTTTTATCTTATACTTAGTCTGCTTCATTCATTTTTATTACCTGCCTCTTCCCCTGCCATCTGAACTTACAGCCCTCGAATATTTCTTTATATTTCTTCTTGCAAAAGAGCCCTGATATATCCACACAAAGTTTGTACAAGTTAAGTTCATAGCAGTTTTACTCAAATAGTAAAACCAAAAAGTGGAAATAATCCATATGCCTACTAACAAATGAATGCATAAAAAAGTTGTGGCATATCCATAAAATAGAATTTCATTTCTGCTAAAATGAAATGAACTATCAATACACTCAAGAACATGGATGAATCTTAAAAATATTATGAGTGAAACTTCCAGTTATAAAATAAATAAGTCCTAGGGATGTAAGGTACATATGGTGACTATTGTTAATAACATTGTATTACATATTTGAAAGTTGCTAAGAGAGTACATCTTAAACAAACAAAACATTATGAGTGAAAGAAGCCAGACACAAAAGAACATGTAGTACGTGATTCAATTTGTATGATATTCTAAAACTGTAGTTTTGTAGCCAAACTAATCTACAGTGACAGAGAGTAGATCAACGGTGGCCTGGGGTTAGGAGGTGGAGGGGGTGGAGGATTGACCTTAAAAGACATAGGGAACTTTTTGGGGTGATAAAAATGTTCTATGTCTTGATAGTGGTGGTGGATACACAAGTGTATACCATTTGTCAAAATGCACTGAACTGTACACTTAAAATGGGTGCGCTGAATTACATGTAAATTAGACTGAGTTTTTAAATTGGCTCTTGCTTTGGCCAGCAAAAGGATGAATAACAACACAAGGTCTTTGAGAAAGGAAAGTACCAGATAATGGGATACGGTCAAACTATGCCCACTTTGCAAACATGCTGAGGGCTTGATGGCAGCAAGCTTCCTAGTATCTCTGAAAATATCTGCTAAGGGATATTTGCCAAGGCATGAACCTGAAGTATTCCAGTCCTAGTACTCTGAATTTGTTTCACAGAAACAACAAAAAAAGGAACATGCGAAAGATAAAAAGCTCATATCATGGTGGAAAATATATTTAAAGTAATGACTCTTCAAACAGACTATAGCAGGCCATGATTCTGAGGATTTTGTCAGGAACTTAAGCCAATGGTGACAAAGGTCGGGGTGCAAAAGTGACAGAAAAACATGAATGAATGGATTGATCCTAAAAAGGCAGCTGATACCAAAGGACAGATAATCATATTATTCTTCTTTGGAAATAAAGAAAGAAAATTCCCAATACTTCTGAATGAAGAGTTGAAATTGGGTTAAGGAATTAGTTTTCAAAACAAGCTAGACTGAATATGGCTCAAATACCACAAAAAACCAAACCTAAAATTGAAAAATATTCCATATTTGTGATATTTGACCTTCAACTTGACGTCCTGTGAAGATGCAAATGATGGAGGAAACTTGAAGATTAACTAATGGAAATGTAGGCAGTTTGTGTGTAATACCTGGAATTTACCAAAAATGCTTTATTTTATTGATAATTCACAGAAATTCCCTAGGGTGGTACTTGGCACAGAGTGAGACCTAAGCAAATCTTTGATAGAATGAAGACAGGGAAAGAAAGAGGGAGGATCATTTTTGAAGTTTTAACTGAATCTATACATCTAAAGAGAAAAAAATGTATTTCATGAAAAAGTTCAATATGTAAAAGACAATAACATTTTCTCATTTACTTCACACTCTCCAACTCCCCGCAAATAACCTATTCATTAGTGAGTTAAAATATATATTTAGAGTAATTTCGGAAGTCCAAAATTATGAAAGGCATAAATTGGGATGGCTGCTTAGAATGGATTTCTCTCTATTCCTCCCTCAGCAAACTCTGGGCGAGGAAGTAGGAAACACGCTTAGACTGCTCAGGGGATGTCATGCTCTTCTCTGAACATTTGACTTCAGGAATAGGAAATAGGCCATGATTATTGAGTAGCCATGGCAGTTCAGCTGAAAGATGATCAATGGACTTCAACTCAGATGCATAGTTGGATTGACAGAAGATAATTCTCATTCAAGCTAATGGGAGACTTGAATTGGACTCATGGTGTTTCAAAGTGAAAAAAGGTAAAGTCATCCTAAATGAGAAATAAATAATCTCCTTGGTGAGTCCATTCTTTTAGCCTGAGCCCCTTTGATAGTTGACAATATAGAAGTTTGCATTTTTAATGATCTCTTTCAGTTTAGATTCTTATCAATGTTCTTTGTTGGTATTACTTAGTATGTTTTCTCAGAAAGAGGCTAGAAATTGCCTTCTTTCCTCCAGAAAAGAGTAACTGAGCATTATAAAGGTTTTCTGCCAAAAGCGCAGAGCCTCAGATAAGCAATCTCATCCTTCACCCATGATAAATAAGCTATTAAAAAATCAAGGAAAAAAGGTAACAGTTGGAATGTCTGAAATGCACAGACAGTGTTGCGGAAACCTTGTCGGTAAGACCACAAGTCTTCCCCGTTGTTTAGCCACAATGCTGGAGTCTTCTCTATTTATATTTTTGTTTGGGGATTTTTCTCTTCCCTGGGCTGAAATGCTTTGTGCATGAGACTGAAAAGCTGCCAGGACTAGTCCATCTGGCTGGCCAAATGGATTGCGCTCATTGGAGCAGTGCCAGGTGTATATCAGTAGAAAGTTTAATTTCTGGACAATCTAAGCCCCCAGTTTCTTCTCAGTTTAATGGAAACCACATTTCTATTTTCCAGAAACTCCTCCATTTGGCCTCACTGTTGCCACCCAGTCTTGCCTCTGATAATCTTGGTCCCAGTCTCTAGAGATTACCTGGCTCAAGAGGTCACCTCTCTTCTCTCTCAAGTCAAGAGCAGTGATGCGAGTTTGACGAAAAGGTTTATACTGAGTGAAAAAGCACTATGTTACATTTGATTACGTTTGTCTGACCTTGAACAATCTTAGGAGCCAGAGTAGTCATTTCAGTTAAGTAATTTAGTTTAAATTGCTTAATTAAGAAATAAAATTTTGTGGAATTCCCTAGATTAATTTGCACTTATACTTAAGAGCATCAACATTTATAATCAATTTAAAGAGGAAATAGGCCTAGAGTATTTTATAGTTTGCAGTGAAACCTAATTGGATTCATTTGGACTGAAATAGGAAATATAGAGAGATCTGATATATTTTTAATTTCCCACATCTTAAGGACAATAATGGGCATTTAATCTTTGTGAGGCACTGAGTTTTAGACTTGAAATTGCAGAAATTGTGGACTTCAGAGATAAACTGGCTGATTCCCCCGTGTTCTTACCTTTCAGAGAAGGCATTTGGCGGGGCTAGATTGCAGCAGGAGCTCACAGGCAGGGTTGGCCTCCACCCTCATCATGAGTAGGTGAAGGGTGACAGAGGAGGGTGCCCCGTGTCAGCCTCTGTATACGCCCTTCACTCTCCTCTTTCTCCTGAAGAATATTTTAAATGAGAGTATCAGGATTAGATTTGAGTGTTTAAGAAGATTTGTTTGAGATATAGGGAAAGGATTTGAGGAGGAACAGATGGAGAGACAGAGGGAACATTTTTGAGCTCATGTGTCTATCCTACTCAGAGATCCTGAGATCCTGAATTAAGACAACAGTAGTACCAATGGAGAAAAAGAGATATTCTGGAGATAATATCAAACGGACTTGGTGATCTATTGGGAGAAGATGGGGAAGAGATGGATGAGGGAGAAGAAGAAAGAAAGGATGACTGACAGGTTTCTGCCTGGGGTGATAGCTAGTCACCCACACGTCCATACATCACAGTTTGTCTGGGGCTGTCTGGTTAATGCTTGTAGTACCATCCTTTGCCAGTGTGTCCCATTTTGGCAGATAAATTTATGTGGTTAACTTAGTAGAAGAATGAATGGAAATCACACCGGGAATTCCAGGGAAGAGACTTGCTGAAGGGAGAATTGGACTTATTATATTTGAGATGCCTGTGATACAATTGTATTTCTTCACTCAGCTCCTTCAAACCTTTGTTCAAACCTCTCTTTCTCAGTGAGGTTCTCCTGACCATCTAATTTAATCCTTCAAACTTCCCCTTGACCATCCCTGATCCCTCTTATCTTGCTCTACTTTTTCTTTAATCTTAGTACTGAACACCTTCCATCATACTGTATAATTAACTTATTTGGTATGTTTATTGACCATTGTCTGTAATCTGCTATGAAGGAAGCTCCTTGAGAACAAGGACCTTGGCCTTTTCTGTTCACTGATGTACTTGAAGCACCTACAAAAGTGTCTGCTATTTAGTAGATGATCAATGAATATTTTTGAATGAATGAATGAGTAAACTGAATAAACTCAACAAATATGTATTGAGTGCCTACTGCTTTTTGGGCTCATGTGTCTATCGTAGTCAGACATGTTCAACAGATTCCAGGATGTTCAGTAAGTGAACACACACAATTCTGAGGCTCAAGAGAGGGCCTGGACTAGAGTTACAAAAGTGTGTGTCAGCAGTAAGCCTATCATTTTGGAGCTATGGCATAATTAATACCCCATAGTGAAATAATTTTAAGTGAGATAAGAAGAGGCCTCAGGACTGGGCCTAGAGATTAACAAGAATTAGGGGAAGGTGTGGGAAGAGAAATTTGGATGTAAACTGAGTAGGAGTGGCCAATAAAATAACGAAATAGGTAGAATCAAGAAACGGTAGTGTCATGGAAACTGAGAGGGATTAAAAAGAATTTTTGTAATGAGGGAGTTGTCAAAGTACGAAATAAGCCACATTCTTCAAGTAAAGCTAGAATTCCCATCAAATTTATTAGAAAGACGGCTAATATGGAATTCTGTGCCCCTAAAATTCATATGTTGAAGCCCTAATCCCCATTGTAACTGTATTTGGAAATAGGGCCCTTAAAGAGGTAAATAAGGTTACATAAATTCATAAGGGTGGGGCCCTGGCCCAACAGGACTGGTGAAAGTTGATGCCATAGAGCAGTACTGTAGGGAGTAAAATGGCCGGGGGGGAAAGTACAATCCCCTTTATAGAGAATTGTAGATCTTAGGAGAGAAATAGCCCAGGAACCAGAGGGGCTTTGTCAAAACCCCAGGAGAGTACTATAAAAAATGTGTTTACCATAAATTTCCAAGAGACAAGTTGATCATCTTCACACTGTAATATGCATAATTATGCATATTGATTAGAGGGTATTTCTTTGTTTTGTAACTGAAGGAAATCTTGGGAGAGTTTTAAATTCGAACCAGGCAGGAGACTCTTACGAGGACATCAGCAATGAAGTTCACACTCTTTCAGTGTGATTTTAGTGTCACTAAATCAGCTGGACCTCCCAATCTATATTATATAGTGTTGATGCTACGCCCCAAGCTGTAGAAAGTTTAGGATTGTTTGAAGTCATCTCCTAGAATTTTTTAATGTACTTCTATGTTTTTTTCTCAGAGTTTATCACTGACAATTTAAAGTCAGAGCTGAGTTCTTTTCTTTCTAGAAGGCATAGTTTACACCTACTAACAGAACTTCTCTGAATCAGCATGTTATAATTTTCAAAGTGAGTCTACATTCATCGTATGCTAATTCCTCTTTTCCTCTCAGGGAATGAGCTCCTGCAGTTACTCCATATCTTCCCTGCCTCACCAATTTCCCATTGTAATACAAATGCATTGTTAGTCTCCAATATTAAAAGATAATAATAAAACATAGTTTTACCCACCTTACCCCCTGTATGTATCCCATTTCTCTACTTCTTTTTATAGCAAAACTCAAAAGTTCTTGTCTGTGATCATTCTCTCCATTCCTTCACCATCTAATCTCTTCTTAATCCTCCTTGTTGGGTTTAGCGTGTTGGTGAGGTCCATCGGGCCACTGTCTTTACTATCTTCATGTTTTTGCAGCATTTGCTAACGCTGATCACTCATTCCTTCCTTACAAAATACTTCTTAATTTAGCCTCTGGAGCCACCATACTATTCTGATTTTCCCCTTCCTTCACTGTTTCTTCTCAGCCTCATTTAGGACTCCTCTGCATCCTGAGCTCTAAAGGTTGGAGTGCCCCAGGCTTCAGTCTTTGTCCTGTTATCTTCTCTAGAAAACTCATTTCTTAGATGGCCTCATGGTGATTTCTCAGACATACATATCATCTCTAAGGAGATGATGCTTCAACTCTACCCCTGGGATTCAGTCTGGTAAACCCAGGTACTAAACACTAACGTTTCAAAAAAAGTAAGCCCCTTGATTCTCACCACCATCTCTAATGCAACTCTTACCATGAATATTCTACCTAGCAATGAACAGTTTAATTCATCCAGGTAGTCGGGCCAAAACTTATCAGTCACCTTTGAAACTTCCCCATCCGTCACCACAGATGTGTTTGCTCAACCTTTAAATGAGACACCGCTTTTTTTTTTTAAACGACCATGCTCAGAAAGGCTAGTACCTGTAGTCAGGGTCCGAGATTGCTGCTCAAAGTTTCATTTGCCTCCTGTGTCCCCACTGGCTCCTGCACAGCACCCACAGCCCTGTGGGAAGCGTATGTAATTCAAAGAAAGACAGAAGCTTTGATGGCGGATTCTTGTCCATCTTTGCCTCAAATCCCCTCCCTCTCCAGAGGTCCCAGGCTCGTCCTCACAGCCCATGGCTGCATTGAGGCTTCCCTGCTGGCCCATTAAAAATGTACAAAAGGAGCGAAATGTCTTCTATATAAATAAGAAAGGTGAGCCAGGCCTCCTGGGTCCCCAGGGAGAGTCCCCTGGAGGCCGGGCTGGGGCCAGGCAGAGCGCCTCCTGAGGGCTCCTCAGCCGCACCCAGGGGTCCCTGCCTTGTTCGGCCAAGATCTCCGCAGCAGCAGCAGCGCAGCCCTCCACCCTTCAGCGGAGTTCTTCCCGGCTGAGGGCACCAAGCCTGTTGGTGCGGCCCCAAGCTTCCCAGGAGGGGCTGTGTGGCCAGAGTCTACTCTGCTCCGAGCCAGGAGCGCTCCCCCAGCACGAGCCCTCGCAGAGCGCGTCCGCACCGCCGCGGCGCCCCACCTGCCTGGCTACATCTTGCAGTTGCTCCGTGAGCAGTTCTGGGCTGGCGGGGGCTGGGGCTGCGATGGGATGGGGTGGATAGTCGACGGTAAAGGACCTTTTGAGGCCTTTGCCCTTGCTGCCATCGCCCCCGGACCCATTGGCCAGCGAGTAGGAGGACCAGTACATCGTGACGGCGTTCATGCCATTGGCCATCAAGAAGGACTTGTGGTGGCTCTGGATGGTGACCGGCAGCAGGAGCTTGTCGATGAGGTGCACAGGGGTGCAGGAGATGATGGCCCTGGCGGCAGAGGTCCTGCAGGCAGAACACTGTGTTGGGCCTCCAGATCTTTTCCATGCTGCGCCTCAAGAGCACGATGCAGGACAGGACACAACGCAGTGAGGGACTCCGCAACCTTGAAGTTGCACAGCAGGCCGACCTCGACGGTCCTGCAGTTCTTTTCTGCGCAAGCGCGCGCCTGCGCTGTCAGGTTAGGGCTTCAAGAGCAGGGGCAGCGCGTTCCCAGCCAGGATCTGGGGGACCGCGGGCGCATGCTCGTGGATTTCCATGAGCCAACGGTCAATACCGTCCAAAGAACCATCCGTTGATGATGTCGTACAGCAGGAGGAGCCCCTGCGCGCTCCTGAAGTAGGACCTGAACCTGGTGCACAACCTTGTCCAGCCCGGCGCGTCCCAGAGCAGCAGCCTCACCCGCTGGCCGTCCGGCAGGATGGTGGTCGTCTCGTAGTCGATCCAGTTGCTATAGGTGTAAGGGGACTCAGCCGCGCCGTCCTGCAGGATCTCGCCTTTGCCCACGTCGCTGTCACCTGCCAGCAGGAACTTGAGCAGGTAGTCCGTAGCTCGTGACCGGGCTGCCCCGGGTCCCCATCCTCGCTCATGCGCACACGGGCGACACCCGCGTGCCCACAGCGCTGGCTGCGCTGGAGCATGGGAGGGGCGGCCGCAGGCACTCTGTCCGGAGCCTCCCGCGGAGCTGCTCTGCCCTCCCCCACCGCCCTGGGCACAGGGCAGCCGTGGGGGCGCACCGCTCCCCGAGGCCTCCGCCGCACCTCAGCCCCGGGTCCTGGCCTCTGCCAACTACCCCCATACCGCTAGCATGTCTTTCGTGGATAACTGAGATAGCCTCTTAACTGATTTTTTGTTTCTTCTCTTGCCTCCATAATATATTCTCCACAAAACAGCTGAGATAGTTTACAAATATAAATCATATGAAGTCACTCCTGTGGTAGTCACTAGTGTTACCCACTGACCACACTGCCCCCGTCCCTTTGGATAGCTGGTAGGATAGCACTTACTTGCCTTTTTGTGAATGGTTGGGATCATGTGGCTTGTTCTGGCCAAGAGGTTGTAAGCAACTTAGTGTTATTGAGTTGCATTATTGATTTGGAGCATTTAATTGCTGATTCAAGACCCTCCAGATTGTACTCTTCCCACTGCCACAGAGATTGGCACGTTCTAGACAGTGGTGACCCATCCGTCTGGGTCCAAGAGTGAGGATAATGATGGTGACCACAGAGAAAGCAGAATCCCTACCGGGCCCACAATGGACACAGTGCAATCGTGAGAAAAATCTGCATTGCTTTAAGGCACTGAGATTTTCTTTTTGTTGCTACAGCATAACCTACCTATTTTGATTGATAGTGTCTGCTGCTTAAAATTTGTCCCATGTGGATGAAGTTCTAACATATTTTGGATAAAATACAAATCCCTCACCATGGCGCATAAGCCTTTGTGACTTGTACCCGGCCTACTTCTTGATTCTTATACTCTAGACCCACTGTCCATGCTGTTTTTCCTGCTTGCCAAGCCCACTTCTTCTTAGGCTTTTTCCACTTTCTGTTCTCTATGCCTGGAACATTATCTCCTCTGAGCTTCACATGGCTGACTCCATCACTTCATTCAGTTTTCTGCTCAGTGTCACCCACTTAGAGAGACTTACTTTCTCTCTTTAAAATCTGTCCCCCACCTCTTCACTCATATTTCTTGATATTTTTACTTTCTGTAGTAGAAAGAATAGACCAGGTTATGCTAAAGTAACAACCCCAGCCCCCCCGCCCCCCCAACCTCAGGAGTTTATCACAACAAAAATTTATTTCTTGTTCTCACTAAATGTCTAACTTAGGTCAGCAGTGGCTCTCTGCTCATTGCACCAAGCAGGGACCTGGCTAATGGAGTCTTCACTTTATCATAAGCTTCCAAGACCCCTGTGGCATGAAGATGGGAGCCATACAGTATCTGGCACAACTAATTAAATATGCTATCCCAGTATCCCACATGCTACTTCAACTAACCATCAAATGACCTACCCTAACCACAGACAGTTAGGATATTGTCCTGGAGGAGAGAAGAATCTTCAATGTTATCCTTGAGGAGAGAAGAATCAGATTATCAGGAAAGTCACATTAGTGACTGTCACAGCTGCTGTATTGATTTTCTACTGCTGCATAACAAATTACTACTAACTAAGCTGCTTAAAACAACTTTCTTTTATTAGCTCAAAGTTCTGTAGCAGAGGTTTAGGTAGGCTTAATTTGTTCTGTGCTCAGCGTATCATAAAGCCAAAATCAAGACCGAGCTGGGCTCTTGTCTGAAGGGTCAGGCGAAGGATCCACTTCGAAGGTCATTCAAGTTGTTGATAGAATTCATTTCCTTGAGGTTGTAGGACTGAGGTCCCTATTCCTTGCTGGCTATTCTCTGCTGCTAAAGACTGCTCGTCTTCCTCTCACATGGCCTCTTCATCTCCAGACCAGCAGTAGGATACCAGGTCCTTCTCATTCCTCCCCTTGTGCCCATTGAGGCCCAACTATCCTTTCTGCTTTCCTCAGGAAACATTATCTTCCCCTTTTTGTTCTCTTTTTTGCATCTCTTGTTCATCTGTATCTTTCTCTTCTTTTACAGTCTAAAGCTTGTGTTGTTTAATCTTCCTCTCTCCCCCTCTCTTGCCATCTCTTCCTAAGGCCAGTCTCACTCTTCCCTCTCTTACCAAATAAATCCAGCTTTTTGTCTATGTGAACATTTCAAATATCTGACTTCCTGGAACTTTCCTGACACAATTGAATAGGTCGTACAGGTCCCACCTCATCCTCACTCACTGGGATTTGCTTTGGCCCCTGGTGAAATGGATCTTCCTGATGAATTTTTTCTTGGAACATCTTCCTTGTGCCAACTTCCCTTACCAACACTGCAGGCGTTCTTGTCTCTCTGATGCTCTTTTTAAGAGTCCTCGCAGAAAACCCAATAGTCATGCTGTAACTATTAGCTCCTTTTATTAGCCCAATTTATCAGTTCTTGGACTTCCCCTCCATTATCATCTAAATTTAACCTCTCATGTATACATCTGTCTTTTATATATATATATATATATATATATATATATATATATATATATATATATATACCTTTCTAATACTACTTTGAAAACTTTCCAGACTAATTTTTGCCATCCTCAATGAAGTGGAATGTGGTCTGTCTCCCAAGCATGCTCTAAGATCAAATATTTGCTGTGTCTTACAAGTGCTCCATCTACACAGGGTCTCATTCTGAGGAGGGGCCTTGTCTTTCCATCTGTGTAAAAATGTTGGTTAAAATTTTTTATTCAATAAGAGAATGTTCCATCAGCAAGTACTTATATGGCTTGCAAAACTTCAGGAACTATCCAGAGTCAGGGCTCCAGGATACTCCGCTCTAGTCACTGAACAGAGAATATAATCTTTATCTAAGAGACTGCTCTTCTTTAAGAAATCTAATTATACAAAGTGATATTTAGAGGTGATCATATTAAAAATGTGTTTTCTCTGTTCTCTTCTAAGTATTTGGATCCTCATACTCCACTTTTTCCGTGGACTTTCAAGCAACCTTTGCTCACAGACACCTACTTATGCTTTTTCCTCTCCTCAGCAAGTGCTACCATATGTGTATCATGCCATCTAAATTAGAGCTGCTGAGTTACACTTTGATATTATGCCTTTTCCTTATGACTGATGAAAAGCTCCTGAAGAGGTGAGAGCTTAACCCAAACAAATCAATCTTTAATGACAGAACTTTAGTTAATGTGGCACCAAGAGTAAAACAGATATTTAAGTCAAAGGTCCTGCCAAGAACCCTTCAAATTTCACCACAGAGTTAACTCCTATTCTGCTGGGAAGTAAGGCTTGCTATTCTTTGCACATGCTGCCTGTTAACTAGTAAGGGATGTTCTCAATCCCGTGCCCCAAAGTGACATTCTCCTTCTTTA
This sequence comes from Equus przewalskii, assembly GCF_037783145.1. Classification (NCBI taxonomy): domain Eukaryota; kingdom Metazoa; phylum Chordata; class Mammalia; order Perissodactyla; family Equidae; genus Equus; species Equus przewalskii. The sequence goes on along the minus strand of NC_091847.1, from coordinate 21,166,218 downwards.
TACATAAGCTCAAGACAACCTGAGTCTGTTTTGTATTTAAAGGAGAAAAGGACTTCTTGACTGGATGAGCAAAGAAAGATCCACACTTGGAGGAACTAGAGGCTTTTTCACTCTAAGCTGAGACATGTAAACATGGAAATATGGAAAATGTAGTTAAATTACAAAATGAATTTTGATGATTCAAGTTGAATGGAATTAAGTATAAAAATGTACCTCAAATGTTGTGCATGTTCGAATCACCTGGGGACCTCTTTCAAAATGCCAATGCTCATACTCCATTCTAGGCCAATTAAATAAGCATGCCTGGGATCTGGATATTGGGTTTGTTTGTTTGTTTTCCATTTCAATCTACCAGGAGATTCTATCATACAGCCAAGGCTGAGACCACTGGAGCAGAGGGGAGGAATCAGAGGGACTGAAAATGAGCCCTGAAGGCTTGGCCAGATTCTGATACCTGGAGAGGAGTAAAAACGGCAGCCTTGCAAGAGACTGGTGTGAGAACAAATAGACTGGACAATGGCCCCAGTTTGGGCTGTCAAGAGATGGCCTGACCTGAGCCAGTGCCTCCTGTTGAGAAGGTAGAAGGTAGGTCTGCGTTGGGTGTACAGGAATTCTTCCACCACAAATATACTTACTCTACATTCTGATTTATTTCCTGAAGTTTTCCTTGGATAACTTTTTGGGAATAATGAATGTTTTGGTTCCAGTGAGTTTCAAGGTCCCTCTTTTGGTGTATCTAGAAATAACAGAAACAAGGGATTCAGAATTAAAGATAAAAGACAAGGTTTTGGCCAAGAAGTTTTTTTTCTCATGAGTCTCTGCTAAAGGAGAGACGGCGCTGAGAGAATTAAATGAGGTATTGAACGTGGGGTCACAATTCAGGGCCTCCAGAGGCCAGGAGGGTAGCACAAAGGGTGGTAAAACTGTTGGGAATGGGAGGGCCTATGAGGCTCCCCTCACACAGGCCCTTACCTCAGGAGCTTTGCTGGCCAAAGTAGTGGTTTCCAGGGAGAACCCTGTGAGGAAGCGATAGGAAGTGAAAATTAATTGTATGTTTCTTTCTTTCTTTTTTCTTTCTTTCTTCCTCCCCACCATGTTCTCTTCCTCCCTCCTGCCTCTCTTTTCTTCCTCACCTTTCTTTCTTTCTTCAAGCCTTTCTTTTTTTTTTTTTTTCCTACTTTAGGATATCTAGATCATAATTGATATTCTTTTTGTTGTTCCATCTATATTATTTAAAAGAATACAAAATATTTGTAAGGACTTCTGTAGTTTCACTTACAATGTTTTGAAGTGAATTTCAAAATATAATTTCACTATAGGATGGGAAATTCCCCAACCTTGAATTCTACCAAAATGAAGTTTCCAGAAACTTAAATCAAGCAGTTAGAAAGAGACACTTATATAGTTAGAAGCCATTCCAGGTAGTGTTTGACAAAACCTAAGAGTAGTTAAGGCTAATAGCCATCCTAATTCTTCTCCTTGCCAAGTTGAAAGACTCTGCTACGTAAGCATAAAAGCATAGCTCAGCTGAGGGTTCAGCCTTTTACTTGGGAGTTGATCTGTTAGACTCTGGTCTAATGTTGTTGGGAATAGAAAGAGAGAAAATTGAATTTACCAAAATTTGTCTTATGATGCATATTCTTTATAGTTAAAAGGAATAATGTTATAGGCGGATGGTGAGGCTGTGGAGAGCATAACTGAATAACAACAGATGGTCACTAGATTACCTTCTAAAGAAGCTGGTGGTAGTTAAAACAGGGATTTATTTTACGGAGTGAGTTTTCAAACTAGACTACTGTCCGCAGAATTCTTTTCTCTTTTCATTCCCTTCATAGCTCTTTGTTTCTTGTCTATATAAACATGGAGAAGATATTTTTAAAAAATGAGTTTAGAAATGTGCCAAATGTTAGTCTACCTGGGTTGGCCATGTTAGCGTCTCCATCTCAGCCTTGACGCTTTCCTTCTTGAAAATGTTGGTTGCCCCTGAACGCTCCTTTAGCCCCTTCTCAATATTTTGCCTTTTGTACCAATTACGTTGGACAGATTCTAAGATGGGCTTCACCCTCCATGCCTCCTGCCTCCTCATGTTCATGCTCTTGTATAATTCCCTTCCCTTGAGGGTGGGTGGGACCTGTGACTTATTTTAACCAATAGAATATGGCAAAAGTAAAAGATATCACCCCTGTGATTACACTGTTATTTAAGACTGACTTGGTAGCAGACCTGCTCTAAAGACTCACCTTCTAACATGAAGTTAGAATCCATTTGAGAAAGTCCACATGGCAGGGAACTGAAGGCAACTTCTGGGAACTGAGGGCAGCCTCCAGCCTCCAACCAGTAAGAAGACAGGGCCATCAGTGCTACAACCACAAGGAGGAGAATTCTGTCAACAATTGGAGTAAGTTTGGAAGTGGATGATTTCCTAGTCAAGCTGTCAGATGAGAGCTCAACCCAGTTGACATGTTGATTGCAGCCATGTGAGACCTTAAGCAAAGGTCTCAGTTAAGAGGTGCCCAAACTCTTGACCCACTAAAACCGTGAGATGATAAATATGTGTGTTGTTTTAAGCTCCTAAATTTGTGGTAATTCATTACACAGCAACAGAAAAATATTACACCTTTCCAGAAGTACAAATCAAAATGATGCTAATGATGAGTCAAGCAGGGACCAGGTGTAAGTGGTAACACTCCATCTTATCCATAGCGTTTGTTCCGTCACTGGGGCTTCTGTCTTCAGTAATTCATTTACAAAAGGTTTGGTGCGTGGAGTTATCACTTTGACTCTCAAGAGCCCTTAATGCTGAAAAATAAGTGGGAATCAAGCAATTTGAGGACACTTTGAAAGATTAAACATAGTTTATTTCATTAAAGAAAAACAGGTCAGTGGAATTCACCAATTGTTCACCAGCATGAGAGAGATTAGTTTTACCTTCTGGATGTTGGTTTGTAATTGTAGTCACTATAATCAATACGAGAGGGAATGAAAACTCCAATGTTCGAGTCAGATCAGTTCCTGTATTTTGAAGGCAATTTTAGGATAGATTGATCACCTGAAAAAAGCAACTGCAAAATGCCAGGCAGTCAACTCAAAACAGTGTGTGTGTGTGTTCCCATATAAATTCTATTACTTTTTAAATAAAGGGTCAAGACAGTCCTTGTATATGCACACGTTTTTAAAATGATGACACTGAGTCCAGCTGCATGAATTCCTTTGTAGGAAGTAAATGACAGTCCTGGATGACAAATGAAATTGTATAATACAAATCAAATTTGGGGTGTGGAAAAGAGAGTGTTTGGGAAACTCTCCAAATGCAAGATGGAATAATCTCTTCAACCAGTATTCTTTGTGTAGAGCACTTCAGGAACATTAACTTTTCTTCAATTACTATTTTATAGGACAGTGCAGAGTTGAACATAATTTTAGCTAAGGAAAACTGGAGACACTGCAATAATATTTACATAGTTAACAATAATAACTTATGTTTGTGTATAGTTTTATAAGAGTCTTCATGTTAATGATCTCATTAAATGTAAGGCTGAGATATTACTTTCTCCATTTGACATTTGAAGAGAGAGAGAGAAAGAAAGAGAAAGAGGGAGAGGGAGAGAGAGAGAATGAGGGGGAGAACAAAGCCAAGATGAGAGTGAAGATTTTTCACTTTCTTCCCTAAAGACTTACTATCACCCTTCCCCATTTTATTAACACCTATGTATTGTGGAGACAGAAAATTTGCCCATCTACCATCCATACAGGAACACCAAGGAGAAGGAGAAGATTCATCAGCTTTTGTGGAGAAAGTCCTGATTCTTTAAATCAATCCTCCTTGTGTAAGTGTAAGCAAAAAGTTTTGAGTCTTTGAGGACTAGAATTGATTCTTTGAGGAAGAAATTGGGGCCCACAGAGGTTGTGTGTCTTGTCCAATAAGAGTAAGAGTTGGCCTGTAGTAGAAGCTACCTACCATTCCTTGAGGTCTTACTCTGTTCCAACCACTTCACACACATCATCTTTAATGCTTCCAAGAAGCTTTATGCATATGAGGAAACTGAAGCTCACAGAGTTTAAGGTACTTGCTCATAGTTGCACAGTTAATAAATGGAATACAAGGGATTTGAAGCCAGGTCTCTTTAATTCTGAAGCCCATGCTCCTTCCATTAATCTAGGCCACTTCTTGAGAATCCAGTTCTCTTTCTTCCCAGCTATAGCAACTTTCTATAGTCTGAGCCCAGAGTTCTAGGTCAAAGATAAAGTCAAAATTAGTCTTTATCTTATGAGGATTTGTCTAGAGATAGTTTTTCTTTGACAAATAGCTAGAGCTTGAGCTTGTGAAAAGTTAGAACAGCTGCTCCCTTGCAGAGAGTCCTTGTGTGTGTGTGCTTGTGTGTGTGTGCACATACATGTCATCACAAGGTCCCGCTGTAATAGGTGCTCTCTCTGATGTGTTTTGACTTTCATTTTTTGCTTTTATTTGAAGTGTAGGTTTTCATTGTCTCTTTATGCAGAGTTTCATCAGCATGAATTGAAGATGCTTGTTGGAAAGGCCACAGTTACTGGGCCAGCATGAGTGATTTCAATCCTGGCTAGATTGTGCTTCCTTAGGGTGATGCCTGCCGTCATGTCTGGCATCATGGAGTCCAAGCCTCCTTGCTGTTTCCCCTCAAGAAAGGCAGTGGAAGTTCACAGGCACCAAAGGACCTTTTCAAAGACACAAGACTTTGGGTGGAGCCAGGGGTACAATGTGGCACAGTGTGTATTCACACAACAAATGGAGGGCTTTTCTTGAGATTTCAAGAACAGAAGGTGCAGACAGACACAATAGTCTCTCAGCCACGCTTTAATGAGCCAAGGCCCTTGGCTGGCTTGATGCTCAGTAACAGGACGTCTGTGCAGTGAGAATACAAGCAAAGGATGGTCAGGCTGTGCTTGGCCAGGTGTCTCCAAAGGCAGAGAAACATGACTCATGACACTTGAGCTAAGTTGACACTGCTGCCATCACCCTGGGAAAGCAATTTGTGGGCAGAGATCTAGGCTGTTTATAAAAATGACATGAGCAGCAGCTCCAACCTCAGGAGGCTTCGTAGGGAAAGATAAAGAGGAGGATTACAGAAGCTAAAGCTTTTGTTTAAAGAGAGATTACAAAGCATTTAGTTTGGATCAAGTCAGCCTAAAGCTTACTTGCTAAAATGTGCCCCTTTGCTCGGCTCTGCGATGAATTTTGCTTTTAAACTTCGTGCTCAGATGGAAAGACGAAGATGAGGCTTTATTTGGAATGATCACAGATGAGGCTGTTTTTCTCTCTCTCTTCTATTAATATGAATTCAGGAAACATGAGGATTAGAAGAGATTCTAATCAATTGCCCAACATTAGTTTTTCTAGTAACAAGGGCAAATGTGCTTTCTAAGTACTTGAATGTGAAAAGGAAATCACGCAGCAGAAATGGATACAAGGTCAACACCTACAGAGATTTTCATGAAGTTATGGTTTCTGTGTTGGAAATTGTCTAAAATATAGACTACCCATGTTGGGAGAGTAAAAAAATAGGTTTAAAAACATTCCTTCTATTTCCACCTTCTGAGACTGAATTGGATTGACTGCATGGCTGATCCAGTGACTGCAAAAACCTACATATTTAGGTAACTTTAAAAACGAATTGACCAAAACTCAGCCAATTTGTCAACTTTTTGTAGATTTGGCCTTTGTTCAGCTGGGGATCATTCCTGGTCTTCTGTGTGTCAGGGAGATTTTTCTGCTTCAACGAATCTTTCCTTTTCTTTTGAAATTAAAATCTGAAGAAAAATGATAGAATTCCAAAGGGATCATATACAAAATTAGATGTATCTGATTTATTAATTAATTCATTAATACAGTAGCGATTCATGGAGCAGCTACTAGATGCTTGGCTCTATTCTGAGCGTTGGAAATCCAGTGATGAGTAAGACAAATTCTCTGTGCTCAAGTTACAGGAGGAGAGACAGAAACTAAGTAGTTAAACGGAGAAGTATATACGAGAATATAATTTCAGATCATGGTAAGTGTTACCAAGAAATTAAAAAGGAGAGAGTGTAGGAAATGGAAAGGCTATTTTGGAATGGATGTCTTGGTGGGCTTTTCAGAGGAGGTAATATTTGAGCAGAGATTTGAAGACATGTAGGAACGAGCTGTGTGAATATCTGACAAAACAGTGTTTGATAGGGAGGATATAGCAGGTGTAAAGGTCTTGAAGCAGAAACTACCTTACAGTGTTGTAAAAACCTCAGGGAGGCCAGTGCGGCTGAAGTAGAGAAGGTGAGGAGGAGCAAAGCGGAGGTAAGGCTGGAGAGCAGCAGAGGCCTAGTTATGTAGATCAGGGGAGCCCATGGTAAGCAGGTGGGCTGTTGTTCCAAATGTGATGAAAAGCAGTGGAAGAGGGTTGCAGGGGAAGCTACATAGTCTGATGTCTGGTTTTAAAGAGCTCTCCGGTGATTGTGTAGAGAAGAAACTGGTGCAGCAGGAATAGACGCAAGGAGGCCAATTGTGAGTCAATTTCTCAAGTCTGTGAAGGAGATGGTATCTCAGAGGAGTGTGATGTTTGAAGAATTGAACAGAAGTAATGGGACTTAGATGTGTTTTGAGAGTAAACCCGACAGAGCTTTCTGATGGATTAGATGTGGAGGAAGTTGAGGTGGGAGAAAGATTTGAAATAATGGAAAGAATGGAGCCATCTGGCATTGTGCAGTGCACAGTCTTCATCTGTGTACAGGCCCTGGTCAAGCTTTAGAAAGTGAATGAATGTTGGTGGCTGCAATGAAGAAGAGAGTGAAGGAGCAGACTTTTTGTCAGGGTAAGGTGGGAATAAAGATTTTTGATTTGAACATCTTATATTTTATTTTCCTCTAAACTACTACTATTACTACCCAGTCTGGAGTCAGGGAGAGGTGTGGATGGGAATACAAATTGGTCATCATCAGCCTGTAAGTGAACTATGAGGTAATGGTATTGGAAGACCAGTAGAGGAGAGAGAACAGGGCCAAGGACCAAGAATGGGGGCCAAGACAATATCCAGGAAAAGGCGGAGGAAAAGAAACTGGCCAGTATGAACCCTGAAGAGAAGACATTGTGCAATAAATGACTTTCATGGAGAGTAAAGTAAAGAGAGTATTTCAGCTCTCCCTGGGTGTTTGAGTAATATGAGGACATTGAACTGACCCATGGAGTTAGTGAGATGAAGTTGTTGGTGGCATCAATAAAGAGTGATTAGTGAGGAAAAAAGCCTGATTATAGAGTTAAGAAAATGGAAGGTAAAGAAGTGGAGACTGAATGTAGATAATACATTCAATGATTTTTCTCCAAAGTTAGTAGAATAAATTGACAATAACTGGAAGGGGATGTAGGACCAAGAGATTTTTTTTTTTTTTTTACAGTGTTTTTATGCTTTATTAGTCAGGATAGGCTGCAGTAACAAATAGGCCCTGAATCCCAGTGGTTTACTACAACAAAGGTTTATTTCTCACTCATGCTACATGTTCAAGGAAGGCCAGCTGGAGGCTCTGCTACCCATCGTTTCTCAGGGTCGCAGTCTGACTGAGGCTCCCTTGTCTTATATCTACATGATCTCAATATGCAAACGCCTCAATCGCTCTAGCAGAAGAAAAAGACTAGAAAAGAGTGAACAGGATTTTCACTATCTTAGCCTGAATTGATGCACATTTAATGGCCAGAAGTAATCACATGACCTGCCTAACAGCAAAGGAGGTGGGAAATGGAGGAGAGCAAATGAAATCTTCAGTGACCATCACTGTCTCTGCCCCATAAGCCAATAGAGAGAGTAAATTAGATGGTCAGGCCGATTTCCTGAGCAGGCCAGAGGGGGCGGCAGTCAGTGCCACTTTGGAGAGACTAGTTTTAGCAGCCCTATCTGAGTGAGAATGTTTTACCCAGTATATCAGGAAAGAAACTTGGGTATGTGGATACTGATTCATGGAGGCTGGGAGATTTGGTGATGGAGAGATAAGGGCATTGTCTTCTGAATAGTTTATTTTCTCAAGAAAATAAAACTAAGGGCATCAATTAAGAATGAAGAAAGGAGAGTGATTTCTGTAGATTTTGAAAGTGTGTCTGTAAATAATGGTCTCTAACAATGGGAAAACAAGTTTACTAGGAAAATGAGAGCATATGGCAGAGGCAGCGTAGTGTACTGTTTACTCTGTGCAGATCCTGAAGTCAGACTGTCTGGAATCTAATCTTGGCTGTATCACTTATGACTATGACCTTAACAGCTAAGCACCTCAGTTTTCCTGGTCTGTAACATTGGAATAATAATAGTACTTACATCCTAGGACTGTTGGGGGATTAAAACTGAGCCTGGCACTGTGAACTGTCAGCTGTTATTGTGAGGATAGCCTGACAGTGGGACACCTTCAGGTTTATGGTCCTAAAAATGAAATGATGCCAGTTAGTAGGGCTATGTGTTTTTTCTCTATCCTTGTTCAACTGCTCAGTTGCTAGGAGGCAGATGTGGAGTAGGCAGAGAATGAGATTTACCCAGGGTTAGACTCGATGTGTAGCACAGAGTTTGTTTCATCCAATGCCCTATTGCCAGGTAGTCGTGTTCCTCCAAGTGTGAAGATGTCTGCTTCCACATAATTTTATTTCTTGTCTGAAATCCTAAGTATGTTTCTATTTCTATGACCTATGTCAGATTTGACAAGGTCAAACTTCTCAGGGACCCTTGAAAATATTTAGAAGGTTAGAATTCCCTTTCTGATTAAATTAATCCTCTTCTCCAAGAAAAGCACCATTTATGATTCCATAAAAGTGGCATATTTGGCAGCGAAAACCTGCAAGTCTCTCCATGAGGAAATAGCACTTAGAGCTACAGGGGTCAAGTAAATGATATTCAAAGCTTCTCTCTTGGAAGGGAAGGATATTATTTCTGCACCAAATAAAATATTATTGAGATAGAGCTCACGTTATGTTTCCCATAAGTGACTCCTTTTTCCTCTGTTTTAGAATCCCTGAGTATTTGAACCTTGATCTTTAGTGGGAAATAGTACACCAAGGATCCTATTTCAATTATCCTGCAGCTTACACACTGCTTTCTTAGTTGCTAATGATGGGAAGCAAATGTCACCAAGCAGAAAAGAGGAATAATTCCAATGAGACTATGTGGGCATGCCAAATGCATCTTCTTTCCCACGCAGGAATCTGGAGGAGTCCAACATAGGAATCTGTTACTGTGTAATAACAATAAGACAGTTTCCTCCATGGTTTTCCTTGCCTTTAGAAGTCTTTTTCTTTTGGCTTCTCTTTCTAAAAATCATCTCTACCTTCCTTAATAACCCAGGTTTTACAGAAACTCTTGTGATGTTTGATACTAGATATTACTCGCTATCTAATTCATTGAGATGCGTCATCCTGCAATTAATAGATTTCTGATTTAAAAAGGCAAGTAGCTAGCAATCTCCAGCTCTCATTAAAATATGATTGTAAATATATGCAAACAAAAATTATAGAAACAGCAAAAGATCAAAACTCAGAAAAAAGAAACTAAAATTGGAAAATAATCTAATGCCAAAATCGAAGAAAAATTGTAACTATTTATATTGCACATGGAGCCAGATGGGAAGATGTTCCACATTCTGTTCTTCTGTTCCCAGACACATTCTTCTATTCCCAAGATCTGGACAGCCAAGGAAACAAGCAATTCTTCTATGGCATCAAGTCTATGGTGCTTACCTTACTTGAGTCGCGGAATTGTGAGTGACTTTGGTATTTTTTGTCAGTCTTTTTTATCTTCTAATTTTTAAAAATCTTAGCTTAGAAGAGAGTGTCTATCTATCTAAGGGCAGAAGATAATCTCAAATTCAAACTGGTTGTCTTTGGGATTGGGAATTTGGGTGATAATATTGTCTTCCTATTTTATTATATTTCCAAACATTTTTACTACATTCATATATTACCATACAATTAGAGAACAGAATGTAGTTTTTAAAAGGCAGTGCTTAAGAGGACTTTGAGGAACTTGGTTTTATTACTTCTTATTTTAAGGCATATTTGCAACAAAATATCTTCTTTCCTACTTGGTGTTTTTAATTATTAAAGTAAGAAAGATTATCTTTTTAATGAAGAAGGTTAATATATATAAATCAAAATGGCTGTCTGGATTTTTACCCCAAATGGAGGTACGTTTGGGTGGTCTGCCTTAAAATATAGTCTAGGTTGTAGACAGAACTGATAATGGTGGTTCCAAAGGGCCATCAAAGAGCTAGATTGTCAAAAAGCTGAAACTGAGGATGACTTTTTAATAATAATAATTTTAATAATGTGGGGAGAATTATTGAGATAATCTTTTTCATTGTAAAGTTTCTTTGCATCCATGAGGGGCTGTGACATACCTTAAGATATAGGAGTTATCCTCATAAACAATTAATGCTTTGGTATGATGAGAGACTCTTGTAACTGGTGATCTGGAAGCACCTGCTTTACACTTTATTCTTTTATTATTATTGTCATTATTGTTATTAGAAGTAATAAGGCATAATTTACATACATTGAAATGTACAGATCTTAAATGTACAGTTCTGTCTGTTTTTACAGATGCATATACCTGTGTAATCTGCATCTATATCAAGATATAGAACATTTCTGTCACCCCAGAAAGTTCCATAAGGCTTCTTCCCAGACCATTTGGTTACTTTCCAGTTTAGGGCTTTTATGACTAAAGATGCTGTCAGTGTTCCTTTGTGTTCTGATGGACATAAACACTCATTTCTGTTGAGCACATGTACAGGAGTGAGATTGCTAGGTCATGGGATATGTGTATGTTGAGATTTAGTGGTACTTTAAAATGTTGTTTCTATGTGATTGGACCAATTTATACTCACCCAGCTAGGTAAGAAATTCACAGTTGCCCCATATACTTCCCAATACTTAGTATTGTTTATCTTTTTGATTTTACTCATCCTGGTGAGTATATAATGGAACTTATTATGGCTTTAATTTGCATTTTTCTGGTGATTAATGATGTGAACACTTTTTCACATGTTTATTGGGTATTTTGATAATCCTCTGTTATGAAGAGCCTGCCTATTACAGTGTGTTTTAAATGTCTATTTTCTGGTCTACAGTTGTGCCCTAACAACTGTCCTGTGAATTCCCTAAAGGTAAGGAATGCTTTGAATAGATCTTTCTATTCCTTATACTTAGCACACTGCACTAGCTCATTGCAGATTCTAAAAATATATTGGTTTGAATGAAATAAGGATAGTTATTAAATAGCTCCTCCTATGTGTGGGACGCTTTGCATGTGTTACTTCAGTTAATCCCCATACCAACTCCGTTTAGAAGTGAGGAACTTGAAGCTTGGAGAGCTTTGAGTATTCACCCTGGCCACAGAGCTAGTAAGTGACTTGCATTGCGATAGTCTGAAACCAGACTATCTTGTTCAAAAACTCTTTTTGTTGTTGTTCCTTCCAAACCACCACAATGGCTTCAGATTAGAAAGAAGTCTTTCACTGTAGTCATTCTGCACCCATTTACTGTCTGTGATGGCAGAGAATGCTGTACTCTCCAACATCCGTGTTTCTCTTCTTTTCTCTACGCACAAAGCTAAACTACAGTTCCTAGGCCCCTTGAGGTTAGGTCGGGTCTGTGACTGAGTTATGACAATGGAATGTGACTTAAGGTTGTGTATGCCATTTCCAGGTCTCACCCATAAAAAATTCCCTGCATGCAATCTTCCACAAACTGTTTTTTTGACACACTAGAAGTCTGCATGTTGAAGATGATGGTATCATAAGATATAAGGACCCTGGGTCCCTGAGTGACTCTGTGGAAGAGACACTCTTTCCCTCTCCCCATCACATCAGCCTATCATGAGTGAACATTAAGCTCTCATCATGATGGACCACAGAGATTTCAGAGTTTGTTATAGCAGCCCAGCCTGCTACAGTCTCTTTTTAGGTATTGGTGATGCAGAGATGAATAGCTATTAGCCTTAGGGAACTTCAGGTTGGTAAACAAAGAATTCTAACGCCCTATGACAAATGTTATAGTAAAGGCACAGACCAAGTTCTGTGGCAAATGGTGGAGACAGATCAATTCTGCCTTGTAAACTTAAGGAATGTCTCACTGAGGGGATAATATTTTTTTACCTGGGTCCTTGGAGGATCAGGTGAAAGTGATGGGCATTTCAGGTTGTAGAAACAGCATGAGGAAATGTGTGGAAAGCTAAAATGCATGCTATATTCCTTCCTGAAGATTTGTGAAGTTCCATGCAGCTAGAGTACAATTTGCATAAGAAGAATGGTAAGAGAGAAATCTAATAAAATAGATTGGTGGCCCAAATTGAAGCATCTTGTAAACCATGACAAGGAATTAGAACTTGGTCTTATGATCAATGGGGAGCCATCTGTTATGAATTGAATGGAAAGGAACTAGAAGCAGGAAAATCATTTAAAGGTGTTGCAATTATCCAGATAAAAAATAATGAGGATCAGAAGTAAGACATAAGCAAAGGGAATTAAGAAGAGGTAGATTCTTAAAATTAATACTTCCTTGGAGGCAAAAAAAAAGTGACATTTAGACTGTTCTTTTTGTCGAATGTCATCTACTGTTAGAAAAGTATTACATAAATCAAATCTAAATGAATATTTGGGGTTTTCAGGTTTCATTCTAGAGTTCATGATTTTTGTTAAAATGTCAGTAGTTGATTTCTTTCTCTAACTTCTTAGAACTTCTAGAAGCCTTGTTCTACATTAATAATATTCTATCAATGAAAAAAAAACAGGTTATGATTCTATAAGTGTTAATTCCTTGCATACCTTTCCCCAGGTTATCGGTTTCTTTGTTTTCTGTTTTAGATGGAAGACAAGCAGTTTAATTTCACAAGTAGTCATTGAGCTCCTGTTATGTTCTCAGCACAGCAGTAGACAGAAATGATAATGAGGGGCGTAAACCTCAGTCTCAGCCTTTAAAGAATTCCTGATCTAGCACAGGTAGGGAGAAAGTAGGTTGAGAGGCATAATATAACAACTCCAAATGACTACAATACAGTCTAAAGCAACTACCAAAATGAGGTATATGAGAGTTCCAAGTGCCAAGAGGGCTTACAGAATTGGGAATGGTAGGTATGGTTCTGTGCAGACCACACACAATGTGGCATAGGTTTTGATGATGAAGGGTGATGATGATGATGATGATGATGATGATGATGATAATGGTGGAGGACAAATTCCTTGTAGCATTTATGATTATATTAGTTACTGCTGATATGTCTATGAGCGTATGGCCAGGTAGGCTCTTCATCCACATGCATGCCTGGTCTCCTGCATGAATGATTCCCATCACCGATTATGCAGTAATAATAGTGAGAACTGTTAACCAAAGAGTCAGTGCTCACTGTTTTGCTTCCTCAGGGGAATAAAGGCAGCTTTAGACATCTCCCTTGAACTTACAGAATAAAGCAAACACACAGGAGGAAAAGTATAACAAAGATTAAGGAAGCTCATGTGTCAGAATCAGAATAGGCGGTACCCAGAAGCTTAGCAAAAGGAATGAAAGAGTGTTTCTTCTTCTCTGCCCATGAAAATATTCTTACAAACTGAATCACAGGAGGAAGAGGAAAAGGTAGGCCATTGTAGGATGAGGGGAGGTAGGGAAAAAAAAGCAGCAAGGAGGATTTTAATTCAGCTTTTAGAGGATTAAACAAGGCTGATGCCAGGAACATGATGAAGTAAATTTCCCAAAGGGGTAAAATTTTGGCAGAAAATCAGAATCGTGTATTTAGAAAGGAGCATTATTCTTTAACTGTAACTACACAAACTCTAAATTGTTCAGCCTGGAAATGAATTTTGGAAAGAATATAATAGATGTATTCATTCTCCAAACATATATTGAATGAGTATTATAGACCAGACACTGTGCTAGGCATTGGTAGAAAAAATGCTGAGACAATGTAGTCTCCCTCGAGAAGTTCATGCAGGGTGACTCACAGGGAAACAAAAACAGCCAATATACATGGTGATGTGTGTTGTGAAGCTATGTGTGGGCTGCTAAGGAAGATTGGAGAGAGAAGTTCATTTGCCCCGGGCACTCTGAAAAGGTTTCTCAGAGGAGAAACAGTCTTGAGCTGTGATGTACAGGTTGAAATTGGCCAAGAGGAAAAAGTAAGGAGAGGCAGTTAAGAGAAAGGGAAAAAAATGAGAAACAGATCATGCATCAGTAATAATTGTTGCGGATAAGATTCACTGTTGGATGCCAAAGTTAGTGGGTAAAATCTTTAACATAAACAAGATGTATGTAGTCTCAAAGTATCTCTCCCAAGATATGTATTAACTAGAAAGGCAAAGATAGTAATTTTACAGTAGGGAAATCCAGCAGAAACCACCTTGTGATAGATAGAGGTCAATATCACCAGTAATAAGACATAGCAGCATTATGAACTGAGTGATAAGATGCACTGAAGACAACATTGTGGCATTCTTGCCAAAAATGCATAACTTTGTTCCAATCATGAGTAAGCATCAAAGAAACCAAAACTGAAGGACATTCAACAAAACAACTGATTAACGCTCTTCAAAAGTGTCAAGGTCATGAAAGATAAGGAAAGACTGAGCAACTGTGACAGACTGCAGGAGACTAAGGAGAAATAATAACTAAATGCAAGGTGGGATCCTCGATGTGATACAGAACAGGAAAAAAAGTGAAGAAACTGGTAAAATTTGAATAGGATTGTTAGCTTAGTTAATAATATTGTCCCAATGTGAATTTCTTTTACTTGATAAATGGACTGTTGTTACGTAAGATGTTAGGGGGACTGAGGGCTATATGGAAAGTTTCTGTGCTATTTTTTCAACTTATCTGTAAGTCTAAAATTGGTTAAAAATTAAAAAGTTAAAAAAAAAGACATGATGGTTTAAGATAACAGAATGTACACATGGAAGGATGAGGACGTTGATAGAATCTTCACGTTGCACATTTGTGGGAGATGAGGTAGGCCAAGTCTTTCCTAAGGAGTTTGGGTTTAATCCTGTAGTGGATAATCAGCCATTGAGGAGGTTAAACAACAGAGCATCACAACCAGATTTGTGTTTTATGAACATCCTTCTGGTGACAGCATGGAGGGGAAGATAGGGATGCTGGAGTTGGGGATACTGTGAAAGTAGCTAGAGGCCCAGGAAGTATGGTAAAGGCTTGTACGAGGACAGAAGGATAGAGTTCTTTTAAGACATTCACTGTCATTCCTTTGTTAAAATTATATATGGATGTTTCCTAGGCCTATTTTCTATACCCATCACTCATATACCTATGTGTGTAGCCTACACTGTTGTCCATTTTATCCTGATGAGGGATTTATTCATCCTCTATCTCAGACGTGTACCTCCTTCCTGATTTCCAGCTTGAAGTTTGGTGTTGTTACCTGGAGATCAGCTGCTTCTTATACAGAACAGGTTGGATTTCTTTCAGTGGATCATCCAACCTGCCAATGGCTTTTCCATCCCCAGAACACTCTCCACGTAGGCAGCCAGAAAGAGAGACAAGGAATGCCCGTCTTTTTCTGTGCTAAAGTTGCCAGTCCATCTAGCTGATCAAGACCACTGGGACTCAGGATCAAACACTTTCTTAGCCAAGAATAGCATTACTCTTGTTAAAAAAAGAAAGGAAGGAAGGAAGGGGAGTGAGACTGTCAAAGAGAAAGTTTCTTGAACTTCAAAACAATACAATCCACCTTCCAAACCATTTCTCTTCTTGGGATCTTGTCACTACTATGTGGTGTTAATGGCTCCCCCCCAAGTTCAGCTCCCTGTGCTTCCACTTCAGGCTGCTTAGTTCTGTGCTGTAATTTACTCTACAGTTTCTATTTTAAAAGACAGAAATGGGAATGGCTTCAGGTGAGATAAGAAGGCTGGCAAATGTATTTTTCAAAACCTCTACTCCATCCAGTACACTCTACTAGTTTCTTGAATGCTTCCTTGCAAATGGAGTCCAGGTGACCATCAGGTGGCATCATAATAAAGCAGGTTTTATTTGATAAGTAGAGGAAATAAGAAGTTGCCTTCCCCATTGATCTTCTATCTGCATTGTTCTACTAGAGACTTATGCCTTTTTAATTAAGCATAGCTCCCAGTTCTTCCTAAATCTTTTTCTAAGGAAGCAAAGATTCCTTATTGGAAGGCTACATTAGGCCACCACTGTGTCAGTGTGTTCAATGTTATTAGATCTCTCTCCTCCTTGAGTAAAACAGGTGGAAAGTCCGAATGTGCTGGACACCTTAAGTGGAACAGTGGCGTAGGGTCCAGGGTAAAAAAAGGTATAGCAGAGATTCTGGCTTTACAAGGATGCCTGACCTCCAGGTACTAGCAGAATACCTGATTTATTCCCACTTCTGCCCCATTGCGTTGCGATTTGCATGGGATTGCCTAAGACATTAGTTTAAATATCAATTTACCCATTGCTTGAACACTGGAGTCGGTAAGGAGTAATCTTGGTCTTAAGTGAAAGGGAGGAGAAAATGATTCCTGAAAAAGGTCTTGAAAGGAGGAGGGAAGAGACTCCACACCCACAAGAACTGGAATTAATTATTTTTTTTAAGTTGAGACACACTAAAAATCATCTCAAGTTCAGATGGGGAACAAAAAATAGAGGAACAAGAGTTTGCAACCGGAAAGTCAGTGCAGAGCCTGCTGGAAGGGGAAGATGAATTGGAGAGAGAGTATAGACACATGATCATCTATTTGCCTGAATCCTTGGGTCTAGCTACCTGGGAGGTAGCTTTGCTCCCATCAACTGATGTAAAAGAACATGATAAATATGTCAAGTCTAATAAATTTGGTATTAAAGTTATTGAAATCCTTAGCCTGTTTTGTGGCCCTGTTACATGGATGGGGAAGCCACTGTGGATGGGAAGTCCAACAGCAAACCATCCCAGGGAGAAATAGTGGGTGGGTATCTGTTTTAGGGGAGTTGTTTCCAAATGTTATAGGAGACTCCCAAACCCTTCTCAGGTTCTCAATTAATTGTTTTTTTGTTAGACAGTACGGAAAATTCAGAAAATTCAAGAGAAACTTTAGACAGAAAGATTTTCAGCAAAGCCCTTTTATTTTCTACTCAATGACATTAATAATCAAATATTATCCACATTGATTTCTCAGCTTGTCGTGAGTGAGTTCTTTTGCCTTTAACTTTTCAAATGTCAGATTGAAGATCTCTTCTACTTTAGAAGGAGGAAACAAAGAGATTCTTCCGTAGTCAAGTTTGTGGACTGTGCTTCTCCCCTCTTGAGGGGACCTATCCTCTGTTATATCAAGACCGTTAACAAACACAACAACCTGTGACATCATTCCCTTTCTTATTTGAATATAAGAGTTAGGCTGTCTCTTTTCTGCTACCCAAGCTTTACAGAGTAAGAAGCAGGCAAAGTTCTCCAGACATTTAAGATACAAAGCCCAAAGAAGACGCTCTGTTTACCTTTCCATTCCCTTCTTGTACTTCATGCGCTGGAGTGTGCCATGCTGTTCTAGTGACGGTATTTTCAGTTCCTTATACTCATAGATGAAGGAAGCACTGTCACATGGAAAGTGGCCCAGCAGAATTGTTCATGGGACATGGGGTACAGTTCCAGAGATGAAACTTCACCTATTTCACAGTTTTGCCCTGAGTCAGCCTGGAGTTCATAGGAAGAATCCTAATAGCACTATGAGAGTGGGCTCTCTCCATCACAGTCCCACGACTCGACTGTAGTGTAATAGAGCCATGAGCACTCGATGATGCACTGACTCTCCTCCTGTGGCGTGAATGGCTGCTGTTGGGATGCAGAGGTTGTTTATGGGGATTGGCAGGATTTTGTAACAATTACAAAGAATTAATTTTCATTCATCCTCCATTAAGTATGATGTGCTGTATATTAAACATATTACTTACCAGGGATAATTTATCCATGACCTTTTGGAATATGAGGAATTATCTTGTCATGTATTATCATAATAAATCCTCTCTCTCCTTTATCTAATAGCAAACATTTTTAATAGGATTTTAAATAGATCTCTGAGGATCTATTTAAAATGTTCAACCTAATACAGAATGCTGTAAACATATATCTTTTGCAGATAAAGTGAGCTGCTTTTCTTTTTTCTTGGAGATCCTGGGCTTCAGACAGAGAGACTGCTGGGGGATGTGCAAGGTGGAAAGCCGTGTTTGTGATTCAACCCCCTCACTCTGAAGTAGAGAGCTAAAGCTAAGAGGTTAGTTGGTTGTCCTAAGTTCTTGTTCATGGGTAAATCAGAGGCAAAGCGGAGACTCACACTGAGTTTTCTTCTTTCTCTCTCCAGCACATTGACTGACGACGGGATTTAGAAGCATCTGCTATCTACCAAGCCAAGATGGGGAAACGCCCACAGGGATGAGAGGAAGGAATTCATAGCATGTACAGTGAATCGTGTTGTTGTCTAATACTATGCTGCTAGGAGATGGAGTATTTGGTTCTGTGGAGCATGCAGCAGTCCCACTGGAATTCTAACATAGGCCAGGTTACATGAATGTGAGTCATGGGACATTATTCTTTAAACAATATTTATTAAATACCTACAGCATGCCAGATATTGTAGTAGTTGTTGTCTAGGGATCTTGGGGGCTCGGGTAGGGATTTCCCTTCCCAGGCTTCAGATTTCTATGAGAAGAGACATCACTTTGTGTCTCTCTACCCCCACGCACTCATATCTTCCCAGGCTTGGGAATGGAGGGGGGCAGTGACCTCCCTCTTTGAAGAGTGTCAGTGAGGAACTCGGCATAACTCACATCCTTTTTTTCCTTCTCTTTGCAATTTGTCTGGTCAGCTCTTGATCAGCTTAATGGTAAAGGGTTTGTTCTAATGGGGGCCAGTCTGTGTTCTCCCCTTGATGCTTGTGACCAGAAACACCAATCTGTCTAATATGAAGGCTCAGTATTATGCTGCCCAACTTGACCCACACCCATGTGAAGTTTTCTATCAGGTTCATTAGTAATAAAGTCAGAAGAAGTCAGGCAAAGGGTGCTAGGTCTGCAAACAGCACGTGGGCCACCACAGTGTAGGGCTGGGGTCATGGGTATACGACCAGTGCAGTTACACAGGACTGTGCTTCTTGAAGGGCCTCGTCCATACCAGGTTTATGCTTTGCTGTCATCGTCTTGAAATTCTTAATAATTTTTGAAGACGGGCCCACATTTCCATATTGCACTTGGCCCCAAAATTATATAGCTAGTCGTTCCAAGGTCTTTAGCCCAATAGTCGGGACCTAGGGTGTGGACTGCATGGCTTAATCTTAAGCTACTTAAGTTCAGCTTGGCTTGGTATTGCAAGATCATTTTTAGGCATTTGTGCGTAGAATATTTGCGACTTCTAAACCTTAACATGGCTGAGATCTGCAGACAGAGCACTGGTAAGATTCTCATAGTAAAATGTTAGGGTGCACTGGATTTGCCACCCCAAATTCCATTCCATATTCAGGAATATGAGGGGAACTCTGTAATTCTGAGGCTTATTGAGAGCTTCTCTACAGGAGAATCTCTTTTTGTTTCCTCCTCCTAAAACAGAACAGATCTTGAATTTATACTCTGACCTTTTTATTTTTAGAAGAAAGATGGACTTTAATGAAGATTATTCCCTTTGATGTAAGAGAGACCCATGAAAGCATCCAAACAAAAGAAAGGAAGAAGCAAGGATTAAGACAGTCAACTCTCCCTTAGCCACAAGCCTGAAGAAAGAGCAGGGCCTGTTTCTCTGTCGTTGTGACCACGCCAGGCCTCGTGCAGGGCCCGACCTGTGGAAGTGACTCAGGAACTGCCAGTTTTAAGTGTCCCTTTTGTGAAACTGTAACACTCATTTCGTCTAACTTCTGCTTTACAGCCTGGCACTAAGATGCCAAAGTTTTTCTAGTTTTAGCTCATAATCGACTTCTCTATGACTCAGGTCTCTCTCGTAGAAAAGATAATGCTGCCAGTGGCAGTTGCCTCACAGGCTCTGTATCACCACTCCTACCCCCCTACAAACACTCAAATTGGCTCCAGACTGGTTCTGGATTAGTTAATTCCTAAGCTCTTTCTGTGTTTTCCTGTATTTGAAGAGCACATGTCAGAGAGTTTGGTCCTCACATACACGTTTCCAAAGCAGTAACAGCAGCTCAGTTCTAGGACGTTGGTCCTGCTGAAACCCAGGGAGGGAAAGGGAGAACTTTCTCTAGGGGGCAGTTTTCATAGGCCCCTTAAATTCCATAGCAAGGGCTCTGTTAACAGACACTGAGGCATAGGAGTAAGAATGTCTGCTAGCATGAGGGTATGGGAATATGCTTCTAGAAAGAGTCATACTCAGTAGAGGACCAGGGTGCCAGGGACACAGGAATCAAAGGAGAAATGGAAATCAGGAACGTTTAAATACATTGAATGGGAAACAATGATACCTCGGAAAAGACTTGATGATTGGACTGCTACCGTTGCAAATTTCTAAACTCTAGAACACATGCTATGTCAAATGGCGCTTTCTGGGATGGGAGATAGAACTCATAGGTGGAGTTCCCTCTCAGATATGATAGAAGTACTGTGCCCAAATTAACTGTTGTTTAAAAAGACCTCTCAACAGAGTTTAAATTTGCAGGTGATGGTTTTCTTGAGCAGGCATGGCCTGATTGACCTCCTTTGGAGGCGGAATCAAAATTTCGCCCATATACCCCCTTCTCTCAGATATCATTGACTCTTTGCTGTATTCTTCGGCAGCCCTAAGTTCTGGGTTTCTTTGCCTGAGATGAGGGCTTGAGGACTGGGAATTACCTTCGCTTCTACATTGTTAGGTTTACAGCATACTGGAGTAATCTCTTATGTTCTAATAAATGTTTGAACTCTTTAAAAAGTGAGGTACATGACGGACTTGATGTGGAACTAATTCAGCTTCTGTGGTCCAAAGGAGCCACCTATATTCCAGTGATGGACAACACAGGCTGTGGTTGCTAAAGGAACCAAATTCTATTCAGGCATTGAGAAAACATCTTCAACTAAGGGAAAGCAGAATACAAAAAGGACTTCACTTTCTTTGGGCTTTTCGTACCCGAGGACAAGAATATTTGATTTTGGAGTTGAATTACTTTGAATTTTGATGTATTTGAACTTGACTTTCCAGACAATCTAATCTATGGACTTTATCCCAAAAAATTTTATCCTGGAAGGGAGTTTATATTCCGATATTGGGAATTTTATTATTGGATTAATTTGAAATTTCCTGGTGAGTTATATTAGGCAGTGTGCTTGAACAGAAATCAGGATGGGGAAAACATAGGCAGGCAAATATCGGTTGGCTACAGTGGTCTTAAAATTAATTTAATTAATGACCTGTTTCAGTGGGGAAACATCTACACTGTCATCAGCAACCTCAGTAGAGTCCTCAATGCAGGAGGGATTGGTATGGGGGAGAACTTTATAAAAATAGAATTAGACGACCCTAATGGGCTGCCCAAATTCTCCCTCAAGGAGATAACCATACCATTTTGACCATATATTTAAAGTTAAACCAAATGAGTTAAGAGAACCAAGGTCTTGGGAGTATTGATTGGAAAGCATCCGTTATCCTGGTTCATGTTCCCAAGGGAAGCAACATCCATCAGCATAACCTCTTGGCTCCTCTCCTCTCATCTTACTCACTCCCTTTCAAGGCAGGTGGAATGAATGATCAAGTTGGGGAGACAGGGAGAAGAACCAGGGATGCTCAGTCCTTTCTTTGCTCTCCTTTTGGGCTCTTTCTGCCTTCAGAGAGCCTACGTTCTTCTCTGCTCTTGGCCATGAGCTAAGCTTAGTGCTTGAAGCTTCTCTTGGGGAGGACTACAGTTTTGTCATGCTATTCAAGATTGAGGTGCAGTATTATGAAATCTGTTGTTGCTTTTCACTTAAACCACAATCTCTGTCACTTCTATAATTGAAAAAGTTGACGTTTTGAACTCTCTCTGCCTTGTCATAGATGCTGGAAAGACTTCTATTTATATGCTAGATAGTCTTTGTCAAACTACTTAACCTATTTCTCAATTTCCTCTTGTGTAAAATGGGGGAAAATCTGTATCTACTTTTACAAGATTGTTATATGTTAAAAGAGTTAATGGAAAGTGCTTAGGAAAGTACTATGTGAGTGTTTGCTATTACTTCTTTATCTTGCCTATCAATTTGTACAGAATTTGGGGAATGGGGATGAGAGATGCTTTTTATTGGGTCTCCCATGAAGTCCAATAATCAGTACTACGTACACACACACAATAATGTCATAGTCCTGGCTTCAGTTTAGTAGTAGGAACAGACAAGTGAATTGATAATTGTAGTACTGCATGTGACGTGTTATTATAAAGACATGCTATGTGCTATGAGAAGTCAGAGATGGGAGCAACTGACAATTCATATGTTACTACAGCTGTACTCGAGACTAGGCCAAGACAGATTGTGAATTGGAGCCTAATATTTTTCAGCCCCAGAGTTATACTTTCATTGTAGTGCCCTCCTTCCCCATTTTTCTGCCACACAGTGATCTATGCTCTCTCACCACTCCCTGGCTGCCCTCCTGGAGTTGCTCCCTCCAATATTCAGTTCCAGATTCAATAGCAGGTTGGCACAACGGCTGCCTGAGGCACCCATCCATATGAGCTGCCAAACCATCAGCTGAGGATTGAAAACATCCCTGGATATATAACAAGGTAGAGAAAATTGAGTTTATCAGAAAAGAAAGGACATGTGTACCAGACGAGGATTATAGTCCAAGCAGCAGAAGCTAGCTGGGGATGATTAAGCAGAAAAGGAATTTATTAAAAAGATATTTAGCAGATCACAGAATCATCAAAAGCAAGCTGGAAACTAAGTATTTAGGGCAATGTTCCAAAACCACGTTGTACTGCCGGTCTGGTGAGAAAACTGCAGCTGAGGCCACTGCACAATAGATAAAACGATTTGCACCACTGCCGTTTGTGCATCAGAACGTCACTGCTTCTGCAACCACTGTTGCTGCCTGTACTGATGCCTCTTCCTCACCAGCAAAGCAACTTGCATCTTCTATAGCCACTCCAGACAATGCTGGATATTTCTCCTTTGGTCTTGCAGCACAACAACAGCAGAAAAACAGATTCTGTGCAATTCTTGCTTTTGTTACTGCTTACTTTCTATAACAGTTTTGAAAAGGTGGCATCCGGTTGGTGGAGTCCAGGTAACAGGTTTGAATTCTAGCTTCAAAGAAGCTGACAAAGCCATGTCTCTGGCTTCTCCCTTGGGGTGGTGTTGGAAAGGTCTTAGGAAGCCAGAACACATGACAGATGTCTAGTATACCACTAAGAACCTTGGAGGAAGAGTGAGACCCTTTAAAGACTTGATTGAATAATGATTGATGCTAGTAAATACTTTATAAAGTCTTTTTCTTTCTTTTTCAAATTAATGGAAAGGTTTTCTTTTTCTTTTTTTTTCCTTTTTCCTGGAAGTTTGGAGCCAGAACTCAGAAAAATACATGCAAGGCCAAGCACATCCACTATGGGTTCCCTTTATCCAACATTCCCCACACACTGATCTGCCTCTCCTTTAAGTGTTGAATACATATTGAAAGCAAATTATTTTGAAGGTGCATTGAGTTACTAGCCTACCTGGGGTACTCACATGTCTTCATATTTAATGGTGTGTCATGGTAAAGTTCTCTCCCTGCCTTCTCCAAAGTACGGTATCAAAGATTTTCTTGTTGAAATAAGACAGTGTCAGATATTGTCTGATCTTCAAAGCCTTCTGAAATCGGGACTAAATTAGCTCTTCATCTTCTAGTACATTCTTCCCCTTACCAGATGCCATGATCACACTGGGCACTATAGGCCTTGCTCAAATATATCATTCTATTCGTGCTTCCAAGTATTTATGAATTCAGGCCTTGATGACAAAATGCCTTCAAGTCTTGGCTCTGAAATCTCATAGATAAGATAGTTTGGTCAAGTTTTCTTCCATAAAAAAGGAAATACCAATACTATCAAGTAAATACTCAGAAAATGTTAGCCATTATTATTATTATTATTATTGTTTTTTCTTCTTTCACAGTTGAAGTTCTACCCAAACTACCAGTTAAAAGGAAATGCAAATGCTTCCAGAGAACCCCACTCCCACCACCACTGTCCCCTCAAACACAATTTTTCTTTGTTCTCCTTTTATAACACTCATCACATTTTCACAGACTGGTTGTATTAGAGTCACATATTAGCTATTCCAACTGCCATCACTTCCTTTGTGACCTTTCTAGAAGTCAGAGTTGGCTTCATCTTGCATTCCCCCACACATGGGTAAGTTGCTTATAGAGAGCAGAATTTCAGCAAATATTTGCTCAATTGAGTTAAATATCAATTTTTATTTTGTTTCATACCCCTGTCCTTTGTTAATTAGGCATAGAGGATAAAGGATTTTAATAGAATACTGAGTTATCCCTTCATGTAACTTATTTATTTTTATAAGGGGCTTCTGGAACCACATTGCAAACTTCTTAGATGTACGGGTTCCCTAAAAACAATACACATAACTACCCAGGAGAAAGGCAGTCAAGTAAAGCCTCATGGTTTGGAAGACAGGTGGAATAACCCCCTGTGTTTCACAGGGAAAAAGGAAACTTTCCTGATCCTTCAGAGAAGAATGACAGTGAGCTAAGAGAGCTGACTTCAGGAACCAGGTAGGGTATGTTTGGGTTGAATTCAGCACCAAAACGTCAGTCGCTTTCAATCTCTTCGTCCCTCAAAAGATCATTGATGGAAGCTGGTCTAGTGAAAACCTGCAGTGCTGGACATTATCAGCCAAATTCTTCAGTGACACATTTTGGTAGTAGAAAACTGTTGGTACAGAAAATGCAACAGACTGATCAGAAAGCCAGCCTCTCCCTCTGTGGATGTGGAAGTCAAGGGAAGAGGGCGGCCAACTCTTTTCTAAACTTCCTCTGGGAGTTTGATCTGCTTTTATTTTAATTAGGTAAATAAAGTATATTATCAAACATATGCTGAGTTACAATATTTAAAACTATAATTATGTTTTTATTGTTAAGGCAGTTAAGCATATGTGCCAGTATGCATGGAAAGGACATAGGGAAGACTGTGAAGCTGCGATGGAAAATATATAATGGTATAAATATAAGCATAGGTGATTTAACACGTTCAGAGATAACAGCCTTTCTTCAGAGTAAGTTCTAGTTTCTGCTTATTCTTCTGCTGTCTCACAGGGTACTTTTGAGGGAAGGATCACAGAACATTTGTAGAAGAAACTTGGAAATTGTCCAGTCATTTCACTTGACAAAGTACCCTGAAGACCAGTGAGGAAGTGAGACCTCACAAAGGTCACACCAAGTAAACAGCAGAAGTGGGACTGGAAGCAGATGTCTTTTGGTACCTCCTGTCCCTGATCAAAAACTGTATAAGGAAGAACTCAAATAAAGCATCCATTGTTTCCCACCTGGCATCGGGCAGACTTTCTGTCAAGCTCTCATTTTCAAAATGATTACTTTGCAAATTTTAACAGCCATGTTGGAAAACAACACAATGCAATGTTAATTACTATATAAAAAGGAGGAGGGGTGTAATTTGAAAATAATTTTACTATATCCATAAGCAAACCCAGCTATAGGGCTAATCCTTTCTTTGTTACCTTTCCTCCCATCCCAGTCTAAAAACACATGCTGATAACCTGTTCCAACCAGTGTATTTTTCAGGTTACCAACACTTTTCTTTGCCTCTCTTTAACATTGGGCATCTGGGGTCCTGCTTTGGCTTTGTTCCTAATTACTCTACTGTTATCTCACTCTTCCTCTGTTCTTGTCCATTTAGTCTATGTGGACTTGTTTGCTCTGCCTTAGTGATTATGAGTTGGGCAGTGGGATAGCTGAAAGAAGCCCACTCAGACCCAATAGATAACGTTGTCCAATATTAATTGTCCCATTTGACCAAATTATCACTTGCCACCCCCTGAAGCATTCCCTTTGAATCCTAATCCATTACTTAATAAAGTTCCTCAATTAGCAATCAGGAATCCATGTGGCTGAGCCAGGCAAATCCTATGAGTTAATCCTATTAACCCAATTTGGGGCGCACAGCTTAGACCCAGGGTGCGTCTTGAAAAGTTATATCTAGTTTTAAGATTGTATTTGGCAGCTTCATTTGGGGGAAATTTACTAAATAACCTGGTATATAGTTTTCTCTGGCTACCTCTGTGTGTGAGAAGGTTTGGCATACCATAACAAAGTGAGACTGGTTGATAACCTAGCTATATTCAACTAAATAGAAAACATACCCTAGACGATCTGTTCATCAGAAAAATGTCCATGACTCTGACTTGTTCCTATGGATCTGAAAAGTCCTAATTAATTCATCCTCCTTAATGGTCTCTATTTCCAACCATTTATTAATTACTGTGGAACAGTGAGAGCAGGGCCTCAGAAGAACCCCAGTTAGTTTAATGGCCTGCTGTTGCTGTCTTGAAAGTTAATAATTTAATCTTTGAATGTGTGTTTTGTAAATGAAGTCTGATGGGACAATGGAGCATATACTTGAACAAAGGACGTACATAGAAGAAGGTAATTACTTTGTATTTTAGTACTTTTAATGGCACTGTTTTTCTGCTTTTTGAGCAAGGGATCTCACATTTTCATTGCTGTTCTGAGTGAGAACACCTATTGCAGAGTCCCCACTTCTCCTTGGCCATTTCTATTTGCATATGGCCCTATTACCTCTGTCCTGGTTTACATCCTACTCACACATCACCTCAATGGCTAAGGTTTGCATTCTCTCACTTTTACTAACAGTTGTTTATACTGTCTATCTAGCACTTACTCTGTGCCAGACATTGCACCAAGCACTTAACACACATTATTCATGTAATCCCCATGGTGGCTCCCTAGGATCACTGTTCTCGTTATTCCCGTTTTACAGATAAGGAAATTGAAATTTAGGTTAAGAACTGGTCCAAAGTCACACAGTAAGTGTTGGAGTCAGAATATGAACACTGGCAGACCAAAGCCAGAGCCAATGCCTGGACTCATGAGTGTAAGTGAGATAGACATGTCTAAAAAATGCTCAACGAAGAGCATGATCTGAATATTCCATTCTATTAGTCCATTCCATCATTTAAGCAGTGGTCTTTTGACCTTTTATTGACTTATTTTGACTTAAAAAATATGTTCAATATAGTACTATATTATAATAAGTTTATGATCTACTAAAATCCTTTTTAATGAGGTGTCGATGAGGTGATAATAGACCAGTAATCACCTGCCTACTCTCATTTCATTTTCTTTATTGAAAGTGAGGAATACCTGAGTAAGCTGTTGTTCTGCTTAAGGTCCTTGGGTCAAAATTGTGCTTTAATTCACTTAATCATTTCTATTTCCTGATCACTCCCCTGTCTCTGGGACTCAATATAGAAAACTGTGTGCAGTACAGATACTAAGTTCAAAATCTGTAGAACTCAGTTTCTAGAACCTGCCTCCAAAAATGCATATATGATCTCCCTACCAATTCTGCACATATGTCCAGACACTGTTTGTTTCTGTCCAGTTCATCATAACTCCAAGAGCAACCCGAAGCCCCACTGCAGGGCGCTCAGTCTCCCCTCGGACTGCCACGCCGGTCCTTCCAATTTCAGAACGCACATGATATTGCAGGCTGTGAATGCACGAAGGAGAAAAGTCTACTTTTCACTTCTTTTTTCATCTTTCCCTACTGCCGTTAAGTCTAAATCAAAATGTTACACATTCTATAGGTTTCCAGTTAAATGAGCCACTGAGGAGCTCACAATTGAAGTGGAGAATGTGTATATGTTACGATGAGTGTTTCCTGTCCTTCCTAGTAGCTATTGTGTCGCTGGCACTCACTGTCTAGGGTGGAGAGGGTGGGGTTAGCTGCTTTCTCTCCTGCAGTTACTGGAATGGGCAGCCCTGGGTAGAATGCATACATTAGTTTGCCTCTTCCAATGATTAACAAAATTTCTTCTTTCTTCCCTTCTTATATTTGATCTGAGAAGTGTGAAGTGCAGTTGTATTCAGGAGATTTCCCTAAGGATCTATGTTCTGTTTCACATGAGTTTCCCTAAAGAAGATGCTCTTGACCAGCAAGAAGGAGAGGGAATGTGGCAGCAACAGGAGACTGCAGGGAAGGATAAATGACTTTGTGTACACACAAATCATCAGAACATTTGGTACCATCAAGTGTGCCTAGACTGTGTCCTCTCTTGGTGAAAGCAGTTCCAAAGAGAAGAAGCTCATTTTTGTCACTTTACAACTTGCACTGACCTGTGTTCTGTTAGTCTGACAGTATTTCTGGAAGTTAGACTGATTTAGTGATTGTTTTTATCTGAGGGACTCATTTTCCATTTATACCAGCCAACTGGATTAGGAAGGGGAAGCTCCATCCCTGTGACCAAGAGTCAACTGCCCTTCAGTGAAGAACCCCATATTTGAGCCTTCCCGTTGCTGCTAGCCGTAATTACACTCCCTGAAGCTTCCAATAACAGCAGGGTGGGAAGTGGAGGAGGAGCTGACCCGGCATAACACACTGGGTCTTACCTCCAGCTCACAGACAGATCCTTTTAGACCTAATGGCCACTAACCTCTATCAGTAGGAGGCTCATGCCATCGTACGCTGAGGTATAAGCATCACCAGTCATCAGTCACATTCTGATCTTTCATATCCACTCCATTCCCCAACACTGAGGCTTCCCTTCTAAACTCCCTCTACCCAAACCCTTCCACCATTCCTCTTGAACACATAATCCCCGTGGGCAAATACCCCTCACCCTCAGCCTGTTTTTCAAAGGTCCCTCCATCTCTGTTTTGTCTGAACCCCATTTCCTGTAGCCTACAGGAGAGAAGGGTGGTTTTATCTCATAATAGGGATAAGAGGTGAAATTGTCTCCTTTTCTTCTTGTGGCTAATTCCATATTCCTATGAGGAGGACATAATCCTTCTACACCATCCTATTGATCCTTTACCAACACTGAGACATTACCTCTGATTCACTGGAGATTTTATGCCCTTGTTCAATGTCTTAATGTCCACTTCAACTTTGACCCCACTCCCAGACATCTTCAAAGACAATCTCTATGACTTATGCAGCCCATTGGTCTCACACTTCCTTGAATTATCTCTTCATTTCAAATAATCTTCACCTCCATTTCACTTCAACCACCCATTTCCATATATATGTGTGAAAGTGTGATTCTAAATGCATGATCCCAAATTTCAAAGGAGCTTTCAAAAGTGCTTAACATTGTAACTTGACTATGTAACTAAGCAAATTCTTCTATGTGCTTTAAAATATAGTTCATATCTTCTCCATTCTCCTCATAACACCTAACCTTCCCCTCTACTCAGTTTCACCAGTCTTTGAAGACTTTGCCTCATACCGGAAAGACAAAACAGAGACAATGAAATGGGACCACCCCCTTCCTGCTACCAAATCTATCAATTTTTCTACACAAAAACCCATCCTCCTCTTCTTCCCTCCTGCTTTAAAGAAAAAAGTATCCTTTACAGATATTAAGGCTCCCAGATATCCAGGTCCCCTCTCACTTTCCCGGGGACCTCTGTATATCAATTACATCTTCTTTCTGTTATATTTGAAGTATTCTCCTTGAGTGGATTCTTTTCATTAACGCCCACACTTGTTCTTGAAACATCACCTTGATCCCTGTCTCTATTCAGCCACTGCCCAATATTTTCAACTCCCCTTCACAGTTAACCTCTTAAATCATCTACTTAGGCATCTTTAACTTCCCTCGTTCACTCGTACTTAGCATCCAATTTAATAGCAGATTGCACCAGCTGTAGCTTCAAAGTATTTCCAGAATTTGACCTTTTCTCACCATGTCAACCACTACCACTTGGAGCAAGCTGCTTTCATTCCTTACCTGAATGCTACAATAGCCGCTTGCTTGCTCTTCCTGCTTCATCTGCCCTGTCTCCCTGCAGCAGCCTCTGCCCAGAACCCCCCAATGGCTTCCCATCTCAGAAGAAAAGACTTAAGTCTTGAAAAAAGGTTTTCAAAGCCTGACATGATCGGCCCCACCCCTACCACATCACACTCTGACCTCACCTCCTACCCCTTTTCACTTTATGTACTTTACTTCAGCCAAACTGACTTCATTGTTATTTCTCAAAAATGCTCTGTGTGCAGCCGCCTCAGGTCATTTGTATGTGCTGCTCCTTCTGCCCGGCATGTGTTCCCATAGATATTCTCATCATGCACGCCATGCGCGCTCTCTTACTTCCTATAGGTCTGTGCTGCGACATTACCTTAAAAGAGAGGACTTCCTATATAAAACAACTACCACACCCCTCAGTAGTTCCTACCCCCTTGATGCCCCTTTATTTTTTCCACCTGATATATTGCATGCTTAATTATTTGTATGCTTATTGTCTGTCTCCCCTCTACAACAGAAGCACATTCAGGCATGTGATTTTGTTTTTGTTTTTGATTTTCAATTTACTACTCTAGCTCCAGTGTCTAGAAAGTCACTGGCATATAGTAGATCTCAATAACTATCTCCCAAAAAATGTCTCCATTTTGTTATTTCCCCTTTATTCTCATATTCATTCCCAACTGGTTTGCATCCTTCACTTCTAAATTTGCTTTTATTAAGGTCTTCAATGACCTCTTTTGCCAAATCCTCATCTAACTTTACCTTACACCAGGTTTTGACAAAGTAGGTAACTATTTTCTTCTTGAGTCACTCCCAGGGCTTCTGTGATTTTCCTTCTATGTCCTCAGTCTCATCACTTCTTCCTTTTATGCACCTCTTAAGTTGTGGAGCTCTTCAGTGACTTCTCTTCTCATGCTTCGCTTTCTCCCCAGGTGATCTCGTTTCTTCCTAGGGCTTTCTAATGCCGTCCATTGCTAATAGTACCAAACTAATTCTCTTGCCCACCATTATCTTCTGAGCTTCAGTCCTCTGTTTTCATTAATAATCTCAATATGATATGTGAAAAACTAAATGCCAAACCTACTTATCCTTGAGTGTTGCTTTCCTCAGAAAATGGTGCCATTGCTTAACTCAGAAAACTGGGAGTCTCTTCCTTTTCCCTGATTTCCTCCATTCAGTTTATCACCAAGTCCTGTCCATTCTGCCGTCACACCATATCTGTGTCTGTTGCTTTCTGTTCATCTCCTCTGTTAAACCTAAACCATCACATCATTTCCCACCTAGAACATTGCAGCAGTCATATACGTGGTCTTTCTACTTCTACTCTGGTCTCTTTTTCATCTGTTCTCTACACATTGTGTAGTATGATCATGCCACTTCCTTGCTTAAAACACTTCAAACAACCCTCACCACAATTAGGTAATAAAGTCCATCATGATCTGGCCTGTAACTATTTCTTTTGTATGATATCTCGTATCTCTCCCTCACGCTCATCATCTTCCTACACACAGCAGTACTCATAAATGGCTTTTATTTAGGGCATCTATTAAGTGTACTGTAATAGTAGTTTAACCTGTATTATCATGTCATTTTCACTTCTTTCATGAAAAACAAGCATTAATATCACTAGCTTTTAGATGAGGAAGTTGAATTCCAGGGAAATTAATCCTGACACTGAAACTGTACTGAATGAATGAATTTGCCCAAGACCACATATCTAGACATTGCAGAGCTTCTCTACCACACAGGGATGATGCATATACCAATTTTTGGAAAAACATAAAGTACTAAAATGTAAATTTTTAAAAATCATAGTACATTTTGAAAGTTCGTGTTACCCTGTATTACACAGGCCTTCCTGCTGCATGGGAAATAACTAACTAAAAGGCTGAGTCATCATCATTAAGGAGCTTATCTTCTCACTAGACAGTCAAAGCTTACATATACTAGAACTCATAGAGTAGCATATAGTATGGCTCATGTAAATGCTGGGGAGAATAATTGGGGAATGTCCTCTTTCTCATCCTGTTGAAGAAGGATACAGATAAAGAAAGGGGGCCCCACCAAGTTAACCTTATTTACTAAGTCCATGGAGTGTCGTAAATTATAGCAGACCTCCAACAATCTGTGTGAAAGCCCCCAGCACTGGACTTGGCCCAGTGTATGTAACCCACAAGAGTGTGTCAAATCTGATCCTACAAAATAGTATCCAACAAGAGAGGTCTTCTCTGACACTATGTCCACCCCATCCTGCAATTACCCCCCTTTAATCTCACTGCCCTTTAACATGATTTATTTTCTTTCTTCTCACCACCTGGCACCGTGTATTTATTTGCTGCTGTCTCCTTGTTCTTGTTTATTCTCTGTCTCCTCCTACAAGAATATAAGTTTAAATAGAACAGGGACTTTGTTTCATTTGCTCTTGTGCCCCTGGTTGGTAACAGGGGCTAGCAGTTGGCAGTCACTGAATAAAAAACATGTTAAATGCATGAATAATGAAGCACTCTGTTGAATAAAGTCCATTCTTTACTGGGGGACTCAGTGATTAGGATGATCATTTTAACAATTCTCTATTCTAACATCCTTTCTTGGCTAGAAAACAGCACCTACCTCTCCTCTCTCAGTATTCAGCACCAGCTTGCCTGAACTTTTACCAAATCTTGCAATAGGAGAAACTGCACCCCCATCCACCCAGTGTCCCCAGGGAATATGACCAGAGGCATGGGCCATGCCCTCTTCAGAGGCGCTCCAAAAGCCTCCATGGGCAGCTATCTGTGTCTCAGCGGGCCTCACTTTGGGCATGGCTGGCTCCAGTCCAGAGGATCACCAGCTCATCTCCAAATGCGCTGCTTATGAGGACTGATCCAGATACTGCCATCCAGAACCCTAGAGACTCCACACTGGCTCCACTCAGCTGTGACAATGTGCCCAAAAGCTACTGCAGGTTTCACTAAATTACGGAGGAAATGTCAGACTTCCTTTGCATTATCAGACGCACATCTCACATGACCTCTTTATTGGGTTTTTGTATCTTGAGGGGGTCTTAATAGGATGAAAGGAAGTCTTGCTAGGCGCAAATGAATGCCGTTCGACTATTTAAAGGCACATTTAATTAAACTGGATTCATTGCCTGCATGGGGCAAGTTAAATGAAAACTAAATAGATGGAGTATGATTACATATTATTAAGAAGAGAGACAGCTCTGGAGACCAAATTCTTTTAACACAACATTAAGCTGAGCTCATTTCATATGCACAGTTTAGCACCGGCCTATAAGGAGAACATGTTTTGAGAAAATCAGCAGAATGGTTATGAGCTCTAAACAGCTTTTAATAAAACGCAATGTTTCAAGAAAGGAGCAGCTTCTAAGCTTCACTTAAATATGCTAATTAAAGAAAATTAAGTTTCCCACTGATTTCACGTTCTCTTTGTTTTCCCTCTATTTTTTATGTTCATCTGACCT
Organism: Equus przewalskii; assembly: GCF_037783145.1. Lineage (NCBI taxonomy): Eukaryota > Metazoa > Chordata > Mammalia > Perissodactyla > Equidae > Equus > Equus przewalskii. The sequence goes on along the minus strand of NC_091847.1, from coordinate 21,132,868 downwards.
AGGCTACCTTCCACCTTATTTTATAAACTCCTAGAAATGCTCCAGATTCCATATTTAAAAGACGTCAGGGGGGAATAATGAGATGAAAGTTGGCCGGGGGGGAGGGACACAAGCCCGAGTCTATCAAATTGATGACTTTATTCAGATTGGTTGTCTGGGTCTGATTGTCCATAGACTGAAATAACCCTAAACTTCTAGCTGGTAACTAGACCATTTTGACCAAATGGGCCCACCAAGTTTGGCAATAATAGTAAAAATAGTTGTTATCTGTTGAGTCTGTAGAGTAGGGTAAGTGATTACGTACATTATCTACCTTGATGCCCTCCATCACCCTAGAAGATAATATTGATATCCTCATTCCACAAAAATGGAAAGGAAAAGGCAAACAGTCAGTGGTGTTGCTAAGATTCAAACTCAGGTGTGACCGACTCCAAAATCCTCACTCCCTCGCTGGCAATACCTGCCCTGATCCATCCAGGGAATTACAGCTCTGGGGAGGAGGCGATATTTGAAAAGCATGTAAAATAGTCAACATAATTTTATATTAAAAAAATAGAAAAAAACCTTCCAATAACTTTCAAAGCATGAACCCCTTTAAAAAAAGTTTTACAAAATTCTCTTGGCGGCTGGTCCATAGGTTAAAAAAAATGTTGAGAAATACTGATCTGATTTATCCACCCCTGAGTGACAGTCTTCTGACTTTGCCTCACCATTCTCCATTCTTCTGATAGCAACACCTTGGTGTAGCTTCTTGGAATCAGCTTTCCTCCACTTTTAGTCCATGTGGGCTGAGCTGTGTCTATCCTATCTTTAACTCCATGAATTTGCACGTGTTCTTGGTCTGGTCAACAAAGTCCCAGACTGGATCATGGGATCCATTCCAATAAAGGAGCGCCAACTCTCATACTTTTTACTGAAACTATTAAGAGATATTTTCTAGTGTTGCTAAGCTGGTAGAATATATGCCTAGCATTGCTAGCGGTCCTCTTGTCATCATCAGGGAGAGCCTGCCTGAGATGAGGCCAAAACTAAAGATGGAAAGGCTCAGAATCCCGATGACATTGTTTGAGAACCTGTGTCCTAGTCATGCATGAAGTCAGACACCTACACGTGGACTTTCCAACTTCATGAACCAATCAATTTCATTTTGTTATTAAGCCAATCTGAGTCATTTTTCTTTGCTTTTCTTTTTAGGAAGATTAGCCCTGAGCTAACATCTGCTGCCAATCCTCCTTTTTTTGCTGAGGAAGATTGGGCCTGAGCCAACGTCCATGCCCATCTTCCTCTACTTTATATGTGGGACATCTGACACAGCATGGCCTGATAAGTGGTGTGTAGGTCCCCGCCTGGGATCTGAACAGGCGATCCCTGGGCTGCCAAAGGGGAGCACACGAACTTAACCACTGTGCCACAGGGCCGGCCCCTGAGCCATTTTTCTATCTCTAGCATCTGAAAAAGTATGCCCTCCCCATCCCCACCAATTTTATCGTTGTAGAACCTAAAGCTCAGAGAGGGAGAAGGGTTTTCTAAAAATTTTTACTCCTAGGCAGTGGCATATTTAGGCCAGAATCTAGGGCCCTTTCCTCCCAAGCCAGTTTCGTCTCCCTAGATCATTGATTCTTAAAGTGTGATCACCAGACCAGGAATATCAGCATCATCTGGAACTTGTTAGAAATGCAAATTCTACAGCTCCATTCCAGACCTATTGAATCAGAAGCTCTCGGGGTAGGACTGACAATCTGTGTTTTAAAAAGTCTTCCGGGTGACATGGATGCCTAACCCAAAGTTTGAGAACTACTGCTCTAGATCAGCGTTATCTAAATTTTTGAAGTGGCAGAAACATTTTCTTTAAACAAAATATCGCATAGGAGCTTAAGTGCAAGTTATTTTGCTTGAAATGGAGGTGAAGAGCCTAGTGACCTGCTTGTTCCTGAAGACACATGGCAACACCTGAGAACGTTTCCAAGGACGCTCTGAGACCCCATGAGGCACGATTCAGTCAGAGAAAGACTGGGGAGATGCTGTATTAATGAGCACCCACCCCTAATTCTCATCACATTAAGATACTGTCCCACTACCATTTAGGCTCAAATTTTCTATAATCCCTGAAGTTCTGTCTTAGGGTGAGTTATTCACAAATCTCTACGTTAAGAAACGGGCCTTGTGAATATTTACAGAATCAAAAGGGGAAGCTGAGATTGGGGAGTGCAGAGATCTGTCTTGGAAAGTCCCAGGTCCAGTCCCAGGTCTCCCCCAAATCTAAATGTGGATGTAGAAAGTGAACAGGCAGCAGCTCTTTTAGAAGAGCTCGAGACCCAAACCTTTGGTGTCTGGAAATGGTGTAGGAAGCTATTTATATTTCTCTCCAACATGGATTGCTTTAAATCTTGCAGATTCAGTAGGGCTACTCCTTGACAAATTTATGAAAAACAGGAACATGTTACAGAACCTGGCACTTTCCTTGCTGTGTATGCTCACCCAGTCTTGCCTGATGGGACTTGGTCTCTTCTGTAGAAAGCTGTGTCTACTCAACTGTGCACACTGTGGCCTCAGACACTTGGTGTTCCACCTTCCCAGGGATGTTTGCAGGGGACAAGATGGTGGCATTCAACAGAAGGGAAAGTGTCTGTTGGGGAAAGATGTGGAGGCAAGGAGATTTTACAGCCCTCCTAGGAAACTGGTAACTGCTTCTGTGTCTTTGCAATGGTTAGTCATTATCCCTGAAATGCCCTATGACCTTCAACTCAGCCCATTTCCAAAAATTCCTATTATTGTTTTATATTAAGTTCACCTATCACTTACAAGTTCAACTCGACCTCTACTATCAAACTGTCCTTGTCTCCCTGTCTTCCTTGACATTCCTTTTTCTGTGTCCCCATTGATTCTTGTGTGTGGCTTTGCCATAGCATTTATTATATTATTTTAATACTAAAAATAATTTTTATAATAATCAAAAATACATTTTATATTTATTATTGTTATTTTGGGGATGTATCTCTCCATTATGTGGTGGGAGTGGGGACCATATTGTTTCATCTGTGTATCTCAAGAGCTGGGCACAGCACTGTCACATCATAGGTGGTCAAAAATATCTTTTCTATGGGGGCTGGCCCCGTGGCCGAGTGGTTAAGTTCGTGCGCTCCGCTGCAGGCGGCCCAGTGTTTCGTTGGTTCGAATCCTGGGCGCGGACATGGCACTGCTCATCAAACCACGCTGAGGCAGCGTCCCACATACCACAACTAGAAGAACCCACAACGAAGAATATACAACTATGTACCGGGGGCTTTGGGGAGAAAAAGGAAAAAATAAAATCTTTAAAAAAAAAAATATCTTTTCTATGAAAAAAATAAATTCCCTGCTAGGCCTATTCTCCAAAGGTCAGCTATGGAGTTCACCATCTTGAAAACTTATTAACAGCTGCCATCAATCCCATGCCCAATATAAGCTAGCCCCAAGGGCTATTGAGTTTCAGATGAGGAAACTGAGGCTTGGAGACATGAGCTTGTCCAAAATCAAGTAGCTGGGAAGTGGTGGAGCAAGGGCTTACTCCCAGTCTTTTTTGAATCCAAAATCTTTGTTCTTATTATATCTAACTCTCCTTCTCCTTCCATCCTTCCTTCATTTATTCATTTAACCCACACTTAAGGAGAGCCTTCTTTGCTTCAACTGGGCAAAGTCGCATGTCTGGGCATGTGGAGATTCTGAGGGGCTATCCTCAAGGGTCCCTGACTTCCCTAAGCTCACAGAATGGTGGAGAGAAAGTCCCTAAAACTACAATAACTAAATTGACAACTGCAATCCTCTATGATAAGGGCTCTTGTCTTGGATCTCTGTAATACTTTTCTTGTAAAGAATACAAAACTGGGTACATAAGGAGTGAGATCATAAAGAAATTGTCCTTGTTTCACTGTTGTCCCCAACAGAAACAAAGCCCATTCCTTTACAACATCCTCAGGCTTGGAGGAAGATCAAATTAAGCAAATTATCTTGGTACTGTTCATTATCCCAGGCCTGCTCACCTATCCCCTGCTCTAATTGCTAGCTTTGCTGGGCAGAAATATTTCCAAGCTGCATGCTCTGCACTTTCTCCTCCTTTTTAATATCATCAGATTTCAAATAGACATATGCTGCGGCAGAGTTGCTAGAAATATTATAGAAGCCCAGTAGGATATATTTGCATATTTATGAAAATAGTTTACCTTCTGCTATGACAATAACAAATGTTCACAATCTCAGCAGTTCATTCACTTTGTCCAAGGAAAGAACCAGGTATATATTAGCAATTTAAGAAGAACTTGTGGTGGATGGTTACAATACTATTTTATTTTCCTTAAGATATCATTCCAAGAAGGTTTTTTGGGCATAATTTCTCATACCAGGCATAACCTTTTTCTGACCATTATAAGCATGGAAACTTTTGGAATCCTCCCCAAAATATGCAAAGAGTTTAGGTCAGACTTTGTCAGTCTTAAGATAACCTATCTATACTCATAGTTCATATTTGACAAATATAATTTTGCCATTTTTTACTAATTACTTATGAGTGATCTCTCAGTCTCATGAGTTGTTTTCAGCTTTCTAAAAATCTTTCTGAAGATGTTAAACAAAGGGAGATGCACATCTGACTCACCAATAACTAGTTTGTAACTTTTTTTCTGGGAAGAGAGTGAAGATTCCGAAGAAATGTTTTAAAACAGAAAGATGAAGATTACAGTGCCTTTAGTGACACTAAATCTCTGGGGGCCAGCATTTGTTTTAAACTATCTCCAGCTATACCACCAGTTTACTGTAGTTGTGACATAGTTTGAAATACGTGAGCCCCATGTGGAACAGTCTGAATGACTTATTAGAAAGAGCAAAGGTTTTGACATCAGGCAGACGTGGACACAAATCCTCACTCTCTCACCTACTTGCAGTGATCTTGGGGGAAAATTCTTAACCGTTTTGAGACCCAGTTCCATCAGCTGTAAAATTGGGATAGTGCTGTCCACCTTCCATGGTTCTATAAGTTTGAAATGACAAAGAAATATGGCATAGTTCTGCATACAAAATGCTCCAAAAATATTAGTAGGTGTTCAATCACCTTACTCTTCTTGTTCAATAACCATATTCTTGGAGTACACATTCCATCTTTTACTATATTTGTGTTATAGTTACAGTGTAGTTTCAGTGTCATTACTAGTTGTAGTCATTTCCTGTGGCTACTGTGACAAATCATCATGAACTTGATGGCTTACAATAATAAATATATATTGTGTCACTTCTGGAGGCCAGAAGTCTCAAATCAAGATGTTGACAGGGCTGTGCTATAAAGGCTCTAGCAGAGAATCCTTCCTTTCCTCCTCCAGCTTCTGCTGGCTCCACATGTTCCTTGGCTTGGGGCTGCATAACTTCAATCTCTGTCTTCATGTGGCCTTCTTTTCTTTGTCTTCTCCTGTTTTGTCTCTTATAAGGGCACTTGTCATTGGATTTAAGGTGTACTCAGATAATCCACGAGGACATCATCTTGAAATTCTTAACCTAATTGCATCTGCAAAGACCCTTTTTCCAAATAAGGTCACATTCACAGGTTCTGGAGATTAAGGCATGGATATATCTTTGTGGGGACCACCATTCAGCCCACTACACTAGTATATTGTGAAGCTACAGTGAGCCGATTTACAAGATAAATTCTCTTAGTTGCCTAGGAGGGTGGGGCAAAGCCTTTAAGTAAACTAGAACCTGAGTGGATTCATAAAAGGTAAGGGATGTCATGAGATGATAATAATGAACAGTTAGGCAGGAAGTTAGAAGAGAATGAACTTGGGCGAGATTGTCCCAGTTTGTGATAAGCTTGGGTGAAGAGACTTTTACTGGACTTTGATAGTCACAGCCATGAAAATATTCCATTTGCTGAGTATAGATGTGATTGTTTTAATATTAACATCCAAGTCTGGTTAGCTCTGAACTACTCTTCTGGTTGTCTGCAGTAAGGAAAGTCTGCCTATAAGCTCTCTGGCTCAAATACTTCTGTAAATCCTTGAGTAAGAGTGGGGACCTGGCAGTGAGTTGAATAAATACAGTGAATCAGTCTTTCACATTTTGAAGAACTGTTGATTAAAAGGAAAATCAGGCCCCCTTGAGACTGATTTTAATAGAGATATTCCCAAGCAACTAGCAGCTGGACTTCATAGATATTAGGCTCCATTATAGTTCCTTGGGAAAATTGCTACTGCACCTAGTGTGGGGAATGTTATAGTATTGGGGAATGCTGTCTATTTTGCCCCTGTGCCTTAGGTCTGGGGTCCTCCTCCTTGTCCTTTTGTAGTGAAAAAGAGAAATTGTATTTGAAGAATGTTGCATCGTCTGTTATTCATAGCTTGAGTCCTTAGTAAAATAACCCAAGTTCCCAAGGGTTGCAGCTCTTCCATTCTTACTAGACCAGGTGTTGGTGATGAGGTTCTAGTATCAACTAACATACTTTTCCAGACTCACTAATAGCCTCCAACACTTTAAGCCTTGGTGCTGAGTCTCAATCAGAGGTCCAGCCTCCCTACTCTCAAAGGGTCCTGTTTTCCTTTTTTGCAATCTGATCTTTAAGCATAATTCCTGTGCTCAGACAATCTGTTACGTCTCTAGATATAGAGCTCTGGTGGTCTGAATTCCATTCCCTTTTGCCCGAATCTGTTTCAACCCTTATATGCAAAGAGAGGAAACAAATAGACATAGAAAAGTTAAATGCCCACGGCCACCCATGAGTAGCATCCAAGCTGTGATATGGCCCAGCCAAAATGTCCAGTTATTTTAGGATTTTACACTTGACTTTTGGAACTACAGCTGCTTATATCTTCATATGATATCATCACTCCCCCAAACTTTTTTTAAGTTCCTTTGAAAAATATATTTAAACTGTGCTTCAAGACAAAGAGAAGGATGATCTTTACATTATGGAGACAAAAAGAAGCACAAGGATCAATGAGTGAGGACTCACTGGGGAGGTGCACTCATGGGCAGAGAGTCAGGGACTAGGTATATAGCTGGCACTTTTCCCCTGAATGTTATCTTCTGGAGATCTCTTCTGTTGCCACACTGAAGAGACTTGGGACATCTAAGGATAGTAAGCTCAGTCTTCATGATTGATCTTAGTGTAGAGGAAAGTATGGGCCTTGGAATCAAAGAGACCCAGATTAGTATCCTAATCCACCACTTACTAGCTTTGCTTTCTCAAACGAGTTACTTTGCTCTTTTGATCATTTGACCATTATTAAGTTGAAGAAAATACCACCTAACTCAAAGCATTGCAGGGAAGATTAAATGAGAATTGAGAGCTTTGAGCTTTGTCGTAATTAGAGTTCATTACCTTATAACTTGGTATAAGCTTTAATAATTGACAGATTGACTGCCCATGCTATCTTTTTTTGTTTTATTTTATTTCAGTAACATTGTATTATAACATTATATAGCTTTCAGATGTACATCATAATATATTTCGAATTCTGTGTAGATTAAATCATGTTCACCACCCAAAAACTAATTATAGTCCGTCACCACACATGTGAGCCTAATCACCCCTTTTTCCCTCCCCACCCCTTCCCCTATGGTAACCACCATTCCAATCTCCTTGCTATGTTTGTTTGTCATTGTTTTTATCTTCTACTTGTGAGTGAGATCATACAGTATTTGACTTTCTCCTTCTGACTGATTTCACTTAGCATAATACCCTCAAGCTTCATCCATGTTGTCACAAATGGCTGGATTTGCCAGCCCTACCCTCTGGCTTGTTGTCTCTTCCTCTTGGGAGTCATGGGCTTGCCATAAACTTTGCTCCCTGATAAGTGACTTGATGGGTGCTGAAGATTTAGATGAAGGTACTGTGATTTTCAGAAATCTCTATTTAAGTCGGTACACAAAATCTATATTCTTATCTCATTTGCCTTTAAAAGTAAACCAATATAGATAGAACTTTCTGACACACTTAAATGTTAGCTTGAGATCACTCAACTCATTTGCATGGATGACCTCTACTTGAACTCATTTCTCTGGAAATAAAAGTTTAGTGCACTACTAATTCAACTTAGAAAGTAATTGGAAGACTTCAGCAAATGAGAGAAATTCTAATTTTATAGGGACTAGGGACTTAATTCAAATGAAAAAAGCTTCATTGATGACATGAGTTAATTGTGCAGTTAACATGAAATAACCTCACCTAGCATTACAAAGACCAAAAGCATCAGTTTGCAGGTATCACTGATTAAAAGATTCTTTAATAGAAAATCACATTTCTTGAATCTTCTTTCATGTTGTGTATTAAAGGACACAGTCAACAGTCATTAGGGAATCTAATACTTTTCATAATATCTTATAGTAGAACCCTATTATAGCTCCGAAATCTAGGCATAAAGATAGTTTCTTCAGATTCCAAGATACCATACTATCTCTTTTGAAGAATCTTTACCTTCTGCCTCTAAATGTTGGAGATCTCAGAGCTCAGTCCTAGACCCTGTTATTTAATTACACACCTGCTTGGAGCTTTTATCCATTCCTCTGGCTGTTAATACCATTCATATACTACTGATACCTAAATACTCCATCTTTCCGAGGTTGAGTCATATATCAACCTGCCTACTTAGCATCACCACTTGGATGCTTCATAGTCATGTCAAAAGTAACATGTTTAAAATTAAATTCTCTCTCAGGTTGGGTTCCCTAGAAGCAGAGCTTCAGTCAGGGATTCTCAAGTGATTTAATGTATTGATATTGACTTAGTGATGTTTAAGTGATTTATTTGGTGAGTGCTATCAGAAAGGGAGGAAAACAGGAGAGGGTTAGGGAAAGGAGCTAGGTGAGACTAGCTTCAGCATGGTCCCGTGGGGAAACTCTGGAGTGCAAATTGTGCACTAAGTTGGTCTCACCTTGAGGCAAGGAGGCTGGCCTTTAACAACCACATGTCAGGCTTCTGGCTCCCCAGGATTGGGAGGTTGGAGGACATAACTTTCCAAGTACTGTAGCTGTTTTACTAGGGAAAATTCTCCAGAGAAGGTGGCAGCTGTGAGCAATTAGCATCTAACACTCATGGCGTCTGAGGAATGGGTATATCTGCCAATACAGAAGGTATGAACAGGGTCCCTATAGTATCCACTATAGATTCTTAATTGATCTCTCAATATGTGGCCCAAGTTCTACCTACAGTTTATATCTGAAACCCACTCATATCACTCCAACTCTACTTCCAATACATAGGCCAAACTACTATCGTATCTTATCTAGGCTGGTAAAATGCTCCAACAGGTGCCCCTATGCCCATCCTTACTCATCAGCAATACATTGTCCTCATAGAAGCCAGAGTTGTTTTCTTTCTTTCTTTGTTTTTTTTAAACACAAATCTGATCACCTTCAAACTCTTTAATGGCTTCTTATTGCCTTTATAATTAATTTTAAATGGAAGGCCACAATCTAAAAGGCTCTGAAAAATTAGAACTCTGCCTCCACTGCCAACCCCATCAGAGGCCTCTCTCCCTCTGATTCTTCTGATGCTGCCCTTTGGTCCATTCCTAGATCATTAAAAGCATCTGCCCTGCGGCCTTCCCTCCTCCTGTTTCCTCTGGTGAGGATGCTTTTCAGATCTCTTTGTTTGATTGGCTCCTTCTCATCACTCAGGTTTCAAGTTCAAGGACACTTGCCTGAGCGGAGCCTCTCCTGACCTGCTTGGCTCATTCACAGCACTAATCACAATCTACAGGGTTGTTTGTCCTCTTGAAACATGACTGTTGAATGAGCCAGATGTGTTGTATAAAAGCAGAAAACACCTTTCTATTACCCTTGATCTCTTGACTCATTATCTTCCACAATGGATAATCCCATAGCTGCTTCTATTCCTACGAGATAGTAAAATTCCAATCCAGTGAAACATCTACACTTTAATTTCTTTGATTAAAGCTTTTTAGCTTCCCCAACTTGGGCCTGCCTCAGACTAGAAAGACCATATTGGACCAAGTGGGCATGATCAGCTTCTTTACTGTTTCCCTTAGCTTGCATTCCCCTCCTGCCCGGATCCGACTGTGTGGCTCCCTGTGTCTTGAGGATTGGAGCAAAGATAGAACTAGGGTAGGCATGGAAGGACTTACTTCACTTGAGCAATAGTAACCTGGCATCAGGGCCTTCTGTGTGTGGTAGGCCTGACTGCTGATATTCTTTCTCAGTTTGGAGACTCCCCATCTGCAGTTTTCTGACACAGTTAATGGCTTAGATGCTGGTTGATTACTCCTTTGACTCCTGGCTTCTTGTGGGCTACTCCCCCAAACAACTGTGTTGAGCTCACCTCTTTTGAGATAACCCAAATACAGAGCCCTTTTGCAGAGACTATTACTGGAGCAAGGAAAAGAATCCAGCTTTGCACTGCCAACTCCAGGGCACGCAAGACTGTCTCAGTCCATTTGGGCTGCTTTAACAAAAATACCATAAAGTGGATGGCTGCTAAACAACAAACATTTATTTCTCACAGTTTGGAAGCTGGGAAATGTAAGATCATGGCACGGGTAGATTCGGCGTCTAATGAGAACCCTCATCCTTGTTAACAGCCATCTTCTCAGTGTCTTCACATAGTGGAAGGGGAGAGGGATCTCTATGGGGTCTCTTTTATAAAGGAACTAATCGCATTCATAAAGGCTCCACCCTTATGACCTAATCCCCTCCCAAAGGCCCTGTCTCCAAATACCATCACACTGGGAATTAGATTTCAACATATGAATTTCCGGGAGCACACTCAGACCATGGCAAAGACTTTTCAATGAAACCTGCTACCAAAGGTTACACAAGGTCAGGGGCCTGCCCAGTGGCATAGTGGTTAGGTTCACGTGCTCTGCTTCGGCAGCCCAGGGTCCGCCAGTTTGGATCCTGGGCCCAGACCTATACACCGCTTATCAAGCCATGCTGGGGCAGGCGTCCCACATATAAAGCAAAGGAAGATGGGCATGGATGTTAGCTCAGGGCCATTCTTCCTCAGCAAAGAGAGGAGGACTGGTGGCAGATGTTAGCTCAAGGCTAATCTTCCTCAAAAAGAATTCAAGTTACACAAGGTCAGCTGGAGGCTTTCTGCCATGAGTAGTAAGATGTCAGACCCTATGTCTCTCAGACTTCTGCTTCCTGAGGATGAAACTTTCTGAGGATGAAACAGTCTGCTCCTCTGCACCCTGGGCTGCTTGCTGACAACACTCTGTCTGTTGCTCTTTACTCCCAGGCCTCTCTTGTTTCCTGTTCTTTATAGCCAGGAGGTGAGTGTTGGCAATACATGGCGGAACCAATTTTATCCAGTCTTCTTACACAGCCGACATAGAAGATCTAACACTTTGATTTAGAATTTGGAGTACTTTACTCCTACCGTTCTCAGTTTTAAGGCCTCAATGAAAACTCCAAGATGGGGAGAGCCCCATTTAACCCCCTGTTATTTTTTTCTTTTTGTCTGTAACTCTCACCAGACTATATGCTGTTAAAGCTGAGATCTTGTCCCCCTGGTTCTCTGATGAATCCTCAGCTCCTTGCCTACTTCCTAGCACACGTCTGTGCTTAGTAAATATTTGTTGAGTAAATTAATACTGCTATGTATATAAACTTTTTTTTCTTGCTTAGTTCTTTTATCTATAAAATTTATTTAAAACTTAACCCTAGGATGAGGGAGACAAGAGAAAATATTATGCAGCATACAGAGAAAAGAGTAGGGGACAGATGTTTAGATTATAACCTTTATTTTTTATTTAGGATTTGAAGGGTCTCAGAAAACTGTCACTATCAGAGATTTACAACCCCTCACTGTTTCCCCATGGGTCTTTTGTTTAAAATGTTGTATTTAAACTGTTTAGTACTTTCTTTTCTACCCCAGTTCTTGGTAAATTCTTGCCAAGTCGTTCATGTCTACACCTGCTGTCCTCAGCAGAGCTGTTCAACATGAAGTCGTCTGTGGAGTTTGCAAGGCAAGAGGCCCTTGCTCTCCTGGGGTGGGTATCAATCTCACCAACATCGTCCCACTTCTGATACTCCTGCCTCACTCCCAGGAGTTCAGAGAGCCACAGTAATAGCTCTGTCTTTACAGGAGGCAGAAGAAAGAGAGTTACCTGGAAAAATTTCTCTATTATTGGGTGATCAATACATCATAGTTATTATCATAATTATCATTTTTGTTATTACAGTCATGCACCGCATAATGATGTTTTGGTCAATGATAGACCACATATACAATGGTGGTCCCTTAAGATTAGTGCCATAGAGCCTTAGATGTATAGTAGGCTATACCATCTAGGTTTGTGTAGGTACACTCTGTGATATTCGCAAAATGATGAAATCACCTAATGATGCATTTCTCAGAACATATCCTGTCTTTAAGTGATGTATGATTGTATTATTATTATGTTAGCAAGCCATCCTGCCAGGTCTTTTTTTTTTTTTTTTTAAAGATTTTATTTTTTCCTTTTTCTCCCCAAAGCCCCCCGGTACATAGTTGTGTATTCTTCGTTGTGGGTTCCTCTAGTTGCGGCATGTGGGACGCTGCCTCAGCGTGGTCTGACGAGCAGTGCCATGTCCGCACCCAGGATTCGAACCAACGAAACACTGGGCCGCCTGCAGCGGAGCGCACGAACTTAACCACTCGGCCACGGGGCCAGCCCCCTGCCAGGTCTTTTATGTAGTCAAAGTAATGAACCTCCTTGCAGTGCCACTTTCCTTTGTCAGCACATATTGTTTCTCCAGCTAAATAAGCAAACTAGTGTGTACTTTCATGGTTGGAGTAAACAAGTTTTGCAAAAAACGTTCAAAGGAAAAGGTGTCCATCAAGAAGAACTGGAGATTCCACCCTGGAAGCTCAGCCATCTGATGAGAGGGCATCTAGCTTTCCTGAGGGGCTCCTTCTGTGTCAGGTAATAATTTTGCCAGAGTCAGTGCAGGTGAAAATGCTGTGATTGGATGCTTGGAAAAAGGGCAAGAGGAAAAAAGTATGTGAAAAATCTAATAAATTAAAAGCCAAACAAACAAGGATTTGAGTAGGACAAGGATAAAGCCCAGTTCTGAATTTGTTTCCTAGGTTCTTCCAAAACTAGTGGGAAAAAAAAGGAATGTAGGAAGAATTATTTCAAAGGAGGTCTGTGGCCACCGTCAAGTTTATTATCAAGGTAGGTGAATATTGGGCCTTTTTTGAGACGGGCAAGATCTGAAAGAAGGATGGAAAATCACTGAAATTCCATTACAAATGGAGAGCGCAGGCTATAACCAGGAAGTCCTAAGAGTTCTGGTAAAATATCTAGAAACTAAGGGGCACCCACAGTTCTGGATTAAGTGCAGACATAGTCTCTTCTTTCCTGAAAAATATGTGGCAATGATACCTCATCTTTAAAGAGTATAGTGAGGGTTGGGTTCCCCCTGGTGAGAAGAGTTTTCCTTGATTTATATCACTCTTTTATCTTCCACCTCTTGCAACTATATCAACATACCTAATCATGTGACCACTGATGTGCTTTCATGTGATTGTTGGCCCAACTTTGTGGATGCAAGGCTGAGAAAGCTGCCAACAAATGTTTACACTTTACACATGGTACCTTAATTTTGTTTTCACAATAAACTTTGTCACACATCCTTCTAACATACTTCTAGCATCTCCCTGGAGCCTGATTACTCAGATCTGTATCCTGGTTCTACCCAGTGCCTCTGATGGCTGCCCATATGGCAAATTTGTGCAGATTTGAAAAAGGTGTACTTTTCTCAAAAAGTGTCATAATACACTGATTTGGTTAGAATAAAACACTTTACTGCCATCTTCCGGAAAATTATCGTGTTCAATATACAAGTCTACCACGACTATAAATGGGAGGGGTGGGCCCTTAGATAGGACCCTTTTCCACTGTACAATATGCAAAACCGCCTTAATTCTGCTGTTTTTTAGCTATGTGAGCTTGCACAGTTATTTGACTTCTCTCTGCTTCTGTAAAATGAAGCCAATAATAGAGTTCTGTGGATTAAATTAGTTAACACATAAGTACCTAAGAATACTTAGGTACTTGACAAATAGGAAACATTCAATAAGTACAAGTTATAATCATTATTACTGATGAGGAAATAGACTTTGATTAAGCTGCTTCCTCAAGGATATTCAAATGGTAAAGGAGAAGGTGGGATATGAATTGGCTCAGGTTTCTCTCACCCGAAATACATCTTCTTGCCCCCTCTTAATGCCAACTCCTGTGTCAGAGATGTGGCCTATGATCAAATAGCAAAAACTTTGTTTCAACACTAAGTTTTAACTGAACGGAAAATAGCTGTGTGATAATCTGTTACTAGATGGGGTGGTATAGACATACATTCTATTGTTTGCATTTAAATTTTCAAAAAGTGAGCAGTTGCCTCCAGAAAATCCTGTGGGTGTGCTCAGTTTGTAGTTCCTTTCTGTTATCTAACTTATAAAGACAGTGTCCAATATCTACTACCCAGTTTGGGACCTACTGTAATTATAACCCTTATGATATGATCTTTTAGAACTATGCTTAATAGCCCTTTTGAGAATTTATGGATTCTTGACAATCAAAGCCCCAGTCATGGGAAGGAAGTCTGCAAACAGCTGTGAACCCTGGGACGGGATGGGAAACAGTTCCAGACCAGACCTCTCCCCTGACGTGCCCTTAGAGACAGAGGAGACGGCCCCTGTGGGCCATGAAGCAGCTTCATAGCACTGGAGGCTCTTCTCCTCTTAGTCCTCCTCCTCCTATCCTAACTTCCTGCCAGTTCCCCTCTGACGGAAGACCCCTACCTCACCCCAACCTGTTCAGAGTAAGCTTGGCTGTACTTTATATCCTAAGAATCCCCATATGCACCTTCAGATCTTCTGGGACAATTAACTTCTGACAGCTAGAGATGAACACAATCCCATCTTGTGTGCCTGTTTGTGGAGCTGCTCTATATCAAAAAGGGTGGGGAGGCAGTGAAGGGAAATGATGACTACCCCCTGCAGGCAGTTTTCTAAGGGCCTGTGCTGTGTCTGCTGGCACATGCTTATGGTTGGGTTTGGTGAAGGAAGGCATTGATGGAAGATTGGAGGTCAGTGGGAAGAAGGGAGAAGCTGCCAGTTGTCTGCCTATGGCAGGATTTCCAACAGCAGCTGCTTTTCTTCTGTGCCTCCAGCAAAACCTGCAATGAACTACCTTGGCTCCAGCTTATACCAGGTGACCCCCTCCCCAGGGCTCAAGTGACAATACTCCTTTCTGTCCCTTCAAACCTGGGATTATAGGGGCCTATTGCTCTTGCTCATCTCTGGATTGCTTCCCTCTGTACCGAGTGGCTTCATAGCATCCTCTCTTTACTCTATATAAGTTTGGAACCAATTCCTTGTGTTCGTTTTAAATACTCAGAGTGGTTCCTGTTTTCCTGCTTGCACCCTGACTGATAGAGGCTGGCTTTAGAAAAGGTGGTTGTGGGATAGGGGGTTAGATATGAGCGTAAACTCATGAATATAGTTTATAGAAAGGAAGAGTATGCTGTGAGGAATGGATGTGCTGCAGAAAATGATGCATATAAAAATAAGATGTTGTTGGCCCCTACAATGCTGCATTTCAGAAAGGAGGTTAGTACTTATCAGCCTAAAATTGGGCACCCATCACACCCAGCGCCTTACCACATCAAAACCATAGGCTTCTTCCACACAAGAATACAGTACTGGGCTCCCCTCTGAGAATTGCTTTGTGTTCAGTAAGGAAAGAACGGTCTCCTGCACTAAGGTAGCAGGCAAGAGACCTTGTGATACTCAGGATGGATGGTGGCGGGCGCAAACTTCAAATTAGTTCCTTGAAAGGGGTATTCCTAACACACATTTCACAGGGCCATGGTGTTTGTCCAGTAAAACATTAAGGATAAGCTATTTTGTTCAGTCCTTCTATAACTATTAGTGAATGCCCCATGCTGCTATATCCCATGCTATTCTAGGTACTGGGAATAGAGCAGTGAGCAAATAAAAAATACTCCATCTTCACAAAGTTTATAATATAGGGGTGCATGACAGAGGAGACATACCACAAACAAAATGTATAAGTAATATATATATAAACATGGTGATATATGTTATAGAGAAAATAATACAAGGGAATTAATAGTAAGTGTTGGAAATAGAGGGTTCCAATATTAAATAGGAAAGTCAGGGAAGATCTTCTTTAGAGTGGTATTTAAAGACCTGAAGGAGATGGAAAAGAGAGTCATGGATCTTCTGAGTAAAGAGCATTTGGGCGGAGAGTTGTGAAAGGGCTGACAGTGTCATATTGGGGTGGGGTATAGAAAAGAGAGAGGACTCAGGGAGAATACAAGGTTTCTGGCTACAGCCTCTGGAAGGATGGCATTCTTATTAATTTAAATGGAGCAAAGGTAAGATGGAGGAAGTTTGCTTTGAGTTTGGGGAGATTAAGAGCTTAATATTTAGACATGGTAAATTTGATAAGCCTGTTAGACATTTAAGAAGAGATGCCACGCAGATAGTTGCTTCTATGAATCTGTAATTCAGAAAGAGATCTTGGAGTTGTTAGTATATCAAGAGTGCTTAAATAAATTAAAGCCCCAAGAGAATGAGAGTGAGCATAGAAAGGAAAATAAAAGGCCAAAGATTGAGTGCTTGGAACTCCAAAATTAATAGGTCAGGAAAATGAGAAGGAACTCAAAAAGAACCTGTATTAGTCAACTTTCTACAGAGAGACAGAACCAATAGGATTTATATAGAGATATATAGAGAAAGAGATTTATTGTGGGTGATTGGTTCATGCAATTATGGAGGCTGAGAAGTCCCACGATCTGCCATCTGCAAGCTTGCGGCCCAGGAAAGCCAGTGGTGTCATTCCAGTCCAAACCCAAAGGCCTGAGAACCAGGGGAACCAGTGGTATAAGTCTCAGTCTGAGTCTGAAGGCCCAAGAACCAGGGCAAGAGAAGATGGATGTCCTAGCTCAAGTAGAGAGCAAATTTTCCCCGTTGTACATTTTGTTCGGTTCAGGCTCTCAACAGATTGGCTGATGCCCATCAGCATTTGTGAAGGCCATCTTCTTTACTCAGTCTACCTATTCAAATGCTAATATTTTTCAAAAACACACCTAGAATGATATTTTACCATCTATCTATGCATCCCCTTAGCCCAATCAAGTTGACGTACAAAATTAACCATCACAAAACCCTTAGACATAGTGACAAATGAGGTGTGGGGCAAAACATGAGAGGAGAGTGTCCTGAAAGTCAAGTGAAGAATGTGTTTCAAGATAGAATGTGTCAAATGCTGATAACAGATGTAATAAGGTGAGGACTAAGGGCTTACCTTTGGATCTAGTCATCTGGAGGACACTGGTGATACTGAAAACAGCAGTATCAGTGGAGTAGTATGGATAAACACAGAATGAGCTTAAGGGAAAATGAAATGACATGAAAGTGAATGACAGTGAGTATAGAAAACACTTTTCAGGAGAGTTTCTGTAAAGGGAAAAGCAGAAATAAATGATAGCTAGAGAAGGAATTAGAATTTGTTTAGAAGAAATTTTTTAGGTAGGAGAATAAAAGTTATTATGCTGATAAGAAAGTTATAATAGAGAAAAGAAAATCATGGTTCAGGAAAAAGAGGGGATAATTGCTGCTGCAATGTCTTTGAGCAGGCTGGAGGAGTTGGCACCTAGGACACAAGTAGAGGCACTGACCTCTTAGCTAAGAGCTAGGACCATGGACAGTGCATCCATGTGCCAAGAGAGAAGGCAGAATATAGGGACACAGATGCAGGTAGGGGAGTAGATGTGAAGGGAGTTTGCAGAAGTTCTCTTCTGGTTGCTTTTATTTTCTCAGTAAAATATGAAGCTGAGGAAGAGGAACTAAGTCATCAACTAAGAATGAAGGATGGAGAAAGAGATATTGGAGATTTCAAGCATGAAAGAGTCTACTGGTAAAGTGGGAGAGAAATGGATGTGGAGATATAATTTCCAGTTAGCATTAAGAGTCCACTTGAGATTAGTGGTCATGAATTTAGAGTGAAGCCATTTATCATGATTTTATGCTTTTCTTTAGTCATGTTCAGTAGCATAGTTGCAGGTCTGGAGTAGACAGAGAATTGGGTTTAACGAGGGCTGTTTTTTGCCTATGATGAAGCTATGCATATGTGCAAGGGAGGGATTATAACTATTGGTCACAGAATTAAGGCTGGATAAGAAGGGGAGTGAATCCAAGATGGGTCAGGAAAAGTGCAACGTTGATATAATTGATAGATTTTTAGGTCCTGATGAGATCAAAGGTAGACTGAAGAACAGATACTGGAAGGAGTGGGCTGGAAAGATAGCAGGTGGTGGTTAGAGTATGATGCTGGAAATAGAGAATATGGAAGGGATGTAGTTCAGGTAATGACAAAGTATATGGTATAATTATGGGATCAAATGGCTGAGGATCATAGGAAGAGAGGAGCTCAGGGACTGAGAAGCCAGATAATTAGAAGGATCATATTAGATTAGAAGGACATTGAAATCACCAAGGATCTGGAGTGATATAAAAGAAAGTGACAGTGAAGCAGGATCAAAATCGTGAGAAATTAAGAAGTGACCTCTTCTGCACAGTAAAATAAACCATCAACAAAATGAAAAGGCAACCTACTGAATGGGAGAAAATATTTGCAAATCATATATCTGATAAAAGATTAATATCCAAAATATATAAGGAACTTATATAATTCAACAGCAAAAAAACAAAAATCCAATTAAAAAATGGGCAGACGATCTGAATAGACATTTTTCCAGAGAAGACATACAGATAGCCAATGGGTCCATGAAAAGGTGCTCAACATCACTAATAATCAGGGATATGCAAATCAAAACCACAATGAGATACCACCTTACACCTCTTAGAATGCTTATTATCAAAAAGACAAAAGATAGCAAATGTTAGCAAGGATGTGAAGAAAAGGGAACCCTTGTGCACTGTTGGTGGGAAAGTACATTGGTGCAGTCACTATGGAAAACAGTATGAAGATTCCTCAAAAAGTTAAAAATAGAACTACCATGTGATCCAGCAATTCTCCTTCTGGGTATTTATCCAAAAGAAATTAAAACAGTAAACTTGAAAAGATATCTGTACCCCCATGTTCATTACAGCATTATTTACAATAGCCAAGACATGGAAACAGCCTTAGTACCCATCGATGGGTGAATGGATAAAGAAAATGTTGTATATACACTAAGAACGAAGTACTAGAAAGAGAAATTAAGAATACAATCCCATTTACAATTGCAACAAAAAGCATAAAATACTTAGGAATAAACTTAACCAAAGAGGTGAAAGATCTGTACACCAAAAACCATAAAACATTGTTGAAAGAAATCGAAGAAGACACAAAGAAATGGAAAGATATTCCGTGCTCTTGGATTGGAAGAGTTAACATCGTTAAAATGTCCATACTTCCTAAAGCAATCTATAGATTTAACTCAATCCCTATCAAAGTTCCAACAACATTTTTCACAGAAATAGAACAAAGAATCCTAAAATCTATATGGAACAACAAAAGACCCCGAATAGCCAAAGGATGCCTGAGAACAAAGAACAAAGCTGGAGGTATCACACTCCCTGATTTCAAAATATACTCCAAAGCCATAGTAACCAAAACAGCATCATACTGGCACAAAAACAGACACACAGATCAATGGAACAGAATCGAGAGCCCGGAAATAAACCCACACATTTATGGACAGCTAATATTCGACAAAGGAGCCAAGAGCATATGATGTAGAAAGGAGAGTCTCTTCAATAAATGGTGTTGGAAAAACTGGACAGCCACATGCAAAAGAATGAAAGTAGACCATTCCCTTACACCATGCACAAAAATCAACTCAAAATGGATTAAAGACTTGAATGTAAGACCTGAAAGAGTGAGACTTCTAGAAGAAAACATAGGCAGTATGCTCTTTGACATCGGTCTGAGCAGCATATTTTCAAGTGCCATGTCTGACTGGGCAAGGGAAACAAAAGAAAAAATGAACAAATGGGACTACATCAAACTAAAAAGCTTCTGCACAGCAAAGGAAACCATCAACAAAACGAAAAGACAGCCTAACAATTGGGAGAACATATTTGTAAGCCATATATCAGATAAGGGGTTAAAATCCAAAATATGCAGAGAACTCATAGATCTCAACAACAAAAAAATACCAACAACCCAATTAAAGAATGGGCAAAAGATATGAACAGAGATTTCTCCAAAGAAGATATATGGATGGCCAACAGGCATATGAAAAGATGCTCAACATCATTAGCTATCAGGGAAATGCAAATCAAAACTACATGTAGAAGTAGCACCTCACTCCAGTCAGAATGGCTATAATTAACAAGACAGGAAACAACAAGTGTTGGAGAAGGTGTGGAGAGAAAGGAACCCTAGTACACTGCTGGTGGGAATGCAAACTGGTGCAGCCACTATGGAAAGCAGGATGGAGTATCCTCAGAAAATTAAGAATAGATCTACCGTATGATCCAGCTATCGCTCTGCTGGGTATTTATCCAAAGAACTTGAAAATGCAAAGGCATAAATATACATGCACCCCTATGTTCACTGCAGCATTATACACAATAGCCAAGACTTGGAAGCAACCTAGGTGCCCATCAAGGGACAAATGGATAAAGAAGATGTGGTATATATACACAATGGAATACCACTCAGCCATAAGAAATTATGAAATCCGGCCATTTGTGACAACATGGATGGTCCTTGACGGTATTATACTGAGTGAAATAAGTCAAATACCGTATGATCTCACTCATAAGTAGAAGATAAAAACAACGACCAACAAACACATACATTGGAGATTGGCTTGGTGGTTACCATAGGGGAAGAGGGGAGGGCAAAAGGTGTGATTAGGCTCACATGTGAGGGGATGGACTAGAATTAGTTTTTGGGTGATGAACATGACGTAATCTACACAGTTTCAAAATATATTACAATGTATATGTGAAAGCTATAAATTGTTATATTCCAATGTTACTGCAATTAAAAAATAAAAAATTTGAAATAAAAAAATTTTAAAAATAAAAATAAATAAATAAATGAAAATGTTGTGTATATATAAACAAAGTAATATTATTCAGCCATAAAAAGAAGGAAATCTTGCCATTTGCAACAACATGGATGGACCTTGAGGGCATTTTGCTAAGTGAGATAAGGAAAATAAAATGAGCTCGTAGATACAGAGATCAGATTGGTGGTTGCCAGAGGCAGGGGATCGGGGGGTTTGGGGGGGGCTTCGAAAGGAGTAAAGGTGGCCAAAAGGTACAAACTTCAAGCTATAGAATAAATGTCATAAGAATGCAATGTACAGCATGGTGACTGTCGTCAATAATACTGTATTGTATATTTGAAAGTTGATAGGAGAGTGGATCTTTAAAGTTCTTATCACAAGAAAAAATTTTTTTTAACTATGTATGGTGACGAATGTGTTCTAGACTTACTGTGGTGATCATTTCCCAATATTTACAAACATAGAATCATTATGTTGTACGCCTGAAACTAATAGGTTATATGTCAATTATATCTCAATTAAAAAAAAAAGAAGTGGTCTGTGTATGAGTTGATAACTACAGCAAGGAGGACTGGTTTGTGGAATAGCCTGATCATCTGAGATTCAAAGTCGAGTATTTCCATGGAGAAAGAAGAGAAAACAGGAAGGAAGGAGCAATGAGGGGATAAGAGGACAGCCATCCCTCCTGCCAGCCCAGTGTGTGAGAGTGCAGAAGGGCTAACAGCTTTGGTTTGAAAGGGCCGTGGGGGAAGTGGTATCCTCAAGAGAGAGTCAGAGTCTAGAACATAATGTATCTAATTATAATGGACCAGGAGTTTTATAAGTCACAGAGGAAGAGTTTTAGGAATTGAGTGGTTAGATGATCAGAAAAGGATTTAACGGGGTTTAAAGTATAGAGAATGAAGAATAGACTGTGTGGTTTTCTTTTGTTGAAACTTTGACTTTCTTTACCTACTGACTTATAGCTTTGTCTAATTATGGAGTGACTAATTTCTTCTCATGAGGCAAGGTGCACAGGCATGAATACATATGTACTGGGTTGTATTTAAGAGATAATCTTCCCTGGGCTGTGAAGCACTATACCTAGGAGATAGGGTATAGAAATTGGGTGGAAAGCAGAGTTTGGCTCAAGATGGTGAGATCTCTATAGATTGAGAAATTTGCATGGAACTGGGAAGAAGGGGTTATTACAATGTAAGGTACCAGATCTGAAATTGAGCCTGTCTTATTATCATGGGAATGCTCCTTCCACTGTCACACTAAGGACAATATGTCATGCCCCAGTATTGGTAATATAGAGTTCAAGGATGGGAGGAGGAAGAAACTGACTTACATAGATTTTGAGTCCTTACATGAGTGACAGATACATATTTTGAAAGTCACAAAGGCAAAATTTTAATTTATTTTTCCACAAATCAGACTTACTTTTTGTCTATTTCAACTTCATTTCCACCTAATGGTGACAAATATAATCCTGTCACTTTTAGGCAAATTCAGATGAATAATAGATTATTTAGTCATTTCATGTAGAAGCTCAAATTCAGACACTTTTTCTCTATCTATCCTTCTCTCTAGTGTCAACACTAGAAGTTTGGGGTAGGAGAGGATTTAAATTCATTGGGAGAGAAAGCCAGTGCTTACATTTGATCTGTATAGTTAAAGTGATGTGAGCAAACATGGTACCATGGTCTCTGTCAGCAATGCATCATGATCACTGTCATCCGCTGGGCTCTCACTGGCTTCCAGTCCCGCTACCCAAGCAGCCCTCTATGATTGCGTCTCCACATCATCAGTATGAGATCTGTTGAGGACGAGTGGCTGTCTCTCAACCCTTGCACCCATTTGGGTGGTAGTGCGGGGAGTGGATAGGGATCTTAGGAATGCTTGCTCAAGCCACTCTCGAACCTATGGGAACACATATTGGTGTGTGGTGTCCTCTGTTGCCTTCTCTTGTTCTTACAAACTTAGTCACTAGAAGTGACAGTTTTACTCTGCAGTAGCCACCCATGATTGCAGAAAGATTACTCCATGATGTTTGCTGTCTCCCTGGGCTTGACTGAGAGTGGAAGACCCAGACACACTGTATTATCAGACCCTTAATTTAAAATGGATTTTCTGTGTTACCTCACATATCTGACATAGAGTTGGGCATATGTGTTTCACCCTAAACCCTAACAACAAGAAGAATTCTCTCTTAGGTCTAACATTCTTAAGTTTCCGATAACTGTACCCCCTATTCTTAGTTCAAACCATCTTTAGTTGGTGAAGACATGGGAGGGTGGCCAGGGCAGGGAGAGGAGATCATTACATGCTGTAGTCATGTGCTTCATCCCTGGAGCAAGACATCTGATGCTCTTGTTCTTTGGTTCCCCATGAGGAAAAACCTTTGGGGATATTGTTTGATAAGACATATCGTAGGTTTTTATTTTCTCCTGAATTATCTATTTTTACTTTAGTGAAAAGCTTGAGTGCTTGGGTTGATAAATGAAATAACAGACATGGCAATTGGCAAACTCTTTGAAAGAAAGGTGCTATACAAATGGAAATAACTGTTTTAAATTCTTGAGAATGAGAAAGAGAGAATGAGCAGATGGCTCGTCATGCTTTCATTGGCTTTCAGGTTGGTTCCAAATGGCAAACTATTGCCTGGGCAAATATTTGGAATCAAAATGACCCTACTCCATTTGTTCAGAATATTTCAGTACTCTGTATACTATGCAAGTCATGTTCACCATTATAAAAGGACATAAAACTTGCTAGGAAAAAAAAAATCTGTGATTTATTAGAGCACTAGGATGGAGTTTGAAAAGAAAGCAAGTGAAGGAACAGATATCCATCACCAAATGGCAAAGAGGCTATCAGAGGAAGAAATGAGTCGAGTGCATTGTGGAATTTACAGTTAAGGTGGCAGAACTTTTATCTAGGGGGGCAAACTCTATATGCTTCGTTGTTATAGGGACCAGAACTATTTTCAAATGAAAGGTTTATCTTGAATTATGGATTTTGTTCTAGATAAGTCAAAGAGAATATCATGTAATTTTGAGAGAACCAATTATCTTTATGACTAAATAACATTTACTCTTATTTTTTTTTTTTCTTTTTTGCTTTTAGTTAAACGTGATAGCACTGTGGTTTGGAATAGCTCTTGAGAATAAAAATAAGGCAGAATGATACATGAATGAAGAGCATCAGTCAAATGACTTGGACCCAAAAAGAAAGGAAGAAAAAAATTGAAGCATAGTTAATTAGTAGTATGAACTAAATTTTGGAGAGTGAGAACTGGATCTCTCAATGCACCAGTTTATTATTACTTGAGATTGACTTAAAAACAGACTGTGGCACAGCCTGTGCAATCAGATGGGCCTAGTCTGAATTCCCACTGTGCCACTTAATAGCTGTTTGATCTTAGGCAAATCTTAACCTGTCTTAGGTTCTACAACTTACCCAAGTATCAGTTTCTCCCTCTGTAAAATGGAAATATTAAGACCTACTTCATGATTTGCAAGAGTGCAATGAAATACATATTATATTGCTTAGCATAGTGCCTGGGATATAGATTTAGGATTTTGTAGCTCGTCCCTCCCAGTAAATTTGCTATGCAAAGGATTGCACTGCTATCTTCTGAACTATGTGAATTTTCATTCAAAGATGTTTGGGAATAAACTCAATAAAAGAGCCTATTTTCTCTGCTTTTCCCCACTTAATGACTGAGTAAAACTGAAGGCCCAGTATCCCACTGGAAGAAGGCTGAGACCTAGATATTAGAGTTTCCCTGAAAGAAAAAGCAGATTCATTCCTTGTGGCTATGCTTTGGTTGCACTCTCTCTAAGCAATTGTTTCATTCTGGCTGTGATTTTTATATTTGTCATTATTAGAAGTTGGGCAAATATAAATTAATCCACCACATCCCAAGCTAATGGTCATTCCTGAAAGTAGAATCTGTTTATTCTCCTCATGTTGTGATGGATCCTAGAAAAGGGCATCGCGTGGGAGAATGGGAGTGGGAGGAGTCTGTAAAGAAAACAACAAAAAAGCACAATGGAGTTGCTTCCAGATCCTGCTCAAATGTGTCCTGTCCATGAAATCTGTTTCTTTAATCCTCTACTAAGAACTAATTGCTTTACATTCCCTCAAGTCATTTCTACAGCTCAATTTTGCATTTATGTCTCACTTTATCTTGTATTACGTTTGTTTTCTTTCTTGTCCGTCTCCCTTAGCAGTCAGTAACCACTGTGAGAGCCAGTCTGAGTCTTCTCCTTCGCTGCCTGCTTTCCCATTGTCCCCAACATCTGGTCTCACACACAAGTGTCCAAATAAGGTCAGCCTCTATCAGTCATTCCCTCTCTTCAGAACCCCAAGACTTGACAGTCTTGGTTACTGTGATTGTATCCATGGAAATGCATGTTCTTAATTGGGGAACTGGGGAGATTTTTCAGGTAACTGTACTTATCTAATACCCCATTTTGAGGTAAGAAAGATGGAAGCTTCTGGAACCAGTTGCCCTGTAATGCAGAACGCCCTTTCTCGTGCTGCTGCCTTCCAGCCGCTTGGCTGAGAAATGCCACAGACTGGGAAAGCTCGCCTCGAAGCCAAAGCACATCTATTTACACAGTTGTGGCTGTTTCTATTTCAATATTACATTTACTTCTCCACAGCTCCTCTCCCTTCTCAGTAATGTTTTTTCAGTGCTCCACGTAAATTCTTCTATTTTTCAAATTATTGATCTGAAGGGGGCAGGCGTGGGGGCTCTTGCATGGAAGGAAAAATCACTTGGCATATGTAGTTGCCTTGAATGCCTGACATTTGAGTTTAGTTGTTACCCTCTGAAAAATTAAATAATGTCTTTTTAAGGCACAAAACTGGGACTGTTACAAACTCTGATTTACATAGCCATGGGTATCTGGGCAGGATCTGAACATATTTTTCTTGGTGGGAAATGATTATGTCTTACAGATGCTTTTAATACTATTGTGCACAAGCCAGCAGACCTCTGTTCTTTTTGATTGGAAAATGTAAATCACACTTAAGAACTGTTCCAAAAGGAGTCCTGAGCTTAGTCCTTGGATGCAAAGTTGCAGCTCACTGCAGATTCTGATAGTTGAGTTACAACTCACTAAAAATCAGGGGTTTAAAATGGAAGCGCTGACAAACCTTCAAGCCAGGGCAGCACAAATGGTGCCTGGATAATTTATAGTCTACAGGCAGCTCTTGGGTTTATTATCACAATGACAAATGCACTGTCATTGTTAATAGGATATTTCCCAGCAAGGGCTTCTTGTTATGCAAGCCAGGTTCGGTATGTCATGCAGCATGATAGCAATAAAGTCTACAAGAATTTGTAATGAACTTCAATTACTAATAGATTATGGTTAATGGGAAATATGTGCAGTAAAGATATGGGTTTTTATATGCGCCTTCTGGTATTCTACAAGGCAATGATTTATGCTACAATTTATGTTAACATTTTCTACTATGAAAAGGCCCAATTTGGTAGAAAGCCACTTCATCCATAACAAATATTTAAGATAATTTTGCACGTAATATAAATGAAAGTATAAAATTAGATATTAATCTATTTAAGTTTAGCATTTTTATTTTTATTGAAAATGGAGGCTTTTTCTCTTCTGAGTAGTACTGTTGGTTAAAAATTCTTGCTATACAACAAAAGCATGAGATATATTGATGTCTTTGAGTTAAAAGTAAATTTTGTATGTTAATTTCTTTGTTTAGCTTCCTGCTATAATTAAGGACCCAGTTAAGATTTGATATATACTAGTGTCTTGCTTATTTAAGTATTATTTCAAATTAAGAAAACCCACAAGTATTCATGTTAAATTAACATAAATTTGTAATCCACATCACAATTCCTCTCGCTATAGAGATTGAGAGCTGTGATATAAGTGTGGAAGTGCTTATATAAATGACTTTTGTTTATATGAAGTGTGTGTGTGTGGCATACACTCAGACACACACACATATATGGTCTATATACATATATATACATTTATAAAAACTGACAAAATTGAAAAATGCTAACCACAGCTTAGACAATTATACACCAAAAAACAAAATTCAATA
This sequence comes from Equus przewalskii, assembly GCF_037783145.1. NCBI lineage: Eukaryota > Metazoa > Chordata > Mammalia > Perissodactyla > Equidae > Equus > Equus przewalskii. Next base: position 21,105,772 of record NC_091847.1, on the reverse strand, counting down.
AAATTAAAACACAAAAAAAGAAACAATTCACCAAAAGATTTTGAGTTAAATTATAGTGAATTTTGAATTATGAAAATAGAGTAGGCACAATCATGGGAATCCATTTGAAAGCATTTATCAAGTGTGCGTGTGTGTGTTTGTAACAGCTAAGATTTGTAAAAAATTGGTCTTTAAATTCATAAAACACGTTTTTAATGTTCTTCCTTTTCTTCTAATCCATGAGTTCATTTTTTTTATAAGTCCTATATGATATCTCGCAAATGGTGGGTATGGACATATGAACACCTGTGCATTTACTACTGTCCTTACTTGAATAACCTTTGAACCGTGGTTTTTCCCTCTGATGGATGATGGAGCTAAGAATGAATGAGAGGCCTTGGCATCTAAGAGTTAGGCTTGGGGTTGGCCCAGTGGCATAGTGGTTAAGTTAGCACACTACGGTTTGGCGGCCCAGGATTCGTGGGTTCGGATCCTGGGCACAGACCTAGATACCACTCATCAAGCTGTGCTGTGGCCGCGTCCCACATACAAAATAGAGGAAGATTGGCACAGAGGTTAGCTCAGGGACAATCTTCCTCAAGCAAAAAGAGGAAGATTGGCAATGGATACTAACTCGGGGCCAAGCTTCCTCACCGAAAATAATAAAATAAGAGTTAGGCTCTTGGTCTTTGGAGAAGAAACCCAACTCTGCCGCTTCTTAGCTTACGCTGTGTACAAATCCATCTAAACCTATCCAAACTCAGTTTTCATCTAAAAACTGAGAATAATACGTAAAGAATCCCTTTTTATTTTGAAAATTAAATGTAATTACATGTCAAAATTTTGTATAGTACCTGACACATAAGTGCTCAGTTCATCTCAGATATTTTATTATTTGCAGCATTTAGAGAAATATTGTCTAGGTACATCAGTGAATGACAATATATCTACAATTATTCTATTATGATTATTATCGATATTCCTTACAAGCTTCAGTACCTTATAGGTTTCGAGGCTCTGGTGAGCCAGAGAATCATCTGGTTGATCTATAAAAAGTCAGATTCCTGGGCCTCACACATGGTTCAGATCTAGAGTAGAACCAAGAAATTTGCATATTTAATTAGCCTCCTAGGTGATTCTTCTACCTACTGACACTTTAAAAGCAGTGTTTGGGTATGATTTACAGCATTTGTTGATATTCATGTCTCCATAACTTGTTGAAACAGAACTAAATACTGTGATGAATAAATAAGTCATCTCCTAGGTGAGTATTTGACATCACGCAGGTTAAACATCTAGAATTCAGGTGATTGATAAAATGGGTACACTTTTTATCTTGGTATTTTGCCCTATTTGGAAAAAAATTTTTTTTCCTCAAAAATAGTGACCCATGCTCCTAGACCCAATAGAACCTATGTTGTATTTTCCAAAGTTTTTCTCTTATTTTCTCAGTGTTCCTTTTGGCCTGGTTTATAGATTAGAAAAAAGATTCTGAAAAAGATGGGAAAGACTTGGGTCTGATTACCCTACTTGTTGTAGTCAGGGCATAATCTTTCTCCCAATAAGTTAACATTGTACACAGTTGATAGAATGTTGTTTCTCTCTCATATAACAGTCTATGGGTAGGCAGTCCACCCTGAGGTGGCCACTCGGCTCTTTCAAGTCCAGGGATCCAGCTTCTTCTACCTGTTGCTCTGCATTATCTATGGCATTGCTGCTCTTGTCTGCATGGTCTGAGATAGCTCACTATCACATTTGCATTCCAGTCATCCAGAAAAGCAGAAGAGGAGAACATACCTCTTCTTTTGTCAGCAGAACCCTCAAATTGTGTTACTTCTTCTCACATCCCATTGGCTGGAATTTAGTCATCTGACTACATGTAGCTCTAAGGGAGTATGAAATGTAGTCTTGCTCTGGGCAGCCATGTATCTAATTAAAAATTAGATATTATGTTACTAGAGAAGAAAAGGAGAATTGCTATTAGGAAACAGTCTCTGCCATGTTACCTTACAACTCTCTGGCCAGCTGGAGCTACACAGGCCTTATTATTTGCCATTACACAGTCTCTTTTTCTGTGGATACCCAATAACTGAGAATACGTTTACACAAGATCAAAATGATAGATCAATTCACTGGGATTGTCCTCCCCTGCCCAAGAGGTCAGGCCACAGCCATGTACGAGCTGCCCTTTGAAGGTAATACATTGTTGGATCAAAATTGACTAAGCCAGACAGGTGCTCTCTTTGTACCAGAGTCACCAGGTGAGATTAGTCCCCAGGAAATAGAGCGAAAATTCGGAGGCTAGGAGGTAATTACTATAATGAGGCTTTGAGAGTTAGGAGAGAAAGGAACAGAGAATCAACGAGTCACTATTAGAGGCAGCCAAGATGTGGTGGTTAAGAACATGGTCTCTGGGGTTCATCTGTGTGGGATGGAATTCTGGTTCCACCAGCCATGAGAATGTGGCGGAAGTTATATAAGCAACTTAAACCTCAGTTTCCATCTTTGTGAAATTGGGATAAAAATAGTAACTACCTCATAAGCATATTATGAGGATTAGATTAAATAATGTAACAGTGCCAAACACATCATAAGCCCTCAATAACTATTAACTATTATTAATGTGGAGTACTTAAAATTCTTTAAGGTTGGTTTTATTTAGCAAAGAATCTTCCTCCACGATCAACTCCTTTTCAAGCAGGAAATCTATAAATTAGAGAGACCAAAGAAAACACAGGGAAGCAGCTAAGCCTCGGAGCCAATGTTTACTCCAACTTTCCTAGGACACACAGATGGGAAACCGATGGGTTGCCAACTTTGCCCAAACAAATCCATCCCATGAGATTTCTTCTGAAGCAGTAAGCCCTCACTAATTTCCTTGTCCCATTTTCTGGATATCTTTTATAAAATTAGAAAGAGTTCAGATTCTTCTCCCAATCAGACCTGGAGAAGTAAAAATATTAATAAAAATAATAATAAACAAACCATAAAGGCTGTAAAGCACCTCCCATTAAAAGCTATTGTGGAGTAGATTAAGCCTCTTGGAAAACCTGCAGAACAGTAGCAATATCTTGCTAAATAAGCCAAGGCTGCAATGTGCTTGTGCTGATAATAAGTAGCATGGATCAATGGCCTCTTCTACAAAACCCTGGGATTTATGTCCAGTGTGCCTGCATCGGAAACTAGAGAATTAACTCCTGAAGCCCATCCATCAACACATGTAGAAAAAGGAATCACAGTATAGAAATGAAATTAGCATGAAATTAGTTAGCTGTAAGACATAAATAGAGGTACTGACATTTTCCTGCATCTTCTGTATCAAATGTCTTTGGAGAACTCACCAAGCTTGGACTGTGGTTGATGGCCCCTGTGATTTATTTCAACATTTTCTACCCTGGGCAGGTTGTTTGCAAAGTCCTTCAAGTATCATTAAGACGAATCAGGAAACACAGATAATTCTTCAAGAGAAGAATATGATCATAGGAAGACGCTGCTTATACAGAATATCCACAATGTGTCATTGCAGCCTCCAGAACAGCACATCACTGTATTTATTAATCCATTGGTACAGAGATTATGGCAATCTGACATGGAGCCCTAATGAATTTTTGGCACGTTTGGAAATTGTGACTGTCGTTGCCCAGGGAGGCTCTTAAATCATCTCCCTTTTTACTGCAGTTGCCTTTTCATGGTGTATATCACATTGAGAAATGGGTTACACGATCCGTAGCTTTAACTACCCTGCATTAGTTGATCGCATACTATGGATGTGTATTGCACAGTGTATGAATCATAGGAGAACTAGGATGTGGGTGGCAGATAATTTAAACATGAAATTGATGATGCCTGGGACCTCGTAGGAACAGAGGTAGAGAAATAAAGGCAAAAGTCAAGGCAAATGGTTGGGATAACCCAGGTATTTATGACTAGATTAAAACAAACATTAGTGAAGCCTGGTGTTTAGAAAGAGTGCTAGTTCATCATTCAAGGAGTTGATTTTTTATACTACCCTTTGACCCTTCGACTGCTTCATCTTCCCTTTTGTAATCAGATCCCCTTCAGTGTGCAGACTGACATTTGAGGGCAAAGGCAATTTAGTTCTATAAAGTCTCACTCTTTTTAAAGATAAGCTGCATCTAAGATGAAAGAGGATCATAAATTTAATTTGCCTAATATGTAGACACATAGTGTGAAGTCAGAAGGTATAGGGTCTAGCTTAACACCTGTTACTAACATGCTTTGATTGCTGGGCTAAGTAAGCTGAACTAACTTGTCAGGATCTCAGCTTCCTCACTTTCAAAATGGGATAATCATCAATCTTTCAAACTCATTAAGAATCAGATGAGATCTTACATGCTGTTCTAACTAGGACATTTGAGAGGGCAGAGGCAGATACCCACAAGGATACCTTGGGGAAAAGGGTATTTGTCTTCAGGATAGACAGAGAGAGGAGTTGGAAATGGTGAAGAGCATTACTTGAGGCAGCCAAAGCTCATCTCTCATTCAAAGGCCATGTGGTCTTATACTCCCGGCATCCCTCGTTCTCTCTTCAAGTCTGCTCCATTCCTCTCTTTCTAACTGTGGCATCCTAGTGAATTCCTCCCGCATTTGGCCCACAGTGCCTCCTCCGGACTTGAATCTATCTTATGACTTGTCAGCTCAGCTAATGTAGAAAGCCACCTAGCCTCCTGATTGTTCTTCAGATTTGTAAGCTCATTCCCACCCACATCAGGGCCTTTGTCCTTGCACTTCCTTCTTGAAATGGTCTCCCAATTCCTCACATGGCTTGCTCCTTCACTTCATTTAAATCTCTGTCCACAATCTTACCCTTTTAAAAATGTCTTCCCTGACTACTCCAACTAAAATTATACCCTCTGGTACCCTTTTCTCCTTATCTACTTTTATTTTCTTAACAGTGCCTATCACTATTTGGCATATATTTATTTTTTTGTCTGCTCTCCCAATAGAAATCTGGTTAGGGACGTTACAAACTTTGTTTTCTTTATTACAGTACGTTCCTTGCTTAGAGCAATGCCTCACACAGTAAGTATTGGTTGAATGTATATTTCATGAATGAGTGATAGAATCAAGGCCTAATTTCCTAAAATTTGTAATTCCAAATTTCTAGGAGAAGAACTAAAAGAATCCATTTTATATTTTTCTAGAGAAACCACTCCAGTTAATTTCTGGCCAGCCTATGAGTTGTCATCCTTGTCAGCTGCCCACCCTCAGACAGGGATGGGAGGGGGCCACTTCTCATGGTACAGAGAATAAGCACTTAGAGCATCAGGCAGGCAGATTCCCTAAGATGAGGCTTAACTGTCCCAGTCCTGGTGGCACCTTGGGCTTTGTGAAGCACCAGCTCAGCTCTAATAGACACGGAAAGGCCATATGCCTTTGGCTAGAAAGGTCAAGGAAGTAGGTTGACTCCTTTAGCTTCAGTCATAATTTTCCTTAATTTTAACTTTTTTTGTCTTCTTTGCATTTTATATTGAATTTTTATGAGCAATTAATAATCATAGTTAATATTTTTGAAATTCATCATGAGTCTGACACTTTATGAGTGTATTTATGTAGCTTAATTCCTGGAATCCTCATGACAATCCTCTGAGGCAAGAACTATGATTATCTTCATTTTGAAGATGAAGAAATGTGAGAATAGTAAAAAAATAAGTTGCCTGAAATCACCTAGCAAGTAATTAACAAAACCAGGATTTGAACCCAAGATTTCTGGTCTTGCCACTCCATCTAACAAGACTATTTTATACATTTATTCCCCTGTGGGGCTTAGCAAGAAGTCCTTGTTTTCTTAGAAATAATATTCTGATCAGATAAATACCTACAAATATGCTTTTAATATGACAAAATATTCTGTTAGCCTTCTTACTAAATAAACATTTTAAATACATTAAATATATATTTGGGTCTGTGCAGTTTCACAGACTTAAGATCTAGTATTCTGTGTGACCCTTGCATCTGTTTATATGGATGCACACCAGAAATTTGAAAATTTTTTTGCCCAGATTGGCAGAGCTTTCAATCAAGAAAGTTGCCAATTTTTATAAGCAAATATCAAGGTCTTCAAATACTGTGCTCCACCTAATGTTTTCTCTTTGGATTTTGGCAATACTCCCTAACAACAAATTTAAAAAAGGGCCAGAAACACTTTAAATAAAGTTAAGGTTTATATTAATACTAAGGGCAACAAACAGTTTTCTTGTGTTTCTTGAGATATGTTTACAATAAGAATATAAACACACAGGTGTAAGATAGATACTTGAGAAAGAATTCACTGAACACCATTATTGAGCATCTTCCATACGCATGGCACCATGTTAATCACTGGGAGATGTACAATGATGTATAAAACAACATTCCAATTCATGCTGCAAGCTTTTTTCAGAACCACAAGAACAAAGTTGAAAAGTCAATATGTGACTGCCACAAATCCTTTGTAATATCATGCAGTGCAGGCAGAAGCCAACAGTTCCATCCCTTGCACCTATGCAGCTTTACACCACTGACTGGTAGGTACTCATGAGGATTTTCTCTTTAAAAAATCTTGATTGTTCCCGTTACATTAAATTGAAGCAGGTGAGATTTTAAGGGCTATATAGAGATGCGAAAAGGGCCATATTTACAAATATCCATCTATAGACTGCTTTTCTTTTCTATCTTTAAGCGTGTGCTTTTTAGAAAAGGCCATAATTCGCCCTGTAGTCTTGATTTCCATCCTTTTGGTGAAGTTTTTTAAGATCATCATGGCCCATATCCATCAATTATGTGTGCCTCGTGTACTTCCTTTGTCAGTAGTACATATCAGTATGATTAATGGTTCAGGGTTCATATTCAGGAATCTGATTGGATAACTGTCATTTCATCTGTTGGAACTTATAATTCAAAAAACATTGATGAAGTTGTCCAAGAAAAGAGAGCAATGCAAGTCAGTTTTACTTATGATGAGCAACAAAGCTTGGTTTGTCAGCATGAATAGGCTCTGTCCTCCAGTGTACTCCCTGGGCCTCAGCTAGATCATCAGGGAGGGGCAGTACCTCTTCCAAATGATTCTACTGCAGCATTAAGCGGTAGCTCTATAGTGTGAAAGAGTGAATATCATGCTGTGTGGAAGGCTCCATCACTGGAGAATCAGGATTCATGAGCTCTTGAGTAATACCTTACTCTTGTTTTGTTTCCAACAGGGAGTGGTAATTATTGACTCACTTTAAAAATATATTTATTTATTATCAAATTACTTACTTATCTAAATAGATGTATTGTTTTTATAAGAATGATAGATGTTTATTATCAAAGATAAAATTAAAAATATCAAATAAGTTTTCAAAAATCCCCTGAAATCCTCTTGTCCGAAGATGACTTGATCTTAGAGGAGATCTTAGACTGAGTGACATAAGGCACGATAGAGTATTGAAATAGATTCAAGCTTTTCTGGAAATTTAGTAAATGATAAAATGTGTATTTTAAGTCAGTGGAGGTTTTCTTCTTTTCAAGTAAATTGTGTTGATACAGCTGGCTATCTTTCTGAGGGGAAACAGCTGTTCTCAGCCTCACTCTTTACACTTACATAAATTTCAAACATATCAAAGATTTAGTTTTTTAAAGTGAAACTATAAAATTATTATGATAAAAAATGTTAATATTTTAAAACTTTGGTTTTAGAAGACCTTTTTAAAATGTGTCAGGGGGCTAGCCCAGTGGTGTTGTGGTTAAGTTTGCACACTCTGCTTCAGTGGCTGAGGATTCATGGATTCAGATCCCGGGTATGGACCTACACCACTCATCAAGCCATGCTGTGGCAGCCTCCCACATACAAAATAGAGGAAGATGGGCACAGATGTTAGCTCAGGGACAGTCTTACACACACACACACACACGTGTCAAAAACCCAGAAATTAAAAAAAGAAAAAAATTAAATTTGACTGAATAAAATAGAAAAACATCAGTATATCAAGAAACAAAATATTATAAAATCATAGATAAAATTAAAAGGGAAAACAAAATAGGAGGAAATGGCAACACATGACAAAGAGTTAATTTTGTAATATCCCAAAAGTGCTTACTTTTTAGTAATCAATAAAAATAAGACAGAAACTACAATAGAGGAATGTACAAAGACAAATACTTCTTTGCAAAAGGGGGAAAATCAGTAAACATATACTTTCTTAGTGTTCAAGGTATCAATAAGTATATACTTTACTAGTATTTAAAGAATTCATAGCATACACTTTATTAGTATTCTGGGAAATTCCAGTACTATCAACAAATGGAAAGGATTTTATTGTCAATAAGCCAGTGAAACTTAGTTGTCTCATTTTTCCAGCTGACGCAGTATTTAGCCTGCAAGCGGTCTCTTTACCTGGAGAAAGGATGGGGATAAGACCAGCAGTCATATGATTCTACGTGGAACTCCAAGAATGTCTTGGAATTTTCTAGGTTTTACATGAAAGAGACAATGCTTTATTTATGTTATGAGATATATTTGTAATTTTAATACAGAAATAAGTGAATGATGAACATGTTCAAAATATAATTTTTGAAGACACTCTCATGATATTTATGCCTCAACCACTATGAAACTCAGGTTATTATTAAAAAGAACCTTTCCCTCTTTCTTTATACTGAATTCAGGTTCTTGCAGATCTTTCATAATTTCTGCCTTGAGATCAGGTGGTGCTGTTGAATTAAAGTTGCAGGTTTCTGTCAAAAAATCCAAAAGCAGGTCTCCATTTTCATTGCCATCAATAAAGCAGTCAGATATGTCCATGGTGGACAGAAGGTCGTAACATTCATACTTAATCCCCAACTTGTCCAGCATTTGAGTGAGGTCAACAGATGTGACATATAGGCAGAGGTCATCCCGGGGCAAGCGCGGTCCGTACTTTTTCCATAGCTTTCTCCAGCCACTGGTTCCTGTGCAACAGAACAAAGTTCATGCTTTCAATTGTTCTTCCTTTTATTTACCTACTCCGCCAGGCAGTACGTACACTAGGGGCTTGGAGTAGAGCAGTCAGTAAAGTGCGGGTGGGAGAGAGAAAGTTAAATAAATAAGTAAATAAATCACACATCAGATGGTGCTAATTGCTAATGAAAAATAAATCAGAGCAAAGAATAAGGAGATTCAAAGAGTTGGATGAGTTGCTGTTTTATGTAGGGTGGTCACAGAAAGTCTCTAATAATGTGATATTTGAGCAGAGACATGACAGCAAGCCATGTAGATATCAGAGGGAAGATTACTCCAGGACGAGAGAAGAGCAACTGTGAAGGAGCTGAGGCAGGAACATGCTTGGCATGTTAAGAACTAGTCAGGAAGCCAGTGAGATTGGAAATGAGTGAACAAAGAGTAGAGTGGAAGGAAATAAGGTTGGATAGGTGGTGATGGGAGTGGATATGGTGCCAAGTCATGTGGTGTGAGATGGGAAGTCATTGTAGCGCTATCTAATAGAACTTTCTGGACTGATGGACATGTTATATATCTGCATTGTCCAATATAGTAGCCACTAACCACTTGTGGCTATGGAACATTTGAACTGTAGCTAGTGTGACTGAGAAAATGATTTTTTTAAAAATTTTTATTGAGTTTATGATAGTTTACAACCTTGTGAAATTTCAGTTGTACATTATTGTCAGTCATGTTGTAGGTGCACCACTTCACACTTTGCGCCCACCCCCCCACCCCCCTTTTCCCCTGGTAGCCACTAATCTGTTCTCTTTGTCTACATGTTTAACCTCCACATATGAGTGGAGTCATACAGAGATTGTCTTTCTCTATCTGGCTTATTTCACTTAACATAATACCCTCAAGGTCCCTCCATGTTGTCGTGAATGGGACGATTTTGAATTTTAAGTTTTATTTCATCTTAATTCATTTAAATTTCAACTTCAATAGTCAAATGTGTCTTCCATATTGGACAACACAACATCAGAGTAACTTAACCTGATTTAAGTTTTAATAAGGTCACTCTGGCCACGCAGATGAGACTAGACTCTAGGGGCATAAGGGTGGAAGTAGGGAGAACAATAAGAAGGCTACTGCAATCATCTGGGTGATAAATGATGGTAAGCTGGACCAGCGAACTTGGAAGGGATGAGAAGTGGTTGGATCTTTTATATATTACATTCCTAGATTCAATGTCACTTGCCAAAAATTTGGATATTGGGTATGAGTGAAAGAAAAGAGTCAGTGATGACCTCAATGATTTTGGCCCAAGCACCTGAAAAGAGAGAATTGCTATTATTGGAAATGGGAAGAATGAGGGAGGAGCAGTTTTAAATGTATCATCAGGCATCTCATTCTGAAAACGTAAGCTTGAGATACCTATTGGACATTCAGGGGGTGACAGGAGGAAGGCAGTTGTTTGTGTGAGTCTTGAGTTCAGTGGAGGGTCTAAGAGTAAAAACTGAAATGGAAAGAACGAGCACAGTAAATACAATGATGATTTACTCCAACCAAAGATGAGGTAGCCTCTCATGCCTATCCGCTCATAAGATGCTGCCTCAGACTGGGCTGATCCCCACAAATTTTGTACCCAAGTTTAGAAGATGTTTTAGCAATATCTGTTGCATCTAACTGAAAACCCAGCCCAGCGTAGATGCTAAGAGATGCAGCATCTGAGGGAGAGAGACATAGGTTGGACTGTTCTTCTGACACTTCATGAATAAGGTGAGGTTGTTATTTAGTCTTTCAGGACCTCAGTTTTCTCATCTATAAGATGGGGATAACCATACTTACATCAGGGGCAACTGCAAGTATTAAAAAAGATAATGTAAGTGAATCATTGCACAATGCTCAGCACAGATGTGTAATGTGTAATGGCAGATGGGTAATAAGTATTTACAAAATAAATGAACATTATATGGAATTAGTTTGATGATGTATTTCCACTGGTTGTAATCTTGAGACTGTGAAAAAGCAAACTTGCTGTTCAGAAACCTATAATAATAATAAATCAAAACAAATGAGCATTTATTTATGGACCTTCTAATGAATGCATGTAATTCCGGGTTGTTACATACACAGTTGATCCAGTGCAGTAATTAAGGGTGGTTTCTAAAGCTTAGCTCCCTGAGTGCAAAGCCTGACTTTCCTCTTACCAGCTTTATGAGCCTCTGCCTCAGTTTTATCATCTGCAAAACAGGAATAATAATAGAATCTATTTATAGAATTGCTGTAGGGAATAACTGAGTTAAGAAAGCAAGGCACTTAGAACCATGACTGTCTATAGTAAACACTGTTGAAGTGTTAGGAAATTAAGCTAGACTTGGCCAAAGCAATATAAGAGAGAACCTATATTTTCTATGAACTTTCAGTGAAGATTTCAAATACTTGAGATTTTTTGTTTCCCAAACCTCCTTTATGATCTAATGAAAGAAACTGATTCCCCAGGAAAATACACAAATGATACTTTCCCACACGGTTCTGCAAATAGTTATAGGATGCTCAAAGACCCCTGGCCCTCATCCGTGGACTAGGCTAAAGTCCCCCGATTTAACTTAACAAAAGAGACTATCCAAGGCAGGAAATCGTGAATAATAAATAGCCTAGATAATTGATGTTCCACTAATATTTCAGAAGAGGGAGTGATCACTGCAGGATATGCTCCTGGAGAAGGTAGAATTGGAATGAAGGAGAAAAAAAAAAATAAAACCTCATTTCAATGAAAAAAAATGAGGGTCATGAGTATATATTAAAAAATCTTTCATTCCGAAGACAGTGATTGTTTGCCCAAATAAGAATTTGCCTACAAACAAGACATAACAAGAAAATAAATATTTCAGAGGTTGAGGAGGGGCTCTCTTATCATTATTATTATTATTTTTAACCTGGCAGAGAAAGAAGCAGCAAACACTAATTGCAGAAAATGTGCTGGTGTCAGTGTTCTGTGACTTGGTGCCATTTCTGAGCTGAGCAATTATACACTTTCTGACGGAAGCATTATCATAATGGCTCTCAGTGGGCACAACATATGGTGTTAACTTTATTTTCAAAGTGATATAAACCAGATTCTGTTTTTCCCACTGTATTAACAATAACATACCATGATGTGCCTCCTTCCTTAGTCAGGTAGGGAGAAGGAAGGACAGAAAACTTCAGTGTTCTCCTGGCTGATCTCCCTTAACCAGATAAATTGCATTTTAATTAGCAACTCTCTCCATTAAGGCCTGGCTCCAACATTTGCAGAAAAACATGCCATAGACATCATTTTATTGTGGGATACTCCTCATTTTAAAAATCCACCTCTTTTGTTCTTATTTCTCTTCTTTTTCATCCCCAAATCAAATCTTTTATCTTCATAATGAGGAATTTCTGGTCGTTATAATTAAATGACTATTTACTGAGCTGGGCTACTTCTGTAAAGGATACTTAGAAACACAAAGGAAAGCCTCTCTTCCCTCAAGCAACACGTATTCTAACAGGCTGACCAGTAAATGCTGCTGTCACTTAATTCTGATTTCAATGTCTTTTTCTTTTCCTAATTAGTTTCACTTCCCTGCCCTTCATTGCTTTTGTCTGCGTGCATGTGTGTGAACATGTGTATCTTCTTTATTGAGTCTTTTATTTCTATTTATTAAATCCATCTTCAAATCTCCAGAACTTTCTGTAATCTCTGATTCCACATCCATCATGAAGTCACTTTTAGCTAAAACATGGTCTCTTTTTTGGATGGACATTCAGAACTAGTTGTAGTTTGGATATTATAAGGCAGAAATAATAAACAGTAATCCAGTTCAATTCAAACATATTTACTGGGTATCTTCTAGGTGCCAAAGGCTTTGCAAAGATCTGAGACTAGAGGTAAGAGGCAGAGCCCTCTGCTCTCAAGGAACTCTCCTTAAACTTTGCATATGCCTCTTATAGGAAATTTAGCACACTGCTGAAAGTGTTTACGTATCTGAATCCTCCAATAGATTAGGAGCCTTTCAAAGGCAGAGGAAAAGTCATAGTCATCTTTGCAAACTTCAGAGCCTGGCAGTGACTGACTGTAGGAGCTCAATAACCACTGAATGAACCAAATCTACACAATGACTATCCTATGCAGTCAATGTAGGATGAAGACTACAGACTCTGTTTTAAATATGGCTGAACACACATGGCTCCGTAGCCAAGTTAGGTGCTCTACATAATTAAATCTAAAAACTGACTCCATATTTCATTATCGTATGATCTAATAAATTTCAAAAATGAGTGTCCATATGAGTAGTTCAGCCTATTCAGAGAAATAACTCATCAGTTCAGTAACAGGTCAGTGTCTGAATGAGATGGCCAGGCAAGAGCCTTAGCTGTGTGGCATATTTAAGATGACGGTTTAGAGCAAGATGTTGATCCAGACACACCATTATCTATCTAGATGTGTGCTCTCAGAAATTTAATTTAATGACTAGTTCTAGGCTTGTCTGAATCCGTCTACAATGAGCATTCAGTTTTCTGCATGGCAATGCAGCTATGGATAACAATTGTGCCCTGAAACAAAGGAAATACACAGAATAGGCTTCTTTACTTCTCTTCTAGGTAATGATGAAGCAAATTCCATTTAGAAAATGACTGCAAGAAACCTGATAAAAACAGAGCCTAGTATAAAACATTTTCCTGTAGGTGTTCCAAGTTTTAGGGCAATATTCCAGTTTAAGGAATATTTTCATTGGGAAGGTATGGAGAATGAGGTTTTAAGAAACGCTAAGAAGGCAGTTTAGGGCAATGGTTTTTTCACAAGGGTAAGGAGGGAAGTTGATCAGGCACCACAGAAGACCTGGGAGCTTTCTCAAATGCATTTGCTGTCCACAATCTGATCTAGCAGTATCACACTCCCTGGAATGCAAAATATACTACAAAGCTATAGTAATCAAAACAGCATGGCACTGGCACAAAAACAGACACACAGACCAATGGAACATAACTGAGAGCCCAGAAATAAACCCACACATCTATGGACAGCTAATTTTCAACAAGGGAACAAAAACACACAATGAAGAAAGGAAAGTTTCTTCAATAAATGGTGTTGGGAAAACTGGACAGCCACATGCAATGGAATGAAGTAGACCATTATATTACACCATACACAAAAATTAACTCAAAATGGATTAAAGACTTGAATGTAAGACCTCAAACCATGAAATTTCTAGAAAAAGACAAAGGCAGTACAATCTTCAACATTGGTCTTAGCAGCATATTTTCAAATACCATGTCTGACTGGGCAAGGGAAACGAGAAAAAATAAACAAATAGGACTATATCAAACTAAAAAGCTTCTGCACAGCAAAGCAAATCATCAACAAAACAAAAAGACAACCTAACAATTGGGAGAAGATATTTGCAAACCATATATCTGATATGAGGTTAATATCCAGGCTATACAAAGAACTCATACATCTCAACAACAAAAGAACTAACAACCCAATTAAAAAATGGGCAAAAGATCTGAACAGACATTTCTCCAAAGAAGATATACAGATGGCCAACAGGCACAGGGAAAGATGTTCAACATCACTAACTATCAGGGAGATGAAAATCAAAACTACAATGAGATATCACTTCACTCCTATCAGAATGGCTATAATTAACAAGACAGGACATAACAAGTGTTGGAGAAGGTGTGGAGAGAAGGAAACCCTCATACACTGCTGGTGGGAGTGCAAACTGGTGCAGCCACTATGGAAAACAGTATGGAGATTCCTCAAAAAATTAAGAATAGAACTACCATCCAATCCAGCTATTCCACTGTTGGGCATTTATCCAAAGAACATGAAAACATGAATGCGTAAAGATATATGCACCCCTATGTTCATTGCAGCATTATTCACAATAGCCAAGACTTGGAAGCAACCTAGGTACCCCTCAGTGGACGAATAGATAAAGAAGATGTGGTGTATATACATAATGGAATACTACTCAGACATAAAAAAGGATGAAATCTTGCCATTTGTGATAACATGGGTGGACCTTGAGGGTATGATGCTAAATGAAATAACTCAGAGGGAGAAAGTCAAATACCATATGATATCACTCATAAATAGAAGATAAAAACAACAACAAACAAACACATAGAGACAGAGATTGGATCAGTAGTTACCAGAGGGGAAGCAGGGAAGGAGGAGGCTGACAGGGGTGATTAGGCACATGTGTATGGTGATGGATTGTAAATTAGTCTTTGAGTGGTAAACATGATGTAATCTACATAGAAATTGAAATATAATGATGTACACCTGAAATTTATATAATAATACAAACCAATGTTACTGCAATGAAAACATTAAAAAAAATCCTATACTTGTTGATTGACAATGATACAAAATAAATCTGATTGGGAATTTCTTGTGATTAGATTTGTTTCCAATGTTGGAAATTGAGCTTGATCTATTTTTCCAAAAGTTGACCTGTGTACAGTAGTTCCCTTATCTGAGGGGCATATGTTCCAAGACCTTCAATGCATGCCTGAAACCATAGATAGTACCAAACCCTATATGTACTATGTTTTTTCCTATACATACATACCTATGATAAAGTTTAATTTATAAATTAGGCACAGTAAGAGATTAGCAACAATAACTGCTAATAAAATAGAACAATTATAGCAATATACTGTAATAAAATTCAGCATAGATAGGAACCTCAGCATACTATTTTTTTTCTTTCCTTATTAAGTTAAGAACTTTCACCTTTTCATTTAAAGGAAGCACTTTAGGCTTCTTTTTGGCATATCTGAATTGCCAGTGTGGGGGATCAGAATTGGCCACCTCAAAATGTGCCTCTTTGGCTTATTTTTAAGAACAAAAGACTCTGAAAGAAACTTTGACCTTCCCCCTAACTACCTAAAAGAATTTAAGATAAAAGGCCTGTCCTGGGGACAGGCCATCACCATAGATAACTCTGGGGATAGGTAGACTGGCAGCGTCCTTGCCAAGTCCATTCTGTTCAAAGTGCTGTCTACCAAACATTTGCTTTTCCATCTCCATGTGAATTGCCTTCCTCCCCTTTGAAGTCCCAAACCATTACCCCCAACATACTCCTTTGTCTTTAGGAGAAAATGTTATTTAAGGTGGCGTCTTTGGCCATTCTGGTGAGTTACTCAGCTTTCCTGGGTTTCTTCCATGTATTCATTGTTATAAAGCTTTGTTTGATTTTCTCCTGTTATTCTGTCTCATGTCAATTTAAATCTTAGACCAGCCAGAAGGACCTAGAGGATAGAGGAATTGTCTTCCTCCCCTACCTCAGCATCACTAATCTTGTGCTTTGGGGCCATTATTAAGTAAAATAAGGGTCACTTGAACACGAGCACTGTGATACTGTGACAGTTGATCTAAAACCAACATGGCTTGTAAGTGACTAACTGACAGGTAGCATATACAGTGTGGATACACTAGACAAAAGGATCATTCACATCTGGGGCGGGACAGAATGGGATAGTGTGAGATTTCATCATACAACAGAACAGTGTGCAATTTAAAACTTATGAATTGTTTATTTCTGGAATTTTCCATTTAATATTTTTGGGACTGCAGTCGACCACAGGTAATTGAAACTGTGGAAAGCAAAACTTCAGATACGGAGGGACTGCTGTATTTGTATTGGCTTTATTAATGCAACAAAGCCATTATTGCTATTTTTTAAAAAGGAAACTGCGGTCTTTTCCATACACTGAGGGGGCAAAATAATTTATCTCAGGGAAATGTATTGTTAAGACAGTTTCATAGGTACACAGGTTTACCTAGGGGAGAGAGGTAGAGGAAAAAGGAGTTAAGTTGCTCGATATAATAAATAAGACAGATGGGATGATGGATCTGATGTCTTAGGAAAAGTACTGAGCTGAGAGAATATGGGTGAGGTCTGAGAAGTTCATGAGGAATTAGTGCAAGGGAGGTGGGCCCTGACCTAGCAAAGGAAAAGCTAGAAAGAGAGTGGCTGTAGGACTTTGATGCGGAATTCCGTATCTGCTGTTCTTCCTCTCCATAGATCTCAACATCTCCCCAAATCAAAGAATGGTACTTTGGAGAATGAAGGAGGTAGGGCTACGTCCGTGCTGGGGGCAAACCAGAACAAGATGGGAAAGGTAGTTGCAGCACATGCAAGGTTTGGAGACAAATCAAAAGTTAAACTGGGAGCAGACATTTGGAGCAAACAATGGCTGGCCACCATCAGGAAAACGTAAGCCGGACCCCCAGGAATCCTCGGGAGTCGGGGGAGGGGGAGGGACAACCCAAGTTACTTGACATGACGGCTCTTCACTTACTCTGGATTTTTAAGAGTTAAGCAGGAGCCCATAAGACTGGGGAATCTGGAGACATTCCCAAGTCGATGACAAGATCAACATATTTAACAATGTTATTTCCCTTTTCAGGTAGAATATTTTCTTTAACTGTAAAGGAAACTACATTGGATAAGATGGTTTATTTTTTTAAAACATTTTACTTATCTTTAATTAATTTATTTACTTAACAACTCTTCTGATAAATAGAGGCAATGAAACTATGACTTTCAGCCTTAGGAGAGAAGTGGAAAATCCAAAATAAAATTCCTAAATCTATTTTCCCCTTTTGCTAAGTGGTTCTTCTTTTAAGAAGATATATATATAACATTTCTTCTATAGCTGTATAAATCTCTTCTAAGAAAGAAGTACATATGGTAAAGGAAGGACATCATTAGAGTCCCTTTAATAATTTGACAACTGTTATTTGTTGCATTCATATGTCTAGGAACAATATCTATTAACAATGTTTTCCTTTTTGGGACACTTGTATCCTATGCTATGTGTAGTAATGAAGAATTGTGGAACTGCATCTTGAAAAAGTGAATAAAAAATTTCCACCATCAAATTACATTGAATAATTTTCTACTCAAAATACCTTTTTTTTAAAAAGCTGATCTTTGAGCTTTTACTCCTTTTCTTTTGATTTTTCCCCAGGAATGTATGTATACATAGTACATATGAACCACATATATGCACAGATGTAATATGATGTAGGTATGATTATCCAGAAATAGCCCTTGAATAAACTAAGACTCATAGAGCAAGTTCACACTGCTGGGAAATGCCTCAGCATTCTTGCTTCATGTATCATCATAATTTCACTGGGCCTATTTTAGTTTACACTGGGCCTATTTTAGTTTACATGGATTGTATTAACTCATTCATGGTATAGCCAGCAGAAGAGTGTATCCATAAGGCACTTAGTTAATTCTCAGTTGCTTGTAGACTACTCATGCCATTTCTAAATCTTAGGCAGGCTTTTTCTTATTGGGAGTTATAAACTCATACTCATAGAGCTGCATTCTGATATTCAAATATTTAACTTCTGAAAATATGTTAGAATAAACCAAGTATAAATGAGTAGATCTGCTACTGATATGAAATATATTCTAAAATCAAGTATATATGACTTCTGGATGAATTTCTATTTCTGTCTGCAACACTGTTTCTGTATTATTGATACAGATGATCAAGAATTGACTGCATTCAATGTTGATGACTAAGTTTACTTTTGTATCCCTAAATATAGTACAAAATGCTTTACCCAAGTGTCCTAATTTAGAGAGAGGTTAGTAAGAAGCATCCAGTTTACATAAGCCTTTCTAGATGGGAAGACAGACAGATATCTCCCATATAAATGAATATTTTTAACTAACCAGAGATAAAAATAGTATATCAAAACTTTCTCTTGGGCAAGAGGTTGTGTACAGGAACTCTCTATTGCCAAACTCCCACATCAGTTCAAACCCAAGATTACAGGCAACAACCATGTTTGCCATACTTAAAGCCGTCCCTCATGTTGAAGAACAAATGAATTTTGTGACATATGATTTTTGAGTATGGGGTCTGGTATAAGCTTAGGAAGACAGAGGCTGTTGTACATCTAGAATCGGCCTGCCTAGCACTGTGTGGGCAATCATTGCTGAATGAAAGAAGTAACGAACGAATGAACTCAATAATGTCAATGTTTCTTTTGCTAACACGTTTAGTTATATTCTCTGTGTGGTACTTACTATTGCACTGGAGGCAACATGACATGATCAAATGCCTTCTTTGGAAAACAAAACAAACAAAGCAAACCATTTTTGATAGTTATTTGAGAAAACCTATAATGAACAATATTGATAACGGCTCTAGAAATGCAAATTAATCTAATTTGATAGAATCTAAAATATTTAAACCTTTGTTTATTAATAAACATCACAGAGGGAAAAGAGATATTCAAGGGACAAAAAGGAGGTAAATATATTTACTATTTTTAGTCTCATTTAAAAAATTCCTATCATTTGTATTTGCTCTGTTATATAAAAGAGAATTTATATATAGACAACAAAGACATATTTTCTCAAGAGAAAAAAATAAATAGATGTTTAATTCCACTAGACTCCCTAAACTGAGAGCTGTTGTGAAGGACTTTCCTAATACTGTGTTAATTAATTGACTATGATCAGGAGCCATGTCAAGAATTTCATAATGAAGATGAAATATACCAGCTGCCTACAAACACATGAATCCATGCATATATGCACTATTGCTGTTTTAAAATTCAGTTGAATGAAAATAACTTACCTGACACAATAATAATGAGGATCTTAGCATTGGTAGCTAAGAGACTATGGAAGAATTTCAGAGTAGCTGGGATGTCTTTTACATAATATAGCATCTAGAAATGAAGGAAAAGAGAAATGAGTCACTTTTCTATGTCAATGTCTTTGTTACTTGGACTAGACACTCATTAGAAAGTTTTATTTTCAAGTTGAGTGGATTTTTATTCAACAAAACAATTAAGGGGCCAGTTTTGTGGCTGAATGGCTAAATTCGCATGCTCTGCTTCGGCGGCCCAGAGTTTGGCTGGTTCGGATCCTGGGCACAGACATGGCACCGCTCGTCAGGCCACATTGAGGCAGCATCCCACATGCCACAACTAGAAGAACCCACAACTAAAATATACAACTAAGTACTGGGGGGATTTGGGGAGAAAAAGTAGGGAAAAAAAACAAGAAGTTTAAAGACTAAAGATAATTGTAAGGAGAGATACAACAATAATGTGAGAAAATATTTGGTGAAAGGGAAAACTATAGTATTTGCTCAACCAGAGACAAATAGTTTTAAATTTACTCTTTCTGGCTTCAATAACACAGTTATTTATAGCTGGAGACGCTTAGTCTCCACTCCACACGGGAGCATTGATTCTATGCTTACTCCCTATTTTGTGAATTGTAGTTCTTCTGGGAGAAAATGGTGCCAGCACCATAAAAACAGACTCCATTTCGTGGAACATTGCCTTAAAATTAAGCCCTTTGCACTGTCTTCACCATATGCTCACAGATGCTTTTTTTAAATCACAGAAGATATGACAGACTCTGATATTGACAGATTCTCAAGGAAAATAGACTGGAGTAAAGCATGAGATTACATGCTTGGTCACAAGATGCTAGGGGTCAGCCCACCCATTTTTAATCACTCTGGACCATCTTTGGGGAAGTGCAGGAGAAGTCTTTCCACTCAACACAGATAGAACTTGGAATTATACATTGGCGGTGGAAAATTTTCCTTAAGGGCTTGCATTCCTGGAATCTACCCCCACAAATACTTACTACTTATATCTCATCTTTGTCTCTTTTGGACAAGAGTTCAATATTCTATGTAGATGCCCATGACAGAATTTATGGCATAAAGCAAAAAAGAACCTAAGCTATGCCCCTCTCATATGAATGAATGAAAGAAAAGGGACAGGCACAGGGCCCTTGCTGCCTCAGGAGCCATATTTAGTATCATGTCACTCCATGCTATTCACCACAGGGACCATACATAGATAGGTACCCAGATACAGCTAATCCATAAGATGGCTAACAATCTATGACATGACCTGGCTAAAAAAGAGGAGGTGGGTCATGGCAGATGCTCTGAAATTTGATCTGATAAACACTGAGATTCTCTGCAGTTGACTGTGAATATTAAGTTGAAAGAATGTCATGAGAGCAGTAGGACTCTAAAGATCAATGAAGAGACAACAACATAGCAAAGAAAAATGCAGAGTAGATAAAGAAAGAGAGATGAATAAAATAGTAACGCAGAGGAAGCAGAGTTGCTGTGAGAAAGAAAAAACAAACATGGAAGTTTTGAGAGAAATGGGAGAATGATCTCTGAAGCTGCCACATTTTATAACAGGTAAAGAATGGGATCCACAGCATAAGTGGAGGGATTGGCTTTTGATAAAAGGCTTTTGTAGTAAGATGGAAGAAGGAGATAGTGGGTATGGGTGCAGCTATGTTTGTAAATCTGGAGGGTGAAAGATGAGTTTCCATCTGATGGTTTCTGTTTTTGCTATACAGTATGAAGTGAGGTCATCAGATGGGAATGAATGGTGGGAGAGGGGTTATAGGAGGTTTAAGGAGAGAGAGGGAGTATGAACTAGTTATCTAAAGAGGTGGGAAAGCAAGTCTAATAGAGAAACACCATGTGCTTGCTGGACAATGTTAAGCACTCCCTTATAGGTAAATGATTTTGTCAGCTAAGAGAGCAGAGATGTAAGATTGCCTGGATATGTCAATCTTGCAGTCATTTTTTCCTTTGATTTCTTTTACATTTATTCTTTTGGGGTGACTATACTTGTGGACCATAGAAAGAAAGAAGCATCTTGTTATTAATCAAGTGGTATTTCTAAAATATACACGTCTTCTAATGGTAGCCAACATCCAAAGCCTATCCACCTATATGCTATTGAGAAATATTAGTAATCCCTGGAAATATGCCTCCATACCATCTACTGAATAGTCACCCCCTTTCCAAGAATTACACTCTCGGTGCTAGAACATGGAAATAAATTTCTACTGAATGACTGTCTGATATCAGTAAAACTTTATTGACCTCAGGAATCATCTAATCTGCCCCTTCTGTCACATGTTCACTAGCCAGGGCAACAGAAGGCAAAAGCAAGAGAAGTCATAAAACTCTGGGACATTGGTCCATCCAGACCATTAGACCTACTGGAGAACTGTGCTAGGATGTGGGACATATGTCCTCTATTGTCCTCAAATCGATCTATGACCTTTCAATCCTACAAAAATTAATTAAGCCAACATTGAAACAATATCAACAACTCTAGAAGTATTTTGAGTAGAGAAAACTAGCTTTTTGAATGTTACAGAGAATCTCTTAGTATTATCAACCTCTTTATCTCAATTGGACGGATAATGCTCACTTATAAAATCAGATTTTCGTTTTTCTTTTTCAAGTTAGAATACTAGGCACTCTTCATACAGATTTCTGAAAAATCTCCTTTCTGAGAGTATATAACAATAAATGTTTCTTACCTGAATCATATGAATAAAGTCCCACTCCTGAAGTTCTTTTTTCTCCATCATTCTATTTTGATATTCAGATGATGTCTCCTTATGCCAAGCAAACTTTATGTTCTCGAGGTTTGATGTCTTGGCTACAAGCTCTAAAATACAGAGAAGTCGTAGCACACCATCAATTTTAATTGCAAATGTGGAACCCATTTCCATCTAGAATTTTAATGCAATCAATGTTATATACATAACAGATATAAAGCACATTTTTCTTTTTTATGTAGCTCTGGAAGACCAGAGAGTTCATCCTGATTTTTTTCTAGTAGTATACGAAATTAGAGATGAAAGAAAGAGCCAATAATAATTATGAGAACCCTGATCAGACATAGGTTACATTATCTCAGTATTAATGGGGAATCAACTGGTGAGTTTTATCAATGGAAATTGATGTAAAACAGGTGATATAATTCTGTAATCCAGGAGTCAGCAAACCACAGCCCGTGGGCCATTTCTGGCCTACTACCTGTTTTTAAGTGGACTGCAAGCTAAAAACATATCCTAGGGGCCAGCCTGGTGGCATAGTGGTTAAGTTCACATGCTCTGCTTCAGCAGGCTAGGGTTCGCAGGTTCAGATCCAGGCACAGACCTACACACTGCTCAACAAGCCATGCTGTGGCAGCATCCCACATATAAAATAGAGGAAGATTGGCACAGATGGCTCAGTGACAATCTTCCTCAAGCAAAAAGAGGAAGATTGGCAATAGATGTTAGTTCAGGGTCAATCTTCCTCACCAAAAACAAAAAATAAAGCACAGAAAAGACATACCCTATTCTACTTCCTGACTTCATGCCTCTGTCTTTCATATCTTGTGCCATTATATGTTTAAATGGTTAAACAAAATCAAAATAATAATAATATTTTGTGATACATGAAAGTGATATAAAATTCAAATTTTAGTGTTTATAAATAAAAGTTTATTAGAACATACCCATGCTCGTTAGTTTATGCATTGTCTACAGATGGCTTTGTGCTACAACGACAGAACTGATTAGTTGTAACTGAGATTGTGTGGTCTTCCAAGTCTAAAATATTCATCATTTGGCCTTTTTCAGGAAAAAGTGTGCCAACTCCTGCTGTAACCCATTAAACATAAACTCTTTATAAACATGGATTCTCTTTAAATATTTCTGAATGAATTAATGACTCTCTCTCCAAGAATAAACACCCAAAAATAATAGTTGGTGACTAGGGAATGGATGGAGAGTCAGTAAAAAATGGACTCTAATTATTCACTGTTTCTATTGTGAGGGGTTTAGCCATGCCTGCCAAGGAAACAACTTAATTAGGTTCTCCTCCCAATAAGCTTACAAAGAACATACTGCAGTAACTATGTTGTAAATGATTGAAGGGACACACTAGGGATGATGTGCCTTTCGGGATAAGATTGGCATACAGCATCATGGGTTACAGGTACCTTTGTACTTGGCAATTTGTTCAGCACTTGGTTCAACAACTTCATTGTTGATATGAACTCCTGGATATTGAGCCTGCACTTTGGAGAGAATTTGAAGATCAATTTCACCTGGAAGACAAGCATATGGAACAGTCACATCAGCCCAGAAAGAAATCATGAAGAATAATTTGAGCTAGTTTATTATCTGTCTTACTTTTACTAGGAAAGCCCATCATAAATAATGAATAATGCTCAACTGTTGCCCTGTAACGATGCTGTGATGCAGAACAGCTAGGTTGTAAGTAGGAATAATAATGTGATATGAAGAGGGCTATGATTGTCACTCATTCATTCATTCACTCATATAACCTCTTTACACTAAATCTAATGTAAATCCCATTAATTACAGGATTCAATCAACCCTTCCTTTTGTATCCCTAAGTCAAAAAAAAACCCACTGTCAATCATAATTTTAAGATTTCACCAATTGGAAGATGTATTTCAATTTCAGAGATGTTAAAATATGAAAAAATGCACCTTAGAATTTATAAACTAGGCCAGGCCAGAAGCATACAAAAAATGTCAGGTACAAAAAAAGGATACAAAAATATGTCAGACATCTGCCCTCCAAAACACCATGATCTAGTGGAAAAGGTAGACCTGGAGAGAACTGTGGCTGGGTTGGTCTGAGGTACGAAGAGGAATGGAGATAGTGAGGGAGAGGATAGCAGCAGAGGCCAGAGAGATGGAAAGCTTCATGGAGGGAGGTCACTCCTGAGCTCTGTGTTATGGAGCAAATGGAAGTTAGTCCAGAAACATCTGGGAAAATGGGTAACTGTAGGAAGAAAGGACAGGAAGACAGAGGCATGAAGTCAAGAAGCAGAATAGTATATGTGGGACTACTGGAAGTTCAGAGTTTTGGCATACTGGGCAAGGCAGGGCCTCCAAGAAAGAGGTGATCCCAGAGGAGTAAATGGAGAGGAGGTTATGGCCAAATAGATATTTATGCATTACTTCATCTACCAACTATTAACTGATTGTTTACTATGTGCCAACCACTGCACTAGGCTCTAGGAAATAATGATAAGAAGAGCACATAAATACGTGCCCTGATGAAAATTTAGCCTATAAGTGAATGCATGAGAGAGATGGTGGTAAGTTGGATGAACTTGAGTTCTAAACTGTCTTCTCCACTTATTAGGTGTATATGACCTTTGGCAATTTACTTTATCTCTCCAAGCTGTATTTTCCTCATCAGAAAAATAGTGATAATAATAGTACATAATTTATTGGTTGTAAGGGTTAAAT
Source organism: Equus przewalskii (assembly GCF_037783145.1). Taxonomy (NCBI): domain Eukaryota; kingdom Metazoa; phylum Chordata; class Mammalia; order Perissodactyla; family Equidae; genus Equus; species Equus przewalskii. Next base: position 21,080,759 of record NC_091847.1, on the reverse strand, counting down.
GAGGCAATGCATATAAAACACAGTGCAAAATAGAGTTGTCACCCAATAAATGTTAGCTGTTCATTATTTTTATCGTTTTCATTGAGTCCTTCTCTTTAAAAATATCTCTTCTCTTCCTACTGCTGATGCCTCCAACTTAAGTTTTGCACTTTTATTCTCTTGGGTTATGATGTTGACCTTCACTAAAATTAAACTATCTTCTGGCAAGACTAGCACATGAAAATGATGTTGGTCTTTAATCTTTGGGCATAAACAACATTAACAAAACCTTTCCAAGGTTAGATATGGCAGACAACCAAAACATAGGTCTTAAGTCTGGAGGGAAAGAGATGAGGACGATAAATCAGGAACAAAAGATGCTAGACTAGGAAAAGAGGGCAGTCTAAGGGTATAATGAGAACCCCAAGTACTGGTAATAGGAGATGGGGAGAGAGTTAATGAGTAGGAAGGAAGCTGAAATGGAGGATGAAGGAACCTATGTGACAGTTTTCTCTAAAGGTGGCCCTACCAACGTGAAACCTTTTATTCCTTCCTTAATAACTGTAGCTGCCGTTTATTGGCCACCCATTTGTCAAGCACTGTGTTAGGCACTTTACCTGGAATGTCTCACTTGATCTCAACCACAGTCCTATCACAAACTCCATGAAATTGTTTCCAACCAGATAAAGTGATTTGAGTAATTTGATACTCTCGGGATATTAATATGCCTAATATATAAGGTACATCCAGAGTGTTTGTTCTTCTAACTACTTCATACTGAGAAACAAGAGGATACCAAATATTAAAAGGACATAAGAATTCTTTTTTTCTTCTCTACAGTAACATTTTTGAAGAGTAAAAAAGTAACTAAGGCAAAAGGCTGATAAGAAAAGCTGTAGGCTAATGAGAAATAGAGAGATTCCAGCTTGTCCCAAAGAACCAGAGGCCAGAAGTTCTGTTCTTGACTGTCAGCCTAGCCATATATTTTAAATAAAATATCCTCAATTCTGAGGATCCCAAATCCAACATTTTGAAACTCAATAATGTGAAACGCAATAATTTTCCCTCTGGGGCTTGATGAGCTCTTCTTCTCCTAAGATGGACCCCAATATTTTGGATCTACCCAAATGGCAGAATGGATCTAGCACATCCCCGGAGTATGTTCCTATCTTGTCACTTTCCCAAGCAACACAATGTTCTACCATATTCAAAGCCAGCCAGTCCCTCCTCTTGGGGCAACATGTTAGAGGACACAATGCTAAAATTGCCCCTGAGACATGGCAACCGTGGGCTCACATAACAACCAGGTATGGACATGGGCCATCTGTGCATTCACTGCTGGATCCCTAGCAGAAATGAATGAACCACCAGAGGAGATAATGAAACTATTTCCTTAGAAGTTAGCACATAAAATTCACTTCTGGCCTCATAAAGCTGGTGACCATACTTCCTGTTTGCCAGGGACAGTTCCACTTCATGCTCATTGTGCTGGGGCCCCACCTGGCTTTGTTTCTTATCCCAAGTTGTTTATTTTTAACAAAATACTATTATTAGAATTTGATTTTTGAAAATAGTTTTTTAAAATAACTATTTTATAAATCAACCAATATAATAAAAACAACTTGTTCAATAAATAAAAATTTCAGAAAATTAAAATAATTTTAATTCTTTTACCTACTCCATCCAAATCTCACTCTTAAAAGTATCCTGGATTTGACAATAAACAATGCCACCATGCTCAAAAGGCACTCATTTTTCTGTGCTATTTTTGTTATTTATAATGGACTCTATTATTTATTATTGTGAGATACACATGTAGATAGATAGATAGATAGATAGAGATAGAGATCTTCCATATGATAATCTTTTCCTTGGTCGCATATCCTACATAGTTTGCCTTCTAGCATTCCTCAGAAATAGGAGACATGCATTTTTAAAAATGATTTATACAAACCTCTTCAACAAAAAGAGAGTCAATAGAGAGGCACTTCAGATGGTCCATGGTATTACAGTCTAGTCTAAACATTTAGCATTTAGTTATAAATATTTTCTTGATACATCACTCTACTGTTCACTATCCATCCAGTCACCCAAGCTTTGCTCCTTCCTTCATCCTCCTTCCATGGCCATCAGCAAGTTCCATAAATGGTTGTTTACTTTCTCTTTTCTGTCCCTACTAGCAATGCCCTTGTTCAGACCCAAATTATCTATGTCTTGGAATACTGCAATAACATCCCCCAAATTCAGCCTATCTCTGCTGAACCTTGTCTCCCTCAAAGCCGTCGCTACAACCACCATTTAAAACCCTAAGCCCATCACTTCCCTCCTTAAAACCTTCTAACGACTAGTCAGCTGGATAAAGTCCAAGCTCCTAACTGAGCATAGTCCACCGTGCCTGCTTCCTTATTCTCACCTCTCAGAATTTCATATTTTGAAACTTTTGGCTCCACGAACCCTGCATTTCCACCCTTCTCGGCCCGCCCCCCCACACCCCTATACACTGTGATCTTCCATGCTTTTCGTCTTTTGCCAGTGCTTTCTCCTCTACCAGGAATACTCTCTCCACACTTCCTCACTTTATCTGACCAAACCCTATGCATCTTAAACTCTTCCACACGTGACTAATTACCTTGGTAGTCTTTCCCACCGAGCCTGGAAGCAGCATCAGAATCCTTCTGACAGAAACTACCCATCAATTGACTGGAGTTGGCAACACAAAGAAAACCTTCTGTGTTCCCTGATGTAAACTATTGGTCTACTTCACTTATTTTATTCACTAGCAAAGGCCTGATTCCAATGAGCTTGCTAAAAAGTATCAAGGCCTCTAAAATGCTAGATGGAACAACTGAGCAGGTTTGGTCATCAATCACTGAAGAGCATGTGAGGGGTTATCAGGCCCTATAGTACCATGAGCCAGCAGTAAAGAGATTCAGACAAAAAAAGCGGAAGAAGACCATTTGTTCTTTCTCAGCTGAATCCTTCTGAGCAGGAGCCGTAACGTTATGAATGTGTTCCAGTTATCAGATGTTAAGTGCCCTATAAATGCTTTTAAAGAACATACAAGCCAAACTAATGTGCCAAAATAATGGGGGAAGGTAAATGAGAAATGAGTCCATGAAATCATTCAGACATTCTCAGCAAATTGAGGGGTAAACAAAAGAAATGTGGAAGCCAGCAGCCTGCTTCTAGTGTGCATTCCAAAGACTTCTGCGAATCTTAACTTTCAGTTCCAGAAAACAGCATTTAAGGGGAATAAGGCAATACATGTTCATTTCATAGTCAATCTCCTTTCACAGGTGCCCTCTCGTTAGGCATTGCTTGATTATAATTCTGACAATTGTAGACAACTTAATTTTTGACACCCTAAGCCATTAGATACATAAACGCCAGTGGTTGTTCAGGTTAACCAAAGCCTTATTATGTGTTTCCCCCTGAAGTTTTGGATCAAAATCTGCAAAGTTTCCTGTGACAAATGGAAAAATTATAATGATTAAACAACTCTACTCCAATTTACTTCCCTTCCTCTCCCCTCCCCTTCCCTCCCCTCCCTCCCAGCCCCCCACTTTCATGACTACCAAAGCAAATTAATGATTTTGGAATCTGTGCATTTTATGATGATGTGACTGATTTTCTCAGTTGGTCGATATGTGGAACTTGAGCAAAGTTAGGAAAAGTCCAAATGTGTCACTATGAATCAATGGGTTACGGAGTAACTTCATGTCAATACACAGCATTTAGAAAGATATGCACCCAATTACAATCAGAGGTTATCTCAGGCTGGTGGAGTTACAGGTTATTTTCCATTCCCCTCTTTTTGCTCATCTATAATTTAAAATGTTCTACAGGAGTTTATTTGAGTTAATTACTTTTGAAATGTTCATTTCTAAATTACAAAACCCTTTCCTTTACCATTCACAACGCCCCCCCCCCCCAACCATCGCAAAATCCTCTCTGCTATGAAATAGGTGTAAGTCTAAACTTATTCTGGCTATACTCTTTTATGCAAATGACTATCCTGAGACATTTACAGCCAAATATGGAACAACTCACATTATCAACAATTCGGCATTTAGCTTATTGTAATTATTTAAACTCTCCACAATAATTACTTTTTAAGGTTAGAACCTTCTTTACCACTAAGTTTCTAATTAAACATCTTTAAATAAGGTATTCTTTATAGTACAGAAATTGTTCTCTCATATATGGGATGCATGTATTTGATTTTATAAAATCATATATATTTGATTTTATGAGGCCTGGCTATTTTATAGTAAATGTTAGTACATTGAAGAATGTGACCATAACTTAGATCATAGATATCTTTATCTGGTGACTTAAAGGGATGATCTTCTGAGTTGGAGACTTTCTCTTTTGGATGAGTGTACCAGTAAAGGAGGCTAAAATGAAACTTTTGTTGCTTAAAAAAAGATAGATAATTGGTTAGATGGATGCATGAATGTATGGATAGACTGACAGACCGACAGACTGACAGCTCCCAGTAAAATAGCTACTTGGATGACTAGAAGAAATAAAGAAGGGAGGCATAACATGGAAAACTAGGTTTTCTAGGTGGTCTGCAGTGATACAAAAGCATGTTTAAAGGGCAGGATGTGAAGAGAAGCCGGAAGGAAATTCCCAGCAAAAGCCCTGCCAGCCCCACTCTGAGCTGGCACACTGTGGAAACCTATTCGGGCGCCATGTCTTTAAGCTGAGCATACATTTCCACTTGAATTAATGATGGATATATGTGTCTGCCCTCCAAGATCCCAGGGCAGTTAACGGATGGAGTTGGAGGGGCTTTATAAATTCTTCACCCATGTTTTCGGGGCTGCTGTGGCACCCCTCTACCACACACCCATTTTGTCTGTGCACATTGGAGGGAGAGAGTGAGAAACTGACAGTCTTACCTGTGAGGTCTCTTCTATCTTAAACTGATCTGCTTGTTATTGTAAAACGATAATCTTTGTTTGCTACTATTGAGAGACAGAATATAGACCCTCATGGCATGATTGTTGGGATATCAAATCTTTTATTAATCTCATAATGATTTTAATGAACTCACGCCAACCCTAGTCAAATGGCCCAGCTCTTTTCATTTTTCCCTATCAGGCTACCACAATTCCTCATAACTTGAATAGCACAATTAAACATCTCCTGACTTCATTTCCTCACCTATAAAATGGGAAGGTATAACTCACATTCACTCCTTATACCATACAGCTTTACTGAGATCTAACTGACATATTAACATTGTGTAAGTTTAAGGTATACAATGTGATGATTTGATACACATACATATTGTGAAATATTACCACAATAAAGTTAGTTAACGTATCCATCACCTCACATAATTACCATTTTTGTGGTGGTGGTGACTTACAAATATACAATATAGTATTATTATCTATAGTTACCATATTAAATCCCTAGAACTTATTCACCTAATAACTGGAAGTTTGTACCCTTTGATCAACATCTCTTCCTTTACCCCAACCCTCAGCCCCTGGTAACCACCAATCTGCTGTTTCTGTGAGTTTGGCTTTTTTAGATTCCACACAGAAGTGAGATCATACAGTATTTCTCTTTCTCTGATGGACTTATTTCACTTGCCCTCAAGGTTCACCCATCGTGTCATAAATGGAAGGATTTCCTTCTTTTTATGGCTGAATAATATTGCGTGTGTGTGTGTGGCTGTGTATTTTTATCCACTCATCTGTTGACAGACACTTAGGTTGTTTCCATGTCTTGGCCATTATAAATCACGCTGCAATGAACATGGAGGAGCAGATATCTCTTTGAGATAGTGATTTCATTTCCTCCAGATAAACACCCTGAGATGGAATTGCTGGATCATACGGTAGTTCTTTTTGTTTATTTTTCGTTAGGAAGATTATCCCTGAGCTAACATCTGTGCCAATCTTCCTCCATTTTGTATGTGGGATGCCGTCACAGCATGGCTTGATGAGCAGTGTGTAGGTCTGCTCCCAGGATCCAAACCCTTGAACCCTGGGCCACCAAGCAGAGTGCACAAACTCAACTACTATGCCACCAGGCTGGGCCCTAGTACTTCTATTTTTAATTTTTTGAGAAATCTCCATACTGTTTTCCACAGTAGCTGTACCAATAACTTATTTTCTTAAATTTGTTTTTGTAGATTTCTTTATTTTAATTTTTCTATATCAAAATTATGAACTATCTTTAGTCATAAAATCAGACAACTGGTTAATATAGTGATTGTGCTCAAAAACTTAGTTGGAATAATTATTTGTTGTTCAGACTTGGGGATAACATGAAGAAAGTATCAAAAACCAATTGATTAGGGGCCCGCCTGGTGGTGTAGTGGTTAAGTTCACACACTCCGCTTCGGCGACCCAGGCTTCACAGGTTTGGATCCTGGGTGTGGACCTACACACCACTCCTCAAGCCATGCTGAGACAGTGTCCCACAGGCAAAACAGAGGAAAATTGGCATAGATGTTAGCTCAGCAACAGTCTTTCTCAAGCAAAAAGAGGAAGATTGGCAACAGATGTTAGCTCAGGGCCAATCTTCCTCACCAAAAGAAAATTTAGTTGATTAAGCCAAAGGCTACTTTGAGAATTTTGCATGCTACAATGCTTTTCTTTCAATCATGTATTTACTAAGGATCTATTATATGCCAGGAAATGTCCGAAGTATTGGGTTTATAGAGATATATTTTTTTAAAGTTAATAGGCATATTAAAAATTGCTCAAACTCAGTAATCAGAGAGAGGAAAATTAAAATTGCAATAAGATATCACTTTATGCTTATTGGACTGATAAAAAGGCAGAAAGCTGGAAAATTCCTAAATGCTGCCAGGGATATTCAGATAGAGAAAATTTCACTGAGACTGGTCAGAATGTAGACTGTGCAGCCATTATGGAGACTAATTTGGAAATACTTAATTCAAATCGAATATATCCATGACCCAGGAGTTCTGGATTTGGAGATATACGTAATCCAAAGAAATTCTCACACAGCTTTATAAGGAGATATTGTATTGTGAAATTCACTAAAGCTTTACTTGTGATGAAAGGAGGATGGAGACGAACTGTAGGACAGAAAAGTTGTGGTGGATGCACAGCACTCAGGATTCTCTACCTGCCAGAATCCACAGAGCAGATGCACGCCTAGCGATACAGGGGAATCTTCAGAGTAGAGTAGTGAACAAAAGCATGCAATGAGTAACAGATATCACACAAAATATAAAACAGAAGAAAAAATGTACAGATTGGTAAAGGGAGACAGGTACCACAATTAGTGCAATAAATCATCACACTGTCGTGATGGAATCCTGTACAGAAACAATGAAGGTACAAAGTCACTGGCTGTAGTGAGAGAAGAGGAGAGAGTGAGCCCAGGGCAGAGAGCAGAGAACACGTTGGGGAAGAGAGAACCCTTGGGCTATCTGTGTATCCTTCTGTTAGCTCTCTGCCAGGTTTTGGACCACATAAGACTCTAAAACTTTCTCTAACATAATTATAAGCAATTGGGCAGGTCCTGCATGATATGGTGGCTGAGGTTTTATGATATGAGGAAAAGTCTGTGGGATTTAGGGAAAACTAGACCTGGGCTTAGATCTTAGTTCCACCATCTATACCTGATGATGCACATTTTAAACCATCTGAGCCTCAAAATATCTGAACTTCAGCGTCTTCATTTTGAAATGAAGCCCCATAAAGTTACGAGAATAAAATGTGATAACATATATGATGTGCCTAGTAATGTGCCTGGAAAATAACACGTCTTCAACCAAGCTTAGCTCCTCTGTGATCCCTCTTCTATAATATACAGTACATAGATCATTTAGGTTACTACAGCATATAAAGGACAAAAAACAACTTTCATTGAAAAATATTGATTAGTGAATTTTTGGAAGTTATCTGGCCATAAATTACTTCAAAAGATAATAATTTTTTTTTAAAGATTTTATTTTTTTCCTTTTTCTCCCCAAAGCCCCCCGGTACATAGTTGTATATTCTTCCTTGTGGGTCCTTTTAGTTGTGGCATGTGGGACGCTGCCTCAGCATGGTTTGATGAGCAGTGCCATGTCCGCGCCCAGGATTCGAACCATCGAAACACTGGGCTGCCTGCAGCGGAGCACGCAAACTTAACCACTCGGCCACAGGGCCAGCCCCAAAAGGTAATAAATTTTATTTTAACCAAAAATTGTTTTCTATTAGGCTGGATTGTGAGGTTTTTTTCTATTTTGTTCCCTCCTGTGTTATTTTCTTTCAAACAGGATATGCTGACTTTTTGATTTGGAAAGTTAAATGAAAATTAAATTTTATTTTATTTTATTTTTTTTGAGGAAGATTAGCCCTGAGCTAACATCTGCTGCCAATCCTCCTCTTTTTGCTGAGGAAGACTGGCCCTGAGCTAACATCCATGCTCATCTTCTTCTTCTTTATATGTGGGACGCCTGCCACAGCATGGCTTGAGGATTGGTGCATAGGTGTGCACCTGGGATTGGAATCGGCAAAACTCGGGCCACCAAAGCAGAACGTGTGAACTTAACCGCTGCGCCACCAGGCTGGCCCCTGAAAATTAAATTTTAAAAAATCTCCTTCCTTGCAAGTCTCTTTCCTTTGTACCACCTTGTCCCTCAAATCAGCCACAACTATAGGTTTACATCTCATGTCTCCTCTCTGGGCTGTGTTGAGTGTTTTACTTAATTTTACAGTCCGATATTTTTGTGGTTATAATATCTTTGCTTTCATCCAAGCCATATTTTAAATGCATCATGCCTATATTTAAAGAGGGACATATAATTGAAACCTCTGACAGTAGAATTTATAAAAAGTCAAAAACAAAGAAAAGGGGGAGATCTGATCTTCTAGACAAATTTTCTCCACTCCCTGAACTTCAAGGATATATTTAATGAGATGGCAGGGGAATGGTACATTTTTGCTTGAAATCTAAGGTCATCCGATTGAAAATGGAAAAAAAAATATGAAAAGGAAAAGTTAGAGGCTAGAGAGAGAGGAAACTGAACTCAAATTTAGTATTCACCAGAATTATCTTATGCAAATTTGTTAATATCTCTGCCCTTTAAATTGCATATCTGTAAATTAAGGATAATATGGTCTATGCTACAGGGTCATTTTAAAGGTTAGAGGGTTAGAGGCATTATATGGAGATAATTTACCAGAGTACATGATATATAGTAATTGCTCAATAAATTGAAGGTATGATACATTAATCTAACAAATATTTTTGGACACCTACTAAATGCAAGTTTCTAATCACTGGAAACACAGCAATGAATAAAACAGACAAAAATATCCCACCTTCATGGATGCTGATAAGTCCTATGGAGGAAACCAAGGCAAAAAAGAGCGAGGGGACACCATGGATGGGGGGCTTTGCAATTTTCAATTGGGTGGTCAAGTCCGCTTCATAAAAAAGTTGACATTTAAGGGAAGTCTGAAGGAGACTGGGAATGAGGGAAATGAATATTCGCCTTTCTAAATGGGCAGCTCCATATGAAAATGACAACTTGGAAGAGCACTCCTCATGTATTCGTGATGGCTTGTCCTTCTGACATCAAGTGAAACACAAATCCCAATTTGAGAGCCCTGGGGCTTCCTCAAATGAGAAAAACTGCAGGTCAAGAAAATGGAGAATTAAAGACTGTGGCTGTATCTCCTGCCCTTTGATTTCCATCTATTCTTGCTTCATTTCTCACATCAAAATATATGTGAATTCTTTAGATTATCAGCAGGAAAAACTTTATTCTATTACATATTGCATTAAGATTATTATCTTTCTTGTTCCCTCTACTAGAATATCAGGCACAAAAAAATTGTTTCTAGGGAGAAAAATTGACCAGATAACTCTGTGCTTAGAGATGAAAAATAATTTCAGCTATGGTTTGCAACCAGAGCAAGTATAATCTGATTTGGGGCTGCAGCGAGAAAGAGAGAAGATTCTTGACAAGATCACTTCTTTTCTTCTCTCCTTCTCTCTCTCTCTTTTCCCCTGGGTGCCTCAGTATCGAAGCGGTTCTGTCAGTATGGAAAGATGAGAGTAGAATATTAAAAAAGGTGTAGGGCCTCAGGAAAGGGATTACACATATACATTCTGAGTCAAAAGGGCATTGCCATTTGCTTTCCTGTGTCTTCTGGCTCTTGGCCCAGGAACAATACTGCCTAAATGCTTTGCAACTGCAAGAGGCCTAAGAAAAGCCACATTACCAAAATGTTCCATGAAATACAAACTTCGAGACAATGCCACAAAGGGTACTGAACACTGAAGTGTAGAGAATTTGATAGACAACTCAGAAAAGACTGAATCCTGCGTTAACTTTTAATTTATAAATTTTAAACAGATACTTGACTGCTACTTCAGCACATACCTAGAAAGAGAGGTAAATTCTACACATACAATGTTGTAATGTTTAAAAGTTACATTGCGTTACCCTTAATGAAGTGCTAACTTTCTCCTACCTTCTCCATGCCCAAAGACAGGACTATAAAATGAAACTACTTGACGTGGCAAGGGTAGTCCAAGAGAAACATGTAGTTGGTGTGACGTCATCAATATGAGTGCGCATGCGCTCACTCATGCGCGCTCTCGCTCTGGCGCACGCGCTCTCAAATAACCTTCAGGGTCTCTCATCTGAGCTTCACTCCATTTGCCTGCCACGTTAATAGTGGTTGAAACACCAAATGTTGCTGAGGAAAATTATCAGTCCTTCATACCCTACTGTGAATAGAGTCTGAGAGCCTGCTGTCCTTGTGGAATAACAAGCAAGAAATCATCAACGGAAAACATCAAGTACCTCGAAGAACAGACAGTGGACAACCACTGTCCTCTTGATCATCACCCGCACTCTCATCATCATGGCTCACGTACTCGGAGCAGGCATGGGAGAGTCTATAGGCTCTGAAGAAAAGCTCTGCTAAGCTACAACACACGTGAAATTGTTCTTAAAGTATCTGTACAGGCATAAATACTATTACGTGAGTCAAAAATGGCCGAAGGAAAATTGTCATGAAAACATATGTGCCGGAACAATGCTCTGGGCGTCAGCCAAATAGCTGAAGGAGCTGTCAGAGGTCAGGGAGTCTACTCTCTACCGTCATCTCTCATTAACTGTAAAATTATAGTTTTAACTGGTTTTATTGTTCCTATTCCGGGCTATAAAATAAACACTGTAGAAAACTTGAAACAGATAAAGGTATAAAGTAGAAAGTATCTACTACTAGAGAAAACAAAAGTTAACGTTTTGGTTTATTTCCTCCTAAGCTCTTCCGTTTTTTTTCTCTCAAGTAAATAATTTTCTTTAGTCTACCCAGGTGAGATCATTGTGTATATGGATTATTTTAATGTTCTCACTTGAGAGTTAAACCGTGAATATATCAAAATTTGTTTGAATTTTGTAATGGTGACACTATAGTCTTTAAAATGGGTATAACTGGTTATTATCTTTTATAAATATAAATAAAATAAAAGTATACATTTATATAAAGTATATGTAAATGTATACATATATATGTGGAAATATATATGAATATATATTTATATATGGAAATATATTTTTATATATAGTTAGTTTTAAATTTTTTTCTGTTAAGAACAGCCTGACAATAAATCATGAACTTTTGTGCAAAATCTTAATTTTTTCAGGTTAATTCCGAGAACCAGATTTAATGGTTAGAATTGGACCCTTGATCTTTAGTGATATTAAAAACAAAAAACAAAACAAAACAAAAAACAGGCCTAAGGACAAGGGTGCCAGGTGCTGAGAAAAGATGCAGGCTGAAGAACTGTAGCATGTTCCTAGAGGCCCCATGGGGGTACAAGACCAGTGCAATTGATGGAGCTCTTGGTGGGGGGCGGGCAGGGGTACAGAGTGGGAGGTGGGGGATATCCAGGAGTCCAGGAGGAGGGGCTGAAGCAGCAGCTGGAGCTGTGATGAGACAGCAGGGGAGTGGCTATTTAGCCAGTATGTCAATATTTTTACAATCAGCATGACCAGGCCTTTGTGTATTAGATGAAGATAGGAACTGTTACTGAAACATAATGCCACATTACTTTTAGGAAAACTTTGTTTCATTTCATATCCTTACCTTTTGTACATGAAAGCTTCCATATCTCTGTAACCTCATCTATATCGCATATTGGCTTTTTAAACCTTCTCAAATTGTTCTCAGTAAAAATTTGAACTTTTCTTCAAATAAGTTTCTTATATTTTGTATTAAATATCTTATTAGCTAACTAATCAAATATTTTTTCATTTCTATCAATTTGTTGTTATTAATAGAGACAAAGTGACAGAAGACCCTGGGTATTGACCCCAATCTCCATAACCCCCAAACCCCTTGTGCCACATGTGATTAGGTTCACCATCTATAAAATGAAGATGACAACAGACCCCCTACGCCAGGGTTGCATGTGTATGTATATTAAATAGCGAAGTTTTATTTAATAGTGTATGTTAAGTGGAAGCTTATTCAATAATTAAGAGTCTGCATCCCACCCTAGCACAAGAACTGGCGAGATACAAATTTGACCTTCAGCAAAATTATAGACAACCACATGCCAGGGCTTTCAAGTACCTTGTAAATAATCAAAACTGTGAATGAAAAACACTCAAATGTTAACAAAAAAAGAATGTGGATCTACCATATTGCTATTTACCTATTTTACTTATATCAGGTCATTACTGCATTCTTATTAATGCTAAGGCTGCACAACTGAGTTTATAGGCTTTTCTAAGTATGCAGTCATTTAATCTGCAAATAACGGTAGCTTTGTCTTCACTCTGCTCATTATCCCCTGTTTTCTTGTTTCAAGGCTTATTGAATTAGCCAAAACAATCTTGTTTACTCTGGTTTTAATGACAAAGGTTCCAATGTTGCAGCATTATGTTAGTTTTCTCAAATCAGCAATGTATTTGTCTTTAAAAATACTTCCATGTTTACTGAAAGTTTTAAATACAATATAATGGGGGAAACTATTTTGGTAAAATTATATATGAGGAATAGTTTTGTTTTTTTTTAATAATATGGTTATGAATGCCTTTAACAATACTTTATTTCTGAGGCCCAAAACTACGGTTACCTGAAGTAGACAGTCCTAAAGCCTGTAGATTAGTGAATCACCAGAGTCCATATCCTTCTAGTGATGAAGTACCTGCTAGCATGCTGCGCTTGAGTACAATAGTTCTTACTCATTTCAAGTTATAAGCAATTAGAATACAGATTAAAAAGTGTTCATCTATCCAGAAATCCCATTTAAATTACACTTCCTCAATATAGTCAACATGGTGTTAGCCACACCACTCTGGAGAAATGCCTACTTCTCATAAAACCATAAATTTTCGGGACTGAAAGTACTTTTAATGGCCCAAACACCCAAGAAATCAGGGCCTGAGTCCCTTCTATTGCGTGCCTGAAAAGTGTTTTTCCAGCTTATGCTGGCCCTCCTAGAGTGACAGAATAAACTATCTCCCAAGATGTGTGCTTCCATTTCTGAACAGGTTTGATCATTAGTAAATTCTAATACTGAACCAAGAAATCTCTCAACCTTTGGCCCAATTCAACCATTCTGTAGTTTGTTCAACAGGAAATATCTGAAGAAGGCTATAAACTCATTCACATTCTTTTTTTCTGGACAAAAAAAAATCCACCAATTCCCAGTATTTCCCCAATCATTCCTAATTTGCTGATACAGACTTTTGTCTTACTCTAGACCACTGGAACACATTAACTTTTGTGTCTTATTACCTCCTGGCTTCTAAAGCTGACACATTGATTCTTCCAGTTCTTGCCCTAATTACATTTGTTCCACTTCTATCCAACCAACGTAGAAGATTAAACTTCAGTGTCACCTTAATATGTCACTTATGAAAGGAGACAAGATTAATAATCTGATAAAATAAGACTGTTCAAATAGCTGGTCATTACTAAGTACCTAATCTCTCCTTTGCCAGGTCAATAATTAACTTCTATAGCTGCTTAGTATAATTTGTTGTACCGACTAAGGTCCAGACACCTGGGTCTTGTTCTGCCTTCATGGTTCTCAGGTCTCTTATTTGTAAAATGAGGGTGTTGGTCTCTAAACTCGCTTTTGTTTTTTAATCTCTGTAGGAATGCTGGTGTCTATATGTTACAGAACAGGAAAACCACATAACTGCTCTCAACATATGTCATCAAAATCATTGCCAAAAAAATGTTATAAGAGGATTCATACCACCTGTATTTCATATGTGAGTTGCTTCAGTGGATTAAAAAATATTATCTACAAACATATATACTATTATATTATATATGGTGTGGCAATTGAGTTGGTACACAACAGGCTAATAAAAAAGCTGATAAAATGAGATTATTTGAGTTATAGTCCTGTCTAACCCTTACAAAACTTTCTGGCATTTGAACATAAGAACTAAACAATGCAGCAGATAGAATGATTTTCCTTTAAGCAAAGCCCAGAGCAAGGAGAACACATTGCCCATTACTGCCTTCTGAAACCTTTTTCCAGGCATAAATGTATGTACTGTAAATTAATAGCATTCTCCCTTACCAAAAAGAATATGGGTTTCTTTTTCTCCATGTACCATCTAGCATAAAGACAACACTCATTAAAAGTTGAATAATAATGAAGCTCCATTGGCTGGTTTAATTTTAGGAAGCATCATTGTGGAAGATGGACCAAAAAGCATATTCTGAGATTTAGATATACAATGCAATTGCTGTCAATATCTAAAAACAATTGCTGAAATGAACATGATATGAATACCTTGAATAAAGCAATCCTGGCTGCTCACTGTGTTGCATTAAAGCACACAAACTCATGCACATACACACGCGGCTTTACACTGCCCAATTTGGGGTTTGTAAAAGCTACGTGGTCTGTATTTCCGTTTGTGATTTGTTTTTCTCCTGATTTCCTCTCTCTCTTTTCTCAGGTTCACATAACATTTATTTCATACATTTTCCTAACAGTAAACATATAGTCTGTGGGTAACAGTGCTGCTGACTGATTATATTTTACTGAGGTGGTAGATTGCTTAAAGACAACATCAAAAAGTTTGCCATCGACTCCCTTTCTTTTGAACTACTCCGAGCCCTAATATTTGCTTGGCTTCTGAACTGAGTTGCCAAACACCCTTCTCCAAAACCTTAGATTCTCTCTTAAACTGTGGAACCTCTCTCCACAGAAACACTAACCTCTATAGAAAAAAGGCAGAAAACAGAAAAGGGTGTGTATGCACCCCCTGCTCATGTTTCTGAAAAGAAAATCAAATAGGCTCTCAAAGAAAATAAGCATCAAGTGATATGAAAGCAACAGTTTTATTTAGGGGGTTTTTAGTTTGATTGCTTTTGGTATGTTTTTCCATTGTGGTGGGGAGAAGTGGGAGCACCATTATGAATGCAGAGAGAATATTTGCACCAAAGATATGCAGAATATGATTGATCTGCAGGTGTCTGGGCAACCAAGAGAACATCTAGGAAGTGAAACAAGAGGGGCCTGTACGCTAAGGCCAAAGTAGACCCCTGTAAGATGCATTATGGGAGCTGGGCACAATGTACCAGACAGGGCCAATGGCCTTGTTTGCCAGAGACTGGAGTTCAGTGACTGATCTGGAAGGATATTCAAGCCGCAGAATAATGCAAAAACATCTCAGGCACACTGTAGATTGTGGAACATGTGGGGAGACCATTGCTCTAAGCTAAGGACAGGAAGTTCCTCACTGTATTGCAATATATTGTTCTTCTGCCCAGTGTTTGCAGTTAGGCAATGACAGGTTATCAGGTGAGCATCTCCTAGTTGGGATACGAGCACTCAAACTGATTGTGGAGTCCTCTCTTCCCAAACACTGCTCTTTCATGCCAGGGACATCTAGACCTAGGGATTTTAAATGTATTGCTCTTGATTTCATGTAGTTTACTTGAGCAGTGAAAGCAAAGTATCTATAGCCTGAATTTCTCTTGGAGTTCTTATATTTCTGATCAATTTCTCATGAAGAGTGACCTTAGAGGGTACCCATATTCACCTCAAGGGAGAGCCGGTTATTAATACAATGTTAGTGCTCAATCAGAAGAACTGCAAGTGTTGCCCCCTTTGTTTTGATAAGTTCTCTGTACTGTTCCTATGTGCACCTTTATGTAAGGAATCACTGTGTAGGCCAAATGTTCCTTGATCTAGATAGCTTATAAGCATCTGTATAAATTTACATTAGAAATTCAATTAACTTTATATTAAAAGGTCAATTAACTCGGCCATGATAAAGATTATTTTTAATTACTTTTCCTTGTAGGGCTTCTCTTCTTGTCCAAGCACAAGTGACACTATCAAATGATAGTCTCATTGCCTGTTGCTTGCCTGAAACTCATATGCAAAACACACTAGAAATGACTGTCTTGGTTAAATGAATTAACAGGACACTCTGTGCAGTTCACCACTCTTAGAGTCCTTAGGACTCAAAATATCGGCAAGCAATAATAGAGAATTTCAGCTTAAACACTCTCTATAAGATCATTCATGACAATATCCTTTATTATTTGTTCTTATTGGTTTTTGTGTCCTTGGTGAAAGATGATAATAAAGTAAAATGATTTTAAGAGTTAGTCCTTATTACATTATATCACAGTGTATTTTATTAAAAACTGAACAAATAATGACATCAAAGACTAGCTGTCCCATTCTATTAGAGGGCTCTTGGTTACCTTTGGTTTTATTTATTTATTTATTTTTTTGAGGAAGATTAGCCCTGAGCTACCATCCGTGCCCATCTTCCTCTACTTTATATGTGGGATGTGTACCACAGCATGGCTTGACAAGTGATACATGGGTCCACACCCAGGATCTGAACCAGTGAACCCCAGGCCACCAAAGCGGAATGTGCTAACTTAACCTCTGCACCACCAGGCCAGCGCCACCTTTGTTTTAATATGTGCCACAATTCACTCATTCATGTGGCACTGGAGCACTCAAGAGGTTACCACTTGGCACTGTGTAACAAGTGGTAATGGAGTGTCCACTTATCAAGTGGTAACCAATACTAAGCTATCACTCAGTCATTGTTTCAAAAGAAAACAATAAATAAATAAAGATATGTATAAATATATACATACATAATATAATATATATGACTATATTTTATATATTAATATATTAACTCAGACCTCCAAATTACTAGCAACTTAAAAAATAAAGCAAACACTACTCAGGAATTTGATATGAGGCAAAGTCTGAAGATGAACTTTTTTGTTTCATTTTTGCAGAAGGGACCAGCTTGCACCTTACAGGAGCAATAACAATGTGCTAAGCACCTTATAAACATCAATATAATTCTCACTACAACCCTATGAGATATAACTCATTTTTCCCATTTTACTGATGAGCAAACTAAAGCTTATGTTGCAGCCAACGTCACACAGTTCATTAGTGGCAGAGGCAGAAATGACACCCACATCAATCTGCCTTTCCAGACTTCCCATTTTCCCCTGGGCTCAAAGCACAGGCTCTAAGAGCAGTGAGGCCAGGAAAAGCTTATGAAAGGGTGTTTGGGAGTGTGTCAAATGCTTAGAGGGCAGTATTGAAACTGGAGCAGAGGAAGGGGATGGTTTAGGCCAGTGCAACTCAAAGAGTGGGGTCACAAGAGTCTATGTCATTAAGCATATTTTCCCCACAACAGTACTTTTTCAGTGAAGGGAGCTGTGTGTTGATTTACAGTCCAGGGCATGCTTCTTATCTCCTTGTGGACCAGTAACAGCTTGCAAACCAGCAACCAGTCCATGGACCACACTTTAAGTGGAGCAAGCTTAAGGAATGTATTACGAAATTTTCCTTTTCTGTGAACAGTTAAATCATTTTGGATAAAAGTTATCCAAACATGTCCTATATGTTTCTCTATTTATAAAAAAGAAAGCCACATCTTATCCACATTACAGAGAGTAATGAAGGCTGAAGTCCCAAATCCTATAAATTACAGGGGCATTCATCTTAGTTGAAGTGGTATTGCCCTTACTTTTAATAAGCTAATCTTTTCCAACAGCAAAGGAAAATAGCTTTCTTAAAGAATGAACAATATAGCCATCAAACAACATGATGTTTGGAGTGAAATACAAATTTTTAAAATGTGTTAGTCATACCTGCACCTCCGCCAATGCTTAGAATCTTAATTTCTGACTTTTTGTCTCCAATCCTGCAAAAACAAATGCATGTATTTTAAGAAAAATGTGTTAGGTGCTTTGTAAAATCTGATTATCAGGTTTAGTTGAAGAGAAGAGACTGAAATTACAGTGAACAAAAACTAGGCCAACATGAAAGGTCCCAATCATTTCAGTGGTTATATTGTTGTCTTGAGCAACCTGTAGAAATATAGGTTCCATTCATTAACAGTCTTTAACTGGGAGACTTTTAGAAACAGCATTATAAACTTCTCAGAGGTAGGAAAACCATTGGTTTAGAGATTGTTTGGAGAACAAGAATAGAAAAAGTAGTATGCTAAGAGAAATAAGTCAGATGGACAAAGTCAAACAGGATACGATCTCACTCATAACAACAACAACAAATAAACACATAGAGATTAGATTGGTGGTTACCGGAGGGGAAGCAGGGGGCGGGAAGGGGTGACTGGGCACATGTGTACCATGACGGATGGTAATTAGTCTTTAGGTGGTGAACATGATGTGGTCTACACAGAAATCGAAATATAATAATATGCACCTGAAATTTATATAATGTTATAAACCAATGTTACCTCAATTAAAAAAGAAAAGAAAATATTAAATGTAAAAAAAAGAAAAAGTAGGCCTTTGAGTCTAGTGATATCATCAGACATTCATTGTAGGTGGGGGGAAAGCTAAGGGGATTCCCACTATCTCCAGGATATCTGCCTTCCATCCTTCCTTCTGGCTAACTTCCTTTCAACAAACAAAGGTTTATTAAACATTTATTATATGCCCATCCTAGGCATTGAGGATATAAAAATGAATAAGACACTACTTTGCTCTCAATTTGGAATCTGAGATAATAAAGCCCAGCATTATAGCTCTAGGACTAGAAATAGAGTGGAACTGATGCAATGGGAAGCAACAGTGGGACTTGCTTTAGATGATGTAAAGGGGTCAGAAAAACAACGAGTGCACAGTGATTGCCCAGTCTCCAGCTTTGATGACTTAATTAAGTGTGGTGCCAAAAAGGAAGCTGGAGAATATAGTTTAGCGGCAAATTTATGTTTCGTCAGGGTTTTTTTTTTCTTTTTTTTTGTTTTCTGTTTTTGAGAAATCTGAATTCAACAGACATTTAGATAGGCAAGATTTAAGCTGGGTGAGACAGAGGTCAGGATCAATGATGTATTCTGGAGAATTACTGTCATAAAGTAATGGCCAAAACTAGGAAAGTAGATTCCACCACCCAAGGATATGGCACATTGTTAGAAGAGTGGTGGATGATGATGTAATGCCAACTTTTAAAAGTCACTGGATTATGTGGAATATTCAAAGTAGAGGAAAATGGTAAAGCTCAGAGAGATGGTAGGACAATTAGATGGATGATAGGACAATTACAGGAGGAGAAAGCCATCAGTAGTGTCACAGGTGGCAATGTACTACTAAAAAATAAAAAAGGAAAAATATGCATTGAATTTGGCAATATGAATATCTTTTTGATAACAGCAGTTTTAAAAGAAGATTGAAAGCAGAAGTCAGATAGCTGTGGGATTCAAAGTGAACTTGTTAAAGAGGAAGATCTAGAGATCATTGAAATCGGATGAATGAGTGAGCAGAGAAAGGAATGATGGCTAGAGGTGAACATGAACTGAAAGAAGGGTATTTGTTTGGGCTTTGGGATGGAAAATGAGCCTGTTTTGCAGCTGAAGTAAAAGAGCCTACACAGACTAATAGGATGAAGACAGGTGGAAGCAAGGTTCTTAAGGAAATTGGAAGGAGTCAAGGACACCTATGAATGAGTTGCCTTCCTTGGTTCTAATTATCTTCCAGCTCATGCATCCTAATACACTCGTCCCTATCTATCCTCTTGGTTAATTCTTAAAAATGCTTATATCTGTGGGTACCACAATGAGGCTATGCAGGAAAGGACCCAGACTGAAATCTCAGCTTCCTTATATGTTACCTTGGGCAAGTAGTTTAACTTCCCTACATCTTTATTACCTATGAAACAGGATAATAATACCACTTACCCAATAGGACTGAAATCGTATTTTTTATGGAGGTGTTGTGAGGATTAAATGATTTAATTCATGTAAATCTCTTAGAAATGTGTCTGCACACGACAAGCACTCAACATATATTAGCAATCATTATTATTCCAGGCACAACTATGTGATTTACATGAATTAACTCTGACTCCTCACAACCCCTGTAACAGGTATGATTATTATCCCATTTCACATATTACAGTGATAACTAACAATTACTGAAAACTTACTATTTTCCAGGCAAGGATCTAAATCCATTACATGCAACAACAACCAACAACTATTTATAGCTATTTACTGTAACTTACACCATCCCCTCTCCACAGCCAGAGATATCACTGAAGGATTCCTCCCTGGGGAAAGAGAGAATCTGAGAATTCCCTAGCATATGGCTGAGTCCATATCCAATTACTACAGTGAGAGACAGAGACCAAAAGAAAGAGAAAAAGGGAACTCAGCAGAGACATATAGAGAGCAGAGGAAAATTTTATAATAGATAAGAGAAGGTATTACATCTGTGAAAGATGAACAGGATGGTATAAAAAAAAAGGACATTCTTGTAAATTAAAAATATAATAGCAAAAAATTAAAAGGGGCTGAGAGATAAAATTGTAGAAAACTGGAAATATAAGAAAATTAGAGAATCAGTTCTAGAGGTCTGGTGTTTGATGACTAGAAGTTCCAGAAGGAGAAAAACAGAGGGGAGGAATGATTAAACAATAGCAAAGTTTCCCTGAACTGAGGGATCTGAATCTTGATTGAAATGGCCCAGGGACTACACACGTAAATGGGTGAAAAAGACCCACACCACAACTCATTATCTAAAAATTTCCGAATACTTGATACAAGAGAAGATCCTGAAAGCTTCTAAGTAGAGAAAAGAAAAACAAAATAACAACAAAAATGTCACAAGCCGAAGATGAGGAATTTGAAGGGCATTGGATTTCTCTACAGTAACTCTAGTAGCTAAATAAAAGACAATGAAAAATTACCTTTGAATTTCTGATATAACATCATTTCAGGATAGAGTTTTATACCCAAACTATCTAACAAACATGAGCATGGAGTGAAGACATCTTTAAACACACAAAGTCTCGAAAAGTTTACCTCCCATGCACTCTTCTTGGGACGCTCTTAAAGGATTAGCTGAAGAAAAAGAAAAAGACTAAGGAAACCAAGAAAAGAATGGCATGAGATCCAGAATCAGGGAATCCAATACTGGAGAGAAGAGAAGAGAATTTCCAGAAGGTGAAATAAATTCCCTCATTAGTAGTTGTATAGCAGGCCAAAAGCCAGTCACTTCAGGTTGGAATAAAAGAACAGAGAGCTTCAGAAAAGATGTTCTCTTGGGGAAAATATTACAGATTACTTGGTCACTTGGAATATATTGAGAGGAAATTAATACTTATGTTTGGTGTATAAATAATGGTTAAGTATATAGAAAACTAAGAAAAGAAACTAAAATCAAGAAAATAGTTAACTCTAGGAAAAGGAAAAATCCGTACATGAAAGGAAATGTAATTGTTAGTATAATGCATTGTTTAATTATGAATAATATGTACATAGGAAAAATGATATGAACAAATTATACAGCCAAAAATTTTGACATAAATATATTGATATGATAGGGAAGGAAATGTGCAAGTATATTTAGCTCTTTTAATACAGTAAAATTAAGAAGGAGAAGAATGACGTGTTATTTAGAATTAGGAAAGAAAATTCCCTAAGAAACAACTAAAAGATTTTAGCATGTTGACAGTGGTCACTTCTGGAAAGTGGGAGTCAGGGATGGGAGTAGGGCAAGGAACCAGTATTTTTGTCGTTATTGTTGTTATAAGCTTTTTAGAAACATTAGCTTTTTAAAAAAAATTATAAATGAAAAATGAAGCAGGCATGTTGCCTACTTATAACATAAACAACTTTAAGCAGCTATTTTAAAGGTCCTTCAGCTAAATCTCATTACAAATATCACCCTCAGGAAAATAGTACTTTTTCAAATGAATGATACTTCGATTTAGATCATTCCTAATTATATATTACCACTATAATGCAAACTTAGTTATGCCTTTGGAAGTTCTTCAGTCTTTCATAAACTCTATATTCAGTATCTCCAATTACACTGTATACACTTTGAAGACAGGGCTCATCATTCACTATGTTACATCCATCTATGGTGCCTCTTCAAACCAAACTGATGGCTGAAGGAAACCAAGGATCTGGATAAGCTACAGACGTGAACACAGAAGTCTAGTACTGCAAAATAACTCAGAAATTAACTCATTACCTCTAATTTTAGAAATGAGCAAAAAGACCCAAAGAAGTACACTATAATTAGTTCCTAGATAAGAAGTTGTCTGTATTTGCTGTCTGCTTTGACTTTTAACTATCCTATTACTTATTAATATATTCTATAATACTCTATTTTTAAAAATCACACTTAAAAACTGAACCATGAAAAATAGAAAAGGAAACAGAATTCCTTATACATCCAAGAATGC